>NC_140591.1:1469789801-1474589801 GCF_964204655.1 Triturus cristatus | reverse complement strand
AACAAGATAAAACAACAAAAATCCAATAAGTAGAAGTCGAGATTTTAATTTTTAAAGGATAAAAATGTATGTAGATCTTAGAAGCAATTAGCGCCTATGGGAGTTATCTAGTCGTTTTGGACCAGGGCATAGTCAAGGGTTCAGGCTGATCGCAATAGAAAGCGGGCCAGATACATGAGCCACGCAGGCCCGCTGAACTCAGTACCTTGATCCAGGTTGCAAAAGCGAGATGCAGGGTGCAGATGAGTGATGTGCCAATATTGAGTCTGCAGTCGAGGTGATGCGTCAGTTGTCTTCACGCAGTGTGGGTGATGCGGCACTTTTCGAAGATGATGCGCCGGGCAGAAAGGCCTTGGTTCTGTAGACGATGCACCTGGTTTCTCTACGCAGTTGAGGAGATGCGTCGGTTCTATGAGGTGATTCGCTGGTTCTGAGGGCGATGTACCAATTCTGTTCCCGCAAAAGGGTTGATGCCCATGTACTGCAACAGGCAGACTGGAGATACGTTGATTTTCTGGAGAAAGTATCTGGGTCCACTTCCAATGCACCAGGCACAGGAGCAGGTGGTGAGACTTTGATATGCCTGAGTCACAAGCAACAGGAGGCAAGCAAACAAGCCCTTGGAGATGACTCTGGGTTCAAGGCAAAGTCCAGCTCTCCCTCAGCTGGGTCAGAGAGCTGCAGGCAGCAGGGCAACACAGCAGAAAAGCAGATCTTTCGGATCAGCAGTTCAGCAGAGGGGCAGTCATTGTAGCAGCACAACAGTTATTCTAACAGAGGTTCTTTAGAGGTCCAGAAGTGCCTGATCTGGTGGATTCAGAGACCCAGTACTTATACCCAGTTGTACCTTTGAAGTGAGGGTGACTTCAAAGAAGCGTTTTTGAAGTGCACAGAGGCCCTATCCTTCCAGCCCTGGCTCCAGATACACTACAGGGGAGGTAATCAACCCTTTGTGTAGTTGCAGGACACTGCCTATTCAGGAGTAAGTGTTAGCTACTCCATCCCATACTGCTCAAGATGAGCCATCAGGATGCAGATGGACACTCAAACACATCTATCCTTCCTTTGTGTGTGGTCTCTAGGGGAAATGCACAAAGTAAATCTGTCACTCAACCCAGATGTGTATTGGAGACAGGCTGCAGCCACAGAGCTGTAAGAGCAGACAACTGGCACCTTCTAAAAGTTGTCGAAAGTAACACAAAATAGGGCTACAAACTACTTTCACTGGATTCAAGCTACCCTGGCTGATGAGGGGTGATGCCCCAAACCGGTCCCAGGATGCTTGTTTCCGGTCCAGGGAGGACCCGGCCTGGCAGTTCGGGCTGAACTGTTCCCAGAAGGAACTGGGTCAAGACTGATTGCATGCGGCTGGATCCAAACTGAGGTGGCGTGGTGAGCAAAAGAATGATTAATTAAACCCTCATCTTTGTGACTGGGGTGAATGTTTGCATTGTTCAGCATTCTGTCCATCATTTGTTCCTTTTGCTTTTGTCGCCCTAAGTGGGAAGGGTATGCCCAGACGTGGGTCCCGTGCTCACTGTGCCTCTGGATTCAAGTTAGCCTGGGTGATATGGGGTGATGCCCCGAAACCAGTCCAAGGAGGCTTGTTTTCGGTCCAGGGAGGACCTGACCTGGCATTTCGGGCTGGACTGTTCCCATAAGGAACAGGGTCAAGACTGATTTGCATATGGCTGGGTCCAAATTGGGGTGGTGTGGTGAGCAAAAAAACTATGGATTAAACCCAGATCTGTGTCACTTGGGGTGAATGTTTGCCTTATTCAGCATTCCGTCCATCATTTCTTCCTGTTGCTTTTGTCACCCTAAGTGGGAAGGGTATGCCTAGACGTCGGTCCCATGCTCCCTGCACACTGTATTCAAGCTAACCTTGCTGATGAGGGGCGATGCCCCGAAACCGGTCCCAGGATGCTTGTTTCCAGTCTAGGTAGGACGTGGCCTGGCAGGTCAGGCTGAACTGTTCCCATTAGGAACAGGGTCAAGAATGATTTGCATATGGCTGGGTCCAAAATGGGGTGGCAAGGTGAGCAAAAGAACAATTGATTAAACTCAGATCTTTGTGACTGGGGGTGAATGTTTGCATTGTTCAACATTCTGCTCATCATTTGTTCCTTTTGCTTTTGTCGGCCTAAGTGGGAAGGGTATGCCCAGACGTGGGTCCCGTGCTCACTGTGCCAGTGAATTCAAGATAGCCTGGCTGATGAGGGGTGATGCCACAAAACCAGTCTCAGGATGCTTGTTTCTGGTCCAGGGAGGACCTGGCATGGCAGTTCGGGCTGGACTGTTCCCATAAGGAACAGGGTCAAGACTGATTTGCATATGGCTGGGTCCAAACTGGGGTGGCGTGGTGAGCAAAAGAACAATGGATTAAACTCAGATCTTTGTGACTGGGGGTGAATGTTTGCATTGTTCAGCATTCCGTCCATCATTTGTTCCTTTTACCTTCTAAAAGTGGTATTTCTAAAATAGTATTGTTAAATCCAGATTTACCAGTAAAGAGGATTTATCATTACCATTCCAAAGATATAAAACCTGATAAAGCCACTCCTTTCTAAACAGGAATTACAGCTTAAAAGTGCAATAAGGAATTCCCAATGTTGAGCTATGAGAGGAGAAGTCCTCACAATAGTGAAAAATAATTCTGGGTGTTTTTCACTACCAGGCCTTGCAAAACCTAAAAGTATATGTCTTACCTTTTACTTATACAGCACCCTGCCCTATGGGCTACCTAGGGCCTACCTTAGGGGTAATTTATTATGTGTAATAAAAGGGGATATTAAGGCTTGGCAGAGAGTTTTAAATGCTAAATAGAAGTGGCAGCAACATTGCACACACAGGATCTGCAGTGGCAGGCCTGAAACATGTTTAAAGAGCTACTTGTGACGGTGGCACAATCAGAGCTTCAGGCCCATTGCTAGCATTTAATTTACAGGCCCTGAGCACAGGCAGTGTACTCTGCTATGAACTTACCGATAAATTCAATTTCCAAATTGTGGGTATACCCAATATAGCCATGTTTAGGGGAGAAGCACATGCACTTTATCACTGGTCGGCAGTGGTAAAGTGCTCAGAGTCCTAAGGCCAATGCAATGAATCAACAAAAAGAAGAGGTAAGCAGGCAAAAAGTGTGGGGGAAGACCACAATAAGGCTGACAGATCTAACACGTGTCCCCCCAGCTAAAAGTGGGGAGAGCTACCCAACCTCTAGAGAGTTCTCATCAGTAAGGCAAAAAAAACAGCATTGGCTTGGTCTGCCCCTGGTCTGTGTTCCACCATGAAGTCTATACCATCAACGGTTTTAGATTCTTATCCCTTATTTGCATAAACCACCTGAGGGCCCTGTGGTCAGTCTGAATCAGGAAGTGAGTCTCAAATAGGTATGGTGTCATCTTCTTCAGCAACCAGACCACAGCAGAGGCTACTCTCTCAATAGTATTCCACCTTTGTTCTCTAAGAAGTAGCCTTCTAGAGATGAAGGCTACAGGTTGGTCTAGGCCCTCTTCGTTACGTTGTGGAAGTACTGCCCCTTTACCATGCTGCGAGACATCTGTCTGTACAATAATTCCCTAGAAAAGTCAGGGGCCTTGAGCACAGGAGCTGTGCACATGGCCTGCTTTAAGGAGTCAAATGCTTTTGGCATGCCCCTATCCAAATCTCATTTCTGGGCTGCTTCTTAGAAGTCAGCTCTGTCAAAGGGGCAGCAATGGTGCCATTTCCCTTGACAAACCTCCTATAGTACCCAGTAAGGCCTAAGAAATCTTTGACCTCAGTTTGGGATTTGCCAGCACCCAGGCTATGATAATCTCTATCTAGGCCTGAAGGGGATGCACCGTACCCCTGCCCACCAGATGTCACAGGTTCACCATAGGCCCCTGCCCTAGCTGCCACTTACTGGCCTTGATATTCAGGTCTGCCTGCTGCAGAGCCTGAAGCACTTCCTGGAGGCAAAAAAGGTTGTAATTCCAGCTGCAACTGAAGACCGCAATGTCATCCAAGTAGGCAGCACTGAAGGCCTCCATTCCAGCCAGCACTGGGTTCACCAGCATCTGGAAGGTGACAGGGGCATTCTTGTGTCTAAACGGCATCACTCTAAAATGGTAGTGACCCTTTAGAGTGGAGGAGGCTGACCTCTTGTTTGCTCCCTCGGTGAGGGCACTCTGCCAGTACCCTGATGTGAGATCACAATTACATATGTATGGGCAGCGCAGCTCCTGACCTGTTCATAAGCTCATCAGCTTGCGGGATAGGATGGTCATCAGTTTTGGTGACTGCATTGGGCCCCATGTAATCCACACAGCGTGGGTATGCTCCGCTCTTCCTAGCACATGTGCGAGAGGCGGAGCCAGGACCGTATATTAAGGGCCATGGAAATCACTAACACACTTTACGTTCAGAGTTTGTCGAGTCTCAGCTTTTCCTGCACTTACCCGATTCAAGCTCTGATGTCAGACGCGCCGGCGTAATCCCATGTTGAGTGCTTTGCTTCCGGTCTTCGCCTCCGGGTCATTGGTGGCTCTCCAGCTGGCGCTGCAGTACCTTGAGTTGCTCCTTGGTTGTTCCTGCTCATTTCTTCACGGGGAACCTCTCATTTAGCTTCCTGTGACAAACAAGAGGAAAAACAGATATTTCTAAGGAACCTACATTACTTGAGAGACTGTAAATGTTAATGTTTAATGATATAAATATGAAATACTTATCTGAAGTACGCCTTCCACAGTGAGTGGACATTCTGTTCAAGTTACGGGAACATCTTCCTGGCTGTAAAAGATAAACACAAAGAAAATATATTATTAGTGTCCTGACGCTACAATGTGCTAATTAATCATAGAACATATATTATTAGTATCTTGATGTTATAAGGTGCTAATTAATTATATCGCTTAGCCCTGCACCATTTTGTGTGTATTTTTGTCCAATATGGAAGAATATGTTTTTTTTTTTTCCTGGTTTATATTGGATGTGAGGTTTTGGACTTTAATGAATATTGTCATAACATATCATGAGGTTAGTTACACTCCTTATTATTACATAATCAAAAGACATGTTTATTTAGACCACTTGGTTAAACAAATCTATGTTTCTTCTATTTGTTTAGCTTTTCCAGTTACAACAAGACTGCCTTTTCAGTTCTCTGCCTTTCTATACTTAACTACGAGAGGAAGAGGGACCACAAACAGGTGGACATACTTACACGGGCATACATATGTATAGATCTACTTCCCTAATGTAGTAATAGAATAACTCTTGTGTTTTATTTACTGTTCTGGAAGTGCAGACCACCTGCTCCATCCAAACGCTGTGAGAGACATCCGACTGTGACACATCTCCTTTTCACTCTCCTTGTTTTGTTTTCCCATTCGCCCCATCACACCATTGCCAGCTTTGACATTTTGAGCTGACTCTGGTGGGTGTAGGAAGTTAGGTCCCAGCATCGGAACTTGCAACTCCCTTCTGCGGAAACACCAGGTGAGATCCGGTTGTATGACGTTTCAACGCATTCCGTTGCAATGCATGCCTTTTCCACGCATTCGATACAACGTGAATGCCTTTACCACGAATATCCTTTACCACGAAAATGCCTTTCCCACGCATACCTTTACAATGATTTTCGTTATATAACTATGCATGATAATGGCATTTTCATGGTTAAGGTTTCAAAATTTGCATAAAATTATATACTCACAGTTTTTCTTTTCTTTCTATGGACGGAATTCTCCTTTTTCTTTCTCTGTTTTATTTGTCCTTTTTCTATTTTTTCGAAAATGCAGTACGTAGATGCACATACGCAATAACGTTGTTAGTGATGCTCCTCGCCCGAAGGACAAGAAGCACAGAAGAGCATTGATCAGGTAAAATGTTCCTTTTTTGGGAGGGGGGGGGGGGCAAGCCCCCTTTTTGAAACCCATGCTTTTTTTTGGGAGGGGAGATCCCCCCAATCCCCCTTTTTTCTTTTTATTTTTACCTTTAACTCCCATTTCTTTACTACGTATCTCGTAGTAAAGGAATGAGTGGTAAAGGTCATACGTGGTAACCACACATGCGTTGTAAAGCATGTGTGGTTAAGTGTATGCGTGGAAACGGCCACGTTGTAGTGGCCGTTTCCCGTGAGATCCACACACAGAACCCAAACACTACTGATTCTGCAGCTGATATGACTGGAAAGTGGAATCCAACAGTAATTAAATCAATGATCTGTAGATGACGACCATCTTTCAGTAAGAATGAGGTTGTGATAAATTGGACACTGGATGTATACAGTTCGTACTAGCATATGGAATCTTGTGAGATAACCCTGAGTGATCTACCTCAGCAAACAGAACCCAGCTGTAACGCTGTGCCGACGTCATCTAGAAACTGGATTCCACTTTTGTTTGTTCCATTTGGCTTATTATTGCCTTGACTCATCAAATGGAACGTGGTCCATTCAAAAAGCTTTTTGCCCTGATGAAGTTCCTATAAAGGGAACGAAACGCGTTGGCTGTTGTCCTGTGTTTGTATACAAAGAAGAATAAAGGAATTTGAAATGACCATACTGGCTAAAGTGTGACTTCATCCCTGGTGCTGCCTCCACTCTTCTCGAGATCCACACACAGAAACTGAGTTCAGGTGTGGTGCCCGGTGGAGCATCTTTTGGTACCAGAACCACAGGACTGGACCAGGGGTTACTGGAAAGTTCTATCCCCCAAAATTCCAGCATTTTGGAGATCTCATCTTTAATGCTGACCCTCATCTTGTCAGACAGTCTGTAAGATGTATTCTTGACAGTAAGGCTGTCTCCTGTGTCCACATCATGAGTACACAGGTGGGTGGTCCCAGGAATGGGGGAAAACAGAGAGAAGTACTGCCCCAGCAACTGGTGGCAGTCCATCTGCTGTTGAGGAGTCAGACTAGGGGAAAGGATTACTCTTTTCACTGAGCCATCATTTATTTGGAGGCTAAGACATCAGGGAGAGGTTCACTCTCCTCTTCCTCCACTTCAACTGTCATCAACAACATTGTGAGCCCAGAACTCTCAAAGTGGGGCTTGAGATGGTTGATGTGGGGCACCCTGTGAAGGTGCCTAGGGGTCTTGTATTCCACCAGGTAGGTTACCTCTCCTTCTTCTAAACAATCTCAAAGGGTCCAGTCTGGCAGTCCTGCAGGGCCCAGGGCTCCACAGGTTTCATAACCACACTTTTTGCCCATGCTGCAGTTCCACAGTCTTAGAAGTTTGGTCATACCACTGTTTCATCACTTCTAGACTGACCTCTAAGTTGTCTGAAGCTTGCTTCCACAACTTAGCCATTTGGCTTCTGAAGTCCAGCATGTACCTAACTACATCCTGGAGAATCTTCCTGGGAGGATGCTCCCACCCTTTTTTCACCAAACTCAGAGTTCCTCTTCCAGGATGTCCATAAAGAAGCTCAAAGAGGCTGAAGCCCACTCCCGTCTGTGGCACCTCTCTGTAAGCAAACAGCAGGCATGGCAAGAGGACATCCCACTTATGCCTCATGGCCCCAGGCAGACCTTTGATCATGCCCTTCATGGTCTTGTTGAACCTCTCAACAAGCCCATTGGTTAATGGATGGTAGGGAATGGAGGGCTTGTAGGTTACCCCATACTCCTTCCTCATTGACTTCATTTAAGCAGACATGAAGTTGTTGCCCCTGTCAGACACAATTTCCTTGGAGAAACCCACTCTGGTAAAAATCCCCATAAGGGCCTCATCCACTGAAGGTACAGTCACGGTCCTCAAAGGTATGGACTCTGGTTACCTAGTGCCATGATCCACCAGAACCAGGATAAACGTGTTGCCTGAAACAGTCTGGGGATCCATAGGTCCAACAATGTTGATGCCCACCCTCTCAAAGGGTGTTGCAGTGACAGGTAGCGGAAGAAAGTGGGCTTTCAGTCTCTGTCCTGTCTTCCCAATGCCCTAAATAGTCAAGCATGTCCTACAGAATGCATCTAAGGAAATATTCATCCTAGGCCAATAAAAGTAGGGGACACACCTTGCAAAGGTCTTGTTTTGGCCCAGATGTCCTGCCAGGTGTATGTCATGGACCAGCTCTCGTAGGAAGGCCCTTTAGTATTGGGGGACCATCAGGGCACTTGTTGCCCCATGCACAGGAGCCTTATGCTTACTGTAAAGGAGGTTGTCCTCCCAGTAAATGTGATGATTTCTAGAGACATCACCTGCTGCTTTGGATTCAGCCTGTTGCCTCAGGCCAACTAGGGTTGGGCACCCCCTCTGTGCCCTACAGAACATCTCCTTGGTGGGTCCTCCTTCCACTTGCCATTCAACAAGCTCTGGCAAGTCACCAAGGGGAGCAATATCTTTCTCAGTGGACTCTGGGGTGGCCACTGCAGGTGCTGCATCTACCTCAACTGGGAGACATTCAGAGGCAGGTTTCTCACACCCTCTGCCTTTCCCCTTCTTAGCAGCTGACTGGGCCATTTTTCCAGGCTCCGGCCCATTTTGATTCCCATACTGGCAGCCATGGACCTAGTGGTTGCACAAATCCACTGAGACAAACCTATAATTTCAAGATGTGCCTTGAGCTCAACCTCATTCCAGGTGGTGTGCTCAAGCTCATTACCTAACGGATAGTCTGCAGGCATGGCAGGGCTCACTGCAACTAGACCTGTACCCCCCCACTCAAATGGAATAAGGACAATTGGATAGTGACCCTCTCTGTTGTAACCCACCACAGCCTGGTGGAATGCATTGGGTATCGCCTGTTCTGGAGACACTAGCTAACTCCTTACTATAGTCATCCTGGTACCTATATCCCGCAGGGCCTCAAAACCTTGTAATCTATTGCCTATACTTTGCAGTATTTGATGGCACATGAATTGTAGGAACATCTCACTGTCACCCAGGGCCATTAGGGTAACTTCACTGATCCCCCCCCCCCCCCACTTACTGGGTCAAACTCCTCCCCCAGCCCTGCACTCATCACTCCTGGGAATCTTTCTGTGCACTTGGGATCTCCTGCCCATATTGAAAACACTTTTAGCATTTGGGAATTCTTGCCTGTTGACTTTTGTCAGGGGAACTTTTGTTCTGGTGGCCAGTTTGGGAATTGGACCCATTCCGCCTGTAAGTTGTTTTGAGGACACTTTAGAGAACACTTTCTTTTTATCTCCCCTCTTTCTTGCGATGGGAACCCTGACCACCCTTTTGGCAGTCCCTCCAGATTCCTTTTTGGGCACTCTGGTGCTGACCCAGATGTCTGTCTCTTCAGCAAGTTTCCTGGAGTCAGGAAGTTTGGTATCAACTAGGTATTGGTGCAACTCTAGAAAACAAATATCAAGCATGTGCTCCTTCAAAATCAAGTTGTACAGCCCTGAATAATCATCAACCTTGCTGCCCGTCACCCAGCCCTTCAGTGTCTTGCTAGCATAACCTAAGAAATCCACTCATGTCAGTGATCAGATCTCGTGGCTGCCCCTGAACCATTGCCCATTCTTCCCAAGGGTCAGTTCAAACTTGCTGACTTCAATTGCCTCCATTGCAGTGTAGTGTGTTTGTCTACCACCTCCAATGTCAAGAGTGTATCCCTCCTCACTGTAGGCATGTACCTCCATGGACTCCACCCTCCCTCAGGAAATCTCAGGGACCTTGTGCCCTCTTAGAGCCACTTCATAGGCTGCAAACCATTTGTTTATGTCATCACTCACCACATAACTGAGCACTAGGTCTTTGGGTATTTGGATTCTTACTTCAACAGTAGACACAGTAGGTATGCTGCCACCATTACTGCTGGACTCCACCTGAGATGCTTTGATGTCCAGCTCTCTGAGGCTTTACCCATGTGCCAGCGCATTCTCCTCCAGAGCTCTCTTCTAGAGTTGCTCTTTCACCAGCTTCAATCTGGTAAGCTCTAGTTTAAGTTTTCTCTCTTCCCTCCCGTTCTTCCGGTCCTCCAGGGTCAGGTTCTTTGATGAGACACTACTCCCTGATTTAGGAACAACCACTGTTCCAGACCGGATGAAGGCTTCTCTCTCCACAGGCAGTCCCAAATCCTCATCAGAATCTAGGATCAGCTCCTCATCCTCCTCAATCTCTTGCTCCTCCTTATCTGGGGTCCCAGCCCTCAGTGCCTTTTGCAGCTCCACCTTTCTGGTGAAGCCTTTAGTGGACAGCTCAACCCCCTTACAGAAGTCTTTGAGCTGGACCACTGTGTAGGTCTCCAGCTTGGCCAGCTGAAAGTCCATCTGGCTAGGTGCAGGTGCTGCTTCTCCAGAAAGAGACAACGTTTACAAAACAATCAAAAAGACGATTTGGGAGAATTGAAAGGGTTCAAATTGGTCTTAGGTATAGAGTGATAGTGTACACTAAGCCACTGTATGGTACTGCACAAACACAAGTCCTATCCTAATCGCTGACCACCAATGTTAGAAAGTTAGCAGAGGAATGCACCCCGTCCAAGTATGGACCACAATCTGAGTCAGGGCAGGTCAGTCACAAACCATAAATTATCCTGTGCTCACCCTCTGGTAGCTTGGAATTGAGCAGGCAGGCCTAACTTAGGAAGCAATGTGTAAAGTATTTATGCAACAAAGCACACAGTAACAAAATGAAAACAACACAAAAAGACTTCACCCCAGGTTAGTAAAATAGATACAAATTTTATAAACAAAGCATGACCAAAACAACAACAAAAATTAAGTAGAAGTCAAGATATGAATTTTTAAAAAATAAAATTGTCTGCAGTGCTTAGAAGCATTAAGTGCCATTGGGGGTTATCTGGTTGCGCTGCACAAGAGTTCAGGCCAACCACGATGGAGCGCATGCTGGATACAAGAGCCACGCAGGCCCGCTGAAACCAATACCTTGATCAGGGTCGCAACAGCGAGATGCAGGCTGCAGATGAGCGATGCATTGATGTCCATCACGCAATCAAGGTGATGCGTCAATTTTCTCTCTCGCATGGTGGCTATGTGTTGGTTCTGAAGACGATGCAGAGAGTCGAAAGGCACCGGTTCCATAGATGATGCGCCGGGTTTCTCCACGAAGTTGAGGGGATGTGTGGATCTTCCCACACAGCAGCGGCTGTGATGCATCAGTGCCGATGTGTCGGTTCTTTGAGGCGATGCACTGGTTCTGAGGGCAATGTGACAATTCTGCTCCCGCAACATGGTCAATGCCCCGGTTTGCTACACGCAGACTGAAGATACGCCGATTCACTGGAGCAAGTATCTGGGTCCACTTCCAGTGGACCAGGCACAGGAGCAGGTGTGGAGACTTTGATAGCTCTGAGTCTCAAGTAACAGGAGGCAAACAAAAACACCCTTGTAGATCACTCCAGGTTCAAGGAAGAGTCCAGCTATCCCTCAGCAGAGTCAGAGAGCAGCAAGCAGCAGGACAGAACAGCAGAAAAGCAGGTCTTCCAGATCAGCAGTCCAGCAGAGTGATAGTCCTTGTAGCAACATAGCAGTTTTTACAGGTCTAGAAGCATCTGATCTGATGGGGTCAGATACCCAGTACTTATACCCTATAGTGCCTTTGAAGTGGGGGTGACTTCAAATAAGTGTCTTTGAAGTGCCCAGAGGTCCTTTCTTTCTAGCCCTGGCTCCAGACTCACTCCAGGGAGTAATCAACCCTGTGTGTGGGGAAAGGACACTGCCTATTCAGGTGTAAGTGCCAACTTATCCCTCGTGCCCTGGATGAGCCATCAGGATGCAGATGCACAGTCAGACATACCTAGCCTAGCCTTCCTTTCTGTGTGGCTGGCTAGAGGGAATGCACAGAGTCAAGCTGTTATCCACCCCAGATCTGCATTGAAGACAAGCTGCAGGTGCACAGAGTTGTAAGAGCAGAGAAATGCCCACCTTCTAAACGTGGAATTTCTAAAATAGCAATGTTAAATCCAGCTTTACAAGTAAAGAGTATTTATCATTACCATTCAAAAGGTATAAAACATGACAAAGCAACTCCTTTCTAATCAGGAAACACAGCTTAAAAGTATAATAAGGAATTCCCAATGTTAACCTATGAGAGGAGTAGGCCTCACAATACTGAAAAATGAATTTGGGTGTTTTTCACTACCAGAACATGCAAAACTTAAAAGTGCATGTCGTACCTTTTACTTATATAGCACCCTGCCCTGTGGGCTACCTAGGACCTGCCTTAGGGGTGACGTATATGTAATAAAAGGGGAGTTTAAGGCTTGGCAAAGGGTTTTAAATGGCAAGTTGAAGTGGAATCAAAACTGCACACACAGGCTCTGCAGTGGCGCTGTTTAAAGGACTAATTGCGTGGGTGACACAATCAGAGCTACAGGCCCACCAGTAGCATTTAATGTACAGGCCGTGGGCACAGGTAGTGCACTCTACTAGGGACCTATAGATAAATTGAATATCCCAATTGTGGATATACCCAATGTATCCATGTTTAGGGGAGAAACATATGCACGTTAGCACTGGTCGGCAGTGGTAAAGTGCTCAGAGTCCAAAGGCCAACACAAAGAATCAGCAAAAAGTGAAGGAAAGCAGGCAAAAGGTTTGAGGGAAGACCACCCTAAGGCTGACATGTCTAACACCATGTCTTTCCTGTACCCGCACTCGCACTCTGATACTCCCCACCTGTAGGAAAGTTATCCTTTTTGACATGGTTACCCCCACTTATTGCCTGGTATTCGATGCAATTTTGACTGGAAGTGCACTGGGTTCCTGATGACTAGGTTATCTGTGCCAGATCTCTTTCCCAAAACTGTACAATTGTTTCCCTAATTGGCAATACCGTTAACACTCCCTGTAAGTCTCTAGCAAATGGTACACCTGGTACCTGGGGCAAGGAGGTTAAAGAGGGTCCCTAAGGACTTCAGCATGTATTGTTCCACCCTAAGGGACCCCTCATCAAACACATACAGACTGCCACTGGAGCCTGCCTGTCTTGGTGCAGACAAAAGTGAAAACAAGACCTGGCACACAGCACAGTGTGCTATGTCTGCGGACACTGAATGCAGAATAGGTAAATCACCCCTGAGCAGGCCTTACATGAGCAGATATGCCCCTGTGCTGGCCAGTTCAATTACTGCCAGTATAAGTGACCAGAGAAGCCATTTTAAGTACGTGTGCTGGGTACTGGTCAGAAAGAAGTTCCACAGCTACATGATGCCTTCACTGAAATCAAAGACGTTTGGTATCAAACATCTTGCATTAATAAACCCACACTGATTCCAGTGATGGATTTATTAATACATGCAACTAGAGGGCACCTTAGAGGTGCTGCCTGAAAACCTACCAACTCCTAGTGTGCTGGCTGACTGGTTCTGACCAGTCTGCCCACAGATGAGATTCTGACTTCCAGTGGTGAGAGTGAATGCTCTCAGGAGGTCAGGAACAAAACCTGTCGGCAGAGGGTGTTTTATACCCCCTCCAACAGTATGACAAGCGAATTAGCAGGGAAAGGCAGGGAGCTTCAAAGAGCCCACAACCTTTAGTATGTTAATGTGGCTTCCCTTAGAGGTGAGGGGGTGCCTATGCCCCAGTCTAGGGTCCATTTGGCACCTGGACTGGCAGGAAAATTAGTAGTCAGAGAGGCATGTTCACTCTCACGCTATTTCCACCCCTATGGTGAGTTGACCTGATGTCGACAATAACATTCAAAGTCTGCTATCTTGTTGATGGCAGAATCAGGAACTCTGGGACAGGGTTGTGCCCACTTTTCACAGGAAGTGGTCATATAGGGGGTATAGTGACCCCAGGGGTAAGTGGCTGATTGGCTACAACCCCACACTCCCCTAACACTCGTAAATCTAGTATTTAGGGGAGCCCCTGGCACCAGGAAATCATATTCTGCTGACCAGAAAGAAGAAGATGGACGCTGAAGAGTCGCAGAAGCAAGAACAGAAGACCAGCAAATGACCTGGCGCCATCTCTTCCGGCCTGTCTTCTGTCCTAGACAATTGCTCCAAAGATGACTCGTCCTGTAGCTGCCTGAGCCTCTAAAAGTCTAGGAGGAGTGCCAGCTTTAACCAAAGACCCAGGAACTCCTGTGGAGTAGCGTAGCTGCTTCCCTGCACCTGCAAGCACCCCAACAGACCTGTGAGGATTCCAGACCACCATAAAACCCAACACCAGAAAGCACCACTGCACCAGAGTTGCCTAACCCGAGTCAAAGTAGGCCAACTGAGCCAACATGGTTCCCAGACCATTCAGAGAGATGAAGCCCACCTTGGGATTGCCGACTGTGGACATATTTGCGCAGGCCCCCTCCAAATCGCGTGACACCTTTGCACCCGGACGCTCCGGCCCATGGAGAAGTAGACCAAAGGTATCCCCACATCCCTGAGCATCATGAGGCCTGAGCCCTCTTGTTGGTTCAGCCTGACTGACCTCCCAGTCCCCGCCTGCAACAACTTTGTGTCCAGACTAATCCCCATTGACCTACACGGGGTACCCGACACTGTGTTGCACCCCTGCACCCGGCTGCCCCAGTACTGCCTGAGGTGACCTGTTGGTGCTGCCTTGGACCTTGCCCCATACTCACCTTAGGTCCTGAAGATTGGTCCCATAAGTCATTGGGAAGTAACTGTAGTGTATGTCTTTCCTCCATAGGATAACATTATCCCTTCTGAAAATTGCACTTTGTCACTTTTTGAAACTTACGAGCATCTGTTTGTCAAAACAAACTTATTTGTTCTTGCTGATCTTGGTGCCAAATATTATATAAAGATAAGTGTGTGTGTATTGCAGATGTCAAACACTCCTCTGGAAAGCCTACGGCTGCTCGACCGCACTACCCCCCAAGAGAGCTCCTTGGCATTGCTAGAGCAAACTCCTGTCCACTTACAAGGGATACCTTGACCCTTTGCACAGTATACCTGTTTTTGGTATACTATAGAAAGAGCAAGCTCCCTACACCGCCCCATCTCACTGTGGGGCATAATAGCAAGACCGGCGATAAAATTATCGCCGTTTTCCTGCCGCTAAAACGGCGATAATGGGCTTGCTAATATGCGTTATAGAATTCCAATAGAAGCCCAGGTTAGATGCGCAGGACATCTAACCTGGGCTTCTATTGGAATTCTATAACGCATATCAGCAAGCCCATTATCGCCGTTTTAGCGGCAGTTTCCTGCCACTAAAACGGCGATCATTTTATCGCCGGTCTTGCTAATATGCCACAAAGTTTGTAGCTCTGGTGCCGGACTCCCCTGACTAACTGGGCAAGCTGAGGATCAGCCAGCAGACTGTCCTGGTACTGTGGTCATGCTGGGGGGCTGCTGAGATGCAGATTGTCTGTGCATTGCGGCTTGGTGAGTGCTGCAATGTAGGCCGTTTTCTTGCCCTGCTGGCTGGCTCTGTGAAATCACACTCATACTGCCATCAGCTCCGCTTGGAGGGCCCTGTAGCCGCAGTTGGGGCTGATCAGCACTTTTAACATGCGCGCTCAGCTGCCAGGATCAGCCTGGACTACAGGGACCCCACACACATGACTAGAGGCAGGAGGGCAGAGGAGGCCTACAACTTGTTGATTTAACCTCAACAGCAGCTGCAGCCTGTGCTTTATGTCCAGGGTCCTGAAGGGACTGGCAAGAGAGAAGAAAAAACAGGTTTTGGGGGAAACATCCTGCCCTGCTGCCACTGCCCACTATCCTGGAGACCTGCACCAGTGCCACACAGAGCATAGATGCCATGTGGCACTACCACTTTGCACTGAAAAGCAGAGCTGCAAAACACAAACTGCCTTCCCCAGCCAATCATTAGCGTTGCATGCTGGAAAACAAAAAGGCACCACGTGGGGCTGTGTTCAGGATCCTCTGCCAGACTGTTCTCATGAGGAGCAGGGTCAAGACAGATTTGCATATGGCTGGGTCCATAGTGGAATGGCGTGGAGAGCAAAGATCACACGATGGATTTAGGGTCAGATTTGTGACTGGTGGTGAGTGTTTGACAATATTCAGCATGCCGCCCATCATCTTTTTATGTTGCAGATTTCACCATAAGTGGGATGGGTATGCCCAGACGTGGGTCCCGTGCTCGCTACGCCACTGGATTCAAGCTAGCCTGGCTGATGAGGGGTGATAGCCCAAAACCGGTCACAGGAAGCTTTTCTTTGGTATAGGGAGGACCTGGCCTGGCAATTTGGGCCAGACAGTACCTATGAGTAGCAGGGTCAAGACTGATCTGCATATGGCCGGGTCCAAACAGGGGTGGCGTGGTGAGCAAACAGAATGTTTGCATTGTTCAGCATTCCGTCCATCCTCTGTTCTTTTTGCTTGTGCCTTGAAGATATACAAATGATTTTTGATATTTTGTCCTCGATATGGTGTCACATAGATATTCTGGTGTTTATATTCAGGGAGGAGAGCAATATTTTGGCACCATTAGAGTAGCAATCACCAATATTATATATTCTTTTTCCTTCGCATCCCTCTTGCACCTTTGATCTCACCAATACCTTTAAAAAAACACATAACGCTTCTGAGAACAGCGCCCAGAAGCACGACCGAGGTCCATTTGCTAACAACGCTGCACACCAATAAAGACATGTGATATTTAGAAACGCCACAGAAAAGCCTTTTTAAGTGCATACACAATTCTAATCTACCGCAAAATCTTTTTCAAACCCCAGTTAAATGACTCCTGTTCTAATGGCTTCCTGTTTAATAGAAAGGCAAGGTCTGCAGACATGGAAAGGCAGAAACAATACATTTTGTTAGAGTCAAGTGTAATCTTTATAAAGCTAAATTTGCAACAATTGAATTAATTAGATAGAAACATTCTGTTTGTCTGTGGTCTCCAAAGACGTCTCATCACCATAATTTTATTCCTGCAGTTTGTCAGAAGCCACTAGTATAATTTATTGTTTTCTTTATGAATTTGGACAAAGTGGAGTTTGTTTATGAGTATCTAATTCCCTTTTATATCCCTGTTACATTGCAGGATTTGAATTGCCTTCATTAATTAACTCCTTTAATTGTATTTGTCCTGCCAACATTTTCATCCCCTGAGATTCAGTATTTTAGTCATACAAGCTGGCTTTCCCTGAAGCAAAATGGTATACAACTTCCCGGTAAGAGACCCATTTACCGGTTTATTAATAAAGGGGGGGGGGGGGGTGAATGCACCATTGCTGCCTAACACACATTGGACAGATGTTGGGGTAAGTGAGCCCTGAGTAGCACATGGAGGCAGGAGGACCCACCTCTCCTGCAAGAAAGCCGAGCACACCTCTGCTTCTCTGTTTTCTTTCGTAATGCATCTTGGTTGGGGCTCCCGGTTTTATGGTATTTGGTATGGTATTTTTTTGACATATCCGTCTATTTATCCATATTTATTTTGTGGGATATTTTATTGGTATTTTTCCATATTTATTTTGTGTTTTGAGAATAAACAGAGTTGTAAAATTGTATATTTCCACATTTATTTAACTGATAAACATGCATTCATCCTTTGATGCCTGTCGAATTTTAGAAAATTAGGCAGCCAAATATAACAAAACACTACACCCACATGTAAGTATGACAATATATACACACATATGTTAAATAATGCCTGTATTTAAGGAAAACTCATCCTGTTTTTTAACTCCACATGCTGTCTGTCTGCTCAGCTGCTGGCCTGTAATTCATGAAGGAGAGCACGGAGAGTCACTCACAAGAAGCATCATTTTGCGATTCCTACGAATTCCTTAATTGCGACTCACAAATTGCGAATCGGAATTAAGGAATTGCGACCCATTCATTCCTATGGGCCTAGAGGCCCATAGGAATGAATGGGAATTGCATGCACAATTTGCAAGTACCAAATAGGTACTCGCAAATTGCGCATGCAATTTCAAGGGTGCAAGGGTGTAAAAAGGACACCCTGTTGCTCCCCTGAAATTGAGATGTTACCACATGTTGTGCACATACATGCCCCAGGGGCATGTGTGTGTGTAACATGAAACTTTGAAAAATGCACTTTAGTGCATTTTTCAAAGTTTTTGCGAATTACCATCAAGTTCAAATTGATGGTAATTTGCGATCCCTAATTGCGAATTCGCAATTTGGAATTGCATCATGCATTGCATTTAGGGAATCGCAATTTGCGATTCCCCGAATGCATTCGCAATTTAAGTAATTGCAAATTTTGCGATTACTTAAATTGCGAATTTTCACTTGGGTTGATGCATCCCAAATGCAAAAATACCAGTCGTCAAGGGGCAGGTTCTGCGAATCTGCCCGTTTGCGATCAGTATTTTCGTTGATGCATGTGCCCCATAGCTACTTAGCACTGAACAGGAGGATTCATGGACTGTATTTGGCGTGTAAACACCCCCACTAGCCCCTAACTGTGTTGTGTACATGAAAATGCCCCAAACCTTGAGGACCTTGAAGACCCTCACAAGGGTGTGTGAACTCAAAATACTGTACTTATCTCTGTGCGGACTATGGCCGCACTCAGATGTCCAAGTGCATCAAGATTAGGGGTGGGTGAAAATTCTGCTCCATCAGTGGAGTTCCCAGAGTTTTGCCCACTTGGAATGTGGAGTTCTGGCCATGCTCCGCCAACTATCGTAGCAGAGTTTTTTCTCACACGCTGCTCACTGATGGTAAGTTGGCAAGCGCGAGAGAGAATTTGTGTCCCCTACCATGATTTTCGGGTGCTAGAATCCCTCCAGGGTGAGATTTCTCAATGAAGGCGGTTGAAGCAGGTCGCAATCGTTCATGTTGAGAAAGCTGCTACATGAATAGAAAATCAACATGATGGCAGAGAGAAGCAGCGCCCTCTGGCGTGCTGCATAGTGCCATTCGTGCTGGTTTTTAAGTGAGGAACGAGCTCCCGGTGCTAAAAATCAGCATAAGCAGCGTGATGTACCAAATTCCGCCCCCTCACGGAACTCCACAGAATCTCGTGGAGTTTTTAAGTAACTATGGGAATTCAGTGGAGTGAAACTCCTTGACTTCCATTCACCCCAACTGAGATCCTGCGCGAGCGAATCACAGTGCACTTCAGGCTCACCCAGAGGTCCAAGTGCATCAAGATTCCGCAGCAGCAAGTGAAAGTGCATTTCAGGCACCCTCAGAGGCCCAGGATCATTGAGATTCTGCTTAAGCAAGTGACTGCACTTTGGGCACAACCAGAGGTCTAGGAGCATTGAGATTCAACACAAGTGAGTGACTGCATTTCGGGCTCACCCATAGGTTCAGGAGCATGGAGATTTTGCAGAAGGAATCAACAGTGCATTTAAGGCACCCCCAGAGGTCCAGGAGTATTGAGATTCAGCAGAAGCGAGTGACAGTGCATTTCAGGCACCCCCAGATGTCCAGGAGCATTGAGATTCTGCTTAAGCAAGTGACTGCACTTTGGGCACAACCGGAGGTCCAGGAGCATTGAGATTCAACAGAAGTGAGTGACTGCACTTAGGGCTCACCCATAGGTCCAGGAGCATGGAGATTTTGCAGAAGCAATCAACAGTGCATTTAAGGTACCCCCAGAGGTCCAGGAGCATTGAGATTCAGCAGACGCGAGTGACAGTGCATTTCAGGCACCCCCAGAGGTCCAGGAGCATTGAGATTCTGCAGAAGCGAGTGACAGTGCATTTCAGGCACCCCCAGAAGTCCAGGAGCATTGAGATTCTGCAGAAGCGAGTGACAGTGCATTTCAGACACCTGCAGAGGTCCAGAAGCATTGAGATTCAACAGAAGTGAGTGACAGTGCATTTCAGGCACCCCCAGAAGTCCAGGAGCATTGAGATTCAGCAGAAGCGAGTGACAGTGCATTTCAGGCACCCCCAGAAGTCCAGGAGCATTGAGATTCTGCAGAAGCGAGTGACAGTGCATTTCAGACACCCGCAGAGGTCCGGAAGCATTGAGATTTAACAGAAGTGAGTGACAGTGCATTTCAGGCACCCCCAGAAGTCCAGGAGCATTGAGATTCAGCAGAAGAGAGTGACAGTGCATTTCAGGCACCCCCAGTGGTCCAGGAGCATTGAGATTCAACTGAAGCGAGTGACAGTGCATTTCAGGCACTCCCAGAAGTTCAGGAGCATTGAGATTCTGCAGAAGCGAGTGACAGTGCATTTCAGGCACCCCCAGAAGTCCAGGAGCATTGAGATTCTGCAGAAGCGAGTGACTGCACTTCTGGCACCACCCGGAGGTTCAAGT
Source organism: Triturus cristatus (assembly GCF_964204655.1). Lineage (NCBI taxonomy): Eukaryota > Metazoa > Chordata > Amphibia > Caudata > Salamandridae > Triturus > Triturus cristatus. The sequence goes on along the minus strand of NC_140591.1, from coordinate 1,474,569,702 downwards.
GCATCAAGATTCTGCAGAAGCAAGTGAAAGTGCATTTCAGGTACCCTCAGAGGCCCAGAATCATTGAGATTCTGCATAAGCAAATGACTGCACTTTGGGCACCCCCAGACGTCCAGGAGCATTGAGATTCTGCAGAAGCGAGTGACTGCACTTCGGGCACTCCCAGTGGTCCAGGAGCATTGAGATTCTGCAGAAGCGAGTGACAGTGCATTTCAGGCACCCCCAGAGGTCCAGGAGCATTGAGATTCAGCAGAAGCGAGTGACAGTGCATTTCAGGCACCCCCAGACGTCCAGGAGCATTGAGATTCTTCAGAAGCGAGTGACAGTGCATTTCAGGCACTCCCAGTGGTCCAGGAGCATTGAGATTCTGCAGAAGCGAGTGACAATGCATTTCAGGCACCCCCAGAAGTCCAGAAGCATTGAGATTCTGCAGAAGCGAGTGACAGTGCATTTCAGACACCTGCAGAGGTCCAGAAGCATTGAGATTCTGCAGAAGTGAGTGACAGTGTATTTCAGGCACCCCCAGAAGTCCAGGAGCATTGAGATTCTGCAGAAGCGAGTGACTGCACTTCTGGCACCACCCGGAGGTTCAAGTGCATCAAGATTCTGCAGAAGCGAGTGAAAGTGTATTTCAATCAATCAATCAATCAATCGCATTTATAAAGCGCGCTACTCACCCATAAAGGGTCTCAAGGCGCTGGAGGGGGGGGGGGGGGGTCAGTGCTCGAAGAGCCAGGTCTTGAGCTGCCTTCTGAAGGAGAGGTGGTCAGGTATGGCGCGAAGGTGGCTGGGCAGAGAGTTCCAGGTTTTCGCTGCTAGGAAGGAGAAGGATCTTCCTCCGGCGGTGGCTTTGCGGATGCGGGGTACGGCTGCCAGGGCCTGTCCGGTAGAGCGTAGAGTGCGCGGAGGAGTGTAGAAGGAGACGCGGTTGTTGATGAGTTTGGGTCCGAGGTTGTGAAGGGCTTTGTGTGCGTGGGTGAGGAGTCGGAAGGTGATCCTCTTGTTGACTGGGAGCCAATGAAGTCTCTTCAGGTGTGCGGAAATGTGGTGGTGGCGGGGTATGTCCAGGATGAGTCGTGCGGAAGCGTTCTGGATCCGTTGTAGTTTCCTCTGCAGCTTGGTGGTGATGCTGGCGTACAGAGTGTTCCCGTAGTCCAGGCGGCTGGTGACGGGGGCGTGGGTGACGGTCTTCCTGGTGTCGGTGGGGATCCAGCGGAAGATCTTGCGGAGCATGCGGAGGGTGTTGAAGCATGCCGAGGTCACCGAGTTGACCTGTCTGGTCATGGAGAGGGATGAGTCCAGGATGAAGGTATTTCAGGTACCCTCAGAAGCCCAGAATCATTGAGATTCTGCTTAAGCAAGTGACTGCACTTTGGGCACAACCAGAGGTCCAGGAGCATTGAAATTCAACAGAAGTGAGTGACTGCACTTTGGGCTCACCCATAGGTCCAGGAGCATGGAGATTTTGCAGAAGCAATCAACAGTGCATTTAAGGTACCCTCAGAGGTCCAGGGGCATTAAGATTCAGCAGAAGCGAGTGACAGTGCATTTCAGGCACCCCCAGAGGTCCAGGAGCATTGAGATTCTGCAGAAGCGAGTGACAGTGCATTTCAGACACCCACAGACGTCCAGGAGCATTGAGATTCTGCAGAAGCGAGTGACAGTGCATTTCAGGCACCCCCAGACGTCCAGGTGCATTGAGATTCTGCAGAAGCGAGTGACAGTGCATTTCAGGCACCCCCAGACGTCCAGGAGCATTGAGATTCTGCAGAAGCGAGTGACAGTGCATTTCAGGCACCCCCAGAAGTCCAGGAGCATTGAGATTCTGCAGAAGCGAGTGACAGTGCACTTCAGACACCCGCAGAGGTCCAGAAGCATTGAGATTCAACAGAAGTGAGTGACAGTGCATTTCAGGCACCCCCAGAAGTCCAGGAGCATTGAGATTCAGCAGAAGCGAGTGACAGTGCATTTCAGGCACCCCCAGTGGTCCAGGAGCATTGAGATTCAACAGAAGTGAGTGACAGTGCATTTCAGGCACTCCCAGAAGTCCAGGAGCATTGAGATTCTGCAGAAGCGAGTGACAGTGCATTTCAGGCACCCCCAGAAGTCCAGGAGCATTGAGATTCTGCAGAAGCGAGTGACTGCACTTCTGGCACCACCCGGAGGTTCAAGTGCATCAAGATTCTGCAGAAGCGAGTGACAGTGCATTTCAGGCACCCCCAGACGTCCAGGAGCATTGAGATTCTGCAGAAGCGAGTGACTGCCCTTGGGCACTCCCAGTGGTCCAGGAGCATTGAGATTCTGCAGAAGCGAGTGACAGTGCATTTCAGGCACCCCCAGAGGTCCAGGAGCATTGAGATTCAGCAGAAGCGAGTGACAGTGCATTTCAGGCACCCCCAGACGTCCAGGAGCATTGAGATTCTTCAGAAGCGAGTGACAGTGCATTTCAGGCACTCCCAGTGGTCCAGGAGCATTGAGATTCTGCAGAAGCGAGTGACAGTGCATTTCAGACACCCGCAGAGGTCCAGAAGCATTGAGATTCTGCAGAATTGAGTGACAGTGCATTTCAGGCACCCCCAGAAGTCCAGGAGCATTGAGATTCTGCAGAAGCGAGTGACTGCACTTCTGGCACCACCCGGAGGTTCAAGTGCATCAAGATTCTGCAGAAGCGAGTGAAAGTGTATTTCAGGTACCCTCAGAGGCCCAAAATCATTGAGATTCTGCATAAGCAAGTGACTGCACTTTGGGCACAACCAGAGGTCCAGGAGCATTGAGATTCAACAGAAGTGAGTGACTGCACTTCGGGCTCACCCATAGGTCCAGGAGCATGGAGATTTCGCAGAAGCAATCAACAGTGCATTTAAGGCACCCCCAGAGGTCCAGGAGCATTGAGATTCTGCAGAAGCGAGTGACAGTGCATTTCAGGCACCCCCAGACGTCCAGGAGCATTGAGATTCTGCAGAAGCGAGTGACAGTGCATTTCAGGCACCCCCAGAAGTCCAGGAGCATTGAGATTCTGCAGAAGCGAGTGACAGTGCATTTCAGACACCCGCAGACGTCCAGGAGCATTGAGATTCTGCAGAAGTGAGTGACAGTGCATTTCAGGCACCCCCAGACGTCCAGGAGCATTGAGATTCTGCAGAAGCAAGTGACAGTGCATTTCAGGCACCCTCAGAAGTCCAGGAGCATTGAGATTCTGCAGAAGCGAGTGACCGTGCATTTCAGACACCCGCAGAGGTCCAGAAGCATTGAGATTCAGCAGAAGTGAGTGACAGTGCATTTCAGGCACTCCCAGAAGTCCAGGAGCATTGAGATTCTGCAGAAGCGAGTGACAGTGCATTTCAGGCACCCCCAGAAGTCCAGGAGCATTGAGATTCTGCAGAAGCGAGTGACAGTGCATTTCAGACACCCGCAGACGTCCAGGAGCATTGATATTCTGCAGAAGCGAGTGACAGTGCATTTCAGGCACCCCCAGACGTCCAGGAGCATTGAGATTCTGCATAAGCAAGTGACTGCACTTTGGGCCCAACCAGAGGTCCAGGAGCATTGAGATTCAACAGAAGTGAGTGACTGCACTTCGGGCTCACCCATAGGTCCAGGAGCATGGATATTTTGCAGAAGCAATCAACAGTGCATTTAAGGCACCCCCAGAGGTCCAGGAGCATTGAGATTCTGCAGAAGCGAGTGACAGTGCATTTCAGGCACCCCCAGACGTCCAGGAGCATTGATATTCTGCAGAAGCGAGTGACAGTGCATTTCAGGCACCCCCAGAAGTCCAGGAGCATTGAGATTCTGCAGAAGCGAGTGACAGTGCATTTCAGACACCCACAGACGTCCAAGAGCATTGAGATTCTGCAGAAGCGAGTGACAGTGCATTTCAGGCACCCCCAGACGTCCAGGAGCATTGAGATTCTGCAGAAGCGAATGACAGTGCATTTCAGGCACCCCCAGAAGTCCATGAGCATTGAGATTCTGCAGAAGCGAGTGACCGTGCACTTCAGACAATCGCAGAGGTCCAGAAGCATTGAGATTCTGCAGAAGTGAGTGACAGTGCATTTCAGGCACTCCCAGAAGTCCAGGAGCATTGAGATTCTGCAGAAGCGAGTGACAGTGCATTTCAGGCACCCCCAGAAGTCCAGGAGCATTGAGATTCTGCAGAAGCGAGTGACAGTGCATTTCAGACACCCGCAGACGTCCAGGAGCATTGAGATTCTGCAGAAGCGAGTGACAGTGCTTTTCAGGCACCCCCAGAAGTCCAGGAGCATTGAGATTCTGCAGAAGCGAATGACAGTGCTTTTCAGGCACCCCCAGAAGTCCAGGAGCATTGAGATTCTGCAGAAGCGAGTGACTGCACTTCTGGCACCACCCGGAGGTTCAAGTGCATCAAGATTCTGCAGAAGCGATTGAAAGTGTATTTCAGGTACCCTCAGAGACCCAGAATCATTGAGATTCTGCATAAGCAAGTGACTGCACTTTGGGCACAACCAGAGGTCCAGGAGCATTGAGATTCAACAGAAGTGAGTGACTGTACTTCGGGCTCACCTATAGGTCCAGGAGCATGGAGATTTTGCAGAAGCAATCAACAGTGCATTTAAGGCACCCCCAGAGGTCCAGGAGCATTGAGATTCTGCAGAAGCGAGTGACAGTGCATTTCAGGCACCCCCAGACGTCCAGGAGCATTGAGATTCTGCAGAAGCGAGTGACAGTGCATTTCAGGCACCCCCAGAAGTCCAGGAGCATTGAGATTCTGCAGAAGCGAGTGACAGTGCATTGCAGACACCCGCAGACGTCCAGGAGCATTGAGCTTCTGCAGAAGCGAGTGACAGTGCATTTCAGGCACCCCCAGACGTCCAGGAGCATTGATATTCTGCAGAAGCGAGTGACAGTGCATTTCAGGCACCCCCAGAAGTCCAGGAGCATTGAGATTCTGCAGAAGCGAGTGACCGTGCATTTCAGACACCCGCAGAGGTCCAGAAGCATTGAGATTCTGCAGAAGTGAGTGACAGTGCATTTCAGGCACTCCCAGAAGTCCAGGAGCATTGAGATTCTGCAGAAGCGAGTGACAGTGCATTTCAGGCACCCCCAGAAGTCCAGGAGCATTGAGATTCCGCAGAAGCGAGTGACAGTGCATTTCAGACACCCGCAGACGTCCAGGAGCATTGAGATTCTGCAGAAGCGAGTGACAGTGCATTTCAGGCACCCCCAGACGTCCAGGAGCATTGAGATTCTGCAGAAGCGAGTGACAGTGCATTTCAGGCACCCCCAGAAGTCCAGGAGCATTGAGATTCTGCAGAAGTGAGTGACAGTGCATTTCAGGCACCCCCAGACGTCCAGGAGCATTGAGATTCTGCAGAAGCGAGTGACAGTGCATTTCAGGCACCCGCAGAGGTCCAGAAGCATTGAGATTCTGCAGAAGCGAGTGACAGGTCATTTCAGGCACCCCCAGACGTCCAGGAGCATTGATATTCTGCAGAAGCGAGTGACAGTGCATTTCAGGCACTCCCAGAAGTTCAGGAGCATTGAGATTCTGCAGAAGCGAGTGACAGTGCATTTCAGGCACCCCCAGAAGTCCAGGAGCATTGAGATTCTGCAGAAGCGAGTGACTGCACTTCTGGCACCACCTGGAGGTTCAAGTGCATCGAGATTCTGCAGAAGCGAGTGACAGTGCATTTCAGACACCTGCAGAGGTCCAGGAGCATTGAGATTCTGCAGAAGTGAGTGACAGTGCATTTCAGACACCCCCGGAGATCCAGGAGCATTGAGATTCTGCAGAAGCGATTGACTGCACTTCTGGCACCACCTAGAGGTTCAAGTGCATCGAGATTCTGCAGAAGCAAGTGATAGTGCATTTCAGGCAGCCCCAGAGATCCAGGACAACCAATATCCTTCAGAAGTGAGTGATTGCACTTGGGACCCTCTCAGAGTTCCGGGTGCATGGAGATTCTGCAGGAATGACTGCATTTCTGGCACCACCCAAAGGTTCAGGTGCATCAAGATTCTGCAGAAGCAACCAACAGTGAATTTCGGGCATTCTCTGAGGTCCAGGTGCATGGAGATTCTGCAGATGTGAGTGGCTGCACTTCAGAAACTCTCAAAGATCCAGCTGCATGGAGATTCTGCAGAAGCGAGTGACTGCACTTCTGGCAACACTCAGGGGTTCGAGTTAATCAAGACTCTGCAGAAGCGAGTGCTAGTGCACTTCGGACATCCCTAGAGGTCCAGGTGCATTAAGATTCTGCAGAAGTGACTAACAGTGCACTTCGGACATCCCTAGAGGTCCAGGTGCATTAAGATTCTGCAAAAGTGAATAACAGTGTACTTCAGACATCCCTAGAGGTCCAGGTGCATCGAGATTCTGCAGAAGCGAGTGATAGTGCACTTCGGACATCCCTAGAGGTCCAGGTGCATTAAGATTCTGCAGAAGTGACTGACAGTGCACTTCGGACATCCCTAGAGGTCCAGGTGCATTAAGATTCTGCAGAAGCGAGTGACAGTGCATTTCAGGCACTCCCAGAAGTCCAGGAGCATTGAGATTCTGCAGAAGCGAGTGACAGTGCATTTCAGGCACCCCCAGAAGTCCAGGAGTATTGAGATTCTGCCGAAGCGAGTGACAGTGCATTTCAGACACCCGCAGACGTCCAGGAGCATTGAGATTCTGCAGAAGCGAGTGACAGTGCATTTCAGGCACCCCCAGACGTCCAGGAGCATTGAGATTCTGCAGAAGCGAGTGACAGTGCATTTCCGGCACCCACAGAGGTCCAGAAGCATTGAGATTCTGCAGAAGCGAGTGACAGTGCATTTCAGGCACCCCCAGACGTCCAGGAGCATTGATATTCTGCAGAAGCAAGTGACAGTGCATTTCAGGCACTCCCAGAAGTCCAGGAGCATTGAGATTCTGCAGAAGCGAGTGACTGCACTTCTGGCACCACCCGGAGGTTCAAGTGCATCGAGATTGTGCAGAAGTGAGTGACAGTGCATTTCAGACACCTGCAGAGGTCCAGGAGCATTGAGATTCTGCAGAAGCGAGTGACAGTGCATTTCAGACACCCCAGGAGATCCAGGAGCATTGAGATTCTGCAGAAGCGATTGACTGCACTTCTGGCACCACCTAGAGGTTCAAGTGCATCGAGATTCTGCAGAAGCAAGTGATAGTGCATTTCAGGCAGCCCCAGAGATCCAGGACAACCGATATCCTTCAGAAGTGAGTGATTGCACTTGGGACCCTCTCAGAGTTCCAGGTGCATGGAGATTCTGCAGGAATGACTGCATTTCTGGCACCACCCAAAGGTTCAGGTGCATCAAGATTCTTCAGAAGCAACCAACAGTGAATTTCTGGCATTCTCCGAGGTCCAGGTGCATGGAGATTCTGCAGATGTGAGTGGCTGCACTTCAGAAACTCTCAAAGATCCAGCTGCATGGAGATTCTGCAGAAGCGAGTGACTGCACTTCTGGCAACACTCAGGGGTTCGAGTTAATCAAGATTCTGCAGAAGCGAGTGCTAGTGCACTTCGGACATCCCTAGAGGTCCAGGTGCATTAAGATTCTGCAAAAGCGAATAACAGTGTACTTCAGACATCCCTAGAGGTCCAGGTGCATCGAGATTCTGCAGAAGTGAGTGATAGTGCACTTCAGACATCCCTAGAGGTCCAGGTGCATTAAGATTCTGCAGAAGTGACTGACAGTGCACTTCGGACATCCCTAGAGGTCCAGGTGCATTAAGATTCTGCAAAATCGAATAACAGTGTACTTCAGACATCCCTAGAGGTCCAGGTGCATCGAGATTCTGCAGAAGTGAGTGATAGTGCACTTCGGACATCCCTAGAGGTCCAGGTGCATTAAGATTCTGCAAAAGCGAGTGACAGTGTACTTCGGACATCCCTAGAGGTCCAGGTGCATCGAGATTCTGCAGAAGCGAGTGATAGTGCACTTCGGACATCCCTAGAGGTTTACATGCATCGAGATTCTGCAGAAGCGAGTGATAGTGCACTTCGGACATCCCTAGAGGTCTACGTGCATCGAGATTCTGCAGAAGCGAGTGATAGTGCACTTCGGACATCCCTAGAGGTTTACATGCATCGAGATTCTGCAGAAGCAGGCAATAGTTCACTTCAGACATCCCTAGAGGTCCAGGTGTATCAAGATTTTGCAGAAGCGACTGACAGTGCACTTTGGAAATCCCTAGAGGTCCAGGTGCATTAAGTTTCTGCAGAAGCAAGTGATAGTGCACTTTGGACATCCCTAGAGGTCTACATGCATTGAGATTCTGTAAAAGCGAGTGACAGTGCACTTCGGACATCCCTAGAAGTCCAGGTGCATCGAGATTCCGCAGAGGCGAGTGATAGTGCACTTCGGACATCCCTAGAGGTCCAGGTGCATTAAGATTCTGCAGAAGCGAGTGATACTGCACTTTGGACATCCCTAGAGGTCCAGGTGCATTAAGATTCTGCAGAAGCGACTGACAGTGCACTTCAGACATCCCTAGAGCTCCAGGTGCATTAAGATTCTGCAGAAGTGAGTGACAGTGCACTTGGGACATCCCTAGAGATCCAAGTGAATCGAGATTCTGCAAAAGCGAGTGACAGTGCACTTCGGACATCCCTAGAGGTCCAGGTGCATCGAGATTCTGCAGAAGCGACTGACAGTGCACGTTGGACATCCCTAGAGGTCCAGGTGCATCGAGTTTCTGCAGGAGCGAGTGATAGTGCACTTCTGACATCCCTAGAGGTCCAGGTGCATCGAGTTTCTGCAGGAGCGAGTGATAGTGCACTTCGGACATCCCTAGAGGTCTACATGCATTGAGATTCTGCAGAAGTGAATTTACAATGCAGCACCTTCTGCGCTGTCAGCGTCTCTGCAGGGGTGACTTCATCATTCTTAGGGGCAGTCAAGGGTCCGGCTTACAGGAGAGTGCTGTCAATGACTGCACCTACTTTCTACTTCTTGGACTAACTGATGATGTTGCACGTTCTGTTAGTGAATCTCATTCACTATGAGATGTGTAGGAGCTGTTGAAATGCCGGCATAGCCGGTCTGCAGAGTCTAACAGCTCTGGGAATCTCACAGTTTCACAAAGAGTGGATCATCTCCAGGTTGAAGATATGAGCAGAACAGTCTGAGGGCCCAAATCACAAAGATTTTTTGCATTTTTTATTTCAACTTATAAAATGCAAACACCCCGTGTTATGCGTGGAAAACTATAGTTTTGATTTTAAAAAACTTGGTTTAAAGCGTATAAAACGATTTGGCAGTATTTACTTTTTCATGTGAGTCACCAGGGGTCATTAGTGGCCCTTTAGAGCAGGAATGCCCTAAAGGTTTGTGAATAACCATACATGCACTTGTTCACTGGTATTTATAAACTGATTCTTTGTTCATGTTTACCTTGAAAAAGGTCTGAGATTTAGTCCTGTCAAAGGAGTGGGAATTGAAATGAAGCAGCTCCAAAAATTGGCGGGGGTACAAGGGGCCTAGTGTCTCTACAGAGAAAAATATGTGCAACTGCTCTCATTTGAGAAATTTTCCCATGTGCAAAGTACATTCACATACGTGTAAATGCCTTTTCATGTGACTAAATAGGAAGTCAGAAATGTTTTCTAGGAGTATTCCTGGAAACCAGTAACTGTCTCAGCTTCCCATGCGTACTCCTGGAAACCTTGGTGAATGCCAACAAGAATCTGAAATTTTTTACAAACGTGGGATGAAACCTACAGCCCGAGCTTAATTTGAGCAGGTGGCTTCTGTTGTTCGGCACCGGCACTTAATTGTCAACACCAATACTTATGACAGTTTGCCACATGGTGGCGCTGTTTGTCCAAATCAGAGAAGAGCACAACAACAATAGTTTATTCATTCAATTCACATTAAAAAGTGCTAATTTCTGATGCCCAAACCATTTGTTTATCTTTGAGGGCCTGGGATGGTCTGAACAGTCACACTTCTAAGAGTGTGATGGTTATCAGTTGTGTTGATACTGTTACTGGCAACGCTGGCAGGTGCAAGCTGCAGTGGTCTCCTGACCAGGGGCCTTGCACATTTTTTTATTTTTATTCTTTTTTATTTTTACAAATTAAGCACTGCCTACAGCAGTACATTTCCCATTCATTAGTGAATTTGTAAATTGGCCCTATAGGACCCGATTCCCAAAGGTAAACTTACACTTTTGTGTACTCTTTTTTTTTTTTGTATTCACGACCTACGAGTTTCATTTTACCAATAGTCAATCAATCAATCAATCATAGGCATTTATAGAGCGCTCTACTCACCCGGAGGGTCTCAAGGCGCTGGGGGGGGGGGGGGGGGGGGGGTGCTGCTACTGCCCGAACAGCCAGGTCTTGAGCTTCTTCCTGAAGGCGAGGTGGTCCTGGGTCAGGCGCAGGTCGGTCGGGAGGGAGTTCCAGGTCTTGGCGGCCTGGTAGGAGAAGGATCTTCCTCCTGTTGTCGTTCTTCGGATGCGGGGGATGGCGGCGAGGGCGTGGCTGGCTGATCGGAGGTGTCGTTTGGGAGCGTAGAAGTTGATGCGGTTGTTGAGGTAGCTCGGGCCTTGGTCGTGAAGAGCTTTGTGTGCGTGGGTGAGGAGACGGAAGGTGATTCTCTTGTTGACCGGGAGCCAGTGCAGGTCTCTTAGGTGTCCGGAGATGTGGCTGTGTCGTGGGATGTCGAGGATGAGTCTGGCTGAGGCGTTCTGGATCCGTTGGAGTCTCTTCTGGAGCTTGGCGGTGGTTCCGGCGTAGAGGGCGTTGCCGTAGTCCAGTCGGCTGGTGACGAGTGCCTGGGTGACATTCTTCCTGGTCTCGGTGGGGATCCACCGGAAGATCTTCCGTAGCATGCGCAGGGTGTTGAAGCATGACGAGGAGACGGCGTTGACTTGCTTGGTCATGGAGAGGGAGGAGTCCAGGATGAAGCCCAGGTTGCGTGCGTGGTCTGTCGGTTTGGGTGCGGTGCCCAGGGCGGGGGGCCACCAGGAGTCGTCCCAGGCGGAGGGCGAGGATCCCAGGATGAGGACTTCCGTCTTGTCCGAGTTCAGCTTCAGGCGGCTGGTCGACATCCACTCGGCTACCTCTTTCATTCCTTCGTGAAGGCTGGCTCTGGCGGCGGTGGGGTCGTTGGTCAGGGAGAGGATCAGCTGGGTATCGTCGGCGTAGGAGATGATGTTGAGGTTGTGTTGGCGTGCGATGGCCGCGAGGGGGCTCATGTAGACGTTGAAGAGGGTTGGGCTCAGCGAGGATCCTTGAGGGACGCCGCAGATGACTTTGGTGGCCTCTGACTTGTACGGTGGTAGACGGACTCTCTGTGTTCTTCCGTCGAGGAAGGAGATGATCCATTCCAGTGCCTTCTCCTGGATTCCGACGTTGCGGAGGCGCTGCACTAGGGTGCGGTGGCAGACGGTGTCGAAGGCCGCGGAGAGGTCTAGGAGGATGAGGGCCGCTGTTTCTCCGTTGTCCATCAGGGTTCGGATGTCATCGGTGGCAGCGATGAGGGCGGTCTCGGTGCTGTGGTTGGCTCGGAAGCCAGACTGTGAGGGGTCGAGGGATCCGTTTGTCTCGAGGAAGGCGGCCAGTTGCTTGTTGACGGTCTTCTCGATGACTTTGGCTGGGAACGGGAGCAGCGAGATGGGGCGGTAATTCTTGAGTTCGGTGGGGTCCGCTGTTGGTTTCTTGAGTAGAGCGCTGAGTTCGGCATGCTTCCAGCTCTCAGGGAAGGTGGCGGTGGTGAAGGAGGTGTTGATGATGTCCCGCAGGTGGGGTGCGATGACGGCGTCGGCTTTGTTGACCACAACCACAGAAGCAAGTGATGGTGCACTCACACACGGCCTGTCCTTTCTTTTTATGTTTCAGAGTTCTCTGCTCCGACTGCGGAGTCTCCACAGTCATAAAGTTACTATTAGTAACATTTAATTTGTAGTTTGTGAAAACCAAAAAATATAGTAATCTGACACAAAAGTGTACGTTTACCTTTGCGAATCAGGCGCTCCATGTTTAAACTTAGTGTGAATGGTCACAGTAAGTGTGATAGTGCAGGCATCACCTTCACACACAGTCAGGTGCCAGGGATCAGGTTCATCTACTTGAACCCAAAGTACTGGTGCATTCTATGTTGCCGCTTCAAGGCGCACCATGCGGTGTTGACTTATGACCTATTGTCGGTGCTACACGAGTATAAAGGTCAGTATCACTGCCAGAAGGGACTGCCATGTTGCCACAAGTGTGTAGAATTGTGAACCCTCTGGTGTATTCAAGGACTGTCAATTGCGTTGTGCACCTCCTTATGCAGTTCTAGCGCTGCTGACCAGAAGAAATAAAATCGGCTTTAGGAGCTTCAATGAGGCGCCTGGGTCCATCAACTATAGAAACCCACAGAGGGAAGCGGATGTAGCTGCGCTGACGTCATGAAGTCTTACATGTATGTATGTATTGGTATTTATATGGTGCAGTGCTAGTCGGGCGCAAGGGGCACTGTTCACTAGTGAATGGGAAGAGGACACACGATCTGGTACGTCATTTGGGGATTTACACTCTTATTGAGTTTCTAATGGCTGTCAGACGCGTCTCCAGTGTTGGCTGCTGCTGTAGACCAAGAGATTGTCCTTAGCAGCTGATGTCACTGGAACCACCTCTCCCCCCATTCATAAGGTGTTGGTTTTGTAAGACAGTCACATGTTGAGTGACTTTTGATTCTCACCTTCTCTGACGATACTCATGCTATCACTACCACAGGAATCTCACCTTATCTGTGGAAATGAGTCTTTCTTTTATTTCTGTGGTGTTTCATTGAGTGTGATTTTTGGTCTCTTGGGGGCATGTGTGTTTTTATAATAAATGATACATGGCAATGTTCACTTCTTGAGGGGGTCCCCCGGTCCCGGTCCATTTCCTGCACCATGACATTGGCAGTTTACGTCCCCGTCCACTTACTTCGAGGGGGCTCTTGTCCCTGAGTAGATAGGCTTGGAATCAGAAGAGGAAATTAAAGTAATGATGAAGGGAGTAAAGGACATGGCTCTGTGATATCAAGGAAAAGTTAAAGTTCAGTGAAAGTAAAGTTTAATCATCGTGAATATGTCAAATTGATGTTGTGGGGATGCAGTGGGCAGGGAAGCATTGATACATGCTCCTGAGATTTCACCCACAAAAATCCTCATAATTAAAATCCGTTTTGGAGGAATGTTGGCTGAGACCAAGGGACATGCTTTCTCGGGAGTGGCACCCAGTTGGAACTATGTTGAGCTAGACATTTGTGCTTTAGTCATCAGGACATGGCTGTGAAGAAAGTCCTCAAAGGCAGTGCCCGCGCTTCACAAAAGCATGCTTTGCCATTGCACCAACACCAGTGGCTTGTTTCATAAGGTACAAAGGGAGGCTGGTAGCAGTGAAAGCCTGTTGGGCAGAGAGTTCAATCTTGACCGCTCTGTGGTATTTCATCCTGCTTAGAGACACGTATGTGTTTCTGCATGAATTACCTCTTTAAGGGCCTTCATCAGGATTTTGTTTTCGTCTCCTGGCTTGGCAGGATGGTGGTTTGCAGTCTGTGGCAGGCCTCAATCTTCATACAAAGACAGAGACTGGAGACAATTGACCACTCGTCAGGCAATTCACACCCATTTTCTGTATATGGTGCATGTATGCCATGCACAGCCGGCCCCGTCACAATGTCCCGGTCTCTTGTGTGATTCACCCAGCGTGCGCGATCACTGATAGGTGCAGAAAACTCGCAATATCCGTTCAAACCCCAGCTTGCTCCTACGGCGTGTAGTAGTTACACCCAGCAGCACAGACGGTGCACAGGCAGGTAATTGTATTTTTCTACTTCAAAAATATGGCCCTCTCATACAATGTTGGAGGAGCTTGTTTACATCCGTTCTGTCCTGCACTATCCTTGAACGATGATGTCTCCATCACCGCTCAAGGACACTGACCTGTTTGTCCTCATTCTGAGCATCCTTTACGATTTCTCTTGTTCAGCTTTCAGGGGCATTTAGTAGTAAAGTAATATTCTGTTTTAAATTAGGATTTTGTCTTAAATTAGGATTTTATCTTAAATTAGGATTTTGTCTTAAAACCAAAATTTAAGACAAACTTAAGTTTAACTTTAAATTTAATTTAAGACAAAATCCTAATTTAAGACAAAATCCTAAATTTAGACAAAATCCTAACTTTACTACTACTAAATGCCTTCTGTGAATACAAAAGTAGTAAATTTAGGATTTTGTCTCAGATTAGCTCTGTGAATCGGCCCCTATGTGTCTATAATAAAACTGCACACGTTTATCTAAACATAAAGTGCCCACATATGTTTTTCGAAGGAATGAGCGCTACTTCACTAGGGTGACCAACCGTCCGTAAATTTCACGGACAGTCCGTAAATTGGACCTCACGTCCGTTGTCCGTGAGGATCCTTTTTACGGACGCCTTTTGTCCGTAATTTTAGGCATTTCAGGAAACAGATCTGTTCCCCTGCGAGGCCTCAGCCCCCTGATGGGGCCGCCTCGCACTCCTCCGAGTACAAGAGAAGCCCCACACCGCCCATTGTCATTCTGTGTGGGCTGATTGCCACATACAGAATAACAATGGGTCAGTCTGGGCTGGCACAGCATGTGGTGGCCTCCTACAGCCAGGGGCGGCTCTAGGCTCATGGTGGCCCTGTGCAGGGAGCGTAGGTAGGGGGCCCCGGAAGAGGGGGCCGCCAAATCCCTGCCAGGGGCCGCCACAAATATGTATTGTATCCGATTCCTCGTGGCGGCCCCTGGGGTTTGGCGGCCCTGTGCAGGTGCACAGCTTGCACATGCCTAAGGCCGCCCCTGCTCCAGCCTCGGTCCAGGGTAGGGCATTCTGTCACCTGGAAGTGCAAAAACGCCCATGCTGCTGCTACCTGAGAATCCAGTTAATGAAGGAAGGCAGTGAAAGAAGATCAAAGGAAAGGATTACAGTTATAGTATAGCAGCCATGGTTGCTGCTTTTTACTTTTATGCAACAACCATTGACAAAGCCAATAGTTCTGGCTTGTTGTAGGTGTAACGTTACTTGTTCTAAGTGTAACGTCACTTGCTGTATTATATATCTGGATGCAATTACACAAGCAACAAAAATACCAGTCGGGAGGCACATTATATTAAGCACTGATTTTTAGTTTGTGTTTTAAGCCACGCATTTTATTACATTAAACACCCTTTTGGAGAGACCCCCATAGTTTTTACATCCCACTTAAAGCTCTGGAAACAACACCATGTCAAAGTCGCCCCACGTCCAGGCACTGTGCATCATGCATGACACATGCCTTCCACTTTTTCAGATTGCCTAAGTGCAGGGGCATAGTGAACCCTGCCCCGCCCCACCCCTTGCTTTAGGAACTACAGCGAGGGTGGAGTTCTTGATGGGTCTCATAATTAATGTGAAAAGGTGAGTGAATAAGTAAATGAAGGGATGGGTGGAGGGATGGGTGGATAGATGAGTGAAATGATGGATTGATGGATGAGTGAAAGGATGGATGACGGGTGAGAGAATGGGTGGATGGATGAGTGAAATGGTGGATGGATTGATGAATTGATAAGTGAAAGGGTGAATTGATGAATTGATAAGTGAAAGGGTGAATGGCTGGACGGATGAGTGAAAGGGTGGATGTAAGGCTGGATGAGTGAGTGAAAGGGAGGGTAGATGGACAAAAGGATGGATAGATGAGTGAAGGGGTGAAATGGTGGATGGATGAGAAAGGATCGATGGATGAGTGAAAGGATCGATGAATGATAGGTTCAATGGATGGATTCATGAGTGGATGAGTAGATGGATGGGTGGGTGGATGGAAGGATTGATGGCTAAGTGAAAGGGGATTTGAAAGAGAAAGGGGGATGGATAAATGAATGACTGAATGGGTGAATGGGTAGAAGGATGAGTGACTGGATGGATGAATAAGTAAGTGAAAGGATGGCTGGATAGGTAAATGGCTGGATGGATGAGTGAATGGATGGATGGGTGGAAGAGTGGATGGATGAGTGTACGGATGGATAGGGTGAAAGGGTGGATGAATGGATGATGGATGAGTAAAAGGGTGGATTGAGGGATGGATGAGTGAAATGATGGATGGAAGGATACGTGATGGATAGGCTTGTAAATGGATGAATATGGACATGGATGGGCACATAGATGGAAGGACAGAATGAATGGTGAAAGACTGAATGATGGATGAAAGTATGATTACACATTGTAAGCCCCATTATCTTAAGCAACATTTCCTATACATTGACACTCACATTTATATGAGTGATTGTCTCTATATAATATGTGTGTGTTGTAACGCACTCCAACACTCTGCCCCACATACTTGGGATGAGTAGCACTATAGAAGAAATTAAATACACGTGAGAGAGGGTCTATGTGAAGATGAGGGGCGCCATTGGAGGGTGGTATCAAGGCCAGACTGGCCGAACCGGGCATTGGGCGTTTTCTCTGGGAGCTGGAAAGGTGGGGGCGGTTTCGTTATCACAAAAAGAACTGCACATTTGCTTAAAGCTGCACGCACACTGACACACCATGAAGTGGACAATTGTCTCAATCTAATATAAACTTACTTTCACTTGTACTTTAGTAGTTGTCTATTTACTTACTTATATACTATTGCGCAACCTTCTCTGATGTGTCTGTAAAACGTACCTTTTGTCCTGAATTTTGACCTCCTGTCCTGAATTTTTGTCCTGAATTTTGACCCCTTGTCCTGAATTTTTACACTCACTGTCCTGAATTTGCACCCATGTCAGTTGGTCACCCTATACTTCACATGACCGCTGTATACGACAGGTAAATAAATAAATCAATAAATTACATTTAGTTCCAGCTCTTATGTTTGGGGGGAAGGGAGGAGGGGTTCAATTGCACAACAGTAATGAGGAAGCGGCATAGAAAGGATACACCTTCTGCTCCTGAAACTGGTGGTATAAAGTAAACACTAGTAGACTGCTGGCAGCAGATTCTGCAGTCCCCGTGCCATCCATCCATCCCGCTAATATAATAGTGTTTTACTGTAAACCAGTACAGAGCCTGCCTCGAGCGCAGCCCCAGTCACTAGATATAATACTGCAGAATAAATGCCTTTCTCTGAAGATTAGATTGTGGGCCCGGGAGACGCACTTTACACAGTAACTGGATTTTTGGAAATAATGTTTCCTGCGTATGTCTGAAGGTTAAAAAGTTCTGGAATACAAATAAATCAAAGTCACTACAACCCGAAGCTAAACATGTTTTCATTAGTTCTATTATCCAATAAATGTCAGTGGCTCTACGTGCAATTATGAATTTCCAGTAAAATGGAGGCCTCAGGAGCGCCCAAATCTGTTTACGGCGCAGCACAGAACCGGGCTCCATTTGCATAATCACGTGTGCTGACTTGGTTTGTGTGTTTCGTTTGACTTTGTTTCTGATTGGCTCACCATGGAGCTCCAGATATAGCGATTCGGACATTAGGCACAAACCAGCATGGAAAGCACGAGGCCCGTGCCTCGTGTACTCTCTCATTTCACACAGCTCGCATCATAAAAGATGTGAAGGGCCAGACGTGCACTGGAGTGTGCCTACAAACTACATCAACCCGCTATTGTCTTCTCATTCACAAAAGGGACAGGCAAGTGAGTGGCATAGTCAAGGTCCCTTGCACCCCTCTTTACCTGGGGAATGGTCTGGCCCATAATTAAAGATGAAAAGGCAGTGCCTACCAACCTCACCCCCCTTAGGTAAGTCCTGGCTGCCTCAGAGAGTGCTTTCTCGAGTTGTTCTCCACCTTCTGTTATGGAACATTATGCTTGTTCTGCAGATCTGGCATCTCCTGATCTCTCTTAGGCTGTTCACCAAGGTGCATTCCAGGCAGAGCACAGCTCTAGGGCATCCCCAGTGCCCTAGGACCAAAGCATAGAAGGAGCAGCAACTTCCAGAGGCCTGGTTAGGCACACCTCTTCTTTCAGAAGTAGACATAGATTGGCCAAAGAATCGTTCAATCAAACAGCATTTGTAAAGCGGACACTGTCACCCCTAGGGGTATCTGGGTGCTGTGTCTCAGTCGAAGAGCCAGGTCTTGAGTCAATAATTATGACAAACCTGGACCACTGGTGGGAAACCAAGGCCAACTGCGATAAGCTGTTTAAAATCTGTACCTTTATGCAGGGTCCATCCGACTCTGTGGAATGGACATGCAACCCCAAAAGGCCAAAGCAGGCGTGGTTTAGAGAGACAACAGCACGGGCCTCTGAGCTTGGTTACTCCTGTGTCCAGAGAGTTCCAAGTTGGTCATCGTCAGAGGAAGGCCACAAGGGTGACATGAATGTGTCTTTGAATAGTCATATTTCAGTCAATATTAGCAGGAGTAAGGCTTTGCTGAGGACACAGCTTCCCAAGTGGGCAGTCTGGTTCCAGTCAGTCCTCTGCTGTCGGGTGGAGCTCAGACCAGGCAGCATGTACCTGTGGGATCCTTCAACGTTCTGAAAGCAGTGACAGGACTTGCAAGCAATAAGCTACTGAAAATAATCTGCTCCCACTGGGGTTTTCAGTCTTCAAGGATAGTCCTGCATCAGGTGTTCTACCACAGTTTTCATTGTCCTGCATCAGGTGGTCTTCTGGTGTTCTACCACAGTTTTCCTTGTCCTGCATCAGGTGGTCTTCTGGTGTTCTACCACAGTTTTCATTGTCCTGCATCAGGTGTTCTTCAGGTGTTCTACCATAGTTTTCACTGTCCTGCATCAGGTGGTCTTCTGGTGTTCTACCACAGTTTTCATTGTCCTGCATCAGGTGTTCTTCAGGTGTTCTACCACAGTTTTCATTGTCCTGCATCAGGTGGTCTTCTGGTGTTCTACCACAGTTTTCATTGTGCTGCATCAGGTGTTCTTCAGGTGTTCTGCCACAGTTTTCATGGTCCTCCATCAGGTGGTCTTCAGGTGTTCTACCACAGTTTTGATTGTCCTGCATCAGGTGGTCTTCTGGTGTTCTACCACAGTTTTCATTGTCCTGCATCAGGTGGTCTTCTGGTGTTCTACCGCAGTTTTCATTGTCCTGCATCAGTTGTTCTTCAGGTGTTCTACCACAGTTTTAATTATCCTGCATCGGGTGTTCTACCACGGTTTTCATTGTCCTACATCAGGTGTTCTACCACAGTTTTCATTGTCCTACATCAGGTGTTCTACCACAGTTTTCATTGTCCTGCATCAGGTGTTCTTCAGGTGTTCTACCACAGTTTTCATTGTCCTGCATCGGGTGTTCTACCACAGTTTTCATTGTCCTGCATTAGGTGTTCTACCACAGTTTTTATTGTCCTGCATAAGGTAGTCTTCAGGTGTTCTACCACAATTTTCATTGTCCTGCATCAGGTGTTCTTCAGGTTTTCTACCACAGTTTTCATTGTCCTGCATCAAGTAGTCTTCAGGTGTTCTACCACAGTTTTCAATGTCCTGCATCAGGTGTTTTACCACAGTTTTTATTGACCTGCATCAGGTGGTCTTCAGGTGTGCCACTACAGTTTTCATTGTCCTGCATCAGGTGGTCTTCAGGTGTTCTACCACAGTTTTCATTGTTCTGCATCAGGTGTTCTACCACAGTTTTCATTGTCCTACATCAGTTGTTCTACCACAGTTTTCATTGTCCTGTATCAGGTGTTCTACCACAGATTTCTTGTCCTCCATCAGGTGTTCTACCACAGTTTTCATTGTCCTGCATCAGGTGTTCTACCACAGTTTTCTTGTCCTACATCAGGTGTTCTACCACCGTTTTCATTGTCCTACATCAGGTGTTCTATCACAGTTTTCATTGTCCTGCATCAGGTGTTCTACCACAGTTTTCTTGTCCTATATCAGGTGTTCTACCACCGGTTTCATTGTCCTACATCAGGTGTTCTACCACAGTTTTCTTGTCCTACATCAGGTGTTCTACCACAGTTTTCATTGTCCTGCATCGGGTGTTCTACCACAGTTTTCATTGTCCTACATCAGGTGTTCTACCACACTTTTCATTGTTATGTGTGTTTTAGAAGGACAGATTCTGAGATCTCTCTGTAGATTAAATTCCAGGTATATTGGTAAGGTAAAAACCCCAACTGGGACTAGCAAAACATGCTAACGGAGGTTGACATCACATTTTCCGTGTCAGTCAGGAATTGTGGATCATCAACTGTACTGTAGGTGCATTTCCTGACTCCAGTAAATACTCCCAAAAGTTGCCCCTATCTTCCCAGATTGACAGCACAGGAAGCTCAGCTTTCTGGGATATCACATTTATTCAGACTCTTATACAGCACACACATTTGTGGAGGGTGGAACAAAACCACAAAGTACATCAATACATTTATAAATGAATTAGTATGGAAAAAAATAAACATTAAAACAGAAACAAAATACCCAGGAAACGTCAGGATAATTAAATATGAAATTAGCAAGAAGAGAAGGCCAGTTTCAAAATGCAAGTCTTCAAAGCTAAAGAGTAGGCCAGAATGTCCTAGAAAAAGCAAATGTTTAGAGGAAGAGAATTCCACAAATGTGGAGCCCTGCAGAGAATGCCTGGTTGGGAAAGGGGCACACAGAAAATGAGGACTGTTTAGATCAGCGGTTCTTAACCTGTGGTACAGGGACCCATGGGGGTTTGCAAATCCTACTCAGGGGATCCACGACTGCTTAGATAATTTAATAAGATGAACAGATTAATAAAGTGCATATAAATATTAAAGAAAAATGAAAAATTTAAATTTTAAAAAAGTGTTAGAAATGTGAAGGAATTTGAAATTGAAGGCTAAAAATTAAGTTGGTATCTTCAGATTGATCCTGAAGATACCAAATAAATCAAAGAGAATATAGTATGGACGATGTGTTACCTTTATTGAATTCAGAAATCTCCAACCTTCCTATTAAAATTAAAATTGAGATCCTTATATAAATATTTATGACTTAAATAAAATATTTCATCATTTATGTATTTTTTTTTGTTCTTCTAATAATAGAAATTGCTACAGTCTGGGTCTCCGACCGCCAGTCTTTTCCAGTAATTATTCAGTGGGGGTCCCTGGATTCCAGTAATGATTAAGTGGGGTATGCAGAATATAGGAGAGTAGGATCTCACTTTTTGCTTTTTGCTGATGTATCACTCTTGTCGACTTAGTCCGACTGGGATCCTGCTATCCAGGACCCCAGTCTAGCTGCTTTCTCCTCTAAATTGATTGCATGTACTTTAGGTACACTCCAGATTGGATACTGGGGTACCCTTATCAGTCCCTAGTATATGGTACACCATGTACCCAGGGCATAGGTACCCCAGAGGCCTCCCAGGGGCTGCAGCATGTATTATGCCACCCCATTCAAACTGATTCCACAGGTCTGCTACTGTAGCCTCTGTAAGGTGGTGCATGCACCCCTTACCTAGATATAGGTTCACTATATCTATTCTAAATAACTGCACATATAGACCTATCAGTCACCCCTATGGCAGGCCTTATCAATCCTGAAGGCATGGTGCTGGGTTTTATGTGAAATGGTGCCCCTGCATGAGCAGAGCTCGTCTGCAGCTTTCGGAACCTATTTTCCGGGGTTGTTTGTGATGCACCCAACCATATATATTTAAGTGCATTATAACCTCGCGGTAAATGCTAACTTTAAAACGGTTGCTTAGAAACATGTTGTGTTTGGTGTCAAACACCTTGGAATCATACCTTCACACCAGTAACTGGTGTGGGAGGTATCATTCCACCCTTCTACAGGGATTCATGTGAAACACCGGTACCAGCTTTCTCGACCTGGGCATCACAAAATGGATGCTGCCAGCCACAGACACGAGTCTGCCCTCCTGCTGCTTTGCCAAGCTCGAGCAGGGGAAGGCTTGGTGATAGGTTTCCTGTCACAGGGAGGTGTGACCACCTCCCAGGCAGGATTTAGTGTATTGGGGTTGGGTGGGTGCCCTCTGAGAGTGTTTGAAAGTCTGCACTGGGGGCACATTTGGTGTCCTTGTGCATAGTCCAGTTCAAAATGGTTGCAGGAGCCATTTGCTCCTGCTCTGGTGTGAAACTGGACAAAGGACATGGGTGTAGCCACCCCTCTGTCCTGACCCTCCCATAGGTGGGTCCCCAGAGTTTGTTCCACCCTTTCCTTGGGTATAAAGTAGGAACTCTGACTACAGGACTTTAGATTTTACCTGGACTAAACTCTACTACAGAAACCAAGTACTTCGACGATCTATGCTTCGCTGGATGACTGAAGAATCTCCCTTGGAGTGAAAGAGTTACTCCCCTGCAGAAGCAGGCACCTAAACATATCTGTAAGAGGGTCGTGTGTACTATAGAAGTGTAGACAGATCGGGTAGAAAGTGGGGAATTTCTCCTTTTGAATATAGTGCCCTCACACACCCTTTCGGGTGTCTTGCTTCATCATGGGGCGTTGCTCCTCGTGGGGGTGGCGCTGCAGTCCCCCACGGGCCCCGCGAGAGGGCTCTTTGTCGGAGATCTTTTGTTTGGAGACGCCGCAGTTGTGCATGGGGGTGTGTGGGCCTATCTAAAAGGTGGTGAGTGGTGTGTTTAAAAATTACTGGATAAAGTATTTGACCTTTATTCGCAACTATACCTAGTAAATGTTAAAATGGTGATCCTGGAGCTCCTCTTGGAAAAGAAATAAAGAGGGCAGATGTGATGATTACTGCTGCTCTCAGGAAAGTGCATGTGAGTCCTAATAAAAATTGGTCAACATGTTTCGCGCTTCAAGGTGGGTCCTTAAGGGATCCCGGTGCGCTTCGTCAGGACCGAACTATAAGTGAATGAAACAATAGTGAAATAAAGGAGAACAGGTTTCAAAAGAGGGTTCTGTGTTGTAAACCTGTGATACCTCAATAATAGGTAAATGCAGCGTCCTCGCGCTGGTAGGTAGTCCTTCTTGTATGGATAACCTTTACCCAACCTAGATGGGGTAGAAATACACAACGAAAGACACACAAATGGATAGGGGAGAGAGAGAAAGAAATAAAACAGAACATCTGGTAAACAGGATCTTTTGTGATCGCACTGTGACCCAGCACGAGCAGTAAAGTAAAAACCATGCTTCACAATGATTGCATGCAGGTACCGGTAACTAGTGTTGGAAACGTATTCAACATCATGCTCGGGACTGCTATGGTGGGGTGCGAGTAAAATTGAATCTAGTAACAATACTCGAGTGCCACCAATGAGTATTAAACAACCTGTGTAAGAGGACTAATAACCGTCATGACGGGTGCTTGGAATACTATTGACTGTGTGGTTCTTTTCCAAGTGCAGAGCTACATGATTCAGCCTACCCTGCAAGTATAGGGAATGGGCTCCATCAGCAGCGCGGAGTAGGCAAAAAGAGAAACTGGATAAAGGAAACAGAGATTATCAAGGGTGTTGATCAACTGTCAACAGAAGCATAGCGAATACGCTCACCTCCTATGATTCGAGTGAATACTCACGGGTGCTCTTTCGCCAAGGGTGAAGTGACCTACCCCTCCTCCGTACAACGCTGGGATGGAAGAAGGAAGCTTCGAAGCCCCGTATATAACTACGTTAATACGTGATTGTTAGTTCCGGGTAGGGGGCGGTCCCGGGACACTGAGTGATGACGTCATGACGTAGCGTCATGGGTAGTCAAGGTGATTCTTGGTCCTGCCGGGCCTGATTGGTCGTTATGTTATTTGTCAGTCCTGGTAACCATGGGGATTGTTCATGACGTGGTATTGCTGAGCATTCGGTTGTTATGGAGACCGGGGGTGTGTCTGGCAGGAGGATCTGCTTGCACACGCCGCGGCACTTCTAAAAATTTCCCGGCATGTTCATGACGTGGTATTACTGAACATTCGGTTGTCATAGAGACCGATGGTGTGTCCGGAAGAGAGATCTGATTGCACACGTCGCGGGACGTCAAAAAGTCCCGGCATGTGAGAGGGGCTACGTGTAATCTGTACGGTGTCTTTTTCAAAAATTAGGGGAGTTTGTTATTATGCCATGTAGATTATAAACCAGAGTAGTGTGGAAACCTCTCAAATGGGCCTTGTTGGGGATCATAAAAGGGTCTATCATCTGTAGTTTCTAAATAAAGCCTAGGAGTTTTAGAGGATCGTGATTGTCTCTAAAATGTATCAAGGTATGGATCCTTATAAAATGTGCGGAACGGAAAGAAGGTGTCAGATTAGCTCGACCCATGGAATTTCATCATTCAAGCCCTTGGTATCACATGCCAATCTGTGGACCCATCGTTGCTCCTGTCTGAACAGGGTACGTTTTGTCCAGTTAGGATTGGAGACAATGATGGTCCATCTTAAGCTGTTCGCTGTGTGTCCTTGTTCTGCGAAATGTGTCAATAATTTCGTGTTCGTTTTGCCACGTCTTATGGTACTTTTGTGCTCCCCTATACGAATCTTAACTGCTCTTGTGGTCATACCCACATATCTCATGTTGCAAGGGCAGACGATGGTATAGACACAGTTGGTCGTGTTACAATTCGTGTGTCTTGTTTGGCGCCAAGGTGTCTCAAGGCCCAAATCGATTTCTTTAGAAACCATGGTCTCAGCACATGTGGAACAGGAGCCACACGGATAATGGCCTACTACTGGTGGTAAAGACCAGAGTGTTGATTGTGGTGTAGTTTGTGGTTTTGGCCTAGTGTGTACCAGGTGGTCTCTTAAGTTCTGTGTTCGTCTAAATGCGAACAAAGGTGGTGGACCGGGGTCAAATGATCCTGAATTCAGTATAGACCAATGTTTTTTGATGGCCTTTCGTACATTGTTGGAACTGGGAGTGAAGGTTGTTACACAAGTAATAGTGTCTAATGCAGGTTTTCTTTTATTTCAAGAAGAGATTCCCTGGGGCTGTTCCTGGCTCTTTTATGAGCTTGGCGGATAATGTTTTTAGGGTATTGTCGTTGAGCCAGATTGTTACTGAGAAGATCAGACTGTAGCTCAAATTCCTTTTTGGTGTCACAATTCCTCCGGAGGCGTAGGAATTGGCCGACTGGAAGGTTATTTCTCAGTGCTTTCGGGTGGTGACTATCATAGATCAGGAGATTGTTCCTGTCTGTCGGCTTCTTGTAGTTGGTCGTGTGTAGGCAACCATTCTCCAATGATATAAGGAGATCCAGGAAGGGAATTTTTTGGCGTGATCTTGTGCTGGTGAATTTCAAATAGGGGTTGAGAGTGTTAACCCAATTGCAGAATTCCATGCATTGTTCTTCAGTCCCTCGCCAGAATAAAATGACATCGTCAATGTAACGACGCCATAAAAGAATGTGTTCATTAAAGGGGTTGTTCTCTCCTAGGATGTGTTGTTCCTCAAAATGGGCCATGTAAAGGCATGCCAGACTCGGCGCGAATGTGCTTCCCATGCTCGTGCCTTGTATCTGGTGGAATAGTTGGGATTTAAAGGCAAAGAAATTTTCTTTAAGAGCAAGGGAAGCACAGTCGCAAATGAATTGTATGGGGGTGATGTAAGGCCAAGGGTTGATGTTTCTGAGGATGTCCTCTAATACTTCCAATGTGGCATCTTGTGGTATGTTCGTGTAAAGGGCTTCCACGTCCATTGTCACTAGGAAGTCTATTTCGTCTGCATTTGGAAAGAGATCGATGAGATTGAGGACTTCTGTGGTGTCCCTCAGGTAGGTGGGGGTCTTACTCACAAGGGGGCGTAGATAGAAGTCGCAGAATTTGCTTAATGGTTCTAGAACAGAATCAATGCCAGAGACGATCGGACGGCCCGGAGGGGGGTTCACCCCCTTGTGTATCTTGGGAAGTGTGTAGAAATATGGGGTCCGAGGGTCTTCTGTCGTGAGAAAATTGGCTTCTTGTTGTGAGATCCAGCCTTCAGTGGATGCTTCACAGACCATGCTCTTAATCCTGGTCAAAAGGCGCCTTGTGGGATCTTCTGTGATTACTTCGTAATATGTGGTATTGACCAATTGGCGGGTGCATTCTCTATCGTAGATCTCTTGGTCTTGGATGACAATTGCCCCTCCCTTGTCAGCCGGTTTGATTATGATATCTCGATCTTCGGTGATGGCTCGGAGTGTAGTCCTTTCTTCCTTTGATAGATTATCGAACGGTCGCTTTGGATTCAGGGCTCCAATTTCTTTTAGGACCGCTTGTTCGTAGGTGAGGACCTCATGTGGTGTCATAGCGGTTGTGGGTGTAAATTTTGATGGTTTTTTCAGACCAGTCTCCGTGGGAGGGTTGTCCGGTTTTCCTTGGAAGAAAGCCTTCAGTCTAACTTTTCTGAAGAATTGATGAAGTTCTTGTTGGAGCTTAAAGGGATCTTCTCTGGGTGTGGGGACAAACCCCAACCCCTTTTCCAGTAGCGTGATCTCTTTGTCTGTTAGTGGTCTTGATGAAAGGTTCACCACTAAGGTCTCTGACCTCTGGTCTGGCTCCGTAGCGTCATTGGTTCCTGGTCTTGCCATTGTACCTTCTTGTAATTTCCTCTTCTTCTGCCTCTTCCTTTGCCCCTCCCTCTGTTGTGAAAAGGTGGGTTCGGGAATTGTTGAAAATGAGTCGGCAGAAGATGATGATTGGGAGGTATGTGCCACATGGGTGGAGGTCCCATCCATTGTCCTGGATAGCCTGGTGGTTGGAAAGATGGATGAGAGAATTGAGGGGGTGGTGGAGGATTCTGGAACAAGGGAGGGCGTGTTGATTGTGGTGTTCCTCTGGTGTGTTGGATGTATCGTTGCCCTTCATGGCTTGAGTCGCTACCAAATGATCCGGTTCTGCTAGATCTTGTGCTACTCCCTTCGTCAGAAGTGGTTTCATAGTTCTGAAAGATATAATCCTCTTTTGTATAGGGGTAAACCTTCTCTTTGTTGAACCTTTTCAGGTCTTTTTGGAACTTTGTGATTTTCTGCTTAGTTAGGAAGTCTTTGTGTTCATTCATTTCTTCATTTATTTCCGCTAATCTTGATTTAAATGAAGAGATAGAGACTCCTGTTTTTAGGCCATTCTCTGCTATGGTAATTTGGATAAGTAGTTCATCCGACAGGCGTTTCGCCGTGTTAATTATTAACACGAGCCAGTCTCGTGTGCACTTCCATGCAATTTGGGACCATTCCGTGCGGAATGTTAAGTCTTCAAGGAAGATTCTCGGAGATAAGGTAACTAAGAGACCGTTAGGTGCTACATTAGCCCTTAGGTATTCTGTCATCATCAGTCCATGTAAAGCTGTCTTAATTTGTAGTTTCCTAAGTGATGTCAGTGATTTCCAGTCGTCTGCTTTACTGCCTGTTGCTGCGCAGCCATCTTCTCCTAGTAGTGAGGGTGCCCGCAGTATTTCTGCTACCGTGGCGTCATCGAAGCTGAGACCAACGGTATCCATCTTGGTATGGATGTGGATTTTGTATATGCAGGCTACCTGGATGGTATGACTAAGGAGTGGTCAGAAGTATTTAGGAAAAGGAAAGAGGAGGTAAAGATAACTAGGTCCCACGGCTGACTGCCGTACGTTAAATTATGCTACAATAAGAGGGGGGGACCGGGAGCGTAATTGGAGATAGGTCCAGTACCCGTGCTCCCTCAGAATCACGTGTATATATTGAGAGGGTAGCTGTTCCTAAAGAGGGTCGTGTGTACTTTAGAAGTGTAGACAGATCGGGTAGAAAGTGGGGAATTTCTCCTTTTGAATATAGTGCCCTCACACACCCTTTCGGGTGTCTTGCTTCATCATGGGGCGTTGCTCCTCGTGGGGGTGGCGCTGCAGTCCCCCACGGGCCCCGCGAGAGGGCTCTTTGTCGGAGATCTTTTGTTTGGAGACGCCGCAGTTGTGCATGGGGGTGTGTGGGCCTATCTAAAAGGTGGTGAGTGGTGTGTTTAAAAATTACTGGATAAAGTATTTGACCTTTATTCGCAACTATACCTAGTAAATGTTAAAATGGTGATCCTGGAGCTCCTCTTGGAAAAGAAATAAAGAGGGCAGATGTGATGATTACTGCTGCTCTCAGGAAAGTGCATGTGAGTCCTAATAAAAATTGGTCAACATGTTTCGCGCTTCAAGGTGGGTCCTTAAGGGATCCCGGTGCGCTTCGTCAGGACCGAACTATAAGTGAATGAAACAATAGTGAAATAAAGGAGAACAGGTTTCAAAAGAGGGTTCTGTGTTGTAAACCTGTGATACCTCAATAATAGGTAAATGCAGCGTCCTCGCGCTGGTAGGTAGTCCTTCTTGTATGGATAACCTTTACCCAACCTAGATGGGGTAGAAATACACAACGAAAGACACACAAATGGATAGGGGAGAGAGAGAAAGAAATAAAACATAACATCTGGTAAACAGGATCTTTTGTGATCGCACTGTGGCCCAGCACGAGCAGTAAAGTAAAAACCATGCTTCACAATGATTGCATGCAGGTACCGGTAACTAGTGTTGGAAACGTATTCAACATCATGCTCGGGACTGCTATGGTGGGGTGCGAGTAAAATTGAATCTAGTAACAATACTCGAGTGCCACCAATGAGTATTAAACAACCTGTGTAAAAGGACTAATAACCGTCATGACGGGTGCTTGGAATACTATTGACTGTGTGGTTCTTTTCCAAGTGCAGAGCTACATGATTCAGCCTACCCTGCAAGTATAGGGAATGGGCTCCATCAGCAGCGCGGAGTAGGCAAAAAGAGAAACTGGATAAAGGAAACAGAGATTATCAAGGGTGTTGATCAACTGTCAACAGAAGCATAGCGAATACGCTCACCTCCTATGATTCGAGTGAATACTCACGGGTGCTCTTTCGCCAAGGGTGAAGTGACCTACCCCTCCTCCGTACAACGCTGGGATGGAAGAAGGAAGCTTCGAAGCCCCGTATATAACTACGTTAATACGTGATTGTTAGTTCCGGGTAGGGGGCGGTCCCGGGACACTGAGTGATGACGTCATGACGTAGCGTCATGGGTAGTCAAGGTGATTCTTGGTCCTGCCGGGCCTGATTGGTCGTTATGTTATTTGTCAGTCCTGGTAACCATGGGGATTGTTCATGACGTGGTATTGCTGAGCATTCGGTTGTTATGGAGACCGGGGGTGTGTCTGGCAGGAGGATCTGCTTGCACACGCCACGGCACTTCTAAAAATTTCCCGGCATGTTCATGACGTGGTATTACTGAACATTCGGTTGTCATAGAGACCGATGGTGTGTCCGGAAGAGAGATCTGATTGCACACGTCGCGGGACGTCAAAAAGTCCCGGCATGTGAGAGGGGCTACGTGTAATCTGTACGGTGTCTTTTTCAAAAATTAGGGGAGTTTGTTATTATGCCATGTAGATTATAAACCAGAGTAGTGTGGAAACCTCTCAAATGGGCCTTGTTGGGGATCATAAAAGGGTCTATCATCTGTAGTTTCTAAATAAAGCCTAGGAGTTTTAGAGGATCGTGATTGTCTCTAAAATGTATCAAGGTATGGATCCTTATAAAATGTGCGGAACGGAAAGAAGGTGTCAGATTAGCTCGACCCATGGAATTTCATCATTCAAGCCCTTGGTATCACATGCCAATCTGTGGACCCATCGTTGCTCCTGTCTGAACAGGGTACGTTTTGTCCAGTTAGGATTGGAGACAATGATGGTCCATCTTAAGCTGTTCGCTGTGTGTCCTTGTTCTGCGAAATGTGTCAATAATTTCGTGTTCGTTTTGCCACGTCTTATGGTACTTTTGTGCTCCCCTATACGAATCTTAACTGCTCTTGTGGTCATACCCACATATCTCATGTTGCAAGGGCAGACGATGGTATAGACACAGTTGGTCGTGTTACAATTCGTGTGTCTTGTTTGGCGCCAAGGTGTCTCAAGGCCCAAATCGATTTCTTTAGAAACCATGGTCTCAGCACATGTGGAACAGGAGCCACACGGATAATGGCCTACTACTGGTGGTAAAGACCAGAGTGTTGATTGTGGTGTAGTTTGTGGTTTTGGCCTAGTGTGTACCAGGTGGTCTCTTAAGTTCTGTGTTCGTCTAAATGCGAACAAAGGTGGTGGACCGGGGTCAAATGATCCTGAATTCAGTATAGACCAATGTTTTTTGATGGCCTTTCGTACATTGTTGGAACTGGGAGTGAAGGTTGTTACACAAGTAATAGTGTCTAATGCAGGTTTTCTTTTATTTCAAGAAGAGATTCCCTGGGGCTGTTCCTGGCTCTTTTATGAGCTTGGCGGATAATGTTTTTAGGGTATTGTCGTTGAGCCAGATTGTTACTGAGAAGATCAGACTGTAGCTCAAATTCCTTTTTGGTGTCACAATTCCTCCGGAGGCGTAGGAATTGGCCGACTGGAAGGTTATTTCTCAGTGCTTTCGGGTGGTGACTATCATAGATCAGGAGATTGTTCCTGTCTGTCGGCTTCTTGTAGTTGGCCGTGTGTAGGCAACCATTCTCCAATGATATAAGGAGATCCAGGAAGGGAATTTTTTGGCGTGATCTTGTGCTGGTGAATTTCAAATAGGGGTTGAGAGTGTTAACCCAATTGCAGAATTCCATGCATTGTTCTTCAGTCCCTCGCCAGAATAAAATGACATCGTCAATGTAACGACGCCATAAAAGAATGTGTTCATTAAAGGGGTTGTTCTCTCCTAGGATGTGTTGTTCCTCAAAATGGGCCATGTAAAGGCATGCCAGACTCGGCGCGAATGTGCTTCCCATGCTCGTGCCTTGTATCTGGTGGAATAGTTGGGATTTAAAGGCAAAGAAATTTTCTTTAAGAGCAAGGGAAGCACAGTCGCAAATGAATTGTATGGGGGTGATGTAAGGCCAAGGGTTGATGTTTCTGAGGATGTCCTCTAATACTTCCAATGTGGCATCTTGTGGTATGTTCGTGTAAAGGGCTTCCACGTCCATTGTCACTAGGAAGTCTATTTCGTCTGCATTTGGAAAGAGATCGATGAGATTGAGGACTTCTGTGGTGTCCCTCAGGTAGGTGGGGGTCTTACTCACAAGGGGGCGTAGATAGAAGTCGCAGAATTTGCTTAATGGTTCTAGAACAGAATCAATGCCAGAGACGATCGGACGGCCCGGAGGGGGGTTCACCCCCTTGTGTATCTTGGGAAGTGTGTAGAAATATGGGGTCCGAGGGTCTTCTGTCGTGAGAAAATTGGCTTCTTGTTGTGAGATCCAGCCTTCAGTGGATGCTTCACAGACCATGCTCTTAATCCTGGTCAAAAGGCGCCTTGTGGGATCTTCTGTGATTACTTCGTAATATGTGGTATTGACCAATTGGCGGGTGCATTCTCTATCGTAGATCTCTTGGTCTTGGATGACAATTGCCCCTCCCTTGTCAGCCGGTTTGATTATGATATCTCGATCTTCGGTGATGGCTCGGAGTGTAGTCCTTTCTTCCTTTGATAGATTATCGAACGGTCGCTTTGGATTTAGGGCTCCAATTTCTTTTAGGACCGCTTGTTCGTAGGTGAGGACCTCATGTGGTGTCATAGCGGTTGTGGGTGTAAATTTTGATGGTTTTTTCAGACCAGTCTCCGTGGGAGGGTTGTCCGGTTTTCCTTGGAAGAAAGCCTTCAGTCTAACTTTTCTGAAGAATTGATGAAGTTCTTGTTGGAGCTTAAAGGGATCTTCTCTGGGTGTGGGGACAAACCCCAACCCCTTTTCCAGTAGCGTGATCTCTTTGTCTGTTAGTGGTCTTGATGAAAGGTTCACCACTAAGGTCTCTGACCTCTGGTCTGGCTCCGTAGCGTCATTGGTTCCTGGTCTTGCCATTGTACCTTCTTGTAATTTCCTCTTCTTCTGCCTCTTCCTTTGCCCCTCCCTCTGTTGTGAAAAGGTGGGTTCGGGAATTGTTGAAAATGAGTCGGCAGAAGATGATGATTGGGAGGTATGTGCCACATGGGTGGAGGTCCCATCCATTGTCCTGGATAGCCTGGTGGTTGGAAAGATGGATGAGGGAATTGAGGGGCAGTAAAGCAGACGACTGGAAATCACTGACATCACTTAGGAAACTACAAATTAAGACAGCTTTACATGGACTGATGATGACAGAATACCTAAGGGCTAATGTAGCACCTAACGGTCTCTTAGTTACCTTATCTCCGAGAATCTTCCTTGAAGACTTAACATTCCGCACGGAATGGTCCCAAATTGCATGGAAGTGCACACAAGACTGGCTCGTGTTAATAATTAACACGGCGAAACGCCTGTCGGATGAACTACTTATCCAAATTACCATAGCAGAGAATGGCCTAAAAACAGGAGTCTCTATCTCTTCATTTAAATCAAGATTAGCGGAAATAAATGAAGAAATGAATGAACACAAAGACTTCCTAACTAAGCAGAAAATCACAAAGTTCCAAAAAGACCTGAAAAGGTTCAACAAAGAGAAGGTTTACCCCTATACAAAAGAGGATTATATCTTTCAGAACTATGAAACAACTTCTGACGAAGGGAGTAGCACAAGATCTAGCAGAACCGGATCATTTGGTAGCGACTCAAGCCATGAAGGGCAACGATACATCCAACACACCAGAGGAACACCACAATCAACACGCCCTCCCTTGTTCCAGAATCCTCCACCACCCCCTCAATTCTCTCATCCATCTTTCCAACCACCAGGCTATCCAGGACAATGGATGGGACCTCCACCCATGTGGCACATACCTCCCAATCATCATCTTCTGCCGACTCATTTTCAACAATTCCCGAACCCACCTTTTCACAACAGAGGGAGGGGCAAAGGAAGAGGCAGAAGAAGAGGAAATTACAAGAAGGTACAATGGCAAGACCAGGAACCAATGACGCTACGGAGCCAGACCAGAGGTCAGAGACCTTAGTGGTGAACCTTTCATCAAGACCACTAACAGACAAAGAGATCACGCTACTGGAAAAGGGGTTGGGGTTTGTCCCCACACCCAGAGAAGATCCCTTTAAGCTCCAACAAGAACTTCATCAATTCTTCAGAAAAGTTAGACTGAAGGCTTTCTTCCAAGGAAAACCGGACAACCCTCCCACGGAGACTGGTCTGAAAAAACCATCAAAATTTACACCCACAACCGCTATGACACCACATGAGGTCCTCACCTACGAACAAGCGGTC
Source organism: Triturus cristatus (assembly GCF_964204655.1). Classification (NCBI taxonomy): domain Eukaryota; kingdom Metazoa; phylum Chordata; class Amphibia; order Caudata; family Salamandridae; genus Triturus; species Triturus cristatus. The sequence continues at coordinate 1,474,536,695 of NC_140591.1, read as the reverse complement.
CTAAAAGAAATTGGAGCCCTGAATCCAAAGCGACCGTTCGATAATCTATCAAAGGAAGAAAGGACTACACTCCGAGCCATCACCGAAGATCGAGATATCATAATCAAACCGGCTGACAAGGGAGGGGCAATTGTCATCCAAGACCAAGAGATCTACGATAGAGAATGCACCCGCCAATTGGTCAATACCACATATTACGAAGTAATCACAGAAGATCCCACAAGGCGCCTTTTGACCAGGATTAAGAGCATGGTCTGTGAAGCATCCACTGAAGGCTGGATCTCACAACAAGAAGCCAATTTTCTCACGACAGAAGACCCTCGGACCCCATATTTCTACACACTTCCCAAGATACACAAGGGGGTGAACCCCCCTCCGGGCCGTCCGATCGTCTCTGGCATTGATTCTGTTCTAGAACCATTAAGCAAATTCTGCGACTTCTATCTACGCCCCCTTGTGAGTAAGACCCCCACCTACCTGAGGGACACCACAGAAGTCCTCAATCTCATCGATCTCTTTCCAAATGCAGACGAAATAGACTTCCTAGTGACAATGGACGTGGAAGCCCTTTACACGAACATACCACAAGATGCCACATTGGAAGTATTAGAGGACATCCTCAGAAACATCAACCCTTGGCCTTACATCACCCCCATACAATTCATTTGCGACTGTGCTTCCCTTGCTCTTAAAGAAAATTTCTTTGCCTTTAAATCCCAACTATTCCACCAGATACAAGGCACGAGCATGGGAAGCACATTCGCGCCGAGTCTGGCATGCCTTTACATGGCCCATTTTGAGGAACAACACATCCTAGGAGAGAACAACCCCTTTAATGAACACATTCTTTTATGGCGTCGTTACATTGACGATGTCATTTTATTCTGGCGAGGGACTGAAGAACAATGCATGGAATTCTGCAATTGGGTTAACACTCTCAACCCCTATTTGAAATTCACCAGCACAAGATCACGCCAAAAAATTCCCTTCCTGGATCTCCTTATATCATTGGAGAATGGTTGCCTACACACGACCAACTACAAGAAGCCGACAGACAGGAACAATCTCCTGATCTATGATAGTCACCACCCGAAAGCACTGAGAAATAACCTTCCAGTCGGCCAATTCCTACGCCTCCGGAGGAATTGTGACACCAAAAAGGAATTTGAGCTACAGTCTGATCTTCTCAGTAACAATCTGGCTCAACGACAATACCCTAAAAACATTATCCGCCAAGCTCATAAAAGAGCCAGGAACAGCCCCAGGGAATCTCTTCTTGAAATAAAAGAAAACCTGCATTAGACACTATTACTTGTGTAACAACCTTCACTCCCAGTTCCAACAATGTACGAAAGGCCATCAAAAAACATTGGTCTATACTGAATTCAGGATCATTTGACCCCGGTCCACCACCTTTGTTCGCATTTAGACGAACACAGAACTTAAGAGACCACCTGGTACACACTAGGCCAAAACCACAAACTACACCACAATCAACACTCTGGTCTTTACCACCAGTAGTAGGCCATTATCCGTGTGGCTCCTGTTCCACATGTGCTGAGACCATGGTTTCTAAAGAAATCGATTTGGGCCTTGAGACACCTTGGCGCCAAACAAGACACACGAATTGTAACACGACCAACTGTGTCTATACCATCGTCTGCCCTTGCAACATGAGATATGTGGGTATGACCACAAGAGCAGTTAAGATTCGTATAGGGGAGCACAAAAGTACCATAAGACGTGGCAAAACGAACACGAAATTATTGACACATTTCGCAGAACAAGGACACACAGCGAACAGCTTAAGATGGACCATCATTGTCTCCAATCCTAACTGGACAAAACGTACCCTGTTCAGACAGGAGCAACGATGGGTCCACAGATTGGCATGTGATACCAAGGGCTTGAATGATGAAATTCCATGGGTCGAGCTAATCTGACACCTTCTTTCCGTTCCGCACATTTTATAAGGATCCATACCTTGATACATTTTAGAGACAATCACGATCCTCTAAAACTCCTAGGCTTTATTTAGAAACTACAGATGATAGACCCTTTTATGATCCCCAACAAGGCCCATTTGAGAGGTTTCCACACTACTCTGGTTTATAATCTACATGGCATAATAACAAACTCCCCTAATTTTTGAAAAAGACACCGTACAGATTACACGTAGCCCCTCTCACATGCCGGGACTTTTTGACGTCCCGCGACGTGTGCAATCAGATCTCTCTTCCGGACACACCATCGGTCTCTATGACAACCGAATGTTCAGTAATACCACGTCATGAACATGCCGGGAAATTTTTAGAAGTGCCGCGGCGTGTGCAAGCAGATCCTCCTGCCAGACACACCCCCGGTCTCCATAACAACCGAATGCTCAGCAATACCACGTCATGAACAATCCCCATGGTTACCAGGACTGACAAATAACATAACGACCAATCAGGCCCGGCAGGACCAAGAATCACCTTGACTACCCATGACGCTACGTCATGACGTCATCACTCAGTGTCCCGGGACCGCCCCCTACCCGGAACTAACAATCACGTATTAACGTAGTTATATACGGGGCTTCGAAGCTTCCTTCTTCCATCCCAGCGTTGTACGGAGGAGGGGTAGGTCACTTCACCCTTGGCGAAAGAGCACCCGTGAGTATTCACTCGAATCATAGGAGGTGAGCGTATTCGCTATGCTTCTGTTGACAGTTGATCAACACCCTTGATAATCTCTGTTTCCTTTATCCAGTTTCTCTTTTTGCCTACTCCGCGCTGCTGATGGAGCCCATTCCCTATACTTGCAGGGTAGGCTGAATCATGTAGCTCTGCACTTGGAAAAGAACCACACAGTCAATAGTATTCCAAGCACCCGTCATGACGGTTATTAGTCCTTTTACACAGGTTGTTTAATACTCATTGGTGGCACTCGAGTATTGTTACTAGATTCAATTTTACTCGCACCCCACCATAGCAGTCCCGAGCATGATGTTGAATACGTTTCCAACACTAGTTACCGGTACCTGCATGCAATCATTGTGAAGCATGGTTTTTACTTTACTGCTCGTGCTGGGTCACAGTGCGATCACAAAAGATCCTGTTTACCAGATGTTATGTTTTATTTCTTTCTCTCTCTCCCCTATCCATTTGTGTGTCTTTCGTTGTGTATTTCTACCCCATCTAGGTTGGGTAAAGGTTATCCATACAAGAAGGACTACCTACCAGCGCGAGGACGCTGCATTTACCTATTATTGAGGTATCACAGGTTTACAACACAGAACCCTCTTTTGAAACCTGTTCTCCTTTATTTCACTATTGTTTCATTCACTTATAGTTCGGTCCTGACGAAGCGCACCGGGATCCCTTAAGGACCCACCTTGAAGCGCGAAACATGTTGACCAATTTTTATTAGGACTCACATGCACTTTCCTGAGAGCAGCAGTAATCATCACATCTGCCCTCTTTATTTCTTTTCCAACAGGAGCTCCAGGATCACCATTTTAACATTTACTAGGTATAGTTGCGAATAAAGGTCAAATACTTTATCCAGTAATTTTTAAACACACCACTCACCACCTTTTAGATAGGCCCACACACCCCCATGCACAACTGCGGCATCTCCAAACAAAAGATCTCCGACAAAGAGCCCTCTCGCGGGGCCCGTGGGGGACTGCAGCGCCACCCCCACGAGGAGCAACGCCCCATGATGAAGCAAGACACCCGAAAGGGTGTGTGAGGGCACTATATTCAAAAGGAGAAATTCCCCACTTTCTACCCGATCTGTCTACACTTCTAAAGTACACACGACCCTCTTTAGGAACAGCTACCCTCTCAATATATACACGTGATTCTGAGGGAGCACGGGTACTGGACCTATCTCCAATTACGCTCCCGGTCCCCCCCTCTTATTGTAGCATAATTTAACGTACGGCAGTCAGCCGTGGGACCTAGTTATCTTTACCTCCTCTTTCCTTTTCCTAAATACTTCTTACCACTCCTTAGTCATACCATCCAGGTAGCCTGCATATACAAAATCCACATCCATACCAAGATGGATACCGTTGGTCTCAGCTTCGATGACGCCACGGTAGCAGAAATACTGCGGGCACCCTCACTACTAGGAGAAGATGGCAGCGCAGCAACAGGCAGTAAAGCAGACGACTGGAAATCACTGACATCACTTAGGAAACTACAAATTAAGACAGCTTTACATGGACTGATGATGACAGAATACCTAAGGGCTAATGTAGCACCTAACGGTCTCTTAGTTACCTTATCTCCGAGAATCTTCCTTGAAGACTTAACATTCCGCACGGAATGGTCCCAAATTGCATGGAAGTGCACACGAGACTGGCTCGTGTTAATAATTAACACGGCGAAACGCCTGTCGGATGAACTACTTATCCAAATTACCATAGCAGAGAATGGCCTAAAAACAGGAGTCTCTATCTCTTCATTTAAATCAAGATTAGCGGAAATAAATGAAGAAATGAATGAACACAAAGACTTCCTAACTAAGCAGAAAATCACAAAGTTCCAAAAAGACCTGAAAAGGTTCAACAAAGAGAAGGTTTACCCCTATACAAAAGAGGATTATATCTTTCAGAACTATGAAACAACTTCTGACGAAGGGAGTAGCACAAGATCTAGCAGAACCGGATCATTTGGTAGCGACTCAAGCCATGAAGGGCAACGATACATCCAACACACCAGAGGAACACCACAATCAACACGCCCTCCCTTGTTCCAGAATCCTCCACCACCCCCTCAATTCTCTCATCCATCTTTCCAACCACCAGGCTATCCAGGACAATGGATGGGACCTCCACCCATGTGGCACATACCTCCCAATCATCATCTTCTGCCGACTCATTTTCAACAATTCCCGAACCCACCTTTTCACAACAGAGGGAGGGGCAAAGGAAGAGGCAGAAGAAGAGGAAATTACAAGAAGGTACAATGGCAAGACCAGGAACCAATGACGCTACGGAGCCAGACCAGAGGTCAGAGACCTTAGTGGTGAACCTTTCATCAAGACCACTAACAGACAAAGAGATCACGCTACTGGAAAAGGGGTTGGGGTTTGTCCCCACACCCAGAGAAGATCCCTTTAAGCTCCAACAAGAACTTCATCAATTCTTCAGAAAAGTTAGACTGAAGGCTTTCTTCCAAGGAAAACCGGACAACCCTCCCACGGAGACTGGTCTGAAAAAACCATCAAAATTTACACCCACAACCGCTATGACACCACATGAGGTCCTCACCTACGAACAAGCGGTCCTAAAAGAAATTGGAGCCCTGAATCCAAAGCGACCGTTCGATAATCTATCAAAGGAAGAAAGGACTACACTCCGAGCCATCACCGAAGATCGAGATATCATAATCAAACCGGCTGACAAGGGAGGGGCAATTGTCATCCAAGACCAAGAGATCTACGATAGAGAATGCACCCGCCAATTGGTCAATACCACATATTACGAAGTAATCACAGAAGATCCCACAAGGCGCTTTTTGACCAGGATTAAGAGCATGGTCTGTGAAGCATCCACTGAAGGCTGGATCTCACAACAAGAAGCCAATTTTCTCACGACAGAAGACCCTCGGACCCCATATTTCTACACACTTCCCAAGATACACAAGGGGGTGAACCCCCCTCCGGGCCGTCCGATCGTCTCTGGCATTGATTCTGTTCTAGAACCATTAAGCAAATTCTGCGACTTCTATCTACGCCCCCTTGTGAGTAAGACCCCCACCTACCTGAGGGACACCACAGAAGTCCTCAATCTCATCGATCTCTTTCCAAATGCAGACGAAATAGACTTCCTAGTGACAATGGACGTGGAAGCCCTTTACACGAACATACCACAAGATGCCACATTGGAAGTATTAGAGGACATCCTCAGAAACATCAACCCTTGGCCTTACATCACCCCCATACAATTCATTTGCGACTGTGCTTCCCTTGCTCTTAAAGAAAATTTCTTTGCCTTTAAATCCCAACTATTCCACCAGATACAAGGCACGAGCATAGGAAGCACATTCGCGCCGAGTCTGGCATGCCTTTACATGGCCCATTTTGAGGAACAACACATCCTAGGAGAGAACAACCCCTTTAATGAACACATTCTTTTATGGCGTCGTTACATTGACGATGTCATTTTATTCTGGCGAGGGACTGAAGAACAATGCATGGAATTCTGCAATTGGGTTAACACTCTCAACCCCTATTTGAAATTCACCAGCACAAGATCACGCCAAAAAATTCCCTTCCTGGATCTCCTTATATCATTGGAGAATGGTTGCCTACACACGACCAACTACAAGAAGCCGACAGACAGGAACAATCTCCTGATCTATGATAGTCACCACCCGAAAGCACTGAGAAATAACCTTCCAGTCGGCCAATTCCTACGCCTCCGGAGGAATCGTGACACCAAAAAGGAATTTGAGCTACAGTCTGATCTTCTCAGTAACAATCTGGCTCAACGACAATACCCTAAAAACATTATCCGCCAAGCTCATAAAAGAGCCAGGAACAGCCCCAGGGAATCTCTTCTTGAAATAAAAGAAAAACCTGCATTAGACACTATTACTTGTGTAACAACCTTCACTCCCAGTTCCAACAATGTACGAAAGGCCATCAAAAAACATTGGTCTATACTGAATTCAGGATCATTTGACCCCGGTCCACCACCTTTGTTCGCATTTAGACGAACACAGAACTTAAGAGACCACCTGGTACACACTAGGCCAAAACCACAAACTACACCACAATCAACACTCTGGTCTTTACCACCAGTAGTAGGCCATTATCCGTGTGGCTCCTGTTCCACATGTGCTGAGACCATGGTTTCTAAAGAAATCGATTTGGGCCTTGAGACACCTTGGCGCCAAACAAGACACACGAATTGTAACACGACCAACTGTGTCTATACCATCGTCTGCCCTTGCAACATGAGATATGTGGGTATGACCACAAGAGCAGTTAAGATTCGTATAGGGGAGCACAAAAGTACCATAAGACGTGGCAAAACGAACACGAAATTATTGACACATTTCGCAGAACAAGGACACACAGCGAACAGCTTAAGATGGACCATCATTGTCTCCAATCCTAACTGGACAAAACGTACCCTGTTCAGACAGGAGCAACGATGGGTCCACAGATTGGCATGTGATACCAAGGGCTTGAATGATGAAATTCCATGGGTCGAGCTAATCTGACACCTTCTTTCCGTTCCGCACATTTTATAAGGATCCATACCTTGATACATTTTAGAGACAATCACGATCCTCTAAAACTCCTAGGCTTTATTTAGAAACTACAGATGATAGACCCTTTTATGATCCCCAACAAGGCCCATTTGAGAGGTTTCCACACTACTCTGGTTTATAATCTACATGGCATAATAACAAACTCCCCTAATTTTTGAAAAAGACACCGTACAGATTACACGTAGCCCCTCTCACATGCCGGGACTTTTTGACGTCCCGCGACGTGTGCAATCAGATCTCTCTTCCGGACACACCATCGGTCTCTATGACAACCGAATGTTCAGTAATACCACGTCATGAACATGCCGGGAAATTTTTAGATGTGCCGCGGAGTGTGCAAGCAGATCCTCCTGCCAGACACACCCCCGGTCTCCATAACAACCGAATGCTCAGCAATACCACGTCATGAACAATCCCCATGGTTACCAGGACTGACAAATAACATAACGACCAATCAGGCCCGGCAGGACCAAGAATCACCTTGACTACCCATGACGCTACGTCATGACGTCATCACTCAGTGTCCCGGGACCGCCCCCTACCCGGAACTAACAATCACGTATTAACGTAGTTATATACGGGGCTTCGAAGCTTCCTTCTTCCATCCCAGCGTTGTACGGAGGAGGGGTAGGTCACTTCACCCTTGGCGAAAGAGCACCCGTGAGTATTCACTCGAATCATAGGAGGTGAGCGTATTCGCTATGCTTCTGTTGACAGTTGATCAACACCCTTGATAATCTCTGTTTCCTTTATCCAGTTTCTCTTTTTGCCTACTCCGCGCTGCTGATGGAGCCCATTCCCTATACTTGCAGGGTAGGCTGAATCATGTAGCTCTGCACTTGGAAAAGAACCACACAGTCAATAGTATTCCAAGCACCCGTCATGACGGTTATTAGTCCTTTTACACAGGTTGTTTAATACTCATTGGTGGCACTCGAGTATTGTTACTAGATTCAATTTTACTCGCACCCCACCATAGCAGTCCCGAGCATGATGTTGAATACGTTTCCAACACTAGTTACCGGTACCTGCATGCAATCATTGTGAAGCATGGTTTTTACTTTACTGCTCGTGCTGGGTCACAGTGCGATCACAAAAGATCCTGTTTACCAGATGTTATGTTTTATTTCTTTCTCTCTCTCCCCTATCCATTTGTGTGTCTTTCGTTGTGTATTTCTACCCCATCTAGGTTGGGTAAAGGTTATCCATACAAGAAGGACTACCTACCAGCGCGAGGACGCTGCATTTACCTATTATTGAGGTATCACAGGTTTACAACACAGAACCCTCTTTTGAAACCTGTTCTCCTTTATTTCACTATTGTTTCATTCACTTATAGTTCGGTCCTGACGAAGCGCACCGGGATCCCTTAAGGACCCACCTTGAAGCGCGAAACATGTTGACCAATTTTTATTAGGACTCACATGCACTTTCCTGAGAGCAGCAGTAATCATCACATCTGCCCTCTTTATTTCTTTTCCAAGAGGAGCTCCAGGATCACCATTTTAACATTTACTAGGTATAGTTGCGAATAAAGGTCAAATACTTTATCCAGTAATTTTTAAACACACCACTCACCACCTTTTAGATAGGCCCACACACCCCCATGCACAACTGCGGCGTCTCCAAACAAAAGATCTCCGACAAAGAGCCCTCTTGCGGGGCCCGTGGGGGACTGCAGCGCCACCCCCACGAGGAGCAACGCCCCATGATGAAGCAAGACACCCGAAAGGGTGTGTGAGGGCACTATATTCAAAAGGAGAAATTCCCCACTTTCTACCCGATCTGTCTACACTTCTAAAGTACACATGACCCTCTTTAGGAACAGCTACCCTCTCAATATATACACGTGATTCTGAGGGAGCACGGGTACTGGACCTATCTCCAATTACGCTCCCGGTCCCCCCCTCTTATTGTAGCATAACCTAAACATATCTGACAGGTTTGCATCTCCCATGCTCCTGAGGACTCCGAAGATTTCAGCAACACAGGAGGTGGGTTCCCGAGTGTCCCTGAGGTTGATCTGACCTCTCAGCAATTCTGAGACCAGTATCCCTCATGGAGACCATGCAACCCGAACCCCTGTGCACCGTTTACTTTTGCAGCAGCATATGCTTTTTGGCAATCCCTGAGGCTGTGCTTTGGGCTATGTGTAGTCCTGACCCCGAGCAGTATTTCCACCAGCGATTTCCGGCCTACACTCCACGAGTCTTCCGTGGGCTGGTATTTTGTGATTCCGCTCGAGGTCCCCACGTGATCCATAGTCCGTTGGCCTGTGGGTCCCTGTGAAGGTAATTTTGACTTTACTTGGACTTTTCTGGTTGTTCAAGACATGCCCTGACCCTCCATTGCTTGGAGAGTCCCCAGGACCTTGCTGGTCCTCACCGTAGCATGTTTCCTCTGCACTCGTGGGGTGCAGTTGCCAAGGCTTGTTGGTGTTCGATCCGGACACTGACCCCCCAGCACTCAACATCCTTTGTGGGACAGCTTACCTCCGGACTTTGGTCATCGTCGACGTCTCCTGGTCCACGTGGTTGCAGAGTAAAGCATCCTATCTTCTCACCTGATGCCCCCGACATAGGTGGGCATTCGTCTACTGAGCCCCTGGTCACCCTGAAGTGAACCAGACTCTTTTCCCTCTGCTTTCAGGTTCTTCTCACCTTGGATCCAGGCTTGGATTCCACCGGGCACTTTTCATCTTCCCGGCAACAGCACTTCTTCGCATCACACCATTGAAAACGGCGAAGGTTTCCGACACCACTTGACCCCTGTACACCCGGCTGCTCTGGGATAGGTAGCGCGGGTACCTCGGTACTCACAAGGGTGCTGGCCTTATAACCTTCTATGTTCCAAAGGTTTGCTTGAAGTCCTCTCCGAAGTGTCCTTGAACTGTTACTTTCCCATAGGGTTGTACGGAGCTCGCGCCTGTGTTCTAGCACTGCACCTGTCCTCCGTGGGTCCCCTGTGTCACTACTTTGGGTGGTTCCTTGGGGTCTCAGTGATTCTACATGCTCTAGGCACTGTGTTTAGTTAAGTCGTGGTTGTTATACCCCTTTCTTAGTATATGGTTCGGTCTCCCCCTGGAGCCCGCTGTGTATTGTGCTATTTACTGTCGTTCTAGTGAATTAATATTGTGTGCTTTGTGCTCTAATCTCATAAAGAGGTTAGTAGAGAGTGTTTAGTAATAAATACATATATTTTATATATCTCTTGTGTGGTTCTCCTTTCATTTGGTCATTCAGGAGGTTCTGATCTGGTAAAACAAGCTGCTTTACGTTTCTTCGAGACTTAGCCTGAAGGCTGCTCTCCACAGCTAGGATAGTTTTGTATAAAGGTTGTCTTTAACCTAATCATCAATAAGGGTTGTTTGGATTGGTACAAGGTGCCCACTTTAATTAGTGGTCAGCATATACCAGGCCAACTTCTCACACAGAAGTCAAAAGGTTAAGAACCACTGGTTTAGACCATCAACTACTTAATCCTAGTATCTTGGGAGTCCCCTGATATCTTAAACCTATGAGCAAACTGCTTTAGAGAATTGGCCACTATGTTTCTTGATCAGAGCATTCCTTGGGCTAAGGAGCATGGGCCCTGTACACATAGGTATGTGAGACCATCAAAAGTAGTAGTCCTGTAGTATTCCTTTACGTACTCTTACTTTACTTTGTGAATTGGCCCCACAAAGGACGAAAATGGTAATATCCCTAGAATATCCATATACAATTAGTCCATGTATAAAAGTCTGTGATGTTTTAGGAGGTGTTAGCTTTCCAGATTTTCAAACATATCATACCACCTTCTCTCTTAAACAAACTTCTCTTTTACTTCAAGAAGTCAATGAAGACTCGATATTACCATTGTGGACTGTTCTTGAGAAGCAATTTTTTCATCCTTTCTCTTTTTGAGAATTTTTATCTTTTACTCATCGTCCTTCATCTCTTTCTCTTCCTATTTTCAACAATTTTTGTAAAATTCTTCAACCCTTATTTATTAATCACCTCTCTCCCAGAGATCGTTTCATGCAATCCTCGTTGTGTTATAATCAACTTCTTAAAGTTAACCGTAGGGTCATCTTTTGGAAAGACTGGCATGCCAGAGGACTTCATTGGGTCCATCAGCTTTTCAAAATTACACATGTATCTCTTTTTCAGTCACTCAAGTATGTTATTCCCTGCCTAGTTCCTATCTATCTAAGTACATATCTCTAATTACACTGCTCCAGTCAACATACATTAATTTATCATTTAATTCTCTTTCCTCCTGTTCTCCTCCCACAATTCTTCCACTCTTGTCTTTTTCTCCATCTGCATCCCAAGTTTATAAACATTTCTCATCTTCTCCAAGTATTCGTGATAAGACTGAAACAGAAAATTCATGGGAGGCGGATCTCAAACTATCCCTAACGGTTCCTAGTTGGGACAAAATTTGGACTAAGATTAGGAAGTCCTCTAGGGCTGCTAACACCACTCAAACACTATTTTATATTTATAATAGATTATTGCTAACTCCTATGTCTTTGCATAAAATGAACTCTACTCTCTCTACTTCTTGTTGGTCCTCTAACAAATCCTATGCTGATTTATATCATATGTTATTCACTTGTCCTCTTGTTCACAAGTTTTGATTACGGGTCTGGAATCAAATTAACAATATTTTTCATACACAGATACCCTTCACTTTTGTTAACCTATTTTTAGGTAGTGTAGCTTCGGCATGGGAGTCCTACCCAAATATTTTCCATATTGTTGATCTCCTTCTTGCGGTGGCTTTTCAACAAATTACTAGGGCATGGAAAAACACCACTAACATCTCTTATCAAGCCTGGTGGTATGGGATCTGTTACAACCACAGGTTAGATAGAGCATATGTCCATCCCATATCCCTTGCTATAAAACGTGAATATTTCTGGTCACCCATTACTCATTTTCTAGACATGTCTGCCAAGATACCACAAACTCACAACCCTTGCATTGAAGAAGTTCCTAAAGCTCCATGAATTGTTTTTACTGTTTTATGCCTTCTTAATTATGTGCATTTTGCAATTATTACTATTTTGCATAAGTGGTTATGCTAAGAGTATTAGTTTATAACTATCATTTCCCTTCCCTTCCCTCTTTTCTCCCTTTTCCCTCCCTTTTTCCCCTCCTTATTCAAATTACTTAACAGATTATATGATTACGATTGTATTCTTTATTTCTGTATCGATTGTAATTTCTCATATTACTTAAATAAAATTCCTTTTCAAACTTAAAAAAAAAAGGTCTGGGATGTCTTTGCACTTTTACTAATAGGACATTGGACGTTTTGGGGACGACCCTCAAACACTTGTAAGAGTACTTAAAAGAGTACTCCCATAGTAACACTTCCAAAAGTTATACTTTTGTAAATGAGCCTCAGTGACTTTATAAAAAGAAGAGTGTCGCGAAAGAGAGCTGCACGCCACGTGTCATAATCATCATATTAATAAAGCACCTTCTATAATTACTTCCAATAGCATTCCCGTCACGTGCAGAACGTAGAAACCTGATTATACTGTGATAAAAGCCATTAGTGCATTAATGTAGGCAATCCAATTTGTAATACGTCAGAACCTGTAATTTCAGGTTAGAAGACCCGGTCCAGCATTACTGCAGCGAGGCACAGAAATTAGTCCTTTCCTCCCTGACATGTGTTGTAAATGCGGATAAGTGCAGAGAATTCTTAATAGGAAATGACGCTCAGGGAATGGACCTCTGTGAAACCAAATGTGTTGATCAGGGGTCCTGCTTTCAGCATCCACAGGATGAGGCGCTCTAATTAATTCGTTTATACAGTTATGAATTATGTAGAAGGTAATTTTTTGAATTAATCTATTACATTAGGCTGTAAGTTATGTCGTATAATACATTAGTCTAATTCAGTCACTTTAGGAAACACGCGCATCTTTAATTCTACACAGACCCTAGAGACATTGTTGCATTCATTTATTTACATGTTTTACCTCTGAGAAAGCAACACAATAGCTGGAGTCGGAGCTATAAATGCATAATATAGAAAACATTATCTACAGAGCCTTTTAAAAAGGCAATATAGCACCAGATAAAGTAAAACAATTTAAAACAAAAAGAGTCAACAAATAGCTAGGGCCAATAGGAACTGCCTGGGAGTTTCACCCTTGGTGAGGGGTCTCCTTTACGTTCCTGTATCTTTCAAGGCTCTCCAGTGTGTGGTCCAGGAGGGCTGGATCCATGTCAGGAGAGCCATTGTTTCCAAGCATTCCCATTTACATAATGCATGGAAATGTGCTACGTGAATATCCTAAAAATTTAACATGGATCGTTCGGGCCGAATGGCTCGATATTGGACGGTTTGGTTCAGAGGCCACACCGATTACAAGGGTTGGTGGCTGCCAGTCCCTTGGAGTCATGGTGGCCTGCTGGTGAACCTAGTGGTGGACCCTTCAGAGTCTCCAGGCAGACTCCTTTCCATTCACACCAGGAGTAAATTTGGCCTGGAAGAGTGATGGGGTCAAGTGGTGCCGGGCCATGTATGTACTAGAAAAATGTATGTGTTCACTTAAGAGCCTGTGGCTTTAAAAAAAGATGTAACGGAAAATTGTGCTGTAATATGCCTTTTATGCCCATTTTTTCAAACTTTTCTTAGAGGAGAACACCTTTGAGTTCCTCCTCTGGAAACTGAGCCCCTTCCCTATGAAACTGAGCTAGCTATCTGGGCAGGCTTTACACCCCACCACTGTCAAACATACTCCAGCTGTCAGTCTTCTGGTGTATTAGATTTTGCAAAGTTTACTTGTCTAGAGACTGTTTGCTCCCTTTTTCTTTTTTTGTCAGATATGTAAGATACCAATCTGTTGAGTGAACTACCAGCACAACATTGAAGACTCTAAGCTAAAAATGAAAGCACCCCTTCACAAACAACCTGAATCTCCTGCTTCCAACTGAACAATTACAGGAGGAATGGTGAGAGTACAGAAAACCGTGGTCGATTCCCATGCAAGCAGCAGGCCGTGCCAGGGCCAGACCGGCCGGACGGCCTTTTCCAGGTGGGCTGGAAGGGTGGGGGCAGGTTTTGGACCGGCGAGGGTCGTTTTTGGTACAGAGGGCCGATTTTGCAGCAGTGCTGCAATATCGTCCCCATGTACGAAAAGCAGCAGCAGCATTTTCCACCAGCACGCCCCACCACCCCCTACCCCAGCGGCCTTTCCGACTTAATTGCCAGGGCTGGTTTGTGTTCCCAGTCCAGCCCTGGACCGTGCCAATGATAGAAGCATTTGTGGCCGGTATCTGGGCAAAGTGTGTGTGTTGGGGGGGAGCAAAATGGGGATGGACAACAAAATAAAATAAATAACTTACCTGCATCCACGCTCTGATTTGGATCCTACGCTCCGCTCTGACTCTGTGTACTGCAGGCATAGGCTCCCAGAATCCCCTGTGGCCCATCTTGATGCTGCATTAAAGCAGCGTTAGGAAAGGCCTGAGCGCTGTGGATTTGTACTCTCAGGTAGACTGGGAGCCTGTGCCTTCCCAACTCCAGCCTGGCAACGCAGCTCGGGTTGAAGACAGCTTCAGTGCGCATGATGGATTGGCCGCCCTGAGACAGCTAGCCAAACCATCATGGGCACCGATAACAGTGCAAACACTCCTCCACCAGCCTGTCATCTCTGTCCCCGCTCCGAAGCCCCGACCCCGACAGCCACAATAAAACGATAATAAACAAGCATTTAGTATTGTTTTATTTTTAATTTTTATGGCTCCTGGCGGATGAGCCGCCACTGTATAGAAGTGGTTACCTAAGAAGGGTAAACCCAAAACTAGTCTCTGGGTCCTGGGTGAAGGACAGTACGTAGGAACAATGGTCCCAGAAAGCGGTAATACAATGCACAAAATTCTCATGGATCGAAACATAAATTCAAATTCAAAACTAGAAAAAAGAGTATTTGTTGCACACAGTGTTTTATTCACACTGGGCATCGATCTATTAGTGAAAGTATTTACACAATATTACAAAAGAAAGTGCCCCTAGAAAGGAATGGGAAAAAGTGGAAGAGAAGGTGGGGTGATTGTGGTTCAGTGAGGATAGGGAAGTGACTGCAGGATAAAGTGTGCATCAAAACAATATGTCACTTAGAAAACACGTGGCTCATTCCTCGAGCCTATTATTCACAATTTAACAAAACAATACATAACCATGGTTTTAAACAATAACACGGTATAGAATATCTGTTGTTCACGCTGGCTAAGTGGTTAAACGTCGACGTTTCGACCCCTATAGAACAGTAGGCTGTTGTATTCCTTACGCCAGGGTCTTCATCAGGACAGAAGTGTTGGGGATGGGGGAGATCTAGGGAAGAGTATGAAAACACCCTAGAACCATAGTCATGTAAACCGGAGTATACATCTACATGTAAATATGGACTGAATCCAAAGATCGGTTGTTACCATGAGTAGCCTCTGAACAGAGGCTCCGGACGGAGAAGGGCGCGTGGGCTCCTAATGCGTGAGAGCGAAAAACGGCACCTGAAAGATTAAGGTGCAATGTCAGCTATGAGAATTCGTGATTAAAATGGGTAAATAAAGACCGAAAATTGGTCACTTACTCTCTCGAAAGTTAAACATTGGCTGTGTCATGCTGGATTAGTTGGCTGTCACTGACATATTAAATATAATCAGAAAAATGTAAATCCAGGGAAAACGCTATTAAGGATCAACCGTGGAACCACCTCATAGTCTAAATCTAAATATAATACAATACAAAGCATGTTGCGTGTGGGAAAGAAATGCAATACCTTAGCTACTGAAAAAAAGGGGCCAAATAGACACTGTATCCAAATCAATCTGTGGATAAAGTATGGAGAAAAAAATCTAGTTAGAACGGAGCATTACATTTAGTTAAAAAGCCGCACCAGCACGAGTGTAAAAGTAAGATTGAATATCTTCTCCTACACACTCAAGGATGAATAAACTAGTGTTCTGAGTATAGGTCTTTCTTTTGTGCCAACAGCACGCCCCAATAAATTTGCATTATAAAACAGAACTCCACCGTTTTTTCAGAAAGATCCGTCTTAGGTATTTTTTAAAGCAGTCATCCGCACCTGGAATAACCTCTCAGACAGGACTGAGGATTCCTTCTATGTTTGTAGATCCTAGCATATGAAAGCGTTGTTCTGAGAGATATATCCAAAATACTGAAGGAACATAAACACACTAAGTATAACATCACCAAGCGCTGGAGAAGGATGCACTGACATTCCTGAAAAACAATAAGGATATAGTGATCAAGTCAGCTGACAAGGGTGGGGCTATTGTGGTGCAAGATGTCGGCGACTACAAAACAGAAATATTGAACCAACTCCAGGATGGAGTGGGCTACATGAGGATCGGTTCAGACCCCTCTAATGATCTAGCCCAAGAGATACTGGCAATTACCACTCAAGGCCTGGAACAAGGCTTTTTAATGAAGCATGAGCTTATGTATTTGAATCAGAAGCAACCCCGGCTACGCACACTTTACACACTACCAAAGATACACAAGGACCCACTGAATCCACCTGGGCGTCCTATCGTCTCCGGATGTGGCTCAATGCTGGAACCCCTGAGTAGATATATTGACCATTTCCTCAAACCCATAGCTGAGGTAACACGGGCATACCTTAGGGACACAATGCAAACAATAAACCTTGTTGACAAATGCCCTCATGACCCTAACAGTAAACTTCTTGTGACCTATGATGTTGTGTCCCTTTACGCAAGTATACCGCAACAAACTGCCCTGGAAGTAATGTGTGAAGTACTGGACCAGCGAACTGCTCCTATGACAGTGCCGACAGAGTTCATCATTGGTCTCCTCCGGATTGCCATGATGAAAAACCTTTTCTTTTTCAGTGGCCGTTTCTACTTTCAGGCGAAGGGAGTAGCCAGGGGGGCTGCTTTTGCCCCGGATTTGGCCATTATCTTCATGGACCATTTTGAAAGATCTTTTGTATTTAGGGAGGAAAACCCCTACCTTGGGAAGGTATCCCTATGGGGGCGGTATATTGATGATATACTTATGATTTGGACTGGGGATTCAACTGAACTGGGCATGTTCCACTCCTGTCTCAATGAGAGAAGCCCTGTTATCCAATTCACCATTCATTCTGACCCGAGCGAAATTTACTTTTTGGACATAACCATCAAGACTGAGGACCATCAACTATACACTACTTTGTGTCACAAGCCTGCTGAGAGGACCTCCCTCCTTAGATATAATAGCCACCACCCCAGAAGACTTAGAGACAATGTCCCATTTGGGCAATTTCTGCGTATCCGCAGAAACTGTTCTAAGAAGACTGACTACCTGGCTTAATCGGATGATCTGCTGAATCGACTCATGGAGCGAGGCTACCCAAAAAGGTTTACCAGAAGGGCACAGAAAAGGGCTTGGTACAGCCCTCGTGATAACCTGCTCACACCCAAGGAGAAGGATAATGGACCCATGGAAAGGATGATATGCGTCACAACCTTCTTGACGCAAAGCCATGCTATTAAGAAGACCATTAAGAAGCATTGGGCCCTAATATCAGACGACTTTGAGCAAGATAGTCTCCCCATGCATTCCTTCAAAAAAGCAAAAAGCATCAGGGAACACGTTGTACGCTCCTTTTTTGAGACCCCTGAAACACCCTCGATCAGATCCATGTGGAATCTACCACCAATACTGGGCCATTTCAAATGCGGGCAGTGCAAGGCCTGCCCAACAACCATCCAAACTAAAGAGCTCATCTACAAAGACCATGTGAGTACCTTGAACTCTTTCTCCAAATCTATGGCATTCATTGTCCGTGCGATCTCATCTTTATAGGCCAAACTCAACAGAAGATAAAGGCCGTATTCTCCAGCACTGTAGCCAGATAAGATGTGGTGTGCAGGGAGCACTGCTGGTGGAGCATTTTTAAACTATGAACCATAATCCTGATGAACTGCGATGGGTAGTACTAGAGAAAGCCTTCCTGGGCCCTAGGAGAGGGAACATTGGTGCAATTCTTAATATGAGGGAATGTAAATGGATGTCCCTTCTGGACTCAATTCGGAATGGCCTGAATGAATCAGAAATTAGCCATGCCTAATTTGCCTGCCTGTCATTTGAATAACACGCACGTAGCACAATTTCCAAAATGTACTGTTCATTCAGTAAATGCAATGCGTTTTTCTATATTGTGTTTTATTATAACAACTGTGGGAGTGTCCTTTGACCTCCAGACCAGGTGAAACATTATTACAGCAGCAGATGTTACAAATTTGCATTTTAAGATTGTGTTAACAAGCTAGCGTGCCAAATGTCATCATGTTAACTTTTTTGGTACAGTCTCTCTAACATGCATGTACTAAACATTTGTATGATGTCCTGTGAAAAATAACAGCGGATGTAACAAATGTGCATATTAAGACTGTGTTAACATGCTTACATGCCAAATGCCATCTCAGTAACCCTTTTTCGGCATAATATAATTGAGAACGACCGACTCATGCTATTTCGGTGGGAATTTCATCCAAAATGTCAACATGTGCAACTTTGTCCTCCTCGTGTGTCCAATGAGAGACATATCCACTTATTTACGTATTTGCACCGATTGTGTCTAACATGGGCCAAGAACATATTTCGGCTAAGATGATCAGCATTTCAAACTCTTTCTATATAAATCCTTTTGGTAACAACGTTCGTCCTTAGAAGTATTTTCCCCTCAAGTATTTGGACGTGAGTCTTTCTTCACTGACTCCAAGTGTCCTGTCATAGCTGCTAAGCATTTAGCGTATGCACGCTCACTTCTGAGACGCGTGATTGACGGCTTTATTGAAACAGCTGTTTGCGGCCCTCCGGTTCGCTCATCTCGCCCGGAGGTTTCCCAGCAGAGCAGCGGAGAGTAACTTTGAAGTGCTTTATGCACAATCTCATTTTTGAGATTGGTTTTATTAACGCAAGACCCCCTTCAGTTTTAATTGATTTTAGGCGCTAAGAAACTAGGAGTAGTCTGACCCGCACTGTAAAGCGCAGGTAATTGCAATCGTACTTTTACGCTCGTGCTGATGCGGCTTTTTAACTAAATGTAATGCTCCGTTCTAATTTGGATTTTTTTCTCCATACTTTATCCACAGATTGATTTGGATACAGTGTCTATTTGGCCCCCTTTTTTCAGTAGCTAAGGTATTGCATTTCTTTCCCCCACGCAACATGCTTTGTATCTTATTATATTTAGATTTAGACTATGAGGTGGTTCCACGGTTGATCCTTAATAGCGTTTTCCCTTGATTTACATTTTTCAGATGATATTTACTATGTCAGTGACAGCCGACTAATCCGGCATGACACAGCTAATGTTTAACTTTCGATAGAGTAAGTGACCATTTTTCAGTCTTTATTTACCCATTTTAATCACGAATTCTCATAGCTGACATTGCACCTTAATCTTTCAGGTGCCTTTTTTCGCTCTCATGCATTAGGAGCCCACGCGCTCATCTCCGTCCCCAGCCTCTGTTCAGAGGCTACTCAGGGTAATAACCGCTCCTCGGATTCAGTCCATATTTACATGTAGATTTAAACTCTGGTTTGCATGACTATGGTTCTAAGGTCTTTTCATACTCTTCCCTAGATCTCCCCCGTCCCCAACACTTCTGTCCTGATGAAGACCCTGGCGTAAGGGATACAACAGCCTACTGTTCTATAGGGGTCGAAACGTCGACGTTTAACCACTTAGCCAGCGTGAACAACAGATATTCAATACTGTGTTATTGTTTAAGACCATGGCGACGTATTGTTTTGTTAAATTGTGATTAATAGGCTTGAGGAATGAGCCACGTGTTTTCTAAGTGACATATTGTTTTGATGCACACTTTATCCTGCAGTCACTTCCCTATCCTCACTGAACCACAATCACCCCACCTTCTCTTCCCATTTTTCCTGTTCCTTTCTAGGGGCACTTTCATATCTAATAATGTGTAAATAGTTTCACTAATAGATCAATGCCAAGTGTGAATAAAACACTGTGTGCAACAAATACTCTTTGTTCTAGTTTTGAATTTGAATTTATATTTTGATCCATGAGAATGTTGTGCATTGTATTATCGCTTTCTGGGACCATTGTTCCTACGTACTGCTGGATAGAAGTGGGCAGAGGTAGTAGTGGAAGCAAAGTACAGACTCCTAAAAAAGGTTTTCAGCCCTGACATTTTTATTTGTTTACAAAATAGGCCATGGCAGGAAGCAGAGAGAGTAAGAATCATACCAGCAGTAGGGAAGGTTCTTTGACAACTGTACAATGTATGCATCAATGCCAAGGCTTGCACTGCAGTACTCTCTACAGTTTTCAAATGCTCAGCTGCAATATTCTCTATTTTTTTAATTTCTCACCTTTCCTATTATCACTGTCTTTAGAGGTCATAACTGGTTAGGTTAACCAATTCTGTTGGGGTCCTCTGTGGTACAGTGAAAACTATTTGGAGACTGAAGTAATCTGTTAGGCGGACGAATGAGTATGTTTATGTGATGAGTATGTATGGGTATACAAAAAGCTGGAAGAATAAGCTAGTAGATCTCATGTGTTTGTGTAGGATGGTGGTGGATGAGTAAGTAGGACATTTATGTATAGGTGGATGTACAAGTAAGTAGGTTTATAGGTGTCAGGTTCTGAGAGTTTAAACCCACAGAGAACCCTTGATGTCTCTAAATTTTTGCAGAGTGCTGAGTTGCTGTTATGTGTGTCAAGGGAACCTGAACAAACAGAGGAAAAGGGGTAGGAGGAATCTGGGACAGAATTTATCCTCTATGAGGATTTCTGTTTTTTGGGGGCAATTTCTTTATTGTTTCATCTTATTATACATTACTTATCAATCATTGTTTGACAGTGCAGTATTCATCACTTAGTCTACAATATCATACCCTTTGTTCTTTTCACAATTACAATTCCACTTTCCGTTAAACTTCAAACTTAGAAATAATAACTTGTAAAACACCCTACCACCCCCTCCCCCACCAGCTTCCAACCGTCAATATTCTGGATATTATGCTGCTATCGACTTATTCTATGGAAAATTATTCTTCCTAAAAAAAATGTACAAAAATCTAGGGTGCAATATTTAGGGGTCCAATTGAAATCCGGTATCCCATCCTTCAGGGTTATGGGTGATCTGTGTGTCCCGTCGTTCTCCCTCCCCCAGTTCTATTTGCAATGTCTGGCGTGTTTGTCAAGTCCTGTAGCATCACTCCCCAGGCCAACGAAACCTCCTGTAGTTTCTCATCCCATCTGGTTTCCTCATATGATCTTATTGACGTCTGTCTTCCATTTGTCAATGGCCCTGTGTTGCCAGCCAATGTATTGCTATTCAGCTTTTTGCTATTGTGAGTCCCAATATAAAAAAACGTCTGGTTGTTTTGCACTTTGGATTACTGGGTACCAGTCCCAGAAAAGACATTCTGATTTCTATTGCTATCTCCCACCCCGTCACCTTATTAAGTTGGTCAATTACTGCCAACCAAAACACTTGTATCTGTGGGCACTGCCAAACCATGTGCACAAAGTAAGCCTGTGCATATCTACATATAGGGCACAGAGGGTCCCGTGTTGCATGATCGTGTGCAGCTGTCTGGGGGAAAGATACGTCATGTGTATTATATTATACTGTATTAGTTTAAATCTGGTGCTTATAGACACCTTACGTACTCCCTCGTGTATTTTCTTCCAATCAGACGGCGTCAACGGATGCTCCACCACCTCCTGCCTTCTTTTTTCTACTTTTAGGAGCGTGCCCTGCTTATCTTCCTTCTAAGCTCGATATAGGTGGGTTACAAACTTACATCCACCCGCTATAGCAATCATGGTAACTAACATCCGTGAATATCCCGGAGCTTCTGGGAAGGTCAGCCAGAGCTCTCTAGCTGTGGCTACTATTTTTGCAAATTGTAAGAACTGCCCGTTGCCCAGATCGAAATGCTTCGACTGCATCTTGATAGGATATAAATCTGCCTTCTGGGTATAAGTCCACCAACATCAGGCAGCCTCCCTCTTTCCACTTTTCAACAGTCATTGTTTGCTCTATTTTGGCAAACTGTGGTATGGCCCAGACATCTGCTTCCGGAGCAAAAGACTTTCTCTTAATTACCTTTTTAACCGTTCTGTCTCATATGCTTGCCATTGATCTTATCAGGGGGGAGTCTTGTCCGGCCAGCCTTTTCCCCTCATGAGAAGGGCCACCAATTGTTGATTCCCATATGTGCCAGCCAACAGGTTCCTCTACCAAGAGGAGTCTGAGTCAAGCCACTGTATCGTGTACTGTAACTGCGATGCCAAATAATAGAGTTCCAGATCTGGGAGTTCCATACCCCCTCTGTCCCATTGTAGTTTCAGCACCTCTAGGCTCACTCTACATCGCTTCCCATTCCATAACGGGGATGTTAACAGCACATATTATTCTTTGAAGACTGCGGGGGATTTCATAAAAAGATCCCTTCATGACGTACAGGAATCTCGGCAGCACCACCATTTTTATTAAGGCAAGTTTACCCATCAGGGATAGTTTTAGGGTATTCCAGAAGTTGACGCTGCCTTGTAGTCCCCGTATGACCCGACCCATGTTCAGATCATAGAACCGGTCTCTATCTCTGGCCACGTGGATTCCCAGGTACCGGACTGAATCCAACTACCACGGGAGCTCCAACTTCGGAAGGTGAGATTCACTGTCCCCTATCGGTTGGGCAAGCGGGAATAGTTGAGATTTTGATTTGTTAATTTTTAATCCCGACACTTACGCAAAATTCTACAATGCTTTAAGCAAGAGTGTCATAGACTGCCCAATCCTATAGGTGGGTTTGTCTCAGATGGTAGTGCCATTTGGGAACTTTGACTAAACAACCTCAAAGAGGTCCAGGAATTGGGGCGAGTTATAGTTAAGGAGAAGGCAACAGTTAGGAGTCTGAACTATAATAAACAGAGTAAGCCAACACTAATATGCAGACAGAGAATGAATGACTTAGACCTAACAAATGGTGGCTATGCCTAATGTCTGCACATCTACCCCCTGTTTACGGCGGTAAATATCCAACATAATGTGATGTCCGCTTTCTCAGTCGTGCTATCCTGGTGCTGACACCTAATCACATTCGGTGCAAATCATCCGCACTAAAAAGGGGGACTTCCTCATGTGCAGGACGTTCATTTACTGAAGAACTGCAGGCTTACCAGGGTCCTGCTAATCCACATATTGGTGGATTATAATTGTATTTGGAATGCGGGAATTGGAATACCCCTGATTACTTTAAGACTGAGTGCAGGTTTACGAGCGTGAAGGGGAATGCTATTTCTGCCAGTTGGATCGTGTAACTACGTTCTTCTCATTACTGGCACAACAAAAATAATAAGCCTATTTATGGGATTTTTGATGAGGTTACAATACGCTGTGAACGTTTGGAAATCCACATAGCCATGAAAAAGTCCAGGACGAAACACGTGTCGGCTGCTGCTTTGTTGAATAATGATGTACTGGGATGTGTTCCTGAATTAAAAGAAGACTATGTACTGTTCATGTTTGGACTGGAATTAACTACTTGGCACTGGGAACCTAAGAAGGAAAAAATAAAGGAATGAAAACTGGATATTGTGTGCTATGGTGCCAGAGAATGAATGACTTACCTGTCGTACTGGTGGAATGTGCTGCAACATGCGCCCTCCAGAGTGTCAGAATCAAACCCTAGGATACCTGAAGGCAGCAAGGTCACCAGCTGAGGAGTAAAGCATAATGCCGAAAAATACAGGGAGTAAACTTAGGCCATCTGCGGTCTACTTTTGCACATAATCTCGAAGTGCCTAAGTACAAAAAGGCTGGCTTGGGGCGGTAGAAGCTTTTTAGTGGGCACAACCAGACTTTGGAATTCCCTCCCCCTGGAAATGAAAAGGAAAACTGAGTTGTTAGCCTTTAGGAAAGCACTTAAAACCTGTCCCTTTAACCAATAACTCTATCCTCCTTCCCACTGCAGTCTTCTCTTTCTCTCTGAGTCAGCACCTAGACACCCTTGGGTAGTAGACGCGCTTTGCAAATTCCATTTTCATTTAATTTCATTTCAAGAAACAGAACCAGAGGACCAAGGCTAGGTCTAAAGGGAAAACCTAAATGTGGGAAAACTGGAAAGGCAGAAAGTAACAAAGGTGCAAGGTAGGGTAATAGGTAGGAACTAAAATAAAGCAGAAAACCATAGCAACTATGCAGCACATTGTCAGGTGCCTGCTCCGTATCGAAAGTGACCTAAATATTGACTCTCCCACCAATACCTCATAAAATATCACACTACTCAGGAAGTGAGGATGTGCCTGGAAACTGTGTTGTGTAATCTAGTGTTTGTGGGAACCCAATTTCAAAAGACCACACACTCGCCTAGCTTGAAGTGACTCTTCCGAATTCTGACAATAGGTGAATGTATGAGTAGATGGATGAATGTATGAGGAATGAAGGGTGTGTAGTACAATGGATGTTCACAAGTTAGATGGATAAGGGAGCAGTTGGACAGATACATGAGTAGAGAGGCAGATAAGTGAATCAGCAGTTCAGGAGGAGGAAGGAGGATGCATATACAGGTAAGTGGGTGGAGAAGTAAACATGTGGATGAGAAGTAAGTAGGAAGTTGAATAGATGGATAGTACATAAGTATTAAGTTGCTGGATGAATGTGTATGTAAGCAGAAAGAGGAGCAATGGATAATGAAGGAATTAAAAGGGTGAGTGTATATAATGAGATTTAAATGACTTAGATGGTTGGGTGAGTAGGGGGTTGGTGTATGTTTAGAAGTGAGTGAGTAGATGGATGGCCAATGAGTGAGTAGGTGAAATTGTGGATGAGTCGTGTGATGGATGAGTAGTGGATGAATGTTTCTGTATGGATCAGTGATTAAGTAAACAAGTAAGTGAATGGGTAGGTATTTAACCAGGTGAAATTTGAGTGAATGGTTAAATAGTTGGCAAGATGATGGATGCTTTGATGGATGATTACTATTCAGAAGGGTGCTGGTTGAAATGATGAGTGATGGGTGAGTATGTCGATGATGGATGAGTATATTTATGATTCCTGAGTGCATAGATGGATTAAATGCTGGTGGATATGAGAGTAAGTTCATGAGTGGCTGGGCACTGAAACAACAATTTTGAGTGGGTGCGTGAATGGATAAATGTGGAGTGGGTTGATCAATGGATGAAAAGCAGGTGCATGGATGAATGGTGTGTGGGTGAATGAATGATGAGTGGATTAATTAGTGGGAGGATGGATGGACCATGAAGTGGATAGAGGGATACATGGATGATGCGTGGGGTTGGAGGAGTAACTGATTGGTTGAGTAGGTATGTCGTTGTGTGGTTGAGTGAGTAGGGGAATGAGTGGGATGCTGAGAGCTTTGCTGCCTTTGGTCTGGGGACTCCAAGCCCCAGTTTGCTTTGCCACGAGGAGGAGGGGCCTAGATTGCCACTTCCCGCCACTGCCGCTGTAGTGCTCTAGAGCGCCTGAGGTCATCTTGTGGCGCGGGGTGCTGCAAGCTTTGCTGCCCTTGATCTGGGGACTCCAATCCCCAGTTTGCTTTCCCACGAAGAGGAGGGGCCAGGATAGCCGCTTCTTGCCACTGCTGCTGTAGCGCTGTATAACGCCTGAGGTCACCCCGTGGCGTAGGATGTGCCTGGGCGAAGGCTGGAATAAGGGTTGGCCTGCACCTGTCAGTACCGAGGGGAGCCCCAGGTTCTACAGTTTGTGTGCACTTGGAAATTGAAGCACTGCAGTTTTTATCTATTTGCGCTTCCTTATTGTGGCATAAGAATGGGGAAATGGAAGGCCCAAATTAAATCAGTCCTGTAGGTGCGGCTGCTCAACCGAAACTTCCTCAACAGTCAAGACATGCAGCTGTTAACTGCGTAACAAGTGAGATTGATAACTTAATCGAAGAGGTGGAGACCATTTTAAACAAGCATTTGTAATGCAATAGCTCTTGCATTTAAGCGAGACCTATTCGCGGTGGTAGAAGGCACGGACAACGGGAGGGTGGGGTGGGGGTGTGAGAAGGCACATACAACAGGAGGAAGGGGGGAGTAAAGAAGGCACCAAAGCACGTCGTGCCTGCAATAGGAGAACCTCATTAAAGAAAATAGTGCTCACAATCTAATAACACGTACTGTGTAGCATCCAAAGTAAAGGTGCCAGTCGCCATGGGAGGTGACAAATGAAGAGGAGGCAGTACTAAGGAGGGACTAACAAGCCTATCAACGAATCTGAATCCAGCATTTAGGACAGACAATGATATAAGCCAATTGCAAATATAAGCGGATAGTGGGCGGAGCTTCTATTCACCTACTCCTCTACAATAAGTCTCGGAAAGTAGCACATGGCTCTAGGCTCGACCTAAAAACAAAGACATGAATGGAGAGAAAGTTGCTAAAGGAGGGAAGGTTCCTGATTTATTCGAATTGAAGCACAGGGCTTGGAAAAGCTCATCTTTCTCTGATACCACTCATAAAGTTGCAACTTCTTACACTGGATCACACAAAAATCCTTCCTCATCCTGTGTTCTAAAGGGGGATTCTCAAGTTCATATTGAATGCTCTTATATGGAAGCCCCCTGCAGGAGGATTCCACCCCTGTTTTTGACTCGCGGACGATTTCCCCACCTCCCACACCTCTTCCACTTTCCCCTCCCACTCAGTATAAGTATAGCCATGTATGGGGCAGGGCTATGGGGTTTCTCTAATAGCAAAGATTTGCAACTTCAAGAAAATATGTTCCTGAAACGCTTATTATACCTACCACCATCTGCGTCTAATTTTATTGCTCACCATGAGGTGGGCCTTAGGTTTCTAGAAGATTCCCTACTGGCTCGACCTATATTATTGTGGGACTCAATTTGGAAAAGACAGGTTTTACTAAATCAATTATTTTAGACTCAAATTGCAAAAGGCACTTAACATTCTGTGGCTGCTATATCTTAATACGGTTTTAGAAAAGGCGTATGAAACATCAGTGTGGTCAGAAATGTCCAAAACCTTGGCACACACTAAGAAAGAAATTAGACACCTTTTTAGAAAATAGGATGGATTCAAGGGTATTGATTGAAAAGAACAAACCAACTGT
The DNA here is from genome assembly GCF_964204655.1 of Triturus cristatus. Classification (NCBI taxonomy): domain Eukaryota; kingdom Metazoa; phylum Chordata; class Amphibia; order Caudata; family Salamandridae; genus Triturus; species Triturus cristatus. Next base: position 1,474,509,298 of record NC_140591.1, on the reverse strand, counting down.
CTCCCAATATATGTCATATAGCACTGATAAGCTTACTAGTAATTACCTTTCGCAGGTTGCCTTTGGACAACATCGATATGTTCTAACGAGGTTTAGATGTGGCATCGCACATTTTCTTGTTGCCTTTCCTACTATGCAGTTACACCCGCCCGCAGATTATGTATGTCCTTGTGACAGTCCAAGTAAGCAGAGCACGTTGCACTTTATGTTGCTGTGTACATTTTATAAGAATCTAAGGCGGTTTTATTTAAAGCCATTATTTATTACCCATAATGTTAGGTCATGCAAGGAGGCTATGATTTTTATGATGAGATTAGGAGACCCCTTGACAAGCTATAGTGTTGCACTGTACATTCTGAAAGCAATTGATGAGAGGAAAATAATAAGACTATAGGAGTAATGAATTTGAATGTCCGGTCTTATTAATGATCATTTTGCGTGGGATTATCATATTTTGTTTTAAAATTGTTTTAAAATTGTTATGGTTAACATATATGTATGTGTATTAATGTTTCAGCATGATGTAATGGTCCTTTTAATGATTGTGCTTTTATGGCTATCGGTTGATAGTCAAATAAAGATAATGAAAGAAAGACTATTGGCTATATCCTACTGGATTGTCACGAGAGGCCCACGCAAAGTTGAAACGGTGTTATTGGGACTTGGATTTAGGAGCCAAAATATCAATTGTTTTCTCAGGCAGACTTGTAGACTCCTACTAGCTGTTTAATGCGTGTCAGACTTTGAGCCCTTTATGAATTTTGTTTCCAACCCATTTGCATGTGCATATTACCGAAAATTTAGATTAGGGATTTTACCGTTGACTTCCTTTACTTGTTCTTGGCACAAAAATGAAAGATCATCCAATCTGTGTCCAATGGGTTGGCAGATAGTTGAAAATGATGAAAACCTTTTATTATTTTGTAAAGCATATATAAAGCAAAGTTCAGATTGGATTATCCCTCTTTGCCATCTCCTTGGTTTTACTGACTGACATAATGCCATGAGAGTATGCAGAACTAATGCTAGAGATTGTATTGTCTTCTCAGTCTCGAGTTTTCTGTCCTCAATATGGCACATCAGGATGAAAGATTAAAATCAAATGGAGCCAATATGTAAGGGCTTTCTTTGCCCAGTGGCCCCCTTGCATAAGCTTGAGTTGGTATTTGGGCCATGGGTTTGGGCTCTATCTCTATTTTAAAGCTCTTTGCATCCATTGCATTAAAAAAATAGGTTGTATTGAGATGTAGACTGCATAGAATTATTTTATTAATTGGGATTGAGAAATTGTTTTAGTATCCACATTAATTCTGTTGGATTTTATCTGCCCCAAAGCATTGTATTGAGGATTCTCGGTTTTATTGTAAATTTACTGTAATCGTATATGCTCTTCTTTTTATATGAATTTGAATGTTTAATTTCTTAAATGTTTTTCCTGTATCTTTTATTGTTCAAATGAACCTAAATAAAGGATGATGATGAGTGGGTAGATGCATATGATGGCAGATGAATGGATTACTATGTGAATAGATGTTAAGTAGACGGATTAATGTGTATGTAAAAGACCAAGTAAGGATAACAGTAGGATGATAGATGGATTGGTCGATGAATGATTAAGTGGATATGAATGAGCTGCATTTCATTACCCATGAACTGGTGAGAAACAAAATAATCTAACATGGATGGCTAGGAAATAGAGTTACCCTCTCTTTGATGTTCATGTGGAAGTGTTACATATTAGAAGGCATAGACAGTGCAAGGAAATTTGCACAACTTATGTTTGTGGCAAATGTTTCTGTAACTAGGATTTTTTACATGTTAGGGTAGCTAACCCCACACACAACCCTCCTCCTTTCGCAGCTGGGCTTGGGACTGGCCATGGCAGCCACATCAGTTCAACTTGGTCTCAACATCCACAGGGGAAAAATCAAGATCCTGAAGGCTAACAAGGTCAGCTCAGCTGCTGTCACTCTTGCAGGCGAGGCACTGGAAGATGTTGAGGCCTTCACCTACTGGGCACTGTCATAGACAAGCAGGGCATCACAGATGCCAATGTCAAGGCAAGAATCTGCAGAGCAAGGGTCGCCTTCATTCAGCTAAAGAGAATCTGGAGCTCCAAGGACCTAACAAGGCACAGCCAGATCAGGCTTTTTAACTCCAACGTAAAATCGGTCCTTCTGCATCGAGCAGAAACTTGGAGGGCAACAATGACCACCACCTATAAAGTACAGACCTTCATTAACACATGTCTGAGGAGAATCCTCCAAATCTCTTGGCCAAACTCCATCAGCAACAACCATCTATGGCAGCACACTTCCCAACTTCCTGACCATGAAGAAATCATGAAGAGACACTGGGGCTGTATCGGTCACATCCCCTGCAAGCAAGTATCAAACACCACAGACAAGCCCTAACCTGGAACCCTCAAAGGAAAAGGAAAAGAGGAAGGCCAAAAAACACCTGGCACAAGGCTTTAATGTTGAGTGCAAGGAGATGGGCTACACCTGGCGTCAAATTGAAAGAAAAGCCCAAGACAGAGATGGCTCGAGAGACATGGGTGATGGGCTATACCCTAGGAGGGGTAGTAGACATAAGTAAGTAAGTATGTTCTATTGGTGGTCAAATGTCAGAGGGGCCACAACCAGGTTAAGTCACTCAGCATCGTTGGTGGTAGGAGTAGTTCTGAGTTTTGTGCTGATATGCAGAAACTGGGCAGAATTAGTGCTAACCGATTGCCGTCAGAACTCTGAAAATAATCGCAAACATGGACAGTTTGCCAGGATTGCTCTACACTGAAATTAGTTCTGATTCCAACCTGGTGGAGGCTACGGCCATAACTGAAATCAAAAGTATTTAAAGACCTCTCGCACTGAACTGGCTATATTTCTAAGTTGTCTAAATCTAGTGTCCCGACATTTAGGAGAAATTACTAATGCCTCTCCAGTTCACGCCACTGGTGAATCCGGGAATGGGGGTGCAAATACAGTGGTTCACTACATGTGCCCCCCGCATGCACCTGAGGCCCAATTCTGACAGGGGCCCTTTTTTGCCAATCCACCACCCTTTTCATGGCAGGTTCACTTCCATGAAAAGGGCGGTGAATGGCAACTCTGAATATGCTCGACGGTGCCAGCTGCAGCACCGCCAGCATATTTCTGCCACTGAAAGACCACCGGTCCAGCAGGATCCTTGATCCCGTCAGTGTTGGCGTTCTCATGGAGGTCCGACTGCCGCAGACACTCCCAATTTCCACATCTCAATACACTAGTGAGCTGTAAAAAGTCTCAAGTTTATTTCTCCCCTGAAGATTGGGATGAGAACTGTTTTCCTAAAGGCATTGCTATTCCATCTCAACCATTGTTGGGTGGCAGGCTATTGAATCTCACAGCGAGTAATTTAAATATTTCTTAAATATACGCAGGTTTTGTCAACATGCTCAATAAAAAACAAATGGACCCCTGCCACCCCAGAGAATATGATTACTCCAAAGACTGAGGGCCAGATGCGAAGACCAAATGTCCAAATCTTTCCTTTGACCAAAAAAGAGGATGAGCAACTGAAAGAATATATTGACAAGAACCTAGAGAAAGGTTTTATTTGCCATTCTACCTAACCTGCTGAGGCACCCATCTCTTTTTCCCCTCAAGCAAATGGAGATCTGGCACCTAGTGGTGACTACTTAGAATTAAATGCTATCACTGTAAAGAGTAGGTACCCATTACCTGTAATCATGGTACTACTAAACCAAGTTCTCTCAGTGAAAAGTTTCACTAAAACATACTGATAATCTATATTTTCACATATTTGTACTAGAAAGTAGGCGAAACAAGACAAATTCTTAAGAAGTCACTACCAATTACTTCCAAGGTGTATAGCACTTGATACAAAGACAGCATTCTCTTTATTTTCTTCCTTTTCTACCCTTATCACCATCTTTCTTTGAGGCAAACTCTCCCATTGAGTTGGAAATAAGTACAATTCTGGGGTCATCCTTTTGGAGAGGACAAGGGATTTTCATCAGAATCCAGCCATCTTATCACTCCCAACTTCTACAGCCTTGATAGTTATCCAGGCCAATCAGACATGGATATGGATGTTTACCCTGTACAGCAGATGGTTCAAACTATTTAAAAAAATGTAATTGTAATATATACTATTTATCAGATCATAAAATCTACCTTGAAAAAGTCCTAAACTTGTGCGCCACAAATTGGCAAAACATTTGTTGACTGTAGACCGGGGAACTGAACTTCGATCAGCGATAATGACGAAGAATAAAATATTCCAAATAGCTGTTCTGATAGATCTTATCATTATTTTCGGAATCTCACTTGCTCTTCTTATATGTAGGGGTGGACGATATATTACGCTCCACCGGTGAAGTTAGCAGAGTTTTGACCATTCCGTATTACGCGTGTAACCCTGAGTTTCAGCCAAATTCCGCCATCTGCCGCATGGTGGAGTATTTTTCTCGCACGCAGCTCACCAGCGGTAAGTTGGCGAGTGAGATTTGGCATCTACTAGTGCAATATCCAGTCGTTGGAGGCACCCGGCGAAACTTCTCCAAAGGGGGCGGTTGCAGGAGGTCACGTCCATTCGAGGTCAGAACGCTGCCGCTCCAGTAGAAAATTTATTTGAGTGGCAGCAAAATCAACTCGAGAATCTGCGCCCTCTGTTGTGCAGTGTGATGCAGTTTGCAGTCATTTTTCAGTGCGGAACGAACTCCCGGCGCTAAATCACAGCGCGAGGAGCGCAACGTGCATATTTCCGCCCATTCGCACAATTCTGCAGAATCTCGCTGAGTTTTTTTGTAACTCCACAGAATTCTACAGAGTTAAACTCCACAAGTTCTGCCAAGGGCTACTTATATGTGAACTAACAATGTGAAATATACAGTGTCAGCATTTATAACCCAGTCATTTTGCTACAGTTATCCATGGGGAGGGCCCCCTGAGTATCAAAGTAAAAGGTTTAGTTTTTCTCTACTCACCTTTTCTCTACTCACCTTCATATTCTTGGTTTTCACCACAAGATTGTGGCCCGGTTTAACAGTCCATTTCTCATCACTCATCCAGCGGGGTCTTTTATATTGGTAAACAACGTTTATAACGAAACTTTTTATACGCAGGGAATCACAACGCGGTCGTTACAACGACCGCATTGTGATTCCCTGCGGACAAAAAGACTGCGGGATAAGGAGGTATATTCCACTGGGTAAACAACATTTATAACGAAACTTTTTATACGCAGGGAATCACAACGCGGTCGTTACAATGACCGCGTTGTGATTCCGCATACCATTACTCCGCAAGTCGGAAGAACGAATTACGGAGGGGGGGGGGGGAAGGTGTTGGATTTAAAATTCAACACCTTCCCTACTGTCCGCACAGACTGGAGTTGGAATTGTAAATTATACTATTCCAACATCCAGCGCCCCCACTCCGCAAGTCGTTGTTCCGACTTGCAGAGTAATGGTATGCGGAATCACAACACGGTCGGTGTAACAACCGTGTTGTGATTCCCTGCAGACAAAAAGACTGCGGGATAAGGAGGCATATTCTTTACATTACATCTAGTGCTAGCTGCTGCCAAGGTTCAGCCTGTAGTATGTTTCACATGTTAAACCAGCACGCACTAGTAGGCTTACTCTTCCCCATGCTGGTTGTAAGGATCAAGATCATGGAGAACAAGGAGGTAAGAAAACAAACAGCAGAATACAACAGAGCATTGACTGACATAAGCTTTATACTTGTGCGTGGGATTTATGGATAACTCTCTCTTGGTTGGTGGGGCACATTAACAGGGTGAGAAAGGTTCAACCACGTCCGGGTTGGGGCAAAGATAGATGTGCGCATGCACTGTTTGAGTGTCTCTTTAACAAGGGAATAGAAGGTGACAACCTCACTTTGTTAATGTATAAATAGTTAACAGACACACACCACTAAGTTTATAGACTGTTGTTCATGTAGACATCCTTTTATTATTTTTCTGGCTGGCAACAAACAGCATTTTGTGGCATACAGAAAGTTGTGTGTCGTTCGAAACTGCATTCTTATGACCACACCACAATACCCAACAAGGGTTTTGTTCTTGCTTGGAACATTTCTAAGACCAAATTGTTCTTGGAGGATTTCTGATTTGAAGGACAATAAGTGGTGATGGAACTTTCGATCCATATAGTTGTGAGCCACATTAGATTTCAATCGTAAACAAATTCCTGAGAATGTATATGTTAAACAGATTTGTATCATCAGAGACAGAGGTGTATTGTGTAAAGTAGAGCACCCAGAACTTAAAATTCTGGGTGTATGGCGTCGTGCAAAACATACTCAATATACTACCCCCTCTAGCTGGTCATGTCATACAGCCATACGCCTCACAGCTTGATTCCTGTCAAGATGAACTAAACTTGCATTCCAGATTCACCTGGAGTGATGAGGGCTTATACACTTCTCCAAACACGGAGCCAACCTTACACTATTACCATGTAGAAGAGATGTAGACGCAGGGAAAGAGGAATGGGACAACAGAGAGAAAAAGACAGACTGGATATTGCCATTCTGCCTGCTTGTACAACTGAAGTTGTTCTGCTCTGCAGGAGCATTGATATCTATAAACAGGAGAAGACGTATAGCATAGCTGCTGCGTTGGCTTTTGCTGTTAATTTAATGGTATAACCGCTGGTATTCTCTGTATTTCCCACTCTCTGTATTGGAATGAAATTCGATCTTTCTCCTCAGCTATAATATAATTAAGGTTGTTATGGTAACAGCGGGCAAAACTCTTGAGTTTATTATACGTCGTTTGCTAAAGAGAACTACCTTAAAAAGTATGCAATAACTCAATGTTGTTCTGCTTCATTCAAAGTAATAGGTTGAAAAGTATTCTTTAAGGAAAACGAGCTGCATTTCAAAGAAAAAATTGCCTTATTTAAAAGCAATCACAGTCAAGCTGGTCTGCTGACCCCAGCAGGCCGCCATCCCTGTGATTTTGCGATTCCTAGGGGGTTGCAAATTGCGACCTTCCTCATTAATATTCATGAGGTAGGTCATTTGCAATCCCCTAGGAATCGCAAAAAGTGTTCAACACACTTTCATGCATGCCGTTTTGCGATTTCCTAATTGCCAATCGCAAGGATTCGCAATTAGGAAATCGCAAAACGTAATCTTCATGCATCTGGCCCATTGTCACTATAACCAGAAAGAAATTGTATGCCCGCCTCCCAAACTTCTTCAACTCTTGTAAATATGCAAGTGCAGGAGCTTCTGGCTACTCCATCCCACAGGACTGGAAAAATGAGTTAAATGTATTCCCAACAACATCCTGAGAGTGCCTTGAGGCTTTTTTGCAAAATGTGAACCTTACAAATGGCTAAAATAAAAAATAAAATAAACAGTTTTTTGACATGCTAGTCTCCTGATCTTCTTCTTCATTGACAGGGCACTGATCTACATTTTTCTGATAAAGTGGACTTCCATTGGATGTCCTCGCCTAGTTGTACTTAAGGAGGTAGACCACAGCAATGTATATCAATTTTGATGTCCAGACGCTATGTGAGTACAAAAGCATCGTTATCATATGCATTGAATAACAGAGATGATGATTATTCTATTCTAATCTACTGGACGCCACATGAAGATTCAAAAGTAAAGGAGTAAAGACAGAAGGGTATGTTGCTATGGTAATAAAGAGAACATTTGATTGGTTTTGGGGTCTGATTGTGTGTGCTGATACTTTCTGTCATGAGAGTTTATCACATTGCATAGTTTTAGCCTCTTGTTTACACTAGATCTCCCAACTAGAGACCATGCGAAAGGAACTAGATTAAAATTAACAATTTGTAGAGCACAAAGTGGGATACAGTCTATTCCAGCTAGAGCGTACTGGTTTTACTGATTTATCTGCTTCTTTAGCCATGGGGTATAATTGTACGCTTATTGAACCATTTTGGGTATTTTAGAACTCTAGATGAGGCTTAATTCAATTCAGCAATGAAAAATTCAACCACCATGAAAAGCCTGGCAGAGAGGAAACAAAGGTAGCCCTACAGGGCCCTCTTGTGCCTCAGACATATGTGGATGCACACAGGGGGCCATAGCATGTGCCCCCCTGTGTGCATGCACATAGGTTCCTACACGGCATGGACTTATGGGTCCGTGCCGTGCAGGAATCTTGTGAGTCGTTCCCTTTGTGGTGCCTTTTTTTGCACCACAGCGTCACCGCCTTGCCAAAATATCGTAATAGGGCCCTAAGCCTTCTAGAGAAAAAGCCCAAAATAGCTGCAGAAATTAACTCTATGCTTCCTGCCAACTAGAAACCTAAGCTTATCAGTTTCCAAATTAATCCAGCAAGGTGTGGCTCCTGAATATTGAGTGCAGGACATCGTTGGACACAAAAATCACGATATTTTTTGGGAGGGACAAAATATTGCTACGTAAGTATGTATAGATTTTCTGTACCTAACTCCACACCCATGTACCTTGATTATATATGCCTTCAAGGTACATAAATGCGGAGTGAGGAGTGTTAAATCTATACTGCCCACTGTGCACTTACTCAATATTTTGTACCTGGAAGCTCGACGATGCCAATAACCTCATCCCCCAAGTCAACCCTACAGCCTCATGCTAGAGCCTTTAAACTGGTCACCACCGAAATCTTGAACCGTCTGTCACTCCCCTAAAAACCTTAAACTTTGAATGTGCCTCCAGCAAATCGCTGTGAAAAGTCACTCTCTGCGGTGAGGGTGGGGCAGTGACTTTGCATCGGAGAGCAATGTGTCCCTCTTCCCTGCACTCTCCAGGACAGCAGGTTATGGGTAGTGTAGTATCAGTTCGAGTACAACATCATACCTTCTTGTCCTCCAGTCTCTGCGCCACCTCGCCTCCCCTTCTACCATCAACTCATTCTCCAGCCAGTCGTCGGTGCCAGGGGCACGATCTGTGGCTATATCAGTCCAGAGACCTCTTCTATGTATCCTGAGCTCAACTAGCCTCCATCCCTTGAGCCATTCCCATGCCAGCTTTGGTGCCACGAAGTGTGGAAATTTAGCTTGCAAACTGAACATTATCTGCGCCATCTTGCCTCTCCCCAGCGCCACGCACAGCGAATGCACGGCCACCATTTTAGGCACCCCACTCTCTCCCCGCTCATTGTCAATCGCCAGCGCGGTCCCCTTGGCGCTGCGAGCATCCCCCGCGCGCTGGCCACCCCCGCTCTCTCATACAGGCCATAAACCCTCTCTTTCTGCGCGACCCTGCTACGGAACCACTTCCGACCGACAACCCATACATGGTCATGCCTCTCCTTTGATAACCTCCTTCCTCTGCGCCCCATTGTCTGAACTGGTCCCAGGCCATCACCTAGCCCTGCGGATGCAGTTTATTGCCCCTACTGTAAGGGAAACACCCCACATCAAAGGGATTACAGTAGATCAAAGCCCCTACTCCCTGAGACCCGACCGGTCACACACCCCCCAGGAATTGGCGGAATACCCTGCTGCGCAATAGCCATCTCCTACTGTGGGTGGGGTGGGATGTGTGGGATCGGATCTGAACCGGGGCATCAGGGGATATTCCCCCGTACATCAAGGGAATCTCAAGAATGTACTATGTGTAATAAAGCAATAAACCAGTGTATAAGAGACCAGGTCTCAGAGATGCAGTTAGAGCACCTCGTGACGATACCTTGCTGTCTGATCTGATGTGTTCTGCTCCGACGGAATAAAACTTTGTTTCCTGCCTTCCAGTCTCCGGCGCCTGCCTCTTTTATTGGTAAATTATCGAGTGGTATGAGAGGCGATTACCGCCGGGCAAATACTTGAAAGGTTATCGACTGAAACTGCCGCTACCATTTAACAATTGGCGTCCCAAACGTGGGGCCCATCAGCGACACGTGGATCCAGTGGGAGAGGTCCCGACGACAGAGTGAACGACTGCAACGATCGGGAGAGCTCCTGCCCAATAGACCCTCGTCTGGCAGCCGATCATCCGAACTTCACTGGTTCCGAGCAGACCTCTCTCGAGTGATCTACGGTCCTGACTGGGAACCATCAGGAGTGCCGCGGCAAATACGGAGAGTAGAGGACGATCGGGCGCTGGAGGCGGAAGACGAGAAACTGTCCACGCGGTCCGGGTAAGGTCGTGATACACGACAAATTGAGAAATAATTGATTGATTGTTTGATGCTTTGGAAATACTAGTATTGCTCATTGATTGTTCTTTTTGAGATATTCGCTGTCTACAAACGGGGAGGAGTAGAAATACTCTCTCTCTCTCCCTTTGCAGATAGTGAAGGGTAGGTAACGCAGACTTTTGTCCCCGTTGAAACCCGTCGTGCCTATCTTTATCTCCCCATTGATTGATTGTCCGAACATTGATTGTTTTGAAGAATAGTGCTTTTTGAGATATTCTCTGTTTGCAAATAACGTAGAATAGGAATATTCTGTCTAGTCTTTGCAAATAGTGAAGGGTAGGTAACGCAGACTTTTGTCCCCGTTGAAACCCGTCGTGCCTATCTTTATCTCCCCATTGATTGATTGATTGATTGTCCGAACACTAGTTGTTCGATATTGCTTCTTTGGAGGTATTCTCTGCTTACAAATAACGAAGAATAGAGATATTCTGTCTAGTCTTTGCAAGCAGTGAAAAGATAGGTAGTGCTGACTTTTGTCCCCGTTGAAACCCGTCATGCCTATCTTCTCCCCACTGATTGGTAGTTGGTTCTGCCCGGACCGCTTATTAGAGGTGAACCACCCGGCTCCACTGGAAGGCACCCCTAATAAGGACATGTTCACTAAATATGGACTAGTCGCCGTAGCTTATAGCAAGCTGTGGCATAAATATACCAAGAAGGACCCCGAAAGTCAGTGGCCACTGATGGGATCCTTCGACGACCATAAGATAGAAGCGCTACAAATAGCTCTGCGTAGCAACAAGACGACGCCTACTATGCTTGACAGTATCGGCATGTGGCGCAAAGAAGCGACGCAACGGAAAAAGAGGGAAGAAGTAAAAGCAGAAAAGGAATTACGAAAGGCAGCTCACCTTGCCGCTAGAAAGTTAGAAGAAGACATAAAGGAGAGAAGGGAAACTAAACTAAGACAGGAGCCCGAAACCTCAGGCCAGTACGCTGTTAGGACCCCTTCTTTGCTCTACCCTGAGTTGTCCTCCAAGCAGTGAACGAATGACGAGTTACTGTTAGGTCCCCCGATCATTTACATGCCCCCTCCGTATGCACCCTCCCAATCAATAGTGCAACACCCACAACCCCCGAACACGAGCGAAAGCAGTACAGGGGCCTCGGCCCTCACGGCCTCCGCGCCGGCTGAGCCTCTTGTGCCGAACCCAACGTCGACTACAACGCTAGACGACCATGAGATAGGAAAGAAAGAGTCCACCAGAATGAATCGATTAACTAAGGATGAACGAGCAGGAATTGACAAGATAGTAGGGACGCTGGTGGAACGAAGAGAAAGTGAGGAGTATATAACAGACGTGTATAACTCGTACGCCGACAGCCGCAGACGACACTTCGTCGTACGGCTCTGTTATCACGCCCTGAATGCATATGAGGATAGGTACCACGATAAAGGTCCCGAAGGCTTAGCGGCCCTATATAGGAAGGTAGACATTGGGGAAGAAAGAGAGGGCGATGTAGCGAACCTCTTCACTCGTACACTCGAGGTCTACCGACACCTTAAAGAACATGGACAGACCACCAAAACAGAAACCCCCATAGCAACTAAGCCCCAGGGAGGAAGGTCCGATGCCATGATGCCCATTAAAGAAGCTGCCCCCTACTGGGTCCCCCCACGGGGTCAGGGAACACACGACGACATCAACCACCAAGATGCGAAGGGAAGAGTTGTATATAACTGGGTCTACCAGCCGTGGGACCGGCAAGATATTTTGACCTTTAGAAAGACTCTACCCGACTTGAGAAAGAACCCGACTGCCTTCTACACTGAATTGGGTACAGCCTTAGGCTCAACGATAATGACGTTAGCAGATATCGACTTGTTCTTTGGGCTATGCCTGCCGGCTGATGTGTGGAAACAAATCCGGAAAGTTGACCACGCTGAGCCGTTCGGATATACCTGGGTACAACTCGATACCATAGATAAACAGCGAGAACCAGGACAGAAACCCCCGAAGGCCATCTTAGAGCTCCCAGACAAGATTGTACAAAAGCTGAAGACTCTAATCCCAGAAAGAAAGGTAGACTGGTCGATAGTGACGGCTTGCCGCCAGAAACCCCAGGAGGATGTGTCTGAATACTTCTCCCGATTCGAGACTGTGTTCTCCGATTACAGTGGCCAAGACATGACCACCGCAACCGGACATCACCTCTTTGTCCAGAATTATGTAAAGGGTCTGTCGCCAGAAGTTTCCCAGAAACTACAGGCCAGCGAGAGTAGTTGGGCAGCCTCCAAACCCGCAGCAATTCTCCAGATGGCCCAGTACTACGAAAACCAGAAGAACGAGAACGATAGGGCGTCAGAGAAGAAGAAAAAGGAATTAAAGGAGAGGGTGATGATAGCACAGTTGCAAGGGGTGACCATAGGAAGGGAACCCCCAAAAGAGAATTACCAACCAACCGCCCCTAGAAAGCTACCCCCTAGAGACCATACACCTACACCCTACAACGGACGGAGAGACTTAGATGGGAATCAATGTGCGTTCTGTAGAGGGTTCGGACACTGGAAGTCCCAGTGCCCGGTCCTTCTGGAAATGAACAAAAATAGGGACCCCAATAGGCACAACAGGAAGTTTGTTGATACCCACCATCAACGTCACCACACTTGATTAGGATCACGTGCAATCGAACCACGCCATTTTCCGAATACGCTAACTGGATCGCTGATACGTACAACACTCCAGCAAAATAGTATGGTCAAACATTTTTAATAACTTATAAGTATAACAACATTCCGGCAAAATGAACAGGTTAGAACATGTTTTAAACAACTATTTACATGACAGTCTGCTGCGACCTGCACCCCAAAGCATTTACGTCCACGTGACACCGTCCTCGCCTCTCCTACCTCGAAGTTGCAACATTGGCCTGTTTTGGGCGGTCCCTCTTAGTTGACTTTGGGCTATAAAAGCCATGCAAAAATCCTTTGACATCAGTGGCGGGCGATTGTGCGAATAGGCCGGAGGCTATACGAAGCGGCGAAGTTCTGGCAACACCAAGGCGGAGCCCGCCATGCTGTGCGGGCCTACCCGTCTTCTTTCTTCTTTCTTCAATAAGGGCTGATGCCCTGGCGGGGGGAGGCGACGCGGACGGACCTCCCCCACCTCCCCAGGTGGAGGCTCGCCGGGCACCCCAACCGTCTTTGACTCGCCGGCCAGCTAAGCTGCACCCAGCCATCTTTTTCATCGGCCTGCTGGATTTCACCCTGACACGCTGTGCGGATCTTCCCATTCACTTCTTCCTTCAATAACGGAGGGTGCCCTGGCGGGGGGAGGCGACGCGGACGGGCCTCCCCCACCTCCCCAGGTGGAGGCTCGCCAGCAGATGAGGGCACCCCAACCGCATCTTTCACACGTCAGCCAGCTGAGTTGCGCCCTGCCACTTCATTCGCCGTTCGGCTGAGCCGGCACCCCTGCACGCGGCCGCCAGGCAACCACCCAAGCACAGTGTTCACCAGGACTGCCGCTAGCACCCGACGCGGGGAGTGGGCCCCCGCAGCCAAGTAAGCAGGGGCCCACTCCGGTGGTGATACCATCCGAACTGCTGTTGTCGCTGCTACTGGAACCACTCCGGTGGCAATACCATCTGAACTGCCGCTGTAGCTGCTGTTGGCCCCTCTCCGATAGCCGTACCGAAGAGCTGCTGCTACTGCTGCCCTTGAACTCCGGCGGTTGACCCCTCCGGTTCCAGGCCTGGCCCACCGTGAGACAATTCTGGACTCGAAAGCTTGTTTGCTAGGGCATGGGCCCCACCCTTGACAGAACGCTCCCCTCAGCCTTGCAGAATTGGTTGGAGTCATTTGACATTCGACTCCTGCGGACTTCCGGTAAGGACAAAACCACCGCCATTGCTCTTTTGCCCCCCCCCCGAGCGACGGCCACCTTGCCTCCGCTTGGTGCAGTGAAAAAGTAAAACGTCGGCGGAAGAACCCGCCTGCCGCCCCGCCCTAAGAACGAACCATGGCATCGCTACAAGGTTGCAGTGACGCCATGCTGACGCAAAGTTGACGCTAACGAAAGTTCTCGAACTACCGAAAGGAATTCTGGTTCAACTGCTAATTCATGGAAAGACTTAGACTGTGCACTGGCCCGACCCCGCCCTAAGATGGCGCTGATGTAGGAGTGGCCTACAACCCCTTGTGGCGTTCCAGTCACGTGACATTCGTGTTAAAAAGAGATATATATATATATATGTATGCGATGCTTTCACACATGATGGTGGGGGAGAGGGGGGAACCAATTTTTATGTTAATCTAGTGTTGCTCATGTTGCCCGACGCCTCTCACACCGCGGCCGGCCTATAGCGGCTGTAGGCCCGTATTTCTACACTGACATTGTTTTAAATAAAGGGCTTCTTAAAAAGGAATTACGGAATCAGTGTCATGACTAATCATCTGGGTTGTTGAAGGTTTCTCTTTTAAATAAAAGATTGTCACTCCTAAGCGAAAGCATACAGATAATACAGACTCGATTTGCCTAAAATATTTTTGTTTAACGGAATTTGTACCCATCACGCCTGCCCTTTTTCCAAGAATCGTCAAATCAATAATGAACTATAACTCAAGGTATACGTCGCACGCAAGGTATGGTATCTTGCACCATAATACACGACCAATTGAGAAATACATGCACGACCAGGGAACCCGAATTTAGGAGATGAATGAACTAGAGCATCTTTGCCTCGAACTAAAGAATAATAGGTCCGTGGTATTACCCACCCCTGCGGCTAGCCTGGTACATGGTAGGTAGAACCTTTCGTGTCTGCGCGCGCTGGGGTATTTTGAATACTGCACCTCCCCTCCCCTCTTATTTTCCCCTCTATAGGTCACGACGAAGTTCCGACTGAAGAGTGGAGTGGACATGGACCGCACCAAGTTCAACATCAGGGAAAACATAGACAAACGTTGTGAGATAGTGCGTAAAATTACAGACCATCATTGGGAACATGAAAAACTGTATGACATGATTGTGCGTGTGTACTACGATTATACGATATGAATGTGTATGCATTTCATGTTTGGGTCACTTGAAGAGAGCGTCATTGTATGATTGAAGTGCTCGTCCACCGATCAAAGGGAGGAGAATAAAGGGTCAGACAACCCATGAGATAAACTACAAAATACTAAAGGTACGCAGCATGCATAGGAATAGAGGACAGGAAAGGAGAGGTCCCCGTGCTCAACGCAGCCCTGAGTCTCCGTCTTGATGCATGTACTGTCACACCCTATCCGGCATTTGTGTGTACGTGACCACCGAATTTATGTCTTTTCCCCGCTTGTGTTTTCTTACATGGAACAGACCCATGCTACTCCATGTTGTGTGTGCACCAAGTGGCCTATTATCTTACCCATCTCTCTCTCTCTCTCTCTCTCTCTCTCTCTCTCTCTCACTCTCTCTCCCCCTCCCTCGCAAAAGGCTCTTTCTTGCCCTCTTTCTTCTTGAATAAATTAACGACATACACCTCTTTGGTAAGTGTATAATTGGCCTGAACACGGTGGTGTTCGAACAAATTGACAGAAACAAAAACGACCATACTTTACCACGTTACTACCTCTCCTTTCTGCGAACGTTAAGCCTAATCGGCTGAGAAGGAAAGGACAGGTAAGACGACTGATGTCTCCCAATCTGACCCTCAACACGGGGACTATATGTCAGTGGTTTTTGTTCTTAAAGGACACCATCTCCACCGCCCAGAATTACCCCTGACCAATTAGCCCGAAATAGAATGTCTAAAGCACCCTGTTCTCCCAAAGATAACTCCAGCCCTATACTAGCCGTCTCAGAGTATTCCGAACGAAACAGCTGATGGCCCTGTTTTAAACTGATAAAGGGTCACCTACTGTATGAAAAGGATACTCGTGAACGCATGACCGTAGCACCTCGCACTTACGGGTATTACCAAACCTTGTATTATAGGACACAGAAACTGACACCTAGAAGGCCAGATGATGGACAGGGACACCCACAGAACCCTGCACCACAGCTGTAATTTATAGATTAGTAACCCGCACGTTAACATCAGAGTTAATAGACACCAATCATATAGTAACAGATAAGAGCATTTCCGCAACTACTCAGTGGTTGGGAGAGAGAATGAAGTATGTAAATGTCTTCCCTGCCAAAATCTCTAAGACTTTCGTTTCTTATAACCCATTCAAAGATAACCTGCAGCCATCGGAAGAGAGGGGTCGGACGTGACGCACAGTCTGGCTGCGGATCATAAAGCATCTATGACATCGACCAAAGGGGAAGCGACGAAGCAAAAAGGGTGTGAGACGAGACACCATTATCAGAACGATAAGCGCGAAGGGCTACATCGAGGCCCCTGCTCACTGACCAGCGTGCCTGAAGTCTCAACCCGTCGGGCCCGATTGATGGGCCCAGTGCTGAAAGATTCTGCTCTCCTTGGTCCGCATTTTTGATCCGATCCCACGCCACCCCATTCTCTCTTCCTCTTTCATTTGGACTATGACTTTGACCTACTACCGAAGAACAAAAGGCCGGCACCCTGTCTCAAAGTACCTGTGGTGAACTGTGTTAAGGAACAGGACTGTGATCAAAGAACAGTGAGTGGTCACACCCTGCCACGTGAGAAATCTGATTTGAGCTGGACCTTAGCTCCACCGCCGGTGCTCAACAGTGCCAACGAAAGAAGAACAACAATGAGAGCTTACCAGTGATAGCTCTTTATAAAATAAGGACACTGGAAAGAAGAACCCATGTCAAAGTTGAAAATCCTCTCCCAACCACCTTATTATATTAACTATCTTCTTATCAAGTTTTCATGATGTTGCATCAATCACTTCCGACTGTACACTGAGAAGTTAAGAAAATGTAACTTTGTATAGTAACATTCATACAACACCAGCCATGTACACGACTATACTGCAACTTCGAATGTACTTCCTCCTCGCCTACTTTATCAAACTGTATGAGACAATGTACAAGTGTGTCAGATTACTCCTGCCTACCCTAAAGACTCTGTATCTTTAAATGTATGACGAACATTGACGATACTGTAACTGAAAGGCTAACAAAGGTGAATATTGACCGGACAAGCTGGCGAGATATGTTAAAAGGGAGGACTGTGGAAATTTAGCTTGCAAACTGAACATTATCTGCGCCATCTTGCCTCTCCCCAGCGCCACGCACAGCGAATGCACGGCCACCATTTTAGGCACCCCACTCTCTCCCCGCTCATTGTCAATCGCCAGCGCGGTCCCCTTGGCGCTGCGAGCATCCCCCGCGCGCTGGCCACCCCCGCTCTCTCATACAGGCCATAAACCCTCTCTTTCTGCGCGACCCTGCTACGGAACCACTTCCGACCGACAACCCATACATGGTCATGCCTCTCCTTTGATAACCTCCTTCCTCTGCGCCCCATTGTCTGAACTGGTCCCAGGCCATCACCTAGCCCTGCGG
Source organism: Triturus cristatus (assembly GCF_964204655.1). Lineage (NCBI taxonomy): Eukaryota > Metazoa > Chordata > Amphibia > Caudata > Salamandridae > Triturus > Triturus cristatus. The sequence continues at coordinate 1,474,491,680 of NC_140591.1, read as the reverse complement.
ATGCAGTTTATTGCCCCTACTGTAAGGGAAACACCCCACATCAAAGGGATTACAGTAGATCAAAGCCCCTACTCCCTGAGACCCGACCGGTCACACACCCCCCAGGAATTGGCGGAATACCCTGCTGCGCAATAGCCATCTCCTACTGTGGGTGGGGTGGGATGTGTGGGATCGGATCTGAACCGGGGCATCAGGGGATATTCCCCCCGTACATCAAGGGAATCTCAAGAATGTACTATGTGTAATAAAGCAATAAACCAGTGTATAAGAGACCAGGTCTCAGAGATGCAGTTAGAGCACCTCGTGACGATACCTTGCTGTCTGATCTGATGTGTTCTGCTCTGACGGAATAAAACTTTGTTTCCTGCCTTCCAGTCTCCGGCGCCTGCCTCTTTTATTGGTAAATTATCGAGTGGTATGAGAGGCGATTACCGCCGGGCAAATACTTGAAAGGTTATCGACTGAAACTGCCGCTACCATTTAACAGAAGAACCATGGCCATCCCTCCTAAATGATCTGTAACTTCACCTGGTAGAGCATCATGTACTGTATGTCCCTCTTACATAGTTCTAACATTGCTTTATTGAAGAATTGCTGTCTCGCCCATACCTCCATACCTTGCCCATACCTCCTGTGTGTAATCGGGAACTCCATCACCGTCTGGTTTTCATAGTGCAGAGGGGCTGTTTTTCCCCACTGCCCTGAGGATCACGCCAGGATCTTGGTAGTTTAGAATGTTGGCTAAAAAGGTCTAGGACTGTCTCCTGGTTTAGGCAGTGCCCTGGGCACCCCGTGTGTTCTCTGAACTACAATGTGGTCAGGGAGATCATCTTGCCATACCATGTTCCTAATACGGTCTTCTGGGAAGCATGCTGGGGCTTTCTCTTCACATCATTCCAGCAGGCCCATCAGTCGAATGTTGTGGCGGGACCTTCTCTCCGCATCCTCAGCCATATCATGAAGTCACTTGGAGGTGTTGGACCTCTCTAGACTGGGATTGCAGTGAATCCAGGTGCTCTTTTAGGGTTTGTTTTGGGGCAGACACCATAGCAGAGATCTTCTTGACATGGGCACATCTCAAGGTGACATCAAGCGCTACTGTGCCAATTTTGCTTTCCAAAGCTGGTCTTGTGTTCTTTCGTGCACAGCCTGAATGCTCAGCCTGCTGTCCTTATCTCAAGGCAAGGGGCCCCAGTCTTGGGCTGCAGAAGCAGAATTCGGCACCACGGGAGAGTTCAATTCACTACCGCTGTATAGACCACTGGTCCTCTTGCCTTTACTAGCCTCCAGGGGGACTGAGTATGTCTCGGTGGCAGAACATTTGACAGAGAGTGATTTGGGAAAAAGGGAGTGGTGATGGACAGAGTTTCTGAATGATGCAGAATACTCTTACCAAGTCAAGAGATCATGGTTTTAATCCATCACCGTTTTTTAGCTCACTGCACCATCCCAGCTCAGAACCTGGCCACATGCAAATTAGTCTGTACCTGTCCCAGTGCATGATGGGAACAGGGCAAACCAAACTACCAAGCCAATTCTTATACTGGGAAGGAAACAAGCTTCCGGGGACCGGTTTCTGGCATCACAGCCTTCGTCGGCCCGGCTTGCCTGAATCCTGATGGTGCAATGAGCAAGGGACTCACGTCTGAGCATACCCTCCCACACTGAGTGTGGTTAAAAACGATTTGGGAAAAAGGGGGTGGTGATTGACATTCTGAATGATGCAGAATACTCTTACCAAGTCAAGAGATCATGGTTTTAATCCATCACCGTTTTTTAGCTCACTGCACCATCCCAGCTCAGAACCTGGCCACATGCAAATTAGTCTGTACCTGTCCCAGTGCATGATGGGAACAGGGCAAACCAAACTACCAAGCCAATTCTTATACTGGGAAGGAAACAAGCTTCCGGGGACCGGTTTCTGGCATCACAGCCTTCGTCGGCCCGGCTTGCCTGAATCCTGATGGTGCAATGAGCAAGGGACTCACGTCTGAGCATACCCTCCCACACTGAGTGTGGTTAAAAACGATTTGGGAAAAAGGGGGTGGTGATGGACAGAGTTTCTGAATGATGCAGAATACTCTTACCAAGTCAAGAGATCATGGTTTTAATCCATCACCGTTTTTTAGCTCACTGCACCATCCCAGCTCAGAACCTGGCCACATGCAAATTAGTCTGTACCTGTCCCAGTGCATGATGGGAACAGGGCAAACCAAACTACCAAGCCAATTCTTATACTGGGAAGGAAACAAGCCCCTTTTTCCCAAATCCATTTGGCAGAGAGTACCTGTTTCAGCGGGAACTCCCCACAACAGCGCTATGTTGGTTCGGTGCTCAGCCAGGCTTAGCATCTCATCAAAACCATATTCATTCCTTGAATACCAAAAAGAGAAACTCTTGTACCAAAACGATATGTCATGCATGCACAGAATTCTACAGCTGTTAAGCTTTCTTAGAGTTTTATGTGAATCATTTATTCATGATTGGCCTCTCCATATTGCGCCTTGAGATACTGTAAGATTACAGAAATATAAACACATTGCAAATGTAAAAGTTCCTTTGCTAAATTATCCACCTGTTTCAGCCAGCAGCATAAACATAAAGTGAATGCCTCATGCAAAGTATGTTTAGGTTCCCTTTGGAACTCTTGCAGCCACAGCACAACTGATCCAACCCAAGCGTGCCATCTCCCAGAAACCCCTGAGGTTTAATGACAGGATTGTTGTGGCGTGCTCCCAGAGTCACTGCCACTGACAATGCTATCCTGGCTTGATGCAGTACCCTAGGCCCCCAGCTTTAATGACAGGATTGTTGTGGCTTGCTGCCTGAGTCACTGACAATGCTATCCTGGCTTGATGCAGTACCCTAGGCCCTCAGTTTTAATGTCACCGCTGCTCTGACTTGGTGTCAGGGTTTTACTTTAAATGACCCTATTGCTGTGGTTTAGTGTCATTGTCTGGGGTCCTCTGTAGTAATAAGAAAAGTCTCCTGGCTTGCTCCCAGCGCCTGGGGCCCTGTTTTAATGACAGGATTGTTGTGGCTTGTTGCTTAGTCACTGCCACTGACAATGCTATCCTGGCTTGATGCAGTACCCTAGGCCCCCAGCTTTAATGACAGGATTGTTGTGGCTTGGTGTCAGGGTTTTACTTTTAATGACCCTATTGCTGTGGTTTGGTGTCATTGTCTGGGGTCACCTGGCTTGCTCCCAGCGCCTGTGGCCCTCTGTTTTAATGACACTATGGCTCTGGCTTGCTGACAGTGCCCGGAGTATAGTTTTAATGGCAGGTTATCTCTGGAACCATATGACAAAAATTGCTCTTGCATGTCGTGGGTTGGTGCAAATTGGGGTGATGCACAGTTATGTTATTCTGAATCCTTGTACTAGGTCAGATGTCCTAGGGAAGGACAGATGAATGGTACCCTATGCTGCAGAAGATGGAGGCGTGTGTTAGGTCCCTGATTGCAGAACCCATAATGCCTCACTCTGACCCTGCCTGTCCTAACATAAACTATGTAATGTCTGTTGCAAACTTTCAGATTTCACGCAACAAATCGAAAAGAAAAAGAGCAAGTTTAGGGGGCGTTGGCTGAAATAATATAAAAAACATTGTTACTAAATGCAGAGGTGAAATCAAATCTATTTTAGGTTCCATTGTTATTTTTAATTTACAGTGTAAGATTAATTCTTTTTACTATTGTAAACACTCAGCAAGCCAACAATTACCTCTTAGAACATGTTTGGCTGAAAAATACAAATATCGCACGTTCTGCAACGCCGTTGTTATTATGAATGTTATTTAAAAATAGACTTCCTAAATTGTGCGGCAAATGTTGTGGTTATTGCCAAATTTGTTGATTATGTTTGATTTATTTTTAGCTTCCTTCCTGGTTGGTGTATGATTCCAAGTGACCATTAATAGAGTCCTAATTCTTTCACTTCCAGGAGTAATAGGTTTTTGTCTTGCAGATCGGATTACCGTGACTTCATTTTGGAGGGCTCTCAAACACACCAGGCCCATTTCCTGGATACCGCTTGCATTTGCAGCAAAGATGCCTATCAACAAAAAATAAACATGGGCGTTTTGACAGAAGTCCAACATTCGCTTAATAGCCCCTCAAAGCTTCTCCCGGCTGCTGAAGGGATTCCGGACAGTTCAATAAATATTATTTTTTTATAAGCAACCTCATTCTCTCGCTAGATTTCATTTTCTCTAAACCATGTTCATCTAATCTTATTGCTAAACACAGAAGACTTTAGTAAATTACTTCGATTCGTCTTTTTTTTCAGGAGCCGAAATTGGGAAAGACTAGACATCAGAGAGTATTGCAACGAGAAAGCCTATTGACCTCCTACTGCCCCTCCAAAGTAAACAAGCATTGGTAAAGTCAATATGTTTCTCCTTGGCAAGCTGGTGCAATGTCTTTTTATTTTTTATTGCAAGCATGTAACTCAAAATTGAAAAAAGAAAACATGCTACCTACTACGTGTGGCAGCCATATGCTTGCAATGAAAAATTAACATTAAAAATAAAATCACGCAATGTTTTGAAACGCAAGCCTTTCAGTTGTGACATACATTGAATACATCACCGCTTAACCAAGGATTCTAATCTCAGGAAGACAATGTCAATAAAAGACTTTATCATAACAACCCTAAAAAAAGTGATGAAAAATAAGTCAACATCTAACTGAACACTCACATTGCAAGCAACATAATAACTGCTATTTAAAATTAATCTAAAAATAAAATTGAAAAATGCACTCTTTAAACTACTACGGTGAATCCAAAACAACCGCAGCAGTCGGACCGACAAACTCATGACCATTCCCGAAGTGTAGAATATTCTACAAATAGGTAATTTGCTTTAGAAGTTATTAAAAGATAATAGCACTAGCCTATGTCCCTGTCACAGAGGTATATACAGTATATACATATTTTTGAACGAAGATGACGAAGGTTTAGTTTGAGAGTGCAATGCAGTGACCCCTGACGAAGGGCCCTTGACAGCCTGAAATGCATTGGGTCTCCTTTTTAATAAACGCTGCTTTGAACAAACTCCTGCATTTGTCGTGCTTTAGCAAGAGGTCTGGTCGGGCACTGCTTCAGTATTAGAAACTTGGAGAATGGCAGAATAACCTGCATGTGGATTACAACTTATAGCGAATGAATATTAGAGGAATGAAAACTGAAAATATGGTTAAAATAGGAGAAATTCGGATTTTAAAATGGACTAATTTTTCTAGCCTCTGAGGCAAAACTTTGCTGTGCGATCGGTTTGGGACAAGATGTTGTCCCACCCAGTGTCCCTGTCACAGAGATGACACACTAAACTATACAAAAAGTGATGAATGCAATGCTTCAATTAATCTCAGTCACTGGTAATTACTCGTTGTCGCATCCCAATCCATCGTTATTTTGCACACCAGTTTTGACCCAGCATATGCAAATCATTCTTAACCCTGCTCCAATTGGAACAGTCCATCCCGAACTGCCAAACCAGGTCCTCACAGAACCGAAATACAACCAACCCAGCACTGATTTCAGCCGGGTATCGCTTGGTTCTAGTGACACACTGTGTATCTCATCTGAGAAAGCTTGGCAATATGTCCCAGCCCTCCAGAAAATATTTAAGCTAATCTTTCAGAAAATGTGTTATGATTTTGTTTTCATGGTGTCAGAAATATTTATGCTCACAGGAAATGTTCCTTAGAAACCAGCCCACACCCTCAATTTACACGAGAGGTCCTCTCATCTCCATCTCAGATCCACAGCAAAATATCGAGTTCCAACAGTTTTCAGGGATTGCCTTTGTGTCACGACCGTCCGGTTCTCCTCAGGATCGGGGCGATGCCAAAAAGGGGTCCCCCTCCCGACCTCCCCAAACTCTGATTCAAATTTCACAGAGTGTTGTGGCGATCAGGCGAGGGAAGGATAGGGTAGGGGGCAGCGTGGGAAGGGACACCTGAAAACACAAAAAACATACAATTACTATCTTCTCAGATCCTCTCTACTCTCAGGTGGTCTCACTAGAACATCTTCCTACCTGCCAAGGCGTATCCCTGTCAATCGTTCCACTAGTACACACACGTTGTCTCTCGGAGACTGCGGCACCTGGATCTGTGCCAAAACAATAAGTACAAAAGAGGTCACTTCGGGCCAACTGCACCAGTCATCTCAAATGCCTCCTTTCTCCCCTGTGCTCATACGTACCCACTTCTTCCCCACTCGCAAATAAACCGTGGCAGCAGAAGGAAGGAAAGTTCCCACGCAAGGAAAAGAAAAACGGGAGAACCCTTATAGTCAAGGTTCTTCTGCTTGGCAGTGAAGGACTCGCTTTACTGTGAAAGTCTCGAACTCCCCAAACGTAGGGCCCGGCTCCACCACATTGGCTGCCAGAGGGCCGATGTATCAAAATCAATAACCACGGTCCGAGGCCGGCTCCACCCACATGGCTGCCAAGAGGCCGGGGACCGTGTTACAACCAAACATGAAAGCAAAATTATGTCTCGTATAAATTCACACCCCGACACCCGTCTGGGCTTCCGTGTTCACTCACACGGGTTACCTGTCGCTGAGGCGGGGGTCCGCTGCAGGCAGCACTTGCGGCGGGGTTAAGGTGCCCGAAAAGGACGCACCTGGGTCACCTCGCCGGCTCTGCCTCGCGGAAGCGAAACGCCGCCAAGACCAGCCCTGCGACGCCCTCCTTTAGCTTCGGCCGTCCCAGGAAGATGCCCGGCTCACGGAGCTCTCTCCCGATCCAGAAGAGCAGCTCGAATGCACGCCGTTCGGACGCTGACTACTGCGCCCCGGATTCAGAATCACGAACAACGTCCTCACGCGTTGTTCGTGTAAATAAAGTCCTTCGCCCCACCCCCTGGTCTAGGGTTGCTGGGACTTGTAGTTCCGCTGGAAGTCCTCCGCGCAACTTCGTAGGCGCCCTGGCCCTCAAACCCTGACAGTACGCCTGTTCTGCTCGATTTTCCCGGCCTTCTTGTGAGGAACAATGATGGAATGTGACTTCAGTCTCTTATCCTTCAAGTCTAAGGGTTAGAGTAGTGAATGGAGCCTATTTACTAGGCACTTCGACATGATTCTGTGCTCTTCTCCATAGATCAGGGCTTGCACACATAGCCTAGGGGATAGATTCGTTAGTATTAGGGATAACCTGTCCTGTAGTGAGGGTATTTCATGGAGCTGTGCTGAATTCAGGCCTGGTAGGCCTCAAACGGGAGAGACTCCATCTTTCTTTCTGCTCCGGCAGCTTGGGATGCTTCTAGGTCAAATGTAATGTTTTAGTTATGAGGTGTTATTCGCTTGGAGAGAACCGGTTCAGGCCGGCCCTTATCGAAGGATTGTATTTTTCTTCATGCCGAAGACACTACATCAGGCCGGCCGGCTGGGAACGTGTCCTTGGTACGGGGAGGTACAAGAATTTGGTGGGCGGCAGGTTACGGGCCGGAATTTTCCATGAAGAAACGCACCTCTATATTAGTGAAAGTCTGAGGCAGTTACATGTTCAGTCCGTAGGCGGCATCTAGCCGTTAGCAGTAAAGCTACTACTTATTCCAGGGAAGACAGACGCCATCTTGAAGGCGGAGAAGAACCGAGAGACAGATGCTCTCCTAGCAGAATAGCCAGAGAGGAGAGAGTAGCCGATAAGGAAGAGGTCCCAGTGACTCGGAGAAGGGTGATTCCAGGCGAGCCGAGGCACAGACGAGAAGGGAACCTAGATGACCACTGAGTGCAGGCTACATACTACTAAGGTGATGTCGACCCTTTCTTATTAGAGTGTACAACTTAATCTTTCACTTTTCTTTGCAGGTTATGTGTTATATCGTAATGTTATGTGATTGTGTATGTAATGAGTAATAAAGTACCCAGTTTGTAGTGAACCAACATGTGCTGCGTGTTCTTGTATGAGAGGGTAGCCTATTCTTCTAGTCAGCTGCGGCTACATGAACAGATGTTAACCCTGATCAGGTAAGTGGTAACTGAATAAGGGAAAGAGGAGCCCCTCGAACCTGAGAACAGGCTATGCTCGAACTGGCAATCCTTGTGTGATCTGATGAATAGTGAGACTGATTCCCTTTTTGTATGTTATGGTGATCATAGGATGAACTGTCGTATGAGACTGCCGTCTAGGTAGAGAGGTCTGGATTCGTATAGGATCGCGAGGCCGCCACTTGTGATACTGTCGTATGGGCAGAGAGGTCTGGATTCGTAGGGGATCGCGAGGCCGCCGATTGTGCTGAGACTGCCGTCTGGGTAGAGAGGTCTGGATTCGTATGGGATCGCGAGGCCGCCACTTGTGATACTGTCGTATGGGCAGAGAGGTCTGGATTCGTATGGGATCGCGAGGCCGCCGATTGTGCTGAGACTGCCGTCTGGGTAGAGAGGTCTGGATTCGTATGGGATCGCGAGGCCGCCACTTGTGATACTGTCGTATGGGCAGAGAGGTCTGGATTCGTATGGGATCGCGAGGCCGCCGATTGTGCTGAGACTGCCGTCTGGGTAGAGAGGTCTGGATTCGTATGGGATCGCGAGGCCGCCACTTGTGATACTGTCGTATGGGCAGAGAGGTCTGGATTCGTATGGGATCGCGAGGCCGCCGATTGTGCTGAGACTGCCGTCTAGGTAGAGAGGTCTGGATTCGTATGGGATCGCGAGGCCGCCACTTGTGATACTGTCGTATGGGCAGAGAGGTCTGGATTCGTATGGGATCGCGAGGCCGCCACCTGTGATACTGTCGTATGGGCAGAGAGGTCTGGATTCGTATGGGATCGCGAGGCCGCCACTTGTGATACTGTCGTATTGGGCAGAGAGGTCTGGATTCGTATGGGATCGCAAGGCCGCCGATTATAAGAGGTCTTGGTATGTATAGTAGGAAGTCCCTGTCCTTAGGTGGTAAGATATATGTGGTTACCTATTGTAGATAGGCCCTAGGGAGAGGGAGGGGGTAACGTTCTGACTGGGTTAGTGAGGCTCTGATGAGCGGGTTCTATCTGATCCGAAAACCCAAGCAGAACATTTGGCGTCACGAACCGTTTACGAAACCTGTGTGCGTTGTGGTTGTATCGTGTTTGCTTTCGGCGCGTGCGTGGTTTCGTTTGTATATTATTTCTATATAATTGTGAGTGTAGTTTTTTTTTCTCTTTCTTCTTTCTTTTTTTTTTTTTTTTCTTTTTCTCTCTTTTTCTTTCTTTTCCGAGATGTTTTCTAGAAAGTCGAAATCTACTTTTAAATTGCCCGTTGATATTCCCGGCTGGGATTCAACGCCTTATGAAGCCTTAGCCCGTGAGTGGGCTGATTCTACTGGTTTGAGTGAGAATTGGAATTCTTTTTTGGAGCTGGCGGAGCCGGCTAATGTGATTACTTGTTTACAGAAGGCGCCGGTATCTAAGGGTGATGAGCTTCCCGTTTTGGGGCGCAGAGGTTGGATTGTTCTGTCTGCGTACAGGATCCTGCATGAGAGGTTGTTGAAGTTACAGAACTTGCATAAGGATTTGGAAGCGAACTTTGTTGAGATTCAGAATGCTCATACTTTGTTGCGATGTCAAAATAAGTTGCTTGCTGATAAACTTGAGACGTACCAAACTATTGCCGAGAGGGCGGCTGTGCGAATTGCTCGTTATAAATACAAGAATCGGCGTGGTCGGGTTTCGACGCGAAAGGTGCGTCTGGTCGTGGCGAAAGCCGGACTGGATTGGAATCCTGATGAATGGGATGGTAATATCTGGAACTCGAGTGATTCTCCTTCCTCGGGTGAGGAGTCTGCCAAGCGCGAGTCCTCTCGCTCCGGCCGTGATTGTAAGTCTGCTTCTTGCGCCTCTGATGGTGCACCCCGTGATTGCGCTCGTCCTTCGAGCGGGGTCGATGCTTCTTACACTGATTGTTCCTCTATGTGTACTGGTCGAGCTCCTTGTGATGCTCGTCCCGCGGTCTCGGTGCATCCAGTTTTTCGGCGGAAGTTGCAGCAGGCTCCCGGTGCTCCGAATGGTATTGCTTTAGACTCTTTGGAGGATTTTACTCAACAAGAAATTAGTGATATTTTGCAGCGATTTCGGCAGCGAGCTGGTGAGACCTTACTCACATGGATGGTGCGCCTTTATGAACTGGGCGCTGCTGGCATTATGTTGGATGCTGGCGATTGTTTGAAGTTTTGTTCCTTGAGTTCGGATTCTACTGTACAGGATCATTTTCGTAACTTTAATGTTGGTGGTCAAATTTCTTTGCTTCAATTGGCGACTGAGGGTTGTAATCAAAAATATCCTACTGAGTCTGACTGGCCTGTGAATGACAAACCGTGGTATACTTTGCGCGATGCTGCGCAACGTCTCAAAGAGGAGGTGATGAAAACGGCAATTTTTCTAAATACTGCTGACAGGTTGCTTGATGGTTTCTTGAAATCTTCTGTGCGGAATCGTATTATTCGTTCTTCCCCTGTTGCTTATAAGCAGGTCATGATGACTTTATTGATTAATCAGACTGGTAACATGTTATCTGTGGTGCTGGAATCGGTACGCCAACTCGGTGAGTTGGGTGAGTGGTTTAAACCTGAACGGCAGTCCCGGCCTGACACTCGTACTCCTGGTGACAATAAACTTACTAGACGTGATATGTTTTTTGGTCTTATGGCCGATGGTGTGCGGAAGGAGGACATTGATGGTGAGACTACTTCTCGTTTGTGGGAAATGTTTCGCAAACGTGGCTTAGATCGAAAGGAGGGTGCCCGGCGTGTTCGGACAACTGAGTGTGATCGTGGTTTTTCTGATGGTAGCGGTGATGACGACCGCCGTGGGCGCTCTGATCGTCGTGATGATCGACGTTATGTACGTGATTTGTCCCCCCGTCGTGAGAGAGACAGGGAGAGAGAGGGGGAAAGAGAGAGGGGGAGAGATGATTATGTTAACAGCAGACGTAGAGATGATAGGGATCAATCCCCTGAGTTGAGAAGGAGAGAGGATCGACACATATTGGCCGATCGAAACCCGCAGTACAATGCAGAGAACAGGAATCTATTTCGTAATGGAGATGGATATGAACAGGAGGTATCGATACCTGGGAAACGTGAGAGTCTTTATCCTGATTTATCCTGGTACACAGAACGCAGTAAAAATGACTAGGAAATAGGTCAAGCTCCAGTACACAGATGGGCTCACAGAGATAATAGACCCTATGTAGATATTGATATTTATTGGAGACATCGTAATATCCAAAGGGCCCGAGCATTGGTAGATACAGGAGCGGAGGCCACTCTTATTCATGGAAAATCAAAGAAGTTTAAAGGTCAGCCTTTTACAATTACCGGATTAGGTGGAAAGGAAACTCCCGCAGTTCAAACTTTACTTGAAATGAGAATAGGTAGAATTCCTAGAAAAGAATACTCTGTATTAGTGGTACCACTCTTAGAATTCATAATTGGAATTGATATTTTGAAAGGAATGACTTTGCACTTAGATGATGGATGTTACCAATTTGGAACTAAACATTATATATCGTCCAGGCCTGTACGGGTTGGTCGTTTAAGAATGCCCCCCATAAAAGTTCCCCAGGCGACAAAAGTGGTTCGTCAGAAGCAGTATCGTATTCCAGGTGGTCATGAAGAGATTAGTACCACTATTCAGGAGTTGGTGGATGCAGGAGTTATAACCCCAGTTACTTCTGCTTGGAATAATCCTGTTTGGCCTGTACGTAAGAGTGATAATTCTTGGCGCATGACTGTTGATTATCGCAAAAGAAGCAATTCAGCATGCTCTGGATTTATGGCCTGTATGTGATGGTGATGTGGATTTGAATGTGTCTGTACAAGGCCTTTATGCGAATTGGAGTTTGTGGCAGAAACAAGGCAAGAGTAGAGTACCGTTAGGTTTCTGGACCAAAAAGTTACCTGATGCTGGTGAGCGTTATACACCTTTTGAGAAACAGTTACTTGCATGTTATTGGGCTCTGGTGGATACTGAGCAATTGACTTTGGGACATGATATAGTTTTGCGACCTGAAATTCCTATCATGCAGTGGGTTATGAGTTCGCCGAAAACTCACCGAATTGGACACGCTCAAGAGGCGAGTGTGATTAAATTGAAATGGTATATACAAGACAGGGCACGTGTGGGACAAAAAGGAGTTGCATCTTTGTATGAGCAGGTGGCACGGGCGCCATCGACTGAGACTGAGAGTGAATGTTCCGTACCTTTAGTACAGGAGTCTCCTGTTCAGTGGGGTAGACCTTTTGATGATTTGTCCGCAGAGGACAGAAACCATGTCTGGTTTACGGATGGTTCAGCAAGGTTCATAGGGACGAAACGGCATTGGAAGGCGGTGTCCTATAATCCGATCACACAAAAATTGCTGAGTACAACTGGTGAGGGTAAGAGCAGTCAATTTGCTGAACTCTATGCTGTTTATCAAGTTCTGATACAAGAGTTACCTGGCACATGTCATATTTTCACCGATTCTTGGTCTACTGCCAATGGACTGGCAGTTTGGTTACCAACTTGGCATTCCCATAGTTGGAAAATCCATTCAAAAGAACTGTGGGGAAAAGAATTATGGCAGGAGATTTGGGAAATGCTCCCACAGAGTACTGTTACAATCTTCCATGTGGATGCTCATACCCCGATAGACTCTCTTGACAAATTCTTTCATAACATTGCAGATGAGAAATCTAAAATTGCTGAGGCAGTGGTGGACAGGCAAGATTCTGATATTGCGGGATTGGCGAAATGGGCCCACCAGAAAGCAGGACACTTTGGAGAGAAAGCCACTAGCAGGTGGGCTGCTGATCGAGGAATTTATATTCCCCTAGATTTAATCAAAAATGTTATTCTACATTGTCCCATTTGTCAGCATATCAGGCAGCGCAAAGTGCCCCAAACTGTTAAAGGTCATTTACATCGCGGGAAATTGCCCGCTCAAATTTGGCAGATTGATTACATCGGTCCACTTCCTATGAGTAGGAATTGTCAATATGTTTGCACTATTGTTGATACATACAGTGGCCTGTTGGTGGCCCTTCCCTGTAAGCAAGCTACCCAATTGAATACTATTAAAACATTGGAAATGATTATGATGTATTATGGTGTGCCATTCCAAATTCAATCTGATAATGCATCCCATTTTCGTGGAAGATTGGTACAGGAATTCTGTGTGGAAAACAATATTGAATGGGTGTTTCATATACCATATTATCCACAGGCCTCGGGTCTTGTGGAGAGGTTGAATGGCCTGCTGAAAGACCAGTTACGTAAATTAACAGATGACAAGTATAAGAATTGGCGAGACTTTTTGCCTCAAGTGTTATTGATTTTGAATAACCGTCCTTTTCTAAATGCTGAATCCCCACTTATGCGTTTGTTTCCTCCGAATGTTGATGCTAAGCCCAATGAAATCAGAGAGACTGTGATGTACTGGGAGATTACTCCCGGAGCTTTGGCTCCATGTAGAGCGACCCCAGGGTCGGCAGGTTTAGACTTGCATGCCATGGATGACACCGTTATAAAAAGTAAGGATCGAGTCATCATTGAAACTGGTGTTGGTGTTCATATACCAACTGGAAATTTCGGATTAATCGCCCCTAGATCGGGGCTGGCTGTAAAAGGCATTCAGGTGCTTGGAGGAATCATTGATAGTGATTATCAGGGAGAGATTAAGGTGCTCCTGCTGAATAGCAGTGACGTTGACTTACTGATACATCAAACTGACCGAGTGGCTCAATTGCTAATAATGCCTGTTTTCAGTGGTGAGATCACAAAAGGCACTGCCCCAACATTGCTAACTGTACGAGGCCAGAAAGGTTTTGGCTCCACAGATAATCCTGGGGCCAGAGTTTGGGTGCAGTCGCCTAAGAATCCCCCTGAACAAGCAGAAGTCATTGCAACCGGTCAAGACAACACCATTTTAGTTATGAGACCAGGGAAAGATAGCTGGGAAGCAGTCCCGGCTGACAAATGTTACTTACGAGAATGAATAATGCCTGTATTTGATTCTCTTTCAGATCATTCTTTGGACTGTTGCTGCAGGATGTGTCGGCGTTGGACTCCTTTTGGGCTGGTACGACGAGAGAGGAGGGATCCCATCAACCCGGGCTGAGTTGAGAACCCGAGTGTCGCGTTCCTTCGCTGCGTGGGATTCGTCGTCGAACTTTTGGATTATATTAGCCAAACAAGTGACTAAAGCCCCTCATTTCTGCTTGACACCGATGAGATCGGTGACGGACATTCTAGCGACTTGTTTAGTTGCTGTCCCTGCTTCATTGGAGACTTTGACTCATATTTTTAATATATCAAATGCTCGCCCCAATGTTCTTCTGGGCGATTTTGCTGCCCATGAGTATTGCCCCTTGTGTACTGTACTGTCAGACCCGATACCCCCCATCCAGTCCCAAATAGTTACCTATAATATCACACAGGGTGATTTGTGTTTTTTCCTTACTTGTGATCCTAGTGCGATTTCTGAATGTATGCGTTTAAAATTGAAAGGTGCCACTTCATTCACCGCTCATGAACGAACTTTGTGCCTTCAAAGGACACCGAAAACATGTACTTCTGTTCAGAATAACATGACTTGCAAGAGTTTGGTAGTTACCCCCAGTCATTATCGCACGATGTTACTACCTGCCGGATGGCTTTTCTCATGTGGTAATACTTCCTGGCCATATATTCCCGCAAATATTTCTGGAGGCCCTTGTGCCATTACTAGACTGAGCTTGTTAATGTTTTCATCACATCCGAATGCCAACTCTCGTTGATTCGAGATACAGTGAGGTTACAGGAGGATTGTGACTCATCTTTGCATTTATATTCCAAGTCTGAATACCTTAGCCTGGCTATTTCAATTGTTGGTGTTCCTGCTTTGGCAGTTTATAATGCCAAATCTATTGGGAAAATGGCCTGCTGGATGGTAAAATCCATCAATCATACTTCTACAGTCCTGTCTGACATGCTATTAGACGCCCAGGGTGAACGTAGGGCTATCTTGCAAAATCGAGCGGCCATTGATTATCTTTTGCTTAAACATGGACACGATTGTTCTGATTTTGAGGGTCTTTGTTGTTTTAACTTGTCGGATCATACAAAATCCATTCAAGCTCACATTGATAAACTACATGACTTGACAGAAGAAGTTAGAAAACACATTGACCAGGGCTGGTTTGACTGGCTCTTTAATTGGTTACCTGATTTGCATATGTTACGTCAGATATTAGGAGGTATTCTGATTACTATCGGCATTTTGATTTCTATCTGTTGCTTTATTCAGTGTATTCCTTCACTACTTCAATTCTGCACACCTGGTACTAGACATAGATCAGTTAGTCTTGTTTCATATTATTCTTCCACAGATATTAGTTCTGTTTAATGAATGTATAATAGACTGAAGTCAAGGGTGAAATGTTCTGCTCGATTTTCCCGGCCTTCTTGTGAGGAACAATGATGGAATGTGACTTCAGTCTCTTATCCTTCAAGTCTAAGGGTTAGAGTAGTGAATGGAGCCTATTTACTAGGCACTTCGACATGATTCTGTGCTCTTCTCCATAGATCAGGGCTTGCACACATAGCCTAGGGGATAGATTCGTTAGTATTAGGGATAACCTGTCCTGTAGTGAGGGTATTTCATGGAGCTGTGCTGAATTCAGGCCTGGTAGGCCTCAAACGGGAGAGACTCCATCTTTCTTTCTGCTCCGGCAGCTTGGGATGCTTCTAGGTCAAATGTAATGTTTTAGTTATGAGGTGTTATTCGCTTGGAGAGAACCGGTTCAGGCCGGCCCTTATCGAAGGATTGTATTTTTCTTCATGCCGAAGACACTACATCAGGCCGGCCGGCTGGGAACGTGTCCTTGGTACGGGGAGGTACAAGAATTTGGTGGGCGGCAGGTTACGGGCCGGAATTTTCCATGAAGAAACGCACCTCTATATTAGTGAAAATCTGAGGCAGTTAAATGTTCAGTCCGTAGGCGGCATCTAGCCGTTAGCAGTAAAGCTACTACTTATTCCAGGGAAGACAGACGCCATCTTGAAGGCGGAGAAGAACCGAGAGACAGATGCTCTCCTAGCAGAATAGCCAGAGAGGAGAGAGTAGCCGATAAGGAAGAGGTCCCAGTGACTCGGAGAAGGGTGATTCCAGGCGAGCCGAGGCACAGACGAGAAGGGAACCTAGATGACCACTGAGTGCAGGCTACATACTACTAAGGTGATGTCGACCGTTTCTTATTAGAGTGTACAACTTAATCTTTCACTTTTCTTTGCAGGTTATGTGTTATATCGTAATGTTATGTGATTGTGTATGTAATGAGTAATAAAGTACCCAGTTTGTAGTGAACCAACATGTGCTGCGTGTTCTTGATGTGATGACACACAGGACCTTCTCAGGATGGACGATAGCTTCCAGATGAGGCTGTTGGGTGATGTCACTTTCTCCTAGTCGGGACAACGAGTCGGCCTTCCGGTTCTCTGAGCCTGGGCGAAACGTGACAACGAACTCGTAGTCCGCGAAGAATATCATCCATCTCATCTGCCTCTGCGAGAGGAGTCTCGCGGTCTTCATGTATTGAAGGTTTTTGTGATCCGTGTACACGGTGACCGGATGGAGGGCCCCCCATAAATAGTGCCTCCACTCCTGGAAGGCTTTCTTGATTGCCAACAGCTCTTTTTCGGGGACTGAGTAATTGAGTTCCGCCGGGCTCAGTTTCTTGGACAAGAAAGCCACTGGGTGTAGCTGTCCGGTCTGTTTGTCTCGTTGAGACAACACCGCCCCCACCGCGATGTTGGAGGCATCAGCCTCGACGATGAAAGGGACGTCGGGTTGCGGGTGTCGCAAGATGGGGGCGGAACAGAAGGCCTTTTTTAGAAGGAGAAAAGCGTCCATGGCTTCGGGGGTCCATAAGAAGACGGCCCCCTTTCTCAACAACCTAGTGATGGGAGAAGCTAGTTGAGAAAAGTGAGAGATGAACCTCCGATAATAATTGGAGAAGCCCAGAAAACACTGTACATCTCTCACACAGCGGGGCACCGGCCAGTCCTGTACCGCTTTCACCTTTCTTTCAGCCATCCTAAACCCCCTGGGACTCAGAATAACTCCCAGGAACTCCACCTCGGTGACCCCAAACTCGCACTTACTAAGCTTGCAGTATAAGTGCTGTTCTTGTAACCTTTTCAAAATCATTAGGACGTGGCCCACATGTTGTTCCGGGGAGACAGAGAAGACCAGGATGTCATCGATGTAGACGATGACAAACCTGTCGATGTAATCTTTTAGCACGTCGTTCAAAAAATATTGAAACGCCGCCGGGGCGTTACAAAGCCCGAACGGCATCACCAAATATTCAAAAAGACCGAATCGGGTTCTGAACGCTGTTTTCCATTCATCCCCCTTGCGTACTCGGACCAGATGATAGGCCCCTCGTAAATCGAGTCGCGTGTAAATATTGGCCTCCTTCACCTGGTCCAGCAACACGGGGATGAGCGGCAGAGGGTACCTATTCCTGATGGTGTTTTTATTTAACATGCGATAATCTATGCACGTTCGAAGATCGCCGTTTGCCTTGGCGATAAAGAACAGGGGAGAAGCTGCCGGAGAGCAAGAGGGGCGAATAAACCCCAAGGCACAGAAGGTATCTAGGTATTGCCGCAGATGTCTGGTCTCGGGCTCGGATAAGGCGTACACTCGGCAGGTTGGCATAACCGCCCCATCTACTAGGTCGATTCTACAATCATACTCGCGATGGGGCGGCAGGGCTTCAGCTTCTTTTTCACAAAATACTCCCCGATACCTAGCGTATTCGGGTGGGAGCTCTACTTCTTTTTCGGCCGCCGTGGCCACCTGCCACATCGGAGCTTGGGCGAGGGTGAGGGCGACGGACCCCCTGTCGGTCATACACTGCTCCATACATTCTTTGGAGGTGAAACGTATGGTTTTCTGCCTCCAATCTATGGTAGGGTTATGCCCACGCAACCATGGCATCCCCAAGATGATCTCGTACTGGGGGGCTTCGATTATTTTCAAGGAGATATCTTCCACATGGTCCTGGTTCTCTCCTTGGAGCACCAATCCCACCACCTCCGTCTGCTCCGTGATAGGACCGGAGGTCAGCGGTTTCCCATCCACAGCCAACACCGACTCCGGCTTGGTCACTGGGTCCGTTACCAACCCCAACCTTTGCACCAGCCCCTCATCCATAAAGTTGCCCGTGGCTCCTGAATCAACCATTACGAGCACCGGATGTGTTTCTGTACCGGTCTTAAGGAACATGGGAAGTATTATATGGGATACTGTTGCGGACGCCTCGCCCCCTGCCAGAGACGGTAATCTCCATTCCGTCGCACGTACCTCGGTTTCCACTGTGTCGTTCCGAGGAGCGTCTCCCGCGGCGGTGGTTTCCACTGCGGTGATGGCCACCCTCTTCCCCATGAATCCCGTTGCTCGTTTCTTGGGCTTTAGGGGGCACTCCCTCACATAGTGCCCCTTTTTCCCGCAATACATGCAGAGTCCCAGGACTCTGCGGTTTTCTCTCTCGGTTTTCGACAGCGGAGGTCGAACTGCCCCCACTTCCATAGGTTCAGGACCTGTCTCCCGCGCTACATTCGGGGGGCGGCTGTCCTGCTCCCCTCCGAATCCTGACCTCTCGCCTTTTCTCCGATCACTCCCCCTCTCTGATAACCTGTGATCAAGGCGTAATGTGAGATTGATTAAATCTGTGCAGGTCGTAGGCTGGGGGTCTATCCTCGCCAGCACATCTTTAAGATCGTCCTTCAACCCTTGATAATACAGGGCCATTCGCTTTTCTTCGGGCCAGGCTGTCTCGACCACCAGCCGGTTGAACGTAGTCATATACGTCGCCAGGTCGTTCTTGCCCTGTCGTAACTCAAGCAGTTCCCTATCTGCGCTTAGGGTGGTAGCCCGGCGGTCGAATACTCTTTCAAATTCCTTTCGGAAGGCGTTCCAGTCGGTTAGTAGAGGGTCATCGTTCCTGACCAGCGGAACCGCCCAATCGGCGGCATCGCCGGTCAAGTAAGAGATCGCAAAAGCCACCCTCGATAGATTAGTAGGGAATGATGCCGGACGACACGAGAAGTGAAGCGTGATCTGGGTTAAGAACGTCTGCATTTTTAATGGGTCACCCGCATACCTTTCAGGGCTAGCCAAGGGAATAGGCGGAGGTACGGTGACCTGTATTTGGGGTAGGCCTACCCCTGCATCGAAGGGATTCCTGGCTTGTCTATCCACCCTCTCCCGCAATGCTGCTGTCTCCAATCTAGATGCCACCAACTCTTGCTGTACCGCGGCTAAGGCCTGCAGCACCTCCTCGAGCGTAGCCATCTAAATGAATCGCCCCGACCGGGAGGAGAAGATAACGTGGGTTCGTGATTCTGTCACGACCGTCCGGTTCTTCTCAGGATCGGGGCGATGCCAAAAAGGGGTCCCCCTCCCGACCTCCCCAAACTCTGATTCAAATTTCACAGAGTGTTGTGGCGATCAGGCGAGGGAAGGATAGGGTAGGGGGCAGCGTGGGAAGGGACACCTGAAAGACAAAAAACATACAATTACTATCTTCTCAGATCCTCTCTACTCTCAGGTGGTCTCACTAGAACATCTTCCTACCTGCCAAGGCGTATCCCTGTCAATCGTTCCACTAGTACACACACGTTGTCTCTCGGAGACTGCGGCACCTGGATCTGTGCCAAAACAATAAGTACAAAAGAGGTCACTTCGGGCCAACTGCACCAGTCATCTCAAATGCCTCCTTTCTCCCCTGTGCTCATACGTACCCACTTCTTCCCCACTCGCAAATAAACCGTGACAGCAGAAGGAAGGAAAGTTCCCAAGCAAGGAAAAGAAAAACGGGAGAACCCTTATAGTCAAGGTTCTTCTGCTTGGCAGTGAAGGACTCGCTTTACTGTGAAAGTCTCGAACTCCCCAAACGTAGGGCCCGGCTCCACCACATTGGCTGCCAGAGGGCCGATGTATCAAAATCAATAACCACGGTCCGAGGCCGGCTCCACCCACATGGCTGCCAAGAGGCCGGGGACCGTGTTACAACCAAACATGAAAGCAAAATTATGTCTCGTATAAATTCACACCCCGACACCCGTCTGGGCTTCCGTGTTCACTCACACGGGTTACCTGTCGCTGAGGCGGGGGTCCGCTGCGGGCAGCACTTGCGGCGGGGTTAAGGTGCCCGAAAAGGACGCACCTGGGTCACCTCGCCGGCTCTGCCTCGCGGAAGCGAAACGCCGCCAAGACCAGCCCTGCGACGCCCTCCTTTAGCTTCGGCCGTCCCAGGAAGATGCCCGGCTCACGGAGCTCTCTCCCGATCCAGAAGAGCAGCTCGAATGCACGCCGTTCGGACGCTGACTACTGCGCCCCGGATTCAGAATCACGAACAACGTCCTCACGCGTTGTTCGTGTAAATAAAGTCCTTCGCCCCACCCCCTGGTCTAGGGTTGCTGGGACTTGTAGTTCAGCTGGAAGTCCTCCGCGCAACTTCGTAGGCGCCCTGGCCCTCAAACCCTGACAGTACGCCCCCCTCCCCAGCGCCTCCTTGGCCCTGGTTTCCCCGGGTTACGGGCATGGAATAGGCGAATCGCCCTCGGGGCGTGGACATTTGTGCTGGGTTCCCACGAGTCGTCTTCGGTCGGGTACCCCTTCCAGGAAATCAGGTACCACAGGTTTCCTTGTCTCCATTTGGAATCCACGATTCGTCTTACTTCGTATTCTAGCTGGCCGTCCCTCTCTATGGGTGGCGTGGCACGGCATCTGACCGGCCCTGCCGGTTTCAGAAGACCGCAGTGGAACATGGGATGGATTCGCAAGGAGGCTGGCAGTTTCAACTGATATGCTACGCCATCGAAAGCGGATGTTCTTTGTAGAGAGCCATACTCGATCTCCCACCTGGTAACTAGGCCCTTCTTGCCTGTGGCGATCGGCCCATTTCTTGTACTGCTGCTTGGCTCGCTGCAGATTGACCTGTAACTTCGTATGGAGTTGCAATAGGCGGTTGACATGTTCCATCACTGTGGGTTGGGTTTGGATCTCTCTAGCAACGACCAAGGGCAGGGTAGAAGCATGGAAGCCATGGTTGGCTCTGAACGGTGTTTCGTTAATGGAGCTATGCCAGGTGTTATTGTATGACAGTTCTGCTAACCATAACAAAGAAACCCAAGAGTCCTTGGCCTCCTCAGAAAAGCAGCGCAGATATTTTTTCAGTGTTTGATTTAAACGCTCGGTCTGCCCATCAGTCTGGGGGTGAAAGCTAGTGGACAGAGCGGCAGTCACCTGAAGAGCCTTGCACCACATGCGCCAAAAGCGGGCCACGAATTGTGGGCCCCTGTCGGAAACGATAATCCTGGGGAGACCGTGTAAACGCACCACCTGCGTCAAGAGCATCTGAGCTGTCTGCCCTGCCGTGGGAAGGTTTTTGCAGGGTACAAAGTGCCCCATTTTCGTCAGGCTATCCACCACCACCAAGATGGCGTTGAAGCCTTGGTCCATAGGTAGGCCGAGAACAAAATCCAAACTTATCGTGTGCCAGGGTTGTGGCGGCGTTGGCAACGGCAGCAGTTGTCCTCTAGCCTTGCCATGTTCTCCTTTCGCCCGAGCACAGGTCTCGCAGTGCGATACCCATCTTTTTACATCGGCGAACATGCCGTCCCACCAGAAATACCGTTGCACTAGATGGAGGGTCTTCTGGTTTCCAGGGTGCCCTGCTAGCACAGTATTGTGACACCAGTTGAACGCCTGTACTCGAAGCTCTTGCGTGGGCAGAAACAACTTGTTGTTGTGAAGAGGTATGCCGTGTTTCAAGACCCGACAAGGGTCTTGTTTCACCCACTGCTGCCACCGCCTCATCGAGCGGCTGTCTTTGACCTGATCCACGAACTTGTCCGCTGTGATGACACACAGGACCTTCTCAGGATGGACGATAGCTTCCAGATGAGGCTGTTGGGTGATGTCACTTTCTCCTAGTCGGGACATCGAGTCGGCCTTCCGGTTCTCTGAGCCTGGGCGAAACGTGACAACGAACTCGTAGTCCGCGAAGAATATCATCCATCTCATCTGCCTCTGCGAGAGGAGTCTCGCGGTCTTCATGTATTGAAGGTTTTTGTGATCCGTGTACACGGTGACCGGATGGAGGGCCCCCCATAAATAGTGCCTCCACTCCTGGAAGGCTTTCTTGATTGCCAACAGCTCTTTTTCGGGGACTGAGTAATTGAGTTCCGCCGGGCTCAGTTTCTTGGACAAGAAAGCCACTGGGTGTAGCTGTCCGGTCTGTTTGTCTCGTTGAGACAACACCGCCCCCACCGCGATGTTGGAGGCATCAGCCTCGACGATGAAAGGGACGTCGGGTTGCGGGTGTCGCAAGATGGGGGCGGAACAGAAGGCCTTTTTTAGAAGGAGAAAAGCGTCCATGGCTTCGGGGGTCCATAAGAAGACGGCCCCCTTTCTCAACAACCTAGTGATGGGAGAAGCTAGTTGAGAAAAGTGAGAGATGAACCTCCGATAATAATTGGAGAAGCCCAGAAAACACTGTACATCTCTCACACAGCGGGGCACCGGCCAGTCCTGTACCGCTTTCACCTTTCTTTCAGCCATCCTAAACCCCCTGGGACTCAGAATAACTCCCAGGAACTCCACCTCGGTGACCCCAAACTCGCACTTACTAAGCTTGCAGTATAAGTGCTGTTCTTGTAACCTTTTCAAAATCATTAGGACGTGGCCCACATGTTGTTCCGGGGAGACAGAGAAGACCAGGATGTCATCGATGTAGACGATGACAAACCTGTCGATGTAATCTTTTAGCACGTCGTTCAAAAAATATTGAAACGCCGCCGGGGCGTTACAAAGCCCGAACGGCATCACCAAATATTCAAAAAGACCGAATCGGGTTTTGAACGCTGTTTTCCATTAATCCCCCTTGCGTACTCGGACCAGATGATAGGCCCCTCGTAAATCGAGTCGCGTGTAAATATTGGCCTCCTTCACCTGGTCCAGCAACACGGGGATGAGCGGCAGAGGGTACCTATTCCTGATGGTGTTTTTATTTAACATGCGATAATCTATGCACGTTCGAAGATCGCCGTTTGCCTTGGCGATAAAGAACAGGGGAGAAGCTGCCGGAGAGCGAGAGGGGCGAATAAACCCCAAGGCACAGAAGGTATCTAGGTATTGCCGCAGATGTCTGGTCTCGGGCTCGGATAAGGCGTACACTCGGCAGGTTGGCATAACCGCCCCATCCACTAGGTCGATTCTACAATCATACTCGTGATGGGGCGGCAGGGCTTCAGCTTCTTTTTCACAAAATACTCCCCGATACCTAGCGTATTCGGGTGGGAGCTCTACTTCTTTTTCGGCCGCCGTGGCCACCTGCCACATCGGAGCTTGGGCGAGGGTGAGGGCGACGGACCCCCTGTCGGTCATACACTGCTCCATACATTCTTTGTAGGTGAAACATATGGTTTTCTGCCTCCAATCTATGGTAGGGTTATGCCCACGCAACCATGGCATCCCCAAGATGATCTCGTACTGGGGGGCTTCGATTATTTTCAAGGAGATATCTTCCACGTGGTCCTGGTTCTCTCCTTGGAGCACCAATCCCACCACCTCCGTCTGCTCCGTGATAGGACCGGAGGTCAGCGGTTTCCCATCCACAGCCAACACCGACTCCGGCTTGGTCACTGGGACCCTTACCAACCCCAACCTTTGCACCAGCCCCTCATCCATAAAGTTGCCCGTGGCTCCTGAATCAACCATTACGAGCACCGGATGTGTGTCTGTACCGGTCTTAAGGAACATGGGAAGTATTATATGGGATACTGTTGCGGACGCCTCGCCCCCTGCCAGAGACGGTAATCTCCATTCCGTCGCACGTACCTCGGTTTCCACTGTGTCGTTCCGAGGAGCGTCTCCCGCGGCGGTGGTTTCCACTGCGGTGATGGCCACCCTCTTCCCCATGAATCCCGTTGCTCGTTTCTTGGGCTTTAGGGGGCACTCCCTCACATAGTGCCCCTTTTTCCCGCAATACATGCAGAGTCCCAGGACTCTGCGGTTTTCTCTCTCGGTTTTCGACAGCGGAGGTTGAACTGCCCCCACTTCCATAGGTTCAGGACCTGTCTCCCGCGCTACATTCGGGGGGCGGCTGTCCTGCTCCCCTCCGAATCCTGACCTCTCGCCTTTTCTCCGATCACTCCCCCTCTCTGATAACCTGTGATCAAGGCGTAATGTGAGATTGATTTAAATCTGTGCAGGTCGTAGGCTGGGGGTCTATCCTCGCCAGCACATCTTTAAGATCGTCCTTCAACCCTTGATAATACAGGGCCATTCGCTTTTCTTCGGACCAGGCTATCTCGACCACCAGCCGGTTGAACGTAGTCATATACGTCACCAGGTCGTTCTTGCCCTGTCGTAACTCAAGCAGTTCCCTATCTGCGCTTAGGGTGGTAGCCCGGCGGTCGAATACTCTTTCAAATTCCTTTCGGAAGGCGTTCCAGTCGGTCAGTAGAGGGTCATCGTTCCTGACCAGCGGAACCGCCCAATCGGCGGCATCGCCGGTCAAGTAAGAGATCGCAAAAGCCACCCTCGATAGATTAGTAGGGAATGATGCCGGACGACACGAGAAGTGAAGCGTGATCTGGGTTAAGAACGTCTGAATTTTTAATGGGTCACCCGCATACCTTTCAGGGCTAGCCAAGGGAATAGGCGGAGGTACGGTGACCTGTATTTGGGGTAGGCCTACCCCCGCATCGAAGGGATTCCTGGCTTGTCTATCCACCCTCTCCCACAATGCTGCTGTCTCCAATCTAGATGCCACCAACTCTTGCTGTACCGCGGCTAAGGCCTGCAGCACCTCCTCGAGCGTAGCCATCTAAATGAATCGCCCCGACCGGGAGGAGAAGATAACGTGGGTTCGTGATTCTGTCACGACCGTCCGGTTCTCCTCAGGATCGGGGCGATGCCAAAAAGGGGTCCCCCTCCCGACCTCCCCAAACTCTGATTCAAATTTCACAGAGTGTTGTGGCGATCAGGCGAGGGAAGGATAGGGTAGGGGGCAGCGTGGGAAGGGACACCTGAAAAACAAAAAACATACAATTACTATCTTCTCAGATCCTCTCTACTCTCAGGTGGTCTCACTAGAACATCTTCCTACCTGCCAAGGCGTATCCCTGTCAATCGTTCCACTAGTACACACACGTTGTCTCTCGGAGACTGCGGCACCTGGATCTGTGCCAAAACAATAAGTACAAAAGAGGTCACTTCGGGCCAACTGCACCAGTCATCTCAAATGCCTCCTTTCTCCCCTGTGCTCATACGTACCCACTTCTTCCCCACTCGCAAATAAACCGTGACAGCAGAAGGAAGGAAAGTTCCCAAGCAAGGAAAAGAAAAACGGGAGAACCCTTATAGTCAAGGTTCTTCTGCTTGGCAGTGAAGGACTCGCTTTACTGTGAAAGTCTCGAACTCCCCAAACGTAGGGCCCAGCTCCACCACATTGGCTGCCAGAGGGCCGATGTATCAAAATCAATAACCACGGTCCGAGGCCGGCTCCACCCACATGGCTGCCAAGAGGCCGGGGACCGTGTTACAACCAAACATGAAAGCAAAATTATGTCTCGTATAAATTCACACCCCGACACCCGTCTGGGCTTCCGTGTTCACTCACACGGGTTACCTGTCGCTGAGGCGGGGGTCCGCTGCGGGCAGCACTTGCGGCGGGGTTAAGGTGCCCGAAAAGGACGCACCTGGGTCACCTCGCCGGCTCTGCCTCGCGGAAGCGAAACGCCGCCAAGACCAGCCCTGCGACGCCCTCCTTTAGCTTCGGCCGTCCCAGGAAGATGCCCGGCTCACGGAGCTCTCTCCCGATCCAGAAGAGCAGCTCGAATGCACGCCGTTCGGACGCTGACTACTGCGCCCCGGATTCAGAATCACGAACAACGTCCTCACGCGTTGTTCGTGTAAATAAAGTCCTTCGCCCCACCCCCTGGTCTAGGGTTGCTGGGACTTGTAGTTCCGCTGGAAGTCCTCCGCGCAACTTCGTAGGCGCCCTGGCCCTCAAACCCTGACACTTTGCTCTCAGGACCTTCTGAAGCCCCAAACACAGAAGACACATCAGAGGAGCAGACAAGAGATATGTCTAGTCACTGGTTTGTCTCCCAGGTGACCACATCTTTCTCTGTTTCCAGAACTCACTATACCCTCCTGTACCTTCTAGCTTTAAAGTAAAAGGTATTACAGGGGCATGGTGCCTTGACTGACCTCTAAGCCCTTTGGAGTCAGCATGGTTCTAGGCCACCTAGCCTTCGAAGTAGACCTGGCAATCCAAGGCAGAATTGGTGACAAATACCTTCCATGCCTCTCTCTAGCAGTCAGGAATTCTCCAAGCAGCAGCAGAATATTTTCTTCTGAGCTCTGTTCTACGAATTGTGGTGACTAGGCAAGTCAAAGTAAAAATCTCAAACTTTCTATTCCCACATTTTTCAGCAAAGTAAATCAGTTTCTGTTCCAGGGATTTGCATCCAGGAAAAGGCTATCCCAATGTCCGTTTCACCATAGAAATCCAAAATTATAACATCTTTGTTCACCACTGTTTATCTCTGTTTCTGAATCAGTACACAACCTGACTGCTAGCCCAGTTGGTTCAGCTAAAGTTATAACACACTTTTTAACTCTACGTCCCACATCTGTGGTAGCTCACTTGCTGTTTTTGATATTACATTTTTTAATATACATTTTTTTCAATATAATTTTAGCGGGGGCTGCTACCGCGATGGAGTAAGGACGTTGATCAGATCGTCTCCAGTCGTATAAATTACGCTGTGCTCCGGATTGTCTGATTCATTCAGCCAACTCTTGCCACGCATACAGGCCTGAATATTACGTTCCATGGATGGTCTGGGCAACACCGTCATGGTTTATATCTACTGAATAACGGGATTCGTCCTTAGTTGGCCCTTGCCACTTTACTGGCATTGGTGTAACCAGGTTTTGGACTCCAATAGAGCATTG
This sequence comes from Triturus cristatus, assembly GCF_964204655.1. Lineage (NCBI taxonomy): Eukaryota > Metazoa > Chordata > Amphibia > Caudata > Salamandridae > Triturus > Triturus cristatus. The sequence goes on along the minus strand of NC_140591.1, from coordinate 1,474,464,688 downwards.
CAAGATTGATGAGGGTCACTTTACCTGTGCCCTTGTCCTGAGGAAGATCCACATGGCTGAGGTATTAACGTCCCTTGGTTGCTGTAAGCCGGATCGAAACGTTGACGCTATCCCCCACTGCACCTGGACCAATTTCCCCTTCCCCATTACCCCTGTTTACAGCCTTAAGGAAACTCTCCTTACAACTTTAGAAAATATAATTCAAATGAATAATTTGCATGTGGCCAGGTTGCATCTAACTGTTTATTGGATATCAGTTCTGTACAGTCTTGTAAATATATGCCCTTTACTTTTCTGCACACTTTGAGCTCTCTTGACTCCTTTATATACACTTGAGCACTCTTTCTTACATGTTCCCTAGAACATTCTCCTACCTTCTTGACCCTCTAGTTATTGTTCCTTTAAATGACTAAATAAATATATTGTAATAATACCTAGGGGTTTTTCTGCACATTTGTTTATTTTAATTATTTTCACGATTTACAGACATTTTGTGAGCTGATTAATGTAAGCTCAAATAAATTGATAATTCTGCTAAACTAACTCTTCCTTGAATAACTGGTCCAGGACCATTGTTTCTTGATGGGGTCAGAGGCAAAAGCAGCTGTGGGAAGGATTCCCACCAAGAAGACCACTGAACCCATTACGATGTGCCTTTCCGTTGAGGCAACTATGGCGGGAACACCTCCATACTCAAGTTGATGGAATGGAAGAAAAAGAGGTGGAAACGTACCATTTTTTGGGTTCCCACTTCCGTTTCAGTCTTAAACCCCATTGCATAAGCACTCCCGGTGCTGCTACTACTTTACCACGACACTAACTCACCCCTTTGGTGCAGGACTCTGTAGGTGTACATTCAACAGTGTGTGTATGTTTTTGGTGTGCAATGTTATATGTTAAAAAAAGTGCATTGCCTACATGTACATATTGACACATCCACAACATATATGTGTAGCGAGATCATGATGGGTAGTACTTACCTCTCTGCGCACCCCCATGGCCTCACTCCGTCAGTTGTCCTCCACTAGGACACCACCAGCACAATGGGAACATCTAAATCGGCTCAGCGCAATTACATTGTTGGTGACGGAGTACTGTCAGCCAGCTGAGAAGACCGCCGATGCAGTGGACCGCAGTCTGTTGATGCCACATCTAAATAGGGTGGGCGGGATTTCGTCAGCTCGACTGAGTACTTGGTACCGCCAACACTAGTCCCACCAATATCTAAATCAGACCTATAGTTTTTGAGGATTTGGTAAGTTACTATTTATTTGATAATATACTTTTAAATGTCATTTCTAACTAATGTACTTCTTTCTTATTTATGAAGATTTTGACTTTTGATTGTACATTCTTTTGGTTTGTTTGCTAAGTTTAGGGTCAATTTTGGTAACAGATTGTGCGATTCTTAGTTGTTGGTAGCTTTGCTCTTTTTGTAATGCTTACGTCAATTTGTATAGTGTAGGCTGGGTTCTGCCTAATGTGGATTGGAAGGCATTGTGCTATCTTTCCACTGCGTTGTTTGTTTTTGCTTCCTGTGCCAAGGTGCTGTCATAGACATTCCACCATGGTATTTGGATTTTGGGTTGGCGTCTGTCTCCTGAGCGATGAAGTGTGCCAACCCAAGTGTCTTCAAAATTGGCCATTAGGGTCTGCTTGTCTTCATTTTGTTGGTAGAAAGGGCTTTCTATTAGTAAATTGTGGTGTGTGGCTTCCTCTGTGACTGGGATACGGCTAGTGCTATCATGTTTAGGCTAGGGCTATCATGTTTTTGATTTTAAAGACAAATTGGCTGTTTGGAGAATATTCTACGCTTAGTGGAGATTTTTGGAGGAGTCTCCATATACTTTGATTGAAAGGATAGTAACAGCCTTGTATGGCTGTGGGAGGGTAAACTTTTGGAATGGTTTGAAACATGGCTTGCTCCAAGTCTATATTTTGTGGGGATAGTAGTTATTTGTTTTATGTTTGAAATGGTTTAAGAGGTCATACTAACTGCTGCTTTGTATGGTGTATATCTTAGTGAACGGTTTGGCACACCTTTTTAAAGGTTCCATCCATCATCGACATTTGATATTGGCTACATTTTAGTAAGTCATTTGCTGTTGAGAATATTAGAATTCGTTTATCGTTATTTAGGTGGTCATGTAAAAGGAAAGGTTCCTCATGTGTAGTTACATTTTCAGGTATGTGTATGTCTTGGTATCTTTTGGGGCAGGTGGTGTATTGCTGGTGGCTTTTTTAGTCCATGGAATTAAACATTTCAAAGTGGGGATAGGTAGTAATTGGCCTGTTAGTGTTTGGGGACTTTAGGTAGTATATTTTAAAGTTTTTTTAAACTCTTGGTCTCTCGCTCTGGTGTACAATTGGAGTGAATCATCTTACAACACCATAATGTTACCTTAACATCACTCTGACTTCTGTGGATTTTCCAAATCCCTCCTGTGTGAGAAAACCTATGGTCGGACTCAGGTCTGTCGGCTCATAAAACACCAAGTTTTCACTGACTGGTAGGAGATATTATTTTTTTATTTTGTTATTGTCCTGTCAGGATGATCATGGGCAGAAAGAAGCTTGACAGTTGTGTGTCAGCATCTACTCCCCCAACAACAACCACCTCAAATGACCACATGCTAGAGCGTGGAGTGTCATCAGCACAGAGATAGTGCTCACGGACAGGAGACTTTTTCTCAACATGGTGGCGGAGGCACTGAGACAGCACTCCAGCCCCTATCTTCCCCGGCAACCTCCCCAATGTTAAATGGATCTGTTTCAGACACGATTTCTAATCAAGTTGTAAACCCCTGAGTCCCTTTGATTCCTCTAAGCCCTACTTTAAGACTGAGACATGGTCACACACCAATACAACCAAAAAATTCTAAACGTCTGGCCCAGCTCAAACAACTTAGTATTAGCTCCTGAATCACATGAAGCCCATTTAACCCCGAGAGGATGTTTGCACACAATTCCTTAGAACTGTCAACAGCATCAATAGCTCCATGTGCTGAGGAAAGTTTATCCAACAGCTACCAAGTTTATTGGCAACATCAATTGGAGAATCTTTTCAATACATTTTGTCAGACTCTCAGGTCAGAAATCTCACCCAATTTTCAATGGTTAGCTTCTATAGAAGCCAAAATGGGATCTCTACAACTTTGTACATTACAGTCGACTCCCAGGGCCGGTTACCCAGTTGTCCGGACTAAAGGTCCTAAACATCCATCAGCCCTCTCAAGCTCCACCCTGTTGGACAGCCACAGGTGTCCCCGTGCATAGTGGTAATTCCTCAGAAGGTTTTACTGAGAATGGGAATGAGCCATTATCGTATAATGTTGTTACAACTATTAAATCTGACCGGCAGTGATTCATTTTCCTCCCGCAGCCTGTCCTAACGTAACTGCCTTGAATAGAGTTCCGCCTCTTCGAGCCTGCCAGTCAGAATCTTATGAGGAACTGTTTAGCAAATCTTTGGACTGGTTGGTGTGCCAAAAAGGCCTGTCTTTTTAACAAGCTAAAGACAATTTGTTTGTAAGAAAATGTGCTTTGATTGGGTATAACATGGTTGACATTGCAGGGGATTGTATTGTCAAGAACTGTAGATTTCCAGGTGTTGTTCAATACGGACCTTAATTTTTCACATAGATGTTTCATTACCCTGCTCTCTCTAGGATACTTTCTTAAACCCCACCATCCCATGAGACAGATTTATGCCCCCATAGTTGGTTCCCTGCTGGACCACTCACCTTAAGGTTGCACAGGCCTCTACCTCACCCGAATAAGACACGATCAGTAGGCATCCCAGCTAAGACGCCTTCACACACACACACCTATAATTACTCCAATCAATGCTAGTAATCCTTTTTCCAGTCCTACATCTAACAAGTTAGGCACGTTTTAGACCTGGACTGACTTCCGGAAGCAAGCAATCAAGACCTGAACTTGGTCACAAGAGCTAATGGGCAAGAAGCTCAAATTGCCTCCGTAGATCTCAACCAAGGGTGCCCATTGTCCATACTGGAATGTAGCAGGTCTCAAAGGGAAGATTGACAATCCCGACTGGCGGGCGTTTATAACTAGATTTCATATAATTGCTTTTCAGGACACCTGGTCTCTTACCCCTATATTTCTTGATTTATATGCCCGTTACACCAAGCTTGCTACTCCTTCTATCAGAGGCATGGCCTTGGGGGGTCTCATAGTATGAGTTAGCTTAAATTGATGTGTATATATCAGCTGTAGCCCGTGCAGGTAAGAAGGGTTGGGTGGTGGACTGGGTAAGGGGGATTTCGACAGAAGACGACGAGGGAAAATGTATTATTTATTTAATTTTCCCTTGTGGTCGTCTGTCGGATCCCCCCCACACGGTCCTGCCACCCCACCGCTCTAACCTGCACAGGCCGCAGCTGGTAGACATAACAGTTGCCAAATCAGAGTCACCAGCCTTCCTAATTTCAAACATACATTTTAGACCGACAACATTTTAAAATTTATTTAATTAACTTTTATAATAATGATTTCATCAATCTCTTTTGTATTCATTTTACTGACTTGTTTACAATTCTATTTAAACTGCAATCTCAGGAAGGCAATAAACCAAGATAGAGTGGTTATTTGGTAGGTGGTGATTCTACTGCTAAGCGGTACAAAAGTGGGTGGTGATGGACGGAGCATCAGAACCAAACACTCACACCCAGTCAACAGATCTGGGTTTGATCCATCACCGTTCTTTAGCCCACTCTGCCACCCCAGTTCAGACATGGCCATATGCAAATCAGTCTGACCCTGTGCCTCATGGGAACAGTCCAGCCCGAACTGCCAAGCCATGCCTTCCCTGGACCGGAAACAAGCTTCCTAGGACCGGTTTCTGGCTTTTCAGCCGTCTACAGCCAGGCTTGCTTGAATCCAGTGGCAAAGTGAGCAAGGGACTCACGTCTGAGCATACCCTGCCAACTTATGGCGAACAAAGCGGTACAAAAGGGGGTGGTGATGGACGGAGCATCAGAACCAATCACTCACACCCAGTAAGCAGATCTGGGTTTGATCCATCACCGTTCTGTAGCCCACTCTGCCACCCCAGTTCAGACATGGCCATATGCAAATCAGTCTGACCCTGTGCCTCATGGGAACAGTCCAGCCCGAACTGCCAAGCCATGCCTTCCCTGGACCGGAAACAAGCTTCCTAGGACCGGTTTCTGGCTAAAGAATGATGATGGATGATTGATTAAACCCAGATCAGTTGACTGGGGGTGAGTGTTTGATTAACTCAAGCGTTCCGTCCATCATCCCCTTTGGTATCGCTTTGTTCGCCCTAAGTTGGCAGGGTATGCCCAGACGTGGGTCCCTTGCTCACTTTGCCACTGGATTCAAGATAGCCTGGCTGAGGAGGGTTATGAACCCGAAACCGGTCCCAGGATGCTTGTTTCTGGTCCAGGGAAGACATGGCTTGGCAGTTTGGGCTGGACTGTTCCCATGAGGCACAGGGTCAGACTGATTTGCATATGGCCATGTCTGAACTGGGGTGGTGGAATGAGCTAAAGAATGATGATGGATTAAACCCAGATTAGTTGACTGGGGGTGAGTGTTTGATTAGCTCAAGCGTTCCGTCCATCATCTCCTTTGGTATCGCTTTGATTCTAATGCTAAGCCAAAGGGGTTTGTACGGGACTTAGGAACGCAATTGGAAAGTCGCCGAACACCCCAAGATGATAGGTGGACTGAGCTGAACCTACATCTGGTGATGATTGACTTAGTAGACTTAATTGAGACTTTTTGAGGGAAGGTAATTCCATTTCCAACCTTTTGAGAGATAGGTTGTGCCACAACCATTGATTATATATTTGTGAACACTAACTTTATGCCATGGTTTCTTAACGGGGAGGTGCTAGTAACTGAGTGGGGAGACCATAATGCACTCTGACCTTTAGCTCAACTGCCAATGAGCAGCCTGCAACGCAAAATAAATGTGATCCCCATTATTCAACATTCAACAGATGGCACTAGGTTAATTTGGCGGCTTAGAAACTCAAATGAAACTCTGACACTGTTAGTCAAATTGAATCAGGGTTTGATTCTCAGCTGTTTAGCTGATGCTGACAGCATTGAGACGATAACTCACTATAGCAGTTTAACTCAACACATTAAACAGGCCTTACTTAAGCCCATCTGTCTAGATAAAGAGCCCGCGATGGTTCGAGGAGTATTGCTCAGCGGGCAATCCTAGAACGAGGAAGGCGCTGTCTGCCTCCCCGAGTGTCTGGCCTGAGGTTTGGCAGGACTGCCATGAATACAAAACCGTTATTAAATTTAGAAAAGAGGACGTTGATAAAAAGACTAAAGAACTCCTGGAACTAGCAGCAGCAGAGAATGAAAGCACAATATTTTGGGATCTAATAAAGAAAATAATATCCAGGAACACCTCTGAAACGACCTCCCTGCAGTGTAACATCGTAGAGTCAGATTGGGTATCACACATCACTGCTATGTATTATATTGAGTAACACCAGGGCTTGGTATTTGTTCTACACAGAAGATTGCAGCATTCACCGCCCCGGGCCTTCATAACAGTTCCAGAATTCTGCAATTGCCACCATCTACCCCAAGATTTATCATCCATTCAGAGTTCAAACAGAGTTACATTGTAGGTAAGGTCCAGGTGGCCCCGCTACTGCCGTGGTCCAGTATGTGGACTAACCAGGCATCTTTGTGCGGGGACATGATTTTAGATTGTCTCAGCCTGTAGAAGGGAACCACTATACCGAGGCTGAGTTATATCTGTAAATCACTAAACACCCCGGGGCTGTCCCCCCATTTTAACAATCCCAGCACCATCAATAGTTCGAACAAACTAAAGATTAAAGCTGTATTTTTGAGCACTGTGAAGAAATTAGAATGAAAGTTGAACTATCTAAATCTACTGTGCGACTTATTTTAGATTTTTTGATTCAGTGTAACCTGGTCTATGTTTAACCCTAGATCTCTCTCGATGGGAGAGATCGCTTCTATTTCTCTTTAAAGCAGGAACAATACGCTGGAATTTGCGTTGGAAAAACGCATTTAATATCACTGTGCCCATGCGACAACAAATCTGAACGATCACTATTGCACTTTACTATTTTCTGTTTGTACAAATTTTCTCAAAAGCACTCTTTTATGCCTCCATTAATAAAATGAGGGTACCGCCGGTGTAGAGAAGCCCTATTCCACCTGCACTTACTGAGTTCTTTCGATGTATGTTTTAGTATGACTACTTTTTAAAAATCTGCTATAGAACCAGAGAATTTATGGAGGAGTGCTTTTAACAAGCATAAAATAACGATATGAACATGACTTGTTTTAACAAGTTGTTTTTACTGTCAAGGAATTTTTCACGTCGTATTATTTGGATTGTTATATTTCTTTATTTTGTATTTTCTTACATGACCTTATTTAGGTCGAATAAAGATTATTTGAATTGAATATTCGAATATCTTTTTGCTGGTTTTTGATAGTTGTTATTGACTGGCAGTTTATCCCTTTTTCAAGCTATGGGTTTTTCTTTTTGGAAGTCTATGTAAAAAGAGAAAAGTTGGAGGGTATTTTTATAAATTATTCATTATTTAACGTTTTTAAGTTTAATAATAATTACATTTTAGTTTAAGTATAAGTTTTACTTGCTTGGTTCAGTAGTTGTTGAAATGCAAATATTTCTTCTTTAATGGTCTTGTGAGACAATCCATCAGAGTGCCTTTTATATTGTTGATTTAATTGTTTGTTTGATTTTATTGGTTAAAGTTTTTTATAGTTTCATTTTATTGATTAGTTTAGTTTTAGGGCGTAATTTAGATCTCGGCGGATGGGTTAGTCCATCACAATGGTGACGGATAGCCCGTCCGCCGAAATATGAATCCCAGAGGATATAATGAACTTATATTTCGGCGGATGGGATATCCATTGCCGTGGTGACTGAGTAACCCATCCTCTGCAATCTAAATCAGGCCCTTAGTTTGATTTTTTTTTTTATTTGTTCAGTCCTTCTATGGTAGGCCCTAATTGAGGTATTATTTTTTAGTTATAATATATAGTTTGACCCTTTTGTGTGTGTGTATATATATATATATATATATATATATATATATATATATTCCATACGAAAAGCAACGCTGCAGGGTGCCTCAGCCTATCGGACCAGGGCTTGTTGGGACGCGTTATTTCCCCAAATACTCCAAACGACATTGCACTCCCCTCCAGGGTTCAGCAAATCAAGCCTCACCGCCGTCCTTCGTGACCAACTTTATTCAGGCAATACAAAATACCATGCATTACGCGTTTCAACTCTAACGAGTCTTCCTCAGATGCAAATACCAGAGTGCCAACCTCAAAGTTTCTTTATAGAAGTAGATGAAAAAACAGGAGGCAGTGATGAGGGTCACGTGATTAACTTGGTTTTTCAAATTATTAAAGAGACATTGCTCATAATAGCGGCCCCTTTCCACGAAATGTCTCATAATCAATTTGGAATCAGTGCAACATTCCTTTTTATAGTCCTTATATAAATCTTCATAGAAATTCATTAATTATATTCACGATTACTTGCACTGATTTATGTTCCATGATATTAAGGGACCACATTATCCAGAATGCATCAGTGATGTTTAAACAGGTCCGTGTTCCCTCATTTTTCTCAATTACAGTTCTTAATTGAAAACATTTGACTTAAGCTTACTTGCTGTTCCTCTTTACTTCCTTTCAAAGGATTCAATTCCACATAGGGCTGAGTCGAACTGCAAGCAAGCTACGGTCTTGCCACTCGGTGTAAACTGTCAACTTGATTTAAAATCCTTTTGCCTTTCACTCCTTTTTCTTGAAGGCACGGTGTGCAAGGATGAAATACCCCCGCAAATCCTGGCTGATACTTCCAAGTTTCCAGAGTCAAATCGTGCGTGCCTGCATCTCTTGCTGGCCCAGCTTCAATCTTTATCAGTAAACATTGTTCGTGTTCAGCCGGCGGGCATCCTGTACATAAATTCCATACGAAAAGCAACGCTGCAGGGTGCCTCAGCCTATCGGACCGGGGCTTGTTGGGACGAGTTATTTCCCCAAATACTCCAAACGACATTCCACTCCCCTCCAGGGTTCAGCAAATCAAGCCACACCACCGTCCTTCGTGACCAACTTTATTCAGGCAATAAAAAATACCATGCATTACGCGTTTCAACTCTAACGAGTCTTCCTCAGATGCAAATACCAGAGTGCCAACCTCAACGTTTCTTTATAGAAGTAGATGAAAAAACAGGAGGCAGTGATGAGGGTCACATGATTAACTTGGTTTTTCAAATTATTAAAGAGACATTGCTCATAATAGCGGCCCCTTTCCACGAAATGTCTCATAATCAATTTGGAATCAGTGCAACATTCATTTTTATAGTCCTTATATAAATCTTCATAGAAATTCATTAATTATATTCACGATTACTTGCACTGATTTATGTTCCACAATATTAAGGGACCACATTATCCAGAATGCATCAGTGATGTTTAAACAGGTCCGTGTTCTTAATTGAAAATATTTGACTTAAGCTTACTTGCTGTTCCTCTTTACTGCCTTTCAAAGGATTCAATTCCACATAGGGCTGAGTCGAACTGCAAGCAAGCTACGGTCTTGACACTCGGTGTAAACTGTCAACTTGATTTAAAATCCTTTTGCCTTTCACTCCTTTTTCTTGAAGGCACGGTGTGCAAGGATAAAATACCCCCGCAAATCCTGGCTGATACTTCCAAGTTTCCAGAGTCAAATCGTGCGGGCCTGCATCTCTTGCTGGCCCAGCTTCAATCTTTATCAGTAAACATTGTTCGTGTTCAGCCGGCGGGCATCCTGTACATAAATTCCATACGAAAAGCAATATATATATATATATATTCATATATATATATATATGAAAAAGGTAAAGCAGCCAGGGTTCGCGGGGAAAGTGTTCTCTGCGCAGCCAGTCTTTGGTAACTTTTAAACTCGAAGTTGTCTATGGATGGGAAATGCCAGCTCTCAAGTTAAACAAATATGCTGTGTGAACGTGATGGATAACAAACAGTGAGTTTCATAAAAAGAACATTGAAATAACGAAAAGTGACAATTATGGATGGCAGTAAATCACACTGGGTGAACAATTGCAAAGCATTATGGATATTGTGGTCCGCATATTACAATTGGTAAAAGACTTTCAGTGATGATGACTTTTAAATTGTGCTACTAAAGCAATATACAAGTGGTCTACTGAAGACCAGGTACTATTAATTAAAACTGTCACTGATTATACAAATACCTAACCACCAAATAGTTACTATAACTTTAAGAATAGCAGGTGTCGACCCGATCCGTGCAGAAGTCCTTCCATAGTGTTCACTAATTACTTGAATATTTAAACAAATGTACTAAACCACGCAGTGTTACCGCATGATTAAGACCGGAAGGTGTCGAAACGCGTAGCGGAGGTTGTTTTATCCATGGACACATTCAAATAAAAGAATATTGAAGTAATACTGGCTGGTGGGCTCGAGTGCTGTTCCGAAGGTGGAGAGCGTGTCGTTTGGAATATATATATATATATATATATATATATATATATATATATATATATATATATATATATTCCACATGAACTTGCTCCGCAATTGAAGACACCAACACAACGCTGGATTCAACCTTCTTTATTCGGGAGGCAGCAGCGGGCTCAGGGAGAACCCCACAGCGTAGTGTAACGCCACTAGCCTACGCGTTTCGAGAACTTGTCCCATCCTCATGGCACGGCGTTTGTAGGGGAGATGGAAGCATGCACAATATTACTCACAGGTGATATAATTAATTTGAGTCCCGCCCCATTGGGCGTGTTTTCGCAAGGCCCTCTGGTTTGTGTAGTCCAGGGCACTTTCAAGAGTCCATAGTGGGTGCCACTTACGTTGATCCCTCGTAATTATTGCCCATCGGGTTGCTGGCGATGCCCCTCAGAGTCCGTTACTTTCGTGATGCCCCCGCAAACAGGTACGTTGTTCCGTGTACTGTGCCCCGGATTTGAGACACACGGACCTGCAACAAGCAGTGGGGTTGTCTTCGTATCCCTAGCTGGCCACCACATATTCCACATGAACTTGTTCCACAATTGAAGACACCCACACAACGCTGGATTCAACCTCCTTTATTCGAGAGGCAGCAGCGGGCTCAGGGAGAACCCCACAGCGTAGTGTAACGCCACTTGCCTGCGCATTTCGAGAACTCGTCCCTTCCTCATGGCACGGCGTTTGTAGGGGAGATGGAAGCATGCACAATATTACTCGCAGGTGATGTAATTAATTTGAGTCCCGCCCCATTGGGCGTGTTTTCGCAAGGCACTCTGATTTGTGTAGTCCAGGGCAGTTTCAAGAGTCCATAGTGTGTGCCACTTATGTTGATCCCTCGTAATTATTGCCCATCGGGTCGCTGGCGATCCCCCTCAGAGTCCGTTACTTTCGTGATGCCCCTACAAACAGGTACGTTGTTCCGTGTACTGTGCCCCGGATTTGAGACACATGGACCTGCAACAAGCAGTGGGGTTGTCATCGTGACCCTAGCTGGCCACCACATATTCCACATGAACTTGCTCTGCAATTGAAGACATCCACACAACGCTGGATTCAACCTTCTTTATTCGGGAGGCAGCAGCGGGCTCAGGGAGAACCCCACAGCGTTGTGTAACACCACTCGCCTATGCGTTTCGAGAAGTCGTCCCTTCCTCATGGCACGGCCTTTGTAGGGGAGATGGAACATTGAGACAGTTACTACAGAACTATTGAGACCACAATGCAAAGCGGGACCACGCCCATTTGGGCAGGACTTATTAACACACTGCGAGTGCGGCGTCATTGTTGCCTTGCTCTCCATCAGCCAAGCTAGTGAACAAGGGAAGAGAGATTCCAGAAACGCGTATGGCTATTTTGGCATATTGGTGTGCTGGTACTTACTGTGTTGAAGCCTCACAGTCTTGCCAATAAAAAAGATAAAATCACATCGCGAGTGGCACTTCCAATTTGGAGCGTTGCGATTGGATGTATAGCGGCCGGCTCTGGTCGCGGATGCGCCCCACCACTGACAGTGTGGGTCTGCAGTGCCGATGAGAAGCGTGACACTCATGGAGCGACGTGTCCAGGTGGCGAGACTTAGAATGTGAAGCACCAACTTGGTATGTTGCCTGCAAACCCACTGTGGTGTAAAACTGTGTTAGGAGAGAACATTGAGGCAGTTACTACAGAACTATTGAGACCACAATGCAAAGCGGGACCACGCCCATTTGGGCAGGACTTATTAACACGCTGCGAGTGTGGCATCATTGTTGCCTTGCTCTCCATCAGCCAAGCCAGTGAACAAGGGAAGAGAGATTCCAGAAACGCGTATGGCTATTTTGGCATATTGGTGTGCTGGTACTTACTGTGTTGAAGCCTCACAGTCTTGCCAATAAAGAGGATAAAATCACGTCGCGAGTGGCACTTCCAATTTGGAGCGTTGCGATTGGATATATATAATGTGTGTGTGTGATCAAGGCTGTGACCGAAACGCGTTGGAAAGGACTAAATATGTGTCGATTAAACTGCATTAAGTATATCCAGGAGTGGCCGATTTATCCCTGAACCATTGAAAGTGTGCTGTGATATATATATGTATATATCTACATTTGTGATGTCATCAGTGACGTCACTGACCATGTCATGAGTGATGTAATATGTTAAGTCACAAGCAGTGCATTGCGGGAATGGGAGTTATAATTAGCTCAGCTTACTATAACTGCTGAATTTCACTGGTTTTCTACAAGTGAAACCTGAGCCTAACTAAAATGTCCCTGTAACCTCTGCTTTTTTCAGTGAATTCCTAAGTTTTTTTAATTCCATTTCCTAACTATAGCGTCCCTATAACCTTTGTATTTTCAGTGAATTTCTAAGGTTTTATAAATGCAATTCCTAACTATTACGTCCCTGTAAAATTTCCAAGATGAAAGACAGAACATATACAGTCTAGTAGTGGTTTACATTTACAAGAATATTAGGTTGAGAAGAACTGCAGCACATGTTAAATGCAATTTACAATAAGTACATCCAGTTCCTTTAAGTGAGGCAACAAGAGAGCATTAGCACAAACAGCTCCTATAATCTTTCAAACAAGCATTGGCAAAGCCAATAGGACTCACCTATCTAAGGTCTATTGGCTTTGTCAAAGTTATTTACCATATTGCACAGAAGAGCAAGCTGCTGTGCAATATGGCTCGAAGTCATGAAAAAAAAGCGCTATGACTTGACCAGCATTGACCATGTCATAGCCCTATTTTTTAAAGCCATGTTGCACTGCAGCGCACGCTGTTGTGCACTATGGTAAAAGAAAGCGACAAGCGGAGCAACAGAAGGGAGGTACGCAAGAGGAGGTTGGGAGCAGAAACAGTAGTACAGGAGAAAAGCAACATGAGGGAGGTGTAGGGGAGGTTGGAGGTATGAACCAGATAGGGCAGCGGTACAGAGAAGGGATCGGTGGGAGGGAAAAGAAGAAATAGTATATCAATCACAGTGCAAGCAGCGGACGGGCGCTAATTGAGTTTATTCAATCGGTGCATGAATAGTGTAATTAAAGCCAACATACGATAAGCAATAGACTGGCTGAAGTTGAGGAGAAACCACCAAAATGTGCTGACAAAACCCACAGTTTGAAGAAACACAAAATTATGCCTGCTTCTATGCCTGACGTAGTTCACAGTTTCTTTCAGAATTATGTATGTCACATGAATTTTCGAGTCCCTATGGACTCCAGGTTTGAAGCAACATCTTCCCTTTTTCCATTTATGGGTTTTCAAGTGAGAAGACTGCAGGAAAAGATATTGAAGGCTCCCAGCTGCCTCGGAGTTCCAGTGCTAGGCAGCCATATGCATGGAATGCAAACTGTGCTCCCCTTAATCAGCGGTTTTTAGTCAGCTATGTGAATCATAGTTTGTTTGTAAGGTTTCCAAGAATCCATATGCCTATGTTTGCAGGTTTTCCAATTCTCTAGTATCAATTTCCATAGCTCACATTTCCCATTTGCACGTCCACTCCCCCTGGAATTAGTTACAAGTCATGTGTATGCAATTAGCTTCATTTCCTAACTCTGCCCCTATCCAAAACATTTTAATTCTGGTCAAGAAACTCTCCGGGCAAGCAATCAATATATTCCTCAGGTTGGAAACTGAACTGTGGAATTTTCCCACAGTAAACACTCAGCCAACTAAGGGGTCTATTAGTATGTCAGGCGGATCGCCACAGCCCATATGGCGGTGGTGATCCGCCCGACATTATCCCCCGCCCACCTCCCATTTCCCCCCGCCATATTATGATGGCGGGGGGTACCGCGGCGGACGGGAAGACCATCCACTGCTTTTCCGCCCAGTCGACAAGTCGACCGGGCGGAAAAGGGTTGCATATGGTGGCGGTGTCTGCTAGACACCGCCATCCATATTACAATGGCAGCGGGAATCAGCCTTTCGTGGAGGCAAAAATGCTTACGGTCTTCTCAGTTGGGGGCCCGTTGCGGGCCCCCAGAGTGTTGGAGGGTGGGGGGTGCACACGGTATGGGTCCCCCCTGCATCTGCAGGCACAACGTGCATCCACAGCATTGTGGCGGGCAGACGTGGCGATGGCATCCTAATTGCCGGTGAGGGACCGCCGCACCACTGGCGGCCAGTCCCAGCACCGCTAGAGTTTCGTCAGCCCGCCATCCTAATAGGCCCCTAAATATCAAAGAGAGCAGTCATATAGCTACATCTGCTACCTGGACCTTTCTCATTCTTGTGTTTCTTGGACCTGGAGTGCACAGAGAGTGGCACTTCAGAATAGGTGCATCCATTTCTAACAAAACCACTGGAATAGCAGTTTAGGTGAACTACCACTTGATTAAGGCTACTACCTTGGTGAGACTCTACTATAACATCACAATATCGAGGTTGCTGCTACCTGTGCTACAATTGCTGTAAGTTTGATTTTTAATCAAATATTTAATTAATTTAAATGTTGCATTAAATTACATTTTTTTACAGATTTATTAAAATGTTTAATTGTATTTATTATGTATAACAAATTACAACATTTTATGCATAGAATTAATTTCAATTAATTTAGTTTTAATATTTTGTATAAATTAAAGTTACTTTTTGTTTATTAAGTATGGTTATTAAAATATATTTTTTCTAAAATAATATTTTTTTTAATTAAAATTTTAACATCAATTTAATTTTAAATATATATTTAATAAGTCAAAACAAATTTATATAATTTTACATTATTTCCTATGGGGCTCTGTTTTAAGTCTCTACCTCCTTTATTTTCTATGGGAGGCTGCTCCAGTATCAGTGGTTGGCCATGTGTGGTGCTGGATTCACTATGGTTCCTTCTTAACTGCAGTCATTTACACTCATAAATTTGGCTCTTCTCCCTGTTTTAGAAGGTGGAGACTGTAAGTCTGCACTTTTGAGTAATGTTACACTCGTAAATGGTGAATTGGCAAAAGTAGTAAGGTAACTTAAAGTAGTAAGTGTAAATTTACATATGTAATTTACTCATTGGTGTAATCTACCTATGTGAATAGCCCTGGTAAGATTTTAAATATAGTGGGACCTTTTAACAAAGGTAAATGTACATGTGAATAAATATATGTGTGGAACTATACTAAATGTACTACCTTTGGCTATTTACCACTTCCGAGTGTAAATTCATTGCAAAGTGTAGACTTACATGTGCCGCACCCCCTGAAACAGGAGGTGAAGCCAAATTTATGAGTGAAAGGTTACTACAGTCAAAATGGACCCACAAACGTAGTAGTTCAGACCTCCATCAATTCCCCCCTTTGGAGTAAGTCTAGCACCACACATGGCCAACCACTGGCACTGCACTGCAACACCCAGTGATAGAAAATAATGGAGGCAAGGACTTATACTTCCTAAACAAATAATGTTAAAATAAATTAATGTATTTCAATCTAAATTTACAATAATGTCTTATATATCTACATGACATTATAGTAAATTTATATATATAAATACATATATGTAAGAAGAACCAGAGATCTCTGGGTAGCTTCTGAGTTTAGGTGAAAAGCAGCTTCTGTATGGAGCACCCTACAACACCAACAACACTCTGAATATATGCTTGTCTCAAATGTCTGTGTTTCTAGCAAAGTTTTTGAGCATAGGATTTGCACTATGCCATCCATGCTGAGCTAAAAAGGGGCAAAGTCTTTTCCCATTTCTACAGAAAAGTCTTTGAGCATAGGATTAGCACTTGGCCTGGGCATGGTTTGCGGGGTGTGGAACTTCACGAAGTGACAAAAAACTCCACTGAGTTCCGCAGGTGGTGGAGTGTGGGGCGAGCTGCCATCCGCACTGATCTTCCTGCCACTTGGGTAGAAATTCTACCCAAGTGCAGCTCGCGCTTGCCAACTTACCGCTGGCAAGCACATGCGGGGAAAAAACTCTGCTGCGCTATGCAGACCTGAGTTTTCTGCACTCTGCGAGCTCCGCGGAGCATGGAGTGCAGAACAATCCACACAAACTCCACAAACGGAGCAGAGTTCACCACCCAGACCTATTTAGCACAGTGTCATCCACATCGAGCTATAAAATGACAAAAGCCTTTTATCACTCTAGGCACAGTATTACAGCTTTGGATTGGTAAAATATCATCCAAGTCAACTTGGAATGTATAAAAGCCACCTCAACACTTTTTTCCCTATCATTATAGCTTTTCAGAGAGGTTTAGCTTTGTCCAAACACAAGGGAGCACCTAGTATAAGTCAAAACAATATGTATATATATCTAGAGATAGAGAGAGAGAAGACTTAGGTTTAGTTTAGGTGGAGTGAAGCTTCTGTATAGTGCACCTAACAACACCAGTGGCACTCTGAATCTTCTCCCCCGAAATGTCTGGGTTTTTTTTAAGCAAACTTTTTAAGTATATGATTAGTCCAGTGCCGTCCACGCTGAGCTAGAGAGGGACAAAGGGCCAAATTATCAAGGGGTTTGCGTCACTTTTGCACCATGCAATGTGGTGCATGTGCAACGCAACCCCAAAATGCTATTTATCAAGCCATGCAAGGCTACTTTGCGTGGACCTGAGTAGGCTGATAAATCCGGAGTAATGCAAAGCAGCATAAATTGCGGTGTTGGATTACTCTGCCTTGGAAAGGCGTTCGATTGGCGTTGCGTTGGGGTTTCCACGCACCTCCTATGGATTTTGACACATTTCCAGATTTACCATCACTGGGACACCTGGGAATATGCCAAAAAGATACACCTTCCCAGAGAAGGGATAACGAGGAGAAATATCTTTAATTCTCCTTGTTACTTCCTCATTCTATGTGCACTGTATTCTGCAGCACACATAGAAAGGAGAATATGCCTCAGGGGATTGTTTTTTTGCCGGAAGGTGCCCCTTCCTGCACAAAAATAATCCTGAATGTAACGCAGTCTCCCTTGCACAATGATGCAAGGGTGCCTGTATTGGCGCTAGGTAGTCCTTTGTGTGCCAGAGCTGGGTAAAGACAGGAATGTGCAGAATTGTGATAAATACAGTGCATTCCTGCCATTTCCCTGCAACTCAGAGCAGCGCAGCAAGGTGACTTGCTGCTCTGTGTTACAATTTCATAAATATGCACAGTGGGGGATATTCTCAAGAACGTATGATAATTATCGCAAAATTAGCTTAACAGAACTTTGCATATCGCAGACTATCGCGGGAAAACAACACCGTGTTAACATAGTATTTACAACCCGGCGGCACCATGTGATAGTCTCACGATAAAGCGTCAAATAACCGCGTTAAAATTAACGAGACGCCGCAAAAATGCGAAACACGAATGCAAAAAAAGTTGCGATGAGGTCAATCGCAATTCAAAAATCAGCGATAACCAGTGACAGGCCTGCAATTCCCACGCCCCATGCGGGAAAATGCACCATCAAAGCAGAACAAAGAAAGGGAAAAAACATAAACTGCGTAGCACTATGGATGCACCCAGACCGAGTGCAGAGGTCAATGCGAACCCCAAAAACCCAACAGACCACCAGCAAGGAACCTCGGGGTTGGGGAAGGCCAAGGAGAAGAGGAAGAGGAAGATGGGGTACAGTGTGCATGAAAACCGGATCATCGTCACGGAGGCGACAGAACACTACCAACAACTGTGCGTCACCTCCACTGTGTCATTGGCAACACAAACAGAAATATGGCATTCCATTGTGACCAACGTGAATGCAGTCTGAGTGTTGAGGAGGTCAATGAAGGAGGTCAAGAGACGCTGGAATGATGTGAAAAGCCAAACCAAGCAGAAACACGCTGCCAGCAGGAAGGCAGCAACGGCGGCTGGAGGTGGGAGTCCTGCGCCACAGGAGGAGCTGGAGGAAATGGTGGCCACAGTCATCAGTGTGGAGACTGTGCGAGGAGTTGGGAGTCCGGACACAGCTTGATATGACCTGACACAACATCAACAGGGTGCGTAACGACCAGGGACTGGGGGATGGGGGAAACGGGCACAATGGCACACATGCGCAATGATGTGTAGTACACTGTACACCCACAATGACCCTGGATCATGTCCCTGATCCCCGTGGCACACTGCAGCACACATACAAACACCAAGAATGCCCCCGTCCACCATGTGCCCAAATCGGTCCCACCCCACACATCACCAATCTCACAACCAACACACGTGTGAAACCCAGCAAAGATACGTATTTGTGAGCCACAATGACAATGCAACTGACACTACATGACAATCAGCATGGCTGCAGTACTATCATCATGACATTGTGCACGCCACAACACTGAGGTGGCTGAGTGTGGACCACATCCGGAAAGGAGCTTGTCACACTCTGACACATCCACATGCACAAACAACCCCTGACGTCAACAATACATCTGCAGACAAACAATGCTCAAGAATACAATAACCGTCCAAGAGCACAAATGACCCAAGTCGCCAACATCTCAGCATCGTAAAAGCACAAAACTCAAACGCACACCGTCTCAAAGGGATAAGGGGCAGCAAAATCACAGCTGCAGGGCCGACTCCCCCACAATGCAGAGCCCACACATAGCAATAACAGAACATCCACAGTGGTACAGAGTGCAACACTTACACTGCAGAACAGAGGACACAACTGGGTCCGCTTGTGCGTAGAAACTGGCCAATCACATCTGACATAGCAGGCAACTGTGAGATGGAAATGTACGTGTACAACCACACATCCGTCATGTAGTCCAAATGTCCACTGTCCCGCATCAAATAGTCAACTCCTCCCAAACAGTCACAATGTACATAGTCATACAGTCTGTATGTAAACGTGAACAATGCACCAACATACATGTAAACACAATGTCAAAATGCAGCTTCCCTTCACATGCAGAGGGACAAACAACACCTCCAGCAGAGCAGACCAGACAACCCATCAGTGATGCTGAAGAGGACTTCCACACCTTCGACACCGATGCCCTACAACAGCTCATGGACATCTTAGGCAACCCACCTCCAGGAGCAGGGCAGCCCAGCAGCATCAAGGAGACCCCACCCCCTGCACAGACCACACAACAGGAAGCACCCACCACCACGGCTGGCCACCAGCACCTCACCGAAGCACACATCGCATTCCAAGCCCAGGTGTTAGACTGCCAGAAGGAGGTGGCCGAACAGGTGCGGTGGGGCTTGACCTCATGGAAACAGAATTAGATCACATACGTAGGTGTGTAAGTCCCATCAGCGACCACTAACACTCCCCAACGGAGACACACACTGCAGCAGAGACACATGCATTTGCACATTTCCAGCACTGAACCACGCCCAGAGCCCCGTGATAATCTCTCACACCCCCATGCTGGACTTGCGTATGCCAGCCCAGTCCACTCCTCTTACGTATTGAGTGAGGGACGACAAAGCTACATGTCCAAGGTCTTACCCACTCACTGCCTGCGGTGACATGGTTGCATCTGCTGTACACAGCACAATGTAATGTTGTAGTGTCCGGGGCCCTCATGCATACGTTATGACCACACACACACACTAAGATAGTTTGTGGAACTGGCTACAGGCAAGTGCGCCCGGCACCTTTATTGCCAGGGTCACATGTACAGTGACGCCTGTGCTGGATGTGTGTGTGGGGTGAGTGTAAGCCAGCCCTCACTGAGTGGTTGGTGCAGGCAACAACTTGAACAGTGATCACTATTAAAGCGGAAACAGAAAATACCAGCATTGCAGAAACAACTTCAAGCTTCAAAATTCCGACTACATATAACGTGACACAAACTCAACATGGAGTGTTAAACATAGAGATTAATAATCAATAATCCCCTTAACTGACCTATAGAAACCATAACTCTGCTACCAAGAAAACTGATGCAGCGTGACTATAACAAACCCTTTACAAACGTCACCAGACCCAGAAAAAACCCCTACACCACTTATTCCTTGGTGGGGCCCATAACACCGAAAGCACACATTCACTCAGTTTCTCTGGATAGATTACAAGCTGACGAGCTGCAAGACATACAGGGTACCTTAATATTATTTTTCCCTAAATAATAACTATATACATTATATACATTTAACTCTAGAATTTTCCAGTTTGAAACATCAAGATACTCCGCTATTTTGGGTCGATGGACCAACTAGTAGGAATCACTTGATGGTGATTAAGTCCAGCTCGATCAAAATTAAAACCTTTAACCTTTATAGATCATAACTTTAATTTTAATAACCACAGACTCAGTTTGAGTTAGCATGACATTTTATCTAGATTCATTGAATAAATTGAATAAGTAAAATTTATTAGACAAAATTATAACATTAATTTCATAGGTATTTCAAGTAAAGGTTGAAATAGAAACAGAAAATACTCATTACCCTTGGCCTTAGGGCGATGACGAGAATGGTTCACCAGAGCATGAACCGCAGATCACAGGATAGGTTCCCAAACTGACTGACTGTCCCTCTAACCTCCTCAGACGTATTCCCTCCCAGGATAGAATCCCGCGACGGTTTTGTTCCTTTTCCCCATCAAAGTTCGAAGTTCAAATTTGTCAAAGTCTTTTCAGCATCAGGAAGAAAAATCGTCTCAACAGACAGTGTGTCGTGTTGAATAGAAGAAATACGGGAGACCTAGCAGGCCTGAACGGAACTAATATGAAAACAACACAGCAGAAATTAGGCATAGAAATTAAGCCCTTCTGTTTACCACCCGCCATTCTAATGACCCATGTTAGGTGTTACCTTGCATAAGCGACATTTAAATCCATTTTACTTACCATCTGCATTCTTTTTGCCACAATATTTTTACTACAACGAAATACATGCAATTATACTTCTGTTTTCTACACGAATCACAAACCTATGTTAATTTCACATTGGTAAATAAATTCGATTTTTGCAATTGCCAGTTAGTTTTCACACGTGTACTGTCTAATTATAGGTGCATTGATTGATTAATACATACGTTCAAACAGTTAGTATTTTTAAGGTTATGAGGTCATTAACTTCGAAGGGGGTACAACAATTTTTGTATTTTCCCCTGCTCCATCAATTCCCCCCTTTGGTGATTTTAATATCACCACAAAACCCATCTCTACCAATTGATCAGAAATCATGTTTCTTGTCCTTTTATTTTGTTAGTTCAAACAATTGTATTTTTCACATTCTGTCTCTTAGTCTTGTTGTACATTTTCTCTTTTAATTCTTCTAATTCAATCTCTCCCATTTCTTGTTCTCTTTGTTTATTTTTCTCATTTTATCTTGTTACCTTATTTTCTCTTTTTCTTTTTCTAATACATACACATGCTAATCTCAACATTAATGTCCATAATATTACTATTGTCACTGGTATTAATATTTTTACAAGTAATGAACTACCTATTTCTGTGAACCATTTCTTTACTGAGGAAAAACTCTTACCAAGTTTCTCCCAAGCACCATCAACCTCCAGTGGGGTAATTTCTTTATGCAATTCAGTAATATTCTTTATATACTTTTGTATATTCTGACTTTTATCAGGAATGTAAGTGCAACAATGTTGTACCTTCAGCATTCTACAGACTCCTCCCTCTTTTGCCAAATATCAAGAGCAAGTCTATTTTGTATCACCATGGCTCTAATGGCAACCATCTCGGTATTTACCATCAAGAACCCTCCAGTTGATAAACGATCTACTATTGTTGACAATTTCCGAATCTTATATGCATTAAAAGATACACCCATTGCTGGTATCAATGCTCCACAAATGCCACCTATTATCTCAGAGAAACTTTCCCTTCTTCTACGTGTTAGTGGTTTACCTATTTCATGAGTTCCTTTAGTTCCCCTTGCTACATGAAATATCTTTGGAAAGACCAGGCCTAGATAACATGTTCCGTACCAATGGTCCGGTATCCTATAATGAGCTTTGTTCCCACAAATAAAATAGATCCCTGGAAATACTGGATCTTTACCGCCTTTGAATCCCCATCCCCCTATAATTCTGTATGTATCTCGGCATTCACTAGCACCCACGAAATAATTATCATACATAGGGCCATATGTAGGAAGCCCTATGTATGATAATCGGTAACGGCCGATTTTCGGTAAATATCCCGTTACCGATCGGTATTCAGGCTTTTGGTATGTAGGGGGCACATTTCAGGATTCGGTAAATACCGAATCCTGAAATGATAGGTAGGGGGAGTGTGTGGTTGTTGTGGGGATTCGTTATTTACCACCAACTAACAGTTGGTGGTAAATGACGAATAGCTGGAAAAAAGCATTTTTTTGCACTTTGAAGTGTGCAATGTGGCAGACATACATGCCCTTAGGGCATGTATGTGTGCCACATGTGGACACATGCAGGAAACAGGGATGCAACAGGGTGTCACTGTGACACCCTGCCACCCTTGATTGTGCTCCCCCCATTACCGAATCGGTATTTACCGATTCGGTAATGGTAACTGGCTTCCCATTGATTCCTATGGGCCTCCTGGCCCATAGGAATCAATGGGAAGCCAGTTAGCATTACCGAATCGGTAAATACCGATTCTAAATTACCGACCCATTCCGAATCGGTAAATATTACCGATGGATTACCTACATATCATTTACCACTTCATAAATACCTAATCGGTAAAATTCGGTATTTATGAAGTGGTAAATGTTAGGCTACCTACATATGGCCCATAGTGTTATCTCTACAAATGTACAATTTTCCTTGTTGAGATTAATCTAACCCTATTGCTACATTAGTTTTACTCTTCTCATAACTTCCTTCCTCAAAACCCCAAGGTTGTGTTTTCATCTTTTCCCCTGTTACTTTTCTCTGGAACTTAACTCTTGTATCCTCTACCATGTCTAAAAATACTTTTTCTTCTTTTCTTAATCTACAAGTAAGGTTGTGTTTAAATGCATATTCTAATGGTAATTCATTTGTTTTTACGAAAACTTCTCCAAAAACGTTACCAGGCTTCACCTTGTTTAGTTCAGAAACTACAGAAATCTTTGTAAAAACATCATCCATATCAGTATAGTAATATTCTAGTTTACCTGTCTTATAAAATATACTAGCCAACACACTGCAAGTTATTCCATACATCAAAGGAAGGTGATGATATGTTACACCCTCGGTCACAGACGCAGGTAAGTGAATACAGACATAACAATCACTAACATCCATTGTCTCTCCATATTCACATAAAAACTTGGTAAAAACATTCTTAGAAAAATCATTTATTGACCTGTCTCTATGAAACTCAGTATTATCTATTAGTGTTGCAGTATCCTTTGTGTTATATGCCTTATCACTATTTGTTTTATTGTTCATCCCAGACGTATTCTCTGCAGTTAATATAAGTAGAATGACTATTGCTAAAATGAACCAAATAAGTATCGGTAAACCTTTACAATAAAAACACATTCTACACCATCTGCGTAGAAAACTACACCTAAATCTTCTTTTTTCATTCTCTGCCATGATGAACTATAGTCTAAGATATGTACAGAAAAATGTAATGTGCCTTTGAACCAATTGCCCTTGGTACACTGTTTGGTCCTTCAGACTTCTTTAAGTTCACCAGTTTGTCTTTATTCTGTTCCAGTCTCTTCAGGATGGGCACAGTTCACTTTCACCCTCCTGTTTACAATTTTTGCTTGAGTTCTTGTGACTGTTATCCACCGCTTCGATGTCAGACAATGCTATGTAAGTCCATTCAGATGATTTATTTTTCAAATTAGGTCTTTTTACTCTTTTCAGTCTTTGCAATTGTCCTTTATACACATTTATTTGATTTCTTTGGCTTGTTATCTCATTCACTTGTGCCTCCTTGTCTTTGTTCAAATTTATTATTTTATATCTCAGTCTTTTACATTCGTTGGGCCAATTATCTCTTTTTTGTGGCCTTTTTAGTCCAGTCTCTGTTTCTTCTTGTTCCACTTTCCAAGCTCTCTTTCTTGGTCCTCTCCTTTGTCTTAATTCTTCTTCACTTTCTTCCGATTCTGTTTCAGATCTCACTTCACTTTCTTTAACTTTGAACTTTATGATTTCTGATTCTTCGTCTGATTTTAGATTTTCTTCTGTTGTTCCAATTACTTCTGAATGGATTTCCCCAAAACTTGTACTTGTACTTGCTCGTTCGGCATCGCTGTGAATTATTTCTGTCTCTCCTGTTTCAATATCACTTATCTGTTTTGCAAAGTCCTCGGTTTGCTTTTCAATGTCCTTAGTTTGGTTTTCAAGGATCTCAGTTTTGTTTTCACCAAATTCAGATTGTTCTGCTTCAGATGTCGAACTGGTATCTGATATTTCCAGATGTCGACTTACAGGTCGATCTTCAGGATCTGGAACTCTGACTGTTTCAGTTTCTGTCTCAGATGCCGAACTGGTGTCTGATATTTCCAAATGTCGACTGACTGGTCGATCTTCAGGATCTGGGACTTTGATCGTATGACTGGCATGAACCCAATTTTTCACACCTGAACACTTTACTGCTGTGTTAGTCACTAGGATCACTTGTTTTTGTCTGTCCCAGCGAGGAACCAGGCAATTTCTCCTTCGGTGGACTTTTATGCGGACCCAGTCTCCCGGACTCAGATCATGAGCTGGGTTTCTTTCAAGAGTGATCGCATCCAGTCCAACCTGATGAAACACAGAACGCACCACATCAGCCAATCCTTTGCAATAGTTCAGAATAAGATCATCAGTTATAGTCAGCAGTTTGTTGACAGGTACAAATGCTTGTCTCATTACTCGTCCCATTATTATTTCATGCGGACTCAAACCAGTTTTTCTGTCTGGTACGCTCCTCATGCTCATGAGCATAAGAGGTAGGGCATCTGGCCATTTGAGTCCTGTGGGTAGACACATCTTTCCTAGCCTATTCTTGATTGTGCCATTTACTTGCTCAACCACCCCAGAAGCCTCTGGTCTGTAAGCGCAATGCAACTATTGTTGGATGTCTAATGCTTCACTTAGCAGCTGGATGACTACATTTTGGAAATGACTTCCTCTGTCTGTTTCTATCATGACTGGAAAACCATACCTATGAATAAATTACCTCAGCAGGAGTTTAGCTACATTAACTCCATCATTTCTTCTTGTGGGGTATGCTTCCACTCAACGGGAAAACAAACAGACAACCACCAAAACATACCTCAGTCTGTTACTCGGGGGCATTTCAATGAAATCTAGTTGCATTCTGGTAAATGGACCTCCTTCTCGTCCTATGGTTCCTAAACTCACTATTTTTTCCTTCCTGGAATCAACTGTTGACATGTAAGACATCTTTGACAAAGGCTTTCAGCTATAACCTTAACTTTTGGGTTGTACCAAATCTGTTTGAAAAGTCTGATTGTTGCATCTCTACCTGTGTGAGCCTGTCCATGGTACATCCGTGCCATGTTAGAGATCATGCATCAGGCATAACTGGTCTTTCATCCCTGTAAACCCAAACTCCATCTTCCTCTCTTTGTCTACAGCCTGATTTTATCCATATCTCTATTTCCTCATCACCTGCTTCTTCCTGCAATTGTCTCACTTCTTTCCACGTTTCAACTGTATTAGTAAACATCAAAGGACATGAAACATGTTCTTTTTCCCTCCTCCGATTCATTGAGGTTGTATGTCGGGCACAATATTGAGCTATTTCATCAGCTAACCTATTGCCTTCTGTAATGTAGTCATCACCATTTTTGTGTGCAGCACACTTCACAACTGCAATCTGTCTAGGCAGCTGTATCGCCTCAAGCAACAATTTCACAATCTCACCACTCCTAATTGGAGATCCTGAAGAAGTCATGAATCCCCTCTGGGACCAGATCTGTCCAAAATCATGCACCACCCCAAAGCCATACTGGCTATCTGTGATCACAGTGATTCGGAAATTTCTTCCCAGTTTACAAGCTCGAATCAGAGCAATCAGCTCAGCAACTTGGGCTGAACGTATTCCTCTCAAACAAGATGCTTCCATGATGTCTGTCACCGTACATACAGCATATGCAGCACTCAAAATCCCCTCTTTCATTCTCAAGCATGATCCATTCACAAACATACATAATCTAATTCTTCTAAAGGTTCATCTTTGATGTCAGGGTAAGGCTTCGTACAGAATTCAAGTACATCCAGGCAATTGTGAACAACGTCATCTTTGACCTCTGCATTTACTGCATCAGGTAGTGGAAGGATTCACACTTATGCATCTCACAATCGTTACATTGTCTGCACCCAAAATCGCCTTCTCATATCTGGTTAATCGACTATGTGTCATGAATTGGGTTTTTGTTATGGTCAAAAGGATTTGTACTGAATCTGGGACATATACCTTTAACGGGTATCCCATCACAATGTATTCACTCTGTTCCAAGCTACTGCTTTTAGACATCCAGGCAATGCTTTTGCTACTGGGTCCAAAACAGATGAAAAGTATGCTATGGGCCGTCTTATTCTTCCATGCCTTTGTACTAGTACCGAAAGTGTACATCCGTCTCTTTCACTACAGTACAACTCAAATTCTTTCTCATAATCAGGCATTCCCAACGCTGGGGCTTCACACGACCTGTTTCTCAGTTGCTCAAAAGCTTCCATCTCTTGCTCATTTAACACAATTGGATCTTTTACATCACTTTTTGTTAATCGCAGTAAAGGCTTGGAAATCGATGAAAATCCATTTATCCACTGTCGACAGTAACCAACCATTCCAAGAAACATTCTCACCTCTCTCTGTGTCATTGGGGCTCTCATTCCTTTGATAATCCTGATTCTTTCTGTCGTTATTTTTCTCATCCCTTTTTCAATCTTATGACCTAAATATTGTACTTCTTGTTGATGGAACTGCAGTTTGGAGGGAGACACCTTATGTCCTCCTTCTGCCAAATGATTCAACAATGCAATGGTGTTGGTAATACATGCCTCTTTGGTCCTTGATGCCACCAATACGTCATCAATATACTGGACCATAATAGATTTCTCTGGCATTCTCAAACTTTCTAAAGATTTCTTCAGAAGCTGATTAAAAATGGAAGGACTTTCAGTATACCCTTGAGGAATTCGGCACCATGCCAAAATACGATCGCCAAACCGGAAGGCAAATAATGGCTGGCTATGAGGGTGTAATGGAATTGAAAAGAATGCATGGCACAAATCCATGACTGTGTACCATTCTGCATCATGTGGAATTTGATACAGTATTACAGCAGGGTTTGGTACAATTGGACAACAGGGAACAACGATTTTATTCACCTTTCTCAGGTCTTGTACTATCCCATAGGTTCCATTAGACTTTTTAAATACCATTATAGGTGAATTACATGGGATACTCATAATTTCTCTCAGAATCCCTTTTTCAATCATGTTATCAATCACTGGTGTCATTCCCTCAATAATTTCTGGCGTTAACGTGTACTGTGGAGTATTCGGGTAAATTACTTCTTCTTTTACAGTAATTTTTACAGGGTCTATTCCTTTCATTAGACGTATATCTTCACCCGTAAAATCCCATACATCAGTCTTCACTGTTCCTTTCAATTCAGTAGGGATATTCTCTGCATCAAACACAGGAAATGTATCACAATTTCCCGGATCAAGTGCTGTCATAGTCACTTTATACAGAACAGCATCATCTGATGTCTGGAATGCAATACTATCCGGGGTACAATAGATGGTGCAGTTCATTTTACAAAGGATACCTCATTCTGCACCTGTGGATTTAAATATTTATTTTCGGTATTAACTTTTGGAGGTAATTTACACTCGTTTTTCCAATACCCTAATTGTCCGCAATTATGACATGGCCATTTCTTTTTAGCTTCTTCTATATTCATTTGACCTTTTCCTTTACCTATGCTTGGTTTCCTTTTTGTCTGCCCTACTTCATTAATCTGGTTAATTAGCTGGGCTTCTTGTTGTTCTGCAACCTTCACCTGTGCCCACATTGCCTTTTCTTTGAGCTTACATTGTCTAGCTTCAATGTCATCACTACAATATTTTGCATACCTTAGTACCTCATCCACTGTACTAGACTGCCAACACAACATGTGCTGCTTAATTATTTCACTTATCTCAGGTCTCATACCATACACAAATCGATATACAAAGTGACTCATGTCTTTTTCACGCAAGCTCTCATATCCACTGTACTGCTTGAAAACTAAAAGCAACCTTTCATATTAAGCATGCACATACTCCTTTGCTTCCTGTGTTGCTCTATCTATCTTCACCCAATCTGTTTCTCTTTGTGGAATCTTATTTTTCAGAAATGTGATGACTTGCTCATATTTTCTCATTACTTCTGGACCTGGAGCTCCTGTTTTTGTGTCTCTAGGATATTCTTCCTTTGGCCAATCAATTGTGATTTTACATATTCTGTCCACAAATCAGCAGGTACAACAATTTCAAACAATCCATCCAAATCTTCCCACAATACCGTTGAAACCTTTACAAACCTTTCCACTTGTCTATACCACTCTACAGGTTTTTCTCTCAATCTTGGAAAATCATTTGTAAATGACAATATATTCTGTCTGGACCATGAGACATGTACATAACATCCTCCTGGAATTTCTCTCATTGGACATTCTACCGCTGCTTGTTCCTTTTCTTTTACTGGGAAAGCCAAAGTTGCTTTGTCAGTCGTATCTTCTTTTCTCTTTGTCCTTCTACTTCTCCATCTATCTACATCTCCCCATTTTCTCAGTAACACAATTCATTTTTTTAGCTGAGTTAACCGTCCTGAAGTGTTCAAATTCTCCATATCGTTATCACTAAAATCTACTCTGTAAGTTTTCTGTAATCCTCTAACTTTTGCAAAATCTACTCCCAACCCAGTTGCTGTTTCTTCCAATTTTTCATGCAAATACTTAGCTCTCCACGTTATACTTTTACACATAAACATCAACTTCTCATCTTGATATGTTTTTAACCGATCTGTACCAATAGTTCCTAGAATCAGTTCTTCCATGTCTATTTTTAACCTAACTACATGCAAAAGTTGTGGTTCTGTATCTTTCTTCTGCAACTTCCTGACCCAATCACTTAATTCTTCTGCCGTTGGACCCACAGGGGTCGTATTTAAATCTACCCTATTCACACTTTTCTCTGGTGTTTCAGTGCTGATTCAGTTCCCATAGGAATTTTATTTATTGGACTCTGATTTATTGACAAATCCATAGGTGGAGTTAATCTGACCGAATCTTTTGTCTCCCTAACTTCAGGATAAATCTTTTCTCGTACCTTTTGCATACTGGAATTTAAGGGAATAGTTAAGGAATGTTCATCTATCTTTTGATTTTAAAATGCGGGTATCACTGGACCTATGGTTACTGGTACAGTTACAGCTTCTACATTCTTTGTCAATTCTTTTATCTTTTCAGCCAATTCTTTTGTTGTTCTTGCTAATTCAGATGTATTATGGTTATCGGGTTCTACAGTCTGTGGTATTTTCTGTCAATGAAATGGACTATTTATCTCAGAAAGTCGTTCTGGGTTTTGATTCATCACAGTTTCCATTGGCGGTGCATTTGGTGTCACCATCGCAGAATCCTGTTGATATGGAGGGGGTCTTTTATTTAATATATCTTCCAGCAACTCATCATCTGTATCACTGACTCCATATCCACACCTTTCTGGTACTATATGCTTATTTTTCTCTGTATACTTTTTCCCTGTTCCCTCTTCAACTGTTCTAGCAGGAAACATACCATCTGTCATATTAGCGTACCGCCATCGTCTCATCCTGTCTTCATGATTCCAACCCCATACTCTTCCAGGATCATAACCATCATCCCTTGTACCTCTGTGTCTCTCTCTTTCATACATCTCATCTTCCCATTCACCTAGGGCTTCAAATTGTGTTGGTCTAGGTCTTGGTTCAAGTTTCATTATTTTATTTCTCAACTTTCATAGTATAGCTGTCCTAAATGAACCAGTTTCTGGAAACGCCAATACTCCATCATTTTGAGTACATTTTGCCCAATTTTCCAACCAAATACAAGTATGATAACCATATTTCGTCATCATGTAAGATGCTGGCGTTCTCGGTGGAGGAAGCACTTCTCCCTCTCTTGTCATAACCTTTTTGTCTTTCCTAAAAAGACTCTTGAATTTCACAAACCATGAAGGTTTCTCTATCTCTCGTCCATAATAATAAGCGAGTACGAGTACGAAAAGACTTTATTTCGGCCACAAGGGCCATAAAAGCAACAATACATTTCATCAATTATCATGTCAGAAAGCAGAACACATTTAAACCACCAAAGCAATATAGAATGATCAAATTGGGTTTAAAATATTCAAATGATTAACAATTGGTGGAAAATTTCCTACGCTGCAACCATACAGCATTTAAAAAACGTGAAACTGCAAAGACGATGGGGGGATGGATGTCGTATTTTAAAACTCGCAGGGCGTTAACACAGTCTCTAAAACCAAGATTCCTGCATATTGATTTCACCCAACGCTTCCTATGGGTATGGTACGTTGGGCAAAAGAAGAACACGTGGTTTTCATCTTCCAACTTGTAGCCACATGCAGGACATGAAGTAGTCTTATTGATGCCCCAACTAGAGGTAAAAGACCTAAGTGGTAAAGTACCCATTCTAAATTGTACATATAATTTCCTAGCAACAGTGGGAAAAATCAAATCCAAGAATAGTTCCCTCCCATAGTTTGGTTTGACCAGGAGAAACTGCTCAGTCAGCCTGCCTATTTTAGGGTTCATGTGTAGACGTGTTAAATGGAAATGTCTAAGTTTGTCAGCCAGATTGGTTTTAGATACAGCTAAACAGGACCTTCCTGGGGTGTCCCAAAGTTCCTGTCGACCAATCTTGGAACAGGTGTCCCTGACATGAATCAACCAAGGAATATTCATATGTTTGATTGTGGGCCAAATCTCTATGAATTCATCTCTATATGTTCCCAGGTCCGGATTGGACCAAAGTCTCTTCCAATAGTGGACAGGCCGAGCTGCCACCACCTCTTCAATAGGAAGCAAACCCAGGTCAAATCTAATGGGGACCAGAGGAGAACTAGAGGGTAGGCTTAGTAATTTTCTCATAAAGGAGTTTTCAACCCTCGATAGACTATCTATTTTGGAGTGACCCCATAATTCTGCTCCATAAGTTGAAGCAGGTCTTGCCTGGGTTTTAAGGATTTCTACCACTGGTAAAATTGGTTTGAAAACCGATCCATTGAACAACCTAGCCATGCCTCCTAAAGTTTGGGTCAGCTTAAGAGTGGAATAAAGAGCCTGGCCACCCCAGCCCAGGTCTTCCTGGAGAGTAATCCCCAGATAGGTAAACGTTTTCACACGTTCTAGGGGAGTACCATTCAAGACTGGGTTGGGGCGGGTACGTTTAGGAGGGTTAAGAATCATAAATTTAGTTTTGGCCAGGTTGATCTCAAGACCCCTATCACTGCAAAAGTCTACAAAGCCATCTAATATACACTGAATGCCCATGGGGGTGCGTGACAACAACAAAGTGTCGTCGGCAAACATTAAGGCCGGTACCTTACCCGTGGAGAGCCTAGGGACATCAGTATCTTTAAGGGCTAAAAGATGGTTTACAAGCCCATTGATGTAGAGGCAAAACAGCGTGGGCGCTAACACGCATCCCTGTCGGACTCCTCGAGAGACAGGGAAGGGCTCAGAGAGTTCGCCATACTTTCCGCATCTGACCTGAGCGAAGTTGGCCTTCTGTAAGCTTTTCAGGACATACAAAAGATAGGGGGGAACATTGAGCGTTTGCAGGACGGCCCACAGTTTTTCCCTCGGACCAGATCAAATGCTGATCTTAGATCAACAAAAACGAGGTAGAGGCTGCCACCCTCTACACTCACAAATTTCCAGAATATAACCTGGAGACGAAAGATCTGGTCGAGGGTTGAGATACCCTTCCTGAAGCCGGCCTGCAAAGGGCTTAGGATATTACATTCTTCTTCCCAGGCCTGTAGTCTATTCAGAATTATACGCCCGAATAATTTTTGAATCGTATCGACTAGACTTATCGGGCGGTAGTTCGAAGGCTGTAAAGGGCAACCTTTTTTATGAATAGGCACTATCTCGGCACCTCGCCAAGTTGCTGGTGGATCTGCGCCGAATAGAATAGCATTAAATAGGACGCATAGATATGGCACCCATATCGAGGGTTTAGACTTAAAAAGGTCACCCGGAATTTTGTCCAGACCCGGCGCTTTGTTAGATATGAGCATAAGAATGGCGTTCTGGACCTCTTTGATCTCAATTCGTGGAATGGGGTCAGCACAGCAAACTGTACTAGAGGGAAGATCAATCGGGGCAAATGAATTGCAATTTGTTATAGAATATAGAGCCCTGAAGTGCCCTTCCCATACTACAGGAGCAATATTGGAGCCAGTAATAGTATCAGGATTCAGCCTTCCATTATTAACAATGGCCCAGAATGTTCTAAAATCCTTGTTCTGCAATGATGTTCTCAATTCCTCCCACTTATCATCTTCCCAAGACTTCCTTGCCCTATTGATCCGTTGTTTATACTGGGCTCGGAGTGATTTGGTCCTAGCTTTGTCCTTCGCTTTTATTGCCCCAATCAATTCAGTTTTTAGTTTCCTGCACTCAGGAGTATACCAGGCGTGTTTGTTGGTCGCATGGGCCTTGGGAGCCTCTGACCTGGAGAAAACGTCCACAAGTTTTGTGGATAGCTGAGTGTGAATAGTGACGGGGCTGAGTAAGCTCTCAATAGAAGAGCAATTTAGCACGACTCCGGCCATTTCATTGAGACAGGGAAGTGCCAATCTGTATGTTTCAGCCAATCTGTCGGGACACACAAGGATGTTGGACCATCTTACTCTTCGTTTATTTTTATATAGGGTTAAGGGTTGTGGCAGAGAGGACGTCCATTGACATAAGTTGTAAATCCCCAGTGATCTGGTAATAATTTCAGAGTAAGGGCATTGTGGTCGCTATCATCTCGAGCGACCACCCTAAAATCTAGGACCTTGTCCCAGGATTTTATGTCAATCAGAATGTAATCCAAGATCGACAAATGCCCACCTCTATTAAAAGTGGTTTGTCCAGGCTGGTCAGATTTGAATCGTCCGTTACAAGCCCTCAACGATAGAGAGAGAGCAAGAGAGAGTATTTGCAGCACTAGTGGGTTCCAAGCCCTAACCGTGGGAATCATAGGCTCAGGAATATTCGAGTGAGCATCTTCCGCCACAGGATCATTCTGTGCAGAGAGGCTGAGTGGCTCATATTGGCAATTGAAGTCGCCACCAACTATGAGTGAATATTCTGAATCCAGAGTCAGAATAAAATCATTCAGAGCTGTAATGACCTTGGATTCACAACCTCCTGGGGAGGGACTTGAATAGACATTTAAAAGGGCTATAAATTTGTTCCCAGGCAAGTCTAGTAGAACACATAGGATGTCTTCTGAACCCGTTTGGAGTTGCCTAGCTGAAGCTCCCAGATGAATTGCAACCCAGGTGCTAAGGCCTCCGGAAGGTCTCCCCCTGCCACTAGATAAGGCAAGGATATCAAAAGTGGCATACCCTTCTCGTTGGTAATTTTCCGTGGCCCATGTCTCTTGTAACAAGCAAATATCAAAGGTGTCCATAAACTTTCCCCACTCTTTGCAGATCTGTTTGCTCTTTAGACCCGCTACATTCCAGGAGATAAGATTAACATTGGTCCTGGGCTCTATTTCAGCAGAAGAGTCCTTGTCCAAATTTACCCCAACAGATTCATGTGTCAATACGCCCAGCCGGGGCGATGCAGGAGAATTTTCCAGGTGTACAATTGAACCTTCCCTGTGACAGGCTACCATGAGATTGGGTGTAGGGACAGAGGAAGGGAACACGGGACGTGAACAATTAGCCCCCCCAGCTGCCTTAACGTTGTTTGACTCTTTCTGGGCCCCAGTCAAGATAGGAGAAACACCGGGGACCGGGCGTCAGTCCACCTGGTCTAGAACACTGTAGTTGTTAAAATGATAGAGGATTCAAGAACAGGTGGGCAAAATTGGGTTATGGCTTGAGATTCATTGAGACGATGAGGATGGGAACCCACCAAGTCCCAATCTGGGCCCGTCGCCCAGATCGTCCCAGAAGCTTTACGACCCATTAAAGAAGGACCCGGGTAAAAGTGGGTAAGGGGGAGAGCTTTAATGGAAGTTTCAGTGCTGCCTGTGATGCATGGCTGTACGTTGCAGATGTAACCAACTGTTCTAGGGTTTCTAAAGTTAATTACAACGCAATCGCCCTGCAGATCTTTGGTTCTATTTCCCACCCAGTCGAGCCGTCTTGCAAAGAGAATTTCGCTGCTACACCCTTTCGGAAGGGGTTTGTAGCGATTCAACCAATGAATACACTTGTTCTTGAGCTTACAGGAGTCCTCCTTCGTGCCCTTATCTAAGGTAGGAACCCCTGCGAGTACCACCACATAAGGAACTGATTCAGGGGGGAGATCCAAACAAGTTAGCTTGTGTTTCACTTGGGTGGCAATATTTGGACCGCTAAGTGTGTTATGTGGAGTATTAATGGCTCCCGTGTCAACAGGTGTGTTTGTTTTAGCAAAATTACCCCTACTCAAAGCATTTCCAGTTATAGTGGATGTGGATGGACTATCAAGGGGTATTTGGGCAGTAGTTCCAGACCTATCACTCTGCGAGATGGAATGGACTACAGCTCCTAGCCTCGGGTTGGGGGGTTTAGAAGCAGGAACAGTTGGCTCAGCAGGATAATTTGCGGAAAGAAAAGGATTGATGTTAGTGCCCTCCCGCAAATTAGGCTCAATATCCCCCAAGACACCAACAAACCGCAGTTCAAAAGCTGATAACTTATTTTCAATTACATCAAGTCTATTATACATTGGAAGGTATGTAGCAGTAAGTAGCTGCTCCAATTTAGACCAGAAATCTCCTCCAAATTCCGTGCCCAGGTTGCACTCAGTGCTTTGCGACGTCAAATTAGCATGTTCAGTGTTAACTGCACAATCCATGACCCGAAGTTTAGGCCGTTTAGGATGTTTCGAATTTATGTTAGTCAGGGCTGTGCCACTCCGCTTACGTCTAGCAGCCTGTTTAATCGAAGTAGCATTGGTTGCTTCCAGTCGAATCGGGTTGGCCAGATCGGGTAAACCCCACAGTAGTTGTAGCGAGGCTTGGAACCTGGCCGGTATGCTCTTTGCGCTCAGTATGATTATTGATGTTAGGGCTCGAGTTTGTGGATGTAGATGGACTGCCGTGGGAGTTGATAATATAACTAGCAGTACAATGGCTGGTTGGTGACTGAGCTGTGGCAATATTTCCCAAAGATGACCTTTTAGTGAAAGCTTGATCAAGAGAGAGCCTTTTTTCGGTCATCTCGATTTCTCTCTGTAGGACTGAGGTGGCCCTTATGAGAAAATTGTCCAGTGTGCCAACTACTCCGGACCCAGTTAGAGACCTCCTCCCTTTCCCGGGACCTCCAGTTGCCATTGCCCAGATATCGGCAGCAGAAGCAAACACAAGAAAAAAAAAAGGACGAGAACAAAGCAGCACAATAAACCTGAAGGGCCAGCAGAGCAGTGGATCACTGTAACACAGGCAATCAACGTCAGCGGGGAACAAATGTAAGTTCACATACCATAGGAGCCAAGAGTTATGTCCCGTCCCGTCCTCTGCCGACCTCGGACGAGCTCAGACGAGCCCGCCCTTTGCCCGGGCTTCGCCCCGGACTACGCCCCGCACGCGTCCCGCTAACGCGGTTGTGGGCTGGATTCAAGTAGTGGAAGTAGGAGGGGCCGGGAAGAGTGTCCAGGTGCGCTGTGTTAGCTTTGTAGTTACGCACCCTGGACCTCGCAGTCCCAGCAGGTAAAACGGGCTCCAGGTAAAATCAAGGTTAGCGCTGATTAAAACGTCCCGGTAACTTCCACGGTGCACAGAGAATGAAGGATTTCAGGAAACACTGTCCGCGCCTGCGAGCCATATTTCACAATTATTTTTTAAACAATTCACGCAACTCTTCTCTAATCTACTTAACTATTCTGTCCTATCCCAGCGCGAACCACACTAACGCACCAATTAGAAACCTTTACGTCACTTTCATACTGACCAATCTCAGCGCAACTCACACCAACATACCAATCAGAAAGCTCTTCGTATTTCCGCGACTGACCAATCCCAGCGCGGTTCTTGTTGACGTCAGCTCTACTCCTGCTTCTGCTGAACCCTCCTTTACAAAATTATCGGCACTATTGTTTAACTCGTTTATTTAACAAAATCGGTTAGTTACGACATAAACACGTTTCCATTGTCCGTTTCTCTAAAAAAAAGAGATAGTTTATTCAAACATTCAAGAATACTGTTTCATTCGATAAGTGTAGCACTTCCCTCTACCTTACCCTTCTCTCAAACAAGAGGTGAACCACATATATAGACTATACTGCCCCAGAGAATTAAGGCCAGAGTTTCACAAAAAAACCTGTTGCCAGTCCAATCAACACAATTCACACGTGAATTTCCCTGACATAACACAATCTTGTGTTATCACCAGATTGAAATCAGACAATGCACAATTCCATGTGACTTCTCTCGTCAGACAAATCCACTTCCTACTTCCCGGAAGCTTCAAAATTCCGACTACATATAACGTGACACAAACTCAACATGGAGTGTTAAACATAGAGATTAATAATCAATAATCCCCTTAACTTACCTATAGAAACCATAACTCTGCTACCAAGAAAACTAATGCAGCGCGGCTATAACAAACCCTTTACAAACGTCACCAGACCCAGAAAAAACCCTTACACCACTTATTCATCGGCGGGGCCAATAACACCGAAAGCACACATTCACTCATTTTCTCTGGATAGGTGACAAGCTGACAAGCTGCAAGACATACGGGGTACCTTAATACTATTTTTCCCTAAATAATAACTATATACATTATATACATTTAACTCTAGAATTTTCCAGTTTGAAACATCAAGATACTCCGCTATTTTGGGTCGATGGACCAACTAGTAGGAATCAGTTGATGGCGATTAAGTTAAGCTCAATCACAATTAAGACCTTTAACCTTTATAGATCACAACTTTAATTTTAATAACCACAGACTCAGTTTGAGTTAGCATGACATTTTATCTAGATTCATTGAATACATTGAATAAGTAAAATTTATTAGACAAAATATAACATTAATTTCATAAGTATTTCAAGTAAAGATTGAAATAGAAACAGAAAATACTCATTACCCTTGGACTTAGGGCGATGACGAGAATGATTCACCAGAGCATGAATCGCAGATCACAGGATAGGTTCCCAAACTGACTGACTGTCCCTCTAACCTCGTCGGACATATTCCCTCCCAGGATAGAATCCCGCGACGGTCTCGTTCCTTTTCCCTATCAAAGTTCGAAGTTCAAATTTGTCAAAGTCTTTTCAGCATCAGGAAGAAAAATCGTCTCAAGAGACAGCTTGTCGTGTTGAATAGAAGAAATAAGCAAGCGCCACCACGTCATCATAAGCACCACTTTTTGTACCCTTTCACTAACTTGCTATACCCAAAATTTAAACTTTTTAGGGGCTGTATTCATTCTCATTGGTC
Organism: Triturus cristatus; assembly: GCF_964204655.1. Taxonomy (NCBI): domain Eukaryota; kingdom Metazoa; phylum Chordata; class Amphibia; order Caudata; family Salamandridae; genus Triturus; species Triturus cristatus. The sequence continues at coordinate 1,474,426,622 of NC_140591.1, read as the reverse complement.
CATTGGAGGGGTGGTGATGGTCACCTCATTATCCTCCTTGCCTAAACTGGTTCTGTAAATAATACGTTTTTGCACCACTCTCATGACTTGACAAATCCCAATATTTAACTTTGTTAAAGTATTTGCAACAATTTCCATAAATGATTAATAAGATCATCTTCTGCAGTTCAAGTCTCTCATCCGTTCCCATGCATTTACACAGGGATTGTTGCACAGCTCTTGTCCTAGGTCATCTCAGCCTTGACACCTCTCTGGGCATAGGCCATACACTCGTGACTGAAACTTCCATTCTGCTCATGCGCAGGGGCCATCTTTGTTACACGTAATCACATCTATCGGCAGCGGCCATTTTCTCAGCGAGACCTAGCAGGCCTGAACGGAACTAATATGAAAATAACATAGCAGAAATTCGACATAGAAAATAAGCCCTTCTGTTTACCACCCGCCATTCTAATGACCCGTGTTAGGTGTTACCTAGTATAAGCGACATTTAAAGCCATTTTACTTACCATCTGCATTCTTTTTGCCACAATATTTTTACTACAGCGAAATACATGCAATTTTACTTCTGTTTTCTACACAAATCACAAACCTGTTAAATTCACATTGGTAAATAAATTTGATTATTGCAATTGCCAGTTAGTTTTCCCGCGTGCAGTGTCTAATTAAAGGTGCGTTGATTGATTAATACATACGTTCAAACAGTTAGTATTTTTAGGTTATGAGGTCATTAACTTTGAAGGGGGTACAAACATTTTTGTATTTTCCCTCGCTCCATCAGAAGCATCATGGTGGTAGCCAGAGCAAGTACAGATGTCACCCAATATGCAATCAGAAGTGTCCGTGAGTTGCAGTGCACTGAGGTTGGGGCACCAGAGCTGAGCATGCTCATGTAAAATAAATTGTCTAGGTTTGTGTCCCTTCCGGATATTCCTGCTGCAGCTGCAGTGGGGTGTGTTACACCTGCATCATCTTCCTCATCATCGTCCCAGGTCTTCCACACTGCCTGAGGTGACATTGCTGCATGAGCTGTCCATAGCACAAAACTCAATCAGGAATGGTCCATGAGTTGTGGTGCACTGAGTCAGTGGCACCTGAAGAGCTGAGCAGGGTATCAAGCAGAGGATGGCATCCACAACAGGTGTGAGCAACTCTGATAGTCTGGCAGTAAGACTCTTTTGACTCTGACAGTTGTTGGTTGGAGGTGTTCCTGGCGGTGGTGGTGTGTGCATCCTGCTGTGATGCAACGTCTGGGCAGGTCAGGACTCGATTTGATGTGTGAGCCTTGGTGGACCGCAGTTGAGGCTGGAGGCAGCAGACAGCACAGGGCCACAGACACATGGCGTTGATGACCCCAAGGCCATCGACCCAGAGGCCATCCAATATTCCATCAGACAGGGTCCATGACTTGAGCTGCACAGAGTTAGTGGCCCCGGATGCACTGCGGCCAGCACAGGCACACCGCCACAGGACACTGACTTGCGGTGCACTGAGGTAGGGCCACGCGAGCTGAGCGGGTCCTCGTCGATGTCTAAGGTGAATGTCGCGGAGGGTTGCGGGGGACAGTGGAAGGTGTCCTTCCACGGCATGATGCAGAGGGCAGAAGCTGGCAGAAACAGGCAAATGGAGGAGTGGAACGCTACAGCCTCACTTTTTACCACCAAGTCAGTATCACCTACATGATGATGAAGACAACCCCAAGGCCATAGACTCAGAGGCCACCAAAGTTCAACCAGAGAGTGTCCATGAATGTCGGGGCACAGACTTAATGGCACCGGAGCTGAAAGGGGATGCAGTCTGCGATGAGGCCTGTACAATGATATGAACTCTGCCATAAATAAATCAAGACTCAGTTCCAAATGTGTGACCTACTTGGCCGCAGTGTAGGCCGGAGGCAGCGGTCAGCATGGGCCCACAGCCATGTGTCGTTGGCTTGCGATGCACAGAGTTAGTGGCACCAGAGCAGTTGTTGGTAGTGTTCGATCACCTCCGTAACGATGATCCTTTTTCCCTCCGGACTGAACCGCGTCTTCCTCTTACTCCTATCCTTGAGTTCAATGAAATGTACTCTGCCATTGAGAAATAAAGACTCAGTTCCAAATGTGTGACCTACTTGGCTGCAGTGTAGGCCGGAGGCAGCAGTCAGCAATGGACCACAGACCGATGTGGTTGGAATGCTATGCACAGAGTTGGTGGCACCACATCGAAGGGAGTATAGTAATATAAATGCAGCTATTGACATATGAACTCGGCCATAATGATATCAAGGCTCAGTTCCAAATGTGTGATCTACTAGACCGCATTGTAGGCCGGAGGCAGCAGTGGAGTACGTCAACGAGAAAGGAGTACTGTGGGCCTGAGTCGAGGAGGCCGTGATGGTCAGAGGAGGCTGCCAAGGTCACGGGCCCCGGGCTTAGAGCTTGCACCGGCACGTGGTGGGCCCTCTTTGACACACGCCGGTGTTGGCAGGTGAGCAGTGAGGCCTGGGTGCGCAGGGGTGGGCAAAACAGGTTTGGGGACCAGCGGCCCAGGGTGCAGCAGGCACACAGGAGCGCAGGCAACACCCCTCATGATGTCGGCCTCATGGAGGGGTGAGAGGCGCCGCCCTGGCAGACACGTTGACCATTCCGGAAGAGAACCACGCCCAGAGCTACGTGCTTTTTATTCACACCCCTACACTAGCCTGGCATATGCCGGGCCAGCCCACTCCACTCACGCTTATGGGGGGGATGTGACAAGCTACTTTTCCGTAATCTTCCCCACTGGCTGAGGTAACATGGTTGCGTCCACTTTCCACTGCACTCCAAACACCAGCAGTATATGTCGACATGGACATGTCTGTGGTCTGCATACTGCAGTCTGTCCAGCACATCCACTCCACACTTGGCATTGTGTACATTCTCATTCATGGGTCACTTGCCTCCTTCACACATGCCTAGTTCCAACTTCCCACCTCTCCCCACAATCTGCTATTGTGTGGCTGAGGTGCCATGCCGTTGGTGGCTTATGTACATGACTAGCCCAGGTTACCACAGTAAGTTGTGCTTCGTGTCTGGTAGGTGGGCATGTTGTCTGGCATGTTGTATGTGAGTTTGTAACGTGTGCATCCCCAGAGTTGTGAGTTGCATGATTGTGGAGTTGAGGTGTGTGGTGTGTTCATTTGGTTCTTACCAACGAGCAGTGCATTTCCATAGGTGCCATCCTGGAAGGGCTGGTTGATGATGGACTGTCTGAAGATGTAGGAATCGCGCACACTGCCTGGGTAGTTGGCAATGACATTGGTGAAGAGTCCCCGGTGGTCCACTATTGCCTGGAATGCGTGTGCTTTCTGTTGCAGTAATTGTGTGCAGAGTCGGCAGGGGGCACAAGTAGGACATGTGTGCAGTCACATGCCCCAACACGTACGGGAAGCCTGCTATGGCGTAGAAGCCATGCTTGGTCTCCAGCTGTTCCTGCACAGTGTGGGGGAAGTAAAGGTACTGGGGTACCAAGCTGATGTTGGCATCCAGGACAGGGATGAGGAACTACGATAGGGCTGGCTGTGAGACTCCTCCAACTCTGGCAGTTGTTGGTTGTAATGTCCCAGAGTCCAACAAGTGCAGCACAGCCAGCAGCTTTGTCTGAGGTGGGATGTTGGTTGTCCTCTGTGTTGGTACCATCAGCCTGTGGGCAATGATGGTCAGGATGCGGAGGATGGTTGTCCTTTTGAGCCTGTAGTGGGCAATGACATTCTCTGGTGTTAGGTCTGTGAGGCTGGTGCATTTTTTGGAGGTCCGCTGTCTTTGTCTGCGCTGCGTCTGTGGTAGTTCGGGTGGGGTGCGGGGGGGCCTGGGGTGGTGGTGGGCCTGGGTGTGGTGGCGGTGGGTGTTGTGGCCCTCTTGGGGCTCCAAGCTGCATGATCAGCAGCTCCATGGCATCTGTTGTTCTTATGGTGTGGCTCTGGGCTGGGCTCCCTTTTATGGTGCAGGTTGTCGTCCGACTTTACACCAGGTCAGACAGGTGTTAAATTCCTGCTGTTAACGCGCTTTATTGCCTGTTTTGGGATCTAATCGCAGATCTGGCTGGTCGTTGAGAATGTTGCGGAGTGGTGTTTTCTTGGCTTTTTGCATGGGAACGCCTACTCTGCATCTCAATAGCGTTAGTTGCTGGGGTCATTGGTAGCAATGTTTTTTGCGTCTGCTTTCACAGGTAAACTGGTGATATCGGCTGTTAGCACCTGCTTGTGAATAGGGCGATGACTTTATCGCCACTTTGGGTGCGATAAAGTGCTGATAACTCGCCAATAAGTCCGTGAGAATATGCCCCAAAGTCTTTTGCCATTTCTACAGCAAGGGCTTTAAGCATAGGATTAGCACCTTGCCATCCATGCCGAGCTGTAAAATGACAAAAGCCTTTTACCACTCCTGGCACAGAATTACAGCTTTGGATTGGTATAATACCATCCAAGCCAACCTGGAATGAATAAAAGCAATCCCAGACATTAGTTTCGCTATCATTATAGGTCTTAAGAGAGCTTTGTCCATATACAAGGGAGCACCTAGTATAAGTCAAAACAATACCCTTTCAGGCTTAGAGTGCCTCATAAATTATGCAAAAAAGAAGCAGAGAACTCTGGGTAGTTCCCAAGTTTAGTTCCACATGGAGGTGGAGTTCTCTGCCGCTGGGTCAGAGGTATCCCTATGGTAAAGTATATATATTTATTTAAACACAATGTAGAATAAAATGTACAGCTAGTGCATTATTAACTAATTCTTGATTATAGTTTGTTTAAAGATTTCTTTAAAAAATCCCAGCCCAAGTAACATATGTACATTTACTAATTGTGTATTAAAATTACAAAAATGTGTGTACAATAATTTAAATAGGGTTAGTTAAATTTTAAAAGAATGAAAATTACATTTGTTTCTAAAAAAATGAATAGGGCTATTAAAATATTTTATCATGTCGATATGTAATTTTTAACATTGCATTATTTTCTGTCGGGCCTGTTTTTAGTCCCTGCTTTTCTATGGGAGGGTATTGCAGTACCAATGGTTGGCCATGTCTGGTGCTGGATTTACTCCATGTTTGATCTAGAGTACATTTACTACTGTTTTGGGTACTTTTGACTGTAGTAACTTTAGAAGTGTACTTTGTGCATAGAAATGGACTTACCCTTTTGGGGGTTAGTGTCTGTCCCATCGTAAAACCCTCCTTAGCTCCATAAACCTTTCCTTACTCTTCTGGAAACCCCTCCTATTTAGAAGTATGTATTCCTCTGTTTCCACTCCCTCCCCAAGGCACCCTCCGACATTTACTATTAAGTATAAACGTACATATGTGAGGATCTTCCCATAGAAAAGATATGAGAGGTGTAGATTTACACTTGTGAATTGCATTTTATTAGTAAGTAGGTTGTACTACTTCAGTACTCCTTTACTAGAAAATGCAGTTTGTGAATCAGCCCAATGTAATTTAATTTAAGTACATGCTGCACCTTAATCCAATTTTGGGGTTAGGGTTATTTAATTCTGTTTAAATTAACTAAGGACTCACGTTTTTCTCAGCATTAGGATCAGGTTATTTTTTATGGTAATTGAATGTAAATAAGGGTGCACAATAGGGTTAGGGTTGACATGAGGGATAACATACATTGTATTTATATATATAAATAGTTTGATATTAGGGCTGATTTAGTATTATGGCTAGTTTACAGTTAGAAATTGAATGTTATTTACTTTCAATTTACTAAAGGGAGGGTTAGGATTTAATTTTGATTTAATGTAAATAGAGTACAAATTATTTAGCAGTAGGATTCAGTTTAGCTTTAGGGTTAGTTTAAGATAAAGTATTTAGTCTTAATAAATTAATGGGAGAGCTGACAATGGAATTATATTAACAAGCATTTGTAATTAATGTAATTAAAGTAAAATCATTTATAGAAAAAGTTGCACTGGGACTAGGGTAAAGTTTTCAATTAAAAGCAATTTCATTTGGTCTGAATTAAGTCTGGATTTACAATTAGAATTAATTTAGGGTTAAATAATGAGTCTAAATAAATCAAAGTTGAATTAGTTATAGTTTAGGGCCAATGTGGGTCAATGTAAGTATGTCATGGCAGTAGTAAATATGCTCTAAACATACCTTGTCAATATAGTTGTATTTGAGGTAGTGGATTTGCTGTAGAGGACTAGAGGTAGGAACATAAAACCAGGCCTTGTTTATAGCATGGAGTGCAGGATACACCATAATAAGTATGGCGATGTCTCACCCACCATATCAGAAGTACATTATAATCTATGGCACTTGTAATACGGTGGGCAGGATATCCATCACGTTTTGACAGGGTATCCACCCACCAAACTCCAAATAAGGCCAAATGTCTACTACAAGGTCCTTATAATGTTCATCTATTATTTATTTTTAATAATTAGAATTGTAATAATTGCAAACCGCCTCCAATGACAAAATAGTTTTTTAGAGAGATTATTTGTATTGCAGAAAAGAGCATTTCAAATGTGTGCTGAACACAGAACAGTATTTTATATGTGGTGTCCAAATACAACCAGATTACAGAAACCTCCATGTAAATGGAGGATGTAGATAAGCAGTGCTGTTATACTTTTACATTATACATATGTATAATTTAAGGCACAGGGAGCTGGAGCAATTTGCCCATTATCACCTAATTTTTCACTCAAATGCCAAAAGTAGGGATATAAAAACTAAAAGGTGGCAGAGCTCAATTAAAAACAGCAAAACTGCTCGACCCTTTAAAATAGTTTCAGCTTTTTGTATTTATTTTATTGGTAAGCTAAGAGCTATTCAATAATTTTGCAGGCATTACTTGCTCACTGACAAATAAAACAAAGCAGTTAAGAGAACATACCTGCTGAACAATGTGGTTTTTGTTTACAGCTTCATGCTGCTTTTAATCAATCAATCAAACAGCATTCACCAGCTGTTATCTTGCTCAGTCGACATTCCTGCAAGGCTTTCCTAGAAACCAGGGAAAGCGAAAGACACCTGTGGATGGCTGGAGGTCCTGACTCCAGCCACGTGAGAGGAAAGAGAAACAGTTTAATGTGTCAGCAGCAATGCACAAAAGAGACAGGTGGCCCCAGCCTTGACACTGTGAATAGTGAAAGTGATGTGTCCATGTCAGGCTTCCGTACAGACAAGAAAATATACACGTCAAGGAACCAGCACTGGGGCACATAGGAGAGATTGTGTTCTGCCGACCAAGCATGGCACAGTTTTAAAAGTTGTTTGTCTTAGTGTGTGCCCTGCCCTCTCCTGTGTGCACAAGGCCACTCCTTTCACTGCAGGTTTACTATGTTTAACTACTAGTGAACATTATTTAACCACTTTAAAGACCGCTCTGTATCATACACAGCCTACAAGCATTTTATAACAATATACCCGTATTATATTTTAAATTCACAAAATGTTCAGCCTGCAGCCCCCTAGCCCCACTAGCCACTGGATACCCACCTTCATTAGGTGTGGTCTTGAGACAGATTTAGCGGCTTAGCTAGCCAGGTGTCTTGTATTTCCAAACAATTCATAACAAAAACACACCGTATATGAACAAAGAGCCCTTCTGTGTGACCTTTGATCCCTTACTTTCTTCAGGTGTCAACATTTTGCGTCCTCCTATCACAGCATACAGCACGGGGTAGAGGCTCAGCCCACTCCAGCCATTGGCTCTCCTCACTGCAAGGGATGGCCTTTTGCTTGTGCACATGTGTAGTCCACTTCAGTGTCGGAGTTGCTAGGAAAATAAAGACCCTCATTTCTGCTTTCATTTTATTTTTATGATAGGTTAGTTTAACTTTTTGATTTATTTTTGCAAACATATGATCAACATCTTTAATCCATGGCATGTTCACACCATATTTCTTTTAAATTTTAAGGGCCAGATGTATGAACCATTTTTTTGGTCGCAAACACTCTGAATTGGAGTTTGCCATTGCAAAAATGTTTTCTTTATAATTTACAAACCACATTTTATGGGTTGGTAAAGTTTTACTCACTCCTTAAATGGGATTCTGACTAGACAATGATTTGCCATATTAAAGGGGTGTGTTGTGGGCATCCATTCCAAATACTAAATGGGTATGCAATGTATCAATGGCTTGAAAATGTAAACTCAGTCCCAAACCTTTGAAATGTTACCATCTCTCATGGTCGAGTGGTAACCCATTCAAAAACAGGGAAGGGGGGCCTTTTAAAGCCTTCTTCCCATTTGTGAATGTCACAAAAAGTTTCAGGAACAGTTGATAGTGGCCCAAGGGATCAATGCCAACTCTGAATGAAACTTTAAAACAAGCATTTGCAATGCAAATAGGTCTCGCATTTGGGAGTCAGAGCTATTGACATTGTAAATGGCAATGTTTTTTACCTATACGTTTTATTTTTGGAGTGAATGTATGTAGTGTGCAAAATCCCTTGGAAAGGTCCTGCACTTTGTAATAAATATATTGAAAAAGACGCAAAGTGTGGATTGTATCAACAATTGCTTGGCACGTAACTGATGGGTGAAGTGCCGCCACACATGCACACCATGGTGCTTTACTAATGCGAAACTCATTAATAAAAGTAGTGCTTACAGACTAACCAACGCGATCAGGATCAGAGCATGTGAATCCGAATCCCGGCTTCTCTTTCATTTTCTAGACTATTTGACTCACTCTCCTGCGTCTTGGTTATCCCTCAAACACTGGGAGGCAATGAAGTTTGCCAAGGGGGCGGGGGGCTTTGGGGGTACATGAAAATGTATTCATTGCCTAGTTGTCAAAGGTCGCCCGGTGCTATTAGTTAAAAGTGTGCAGATTTCATTGAGATATTAAGAGTACTTTACTCGCGTCTATGAGAAAATCGACATTAACTAAACAAAATGCCAGAATTTGTGTCAGTTTTAACAGTGTTTTAGACAGTACTGGTTGCTTAGTTTCATTGTATACATTTTTGTATATACTCTTTTACACAGCATCCAAAGTAGGTTACCTAACCGCAAAGCCCTGAGTTGTTAAATGACCCATAGAAGGGAGTGTTTTACAGTCGAGCAAATGTGTTGAAATGTAATTTTGGTAGTGCCATGGAATGATGAGCCAATGAGGTACTCGATGAGCAGGTATTTAACTACACGTTTAAAACGTATGGTATTGTGGCTGTTTTTTGTTTGTACACAACCACCTCTCTGAATGTGTTTATTAACACAGAGCTTCATCTACCAGAAAGTGCTCACAGAGGGGCAACTAAAGCACAGAACAAAATGTATTCATTTATCCTGAGTGTGAAGGCACCCAGAAGGCTTAGGAGCCCGCCCGGAGAGGCTAGGGATCCCAGTGCTTCTACAGACTCTGCCGTGCTCCTCTGCACCAGCTGGGCACAGCTCAGAATCTGCAATTTCTGCTAAGAATAGGTGAGGGGGATGAGGTTGGGGCATGCGGGAGTTGCCGGCAGATTTCCAGGTTATTGGAAGGGATGATTCTGACGTGAGGCAATGGAGACTGACTTTGTCTGTTTGTCTGCACCAGTCTCTATTTCTCTACCATCTACCGGGCTCACTGTCATGTATCCATTCATCTCTCTCTGTTAGAGGTGCGTGAGCCAATATATTAATTAACAGGTAGAGCCAGCCCGAGACGAGCTAAGCGTATACGAGCCAGTGGGCGAGGCGTGAAAATGATCGTCATGTTAATCATACAGTAAACATGATGTAAATGTGCGATAATGTCTCTTCAGAATTAAAAAAAGTGCATTTCTTTAGCGCATCACCTCAGTACACAAGATTATAGCACTGAATTGAAAGGAAGTTATCAAAAGTGCTCGTTTTAAGCATGAGTTAAAACACTGCTGCTCCTCCCGCCCGACCACAATGCAATTTGTGAACTAAGAGGCCTCAGTTGCCATGCATACCCCGAATGTTGCCTAGAGTCTTATTATATTTAGAGTAACATTAAAATCTAGTTCATTCAACACGAGAAGTTTTTGTACAGCACGCATCTTGAACTCGCATATTTCAAGGTGGCAATAATAAATATGAAAACGGAAGTGCCGGCAGGCAAAAAAATATGAACGGGAGTGGGGGGGTGGGTGAGAGTCACAGACTGAGGGAGGGGGCGATGGGGTGGGGAGACAGGGAAGAAAATAGTGTTAGGAGTAAAGGGGCCAATAGCCCTGGAAGGATACAAATGATGAATGAGGAGGGACTAACAAGCCACAAAAGCCAATGGGCAGAGAGTGGGCGGAGCTTCCCCGAAGCTTCCACACTACAGTATATACTGCATGTCTCGCATGGCGATGGCAGCGCATTCGCGCTGCAACGCTAGGCAAGACCTAAAAGAAAATAGTGCCAGGAGTACTAGTGAACATTATTTAACCACTTTGAAGACCGCTCTGTATCATACACAGCCTACAAGCATTTTATAAAAATATATCCGTATTATATTTAAAATTCACAAAATGTTCAGCCTCCAGCCCCCTAGCCCCACTAGCCACTGGATACCCACCTTCATTAGCTGTGGCTTAGCTAGCCAGGTGTCTTGTATTTCCAAACAATTCATAACAAAAACACACCGTATATAATGCATGCCTCACAAAGCGATGGCAGTGCATTCGCGCTGCAAAGCGAAGGCGAGGCCTAAAAAGACTTTATGTTTTAATTGCAGTCAAGTTTCCTTTACATAATTGTTCCTGACTACGTCTTTATATGTAGCAGCCCTCGATGTATATATTTGCAGCTTGACGCTCTACATTAGGACATCAGCCTTGTTTTCCTGGCTGTTACTCAGAGCTTCCATAGCATTGGGCCACTGAGTGGTAATGGGGCAACACATTTGGCAAAACTAGTATGTGATAAGCAGCATACTTATTCCAACTGCACTCCCTGCTGGTGAAATCTTTCTGGCACCAAGGAAATGAGGAAGAAGACTATTGGCCATTGAGGCCCCGCCCCTTCACCAGGAAGAACAGCATTCTTGCTGCCCTAAGTGCACCTGCATCTTTTTGCTGCCTATTTTAAAATACTGGTAAACTTTACCAGTGCTAGAAGTTTTGTATTTACCAAAGTTTGGAAAAAATACGCGAAGCTTCTTTACTTCAATGGCAGAGGCATGATGTAAACAATAATTTCAAATACAATAGCTCTTGCTTTTATAGTGCGAGTGCTAAGCTGTTGGCTTTGCCAATGTTTGACTGTAAAGTAAAAAACCCGTTTCAAACTACTAGAGGAAATGCAGACACACATCATATGGTACCTCAGACATGTACATTGCATCCATTGTTTTCAATCATTATCAATGGCATGGTTAATTATTCAAACACTTTTCAATCGGGATACTCCGAACAAAAGAGAAAAAGAATAAGATAGTGTTAGAATGTGAAGGGAAATGCTTTAAAAATCCTTAATTACCTGCCACTCCACTCAGCCATTTGGTTCCCTGCAGCAGACCAGAAAACAGATGTATGACCCACTAGGATACATGTAATGTCAAGTATCAGTTCCTCCTCAGATGTCAGCTCAGGGAGTGTAGCAGAAGGCCCTTCACCCAGAGCCATAAACTCCTTTGAATGCCACAGTTTGTGCTTCATGAACTATGTAGAATGCGCAAGGTAAAAGAAAAACAACCTTTAAAGCCATGCCCCAGCACAAATATCCATGTTTCTGTGCTTTTACAGACGAGCCAGAAAAAGTGGGGACAAACAGAGCGGGGTCAAGGAGAGGAAAGCTATTTGAGGTGGAAGCTGCATGCGAGAGGGAAAGCTGGAAAAGACATCCACTCTCATCGAGTGCTGAGTGAAAGAGAAAAAAGTAGTTGCATAAATGTGAGCAGTAGAAGTATACTAGTCAGCCAATCAAAAGAATCTTAAAATCGCTGTGTTCCAGGGTAGGGCCACCCACAAGAAGAGGAAGGCAAGCCAATATGTAAATAGAAAGCAAATGACAGGTTGTGCTGTCTGGTAGGCGAGACCTACAAATGATGATTGATGATTATAAAATCAAGACATTGTTGACATGACTTACCACCACCATCTCCTTTCATCTTATGGTCCTCTTGCAGAATCATATTGTTCTCCCCTTTATTGTATGGAGGTCATCCTGAAAGGATGAAAGAAACAAGCATTGGCAAAGTGAATAGGTCTCGCCTTTGATGCCAACATATTGTTTTACCAGTTTTTATCCTCAGAGATCCCTCCATGCATACATGTACGTACGATGTGGCCATACTGTAATGGAATTTCAAATAAATATATAAAAACAATATTACAAGATGTCTGCCGTGAATGTGCATCTTGTAGAGCAACCATATTTTAATGCAGTTTTAAAGTTTATTTGAAAACACAATACAAGATTGCCGATGTACATAATGGTGCATGCACAGCAGCTATCTTGTAAATTGCATTATATGATACTGCTATGTATGCAAGTGCATGTGCAGTGGCAATCTTGCAATGACCTTTCAAAAAGTATAAGAAAGTTTATTACATGTTGGTCGCAGCCCATGCCCGAATCTGTATAGCAGTTATCTTTTAATGGAGATTCTTATGTTAAGGTGAGAAAGTGGATTATTAGTTGGGGTGGATGGGAGTGCACATTATGTAATAATGGCAAACTTCTTGTTAGGCCTATTAAAGGTTTCAGTAATTTAATGAAAAAACAACAGTTGATGGACAGAATGCAGAACAATGTCATACATTCACCCCAGTACAGAGATCTGGGCCTAAATCCATTGTTTTTTTGCTCACCATGCCGTTCCAGTTTGAACCCAGCCATATGCAAATCAGTCTTGACCCTGTGCCTCATGGGAACAGTCCAGCCCGAACTGCAAAGCCAGGTCCTCCCTGGACTGGAAACAAGCATCCTAGGACCGGTTTCGGGGTTTCACCCCTCTTCAGCCAGGATAGCTTGATTCCAGTGGCATGGAGAGCACGGGACCCACGTCTGGGCATACCCTTCCCACTCGGGGTGACAAATGCAAAAACAACAGTTGATGGACAGAATGCAGAAAAATGTCATACATTCACCCCAGTACAGAGATCTGGGCCTAATTCCATCGTTTTTATGCTCACCATGCCGTTCCAGTTTGAACCCAAGCATATGCAAATCAGTCTTGACCATGTGCCTCATGGGAACAGTCCAGCCCGAGCTGCCAAGCCAGGTCCTCCATGGACTGGAAACAAGCATCCTAGGACCGGTTTCAGGGTTTCACCCCTATTCAGCCAGGATAGCTTGATTCCAGTGGCATGGAGAGCACGGGGCCCACATCTGGGCATTCCCTTCCCACTCGGGGTGACAAATGCAAAAACAACAGTTGATGGACAGAATGCAGAACAATGTCATACATTCACCCCAGTACAGAGACCTGGGCCTAATTCCATCGTTTTTATGCTCACCATGCTGTTCCAGTTTGAACCCAAGCATATGCAAATCTGTCTTGACCCTGTGCCTCATGGGAACAGTCCAGCCCGAACTGCCAAACCAGGTCCTCCATGGACTGGAAACAAGCATCCTAGGACCGGTTTCAGGGTTTCACCCCTATTCAGCCAGGATAGCTTGATTCCAGTGGCATGGAGAGCACGGGACCCATGTCTGGGCATACCCTTCCCACTCGGGGTGACAAATGCAAAAACAACAGTTGATGGACAGAATACAGAACAATGTCAAACATTCACCCCAGCACAGAGATCTGGGCCTAAATCCATCGTTTTTTTGCTCACCATGCCGTTCTAGTTTGAACCCAGCCATATGCAAATCAGTCTTGACCCTGGGCCTCATGGGAACAGTCCAGCCCGAACTGCCAAGCCAGGTCCTCCCTGGACTGGAAACAAGCATCCTAGGACCGGTTTCGGGGTTTCACCCCTCTTCAGCCAGGATAGCTTGATTCCAGTGGCATGGAGAGCACGGGACCAACATCTGGGCACACCCTTCCCACTCGGGGTGACACATGCAAAAATAACAGTTGATGGACAGAATGCAGAACAATGTCATACCTTCACCCCAGTACAGAGATCTGGGCCTAAATCCATCGTTTTTTTGCTCACCATGCTGTTCCAGTTTGAACCCAGCCATACGCAAATCAGTGTTGACCCAATGCCTCATGGGAACAGTCCAGCCCGAACTGCCAATCCAGGTCCTCCCTGGACTGGAAACAAGCATCCTTGGACCGGTTTTGGGGTTTCACCCCTCTTCAGCCAGGATAGCTTGATTCCAGTGGCATGGAGAGCACTGAACCCACGTCTGGGCATACCCTTCCCACTCGGGGTGACAAATGCAAAAACAACAGTTGATGGACAGAATGCAGAAAAATGTCATACATTCACCCCAGTACAGAGATCTGGGCCTAATTCCATAGTTTTGATGCTCACCATGCCGTTCCAGTTTGAACCCAACCATATGCAAATCAGTCTTGACCCTGTGCCTCATGGGAACAGTCCAGCCCGAGCTGCCAAGCCAGGTCCTCCATGGACTGGAAACAAGCATCCTAGGACCGGTTTTGGGGTTTCACCCCTCTTCAGCCAGGATAGCTTGATTCCATTGGCATGGAGAGCACGGGACCCACGTCTGGGCATACCCTTCCCACTCGGGGTGACAAATGCAAAAACAACAGTTGATGGACAGAATGCAGAACAATGTCATACATTCACCCCAGTACAGAGATCTGGGCCTAAATCCATCGTTTTTTGCTCACCATGCCGTTCCAGTTTGAACCCAGCCATATGCAAATCAGTCTTGACCCTGTGCCTCATGGGAACAGTCCAGCCCAAACTGCAAAGCCAGGTCCACCATGGACTGGAAACAAGCATCCTAGGACCGGTTTCGGGGTTTCACCCCTCTTCAGCCAGGATAGCTTGATTCCAGTGAAATGGAGAGCACGGGACCCAGGTCTGGGCATACCCTTCCCACTCGGGGTGACAAATGCAAAAACAACAGTTGATGGACAGAATGCAGAAAAATGTCATACATTCACCCCAGTACAGAGATCTGGGCCTAATTCCATCGTTTTTATGCTCACCATGCCGTTCCAGTTTGAACCCAACCATATGCAAATCAGTCTTGACCCTGTGCCTCATGGGAACAGTCCAGCCCGAGCTGGCAAGCCAGGACCTCCATGGACTGGAAACAAGCATCCTAGGACCGGTTTCGGGGTTTCACCCCTCTTCAGCCAGGACAGCTTAATTCCAGTGGCATGGAGAGCACGGGACCCACATCTGGGCATACCCTTCCCACTCGGGGTGACAAATGCAAAAACAACAGTTGATGGACAGAATGCAGAACAATGTCATACATTCACCCCAGTACAAAGATCTGGGCCTAAATCCATCGTTTTTTTGCTCACCATGCCGTTCCAGTTTGAACCCAGCCATATGCAAATCAGTCTTGACCCTGTGCCTCATGGGAACAGTCCAGCCCGAACTGCCAAGCCAGGACCTCCCTGGACTGGAAACAAGCATCCTAGGACCGGTTTCGGGGTTTCACCCCTCTTCAGCCAGGATAGCTTGATTCCAGTGGCATGGAGAGCACGGGACCCACGTCTGGGCATACCCTTCCCACTCGGGGTGACAAATGCAAAAACAACAGTTGATGGACAGAATGCAGAACAATGTAATACATTCACCCCAGTACAGAGATCTGGGCCTAAATCCATCGTTTTTTTGCTCACCATGCCGTTACAGTTTGAACCCAGCCATGTGCAAATCAGCCTTGACCCTGTGCCTCATGGGAACAGTCCAGCCCGAACTGCCAAGCCAGGTCCTCCCTGGACTGGAAACAAGCATCCTAGGACCGGTTCCGGGGTTTCACCCCTCTTCAGCCAGGATAGCTTGATTCCAGTGACATGCAGAGCAGTAATTTAAACCCCAGCTCAAACCCTGGTAGCCATGGAACAGTGAAAACAGGTTTAACTTAAGAAAATGTGTAAAGCATTTAGAAGTACAAAAAGGTTTTTTAAAAGTTGAAAAACAACACAATCAAACTCCCACTCCAATGTATAAAAATAAAGAGTATTTTAACAAACAAAATGACACCAAAACAACAACAATCCCATAATGGAAAACAGAGATGTACATTTTTTTAAATTTTACATTAAAATAGTGCCAACAGCTTAAGGTGCCAACTGCAGGCTACTGGTCGCTCTAGACCAGGACATGGGTAAGGTTTAAGGCTGACGCAATGGAGTGTAGGTTGGATATAGAGACTAGGGGACCGATCACAATGGCAGGTATCGAGGGGGTGATTGGGACCAACTGCCTGTATGGCGGCGGTCTCACACTTGCAATTACGATGCGACCGCCACCGTAGCGGTCACATAGTGCATGTTTGGCATTGCGGCAGTTGCTGCTGGCTGCTGCACCCGCTGCAATCGTAAAAATGCATGTTTTGCATTACCCTGCATGGCAGGCACCATGCGGTGCCTGCCACGCAGTGCAGGGAAATGCAGGGGGTACCATGGGTACCCCCCCAGTGCAACAACACCTCTCCCCAACACAAGGAGGACCTGCAACGGGTCCCCAATCTCCACCAGCCTTTCCATGGCGGGTCCACTGCTATGGAAAGACTGGCTACAGTCAACATTATAATTTGGCAGACAGTGCCTGATAGGCACTGCCGCCAATTTACTGATGAAGACCACTCCGCCAGGCAATCGTAACGATTGCCTGTGACGGATCCGTGGCGGGTGGTCTATGCGCCTGCCAGGGTCCGATTCCCCCCCATCCTAATTTGGCTGGTGGAGAATCGTCATCAGATGGTGGAGGGCTCGCCACCGCACGGCTGGCGTGGCGGGCCTTCCGCCGTCATAATCGGCCCCTAAGTTCGACCTGGTCAGAAGTTTTACATTCTGACTTAGTCTCCGAAATAGATGATAACAAATTCTCAGAAGGAAAAAGGCGGCAGGCTGTGGCCTAGAAGGATACCACGACTCCCAGTGAAGCCGCTGACTTTGGTGGGAAAGTTCAGAGTGGAAGAAATTCAAAATTTACTCCCAAGAAAGGTCACTCATCTTTCGGATACTTATTGCGCCTTAGCCCAAATAAGCTTTCTTCTGTTTGACTTCGGGTCTGATTTGGATTTTGGAGGACAGGTTACTCTGTCACAACAGTGATGGATATCCCGTCTGCTAAAATATAAATCCCAATATATCCTATAGGATTTATATTTTGGCGGATGAGATATCCGTCACCATTGTGACAGAGTAACTCATCCACCAAGATCTAAATCAGGCCCTCAGTCACTTTTTTGGAGTTTGTATTCCTCTAGCAGGGCACAGTAGCACGCTGTAGACTAACTTTACTGCTGTGGGAAATCGCCATGCAGGAGCAACGTAAATATTTGGTCTAGCAGCAACACACCTTCACTGGATTGACTTGATAGGTTGGTCCTAGTCTTCAGGCAAAAATCTATGAAAACAGATTTTATGGTTAGACAGGGGAAGTACACTCTGACACTTATCTAAGTGCCCCAGGACCTTAGGGACACCACTTAAGGTCAGGATTCACACCAGTAGAAGCCACCAGCTGGGCCCAGGGCAGATCCAGTTGGAATTGGTCAGCTTGGCTCTCCAGGAAAAGGGACTTTAGCAGCTTTAGTGTGCCTGTATCTTAAACAAAAGGCCAGCCACGTGTCCACTTCTCAATACTGGTTACACGTAGGGGCAAGCACAGCCCTTGGGTCACAACAGCAGGTCCAGAGGTGTTCTGAAGGGGATACTGGAGGTGCCACTTTTATGGCCAGTACCAACCCTTGGATGGGGGAAACTCCTGGCCATTCACTAACCAATGGGGTAAAAGTTACCAAGGATAACCTTACCCACTTTTGCAGCACTTCTTGTTCGTTTTACTGTTAACTAACCCACAGTGCGCCTCTTTACCTAAAACCAACAGGCAAAAACATTCTTCCACTGTGCAACATTCTCTGTGCCCGCCCAGAGGTGTAGTTATGATAATGGGCAAACCGTCCCTTGTGGTCACCAGTTCTGGAGGGAACCCCTCTCCCATTGGGATTGGTGTCTGGCTATCTAGCAGGACAAGAGGGGACAGGTTCAGGTGTGAGCTACATTTGCCTGTGACAGGGTAGGCACCCTTTTAAGGTAATTAAGTTCCTGAGCACAGCTCAGATGGCCGTCCTGTCATGGAGAAAAACATCTCCCCTCACCCAAACCCTTTATTCACTTCCTGAGAGCAATAGACAATCTACCATGTTGTGGGGGGGACATCCTCAGTCAGGTGACATAAAACACTCGTGGGAGGGCACATTTGGCTCAGGCAGAAAAATGACAACTTTGTAAAAGTGTAATTTTCAAAATAGTAATCTAAAATTCGACTTTACTATAAAGTTGGATTTTAAATTACCATTAAATGAGTCCTTGAATCATTTTTTTCAAGCTATTCCCAAACTGAAGTTAAGCATTATGAAATATTATGATGTAACCCAATATTTTCCTGTGGGAAAGCCAGCCATATCACAGAGAAAAATGACTTTGGAAATTTTTAATTGCCAGGGCATGTGAAACATAAGTACACATGCCCTACTATTTAAATATCATGCACACTGCCCTAATGGCACAAAGGGCATCTTTTATGGGTCACTTATAAGTATTAAAAAGGATGATTTCGGCCTTGGAAAAGTTTTATTTTTCCAAGTCAAATCGGCAGTTTTAAAACTGCCTTCCCGTGCTGCACAGGCAGGCCTGGAAACATGCTTTGCATGATCACTTTAGCAGTGGCACAATATGTGCTGCAGTCCACTAGCCATATTTAACTTACAGCCCCTGGGTAGACTTTAGTACCATATACGAGTGATTTCTAGGTAGGTTAAACATGCCAGTTAGGAGTGTAGCCAATTTCAACATGTTTCAGGGGTCAGGGGTCAGAGCACATGCACGGGGCCCAGTTGGCAGTGCCCCAGTGCTCAGAGTCAAAATAAACAGCAGCATCAGTCCAGAAAAAAGGGGGTGACCATACAAAAAGAGTAATTTTCCTACACCTACAAAATTGGCCACTGTCTATGCATGCACTATTGCGATGTTGAAATGGCTTGGCTTTGCCAATGCTTGTGAAGCAATTCAACTTCACTTGAACTATTACAGCTGTGTGTAGACCTAAAAAGGCCCCCATTAATAAATAAAGAAAAGGCGGTCGCATAGATCTTCCCCTTCAGTTACCACCCCTTTGAAAACTGTCGTTTATTGTTTTCTTTCAACTGGAACCAGAAGAGGACAGCGCTCTGAAGGCACAGTTGTCTGCCAATTTGTCCATGTCTGTGACAATGTGTCTCTGCCAATGGTCTTATTTGAATAGTTGGCCCTGCTGACTTGACTGATCAGTTGCAAGCTTACATGAGGGGTTGGAGGCACGCATGGGAAGAGGGTAGACAAGAGGGAAGGAAGTATGGTGAAGTGGGTGAAGCACTGAACAGTGCTTAGAGTAGCATAGACCGATGCTGCAATTAAACAGGCTTGTGTTGAGAAAAGAGCGAGCAGAACATAATGCATTCACATGTACCTTACATGCAAACCATCTGAGCGCCTATTCACAAAGGTTAAGTTAGACCAAAAGTCTGACTTAGACCAAAAGTCTAACTTCAGTACTTTTCGGTATTCACAAAGGTAAGTTACTTCGAGTAAAGTTAGACTTTTGGTCTAAGTTAGACTTTTGGTGTAACTTTACCTTTGTGATTATCGAAAAGTAGTAAAGTTAGACTTTTGATCTAAGTTAGACTTTTGGTCTAACTTTACATTTGTGAATACCTGAAAAGTAGTAAAGTTAGACTTTTGCTCTAAGTTAGACTTTTGGTCTAACTTTACCTTTGTGATTATCGAAAAGTAGTAAAGTTAGACTTTTGATCTAAGTTAGACTTTTGATCTAAGTTAGACTTTTGGTCTAACTTTACATTTGTGAATACCTGAAAAGTAGAAAAGTTAGGCTTTTATTCTAAGTTAGACTTTTGGTCCATTTTTTCCTTTGTGAATCGGGCCTCAAGTCTGTACCTCGCAAAATACTAAGGCATTGGTTTAAAATGGTGTAGCATATGCGAAGTTCAAAGTTCCTGTACAAGTTCTGGTAATATACTACCTTGAAGAAAAGTCCTCAAAACCAGAAGTGTGGCTCCCCACTCTTCAGGCCGAAGGAGGTGCCCTCAAATCAGTTTTCAAATCCACATGACATGCTCAGAATCTATTTGTATATTTGAATTTTCTCACATTGGCAAGAGATTCTCTGTCTCAAGACCTGCGCTTTTCAGCCTCAATATGGAATTTCCCCCAGGGCAAGCCTGTTTCACTGTGGGGTCCCTAATCAGCAGGAGACTCATAACACGAGCCTTCAGAAAGATGCTAGAAGCAGAGGTTCAGACAGAGCAGAAGACAGCTCCCTCCACTTGTGTCTGGGAAGTATCCAGGAATTCTTCATTGCCGAAGACGGGATTTATTTTTATTTTGATGCAAGGCTGATTCTTTCCATGGAATAAGTTAAGAAGGGTTTTCTAAAAGAGTAAATTGGCTAACTATTGGGAATTAGATCTAGCCAATCTCAATACAATTTCAGTACTCCCATCCCGTTTTGTTTTAGGAAATTGATGCTCTACTGGCCTGGGTGAAACCTATCATAGACTCCCATGCACCACAAATCAAAACACTTTTGTGTAGAGCTATCCCCCGACTCCTAGTGGCAGTTCAACCCCCTCCCAGATCAGCTCTGTGGGATTCAAAGAAAATCTGCTCCTCTTAACACATTGTCTAGGCTTCCCTCAGGGGATCATTCCCATAGGTTTCCCAGACCTCCCGCCTGGATTGGGAAAAGCATTACAGGTTCTGCTAAAGCACTCTATTGAGATATAGATGTCCAACTTGTAAACCCACCTGGGGGTATTTCTCTCCCATTCTGGGCATTGTGTGGCTAGTTCTTTAAAGAGGCATCTGAAAACCAGTTTCATCACAAGGTTGGAATTTGGTGCGATTTGAGGCACAAATATGTATCCCGTTGGAATGCACTGCCGAAGAGGTTAGGCATCACAAATGTAATTTGTCACAATTGTCATAGATTTATTTGGTCGCTGGAATGTAGGTTTACTGCTGGTCTTTTCAGCCTAGGCTACTGCTGGAGTGGGGTTTTCTTTAAAAATTGTATACCCTCTCCATTTTATATGTTTACATTAAAAAGAATAATTAATTAATAGTAATTGTACTAATTGTTTGCTGTGTGAATTGATCAACATTACTAATATAAGAAATACACGTGGGAATTGCATTTGCATGGCCTAATTAATACGTAAACTAATTTTCGTACGCATACTAATAATAGATAAGTAGAATTTGCATGATTATATGTTGCTTTCGTGATGTATTTGTGATTTGTGCTTTACAAAATAAGTTTAACCTGCATTAAGTGTTGCTTCTTGCTAGATAAATACACACACATAAAGGGTTTAGTGAGGGAATAACATTATATTAGTCATTTCTATGTATTAATTACATTTTTGTGTTTCTTTGCTTAAGTTGACCATTTGAGGTGGCCACAAAATGGCCGACATCCCTATCAGACGAATTGACTCCATTTGTGAACATCTCTGGGTGAAGTGCGCATGCGTCGCCATCAGCAGCAGCGACCTTTGTCTGACCCTAAACTCAACTGTACCCACCAAGGACACACCGGGCTAACAGCCAGATGCCCCGAAAAGAAACAACAGAAGTGACTTCAACATGAAATTATGAACTATATCTAAAGAAACATTTTCCGCATGGGAACTTGGTGGAACTGAACTCATCAACCAATCACGAACACTCAAAAATATTATTTGATACTTATTGGAATGTAATTTTACTATAAAAGATGGTAGAATAGAGAGGTTGGGCGCGAGACCCTTCAGAAGATTTTCGATTTCCTGACGTTATGCTGACGGAGAGGACGGTGACACTGCTGGACAGCTGTTCCTTTTTCTTTGACAGACTGAACTGATGACCAAAACTCTGACTTAGAAGACGACATTTAGCTAGAATAGGTAAATATGTTGGTCAAGCTGCTTAATCAATCAATGATTTATTTCCTTATTTAGATAACATTTAAATGAATTATTACAGAACTGTGTTGGGTCATTTTAATTATTGGGACATTGTACTGATGTAAAGAAATTATAGAGTTAGAAATCACCTTAAATCAACAGCTAGCTGGTTCATGGCCTATCCATGGAAGGGATACTAATGGTGATGTTCAGGTCTTAATGAGAGAAGAAGGTTAGGTGGATCTATCGCTCATTATAGACAACAGGTATTTTCTTCCATTACAGCGAATGGAATAATCACCTCCATGGTAACGCAGACCAATTGAGAATGAATGTTGGTGTTATGGGCCCCACCAGTGAAAGTAGTGAATGAGTGCGTCTATGTGATTTATGGTCTGTGACGGAGAGAGGGATTTTTGCATTCCACGCTGCATCACTACTTCCATGAGACATACATGGATTTGCAAATAAAATTCAATCAAAAGTTGCAAATGAGAGCAGCAGCTGCCGGGAAAATCAGCAATCCTTAAAAGTGTCCTTGTGTAATGTAACTGGTGCTCATGTAAAGTGCTCCAATACCTTCGGGTCGAGCTCCAGCTATAAAAAACTGCAAAAAACAAACAAACAAACAAAAATACACTAGAATGACGCATTGGGTCCAAATCAAATAAAACAGTGGAAATATGTTTGGAGATTCCCTCTTCCGCTAAAATCTACTCTTGTTTTTTGGGGTATTCACAAAACATTCTAAGAGAATGGGTAAAAAGCTGTGACTGTCACTGGTTTCCAGGCATAATGCTTTCTGGGCGGCACCATTTCCAAAATCCAGAATTGTGCGCATAGGGCAGATCTACACTGCAGAAAGGCAGTGCAGTTGTGCAATTGCACATATGACAAACGTATCATTTCAATGATGCCTGTGATTTTGCAGATTTGCTGGTGCATAAGGCCCACAAACACACACAATCCCCATCTATTTATTCATGATTCTTTCTTAAATGGCTTATCTATTGCATTTTTATAAAAGTGAATGGACGGCTCTACGGTTATTACTACACTATGAACAAGATGTGAAACTGACTTAACACATCAAGGATGAATATGACTCCCTTTTTTGTATTTTTATAAACAGACAGGAGATACTATGCCAGTCACTGAGCATAGCAACTTTAACAATCTGCAACAATTAGCAAAAATGTAAAAAAGGATACATAGTAATACGTGATTATTTAAACAGTGAAGGCAGTGAAAGAAAGCCCTCCGTTCAATCTCTGCGGTGTTGTTTAATAAAAAGGAGAGCTGGACTCTGAAACCAATCAACAAATAACAGAACTATTCATTTTAAACTTTGCACCATGTTCACCAACCTTTAAAGATGGTCTGAGGATCAAAAGGGCCTAGCACAATAATATAATATGAGATCCCAATGCTAACCAAAAACACATTTATTGTTATGCATTCTCCTATGTTCATTTGACAGATGTTTAAAATATTTTATCGAAATTAAATGGTTATTTATTAACTAGGTTGTGGGATTGGATTTCCCCAGATCAAGAGTTATCACATTTGCAGACGGGATTTAGATCTAATGTTAGTACGATCAACCAGATTGTGCGGTTTTTGTTCATCAAATTGAAAACTGTATATATATATCGACCAGGGGTTGCTATTCGTGGCTTTAGTGGACCTCCGTGCTGCGTTTGATCTTGTCCACACGGCAAACGTTTGGGAAGTCCTGCTTGGGGGCTGGGATCCCTGTGGGTTTATTGTCTCTAATACGGGCTTTGTAGTCAGATAATTGTGCAAACGTCAGATGGGATCCAGCAGGGGAATTGACGGAGGATATTCCCATTAGGAGAGGCATTAGATATGGGTGCGTTCTGGCCCCTACGCTCTTCCTCTTATACATAAATGGATGCATCCCATTTCCTTAAAACAGCGAAAATGATTAATCAACAATGGCAGGTCATTAAAGTCCCGGGCCTTCTTTTCACAGATGGCACCCTCTGCTTTCTAAAACTCCACGGGGTCTATCTATTCTCTGGAGAAAATGCAGTTTTTTCTGTAAGGAGCCCAGCCTAGAAATGAATAATAATAAAACAGAGTATATGGTATTTAGTGCCAAAAAAGACCAAAGGGTAAGGTACTTCTAAAAAGAGAGGCTTTGGGTATGGTTTATGAATTTGATTATTTGGGTGCAGGAATGGATGACTCCCACAGACAGCTACCCCAGATAGACAAAAGTGTTCTGACTTTAAAACAAAGAGTAGGACCCATCATAAAATTTGACGATAGAGTGTCCGCATTTCTCATCACACCTCCCATTGAGATATAGAGGACTCAAGCATGTGGGGCAGCCTTGTATGGGGCAGACTTGTGGGGCCATTATAATCTTGGCACTCTTGAACAGGCAGAAAATGTTTTTATAAGGACTCTACTGAGACTCCCCACGAGCACCCCTACCCTTCCAGCAAGATTGGATTTGAATCTTAGATCAATTTCTGATATTGCAGCACTGAGACCCATCAAATTTTGGATCAGGTTTTGGCCAACTGAGGATTTGGGTCCTTACAGGAATTGTGTGAGAGTTACATTAGATGGCCAGTCAGTTGGTAACATTCCCTGGCTATTACATATAAAAAATTGTTTTTTGGAACTTTGTCTTAGGAGTCGAAATGTAAGCAGTATCCTCAGGCAGTCTTGTACATTTCTACCCACAGACCAAATGTGCATCGGTATCGGATTTTGAGCCATTTCTGAATTTTCTTCCTAATCCAGTTGAATAAGCACTTTATGTAAAACTACACTAGGGATTCTAACTCTGGCTTTCTTTATTCACTCTTGGACCAATAAGGGAGATTCATTAAACACATTTCTGATGGGCTGCCAGGGAGTCGACAATGTTGAACATGATCTTTTCTTTTGTAAAGCTTATGCAAAACAATACTCATATTGGATTATTCCTCTTTGCTGACTCCTTGGCTTTAGTGATCGTCATACCGCCCAAGAGTATGTAATATCAATACTAAAGATTGCATTGTTTATTTAATCTCGAGATACTGGTCTTCAAAATGGCATATTACGATGAACATATTAAACAAGAAGTAAGGACCATTTTGCATGCTAATCACCTTGTGTAGCTTGAATCACTTTTCTAGAACAAGAGACTCGGCTAAAATATGGTCAAAAATCAATTGTTTTATCATATCCAAAGTACTGGTTTTATTTTTATTTTTAGGAAGCCATCCTTTTTGGGGCAGTCTGTTGTTTTTACCAAATTTACTGCAATTTGTATCTCGATAAAGACTTGTATTGTTGAATTGAACTTTTTAATGCAATTGTAACTTAAGGATATAGGTATTTCTCTTCTGCAATGAGTTTGCTTGCTTTTACCTTATCTTTCAAAGGTTTAAAGTATGTAACTTTTAAGGTTCAACTGACCTAAAAAAAATATATATATATATGACGTTATAGTTAGTTGGAAATTTTACTCGTACAAAACCAGAGAAATTCAGCCGTTATAGTTAGTTGAGCTAACTATAACTCGTGCCCTCCGCAATGCACTGCTGATGATGTCACATATTACATCATTCATGACATGGTCAGTGGCATCACTGATGACATCAATGATGACATCTCAAATGACATCACTGATGACATCATCCACTTTATAATCTGATGCACCTACTCACACCCTAAAATACAGATTACCATTTTCAAAACCATAGAGACACCAATACCAGTTACTACATAGCAGGGTTTGCTATGACAGGGTGGGAGCCGTGCTCCCGCCCTGTCATAGCAAACGGCAATGTCCAGGGGGTAGGCAAGCCAGGACATTGCAGGAGCCGGCCCTGGCAGTCCTCAGGGCCATATGGGGGCTGCGTGCCCCCCTCCAACATGTAAATAGCCCGGGGGAGGTGGTGGTCCCCGGGGCCGGGGGTCCGCAACAGACCCCTGTATTTACATATTCGATGCCCCGGTGAGGTGGGGGTCACCGGGGCAGTGGGGGGGGCTCGAGCCCCTCCACACTAATTATTAGTTACAGCCCCAGGGAGGTGGTAGTCCCCAGGGCATGGGGGCAGCCAATCAGAGTGATGCTCATGCCCGGGAGGGCATGAGCATCACTCTGATTGTATTGATTGGAATTACTGAAGGTATTTACACCATTTAAAAAAAGAGTGCTTTCTGAACCAAGAGCTAAATTTTTGCCAAATTTGGTGTAATTCCGTTCAGCAGTTCGGGCTGTAGCCTGTTCCAAAATTCCTATGGAAATTAACATGCGGAAAAAGCATTTGGGGACCTCCCTTTTTTCTCGGCCCCCATTTGACGAATCACCCCGAAACGTTCAAGAAAGGAGCTGACCTGAGCGGGCTATTAGTTTTAAAAATTTCGCGAAGATTCATCAACTGGGGCCAAAGACATTGGCAAATCAAAAAACAAGGTCCTAACTATAACTACATACTGGCGACCGCCAGTAGGTTATATATATAGCCGCTTTGACTGACCAGGAGAGCTGCACACGGCCGGGCTTGGCTCCGCTGTGTGTCTGAGGCCGGGCTTGGCTCCGCCGACCTTCGTTGTGGTGTTGAGAGTGCCGGGCTTTGCTCCGCTGGTGGCCTGGCCGGGCTTGGCTCCGCCGGGCCACGTAGACTACGACCCCCAGCAGCCCCTTGCGGCAAGGACGCTGCCGCGCAAGCAAACAGGAAGCGCCTGGGGCGCATAAAGGATCACTTGCTCCCTCGGCCCGCGGGACGCGCGCGGGCGAGCCCGGGAGAAGCCCGGGACAAGGGCGGGGCCGTCTGTGGCCGTCAGAGGCCATAGGAGGCTGGGCTGGGCCACGGACTTTGGCTCGCATTACTCGGATCCTGGACTTTTAGTAAGACACTACTTTTAATATTGGTTATTGTTTGTTTTATGTTTGTTGGCCCTATTGACATCATAGTTTTCTACAATAACTAGATAAGATACTGTTGTTCAAATTACTCTGTAGTTAGTACTTGCTGGTCCTATTATGTCCAAGCTTAGGTCTTCAAAACCAACGGCAATTAATGACACAAGGACAATGGACAACTATCTTGTTAAGGTAGTCAGCAAGATTAATAAGGATAGGAGACTATCACTAAGCAGGGTAAGCCCAGAAATGTCACCTACAAGGCTGAGTACGCCTACCACACCGTCGCCCCACCCAGACAGTGGCTTGGCTAACTCTAATAATGTTGACACAAATAACGATGTATCCATCATAGTGTCAACAGAAGAGCGGGAAACTTTAACTGAATCTATTCCAAGTCAGAGTCCGACACCCTCCCTAAGGCTCTCACCAACTCAATCTCCCGTACGGAGAATGGTGCGTGCATGTAGGAAGGCACCTGTCAAAAGGGTGGTGGGAAGGAAGACCAAAAAGGCAGGTACAACATCACTCAGCAGGGGAGACACTCCAGAGTCCATAAACAATGTCGAGGGAAGTACCCTGCATCCAGCCCATATTGAACTCTTGGCAACCATCCTTGAGTCCAAATTAGAGGCACTGATTAGACCATTGGTGGCAAAGTTAGAACTAGTTGCTCAAGAGGTCACTAGACTGGAAGGTCTCCTAGATTCCCATATGACCCGATCTTCCATCCTGACGAGCCCTCAACCTGGCCCATCGGGTCCTATGGGCAACAGTACAGCGGGACCCGTAGCATCTGTATCAGCTAGTACCAGGGTTAGTGGCACAGGGGCTATTGCTCAGGCTCCCTCAGTCGTAAACGCACTGAATACTCCACCTTCTAACCTACCACCAGTGGGAACTGCAATAGCACAAACATCAGTACAACCACAAATAGCACAAAAAAGGCAGTCAGAATAACTTAGCAGGGGGAGATATTGCCGGGAGAAGTAGACCTAGGAGGAAAAACTTTGTCAATCTCCCACCGGAGTATGTCCCATACACTGTTGTACTAACAAATGTCCCAGAGGTTGACTCTTGCCTGACTGATCCTAGGCTAGAAACCCATGCTGCCTTAAAAAATAAAACACTTGCCTGGCTGAATAGGAATTGTGGTTTTCCGCTTGCCTTTTCAAATGATATAATATCCACTCGTAGAGTCAGTTGGATTGGCAACGGAAGAAAAAATACAAGAGGGGATTGCATCATTGTAAATTTTAAACATCCACAACATGTTGCAACAGTCCTCCTTAGAGCCGCCTCTTTACCAACCCTGGAAAATTCCGTATGTGCTAGACCCCTTGGCTTCTTCTATAACCACCTGGATAACACCCAATACCGACCGCCTCATCAGCAAAGGTATCCTGTAAATGGGCACGGAAGGGGGATGGCTGGTTGTGTTCCGAATGTACCTCTGAATGTACCTCTGCATCAAAATAGTGGGGACTTATATCGTTATCAGTTAGCTAATAGGCAGTTTGACAATACTCTACCTCTTTACAATCGTTATACTGCTTTATCATCACTGGAGGAAAATGATTGACTGCCCAATGCCTCGGGGAATTCTATCCAGTTATCAGCATCGTCCCTTAAAATTGCTACATGGAACATTGCCGGTATTAAGAATAAAATTGGGAATGCTGAATGGCTAATGTCATTAAAATCTTTTGATATCATTGCCCTACAAGAGACTTGGGACCATACGAACAGCTTCTCTTTGGATGGCTATAGCCACTTTTGCAACCCAGCTATTAGTAGTGTGGCAGGAAGATCTAAGGGGGGCTTGCTAAGTCTATTTAAACTGGACATAAAAAGCACACTAACTCAGTGTTCTTCGGGTTCTGAAAACTGTTTGATTGTCGAACTTTCTACTCAAGATAAGGCCAAGACTCTTTTTGTTAATTTTTATAATTCACATGCAAATGAGTGTACCAGTCAAAATTTGGAAGTACTGGATACATTTTTGTCAGTCTACAGTGTTAACGTAAATACTTTTGAATTAATATTATTAGGGGACTTCAATATACACCCATGCACCCTACCATGTATTAGCCAGGATTATGAAGGCCCCCCCTCTCCTCATCTGTTCATCTGGAACATACCAGGCTTGGAGAGCATCTTGAAACCTTTCTTGCAAGATGGAACTTATATGAGTCAGGCTGCGGGGATGGAAAAAATAGGTCCCCTACGTTTAAGGGAAAAGATATGGGTACTATTAAAGATTATATTTTTGTTTCTTCTTTTTTGTTAAATAATGTGATAAATTATTACACAGAGGTATCAGCTTTTAGCGATCATAATCCTGTTTTACTTGAAGTGAAGCATACAGATTTAATTTCCTTAAAAACAGTAAAAGTTAGAGGGGGAGTAAACCTCAGGGTAAAAGACCAGAACCGTAGGTTGAAATGGACAAAAATAGTCCCTGAAACCTTTCTTTAAGAGGTTTTGTCCAAAGTAGAGGATGAAGTTGCAATATGCCTAGCGAATAGAACACAATGCAAAGAGGTTATAGCGGCATTTGATAATATCTGCATAGAAATTAACCGTAGGCTTCAGAATAAATCCAGGCAGAAGTCGCTAGTGGGCAAAAGATGGTTCAACAAGAAATGCTCAAAAGCGCATGGAGTACTACTAAAAGCCCTGAAAGCAACTCCCAAAATTCGTGCAGATATAGCTAGCGCAATGATTGCCTACAAAAAAACTATCCTAGAAAGAAAGAGGGACCTGAAAGACAATGCTTTGGCCCAACTTCATGAACCAGAAACTCTAAAAAATAGTGGCCTATTCTGGAAAATAATAAATCAGCAACTCTTTTCTGATTACCCATACACCCCCTTAGAGGCAAATATTTCAGATGAGGGCTGGATCAAACATTTTAGACAGATATATACAGAAACTAGCAGTGCTGCCACCTCTGCTGTCATTTCAGAAGTTGAGGTAGTGGAACTCTGTACTGCTGAGGCCGCCGTCACTTTTGTGGCAGCAGAAGTGGAAAGGACAATAGATCTGATCCTGAAAAACAAAGCACCGGGCCCTGACGGGGTACCAGGGGATGTCTTCAAAAGTGCACCGACATTTTGGTCTAAAGTCTTATGTAATGTTTTTAATGCTCTTACAAATGACAAAATCCCGGACTCCTGGAAAAAATCCATCATTATACCGGTCTTTAAAAAGGGTAACAGGCAAGACCCATCCTGTTACAGACCCATTTCATTGATTGACTCATCGGTGAAAATATTGGGCCGGGTTATTTTATCAAAACTGAATGATTGGTTAACCGAGAAAGGGGTCCTATCAAACGTTCAGTATGGTTTTAGATCAAAAAGGAGCACAATAGATCAAGGCCTTAATTTGCACTTACTAGTAGAAAAATATACGAGGGCCAAGGAGGGGTCCATGTACTTGGGGTTCATGGACCTCTCATCAGCTTTTGACCTTGTAAATCGTTCCAAACTATGGAAAATTTTGCTCGATATGGGACTGGACAGGGCCCTTGTTAGTCTTCTAGCAGACTTACATACTGATCTAATAGCTTCGGTTAGAGTTACCTCGGAGGGGCGTTGCACGAGTCATTTTAAATCAGAAAGGGGAGTTAGGCAGGGGTGCATTTTGGCACCCCTCCTATTTACTGTTTATATAAATGCCCTGGAACCTACCCTAAAAGAGGCAACCCTTGACATCCCACGTATAGGAGAACTTGGAATTCCAGTTCTTCTATACGCGGACGATGCCGTCTTGCTCTCACGTACTGGTGTTGGTCTTCAACGATTATTGGATGCTTTTGAGGACTTTATGGGTTCCTTGGACCTAAAGATTAATGTCAAAAAGTCTCAAATTATGATAATGGGCAAGGGCAAAAATAACAAGTTCTTAAAAATATTTACTTGTGGGAAACAAGAGCTTTGCAGAGTAACCGCTTTTCCCTATCTGGGGATCACTTTTGATGAGAGAGGCACCTGGGGTCCCCAGATAAAAAATAGAAACATCTCCCTTGCTAGATCATCTTCTGCACTCCAGGGCTTTACAAAAAAATTGGGAGCAAGGCCAATAGTAACTCTGCTAAAAATCTATAAAGCAAAATGTCTTGCTGTTGCTACATATGGAAGTGCTATTTGGGGTAACTGTTCTACGGAAAGTATACAGATCACTGAGAATTTTTTTTTAAGATCTGTTCTCTCTGTACCACAGTCCACTTCAACATATATTGTTCACACTGAACTTGATGTAGGATATATCTCAGACCTGATCAAAGTGGCCCCTGTTCTGGCTTGGCTAAAGACCTTGTTGAACCAAGAAATCCCCCTTAACCATATCATCCTAAAAGACTGCTTGCAGCTGGATAGAGTAAACAAAATACCGTGGCTAGTTTACATTAAAAACTGTCTTGTTAAGTTAGGGAGACCAGATCTCTTTTTTTCCCCGGCCTCGATAACTGCTAAATACATTGTTCTGATTAAAGGTATGATGGGAGAATTGCTAAGTCTGGAAAGGAAACAAGTAGAACTTGAGAAACCAACGGTGCGGACTAGCATTATTTTGAGCACTCATGCAGGCCCTGAACTATACTTAACTACTGTAAACCAACTTTATCATCGTTTTCTTTTAACCCGTTTTCGGTTTAATTTGATCCATTTAACCCTTGGATACTTCCCAACATGGTGTACTCCCGAAAATGCAATGCCGTGTAAGTGTGATAACTTTTCGACCCAGAACACATTGCACTTTTTGATGTTCTGCGATCACTACACGACACTAAGAAGGAAATATTTGATCCCGATCCTAAAGGAGGCAGGGTTTATACAGGTTAAGCCAGCACTCCTGTTTTTACAGTTATTGCAGACCCCCAGGATTATGTTCCATGTTGCTAGTTTTCTAGTGGGGGCTGTTAGGATCAAGAAAAGGAAGTTGTCCAATAATCCAACTAATATGGTTCTATAATGGTTGAATTTTAATATTGTCCATATGAAATGCTTACTTCATGAAATTAATATACATAAATGTAACATGCAAGTGATGTGAATAGATTGTTTTATCTAACTGACCTCTTTTTAATACATTTTAATAATTGAGTTTTTAAAAAGAACATACTTCTTTTGTATTCTTTTTGTGTAAATAGATATAGTATGTAAATTTATCATGATTTGACTTTGTATTAATTATGAATTGATGATTGTGTGAAATTGTATTGTTCCTATGTCTTTTTATGATATTAATTTATCGAAAATAAAGTATTTTGACTGACTGACTGACTATATATATATATATATATAGATATATATTCACTTAAAAAACCATAGGTTTCACACAGGTTATAGTTAGGTGGACATTTCACTCGTAAAAAAACAATGAAATTTCCCCGTTATAGTTAGTTCACATAACTATAACTCGCGCGCCCGCAATCCACTGCTCATGACGTCACATATTACATCACTCATGACATGGTCAGTGGTATCACTCATGACATCACTGATGACATCATCCTTGTGATAGAGTGGCGGTCGCGCGAGTTATAGTTATCTGAACTAACTATAACGGGGACATTTTATTGGTTTTTTACGAGTGAAATGTCCACCTAACTATAACCTGTGTGAAACCTATGGTTTTTTAAGTGAATTTGCAAGGTTTTTTAAATGCTAATTCCTAACTATAACGTGTGTGAAACCTATGGTTTTTTAAGTGAATTTGTACGGTTTTTTAAATGCTAAGTTATGTATTTATTAATATATATATTTTTTTAAGGTTTTTCACCGTGCGCACACGGTGCACTTAGCGCACCGTGCGAGCGCTTTGGGAGCACGATGCGCTGCACGCAACGTGCACCGTGCGCGCACCCCGCGATTTTTATAAAAAAAAAGAAAATGTTTATTTCACCCATGGGGGTCCTTCTGTGACCCCCTGACAAAGGCTAGGGGGTCAGGAACTCTCTTCCCTGCCCCCTTTTCACGTTTTCCACCTTTTTTCCCCCTTTCCTTTTCAGTGCGAGAGACAAAATGGCGGCCGACACTTCCTGATTTCGACCGATTCGAATGTTGACTGACATCTAACAATCAATCAGAATTTCGCTCGCGCACAGCACCGTGCGCGCACGGTGCGCGCGTATAGATATTCATATACTTTTAAATGCTATTTTCTCAGGAAATACTGAACAGATTGACACCAGACCTGCAAAAGGCACTTCCCTGACCTGAGGACTACCTCTCTGCCAAATTTCAAGTAATTCTGTTCAGCCGTTCGGGCTGTACCTTCGACTAAAGGGCCTATGGAAAAATGCATGGGGAAAACGCGTTTTGGGACCCCCCTTTTTTCTCGGCCCCCGCTTGACGAATCACCCCGAGACTTTCAGGGTAGAAGCTGAGCGGAGCGCCCCATGAGTTTTGAAAATTTCGCGAAGATTCGTCAACCGGCGCCAAAGTTATTCAAAATAGAATTTTGAGATTTCCTATGGAAACACGGTCCTAACTATAACTATCTACTGGCGACCGCCAGTAGATAATATATACATATATATATATATATATATCTCCAAATATTTCCCGATGCATAAACAGTGAAGAATCACGGCTCGGGCACAGACTCCAGGTATAGTGAAAAAACTTAATTTATTTGAATAACATGGTCCACATGACGCGTTTCGGCCGCTGTCTTGCAGCCTTGTTTACATAACGCGCTACATAAAATTGCAAGCTTATATAGGGTGCAGTGTTGTTACTCAAACGTCATTTACATCTTCATTTGACACAGGTGAGCGAACTTTTCCCACCGCCTACGTCAGAAATTACATGTTAGTGACCACGTAGGTCATGGACAATATAGACAGACTTCAAACATCATTCTTCACTATAGACATAGAAGACATGTGCAAATGTAATCTTATTGTCATCTGTTCAGCGCAGATGTGAGGTATATATAAACATTCAATTTACTTAAGATCAACAAGCAAAAGGATCGTGAAATGATTGATCTTAGAAGGCAATGTAAACTGGCCTTGTTCTGAGTAATAGGAGTCCAAACAATAGTCAGTCTCTGCCTAAATGTAAAGATCGAACACCAAGTCAATATTGTAGCAACTCTATTTCTGCATGGCTGTGTTGGGGCGTATAGTTGATTTAGCACTGACCTATGACAACCAGAAGGTGTATCAATGAGTCCGTGTACGTGACTCAATCTATATACAACTAGAGACCCTGGGAAGTGTATAGGTGCTGAATGTGCATTGTGAAAGGGGAAAGCGCTGCTGAGATTGTGATGTATGTACAGCAAAGATATTGTGCACAAAGTGACACGAGTGAAAGAAGGTAACAAAATACTACTGATATATATACAATGCAACGCATACATGCCAATCGGTGCTAATTACTGTGCGCACGAATGTACAAGTCACCAGTAGAACAGATATGTCACTGTATGAATACAGGAAAACAGACACAAGCGTCACGGGCCATGGTGTAAGATATGTGGACTATGTAAGTACATAACAGAAACATATCAAAGTTTGGAATAGATATGCGTAATGCATGGAGTAGGCGCTATTAATTAGTGAGATCTTGAATTACCCACTGTGAAGTCTGAAGTAGATATGTAAATAAAAATAGTGGCATAACGGGGAACTGATAAAGGAAAAAAATACGGGAGACCAAACCCATAGATATATGCAACCAAGAGAGATTGGAGCTGGAAAAGATGTGTGGGGAGGGCAAATGGAGGGAAGGGAGGAAGGAATGTCGGGGGAAACATTAGTACATGGGCAGGTCATTTATAGAAAATTATAAAGATCTTCACTCATATTAAGGCCCCATGGTGTCTTAGTATTGAGATCAAGTATATACTGTGACTCCAGTTATCTAAGGAGTTTTTCACTGTTAGATCCTCTTCTTGATGTGGGTACATTGTCAATGACAAAATATTTCAGGTGTTCTAAATTGTTGTTGTGGACCTCTTTAAAATGCCTAGCCACTGGATATGTATGATCATTGTTGATTATGGCCCTCAGGTGTTGTAAGATCCTCATGTGGCCTTGAAGTTTGGTGCTGCCCACATACCTCAAGCCACAGGTGCATGTAATATGTAGACCTCATATTCTGTTCTACAGGTGTATTTGCTTTTGATGATAATGGGCTCTGATCGGAAGGCAGCATTGACCAGAGTTGTGTTGATTCCAAAACAACAAGCTCTGCACGCGCTGCATTTAAAGAAGCCTTTCACATTAGTGAGCCAGTTAGATGTGGCAATAACTTCAGGGCTGCTCTTAACTAATGCATCCAAATCGAGTAGGCACGACGATAGGTAATATTAGGTTGTTTGGGTACTAACGGGCCTAGAATAGGATCAGTCTGAATGGTCCGCCATTCTCTATCTACGATAGATCTGATGGCGCTCTCCTCCCTACTATAGGTAATGATGAGGCAAGTGTCAACTCTCCCACTAATGTTAGTCTCTGGAGTAACAGTCACTTCCCCCGTGCCTGTGCCCGGTCACCATCAATGCGACCCCTCAGAAGCTGTTCTCTTGGTATGGCATTAGCCCTCTCAATTTCTCTAGAGATGGTCAAATTAGGGTAACCACGTGCCTTGAATCTCCTAAAGGCATCTTGTTGACATATGGTGAAATCATCATCATTGCTGCATATTCTAAGAAACCGCAGCATTTCACCATAAGGGATGCTGGCCACCAGGGGTTTCGGGTGAAAGCTAGACGCGTGCAATGTGGAATTACCTGCTGTGGTTTTTCGGTGTAACTTGAATTGTATATATATATATATATATATATATATATTCACTGAAAAAACCATAGGTTTCACACATGTTATAGTTAGCGGAAATTTTACTGATAAAAAACCAATGAAATTGCCCCGTTATAGTTAGTGCTGGCAACTATAACTCACGCGACCGCAATCCTCTGCTGATGCTAATACTGTATTTAGACACTTATTTGCCCATGTCTTCTTCCATACATTTTTAGCTATACATATATTACAAATATTTTTTTTTATAAAGACACATATGTCATCAGCAGAAGATTGCGGTCGCGTGAGTTATAGTTGCCAGCACTAACTATAACGGGGCAATTTCATTGGTTTTTTATCAGTAAAATTTCCGCTAACTATAACATGTGTGAAACCTATGGTTTTTTCAGTGAATTTGCAAGGTTTTTTAAATGCTAATTCCTAACTATAACGTGTGTGAAACCTATGGTTTTTTCAGTGAATTTGTACGGTTTTTTAAATGCTAAGTTACTTTACGCCATTCGAGGCGTGCGCGCCCACTTAACGCAGTGCGTTCCGTGCACGGTTTTTATCAACTTTAATAAGCCCTGTACATTTGGTGGCCTTCGGCCACCAAAAGCACAGGGGGTGGGGTCAATGTGGATAGTGTTTTTTTTATTGCGATTTTATAATTTCATGTTGCCAAAATATAGTTTTTTTACTGATGTAATAAGCCCTGTACATTTGGTGGCCTACGGCCACCGAAAGCACAGGGGGTGGGGTAAGTGTGGATAGTGTTTTTTTTATTTCTATTTTTTACCGTACGCTTACGGTAAGCGTACGGTAAGCGTACTCGGCAAAATTGCCGAAAAAAAAATAAAACCGTTTTTGCTCTTGGGGGATGTTTGGGGACTCCCTCAACATGACTATGTGGGAGGGAGTTGTCAAAACAGCCCCGTAACATGTTTTTGGGAATCATGTTTGATAAATAACACTCAGTGCGAGAGACAAAATGGCGGACGCCGCTTCCTGGTTTCGGCCGATTCGAATGTTTACTAAGATCTAAGAGCCAATCAGAATCGCGCTCGCGCACGCCACCGTACGCGTACGGTAAGCGTACGGTAAGCGTACCGTAAGCGGGCTCAGATATATATATTGATTTAAAGGCTATTTTCTCAGAATCTACTGAACAGATTTACACCAAACCTACAAAAGGCACTTCCTTGACATAGGGACTACCTCTCTGCCAAATTTCTAGTAATTCTGTTCAGCCGTTCGGGCTGTAGCTCTGTCTAAAGGTCCTATGGCAAAAAATGCATGGGAAAAACGCGTTTTGGGACCCCCCTTTTATCTCAGCCCCCGCTTGACGAATCCCCCCGAGACTTTCAGGGTAGGAGCGGAGCGTAGCGCCCCACCTATTTTGAGACATTTGCGAGGATTCATCGACCGGCGCCAAAGTTATTCAAATTAGAATGTTGCGGATTTCCTATGGAAAAGGGGTCCTAACTATAACTACCTACTGGCGACCGCCAGTAGGTAATATATATATATATATATATATATATATATATATATATATATATATATA
Organism: Triturus cristatus; assembly: GCF_964204655.1. Lineage (NCBI taxonomy): Eukaryota > Metazoa > Chordata > Amphibia > Caudata > Salamandridae > Triturus > Triturus cristatus. The sequence goes on along the minus strand of NC_140591.1, from coordinate 1,474,389,421 downwards.
TATTCAGTTCCTAAAGCGGGTCGTTAGGAGGCCGAGCCCGTTGTCAGTTGGTGCAAAATGCCGGTACGCCCAAAGCCGGCAATATTATATATCCAATCCGCCAGTAATATGCACACTCGGAGTTACAGGTATTTCAAATAGGCAGTAGTTTAATGTTCGTAACGCGTTTCAACCGAAGTCTTGTTCACACGAACGTACATACACTTTTACATCATTATAAATAAAGTTTGTTGAGGTGAATTCACCCAAAAGTGACAGCAAAATAGGACTATATTTTCAGGTAATCTGTTTTGATGTTACATAGCGGCAGACAAATTGGAATAGGCAAATCCGCATTTTGTAGATATAGTTTATCAAGTTAGTTTTATACCAGCATTCGTTAAATACTGAATTATAGACACCACAAACATATTTCTGCTTCTGAAACATAAGAGTTATACATATCGCCATATTTTTTATATTTGGCTTGATGTAATCTTCTATTGATACATTCATTCCTAATTCATTCCTACGTACAACAACAAATCACAGAAAATAAGCAAACTGCTAGCAGATAATTGGAAGATTCTCCAAACAGATGCTACTATAGGGAAAGAAATAGGAGAAAGACCCCAAATTACCTATAAGAAAGGTAGAAGCCTTAAAGACATACTGGTAAGAGGCGATATAACTGAACTAAAAAACAGTAGTTTTCATGATTTAAAAGGGTTCTTCCCCTGTGGGCACTGTAGAGCGTGCAAATTCAGCCACTCTGTCAAAGGTTTTAATATCCCGGGCGGAAACAAAGAATGGAAAATTAACCAATTTCTGACATGCAGTAGCAATTTTATTGTATACGTACTTGAATGCCCCTGCAAACGCAGGTATGTAGGAAGCACGACCTGCATGATTCCTTGGGGGACACAACCTTGACAAGGAACTAGCTTCACATCTCCATATTGAGTAAAAATTGTTTGGAAATTCTGGGAAGAGATGTCATACTTTTACAGGAATAAACAGTGTGTATTTTGCTTATATGGAAATTATGTTGCCTCTGAAGATAGAAAGTAATAACTGTATATCTGTTATTTGTGTTTTTTACAGGAGGAAAGGAAGGGGCCCAGTCAAGGGTTGATCATCTCACGGGTTCCCTAACCTTTTCTTCCCCGGGCTCGGGACAACATTTAAACTCAGATAAGAGAATTTCGTATATTGATATGTCTATTAGTTTCTATGAAACAATTGATTTCATTTTTTCCACCCAAAATTCTTTTTTAATCATTTTTTACACTTTGTTATATCACGATTTGGGACAAGGGTATTAATTAAGAATATGATCTTAGTATATCTATTTGCAGCAATAAGTATTGACTAGTGCAAAACCAATGTAAAGAGGATAGAATATAAGCATTTCAGGCACTAGACCGATTAAATTTCTCCTGACTGTGGACACTTAAACTGCATTAAGAAGCCACTAGAGCGTGTTTATAGATGATGAAACGGGTGTTTTCAGATACTGCAAAAATACATGAATTAGGAATGAATGTATCAATAGAAGATTACATCAAGCCAAATATAAAAAATATGGTGATGTGTATAACCCTTATGTTTCAGAATCAGAAATATGTTTGTGGTGTCTATAATTCAGTATTTAACGAATGCTGGTATACAACTAACTTGATAAACTATATCTACAAAATGTGGATTTGCCTATTCCAATATGTCTGCCGCTATGTAACATCAAAACAGATTACCTGAAAATATAGTCCTATTTTGCTGTCACTTTTGGGTGAATTCACCTCAACAAACTTTATTTATAATGATGTAAAAGTGTATGTACGTTCGTGTGAACAAGACTTTGGTTGAAACGCGTTACGAACATTAAACTACTGCCTATTTGAAATACCTGTGACTCCGAGTGTGCATATTACTGGCGGATTGTATATATATATATATATATATATATATATATATATATATATATATATATCAAAGCTCCCAATTGCCCGTTAGGCAGGATTGCACTCGAGCAGCAGTCTCATTTCAGCGGGTAAAGGACCTCCATATGCGTCGATAACTGCGTCTTCCTCTGTCATGGATGAAAGCCTGATGCATTTCTGAGCCGTGTTGCTCGTCTTCAGAGGCTCGACTTGGGGAAGATTTCTGGGGACACACCCACATATATATAATTAACCGCCCTCAGATGGGCATGCTCCAATGAGCACAACGCAGATGGATTGTGGGTAATGTAGTTCATATCCATTTTTCCTTTAGGCACAGTTTCACATTTAAAGCCCTCAGATGGGCCTCGGCGAACAGAAAGTCCATTGATCCCTAGCCACTGCTTCCATATGAGACTCTGTGTATCAGAGCCCGTGACCCCCAACGAAGGGATGGTGCAATCCTCACGGCCGGACTGCCGCGCAAAAATCAAAGCTCCCAATTGCCCGTTAGGCAGGATTGCACTCGAGCAGCAGTCTCATTTCAGCGGGTAAAGGACCTCCATATGCGTCGATAACTGCGTCTTCCTCTGTCATGGATGAAAGCCTGACGCGTTTCTGAGCCGTGTTGCTCGTCTTCAGAGGCTCGACTTGGGGAAGATTTCTGGGGCAACACCCACATATATATAATTAACCGCCCTCAGATGGGCATGCTCCAATGAGCACAACGCAGATGGATTGTGGGTAATGTAGTTCATATCCATTTTTCCTTTAGGCACAGTTTCACATTTAAAACCCTCAGATGGGCCTCGGCGAACAGAAAGTCCATTGATCCCTAGCCACTGCTTCACATATGAGACTCTGTGTATCAGAGCCCGTGACCCCCAACGAAGGGATGGTGCAATCCTCACGGGCGGACTGCCGCGCAAAAATCAAAGCTCCCAATTGCCCGTTAGGCAGGATTGCACTCGAGCAGCAGTCTCATTTCAGCGGGTAAAGGACCTCCATATGCGTCGATAACTGCGTCTTCCTCTGTCATGGATGAAAGCCTGACGCGTTTCTGAGCCATGTTGCTCGTCTTCAGAGGCTCGACTTGGGGAAGATTTCTGGGAAAACACCCACATATATATAATTAACCGCCCTCAGATGGGCATGCTCCAATGAGCACAATGCAGATGGATTGTGGGTAATGTAGTTCATATCCATTTTTCCTTTAGGCACAGTTTCACATTTAAAGCCCCCAGATGGGCCTTGGCGAACAGAAAGTCCATTGATCCCTAGCCACTGCTTCACATATGAGACTCTGTGTATCATATGATATTATTTCATGTTTTGATTAGGTACTTGCTGTGTAGTCTATTTCTATTCATGAAATACCTTTAGATTATATTTTGGGAATGTTAGTAAAATTTTGAGTATTTATTTTAAGAAAAATATTGGTTGGCAATTTTTAAAATTATATAGTAATTCAAAGAAAAATAAAGGCCTTTTAAAATAATTTTTTGTACATAAATTTAATTTACCTAAACACTATGCTTTACATGATAAGCCTTTACATGAACCAAATAGACATTTAATTATTAAATGTTTTGATTTTTAACAGTTCGGATATTGAAAGTTAACCCTATACCCCATCAAACTCTTCTTTCATAAATGTTTGTAGGCCCAGAGTTATAAGAGTAATGTTGCCGGGAAATTACCGCTTTATTCCCCTTTGCTGCCAATCGCGTTCCACTCGGACATGTCGGTGACACATGAAACAGAGGCTATGCGCACCCTGAAATTAGCAGGGCTTGACAAAATGCAGGACCTTTACCCGAACCGTGTTTTTTTCACAGATGACGATCTCAGCTATATCCAGAAATAACGCCACTATTCATATTTCTATTTCACAGACACGAAAAGCGACGCAGGCCCACTACCCCACGTTCCCTGCAGAACCCCTGACACTGCAGACTCGGCACACTTTGCTGATCAGCCGACACAAACTTGTCACCAAACTCTACCGTGCCGCTAGGGATGAGAGAGTCCCGCCCCACAATAGGAGCCTGGAGACCTGGAACTCATACCTAGCCCCCCCCCCCACTCACACAACACGAATGGGAGCACTGCTGTCGACTGCCTAGTGCTCTAACCTCAAATGGTAACCTAAGACTAAGGGGCATATTATCAAGAAACGGCATTAAAATTATCGCCACTTAAGCGATTGAAGGCCGACGTCGCGAGATGGCGACGACGTCCGCTCTCGCCACTCGGACGGGCGGCATTGTTTAAAATGATGTTGCTGCCTCGTTTTTTGTACGCTTTGCAAAATACTCTTGATGTCGTGCCGGCCCGTTATTTCCGGGAGGTGGAGGGTCTTCAGCGCCAACTGTTTTGGGACGGGCGGCCGCGGATTGCTCTCGCCAAGTTGACGCTCCGTTGGTATGATGGGGGGGTCGCCCTCCCCGATATTAAACGATACTATTGGGCGTCTCAGTTGGCGGCGGTGAACCACGGGATATATGGTCCTGCCTTAAACCTGGCCTTCGAGATGGATAAATTCCTGCTCCCGGGTGGGGACTATAATAGGGCGCTGTACTCGGTGACCCCGGACACGCGGTTGACGGGACCCATGCGGGTGGCGGTACGTGTGTGGCACGCGGCGAATGCTGCGATGGGGTGGAGGGATCGCTTGACTCGGGCGACGCCATTGTATGCTTCTGGGCGGTTGGGCTGTTTGTGGAGATCGAAAGGCTTTGAGAAATGGGATATGATTGGTATATGTAAGGTGGGTGATCTGTGGGCGAAGGGATCTTTCAAAACGTTCGAAATGCTCAAAATTGAATATAACTTAAACGATAGAGAGTACTTCCGGTATGCTCAAGTCTACCATGCGCTTTGTTCGGTTTTTCCGGACGCAGCTGCTATCCCCGAGTATTCCCCACTGGAGGATAGAGTGTTGGATGGCTACGTGCCCGACAGCACTATTTCCCTGATTTATAAGAAACTCATTAATGATAGTGCGGACTTGCTGCTCCGTTTGAGGGAGGCGTGGACGGGCGATAGCTTGGAACTGGATGATGAGGACTGGGTATCGGCGGTGGCCTCCCCGAAAGAGGTGGCGATCCCGGCCCGCCTACGGTTTGTACAGCTGAAGATCCTTCATAGAGTGTATGTTACGGGGCCCGGTTTGCTGCGTATGGGTTATTCGATGGATGGATTGTGTAAGCGTGGATGTGGCCTGCCGGGCACTTTTCTTCATATCTTGTGGGAATGTTCGGAGGTTGTGCGATTCTGGAACGGTATCCACACCGTAATGGAGGAGGTCACGCACGTTGCCCTGTTGCCAGAGGCTAGGAGGTGTTTGTTGAATGTCTGGGAACCGAATGATTGTAATGCGGTACAGACGCAGTGGGTGACCTTGGGGTACATGGTGGCTAAGCGTAACATTGCACAGCTATGGGGCTCCCCGAGGCCGCCCACGATCGAGGTATGGAAGGAGAATATGGACTGGTGTATGTTTAGGGAAAAGACGGTGTATGTGGCGAGAGGCAAGCCAGGGAAATGGACTAGGGTATGGGGTCCATGGAATCTATATCGAGGACGTATCTGCACCCCGCCTCCGCCATTAGAGGTCGATATTGCTTTGACCCCCTAGCCACGCGTTCCGCGGGAGGGTGTGAGGTGTGTTCCATGCTTTGTTTTCCCATTGCCCCCCGCTACAGCTTCCGGACAGGAACTGCTTTGGACATTGTATGTTATTCCCCGTCCTGGGAAGAGCATGCTGCTATTTCGGACTCTCATTGCCTTGAGTGTGTTTTATATTTAATACAAAATGAAACTGTTGTTTTCAATTGCTCCTGGCCTATGGCCACAGCCTGTTATATGTGCTTACGAACTGCCGGGCGCTTTGCCTCTGGTTCATTTGATTGTGTGGCGTTACATTGCGTGCCCCCGGGCTCTATAGCGGCCGGCCCTGGTGGTTGTAGGCCCTTGTTTGTCTTTTATTGTGCGCTAACGGTTTCTAATAAAAAAAATTAAATAAATAAATAAATAAATAATTATCGCCGCTTTAGCGGCAGAAAACTGCCGCTAAAGCGGGCTTGATAATATGCCGCAGAGAATTCCAATAGAATGTCAACATGGGCATCTATGGGAATTCTCTGCGGCATATTATCAAGCCCATTATCACTGTTTTAGCGGCAGTTTTCTGTCGCTAAAATGGCGATAATTTTATCGCTTGTCTTGATAATATGCCCCTAAGTGATTTTAAATACCTACATCAGGACTATTATACATTGCAAAACTGTTCAAATATGGACTTCGAGAGACTGATACCTGTAAAAGATGCGGAACGTCCGGTGCTGACTTGGCATCTCGCCTGGGCCTGCAGATGAGTGGCGATGTTCTGGGCGGGGTTGATATGTAAGATGATAGCTATCGACTTACAGTGCTCCCCACAGGTGTGTTTGCTGGGCCTGGTGCCCTACCTGAAGGGTGCAAGAGGTACATGTGTGAGGGTAGCCTTGCTTCTCGCAAAAAGACAGGTGGAGATGACATGGGAGGGCAAAGTTGGGCCTTCGACTATGCAGTGGCCGAAGGATTTGGTGTACTGCAGGGAAAAGTTAGTGCTGTATGCGGAGGAACTTCCAGTTTCCTCTAGGCCCAATGACATCTGGGAGCCCCTATTGCAAAATCTGCGTTCTCCGGAACAAGATGAGCCCCCCGACATTGATGAACATCCGGCATGATTTTAACTCATTAATGTGCATGGTGCCTCACTGTGTTGTAGAACTTTGGGGCATATCAACAAGGGCTTTAAAAGCCAAAAAAGCAGAGAAAAAACTAGCACCCTATCAACAACAGGGTGCTAACATGCAAATTTGCATGTTAGCACCCTTTTACTCTACGCTTCCCCTTGCATCTCTAATGAGATGCAAAGGGGGCGTTCCAGAGTAAAATAATAGGAGAAATGTCGCTAAGCGACATTTCTCCTATTATCAAGAATATCGCTAACCCTGTTAGAGACAAAAAAAGCTGCGGTAACCGCGGTTAACGCTGCTTTTTTACGTCTGGTATTTTTCTGACTTAGCCATGATATCCTATGGAAGGAGGATATCATGGCTAAGTTTGTCTGTCCCTATCAACAAGCTAACGTGAGATTATCGCTGAGTTTCCAGCGATAATCTCACGTTAGCCACTTAGCGTGAGGATTTTTATCGCTATTGAGATAAGCGTTGCTAATAGCACGCTATCTCAGCGATAAAAATCCACGCTAGCGGCGATAATTATCCTAGCGCTAAGTGCGCTTAGCGATAATTATCGCCGGTTGTTGTTGATATGCCCCTTAGATATTTGTCTCTGTTTGTCTCTGAATTTGCAATATAGCCACGGGTTGTTTCTGTTGCTCTTTAATCCACTGTGCTTCTTGATGCTGTCTCTGTATTTTGAATAAGCTTTAATAAAAAAATATATATTTTAAAAAGAGTAATGTTGCCTCCCCACATCTCCAATACATCTTATTTCCTCAATGTACGTGGGATTAGAATAGTAAATCTGCCCCCCTGCAAAGATTTGCTCTTAACCCAGTATTTGGGGGCTGAAAGTTAGAATAGTAAATCTTCTCCACCCCTGCCCTCCATATATACACATTTTCACAATATTTGCTGGAGTGGAGTTAGACTAGTAAAACTGATCTTTGAATTCATTCGCTTTCCCCTATGTCAGTTAATATCAGTTAAACTCCAATCATAATAGAAATTCTGAACCGCCTTAAAATATTGACTTAGCCTAATGTATATATGTGACTAGAATAGTGAATCTCAACCTGTCCAAATCAAAGTACTTTCCCCAATTATTTTTTAAAATAAAATAATATAACCTTGATTTTAAGTTCAACTGGTATTATTTACAATTATGTGCATTTTTTACTATTCAAAATCAAATCAAATAAGCTTTATTCGGAAGGTTAATTTCAGTCCATAAAAGCATATACAATATTATATTTCATTTTATACAATAAAAACAAATAGCTTTAAAAATATATGTACAAGTTATGTAGCAAGAGACTTTCATGTAGATGATACTGGTTAGTATATGTGCAAATGGCAATCTATGGGCATGGAATAATTACTATTACAATATACATATTTTGGTACACTATGTATTCAAAGTCGATATTTTTGAACTTTTTATCATATGAATATAAAACAGCTATTGTTGTTGCTGATAGCTAGACAATGATATTTTTGTAACACAATTTTTTGTTTATGTATTCATCTTCATTTAAATTCAGATGCATTATACGTTTGTCTTTATGTGTACGAATGGCTCGGGCATCAAGGTATCACAAAAACCATAGCACATTCTACCTAGCTGATGCCATAATTAACACCCATTAGTTCCTCGCGAGCATCCCTCCTGTGACAACAATCGTCTCTAAAGGGTGAATGGTCTATTAGCAATAAATGGGCCCTGTTTACAAATGTAAATTTAAACATGTGAAATTACCCATGTGTAAATTCACTCATGCACGTTGGTGTAAGTTTACTCTTTTCCACTATTCACCATTTCAGAGTGTAAATTTACACCTAAGTGCAGACTTATATGAAGTCAGGGAATGGAGCCATCTAAATCAGAATTTACGAGTGCAAAGTTACTACCAGTGACAGCCTATTTTTAATGGCAGAGGGGCTCCACCCCCTACACCTTTTTCCAAGCATGAAGAGTGTCTGTCAGGCTGAGCAATGGTCATCAGGCCATAACAAGAGCAGCCAATGGGAGGAGGCAGCAGTCCCAATTAGGCTTCCCTTCTGCTACCCAAGATCTTAACTGAAGCTCGACAAGTGTTAAAAGTTTGATGTGCCCGCATGTTGGAAGGCGGACCCCGAGGAGTCGGCGAGACCACCACGGGGGACCCTCACACTGTACGAAGTAGCCGAGCGCTGCCGAGAAGTCTCCTGAGAGATCCTTCTCCTATCACGTACTAGCACAGTAACACCACCACACAGGACTCAAAGAGGTTGTCTCACGACAAGCAATTCTTTATCATCAATAAAAAGGTTACGAGGTCAATATTTACACGACGGGATCGAGGGATCCACCAAAAGTCTCAGTGTCTCTTTGGAAGGGTAAGGGTAGCGGGACAGTCTTTGGCAGAGGTGCGGTACGAGGGTACCTGGGGCCCAGTTCTTATCCTCAAGCTGGAGGACCTCCGGATCTCGGAGGGGTCGAGCCGCGACGGCGTCAGCAGGGCTCCGGCGTACAGTTCGTGGAGAGCCGCGATCCAATCAGCAGGGCTCTCAAGATGGTTTCTGCTCAGCTCGAGCCGCGACGTCGTCAGCAGGGCTCCGAGGGAGGTTTCAGCGAGGTTGGGCCGCGACAGCGTCAGCAGGGCTCCGATGGTCCAGGTGGCTTCAAAGTGTTCACATGAAGGAGCCGCGACGCAGTCAGCAGGGCTCGTGATGGTTCCGACAAGAGTTCTTCTCCGTAGGGTCAGCCGCGATTCAATCAGCAGGGCTCTCGACTCCGGGATACAACTGCCGATCTGTGGCGGGGTCGCCCCAGATATAGGTCTGGAGCCCTTTGATGTCCGGACCCAGGCGCCCGGGGGGGGCGGAGAGGCAGGGTGGAGGTGGCCAGACGCCCAGCAGGAGAGGCGCCAGGCCCAAGAGAGTTGCAGGGCGATCACACCTAGAGAAGGGAGGACAGTCGGGGGTCTCATCGATACTGTCCTCCGCCGGGGGCGATGAATGGTTCCTGCGGCACCCCCTGGCCAGTTCGTGGTGCCTCGATGTCGGGGCTTCGCTGGGGTCGAGGCCGGGTTGCGCGGGGTCGCGCTGGCTGGTGCACAGAGTCACGTGGATGCCAACAAGATGGCGGAGCCACGAGGGGTATGCGGCCTCGTGCAGCTCTGGATGAAGGGCCTCGGTGCAGTTCAGAAGGGTGGCCCGTGAAGGCCGGGGCGGGGAACGGGCACAATCCATGGGGTTAAGAACCACGCCACGAGGCCGGGTCCAACAGGCGTCCCCCCCCAGCCGAAGGCATGGAGAGTCACCCATCTCCTTGGGGATTCTCCTCGTCAAGGCGGAAGAAGCGGGACAGGCCGTCGGCGTTGGCGTGGTCATTGCCGGGCCGGTGTTCAACGTCAAAGTCCATCCCTTGTAGCGAGATGGACCACCGCAGCAGCTTGGGGTTCTCGCCCCGCATTTGCATTAACCACCGCAGGGGCCGGTGGTCGGTCTGGACCTGGAAGTGGGTACCAAAGAGGTAGGGCCGGAGCTTCTTGAGGGCCCACACTACAGCGAAGGCCTCCCGCTCAATGGTGCTCCATCGTTGCTCTCGGGGCAGTAGCCGTCGGCTGATGAAGGCCACTGGTCGGTCGAGCCCCTTTTCATCGGCTTGGGACAGGACGGCCCCGATCCCATACTCGGAGGCGTCCGTCTGCACCACGAACTCCTTATTGTAGTCAGGGGCCTGCAGCACCGGGGCAGTACACATTGCGGTCTTTAGGGTGTCGAAGGCTGCTTGGCAGCGGGGTGTCCAGTGCACCTTCTTGGGCTGCTTTTTGGACGTCAGCTCTGTGAGGGGGCCAACAATGCTCCCATAGTCCCGGATAAACCGCCGGTAGTATCCGGTGAGACCCAGGAAGGCCCGGACAGCGGTCTGGGTAGTGGGGGGTTCTCAGGCCTGGATGGCATCTATTTTCGGCTGGAGAGGGGCCACCTGCCCGCTCCCCACTTGATGGCCCAGGTAGGTCACGGATCCGTGGCCGATCTGGCATTTGCTGGCCTTGATTGTGAGCCCGGCCCGCTGGAGGGCGGCCAGGACGGCTTTAATGTGAAGGAGGTGCTCTGCCCAGTGGTTGCTGTACACGGCAATGTCATCTAGGTAGGCCGCGCTGAAGGCCTCAAGCCCAGCCAAAACCTTGTTCACCAGTCTTTGGAAAGTGGCCGGGGCATTCTTCATTCCGAAGGGCATCACCCGAAAGTGGTAATATCCACCTGGAGTCGAAAAGGCGGATCTTTCTTGGGCGCCGGGGGTGAGCTGGATTTGCCAGTACACGGCGGTGAGGTCCAGCGTGCTCAAGTAGCGAGCGGCCCCTAGGCGGTCGATGAGTTCGTCGGCCCGGGGTATAGGGTGGGCGTCTATCTTGGTCACTGCATTCAGGGCTCGGTAGTCCACGCAGAATCGTAACTCTGGGGGGTGGCCGGGAGCTGCGGCCTTTAACACCAGGACGACAGGGCTGGCCCACGGGCTGTCGGAGGGTTCGATGACCCCCAGGGCCAGCATCTTCGTTACTTCGGCCTGGATGCAGGCCCGCACTCGGTCGGGTACCCGGTGGGCTCTGTGTCGCACGGGGGGGCTCTCCCCGGTGTCGACGTCGTGGACGCACCAGTGGGTCACCCCCGGGGTGAGGGAGAAGAGGGCTGCGTATTACCGCAGCAGTTGCTGGCAGTCGTTGCGCTGTTCCGGAGTCAGGGAAGAGGCGAGTTGGACACCTTCGATCGATCCATCATGGACGTTGGACTGCAAGAGGTCGGGCAGGGGCTCGGAGTCGTCCTCGCCCCCCTCGTCGGTCGCCAGTAGCAGGCTCAGTTCGGTCCGGGCAAAGTGGGGTTTTAGTCTGTTAGCATGTAGGACCCGGAGGGGGTTCCGGGGGGACTCCAGGTCGACCAGGTAGGTGACGGGACTTTTCTTCTCCACTACCTTGAAGGGCCCGGTCCACTTGTCCTGGAGGGCGCCGGGTCCAACCGGGGCCATGACCCATACTTTCTGACCTGGCTCGAATTCTATGGTAGAAGAGTTCCGATCGTACCACCGCTTCATGTCCTCCTGGCTGGCCTCGAGGTTGGCTTCGGCCATGGCTCGGAACTTGCGGGTCTGGTTTCGGAGGGTCAGGAGGTATCGGTAGGCAAACAGGAGGCACGGCAGCAGGACATCCCATCTCCGCATGAGGGGCTCTTCCAGGCCCTGGATCATTCCCTTCAATGTTCTGTTGAACCGCTCAACCAGTCCGTTCCCCTGAGGGTGATAGGGGGTCGTGAACTTGTATGTGACCCCGCACTGCTGCCACAGGGACCGCATGTATCTAGAAATAAAGTTCGTGCCTCTGTCGCTCACCACTTCGCGGGGAAATCCCACTCGGGAGAAGATCCCCATTAAGGCCCGGCCTACCACGGGGGCCGTTATAGTTCTTAGCGGGACCGCCTCCGGGTACCTGGTGGCATGGTCCACGAGGACCAGGATGAAGCGGTGGCCCAGGGCGGTCTGGGGGTCCAGGGGCCACACGATATCGATTCCGACCCGTTCGAACGGGGTGCTGACGGCTGGAAAGGGCTGGAGGGGGGCCTTGACCCGACCCCCCGTCTTCCCGCTGGCTTGGCAGGTCTGGCAGGACCGGCAGTGGTTGTCTACGTCTCTCCGCATCCGGGGCCAGTAGAAGTGGGTCACCAGATGGCTGTACGTTTTGTCTTGCCCCAAGTGTCCGGCGAGGGGCACATCATGTGCTAGGTTGAGCAGGAACTCCCGGAAGCGGAGGGGGACCACCAACACTCGGCTGGCCCCGAGTTCTGCCACTTTTTGCTCACTGTATAGCAGGCCCTCGGCCCAGTAGACCCAGTGGGTGCCGGCCTGGTCCCTGTTGGTTTGGGCGGATGCTTGTTGGCGGACCCCTTCGAGAGTGGGGCAGGACTGCTGCTCTTGTTGGAACTGCTCCCGGGTGGGGCCCCCTTCGTGTCGCCATTGTGTCAGCTCTGGTAGGGCGCACGGGGAAGCCATCTCTTCGGGGGAGGATTCACTAGGTCCAGGGTCGGTGTCCGCCTCCTCCTCGCTGCTGGCGGGAGGAGGTGCGAGCCCCTCGGGCTGGGCGGCCCCGGAGGCCGAGGATGAGCGGGGGGCCCGGGCGGTCATGGACCGGGTGATGGCGCAGGCCCAGTCAGATAGTCCCAGCATTCGGAGGTGCTCTCGTCGCTCTACTTGAGCCCAGGGGGAACTCTCCAAGTCGTTCCCCAGGAGGCAGTCGACAGGGGCGTCGTCGCGTACCGTCACCTTCAGCAGGCCCGTCACCCCTCCCCACTCGAAGGGGACCAGGGCCATCTGGCACAGGCTTTCACTGTTGTCGGCCGTCCGGACGGGGCACAGCACATTCGGTAGAATCTGTTCAGGGGTCACCAGGTGGCAGCGGACAGCGGTGACACTGGCGCCGGTGTCACGAAGGGCTTCGGCCCGTTGTCCATTGACCGTGACCTGCTGCCGGTACTTCTGGGTGTTGCTTGGGATGGGGGTGCAGGGTACCATTTCTCGGCTACCCAGGCAGACCAGGGACATGGCTGCCGGCTCCCATTCAGTGGTCCCTCGGTCGAGGGTCTCCTCTTCCTCTTCTCCTTCTCCCAGGGCGGCGGCCGCCAGCTGTCGGGGCGGGGGCCGCCGGCCCCGTTTCTTCGGTTCAGGGGGCAGACCGGATCGCTGGCATAGTGTCCGGTTTGTTGGCAGCCGTAGCACGTTACTGGTGGCCGTGGTCCGGGTCTGGCCGGGGGCGCCCCCCTTCGGGCTAGGTTCGGGGAGAGTTGTTGCTGCGGTGGTCCTCGAGGGGGGCTCCTGGGGGCCCCGGCGGGAGGGTCTCGGTTCCTGCTCGGCCCTCCCCCTCCACCGCGCTGGCGGGGGGGTCCGGTGCGGTTCCTCTGGTACTCCCCCATTGAGTTCCGGGGGACCCGGGAGTTGACCCATCGATCGGCCTCGACGGCGAGTTTTCGCGGGTCGGTCATCTTGCTGTCGAGGAGGTGCTGTCTCAGTTCCACGAAGCAATTGTTGGAGAGATGTTCCCACACGATGAGGTCGACCAGCTGCCCGTAGGTGGTTACTTTGCTCCCTTTGATCCACCCTTCTAGGGCCCGACTGAAAAAGTCCACATATTCCACCCATGTGGTACCCGGGATTTTCTTGCAGTCTCTGAACCGCTGGCGGTACATTTCCGCGGTTAGCCCGTAGCGGGTGCGCAGGGCCTCCTTCATGTGATCGTAGGAGGTCATCACCTCCTCCGGCAGCTGGAGCAGCGTGTCTCGACCCTCACTCAGGAACCGCCCCCACAGGCCCGCGCCCCAGTCTTTTCGGGGCACCCGATGAGAGGTCATGGCCACCTCGTAGGCCTTGAACCATTGTTGGATGTCGTCATTCTTGTAGTACTCCTTGACGACCTCTTTCGGGATATGTACCTTGGTCTCGGAAGGCGGTAGAGTGTCTCTAGTACTGGGGGTGTTGGTCCCTCCGTTCTTGGCCTTGATTTCGAGCTCCTTGAGACTGCGTTCGTGCTCAAGGGTCAGTTTCTTTTCCTCCAACTCCCGGTGTCGTCTCTTCTCCTCTATCTCCTCTTGAAGCCGTAGCTGCTCTAGGGCCAGCTTCTTTTCTGCCAGCTGGAGTTCGCCGTCCAGCCGCAGTCGTGCGAGCTCTAGCTCGTGGTTCCGGACCTTCTCCCGCTCTCGTATTTCTTCTTCGGAGAGGCCGGTTTCTAGGCTCTTTCTTCCTCCGGTTGCCGGAGTCGGTGCGGTTGATGTGGTCTCAGTCAGGGGCAAGGGACCTTCTTCCTGGGAGGGGCCTGCCCCGGCCTCTAGCCATGACCTTAGAGCTTTCTGCATCTCCTCTTTGGTACCTAGGCCGGTGGTTGCAATGCCTTTGTCTTTGCAGAACTGTTTTAACTCTTTGTGCGTATATTCCTCCAGCCGTTCGGGCTGGAACTCCATTGTCGCGTTGTTTTCCTGGCTGCTCATGATACTGTTCGTTTGGATGGGTAGCTAGTGGGTACTGGCTGGTACGTACTGCGTTCGGCTCGGATCCCGTCGCTGGCCACCAAATGTTGGAAGGCGGACCCCGAGGAGTCGGCGAGACCACCAAGGGGGGCCCTCACACTGTACGAAGTAGCCGAGCGCTGCCGAGAAGTCTCCTGAGAGATCCTTCTCCTATCACGTACTAGCACAGTAACACCACCACACAGGACTCAAGGAGGTTGTCTCACGACAAGCAATTCTTTATCATCAATAAAAAGGTTACGAGGTCAATATTTACACGAAGGGATCGAGGGATCCACCAAAAGTCTCAGTGTCTCTTTGGAAGGGTAAGGGTAGCGGGACAGTCTTTGGCAGAGGTGCGGTACGAGGGTACCTGGGGCCCAGTTCTTATCCTCAAGCTGGAGGACCTCCGGATCTCGGAGGGGTCGAGCCGCGATGGCGTCAGCAGGGCTCCGGCGTACAGTTCGTGGAGAGCCGCGATCCAATCAGCAGGGCTCTCAAGATGGTTTCTGCTCAGCTCGAGCCGCGACGTCGTCAGCAGGGCTCCGAGGGAGGTTTCAGCGAGGTTGGGCCGTGACAGCGTCAGCAGGGCTCCGATGGTCCAGGTGGCTTCAAAGTGTTCACAAGAAGGAGCCGCGACGCAGTCAGCAGGGCTCGTGATGGTTCCGACAAGAGTTCTTCTCCGTAGGGTCAGCCGCGATTCAATCAGCAGGGCTCTCGACTCCGGGATACAACTGCCGATCTGTGGCGGGGTCGCCCCAGATATAGGTCTGGAGCCCTTTGATGTCCGGACCCAGGCGCCCGGGGGGGGCGGAGAGGCCGGGTGGAGGTGGCCAGACGCCCAGCAGGAGAGGCGCCAGGCCCAAGAGAGTTGCAGGGCGATCACACCTAGAGAAGGGAGGACAGTCGGGGGTCTCATCGATACTGTCCTCCGCCGGGGGCGATGAATGGTTCCTGCGGCACCCCCTGGCCAGTTCGTGGTGCCTCGATGTCGGGGCTTCGCTGGGGTCGAGGCCGGGTTGCGCGGGGTCGCGCTGGCTGGTGCACAGAGTCACGTGGATGCCAACAAGATGGCGGAGCCACGAGGGGTATGCGGCCTCGTGCAGCTCTGGATGAAGGGCCTCGGTGCAGTTCAGAAGGGTGGCCCGTGAAGGCCGGGGCGGGGAACGGGCACAATCCATGGGGTTAAGGACCACGCCACGAGGCCGGGTCCAACACCGCACATGAATGAATGTGTGTGTAAATGAATGTATGTGTATTTGTGAGTGTGTGCAGAGAATGGGTGTGTTTATGCATGTGTGCGTTTGTATATGCTTGTGAATGTGTGCACGTGTGTGAACGCATAGTTGTGAGTGAGTGTGTATGTGTGGCCTGGCCAACCCCCACTCGAATTATCAGCTGCCATTGATTGCTAATCATAACTTTTCACACATAGGTGGAAATCTTCACTAATGGGGCAGATCCTATGGGAAAGTATAGCGAAAAATAATAGCTTTTAAATATTCGTAAACACATATTTAAAATATTTTAAAGTAAAATAAAAATGTAAAATAATTTGTAAACTTTTTTATTAATACATCAATCAATCAATCAGGGAATTATAAGCGCACTACTCATCCGTGAGGGTCTCAAGGTGCTGGGGGGGTGGGTACGCAGCTCCATTCAACTGAAGATCCAGATCTGGAGAGTCTTCCTGAAGGTATTCAGGGAGGGGGCTCGTCTGATGTCTACTGGTAACTCGTTCCAGTTCTTGGCTGGGATGTGAGCGAAAGATCTTCCGCCTGCTCTGGCTCTGTTGATGCGCGGGGTTTCAGCCAGTGCAAGGTTGGACGAGTGTAGATTTCTTTTGGGTACGTGGAAGTTTATTCTGTCATTGAGGTACTTGGGTCCGTTGTTGTGTAGGCATTTGTAGGCTTGCATGAGGATTTTGTAGGTGATTCTCTTCTCCATGGGGAGCCAGTGGAGTGTCTGCAGGTGTTGGCTGATGTGTTCATGCTGGTGGATGACGAGGATGAGCCTGGCCGCGTTGTTCTGCGTTGTTTGGAGCTTGCGGAGTAGGGAATTGTTGATGCCAGCGTAGAGTGCGTTGCCATAGTCCAGTCTGCTGGTGATGAATGCGTGGGTGACTGTCTTCCTTGACTCGGGGGGGATCCATTTGAAGGTCTTGCGGAGGATGTGGAGGGTGTTGAAGCAGCTTCTAGAACTAATAAAATAAAATGTTACTGTACATTATTCATCAATTTATATGTTTAATGAATAATTGCATATTTAAAGTACATTCATTTAATTTATTAATATTATCTTTATCAAAATAAAAAAAACACTGTCACAGGGATGTGAATAATTAATGAATGCTTAATAAGTGTCATTTAATTTAATTGGTATGTGTTATGTATCAATTTAAATGTATTTGACATGTTTATGAAAATTATAATGTAATTATATTCTTTAAAAATAAATATTAATTTATAAAATGTCATTTCAGAATTGATTTAAATTGTTAACATTGATAAACAATTAAATAAATTGAATTTCAAAGTTGAAATAATGTAATGTATTTATCATTGTTTCACATGAGGTGATACATTACGACCCTGCCAGTAATATTTTATATTGGAGTGAGCTGCAGTGGTCACGTGTGGAACTAGACTTACTCCAAGGTTGAGCTGGCATAACTTCACTACTATTTTAGAACCTTTTTGACATATGTAAATTAAGAAGTGCCATTAGTGAATATTTGTGGGCCTAGCCCCAACCATTTAGGAGAATGTATTCTCCATTTTCCAGCCACTTCTACTGATCCCTCCTGCATCTACTACCTAAACCTATACCTACATGTGTAGAGATGTCCGCCCACGTCTAGACCATTAAGAAAAAGGCGGTCAGAATCACTCTCATCCTCCCAAGCCGCACTCACATCACACCACACCTGAAGGAGCTCCACTGGCTCCCAATACACAAACAGGGAGAAACACTGTAAAACCAGCAGATGTGAAATCATGCTAATGAGTGACGTGGAATTGCTGAAAAGGTGGAGAAAATTAAAGACATGACATGTGTATTTAATGGTATTGACGCCGAGGGCTGGCTTCCCGGTTGTTTGGCGGCCATATTGGGTGTGGGTCAGGCAGGTGACGCGCTCTAGCAGCGCTTTAAAAAGGGATTGGTACATGTGCTCCGGTGGTTACTAATAGCAGCAACCTCTCCACTCCTGAGGCGGAAGCTGGGAGGTATCTCATTTTACTCTTGTTCTTTTGCGCATTTTAAAAACTTTTATTGTATTTCATTGTATTTGCTGTATGCTCTTTTCCCTCTTTTCTGCCTCCGAACCACCCTCGGCCGAGTATTGACGCCGAGGGCTGGCTTCCCGGTTGTTTGGCGGCCATATTGGGTGTGGGTCAGGCGGGTGACGCGCTCTAGCAGCGCTTTAAAAAGCACTACTATGACTCCGCGCAGCGGACGAGAACAGCGGACGCGCCGGACATTCGCGCGAGTGTCGTGCCAGAGTCCTGCCCGTCTGCGCCCGTCCGCGACAGGACGGTACCAGTGACCCTGACACCTTCGCAATTTGTATCTGTAAATATTCCTCATGTCAGGTACACGGCGCAAATGCTACTACAACTCAGACCCATTGCTTCCCCGAATTGTTCCCGAAACTCTTGGACTTGCCCCGAGGCCCCTTTTTCCTGCGTAAACTGCAAATTTCAAACTTCTGTTATAACACCCGGTTCTGAGAAGTCAAACAATAGGGAACATAGTCCATCCATCGGGACTGAGGGAAATAAATGCCTTCTCTTAAATGTTCGCTCCCTACCTAAGCATCAATTAGAGGTATGGGATTTAATACACTCTGCCCAACCCGACCTCTGCTTCCTAACGGAAACCTGGCTGAAACCCCACACTGTTCCTGCTATTGCTGTGGGGATTCCCTCTGGCTATAAGCTTGTGCATTTCGATCGGCCAGTAAAAACAGGTGGTGGCCTAGCCATAGTGCATAAAGAACATTTGAAAATTACCACACTAGAGCAGAGGCATAACCCCCTCTTTGAAATATTGATCTTTAAAATGCAATATGCCTCAAATAGATTCTGGAAAGGTGCCCTAGTATATCGTCCCCCGGGGCCCTCTACTGGCTTATCCCTGGCTTTATTAGAAATGTTGGCCCCACATTTCAAAGCAGAAGAAGATTTCCTTCTTCTTGGTGACTTTAATGTCCATGCTGACAATCCCACACTCCCTGAAACAATCTCCTTGGTCTCTGAACTATCCTCCCTTGGTTTGACTCTGCAAAACCATGAGCCCACCCATATAGGTGGCCACCTCCTTGATTTAGTGTTCACCAACTTTCCCAATACACAATGCCTCTCCCCGGCTCAATTAACTTGGTCCGACCATTTTGTGGTGGAATGTTTAATACCTAAGGCGGATAAACCCTCCAATAAAAACCCTCTTCCACCCATTTGGCGCCGACAGTGGCATAAAGTCACCGTTGGGGAAATACAAAAGGAATGGAGGCAGCCCATTCCCACAGAGACAGACAGTACAGAAACCTTGTTAATTAAATTTAATAATTCTCTTAGAGAAGCCATTGATAAAATAGCACCTCTAAAATTGCATAAGCAATACCCTGTCACTAAACGGGAATCATGGTACACTGAGGAGCTCAGAACAGAAAAACAAAAATGTAGGAGGTTGGGAAAAAAATGGAGGAAAACACGCAGTGAAGAAAATAAGAAAGCATATCAGGAGGCTCAGACTAAATATCA
The DNA here is from genome assembly GCF_964204655.1 of Triturus cristatus. Taxonomy (NCBI): domain Eukaryota; kingdom Metazoa; phylum Chordata; class Amphibia; order Caudata; family Salamandridae; genus Triturus; species Triturus cristatus. The sequence continues at coordinate 1,474,369,972 of NC_140591.1, read as the reverse complement.
CAAAAACATTAAACTTGCCCGCAAGAACAGTATCTCCCAACAACTGGAAGAAGCGGGAAACCGTTCCAAGGAGTTATTTAAAATTCTTCAGGACTTTGTAAAACCCACTGCATGTAAAAGCCCTAATGAATTCTCTCAACAACTATGTGATGAAATCTCCCTGTTCTTCGAAAGCAAAATTAATTTGATATATGATAAAATCTTATCAGCTGTCACTCAAAATGATATTAGCCCCCCTTTACCCTCTCCACACGTAATCAAGCCACATTTATGACATTTCCTGCAGTGAGTGACTCGGATCTCACCTCCCTGATGAGCCATATTAAATCTGGCTCCCCAGATGACTTTCTATCCGCTACTATCACTGCGTCTCTGAAGCCCCTGCTCGGGCCCTACATTCAATCATTGATTAACCACTCCCTTAGGACAGGATTTGTACCCACGGAATGGAAAAAAGCAGTAGTGAATCCCATTCGAAAGAATGCTGCGATTCCATGGACCGATCTTTCAAATCTTCGACCCATCTCCCTCTTACCCTTTCTCGGCAAGATGACTGAGAGACACGTAAACATTCATTTGTCTAAATACATCGAGGAAACGGAGGGCCTAGACTTTTCTCAATCTGGATTCAGGCCCAATCACAGCACTGAATCTGCCCTCCTCTCAGTGACTAACAACATCAAAATGTCACTGGATGGAGGTAATTCAATGATTCTAGTGCTGTTAGATCTCTCCGCGGCCTTCGACACTGTGTCTCATGAGATACTCCTTGATCGTCTAAGGGAAAGAGGTATAGAGGGTGTAGCTCTTTCCTGGCTGGAAAGCTTTCTTTCAGAACGCCAACAAGAGGTGAGATTGGGCTCCCACCATTCTATCTCAAGGGAGCTCCCCAAGGGAGTACCACAAGGCTCATGTTTAAGCCCCACACTGTTTAATGTGTATGTAGCCCCCCTGGCGGATATCGTAAGATCTTATGGATTCACTCCTGTTTCGTATGCTGACGACACTCAGCTTCTGTTCCCCTTTAAAAACCTGACGCCCGCAATCCAAAAATCTTTTGCGGACGGAATGAGGTCAATATCCCACTGGATGGCCGCCAATCGCCTCCAGTGTAATGTGGAGAAGACAGACTGTGAAAAATCTTGGTGTGCGTCTAGACAAATCCCTTCTGTTTAAAGAGCACACAAATCAAGTAGCAGGCTTATGCTTTCAGACCATTGGGCTGCTCCGGCGAGTCTTCCCTTTTCTATCAGACTCCTATAGGAAGACTCTTGTCCAAGCCTTGATTATCAGTCGACTTGACTATTGTAACGGCCTGCTGGTTGCGGCTAATGAAGAACAGTTTCCAAGACTACAGGTAGTCCAAAACACGGCTGCGAGACTAGTTCTCAACGCCGAGCCTAGATCTCCGTCAATCCCCCTTTTGGCAAAACTTCATTGGCTTCCAATCAAACAGCGGGTAAAATTTAAAATCTGCTGTATTATTCACAGTTGTTTATTCCACCATGGACCAAAATACCTAAAAGAACTTTTCAAACCTTACACGCCTAGTCGTACCCTGCGTTCCAGCAGTCAGCAACAACTTATAGTTCCCAGGATAAAAAAAGCCAGACAGGGAGGACGTGCTTTGTCCTACAAAGGACCAATCATTTGGAACTCATTGCCCTCTGCTCTTCAAAACGTTACCAACCTTCCAATCTTTAAAAAATCTTTGAAAACATTCCTATTTGCCGGCTGTTAGGCTCCTGTTAGGTTCACTCTCTGCATAAGATAAGATCTGTGCTCTTTGGTAACCATAAGCGCGGAGATACCCCTTCGGGGGTCGAGTTCCTGCGCTATATAAGAGTATGTATAAATAAATAAATAAATAATAAATGGTGGTGATAATGGGTGCACCAGAAGTGAACCTGCATATTTGTATGTTGTATTATAGATGGGTTACTCACTTTGGTTATTGAGTTTTCTTAGGTGGGAGTGATGATATATTTGTGGTTTATGTTGGTTGGTTTATGGAAGAGTCTTCGAGAACATCTTAGCCTTGCCATTACGTGTGGCCACCCTTTGGAATGAATTTGTTCTCAAACTGACAGATGAGTATTGGTCAGGCTGATTGATTCCTCTTTTCAGTTAGCTTGCTTTAATAAACCTTTGCTTGTGTTTATATCCTAGTGTTGTTGTAGGAACACCTTGGATAGTCATTGACACGTGATAATGACATCCACTACAGTGAGTTGCCTGAGTCTCTGGAAAACAAAACTTTCGGGGAGAGGTATCAGGTGGGTCTTCAGCCAATAAGCGTTAAATTAAATTAAAATAAAGAAGTAGGCAAGTATTGGTAACACTCACCCAACAGAGTCCAGATAAGCAGGTGGATTCAAGCTCCCCACATCACCACCCTGTAACTCCAGTTAATTCACGCACACCTGAATCTACCAGGCAATGCGTGCACAAACGACTAGTCGGTATGCAGTTAGGCTAGCCACAGGGCTAAACCACACATTCATAAAAAGCATTTTATTTTCAAGAATAAATCATCAAATACCCTTCCACTGCCTACTATTCACTATAACTATCTAGCAATCCCATGCTACAGCAGTAGTGTAATTAAACAAAGAAGACTAGCTTAAGTTGACCAAAGTGATGCAGTACTCAAAGTAGTTCTGTCACAGACACCTTGTAGGTGTATTCATGAAGCCCTCACCCACCAACCTAGTTGGTGGCATGCTTCATCATCGGGCCCACCCAGTGACACCTAGTATGTCCCGGGTGTGCTACGACGCCTGATTACAGCGGAGCTGGTATATTGCTGAGAGTGCAGTGAGGTTGGGTGAATTGTGATTTAAAACGGCTTGGTGGTGGTCCCAGTACCCAAGGGTAAATTAAATTTTAATAACTGGGCCGACACCAGCGGTTAAAAGTAAGGCTACAGGACGTGTAAGGGTGGAGAGTTACTGCCCCCTGCGTCCTTCAGATGGTCGACATGTTTCAGCCAGTGCCTTAGAGTATTCTGGCTTTCCTCAGGACCGTTTTTAAAAGGGTGTGGTGAAAATAAAACAGACTTAGTGTTGTGGTACAGACTATGTGATACACTCACTAAGGCGTTTTTCTATGTGTGAGAGGGGGATTCCCTTCTCATGCATACGCTTTGGGTTATTAGCCAAGGCTTCCTGGAGGGAAGCGGTAAGGGGATGACCAGTCTTTCTGGTCAGTGCCTGCCTTGTACCTGTTGTCCCGCCATCGTCCTCCGGTAGGACGACGGCGGGACAACAGGTACAAGGCAGGCACTGACCAGAAAGACTGGTCATCCCCTTACCGCTTCCCTCCAGGAAGCCTTGGCTAATAACCCAAAGCGTATGCATGAGAAGGGAATCCCCCTCTCACACATAGAAAAACACCTTAGTGAGTGTATCACATAGTCTGTACCACAACACTAAGTCTGTTTTATTTTCACCACACCCTTTTAAAAACGGTCCTGAGGAAAGCCAGAATACTCTAAGGCACTGGCTGAAACATGTCGACCATCTGAAGGACGCAGGGGGCAGTAACTCTCCACCCTTACACGTCCTGTAGCCTTACTTTTAACCGCTGGTGTCGGCCCAGTTATTAAAATTTAATTTACCCTTGGGTACTGGGACCACCACCAAGCCGTTTTAAATCACAATTCACCCAACCTCACTGCACTCTCAGCAATATACCAGCTCCGCTGTAATCAGGCGTCGTAGCACACCCGGGACATACTAGGTGTCACTGGGTGGGCCCGATGATGAAGCATGCCACCAACTAGGTTGGTGGGTGAGGGCTTCATGAATACACCTACAAGGTGTCTGTGACAGAACTACTTTGAGTACTGCATCACTTTGGTCAACTTAAGCTAGTCTTCTTTGTTTAATCACATATAAATCCCTCGGGGACATGGACTAGCTTTCTAGTCCTCTCTCTCCCTCTTGTTACACACAGCAGTAGTGTAGCCATTAGGGTTTAGTGGGCCCTAGTACCATTGCACCTTCTGCACACATGGAAGATATTCCCCTGGGCAGTTTGGACTCGAAGGGGCATTTTTGTGCTAAGAAAATAGGGATAAATGCAGGATTACTCTTCGTGTGTAATTCCTTGCAATCTTGTGGAATATTTAGGTAATTCCAATTAATTCCTCTAAACAAAATTACGCAATACGCCCACCCCTATCAATCAATCAGGATTTATAAAGTGCGACTAATCACCCAAAGGGTATCCAGCTGCTTGCAGGTCCCAGATGCTTATTCAAACAGCCAGGTCTTGAGGGCCCTTCAGAATTGGAGAGGTTAGGTGATGGTCCAGAGTTACGTGGGGAGGCTGTACCAGGTCTTTGGTGCAATGTGGGAGAAGGAGCATCCTTCACTTCTGCTTCGTTAGATGCGTGGATTATGGGCAAGAGAAAGGGAGGTGGAGCCTGGTCTTCTCAACGGTTGCTGGAAGTTCAGGCAGTGGTTAATGTAGGTGGGTCCGTGGTTTTGTAGAGCATTGGATGCGTGGATCAAGAGCTTGAACTGGCATTTCTTCTTACGGGAAGTCAGTGGAGTTGCCTGAGGTGTGGTGTGATGTTGGTTTGTCGGGGAAGGCCGAGGATGAGTCTGGTTGTGGCATTCTGCATGGTCTTAGTTCTCTGTAGGAAGTTTAAGGCGATTCCTATGTAGAGGGTGTTGCCGCAGTCCAGTCAGCTAGTGATGAGGGCCTGTGTCACAGTGTGTCTTGTGTATAGGGGTAGCCACTGGAAGATCTTTTATAGCATGTGCAGAGTGAGGAAGCGGATAGAGGAGATGGCGATGATCTGCGATTTCATGGTGAGTGTTAGACTTGGCATATTTTAGTGTGATTTCCACTGTCTTTTTCTTCTGATCTCCTGTTTTTGAGTGTGTGCTGCATTACGTTTTTCTGGTTTTAGGATTGTGGGCACTTTACCACTGCTGATCAGTGCTAAAGTGCAAGTGCTCCCTGTCTAAAATGTAATGGTAAATTGTTTTCTCCATGATTGGCATATGAATAGGGCTGTGCCTGTCGTTACACTAAGCTGTCCCCACCCCCCTATAGTGTCTCTGGAGCCAGGTCGGAGAAAGGCAGAGTCTCTTGCACTACTAAGACACTACTTTGAAGTTTGCCTACTTCAAAGGCAGAAAGAGGTATCAGTACTGGACTTCTGACACCCCAAAATCAGATTACTTCTGGCCTGAAGACATTCTGCCAGGAAGAAGAGTGGGAGAAGCTGTAAGGAGGACTACCACTTTGCTGTTTGCTTTGCTTTGTTAGCCTGCTGCTTGCTGCTTCAGGCCTGTGAGTGAAAGGACTGGACTTGACTTTCTGAATCCTGCTTCCAAGGTTCTCCAAGGGCTTGAGTTTAATTGCCATGAAATATCTTTTACATCTAATTTCCAAATGGGAGCCTACTTCAAAGGCAGAGAGGGTTATAAGTACTTGACCTCTGACACCCCAAAATCAGAACAGATCTGTTGTGTTTCGATTTAGATGACCGTACATAGGTTTTCCTAAATCATGTCCTTATATAGGCACAATTCGCATTGCCCTTATTTAGGCATAGAATCCTAGTCCTTATTTAGGCATTAGCCATGCTATCCAAATACAGGCATAGTCACCTACATCCGTCCATCACAACGTCACAACGACTTCTTAGAAACCAGACCCTTAAACCTTTTAGAACTTTCCCTAGCAGGGATTATTGATTTCTCCAAGAACTCATCTATTATGCATGAACTACTATTCCTTGGGGGTTCATTCATGACGTCTTCCTCTGCCCGACTTCACCTCAATACTAACATTTCTAAGCACCTTCCAGGTATAAATATACCTTCACTTACCATGGCAAACCATGGCTCGGCTGCACAGCTCGATACGGCTTGCCACAGCAAGTTCGGAAGAATTCGGGTCCCCGCCTGACGCACTGACCAGACGCTGTCATCCCTGCTCGCAGAGAATTCAGCTTCCAGTGTTCTGACTCCCTTCGCAGGATGTTAGAGTTTGAGACCTGGAAAGAGATTCCCACCTCTCTCATTCTAAGGTATGGAGCTGACTAGAACCTAGAGGGACTCTTGGCATATGCAAAACTATAGCATACCATACTATAGAATACAGCACCTACTTTTTACCTTGTACTACACTTAGGTTAGGTACACTGGGGTAGAACGATTTAGAAGTATCAAACGAGTATCCACCTTTTAGCCTATGTTATTTATGTATGTGTATATGAATGTATGTCATAGCTAGAAGACAATGCTGTTGCAGTATTATTTCTTCTTACTGCTTACGCTGTACGTATTATATCTTGCATACTGTCTTGCGATTGTAACAGCTCATATCTCTTACACGAGAAACAAGACTGTTCAATAAATCCTTTTATTGAAACGCCCATCCATCTATTTGTGTGTAACTCCGAAGAAACTAAGCATGCACGATTGACTGAGTGAAAATGTTATCTGTTGTTTCCACGATTCTGAGACATGTTCCGATTCTAAGGGAAACAAAGTTGTCATGTTTATGCGGTTGCCAGAAACTACTCCCTTCTTGTTTATTCAAGGAGTTTCTAGTGGCCTCTGAGTTAGCTGGCACACAAAGTAATTAAGTTTAATGTACTCGATAGAGGCATACTGACCTCAGTCCTATGCCACAACTATAGTGTATATTATTCCAATGCGCAAAGCCTATAAGGGAAATAGGAACTAAACTACAATTCTGTACTGAGGACATTCTGCCAGGCAGAAGAGTGGGAGAAGTTGTCAGGAAGGACCACCGCTTTGCTGTTTGCTTTGCTGTGTTGGCCTGCTGCTAGCAGCTTCTGTCCTGGGAGTAAAATAACTGGACTCGAATCCTGCTTCCAAGGTTCTACAAGGGCTTGAGTTGAGCTTGCCTCCTGTTAAGAAGACTAAGGGCCATCAAAGACTTCACCTACCAGTACCTAGGTTGTTTTGCTGAGAGTGCCAGGGCCGTTGGAAGTGCATTCTGGTGATTTTAAGGAGAAAATTCAAACATTGACTCTCAGCGTCTTTGTGATCGGATGCTTCGATGCATAAACTCGATGCATCGCCGCTACCCGCAGCGGAGTATGGTCCCTGTCTGACACAATGACCGCAGTTTACAACACAGGCCCCAGCTTTCCGTCGCAGTGCATCAGAAGAACCGCTGCAGCTTGAGTTTTGAGCACTGCATCACTGACGTCCGTGACGCACTACTCCGACTATGACGCAGCACCTAATTTATCGCTGTGGCATCGATGCACCTGACTATCGACGCATCATCCCTGGGAGCTGATTTCTTAATCGACAACGCACCACAGTAAGGAATCGATGCATCATGTCCACAATTGACACATCACCTCCGCTGCACAGTAAGGGACTGACAGCTCACCTACCCTGCCTCGTAATTAGGAACAGATGCATCACTTCACTTCCCCTGGCAGTAAGGAACTGATGCAACACCTGCGTTTTCGACTCATCACTTCCCCTGGACCTCTCACCATATTTGATTTTTGACACTTTTAAGATACTTTGCCCTAATCATGTGCATCCATTGATTTGGACTAAACTTGCTTGATCTTTAAAGAGTGATATCTTAACTTATCATATGTTAGATTTGTGTCATTTTGGTCTTGTATTATTCAGATAAATTTTGGGTATTTTTCTAACCTGGTGTGAACTCCTTTCATAGTGTTTTCACTGTGTTACTGTGTGTGTGTGTGTGTGTGTGCGTGTGTGTGTGTGTGTGTGTGTACAAATCCTTTACTCTGTGATAAGCCTGACTGCTCTGTGCCAAGCTACCAAGGGGGTAAATAGGGATTCTCTTAGCTCTCCGACTCCAAAACTCTGACTAGAGTGAGGGTCTCTACTTGGACAGGGTGCAAATCACTGTCAACCAGAGACCCCATTTCTAACAGTGAGCTTGTTTTCAATGATGATTCAGAGTTTTCTGGCGTGGTTGGAGGGAGTGGGTGTGGGTCTGTTTTTTGATGGCCACAAGAAGTCTTTCCATGTGTTGCTGCTGTTGCAAAATATCAGTACTTCCTTCTTTTCTGTGTTCAGCTGCAGGCAGTTGTTCTTCATCCAGTTGGCAATGCTTGTCATGCAAGTTAGTTCTGGTGGTGGTGGGGGCGTCGATGAGTGAAAGGATGAGTTGGGTGTCATCTGAAAAGGAGATTATGTTGAGACTGTATTGGCCAGCGGGGTCATATTTGCGGTGAAGAGTGTGGGGTGGAGGGATGAGCACAGGAGGACAGTAATCTCCTTGGGATTGGAGGTGAGAGGTGGAAGATGGATCCTCTGAGTACTGAAGGAGGTGATCCATCTGAGCGCGTCCTCTTGGATGTCGATGTGGTGGAGTCTTTCAATCAGTGTTAAAGGCTGTCAAAAGGTCGAGGAGGGTTAGAGCTGGCGTTTCTCCTCAATCAAGGCTCGTTCAGCTGTCGTTGGTGGTTGTGATCAAGGCGGTTTTGGTGCTGATTACTGCAGAAGCCAAAATGGGAGGTGTCAAGTAGCTGGTTCTGCTCCAGGTGTGTCATGATTTGCTTGTTGATGATCTTTGCCAGTACATTCGCTGGGAATGGGAGATTGGGTGGTCGTTTTTGAGTTTGCTGGAGTCAGCGAGGGTTTTTTGAGTTGTGGAAGGACTTTGGCGTGTTTGTAGGCATCGGAAAATGTTGCGGTTGTGCTAGAGGTGTTGAGCAGGGTGGTGAGTTTCTGGGCGATCCTTTGGTTTCCGAGGTTGAAGATGTGGTGTGGGCAGGGGTCTGTGGGTGCTCCTGAGTGGATGGATTTCATGGTGGAGGTAGTGTCCTCGGTGGAAAGGAGGCTCCAGGTCGTTAGTCTGTGGTTCGTGTGCTAGTCTGTGGTTCATGTCAGTTGTGCTGGTGGTGTATATGTCGGGGAAGTCCATACGTGTGGGTCGGGGTTCTAAGTTTCTGTATATGGTTGCAATTGTGTAGTGTAAGAAGTCAGCAAGGTTGTTGCACAGCTCCCATGATGGTGTGATGTTTTTTTGCTGGGTGTGAGGTTGTTTTTGCTGGCTGGTTATAACCTAACATATGCTAACATATGGTAACCAGATTACCATCATTTGGGGTTATTGGAATTTGAATTAACATAATCCTTTACATCAATTCAATAATACTTTATTTCGACCTGTTTCGGCCATAAAAGTAACAATAAAAACACAATACAATAAAATACAGAATAAAAACATCATCAGTTAATAAAAGACAAAATTTTTTCAGCTAACACCCCAGATTAGTCTAGGCACTGTTTCGAATTAAAAAACTCCTTTTTATCCAGAATGCATGGAGATACTTGGAAAGTGCAAACACAATGTGGGCTGCTGTATTAGATTTAAAGACTCTAAGTGCATCTGCATATTTACGAAAGCCCAGGTTCCTACAAACAGGTATAATCCAGTGCTTCCGAGCTCTGCTATACATGGGACAGAAGAAAAGAATGTGGCATTCATTCTCTAGATCCGAGCCACAGCCAGGGCATTTGGAAACCCCGGAGCTAGACCACTTGTTTGTGAAACATGCAAGGGGGAGGCAGCCGAACCTCCATTGGATGTATAACTTTCTGGCCAGCACAGGGTAGATTACATTTAAATAATCCTCAAAGGAGTATACAGATTTGTACTCTAAAAATGAATTTACCATAGGACCAATGTGTGAGTTATGCAGCCAAACACTAGTGCATCTAGCTCTATATGACTGGGTAAGGTGTTTTCCTGAGATCACACTACAGGCAATCGCTGGCTGGTACCACAAATCCGCAAGACCCATTAACATTAGTTCCTGTTTGACATAGGAGAGCCAGGGGATGTGCGCAGCTTTGCTCAGGTTTAATACTTCCTGCAGTTCGGTTCTATATTGTGTGAGTTCAGGAGTTAGCCATAATTTCCTCCAGAATCTAAGGGGTTTAAGAGACAATTCCTCCTGGATTGGGAGTAGGCCCAGGTCAAGCCGAAGAGGAATAAGGGGGGTACTCTGCGGGAGCATTAGCAGCTGCCTCAAGAATCTGTTCTCCGCTTTAGTTAATTCGGGACTCACAACATACCCCCATAGTTCACCCCCATACAGGACCACTGATCTAGCCCTGGTTTTATAAATTTCTAAACCTGGGCTTATGGGCCTATATGTTGAGGCATTGTTCATTTTCAATATTCCACCCGCTGTTTGAGTCAGTTTAAGCTGGGATTTTAAAAGATGGGGCACCCAGGAAAAGTTTTCGCTCAACGTGACACCTAGGTATTGAAAGGTCTGCACTCTCTCAAGCGAAACTGTGTCCAGTATAGGAGGGGGTCTGGTGCGTCGTGGGGGATTAAAAATCATGAATTTAGTTTTGTCTACATTGATTTGTAGACCATGATCAATACAGAATTCGTGGAACCCAACCAATGTACGCTGTATCCCCATGGGTGACTTAGCTAATAAGAGAGTATCGTCGGCAAACATTATTGCCGCGATTTTCTTACCTGCCAGCCTGGGTGCATCGTTGTTTAAGACTGCATCCAGGCGAGAGATCAACCCATTCACGTACAGGCAGAACAAAGTGGGGGCAAGGACACACCCTTGCCTAACTCCCTTGTCTACCGGGAACCTTGCGGACAAAACTCCTCCCCTCGCACACCTGACTTGCGCAAAATTCTGAGTGTGCAATCTCACTAATATGTTCAACAAAGCATTAGGTACTCCCATGTCCCGGAGAACAGCCCACAATTTCCCCCTAGGCACAGTGTCAAATGCTGAACGGAGATCAACGAACACCATATAGAGGCTGCCACCCTCTATAGTGACGGTCTTCCAGTATAGCATAGCTAGGCGGAATAGCTGATCCGTGGTGGATGTTTTACTCCTAAAACCAGCCTGGTAGGGTGACAAAATATTATTCTCATTGAACCACTCTTGCAGGCGATCTAAAATAAGTCGCGCAAATATTTTTTGGGGGACATCAATGAGACTGATAGGTCTGTAATTTGCTGGGAGCAGAGGCGACCCCTTTTTGTAGATAGGTATAATCTCTGCTCCCAGCCACGACCCGGGAACTTCAGCGCCTCGCAAGATGTTATTAAATAGAGCGCACAGATACGGTGCCCAAATCAGGGGCTGGTCCTTAAACATGTCACCTGGAAGTTTGTCTAGACCTGGGGCTTTGCCCCACATCATTTTTCCCAGGGCAATGATAGTATCCTCGTGTGTAAAGGCCAAGGTCTCAACCTCGTCAACTCCAAGTGCAAGTGGATAAAAATGCAGAACATCTAGGTCAGAAGATCCTGCATAGAGAGACTTAAAATGGGATTCCCAAACCCCGGGATCTAAATTTACTTCTATAGCCTTGCTGGGTTCTGCAGTCCCATTGTTTACAATTGCCCAGAATCTCCGCGAATCCTTACTAGTAAGTGCAGAGGCAAGATCGTGCCAGCGCTCCCAATCCCAGGCAATTTTTGCCTGTTCCATTATTTCCTTGTAGGAGCGTCTGAGGGCACGAATAGTTGAACTATCCGTGCCATCCTTAATTGCATTTACCAAAAGAGTTTTTGACTTCCTGCACGCCGCGTTATACCAGGAGGAAGGGCGGGGCACCATAGGTTTATTGGAGGTTACAACTGGGTTAAAAATATCGGCTAATGAGACCACCAAGTCCTGGTGAAGAGTGAGCAAGTTCACAGAGGGAGCAGAATGCTCTTCCGCGATCAGGATATCCCGTGCCTTGGTGAGAAAGGGGAGAATAGTTGAGTATAATCTAGGGAGGGCATCCCTCTTATCTTGCAGTTTCGCCCATTTGACACGCCGCCTGTTATTAGATAGAACAAGGCCAGGGTCAGATGGCAGTTCGGGATGTCGCTTTAAAGCAAGAGGGGATAACAACTTTAGCACCAGAGCGTTATGATCGCTATCAATCCTGGGCAGTACCTCCAGATCCACGATCTTTGGCCAAAGCCTTGTCTCGACCATAACATAGTCTAGATGAGATTCGTGATCTTTTTTGTTGTACGTGCATCTAGACGGAATGTCCGAGGGTTTCCTACCGTTAACCGCCCTAACTGAATTGTGAAGGGTAAGAGACATAATCTGTGTAGCTAGTGGGGACCAGGCCTTAGCAGGAGCAGAGTTGCATGGAGGAATTCCCCAGAACTCATCCTCTTCCAACAAGGCTCCCTCGTCCATCCCTGGTAGGGGCTCATAATGGCAGTTAAAATCACCTGCAATAATAAACTGGATCTCCCGATTCAAGGAGTCGAGAAAAGCTGAAAGTTCTCTGATGGTTTGAGATTCTCTAGCCAATGCTGTGGGGCGGGAATAAACATTGATTAGGGCTAGTTTAAAAGAGGATTGCCATGTCAGTAAGACACATAAAATGTCAGCTGAATTGGTCTCTATTAGTTCTGCATTGCAACCCAGATGGATACCAACCCACGTGGACAGGCCGCCGGACGGCCTCCCAATGCCACCCCAACGTGCCATGGTATTAAAGGCTACAAACCCCAATCTATGGGCTCCCTCCCTAGCCCAAGTCTCTTGGAATAAAATCACATCGTAGGTGTCTACAAAGGAACCCCATTCAGGGCACTTAAGTTTGGTGCTTATTCCCGCCACGTTCCATGATATTATGGACATTTGCTGGACGTGGCTATTGGGTAGAGATGGAAAAACAGTTGAATGGGGTAGACTCTGCGATGGGTTGAATTCAATGGGATCCTCGGGGGCAATGATGTCATTGGCTAGATTTTCTGTGGGGTGTTGCTCGATTAGACTACAACCAATACTCTCAAGAGAGTGACCAGAGCTGATCGCTTCAGGGGGAGAAGGTACCTCCCTACTACAGGGAAGCATATTGCCTTCATGAGTTGACTCAACCTGTGGGGAAGCCTGAGTCCCGTCTAGCGACCATATCAGTCAGTCAACCTGATCTAACTGGCTGTACCTGTTGTAGAGGGGGATAAAAGTGCGGGACACGGTATGAGCTTCTCGCCTTGGATGCCCGACACGCCCCCTTCGGGAATGGGATACAAGGGACCATTCAGTTTCTTGACTATCTGTGGATTGACTAGGATAGAAGTAAGAAAGAGGGCATGTTACAATTTTTGTTTCAAGGTGGGAAAATCCCCCCCTGCAGATATACTCCACTGTTTCGGGGTCCCTAAAATTGACTAGGACACAATCACCCTGTATAGTTTTACGAGTATGCCCTATCCAGCCCACCCTTCTAACCATAATAATCTCACTGTTGACATGGGGGGGGGCAAAGGCCTGTGGGTACACAGCCATTGCATCGTCTTATTCTTTAGGGAGATGTAATCTTCTGTGATGGCTTCACTTATTTCGGGGACTCCTGTGAGAACGACCACAAGGGGGCAGGATTCGGGAGGTAAATCAATTGTCACAGAAGACCCAAGTGCCTCTCCCAGATCTCCCCTTCTTGTCAAACTTCCACTGACACTGCCTTTTGCCACCAGAGCAGGTGCTGGAATAATGGGAGCAGATGGTTGGATGTTAATGGCCCTGACTTCAGTTTGGAGGGGTGCTGGGTTGACAATATGGGCAGGAGCTGCCTGATCTATAATAGGGTGATTAGACAGTTGCTGAGTGTTTGAATTAATTAGGTTGTTTAAGGGTGCAGCTGGGGTTATCCCATCCGGCCTGTTATTGTGATTGCATTTGCAGGGACGTTGCAATTGTGAGGTGTTATGGACGTTTCCCTGAGCTCCATTGATAATGATCTCAAGCTGTGCCAGGTGAGTTGTTATCCTATCTAACCTAGTAAGAATGGGATCGAGTAGGGTGTGCAGCATTGAGTTAAATTGCAGCGGTGTTACAACCCCTTCAATTTGCAGCGGGATGTTAGATGAAACGCCTGCATCGACCATATCAGTGGGGGGAACTGAGTGCGGGGAGCATAACTCAAGAACTTCACTTAACCTGATAGGGACTTCCATGGTTAGATTGTCCCGGCGATTTGGGGTTTTCTTACCCCCAGAATGAATTCTTTTCCCCCTAGGTGCTTTAGATTTATTCTTTGGGGGCGCTATCAGAGTTTTATCCTTTTTATTGCGCAGGATAGGGCCTAAGCACGGCGGTGGAGGGGGACTAATTTTCGATGAAGTTAATAGTTCATCGCAGCTCAAGGTGTCACTTTGTGGAGTGTCATCAATAAATTGGGTCAGTGGGAGTGCAGATGATTTAGCGCCTGTACAATTAGAAATACCCTCAATTGCTCGAGGAGTACAAACAGAAGCTATGGGACCCAGGGAAGACCTTCTGGCCTGGGCAAGTTCTTGCGAAACCCTTCGTTCCATAAGAACTATGCCCTGATCTATCACTGAGTTGGCTCTGATGATGAAATTATCTAAGGTGCCCGTAAGGTTGTCGTTGCGAGCAGGAATCCTGCCCGTTTTAGAGGCCATTGCGCTAAACTGAGTATGGGGGAAACAATTGCGTTGGAACGTTAGAGTACCCACAGCTATGACAGGCAATGCCTAACACCCACTGTGCCCACTAAACTCTATCAACCCGCAAGCAATACGACAATGTGGATGTAGAGGCCAAATCAAACCTGCACCCAAGTCCGTGAATGAAAGGGATGTGGCCCGAACCGGACTCTTGCGGGCTCGAACGGGCTACAACGGGCCCGCCCTTGGCCCGGGCTTCGCCCGCGCTGCGATCCGCCCTGCGGATTCGCGTAGACGGGACTAAGTAGTGAAGGGGGCGGGGCTGCCGGAGGAGGAGCAGGTGAGCTGAATTAACGGAGCGCAATGCTCCCAGGTCCTCGCAGTACCGTTGTATTAGGCAGTTCAAGGGCCCCACAAGCAGCGTAGCGTCCTGGGCACAAAGAGCAAAAGGAAGACCCAACCTTCAGCACGCCAGCCGAGCTTTTAAGTGGTGGTGAAAGAGCCTGCGAGCGGCTCTCGCGCAGCGGGGGCCGCGAGGCGTGGCGTCGGAATGACCAGCGGGAAGAGGAACAGGTGAGCTGGATTAACGGAGCGCAATGCTCCCAGGTCCTCGCAGTCCCGTTGTATTAGGCAGTTCAAGGGCCCCACAAGCAGCGTAGCGTCCTGGGCACAAAGAGCAAAAGGAAGACCCAATATTAGGCAACTTGATGGCATTTCAGTATTTTTTTTTAAACATATATTTGACATAATTTTTACATAACTGAAATATGAAACTAAGATTCAAGCACAGACGGGGAAGACATTTTGTCCATGCCAAAAGTCTATTATGTCTTATCATTTTCTGTAGTCTAACTTTCACCACCGCAGTAACTTTGGCAAGTACAAGGATCATGCCCCAGGCATGTGGCTTGTGATGCTTCTTACCACAGACCACCTAGCGGGCCAGGCTTTCTCTTTGGAAGACGATATTTATGGAGCACGCTCTGTTGTAAACATAAACTAGGAAATTGTTCACATCTGTTTCTGTTTTGCTGAGATAGTCTATTTCAAAGGAGAAACAACAGATGTACATTTTGAATCCAGAACCTACCGCAGAAGGAATACTTTGATAAAAGAAAAACATCTTTTATTTAAAAAATGTCTTTGTTGGAGTTTATATTTGTCCTTCTCTTTGTGATGTTTTGCTTGGCTGCCTTGAAAAAGAATAGATCATACTGTTATTGCAAGGCGTTTTCCGTGGAACTATTAAGAGTTTTTTTTGTCCGCTGCCTGCCCGATTGCTTTGATGATACTATCATGCTGTGATATTGCTTTTGATCTAGACAGGTTTTTTTACAGACAAGGGTCCAGATTATTTCAGCTTTGCAACGGGCAAACAATTAGCAAAGTGTATTTTCACCTCCTGCTACTTGTATAATTAGGCAAAGTGGTTTTGCATAATTTGGAATTGTATCAAGTTCTTCTTTGCAGTGCCAAAAATATAGAAAACTGCCAGGTGGCCGAGCATGGAGGACTGGGCCTCTCCTATTGGAGCAGGGTCAGACTGATTTGCACTCGATTTGGTCCAAACTGAGGTGGCATGGTGAGCAAAAGAACGGTGGATTGGAATGCTATCCCAAGCGATTGCCAGTGGTTATAGAAATTGCAAGCACTTCTCTCTATCACCTTTTGTGTCTTTGATGTACTGCCTTAAGTAGCGATGGTATGTCCATAGGTGGGTCCTGTGCTCACTGTGCCACTGGAAACAAGCTACACCTGATTGATAAGGCACAGCCAGGACGAAGGTCTTGACACGCAGGGAGTTTTCTCCCTTGGTGACAAACACAATATTTGATTTCCCTGTACCGAACTGCCATGTCACACATAGCAGGCCCAGACAGGGAAATCTATTGATGGTTGCCCCACCCTATATGGAGCTGGCGGCTGTCACTGTGACCTGAAGGCCCAGGTCAAGGATTTTCACTGTCAGTTCTAGCTCAGGCACCACTGAGAGAAAGCCCACAGTTCCTTTGTCTCTATATTGGGTGAGGGACTTTAATATTGGCAGGGCAGTAGCACTACCAATTTACCCTCTCCACCAAGCTCTAAATGACTCTTGAATCTGCTCTTACTTTGCTGTGTTTATGTACTAAGGAGTGGACCAAATAAAGTACCTTCTCTTTTGAAAATGCAGAAGATTAAATTAAGCTTGAGGCAAAACCAGTTCTGTCAATGGTATAATAAAAATAAACAAAAGTATGTACTATGGTCCTTACTGTAATTGAGCCATAAATAGGATACAGAGGCACCTTCTAAGACCTGAGCCATTTTGAGGCAAGCCCACCACCCCAGGCACTTGTAGCAGACCATTGCGTTCGTGGGCCAACATCAATTCCACTGAGTTTAGTGCGGCTTTGCATACTCATCCTGATACTCATACATTAAACTCAGGCATAAATGCTAATGTAAAACATTTTAATGGTTGGATCACATCTTCATTAGGCAAAGATTGACCCATGTAACAAAGGTGTTCTTGCAAGATATCTCCCACTGTGCCTTGGTATATAGAGGACCTACCTTCAGCCAAGAGATGGTGTAAATCATTGGAAACATTTTTCTCCTGCATCAATTTATACGTCTATTCCACCTTCTCTGGAATTATGTGAATCTATCTCCACTTATGTTGACAAGAAACCTCAAACATATATTGATTTGTTGACAATGAGGATTCTTCATTAACAATAGAGGCTGAGGTGTCTTCTGCCTCCCCCCGCTTTCTACCTGTTCTTCCACAATTTAGGGGCATATCAGCAAGGGCCGGCGATAATTATCGCTAAGCGCGCTTAGCCTGAGGATAATTATCGCCGGCTATCGCTGAATTTTATCGCTGAGAAAGCGCGCTATCAGCGACGCTTATCTCCAAAGCGATAAAATTCCAAGTGCAAGCTGCCAAATTTGCGATTATCGCTGGAAATCCAGCGATAATCGCACAACGTTTGGCGATAGCTTGATGATAGGGCAGGGCAGACTTAGCCATTATATCCACCTTCCATTGGATATAATGGCTAAGTCAGATGGAAAGCAGGCATAAGGAAAGTAGCAATAACCACGGTTAGCGCTACTTTTCTTATCGCTACGCAGGTTAGCGATCAGCTTGCCGATACGAGAAATGTCTGTTAGCGACATTTCTCACGTTATTTTGGGGAGGAACGCCCACTTTGCATCTCATTAGAGATGCAAAGCTGGGCGTTGAGGGAAAGGGCACTAAGGCATGGATTCACGCAATAGCGTGACCTTGCTGATAGTGCGATAAAATTATCGCCGCTTTTCGCCCGAAAACGGACGCTAAAGTGACGATAATTTTATCGCCGCCCCTTGTTGATATGCCCCACAGTCCTGTGAAGCTGGACACCATCCTGAGGTTAACGATAATTGAAATTACACCCACGCCATTTAAATAACACTTACATTCGGATACCAGAATTGGAAACTACTTGTTTGTGATTGTTCGCCTCCTCCTCTTGTGTCTAGATATATGTCCGCATTTACACCCCTTTTTCCAGCATTTATAAATATGGCCGACTAAGCATGACGAAGGATTCTCAGTGCTCGTCCAGGTACTTTGCAAGCTTGAAATTCCACATGGTTTGACTCGGTAAATCAGGCTGTGGATTTTCACTTTTCCACTCAGTACTTCCAGCAGAGTGAGGAGGGTGTTTGCCTCATTCATGAGAGAGGATGGAGTTTCATCCAATTCCAGCGGCTTCGTCGTTCATTTTCTAAAGACCTTTATTGTGAGGTCCATTTTGGGGAAGGCGAGTTCAAATTTTAACTAAGGATGTAAATGACAACAGTTATAAGTGTATTTGTAATACAGATGTGAAAGCTGAAAGCATCTTTAAGCAGACATATGGCACAGATGTCTTTGATGTCCTGCTTCTATCTTAGCTCCCCATAGATTTTAGACATTCATCAGATTTTTGATAGATTTTTAAAGTATGGATACAACAAGCAAATGTAGGGGCATATATATCATAGTTTCATGCAGCACAATGCAGCAAGCCACCTTGCCATGCCACTGCGTGAAAGGGCAGGAATGCACTGTATTTAATATCATATGAAATTTCCTGGCTCACTTTGGCTACCTAGCGCCAACGCAGGCACCCTTGCACGATGGTGCAAGGTGTAGCCTCCTCTCCAGCTGGGTACCTGCCAATGACTATGCCACACACGGAGCTTGATCCATGGAGTGTCTCCTGGGACAGAGTAACGCAAGGCAGTGAATTGACATGCCTTGCGTTACTCCAGATTTATCAAACCACTCAGAACCACGCAAGATGGCTTTGCGTGGCTTGAAAAATCTGACTTTAGTGTTGCGTCGCCCTCGTACCCTCTTGCGTGACGCAAGGGCGGTGCAACACAATGCTAAATATGCCCCTCAATGTATTATCTATGTCTGAATTTTCAGGCAGAGATAAAATAAAAATTGATTTCAGGGATGCAGGGTTAACTGCATTGACAGCTATTAACATAGACAAGCAACCATGCTGGAACTGACACAGCACTCGATCGCGTAAATAGCAACTCAGCTGAGTAAAAGGTGGCACAGACCATTGGCTACCGATTTAGGGGCATATTATCAAGAACGGGGTTACAATTATCGCCGCTTTAGCTGCAGAAAACCGCCGCTAAAGCGGCGATAATGGGCTTGATAATATGCTCATGAGAATTCCAATAGAAGCCCATGTTCTGGTGTGAACCTGGGCTTCTATTGGAATTCTCAAGGGCATATTATCAAGCCCATTATCGCCGCTTTAGCGGCAGTTTCCTGCCGCTAAAGCGGTGATAATTTTAACGCCGTTCTTGATAATATGCCCCTTAGTGAGTCTTTGCCTCGAACCCGCCCAACACTGCTTTCTCAGTCACTCAGTAACTTCTATGTTATACAAATGACTGTAGAATGAACTGCTTAATCCTCCGTAAATTATGTTTCCACAAAAGATGTCCAGGGTAAATATGCACCTTTTTCCCTCATATTGTGTACCCAGGGTTTGTAGATGTTCCTGGAGGGATCTGAGAATGTAGCCAAAATTTAGGAAAATGTGGATTATTTTGAAAAACGGGGAAAAAGTGCTATGCATCAACAAAAGGTTTCCTGCACCAGAATTGCCCTCTTCAAAGCTTTTCAGACCCAGCAGACTTGTAAAGAAATATGTTTTACCCCAAAATACTTCTCTGCTTCTTTTTTGCATAATGTATGCAGCAGTCTAAGCCTGAAAGAGTATTGTTTTGACTTAAACTCTGATCGAGGGCTCTAAACATAGCATAGTCACTAGTCCAAATCAGATATTAACCACCTATTGTGCATTAATTCCCAAAAACGACACAGTAGTAAAGCCTACATGTAACATTCATAGTGTTTCTTGTAACCTGGTTTTCTGGAATATCTCAGGTATACGGTCAAAGTTGACCAATCCTTTATGGTGCGACTTTATATCAAATTTTGATAGAATGTGTTTCCAGGAAACCTGGGTAAAAGATATAGTACACATCAATGGTTTTAAAACTTTTCATAATGCAGCTGTTGATGTGGTACATGGGAGGGCAAAGGGAGGGCTGTGTACCTATGTATCCAATAGGATGAATGTGAGTAAAAAAGAGACACCTATAGAAGAGATCTATTACCAACTGATTCTAATTCATGTTGATAGGAAGCAATGCATCGCCCTGACAAACTTCTATAATAACATCCCTCAGATTGGAGTAGTTGTGAATAAACTGGGTAATGATTTGAAAACAATCTACAGTGACAATGCAAAGGACATATTTCTAATCTTGGGAGGTGATTTTAATTCTGCCCTATGCACAAATGATGGAGGGAAATTATGTGGATTTACAAATGTGGACTGGACTAGCCATACACACTTTCGACATTCTAAACTGGGGGAATTATTTAACGACTAGTGTTTGCGAACAAGTTATGTGCTAAGCCTGTTCCAATGAGTTATACTTTTAATGGTAGGAGTTGCTTTACCACTATAGATTATATATTGTTGTCAAATAGTCATTCATGTAGACTTCAATCATTTCCTACTCATGAGAACTCACTAAGTGATCATTTTCCACTGAGTATCACTGTCTCATTGCCGAAAAGATAATTTGGCATGAAACTGCCCACATGGCACAAAAGCTAACCATTAATAACATTAATGGTTATTCATTGCACTGGTCTATGGTGGATCCCCTAGAATTTTAAAACACGTGACAACTAGATGTAAATTAGCCTTTGAATTCTGTTTAAGCAAATCAGCCCCACCTGATAGTGTTTTAACTTCTTTCCAAGAAATATCGGGAGCTATAAAGGAGGCTCTATTTGTGCGGAATAGTAAAAAAAGAAATCAACAGGGGTGGTTTGACTCTAAATGTACACAAGCCTATGCTAACCTAAGGCATGAAATACATAAGACTCCCAGAAATTCAAACAATGTCAGACAGGTTAGAGGGGCTTACAGGCTAGAACTCAAGGAACGTAAAGCAACTCGGAGAAATGACGCTTGGCTAGCTTTGCATGATGCCTGTCTATCCAAAGACAGCTCGGCCTTCTGGAAAGCAGTTAAAACTCCTTTTTGATATCTGGAGATGAACCGACCATTGAAATAGCTATTATAGAAAAGCAATGGACGGAGCACTTCTCCATGATGTATAATGGCGGTGTGAGTACCGATTCTTCAGGCACCCAACTCTATGGGGATGATACCTTGGCACCCCTGATTCAACATGCCGATCTCCAGTTCACTCTGGGCGAAGTAAATTGTGCGATCCAAGCAAGCTTGAGGGGTAAGGCTCCTGGGCCTGATGGGGTCCCAGTAGACTTATATAAGTCAAATGTGTTGTTATGGGGACCACTGTTAACCCAGGTAGTCACTGCTAGTTGCTCCTCTCATTTTATAAAAAGTTGGTCGGAATCTAATATAGTGCCTATTTTTAAAAAGGGGGATCGTCAGGATCCTGGCTGTTATAGGCCCATATCTTTCTTAGACTCTCTGGTAAAAGTGGTAGGCCAAATTATTCTAGAACGTCTACAGTACTGGGCCGAGGATAATAAGGTTATCTCTGATATGCAGTACGGTTTCCGTGAGGGCCTGGGAACCATCTAACAGAGTTTAAATGTAACCATTATGATAGCGAAGTACACTTGGGCCAAGAAGGGTAGGTTGTTTTTAGCATTTGTGGCTCTCACAGCAGCCTTTGACTGCGTCAGGCATAGCAAGCTCTGGAATATCATCGAGAATCTGAGAGTGGAAAAGCAAATTATTCACTTTCTTAGACGGTTATATAGTAATGCCAAGGCTAGAGTGCGGTTTGGTGTAAATGGTGAATGCTCTTCCTCGTTCCTAATAAGGAGGGGGTAAGGCAGGGCTGCATGCTCGCCCCCTTTCTTTTTAATCTTTATATAAAGGGCCAGGGTGAAGCACTGGTTAAGGATTGCCAAGATCTCCCACAAATTGGTGGACGCCCAATACCTGCTCTCCTATATGCATACGACGCAGTCCTGATGTCGTGCACCCAAGTGGGATTGCAAAAGGTTTTAAATAGCTTTTCAGTTTTTATGTGCAACCTGGGTCTTAGGGTAAATACGTCAAAAACTTTCATCATGAGATGTGGTAATGGCAGTCAAAAGTGCAGGGATATGTTTATGGACAAACAGAAGATAGAGTTCACTAAGAGATTTTCTTATCTTGGTATACTTTTTGAGAAGAACGACTCCTGGTCCTAAGCAGTGCAAGACAATAAACTGGCATTTATGAAGGCAACAGCTGCCCTTGCTAACTTTTCAAGAAAGTTGGCTAAGAGACCGCCGGTGGAGCTTATACAGATTTATAAGGCAAAATGTGTCTCCACAGCGATGTATGGCGCAGGGGTTTGGGTTTTGTTGACTTGCACCCCGTACAAATAGTGGAAAACAGGTTTTTAAGATATATCCTGGCTGTCTCGAATAGCATATCCTCGTACGTTTGCCACGCTGAGTTGGGTATGCCACACATTGCAGATCTTATAAAAATGGAACCCATTTTTTTATGGCACAGGATATGGTCATCGACAAAAACCATGCTCAATCGGGACATCTTAAAGGACAGCTTAAACTTTAACTATCCCATGGTTATGGTATGTTTGGGATTTTATGTGTGACCTCAGCCATTTAAACTACTACGCTGAGCCTAGTACAATGTCTACCATCACAAGAAGCCCACTGTGCTGTCCAACAAATTGATTTTAACAACTTTTAGTATTCAACCATATTTAAAAACGGTTCCTGGTGGCTACAATAGGTTTCTATTGACCAGATTTAGACTTGGGATTTTCCATAGACCTGTAAGTTTCCCAAAAATGAATGACTGGTCACGAGTAGTGCACTTGTGCCCCTGGGATAACCACTCAGAATAATCTACTATACTTGTTGTTTTATTTTGTAGATTTTATTGTGAACTTAGTAAAACGTGGATTGTACCAATTTTAAAATCATTGGGTATAAGACAATGTTGTCCTGCGTTCATTGTATTACAATTTTTGGAAAATGAACATATAGCATAGAGGGCAGCAATGTTTTGATAGAGTGTACTTAGACGCAAGAAATGCATTGCAATATGAACATTTAGCCTACTATGATAAAAGGGACAGGGCTTAAATGAATTTTATACTCAATATTTTTAATAATATTGTGTATTGTATTGTTGTTTTTTTGATGTGCTTTTATGATTGTCTTAGACAGTAATCGAGTAAAGTTTTCTTGACTTGACTTGTCTTGACTTAAATTATGTGTCTGAGCTAAACCTCTCCGAAGAGCTATATTGATACCAAAACACATGTCAGGGGCTGCCTTTATTAATTCCAGGTTGGCATAGATGGTATTTTACCAATCCAAAGCTGTAATACTGTGCCTGGTGTCGTAAAAGGCTTTTGTCATTTTACAAATCAGCGTGGATGGCACTGTGCTAATCATATGCTTAAAGGCTTTGCTGTAGAAATGGCAAAAGCCTTTGTCCTTTTCTAGCTCGGTGTGTATGCCTACATGCTGTCTATATTAAAGCCTCCAAACCGGATTCCTCGTGTCGCTTCTTCCTTTCTGCTTGCTGAAGGGTTTCTGTGCATTTATTTGCGTCGGCCAGAGGCGTGTTAAGAGGCCCCGTTTTTACAAAGCTGGCTGGTTGCCATTCTGGTTTCTGCGTCTACAGCCTTTTGTTTGTCCAAGGTATTGGATCAGAACCAGCCCACGTCGAGATGTGAGTACAGCAGGGGCTGCTGCCAGTGGCAGCTTGTGACTGCACGAGGAGTTTGATTTATTACAATGAAAACTCACGGCCCAGCGCATTTGCAACTAAGGGTTTGAAAACGTATGCGAGGACCAAAGGAGGCTTTTTGGACTTTCATTAAATCGGACACATAGCGCCTTGCCCTGCATGACACCTTCCCACATGGATTTATTTTCTTTTTATCCGTGCAACACATGCCCAGTACTGATGCAACCTGGGAGATGTAGTGCCTACAGTACTTCACCTGGTGAGTGATCACGTTGGTGGAGAGGGTGCCAGTTCTCGTAAATGAGAGGACAGCAGGAGCACTTTAAGGCGCCGAGTTGGTTGTGTTCCTGCTTAGCAGTGGCGTCTGAGGAAGGCCATCGGCCGAATTGCATTATGCCTATATGCTGTCTATATCAAAGCCTCCAAACCGGATTCCTCGTGTGGCTTCTTCCTTTCTGCTTGCTGAAGGGTTTCTGTGCATATATATATATATATATATTCACCACTGTATCCTCAGCAATAAAGAGAACTTCGGCACACGAAAGATTGCTCTGTTTTTATTGTGTAAGCCAGCAGCATTCAGGACGCGTTTCAGCCTAATGGCAAGTCTTTATCAAGTGAGAGGGCGCGCCGTGATCCAATTTAAATACATGCATAAGCATCAACTTAAACCACGTGGTTGTTCTTAAAGCCCCAGTACCAGTTCACGTTTTATATATATCATATACATATATATGTGTGTATTTATATTTATGTTTTTGTGTGTGTATATATATATATATTTAGTACCATAATCAATTAAAAAATCTATTTTACAATATATTCTTTAGATTTTCTCTTTTAGAATTATTAATATGAAAATATATTTCATATATATATATATATATATATGACATATTACCTACTGGCGGTCGCCAGTAGGTAGTTATAGTTAGGACCTATTATCCATAGGAAATCCACAACATTCTATTTGGAATAACTTTGGCGCCGGTTGACGAATCTTCGCAAAATTTTCAAAACTCGTGGCCCACTCCGGTCCGCTCCTATCCTTAAAGTCTCGGGGTGATTCGTCAAGCGGGGGCCGAGAAAAAAGGGGGGTCCCAAAACGTGTTTTCCCCATGCAATTTTCCATAGGGACCTTTAGTCGCAGCTACAGCCCGAACTGCTGAACGGAATTACACCAAATTTGGCAAAGAGGTAGCCCTTGGTTCACACTCGTGCCTTTTGGTTAAATGGTGTATATCCGTGCAGCAGTTCCTGAGAAAATCTAAAGTAAAATCACATATATATCTGGGCGG
The DNA here is from genome assembly GCF_964204655.1 of Triturus cristatus. Taxonomy (NCBI): domain Eukaryota; kingdom Metazoa; phylum Chordata; class Amphibia; order Caudata; family Salamandridae; genus Triturus; species Triturus cristatus. Next base: position 1,474,344,993 of record NC_140591.1, on the reverse strand, counting down.
AGCCTAACCACACATCTCATCGTGAGATCTGATTGGCTGTCAGCACTTCATCCAAGAAGTGTTGGCAGCCATCTTGGGACCAATATACATGATAGCACCTCATTAAAAAGCATTGCAGTTAATAGAAGGTTTTAATACTTTAATTACATTATAAATCATTTGTTGATGGTACCATACTCATTTTAGGAATTGTGGTGTGTTCTAAGGTGATGTGAAAAAGCCTTCTGCTGGGATACCATGAATCATGTTTGAGAGAACTATTTTCTCATGCTTTTCCCACAGACGTTTGGAAGGTGATTTATAAGCTAAACTGAGAGCATATTTTTTGTAAATTCACATTATCTTTCTCAGTCATGTGAGAATGAAGTCTGACATTCTCAGTAAAACATGTACATCCAACAAGGGCAGAGACTGTCAGTTGATTCCTTTGTGTTCTACTGCAGCTTCCCAGAGTGTTCTAAAGAACAACTAGAGCGCTAACAGTCCTACTTATGACAAACGTATGGCACACCTGAAGCCATCTTGATTGGAATAAAGTGGTAACTCTTAAAACATTTAATTTAAAAAGGAACAAAATGAGGGGGTTCATTTTGCCATAGAAATTATGATTAGTGCTGCAGAAAGAACAATTAGGGCACATTTTGAGTGACTTCTCAAATCCTCTTCTATTCATTAAAAAATTCTGACATGCAGACTGAAATATGCACTTTCAATACCAGTAGCAGACTTCCCTGGTGAGCAGTAGCTTTACGACAGCGATCTAATGAGCAACTAGAGTGCTAACATTCTGAATTTATGGCAAATGTGTGACACATCTGAATGCCTTCTTGATGGAACCAAAGTAAATAAGCATTGAAAATACAAAAGGTCTCGCCCTCGTTTAAGTTAAAGCAATTCTGTTTGTAATTAGGTGGCTTTTTAGCTTTGCTTTTATTAGTGTTTTTCAAACTTTCATGTACATAACATGCATATGTATGCATGTATGTATATGTATGCATGCATTTATATTTGTATTTATAAAGATATGCAGATTATATATATGTTTATATATGTATGTATATATATGTATACGCATACATATATATAAATGCATATGCATATATATGCATATTATCTACTGGCGGTCGCCAGTAGATAGTTATAGTTAGGACCGTGTTTCCATAGGAAATCTGAAAATTCTATTTTGAATAACTTTGGCGCCGGTTGACGAATCCTCGCAAAATTTTCAAAACTAATAGGGCGCTCCGCTCAGCTTCTACCCTGAAAGTCTCGGGGTGATTCGTCAAGCGGGGGCTGAGAAAAAAGGGGGTCCCAAAACACGTTTTCCCCATGCATTTTCCCATAGGACCTTTAGTCGAAGGTTCAGCCCGAACGGCTGAACAGAATTACTTGAAATTTGGCAAAGAGGTAGTCCTCAGGTCAGGCATGTGCCTTTTGCATATATGGTGTCAATCTGTTCAGTAGTTCCTGAGAAAATTGCATTTAAAAGTACATAAATATCTATAGGCGCGCACCGTGCGCGCACCATAACGTGCGCGAGCGTAATTCTGATTGGTGGTTACATGTCAGTCAACATTCGAATCGGTCGAAATCAGGAAGTGTGGGCCGCCATTTTGTGTGTTTTGTGTGTGACAGTGAAAAAGAAAGGTGGAGAACGTGAAAAGGGGGCAGGGTAGAGAGTTCCTGACCCCCTAGCCTTTGTCAGGGGGTCCCTGAAGGACCCCGAAGGGTGAAAAAAACATTTTATTTTTTTTTCAAAAAACTGCGGGGTACGCACACGTTGAAAACCCTTAGAAAAAAAAAAAACATTTTAAAGGAGCCATTCCATATTACAGGATACAGTCAATCTATAACTATATCCATAGGTAGCTTATTATAAAATAAATATATAAAAAATATAATAACACATACATAACTTAGCATTTAAAAACCCTTACAAATTCACTTAAAAAACCATAGGTTTCACACACGTTATAGTTAGGAATTAGCATTTAAAAAACCTTGCAAATTCACTTAAAAAACCATAGGTTTCACACATGTTATAGTTAGCTGGACATTTCACTCGTAAAAAACCATTGAAATTCCCCCGTTATAGTTAGGTCAGATAACTATAACTCGCGCGACCGCCACTCTATCACAAGGATGATGTCATCATTGATGTCATGAGTGATGCCACTGACCATGTCATGAGTGATGTAATATGTGACGTCATCAGCAGTGGATTGCGGGCGCGCGAGTTATAGTTATCTGAACTAATTATAACGGGGGAATTTCAATGTTTTTTTACGAGTGAAATTTCCAGCTAACTATAACATGTGTGAAACCTATGGTTTTTTAAGTGAATATATATATGTGTGCATATGTGTGTGTCTACAGAGAGGTAGACAGAGGTAGAGAGGTAGAGGTGTAGAGGTAGAGGTATAGAGGTAGAGAGGTAGAGGTAGAGAGGTAGAGGTAGAGAGTAGTAGAGAGAGAGGTAGAGAGGTAGAGAGTAGAGGATGAGTAATAGAGAGTAGAGAGTGAGTAGTAGAGAGTAGTAGAGAGAGTAGTAGAGAGTGAGTAGTAGAGAGTGAGTAGTAGAGAGTAGTAGAGAGTGAGTAGTAGCGAGTGGGCAGTAGAGAGTGAGTAGTAGGGAGTAGTAGAGAGTAGTAGAGAGTGAGTAGTAGAGTGAGTAGTAGAGAGTAGTAGAGAGTGAGTAGTAGAGAGTAAGTAGTAGAGAGTAGTAGAGTGAGTAGCAAAGAGAGAGTAGTAGAGAGTAGTAGAGAGTGAGTAGTAGAGTGAGTAGTAGAGAGTAGTAGATAGAGAGTGAGTAGTAGAGAGTGAGTAGTAGAGAGTAGTAGAGAGTGAGTAGTAGAGAGTGAGTAGTAGAGAGAGAGTAGTAGGGAGTAGTAGAGTAGTAGAGAGTGTGTAGTAGAGAGTAGTGGAGTAGTAAAGAGTGAGTAGTAGAGAGTAGTAGAGAGTGAGTATTAGAGTGAGTAGTAGGGAGTAGTAGACAGTGAGTAGTAGAGTGAGTAGTAGAGAGTAGTAGAGAGAGTAGTAGAGAGTGAGTAGTAGAGAGAGTAGTAGAGAGTAGTAAAGTAGTAGAGAGTGAGTAGTGGAGAGTGAGTAGTAGAGAGTAGTAGAGAGCGAGTAGTAGAGAGAGTAGTAGAGTAGTAGAGTAGTAGAGAGTGAGTAGTAGAGAGAGTAGTAGAGTTTAGAGAGTGAGCAATAGAGAGTGAGTAGTAGAGAGTAGTAGAGAGCAAGTAGTAGAGAGTGAGTAGTGGATAGTGAGTAGTAGAGAGTGAGTAGTAGAGAGTGAATAGTAGAGAGTGAGTAGTAGAGAGTAGTAGAGTGAGTAGTAGAGAGGGAGTAGTAGAGAGAGGGTAGTAGAGAGTAGTAGAGAGTGAGTAGTAGAGTAGTAGAGAGTGAGTGGTAGAGAGTAGTAGAGTGAGTAGTAGAGAGTAGTAGAGAGTGAGTAGTAGAGAGTGAGTAGTTGAGAGTAGTACTAGAGAGTAGTGGAGAGTAGTAGAGAGTGAGTAGTAGAGAGTAGTAGCGAGTGAGTAGTAGAGAGTGAGTAGTCTAATTTAAAAGGAACACAATGAGGGGGTTCATTTTGCCAAACCAAGTATGATTAGTGCTGCAGAAAGAAAAATGAGGACACATTTTGAGTGACTTCTCAAATCCTCTTCTATTTCATTAACAAATTCTGACATGCAGACTGAAACATGCACTTTCAACACCAGCAGCAGACTTCCCTGGTGAGCAGTAGCTTTACTACAGTGATCTAATAAGCAACTAGAGTGCTAACATTCCGAATTTATGGCAAATGTGTGACACATCTGAATGCCTTTTTGATGGAATCAAAGTAAAAAACTGAAAGTATTTTCTACTGAGGAGACTGTAGTAAATGAGGAACTTAGGAAACTTCATAACAAATAAGTCTCCCAAGATGGCCACCAGAGACAAAAGAGCCCAAATGTAGCACAAATATCACCCAGATGTAGCCCAAGTATAGCCCAATGACAGAATGTCCCAGAGTGTTCTAAAGAACAACTAGAGCGCTAACAGTCTTACTTATGACAAAAGTATGGCACACCTGAAGCCATCTTGATTGGAATAAAGTGGTAACACTTAAAACATTTAATTTGCAAAGGAACAAAATGAGGGGGTTCATTTTGCCATAGAAATTATGATTAGTGCTGCAGAAAGAAAAATTAGGGCACATTTTGACTTCTCAAATCCTCTTCTATTTCATTAAATAATTCTGACATGCAGACTGAAACATGCACTTTGAATACCAGCAGCTGACTTCCCTGGTGAACAGTAGCTTTACTACAGTGATCAAATGAGCAACTAGAGTGCGAACATTCAGAATTTATGACAAATGTGTGACACATCTGAATGCCTTCTTGATGGAACCAAAGTAAACAAGCATTGAAAATGCAAAAGGTCTCTCCCTCGTTTAAGTTAAAGCAATTCTGTTTGTGATTAGGTGGCTTTTTAGCTGCGCTTGTATGAGTGTTTTTCAAACTTTCATGTACATAACATGCATATGTGTGCACATATGTATATGTATATGTATGCATGCATTTATATTTGTATTTATATAGATATGCAGATTATATATATGTTTATATATATATATATGTATATATATACACACACACACACACATATATATATACATATGTATATATATATATATATTCACTGAAAAAACCATAGGTTTCACACATGTTATAGTTAGCTGGACATTTTACTGATAAAAAAACAATGAAATTCCCCCGTTATAGTTACTGTAGGCAACTATAACTCACGCGACCGTAATCCTCTGCTGATGCTAATACTGTATTTAGACACTTATTTGCCCATGTCTTCTTCCATTAAATTTTAGCTATACATATATTACAAATATTTTTTTTTCATAAAGACACATATGTCATCAGCAGAGGATTACGGTCGCGTGAGTTATAGTTGCCTACAGTAACTATAACGGGGGAATTTCATTGGTTTTTTATCAGTAAAATGTCCAGCTAACTATAACATGTGTGAAACCTATGGTTTTTTCAGTGAATTTGCAAGGTTTTTTAAATGCTAATTCCTAACTATAACGTGTGTGAAACCTATGGTTTTTTCAGTGAATTTGTACGGTTTTTTAAATGCTAAGTTACTTTACGCCATTTGTGGCGTGCGCGCCCACTTAACGCAGTTCGTTCCGTGCGCGCACGGTGCGCTTCGCGCACCGTGCGCGCACAGTGAGCACGCGGTGCGCTTTGCGCACCGCGTGTCCACGTTACGCTAGATGGGCCCTGAATGCACGATGCGCTTCGCGCACCGTGCGCACATGGAGGAAACATATGATGAGTATCGTTGTGACAGGTAAAATATATGTTTTGTACTGTGTATATAAGCCATGCTTATCTCAGCCCCCGCTTGACGAATCCCCCCGAGACTTTCAGGGTAGGAGCGGAGCGTAGCGCCCCACCTATTTTAAAAAATTCGCGAGGATTCGTCGACCGGCGCCAAAGTTATTCAAAATAGAATGTTGCGGATTTCCTATGGAAACGTGGTCCTAACTATAACTACCTACTGGCGACCGCCAGTAGGTAATATATATATATATATATATATATATAAATGCATATGCATATATATGCATATATATGTGCATATGTGTGCATGTAGAGAGAGGTAGAGGTGTAGAGGTAGAGGGGTAGAGGTAGAGAGGTAGAGAGGTAGAGGTAGAGACATAGAGGTAGAGAGTAAGAGAGGTAGAAAGGTAGAGAGTAGTAGAGAGAGACGTAGAGAGAGGTAGAGAGTGAGTAATAGAGAGTAGAGAGTGAGTAGTAGAGAGCAGTAGAGAGTAGTAGAGAGAGCAGCAGAGTGTGAGTAGTGGAGAGTAGTAGAGTGAGTAGTAGAGAGTGAGTAGTAGAGAGTGAGTAGTAGAGAGTGAGTTGTAGAATGAGTTGTAGAGTGAGTAGTAGAGAGTGAGTAGTAGAGAGTAAGTAGTAGAGAGTAGTAGAGAGTGAGTAGTAGAGACTGAGTAGCAGAGAGAGAGTAGTAGAGAGTAGTAGAGAGTGAGTATTAGAGAGTAGTAGAATGAGAGGAGTAGAGAGTTAGTAGTAGAGAGTGAGTAGTAGAGTGAGTAGTAGAGTGAGTAGTAGAGGGTGAGTAATAGGGAGTAGTAGAGAGAGAGAGTAGTAGAGAGTGAGTAGTAGTGAGTAGTAGAGAGTAGTAGAGATTGAGTAGTAGAGAGAGAGAGTAGTAGAGAGTAGTAGACAGTGAGTAGTAGAGAGTGAGTAGTATAGAGAGAGTAATATAGAGTAGTAGAGTAGTAGAGAGTGAGTAGTAGAGAGTAGTGGAATAGTAGAGAGTGAGTAGTAGAGAGTAGTAGAGAGGGAGTAGTAGAGGGAGTAGTAGAGAGTGAGAAGTCGAGTGAGTTGTAGAGAGTAGTTGAGAGCTAGTAGAGAGTGAGTAGTGGAAAGTGAGTAGTAGAGAGTAGAAGAGAGTGAGTAGTAGAGAGTGAGTAGAGAGTGAGTAGTAGAGAGAGTAGTAGAGAGTAGTAGAGGGAGTAGTAGAGAGTGAGTAGCAGAGAGAGAGTAGTAGAGAATGAGTAGTAGAGTAGTAGAGAGTGAGTGGTAGAGAGAAGTAGAGAGTAGTAGAGTGAGTTGTAGAGAGTAGTAGAGAGTGAGTAGTAGAGAGAGTAGTAGAGAGTAGTAGAGAGTGAGTAGTAGAGATGACGTAGTAGTAGAGAGTAGGAGAGAGTAGGAGAGAGTGAGTAGTAGAGAGTGAGTAGTAGAGAGTAGTAGAGAGCGAGTAGTAGAGAGTGAGTAGTGGAGAGTGAGTAGTAGAGAGTAGTAGAGAGTGAGTAGTAGAGAACGAGTAGTAGAGAGTGAGTAGTAGAGAGTGAGTAGTAGAGAGTGAATAGTAGAGAGTTAGTAGTAGAGAGAGAGTAGTACAGAGTAGTAGAGAGTGAGTAGTAGAGTAGTAGAGAGTGAATAGCAGAGAGTAGTAGTAGAGAGTAGTAGAGAGTAGTAGAGAGGGAGTAGTAGAGAGTGAATAGTAGAGAGTAGTAGCAAGTGAGTAGTAGAGAGTGAGTAGTAGCGACAGAGTAGTAGAGAGTAGTAGAGAGTGAGTAGTAGAGAGTGAATAGTAGAGAGTAGTAGATCGTGAATTGTAGAGAGAGAGTAGTAGAGAGTAGTAGAGAGTGAGTAGTAGAGAGTAGTAGAGAGTGAGTAGTAGAGAGTAGTAGAGTAGTAGAGAGTGAGTAGTAGAGAGTAGTAGAGAGTGAGTAGTAGAGAGTGAGTAGTAGAGAGAAAGCAGTAGAGAGTAGTAGAGAGTGAGTAGTAGAGTAGTAGAGAGTAGTCAGTCAGTGTCAGTCAGTCAGTGTCAGTCAGTCAGTGTCAGTTAGTCAGTCAGTGTCAGTCAGTCAGTGTCAGTCAATCAGTGTCAGTCAGTGTCAGTCAGTCAGTGTCAGTCAATCAGTGTCAGTCAGTGTCAGTCAGTGTCAGTCAATCAGTGTCAGTCAGTGTCAGTCAGTCAGTGTCAGTCAATCAGTGTCAGTCAGTGTCAATCAGTGTCAGTCAATCAGTGTCAGTCAGTGTCAATCAGTCAGTGTCAGTCAGTCAGTGTCAGTCAGTCAGTGTCAGCTAGAGCAGCTCTGCTGACCTGGTTCTCTGGCTCTAAAGCAGCTCTGCCGACCTGGTTCTCTGGCTCTATAGCATCTCTGCTGACCTGGTTCTCTCCCTCTAAAGCAGCTCTGCTGACCTGGTTTCTCTGGCTCTACAGCAGGTCTGCTGACCTGGTTCTCTGGCTCTAGAGCAGGTCTGCTGATCTAGTTCTTAGGCTACAGAGCAGCTCTGCTGATCTGGTTCTCTGGCTCTAAAGCAGCTCTGCTGACCCGGTTCTATGACTCTAAATCAGTTCTGCTGACATGGTTCTCTGGCTCTAGAGCAGCTCTGCTGACCTGGTTCTCTCCCTCTAGAACAGCTCTGCTGACCTGGTTCTCTCCCTCTAAAGCAGCTCTACTGACCTGGTTTCTCTGGCTCTACAGCAGCTCTGCTGACCTGGTTCTCTGGCTCTAGAGCAGCCCTGCTGACCTGGTTCTTAGGCTCTAGAGCAGCTCTGCTGACCTGGTTCTCTGGCTCTAAAGCAGCTCTGCCGACCTGGTTCTCTGGCTCTAGAGCAGCTCTGCTGACCTGGTTCTCTGGCTCTAAAGCAGCTCTGCTGACCTGGTTCTCTGGCTCTAAAGCAGCTCTGCTGGCCTGGTTCTCTGGCTCTAAAGCAGTTCTGCTGACCTGGTTCTCTGGCTCTAAAGCAGCTCTGCTGACCTGGTTTCTCTGGCTCTACAGCAGCTCTGCTGACCTGGTTCTCGGCCTCTAGAGCAGCTCTGCTGACCTGGGTCTCTGGGTCTAGAGCAGCTCTGCTGACCTGGGTCTCTGATTCTAGAGCAGCTCTGCTGACCTGCTTCTTAGGCTCTAGAGCAGCTCTGCTAACCTGGTTCTCTGGCTCTACAACGGCTCTGCTGACCTGGTTTCTCTGGCTCTACTGCAGCTCTGCTGACCTGGTTCTCTGCGCTCATGATGCACGCACCTGACGTCGCGAAAATATATTCAAAAATAATATAAGTTTATTATAAGTACAAATATATTATTTTTATGAATATCTTATATAATCTCTTGCCCTAATATGTATATTAAAGACACCTTTTGGAACATGCATTTTTTTTGCGGGAGTCGCGCACACAGTGTGCCCCAGCACGTATATGACGTCACGCGGGACCCGCCACCGTGCAAGCATCTCGTACCGTAATGCGCATGTGTCACGAATGCGCGGAAGCAGGAGTCGCGGACTGGTCGCATACCAATCACGCACATCACGTAATATTAAATGTATATGATGTAACTGAAAAACACACAGCCGTCGCACACCATACGCGGATCCTTCACGACTTTTCTAAAATGGTGGCTAGAATCCGCGCACCCACCGTGATGAGTACGCTTTGAGTGTGCGACTCGGAAAAAAAATGTGATTTTTTTTTTATATAAAATAATATAAATATATTAAAAGAAAAAATGGAAAAAAAAAATGAATCAAGTTGTTTTAACATTTGTTTTTGCAATTTTCGAAAAATATAAAATGTTATTTAATGAATAAAATATTTATAAATAAACAGTTAAAAACTGTAGAAAATCAGTACAAAAAAATAGGTATAACTACTGTCACACTTAAAATTTTTCATTTAAAAAAGCTTTGAAATTCACTGAAAAAAACCATAGGTTTCAGAGACGTTATAGTTAGAAATTAGCATTTAAGAAACCATAGGTTTCAGGGGTGTTAGAGTTAGCTGGCCATTTCACTCGTACAAAACCATAGAAATTCCTCCGTTATAGTTAGTTCTGCTAACTATAACTCGCGCACCCGCAATGCAATGCTGATGATGTCACATATTGCATCATTCATGACATGGTCAGTGACATCACTGATGACATCACTGATGACATCTCAAATGACATCACTGATGACATCATCCAAGTGACAATCTGATACACCTAATCATACACTAGTATAACCTGTCATCACTCACTGTAAAATACAGAGTACCATATTTGAAACCATTGATACACCAATACCAGTTACTACATACCCACTCACTGATTCCTTAAGTCTACACACACAACTCCCCATTCAACAACAGAATCATTAATACATGCAGTCCCTAATTAATAGAACACTATCAAATGCACTTATACATATATATAGACATTGACACATCAGCAGTCATCTTAGTCGGTTATGCAGTCATCCTACTCACTCATGAAAACAATTCATCACATTTACATTTACACAATTATCCAACAACACCTCATTTATTCAAACACATAGTAACTCATAATTAATATGTTAAAAAATCGCCATTACAATTATACACTCATTCATATAGTTACTCTCACAATCACTGACTCTTACACATACTTATTTATATACACCAACTCTCACATACAATGCCTTTTATTTTTTTACTTTGTTGAAGATGTACAGCTAAAACATATATTCGCTCACAACACACAAATAAATACACTCAGTCACCCAAACAACTGTTTCCACATGCACTCTTAAACCTATACACCTAGTCAATCAACCATTCACACATCTATGCATAGAGTTGCACACACCCCATCCAACCACACACTGACTCAGTGTCCCATTCAAATTCTCACCCAACTAATCAATAACTAATATACACAGTCATGTAGTTAGTGACCAACTGATGCAGCATGTTATGCAACAACAGAGACAGTGATGCACACTAGTTACTAATCCATGTATTAAGTGAGACACTTTTAATTACTCACTTAAACAGACAGTCAGACAGCTACTAAATCCTCCATCCAGACAGTTATATATCCACTCAATCCTCAATACAGATTGGTATATATATAATACATATTTACATTTCAAACTAAACCACATTCACTGGATGATGTCATCAGTGATGTTATCAGTGATTGTCATTTGAGATGTCATCAGTGATGGCATCAGTGATGTCACTGACCATGTCATGAATTATGCAATATGCGACATCATCAGCAGTGTATTGCGGGCGCCCAAGTTATAGTTAGCAGAACTAACTATAACAGAGGAATTTCTATTGTTTTGCACGAGTGAAATGGCCAGCTAACCCCTGAAACCTATGTTTTTTCTGTGAATATATATATATATATATATATATATATATATATATATATATATATTCCCCATCAAATGCCACTCACTGCCAAACAGCTCACGGGCGGGTGCCGTTGTCGTGAAAGTGGCTTTCACGCAAAATTATTTTTCACCAATTTCCTAAAAGGAATTTTACAACGCACTCACTGTATTTTGCATGCTTCAATGGGTTTATTTTCAGGCAGACCGGTTTCAGCATTACGCCTTTTTCAATGCCTCTGGGTGTTTTACAATCACATTGCCCCCATTTAAATATCCATGTGTGCTTCCCCATTGGTTGTGAGAAGCAAGGTCAGTGATGACGGACAATAGTAATAGCAGTTCTATCTGTTTATACGTCCGCCATGTCAGCATGAAAACTTTTTTCTTTTTCTCATCTCTAAGTGAGCTTGGCTGCATGCTCGTAAATATCCATTCTAGTAATTTCAGTCCCTAAGTGGGAACGCGCATGCAGTTCTCTATCACACATCCGGCTGAATTCCACTCACCACACGGGGGCTCACTGAAGAATGTTCCTCGCCCTGCCGTTCTCCACTCAGCGCAGGGATGAAAACACAAGTTCCTGTTTTGTAACTGGATATACATTTATATATATATATATCACTTAAAAAACCATAGGTTTCACACATGTTATAGTTAGGTGGATATTTCACTCGTAAAAAACCAATGAAATTCCCCCGTTATAGTTAGTTGAGATAACTATAACTCGCGCGCCCGCAATCCTCTGCTCATGACGTCACATATTACATCACTCATGACATGGTCAGTGGCATCACTCATGACATCACTGATGACATCATCCTTGTGATAGAGTGGCGGTCGCGCGAGTTATAGTTATCTCAACTAACTATAACGGGGGAATTTCATTGTTTTTTTACGAGTGAAATATCCACCTAACTATAACATGTGTGAAACCTATGGTTTTTTAAGTGAATTTGCAAGGTTTTTTAAATGCCAATTCCTAACTATAACTTGTGTAAAAACCTATGTTTTTTTCAGTGAATTTGTACGGTTTTTTAAATGCTAAATTATGTATGTATTATAATTTTTTTTATATATTTATTTTTCAATAAACTACGTATTACATTTTTAAAAAAAAAATTTTAATGGTTTTTCACCGTGCGCGCACGGTGCGCGCACCCCCGCGATTTAAAAAAAAAAAAAATTAAAATGTTTTTTTCTGCCTTCGGGGTCCTTCAGGGACCCCCTGACCAAGGCTAGGGGGTCAGGAACTCTCTACCCTGCCCCCTTTTCACGTTCGCCACCTTTCTTTTCCATTCTCGCACGGAAAACAAACAAAATGGCGGCCGACACTTCCTGATTTCGACCGATTCGAACGTTGACTGACATGTAACAACCAATCAGAATTACGCTCGCGCACGTTAGGGTGCGCGCACGGTGCGCGCACGGTGCGCGGCTATAGATATGTATGTGCTTTTAACTGCAATTTTCTCAGGAACTACTGAACAGATTGACTCCATATATGTAAAAGGCACATCCCTGACCTGAGGACTACCTCTCTGCCAAATTTCAAGTAATTCTGTTCAGCCGTTCGGGCTGTACCTTCGACTAAAGGTCCTATGGGAAAATGCATGGGGAAAACGCGTTTTGGGACCCCCCTTTTTTCTCGGACCCCGCTTGACGAATCCCCCCGAGACTTTCAGGGTAGGAGCTGAGCGGAGCACCCCATTAGTTTTGAAAATTTCGCGAAGATTCGTCAACCGGCGCCAAAGTTATTCAAAATAGAATTTTGAGATTTCCTATGGAAACACGGTCCTAACTATAACTATCTACTGGCGACCGCCAGTAGATTATATATATATATATATATATATATATATTAGAAGAAAAGGTTGCCCTTGCAGTGAGAACGCTTCAAACAGGTGAGTAATCCTCTCTTTATTGGGGTCAGAGAAACGGAACAGCAGTTGACTTTGCTTCAGAAATCATCAAAGCCTGACCGGTTTCGGACTCCCCGTCCTTGTTCACAAGCAGAATCAGGAAACAGAAGCCTTGCAGCATACCTGCTTTAAATCTCCAACAGTCCCGCCCCAAGTGGGCTTAGGCAAGTGCATCATGGTATCAGCAGTTCTGCAAGGTCCGTAACTTGAAGCATCTTTTAAATATATAACATACCCCAGTGGGTTGATTCAAAGTTCCATGCTGCCCCATTCACCATACTATAACCTCAATCTGGGCTCACCCATTCTGACCGCGCCTTGATTTAGACGCACCAGATCCGCTGTTGATCGCGGCAGAGCGTTCTCGCGATCCGGGCTGGCCGCTAATATTAGAAGAAAAGGTTGCCCTTGCAGTGAGAACGCTTCAAACAGGTGAGTAATCCTCTCTTTATTGGGGTCAGAGAAACGGAACAGCAGTTGACTTTGCTTCAGAAATCATCAAAGCCTGACCGGTTTCGGACTCCCCGTCCTTGTTCACAGGCAGAATCAGGAAACAGAAGCCTTGCAGCACACCTGCTTTAAATCTACAACAGTCCCGCCCCAAGTGGGCTTAGGCAAGTGCATCATGGTATCAGCAGTTCTGCAAGGTCCGTAACTTGAAGCATCTTTTAAATATATAACATACCCCAGTGGGTTGATTCAAAGTTCCATGCTGCCCCATTCACCATACTATAACCTCAATCTGGGCTCACCCATTCTGACCGCGCCTTGATTTAGACGCACCAGATCCGCTGTTGATCGCGGCAGAGCGTTCTCGCGATCGGGGCTGGCCGCTAATATTAGAAGAAAAGGTTGCCCTTGCAGTGAGAACGCTTCAAACAGGTGAGTAATCCTCTCTTTATTGGGGTCAGAGAAACGGAACAGCAGTTGACTTTGCTTCAGAAATCATCAAACCCTGACCGGTTTCGGACTCCCCGTCCTTGTTCACAGGCAGAATCAGGAAACAGAAGCCTTGCAGCACATCTGCTTTAAATCTCCAACAGTCCCGCCCCAAGTGGGCTTAGGCAAGGGCATCATGGTATCAGCAGTTCTGCAAGGTCCGTAACTTGAAGCATCTTTAAAATATATAACATACCCCAGTGGGTTGATTCAAAGTTCCATGCTGCCCCATTCACCATACTATAACCTCAATCTGGGCTCACCCATTCCGACCGCGCCTTGATTTAGACGCACCAGATCCGCTGTTGATGGCGGCAGAGCGTTCTCGCGACCGGGGCTGGCCGCTAATATTAGAAGAAAAGGTTGCCCTTGCAGTGAGAACGCTTCAAACAGGTGAGTAATCCTCTCTTTATTGGGGTCAGAGAAACGGAACAGCAGTTCACTTTGCTTCAGAAATCATCAAAGCCTGACCGGTTTCGGACTCCCCGTCCTTGTTCACAGGCAGAATCAGGAAACAGAAGCCTTGCAGCACACCTGCTTTAAATCTCCAACAGTCCCGCCCCAAGTGGGCTTAGGCAAGTGCATCATGGTATCAGCAGTTCTGTAAGGTCCGTAACTTGAAGCATCTTTAAAATATATAACATACCCCAGTGGGTTGATTCAAAGTTCCATGCTGCCCCATTCACCATACTATAACCTCAATCTGGGCTCACCCATTCCGACCGCACCTTGATTTAGACGCACCAGATCCGCTGTTGATCGCGGCAGAGCGTTCTGGCGACCGGGGCTGGCCGCTAATATTAGAAGAAAAGGTTGCCCTTGCAGTGAGAACGCTTCAAACAGGTGAGTAATCCTCTCTTTATTGGGGTCAGAGAAACGGAACAGCAGTTGACTTTGCTTCAGAAATCATCAAAGCCTGACCGGTTTCGGACTCCCCGTCCTTGTTCACAGGCAGAATCAGGAAACAGAAGCCTTGCAGCACACCTGCTTTAAATCTCCAACAGTCCCGCCCCAAGTGGGCTTAGGCAAGTGCATCATGGTATCAGCAGTTCTGCAAGGTCCGTAACTTGAAGCAACATTCTATTTTGAATAACTTTGGCGCCGGTCGACGAATCCTCGCGAATTTCTCAAAATAGGTGGGGCGCTACGCTCCGCTCCTACCCTGAAAGTCTCGGGGGGATCTGTCAAGCGGGGGCTGAGATAAAAGGGGGGTCCCAAAACGCGTTTTTCCCATGCATTTTTCCATAGGACCTTTAGAACGAGCTACAGCCCGAACGGCTGAACAGAATTACTCAAAATTTGGCAGAGAGGTAGTCCCTAGGTCAAGGAAGTGCCTTTTGTAGGTTTGGTGTAAATCTGTTCAGTAGATTCTGAGAAAATAGCCTTTGAATCAATATATATATCTGTAAGCGCACAGAGTGCGCGCTGGGTGCGCGCACCTTGCCGTGCGCGAGCGCAATTCTGATTGGTTGTTAGATCTTAGTAAACATTCGAATCGGTGGAAGTCAGGAAGCGGCGGCCGCCATTTTGGCTATCGCATAAAGAGGGGGTGATAAACAAAGGGGGAGCACTTGAAAAGGGGGCAGAGTGGGTAGAAATAGACCCAGTAGGCATTGTAAGGGGGTCAAAGTAGGACCTTGTAGGGCAAAAAAAAAGAATAATATTTTGTAAAAAAATATCGCCGAGTGCGCGCACCCTGCGCGCACCCGGAAAAAAAAAATAATAAAAGAAATTTAAAAAAAATTGCATTTAAGTATTTAGATATAAGGTGGCTCTAAAAAGAGCCCTTGTGTTTATTGTTTGTTTTTCGGTACCTACAAGTAAGTACCGACGCAGAGTCTGAGGTTCAAGAGGAAGACTCTGTTCCCTTCATCATTGAAGTGCACACCATCTCCTCTATAAATGTCTTGCATGTCGTAACGCAAGTTGTTGTGGTAAATGGAACCCATACCATAGTCTCTGAGGAAAGCAGAAATAGATTTGTTGACGTGCTTCCTTGCTTTGTCAATCTGCGGACAAAATTGGTTGGACCAGTTCCACTTTTGCCTTTGGCATATGTTAGAATATACAAAGGCAGTTTGTGGAAAAAGCGACATCAATTGCACAAAGGTGTCCTTAATAAGCATTTCCAAACCTACCCCAGTTAAAGTGCCTAGATCATTACCACCACAGTGCACAATAATAAGGTTAGGCTGTGGGAGATGTTGAAAGGTTTTCACCAAAGGCATTAATTGGTGCCACTTTAACCCTCTCTGACCAATCCACTTGATGTCTACATTTGGCAAAGCAAGGTCTCTCACCATACCTCTTTTCTCTGCAAATTTTTCACACCAGAAGACATAGCTGTGTCCTACAATCCACACTGTGAACATCTTCAAAGGAGATCTGGATGCACTCAGGAGGTGTAATTCAGTAGAATGGTAAAAAGAAATGAAAGACAGTTTGGAAATGGAGGCATACATATTTTTTATTAAAAAAAAAGAACTGATTGGCTGTTTCATACCATTCTACACTAAAAACTAGGCTGTATGTGTAAAATAGTAGAAGCATGTTTTGTATTGGTTCAGAAAAATGTGTTACCAAAGAACAGTACTATGGATTTGCTGTAAGGTTTATGTATAGGTGTATGAGTACATATGATGAGTGAGTACATGTATGAGTGACTGTATAGGACTGTTGGTGAATGAGTGAATGTGTATGTGAATCTTAGAATTACTGAAGAGGTTGTTGTAACTGGTATTGTTATGTCCATTGTTTTGAAAATGTTATTTTTTATTTTTGAATGTGTATCAAAGGTTATATTAGGGTGAGAGGAGGTCTGCCACTCTATCACAAGGATGATGTCATCAGTGATGTCATTTGAGATGTCATCAGTGATGTCATGAGTGATGTCACTGACCATGTCATGAGTGATGTAATATGTGACGTCATCAGCAGTGCATTGCGGGCGCGTGCGAGTTATAGTTAGCTGAACTAACTATAACGGGGCAATTTCATTGGTTTTTTACGAGTAAAATGTCCAGCTAACTATAACATGTGTGAAACCTATGGTTTTTTCACTGAATTTCTAAGGTTTTTTAAATGCTAATTCCTAACTATAACGTGTGTGAAACCCATGGTTTTTTCAGTGAATTTGCAAGGTTTTTTAATTGCTAATTCCTAACTATAACGTGTGTGAAACCTATGGTTTTTTCAGTGAATATATATATATATATATATATCGCTGCTGCAAAGTACAAAGGTACAGCACTCGCGGGAAACTTATTACCCGATTTTATTGGGTAAAATACACACAAAAATACGCGTTTTGGCGACTGCCTTTCTCAATTTTACACGGCAGCCCGAGACAATGTTATTTAAATTAATTGCTAAGCATTCATTGGTTGTTTGGATCGAGGTTACACAACATAAATGAAGGACTTGGCAGATGGACATAATAAACATTTCGGCCATCTTTAAACATACATTGAAGATCATTATGCAAGTTCAAAATCATTGAAAGCATTTTATCAACTGCGTAGATGTATACGTATATACAAATAAACAGAAAATTCATTCAATTCTTAATGAAAATCAAGCCCTGTATGGGCTGCCGTTATTATGTAGTCACAGATTGTAGTTTGACATCAAAAAACAAACAAAACCATATCGATGTTTTTTGATCGCCATTATGCCCTGGATGGGCTGACTCCTGTCTCGTTCTACTACGACAGTTATAACCTCTTTGAGCATATAATCAATTGAAAAATGCTCTACCTAACTCAACCTCATGAGCTAAGAGTAAAGCCACAAAGAAAAGAAACCCCCCCGCGAAAACAACATAAAGGGAGGCAATTACATTAGGAGACCAAACAATCATGATGCAAAGAGGCTATCCCAAAAGGAATCGAATATGTCAATTAAGGGGTTTATGACCAGCACAACCTGATTAGCCACATAATTATAAATGAAAAAGATCTGGATAAGATGTTATTTTATCCAACATGTGGGCTGTTTAAAGATAAGAGGTAAAATATCCTCGCTGCCCATACTCTTACATATATCGTAGATGACAATTGTTACAGAACCTTCTACACGATATTATACTATTTACCAGTTGTTTGTATTCTATTAATTAATTACAAATGAACAGCCAATTCCTCAACGCTATTGAGGCCCTGAGGTATTTTAGTTTGTATATCAATTATATACCAGGACTCAAGTCTATGGAGTTTGAGTAACCTGTCACCTCCTCGGATACTCGCCGGTACATGATCTAGGCAAAAATAGCGTAACAGATCCCTGTTACTACTATGATGGCTTTCAAAATGGCGGGCCACTGGATAGTTAACATCCCTCGTGGTGATGGCTCGCAGATGTTCCAAGATCCTGATCTTAGTAGTGTGTATGGTGCTCCCGATGTACCTAAGTCCACATGGACAGATTAAATAGTACACCGTATATGATGTATTACAATTCATACATTTTTCAATTTTCTTAGGGGTCTTTAAGCCTGGAACATCATACACTAGGGTCTTGTCACTGTTTTTACACGCCTTGCATTTCCTGCATGGATAGAAGCCTTTTACTGGACCCAGACATGAGTCCTTTTTTTGTGAAGAATGATGACTATGAACCAGATGGTCTTGTAAAAATCTTTCCTTTCTGAATGACAATTGAGGTACTTTGGTCAGATCTTCTCCTATAACCGGGTCAGATCTGAGGATATGCCAATTTTTCCTCAATATTTGTCTAAGGTCATTATGATTGCTAGAGTAATTGGTAATCATTCTACAATCCATATTTTGGGACAGTGTGGCTAGCTCTTTCTTCTGTTTGGTTCTAGAAAGTCCACTTATTAATTCCGTTCTGTCCTTAGTATCTACCTTACGTCTAGCATTCTGTAAATTGGCTTCTGAGTATCCTCGTGTGTGAAATCTGGCTGCACTTTCAACTGCTGCTGCTTGAAAGTCGCATTCTCGGGTACAGTTCCTCTTAATTCTCAACAGCTCACCATACGGAATACTCTGAATTAGTTTATCCCTGTAGCAGCTGCTGAAATGTAAGACGGAATTTCCCGCCATCGGTTTTCTGTGGAGAACTGTACATAATCTTCCTTCGAAAACAAAAGCCCTTAAATCTAAAAAGTTCACAGAGGTTTTACTAATTTCACTGCTAATCTTGAGGTTAAGGTCGTTATTGTTCAGAATCTTAACAAAATCATTGGCTGATTCCACAGTACCGCTAAAAATGATGAATAAGTCATCTATATAGCGGTTCCAGCTGATCAGTTTACTGGTCCATATTTCGTTGGCATCTGACCAGGCCACCTGCTTCTCCCACCAGCCTACAAAGAGATTTGCATAGCTGGGGGCGAAGCAGGTGCCCATGGCCATTCCTTGTATTTGTCTGAACAATTGCTCCCAAAAGAGGAAGATGTTATTGGTTAGACAATATTCCACAAATTCCAAAATCATACAGTTATGATCTCTGTATTTCAGTGAACGTCCTTTCAGAAAATATTCAATAGCTTGGAGGCCCTTGACATGTTGGATACTAGTGTACAGACTTGAAATGTCTAAGGTGATCATAACAAAGTCAGATTCCCAAGTTATGCCCTCAATTCTTTTCAAGAAGTCTTTAGTGTCCTGGATGTAGGAGGTCAGTTCGATCACAAAATTAAACAAATAGAAATCAATAAATGTGGACATATTTTCAGTTAATGCTCCCTTTGAGGACACAATAGGACGCCCTGGGGGATTTATGCTGTCCTTGTGCAGCTTAGGGAGATGATAAAAAGTCGGAAAGACTGGATGTTTACAATTGAGAAATGAATATTCATTGCTATCCAACATACCTTTGTGTTTCCATTTGCTTATCAACTCTTCATAGATTTTAATGCTCGTAGAATATTCTTTCATGGAGATACGTCTGTAGTTGGCACAATCGTTAAGTTGTTTCAATGCTTCCTTACCATATTATTCCGAGGAAAGCAAAACGACATTCCCCCCTTTGTCTGAGGGTTTGCAGACGATTGTGTGATCTCCTTGTAGATTCTGTATGGCCTTCCTCTGTTGCTGCATTAAATTGTTGGCGTCTTTATGATCTTCTCTTGATCAGAGTTGCATCAGGCCTTTGATCACTTGGTCCGTAAACAGGTCAATGGCATTGTGTTGCATCTGAGGGATGAATTTGGAGACTGGTTTAAAAGGGCTCCTAGGGCTTTCTTGAATTGTGAACCCACCATCCGTGTTCTGTGCAATGGTCCGACTCATATTGGCAACCTGTGTGGAAGTCATGCCCTCCATTTGTAACTCTTCCAGGATTGTCACTGTATCAAGATCATGGCTGGTAAGCAAATCCATTCCTGTGTTAGGAAGGGGTGCCGTGCTGATAGCATTTCTGGGGCCTTGTAGCTTAAAAGATTTCCGTAATTTAATCTTCCTGGCAAATTTGAAGAGATCAATTCTTGTTTGAGTGTATTCTAGTTTTCTTGATGGACAGAAGGATAGGCCGAGCTGCAAGACTGATCTCTCATCATCCGTAAGAATTCTTTGTGTGAGATTTACAATAGTTAAGTTGTCAACATCATTCATGGGCGTTTCACTCCCCTTTTGCTCCTTGTTACTCTGGGTGATGCGTTGCTGGCACTTGTGCCAGCCTCCTCTCCTTGTCCTCCTCTTCATGTGTTTCTTCTGGTTGATTCTGGGGGTTTGCCTCTGCCACCTCTTCCCAGTGTTTGTCTGATTAGGAGAAACTCCTTGTGAAAAGGGGCTGGCTGTTCAGTGCTTACTCGTTGTACTCCCCTACGATCGGGAGGCTGCTTAGAGTCTGTCACATCAGATTCCGATGTTTCCACCTGCTCCACTACTTTTTGATTTCTATTGTCGTGCAGCAGTCGTCGTGGTGCTTAAAATTTTTTGGCAAATGTTAGTACTCGCCCTAGTTCGTAATCATGGGCGTCTCTTTCAAATGTGTCTTGTTTGCGTTGTCTGATTTTTTGTTCATATTTAGTGAGGCGTTTTTTCATAGCCTCAGTTAATTCCTCAACTTTGTTCTTGTCAGTATGCGTGGCCAATTCACCTTCAAGAATGCCAATTTCCTCTAAGGCTCGTGCACGGTCGCTCCATGCGAATTTCACTAGAATTCGCAGCATGCCTTGGGAGGAGTGGGGTGTGTGTTCTGCCCATTCTTCAAGCGGCCTAGGGTCAGGATTCTCATAGGCTGGGACCGTATATAACCTCAGCCATCGTGGTATTCTCTGTACATCAATATATTGCTGGAGGGATGTGGCTTCCCACCATTTACGTGTCTCTCTTTCATAAAGTCGTTCTAATTGCTGGAACTTTGATTTCAAATCATCTCCACCTGATATCTTAGCTCCACTGTCATTCCTTTGTGTGCCTCCTTTTCTTTTGAAAACATCTTCCACTGCCTCGCGGCGCGCCGCGTCACTGAACATGATCAGGAGCGCTTTGATCTGATTTTTATTGTGTCAATGTTCCCCTCGCTCTGCCGTTATCATTAAAAGCGCTTAGCGCATTATGATTAAAGCGATTATGCCGTGTTGGTCCCTCTCACCTCTGGATTTATGCGATACCTCTGTATAAGTACGCGGTCGTTGATTAACGCGTACCACTGTTATTGCTCCGGCGCCGGTTACCGCTGACAACTGTAAAAGGCGTCCAGGTCGGCTTCTGGCGTTTCCGATCTACGTTGTTACTCCGACATGCAAAGCTGCAACGGAGGGTTTCGTAAGGCTCGCAACCAAAGGGATTTAGATAAAGGTCTAGATGACTACGGCGGTGCAGGGATAATAGACGTGCTGCTACGAGGTTTCCACCAAAGTCCCTGCACTCCTGAACGGGTGCTTTCCGCGTGTAGGTGGACACACGCGATATCTTGCTGCTGCAAAGTACAAAGGAACAGCACTCACAGGAAACTTATTACCCAATTTTATTTGGTAAAATACACACAAAAAGACGCATTTACCTTACTAAAAAGGAAATATGTTATACTCACCTCTGAGGACTATAAATCCCATAAAGCTATGTGGCGAAGTGAACCAAGCCAAGCCCACTGAGGGTGCACGAATAAAAGTGGAGTGGAGCATCAATGCTTGTCACTAATCAGCCCATGAAGAAGAGGCGGTTTGGCCTCGAAACGCGTCGGCAGCATGGTATACTAATTATGGCAGCAGAAAAGCGAGTTGGCTTGACGCCAGTGGATGGAATGTGGGGACGCTGCTGAGTGCCCTCAAACTGCTCTAGGGCGTTTTGTTTGACAATATTTTCGCACGGCTGGCCCAGCCGTGGAGAGTTTGCACCATTCCAGCGAAAACAGGAAGGCTGAGTTATGGAACGAATCTGCACCGAGTCAGCGCGACGTCCCGAAGCTTATTAACAGCCCGCTTTTAAAGTTGTCAGTCCTACTATAGGATTCTATAATAAATTATAAAAGGCTGTATCCAGCATTGACCTTAGTATAAGGAAATATGTTATACTCACCTCTGAGGACTATAAATCCCATAATGCTATGTGGCAAAGTGAACCAAGCCAAGCCCACTGAGGGTGCACAAATAAAAAGCTATATTTAGCAGAGTGGAGCCATCAATGCTTGTTACTAATCAGCCCATGAAGAAGAGGCGGTTTGGCCTCGAAACATGTCGGCAGCATGACTAATTATGGCAGCAGAAAAGTGAGTTGGCTTGAGGCGAGTGGATGAAATGTGGGGACGCCGCTGAGTGCCCTCTCACTGCTCTAGGGCGTTTTGTTTGACAATATATGTATATATATATTTTAAATGCTATTTTCTCAGGAAATACTGAACAGATTTACACCAGACCTGCTAAAGGCACTTCCTTGACCTTATGGCTACCTCTCTGCCAAATTTCAAGTAATTCTGTTCAGCCGTTCGGGCTGTAGCTGTGTCTAAAGGTCCTATGGAAAAATGCATGGGAAAAACGCGTTTTGGGACCCCCCTTTTATCCCAGCCCCCGCTTGACGAATCCCCCCGAGACTTTCAGGGTAGGAGCGGAGCGTAGCGCCCCACCTATTTTGAAAAATTCGCGAGGATTCGTCGACCGGCGCAAAAGTTATTCAAAATAGAATGTTGCGGATTTCCTATGGAAACGTGGTCCTAACTATAACTACCTACTGGCGACCGCCAGTAGGTAATATATATATATATATATATATTCAAAGCAACTCGTAATATAACTCCCTTTTGGGAATCACGGACGCAGACCTCTTGAAGTGCCAAACAGTTTTATTAATTTATTTCCCCATCGATGTCAAGACGCGTTTCGGCCGTCCAAGCGGCCTTGATCACCTGACAACGCGCTTGGGCAGACCCATTTTTAAAGTGCAAGTGCTTGTAAATTTTTAACAAACATAGAAGACATACTTATTGTCAGTTAAATACAATGTAAATGCATAACGATAATACATAGTCATTTTAGCAAATGCATAGGCTGTGTTACATTGTAACTGGAGATTCAAGGCCCAAATGCCAATAGTTATACAGAAAAAATATTTCGTATACATCTCTTTCCTAGGTGTCAATTGACAGTATGTCATATGTTATATTATTTTTAAAGTGCTCACCATACTATGATAAAAAACATCATGTAAATAAATGTCATACTCCCACAGTAGTCCAACTCTAAGTTCAAATAAATAATCTATTAAAGTGCATTAATGCGACAGTACTAGATGGACATAAAGTTACTGGTGCTACTTATTTATATATATATATTTATATATATATATATTTATATATATATGTTCACTTAAGAAACCATAGGTTTCAGGTATGTTATAGTTAGGAGTTATCATTTAAAAAAACCTTTGAAATTCACTGAAAAAACCATAGGTTTCAGGCTCATTATAGTTAGGAATTAGCATTTAAAAACCTTAGAAATTCACTGAAAAAACCATAGGTTTCAGAGGCGTTATAGTTAGCTGGACATTTCCCTCATACAAAACCATTGAAATTCCCCTGTTATAGTTAGTTCAGCTAACTATAACTCACGCCCCCGCAATGCACTGCTGATGACGTCACATATTACATCACTCATGACATGGTCAGTGACATCACTGATGACATCACTGATGACATCTCAAATGACATCACTGATGACATCATCCAGTGTCTGTGTTTTTCTATAAAGTTTAAATATGTTTATTATATCTAGGGAAAGGCATATTGAAGAGTGAGTGGGTGTATAAGTGTGTGAGTGGATGATTTTGTAGGTGCGTGACTGACTCTATAAGTGAGTGATTAAATGTTTCTTACTGAATGCATGGGTTAGTGACTAAACTGTGTGAATGTCTGTATCCGTCTGTCTGCTGGTGTGTAAGAGGCTGTATGGGTTTGCAAATTGCTACATGATTGTCTATATGGGTTATAGATTGGTTGTCTGAGTATCTGTATGGTTGCCTGAATGTTTGTGTGGGTGGGGTGTGTGTGACTCTGTGCATAGATATGTGAGTGGGTGAATCACTGGGTGCATGGTTTCAAGACGAGATCTGTGATGGACTGTATGGGTGGGTGAGTGTGTGTATGGTTGTGTTAGTGAGTGAATCTATATTTTATTAGTACATGGGTGATTTAGTACATATATGAACGGCAGTATATATGTGTGTTGGAGTACAGAAATGGCTATAAGTGAGAGTGTGTGATTGTGAGAGTGGCTGTATGGATGAGTGTGTGCTTGTATTATTGATTGTATAAGAGTGTAAGAAAATGCTAGTATTTGTATGAGCAATTGAGCTAGTGTGTGTAGAACTGTATAGGTGAGTAAATGGCAGTGTGATTAATTATTTGCATGACTGTGTAGGTGTGTGAGTACCTCTATGGATGAGTGGTGGTGTGTGAGTGTCTATATAGGTGTATGAGTGCATATGATAGTCCTATACTGAGTGACCATAAGTATGAGTGACTGTACGGGTGAGTGAGTGGATGGGTGTGTAGACCTAAGAATCAGTGAGTGGGTATGTACTTATTGGTGTTGGAGTGTCTATGGTTTTGAGAATGGCAGTATGTAATTTAGAGTGGGTGTATCAATGGTTATATTAGGTTGTGAGAAGATGCATCAAATTATCACATGGATGACATCATCAGTGATGTCATTAGTGATGTCATTTGAGATGGCATCAGTAATGTCACTGACCATGTCATGAGTGATGTAATATGTGATGTCATCAGCAGTGCATTGCGGGGGCGTGAGTTATAGTTAGCTGAACTAATTATAACAGGGGAATTTCAATGGTTTTGTACGAGGGAAATGTCCAGCTAACTATAACGCCCCTGAAACCTATGGTTTTTTCAGTGAATTTCTAAGGTTTTTAAATGCTAATTCCTAACTATAACGTGCCTGAAACCTATGGTTTTTTCAGTGAATTTCAAAGGTTTTTTAAATGATAATTCCTAACTATAACATACCTGAAACCTATGTTTTTTTAAGTGAATTTCAAAGGTTTTTTAAATGCTAATTCCTATCTATAACTTATCTCTAACCTATGATTTTTAATGAATTTCATAGGATTTCTAAATCTTTATTTTTCAGTGTATCAATTCCTTTATTTATGTTTTTTATACTGTTTTACACCATTTTTACATATCTTTTTTAAAATTAATAAATATTACATGTTTTTAATGAAATTTTTTAAACAATAATTTTAGAAAGATGTAACTCTATTTTTTTATTTTTTTTATATTTTTTAAACTATATTTTTAATACTTTGTTATTATTAGTTTTTTTTCAATTATTGTTTGGAGTCGCGCACCCAACGCGTTAGGAATCGCGCACCCTACGCGAGAGAAATCTTGCACCCAACGCGATAGGATGCGCGACTCCTAATTTTACCGTAAAAAAAAAAAATAGCTTCTATCACTAATTTTTATCATCCCCAGGGACCCCATCCCTGGCTTATATAAAACGTTGGGGACCGTGGGGGGAGCCCTCCCCGCGTCCTTCGGGAGCCGGCATTGCATTTCCACATGGGGAGCTGCTGACATGCAGCTCCCCGTGTGGAAAAGCAGTATGGTTTGGATTTTGAAAGAGAGAGCAGGTTTCCCTGCTCTCTCTTTCAAAATCCAAACAAAGTTTGCTATGGGAGGGTGGGAGACTCCCGCCCTCTCATAGCAAACAACAGTGTCCTCGTGGTGGGCACCCCAGGACACTGCCGGAGCTGGCCCTGGGGTGGGGTGTGGCATCCCCAGGGCCCTCGAGGGCTCCAGGAGGGGGGCCACGCAGCCCCCTCCCTCAATACTTAAAGCCCCGGGGGATGGTGGTCCCTGGGGCTTGGAGGGCCATTCAGCCCCCCCAACCATTTATTTTGTAGACCCGGGGGGTAGGGGCCCCCATGTGCCCCCCATTAAATTTTACAGTTTTTGCCCCCGGGATTTGGTCCCCCTGGGGGCTACTTATTAAAGAAGCGCAGAAGCCCGCGCTTCGTTTTTTTAATTTTTACGGCAGGATCCGCGCACCAAGCGCGCATTTTGCCATTTAAAAAAAATAAAAAGGGGGTCCTGGGAGTCCTTCTGGGACCCCCTAA
This sequence comes from Triturus cristatus, assembly GCF_964204655.1. Classification (NCBI taxonomy): domain Eukaryota; kingdom Metazoa; phylum Chordata; class Amphibia; order Caudata; family Salamandridae; genus Triturus; species Triturus cristatus. The sequence goes on along the minus strand of NC_140591.1, from coordinate 1,474,318,907 downwards.
GCAGGTCTAGAGGCTCAGAGTATGTCTACCCTGCCCCCTTTATATGTTTTACACACTTATTCCCCTTACTTCTTCAGCCTCTCTTCTACCGAGGCACAAAATGGCTGCCAACAGCTCCTGGTTTCGAATGTTGACAATCACTTGACAGCTAATTAGCATTCAGCGCATGATCGGGAGGGTGCGCGCACGGTGTGCAGAGGGTGCGCTCAGGGTGCGCATAGGGTGCACAGATCCTCCGAGGCCATAGATATATATGTACTTTTAACTGTAATTTTCTCAGGAACTACTCAACAGATTAACACCATTTAAGCAAACGGCATGAGTCTGAACTGAGGACTACCTCTTTGCCAAATTTGGTGTAATTCCGATCAGCAGTTCGGGCTGTAGCTGTGGCTAAAGGTCCTTTGGGAAAATGCATGGGGAAAACGTGTTTTGGGACCCCCTTTTTTCTCGGCCCCCGCTTGACGAATCACCCCGAGACTTTCAGGATACGACCGGACCGGAGCTGGCCAAAAGTTTGGAAAATTTCGTGAAGATTCGTCATCCGGCGCCAGACTTATTGGGAATAGAATGTTGCGGATTTCCTATGGAAAATAGGTCCTAACTATAACTAACTACTGGCGACCGCCAGTAGGTAATGTATATATATTTATTTATTTATATATATCATGCACACACAATAAAACCATAAAAAATGTAATTACAAAAATATGAGTTAATGTAGGCAATAAATAAAGTATTAAAAACTGTGAAGTCCCAAAAACACATTTACAAAAAATACTATAAATATTAAAATACATTTATAAATAAAACAAATAATATAAAATATAAACAAATAAATCAATAAATGCAGACTACTGTTGGACCGTATTGCCCTGTACGCCAATGATGTGCTGTTCTTCCTCACTAATCTGGATCGGACGGGACCGCGGCCAGTACGCATCATGCAGATTTTTGTGGAAACCTCGGGCCTATACATGAATCCTCGGAAGTCCACCCTCTGGATCTTGAGCGGTAGGAGCGAGCTCGGCTCCTGGGCATCTTCGGTGCAGGTGGTGTATGAGGGAATGAAGTACCTGGGAGTGTTCCTATCGGATTCTCCTACTACCTCTTGGGATAGGAATATGGCGCCTCTATGGTATCGTGTACGAGAGGACATTAAAACCTGGTCTCACATGCCCCTGTCTATATGTGGCCGGTCGGCCATTTTCAAGATGGTTTCGCTTACGCGCTTGCTGTACTAACTGCAAAACCATCCGTATCCGATTCCCCCCAGGTGGTTTTGTCAGGTTAATGCGGCCCTGGGTCAGTTTCTCTGGGATGGTGGAGTGGCAAGGGTGCCCCTGCGGACTTGCTTTCAGTCTACCTACTGTAGGGGGTTTGCGACCTCCGATATCTTGTCATACTATATGGCCTCGCACTTGCTAGTCCTGAACGAATGGTAGTATGGGGATAGGATGGATCCAGCTTACGCTGTCGAACAACGTGTATGGGGAAATACACCTTGCATACAATTCTTTACTCTACACAGTTGAGACGCTCCCTGCCGTCTGCCACGCGGACTGTTTTCCAGATCTAGAGGCAGGCGCTACAGAGGATGGGTTGGTGGAACAGGTTAACCCGGGAGACCCCTCTTTGGCACAATGGGCGCTTATCACACTTGGCGGCTCTGTCTGGATTCCGTGACTGGGACAACATTGGGATCTCCACCCTTGGCGACATTATGCGGGGACCTGTTTTGAAATCCTTTCAGGATATACAAAAAGACTTCCAGATGCCGAAAACACAATTCTTCAAATATTTACAGTTCCAACATGCCATTTCCCCTAGTTTGGAAGGGTTGGAGACGCTGGTTGAGTTCAGTCCGGTAGAGGCCAAGGTGTTTATGGGAGACCTCCAAGTTCACAAGATCTCTAAAATATACCAGTCCCTAGTCACGCATTGTTCCCGTTCGTTGCAGCATCTGAGGGAGACATGGGAGGGCGATGTCGGTCCGATGGAGGAGCAAGATTGGACAGAGGCTTTGGCCTCTCCGCGAGGGGCGGCCATTGCAATGAGCCTATGACTTATCCAGTTCAAATACCCCCATTGGGTATATTATACCAGGGTTAGGTTGTGGAGGCCGGGCTTGGTGGCTTCCCCTGTGTGTCTCCGATGTGAACATGAGGAGGGTACCCTGCTACATACTGTCTGGCACTGCTCCGCATTGGCGCGATTCTGGAGGGGAGTGATGGCCTGTCTCTCTGAAGTGTGGGGGTGGGACCTCCCCTGTTCTCCGAAGTTCGTTCTCCTGCATGTCATGAAGGTGATTGGGGGCAACATCTACAAGTGCCATTTCATGCTTCTGGAATTTACCCTAGCTAAAATGGATATTGCTAGGGCCTGGAAGGCGGCGGTGGCCCCCTCTGTCCCTGCCTGGAAAAATGGTCTGGACTTCTGTATGGGTCTTGAGACCCCAATCTTTGTGGCCAGGTGGTGTCCCCAAAAGCACTTTAAAATCTGGAAGCGCTGGGCTGACTATCGTGGCCTGGAGCTAGAGCCGGCACCGGTGGACCGCCACCAAGGCCCGGTATGATCTCCCTTTGCAATGTGCAACAGAAAAGCTGCTCCGTAGGTGATGACATGTTACAACTGCATAAATGTGGTTATTGATATGATGTGTTGCTCTGGAATGGACGACAGTGTGATGGGGGGTGGGTTGGGGGTTACTGTTTTAGGGTTAATGTTTCATTTGTATTGCTTTTCATTTTCTCCAGAATACACATGAAAATGGTCAAATTAATTTGGTGTATATTGATGCTACAGAAGCTTCTGGGACACAGCTCTGCATTATATGTGATGTTTTGACAAATAAAATTTGTTTACAAAATAAATAAATGCTATAAACTCTATTTAATCTACATTATGAAAACTATTACAGTCTAAGACTATTACTATTCCCATTCTAGTTTTTACAACAGTAGGGAAAGTGTTGGACTTCGAAGGGGTAAATTTAATATTCTCACTCCAGTTTGTGCAACAGTAGGAAAAGCATTGGATTTTGGAGGGGTAAAATGTACTATTTCTGCTCCAAATAGCACAACAGTAGGGAAAGTGTTTAACAGCAAAGAGCATAGATTCATTTTACTGTTCCTACCAGAGCGTCTAAAGAAAAGTAGGTTATGTACTTCACTTTAAACACATTACATTTATAGGTAGCACCATGAATGGAGGAAAAATATTTAACTCCTAATATATAAATTATTAATTAACATAAATATATGCATACAATAAAAAATAATCAATTTGCATAATTAACATTAAATTAAATTATCAATTCATAAATAATTGTTACTCAATTATTAATTAACTTCCCACGCTGTACTCCTACAAGCCTAGCAGCCCACACCTAAAATATAACTAAAAATAGGTATTCCATAATGTACATATTTAAAGTCAAATAATTAATTGGCAATCAATAATTAATTTTTGATTAATTATTACTTAATTAAGTTCCTAGCCTAGACCCCCACAAACAAAGCAACCCACAACTAAAATATAAATCAAATAAATAAATAAGTATCCTATAATTTACATTTTTTATTTTCCTTCAATAATTAATTTGCAAATAATAATTATTAATTACATTTTTGTTACTAAATTATTTTCCGACCCTATTTCCTATATCCTTACCATCCTAGCATCCTGCAACTAAAATATCAGCAAAATAAATTATTATTTTATATTTTACATATAGAAATATTAATTAAATAATTAATTACAAATTATTACTAACTTGTTATTTAATTAACTTCCAACCCTAGAACCCTCCAAACGTAGCAGCCTGCAACTAATATATAAGTGCAATAAGTATTCAATAAATTGTCTAATTTAGATCAATCAATTGTTAATGAATTATTTCTTAATTAACTATCTACCCTATCCCCCTACAAACCTATAAGCCTGCAAACAACATCAAATGAAAACAAAGCAATACTGTATAATTTACTTATTAAATATCAATCGTATGATAAAATAAAAAGTATTAAATAATTCATACATTTTATTAACTGATTAACTTTCCCTCCATCCCCCTATAAACTGAATAACTCGCTGACACAATAATTTAATATATAAAATGTAATAAAAATTCGAAATCATTAAAATTACAGGCTATATTTAAGAAAAGTACCTTTATAGAAACAATAGTAACACATACAATTATTATATCAACTAAAACACATTCAAATAATAATAAAACAATATTTAAAAAAACTATATTATTGAAAGCAATATCAAAACGATATTACTTGTCAATGATATTTGAGCTTCACAATATTTATTTTCTGATATTTCTGTCTTCGAATATTTTGACATACCCATTGCCTGCAACAGGAACCAGTCCAAACCTGGACAGTGTGAAGTCAACGTAGTGTCAATTATGTCTTCACATGTTTCAGTTTTGGTCTATTCCTAGGGTGTGTTAGGTCAACCGACACATTGGGAGCTTTATTTGTATTTGGAGAAGTGTGGGAATGTATCTTGATAAGCCTTCAACCATTGGCTGGAATTTCCAGAAATTCTTGACATATAAATACATTTTTGTCTCATACTTTGAAGTTTCTGACTGAGAAAATCTACTGGGATTCACTCAAGCCACTCCGCTCTTGAGACCCCTGTGTCTATAGTTTCAGAAATGCCCAAGATTGGTAGGATCCCCTGGGTCACCTGACTGTGGAGCAAAATGATGCAAAGCTTTCTTGTGAAAAGAGAAAGGATATTATGTGTTTAGGCATGCGTTTTATCTTTACAATGAATTCTGGGTATGAAGTGTGCTGAGATCACAGTACCTTGGGTTCCCGTAGATCTCTAGGCTTCAGGAATGCCCAGGGTTGGTAGAGTTCCATGGCTATCTGCTGACCCAGGGCCCAAATACTGCAGTCATTCTGCCTGGCAGGTGAGAGGAAATTGGAATTTATTTAGATGTACTTTTGACATATGGGCTGGCAGGGAGTTTTTTTGCTTCTGCGCCCACATCTATAATATGATGCGACCGCAAAGGGGCATAATTACTTACATTTCATGCAATGCAGGGCAGCAACAAAGTTGTTGTGCTGCGTTGAAAGAGACGCAGCACAACAAAGTTGTTGTGCTGCGTTGAAAGAGACGCAGCACAACAACTTTGTTGCTGCCCTGCATTGCATGAATGAAGGAACACCTTCCTGCACAAAAACAATCCTTAGAAACAATTTGCTCTTTCTTTATATGCTACAGAATGCAGCTTGCATAGAAAGAGAAAGTAACAAGGAGAACTAAAGATATTTCTCCTTGTTGTGCCTACTTCAGGGAACCATAGCTTTTGGTGCGATTCCAGGTTTACTCACCTTAGCAAATCTGGGATTGAGTCAAAATCCGTGGGTGGATGCATGAGGACATCCATTCTCCACTCATGGAACGCCTTCCCGGGATGAAGTAACACCTGAGTACTATGAACTTCCTTGTGTCGCTTTGTATTTACTAGGATTTTCCATCAGGGATGCACCATGTAGGTTACGCAACCCAACGCAAAACCTTAGTTATTTGCCCGAAAGTTTTTCCCTTTTCTGCATGAAGCCAGGCCTCCAGGCAAATGAGGGAACATCCCCTCATGATCGCGACGCCCCAAGATGTGTGCCAGCATCATCCATATGTAGGAGTAACACATTAGCAAATGAGGTTCCTTTCAAAATACCAAGTGCTGGGGGTGGCAAGGAATGAGTGCAAATGCCGAGTGCACCCCTGGGGCATGTTCTATAATCTGGCCACTGGTCTCTAATGTGCTTTTTGTCCCCATGCCCTCTTTTATGCCACTCCCACCCAATTCCTAGTGAAGAGCAGATCGGTGGTATATCTCGCAATCTGCAAAAAGACTGTTGGGGCTTTAGGGGTGAGGGTAAGGCCCAGTGGCGTAGGGAAGCCCCACTTAAGCAGCTTAATTGGGGTGCAACACCGGGCCCCATAGTTCCCACTAAGCATTAATTAGATATCTATAGGCATTTTATGGGAGGCAGGCTTACATGCACAGTAATGAAAACAGGAAGAGAAGTTATGAAGTGATGACAATGGGGGAAATTACAGAAAAATTAGAATAAGAGAGAAATCAAAGCAAAAGAAGGGTGAAACACAAAGGGTGGGTGGAAGAAAGGATGGAGAAATTAAGGAAATATGATTGGAATAAAGAAGGAATGGTTGCATGGAAGGGTGAAAGGAAGCGTGAGAGTTGATAGGTGAAAGGATGGATAGAATAGTAAAATGATACATAGGTGAAAGAGTGCATGCATCAAAGGATGAAGAATAGACATCAGGGGAAGAGTGAGAGGGTGGATACGTGGAGCTATTGATGGGTTATTGCATGAAAGGAAGGATCTACACATGAAAGGGTGAAAGAATGGATTGGTGCATGGAAAGGTAAAGGATGGACACATGGATTAATAGGTAGAAGGGGCAAAAATATATGGAAGGAGAATGACAGAGTGAAGGGAACTTTCCTGATGGTCAGGTTTGCTTGCTTCGCGTCCTTGGTATGAATAGTGGTATGGTTCAAGTGGGGGCTACTTTACGTTTCTGGCTACTCCCATGGTAAGGCCAGATACCAAATAAGGGCCTCCACACCCCATTCACTTTGGTAATCTATCCCTGGTATCTAGTAGGCTTTCTGCTAATCAGGGAGGACAGACTGGGGGTAAATCCCTCAATAGCCCCACCAGTGGGCACAGTAAGACTGTTAGGGCTTTAGAGGATGGGTTCAGCCCCATGCCAGGATGGTCTGGCACCCACCCCATTCCTGTTCTCAAAAGGAGTTCTATCCCTGTTGCCCAATAGTCTTTCTTCTCTCTGCTCTGCAGCTGTAGAGAGGCGCGTGCATGCAGGTACCCTACATATTTCAATCTGTGTGTTTGCTAAGCACTCAAGTATGTTAAAACTAAAAACACTGGCTGCAGCTGGATTCACTTTCTCATAATTTCTGCCACAGGCCTAGAAAAAATTAGTATGATTTTGTCATTTCTGCTGATTTTGATTCCTTTCCACTTAGAAATATGAAAATATATCTGCAGGTTTTCTCATATTTTTCAGTTGGTTTGGACTTCCTCTACTTATCACCGTAGTTTATTTTATGAAATAAACAGGATACTGTGTGAACACTTGTGGGTACTGTGAGTGTATGCAATATGATTCTATGATTACATACATGAATGTGTAAAAAAATGTGCACAGGGTTCATGGTCAATCTATAGTGATATATCAGTAACTGTTTATATGAGCTCCTAATTTGTGCCATGAATATGCTTGTTTTTATGTGTTTTCAGTCTACAGAACATCTATGACCTTGGAACTGATCTTAGTGTAAGGTTTACTGGCAACACAAACCAAAGGAATGAAAGAAGGAAAGGGAACCGCTCAGCTCACAGCTGCTCCATCTGGAATGTTTATTTAGCTGGGATGCTGGGGGAAAACATTACATTTAGGATGTGCGTTCTGATCGCTTTAACCCAAAACAATGCATAAATTGCCCATTCAAGTGAGCTGTTAAGCTCTTGTTTAATCTGACACTGCTTTTATACAAAACCACACACAGTTTAAAACAATAAACATCTCACTTGGATGTGGCTTGGCATCTGCACTCTCCCCTCCACAGTAATCTCTGTGGCCTTCACTCTCACTTAAGTGATGATCAACAGCTGCCACAATACATGTGATTTGGAGAAGAGGCAGAAAGAGATTCGCTCCTTGAAATGTGCAATTTAATTATTCCTAGTTGGATGGCTCCATTGTTAGATAGCTCAGTGGAAAAGAGCAGGTGAGAGCAAATTATCGAAGGCAAGTGTTTGTGCCAGAGAGGGTTCCTCAAAGCAGGGCAAAAGAGCAACTCTACTGAGTCACAGGGTTCATATGGTGGGGTGTGGGGGGACCCTGGTGCATGCGGTTTGCAAAACCAGCACATTCTATTTTTAAACAATGTTTGTTTGGGTCCAAACACATAAGCTAGCATTGGAACGTGAGCATTTGGGTTTGGTCTTGTGCGTGTGTATACAGGCACCGAATCTTTCAAAGATCATGTACGAGGGAACAGAAACCAACACACCTGCAGACATGCATGTTCACAAAGTCCATACACCCATGCACACGGACCAACACACACAGAGGAAGCACCTACAGCTACCCAGTAGGAGGCACAGGGTGATGTGCATACTGGAGTACAGGATGAATTAAGGCGTAGACATACTGTGATGTGTATTAGAGGGGCAAAGAGTGAGGTACAGGAGGTGAGCAGAGTGCTGTGTACACCAACGGAGCACAAGATGATGCACAAGTGCACACTAGTGATCAAAATTATTGCCACACTGTGGATGCACTGCAGGGCAGCACCGGATGATGAGCTCAGGGGAGCAGTCAGCGATGCACCCCAAGGGAGCACGGGGTGATACTCTACAGGGCAGCACCGGATGATGAGCTCAGGGGAGCAGTCAGCGATGCACCCCAAGGGAGCACGGGGTGATACTCTACAGGGCAGCACTGGATGATGAGCTCAGGGGAGCAGTCAGTGATACACCCCAGTGGAGCATAAGGGGATGCACTGCAGGGCAGCACCGGATGATAAGCTCAGGGGAGCAGTCAGTAATGCGCCTCAGGGGAACACAAGGTGATGCTCTACAGGGCAGCACCCAATAATGAGCTCAGGGGAGCAGTCAGTGATGCACCCCAGTAAGCACTGGGGGATCCACTACAGGTCAGCACCGGATGATGACCTCAGAGGAGCAGTCAGTGATGCACCCCAGGAAGCAATGGGAGACAGTGGCGGCTGGTAACATTTGAAAGTGGTGAGTAGTAACATTATTGTTGTACTGCACTGCGGCGAGCGAGCTAGCCCGAACAATCTACGGGGGGTTTAGGTGGGTTCTCCCCCCATGAAAAGTTTGAAAAAAGAGTGGACAAACAGTGCATTTTCAAGCAAATGTGAGGAACCAGGAAGGTTAATTAAGTAATTAGTGCTGGGCCTAATAAACATAGATCGGTCACTGCATAAAAAAAGCTACTGGAGGCTGCGCAGTTGGCGAACAATCGTTGCAGGTGGCTAAAATGTGAATGTGTAACTGCAAATACCAAGAGAAGCTTTTGCAAATCGTCATATATTAGCTCTCCCAAATTCACAGTCCCCTCACACTTTTTTTATCCATACATTAGCTGCAACAAAACAACTTATCAACCTACAGAAGAGTAAGTTTAGCAGCAGCGCAGTAGAACGGACCCCGTTAGTATGCATGGCCATATCACCTGAATGCAGAACAATACAGGTCATAGATTGCACTCTCTCGCTCTCTCAGTACCATTCTCACGGATTTGTGTACTAGCCCTTTTCAACTGCTTCAGCGCCTTGTCAGTAGTATGAAGCACTAGATGAGTGCAACTACATTATAATAAAATGAAATGCACTTATCCTATGGAATTAAAATTTGCTATAGGAAGTTTACAACGTTGATACACCTAGATCACAACAGACCAACATTTGATAAATAAAAAGATGATTAGGACCACGTAAACACGCCCCCCAAAAAACATTCCTTGTAACGTTAAGGCTGTACTTTCAGTTTCTAGTGAACCGGCTCTTTTTTTAAGATTTAAAAGCTAAGAACCATGCACAGAGTTCAAATTGTCCCAATATGAATTGTTCCCATCTTCCAGGTGAGCGTTATTCCAAAATACTACATTCCTCTGTTTACATACAGAGCACGTAATACACATATGCGCCGCCATTAAAATATTTAATCACTGCTATACTATGTTAAAAACGGAGTATAATAAAATGACAAAACTAAATTTAATATATTAAAAAAAGACAGACAGATTAACAGATATATAGACAGACAGACTGATGTTATTTAATAAAACAAATATCCTTCTCATGGCTTACTTGCCCCGTGTCGTGAAAGCTCTGTTCGATGACCATAAACATCAGTCTGCCATATGCTAAATAATGGATAAGGCTTATGGGCAGATGCATTTGAAAATGGTGGTATAAACATTTACAAAACCCACTCTATCAAGTCAGTAACAAAAAAGGGAATATGTGGCCAACGCAACTGAAGAAATAGGTTGCTATGCACTTTACAAATGGTGTGGAGAGAAATCAAATGGCCACGTCGGTGCGACTTGTACATAGAGTCGAATAGAATGGGGGCGGGGGAGGAGGAGGTATGGATGAATAGTGACAAATGCTGCACTACGGGCACATATGGTACACTTGAGATCCACACAGCGACACATAATACCAGGTACAGAACTGTCCAGGGTCACCATGTGTACAGTGCACTGTGGGTTATAGAGGGTGCATGGCTGCCGGAGGGACATGGGTATGGCCACTGAGGATACAGCAAATGCTGCTGATTCATGGGACCGGCCAGGGACATGCAACGCGTGCAAGCGTAGGTTAGGTGCAGGGGTATGGGAGTGGATGGTGATGCGAGGATGCAGGTGTACAAGGGATGTTGGGCCCACAGGGGTGCATCCGGAGTAGAGTGGATGCAGTCTCTACAGGGTGAGAGGACGGTACATGCACTTTGACTGTTGCAGTGATGCATAGGGTCATCGCGGATACACGGGGTAATGGGGACTCGGGGGCATGAATATATTAAGTGACTAGGATCAGCAGTTCAAGAAGCGTGGTTACAGGGGATGCTGTGGTCTCAAGGGGAGGTTGGGTGAAGGGACTTCCAGAGTACCGCAAGTTTTGGGGTGTAGGGGACACTCTTGGCCTGGGGATAGATGTATGGAGTGTAGCATGAAATCGAAGAATTACATCGGCGGTATGAGGCTACGAGACATGCAGGAGGAGTTGCAGGAGATATAGAAAAATGGAGTACTGAATGGGGTACCGCTGTTACGGGGGTTGCTGCATGGTTTTAGGGGTATTGGAGTGGAGTTGCGGGGTTGCATGGGCACATACCTCGTACTCGTAGGGAAACATTAAGTATTTGGATATCAGGATGCAGGAGGAAGTTGGGGTGCCAGGGATAGATTCAGTACAGGCGAACAAGGAATGCAAAGCTATCGGGGACCTCGGGTATAGTAGCACTGGAGTTTTGGTGTGCAGGATCACAAGGGTACATGGCTGTGAATGTATCTGGTGCACCGCATATAGTTAGAACTGAGACTTTTGGAGTACTGGCGGATAGTTGGGTGCATTGATGTATGTGGAATACGAGGCAATATAGAAATGAAGGGTGTCCGGCAATATTTGGGATGTGTGGAGTCCATGTGGTGTGTACTTGCATGAGATGCAAGGATATCGAAGCTTCAGGAGATTGTTGGGGTGTCAGTGCCCTTGGGATGCATGGGTACATGCAGTGCACCAATTTCGGGGGGCACGAGGGCAGTTGGATACGGGGCACAGAAGAGCACGGATTCATGGAAGGCACGGCACACTGTGGGAGTGCACGCTGTGGTCCGTGCCATAATTGAACAAGTCCCGGCATAGTTAGCTGTCCCGTCGCTCGTGCTGGCTCCGCGCCTTCTGCTGGCAGCGGTTCCACATGGACGTGTTAGACTGGAAGGGAAGTGTGCAGGACGATCCTCCCTAATACAAGTGAAACGCGGGATACGATAGGGTAGTGCAGCCATGGCTGGCATGCTCGTGGGAGGGAGGGGGGGCGCAGGTGGACAATAAAAACAAACAAATAAAAAGTTACCTACCTTAACGCTGCGTACCGCGCCGCCTCTGCTCCTGGGGTGTAATGGTGCAGCCGGGTCCCGAGTGTTCTTACAGGAAGCAGCCAGCAGGCAGCCTCCCTCCCCTACCCTAAGCCAATCACAACGCTGCAATGGCAGTGCTGTGATTGGTGAGGCGCAGCGGAGAGCGCCCAAGCCGAGACATGTTCTTTATGTAGGCTGCATGCAGCCCACATAAAGAAAAAGGGGAGAGTGTGCATGACTGGGTTTGTCAGCCCTGGAGCCGACCAAACAGTCAGTACCCACAACAGTGGGCAAGCCACTACCCCCTGCCCTCGAATAGGACTCCCCACCCGCACGCCCCCAACCAGGCACTTCTGCTTTCTCGCAGTGCAAGAAGCAGAAACACAAAATGGTAGTTTTACCAATTTATGTTTCTGCTTCTAGCACTGCGAGAAAGCAGTGGGGTGATGCCTCCACGCCCCTGTGGAGGTGCTGCCACTGCTGGGTGATGCACTACAGGGCAGCACCGGATGATGACCTCAGGGGAGCAGACAGTGATGTACTCCAGGAAGCACAGGGGGATGCACTGCAGGGCAGAATCGGATGATGAGCTCAGGGGAGCAGTCAGTGATGCACCCCAGGAAGCACTGGGGGATGCACTACAGGGCCCCACAGGATGATGAGCTCAGGGGAGCAGTCAGTGATGCACCTCAAGGAGCACGGGGTGATGCTCTACAGGGCAGCACTGGATGATGAGCTCAGGTGGACAGTCAGCGATGCACCCGAGGAAGCACTGGGGGATGCACTGCAGGGCAGCACCGGATGATGAGCTCTGGGGAGCAGTCAGTGATGCACCCCAGGAAGCACTGGGGAATGCACTGCAGGGCAGCAATGGATGATGACTCAGGGGAGCAGTCAATGATGCACCCCAGGAAGCACGGGGTGATGCTCTACAGGGCAGCACTGGATAATGAGCTCAGGTGGACAGTCAGCGATGCACCCCAGGAAGCACTGGGGGTATGCACTGCAGGGCAGCACCGGATGATGAGCTCTGGGGAGCAGTCAGTGATGCACCCCAGGAAGTACTGGGGGTATGCACTGCAGGGCAGCACCGGATGATGAGCTCTGGGGAGCAGTCAGTGATGCACCCCAGGAAGCACTGGGGGATGCACTGCAGGGCAGCACCGGATGATGAGCTCTGGGGAGCAGTCAGTGATGCACCCCAGGAAGCACTGGGGGATGCACTGCAGGGCAGCACCGGATGATGAGCTCAGGGGAGCAGTCAGTGATACACCCCAGGAAGCACAGGGTGACGTCCAATGCAGAAGCACAATATGATGACCTCAGGGGAGCAGTCAGTGATACTCCCATGGGAGCACTGGGTGATGTCCAATACAGAAGTACTGATGAAAGAGCCTCTTGAGACTGTGGGGCATACTTACAAGCACCTCGCCACAGGAACGTCACTTTTAACAGTGTCACTGTGGTGATAGGGGCTTTGCCTTATTTACACCGCAGTATTAAGCCACTTAACGTGGGTAAAAACCGCCTTGTAAATAAGACCCCCTTTCATTCTACACATAGCATGAAAGGGGTGGCCAATGGGTGTTGCAGTTGGCGTTCTGCCACAAAATACCCATTGCTTTTTTACGTTGTTCCCTATTTACAAGGGTGACATAAATAGGAGGCAGCGCCAAAATTAAGACCATGGAAAATCTGTATAAGGTCTCTTTAAACTTTGTGTTTGTCATTGAATTTTAGTTTTTTTTTAATCATATTCACCCTTCTGCCCAGATGAGCACAGTTTTGGCTGTGCACAGCAGAGGGTTGATATGTGTTCAACTCCCCGCTGCACACAGTCTTTAGCCCTACAGAGTCTGGCCTATGGCCAGGCCTCATGTCCAAACCATTGCAATTGCCCAACCAAAGACTGGGTGTGACAGGGCTTGGCTGCAAGGCCTGGCCTGCAGACAGCCCCTGCACCCAACCCCTCATAGGGACCAACCCCCTTTCTCCCCCATGGTCGTCAACACCCTGCTATCGTGGGATTATGCAACCTTCACGCAGTGCAGTTTGCAAGTTCCCGTGGTATGTGTCTAGCAAAATTTCTGCGAAACATCACTTGAGGGCCGCACAGGGTCCTGCAGGACTGCAGAGAGGGCAACCCTGGGTCCTGCGGGTTTACTGAAGTATAAGTGATACAAAATGATTTTATAGTTTTTGGCCCCTGAACGGGCGGTCCCTCTGGATCACCCCCCCCCCCCCCCATCCCCGGAGTTTCAGGTGGTCAGGGTGTCCATAGCCTGTCCCCTTATATATTTTATTAAACAAGTTCAGGACATAGGTACATCACCCACTCTCAATTATTCTCCCCTATCTTCCAAAACATGTAAAAATAATACCTGGCCTTCTCCATTTACCTCCACCACCCTCTGCATTTATCTTTCTCCTCTCACTCTAAGTGAAATAACCCACCCGGTTTCCTACCTGTCACTTACCTACACCACCTTATCTTCAATCCGCTCCCAAATATATAATACAAATACCTGGACTCCTGCCACCCACCGTTACCAGTGGCTGTGCCTCCTCTAACCCCACACCTATCCATTCAGCATTAAGCAACCCGAGCAGGTCTCCGGCAGGCTCTCTGAGAGCCATGTGATTGCAGCTTTCAAGCCCCCTGTCAGTGTGTGTCTGGAATGACCCTCACTGTTCTCTTACTAATCCAAAGCTATTGCAGTGGAACCTGCTATTTCTTTCAGATTTTTTGTATATTGTCTAGGGCCACAGTCATCCCTTATATGGGAATTAGAGTTGAACCATCCCGGTTACCCCTCTTTCATTCCAAGGGAGGATCTTCAAAGAGTCATCTGTTTTATTGTATTTCAGAAAAGATCATGAGCGGTTGACATTTCAGGACTAACAATATTGCCAAATATACATACACATTACATGAAAACAATTTTAGAGGTAGCAGAATAGTACTGTTGTAGCGTTGCTCTGGGACCACATTTTTATCAACTTAAATATTAATATTGTAATGGTTTTATTTAACCCACTTGCTACCATATGCTCTTACTTGGTCCTCTGATGGATCTTGTTCAGTGGTGAAAGGGACTGGAATATTCGAATGATGGGCAATTATACAATGAGGACCAGGAATGGAATAATTGCTATTATCAATGTACACTTTCCTACAAATCAAGTATCTGTCAAATATCTCTGTAAATAATTCAAACACAAAGATTTACACTCAAATGAAATGATGAGACAGAATCTGGTAAGATCTACGTTGAGTTATTCAAATTTGGGTTAAGTGACATTGGCATTTGAATTAATAATAACATTCAGCTCTAATTATCAAGTTAAATATAGTTTAATAATAATGACACCAAGCTTCTGAGGATAATCAAGAAAAATATCCACCTTATCCGAGACAGATCAGGGGTCAACCCAATGTATGAGTCGACAAGAAATAAGGAAATTAATTAGCCGAATACAGACCCTTTAGGAAGTTTAGCAAAGTTCTGAGTAACCAGTTCTGGCTCGTCAAGACTGCAACAACAAGTCACAGCAGAATATCATGAAACCCTTAACGGAAAGGTTACATTCTGCACTAGCCCACCGGTAGGTAGCAATTTGCTGAGTTATGTCATAAGTAGCCAAACTCCTTGAAAGTCCAAAACGAGCCATCTCCAATCATCAGAATGGGTGCTGCTGCATCTGTCCCCAAAATCTGAGCAATTATACTACATATGTTTCCGGGGTGACACCCCTTGGCATCACCAGAAATGTCAGACCACATTGTCCTATTCGTCAGTCTCTATGGGATGAGGGTGAAGTAGCAGGGAAAAAGTATCCGATACAGAAAAATTAAGTAAATTAATCATGTAGCTTCCTTAAATCATGTAAGCTTAGTCGTATGAACAATGAGATATTTAAAAAAGAGAGATGACATTATAATTTATCAACACTCCTTTCCCAGGCAGCTGTATTTGGGCTGTACACAGGATGTCAAAGGAAACATTTATGAGTTGGAATACAACTGGTAACTTTGCTGAATATTCCCTCAGGTTTCAGAATATTCAGTTCACAAGTTCACGTTTGAAAAGAAAAAAAGAATAGCAAGAAATTAGGCCTACAAGAAATATAGCTAATACATCGAAAAGTTATGTTGATTTATAAATCTTGCATTACTAACTGACATTATTGATTTATTAGATGAATTCATTAATAAACGTTTCAATCAAATCATAATTAATTCATGACAGTATAAGGTACTCATACATTTTTGTAAATGTCAACGCTACATGTATATGAAACTTCTTCACTTCTATGTAAATTAAACCCAAAACACACATATATAAAAATATGAAAGAGGACGTTTCATGAACACCTTTAACAACCAGTTGTAACACCTACTTTTCTTTTGTTTCGGTTCACACGTTATAACATGAGACAATGGGTTCTAACTTTTTTCACATGCAAATGTATCTATTACACATACGATTTCTTTATTTCATTAATATCACGTTCAAAATCACTGAATCAAACTATTATTACATGTTAATAATCACATCTATTGAGATTGGACATATAATATAACATAAACTATTCTCCCATCTGTATGCTTTTACGATGCAGTGTATGAATCCGCGTGCATGTCAGTTTTGAAAACATGGAAATCTGAGTATACGTTTGTCATCATTTACGTTAAAGTTGTCATAATTATTTGTTTTTTTCATGCAATTTGTTAGGGGATATCTCTTCTCTATCAGTACAAAGTGTGTCATACGTAAAAGTGCACATGCCACAATGACCATGCATAGAATCACATTAAGAGGATGTAGGCATAGACTTCAGAATGTATGGGAGTCGCTACTAGGCGCTCATGTAGTTCCTACTGCAAGGACTACGACATTTGGCGTTGGCGGAAATCCACAATAAAGTCATCAACAAAAGTAGACATCAGGAAGAAAAAAGAAGGAGGAGGGGGAAGGAAAAAAACAAAGGGACAACTATGTATAGCTTCGGTCTCCCCAGCCCACCTCATATATCCCAATCCCCCAAAGGAAGCAACAGCATACACACTACCCATAGGCGAGCCCATTAAATCCTGAATTGTGTGAGGGGTGAGCATGGCTTGTCGCCTCCCTTTGCATCTGCGATGTGTTAGGCTAGGGTGCTACATCTGCCTCTTCTGCTCCCGCTACGGTAACTGAGTAGTAGGAGTCTGACTGCTGCTCACTTTGAAAGTCATGCACTATACTGTCCCAGTTAGCATCTATAGGGATCTTACGTAGTCCTAGGTTATCGTCCTTATGTAACGCATTACTTTCAGCCTGGGCCCATACCAGGAGTGATTGTCTCCAGGCTATCAGAGGAGGAGACTTAGGTGACTTCCAGCACCTGGTGATTAAACATTTGGCAGGATCATTAAAATGTCTTATGGCAGGAACAATACACCCTGCGTAGCAAGTCCTAGTCCAATCGAAAGAAAGCCAAGGGTAGACTTGTGATCCACAAATGAAGTATGCATGACCTACTTGGGGGTGGCTCTTGAGAAGCATCAGTCCATGAGGGAGGTGGTACTCCAAGGGAGGTGACTTGAAAGGAATGCTCTCTACAATTAACTCACACCTACTGTGTCCGATAAAGAAACATTTGCTCACTAGTGCTTGCAAATAAATCCCTGCTCAGTCATTACATGATGAGTCACATCTAGCGTGTTGCGGTTAAATGGACTGTTGACCTTGTCATGGCAAGGGAATGAAGAGGAGGAGATGTGGGTACATTCTGGCAGTCTATGTTCGAGGTAGATAAGTTGCTGGCATGAGTAGTTAAAACTGCTTGGCACTCCTATCAAAGGAATATTGTCTACCACGTCCACAGGCATGTGCGTGCAACCCCAACAGGAGAAAGAAGGAATGGTCTGCCTGTTCTTTTCCAGCATTAACAGATAGGAGTTAACCTGGTAGGCCGGGATCCTGTTTTGTACCAGGGGAGTTTCAGCACACTTGCAATAATTCCTCATTCCGCAACAGAGAGTTATCCCACCTCCAGTCAGGTGCTCAAAGGTGAAGAGAGTAAGGCAGAAACAGTTCCAGTAAATACTCCAGGAAGGGTCTTGGCCTCGGAGCAGTTGCAGGATCACCACCATCTTTAGGAAGGCTGATTTGTTTGGAATGGGAAGAATGGATCCAAATCACTAGGCCTTGATATTCAACTGTAGTATTCATGATAATAAAGATCTGGTAAAGTCCATGCCATTGGGTGTTAGAGCAGTCTTTCTCTGTATGTGTGAACATATACCCAATCATTACCCCAGATGGAATGACAGACATTAGTCGAACATTTCGCACCTAAGAATGGAAACTGTAGAGAAATTATATAGGATTTCTGCAATTTTGCAACCCAGCATCCTTACTTAACTGCATATCTAGGTTTGAGGTAACAGGCAGGGTTGAGGGGACCACCATGGAGACTTAGTTTAGTTTTACCTGTGTCTCCAAACATATCTTAGCTATCTTATTTTTCAAAGTACCATTATTCCTTTCCACTTTACTCACAGACTCTAAGCGATAGACACTGTGGAAGGAATGGTCTATTCCTAGCACCCTACAAACTCTCTATACTATTGCAAACACACAATGTGTCCCTTGATCACTACAAATTGAGCTTGGTTTTCCGAACCTAGGGATGAAGTGTTATGGCATCTGTGCAGGTACAGGGACATGGTTCCACCCCTCCTGAAAAGATACATACCACAACAAGAATGTAGGAGTCATTTGCCCATTTAGGTAGTTGTGCAAAGTCAACCTAGATGTGAACGAAGGAGCCCCAACTGGGAAGGTGATCAGCAGGATGGCCATAACCCCTTTTAAAGCTTTGAATGGCAGACATGTGGCACAGGATTGGAATAACTGTGGCTACTGGAAAAGGAAGGGTGCAAACCAATGGGGTGCAGTGGTACATATCATGTCATCCCTACCAACATAAGAGGCTTCATTGCACAACCTGGAGAGGTTCGAGAGTAGAAATTTCAGAACAACCACATGCCAGTGCTGTCTCTTCACACCCTCAGCATCTCTATTACATTACTGCTTGATGAAGGATTGCTTTTAATTCTCAGAGGCTTGTTTCTGTAATTGAGACAAATCATTTACTGGTACAGGAAATAGATAAGTTTTTACAACATACATGGAAACATCATGAGTTTCAGACAAGGTGGAATTCTTAGCAGGAGAATTGGTTATGGCATTGCCTCTTGAGACATCATCATGACTTTTTTGGGGGGCAGCACGTTTTACCACTGCCACATTTTCTGGTAACTGCACAGCATTTAACAGATTTAGGACATACTGCCCATTCTTTATTAGAGTACCTGCTGAGGTCAAGAAACCAATTTGCCTCCAATATCATCCATTAATCCAAATGCCTACTTTGAGTCTATGTTCACAGTTCACAGTAACAGTCTCCGCTGAGTTCACTGTGGGTAGATTATAGCGTTCCACTGCCTCCCGCACAGCGCAAAGCAAGTAATCAGCAACTAAAGTACCTTCTTCGTTTCTGAGACAGAAACCCTCCACAAAATCAATGAGTTCACAATCATTGAGAGGCGCATTTGTTGAAACAATACATGGCTTTGTAACCTGGGCAGTGGATAGGATACAATCATGCAAATATTTACTTGTAGGCATGAGAGAAGCAGGGTTCAAAGTAGGGCAGCTTGGTAAAGTAACATGAGTGACAGACTACAATACTCTTTCCTATTGGGACCACCGTGCAGTGGAGAGATGCAGAATTCTAGTAGTAAGGAGAAGGTAACCATAGAGCGGGGCACGGCAGCTAGTGAATAACTTGTCACAATAGTTTCAAAGGCTTTAACAAGAATTGAGGCAGCCACCACAGACTGCGCATGGTAGGACCTGAGGCGTGAATGGGCCTATCGTTGAGGCGTAATAGGCTATGGGTTATTTCTGATCCCTGTGGCTTTTTACTAACACACCAAGTGCAAATCCATTTTGTTTGTGACAGTACACAGAAAAACATTTAGTATAGTCAGAAAGCCTTAAGGCAGGTGCAGACGTCAGTGCTTGCTTTATCTTTACAAATGCATTTTACACCACTGTAAGTATTCAGAGATGCCTACAATACTCTGCCATTCCCAGAAAGGTACATACCTGTGAAACTACTTGAATGGCTTCAAACCTTTTAGAGGGATGGGTGCTGCTTCGGACTAGATTGTTCCCATTGGAGCAGGATGAAGAGTGATTTCCACATGCCTGGCTGCAAACCGAGATGGCACGGTGTGCAAAATGACGATGGAATGGGATGCAGCTCGTAGTAAATACGAGTGACTGTGATTAGTTTAAGCAGTCCACCCATCAGCTTTTGTATGCACCTTAAGTGTGACCGTTATGCCCAGGCAGGGGCCCCATACACACTGTGCCTCTGAAACCAAGCTACCATACTGAAGAGTCCCTATCAGGGTGAAACCAATCTTGGGTAGCTTATTTTCTGGTTTTTGTATACTTCAGTGTGACACCCTAAGTGCAACAGATATGCCCAGGCAAGGATCCCATTCTCACTGTACCACTAGAACCAAGCTACACCCACCTCAAGAGCCCCAGTCAGAGGAAACCGGTCTTAGGCTGCTTGTGTTCCTTGTTCAGGGAGGAGCTGGCCTTGCAGTTTGGGCTGGACTATTCCTATTGGAGCAAGGTCAAGACTGATTTACATATGGTTGGGTCCAAACTGAGGTGGGATGATGTGCAGAATAAGGATGTACAGAGATGCGGTTTGAGTAATTACCACTGACTGAGATTCATTCAAGCATTCCACCCATCATATTCGTATATACTTCAACGCAGCTAACCAGTTGTAATCTCATGGCCAAGATATGTCAATCCAGAAGGCAAAAATGCAATTTGTCTTTTGAAGACGTATGCCCTTTCTTAGTCAATTCAGTTAGGAAATAGAGTCAGTCATCCTTGCACTGATCTACAGTAACAGATGTCAACAGTACATTGTCAACATATTGAATAAAAGTAGAGCCTTGAGGAAAAACCAACATATTCAAATCATTCTTTAGGGCTTGTGAAAAGATTGAGGTAGAATATGCACATTCTTGTGGAGGTGAGTCTATGAAAGTTAGGACCCTCTGAGTCTAAACAAGAAGACATACTGATTCTATGTCAGGACTGGAGGCGAGGATTATGCCTTCTTTCTCCACTTTAATCAATAGCAGCGAAGTACAACAAACTACATTTCCCATGAACCAAAGGGAAAAATGTAGTCAAAACAAACACGTAACAATGACCAATCAGAGGGCTAGCACAGTGTCCAATCCGGGGCTGGATGCCCAATATAGTCCATCAACTGTGTCTCCTCCTCCTCTTTCTTCGCTGCTACGCAGCAAGTTAAGTACACATTTTCTTTTCTGTGACAGTTATTGCTGTAATGATGATAACTTGTGTATATTTCACTGATGTTGTGCTTTGGATGGTTTATGCTTATGTTTGGTTTCTAGCGCTTCGCGCTACATTTGTAATATTTGTTGGGTCTGGTGTTCGTCAAGCGCGGCTTGACTAGACAGCGATCCAATTTGGTTCTCTCCGGAGATAGCGGTCCGATTTATTTCTCTTCGGTTCGTACGCGCTTGTGACGCGTTCAGTTTCACCAGCGTAGGGACAGCGCTGGAAGTGTTTAACCGCGGGTACGGGTTTCCCGTGCCTACGCGGTGTCAGCTGGCTGCGCTCCTGGTCCTCCCACCGCCAGAGGGCGAGAGAGGCTGTGCACCGCGTCGCGTTCGTTTGATCTCACTTCAAAGGGGATTTTTTCAAACGACGCGCGTGCGGTGCTCCGGAGCACTGATCTGAGGAGAACGCCGGTTTCGGTGTAGGCAGCAGTGGCGCGTTTACAAGGGCTGCGCTGCCAGTACTCAGTTACGCTTGTTGCCCATGTCCAGTTCTGTGGGGCGCAGGCTGTATATTTTACTTTGAACGCCTCTGAAGAGGTCTGTAACTCTCAATCAAGGGACTTTGCCCAGATCAGTTCACCCGGGGCAGGGTGTGTTTGTTTGGACGTATAGTTGGCCAGCAAGTAGTCCCTCGGGCCTGAACCCGGTATCTAGTGGTGAAAATACCACATTTTACAAATAGTAACCGGCTGATACCCAGCCCTGTAAAGAGAAGGTCTATCCCTTCCTGCCTTTTCAGGCCGCCTCTGTTTTTCCCTCTCTTGTGGGGTCTGTACTCCTTCATTATGGAGTTTTATGATGAGTTTCCCGAGGAGGAAGAGGATCCCCTCGCTGATATGCCCTGGGGTGATGCCTTTTATGAGGCTATGGACACGTCCATTTACCGGGCAGTGGACCAGGCAATTTCCCCCTTGGAGTCTAGACTGTCTTCCCAGATTCAATCTGCTTTTGCTCAACTCTCCCAGCAGTTGTCCTCCCAACCCTCTATCCCTTCGGGTATTTCACCAGATCCCCTGGGGTCCCCTCCTGCTAAGCGTGTCCGCGAAGCAGGGGTGGACGGAGATGCCTTTGATCGCCTTCGACAGGCGTTTCTAGACAGCCACAGGTCAGTTCCGGCTGGTCTTTCCCTCCCTACGGGCCCGGTTCCTCCTTCCGGTGATACTTCCACCCCCTCTCTCCCGGGTCCGTCTACCACTCCCCCAGGTACGTCGGATATGCTAGATCCCAATGATATTGTCCACCCGCGGTCTTCGGACTGGACCCTTGCAGACAAAGTAGCAGCCTATGTGGCCGCCCACATTAGACGCCCTCTAGAAAAAGAGGCCCGTAACTGCCTTCGGGCGGAATGCCCTCGCCCAACTTTGGAGGGTAAGGTGTCCCTCACCCCTGAGATTGACCCGCGAATGGGTACCTTTCTTCAAAAGTTCATTAGGGACCCGAAAAAGGGGATTGATAGATCCTGGAGAGCTTGCCAGGATAAGCTCCTGGACGCTTTGGGGCCCATCACAAAGATTTTAGACATGGCAGAGGAGGCTAAGGAGTCAGGCTCCATTATTTCCCCAGAGACTCTGTCCGGTTGGGCACAGCGTGTGGTGATTTTCATGGGAAATGCAAACTGTGCCCTTTCCACCGAGCGTCGCCGGTCCCTTCTTATTAAGATTGATCCGAAGTTAGGCGACCTGGCAGACTCTGAAGCTGGTGCAGTGGCCCAGGGTGGATTGTTTGGTGAACCCTTTGTCAAGGAGCTTGGGAAATTGGTGAACACGTTCACTTCTTTAGACCGGGCACAGTCTACTATCAAGAAGGTGTTCCCTCGTGTTTTTCGCGGGGCCGGCCGAGGCAGGGGTCGCTCGGCCGGTCGACAGCAACGCCAGCAGGCGCAAAGAGGCTCCGGACAATACCAGGACCAGTCCCGGTTCGGCAATTTTTACCCCACGCGTGGACGACGGGGTAAAGGCAGAGGATTCCGTGGAGGAGCTACAACCTCTAGTCCAGGTGAGAATTCTCCCTTCTTCCCCTCTAGACATAGGGGGACGGTTGGCGGGTCGAGTCCAGGTTTGGGAAACCATCACGCGCGACGCTTGGGTTCTGCAAACTGTGAGGGGTTTTCGCCTAGAATTCCAAGGGTCCCCGGTTCAGTCGACTTTGCCCCGGCCCATTCATTTTTCAGTGCAAGACGCACTCTTAGTAGACGCAGAGGTTTCGTCACTCCTGGCGAAAGGCGCTATCGTTGTTTCGTCTCCCCACCCTCAAGGGTTTTTGAGCAATATTTTTCTGGTCGACAAGACCGACGGAGGCAAGAGGCCTGTGATCAATTTAAGCGACTTCAACCAGTGGTTGGTGTATCGACATTTCAAGATGGAGGGAATCCATCTTCTTCGGGACGTGTTGAGGCCTCTCGACTGGATGGTCCGTTTGGACCTCAAAGACGCCTATCTGGTGGTCCCGATTTTTCGACCCCACCGTCGGTTCCTACAGTTTTTCTGGGGTCATCACACGTACGAGTTCACATCCCTCCCGTTCGGTCTCTCCTCAGCTCCCTGGTGCTTCACCAAGGTTCTCAAGCCAGTGGTGGAGTATCTACGATCCAGGGGGGTCAGAATGATTGTCTACCTCGACGATTTGCTCCTCATGGCCTCCTGCCCACGTCAGTTGACGCAGCAGCTCCAGATGGCGGTCTCGCTTCTACAGGAGCTCGGTTTTGTCATAAACGAGACAAAATCCCTGCTTTGCCCAACGCAGAATCTTACATTCTTGGGGTTCGTCATAGACTCCACTACATCCACTCTCAGCCTCCCGGCCAGGAAAGTTTCCAAGATCAGACACGAGTTGCGGCGCGTGTTAGCGAAGCAACGGATCTCCCTCCGCCAGTTGGCGCGGGTAGTGGGTCTTCTGTCAACTTCGATCCAAGCCATCTTCCCAGGTCCTCTACATTACAGGGCCCTTCAACGTCTCAAGGGTTTCTTCCTTCGCAGGGGTTATCCCTACTCTCACAAGGTCGCTTTATCCACCGAAGCTCACGCCGAACTTCATTGGTGGTTAGACCATATGGAGGCATGGAATGGGAGAGCAATTTTCGGCTCCACGCCAGACATGATTATAGAGTCAGACGCCAGCAGGCTCGGTTGGGGTGCACGGTGCGGAGACCTCTCCACAGGAGGTTTGTGGTAGCCCGAAGAACAGCGGTTACATATCAACTGCTTGGAGCTTCTGGCGGGATCCTTCGCCGTTCGGTGCTGGACGAAGGATTCAGAGCAGTCTTGTGTTCTGCTAAAAATGGACAATGTCTCAGCAGTCCGTTATGTGAATCACCTGGGGGGTACCCGTTCGAAAGCCCTCTCGGATCTGGCGGCCAGTTTCTGGCAGTACTGCCTGGACGCGCAGGTGTCGGTCACGGCGGAATACCTTCCGGGTCGGGCCAATGTGGAGGCGGACTTTCAGTCCCGCCACTTTCGGGATTCCAGTCTTTGGCGGTTGCACCACTCCGTCTTTGCGACATTGAGAGACCTTTGGGGTCCCTTCTCAGTGGACCTGTTTGCTTCACGCCTGGATCACCAGATTCAGCGATTTTTCAGTTGGCGTCCGGACCCCCTGGCGGCTGCCACGGATGCCTTTCTCCAGGATTGGAGTGGGGAACTGGGTTATGCGTTCCCTCCCTTTGCGATGATCACGAGGGCGACGGCTCAGGTCCATCGGCAGCAGGCAGACCTGGTCATGGTCACGCCGTTGTGGAAGTCTCAAGTGTGGTTTCCAGTTCTTCTGGAACTTTCCTGGGATTTTCCAACCCTCCTCCCCCAATTTCCAGCTCTTCTTCTGAATCCGGACGGGAATCCACACCCTCTAGTGTCCGCGGAATCGCTGTGGCTCAGTGCGTGGCGGATTTCCGGGGTCGCTGGGAAGCCCCTGGCCTTTCGGGAGAAGCTGAGGCTCTCCTTGCTAAAGCATGGGCGGACAGCACGATCAAAAGATACAGGTCAGCGTGGGGTAGATGGTCCCGTTGGTGTTTGCGACGGGGTTTCGATCCCTTGGTCTCGGATATCATTCCCGTAGTGAATTTTCTGGCTCAATTGGCATCTCAAGGCCTGGCGTACAGATCAGTGAATACCTTCAGGTCAGCGATCTCCTCGGGCCACGTCCCGGTAGACGGTTCACCGGTGGGCGAACACCCTCTGGTATGTCGCCTGTTGCGAGGTATCCGCTTATCGTTGCCTCCGGAACCTCGTTATTCCGAGCTTTGGGATGTGAATCAAGTGCTTAACCTCTTTTTATCTTGGCAGCCCAATAGGTTCCTTTCGCGGAAGGAACTTTCGGGTAAACTTGCCATGCTTTTATGCCTGATTTCTTGCAGGCGAGTATCAGACGTTCGGGCCTTGGACATTACAGGTCGGATTTTTTCCCCGGAGGGGGTGACTTTTACTCTGTTGAGGCGCACGAAGTGCCACTCTAGGACGATTATGTATCCTCAGTTTCCTGACTCTCCGAAGCTGTGTGTGGTTAGATGCCTCAAGGCATACGAGGAAATGACTGAGGAGTTTCGCCCTCCGGGGGAGAGACAACTCCTCATTTCGCTTCGGAAGCCTTTTAAGGCGGTTTCTTCCCCTACCATCGCTCGATGGGTCCGCTGGGTGATGCAAGAAGCAGGCATCAACCTTAGCAGGTTTGGTGCACACTCCGCAAGAGGTGCGATGGCTTTGAAAGCCTTCAGTCTGGGGGCGCGTTTGGAGGATATCCTCAACGCGGCAGATTGGTCTTCGGACTCTACTTTCAAGCGGTTTTATTTCAAACCGGTTTTGAATATGGCTCAGGTGGTTGTGGGCAAGCTTTAAACAAGCATAATCCTCGCCTCCAGTCCTGACATAGAATGAAAATTTTCCTAGCTACCGTAAGGGAAAGTTTCAATTCTATTAAGGACTCGGAGGCGAGGATTATCCCGCCCTCACTTCCTAGAGGAGATCCCTCCCCGTACTTATGTAAGTAACCTTGTTTCAATTGAATAAATTGTTCGGTTACGGTTATGCATAATGCAATTGTCATTTTCTCTTTTGGACATGTTGCTCCTTAGCAGGTCTTGTATTATGGCTTCTGTACAGTTGGGCATGTACACTTCCTGCAGTAATGTTTTATTTTTGTCCTCAGGCTCGGATTCTCACAAGCAAGATTCCTGAGGGGCTGAGGCTTGCCGGTTCCGCGCTCAGAAAGAGGAGGAGGAGACACAGTTGATGGACTATATTGGGCATCTAGCCCCGGATTGGACACTGTGCTAGCCCTCTGATTGGTCATTGTTACGTGTTTGTTTTGACTACATCTTTCCCTTTGGTTCATGGGAAATGTAGTTTGTTGTACTTCGCTGCTATTGATTAAAGTGGAGAAAGAAGGCATAATCCTCGCCTCCGAGTCCTTAATAGAATTGAAACTTTCCGTTACGGTAGCTAGGAAAATTTTCATTCTCTTCATGTATATGGATAGAGAAGAAAGGAGTCCAGAGGTCAACCACAGTGACCCAGTAGGTACCAGTAGGGATTCAGGAAAGAATGGTAGCAGAATTGGGGACCATGGTGAAGTTTAGGTTAACCATATTATTTATAGACCTAATGTCCTGCACAAGCCTGTACATGTGAACTTTCCTCGCTGTATGTGTTAGGAGAAATGGGGTAATTTGGTATTCTGGGTAACTACTTCAGAGGGTCAACCTTCAACTTTACTTGTCCATTGAAGAGATGTATCACATCACATTGGCCCCTTTGGACCACAATGTGAATACTATCAGTGAAAGCAATTCTGTTAAATCATCGAACATGACAGCAGAGCCGCTTCCTCTGAGCAATTTAAACTATCACATGATATTGCAAGTACCTTGCTCTCTTGTCTCTATGTAAACACAAAAAAGCACTTCATCTGGGTCCTAAAACACAATGTAGTTCAGCTTGCAGAGAATGTCTCTGAAAAACAAATAAGAGAAGAACCCTACAAACACAAAGGTAACTGGGTTTCAAGTAACCAACAAAGAGATTGTTCCCTATGTTATTCTACCTGGATTGACCTGCTTCCTTTCTGCCTGACTGTCCTCTTCTTTGCTGGACCAGACCGGGGCAACACCACAAGCACCAGCATTCTTCGCGGCCGGCGGCCGCTCACATCATAACATTACGCCAGGAGGCACTTTAAAACCGTCTGCCGGCTCCCGCAGCGTTGGACCCGCTTCCTTTCTGCCTGACTGTCCTCTTCTTTGCTGGACCAGACCGGGGCAACACCACAAGCACCAGCATTCTTCGCGGCCGGCGGCCGCTCACATCATAACATTACGCCAGGAGGCACTTTAAAACCGTCTGCCGGCTCCCGCAGCGTTGGACCCGCTTTCTTTTTGCCTGACTGCCCTCTTCTTTGCTGGACCAGACCGGGGCAACAACACAAGCACCAGCATTCTTCGCGGCCGGCGGCCGCTCACATCATAACATTACGCCAGGAGGCACTTTAAAACCGTCTGCCGGCTCCCGCAGCGTTGGACCCGCTTTCTTTTTGCCTGACTGCCCTCTTCTTTGCTGGACCAGACCGGGGCAACAACACAAGCACCAGCATTCTTCGCGGCCGGCGGCCACTCACATCATAACATTATGCCAGGAGGCACTTTAAAACCGTCTGCCGGCTCCCGCAGCGTTGGAGCCGCTTTCTTTTTGCCTGACTGCCCTATTCTTTGCTGGACCAGACCGGGGCAACAACACAAGCACCAGCATTCTTCGCGGCCGGCGGCCGCTCACATCATAACATTACGCCAGGAGGCACTTTAAAACCGTCTGCCGGCTCCCGCAGCGTTGGACCCGCTTTCTTTTTGCCTGACTGCCCTCTTCTTTGCTGGACCAGACCGGGGCAACAACACAAGCACCAGCATTCTTCGCGGCCGGCGGCCGCTCACATCATAACATTACGCCAGGAGGCACTTTAAAACCGTCTGCTGGCTCCCGCAGCGTTGGACCCGCTTTCTTTTTGCCTGACTGCCCTCTTCTTTGCTGGACCAGACCGGGGCAACAACACAAGCATCAGCATGTTTTGCAGCCGGCGGCCGCTCACGTTATTGCATTGCTCCAGGAGGTGCTTTAAAACCGGCCCTGGGCTCCAGCAGCGGGGGACGCACGTGGGAATACCCGGGCCAAGGGGTCTACGCCTGTCTGTTGCAGGATAAGGCTGGGCTGGGCCCACACCCCTTGTTCCCAGGGCTGGACTGGCCGTAGCGGGCACCGGGCAATCCCCCGGTGCGACGCACGGGTGGGGGCCGGTTCTGGGCTCCTGGGGGCCGTTTTTGTTGCAGGGCCGTTTTTGCAGCATAGCTGCAAAATCGGCCCTGTAACAAAATCGGCCGGAAACCGGCCCTGGTAAAGAGCTCGGCGGCACCCCCAACCCCTGGGGGGGTGGGACGGCCGAGCACTTTGCCAGGGCCGGTTTTGGTTCCCAGTCCGGCCCGGCTTGTTCCCACTGGAGCAGTAAGGAACCGGTAAGAATATAATCTACCCTTACCCTTCTTCAAACAAGTCTAACGTGGGATAATGGGTAAAAGGAAATTACCGCCTATTACTGGGAAGCAGATCGAGGAAAATGTACCCATTACTAACTATCTGAAAAGTGCTAGGGGCTGATTAACAATGAAATCATCCAAGTAGAGGAGCGACTGGCGGCCACTAAAACTGCACTGGACGCTGCCTTAAAAGAGTCTGGGTCAGAGCCTGGGTTCGATTTACCAGTATCAGTAGAGACAGGGCTCGAAACAGAAACAGAAACTGCTTTAGAGGTATATGGTACCTGTACAAACAAGGAGGGCAACATCCCGAAAACGGCTTACCCTTGTATATCAACTTCCCCACTGGAGATATCAGTCTTATCCAACAACTCTGACTTTGTCTCCCCACCAGCTAAAAAGATGAAACAACAACCACTGAACACTATTGCACCACCTTCAAAACAGTTAGTTAATATGAAAGCTAAACCAAAGAAAGGGAAAAAAACAGGAGAGGCAAAAGGATCAGTGGCTTGTGATATAGAGAATCAAGTGCAAATGTACAACATTTTTTAACGCTTTTTAAAAAAACTGCATGGTAAAATTGATAATATCGAGCGCCGTTAGATGTCGTATAATAAATCACTGCAGAAAGATGTCACCAATTTAACTGTTTTGGTTACTGAACTAGTACCTCCAAAAACTGCTTCTAAGGTAACATCTGTAGGAGAAACAGATTTGAGGCCAAAAACAGGGGTAAGTTCCCCAGTCATAACGGGTAGCACAACTGGTAACATCTATCCGAAGTTGACACTACAAGGATCGCCTAAATATACAATCCATGGCAGAATGCAGGGATTATAAGGCTAGTAATACTAATTTCCTAAGGACTGTTGGTACTAATAAAGAGAATAAAACAAATGGAAATTCACATCCTATGAAGCTTGGTGAGGTTTTATTCCATCTACCACCCCAGGCAACTCCCTATGTCATTGTCTTGAAAAATGTCCCGAAACTCATTGACACTGACATAGAGATCTAGGGCACTCTAAAAAAACAAGGTTGTCCACTGGTTTGATTCAAAAACTACTTTTGGCATTAATGAACTTTATCAGAACATTAAAATGTTAAGAAGAGTTAGTTGGGTGGGGAGTACTAGGAAAACATGGCAGGTAGACTGTGTGGTCGTGAATTTCCAAAGCAGGGAAATGGGGGGGTCCTTGACTGAAAAACTTTTAAATAAATATGTTGAGCCTCCCAATTATCTGGACGAGATCATAGCCGCTGTCCCACTTGGATATTTTTATAGGCCTAGAAATTGAACCTATATACAGCAAAGCAAATTTACCTCATTATTCTGACCCGCTTTTGTAATTCCCCACGCATAACAGGTTTGCCCCACTAAGAGGCCTAAGCGAAACTGATTGACAGAGGAAGTATGTAGTGCGACCACTAGATGGCAATGATGATCATACCCCCACTAGCACCACCAACACCACAAAAAATATTGCTTGTAGTCTCCCATCACATGGGCCTGTAACTATTATGTCATGGAATGTCGCAGGGGTAAAAATCAAGCTAAATGATGGAGATTGGCTAAAAACGATAAAGAATTGTGCCTTAATTTTGTTACAAGAAACTTGGCACACAGAACCCTTTTTTATTAATGGGTTCAAAATGATCTCTACACAAGCAATCCTTTCAAAGGTGGGGAGAGCTAAAGAAGGCTTAGCGGATTTAATTTCAGTAACCTCACCACTAATCTTAGGGAAAGTCCATACCACACCACAGTTTTATCAGTTTTTATGTTTCCATTCTAAGGGGAAACAGTGTATAATAGTAATACATTTTTACAACAACGTCTTCGATAGCACAAGACACATGGTAATTGTGACACTAGAAGAAGAGTTAGATGATATATTAAAGAGGGTGGGGGGAGATTCCTCTCTTATATTGGCTGGTGATTTTAATTGTGAAAAGTGCAAAATCTTAACCCGAGAACAAAGCGGCCATATTGATCAATATGGCGACCCAATTCTCCATTTTCCACATAACACATATGGCGAAGCGAGTAACTTCGCAATATACAAATATAATCTAAAAATTATGGAGCTGGGTGAAGATGATGTAGAGACTATCATCCATACATATGAAGGAGCGAGATCTGCTTAGAATATTGATCATGTCATAGTATCCTGGAACTGTAAGGGCTTAGTGGATACATTTTTTATTCAGGCTAGCCTGTTCAACGATCACCACCCGTTAATTCTGATCCTGAAGCTAAGTCTGCCCCAACAAGAAAGGGTGAAGATAGCTGATGTAGATATTAGAACACAAGGAGGAAATGGAGTTTCTATTAAATGGTCGAGTGTAAATTCCACAACATTTATGGAAAATTTAGTAGGGAAAAATCAAAAAGATATTAACACTTGCCTGAATAGCTCATACCTAAAAAAAGATATGGTACGTGCCTTTTATAATATCACGGCTGAAATCTCTGGTGACTTAAGAATGAAAAACAAGAAAAATAGTGACCATAATCCCAGATGGTTCGATCAGCTGTGTTAAAAAATAAATAAGGAACTAAAAGTAGCCCTAAAAGTAAGACTAAGTGAAAATGAAAGGATCCGTATATTACAGAAAAAATGTAGACATACCCTAAATTTAAAGAAAAATAGAAATCCGGGAGAGGGCATAGGAAAAATTGATCCAAGCTGCTGAGACACGTGACACTATTTTGTTTTGGAAAACTATAGACCACCCCTTTTTTAAGGATACATCAGCAACGAAAATAGAAACCTTGGTAACATCTAATGAATGGATAATGCACTATGAGCATATTTTTAATTCGGATGATGAGATCACTACGAGAGAAGGAAATAGTCATTTTATTTTAGTGGACACCATTAGGATAACACCTTTTACCCTAGATGAAATTAAAATAGCCCTAAACAAAAGTGCAAATGGTAAAGCTGCAGGACATTATGAGGTACCTATTGATGTTGTTAAATCTAATATAGATTTTTGGTTACCGATTGTATTAAGTGTTTTTTAATGCTACTATAGGCGGAGTGCTACCTGCAACGTGGGTAGAAAGCAAAATAGTACCTATTTTTAAAAAAGGTGACAAAGGGAACGCAAAATGCTACCGCCCCATATCCCTTCTTGATTCCACATCTAAACTAATGGGCAGAATTATGCTGGGAAGACTGGAAACATGGGCAAGTGAGAATCATATTCTAACCGAGGCCCAGTATGGATTTAGAAGGGGTATCAGGATGGTAGAACAATGTGTAAACCTGGATCTATTAATAGGGAATAATACCCTAGCTAAGGAAGGTCAGTTACACCTTTGTTTTGTCGATCTGGCCAGTGGTTTTGACTTGGTCAACCACGTTAAATTATGGCAAACACTGAAAGGGATGGACGCTCTGAATTATATTATTATTTATTTATCACAAATATACACTTTTTTAACCTCAAGAGTAAGGTTTGGCACAAAAGCTGAATGCACTCCCAACTTTAGAGTCACACGGGGGATAAGACAAGGATGTGTTTTAGCGCCCCTTTTATTCTCCCATACATTAATAATGTTGACCTATTTTTACAAATTCTAAGTGCTGACGCCCCCAGAGTTGGTATACACGTAACACCAGTACTCCTATATGCAGATGATGCAGTCCCATTGTCAAGGACTGCAAATGGTTTACAATGTTTAATAGAAAATTCACGCAATTCATGACTGAAAAAGACCTACAGTTGAACTTTAGTAAAACTTTTGTCATGACTTGCGGGAAAAGTAGATTAAAGAACAGGCAACATCATGTAGGGGATGTGCAAATCAAAAATATCATCCTTTACTTATCTGGGTATTCTCTTTAATAAGAGTGGTACTTGGGGTGCACATATTGATCTATGCAAGCTGAAATTTCTGCGATCAAGTGAGTCTACAAAAATAGGCAATAAACCGGTACGAGAAATCCTTACACTGTATAGGAGTAAGTGTATTACAGGTTCATGCTATGGAGCAGCTGTATGGGGAGGGCTAATACATCCCTGTTGCAAATTCAGGAAAATACATTTTTACAAAGGGTCTTAGCTGTCCCAAACTCTACCGCCTCATACATAGTCCATAAGGAGTTGTGCGTACCTTACATTAGTGATTTCATTAGTATGGCAGCCCTTACTTTTTGGCATGGAATCTGGACGAAAGATGAGACTAAGTTGAAAAAATTCACTAGTTGGAGTATATTTCTAAACTGTTAAAAGAGTGTAAGGTGGACTTTGATTTTTATGACCCAATGATCATCGAGGACTATAGCAAAAAGGATCTAAAGATAAGGTTAGCTACTTCAAGGGAATCTGCAAGAGATGCGGAAGCTGGTTTAAAACAGAGTTTCAGATCTTACTGTGAAGGCCCTCTTTTAATGGGCATCAACCGTACCTCATTTTGGTAAGAAATATACAGCATAGATTCTATCTGACGAGGTTAAGGATGGGCTCCTTACATTACCAAATAGCATTCCCCAAAATGGGAAAGTGGAGTCATAACCTCCCAAACTGTCCCTGTGACGGAAAGGACATTGCACTTTATTCTTCTTTGTAGTTTTTATCGGAATATTAGGAAATCTGTTTTAAAACCTTTATTTTTAGCCAACAAACTGTATTCTTATAAATATGCTTTTAATTATATTTGTAGTTTGGAAAATGACACAATTTGTAACACTGGTATTGTTTTTATACAAATGGCAATCAGGAGAAGAAAGGATAACTCATATTTGGAAGCCTTAACATACTATAAGGCTTCATAAACTCCAGACTGAAATTAGCCACTGCCCCGCACTTATGCACTTTATCACCTTAGTACTTTGTTTCCTTAAGCTTCATGAACATGAATCTAGTTAAATGAACTATTAGGCACTTGTTCCCGGACTGTGAGTCTAAGTTGTTACAATTTCTGCTGTTTAGGGTAATGATGTGTTAACATTTTGAATCTGAGTATTAGTATGGACTGAATTTTTTTTATAAGTATATTTTATTAATGTTTACATATTAATTGTGATTAATATTGGAGTAGTTACAGGTCTTGTCCTTAACAAGTGCACTTTATGATTGTTTATTTATTAACTGTGATTGATATTGGAGAAGTAACCTGTATAGAAATTTAAAGATGGAGCGTCAATATGTAATGAATTACCTAGAATGATTTTAGTGACTAATAGTGATATTATCTTTATGATTAGAATGCTTTTATGGTTGTATTTTATTGACCGAATAAAGCTTGTTTGATTTGACTGCCCATCAAATTAATTCTAACCACTCATTCACACGGTCCATACAGACTATAAGCCTTAATTTTGGTAGAATATATCTCCTCCTTTATTTTCGATATGATTAAAACATTTTTTAATAAAAACAATTCAATTAGTGCATTACATATAGCAATTTCATAGAAAAATACACATATCTTAAAAACAGTAACACATTATCTTAAATTCATTTCTGTAAAACCATACATGTAGAGAATACACATCGAAAAACAGTATTGAAACCCAATATTATACTAAAAAACAATAGTCGACGCGGTGTTTCGGTGGACGAATTGGTTGACGCCACCTTCTTCAGGACAGAATTATTAATTAAAAGCAATGTTGTTGATGCTAAAGGGAAAAGAACATTACATGTATGAGAATTTAGCAAAAGAGGAAATTACCCAAAATTTGGCTCTAACTTCATTTACATCAAAGCTCATTCATAATGACGCATGCCTCAATTCTCCATCATGCTGATTTTATAGAACCAATCACCAGCACATCAAAATATTTTTATAAAAATACATTCACCCTGGTATCATTTTTACGGTCATCACTCTTACCCTGCAACCCTAATCACCTAGATCGGCAGTTTACTTATTTTAACTTTTGAGAATGTCTCTGCCCAGCAGGTTTGTCGAAGAAGTGGAAATAGGCAAGAATGTTTATCAATAATGGGTTGGTAACTTGGTAGGAAATACTAACTGCATCTATGGACAAGCCTGAGAGAGCCAAAGAAGGGAATTCAGAAGTTTTAAGGGCCCTGCAACTTGCGCGGTATCAATATGGCAAGTGTTAGGACAATCTCGCTTCCAATGCCCCATCTGTCTGCATTCATAACTGAAAGTCCTGGTCACAGGGTCTCTTCTCAGTCTCTTCCTTTTCCTCTTCCAATTCTTCTACCGCCTTGACCTTCTTGGCCATCCCCTCATTGCGGACCTCCTTACTGCCCTTTAATCACTCCCTGCATGTTCTGCAATTGTAATTACATCAACTTTGAATCATCATTCTTGTTTGTTTACTCCTGTGTCACTACATGGTGGATCACAATGGATATTAAATCTGTTAACTTTTAGTCTGCTATCCAATTCATATAGCAGTCAATTGCTTCTTAACATTTGGTAACAAATCCTGTACAAAAGCAACACTAACAGCTCCCAGAGCCCATTCCATTGGACGGTATATACGCGAGTACTTTCAAACACCACCTTAAGTCTTTTCAAATAATTCACCAGAGCCTCACCCTTATACTAATTACAATTGGAAATTTTATTCCAGTCAGGCATATCTCTGGGATCATATTCAACAGCACATCCTTCCCAGATTAAATTCACCATTATTCCCAGGGACCACTCTCATCCACTGCAGTTTCTCTTCCAATCTCTCTCTCACCTCACTTTCATTTGCAGCAATTGATTCACATTTGCTCAGTTGCGCCGCAAACTTCACGCACACTTTTCAATTCTTCCTAAAACTGAGTTGGGTTTTCCTGAATGCTGGGGAATAATTTATTTATGTTAATTAGGTTAGAGGGAGTCCAGGGAACATGGACCACAACTTTTCCACCGGCCCTGAGTTGTCCCTCGAAGGGAGAGGGCGGAAGAGGAAGGACTTTTATCATCAGTGTTACTTGAATGGGGGGGGGTCATCTAGACAAGTGTCCTGCACTTTTCTCAAACTTTCAAAGTTGATTGTAGGGTCACACCCTCAGCAGTGCCAATGCCTCACTGCAGAAATGTACTTGTTCTCTTGACCGATCCACAGTAGTGAAGTCAGCCTCTAAATTTGTTGATTTACTGCCAGCTTCTCATATCACATCACTCAATGGCTTACTACCTCCAATCATCACCCTTCTCCTCTAGCCCCTTCACAATAATATCCTGATTCACCATGAATACATTTCATTAGTGTGAACGGTGCCAACCTTGATCCCATTATCTGCAAAGATAGCAATATGTTTGCGGATGAATCACTTCGAATTGAATGATTAAATCATCACTAAATCCCATTTGCCATTTCTTTTACCAAACCCTCTAACAAGGGTCCAGTGGTTACTTTGTAAAAAAATAAGTGTCAGCGCTCTCATCAGGAGGCAGCTTGCACCAGCCCATTTCTCCTGTCGGCACCGCCTGAAACAGAACCAACTACTAACCATTAAAGTGGGGAGAGGATGTGGTGTAACAACCAGAGCTGCCGACTTTGGAGCTGGG
This sequence comes from Triturus cristatus, assembly GCF_964204655.1. Taxonomy (NCBI): domain Eukaryota; kingdom Metazoa; phylum Chordata; class Amphibia; order Caudata; family Salamandridae; genus Triturus; species Triturus cristatus. The sequence goes on along the minus strand of NC_140591.1, from coordinate 1,474,282,733 downwards.
GAACCAGGTTTGAGTCACGGAGTGGACTCAACTTCCTGTGATTCTGGGCAAATCACTTAAACTCCCCGTGAATGAATGTGTCCTTAACTGGTGCTCCTGAAAAGCTCAGCTGTTGATGATTAAGTGCCGGTGCTCACCGGAAGCCACCAGCTCAAATTAAGCATGGCAAGGGTCAATCTAAAAAGATTTTTTGCCGTGGGTCTGCCATCCGAAACCCAGAAATCTTTTTTTTAAATCTTCATTTTCATTTTCACATATAATAAACATAGATCCTACAAGCATACAAGGAATCATGAAAAGCCCCAAGTTGCTTGGCAGGTGTGTACAGACATGAGTTACATTTCATGTACAGGTGGAGCATGCGATTGAACATAGATAGAAGGTGACATAGGTTGCCCCAGACCCAGCTGGGCGGAATTCAGAATACTGTCCACCATCTTAATAGAGTGGTACACAAAACTAAACTGTGGCACATATTACATAGAGCAGCCATGGATTTGGGGCGGGTTGGTCAGAAAGGTCCAGCATTAAGAGATAACCGCCTTAGGGGTTCTATATGTCCTTGGGCCTTGAGGCGGGGGCTGCAAGGCGGAAAACACTTTGCTGGTAGTTTCTCAGTAAATCATATCTTTAAACAGTCGCCACCCTCCGCTTAGCAAGGAGCAGTGCCACGGCTGTAAATCTATGGGTGCGGCATGGTATCTCCTTGATGTACCCCAAAAGGGTCTGTTCGGGGTTTGGAACGCGTGCAATGGCAGTCATGGTGGACACAGGTGTAAAAACCTTCCTCCAGTACTGTCGAATGGTTGGGCAGGTCCAGGCTAGGTGTATGAAATCTGCATTATCAGCCCTGTATTTGGGACAGTGGCGTGGGCGTGTACGGTTTATTGTATCCAGGTCTTGCAGTGAGATGTATGCACAATGAAGAAATCTGAAGTGGAGAAGCTTATGCCGATGGTTGGGGGAAACAAGCTTAGTTTGGGCACAGCAGTGGCGCCAGGGCTTACTAGGGATGGGATGTCCCTGGTCTTTTTCCCATGCAACTTTGATCCTACTAGTGCAATCTGGATGCAGTGCAGTACTCGCTTAGTAAAGCTTGGAGGTAAGCCCAGCCCCCTCAGTGGGGGTAATGACTAGAGTCAGTGGTGGAAGTCATCGGGCTCTAATGGATCAAATAGAATTCTGTCATGTACAGTATTCTGAAGCCTTCTCAGTATGAATTGGTCCATGCATGTGGTGTTGCTAAGTCGGGTATTATCCGCATGAGTAATGACATGACACTCTGAGAATAAATCTACTGACGTGTGTAGCAGCAAGGTGTTTAATGTGCACTATATTATTTTTTCCCCTATAGGGGGAAGGCATGGGTTATGGAGTAAAGGGGCGGCTGAGAAATAAAGTAACTCCCCCCCCAAGCAATGAGGGAGATTACCCAATGCCCAGCAGGTAGTCGACAGCATCTGAATGTCAGCGGGGTCCCTCAGTATGTCCAGGGAGAGAAGAGACGAAAGTGGGGTATCTACCACTTGGTCTTTCTTTGGTTTCACATAAGGCATGGTGCCAGTGGTCTGCAAACTTGCACTGTGTCGCAAGAAAGTATAGCTATAGATCTGGCGTGCCAAAACCCCCCTGTCACAAGCAAGGTGTAAGGTGTCCCATTTGATCCGGGGCCGGCAGCCCGCCCATATTAGTCATGTCAGGAGGCTCTTCGTAGTGGCAAAGAAGCTTTTCGTCAGTGGAATAGGAATGTTCATGAAGAGATATAAAAAATGGGGGAGCGCGTTCATCTTAATAATGGCTATTCTGCATGCCTTGTAGAGTGGCAGCGTAATCTATTGTTCGATTTGAGTGGTCAGCTTGTCAACAGTTGTGCCATAATTCAAGCGTATAACCCCCTCCTTCTGTCTATGAAATATTGTGCCAAAGGGCCAAATTTATGAGGTTTTGACAAAGGGCAGCGCTGCAGGCCTTCCTGCCGCTCTGCCCTACGGCAAAAGGAATGGGCAGGAATGCGCCGTATCTATCAGATACGGCACATTTCTGTCCTTTTCCTGTGTGCCGTCACACAATGGGCTGCCGTGAGCCAACGCAGGCTCCTTTGCACCATGGTGAAAGGGTGCCTGCGTTGTGGGGTTGTTCATTTTTGTGCAGGAAGGGAAACCTTCCTGCACAAAGACAATCAATCACAAGAGGCTTTTTCTTTTTCTATGTGTGCTGCAGAATGCAGCACATATAGAAAAAGGAAAAATGAGGAGTATTAAAGATGTTTCTCCTCATTGTGCCTCCCTTACACCTCCCCTGGGGAGGCATACGTTTTTTGACGCTGCCTCAGATTTCCGATTTAACGTCAATCTGGGGCAGTGTCAAAAAGCCATGGATGTTGCTGGGAACACCCCCAGCAACACCCATTGCATGCCCCTTTAATGCATAAAACTGCGTTAAAGGGAACAATATTTATGAGGCAGCATTAAGCCAAAAAATGTGGTTTAGTGCTGCCTCGTAAATATGGAGCAGCCTCCTGCGCCACGGACCGTCACAAAAAGTGATGTTCCGGTGGTACAAGGGGCCTCATAAATGAGGCCCTCCATATTTAGTGGTCTCGTCACACCCACCTGAGGGTATTCCAGCGCGCATCTCATCATGGCATCTGTAAGGGGAAAGAGATCTGATTTGGCTAGATTGAAGGATCAGACAGACAGGCCGCTAAACAGATAATTTTTCGTATTGTCTGACAAAAAGCCCCTGATGTTCCAAGTCATGCATACCAATTCTGCTGTCTGTGCATCTCTAACATGGGTCCCCATCACCCAGCATTGTGTAATTGCCATATCTGAGAGGTGTGGCTGAGATGTACTGTGACAGCCTGATAGCCAGCAATCAAGTATCGTACAATAAAATATCAATATAACCTTCCTCCCCACACTCGATTGCAGAACATCCAGCAAATCCAAAAACACCACAAAAAGAAACCCAACAGTAGGCAGCACAGTGTACATCTTGAAGGTGTCAACTCCCCGGCAACTGGTGCCCGCCTAGGTAAGGGTACTGAAGTATAGCATTAGGACAGGTTATATGTAGCGTAACAACAATTATCTCTCTCAGATGGCCAGGGATACTCAAGGTATCTGACAGTTCCCGTCATTATGCATATATGAACAGGAGTAGGGAGACATAGCATTGAGGAGCACTCAAGGATCATTCAGTGGGCAGTGGTGGTTTGTCGGGGGATGTAGCAGGTGGGGAACGATCAGGGGTATTACACCATCCAAATATCTACAGCTTCATCTGGTGTGGAGAAGATCAGAGCCTTGCCATCAACTTCGACCTTCAGGCATGGCAGATACAGCATACTGTATGTAAGGCACTGCTTGAGAACAGGGGTTCTTAATGTCCAGAAACTTACACCTCATTTCCTGGTCTGTCAGAATGAAATAGGGGCAAACAGTGATGGGGGAGCCCTGGAATGACAGGAGGCTACATTCTTGGGCCTGACACAGAACTGAGTCTCTGTCCTTAAAATTGGTTAGGCGGGCAAGGAGCGAGCCAATGTGATCTGTTGGCCCTCTCCACCACTAAGGTGTCTATCAAACTTTGCCTGCCAAAGGGCGCAGTCAAGAGACGTTCAACGAAGAGGTTGGGGCAGCCAATATCTGTGGACTCTGCAATTCCCAGCATTCCAATGTTATTGTAGCAGGACCGAGCCTCAAGGTCTTCATTCTTGGCCACAGCAACCTTTAGCAGTTTTTCAACTTTGTCTAGGCACTTCATGACCAATGAAGTGTCTTCTTCTATTGCAGAGATGTGCTTCTCAGTGCCATCGCGTCTCGTGGTTTGTCGGTGGAGCCGTTCACCCATGCGGTCCAATCTATGAGTAAAAGTGTCAAAACGTGCATTGATGGATTTGAAGCTGCTCCTAGTTCCACCATGATTACAGCAGTGCCATCTGTCAGTCCTCTAGCTGTACCCTCCACCAGCCCCTTTTCAGTGTTGGACAGGGAAGGTTGCCTCAGCATAGGTTTACTCTGCTCAAACAGGAGCTTCCGCTGCTTGGGATCTCCCCATCCCATTTTGAGGCAAAGTGTGGGGAGGAGGGGGGGGAAGCGGTCCAACAATTGGGATAATGTAGAAAAGATTGTAGCAGTGAAGGTCAGCTTTTGCCCATGCTCCTCTAGGCATCATGTTCCTCCCTCGTGTGGTATAGGTAAAGGTATGTAGATCCGAACCTAGTGTGTATGACTGTGAGCTGTGTCCAAAAATAGCTCTGAGGAAATATGCTGGTAGTGATCCATGTGGAAAGTTATGCCATCACTGCACCCTCATGTCGCCCAGCGCCAGTCTCTGCATTTTCCACCCCGGTCAGTATGTCGGTGGTCTAGTAGGTGCGGGAAATGTCCATCAGCGTGATGAGGCGCCCAGCCAAAGGCCAGGCAAGGTAGGTCTAAATTCTGAAAGAGGACTCAGAGGGAGGCAGGAGGTTCACAAGCAGGCCAATGGTGCAGGGAAAGAGCACTCCGGCCACTTGTGTTCAAGCAGGAGATAGGGGAAGCAGTCGCAGGTCCCACCCGACCCAAAGTAGGATGTCAAGGGGAGTGCTGGAGTCATCGGGGGAGGACCAGCGGGACACAGTCGCTCAAACCTCGCAAACTCTTTAGGGCCCTCGAAGCACCACTCAACCAAGTTACAGGGCTGCCCAGCAGGCAGCAGTTGATTTAGGCCCTGCTCCTTAAACCCGCTGGCCGGGGCCCAGCATGGCTTGGTAGCATCAGCTTCAGGCTCGCCTGTTACCATGGGACTTCTGAGACCTGTACAAGGCCATGCCAACCCGGCCTTATTCGCTGCCTTCAACAGGAATCATGCCTCGCCAGTCAAAACTGCACCTCCGTGGTCGCTGTGTCCCACGGGCCCCTAATTAGCCACCCTGGCCATCCTGGGCTGTCGGATGGTGATGGACTCTGGACATAAAGGGGAGCCGGTGCTGGAGCTTCACGTCTAGGTGGCCATCTTGGTCGCTGGTCGCTAGCATGGCCACACCCCCAGACACAATAATCTAAACAGCCTGTCCTCTTGCATCTCAACTATATCTTACCCCCATCTGTATCACCTCACCTTGCATTGTAATGTGATTACTTCAACCATCACAAATTATTTTGCTCTGAAAAAGGAAATCAAGATATGTTCTCTTTGGTACCATGAAGAGCTAAACAAAAAAAGAGAGGACTAACAACCACCAACTCCAATTAGTGTAAAAATACCACAATTTTGAACTTGAGAAATCTTCACCCTGACAGGAAAGGATACAAAAGCAATATTTTGAAAGCCAAAGCTAACGCCACTAAAAAGCAAAATGGCTGACTAAGCAAAACCACAAAAACATTTTTCAGCTGTAATACATGTAACAAATCCTCATTTGCTCCATTGATGATAGACAGTGACAGTTAATATGAGGAATTTACTGTCTATTTCCAGACATAAACGTAAAAAATAATCTAACTTGCCTTTAATTTGACACAAAAATAACAGTCATTCACTTAGAAAATGCCCAAACTGCTGGACCAACTTTATGGGCATATCTGAGACAAAGCTCATGAACACTAAAGACAATCCGCAATCCTGCAATCATTGCTCTGATCACATCTCATCTCTGTGGCTAAGGATGAACCCATCTCGCCTCTTGCTTTCAAAATTAACTACTTGCTTACTTAGGGAGATACTCTAGTTTGCATTAAATCAAGAGAGGTTTTGCTACTTTAAAAAAAAACCTTCTCTAGACCCTGAAGACCTCAATAACTTTGTCCTGTTCATGTCTACATTCCACACAAAGGTTCTTGAGAGTTGAGTTGACATATAACTTGTATAGATCATCTACAATAATAACCTTGATGATTTAAAATAAGGTTTTAGTAACAGTTCTGATACTGAGACCCTCCAAATTATTAATGAAACCTTTTGTATTCCTCACAATGGTGACTCCTTCTTGCTGATGCTCCTTGACCTGTCTACGGCTTTTGGTTCTATTAAACACAAATCTTTACTAGAACCACTAAAAGACAAAATGGACATTTAGTGTATGGTACTTAAGTTGTTTGCCTTACCTAAGGGACTGTTCATATCTCTAACTCAGAGGCCTAGTGTGCTTATGCCACAATTCTGGCTTATTACATTACCAGCATGCCAAAGACATCCAACTATATCTAGTCAAGCCCTTCAAAAGATCTGGACCAAGATGTTTCACCATCACCTTAACCTGGATTCCAAACAAATCTATTGTTATTACTTATCTCTGATTCATGAACTTCCACTTCAGATCAGTCCTGCTTTGATTCCTTCAATTTACTAGACTGCAAACCTGCCATCAGGGAGTGCAATATAGTGCTTAGAATTATTCTTAACCCAGAATTTATTTTGCTAAAAATGCCCACTATTACCTCAGACACCAAAGGTCAATAAAGACCTTCGGGCCATATAATCAAGGAACGGCGATAACATTATCGCCGCTTTAAAGCGGCGATAATGGGCTTGATAATATGCCGCAGAGAATTCCAATAGAAACCCATGTTCACACCAGAACCTGGGCTTCTATGGGAATTCAACAATTCAACAATACAATGGGCTTCTATGGGAATTCTCAAGGGCATATTACCAAGCCCATTATCGCCGCTTTAGCGGCAGTTTCCTGCCGCTAAAGTAGCAATAATGTTATCGCCGTTCCTTGATAATATGGCCCTTCATGTCTAAACAAGATGTCAAAGTAGTGATGGAATGACATGTCCTTTCCGGATAAAATGACAGTGACTCCAAACTCGGATAGATCGTAAATTAAAACTGCCTCTTTGAACACACGCTGCTGCTGGACTACTCTCTGGGAGCAAAGGTTGTATCTACATCACACTAGTGCCTACTGTACTGTAGTACTAGTTACGCACTGAAGTTAGGGATATCTCAAGAAGGGCTTGACTGGTTCTTAAAACTCTATACTTGAACATTCTCCATATCTGATTCAGTCACTGACATTATTTGGGGTTCTGGGGGTAAACTATCTAAGAAGCAATGATGCACTTCTCTAGATGTCACTGGTTGTCACAAAGCATCATGAATAAATCCTTCTTTGGCTCTGCACCAACAATCTCATTCTTCATCTCCCTTTATCCACCCTACCCAACCATCCTGCCTTCAAAAGGATGGCAACTCTTCCTCTTCAACCTACATGTTCTTGCATCTTTACCATAACACTTTGGTCATCTACCATAATTGGCTGTTTCTCAACATCTTCACATCCACATTTGCTTTCTCTGTATTCTACCGATAATCGACATTCATCATTTCGCCATTGCGATTTTCATAGCAAAATTTTGAGAATGTACATACTACTGCATTCCGATCTTTGATTAAAAACATGTTTATATGGACAATCAAGTCTGTATTTGTACATCTGTTAACTAAGTGAAGTGCGCTAACCCTCCCTGGGCTTTATGCACCCTATAGAAAACCACAAGCTTAATAAATAAATAAAGGTCACTTATTTGGAAATAACTCTGCAACCCAATAGTGAATCCATTGGCAAACCTTTCCAATTACAGGGCATATGTATTAAAGACTGGCGGAGCACGGTGTTACACTAAAATTGGTAACGCCGCACTCCGTCAGTTTCAAAACGCAGGGATGTGCTTAATTTACAACAATGCGGCGCACCCCTGCGTTTCCCCTAGCGTTAAAGAAGCTGCCTAGTGCCATGTTGCAAGGGTGCCTGTGCACACCTTCCTGCACATAAACAATCTTTACAGGTGATTTGCAGTTTCTATGTGTGCTGCAGAATGCAACACACATGGAAAGAGCAAAACATGCGGAGAAAATGAAACATTCTCCCTGCATCGCCTGCTTAAGACTAGGTATTCCCTGGCTGTAGTTTTGGCGCTGCCCCATGCCTTATAGATATGAGGCATCGTCAAAATAGGGGAATTATTTACAAGGCAACTTTAAGCCACGTTAAGTGGCTTAATACCACTGCAAATAAGGTGAAGGACTTAATGCCACCAGAACGTCAGAAAAAGTGACGTTCTGGTGGCGTTAATTCTATGTAAATATGCCACTATGTCTGTATATCTACCTGCCCATGTATAGCACATCCGCAGGTATCTTCCCTGATAACCGTTGCCCCGCAACAGCAGATGGACAACAAGTGAGAGGGTAAGCAAGTGCCGCAGCATGGGATAAAGCCCTTAGTATCTGCTCAAGGGACAGTGATGAACTTTTTTGCTTTTAGCCTAAATGACCCAGGCAGTATCATTTTGAGCTCAGCTCTCTTATTAGCACTTGATATGTAGGTAGTCCAATATAGAGGGTGTTGTCCTAGTAGAGTGAAGAGTTGACTAACTCACTACCACTGCCCTTCATAAAATACTCAACGGAGGTATTAATGGCAGCCAACACAGCAGGCAAGAACAACTGGGCTGTTTTTGAACCGTTCTTTGTGCCAGTGAAAGGTGCTTTCTGCAAGCTTTCCCTTACATTCAACGCTAGGTTTCCCTGCAAAAGCTGTGGGCTCTCTGCAAACAGTACCAGCTAATTGGTTTAATTGTATGCTGATCAACGCTCGCTCCTTACTACAACACATATTAGATTTTGCAGAGATGGTAAGCACACATAAGAGCTGGACATTGCATTTATTACTGAGACGTGGGCAGGTCACACCTCCGATCTGGACTTGGTCCAAGTAACTCTAGCTGTGTATTCATTCAATTCTTAGGGCTGATAGGGTAAGTAGACGAAGAGGGGGGGGGGGGGGGTGAGGGCTGCCCATTGTGTTCAGAGATAATTTCATGGTATCGGGCCGACAGTGGCTCTGACTGTGAAGTCCTCTCATTTTGAAATTGAATTGATCAAAAACTATACTTTTAGAGGTCTTTTGGTATTTTGACCTCCGGGTTCAAGAAACACCGTAGTTAACACCATAAGTCCTTTTGTTGAATTCAGCATTTATTTGTTCGATTTTTCAGTACTGGGAGATTTTAATTTTTATTTAGTAGAACTAGAAGATTGCAACACAGCCTCTCTGGTAGATAGCAAAGCCAATTTGGACTTGAGGCAATTGGTTGAGCACCCCACCCACATAGCAGGCCCACATTAGCAGGCATTTTCACGACCAATCCTGCTTTTAAGGTTACAGGAGCTTTGCCAATTTTGTGGACAGACCCCATAGCTGTAATGTTTAAGATTAGTGTCCCACAGCTCCTATTGAGACATAACAATGCTCTCTCAGAAATCAAAGGTCGTGTTTGGTAAAATATTTCTCCTCTCGAATTACAATCACTTCTACTCAGCTCTAAGCCTAACATTAAATCAGAGATTAACTCTGCAGTCCCTAATTGTTCCTCATGTGTCAAAGTAGCAGTAGAACCACCGGCCCCAATAAAAACCACATCTAATAGGCAGAAAACGCCTTCTGAACCCTGGTTCACTGAAAAACTGAGATTACAAATCAGCTCTACAGAAGGAAAGGACAGTGGAGAGCTAATTATGACTCACAGGAGCAGAAGAGTTATTGACAATCCATAATAGATTATAAAAACTTAATTATGGAAGAGAAAAGCAAATATTTCTTTACAAAAATCCTACAGTCTAGGGGCTTTAATAAATAACTTTTCCAGACAGTAAAAAGCTTAGCTAAAGTAGCTGAGCCTTGTAATATCAATGGCAGTAAGGATTTCTGTAACTCCTTAGCCAATTTCTTTCAGAGTAAAGTGGAGGAAGTATTTAATATTTTCACCAATAAGTATCGAAAAACAGCAGCAGTCGAAACGGATTTTGAAATATATTCCCCTCCTAAAACATTTGAGTCCTCCTCTTCCTTGAATATAGAGCAGGTTCTAAAACCAGTGAGGATAATAACTAAGTCAGGCTCACTTTTCAGACCCTTGTCCTCATAGAATAACCCACCTTGCATTTGAAATTATTAGTGACCAACTGATTAACATATTTAATTAAATCATCATAACAGGTAAATTCCCAGATGTTCGGAAAATGGCCTCTATTCTGCCATTAATAAAAATATCCAATCTAGATCCGATGGAACCTAGCGGTTAAAGTCCCATTTCTAGACTGCCATTTCCAGCAAAGGTATTAGAAAAGACTCTAAATGTAGAACTCACGACTTTTGTAAATGGCAAACAAATTCTCGTTTCAACCCAATCTGGTTTTCGAGACGCACACAGTACAGAGACCGCCCTGGTTATGGCCTCTGAAGAATCAAGATCCGTCCTGGACACAGGAGGGAAGGCCGCCCTGATCCTATTGGACCTGCGGCAGCTTTTACTATGGTGAACAATAATATTTAGGTCAACCATCTATCTGTGCTAGAGATAAAGGGCATGGCTCTCAAGCTGCTCGATTCATTCCTATACTATGGAGCACAGCATGTGGAGATGGGAGCACACTCTTCAGATCAATTTAGACTGCCATGTGGGGTACCGCAAGGCTCCTCGTTGTGCCCTATCCTCTTTAATCTTTAAATTACTCCCCTGGCTGGACTTATCAGGTCCTTCAGCTTTTCAGTCGTCTCTTACTCTGATGATACTTAGCTAGTTGTTTCAGTATCTACCAATCTACAAGTAACGGCAGATCGCTTCAACTCGTGCATGATCCAGGTAAATAAATGGATGTGGACCAATTGCCTAAGACTACATTTTGGGAACACAGAGGTTCTCCTCCTAGGCACAGGCACCTCCTTTTGGTCATCGACGGTTTTGGGCGACCTCCCATCTCCAGTGAGAAAGGTGAGAACTTAGGCATCATCTTTGACCACTGACTAACTTTCAAAGATCAGATAAACTCCCTGGCCACTGCAGTCTGCGTTATTTTAAAGATGATCAGGAAGATCCGTCCCTTCATACCGCTAGACCTCCAAAAGACACTTGTGGCTGCATTCGCTTTGTCCAAATTGGACTACAGAAATGCCCTATATAGATATTGCCCAAAAATATTTGCAATTACAAAATGCTTCAGCACGCATGCTTCTGGACATCCCCAAGTATCAATCTGTGTCCCATGGTCTGACTAAATTCCATTGGCTCCCAGCCGACAAAAGGATCAAAGGTAATTCTCTTATTTAACCTTTAAGACGCTGCAGAACATAGGCCAGGATTCTCTGAAAGATCGTTTGTCCTGGTATTCTGGGGCGGAAGAAGTTTTATTACAGGAACAGCTAAACTTCGCCTGGAGAAGACAAGGGGCAGACGAGCACAACGCGGCCAGCTGCAGGTATGTTTTTTTTTTAAATTTTGTTTTGCCTCACCCCCGTGATCCTATGTCAAACAAACAAAAACATTGCATTCATATAAAAATAACTGAAAAATAGAATTAATAATACATATATCAACAAAAACATTTGTAACCAATAATTACATAAAACTAATATTAAATATATTTAAATAAACACAGATTTGTTTTCAATACAATATAACATTTAAAAACATATTTAAACAATAAAAACAATTTTAAGCAATTGTTGGACTTCAGTGGGTTTAGATGTACTATTCCCACTCCAGTGCAAACAGCAATAAGTAAAGGGTTGGACTTTGGAGGGTACTATTCCCACACCAATCTAAGCAACAGTAGGGAAAGTGGTGATTCTAAGACAGGTTAAATACATCATTCCAATACCTAATCTCATGAACATCTGGCAGCCCCTTATGAGTTGGGGCCGAGACTTGAGATTAATATAATTCGAGTTGGCTTTCCCCTTGGTCCTATGATTACACCAAGCTTTCATCAAATGGGGCTGGTGGGGTCGACCTAAGCAAGTACAGTAAGCCGTAGGGCGCCCAGTTGAAAAAAGACTGCTTTTTTAAATCTGCAGAAGCTTATCGGTGAGATGAGGAAAAAAAAAAAATATATATATACCTAATCTCGTTTTATACCAAATTTAAATACCTAACAAAAAAGTATTAACACGTATTTACATTAAACATTAATATTATAGAAATTCAAAAATAACAAATGTATTTTTAAAAAGTCAAACACGTTAAAACAATTAAATATTATTAAAGAATGTCAAATTACTTCCTCCATAATACCCAAAATATTCTTAATCTTGAAAACATTTACCCAGAAATAAAAAAATAAATATTAAATTACTTCCTAAATAAAGCAAATACAATTTGAAACAAAAACAATTTTAAAATACATTATCCCAAAATATTTATCAGTTTCAATATTAACACAATTGTAATATTAATATTCAATTAACATAAAAACATAATTTATAAAATTTCAATTAAATAACTATTCACCCTATTCCCGAACAAAACCATCAACCTGTGAATAAAATCTAAATTACTAAATAAACATTAAAACAATATATTAATAATCACAATTAATTTATATTCAAATAAATAACCATTTAACAATCATAATGTTCCATTATTATTAACATCTGAATTTAATTTAAATTGCATACACACTTTAATTAACATTTAAAAAATATAAAATTTAATTAACCCTACTTTCCGACAAATGCAACAACCAGCTACTAATACCAGAATTACTAATAACCATTAAAAATGCATTATAAAGCTCACAACTTACATTTAAATAAATAAAATAAGTACTAAATTACTACATTTCAATAAGTAAGAACCAGTTAAATATTTGAACTACACTAACAAATTAGTTAGCAATAAGAAATAAATAATTATTAAAATAATTTCACACACAATACGTCTACAAAACCAACAACCCGCTACTACTTTATAAATTATAAATTACCTTTAAAAACAATGAATTTACACATGTAAAATTACATATTGTTAACAAATTATAACAATTAAACTTACTATACTAGCACCTTATAATAACCAACATATGGTAAATTAATTTAATTTTAAAAACTATATTTATTAATACCATATTAGAGTGAAATATATTAAATACAACAATATTATATTACACAGTATTATAAACAAAAAAATAAAATGTGTGCATTTGATATCCCACTACAAAATATTTGTGGCAATATTTTTCATAAGATATCCTTGTTACAATATACTTAGGATCCGATAGTTGTGCCATTCACTATATCCCTTTGTACAGCCTAATGGTGTACTTTGTCCTGGGAAGTGACATGTTCCCTTTCTGTTCTCTGTTTACTGGGGTTTTTAATGGTGTCATATGATATACCTTCATTGAGTATTTCCTGTCACCTGCAGGTGGAAGTGGGAGTTATAAATGTTTGGGGTATCATTTGAAGATTCAGTGTGGTGTATGCTTGTGTGGTCTACTTACCTAGGGGGCACAGTCACAGTATTTGCTCTCTTACAGAGACTGTTTAAGTCGAATCTGGGAAACATTTAGGGTATGCTGTTAAGGCTGGAGTACCCTTAAAGTACCCAAAAGAGAAACTATGAGGCTTCTTCACAGACACGAATGTGCCTTTAAAAGCCAGTGAAGTTGTAGAAGTCTGTGCTTGTTGCATACGCTGTGGAGTCTGGGGGAAGGTCATTTGAGCACGAGTGATTTGCCGTACAGCTTTTTAGAAATATAACTGTAAGGAGCCAACCGTGCCTCGATGCGTGCTGATGCCAGGTCCATCGCATCAACACCCTGTGCACATAGCAGCTTTGACCCACTGTAGCCTGAGGAATTATTTTCTGGAGTCTGTAGAGTGTGATGTGTTGGATAACATTGATGGTGTCCTTGTTGTGTCTGAACCTCTAAATGGATTCCCGGCCAGTTTAGTCTTTGAGTTTGTGCTGTTTCAGAGCCTCATTTCCCTTTGCGGTCTCCTCTTTAGGTGTCTCACTGGTATGAATGGGAAGCAGAGATGCATTTCCTTGAAACTCAGATCAAGGTTCTCTACATTGACATTAACCATGGCTCGCAGCTTCCTGTGCGTGCAAAGTTTCTCCTTGGTGAGCCATGATATCAGAATCTGAATGGTGCATTTATACCAAAAAGCTTTTCATATTTCCTTTCTTAATAATGTGCATCATTATTAATTTAGGGCCTGATAACGAGTTTGGTGAACTATAGGACCACCGAATCCGAGGTGGCTATCGGTGAGCCGCCACACTGGAGGTCTACCAGCTCGATTTCGACTTGGGTGGTTGGACCGCCACAGGACCGCTACAACCGATGGCATAGTGGCCCATAGGAAGACCGCCAAACTCGTAATGAGGCCCTCAGTGTTTTCATAGTGCACTACGCGTAAGCTTTCGGTTTCTTCTGAGCGCAGATAGAAGAAGGGAAACACGGGTAAAATCCACCCATTCTGGTAGGTTTGGTGCCCTTAAATGATATTCTGCAATCACACCCCCTGAGAGTCCAGGTGATTCGTTGAGAATGTGAGTCTGCATATCTCAGTTTTTAGGAGTTCCTTTAAGCATATGTGGCTTTGGTAGCTGTGTCATCTGAAAAATGTAGAAGCCTCTCGATCACCAATTTAAGATGATTTTATTGCATTTGACTGTGATTCTTCGGTTTTACAACTTCATAAACCACACACACAACACGAAACTAAATTAAATTAAACTAGACAATGCCGATTTATGCTAAAGAAAACGTAGAAAAATGAAATTCATTTAAAAAAAATTAAACTGACCTAAGCTACACTAAGCTGATTAAGCTGTATTAAATTTGCTAATCGGAATTTAGTGAAATCTTAACTAAACTAAAACAATCTATATTGAAGTAAGCATAACTAAATTGAAAGCAAAATAATACATTGAAATAGACTAAGCTAAGTTTTACTAAGATTAGCTAAAATAAAGAGCTAATCTTAACTAAAACTGAACAAAGCATAGCCAACAGAAATAAAAGAAACTACATTTAACTAAATTAAATTTATCCAAGCAAAATACAATCCATTCACCTAAAGGAAACTAAAGTTAGCTAAGCTAACTAAAATTAGCTAAATTCAACTAACGTAAATTGAAATTAGCTGAACTTAATGTTTTCTTTTCTTCTTTTGAAGTCTATCCTTTGACTTTATACATCCGAGGTTGCCCAATTCCTACCCCCAAATTGCATGAATATATTTGTTTGCATTGTTCACATGATAATGACATTGGGTACCAAGCTCTGTTCATTTTAGCTCTCAACCCCTCCTAAGCCTTCCAAGACTCCTAGGACCTGTTCCTAGTTTGTTATAGTGACAAAGAATGCACTCTGTGTTGTGTTGATCACTGTAGTCAAGGCATTTCAAACCTGGGGTTTCTTCTTTTGCTTTCAGCACCAGGAACCAGAGGCCATTTGTGGTTTTCTCATTTGTATTTACCCTGGTTCTTTCCCAATGGTTAGAAGTTATTATTTACACAGCATTTTACAAAACGTTAATTGCTTTAAAAAAAAAAGAGCAAACACAAAGGAAGATTTTAATCTGCATCAGCAAATTGTGCGTAATGTTTATTAAGAGCATTGTGAAATATCACGTTTGCCCTTTGGGATCGTGAAAGCTTTGAAAGCCACAATACCATCTGATTGCAGTCTACACTAGCCTCAAACCTGTTTGGCTCCTTTGGTGCCGCTGCCTTCAGAGCGGTTGGTGGTGCCACTCGCAACTCAACTGCGTCGCCTTTCGTAACTTCTACCGTAGACCTAACCCTTGGAGATTGTTTACATTGGGGGTTGTTATTCTTTAGCAGAGTTGCTACTTGTAGGCATAAGCTTAAAACTCTATTTGGTCTTGGCTAAATTGTTGGCTAAAACATTATTTTTCCCAGTGATAGTTAGATCTCTCTTGACAGCTTGCTGTAGCCAGATCTCATTGTAGCACAACACACAGCATATTGTGTATAGATACCGTGCTTTGGACTTGACTTCCTAAGCCATTGGCTTGATTGGTTGTGACCTCATTGGCATTGGCTGGATGGGTTGCCTGTCACGTTTGAGTATCCACCCATGGCATTTTAGGCATGGTTGCAGTTTTTGCCCTGATAATCAGTAGACAAAGGCAGGGCAGGATACCAGCTGGATGTGTGTGGAGGCTGGCAAAGCGTAGTGTTCTGTTGTGTGGTATGAACAGGTATCAACAGACTGTGAATATGTGATAACATATTATGTTTATAATATTGTAAGAGTTTATGCAGTTAGAAAAACAAGTAAAGTAAAATTGTAATACAAGTCATGTAATGCAGGCCCAATCCAGGCATTAGTCAACTATCTTTAAAGTGCTATATGCACAGCATGAGTACAGTGATCAATTCTTAAATGCGTACTTTCCTCAAAAATCCCTTTGATCTGCAAATGCGCCACACTTTATTGCAAGATCTTAGCTTTAAGATCTCGTCTCTTTGTTTATGTAGATATTTAGCAAATCTTCTCTTAGCACTCTCTCTCTAGCACCTATACATCTCCCACACACTTACACGTCAAGCTCCTTGACATTCTACTTGTCTCCAACGTACTCAACCACTCTTAAATTACCTCTGACCTGTTCTCCTCCTGCTATGCACTTACCACTTGATTGTTCAAGTACCACCTCCAGCATCACCCCTCAAAATGTGTTCTCCAGTAAATAAGCACAAACTCCACCCAACTGCATCCCTTCCTTTTTAGGGCTCGCGCCTAGGAACAGGCACTGCAATATGTGAACTGCGGTCTGCACCTAGCAAAATAAACCAGTCGGATGTCTTATTGCATGTGAATTCCTGTGACTGGCACATTTTCACGTGTCCTAAAGGCACCAGAGCGCTTTGCCTCAGCCCCAGATTACATTACATGAGGTCAGAATTTGTTTTAGGCCCGGGCAGAATAAGCGATTTGCCCAGAATCATAGGATATTGAGCCTAAGAGACTAAACGGACTCGGACCTGGTCCCCCAGTTCCAAGGTCAGCAGTGCAGCCGTTAAGCCACATCACCTCCATACTATAGCCGCTTGAGGATTCAGGCTGCATGTGCATCTCAGATTTCTGCAGAAGGCGCATCCACAATCTTTGCAGTTTGCTGGAAGTGTAGCCTTTGGCCTCCAAGGTGTGCAGATATATCTGCAAAAAGCACATTTACTCGCCCAGCTCATGTAATATCTTCAGGAGCTTCTCTGGTGATCCAGTGATCTGACAGATGCCAGATATTTCACCAAAATCTCCCAAAAAAAGAATGACGACTTTCTTTGCACTTCAGATAAGAATGGGTCAGTTCTCTGCTTCCATCTAATGCAGGATCTACTCACGACAATGCTCTTTATACCACATTCCTGGCGCCTTCTTCCAATATTATTACTTGGAGCACCTTCTGGCAGTCCTTTTAGGTAGCCGGCGACCCTGGCTTTTGAGACTCGTATTTCGATGCTTCTCATTATAAGTGAGTGACTGTCAGCACCTCTGTGCAGCGCGCGGCTCGATAGAAGTGGCAGGAACTCCTACAGACGCGGGGCCCGTTACAACCGAGGAGTTCCTGTACGTGGGGCCCTTTACAACTGCAGAGTTCCTGTTTTTCCATCGCCGACAAGAGATCTCATGTCGTGTGTGGCGCCTTGAATGATGGCTTCCTTCTTAGCAACAGCAGTTTGCACGCTAGGATTTATGAGCATATATCAGAAATGTCAAAAGTGAAACTGCAACTCCCGAAATGCAGCTCATCACTGGTTTAACAAGCATTTGCAATGCAATAGGTCTCGCATTTACGCGAGTTTAAGGTATTGCCATTGTAAATGACAATGGGCCATATGTAGGTAAATTACATTTACCGATTCTTAAATACCGAATTTTACCGATTCAGTATTTATGAATCGGTAAATGTAATGTAGGTAAATTATTACCGATTCGGTAAATGTCGGTATTTTAGAATCGGTATTTACCGAATCGGTAATGGCAACTGGCTTCCCATTCATTCCTATGGGCCTGGAGGTAAATACCGAATCGGTAATGGGGGAGGAATTATCATGGGTGGTAGGGTGTCACGTTGACACCCTGTTGCACCCCTGATTCGTCCATGTGTGCACATGTGGCGCACATACATGCCCTAAGGGCATGTATGTCTGCCACATTGCACACTTCAAATTGCACAAAAATGCTTTTTTACAGGTATTCGTCATTTACCATCAACTATTAGTTGGTGGTAAATAACGAATCCCTACACCAACGAGACACTCCCCCTACATATCATTTCAGGATTCGGTATTTACCGATTCGGTAAAATTACCGATTCGGTAATTTTACCGATTCGGTAAATTACCGAATCCTGAAATATGCCCCCTACATAGCAAAAGCCTAAATACCGGTCGGTAACGGGATATTTACCGAAAATCGGCCGTTACCGACCGGTATTTGGCTTCCTACATATGGCCCAATGTCTTTTATTTATGTTTTAAAAACCAATATAAAAATAAAAGGCATAGCCATTTACAATGCCAATAGCTCAAACTTGCGTAACTGCGAGACCCATTGCATTGCAAATGCTTGTTCTTACAAGTTCACAACAACCTCACTCTTGTACTTAAATCTAACTTCTTTGAGTATGTCAGTAACACCCTACACAATGCCATGTATGAACAACCATTTTCAGTCATGGATGTCTCCACTTAGCGGATCTTTTAAGACTCCACTTAGCTGATCTTTAAGACACCCACAGTTCAAACGTATCGTGTTATGTACAAAATACGACCTCCCACAGGGTTTAGATCACTCCACTCTACTTTACGACATACCATTCCATTCTGCTCTATGCCCTTCAGCCCTACACTATTCCACTCTTTGCCACTGCACTTAACGCCACTCCATTGTACAACACGTCACTCTATGACATGACACTCCACTCAACTCCATGTAACACCACTCCACTCTATGCCATGTCACTCCAGTCTTCTCTATAAGCCAATCTACTCTACTCTATGACTCACCACTCTCCTCCATGTCACTCCATTCGGTAGTACAACATTACGGAGCCGTTTATTCATGAGTTTAAAGCAGTGACTGTGTTCTATATTTGTGTGCCACGATCCACTTGGATAATACAAATTTTAATTTTTGATTCTTCAGCAAGCTACTCACCTGAGAAAAGACGTGCACTACAAAACCCAGGAGGCCGTTGTTTTGGCCACACCCACTGAGGCGGGGTTTTTGGAACTTAAACAAGTGCCGCCAAAATTGCTTTGCTGCAGTATTCGAACCCAATGCCCCTGATGAAGTATCAACGAAACGCGTCGGGTTGGGACTTTAATTTTGCGGACTACGAGTTAGTTCTGCTGCTGCTGTTTCCTTGAATAAACCAAGTTGGCATACTCTTTTCTGTGGTGTGGGGATGGCGTCTTCTACAACAGGCAAACTTTGTTTGGTGGTATTATGCGGCTGGCCTGAGTCGCTGAAGACGCTCCGGTGCTGGTGCAGCACTCCAGCGAATCCGTCAACCGGCGGATTTGCTTATGGCACAGGAGCCGTTTATTCATGAGTTTAAAGCAGTGACTGTGTTCTATATTTGTGTGCCACGATCCACTTGGATAATACAAATTTTAATTTTTGATTCTTCAGCAAGCTACTCACCTGAAAAGAAAGACATGCACTACAAAACCCAGGAGGCCGTTGTTTTGGCCACACCCACTGAGGCGGGGTTTTTGGAACTTAAACAAGTGCCGCCAAAATTGCTTTGCTGCAGTATTCGAACCCAATGCCCCTGATGAAGTATCAATGAAACGCGTCGGGTTGGGACTTTAATTTTGTGGACTACGAGTTAGTTCTGCTGCTGCTGTTTCCTTGAATAAACCAAGTTGGCATACTCTTTTCTGTGGTGATGGCGTCTTCTACAACAGGCAAACTTTGTTTGGTGGTATTATGCGGCTGGCCTGAGTCGCTGAAGACGCTCCGGTGCTGGTGCAGCACTCCAGCGAATCCGTCAACCGGCGGATTTGCTTATGGCACAGGAGCCGTTTATTCATGAGTTTAAAGCAGTGACTGTGTTCTATATTTGTGTGCCACGATCCACTTGGATAATACAAATTTTAATTTTTGATTCTTCAGCAAGCTACTCATCTGAGAAGAAAGACGTGCACTACAAAACCCAGGAGGCCGTTGTTTTGGCCACACCCACTGAGGCGGGGTTTTTGGAACTTAACCCCTTCCATGCTGCGCAGATTCCGCCGCTGTGCTGACGGAATCTTGCGCGGGCGTGGTCATGACGGAACGGTTCCGTCATGAGCACAGCTCAACCGTGGCTCATGACGGAACCGTTCCGTCATGAGCACCGAAGGGGTTAAACAAGTGCCGCCAAAATTGCTTTGCTGCAGTATTCGAACCCAATGCCCCTGATGAAGTATCAACGAAACGCGTCGGGTTGGGACTTTAATTTTGTGGACTACGAGTTAGTTCTGCTGCTGCTGTTTCCTTGAATAAACCAAGTTGGCATACTCTTTTCTGTGGTGATGGCGTCTTCTACAACAGGCAAACTTTGTTTGGTGATACATATATATATATATATATATATATATATATATAGACACACACACACACACACACACACACACATTTTGTATTTTTTGTTTGCTTTTAACGGGGTGGAGACCCTCAACCATCACCCCTTTTTTCATAAATATATTTGTTTTTAATTGGGGGAACCCAAAACCCACTTAACAAATTATCCCTTAACACCCTATGTCCCTACCCACCCTTAGACATTAAAAATGCCCTTACCCCCTTTACCTCTACCCATGCCATAACCCTAAAAAATACCCTTACCGCTCAATGCCCATACACAGCTCTAAACCCTAACAATACCCTTACCATCCTATACTCCTACCTACCCATAAACTCTAAAAATACCCTTAACATCTTATGCCCCTAATCACCCTTAACTCTAAAATACCCTTACCACATTATACCCCTACCCATCTCTAACCCTTAAAAACACCCTTACCACCCTATATTCCTACCCACCCCAAACCCTAAAAATACTCTTACCACCCTATGTCCCTACCTACTCCTAAACCCTAAAAATACCCTTACCTCCCTATACCCCTACACACCACTAAACCCTAAAAAGGGTGTAGTTTCTTTTGGGGTGTTATGCCTCCCTAATAAATGTATTTTTCTGATAAATATTTGGGTACAGGCATTTTTAGTCAGGTATGGTGAGCTGTCTGCCAGATTTCACCAGGAATATTTTACATACACACAGACAAAAAAGGGCACACTCCCTTCTCCTCTCTCTGTTTTGAAAATCTTCAAAAATTGTGGTTATTTTACGAAATATTGTTTTCTCTCACTTAGTGCACCAACCAATTCTCATTCCTTTCAGTTTCCACAATTCCACTACAGCTTAAGCCCCTGTTATGCACCCTGTTTGTCGTAACATTTTAAGCCAGTGTGATTGCTGGGAAATCTGAAGCTACCCCCACTCTCTAATCTTACTGACCAATCTATGCCACTGACACTAAAAACACCATTACAGCCCAATAACCTTACCCACCCATAAACCCTAAAATTAGACTTATCACATGGGGCAAGGTGTATGACTCATTTTACAGGTCATAAACAGCCTATTAGGCCGTTTGTGACCAGCAAAATGCATTTCCTAGTACCAACCCTATTTTGCGAGTCGTTAACCTATTACCGACTCGCAAAATAGGGTTTGCAAGTCTCTATTAGTAAGGGGTGTGTAAAGGGTGTCCCTTCCTAATAGCAAGTCACACTGGCATGTATGACTATTTTGCGACCGGGAATGCGGTTCCAAAGCATTAGCAGATTTCCACCAATTTCAAATTGGTGGTAAGCCATTAGCAAACGGAAAGGGGTCACAAAAAAGACCCCTTCCTCTTTGTGAATGGGGACAACTACGTTTTTTTCAGAGCAAGCAGTCGTCCCACGAACCACTGGCCACTCTAAAAAAATGAAGAGAAAACATTTCATTTGGATTTTTGAAATGCATTCCGTTTTCCTTTAAGGAAAATAGGCTGTATTCAAAAAGCAAAACTACTTTGTTTAAAAAGCAGTCACAGACATGGTGGTCTGCGGACTACAGCAGGGCACCATCCCTGTGAGTGCCGCCCATTACCAATGGGTAGAAAATTGCGGCCTGCCTCGTAAATATTAATGAGGTAGGTCCCTTGCGACCCATTTGGGAATCGCCAACAGTGTCTGAGACAGTGTTGTACATTGGGTTTTGTGACTCTGTCGCTAAGAATCTCAAATTGCAAGTCGCAAAATCTGACGGTTGTACATGTGGTCCCTAATACTCTGACCCAACCCTAAACCCTAAAAGCTCCCTTACAAGCCAATATACTTACTCACCTCTAAACTCTAACAATACCCCTACCACCCTATGTCCAAACCCACCACTAAACCTGAAAAAACCTTTACCACCCTATACTCCAACTCATACCTAAACCCATCAATCTATTCACCCACACACACACACATATATACTTACCTTAACTGTACTTACAATGTGTGGTTAAGGTATGTTTGGTAAAAGCACCAAATATTACTTGTGTGGTAAATGCTGCATGGTAAAGGCACTGCATGGTAAAAACATTTTTGTAAAGAATGTTTCCTACTCCACTCCACTCTAACCTATTCCACTCTATGCCACCCCACTCTACGCTATTCCACTGTACTCCACTTCCCTCAATGGCATTCCACTCTCCGCCACTCCACTCTACCCTATTCCTCACTGTGATACTCCACCCTACGAAACTCCACTTCACGACACTCCACTGTATGCCACTCCACTCCACTCTATGCCAGTCCACTCTATGCCAGTCTACTCTGCATTCCTAAACTGTACAATACGCCACACTATGTCACCCCACGCCACTCTACTCTCCGACATGGCACTCTACTCTACCTCACGCTACTCTACAACACGCTACACCAATCCACTCCATTCCACTATACTCCACTCCACTCTACACCACTCCAATCCACGCTATTACACTTTATGCCACTCCACTCTACTCCACTCTACTCTATGCCATTCCACTCTACAGCAGTCTACACAACTCCCTCTATGCCAATCCACCCCATTTTACTCCATTTTACGCTTTGACACACTATGCCCTCACTCTACTCCAGTGTACTCCACTACTCCACTTTACGCTACTCAACTGTAACCTACTCTATGCCACTCAACTCTATGGCACTCTATGTCTCTCCACTCTACCAATATCGATTACATTCCTCTGAACGACACTCTACTGAATAGCACACCACTGTAATCTACGACACGCCACTTCACTCTATGCCCACTCCTCTCCAGAACACACCCCTCTACTGTATGACACACCATTTCACTCTGTGACACTCTCCTCCACTCTACTGTACTCTACTCTATGACACTCTAGAACACTCTACTCAACTGTATACCCCTCCACTCTATGCCACTCTACGCCAATCTACTTCACTCTACCACACTCTACTGTATGACACACCAGTCTATTACACTACACTCTACAACACTACTCTGACACTCTCCTACACTCTACTGTATAACACTCCACTCGACAACACCTTCAGAGACCCTACTGTAGTACTCCACTCTATGCCTCTCCACAACACCCTATTCCACTCTGAGCCACTCTACGACACTGTAGTCAAAGACACTCCACAACACTCTACTGTATGACACTCCACTATACAATACTCCACTCTATGACACTCCACTCCATGCCACTACACTGTACTCTGCGACACGCCACTCCATCTACAACACTATACTCTAGAACACTCTACTCCATTGTATAGCCTCTACAGTACGCCACTCTATGACACGCCATGTACGACACTATACTGTACATTAACTATAACTCATGCCTTCTCAATGCACTACTTATACCTTTTTTTATATTACATCAGTTATAGTATGTAAAATATTAGCATTCCTTACAAGCCTCATGACAAGTCTCATGAAATCATTTATTATAGCACTTTGCATGGTAGCAGGCCGAGTTATAGTTAATGTAGTGTGGCTAGCGAGTTTACAACACTGTGTATGGAGTTGCACGAGTTATAGGACGTTTTGGACAGAGCACAAGTTATAATTGTAAGTTATAACTACAATTGTTTCTAAAGTTTGTGTAGTGTAAGCTGGATTTATCTAGAAAGAATAAAGAATGGAAATGTAATACCGCCAATTTCAATCTGGTGCTAAACATGTACAACCTATGTAAACTTGTCCAAAATGCATCAGACCTTTTCACAATGGCAGCATTGCATGTTTTGGCGAGGACAATGAGGATTTGGCTGGTATTCAGAGGAGGAGACAGGAGGGGATTTTTAGGGATAGGGTAACCCCGTTCAATGAAAGTGAGTAGGAGATATTTGAGAAATTCATGCTCAGTAGTCAGGTCATTTTAGAATTGATTGCTGGTTTACATCCACACCTACAGACCCCCACAGATAGAAGCAATTCTATTCTACAGCATGTGCAGATACTGTGCTGCCTATACCTTTTAGCATCAGGAAGTTACTAAGGAGTAATAAAAAGAGCGGGGGGAGTGTCCCAAAGTGCACTGTCACATTTTTTTCATAGGTTTCTTGATGTTACGTTGTCTACAATTAATGAGTAAGTTTTCCTTCACCTCAACAGTACTTACAGCATGTAAAAATATAATTTTATCGCCTGGCACATTTTTCTAATGTCACAGGGTGTGTTGATGGTACACATATTGTTATCTTTCCACCATCTGCTAATTAATTTGTTTTTCGAAACTGCAAAAATAGTCACTCCCTCAATATGCATGTTGTTTGTGATGCATCCTGTATAACAACAGACCTTGTGGCCCAATTTCCAGGCAGCACTCATGAGTCATACATTTTCCACCACAGTGGGATATACAATATCCTTTCTCTAGGTGATTTTGAAACAGTTTTCTTCTTGGTAAGCCCATATTAAATATTTTACTCCCAGTTCAGGTTCAGCATGCAAACTAAAAAAAATACTAATTTGTAATCATTTTGAAGACAGTACATATGCATTACAGCATTGAATTTTGACACCTTATTTAAATCCAAGTACAAGGAGTGAGTGGAGATACAACCATGCTCAAAAAATTACATGTTCTGTCATAGAGAGGACATTTGGAATCCTAAAAGGACACTTTAGGTGACTACACAAAAGTGGCAGTGCCCTCCAGTACCGTCCCCAAACATGTTGCAACATCATAGTTAACTGTGCAATGTTGCACAGCCTTGCTATTAGGAGGGGTCTACATAATGTGGAGATTGAATCAGATTCTGGTCCTGAGGATGGAATACCACAAACACAACACCAACACGCTGCCTCACATGCAGCTGAGGGCAAAGCACTTCGTGTTGGCATCACTATGAATTATTTTCAAGGTAAGTAAAAGGGAAATATTGGAAATTAATACAATACCACATGTTTGATGTTGGTTTTAAATCAAAATGTTCCTTTTATGCAGGGGTTCATTATAATTTTTTGTATACATCACAAACACCTTTTTTCACAATTGTTTAGTGGGTTTTTTTTCAAGCAAACATAAGAAGTCAAATGCATATGAAATGACAACAAACAGATTAGTGCTTCTTCGACCTCTGCCTGCACTTCTTTTCTCATCAGTGTCTGCAGATGGAGTATCACCAACGCCTGTACTGGGTGTATGTTGGTGTGTGCGCCTGAGGTTTGATACATCGGGCACAGAGAGGCTACTCAAGCTTGATGCCTCTTCACTGTCCCCTATACATACTTCTGCAGGCCCTGATATTACACTGGTTTGAATGTTTTCTAAGGCAAATGTAACCTGAACTAAGCCACAGGCTACAGTAGTGGCCAATCTGAGTTTGAATGCTGACAGTGAGCCTAGATAAACTGCTAGTAGCCCTTGTGTGATGATTGATGGATCGGCTTAAAGTATTAAACCTCACCATGTGCTGGTGATGCCTGTGCCCTTCTGTTGAATGATCCTGTTGCATTGTTGTAGCAAGTTTATCTATTGATTCAGTGAGTCTTGCAAAGTGGTTATTCATCAAATATCTGACCATTCTCAATTGTTTCTTAAAACTTTCTTGCCCATCGAGCAATTGTGACATTGTGCAATTGATACAGTTAAGTTGATTTACATTTTTAATATTTTTGAACAGCAGCTGCTGCACAGAGAACATAGAAGCCTCTAACCCTCCATAAAATTGAGATGTCTTGAAAGCATTTTCCAAATCAAACAGACCAGCATTATGAGAAGTTGTGGCATGACGACACCTCTGCAAAACCCTGTGACGCATCTGTCTGTCTCTCGGAGGTGTTGATGTGCTTTCCCTGGCTGGGGTTGGTTCATCTCCTATATATAGGAAATCAGGAAGTGGTCAGACTGTAGCACTTCTTCTGGTGGTTGTTACTTGCTCTGTCTGTGTGGCAAGTACGTCTCTGGATTGCTCAATTTCACAAGGACTTTCATCAGTGCTCTGTGTCGCGCTCTATCTGTTGTGATACATCTGACAAAAATATATAGTTGTACTTTGGTATACTGTTTTGCAAACTGAAGATTTTATGGAACTATAACTTAATTTCTCTCATTATTGGATACATTTAATGACAAGTTTTGAGAGAAAAATAATTTACATGTGTTTCTCCAAATATGATAAATTGGTGGTCATTGTTATTACAACTCCCCTAATGCATCTGAAAGTTAATACAACCATTAAAATCGAGTGACTTTTCTGATACACATTAATGAAATATCTGTATTTCTTGTACTTCCATGATATAATGAAATCTTACCTTCCAATGTAGATGGTGGATTAAAGGTATCTATGTTGAACTTCCCAACAACACTTTCTGGCGGATTTGTTGCCTCAGTCATGGTTTCCATTGCTGTTAGTAGTGGCTGCTGAGATGGCCCTTCGCCTGTCCCAAGTGCCTCAGCCAAGCGACTTGCTCCCTTCTTTTTCGTACTTTATCTGAAGCAGTGTCATCTTTTTCTGATTTCTGGGATAGTACGTTGCGTCACTCCAAGGAAATGGATTTTCACCAGGATGTTGTCCCAGATTTTACTTTTTTTGTGTCTCTGGCACAGTGAAAGAGCTCTTACCAAACAGCTCCTTGTTGAAGACCTTCAGATCCTTCTCTGAAAACTTAAACTTGCACTTTCTAGCTACAAGGTCTTTGTCTGCCTCATCCCTGGACATATTTCTAATTGTTCGCAGCCAATATTCCCACAAGGGTCCACAGATGTACTTCTGCAAAAGCACTCACTTCCTCTGTGTTACAGAACACTAGGAGGGGCACGCATTTTAACACTTCCTCATAGTGATATCATCATTGTATTCCCAAGATGCGAATTTCCTATTTGCGATTTCCTAATACCGATTCGAAGATTTTGCGATTCCCTATTAGGAAATCGCGAATGTGACTCTTACCGAATCACAAATTGTGGAAAGAAAATTTCCACGCATTTCCATTAGCAAATACCTAATATCGAATTGGATGGAATCACTATTTGGAAATCACTAGGTGAAACGTACCTAGATCTGGACCTTAGTCCTGCTAAATGAGTTAGTAGTATGAGAAGACTGGTCAATAGTAATGCTTGAAGAGTTTGGCAACAGAGTTGACGAGTGTGGCAGAGTAAAAGGAGGTTGGCCAATAATGACAGGATGTGATATTAGGGAAAGGCTGGTTGATGGGATCTCTAAATGAATACTGCAATAATCTACTATTGGAAAGAGTGCAATGGAACTCCTGCCTCCTGCATTGAGGAACATAGAGGATTTTCCCTCTATGTTCCTCAATGCCCACACCCCCTTACCCATTATCTGCCAAACTGGACTTGTTTGCTTCTCAGTTCAATACCTCCCTGCAGTTGCCCACTGTTTTCTTGCTCCCCTAAACACTCCCTTGTTACCTTCCACCCATGTCATCTACATTTTCAAAGCAGAACAGGAAATGTGCCTCAATTACAGTACTGGCTTCCTGTGGTGTTAGTAAGAGTGTGATTGAGGAAGCGTGTTCAACTGTAGTAAAGGTATAGATGAGTGAGAGTTGTATGGGAGACACCGGCTCGAAAAGGTAAGGTGCTTAGAAGATCTGCCCCAGTGAAAGTGATGAAAGTAATTAACAAAGTAGGGCTGTCTGGTGTGACCTCTGGGAAAATATTATTTACAAAATGTAAAAGTACACCCATAGGATTACTCTCACACATGAGCTAAATGTATGGCTTTTTCGAAATTCCCCAAAATTCAAGACAATTTCTAGGAAGCTGAAACAGTTCAAACTTTCCATGAGTGCTTAGGGATTTACACATGTTTAAGTGTAGTAGAAGTATGTTTATACTACAATAAATGATTAGGAAAAGCGTCTTTGCAACTTTAAACCTGCCAAATTTAACAAGGGAAAAGCATACTGTATTTACCATATCATGTGGATTTTGGTGCGTTAAACACCAAAATCCATGTTATTCTCCACAAGCTCCTAATAGGTGTTATTTATTGGACCTGATGAATAACATCTTCTGTGATATCACTATATATCAGGTGTGAAAAATAGCACCTGTACGCATAATCAGGCAGTGGCGGCTGGTGACATTTGAAAGTGAGTGGTGGGGTGTAAACGTTGGTCATGGCTTTTATATAGCGAGTGACGTGAACAAATTTAATGGATAAAACTGGGGTCCAGGGTGGATCCCTCGCCACAGAAAGAAACAAAGAAAAGAATGCCAAATTGTACATTTCAAAGCAAATTAATGTAGCGATAAAGCACGGCTTATAAAGCAGTGTGAAAATATAGTTTTGAAATATTAAACACATTCAATACTGCCCCATATCTTACTGCCTTAATATGTTCAGCAGTTAATGTAATGTGTAAATTGTACAGCGTGACAACTTTAGCCCTTTAAAATGTATGCTTGCCCACTGCCTTGCACTGCATGCAGCATTAACTTTGGAAAAAATGCTCTAACCACCATGCTGCGGGAAGCACCCACAGCCGCTGGCTGCAACCAGTCACACAGAAGTATGCGCAGACATGTCTTTAAGTGGGATGAAAAAAGTAGGGGCTCTTTATAAAGGAACATGTCAAATACATTTCTGTGATTCCCATAGTGTGCCAATCGACCAGTATTTCGTTTTTTTTCTCTGAGGTGTAATTGTATCCAGATAAATGACACAGCGGTAAGGTAGGTAACTTTTTACTTGTTTTTCATTCCCCCCCCCCCCCCCCAGCGCCTCCCCTCCCTCCCGCGAGCATGGCGGCGCATCTGCCTTTCATACTTTATTCACTTGCCTTCCAGCCCCTGTTGTACCATGCAGTGGAAGCGTGTTCTGATGAGCGGTACTTCAAGGTGATTTTTCCACGCACTGAGCACTTTACCTTTGAGAAAACTGAACGTGTTTGAAAGCGTGCTGGTGGCTGAACGTTTGTTTTCCTTTTTTATCGTGCAGTGGGGGCGTGTTATTAAACAGCATTTACAATTGTTAATCCATGCACGGCGCACTACCCCTGGCAAAATCAGCACGCACTTGGAAGCATGCTCATGGATCAATTTGGTTTTCATTTCAAACAGCACGTAGTGGAATCGTGTTGTATTGGGCATCTTACGCGAGGAGCGCATTAATATTTGTGGTGATCGGCAAGCATGTGGAAACATGCCCATGGTTAATCTTGGCTTTCCTGGTTGGAGCGCCACTTGGGAAAAGGGCATGGAACAAGGGAATCAGTCGAAAGCCAAAGTGGGAAAGGACTTGAAATAATAAAGCTGCAGGTGAAAAGCCAGTCAGCGCTGGTAAGGAAACCACACAGGTGAAGTCATAGCATGCCACAACACAAAGAGGTAGAATACAAAGAAACTGGAGCGATGGCGGAACGGGGTTTTCACAACGACAGCTTTCAGGCGTGAAAGAGAAACTTTGCAAGGCAGTGGAATGGTGTTTGTTATTATGTACATAGCAAATGTATATTTAAATAAAATATTGCGTTGAACTCATCTGACGTAAACTTGGCATTCCGAAATATTTGTACTGCACTGGTAATGCTAAATTGTCCACCCTGTCTGCCCCGTTCCCCGATGTGTGCCCTTGGCCCCACCTGTCGCCCTCTCCATGTCATTTCTCCTTGCATGTGCCTTTTACAAATATGGCCCTTCATCCTACTGGCCCCCTACTACCGACCTCTTCATGCGTCTTGCACTGGCTCCCGTTCTCTTTCTACCCCTTCTCCCTTTTGCCCGTACACCCAGCCGTACTGTACCTTTACCTCCCCCATGCCCTCTCCACTCCCTGCAGTTTCTCCCTGCCTGCCCCTTACCTTCCTCTACTACTGCTACCTTGCTGAACCTGAGGAGTGTGTGGGGAACTTTATTCTGTTAATGTTTCTTGAGAAGACCTCATATACAAAGGCTACCAATTCCGCCACTGTCAGTTTTTTGTTTTCTACGCGTTTAATCAGCTAAAGCAATAGGCTGTTAATGCCTCCTGTGTAGTTTAATGCTTAGCACAAAATGTCTCTGATGATCCCGCCTTAATGGAATGCTTGGTGACAGGAAATTGAAACACATTTAATTACATTGAATTGAATTGGTTACTATTTCTTTTCTGTACTTATTTATATTTGAGGTATTAGTGAAGTTGTGTTCTTTTCTATACAATAAAATACGGGCTGACCATTGCTATTTTTATGGCAAGTGTAATAAGTGTGCTGCAATATTCTTAGGGGCATATTTATAATAACTGACGCATCCCTGCATATCAGCAGGGATGCGCCAGTTATTTTGCGGCCCTGCTCCGCCACCATGGATGCGCCGCATTTATAATGCGGCGCACCATGGGGCAAAAACGGCACAGATGCGTCACGCATCTGTGCCGTAAAAGTGGCGCATTGCTGGAGTTGCGTCGCAAGCGCGACGCAGCTCCAGCAATGCTCTGGGGGGCCCTATATGCACAATGCTGCGTCAATCATTACGCCTGCTTCAAGCAGGCGCACGGTTTTGACGCAGCATGGGCTCAAAAGTGACTGAGTGAAATCTTGTAGATTTCACTCAGCCACTTTTAGGAGGCGTTCCTGCGCCGGAACGCCCCCACCTGCCCTGGAACGCCTACATGTGGCGCAGGGCTTTACAACGTGACGCATCTCCCAGATGCGTCACGTTGTAAATACCCCGCACCATGGCGCAGGATTTGCGCCGCTGCTGCGTCACAAAAGTGACGCAACGGCGGCGTAAATGAGGCGCAAGTCAAACATAAATCTGCCCCTTAGAGTCTCCCTTCACACCACCTTCTTTGAGCCGGTCCTTGAATGCTCGACAAAGCCATCCAGGTAGTTTGGATTCCAGCTGTCCATTACTGACATAGTCTTGCTTAGCGAGGGACACCTACAATCTCTCTCTGTTAGTGCTAGGATGTCCCTGACACCCAGTAACACGTGTAAAAGGCTACAGCATCTCACACCCGGCATGGAGCACCTTGAAGTGGACTGAAATAGCCACTGGTTTAAATGTGCTCAGTGCATGGAGCACCTGAAGGCTGTTCATGTGAATCTCCTCCTCCGTTTGTGGGTATTACAGTATCAGCTCTTTACTGGACAGTGCCTTTCAGGGTTTATGATTCAAGGGCCAGTCCCACGTGACAGTAGATCTAAGGGCTCCCCGTGGCGCCCTTACAGGTCATAGAGACTGGACTTGTATCTTAGCACACACAAATTATTTTGCTAAAGGAAGCCGAGCAGTTCCCCAGGTTAGTGAGCAGCACAGAGTTAGATTACATTGAGAATGGATTGAGTGGAGTCAGGAGCAGACGATGGGGGAGACGGCAAAGATGAAGGTCCGAATACGAAAGACTGAGGATAGCGGAGCAATATTAAGAAACAGCATAAATGACCAATTACATAGAGACAGACAGCAGAGAGGAAGGATAACAGAGACAAAACAGTAAAACACTGCAGTGAAGGAGGAACAGTATTGGAGGAAAGACACAAGAAAGAAATGAAGGTTCTGCAGAGAAGAGGGATGGCAGAGTTAAGATTAGGAGACAGGCAAAAGAGAAAGTTTAGCAGAAAGACAAACTGCTGAGAGGAAAGATACACTACATAGGTAGACTGAGAAAGCATAGAATAGACAGACATCAGAAAAGATTATAGCAGTGAAGAGATAGAGACAAACTACAGAGAAGAAGAATGAGGAAGAAATGAAGAGAGAGGCAGACTGCAAATATCACCACAACAATCCTTTGAGTGTAAATGTGTTGTTTATTTCCCAGCCTTAAGATAAGCCGCCTAGCATTTCAAAAAGTAGCTAACAGGGTAGCCGTTTAGCCACCTAGCAAGCAATCCTCCGAGTGACTCTGTCACACAAACCACACATGGGGCAGTCACGCACAAGCCCAATATGCCCCACCCACATCAGCATACGCAAAGATTGTCCTCTATAGCTCATAAAAAGTGGCAATTTCTTAAATGATAAATAATTAAATCGTATTGCTTTATTAACCTTCCTGCTTCCTCAAGTTTGCTTCAAAATGCACCATTTGTCCACTCTTTTTTTCAAAATTTTCCCGAAACCCCCTTAGGTTGTTCAAGCTCACTCGCTACGCTTGCTCACCGTAGTGCAGTACGACTATTAAAGTTACGCCACACCACTTTCAAATGTCACCAGCCGCCACTTTCCACTGACAAATGCAAAAACAACAGTTGATGAACAGAATGCAGAACAATGTCATACATTCACCCCAGTACAGAGATCTGAGCCTAAATCCATCGTTTTTTTGCTCACCATGCCATTCCAGTTTGAACCCAGCCATATGCAAATCAGTCTTGACCCTGTGCCTCATGGGAACAGTCCAGCCCGAACTGCCAAGCCAGGTCCTCCCTGGACTGGAACCAAGCATCCTAGGACCGGTTTCGGGGTTTCACCCCTCTTCAGCCAGGATAGCTTGATTCCAGTGGCATGGAGAGCGCGGGACTCTTGACTGGGAGAGAATGTTTTGATTTGTTCTGCATTCCGTCCATTGATTGTTTGTCTTTTGCTTTCTCGCCCTAAATGCGCCAGGTATTCCCAGACGTGGGTCCTGGGCTCACTGTGCCACTGGACTCAAGCTATCCTGGCTGAAGAGGGGTGACACCCCGAAACCGGTCCTAGGATGCTTGTTTCCGGTCCAGGGAGGGCCTGGCTTGGCAGTTCGGGCTGGACTGTTCCTATGAGGCACAGGGTCAAGACTGATTTGCATATGGCCAGGTCTAAACTGGGGTGGCATGGTGAGCAAAAGAATGATGGATTTAACCCAGATCTCTTGACTTGGGGATAATGTTTTCATTTGTTCTGCATTCCGTCCATCGATTGTTTGTCTTTAGCTTTCTCGCCCTAAGTGCGCCAGGTATGCCCAGACGTGGGTCCTGGGCTCACTGTGCCACTGGAATCAAGCTTTCCTGGCTGAAGAGGGGTGAAACCCTGAAACCGGTCCTAGGATGCTTGTTTCCGGTCCAGGGAGGACCTGGCTTGGCAGTTTGAGCTGGACCGTTCCCATGGGGCACAGGGTCAAGACTGATTTGCATATGGCCAGGTCTAAACTGGGGTGGCATGGTGAGCAAAAGAATGATGGATTTAACCCAGATCTCTTGACGGGGGAGAATGTTTTGATTTGTTCTGCATTCCATCCATCGATTGATTGTCTTTTGCTTTCTCGCCCTAAGTACGCCGGGTATGCCCAGACGTGGGTCCTGGGCTCACTGTGCCACTGGAATCAAGCTATCCTGGCTGAAGAGGGGTGAAACCCCGAAACCGGTCCTAGGATGCTTGTTTCCTGTCTTGGGAGGACCTGGCTTGGCAGTTCTGGCTGGACTGTTCCCATGAGGCACAGGGTCAAGACTGATTTGCATATGGGCAGGTCTAAACTGGGGTGGCATGGTGAGCAAAAGAATGATGGATTTAACCCAGATCTCTTGACTGGGGGAGAATGTTTTGATTTGTTCTGCATTCCGTCCATCAATTGTTTGTCTTTTACTGCCCACTGACATGCACTTTGTTTGACTTGAGCCTTAGTGCCTGCGTGCTAAATCAAAGCTCCTCATAAACACCTGGCATGGCTCAAGCTTCAAAGTATGCACAGAAAAAAATACAGATAAACAACAGCATTGTAAAATAGCTAACTCTTGGGGAATGCAAGATCAAGTAAAGTATGAGAAATAAGAGAGGAACTAAATCACTGAAATGTATTGCCTTAACGTTTTTACCATTGTTTGTAAATCAACCCATGTTTTTGGCATCAGTTGTAACCTAGGGGCATGAAGAAACAGCCAATTTTAATGTTAGACATAAGAGAACTGTCCACTGTAAGCACATATCTCTCGCTTTGTGCTTGACTCGGATATTTGGATCAACTTCGCAAGAGAACAAGAACCGTGCTCATTATGTGGATACATTTTGCAGGGGGAACAAATGCTGCAGCTCCACTTCTAACGGGGCCAGTGACGTGCAGTCAGGGCCTGAGGTGTCACAGTGAAGGAGGTAGCGTGATGAGGGGTCTCAGCACAATATACATCACACAACATTAGCATGCACCAAATCAGACATGCTTGCATCCGCTTCCGTGTATGACAATAGGGTGGGATATTTTGCCTGTGAATGACGGGCGTCCTAAATAATGCAGGGATGAAGTCTTGGATGCCCGAAACCATAACGCTTATTGTGTCACAGGGCTACAGAGTGCATACCACCATGGACCACAATGGCAATGAAGGGCTTTAATACAGAAAGCCATGTGTCGTGCGTCTCAGTTCCGACAGTTTATTTACTGCCTGGTTTCCTGCTTTAGAGCAAGGCTGGGCAGGTAGCTTCAATCATATGTCTAAATAAATTGATCTATTTAATACGTTTTTACATAAATGTTAAGGAATTTCAGAGGGGCACAGCCCCTGAGCCCTAATGGAGAAACCAACAATATGTCAATGTACACTCAGAAAACAGGCAACTCAAGTTTAGCATAGGCACACAAAGGGTTCAGCATTTTGGGATAAATGTGTGAATTTTGTACTACTGCCTAGCAAACTATATATGACAGCAAATGTTTTGGGGTGCATGGACTCCATTTAGGAGTTGCACCTTGAAACCCGGGCTTAACCCTTGCCACCCCTGGCACTGCATCTATGACCCCTAACCTCACCTGAGGTCCACCTGCAACCCCCAGCTTGCCCCTTGCGACCCCCCTGGCACGGCATTTGTGACCCCTGGCCTCAGAGATACCAAAATCAGGGTCAGCTTGTCCTCATAGAAATCTGCCCGGTCTCCAATTTCCTTGTTTTACTTTTTGTTAATTTGTTCATTACACTAATAGAGAATAACAATTTACTAACAATTCAATTCACAACTCAATTCAATTAACAATTCACTACTAGTGGAATAAAAAAAAAGGAGTACACTTAGTTGGAATATGTCCTTCCCTGGCAGCAGAGGATAGTACAATATGCTTTTAAATGCATGTTGCGTGCATGCATGCAGGTGAGAGCATGTTTATGTGAAAGAGTGTATGTATGTGTGATTGCTTGTGTATGAGGAAGCATGTGTGTGTAAGTGAACATTAAGCTCAAATGGCGTATGGTGTCACTTCTGCTACCCCTGGCCATTTGGTGAAGTGACGTTCATATTGGGGTGACCCAATGAATGTTTTGTTAGTCAAAGAATGAAGAGGCTAATGTCTGTAACGTAATTCTCCAGGTATTTTGTAAGCGATTACTGAAGTGTGCTACATTATCGACACTTTATCGCTAATTATATAGTAATGCTCACTGGGCATCTATCCAAAACATAAATGGTTTACATAGTTCTATCAGGGGACCTCATTTACTCTGCACTTGAAACCTTCGAAGTGTTTATCTGCTTTTCTGCAACAAGGCTGACTCACCTTAATAGACCGACTGCGTAATGGATACATCATTTACCAAGCCAGAGTATCTTTTGTTCTAAGGCTTTCAGAAATATTATAAGGCTGCAAAATGGTGTTTGATCAAATGTCTGTAAGAAATGTATTAAAGCTTATGTTTGTCTGTTAAATAAAACATCTTATCAATAACGGAGCCATCTTTGAATGGTAACAGGCCATTCTTCCCAGGGCAATTGCCTATCCTTGCTATTGTTGAATCTGGTAGACTATGGCTGTCACTGCAATTACATCTAAAAATCATTTAACATTTTAAATTTCTTCTAAAACAAAATCATCTAAAAGTTGTATACCACCTTTACTGAAAGTATACACCAAATATTAGATCATTTTAAGGTCTTCCATGTGAGATTTGGCAGTCTTCCACTTACTAACATGTTTATAATATAGGTCGGTGCTATACACTTCACTGGTTTTGGCCCCATGCAAATGAGGGAATCCCTTTGCCTTTGCGCCCGCGCTGTAGTACAGATGCGGGCACAGAGGCAAAGAAGCTCTCAGGAGGCGCACTGACAGTGCGCCAACTAAAAGGTGGCACACTGTCAGTGTACCCCCTGATTGCAGCCCTTTGGAGGGAGGAAAGGGGGTCCCATTGACCCCCCCAGACATCCCATTCCCGGCTGGTGCAGTCACTCACTGCATCCGTCTGCAAGGAGATCTCTAACCCCCTTTAAAAATGGAGGCGGGTGCTGTCTGCACTGTGAAAACACAGAGCAGCTTCAAACTAGCCGCTCCGTTTTTCTCATGAATGCTCTGCCCTGAGGGCAGTTCGAGTTCGTGGTTGCCCTGGCAGCAGCACATTCACCCTAATACGGTGCGCAGGGAGAAAAAGGTGTGCCCGGTGCAATCAAGGAAAATGCACCGTATTTATAAAACGGTCCCTGATGTACAAAGATTACATGTGCAAAAGTGGTCTCAAATTGTGCACTTTTTGAAAATGCTATCTGATTTTGTGAACCAACTTATGTACAAATGGATCCTTTAAAAATGTACCAAATTGCAGGGGGTGACTTTCAAATAGGCAGGTCACAATTTGTGAAACACTGTGATTGACTACAATCAAAGGGATAGCGACCTGCAAGTAACAGCAGACCATTATCTGCTGTTGCTTTCCAAACTGGAAAACATTTTTTAAAACAGTCTGAGTTTCTCAAAGGAACCTAGACTGCTTTAGAAAGAAACACCTTTTCATTTTGGAAAACTTCAGTGAGAGCAGGCAAGTCGTCCCCAGGATCCCTGCCTACTCCCCCCTGAAGTTGTCACACGGATTCCAAAATGACAAGGGGTCCAATGGGGGCCCCTTCAACTTTTTGAATCAGTTATCACCCTAACTTGGCAGGCAGGTGTGAGAAGTTGGCCTGGTATATGCTGTCCACTAGTTATAGTGGGCACCTTGCACCAGTCCAAACGACCCGTATTGATGATTAGGTTAAAGAAAACCTTTATTGAAAGCTATCCTAGTGGTAGCTATGGAGAGCAACCTTCAGGCTAAGTCTACCAGATTATAACCTCCTGAATGACTAAATTAAAGGAGAACCCCACAAGATATATATAAAATATATGTATTTATTACTAAACACTCTCTACTAACCTCTTTATGAGATTAGAGTACATGATACACAATATTAAAGCCCTAGAATGGCAGTAAATTGCACAATACACAGTGGGCCCCAGGGGGAGACCAAAGCATATATTAAGAAAGTGGTATAACAACCACGACTTGACTAGACACAGTCCCTAGAGCACGTAGAATCGTTGGGACCTCAAGGAAACACCCAAGGTAGTGACACAGGCGACCCACGGGGGACGCGTGCAGTGTGAGAACCGTACAATCCTATGGGAAAGTGGCGGTTGGAATTTTAAAACTTAAGGACACTTAGGAGAGGACTTTGAGCAAACCCTTTCAAATTTAGAAGGTTCTAAGGGCAGCACCCATGTGATCACCGGAGTAGTCGTGTTACCTAACCCAGGGAAGCCGGGTGCATAGGTGTCAAATGGTGTGGTCCAAGCCTGGATCTGAGCTGAGAAGAACCTGAAAGCGGAGAGGACAGAGTCTGGGTCACTTGCCAGTTACCAGGGGCTCGGTAGACGAATGCCCACAGATGCCGGGTGTTTAAGGTGAGATGAGGTGAAGCTTGACCAACAAGCCTTGGCAACTGCAACCAACGCGGTCAGAGAAAATATGCTTCGGTGTGGACCAGCAAGGACCTGTGGACTCCCCAAGTGATGGAGAGTCAGGGCACATCTGGAGCACCCAGGAAATCCCACTGAAAGCTAAAGTACCCTTCTCAGGGACCCACAGGTCGACGGACCAGGGAACACGAAGGGACCTTGAGAGGAATCACAAAATACTAGCCCACGGAACACTCGTGGACTGGAGGCCAGTAATCTTTGGTGATATCACTGCTCGTGGTCTGGACTACAAGTAGCCCAAAGCACAGCCTCAGGGATTGCCAAAAAGCATATGCTGCCACAAATGTGCACGGTGTCCAGGGGTTCAGGTTGCACGGTCCCCACAAGTGCTGCAGGTCTCAGGTTTGCTGAGAGCACTGGTCGGTCTTGGGGAAGCTTAGGAACCCACCTCCTGTGTTGCAAAATCTTCGGAGTCCTTCAGGAGCTGCGTAGATGCAAACCGGTTAGATGCGTCTTTAGTGCCTGGCTTGCAGGGGAGTTACTCCTTTACTCCATGGGAGATTCTTCCATCATCCAACGTAGTGTAGATAGTTGAAGTACTTGGTTTCTGTAGCAGAGTTTCGTCCTGGTGAATCTAAAGTAATGTAGCTAGGGGTTCCTACTTTATATGCAAGGAAGAGGTGGGACAAACTCTGGGGACCCACCTATGGGAGGGTCAGGACCGAGGGGTGGCTACACCCATGTCCTTTGTCCAGTTTTGCACCAGAGCAGGGGCTGATAGCCCCGGCAACCGGTTTGAGCTGGACTATGCACAGGGACACCAAATGTGCCCCCAGTGCAGACATCAATGCACTCTTGGAGTGCACCCACCCAACCCCAATACGCTAAAGCCTGTCTGGGAGGTGGTCACACCTCCCTGTGACAGGAAACCTATTGTCCAGCCATCCCCTGCTGGAGTTTCGTCAAGCAGCAGGAGGGCAGACTCGTGTCTATGGCTGGCAGCATCCCTTTTGTGATGCCAGGGTTTGTAAAGCTGGTGCCGGGTGTACCGGTGTTGTCATATTTCTCCCTCTAGTAGGGTGGAATCATACCTCCCACACCAGTTACTGGTGTGGAGGTATGATTCCAAGGTGTTTAAAAAGTTAGCATTTACCGTGAGGTTATAATGCACTTAAGAGTATATGGTTGGCTGCATCACAAACAACCCTGGAATAGAGGTTCCAAAGGCTGCAGAGGGGCTCTGCTCATGCAAGTGCACCCTCTCACATAAAACCCAGCACCCTTACTTCAGGATGGATAAGGTCTGCCATAGGGGTGACTGATACGTTTATATGTGCAGTGATATGGAGTAGATATAGTGAACCTATATCTAAGTAAAGGGTGCATACACCACCTTACACAGGCTGCTGTAGCAGACCCGTTGTGTCATTTTGAATGGTCTCCCAGGGGTGGCATAATACATGCTGCAGCCCCTGAGAGGCCTCTGGGGTACCTATGCCCTGGGTACATAGTATACCATATACTAGGGACTTATAAGGGTACCCCAGAATCCAATCTGAGGTGTACCTAAAGTACATGCAATCAATTTAAAGGAGAAAGCAGCTAGGCTGGGGTCCTGGAAAGCAGGATCCCAGCCAGACTATGTCGAAACAGTGACACATCAGCAAAAAGTGGGGGTAACTATAAGAAGCAGATCCTACTCTCCTACAGCGGGAACAGATCAATGTGTTGAGACAAGAATTATGGTCACAACCATTATTCTATATTTTGCAGACTTGAAATTATGCAGGATCGCCGTTAAAGGCCACTTCCAAATTGTGATTATGTATGGGTTTCTAAACCCATTGTGCAATTCAGAAAAAGTTCTCTGATTCACTAAATTGGTTTAATGCATAAGTAAATTACAAGAAGAGGAAGCTGGGCCATTAAATAAGTAGCAAGCAAATAAGATTGACAAGAAAACCAATCAATGGTAAGCAGTGACTGACCCACTGCACACAGTAAGAATTGGTACAGCTACAGCTATTTGCACGTGAGTCCTGAGGACAGCAGGTATGCTGTACTTCATCTACTTCATCTTTGCACTGTTGTTGTTCCACATGCCACTGAGAAATTGGCCAGCACAGGTGCAAAATTGCCTAAAAACAGGGCAAATTTGCCCAGCACTGATGCAATTGTCATGATTGAACCTTTGCAGCTCAAAGAAGCAACTGCTCAGCCAGGAAGGTTTTCCAAATGATGCTGCAGAAACCATTAAAATTGCAAACGAACAACATTTTTATAGAATTATTAGCTTTTATCGAATAGAGGTTGATATGACCCATATACAATTTCAACTAAAAAGTGTTTGCATTGAATGTGGCTAATACGCAGCTGCACTCTCCCCATCAGTAATTTCACTGCCAGGCAACACTAAAGGAACTTACAGCACAGCAGGCGGCAGTAGGGAATTTAAAGAAAATTGTCACTGTGGAAAAAAGCAAAGTGTGGCAAAAAGCCATAGTAAAGCATGGGCGCAGGCGGTACCTCCCATGCAAAAATAATCTTTGAGTCTTGGGCCACGGGGCACCAACACTGATACTGACAATGGGCTTAAGATGAGTCTACTGCTTACGACAGGTTGGCTTTGTTGTCAGTGTCATTTGCTTGCTACTTATTCAATGGCTATCCCTATTTGTCTTG
The DNA here is from genome assembly GCF_964204655.1 of Triturus cristatus. Taxonomy (NCBI): domain Eukaryota; kingdom Metazoa; phylum Chordata; class Amphibia; order Caudata; family Salamandridae; genus Triturus; species Triturus cristatus. The sequence goes on along the minus strand of NC_140591.1, from coordinate 1,474,242,131 downwards.
TATTTGTCCCTCCCATGGAGCATATCTTCTTTAAAATTCTTTTGACTATATGATTTGTATTTTTCCCCTGCTTGGATTGAGGGAACCACTTTTTTCTTTGCTTGCAGCATATGTGAGTTCATGTGTTTTCTTGCTCTATTCCTGCAGGCCCCTCTCTCCTCTATTACTCTCCCTCTCTCTCATGCCTGTTCACTACAGGTACCATGTTCTCCCTCTTTTCAGGACCTCTTTCGCCTCCTTTGTTGCCTCTTTCTATGCCTTCGGTCTTCTTGCTCATGCTTTTTCTCACTCTCTGCTCTCTTTTTCTCGAGGTCACATACTGTAGTGTCTCTCCCCCTTTTCTCAACTCTTTTTCATTGTATTGCCTTTCTCTTCTCACCTCCCAAGTGCCTTTCAGCCTTCTGCTCTTTTGTTCTCCCTCCTCCAGTCTTGGGCCTTTCTTTGGGCCTTTTGTGCGCCTTCCTTCCATTTTTCTGCTCTCAGTATCTGTTTCTTTGTTTGCCACTTCTCTCCTCTTCTCTCACACTGCTTACCCCTTCAGGCCGCCGCAGCTCCCCCAACCCCCTCCCACACTTGTTCTCCCACACTGCTTCTTATGTATTCTTGTTTCTTCACACCTATTCTAGCCCCATCCACCATCCCCAGGCACCCCCCCCTGGTCCTCCTTATTGGCGGTCCCAGTACAACCGCACACCCGGACTGCATCCAGCACCACAACCCCTAGTCCAATGAGCCAACTCCGCTACACAGCATCTACCCTCCTGTCATTCGACCCAGGACACCAAGCAAACCACTGCTGCCACACTGCGCCACACAGCATGGTAGGACCTTTCTCCTGCTTCCACTGCTGCTTCACTTGCAACAGCACACCTGCACACATCCCCCACACTCCCCCACCACCCACCCATACTATCCCCACAAAACATGCTGTACCAGGATCTCAGCAAACACTTGCATGCAGGCTCCTCAACAACCATTCGCTCAGCAAACACACAATCAAAATCTGGGATCTCCTCGACAGCAGCGCGCCAGACCTCCTCTTCCTCACAGAAAGCTGGCTAAAACAAAAGTTGGTTCCCAACATTGCCGTGGCCACCCCTGCATTCTACAAAACCACACTCCAAGAGTTCTTTATAATTAGGAAGAGTACTCTCGATTATCCACAAAGACACCATCAAATGTGCCACATCCACAGACTCAGACACCCCCTTCATGGAACACTAGCACTTTCAGCCGAGAAACAAACAACAGCTTCACCCTGAAAGGAACCCTAACATACAGGCAACTTGGACCACGAACCAACTTCAGCAACTTCATAACAGTCTTCATTGCTCCCCTCACTATCAGTTTCAAGGACTGCATACTACTCTGTGGCCTCAATTTGCCCCTGGAGGTTCCCACCAATCCCTGCTACACAGACCACTTACAGATCCTGAACAAAATCACACTCTTCGGGTGCGTCACAGACTGAACACACATTGCAGGACACACCATAGATCCAATCTTCCCTACTGGGAACAAAATAAATACATCTCTGCCTCCCCGCTCACTGGGTTTGACCACTCCATCATTCACTTCCAAACCTCCACACAGTAGATCAAAGTACCCACCTGCATGAACCTGCCCAGCTGTAACTGTAACAAAATAACGGAGTAGTCAACGTGACTCTAAGGTATGGGAGTGGCAATGGGGGGGAGAGCATAATATAGCCTTATACACGGACGAAGTGCTCCTCTTCCTGACTCGACCACAGCTGTTGGGCCCTCGAGCCCTCCATATCCTAGGCGTGTTTGAGCAAGCTTCCAGCCTCTGGATAAACTGGCAAAAGTATCTTCCGGTCCAGCTGAAGGGTGACTCTGCTATAGTGAGTTAGCTGAGCACTATACTGGTTTATTGTCTGAGCTTCAAGTGCCTAGGGGTCTAAATATCACTCCTACTGCACCTGCCTATGACCCTCAATCTTGCCTCCTCTGCTCGCCGACACCAAGCCCTGCAGTCTTGGTCCGGTTTCCCGCTAAACACACTGGGTAGGGTGTTCAAAGGTTTGTTGCTTCGCAAGTACCTCTATGCTCTACAGAATTTCCCATTCCCCATCCACACTTCCTGGTTCACACAACGTAATGCTCTCATCTGCTCCTTTATTTGGACTGAGAGGCTCCCACACAATGCTAAGTGCTGCCACTCAACGTTTGACAGGGGCTTGGGACTGGCTGATATTAAGCTCTCCTATTGGGCAGCTCATGTTTTGGCCATTAATGACTGGATGATGGGGGGACTGTAGTGACCCCGCCTATAAAGCAGAGCTGGCCCCACTGGATCTGGACAGGATCTGGACAGGTTCCTGGGATACTTGTTTGGCTGCCTTATTGGCACCACAAAGCTGGAACCCACTATAGTGGTGCTTTTCTGCTAGCACGCAGCGCCCTACTTCGTGAACTGGGATCGTAAACTCATGCAGCTGACTTTCCTGCGGAGAGGGTGCTGATTACATAATAGTCAGTGGGATACGATCGATATTACATCCCTTGGGGATGTGTGGAGCAGCACCCACATGAGTTCCATTGCTGAGCTGCAGGCCCTCTTCCTGATTAGCCACACACAATGAAAAATGTTCTAGCTTTCGTAACAGAAAGTTTAAATTCTATTAAGGACATGCAAGGATGGATCAGGCTGTTCTCTCTTCACTTTTATCGACCAGCAGCCATTTAACATTGGTAAAGATTCAGTCAAGACATTCTAAAAAGGAATCTACATTTCCCATGAAACACAGGGTACAATCCATGTTCAGCGTCCTCCTTTACAATGCCCTGCCGACGCTCCTTCTCCCTTTTTTCCTGCAACCACAGCCAGACGTTTAGGGATTCATTCTTGTTTACTAGACTCTGTGCCTGAGAAAAATATATATCATGGTATCAGTGAGCTGTCAAACACATACACAAAGATTTTACTGCCGGGAAAAAAATATAATAGATTAGAAGTGTAATGCAATTGTATGATCATACTACTCAGTTAGATAACAATTATTTCTTCTTACAAATTGCCCCATGTATTTTATAGACAGAACTCATAAAACTTCGAAATGGGAGAGTAGGAACTCCATAGAAAGCCACGGTGGGCTAATCCTCTCCTCAGTGTCCTTAATAGAATTGAAACTTTCCATTACGATAGCTAGGTCATTTTTCATTTTATATCAGGACCCGGAGGAGAGGATTAGGCTGGTTTAAAGCTTTTCCACCACTAAATATGTCAGGTTTTACACTAGTTTAAAGTAAAACCTCTTAAGGGTTCAGTGCTTAATTTGAGCCGGAGCTTTCCGGTGCTGAGCACCGGCACTTAATTGGTTTCCGGTGCTTGGCACTAGGACCTAATTGTCAACACCACACTTAGGGCAGTCTGCCACAAGGTGGCGCTGCTCATGTAATTTAGAGATCAGCAGATTAACAGTTGTTTAGGAAAACAATATACATTTAAAAATTACTAATACCTGCCTCTCGAGCCATTCCTTTAGCTTTGGGGACCTGGAATAATCTGAACTGTCTCATTTACATGCAAGAGAGATGGTTAGTAGTTGTTTTGGCAGCAATGACAAGGGCGATGGGTGGTGCAGGCTGCAGTGGCCTCCTGGTCAGAGCCCTGGCACTTGATATTTTACAAATTAAGCACTGTAAAGGTTGAGTCCGAGGACCAATCTGCCGCTTTGACAATATCTTCCAAGCAGGCACCCACAACAAAAGCCTTTGAGGCCATAGCCCCTCTACCTGAATGCGCACCAAACAGTGAGGTATCAATACCAGCCTCTTGCATGGCCCATCGGACCCACCTGGCAATCAGAGGGAAAGAAACTTCTTTATGGCCACACATAGTTCAGGTACATTCGGAAACGTGGGATAGGAAACACATTTTGAATTACATTTTGTACATCCGAAAACATTGAGTGTCATCCCATCCGGAGTGAATACTCTATCTGTTATGTCCAGTGCCCGTATTTCTGACATTCGCATGCATGAGATCAAACACAAAAGTGTAGCTAGTTTTGCCTACCTCTGCTTACGCTACAAATATCTGTTAGCTGACCATAATTTGAAAAGGAGTAAAACCTTGTTGACATCTCCAAAGCGTGGAATATCTGGGGCCTGGAGGAAGACACAATTGAGCGCCCCTCATAAGTTTACATGTTAAGGATGTTCTCCCACAGGCAGTCCTTCTATTGGCACGTGGCCTGCCGATAGGGCAGATCTAAAAGTATTAATGGACCTATACACCAAGCTCTCTGACACCAGGGAGGATAGAAAATTTAAGATATGCACAACTTCTGCCCCTATGGATCGAATTGCTGTTGATGACACCAACCCAACTATCTTGACTAGGGCGAGAGATAACGTTTGGTTGTGCTAGCTGCCCGAGATTTAGTGAGAAACAAGGCAACCTTTCGTGGAATGTCTGGAACCTGCCAACGTTCCTGGTAATTCTCCATGCCATGAAATGGAGCAAGCCCTCCTGAAACAGATGATGGTGGTTTCCCTGGGGATCTCAAAGGAGATCCAGAAATGGTGGCAGAAGGATTGAAAAATCCCAAGAAAGTTCCATCAGAACCAGAAACCGAACTTGAGACCTCCATACTGGTGTCATCAGCACCAGATCAACCTGCTGTCTCCTAATTTGGGTAGACTCTCTCATGATCATGGCAAAGGGCGGAAACGCATATCTTGTCTCCTTCCTCCAATCATGCAGAAAGGCATCTGTCGCCACTGCGTTGGGATCTGGTCTACAACTACAATACCTCTTCAGTTGGTGATCCAGACAAGAGGCAAAGAGATCCATTGTAAACGGGCCCTATTTGGTCAGAATCTCCTGGAACACTTGTGTGTGGGAAATGACAAAGACTGACGTCCAGCCAGAGGCATGAATGTCAGTCTGATATCTGGTTGGCTGTCCCCAGCAGGTGTTCCATCTTGAAAGAAATCTGATTGTCCAGACAGTAACTCCAGAAATCCCTAGCTAGATCTGCCAATGCTTTCGATCTTTTTCCTTCTACTTGATTGCTATAGCATACTGCTGCTACATAGTCCATCTTCAGCAAGACACAAGACTGAGCCTTCTCCCTGGTCCAGCATTTCACTGAAAAGGACCCGACAGATGTTCCAGGCAATTTATGTGGAGATGTTGCTCTGTGGAAGACCATTTTCCTCCTGTGGATAAGTCTCCACACCTGCCTCCCCAACCTGAACCACTGGCATCTGATTCAATGATTAAGTCCAGTTGGGAGCCGAAAATGGCATGCCCATTCCATGCTCCCATGTGAGAAATCCACCACGTTACTCATCTTCTGAGAGGGGTACCGACTAAGAGTACATGAGCCCCCTCTGCAGGTGGGAGATGTTTAGGCGCTGGAAGGCCTGATAATGCAGGGGACCTGGAATAATCTCTTGTATAGAGGATGAAAGAAGACCCACTCTGCGGGCAATCTGCCATAAGGAAGTGTTGGGTTTGGCCGGGCTTCTCTTGAGCTCATGTTTAAAGGAAGGCTCAGTGTTGCTTGGACAGTATCCACCATGAATCCCAGAAATTGTAGGTTCTGAGATGGTATCAGAGAAGATTTCAGTTCCTTGAACATGAAACCGAGGGACTCTAGAATATTGATGGTCTCTTGATGGTTGTTCCGTAACCTGTAGCAGCGCTGATTTAACAGGAGATGTCATCTAAGTAAACAAGTAATCTTATTCCTTTGGCCCTTAGATGCTCCAGCACTGGTCTCAGGACGTTGGTGAAGCACCATGGAGCGGATGACTGAAGGAAAGGGAGGGCAGTGAATTTGAATATTTGGGTCCTCCATTGGACCTTGAGGAAACGCCTGTGTGGAGGCAAGATCGGAATTGTAAGGTAGGTATCTCGGGGGTCTAAACGACCATCCAATCGCTGGCCTGTAACACATCCCTTAGAAGGAGTATCCCTTCCATCTTGAAGTGGCGAAACACCAGCCACTTGTTGAACTCCTTCAAATTTAGCACCGGGCGCTGACCGCTATCCTTTTGCTCCACTAAAACAAGATTGTTGAGGAAACCTCTGAGATGCAGTTGGGGTGGAATAATTGCCCCTTTTTCCAGGAATTGTGAGACTTCCCCGTCCACCAGGCTGGACTGGAGCTGTGAGAATACTAGGGGCTGTAGTGTCTGGAGTTGCACAAGGGACCCATAAAATTCTATCTGGAAAACGCTCACAGTCTGAAGTACCCAGGTATCTGATGTAAGAAGTTTCCAATTGTGGAAAAGCAGTGAAAGCCTGCCCCCAAGTTTGATCCCTGAGAGGGTTTGAGCACTCACCTTGAGAGGTGTTGTAGGAGGCATTATTCTTCGAATTTCCTCTTGAACCTCTGTTGCGGGGGTAGCTTCGCATAGCGTAGAAGTTCCTGAAACAGGAACAGTCCTGATATTGGCCTCATTGGCTGCCTGCTCCTTTGGCGGCTTGGTGGATGACATGGCCAGTCGAGCACCTCCTACCTTGACCAGCTTTGGCAAAAACACCAGGGGTAAAAATCCTCTTAATCAATGTTTGACCCTTATCAAGGGAGTTGAATGTATTGACAAACTTTCATAGCTCTCGAATAAAAGGTTCCCCAAAAAGGTTGCCTTGTGCTATGGGGCCTGCTTCAGATGTTGCCAGTTCCCCTAACCTCGGGTCAATTTTAATCAGTAAGGATTGATCCAGCGGAAAGGGGCAAATTTACAGATCCTCCCTGCGTCACAGATCTGTTACCACACTTATTCATACACACACGCATTCATTGGTGGGGCCCATAACACCAACATTCACGCTAACGCACTTGTATCTGCACACAGGAGGATGATGAATCTGCTGGACATGTGGGGGGGTACCTTATTACCTATAGGGAAGAAAAGTTATTTACAGAATATACATTTGCATCACCTCCTATAGGATCCTAACCTTAACATCAAGGCACTCCACCACTTGGTTGACGGACCAATTAGTTGGACTGGTTGATGGTGATTTAGAACCAGCTAAAACACATTTAAGCTTCAGAATCCTCTAATCACTTCATTGAAGAAATACCCACAAACTCATAAATGCTGTTAATCAATTATTTGTTTATCTAAATATTGTTTGTAATTAATATTAACATTTGGTCAATCAAAGTTTATAATTTTAATCAATCAGCACAAATCGCATGACATTTTATATTTACCTATTCTTGCTAGCGGGGCTTTTCTAATTCAATTGGCTCTGCATAACCGAATTTAGCTGTTAAATTGTCCAAATAAAGCAGGCCAAGGCTCAAAGTCCGGGAAGTTCTTTGCTCAGCACAATCCAGTCCCAAAGATCTCCAAAGGACCAGGAATCGTGCAAGCATCTGCTATCGCCTGTGGGGTCGATAGGGGTGTGCGGTCATCGAGAGAAAGAGTGCAGCTAGCTCCTCCCTATTCTACTACCCTTTTTATAATAACATTCGGGATAACATGAAAAATTCTTAGACTAAGGATGAGTTTTGCAATATCGTCCAATTTTCCCATTAGCTTGGGTTCTCATAGATTTTGCTGGTTCACTTCCTCTGTATATGTCATCCTCATGCAACATTGTAGATGCTTGCTTGTGTGTGACTATTGTTCATCTAGACCAGTTTTTACTGACTGAAGTTTGGCAATCCTCCATGTTCCTATCCTTGACCAGGAACACTGTGCTCTGACTTGAGGTTGCCTGGAGGTCTTCGGAGCCATCCGAGTCTGCGCAGTAGACATCACGCTCACGAGACTGTGGTCACATCTGAACTCCATTTTGGATGTCATGTTTTGGTAGGCCCAAATGTCAACTTAAGCAAAACAAACACAAAAGAATAATTAATACACCGAAATGAAGATTCTAATGTTAAACCATCACTAATCCCTTTATGTCTTAGTATTTTCCTAGCTTTTAGCGACATTTGAAGCAATAAAAACTCACCATTCGGTCCAAACGGGAATGCAAACGTCAAAAAAGCAACATAAATCATTCAATATCCTATTATCACACGTACTATTATTAATAGGCGTACCACAGTTAGTTATTTGGGTTATTCTGCCATGCAAATAGCAATGAGTCCCACATGTAATTGGTATTTACTAAAGGTGCAAATGGTTGATTAATATAACACTGCAAACAGTTAATTCAATTTATAATATAAGTCAGTTAAGTGATTAGTATTTCCATGCAAAATAGAGGAGGTATACAACATTTTGCTTTACCTGCTCCATCAGGATCTGCACCTCTTGGTGGATATTGCACAGTTTGCATCTCCTAAAAAGATCCTCACACGTTCCACCCACCTTGATAAGTTCTTAGGAGAAATAAGGGTACCAGATGCTTTCGTGTCCTCGGCCATGTCTAAGATCTTTGACAATGGCCCTGCCACATCTAAAAGTTTATCCTTGTAGGACCGCCAGGGCCGGTCAATCCCTTTCTTAGGATCTCTCATTAATTTGGTCATAAAATTGGCCCTCCACGCATCTATATCTGTTGTAAAAGCGACTTTGCTGGTTAAATAAGGACTTGAGCATTCTGCCCGAAAGCAACGTTGCACCTCCTTATCCAAAGACTTCCGCAGGCGACCTGCTACATAGGCGGCAACCTTTGGCGCTGGGACCCATTCCGTGGAGCAGGGATGTAGTAGGTCATCTGGGTCCAGCATATCAGAATCTGGGGCTGTGGAGGTCTGGTCTGTTTTTAACTTCCCAGGCAAGAAAGGAGGCTCATTAGACAGCCGCCATACACTGTCTGGTTCTCCTTCGCACTCAGCATATGTGGCATCTGGGGAGTCATCCCCATCCAATGGGTCCTAGGGGGAGAAGAAAAGGAGAGGGACCCCGAGGTACAGGGAGCAGGGTTTTCAGGAATGTGGGTTTGAGACTCCATAAAAGCATTCTTGAGCATCTAGATAGACCCCTGGGCCGGTAGCACACTTGCGCTTGGACTCAAGATGTGCCTGAGGATGCCCTGGAGGTAGGGCGGCTTGAGGGCCCCGAAGGTTCCTCCCTCTGTCTGAGGGGATGTAGGCACTGGGTTTGGCGTAGTAATATTTTCTTCTCCAAGGGTGCCACAATGTGAGAAACTGCCTTAAAGATGGAAACATCAATAATTTGGCAGAATCATCGTCAGTGGGGAGATGAGTTCATTCCTCCTCTTCCATATACTCCCCGGAATCTTCCCCCGGATAATCAGCCGGACTCTGCATTTTGTTGTAGCCCCCAAGGCTGTAAAAAAAAACTGAAGGATATTCTTTATATTTATGGTTCTAAATATATTTAAAGAGAGCTGATTTCCCTGTTCACTGCCAGGAATAGTGAGTACCAAAGGAAATGATGGACGGAGTGTTGAACATTGCAAGCACTCACCCCCAGTCAACTGATCTGGGTTTAATCCATCACTGTTCTTTAGCCCACTCTGCCACCCCAGTTTAGACATGGCCATATGCAAATCAGTCTGACCCTGTGCCTCATGGGAACAGTCCAGCCCGAACTGCCAAGCCATGTCTTCCCTGGACCGGAAACAAGCTTCCTAGGACCGGTTTCTGGCATTTCAGCCGTCTTCAGCCAGGCTTGCTTGAATCCAGTGGCAAAGTGAGCAAGGGACTCACGTCTGAGCATACCCTGCCAACTTATGGCGAACAAAGCAAAAACCAAAGGAAATGATGGACGGACTGTTGAACATTGCATGCACTCACCCCCAGTCAACTGATCTGGGTTTAATCCATCACTGTTCTTTAGCCCACTCTGCCACCCCAGTTTAGACATGGCCATATGCAAATCAGTCTGACCCTGTGCCTCATGGGAACAGTCCAGCCCGAACTGCCAAGCCATGTCTTCCCTGGACCATAAACAAGCTTCCTAGGACCGGTTTCTGACATTTCAGCCGTCTTCAGCCAGGCTTGCTTGAATCCAGTGGCAAAGTGAGCAAGGGACTCACGTCTGAGCATATCCTGCCAACTTATGGCGAACAAAGCAAAAACCAAAGGAAATGATGGACGGAGTGTTGAACATTGCAAGCACTCACCCCCAGTCAACTGATCTGGGTTTAATCCATCACTGTTCTTTAGCCGACTCTGCCACCCCAGTTTAGACATGGCCATATGCAAATCAGTCTGACCCTGTGCCTCATGGGAACAGTCCAGCCCGAACTGCCAAGCCATGTCTTCCCTGGACCGGAAACAAGCTTCCTAGGACCGGTTTCTGGCATTTCAGCCTTCTTCAGCCAGGCTTGCTTGAATCCAGTGCCATTCCGATCCCCACAGAGACAGAAACACTAATAGGCAGCGTTACTGACCCAAAAAGAAAGACAAAATGACAGACAGCACTGACACATCCAGAAAAATACAGGGAGTAAAGGAACCCTGCATTCAGAGACACACATGCCTGTTGCCCGCTTTATCCGCCTGGAAGGCAGATGTCTCACCTGCATCCAGTCACCGCTGTCCCGAGTGGACAGACAGACGGACGTGGTCCGGTATGCGGCCCTCAGGCCGATAAGAGCTAGTGACAGGGCTCGGCCGGACGCGGAGGCTCTCAGATCTCGCGGACGCCACCAGCTCAGCAGTAAAAGGCTTCGTCCCGAGCCGCGGACGGACAATAGAAGACCAGACAGACAGACAGAGCAAGATGGTGGCGTCCACCAGCGCGCTGCGCGACCGTTGCAGGGGAGGCGCTAATCAGGAACGAGGAACACAGGTGCGGGAAGGGGGGGGTGACGGTCAGGGTGTTTGCAAGTTAGTGGAAGCCGGAGGCCGCCAAATCCCTGCCAGGGGCCGTCACGAATATGTATTCTATCAAGTGGTCGAAGTGGGGAAAAAAAAGTAGGGGAGCTGTGGGCGGAGAATCAGAGGGCGGGAATAACCTGAGGATTGGATCAGTGGGCGGAGTTAGAGGTGTGGCCAGGATTGGCAAAACATCCCAATCTTTAGTATTTGTTTGGCATTTCACTGACCATTTACAGCTTATTATGTTATGTAATTCAACCAATGGATACACATGATTATTTAACGATTAATATGAGTTATTGACATTAAAATAAATTCACAAAGTGGGATATGTTTCTAATCACAGAATGTCCCAAATATGCTTAAAAGTGGAAGAACAAGCCATTTGTTTCTGAGCCATGGATTTTCTGTTGTCAGCAATATACACAGAGACAATCAATTTTACGTGTGTAAATCACTGTATTGGAAATGTTACATCAGACAAAGGACTACAAGGTGTAGGAGTCACATGACAACCATATTAGTAGGCAGTATAGTTTAATAGTGATTGATCTGGAGAAACACAAACTCAGAATTTAAAACTTAATACCATGATTGGAGGTTCCCTTTAATAATCATTATTGATTTCTATCCAAATGAACACTTTTTGCAACATTAGGATAATCATAGGCTTAGGGAACAAAAAACATAAAGCTCTAGTTTATACCTTGCAGTTTGTATGCAGCCCTAAGATGAAAGCTAATAGCTCACTGTTCTTTGTTAGGAATTTAACTTATAAACTGCAAGTAGCAAAAGGATCTTACTGTCAAAAGCAGTAACCCACTAACCTATTTACAATATGTGCACTTTGTGATGGGCATGGTACATGTTCTTAGCAGCAGGCACATTAACCCTCTGCGCTATCGTTCCATGAGTCAAAACTTCCACTAGACAAAACTCCGATCTCGCTCTAGTAAGACGTTTATTCACCAGAGTTATCATGACATTTTGATTATTGCCGAAAACTGCTGTAGGCCAGGAAGGAGGCAGCAAGTGCTTTTAAAACCATAATATACAATGCCCCCACTCAAAGTCAGCACCCGTTGCGGTCACACCGGTCGCATCACCCTAGTGCCAGCTCTTCTCAGGGGTCCTGTAACCTCACTGTTGCTCTAGGGTCTGCTACTTCTTAGGCCTGCCAGCAAGACTGGAGGTGAACTTCACCTCCAGTCCAGGATTGTGGTGGGCAAGCCTTCAAGGTGAACCCACACGCCACTGCTAGGGTCCACCTGCTGGTGTTAAGACACCAGGGCTTTTCCGGATTTGCAGGGTCTTCTAAGGTCTAGCGTGGGAATGTGCTCCCTCAGGAGAGTGGTCTGGGGGACTGCTCATGAAGGCTGAACCTGGTTCCTCAGTTCTAAATTTGGCAGCTCTACCCCCAGTGCTACATCCGCTCCCTCACTGAACACCATACTGCCCCACTGAGAGAAATTCACACTGCCTTCAACTACAATCCAATGTGACCTGCTATAAACAACTGAATGCGACTCAATTCAAATTAAGCACTGGCAAGAGCAATATGCTCCCTAAAGGAAAAAGTAACAACATCCTGGAAAAAGCAAACACTCATTGGGAATGAAAGATTAAATAAAGCTTGTGAAATGTAAGCAGGAACAACATGGTGAACTTAACGCTTTTACACTCACTATTCAGAAATCAGTGAGTGCTTCTGCCTGAAAACTACAGGGCCCAGAAAGGACCCATTTCAATGTCCACTGCTTATATGCTTACAAAACGTAAGCAGTATGGTTTAAAAAGACCACATTCGTGAACACAAAGCCGCCGTACACATTTTGTTTCCCAATCCACCCATCAACCAGGTACCGCAGTACCTCCAGGTTTGGCGCACTTCCCCACCGGGGGAAAACAGCGCTTCACTGGCAAACTGAGTAAAGTGACGCTAATGTTTTTGGGGTTTGAATAAAACCGATATGGGCACTTTAAGAACATTCCGTCTTGCTATATTTATTGATTTTTCATATTTTGAACCTTTTATTTCCGTGGCTTCACTTTGGGATAGAAAAATTTCAAAACGGCATTTCCAGCAAAAGTGTTTTTCTTTTTTGCATCCATTTCACAGGGGAACAAATGAACGACAGGAAGAAAGAGAGGGTGAGAACCATTTCTTGAGTCACAATTTGTATCCGATTCCTCGTGGCGGCCCCTGGGGTTTGGCGGCCCTGTGCAGGTGCACAACTTGCACATGCCTAAGGCCGCCCCTGATGGACCTCCCCGGCGCTGCCTTTGATTGTGGAATGGTGGAGGGTGTTTGATTGGTGCTCCAAAATGTAGGAGAAGGTGTACAGAGCACAAGGATCTCCAAGGAAGCATGCCCAGATCTGGGGCCATTGGTGGGTCTGCTATGGAGTGGAAGACATCCAGCACTGGAGAACTGATATGGGTCCTTTCCCGGCTCTTGTTAGGTTGAGGTGGGGGAGGTGGGTAGAATGCGGTTTGGGAAAGTATGTGTGCACTGACGTGTTGTTAAAAGTCTCAATATAATTGTTATTAAAAAAATAGCAGAAGCTAACTGGTTCAATACCCTTAAAACAGACCAACCCAACACCACTGACAACACAGACAATGATACCACCACCTATAACTTATGGATCAAGACCTGCACAGACTTACTCATACCCATCAAACTTTGCAGACAATGCACAACAAACCAACAGACTAACTAGTACACAGACAATCTTGGGGAATCAAAATAGCACTACAAACAGCTGGAAAGAAAATGGAGATCCAACCATGAAACCGATGCCAAATCCACCTAAAAGGCTGCACTCAGGCACTACCACCATTTTATGAGAGACACAAAGAGAAGAACGCTAACTGAACGTATTGAGACAAGCTCCAGCAGCTGCAAAGAGAGCTTCACTATTGTTAAGGAGTTCACTACCCCAGAAGCCACAGCCAACTCTATCACAGGAACTCTGTGACAACCTTTCCAACTTCTTTCACAGCAAAACCAGCAGCAACTTCGAGCAACAGCCCTACCCTAACTATCTCATCGCCAACCTGTCCACTGCCAAACAAGACACTCACCTAACCAACTGAAAAACGCTCACCAAGGAAGACACCACAGTTATCATGGAAACAGTCCACTCAGGGTCCACCACGGACCCTTTCCCCATCAAATCTACAACTGGGAGGGCCACGGATCAGTAAGTTACTAACCACATCATGAACTCTTCCATCAAATCAACCACCTTCCCTGAAGACTGGAAACATACAGCAGTCAAAGCCCTCCTCAAAAAGAAAATTGGCGAGTTGAGCAACTACTGGCCCATCTCCCTGCTCCCATACCCAGACAACATGATAGAGAAGGCAATCAACAAACAACTTGCCAGCCACCTCAAACTCCACAACCAACTCAACCACACCCAATCAGGTTTTCCAAGCAACCACAGCATGGAAACAGCACTCATCTCAGGATGAAATCCGCACAATAATGGACTGAGGAGAAACTGCTTTCCTCATCCTACCTGACCTCTCTGCAACTTATGATGCAGTATCGTATTCCACCCTCATCAGAAGACTGCATGACAAGTGCATACAAGGACCGGCACTCAACTAGAAATGCTCTTTGCTCACAGGAAGAGCACAGAGAGTCAGAATATCACCCTACATATCATAACCCAAGAACCTGATCTGTGGAGTCCCCCAGGGTTCATCACTCAGACCAACCCTATTTACCATTTACAAGAATCGGCTCGCCAACATCATCAGAGCACATGGCATCTCCATCCTTTCCTACACCGATGAAACCCAACTTAGTCTATAAATGTACGACAAGTTCACCACCACCAGAACAAACTTCGCCAACTGCATGATCAATGTAGCAGGGTGTATGACAGCCAATTGCCTGATACTCAACTCTGACAAGATGGAAGGGTTGATCTTCGGGAACAGAACTCTCCTTCAGGCCACCTGGTGGCCTTCAGAGCATGTACCCACACCCACATCAGCCAGCCATGCAAGAAACCTGGGAATCATCCTCAACGACAAGCTCAACACTACAGCACAGGTCAACGCAGTCAGCTCCTCCTGCTTCCGTATACTTTACTAGATCTTCAAATGGATACCCAGGAAAACCAGAGTTACCATCACATAAGCCTTCATCACAAGCAGACCAGACTACGGCAATGCGCTCTACTCCTGAATCTCCAACCGCCTCCCCCACTAGATCCAGACCAGCCAGAAAACCTCAGCAAGACTCATCCTTGACCCCCATGATGCATCCACATCACACCACATCCCAGACAGCTCCACCGGCTCTCCCTACATACAACAATAACTATCACACCCTCACACTTTTGACTTGTTAGATTCTGTCAGGTCATACCCTACCGCATTTTTCAGGGAAAAAGGCCTGGGAAAATGGAGACATGCAGGATTTAGTGTGAGGAAAAATTATTCTGCAAGTTATGCATCATTTTCATATGGAAAACAATAGATTTTTAAATGTTTAACACGTGTCCTAATTTTATTTAACAAGATGTGCACCGAACTGGTAATGGGGGCGTTGTAAAAAAGCTTGCCCGATTTGTGCCCTGTTGCATCATGCAGCTACAAAAGCAATAAGAAATGCTTCCCTTATGTGTGTGTGTGTGAAGGGGGTTGGGAGAGAGGAGGCTCTGAGGGTGCACTGAAAGGATTTGTACATTATGTACGAACGTAGGATGTACAGAGAGGGAAATATCCCTGTGGGTTCTAAACTGTGATTTGTGGTCATATTCATAAAACAGAGGATAGAATCACAAATTAATGGAATCGATCCACCGGGAGCTAAAGTATAAGAGTCTAGACCCAGCTCTCATGAGCATAATGCATTAATTAATGATTCTGGGATGTTAGCATAACAAATTATTCATGATAAAAGCTGTGTGCCTGAAATAGCAGCCGGTGCCTTACAAGCACTAAACTACGTTGATTGTGACTGAGGCAACCGTGATCTAAAGTCTGTCAACTTCTGGGATGTGCACTGTCAATAGGTCATTAATCAGCATCTTCTGTATATTCAGCATCTGGAATGGGTACCAAACCTTCATTATGGATAGAAACATGCTCCATCGCCTCAGTATTGATGAAAACATGTTGTTGTTAAGTTAGGGTGACCAGGCATCCCCAATTTGCCAGGACGGTCCCGTTTTTTCACCAGCTCTTCTGGCAAAATTCAGGAAATTTAGCTCATGTCCTGGTTTTTAGATAAGGTCCACTGAAAACGGTGGGAGGTGCTTTTTTATGTTTTCCAAAGCATGGATAGTTAGCAGCTGTTTCAAGAAAGCAATTCAATTAACAGGCTAGCTACTGGGTTTAAAAAAAGAATTTTATGTATGTTCTAACCGCTTGTTCTGTAATTCCCTGCTGAGGAGCGCTG
This sequence comes from Triturus cristatus, assembly GCF_964204655.1. Taxonomy (NCBI): domain Eukaryota; kingdom Metazoa; phylum Chordata; class Amphibia; order Caudata; family Salamandridae; genus Triturus; species Triturus cristatus. Next base: position 1,474,225,971 of record NC_140591.1, on the reverse strand, counting down.
TCATTCGGTGCACTCCCTTGAAGTAAAATTGTAGTCCTTCATCTATTTTTGTGAAATATCCCAGTTTTTGGCTTTAAAATTCTGGTCACTCTGTGTTACGTGACTACATTAATGATAACCACAGCCTGATCACATATGGTATTGTTGGGGAGCAGAGAAGGGGGCGGGCAGGAGGTGATGGGGAGGGGCTCATTTTGGAAAGATTGAAGCCTAGGAAAATGTTCAGAGACAAGCCCCACGTTGCACCGAGCGCCTAGCAAGGGTGTTTATCAAGGAAACTGGCCATTCTCTAGAGGAGCCTGGGAGAGAGGCAAGTCCTCAACCCTGCCCCTCCATCCCCCTCTTCTGCAGTAAAAGTTTACGGAAATTGCCAACCGGTTCCTATACAAAATTTTTGCAAAAAAGCCTATACATGCTAAGACGTGTTTAGGCATGGGCAAAGTGGGCTCTGTCCCAGGGCCCCAGCCTTTCAGGGGGGCCCCCCTGATAGAGCCAGCTCTGTTCTGCTGAGCATCTTGCCCTGATGACCTCGAATAATTCTTAAACAGACTGCTATACATATCGTTTTCCTTTAATTTATTTTAATGTGGGTGATCTGTGAGAGTCTATTATAGACATTTTGCAGAGAAATGTGTTTATGTTTCATGCAACATCTATTAAAAAAAGTTTCTTTTAGATGACAACGGGACCTCACATATGAGAAATGGGAGGGTGTCCCAGAGATTATTTACAGTAAAATTAGTGACCTGCTGCTGTGTTACAATATTGGAAACAGGTCACCATCCCTGAATATTAGATGTTAACACATTTAGAATTTGAAGCCTGTGCACTGTCAGTGACCTGGCCAAAGAGGGCTTGAAAGAGCAGTCATTGAATCATAAATTCAAAGCTGTTCCCGAACAGGGGCCCCCAAAATACATTTGGCCCAGGGCCCCCCCCCCCCAAATCCTCTAAATTTCCCTTATAATTGAATGTGAATAATTTCAAAGTGGACACAGTTCCACTGTCTTGGTTTCTTCTTCGAAAACATTTGGAGTGTTGATACCAACGAGCGGCATTAATACATACAAATAAAGTGGTTGAACACAAATACGTAATGGATGTATCAGCAAGTAAATCTAAATTTGTCAATATGAGACTGACACAGTAGCCTATTGGAAACAACTCTAGCCAGAAAAAATGGCAACAGCAATCAAATTAAAACACACACACACACACACACACAATGGGATTGTGTTTCTTAAAGAAGAGAAGCAATCCTGAGCTGGACGCATCAACAAGGGGATTAGCTGGAAGGGCTACGGGGCATATTATCAAGGGCTGGCGACATAATTATCGCCGCTTTAGCGTCCGTTTTCAGGCGAAAAGTGGCGATAATTATAACGCAATATCATCAAGGACACGCTAGCGCGTGTTTTCCTTACTTAGCGCCCGTTTCCAGCACGCCTACCATCGCATCGCTAATGAGATGCAAAGTAGGCGTGGCTTTCGAAACAACACAGGTAAAGATCGCAAAGGCAGCTTCACAATATTACCAACGAGTTGCAGCGATAATTTTAATCGCGCAAACTCTGCCTTAACATAGGAATTTAACATCTGTTAAATTCCTGACTAAGGCATACCTAACATGGGGGGTGGATTGTGTGGCTAAGGACACAGGGCCTTATTATCAAGCCTATCGCCGTTTTCCATGGAACATCGCTGGAAAACCAGCGATGTTCCCAGTGGTGTAACGAAAGTTGAGAGGGCCCCCCCTGCCACATACACGGAGGGGCCCCCGCTCGAGATTTAATCCGGAGCTTTTGGGCCCGAGTACTGTGCTGAGGGGCCCCCCTGCAGCCCGGTGGCTGCCGGGGCCTGTGTTATGCTCCTGGATGTGCCATGGAAAACCCTGCTATCGCTGGATTTTTTATCGCCTTTGAGATAAGCGTTGATAATACAACGCTATCTCGCGATTTTATCCAGCGATAAAAATAACAGCGCTAAGCGCGCTTTGCGATATTTATCGAAACTCCTTGGTAATATACCCCTACATTTCATATCAAGAAAGAGACACAGCACACTGACCAAAGGAGAAGAGTACAGAATTTAACTTGGAAAAACAATAATTTCTACTCTATCCAGTTTCTGTTTTCAAATCAGGCTTCCGACTATAATAATACTTTATAAAAAAAATTCTCTCTTCACCGGAGGCAAACGATTCACAACCTTTACCAGACAGCTCTTCAGGGAAGTGGGAGCTGGAATGGTGAAAAGTCCACTAGAAGGGACCATGGGACATGATGGAAGCCTGGGGATACAGAAGTTGGCTTTCGGAAGTGTCAAAGGTTTAATCTTTGATGCCAGTTGCAAGGCAGTTCAGGTGTTATTGTTGGGAAACAATAGACTTCGAGCTGTCCAAATGTCGTCTATATATAGGAAGGCGCAAAAACGTTGCTAAACACGCAATGAACACTGATGTGCAACGCCACTGTCGGCCATCTTAAGTAGGGATAAGGAGCCCTAGAGATCACAAGACACCAACAAACATAATGCAAGGCAGACTTTTTTCATGGAGTGATGTTAGCTAAAAATCGGAGCTCAGTAATATCAAATGCTGATATGCAGCCCTGGTATTGGATGAATGTTTTATTAACGCATATATGTGGAGATTTCCAGGCACTCTCCTCAATGAGATCCGAGTGTGGACTGCTTAGGTGATTGAAATGCGATTGAAACATAAATGTGGCCCTCCTGTTCAACTTTACGCGGAATGCCTGGCAACCACGAACTAATCCTGAGACACAGCTGTGAAACCTAGCGTCCCCTGAATTGAATCAACAAAACAAATAACAGACCCTCCTCCCTTTAGCAGCCTCTATTACCTAAAACAGGCGTTAGAAATTTCTAGATAGTCATTGACCACCTGCTGTTAGTCAAAGCGGAGATGATTAAAACACTACACCGCTATAGGACACTTACATATTACTTCAGTCTTTCAGAATCACTGACCATAAAAAACTGAGGTAAATCCTCACCACAAACTTGCTGCATAACCTCAGATTAGAATTAGAGACTCGCCTGTACAGATCAACCGAGACAGCGTGAGAGGCCAAGATGTGCCAGCAGTGCGGGAGGAGTGGATATTGAGAGAAACACTACATGTAACACTACATTGATCATTTTCTGCAGACATGTGTACGCAATTTACCTTCTTTCATCAAAGAAACTGGTGATTTCTTACAAAGAATTTAAAACATTCCCAAGACTACTTTTGAATAACTTTGGATGTGACCTCAATATATACGAACATCAATCAAAATGATTTAATTCATGCAGCGGAACATTTCCTTGAAAAGCAGACCCATAAAACTGTACAGACATACCATGATGTTACTGTCAATAGTGTGACGGAAATAATTACTTTCTTTTTAACAACCACATTTTCAAGCAATTACGTGGTACGGCGATGGGCACCTGCTTCTCCCTCGGTTATGCTTGTTTGCATATAGGCTTGAGGGAGTAGCCTGTGCTCATTAATGACCATGGTGATGCATAAAATGAGCACATTGTGTGCTGGCTCCGCTTTATGGATGGTTTATTTGTTATATGGAAGGGATTGCAACAGACTGCCATTAGATTTATAGAGACAATCAACTTGAACCATCTAAACATACATTTTACGGGCCATATAAGTGTGATTGAGATTGAGTTTCTTGATGCTCAGGTGTTTGTGAGAAACTATAGATTGGAAACTAGGTTGTTCAGAAAGACAGAAATAAGACTACTGGTAATTCCACCCTTCATGCACACAGCTTTCACCCACGCCATCTGAAATCCAGCATCCCTCATGGCGAGATGCTGAGATTGGGGAGGAATTACAGCTGTATAGAAGATTGGATTGTTGGCAAAGATGAAATGGTGGGCAGATTTATGTAGTAGCGCTACCCCAAGGAATCACTTCCAAAAATGTCAGTAAAAGAGGATTTGAGAATCAGGGAATCTCTGCTTTTCCCTAAAAGGCAACAGAAAAATGACAAATCTGTAATCCGACCGATCACAATATACAGTAAACAGGAAAGCCAGCAAAGAAGTATTTTCAGAAAGTACTGGTATTTGGTGTGGGGGACCCGATCTAGGAAATCCCCCTCATCACATTTCGGAGAGTGTTCGCCATGAAAGACGCTCTGGTAAGAAGTAGCCCTGAAGTCATCAAACAAGGTAACTGGCTTCAACAAGCCAGTGGTTTCAATAAATGTCACAAATGTAAGGTGCTTGCACATGTGGCCAACACAATTGAGTACAGCACACCCTTGACAGACAAACCCATTAGGATCAGGGGTTCTTTAAACTGCAAGACGGAGTTCACTATTTATGTATTATTCTGTAACTGTGTACTGCAGTATGTGGGCAGCATGACTCTGCAGGTACACACGCGAATTCTCCCACATCTCAGGGCAGTGAAGAATAACGATTGGTCCTATCCCGTTGCCCGACATATGAATGATTTTCACAATAATTACACTAAAGTCCCTTTCATAATATGTGATTAATGCAGTACGAGACATCCCAGGGGTGGCAATCAGGAGCGGAAGTTAAGGCAAATTCAGAGCAGGTACATTGTCAATTTAGATACTAAATCCCCAAATGGTTTAAATGCCAAAGAAGAATTGCATTTATTTTTGATAAAAAGGCACATAGCTGCCTAAACCCTTTCAGTTAGGGAAGTTTTTAGTGCTCCTGTTGGAGTGGACACTCACTAGTGAGATTGAGATGGAAGCGGGGTATAACTTTTTTAGTTTTCCATTTTTTTGTAGTTTTTCTTGTGTTGATATTAATGAGTCAGGATGACACAGGAATATAATTTGGTGTGCCGCACAGGTGATGTGATCTTTATTAAACGTGCAAACCAGATATGAGATTGATATAATGCAGTCCAAGGACCACTAGGAGAGAACTGATTGTATAGTGATCCCTAGAATTACATTAGAAGTATTAGTTCTGCCCACTAGGGCTCAATTAGGACATACTGAAGCTATTTTGCAATTATTTCATGTATAATTCAAAGTATTACCTAAGTGGTGGCCATGGATGTATCAACCCATCAATATAATGAGTGAATATTCATGTGAATGGGTAATTGATTATTTTTGCTCACTTTTAGCTCAGTTATGTCATACCAATGAATTCATGACAGCAATGTTCTGATCATTTACTCAACTATTCGCAATACAATGTGCAAGTATTTTTAAATCAATAGGGGACGCATGATGTTTCCATAATGATAGTAGCCTCTTTTAGATATGCATCTTGCACAGTACCTATTTATTCCAATGTGAGCTGATCATGTTTGCTCACTTTGAGCCTAATTATGTCATACCAATGAATTCATAAAAATCATGATGTGCATCTTGAATGGTACTTATTAATTCCAATGTCAACTAATTATTGGTGCTGATGCGTTTATTGGATTAATTATTTGAATGTATTCATTTCATTTCAGTTTTCCAACTTATTTCTCTCCATTTCATTTCATTTCATTCTTTGCTTTATATTTTAGCCTGATTCGCTGGGTCTGGTTGGAGAGGGAGGAGGCTGGCCAGTTCAGGACCGAACCATGTATTCCAGAGCTGTGGAGTCTTGTGATAAGGGAGCGGTGGGAGACAGTATTGAAGGCTACAGAGATGTTTAGTAGTAGGAGTGAGGCAGTTTCTCCTTTGTACATAATCGTCCAGATGTCATCCGGTGGTGCAATGAGAATGTTTTCAGTGCTGCGTTGTTTCAGAATCCAGACTGTGAAATGTCCAGTAGGTGGTGTCACTCGAGATGGTTGGAGAGTGGTTTCTTGATAGCTTTCTCCACAACTTTGAATAGGAAGGGCAGGAGTTAGATGGATCTGTAGTTGCCGAGAACCTTTGTGTCTGCTGTGGGTGTTTTCAGGACAGCTGTGATTTCTGCATGTTTCCAGTTGTCTTGGAAGGTTCCACTTTAGATGCAAGTGTCGATGATGGTGGTTAGGTGGGAGCTGATCAGAGTAACTACAAAGTTGACGATATGGTGAGGGCAGGGGTCGGTGTGGTCCCCGCAGTGGACTGTTCTAATGATTTCAGCTGTGTCCTCCAGGGTGAGAGGTTTGCAGTTTGTGATCTTGTGGTCCGATATGGTGGTGGTGGGCAGCTGGATGATGAGTTCTTGTTTCTTGCATTGGGGATTAAAGTTGCTGTAGATCTTGAGAATTTTGTTGTGGGAGAAACCGGAGAAGTTGTTGCAGAGGTCTTGTGAAGCGGTGATGAGGTTGGTGGTGCCTAGGGGTGGGGGGGGGGGGGGGGGTTGGAGAATTCTTTGACGATGTTGAATAGCTCTTTGCAGTTGTTGGAGCTGTTGTCTAGTCTGAGAGCTAGTGCTGTTTTCCTTGCCTCATTGAGCTGGGTGTGCTATTGTCTGACTGCGGTTTTGTAAGTGTTTCTTACGGTGGGGTCAAGACTGGTTCTCCATTTTATCTCCATCTGTTTGCAGTGTTGTTTGGAGTTTCTAAGGTCTTTGGTGTACCAGCTGGCTGGTGTGTTTGTTCTTGAGTGTTTGAAGTTCTTTAGGGGGCTAGGTTGCCTGTGCTGGTAGTGACCCAGTTGTTGAAAACTTTGATGTCAGTATGCAGGTTGCCGATGAGGTTTGGTTGGTGGGCAGTGAGGGTGTTGGTCCAGTCTGTGCCATTTATCTTGTTCCAGCTATGTCTGAGGTTGTAGGTAGTATTGGCGGAGGTTATTGGGGTGCGTCGATAGAGAAGTGGATGATGGAGTGGTTAGTTCGGTTGAGCGTAGTGAGGTGGCTGAACTTGACCTTGCTGCTGGTTGTGAAGATAAGGTCGAGGGTGTGTCCCGCTTGTCCTATGATCTTGAGGCTCTCAAGTAGGTCTGTGGAGTGGGGATCTTTTCGGTTGTTGAGATGGAAGTTGAGGTGCCAATAAGATGAAATAGTTCAAGATGATGGCAACGGGGGCGATAAAGTCTGTGTGAAGATTGCTGAAGGTGACGCGTGGTCCGGGTGGGAGGTAGGCTAGAGTGCCAATGATGGATGCGTGGTTGCAGGTCTGAAGTCAGAAGAGCATGTGTTCCATGATGGTTGTGTCCTCATCAGGTGAGGTGGTGCAGGTTATGGAGTCTTTTTAGATAGCGGCAAAGACCTGCTCCTGGTCTGTTCAGTCTGTCCTGGTGGGAGATCTTGTAGCCCAGTGGGTTGGCTGTGTCGATGGTGGGTGCCAATGTGGGGTTTAGCCAGGTATCTTTCAGGAAGAGGGCATCCGGGGTATGTGTCTCATTGGTGCCCCAGATCTCGATAGCGTGTTTGTTGAAACATCTGGTGTTGAGGAGTATGTATGCCAGGCGGGGTGAGGCATGTGTGGCGCTTGGAGAATGCGAGTTAGTGCTCATGAAATGGCAGTGAACGCATTAAAAGGTCCTACCTTGGAGTAAGTGAGGCACAAATGCAACTGATGTGGTGGCTTCTGGTGTTTAGTGCATGCAGGCTGGAAGCTGTGAAGCAGCAGCGTTCAGTCGGACCAGGGTCCATGGTGCTGGGCATGATCCAGGCGCGGGCGGACGAAGACGGGCTTGCCCTTGGTGCACCTTAGGCGTGCCAGAAGCATGGTCACGCAGCGGCCTCCATTAAGTAGGTCCTGGAGTAATACATGGAGGAAGCAGCGCGAATCAAACGTTGGTACTTTTTGATTTCAGCTTTATAGGCCAATTTATCATTTGCGCTATATGATGATCACCATTGCTGTCGCATGGATTTCAAACTGGATTTTAGGAAGGGGCCTGAAACTGATGTGGTCAAAATTAAGAGCAGAACATCTACTATGCCGCAAAGAGACAGCTGTTTGGTGACTAGTGATGAGGTGGGCAATAGTACAAATTTACTGGTTGAAAGATGGCCGTTCAAAGAAGCCTCGTCTTAGGGTTTCCGGGAGGTGATTTTCTTGGAAGAGTAGATCAGGGGGGGCTAGAGCAAGCTCCAGAGTCCAGAGCACTCGGCCTGGTCAAGAGCAGATGGGTTTGCTTTTGGCAAGTCTTCGGAGTGCCAAAGAAACGCCCACCGCACACGCACCTAACATGAACTGAAGCTGCTTTGTTTAAGTAGGCATTCATTGGGGGTGGGCGGTCTCCATCAACGAGCAGGATTGTGGCCCAATTAGCTTTCAGAAAATGGGAAGTGATGATAAAACTAAACTGGAGCCCAGCAGCTGACGTCCCAACCGCCAAGCTATCTTGCTAGTTGTGACTATATAAAATAAATAAAACCATCTTCCCATCCCAGAAGAACTAGAGCAACGCCCATAATATGGAGCCAGGAACCCTAAGTCAAGTGATACAAGAAAAGTAAAGTCGGGTGCATTATGAGCAAAGGCCTGGGGGTCCCAGAAGTAAGGACCAGTAGGGAGCAGGGCCACAGGTGACGCGCAGCTGCAATGTTTAAGTTGGCTTCCATGGAGGGGGTGGGCGTGTCTTCAGACGAGAAGTAGAGTGACCCAATAAGCTACGAGAAACAGGGAGTACAAAATAAAACTACGTTTTTATATTTAAATATTTTATGCACCCTTTGCACCTTCGTGAACAGTACTAGTGAAGCTTATCATGCCAATCAAGCACTTTGCAATATATCATTGGATCCTGGGACAGAAGGTAGGCTATAGCCCGTGCTGACTTGGAATCCAGGTATAGTTGAGAGCAGTTAGGGCTCTCCTTAGCATAACATTTCCATTGCTGGGCGAGGCCACGAGGCCACTTGGTGAGTGTTTCCTCCAGTGCCAGTTAAGGGGGTGTGGGTTGGATTTTCTTCGGGACCCCAAGAGTGACCTTTCCCATGAAAGACACCCCACTATATCGCAAATGGATATTGTTCACGACGTATTTATTCCTGGAGGCTCTGTCATCCTGGGAACATTTCTTAAGCGAGTAAGGGTCGTATTATGCCCACGATGGGAAATATTTGGCCTGGCCAGGACCTATTTTTCTGCACCAAAGGAACTTCTGCCTTCTTGCAGCAAATCGAAAGCCCGATCACTCAGAGCAATAACGCACTGTGTGTTACTTAGATCTTGAACGCTATCTGAACATATCTTGTATTGCTTAATGCTTAAGTTCCTTCCATTTTGAAATTGCTGGAAGCGCAATCCACTACTGTCACTGACACCAACAACCTATCTCGAGAACAGAAAATAAAGCCGTTTTTTTGCGGAGCATTTCATAAAGGTGTGCTTTTGTTTCCAAAGTTTACTTTTAATGGAAATTCTTCCAGAAGTCAGAAAGTCTGGTAAATCCTCTGATAAGCGCTGAGAGGCGTTGCTGTGTGACAGCACAGTACAATCCGGCAGGGCCAGGTGCTAACGAGGCGAGGGCCCAGCCTGCAGTGAATCACGGCTCACAAGCACACCGTGTATTACCATGAGTGATCTGAGGCTACAGATTGGCCTGTAAACAGCTTGAGAGTATATATGACAAAAGGCTTGCCTCTGGCGCGCTCTGTATAAACAGCCTCTCTCAGTATTTATTGATGCTGCTTGATAAACAATTACCGAAAAGTGTGTTTGCTATACACAAACCACGTCAAAACATCATCAATCCACAGAAGGCCGAGCAAGGTCAGGCTTTATTTTAAGACAAAATAGCATAAACAATTAAAAAGCCGTACCAGGAAAGGTTTTATCATAAATTATATAAAGAGACATATTAGAATAACAAAACAAGCACTGTGACGGTCAGCTGCAGCCGCACGTGTCCTACTGAAGTAAAAGAAAACTCCAGTAAGCCACAGATGGAGGAAGCTAGTTTGATAAAAGCAATCCTGTCACTCAAGGTCGAACGGCTGAAACTCACAACACCCTCCCCTTCACTGCTGTACGCATACACACTCAAGTGCTCGAAGGGGGTAGGCGGTAAATGCAGGCGTAATACCCTCATGTAGTAATGCTATTCATCAAGACAGACATCCGAACTATCATTTGTTTCAACCAGCATTCAGGAGACCGTGCCCCCCTGAGTTTTTACTAGGGGTGGGCGGAATTTGCGAAAGCGACTTTCGCAAATTATCGCGAAAATGTTACAAATCTCCGCAAACACGCGGAAATATCGCGAGGATGCGGAAGTTTTTTTCCCGCCCGTTCGCGGTATTTTCTGCGTGGTCGCGGCTCGCCAACTTACCCATGCGGTTGCTCGCGGGTGCGGCCATCTTGTTTTCACTCTTCTCACGGTGCATGATCGCGAGAAGAAAGATGTGATCGCGCGACGCATGATGTTACTGCGGGCGCGAACTGTCGCGAGACAGCGCAGATGGCTACCAACAATCCAACATCTTGTGGAGAACGCGACCGGATCGGGAAAACTTGTCGGCGAACGCGGGGATTCAGGTAAGGCGATCACGCGCGCGAGAATGTATTATTTTACAGCGCGAGCAAGAAACAAATTATCGCTAAGCTGCGGAATGCGGAAATTTTGACATTTTCGCACTCTCCGCGGAACGCGAAAATGTCAAATTATCGCAATTTCCGCGAGCGGAACGGAAATTTAGCCCAGGCCTAGTTTTTACTACGAGTGCGCGGAATTCGCGTAATTTGCCAAAAAACCCGGGAGAATTATGTAACATAACTCATTATCGTCCAAAACACACATCCGTCATTTAACACTATTTTTTAGTGCAAAATACTCTCTGCGACAATTTTTGATGGGTGACGTATTTAGCGATTAAAAAAAGAGGTGTGAAAACCCGAAGTGCTGCAAAGAGCAGCCACTCGTAATCTGGTTCTTCCCATTTTTGCACACTCCCACGCTGTAATTTTAACACAAACTGTTGCACAATTAGGCGAACGGTATAATGGCATAATTTACTGAATTACGAATAGCACGTGTAATGTGAAACTCACAAAATTGCACGAATTACGCCAGCGTAAATGTCATTTCACCCGGGTCCAGTTTTTAGGTCTATCCTACCAGCAAATGTATCTGCTTGTCGTCAAAAGCCGTATTGTGTATTACTCCACAATACTTGCACAATACTAAACCAATAGTGCTGCCAGGGCCTGTGCCATGCCCACTGCACATTAGCTAACCCTGCCACGCACTGGTATGTACAATGGGGGTTTGCAGCTGGGAGCATTCACAGCCTTTGGCCGGGTGCAGCAGGGCTTGGCTGCAGGGCTTGCCTGAACTGCACACAACTCCTCCAGCAGCACCCAGCCCTTACCGCGCCATGCCCTTGGATATGCACCGCAGGGCCAGACCCTAGGTCTAATCCACTGCAGGGCACCCAGTGTTTATTACACATGATTTTAGGCCTTGTGTGGCCTGAGTGGATGTAAGATTTTGCCTGCGACCAGACCCTGAGCCCAACCAACTGCAGAGTGGCCAACACCTGCAACTCACAGCCCTTGGCTATGCAGAGCGGGCATTGGCCACAGGGCCATACACCTACACCCCCCAGTGGCATATCATAGGCCCCCACAGCCCGAGCTGCATGGGGACCCCTCGGCACAGTACCCTAGCCTGAGAGCTCCTGATTGAGTCCAGAGGGGGGGCCCTCCAAGTACCTTGCAGTGGGGCTCCCTCAAGTTTCGTTACACCTCTGCACCCCCCTGCCGCACAAGGCCTGCGGCCTGCATAATAGCAGTTGGCAGTAGGGTCAGACCCTTTTGTAATTTTCTTTTTGGTACCTAGCGTAATGCAGTACCATGGGGGTGTCATGTTGGTTATCTAGTACTGGATGCTGGTGCCACAATAACTGTAACTGAAGAATTACAGCTCTCTAAGTGGCATATTATCAAGAAACGGCGTTAAAATTATCGCCGCTTTAGCGGCAGAAAACTGCCGCTAAAGTGGCGATAATGGGCTTGATAATATGCCGCAGAGAATTCCCATAGAAGCCCAGGTTGACACCAGAACCTGGGCTTCTATGGGAATTCTCAAGGGCATATTATCAAGCCCATTATCGCCGCTTTAGCTGCAGTTTTCTGCCGCTAAAGTGGCGATAATTTTCTTATCCGTTTCTTGGCCATTTCTTGATAATATGCCCCTTATGTACTTAAGGGAGGGAAATAAGTAGCTAATAGTAAGTGGTGGAAGAGGAGTAGAGGTCAGATAATAAACTGCAACCTCCTTTCCAGAACTCTTTTGGAAAGAGAGTGGAGCAATTCCAACACCATCACTCGGGTCTCTAAGGGTCCTTGGACCTGTTAGCTCCCGCTTTCTTTTGCAGTCTCAAGAAATAACAAGGGTGGAAGGGGAGAAACACTGGGGACTCAGGGGCATATGTATCAAGCCCTTTTCCTATTCGCAAACGGGCCGATTCTCAGAATCGGCGTTTGGGATGTATCATCCCAAAAGGGCATCGCAAATTAGAGAATCCCAAAATTTGCGATTCTCTATTTTGCGATTGCATTTAAGGAATCTCAAATTGCGACTCCTTAAATGCAATGTATGAAGCACAGAAAACGTGTGAATTGGCCGTAAGGAATCGCAAATTACCACCAACTTCAAGTTGGTGGTAATTTGCAATTTCTTTGAAAAATGCACTTTTTTGCATTTTTTAAAATGCCATGTGATGCACATACATGCCCTTAGGGCATGTATGTGCGCCACATGTGCACACATACATATTTCAGGGGTGCAACAGGGTGTCCTTTTGACAACCTGGCACCCTTGAAATTGCATTCTTGTTTTGCAATTCTCAAATTGCGAATCGCAAATTGAGACTGTCTTTCCATTCATTCCCATGGGCCTCTTAGCCCATAGGAATGAATGGGAAGGTATTCCTTAATTGCGATTAGCAATTTGCTAATTGCAATTAAGGAATGCCAAGGAATCGCAAAACATTTGTAAATTTTTTATTACATCCCGTTTTGCGATTCTCAAATAGCGATTCCCTAAAAATCGCTATTTGAGAATCGCAATAATGGAATTTGATACATATGCCCCTCACTCCCTTTTGGGGGCATTGAAATTGTTGGGATAGAGCTAAAGTTAAGTCTTGAAGCCTCTGCTTGCAGCAAGAAGAGGGTCGGTGTGTATGAGACATGTAAATAAGTAGCACTTCTGATTTGCCTCAATGTTAAAATGTAGGTATACAAATTTCTCATCAAACATAGTTATTGACTAAGCAAGGGTTGACTCATTTGAACTGGTTAAGTCCTTCGTAGATAGTGCCTATGTATTTTGAAAGGAGGATTTAAAAGGGGAAGGTCCTGGTTTACCGATCTGTTGGCAAATTCTTTGCAAGTGGCCACCATCTTCACTCCCACATTTCTTAAACATCGTTTTTTGTTTAAAGAAAATGTATTGATATCTTAAGCTAATAAAAAATCTCTTAAATCTTAAATTGTGAGAATTTTGCTTATCTCTTGCAATCAGTTTCTGTGGGATGTTTAACACCACCTGCTCCATTTGAGCTTGAATCTTCAAAGATCACCAGGTCTATAATGGAAACTGGTCAAATATTTGGGCTAGCCAAGAAGGTTTTTGCAGGGTGTTTTTTTTCTTCCTAGGACAGACAAATATCTTAATGTTCTCTGAGGGGTAAGCCTCAGCCTTTTAGTCTAACAACAATAAAGTCAAATCTATGCTGAGCAGTTGTAGCGTCCCAGGGTGAAAGGAACCGGGTGGAGTTTTGGACAGATAAGGGTGGTTATGCTTCCATCAAACAACATCTCCACTGGGTAAGACTTCTAAGGCAGTTTATGATTGATACAGGGTTGCAAGTGTATTGGCACAATTGCCCTAGAGGTTTCCCTAAGAACTAAATACTAGACCCCGCTTTGGCATGGAGAGTGGAAGGCTTTGAAATCACCCTTACTTTTATTTCATGGCAAGTAACCACTTGGAGGAGGCTTGGTGCCCTCACAGATGTCTTGGTGTTTCTAAAGACCTTCAGCCTTATTTGTGTCCAAGGGGCATGGGTGGATAAGCTCATCTCCTTCGTGAGGTTTTCAGGATATGTTCTCCTGGCAACTCACATATAAGATGTGATTTTGATGGTGCAAGTGACTCGAGTGCCCTCACTTTCTAACAACGTGTAAATTCTGAAAATTACTAGTAACAATTCAAAAGATATTTCTGAAACTGGATATTAATAAATACCCAGATCTCCCAGTGGCACAATCATGCACACCCCGAATGTAAATACTTGATGGAGTCCATCTGTTCTTTCTTGACATTGTACATACAAAGGTTGTAATGATTGTGACAGGGGACATTAATGTGAATTTAACTTTAGCCCAGTAGGGTAGAGAATGTCTGCATCTGTTGCATATATTCTGATTTATTCTTACTGCAGAGAAATGATAAAAGGTGATCAATGTGTGTCGCCACCTCAACAGCAATTGAACCTTTGGTCTTAATGGGTGTTTTTGTTTGAAATCGCCCATTCAGTATACTGATGACATCTATGCGGAAGGGGCTGTGTGGGGTTACACTCTGATATCTTGAACCTTTTAAGTTGAGACTTCCATTGCCTCCCAAGGCTTGGGTGATCCCCAAGAGATCACTGTGCAGAAGACATAGCCCGCTGCTCAACTCTACAGCGCTATTGGTGTTTTGGAAAACCAAAACTCTTTTAAGGTTTTCTACAGCCCTATGGCCTGTGTGCCAAAAGTTTCCCATTAGAAACCCAAGGTATGCACTGAGGGCTTGATCGAAGCCCTGGTAAGTGTTGCTCCTCTGACAAGAGTAATGTAAGCTTTGGATGTTTATTGCATAATGCAGTGAGTGATCTGAAGGTTAAAGGCTTTAACTGAGCAAGCTAGGGAAAGATAGGTGACTAGGAGACCCCATAGAATAGAATAGAATAGAATAGAATAGAACTAGTTATAAAATGTTATTTATAATTTTTAGTTAATGACAGTAAATGTAATGTAAAACAAATAGCAATAATCATACATTTTTACATTGACAAATGAATGTGAATAAATAGTGTGAAGTGGTACAAGACGTGAGATCTTATTATATTGCATATGTTTAACAGCCAGTCTCGCCACACAGTTATTATCTAAGCTTGTTATACAACATCAATAAATAACCACGTCCAGTGCATTACATCCATGTGTCACTTCGGCTGGCCAGGTATAATCGGAATGGCTTCCAGATAGCTCGAAGACCGCATGCACAGGGCATCAATGAGGCATGCCCCTTAGAGAGCACATCACACAGTCTTAAGTCTTTATTGCAAAGGTACATTTTCTCAGTGAGGAAATCCTCTATCTCAAGTTAACCAAGTATATTTGCAGTCCTTCCAGGTGCTTGAACCCAGTTCAACTACAAATAGTCATAAAGAAACTTGAAATAGTTGTGAAGTATGTTTAATTACTACAGACCCCCAAAGTAAGATTTCAGCGTAGGATTCTAAACCTAAACTAGCTATATTATTCTTTATTCAGATTGCTCCTATAAGCGGAATTTTAGTGTTTTCTTGTTAATATGTTCCCTATCTCTACCATTGTCTCAGCCTTACAATCATGGTCTTTTCACTGTTTGCCTTGTGTGTGTTGTTTCTTACATCTGCCACACGTTTTGGAGGATTGTTGAGCTTTGAGATTGGTCAATCTAGCAAGAAGGCTAAAGAAGATTTCAGAATATCCATGGCTAACCTCTATCTTGGAGTGACTTGACTGAGTTTTGTTGAAATCTGACCAGAGTGCATGAAGTGTCTAATGTGTGTTCCACCTGTAACCTACCTGTGACCTACTTACATCTAGCATAAACTTACTGAGAATTACAAATGCTCAGTTTCTGTAAAGACTTTCCTAGGTCAGATATACATTATTGTAGGGCGTGGCTTGCGCGTTTGAACAAGATGGCGGTGGTCGGCTGAGCTCCGTTCCCTCATGGAGCTAATGAGGTGAATTTCGACCATATTGAGCCCTTGTTTCGGGCTCCCCAACGCTGGCCTCGTCTTTTGATGTGTCTGGCACTCATGTGTGCCACTGGGTGAGTTTTTATCTTGCTTTTTAATGGTTTTTGCCGAGACAACGCTGTTTTATGAGGTGGGAATTCCCACCATTGTGTCTACACGGCGCTTGCAAATACACCTCTTCATGGTTTCTTAATGCGGCATTCTTCGCTTGGGTGAGCTTTCCTTCATTTATACTCATTTGGAATATGTGTGAGAGAAACCTACATGCAGCCAAAGGGGATTAATGCAAATAGTCTTTGATGTCCTCTCATGCGCATACTGGCAGATTATTTCAGTCTGTACCTACGTATCATCGAGAGGCAATGCCGAGCATTATATGCACTCAACAACAGAAGTTCTCTGTGAAACTATGATGGATGGAAGAAGCAATTTATTAAAGTAAACAGGGAGTGTCACTGTTCTAATTTTTTGTTCTCCTCATCTACTAATGTGTTGTCCAAGATACTTTGAATCCTGTCAGATCGTGACGCCATTTTGTTAACGCTTCTCGCTCTTCTCAAGTTATCTTTTCATCTGTCATCCAGCATGATATTCAACACTTGGATCGCTTATAATTGAAACATCACTCCCAGCTCTTCTCAATAATCATGCCTAACAACACTCTTTTTCATACTGCATACGTATAAGACTTATACATGGGACATAACAGCATTTTTTTTTTAATTGACGTTAAAAGGGATGTGAATAAATGAATACACATGCTTGTGTGATTCTTGCATATTTATAAATAATGTAGGTACCTTTATTACTATCTGCTACACAACCCGCTATGTTGTACTTTCCTGCCATCTGAGATTTTTCTGTGTTAGCTATCATCCGCAGTGACTGTATCACCTTATAATTCTCTATCACTGATCACCAATTTTATGGGCAGACTTTCTACTGCTAAAAAACTCCCTCATCGACAGGTACACATTATCATGATGGCTAGTGATTCTCTTAGTTTTATGAAAATATCTTTGTCTGGCACTAAACTGAAAAGAGTAAAAAATGAACCTCCATCTCCGGTCCAGTCATCTCCTGACCCGGTCTTGGACTCAATTCTGGACGAGTTACATGCACTAAAACCGGTAATGAATACCACCAATGAAAAATTACAATTGATTGAAGACCGTTGGATCAGCATTGAAGGCAAAATGTGTGAGATGGGACAACGCATAAGCAATCTACAGGATGTAGCTACTAAAGTACCTTTACTAGAACAAGAAATTCATAAACTCAAACTACATACTGAGGATCTCAAAACCCGCAATCGAAGGAAAAATCTCGGACTGTGCGGATTACCTGAAAATGTTGAAGGTCCTGATCTTTTTTCTTTCCTGAAGAGATTTTTGCCTGACCTTCTCAACCTTTAGTCTTCTACTCCTCTCAATATCCAACGGGCATATCGTCTTGATTGTTCTCAACCTCAATCTAACAAGCCTAGTGGCATAATAATGCTTTTCCTAGAAGTCACCAACCTGATGCATGTCCTAAAAGTTGCTAGAGAGAAACGCCGTCTCATATGGTCTGGTCACAATATCTTTATCTCACAAGACCTTTCCAACGCAACCAATGCCAGATGTAAAGAATTTCTAGCTCTTCGTCCACAGTTGAGATCCATGAACATCCGCTACGGTATTCTACATCCCCGTCTTTGCAAAATTACGCATGAGGGTTAAATGATGCGAGTGGACGATGGGTAATACTCAATGCTATGGTCCATAATAAACAGGTCCCTTTTTTCAATATTCATGGACCGGTTAAGTCTGAACTGGATTTTTGGCATGCTATTAAATTAAAATTATCCTCAATCACTAACCCCAATATTATTGTTGCTGGAGATTTTAATTATTGGATGGATCCCTTTTCTGATAGGAAATCAGATTGTAAATTTAAACCAGATAAATCACAAGCTGCTATTGCCTCTTGTCCGCTCTATGATTGAAAACCAGTAATTCTGATAAACAGGAGTTTACGTTCTTCTCAAATGTTCATCACACCATGTCTTGCATTGATTACATTTTGATTTCAAAACCTTTACTCCCTAAACTCCAAACTTCTGAGATTGGCTCCATTTTTATTTCTGATCATGCCCCTGTCTCAGTTTCTTTTGATTTATCCCTTGTTACACCAAAACATGCTCCATGGAGATTCAATAACTCCTTATTATCTGATCAAACATATACTTTGCTACCTCCTTTATAAAATAATTTTTCCAATTTAATAAACCAAATGACACCTCTGTTCACAATAATTGGGACGCTTTTAAAGCCTCCTTCAGAGCCTTTACCATTGCCTATACTGCCAAAAAGAAAAGGTTCTTAAATTCCTAATATCTCTCCACTCTCAATCATATCAAAACCCTTGAACACGCTTATTATACCTCCAAATCCCCCTTTCACCTTCGGGACCTCATTAAGGCTAATTAGCTACAACTGATGCCTGTAATATTCAACTCAAAATAAAATCTAAATACCATGAGGGTCAGAACAAAGCTGGTAGAATGTTGGCCAATTATGTAAAAGTTAATTCAGAAAGGAAAACCATTGGACCTATTCGTAATACCCTCAATAATACTTTACTGCAATCTGACCTAGAGATTGTCAATGCATTCCAGACATACTATCATTCATTATACATGGAACACACCCATCCCTCCGAAAACGACTCTCAGACATTCTTTGATGGTCTCCCTTCCCCTCGCTCTATACCAGGTGCTATGGCCCTATTGGAAAAAGATATCTCACTTCGGGAGATTTTGGATGCAATTAAATCTTTAAAGAGAGCTAAGGCTCCTGGCCCTGACGGTTTTTCTATTGAGCTTATCTATTTTCTTTCGTTTATTTTTGCTCCACACTTACATGACCTCTTCACCTCTTTTCTTTCTCACTCCAAAGCTGAAGGTTCCTTCCTTGATTCTCTTGTTGTAATAATCCCCAAACCTGATACAGATCATTCCCTCTGTCAAAATTATCACCCAATCTCATTAATTAATTATGACTGCAAAAGTTTTGCTAAAATCCTCGCCTCTAGACTAGAAGATGTTATACCCCTACTGATAAAATCTGATCAATCTGGTTTTGTTAAAGGTAGACTTACCTCAGACAATGCTAGCATGTTCTCTAATATCCTTGCCTTGGCGAAACAATTCCTTGATCCTTTAGCTGGATTATCCCTTGACGCTGAAAAAGCTTTTGATCGTATAAATTGGCAATTTATGTTCAAAACTCTTCATTGGTTCGATTTTGGCCCCAAGTTCACTTCATTCATCAGCTATTGTATTTTGAACCTTCTGCATGTGTCTTTGCTAATGGTTTTTTATCCATTTATTTTACCTCGCCTAGGGGTACTTCGCAAGGCTGTCCCCTCTCTCCTCTTTTATTTCTTTTATGTCTCGAACCTTTTCTTGAACGTATTTGTTGTAATTCTTTGATAACTGGCTTCCAACACAACTCTCATGAAAATAAATTATCTGCTTACGTAGATTATATTTTGATCTATCTGTCAAAACCCTTAAACTCCCTATCTCCCTTTCTACAAGAAAATGACTTATATTCCACAATATCTGACTATATATTGAATTTCTCTAAAACTGAGATTGTACCCTTAAATTCCTTATGCTATCAATACATGTTTTCTGATACTAATTTTAAGGGTTGTCCATCTAAAATTAAATACTTGGTGTCTGGTTCACTTCTACTATTTCTAAAACTCACACCCACAATTCTACTACTTTAAAAACCAAGACTCAAAACATATTTTCTTCCTGGTCCCCGCTCTATTTGTCCTGGTGGGGTAGACTAGATACCATTAAAATGATGATTGCTCCGCTTATTCTATTCTTACTTTCTATGCTACCCTTTCAAATTCCTAATTATTACTTTAATCAAATCAACTCCCTCTGCACTAAATTCCTCTGGAATAACAAACCTACTCGCATTGCGTTATCTAAATTAATCAAACCAAAAGACGAAGGGGGTGTACGATTCCCTAATTTTAAATTATATCATACCGCTTTTTTAATTAGACAAGTCTACGCATTGAACAGACAATATCATGATAAAGCGATACCTAGCTGGATCAATTTTGAACGCTACTTACTACACAAATTCTCTTTCTACAAACACTTGTTTTATGTTCAACTGTAGTTTTATTTCCAGGCATCCCATTTTAAAATACTCCCAACACTTGATACATTCACTATATACAGAAGGCTCTAACTTTTATCAAGCTTTTCTTGCCTCCTCTATTTGGTACAATACATTTATTAAATTTCTCCATAAATCTTTCTACTTCAAACACTGGATAGAGAAGAATATTATATATGCCCATCAACTTGGATCTCATAATTCTGTTATATCCTTCAACACACTACAATAATATTATGATCTACCCTATTATTGCTTACCCCAGTATTCTCAACTATCACAGAAACTTCAATCATTTTTATCAGCCAAATATTTTCCTCCCAACATTACTCTATTTACTCCCTTGACTCCTTTGTATAATGCCAATCCTGACTCTAGCCCAAAAGCTTCCCTTATATATAAATTCTTATCCACTCCTACTCCTGTAAGATCAAAATCACCAATTGAACTAGCTTGGGAACTAGACCGCTCAATGACCCTCTCAATTAAAAAATAGGACAAATTATGGCGCAAAGTCTTTACTAACTCTAGAGCTGCCAACATCACTCAATCGTTATTTTTTCTATATAATAGAGCAGTTCGAGCACCCATATTTATACACAAAATCAACCCCTCTCCTTCTCATCTTTGTTGGTCATGTCTTTCCTCTAATGACGCATTACTTCATTTGTTATACCATTGCCTCAATGTTTTTAAGTTCTTGAAATTAATTTTGTCTAAATGCTCTAAGATATTTCTTTTTAATATTCCATTATCAATTCAAAATGTTTTTCGTGGATCCATGTATGCCGATTTCCATGACGGCTCGTTAAAGTTAAAATTATTTGACCTATTTATTGCTCTTGCATTTAAAGATATTCTTACTTGTTGGAAAGACAATTCCAAAATATGTATGTTAACATGGTGGAATGTTATTTGTAATGAGCATAGAATTTCTACTGTTTCATCTTCATCAATATCTCAAAAAAATCAAATATGATTTACTCTGGCTACCTTTTACTACTTTTCTATCTACACACTCAACCTTATACTAAAATCATCTAAGTATCTCCTTTCCCTTTCTCCCCCCTTCCTTCCTCTTTTCTTTTTCTGCTTTCTATCTTCTTTCTCACTTTTTCGTGCTTTAAAATTATATAAATAACTAGTAATTTATAGGTACCCTAATCTTTTCTCTTTCTCATTTTGATCTTGTACATAAGGTTGTATTTTACCTGTTATATTTCTCAATATGGTGTCTCTCTTCCTTCAGGAGAGGGAAGCGCTTCAACGGGAGGAGTATAGGGGGCTGAGAAAACGACCAATCTCCCTGGACTGGGCACAACTGGTAGAGCATTTCAAGGCAGAAACAGAGGAGATGTCGGAGGGCACCGGGGATACACGGGAAGACTGTGGAGATGATATTTGATTCCTAATCTTACAGTAACCCGGCTCATTAAGATTGTCCCCGTTCCCACCCCCTCCTCCTTTTTCCTCGCTCCTCTGCCTTCCCTCTCCCTCTCCCCTTGTCCTTCTCTACGATATTGGACATGACTACCACATGGTACAATGCACCTGAAAGGATGTAATTCAACCGCAGCGGCAACAGTTTCTTTTGTTGAAGGGTTTGTTTATGGGGTGGGTATATGGTGGGAGGGGGGTTTTAGATAATTGTAAGTATGACATTTAACCCACTGCTATAGGTTATTAAACTATAATTGGACCAAAGTAGTATTGCTAACATAAATGCAAATAATGTACATCATTACAAATGTAAAGCAAGTGTATGAACTCACATGAAGATGTATACACCGAAAATATCTTAAAATGTACACAAGAATATGTGATTATACTCAAAATATTCGCATTTCTCAATAAAGTTTGTCTTAAAAAATTTGTTGTCTCTCTTCCTTATGAAACTCTCGGTACTTTCTTCTTTTATTCAACAAAAATCATTTTAAAAAAAAGATATACATTAATGTATAATTGTATAATGCCTTCACACACCACTGAAAATACAAAAAGATTTTACATGGCATGACCAAAGCTATGTTGTATTTCCAATCATAGTGAAAGAACTAGGATGGAGACTCATTGGTACATACAGATGCATCAAATCCCACCAGTCAAAGAACAGAAAGAAGGCACTATATGTCACAATATCGACTCCCGAAATACTGACCCTTGGAAATATCATGGCCATAACATCCGCTACTGAAATATCATCAATGTAAGTGAGCACTTTCTAATATTCACTCCTCAATGACGGTGTTTCAGGAGTCACTATCAAGGTCCTAAAATATTTCTAAATCAATATTTCGACCTCAATATTGTGGTATAACACAAAAAAGGAAACCAACGTGCAAACTACATTATGACAAAAGCCATCTTTGAAATGTTGGTTGAAAGGGGAATGAGGTTTTCACCAGAAAAAACTGGCACTCCTGGCAGGCTATTGAGAACATATCTCTTTATAATAAAACTGAAAACATCAATTGGCCATGTAATACAACCTATATAATGCATATAATTTTGCATTTGTTGTCCTATAAACACGGTTGCCTCCTTGTGCTATATCTTGCGCCCAACCGGCTGTGGGCAGCCAATCCCGCTACACACACCCGAAGAATTGGTCACATGGCCTAGGTTCCTGCCGGTCTTGTGACCAAACCTCCATGGGCAGCCAACCCTCGATGTGCACGGGTAAAGGCCAAACAGTAATTAAAAAAATAAATTGTTGACAAGGTGGCTCCCTTTGAGACCCCCAACTGAGCATCGGGGTCAGTGTCTGCTCACCGTGCCCCATCATGTGTCCTTTCTTTTCTTTTTTCCAAACATGGGAATCAAGCCCTCAAGCCCTTTGTTGACAGATACAACGTTTTCTCTCATGTTGCGGCAAGCCAATCAGATTGCTCTAATACCATGGATCCCTCTCCAGATTTGCAGGGCTGTCCAAATACAAAACATGCATTTTGAATTTTGGTTCCACTGAGCTACTGTCGCAACAGATATTTCTCACTTTTAACCCCTTCATGTCTACCTTCAGTACCTTTTTAGGTCTCGCCTGAGCCAGCGCTTTAGCGCTGCTCTGGCGAGAGCTATAGAAAACGGGTATTTGGAAGTGCAAATGAGTGCTTTTCAGGCCCCCAAATACAGTGCATGTGCGCCGGGCCCGCGCACCATTTGGCAGCCTGCGTGTACATTTCGCGGGCGCTTTGATGTTCTCAGTGAGCCGCGCGGCCACTGCAAACATCAAAGCGCCCGCGAAATGATTACTTTCACTTCAGGAAACATACCCTCTAATTCTTCTTTGGGCCACACCTAACCAACCCTTTCATCCTTACAATCTAACGTTCGCACCTACTTGGCAGACTGGTTCTCTGTTGCTCTTTCCTCCTCTGCTCTCTCTCCTCAGACTCCGTCCCTCCCCCTGTTGCAGCAGCTGGCATTACACGGGGGAGGGTGGCTCTTCGTGCCTACCAAAAAACAAGCATTTGCAATGCAAAATAGGTCTCGCATTTACTCGAGTTTAAGCTATTGGCATTATAAATGACAATGTGTTTTATTTATGTTTCAAAACCAAAACATAAATAAAAGGCATTGTCATTTACAATGCCAACAGCTCAAACTCACGTAAATGCGAGACCTGTTGCATTGCAAATGCTTGTTAAATGTTAATTTCTCGAAAACCACAAAACGGATTTCCACCTAATAATAAAGCATGCTCCCTGAGTAAAGTTAAAACTTTGTGCCAAATTTTTTGTAAGTCCTGTTCAGTCGTTTTTTCTGTTTCCGAGAACAAACTTTCCTATTGCTATTAAAATGGGAATTCACACTTTAGGGACCTCTCGACCCTCTTTTCTTGTCCCTCCCACCCCACTTGATGGATCAGCGCAAAATGTTCCATTAAGGAGCCAAAGTGGATGAACTTTTTTTGGAAAGTTACTTGCAGATTCATGAGACAGTGTCCATCCCCAATAAAGTCACCAGGGCCTACTGACGAGTCAATAGACAGTAACCTCAGGTACTCCTTCCCAACTGTGTGCGCTCTTTTCAGAACCCCTCTTCTCCTCCCACACCCAAAGTCAGAGTTCCTGTCCTCTAGGTACATTCATCCCTGCACCCTGCCCTAAACTCTTGCATGAAAACTCAGCTTCATTTCTCCTCTGCTCTCTCTTGCTCTTTCCCACTTATCTATTACTTAGGAACAAAGAGCAACTTTCTGGTCCCAGGTGACTCCCTGCTTTTCTTTGCATGTTTGGATATTGTTTCTTAACGTCATACTTACTAAATTGCACTTTGGCAAGCAGCCTCTGGCAGCATTATGCGGTGCATTGGAGACAACTTCCCACATGTCTGCTGTTGTCATCATATCCTGGACACTCCGGTAACCCCGGTGCACTTTCTTCTTTTCAGTCCTCCCAACTGAGAGGTCATGTCCTAGAAACTGGGAATTGATGACATACCAGGGCTGCCCTTATGTACTCCGTAAAGAAGAAATCAGAGGATACCTTGGGGTGGATCAATGCCTCTTAAAAGCATTTGAGGGTCGCAGATAAAGCAGTGGGCATCTTCTTATTCTACCTTCCACGTCAAACAAGCATTGGTAAAACAAAAAAATTGTGTCAAAGGTCAGCTTTTTGGTTTTGTCAATGTTTGTTTTGCAAAACTTCATTGTTGAGGGAATCGCTGGGCTCTAGACAATAGAAAAATTGACTAAAAGCAAACATACGTTGGGACTCAAAAACCACACATTGCCATAGTAGTCCCTGGAACTGATGGGAGCTCCTTTGTGTGCAGATGTGCTCCTTGTATAAGAGTAGAATGCTGTCAATCAGAGTGAAATTAGCCAGTGGCTGAAGTGGGATGACCCAATGCCCAATGCTGTTTGCTGTAGTCGGTGAAAGAAACATGTGACTGACACAGCAACAGATCAATGGATGAAAAGGTCTTGGCTCATGCTGGACCTAAAAATGCTTATCCACATTACTATATTTATGTTTGTATCAAAAATTGGCAGGATTGTGTTCTTAAGTTCTGTGCCAAAATAAGTTTGATGAAAGGACAGGAAAACTGTGGTTACGTTGTCTTTTTTGTGAACAACATATGTTTCATTACTAAAATTAGTAGGATTTTTGAAGGTTTGATTCTGATACGAAGTTCATATTTTTTTAACTTCTTGAAGATATGAAGTTTTTGAACTAAGAGGCTGCTGTTGCGGTGGGAAAATCTCTATGAAGTAGTGAATTAGCTTGATTTTCCCCAGCATAATCTATTTTGACGAAAAACACACTGTGCAACTTCGTGAATCTGCAACTTTGCATACATAGGCCCAGATTTATAAACACTTTGGGGTATATTCACAAGAACGTGTGATAACTACCGCAAGAGTAGCGTAACGCAACTTTCAATATCGCGGCCCATCGCATGAAAATAAGCCTGTGACAACGTTAAGAACAAGGCGGTACCACGCGATAGTCAGCAGATAACGCGCAAACTGTCTGCGTGAAAATCAACGCCACGCCGCATAAATGCGATACGCGAACGCAAAAAAACATGCGATGAGGCCAACCGGGGAACAAAAAGTAGCGAAAACCAGCCACGGGCCTGCAAATCTCACGTGTCTGA
Source organism: Triturus cristatus (assembly GCF_964204655.1). Lineage (NCBI taxonomy): Eukaryota > Metazoa > Chordata > Amphibia > Caudata > Salamandridae > Triturus > Triturus cristatus. Next base: position 1,474,200,307 of record NC_140591.1, on the reverse strand, counting down.
CGGAACAATGCACTAAAAAACACACAGAAAAAATACACCAAAGACAATCCAAAGTGTGTAGCAACATGGATGCACGCTGGCACAGCGCAGGGGCCAACTCAAACCCCACAATCCCCACAGACCACCAGCAAGGAACAATGGGGTTGGGGAAGGATGCAGACCGCAGGAAAACAAGACCAGCATCATGGAGGCGACAGAACACTACCAGCAACTGACCCACTAGCAGACCACCTGGAATGCAGTCGGAGTACCGAGGAGGCCAATCCAGGAGGCCAATAGGCGCTGGCATGACGCGACTACATAAACCAGGCACAAATCCGCTGCCAACAGGAAGGCAGCAACGGCGACAGGAGGTGGCAGTCCAGTGCCACCGGAGGAGCTGAAGGAAACCCAGGCCATAGTCATCAATGTGGAGAAGCTGCAAGGAGTAGGGAGTACGGACACAGCTCAAGAGGACCTGACACAACATCAACAGGGACTGGGGGGACAGGGGGAGTGGGCACAATGACACACATGCACAACGAGGTGTAGCACACTGCACACCCACAATCACCCAGGTCCATGGGCCCGATCCCCTTGGCATCCTGCAGCACACACACATAGCACGAACAGCACACCCAAATTGACGACACCGAGGAACAACGCGCATAGCCCACACTGCAGAACAGAGGACACAACTGGCTCCTAACATGCACAGAAACATGCCTACTACATCTGACGAAGCAGGAAACTGTGAAATGGAAATGTACACGTACGACATCACATACGTCATGTAGACCAAATCTAGACTGTCCCGCAGAAGAATCCAACCCTCCACAAACAGTCACAATGTACATTGCCATACAGTCTGCATGCAACCTGCACAATATATATATGTCAACGCAAAGTCAATACGCACCTCCCCTTCACATCGCAGAGGGGTATACAACACCTTCAGCAGAGCACAGAATACAACACATCAGTGATACGGGAGAGGACCACCACACCGACGCCCTACAACAGGACATGGATATCCCACGCAACCCCCCACCAGGACCCGTAAAGCCAAGCTACCCAGAGGAAAACACCCAACCTGCAACAGACCACACAGCAGGAAGCACCCGCAAGCACAGCTGGGCCACGACACTTCACCCACCCACACATCGCACCCCAATGCCATGTTCCTGCACGCCAAAAGGAGGTGGCCCAACATGTGTGGGTGGGGGCCGAAACCATGGAATTCAAACCAGGATACATAGGTAGGTATCACCCTTCAGGGGACACCAACACCTCACTAAGGAGACCCACACTGCCATAGAGACACAAGCAATTGCACATTCACAGTACAGAACCACGGGCAGGGGCGCCCAAATTCCAGTCACACACCCATGTTGGCTCTACGTACGACAGACCTGGCCACTCCCATTACGAATTGAGTGGGTGACGACAAAGCTACATATCAAAGCTCCAACCCACTGCCTGCAGTGACACGTCTGCATCCGATGTACACAGCACAATGTAATGGCGTCGGGCACAGGGCCCTCATACATACAACAAGACCAAAGGGACACAAGCAGATACCATGTTGAACTGGCTACGGGCACATGCGCCCGGACCTTTTATTGGCAGGGCCACATGTACACCTGTGCTGGATGTGTGTGGGGTGAGTGTAAGCCATTCCGCATGGAATGTCTGGTGCTGGCACCCACTTGAACATGAGACACCAGTGCAACGGAAACAGAAAATACATGCATAAAAGAGTCAGCTACTGTGCAACATGGAGGGAGCCGGAGAAAGTCCAGAGTTCAGCCAACATGCCCGTGAGTTGCTATGCACTGGGGTTGGGCACAAGAGATGAGCGCGCTCATGAAACGAAAAGGCCTCGGATTGTGTCCCTTCGATATATACTCCTGATGCAGATGCAGTGGTGTGGATCAGACCTGCATCATCTTCCCCATTAACGTCCCAGGGCTCCCACACTGTTTGAGGTGACATTGCTGCGCAACCTCTCCACAGCACAAAACTCAATCAGTAACGGACAATGGCTGGCGGTGCACTGAGTCACTGTCACCTGGAGTGCTGAGCAGGGTATCATGCTGATGATGGCATTCACGACAGGTCTGAGCAACTCTGTCAGGACCACCGTTTCGACTCTGGCAGATGGTGGTTGGAGGTGGTCCTTGAGGTGGTGGCGTGTGCCTCCTGCGGTGATGTAACGTCCGGGCTGGTCCAGACTCAATTTGATGTGTGCGCCCTGGTAGGACGCAGGCGGGTCGGAGGCTGCGTACAGCGCAGGACCACCGCTTCAGTGGCCATCCAATATCTCAGAAGAAGGGGTCCCAGACCGGACCAGCACAGAGTTAGTGGACCCGGATGCACTGCTGCCAGCACAGGCACCTAGCCACGGGACGATGACTTGCGGTGCAGTCAGATGGGCCATGCGACCTGGGCGGGTCACCATCAATGTCCAAGGTGTCTGTTGCGGAGGATTTCAGGGGACAGTGGAAGGTGTTCTCCAGGGCATGACGCCGAAAATTTTTATTTTATCAAAAAACAGCAAATGGAGGAGTGGAATGCAACAGCCTCGTTGCCACCACCAATTCGGTATCAGCTACATGAGGATGAAAACTGCCCCCTAGTCCATTAGTCCGTAGACTCATACGCCACCAAAGTTCGACCAGAGAGTGTCCATGATTGTCGGGGAACAGACTTAGTGGCATAGGTGCTGAGAGGGGATGCAGTCTGCGATAATGCCGGCACACTGATATGAACTCCACCATTGCTAAATCTAGACTCTGTGACCTACTGGACCGCAGTGTAGGCCGGAGGCAGCGGTCAGCAGTGGGCCACAGCCATGTGCCATTGGCTCACGAGGCACAGAGTTAGTGACACAAGGTAAGTTGTGGCTAGTGTTCGCTCACCTCCATAACAATGATCCTATTCCCTCTGGACTGCAACACGTCATCCTCTTACGACTCTCCGTGCTTGCGATGAAATGTATTCTGCCTTTGAATAATCGATGTACAGTTCCAAATCTGTGACCTACTTGACCGTGGAGTAGGCCTGAGGCAGCGGTCAGCACGGGCCATTCACCAAGTGTCGCTGGCATAGGTTGGATGGCCCCACCGGCCTGCGTAGTTCAGGTTCAGTGGCGCCATGTGTCGCCGGCTTGTGTTGAACAGGGTTAGTGGCACCATGTGTCGCCGGCTGGCGTTGAACAGGGTTAATTGCGTTGGATGGCCCCACCGGCCTGCATAGTTCAGGTCCAGTGGTGCCAAGATGTCCATATGGAACTATGCCTCACTGATCGGGGGTGTCTGGTGCTGTGGCCGCTGGCCCTCGAACTTGGAGCTTGCGCCGGCACGTGGTGGGCCCTCCTTGACACACGCGGGTGTCGGCAGGTGATCAGTGTGGCCTGGCTGCGCAGGGGCGGGCCTGATGGGTTCGTGGTCCAGCATGACATTGTTGGAGGTTCCACGGTGTGCTCATGTTGCCTGCACATTGATGTGAGACGTGTGCTTCCTGTTGTGGTGGTTGTGTGCTGTGTCACCAGGGTGCACTGGTAGGACATAAGTGCTGTAGATTGCCCCAACACGTGCATGCATCCTGCTATGGCGTATGGTCCTTGCTTGGTCTCCAGCGGATCCAGCGCATTGTGTTGGACGTATGGGGAATGGGGTACCAGGGTGATGGTGATGTCCAGGACAGGTGTGGGGGACTTGGATGTAGCTGGCTGTGAGACTCCTCTGAATCTGGCGGGTGTTGTTTGGGGTGTACCAGGGGCCAACAGGTGCAGCCTAGCCAGCAGCTTGGTGTGGGATGGGATGTTGGTTGTCCACTGTGTTGGTGCCGTAGGCCTGCTAGGCGATGATGGTCAGGATGCGTAGGATGGTTGTCCATTTCAGCCTGTGGTGGACAGTGACATTGTCAGATGTTGGGTCTGTGCAGCTGGCACGCTTCCTGGGGGTCCATTGTCTTTGTCTGCGCTGCGTCTGTGGTGGTCCGGAGGGGGGGGGGTGTTCCGGGTGTGAGTTGGGATCCTGGGGTGGTGTGGGTGGGTGTTGTGGCCCTCTTGGGTGTCCAGGCCGCATGATGAGTGGCTCCTTGACATCTGTTGCACTTCCGATGTGGCCCTGGGCTGGTCTCCCTTTTGTGGTGCTTGCTGCTGTCCGACTTTACACCAGGTCAGAGCAGGTGTAGATTTCCTGGTGCTAACGCACCTTATCGCTGTTTTTGTGTTTTTAACGCTGATGTGGCTGGTCGTTGAGAATGTTGTGGTGTTATGTTGTCGCAGATTTTGGCACGGGAACGCCCACTCTGCATCTCATTAGGTGATCCTCTGTGGCGATGTTTTTTGCGGCTGCTATTGCGGGTAAACTGGTGCTGTGGGCTGTTAGCACCAGCTTGTGAATGGGGAGGTAAATTTATCGCCACTTTGGCTGCGATAAAGTGACGATGACTCGACGATAAATCCTTGTGAATATGCCCCTTTGTGTTGGGTTTGTGTTTCTATTAACGCAAACCTGACGCAAAGTGTTGTGGTGGGATTTACAATCCAACCTATATCATAATCTGTGTTGATTTGTAACCCCAAATAATTCACAGCTGAACAATCACTGCCTTGCCTTACTTTGCATCAAGGGGGCGTTTTATGGATGGTGCATGGGCATTCCCATGCATTCAACCACCCAAGGCTTTTGACGCCAATCTCTAACTACAAAGGAATGTTTTCATCCCTCCTAGTTTTTCCCACTTCCGTTGTGCCCTGTATTGTACAGCACACATACAAAGTGGGAAACCTATGCTTCAGACAATGCAGGAACCCTTGCACTATGGCACAAGGGTGTCTGCGAGGGCGCAGGTCTGCCAAAGGTGCATCAGTGCAGGGAGAGAGCAGACCAGCGCCACATCTTAGTAGATATGATGCTGTTCTGCTATGTCCCTTTCATGCAATGTTGTGTGAATTCTACATAAAACTGGGCCCTAATTTCTGTTCTTATCTTTCAATAAAAAGAATTATGGCCTAAATATGTGAGATGAAAGCATGAATAAACATACTGGACATCCATAGCATAGGCCCTTGTGGACAAAGGTTTGACTAACTTGGTTCAATAAAGAAGCCTTTGTGATGTCAAAGTATGCTTTTTAATCAATTGTTAATACTGGTGCATCTAGTTTCTGCATATGCAGGCCCATCACAAGGTGTTGGGGTGGGACAATGGGGAATTATGCCCCTGTCCCGTGCATTCAAGGGTCCCACACTACTTCAGAAGCATTTATTTATAGAGCTTTAATTGCAAGCACACCTGACATTTTCATTAATCACGAGACAGCTCACGTGGCATGAACACTAGATTATGCCAGGATCCCACTAAAGGTATGGCCCTAAGCCTCACACTAATGTCTGACAAGCCTGTACATATGAATGAAACCCCTTCTAACTGAAGGGAGGGAAGATGACAGATACAGAGCTAACATAAGTCTGCATTCCTGCTACACGAGAACAAAATGATAGTGCTTTAAAGAGAAATTCATTTGTAAGAGAGCAAGTGACCAATATCCTATCCAAAAGGAGTCCATGATGCAGCCTTCCACCGTCCTCCAGTATAATTGTCGCTACTGATGTATGGTTTCTCTGATAATTCCAAGCTACATGTGGTGTATGTAGGCAGGGGCATGTGGCATTCTCTTTGATGAAATAGTAATACGTATCACCAATATGCATAGACATGACATGTGTCGTCAGTACGATAACCTAACTCATAAAAAGAGAATGTGCTTTTATAGCCTTATAGCCTGCTGTAGTGGGCTGTACCGGCTATTAAAGGCCCGCTCCAGCATTAAAGGCTTTAACAAGTGAGCAGGACTACGAAGCTAAGAAAGGCTATAAGGCTATTAGAACGTTCTGCCACTAGAGGGCAGAATGTTCCAACAAATACCGGCCGTAAAAAGCATGGAACACTCCATTGTCTTCAATGGAGCTCCCAACATTCCAATGTTCTAATAGACATTATTACTCCAGAGTCACTCCATTGTCTTCAATAAAGCTCCCACCATTCTACTGTTTTAATAACAAATAGAACATTGGAATGTTGAGAGCTCCATTGAAAACAATGGAGTACTCCAGGCTTCTAATGGTGGTAGAATCCAGTGACAGCTCGTTCATAATGGGCAAAAGGCCTGTGCCCCGCCTTTAATGAAGAAAGCAGCTGAGAGTTCTTAAAACTGCACGTTTAAGCAAAGAGCGTAACACTGTTAAGAAAAGACAGTAATGGTACGCTTTTTGCGTAAGGAGCAGCAGGATCATTTGTTTTGTTTAAAAAAATAATCCTGGGCTTCTCAAGCAAAAAGCATAACATTACAGACTTTTCTTAAGAGTGTTCCGTTCTTTGTATAAATGTGCAGCTTCCACCAACAAGCTGTCTTATGTACGCACGTCAGGGCACTCTCTTCGCCATCCCTAAATCACCCAGGGAGACGTGTTAAACTCAGTTGGGACATAGGGAAGGGAAGCAGCACAGCATGCCAGGAGATTCATGGGCGTCGGGCGGAGCAGCCCAGCGTCATTCTGATGATGTCAGGCATTTCCATCCAACATAAAAAACGCGACTCCCCTTCCTGATGCCTTTCTCGAACGTGATCACATGTAAGATGCGCTTTGGTAGATGTGGCGGGCTTCAAGGCTGCTCTTGGAGGCAAATGTGCGGGTAAAGAGTCATTCTGCTATTTGCAAGCAAACCTTTCAGAGAAAACATAATTATAGATTAATTTTACTTTAACTAAATTTACAGTGGAACTTAACAACTATGACGGTCATGTTAACTGTAGGACTAAAGACAGATTGAAAAACCTCTTTGAAGGCACAGGTTGAAAACAGTGGTTACCAATCAGTTGAGGCAAATTATAGGTATTCGTGAAAGACATGTTTTATGTGACCAAAGTAGATAAAAATTTAAGGTCCACAAAAAGATCCAAGATGTTTATCGATTTTCATTATTTTATTTTTCTTTCTTGTATTGTCCAAGTATCATTACAAAACATAACAGCCGACACGTGTTTCGTCCATCCGGACTTTTTCAAGGCTGTAAACAAATGGATACAGATATACAAATTACAAACCACATAAAAACACATATTGTGCAGCATTTAATGATTAAAAAAGCGATAATAACAATAAAATTCTCTTCCATAAGGACCGATTTACATATATTTATATTGTATCAATTCATTTTGTCTTGACACTCAATTAGCATGAGGGGCTAGTGTCAAAATATGAAAAAAGGTTGCAATCCTGGTGGAAAGATTTGGCATTGAGGAGTAGAGAGTCACCACCAAAAAAATCATCTTGATCCTATTGGGGTACAGTTATATTGCACAAATTAATAAAAAACACTAAGTGTTCATACAGTTATAATCAACGACTAACCTTGCTGAAAAAACAGTGTTTCTCCCCGTGTTTGTTGGATTAGAAGTACAGTCACTCCTTTTCTCACTAGTTGAGTCTTATTGCTAGGCAGGTCAATATCCCATTATGATGGGTCTCTTTCTTGTAGAATGGACAGTTCACTCAGTTGTAATCGGTTTTTCACGGCCGAATTATCGCCGTATCCAGCAGGTAATAATACACCTGTATATCAAAAAGCACACGATGTCTTTACAAGAATCACGTAATCTCCTTCCCATATCGATGGCCATATACTTGGCCCAAACATTACCAATTAAACAACCAGTAACTAGTGTGGTGACCTTGCTTGAATACCCTTCGGTTTCTTCGACGGGTCTATTGTTCCTCCTAAAAGCAGAGGGGGAACCTTGGTTTGAGAGCACTATAGGATTATCAGGCGAAAAAGCCTTCCTATAACTGATGTGAATGATAAAATAGAAAACGTGTTATGTGGATGTGCATGTAATCTCTGGCCTACTGCTGCTTAGGTTCAAGTGGGTTAAGGTTGAAAACAGTGTCTGGCTTATGCTTCCCACCCATGCTTTCACCCATCTCCCAAATTAAAGATGGATCATTAACCATTGATGTAAAATAGGTGGGAGAAAAAGCTATTTATCAAGTGACTGAATTGCACATTGTAAAACCTGAACCACTGTTCTCAATCCTGGCTTCTCCGCTTGACCAAATGGTGCGATCTCAGGCAATTATTTTATTTCGCCATGCCTCCTTTTTACTTCATTATCACGTATTAGAGCATCTTCAAATACATGAGTTCTGGATGTGTACTGTACAAAAACCTCTTGGGCCTCATTTATGAAAAGTGACGCATCGCTGCGAGAAAACAGCGATGCGTCACTTTTCATTGCGCCCTCCTTGCGACACCAATGATGCGTCATATTTACAGTATGACGCATCATGTCGCGAGGGGTTACAGAGACGTCAGTATTTCTGACGTATCTGTAGGCGCAAAAATGACGCATTGCTGGAGTGTGTCACAAAAGTGACGCAACTCCAGCAATGGGTCATTACACATGGGCAAGTCCCATGTGAAATGTGCCTGCGTCAGTCTTACGCCTGTCATGAGGCAGGCGTAGATATTGACGCATTTACGTCCTAGAAGTGGCGCAGTGAAATCTTATAGATTTCACTGCGTCACTTCTATGACCGTTTCTTGCTTCAGAACGCCCCCCTGCATACATTATACCTGGCGCAGGTATAATGTGACGCATGGGTTTACAAAGTGACGCATCTATCTAGATGTGTCACTTTGTAAATATGGTGCAACAAGGCACATTTTTTACGCCGCTCGTGCATCACAAAAAGTGACACACCGGCGGCGCAAAAGTGACGCAAGGGCTCATAAATAAGCCCCCTCGTCTCTACCACACAATGTTACACCATGTGTATTAACAACTTACGCCACATTTAGGCTTGCCAATGGTTCACTACTGGCATTGTCGGTAGTGGGGAGGAAGGGGCATGAATATATTTCTGAAACACGATCACTCCTAATAAAGGCCCCTCAATGTACTGAGATAATCTAAAATACTAAGGTGGAACGCTTCCCTTTGTTGAAGAAATACACTTGCTTGAACTTTGAAGAGACTTTCTCATATTGCTACATGATGTTTCTTGCACGATTTACATGCCATGGCTGTGCACAGGCTCTCCGAGCCAAGCCGGGACATTGGCTCAGCTCTGCTTCTACTTAATAGCACGGAGAAGCACATGTTCTCATTTGATCACATTTTCTGCAAAACAAGGTAAGTTGTGATCAAAGATGATAGTGGCACATGGATAATCTTCAGAAATCTAATACTTGGAGAGCTGTGCTGGAAACACAAGGCCCTGTCACCATTTTTAGAAAGTTTCCTTAGAGATGGTGAACTGCAAACAGTCCTAAGGAGGGTAGGCTTCACTGTCACACCATGAAAGTATTGTAATATTTCCTTAATGTCCCTTTAGAATCTTTGGATTTTAAACCGATTCGTGTGGAAATTGTGCTATCAATGTGCCATTTGGCGCCATTTTTTTTGCATTTTGTAGGTTTTGAAGGGGGGATAGAACACTCTCCTCCCTAACCCTCATAGAGGAGCTTAGGTTTGCTTGCTTTCCTCGCTCTGTTAAACTCGAGGCAGGCATTTATGACTCCCCACTTTCAGAGTTTTCCAGCCACCACTGGTAGAAGCCTGGAGCGCCAACATTCCAATCTCTGTTCACAGCTGTTGCTGTGAATAAAAGGCCTCATGGAGCACGAGGGGATTTCAATCCCCATGGGCTCCGTGAGGCCTTTGTTTTACTATTTAGAACATTCTGCCCTCTAGGGGCGGAATGTTCTAATAGTTTTAGAGCCCTCCTTAGCGAGCTCTACCGGCCATTAAAGGCCCGCTCCCTTGTTAAAGGCCTTCGCCTTTGGCTTGGGTCTATAATACTGGATTGGGACTTTAATGGCCAGTAGAGCCTGCTGGGGCGGGCTTTAAGGCTATAGTGTAGACCTTCTGCTCCAACAGTCTAATGATTGTCTTTCATTTTCTTCTTTTTTCATTTAGAACATGCTTCCCTCAGTGGGTGGAATGTTCTAAATGCTTTAAAGCCCACAGGAGAGGACTACAACAACCTATATTGGGGAAGAGGGCCTTTAGCATTGGTATAGCCCATGCCCGTAGGGCTATAATATCAATATAGCCAAAGGCAGGAGGGCTAAAATGATATTAAAACATTCCACCAACAGAGGGCAGAATGGAGAAACTAGATGGACGATACCCTCCTTTATTGCCCCAGAGCTATTCCATTGTCTTCAACAGACCTCCCAGTGTTTCAGTGTTCTAGTAGCCATTACAAATATACACATTAGCCATATTCGCTCTGTCACATGACTAGCAAACTTAACTTTCTGCCTTTAAAATAAGCACCACAGATAAAAGGGAAACGACAAATCAACACCCACGGGTATTTGCGCGCTCTATAAATTGATTAAACAGAAACATAAACATAAACATGCAGCAAAACAAGAGTTGACTGGAGCCAACACGCTCAGTGATGGAGTTTTGAAGTTACTTCACGAGTTCAAGTGAAAAAACATCCAAGCCAAAAGAAGGAAAAAGTCTTATTGTTGGATTCTTGTGAACTTATGGCATTCGAACTATGCTGCAGGGAGTGTAACATTGCTGTGGGTTTCTGGCAATGGAAATTTCTACTAGAGCATTGCAATCCTGAGGTGCCCTTAAGCCTGGGATATAGATTAGATATTTGCCCGGAAACTCTGGAAAGGTGCATCAGCTTTCACTAGTCAGAACTTTTCAAGGCATTGCAGTGCAAGTACCATGTAGATGTAAAATTTGTGACATCACCATCAGGATGGAGCCAACCTCCTCTTCAGCTCGTTCTTCTTAAATTACCTGTTTAATAGAGTTTTTTCTTATTAATGTAAGGGAAATATCGTTTAAACATCCACAAAATCATAACTTGTGGGTATTTGCAATTCTTTTGTCTGTCATATAACACTCTGTAAACAGAGGGAAACGTACTCCTGCAAACGAGGGAGTAAGTGTATGTCAAAGTGGGAGTGGTAAAAGAAATATTCCCATGTTTCACTGAAGTTTAGAGAAAAAGCTTTTTTACTTACAAAAACATGTTTTTGCTGCGGGGGACAAAATAGGATTTAATAAGCAGCCTCACCCCAAACTGACTTGCTGTTCGCCTGTCAAAATCTGTCACACTCCTATGAGCTCTGTTGCCCAACAGGTCAGGAGTGGGCGGAACTCACAGAGTTTCACTCTGCGGAATTCCGCGGAGTTACATGAAAACACTGCGAGACTCCACGAAATTCCAGTAATGGGCTGAAATCGCCACTTCGCACTGCTCGTGCTGATTTTTAGCACCTTTGAGCTTGTTTCCACGCTGCACAATCAGTGTGAGCAGCACCACGCGATGTGCCAGAGGGCGCTGCCTCTTTGCTGCCGCTCAGGCAGATTTTCGCTCGTGAACGCCAGTGACTGACCTCATAAGAAAATTGCACCGAGGATGCCAAATCTTGCTCGCGCACACCAGCTCGCATATTCTGGAGCCTCGTGGGAGAAGAATTCCACCACGTGGCGATTGGTCGAGTAACGCACAGTGGCTGAAATTCTGCAAGTTCCACAGGTGAAGGGGAATATTTCACCAACCCCTAGTCTTTTCTCATGTACTAAGCATTATTTTTTTCTATTGTTTTGTCTATTGCTCTTAGCATGACAGATGGATTATCTCATATGTGAATCCAGCCAGAACCAAAGTAGTGGGAATTTTGGAAAGGTAACTGAAGCCACAACTCCAATTTCAATGGCAGCCAGAGACACAATATGTGCCTTATGTGATAGGAGAAGTAAAGCTTTGTCCTTTCCCTCTTCCTCCTGATTTCTTGCATCTCCGAACCACTTATTGCTCCTTGCTTTCTGTTTCATCATCCACTCCGTGTGCCCCTGCGTCTGTCCATAACCACTGCTCTTTAGATCTCTACTTCTCTCTTCCAATCTGTCGTTTGCTTTTCCTCACTTTCTGCTCCATAGCCAGGCTCAAGTTCTTGAACTCCTTCTTCTGGCCTGACCCTTGCGCTATCTTTCTGCTGCTCCGTTCTTTACCCCTTCCCTGCATTTGTCTCTTTCTTACCACTTTCTGAGTCCAGTTTCTCCCACAAACCTTCTGCCCAATCTCTACAGCTGGACAGCAAGCAAGGTTTGGCCCTCCCTCTGTTCCGGTGAGGTGGTTGCGGTTACTGTAACTCATGGTGATCAGTGACTTGTTTGAATTATTTGGCTCAAATTATATGTCCTTCAAGCCAAACAGTTGGAAATAGTGATTAGAGAGGAAGCAAGCAGTGAGAAAGTAGATCACTTTTCAAAAAGGCCTAGGATTTTTAGGGTAAATATATAAGGTCATGGGAGGCAGATAGCTTTGGTTTTAGGGTGAAAATTAGAGTTAGGGCTTGGATGAGAATTACAGTTTGAGAAAATGTTGGGGTAAAATGTTTTCTTAGTATAAAAGATAGTATTAGGGTTAGGTTAAGGGTAAGACTTAGGTTCAGGGTTAGTGTTAAAGGGTGAGAATTTCAGTAATGGTTAGAATTAAAGTTAAAGTTGCAGATACAAGTAGGGCTAGAGTGTGAAATATGCAAGATAATCATTTCCTTAGACACTTTACTTCATCAAATATCTGACACAACAGGTGTAAATAGCCACCACGGGAGATGGGTAGACACATCGCTGGCTGCTACCAAGGTCTGCATCCTACGGAAGTGCGGGGTCCAAGTCTTTCCCATGCTGGAATAATGGAGATTTCCTCATATGACAGACTAATCTATAGATTTGGACTGAAAAGACTGCTGCAGAAGTTTGAAGACATCTGGGGTCAACTGCTATCAGAGTGGTGCCCACGGACAGATACAATGTGATGTGGCACTGTTTGTGGAGCATGGAGGTGGAAAGGTAATGCCTTAAAGGATCCATCCATTGTAGAGGGAAAAAACAGTAATCTCTTCCCAGCCCTGTATCTCTTACAATCATCAATGACAGGTATTTTAGAAAGTTTGTTTGATGCTGTCAGCTGCGGTTTTGAGATCCATTGTGCCATCATTCAGCAGAAAGGGGGGGGAACTGAAATTAGATCTATTGTTCCTCCATAGTGTGATTTTATATGGCCACAATGTCCACACATTGGTCGACATGCATCAGCCACCATTGTTGTTGCATAGTTTGTGACCTTGGATCATTTATATTTGAACCATAGGAGTCATTGCTACAGGAGATTCCCCTTCAAACTTCAGCACTGCTATGAGTCTGCCCCTTTCTGACTCTGCTCATGTTGGACTTGGCCATCTCTGCATGGTCGTCCCCAAACATTTTGCTTTCTCCCCTTCTGTTTTTCAGATTTCATTTTGCTAGCATTTGGACTTTGTGTACTTTACCACTACTAACCAGTGCTAAAATGCTTGTGCTTACTTCCAAACACATGGTAAAGTTGGCTTACACTTGATTGGCATATTTAGTTTACTTATAAGCCCCTAGTAAAGTGGTATAACATGTGTCCAGGGCCAGTAAATTAAATGCTATTGGTGCCCTCCACTTAGGTAGCCCCCTAAAACCTGTCTCAGACCTATCATTGCAGCCTCGGTGCAATTTTAGATTGCCAATTCAACCTGGCAGAATAGACTCCTTGCCAAGCATAACATATAACATATAACTCACCCCTAACCAGGCCCAAAACAGCCCATAGGGCAGGGTGCATTGCATTTATTAAGTTGGACTTTTAAGTTTTATATGTACTGCTAAAAAAAAATCACAAATTCGTTTTTCACTACCATAAGACCTACCCCTCCCGTAGGATAACATTGGGTTTCCTTATTACATTTGATAAGTGATAACTTTTGTTTGAGATCAGGTGGAAATATCATGTTTGGTGTCTAAGTAATTGCAATTTAAAATCCTCTTCAATGGTACAGTGGGATTTTAAGTCACAATTCTCAAAAATGCCTTTTTTTTTTAGAAAGTTGGCTTTTTCTTGTCCTAATCGCTTGGTGCTTGCAGCATGTTTCCTGGGTTACATAACTAGGTGTAGTTGGCCTTTGTGTATTCCTCCCAGACAGCCACACAATAGGGGGATTGGGTATTGGCAGGATAGGCCATCCCGGCTGGATGGGGCAGAGCTGTGCACAGCTCCACTTACACTTCAAAGCAGCTGCCTCAGCACACACACAAAGAACGTCTCACTAGCCTTTTGTGAACCCCAGACTCAGTGGAGCCTGGGCAGGTAGGCAGGAAATTCCAACACCTTCAAAGCTGGCACCTGGTATGAAAACAGGACCCTCAGACCCACTTTTCAGTTCACTTCTGGACCTGATGCGGACTCTCAGAGGACTGTCCTGCTGCCTCTGACCTTCTGCATACATCAGAGGACTGCCCTTCTGCACCAAGAGGACTGCGCTGCTGCCTGAAGCCTGTCTTGTGCCCTGAGAGGACTGCCCTGCTGCTTGAGACCTGCTTTTCAGCTTGGACCCAGGACCACCACAGTGACTCCAAGGGCTAGTTGGCTGGCCTCCTGGTGAGAGCCTCAGGAACCAAAAAGGCTCCAATCATCTTAAACTCACACCTGGACCCAGCTTGAGTGAGTCCTGACCCTCCAAGTGGTACGCCTACAGTTCTGGACCCTTGGAAGTGGTGCTAATAGTGCCCAAATCCAAAACGTGGGACTTAGAAACATTTCTGTCAAAATTTCTCTGAGAACTAAGAGGAGACTGGGACCTACCTACTCACAGATTCCCCCAAGGTTCATGGCCAGTCGTCCTGACTTTGTGGTAGCTCCCTCCACGTTCTTCTCTGCAGCAGCAAACCCTGTTCAGCGGCTCATCTTTGGGAGGGTATCCGGCTCCGTTGAGTCCTCGCCATCTACAGCCTTGTCCCATTGGAGATTTTTGACTTCCAAAAAAGAGATGACGTATGCAACTTCGTTCAGCCTTCTCGGATGCTGTCGGCTGCCTTGCCCTACTGAACTTTACCATCTCAAGACAATTTTTCTCAAAATTTCTTCTATGTCCGTAGTCCAGGCCCAATCCACATCAAATAACCAAACCACACTCTAATGCGGGCGGCCATAACTTTCAACATTGCTCTGGTCTTGAGCGACTAGAAGTCCGCATTGGCGCATTGATTTTTTGGGTGCTAGATTTTACTAAAAACTTTAACAATTTATAACCGCGGTTCTACTGATTGGATTTTTTTCATTTTGGTGTCAAATAATTCATTCAAAATCTAAATTGATGTGGGCTTTTGTCTTTTGATGTGTTTTCACTTTGATAAAGTTTAACTGCTGCATAATTCCTTTATACATTGCCTATAAGTTAAGCAGACTGCTTTTCAGCCAAGCTACCAGAGGGTTAAGCACAGGTTAATTTAGTGACTTTTTTGTGGCTCACTCTGACAAGGATTGTAGCCGTTGCTTTAAAAGGGCTCACACCCCCTTCAACCAACCATCCAATTTCTCACAGCCAATACTTCAGATCTCTTTTCTCTTTCCTTGACTCTTGACTTTCTTCCCTGAGACATTTTTCAACAGGCGCTTGTATATACTTATACACATCGCTATTCACTCTAGGTGTAGTCCCTCACATTCAATCTAATACCCTTAGTATGATCACAGGGTACTCCTGGAATGTCTGCGTGAATGCCGTCACCCCAATATCATAAGTAATGCTATCTCATTGTTCTCCCTTTATATGACACCTCCCTCACAGAAAGATCTGGCTGTGTGATGCTGCACATACTATGGCCAGACATTCAACTACCTGGTCATGAGATACTGGTGCACTCTTGAGCATTATTTTAACTTCCCTCCTATTTACTTGCCATTGTATCACATTTCCCCCCCATCACTAAGTTTTTATGTGTTTCATATTCGTTTTTTGTTCTGTACTACCTATGTAACTGTTCCCTTTCCTATAGTTCCTAGAATTCATATGATCTTGATTTGGGTGCTCTTTGGGGTTCATTTGGCCTCTATATCATTTCACCTACAACCCTGATTGAAGGCGGTGAGCTTGCATGTCACATTTAGCTATAAGATCTATATATTGTGCTGACTGGATTGCCTATCAGACCGTGAAAATGTTGTCTACAAAGCCTTTGTATTGGATCCTGAACAGTGGTAATATATATAGTTTGACCCTACTTGGTTTGAAAAAGCAATGAGAGAGAAAGCATACTGTGAGGAGGAAGAAGCTTAAGATAGAAGCAAGCAGAGAAGGTTACTTCTATGGTAAATAGTTTGGATATTGGGAAGGAAGAGGTTAGGGTTAGACTTCTAGTCAGGTTTAGGGAACATTTTATGGTTAACAGTGGTGTTTAGGGTTAGAGCTAGAATTAGGAAAAGAGGGGGATTTAGGTTTAGGGTGAAAATTAGTTTCAGGTTTAGGATTACAGATAAGGGTAAGGGTAGAATTATAGTGTGGGTTAATGTAAAAGATAGAGGTAGGGTTAGGAAAAAAGGAAGATTTAGGTTTAGATTTATGATGAAAATGAGGGCCAGAGTTAGGGTTAATGATAAGGGTAGAGTTATTGTGTGGCTTAATCCGAGAGCACAGGAAGGGTTAGAAAAAGACGGAGACCTAGGTTCAAGATTAGGGTGAAAATTAGGCCAGGATTAAGGGTAAGGATAAGGGTTATTGTTAGAGATAGTTAGGGTCATGAAAAGAGAGAGATTTTGGTTCAGGATTAGGGTGAACGTTAGGGCCAGGGTTAGGATTCGGGGTTAAGGGTAAGGGTAGAGTTATAGTGTGGGTTAATGTAAGAGATAGAGGTAGAGTTAGAGAAAGAGGGGGATTTAGGTTTAGGATTATGATGAAAATGAGGGCCAGAGTTAGGATTAGGGTTAAGGATAAGTGTAGAGTTATTGTGTGGGTTAATGTGAGAGCCGAGTTAGGGTTATGAAAAGAGCGAGAATTAGGTTCAGGATTAGGGTAAAAGTAGCAGCCAGGGTTAGGGGTAAAGATAAAGGTTATTGTTAGATATAGAGTTAGAGCTACGAAAAGACGGAAACCTAGGTTCAGGATTAGAGTGAAAGTTAGGGCCAGGTATAAGATTAGAGGGTTATTAATAGAGATAGAGTGTGCATTAAAAAAAGAGGGAAACATATTCAGGATTAGGGTGAAGTTATGGTCAGGGTTAGGATTAGGGTTAAGAAGAGGGATAGAACTAGGTTAGGATTAGGGTTAAGAAGCAGGGTAGAGCTATAGTGGGGTCAGTAATTTGAAATACCGAATTAGTGTTAGGAAAAGCGGGAAATTTAGTTTCAGGGTGAGGGGTAAGGATAAGGGTAGAGTTACAGTGTGGGCTAGTTTCAGAGATGGCGTTAGAGTTAATGCGCTTTAGAGGTTTAGGATTAGAGTAGAGTCCGTTTTAAAGAATGAGGAAAAAAGTTACAATTCGAGTCAGGGCTAACCTTAGCGATGAGGGTGAGGTAGGCAATAGAAAAATAAACATGATACAATGATGGAATATAAGCGGCAGAAAAATAAATTAGGTTTTTTCCGGCCAAATGATTCTAACCAGCCTCAACTTCACCACAAATGGGCATTTTCAAATGATTTGCGATATGATTTTTCAAATCAAACAAGATCCTTTTCTCAATAATTCTTTCATATAGACTCTGATAAGTAGCCCTGGTTGCCTGTATCTCCCCATACCCTTGGAGGGATCAGCTTCCAGAGCTCTATGTCACATTGGTGGCTCTCATTGCACTCACTGCGGGTCACCTCTTGGGTCATCCCAAGGTGTTCGCGCTCTCCTAACATCACAGTGGGATGAAATAAGACTTTCCCTAGAGCACACGGCACTGGCCATGACCCCTTTTCTTCAGACAGCCTCCGGCATCTTTCCTATACCGCAGCACCTGCCGTACAGGAGCTCCGCCGATGCTTAAAGCACATCTGAGCTCCTTGGTTCTAGTTGGAATCCTAAAGCAGAAGTACATTTTGGGTTCATTAGCCAGCGAGCAGATTAATGTATCACAGAAGTGTAGCACCATAATATCAGGTATTAAATATTGTTCTTACATATCATGCTAACAAGACATTGCAGCAAAAATAGCCATGAGTAAGATTTTGACAAAGAATTTGTATATAGGTAAGTAAAGGATAACTGCACGTATATGCATCGTGACATAATCTGTATCTTTAAGGCACATAGATGTGTAGTTGCGAATAGTAAATCGGTTTTTATCTGATGAATCTTACCTTGTCAATACTTTAGTCATCAACGTTTTTCCTACCATATTTTTGTAGCTCAATCTACTTGTAGCTGATGTTCTGCCGCACAACCTCAACAGCACAGACAGAGCTCTATTAGTATTTTTTTCATTTTTGAAGGGATATATTAGGTCATAAAGTGTCCACCATTTATCGCCCTCGTAGATGAGGCTCTACTCCATGATTTCCCTTCTCACTCCTGTTTATTACTAGAGATGCTGCTGGCTGGTACTTGCGCAGCGCTTTTGTGCTCTAATGTTACTGGTACTAACAAAGAGTAATGTTTATATCAGCTCTCTAAACGCATGTTAACTTCTGGTCTTACTCAACTATATCCGAAAAAAATATGCAATTGGTCAGGTCTTAATACAGAATTTTTGTAAGCAATTGCTCCGGTTGGCATGTAATTGCACTAAAATGTATTGTCATCAATTTACTTTTCGCCGAGTGCATCATTTTTTGTAATGGCTGCGTGCTGTCGTGTGATATCTTAGAATACACAAGCAGAAAACACAGCACCCCATGCACACTGACATTATCCTGACGTGCATGCATGCATATACACGCACGCAACACACATACAGTCACACATGCATTCATGTTCAACACTTGCACAAACATGCGGAAAACAGGAGGGTGTGGGTGGGACACATGGATGGATTCATGGCTGTGTGGTTGTATACAAGGATGAATAGATGGTTGAAAGGCTGTGGTGCATTGAATGGTGGATGGATGCATGGCTGAGTGCGATTGGCCCAAACTGTGCCCCAATGTTACAGTGCCCTGCAACTGCTCAGCGTCTACTGAACTTCAGTGCGCGCCGTTCAGGAGATGTGTGCTTATAGGATGAATGGCCACATATATAAACGTTATTATTTCGAATCTATAAAGACCAATTATGATGTCACTTTCATATTACAGAGGAGTTTTGACGTCACCATTCTCATAACAAAAATAAAGCCAAATCCTTTTCATATATACCCACTCTACTCTGTATTCCATCGCCATTAATGACCCATTGGTCTCCATGTCCAAGTTCCTCTTGTGTCCTAGTTTGGAAGGGCTTCTGTTGATGTGTAACAGACCGGGCACTTCTTTCAGACACACAGAATGTGCTCATCAGTGAGAGACCCCCTTACATCTCTGTTCTGTCGGACCCAGTCTCTCCTACCCTTGTTGTGCAGCCAAAGAAAATACTGCCTTGTACTTCTGTATCTTTTCAGGAGGACACGTGCGAGTGGCAGGGTCCCTCTGTCAGATACTGTGTCTAACTTGTATACTTTTAGTTGTTTATGTAAAAAGTTCATCATGACGTGCTAGGATTTTTCCCCCAAAATCATAAGATAAAATTAATTAAAATAAGTCCACATTTCTTCTTCAAAAGCTATCCCAGAGTGTAGCTGCAGATTATGTCACAGAGCAAAGAGCATAACATGCCGCGCAAAGACTGATGGGAACAGCCATTTCCGAATTCGATAACACCGCTTTCATGTTTATCTGGGACTGAAACAAAAAATGCCGGCGACCAAGGGGGTGATTTAGATGTTGGTGGTATGTATAGTCCAACGAAACTCCAGCAGAGTATACACACTTCCTACAAGAAGGTCCGCCATGGCCAATTTAAATTCGGCAGACCTTTTGTTTGGCCACCACGAATAGTACTCTGTCTCTGCCATCACCAAACGTCTCCGACAACCCTCGGGAGTAAGGGCCGCCGGTGGAATGGTACATGCCCTCCCATCAGGGTTGGATTGGGATTCCAATTCGGCCCTGACACACTAAAAAACAAGCATTTACAATGCAATGGTCTCGGCATTGTTAAAGTTAGAGATATTGGCATTGCTCGTGACATTATTTTTGTTTTTGTTTTTAAAACGTCTCTCTCTCTCACAAAAATAAGTCTTATTTTCGTGAGAGAGAGAGAGAGAGATGTTTTAAAAACAAAAACAAAAATAATGTCATGAGCAATGCCAATAGCTCTAACTTTAACAATGCCGAGACCATTGCATTGTAAATGCTTGTTTCAAGATGACAGCAAGAGAGTTAGGGAAGAAGAAAACATTATTCGCTCACGACACGAGTTCTGCTTGTGGGGCTAGCCTCACTAATGGCAGCTAGAAAAGTTTGATAATGCACTGTCTAGAAGCTGAGGCATAAGCAGGACAACTGAAATTATGCAATTGCAGTGATTTGTGCATAATTATAGATTTGCCACATTTGCCACATAATCGATTACCTGTTGCATATTCTGCAGATTTTAACACCCAAATTATTGTTTCTAGCTCAAATTGATCAAAAGTTACTATAAACGCAGCAACACGTATTGCTGCACAGTGGAAGGCGCTTTGCAAAGTTGGACTGGTCACCTTTCTGTTGCTTATTGCTATATTTGTTTAGCTGGCCCAAACAATGTTAACAAGTTAAAACTGACAAAATAATAAAGTCATACTATCAAAATATGTGCAGCATAATTTGCCTTTTCTTGCCGCATAATTTACTCAACACTGCCGCATAATTTAGCCCTCCACTGCCGCTTAATTCCAGTGCCACGGAATAGGTCATCATTATACCTTCGATTGTTGAATGATACAAACAGTACTGGGTGCTGCAAAGTGTGAGTGCACTTGTCTGTGGGAGCCTGGTTAGCATCCCAGGCATGCTATTTAAAGTATTGTTAAAAGATGTAGCCAGTATTAAGGCCATGCAAACTGATAGGGAGGGCAAAGGGGTGTAATAACTCTTCCCTCCATTAAATAATGCTAGTGATATGCTAGCGCCACACATCCAGACACTCCCTAGAACACCCCAGGTGCAGCATAGAAGTGTGGCTAAAGACGCATGTGGGTACACGCTAACAGGATTATGGGAAAATAGAAACTCACAGACTGATGAATTAGAATAAGCTTGGATTTGGGAGCTAAGCAAGGATGTCTTGACCACTGTTCTGAAGCTTAGAATATGAGTGGGCTCACGTTTAGTATGCTCTTGCAGACCGTCCCTTATCTGTTAAGATTTCACATGAGCATGAGAGGCGTGGTTTTAAAACCCGTCCCTTATCTGTTAAGATTTCACATGAGCATGAGAGGCGTGGTTTTAAAAGGAGCAAGAAAGTAGATGGCTGTACACAAAAAAAGACAAATCCAGAATGAATAATGGTGGTGAGGAGGGCGAAGGGATGCCTATGGGAACCATTCTTTGAGTGTTGAAAACACTCCTCAAACAGAAGTGACAAAATGGGTGGCTACAGAGGCCACTGTCAGGAGGCCTGTTAATGCGTCACCGGGGCATGTCATGCTAGGAACGAGGAGCAAAATATTCCTACCACTGAACTTGTTAATCACCTTACATTGTAAGGTTTACAACCTGAGAGCAGCACATAAACTGGGGTCTCCCAGATTGGGAAGCCCCATCCCTCACGTACTCAAGTACTATCTACCACATGCCGCGTGCACTCGGTGGGAAATGACGTGGCCAATACTACGCAGATTCAAACAGAGATAGGCAGCAGGCTCTTGGGAGGACGCAGAAAAACTTCTACCTCACAACTCCACGGACCAACTGCCACCAACCACTGGTCGTGTCACGAATTGGTCACAGGGACGAACGCTACCCATGAGTCCTTTTTTAATAAACGTGATGCCATGCAGGGGAGTCTAGAAGTCTAGCAGGCAGCGAGGTATAAAATATGCCGAGACGTAAGGGAACACGTGGCACGCGCCAACGCCACTGAAAATGTACTAAGTTTGTTAGCATGGTAAAATGAGGAGCGGCAACTGTGCCAGGGGAAGAAAAGGAGAGAAAACAAGTGCTTTAGAGACAGTATGGGCGTGTGAGCACCTTACCTTTTTAATCTGAAAGAAGAGGTAAGGTTAATGCAAAGACAGTCTACTCTGCTCCACGAGTAGTCCAAAATCGAACCGTAGCTCGTTTCCCTTGCAACAAAACTTTATGCAAGGCCACACATTTTGAAGCCAAATATCTGCATGATTCCATAGTAAGCCGCAAAAAGGGTTCAAAAGTGTTACCATTTTTGCACTTGCACCTTAATTCTAGAAGAATACTGTTTTCAACTTCTATGTAAGTCAAGTAACTCCGATGCCCTCAACCCGGGGGAAGTGGAGAGGGGGGGGGGGCAAAACTGCCTGCACCCCAACCCATACCCACCTTCCCTGTACCTCCAGACTACTTAAAGGGTCTCGTCTGGCATCGAGGCATGGCAGTGTGCTCTTTCGGCAGTGGCGTGCTCCTTTAGAAGAATTCGTCTCCCTGCGTTGTGTCTACAGCTGCCAAATCATTAACTAGGATAATATCAGAAGCTACCCTAACGTCCAACTCCTCCAGTCCCTCACCCCAACCCACCCCAACCCTGCAAAGAGACGAGCATACCGCCCTCCGGCCCGTGTGTACGCGCCTCCACCGTTCTCCGGGACTCATTCATCTGAACATACGCGCTGGATGGGACCTGCTGCCGCAGTGCCCGTAAACGATCAAGTGACACGACACGTGGGAAAGGTCTTTCACTGGAAGCAATGTTTTTTCCAAGATTATTTCTGTCCGATAACTCACTTTACATTGCCAGAAGTTACTCTTTATAACAGCAGAATTCGTATGATTTTGTTTCCCGGTTGGCTTTAACGCTTTAAAGTGTGTGTACACCACAAGACGAGTCTAAAAACTAGCAACCAGACTCAACTGCCGTTGAAATGTAAATGTTACACTACAAAAGAAGGAAATATCTTCCGGCGGAGTGTTTGACTTATACACGGGTCGAAGTCATGCACAACCCACTTCTTCCAGAGAAGAAAACACAAGAGGCGTGTTGCTTCGCACCATGTACCAACCGAAGAGAAGTACACACTCATATAGCTGAGAAGGTCGGTCCGGAACTTGGATCAAATAAATGATGGCTCATCCCAAATACGGATAAGACGAAAACAATATTTTACTCATGCGGACATGTAAAGATTGCGCGGTGTATATAAACATATAGAGCACAGTATACACGGGTAGGCACAGAATTAAGCGCTTCGACACCTCGTCAGGGGTAGGAAGCACTATAAAAATACAATTACAATGCGATTGCCCCACCCTGCTATAGTGTGAAGTCGTCTGTGTTCCTGTCATTCAAGAGACAATGGAGAATGTCATTTGAGCCCACCGCAGGGGTGTGAATTTTGTCACTGCCAAGCTCTGTGCTGCCAACGGACCACGAAGTCACATCCGCATGTCAACTGTGCTCACTTGCCACCACCTATGAGGCGGACTATTCTCCTCGTGTTTCTCGTCTAGCTCGACCCGCAAACCCTGGGGGGCAAGGATCAGTGGCACACCTCTGCCGACTGCAGCCTCTCAACACCTGGCCCTGGAGGGCTGCGCAACACCACCGCCTTTCTCCGAGGCAGACCAGACATGCCTCGGAGAAACGCAGCGTCCTTTTCGGATTCGGGGGCGTGTTTTGCTGTTGTCTCCTCCTTGAGACTTCTCGCAAAAAACACGCCCCCGATCCGAAAAGGACGGGGCCTAATCAGAGTGACTGACCTCTTCTCCAGTGGCTGGCCAGCATTTACGAGGCCAGCCAATGGAGAACAGGGGAGAAGAGGGGCTGGTTCAAGCCCCTCTTCTCCAAGTCATTAAATCTCCGACTTCCGGTTCTGCCTTTCGGCAGACCGGTAGTCCTCGACCTAAAAAGTGGCCCACATTTGCATATTACCCTTCCGCAATACACAGCTTTGGCGAAATTTTATTAAAAAAGGGGGGTGGCAGCGATGCACGGATTAGGTTGCACTGGTGAAACACACCTGAAAACAAGTGAGGCCACTTCTTCTTCACAGACCCCCTGCCCCCGCTGGGTATGCACACATTAATTGGCCGGCCAAGCGAGAGAAAGGGAGTGACACATCTGACCATTGACAAAAGGGAGGTAATGGATGCACATCTGCCTCCAGACAGCCACTCAGGCACCCACTGGGCCACTGGCGCATCCGAACAACGCAGAAACCACCCAAATCGGCCCCCCAGGCTGTGCAAAAAAGCAGCCTACAGCTGGAACTGGACACCAGCCCCTCGGGGAATTGCCTGAGTGCCCGCATTACCAATCCGACACTGTCTCCCGTCCAATTTAGATGGGTGGACGTGTAGTAATTGTTTACTTTTTCTTACCTCCAAGAAAAACCTGGAGGTAAGGAACAGTAATATTGTAATAATGCTTCCCCCACCGTGGGAGAAGACACCCATGGCGAGGGTATGGAGCATTATGTTTTACTTTACAAAAAGAAAATCCCATTTCAGAATTTTCTTTTTGTAAAATCAAAGCAAAAACTTTGTGCTACAGGGCTGGGTCCACATGACACAGCCCGCAGCACAGCATACGGCGCATTGACAGAAAGCGCTGTGCAGCGGTTCCTGCCAATGCTTTTATAAATGGCTGCCTGTTTGCAGGACACTTATAAATTAGGTGGACTTATTTTAATTAATGGGGATGGAGTATTTTACTCTGTCTTCAAGGCGGAACGGTGGTCCGTCCGCCTAAATACAAATCAGTCCCTAAGACACTCTGGGGGATATTCACAAGGATCTATCTGCGATTTAACAGCACTTTAGCACAGCCAAAGTCGTGAAAAATGTACCTCCCCATTCACAAGCCGGTGCAAACAGCCGATAGCACCACTTTTCCCGCGTGAGCATCCACAACAAACATCGCCACAGATGACCCCGGCAACTATCGTTAATGAGATGCAGAGTAGGCGTTCCCCAGCAAAAAGCAGCGACAACATCACTCCGCAACATTCTCAATGACCAGCCAGATCTGCGATAGGAACACAAAACAGGCGATAAGGCGCGCTAGCACCAGAAAATTAACACCTGCTCAGACCTGGTGCAAAGTCGCACTGCAACTTGCACCAGACAAGGGAGCACAGCCCATAGCCACACATGAAGAACAACAGATGCACCCGAGCAACTGAACCTGCAGCATGGACACCCAAGAGGGCCACAACACCCACCGACACCACCCCCAGGCCCGCAACACCCCCCCCCCCCCCAGGCCCCTCCAACCCAGGACAAAGAAACTGCACACCAACACCATGAATCCCCAAACAAATATTTTGCCTGATGTCGCACAAGCAGGAAAATCAACATACATGTGTGGCCAGAAAATGGAGAATCAGTCATACAGCAATCCAATCACCAACACAAAATAACATTCAAACAAAAGCCAAAACAACCATTCGGATGAGTCCTAGCGGTTCCTCACTGGACAATCTGTAGGACACAGCCTGGAAGACAAAATCCAAGAGAAGAAGGTGTGTCATGTGCCCAACAAAGGAAAGAGAGGGAGAGAGAGAGATGGAGTGAGATTGCAGAAGCAGCGCAAGGCCTCTCGGGCACCTGGCTCCACATGCCAACATGTGTGTGTGTGTGTATCGCCATCCGTACACCATGAGCCCAAGGCCTTGTCCCAATCCCAGCACCAAAGCCACATCACATTCCGAAAACGCAAGTAGCAGTCAGACAAACATCAGGGATGAAAGCTCCATTGTTCCAATGCAGAAGGCGGGAGGACACCTGCACCTCCGACCTTGGTCCAGAACGAGGCTGGAACACCCTCAGAGAGATGCCTTGGCAGATGGAGACGACTCCCACACCACGCATTGCGCCAATGAACTATCCGACTTATCCACACCCCACACACAGATGCCCCTGCCTGACGTACCATCGCATGGGATGCCCTTGACACTCAGGGAAACAGCAACCCATTCTCCCCAACATTGCACACACATGCAGATCATTGCTAAGAGCTGTGGCATATCCTCCACACAACTGCCGCAGTACAGAAGAGTGCCGGTTCCACGAGATGCACCAATGCAATGGCAGGCCATCCCGGGCACTTGCACAACCCCCATCACGTGGAACAGTACCGTGCACGTATGCTGCAATTACTGGGCGCACTGCCACTTGCAGTGCTGCGGATCACTTACCGGCTGAGCTTCCGCCTGGCCTACGTCACCTGCATCCAGCCCTGGTTCCACTGCCGAACATGCACTTTCGAGTGTCCCATGGATGTCTGCCTATCCAACACAACCGTCAATGAATTGGATTATGACTTGTGTCTGCGCCCCCTGTTGGATCACAAACAGGAGTGTAACCGAGACAGCCGTGCATGGGATGCCTTGACATACTGCGTATGTATTGGCAGTTGCGCATGGGAGATTGCACAATTCCTCGTGTGCAGTGACCACATCGAAGCGCTCCACTATTGGGCTGTGTTGCGGATCGGTGAAACGGCTTGGGCTGAGCACACCTGCCCGGACCAGTTAATGGATTGACTCACCCTGGTGTTCCTTGAACACGACAACGACGTTCTATTGGAACACATTGCACATGAAGCTGCACGGGCATTCATGGATGAGTAACTACGTTCCTGCAGCCGCATCGGATTGTCACCCACAGCACAGGTCCCAACAATTTGTTGCATCATGGGGAATGCTCACATATCCCACCACAACAGAGGACATGTCTGCCTTCGTCAGGACTCTGGATGCATGTGCGTGGAACTACGCGTGTGTACACACCTCTGGGCAAGGTGATGCAGGTCCATGGTCGGAGCAACAAAGCGTCGTCTGGCAACGTTACCAATTCCGACACACTGCTGGGGGGAGAGTACACACATGGCACTGTAGCACGACATGTGAACCTGCCAGACCCTTTCACCTGATCACTGTCAGCAGAGCAGACAATCCGCGCACTCCGGTGGCAGAGCACTATGCAGATCACATGGGCAGTGAGTCGTGCCCCCTCACAGGGGGTAATGGGCAGACGCCAAACAACACGTGACTCGTCCCGCAAGGCAAGGTGGGCTGAGACCATTGCCATCCGTGGGCTGAGACCGTTGTTGTCCATTTTTGAATCACCATTTTCTGAACCTCGACATGTTCCCATGTAGCGTGTAAGTGTCTTCAGCATGTCTCTGCCTGTTGTGGCCGTTGCCTCATCTGTACTGACATGCACATGCCAATAAAGTCCATGCTACTCCACTAGTGTCTAACTGTGATGTGTGTTGATTAGACTGTCCACTCGTGTGCCACAATGAGCATCGTGGAAAGGTGTGGTGCAGCGGCCAGGGCAGCTGACTTCGGAGCACAGGGTTCACCGTTCGATCCCCGGCTCCGGAGGCAGCTCAGCACAGCACCCTGTGACTCTGGGCAATAGTTCACTTAATTTCCACGACGGTTCCAGCGCCTTGAGACCCGTAAGGATGAGTAGTTTGCGCTTTACAAATACGGATGGATGGATGGATACGCAGAGAGGAACTGACTGACACATGTGCAATGGGGGTGGCTCCCTTTTGCAAGCTCCACCTCTGTGAGCCAGCTGACGATTCGGTCATTACTACACACAGCCCTATTCAATACATGGACGTGTGCCTACATTGGGGGGTTGTGAGATTGTTGTTGATGTGCAAGGGGGACACAGCTAGTACTCACCTTCACAGTCATCCAATTGGCCAAGTGTCTCAGGGATGCACATGTGCATAGATGTTAGTTACCATGGTGTACCTTCATGTGCAATCGTTGTCCCTACATTCAGCCATACTTCCATACGTGAGTGAACATAGTCATGACACATCTGTGTGATGTAGAATGTTTTATTCACATTCCGGTGATTGACGGAGCTGGAGCTGTACATGGCCATCCAGGCCCACAGTGCCTGGAAGCCCAGTGATAGGCAACCAGAGTCCTTTGGGGATTGAGTAGTGATTAGGAAGAGGGGGAGTGCAGTCGGCAGCATGATTGCTGTGTAGTTGTCCAGCAGTGAAGATATGGAAGTCCGTGTCGGGGTCCGGGTGAATGTCGCAGAGTGTTCCGGGGGTCAGTGGGAGGTATTGTCCCAGGGCATGATGCATAGGGCACAACCAGGCAGGGACAGGCCATTTGACGGTGATGGATGCTACTGCTTCCTTCCTCACACAGTAAGTACCATCCCCATCTTCCTCCCCTAATACAGGTTCCGTGTCCGGTGTGTGTGGCGGCGTAATGGCTGCATCACTGTGTGCCACTGACACATCAGACTGCGAAGGTGATGGGGCAGCATCATTGTGTGCCACGGACTTGTCAGGGGTCGGAGATGTGTGTGTCGATGTTCCTGCTTCAGTCATCTGGGACAGGCTCAGTGGCAGCAATGGCAAGATGATGAACTGCAGGGCATTGAAGTTCCCAGCTACTACTCACTGGTGTCCAGCCGTGGCAGCCATGCTTCCAGCCAGCATCTGCTCCATGGTCTCCATTGACCTCCGCATCTGTGCCAACTCTGTGTTGGCATCGCTGGTGCCTGTCTGACCAGACAGTACTTGTATTCGATTAATGGCCCCAACCAGGTCATCCAAGGACTGTGGTGGAGCATGGTGCGTACAGGGGCTGTCCGATAGGGACTGTACGTGGTCCCTAATGGGACTCAGACACCCAAGTATGGCATCGAGTTTGGCTGCCACGAGCTCAAAACCCACCCGCAGCTGTTCAGCCAACTCCATCTGGCAAGCCCACACACGCTGTTGGAACTCTATGTATTGGTCGGCGGAGTCCTGGGAGACAGCCGTGGTGGTGTGTGTTGCCTGCTGTGTGGTCTTTGCAGGTGGTGGGGTCACCTCGGGGCAGCTGGCCTGATGTGCTCCTGGGGATGGGGTGCGGAAGCTGTCCATTATCCGTTGGAGGGTGTCTTGACATATGTGCAGGTTGTCCTCTTCATCATCAATGATGGGAAGTGTGATGTTCTCTTCAGGAGGTGTTGTCTGTCCCTCTGCAATGTAAAGGGGAGATGCAGGTTAACAGAGTTACACATGTAGGTTGAAGATTTGCAGATTTTTACATTTAGACTGCATGCCAATGTACATTGTGACTGTTTTGGTGGAGCTGGCTATTTGATTGCAGTCAGTGTGTTTTTTGACTACATGATAGATGTGTGATAGTACCCGTACATTGTCATCACACAGTGTCAGGCAATGCCAGATGTGAGTGGACGGTTACTACGCACGTGCGGAACCTGTTGTGAGCCCTGTCCTATGGCGTTGGTGTTGCACTTTGTGCCACATTTCCATCATTGCTGATGTTCTGTGATTGCTATGTGTGTGTGCTGCATTGTGGGGGGCTGATTTGTTTTTGACTTGGGTCATATGTGCTCTCGGACAGATTTTGTGGCCTGGTGCATTGTTCGTCTGCTGCATGTATTGTACGGAATGTGTTGTGGGTGCACGTGGATATGTCAGAGTGTGACCTGCTCCTTTGCGGATGTGATCTGCACTGGGCCACCTCCATGTCGAATCGTGGGCCATGTCATGTATTTTGGCTGCTGCCATGCTATCGGGCATGCAGTGTCACTTGCATAGTCAGTGTGGGTCAAATAGCCGCTGCTTTGCTGGATTCAGCACATGTGCATGGGTCTTTTGTGATATTGGTGATAGGAAGGGGGGCCCCTTTGTGCACATTGTGGACGGGGGCCTACTTGGTGTTTCTATGTGTGCTGCAGTGTGCCAAGGCTATCAGGGACATGTTCCATGATCATTTTGGTTGTGCAGTGTGCTACACATAATTGTGCATGTGGGCCATTGTGCCCATCTCCCCCATCCCCCCAGTCCCTGGTCGTTACTCACCCTGTTGCTGTTGGGTCAGGTCTTATCGAACTGTGTCCATGGCCCAAAATCCTGCCACCGTCTCCACACTGCTGACTGTGGCCACCATTTTCTCCAGCTCATCCAGCTCCTGTGTTGTAGGGCTCCCACCTCCTGTCGCCATTGCTGCCTTCCTGTTGGCGGAGAGTTTCTGTTTGGTTTGGCTGTGCACTTCATGCCAGCGCCTCTTGACCTCCTCCATTGACCTCCTCGACATTCCGACTGCATTGACGTTGGTGACGATGGCCTGCCATATTTCCATTTGCGTTGCCAGTGCCGCAGTGGAGGTGCCGAACAGTTGTTGATGGTGTTCTGTCACCTCTGTGACGATGATCTGGTCATCCTGCGGACTGAACCCAGTCTTCCTCTTCCTCTTCTCCTTGCCCTTCCCCGAACACGGGGTTCCTGGCTGGCCCTCCGTGGGGCTTGTTGGGTTCGGCTTGTCCTCTGCACTCGGTCCGGATGCATCCATGGTGCTACGCAGTTTGAATTGGTTTTGTTTTTTTCTTTCTTTCTTTTATAGTGCATTTTCCCACCAGACGCATGGGATTTGCAGGCCTGTGTCTGCTTTTTGCTGATTTTTGTACCGCGATTGGCCTCATCGCATGATTTATTGCGTTTGCCATTTCTCATTTTTGCGGCGTGGCGTTGATTTTTACACTGACATTTGCTCGTTATCTGGTGACTATCGCATGCTGCCGCTGTGTTGTGAATACTTGGTTGGCATGGCGAGATTTTCACAGGATAGGCTCTTTTGCCCCGCTAATGGTGGCATTCTGCACGTTCTTGAGTAGGTAGTCTATCAATGATGAGTTATGAGCTGGTTAAACCAACACATGGCGGTTCATTACGCTTTCTGCTACGACAGAGTAGTGCTATACTCAGTTGGTGTGTCCAATAAAGCCCTGTCTTAATTTGCATTCTACTAATAATGTGGTATATACATGTCACCACAATACAACGCAGTCGATCTACGTATCATTTATAACAAAAAAAACGTTGCACTCAGCGGGACTGTGCAATAAAGTTTTTTCAAAACAGAGTGGCTATGGGTCTTCTGTCTTCCTTTATTTAGACTGTGTACATTTGTGATCAACAGACTTTGTCTGTTTTAGTGTCAACATTTAACTTTTCAATGCTTGACACATTATGTATTATATGTGTACCCCTTTTCTTTGTTGTAGAGCGGGGCCCCTTTCCCTGAGCTGTTGCCAGGTTGAGGTGTGGCCGCTTATCCAACACATTGGGTAAGTGGATCTATTGAAATAGATATGAATACCCAATTGGGTTTGAGGAGATAGAATGCTTTTCCTTCCCCAGTAGCACAATTTCTTTTAGATCACAGCTTACTGAGTGTTTGACTTGTGGCATTAGTTTTGTTTTGTCTCACTCATACAGGTACATCCAGTAGAATCTGAGAAGGATACATAGGATTACTGGTTTAGTATCCCTATCTCTTTTCTCTATTTTTTCACTTTCACACAGCAGCAGCTTTAAACCTTCCGGTCCTGATGAAAGTCTAGATACCTGTTGTGATCACTTAGGCAGAAACATGTCGACCTTTTTATGATACTGAGCAGTTCAAATCCATACTGCTCGCTGCACTGGTTTTAACCCTACCAGTGTGAGCAAGCAAATAAAGTATTTTTTGCCCCCACTAGGTAGTTTTAATTTCACCACTTTTTAATGCACATTTGACTTGTGCTGCGTCCTCACCATACTATTATCCATTGATGGGATTTTAGCATCCTTGAGAGTGTAGAAACACCGTAAAACATCCCTGAGCTCCTTCCTCACAGCGAGGAGGTTGTAGCCCTCAGTGGGACTAGGTTTTCCACTGGGAGGAGAAACCCATATGATGAAGCATGCCACCTATGGTGGGTGAGGATATTCGTCCTTAAAGGGATCTCTCCCCAGTGTATTTTTTGTTGTGAGACATTTAGCCGCTATCTTCTAGTATCTTGCGCATTTGCACAGACCCGTTACTAATATATTTGGATAGGGGATATCTTCCTTGCAGGTCTATAAACTTTTTCCCTTCGACCCTCCTCTCCCGTTTTTGTGTTATTAGAGTGTTCACGTATGCCAGCTTGGCCAGTACACCTCAAGTGATTGATTGATGCAAGAACTTTGGTCTCAGGGGAGCCCACAGAGTCCAGGCACTTGATAAGTTAATTGGCAGGGGATGGTGACCGGTCTGAGGAGTCTGAATGGCAGCGTCCTTATGTGTTTTCCCAAGAGTCCAGAGTTTTGTTTGTATAGAATAGAATATGTTAAAGCAATTAACAAAAGCTCCACATCGTTGGGCACTGTCACGAGATATGATTTTGTCTCACCCTAGGATAAATGGAAGGGCTAGTTGGAGCCACACCACCCATTGAAGAAAGCTGTTGCCCGCAGCCACAGAAGACAACCTAAGAGCTTCGTGGAGGGTAAAATCAGCCAGGAACGCCAAAGAATGTTTCAGGCAATGTAATTTGATAACCTGTGACCAATGAGATTGACCTGAAAGGAGGGGACGTTTGAAGGGCACCCATTCGGAATAGCAGAAAGCCTTCCATGATCATTCTTCAACGGGGTGGCTAATCAGATTGGTTGATTCTCCCCGCGTTCATTCTGCACCAATAAGACTGCAAGGAGGTGGGCCAATTTAACTGGCCCCTTTGCTACTAGCCATATTTGGTAAGGAGATCCTGCCTTATCGCATTCCTAGAGAAACCTTGTGCCGCAGTAAGTCTGCAAGGTGTTCATTACGACACGCCGCACAGCTCAATGCTGAAACTTTTCTGCCATATTCAATCCTATTTGTGATAATCCCCTGATAGTGGATGCCCCCCCTACTAAGTCACCAAAGCATAGCCCATTAAAAAATACATCTCAAGATAACTTTAGGCTTACAGCTACTAAATATCTGTGAAACTAAAATCAAGCACTTGACGCGTATCTACAATATCAGAATATATCCTCAGACAACTAAATTCCTTATCATAAGCTCCTCAGCATCGGAACTTTCCACGCTACCCTGGCTCACAATATCACAGCGAATGGCATAACCTCTTCCCTAGTACATCAAAATGTTGTCGGTTCAGCTGCATTCCCGTAGAGCATACTCCACAAGATTTTTATTCATTTGCAAAAAACACAGAAATACACTGTGCAGAAGCACGAGTGCAGGACAAGGGAGGAAAGCAAAAATCATAGTTGGGCAACAAAGACGGTATACAGACATGGTCCATCAATCCTCTCAACGTATCAACAATTGATTAATCATAACTAGAAATGTAACACTGCCTATGCATAATTTCAAAGAGCACAATGTCTCAGGGTAGCAGTGTATCGCGTGGATAGGATGGTGCACGCAACATCTGCATCCATTTGCTCAAGTCCATGTATTTTCTGGTCATGCTTAATACTTGACATGCTTTGTACTTTACAAGTGCATCTCTTTGGCAACAACATTATCGATGGATCAGCTGGATTTAGCAAGTATGACAATTCTAAGCTTTGCCAACAGTAGGCAGATTGCATAAAATTTACAAGATATTTTCTCCATGTGAAGGAAGTGATAGTTAAGCCCAATTTGCAATGTCCTATGGTTTCCTGAAAGATTTGCTGCATCCCTGTACCGAAATGGGTTACCATTGCCTCCCAGAATTGCTCAACAACCAAACATGACCGCATCATATGTAAGAATCATCCATTACCCCCACCA
Organism: Triturus cristatus; assembly: GCF_964204655.1. Classification (NCBI taxonomy): domain Eukaryota; kingdom Metazoa; phylum Chordata; class Amphibia; order Caudata; family Salamandridae; genus Triturus; species Triturus cristatus. Next base: position 1,474,166,742 of record NC_140591.1, on the reverse strand, counting down.
TTGCTCTCGACCCTCCAAAACCCTCATCGCTCTTCCTGTTTTGTCACCAAGTAGTCTGACGTAGCAGAAGCACCTCGGTACCGGAAAGGAGGGATCAGACACCGTCCATTGCCTGAAGTCGTGAGTGCTTGGCGTGCTTTCCTGTGCTCCTTCCTCTCGGAAAGAGAGCAGTCAGACTCTTTAGTAGACTTTATCGCCAATCCTTTTTCTTTGCAGTGAGGTGTCCAACAAGGGTCATCACTTAGCCCAACCCTATTTAATATTTATGTGGCCCCCCACGCAAAACTGACAAGATTCTTCGGCTCCTCAACCATCTCCTATGAAGATGTCACACAAATAGTTGCATCCATCTCTAGCAATATCTAGGAGGAGGTGCAATAGTTCAACAACTGTATGCGAGCAGTGGTTAGCTCGATGAGGAGCCACTGCCTTAAACTGAACTCCAAGAAAAACAAGGTCCTCCTTTTCGGTAGGGAGACCTTCTTCTGAGGGATATCTGGTGTCCACAAACTCTAGGACCTCTTCCCACCCCAGTTCCTAAAGTGATAAACCTTGGAGTAAATCTCGACTCCAAGTTCGCTTTGACAGAGCCGACCAACAAACTGATCTCAACTGTTACCAGTTGAAAACGCTGAGAAGAATCCTACCCTTCATCCTGCCGGACTTGCAGAAAACCATCATCATTGCCCTAGTTTTATCGAGAACAGATTACTGTAATTCCCTATGTATGGTCATGCAACTAGGCTCCCTTGAAAAACTGCAGAGTGCAGAACTCAGCATCTACACAGCCTCATGGGGAGGCAGAAGCTCTGCCCATTCCACCTGCAAACTCTGAGATCAGCTTCCCTGGCACCTGAGGAGCCGGCCCAATCTGATGACGTTCAGGAAGCCCCTTAAAACATGGCTCTTCTCACTTCCCTTGTAGCCAGAGACATTTAGTTGCAGCATTTCTTCATTTCAGATGCTAGCAGCGAGATGCCTTCAGGCATTTGTCGCACTTTGCAAAATAATAAATATCAAATATTAAAAATCTCAACTATGACCCATTCTTTGTAGCCTTTGCCGAACTCATGCAGGAAATGTTTGGCATCAGCACATTTCTTTACGCTAGCCACCCATTTCTAAGATTAGCAAAGGTTCTTATGGCTGTATGATCCCTTCTCATAGACTCACATTTCAGTGGTGTTTAGGCATGAAAAAATTAGTTTTTAATAAAGACATTTCTAGAAAAACTCAAGAATCCTCTCCAGGGCTCTATTACTGGGGAACAAGGTAGAAGGCATATCTTTGTCTGTACATTCCACAAACCAACATGGCTTCAGTCTACTTTCTGTGTTTTCCTTCCAGGTCACATCTTTGGGAACAATAAAACAGGCTAGATAATCTGTGGTGAGTGGCACCTTTGATTGTTACCTGTTGCTTCCTCTAGGAGTACCTGAATTTTTGCTGCCATCTTGATCTGGAGTAGAAGTGCTCCAGAATCTCCTATATTGCTTCAGAAAATGTTACCCTGACGTATTGGCCTTTCAACATCCCTCTGTCATTTTTTTAATTTCAAATTTTTGCCTCTAAAAGATCATAGTTTCAGGACTGCTTCTTACTTTTATTTCTGCCTCCTTCACACTCTGGAGTAGGATTTAATTAGGAGAAAGCAGTATCCCATATCTTTGACAGGGTGTCTAGTAGACCTGACCTTTACACTGTCTCACACCCATATGCTCCTTAGGTCTCATTTTTTGAGGGCTTATGACTTCCATCTTTATTCATCCCTGTCCTCTATTGCCCTCTTCCTAAACCCAGTTAACAGTCCTTCACACTTCCTAGCAAACACGTGTCTGGTCCACCAGATCATTTCTAATTAATTCTTATTGTCTTGCGCATCTCAGATATAAGACGCTCACCCAATTTCAACTGAGCTGAATTGAGTTTGCTGGTGAGGCCCACTGATTTGAAAATAAATTTGTTAAGGGAAAGCTAAACCCATATTGGACGCATCTCAGTAAAATGTGCCTTCTCTTCTCTAGCAACTCTATGGCCTCCCCACAATTTCAACAGGTAAAGGATTTAAACACGTCAAACCAGGTTTGTGGAGATTTATTTTTTTTATTTTTTATTTTATTTTTTTAAACCTTTATTATTCCAACAGATTGTACACTGCTATTCAGCCAACAACCCGGAGGCAGGCAGCTTTGGTTACGTAGCGGTATACCGCCTTAGCGAGTACTGGCCGTACATTTGAGCAGCACACCAATAATATTACGTTAGTCAAGAGTCAACAACAACAACAGTAAGCGAGATCCATAGGAAAGTGAACAATGTCGATGATAAAGGACACAACTGTCACCACCCTGGGACCGTGTGTTGCAATGCCTGTGCAGACATTAGATAACCCACCCATGCAAGGCGCATTTCAGCCTCAAGAACGATTACACCAGGCTTCCCACATGCGTGCCCCTCGCCGCAGCCCCATCTCAGTTACCCCAACGCGCCAGACGTACAATCCACCCACTCAGCCATCTTCCACCACTTCCGCTCCTGCCAACCAATCCACCAACGGCTGCCATATGTCTACAGGCTTTGAACGTTGCGCCATCTGGTCCCAGTAGGAAGTGAGTTGCTCCCCACAGTACACCGCTGATCCTACCCAGGCCGATGCTTTCGGCGGTGCCTTTTTCTTCCAGTGTATCGCTATTTGGCGCTTGGCAAGTAACAGTAAAAGGGCAACCAGTTTGCGCGACCCACTAGGCACATTCATCACAAATCCCAGGAGGGCCACGAGTGGGTCTGGCTCCATAGTCGTTCCCACGATCTTTCCAATGGTATGGAATACTGCATCCCAGTACCTCTGCACTGGTACACACACCCAAACGAGGTGATAGAACGTAGCCTCCCTCTCGCCACATCTCCAACAGTTCGTATCGGCTCGCAGCCCCATCTTAAACAGCTGTATGGGCGTACGGTAAGTCCTATGCAGGTAGTTGAAATGTATCAGCCGCAGTCTATAATTAGGCGACAGGTTTTCGAGTTGGGTGCAACAAAACTCCCACTGTTTCTCTGTGATACTTATGCCCGCTTCGCCCTCCCACAGTGATCTGGAATCCACGTGCGCAACAGGCATTGCGTTTTGGGTAGTCCTATAGATGCGTGTAATCAGTTTGCGCGAGGAGGAGTTCGAAAGTATGTCCTCCAAAGCCACCAGCGTCGGCGGAGCGTCTGGGAACATAGGGTACCTGTGTTTACAAGCCGACCGCAGTTGGTAGTACAGAAGTAGCTCCGATGCCGTCGGTTCAGGAGCTGCTACCATAGCCTGCACTGTCAGGAAAGTATCATCCGGATACAAGTCTCCTGCCACCCTCAGGCCACAGGTCTGCGCCCGTCGCGCCACCGCCGCATCCGTCAATGGACCCAGCAGTGGGTTAGCCGCAAGTGGCATACTCGGCGCGTATAGGTCCGCTATGCCCGCACGCTTAGCAACGTTCGTCCAAGCCCAGCGTACCATTTCAACGGTGTCAATGTCTTCCTGAGGGTGTTTGTAATTCTGGTACACCGCTGTCCGAAGGGGGCAGGGAGCCGCCACGTCCATCTCTATTGCCACGTGGGGCTGGTAAGGGATTGGGTGATGCCAGTAATGTAAGTATTGAGCCTGCGCACTGTACGCATATAGATCAAAATCCGGGGCCGCTAGGCCGCCCTGTCGGAAGGGAAGTGTGAGAAGGCTCCAGGCTACTCTGGGCTGCTTACCCGCCCAAACCAATTCTATCATGTCTGAGCGAAGTCGGCGAAAGAACGCCTTCGTTAGTGGCACGGGGATATTCGCGAACAAATAGAGAAATTTAGGCACCACCACCATTTTCGCAATAGCTGTGCGGCCCGTCAAAGACAGCGGCAGCTTTTTCCATCTCTGAACTTTGCTCTCCAGCCACTCCACAGCCACACCAAGGTTGGCAAGCACTATATCCTGAACCGAACGGCTCAGCTTAATGCCCAAATATTTGACCTCGTCCGCCACCCAGTCGATCGGAAACTCCGTGTGGCACTTGTTCGTACCATCGGTCAGTGGAAACATTGTCGATTTTGACCAGTTGATATCGATGCCTGTGAGGCCACTGTAACGTGTCACCTCTCTCATCAGTGGGTCAAAATTCTCCGACGGGTTCAACATGTATATGGTGATGTCGTCGGCATACATAGATACGAGTAGACCACGCAACGTGAATCCGATGCTACGTTGAGTATGATGTTGTCTCAAGCGAGCCGCGAGCGGCTCCGTTGCAATAGCAAATAGCAACGGCGACAGCGGGCAACCCTGTCGAGTCCCCCTGGTTATGGAGATCGGGGCGGACATCTGCCCATTCACCCGCACCCTGGCCGTCGGATCGTTATAAAGTATGCCAATACGCCTGGCAAAGGATGGGCTGAATCCCATGCGAGTAAATAATGTCCGTAGGAATTTCCACTCCAGGGAGTCGAATGCCTTAGTGGCATCCAACAGTGCAGCTGCGGCCTGCAGCTTGGGATCCAGATAATGCAGGAGCCCGAACAGTACTCTCAAGTTATGGGAAGTCGACCTCCCCATCACAAAGCCCGACTGATCAGACAGCGCAATCTGTGGCAGCATATATTTCAAGCGGTCGGCGAGCAACTTCGCGTATATTTTTGCATCAAGGTTAATTAGTGAAAGTGGGCGATATGAGTCTGGACATACTGGATCTTTGCCCGGTTTAAGCAGCGTAATAATTAGAGCCTCTCGCATCGACTGGGGGAGGATTCCCTTTTCTACCGCCTCCTCAAATCCCCGTGCAGTCTCGGGACCAGGATGTCTGCATATTCTTTATAGAAGGCCGTTGTCAGCCCGTCAGGGCCAGGTGCCTTACTAAGTGGCAGAGCGGCTATTACCGTTCGTATGTCATCTTGCGTGAACGGTAAGTCCATATATTGTCTAGCCCTATCACTGAACCATGCTAGGGCAATAGTGTCCAGGTAGTCGCTGAGCACCGTGTCCTCCGGCGTCACCCTAGAGGTGTATAAGTCCCTGTAGTAGTCTGTCATGGTTGCCAGTATGGCCGGGGGCTCTCGTACCACGCCACCCCCCACCCCCTGTAGTTCCAGGACATGATCCGACCCTCGCGGCGCCCGCAGCAGGTTCGCTAGTGTACGTCCGGCCCGGTCACCCTCCCCATACCGTCTGGCCTGATGATCTTTGGACAAAAATGCAACCTCCCTGTCCACTTCCTCTTGATACCTGGTAAGCTTCGACCTGAAGTCTCCCCGCAACTTATCCATCGGGGCATCTATCAACGCGGTCTCCAGTTGCGCAAGTTCAGTTTCTAATTTACTCAATGTCTCTCTTATGGATCTCAGCACACCCGTTTTCAGCGACATGCAGTGCCCTCTCGTCACCACTTTACAAGCCTCCCATATCGTGCCTGGCGAATCCACAGTGCCCTCGTTTATTACAAAGTACTCCTCCAGTTTTTCCCGCAGATCCTGCTGAAAAACCTGGTCGCGCAATGCCCGGGAGGGAAACCTCCGGCTGAACGTACTGCGGCGGTGTGGACATTGTAAGGGACACCGGGGCATGATCGGATAGAGACCTCGGTAAGTGTGTCACCTCTAGCACTGTCGAGTGCAAGTCTCTGGACAGCAGCCAGTAATCCAGCCTGGACCAGGCCGCCCTATGGGCTGTTATGCACGTGCCCGCGCATACCCCGGGGTGCAGCGTCCTCCAGGAGTCCACCAGCCCTGCATCCTGCATAATGTAGCAGAGCTCTTCTGACGCCCAGGGGTGGTGTTCTCTAGTCGTGCCCTGTCTATCCATGGTGTCTGATATTACGACATTATAGTACCCTCCCCACAAAATAGCTGCCGGGCCACGGGCTTGCACCTTATGCCATAAGTCCCCGTAGAAATCTGGGTTATCGTCATTTGGGCCATACACATTCACCAGTGTCACTCTCATACCGCACAGTGTCCCCACTAGTATAATATATCTGCCTCCCGTATCCCTGATTTCCTCATGCGTCTTCCAGTGAAGACACTTCCTGATTAGTATCGCCACCCCTCTGGAGTAATTAGAATAGGAGGCGTGAATTATCTCTCCGCATCTATGATGTCTGAGCAGCTGCGCAGCGTTGGCTGTCAATGCGTCTCCTGCAGGAGGCAGAGGTCTACGTCTTTTCTGAGTAGGAAGGCCTGCACCAATCTTGCTTTGCGTCTGTCATTCATACCTCTCACATTCCAAGTAATACATTTTATTTTCTGCACGGCGACAGGCATATGAAAAAAACTCGTTCAAGCAGCAGACCTGTTCCATGTTGCACTCCGCCCGGCCACTCCCCTCTGATATGCATCACATACCCTAACGGCCTATCGGGCCACCATGCCTGGCGGAGGCCAGAGCACCGTATGCTAGGTGACTGTCGACAGAGCAGTGAACAGTGTACGATATACGTTGCAGCATCAAATCTCGCTTCCTCTGACCCAACTCTAGAACATAAACAAAACCCAACCGAATCCCCCAAACTCAATTGAACCCAATCCCCACCCGCTCCAACCCCCCAATTAGGTTGTGCAATGTCCCCCCAGGTCCCCCTCCCTACCATAAAAACTGTAACTACAGTCATTGGTCGTAACCGATGAGTGGGAATCATCCCCTGAGGTACGCAGGTTGGCCACCTACTAACCCTGTACTCATGACAGGGAGATCGAGCGCTGACCCAGTGTGGCGGCTCAAAGACCTCCCCCCCCTAGTCCCGCAATCCTACACACCTCCCTCCCAGCATCTGAAATTAACCCTCCAGAGCACCAAACATTCACTAGGACCCGACCCGGCCTGGACAGGCAAAACCCAGCGTCATATCAAAAACCAAATGGTGACAGTCATTCAACATCACTTAGCCTGTCCCGCTGGTCCGGTCCTCTTGCAGTTGCTTGAGCCTTTTGGTCCTTCGCCAGTTGTTTTGCATATTGCAGAGCCGCTTTCGCGTCCAAGAAGAATGATGGTTTTCTGGGACCTTGTACCCGGAGCTTTGCAGGGTATATGAGGGAGTATTTGGTGCCCGTCTGTTGGAAAAGTTTTTTCGCTGGCAAAAATTCCCTCCGAGCGGCATGTACCTGCATAGTATAATCTGGGTATAGTGCGATGTGATTGCCTTTATATTGCACGTCGGTCGTGTCTCTTGCCATCCGCAATATCGTGTCCCGGTCCCTATAATTTAAGACGTGTGCAAAGATAGGCCGGGGCGGTGCCCCCGATTTAGGCCTGGGCCCCAGTGATCTATGCGCCCGTTCAACAAGGAATATCGATGATAAACCCGACCCAAACAGTTCTTTCAGCATCTGTTCGACATATTGCTCCATGTTAGTGATGTCTGTTGTTTCCGCCACTCCCGTGATGCGGACGTTGTTGCGCCTCGAGCGCGCTTCCAAGTCCTCATTTTTTTGTTGTATGAGTGCCAGGACTTTATCCATGCCCCGCAGTTTTTTGCCAAGGTCGGTTTGACTTTCTTCCGTATCGGCCACTCGTGTTTCAAGCGACTCTACTCTGCCTTCTTGTTTGTCCATACGAGACGTGATACTGTCCATTCGTGCCGCCAGCGCGTCCATTTTGCCATCTATACCATGTAAGCTTGCTTTCAGTTCTTGAAACATGGTTTTGATGTCCGCGTCCTGAGAGCCACTCCGTTCTTCTCGAGCAGACTCAGCATCTCGGTGGTCCTGGTCTGGCGGTTTCTGTTTGGACTTGTCGAATTTAAGTTTCGGCTGCCGCGTGTCCGGCTTGCCCATGGCTGCCTCCTAGCGCAGTCTGTTGGCGTGGGCAGCCGAACCGCACTCTCCTCACACGGCGCAGGTCACCACCCACCAGGGTCTCGCAACAGGCAGCGGGTAGGTCAGGCGTCTCTAGCAGCCAATGAAGCTTTTTCCTCTGGATCGGGGTATACCCGTGATGCAATGATCCAAGCGGGGGTAGATGCAGCTCGGATCTCCAGGCCCAGGTCAGTTCTCGTGCAGAAGCTCCTCGTCTGTCCCCCAGGTCAATGCTGCACAGCTCACACAGTCAACCACAGCAGCGCCCTCGGCCTTTGTCCAGGCGCCCACCCGGCAAGTCGTCCGCCAGGAGGGGAGCACGCGCCACGCGACCCGGCGCCAGAGCCAGCCGACCCCCAGCACCTCGTACAGACCCACTACTCCTTCAGGGGTCACTGTGTCATAGCGCGTCTTCTCCGGCACCGTCTTATGGCTAGGGGCAGACTCTGCATCCTACCACGTCCCTCAGGTCGCCGCTTTGGGGCCCCCGATGGCAGGCGATCGCCACGTAGCCGCCCCCGAAGAAAATGGCCGCCCCTCCACCGCCACCTCTGGGCTTGCCACAGCTCCCAATCATTCGATCAAAAGCCAAGTGATCCGAGGGCGCGGATCGGATTCTCACCCCACGAGGTCTGGCGAGGTGGCCCTCCAGAGCGGGGCCCAGCAGTTCCCGCCGAACGCTGGCACAGGCGCCCTCCTCTCAATCCCGCGGCGGCCGTCCAGCTCTCGGAGCGCGGCGACTCGCCAAAGTCTTCCCCCTCGCCTCACCTCCACACTGTCTGCAGCAGTCCACTGCAACGGTTGTCGCTGCCCCAGCCCCGTTGCTTCAGCTGCGGGGGGTATGCGTTGGGCAGGCCGTGCTCCCCCAGGCCGGGCTGATCCGTAGTCCGCTGCCTCACCGCTCGTCCCGCTCTCGGGCCACGCCTCACGCAAGCCCCCGGCGCTCGCGAGTGCCGCAGGCCGCCTCGTCTCTCTGCCTCCAGCAGGCCGCTCTCCGCTACAGCTCCACCAACGGGGTCAGAAGTTCCGACGTACGGGGCAGACACTCTAAGCACCCTGCTAGGGTCGAGAGGTCCGAGCCCAGACACCAGTGTAGCCTATAAATGACGGATTTATTTGCTCGATCGGCGGAGCTGCGGTTTCAGGCAGCCATTCCGCTCGGCAGCCAAGCCACGCCCCTGTGGAGATTTATTTTTAATGCCATACACAGGATGAAATAATGTGTCTGTGAGACTTGGCATCTTTTGACGTGTTTCCCCTGTCTTTTTGCATTCTGACCTCCCGGTTTAGACTCTGTTTTGGGTGGTTTAGTGTCTCTGTGCACTTTCTCACTGCTGTTCAGTGTTAAAGTGCAAATACACCTGTTTTAAATTATGTTATGGATTGGTGTTTCCATCACTGGCATATGTGATTTACTGGAGGAGGAGTTCAGTCCACAGTCTGATAGCTGTGTCATTGGTGACCAAACAGAATATGGCAGTCCATGTCGAGGTCCAAGGTGAGTGTCACAGAGTGCATCGGGGGACAGTGGAAGGTGATGATGCAGAGGGCAGAACCAAGCAGGAACAGGCCATATGGCATAGATGAATGTTACCGCTCTCTTCTCACCGCCATGGCAGATTCATCCGTATCTTCGTCCTCTGCTGTTTCATGTGCCTCACATGTGGGTGGTGGTGTCCCGTCTCCAGCACTGTGTGGCCGTGATACCTCAGGGGCCTGAGGTGGAATGTCTGCCGCACTGTGTGGCACTGACACATCAGGGGCTGGAGGTGGAATGTCTGCCGCACTGTGTTGCACTGACACTTCAGGGGGCGGAGATGTGGATAGAGTGGTAGCAGCAGCATGCATCAGCGCAAGGCCTTGTGGCAGCAATGCTATGAGGAGGGTCTTTAGGTCATTGAGGGACCCTGCTACCTCTCGCTGGTGTACAGCCGTGGCAGCCGCTCTTTCTGCCCGCGTCCGCTCCATGTTCTCCATGATCCTCTGCATGTCTCCCAACTCCCAGGTGAGATCGCTGGAGGCACTCTGACTAGACAGTCATTCTTGTCTCAGAGTCAGGACTCTGGCGATGTCAGCCATGGTTCATTGGAGAGCATGGAGCGGGCTGTGGGTGTCCGTTAGGGACTGTGAGTGGCCCCTGATGGGACTTAGACACCCACGTATGGCGTCTAGTTTGGCTGCCATGTGGTCGAACCCCACCTGCACCTGTTTAGCCAGCTTCTCCTGGCACCCCAACACACGGAGTTGGAAGGCCATGTGTTCGTTGTGGGGGTCCTGGGAGGTAGCCTTGGTGGTGGGTGCTGTCTGCTGTGTGTTCTGTGCAGGGGGTGGGTTCTCCTTGTAGCAGCTGGGCTGCCCTGCTCCTGGAAGTGGGCTGTGGAGGCTGTCCACGAGCTGTTGGAGGGCATCAGAGTCGAAGGCGTGGTGGTCCTCTTCGTCATCAGAGATGAGAGGTGCGGACTGCTCTGCAGGAGGTGTTGGATTTCCCCCTGCAATGTGAAGGGGAGATGCAGTTTGACATTGTGTTCACATGTGTGTTGACGCATTGTACATGTTTATATTCAGACTGCATGACAGTGTACATTGTGACTGTTTGGGGGGAGCTGCCTATTAGATGCAGGACAGTGGACATTCCGACTACAGCACGGATGTGTGTTTGTACTTGTACATTGGCAACTCACATTTCCCTGCAAAGCCAAATGTGATTGGCCAGTTTCAATGCACATGCGGCACCAGTTGTGTCCTCTGTTCTGTTGTGGACGTGTTGCGGTTTGTACCACATTGCTGTCAATGTTGAAGTGCTCTGCATGTAATGTGTGTGTTCTGCATTTTGGGGGAGTCGCCCTGCAGCTCTGAGTTGACTGCCCCTTGGCCCTTACATGAGGTGTGCATCTGGCTTCTGTGCTTATGCAGTGCTGGGATGTTGCATAATTGGGTGCATTGGTCTCTTGGTGGGATTTGGGGGTCTGGGGCATGGTTTGTCCGCAGATGTGCTATGCTTAATTGTGCATGTGTGCCATTGTGCCCATCTCCCCCGTCCCCCTCGTTACTCACCCTGTTGCTGTTGTGTCCGGTCATGTTGAGCAGTGTCCGGGCCCCCAACTCGCCACCGTCTCCCCACTGATGACTGTGGAAATCATTTCCTCCATCTCGTCCAGCTCCTCCTGTGGCACTGGACTGCCACCTCCAGTCTGTATTACTGCCTTCCAGTTGTTTGCGAGTTTCTGCTTGGTTTTGCGCTTCACATCATTCCAGCACCTCTTGACCTCTTTCATTGTCCTCTTCAACACTCCAACTGCATTCACCTTGTCCACGATGGTCTGCCATATTCCATTTTTAGTTCCCAGTGACACAGTGGAGGTGATGAACAGTAGTTGATGGTGTTCTATTACCTCCGTTATCAGGATCCTGTTTTCCTGTCGACTGAACCGCTTCTTCCTACTCTTCTTGTCCTTGCCCTTCCCTGACCCCGAGGTCCCAGGTTGGTCCTCTGGGGTCTTGTGGGGTTCTGGTTGTCCTCTGTACTTGCTCCAGATGCCTCCATTGTGCTTTGCTGTTGTTTGGCTTATTTTGTATGTTTTTTCTACTTTTATAATGCATTTTCCCGCATGACGCGTGGGAATTGCAGGCCTGTGGCTGTTTTTCGCAGATTTTGGTATCACGATTGGCGTCATCGCTACTATTTTCGCGTTTGTGTTTCGCGTTTTTGCGGCGTCGCATTGATTTTAACACGTTCATTTGATGCGTTATCGTGAGACTATTGTATGGTACCACCGTGTTGGGAATACCACATTAACACAGCGTTATTTCCTACGATAGACTGCGATGTGAAGAGATGCGTTAACCTAATTTTGCAGTAGTTATCACACGTTCTTGAGAATATCCCCCCAAGAGTGCAAGGGCTGGTAAATCAAATGCTACTAGTTGGCTTGCAGCACTGGTTGTGCCACCCACAGAAGTAGCCCTGAAAAGGTAACTCAGACCTACCACCGCAGAGTCTGTGCTCAGTTTGTACCTGCCATGTCGACCTGGCAAGTGCACCCACTTGCCAGGCCCCCAACCTTCCCTTTTTCTACATATCAGTCACCCCTAATGTAGGCCCAAGGTACCCCTGTGGGCAGGGTGCTGTGTATGTGAAAGGTAGAACCATGTACTGATGTGTGTGATGTATCCTGGTGGTAAATTACAGTGTATTTCGTTTTTCTCCATTGCAAGGCTGCCTGTTCCCATAGGACAGAATTGGGAGTTTTTTTATACCATCTTATAAACACAACTACCCCTGGGAACAAGGTAGAAAAATAAAGTTTAGTATGTCTGGACTCAGAATGTTAAAATGCATCTTTTAGTGAAGATGATTTTTACATTCTGTGTTTGAAAATACCACTTTTTGAAAGTAGGTATTTTCTTGCTTAGCCATCCTGTGTGCCTCTGCTGGGATTGTGGATTGAGTGTCCGGCTTTGGGATGACAGGGGCTGGAGAGGAGCAGTGGCTCCAGAGAGCCTGACTGGTCAAGACTGTGCTGAATAGATCTGGGCTGCATTTAGAGATGTGTCAGGAGATTTCCTTGCACCTGAATGGGCCTGGTCTGCCTTGCACAATGCTGTCTCCACCCCCTGCCAGTAAGCTGTACCAGTGAGGACAGAACTGGTTTGGGCTGGGTACAGACACTCTCTGCCTTCAGAGAACAAAGGATTTGGTGGTAAAAATATTGGGGCCCAGACCTCAGAACTTAGGGAACTATTTTGGACCAAGAAGACTGCCAAGAAGAAGAGCTGGAGAAGCTGTGAGGAGGAACTACCACTTTGCTGTGTGCTTTGCTGTGTTGGCCTACAGTGGCTGCTTCTGTCTTGGGCAGTGAAAGGACTAGACTTGAACTTTTATAACTTCTTTATTGAGTTTCTCCAAGCGCTTGAGGTATAGCTTGCCCCCTGTTCAAGAAGTGTCAGTACCAGCAAAGACTTCAAGTTCTTCTGCCCTCAGCACTGGGGACTGTGTGTTTTGTGCTGCAACAGAAGAAAAACCAACCTGCGTTGTCTATGACGCCGCTACTGACTCAGTGTCCTGAAGGCAACGCAGAGGTCACCGCCGAAACACCGCACCGCAACCCTGGTCTCACCGACGATGCCTGCTGATGCCGCCACTGAGCCGCTGCTTGCACTGTGACCTGTGGGAACCTCACTCCGCACCGCCTCGCTTCACATTGTCACCCTGGTATCCCTGATGACGCCACTTCACGCCGACATCGACGCCACTGCTTGCACCATGGTTCGAGGGCACTGCTTGTAAGTTACACGATGCACCACCCTCATCCCGCACCGCAGCCTTGGCCTTCTGACGCCGGCGCCATCGGCTCCAGTTCGTCAGCCGACGACAGCGCTTCAACAACAATGATGCCGCTGCTTGCACCGTGACCGGCCAGCACCGCGACGAGCAAAGCATCACTTTGCACCGCACCGAGCCGCTGCTTGACCCCCCGACCTAAGGGCACCGCACACTGCACCGCTGCACTTTGCACAGCAGCCCTGACACCTGCCAACGCCAGCGCTCCAAACTTCAACCACGAGGAGTTCAATCTGCAATGCGTGTGACTTCAAGGGCCCGACGACTCCTGTACCGACCTCCAGAACCGACGCCTGCGGACGCCATGCTTTCGGAGCGCAACAAGAGGTTGCCGACGCCCTGCATTTCTAAAGGTACTGTTTCGCGGGTTTTCCCAACACCGTAGCTAGCCCGCGACACAGCGGTCAACCAGAACTGTTTAGATTTGTTGTTCACAACGCCATGATAGCCCCAGATGGAGCTATCGCCTTCAAGGAACTGGTTTTCAAGTTTATTTTGATAACTGAAGATTTCTAAGTACTGTATTGTGGATTTTTATCATTTTTGGTCTTGTCTTAAGTATATAAAATGTTGGATATTTTTCTAAACTGTTGTGGTGTCCTTTTGTAGTGCTTACACTGTATTACTGTTAGTTATGTGCAAATGTGTCACACACTGCCTCTAAGATAAGCCTGACTGCTCGTGCCAAACTACCAAGGGGGTTATTTTAGGAGTGTAACTCCCTTATCCTGACTAGAAGGAAGGGTCCCTACTTGGGCAAGGTGCAAACCATTTCCAACTGGAGTCCCCTATTTCTAACATTGGTTGTCAGCGGTGAGGATAGGACTTGCGTTTGCACTTGACTTACAGTAATTGGTATGCACTACTACCATATCGCAGACCATAATGTGCCACATACAGTTTTTGCTGGTCTATTTTTGTGATCCTATCGTTTTGGAACTTTAACTTCCTACTGCATCATGCCTGACACAGCAGCATCATCACTTGCATACCTAGTGGTGGTCTTTGAGGAGGAAAGATTGGAAGCCTATAACTCCAAGGAGTTGAAGGCTATTTGTAAAAACCTAAAGGTCCAAGTCAGAGGCCTCGCCAGGAACGAGGACCTACAAAAGGCACTGAGGGCCTGAGTAGCAGCCAGACACGCCAGCGAGCAGTCGGGAGATCTTAGTGGGGAGGCGGAGGAGCTTACTCCTATGGTAGATGTGCTGTTGGGAGGGGGGTCCCCCCAAGCCAGGTAGCAGTGGATTATCCCCAGAGGAGCTGGAGGACGGAAGGGAAGCTAGGAGACATGAGATAGAGCTTGAGAGGCCTAAGATGGAGTTACAAAGGATTGTATTAGACCATGAGCGTGGGCTCAAGGAGCTGGAATTGAGGAGCAAGTCTAGCACAGATGTTGGCAGCAACTCTTCAGTGCAGTCAGATAGGCTTTTGCACATCCCCAAGAATGTAGGTAAAGAATTCAAGAAGGGGGGTGACATACAAAGGTGGTTTTAAGGGTACGAGTCGTCTAGTCACATGAATGGGGTCCCTGAAAGGAATTGGGGGGCAGGGTTGTGGCCTCTCTTTCCAGAGGAAGCAAGGGATACCCTGATAGTTTTGGGTAAGGGGCAGACCCTCACCTACACTGACATGAGGGACGCTCTCCTCACTAGGTATGGACTCACTCCTGATAAGTCCAGGGGTCAGTTTAGGTCCAGTAAGAAAACTGATGCCAACACTTGGTTGGGATATGTAGATTCTTTCTGCAGGTCACTGGATGGCTGGGTGAAGGGCAGTAATGTAATAGATTTTCAGGGGCTCTACAATTTGATTGCATGGGAGCACTTGTCTAGTCTATGCTTTGCAGAGTTGCACCAGCACTTGGTTGATAGTAGGCTGACTGACCCCAGGAAGCTTGCTATGGAGGCGGACCGCTGGGTGAGTACCAGGGTCCACAAGAAAGTGTATGGGGGAGACTCAGCCAAAGGTGGGCAGTCCACAGCAGAAAAGTGAGGGGGACAAGGATAAAGCACAGGCGTTGTCTAAAGGGTCCCAAACTAACACCCAGGGTAAAGGTTCCCATCCCCCAGGAGATAAGAAAAAAGGGGTCTCTTCAAGAAAGCCTGCTGAGACCGGTCCCCGCAAGTGTTTTTCATGTGACCAGGTGGGTCACTTGAAGGGGGACCCCAAGTGTCCCAAGAGGGCACAGCAACCCACCGGTGGGCAGACCAAGGCGTTGGCTAGTGTAACACTTGGGGAGGAGGGGTGCCCACAGGAGGGTGGGGATCCCTCAGAAATTACCCTTATCTTACTAGGGGACAGTGAGATGGTCCCAGGAAACCAGGTGCCCCCTAACACAAAGAAATACAGCACCTGGGTGACCATCAATGGGAAAAGGGTAGAGGCTCTCAGAGATACTGGAGCCAGTGTGACCTCAGTCTAGTGTCACCAGGTCTCTGAGGAGCAGGTGGTACCCGGGGCATTCCACCAAGTAGTTACTGTAGACAACTCGGAGCGCCAGTGTATGGTGGCGCAGATTCCCGTTGAATGGGGGGGGTCTCAGGTCCCTTGAGGGTGGTTGTGAGCCCTACCATGCCTGTAGATTATCTGCTAGGTAACGACCTGGAGAAGTCCTTGTGGAAGGATGTTGAGCTCAGGTCTCACTTGGAGATGCTTGGGTTGCCAGAGTGGGCATGCATGTCCACTCGGTCAGTGGTGGCCAGAAAGGGTGATCATAAGGACCTGGAGCCTGAAACAGTGGCCCAGATCCCTGCCAAGAGAAAGGGCATGGGGCTTGGGAAATCGGCCCCTAAAGTTCCCATGGACCGGGAGGCGGCTGATCTTGAGGGGGACACCCCAGTACCTACAGGGGAGCAGGAAGCTGAACTGGGGAACATCTCCGAGCTGACCCATTGGCAGCACGAAGGTGGTCCCACCAGGGAAGACTTCTGCAGGGAGCTGGTGATCAGTCTGGATCACATTGGATTTGCTGGGAGAATGGTCTACATAGTGAGCCGAAGGTCCCTGAGCCTGGGTCAGCCCGTGTCCTGGTGGTACCCCAGCACTTCAGGACCTTCCTCCTAGGTCTGGCTCACGACGTGCCTTCGGCAGGACATTTGGGGCGGGACAAGACCTTTGACAGGCTTGTCACCCACTTCTTCTGGCCCCAAATGCGAAGGCAGTCAGATGGACATTGCAGGACTTGGCAAACTTGCCAGGCAAGTGGTAAGAGTGGGAGGAAGGTTAAAGCTCCTCTCCAACCTTTTTTCCAGTTGTTGGAACCCCTTTTGAAAGGGTAGGGATGGACATGATGGGGCACTGGATCTCAAGACAGCCATGGGCAACAGGTAAATCCTGGTCTTGGTGGACCGCGCCACCCTGCACCCAGAAGCAATCCCTCTCAGGAAACGGCATCAGTAGTGGGCCGGGCGTTAATGGGATCTTTTACCGCGTGGGTTTTCCCCAGAGAGGTGGTTTCTGACTGTGAGACCAATTTCATATTGAAGTATATGACATCCCTATGGAAGGACTGTGGTGTAACCTATAAGTTCACCACTCCTTACCACCCACAAGGTAACGGTTTGGTGGAGAGATTCAACCAAACCTAAAAGGGCATGATTAAGGGTCTAACCAAACCCATGAGGCGTAAGTGGGACGTCCTCTTGCCATGCCTTCTCTTTGCATACAGGGAGGAGCCTCAGAAGTCTCCTGGGTTCAGTCCCTTTGAGCTCCTGTATGGTCACCCTGTGAGAAGACCTCTGAGTTTGGTGAAGGAAGGCTGGGAGGCAGCTCCCAAGAAAACTCCCCAGGATGTGTTACATGCTGGCCTTCAGAAATCAAACTGCCCACTTCAGGAAACTCGCTCAGGCGAACCTGTAAGCAAGTCAGGAAGAAATTAAAAAGTGGTATGACCAGAATGCTACTCTGGTCGAATTTCAACCTGGGCAAACAGTGTGGGTCATTGCCCCAGTGGAACCTTGTGCCTTGCAGGATAAGTGCCTAACAAACAAAAAAAAATGAATGTGTCCTCATGTAACGCAACTGGTGCTATGTAGAGTGCTCTGTTACCCGATACCTTTGGGTCAAGTTCTCGCTATATAAAACTTCGTAAAAAATACAAAAAGTGGACTGGGCCTTTTGAGGTGAAGAAACTCAAAAGTGATGTACGACCTCCAGAACTGATGCCGGTAGAACCGTGCTTTCAGAGCTCAACGAGAGGTCGCTGACGCCCTACATTTCTAAAGGTACTGTTTTGCGGGTCTTCCCGACACCGTAGCTCGCCAGTGATGCCGCAATCAGCCAGAACTGTTTGGATTTGTTGTTCACATGATAGCCTCAGACTGAGCTATCGCCTTCAAGGAACTATTTTTCAAGTTTATTTTGATAACTGAAGATTTCTAAGGACAGTAATGTGGAGTTTTATCTTTTTTGGTCTTGTCTTAAGTATATCAAAATATTGGATATTTTTCTGAACTGTTATGGTGTCTTTTTGTAGTGCTTACACTGTATTACTGTTGGTTATGTGCAAATGCTTTACACACTGCCTCTAAGATAAGCCTGACTGCTCGTGCCAAGCTACCAAGGGGGTGAGCAGGGGTTATTTTAGGAGTGTAACTCCCTTACCCTGACTAGGAGGCAGGGCCCCTACTTGGACAAGGTGCAAACCATTGCCAACTTGAGACCCCCATTTCTAACAGTGTCTGTGATAGGGAAGACTGTCCAATGGTTTTCATATTGGTCTATCTACACCCTAGCCCACTACTCTATGAATCTATCCTTTTCTGCCACAATTGCACAGTTGCCCTACATGTGTAGGCCACCAGGTTTAGACTACCTGTGGACAGAGTAACAGCATTCATGTTGTTGGTAAAATGTTTAACATGATACATAGCAACTAGAATATTACTAATTACAGACAGGAATAACACACGTGTAATGTAGGAGTGTAGGGAATAATATAGATATGGAAGGGGTGTGGGGGAAGCAAGATACAAGGTTAGAAGAGGTGTATCTTAAACAGTGATCAGAGATTGGGCATGACATATGTGGATGGGCAGACTGCTTAAAATGTGGGGAGCCAGCACAGAGATTTGTCCCGGTGCCCTTATTTTTGCATCTCATTTGGAGACATACATTTGTTCAGAGTAAAGTAAGTCAATTGTAAGTAAGGGTGAGGATCTTCAATGTGACTCTGTCCTCCTTGATTGGGGGGTAGTGTAAACTTTTGAATTGTTCTGATGAATACTGCATGCTGTCCAGAAGGGTCACAGTGAACCAGACTCTCATAGGTTAAGTTAGCTTTGCTAAAACCCCAGTAGAAGCTCACTCAAGGAGATGTTCTCTTGTGTAAGAAGAAATCTAGAGAAAAATCAAAATACTGATGTTATTCTAGGGGTCACAGTACAACTATTGCGTACAAAAAATAATTGATTCAAAGATTGAGCCCTACAGCATATGTTACTTTGCAAATAAATGATTTCTAGTAGTTTCACAAATAAAAAATGAGACATCCATTACAATATGCCATATTCAGATTTACAAGTGACGAGACCTTTACTATTATGACGAATAGTAAATATTGAATGAAGGATAGCAGTTATATCTTAGGTGCTCTTTTCTCATGCGTTATCTTGAGTAAACAACATAGTCTATTAACTTATAAAATACACTGTTTAAATAGCCATGAGAACAAACACTAAATGAGTAACATATTGTAGAACAAAAATATTTTTCTATATATTAAGTGTACTCATCTTGCAAGTAATATTACCCCCAGGCTTGTAAATGTGACCTTGGGCATGTGTGTAGGTAGCAATAATGAACCTGCAAAATGAACTATGGGTCGATTGGAAAACATATAATTCACATTAAATGAAAGCGTGGACATAAAACTAGGCAGGTATATTGTTTACCTTCCTGGAGAGCACGTCTAGGAGCATAAAAAGACTGGAATTTTTAATGAGGATAGAGCACTTGTAGCTTTATAGGACTTGAACATTTGAAAGATCTTATGTAACCATACTTCCATAATTCTGAAAAGGATCAGAAATATGCTCCAGCAGACATTGGTGTGAATCCCCTTGCATGCTGAGACAGGGAATGGATCCCCATCCAGGTGTGCTGGGCACACAGGAGATTGGCTTTCCCGACAGAGTAAAAACACAAAAGTGCATTTGCACAAGGTCTCCTCGCCCCCCAGAGTGGACTTCTCCACTATGGAGAACTCTGAAGCGTCGGAACAGAATCCTGCTGCATTGGTCGCATGACCTTCCCAGCATTAGACATGGAAACCTGCTCCCGGTGCAGCTTTCCAGACATAGGGGCATACTTATCATTGCTGTTGCACCACCCTTGCGCCACGCAAGAGGGCGCAAGGGCGACGCAACAACTAAGTCAGATTTATCAGGCCACCAAGGCCCCCTTGAGTGGCCCTGCATTACCTGATGAATCTAGAATAACACAACGCAGCGCAAATCGCTGCTTTGAGTAACTCTGCCCCAAGGAGGCGTTCCATGGGTGGAGCGTGCGTGTTCCATCCACCCATGGATTGTGGCGAATTCCCAGATTTACTTTCACTGGTAGACCTGGGAATGCGTCAAAATGCTACGTCTCCGCAGGTGAGGCGTACCAAGGAGAAATATCTTTATTTCTCATTGTTATTTCCTCTTTCTGTGTGTGCTGCAGTCTACAGCACACAAAGAAGAGGAAAATGCCCCCAGAGGATTGTTTTTGTGCCAGAATGTGCCTCTCCCGCGCAAAAACAACCCGGATTAAAAAGCAGGCACCCTTGCACCATGGTGCACGGGTGCCTGCGTTAGCGCAAGGCAGCACATTATGCGCTAGTGCAAGGAAGAGGCAGGAATCAGTCATATATTGTTAAGTACGGCGCATTCCCGTCCCTTCTCTCTCATGCAGTGCAGCAAGTTGGCTTGCCGTGCTGTGCTGTGCTGCATGATTTGTTGGTAAGTGTGCCCCAAAATCCTGGCAATGCTGGTGAATTCAAAAGGCAGGAATCAGTCATATATTGTTAAGTACGGCGCATTCTTGTCCCTTCTCTCTCATGCAGTGCTTCAAGGTGTCTTGCTGTGCTGTGCTGTGCTGCGTGATTTGTCGGTAAGTGTGCCCCATAATCCTGGCAATGCTGGTGAATTCAAAAGGCAGGAATCAGTCATATATTGTTAAGTACGGCGCATTCCTGTCCCATCTCTCTCATGCAGTGCTTCAAGGTGTCTTGCTGTGCTGTGCTGTGCTGCGTGATTTGTCGGTAAGTGTGCCCCATAATCCTGGCAATGCTGGTGAATTCAAAAGGCAGGAATCAGTCCTATATTGTTAAGTATGGCGCATTCCTGTCCCTTCTCTCTCATGCAGTGCAGCAAGGTGGCTTGCTGTGCTGTGCTGCGTGATTTGTTGGTAAGTGTGCCCCATAATCCTGGCAATGCTGGCGAATTCAAAAGGCAGGAATCAGTCCTATATTGTTAAGTACGGCGCATTCCCGTCCCTTCTCTCTCATGCAGTGCAGCAAGTTGGCTTGCCGTGCTGTGCTGTGCTGCATGATTTGTTGGTAAGTGTGCCCCTTAATCCTGGCAATGCTGGTGAATTCAAAAGGCAGGAATCAGTCATATATTGTTAAGTACGGCGCATTCCTGTCCCATCTCTCTCATGCAGTGCTTCAAGGTGTCTTGCTGTGCTGTGCTGTGCTGCGTGATTTGTCGGTAAGTGTGCCCCATAATCCTGGCAATGCTGGTGAATTCAAAAGGCAGGAATCAGTCCTATATTGTTAAGTAGGGCGCATTCCTGTCCCTTCTCTCTCATGCAGTGCAGCAAGGTGGCTTGCTGTGCTGTGCTGTGCTGCGTGATTTGTTGGTAAGTGTGCCCCATAATCCTGGCAATGCTGGTGAATTCAAAAGGCAGGAAAAACACATTCATGTGGAAGCGGAGATCTCCAGTTGTACTTTCCTGCTTTTGGTGAATCCGGCCCATTGTTTGTGACAGGAAATCCTTTGCCTCATCTCATAACATGTGCAGACTCTAAGCTGTTTTGTCTTTCAGAGTCTTGTCAAGTTTTTTTCTTTGTTTTTCTTTTCCGTTTTCATTCCTGACGTGCCATATAAGATGCATTTTAGAAACGATACTGGGCTATTTTATGTGCCATTTCTATAGGACAAACGTACTTTTCTTTTTTTTTTAAACTCCATCATCTAAAAATATATATTTATCTATATTTGCAGAAAGCAATAACTGGGCCCCAAAAAGTAAGATCTAAATGTGTTTTAGTTTTACAACCAGAGCTTAGATAGTTAATGCAAAAGTGTTGCAACAAGGTTCCAACAATACATGCTGACAGGCATCGCTACTTTCTCAGATTGTTGATTGAGTCCTGGCTGAGGTTGTGATTTCTGTGAACTCTGAGGGACAGCAGAGACCGACTAGTGCTGTTCAAAGCTGTGTATCTGTGGGATAGCCCTGCTGTGTGAAAAGTGCCTCCGGCTGGAAGTCCTGTGTATTGAACAACACTTGTGATGGGGGAGACTCACTAGCGCTGGTTAGATTTCTGTCTCCTGAGGGATAGCACTGCTGTCTGAGCTCTGGCTGTGGATGTTAGCCTTGGGGGATAGTTCTGCCGACTGAGACCCACTGGAGATGGTTAGATCTGTGTCTTGAGGGATAGCACTGCTGTCTGAGATCTGGCTGTGGATGTTAGCCTTGGGGGATAGTTCTGCCGACTGAGACCCACTAGCGCTGGTTAGATTTCTGTCTCCTGAGGGATAGCACTGCTGTCTGAGATCTGGCTGTGGTTGTTAGCCTTGAGGGATAGTTCTACCGACTGAGACCCACTGGAGTTGGTTAGATCTGTGTCTTGAGGGATAGCACTGCTGTCTGAGATCTGGCTGTGGATGTTAGCCTTGGGGGATAGTTCTGCCGACTGAGACCCACTGGAGTTGGTTAGATCTGTATCCTGAGGGATAGCACTGCTGTCTGAGATCTGGCTGTGGTTGTTAGCCTTGGGGGATAGTTCTGCCGACTGAGGCCCACTGGAGTTGGTTAGATCTGTGTCTTGAGGGATAGCACTGCTGTCTGAGATCTGGCTGTGGTTGTTAGCCTTGGGGTAACACACCTGTTTTAGGTCATTATGAAACAGTAGACTCTCTCTGCATATTCTGAGGGATAACTCTGCTGTTTGAGAGCTGGTTTGGGCTTTAAGCGCCATGTACAGTGAGGGATACCACTGCTGGCGAGACACTGCTGCTAGTTAGATATGTGTATCCAAAGTGTATCCAAAGCATTCAAAGTGTACCTGTCCCTAAATCCCTCTGAACCTTCATGAAACGGTAGTCACCACATTAGTCTTATCTAAACTAGATTATGGAATGCCCTTTTTATCTGCATCCAGAAAAAATCCCTTTTAAAACCCCAGATGCTGCAGAATGCCTCCAGCTTGCTTCTTGCAGGAATTCAAAAATATCAGTCAGCATCACAGGTCATGATCAAATGACATTGGCTCCCAGAAGCAAGAAGAGTGGATTTCAAGGCACTCTGTGTTGCATTTAAGGCACTGCACAATATTGGAGCTCACTACTTTTGCAATACATTTGTCTGGTATACCCCTCAGAGGACGCTTAGATTCTCAGATGCAAAGCTCTTAGTATTACCAAAGGTCAAACATGCCACATTGGGGAAGGGGAGAAGGAGTTTTGTCCTGAGGACCATTAAGCTATGGAAAACCATTCCCACTAACCTAAGGAAATGCCCAGATTTCCTATCATTTCGGAAATCAATAAAGACCTAGCTTTTCAATCAATAAATCAATCAGATCTCTGCTTCATCTTCTCCTCTCTGATTAAAACGGCAGCAGCGCCAAGACACCTCAGGGCATTCAAGCGCTATATAAAATCATAAATCAAATCATAGGGCAGCCGTGCTGTCTAAGAGCTGGCTGTGGCTGTAAGCCCTGTGCATTCTGATGGATAGCTCTGCTGGCTGATACCAGACTGGGGCTGTAAGCCCTGTGTACTCTAAGAAATACTTCTGCCGGCTGAAACCCCTTCTAATTGTCTAATTGTAGATCTTGAGGGGCAGTGTCTCCTTCTCAGCCTGTAAAGATTTGTGCAACCTGAGTAATAGCTCATTCGAAATGTAAGCTTCTAGTATCTGGGATAATTCACCTGTCCTAGAGCTGAGGCTGTAAGACCAGTGTAACCTCAGGATAGCTCTGCTGTCTGAAAGCTACTAAGGCTGTTAGGGTCAGATGTATTATAATATTGGTTGCAAAAGTGGTTGCAATCTGAAATCAGTTATACTGCCACCAATATTGATTTTTTTCAACTGATCTATGTACTAAGGGGTTTCTCCCAAAAATTCCGAATTGGAGTGGATTGTAGTGCGACCTACCTCATTATTATTCATAGGGTAAGTCATAAATTGTGACTCACTTTAATTGGTGGCAATCACAGAGATTGTGACCTCAAGGGTCAGCAGACTACCATGTCTGTGATTGCTTTTTAATATAGATTTTTTTTAAAGCATCCCTCTTTTCTGTAAAGAAACCAGGCAGTTTTTAAATAATTAAAGAAAAAGGTTTGTGTGAGGTAGCTGTTGGCCTCTGGACCACTGCCTACTCCCCATGAAATGTCTTCTGTAATTCACCAAGGGGGACAGTTACTTCTTCCCTTTTGCGATTATGTTATTACCCCAAATTTGAATTCAAGTAAAAACCCATTGATACATATGGCACCCATTTTGCAATCTAGAAGAGATGCCCACAACATGCCTCACCCAGATTGCACATCTGTCACTATTCATAACTCATTTCAGGAGTCAGAAAAGTTTACTGACGCCTAAAATGGATTTCATGCAAAGGAAAAAACTATTTTGTAGCTGTAAACACTCCTATTTTGCGAATTAAAGCATTTGTGATGGCAACATAGGTTAGTACATCCGGCCCTAATATCTGCTTATCCGCAGGTGTATTTCTGTGGCTTCAGCATCTTTCATCCATGCAATCTGATGAACAGCTCTTCCCTCACATCTATGTAACCCATAGCATAGTCATCCCATCTGATAGTTTGGATCTTTGCAATTTAAAGGATAGCCCTGCCATGTTAGATTTAAGCATGTGTGTTCCGTATATTCAGAGGCATATATTTCTTCAGGTCCTGGATCGAATGTGCTGCAGCAGATAAAATGCCCTCAAGTGGTGCCATTGTTGAGTCTGGGATTCCACGGAGCATGGCGCTACCACCATTCAGATGTGAGAGCACGAGGGCTTGAACAGCAGTTTTAAGGTTGCTTTCTGGAAGAAACAGTATCACTTTCTGTAGAAGATAGAGCTGGTACCAAGTTGTCTATATGTGTTTTTTAGCAATTTATTCCTTGAGAATGAGGTGCGTGTCCAAGATGCATCCAAGTGACTAGGCATTCAGTGAAAGCTAGGGTTCAAAGCAGTCAGGGTTCATGCCACTGAGCCAGGTTTGTACTGTTTCTAGTTTTAGGCTTCTGTGCTCTGTTGCAACTTTGCTGCCCTGTGATACCCTCCCAAACAAACCTTGACACTAGCTCCCAAAACTCCATGAGTAAGAATAATGAGCTGAATATCAATGAGTACTATGTGCTCTTAACTGCTCAGGATTTCAGGAAGTCTCAACTTTGAAGTCTCCTAGGGGCATATCAACAAGGGCTTTATCTCTGCTTTTTTGGCTTTAAAAGCCAAAAAAGAAGAGATAAAACTAGCACCCTATCAACAACAGGGTGCTAACATGCAAATTTGCATGTTAGCACCCTTTTTCACTACGCTTCCCCTTGCATCTCTAATGAGATGCAAAGGGGGCGTTCCAGAGTAAAATAATAGGAGAAATGTCGCTAAGCGACATTTCTCCTATTATCAAGAATGTCGCTAACCCTGTTAGAGACAAAAAAAGCAGCGCTAACCGCGGTTAACGCTGCTTTTTTACGTCTGGTATTTTCCTGACTTAGCCATGATATCCTATGGAAGGAGGATATCATGGCTAAGTTTGCCTGTCCCTATCAACAAGGTAACGTGAGATTATCGCTGGGTTTCCAGCGATAATCTCACGTTAGCCTGTTAGCGTGAGGATTTTTATCGCTATTGAGGTAAGCGTTGCTAATAGCACGCTATCTCAGCGATAAAAATTCACGCTAGCCGGCGATAATTATCCTAGCGCTGAGTGCGCTCAGAGATAATTATCGCCGGTTGTTGTTGATATGCCCCAACGTTTTTTACTACAGAACCACGGGCCAAGACGAAAACCACCAAAAGACAAAGAAGAAAAAGGAAACAGCGTAAAAGGAAAGCAAGGAGGGGCAGAGGAGGAAAAGGAAGCAGAGAAGCCGTGTTGGAAAGGAGTCGGGCAGAGCAAGAGAAACAAATGATGGGTGAGGCAATTTTTATGGTTATCAATCTATCTTCCGATACCCTTACTTATGATGAACAATAACTATTGGAATCAATTCTCTCCTTTTGCCCTACCAATGACTTTGACTACTCCGGCACCCGCATAGACATGTTTTTGTTTGCCAGGAAACAAAAACTACTCAACGTCCATACTTTGAAAGGGTCCAGGGGTGTACTAGAGGTTTCCATGACGGGGTATAACCTTACCATACCCAACATGCCGTCCAATCTCCTGTCCATAGGAGATATTGCGGGTTTAGCTTCCCTTAGGGAGTTGGAATTAGGCAACAGGGATTGGACCTCTGAGAGGGAACTGTTGAAACTCCTGGATCTGGAGACTGACAAGAGAAGTCGTAGTGATTTTAAACTGAAATCAAGATTTAATCCCAACACCACACATGACAACATTAACTCCTTGCACGAGGCTGTGGTACATGACATTTGCAAATTGGGAGTGAGTAGCACGAATCGTGCTGCCATGAATTTACCTAAAGGCCAACAAGCAGCACTGACATCCCTGAAACAAGCAAGTTCCTTTGTGATTAAGTCTTCAGACAAAGGGGGTAATGTTGTGCTGTGGGACATCAAGAAGTACATGTCTGAAGCCAAGAGACAGCCTGACACTTCCACCAGCTACACTAAGACTAATGTTGGGCAATATGTTGCCACTACTGATTGTTTTCATGACATGCTGTCCAAATGGCACACCATGGGGCTTTTTTTTTTTTTTTTAATTCTTTTTATTGAGGGTAGGAATCACAATTACAAGGCAAGAAGACGATTCAATCAGGTGTCTTGTATGAGCATGAAACAATTATCAGTACCACGCATGCACAATAGGTCACAAGTGATTAACGCAGTTACAATGTAGGGTCCAATTGAGCCGGCAAAAGTGGTGGGCTGCATATAGTCCCTCTGTATTCATTCCATTCATTCCACATATGGATCCATTTCTTGGGGCACCCCCTGGCCACATAAACATACTTTTCCCGAAACATGCACCAGTCCATGTCTTTCTTCCAGGCACTCACCGCAGGGGTCAGTGTCGCCCCCCATTTCTGGGCTATGTTACGTTTTGCGATCATCAGCCCCAGTGTAACCCAGGTCATCTGGGTGTTGTGAAGATCAGTGGGTTCCCACACATTCAATAAACATCTCTTTGCTTCCAACGGGAGAACCCGATGCAGCACCTCTCCCATAACCGCGTGGATTTTCTTCCAGTACTTCTGGATCAAGGGGCACTCCCACAGTATGTGTAGAAAGGTGCCGACGTGGCCACAGCCCCTCCTACACCCTCCATCTGTCGCTCTGCCCATTCGCACCATCCCGGGCCCCGTGATATAGACCCGATGCAGAATTTTAAGTTGCACCAGTCTCAATTTCGCTGCCATGGTCACCACCCGCGGTGAAGACACGGCTGCCACCCAATCTTCCTCGTCTAGGATTATACCATCCCCTTCCCACTTCTCTCACAGCTTCATGACGGGGTCTACGGAATGATTAACTAATTTTTTATATGTGAGCGAGATGGTCTTAGACGGAAGATAGCCATCCAGGAGTCTGTCTTCGAGGGGGGCTGCCTCCGGGGGTGTCTCCCCCTTTGGGAGACAGGTGTATAGGGCATGACGGACCTGCAGGTATCGAAAGAGTTCCGTAGAGGCAAGCTCGTACTCTTGCTGTAAGGTGGGAAATGACTTAACCTCTCCCTTCACCCAAAGATCGCCCACTTTTGAGATGCCTATAAGATCCCATTTATCAAAGCCCTTAGTGGACCAGAGACATCCGAGTTGCTCTGAGGCCCATATTGGCGTCGCCCGGGTTATCTTGCGATCCCATCCCGTACTCCTGGTGGCCGCCCTCCAGACCTGTACCGATAGTTTGGTTGGCCCGGTTAAGTGGCGGTCCCCAGCGGTTGAGTAGAGCGCTCGGTCGTAGTTCCCGCCTGGCAGGAGCCACCGGTCCATAGCATATCCCGGATCCCCAGCTTGTCTATAGATACCGTGGTTGATGGCGGCCAAGTGTGCTGCCCAGTAATATTTTTTAAGGTCCGGGAGGGCTATCCCCCCGTCATACCAGGAGAGGTTCAGTTTGGGCAGGGCAATCCGCGGTTTACCGTTCCATAGGAGGCGGCGTTGTAGGGTTTCAATCTCTCTGAAATAGCTAGCGGGGACTGGGTCCAACGAGTTGTGCAGGACGTAGAGGAACCTGGGCAGGGACATCATTGTGAACACGGAGGCCCTACCCAGTAGCGAAAGTGGGAGACCCATCCAGCGCTCCGAATCTCTTTTCAGTCGCTGCAAAGGGGGCAGTAGATTACGGGCGAACCGGTCCGCCTGGTTAGTGGTTATATAGATGCCAAGGTATCTGAAGCCCTGTGTGGTGGTCTGTATCGGGCAGCCCACAGGGAGGCCTCTGAGGGGGCCTCGAAGGACATATAACACTGACTTGGGCCAATTTATGGTGTATCCCGAGTATCTACCAAAGATGGCGAAGATATCCAACACTGCTGTTAGCGAGGTCTTTGGAGCGGCCAGGAACAGCAGTATGTCGTCCGCATATAAAGAGATGCGGTCCTCCCACGACTCGGCACACTTAAGACTAGGGGTGGGCGGAATTTGCGTAACCGCGTTACGCAAATCTCCGCGAAACGGTAAAAAATCTCCGCGAACATGCAGAAATTCCGCGAACACGTGGAATTGCTTGTTCGCGATGCTTTTTTCCTGTTCACAGTTGCTGTTTGCGTGCTCGGGGAGAAATATCTCGCGAACACGCATTTTGAGAACGCGAACAAGAAAAAATTTCGCGAAGTCGCGGAAAGCAGAGTTTTGGGCAATTTCGCGTTCTCCGCGGAACGCGAAATTACCGAAATTCCGCAAATTCCGCGAGCGGAACGGAATTTGCCGCCCAGGCCCACTTAAGACCACGGATCATGGGGTCCCTCCTTATCCATGATGCCAGAGGCTCCAGGGCCAAGACGAACAGGAGAGGGGAGAGCGGACACCCCTGCCTCGTACCCCTGCCCAACTCAAACACCTCTGACTTTTTGTTATTAACTACTATCTGGGCTAGCGGCTTTGAGTAGAGGAGGCGCACCCATCGGATGAACTGGGGCCCAAAACCCATTTTTCCTAAGACCGCGAATAGGTATTGCCATTCCAGACGGTCAAATGCCATGGAAGCGTCAAGGGACACCAGGACCGCCTCTTCCTGGATTGTGTGGGACCTCCCTATCACTCCGTGCAGTCTACGCAGGTTTAGCGCCGTATTCCGCTGGGGCATAAAGCCGGATTGATCCGGGTGTACGAGGTTATTAATGACCTTAATTAGCCTATTAGCAAGTACTTTGGCCAGGATTTTGGGTTCGGCATTCAGTAGGGAGATCGGTCTGTATGAGGTGCATTTGGTACGACTTTTCCCCTCTTTGTGAATCACCACTAAAGTCGCGATTCTTTGATCACGGGGTAGTTCCCCGATCTCCCGACTCTCCTTGAACATATTGCACATGTGAGGGGCGAGGATGTCGGTCCCTAGTTTATATAGTTCTATCGGTAGGCGGTTGGGTCCCGACGCCTTCCCAGGGCTGAGACCCCTGATAGCCAAAGCCACCTCGTCTGGCGTAAGGGCCCCCTCCAGATACGCAAATTCCGAGTCTGAAAGCTTGGGCAGCGTTATATCCCTGAGAAGGTCGGTAGACTCTTGCGTCGTATAGGGGTTGCGGGAGGCATAGACCTGCTGGAAGTGCCGGGAAAATGTGTTCGCGATGTCTTGGGGGTCTGTGATTGTGTTCTCGCCTTCGTCTAACAGTTCCGGCACCAATCTACTTGCTAGCTGTTGCTTGTCCAGCCATGCGATTAGCTTCCCCGCCTTATCCCCTTGGTCGTAGATTCTACCCAGTGTCTCCCTACCAAGTTCCTTGGCCCTGTCCGTCACAAGGGCCTTGTAGTTGTCTTGCTTCAGGTGTAAGTTATGTAGGGTATCAGGGTGGGGCTGTTCTGCCATCTCCCTTTCGAGACGGAGGATATCGTGCTCTAACGCCTCTTCCTCCTTGACCTTTTCTTTTTTAACCCCCGCTATCTGCGAGAGGGCCTGGCCCCTCACCACCGTCTTAAAGGCTTCCCATAAAGTTTGATGTGAGCGCACCGATCCCTCATTTCCAAAAAGTAGTGTTCCATGGAAGCATGGACTGCTTTGTGCACCACCGGATTACGAAGGTGCCAGGGACTGATGGGGGCCACCCTCCCAACCCTATGATGACCCACCGCCACCCGCATCCATAACGGGGAGTGGTCTGATATGCCCCTCGCCATGTGTTTGACGTCTTTCACGTGTTGCACTTGGTCCGGGGGAAGCAATATGTAGTCTATTCTGGATTGGGTATTGTGGGCCCCCGAGTGGAAGGTGTATTATGAGGTATCTGGGTGGTGTGAACGCCGTGCATCCCGCAACCCCAAGGCCCCCAAAAAGTCTGGCAACCAACTGTTGGAAGGGCGAAGCTGTCGTGGTGGGTTTCTATCGCGTGTCCCATCAACTACCGCATTCAAATCACCACCCACTATCAAGAGTCCCTCCGGGATTGTCACCAGAATGGAGCCCAAGTCCTTAAAAGCTAAGTCCTGGAGGGCTGGCGGTACATAGACTGACATGAGGGTCAGCAGTCTCCCCTCCCATCGGCCCGACACTCCAACGTACCTCCCCCCGGCATCTACCCACGTAGCATTGATTGAGAGGGGAAAGGAGTTTTTCAGTAGAATTCCTGTCCCTCTCGACCCCGAGGTGAAGCCAGAGTGTGCCGCCAGGTAATATCCTCACCTGTTAAGAGCTTTACAGGAATTCCCCACCTGAGGCGTCTCCTGTAGGAGTATAACGTCAGGGGAGTGGCTCTTAATATATTGCAGCACCACGGTCCTCTTGACTTTGTCCCCCAGCCCATTAACATTCCAGCTCATAAGCTTGAACCCTTTGTCACATTGCAGCTTGATAGACATTCACGTAGCACATATGTATCTGAGTCTCCGGATTGTGATGCCTTGCTGATTCCCAAAGAAAACCACCCTAAAACAACACTTAACTCCCTCCCAACTACCCCCCTCCCTGCTCCCCTGCACTCTGGGCTCTGAACTGCCCAAGATACAACTATGCAGAGTGCCTGTCGCCCACTAACTTTAGACTAAATGAAGAAAAGTGGGGGTATACTCTCCTCCGTCTCACCCCCCTCCCACTAATGTCATAGAAAGGCCCACCAGACTCCTCCGCTTGCCCACAGTACCACAACTCTCGTAACTCGTGTGGAACGTAGCCATGGGGCGACTCAAGCCCCCACCGATCTCCAACCATGGGGCTTTTAAATCAAGAGGAACATTTGTTTTAACAGTAAAGAAACCTGTTAGTCCCTGTTTTTAGATGCTGCCCAAAGTCCATAAGCATAGTACCAATCCACCAGGTAGGCCAATCATCTCAGCCAATGATAGTCTCTTGGAGAATGCCTCAATTTATCTAGACCATTTCCTATTCGCTTATGTCTGCAGCTTACCCTTCTATTGCTGGGACAGTATGGACTGTATATCCAAGGTCTCTGGCATACCATGGCAATCTGACTACATCTTTTGTACTCTGGCTGTGGTCTCACTATATACTTGCATCCAGCATGATCTGGGAATTCACTCTTGCAAACATTTCTTTAGGGACAGACCCATAGCCACATATGACCACACTAACATTCTGTTCGAGATGCTCCATTTTTGCCTGGAAAATAACTATTTTCTGTTTGGTAAGCAATGGTATATGCAACTCGCTGGGACTGCCATGGGCAGTTGCTTCGCACCAAGCTACACCTGCATGTTCATGGGGCGGTGGGAATCGAATGTGTCTGGTCTGAGGACTTGGACAAGTACTTTACAAACCATAAAGATCCACCCTCAGAACAGGTTCAAAAAGAATATCTTCACGTCCTCCCGGGTAATGTGTGTTTCCTACAATGGTGGGAAAAAAAAACACAGTGTTGTTAAAATACCCCTCACACACCAAAAGGGCCCTTGGTGTCATGCTTCATCATAGGGGTCCTCCCGCCCCTCTACGGGACGGGGCGTGCTACAACCTACGATTACGTGGGAGCACCTTTTGGTTTTGAAAACGACTATGTGTTTTGTAGGGGAGTGAGTGCGAGGGTCAGGAGTGGATGGGTGGGTGAGGTTAAAAAATACCTGGCTCGTCGGTTTTAAAAAATCTTTAACATACCTGTGAGCTGGTATTAATAAAAATGGGGGGCGGAGGTAAATATGCCTCAATGAGCTGTGCCTCCTAGGTGTGTCAACATGTTTCGAAGCTCCCCAAGCTTCTTCGTCAGTACTAGTGTGATCCCTATCTACACTCACGAGATTATGTGGATTGCAGAATTACACTAATAGTCACAAGAATTTCAGTGCATGTCGATTCCCAATGCACGTGTAAGATACCTGATTAGGTATCGTGAATCAGTTCATCTGAAATAAAGAAAGGAGGTACATGTATCATAATGCGCGACATACAGAATAGCCAGCCATGGTGAATGTATAATATACCTGCAACAAGGAAGTGGGATGAGTGGCCATGTATTTCCTTATTATTAATCATAGTGCAGTTGGATGGTGGCGTGTCCCGCTGAAATAGTAGGAAGAAAAAGAGACAGACAAGGACTTACGCACATAAAACATAAAGCACACACACTATATCAAGGGATCAGTTCTAGCGATCCAAATAGTAGGGTTCTGTAATGCCTTAAAAAATGGGGGGGTGGTTCCTGAATGGAAAACGCATTGTGGTGGAGAAAAACGACCTACTCGATTTGAGAGTTAAACTGCCCCATGAGCCTGTAACGGGGTGCCTGTCTTCGCAACCAAGAGAAAAAAGGTTATATGCAGAGGTATTACTACCAGAAAGGGACACTTTGGCGTTCTACTTAACTAACTACATGCCAAAGAGGGTCCCCGGCTATGCCGTACTCACTGCTCCTGGGTCACTGCCCCGCTGTGTCTAGCCTTCCCGCGGCTCCGCTGGACAATGGAGCTCGGTGGGCGGGGGGTTTAAATATAGTAGCTAATTGGTATTCCTGCTCTGGCGGGAGACTCAAATTGAAAGCACCTGTGTCAGTGACTGGGTTAGGAAGCTGGAATGCTAACCCGTAGAGTGTTTCAAAGAGGTTCCGGTTGCTGGATCTACCGGAAGTAGAGTACGCGTCAATACGCGTGAGGCAGGTGAAGGGCTGACGCGTTGAGCGCTGTGTGCCCGGAAGGGGAGCACACGTAATGACGTGTGCACCAGGTAAAAGGCTGGAGCGCTAATCTTTATCGAATGTAAATATCAAACTAACGATAAAGGGAAATAAAGGCATTAAATATGGGGAATGGCCCAAAAATCATTTGGCAAAAAAAGGGGGGGTAATGCTGGATTGGCATGATATTGAAGAGGGTAGTGAGACCACATCGAGCTGATTGATTAGGTGAGAGGGTTATATGTTGAGAGCCACATCGTGTTAAAGGACTCTTAAAAATAATCGAACGGTAGGGGTAAATATCAGAGTATACTTGCTAGTACCAAGATTGTCGGTTCAAGATGATGGTAATGCTTGGCAGCGTAACCTGGTGTTATCGCCAGTGTATGGGAGTAGTTTATCGGCGTGCCATAACACAGTGCGGGTACAGTAGTAAGGTATAAAAGAAAAAAAGGGGGAGGTTGTAGCTAATATCAAGGTATTAATAGTTCTGGCAGTTGGCTCTGCGCGGTAGGGTTGGAAACCTGGTAAAAATGCCAGGGTATGTGAGAGGTGTTGGAATGGAAAATATGCATGGAGAGCCAGAAATACTTAAAAAATGTTTTAAGAATATCCGGTACATGGTGTGCCACCAAAAACATTGGAGTACCAGATTCCATAGTGTACATTGCTCCCTGATACAGGTGGTTCAAGAGAACTGGTTCCAAGGTATATCGTCGTTGAGCCCTTCGACGTGTGTACCTAAACGGAATACCCATCTTTGTTCTATCTCAAAAAGGCCAGCTTCACTATTCAGTTGCTCAATGACAGTCCACTTTAGGTCATTAGTTCCATGATTGTTGGTTAGGTAGTGGGTAGCCATCTTTGTTGTTCTTTATTTTGCAGTGAATGTTGCTCTTATGCTCCCCGATACGGATCTTGACAGGTCTTGAGGTCATTCCAATGTATTCAAGGTTGCACGGGCAAGTGATCATGTAGATGGTATTCTTGCTATTGCAGTTAGTGAATCCTCTTTGTTCCCATTCATTGCCATTTCCGAATTTCAAAAATCTGCTTTTGCAGGTTAAGTGGCACGTGCTGCAACTGCCACAAGGATGGTGGCCCTGAACCGGGGGTAAAAGTTGGTCCCTAGGTATGGTGGGTGGCAGTTTCTTTGGTCTGGTGTTAACCAGCATGTCTTTTAAATTTCTACCTCTCTTATGGGCGAAATTGGTTTGGGAACATTTAATTGGCAACTGTTGAGGAGTCTCCAGTGTTTGTTCACCACCTTGGTGATCTGGTTTGAGTGTGTGTTGAAAGTGGTTACACAGATGGGTCGCTCATGTTGTTCGATCGTCACTTTATCCTCCAGCAATAATTCTCGGTTGTTATTCCGTGCTCTTTTCATGGCCTTGTCAATGACGCCTTTGGGATAGTTCTGTTGCAGGAGTTTGGTTTTTAAATCTGCTGCTTGGCTTCTGTAGTGATGTAACTCGGTACAGTTCCTCCGAAGGCGAAGGAATTGTCCGTAAGGAAGATTCTCCCTCAGATGGCGTGGATGAAAGCAATTTTACATAAGCAGACCGTTCTTAGCTGTTGGCTTGAAGTGTGTCGTAGTTTTTAGAGTACTTTCATCAGGACAAATGTTTAGATCTAGAAAGACCAGATTGGTGCAGGAAATGGTACTCGTAAATTTCAGAAAATTGTTCCGACCGTTCAGCCATGTCATGAAGGCTTCAGTGGAGGGGGTGTCCCCTTCCCAAATCACTAGTATGCCGTCTATATACCGTTTCCACGATGTGGTGGAATGGGTTCGTGGGATTCAGGATTATTTTGGACTCAAGGTGGTGCACGTAGAGACCAGCTAGACTGGGGGCAAAAGTGCTCCCCATGCAGGTCCCGTGTTTCTGTAGGTAGTATGTGTCTTCATACATGAAGTAGTTCTTGGTGAGTGCCAAAGAAACGCACTCCATCACCACATTTCGTGGTGTCTGGTATTCCCATTCGGTGGAGAACAGAACCTCCTCAATTATAGTTAATGTTTCGTCGTGAGGGAGGCTCGTATATAGGCTCTCTGCATCGAGTCCTATTAAGATGTGCTTTTCAGGGTCAAACTCTATGTTTTGGAGTAATTGGAGCACTGCCTTGGTGTCCTTTAAATAGGTTTCTGTCGATTGGACCATTGGGCGGAAAAATGCATCCGCAAATTTGGACAAAGGTTCCAAAGTGGAATCTATCCCTGACACAATAGGGCGCCCTGGTGGTTGTCCTAGATTTTTATGAATCTTGAGTATTGTGTAGAAGTATGGGACTCTTGGAGATTTCTTTGTAAGGAATTCCGCCTCCTTCTTTGATATCCAGTTGTGGGCCGAAGCCTCTTCAACCATGGTAGCTATAAGGACCCGGATGGATTCAGTGGGGTCGTCTCGGATAATCTCGCAATTCCTGGAGTCATCAAGAACTTTTCTGCATTCATCGTCATAGGCGGTAGTCGTCTGTATCACGATGGCTCCGCCTTTGTCAGCCAGTTTGATGATGATGTGTCTGTTTAGGGATAGTTGGCGTATCGCTTCTCTCTCTTCGTTTGAGGTGTTCTGGAAGGTAGTGTTTTCTGACACAGAAAGATCTTGCATTTCCCTCATTACAGCCTTTTCAAATGCTAGTTGTTCCACAGGTAGAGCGGAATCTGGGGGGACAAAGGTTGATTTTAACCAGAGACCGATATCCTGGTTATCTCTCTCGGGTCTCGCTTTGTCTTTAAAGAAGGCTTTCAGTTTCAGTTTACGGATGAATTCCTTCATCTCAGCACATGTTCTGAATTTATCTATCCGGTTTGTGGGTACAAATCCTAACCCTCTTTCTAGGGCTCGTTCCTGCGTCGGTGTTAGTTGGTGATCAGTCAGATTCACTACTAGATTCATCTCTTGCTGGTAAACGGTTGGGCATTTGTTGCATTGGTCATGCTTCTCGTTGAGACCCGTGGTGTCTCGTCCTCTGTAGTGGACTTGGACCAGATACATTGATTATATTTTTCTCATTTGGGATGGCCCCCAACTCATCTTAGACGAGTTCCTGGATATCATATCTGTCAATGACTTGAACCTCAAATTTACAAGCAAAACCAGCAACAACAGGATTGGTTTCCTGGATGTTGGGGTTGAAGTGCTTAAGGGGGGACTATACAGACTAGTCTTCACAGAAAGGAGACAGCTAGCAACAGTATCCTGCATGCCAGAAGCCACCACCCACCTAAACTCAAATGCAGCATTCCCTATGGGGAACTCCTTAGAGCTAGGAGAAACTGCAGTACATTAGAAGCCTACAAACTAGAGGAAGGGAGGATGGTTGGAAAATTCCTGCAGAGGGGTTACACACGTAAGGTTTTGGAGGATGCCAAACGCAAGGTCAGCGGAGTGGAGAGAGGGACTTTGCTTAAACCCAAACCAAATATGAACATCCATCCCGAGATCAGGCTTATAACTACATACAACTCGAGCTGTACCGAGGTTCAAGCAATAGTCAGGAAACACTGGCATTTGGTCAAATTAGACCCTGCCATAGGCAAACTGGTTAGCCCAAGCCCACAAATCACATACCGCAGAAGCAACTCACTGAAAGACATGCTGGTGCATACCATGATTGAACCAGGCCAGCTGCAAAGCAATACTTGGTTGAGGGACCTTCCCGGGTACCATAAATTTGGCAAGTGTAAGGCGTGCACCCTCAGTACCAACGTCAAGTCTGTTCCCTTGCCCAATGGCAAACAACACAAGATTAAGCCGTTCATTAACTGTAACAGTGGTTTTGTTGTTTATGTGTTAACATGTGTCTGTGGTATGAGATATGTGGGGAGCACGATCTTTCCAGTGAAGAAACAAGTCCTGGAGCATCTCAGGGCCATTCGTAATAATGACACAACATATCCCATGGCAAGGCACTGCAACATCTTGCATGGCTCTACTGATGCTCAGAATCTCAAAATTAGCTTTTTTGGAATGGACAGAGGGTTCCGGCCAAGACCAGAGGTGGTGACAGGGAACGGGCCCTCAGAAGACTGGAATACCGATACATAATCAGTCTCAACAGCACACACCCGGGAGGCCTCAACCAGGATGAGGAGCTATATGTACATTTGGGGTAGCACACCCAGTGGTGATATCAGTCTTTTCCCCCAGTATTTTCTTGATCTTCCTGCTGCATATCCTCACACTTCTCTCATATCCAGGGGGTTGGGGGCTCTGTGACACTGGAGTTTTTCACTTGCATATAAGGAGCCGGGAGTCCATATGACACATGCAACCCTACTTTGTCTGAGCTATTACAGGGGTAGATGACCTTACACCTTCCACAGGCTACCACTGCCACTCTGGCACTGAATCATCCCCCTGTCTTGTTTGTCTCTATTGGGACTCTGTGTAGATCTCTTTTTCTCTACCACTGGTGTGTCTACTCTGGTCACTTGACATCTCACATCCAGTTCCTTTCCCCATCACCAGCTAAAGCCCCCGTGTGTTCTCGTAGGTCACTTGGCCGTCATTCTCTTTTTCTGGACTCTGGTATGGGCACCCTTGAGAGAGACTGTATCAACAGTGATTATATGCACTTGCATAGTATTGTAATGTTCCTTATTTTGTATTTTTATCTAATTTTAATTTGTTTTTTCAATTTATTCTATTTTTTCTTGGGGAGATACCATGTTAATTTATTTTTAGGGAAGAAACATTTTTGTATGTTGGACTAATGAAGTCTTTTTTCCTATTACTGATGAGTACACATTATGTAAAAGTGCTGAAGACTTTTGCCTGTGTTTATTTAAATTAAGAATCTTTTGGACTAACCTGGAGTGTGTGGTATCCTTGCAGCGCAGCGGCGTGAGAAGGGGATTTCTCCACATATATATATTCCCAAACAATGACCTCGTCTCAATCACAAATTGAGGCGCACACTGGGGATATAACTCCTTCAGACTTTTATTGTCCACACGACCACTGCACCAGACAGATGCGTTTTGGCTTCACGCCATTAAAATAAACAAATTATATATTCAGGAAATATAATGAGTAACACACTTGCCGGAACTCATTGCTACACCGCATGCCAATGATTAAGAGGACACTCGAAACGCGTCTGGCAGAGGTTTTTATGTATTTTAAAGCAAGTTCTGTTTAAATGCACGGCAGTATCCCAAGTAAAGAAAGTGCGATTATGACCTACTTGGAGGCTCTTCCTTAAGGGTAACCTTTTGTGTGTGGATAAATTGCGGCTGACCCAGTCGCAGAAGGAGCCCCTCTGTTGTGGCGGACCTGCGGTGACCTCGGACTTGCGGTTACCGTGATGCGGGAAGTAGGCGCCTATTGGGACACATGAACGAGGCAGTGTGTTTGAAAGAAACTTTTGCTTTTACCCACTGGGGATTTCACCATTTCAACGCTTGACTCTGGGCAAAACTCACAAGAGTAATACTGCGGTGCTACTACATGAACCAGAAGGCTGCAGAGGCGGCCACGCCCACTGGGGGTGGTTCAGGAGATATAATGAGTAGCACACTTGCCGGAACTCATTGCTACACCGCATGCCAATGATTAAGAGGACACTCGAAACACATCTGGCAGAGGTTGTTATGTATTTTAAAGCAAGTTCCTGTTTAAATGCACAGCAGTATCCCAAGTAAAGAAAGTGCGATTATGACCTACTTGGAGGCTCTTCCTTAAGGGTAACCTTTTGTGTGTGGATATATATATTTTCACTGAAAAAACAAAGGTTACAGGGACGTTATAGTTAAAAAGAGAGTGATGTAATATGTGAGGTCATAAGCAGTGTATTGCAGGGGAGTAAGTTATAGTTACCTCAGGAAACTATAACTGCTGAATTTGTATGGTTTTGTACGAGTGAAATCTGAGCCAAACTATAATGTCTCTGTAACCTTTGGTTTTCGTAGTGAATTCTACATTTAAAAAAAAATTATTCCCTAACTATAACTTCCCTATAACCTTTGGTTGTTTCAGTGTATTTCTAAGGTATTTGTTTAATTCTATTTCCTAACTATAACATCCCTGTAATCTTTGTTTTTTTCAGTGAATTTCCACAAAAAGTTTATTTCACAACTGTAACCTGTCACCTTTAAGAGTGGGTGTATGAGTGGCTGTATAGGTCAGTGAGTGGGTGTGTGAGTGGCTGTATTGGTCTATGAGTGAGTTTGTGAGTGTTTTTGTGGGTGTGTGAGTGAGTGTGTGAGTGTATGGGTTGGTGAGTGGGTGTTTTAAGTAGCTGTATGTGTCTGAGTGGATGTGTGTGTGGCTGTATGGGGCTCTGAGTGGGTGTGTGAGTATCTGCTTGGGTTAGGGACTGGGTGTGAGTGGCTGCATGGGTCTGTGAGTGAGTGTGTGAGTAGGTGTGTGACTGTGTCTGTGGGTCTATGAGTGGGTGTGTGAGTGCATGTGTGGGTGTGTGAGTGCCTGTGTGGGTCTGTGAGTGAGCCTGTGACTGCCTGTGTGGGTCTGTGAGTGGATCTTTGAGTGCCTGTGTGAGTGGGTGTGTGAGTGCCTGTGTGGGTCTGTGAGGGCCTGTGTGTGTGTCTGTGAGTGGGTGTGCGAGTGGTGCTATGGATGGACAATGTATTCTGCTCTCACCAGGAGACAACAAGAAAGAAACCAATCATCACAGTCACTACAGATCAGAATGCGCTCTAATAGATCATTGATGCAGTCACCTCCATTAAGGATTTCAAATTATTTTTCAACGTGGAAAACGAGAGAAAACACACTTGCTTTTCCTTTGCAAAGCCCAAGAAGTTAGGATCGTTTTGTGGTTTACTGGAGGGGCGCTACAACTGGGGCACCTGCTTATGCTTATATTGTAAGTGCTTCCCATTGAGGTTCAAATTTTATGAAATGAGCATCAGGGCCAGAATGGAGCCTCATTTTTGCTGAAAATGTCTATCCAACTGGAGTACTTTCTACTGGTTAATTAGTTAGTGCTACCTTGTTGGGTAAATGTCTAGTGAATATTCTACACTACAGCTGCGTAAAGGACCATGAGGTAATGCCTCCAGTGACCTTGTGTGCATGTAATTTAGGCAATGTGATTGTTCCTGTAGCGTCTTCATCCACAAATCTGTGATAACATGAATCCTCATCAGCAGAAGAGAACGAGAATACAAAGGGGTGAATCTCCACCAAACAGTCGTACTTCCTCTTATCTATATGAAGTAAGTGTTTGTTTGTTTAGTGGTGATGTCCTCATATTCCTCTGCATAAAGAAAGCATCAACAAAATCGACGGGAAACACGCTCGTGGGCCCTTTGGTAAGCTGTCTATCAATGTGGGAAAAGGCTGGAAGACCTTTGCATAGACCTTTGCATACTACTAAGGAAAACAGGGCGGGATACGAGCGGACCCTGCAGATTATTTTGGACATTTGCATACTCAGGGTAATTAAAAGGGAGTACATGCACTCTGCTCTCACCAGGAGATGACAAAAAAGAAAATCACCCCAGATTAGATTTGCTCCAATGGATCAGTGATGCATTCACATTCATTAAGGTTTTCAAAGGGAG
Source organism: Triturus cristatus (assembly GCF_964204655.1). Classification (NCBI taxonomy): domain Eukaryota; kingdom Metazoa; phylum Chordata; class Amphibia; order Caudata; family Salamandridae; genus Triturus; species Triturus cristatus. Next base: position 1,474,126,427 of record NC_140591.1, on the reverse strand, counting down.
GGGGGCGGCGTGGCCCCCATCCCCAGGCCTGGTTCGGCTCAGGGGACCCAATGGCCTGCCACCTTTTTACAGGGGAATGGGGTATGTGTTGTCCCCCCCAGGCCATATTTGGCCCCAGGGACCCCATCCGCCGGGCCCATCACTTAAATTGTGAGGGAGGAGGGCATGCAGCCCCCTGCCCTGGACGATTTTGGCCATGGAGACCCCTTCTCACAGGGCCTGGCCTTATTATAAAGTCGGGGCATGCAACCCCCCTCCCCGAGCCAATATTTTCCCCACGTACCCCATCTCCGAAGCCCACGCAGGCACCCATTCTATATTTAAAAGAGAGAAGAGGGCACACTGCCCCCTTCCCCAGGCCAATGTTGGCCCCGGAGACCCCATCTCCAGGGGCCCGGCTTTATTCTTAAGGGGACTGGGCATGCAGACCCCCACCCCGGGCCAAATTTGAGCTCTAGGGACCTGAACTCCCAGGGCCTGGCCAGCATCTAAATGGGAAGGGGCCATGTGGACCCCCTCCCCAGGCCGATTTTAGCCCCCATGGAACCCATCCCCCAAGGCTGGGCTGAAATTAGTGAAGGGGAGGGGCCGTGTGCGGCCCCCTCCCCAGCCAATTTTGACCCTGGGGATCCCAGGGCCCAGTCAGTCAATGGTGGGTACCCTGGAGCCCACCCAGGGCAACCACTGCCTCTATAGTGGGGGGCGTGGGGGAGCCCAAATGCCCCTGCTGCCCCTCTTGCCCCAGCCAGTTCCCCACCTCCAGTAGAAATCAGAATTACCACTAAACGCAGGGAGCAGCAAAAAAATTCAGCTCCCTATGTGCGGGAGCAATTTTTTCATATGTTTTCAGTGGGCAGGGAAACAGATGAAAAGTATGTGCCAATTGGGCGGGAGCATTTTGCCTGCTCCCACCCACTGGGAGAGTAGTAACTGTTTGCTCTCGCTTGGTGGGAGCTTTAAATTGCTCCTGCCAAGCGCAAGCAAACAGAGGTTTCCCTGCCCGCAATAGTGCAGGCAGGGAAACCTCTATGTCCCAGTGGTGGGCACCCATGGGCATAGATAAGCCTGGCCCTGGTGGATGAGGTCCCCAGGGCCACTAAGGACTCGAGGAGGTGGGCACGTCCCCCCTCGCCCTTTTACCGGTTGGCCTGCCCCGGGAAGGTGGTGGTCCCCGGGGCCGAAAAAGAACCGGGAAGGGGGTCACTCTGCCCCACCCCCTTCTATAAATCAGCCTGACATTGGGAAGACGGTGGCCCCTGGGGCTGAATATGACCCAGGAGGGCAACCACACCCGACGCCCTTTATGATATAAACTCCACCCCAGGAGCTGGCACACCCAGGGGCATATAGAACACAAGTGCGGTAGTCTGCATTTTAATTTGTTATTTTGCTGCAGATTCGCACCTTGCATTTGTGGAAAAATTGAACAAGAAAATGCTTTTGGCCCCTGGCGGGGTCCCTTTGGGGCCGCACCACCAGACCAAAGGCGTCATGGTATTCCTACCCTGCCCCCTTATGTTTTTTTTTTTCTTGAGACTTGGATGAGTTTGAGTCCCAAGTTGGCTGCCAAAACTTCCTAATTGAAGTGTTGGCAGCCAATCAGTTCTCCTCAGAGGATTTGCGGCCCTTGAAATACATTAATATTTGTTCTTTAAAAACTGCAAAACTACTGAACAGATATACACCAAATTAGAAAAGGGCTCTTTCTGGACCCTGGGCTCGCTTTCTGCCAAATTTAGTGTCAATCTGTTCAGCAGTTCGGGCTGTAGTCGTGTCTAAAATCACTATGGAAAATTGCATGGGAAATACACATTTTTGCCCCGCCCACACTTTTTCTTGGCCCTTGCTTGATAGATCACCCCAAAACTTTCCATGCAGAACTAAACTAAGTAGGCCAATTTTTGGGAACATTTTGTGAAGATTCATCAAAAGGCACCAACGTTATTAATAAATCAAATATATGTGTGTGTGTGTGTGTGTGTGTGTGTGTGTGTGTGTGTGCGCGACTCCAGTGTACAAAAGATTTCAAACACTTTATTTCAAACTCTGGAGACAGGCTGGCAGTCCATCTTTAGTCCCTTGCCATAACTCCTTACACGTTTCAGCTTTTCCTTAAGCCTTGATCACAGGAAGGTAAGCTTCAAACTTACGCAAAATATCACATGCTTTTCTAGCATAGGTAAGACTACCTGATTGGTTGCAGCCTACCAATTACTGTGTTCGTGTTTGATGAGCGCATTTTTGAACTTTTAAAGAGAGATTTCAATAAACTGCGTACTTGTTAAATTATTAGATGTTTGAAGCACTGCATTTCCTAATGTTATTAATGCTGTAGGAAAACATGCAAAATAAAACCGTGCAATGAACTTGCCTCGTGCATTTTCAGACTCCGAGTGTGTGCTTTAATTCCTTGAACACCAACCAGCAGAATATATTCCACAGGCAACCCTTGCCGGCCTCCTGTTACAATTTCTCCTGGGCACAGTTCCCGTTTTGTTTTGTAAAAGGGGGCATGCGGGGCAGGCTCCTTCCAAAAAACCAGACACAATTTCCTCGTTTGTAGAGCCCCGTGCCGATGCAGAGAGGCTCCGTCGAACAGGAACGAAGAATCCTGTTATTTATCCAAACGTATTTCCTCACAGAAATACAATGACTCCAGTGTACAAAAGATTTCAAACACTTTATCTATAACTCTGGAAACAAACTGACAGCCCATCTTTAGCTGGATGCTTGATTCCGATCCAGGGAAGACATGGCTTGGCAGTTCGGGCTGGACTGTTCCCATGAGGCACAGGGTCAAGACTGATTTGCATATGGCCATGTCTAAACTGGGGTGGAGTAGTGGGCAAAAGAACGATGGATTTAACCCAGATCTCTTGACTGGGGGAGAATGTCTGCATTGTCAGCATTCCGTCCATCATTTGTTTGTTGTAACGAAGTGGGATGGGTATTCCCAGACGTGGGACCCGTGCTCACTACGCCACTGGAGTCAAGCTATCCTGGCTGATGACGGCTGATAGCCAGAAACCGGTCCTAGGATGCTTGATTCCGGTCCAGGGAAGACATGGCTTGGCAGTTCGGGCTGGACTGTTCCCATGAGGCACAGGGTCAAGACTGATTTGCATATGGCCATGTCTAAACTGGGGTGGCGTAGTGGGCAAATGAACGATGGATTTAACCCAGATCTCTTGACTGGGGGAGAATGTCTGCATTGTCAGCATTCCGTCCATCATTTGTTTGTTGTAACGCTTTTCGCCCTAAGTGGGATGGGTATTACCAGACGTGGGACCCGTGCTCACTACGCCACTGGAGTCAAGCTATCCTGGCTGATGACGGCTGATAGCCAGAAACCGGTCCTAGGATGCTTGATTCCGGTCCAGGGAAGACATGGCTTGGCAGTTCGGGCTGGATTGTTCCCATGAGGCACAGGGTCAAGACTGATTTGCATATGGCCATGTCTAAACTGGGGTGGAGTAGTGGGCAAAATAACGATGGATTTAACCCAGATCTCTTGACTGGGGGAGAATGTCTGCATTGTCAGCATTCCGTCCATCATTTGTTTGTTGTAACGCTTTTCGCCCTAAGTGTGATGGGTATTCCCAGACGTGGGACCCGTGCTCACTACGCCACTGGAGTCAAGCTATCCTGGCTGATGACGGCTGATAGCCAGAAACCGGTCCTAGGATGCTTGATTCCGGTCCAGGGAAGACATGGCTTGGCAGTTCGGGCTGGACTGTTCCCATGAGGCACAGGGTCAAGACTGATTTGCATATGGCCATGTCTAAACTGGGGTGGCGTAGTGGGCAAAAGAACAATGGATTTAACCCAGATCTCTTGACTGGGGGAGAATGTCTGCATTGTCAGCATTCCGTCCATCATATGTTTGTTGTAACGAAGTGGGATGGGTATTCCCAGACATGGGACCCGTGCTCACTACGCCACTGGAGTCAAGCTATCCTGGCTGATGACGGCTGATAGCCAGAAACCGGTCCTAGGATGCTTGATTCTGGTCCAGGGAAGACATGGCTTGGCAGTTCGGGCTGGACTGTTCCCATGAGGCACAGGGTCAAGACTGATTTGCATATGGCCATGTCTAAACTGGGATGGCGTAGTGGGCAAAAGAACGATGGATTTAACCCAGATCTCTTGACTGGGGGAGAATGTCTGCATTGTCAGCATTCCGTCCATCATTTGTTTGTTGTAACGCTTTTCGCCCTAAGTGGGATGGGTATTCCCAGACGTGGGACCCGTGCTCACTACGCCACTGGAGTCAAGCTATCCTGGCTGATGACGGCTGATAGCCAGAAACCGGTCCTAGGATGCTTGATTCCGGTCCAGGGAAGACATGGCTTGGCAGTTCGGGCTGGACTGTTCCCATGAGGCACAGGGTCAAGACTGATTTGCATATGGCCATGTCTAAACTGGGGTGGCGTAGTGGGCAAATGAACGATGGATTTAACCCAGATCTCTTGACTGGGGGAGAATGTCTGCATTGTCAGCATTCCGTCCATCATTTGTTTGTTGTAACGCTTTTCGCCCTAAGTGGGATGGGTATTCCCAGACGTGGGGCCCGTGCTCACTACGCCACTGGAGTCAAGCTTTCCTGGCTGATGACGGCTGATAGCCAGAAACCGGTCCTAGGATGCTTGATTCCGGTCCAGGGAAGACATGGCTTGGCAGTTCGGGCTGGACTGTTCCCATGAGGCACAGGGTCAAGACTGATTTGCATATGGCCATGTCTAAACTGGGGTGGAGTAGTGGGCAAAAGAACGATGGATTTAACCCAGATCTCTTGACTGGGGGAGAATGTCTGCATTGTCAGCATTCCGTCCATCATTTGTTTGTTGTAACGCTTTTCGCCCTAAGTGGGATGGGTATTCCCAGACGTGGGACCCGTGCTCACTACGCCACTGGAGTCAAGCTATCCTGGCTGATGACGGCTGATAGCCAGAAACCGGTCCTAGGATGCTTGATTCCGGTCCAGGGAAGACATGGCTTGGCAGTTCGGGCTGCATTGTTCCCATGAGGCACAGGGTCAAGACTGATTTGCATATGGCCATGTCTAAACTGGGGTGGAGTAGTGGGCAAAAGAACGATGGATTTAACCCAGATCTCTTGACTGGGGGAGAATGTCTGCATTGTCAGTATTCCGTCCATCATTTGTTTGTTGTAACGCTTTTCGCCCTAAGTGGGATGGGTATTCCCAGACGTGGGACCCGTGCTCACTACGCCACTGGAGTCAAGCTATCCTGGCTGATGACGGCTGATAGCCAGAAACCGGTCCTAGGATGCTTGATTCCGGTCCAGGGAAGACATGGCTTAGCAGTTCGGGCTGGACTGTTCCCATGAGGCACAGGGTCAAGACTGATTTGCATATGGCCATGTCTAAACTGGAGTGGCGTAGTGGGCAAAAGAACAATGGATTTAACCCAGATCTCTTGACTGGGGGAGAATGTCTGCATTGTCAGCATTCCGTCCATCATTTGTTTGTTGTAACGAAGTGGGATGGATATTCCCAGACGTGGGACCCGTGCTCACTACGCCACTGGAGTCAAGCTATCCTGGCTGATGACGGCTGATAGCCAGAAACCGGTCCTAGGATGCTTCATTCTGGTCCAGGGAAGACATGGCTTGGCAGTTCGGGCTGGACTGTTCCCATGAGGCACAGGGTCAAGACTGATTTGCATATGGCCATGTCTAAACTGGGATGGCGTAGTGGGCAAAAGAACGATGGATTTAACCCAGATCTCTTGACTGGGGGAGAATGTCTGCTTTGTCAGCATTCCGTCCATCATTTGTTTGTTGTAACGCTTTTCGCCCTAAGTGGGATGGGTATTCCCAGACGTGGGACCCGTGCTCACTACGCCACTGGAGTCAAGCTATCCTGGCTGATGACGGCTGATAGCCAGAAACCGGTCCTAGGATGCTTGATTCCAGTCCAGGGAAGACATGGCTTGGCAGTTCGGGCTGGACTGTTCCCATGAGGCACAGGGTCAAGACTGATTTGCATATGGCCATGTCTAAACTGGGGTGGAGTAGTGGGCAAAAGAACGATGGATTTAACCCAGATCTCTTGACTGGGGGAGAATGTCTGCATTGTCAGCATTCCGTCCATCATTTGTTTGTTGTAACGCTTTTCGCCCTAAGTGGGATGGGTATTCCCAGACGTTGGACCCGTGCTCACTACGCCACTGGAGTCAAGCTATCCTGGCTGATGACGGCTGATAGCCAGAAACCGGTCCTAGGATGCTTGATTCCGGTCCAGGGAAGACATGGCTTGGCAGTTCGGGCTGGATTGTTTCCATGAGGCACAGGGTCAAGACTGATTTGCATATGGCCATGTCTAAACTGGGGTGGAGTAGTGGGCAAAAGAACGATGGATTTAACCCAGATCTCTTGACTGGGGGAGAATGTCTGCATTGTCAGCATTCCGTCCATCATTTGTTTGTTGTAACGCTTTTCGCCCTAAGTGGGATGGGTATTCCCAGACGTGGGACCCGTGCTCACTACGCCACTGGAGTCAAGCTATCCTGGCTGATGACGGCTGATAGCCAGAAACCGGTCCTAGGATGCTCGATTCCGGTCCAGGGAAGACATGGCTTGGCAGTTCGGGCTGGACTGTTCCCATGAGGCACAGGGTCAAGACTGATTTGCATATGGCCATGTCTAAACTGGGGTGGCGTAGTGGGCAAAAGAACGATGGATTTAACCCAGATCTCTTGACTGGGGGAGAATGTCTGCATTGTCAGCATTCCGTCCATCATTTGTTTGTTGTAACGCTTTTCGCCCTAAGTGGGATGGGTATTCCCAGATGTGGGACCCGTGCTCACTACGCCACTGGAATCAAGCTATCCTGGCTGATGACGGCTGATAGCCAGAAACCGGTCCTAGGATGCTTGATTCCGGTCCAGGGAAGACATGGCTTGGCAGTTCGGGCTGGACTGTTCCCATGAGGCACAGGGTCAAGACTGATTTGCATATGGCCATGTCTAAACTGGGGTGGAGTAGTGGGCAAAAGAACGATGGATTTAACCCAGATCTCTTGACTGGGGGAGAATGTCTGCATTGTCAGCATTCCGTCCATCATTTGTTTGTTGTAACGCTTTTCGCCCTAAGTGGGATGGGTATTCCCAGACGTGGGACCCGTGCTCACTACGCCACTGGAGTCAAGCTATCCTGGCTGATGACGGCTGATAGCCAGAAACCGGTCCTAGGATGCTTGATTCCGGTCCAGGGAAGACATGGCTTGGCAGTTCGGGCTGGATTGTTCCCATGAGGCACAGGGTCAAGACTGATTTGCATATGGCCATGTCTAAACTGGGGTGGAGTAGTGGGCAAAAGAACGATGGATTTAACCCAGATCTCTTGACTGGGGGAGAATGTCTGCATTGTCAGCATTCCGTCCATCATTTGTTTGTTGTAACGCTTTTCGCCCTAAGTGGGATGGGTATTCCCAGACGTGGGAACCGTGCTCACTACGCCACTGGAGTCAAGCTATCCTGGCTGATGACGGCTGATAGCCAGAAACCGGTCCTAGGATGCTTGATTCCGGTCCAGGGAAGACATGGCTTAGCAGTTCGGGCTGGACTGTTCCCATGAGGCACAGGGTCAAGACTGATTTGCATATGGCCATGTCTAAACTGGGGTGGCGTAGTGGGCAAAAGAACAATGGATTTAACCCAGATCTCTTGACTGGGGGAGAATGTCTGCATTGTCAGCATTCCGTCCATCATTTGTTTGTTGTAACGAAGTGGGATGGATATTCCCAGACGTGGCACCCGTGCTCACTACGCCACTGGAGTCAAGCTATCCTGGCTGATGACGGCTGATAGCCAGAAACCGGTCCTAGGATGCTTGATTCTGGTCCAGGGAAGACATGGCTTGGCAGTTCGGGCTGGACTGTTCCCAAGAGGCACAGGGTCAAGACTGATTTGCATATGGCCATGTCTAAACTGGGATGGCGTAGTGGGCAAAAGAACGATGGATTTAACCCAGATCTCTTGACTGGGGGAGAATGTCTGCATGGTCAGCATTCCGTCCATCATTTGTTTGTTGTAACGCTTTTCGCCCTAAGTGGGATGGGTATTCCCAGACGTGGGACCCGTGCTCACTACGCCACTGGAGTCAAGCTATCCTGGCTGATGACGGCTGATAGCCAGAAACCGGTCCTAGGATGCTTGATTCCGGTCCAGGGAAGACATGGCTTGGCAGTTCGGGCTGGACTGTTCCCATGAGGCACAGGGTCAAGACTGATTTGCATATGGCCATGTCTAAACTGGGGTGTCGTAGTGGGCAAAAGAACGATGGATTTAACCCAGATCTCTTGACTGGGGGAGAATGTCTGCATTGTCAGCATTCCGTCCATCATTTGTTTGTTGTAACGCTTTTCGCCTTAAGTGGGATGGGTATTCCGAGACGTGGGACCCGTGCTCACTACGCCACTGGAGTCAAGCTATCCTGGCTGATGACAGCTGATAGCCAGAAACCTGTCCTAGGATGCTTGATTCCGGTCCAGGGAAGACATGGCTTGGCAGTTCGGGCTGGACTGTTCCCATGAGGCACAGGGTCAAGACTGATTTGCATATGGCCATGTCTAAACTGGGGTGGCGTAGTGGGCAAAAGAACGATGGATTTAACCCAGATCTCTTGACTGGGGGAGAATGTCTGCATTGTCAGCATTCCGTCCATCATTTGTTTGTTGTAACATCTTTAGCTTTAGTCACTTGCCATAACTCCTTACGCTTTTCAGCTTTTCCTTAAGCTTTGATCACAATTTTTGGGAACATTTTGTGAAGATTCATCAAAAGGCACCAAAGTTATTAATAAATCAAAAAAAAAAATCAAAAAAATAATAATAATATATATATATATCCAGTCCGTAAATCTTCGTGACAGGAAGCCCCAGACCCTGGCAGGGCGGGTCGGCGTAAGGGGCACGAAGAACCCACTTTAAATCCAGCACAATCTTCTCACACAAGAAGACGCCGACAACCAAACTGGAGGAAAAGGGTGCTTTAATTCTTGCATGGAGTATGCAGCAGTTGCATATTGCAACTGCTGCATACTCCATGCAAGAATTAAAGCACCCTTTTCCTCCAATTTGGTTGTCGGCGTCTTCTTGTGTGAGAAGATTGTGGTGGATATATATATATATCCCCTATGGGGAGATGTTAAGAGCCAGAAGAAATTGCTCAGAAGTCTCAGATTTCAGCACACAAATAGTCGAGATGAGTCAACGTTTTCTACAAAGAGGCTATCCTATGGATGTAATCCTAACTGCAATTAACCGAGTTAAAGACAAAAACAGAGATGAATTACTCCAAGTAGGCCGAAATAAAGAGGACACTGCTTCCATAACTAGACTCATAATTGATTTCAACAACCAAAGTAAAGAATTCCAAAAAACCATATCCAAATATTGGGATGTACTGCTGCTTGATGACACCCTCAAAAAAATTCTCCCTGCCGGACCAAGAATCACTTACCGCAAAACTGCTTCTCTGGGAGATATTCTCACTCACAGCCATTTTGAAATCAAACCACAAGCCACCACGTCTTGGTTAACCACACCGGGATTCTGGAAATGTTCAAAATGCAAGGCGTGTGAACAGGGTAAAAACATTACTTCTTACCAACTACAGAATGGCCATCACGAAAAGATTCAAGATCACATTACTTGTGAATCAAAATATGTAATTTACAGGTTGGAATGTCCATGTCAAAAATACTACATTGGTAGCACAATTAATAAACTTAAACTCCGCATCCTACAACATCTACGTGCAATCAAGAATAAGGACTTTACATGTCCCATGGCCAAACATTTCTCTGATTTCCACTCAAGTGACAGTAATCAACTTAAGTACTCTGGCATCAAAATTGTCAAACAGAAAGAAAGGGGTGGAAACCGCATTCTTGAGCTAAGAAGAGCAGAGTCGAGAATGATATTACTAATGGGTACAGAAAACCCATTAGGACATAATTTGGATGCTGAACTGCATGTGCACCTCCGAAATACCTTGAATTGATTATTTATGATGGACTCCTCCCTGTTCCTTCTTTTGCACTTGTATATAATTCCCACTGTTGATCAATAATATTGCAAATCGTCGCCTGTCTTCACAATACCTCTCATCATTTATTCCTCCTTTGATTGCTGCTGTGATTTACATATGAACTTTACATTGCCATAGTTGAAATTGTCTTTAAATTATTTTAGGTTGGTAACATTTTGAATTTTTGACAAATAATTAACCTTGTCCACTGACATCACATACTTTATGCAAACTCTTTATAGAAAATTATCAGTGCGTGGTCAAAAATTCTGATCACTTACTTCGTGAATTGTCAACAGGACTTCTTTATTTAAAATTGTCTAATTCCAATTGACTCCTCTAGAGCCTAAAGGTACTTTACCGTGATTGTGATTTGTTTCAATTTCTACAAAATCCCTTTTTTCTTTAATTATAATAACTTTATAATACCATTCAAATTCACAGCAATCACCATGGTGGATGAACTATTGTGGTTCTTTGTGATCTAAAAACTTTATTTACTTTTAAATAACATACCTTGATCGACGATGCAACTCATGTCCAGTATGTTTTCACTTTCTACTCTTTTTTTCTTTTTTTTAAAAAAATGTTTTCTTTAAAAAAGACACTCTGGACATTAGGACTCTATGGTCCAGTTGAAGGCTGAGTGCCGAAACGCGTCGACCGTCCTTTTGTGCGTGTTACTGATGTCCATTTGCTGAATAAACACTAATTGAGTGTTCTCTGTGGTGCCGTGCTTTCCTTTATTGCGACGAACCCCAGGATCAAGGGTGAAGCGAGAGAGAAGTTTGTTCCATATATATATATATATATATATATATATATATATATATATATATATTCACTGAAAAAACCATAGGTTTCACACACGTTATAGTTACGAATTAGCATTTAAAAAACCTTGCAAATTCACTTAAAAAACCATAGGTATCACACATGTTATAGTTAGCTGGACATTTCACTTGTGAAAAACCAATGAAATTCCCCCGTTATAGTTAGTGCAGGCAACTATAACTCACGCGACCGCAATCCTCTGCTGATGACGTCAGATAGTACATCACTGATTACATATGTGTCTTTCTAAAAAATAAATATTTGTAATATATGTATAGCTAAAGATTAATGGAAGAAGACATGGGTAAATAGGTGTCTAAATACAGTGATGTAATATCTGACGTCATCAGCAGAGGATTGCGGTCGCGTGAGTTATAGTTGCCTGCACTAACCAAAATGCGAAGCCCTCTCGGAATCCTTTTTACTTCCAGATATCGTTGGAGGGACTTGTTACAACCCGCCTCAGACGCCTGGAGAAACTCAAACGTAGTGAGCTGTCTAAATGGTGGGAGGCCAAGTCCCTCCAATGATATCTGGAAGTAAAAAGGATTCCGAGAGGGCTTCGCATTTTGGTGGCCCCCACGTATGAGGACCCCAATCCCAATATGCTCATAGAGTGGGCAGATAATAATCAAGAGGCCTCACGGAGGATGATGGGGATCCTCATTAAATATGCCGAAATAGATCGACAAAAGATAATGGAAGAAATCTCTCAAATCTCTGACATGCTGGAGAAAGAAACCAACAGAGAACCAATCGATAAATTCATGACTGAGCTGTCTGAACGCCTGAAAAAATTGGAAACAACTATAAAAGAAAGAAAGGCTCAAAAATTCTTGAGAGATAAAAACGACTACGAAAGGGGCCAGATCTACACTTTTGCTAAGAAATTCGAGAGTGTTAGAAAACAGCGATTGAACTATAAAGGACCCAGTACGACAGTAGATCAGTTAGAATTGAGTAGCCTACAAAGCTCCGAAGTTGACACCGATTTGGAAGAAGGCCAAAGCAGACAAGGAGAATCGAATGCACCTTCAGTTCTAGAAGAATTTGGTTTTTTAGAACAAGAAAGGAGATTCAATCTCCGCCCGAGACCTTTTGTCAACTACGAAGGCACACAAAGAGGAAAAGGCAGAGGCAACAGAGGCGGAAGGGGACAAAGAAATATCAATCCCGTAAACTTGAAAAAGAAACAATAACTGAAACTTTACCTGAAGAAGAGGAAAGTACAATCATAAATCTCACGGATATCACACTAACTGAGAAGGAGACCAAATTACTTAAACTAGGACTGTCCTATTGTCCACCAGCAGATTTTAACTACGTAACAACTAGAGTAGATGTATTTAAATTTGTTAGGACTCTAAAATTGAAAAAACTATTTGCACAAAAGAAGGCACTTAAACCACGAGAAGAGAGCAGTGGTCCTGTTGTCTTAGATCATCCAGGCAGTCTTTCTGTTGCAGATATGGATCTCATGCTGGGTCTACGGGGCATGGATAATGATGGTGATTGTTGTACTGCAATGACTAATGAGGATGAGACCATCAGCCTTCATGATCAAGAAGAAACCTCTGGGATCTCTATGAGTCAAGCACTAGTAACTGCCAGAGAACAAGAGGTTGAAATCACTGCAAATGAACCTACCAGCTTCAGACCACCATCCAAATTTATACCCATGACTGCCAAAGACTCTATTGACATTTTCAATGAACTAGTGATTAACGATCTTAAGAATTTGGAGAAATGTACGAGTGTGAAACATAAAGTCTATTCACAGCATGAAAAAGAGTACTCGGCGTTAGTCACTAACTTGACCTCAGATGGTAACTGTATTGTGAGAAATGCTGATAAAGGAGGGAATGTGGTCCTGTGGGATAGAACTAGATATCTGAATGAGGCATACAAACAACTTAATAATTGCAGCAACTATGTAAGAGTTGCTGATTCTTTGATGCAATTGAGTTTCTCTAAGTTTAATGAACAACTTCAAGACTGGCATAACCAAGGTTTATTAACCTCAGAGGAACGCATGTTTCTGAAAATAGACAAACCGATTATCCCCGTCTTTTATCTGATTCCTAAGGTGCACAAAAGCCTAGATAATCCCCCAGGGCGCCCCATCATTTCCGCAATAGGGGGAGCTTTTGAGAACACATCAAAATTTGTAGATTCATTCTTATGCCCTATAGTAAAAACTTTACCATCCTATATTCAGGACACAGGAGATTTTCTGAAAAAATTTACGATCTGCCTTGGGAAGATGACTATTTGTTGTTGACGATTGATGAAACTACATTATACACCAGCATTAAACATGAGGATGGCCTGAACGCCATAAAACATTTATTGAGTAACCGTCCGATTAAACTTTGGGCCCACACCCAGATGCTATTGAGCATGGTGTCTACCTGCTTGAAAAGCAATTATTTTCTTTTCAATGATGAGCTTTTCCACCAAATCTGCGGGACAGCGATGGGCACCTGCTTCGCCCCCAGTTATGCTAATTTGCATATGGGCTGGTGGGAGGAGCAGGTGGTCCAGGTCGCACACCACACTGAATGGGAGGAAAATGTACTACACTGGAGTCGATTTATCGACGACCTGTTTGTAGTTTGGAAAGGAACGGAGGAGTCAGCAATAAATTTTATTAAAAAACTACAGGTGAACAATTTAAATCTTAAGTTCACCAGTACCATCAGCAATTCATCAGTAGATTTTCTAGACCTCTCCATCTATGTTAACAATTCCAAACTCCAGACAAAACTATACAGAAAGCCCACTGCAGGGAACACCCTCCTGCATGCAGAAAGTTTCCATCCTTAGAATCTGATTAAAAGCATCCCATACGGAGAATGCCTAAGAACGATGCGTAATTGTAGTGAAGAAGCAGTATTAGAGAAAGAGCTAACCAAACTCAGCTCGAGATTTCGAGCCAGAGGATATACTAAAGTTAATCTACAAACAGCAACTAAAAAGGCAAGGGAATCTTCGAGGGAAGATATCCTTTTTAGACCCAGTAAAAGTAAAACATCTAACTCAGAAAAGAATCAACCTAGAATGATCACAACTTATAATCGCAAGCATGGCCAAATCAGAAGCATTCTCACCAAACATTGGCATTTGATTAGAAGCGATCCGATCCTCAGTAAACTAACTCAGAGGAGACCAGCAATAACATTTAGAAGGGCTCGGTCCTTCAGACAAATGCTGGTGAGCAATGTTTTGAAGCGTCCCAAAAAACAGTCCACGAATTGGCTCAAACCCAGAGATGGGTTTACTAAATGCACCAAATGTAAAGCTTGTAGTTTTGGGAAGAATACACAGGTTTACACATTAGGACTATCAAAACGGATGAAAAAAATCAAAGGACATCTTACGTGTAAGACAGATTTTGCTGTCTACGTCCTTCAATGCCCTTGTGGCTTGAGGTACGTTGGCAGCACGATCCATCCAGTCCACAAAAGAGTGCTACAACATCTCAGAGCAATTCGGAATGGGGACAATTCCTACCCTGTTGCGCGACATTTTGCAGCATATCACAACAAGAGTACTCAAGGTTTATTTTACTTTGTGTTAGACTGTATTCCTCCAAACCAACGAGGAGGCAATAGAGAAAAAAAGTTGCGTAAACTTGAGTCCTGCTACATCTTAGAGCTCAATACACGGTCCCCTGGAGGACTGAATATTGAGGAAGATTTAGTCACACACTTATAACTAAATTTTGTGTCAGCGCTGGAGAAGAGAACCAAGCATTTAACAGGCAATCTCTCTGCCCCGGTTTTTAACTGTATCTTTTTTAAAGAAAGGAATTTTTATTTTTTGTTTATATATTTGTTACACATTAGATACACAATCACAATTTCACATTTTTAAGATGAACCATGAATGTATTTGGGACTACACTGTAGTATTAGCCCCACTGGGGGTGTATAAAGAGGATGAAATTCACCTGCAATTTGTTCTTAAAATATGCACTGAATTAACGGCCCACTGGGGCTTAATTCCAAAAGACTTCTTCTATTCTAATGAGTTTTAGAAGATATACTTTTTCATAAATAATGATATTATGCTTTCCTAATTATGTATTGAAATGTATTAAGGAGCAAGCATTTATTTGTTTACCTAAACTGATATTCAATTTTATGTGACGATCGTAACATTGAGTGCATGTATGCCATGATGAAAAACTACGAGTCTTTCCTCCAATACACTCTGTTAGTAGTCTTAGTCATGTGACACGATGTGAACACTTTATTTAAAATGGCTAAAGAAACGGGCAAGTCGTTGGTGAACAAGCCTGCTAGTCAGGCGAAACGCGTCCTACCAGCCGATTGTAATAAAGTTTTTTGACCAGAACACGGCGTCGTCATCCTTGTGGTACGAGGAACTTTCGAAATTTATTACGGACCGAGCCTGGGTGGTCCGCCTCGACGATGCACCCTCTGTTCAGGAGTGCGGTGGCAGTTACCTAAGCCTGGAGGAATTATATATATATATATATATATATATATATATATATATATATATATATATATATATATATATATATATATATATATATATATATATATATATATATATATATATATATATATATATATATATATATATATATATATATATATATATATATATATATTTTTTTTTTTTTTTCAAAGTTTAGTCGCACACATCAATCCTTCGTTTTAGATGTTTATTCAAAACAGAGCCAGTCTGTCAACCGACGCGTTTCGGCTTTGCAGCCTTTGTCACGGTAGGGAAACATTACTTTCATCATCTGTTTTATAATCATACTCATTAAGAGACAACCCCATTGCCTTCTGGGAATTGTAGTTTTTCAATGTTCCAATGACAGTTACAACCATATTATCGTTATTTTGAACTATCTACATTTTTACTTTATGGCATTTGCTAATATATTCAAACTGACTAGTGTCTATTTTATCACTTGGAGAGTTCAATTCTTTGTATAGTACATTTTTCATACAGTTACGTCATTGTCTCTCACTTGTGACCTCTATTTGTTGGATTAGTATCCCGTCGCTTGCTGCCATATATGGGGATAATTTCTTGTACTGATTTTTAGTTCTTTTTCAGTCTTTCATTATCTCTGTTTCAGCTTTACAAATGAATGTACATCTCTTCGTCATTATTCAATCCTCTCGGAGTCTTTGTACGTAGCCGTATTATGTATTTTGACTCCAACTGGCGCAGTTTCTTTTTTCTATCTCCTGCTCTTAAATTTGATGGTATAGTATCCAGTCCGAAATATTCCATCTTCCTCCAATCACTGTTTTGACATTTATTAAGATGTTTTGCTGTTGCATAGTTGATATCTTTGTTCTTCACTGCTCTAATATGTTCTAATATCCTTTTCTTAAGCATGCATGTGGTGCTTCCAATGTATTTTTTGCCGCATGCACATTGGATTACATATACAACGTATTGTGTTGTGCAGGTAATTCTTTGTTTTATTATTATTTTTCTGCCTTCAGGATCATAGATCTCTTTTTTGTTTTTGGCAATTTTGCATGCTTTGCAATTTGAACATCTTTTGAACCCCATTTGTTGCTGTGTTAACCATGTTTCTTTTGCCGGTGTTGTGAAATGGCTTCGCACAATTTGATCTTTGATTGAACTTGCTTTTCTGTAGGTGACTTTAGGTTTCATCCCGATTAATTTTCCAATATCATTGTCTTGTATCAGTAGATGCCAATATTTTTGAACAATTCTAGTAATTTTCGTACTTTCCTTGCTATATGTCAGGATGAGTCTTGGTGCTTTTCCATTTTGTTCACTCCTTGAATCATTATTTTCTCCTTCGTGTGTCTCCTCTGTTGTTCTCGTTTGTTGGTTTTCATCTGTCTTGGACATCAAAATTTCATCATGTGTTCTTAATTCCACTTTCTCTTTGGCTTTATTTAAAATTCTCGGTCTGTATCCTCGCTTTTTTAGTCTCTCAGCACTTGCTTGTATTTCAGTGGTTGCATCAGATTCTTTTGAGCAATTTCTTTTGATCCTCACAAATTCCCCATAGGGGATGCTGTTGATAAGAGGTTGGGGATGGACTATTTTTTCTAATGATAGATGATTATCAGGGCCCCAGGCTATTTCCTTCTCCCACCATCCCATCGTAAGGTTGGCAAAATTTGGGGAAAAGGAAATGCCATAGCAGTACCACAGAGTTGTTGATATAGTTCGTTGTCAAATAGAAATATATTATTGCTGAGACATGTTTTAATCATTGTTAATAGCATGGCTGAATGTTGGAGTTCTGTGATTTTCCTTTGTTTTAAGAAATAGGCACATGCTTGTAATCCTATGTTGTGCTGGATAGAAGTATATAATGATACAACATCAATAGTGGCCATGATGAAATTTGGGTTCCAAGTAATGTTTGCTATCATTAGAAAAAATAGTACTATGGGTACGATTTATAGATGATTTATTTATTATCTGGGATGGAAAGAAAGAGGAATTTAAACAGTATTTTAATACACTGAATGAAAACCAAATTGGATTATCCTTTACATGTACAATGAGCAAGACCAGGATCAACTTCCTAGATACCACTGTGTATATAGATGAGGGAAAAATACAAACTACCTTACACAGGAAAACAACGGCTACAAATAGCATATTACATGCCAAAAGCTTCCATCCCCAACCTCTTATCAACAGCATCCCCTATGGGGAATTTGTGAGGATCAAAAGAAATTGCTCAAAAGAATCTGATGCAACCACTGAAATACAAGCAAGTGCTGAGAGACTAAAAAAGCGAGGATACAGACCGAGAATTTTAAATAAAGCCAAAGAGAAAGTGGAATTAAGAACACATGATGAAATTTTGATGTCCAAGACAGATGAAAACCAACAAACGAGAACAACAGAGGAGACACACGAAGGAGAAAATAATGATTCAAGGAGTGAACAAAATGGAAAAGCACCAAGACTCATCCTGACATATAGCAAGGAAAGTACGAAAATTACTAGAATTGTTCAAAAATATTGGCATCTACTGATACAAGACAATGATATTGGAAAATTAATCGGGATGAAACCTAAAGTCACCTACAGAAAAGCAAGTTCAATCAAAGATCAAATTGTGCGAAGCCATTTCACAACACCGGCAAAAGAAACATGGTTAACACAGCAACAAATGGGGTTCAAAAGATGTTCAAATTGCAAAGCATGCAAAATTGCCAAAAACAAAAAAGAGATCTATGATCCTGAAGGCAGAAAAATAATAATAAAACAAAGAATTACCTGCACAACACAATACGTTGTATATGTAATCCAATGTGCATGCGGCAAAAAATACATTGGAAGCACCACATGCATGCTTAAGAAAAGGATATTAGAACATATTAGAGCAGTGAAGAACAAAGATATCAACTATGCAACAGCAAAACATCTTAATAAATGTCAAAACAGTGATTGGAGGAAGATGGAATATTTCGGACTGGATACTATACCATCAAATTTAAGAGCAGGAGATAGAAAAAAGAAACTGCGCCAGTTGGAGTCAAAATACATAATACGGCTACGTACAAAGACTCCGAGAGGATTGAATAATGACGAAGAGATGTACATTCATTTGTAAAGCTGAAACAGAGATAATGAAAGACTGAAAAAGAACTAAAAATCAGTACAAGAAATTATCCCCATATATGGCAGCAAGCGACGGGATACTAATCCAACAAATAGAGGTCACAAGTGAGAGACAATGACGTAACTGTATGAAAAATGTACTATACAAAGAATTGAACTCTCCAAGTGATAAAATAGACACTAATCAGTTTGAATATATTAGCAAATGCCATAAAGTAAAAATGTAGATAGTTCAAAATAACGATAATATGGTTGTAACTGTCATTGGAACATTGAAAAACTACAATTCCCAGAAGGCAATGGGGTTGTCTCTTAATGAGTATGATTATAAAACAGATGATGAAAGTAATGTTTCCCTACCGTGACAAAGGCTGCAAAGCCGAAACGCGTCGGTTGACAGACTGGCTCTGTTTTGAATAAACATCTAAAACGAAGGATTGATGTGTGCGACTAAACTTTGTGCAAAATTGAATTTTGGCCCTGGGTCCGGCCCGTAGCCTGCACCCGCTGCTGTGTGATCTGGCGTTCTGACCCCATTGATGTGGATATATATATATATATATATATATATATATATATATATATATATATATATATATATAACCAGGTAACCCAAAGCGGCCCAGGCAAATTCTGTCAGACCAGCCCCCATTAGGAGAATAGCGACTGGCGTAGCGAGCGAGCCTGACTACTGCAACGGGGGTAGCGGGGTTTTCCCTCCCAAGACAATTTGTTAAAAAATGGCAAACATTTTGCATTTTACAACACACTTTTCATTATATATTCAATTGTATTAGTTTTTAAAGCATAGTAAATGATGACCTTACAGTGCACCAGAATATGACAATCTTTGTTTGGGCTCTTCAATGATTCCCTCACTATCACCAAGAGTGCCTCTCAGCTCTCCATAGCCCCTCTATCACAAGTACTTCATTTGTTTTTTAATACCTCTCAAACCCCTGTAGTGTTGGAGCATTTTAAATGAATTATATATGTGTGTAAATCACAGTATAGAAAATGTTACATAAGACAAAGGGGACTACAAGTTATAGGACTCACATGCCATCCACACTGGTAGGCATATTGTAGGAGTGCTTGGTCCAGGGAAGCACAAAGTCAGGATTCAGAACATAACACAGTGGGTAGGGTTGACTTTACTAAGAATAATGTATTTCTACCCAAACAAACCATTTTTAGTAAAATTAGGATAATGATAGACTAAAAAAACATACATTTCTAACCTTGATTATGATTGTAACTTATGAACTACTCAGTAACAAAGGGGTCGCTGTGACAAAAGCAGTAACCCACTGAGCTATGCACATAAAATACTGTTATGTGATCTGAATAGAACACTCTCTTTGTGGCAGGCATATTAGCCCTCTACGCTACCTTAGATGACTCAAATCTGCCTTTACACAAAACTCCAATCAGCAGGTACATTAACCACCAGTGTTATCTTGGAACTTTTATTGGTGCCTGAAAACTGTTGGATATACAAGGAACTCTGCAGTGCTTTTAAAACTGTTGCACTAATACAAAACTGGCCCCTAGTAACAAAAGTGGTCCCCACCCTTCCAGCCTCCCGGGGAAAGGCCCTGGTATGGCCAGTCCAACCTTATCATAAATCAGAATAAATTCACTCTGAATGAGTATTTGTGTATTTTAATGTTGCATTTTGAAATTGCTGGAGAGAATTAGTGCCAAAGAAATATACATTTGGAAGAGATTCTAATTAATTTAAAAAACGTAGGACCTGATTTACAAAGGTAAACTTACACTTTTGCATAAGTTTATGATTGTTTGGTATTCACAAAGGGATTTACAAGTAGTATATTTATGTAAAAAGATAGAACTATCTTTTTATGTGCTGAAACTCCGCGCTCATAAAGATACTACTCATAAATCTCTTTGTGAATACCAAACAATCATAAACTTACACAAAAGTGTGAGCTTACCTTTGTGAAACACACCCTTTATGCTTTATCACTGTGCAGATAAAAAGCCTTGTGAGATTTTATTCATAACTTGCACTTGTAATGAGTTCTATACATTATATTTTGGACTATCTCAAACATACAATGAAAAGTTGCCTGAAACATGAATGTAGAAGACTGTTTTTTTACCTCTTATTTATAGGCAAGGGCAGGAATGACAGCACTCATTTAAGCAAGAAAGGGGCATATTCTGAAGAATGTTTGATAATCATCGGAAATTTAGCCTAAAGGAACTTTGCATATCACAGTCTATCGCAGGAAAACAATGCTGAGTTAACGTAGTATTCTCAACCCAGCGGCACCATGCAATAGTCCCACGATAACGCGTCAAATGACCGCGTTAAAATCGACACGACGCCGCAAAAATGCGAAACACGAACGTGAGAAAATTTGCAAAGAGGCCAATTGCGATACAAAAATCAGAGATAACCAGCGAAAGGCCTGCAATTCCCACACGTCATGCGGGAAAATGTACCATAAAAGCAGAACAAGAAAAACATACCAAAAAAAATAAACTGGGTAGCAACATGGATGCACCCGTACAGAGTGCCCAGGTCAACGCGACACCCCACAAGCCCCACAGACAACCAGCAAGGAACCTCGGGGTCGGCAAGGCCAAGGAGAAGAGGAAGAAGAAGACGTGGTTCAGTCTGCATGACAACCGGATCTCCGTCAGGGAGGTGACAGAACACTAACAACAACTGTCCGTTACCTCCACCCTGTCATTGGCAACACAGACGGAAAAATGCCATTCCATTGTGAATGCAGTCGGAGTGTCGAGGAGTCAAAGAAGCGCTGGCAGGATGTGAAAAGCCAAACCAAGCAGAAACCCGCTGCCAACAGGACGCCAGCAACGGAAAATGGAGGTGGGAGTCCTACACCACAGGAGGAGCTGGAGCAAATGGAGGCCACAGTCATCAGTGTGGAGACGGTGCAAGGAGTCGGGAGTCCGGACACTTCTCGACATGACCTGACACAACATCAACAAGGTGAGTCACGAACAGGGACTGGGGGATGGGGGTGGCGGGCACACTGGCACACATGCACAACGACGTGTAGCACAACGCACACCCACAATGACCCTGGGTCATGTCCCTGATCCCCATGTCGCACTCCAGCACACAGACAAACTGCAAGTAGGCCCCCCATCCACCTTGTGCCCAAAGGGGTCCCACCTCACACATCACCAATTCCACAACACACAAATTTACCCGTGCGAAACACAGTCAAGATGCGTTGGTGTGTGGTTGCAGACAACGGCGGACACAGAGACCGCACTATCCTGGTGTGTACCCTTAGTGTGAAGGTCCGTAATTCGTATGGAGAAGGTGTGCGTTAGCCACTTCCAGCACCTGCCGTTGTTTGGTGCTAACTGCTGAGCAGAGAAATACTGAATCCAAGTTGTTGGAGTGGCACACCACCAAGGTGTAAACAAAGTTGTTTTGACAATGAGTCGCAAAGTTTTATAGTTGGTAATCAAATAGTGTCTTTAATTGGAAAATGTTTTATTTTTTAGGTGATTGTCAGCCAACGCGTTTCGTTCAAAGATGAACTTCTTCAGGGCATGCGAGAGTGTTGTCTTGTGCGCAATGTTGCGTGTTGCTTGCCAGTCCGGGCCTCCTTGATAAGGGCTCGTAGGTATGGTTTCTTGGCATCCTTGATCTTCATATTTCGTTTCCAAAAAGAAGCAGCTCTTCAATTGTTGATGTTGTGAGTAAAGCGTACGGTGGATAGTCTGCAGGCTCAGGTATTAATTGGCAATTTCGTGTTTAAGGCCCCTCCCTCCTCCCAAAAATAATAATTAATTGTGCGTTTAACCAGTTGGGCGGTAGTAAGCTGGGTGGCACCTAAATGACAATGACTAGGTGACCACTTTAAAGGTATTTATACGACACTAAGGGAATTCAGCTTAACGTCCGTCATTCCTTGTTGGTCATTCAACGGATCGGATACCATTTGTCCGTAATTTGAACGAAACGCGTTGGCTGACAATCACCTAAAAAATCAAACATTTTCCAATTAAAGACACTATTTGATTACCAACTATAAAACTTTGCGACTCATTCTCAAAACAACTTTGTTTACACCTTGGTGGTGCGCCACTCCAACAACTTGGAAACAGCCGAGATGCGTATCTGTGAGCCACACTGACAATGCAAGTGACACTACATGATGAGCAGCATGGCTGGAGTACAATCACCATTACATTGTGCACACCATGGGACTGAGGTGGCTGAGTGTGGACCACATCCGTAAAGGAGCAGGTCACACTCTGACACATTCATGTGCACAAACAACCACTGACGTCAACAATACATCTCCAGACAAACAATGCACAAGAGTACAAAAACCGTCCAAGAGCACAAATGACCCAAGTTACCAACATCACAGCACCTTAAAAGCACAAATGTGAAAGGCACCCCGCCTCCAAGGGACAAGGGGCAGTTAATCACAGCTGCAGGGGCGACTCTCCCACAATGCAGCACACACACATACCAGTGACAGCACATCCACATGAACGACAATGTGGTACACAGTGCAACGCTTACACTGCAGAACAGGGGACACAACTGGGTCCGCTTGTGCGTAGAAAATGGCCAATCACATCTGACATAGCAGGAAACTGTGAGATGACAATGTACGTGTACAACCTCACCTACATCATGTAGTCAAAATGTCCGCTCCTCCTAATCAGTCACAATGTACATTGTCATGCAGTCTGTATGTAAACTTGAACAATGCGTCAACATGTATGCCAACACAATGTCAACAGGCATCTCCCCATCACATTGCAGAGGGACAAATAACACCTCCAGCAGAGCAGACCAGACAACTCAACAGTGATGCTGAAGAGGACCACCACACTTCCGACACCGACGGCCTACAACAGTACACGGACATCTTAGGCAATCGACCTCCAGGAGCTGGGCAGCCCAGCTGCATCCAGGATATACCCCACCCCCTGCACAGACCACACAGCTGGACACACACCCCACTACGGCTGGCTCCCAGCAGCCCACCGAAGCACACATCGCAATCCAAGGCCAGGTGTCAGACTGCCAGAAGGGGGTGGCCGAACAGGTGTGGGTGGGGTTCTACCTCATGGAAGCCGAACTAGATCACATACGTGAGTGTCAAAGTCTCATCAGGGACCACCTACACACCACAACAGAGACCCACACTGCGACAGTGACACATGCCTATGTACATTTACAGTACTGAACCACACCCAGAGCCACGGGATAATCATCCACACCCCCACGTTGGACTGGTGTACGCCGGCCCAGTTCACTCCTCTTACGTATTGAGTGGGGGACAACAAAGCTACATGTGCAAGGTCTCACCCGCTGCCTGCGGTGGCATGGCTGCGTCTGCTGTACATGGCACAATGTAATGGTGGAGGGCACGGGGCCCTAATACATACATCATGAGCACACGGACACACTCAGATAGTTTGTGGAACTGGCTACGGGCACGTGCACTTGACACCTTTATTGCCAGGGTCACATGTACAGTAACGCCTGTGCTGGATGTGTGGGGTGAGTGTAAGCCAGCCCTCATGGAGTCGTTAGTGCTGGCAACAACTTGAACAGTGATCACAATTAAAGCAGAAACAGAAAACACCAGCATAACAGAAACAACTGTGAAGCATCATGGCGGTAGCCGGAGAAAGTACAGTGTGCACCCAATATGCAACCAGAATGGTCCATGAGTTGTGGTGCACTGAGTTAGTGGCACCTGAAGAGCTGAGCAGAGTATCAAGCTGATGATGGCACCCACGACAGGTGTGAGCCTCTGATAGCCTGGCAGTAACACACCTCCGACTCTGGCACCTGTTGTGTGGAGTTGGTCCGGGCGGTGGTGGCGTGTGCATCCTGCTGTGATGCGACGTCCGGGCAGGTCAGGACTTGATTTGATGTGTGAGCCGTGGTGGATCACAGTTGAGGCCGGAGGCAGAGGTTGGCGCAGGGTCACAGACACATGGCATTGATGACCCCCAGACCATCGACTCAGAGGCCATCCATGTTCAGTCAGACAGGATCCATGACTTGAGCTGCACAGAGTTAGTGGCCCCGGCTTGTGAGTGGTGCGATATATTCATCACCACTTTGGCTGCGATAACATGCCGATAACTCGGCAATAAATCCTTGAGAATATGCCCCAAGTCTATAATATATTGATTTGATTACGTTTATACAGTTTACTTTTTTTTCACAATGACCACTGATTCATTTGGGAAGGCAACCATGTGGGTGAAAATATGTAGTGATGCTGCATTAGGGCTGGACTCGATACAGTCAAGAAGAACAAAGTCTTTATATCATCAACATGAAATAATTATTGTACATAAATATAAATGAGTCAGGAGGGACATAATGTCATGGTTGGCACTGTAGTAAATAGACCAGGGGCAACACAGCTTTCGTAGGAGCCAGGGTAATTGAATGTATAATACCACAAACTGTTCACTCAGATTCATTCAGTTACATACATTGTTTGTGGAGTCATGTAATTGCAGACAAAATCCCTTTTATTACAACAAATGAACAGCACAGAGAACATTTCCAAAAGTTGTATTATGAGCAAAACAAATGTATAAACCAACAATGAAAGTTGTATAGAGGATCTCCAAGTGAGGATGCAGTGCAAATGATAAGTGAGACACTGACAAGTGCACAGAAAAATATATACATTGGTCACATTTATTTGCTTTTATCCCCCCTGGCTCTATATAATTTCAGGATATGTTGTATAAAGTTCACGTGTGAGCAAGAGAAACTAAAGTATGCCTAAAGTCTATGTTTCGACCCACAACATCCTAGGAAACTGGTCTTCCACAGCACAAAAAGAGGTGGCAGCCTATAGATATTTAAAGCAAATGGCCCAAAGGCTCCTATCTAAATTAAATCTCAGTATAATCAGATTGTAGACCATGAAATGAACTGCTCTATCATGAGTAGCAATTCAAATCCATATCATAAGCCAAAGTTTTGATATTGGTCCCTTGCAAACAGTGTCAGTTTCAGGACTCTTTGAGGCGATAGGGAAAGGTTTCTACTCCAAAGGCTCAACGATTTGGCGGTCTCCATTGCACGTCTGTGTGCTCTTCAATGCCAGCTTGGCCTCTTCATAGTAGAGATAGCAGTGGTGGCCGGCGTGGATCAGGGGTGGCGGGGGAGGTAAATAAAAAATAAAATTTATATCACCTGTTCGCCGTGTCATCCTCACTAGGTCCTCCTCATCGCATCGGCGGGAGCAAAAGGAAGCACCCAGGCTGAGGCTTTCCTGAGCCAAAAAAACACAACGCTGCAATGCAGCGTCGTGATTGGTCTGAGCGCCGAGGTTCGGCGTGTAGCCAGGGAATAGGGGCCTGGGCATGTTCTGTACGCAGGCTGTAATCCAGCCTGTGTGGAGAATTGGGAAAGTGCGCATGAATGTTTGGCCAGCCCGAGAGGGCCGGTCAAACATTCATGTGCACTTAGGGAGTGAAAACTTAGGGAGTGAAAACTACTCCACTTAGGGAGTGAAAACCACTTCTCCCTTCCATATGCTCTGTCAACAGAGCAGCCCCGCTCACCCTGCACTGACTTGTCCACAAACAGTAAAATACAAATTGATAACTTTCGGTTATCATTTTATTTTTCCTTACACTGCTAAAAAGCAGTGGGGCGATGCTTCTCCGCCTTAGCGAAGGAGCCGCCTCTGAAAGATAGCAAATCATCCATGAAGTCCAGAGCCTGTGGGCTGCTCACTCCTACTGCAAGAGGTAGGAGGGATGAGTGGATTGATGTATGGGGTGAGAGACAAAGGAGAGTCAAATATAATGCCCAGATTATGGGCTGAATAGCCAGACACGGCGAAAGAACCTACGTGACTAGGCTAGCATGCTGCTGAAGTCCTAAATGATGGAGGAGGGCACCAAACACCAGAGCTTTGAGTTTGTCTGAATAGAGTCTGAGAGGGTTTGCAGCCGGGATCCCCTCTGCTACCTCAAGGAGGCTCCTTTCAAATGTAATGGCGCTGAAGGCATTGGACGCACGCCTTCTAGTGAGCATTTGAAGGGCAGAAGGGCAGACTTACAGCTCAAAGTTCCTGACCAAAGCAGAAAGAGTCACAACATAAGCTTTACAAAGTGTGGGGCAGCTGGAGGACACCTGCGGAACTCTGTGTGTAAGAGGAGTGGAATGTGATCAATGGGGGGGGGGGATGAGAGGCAGCTTCAGTGTGTCCTTTCACAATGATTGTGATGAAGTGCAACGCCGAGGAGACATATTCCCACTTTGTGATGCTTCCTGACCATTGATGGAGGGTTGGCAGCATCAGGAGCTGTGCAGAGGTCTAGCGTGATTCGTGTGATAATGCTGCCACCCAATGCCCCAATGCCAATCTAATGCCACCTAATGTCATCTAGGCCGGGCAGGGGCTCGTCTCTGCAGCATGTGAGCTTGTCTGAAGTCTCATTCAGGAGAATCAAGACGATTGAATCTTTCCAAACAGTGAAAGAACTGTTTGTGATTTATAATAATTTTCAATAATTGTGGATAGCAAGCTAAGCAAAGAAACAGAGTTCTTCATTGCCGAAGGATTTGTTTTGGGCTTTTTAAGAGATATGGCCTGCTTAAGTACAGAAGGAAAGAGTGCAATGGCAAACCAGCAGAGAAGAGATTGGCAAATAGAAGAGATCTTTTAATCACTCCCTACTCATGAGTGCAACATCTGCAATGGTTCCAGGGTCCACAGAGGGAAGGATCACGCCTCTGACTGTTACCAGCTGACTCAAAGGCAGAGATGCATTCCCAGCAGAGGGAACCCATGTACACATGCACACTTCAACCTATCTGCAGCTGGAAATAGCGCTTCAATACCAAATACACTCTGAAATCTGACCTGAGAAATGTTATGCTTAGGAGCTTTACCAAATCACAACAGGCGATGTATATAGAGTATGGGTGGCAGAGCCTTGTGCAGTAAAAACACAAACCAGGCACCTACTTTTACAGAGAAGGATTCCTATCAGTGAGAAATATTTGAACTAATCATACCATGAAACAAAGGCGACACTCTGGTCTGGTAAATGCTCCTGGTGTTCCTTGCAGATAATGATATATTAATAATAATATTAATAATAAATAGACCCCTTACAAAAGAGGCGGATTCTCAGTTTTCTCAGTAGTAGTTATTGGGCGATTAAATAATGAGTACAAAGTTGTTTTCCAGATATGCTCCTGTGAGATTGTTGCCGCACTTATGTTTTGACAATGGCAATAACAGAGACTTTCCTCGCATAAAAGCATATATGTTCTACAAGTGGTAAAAAAGATTGATGAGCTTGGATTTTCTCCAGGGCCTCCCAGGACCTTCCAATAAAAAGAGACTGGCTCGTTTTGTGCAAGTGCCTCTGTGAAGCCTGGTTGTGTAATGCTAGCACATGTGTGCCAGGGAACACATTGACGTATCTCAAGTAAATATATAGGTCAGTCAAGAGATGAATTTCACATCTTGTCATATCTGTAACTCAGCCACAAATGGACGTTCATTCAAGAGTTGGGATCAGGCCACATTTCCAGGGGCTCTCCCTGGTCCTCTTCCAAGGTTTTTGGCAGCTCTGTATTTTTGTCATCAAAGCAAGAATCGGGGTCCATTTCAAAGACAACTTCAACAACAAACTTCCCCTCATCTCTTCCACTCACCAACATGAGCACAGCACCTACAATGCAAAGATGATAAATCACCCAAAAATAAATGGACTATTTTTCCTTTTTTGTATTATTTATTTTAGGTAGTGGTTAGTAAGTTATATGCTGTCATTTCATTTCTTTTCCCATAAATCCAACAAACTACACTAACCACCTTTGCCCCCAAAATGTTTAGAAAATGATTTACAAATTAATGTTGTCAATTCACCAAATGGTCTGGGGTAGTGGAAGTGACATCACATGCCCTTTCGCTTATTACATCATGACAGGAAGTGACATGCTTGACTTATGACTTTAGTGGCATTGTCATTTAATAATAGCGACACAAAAAAGGACAGTCTGAAGTAAAAAAAAAACTGCAAGAAGGACAGGATTTGCAAACAATTCAGCACATACTAGTTTAGTGGTTACTACTGTAGTAACTAGGGTGCTGCTTTCAGAGCACAGTAATGCTACTATGATCCACAGAAGGCATACATGGTGCAGTCACTGTATGTGTGGGTATAGTCTTAAATGCATAAATAAGCACAGTCATCATATGCCCAGGCATTGTGTCAAATACACAGGCCCCCCACCATGTACATAAGGACAGCCCCAAATGCCTAGTGACCGCATAGAGTGCTCAGACACATTCACCCTGCGCCAAGGCGTCCTCTCAAATGTTCTGAAGGTTTCGAGTCAACTCAGATGCACCCACAGACAACAAATATTTCAAGTCACAAAAACCATACAGGGTCAAACTCCAGACAGCAGACACAATGTGCAAGATCAGACCTGTGAAGTCTTTTCCCAGAGCAGTTGCACTATTCATATGAAGATGACAACAATCTCATTTCACAGCCTATAGGGCCATGCACTCAAATTGCACATTAAAGCAGGATTTATATCTGCCCATCTCCCTCATAAATGCGTGTACAATGATTGAAAGGTTTTCATGAGGTGTTTCTTCAGAAAAAGAGGTTCATAAATTGCTGAAGATCACTGCAATATCCCTAAGATGCCATTTGTTACACCCAGCGAAGGGAAAAATGAGAAATGTGTGAAATGGTTGGGGGTTTAATGGTCCGAAATAAAGAGAGACATTGACAAATGGCCACTACAGCAGGCAAATCAGACACATGAACCAATTAAAACCGGAAATTAAAGTGATAATTCCTACCCCTGCTATTATTCTATGTGTCAACCAAAAAGTGTTGTATTGTATTTAGTCTGAAATGTTTATTACTAATAAACATCAAAGCGCCTTGGACGCCTGGATCTTTCAATTAAACATGGCTCACCATGGTGCAGAGCAAACATGTACTCGTGTGTGCAGAGATAAGCACATGACGTTTTAATTTTGCTGGATAAACAAATAAAAAAATGAAAAAGCTGCCATTATGTACCCACATAGGTCAATGTGTAAGTGGCAGACATACTAGCAACTGTTGCTACTAGGGCAAAGCACCCATCTGCAGGAAGTGTATGTAAACAATCAATGGCAAAGCTGATAGGTCTGGCCTTTTTTTTTTATAAGTGATGCGCTTCATTAATGATCATCGTGTTGGTGTGGTGGATGCGTGGATGAAACTAAAAAAAAGGCTTAGCTGATGGATCAGGGAGTGAATGGATGGATGAATGTGTGACTGACTAAATTCCTGGATTGATCAATAACTCAGTCACTTACCAATTCATTCACACAGTCAGGAAACCATGCACTTAGCTCAACAGGCCTTGTACACATCCATTCATGCAACCATCGATCTATTTACTCATTAGCCCATTCAATCATCCATGCATTCAAAATTTTTGTTGGTGGCACAGCGAACAGAAAAGTAGCAGACGTACCACTGCTCCCTTAATGGCATTTTGCCCTAGAAAGTTCTACTGTGGCAATACAATTCAACAGTACACATGCACTACAACACACACAATTACACATGCAGACACGCACTCCTGTCTCCGTGCAAAGTTCTACAACTATAGTACAAAAGGTAATGAAAAATGTAGATGTACTTATGTATGTGCTTTAATGCTCTTATATGTATTGTGAAAATCCCAAAGCTCAAGTGTGTATTAAGCATGAAGTCATTTCACAAAAATTACTTAGGGCCTGATTTAGATCTTGGCGGAGGGGAATCCTCCGTCACAAACGTGACGGATATCCGGGCCGCCATATTTCGATCCCGTTATATCCTATGTGGATCGTAATACAGTGTTTGTGACAGAGTATCCCATCCGCTGAGATCTAAATAAAGCCCTTAGTTCTGTGATTGTTAACAGATATGTCTGATCAGATTGGGACCTTCATTCAATCATTTAGTGTTTCTCGAGCAGATTTTGTACATTGAAGGGCATATTTACAAGGGCTTTATCTCCGAAAGCCAAAAAAGCGGAGATAAAACCAGAGCCCTATTTACAACAGGGTGCTAACATGCATAATCGCATGTTAGCACCCTTTTTCCCAACGCCTCACTTTGCATCTCCAATGAGATGCAAAGTGGGCGTTACTGGGCATACCCCTGATGGACTAGCTTGCAAATATCGCTGATGTTTACATTGCAATATTTACAAGGCAGCCCATATGATTTTAGCACACATTAGATTTTGGCAAAAACGTCAGTTTTCGCCAAAACCTAACGTCGGCTAAAATCCTGACATAGCCATCCCTAACATAGGGGGTGGATTATGCTGATACAACCCTGTGTGTCGTATCAGCAAGGTTATCACCCTTCTGCAGGGAACATCGCTGGAAAACCAGCGATGTTCCCTGCAAAAGGGCGATAACCTCGCTATCTCTGGAATTATCGCCCTGGAGTAACGCGGTTAATAACGCGCTACCAGGGCGATAAATACCAGAGATAGCCTGCGATTATATAATTATCACTAAGCACGGTCAGCGATAATTATCGCTGGCCGTTGTTAATATGCCCCTTAGTTTGTAGACTAATTCCTGGTTTTACTCACGGGTCTATAATTGGTGTTTATTTAGACGCTTTGTCCTGATTGGTCTCACATACTTGTTAGACACCAGGAGACCAAAACGTCGATGTTCTTGCCACTACAACTTCTTCTAAATAAACTACAAATTTACATTGTACCAGAAGATACCCAGAGTATAAAAGGACTCCTGTGATCTGTTGAGAGGTCTCCCTTGCTGGCTTTAGTCACCATTTAATTGACCTGAACGTGTGCGACTACATGGCAGCGAGGGGTGCTTATGTATTTGAACCAACAAATTTTATTGTTTAAATAAAATTGAGTTCTTGTCGCACCTGTCTATGACAGAGTACACCTACTATATTATATATTTTGTATTGTGTACTTTTATTGGAAATTGACATTGGATAGATTTGACACCAATCATATTACACAGACATTTGTGTACATTCATTTGGAACAGTGATCTGATATATCTATTACCAATCACAGAACTAAGTAATTTTGTTTTGAAATTACTCCTTCAGGAATCATTTTATATTGTGATTTATATATACTCAGTTTCCTGGGGTATTATTTGGTTGACCTCGTGTGTGTGACTTAACATGTACTGTTGTATTTATTATTCAATTGCTATCTCGCTTTTCTACTAGCTTAAACACCACTAAAACCCTAGCACTCGTGCTAAATTACACACATTTCTAATGCATCATAGCCATTGTATCCCATGTTGTACAATTGCACATTTTCTGCAATGTGTAGTAAACCTAGCCTTGTTCTGAGGATTTGCTCAACAAAGTGAGAATTTTAGCAAACAGATGGTTCAGCTCCTGTCTGTGCCTTGGTGTCAGTTTGCTAAGGCCTTCCCACATTCTTTCTAATGAGATCATCTCGGCACCTGCTCATTAGTGAATATCAGTTAGTTTCATTCTCAGTCACTTATTCATTCGTTTTTACAGAGAAAAGGTGTATGAACATGACAATCTAGAATATAGATTTGAGCTTCAAATGCATCGAAAGCTCTGGTCCTTTGAAACAGCAATTGCCTTGTATTATTTTTGCCACTGTTTTGCATTTTAATTAGAGGTGTGTGAAATTTGTATAATTTCTGTAATTATGTAAATTTTAGGAAAATCATAGATGATGCCTTCCTGACCAAAGATGATTCTTCCTTTTTGCCAGATATTGGTGGAGCTCTCGGCTGCCTTTGACACAGTCAACCATCCCACCCTTACAGGCACCCTGGAGTCTCAAATGGGATGCTCCGGCATTGTTCTTCACTGGTTCCTCTCCTACCTGTCCAACTGAATCCAGTTGTTAACATGGGCACCTCCAGTCCCCAAAGCTCCCTATCACCGGCAGAGTCCACCAGGGTTCCATACTATGTCCTGTCATCTTCAGCCTCTACAGTGAGCTGCTTGGTGCTCCACTCCCTGAGAACAGCATCAAGGTTCACCAATATCCCGATGATACACCAGGCTATTTGAAAGCCTCTCTGCGTTAGAGATCCAGCGTATCAAACATTGCCTGTACATCATCCAGACTTCAATGTCCAGCACCTCTCTGAAGCTTAACCCAGCCAGGACAGAATTCATGCTATTATCCAAGATTAATAAACAATAAACAGTACACCTGTTGACATGATTTCAATGAAGCTTTGAACACCAACTTTCCCCAAATGCAATACCACTTGGATTCACCCTGGACACCAAACTCACCCCCAAGGAACACATTGCCAAAAAAATACAAGGACTGTAGCTCTCTCTTCTAAAGAAGTTAAATAATGTTTTGCTTCATAGCGTTCCAGACTCCACACTGACACCCATTTACACTCCACTCCACATGCCACAGGACGTTTAATCCAGGCCCTGAAAAAATACAATCACATCACCCCCATCCTAATGGAACTCCATTGGCTCCTCTTTATAGCCCCCCGTCTTTGAAATCAGCGGCATCATTTACAAAGCCATCATGACAAGCGTCCCTGCTTATCTTTCAGACAAGATAAGTATCTCTGGTGGTTCTCAGAGCACAATCTGGCTGCACTGTTCTTTGTTACTAGTGTAAACCATTTCCTCGCTAATTAGTTCTAACGAGTCCTGTTATCAGTCCCTTTTTGTTCTCTTTCCTCGCTGATGAAAATGTTTAAACTTACTGTACTTTGTGTAAAAGCATTACAAAATTTCTGAGTTTTCAGATCTTATTAGTTAGGCACTTAGGGGCAGATTTACTGAGCCGTTGCGTTGTCCTCGCTTTGGGCACGACGGCACTAGAACAGTGCAAAGGCTTCAGTAGATTTAAAAAGCCAATCAAGGAGCTATTTGCGCTGCCTTGGAACAGCTTCTTCCAGAAAGTATCTTCAGAACTGCTATTCAATCCCTCATACTCTTGCATTTGGATGGTGGTAATGCCTCGCTTCATAGCCTTCGGGACTCCATACTGATGACACCCCTTTACACTCCACGTGCCACAGCACGTCCAATCCAGGACCTGAAAAAATATGACCACATCACCCCTATCCTAATGGAACTCTATTGGCACCTCTTGTCAGCCCCCCCCCCCCCATCTTAAAAACTAGCTGCATCATTTACGAAGCCATTATGACTAAAACTTTCAGACAAGAGCAATATCTTTGGTGGTACTTAGCACATCTGCAGCCAGAGCACAATCTAACTGCAGACTAAGAAATGTAAAAAAGAAACAAAAGCAAGCAGGTCCTGAAGAAATATGGTCATATCGCCCCTACCATGATGGAACTCCTCTGACTACCCCGTGGCATCCCACACCATCTTCAATACCAGCTTCATCATTTACAATTCCATCACACAAGCAACCCCACTTATCTTTCAAAGAACTCGCCATCTGTGGTGGTTATCGACACACCCGTAGTCACGACACCATCCAACTACAGACTAGGAAGTGTAAAAAAGAAAAAAACAAGAGAACAGGTCAACTCCATCTATGCTCTCAAGATCTGGAAGAACATTCCCATATCCATCAGGAGAAGCACCCCAACACTGCTCCAGTTAACGAAAGAGTTGAAGAGTCACCTCTTTAAAGAACATTACATCACAACACATTGACTGCCCGTAAACCAGCTTCCTCTCCTATCATTTGTTGACTTGATGGTTGCATTTGACCCTGTATAGTGCTATAGAAATGCCATTCAAATACATAAAATGGCCCCAGTACCGTGCAAGTACGAGTAGAACCCCATGGAATGGGGAAGTACTGTATGGGTCTGATTTTTCCAGGTTAAAACACACAGAATCCCGTATCGTAGTATTTATTCTGCACACATTTACCACCTGCTCAAAGCTTTGAGAAGCTGGTACATGTATGTGGGCACTGGTGCATGGACAGAGATAGGGGACATAGAGGAGGGAAGAGGGACTTTTTCTAGCAGAGGGAATCACCGTATTAGAAAAATAAGTGGCATGAAACTTGGGTGCTGCTTCAGCAAATGTCTTGTGATCTTTCCGACTGCAGAAATCAGGTCAGGTTCTTCCACACCCAGTTAATCCAGGTGTGGAAAAACCTAACCAATAATAATCACGTGGTGAGAAATTAATGCATGATAGTATATGCAAATTGTGTTCTGCCTGATTTGGAATCAGACTCTTACTTGTCACTTGATTATAGTGGTGCTGTTTATACGATTCTAAACTATGATGTTATAACGTGTTTTGGTGTCAGAATTCCCATCTGTTCCCATCGCCCAATAATGGAATAACACAGGAAACAGGAAAGGTCAAGTGCAGCGTAGGCAGTACAGGAGTCCCTCATACAGAACAAATACAATGCAGTTGCAGTGGCAGAAGCCCGTGTGTGAGGAGGGGGGTGTTGGTGCGATGTATGTTGGTGGCCCACCCCAACTCCCCTTTTTCCCTTGTGAGCCCCTATACCTACATGTATTGGCCACCAGAATTACCAGACAAGGCAACACTGTTAGACTTGTCATCCTTCGCGTGATTTTCCCACTAACCTTTTGTCTTCCCTCCTCCTGTTTTGCTGACTTTATTTTTGCTAGCTTTAGGACTCTGCACACTTTACCACAGCTAACCAGTCCTAGAGTGCTTGTGCCCTCTACTCTAAACATGGTGGAATTGGCAGATTTTAGAGTACAATTTTGAAAATGCCCCATTTAGAAAGTTGGCATTTCTTGCCACAGCCATTTAGTGCCTGCAGCCTGTCTCTGGGTCACATGACTGGGTGTAGCTAAAGCTGAGCTTTGTGTATTCCTTCTAGACAGACACACACAATGGAGAGCTTAGGTGTGTCTGGATGGGCCACCAGTGGCAGGGTGGGAGGGGGAGTAGGGCGCAGCCCTACTTACACTTGAATAGGCAGTGCCCTGCCTCCACACAAAGGGCTGCATACCCCATGTAGTTAGTCTGGAGCCAGGACAGGGAAGGCAGGATGACTGAGGACTTCAAAGGAAAACCACTAGAAGTTTCCCTAACTTCAATGGAAGGCCCAGGTATAAATATTGGACCTCAGACACCAACTCTTCAGTACACATCTGGACCTGTGGATCTCTGCCAATGTATAAGGTCTGCTGGGCTGCTGAAAGAAATTCCACTGTGCCGACCTGTTGCATGCTGCCGTCTTGCCTAGGTGAGAAGGACTGGACCTGCATCTGTTGAACCAAGGACTCCAGAGTGCCTCCAAAGGCTAGTTGGCTGGCCTCCTGACTACAGCCTCAGGGACAGGAGGGCTCAACAACCTTGAACCCAGCACCTGCCATGTGGTATCAAGCCAGCCCTGTATACTTCAAAGTGATCTTGAAGGTGCTCTTCCAGCCCATCTGTGGATCCAGCAGAACCAACACATCTCCGCTGCTGTGCAGTGCAACCCGAGCAGAACCCACACATTGCCTCTGCTGCAAGGTTTCTCCCAGCGGAAGGAATCTGCATTCACGTTGCAGCCCGCACCGAGACCGCTGCTGTGAAAAGTTTTACCAACGCAGGTCCTTACATCGCAAATCTCTCCTCAACGGCAGCTTCGACTGTGAAGCAGGTTCTTGCATCGTAGTCTCGCAGCTCTTCTGAACTGACACATTGCCCCAACTGCATGACTCATCCTCGACACTGAACTTTGGATTGCAAGTCCTCATCAAAAGGATCCTCGATGATGACACAGCACATCACAGCTCCTCTGAACTGACGCCTCACCCTGGCTGCTCGGTGCATCCTAAAACAGGGGACATCTCAACGATCTGCAACCAGGACTTTCAGTACTCCACGCTCCATTGCGGTCAGCTTAAACTTGTGATTTTGTCCCAGTCTGGGGCGACCAGATATCCACATATGGTGCTTTGTCCCATTTGGTGCTATTTTCTCTGAAGTCTGTAAAATTGCATTTCTCTGGTTCTACTGTTTGGATTCTGTCATTTTCACCTTGTTTTATGTACTAAATAGTTTACACATTGCTTCTAAGTTAAGCCTGACTGCTCTGTGCCAAGCTACCAGAGGGTTGTGCACAGGCTAAATTGAGATTTGCTTGTGCCTCCACCTGACAATGATGGTGGTTGCTGCTTGAGTAAGGGCTTCACCACCCCCAACCAGTAACCACATTTCTCACAACCACTAACATGTCATGGCTGCAATTACAGTAGTGCTGTACACCTAGTCACAGGCTGGCTCACCCACTACAACTGCAACATTTTGAAACCTGTTGGGGGGGGCCCTTGGTGAATGCTGTGCACATGCACGTAGGTCAGATACTGTCGACATCTGCCCGTGGACGTCCTGCCATCACCGCCACTGCTACCACTGCTTTCACAGTGAGGATCCAGCTTGACAGGTGAGCAGGCCCAGCAATTATGAACAACAAAAGTGATAAGGAAAAGATAAAGTAAGCTGCACAGTCTTTATTTGAGAAAACAAAATCGGGCCACCTCTGAAACAAGACCGCATATTTAGAAAGATAACTGTAGGGTATAAATTGGAGGAATGAGCTGGAAATACGAGAGATTAAGAGAGAGTGTGGCATATTCTGCTGCTTTGATTGACCCTTTCCAACAGTATAGCACAGTGTCAGGCACCTCTTCTGACTGACTGTTAATGAGAGGGCGACTGACTGATCCTGGAGTGGGGGCAGAGTAAGACATAAGGTTTTGCAATGTATTGCAGTCCAGCATTTACATTGCATTGCAGGTCACATTTGATTGCACTCTAAGGCTGCGTTTGCTTTGCAGTCATTGGATAATGCACAGCCAGTAACAGCTTGGTGTGTTCCTTTTTGCCACACAGGGGAAAAAGCAAATCCTCTTGTTTGGGATCTTTGACAGGTATCCAACCTATCCCCATGGGATATTCTCATCTGCACCTACAAGTTAGCACCTGCAGACTGTCAATTTATTAATCTGCACTGAATAACCTTATTTTAAAAAATGTGTTCACATGCCCCGAAGAAGGTCCCAGAGTATGGTCTACAGCAGGGGTGTGGAAACCTGTCGACCTCTTATTTGAATTGCTACATAGATCAATATTATCAGATATGATCACATGTTAGTCATTCAGTGCTGGTTAATAAAGACTGAATTCTACACTGAAGACATTTTATAACAATTTAGGAACAGTGATATACAGTTGTGGAGGAGGGTATATTGCATGGGCTCGTCAGAATATCTGGGATAATGGACAGGTGGTAACCCATTCGCAAAAGGACCCCTTCCCCTTTGTGAATGTTCGTAAAAACGCTTGCTAAGAGAAGCCAGTGGTCGCAGGGAATCCTGCCTACTCTTAAAAAATTAAAAGAAAATGTGTCATTTTTCATTTTTAAATGCATCCATTTTCCTTTAAGGAAAACAGGGCTGCAATAAAAAAAAATGATAGCTTTATTTAAAAGCAATCACATAGACATGGTGGTCTGCTTAGACCAGCAGGCTGTGATTTTAGTGATTCCTATAGAGTCGCAAATTGCAACCTACCGCATTAATATTCATGAGCTAAGTCAGCTTGCAACCCACTAGAAATCTCTAAATAAAACTCTAGAAGTTTCATACATTAGGAATAGCGATTTCCTACTAGTGATTGGGAGAGATTCCCAATATTGATCCATCGGGCACATGGTGACTTATCTTGCAATCTTTTTAGTAAACAACGTAGCAATTTCTTTATTCACCTGGAGGGAGGATCAGCTCAGTTTATAGAAAAGGAACTTAAGTTTTGCTGGCTCAACGGTTTCTAGGAGAAGAAAGGGGAATAGTTCATTCCGTCTGCATTGCAGATTCTTGGCCAAATCATGTAATTGGATGATTTCGCACTGGTTCTATACAATTCCAGGTCATGTAATAAATTTCGTTGTGACATTACCATTACAATAATCAGTTAGAATACGGCATTTTATGCTAATCACCCAGTACTAATGTCATATCAAGACCCTTGCAAAAATGTCCAAACTGGAGCGTTTAACCTGTTCTGGCCCAG
Organism: Triturus cristatus; assembly: GCF_964204655.1. Taxonomy (NCBI): domain Eukaryota; kingdom Metazoa; phylum Chordata; class Amphibia; order Caudata; family Salamandridae; genus Triturus; species Triturus cristatus. Next base: position 1,474,087,878 of record NC_140591.1, on the reverse strand, counting down.
CGCCTCCAGAACCAGACATGTTTTTTGGCAGCAGTCTGAGAGCACTTTTCATGAAGAAACCATTTCCTGGTCTGGTCTCGAGAAGCTGCTAACAGGGTCCACGACTCTGCATTGATTACACTTATTATGTTTAGAAACAAGGCTGCACTCTTCCTTGTTATTAGTGTAAACCATTACCTCACTAATTAATTCTAACCGCTCCTGTTATCTGTCCCTGTTTATTCGTCTTCTTCGCGGATGGAAATTATTAGGCTTACTGCAAAATGTATAAAAACATTCCAAAATTGCTGAGATCTCTGATCTTTGTAGATATGTGCTCAGGCCCAGATTTACTAAGCCTTTGCATTGTCCTTCTGTCAGTAAGCCAGTCAAGCGGCTATTTGTGCTACCGTGCTCTACCTTGTGTGACTTTGTAAAGAAATGTAATGCAACACAGTGGCTTGTTGTTACATTTCAAGCAGGCGTTCCCGTGCAATTCCAGTTTTTTAAATGTTTGTAAACCTGGGAGTGCATCAAATCAGTATTCCTCCCAGAATGTCCTCCTTGTTACTTCCTCTTTAAATTGTTTTTGTGCAGGAAGTTGTTCCTTCCTGCACAATACCAATTTTGCCCATAAAGCAGACACCCTTGCAATATGGCACAAGGGTGTCTGTGCTGGCGCTAGGCAGCACACAGTGCGCAGGAGCTAGGAGGAAGAAGAGTGCCATATCTTAGTAGATATACACCGCACACTTCTGCCCTCTCAGCTTCACCCAATGCACCGCAGCAACTTTCCTTGCTTCCCTGTGTTGTATGAAACATTAGTAAAAATGCCCCTTAATGGCTTATACCATTAACTGCTTGTAAGTGATGAATACATTGCCAGGGTTTGCGACCTAAAATATTGATTATGTGTTTGCAATGTGTTAAGTGGAATTTTCCAAAATTTCCATTCAATTTACACTAAATTACCAGGTACGTAAACCTATGAAGAGAGCAAAACAAAAAACAGCAGTGAAATGTATGTGCGAGCTACCATTAGAATGGTGTAACATAAGAAAGAGGAAACCATTTTTATTGTAATTGCACAATATGAAAATAAAATGTATTTTTAACTTAATTTAGACCCCAACACAAACAGAATAGCATACATATAACCAGATTTATGGATTTTAGAAGCAGTATTAATATCAGTGCAAAATAATACTTAGAAAATATAACATTGCTGTCAATGGAAAAAAAAACACTTGTGACAATCGGTCACTTGCAGGTCGAGTTATGTGGAATCCCTAAAGGGCAAAAGTCATGTGGGCCCCATGACCAGGCCATGACAGTCAGATACATTTTTCCTAGCTCGTAGAGTCCGGGTGCAGATTTGTCCTGGCTGTTCCTGGCGCTGAACAGGTGCCGCAGGGATGCTGGTTTTACCACTTAGACGATGCTACAAGAAACAGATTGCAAAAAGACAACAGGTAAACAGCTGCTGATGACGGATGAAGGTTGCACGGTGTTCCAGGTAGATGCAGCTTCGCGTTTGGGGGTTAGTTGCCGGATTGGCGATCAACAAGCCTTGGCAGCAGTAATCATAGCGAAAAGGTACCAGCACTTCACTGGGTCCCAGGAGTGAGGTAGCAGCCTGAAACATCGTGACAGGCAAGACTACAACTCCCACAATGCTCTGAATCAATTGAATTTGGGTGCTCCCATGGAAGGGCCCTATGGCCAGTGATTCTTTGGATCAAGTGAGTATTTTTACCTGCTGTTTGCAGAGGACTAGTGCCACTAGTCCACGGGAGTCTAAGGGTGCTTCTGGCTTCCACAGGGGTCTCTCTTTCAGGGAGTGTCAAGTTTTAGCCAAGGACGAGGCTCGTTCACTCAGTTCCAAGTCTGATGCCACAGGGACACAATATCCCTCTTTTGCTTTGGTTCTGTGAGCAAAATCCTGTGGTCAGTGACTCAGGTATCCTCTAGCTCCTTCCTTTATACACGTTGTTACGATTTGAGATTCTGGTGTCAGAGGAGTCCCTTAAATCCTAGATTTAGGGGACATAGGGGCGTGGGTGCTAGTAGCCAATTGGCAGTTAGTCCCTGCTGCCAATCCGCTCCTGGGGTTACCACATCCGGGGGTGTAGGACACCTTTTCGACCCATAGCCCTCTATTCTGTCATTCATACAGATGGCAGAAATTAAATTGTGGTGTACAGACCAGGCTGTTCACCCTGGAGGTGTGGCTAGCCTCAGTGCTTAATTTGTTAAATATTAAGTCCAGGTGCTAAAATGTTTTAGGAGGCCACACCCACTTCACCAGGCTCCACTCACTATCTCCATTAGCTCCACCCACTTACTTTATCGGCTCCACTCACATCCTCAACTGGGACTGCTAAAAGCCAGATGAAATACCACGGCACAGAAAGAGTGGTTCCCAGTGCCTGGAGCCAGATGTAGTGCTTTGACACCAGTCTGTCTGATGGACAGTAAGTAACACTACGCTCGAAACACACTTTTACCAAGTGGACCCTATAACATAAGGGGGACCTTTTATCCACATGAACATTTACCACATGGAAGGAACCATGCATCACACAAAAATGTTTTAATACACAGTACTCTGCCGTTTAACACACAATCACAACGCAGGATCATCTTAACCTAGTGACTTACTTTACCACACAGACATTTGCCACACGTCAGGCACTTTACCACACAAACAGAACTTAATCCTTCCACTGGGAGCTATACCACTCTGGCATTTGTCAGCTTTTACCACGTGTGTGTCTTACCACAAGACCTTTACCAGAGGGATTAATCACGCGGTCCTCGGCCCTGTGGGACTTTGATCATACACACCATGCATGATCGAAACAAGACCTCACATATTCAAAACAGGAAAGGGTCACTGAAATTATTTACAATAATATTAGTCAGCTGCGGCAATTAAAATATTGCAAACACACCTCACTATTCCTGAATAATAGATGAAAACACATTTATAATTTGGAGAGTAGGCCTGTGCCCTGTCAGTGACCTGGCCGAGGAGGGCATAAAAGAACAGAACTTCAAACCTGTTCCGAACAGGAGCCCACAAAATAAGTTCGGCCGTTGGCCCCCAAAATCCTTAAGATGTCTCTGATCTGCCCTTACTAAAACCAAAGCCTTCTCCCATCATTTGTATAAGTAGTGGGAATGTCAATTTGAACGCAGCTAGGAGGCTCGATGTTTTGTCTGACATATTCAATCACTCCTGGCTTTGTACACAACATCACTTTACATCACTGTGCCTGGCCCTGTAGTTTTGTGTAATACACATGTGTTTAAAAAAAAATAACAATATAAAAAGGCATGTTGATTGCAAAGCTAGTACTGGCTGAAACTGCAACTTGCTACCTACCCCCAAGTCTTTATAACACCCGCCACAAAACCTTAAATAAAGAGGTTATCTGACTTTTATCATTTAGGAAACCTGGACATCAAAAAACAGCTGCTCCTTGCAACCATGGAACCGCACTAGAATGCACGTCTGTCAAACAGATTAAATTGACAACTGAAATGTTTAGGGATATAATATACACACAGAGTTTTGTCACCTTTTAACGTCATAAATGAAAACAACTTTGGCATTAAAATGCACCAGTCATAGAAAATAAATAATATGTGCTGTCTTTTACATATCAGTGGTAGGTCGTGGCCACATACAGATTAAATAGAGGAAAGAATTCTGACGTTCGGAACCTTGTTCAAAAGTATGCAAGTGGTAAACATTTTCACAATGAGTATTATATGTTGTTGGAAGAAGTAACATTCTCGTCGTACCTTAATTTTTGAGAATTTATCTTCATTTTCAAGTACGCCTGGGTTGATTGATAGCAATAACTAGATTCTTGTACCCATTGCCTTTAAGCTGCACTGTTGCCACCTGAAGGGCATTAGCCGCAGAAAAGAAAATCTGATAAAAGCTTGACCAGTTCTAGCATAGATTGCAGCGTTAGTGGAGAAGGGCGCTGTGCTGCAAGCGATGTGAACTCGAGATTCACAGAGTGACTGTGACGTCATCAAGCGATCCTCCCCCTCCCTTGCATTCAACCCTGCAGCAGGCATGAACAATCTTGCCAACTAGGTGTACCGGGCCGTTACAAAGGACGGCAACACCCAGATAAAAACAATCTCTGGCAGGGTGGCCTATCTCACCACGCGTGGCACGATGCACATGCAGTTTACACTGACGGTGCATGACACAATCTAGTCTCACACCCGCCCTGCCCACTCTGAAGACAACACGGTGGCGTGTGCCGTACAGCGTACACAATAAATAAATAAAACGTGCAGTGTAATCATGTGATGTTTAAATAAATTAAATACAATTAAATAAATAAATAAATGTTACAGACCTAAACTTTCCAGGACGCAGCCTGCCTCGATCCCAGGTCACGGCACCTATCAGCCCGTCCGCCCCGCCCTCAACCATAATAAACCAATGGGAGTGACATACTCAGGCAGGCGTGCACTACTGACATAAATAACGTGATGCAGTCATCATGCCTGGACCTGGGTGGGCCATCATTTAGACATACCAGGCAGACATGCATCCTAACCGAAGCAGTAAAGGTTGGTACATTTATTTTTAATAATTACTGGGCCCATCGCACGAGTGAGAACAATGCTGTAGCCCCGGCCCTGTTAAATAGGTGCCGGTGCTAAGCACCGGAAAGCACCGGCCCAAATTAAGCACTGGCTAGCCTTCTGGGGGTGTATACCTCCCTGCAAAGCTAATTTCCAGCCTGCCGTGGTGCAGACGTGCCTGGGACAGGAAGAGGGATATTTCTTCTACTGGGAGTCAGCCCTGATGCATATCAGAGGCAGTTCAGCCTTTGAAGCTCACCGCCTTGATGTGCCACTTCACTAGCCCGCTTGGGAGGAGGGAGGTGTGACCTCCCTCCTGTCCAAACCTTTGTTCCTGACTCCTGGAAGAGATCACCCTGCCTGGCAAGTGGTCAGAATCTTGTGTTGGTGGCAGCAGGCACGGGAAACGCTGGCTGGCCAGCCAGAACACAGAGAAGCTGGGGCAACCAGCTGGGCACCCTCTGAGGTAGCAACCTGGGTGCATGCCACATCACCCAGGGCACGGGATTCATGTCAGGGGTGAGAAAGCACGCTGTTTGATACCAAACATTACATATTTCAGCCGTACCATAATGGGCCTGCCAACGTCGAGAATGCCATGGGTGCCGGCCAATGTTATCCCATGGAATGCTGACACTTATAGTAGTTTCCAAAGGGGAACACCACTATAGGAACATATAGGCTTGCACCTATATGTCCTCAGCTTTAATATATTGCACCCTGCCTCGTGAGCTGAGGAGGCCTACCTTAGAGGTGCCTGACATATATTAAAGATAGTGTCTTTGACTGTGCTTCACATGGTGAGCGCACATAAAGATAGTGTTTTTGACTGTGCTTCACATGGTGAGCGCACAATCAACTTCGAGTAGTTTGCACTGCTCCTGCAGTCTGCATTGGCAGGTCTGCTGTCAGTAGTTTGTTTGGGCCACCTAGGGTGGCACAAAACGTAGTTGAATCCTTGAGGGCCCCTTTAACAACTATTCCCTGTGTACCTCTGGTACCATATACTAGGGACTTATAAGGGGGAAAAGTTCTCAACAATTTGGGATTACCAAGTCAAACATATCAGTTTTGGGAGAGAGCACTGGCACTGGGCTCTGGGCAGCAGATTCCAGTGCACTATCAGAGTCATCACCATGAGCATTTGGAGGAAAAAGTGGGGGGTGACAAGACAAAAGGGGTACTTTCCTACACACATGAACTGCTTTCAGGGCATTAGGAAATGAGGTATCCTCAACACATTCAACCACTGAAGCAGTTCTGAAGCTGTACTGTGGAAATGTGCCTTTTAATGAGCACACCGGCGCAGGGGTCAGCCATCTCTGTCCACGGGTCCATAGACCAACAAAATAGAGATTGGCACTGAAGCTGGAATTCAAATAACAAGTTCATTAATCACTCATGAGTGGGACTACGTCCACACAGCACTCTCAAGTGCTGCCTGAGGTAGTACATTGAATGCACAGACCATGGTGCTTATATACAGAGTTTGTTGCAGAGTAAGCATGTAGTTACAAATAGTAGGTACACGCCTACACAGGAATAGTTACAGCCAGACATGGGCAGATGGGTAATCACTTAGTCAGCAAAGTGGGAAGATCAGAACTGCTTACAACAGTAGAAAACAGTTGACAGTTACATCTTTAACCAGGTGCATTTCAGCAGCTACAGGCCTTTTCTGAGCACTTACATTGCTTAGGCTCAGTGCAGAAGGAGTTAACTAAAGCTGATGACTCAAGCAGAATAGAAGGGCAAGCAATAGTGAAGACGGAAGAATTACATAGCTAACAAAATGAATGCCACAACCAAGATGACTTCAGCTTATGCTAACAGAAATTATTTCAGATTTCCACACACGACCCTTTTAGCTTATGCTGAAGACATTTTCTTATGCTTTTGAGGGAATACGAAAAATATCGTTTATATCGATCTGCATCATTTCATTAATTTCTTGATCACTTGCTAGTCGGGCATTCACATTCTTAACATTTCGTTTAGTCGGTATACACGAGGTACAAGTAAAAACACAAAGGGAACAAAGGTAGGACATTCTGTGTTTTTGCTCATGATAAGGAAGAGTAAAATAATGTTGTTCCATAGGGACAGGAGTAGTAGATTTCGGACAGGAGCTACTTCCTCTACAATCCATGTTATTATAGCAACAATAACGACAGTCAAAGTGAGTCCAGTAACAATCATTGTTCTTTTGCTACAAATTCTTGCAGCAGTCGGTTTCTTCTCCTCAGGCATATTCATTTCGTCGACAAACAACAAAACAGATGGTGCCCTAAGATTCTGGGCAGGCGTTGGTTTCTTCACTAACATTGAGACGAATAGTCACTAAAAGGCTACCCTCCTTTGAAGTCAGTCTTTAACCATCCAGGACAGTGGCTCAAACAGTCTTTTTCAGCAACAAAGTGTCTTTTTTCCTGGGTCGCAGCTAATATTGGGATGCACCAGGAATCGTGTGGTCCGGTAAGACTTCCTCAGATCCTTCAGGCGACACAGCTTGTCCTTTTTCGGTGAACAGGATATCACAGTGATCTGCCAACGCAGCTGGGCTCAATAGGTCTTGCAACACTTTTCAATAGTGTTTCGCATGGACCCAGTTTTTCCGGTTCGTCACTCGAACTGCAGTCCTGGTAGCCAGCAGCACTTGTTCGGGGCCTCGCCACCTCGGTGCTAGGGAGCTGGTCCTCTGGAAGGACTTAACCCCTTCAGCGCTGGGCGAATTCCGCCGCGGTGCTGAAGGGTTCGAGCGCGGGCGGGCTCATGACGGAACGGTTCCGTCATGAGCACAGCTCAACCGTGGCTCATGACGGAACCGTTCCGTCATGAGCATGGAAGGGGTTAATCACCACATAGTCACCAGGGCGCAAGCAGTGGCCCTCATCTTGCCACCTGTCTGGAAGAGTCTCCCGAACCTGTTGATAAATAGAAGACAAACTGTCAGTCAACTGAGACAAATAGTCATTCATCAATACATAGTATACATCATGTATAGGGCGTCGCTTAGGAATCCCCCAAATATTCATTTGCCTTCCAAAAACCACCTCATACAGTGTGAGTCCAGATCGTGTATATGGTATTGATCTAATAGATAGCAATGCTAGTGGCAGTGCATCAGGCCATTTCAAAGATGTGGAAGCCTGTATTTTGACCAACCTCAATTGGAGGGTTGAGTTGTAACATTCTACTAGTCCTGCTGATTGTGTGTGAAAAGCAGAATGAAACTTCTGCTTAATTCCCAACCCTTTCATGAGATACTCAACAACTTGCCCAATGAAATGGGGTCCGTTGTCACTCCACAAAACTCGACAAATGCCAAATCGGGGAAAAAACTCCTTTAGGAGCACCTTAGCTGTAGTAAGAGCTGTATTATCTTTTGTAGCATATGCCTCCACCCATTCACTAAAGGCACAAACCACTAATAGAACATACTTTAGGTTATTTCAACACTCAAACTGGATGTAGACCATTTGACAGACCTCAAAAGGTGCAGTAGGTATTGCAAACCCTCCTGTTGGAGTTCGTGTTCCCTTTCCAGGATTATACTGGAGACAGATCAGACAGGACTGGACTATTTTCTTAGCCGTACCAACAATATCTGGATGATCCCAAACTTGCATAAGTTGCTTTGCTACTGAGGATGCTCCAACAAGTGCCGGCCCATGTGCCATGTGAATCATAGGGAGTAAATAGGCTGTTTGTAACTTCCATTTTGTCATTTCTTTATTCCTCCAACAGCCCTCATCATCCAATGCTCCCTCCTTGGACCATTGGTCTAATCCATCAACAGAGGCAGATTGTTGCATGTCCAGCACCTCTTGCCTGGCATCATGTCAACGTTCAGCCTGTGATTTAACTACATACATAGATGTGGTACTTCGCTGCATTGCGGTCTCCCAAGCTGTGTAATCGGCAAAGGCATTGCCTGCTCCTATTTTATCGGTCACTTTCTTGTGTGCGCTACAGTTAACAATTGCCACTTTCTTAGGATAGGTCAAGGCAGTAAGGAGATTATGTACTAATTCCCCATGCACTTTTTGTGTCCCATGTGAAGTGAGAAAGCCTCTTTCTTTCCAAAGCTGCCCGAAGTTATGTGCGACGCCGAAGACGTATTGGCTATCAGTGTAAATGTTAACAAGCAAATCTGTACTAAGTTCACAAGCTCTTGTCAGTGCTCTCAACTCAGCTGCTTGAGCTGACTTCTGTGGGATACGAGCTGTCTCAACTACTGTCTGAAGTGTTGTAATTGCATAAGCAGCAGAAGTCGTGCCATCAGGCAACTTCAAACAGGACCCATCAACCCACAATTCCCCATCAATACTAGAAAGAGGTGTACCTTGTAGGTCAACACGACCCTTTGTGTGTTCTTCAGTAAGGGATATACAGTCATGTAGCTCTTGTGACTGAGACTGGGTAGCTGGAAGTGGCAAAAATGTAGCAGGATTCAAAGTCAAATATCTTTTCAACGTGATATGAGGGGCCAAAAGTGTCAATTCATATCCTGTCAAGCGGGCACTAGTCAGATGCTGTGTTTTAGTTTGTTTTAATAAGGCACCAACCGAATGAGGTACTAACACAAACAATCTATGTGACAAGACTATTCCCTCACTCTGACGTAAGGACACAGCTACTGCTGCTACCGTTCGGAAACAACCAGGCAGCGCGCGAGCACCTGGATCAAGGACAGCCGAAAAATATGCACAAGGACGTAGTTTATCACTGTGTATCTGTGTTAAAACCGAGAGGGCACAACTTTCCCTCTCGTGTAAATAGAGTGTGAAAGTCTTAGTGTAGTCTGGAGTGCCTAATACTGGTGCAGAACAAAGAGCTTGACGTAGCTGTTGGAAAGCATTCTGGCATTTAGTAGTCCATGGCAGAGGCATCAGAGTGTCTTTAGTCAAAAGCGCCGACAAGGGTTTAATAATATATGAAAAGCTAGGGATCCACTGCCTACGGAAGGAAGTAAGGACAATCAATGCATGAACATCCTTCTGAGTACGGGGCACAGGAGTATCTAAAATGGTCTGAATGCGGTCTGGTGTGAGTGCACGTCCCTCCTTAGACAGGAGGTGACCTAAATAGGTAACCTGCTGTCTACAAAATTGCAATTTCTTCTGAGAGACTTTGTGATGATGAGAGGCAAGGAATGATAATAATGACAGTGTCCCTTCTTTGCACTGTTCAGGGGTATCGGCAGCCAGAAAGATGTCGTTGACATATTGAATAAGAGACACCCCTTTCGGCACAGGAAAAGAATCAAGCTGCCTTTTCAATGCCTGACTATAAATGCTAGGACTCTCTGTATACTCTTGTGGAGCTCTACAGAACCTGTATAATCTATTATTCAAAGTGAAGCCGAACAAATATTGGCTGTCAGGGTGAATAGGTATTGAAAAAAATGCATTTTTCAAATCTATTACACTAAATGTAGTGAAAGTAGGAGAAACCATAGTAAGAAGTGTTGTGATGTCAGACACTACCGGATTTTGGGGCACCACAATTTTGTTAACTTCTCGCAAATCAATAATGAATCTGTAAATTTTAGTATCAGTGTCTCTTTTCAAAATAGGAAGGATAGGACTATTACAAATGTTATAAGGGACTTCTTCCACAACCCACACCATGATCAAATCCTGAACAATGTGCGTCAGTGCTTCTTCGCCTTCCCGAGATATTTTATATTGGGGTAATCGAGGCAATGAAGCACCTTCCTTTACTTGAATATGCACTGGTGGAATAGCCATTTGTCCCACATCGGTATCTGATGTAGCCCATAAAGTACTAGGTAACGATGCCAGAGCAATATCTTCTTTAATGAGACAAGACCTCTCAACCGTTGGATAGTTATTATTTAGGATAACACGCACACTTTCTGGTGAACAACGTATTGTAGCGTGGAAATATTTGAGCATATCGATACCCACAATGTTATCTGCCGTGTTAGAGGAAAGCAAAAATGGACATGCTGCAGTGAATTTATCAAGACTAAATGCAAGTGGCTGTGACAGTGGGCTAGATGTAGGTGTCCCATTGAATCCTATCGATGTTATCATTGCGCCAGACAGGGGAGCCCTAGGAACCAATTTTTTAGACAGAGCACTACGAGTAGCTCCTGTACCAACCAGAAACCGATCAGTAGAGCCCAAGACATTTGCATCAACATAAGGACCTTTCTGATCTACTGGGACCTCAACCGGTTCCTTACCCCATCCTAGGCATTCCTATGCATAATCAGAATCCCCAAGACCATCAGCCGAATAATCAGACATTTGATATTGATTTCGTCTATCAAAGGTATTAGAATAATTTGGTCCGTGTTCAACTGCCTCAAATCTGGTACGATTTCCTATTCCTCCCCTTTGTCCTGAATTCCCTGGGTGTCCTCTCATACTTCCTCTGCCCCATTGATACTGCTGATCTCGCAAAAGGGGGCACTCAGAACGCCAATGTCCAATCTCTTTACAATAAGAACACTGATCAGAAGACAAAGTTGATCTAGAGAAAGGGGGTACACCTGGGGTATATACTGCACATCCGCCTCTACTACCACCTCTGAATGGTGGACCATATACTTGAGCCAACATAACTTTCGTATTTAAATCCTTAACCTTCTTATTCTCTTTACCTTTTGCTTCCAATTTCTGACGCTCATAATACTGGGCCATAGTCAAAAGGGAGACGGGGAAGACGTAGTCCACGAACTTTCGCTGGCGTTTAGGCGACTAGCTATTTCTGGCAAAATGTTAGCGACAAATTTGTCGATGAACAGATGCTTACCTGTGTCATCTGTCAATGACTGCCCATTAAAGTCATGGAATGTCTCTTCAAATCGTGTAAAGAAATCACAAACTGACTCATCCGCTTTTTGTTTACAAGACGCTAACGTTGTCCAGTCTATTTTCTTAGGGGTATGAGAGTTTTTAACTTAGTCACAATATCTTTGGGAAGATCTAATATCTCCTGTTGTGGTTTCTGCGCAGGTTCCCTGGCCGCATCTATTGCTTCTAAATGTACCCAAGTATCACCATATGCTGAATTATCATCTATTTTCCAAATTGTTCTCCACATATCAGGGGACAAAATAAGTCCAAAAAACATATCAATATCTGGCAAGGTCATAGTGCAGGAGCTAGTGGCGCCTTCCACTTCTTCATAGAAAGCGGACGGATTTTTCCGCGGATCGGGCAAAGCAGCTTTAAGAGCCATAACGTCTGCTCTACTCCAGGGAGTATAGACCCAATCATAGACAAAATATCCCTTTGCATCATCTGAATCTTTATCAGCACTTGTTCCCGCACCCTTCGGAGGAACATACAGGGGCGCAGCTTCACGCATCGGTTTTACAGAAACCACAGTATCACTAGGGTCATTGTCTGCCCCCAAAACTTCTTCTTTTTGCACTGGGGTCTGAACTGTTTATGCAGTTTTAACTGTACCAGCTGATTTTTGCTCCGCTTTTAAACTTAGTGTATCATGTCTTAATTTAACTACTCGCCTAATTAAATCAGGTATATTTGAAAAAAGGAAATTTCCATCACTTAATTGTTTATAATCAGAATTGATATCAGTAGGCTCTAAGTTTTTAGAAACGTTTCTAAAACCAAGTATTACCTCCCAGGTGAACTTCTCTGCAAAATGTAACTGCTCTAAATCCTTCCACTGCTGAACCTTCGCTTTAAGGTCTGGAGCAGAAGTAGTCCCATGAGCTTCTTTGCGAGCAGTAGATCTGATAGTGGCCTTTTCATCAGTAGTCACAGTAGAGCGAGTCTGCCACCCATCTTGCTTATCTATGTCTTTATCATCTGAAGAAAAATGTTCTTCTTCAGAAAGATCATCCTCAGGGGCAGAGGGAAACTTATACGGGGGTGGAGGTCGAACTAACAAGACGGAATCATCCTGAGGTTTATTAAGTATGGGATAAATGGGTCGCCTAATAGGGTACTGGCCAGTTACCTCTAAACGACGCTCCCTTTCCTCTTTTTCTTTTATTGCCTTCATCTCTTTATTTTTTAATTCCAACGCTTTTTGATATATCGTTTTTCTCTGTTCTTTTTCTGCTATAGCTCCTTCTTTCCTCACTCTCTCTTGCACTTCTTTCTTCCACATTCGTACACAATCAAACATATCTTGTCAACTTTTTCTTTTAAACAAACACTGCTCTACATATTGAATCTTTTTAAAGTCAAGTGACCCATTCACTGGCCATCGTAGATCAGGATCCTTTTTCCTATATTTGTTCCACAGTGTACTATACATTATGGAAGAAATACCATATTTGACATACATATGTCTATTAGGTGTCCCCTCTGGGGGAGCCGTCTGACTTCTTTCTAAATCCTTTTTGGTACCATCAAGACAGCAACACAGCCTGCGGAGTGTGCTGGGAACAGGCATGCTACCAAATCTTTGTAAAATATTACTGCTCCAAAATATTCAAAAGTAGAGAAAAATCTCCACATTACCTGCCTTTATCTTTTGCAAAAAATAAATCAAACAAATAAAACCAGAATCTTAGCCAAGCATATCAAGAGTGCTGCTTCAGCGACCTTACCAAACAAGAGTCTCAAACTTCCAACTGCCAATCTCTTGGTGGACCTAATGGTCACTGCAAAAATTACGCCAAAGGATACATCAGTCAGGACCGGCCATCACCCGGAGGGTCAAATCGAAAAATCCTGAAAAGTCACTTTGGCTGTAAAGACAAGGGTCTCCTCATGCAGGACGTCTCCTCAGTAATATTCCACTCTTCCGTCAAGACCACTCCTTCGGACAGCCGCGTCTCCGATGAGGACCCCGTGTCGAGAGCCAACTGTGGAAATGTGCCTTTTAGTGAGCACACCGGTGCAGGGGTCACCCATCTCTGTCCACGGGTCCGTAGACCATCAAAATAGAGATTGGCACTGAACCTGGAATCCAAATAACAAGTTTATTAATCACTCATCAGTGGGACTATGTCCACACAGCACTCTCAAGTGCTGCCTGAGGTAGTACATTGAATACACAGACCATGGTGCTTACATACAGAGGGGCAGATTTATGAGCCCCCTGCGCCTCATTTATGCCGCCGTTGCGTCACTTTTGTGACGCAGCGACGGCGCAAATCCTGCGCCATGCTGCGGGGTATTTACAACGTGAGGCATCTGGCAGATGCGTCACGTTGTAAAGCCCTGCGCCACATGTAGGCGTTCTGGAGCAGGGGGGGGCATTCCGGCGCAGGAACGCCTCCGAAAAGTGGCTGAGTGAAATCTACAAGATTTCACTCAGTTACTTTTAAGGCCATGCTGCGTCAAAACCCTGCGCCTGCTTGAAGCAGGCGTAAGGATTGACGCAGCATGTAAGGGATAGGGCACCCCCGAGCCTTGCTGGAGCTGCATCGCGCTTGCGACGCAACTCCAGCAATGCGCCGCCTTTTCGACAGGAGATGCGTCACGCATCTGCCCATCCGAGTGCCACAGTGCACCGCATTGTAAATGCGGCGCATCAATGGTGGCGCACGGGTGGGCAGATGCGTCGCAACTCTTCTGGCGCATCTCTGCTGATTAGCAGAGATGCGCCAGATGTCATAAATCTGCCCCAGAGTTTGTTGCAGAGTAAGCATGTAGTTACAAATAGAAGGTACAAGCCTATACAGGAATAGTTACAGCCAGACATTGGCAGATGGGTAATCACTTAGTCAGCAAAGTGGGAGGGAGATCAGAACTGCTTACAACAGTAGAAAACAGTTGACAGTTACATCTTTAACCAGGTGCATTTCAGCAGCTACGGGCCTTTTCTGAGCACTTACATTGCTTAGGCTCAGTACAGAAGGAGTTAACTAAAGCTGATGACTCAAGCAGAATAGAAGGGCAAGCAACAGTTAAGACGGAAGAATGACATAGCTAACAAAATGAATGCCACAACCAAGATGGCTTCAGCTTATGCTAACAGAAATTATTTCAGATTTCCACAGTACACAAGTTTTTTGTAGACACATGACACATCCATGATTTGCTGCATTTGAGAAAAATGCTCCTGGGAATTGAACCAAACCACGAACTATTGGAATGTTTCGTATGTTTCTGAAAATAAAACACAACAGGTTGGGAAGCCAAAGGCATCACATGCATTTAATGTAAAAATAGCAAATAGCGCAGCAAATAATCAAGCAACAATTGTCATTTCAACCGACCCAAACTCATACCCAAAACGGCCAGTTGGAGCGTGTAATACTAAAATGAATGCAAACTTAAACAGCTTATATAACATACCCTCTATACAGGTCTATCGAGCGCTAGCATGTGACAGAAACTTGTTACTTTTAGCGTAACCTCTCTAATCAGCTGCTGGAAGGATCTTCTCACGGAAAAAGTGTAAGACATCATTGTAGCACACAACAGAATCCAGGAATACTCTGTTGACTTCAATGGTTTCCTTAAAGTCACGTTTCTGGCAACTGAGAAATAATATATTAACAGATGGAGTTGGCCTAGGGGTGCCGGATTTCCGCTGCTTTGCAAGTCAGCTACAATGAATATCGTACTGGCTCGCAGCCCGTAATTTGCATGAAGTTGGCTACAAGCTGCAATCCCTGCGCCGGGGCACCCTGCACACCCTGCTATTACCGCAGAGCAGGATACCCCCTGACTCTCCCCTGTTGTTGCGAATAGCACTTTCTTATTGGAAAAAGGCCCTGCAATACACAAGGCAATGTCTCCCCTATGCCTCTAACATTCCCTTACTTGGTATTCCTATCACAACGGGGCTGGTCACTAGCCGGAGTAGACTCTGTTGGTCACGAGAAAGGGTCTCCACAGTGGGGGTGCTGTTTGCTGATGTCGCCCTGATGGACCACGAGAACTTCGCTCGGGAACAAGGTGTCCCGCGCTCTCTCTTCATGCTACACGCAGCCATAACCCAATATGTAAAGAAGCACTGGTCGCCAAGCGGTGAAGAGCCCCCTACTCATGACATGAGATAACACATGCTGTGTACCTGATGGGTGAGGGACGACACCTCATTAGTTGGCTGTACAGAGGTAGCCAGGCCCTTGCAGGGACCTCCCGTACAACTCTTAGGGAAAAGTGGTCTAGAGATCTTGGAAAGAACTTAACGGATAAGGACTGGTCCTCTCTCCTAGGGTAACCCAAGAAGGTGTCCCGTAACGCCAAATTCAAGCGCATACAATATATGATACTCCACAGGGCCTACCTCACCCCAAATCGCCTCAATTGCATGTACCCCGATGCACGTGTCTGTTGTCCTAGATGCCAGGCTGAGGACGAGGACCTCCTGGATATGTTATGGACATGGCCACGCCTCAGTGGGTTCTGGTCCCTAGTCACACAAATCATAGGATATAACAGGAACCCCCAACTGGGACATAGCAGAGCGCTGCTTGTTGGGAATATTTTGGCGCCCTAAGTCACAGAAAGTGCAACTGATATGGCCCTCCTCGTAGCAAAACGCTCCATTACAATGAAGTGGAAATCAGCCTCCCCCCAAGTGTACCCACTTGGCACGGAGAGATGGTCCGATGGGGTGGAGCAGAAAGCTCAGTCCTTAGATGGGAGGAATACTGCGGGTTGCCCAAAACAACTATCTCCATGGAATGGGACGAGATGCTGGAGATTTTTAAGGCCATCGATTCCCATACGCCACACCATGTATAGCACACAACACTCCATCTCCTCAGCACGTGACACTATTAGGCTTCCGCGCCCATCCGTACCCGACGCTGAGCCGGTCTGCCTGACTGAAGTCATTACCCTAGTGACCCCCATATGATGTATAGATGATCAAAATAGAACCTCAGGTCCGAATTCTTCCTTTTTGGGGTGAGCTAGATTATTGGGAGGTGAGCTAGATTATTGGGAGGGGGGGGTGGGTAATTAAGGAACGTTATGTTTGATTTTATTGGGCAATTTGCGGCTGACCTAGCGGATCAACTGCTAGATCCTGGAAATGTAAACACCCAAAACGGGTTATCATTCGTACTCTCATGCTAAATGTTAAAAAATGATGCCGCAACTTGGAATGTAAGAATTACGAGAGTTATGTACCACTGTATCAAAAGCTGCGGCGCTTCCTCAAGGTGCCACATTGTATAAAATCAATAAAATGTGTTTAAAAAAAAAGATTCTGTGTTGGGTGAGGGATGTACCTTGCATGGAATATGAGTGTGTTTAACTTCCCCGAGTCATATCGTGTTACACTAATCTAGTGTGTACGCAGAGCCCTAGGTCTGTCCCTGACATGAATATGTCCTGGGCTTTCCCTGCCGCCTGGAGGGGTGCATGAAGCATGCCCTAATTTGACGACAGTGAGCTTCTGCCCCTGCCATGCCTTCAATACATTGAGAGATGATGGCAGCAGGTAGTGTTTTAGGAGAACTAATAGTATGACCAGCCCTTTTTATCGGAGTCACTGGAGTGTAGGCCTATTGGCCCACTTGTATAGAGTTCCGCTTCTATGCACTTACTCAGTGCTTAGCATTAACATCCTAAGTGTGTGATAAGTGTATGGATGTGTGTTCCCTGCTTGGCGCATGGATGGTGAGTGAGCAAGCACGACTAATGGAGGCAGATGGGACCCCCTGGCTTAGCCTTGCACAAAATGGAACAGAGGGCTGTGCCTCCAGACAGTGGCAGTGTATTGTTCACATTAGGAGACCTAGACACTGAAGTGAGGAGATAAGAGACAGGGTTCTATTGGATGGTCTTGAGGCCTTTTTGAAAGCAAGGAGATATTGATGAGCCTTTATGAACACTGTTATTCAGTGGATGGTAGAGGTGAGTGGTTGGAATGGGAACAGCCAGACTCTGTTGTGAAAGATGAGGTAGCCTTTAGGTGAGGACTGTCATTTTGTATTTTTCTTCTTCCTCCTTCAGTCGAGCTGATAATAGCCAGGTGTAGAAACCTCACACTTTATTTTGCCTCTTTTGTGTATGCTCCAGGATGGAGATGACTCTGCTGTAAGTTGCATCACTCTACACAAATGTATGTCTGAAGAACTGTCGGGAACGGACACTTAAAAGGAAAACCACCCTAAACTGGTTCTACTGTTTCAGAAAGTGGATGCACATCTCCTTTCTGCCGGTTGCGTATAACAGGGGAGGTCTCTGCAGAGTACTCGGAGTACTGTTGTGCAACCAGGGCTAGAATCTGATTGACAGCCAGTCCCCAAAGGTGACAGGTCATAACCTGAAGTCTGGATCTCTTGCTAGAGAAGCTGTGTACCTGTCCACTCTGTACTAAACCCATTACAGGGACAGTAGCCAACTCTCACCAAAAGAGAGCATGTCTGATACGCCGCTGCAGGTTATGGGACAAGTCCAGTACCTACTCTTATAAGGGACAAGCCTCGGGCTCTGTACACACCCTAGATTAACATAACACCAAGACCAAATATCCAAAGTGAGGATACCAGATACTTACAGTCAGACACTCAGGGCAGGAGGACACGCCCTTATACCATGCAGGGGACACTCCCATCCCAGCCGCCTGCCAAACGGTTTTCAATATTTTCAACTGTGCTCTTACTGAGAACGTCCATTCCGCAACTATACATTTTGTGTTGCAACCTTTTCTACGGCCATTTTGAACTATGAATGACTGTTAGAACTGGGGGTCTCTAGTTGGCAGAGGTAGGTACCTTTGACCAAATAGGGACCCTTGCTTCTAAGTCAGGGAAAGAGGATTACACTGCTGGATAACCCCTGCTCACCCCCTTGGTAGCTTGGCACGGGCAGACAGGCTTATCTCAGAGGTAGTGTGTTAAGCATGTGTGAACACATACAGTAATACAGCAAAAAAATACAGATGGACACCACAAAGGTTTTATAAACATAAGTATTCTTTAGATAGACTTAACACAAGACCACAAACGACAAAAATCCACAATACTGTACTCAAAATTGACTTCAAGATGGCAGAATTAGCTTAGTTCAAGTTGTTGGATGAGTAACGCAAAATAAACAAAAGGCTCGGAGCGTTGGAGATGCATCGGTTCCTTGCTTCGGGGGAGACGATGCGTCGCGCCTCAATGCTTGCGCAGAGTAGGCGATGCGTCTTGATCCTTACCAGAGAGGAGGTGATGCGTAGATTCTCGCGCTGCAGCCCGGTTGCGATGCGGCAAGATGGCGCCTCGATGCGATGCGACAATCCGGTGCGCTGCGATAAGATGGCGCCCTTGATGTGACGATGTTGAGACGATGCGGCACGCCCTGGCAGCCTTCCGGCGACTCTGTACTTGGGAGCCGCAACAGGTCCTGCGACACGCTTCTCCGATGAAGCGACGGCGACCCTCATGGTTGCGACACGCTTCTCCGGTGATGCGACAGCAGACAGCTGCGACAAAGGCACGCTTCTGGGAGATGCGGCGGCGGCACGCTTCTCCGGCGATGCGATGACTACAGCTGCAGCGGCGACACGCTTCTTCTCGTTGCGTCGCGCTTCCAGCTCCCAGCGACACGCAGGCTTCTGCAGATAGAATTCCCAGCAAGGAAATTCAGAGGGGAGCTGGTGGTGAAGTATGTTGTCCCTGAGACTTCAGCAGGAGGCAAGCACAAGTTCAAGCCCTTGGAGAAATATTTTGCAAGATGATGAAAGTTCTGTAAAAGTTCCTTCTCCTCTCCTTGGCAATGAAGAAACCACTGCAGGCCAACCCAACAACACAGAGCACACTGGCAGGGGGGGCATTCCAACTCCTACAGCTTCCTTTGGCTCTTCTCCTTGGCAGAGGTTTCTTGTTGTTGTTCCAGAAGTGATCTAAAGTCTTGGGGTCTGGGTCCCCATATTTATACTACTTTTCTCTTTGTTCTCTGAAGGCAGAGAGGCTTTTGCCTAGTCCAAACCAGTTCTGGTCAGTGCTGGAGCACTTTGTTTACAAGACTCCTTCTTTACTTTCAGAGTGCAGGGCAGAGACATCAGACACACCACAGGAGGTGGAGCCAGCATTGTGGAGGGAAGGCACATCCCTATTCAGGTCCCAGGTGCAACTCCTCCCACCCATCTACATGCAGATCTTTCTATTCAGCCCTGTGCTGACTCACCCTCTGGAATCCCCCAGCCCCTGTCACTCACAGAACCAGACACACGATACACAACCTAGCAGAGGCAGGCTTGGACAGTTAAGCAAGAAAATACCTACTTTCTAAAAGTAGGAGGAGGCTGACAGAGGGAGGGAGAGAGGGAGACAGAGGGAGACGGACAGAGAGAGGAGGCTGACAGAGGAAGGGAGAAAGGGAGACAGTGGGAGATGGACAGAGGGAGGAGGCTGACAGAGGGAGGGAGAAAGGGAGACAGAGGGAGACCAAATCACCCTTGGGTGGTGTGGCCATGTCCGCTCGTCAGCAGGTGGACTGTGTGCATGTAGACAAGGTTTGGCAGTGCGTGAACCCCCCCCTTTAACCTTTGATAAACACTGGGCCATGTGTCAATCTGTGCACGAGTACATCCGTGCTGCAGGCACAAACCTAACCTTACACCCAGTATACCCACCCACTGTGTTTGTCAGAACCTGTCACAAATGCTTAAGTTACCTACCTGCATTCTCAAATAGCATGGAAAAAACACCATTTGGCCACGTACAGTGCAACACGTAAGGCGACTCTGCATGGCTTGCTACGCCCGCTCACTACACTGCTGACTGCGTTCCAAAAAGATGCATCAACTGAGATTGTGTCACACATAGGTAAAGTGTCGAAAGCTGTGGCCAAGGGACATACCCATGCACAAGTGCACTGTGAGAGGAATGCAAGCCAAATCCAACCACCCAGAGGAACTGTGCCAACTCAAAAATGAATGAAACATGGATGTCGCATGTAACACAATTAACATTGTCTCTCTCACACACAGGTCAACGTCGTCGATCTCCCCCCAACACTGGGGGGGAAGACTCACAGGACCAGGCTCTGCGTGAAGATGACCCCACCGGCAGCGACGACTCTCACCACTCCGTGGATGACCCAGACCAACCTGGCCCCTCTGGTGTCCAACAACCTGCAGCACCTGCGTCAGGTACAACTGTGCCAACCACCACCCCCATTCCTGCCACATCCCAGGAGACACCCAGGAGCCCTGCCCGCACACAATAACACAGCCAGTCTGTCCAGGAGGGACAAGGTTCTCCGGGCACCCAGGAGGAGGCAGGCGACACCGCAAATGCCATCCCTCAGGGGTCCCGGAGACCCGATGTGCCCACAACGGCAGGCCAGGCGCAAGTGGGCAGGGGTGGTGGGAGTGGAGGACGGCGGAGGCGCGAACCTGACCAGTTGGCTCAGGAACCGGTAATGTCACACGTCAGCAACATCCTGGACACATACCGGCGTGACACCAGGGGCATGGTCCAGATTGCGTCCACCCTCACAGACATCAAGGGGACCCTCAAGGAGATGAAGACCCTGCAGGCCGAGCAACATGCCTGTCAACAGCGACACCAAGGACGGATGGAGGCAAGACAGGCTGAGCTCGTGGCGGTGCAAACGGACATGACCCGTGTACTCCGTCGGATTGCCGAAAACATGGGCAACCCTCCCTGTGCCACCAGGCGAAGAACATCACCACCCACAGGGAGGGATCAGGAGGAGGAGGATTCATCCGACGGAGCATCACAAGCATCGTCACGGCCTGCTTCTGAAGGTCCCCGCAGGAAGGTGGGTCATCCACGCAAAAGATCGTGAGAGTCAGCGGAACATCACCATCTCCCAGGTTACCTGGCCTGGCACCTGGCCCTCTGGCCCAACAGCAGCACATCATCACATGACATTCTCTGGCACATGGACTTGCTGGTCACTCTCTGACCAATGTTGACAAAGACTGTGGCATAGACTCTGATGACTTCCAATGGCAAGGATACCAACTCCCCCTGTGAACTTTGGATTCTACACTCCCGCCAAGCACCTCTTGTCATCCCCCCCAAACACGTACCCCACCACAAATAAAAATCATCACAATCACGAGATGATGCCGTCATTTTGCATTATTCCACTACATGTGTGTGTTGTAAAGTCAAACCATGCCTGATTTCAGAAGTAACTCCAACCATCCATACCCTGGGGTCTGAGTTTTGGCACAGGACACACATGGGTCACAATGTATCATCCAATACAGACATGGAGCACCATACTCACCCGTGATGGGCCCAACCAGCTGAGGGGGTGCCCGCACAACTATGCCTACAGACCTATTTAGAAGAGCAACAGTCATGCGCAGAGGTCAGGAATCATGTGGAGTGTCCTGGGGTGCTACTCCCAGGTATGTGTAGACATGTGGCAGAACCATGTCCTGCATGCTTGAGTCAGGTGGATGTGGAGAATGGTGGGCCGGCCAAGGTTGGATGCATGGAGATGGCACAATGGGGTGTTGGATCACAGTGCCACAAGGTTGTGTTGTGGTTGTGGGCTGCATCCTGAGTGTGTGCGTGGATTGAGAAGGTCATCCTGCAGCTGGCAGTGATCCATTCCCCCCATCTCTGTTGGACGTTGATGTGGCTTGGTTGCCGGATGTAGAAGCAGAGCTGTGCAGATGCACCCTGGATGTGGACAAGTATCATGGGAGTTGTAACGCACATGTCCGTAGAGTGCATGGTAGTATTAGACACGGATGTTGGAGTTGACCTGGGGGATGGTCTCTCTTGCCTTGAGGTGGATGGAACTGGGGATCTTGTGCATAATGCAGAGTGTGCTGCAGCATGAGGCACAGATGCTGCTGATCAGCATAGTACATGTCAGCAAGCAATCCATGATGAACACCAGCTTGTTTGGGTGGACACTGGGTGCCCTTGCTGCAGGGTCTGCAGCAGCATGCGCCATGTCAAGAAAACAATGCCACAAGTTGCACACAAAGACAAGGATCTCAGGAAGGAACTATGCAAAAGGTGTATGTCAAGGAAGGAATGTCTGGTTCAACATGGCACACACACACACAATGGATGCACATGCAGCACAGTTGCCGTCGTGGAGACTGACATGCCACAATACCTACACAGCCATGGACATCATGCACAATACAGATTCTAATCCCTGACACACATCTTGCATCTTGCTACTCTACACATAGACTCATATGCACTATCTCTGATGACTATGCCAGACATGCCGCATGCACAGTGGCAACAGACCACCATTGACAGAGATGAGGCACCTTGGAGGCAGAGGGACACCTTTATTAGTCATGTGTGTCGGAATGCTAATGCAACTCTGTCAACACATACACAGGTCATGTGGATGAACATGTGGGACCGACACTGGCACCCCCCTTTGCACCACAGATGCTGGAAATCCATAGAACTGGCACACAAGTGACGGGTTACAGCTCAACACCCCCTGCTGCTCACGGAGAGGCTGCTATACACCATTGAGCCTCTAATGGGGAATTCACACACCATGTCAACCCGGTGCAACCCGTATGTTTCTGAGGGCAGTGTTACACACATTGATGGCTTCATCACAATCCAGTATCCGATTACAGATGACTGTCACCAAGTCTGACCATCAATTCAGGTGAATTCAGCTCCATGTCATGTGCCCCATGGTGATTCTACATGTATGCAAAGTAACAAAACATGAACAGGAGCAGTGCACACACATTCCAAACAAATACCACACCCAAAAAGCCGTGCTGCATCCCTTACCCTAAGGAGATTTTCAAACTTGTTCGTGCATGTAACGCTGATTCAGCACATGTCGCTGTGTTCATGAGGAATAGCAGGAGCACAACAATGCCACCAGCAGACAGCATGCGCAAGTACCTGTGGATGAGAGACACACAAGGAGTCAGCCAAAAGAAGCACATCCGCATGCATGTGCATGTACTCGACACGTATAAGGTTGTCAACATGCTAGGTGACAATGATGACTCTGGAAAAACATTCTTCTATTGCACCATCACTCGAGTGACACATCCAAACACACCTCTGACTCACTTGGCAGACATGCAGGTGGACACACACATTGCAACACATGCCACACACAGCCCAATGCGTGCACACTCAGACACTGGAACTCACCACTAAGCAAAGAAGTCGCGTATGAGCCGACTACGGATGTCCTCCACCGCCTCCTCCTCCTCCACATCACTTGCCTCGTCACCAAGCCCTTCATCCTCCACGGGTGGATGGTCCTGCTCATCCGGATCTAGGATGAGTGGCCCACCTTTCTCCACTGCCATGTTGTGCAGCATGCAGCACACGAGGAAGATCTTGCAGACCTTCACCGGTGCATATGGGAGTGCGCCGCCGGTTTTGTGGAGGCAACGGAATCGGCTCTTCAGGAGGCCAAACGTCCTCTCTATCACTCGCCTGGTCTGCCCATGGGCGTTGTTGTAGCAGTGCTCGGCAGCCGTGCTGGGGTTGCGGAGAGGCGTGATCAGCCATGGCATGTTGGGATAGCCAGCGTCCCCTATATGGAAACATCATGGACAAAAGTGGGTCAGGAGAAGCAGTAAGACAGGAAGATGACGCTAAATACAGGACTGCCAGAGTATACCCACCAACAATACATGCTCGTTCGTTGCGCAGCTGCAGCATCATTTCAGGCACCCTGCTGCGCCTCATGATGTAGGCATCGTGTGCTGATCCTGGAAAACGAGCACAGTCATGTGATATCACCATGTTGGCAAGACACACCACAAGGGCATTAATGGAGTGGTAATGCTTGCGGTTCCTATACGCTACCTCCTGTGCCTGTGGTGGTACCAAAGCCACATGTGTTCCATCTATGGACCCAATGACATGGGGCATCCCTCCCAGGGCATAGAACTCACGCTTGACACCTGTCAACTGCTCAGGATTTGGGAATTTAATGAACTCATCCAGGTGATCCAACATGGCCTCTAAAATATCATGCAGAACACGGCTGAACATGGTTTGGGGCATGCCACCAACATGAGCAATGGTATATTGAAAGGTACCCGTGGCAAAGAAATGTAGGGCTGCCATCACCTTCATCTTGGGTGTCAGTGCAGTAGGAAACCTGTGTAGCGGTTGGAGGTGTGCTTCCAGCCGGGCGGTCAAGTCCTCAATCAACGGTTGGCTGAAGCGGTAGCGCCGTATACAGTCACGTTCCCTCAGGGCAGCCAAGTCTGGCATTGGTCGGGGGAGAGGCGGAGCCCTGCAGTAAATTTGAAGGGACAACGAAGAGTGAGGACAGTACACCACCAATGTCAATGTACTGAACACATGGTCAACAGGCAATACACATATGCTACATACAGAGTCAGGTCTGTGCAACATATCCTGGACACGTATGCCAGGCATGTGACACTCCTACCAAGAGGCAGCCACAAACGTGGATTCTCAAGCTCAACATGACATGGCATGAAACTAGCTGTGGGCCTATGTGAGTGAACAGGCAGACGCATCACAGGAGTGCCAGACATCCGCATATATGCAGAATAAGTATGTTAATCATACAGACAGGTTGCGGAACACTAGAGGCACAGGTCACATGTCATAGAAAAAGGACAGACCACACACCTTGCCATGAAGGAGTACATGTCTAGACTGATCACACATACATTGAGAGTATGCAGATATGTCTTTGTTTTGAAACTCCGTGTCGATGCATACATACACACCTTACGTCGGATTACACATGTGGGCTGGTGTGCGTAACAGTGTGCCATGCCCATCTACACACAGACACATGTTGGTTGCAGCAACTGCCGATGCATTTGACCAAACACCTACAGCAAACCTATGGGAACACATGATACACACATGACATAGTTACAGCGTGCAACGCGGGCATTCACATCTCAGGTGTAATATTCCGTGTACCTGGCATCAGGGTACAGTTGCGGGTGTCGGTGACTGTGCCATGCCAGTGACGCATGGCTCAACAAGTCTGTACTACATGCACATATGTCAAATGAGTGAAGGGGATGTGTGGCACATAGTGCACCATCACACATGACATGTGTACACAGCTCATCATACATTTATTTGTTTCACACCTCAGGAGTAATGTGCCACATCACAGCCTGACACACCTGTGCCCGACACATGTAGTACTGCACAGACAATGCCTTGATGTCCAGCCTTGGCCAAGTATGACAGCTCTATTCCTGTCTGTGTGCCGCCTGTCACCACTGTCAGGTGTGAAACGCACCGTACATACGCTCTGAGGGCGTGTGTAGGGTCCCTATCACAATGGGAGTGCTGGCGTATGCGTACGCCATAGTAATACGGACCGTACAGGCGTGTGTACGGTCCCTATCACTATGGGAGTGCTCGCATATGCGTACGCCATAGTAATACGGACCGTACAGGCGTGTGTATGGTCCCTATCACTATGGGAGTGCTCGCGTATGCGTACGCCATAGTAAGACGGACCGTACACGCGTGTGTACGGTCCCCATCACTATGGGGGTGCTGGCGTATGCGTACGCCATAGTAAGACGGACCGTACACGCGTGTGTACGGTCCGTATTACTATGGCGTACGCATACGCCAGCACTCCCATAGTGATAGGGACCGTACACACGCCTGTACGGTCCGTTTCACTGCATTTGGGGTGCCCTAGGGCCATGGAACGCACCGTACCTGTGTGTAAATATTGAAATAACATAGGGGACACATGAGGGACAAGTATAAGGGCCTAAATGCATGCTGGTTGTCATGGAGACCGAGTTTAAAGTTTGAATTTTTGCATCAGGTGGCCAGCAGAAGTCGGTTGGAAACAATATACTTTGTTGCAAAGTGGTTGTTGACTTGACATCATGCTCAATTTTTAAACCATGCAAAGCCACTCACTGGGGTAGGTTTAAAGGGATTGGAGGAAACGTAGGATGCTAATGTGACTGACCATTCACTCTGTACTCCTGTAAATGAAACAGGCCAGCAAGGCAGATATAAGGCAGCCAGGTCCCATGAGAGAGCACTTGCCTGCACATCCTTTCATTCCACAACACTGCTGCTGCTTGTGATTCCTCTGGCACCATGTCCAGGTCTGTGGAGAGGGCCCAGCCATTCACCATGGAGGAGAATATGGCGTTGGTGGATGTGATCCTCCCACAGTACACCATGCTGTATGGACGACCAGGGGAGCAGGTGAGTGCAGACTCCACTAGCTTAGACTGTGCCCCTTTTTTGTGACTGTGACTTCTGGCATTGTGTCCATGTGTGACAGACATGCAATGTTGTTTACAGTGGGTCCCAGGGTGGGGAAGGCCTCATGTCTCCCATGCAGAGCATGCTGTAGTTCCTGTGTGCACTCCTCACTTGCATAGTGCTTACTGTGACAATCAATGCATGGTGCATGCCACATTCCGCCTGGCTACTCCTCCTGGGAATGTTGTTTCTACAGTCCTGATGTGATTCTGTGGTCCCCCCAGTGTGACAGGTGACAGTACCCATAGATGTGTGTTTGTTTAGTGTACCTGTGCTGTGAGTGTCCAAATGATGTGTTGGTCCCCTGGACATTGGTGTGTGTGTGTAAGTCCCCTGTCATGTGGGTGAGTGCATATGGGGAGTGTTGCACACCAGCTGCATGAGGGATGGATATACCCTACCCATCTGATGTGAGCAGGGAGCAGTGCTGTGTGACTGCCGTGCTGAGCCAGCCCCACACCTGTGACACCCCCCAGTCTAGTGGCACATGGGCAGAGTGAGGTGTGTACCCGCAGTTGGCAATGGCAGGTGATTGTCCTGTGCCTGTGTGTGTCTGTGTACTCTGCTGAGGTTGCGTCAGTGGGCTGGGGCATGTGACTGCTTTGAGGTGCTGTACATAATCCTGGTGTAGCTTGTGATGCACAGTGTGATCCAGGATCATTGATTGTGTGGCACCCCTCATGCCACCTGTGTACTTTCAATGCCACGTAGTGCATTTGGCCTTCCCCAGAGGATAATGTCCCTATGACAAAGGTGCAATGAGTTGCCTGCATACCATGGCCTGTTCATACAAGACAAATTATTAATATGTGTGTCTCTGTGTCATTGCTCAGGTGTATTAAAGTATTCTCACTTTTGCATCCTCACAGGTAGGCGTCCATGCCAAGGGGGAGATATTGAAGCAAGCCGTCAGTGCCGTGAGGAAGACGGAGGGTCGGAAGCGGCGCCTAGCCCAGGTGAGGAAACGCTGGCAGGATATCCGGTGCTGGACGAGGAGGATCGCACGGGTCCTGCTGGGGGACTCACCTGAGAGCCACAAGAACCGTGGGCGCCGGCGTCTGACCCACATCCATAAGCGTGTGCTGGCGGTGGTCTTCCCCGACTTGGATAGGCGCTTACGGGAGAAGCAGCAGCAGGAAGGGGGTAGGTACATGTGTGTTTGTTGTGTTTCACCAGCTTTTGGAAGTGCGCTGTTGCATGGATGCACTGCCAAGGTTTAAATGTGCAGTGCATAACCTGTTCCCCTAAGTAAACCGGTGCTGTTCTCCCTCCCTTCCCCTCCTTGCCATGTGTTCCTTGGTCTGTGTGTAGTCACTCTTGCACAAGGTTATCTAGGCTGGAAGTTAATCCAAGTGCCCAATGCTTGCAGCATCATGTGTGGGGGTGGTGTGTAACAGGTTTTGGGACCTTGCCTGTGCCCTGGCCAGTTCAGTCATTGTGGGGTCCATGTCAGTTGGCACTGATGGTGAGTCCCGACATAGCAGTGTGTCTTAAAAATGTACTGCCTTACAGCATGCATGTCCAATGTTGTGCCCTCTGACATGATGTGCATGAGTGGGAGTAATGCATAGTGCAGGGACGGTTGCTTCAGTTGCAGTCATATCCATCCAGGACCATGGAGGAGTGTGGCCACTACCGTGCCCTGGGAAACCTTTCCCTAGGTATCATGTGTGTCATCCAACTATGTGGACATTCTCTGTGTCTTCGGCATAGGTTGGGCTCTGTGGCATTGTACCCTGGCCTCATCTGTATTTACATAAACTGTGCTACATGTGTCCACTGTACAGTGTGACCCAATTTTGCTTGTGCATACTCACAGTGGGCAGTGCCTGTGTGTATTGGTACGACAATCTGATGATGGTTGATTGTCAATGATATATGTGGACAGGCGCACCAGGGGTAGTTTGTGTACAATCAGGATTTAGTGCAGGCCATGTGTTTTCATCCCAGAGTAAGAGGTGTAAGTATTTATTTATTTATTTATTTTTATCATTTATTAAGCGCGAACAAATGCCCACAGGCGTCTCGGCGCTGTACTGTTATTACTCTCCCGGTGATCTTATAAGTAGTTAGAGGTTAAATAACCAGGTCTTCAATTTTTTCCTAAAGGACATTAAGTTTGAGCAAGATCTTATGGTTTGCGGGAGTGTATTCCATAGTCTTGGGGCGACTACTAGGAAGCGCCTGTCTCCCCAGTTGACTAGCCTGGTCCGTGGCACTACAAGGTCATGTAGTTTTGCTGATCGTAGTGTTCGAGTGGGGACATATGGAACCAGATGTTCACACAGGAATTGAGGCGCTTGAAGGTGCAGTGCCTTGTAGACAATGCATAAAGTTTTGAATTTTATTCTGTTCCTAACAGGAAGCCAGTGGAGAGTCCTCAAGGTCTCAGCCACTGGCGCGAATTTAGGAATATCAAGAAGGAGTCTGGCTGCTGCATTTTGGATTGTCTGCATTTTCTTGATAATCCTGACTTGCGCATTCCCAAACAAGCCATTGCAGTAATCCAATGCTGACAAAACCAAGGCGCTGATCAATGTTTTTCCCACGTTTTTTGGAAGGAAAGGGAGAATCTTCCTAACCAGCCGTAATTTATGGAATGCCGTAGAGGCCGTTTGATTGGCATGGGCCATGAAATTTAGATTGTCATCGAAGATGACTCCTAAATTTCTCACCTTCGTGACCGGCTTAGGTACCGCTCCGAAGGAAGAAGGCCACCAGGTTGGGGACCAGCTAGGATTGAGGTGGCCAAAGGTGACCACCTCGGTTTTATCAGAATTAAGTTTCAAACTGTTTGCTGACATCCAGTTACCTATGGCCAGCATACCTGTTCTGAAACGCTGCGCCACTGCTTCCCCATCATTTCTGATAGCCAGTATCAGCTGTGTATCATCTGCATATGAGGTAAGGTTCATCCCATGCGCTTTGATGGTGTTTGCGAGGTCCGACACATATATGTTAAATAGCGTCGGACTGAGGGATGAACCTTGAGGTACCCCACATGGCAGTGATAGCTCTGCGGATTCAAACTGGCCCAGTATGACAGACTGGGATCTCTCTGCCAGAAAAGACGCCAATAGAGTACTTCCTCTGTCTCAATCACATTGTCTCAGGTAGGGGGTGGTTTGTGCGGGCATGGCCTACATGTCAAAATATGGAGTCTCCTTGCTAGGTCTGGCCTGTGTGTGATGTTTGTCTGCACATACACTCAAGGTGCAGTGACCCAGTCATGTTGGGCATGGTTTAATATATTAGCTTTGCAGCATGTGCAAAAAGTCAATATACATGGTTCCTGCTCATCCCTTTTTTGGCAACGCTGTGTGGTGCAGATGCTGTGCATGATTGTCCCCAGAGCCTGGCTCCTCTGTCCAATTTAATATCAAGTAATTTGCTGTTGTGTCATGCTCTCCATTGTTTCAAAGTGGCATGGTGGGTCAACCAACTGTGTAGTGCAGGGCCTACATATGTACCTTGTATTGTAGATGTTACTCATGTTGCTTTTCAGGCTATGCACTGTGACCTATGTAGATTTGACTCATGTGACATATGTATACAGGTGTCTGATTATTTCCTGTCTCTTCACCTTGCCCACAGCATCGTCGGGGGACTCCGAGGGAGACACGGGCACGGACCGTGAGGAGGGAGCGAGCACCAGTGCCAGCAGTGCTGTCTTGTCTGGCGCATCGAGTGGCACGGAGGCCGAGCGGAGTGAGGCGGAGGACCTGTCCAGTCCCACCACTGACTATGACGCTGACGGGTCCGAGGCTGAGCTCCCAGAGGGGGCGGAGGCAGCTCCCACAGCTGAAAGCAGCACTCCATCTCAACCCGCCCCCTCCGTTACCATCACCGGCCTCCCACTTGCTCGGGTCCCTTCCCGCCGTGCTAGGTCACCACGTGTCTCCTTCTTGCCAGGCACCGCACCCCCTGCCCCTGTCTCCACTGCTGCCGTGAATGCCGAGTCTGTGGACATCCTGCGCCAGTTGCAGGTTGGTCAGACTGCGATGCTTAATGTCCTCCATGGCCACACCCGATTGCTCACCCAGATGGAGGCATACATGGAGGGCATCTCAGCTGCGCAGTCTGACCAACGCCAGTTGCTGAGGTCCATAGACTCGACACTGACTGCAGCAGTGGATCTCCTGCAGCGCTGCGTCCCCCCCCCACCCCTGCACCATCCACACTTCCCACTCCCATGCCTGTCCCACGCACACCCAGACGTCCCCATGCACGCACCCCACCAGACACAGGCACCACACCATCAGGGAAGGCCAAGCGCACACCTCTCACGCACACACAGGGTGAAGTAGGCACACCCACTGGGTCGGGGGGCAAACGGAAGACACGCAGCCACAGTGGGAGTCCACATTCCTCACAACCCACTCCCTCCGAATCCACTCCCCTCAGCTCTCCTTGCCATGATTCCAACAAAGATTCCTTCATGGCCGCTCTGTCCCTGAGCCCCAAAGTGACACCACCCCGCAAGCGGTCAAAGGAGTCCCCGGTCAGGGTAGTTGAGTCCCCCCCCTGTCCACACCCTCCCCCAGTAGCGCTGCGACCCATCCCTCCGACCCCCCCCCTCCTTGGGGCCTGTGGTTCCTTCGGGTGCAGGGGAGACGCTGGGGGACCTTGCAACCGTTTGCAGCGCCATTCTCACCACCACCTTTGGCGCTGCCCCACCCCCTGTGGTGGAGTCCTCCGTCTCTGCACCCACAATACCTGCCCTTGCCCCTCCTGTCCCTTCGGTGCCTGGTCCTTCCCCCCCACATGATGCCCCCCCTCCTGTGGAAGCAAAGGAGGTATGAACTGTGCAGGCAAGCTAGGGGACACGCGTCCCTATGTGTCCCCCACCAGGAATTGGACTATGGACTGCCCTATGGGCCTTGTACATATTGCACTTTTATTGACAATTTTATTTTTTTCATGCGGAAAAAAGCAATGTTTTTTTTTCCTTTGTACACTACTGCTTCTCTGGTATTGCTGTTGGTGGTGCTGCTCCATGATTTAGGGTGGTGATAATGTGTTAGGTGTCTGGGAAATGTTGTGGTGTGCTGCTCATGGGGTGGACCCTGGTATCTGTGTGCCATCACAAGGGCTCTGCAAATAATCTTTGCTCATGTGTGTTCTTACTGTATGGTGACATTGTCCCAAGGTGTGTTCCTCCCTCTGTGGACCCTGACATCTTCCCTGCAGGGTGTTTCCATAATGTTGTGCTGAGCTGTGTCTACATTTCCTTGGTGTGTGACGGATCCGTTCAACTTTGGCCATGCATGCTGGGCAATGTCTCCACCTGCATCATTAGTGGCATCCTTGGTGGTCACTGTACTTGTGTATGGAGTTTATTGACATTACTTCATGTGGACATGTTCCCTTTTACACACTATGCATGTGTGTACTCGCACACATGTGTTACGTGTTCTGCAGGGTCTTTGGGCACCCGACTGACATTTGTGGCCATTGTATCTGTGGGTACTCCACCCTTTTCTTTCCATGGGCACTGCTGGGAGGACTCGGCACCCACCCCTCCTATGTCTGGGCACTGCTGGGAGGACTCTGCACCCACCCCTCCTGTGTCTGGGCACTGCTGGGAGGACTCTGCGCCCACCCCTCCTATGTCTGGGAACTGCTGGGAGGACTCTGCACCCACCCCTCCTGTGTCTGGGCACTGCTGGGAGTGATAGGCACCCACCACCCCTATGTCTGGGCACTGCTGGGAGGACTCTGCACCCACCCCTCCTGTGTCTGGGCACTGCTGGCAGTGATAGGCACCCACCCCTCCTATGTCTGGGCACTGCTGGGAGGACTCTGCACCCACCCATCCTGTGTCTGGGCACTGCTGGGAGTGATAGGCACCCACCCCTCCTGTGTCTGGGCACTACTGGGAGTGATAGGCACCGACCCCTCATATGTCTGGGCACTGCTGGGGGTGATAGGCACCCACCCCTCCTATGTCTGGGCACTGCTGGGAGGACTCTGCACCCACCCCTCCTGTGTCTGGGCACTGCTGGGAGGACTCTGCACCCACCCCTCCTGTGTCTGGGCACTGCTGGGAGGACTCTGCGCCCACCCCTCCTATGTCTGGGCACTGCTGGGAGGACTCTGCACCCACCCCTCCTGTGTCTGGGCACTGCTGGGAGGACTTTGCACCCACCCCTCCTGTGTCTGGGCACTGCTGGGAGGACTCTGCGCCCACCCCTCCTATGTCTGGGCACTGCTGGGAGGACTCTGCACCCACCCCTCCTGTGTCTGGGCACTGCTGGAAGGACTCTGCGCCCACCCCTCCTATGTCTGGGCACTGCTGGGAGGACTCTGCACCCACCCCTCCTGTGTCTGGGCACTGCTGGGAGGACTCTGCACCCACCCCTCCTATGTCTGGGCACTGCTGGGAGGACTCTGCGCCCACCCCTCCTATGTCTGGGCACTGCTGGGAGGACTCTGCACCCACCCCTCCTGTGTCTGGGCACTGCTGGGAGGACTCTGCGCCCACCCCTCCTATGTCTGGGCACTGCTGGGAGGACTCTGCGCCCACCCCTCCTATGTCTGGGCACTGGTGGGAGGACTCTGCGCCCACCCCTCCTATGTCTGGGCACTGCTGGGAGGACTCTGCACCCACCCCTCCTGTGTCTGGCCACTGCTGGGAGGACTCTGCGCCCACCCCTCCTATGTATGGGCACTGCTGGGAGGACTCTGCACCCACCTCTTCTGTGTCTGGGCACTGCTGGGAGGACTCTGCGCCCACCCCTCCTATGTCTGGGCACTGCTGGGAGTGATAGGCACCCACCCCTCCTGTGTCTGGGCACTGCTGGGAGGACTCTGCACCCACCCCTCCTGTGTCTGGGCACTGCTGGGAGGTCTCTGCACCCACCCCTCCTATGTCTGGCCATGTACGCTCGGGACATACACGGGTGGGGGTACGCTCCGTACATGCACGGGTGGGGTGTGGGTATGCTCCATTCATACACGGGTGGGGGTACGCTCCGTACATACATTGGTGGGGTGTGGGTACGCTCCATTCATACACGGTGGGGGTACGCTCCGTACATACATTGGTGGGGTGTGGGTACGCTCCATTCATACACGGGTGGGGGTACGCTCCGTACATACACTGGTGGGGTGTGGGTACGCTCCATTCATACACGGGTGGGGGTACGCTCCGTACATTCCCGTACCCACGCTCTGCAGGCCTGGGTACGGCCCGTACCCATGCCTTTGGAACGTGGGTACGGTGCGTACCACCATTATTGGGGTGCCGTAGGGGTCCGCATCGTACCCAGGCCTTAAGAGCGTGTGTACGGGTCGTACCACGCGTACCCCTACATCACTCCAACAATGACGGTACGGCCCATACCCACGCTCTTCAGGCCTGGGTACGGTGCGTACCCCTACGGCACCCCATTGGGGGTCCGCACCGTACCCAGGCCGGAAGAGCGTGGGTACGGGCCGTACCGCAATTGTTGGAGTGAGGTAGGGGTACGCGTGGTACGACCCGTACCCACACTCTTAAGGCCTGGGTACGGTGCGGACCCCCAATGGGGTGCCGTAGGGGTACGCACCGTACCCAGGCCTTCAGAGCGTGGGTACGGGTCGTACCACTCGTACCCCTACATCACCCCAACAATGCTGGTACGGCCCGTACCCAGGCCTTGAGAACGTGGGTACGGGCCGTACCGCCATTGTTGGGGTGACGTAGGGGTGGGCGTGATACGACCCGTACCCACGCTCTTAAGGCGTGGGTACGGTACGTACCGGAATTGTTGTGTTGCCGGTTCGCGTCAACATCCACTTCCGTTGTGGCGGACGCTTGCGTTGCTGGACACGCCCCCTCGAGGTGACCAGGTCCTGCAGGTCAGGTATGTCCAGGGCATGTCTGATTTGGGACTTGGGTGGGGGCTATGTGTCCTGCCCCTGCCCCCCCCCCCCCTTTGCCCCTAGGTGTTGTTCTGACCTTCTGCGGCGTCTGCGTCGGTTCCTATAGAGCAGGTGGACTGCTATGAGGGCTGGGATGACACATAGGTTCGGGTCCATGGCTGTCCGTCGCGTACAGGTGCTCCTTGTGCGCGTCGTCCTGATTTCCCGACAAGGGATTTTGTTTTAGAGTGATCTATTATTTATAAATTTCAAAGATTTGAATCAATAAACATGTTAAGATGAAATAACACCACTGTGAAATCAATCCAATGATCTGAACATCATAAACATATAATGACAACAACGCACACGGGGGTTCTTTTCTGTGATTTAAACACAATAATTTTTATAGTTTTATCCAAAGTAAAAAGAGTACAAAAGAGACATAAATTAGAGCAATATATCATGAAAACAGGGGACGGGATTAAGTCCTCATTTCATCTGAATAAACACATCTATTCCTGATTAGTTTGAGCAGAGATAAAACTCTTTTTGAGCATATAATCTACTGTACATAACAGATAAACTGGAATTAGATGGTAAAGTCGACGTTTCGGTGTTGGGTGGTGTCAATCCGTCAGACCATCTTCAGGACAATAATTGCATAAAAGAAGACTCCTAAACAAACATAATGCAAATAGTTACATAAATGTAAACATTATTGCGCTAACAAATTAATGTACAAAGTCTAAAACTCAAACTTCAACCCGTGTGCGAGAGATAAAGTTGTCGAAATTGTTTATCAAAAAAGAATCTAAGCTATATCAATCATCTAATGTTGAAAAAAAGTGTCAAGAATTCCTGTCATACAAGGGAAACACGCCCTTATGTAAACAGGAGAGCTGTTACATAACTCAAGGAAAACACGCCCTTATGTAAACAGGAGAGCTGTTACATAACTCAAGGGAAACACGCCCTTATGTAAACAGGAGAGCTGTTACATAACTCAAGGGAAACACGCCCTTATGTAAACAGGAGAGCTGTTACATAACTCAAGGAAACACGCCCTTATGTAAACAGGAGAGCTGTTACATAACTCAAGGAAAACACGCCCTATAAAGGGAGGAACCGGGAGGTACAACGCTGTCGGATATTGTGTTCACACCGACGTACCTGCTTCGTGAAGAGCAGTGTTCCGGAGTGGTGCTCCAGTAAGGCAAGAACGGAGGTAGGTCGAGTCGTTACTCCCTGGGCCGTGTCTTGCCCCATCGTCACCTGTGAAGGACCCGGAAGCTCTACCGGTCAACCATTGAGCTTCGCTTTTTGACTCGGCTGAGTCCAAGCGCAGTGGCGCTTTTGCTGGTTGGAGTCGTAACTCCCAGCCCGACCAGAGACACAGGGACTGCCAGCTGTAACGCACACCAGGAGGTGTTTGCCGCGTTACAGACTCGGAAGTCCACAGGATCGATCGAGCGGCTGCTCTCGGTTCAGTCTTCGTGCTTGTGATTGGGGTATCGGTGACGCATCACCAGGAGGTGACTCCGCGTCCCGGTGCAGTCTGAGGAAGAGGTTGAGCGGCTGCTCCCTTCAGGTAGAGACCCCGGCTGGGTGTTTCCCTGACTCCTCGATTCTCCCCAACACTCTTCGTGCCCCTCACAGCCTACCGATTGGCATTGTCGGCCATTTCATTTCTGCCCTCTGTTGGCATACGCCGGGACCGGCGTATATGCAGAGGACGGTTAGGACCATCCGTGCTGTGGGCTGGTAACGTACTTAGCCTGGAGGATTCCAGTGACTATAACTTGTTTATTCTTTGTATTATATTTGCCTTCATTAAAACAACTAACCCTTCACTAGTGGTTGCGTCCTCATTGTCGTGTCTGTTAAACGATCCTGAGACGTTCAGGGCGTTACAAAAAGCTATTTACCAGTCAATCATTTCGAAGAATTGCTTTCTATAGAAACACATAATTTTTTGTAAATGACCATGCTTACTTAGAGGTCTCAATAGCGTTCTCACGTAACTTTGATTAAAATCGTGAAGATATTTACACTGCAAATGAAAAACCAAAGTTCAGTATTCAATCAAAAAGTTGTAATGTTGTGTCAAAGAGATAGTGAATCATTTCATACCATGAAGAACTTGGCATCAGCAACTGCCAATTCGTACTAATGCGGGAGTCAATCCTGCCGTAGTTTTATTGCTGTGTAATAGAAATAAGTCGTAGTATATTATGTAGTCATTCACCTGTATGTCTTCTGTATCATTTTGACTTCGTTTATAAATTACAATCGCAGTAATAGTGATATGAGTCTTTTTAGGAACCAAATTATCTGCTGAGCCATTGATAATATATGTAGTTATTGAAAATAAATTAAATTAGTTGTAAAGCATAAATGAATTTTGATCGTCATATATGCAGCCCAAAGAGGTAGATGCTGCAGTTTGAGAGTGAATGCATAACTAGTCTGCATCCCAACAGAACATTGGTAAACGTATCACAAATTAATAGACAATCACAGAGAGAGTTTTACCGCGTTGATCATTATTTGAAAAACCCTAGATTTAGATAAACATGACATGACTACACTAAAGGGTCATACAGATACAATGGTTTGAGCGCGTAGTACTAACAGAGCGCGTCGCTGACTAGTCTATGGACAGTGAATAGATTATATACGACTTACTTTTCTGACGTTAGTCTTCAGAATACAGATGTGGTCCGCCTGAATCGAGACAGCCTAGTTTTGCACTACGCTGTCATGTGCTTTTAAAGAGTGACTGTGGTTGCAATTCAACACAGCTGAGAGCTAAAGAGATAGACAAAGTATCAGCGTTAAACTGGGGCGGCCATCTTAAGCAATCCTGTATAAACTCGACAACTATATTGTCGCTACAGTGTGCCGTTTGTTCTAACAATAAGTTTTGATCGTCACACATGCAGCGCAAACAAGTAAATGCTGTAATTTGATAATGGATGCATAACTGATTTGTATCCCAATAAAACATTGATAAAGGTGTCTGAAAAAATACACAATCGCAGAGAGAGTTTTCCGCGTTGATTGTTGTTTAAAAGACCCAAAATTTAGATGGATATGACGTGACTTGTTATATAAAATAAATTGAAGGGTCATACAAATACACCGTTTTGAGTGTGCAATATTAACAAAACGCGTCGCTGATTAGCCTGTGGGCAGTGCATAGGTTATGGACGACTTACTATTCTGACGTTAGTCTTCAGAAAACAGATGGGGGTCCGCCTGAATCGAGACAGCCTAATTTTGCACTACGCTGTCATGTGCTTTTAAAGGCTGGCTGTGGCAGCAATTCGACACAGCTGAGAGCTAAAGAAATAGACAAGGTATCAGTGTCAAACAGCGGCGGCCATCTTAAAGGATCCTGTGTACATATGGTAACTGTATTGTCACTATGGTGTGCCGTTTGTTATAACAATTCCGGCTATCCAAGTGAGTTAGCTAATAATCGTACATTAGCTACAGAATAAAATTGTCAGAAGCTGACCAATGTTATAATCCGGTACAGCTCAGACCCAAGACGCAGTAAGAGTCTCAGTGTTAGACTACGGCAGCCATTTTGAAGTGTCAAAAAACACCAGAAAATTGTATTATTACTGCATGGTTATTTGTAATGCGTCCCAACTATTGAGACAATTCCTGAGATTGTGACTGGATGGACAATGGTTGTGTGCCACTGTGAGAAAAGGGCTGTTGATGATATTTAAAATCGTTATATGGCTAAGTACTGACTGTCCATATGAGATATATTTACATGACCAAAAAGTGTCAAAAAGGTAATAAGTGTGTACAAAAAATTTGAATATGTGTTTAACATTTATCAAAAATACATATCAGACAAATCAACCGTGTATTTATAACAGTAGGTACTGCACGAAGTTTCTTAAACATAGACAAAAGTATCCTGCCTATATCCATTCTATTTCTCGCGGCATATTTAACAAACGCGTAGTTGTTTGATATAATATCCATTCTACATTGATGTCAACATTTCACAGAAATTCTTCGTTAATCAAAAATCAGGCCAATGGTGGTTATATAGCGCTAACATTTAGATGTTAAATCATAGACAATGTATATGAGAAGGGAAAGCTACATTAATAGTATCTACTTCAAACACGTGATACACTGAATATAGCTAACTTAATATGCATTACAGTAACACGAGTCTATAGAATGCGAAATTAAACAGCCGTGTTCGAAACTAAATAGGTCCGTACGAACCTGGACCAGAGACCTTACTGCTAGAGAAACAAAAATGGATTACTACTGTTAATTAAAGTATCCACCATGTAGTTCAAGTGATAATCGGATATCAACGGCTGATACAAGCCAGAGAATGCCACTCAGTGGCTGAGTTCAGACCTTTTTTAATGTTGTCGGTACGACAAATCCAACGGTTCTCCCTCAGTGTCAGTATATGCTCAACGTTGGTCTGTCGTATCGTGGGCTTGACAACTTCGATGACCCACCAGAGCATTTCTTTCTCAGTATGTTTCGATTTTATATAGTGCTCCACTAGTGGTGCAGTCTCTACTTTACATCTGATTCTGGATTGGTGTTGCAGGATCCGTTTTTTTACCATTTGTGTGGTCTTCCCTATATACTTTAGATTGCAGGGACATTGTATACAATAGACCACATTACTGGTATTGCAATTTGAGAAGGATTTGGCCGTATAATTCTCACCAAGGAATTCAAAAGATTTAGTGGTTCTTGTAGTGGGGCATGCTGCACACTTGCCACATTTATAGTGCCCAATTACTGGTGCTAGTTGACGCATGTCATTAACCACATTTTGGTCTGCCATATTGTAAGCATGTACAAGTCGATCTTTGAGGTTCGTGCCTCTCTTAAATGCAAACAATGGTTCCTTAATGAACTCAGGTAGTGCGGACAGAAGTGACCAATGTTTCTTTACAATTTTCTTAATTCTGTTAGTAGCCGTGCCAAATGTGGTGACACAAACGAGTTCAGGTTCGTTATTTTTGGCTTTCACTTCAAGCAAAGCGTTTCGGTCGTTGTACCATGCCCTCTTTAGTGATTTTTTCAGTAGTTTGTTCGGATAGCCACGTTGATGTAATTTCTCTTTGAGCTTTTTGGCCTCCAGAAAATAATCCTCTCTCCTGGAACAATTTCTCCGAAGACGGAGAAATTGACCAAAAGGTAAGCCATCCTTGAGTGACTGAGGGTGGTGGCTTTCATATTTCAAAAGAGTGTTACGGGCTGTTGGTTTCGTGAAAAGTGTGGTATAGAGTGTATTATCTGTGTCTACTCTGATCGAGATGTCGAGGAAATTCATCTGTTGATTATTGTAATCAATGGTGAATTGCAAATTAGGGTTTTGGGAATTAATCCAGGTATGGAACTCAAGCAATAGTTCTACGGTGCCTCTCCAAATAAAAAACACGTCATCTATATACCGTAGCCAACATGAGATGTTCGTTTTGTACGGATTAGTGGAGTTTTGGACATGTTTTTTCTCAAAGTTGGATACATAGATGTTAGCTATATCCGGTGCGTAAACAGCACCCATTGCAACTCCCTTAAGTTGTTGAAAAAAAGTTTTCTCAAAAAGGAAAAAGTTTTCGCATAAGGATATCCTTATGCATTCCACAATGAAATCCGTTGGTACCACATGTGGTCTGGGTCTATCTTCAAGTAAGTGCTCAATGATCTCCAAAACTTCTATTTGTGGGATGTTAGTGTATAAACTCTCTATATCCATAGAGACTAGAAGTTGTGTCAATGGATCGAATGCATAGTTATCAACCACATTGATGACCGCTGTTGTGTCTCTAATATAGGTAGATGTTTCTGTGGCAAAGGGCCGAATGAAAAAATCTGCATATTGAGCCAGTGGTTTCAAGATGGAATTACAACCGGAGACTATTGGTCTCCCGGGGGGTGTCTCAGCATTCTTATGTACCTTGGGTAAAATATATATCACCGGTACTGTGGGAGATTTGTTGATTAGAAAAGATGCTTCTTTAGCGCTGAGCCAACCGCCATCAAAACCCTGCTTGCTGAGCTCACTGATGGATTTCTCTATACGTGGAGTAGGATTCTGATTTAACTTCTTGTAGTGTGTCGATACAGAGAGCTGTCTATTCATTTCAGCATTGTAAGATGTCAAATCCCAAAGTACAATACCACCGCCTTTATCGGCTGGTTTAATGATTGTTTCTGATAGAGATTGAAGATTTCTTAGAGCCTGTTGTTCCTCATGTGTGAGATTGAATCTTATGTGTGTAGATTTTTGGAAGAGGTTGTCTATCTCTGTGAGGATAGCATTCTCAAAAGTGATAACTTCTTTAGCTATCATTGTATTAGCCGGAAAAAAGGTCGAAGGCTGATGTAAACCTGTAATATCGGAATCATATGCAGTGATTTTATTTGCAAAAAAATTTTTTTTAAGTCTAACCGAACGAAAGAACTTGTATAATTCCAATTTCGTTTGGAACAAGTCGTTTCTATTGGTCGGCACAAAAGACAACCCTGCAGAGAGCACCGATGTCTCGGCTTCAGAAAGGTTGTGTTTTGATAGATTGAAAATGGGAATGGTCTCATTAGATTTTACCATTCGTAATACTGGTTCCGGGTTTGTCGATAACCCGGTGTGTAGTGGTTGCGAGACCAACCCCT
Source organism: Triturus cristatus (assembly GCF_964204655.1). Lineage (NCBI taxonomy): Eukaryota > Metazoa > Chordata > Amphibia > Caudata > Salamandridae > Triturus > Triturus cristatus. The sequence continues at coordinate 1,474,046,660 of NC_140591.1, read as the reverse complement.
CCTTGCGCCTCGTTGCCTCCGCGTTTGGCCGGATCCTCTCCGATCCTGTCCTAAAAAAGACTGCCGCGATGTTGAAGGCTGTTGATCAAAAACTTGGCGATAATTCTTTTCAGATGCCTGATCACTGTCAGTATCTGAATTTGTGTCTGAAAATGTCACTTTTTTAGGGAAATCAGGTCTTGAATTGTGATTTTGTTGTTGGTAAAAATCTTTCTGTAGATAGGGATAGGTTCTCTCTTTACTGTATCTTCGAATATCTTTATGCAAATTATCTGTTTTTTTGTGAGAGTTAAATTCCTCAAAATCTTTTATTGTCAATGCAATTTTATCCAACAATGCTTTTGCATTGACTATATTGGAATCAGCATTAATTTTGCTCTCTAGATTTTCAATCTCCTTTGTTAGTTGTTTAATGTGTTTGATGGCTGTCTCTATGCTGAGTACCATCCATGTACGGGAGCATTTGTTGGATGCGAAACTGAACCCGATCTTAAAGTCTTCGTCATCGACGAAGATGATTGGGATGTTTCTAATTTGTAGTCCGCCTGGTATGATGTTAGCATTCAGGTAGTCAGTTAGAAATTTAGCATGCAGTTCAGTTCGAACCAACTTCTTTTTAAGTCTCTCTAGATGATTTAAATCAGATTCATAGGGTAGGGACACTACCGAACCTTTTGCTCCTAACAGAGAGGGGCCTGCAGCTATCTTTAGGACATATTCATCTGAGTAAGACAATGTCTCTGCTTCAGACATGAATCCAAATGAGATTTGGTGTTGGAGACAGGGAAGATGATACAACAACACAACCTACTGTTTCTCACAGTGGCACACAACCATTGTCCATCCAGTCACAATCTCAGGAATTGTCTCAATAGTTGGGACGCATTACAAATAACCATGCAGTAATAATACAATTTTCTGGTGTTTTTTGACACTTCAAAATGGCTGCCGTAGTCTAACACTGAGACTCTTACTGCGTCTTGGGTCTGAGCTGTACCGGATTATAACATTGGTCAGCTTCTGACAATTTTATTCTGTAGCTAATGTACGATTATTAGCTAACTCACTTGGATAGCCGGAATTGTTATAACAAACGGCACACCATAGTGACAATACAGTTACCATATGTACACAGGATCCTTTAAGATGGCCGCCGCTGTTTGACACTGATACCTTGTCTATTTCTTTAGCTCTATGCTGTGTCGAATTGCTGCCACAGCCAGCCTTTAAAAGCACATGACAGCGTAGTGCAAAATTAGGCTGTCTCGATTCAGGCGGACCCCCATCTGTTTTCTGAAGACTAACGTCAGAATAGTAAGTCGTCCATAACCTATGCACTGCCCACAGGCTAATCAGCGACGCGTTTTGTTAATATTGCACACTCAAAACGGTGTATTTGTATGACCCTTCAATTTATTTTATATAACAAGTCACGTCATATCCATCTAAATTTTGGGTCTTTTAAACAACAATCAACGCGGAAAACTCTCTCTGCGATTGTGTATTTTTTCAGACACCTTTATCAATGTTTTATTGGGATACAAATCAGTTATGCATCCATTATCAAATTACAGCATTTACTTGTTTGCGCTGCATGTGTGACGATCAAAACTTATTGTTAGAACAAACGGCACACTGTAGCGACAATATAGTTGTCGAGTTTATACAGGATTGCTTAAGATGGCCGCCCCAGTTTAACGCTGATACTTTGTCTATCTCTTTAGCTCTCAGCTGTGTTGAATTGCAACCACAGTCACTCTTTAAAAGCACATGACAGCGTAGTGCAAAACTAGGCTGTCTCGATTCAGGCGGACCACATCTGTATTCTGAAGACTAACGTCAGAAAAGTAAGTCGTATATAATCTATTCACTGTCCATAGACTAGTCAGCGACGCGCTCTGTTAGTACTACGCGCTCAAACCATTGTATCTGTATGACCCTTTAGTGTAGTCATGTCATGTTTATCTAAATCTAGGGTTTTTCAAATAATGATCAACGCGGTAAAACTCTCTCTGTGATTGTCTATTAATTTGTGATACGTTTACCAATGTTCTGTTGGGATGCAGACTAGTTATGCATTCACTCTCAAACTGCAGCATCTACCTCTTTGGGCTGCATATATGACGATCAAAATTCATTTATGCTTTACAACTAATTTAATTTATTTTCAATAACTACATATATTATCAATGGCTCAGCAGATAATTTGGTTCCTAAAAAGACTCATATCACTATTACTGCAATTGTAATTTATAAACGAAGTCAAAATGATACAGAAGACATACAGGTGAATGACTACATAATATACTACGACTTATTTCTATTACACAGCAATAAAACTATGGCAGGATTGACTCCCGCATTAGTACGAATTGGCAGTTGCTGATGCCAAGTTCTTCATGGTATGAAATGATTCACTATCTCTTTGACACAACATTACAACTTTTTGATTGAATACTGAACTTTGGTTTTTCATTTGCAGTGTAAATATCTTCACGATTTTAATCAAAGTTACGTGAGAACGCTATTGAGACCTCTAAGTAAGCATGGTCATTTACAAAAAATTATGTGTTTCTATAGAAAGCAATTCTTCGAAATGATTGACTGGTAAATAGCTTTTTTTCAACATTAGATGATTGATATAGCTTAGATTCTTTTTTGATAAACAATTTCGACAACTTTATCTCTCGCACACGGGTTGAAGTTTGAGTTTTAGACTTTGTACATTAATTTGTTAGCGCAATAATGTTTACATTTATGTAACTATTTGCATTATGTTTGTTTAGGAGTCTTCTTTTATGCAATTATTGTCCTGAAGATGGTCTGACGGATTGACACCACCCAAGACCGAAACGTCGACTTTACCATCTAATTCCAGTTTATCTGTTATGTACAGTAGATTATATGCTCAAAAAGAGTTTTATCTCTGCTCAAACTAATCAGGAATAGATGTGTTTATTCAGATGAAATGAGGACTTAATCCCGTCCCCTGTTTTCATGATATATTGCTCTAATTTATGTCTCTTTTGTACTCTTTTTACTTTAGATAAAACTATAAAAATTATTGTGTTTAAATCACAAAAAAGAACCCCCGTGTGCGCTGTTGTCATTATATGTTTATGATGTTCAGATCATTGGATTGATTTCACAGTGGTGTTATTTCATCTTAACATGTTTATTGATTCAAATCTTTGAAATTTATAAATAATAGATCACTCTAAAACAAAATCCCTTGTTGGCACATTTACCTTCTCGCATTTATTTGCCCAAGGCCTCAAGGGTATATTGGGTTTGACCCTTATCTAATATTAGTCCTGATTTCCCAGCAGTTTTTGGCAGCCGGAGAATATAATCCGTGCGGGGTGACGTCGGTGCGGATCGTACTTCCTGGTTCGTGAAACGCAGCCTGAATGCGCCCCGACGTCACGTCGGCGCTTTCCCGGATCACATTTGTATGTATATTTTCGTCAGTCGGTGTTTTGTACGATTCGTACGGAAATAGTGTTTCCAAGCGAATCGTACTTACATTTTTGTAATGTTTTTTGGCCGGGTACGAGTCGGACGGAGAAAATGCTCCGTCCGACGGTTCGTACCCGGTTTCTCCAGGATCGGAATCGGCACCATAATGTTAAAACCAACTTCACTAAAAGATGTATTTTATCATTCTGAGTTCAGGCATACTAAATTCGGATTTCTACCATGTTCCCTGAGTCAGTTAGGATTATAAGATGTAATAATCAAACTGCCCATTCTGGCCTATGTGGAACAGGTAGCCTTGCAATAATGAAAAACGAAAATGGCTATTTACAATGCACCCTGCCCTAGGGCCTACCATAGGGGTGTCTGATATGAAGATAAGGGAAGGTTTAGGGACTGGCAAGTGGGTGCACTTGGTCAGTCAGCATGGCAGTACCAGACTGCACATAGGCTCTGCAATGGCAGACTTGAGACACACTTTACAAGCTGCTTCTGTGGGTGGCACAACCAGTGCTGCAAGCCCACCAGCAGCATTTGATTTACAAGCCCTGGTCACACATGGTGCACTGTACTAGGGTCTGACAAGTAAATCAAATAACCTAATCATGGAGTCACTAATGAATACATCAATTTAACATAGGGAGCACTTTCACTGTGCCCTGAATAGCAGTGGCACAGTGCCCAAAGCATCTAAACCAGCAAAACATATCAAAAACAGGGGAGGCAAATCAGAAAAAATGGAAGGGAGACTCACGCCCATGGTAGCAGGTCTAACAATGACTGATACTGTACTTCTATGATTTCAAAAATTATAACCTATGTTAACAAAGCAAATGCTAAGTCAACAGACAAGTACTTTACAGTTAACTCCCAGAATAACTCACTGGGCTCTCACCCCAACTGGGATTACATTTCCAAGGACTCTTGTTTATTGGGAAGCAGTTTGTGACGCATGTCCCTCTGTGCCAATCCACCCTATGATGACATTCCTATCTGGGGAGCAGGAGAATGCTCGCCAATCAATGCAGTGAGCTACTAAGATGGGAGCGAGAGGAAGGGAGAATTTTTGCATTTAACGCATAGATACTATGATGGTATCACCAATGGGGGAGGGTGGGAATTTTTGCTAATCAACACAAGGAGATACTCAAATGATCAGTGCATATTGGTAACTTCTCTTTGTGAGCTTACATTCAAGTATTCAAGGCCTTCCGTGCACATGAACTGATGACCTTTTCTCAGGATTCAGACACACTCAGCAATGATTGAAGGTTTCCATCCGATTATTTCAAATGCATCCCGTTGCGATGGTTGTGGCACAATATGTGCTTACTTTCTGAGCATAGGAAGGGCAGAGAGTGATACATAACTTTTACTTAGACAATTGAGAGTTCACAGAACCACCAGGTGAGCCAGAAAGGTCAGTATACTGTACATAGGATCATCGACTGGCATAGTCACTTTTTACTATGCTTTTGAAAAATTAAACGCAGTGAGGGTTTTTGGCTTCCAAGTGGAAATAAAAGCAACATATCAAGTCAATTGACAATGATATCCGCATTGCTGTGAATTGCTTACCGACTGAAACCCCGCCACAGTGCACCTCCATCTTGCAGAAAGTTTGTCCTTGCAACCTTTTCTTTAAACCTAAAAACAATGCCTTGTGGTCCATCTTTCAGACATTTGATGACTCTAACATCTCAAAACTATTGACTTCCACTAAACTCTCCAACCACTCCAACGACCCTCTTCCCTCCAAATTCCTCAAGGAAACTTCACACCTCCTGATATCCTTGTGGCCCAGAATTATCAATGCCATCTCTTACGCAAGCCTTCATGCCTGACTGTCTAAAAAGTGGTCAAGTCGCAACTATTTTAAAAAGCCTAATTTAGACCTCTCTGATCCCAATTCTTTTTTTTTTTTTAAATATCTGGTTTATTGGCATTTGGAAAAAGATTAACATTAACACATTCAATACAGTTTCATATCCATAGCAAGTGTATCATTTCTAAAACAGTTTTTAACAGCTCTCTTACTGCAACTGCCGTTGCGTAAGAGGGGGACCCATCCCTACCTGCGGGAGTCCCATAAGAGGAATATTTGGCACATAAAACGGCCTGTCTTTGGATCTTGCCGTGCATCTATCCCAGCACGTTCCTGCCACTGAGAGTAAAGTCCCCATGTGTTTGAGCTTCTGGTGATGGTTAACCATTCTAGGGAGACAAGCCACTTGTACAGTACTAGCCAGCAGCGATAATGTGTCAAGCCCTCTCCCAGTAAGCCACCTGGCCAGCCACTGGAGCTGTGCTGCCACGTAGTAGGCTTCAAAATCAGGAGCACCCAATCCTCCCCCCGTAAGTGGAAGTTGCAGTGTTTGCAGGCATACTCTATTACGTCCACCATCCCACACCAAATCCCTCAATAAAGTGTCCAGGATTTTAAACCAACTCTTAGGGATCACTACAGGCAAACTGACGAAAAAGTATAACAGTCACGGTAGCACCACCATCTTGGACAGTGCCACCCAAGCCATTACCGGCAATTAGAGAGAACGCAAAAAGAAAACATTTGCCCGCAATGCTCTCAGGGCACCTCCAAGGTTCCCCTCAAGTAGGTCCACCTGACGATGGTAAATCTGTATTCCTAGGTACCTGAAGGAGGTCGATATTCACTCTAGGTCTAGTGGGAAATCCAGCGGTCTGTCAAGGGCAGGGCTCAATGGGAACACATAAGTTTTCGCTTTGTTTATACGTAGTCCCAAGAGCGTAGCAAATTCCTTCAAAATCCGCAACACAATCGGGATCCCGTGAGATCCATTCCGCAGATAGATCAGTATGTCGTCTGCGTATAAAGATATTATATGGTGAGTCCCATCAAGAACCACCCCTAGTCTCTCACTATCCTGCCTAAATCGCTCCGCTAGTGGCTCCATAGCAAGAGCAAAGAGCAATGGTGACAGAGGACACCCCTGACGGGTTCCTCTGTATATAGAATATGGGATAGAGACCGCAGTGCCCGTGCGCACCCGAGCTCTAGGACTCGCATACAGGAGGCGGACCCATTGTGACCAGCCATCCCCCATCTGCATTTTCCCCATGACGCTAGTAAAAAGTCCCATCTCAGGGAATCAAAGGCCTTTTCCAGGTCTACCGCTACTACCACAGCTTCGGGAGAGTCTCCCAGGTCATTATGAAACAGAACATGATATAACCGTCTCAAATTATTGGATGTGAAGCGTGAGGGGATAAAACCGCTTTGGTCTGTATGGACCAGTCTCTGCATCAGTGGCAGAAGCCTAGTTGCTAATGCCTTACTTTAGGATTTTAAAATCAATGTTTAACATAGACAGGGTGCCCGAAATTCCGTTACCTATGCTAAATCCTTCTTTGTCTTAGGCAAGGGAATCACCATTGCTTCCCTAATCTATTCTGGTAGTCGCTTCTCTGTTAGTGCAGTCACATAGACCTGTTCTAACCTCGGGGCCAATATATCCACAAAGGAGTCAAATTCGTCCGGGAGGCCATCAGGCCCAGGCGTTTTCCCCCGCGCCATTTCCTTGATGGCTGCTCTAATTTCCCCAGCCTTTACCGGCAGTGCCAGTGAGTCTCGAGAGTCTCGGTCTAATCCCCGCAAACCTAACTCTTCTAAATAGTCCAGTATGACTTCTCCCACTAATTCTCCCGTCGTCCCATAGAGTTTCTCGTAGTACTCTTGAATAATTGATGTCCCGTGAGGAGCATGGTACATGCCCATCCATATCACGGATACTGGGAATTGGAGCTCCCCTGCTTTCTGGTCTGATCAACCAGGCCAGTAACCTCCCAGCTCTGCTCCCTTCTACATGTGGCTGCTCTTGGTATGTTCGGAAGTCTAGTGTCCGTAGCCTGTCCCATGTGGAGTTACAGATGCTCCTCACTTCTGCCAGTCGACCCTGCACTACAGACCCACCCCACATCTCTCAATCTAAGGCCAGAATCTGAGCTTCCAGGGATTCAAATTCCCGTACAATATCCCGTCTAGCCCCCACTACCTGCCCTAAGAATTGTTCTTGGATTACCACTTTAAAGGCATCCCATTCTATCAAATGGGAGCTAGCGGTACCATGATTTTCCACAAAATAGGAGGCCATGGCTTCAAAGAGGCGTTGTTTAAAGCTTTCATCTTCCAACAGGGCGGGATCTAGGCGCCATAAAGGGATTGGGGCCCTCTCAGTGGTAGGGGCGAATCATATTAGCAAGGGACCGTGATCCGAAAGGGATCTGCCTAGGTATTCAGCCTTAGAGAATATCAGTGCCAGCCTGTCGGAAAAGAAGAACATATCTAGTCTCTTATGTAAGTCATACAGGGAGGAGTAATAAGAATATTCTCTTTTTTGCGTTTTGTGCAGTCTCCAAACATCTATCAATTCCCACCCCCTAATCCAGTTCTTGAGTCCCTTAGCCACAGTGGCTATTGTACCCCTTAATGGGGGAGTAGAGCTGTCCCATCCGAAGTCACATACACAATTAAAATCGCCCCCAGAGTCATCCTGTGCCACTCTTCCAACGTGCCAGAGAGACGCTCAAAGAAGGAAATCTGATCACGAGTCGGCGTAGTAACCCTTCCCAACGTTATTTCCCTGCCTTTCAACTTGCCTCTGACCACAACAAATCTCCCTTCTGTGTGTATGATTTTCCAGGAGACCTGGAAGGGAACCCCAGGCCTGACCCACTCCAGCACCCCCCTTGCAAAAGCTGAATAAGTAGTTGCAAATAACTGCCTCACCATCTACGTCACAGCCTAGTCACTTCCACCACCGTGAGATGGCTCTCCTGCAGCAGTACCACGTGGGCTCCCCGACGTCGTATGTAATTCAGGATACTGTAGCGTTTGGCCGGAGATCCCATCCCTAATGTTCCAGGTCAGGAGTTTAAACTCCTCAGCCGGGCTAATATTAATGGCCATCTCTCAGTACAATCCCCCCTCTCCGTACCCCCCGCCCCCAGAGCACCAACCTCTAAAGGTGTCGTGAACCTCCTGGTGTGTAACAACAAACCCAACAAAACAACTCCCAAACCCACGAGCGGACTGACAATGGTCAGGTGCCCAAACCTGCAGAAGAACTGCATTATACTGAACTGCAGTAGTTAGTTAGGCTCAAAGCCACTAGCGCAAGGACCTAAACAGAAGGCCCAAAGCTGCAGAGCTAGGACCTAAGGGGAGTGTGGCTGTCGCCACGGGCATCCAACAAACGCACCAGTAAACACCCAGGGTGCGCCAGCCTTGAGAGGCCTGTCCAGCCCATACCCAGGAGCGCATCTGACCATTTTCACCACCCTCTCCAAGACCCCTGGCAATGAAAGCAGGCATCACATCCCAAACCATTGAGGAGGGGGGGGGGAGCGGCAGCACAAGGGAGGAGAATGATGTAGAAGAAGCCAAATGAAAACCTGAAATAACGGCCCACAGTTTAGATAATATCATCAGCTGTGCTCGGAGTCACAACCGGTAGCTGAACACTGTCACTGCGGGATGCATCAGAGTCCGATTCATCCGTCCCCTTGTTTAACCTGTGCCGCCATCCAACGACGACCTCCGGCCCTGCATCATGACCACCACCGCCTGTACTGCCTCTGCTCTTTGCTTTGCAGTCCGTGATGGGCTCGGTTTCTTCGAGCTCCCCCGCCGCTGACGTCTCCTCAACCACTTCCTGGGCTCTCTGGCTGCAGGCTGGGCCACCTTCGAGAGTACCCCAGGCCGGCCCTCCGTTTTATAGGCTTCCAACCATTCCCAAGCGGCCGCAGGGTCCTCATAAAAGTGCGTCTTTCCGTCTAGCACTATCCGCAGTAGGGCCGGGAACATCAAGAAGTATTGGATCCCTTCATCGTGCAGGGCTCTTTTGATCTCAAGAACCTCCAATGTGTAGTCGGGGAACAAGAGCACTTTGCTATTTTCAACCATGTATGGGCCCTCCGTGCACGCTTTCTGCAGTAGCGCATCTCTGTCCTTGAAGTGGAGCAGTCTGGTCACCACTGGGTGCAGGAGTCTCCCCGGGGCCGGCGGCCTGGCCGGGACGCGGTGCGCCCTTTACAGGGTGTAGAACTGTGACAGGCCCTCAGGTGCATCCACCTCACAGAGCCATCCCTCCAGGTACTGGATCATATCGTTACCCTCCACTCCTTCCGGCAAACCAAGGACTCTCACATTGTTCCTTCGGTTCCATCTCTCTGCGTCCTCGGCCCTCCTTTCCAGAACAGCCACTCGGCTGGACAATTACCCCATCTGTTTAGACAAGGACTGGTGTGCAGGGGTAAAGACTGTCAGGGAGGATTCGGTCTGTTTAACCCTGTCGGTCAACTTTGCATGCTCAGTCCTCAGCAGACCCAGACCCACTGCCACAGTGCTGATGTCTCGGTGCAGCGTTGCCTTGGTATCTGCAATGGCCAATAGAATTTTGGCCGGCTGCTGTTGTACAGGGACCTCGAGGGCTCACCTTCCAGCTCTTTGTGTGCCAGTTCAGTTGTCGCATCTTTATGGTCTGGGGGAGGCCCCTTCTGCTTTCCCCTGGGTTTCCCCATCGTTAGCGGGGCAAACTGCCCAATGGAGGCTCTGGTGTGCCCTTATCTAGGCGGTCGGGGGGCAGCCGCCAGGATGTGAACCAACTACCACTCCAGTGCAGAGATACAAAGTTCCTGTGACGGGCTTGACATGTCTTGGCACCCTACAATGCACTGCAGCACCCAGCACCCAGCACCGGTGAGAGCATCTCCCGGGACTCTTGGCCCACCGCTCTCGTTGTGTAGTCCCTTACCCTGTCCACATGGCACTTAGGAGAAGGCCTCAGGACCAGGTCTCCCAACAAGTCATCACAAGCAGGGGGCAAGGACAATAGGGGTCACACTGCACTGCAGCACCCCCACAGCGACACCACACCTATTCCATGAACTGGGGAAACAGCCAGGCACTGCACTCCAGTCCAAAGGTTGATCAGCGCTGCACTCCCAGCCCCGTTATGAATCTGCAGGGGGCGGAGCGCGCCTCTCCCACAGCTCCAACAGTGTGTGCGCTAACCAGCACCGAGGTAGGTGCCTCTCTCGCCCCGGGCCATCAAAACGTTGCTCAGCTCACACCAAGTGTCCAGCCGGGCCCAAGCTGCCGTAGCCTCACAGTTCCATGGGTTGCCAACCGCTGCAGGAGGTCCCCGCTGCCGCCAGGCACTCACAGATCCAGACCTCAGGCCCAAATGAAGTGCAGCACACAGCAGCCTAGCCAGCACAGCGCCGCCACGTCTCACGGCCGCACCCCATTCATCAGGCCGCCGCTGCCGCTCCTCAGGCTGCACTCCGCTGCCAACAGGGTGCACTCACGGCTGCATTCCAACCGGGCATGCCACCTCCTGCAGCCGACAGAGAAAACTTCAGCTCACCTCTCATGTCCAGGGGCCACTCCCTGCCCCTGCCATTCACTCGAAGCCCCCGCTCCACACCCCTAGCTGCGCAATACCTGGGGGGGGGAAATCCGGCCTCTGTCTCTCCCTTCTAGTGAGCGGGCATCTCAGGCGTTGACACCGCTCACCTCTGTTTGCCGTGGCCGTAGCAGTAGTTCAGGGCCTCGCTGCTCCACTGATGTTCTCTTCGAGGTGATGCACTTCGGGCATGCCACCGCGCATCAGCAGCCCCCGGCAGAGACACGAACCGTCAGGGCTGCTCCATTGTCTGGGAACTACTGCTCAGGAGTACCCCCGCCTCCGATGGCAGTTCCGCACCCCCGTCCCCTCATCGGTAGCATCTCAGACCGCGGCCTCTGCACCCGCAGCCCTGTGCTCGTCTGTTCTCCGTTTCCGGCCCTCCCGGCAGCTCCTACAGGGTCCTAGCTACTCCCACTCGATCGGACACACAGCAGCGCGCCCCTGGGCCCAGGTGAACACCTCGGTAGTCATGATAAGCTGCACGGCTGGCGCGGAGCTCTCTACCCACGCATCCTCCATCGTTAGCTTCCAAGCCTGCCCCCATGATCCCAACGTTTCTACCCTATTTCGAGCTACCCAACCTTAGCAAAACTCCTGGATAAACGTGTTCATGAGCAACTCTGCAATTACAATGCCCAGCACCAACTCCTCGACCACTGCCAATCTCGTTTCAGGCCAGGTCACAGTACTGAAACTGCCATGGTCCACATTGTCAACAATGCTTTACGCTTACTCAATCATAATGAATCCTTTCTTTTAATGCTTCTTGACCTGTCAGCAACGTTTCACATAGTCAAACATGAATATTTCCTGAATCTCTCAGAACATAGGGTGGGTCTTTCTGGTACTGTCTTAAAATGGTTCTGTTCATTCCTACAAAACAGATCTTAATGAGTCCTAATCAATCATGACTTATCTGATCAGATGCCAGTCACTATCGGCATTCCCCAAGGTTCTTTACTTTCCCCCACCCTGTTCAATCTTTACATGGAAGCCCTGACCGAAATCCGCAAACTCTTTAACATCTCCTACCATATGTACGCTGATGATATGCAACTGAACATGAAGATTGCCTCCCCTGATGATATCGGCACCCTCAATACCATCTTGATTAAAACTCAACACTGGCTAACTCCCAACCACCTCAAACGTAATGCTCTCAAAACCGAATTGCTAATATTCTTTCCACTCAACCCCACCTTAAATATAAAAGACTGGTTGCCACTGCTCACCACTTTGAACTGTACCCCGCATATTGTTGATTCAGCAAAATTCCAAGGAATAACACTGGACAACAACCTCTCCATGCTGAATCACATCAGTGCCACAACCAGAGGGGTCAATTACCATCTTCACGCTTTAAGAAAACGTAAGCTCTTCCTGCCCAATGCAGATCTGAGAATGGCAATTCAGGCACCCGTGATTTCCATCCTTGACTTTGGGAATGCATTGTTGGCCTACCGAAAATAAAACTAGCACTGTTGAGGACTACCCTCAATGCGGCTGAATGGCTCATCACAGGCACAAAGAAAAATTATCACATCATCGCGGCCCTCTGAACTGGCTACCTTATGAATCAAAAATCAACCTAAAAATAGCCTGCATGACGTCAAACCCATCCACCACAACACTCCCCGCTACCTGGCTCAGAAACTGGTTCTATCTAGAAGGAACCGATGTTCTTATAGTACAAGCTCCCTACTACTGAAACCCCAAAATTTTACAAAAAGAAAACTTATAATAGAACTTTCTCTGGAATTGCCCAAAAAAGTTGGAATTCTGTTCCTTTGGAGACCAGGACCATCCCTTCATTCACTCTTTTAAAAAAAGAAGTAAGAATGAGACTACTGAATAATCTCCTTCCTATCTGATGCGACTATCCGTACTACTTTGTTTTCATTGTTGGTGTTATTACACTATGACTCTTTGTATCATTTATGCTTGCTATATGTTTTTCCCTTTGTTTAGTGTTCGGGCTCCACCCTGTGATTCTATATCTTACATCTTATATCTTACAAATTTTAAGTATATTCAATGCTATTGTTATGTTGTCCAGCGCTCTGACACCAAATTGTGGTCTTGTTCGTGCTATATAAAACTTTCTAAATAAAATTTAAAAAAATAAAAATCATTTAAAAGTTGCATTACTTTATGTAGCATCCAACTGATCACTTTGTACTCCACAGGAAGCAGGTGGCGCCATGAATACATAATTGTAGGTTTAAATTAGCTTCTTACTGTCTTTGTTCTCGATCTGGCGCACATTTCTGCCAGATTTTCATTCTGGTTTCTTTTAAAATTACTTTCCAAAGTTTCACAAAACATCTGTAGTTTTTAGATCATAATCTAGTTGATGGAATGAGCCGGATATCTCCACTTAAAAGGCTGAACAGTTAATTTATATTCTTCTCGAATAATTACCCAGCAATGTTGTTTTTCGATTTATGTTGGAGAGAAAATACCTTAACTTCCCAGCCAAATGCCATTCAAAGTTCACCTTCTCAGTTCCGCTTTTGCTCTTCTGGCTTATTGCGATGTGAACACATGTGTTTTTTTGTGTGGAAGGGAATAATGTTCCAAGGCAGGGGTGTATCCTGAGCACTGGACCACTATCAACGTTTTCAAAGATTTTATTATAATTCACATCAAAATCAATGTTCACAGGACACAACAGATGTAGAATAGTCAGTGACATATGAAAATGCTTCACTCATTAAGATAGCTGAAGTGTCTCAGGTATAAGCATGAGGGAGTCAGAACATGGGGCTGTGTCTTAAAAATATTTAAGCAACGAAAAAACACAAGTGAGATGGGAAACATAGGAGCTCAACTACCGTCACTGGCACTCAGTACATACAACCACTGATTGAGAATTCAGAATGAAAAAGGGGCGGGGGTGCCTATTGCACATAGTGCGCACTTTCCCTGTTTGTGCCACAGCGCACCTCAGAACAGGTGGGCGGGTCGCAAACAGGGAAAGTGCACCCTATTACTATGAATGCAGCATGACTTTGTGGCTGCCCTGGGGGGCAGTGCATTCAAGTGAAAAACAGAGCGACTTTGAAACAGCCACTCTGTGTTTTGCTGTGTAGGCGGCAAAACGCTTGCACTTTTCAGAGGAGAGAGATCTCTTTGCAGGTCACTGCATTAAGTGCCTGTACTTGCATGCAAGGGGATGTCTGGGGGGTCCATAGGACCCTTTTCTCCACTCCAGAGGGCTGACATCAAGGGGCGCACTGTCAGTGCGCTTCATGACAGCTTCTTTGTCTGTGCACCCATGTCTATAATACAGAGCAGGCACAGAGGCAAAGAGATTCCCTCATTTGCATGGGGCCACGCCATACCCCCATGCAAATGAGGGCACACCCTCTGGTGATAGCGCTGGTGCTAAATGTGCGCCAGCATCATCTGTATTACAAGCGTCTGCGGCCCTTTGTTATCCAAAGTGCCCCAGGGCCCCCAAAGTGGGTGCACATGCCCGTTGCTCCCACAAGGCACTTTCCATAATACGGCCCCAGGAGTAACTCAGCTATGCTCATAGTGCTAGACCGCCTCATTTGCCTCGTGTGGATTGTGCACATCACTTCATGCCACAGTTTCATTACAGCGAATTCATATCCAGATGTTTGCCTCAATGTAAACACACTGTTAGCTTTTCTGTTCCTAAGTTGTGGTGTCCATGATGATCTTCATTGCCAATTGTTGACTTACTGATTAATGATTTAGGGCCAGAAAGAGAGGAATGTTCTTGTCCCAATACCAATCATGATGCAACCAAGAGTCCTCTGAATGCACCACTGATCTATCTTCATCCTGGTTGCCACACAAATATCGTGATGTAAAATCACTCGCGGTCCCACCGCCAAATGAACTATGCTGCACCTTTGTTCCTCAAGATCCATTCTAAGAGAATTTGCAAACCTTAGTGATTACTATGTTTTTCTGTGTTTTTTTTACCATAGGTCATCTGTCTCAGCATCGAGTTCACTATGAGGGCGCCTTTATATGTGGTCTGTACATTGTAAAGTGAGGGGAAGGTATCTCTGATCTGCTGGCCCTCTGTCTTGCCTCGCATCAGATGGATTCTCTAGCTTTCCTAAATTTGAGTGAATTTGGGCCCAGGATGCCAAGAGTGAACCACCTTTAATGGGTGGGCAACTTTCAAAGCACTATATACCGTCGCCAATTCCCAGATGCTTCCAAGTTGACATTCTTTGTGTTTGCTTTCGTAGGCCTTGGACTAAGGTGCCTTCAGACTTTACTCCCTCTGACTGTTGATCCACAACAGGACATCTTTAGAGATCAGGCAGTGGGATAGGGCCTTCATAATGTTTTCTTTAGTCCAGCATCCATAATTAGATAATGATGACTTGCATGGGTCAAAACTAGATATTATGGTACTACCATCTAGCTGCAAATTATATGGAAAAATATTTTCTTTGTTTTCATTGCCCATTTGTTTTCCCGTGTCACTATCTTAATCATATATTATGAACAGTCTGATGACCCCAACAAGCAAGTAAGTAATCAGCCTTCCAATTGCTGGTGGTAGAAGAATATAATGACTTTCCAGATTGTAATATGGACTGTCTCAAGTTACCATGTAAAATTACCTTAAAAAAGAATATTAATATTTACCAATGGCCTCAGTGGCTTAACTTTCTGTGAGTTATAGTGCTAGATAAGAAACTTGTGCAAAGTCATTTTAAATTCTTGAATGTTAAATTGCTTTAGAAAATAGATAACCTGAATAATGCCTTGACTCTTCTATTTTTGACCTCCAGTGATTATTGTGTTCCCTTCTATTGTCATTGGTTCTATGCCTCCTCATTAATAATGAACTTTGATAAAAAATTGATATAAAATGAAACGACTGCTCTTTTAGTCCTGAGAAAGACATAGAAAGTGATCTAATATAGATGAAACGCACTGCTGACATTTTTCAGATTGACCCGTTGTTTCTGCGGCGAGTATGGTAAAAATGCAACAATGAGCTGTGTCTTACACAAGGATTCACAGGCGTGTGTGTGAATGTATTAATTGAGCTGAGATCAAAAAACAACTGCTGGAACAAACATTGAGAAGTTATTTGTTTATATTTTGTGTTATCAATAGGTTGTATACTCATGAATTTTGAAACATATTTTTAGCATATATGTACAAAAACTGTAGGTAATTAGAAAAAACTGCTGATCTTTGACAACATTTTAATTCTGAATTATTTAGAAATACAGAGGTTTTTGGAAAAAGCAAGAAGGTCAGATTTCATTGATGTTGATGTATTTGTTTGATGAGAGGATCACAGATGAAATTTGTAGGCAAGGTGTTTGGAGAACATTCATCTCTTTCTGATGGTGGCTTCTGACTTAGGGTGCTCTGTATTAGCTAAAGCAATAATGGCAAGTAAGCCTGGGCATTCCTGATGCTCCTTGTCCTGAAAATGTGCTGCTTCTGCAGCCACTTCCCCTTTCCTGCAATGTTAATGGCTCATCATAGAATGGTTTCATCCCTATTAGTTCAGGCTCCTGACATTCCTTTGCCCTTGCATCAGGGGAATAACTTCAGAGTATCTTACATTGATAAGTAAGCGTGTTTACTCAGTTCCAGATTATGTCTGGGCTCTGGTCATTTGTGATCTAATGGAAACACTCCCAGTGCTGCTTATGCGGTCTGAGACCTCCAGTCTCTTACTCTAGCCTGGCTCCAGGCTCTTGCACTGGACTGGTTTCCTTCCAAGCTGCTCCCTCTAGTAGGAAGTCTGCTGAGAATCAATGAAGTTGAATTAGGGTGGAGTTTTATAATCCCCCTAGAAAATGTAGCAGACCATCTCTCACTGCTTTTTCTAGTCCATGAGCTAAAGCCTGAGGGGCTTATTTACAAGCCCCTTGAGCCGCTGGTACATCACTTTTTGTGACGCACCGGTGGCGCATGTTGTTGCCCCATATTTATAAGGACTCGAAAAGCCACCCTGCATGGCTTTTCCTGTCCTTGTGAATACGGCCCTTTTACACGCAGAACTTCGCGTGAAGGGGGCATTCCATGGGTGTTGCTGTGGGTGTTCCCACACAACACCCATGGAACTTGGCATTTTTCCAGATTTATGAGAAATCAAAACCTGGGAATGCGTCTGAATGCTACGGGAGACGTAGGGAGGCCCAATGAGGAGAAATGTTTTCATTTCTCCTCATGTTTTTTCCTCTTTCTATGAGTGCTGCATTCTGCAGCACACATAGAAAGAGGAAATCACCTCTTGTGATTGTTTATGTGCAGGAGGGTGTTCTTTCCTGCCCATAAATAATCATTAAAAAAATTACGTTTTTCTACTTCTATGTGTGTTGCATTAAACAGCAGTCATAGAAGTTCCAAAACACCATTTCAGATTGTTCATGTGCAGGAAGGGACACCCTCCTTCACATAAACAATCACAAGAGGTGTCCCTTCCTGCACATAAACAATCATTCCCCTCAACGCAGGCACCCTTGCACTAAGATGCAAGGGTGCCTGCGTCGGTGCATGGCAGCAAATTGTGCGCCAGCGCAGTGGAGAGCAGAACGATCCGTCATATTGTTGTTGATGTGATGCGTCCCTGTGCTTCGGAATTGACGCAGGGCAGCGCAGCATAAATGGCTGTCAGCACCACGCTGCGTTAATTTCTTGTAAATGAGGCCCTTAGTTTCCTGTATGGCCAATGAGTGCCGTGATGACTTCAGATACGTTCTGTACAAATGACAGATAGTTTTCACATTATCTGAGTAACATTCAAGGGGTCCAATCAGTGCAGTCAAGCAGTCACACGCAGTTCGCATATATAGCCACATAAATCACATACCTCAAAGTACACCCTATGAGCAAGGACAGATGCTCGCCATAAATCCTAGGATGTCCACTTTATGACAAGGGCCCCGTTTGCCATGGCTATAATAATGCCTTGGATGTCCCGAACATGCCAAGACAGATCACTTCATAAATCCCACGACACACACCATATCAGTGACTGATATCCTGTACAGATTGCGCCTTATTTTGTGCAGGGTTAGCGACCACGTGTTAGAATTGGTCGCTCCCTTATGCCTGGGTTGACGGCCATCATTCGTAAAGAGGGACCAACAGACTCATACCAAAGCAGACAAATACATCCATACATATATGAACATAAACACACTGCCAATCACACGCACACACATCCATGCACAAACATGAATGCACATATACAGCCTCGACCAATACACTCATACAAAAGCAGACACAAATACATCCATACATATATGAAAACAAACACCCTGCCAATCACACACACATATGCACAAACATGAATGCACATATACAGCCTCACGCCTGCAGAGATCCATATATGAACACTCCTACAGATGCAGAAACATGTGTTCTCCTCTTCCCTGGCAGTCCATTGCCTGCTGGCATGCCTGGTATGCCCCATCGCTGTCTGCCCCACACTCCCTACCTGTGTGGGTGGAGTTGCAGAATTTCAAAGGTCCTGAATTAGGTGCACATTTCCTGCAGCACCCACAGGACGTCCCAGGCCAGGACATCCAGCACTCTGCCAGGCTGCTGTCAGGCCACGCCTGGCGCACTCTGCGAGGACATCCTAGGCCAGGACATCCAGCACTCTGCCAGGCCGCTGTCAGGCCACCTCTGGCGCACTCTGCGTGGACATCCTAGGCCAGGACATCCAGCACTCTGCCAGGCCGCTGTCAGGCCACGCCTGGCGCACTCTGCGTGGACATCCTAGGCCAGGACATCCAGCACTCTGCCAGGCCGCTGTCAGGCCACGCCTGGCGCACTCTGCGAGGACATCCTAGGCCAGGACATCCAGCACTCTGCCAGGCCGCTGTCAGGCCACGCCTGGCGCACTCTGCGTGGACATCCTAGGTCAGGACATCCAGCACTCTGCCAGGCTGCTGTCAGGCCACGCCTGGCGCACTCTGCGTGGACATCCTAGGCCAGGACATCCAGCACTCTGCCAGGCTGCTTTCAGGCGCACTCTGCATGGTGCGCGGAAACCTTCAGTTCTCTATGGCCTGGAGGCATCTCATTGGCTTTCTTTACTAGTTTATATCACATTTATGTGATACTAATCAACTACAAAGCCGTCACCACAGAAAAACTGCTCTTCCTAACTCTGGACACCTTACCAGAAAGCATGGTCATCCAGAAAACACACTAGGAAGGGTCATGGGCTCACAAGAGAGCACTGTCCCTGGAACACCCCTCCTCCCCAGGTCTCAGAGTGGTTTGCTCTCTTCGTGTCGTTCTATTTTGTGAACAATAACAATTCAGGGAATACGTTTATTCTGCATTTTCACCTTATTTCTCCCACCAGCAAACGGAATCTACTCCAGCCTGCTCTCCCCTCCGTTCCACTCTTCAGATCCCCTCCCCCGCCCCCCAGAACTCTCCTATGCCAATATAACTCCTACATCAGATTAACCACCCATGAGTGTTGTGACTGTCATTGCATGCAGTCTGAAACCATGCACCGTTCTGCTGCTCTTGGAGGTTCACCACAAGTGACACATATCCATGTAAGATTTAGGAGAGCCGGTTCATTTATGTACTCCTGATGAATATTGAGTTGTTGAGAATCTAAAGTACTACGGGGCATATTATCAAGAAACAGCGTTAAAATTATCGCTAAAGCAGCGATAATGAGCTTGATTATATGCCCTTGAGAATTCCCATAGAAGCCCATGTTCTCGTGTCAACATGGGCTTCTATTGGAATTCTCTGCTAAAGCGGCGATAATTTTAACGCCGTGCTTGATAATATGCCCCAACATCTGCCTAAAGATATCTTCTCTTCTGACGTACCTTGCGGGATTGTGTCCCTCAGATGCCACGTTAAATCAATCTTTGGATCAATATTTTGGGGCCTAACAAAAAAGGTAATTGTGGTCTTAAAAGGTCAATTTGGTTGTACACTTACTTTTTACATCTGACAGGAATCCCCAGCGGATTCCTGGCAGGTGTACTCCATTGACTACTGTTGATTCCTCCTCCTTGAGCGTAGAGAAATCTGCAGCAGTAAATTCTACTCAAGGGTTGGGAAGTGGGCATTCCAAGCTGTAATTTGCCATGGAAATTTGGAATGCCTAAAAACATGTATGCTTTTGCATGCTCAACTACCTCACTGACGTCTTTCCACCTTCAAAATGGTCAGAAATGTAAGCACTCTTTTGATGTGTTTGTGAACTGCCCCCAAAACGTCTAAAGTGGGAATAAAATGGTAATATTTAGGGAACATCCATATACAATTAGCACAAATAGAAAGGACTGTGCCCTCGCTGCACTTTTTCAAATAGAGAGTTGGACATCCTCCAAAATTTATATTTTAAAATATGTCTACATTGAAAGCACTTAGGAGCTTATTTAACAAGCATTGGCATAGCCAATAGGTCTCGCCTTTGGGGCCGTATAAAGTGTTTAGCCAGAGCTATTGACTTTGCCAGTGTCTTTAAGCTGTGCTGTAGAGAAGTGTGGCTGCTGTGCAGCTTGCTGAAAAGTTTTAATAAAAAAGTGTCAGAAGCATTTTTGTTACCTTATATATGACCAAGAAGGCTTTATGTACAACTGAACGACCATATTAAAAAAAGTATTTACAATAAAAAATGTCCTCAGTTTTCTTTTGTTCTTGCAATGCTGGCAACTTGTTTCTGCCTATTCCAATGGTTGTTTGTTAAAGCTTTTTTTGAGGGGGCATAAATAATCGGAGGGTGAAGGTTGGGAACTAGTACCTGTATTATATCACTAGCAGTGGCCAGACGCTAGGGGAGAATCAACAGATGCCAGATTCCGAGAGCAGGCTGAGGTGGTGCTGAGGGATGCTGAGGTGGTAGTGGTGGTGGTAGTCGTGCTGAGTGATGCTGTGGTGGTGCTTAGTGATGCTGTGGTGGTGCTGAGTGATGCTGTGGTGGTGCTGAGTGATATTGTTGTGGCGCTGAGTGGTGCTGTGGTGGCCCTGAGTGATGCTCCTGGTGGTGCTGAGTGAGGCTGTAGTGGTGCTGAGTGAGGCTGTGGTGGTGCTGAGTGATGCTGTGGTGGCGCTGAGTTAGTTACACTGTGCTTAAAGACTGTTGTGTAAGGGGAGCTGATTTCTGTGTGAAGCGCTATAATGCCCTTGGTTCAAGTAAGCGCTAAAATTATGCGGGACAGGCAAGCAGGTGTGGCCTAATGTAATGTAATCGGACAATATCAGGTGAAAGCACTACGTATTCACAGCTCAGGGAGTGCTTCTTCTTATGACAAATCTCCTAATATAACACCTTTTGCGGCTAGGGCTGCGGATGTTAGAACTGGGTAACTAGGTTAAAATCTCGGCTCAGGCGCAGCATCTTGTGATTCCGTGCAAATCGGTTAGTTACACTGTGCTTAAAAACTGTTGTGTAAGGGGAGCTGATTTCCGTGTGAAGTGCTATAATGCCCTTGGTTCAAGTTTGCGCTATAATTATGCGTGACAGGCAAGCGGGTGTGGCCTAATGTAATGTAATCGGACAATATCAGGTGAAAGCACTACGTATTCACAGCTCAGTGAGTGCTTCTTCTTATGACAAATCTCTTAATATCACACCCGTTGCGGCTAGGGCTGCAGATGTTAGAACTGGGTAACTAGGTTAGAATCTCGGCTCAGGCGCAGCATCTTGTGATTCCGTGCAAATCGCTTCGTTACACTGTGCTTAAAAACTGTTGTGTAAGGGGAGCTGATTTCCGCGTGAAGCGCTATAATGCCCTTGGTTCAAGTTTGTGCTATAATTATGCGGGACAGGCAAGCGGATGTGGCCTAATGTAATGTAATCGGACAATATCAGGTAAAGCACTACGTATTCACAGCTCAGGGAGTGCTTCTTCTTATGACAAATCTCCTAATATCACACCCGTTGCAGCTAGGGCTGCGGATGTTAGAACTGGGTAACTAGGTTAGAATCTCGGCTCAGGCGCAGCATCTTGTGATTACGTGCAAATCGGTTTGTTACACTGTGCTTTAAAACTGTTATGTAAATTGAGCTGATTTCCGTGTGAAGCGCTATAATGCCCTTGGTTCAAGTTTGCGCTATAATTATGCGGGACAGGCAAGCGGGTGTGGCCTAATGTAATGTAATCGGACACTATCAGGTGAAAGCACTACGTATTCACAGCTCAGGGAGTGCTTCTTCTTATGACAAATCTCCTAATATCACACCGGTTGCGGCTAGGGATGCGGATGTTAGAACTGGTTAACTAGGTTTAGTATCTCGGCTCAGGCGCAGCATCTTATGATTCCGTGCAAATCACTTTGTTACACTGTGCTTCAAAACTGTTGTGTAAGGGAGCTGATTTCCGTGTGAAGCGCCATAATGCCCTTGGTTCAAGTTTGCGCTATAATTATGCGGGACAGGCAAGCGGGTGTGGCCTAATGTAATGTAATCGGACAATATCAGGTGAAAGCACTAAGCCCGGGAGTTGTGTGCACGTGCGCTAAAAGGAAATTTAAAAAAACATGCGAGTGGTACGCGCACGGCAAAAGTGAAAGCAGCTGCAGCATCCTGCGAGTGTAAGGGTGCCCGCGAGCGAGAGGGGAAAGCCAGATGGCGACTGCGCGTGGCCGCGCGCTAACCGCAAGCTTTAGGCCACAAGCAAAAGCTTGTGGTCGGATTTCTGAAACCCACTTACTAAATGTCTTGCCAGACCAGCGCATGCGCTGGCTCAGGCGAGACCTAAAAACAGTATTTTGAGTATCTAAATTATAGTACCTTTTGGTATTCCGGAATGCAGTTCACAAGCCTCCATTCGGAGATCTCCATCATGGTGGCAGAGATCTACACACATACTGACGTATAGAATGTCATAGTAAATGTGAAAAAGAAAAGGGAATTGGTTCAAAAGTGTGGAATACTTACCCCTTAATGGGTGGGGTTAAGGAAGATTGAAGACAGGTTTTAGGGTGAGACATGCTAATAGGAAACACACACCAACATAAGAGTAAGACAACTGTAATTTACAACTTATACATTTAAATCTACTCTAGTAGAATTGCGGACAAAATACGATGAATATACTCGACTACAGCTTTGGGTAACTTAAGCACCATATATAGCTAAGCACTGGCCCTACAACACCCTGCCTATGAAATCAATTGAGGCAGGCAATAATATTAGCACATAGGGAAAAATATTAAATAAATTAAATAACATTTTGAATGACGTGAGAGAGTGGAGACTCGTAATCTTACTTATAGACATATATCTTTGCTTGGAAAGGGTGAATTCTGTCCGAAAAATGTTTTACACTGAGCTGTAGGTGTGGATCAATACATGCGGAGGTCTAAACGTGCAAAGTTACCTTTGTGAATAGGGCCCTCAATCACTCCAACTCTTACCTTTATGGGAAGTCCCCGGTTAAGGTGTTGCAATAAACAGTCTTTCCTCGAACATGTAATGCGGCCCAACAATCTTGAGGTCAGATGTTCGTAGCACTGGCTGCAAACTTTGCGACCAGTAATTTTGTGACCAGTGTGATAATTTGCAAATGGCCCTATGTACTAATAGGTTGGTTTGCCAATTACTGATTCCAAGTGGGTTGTGAGTATTGAGGTAGGTGGCAAATTGTGACCCACTAGAAATCTCAGGCATCACAGGGAGGGTTGCATGCTGATGTCAACAGACCACCACGTCTGTGATTGCTTTTAAATAAAGCTTTTTGTTTAAGTGCAACCCATTTTCCTTAATTGTCAACATTCACGAAGGGTAAGGGGTTCCTTTGGGACCCTTTCCCGATTGCGACTAGGTTACCACTATATGTTTATAGTTGGTAAAGTATTAATGTTTGCAACTGGATTTCAGTCGCAAAACATTGATACATACCATTCCAATTTGGTTTTCAGAAGAGACGTCCTAAACACACACCTTCCAAATATTGAATCTGTATTTGGTCACAAACACAAACTGTGATTCAGTAACATGTTGCAGATTTGCAATTTGAGTCTTGTACATACCTAGAAGCGTTTTTGAACACGTAAAGGGACCGATTCTGCAAATCAGGGTATTTGCGAATACAAAAACGCTTAATACATCTGGCTCTTGGTACTGTAATGTCTCAAAAAAGTTCACCCAACATCAGCCACACTATTTCTGCAGTCAACAGCCAGAGGACCAAAAGTCTATGAAATGCATTTGTGGATGGACTGGCTTATAAAGAGCGTACCAACGCTGATACAATTTTGCGACCCCTATTTCTTGATTAATCCAGCTGCGCTGGTGATATTGTAATTTTGCACTGACATTTGCATGGCTGCTGTGCTCAAAACAACTTCTGTTCCACTGGCCAATGCAACAATGGCGTCTTACATCAGTCGCTTGGTCCAAATGTCAGTGCTACATTGCACCGGTGGAATCCCCTGCGTTTGTCAATGCTTTCACCATGTCCAATCCTCAGCACCTCAAACAATGTTATGACGTGTCCACTCCACAGATGTTCTGATTGAAAGTTTCATTTCTGTTTCCTTTTGCACAACTTCAGTAGGCGTGACAACCGTGCAACTAGGGTGTGATGCATTTGCTGTAACTCATAAAGGACTCAGACATCTAACCCCAGCCTCCTCCACCTTACTCAAACACAGACAGGAAATAAAGGTTGGTTCAAGGAACCTCGCAGTGCATATATCATGCTGGAAGTCGTTTGTTTATTGGGCGGAGCACATATAGGACATCTGGTCCTTACTGTTTACAAATTACATCCGGGGCGTCGTCTAGTCAGTAGATTCTTATCGAAATAGAACAATGTGATCTTCATGGGAGAGGGTGATGGGTTACTTGCGCATCCAGATTTGAGTTAGCTTTTGCTAAAACCAGGAACCAAAGCCTTTCTAGTTCATTGAACTACGTCCATACTTCACAACAGGTGAGAGTGCACAGAATTTCCATTGAAATCAGGTTATCTTCAAATTCATTTCATTTGCTCCCCTATCTTGAAAGATCGCCAGGAGACTTGTGCTATTTGCACGCTAATAGTGAAGGATGTGTCCAGGAGCCCACATTTTCAGCGCTTTCATAAAAAAATGCAATGTTGTCGCTTGAAGCACCACCCATACACTTGAAAAAAATGTATGTTTGACCTTTATTCAATATCTTGACCCTCCCAATAAATGGCGGCATAAGATTTCTGTTTCGCCTAGTTTTCTACAAGCACTACCCCTGAGCAGCACTCCGCAAGTGACAAAGGATTTAGTTCTTGTACAAACCAGGCTGTGCAGGTACTCTCCCATTAAATGTATTGCAGCAGTGCTGATAAGTGCCAGTATTCTCTCATTAAATGCATGGTAGCAGTGCAGAGAAGTGCAGGTTCTCTCCCATTAAATGTATTGCAGCAATGCTGAGAAGTGCAGGTACTTTCACTTTAAATGTATTGCGGCAGTGCTGAGAAGTGCAGGTGCTCTCCCATTAAATGTATTTTGGCAATGCTGAGAAGTGCAGGTACTCTCCCATTATATGTATTGCATTTGCAGCAGTGCTGAGAAGTGCACATACTCTCTCATTAAATGTATGGTAGCAGTGCTGAGAAGTGGAGGTGCTCTCCCATTAAATGCACTGCAGTAATGCTGAGAAGTGCCAGTACTCTCCCAATAAATGTATTGCAGCAATGCTGAGAAGTGCAGGTACTTTCACTTTAAATGTATTGCGGCAGTGCTGAGAAGTGTAGGTGCTCTCCCATTAAATGTATTTTGGCAGTACTGAGAAGTGCAGGTACTCTCCCATTATATGTATTGCAGCAGTGCTGAGAAGTGCATGTACTCTCTCATTAAATGTATGGTAGCAGTGCTGAGAAGTGGAGGGGCTCTCCCATGAAATGCACTGCAGCAATGCTGAGAAGTGCCAGTACTCTCCCATTAAATGTATTGCAGCAATGCTGAGAAGTGCAGGTATTCTCCCATTAAATGTATTGCAGCAATGCTGAGAAGTGCAGGTACTCTCACTTTAAATGTATTGCGGCAGTGCTGAGAAGTGCAGGTGCTCTCCCAATTAATGTATTTTGGCAGTGCTGAGAAGTGAAGGTAGTCTACCATTATATGTATTGCAGCAGTGATGAGAAGTGCCTGTGCTCTCTCAGTAAATGCACTGCAGTAATGCTGAGAAGTGCCAGTACTCTCCCAATAAATGTATTGCGGCAGTGCTGAGAAGTGCAGGTGCTCTCCAATTAAATGTATGGTAGCAGTGCTGAGAAGTGGAGGTGCTCTCCCATTAAATGCACTTCAGTAATGCTGAGAAGTGCCAGTACTCTCCCAATAAATGTATTGCAGCAATGCTGAGAAGTGCAGGTACTTTCACTTTAAATGTATTGCGGCAGTGCTGAGAAGTGCAGGTACTCTCACTTTAAATGTATTTTGGCAGTGCTGAGAAGTGCAGGTACTCTCCCATTATATGTATTGCAGCAGTGCTGAGAAGTGCATGTACTCTCTCATTAAATGTATGGTAGCAGTGCTGAGAAGTGGAGGTGCTCTCCCATTAAATGCACTGCAGCAATGCTGAGAAGTGCCAGTACTCTCCCATTAAATGTATTGCAGCAATGCTGAGAAGTGCAGGTACTCTCCCATTAAATGTATTGCAGCAATGCAGAGAAGTGCAGGTACTCTCACTTTAAATGTATTGCGGCAGTGCTGAGAAGTGCAGGTGCTCTCCCAATTAATTTATTTTGGCAGTGCTGAGAAGTGAAGGTAGTCTCCCATTATATGTATTGCAGCAGTGATGAGAAGTGCCTGTACTCTCTCATTAAATGTATTGCAGCAGTGCTGAGATGTGCAGGTACTCTCCCATTACAGGTATTGCAGCAATGCTAAGAAGTGTTGGTACTCTCACTTTAAATGTATTGTGGCAGTGCTGAGAAGTGCAGGTACTACAGCAGTGCTGAGAACTGCCAGTACTCTCTCTTCAAATGTATGGCAGCAGTGCTGAGAAGTGTGGGTGCTCTCCCATTAAATGCACTGCAGCAATGCTGAGAAGTGCCAGTACTCTCTCATTAAATGTATTGCTGCACTGCTGAGAAGTGCAGGTAGTCTCTCTTTATATGTAATGCAGCAGTGATGAGAAGTGCCTGTACTCTCTCATTAAATGTATTGCAGCAGTGCTGAGATGTGCAGGTACTCTCCCATTAAATGTATTGCAGCAATGCTAAGAAGTGCAGGTACTCTCACTTTAAATGTATTACGGCAGTGCTGAGATGTGCAGGTGCTCTCTCATTAAATGTATTTTGGCAGTGCTGAGAAGTGCCAGTACTCGCTCATTAAATGTATTGTAGCACTGCTGAGAAGTGCAGGTACTCTCCCATTAAATGTGTTGCAGCAGTGCTGAGACGTGCAGGTACTCTTCCATTAAATGCATTTCTGCACTGCTGAGAAGTGCAGGTACTCTGCTCTACGTTTCAAACTGAAGAAGTACAGGTGCTCAGTACTGGACAGTACCGACCCACTTAATGCACTGGTAATACTGAATAGAAAAATATAAGGTTTTAGAACTACAGTCAACACAAATCTACTGCAAGAAACATTGAATGACTATTATGATTTTATTTTATTTTGTTACCGCTTTTAACTAGAAGCCTTCTGAGAGAAAATCAAATATAAACATTTGAAGCATGATAAACCTTCATACAGACACTATCTAGCTGTTAGAGGAAACTGCGTAATATATTTATCACTATTCACAGAAGTGGAAATAACATTACCCATGCTCTGATCTGGTCCTACGTCACAGGAGGTGACATCACATGATATTTGCCACTGACAGCAGCTGTTGCACTGTACATTAGAATCCTTATTGAAAATTCAAAGCTGTAGCAAATTATAAAAACACAGCACTAATGGATCCAAATAAATAACTATGGGGCTGAATACGATGGCGGTGAACCCGCCACCCACAGGCTGTCGGTGGTGGGTCCACCGTCATTGTGAGGCCATTTCCTGCCCGTCATATTATAATGGGGGGCGGGTCCGTGGCGGTCAGAAAATCTGACTGCCACGCATCCGATGGGCTCCTTGAGCCCACCAGTGCATCTGAAAAATGGTGGCGGTGCCTACCATGCAGCGCCGTTGGGATTACGATGTGCCTCCTGCCAGCCTTTCCCTAGCGGTTCACCCACCATGGAAAGGCTGGCGGAGATGGAGGTTTGGGGCCGTAGAGGGCCTCCCTTTCCCCTGGGCACTTTGGTTTTGGGTTTCGAGGCCACCTATGGAGCCCCTCTACATATCCCTGCACCATGTAGCAGGTACCGCATGGTGCCTGTCACGTAGTGCAAGGAAATGTAAACTGTGCCTTTTTTGCATTACGGTGAGTGCTGCAGCCAGCAGCAGCCGCCGCCATGCAAAATATGCTGAGTACGACCCTACAGGGGCGGTCACATCCTAATACCCCCTGTGGGACCGCTGCCTTGTAGGAGGGCGGTCCCACTCCCCGAGACGATGGTGGACAGACTGGAGTCCGTCCGCAATTGTACTCAGTCCCTATATTCCAGAACTAGCAGATAAGGTAACTGACAGGGGTTGCAAAGGAGTCCAAAGAGGCCGCGTGCTGGGCACCTGTAGCTATGAAAACACCTGCCACTGATAAATGCCCCGAAATGATGCCCAGGCATGTAAGAAACTTTCAGCACGCTCTATGAAGCTATTGAAGTATAGAGTCTGTCACATTAATAGTTGTGTAACAACCAGGCCAGCATCGACATTATGCCATCTAAGGGGCCTGTACGTATATGTAGAGTTCCAACATGGCGTTTGTAAAGCCTACAAAGCAGTGTGTGATGTTAGCGGTGCTGTGCGGCTGACAGATGCTCTGCTTGTGAATGCTGAACAGCCTTTGATGTCTGACTGGGACGCTGCGGATGTAAAGCCTGGTCTCTTTCTAAGGGACGGTCACACAGCTTGGACCGCCTTGTGCCCATAATCAGAAGCCATTTTGAGATGATTACAGGCTACAGTGAAATCATTTTTCTTTGATGCTTCCTTCCTAATTGCTCGCCATTGACTGGTGGGACCGCGCAGTCTTGGAGATAATCACGAACCCACAACCCACCCTTCCCGGCAGAGAGGCTTTGGGCTGTTGCTACAAATTAGATGTTTAAATCAGAGAAAAACATGTGCTTCTGCCAAATTGTTGAACCAAAACAAGCTGTTGGGCTGTAGCGGATGATTGCAATAAACAGAGAACTAATATATTTCCTAGAAAGCACATAAACGACTTGACCTTTCAAGAGGACATTTTACAAATGGTGATCATGGCATCCGCGCAGAGCTTGAGACGCAGCGCTTGCAAGGGACTTTATTCACTCTTATGCTTTTTATACAATCCATGTTCACTTCCTATGAAGGAGGTGAAAGGATAGATCCCCTGATGCCTTCCCATTACCTAGTGGGGGAGACCTACACAGTAACACCCTTCACCCAGTACTCTGACATGGCTCCTTGCTGTCTAGATGGGAGCAGCAATAAAGAGGAGAGTTTTAAAATGTATGTCACTCCCGACACGCGTGAGACTCTGGATTCTGGAGCAATTACAAAAGTTTATCTTTAGGTGTTTCCATAGGAAAGAATTTTTTTAATTTGCTTATAATGTTGGTGCCATTTGACGAATCTTCATGAAACTTCCCTAAAAATTGGGGGCGCTAGAGGGCGCACAAGCAGAATGGCTGCACTGGTGTGAGGCTCCTGCAGCCTGGAACTGAAATCCGTAATTTATCCTGCTAAGACCACTGATCCCCCGACGAAAAAACACACTCGGCTGTCAATATTATTGTCCTGCTGCTTCGGCGAAAGTTTGGAGACTGTGCGTCCAGCGGCGGCAGAGTTAGCGGTAGTGCAAGGTGGAACGGGCGCGGAGCTGAGGAGAGGCGGAGCGTGCTGCCCGGCGTGCGATCTACGCCGGACCGGGGCGTGCCACGAGGCAAGTGGGCCATGACGGGGACCCGCTAACGCGGCGTCCTGCTTTTTGTGGCGGATCGGCTGCGGGACGAGGGAGGTGTTGTACGGTCGCAGGACGCTGCCTGATGTCCCCCCCCCCCGGTGGGAGCTGCCTTGCTGTGCGCCGAGGATCGGAGCAAGCTGAGACCGTTGATGAGCGGTGCTGTCTGCGGGGGAAAGTTGCCGGCCGCTGCGGCGTGAGGAGGCAAGGCAGGAGGCTGTCTGCGGGGGACGGGAGACTTTGAAGCCTGGTGATTCGGGGGTGCACCCCCCCCCCTCCCCTCGTACCGGCGGAAACAGACTGATTGCACCGGTGCCGGGACATGGAGGCGGAGGTGTGTGCGATGTGATCCACTTCGTGCTTAGCCTTTGCTGTCACAAGGTACGGTTGTCCGAGGATTGCGCCTGGGACCTGAGGGCCAGCGAGGCCTGAGGGAGCTGTGCAGCGGGAGCTACGATCGGACGGCTGGGACCCGGTGCGAACCCCCCCCCCCCATCCCCCCGCTGCAGGGCACAGAGGTGATGGTGCGCGAGCTTGCCCACAGGGAGACGGAGGACAGCTGAGCGGTGCCCCGGTGCCGAATAAGGGATTCTGAGGCTCCCCACATCGCAGCTCTTGAGAGTGGCGTTCAGGTATCTGGGCGCATATCCTGGTCACGGGCCCCGGCGGCCCCATTGCCTCTGCCACCGCGGGCTGACGTGTGCTACTGGTTCAGCTGCATACTATCTGGTGGAGCACAGGTGATACTGCGCGAAGGTGCGAGGTCCCCCCCCCCTCGCCTGGCGACTAGGTCGGTGCCCCTACGACCCTACTGGCGTGCTGAGACACAGTGGCGGCGGGCGAGTGCTCACTGCGGGGCCCCTCCTTTTTTCTTTGATTTCCCGCCGCGATTTCGACAGATGCCAATGGACTAAGACGGCCGGCATTCCTGTGATGCCGATGGTGGTGGATGCCTCCCTCTCTGCTTACAATCTCTGCCCGGGGATGCTGGTTTGGGCCCTCTCATAGACTAATAACTGCTGCTACAGTCGCGTTGTGCTGCGCCCAGGACTTCGGACCCCTTCCACGCCCGAGAGGAACGTGAAATCCGCCCCCTCGCAAGCTGCTGTGGGCCTGTCCAAGAAGCCCACGATGGGTAAACAGGATAGTCGGCAGCCCAAACTCACGTTTGAGGCCCCAGCGGCTAAGAAAGGAGTGCGGAGTTCACAGGATGTGGGGAGCTCCCAAGGCTCACCCACGGCTGGCACGAGCTCGTGCTCCCCAGCAACAGACCTACAACAGCTGATGCAGGAAATGAGGCAGGGCTTTGCTACCATAGTGGATAAAGTTGATCGGTTATCGTCAAGAATGGACGCCTTTGCACAGAAAATGGACATACATGAAGAGCGTATAACTGAAACTGAAAGGCGGATATCTGATCATGACGACACCACAGCCTCACACACCACGCAGCTCTCGAGAATGGACAATGTCTTAAGAGTTATCGCTGCAAAAAATAAGGAGTTGGAAGCCCGCAGCCGCCGCAATAACATACGTGTGGTGGGTGTGCCGGAGTCCACCAATACGGGGAGCATGGAAGAATATGTGGAGAAGATACTCCTTGCCTCCGTTGGGTCTGAAACGTTTTCTAAGCAATTTATTGTCGAGAGAGCACACCGCTCTCTTGGGCCGCGGCCTAAACCCGGAGCTCCACCGAGACCCATCATTGCACGGCTCTTAAACTACCGGGATCGGGATACTGCGCTGCGGGCTGCACGCACGAACCAAACACTGTCGTGTGATGGTGTCAGCTTCACCGTTTACCTGGACTTCACGCCTATCGTTCAAGAACAACGGCGTAAATTCCTCGAGGTTAAGAAAAAACTACGTGCCCTGCAAATTGATTATGCACTGTTGTACCCGGCAAAGTTGAGAGTCACCCACCAAGCAAAGCAACATTTCTTTACGAATCCGCAACAAGTGGAAGATTTTCTGAAGGCTCTAAAGAATGCACGGGCTGTGCGACGCGATGACGACGATGCAGATCATGTGGACGAACACTAGTTACAGAGACGCTGCTTTCTACCGTTTGGCCTACGAACTTGGGGGCTTTTGAACTGCAAGTGCCATGGAGGCCCGCCTGCTGGGCACGCGAATGCGACGGCACCGAGACTGAAAGAGAATACCATGGTCGGGTATAGGACAGTGGTTGATAATGTATTCCAGGCCCCCCCCCCCTTCCCTTGACTGTGGTGAGGGGCAGGATGTAGGGGGCGGATATGGGCGCACTCTAGATGAACCCCATGGGGTGTACCCCAATGAACAAACTGACTATGTTGCTCCTTTTGAGCTGTCTGATGGGAGTTTTGGGAGGGGGGTGGGGAGGGGATTCTGGCAAGTTGGGGATGCTTCAGTGGGTTGGGGGTGGGGTATGGGATTCCATGGTGGCTCTGGTCTCTTCCATTGCTTCATTGCCTCTAGGACCTCTGCACACAGGCAGAAAGATGAACATTGTCAGGAATACATGCTGTGGAAATTGTTAGCTAATACGTCCTGCGGATATGGTAGGTTGGAGATGATTATTGATAGGTCCTGGGTCCTGGAACGAATTAAGCTACCTATGTGGCTCTTTGGTAGAGGGTGGGAGGGGGTTAGAGGGGCAGCCCTTGAGCTTCATGCCTTAGGCCGTGCTGATGAGACCACTCCTGGAGGCTATGGAAGAGGATGGCTTACCCTAGATAGCGGAGGTTTTCTGGCTGATGGGTCCTTGACGACGAGGGGAGCACAGGGGAGAGTGCGGGGCCCAACCGCAACTACGGCTCCGGTCATTTGGGAGCGGGGGCTATGCTTGAGACCTGAGCCTGGTTGGAGCAGTGGGGCTCAATTTTCTGCAGTGTATGAGATTGACAATCTTACATTACCGGCTAGACCTGCTGTAGAGGCAGTTACGAGAAGTATGTTGGGGATTTCTCGGATGAGGGGTGGGGGGGGTGGGAATGTCTGCACCTGTTGTTACAATGTTGGGCGCGGCTCCTATCACAGTGATGCGTTTTTCAGATCTTGCGGGAGTGCATGATAGAGACGTGCAGGGGGAGCCCCTCACGGTGCTTGTAGTACACACAATCATTCACATACGTTCTGACAGTAATGTTTGCAATGCGGTGGGACACACGGTACGTTGCTATTATGATGCAGGGGTGGAACAGCTATCCAGCATGAGTGCTCAGGGGAGCGAGTGGAGAAATTCTTTACTGATGCACTATACTCCTTCTCACTATCAACATGGCTAAGGTAGACACTGATTTAAATATACTAACATGGAACGTCAGAGGCCTGGGAGACCCGCGAAAAAAGAGGCAGATCCTCTCTTATTTGGATCGCCATGGAATACACATAGCCTTTATCCAGGAGACCCACTTTAAAGCGCAGGCTACCCACACCTTTGCCGGTAGATGGGCGAAATACGCAGCTTTCTCCTCCTACTCTTCGTACTCTAGGGGAGCGGCAATACTGGTGAAAAAAGGAACCCCCTTCATTATGGAAGGCACAAAAAGCGATGCTCAGGGGAGGTATTGTCTGATGTGGGGTAGGCTGGGGCATGTGGCAGTTACCCTGGTCTGCTGCTACGGCCCCAACATAGACGACCCGCACTTCTTTACAGACCTCAGTGCGACTATCGTAGGCGTGGGCCCGCAGCACCTCATCTGGGAGGGAGATTTCAATACTACGCTTGATCCAACTAGGGACAGGTCTCACCAGGCCCCACACCATTATACGAAAGCTCGTGTGTCGCTGACGGAGATACTAGCTGAGCATAACTTGATTGACACATGGAGATATCTCCATGCTGACAAGCGCGAAGGCACACACTTCACGGCGCAGGCAAGATCATGGGCACGGCTTGACTATGTTTTTATATCTCCGCATTTTTATACGGCGCTTGATCGAGCACACCATCTTCCAAGAACGTTCGCTGATCATTCGCCGGTGCGCGTTACGCTCCGAGCTGCGGACCTGGGCCCCCCATTGACTGCCTGGCGCCTGCAACCCGCGATGCTACTGGATACTGTGTTTCAGGAGGAATTGCGGGAAGACTGTTTGGATTTTTTTAGGCGCAACAAAGATTCTGTGAAAGATGTTGAAACTATATGGGATGCATTTAAAGTGGCCTTAAGGAGCATATGCATCGCTAAAGGGTCAGGGGTACTGAAGAGTATCCTAGCACGCTTGCGAACACTGGAAGATGATCTTACAGCGCTTGAGACATCAGTGACCGACAGCCCTGACGATGCTACGCTAGCGCATATCCGCGAAAAAGTGACTGAATATACGGACGAAGCCACTAGGGAGGCGAAATTTAGAGGTAAATACTGGACTGCCCGGCGCTATGGCGAGGGCGAGAGGCCAGGGTAAGCGCTGGAGGCGACGATAATGCTGACGCGGCCCCCTAACACTATATTGGAAATTGAAGGCGTGGAGGGTGACGTATACAGAGACACTATGTACATTCTTAACGCGTTTGTGGAGCACTATCACCAATTGTATAGGTCGACTAGGACTGGGGATCTACACTTGCAGGATTACCTGGAAGATGTGTCCCTCGGATGGCTTAGCGATGCACAAAGGGCGTTTCTGAGCTCCCCTTTTGAATTGGACGAGGTGCGTGAGGCTATTATGCAAATGCGATCTGGCAAGGCAACGGGCCTGGATGGGATACCAATAGAATTCTATAAGACTTACATTGACTTTATGGCACCGGTCTTGCGGGAAGTGTATGAGGATGCCCTTGAGGTGGGCCATTTGCCCCCTTCTATGCGCATGGCCCTCATTACATCACTCCTTAAACCCGGGAAAGCTGCAGATAAGTGTGACTCCTATCGACCCCTCTCATTGCTCAATTGCGATGTGAAAATACTTGCGAAACTAATTGCTACCCGTATTAATTTGCTACTCCCTAATCTGATATTACCCGACCAGGCAGGGTTTGTGCCCGGCAGGGCGACGTCCCATAACCTGCGCACTTTTTTCTCGATCCTAAATTTGGTACATGACGACTTGCAAATGGCTGCCATCTTTCTCGACGCCTCGAAAGCCTTTGACTCGTTAGAATGGGATTATGTATTCCAGTTTCTGGAGCGTATGGGGTTTCCAATCATATTCATCTCCTGGATTAGATTACTGTATACATCTCCTAGAGCCAAGGTGCTGATAAACGGCAGACTTTCCTCGGCATTTCCCATCACCAGGGGCACTAGACAGGGTTGCCCCCTGTCGCCCCTGTTGTTCGCTATAGCCATGGAGCAACTTGCAGCAAAATTAAGACAGCATCATAGGGATAAGGCGTTGAGATGTTTCCAGAGGCAGATATTTTTATCTATGTACGCGGACGACACTACTTTATATATACGGGACCCCAGTGAGAACCTCAATCCGATTCTTAGGGAATTCATCAGATTTGGCAGGCTCTCTGGAGTCCAGATCAACTGGAGCAAGTCAAGAGTTTTCCCTCTTACGGCGGCTACTGAGCGGTTTGAGTTGGAGTACCCTCTAGCTTGGTGTGAGGGGGACTTTAAGTACTTAGGTATACACATAGAAAAAGACAAAGATGAGCTATTGCGGGCCAAATATGGACTGCATTACTCGATGGATCACGCTTCCCCTTTCTATGGCAGGAAGGACGTCGCTGATTAAAATGGTAATATTGCCTAAGTTGTTGTATCTTTTCTTGAATATCCCCTTTTATCCGGGCAGTTTTTTCTTTCGGCACCTACGCTCAGAGCTCATCAGACTGGTTTGGGGCGGGAAGTCACCCCGGCTCAAGTGGGAGGTCCTCACTAAGCCAAATAGTCAAGGCGGGTTTGGCGTCCCAGATTTTGAGCTGTACTTTCAAGCGGCGCAGGCACACTACGCCTATTTTTGGATACGGCAACCTCGATACATGCCCCAACTAGCGGCCGAACACTGGCTGGCACACCCGATCCCCATAGAAGGCGCATTGTATATCCCAATACAAGGGAAGGATTCAACGCCCACGACAGTGGCGAGTACGGTGACTGCATGGAACCGAATAACAGCCAAAATAGGGATTACTATGTTGTATGTGCCGCTCTTGCCCCTTGTTTACCATCCAAGCATGCCCCTGTTACAGGAGGCCGGGTTTCGGAAATTAGCACATACTATCCACGTTACGACGTGGGGGGACCTATACCGTGCTGGTACGTTCCGTTCTATGGAGCACTTATTTGAGGGCATCCACCCTTCTCCCCTTGACGTTTTTCTGTACATTAGGCTCCGGCAGGGGATTATGGCGCTAACACCCGATTTTCCGCAGGAACCCCCGGAAGTGGCGCCGTTACAACGTATCCTCCTGGACGAGGCCCCTGCCAAGGTAGTCTCTAAAATTTACAGGTCGGTCCACTCACTGATGGTCGCCCCGCCTCTTGCGGCTCGGGCAAGATGGGACCTAGAACTGCAGGTCCCACTGACAGATAAACAGTGGGAGTTCTGCCTACAACAGACGGAACGTATTTCCGCCAGTAGTAGATATAGAATAATACACTATAAATACATTCACCGATTATATTACACCCCTGCTCGGCTGTACAGATACCGACTCCGGGAGGACGACAGGTGCGACAGGTGTCATGCCCCTGGGGCGGACTTTCTTCACTTGGCGTGGGCATGCGAGGGGGTGCATCGATATTGGTGCCAGATATTTACGGCACTTTCAAAAATGATTAACTCGGAGATTGCGCCCTCGCCTATCCTTGCCCTCTTGGGATACGTGGAGCCCATACAAGCTTCACACCGCAAATTCATTGCGCTTGCCTTCTTACTTGCTAAGAGACGAGTTGCATGTAGGTGGGGCAGAGGTAGGGCCCCAAAATTTAAGGATTGGATGCGAGATCTTACTTATTGTCAGGAACAAATCAGTACATATTCTGAACTCTTACCAATAGCATCACGACCAACAGATATTTGGGCTCCACTACACTGCTACTTGTTAAGGGGGGAGGCTGCCGTGGGAAACAGTACGCCCACATAGCCGCGTGCTCGAGAATCCCTCATGGACTACTGAGAGGTTGGTGTGGGAGGGCACTTCTCTTGGGATATGGCTCCATAGACACTGCATGCTGGGGGTCTCCACCCTTGTGAACTTTGACTTCCAGACACCTGATGTTGGGACATATGGGACCTTGCGAGGGGCTCCTCCAGGTGGAAAGTAGGCATCAGTGAACCCTATAGTAATCATAGGATTGCTGTGTAGTCCTGCTCTGATATGCATGTGCGCACTATTAATGCTTGTTGTGTCTTTTCCTGCCACCATTGTATCGCTTATGAATGTAATGTGTACCATTGATGCACCTTTGCTTATGACTGTACGTTTGCTCAAAATTTTCAAAATAAAATAAAAAAAAAAAAAACTTCCCTAAAATGTTTATCCACCTTAAATCCTACTAGGAAAGTTTTGGGGTGATCCATCAAGCAGTGACCAAGTAAAAGGGTGGGCTCACAAAACCAAATTTCTCCATGCATTTCCGATAGACTTTTTTAGGCAGTGCTACTGCAAAAACTGCTAAACGGAATTACACCAAATTTGGCAGGAAGGTAGGTATTGATCCAGAAAGTGCACTTTTTGTGATGTGGTTCAGTAGTTTTAGAGATATTATCGATCAAAAATACTTGTATATCTGGATGGTTGGGTAGCAGTGACTCTCATGAGAATCCCTGGAACCCAGATTAAAGGAATAGAGCATTCTGAATGGCATGGAGGCATTTTTTTAGGGGTGGGCGGTAAATTTCTTTCTACCAGCAGAGTTCGCAGAGTTTTGCCCACTCCGCATTACGCTGGTAAAGTAGAGTTCTGGCAAAAAACTGCTAACCACCTCGTGACAGAGTTTTTCTTGTACACGTCTCGTCAAAGGTAAGTTGGCGCAAGGGAATTGGCGTACCCTACCGCGATTTTTGGGTGCCAGGACAACACCTGGCAAGATTTTCTCAAAGCGGGCGGTTGCGACCGTTTGCGGTGAGAAACCTGCTGTTCAAGTAGAAATGTACTCGA
Organism: Triturus cristatus; assembly: GCF_964204655.1. Lineage (NCBI taxonomy): Eukaryota > Metazoa > Chordata > Amphibia > Caudata > Salamandridae > Triturus > Triturus cristatus. Next base: position 1,474,008,763 of record NC_140591.1, on the reverse strand, counting down.
GCGGCAGCAAAGAAGCAGTGCCCTCTGGTGCACCATATGGTGCCGTTTTTGCAAATTTTGCAGTATGTAACAAGCTCCTGACGCTAAAAATCTGCGTGACATACCGATTCCACCTGCTCGTGGAACCAGATGGAGTTTTCAGGTAACTCTGCGGAATTCCGCAAAGTAAACTCTGTGAGTTATGCGCACCCCTATGTTTTTTCCTTTGGGCCAATTCGCTACCAAGGGAGCCTGCAACAAAATTTTGCAGACAGCTACTACAGGACTCAGAGACTTAGTCCCCTGTCCTGAGTTTTAGAAAAAATATATATAAGGGGACAGTGTAGGGATATCCTGTCCCTCTAGCCTTTGTGGGTGGTCCTCCTGTGCCCCTGCAGCCAAAATAATATATATCATATATACATATGTTTTAAGTTGTGGTCCTGTGAGAATCCCCCCGCCCCCCTCTCCAAGCCACTTATGTGCTCTTGGGACCCAATGCCCTGGGGTCAAATGTACTAAGACGGGAGCAGTTGTAAACAGCTATTGGCTTTCTCAAGGGGTGAGCATATCAATATATATAAAAAAGTTTTATCATCTTTCACCAAAAATCACCAGTATTTATAATTTAATGTAGATTATAAAAAATACAAATAAAAGTATTTAAAAAATATTATCTTTCTTTCTTTTAACGTAGTTTTTAATAATGCATTTTGTATGCTGAAAAATGACTCAAAGACATTGCTTTTAAAAAATTTTAAAAATTAAAACCAACATGTCTCTGAGTCATTCTTTTAACATTTTTCAGGCTCCTTAGTCCTCCTGAGGCTCAGCCGGGAGTTAGTTCTGCGCTATTTTGCACTTGTATACCTTTTTAAAACAATTTTAAACTCACCTGCAATTGTTGCTGTTGCTTCGCTGCCCCTCAGCTGCCTCCTGCTCCCTGCCTGATAGCGCCCCCAGCAGCGGTCCTAACGCTGCGAGGGAGAGCCTACGGGAGTCTTGGCAGGCGCCATCGGCCACGCCGGAGCGAAGGACACGCCCCCTAGAGACCACGCCCCCTCTGTTGGGTATAACTAGCCGCTGATTGACGAGCGCGTTAGGTTCCTTAGTCCTCCTGAGGCTCAGCCGGGAGTTAGTTCTGCGCTATTTTGCACTTGTATACCTTTTTAAAACAGTTTTAAACTCACCTGCAATTTTTGCTGTTGCTTCGCTGCCCCTCAGCTGCCTCCTGCTCCCTGCCTGATAGCGCCCCCAGCAGCGGTCCTAACGCTGCGAGGGAGAGCCTACGGGAGTCTTGGCAGGCGCCATCGGCCACGCCGGAGCAAAGGACACGCCCCCTCGAGGCCACGCCCCCTCTGTTGGGTATAACTAGCCGCTGATTGACGAGCGCGTTAGGTTCCTTAGTCCTCCTGAGGCTCAGCCGGGAGTTAGTTCTGCGCTATTTTGCACTTGTATACCTTTTTAAAACAATTTTAAACTCACCTGCAATTGTTGCTGTTGCTTCGCTGCCCCTCAGCTGCCTCCTGCTCCCTGCCTGATAGCGCCCCCAGCAGCGGTCCTAACGCTGCGAGGGAGAGCCTACGGGAGTCTTGGCAGGCGCCATCGGCCACGCCGGAGCGAAGGACACGCCCCCTCGAGGCCACGCCCCCTCTGTTGGGTATAACTAGCCGCTGATTGACGAGCGCGTTAGGTTCCTTAGTCCTCCTGAGGCTCAGCCGGGAGTTAGTTCTGCGCTATTTTGCACTTGTATACCTTTTTAAAACAATTTTAAACTCACCTGCAATTGTTGCTGTTGCTTTGCTGCCCCTCAGCTGCCTCCTGCTCCCTGCTTGATAGCGCCCCCAGCAGCGGTCCTAACGCTGCGAGGGAGAGCCTACGGGAGTCTTGGCAGGCGCCATCGGCCACGCCGGAGCGAAGGACACGCCCCCTCGAGGCCACGCCCCCTCTGTTGGGTATAACTAGCCGCTGATTGACGAGCGCGTTAGGTTCCTTAGTCCTCCTGAGGCTCAGCCGGGAGTTAGTTCTGTGCTATTTTGCACTTGTATACCTTTTTAAAACAATTTTAAACTCACCTGCAATTGTTGCTGTTCCTTCGCTGCCCCTCAGCTGCCTCCTGCTCCCTGCCTGATAGCGCCCCCAGCAGCGGTCCTAACGCTGCGAGGGAGAGCCTACGGGAGTCTTGGCAGGCGCCATCGGCCACGCCGGAGCAAAGGACACGCCCCCTCGAGGCCATACCCCCTCCCCGCCCTATAACAATGTGTATGCACCGGAAGCGCAGCGGACGAGCGCAGCGGGCGCGACGATTGCGCGCCGAAGGCGCGCATAAGGCAAGCTCGTCTGTGCTCGTCCGCGCCGAGTCCGGGCCTAGGGCCAGTCCCTCTACCTCTCAGTCCCCAGGACCCATCACCTACAATGCTGACACTCTCCACAGCCTCAGGACACCGAACTGGAACTGCAGTCGAAACAGCTACCAAGCTGACACCTTGCCGCCCATATGCCCTGATTGCCACTACTCCTTCAGATCCAAATGTAATTCGGATCCACTACACGACTTTCGTATGTTATTGCTGAACTGCCGCTCCCTGCCAAAACATACCACCGAAATTGCACTGCTAATAGAGGAACACTCACCAGACATACTCTTTCTTACAGAAACCTGGCTATCCCCTGAGGCCGATCCCGCGGTCATAGCAGCCATTCCACCAGGCTTTCGAATCTCCCGCCAAGACCGCCCCAAAGGGAGAGGAGGAGGTGTGGCGTTAATCTATAAAGAACAACTTCACTGCCGAGTAGTTCCGGAAATCATTACGGACTGTGAGAGTCTTACCTTCAACATCAAATTAACACCCAACAGTTGCCTTTCCGGCACTCTTATCTATCGCCCTCCCGGCCCCTCGAAGCAGTTCCATGTCAGCCTACCATCTAGCGTGGCTGAACGTCTTACCACCACCTCTAACTTTATCCTGTTGGGTGACTTCAGTTTTCATTTTGAGTCATCCTCAGACCACGTAGCACTGACTTTAGCAGAGGACTTAGCCGCTCTGCAACTCTCCCAACGGGTCCCCTCTGCCACCCACGTGAAGGGCCACCTGCTGGACCCAGTCTTCAGTAATTGCCCTGGACTTTTAACCAGTCCACCAATTCCCCTGCCTTGGACGGATCATTTTTTGATCCCCATCAACTGGACTGTATTCAAAAACCCTGAGCCACCACCTACCACGAGATTTACGAGAGCCTGGTCCCGCATAGCAGCTGACAAGTGGTCCAGCAAACTTGCTGAGAATCCACCTAGGACATTTGCCAATCCCGACCTTGCCCACCAGGCTTACAGCAACTGGATCACTCAATCCCTCGACGTTGTTCTACCTATAAAGAAAATCACGCTTAAACGCTCTCATAAATCCGCCCCGTGGTACTCAGAGACCCTTAGAGACAAGAAACTTCTTTGCAGGCAATCGGAGAGACGTTGGCGCTCTGATTATTCCACAGACAATAAAACTCGTTATCGAGAAACCATCAGCGAATACAAAACGATGATAAAAACAGCACAAGCTTCTTACTTCTCCGCGAAAATCTTACTTGCCAAATCTAAGCCCAAGGAAATCTTCCAGATCATCAATACCCTCACTAAACAGTCCCCTCGCACGCAGGCGGATGTGTCCACTACCCATTGTGACGATATCGCAGAGTTTTTCCACCAGTAAATAAGTTCTATCTATTCCTCCTTTCCCCCGAGAAACCCTAATTCTACCCCCTTTCCTGATCCCGCTACCCCATCATCCACTTATCAGTCACCTTCGCTCACTCACTTCCCCCCTCTGGATCTAGCCACTCTTGATTCCCTGGCATGGAAAGTACATTCCGGATCTCCAGAAGACCCAGCTCCACCAGACATAATAATGACAGCCTCGCAGGTCACCCTACCCATTATTAAGGAGGTCTTAAATGCCTCCATCTCTTCCGGTACGGTTCCTACCGTTTGGAAACAGGCGATGGTTAGAGCCTTATTGAAAAAGCCTACCTTGGACTCCACTAATCTGAGCAACTACCGTCCCATCTCCCTGCTCCCATGGGCAGGTAAGATCCTGGGGAAATATATTAATTTACAATTAATACACTTCCTGGAAGATAACCACCTACTGGACCCTACCCAGACGGGCTTTAGACCAAAACATGGAACCGAGACCGCCCTTCTCATGGTTACAGAGGAAGCCAGAAAAATCCTCGATCAGGGAGGATCAGTGGCAGTGATCCTCCTTGATCTCAGCGCGGCCTTTGATACGGTCAGCCATGTCACTCTGCTGGAACGCTTATCCCAAGCCGGGATTAAGGATAAAGCCTGGTCATGGTTCCAATCCTTCCTAGAGAATAGGTCCTTTCGCGTGTTTGAAGGCGATTCGGTGTCCACCAGGAGACCTTTGAATTGCGGAGTCCCCCAGGGCTCCTCTCTGAGTCCTGCCCTCTTTAATCTGTACATGAGGCCACTGGCTGATGTCGTCCGCCCATTTGGAATAAAGATCATTTCCTATGCGGACGATACGCAGCTGGTGGTCTCCATGTCGCAGGCTACTAATCGATCTGCTCGTGGCGGGCTCAGAGAGTGTTTGGAGGCAGTAAAGACCTGGATGTCCCTGTCTTGCTTAAAAATGAATGGGGAAAAAACCGAGCTCATGCTCCTAGGTCCCTCAGATCTCAGCCTCCCCACCTCCCTGTGGCCGCCTAGTCTGGGATCTCCTCCAATCCCCAAAAATAGCATCAAGAGTCTGGGAGTTTGGTTGGATAGTTTACTGTCTTTTAATATACAATCCACTAAACTCTCAGCTACCTGTTTTGGCATCATGAGGATGTTAAAGAAAATTCTCCCTCTCCTCCCTCTGGATGCCAAACAAGTGGCCGTACAAGGTCTTATCCAGTCACGCCTTGATTTCAATAACGTATTGTATCTTGGCGCCCCTGAAGCCACTCTGAGAAGACTACAGACAGTCCAGAACTGTGCAGCACGTATTCTACTAGACCTCCCCCGCAGACAGTCAGCGAGGTCGGGACTGGTATCCCTTCACTGGTTGCCGGTGCGCCAGAGAGTAATGTTTAAAGCTATGTGTATAGCTCATCAGGCCTTCTGGAACGCCGGCCCCAGGATCACTCGGGACCTAATCACCCACTACATACCCAGAAGAAGTCTACGTTCCAGTCAGACCTTCCTTGCAATAACCCCCAGAATTATAAGAACCAGATCCGGAGGCAGAACATTCTCCTACAACGCCGCAAGGGCCTGGAACGCCCTGCCGCTGTCTCTCAGAGCCAACCCCAAGCTAACGGTCTTCCGCAAACAACTGAAAACCTTATTATTTCACTCAGTCTAACCTTCTCTTCCTTCCCTCTCCTGGGTCCACTGGTCGGATTACTGGTACTTTCAGCGCTTGGACGCCTTCGGGCAGCAATTCGCGCTCTACAAATGCACTTCCAATTCCAATTCCAATTCCAAAATGCAATCATAAAAACAACCACAAGAGGGTTTTACCTCTAGCTGAACATCATAGAACTCCAGATAGGAGTGCTTTAAAACAATCTGACAAATTCTCCTGGGGTCATGCTTTTATGACTTACAGTTGTATTTTTAATATTGCTTGGGGACTTCTACACTCCTTACACTTCCCACAACATTAAAAAAGACTTGGTGGTATCCCTCCGTATTCTAAGTGCACCATCAAGATTAAAAACAATTCTAAATAAAAAATACCTCACAAGGCATTATGGGGCACTCCTCCAAAGAGTACTGAATAATAAATGAGCGGCACCTACCGCTCATTTATTATTTTTGTGTCCTGGTGCCCACCTGGGACACCCTTTTTAAAAAACTTATTGGGGGTGCGTGCAATCTTCTTTCCAAGTCTTTATGGAACAGGGGACCATATCCCCAAAGCCTAGGGGGAGAAGGGCACTCCCCCCCCCTCCTCCGAGCAACTAAGGCCCTAGGGACCACATCCACTGGGACTTTCCTTTTGAATATATACCTCTATGTTGGAGGCCATGGGGGGAGCCCTACGGCCCGCAGCTTCGCTAGCTCTCTGCTGGCACCCATTCTCGGTGCATCTGGAGTCAGCAATGCTCCTGCTCGGTTGGAGGAGTTATTTATTTCTAATCTGAGTATGCCTGCCATCAAGAGCACCGGTAAGGAAACACATATCTGCTCCCACCCAGTGGGAGCATTTTTAAATCTGCTGCTGGGTAGGAGCAGACATGCCTTCCCTGCCCGCCCTCCTACATATGGGGAGACTGTGTCCTGGGAATGGGCTCTCAGGGACACAGTCATTGAGAGACACTGGGGGATGGAGTCTCAAAGCCATTGAAGAGTCGGTGAGGGGGGCCGTGTCCCTCTCCCCTTTTGTAAAACATTACCCCCAGGGGATGGGGTCCCTGGGGCCTTAATAAGCTTGGTGAGCATGTTTCCCTCCCTTTTCTATCATTTTGGGGACCGGCCAAAGTTTTACTTTTTTTTTTTTATATACCAACCATCCCAGATTTACCAGGACAGCCCTGTTTTTTTACCAGCTGTCCCAGCAAATAGTAGCAAATTTGGCTCATGTCCCGCTTTTCAGAGAGGGTAAACTAAAAACAGTGGAAGAGTCATTTTTATGTGTTCCAAAGCAGGACTATTTAGGCAGAGAGCATTTAAATTAACAGGTAAAATACTGGGATTACAATTTGCATCTGATTTCCTTAGTGTATGGTTGTTTGCATTTTTATGTTTAGGAGCACTGTCATTCTGTGCCTGTCAGCTGACCTAAAACTGTAGTCCTTCTTCTATTTTTGTGAAATATCAAGGATTTTGGTTTTAAAAAACTAGTCACACTAGTTAAGGGGACAGGATATTCCTACCTTGCACCCTTATATCTTTTTTCCTAAACTCAGGGCAGGGGACTAAGTCTCAGAGTCCTGTAATGTCTGCCAGCAAAACAAAATGTCATGTTGTGACCTGCCATTCAGAGTGCTTTCTCCCGTGGGAGCCTTACTCCTGTGAGATCAAGTTAGTCCAAGGGAAAAAGCCCCTAGGCCAACCAGACTTCTCCACCCCTCGACCCCAACCATCCCTATATACAAATAGAGTTGCAGCAGATCACAAAAAGCACACTTTCTGGACCAAGATCTAACGTCTTGCTAAAATTGATGTAATTTTCAGTTCAATATTTTTTGCAGTAGCACTGTTCAAAAAAGCCATGGGAAATTCATAAAAATGTTGCATGTTGGGACCCCCTTTCTTTCAGCCCCCGCTAGATGGTTCACCCCGAAACTTTCCATGAAGAAAATAGTGGAAAAAAGTTTTTATTTGGAAAGTTTTGTGATGGTCGCCACTGGGTTGTTATAGTTAGGTTTGCTAATAGCTTGGCGTCATTTGACGACTCTTCACAAAACCTTTCAAATAAGTGGTCCTTTTCACCTAGTTTGTGCATGAAAAGGTTCAGGGTGATCCATCAAGGTGTTGGCATAATTGAATGTGTATGTATCAGAAATAATAATTCATCCTCATCCAATAAATCCTTGTCTCTTCAGTCCATACGGTTTTCAAAGTGTCATTTTTCAAGTTCTTTTATTGTATTCTCTTGTAATTTCATGAAACACTCATATCTGTGAGTTGTATGAATGCTTCAATGATATATTGATTTTTATTTTGAAGGACAAAGAAGCCCCTTTTTTCTGATGGTTTGATTTCAATTGACTGTTTGCTCTGATTTACTGTACTTTCAAATCAATCATATTTCAATATATCCAGGTCATTTATTACCAATTCATGAAAAATATTAATTATGTTTCCTGTTGGCAAATTTGGGCAGCATTTAGACTTGACCTTCATTTCTGTCTGTTCCTCATCTCTTGTTAATTCATTTAGCTTGAATCAGTTCTATACCTTCTATCATCAAATTAGCAGTTGGCTTCAACAGGTATGGTTGCATTCGAACTTCTTTTTTTCTGCCTTATATTTTGAAATTTCAACTTTCTGATATCATTGTAAATATCCATTTGTAAGTCGGCTTAAACAAAATAGATGATGGGCAGAAATGGAAATCCCCTTTCAAGTATTCCCTCCTCCATTTCATTGAGATTATAATTAAGTACAGTTACTACCATCATATTTGAATTCCTATTCATGTGTCTACTTGTTTGTTCTCCAGTATTCCACTGTGGTTCCATTTTAACATAAAGTAAGATCCAATTACCTTACTTAGGTACAATGTAACTTTAACATTTTATTTTTCAGTAAATTTCTAGGGTTTTTTCGACTATCAAATGATAACAACCCTTAATGACAATGTCACGTTTAAGTGAATTTAAGAGTCACTCTTTAAGTGAATGTCAAGGTTTTTTTTACATATAAAATACAATAACTCTACAATAGCTAACTATACATATTACTGTCTTGGCTATGTAAGCAGGCTTTAGTATATGGCGACAGTGGCCTCTTTGTGAAGAGCTATGCGGAGAGTTCAGGCTCTGTGTAGTAATTGCTTGCCCACCTAATTGGCCTCGGGTATCTGGAGGGAGTAGACTCCAAGCGCAGTCAGTGCACAGAGTGCCAAGTGTGCATTTTCGGGGCTTGTCCAACCTTTTGAAGCATAGGTGCTTGGAGCTAGTTGGCTGTATGCAGAGTCTGCACATAGAGTGTATGCTGTGCGTGTATTATGAGCTTACCCATCAAATGGAGCTTCAGTGTTTCAAGAGAGTGAGCTCTACACAGAGTCTACAAAAAGAATGCAGACTGTGCATAGTTGGGGTTAGCATACCTAATGGATCTAGGGTCTCTGGAGCAAAGGGTCTTTATACACAGTGTGCATACATAGCACTGAGGGCACATAGTAGTGGCTTGTATTGTCTTTTCTTTAATTTAATTTAATTGTTAATGAAATTAGAAAAGTTACTTGGATTGTTATTTTTATCTTCAGATTATCACATGAATTTTTAAACTGGCCTTTAAGTGTAATAATAATTATGTATTTTTTAGTGTATTTATTTTTTTTACTTTCTATGCGTCTGTGCGTTTGTCACACAGGAATCCCTCAGCCAATGGTAGGATCCCACGGGAACTCTGTGTGGGTGTTATTTTCTACTTCCAACTCTCACGGAAGTCAAGCGAGAATGCAGAAACTACAAATGTAGTACTTAAATAAAAGTGCTTTCAGAGACGTTTTGACAACATAGTTTTTCATTCTGCACTACTTAATGAAGGCACCTTTTTGCATTTTGGGAATAAACTGCCCAATTCATCTTTGAGCGTGCTGGAAGCATCTCGCAAAAATCTCCGTAGTTCTATTTTACAGCAGAGGCATTGTAAGTGGCACACACAGTGAATATACCTTCATTGTTTTTTAAAGAAAAATTGCGTATAATTTTCAACTTTAGTGATCTCACGTGTGTCTCCCAAGAGTCTTGCATGAGTCCTGCTGGCCTAATGTCAGGCACAAGAAAGATATTTGGTTGAAATCAATGTCTTGGTTCATTTTCAGGAAATACCCATCCTTGAGTTTTAGTCAAGGTACAAACCTGGTGAAGGAAACATCAAGTGGAGACTTTTAATGCAGTCACAAGCAGCCACACTACATCACAAAGTAAAACAGTTCTAGAATAAAACAATCAAACAGTATAAAAGGCATGAGCACAAAACAGACTGCCTCTTTTAAATGTGGCTCTCAAGCAGATAAGTTATTTTCCATACCTCTTATTTTATACCTTAATTTGTTGTTATATTTGCCTTTTGGCTGTTTACGCTCACACCGATCTGAAAGGGCTTTCCCCCCTCCCTCCTACCCTCCTATATCTCCTCCCTTGATTTCCAATCTTTGGTCATCATTTCCCCTCCCGCCCTCCCTTCCTTCCTCCTCACCGGAGTTTTCCCTCCTCTCTCCCCTCTACTGGGCGGGCGCTTTTATGTGTTGTTTCCTTGCTTTAATTCACGCTTCCTTTTCAGCCTCAGCGTGTGCGGAAGTCGCGCTTCCTTTGCCTCTCACTTTACTCCAATATGTGAGAGATGCTCTGCCATTTATTTAGGTGTCTCTCCTGGCCTCCTCACATACTCCTCGAGGCCCTCGATCGCCTTTTCTGTTGTGATCCACCTTCAAGGAATGCACCTTGGCAACAGGAGCGCTACGTCCTCCCGTTGCCAAGGTCCTCTCTTCCATGCCTCCCGGCAGCAGCTGATCTTGAGCACTTCTGTCAGTTGCTCCTCTACAATCAGCTGCTGCCGGTCACTTGTTTTAAGCGCTTTCTGCGCGTTAAACTTGCTTTGCCCCTCGCATTTATTAAAAATAAAAAAAAGTGGGAGATAAATATTAATTTATTTTTATTGTTTTGGCACAAAAAAAAGGGGGCACATTACATAATCTAAATAAGCCTGATCCTTCTCTCTACTCACTCCTTTCTGAGCCTAAAATGTTGGATATAGATTCCGATGATGTTGTGGCCAGCTCCTCCAATTTTAATGATGAATCTTTTAAAAAGTTTATCCAGAGAGAAATGAAGTCCTGTATGTTGGACACTCTTAAGGATGTTATGTCCGCTAAAAGACCCCTTCCTTCTGAACAGGGCGAATCTACTGAAAGCTCTAATACCCATAATGATACGTCTATTAATAAGGGAAAAAGAGTTAAGAAATCTAAGAACATTGAGCCTAATCCCCTGAGCACTATGGGAGGTCCTAGCACCTCAATTAATTTGGGAGGTCTTAGCACCTCAAACCTTATGGGAGGTCCTTGCACCTCCAATACATCGGGTGTCCTCAGCAGCACAAACTATTCAGGTGTCCCTAGCAGCACAACTCATATGGGTGTCCATAGCGGCACAAATGATTGAAGTGCTCATAACAATACTGACAATGATACGGAGGACGAGGATAGGTCCCCTAATATTTGTGATGAATTTGTCCTCGACTTTGATAATGAGGACTTTGAATGTAACAGTCAACTTGCTGAAGAAGAAATCCCGCCCTCCTCTAAGAATGTTATCCTTAACCCTTTGGGCGAGGAAATGTTCTCACCCCTTAACATCTCTCACCCCAGAAGCTCTGAATGGTTTCCCCAAGACCATGTAGCAAAATTTATTAGGAGATGGCTCAGAAACGCTCTGGAGAGAGATACTCGTAGTATCCTCAGGGCCGAGTGTTCAAGACCTGCAATACAAGATAAAGTCTGTCAGACTCCCAACCTTGACCCCGACTTGATTAAGTTTTTGTTCAAACTCGGAAGAGACCCCAGGAAAGGTATGGAGAGGTCTCTTAAAGGCTGTCGTAATCGTCTTCTTGACGTCCCGGGGCCCCTGGACAGAATTTTAGATATGGCTGAAGAGAGCCATATCAATGGCACTCCTCTTGACACTGAACACGTCAGAGGTTGGAGCCAGAGGGCCGTGGTACTCCTTGGCAATGCTAATGCAAGCCTTAACACTGAGAGAAGGAGAGTTATTCTTACTAAAATTAACCCAAAACTGGGTGACATGGCCGAAAAGGAACCCTCCCGAAAATCCCAGGGGCCTCCTCTTTGGTGAGGATATGATTAAATCTATTGGCAAATACGCATCTACCTTTACCGCCCTCGACAAAGCACAATTTAACATGAGGCGCATTTTTAACTCTAACCTTTTTGGAAGGGTTGGAAGAAGGGGCCTTTCTTCCGGCTGATCCAACTAAAGGCCCTTCACAAGATTCAGAGGTTCTGGTAGAGGCTTCTTCCCATCCAATCCTCAATTCTACCCACAGAGAGGGAGAGGCTCTCGGAGCAAAGGATTCAGATCCCGTGGCCTACCCAACAACACCAATCTTCAAAGTAAGTACTCTACTTCCTCTTTCTTCTTCCCCTCCAAAGGTAGGGGGCAGGCTGCAATTCTTTTATCACATTTGGGAAACGTTAACTCAAGATCCCTGGGTTTTGGAAACTGTCCGAGGTTTCAAGATAGATTTTGTCCATCCTCCTACACAAACGTCTCTCCCGAGAGTGCTAACCCTATCAAAGGATCAACACGAAATAGTAGAAGAGGAAATAGCCTCCATGCTTAAAAAAGGGGCAATCGTAGAAGTTCCTTGGAGTTTAAAGAGGTTTGTAAGCACACTTTTACTTGTTAAAAAAAAGAAAGAGGTTGGAGACCTGTCATAAATCTACGGAAATTAAACAAATATTTGGTCTACAGACACTTCAAAATGGAAGGTATTCACCTTCTGAGAGACCTACTTCTAGAAGCAGACTTGTTTTAAAAGATGTTTACTTTACCATTCCAATGGCCAATGAACAACAAACCTTCCTTCAATTTGTTTGGAACAGCCATCTCTTCCAATTTCAAGCTCTACCTTTCGGTCTTTCTTCTGCCCCCTGGTGTTTCACTAAAATTATGAGAACTATCGCCTCGCTCCTGAGGGAAAGAGGAATTCGTATAATAATATATTTGGACGACATTCTCATCATGTCCCAGCATCATTCACAGATCCTGCAAGACCCCAAGGTTGCGATGGTTCTCATAAAGAGCCTAGGCTTTATTACAAACCGAGAGAAATCAATCCTTAACCCCTCCAAATCCCTGGAGTTTCTCAGTTTTACCGTGGACACGTCAAAATGTCTACTCTTCTTGCCCCCAAAGAAAATATCCAAAATTCGCAAAGAGATCAGGTTTGTTCTGAAACAAGACTCCTTAACTCTAAGGGAGTTAGCCAGACTATCGGGCCTCCTTTTGTCTTCTATTCAAGCCATCTTCCCAGGGCCTCTGAATTACAGAGCTCTTCAAAGGATAAAAGCGAAAGCTCTGAGATCTGGCCTCTGGTACGGGGATCACGTAACCCTAGATCAGGAGGCCAGGTTGGACCTGTCTTGGTGGCTGGAGAATTTGGATGACTGGAATGGCAGAGCAATCTTTGGGTCAACTCCAGAGTTTGTTTTGGAATCAGATGCGAGCCTTCATGGTTGGGGTGCTCGCCTTCTCAATCAGAACACTGGTGGTGTATGGTCTCTAGTGGAGACCTTTCACCACATAAACTATTTAGAACTTACGGCAGGTTTATACGCTCTAATGAGCTTCAGACACTCTCTTCAAGGAAGATCAGTTATCCTCAAGATGGACAACATCTCCACAGTGGCCTATATCAACCGTCTAGGTGGGACCAAATCAGCAGACCTCTCGAATTTAGCCAAGAGGCTCTGGATGTTTTGCCTAGAGCACAAGATTGCTCTAAAATCAGAATATCTCCCGGGAAAGTCAAACGTTTCTGCAGATTGGAACTTGAGATTCCTCTTAGACTTCAGCGATTGGAAACTCGACGTGAATGTCTTCAACGCTCTGAATCGAATTTGGGGTCCCCTGGATGTCGATTTATTTGCCTGCAGACTGACTTGCCAGTTAGAGAAATACTTCAGCTGGATGGCAGACCCGGGCGCCCTTGCAGTGAACGCCTTTCTTCAATGCGGGACAGACTTTCGGGGTTACGCATTCCCTCCCTTTGCCATGATTCAAAAGGTCCTACAGAAGGTGAGACAAGACCAATGTTCATTAATCCTGATAACCCCCTTTTGGCCATCTCAGGCTCGGTTCCCGACCACTCTAGAGTTAACTTGCAGCATCCCTTTCCTAATTCCAGAGGCCAAGGGTCTGGTTTCAAACGCAGACGGAGAAGATCACCATCTAATTCATACCGGGATTTTGAACCTTCTTGCCTGGAAAGTGTCAGGAAATCCAATGAATTTTCTGGCCTTTCGTCATCAGCTGTAACTGTCCTCGGAGAGTCTTGGGCCCCAGGAACACACTATAGGTACAACAACATTTGGAGAAAATGGTTTCATTGGTGCCTGGAGAGGGACTTGGATTTCGTGGAGGCTCCTATCGTACACATAGTTAATTTTCTTGTTGAAAAATTTGATAAGGGCCTTTCTTATAGATCTATTAATTGTTATAGATCAGTCATTCTGCTGGTCACTCTCTTATCAACGGTAAGACGGTAGGTAAAAATGTTATTGTTTGTAGAGTCATGGTTGAGGAGACCCCCTACACCTAAATACCAATCCATGTGGGACATTAAGGCTATTTTAGACCTTTTTTCAAGATTTTTCAAGTTGACCTGATAGCTCTTTACTTAATAGGAAATGTCTTTCTATTAAACTTGCAACTCTGTTGTGTTTAATTTCATGCCGTAGAGTTTCTGATATTAAATGTCTTGATATTTCAAATAGATCCAATATGTTTGGTGTTAAATTTGAAATTGTTAGAAGAACCAAAACTATGTCAGATTCGATTTTTTATCCTCGTTTTGACCTGTGTAAGAAACTCTGTGTTGTAGATTGTATGAAAGAATATGATAATAAAATGAAAGACCTTCGCCCTCATGATGCGAATCAACTGCTTGTTTCCTTTGTCAAACCATTCAAACCCATAAGCTCTACCTCCATAGCCAGATGGGTCAAAAATTTGCTATGAATCTAGCGGGCGTTGACTTCTCTAAATTCCAAGCTCATTCTCTCAGAGGTGCTATGGCCAGTAAATCCTTCTGGTCTGGTGGTAAGCTGGATGATATTCTCAAAGCAGCGGACTGGTCTAATGCGTTCACATTTGCTCGACATTATTGTAAACAAATTGAGCGCATGTCTGATGTTGTCCTACACAGCTACCAACATGCATAATGTAGCCTCCGGTCTTGTAATGAAATTGCGATTCTCCTTTTAACATGACTAGAGAAGCTGGATTTCATTAAAGACATGGAGGCTAACATTATCCCACCCGTCCCTTCCCTTGAACGGGTTATTCTTTTATTAAATATTTATTTTTGAAAGGTTTATTCCTTTACTGATTTGTTTTTTATACTACTACCTGTATTTTATTGCTGTATTATGTCTATTTGATGTGTTGTTTATTTCAACGATACTCTCATGTTCCTCCTTCTTTTTCAGACAATTCTTCTTAGTGGATTCTTCGTCTCATCCTTGATTTCTTCTTGCTTCTCTTCGTTCTCCACTTCCATTTTTTTCAAGATGAAGATGAAGTTCATAGCCCTTTGGAACTTTTCCTTATTTCTCCACATTTAAAAGAGGCAGTCTGTTTTGTGCTCATGCCTTTTATACTGTTTGATTGTTCTATTCTAGAACTGTCTTACTTTGTGATGTAGTGCGGGTGCTTGTGACTGTATTAAAAGATGAATGCATAATGTTAGCCTCTGTGTCTTTAATAAAATCTAGATTCTCTAGTCATGTTAATAGGAGAATCACAATTTTCTCCTACAAAAGGTATGTCTATTGTTTTAATGAGAAATATAACTCAGACACTTGTAACAATAGATTTGTTTTACTTAAAAAAAATCTTGGATTAGGTTTGCTTTATTTTTAATGCATACAAAATACAAAATGTATTCTATAGCTTAAAACTTTCTTTAGCACACCTTAGCAGACTTTAAAGGTGTCCTGCAATGTCATAGGCTGATGTAGACCTAGAAAACTATGGTGAGTCTTTGATAGCCAGTAAAGCCTGGTACGGTGAGCTATAAGACTGTTAGAACATTCTGCCTCATAGGGGTAGGATGTTCTAAAATAGCCTATAGATTGTTGTTGAGGGCTTCTCCACTTGTTAAAGGTACTGAACCTGAGTTATGGGCCAAGACCACACACTAGTGCCTATAACGAGGGAGAGTCCCTTCAAAAACTGATATAGCCCAAGGATAGAAGGACGTTAAAGCTATCAGAACATTTCATCCCATGACATTTTAATGTTCTGAAATAGCCTTATAGCCCTCTGCCGAGGGCTATACTGGTTATTACCCACCTTGAACCTGACTTTTCTGCCTGATCCACAAGTGAGGGCCTATAACAAGGGACAGGCCTTTTTTTTCAAGGCAGAACGACTATAAGGCTAATTTGTACATTCCACTCCATGAAGGTAGAATCTTCTGAACTAGCCTAACAGCATGCAGGCATTGAGTATTTCAAACTACTTCAGAGTGTAGCATGGAACCGGCCTCTACGCTCAGACCGCTTCCCAGGGTGACGGACGTGTGTAGTAGATTGTGGTGACAAACTAGTCTCTCTGGTCAGATGGTTTCCCAGGTCAATGGCTGTGCATAGTAGGGTGTAGCGAGCGATTGGCTTTTCTACTTGGACAGCTTCCTTGGGCAACAAGAGTACACTACAGGATAAGGTGAGGGACTGACTTCTCTAGTCAGACCGCTTCCCACCTTGACAAGTGTGCACCATAGGGTGTGGCGAGGGATTGGCTTCTCCGTCACACTACTTCCCTTGGCGAAGGCTGTGCATAGTAAGCTATGGTGAGGGACTGGCCTCTCCAATCAAACCACTTCACAGGATGACAAGTGTGCGCAGTAAGGTGTAGCGAGAGACTGGCCTCTCCAGTCAGAGGGCTTCCTAGGGTGAAAGGTGTGCATAGTAGGGTGTAGCAAGGAACTGACCTCTCCAGTCTGACTGCTACCCCGGGTGACATCCTCATTCCTAACCATCCAGATATCTTGAAATGTTGAACTGTAATTACTCATTCTTTCTGAGAAAAGATCTAGCTTTCCGCCAAGTGTAGTTTAATTCCATTCAGACATTTGGGCAGAAGCCTTGTTCTAAAATCCCAATGGAAATTGCATGGAGAAAGAGTCTTTGGGACCCTCCTATTAATCAACCCCCTCTTGAAGGATCACCCGAAAACTTTCCAGGAATGAGCTGAGCTGGAAGAACTTTTTTTTAAAGTTTGTTGAATATTCATCAAATGGCGCCAAAGTTAATAGCAAAACAAAAATCCATTTCTTATGGTAACTAGGTCCTAACTATAAACCACTGCGTAATGTATATGTTAATACATGCATTGTGAATGTGCAGAAAAAATGACACACTTTAACCTGAGAAAGCAGAACCATATAGTTATACGACTTAATATCAGTGCTTTATCCTGAACTTGCCAATGTCCTTTCATACCTTAATATACATGGACACGTTTCATGAATGGAATGAAATGAGATTTATGGAGCGTCCTTATACCCAGAGGCATAGTTGCATCTCATGTTGATTTATTTCATTGTTATGTAAGCTTGAAGTGCACATTAATCTTAACATGGCAGCTAAGTGTTATGAATTTCTGACTCTCAATGGGCATTTTAGTATGTTTTTTTACAATTGAACATTTTCTTCACTGTACTGGTTATTGTAGCCTTGCTCCGAGGACTGGCTGCAAGAAGCACCGACATTTTAGAAAGGAGGGGTATCAGAACTTGTTTTCATATCTAGTTTTCCATGTACTTCTCTCAATGTTTCTCATGAGGAGATCCTGCCTCCTGCTCATTAGTTAGTTTCATTCAAGTGTCAGTTTCTCTCATGTGCTCACGTCTCTATTGACATGTTTTAAGAGACAAAAGTATAAAACAACATTCATGTATGGATTTAGCATTACATCTCCGACTGGATTTTGAGTGGAAGCTCTGGTCCAGTGGAACAATTATTGTCACACTTATTTAGCTTACTTAGTTTTAAAGCCATTTTAGACTTTTAGGTTTCTACACAGTGTTGTGTTTTATTTTACAAGCCTATGCATTTATTCATGTTTCTCTCTACCTACCTTTAAATTTGATCGAGTTTAGGATTCTAATAGTTTAGACAAAGAGGAAGTTGGCACAGAAAAATCTGTCTTTGCCTCTCAGTCTAGTAATAACTAGTGGTGGGCGGAACTTGCCAAGTTTCATTCATTGGAATTCCGTGGAGTTACATGAAAACTCCGAAACAATTCCGGGGAGTTCCATGAGCGGGCAGAATTAGACATGCCGCAGTGCTTGTGCTGATTTTAAATGCCGGGAGCTTGTTCCACACTGAAAAATATGCGCGAATGGCACAACGCGGCGTGCCAGAGGGCACTGCTTCTCGAGTTGATTTTGCGCTCGAATAGAATTTCTACTGGAGCAGCAGCTTTCTGACTGCGAACGGTCGTGACCACCCGTGACCACCTGTATTGAGGAAATTTCACCGGGTGCCCTCATAGCGACCGAAAATCGTGCTAGGGGATGCCAAATCTCATTCGCCACCTTATGGTTGGCGAGCCGGGCATGAGAAGAAACTCTGCCAGTCTGCAGTTGGTGGAATTTGGCCAGAACTCTGCGTTACATTGTGGAAATGTGGATTCTCCTGACCAGTTATGTCCCCTATCTTGGACCCCAACGGTTCTATATGCATGTTACAAGTACATGTATGTTCCCTCCAGTTCCAGTTATGAAGACGCAAATACATGTGCGTCCACCGTCAACATGTCCTCTGTCAGATCCGCCATGAATAGGCTGGATATTCCATTCCTAAATATGAAAGGCCACTGGCTTTATATGGTTCACTTATGCCATTTTACAGTCCAGGCAAGTAGGCCCTGATTCTGCCATCGAAACTCCTCTTGCCTTCTGCCTCTGAAAGCTCCAGTCTGAGCCTGCATCTGTGACCATGAACTTTGTCTCATTCTCTGTGCGGCCCACGAAGCCTGACATCAGCCTATTCTCTGCCAAGAGCTGTATTTCACCTTCGAATTATCTGCTTCCTCCTCAGCCGATGCATTCCTGTCTAGTAGTTTAAGTAAACATTCTTCCAGCTACCAAGCAAAAGGCCCGGTTTCTCTGCCCTCATGCAAGTAATTCATAGCCCTGTCACCATGGAATATTCCCATCCCCTTGCATCTCATATAGACACTTAGACGCTTGTACACGCACACACAGTCAGTATAGAATAGATTCTGTCCGAGAGCCCTTCCCTTGTGGATAACACAGTTCTTTAAACATAGGATATTAGATATGATTTGGGATTAGGTTGACATAACCCCAGACTTTTGTCTCCACATGTAGAGCTAAATGTCAAGTCCCCTTCACCCTCTAGTTGCACGTCTATCACACGTCATGCTGCTGCGCGCGCATCTCTGCCAAGTATTTCTGCTGACATTGCGAAATCATCTCCAGGTATCCACCCACACATGACAATTTACCCCTTATCATCAAGTGGACGCCCACATGGACGCCCACCTTCACGCCTACTTACACGCCCACATGCTCTAATCTCATTCTCTCTTGCTCTCTTGCTTACGTACAATTGAGAAATGTATATATACTGTACTCTGTGAATAATGTTTTGAGAATATTGAGAATACTTTTCAGCCCCGTCCAGATCCTTTTTGGTGATGGAGATATTCTCCCTTTGACTCGAGTTATTGGAATAAAGCCCTTTATGAATCTGATACCACAGACTCAGCCTCTTGCTTTATGCATGATCCTATTGTTAATATTTAAAAGTCTGAGAGCGTGATATTTTATTTACCACAGAATGGCGCCCGAACAGTTTAATCTCTTTCCCCACACGCCGGAGATGAAGGTCCTGTTTTGCCCCCTTCCATAGCCGTGATGGACTTCAAGCGTGCACGTCGCGGGTTTTTCCCGCCAACTCCCTCAGGCCACCGAAGGGGACAGACTGCGACCAGGCATCCATACGAGGCGGTGAGGAACGCAGATTGTCTACCCAGAGCCCACCTGCGAGAGAGCTGCGTCTGAGGTATACAGAGGCCCACCAGGTTTTCAAAGTCCCGATGTCCAGAGGGTCCGATGTCCGCAGTCGTCGAGTCCAGTCCATTCTCTGAGGCCTTCCGTTTCAAGGAGCTACTCGGTGAGTACCATCGCCGGGGAGGCGTGTTGACGCGCACATAGGTTGTGCCGGTCAAGACGGATTTGGGTACACAAATCCGGTCTGCACTGTTTAGCAGTGTATATGTACTGTTTAGCAGTATATCAAGTATTCCGAAGTATTCAGTTATTGTCAAGAATTCAGCGTGGTGATTAGTTAGGCAGACTGTCATCATTGTCGGTCGTTGTTAAAATGTTTAATGTTTAATGTTTAAAGTGTTCAAATATTGTGGTATGAATGATTGTTCATTGTTCACTGTTCATTATTGTGTTTTTTTCGTATTAAGTGAGTTCAAGAGTAAGTATCAGATCAGTTGTCAATATGCCGCTCTTCTCGAAGTTAAGACAGATTACTACCAGAAAAGGGGTGCTTGAAGAAGCAGTTCCTATTCCTCCTAGGGACACTACAGGACATTTTATTTTTCACAAGCATGGCTTAGACGCCATATTATTCCTTGATCTATGGGTGGACTACACCAAAGAGTTACCAGAAAGTCAGAGATGGCCCGTAGCTGGGACCTGGGATGCCGAATGTATCATGAAAGTCGAAGAAGAGTTGTGGAAGAGGAAAGCTAGACAGTCACAGAAAGACGCTGTTGAATTATGGCGTAAAGAATAGCATAGACGCACAGAGTAAGCGCTCAGAAAAGAAGAGAAAAGTATGGAGGATTCAGACAAAGCCCGAGAAAACGTGTTAGTTGAGGAAGGTATCTGAGTAAAAGCAGAACAAGTAGATGGACAACGAAACACTCTTATGAAAGAGAAAATGTAGACCAGCTTGGAAGGATGCCATTGAGTTTTTGGCGCAAGGCGTCACATAGAAGGTCAGAGTAAGTGTTTCACGAAGCAGAGAGGAGTGGACTGGAGTATGGAAAAGCCAAGGATGAGATGTTACAGGAGGAATTTGAGCTGGTAAAATGAGCGCAGGCTGACAGAAAAAGAAATACTGACGTTGCTGGTATTTATCCCGTCCTTTCAGAGGACCTAGCAAGAGTGGCCCCAGTAAAAAGACCAGTTATAATACATATATTAATTACATAGTAGCCCAAAGGTTCTTGAGCCCCCCACCAAATGAACAGCGCATAGCTGGTGTTTACATGGTCCAACATTTGACTACATTGTCAATAGGAAATTGAGAGGGGTGCAGCTAGAGAAGGAGCAACTCCTGTGATTTGATGACACCCCTAATGTACAAAGTGTTAACGAAAAATAATTAGTGACAAGTTTAGCTTGGAAAAAGAATTGTGGGTATTTCGAATTTGCAAATTTTTCATGAATACAGGTTTGTGTTCTTGATGGTCCAGTGAGCCAATGTGCTGGGTCAAGTCGGTAAGATTATGACCCCCTGAGTGCAAATTGTATGTAAAAATAATTTTTCAATTGAGCGAATTATTGCAGTTTTTATGGAATTGAGTAGTCTTTTTGTCTTTGACAGCTTCAGAGTGAGGAGAAGGTGGGGGCCGTGTAGAGCAGAATGTGATACAGAAATCGGAGACAGATTCTGACCTTGTAGCCAGTGTAGGTGGGGGCCGATGAGAGGAGCAGAACAGGGCACTGCTTAGAAGGCTTCTCTGACATCGCATCTGTGTAATGCCTGCAGCTGGAGAGCCTTGGAGCCAGGAGTAGGAAAAACAAACAAAAGATGGCTGGCAGCCCAGGCTCAGGCCGCGCTGAGGGGCTATTTTTAACTTCTCTGATAAGACAGGGCAGCTGAGAAATGTAAGTCGAGAAAGATTCCCTTGTTCTATTCTGTGCAAAACAAGTGCCCCGAGGAAATGTCTATGGAGAAGATTTGTTTTATTTTTTAGCAATTGTTATATTGCTTCTGGTCAGAAAGTAAAATGTTGCTCTTGCTTGGAATTTTAAGGGCTATGTGCCTATATAAAAACGATTTTCAAATTCAGACATTTTTGAATTGTGGCCACAAGCTGCCACCAGTTGCATTGGATAAATGATCCAGTGGTTACGGGTCTGTAAGGAAAGATGTGAGATGCATCTTCGACTAGGACATGAGGGTACATTGTGTACAAAGAAGCATAGCACATTTTTATAAAAAAAAAAAAAAAAAAAAAAAAAGAGACAGGTTCGTGTGTTCGTCATTTTTTGATTATTGTTGCTGATCCTGTGTGTCAGACTTGACGCGGTCATCATTGGGATGACCCACTGCCAGATGGGGTTGTATAGGGCAGGTAAATAAGTTATTGATTATAAGCCTGACAAATTAAGCAGGCTAGAATGTTCGCATCTGAGCTGTAGGTACTGTAATTATGCATCGCTGCTCATTTATATATGTTAGTGTAATTATCTATGCTTTCTGTGCCCGGTATACTGATGGCTTGGCACAATTACTAAATTTCACAGACATGATATTACCATTATCATGCTGTCAAAATAGCAGACAACACGTTATCAGTGTATGTCTAATTGGTGTTGGAGATGAATGAAACAAAAGAAAAAGGCTATGCAAGACTAAAATATTTTTCACATAACTGCCTTTCTCTTATAGACGGGCAGCCTCGGTCATATGTTTCCAGATTGGACATTAAGGAACAATTATGATCTGTGCACTCGCATCTTAACTCTTGAAGGCCTGTTTTAAATAAGGACTGCCACCACAGAGTGACAAATAAGGCTCGGTATTTAGGGTAATGAGAAAATATCTGACAGGATTTCCTTTTTAAAGTTTGCTTTAGTAAGCTCATTCTTGTGAGTGGTGGCCCCAAAAGTTGACTTGTTTTTGAATTAGGCTATTTATTGTATAGGTGGAAATTATTGCACATTGACTGATTTCTTTAGCAGATAAATTATTAATTATCAACATTAACAACTGTTCTTAAACTTGGTTTTCCGAATATTTAGGTAATTTAGCATTCCTATTAGGGCCTCCTAGCATTAATATTGACTTCAGGTTGGTGTAGGTTCATGTAATAGGGACATTTGCATATGAGATGTCATTTGGCTAGCTTATGAGCTAACACAATGAGGTTTGTACATTAATTTGAAGGATTTCTCGCCGTTTCACATACGCTGTGTATCTCCTATAATTTTGCTTACGCCCAGTAGCTACACACAGGGATTAATAGTGTTGACAAGACACAGGGTTTGATAGTGTTTGACAGCAGTGAAATCTGTTTCAGATTTCCTCCTGTCAAAAAGGGGGGGAAGGAGGAGAATATTGGCTTTCTGCTGGCCCCTGAGGAGGTTCGCTTCCCGCTAGCCCCTTAAGAAATTAAGCCCCTTAGAAATTAGCCCCCTTAGAAATTAAGCCAAGGAAATAGGTATGGTGTTTTCCCCTTTTTCTCATGTTTTATTGTGATCTTTCAGGGGAATTAGTCCAAGCCCCTAATACAGCTTCTACTAAAGTCCTCCCTTGGACACAAGAACACACTGTGGCATTTGAAGAATTAAAGAGAGCTTTATGTCAAGCACCAGTTTTAGCAAACCCTGATTACAACAAATCGTTTATGTTTTTGTGACAGAGCGGGATGGAACAGCACTATCTGTCCTAACACAAGATCATGCAGGAAAACACGAGCCCTGTGCTTATTTTTCTAGTACATTAGACCCAGTAGCACAGGCTGTGCCTGCGTGCCAAAAATCAGTTGCAGCAATGGCCTTAGCCATAAGACAAAGTGACTCGATAGTGCTGGGCCACCCTCTGACAGTACAAGTACCACACGCAGTAGAGGTTCTCTTGAACCGGACACAAACACAACACCTGACTGTAGCTAGACTGACGGATTATGAGCCAACGTTATTTCAACCACACATAGAGATCAGACGATGCAACATACTGAATCCTGCTACCCTTTTGCCCTCCAGTACAGAAAGCGTTTCACCACACAACTGTGTTGAAGTAATACATACCGTGACTAAACCAAGACAAGACTTGACAGATGTTGCACTCCCAGACCCCGACCTAACACTATATGTTGACGGCTCATGCATGAGGACAGGGGCGGGAGAATTAGTGGCAGCATATGCAGTGACTGCTGATACTGTAATAATAGAGACTAAAAGAATAGACATATTGTCAGCACAAGCAGCAGAGCTCATCGCCCTGACACAAGCGTGCATAAGAGCTAAGCACCTGAGAGTAAACATTTACACCGATTTTGTGGAGAGAAAGAGGTTTCTTGACCTCTCATGGGGCCAAGATACAGCATGGCCCCTTATTCAAGCCCTACTGGAAGCAATACATTTACCAACAGCCATAGCTATCCTAAAATGTAAAGCACATACTAGAGCCACAGATACCATTTCCCAAGGCAATGATCTGGCAGACCGAACTGCTAAACAGACAGCTCAGACCCCACTAGACATGACAAAATCACAGATACTATCACTGTCCAAAGCCATGACAGTTAGGGATCCTTCCAGGGATGTACAAGACATTCAGACACATGCTACTGTAGACGAATTAAAGAAATGATCGGAACAAGGAGGGGTACTGACTGATCAAGGTTGGATGACAAAGGGCAAATCCACATGGTTTCTTCCTGATACCATGGTACAAGTGATTATAAATACCGCACATAGTCCTGCACACTTAGGAGAGAAAGCAATGATAGATAGCTTACAGAATATATGGTTCAACAAGCACCTGCGTGCAGCAGCGAAACAAAAGGTCAGAACATGTATGATCTGTTGCCAATTCAATGCAGGTAAAGGCATTCCGATGGAACAAGGTGGATTCCATCCACCTGACCACCCTTTTGAAGTGCTCCAAATGGATTATATCCAAATAAACAGATGTAGAGGTTACAAATATGTCCTGGTACTAATGAAGCAGGTGTCCCTTCTGTTAGGGTATACCTGGAAATTCCATTGTGTGCGACATCCTGAAGCAGCAGGCCTTGTAGAAAGACATAATCAGACATTAAAAATTTGCGCAGACAAAGGTATAGACTGGATGGTAGCCCTGCCGGTTGCCCTCTTTTACATGCGAATTGTAGCTCATTCTAGAACAGGCTTATCTCCCTATGAAGTGGTCTTTGGTAGACCACCAAAATATGTGGGCACTACAATGCCTAAAAGATTACTTATGTTGACAGTAACATGCTGACAGATTACCTGGCTTCCTTGATGTCTGCACTACTCTCTTGTTGTTCGCAGGTTGCTGCCGCCTTCCCTGACAACACCCAGGTCAAAGAATACTCCATCGCTCCTGGATGACAGGCGCCACAGTTAGTGCTCTGGACCACGGGGACGGCCGTTAAAGTCAAAGTGCACCTTCACCACTCTTTTACAAAGAAAAAAAAACTTTGAACTTGGATTTTGAACAACATTTTCTAGAGGAGAATGCCCAGAAGTTTCCACAAAGCTAAACCTTGATTCAAAAAGTCAGAACCCGTTTGATCAATTAAGTCCACTAGGTGGTGAAGCGGTTGAACATGTATTCTGGCTCGCATAAGATCTTGGACAATAACATAAAGCAAAAATAAGAGAGTTAGATAAGAAGCAAATAGATGTATAGTGACTGTAATTTTTCAATATCTTAAGAGCATCACGATAATATGTATCAGCTTAATACTACATGCTATTTTTCCTCCTATTGCCTCACTCTTATACTCCTCCACTAATGATACCATAAAGCACACCATAAAGCACACATTTAGTGATCTGCCATCCTATGAGCTATCATATCGACTTGCCTTACGCAACAATACCTTTATTCAGATGCTGCACCATTCACATCAGACTAGCAATGCTACAGACTGCTGGGTCTGTGGCCGACTCCCCCCCTATCAGAACTATAAGGGAGTTTTGCCCCTTTATTCTCTATCCGTTCACACACAATGGCTCCTGTGGAGCATGGTTTAGTTTGATTAATTCCCTAGATTCGAATTCCGCAGTTTATCAAGACAACTGGGTATGGGGAAACCTGAATTTAGTTTTTGCTTAAAGTCTGCTACCCTAACAAGGAGGGACTTCCCAAAAGAACAGGAACTGATCTAAGAAATGAAGTATATGGATTAGGTAATTTTACACCTAACCTCATGATCCTGAACGTTGAATCTGAAGCTACACCAATCTTGCCCGCCATGTCCGTATTCCCAGTAAAAGAGGAATTATGTATAAGAAAGAATGGCTCCATACACATGGGCCATAGTAAATGCACCACTGTAATAAAATTCAGTGATCAAGGCAAGTCTACATTTAGAGCTTCTCGTCATTCCTACTTTATATGTGGCCAGACCGCATATATACGCCTACCTCTAGATTGGGATGGTACCTGTTACATAGCATTCCTCCTACCACCTGTTTTCCTAGCTCCTCCTGATTCTCATAGAAATACTCATTTAGTACACAATAGACAGCAGAGAGATCTCCCAATTGTCAATTACACTGAAACAGCATGGGAAAAATACACAGATTTCAATAAAGGTTTCTTTCCCTATATAGGTACAGTTACCAATAGTAAACTGATACGTAGATTAACCAGAACCCTTGAAGCAGTAGTGAACGAAACTATTTCCGCCTTAGGCAATTTAACAGAAGAGCAGTCTGCTATGCGGATTGTTGTGCTTCAAAATAGTCTTGTCCTTGACGTTATCCTGGCCGATAGGGGCGGAGCTTGTAGGGTCATCGGATCAAGCCATTGCATTTTTCATACCAGAAAATTCGCCATCTGTATATAAAGCCATAACTCGCCTTCATAAGATTGTAAGCCAGATACACCAGAATCCAGGCACCTGGACTTGGTCCGGTTGGTTTTGGAGTGTATTATCTACCTTTGGATGGAGGGTCCTATCCTTCCTAGGTATTGGCCTTCTCATACTATTCAGTTGCTGTCTATGTCTACAATGTGGACCAGCGATCTGTGGTCTGTGTGCCACATCGTGTATTCCACCACCAAGATTTCATTCAAGATCACGGAAGAAGAAAGAAGAACAAATGATGCTATATGAACAGATCAATGGATTGATGAAGATTGATATCTCTTGAAGGGCAAGTAGGGGACAAGGAGGGAATGTGGAAATGTGGATTCTCCTGACCAGTTATGTCCCCTATCTTGGACCCCAACGGTTCTATATGCATGTTACAAGTACATGTATGTTCCCTCCAGTTCCAGTTATGAAGACGCAAATACATGTGCGTCCACCGTCAACATGTCCTCTGTCAGATCCGCCATGAATAGGCTGGATATTCCATTCCTAAATATGAAAGGCCACTGGCTTTATATGGTTCACTTATGCCATTTTACAGTCCAGGCAAGTAGGCCCTGATTCTGCCATCGAAACTCCTCTTGCCTTCTGCCTCTGAAAGCTCCAGTCTGAGCCTGCATCTGTGACCATGAACTTTGTCTCATTCTCTGTGCGGCCCACGAAGCCTGACATCAGCCTATTCTCTGCCAAGAGCTGTATTTCACCTTCGAATTATCTGCTTCCTCCTCAGCCGATGCATTCCTGTCTAGTAGTTTAAGTAAACATTCTTCCAGCTACCAAGCAAAAGGCCCGGTTTCTCTGCCCTCATGCAAGTAATTCATAGCCCTGTCACCATGGAATATTCCCATCCCCTTGCATCTCATATAGACACTTAGACGCTTGTACACGCACACACAGTCAGTATAGAATAGATTCTGTCCGAGAGCCCTTCCCTTGTGGATAACACAGTTCTTTAAACATAGGATATTAGATATGATTTGGGATTAGGTTGACATAACCCCAGACTTTTGTCTCCACATGTAGAGCTAAATGTCAAGTCCCCTTCACCCTCTAGTTGCACGTCTATCACACGTCATGCTGCTGCGCGCGCATCTCTGCCAAGTATTTCTGCTGACATTGCGAAATCATCTCCAGGTATCCACCCACACATGACAATTTACCCCTTATCATCAAGTGGACGCCCACATGGACGCCCACCTTCACGCCTACTTACACGCCCACATGCTCTAATCTCATTCTCTCTTGCTCTCTTGCTTACGTACAATTGAGAAATGTATATATACTGTACTCTGTGAATAATGTTTTGAGAATATTGAGAATACTTTTCAGCCCCGTCCAGATCCTTTTTGGTGATGGAGATATTCTCCCTTTGACTCGAGTTATTGGAATAAAGCCCTTTATGAATCTGATACCACAGACTCAGCCTCTTGCTTTATGCATGATCCTATTGTTAATATTTAAAAGTCTGAGAGCGTGATATTTTATTTACCACAACATGTATAACACAGTGACCAAAACTCTGACAAATCCGTCAGTGGAGCAGAATTTATCGCCCACTCCTAATAACAACACAGCATAAGGTCAGATTACATATGAACTAGACTTCTTGAAAAAATGTATAAGAAATAATAACATTTGTTGATCTTGTCAGAATGCAAATTGAAGTTTGAAATGTGTTTTGTGGAAATGTGCTAATGTACAAAATTGTGAGATGATATTATTCAAAGTAAATAGTTGTGACCCAAGGTCGTACCCCAATGTATTATAACACATTTAATTGTTGAAAACTTTTCAGAAGCTGGTGAAGTCAATCAGGTGGTATTAGCACTAGTGCAACACGGTAGAACAATTACCAACAAGAGAACTTTAAAAAATAGTAGTCAACTTTTGCTTGATGATCCACTAGAAGAGGATGGGACGCAAGCTGCTTTAGCGAAAATATATTTTAGCAATAAGAATTGCTTAAATAAAAAAATGGCTTTTCATGTTGCTAGATGTATTCTAGGTAATTGTAAATGTTTGTATTTTGGATTGATATTTGCCCTTAACTAGATGGCTCTCACCCTGTGTTCCTTTTGTTTTTTTAAAGTCTATTCCTTGTGTAGAAATCTCTGTTTGAGTCCAGTGATTATACCGGTTTCAATTGGTTCTGGGATTGTATTAATAAATAAATAAAACATTGTCCTAAGAGTTTTTAATTAATGTTCTTCAAGGGCGGCCCATGTTGAAAAAAAATGCTGATGACCCATGGAATCACAGAAGAAGCACTATGTCTTTTCTACAAATCATGAGAGTAACTAAAGAATAATAGGAACAAAATTTGCAAAATGTTCATATTTTAGAGTGTCAGTGAGGTAGCCCAGGGACTTAAACAATCACCTCTGGCACTGCCTGTGCGCGGAAGAACATGACTGCATAGCTCTACTACTGTGTCGATGAAACTGCGATATGTTAAATGGATTTATATTCAGTGAAATTAACAACAGTTACTTGCCAGAGCCCACCATGCATTTAGATTTTCTCTAGCAACATCAGTAACCACAGTCTGATTAAGCATGTAGGAGCACTCTTGTTACACATTGGAACCTAAGAAAGTCACTATTATCTGCCAATCCTTATATATGGTGTATACCTGGAATCATCTCCTACTTGAAGACGTGATACTGTTAAACAGAGAGGGGCCGATTCACAGAACTAACTTAAGACAAATTCCTAAACTTACTACTTTTGGTATTCACAGAAGTTAGGATTTTGTCTTAAGTTTGTCTTAAGACAAACTTAAGACAGACTTAAGACAGACTTAAGACAAACTTAAGACAGTCTTAAGACAGACTTAAGACAGACTTAAGACAAACTTGAGACAAAATCCTAACTTAAGTCTGTCTTAAGTCTGTCTTAAGACTGTCTTAAGTTTGTCTTAAGACAAACTTAAGGCAAAATCCTAACTTCTGTGAATACCAAAAGTAGTACGTTTAGGATTTTGTCTTAAGTTAGTCCTGTGAATCGGGCCCAGAATGTCTTGTGATCCAGTCGCAGGTCCGTGAGTGTTCCTTCAGACAGGGATGTCACAGTTAGTGCGCCCAAGATCACTGCATCTTTGCCAAGAAGGAAGAAAGAATTAGCTTGGACTCTCCATTCTCAGACAGTGAGGCCTACCTTTGCTTACCTCAACTCTCAGCCTCATAAGCTGATGTTCAGATTCTCTTGATGGTTCCACACTCTGACTTTTTAATGCACAAGTACCATCCATCTTGTGCAAGACAGCTGACCAGCACCTCAGCAGCCAGCTCAGAACAAGGATGCTGCATCGTCCGAGTATTAGGCCCTACAATCAATGCATTGTGTTCTATTGGGATATATTAATTAGCTGAGGTCTAGCTCTTGTTATATCATTGCATTGTAATGCATTGCATCAGTCAGATGCATTGGTGACACTAACAGGTGACATGCACATGGTTCCCAAAGGACACTGTTGGACAAAGGTTCATCTATGCTATTGTTCCCGCAGAAGCACCATCAGGCCCTTGCTCTGCACACTGCCACTGGTCTACAGAAAAGTATTTCTGCTCCCCAAAGGTTTGTCAAATAAGATCCTTTGAAAAAGGTCTGTGCAAATTGTTAATTAGAAACAAACTTTGATATGGCTAGGAATTGCCGAGTTCCCTATCATCATGACCCAAACCTCCCTTACAGAAACCTGGGGTATTTCAGTCTCCCTCTGTCCCCCGAGGCAACAGAGAATAAATCAACATCCAACACAGAATCTTGGATTGGGGTCGTAATAACCCCAGCCGTATTTTATTATATTAAAATTCATCATTTTTAAACATTTATAATACGCAAGAAAAAAATCCACACATATTCAGTACTTGGTAAATTTTCATATACAACGTATTTACACATCTTTATGGCTAACCTTAACACGCCTTTAATACATAGCCATAACAATGTTATTTTTCTGCGTATCCCAGATGAGCCTACGTGCAAGGTCATGACTGGTCCCAATTACTTGTTTGGTCCCCCTTCTTACTGGAGTGACCTTGCACAGGAGGCAAACAAAAGGGGGTAAATATAAAACCTCAGTCGCGTGGATGGTGACGTGTAGATGTTTCCCAAACGTGGAGCGGCAAGGAAGAGACCGTGCTGCCGTTCCACGCTCCTTTTAAAGGAGCAGTGCCAAGAATTTCGGATCTAACAGATCCCGGACGGATCAGGGACCCGTTCTGCCCACGTTGCCCCGGAAGTACTTGTTCCACTTCTGGGGCATTCCTCTGGGAACCAAACATCGCTAGAGAGGGGCGGGAGCGTCCGCATCATCAGCCACTAACCCCGCCCCCCACAGGAGAAACGTCCCGGGCACCGGCACAACCTCCATATTTGCGGCGTGTCCGAGTTCCCGGTGGCACTTCTGGATTAGTGGTGCAATTTCTCTACCCTGGCCCCAGTGCTAGGAAATGGCTTGGCTATAACCAAAAGTCTGGAGCCCTCACTCCAATGGTTGTGTTGTACATGCCATTCTTTTTTCAGAATCACTTCTCACTCCATCACCACAAGTATCACCCTAGTACTTTATCTAGTGTGTTAAAAACACTGCTTCCAGCCCAGAACTGCCATCGGGGCATGGGGGTTCCAGGTAGCAAAACACAGAAATGTTTGCAACACATAAGGAGAAAGCCTCTTGTGCATCAGGGGCATTTTGTTTTTGCTTCACAGAGAACAAGCCATGCTTGGTGGTTTGTTTCTGTAAAACAAGAAATAGAATGAACGGATGGCAACAAGCTGATGACCCGCGTGGCATTCAGTTTTACTATTAGTGCTTCCAACTCTTTATTGATCATAAGAACACTTCAGTGGTATTCGAAAGTCCTTTGGAATGGCATGGTTGATTATTCAATGGACATTTGAAAATTGCATTATAGTCAGGCGCTATTTACTTATTAACTGAATTTATGACAATGTTCCCCTCGTTTCCTCCTTTGTGTGGTGTGTCCTTGTCTGTGTGTAATGTGCTCCACGGACCTAATTAAATATAGTTTTAATTGTATGCATAGACTCTCATGATAGAGTTTATATCGTGTTTTATGTACATATATTAAACCACTTAGAAATCTGATTTGAAACTTTTTTGTTTATTCAACAAACAGACGTAGGTGTAACTTGTATCTTTTCAATAAAGATTTAAGTTACAGAAAAGGACAACACACATTTTGCTTGTGCATGGATTTGACTCGTTAGTATCCCTGACTTAACGCCGCGCCACACCACTTCTGAAACGCAGCGCTGCACCAGAATTACAAGAATATGGTGCAGCCCTATGTTTCCCTCCTGCTCTGGCGCTAATTTATTAGCCTAACGCCAACGCAGACGCCCTTGCACTATACTGCAAGAGTACCTGCATTGCAGGGGAAGATTGTTTATGTGCAGCAAGGTGTCCCTTCCTGCACATAAACAATATTTAAATGGTGTTTTGTTACGTCTATGTGTGCTGCTTAATGCAGCACACAGAAGTTGTAAAACGTCATTTTTTTATTGATTGCTTATTTGCAGGAAGGGCCTTCTTCTTGCAGATAAACAATCAATGGTGTTTTGCTGTTTCCATGGAAACAGCAAGAACGAGGAGAAATCAAACATTTCTCCTCATTGCGCCAGGGTAAGACAGGTTTTCCTTGGTCTTAATTTTGGCGCTGCCCCATATTTACGCAGCTCTTGTAAATAGGAGTCAGCGTCCAAATCAATGGGTGTTGCGGTAGAACGCACACCGCAACACCCATTGCCCACCCCTTTCACACTAAGTATAGCGTGAGAGGGTGCCTTATTTACACGTCAAATGGCTTAACGCTGCCTTGTGAATAAGGTGAAGCCACTTTTGCCACCACCACATCGTGAAAAGTGACGTTGTGGTGGCGATAGGGGCTTGTAAATATGCCCCCAAGTCCATTCTCTTGCTTTAGGGCACAAGCCCCTCCCCCACTGCCCTCCTCTCCCCCACATCTAGGTCCCCTTAACATCTCTATGAGCCCCACTGATCACCTGTGCCTCCCTACGTCCAGGTACGTTCTTGAGGCTAGAATTTCAAAGTTTGTTTTGTGCTTCCATGATAACTGTTTATTTTTCCTGTGATCAAAGCATTTGGGAGCAAGTGAAAGAGACATCATTTCCCAGAATGTAGTCCAATTAATCACGGCTGCGGCGCTCTGACAATGGTGTCCATCTAGCTTAGAGGCAATTACCGATGCCCACAGGTGTTTATGTCCTGAAAAGGCCAAACATTTCAGTGGCGAGAAAGGTCTGTTTGCCATCAATGTCTCAGAGGATAATAATGTCTCGTGCTCTTGTTGACCCGGATAGCTGCTCGGTGCCAGGAAGGCAAGCAGCAACACGCTCTGCTGCTGAATGGTTCTTCTCTCGAACACAAAAAAAAAAGAAACTTAGAAGAAATGTACGAAGCACCCGATAGGGAAACGTCTCATTTATCTTTAATTCGTCTTTAATAGAGATGTGCTAATCACAATAAGCACTTGCAGCACAAATGAAGCAGTTTCAATGTGAATGCCGTCATATTATGAAGTGCATTCAATTATCGAATCTTGGAAAAATATTATAGGACATTGAACAAAACAATTCGGGGGGGGGAGGGGGGAGAGGAAAGGGAGGCGAGAATGGGGTTAGGGAAGAGAAGAAAAGGATCGAAACATGCTAACAATCGGTACAGAATCCATTAGAAATACACTGTGATTCAATGCAATGTTTCACCATAGCAACCAGAGAGAACTCAACACAATAGCGGCAAACTGGGTTATGCCACTCTACTTAGATCTCAGAGAATTTCTCCAGAACACGGGCATACATTTAGCATCAGATAGCGAAGAGAGAAAAAACACACATAGGATAGTAAAAGGGTGTGGAAGCTTTCCTAAGCGCCCCTGTACCAGTGTCAGTGCATAAGGTGAGCCGCAGAGGGAGAGTGCCCAAAGCTTCCCAAAGCCAGGTCGCAAGGGAGTGCTTTCAGTGCACCCTGATTGCCATGTGCGTGAAGTGAGATTTAGTTGCCTGTGCACTCTGCAGGCAGACCCTGTATGACCTGTGTGGCCATTAGCCACAACTCAGGAATAGTGCTCAAGTGTGACAGCAATGGCCAGAAGTCGGCCCTGGAACCTATGAGCGCCACTGGAACCCAGTGGAGCACGTTCAATATTGATTTGCATACAGATGGGTCCAAACCGGGGTGACACAGTGTGCAAAATAACAATGGACTGGGATGCGGCCCCAAGTAATTACCAGTGGCTGAGATTAATTTAAGCATTCCATCCATCACTTTTTTGTATACTTCAGAGTGACGCCCTGAGTGCAATCGGTATGCCCATATATGTGCCCCGTGCTCACTGTGACACTGGAACCAAGCTGCACCAGACTGACAAGCTTCTATCAGAAATAAACCAGTATTAATTTGGGTTGCTTGTGTTCTCCTTCAGGGAGGACATGGCCTGGCAGTTTGGGATGGGCTGTTCCTGTTGGAGAAGGGTCAAGACTTTTTTGCAAATGGCTGGGTTCAAACTGATGTGGCATGGTGTGCAAAATAACGATGGGCTGGGATGCCGCCCGAGTAATTTCCAGTGGCTGAAATTATTTCAAGCATTCCACCCATCACTTTTTTGCATACTTCAGTGATTCCCTGTACATGCCAACAATGTTGATCCTTGACCGGACCTTGAGGACTGATAAATAGCCTAATGCTGCCAGAGTTCCTGTACTAGAAGTGAACCCATATATATGTATGTTTATACTGTTGGCCTTTAACCATGTGTTGTCTTTCAGTGAAACTGTTACTACATCTGCTGCCTTCCATCACACTTTATTGCCCGCTATTCAGCCCACATTATGTATTAATGTTTTTCTTTATTTAAATGTGTGTTTCAATTGTCAAAAAATCAATAATTTTCTTTTTTTTTTAAAAACAATATTGATCCTTTGCCTGTAAAGCCTTTCTCGCCTCCTCAAGTAATTATTCTTCAAAATGTGGGGCAAAGCAGTAAACACGTTCACTGTCATAGTGAAAACAGAAAAAGTTGTTTGGTGTGTGATTATATTTCTTATGTGCTTAGTCAAGCTGAGGTTCTAGGTCAGGCCCGGAGGCTCAGATTATGCCTTCTTCCTTCGCTTTATTTTAACAGCAGCATATTTTAAATAACCATAAACAAACGACATTTCCCATGAACAGCAGGGAAATAAAAGTCTCAAACAGGAGTCCTTCTACGCTGTCCACTCTCCAGCAACCCGGCTAGTCCCTTCGCGCTGTTATCTCATCCTCTTTCTTTGTGTTCAGCAGCAAGATAAGTCAACCTTTCTCTTTCTCCTGTTGTGGGGGGTTTGAAAATGTATTACTGTATGGCATTTTGATTGCGCTGGGTTTATACTTGCATTTGCAGATTCCCTTTCAGTCGCGGGACGCTTTGGCGTGCCTTACGCGCCTTGTCTCTCCTCTCAGCAGTGCGGTGGGGCCTCCCGCCGCCAGGGGGTGTAGTGCACTCTCTATGGGCAGCGCGAGTCAGTTACAGGCATTAGAGTACTGACGAGCGCTGCCACAGCGAGAGCTCAGCCTTGCCTCCTGCCACTCGGTTTACACCCAAGGGGGTCTGTATTTGCCCCCATTTATGTGCTGACTCCCTGCGAGGGTCTGTACCTTGGTTTTAAAACACCCTAAGGGGTCGTAATTGCACCGTGTGGTACCTTGTGGGACACAGTGCCAGGTGGCTGCCCTGTGATTGAGAGGGCTGTGGTATCCCAGGGCTCTGTCCCGTCAATTGTGTGCCTCTGGCCCCCCAAATTACGTCTGGGCTCCCTCCCAGCCTATTACCTCGCGGCACCCTGTGCCCTTAAAGTGGTGTTTCCAGCACTGTGCCGCCTGTTGTTACCTGTGTGTTGCCCGAGTCTGAGTACTTACCTGCCATACAATCAGAGCAGGATCAGTTCCAGGAGGAGGACCCCTTGACCTACCTCCCTTCGGATGATGATTTCTACCAGTTGGTGGATGACTCCATATACAGGGCGATTAATCAAGCCATGGAGCCCTTGAAGCAGCGCTTGTTAGCGCAGATTGCGAAAGAGTGCGCCAAGTGGTCGGCTCCCACGCCAGTTCCCCCCAAGCTTCCAAAAGTGCCTCAGGGCGACGAACCTCCACCAGCTAAGAAGAAGTGTTCCCAAGGGGTGGACATAGATGCTTTTGCCCGTTTAAAGCAGGCTTTTCTTGTGCAGGTGCCCCTACAGCCAGTGACCACGGACCCCGTGGATAGCGCCCCAACACCATCACGTACCACCTCCCCTGACCCCTTGACACTGGCGATTTCCCGGGTAACACGGATGAGGAGGCAGGTCCCTGCCACTCTCTGCGGCTGTCACGGACATGCTTGACCCGGACGATATTGTCCATCCTAGATCAACGGACTGTGTCCCAGGGGACAAGGTAGCTCAGTACGTAGCGAGCTGTCTGCGTACGCCTTTGGAGAAAGACGCTCGCCCCCCCCCCCCCCCCCACCCTCCCCCCAGTTTAGAAGGAAAGGTTTCCCTGACACCCGAGATAGATCCAAAAATGGCAACGTTCGTAGCAAAATTTGGGAGGGACCCTTAAAAGGGTATTGATAGGTCCTGGCGCTCGTGCCAGGACAAGCTGTTGGATGCAGTGGGCCTATGACCAAGATCCTGGACATGGCCGAGGAGGCTAAGGCCTCCAGGTCCCTGATTTCCCCAGACATGCCGTCCGGCTGGGCGCAGCGCGCAATTGCCTTCTTAGGGAACGCTAATTGCACTCTCTCAACGGAGAGGCGGCATTCTCTCCTTATCAAGGTGGACCCAAAATTGGGTGACCTGGCTTCTTCGGAAGCCGGTGCTGTGGCCCAGGGGGGTTTGTTTGGGGACTGGTTTGTCAAGGAACTTGGCAAGTTCGTGGCGACGTTCACCTCCCTAGACAAGGCTCAGTCCAATATTTGGAAAGTTTTTACACCCCGGGTTTGCCAAGGGGCCGGTCATGGCAGGGGCCGCTCGACCCTCCGGTTCTCCTCCAACCCTGACAGGGGGCAAGGCTCCAGACGTGGCAGTACCAGGATAATTCCTGTTACAACACGTTCTATCCCACCAGAGGACAGAAGTACCACAGCCGTGGTGGCTTCCAAGACAAGTCAAACAACTCTGGAAAAGGTGAGTGTGCTACCATCAGCGCGCCTGCATGTGGGGGGCCGCTTAGCGCTCTATTTTCCGGCTTGGGCCTCTCTCACGAGCCATGCGCGGGTGCTGCAGATAGTGCAGGGCTTCCCAGTTGGAGTTCCATGGCTGTCCTCGTCAGCTGACCCGGCCCGCCCCATTTTGTTTTTCCAAAGGGACACAGAGCTGGTACGAGAAGAAATCTCCGCCCTCCTCCAAAAAGGGTCGATTTGTCACGCAGAGAAACATACCCATGGTTTTCTCAGCAACATTTTCCTGGTCGACAAGCCCGACGGGGGCCGGAGACCAGTCATCAACTTGAGGAGTTCCAACGAGTCAGTGGTCTACAGCCACTTCAAAATGGAGGGCGTCCACCTCCTCAAGAGATGTGCTGAGGCCGCTCGTCTGGATGGTCCGCCTCGACCTGAAGGATGCGTACCTGATGGTCCCTATCTTCCCAACTCATTGCTGTTTTCTTCAGGTCCGATGGGAAGGCCAGGTTTTCGAGTTCACCACTCTCCCTTACAGGCTATCTTCCACTCCATGGTGCTCCACGAAGGTCCTCTGGCCTGCGGTGGAGTTCCTGTGAGCTCAGGGAATTCGAATGATCGTCTGCCTGGAAGACATGCCATTCCTGGATCAGTGCCCAAGGAGGCTGGCCAGTCACTTAAGGATAGCGGTCGATCTGCTTCAGGGTCTGGGGTTCGTCATAAATGAGAAGAAGTCCCTCTTAGTCCCGGTCCAGTGCACAACGTTCCTGTGCTTTGTGGTGAACTCAGTTTCCTCAACCCTGAGCCTCCCAGCCGGGAAAATGACAAAGAACAGACACGAGCTACGCCAGACCTTGGAAGCCGCGGATTTCCTTGCGTCAGCTGGCCCACCTGGTGGGCCTCCTCTCCTCTTCAATTCAGGCCAGTTTTCCTGGGCCCTTACACTACCGTGTCATGCAGCGCCTCAAAGCGCAAAACCTCAGGAGGGGTCTAACCTACTCCCAATCTGTTCCCCTGACAGCGGAGGTAAAGGACGAGATTGCCTGGTGGCTCACCCATATGGTGGCATGGAAGGGCCGGGCAATATTCGGTTCACCTCCAGATATCATAATCGAGTCTGACGCCAGCCGTTCTGGGTGGGGTGCCAGATGCGGAGAGTTCTCTACAGGTAAAACCTGGTCTGCACACAAACAGTCGTTGCTTATCAACTGCCTGGAGCTCCTGGCGGGGTCGTTTGCAGTACAATGTTGGACGAAAGTTAGTGTTCAATCATGTGTCCTCCTCAAGATGGACAATGTCTCTGCGGTCCGGTATATCAATCACCTGGGCGGCACCAAGTCCAGGACGCTGGCGAATCTGGCCAAGGAGTTTTGGGACTTTTGCCTGGAAAACTGGGTATCGGTAACAGTGGAGTACCTTCCGGGCAGGGAGAACTAAGTGGCGGATTGTCATTCTCGTCACCTCCTGGATGCCAGCGTGTGGAAATTGGACCCGCAGGTGTTCTCCCAGTTGGCGGAGAGATGGGGTCCCTTTTCAGTCGACCTCTTTGCGGTGCATCTGGATCATCAGCTACAAAGGTATTTCAGTTGGTGGCCAGATCCTCAAGCAGAGGCGACGGATGCGTTCCTCCAGGACAGGCGGAAGGAGCAGGGCTATGCCTTTCCTCCCTTTTCTATGATCACACAGGTGTCTGCTCTACTTACCTGCCAACAGGCGGAAATTGTGCTGATCACACCCTTCTGGAGGTCTCAAGTTTGGTTTCTGCGTCTACTGGAACTTTCTTGGGTTTCTCTAATCTGACTCCCCCACTTTCCTCACATTCTCCTCAACCCCGATCTCATTTCCCATTGGCTGGTAGTGGAGGGAACGTTGAGGATGATGGCCTGTCGGATCTTCGGCCTGGCTTTGGGATGTGAACCTGGTGTTGAATCTTTTCTTTCCTGTCAACCGAATAGGTTTCTGTCACGTAAGGAGGTGACGGCCAAGTTGGCGATGCTTCTATGCCTGGTTTCAGGCAGGCGCGTCTCAACGTGCGGGCCTTGGACATGTCAGCCAGAGTGTTTTCCCTGGAGAGGGGGTCATTTATGGTGAGTAGAAGGACCAAGTATAATACCAGGGTCATCTCATACCCAGCATTCCAAGACTCCCCTAAGCTGTGTGTACTACAGTGACTCTGTGCTTAAGAAGAATTGACTGATGAGACACCCCCTCCGGGTGAGAGAAAGCTGCTCATTGCGCTATGGAAATCGTACAGAGCAGTCTCGTCCCGACCATCGCCAGATGGGTGCGCTGGGTAATGCAGGAGGCGGGGATCGATACAAAGCAGTTTAGTGCCCACTCTGCAAGAGGTATGGCGAATTCACGATCAGTTTTTATAATCTGTAAGTAGTGGCTTGTATTAGCGTCTAGGATTTACACAGAATCAACTCACAATAGCCTCTCTTCTTGGAGATAGATTGCCTGATTTGGGTTGCTGAGTCAGCGACTCCACTCTTTGTATGAGATTGTGCTATGAGATGACTGTATTACAGGGGATGAGTAGTCCCAGTCGCTTAAAGGTAGGAAGTTGAATTGGGCTTGGATCATCGTCTATAATCAATAAATAGATAGAGCTTCCAGTGTCAACGCAGATTCGCTGCTCTTGGAATAGAGGAGCTGATTTGGGTAGCTGAGTCAGAGGCTCTACTCCTCGGCTGTGATGCTGCTGGACGCAGGTTGTGAAGTGTTTCGAAATGCAGGCAGGTTTGGGGCTAAGAAGTTGGTTAGAGGTATAGCGAATCCAGAATTAGTTTTTATGATCTCTAAGTAGTGGCTTGTATTAGCGCCTAGGATTTAGGCAGAATCAACTCACAATGGCCGCTCTTCTGGAGATAGAGTGCATGATTTAGGTTGCTGAGTCAGTGACTCCTCTCATTGTATGAGATTGTGCTATGAGAGGATTCTGCAGTGCACTGAAATGCAGGAGGTTGAGAAGTCCCAGTGGCATATAGGTGGGAAGTTGAATTGAGCCTTGATCATAGTTTATAATCAGTAAATAGATTGAGCTTCCAGTGTAAAGGCAGATTCGCTGCTCTTGGAAATGGAGGCGCTGATTTGGGTAGCTGAGTCAGTGGCTCTACTCCTCGAGTGTGATGCTGCTGGAAGTGGGTTGTGAAGTGGCTTTATCTCGAGGGGCGCGTTTGGAAGACCTGATGAGCGCCGCCGACTGGTCCTCGGACTCACCCTTTAAGAGGTTCTATTTCAAACCAGTGCTCGATGTGGCACGGCTGGTGGTCGACAAGCTTTGAACTGGCATAATCTGAGCCTCCGGTCCTGACATAGAATGAAAATTTGCTGTAGTGCTGATAAGTTTCAATTCTATTAAGAAGACTGAGGCGAGGATTATCCCTCCCAATGACCACTGAAGATGTGGACCCTCTCTGTGAGAATTTGGTCTGGCATATGCTGTCCACTAGTTATAGTGGGCACCTTGCACCAGTCCAAACAACCCTTATTGATGATAGGTTTAAAGACAACCTTTATTGAAAGCTATCCTAGTGGTAGCTATGGAGAGCAGCCTTCAGGCTAAGTCTTGAAGGAGTGTAAAGCAGCTTGGTTTACCAGATTATAACCTCTTGAATAACTAAATGAAAGGAGAACCACACCAGGTATATATATAAAATATGTGTATTTATTTCTAAACACTCTCTACTTACCTCTTTATGAAGTTCGAGAGCAAGGCACACAAAAATACAGTTCTAAAACGACAGTAAATAGCACAATATACAATGGGCCCTAGGGGCGGACCAAACCATATATTAAGTAAGTGGTATAAGAACCACGACTTGACTAGACACAGTGCCTAGAGCACGTAGAATCGCTGGGACCCCAAGGAACCACCCAAGGTAGTGACGCAGGAGACCCACGGGGGACGCGTGCAGTGTGAGAACACAGGCGCGAGCCCCGTATTATTCTATGGGAAAGTTGCGGTTGGAATTTTATAAGTTAAGGACACTTAGGAGAGGACTTTGAGCAAACCCCTTTAGACTTAGGTGGTTCTAGGGCCAGCACCCACGGGAGCACCGGAGTACTCGAGTTACCTCACCCAGGGAAGGCGGGTGCATAGGTGTCAAATGGTGTCGGGAATCGTTGTTGATTTCAATGGCGATCAGCTGCAAAGTGCTGCTGCCGGGAAGTAGAGAAGTGTCCGGTGTGATCCAAGCCTGGATCGAAGATCAGAAGAACCTGAAAGCAGAGGGGACAGAGTCTGGGTCACTTGCCAGTGACCAGGGGCACGATAGACGAATGCCCACCGATGTCGGGTGTTTCAAGTGCAAAGAGGTGAAGCTTGACTCTGCAGCCACGAGGACCAGGAGGCGTCGAGGACGACCAGGAGCTGGATTCAACTGTCCCACGAAGGATGTTGAGTGCTACGTTGTCGGTGCCCAGATTGGACACAGCAAGCCTTGGCAACAGCAACCCACGCAGGAAGATAAAAGATGCTTCGGTGCAGACCAGCAAGGTCCTGGGGACTCTCCAAGCGATGGAGAGTCAGGGCACGTCTGGACCAACCAGGTAAGTCCAATTAGAATTAAAGTTGCCTTCACAGGGACCCACCAGTCGACGGACCAGGGATCGCGAAGGGACCTCGAGAGAGAACACAAAGGGCCAGCTCACGGAACACTTGTGGAGTGTAAGAGGGAAATCTTTGGTGCAAATGCTGCTCGGGTCAGGGCTACAAGTAACCCAAAGCTCAGCTGCATTGGAAAGCTGTGCCTTCTGCAAATGGTAGCGGTGTCCAGCGGTTCGGGTTGCACGGTCTTCCACGAGGGATACAGGCCATAGAATTGCTGAGTGCACAGATCGACCTCAGAGACCACGGAAACCCACCTCCTGTGTTGCAAAATTCTTCGGAGTCCGGCGGGAGCTTCGGAGATGCAAACCGGACAGATACGTCTTTGGTGCCTGCTTTGCAGGGGAGTAACTCCTTTACTCCAAGGGAGATTCTTCAGTCATCTAGTTCAATGTAGATTGTCGATGTTCCAGGATTCAGTATCAGAGTTTCGTCCAGGTGTAATCTAAAGTCCCGTTGCAAGGTGTTCCTTTCTTATACCCAAGGAAGGGCTTGGACAAACTCTAGGGACCCACCTATGGGAGGGCCAGGAAAGAGGGGTGGCTACACCCATTTCCTTTGTCCAGTTTCATGCCAGAGCAGGGGCTGGTAGCCCCTGCAACCGGGTTGAGCTGGAGTATGCACAGGGACACCAAATGTGCCCCCAGTGCTGAACTTCAAAGCACTCTTGGAGTGCACCCACCCAGCCCCAATACACTGAAGCCTGTCTGTGAGGTGGTGACATCTCCCTGTGACAGGAAACCTATTATCCAGGCCTCCCCTGCCGGAGTTTCGTCCAGCAGCAGGAGGGCAGACTCGTGTCTGTGGCTGGCAGCATCCATTTTGTGACGCCAGGACTCTGTTAGCTGGTACCAGGTATACCGGTGCTGTCATGTCTCTCCCTCTAGAAGGCCGGGATCATACTCCCACACCAGTTACTGGTGTGGGGGTATGATTCCAAAGTGTTTGTCACCAAACACAATATGTTTCCGTGCAGCCATCTCAAAATTAGCATTTACCGTTTAGTTATAATGCACTTAAGAGTATATGGTTTATCTGCATCACAAACAACCCCGGAATTAAGGTTCCGAAGGCTGCAGAGGGGCTCTGCTCATGCATGGGCACTCTCTCACATACAACCCAGCACCCTGCCTTCAGGATTAGTAAGGCCTGCCATAGGGGTGACTGATAGGTTTATATGTGCAGTGATATGGAGAGATATAGTGAACCTATATCTCAGTAAGGGGTGCATGCACCACCTTACCCAGGCTGCAGTAGCAGTCCTTTGGTGTAATTTTGGAAGGCTTCCCTGGGGTGGCATAATGCATGCTGCAGCCCCTGGTAGGCCTCTGGGGTACCTATGCCCTGGGTACATAGTATACCTTATACTAGGGATTGATATGGGTACCCCAGAATCCAATCTGGGGTGTATCTAAAGTACATGGAATCCATTTAAGGGAGAAAGCAGATAGGCTGGGGTCCTGAATAGCAGGATCCCAGCCAAACTAAGTCAAAAACCAGCAAAACACCATGAAAAAAGTGGGGGCAACCATGCAGTCAGATTCTACCTTCCTACATATCCCCCCCCAAACGAAAGGAGATAAGGCTAACCTTGGCCAGTTGAGCCTTTAGTGACTAAGTGGCCATATAAGAAAGTACCTGCGCTAACATGGTTACCCCCTGTCTTATGGTCCACTAAGCAATCCCTAACCCCAAGGGTATGGGATGATCTCCACCATGAGGAATTACTACCGGTGGTGTGTTTTGGCAAAGTAAAAGGCTGGTGGGGTGTCTGAGTATAGAAGTGAGGCCCTAATAAAGCTGGTCTCAGCTTACACAGATCACTGGTCACCATGGAGGCCTTTCTGCACACAATTTCTGCATGGAAGCCATGATTTTATCCAGATTTTTGGGTTTCACTCTGTACAAATCAGCAAGTAAGTGGGTATCTATTTGTCTTTTCTTATGTTAAGACTTTGTTTTTAGTTTTAACCTCCTAGCGCATTCTTCTGTAGTTTTTTAAATTATAGCTCCAACTTGACCCAAAGGTATTGAAGGTCTTCACATGCGCACCAGTCACACTACACAATTACAACACAAACAGATGCATTGTTTATAGGCATAGGGAGATTAAGTGACTTGTCCAGAATCACAGTCTGACGAGCCAAGTGTATTAAAGCAAACTCACTCAGCAACTGCATCCTGGAAGATATGCTCTCTACCCTGTCTGCCACACAGGGAGGTCTAATACCTCCTCTGACACAAGTGCTTCCAGCACACCTGCCCCTATTTCTCCTTGTATCTCCATTCCAACCTATGACCTCATTCCGCCACCTGACTCCACTCAAAGCACTCACACTGACCCAAAGTCCACGCAATGTCTTCTGGTGACCCAATTCCTCCACCTCCTTCAACTATTCCACATCTCCCTAAATTATCCCATACCCCTAAACCTCACCATTTCCATAAACATTCCTACCCAGTAGACCCAGGCTCTGCCCCCATAAAAGTCTTTAAATCCCCTGCCAGGCTCAAAAAGTAGGACTTTCATCTGCTCTAAGTGTATATAATGCCCTAAGTGGGGGGCATTACTACAAAGGTGGAGGCAAGCTGAAGTTTTGGAGCCAAAATTAAAGACTGTGATAGGACACTGTTTTCCTGCCCTACCCATAGACTTTGAGTTGGATTTAATTTTCTGCCACTTACATATGCACATCCACACAAAACCACCAAAATCTCCGAAGATAATTTTAAATTAACCAGTACCTGAGCTGTGAGCACAATGGGAGCGGTGCTTCAGTTGCATACCATTTATAGTCTTGTAGGGCTTACCCCAGAAACATTTCACCAAACTGATATTCTGCTCCTATAATGTCATGAAGAGACAAACTTTATAAAAGATCCAGATTTAGCGCCTGCTTTCATCTCTAATTGCATCGTGTCTTTAGAACAAACTCATAAAACATATGTTCTCCATGTTTGAACACCTGTCATTCCAAAATCTATGCCACGTCCACCTCCATTTAATCCCCTCTCAGGTCGTCTTCAACCTTCCTTGAAGGTGCAGCCCTTCATTTCTGTTGGTGTTCCTTTCTCTGGAGCGTGTGCAACTTCTTACCCCTTTAGAACCAGTCTGTGCTGTAAAAGAAGAACATTATTTTGGTGCCT
Organism: Triturus cristatus; assembly: GCF_964204655.1. Classification (NCBI taxonomy): domain Eukaryota; kingdom Metazoa; phylum Chordata; class Amphibia; order Caudata; family Salamandridae; genus Triturus; species Triturus cristatus. The sequence goes on along the minus strand of NC_140591.1, from coordinate 1,473,964,525 downwards.
GATTTGTGGACATAAGTAGTGTTATACAAGGGTGATGTGTGCATCCTTCACATGCCTTCCCACAGAGAAGTCTCCGTATCAAGAATAAAGGGCCACAATTTTGAATTACAAATAAGAAAAGCATTGAAAATTCAATAAACCGTACACACGAACATCTCGAGGTGCAATAATATCTGTATATGAGTATGTTCTGTACAAAAGAAACAAACTTCAGCAAATCAGTGCATTACGTTCAGTGGGATATTGGAAAGGTCCCATTTGGGTTACCTGCAAAACCCAGTCACTTTACTTAAACTCTAACAAAATAAAGATTCCAAAATGCCTATTTACATGAAGCACTAATGACCCCTCATAAACCTTTCCCCTGCATAAGTGCCGATTTCGTGGGCACTTTTGTAAAAATCGAGGCATTTTTTAAAAAGTGCCGATTTCGCGGTTTGCCGTGAAATCGCAAACTCCTGGAGGGTCTGCCTATAGTGGTTTTCAGTTAGTCATTCAAAGAGATTATCTGGTAAAGCAATAGCAAGCTTGAATCCAACCGCTGCCCGCCAATGTGAGAAGTTGGCCTGGCATATGTTGTCCACTAGTTATAGTGGGCACCTTGCACCAGTCCAAACAACCCTTATTGATGATAGGTTTAAAGACAACCTTTATTGAAAGCTATCCTAGTGGTAGCTATGGAGATCAGCCTTCAGGCTAAGTCCTGAAGGAGTGTAAACCAGCTTGGTTTACCAGATTATAACCTCTTGAATAACTAAATGAAAGGAAAACTACACCAGGTATATATATATATATATATAAAATATATGTATTTATTTCTAAACACTCTCCACTAACCACTTTATGTAGTTAGAGAGCAGGGCACACAATAATACAGTTCTAAAACGACAGTAAATAGCACAATATACAATGGGCCCTAGGGGCGGACCAAACCATATATTAAGAAAGTGGTATAAGAACCACGACTTGACTAGACACAGTGCCTAGAGCACGTAGAATCGCTGGGACCTCAAGGAACCACCCAAGGTGATGACACAGGAGACTCACGGGGGACGCGTGCAGTGTGAGAACACAGGTGCGAGCCTCGTATTATTCTATGGGAAAGTCGCGGTTGGAATTTTAGAAGTTAAGGACACTTAGGAGAGGACTTTGAGCAAACCCCTTTAGACTTAGGGGGTTCTAGGGCCAGCATCCACGGGAGCACCGGAGTACTCAAGTTACCATACCCAGGGAAGCCGGGTGCATAGGTGTCAAATGGTGTTGGGAATCGTCGTTGATTTCAATGGCGATCTGCTGCAAAGTGCTACTGCCGGGAAGGAGAGAAGTGTCCGGTATGATCCAAGCCTGGATCAAAGATCAGAAGAACCTGAAAGCAGACAGGACAGAGTCTGGGTCACTTGCCAGTGACCAGGGGCACGATAGACGAATGCCCACCAAAGTAGGGTGTTTCAGGTGCGAAGAGGTGAAGCTTGACTCGAGGACCAGGAGGTGTCGAAGACAACCAGGAGCTGGATTCGAGCTGTCCCACCAAGGATGTCGAGTGCTGCGGTGTCGGTGCCCGGATTGGATCAAACAAGCCTTGGCAACAGCAACCTACGCAGTAAGAGAAAAGATGCTTCGGTGCGGACCAGCAAGGTCCTGGGGACTCCCCAAGCAATGGAGAGTCAGGGCACGTCCGGAGCAACCAGGTAAGCCCAATTAGAATTAAAGTTGCCTTCACAGGGATCCACCAGTCGACGGACTAGGGATCGCGAAGGGACCTCGAGAGAAAACACAAAGGGCCAGCTCACGGAACACTCATGGAGTGTAAGTGGGCAATCTTCAGTGCAAATGCTGCTCGGGGTCAGGGCTACAAGTAACCCAAAGCTCACCTGCAGGAGTTGTTGGAAAGCTAAGGCTTCTGCAAATGGTCGCAGTGTCCAGGGGTTCGGGTTGGACGGTCTTCCACGAGGGATATAGGCCTCAGAATTGCTGAGTGCACAGATTGACCTCAGAGACCATGGAAACCCACCTCCTGTGTTGCAAAATTCTTCAGAGTCCGGCGGGAGCTTCGGAAATGCAAACTGGACAGATGCATCTTTGGTGCCTGCCGTGCAGGGGAGTAACTCCTTTACTCCAAGGGAGATTCTTCAGTCATCTAGTTCAATGTAGATCATCGAAGTTCCAGGATTCAGTATCAGAGGTTCATCCAGGTGTAATCTAAAGTCCTGTTGCCAGGGGTTCCTTTCTTATACACAAGGAAGGGGTTGGACAAACTCTAGGGACCCACCTATGGGAGGGTCAGGAAAGAGGGGTGGCTACACCTATTTCCTTTGTCCAGTTTCTCGCCAGAGCAGGGGCTGGTAGCCCCTCCAACCGGGTTGAGCTGGACTATGCACAGGGACACCAAATGTGCCCCCAGTGCTGAACTTCAAAGCACTCTTGGAGTGCACCCACCCAGCCCCAATACACTAAAGTCTGTCTGGGAGGTGGTGACACCTCCCTGTGACAGGAAACCTATTGTCCAGGCCTCCCCTGCCGGAGTTTCGTCCAGCAGCAGGAGGGCAGACTCGTGTCTGTGGCTGGCAGCATCCATTTTGTGATGTCAGTGCTCTGTTCGCTGGTACCAGGTATACCGGTGCTGTCATGTCTCTCCCTCTCGAAGGGTGGGTTCATACTCCCACACCAGTTACTGCTGTGGGGGTATGATTCTAAAGTGTTTGACACCAAACACAACATGTTTCCATGCAGCCATCCCAAAGTTAGCATTTACCGTTAAGTTATAATGCACTTAAGAGTATATGGTTTGGCTGCATTACAAACAACCCCAGAATTAAGGTTCCGAAGGCTGCAGAGGGGCTCTGCTCATGCATGGGCACCCTCTCACATAAAAGCCAGCACCCTGCCTTCAGGATTAGTAAGGTCTGCCATAGGGGGTGACTGATGGGTTTATATGTGCAGTGATATGAAGAGATATAGTCAACCTATATCTCAGTAAGGGGTGCATGCACCACCTTACCCAGGCTTCAGTAGGAGTCCTGTGGTGTCATTTTGGAAGGCTTCCCAGGGGTGGCATAATACATGCTGCAGCCCCTGGTAGGCCTCTGGGGTACCTATGCCCTAGGTACATAGTATACCATATACTAGGGACTGATAAGGGTACCCCAGAATCCAATCTGGAGTGGACCTAAAGTACATGGAATCCATTTAAGAGAGAAAGCAGATAGGCTGGAGTCCTGAGTAGCAGGATCCCAGCCAAACTAAGTCAAAAACCAGCAAAACACCAGGAAAAAAGTGGGGGCAACCATCCAGTCAGATTCCACCTTCCTACACTCTCCGTCTGGTGTAAGTAATCCTTTTGTGGGTCTTTGAAATGTGTTTCTCATTTATGTGATGTTCTTGACCAGATTGTGGTATTTTGTTGTCTTGCAACTTAATCTGGTTCCGGTACGGTTTTCTGACGCTGCCTGTTTATTCAGGAAACGATGGATCCAAACAAGAAGCGTGAAGTTCGACATGGAATGGTTTGCACGAAGAAAGAGGATGAGGAAACATCGTGAAGGGACTAGCCGGGTTGCTGGATTGTGGACAGCCTATAATGACTCCTGTTTGAGACTTTTATTTCCCTGCTGTTCATGGGAAATTTTAGTTTGTTTATGGTTGTTTAAAATATGCTGCTGTTAAAATAAAGTGAAGGAAGAAGGCATAATGCTCACCTCCATGTCCTTAATAGAATTGAAAATTACTTGCATTATAGCCAGGCAAATTTTCATTCATTGGTGTTGAACTGTTTTTCACTTGTAGGTTGGGAGGTGGAGTTCAGAACAATTACTCCTTGCATTACCAGGTGTGTTGCAAGTGTTGTAAGCCTTGTTCTAAAATTCAACAGGCTTTGCTTTAACGAAAATAAAAAGACTGGATGATTAAATAAAATTAACATTACACAGGATGGCCTAAATATCTTCAAAAATTAGAATCTTCGAAAAGCCAAAAAATATTCCTTTATTTTCCTATATATTTCTATAGTTATTTGTTGGCTCTAGTATTTTCTATGGTTGGCCATGTGTGGTGTTGGACTTAACCTAAGGCTGAAAAAACAAACATTTACTACTGTTTTTGGCCCTTTTTGGCTGCAGTAACTTTAGAAAAGCAGTTTGTGAATAGGAATGGTCCTACTCTTTTGCAGGTGGGTGTTTGTCCCTACCTAAGCCACTCTTTAACCCTCCATTAACCCCTGCTTACCCCTCCTAATACACCTGCCATTTTGAAGTATTTTCCTTTTTCCAGTCACTCTCTATGGTCGTTCCCACATTTACTACAAAAACGTATGTGTATGTGCGCAGAGACCTATGCGCTCCTGGCTGAGATCCCTGTACAGAAAAGATAGGAGAGATGGAGGCAGAGACCACTGCAAGTACGTTTGTGAGTACCATTTTGTAGTATGGAGTGGTATGAATATAGTAAACGTACTATAAAGTGCAGTTGGTGAAAGTATTTAAGTCTAAGAAATAAAGGCAAAGAGGACACTAGGAGCATCACCCAAGAGTTACAATAGGTATACCTACTCAAACTTTCTAATAGCAGTCCAATAGCATCACAAACATACAACAAGGAAACATTCATGGAAGTACCTTCATAGACAATCATATGCATACAATCACTATGCATTCAGCTTACAATCACAAGGTACACAACTATACTTTCACCAAAACAGGACCTGTGAGTCCATATACCTCCTGGCAACTCAAATAGAAATGTAAGAAACCAACAACAGGTCGCCATAATTTTGAAAGTTGATAACAATTAACCAGGCTTCAACAAAGCTAAAAACTTATTTGCCATAATGCAGGAAACCCAGAGAGCTAAAGCAAAGTAGGGAACATCTCAACCTAATTCCAATATGATACCACCTCACGCTTGTGCATAGCTTAGCCTGCACTCAGACACCCTGATAACTTCATGAGGATTTCTATTGAAGGCAACATTGGTAAAACGACCCCGGATGGGCTAAGCAAGCCGCACCTTTGAAAGGAGAATGGCACACCATCTACTTTCATGGCAGGTGGAACTACCTATAGTGTCACATTCCTATAAGTTCACACCCTGGTGATCCCTGAGCCCTAAGACCATGATACTGCTCACATTCACAAGGCAAAACATAATCAAGTGTAGGTATAAAAAGGCGGGCTTACAGGCTTTGCCAGTGTGTCACCACATCAATTAAAGCAGAAATATGTCATAATAAGCCAATGCAAAACTATTAAAATCATTAAGGATGGTACCATCTTACAATGACATTCATTAGGGCATGCAATGATGACTCACTGCTAACTTTGTGATTGTCAAAAAAGCATTTCAGGGATCTTCAAAACTTGCAGCTATTAACTGTTAACTCTGTGATTATCAATAAAGCAATTCAAATAACTTCATTAAAACATGTGACAGTTCACAGCTAACTGTATCATTGCCAGTAAAGCATTTAGATTTTTCATAAATTGGATGCTTGAGTTTTTCTATTGTTGTAGATGCGGCAAAACAGCTGTGGGTCCCTCCACCAAAATTCATATACTCCAGAACGTCTGGCGAAAGATGAAGCTGCCAGAAACTTTTTCCCATGATCAATGATGACAAGTCTTGGGGAAATTAGGGAGATAGTTGAATTCATTCCTTTAATAAAGGCTCCTTCTGTTCGAGGGAGGGCAAGTTATTTGCTGTTACAGGGTGGCCCCCAACACTTCCAGACAATAGGCACAGTGACTCTGTCCTCTTGGGCACCACTCACCAAATATTCATATTAGGTGGTCCCAGTAACTTCTAGGGTGCACCTTTGCCTCTGGGTGATTCTTTGTCACAAAAAGCGACCTTGCTAATCCCTGGGTGCAAGCTAAAATCCAAAAGTCGTGGAGTCCATCCATGCAGGTGTCTGGGGCCTTCTCTCTCTAGCCGGGCATTCCTTTGGCGTGCTCTCCCCCAAGGTCCAGACTTCTCGTAAAATTGTCTCCCTTCGCAGGGTTTTTTAAGAGGGGGTAGAACGTTCTATAGGGCTGGCATCTTCCAATTCTGGGGTGACACATCATCACTCCACCACTACTCCAACCATCCTGCAGGAGCATTTTGGGAATTTCTGAGATGGCACCATCACATACCTCTTTAAAGAGCATTAGTCACACCCCTAGCTGTCTCAGCTGCCTGGTACCTTCCCTCTTAAACTTCAAAGGGCAGTCTCTCGTGTGACTGGTGCCAGAGGTCTGTGCACCCTCCTTGGTTTCCGTGGGGTTGAGCCGTCCCAGGCCTTGTACAGTGTGAAAAGTAATTAGCAAAAGCAGATTCCGTCCCCACCCTCTCATTCCCAGAAGTAGGCATACCACTGGCAAATAGCCCTATCGTGTGGAAAGGCCTTTAATTCTCCAACCAGCCAGCAGAGTAATTAACTTGACCAAGCTGGGTGATTTAAAGGGCAGAAACTAATTCGGATTTGATCCAGAGCAAAATGATAAATCTTGAAGTGTCTTAAATAGTGCTACTATGCGGAAATTAACGTCAGATATGCATTTGGTATCCTGAATTACCATAGGTTTAGTGTGTAACTGTCGTCTGTATGCCTAAAAATGGTTAAACTGTACTTTGGTGTAGATTTCGCCAATTTGGTACAGTAAAACACTCTGCATGCTTCACTGAAGCCCTGCAGTGGCACACACTCACACCATTAATGCCCATATATTACACCAGGTCAGCACCAACCACTGGATGGTCTTTCCTGCAAAATGCTCCCTGAAACGGTAGTCCCACTTGGCCATTCCACACACATGTACAGGTGTGTGCCCCCTGTTACCATACATCCAGCCCACATCCTCCTACCCCTTGATGTGCAATAGCAGGCCTTATCTTAAGAAGTGGACGCTTACGGTTAGCACGCTCAATCAATTTCAACAGTGCTTACAGTAAGTGACACTCATGTGGTGAGATTCGCTCACAGCAGAAGTCCTAAACCATGTGGTCCAAAAAGTGAAAAATCCAAGGGGATTAAAAGGGGCAGAAACTATTTCTCACACATGCCATCTGACTATACATATGTTGGACATTTGCATTTTCACTACATAATAAAAGAAAGTTGTGATACAATCGAGCCCTGGTTTAGATGTCAAGACTCACACAATTTAATGTGTAGTTTTACGACTCGTTGCTCAAGCTATGAGGGCCAGTTGAACAATGTGGCATTTAGGCCCATTCTGCCCCTCAGATCGCATTTGCGTTGCTTGCAGCAACACCAAGGTCAGAATTACCAGTTCTGTTTGGTATTTCCAGTCCTAAATCTGGCTAGGAGGAGCTTTTATCTCCAGAATGAGGAATAACCATGAAGACCAGGGAAAACGAGGTCCTTTTCCACATGTCATCCTCAATTCTGGAGACATGCCCTGTAAGATTTGCCACCTGCTCTGGCCTCACGGTCTAGTTGTTTGATAGAGATGACTGGTGGGACTCTGACATTAATGATTGCAGGGAGGGTGTGTCATTCCTCGGTCACAAATAGAAGATAGAGATTGTGATCTTGGACAATATGTAAGATCTTAACACCGGCTTTTAGAGATGATCTATATATCTGTAGAAGGCATTTTAGTGAGGTCTCTATAGTAATTTTGGTCATGGTCAGGAAGATGTGCATCACTAAATCATTGCTAACGTTCTGAATTTGGTGAGGAGAATTAGCATGCTGCCTTCTGTTTCCTGCAGTAGTGGGGATGTTTAAAAGTTTTTTTCTGTGTGTGGTTGCAGTTAGCTAATGATAGATCAGTGTTTTCTCGTGAGAGGAGGGTTCAGTCTTTCATTTTGTAGAGTTCTTTATTATTCCTAGGAGTGGAAACAGGGTGCATATTAAGATTCTGTGTTGCAAATCAAGTGTTTGATCATGCAAAGCATACTTTCAAAGGTTTTGACTGTCGGTTTTGTGTTCTTTAGATCACAATAGATGGATCTGATTTATCTGCACAAGTCATTTAGGGGCATATTTACAACGAGGCGATAATAAATTATCGCCGCTTTAGCGGCCGTTTTCGGCCAAAAAGCGGCGATAATTTTATCGCTATATTAGCAAGGTCACACTAACGCGTGAAACCTTGCTTTAGCGTGGGGATTTCTAACGCCCAGCTTTGCATCTCTAATGAGATGCAAAGTGGGCGTTCCTGACCTGACATGATAGGAGAAATGTCGCTAAGCGACATTTCTCCTATCATCAAGCCCCACGCTATGAAGCATAGCATCAGGAAAAGTAGCGATAACACCTGTTATCGCTACTTTCCTAACACCTGCTTCAGGACTGACTTAGCCATGATATCCTATGGGAGGTGGATATCATGGCTAAGTTTGTGAGTCCATATCAACAAGGTAACATGAGATTATCGCTGGGTTTCCAGCGATAATCTCACGTTAGCCAGTTAGCGTGAGGATTTTTATCGCTATTGAGATAAGCGTTGCTAATAGCACGCTATCTCAGCGATAAAAATCCGCGCTGGCCGGCGATAATTATCCTAGCGCTAAGTGCGCTTTGCGATAATTATCGCCGGTTGTTGTAAATATGCCCCCATGTTTGACCATTAGACTAAGTGAAGTGATTTGTTCACTTAACAAAGTTACCTTCATCATCCTCAAGAAAAATGTTTAGAAAAGAGTCTGTATAGATCTCTGTCATAAAGTTAAGATATAAAGGTGCCAAACTATTAGTTTAAGGAACCAATTACAAGTGGCTTAGAGATGAAGCCAGTAATGCTGCACAAGGCATTACAGATACATATCTGAAAGGGGAAAATCATGAGACAGAGATGTGACACACCTTTTAGTGGATGTTTTTCTCTAAAATCTGGCTTGTTTTCTAGACCTATTTTCTCCTGCTGTTTGTAGATGGATATGTGTCCCCTATAACGGGACACTGGCAATCCCGTACAGGTCAAACGTGAGTTTTTAGACAAAAGCTGTTTTTGTCCCACAAATGAAGACTTGGAACAGATTTTCAAGGTGAGAATGCTAGTGGTCCCTAGCAATCATTGCCCCAGCTCCAAGTTAGATCTGCAGCTCATCATTAGCCTTGTTAAGACTCCTTGACTCTCTAGGTGTAGATGGATGAGCAACCAAGGGAGGTAGTTCAAGGGAGGTGGTATAGGGTGAGTCGAGGTACTGTAGACTACCATGATCAAAGCTGCAATAAAGATTTGACTGTCCAGTCAGAGTGGTGTGATTCCACAAAGCCTTAATAACAACATTTTATATATATATACAACAAAAATATACATATATGTGCAGTGAAAATTGCTGCTACTAATAGTATAACATTTAGAAAGGCACAATACAAACATAGTGATAAAGTGATATAGTAATGAAAGCCAGGACTCCTGACTATGCAATTTATATAAGATTTGTGAAGTTTTAATGTTAGCAATACTCTAGTGTCCACAAAGTTCTATTGTTCACGGAACACCTCTGGAAAACAAAAGGCACAGAATTGATGGAATGCTGTATGGAACTGTTAAAACGGTGTCAGAGTTTGCAAATGCCTAATGGTTGTAAAAAATGAGGGCTAAACAATGGATACTCCACAAAGGGCCCTTTACTCTGCAAGGGTGGAGAAGCTGCTCAGGTGTACACATTTGTTCTCGACGGTGTGAGACGTGCTATTAGAGACAGTTCTGTGTACTTTTTCTGCCGGCATGCTGTTTTATCAAAGCACCACTGTCTATATCAAAAGTTGTAGGGCAACCATTCACCTTGAGTGTGATATTGGGATAATGTCCAAATGAACTGTGTTGCTTTGTGTGGCGATTCTTTTCATAAGTGTGTTCTTCCTTGCAAGCACTCAATTCTACATGTGCATGTCTGTGATGGACATCACCATTGCACATCCATCTTCCTCACTGTCACTCGATAATGACATCAATGAACCATTGGAAGATGAATTTGATAATGATATACTTCATTTTCTTTCCACTTGCCTTAGACGATGTTGCTGTTTGGCCTTGTGGGAGAGGCTAGAGGGCTTCTGGAAATTTCTGGCGTCCATCTTCTCGTCTCTGTGTGACGCACCTAGTTTCTCTCTCGCCTTGCAAACCATTACAAAATGTTTTTCCTTCCCACAGCCTTTGCATATTTGTACGATTGCAGGACATTTAACTTCATGTGGAAAGGAGAATCCACAGCGGGAACACAATTTCTTTATCTTTGGAGATATCAGTCTTTGGGCCTCTGACTTGTGTTTCTGTTTACTTTTCATGCTCAACGCTGAATCATTTTAGGTATTTCCAGCTTCTATTTCAGCCGCTTGTCGAAATGGACGTTCCTCCGCTCTTGCGGCCATGAGAACTTTTTCCAAACTGAGCATTTCTCACAGCACGTTTCGTCAAAATGAATCAGAGAGGCAATCATCGATAACTCTGAGATGCATGGCTTCTTCATCATTGAATTAATTGAACTTGCAGTGCTTTATGAGCGTATCAAGTCTCTTAACAAACTCATCCATCTTCTCACTAGGTTGCTGTCCTGATTCATTGAAAGTGTACCTTTCATATTCGACATTCGTCATTGGATTGAACTTGGCCTCTAACGTCTTCTTGATTTGATGGTATGGTACCTCATCAGCTTGTGATATTTTCCTGATCTCTTCTGTTAAGTATTTGATGATCTTTTTCTCATCTGCTTCTCCTATAGCATCTATGAAGTCATTGAAAGGTTCGATCCAGGCAGTCCATTGGGTGCAATTGTTCTGCTTTTTGGTGGTGTTGAATGGAGGCTGAGGTTCCAGGAACATTGAACCATCGTATTCTGTGTTGTTTTCTATTGACGTCAAGAGTATATGCTGTTCAGGCAACGTTTGATCTTAAGCATCTCTTGGCCCGATGACATCTCTGCAAGCATCATCCTGCTCACTGGTACTCAGGACGTCACACCTGAGCTGAGGTTCGTGGACTCCATCTTTCTTTCACGATGAGTAATGGTTTCACTTCTTGCACGTGCTCTTCACCCCTCTCGATGTTTTACAATATACCTGGCTGTCACTGCCTTGAGCATTTGTCTGTGCCTGGTCGTCTTTGCCTATATCACTTTCTTGCAACTGGCTGTCGGTGCCTTTAGCATTTCTGATTCTTATTGTGCTGGCTCTGTGTTATGCTGTGGCACAATATCTCTTCTTTCGGCCTTATCAGTAGATTTTTGGCAGGCTTGCTGACTGAGCTTCTCCGTAGGGCCTTCACCTTCTTCGAGGCCCTCTCAAAAGCTGGAGGTACACTTTGACTCCACATATGCCAACTGTAGACGGCTTCTGGAGGTGCATGTGGCATGCACAAGCAGTTTGCTGCACCACAGCAAACTCTCAGGTAGAGCAGTCTTGTATCTTTGGGGGGTACGTATCACCTATCTCCTCTCCAGTTGTAGCGTCCTCCCCAGCCCGGGAGCAGATAACAAACCATACCACACACAGAGCTCAGGTTTGCACATCTTTATTCTTCAGCATGCACTCATTAACTGAACACACTGCGTCACAAACTTTATTAACCACACTCAGTCACACCCACCAGCTTACGTAATGCTTGTAAGCAGTCTGCCGAAGACCACTATAGGCCTCATACACACAAATACAGGACACAACACCAACATTCCAGCTGTGGCATCAAAGGATTATCAGCAGTGGCTGGTAGTGGAGCATTCTGTCTATCAGCACTCCAGAGATGTCTGTCCTACATACAATGCTTAATTTGAGCCGGTGGTTTATGGTGCTTATCCACACCGGTTTTATGATAGTCTGCCACATGGTGGCGATGTTTGTCTAATTTAGAGACAAGCACAACAACAGTTGTTTGTTAATTCAATATAATTTAAAAATCATTAATATCTGCCTCCCAAGAGATTCTGATAGCTTGGAGGGCAAGGAATAGTCTGAATTGTCACACTTGTAGGAGTGTGATGGTTAGTAGTTGTGTTTGTACTGTCATTATGTAGGAAAGTGCCCCTTTTTGCATGGTTGCCCCCCACTTTTTGCCTGATGTTTGATGGTCTTTGACTAAGCGTGCCCTGGGTTCCCGCTAATCAGGCACCCAGGCCCTGTGTTCCTTCCTCAAAACTCTACCTTTGCTCCCACTTTGGCAATCCTCTGGTCTACGTATAAGTCCCATGTAAAAGGTATCAGGGGGTACCAAGGGCCTTGTAGCCAGAGAAAGTCTCTGAGAGCGGACGGAAGCATATATTATGCCACCATTAGAGACTCCTCCCCTGACCCATGCACACTGCCAGTGCAGTCTGTGTGCCAGGGGGAGACCCTAACACTACAAGTCGACATGGCACACATCCCTGTATGTGAGATCAAATAGGACTAGCCTATTTGTTAATTTACATAGACTCAAGACTGTAAGGTAGGGTACAAACCATTTTGTTTGTTCATGAAGCCCTCACCCACCAACCTAGTTGGTGGCATGCTTCATCATCGGGCCCACCCAGTGACACAGAGTGTGTCCCGAGTGTGCTTCGACGCCTGGATACAGCGGAGCAGGTATGTATCTTAGTGTGCAGTGTAGTGACGTGAAGGTGACGATTTAAAAGCTATGCAGGGATCCCAGTACCCGAGGGTAAATTATATTTTAATAACTGGGTCACTGCTAGCATTAAAAAAGGCTGTTGGATGTTATAGGAATGTTAATTAGGGTTTCCTACATACAAGTGTGGTCTACATGTTTCAGCCAGGCCTTTATGATTAAAACTGGCTTTCCTCAGGACCAAAGTGTGTAGGTGCAAATTACTTAGATTTAAGTGATTGTGTAATTTTGAGAAATGTGTAGCACTCGCTAAGGTACTTTACATGTGAGAGGGGGATTCCCTCTTAGAGCATTACTGGGCATACAACAAGTATGACAGGACACACATACAGGGCAGAGTCTCAGTATGGTTACATATTCACAAGACAGATTGATTGCCGATATCTATTGTGCTGTGTAGACGATAAATAAGCGGCAAATGCTGTAACCATATTGGTGGTATGGCTAAGGTGAGAGTTATCATACGTACACGAAGTTTTGTGGTGGGCTAAGCATCGTAAGCGCATCAGCACACAAAAAAACGGTGGAAAGTGCATGAAAGGAAGATTATCCTCACGTTGGCTTGTTGCCAAACATGCCCCATGGAGTAGTCCGGCAGAGAAATGGACCCTGGGAAGATAAAGGGTCCTTAGGGGGTTAGGAACCTGTGGGAAAAAGAGCTTACCCGGCTTGTAGCTGAAGCGCTTGGTTTACTCACGATACTTTCGGTCAGTGTCTGCGTTGAGCCTCCAGTCGTCTCTGCGGCCTCCGTTGGACTGTCCTCGGCCGTGTTTGTGCTTTAAATGCAGGCTGCATCATTCTGAGCACCTGTGCGGGGAAGGATAGAGAAGACAGACTGTGCGAGGACACGCTGAGTCATGGCTGTGCTGCACATGGGCGGGAGAGCAGTGTATCCTGTTGTGAGCATGCCCAGAAGAGTATCCTGCTGCGAGCATGCCCATGTGCGGGGGAGTAGTGTGCTCTGCTGTGAGCATGTGCGGTGCCGAATGTCGGCGCCTGCGCATTGGGATGGCTGGGTGAGCTGTACCCAGTGTACACAGATTAGTGTACACTTGTAAAACAAAAGAGCGCTAACTGGGGAAAGAGAGAACTTAAAGAGCGCTGTGGGGTGCCAGGTGTGTTATAACTGGTCAATACAACAGGGGGACATTTAACACAGAGGGGAATCAAGAGTAAGACATTCATGTTTTTAGTGAGCTCCAGGGTATGGAGTCATTCAGGCCCAGGCCCGTTGCTGCGTGAAGAGGCGATAGATCCATCTCTGTTCTTTGGTATGAAGGATCCGGTCATTGTCTGTTTGGTGGATGTCTAATTGTTCAATGACAGTCCAGGACATGTCATTGGGGGTGTGGTGTGCACTGACGTAGTGATCTGTCAGTCTGCTGATGTTTTTGTCACACCTGATCGTGCTTCTGTGTTCAACCACTCTAGTCCTGATTTTGCGGGTCGTCATGCCCACGTAACGGAGCCCACAGGGGCATGTTATGAGGTACACAAGGTTACTGGAGTTGCAGTTGGTGTGTTGGCGTTGTGTCCAGATTTTTCCAGGTTCAAGGTTGAGAGTTTTCGTTGGTTTGGTGAGATGGCACACACTGCAGTTGTTGCATGGATAATGTCCAGTGACTTTGGGAAGGCCCCAACAGTTAAGGACTGTGTTGTCCATAGATTTGGGACTGGCACGTGGTCTTGTTGACACTAGTTTGTCTTTAAGGTTTTTGGCACGTTTGAATGCAAAGCGCGGGATCTCCCATTTTCTGGTGCCTGAATTGATTATCTTCCAGTGTTTGCGGATGATGCTGGAAACTTGATTTGACGCTGTATTATAGGTGGTCACACAGGTCATGGGTGGTGGATCTTGGTCTTTTGTTACTGTTTCCAATAGTGATTCTCTGTTTATATTGCGTACCCTTTTGCTGGTTTTGGCAATAATGGCATTGGGATATCCACGTTCCTGTAGTTTGTGTGATAAGGTGCGGGATTGTTTTTTGTAGTCCTCTAGGTGGCTGCAGTTTCTGCAGATCCACAGGAATTGCCCAAAATGGTAGATTTTCCCTTAATGGTCTGGGGTGGAAGCTGTCAAATCGCAACAGTGAGTTCCTAGCTGTTGGTTTGTAGTGGGTGGTGGTGCGCAGAGTCCCTTGTTCTGCTCGAATGTTAAGATCCAGGAAGGCCAGCTCGGTGGCACTGGAGGTGTACGTGAATCGTAGGTAAGGGTCACGCTCATTAAGCCAAGTGAGAAAAACGTTTAGTACATTCTGTGTTCCTTCCCAAATCAGGAAGATGTCATCTATATACCTGTGCCAAGTCTTTAAATTTTTTGAGTATGGGTTGGTCATTGACATGACGTGTTCCTGCTCAAAATGGTGAACATACAGTCCTGCCACACTAGGAGCAAAAACACTGCCCATCGAGGTTCCGTTAGTTTGCAGGTAGTAAGTGCCATCATACTCGAAGTAGTTTTCCTTGAGGGCTAGGGCTGCACAGTCAAGGATGAATTGCCGTGGTGTATGGTACATCCAGGGGTTTTGCATCAGTACATCTTGTAGGACTTGCAGGGTGGCATCTTGTGGGAGACTGGTGTATAGGCTTTCTATGTCCAGTCCCACCAGTAGTTGGGTGGTTTGATCGAAATTCATTTCAGTGATGATGTTCAGGAGGTGTTTAGTGTCTTTGACGTAGGTAGGGGTTCCTTGTACCAGTGGGTTCAGGAAGTGGTCGCAGTACCTAGATAGCGGTTCCAGAAGAGAGTTGATCCCTGAGACTATAGGTCTTCCTGGGGGTGGTATGGTGCCCTTGTGTACTTTGGGTACAATATAAAAGTAAGGTACTTTTGCATTCTTGGTACACAGGTATTCCGCCTCTTGGGTTGAGATATGTTCAGCGTCACTGGCTCTTTTAACGTATGGTGATTTGCAGTTCGGCAGTGGGGTCTTTTTCCAGGCGTTTGTAATTATGTGTGTCGCTAAGGAGTCTGCGACATTCTTGAACGTAGTCGGTTTTATCCATAAGGACGATCTCTCCCCCCTTGTCAGCTGGTTTGATGACAATGGTGGGGTTACTTTGTAGGCGTTGTATGGTGTCACGGTCTGTCTTTGATAGGTTGTTGTATGTTCCTTTAAGGTTCAGTTTCTCTATGTCAGTGTAGTCTGCTTGTTCGAAGGTAGAAATTTCTGTGGGTACACTGGTAGGAGGTGGCACAAAGGTGGATTTTAATCTAAGGCCTGTTTCATTGGGATTGGTATTGGTGGTAGTTTCTTCTGGTATTACTTTTTCAAAGAAGTTTGAGCTTTCTAAAAAACTCAGCTAGTTCGACATGGAGCTTGAATTTGTCCAGTCGTGTGGTAGGGACAAACGATAGGCCTTTACTAAGGACCGCTGTTTCGCTTTCTGTCACAGGTGTACTCAATAGATTAAACACTAGGGATGTGGGTGTATCAGGGATCACTGTTTGCTCGTTCCTGGTTGTTCCCGGGTTTTGTTGCGGGTGTTGGCACTGACTGGATCTTCTTCTTCCCATTGGACTTGCTGGTGGTTCCGTCTCCTGCGGCGTGTTCTGCGGCCCTGTCCTAAAAAAGGGGGTCTTTGGTTCCCTTGGTAGAAGGGCATTGGGCCTGGTGGGTATAGGGGTGGGTATCCATAGTATGCGTGTTGCATTGGTCCAAATGGCGGTGGGCCGAAGGTGTGAGATTGTGGTGGTCCCTGCCAGTTTTGTGGCCAGCGTTGGCCTCAGCGTCCTCTGCCGCGTTGTTTGTTGGAGCCTGCGCTCGAGTCGCTTGATATGGATGTGTTGTCTCCTGAGCTGTCATAGGCACCATCTGTTTTGTTCGGGGGTACATAGTCATTCTCCGCATATGGGTATGTTTTGGAATAGCTGAATTTTTTAAGGTCTTTTTGGAATTTATTAATTTTGCTTTGGGTCAGGTAGTCTTTGTATTCTGCCATCTCTTTGTTTTGATCATCGAGTTTCTTTTTGTATGATGTTAGTGTGGTTTTGAAGTGGTTTTCTGTGGTTTGGGTATCAATAATTATGGCGTCGGAGAGACGTTTCGCTGTTTAAATGATAAGCACTAACCAGTCCCTGGTGCAGTGCCAGGTTATCTGGGCCCAGTCTTTCCTAAAGATGGCGTCATCCAGGAATATTCTGGGGGCGTTGGTAACCAGGAGACCCCTTGGTGCTGTATTAGTGCGTAGATATGGGGTCATTATGACGCCATGTAAGATGGTTCTTATTCGATTCCGCTTTTTCTCAGTTAGTGTGTCCCAGTCTGTTGTTTGAGCTATGGGGTTAGAGATGTTGAAGTCTGCCAGAAAGGATGGGTCAGCAAGGATCACACTGATTTTGTCCTCACTGAAGGGTAGGCCGTGGTTTTCGGCCATAGTGGGTATTCGTTATCTCTCGCAGCTGTGCGCTGCCTATATATATCACTATCAGAGGAGAGAGGATACAGACTAGCTACCTAGTCCTCTCTCCTTTGATAGTGTTACACATCCCTGTATGCCATGCCCACCAAAACACTGCCTGTGGCATAGGTCGGTCACCCCTCTAGCAGGCCTTACAGCCCTAAGGCAGGGTGCACTATACCACAGGTGAGGGCACAGTGGCATGAGCCCTGGGCCCCTGTAGTACCTGTGCCATTCACAGGTATTGTACGTTGCAGTAAAGCCATTTTTAAACCACGGGCTGGGAGTTTGGCACCTCGAAATCTACAGCTCCATAATGGCTTTACTGAAGACTGAGAAGTTTGGTATCAAATTTCTCAACCAATTATACCCACACTGATGCCAGTGTTGGATTTAATGCCAAATGCACTCAAAAGGCATCTTAGAGAAACCCCCTGACTGAGTGGCTGCTCGCCAGCTGGCACCCCCAGACATTTTTCTGGACCCCCGGGTAGAGAGCTTCCCACTCTCTGGGTCCTGAAACAAAACACATCCTGAGCAGAGGTGTCATGCCTCCGCCCCCAGGCTGGACACGGTCCATGAAGGGGAAGCTTCGAAAGCTTGCTGCCTTTGTAAGTTGACCTGCCTTTTGCTGCTCCCAGCAACTTGCCACTACTGGTTCTGACCCCCACTTTGGGCGGGAGAATCGGTGGGAAAACCAAGATAGGAGGAGAGGTGGGCCCACCTTTGCCAACTCCACCCCTCAGGTGAAGGAGGCGAGGCAAAGCCTACCTCTCAGTCCCCGCCATCTTAAAGATTGGGGGACCCAGACAACCAGAAAGAGGCTTATACCCGCTGGCAGGTGGTATAATAGGGGTGTACCCATCCCAAGGAAGGGACTCATTGGTCAGGACCTGCACTTACTTGAAATGCCCGTAAATTGAGTATTTATGGCCGACCTTGATTCTTGCCTTGGTAAGGAAACCAGGCCTGGGCGTAGTTCCCGAAGTTTCGCTACTTAGCGTTCACGAGAGGGGAAAAAACTCCACTGCACTACGCAGAGTAGAGTTTTCTGCACTCTGTGAGCTCTAGGCAGAAAACTCAGCGAACGGAGCGGAGTTCACCACCCAGGCTTAAGGAAACCCGACACCGAAAGACACCCCTGCACCCGACACACCACAGCCTTGGGTAGCCCAACCGATGGTGTCTAGGCACCCCTTTGCAACCCAACTTACCTCTCCAGCCAGTGATCGCCCCCAGGAAGTCTCACTGCCCTAGCCTGCATTCTTTGATCTGACCGGAGATCTCTCATTTAAAACAACAGGGCACTCTGCACCTGGCTGCCCTAGTGCTAGTGCTGCTGAGGGTACTCTTTGAGTGCATCCTTGATCCTGGGCATACCCTTATTCTAACTGTTGAGAAACCTGACTCTCAAAACCGATTACTTACCTGCAAACCGATAACCGCATTTTCTCCAGTAGGATTGCATTGACTGTTTTTCCTCTCTTGAGTTGTGTTTGTATGGGAACCCAAGCAACTGTGTTTTGATGTCAAAGTGGTATACTTACCTTTGTCTAAGAAATGTCCCAGTGTGATATCTAGGCATACCACACTGAGTAGAAAAAGTAATCCCAGAAGTAATCACAAAAGTAATCACTAAGTAATCACAACATAATGTCAATTGTCTTTAAACACTTTACAAACCTGTAACAAAGTCTATTTCATCCAGCTTGCATATTCTTATCAACCTGTTTTGGAAAGTACAACAAGTCCTGCTTGGTTCTAAAAATAAAACACAAGAAATATTTTTTATACAAACAATTGGTCTGTGTTTAGTCGTTGAGTGTGTAACATCATTTTTTGCCTGGGTGTGTACAATACATGCTTTACACTACCCTCTGATAAAGCCTTACTTCTCTCCCACACTACCACAGTAAGGTGTTATCTACTTTTACCTCTGTAAGCCATTTGGCTCCACTGGACTCTGTGCACATTGAACCTTACTTTGGTGTAGTATATACAGAGCCAGCTTCCTACACATTGGCAGTGCTGGCAAGGGCAATAGTGGTGCAAGCCTCCTGATTAGGGGTGGGCGGAATTTGCGGAATTAACCTTCGCAAATTATCGCGAGAATGTTTAAAATTATCGCAAACAAGCAGAAATATCGCGAAGATGCGGAAGTTTTTTTCCGGCACGTTCGCGAGATTTTCTGCATGGTTGCGGGTCGCCAACTTACCCATGTGGTTGCTTGCGGGCGCGGCCATCTTGTTTTGAGTTGTTCTCGCGGTGCATGATCGCGAGAAGAAAGACGTGATCGCGCGACGCATGACGTCACTGCGGGCGCGAACTGTCGCGAGACAGCGCAAATGGCTAAAAACAATACAACATCTCATGGAGAACGCGACCGGATCAAGAAAACTTGTCAGCGAACGCAGGGATTCAGGTAAGGCGATCGCGCGCGAGAATGTATCATTTTACAGCGCGAGCAAGAAACAAATTATCGCCAAGCTGCGGAAACCGGAATTTTTGACATTTTCGCGCTCTCCGCGGAACGCAAAAATGTCAAATTATCGCAATTTCCGCGAACGGAACGAAATTTTTGCCCAGGCCTACTCCTGATAAGGGACCCGGCACGTTAAGTTTCACAAATTAAGCACTGCGCTACATAAAAATAAACAAGGAAACCTAAAACCCTGAGACATGCTATAAGTTGTCTGAATCTCTGGAGCAGGTACTTGAAAGTGGCCACCTCTTACCAGGAGGTCTATCTTAAGCCTTAGAAGGCACGAGCGTAAACTCTACTCCACTTCCTAATTGTGTTAATCTGAGTTTTAAATAAAGCAGAGAAAACAGATGTCATATATATGTGAATAAAAAACATTTAGTGAGATTTGGGTGTGTTCAGAAGCACAGTTAGAGTGCTTAATTCCGGCCTGCTTTCAGAAAATGCCGTGCATTGCTGCAGATGCACTCAAACCCCAGCATGTTGTTAGCCGCTGATGTTGTTTTTGCAGGCATGTTTTGCATCAACAGAACCAAGCTAGAGGCAATTGCTCATTTGCAACAAATCTGTTTCTAGCTCAAATTTAAAATAGTTCTTAAACCCTAGTAGGATTAATCCAAAATCAATGGCCTGACATGATCACAGATGAGCGGTTTAATACTACAGTTTGAGAAAGTCCACAGAGAAGAACACCCAACCTCCCTGGCAAACAGGGTCACTGTAAAAACCAAACTGAAAAATTGGAACAACGGTTTTGATTTGTACGCATAAATCTGAATTTGCCACATTTGCCACGCAATTCACCAATTTTAACCAAATAATATTTGCCTTTTGGTGAAGTGTATCAAAAGTTGTTAAAATTGTGGGAAGCGGGATGTCAGATAGTTGCTGGAGTTGACTGGCCTCACCTCAGCTGTTGATTGTTTCACTAAGGGTGTTTAAAGAGGTGATAATTTTGCTTCAGTCTAAATAGATGGATCACAAACTAATGGACGGATAGGTCCCTTTTATATAAAAGTGTGTTAAAATGTCAAACTATCACTGGAGCCAAATTGTGGGTTGCATATTTGCCTTTAATCGCATAATGTTTCACAAGCTTGCCTTTCCTTGGAGTATAGTTTAGATCACCCGGCAACATAATTCCGGTCTCCACTGCCGCATAATTTCAGTGGGCCTGCCTACAAGTCAGCATTGAAATTATGCAACATTCAGAGGAATAGTTTTGGCCTTATGCCATAATGAATGCAGAATTTGCACTGTTATCTTCCAACTCTTCTTCTTGGCCTTCTTCGACTAGAAGAGCCCCCTGTGCACTATTTTTATCTCCATATCAGGAGCCCAGCAGATCATATTCCCATGTCCTGTTTACTTGTACATGAAGCATAGTAATAGTATTAAATGCTCTAAATGAAAAATATAGACCAAAGCCTACCATTATCAATCTAGTGAGTGCCATGTTCCAGCCGGTCCAGCCTTCTGGAGGCTGGTGGCAGGTATGAGGGGAATAAAGGTACAACCATCTTCCCACGTTTGCATGAGTTACCAATTAAGAGATTTGTAATTCACACCAAGACCTGGCTTCTAGACAAGTATTTCTTGCACAGTAAACACACATTTATCTTCTTTGCTGTTGACTTTAATGAAATGGCCTTTCAAAAAGTAAGACTTGGCAGCTTCCATTGTGGCTGGCACTCTTCACACAGGCCAGCTCCTGGAATAAATCTGACAGTGTGACCGCCGGCTTGATAAATCGTGGCCATTTCAACACGTCTTCTTTGAGGAATGCATGCATGCAATGTCAACCTGTTTACTTTGTGGGAGGGCACATATGTATATTGTGAATTCATACATGAAAAAAATCTGAAAGTCATTAAAAGCTGAAAAATGGTTGAAATAGTTTAGGGCGAAATGAAAAAGCTGGGTCAGCCTGGGTGTGTCTTTATTGGCTGAAGTGGATGTATCAATTCATCAGGCATCATACAATTTATGGACCCATATGTAAGGCATCTGGACTCAAATAAGTCAACTGTACTGCATCCATTTAAGGTCATCCTCAGTTTTCATTCCTCCCCTCTCACTCCTCAGGCTTCACTCCTTATCCATCACTCCTCATACCTCACTTCTTCCACACCATGCCACACTTATCATTACTTCCACCGAAAAGGGGGGTGGATGCCCATCACTCCCACCATTGTCTACCCTACAGGGGGTGGATATCCATCACTCCCACCCCTCATGTGTTAGCCCTCATCTGCCACACTTCATCCCTCATTCTTCACTTTTTATCCCGGATCCCTCACCCCTCATCAATTAGCACTCCTCCTCACTTCAGGGATGAGCACAAAGGAGACATGAAGATGTTCTAACATGCACAGGATCTTCTCTATTCTATGACATCCTCATCCCAACCTCCACATACCTCAGTTCTCATGCCTCATTCCTTACACATCCTCCTTAAGGAATACGACAAAGAGCAGATATTGGCGATTGTGCCCAGAATAGACAAACATTTAAAGCTGGGTATGATTTGCATATACACAGAAGTGAAAAAGCTTCTTTAAGTAATTTTTTGCAATTCAATAAAGACATATTGTGGCACAGATTCACCCTGTCTCCTTTCGTTGCTTCCAAGGTAGTCAGTCTTCCGTCCTGTCTTCTGAACATATTTCCTTCTTCATCGTTACCCATCAAAATGATGCTGAAGGTTTACTCTGAACGTTACAAGACAGCAGCACTGCTGCATCTGTTGGATGTAACCCACCAAAGATCTGTATGTTTGTGCTTATTTCTATGGGAACAAGAGCATAAGTATCTTGCAGTGCAATGGATTCTGGTTATGAAAATATTAGATCCTGCTGGCCTGCCTGCCTCATATGTTTACAGGAGCCTGATTCTCACATCTGTTATTTCAACAGCATATGATAAACAGATTGTATCTGCTTTCTGCATGTATGTGATTAAAGCATTGAATGCTGCTTTTAATGTAAAACAGGTCTTCCACATTCTTGTTTATAGGATTCGGTTATCTGATAGAACATCGTTACTGAAAATATTGGGTTGACAGAATATCTTGTAAAAATTATTGAGGACCAAAATATTAAGGGCACGATTATGATCCCGTCAGGAAGGCCCTTCCGGAGCCATACCTTCCAACCTACTCGTCCCTAGAGCCGGTCCATCTAAACTACGAAGTACGATGCGCAAAACCCTTCAGTATCCGAACGATACGTACACTATGATTCCAGCTCCATTTTCCCAACGAGAAGCCTCCGTAAAAGCTGAATGGAGACGTACGGAGGCATTTCCCAGTCAGATTCCGACCGGCCAAGTACGATGCGTACTTCCTATGCGCCGAACAGGTAACCACTCCATGAACGTCAGAGCATTCAGAAGAGGAGTATTTTAGCTCGGATTCGCGCCACAACACGATCCCTGCGAACAAGATGGTGCAGCCATGTATCCCATTGTGCATATCATCCCTATACTCTATGCCTACGGCCGATACTACTACCCCAACTGATGCGTTTGTCACAGACGGTAAGTCAGATACCTACCCCACACTAAAATGCTACCACCCCGCGAAAGGCTACAGACTACACAGCTTGTGAGAAACCGCAGTCAATATTGGGGTGGGGAGAATTCTTGCAGCAATGTAGAGGCAAGGGGGGTAGTGGATGCCTAACACTACTAGCGTTGCCTACCCCATAGGGGATGGACGCCTAACACTACCAGCAATCTAATGCCCATAGGGGGTTGGATGCCTAACACTCCCACCATTGTCTACCCTATAGGGGGGTGGATGCCCCTCATTCCCACCATTGTCTACCCCATTGGGGGTGGATGCCTAACACTACCAGTGTTGCCCACCCCATAGGGGAGTGGATGCCTAACACTACCAGCAATCTAATGCCCATAAATGGGTTGATGCCTAACTCACCCAGTGTGGCTCAATGATTAGAGCGGCAGACCCTGATGCAGAGGTCTAGCCCGGGACCAGGGTTCAATTCCCCGCCTCGGCGGGTCTTGGGCTCAAAAATTCCACGGACCTGATAATTCTCGCCTCGGTGCCTATTCCAATCATGGAGTCCCACTCTGCAACTCTGGGCAATAGCTTGCTTAATCTCCACAACGGCCCCCACAACGCTAAGGATGCCTGGCCTCCACCTTGGGGGTGCCCAGGAGTGGACGCCTCACAGGGAAAGCCAGGATGGGTTCCACAGCGGTATTCGTACAAGCGCCTTGAGACCCTTGCGGGTGAGTAGTGCACTATACAAGTATCAAATTTACATTTACATTTACCCACCATTGCCCAACCCATAGGGGGGTGGATGCCTATCACTCCCACCATTGTCTACCCCATTGGGGCGGGTGGATGCCTACCACTACCAGCGTTGTCCACCCCATAGGGGGGTGGATGCCTAACTCACCCACTGTTGCCCGCCCCATAGGGGGTTGGATGCCTAACAGTCCCACCATTGTCTACCACATAGGGGGGTGGATACCTATCACTCCCACCATTGTCTACCCTATAGGGGGTGGATGACCCTCACTCCCACCATTGTCAACCCTATAGGGGGGTGGGTGCCTAACACTACCAGCATTGTTCACCCCATAGGGTGGTGGATGCCTAACTCACCCACCGTTGCCCACCCCATAGGAGGGTGGATGCCTAACACTACCAGTGTTGTCCACCCCACACAGGGGTGGATGCCTATCACTCCCACCATTGTCCACCTAAAAGGGGGTGGATGCCCATCACTCCCACCACTGTCTACCCAATAGGGGGGTGGTTGTCTAACACTACCAGCATTGTCATGGCAAATTTGTGTTTCATGTGCAAACCCCCAGCAATGTGTACACAAAATATGGTATGGGGCTGACACCCCCAGCACTTTAGTGGCAAATTGGGACTTGTGGGGTTCAACCCCCCAGCATGGTCCAGCAATTAGGGTGTTGGGGGGCTAACCCCCCCAGCAATGTAGTGAAAATGGGGCTTGTGGGGGTTCAAACCCCAGCATAGTCCAGCAATTAGGGGGTTGGGGGCTAACCCCCCCCCCCAGCACTGTAGTGACAAATTTGGGGATGGGGCCAAACACACATAGCACTGTTGAGGCAAACCTTGTTGGGAAGGGCTACATACCCTCAGCCATGTGTAGCCAATCGGTGTTTTGGGGGGCTAACACTCACAGCAATGTGTAATTGGACAATGTGACATGTGACCATAAAAAATGCATCAACACACACATCTGGGGTACGAGCAGTGGAAAATACAAAGGATTCAATCCCTAAGTCCATATTTGATGAGATACAGTCCCACACTGTGGCAGCAACCTTAACTGCGAAACCTAAGGAATGTGCAGAGTGGAGAAGTTGGAGGCCCATGGCCAGTAGAGAAAGAAACAAACACACCATCCACTCAATGCCCTTCAAAGACAGCTGAAGTACACGGGGAAGATGCACAAAGACAACCAACCAGCCACCCACTGTAGGATGTGCCCTGGATCCCTGTCAATCAGGTTCCCAGGGCCTGTGTCCTTTCCCCAAAACCAACCCAATTGGCATCTCTGGCTACAGGTCAGCCCCTGGTATATGGTACCACAGGTACCCAGGGCACTGTGACCAGGGAAGAACTCTAAGGGCTGCAGCACTTGTTGTGCCACCCTTAGAGGCCATGTACCTTTATAGACACACACTGCCTTTGCAGGCTGCGTGTTTTAGTGCAGAACAAAGTGAAGAGCCGACATGGCACACATCCCTGTTTGCCATGCCTGCAACCCACTGCACTGGCATAGATAAGTCACCCCTCTAGCTGGGTGTCCCATGCCAGTGGCAAGGGTACAAGTGCATGAGCCCTGTACCCCTACAGTGTCTAAGTCAATTCTTAGAAATTGTAAGTGCAGTGCTGCCATTAACAGCATATGGTGCTGGAAGCTTGTCATTACGAACTCCACAGCACCATAATGGCTACACTGAAAACTGAGAAGTTTGGTATCAAACTTATCAGCACATTAAACCCACACTGATGCCAGTGTGGGATTTAATGAAATATGAACACAGAGGGCATCTTAGAGATGCCCCCTGAAAATTAACCCACCACTAGTGTCCAGGTGGAGTGGCTGCTTTCAGCTGCCACCTCCAGACATGTTTCTGGACCCCTGGGTCAAGAGCCTGCTGCTCTCTAGGGCCTGAAACAATGCATATCCTAGGACAAGGTGCCAAGCCTCCTCCCCCAGGATGGGCAGGGTTCACGAAGGGGAAGCTTCAAAGGCTTGCCGCCTTTGTGAGCTTTCCCAGGCCACTTCCTGCTTTCAGCAACTGGTTCCCACTGGTTCTTCCCCCCACTTTGGGTGGGAGAACCGGCTGGAAATACAAGTGAGGAAGAGAGGTGTGCCCACCTCTGCCAACTCCACCCCTCAGGTGGGGGAGGCGAGGTGAAGCACAACTCCCAGTCCCTGCTATCCTGCAGATGGTGGGACTCAGCCAACCAGGGACAGGCTCATGACCCCCTCCCACTGGAGGATGGCATAATAGGGGGTGTATCCACCCCAGGGAAGGGACCCATTGGTCCCTGCCTTTTACCTACCTGTACTGCCCCAAAATCTAGTATTTAGGGGCACCCCTTAACCTTGCTTCCTCAGACAAGAAGAAACTAGAAGAAAAAGGACCGAACAGCCGTGCAGCAGCTAACAAGAGGAAGACGCCCACTGACTTGCCCCAGCCCTACCGGCTGGTCTCCACCTCAAACTTGCTCCTGCAAAATCCCGGTGTGTCCTGCAGCCAGCAACCTCGAAAACCCTGGAGGAACTGCCTGCCTTCAACCATTTAGACTTTGTCTCCCGTGAACACCAGATTTGTTCATCTGCAACCTCTGGCTCCGGCAGGTCACCGCAAGTCCGCCCCACTCTGCACCCGCTGACCACGGCCTGAGCTTGAGTGGGCAAACACCACGGGCTGGTCACCCTGGTGATCCTGACCCAAGATCCGGTGACCCCTAACCTGCCTCAAGCCTCCAGCTGACGCCTGCAGCCTAAATCCAGAAGGTCCTCCCAACCGCGACCAGGAGCTGGTAAAAAGATCCAACCCCAAAAGGCACCCCTGCACCCGACACCCCACGGCCTTGAGTGCCTAACCAACCCCTAACTTCCCAACTTACCTCTCGAAGTGGTGGTCGCACCCAGAAGACCTTCGTCCCCTGCAGTGCCTTTGCAAACCGGAGGTTCCCCATTGAAAAAAACAAGGCGCCCGACATCAAAAAAGCACCCTGCACCCAGCCGCCCTACCATGCTACTTTGTTTCCCTATTTGCCCTGAGCTAAAGTCCAGGAGCTTCACTCCCACAACCAAGTGGCCTGCTGGCCAGCAGCCAACAACCGGAGGCCCCCTATCCCCCAATGGATAACATTGAGCCTCAGCACTCTGCACCCAGCCGCCCTAGTGCCGCTGAGGGTGTAACTAGAGTGCATTCTTGACCCTGGGGGACCCCTGAGTCTACCCCAGAACCTCAATTCCCAGTACCAAATACTTACCTCAAAACCGTTAACACTATTTTCCTCCTTAGGATGACATTAACTGTTTTTCTGTGAAAAGTTTTTAAGTGTGGAGTTTGAAAACATAAAGAAATTCTTTAAAATTGTACTGTTTAACAAAAATGATTTTACTTACCTGTTTACAGGAATGTCCCAGAGTAGTATCCAGGTATACTACTCCAAGTAAGAACAAGTAAGAAAAGTAATCCAAAAGTAACTTACCTGTAATGTTACTGAAAATCCCATTCAAAGTATTTGTACTGTATTCTGAAAAGCCGTGCATTATCAGTAACACTACTGTAATCTAATCAAAGTATATTTAGAATTGCAATCCAAACTGTGTCACAATCTGTATATATTTTCTGCAAAGTACTTATCACTTACCTGTGCCAGGCTTGCTTGGTTCTAGGAAATAAACTACCTAAAAGAATATCTCTTATAGAAAAACAATTGGTCTGAAGTTCAGTATTTGAGTGTGTGAATTAATTTGCTGATTGAGTGTGTACAACAAATGCTTAACACTGTCCTCTGATACTGCCTTACTGCTTGACCACACAACCACAAATCGAGAGTAGGGTGCTATCCAACTTTACCTCTGCCTACCTTTGGGGTTCCACTGGACACTGTGCACGCTATACCTCACTTTGGTATAGTATATACAGAGCCAGCTTCCTACACCCACTGAAGAACAAACTCAACATGTGTGTGAGTGTGGAAGTTGGCTTAGCCTGTGCCAACACACATGACGGGGGAGCTGAACTCCACTGAGCCATTTGTGTGTTGTGTCCAATCAGGAAGTATTCCATATAGGGTTTGGATTGGCAATGTGGGCAATCAGGCATTGGTTGATGAGCGGGTGCACCAGAGTCACATGCGGGCCAAGCATTGGGGACCACCAAAATCCACATCAGGAGACTGACCCACTTCCACAGTTTCCTCCAGGTCACAGCACTGTGGTGCCTGTATACTGTCTGCTGATCCGCTGTGATGCAGATTGTGGATGGGACCAGACTTTGGAGCAGACTCACTGTTGCGCACTGTGTCATGTGCCTCGCAAGAAGCACTGTCATCTCACATACCCAAACATGACTCCCAGGGCATGGCGGGTGCAGGGAGTCCGTATTGGAGGTAGGGGCCTTGCCAGGAGCCAAGTCACATTTGGCCAGTTTAAAACCCACCCCCTTGATCAGCAGCATTGTGCCTCATCACATCCACACCTACACTCGCAGCACCACTCTACATCACCTCTCAGTTACATGATTTGCACACAATGTACAGTACACAATCCCTCATCAGCAGATGACTAACGTAACATGTCAGATGAACCACTCTCATCAGCAGCCGCACACTCAGTGATGCTTTGGACTGCACTCATGCCAGAACATGCCGCATCACTGCACATCGAGACATGCACACTCCACACATCACCAAATCTCACAACAAGACACATACATAGTGCAATGGCTGTGTACTCAGTCATTTGTATATCACAGCATAATCACCCAAAACAGCACAAGTCCAAAGGATAGACACTTGAGAAAATATGCATCCACACATTCAAAAACCACATACTACACCTCTACCACACCTCCTATTTCAACATCCAGCACACATGATCACATCACTGATGTACATACCTTCACATTCACAAATCCACTCTGTCTCATAAGACTAGTCAGACCTTGTCTCAATGTTGCCCTGTCACATCCACATATGACTGTAGGAGAGTAGGGTCTGCAATCCTATGATCACCCAGATTTTTTGCTTTTGCTTCATTGGTTTACGACTTTCCCCGGCTGTGGGCCTGCCAATCAGACCCACAGCCTAGCTGTTCTCTCTCGAAATTAAACACATGTACATTAGGTGCATCCACCAATTGGAACTGGGCCGCCTTGTCAGTCCCTGTCTCAGCATACCACAGGTATCCAGGGCATCGGTGTACCCAGGGCCTACCAGGGGCTGCAGCATGTATTATGCCACCCCCGGAATGGCCGCCCAAATCTGACACAACTGGCTGCACGACAGCTGGGGCAACGTGGTGTAATCACCCGTTGCTGTAGGTGTAGTATTCCTACACCTACCCTGAAATGGACACATGGATTCCTATCAGTCACTCCTATGGCAGGCCTTATCAATCCTGAAGGCAGAGTGCAGGGAATCATGTGGGACGGTGCTCTGGCGCGAGCTGAGCCCGTCGACGGCTTGCGGAACCAAGTCCTAATAGCAGTTCCATGGTGACGCGGGCCAACTACTTTTAAATGCATTATAATCCTCGCGGTTATTTGCTAACTTTGGCATCGCATCACCTACACATGTCGAGTAAGGTGTCATACGAATTGGAATACGAACCCCTCGCCAGTTCCGGCGACGGGGTTAGCATTCCCCCCTTTTAGAGGGGCACGACATGGAAGTAACCTTGAACCCCGGTTAAAGTTGACTCAAGCCTCAGCATCACAAAATGGATGCTGCCACCAGACACAAGTCTGACCTCCTGCTGCTGGGAGACCTTCCAGCGAGGGGAGCTTGGACAAAGGGTTTCCTGTCGAGGGCGGTGTTAGCACCATCCCAGACAGGGTTTGTGTATCCCAGGTAGGCAGGGCTGAAAGGAAGGTGATTGCAAGTGGCACCCCGGTGCTCACTGTGCATAGCCCGGATCAAACCAGTTTCGGGGGCACACCAGCCCTTGCAAGACAAAGGATGGGGGTGTAACCACCCCCCTCCTGGCTCCACCCATAGGTAGTACCTAGTCACGGGCCAGCCCCTTTTCTTAGAATAAAGGTGGGAGCGAGTCCCCTTCCCAAATTGGATAATTCTGAATCTTGAACTACTTTCCACGAAAGGAACTCTTGACTATTTCTGAAGACTCTCCCTTGTGGCTAAGGAGTAGCCACCCTGCACCAGCAGGCACCACCTAAGCGCTTGCGGTTTGCTGTAAGTCTCTCCCACGGATCAAGACTGCCCAGCTCGACGAGACCCGAGTTCCCTGCCATCTCTGACCTTTTACCTACCTCATCAGCCCAGCTGAGAACCGTAGGTGTGACGAGACTTGCGGGACCGGCCATCTTCAGAACCTGCACGACGCTTATCTAGCACGCCCACCGAGGGACCCTCGAGTGAGTGCACCTAGGGTTTGAGAAGCCCTAACCCTGAGCAGCTCCAGCACCGAAGTCTGCCTCCCCAGCATCCACGAGATCTGCGTGGGGGCCCTTCCGCTCCTTGCTGTTCACCGCATTGTTCGACCACTTGCCGACCGGCTTGTGGCCCTCTTCACGACGCACCACGATTGTTTCATCACTAGTCTGGTTGCTCCAGACTGGCTCTTGCTCCCCTTCAACATAGGAGTACCACGGACCCTCCTGGTCCACTCCAGACGCCATCTTGACTCCACCGCGTGGGTTTGCCACTGCCAAGATCCGCTGCCCCATTCCTGGGCCCAGCATCATCGACAGCAGACACCTTCGTGGGACAGCTCGCCCTCCATCCGGGTCGCCGCCGCGCCTCCTGGTCCAAGGAACAGCCGAGTCCGACGTCATCCACTCACCTGGTCGAGGTGACTCCAGCCGGTACCCTCCTGGTGCCCACACGATCGCTGGCTAGCGGTTGAGAACTGAGTCCCCTCTGCTTTCAGGTTTCCTTCAACACCGATCCAGGCTTGGATCTCGCTGAACATCGACACTGGTCGCCTGCCAGCAACTCTTCTTTCAGGCTCCTGAGACTACAACGAGGACTTCCGACATCTTGCCGAACCTTCAACCGCCGCAGCCTCTGGGCTAGGTAACTCGAGCATTTCGGTGCTCCATCGCAGGTTCGCTTTACAAGTGTCCAGTTCCTTTTTCGTTTAGTCCCACTGATCGGATCACTCCGGAATCAGTAACTTTAGACTTTCTAACTTCACCCCTTCCACTTGCAGTGTAATGGTTTCGTGCCCTCGGGCATTTGTGTAAATTGTGCAACCAGAAGTATTTTCCTAAGAGTTTTGTATTGTGCTTAGCTCCCTGACTCATAAAGAGCCAGGGTAGTCTTGTTATAAATAAATATCCTTTATTTTCATAACAACTTGTGTGGTGTCCTTTCACTTGGTATTCAAGGGGTATATGTGATGGTAAACAGCTGGCTTAACACGCCCTCTAGAGTTTAGCCTAAGACTGCTCGTATCCACGCTACTAGGATAGCTGGTCTATAAGGTTGACTTACAACCAATCCTCAATAAGGGTCGTTTGGAATGATACACAGTGATCACTAGAATAGTGAGCACTACATATCAGGCCAACTTCTCACATTGGTGAGCAGCGGTTGGGATTTGAGCTTGCTGCTGTTTTACCACACACGTATCCTAAGAATATCGCAGTGAAAGATCACATAAGTACCCACGTACATATAACTTAACTTAGAATACTCCGAGTTCTACTGAACCGGCTGTTGTAGTGTAACAGGGCTTAGCACACCCTGACTACAACTCTTAGCAAGGGATCAGTAGGTAAACACATAGTGTAGGTAGGTGCATCACTTACACCTCACTAGAAAAGCATGTCGGTCCACGGAGAGTCTTCGCAGACTCCCTTAGTGGTCAGTGACCCTCCACAGGTCGTGTCACGATATGCAGCTCTTAGCTTCAAGGAAATGCGACAACTGTGTGCCTCCAGGAAGCTAAACCAGGGTTCTAACCCTACCATCGCAATTCTGATAGGTCTCTTAGAGGCGTACGATGCTAGGAGGTCCTCTAACACAGGTCCCCCCAGTGCTGATGGGAACAGGCCTCCCTTAGAGGGAACCCTCGGTGACCCAGACCTCGACCTCCACACAGAGGAGGAGGACGAGGAGGAGTTATCAGGAGACGAGGCAGACAAAGGTCCAGTGGTAGTCGGCAGGCTTACAAGGACCAACTTGAGCAGGCATGAGAATGGAACTGGGGGAGCCCCGGGCCCACGCTCAAGCAGGCCTAACCTTGGGAACGGACGAGCTAGGTCTCTCTCCAGAGGCTCTGGCAGATCGGTTCATACACATGTCTCTCAGGCATCTTCTCAGAGAGGAATGACGTCCCCTCAGAGAAGGGAGCATGAAGCGAAGATGAGGGAAGTCAATCTGAGGATCGAGCGGGAAGAACTTGCCCTCGCCAAAGAAAGACTTGCCCTGGCCCGAGAGCAGAAATTAAGTGGGTTAGATCCCACTGGTGGCAGCATTCTCAATAGAGAGAAAGACAGGGGTATAGACACTAGACACCTGAGTAAAATAGTGCCCCCCTTTAAACAAGGGGACGACATCCACAAGTGGATAACTGCCTTGGAGAGGGCCTGCACTGTCCAGTGCGTCCCCCCAAGTCAGTGGGCAGCTATACTGTGTAGGCCTGGGCAAAAATTTCGTTCCGTTCGCGGAAATTGCGATAATTTGACATTTTTGCGTTCCGCGGAGAGCGCGAAAATGTCAAAAATTCCGGTTTCCGCAGCTTGGCGATAATTTGTTTCTTGCTCGCGCTGTAAAATGATACATTCTCGCGCGCGCGCGATCGCCTTACCTGAATCCCTGCGTTCGCCGACAAGTTTTCTTGATCCGGTCGCGTTCTCCATGAGATGTTGTATTGTTTTTAGCCATTTGCGCTGTCTCGCGACAGTTCGCGCCCGCAGTGACGTCATGCGTTGCGCGATCACGTCTTTCTTCTCGCGATCATGCACCGCGAGAACAACTCAAAACAAGATGGCCGCGCCCGCAAGCAACCACATGGGTAAGTTGGCGACCCGCAACCATGCAGAAAATCTCGCGAACATGCCGGAAAAAAACTTCCGCATCTTTGCGATATTTCTGCTTGTTTGCGATAATTTTAAACATTCTCGCGATAATTTGCGAAGGTTAATTCCGCAAATTCCGCACACCCCTAATACTGTGGCTTTCCTTCGAAGGTAAAGGAAGGGACAAGCTCCTCACTACTAGAGCTGAGGATGCTAACAACTACCAAGTCCTGAAGAACACACTGATTGATGGGTTCGGCTTAACCACGGAACAGTACCGGGTGCTGTTCCGGGACACCCAGAAAATTCAGTCTCAGGATTGGACTGACTTTGTCGATTGTGCCACTAAGGCTTTGGAAGGCTGGTTGCTGGGTAGCAAGGTTACTGATTACACAGGATTGTACAATCTTATCATGCGAGAACAGATTTTAAACAACTGTCAGAACCAATTGTTGCATCAGCACCTTGTCGACTCGGATCTGACCTCTCCCCAAGAATTGGGAAAGAAGTCAGACAGATGGGTCAGAACAAGGGTCAAGCAGAACCAGAACCAGAACCAGGGTGGTCAGAAGAAAGCAGACCAGAAGGGTAGTAACAAGAACGAACAAAATGACCAGAAGTCTTCGACAGGTCCCCAACAAACCAAAGAGGGTGGGGGTCAGGCTTCACGGAAGAAGAAGTCTCAAGAAGGCCAGTCAAAAAGGTGGTGCCAATACTGTAAGAGTAAGACTCACTGGTTTAGTGAGTGCACCAAGAAAGTAGGGCAAACTCCTACCACTGCAGCCCCTAAGGCACCTGCACCCCCTAGTACAGTCAGCAGTGGTAGTGCGCCTCCCAAGGCATTAGTTGGGTTAACCTTGGGAACCGAGGGGAGTGACGACTTAGTCGGCACGCTCACTCAGGCCGTCCTTGTCTGTACAGGGGATATGGATATGTCCCCTGATGCCAGTCCCAATACTTTGGGCAAATACAGACAGACACCTTTGATTAATGGAAAAGTGGCTCAGGCCTACAGGGACACTTGTGCCAGTGTCACCATGGTGACGCCTAACTTTGTGGACCCTGGACAGATCCTGCTAGGTACCAGTTACCTAGTGACCAATGCCAGCAACGTCACTACCAATCACAGTATGGCAGTTGTTGATTTCTCCTGGGGAGGGGTAAGTGGCCCGAAAAAGGTTGTGGTTAGTTCAGACCTCCCCGTAGAATGTCTGTTGGGCAATGATTTGGAAACGTCACAATGGTCAGAAGTGGAGCAGAGGACTCACATGGAAATGTTAGGCTTGCCAGCACATGTCCTTGCTGTGACCAGGTCACAGGCCAAAAGGTGCCCCACTGAACAGGTGCTGGATCCTGGAAGAACGGACCAGACACCTTCCAAGAAGAGGAGCAGTAAGGGTAAGGCTTCGCCTTCTCCCTTGCCCCAGGTCGTGGATCAAGTCTCTGAGGAGGCTGACCTGAAAGAACTGAGGGAAACTGAGCCGACAGAGCTTGAACCTGGTCAGGTTGAGTTTCTGGGCTCAGGGGGACCCTCCAGGGAAGACCTGGGAAAGGCACAGTTAGACTGCCCCTCCCTTGAACCCCTCAGACAGCAGGCTGCTGCTGAGGCTGCAGGGAACGCCACAGGTACCCACAAAGTGTACTGGGACGATGGACTCCTGTACTCCGAGGCAAGAGACCCCAAACCTGGTGCGACCAGGAGGCTGGTCATCCCCTTGTCTCTGAGAGGTTTCCTTCTTACCTTGGCCCACGAGATTCCCCTTGCAGGTCACTTAGGCCAGAATAAGACTTGGGACAGAATTGTTCCACACTTTCACTGGCCCCACATGTCCGAAGATACAAAGGAGTTTTGCCGCTCCTGTGTCACTTGCCAAGCCAGTGGTAAGTCAGGTGGCACGACAAAGGCCCCCCTCATACCACTGCCGGTGGTGGGGGTACCCTTTGAACGGGTGGGGATCGACATTGTCGGACCAATGGAACCCCAGACAGCATCAGGGCACAAGTTTATACTGGTGGTGGTGGACCACGCCACTAGGTATCCTGAAGCTATTCCACTTAGGACCACTACAGCACCTGTGGTGGCACGGGCCCTACTTGGAGTATTCTCCAGAGTGGGCTTCCCTAAGGAGGTCGTCTCAGACAGAGGTGCAAACTTCATGTCGGGATATCTGACTGCAATGTGGAAGGAGTGTGGTGTCAACTACAAGTTCACCACACCCTATCACCCACAATGCAATGGGCTTGTTGAGAGATTCAACAGGACCCTAAAAGGGATGATTCACGGACTACCTGAAAAGCTTCGGCGGAGATGGGATGTCCTGATACCCTGCCTCTTGTTCGCCTACAGAGAGGTCCCACAGAAGGGGGTTGGCTACAGCCCTTTTGAGCTTCTGTTCGGACATCCTGTAAGGGGGCCCCTTTGTTTGGTAAAGGAAGGATGGGAGAGACCTCTCAGAAAGCCGGCATCGAACATTGTGGACTATGTACTCGGTCTCCGCTCGCGGATGGCGGAGTACATGGAAAAGGCGTCTAAAAACCTTGAGGCGATACAAGAATTACAGAAAGCTTGGCACGACCAAAAGGCTGTCCTGACTGTGTACCAGCCTGGACAGAAGGTGTGGGTGCTGGAGCCAGTGGCCCCAGCAGCACTCAAAGACAAATGGTCTGGGCCCCACACGATCATTGAGCAAAAGGGAGAGGTCACCTACTTGGTAGACCTGGGAACTCCAAGGAGCCCCCACAGGGTGCTCCATGTAAACAGGCTCAAGGCATATGTCGACAGGGAGGGCATGGGCTTGCTCATGGCCACAGACGAGGGACAGGAGGAGGAGAGTGACCCTCTCCCGGACCTGCTCTCTCAGAACCCTGACGATGGGTCAGTAGATGGTGTTGTCTTTTGTGGCAGCCTCTCTGGACATCAACAAAAGGATTGTAAACAGGTTCTTCAATCCTTTCGACATATGTTCTCTCTGACGCCCAGTCAGACCAATTGGTGTACCCATGAGGTCGACACTGGGGACAGTCTGCCCGTAAAGAGTAAAATCTATCGGCAACCTGATCATGTCAGAGACTGCATCAAGACGGAGGTGCAGAAAATGTTGGAGCTGGGAGTCATTGAACCCTCGGACAGCCCCTGGGCTAGTCCCGTAGTTCTCGTGCCGAAACCTCACACCCAGGGCGGTAAGAAAGAGATGAGGTTTTGCGTGGACTACAGAGGTCTCAATGCAGTCACTAAGACTGACGCCCACCCAATACCAAGAGCAGACGAACTTATCGACCGGTTGGCTTCGGCCAGCTACTTAAGTACGTTTGACCTGACAGCTGGGTATTGGCAAATCAGGTTAGCTGAGGAGGCCAAGCCCAAAACAGCATTTTCTACCCCGGGCGGGCATTATCAGTTCGTGGTAATGCCCTTTGGTTTGAAAAATGCACCTGCCACCTTCCAAAGGCTGGTGAATCGAGTTCTCACTGGGTTGGACGACTTCTGCGCGGCGTATCTGGACGATATCGCTGTCTTTAGCTCCACCTGGGAGGATCACCTGGTCCACCTGAGGAAAGTGTTAGAGGCCCTGCAAAAGGCAGGCCTCACTATCAAGGCCACTAAGTGCCAGATAGGGCAGACACAGGTTGTATACCTGGGCCACCTTGTAGGTGGAGGCCAGGTTCAACCATTGGAGAGCAAAATACAGGCCATCCGGGACTGGGCTCCTCCAACCACCCAGACTCAGGTTCGAGCTTTCTTGGGCCTGACTGGTTATTACCGGAAATTTGTCAGAAATTATGGATCCATTGTGACCCCGCTAAACGACCTGACAAGTAAAAAGATGCCAAAAAAAGTTCAGTGGACAGCAAGCTGTCAGAAGGCATTCGATGACCTAAAGCAGGCCATGTGCACAGCACCTATCCTAAAGAGTCCAGACTACTCCAGACCATTCATTGTCCAAACAGATGCTTCGGAACTGGGTGTGGGAGCTGTTCTATCTCAACTGAATTTTGATGGTCATGACCAGCCCATTGCTTTTATTAGCAGGAGGCTGACCCCCAGAGAGAAGAATTGGTCAGCTATTGAGAGGGAGGCCTTTGCTGTGGTTTGGGCCCTGAAGAAGTTGAGGCCATACTTGTTTGGCACTCACTTCAAGATTCAGACCGACCATAAGCCCCTCTTGTGGCTAAATCAAATGAAGGGTGAAAACCCCAAACTACTTAGGTGGTCCATTTCCCTACAGGGGATGGACTTCACAGTGGAGCATAGACCTGGCACTGATCATGGCAATGCAGATGGGCTCTCCAGGTATTTCCACTTAGAGCAAGAAGACTCACCTGGTCAAGGTTAGCTTATTGTCCCAAAGTTTGGGGGGGGGGTCATGTAGGAGAGTAGGGTCTGCAATCCTATGATCACCCAGATTTTTTGCTTTTGCTTCATTGGTTTACGACTTTCCCCGGCTGTGGGCCTGCCAATCAGACCCACAGCCTAGCTGTTCTCTCTCGAAATTAAACACATGTACATTAGGTGCATCCACCAATTGGAACTGGGCCGCCTTGTCAGTCCCTGTCTCAGCATACCACAGGTATCCAGGGCATCGGTGTACCCAGGGCCTACCAGGGGCTGCAGCATGTATTATGCCACCCCCGGAATGGCCGCCCAAATCTGACACAACTGGCTGCATGACAGCTGGGGCAACGTGGTGTAATCACCCGTTGCTGTAGGTGTAGTATTCCTACACCTACCCTGAAATGGACACATGGATTCCTATCAGTCACTCCTATGGCAGGCCTTATCAATCCTGAAGGCAGAGTGCAGGGAATCATGTGGGACGGTGCTCTGGCGCGAGCTGAGCCCGTCGATGGCTTGCGGAACCAAGTCCTAATAGCCGTTCCATGGTGACGCGGGCCAACTACTTTTAAATGCATTATAATCCTCGCGGTTATTTGCTAACTTTGGCATCGCATCACCTACACATGTCGAGTAAGGTGTCATACGAATTGGAATACGAACCCCTCGCCAGTTCCGGCGACGGGGTTAGCATTCCCCCCTTTTAGAGGGGCACGACATGGAATTAACCTTGAACCCCGGTTAAAGTTGACTCAAGCCTCAGCATCACAAAATGGATGCTGCCACCAGACACAAGTCTGACCTCCTGCTGCTGGAAGACCTTCCAGCGAGGGGAGCTTGGACAAAGGGTTTCCTGTCGAGGGCGGTGTTAGCACCATCCCAGACAGGGTTTGTGTATCCCAGGTAGGCAGGGCTGAAAGGAAGGTGATTGCAAGTGGCACCCCGGTGCTCACTGTGCATAGCCCGGCTCAAACCAGTTTCGGGGGCACACCAGCCCCTGAGCTGGGGCGAAGCCAGACAAAGGATGGGGGTGTAACCACCCCCCTCCTGGCTCCACCCATAGGTAGTACCTAGTCACGGGCCAGCCCCTTTTCTTAGAATAAAGGTGGGAGCGAGTCCCCTTCCCAAATTGGATAATTCTGAATCTTGAACTACTTTCCACGAAAGGAACTCTTGACTATTTCTGAAGACTCTCCCTTGTGGATAAGGAGTAGCCACCCTGCACCAGCAGGCACCACCTAAGCGCTTGCGGTTTGCTGTAAGTCTCTCCCACGGATCAAGACTGCCCAGCTCGACGAGACCCGAGTTCCCTGCCATCTCTGACCTTTTACCTACCTCATCAGCCCAGCTGAGAACCGTAGGTGTGACGAGACTTGCGGGACCGGCCATCTTCAGAACCTGCACGACGCTTATCTAGCACGCCCACCGAGGGACCCTCGAGTGAGTGCACCTAGGGTTTGAGAAGCCCTAACCCTGAGCAGCTCCAGCACCGAAGTCTGCCTCCCCAGCATCCACGAGATCTGCGTGGGGGCCCTTCCGCTCCTTGCTGTTCACCGCGTTGTTCGACCACTTGCCGACCGGCTTGTGGCCCTCTTCACGACGCACCACGATTGTTTCATCACTAGTCTGGTTGCTCCAGACTGGCTCTTGCTCCCCTTCAACAGAGGAGTACCACGGATCCTCCTGGTCCACTCCAAACGCCATCTTGACTCCACCGCGTGGGTTTGCCACTGCCAAGATCCGCTGCCCCATTCCTGGGCCCAGCATCATCGACAGCAGACACCTTCGTGGGACAGCTCACCCTCCATCCGGGTCGCCGCCGCGCCTCCTGGTCCGAGGAACAGCCGAGTCCGACGTCATCCACTCACCTGGTCGAGGTGACTCCAGCCGGTACCCTCCTGGTGCCCACACGATCGCTGGCTAGCGGTTGAGAACTGAGTCCCCTCTGCTTTCAGGTTTCCTTCAACACCGATCCAGGCTTGGATCTCGCTGAACATCGACACTGGTCGCCTGCCAGCAACTCTTCTTTCAGGCTCCTGAGACTACAACGAGGACTTCCGACATCTTGCCGAACCTTCAACCGCCGCAGCCTCTGGGCTAGGTAACTCGAGCATTTCGGTGCTCCATCGCAGGTTCGCTTTACAAGTGTCCAGTTCCTTTTTCGTTTAGTCCCACTGATCGGATCACTCCGGAATCAGTAACTTTAGACTTTCTAACTTCACCCCTTCCACTTGCAGTGTAATGGTTTCGTGCCCTCGGGCATTTGTGTAAATTGTGCAACCAGAAGTATTTTCCTAAGAGTTTTGTATTGTGCTTAGCTCCCTGACTCATAAAGAGCCAGGGTAGTCTTGTTATAAATAAATATCCTTTATTTTCATAACAACTTGTGTGGTGTCCTTTCACTTGGTATTCAAGGGGTATATGTGATGGTAAACAGCTGGCTTAACACGCCCTCTAGAGTTTAGCCTAAGACTGCTCGTATCCACGCTACTAGGATAGCTGGTCTATAAGGTTGACTTACAACCAATCATCAATAAGGGTCGTTTGGAATGATACACAGTGATCACTAGAATAGTGAGCACTACATATCAGGCCAACTTCTCACAATGACTTCCATAACCAATATCCCCATGGACTCATGCACAGTATCACCATACAACACTCATCCAGAACTGCCCTGTTACAGTAAAATCTCACAATAGTGCCTCACACCACAGCTCTCATCACATGGCACAATACAACCTTGTCCACCAGGATATCCCCATCACATACCCACATTTCTACCATACCTTGTGCAGGTGGAAGCACTAAATCAAGCTCACATACTCTGAATCACCCCCCCCCCCCCCCAGCATGACAAGCACTCACACAGGGACAATGTGGACACTCCATGTCCCCTACACAAGAAATGACAATGAACTGTAGTCACACCCCACACCTCCTGACATCATCTCGAATAGTCCTGCTGCCATCACATTGGAGTCTACACTCCATGCATACATACGATATACCAGTCTACGTCACCTCTACCCTTGTGTGAGCCAGCTCAGCACATGCATCAACCTTGATAAACACACCTGCAGCTACGCGGCACCAACAAATGTACTATTACTCCCCTGTGTGCCAATGAAGAGCATGCATGTGACAGGCTCCAGTGGCGTATGCATGACAGATGGACACACTACACACCTGGGCACCCACACTCCACTCTACTCAACACATGTCGCACAAGGCCAAACAAAATACATCAATGAACCCCTTGGCCAGCTTGGTGTGACCAGGTACAGCATCATGTATAGCTGAAAAGGACTAAATTATTGGTCAAGCACAAATCACAACCCAAAGTGATTTGGATGATGACACCCTGCAAATATAGACAATGAGGACTTGGATACATACTGTAATGGGTCACACACTCCATGGACCATATGAAATCCACCATGACTTCACAACATTATTGTATACCCACAACAAGATTTGCACATTAATGACAGTTGGCATATGACCAAATTGGGGGACACAGAAAGCAACAGTCAAAAGAGCCTCACATGATTTATTCTGCATGAAAGAAATATGAATAGTTCAAAACAAACAAAAGACCAAGGGCCAGTCCATTTTGTAGAGTCCTGGAGGGGGTCAGGGCTAATCACCCTCCATTGCTTGCCTGCATTGTAACCGCTGACCGCAAGGGGTCACCTCTCCTGGGAGGGGCATCTATGGGGGCATGCCAGGCACAAACAACAGTTGATGGACAGAATCCAGAACAATGTCATACATTCACCCCAGTACAGAGATCTGGGCCTAAATCCATCGTTTTTTTGCTCACCATGCCATTCCAGTTTGAACCCAGCCATATGCAAATCAGTCTTGACCCTGTGCCTCATGGGAAAAGTCCAGCCCGAACTACCAAGCCAGGTCCTCCCTGGACTGGAAACAAGCATCCTAGGACCGGTTTCTGGGTTTTACCCCTCTTCAGCCAGGATAGCTTGATTTCAGTGGCATGGAGAGCACGGGACTCACGTCTGAGCATACCTGTCCCACTCGGGGTGAAAAATGCAAAAACAACAGTTGATGAACAGAATGCAGAACAATGTCATACATTCACCCCAGTACAGAGATCTGGGCCTAATTTCATCGTTTTTTTACTCACCATGTCACTCCAGTTTGAACCCAGCCATATGCAAATCAGTCTTGACCCTGTGCCTCATGGGAACAGTCCAGCCCGAACTGCCAAGCCAGGTCCTCCCTGGTCTGGAAACAGGCATCCTTGGACCGGTTTTGGGGTTTCACCCCTCTTCAGCCAGGATAGCTTGATTCCAGTGGCATGGAGAGCACGGGACTCACGTCTGAGTATACCCATCCCACTCGGGGTGACAAATGCAAAAACAACAGTTGATGGACAGAATGCAGAACAATGTCATACATTCACCCCAGTACAGAGATCTGGGCCTAAATCCATCGTTTTTTTGATCACCATGCCATTCCAGTTTGAACCCAGCCATATGCAAATCAGTCTTGACCCTGTGCCTCATGGGAACAGTCCAGCCCGAACTGCCAAGCCAGGTCCTCCCTGGACTGGAAACAAGCATCCTAGGACCGGTTTCGGGGTTTCACCCCCCTTCAGCCAGGATAGCTTGATTCCAGTGGCATGGAGAGCACGGGACTCACGTCTGAGCATACCCGTCCCACTTGGGGTGACAAATGCAAAAACAACAGTTGATGGACAGAATGCAGAACAATGTCATACATTCACCCCAGTACAGAGATCTGGGCCTAAATCCATCGTTTTTTTGTTCACCATGCCATTCCAGTTTGAACCCAGCCATATGCAAATCAGTGGCGTGCTCACTACGCCACTGGAGTCAAGCTATCCTGGCTGAAGAGGGGTGAAACCCCGAAACCGGTCCTAGGATGCTTGATTCCGGTCCAGGGAAGACATGGCTTGGCAGTTCGGGCTGGACTGTTCCCATGAGGCACAGGATCAAGACTGATTTCTATATGGCCATGTCAGCACTGGGGTGGCGTGTTGAGCAAAATAACGATGGATTAAACCCAGATCTGTGACTGGGGGTGAATGTTTTGCCAATGTACAACATTCCGTCCATCATCTTGTGTGTTTTGCGGCATGCCAGGCACCACAGGGACAGGACTAGGAGGGGCTGGTTTGGGGTTTGGGAGGGATGGTATCCAGAGTTGTGTGTGTGTCCACTGCAGTTGACTGGCCAGACTGAGGGGGGTGGTTCCACTGCAGTGGCAGGAACAGACTGAGGGGGGGGCTCTTGGAGGAGAAGTGCTTGTGGGAGGGGGGAGGGCTTGACCTTCTTGGGGATGGTGTAACGGTCAGTGGGTTTTGTGGGGGAAGTGTGGGTTGGTAGTGGGGTTTTGGATTTGGAAGGTCAGGGGGGATGTAGGGGTGGGGGGGCTCTGGGGTCTTCCTCTTAGAGGAGGGCGTGCGGGCAGGTGTGGATCTCAGCTCTGGATTGGGGGGTTTCCTCTTCCCATTGCGAGGGTGGTCAGATCGTCCAGTGGGGAAGAGGCCAAGGTCACAGAGCAAGACCCGCTGGGAAGAGGGGGTTGCAAGACAGTCATGGGTAGGGGTTGTGGAAGCAGAGGGAGCTGTGGAATGCGGAGTAGCTGTGGATGCATGTATGTCTTTTTTTGGCCTCTCCCCATTGTGTGATGTCAGTCCCCTGAGTGTGCGTGCGTGTGTGTTTCGACTTTTGTTTGGGGGTTAGTGTGCTGCATGTGTCTGTTGATGTGTGTGCACGTGCCTGTTTGAGTGTGTGGGTCAGGTAGGGTAGTGGGGACTGTGGATGGGGCAGAGGAGGAGGGGTGAGGGACTGCTGGATGGAGGACACTGCTGCCGTCAGTGAGGAGACCAGGGCCTGATTAGATCTTTGAAGGGCAGATATGTCTGATGAGTTTGGTATGTCATGGAGGACAATCCACATGGATGTCTGCCCCACATGGATCTGCTTCAGCAAATCCACAGCCTCCACATTCAGGGCAGCATTAGAGACTGTTGCAGGGGGTGAGGTGCCTGGGCCGAAGGAGAAATGCTCCCTAACACGGGAGCATCCACGGACACTGTGAATGGGAGCAGCTTTGAGGGTGGAGATGTTGGTGGTGGTGGTGGAGACAGACTCCAATGTTGTGTGATCCAATCTGGGCTCACCCCCAACCACAAGGGAGTCATCACTGGAGCTGGAGTGGTCTTCAGATGTTGTAGAAGTCTCTGACCTGCCCTCAGTGTCGCTCCCCTCTTAGACCTGGCACCTTGGCGTGAGTCTCCCTTCCACTTTTTGTCGCTGTGCCTCATGTATTTTTATGGTGTTGGCCGCTCAGCGCACTGTGCCACTGCCAACTAGTGCCACGGTGCAAGTGCTCCCTCTGTAAAATGTATATGTTGGTTGGATTCCATGATTGGCTTATTTGGTTTACTGTCAGACCCCAGCAAAGTGCACCAGGAGTGCCAGGGCGTGTAAATACAAATACCGCTGGTGGGCTTGCAGCACTGGTTGTGCCACCCACAGTAGCGGCCTGGTAAAATGTGTCTAGGTCTGCCATCGCAGAACCTGCGTGCAGTCTGGTACTGACATGCTGACTGGCAAGTGCACACACTTGCCAGTCCCTAAACCTTCCCTTAACTTCATGTTAGTCACCCCTATGGTAGGCCCAAGGGCAGGGTGCGTTGTAAGCATAAGGTAGGACAAGCCCTGATGTGTGTGGCATGTCCTAATAGTGAATTACAGCCATTTTCGTTTTTCACTATTGTAAGGCTACTCTGTTCTCATAGGCCAGAATGGGCTGTTAAGATTATTACATCCTATGATCCTAACATGCCCAGGGAACATGGTAGAAGATCGAGTTTAGTATGCCTGAACTCAGAATAATAAGGTGCATCTTTTCGTAAGGTTTATTTTAATATTCTGCGTATGCAAATGCCACTTTTAGAAAGTTGGCCTTTGCTTGCCTAACCATTTCAGCCCGCCTCTGCGTGATGTGTATCTGCTGTCTGGCTTGTGTGAGTGACAGGGCTGGGGAAACCCAGATGGGCAGGGCTAGGTAGCCTGGTGGTGAATAGAAAGATTGACAGGTAGATGGGTGGGAGGAGTACACCTAGACTCTGAATAGGACTGTGCTCTGCCACCACAATGCCGGCTCCGCCCCCTGTGGAGCGTCTGATGACTCTGCC
The DNA here is from genome assembly GCF_964204655.1 of Triturus cristatus. Classification (NCBI taxonomy): domain Eukaryota; kingdom Metazoa; phylum Chordata; class Amphibia; order Caudata; family Salamandridae; genus Triturus; species Triturus cristatus. The sequence continues at coordinate 1,473,920,318 of NC_140591.1, read as the reverse complement.
CTGCACTCTGAAAGAAGAAGCCTGCATCGCGTCCACAAAGTGCTCCAGAACTGAACTGAACTAGGCAAGGGCCCCCCTGGCCTGGGAGAACAAAAGAAATGTAGTATAAATGTAGGAGCCCTGCTCCTAAGAAATTAGATCCGCTTTGAACCAAGAAGAAGCTCTGCCTGAGGAGGAGGCGCCAGGAAAGCTGTACGGAGGAAGACTGTCCCTATCCTGGGAGACTGGCCTGCAGTGGTGAACTTGCTGCCAAAGGAGAGAAGAGGAACCCTTTTACTGAAGACTTTGCTTCATTTTGATTTCAAGAAACCTTGTGCTTTCAAAAGCGATCTCCAAGGGCCTGGAAGCGAGCTTGCCCCCTGAACTGAGCCCCAGGACCATTGGGCTCATCCTGACCTTCACTCGCCTACCGCTGGACTGTGGTGTTCCTTCCCTCGCCGGAGCCGTGACTCCCGTGCCCATCAGCCCCTCCTTGAGCCGTGATCGGACTGCTTAGCCGCCCCTGCCTTGGGAAGAGCCTTGCTCGATCTGAGCCGCTCTCCCTACGCCGTGCTGGGCTGCCCCCGTCACCTCGCTCGCCGGAGGCCCGCTGCACACCTTCACCCCTCCCGCCGGAATCGGTGCTGTGAGCATCTCCAAGCCTCGGACGGCCCGGATTTGGAAAGCGTGCCCGACTGCCCCGCTTTGCTCACCTGCCAACCTGAAACACCCCCCTCTTGCTGTAAGCCTAAAGGACCAGACCCCCCTCGTGAAGCGTGGGAGCCCTGGGCGCCGCCTCGCCCTTCTGAAAAGCCGCTGAGCGCCCGCACCCGCCTTCACAAAAAGAAACAAGGTACTGTAACTTACGAACTCGACCGCGAGCTCGCATCGGATCCAGGGTCTGCAACGTTCTGTTTTCCCTGCCGTCTGACGCATGCCTCCCGGTTACCGTCTCAGCGCGAAGTGCGCTAAGGCCCACAGTTCACCTTGTTGCCCCGCATAAGAAGAACTTCCCGTATAAAGAGAACTTTCCGTAACAATAGAGATCGTGGCCCCACCGTTTCACCGTTGCTGGGTCTTGTACTAAGTCTGCTGAAAATATATAAAATTCGTATTTTTGTATACAACCTGCCTGGTGTCCGTTTGTGGTGCATGCAAAGTATTTACTGTGTGTATAATTGCAAGTGCTTAACCGTGTACGCCCTGAGGTTTAGCCTTGACTGCTCGCGCCACGCACCTAGAGGGTGAGCAGGGGTTATTCTGAGGAGCCATCCTTCGCCCTGACTAGAAGTGAAGGGTCCCTGCTTGTCGCTGGTACTTGCCTGCGCCAACCAGAGCCCCCTCATTTCTAACATTGGAGGCAGCGGTGAGGAATTTCGGATTTGCATTTGTAGTTTGCATACAGTGGATCATTGATCACCACATAGTGAGTGCAGACCAGTAACGCAGCCACAATACTATTGATTTTTTGTTTTGCCAAGAATCTCCACTTTTGAGAAACCATGCCTGGTTCACTCCCTGCAGGAAGGGCAGCCTCTAAAGTCTCTGGAATGGATGATGTAGATTGAGGAGAAGGCGCACTTGAGAGCTACACAAATGAGGATTTGAAAGGTTTTTGCTCAAAGTTCAGAATTTCCCAAACTTGATTGAAAAACAAGGCCCAACTCGTAAAGGCGCTGAGGGCCTGGTATGAGTCAAGGGCACCAGAGAATATGGTGGAAGTGGTTCCACCAGAAAGCGTCCATGAGTTTGCCAGAGGCCTGTCGCCAGAAGAGTTGGCCAACAGGGCAGCAACCAGGGCACATGAAGTAGAAATGGCAAAGCTTAATGGGCAGATGGATATGGACAAACAAAGATTGGCCATGGAAGAAAGGAAAATCCAAATGGAACATGAGATGAAGCTGAGGGAGCTGGAGCTGAAAGCGAAAAGTTTGGAGCTTAATCCCTCTGGTGGCAGCACACCGCCAGTACCGGCGGAATCAAGGGTATATATTCCTAAAGATGTGGTTAAGGAGTTTTTTAAGAATGATGACATAGGGCAGTGGTTCAAAGCCTACGAAGTAGCCATGTCCTCCCACCGGGTCCCTGAGAAGGATTGGGGAGCGGGGTTCTGGGGTTGTGGGGGCGGTTCTTGAGCGAAGGGTGGGACACACTGCTAGATTTGCCCTCCGATGTGTATAACTCTTACCCCCATATGAAGGATGCTTTAACGGCTAGGTATGGGTTAACTCCTGAAATGTATAGACAGAGGTTCAGGGGTTGCAGTAAGATTCCCAATAGTACGTATGTGGAGTATGTGACTTTTCTTTGCAGAGCACTGGATGGTTGGGTAAAGGGTAGCAAGGTTGATGATTTTCAAGGGCTTCTTGATTTAATGGCATGGGAGCACTTGTCCAGTAATTGTTTTCAAGAGCTACGCCAGCACCTGATTGATAGTAGGCTGACTAACCCTAGGAAGCTTGCTGAGGAGGCGGACCGCTGGGTCAGTACCAGGGTCCACAAGGGTCACGTGGGAGATTCCGCCAAAGGTGGGCAGGGTCCCCAGCAGAAGAGTGGGGGGGGACAGGGGTAACCAGAGGGAGTTCCCAAAAAGACCCCAAAGTAATCCCCAAGGGAACCAAGGGAAAGGTTCTCAGCCTCCCCCACCCCCGAGACCGACCGGGGCCCCGACAGGTCCTCCTGTTCAGAAGGGGCCCATAAATTGTTACAAGTGTGATAACATGGGGCATTTTGCCTCTGATGTAAAGTGTCCTCTGTATGGTAAACCTGCACCCACTGGTGCTCCACCCCGGCAGGTGACTAGTGTAGCCTTGGCGGCGGAGATGGGTGTCCAAGGTGGGTGGGGTCCCACAGAGATGTCCCTTGTCTCATTAGGAGACTGTGAAGTGGTCCCCCAAACCCAGCTGCCTGATAACACTAAGAAATACAGGCAGTGGGTGACCATCAATGGCCGTAGGGTGGAAGCTCTGAGAGATACAGGAGCCAGTGTGACAGCTGTCAAGTGTCACCTGGTGTCTCAAGAGCAGGTGGTTCCAGGAGCATTCTATCCAGTTGTTGCCGCTGACAACACAGAGAGTCACTGCAAGGTGGCTCAGGTTCCCTTTGAGTGGGGGGGGGGTGTCTCTGGTACTCTTCAGGTAGCTGTGAGGCCCGCCATACCTGTAGACTGTCGGTTAGGGAACAATTTGGAGAGTTCACCTTGGGCTAAGGTGGAGCGGAGTGCTCACCTGGAGATGTTGGGTATGCCGGATTGGGCGTGTGTCACCACACGGTCCATGGCAGCAAGTAGAGGTACTCAAGAGGTCCTGGAGCCAGAGAGGGAGGCCCAGGAACCGGCCTTAGAGAGAAGGAGCAGGGGGCGTGGGAAACCGGCCCCTGAAGTTCCCACGGTCCAGGAGGAAGCAGACCTTGAGGGGGATGCCCTGGAGCCTACAGGGGAACAGATAGCTGAACTGGCGGACCTGCCTGAGCTGACCCATTGGCGGCAGGAAGGAGGCCCCTCCAGGGAGGACTTTTGTAAGGCGCAAAAAGAATGCCCTTCTCTCGTGGGTATGCAGCAGCAGGCTGCAGACCAGGCCGCAGGTGATCAGTCTGGGTCACATTTCATTTACTGGGAGAACGACCTCCTATATACCGTCAGCGGCGTCACTAGGGGGGTGCGGGGGGTGCGGACCGCACCGGGTGACACCGCGGTCATGAGGTGACACCACCAGTGCTTGCCAGTGCTTTTCCAGGGCCGGGTCTAGATAACACCACGCCACTTCAACTCTGGCTCTGCACGTCATATGGCAGGCAATCTGAATGTGGGTAGACAGGAGACTACTACAGTAGTCAGTATATAAAATTAAATTACCGCAGGCAGGCTCAGACTCCGCGCGCGCAATCTCTAACTCTTTTTATTTATTTTTTCTAATGACGATGCGCATTTAAAATTTGCGTTAGGCGGCAGGGGGCGGGCTGCAGCCCTTCAGTGTTGCTGCGATGAGCAGGCCCGGCTGGGAGACACTGATTGGGTAGGGGGCTGGATTTGGTTCTGCAAGGGAAGGTCTGTGGTATGAAGCAGGCAGCGTGCGTAGATTTTTTTTTCAAAGTGCCACGCCCCGGCACACCAGCACGCACCATCCCGCCAACTACCCCGACGAGTGCAGGCAGAGGCAGCAGCAGGCCTAGGCCGCCTATTGAATAAAGGCAGGCAGGCAGGACGGCCAGTGCCCGGCTGCCCACCAGCAGCAGCAGTAACTGTAAGTATCAACGCTGCTTTTTTTGGTGGGGTGCGTGTTGGGTGGCGTGACACTGTCTACGAAGGGCACATGCGTGGTAGGCTAGCTCTGGCTCGGCGATTAAGTCCGGGGTAACGGTAACGGGTTTAAACTTTAGAGGCCCTGCACCCGCTCCTGCTGCTCTTCATCCAGCCTTCACCTGTCCCAGGCCGGGCAGACTATGTAAGGTTTCATAGTTTTCCTGAGACCACACTTGCATTTAATTGGTCTCTGTTGTTAGCACCATCTTGCATGCATATCAGAGAGATGATCTCTCTGCCAGAATTCTCAGAATCTGTTCAGCAGCCTGCGACCCCTCTGCCACACGTGCACAAGCATCTTGGCTCGCGGGCACTCAGCGCCACCAGTTCCTCACGGGGGCTGCTCATACGAAGTCCCATTTTGTTTTTAGCCCAGGGTCTCTCCGAGCTCGGGTTGGGTTACAGAGAGGTCAAAAGGTGACAATGTAGTGGTGTCCCAGGCCCTCACATTTAGTAAATTCTCTTTTGATAATTCTAGAGATTCAGTGGGGCCCTCGTTTATGATGTATGAAAAAAAGTGAAGCCGGCTTGACGGATTTATTGAAGGTGGAAGAGACCGCTTTACTGAGTGGCCCAGAGTCTGCAAAAACAGCGCCTCGAGCCCCTCTGACAGTGTCCTCTTAAGCAGGGTGCTATTTTAGCACCAGGCCACCTGCGTGTTTCACAGACAGAAACTTACTTATTATCCGGGGTCTCATTAGAATGTATTTTATTACAATTGTACTTGTGGGATAGAATCACACTCCCTCTGTTTAGCACATAGATGATACCGGAGAAAAAGTAGTGCACACCATTCTTGAAATGTGGATGAAAAAGTGCCCGGTTGCCTCTCTAATTCTTTGCTGTGCTTTGTTTTGTGCATATATGCGGAGTAGGTATGCAGCGCGTGATACGCTATTTATTACCAAAGTTGAGATTGGTGGAGGGCCATGACTCACAAGAGGCGAATATGGAAGGTGGTATTTAACTAAAACCCAGATGTAATGGTGTAAGATTGCACTGAAGAGATACATGAGTATTAGGACAGTTGTTTACCTGTGTAAAGTAATTGTTACAGCCAGGGTGTGACGAAGTAAAAAATGTTTTCATCCTTTCAACTTTCTGTGGTAAAAACTTGAATTTGACCTTTGCCCTGTAGTGATGTATGTCTGTTAGTGCAGTGGCACTAAATAACGTTATTGGCTATATTTATTTTCAGTTACAATGGCATACAAATAAGTGAAAACTGCATCTCACTTCTAATCTGCACCTTATAAACAGTGACTAATTTGAGCCGGTGTTGTCCAGTGCTCAGCACTGGCACTTTTCAGGAGCACTAGTTAAGGACATATTCATATACAGGGGGAGATTGAGTGATTTGCCCAGAATCACAGGATGTTGAGCTGCAGCCAAGACACAAACCTGGTTCCCGTGCTCTGAAGTCGCCAGCTCTGGCCATTACGCCACGTCCTCAATCCACTTTCATGGTTAGTAGATGGTTTTGTTGTAGGCGGCGCAGGCGCTAACCAGAGAAATGGGCTGGTGCATGCTGCCTCCTGATGAGAGCTCCGGCACTTCTTTTTTTTACAAATTAAGCACTGACACCAATCTGGTTAGCTGTGTAACACAGCTCTGCAGCCTCGCCTCTGCTCTGCTTTATAATCAGGAGGAAACCTGAGCCTAATGAAACGTTGTACCTCTCTGACAAGCGCAGAGGCTGCTCTCCCAGGCTCCTTGACGTCATCACTGAGTATCAGCCACGCCCCCTCTGCTGGTTAATTGATGTTGATGGGCTCACGCTGAGCGGGATCGGATCAACAGATGAGCGCAGTCAGTTCCTGCAGCCACCAGCGCACTGTCACAGGGTCCCAGGAAGTTGCCCGACTAGGCCTCAGAAGGCCACTTTGCCTATGTTACATTTCACAAGTGGATTTCTTCATGTGAGCCCCGTGCTGCCTGCCCACCCTAGAGCCCCTCTAGCGACAGTCAACAGACGACTGATGTCGCCGCAGAACAAGCTGGTCGTTCATGAGGTGAGAGCCGAGTGAGCAGCAAGGCAAACGCCTTACTCGGAATTAATGGAAACTAAGTTTGACTTTTGGTTAATAGGCTAGAAACAATAACTCCACCCAAAACAGCCAGCAGAGTAGCGCTGCTGCGATGAAAGTGGGCTAAAGAATGATTCACACTGTTGTTCGGGGGTGGCGCTACCCTCTCCCCCACCCAGACCCCTTTCTTCTCGTGTACCTTCCCTTGTATTCCAATGCTAGGGTATGTACGATATTTTGTCTTCTCTACCCGTGCCTGCGGCGTTGGAGCGCTTCGAGACCCACGGAGAGCGCTTTATTATTTCATAGGCGCTTTTCCCTCCCAGTGTCCTGGTCAGGCGGCCTTGACTCTGAGCGCGCAGATTGTTCAAGTCTCTGCAGCGCAGCGGGGGCGCTCCCTGTAACCCAACACCAGGCTGTCCTCACTTATGGAGGGGCACTGAGGGGTTACTAGGCTCAACTGTGTCAAATAGAGAGTTTTACCCCCAGTGTCCTGGGGAGACCTTGTATCGGCACCAAAGCTGCGCTGCCTGCGCATCAAGTACAGCCCTCTAGTATTGACCCCCAGGGTAGTAAAGTAGGGGGTAGTCCAAGCTTTCCTCAGGGGGGTGGTACAAGACTTCTTCAGGGGGCAGTCCAAAGTTTCCTCAGGGTGTCAGTCCAAGACTTCTTCAAGTTGGGCAGTCCAAGGTATTTGTAAAGCTCGAACATAGCAACCCCTTAAGGGTGTCAAGGCACTGGGGGCCATCAGGGAGATTAGGTGAGCTATCACAAGTGGATTTCTTCATGTGAGCCCTGTGCTGCCTGCCCACCCTGGAGCCCCTCTAGCATGCTCGACAGTCGACTGATGTCGCCGCAGAACAAGCTGGTCGTTCCTGAGGTGAGAGCCGAGTGAGCAGCAAAGCAAACGCCTTACTCGGATTTAATTGGAACTAAGTTTGACTTTTGGTTAATTGGCCACTGGCGGACTCGGAGCGGACTCGGTCCATGCGGTAAGTCGTGAGGGGGTGACACCATGAGTTACCCGCACCGGGTGACACCAACCCTAGTGACGCCACTGTATACCGTGCCTAAGGTTGCTGAGCCTGGGTCAGCCCGTGCGCTGGTGGTACCCCAGGACTTCAGAGCCTTCCTACTGGGGCTGGCTCATGATGTGCCATTGGCAGGGCATTTGGGGCAGGACAAGACCTTTGAAAGGCTTGTCACCCACTTTTATTGGCCTCAAATGCGCAGGAGTTCAGACACTCACTGCAGGACATGCCAGACTTGCCAGGCAAGTGGAAAGAGTGGAAGGAAGCAGAAGGCTCCACTCCAGCCATTCCCTGTTGGCGGTACCCCATTCCAGTGAGTGGGGATTGACATTGTAGGGCCACTGGACCCCAAGACAGCCATGGGCAATAGGTTCATCCTGGTCCTGGTGGACCATGCCACCCGGTACCCGGAAGCCATCCCTCTGAGGACAGTGACGGCCCCTGTGGTGGGACGTGCACTGATGGGAATTTTCTCCAGAGTGGGATTCCCTCTAGAGGTGGTGTCTGACCGGGGTACCAATTTCATGTCCAAATACATGAAATCCCTTTGGCAAGAGTGTGGTGTAACCTACAAGTTCACCACACCTTACCACCCCCAAGGAAACGGGTTGGTTGAGAGATTCAACCATACCCTCAAAGGCATGATAATGGGCCTAGAAGGACGCATGAGGCGTAAGTGGGACGTCCTCTTACCATGCCTTCTCTTTGCTTACCGTGAGGTGCCCCAGAAGTCTCTAGGGTTCAGCCCCTTTGAGCTCCTGTACGGCCACCCAGTGAGAGGACCTCTAAGTCTGGTCAAGGAAGGCTGGGAGCAATCTCCCAGGAAACCTCCCCAGAATGTATATAGTTACATGCTGGCCTTCAGGAATCAGACTAGGCGATTCAGGCAACTTGCTGAGGCAAATCTGGAAGCCAGCCAGGAGGAGATGAAGCGGTGGTACGACCAGAATGCCACTCTGGTAGAGCTTCAGCCTGGACAAAAGGTATGGGTCTTGGCCCCAGTGGAGCCCTGTGCGCTCCAGGATAAGTGGACCGGTCCCTTTGAGGTGGTGGAGCGCAAGAGTCCTGTGACCTATTTGGTGGGCTTGCGGTTTCCAAGGAACCCCTTAAGGGTCCTTCATGTCAACCTCCTCAAGCCCCACTTGGAGAGGTCCCAAGTGGGCATGCTCCTGGCAACAGATGCTGGGATGGAAGAGGAGACCGAGCCTCTTCCAGACCTCCTGTCAGCCCAGGAGCAAGATGGGTCAGTGGATGGTGTCATCCTCTCTTCCGCCCTGACCCCTGAGCAACAGAATGATTGTCGCCAATTGCTGGGGCAATTTTCTGATCTATTTTCCCTGGTTCCCGGTGTCACTGATTGGTGCGTCCATGATGTGGACACTGGGGATAGTCCACCCGTGAGGCACAAGGCCTACAGGGTGACTGACAGGGTGAGGGCATGCATCAAGGAGGAGGTCTCCAAGATGTTTGCACTCAGGGTAATTGAGTCCTCCAGCAGTCCTTGGGCCAGCCCAGTGGTCTTGGTCCCAAAGGCTGCAGCGCTGGGAGCCACACCCGAACACCGGTTCTGTGTGGACTACAGAGGACTCAATTTGGTCACCAGGACTGACGCACACCCCATCCCCAGAGCTGATGAGCTCATAGATCGGCTAGGGGCTGCCAACTACCTCAGCACGTTTGATTTAACGTCTGGGTACTGGCAGATCGCCTTGACCGATGGGGCCAAAGAGAGGTCAGCATTCTCCACCCCAGATGGGCACTACCAGTTCCGGGTTATGCCCTTTGGGATGAAGAATGCCCCGCCACCTTCCAGAGGTTGGTCAACCAGGTGTTGTCTGGACTGGATACGCTCAGTGCTACCTACCTGGATGACATCGCAGTGTTCAACTCCACTTGGGAAGAACACCAACGCCACCTCTGGGAAGTGTTGATGGCGCTGCGGAGGGCAGGCCTCACAATCAAGCCGAGTAAGTGCCAGATCGGGCAGGGTTCCGTGGTGTACTTGGGGCACCAGGTTGGGAGCGGCCAGGTGGCGCCCCTTCAACCCAAGATAGAAGCCATCCTGAATTGGGAGTCGCCCAAAACCCAGACAAAGGTGAAAGCCTTCCTAGGTCTCACCGTGTACTACAGGAGGTTTGTCAAGGGGTATGGCAACATTGTTGCCCCCTTGACAGCGCTGACTTCTAGGAAGCAGCCCAGGAAAGTGATTTGGACTGACACCTGTCAGAAAGCTTTTGAGGACCTGAAAGCTGCTATGTGCACGGCGCCCGTACTCTTGGCTCCCAACTTCTCCAAAGAGTTTATCGTTCAGACAGACGCTTCAGAGCATGGTGTGGGGGCTGTTCTTTCACAGATTAATGAAGAGGGCCTAGATCAACCTGTAGCCTTCTTTAGCAGGAGGTTACTTCCACGAGAACAGAGATGGAGTGCTATTGAGCGTGAGGCATTTGCTGTGGTCTGGGCGCTGAAGAAGCTAAGACCCTACCTGTTTGGGTCTCACTTCCGGGTTCAGACAGACCACAGGACCCTCAGATGGTTGATGCATATGAGGGGTGAGAATCCAAAGCTGTTGAGGTGGTCCATTTCCCTACAGGGTATGGATTTCACGGTGGAACATCGCCCTGGTACAGATCACGCCAATGCTGACGGTCTGTCCAGATTTTTCCGCCTTAGTGACGAGGAACTCCCTGTGGTAGGGTAGTTCTCCCCACTTTTCAGCTGGAGGGGACACGTGTTAGACCTGGCACCTTGGCGTGAGTCTCCCTTCCACTTTTTGTCGCTGTGCCTCATGTATTTTTATGGTGTTGGCCGCTCAGCGCACTGTGCCACTGCCAACTAGTGCCACGGTGCAAGTGCTCCCTATGAAAATGTATATGTTGGTTTGGATTCCATGATTGGCTTGTCAGACCCCAGTAAAGTGCACCAGGAGTGCCAGGGCATGTACATACAAATACCGCTGGTGGGCTTGCAGCACTGGTTGTGCCACCCACAGAAGCGGCCTGGTAAAATGTGTCTAGGTCTGCCATCGCAGAACCTGCGTGCAGTCTGGTACTGACATGCTGACTGGCAAGTGCACACACTTTCCAGTCCCTAAACCTTCCCTTAACTTCATGTTAGTCACCCCTATGGTAGACCCAAGGGCAGGGTGTGTTGTACGCATAAGGTAGGACAAGCCCTGATGTGTGTGGCATGTCCTAATAGTGAATTACAGCCATTTTCGTTTTTCACTATTGTAAGGCTACCCTGTACTCATAGGCCAGAATGGGCTGTTAAGATTATAACATCCTATGATCCTAACATGCTCAGGGAACATGGTAGAAGATCGAGTTTAGTATGCCTGAACTCAGAATAATAAGGTGCATCTTTTTGTAAGGTTTATTTTAATATTCTGCGTATGCAAATGCCACTTTTAGAAAGTTGGCCTTTGCTTGCCTAACCATTTCAGCCCGCCTCTGCGTGATGTATATCTGCTGACTGGCTTGTGTGAGTGACAGGGCTGGGGAAACCCAGATGGGCAGGGCTAGGTAGCCTGGTGCGGAATAGAAAGATTGACAGGTAGATGGGTGGGAGGAGTACACCTGGACTCTGAATAGGACTGTGCTCTGCCACCACAATGCCGGCTCCACCCCCTGTGGAGCGGCTGATGACTCTGCCCTGCACTCTGAAAGAAGAAGCCTGCATCGCGTCAACAAAGTGCTCCAGAACTGGACTGAACTAGGCAAGGGCCCCCCTGGCCTGGGAGAACAAAATAAATGTAGTATAAATGTAGGAGCCCTGCTCCTAAGAAATGAGATCCGCTTTGAACCAAGAAGAATCTCTGCCTGAGGAGAAGGCGCCAGGAAAGCTGTACGGAGGAAGACTGTCCCTATCCTGGGGGACTGGCCTGCAGTGGTGACCTTGCTGCCAAAGGAGAGAAGAGGAACCCTTTACAAAAGACTTTGCTTCATTTTGATTTCAAGAAACCTTGTGCTTTCAAAAGTGATCTCCAAGGGCCTGGAAGCGAGCTTGCCCCCTGAACTGAGCCCCAGGACCATTGGGCTCATCCTGACCTTCACTCGCCTACCGCTGGACTGTGGTGTTCCTTCCTTCGCCGGAGCTGTGACTCCCGTGCCCATCAGCCCCTCCTTGAGCCGTGATCGGACTGCTTAGCCGCCCCTGCCTTGGGAAGAGCCTCGCTCGATCTGAGCCGCTCTCCCTACGCCGTGCTGGGCTGCCCCTGTCACCTCGCTCGCCGGAGGCCCACTGCGCGCCTTCACCCCTCCCGCCGGAATCGGCGCTGTGAGCATCTCCAAGCCTCGGACGGCCCGGACGTGGAAAGCGAGCCCTGCTGCCCCGCTTTGCTCACCTGCCAACCTGAAACACCCCCCTCTTGCTGTAAGCCTGAAGGACCAGACCCCCCTCGTGAAGCGTGGGAACCCCGGGTGTTGCCTCGCCCTTCTGAAGAGCCACTGAGTGCCCCGCACCCGCCTTCACGAAAAGAAACAAGGTACTGTAACTAACGAACTCGACCGCAAGCTTGCATTGGATCCAGGGTCCGCAACGTTCTGTTTTCCCTGCCGTCTGACGCGTGCCTCCCGGTTACCGTCTCAGCGCGAAGTGCGCTAAGGCCCACAGTTCACCTTGTTGCCCCGCATAAGAAGAACTTCCCGTATAAAGAGAACTTTCCGTAACAATAGAGATCGTGGCCCCACCGTTTCACCGTTGCTGGGTCTTGTACTAAGTCTGCTGAAAATATATAAAATTCTTATTTTTGTATACAACCTGCCTGGTGTCCGTTTGTGGTGCATGCAAAGTATTTACTGTGTGTATAATTGCAAGTGCATAACCGCGTACGCCCTGAGGTTTAGCCTTGACCGCTCGCGCCACGCACCCAGAGGGTGAGCAGCGGTTATTCTAAGGAGCCATCCTTCACCCTGATTAGAAGTGAAGGGTCCCTGCTTGTCGCTGGTACTTGCCTGCGCCAACCAGAGAACCCTCATTTCTAACATCCCCTCACCCACTATGCCACTGGGTCCCTCCTCCTCCTCCGCACTGAACCCAGTCTGGCTATCCGCTTCCCCTTGGTCCGTGGAACTGCCTCCATCTAGTAGCCGGTGCTGATACTGTGAACAAGGATGACAAAGAGATTCACATGAGTCATCTGCATAGACTTGACACATGGGTATCATTACAACACATCACAGAGCAAGCATATACATCATTTTGACTGCAGGATTCTAATCATTACAGATATGTGAACATGGCACTTGCCAGTCTGCCAGTTCACTATGGTTTCCAGACACATGATGTCATGTGCAACATCGGTTAGATCAATGTCAACTACCACAACCACTATGGCAACTACTACACTATGTAGCAGGTGGTCTGATTTGTAATGCTCCTGACAGTCTTGTGTCATTACATACCTGTCTCATCTCCTGCAAGGGAGTCTTGAACTGACAGTGCAAACGGGATGCACACATTTGAAATGTGACACGTAAACATTCATCCATCCCCAGTCATCACGATGTGCACCTATGTCTCTGACGAACAAGTTACTTACTTTCGGTAACGTGTTTTCTAGTGGATACAGTATCTGCCTGTGGATTCCTCACCTTATGAATATCCCTTGCGCCAGCATTCCACGGAAACCTTTTCCTAGCTCTCCAAGCCGACGAGGTCGTCACAATTCTATGGCTCCGACGCGGCTCCGCGTGATGTCACTGGAGCCATAAGAGGGCCACGTCGGCATGATGACGTCAGTTCCACTCATTTTTTCCGTGCCACCGAAGCGAATCGGGCGAACCGACCATATAGATAATGCATACATAGTACACAGTATTCACACAAATACACACAGTGTAAAGTGAAAAAGGAAAGCAAAGAAAACAAGCATTTCCTAAATGCCTACACAAAGGCAAATAGAGGCAATACATACTGACAATATGAAATAACATATTAACGAATACCTCTTTTAAGGTATAAAAGGGTGGACAACGGGGAGGCGGGTGGGTCAGTGAGGAATCCACAGGCAGATACTGTATCCACCAGAAAAAGCGTTACCGCAGGTAAGTAACTAGTTCTTCTGATGAATACATCTGCCTGTGGATTCCTCACCTTATGAATAGAATCCCACAGCAGTCCCACTCCCGGAGGAGGGTGTCCACCCTTCTATACCAAAAAGTCCTGCAAAACAGAGGACGAAAAATGGCTGTCCCTACTCACTTCGGAATCTAAGCAGTAATGCTTCGTGAAAGTGTGAAGGGAGGCCCAAGTTGCGGCCTTACAGATGTCCAGCACAGGAACACCTCTGGACAAGGCAGAAGTAGATGATTTAGTCCTGGTGGCATGAATACTAATGCCTTCAGGAGGCCCCTTACCAGCCAGAGCGTAGCAGATCTTGATGCACAAGATGATCCACCTGGATAGAGTGCGCTTGTGCACCGCCTTGCCCTTCATGCGTCCAACGTAGCCCACAAAGAGCTGATCGTCCAATCACAGGTCCTACAATCTATCCAGATAGAAACTAACCGCCCTCTTAGGATCCAAGCGGTGCACCTTCTCCTCCTCCTTGGAAGGGTGAGGGGGGGATGGAAAGCAGGGAGGGTAATGGACTGCTCCAGATGAAAGGGAGTTACCACCTTAGGCAGAAAAGCAGCCCTGGTCCTGAGAACCATCCTTTCAGCATGAATGGTCAGAAATGGAGGCTTGGAACTCAAAGCCTGAAGCTCACTCACCCTCCTAGCTGAGGTGATAGCAACCAGGAAGACCGTTTTGAATGACAGCAGTCTCAAAGCACAACTGTGCATAGGTTTGAATGGGGAACCCATTAAAAAAGTTAAAACTAGATTTAAATCCCACTGGGGCATAATGAAGGGAGTAGGCGGAAACATATTAGTAAGGCCCTTAATAAACCTTAAAACAACCGGAGATTTGAAAAGAGACGGCTGATCAAGCAAACAAAGAAATGCCGATAAAGCCAACAAATAACCTTTAACAGTTGCCACAGCACAACCCTGCTGGGCCAAATGCAGTGAAAAACAGAGAACATCAGAAAGATGAGCCTTTAAGGGATCAACAGATCTCTCTCCACACCATTTAACAAAGTATGACCACCTGTAGGAGTAAATGGACTTAGTTGAGTGTCGCCTGGCCGATAAAATAACATCCACCACGTCAGGAGGGAGAGAGAAGGAACTCAGGTTGCCCCGTTCAATCTCCAGGCATGAAGGTGCAAGCTCTAGAGGTGGGGGTGAAGGACCTGCCTCTGCGACTGCGAGAGGGGGTCTACCCTGAGAGGGAGACGGAGCAGAGGGTGCGATGAGAGTTGAGGTAGATATGTGTACCACACCCTTCTTGGCCAATCCGGGGTGATAAATATGACTTAGGCCCGGTCTTGGCGAATCTTCCTCAGAACCCGAGGAATCAAGGGTATGGGAGGAAACGTGGAAAGAAGTTGTGAGGTCCAACTCAACTGGAACGCGTCCCCAAACGCCCCCTGCATTGGAGACTGCAGAATGACCGGCAATGCGCGTTCTCGAGAGTGGTAAACAGGTCCACCCAAGGAGTCCCCCACGTCTGGAAGATGTGTCGAACTACCTCCGGATGAAGCCTCCACTCGTGGTCGGCGGAGAACTGCCGACTGAGACTGTCCGCACGCACGTTCAGCACCCCGGCCAGATGATTTGATATCAAGCAAATCTGATGGTCCTGAGCCCAGAACCAAAGTAGCAAAGCCTCTCTGCAGAGACGGTATGACCCTACTCCTCCCTGCTTGTTGACATACCACATCGCGGCAGTGTTGTGTGGAAATATGGATTTTTCTGGTCAGTTATGTCCCCTATCTTGGACCCCAACGGTTCCATGTGCATGTTACAAGTACATGTATGTTCCCCCCAGTTCCAGTTATGAAGACGCAAACACATGTGCGTCCACCATCAACATGTCCTCTGTCAGATCCGCCATGAATAGGCCGGATATTCCATTCTTAAGTATGAAAGGCCACCGGCTTTATATGGTTCACTTATGACATTTTACAGTCCAGGCAAGTAGGCCCTGATTCTGTCATCGAACTCTTCTTGCCTTCTGCCTCTGAAAGCTCCAGTCTGAGCCTGCATCCGTGACCATGAACTTTGTCTCATTCTCTGCGCGGCTCACGAAGCCTGACATCAGCCTATTCTCTGCCAAGAACTGTATTTCACCTTCGAGTTATCTGCTTCGCCCCTCAGCCGATGCATTCCTGTCTAGTAGTTTAAGTAAACATTCCTTCCAGCTACCGAGCAATGGCTCGGCTTCTCTGTCTTTATGCAAGTAATTCATAGTCCTGTTACCATGGAATATTCCTACCCCCTCGCATTTAGTGTAGACACTTAGACGCTTGTACACGCACGCACAGTCAGTATAGAATAGATTCTGTCCGAGAGTCCTTCTTTTGTGGATAACATAGTTCTTTAAACAAAGGATGTTAGATATGATTTGGGATTAGGTTGACTTGACCCCCCAGAATTTTCGTCTCCACATGTAGAGCTAAACGTCAAGTCCCCTTCACCCCCTAGTTGCACGTCAATCACACGTCATGCTGCTGCGCGCGCATCTATGCCAAGTATTATCTTATAGATCCACCTATATATGACATCATAACCAATTATGTTCCTTTTTACTCCTTATTACACCCATTTTCGGTTACGCATATGAATCGTCATTTTCCTTATCAATTGTTACGCCTACTGCATTCGTTTCATTTTAATGTATGTTCTATAAAAATCACTTCGTGTCAATAAAGTATGTACTTCACTTCCTGAACCTTCGTGGTGACGGAACTTGGAGCAACCGATTATAATCGATCATTGGAATAAAGCCCATTCCGAACCTCTAATACCACGGATTCTGCCTCTTATTTACTGAGCTGTTTTATTATGTTTCTGTACCAAATTAAGTCCCGGTAATTAAATTATTTACCACATGAATGGCGCCCGAACAGGGACACTTTCTCATCTCACGCGCCGGCGGTGAGTTGCAGGCCCGGTCTCCTGCCACAGCTGGACGGACAATAACGCGTACCAGCAGGATTTCCTGTATTTCCCTCCGGTCAAGCGGGGGCGACTGAGGCTGCGATCAACACCCAGACGAGGCGGTGAGAAGTGCGAAGTATCCCGACCAGAGCCTAGCTGAGAGAGCAAGATCCGAGGTATACAGAGGCCCACCAGTTTCCGAAGTCCCAAGTCGAGTCCAGTCTCCGTAGTGTTCGAGTCGAGTCCAGTCCGGTTCAAGTTCAGTCCAGTTTCCGAGGCCTTCCGTTTCCGAGCTACTCGGTGAGTACCATTACTGGGGAGGCTTTCTGACGTGCACATAGTTTGTGCCGGTCAAGACGGGTTTGGGTACACAAATCCGGTCTGCACTGTTTCAGCAGTGTATCTGTACTGTTTAGCAGTATATCAAGTATATAATTCAGTTAATGTCGAGTATTATGTTTAGTGATTTAAGTTTTCCTTAGATCATCATCATTATTGATTGTTCAGGTAAATGTTAAATGTTAAATGTTTTCAGTACGTTCTGCATATTGTGGTATGAATGACTGTTCATTATCGTGGTTACTGTATTAAGTTTTGTTTTAAATCAAGTATCAGGTTAGTTCTCAAATATGCCGCTCTTTTCAAAATTAAGACAGATCACAACAAGAAAAGGGGTACTCGAAGAAGCCGTTCCTATTCCTCCTAGGGACACTCCAGGGTACTTCATGTATCATAAACATGGCTTAGACGCTATATTATTTCTTGATTTATGGGTAGACTACACCAAGGAATTACCAGAAAGTCAGAGGTGGCCCGCAGCGGGGACCTGGGATGCAGAGTGCATCATGAAAGTCGAGGAAGAGTTATGGAAAAGGAAAGTCAGACAGTCACAGAAAGATGCCGTTGAGTTATGGCGTAAAGAATCTCATAGACGTACAGAAAAAGCACTCCGACAGGAAGAGAAGAATAAAGAGAGTTCAAATAAAGTTCGAGAAAATCTATTAATTGAGGAAGGTATCCGAGTGAAATCAGAACAAGTAGACAGACAAAGAAATGCCCTTATGAATGGTATGTATCCCCTTCTAGCCGAAGGATTACCTAAAGCTACTCCAGAAATACCGAAAGACTTGCCGCCCCCATTATTCCCAATAAAGGTACATCCTAAGGGGCATCCTAGAACCGCAGAAGATGCCTTCCCTCCTTTCTCTCCTCATATTTAGACGATGCAGCTCCCGAATATGCTAATTCCGCCCCACATAGACCGCATACCAGGGAGGTTCAACGCCAAGATCCAGTACCCGTATCCCTACAGCAACAGATCGTGTCACAAGTTCCGGCAAGCACATCTGTTTCTACATCTGTTCCCACAGCTGCTTCTATAGCTGTGTCCACACCTATAGTTGCTGTGTCACGTTCAACGAATCCTTTCACACCCGACACCCCAGATGGGGCTGCGGGAGGTGCTAGCAACATTTTTTCTACGCCACCCAGAATAAATAAACTTACGTTTCAAGAGTCAGCACATTCACGTACCCCCAAACTCATAAATGCCCGTACGCTTAAGGAACTTCTTGTAGATTGTAGATATGACCCTGTGCCCGGCAAAGAGGACAAAATGACCCTGGCATCATTACGTATCAGACGAGCCGCGGTGTATCTAGGGAAGTTACCAGGAATGACTGCGCATCTAGATAATATATATCATTTTGTTCAAACAGGGCGAGATTCTGAATGTATTAACAGAGCTATGGAATATCAGAAAGTGGAGATACAGGGGGAACTGTTACGTTTCCTCATAAATTGTGTGATCAGAAATCAAGACCGACCAGGGGTAGACCCGGAAGCAATGCAAATTCTTACCAGATGGAGTCAGAATATATCAGAAGGAAGACATGATAAGCAGAATTGTATAATAGCCATGTGCCGAAAGATCCGAAAAGAAATAGAACGCCTACACGAAGAAAGATTAGCGGTAGACCAGTTCGAACAAAGCGAGGAAGAAGGATCAGGACTGCCCACAGGACAGTCAGACACTATAGCCTATGTAGGTAGAGGAAGATCTTGTAATAGTAATAGATGTCTTATTGACCCGATACGTCCGATATGTCCAGACAATAACAGGAGTTTCCCAACACCCATAGTCCATATAAGGTCTAACGAGCATTCGTTCCAAGCAGCTGACAAATTACTTCGAGAACGAAGGGGTTATCATTTTCTCGATTCTATGGATGAACAAGAATTAGCCAGGTCAGCTGTCCATTGGGTTGACAGTCCCGGAAAATATAGTGATGATACAGTAGCACGCACATTTTTGAATCTCACCCCAGATGAACAGCGTTTAGCTGGGATTTATATGATTCAACAACTCCTTATACTATATCAGAGTCAGCATTCGGACCCTGGTCCCTTACCTGATATATTGACTGAATTACTCATGAATAGATGGAGAGGTTCAGGTACTAAATTAATTAAAGAAATACTAGAATCAAGAAAGCAATACATTCTTTTTGTATGTTCAGAACATGTTTCACTACCCATTAAGGAAAGAACCACGTATTACATGGACAGACAGAATCCTCTACGAGAAGTACACCCAATAAAGGGCGAGGACAATGAGTTTAAACGCGTATTTGTATACACGCCCATATCAAAAATAGAATTGTTAGAAATGAAGAAAGTGGTACCCAGTCATGACAAAGATCCAGCGGGTTTTCACCGAGAAATTAAAGACATGTTACTCATGGGAGAGTATACCTATCCCGACATTATGACAATATTAAAGGTATTAATGCCTGCTGGCATTTATGAGAAACTCAGGGAAAAAGAGTGGGAGGTAGGAGACCAAAAGATAGAATGGTCAGTATTAGAAGCAGAAGAAAAGGCCCGAACTGCAGGAGCAGGACTTGGGGATAAAACTAAAGCACTACCAGGTTTATTAGTACAGGTACTGCCACGTTTATTAACTACGAAAAAGGAAGATTGGGGTACAATTTCAGCCTGTAAACAGAAGCAAGATGAAGACACTAGTGATTACTATGCCCGATTTGAAAAATGTTTTGGTATAAATAGTGGCATAAAAGCGAGTAGCGAATCATACCCACATCTGTTTGTAACAAAATTAGTAGAAAATGCCCTGCCCCAAGTAAAGAATAGAGTATTAAAATTCGAGAGTACCTGGCAAGGTAACACTCCATCACAAATGTTACAAATGTTACAGTACCATCACAATAGAATTAGAGAGGAACAAGAACATGAACACAGACGCATGAAAGACACAAAAATGAAAATGCTAGTTTCTCAGACAGTTCCAGCTGAAGGACATAAAAAGGGTATGACACATTCCGGTGATTCAGCAGGACCTGTAAAAGGGACATGCAATTATTGTAAAAAGCCAGGTCATTACGTACACGATTGTCCAGTTTTGAAACATAATATCGCCATAGGTAATACAAAAGAAAGACCACGGCCACCTAGACAGGATCAGAATGAACAAGGAGCTCCGCAGCACGCACAGTCCATGCCAGCTCCACCACAGTCTGTACAGTTTGTGCCAGCTGCACCAGCGCTGCCCGTTGCTGCCACACAAACCACGACACGACAACTGTACCAGACCGCACAGTACGACTATCCTGATTATCAACGATACGCATGAACCAGCCTAGAGAGGGAAGTTGACTTACCCCTTATCGAGATCCCTGTAGATCAAGAAGGACCTTATGTACATAGTGAATTGTTAGGCCAAGACAGAAAATTTTTACTCGATACAGGGGCAAGTCGAACGACCATAAAACGTAGTGAAGTTCCAGGGGCACCCCTCTCAGGCTCTCAGAATATTTCCCTTGGTTTTTCAGGAAAACCTATTGTTAATGAAGTGTCACAACCTCTTCCACTTACGATAGGACTTTTGACCCGAACTACCGATTTATTGCTTACTAAATCATGTCCAGAAAATCTGTTAGGAATAAAAACACTGAAAGCTCTAGGAGCCATAATATGTTGTTCTCCGGAAGGAGTAAGATTGTTTTTACGTGATTTTAAAGGTCACTATGTATCTAGAGACATGGATCCCCGACTGCAGACTTTACCTACACATCTATGGGCACAAGGCCCTACTGATGTTGGTTGCATGAATATTACACCATATCGAGTCACATTAAAGGCAGGAGTGGTACTACCACGAATGCGACAATACAAGTTACCACCAGATGCTGTAGTGGCTTTGCTGCAAATCATTGACGAGCTCATTGCCCAAGGAGTGGTTGTGGAAACAGACTCCAATGTATGTAATTCACCAATAATTCCGATTCTTAAACGAACAGATCCAAAGGCCCTGCCAGTATATCGATTGGTTATTGATCTGCGCGAATTAAACAAGTGTATTGTGCCACAATTCCCTGTGGTCCCTGATATCTCGTCATTATTGACAGCTATTGATTCCGAAGCAACATTCTTTACTGTAATTGATCTCAAGAATGCCTTTTTCAGCGTCCCAATAGATCCGGAAAGCCAATATTTGTTCGGATTTAGTTTAAATGGGCGTAGCTTTAAATTCTCACGCGCACCTCAAGGATTTACAGAAAGCCCCAGCATCTATAGCCAAGCACTGAAACGAGAACTCGACAGCATCCACATGCCAGTTAACACTGCCTTGCTTCAATATGTCGATGATCTGTTGATCACCGCTAGAAGCGAACCCGAATGTGAGAAAGCATCACTGACAGTTTTACAATTTCTAGCTGAAAAGGGACACAAGGTGTCCCCTTCTAAGCTGCAATTCTGTGTCCATCGAGTTGTTTATCTTGGACACTCGCTGTCCAAGGAGGGAAGGCAGCTTACACCCGACCGCATTCAGTTAATAGCTAACATGCCAATACCCAAGACACAAAAGGAAGTACGGGCTTTCATAGGCCTCACTTCATACTGTAGACAGTGGATCCCTCAATATGCATTTCTAGCAAAATCGCTCATTCAGTTGACAACACAGGAGGCAGCCACATCGACTGTTCTCCCTTGGACTCAGGAACATACACAAGCTTTTGAAAGCCTAAAGAAAGCTTTATGTCAAGCACCTGTTTTAGCAACGCCATGTTACAGAAAACAGTTTACACTTTTTGTTACAGAACGCGAAGGTACTGCCTTGTCAGTACTCACACAGGAACAAGCAGGAGCACACAAACCATGTGCTTACTTTTCTAGTACATTAGATCCCGTAGCTCAGGCTTTGCCTGCGTGCCTGAAATCAGTGGCGGCGACAGCTTTAGCAATCAGACAAAGCGATGCCATAGTGTTAGGACATCCATTGACAGTTCAAGTACCACACGCAGTAGAGGTTCTTGTAAATAGAACGCAAACACAACACTTGACTATAGCGCGACTTACAGGGTACGAGCTTACATTGTTTCAGCCACATATAGAAATCAGACGCTGTAACACATTGAATCCTGCCACACTTTTGCCAGTAATCGGAACAGACCCACTAGCCCATGACTGTATTGAAGTTATTACTATAACGACGAAACCCAGACAAGACTTAACCGATGTCCCATTGTCAGATCCAGACCTGACATTGTATGTAGATGGTTCATGTATGAGAACAAATACAGGAGAGTTAGTGGCTGCTTACGCAGTCACAACAGATACTGAAGTCATTGAAACAAATCATATAAATACTTTGTCAGCTCAAGCCGCAGAGCTCATCGCTCTGACACAAGCCTGTATTCAAGCCACAAGTAAAAAAGTCAACATATACACTGATTCACGTTATGCATTCGGAGTTGTACATGACTTCGGCGTGCTGTGGCGAGAGAGAGGTTATTTAACTTCCCACGGTGCCCACATTCAGCACGGACCCCTCATTCATGCCTTATTAGATGCAATACATCTACCCACTGCAATATCAATTATGAAATGTAAGGCTCATACGAAGATTACTGATGTCATTTCTCAAGGCAATGATCTAGCCGATAGAACAGCTAAACAGACTGCTCAAGCTCAAACCTCCGACATGACAAAGACAATAGTCCCGATGCCGACACATTGTATGACAGTTAAAGATCCTACTTTTGACGTAATTGACATCCAGACACATGCTACACCAGATGAAATAAAGAAATGGACCGAATTAGGAGGGATCCAAACGGATCAAGGATGGATTATGAAGGAAAAGTCTGTGTGGTTCCTTCCTGATTCAATGGTCCAAGTTATAATTAACACTATACATAGTCCAGCACATCTAGGAGAAAAAGCTATGCTAGATAGCATTCAACACATTTGGTTCAATAAACATTTACGAGCAGCAGCCAAACAAAAGGTCCGTACCTGTATGATCTGTTGCCAGTTCAACCCAGGAAAAAGCGTTCCCGTAGAACAGGGTGGATTTCATCCTCCTGATCACCCTTTTGAAGTCCTCCAGATGGATTATATCCAGATGGAACGATGTCGAGGATTCAAATACGTTCTCGTAGTTGTTTGTGCTCTTTCCCGTTGGACGGAGGCATACCCGGTTTCAGATTACACTGCCCCGACTACTGCCAAACAGTTGGTTCGAGAATTCTTCCCACGATACGGTTTACCACGTGTTGTTCACTCAGATAACGGCCAGCCGTTCTCATCCGAATTAATGAAACATGTTTCACTTTTGTTAGGTTATCAGTGGAAATTCCACTGTGTCCGACACCCTGAGGCAGCAGGTCTCGTAGAAAGACATAATCAGACCCTGAAAATTAGATTGTCCAAAATATGCAGGGAGAAAGGTGTCGACTGGGTAGTAGCACTACCAGTTGCACTCTTTTTCACGAGAATGGTAGCACACTCTCGAACAGGGCTATCCCCGTATGAGGTGATCTTCGGCAGACCACCAAATATGTGGGGGACGCCTATACCACGCAAAATAACTGATATTGACTGTAATATGCTGACAGATTACTTGGCTTCCTTGATGTCTGCACTACAATCTTGTCGTTCACAGGTAGCTGCAGCCTTTCCCGACAACACTGAGGTGAAACCCCTTGACGTAATTCCGGGGGACCTCGTCCTTGTGAGGAATTTCGACCGAAAGACTCAGCTGAAGCCCAGGTGGAAGTCACCCAAGTTGGTCCTGCTGACCACAAGAACAGCCGTGAAGATTGAAGGCAGAAAAGGATGGATTCATTCGAGTCATATCAAGAAATTTCATGGACTTCCTGCAGATGTAAATAGCCCACCTCGTGTGTCTTCACCCATTGACTCAAAACTACCTTTGGCTGAGACCAACAGCAAGGAACTCTATAAACTAAAACTAAGGCCTAGACCGTCGGACGATTTGATTGTTTAAGTCCTCTCCTAGGTGAAGCGGTTGAATCTGTCTCCGACATGTATCCTCCAGACCTGAATCATGGAAAACCACGAAAAGTGATGAAACGACAGGCGTATTGTAAATCACTGCGTAGCCATTGCATAGTGACATTATTAATCTTGTTTTTCTTAAGTCTTTTAATAATTACTGCAAGTATATTGTTGCACATATATTACCCTATTGCCAGAAATGTTTACAATGTTACTGCTGAACATTCTTTTAGTGACTTACCCCCGCATGAATTGTCTTATAGACTTGCGCTGCGCAATAACACTTTCATTAGTATGTTACATCATTCCCACCAGACTAGTAATGCTACTAATTGTTGGGTGTGTGGCCGGCTCCCTCCCTATCAGAATTATGAAGGAGTCCTGCCTTTCTTTCCACATCCGTTTACACATAATGGCTCCTGTGGAGCATGGTTCAGCTTAATCAATTCCATAGACTCAGACACAGCAGTTTATCAAGACCATTGGGTATGGGGAAATCTGAACCTAGTTTTATTCAAGGTCTGTTACCCTGACAAGGAGGGTCGCCCCAAAGGAACAGGAACTGATCTAGAAAATGAAGTATATGGATTAGGTAATTTTACACCTAATCTCATGATTCTAAATGTCGAATCCGAAGTTGAACTAGTTTTACCAACAATGTCAGTATTCCCAGCGAAAGGTGAATTGTGTGTAAGAAAGGTTGGTTCCATACATATGGGCCATAGTAAATGCACTACTATAGTAGAATTCAGTGATCAAGGCAAATCCTCATTTAGAGCTTATCGCCACTCCTACTTTATATGTGGTCAGACTGCATATATGCGTCTACCCCTAGATTGGGATGGTACCTGCTACATTGCATTTCTTTTGCCACCTGTTTTTTTAGCTCCTCCTGATTATCACAGAAATATTCATTTAGTAAATAGTAGAGTAAGGAGAGATCTCCCAATAGTTGATTACACTGAAACAGCATGGGAAAAATACACAGATTTCAATAAAGGTCTCTTTCCCTATATAGGTACTGTTACTAATAGTAAGCTGATACGTAGATTAACTAGAACCCTTGAAGCAGTAGTGAATGAAACTATTTCCGCTTTAGGCAATTTAACAGAAGAGCAGTCTGCTATGCGGATTGTTGTGCTTCAAAATCGTCTTGTCCTTGACGTCATCCTGGCTGATAGGGGCGGAGCTTGTAGGGTCATCGGATCAAGCTGTTGCATTTTCATACCAGAAAATTCGCCATCTGTATATAAGGCCATAACTCGCCTTCATAAGATTGTAAGCCAGATACACCAGAACCCAGGCACCTGGACTTGGTCCGGTTGGTTTTGGAGTATAATATCTACCTTTGGATGGAAGGTCCTATCTTTCCTAGGTATTGGCCTTCTCATACTATTCAGTTGCTGTCTATGTCTACAAGGTGGACCAGCGATCTGTGGTCTGTGTGCCACATCATGTATTCCACCACCAAGAATTCATTCGTCACGAAAGAAGAAAGAAGAACAAATGATGTTATATGAACAGATCAATGGATTGATGAAGATTGATATCTCTTAACGGGCAAGTAGGGGACAAGGAGGGAATGTGGAAATATGGATTTTTCTGGTCAGTTATGTCCCCTATCTTGGACCCCAACGGTTCCATGTGCATGTTACAAGTACATGTATGTTCCCTCCAGTTCCAGTTATGAAGACGCAAACACATGTGCGTCCACCATCAAGATGTCCTCTGTCAGATCCGCCATGAATAGGCCGGATATTCCATTCTTAAGTATGAAAGGCCACCGGCTTTATATGGTTCACTTATGACATTTTACAGTCCAGGCAAGTAGGCCCTGATTCTGTCATCGAACTCTTCTTGCCTTCTGCCTCTGAAAGCTCCAGTCTGAGCCTGCATCCGTGACCATGAACTTTGTCTCATTCTCTGCGCGGCTCACGAAGCCTGACATCAGCCTATTCTCTGCCAAGAACTGTATTTCACCTTCGAGTTATCTGCTTCGCCCCTCAGCCGATGCATTCCTGTCTAGTAGTTTAAGTAAACATTCCTTCCAGCTACCGAGCAATGGCTCGGCTTCTCTGTCTTTATGCAAGTAATTCATAGTCCTGTTACCATGGAATATTCCTACCCCCTCGCATTTAGTGTAGACACTTAGACGCTTGTACACGCACGCACAGTCAGTATAGCATAGATTCTGTCCGAGAGTCCTTCTTTTGTGGATAACATAGTTCTTTAAACATAGGATGTTAGATATGATTTGGGATTAGGTTGACTTGACCCCCCAGACTTTTCGTCTCCACATGTAGAGCTAAACGTCAAGTCCCCTTCACCCCCTAGTTGCACGTCAATCACACGTCATGCTGCTGCACGCGCATCTATGCCAAGTATTATCTTATAGATCCACCTATATATGACATCATAACCAATTATGTTCCTTTTTACTCCTTATTACACCCATTTTCGGTTACGCATATGAATCGTCATTTTCCTTATCAATTGTTACGCCTACTGCATTCGTTTCATTTTAATGTATGTTCTATAAAAATCACTTCGTGTCAATAAAGTATGTACTTCACTTCCTGAACCTTCGTGGTGACGGAACTTGGAGCAACCGATTATAATCGATCATTGGAATAAAGCCCATTCCGAACCTCTAATACCACGGATTCTGCCTCTTATTTACTGAGCTGTTTTATTATGTTTCTGTACCAAATTAAGTCCCGGTAATTAAATTATTTACCACAGTTGTCTGTCAGGACTTGAACTAACTGACCGCGAAGGGAAGGGATAAAAGGCGTTGAGCGCCAAACGTATCGCCCGCAATGCCAGAAGATTGAAATGAGACAATTTTTTCTCTGGAGACCAAAGACCCTTGATCTCCAGATCCCCCAGATGAGCACCCCACCGTAGGCGAGAGGCATCCTTATCACTGTGGCCACCGATGGAGGAAGATGAAAGGGCTTTCCTTGAGACAGATTGCCCTCCACACTCCACCAAGACAGATCCGCTGCAGCTGCTCTGGAGAACCTGACAGACTCCCTTAGATCTCCGTTGTGCTGATACCACTGCCTGCAGAGGCACCACTGGAGCGCCCTCATGTGCCAGTGTGCATGGTTGGCCAACAGAATGCAGGAGGCGAACAGACCAAGCAGGCGTAGGACCTTCAGAACTGGAACAACTGCTCCATTGTGGAAGAAAGGGATCATTTCCTGAATGTCGAGAATCCTTTGCGGAGGAGTAAAAGCTCAACACACAGTGGTATCAGTACTGCCCCTATGAACAGGTTGCGATGAGAGGGCACTAGGTGAGACTTGGGCACATTTATCGAAAAACCCAATCTGAACAACAGCTGAGTGTTTACTTGCAGATGACGACGCACCATCTCTGGCGACTCTGCCTTCAGAAGCCAGTCATCCAGGTAGGGGAAAACGGGGATCCCCAACCTCCTGAGATGGGCAGCCACCACCTCCATCACCTAGGTGAAGACTCGAGGTGCAGTAGTAAGACTAAACGGAAGGACCGCAAACTGGTAATGTTGCGAACCAACCGTAAACCGGAGATCCTTCCTGTGCGACTTCAGGATTGGGATGTAAAAATACGCATCCTGCAAGTTGATGGACACCATCCAGTCCTCTTGTTGCAGCGCCTGAAGAACCTGCGCTAGGGTGAGCATCTTGAACCTCTCCTGCTTGAGAAACAGATTCAAGATTCTGAGATCCAGGATGGGTCGTAACCTGCCCTCCTTCTTGGAAATCTGGAAATACCAGGAGTAGCATCATTTTCCTGTCTGGAACCACCTCTATCGCATCTTTTAGTAAAAGGACAAGCACCTCCTTCTGAAGAAGTAAATGATCCTCCATGCAAAACCCTTGGCAAGGAGGGTAAGAAGGAGGGAATTCCCTGAAGGGAAGGGCGTACCCATTTTCTACTAGATCTAGAACCCAAAGATCCGAAGTGATCGATTTCCAATCTTGTAGAAAATGGGTAAGCCGACCTCCCACAGGACCTACTTGATCCAGGATGGCAGATCTAGGGCTGCTTTCCTGCGTTACCAGGAGGGGCCGGGGAGGTAGAGGAGGAGGAGGAAGAAGGCTGACGCCCGGCTCCACGAAAGCAACCTCTGCCCTTACCCCTATAGGATTTGTACAAGGGGTTTTGTTGCTGTTGCTGCTGTTGAGGCTGTCTGTAACAGCGAAAGGAAGACTTTCCAAAGCCACGGTATTGTGTATAGCCAAAACCTTTCGTCTGAGACTGCAGGCCCAAAGACTTCGCATTGGCCTTACTGTTCTTAAATCTTTGTAGAGCAGAATCAGCTTCTCTCCAAAAAGTCTAGAGACATCAAAAGGCAGATCAAGAAGGGTAGCCTGTACATCGGGAGAGAAACCAGAAGACCTCAACCATGCATGTCTTCTTGTTGCAATAGATGAACCCATCACCCTGGCAACCGAATCCGCCGTGTCCATGCCAGACTGAATGACTTGGTGAGCAGCAGCCTGAGAGTCTGCCAGCACCTCACTCAGATTACCCCTATCCTCCTCAGACAATTTAGGAAGAAGTCCATAAGAGCATGAATATATCTACCCAAAAGACAAGTGGCATTGGTAGACTTCAGAGCCATGCTAGCCGATGAAAAGACCTTTGCAGACCGTTCCAACTTCTTGGAGTCCCTGTCAGCAGGAGCCTGCGGAAAAGCACCTGTGGACTGCTTGAAACACGTCGCTTGTACCATTAAACTCTCAGGAGAGGGGTGGGATGAAAGGAACACCGGATCCCCTGGAGCAGGTCTATATCTTCTGGACACCGACCTTGAAACTGCAAGAGCAGAAAGTGGGTTGCGCCATACATCAAGGATTGGCTCAGGCAATGCTTCATTGAAAGGCAAAAGTGGTTCAACTACAGAGGAAGGAGAATGAAGTGTAAGTAAATTAGGATTATACTCAGCCATAGGAAGCTGCAAATCCAAAAGATCAGCAGCCTTCCTTATCACAATATGGTAAGGCGCAACTTCTTCCAAGGGAGAAGCCTTCTGAGAAGCAAAGTCCCACTCTGGGGAAGTATCAAGTCCACTTGCCTCAAACAATCCCTCAAACAAATCCTCCATATCAGCCTGGTACTGTTCCTCCTCTAACAACCTCTGTGCCTCTCTCCTCGAGCGCACCTTCGGTTGCGGCGTCGGCGGCGCCACACGCGGCGTCGATGGCTCCGGGAGCAGCGTCGAAGGAGGATCCGCTGTAGCAACCGGCGCCGATCAAATCCGAGAAGTTTCACAGGATGGAGACAGGGAGTGCCCATATGGTGTTGACATCCTCGGTGCCAGAAACTACCAGGACAGCATCGTCGGCATAAATGGCACAAAAGGAGCCTGAGGATACTGGTGAGTAAGGGTGGGCGTAATGTGCGTAAGGGACCTACGCGGAGAGGCACGGAGACGGAACCAATCTCCACACTCTCCGCATAGTTCTGTTACGCACCTCTCGCCTCCTGCCAGCCTCCCGCCCGCCTCCCGCCCTCCTCCCGCCCGCAGTATTAAATACATTAAAAAAGCAATTTTCAAATAACCTTACCATAACCTTATAGGCGGCGTCCCCAGGCTTCCAGCCGTCTAATTCGCGTCTTCTTCTGGGAAATGTGCATGCGCCGGGAGCCCACGCATGCGCATTCCTGCAGAGGAATGCGCATGTGCGGGGGCCCGCGCATGCGCAGTTCCCAGAAGACACGATGGAGACGGATGGAAGCCCGGGGATACCGCCAATAAGGTAAGGTTATTTGAAAATTGCTTTTTTAATGTATTTAATACTGCGGGCGGGAGGCGGGAGGCGGGCGGCGGGCGGGAGGCCAACTTCCGTTATGCCCGAGTGTGCGGAGATTTGCCTTGTTTCTCCGCCTATATCGCGGAAGGCGGAAGAGCAAATCTCCGCACATTCCGTAGGCAGAATGGAGTAGTCCGCCCACCGTTACTGGTGAGGCACTCCCAAATTAAAAGCCATAGGACCCATCGGACCCGAAGGTGCTCCAGAGGGGTACGAGATCCTGGCGAACACGCCATACATCGCATTAAAAAAATGGGACGGATCCAAACCTAGCGCCGGAAATTGTGGGTACTGCGCCGGTTCAGGATCCAAACGAGGCACCTCAGGAACCGGAGCCGCCGGAGCCAAAGGCGAAGCCAGCAGGAGCCGAAGGAACCTCATCACCAGCCGGATTCGACCCATCCTCTGGAGTCGGAGAAAATCTCGGCGTCGGTGACTGCTCCGGAATCCCTTTGTAAGATGGAGAACGAACCGGAGTCACCTGAGGAGACACTGAAGGAGAAGGAGAGACAAAGTCCTTTACTCGACGATGATGGACTGGAGAAGGAGACCTCGAAGCCACAGCCTTGGACGATCCGCACCGAGATGCATGCCTCTTCTTCTTTTTATGCTTTCTCTTGGAGCCATGCGATGTCGAAGATCTAGACTTCGATCTTTTCCGACCCCTTTTCTCTTTTCTTGCCTTAGCCATATACAGCTTGGCCTCCCGCTCCTTCTGAGCCTTCGGATTCATCTTCCTGCAAGAAGAACAGCCCTTGACGTCGTGGTCAGACGACAAGCACCAAAGACAGTCTTCATGCGGGTCAGTAATCGACATATGTCCCTCGCATTCCTTACAGGGCTTAAAGCCCGACTTCCTCGGGCCGACATGCCAAAAAAGATAGAGATACAATACAAAATACAATGTATCCAGACAAAAGTATGGAGAGTCCCAGAAAAAAAAACATTAGCGTCGATAGCACGGAAAAAAGGGAACTGACGTCATCACGCTGGCGTGGCCCTCTTATGGCTCCAGTGACGTCACGCGGAGCCACGTGCGGAGCCATAGCATTGTGACGACCTCGTCGGCGTGGAGAGCTAGGAAAAAGTTTCAGTGGAATGCTGGCGCAGGGGATATTCATAAGGTGAGGAATCCACAGGCCGATGTATCCATCAGAAGTAAGTTGTCAAATGGTCAGCATGCAGTACACCAAACTTCCATTGTCATAACATGACTCATTTCACACAGATAACAGTGATTGTGGCCATGTGTCCAGTGTCTTAGGTCCACTGCTGTCAGGTCAGTCACCTGAATCTTACTTTAGATATCCCAAGGTTGTAGGCCTAGTCAGGGTGAGACTTGAATGGCCCACTGTCTTGTCTCAGCTATGGAGGGTATTAGGGAGATTACTGTGGATGTCATGCACATTGTATCCAGCTCACCAGTTACAAATGTGATCAATTTTCAACACACTTCAAAATACGACATCCTCACAAGCTTCATGTGGCACACTATGCCACTGGCCTGTCTGGTTGCACTGTCTGTACGGACTTTTGGTACAGGATCTATCCATCTCAAGGTTACAGTCAGCACTGTGTCCCAATCCTGTCTATTCTGCTTCAAGCCACATCTGTAGGTGTCAAGTATGCATGTCCCTTACGTGCAAGACACAATTTGAACACTTTGACAGGCTCACATTGCTTTAGTTAGCCATCAGAGTATGTGACCTAACAGATGTGTTT
The DNA here is from genome assembly GCF_964204655.1 of Triturus cristatus. NCBI lineage: Eukaryota > Metazoa > Chordata > Amphibia > Caudata > Salamandridae > Triturus > Triturus cristatus. Next base: position 1,473,889,139 of record NC_140591.1, on the reverse strand, counting down.
ACAGGCACATTTTACATCTCTCAAGCTGAAAGTAATGCAGCATACACATGGATGTTCAAGCCACCAGTATGCACAGTCAAGGGATGATACACACATGTCAACTGCTATGTATGTAAGACAAAATACATACATTTGATGTGTTGCCAGGTTTCCAACAGTGACCACCTGGGTCTTTCAAAGATTGGCACGTGTGCTCACTGTCACAGAGTCTGACCAATGGATTCTCACATTTGAATGGGGAAAGTGTTGCCTCACACACAAACATGTGATAGGCCAGTGCCTCAGATGACCTGAGTTGGCATACCTGGTCTTGGACCATGGGATACATGTGATTACACTGAACACTACATCTGGGACAACACATTTGGCACAATGATCAAGATTCTCTGAGGCACCCACATTGGTCTCACCTGCTGCCCAGATGTATAGCATTGTTTACGCACCTGTGTGCTCCAATTGCAACATACTGCACATATATGTTTGTACCACACTGAGTACAGGTCATGCATCACTCATGATGGTCAACTATATTCACCTGTTGTCTATTGTGCTGATCAAATGAACACTGGACTACATCCACTACATAGGACCTAAGTGACACACATGTCACAGATGGAAAGGGGTAAAAATTGGCATCTACTGATCATGGGGCATAGTTACCTTTTGAGACAGAAGTGTTGGTTTGGCAGACTGATGACCTGTGAGAGAGGCAGTAGGCTGAGGGAGTGCAACATGCATGTTAAACATAGTTGGTCAACATAGCACATACTCACCCCCTCCTTGCTGCTGCCTGACCTTCAACTGCCCATCCAGGTCAGGGAAGACCACTGCCAGGATCCTTAGCATGTGGGAGGGACAGGGTCCAGCGTCTGCCCCTTTTGCGAAGAGGTGACTGCTTGAGCTGGACCCTTCCAATCCTCCGTGTCCAGCCACAGAGGTCCTGCTACCTCTTCTGGAAGTGGCGGGCTCAGCGTTTGAAGACCCCCCCGGAAAAGACTGCCCGGACTATGGTCTGCCAGATCTCAGCCTTCTGATGGATGACATGGTGACACACCATTACTCCACATGCTTCTGAGTCATACACTTGTACACATAGGTCATGGTCAGAATGGCAAGAATGTCTGAGGGGTAGGCAATTGGCATCATGGGCAGTTGTCCTGTGTGCAATTATCCCTCTAACCCATTAGAACAGTGCTGAGAAGTCAACCCCAGTACACACACACTTCTACAGCACTGTACCTGCCCAGAACCCACATCTACACACTGTAAACTTACTTGAACTCTGTTTGCATGCTTCCCCATGGAATGCCAAGGCTAGTAGTGCATGGTTTTACACATGGCCAATGAAAAGGCAGTGTAATCACCACTCACTTGCTCCTCTGGTTTGCTGTACTGTGGAAGTAGGCTGTCCAATAGGGTCTGGTTCTCCTCATCGGTGAAGGCAGGGGCCCTCTCCACAGTACGTGTCATGGTAGCTTCCAGAGGGTGTAGAAACATGAGCAGAGAGCTGGGGAGGTGCATGAAAGATGCAGGTAGTGCAGGCAAGAGAGGACTGCAGGGAACAGACAGACTTATATCTCTGCAGCAGAGGTGGACTTAGTTCCATGCGTCCACAGCGATAGGTCAGAATTTGTTCGCATTATCCAAATCAGTCCAATCCATTACATTGCTAGCATCCGACAAGCCTACCCCGACGTTCAAAATATCCACATCCGCCTCCTAATGAGTTTGATACATTGGTGATGAAAGCTTACCGAGTTGGATTGCACGCGATTCTGACACAAATCGAAAAGCGTATCTGTCACCATGACGACCAACAGCCAAAGGGTGCGTCCGGCTTGGATCGGATGCGGCTAACGAGTCCTTTGTATACTCACCCGCGACATTCACCATTACAAGCAACAGCCAATCGGTGAATCTGGCTCGGTTCGGCTGCAGCTAATGGGTCATTTGAATACTCACCCGCATCATTCACCATTACAAGCAACAGCCAAAAGATGCGACCAACATGATTCACAGGTGGGTACCGTTTCATTCCACTAATCGGTCAGCAGGGCAGACAGCAGTGAAAAACGTTATGTTCTGGTGCATTACATGTGTGAGGACAGTGATTAACATGACATATTGGACATTGGACTTGAAAGCTCCCACTCCCACAAGGAGCCAAGTTTGAGGGACATACAACACACTGTTTGTGAGGGCCATCACAACATTGAGAGAACACTTCACAGATCACATTCCTGAGCTTGGACACAGTCCCAGTGGATGATTGGGGAAGACGTGCTATGTCCACACATATTCACTGCTTTGGTGGACTGTGGGACACAATGTACATTGTGGTCATTTTTTGTCTGTAAATCTACTGTGCCTGAGTCTTGTACAACGCAGACACTAAGGGCCCGATTCACAGAACTAACTTAAAACAAAATCCTAAACTTACTACCATTTTGGTATTCAGAGAAGGCACTTACTCATTTTGGTATTCACAGAAGGCACTTACTAATTTCGGTATTCACAGAAGTTAGTAACTTTACTACTCCTAAATTGAGAAAAATCCTATCTTTAAGACTTTCGGTATTCACAGAAGGCATTTAGGAGTCCTAAAGTTAAGAGTCTTAACTTTATTACTCCTAAACTGAGAAAAATCCTAACTTTAAGACTTTCGGTATTCACAGAAGTCATTTAGGAGTCCTAAAGTTAGGACTCCTAACTTCTGTGAATACCAAAATGAGTAAGTGCCTTCTGTGAATACCATGAGTAAGTGCCTTCTGTGAATACCAAAATGGTAGTAAGTTTAGGATTTTGTCCTAAGTTAGTTCTGTGAATCGGGCCCTTAATAATTTTGGTACCATGATATTTAGATGCCACATCAGCTTGTTTGTCATGTGAGTAGTTGTTGTGTCTGTGTGTCACAGGCATACGTGGCTGCTTGCCAAATAAATGCCTGCCTCACATTGTCAATATTCTGTGTATGTGATTGTACATGTTTGTCAGACATGACATCATGACAGTGTCCACCGTGTGACAGTGGTGTGCATGGTTTGCATGATGACTTGCTGTCTTTATCATGTGTCCCACGTATCTGGCATTACCTGATGCAGTTCTGTGTACCTTTCAACCATGTGATAGTTGTCACAGACCTATATCTTGGATAGTTTGTTTGGTGGTTGTGGAGTATGTGATGCTTGCTCACATGTACAGTGATGGTCACCAGCGACTAGGTACAGAACAGCACTGTAATTGGTGCCTAACCATAGCTTGGTGACATGTCTTGTAAGTTGTAAGGGTCGCATAGCTGTGCTTTTTATCTAGGCTCAACCTTTGGCCTCTAACTTCATTGTGTCCAGATTGTATGTTGTGTGTGTGTGAATGCATGTTGCTTTGCACATTGGAAAGTTATCTCAACTGTGTTTGCACTTGTAACATAGGCACCGCAGGAGACAGGCAGTCCACAGGCCCTTCCCCAACCGCAAGACCATGGAAGAATGGGATTGCATCAGACGATACCGCTTCACCAGGCCACTCATTGTGGAGTTGGCAGACCAGTTGCCCCCACATTTGCAAGCTGCACGCACATATCCCTTTGCGCTGACCCCCTAGGTGAAGGTGATGGCCGCCCACAGGGTCCTTCCAATATAGAGTGGCAACTGCTGGTGGGATGTCCCAGACAATGTTCAGCTTTGTGCTTCGGGATGTGTTGGAGACACTGTTACATTTTCTGGACCTCTACATCACGTTCCCAGCACCAGGATAGTTGACAGACATCAAGGGGGAGTTTTATGCTTTGGGGCGGATGCCACATGTCATTGGTTTCATTGATGGAACACATGTGGCTTTGATCCGACCACAAGCCAAAGAACAAACCTACAGGAATCAGAAGCATTACCACTCCATAAATGTCCTGGTTGTATGTCTGACTGACATGATGATCTCCCATGTATGTGCATGTTTCAAGGGATCAGCACACAACACATTCATAATGAGAAATAGTGACATCTCCCATTTGATGTCTCAGCTGTGACACGAGCGTGCCTGGCTTGTTGGTAGGTAAATGTTGTGTATCTATGTTGTAGGTTGCTTGTATGTCAGGTTGTACCCTGTTTTCAGACAACTGAAGTCTTTTCTGTGTTCAGTGTAGTAGACGCTCGCTGCTTTGGTTGCCGAAACATCTCCGGAACCCGGTCACCCATGCTGTGGTTCATTTCAATGAGGCACACGGTAGGACAAGATTCCGCTGCCTGGACCGTACAGGAGTCCTCCAATATGCATCATTGAAGGTGTGTAAGATCATCATTGTATGTTGCACGCTCCACAACCTGGCAGTGGGGAATGAGCAACCGCTCATGCAAGAGGGCAGAGACCAGCAGCCACCACCAAGGGAGGATCCAGGACTGGGACAGGTTACCAGTGATGATGAGTAGGAGGAGGAGGAGGATGTTCGGGGACAGCTCATCAACAACCTTTTAACATGAGTGTAAGTATGCAATGAGGAGGTGACAAAGCACTTTTGTAGCATTGTGTGTGTCTGGTGTACAATAAGTTTGTAGGTGTGTGAGTGTTTATCTGACAATGATTGTTGTTTGTGCATTGAAATTGTGTTTTATTTTACAACAGTAGAGGCAATTAGGATCAATACCATGTACTATGGGGGTTGTGATGACCGGGTTATGTGTATCTCTCATGCTGTGTCAGGTTACATTTACTCACAAGACAGTAGGTGAATTCCTGAACTTTTTTTCATTTAATATATCTTATTGGCATTCATAACAAACCGTACAGTCGGCATGTAGAAGTGAATTCCTAAACTTGTTTCTCAGCAAATGTCATTGACATTCCATTATTTGCATTTGTGTGCCTCATTTCAATCTGTACATTTGTGTTTCAGTCACAACATAAGCAGGTATTCTTTGAAAAGTGATTTATTTCAGTGCATGAGTTGATGTCCACAAAGCCGGGTGGTGCTGTACAAAATATGAGGGGTAAAGTGCAGAGAGGAGTTGGTAGTGTCAGTAGATGAATTTTTCAGAGGCCACAGTCATTTGAGTACAAGGACCAGCTTAGACCCTCTATCGAGTGTGAGACAGTTCAATGTCAGTCAACAAAGCGATCGCTTGGCAGACAATGTAGGATATCAGGAGCAGGTTGTCACTTCCTAGGGGTGATGCATAGCCATCTCTCTCTCATGTGTCCTTCTTCGATGACCCCTCTTACATTTTTCAGGGGGACCCTCAGATGCAGGCTGCAGCAGTGCAGGGGACTCTCCGCCAGAGACCATATCCCTCCTTGTGGCAGTTGCGGATGTATATGCACCAGATGTGGTGGGCACACAGGGAGGTGTGGTTATGTTGGTGGCAATCTGGCAGAGGCAGGTGAGTATGTCCCTGTGCATCGCGTCAGATCAACTATTTTGGACATGTGTGAGTCCGTTTTGGACATGTGGGAGTCCATTTTTGCTAAATGTGCAGCCTGCTGCTGTTGCATGGTCCTGAGGATCCCGACTACCTGGCCAAAGTCTCCGATGCAATTCTGATATGTATTGAGAATCCGGGATAGATGTGGGTCAACTTCATCAGGAGCACCAGCTGGATGATGGCACCTGTTCCCACACCCCCTCCCACCACCCCTACCCCCACGAGCAGGACCATTTGTTGCAGGCACAGACGACACTGAGCCTCCTTCATCGTTGACAGTGGTGTCATTTTCTGCCAACTCCAGAGTGCTCTGTGTTGCTGTGCTCTCGTTGTTTGCTTGGTTTGTGTGTCTGTGGGGGTAGTGGTCATCTAGGTGCTCTCAGCTGTTGTTGAAGTGGTCGCAGGGGATGCAGATGGTACAGCTGCTGGTGCTGCAGGCTGACCCACACCAGATGTGCCAGGTAGTTCCTCGTCATCCGAAGAGGGGTGAGAGATACTGCAGAGCTCAGGGTCGGCCAGAGTCTGGGTGTCCTGTTTTGTTCCAGCAGTGTTCCTAGCACGTCCTGTGGGTAGATGAGAGGCACAAGTTTTGTCATTTTTTTCCACAGCTCATCGGATCATACACATTACATCTGCTATTGTACATTAGGATGAGTGTATGAACACAGATTGTCCTCCATTGGCGCAGATGCTGGCCTATGTTTTCAGAGGACATTGTCATTTTTTATAAGAGGGGGCTTGCTGAGCATACCCAGCTCAGTGCATACATGGGCATGATGGGTTTATTTGACTTTACATGTACATAGACATTGACTGTTTAGTGACACCCTGTGCATGACACATGTGTGTTGGTATTTCCCACATTTGTGCTTTGTCAATGATATACGTACGCTTCCTCTTACGATGTGTTGTAAAATTTGTGCATGTGTGCTGGGCTTTGTGCACATCTTATGAAGCCACATTGGTGTGGCTACCAACACACTGAAGGTCTGGTATGTATCTTTGCATTTTTTGATAGTATTTTGAGGGATGTGCTGCTGGTTCTCATCTCATTGGGCACCTGGGAATAACTGTGAGTAGCGAAATGTGTTACTGCTTTGCGTTGTGCCTGATCACATCTTGGATATTGGCCTTGTCCTCCATGGACAGATGAGTTAACCAAGTCTGCTTTATTGCTTTTTTGTGGCTCGGAGCTTTGAGATACGAAGGTTTATGTGCTTGTGTTCTGCTGCTGAACCTTGCACCCCTCCTCCCACCTAGGCTAGCCACCCAGGCCAGCTTACTCCTCATAGACAAAGGCTCACTGACAGTAAGGGGAGTGTAGTCGCAAGGAGGCTGACACTGCTGCATGATGTAGGACTTGAATGCAACTCATAACAATGCCTTGTGCACATGACACCATGCACCAGTGTCGGCCATCTTGCTTGGCCACTTCTATTCACTGTCAGGCAGCCATTGGCCCTGATGAACGGGTTGCTTTGGGTGTGGGTAGGCATGTGTTCTATGAATCCAACTCACATCATGCCCTGTCCTCCATACACCTTCCCAGCCAGAACAAGCAGTCCACCTGTGACTATGCTGTCCTTGAGAGTGAATGGAATGGAGTACCAGAAAGATGGGTGATATTGGTAACTCGTATGAGGGGCACAAAGCCATGATGTCAGTTTAACTCACAGCAAACACAAGACCCCAGTGTCAGCCATCTTGCCAATACTTTTCCAATCACTGTGAGGTGAGCATAATTCCGGGTGGTCTTGTTGTGCTATGTTGGAGGAAGAGTACTTGCACTGACTTCAACTCCCATCATGCCCTGCCCTTCACAAACGTTAGCAGCGAGACCAAATAGCACAGAGAGAAATATGCAGTCCCTGAGAGTGAATGGAATGAAGTACCAGCAAGATGGTTGACACTGGGGACTGGTGTGATGAGCATAAGGCCTAGATGGGAGTTGTGGGCTGATCTGACACCAGTTCCCAGTCTCAGCCATCTTGCCAGTACATATGCAATCAATCCCAGGGACTACTTTTTTCTCGGTGTGCTGTTTGGTCTGGCTGGGAAGGTGTGTGGAGGGCAGGGCATAATGGGAGTTGAATTCAGTGCAAGTACTCTTCCTCCCACATAGTGCAACAGGACCACCAGGAACTGTGCTCACCTCACAGTGATTGTAAATGTACTGGCAATATGGCTGACACTGGGGACAGGTTTGATGAGCATGGGGCCTTGATGGAAGTTTGTGTCACAGCAGGTACAAGCCCCCTGTTTCATCCATCTTGGCAACACACTTTCTCTCCATCCCAGGTAAGGTGAGTCACAGGAAGTATGTTTGGGATGGCTGCAAGGTTTGTGTGGGCACAGGTCTGATGGGAGTTGTAGTCACACCCAAAACTCTTCCTCACACACCTCCCAGATTGTTCATCTGGGCCAACGGCTACATCACAGGTTGGGGAGGTGTACTCACAACATGACTAGCACTGCTACGAGGTGTTGATCCTGAAGCACAATACCATCATAGCCATGTGCTACAAACAGCAGGCCCCTGTGTCACTTATCTTGGCAGTACATTTCGACTCACTCCCAGGGAATGCATAGTCCCAGGTGTGCTCCCTGGGCTGGCTGGGAAAGTGTGTGTAGGGCAGGGCATGATGTGAGTTGAAGTCACAGCTAACACTCCTCCTCCCAGATAGGCCAACAAGCCCACCTGGTACTATGCTTTCCTCACAGTGAATAGCAATGTACTGGCAAGATGGATGACATTGGTGACTGCTGTTTGTTTTGACCACAACTCCTATCAAGGCGGCCTTGTTTTGCTCATACCAGTCCCCAGTGTCAGCCATCTTGCCAGTACTTTTTCACTCACTGTGAGGAAAGCATAGTGCCAGGTGGGCTTGTTGGGCTATGTGGGAGGTAGAGTGTCAGCTGTGACTTCAACTCCCATCATGCCCTGTCCTTCACACACCTTCCGAGCAAGCCCACACAGCACACCTGTGACTATGCAGTCCCTGAGAGTGAATGGAAATGTACTGGCAAGATGGCTGACACTGGGTCCTGTTGTTTGCTTCACTTAATCTATACATATAAGATTGCATTCTGGTAAAACAAGCTGCTTTACACTCCTTCTGAACTAAACCTGAAGGCTGCTCTGCACAGCTATTACTTAGAGAGCTTTCCAAGGTTGTCTAAGACCTCTTAAATCACCATAAAGGTTGTCTGGACTGGTGCAAGGTGCCCACTTACATAGACGGACATCATATACCAGGCCAGCTTCCCACAGCTACCCAAATCAGCGCCTCCATTTCCGAGAGCAGTGGCTATTGCAGGTTGATTCTGCCTAAGCCCTAGAACCTCATACAATCCACTTTGGTGTTATTCATTAACTCAGATCTATCCATTTCTGTCAACTGCAGCCTGAAATCAAAATGTATTTAATGGTCTCAAAATTATACTAGACTCATTTTAGTTTGTGACTACACGTGTGGAGAGAGGGCTAGTTTGTCATATCTAGAGCAACAGCAAAGCACCCCCTCAGAAGAAACTATAACCGATGAAAGAAGGAACTAACGCAGCAATATCAAATCACACTCTCCCTCTTCAGGAAAATCGATCATTGTAGGTTATATACAGTCTCATCAATTTCTCATCTTACAAACTACGATGCTGGGATCTGAAACCATAATCTCTCTTTACCTTTGTCATCACACTAGAATCTAAACCTTTTTATTGATTATAAATAATTCAACTTCCCACCTATACGCCCTTGGGACTATCAACCTTCTGCATTAAAATCCACTGCAGAATCATTTCAAAGCACAATCTCATACAAAGAGCGTAGTCACTGACTCAACAATCAAAAGCAGGTGCTCTATCTCCAAGAAGAGAGGCCACAGTGAGTTGATTCTGCCTTAATCCTGGACATTTATACAAGCTACTATTTATAGATAGTAAAAACTGATCCTGGATTCGCTGTACTTCTAACCTATAATAGTATACGACTACTCAGCCCCAAACCTCCCTGCATTTCGAAACACTTCACAAGCCGCTTCCACCAGCATCACACCGGAGGAGTAGAGCCACTGACTCAGCTACCCAAATTAGCGCCTCCATTTCGGAGAGCAACAACTCTGCCTTGACACTGGAAGCTCAATCTATTTGTTGAAAATAAACTATGATTCAGGCCCAAGTCAACTTCCCACCTATATGCGACTGGGACTACTCAACACCCTGCATTACAATCCACTGCAGAATCATCTCATACAAAGAGCGGAGTCACTGACTCAGCAACCCAAATCAAGCACTCTAGCTCCAAGAAGAGCGGCCATTGTGAGTTGATTCTGCCTAAATCCAAGACGCTAATACAAGCCACTACTTATAGATTATAAAAGCTGATTGTGGATTCGCTATACTTCAAACCTATAATAGTATGCAGCTACTCAGCCCCACACCTAACTGCATTTCGAAACACTTCACATCACACCCGAGGAATAGAGCCACTGACTCAGCTACCCATATCCGCGGCTCCATTTCCAAGAGCAGTGATTCTGCCTTGACAATGGAAGCTCAATCTATTTATTGATTATTGTTAGAACTGGGGGTCTGTATTTGGCAATGCTATGCACCGTTGTCCAAATAGGGACCCTTGCTTCTAAGTCAAGGAAAGGGATTACACTACTGGATAACCCCTGCTCACCCCCTTGGTAGCTTGGCACGAGCAGACAGGCTTAACTCAGAGGCAGTGTATTAAGCATTTGTGAACACATACAGTAACACAGTGAAAACACTACAAATGGACACCACACAGGTTGTATAAAAATAAGTATTCTTTATATAGACTTATCACAAGACCACAAACAACAAAAATCCACAATACTGTACTCAAAATAGACTTAAAGATGGTAGAAGTAACTTAGTTCAAGTTGATGATAAATGCGACACGTTTCTCACAAAAGTATGTGGACGCGTAATGCAAAACAAACAAAAGGTTCGCAGGGAGGGTGATACGTCGGTTCCTTGCTTCGGGTGTAGAGGATGCGTCTTGTTCCTTACCAGAGAGGAGGTGATGCATTGATTCTCGTACTGCGTTCCGGTTACGATGCGGCAAGATGGCGCCTCGATGCGATGCGACAATCCAATGCGATAAGATGGCGTCCTTGATGCGATGCGACGACGTGAAGATGATGCATACACGCATGGAGGCCGTGCGGCGAACTCTGTAACTTTGGAGTTGAGTCGCACTTCCAGCTCCCAGCAACACGCAGGCTTCTGCTGACAGAATTCCCAGCAAGGAAATTCAGAGGGAAGCTGGTGGTGAAGTCTTTTGTCCCTGAGACTTCAGCAGGAGGCAAGCACAAGTTCAAGCCCTTGGAGAAATATTCTGCAAGATGATGAAAGTTCTTTAAAAGTTCCTTCTCCTTTCCTTGGCAATGAAGACACCACTGCAGGCCAACCCAGCAACACAGCACACTGGCAGGGGGACAGTCCAAACTCCTGCAGCTTCCTTGGTTCTTATCCCTGGCAAAGGTTTGTCTTGTTGTTCCAGAAGTGATCTAAGGTCTTGGGGTCTGGGTCCCCATATTTATACTACTATTCTCTTTGTTCTCTGAAGGCAGAGGGTCCTGTACCTAGTTCAAAGCAGTTCTGGGTGCATTCTGCCAGTGTACACCTTCTTCCTTTGTCAGTGTGGGCCAGGGTCCTCAGACACACCACAGGGGGTGGAACCAGTATTGTGGAAGGCAGGCACAGCCCTATTCAGACCCAGGTGCTACTCCTCCCACCACTCTACATGCAGATAGGTCTATTCAGCCCTGTGCTGACTCACCCTGTCTCTTGGAGTCTCCCCAGCCACTGTCACTCACAAACCAGACATACAATACACAAGCTAGCAATGGCAGGCTGGATGGTTAGATAAGAAAATACCTACTTTCTAAAAGTGGTATTTTCAAACACAGAATGTCAAAACCAACTTCTCTAAAAGATGTATTTTATCATTCTGAGTTCAGACATACTAAACTCGAATTTCTACCATGTGCCCTGGGTCAGTTAGGATTCTAAGAGGTTATAATCAAACTGCCCATTCTGGCCTATGGGGACAGGTAGCCTTGCAATAGTGAAATACGAAAATGGCTGTAATTCACTATCAGCACATGCCACACACATCAGGGCATGTCCTACCTTTTACATACAATGCACCCTGCCCTTGGGCCTACCTTAGGGGTGTCTGATATGTAGAAAAGGGAAGGTTTAGAGACTGGGAAGTGGGTGCACTTACCAAGTCAACATGGCAGTACTAGACTGCACACAGGCTCTGCAATGGCAGGCTTGAGACACACTTTACAGGCTGCTTCTGTGGATGGCACATTCAGTGCTGCAAGCCCACCAGCAGCATTTGATTTACAGGCCCTGGGCACACATGGTGCACTATACTAAGGTCTGACAAGTAAATGACATAAGCCAATCATGGAGTCACTAATCAATACATCAATTTAACATAGGGAGAACTTGCACTGTGGCACTGAATAGCAGTGGCACAGTGTCCAAAGCATCTAAACCAGCAAAACATATCAAAAACAGAGGAGGCAATCAGTGAAAAATGGAAGGGAGACTCACGCCAATGGTACCAGGTCTAACACGTGTCCTCTCCAGCTGAAATGTGGGGAGAACTACCCTACCTCCTGGGAGTTCTCATCACTAAGACGGAAAAATCTGGACAGACCGTCAGCATTGGCATGTTCTGTACCAGAGCGGTGTTCCGCCGTAAAACCCATACCCTGTAGGAAAATGGACCGCCTCAACAACTTTGGGTTCTCACCCCTTATCTGCATCAACCATCTGAGGGGCCTGTGGGCCTTTGGTCTGTCTGAACCCGGAAGTGAGTTCCAAACAGGTACGATCTCAACTTCTTTAGTACCCAGACCACAGCAACTGCCTCACGCTCAATTGCACTCCACCTCTGTTCCCGTGGAAGTAACTTCCAACTGATGAAGGCTACAGGTTGGTCTAGTCCCTCCTCATTAATCTGTGAAAGAACAGCCCCTACACCATGCTCTGAAGCGTGTGTTTGGAAATGAATTCCTTTGAGAAGTTGAGCGCCTGAAGCACGGGTGCTGTGCACATGGCAGTCTTCAGGGCGTCAAAAGCCTTCTGACAGTTGTCAGTCCAGTTCGCTTTCTTGGACTGCTTCCTGGAAGGCAGCTCAGTCAAGGGTGCAACAATGTTGCCATACCCTTTGACAAACCTCCTGTGGTACCCCGTGAGTCCTAAAAAGGCTCTCACCTATGTCTGGGTCTTGGGGGGTTCTCATGCCAGGATGGTATCAATCTTGGGTTGTAGGGGCGCCACCTGGCCGCCACCCACCTGGTGCCCCAAGTACACCACTGAACCCTGCCCAATCTGGCACTTACTCGCCTTGATCGTGAGGCATGCCTTTCGCAGTGCATCAACACTTTCCAGAGGTGGCGCAGATGTTCTTTCCAACTGGCGCTAAACACTGCAATGTCATCCAGGTAGGCGGCACTGAAATCCTCCAGTCCAGCCAACACCTGGTTGACCAACCTCTGAAAGGTGGCAGGGGCATTCTTCATCCCAAAGGGCATAACCCGGAATTGGTAGTGCCCATTTGGTGTGGTGCATGCTGACCTCTCTTTGGCCCCATCAGTCAAGGCGATCTGCCAGTACCCAGATGTCAAATTAAACGTGCTGAGGTACCGTGCAGTCACTAACTGATCAATGAGCTCATCAGCTCTGGGGATGGGGTGCGCGTCAGTCCTAGTGACTGAATTGAGTCCTCGGTAGTCCACACAGAACAAGAGTTCAGGTGTGGCACCAGGCGTGGCAGCCTTTGGGACCAAGACCACTGGGCTGGCCCAAGGGCTGTTAGAGGACTCTATCACCACTAAGGCAGACATCTTGGAGACCTCCTCCTTGATGTGAGCTCTGACCCAGTCAGTTACTCTGTAAGCCTTGTGCTTCACAGGAGGATTGTCTCCAGAGTCCACATCATGGACACACCACTCAGTGACACCAGGAACCAGGGAGAACAAATCAGAGAATTGTCCCAACAGTTGGCGACAACCTTGCTGCTGCTCAGGGGTCAGTGTGGCAGAGAGGCTGACACTATCCACTGACCCATCTTGCTCTGTTGCAGACAGGAGGTCAGGAAGAGGCTCGGTCTACTCCTCCATTCCATCATCTGTCGCTAGGAGCACGCCGACTTTGGACCTTTCCAAGTGGGGCTTCAGGCGGTTAACATGCAGGACCCGCAAAGGGTTACTAGGAGACCGCAAGTTCACCAGGTAGGTGACATCACTCTTGCGCTCTACCACCTCAAATGGTCCGGTCTACCTGTCCTGGAGCGCACAGGGCTCTACAAGGGCCATGACCCAAACTTTCTGACCAGGCTGAAGCTCAATCAGAGTGGCATTCTGATCGTACCACCGCTTCATCTCTTCGTGGCTGGCTTCCAGATTCGCCTGAGCGACTGTCTGAATTGCTGAGTCTGGTTCCTGAAGGCCAGCATGTAACTGTATACATCCTGGGGAGGTTTCCTGGGAGATTGCTCCCAGCCTTCCTTGGCCAGACTCAAAGGTCCTCTTACCGGGTGTACTGTCCATACAGCAGTTCAAAGGGGCTGAACCCTAAGGACTTCTGTGGCACCTCACCGTAAGCAAAAAGAAGGCATGGCAAGAGGATGTCCCACTTACGGCTCATAGGTTCCTCAAGACCCATAATCATGCCTTTAAGTATCCGTTTGAATCTCTCAACCAGCCCATTACCTTGGGGGTGGTAAGGAGTGGTGAACTTGTATGTAACACCGCACTCCTGCCACAGGGACTTCATATAATTAGATATGAAGTTTGTACCACAGTCTGACACCATCTCTCTGGGGAACCCCACACGGGAGAAAATCCCCATCAGTGCATGTCCCACCACGGGGGCCGTCACTGTCCTGAGCGGGATGGCTTCCGGGTACCGGGTAGCATGGTTTACCAAGACCAGGATAAACCTGTTGCCCATGGCTGTCTTGGGGTCCAGTGGCTCCACAATGTCAATGCCTACCTGTTCAAATGGGGTACTGACTACAGGGAAAGGTTAGAGAGGAGCCTTGTGCTTCCTTCCACTTTTCCCACTTGCCTGGCAAGTTTGACACGTCTGACAATGAGTATCTGAACTCTTCCGCATCTGGGGCCAATAAAAGTGGGTAACAAGCCTTTCAAAGGTCTTGTCCTGCCCCAGATGTCCAGCTAACGGCACATCATGAGCCAAACCCAGTAGGAAGGCTCTGAAGCGCTGAGGTACCACCAGCACACGGGCTGACCCATGTGCAGCAACCTTAGGCTCGCTATACAGGAGGTCGTTCTCCCAGTAGATCCAATGTGATCCAGACTGATCACCTGCTGCCTGGTTTGTGGCCTGTTGCCGCAAACACACAAGAGAAGGACACTTCTGTGCTGCACAAAATTCCTCCCTGGAGGGTCCTCCTCCTTGCTGCCAATGGGTCAGCTCAGGCAGGTCCCACAGTTCAACAACTTGCTCCCCTGTAGGTCCCAGGGAATCCGCCTCAAGGTATGCCTCCTGCTGGACCGTGGGAACAATGGGGGCTGGTTTCCCGCACCCCTACCTCTTCTCTTTACGGCAGGTACCTGTGCTATACTTTCAGGGGCTCCAGGATCTCTTGAACACCCTTACTGGCTGCCATAGACCGAGTGATCACACTCGCCCACTCAGGCAGACCCAACATCTCCAAATGAGATCTTGTCTCTACCTTAGCCCAAGGAGAGTTCTCTAAATCATTGCCTAACAGACAATCAACAGGCATGACAGGCCTCACAGCTACTTGAAGAGTACCCGAGACCCCCCCCACTCAAAGGGAACTTGAGCCACCTCACACTGGCTCTGCGAGTTGTCCGCGGCAACTACAGGGAAGAATGCAGGGGGGATAACCTGCTCTTTGGACATCAACCGGCAACTGACAGCTGTCACACTAGCCCCAATGTCTCTTAGAGCTGCCACCCTATGGCCATTGATGGTCACCCACTGACTGTATTTCTTAGTGTTATCAGGCAGTTGGGTCTTAGGGACCATCTCAAAGTCTCCTAAAGAGACTAGGGACATTATTGCGGGACCCCACCCACCTTAGGCACCCATCTCCTCCCCCCCAGGGCTACACTCGCCATCTGACGGGGTGGTGCACGGGGTGGCACATACTGATCCTTTTGGGGACACTGGGGATCATACCAACGGTGTCCCACTTAATTACACTGAAAGCATGTAGCGGGCCCCCTGTGAACAGGTTTACCTGTCGGGGCTCTGACTTTTTCTCAGGGGGAGGCTGGGAACCCTTCCCTTGGTTCCCTTGGGAATTACTTTGGGGCCCTTTCTGGAACTTCCTCTGGTTACCCTTGTCCCCCCCACTCTTCTGCTGGGGACCCTGCCCACCTTTGGCGAAGTCTCCCACGTGACCCTTGTGGACCCGGGTACTGACCCAGCGGTCCGCCTCCTCAGCAAGCTTCCTATCAATAAGGTGCTGGCGTAGCTCAGAAAAACAATTAGCAGACAAGTGCTCCCATGCAAACAAATCATAGAGGGCTTCAAAAGTATCCACTTTGCTACCCTTCACCCAACCATCCATAGCCCTGCAAAAAAAGATACATATTCTACCCAAGTGGTTGCCTCCAGCTTCTTACAATTCCTGTCTATAGAGTTCTGGGGTCAAACCATACATTGTCATCAGGGCTTCCTTCATGTGGGCATAAGACATCCTATTTTCACTGGGTAGGTCTTACAATGTATCCCTCCCTTCACTCACAAAGCTGCCCCACAACCCCGCTCCCCAATCCTCAGGGACCTGGTGGGCCGACATTGCTATCTCATAGGCTGCCCAATATTTTCATGTTTATGGTAATCTTTGATGACATCCTTGGGGATATTTACCCTGCCTTCTGAAGGCATAGATAGTGCGCTGCCACCAGAGGGATTGATTTCTAAGCCCTTTGCTTTGAGCTCTAATACCCTCAACATCCTCTCATGTTCCAATCTCATTCTCTCTCTCTCCAAGGATATTCTGCTATTCTCTAGGTCCCTCCGACTCTCAATCTTGAGCTTGGCCATCTCCATTCTATGCACCCTATTTCTCTCCCTGTCTTGCAGCTCTCTGGGGGACAGGCCTTTGGAAGAGACACTACTGCCAGGTGGGGACGGTACCCCTTCCCTAGCTGGAAACACTGGCCTATCCAGCTGCCCATCTGCATCCCCAGCTGGCTCCACCACCAGCTCAGGGGCATTTCTTGCTTCCACCCAGGCCCTCAGAGCCTTTTGGTACTCATCCTTTTTGGAAATGCCTTGGGTAGCAACTTTAAATTTTCTGCAGAGGTGCTTGAGCTGTTTCAAAATGTACGTTTCCAACCTCTCTTCCTCAAAATATACATCCATAGATGCAACAGATGCTGGTCTGCTCATGGCAGTAACAATTGGCAGCTCTCAGGAAAAATAACAGTCCAAGGAAAAAATTCTAAGAAAAAGTATGTGGTTGTGATTGGTCTGCACTCACTAGTAGTGTACACCAATTACTGTATATGAGTCACAAATGCAAGTCCAGAATCCTCTCTGCTGACCACCAGTGTTAGAACTGGGGATCTCTAGTTGGCAATGGTATGCACCTTTGTCCAAATAGGGACCATTGCTTCTAAGTCAGGGAAAGGGGATTACACTCTTGGATAACCCCTGCTCACCTCCTTGGTAGCTTGGCACGAGCAGACAGGCTTATCTCAGAGGCAGTGTGTTAAGCATTGGTGAACACATACAGTAACACAGTGAAACCACTACAAATTGACACCACACAGGTTGTATAAAAATAAGTATTCTTTATATAGACTTAACACAAGACCACAAACGACAAAAATCTACAATACTGTACTCAAAATAGACTTAAAGATTGTAGAAGTAACTTAGTTCAAGTTGATAATAAATTCAACACGTTTCTCACAAAAGTACCTAGATGCATAACGCAAAACAAACAAAAGGTTCGCAGGGAGTGTGATGTGTCGGTTCCTTGCTTCGGGGGAGGCGATGTGTCGCTCCTCAATGCTTGCGCAGAGTAGGAGATGCGTCTTGTTCCTTACCGGAGAGGAGGTGATGAGTTGATCTGCATTCCGGTTATGATGCGGCATGATGGTGACTCAATGTGATGTGATAATCCGGTGCGTTGCGATAAGATGGCGCCCTTGATACAATGCAACGACGTGAAGACAATGCGTGCATGCCCAACGGCCGTGCGGCGTACTCTGTAACTTTGGAGCCGCGACAGGCCCAGCGACATGCTTCTCCGGTGATGCGACGGCAACCCTCATGGTGGCGACACGCTTCTCCGGTGATGAGTCAGTAAATAGCCGTGACGAAGGCACGCTTCTCTGGTGATGCGGCGGCGACACGCTTCTCCGGTGATGCGACGGCACCAGCAGCGACTGCGACACGCTTCTCACTGAGTCGCGCTTCCAGCTCCCAGCGACACGCAGGCTTCTGCAGACAGAATTCCCAGCAAGGAAATTCAGAGGGGAGCTGGTGGTGAAGTCTTTTGTCCCTGAGATTTCAGCAGGAGGCAAGCACACGTTCAAGCCCTTGGAGAAATATTCTGCAAGATGATGAAAGTTCTTTAAAAGTTCCTTCTCCTTTCCTTGGCAATGAAGACACCACTGAAGGCCAACGCAGCACACTGGCAGGGGGGCAGTCCAAACTCCTGCGGCTTCCTTGGTTCTTCTTCTTGGCAAAGGTTTGTCTTGTAATGTAATGTAATGTGAGCTGTATTTATATAGCGCAAACTGTCACCCAACGGGTATCCTGGCGCTGCGAGTTACCGGGATGTCGAAGTGCCAGAATGAAAAACGGCTATCCCCAAGACTAGAAAAGGGCAACAAAAGAAGAGCCACGAAAGAAGAAAGAAGGTACCTTTAGAAATCCATATCATATCAGCATTTTTGTGTTATTCCTCCCTAGGGAACAGCCACGTTTTCACCTTCTTCCTAAATTGAAGCAGATCCTGAATTTGTCTGATATTGAGGGGGAGAGCATTCTCAGCCGCGAGGCTGCAGGACTGAAAGCTCTGCCTCCTGTCCTGGATCTTTTAAATCTCATGATATTCACCAGATTTGTTGTTGCTGAGCGAAGATTTCTTGAGGGAGCATACCACAATAATTTATTCTGGACTGGTTTAGGTCCCCGACCATGGACTGCTTTTAAGACAATACAAAGAGATTTAAATTGTATTCTCTGATGAACTGGCAGCTAATGGAGATCCCTCAGAGCTAAAGATGTAGAGGACCTCCTCTGCCTTTTTAGAGCTAGTCTTGCTGCAATCGTCTGAATTCTTTGCAACTTTCGTATCAGTAAATTGGGTGCTTCCAAATACAGCTAGTTGCAGTAATCCAGCCTGTTCAGGATTACACCCCTCACCACTTGTCTCCTGATGGAATCTGGTAGTATTGGGAGGATCTTCCGTAAGGCTCTGATCAAGGAGAAATATGTGCCGACTACTTTATTGACTTGAGAGTCCAGCTGAAGGTTGTTGTTCATTAGTACCCCCAGATTATGCACTGTTTTCACTGGAATTAGTGGTTTGTCTGGGGTAAGCCGAAAGTCAATAGGTAGGGGGTGAGCTATTTTATATGTAGCACGGTACACAATTTCCATTTTATCTCCATTGAATTGTAACTGGTTGTTTCTGAGCCAATTTGTAGTGCTTTGCATGCACTGGTGGAATTTATCCATCGTAACTGCCCGGCTCCCCTCTAGCGAGAACACTAGTTGTGTGTCGTCTGCGTAGTTTATTAATTCAATGCCACAAGATTTAATGATGGGGATGAGTGGGTGCAGCTATATATCAAATAAAATCGGGCTTATTGCTGACCCCTGCGCACCCCTTGTTGAATGGCGCTTTTTGTAGATACAAAAGGAGGAATTGTCACTGCCTGCTGTCTGCCCGCCAGATAGGACTGGAGCCATTTAACGCCTGACCCTTGATTCCTATATTCCTGAGTATTTCCAGCAGAGTATCATGGTTCATCGTATCGAATGCGGCTGACATGTCCAGTAGTACCAGTACAACCGGATTTCCATTGTCAGCACGCATTCTTAGGTCATCAAGGACTGTGACTAAAGATGTTTCTGTTCCGTGCTCAGGACGGAATCCAAATTAAGCCTCATCTAGCAGATGGTTTTCTTCTAGGAAGAGAGAGATGGATTTGCTTACTGCTCGCTCCAGAATTTTTACAGGATAAGGTAGTAGTGAAATAGGCCTGTAATTGGGCGGACAGAGAGGATCAAGTGAAGGCTTTTTCATCAGTGGAGTACCCATTGCCTGCTTCCAGCCTTCAGGTACCTCTCCTTTGTCCAGCGTCTGACAAGAAATTTGATACAGTCGTGGGAGGAGTTCTGAGCGGAATTCCTTTCATATTCTCTGCAGAAGAGGATCCAGCGGTGAGCCGGAAGTGACACTCAGAGCTAATTTATTGAACGCATCCACCGTGGGGATGTGGAAGTGTTCCAGTATAGCCTGTTGACCTGTATCAGTTTCCACCTCCTGCTTTTCCAACAGCAGTGATGTCACTAAAATATTTCCATCACTCGTGCTAGATGCTTGTTTTAATTGAGCCTGTTGATAATTTTGTTCATCTTATCGTCAAAATAGACGGCAAGATCATCACAGAGCTTTTGTGCCGCTGTGATCTTACTACTTGCACAGGCAGGTTTAGATAGGTCCCTCACTATATTGAAAACAGTCTTGGCACTGTTGGGAGCCTGCAGAGTAATTTTTGTGTAGTATTCAGCTTTTGTCTTAGTGATTGCTGCCTGTTGTTCAAGAAGTGATCTAAAGTGTTGGGGTCTGGGTCCCCATATTTATACTACTATTCTCTTTGTTCTCTGAAGGCAGAGGGTCCTGTACCTAGTTCAAAACAGTTCTGGGTGCATTTTGCCAGTGTACACCTTCTTCCTTTGTCAGTGTGGGCCAGGGTCCTCAGACACACCACAGGGGGTAGAGCTAGTATTGTGGAAGGTAGGCACAGCCCTATTCAGACCCAGGTGCTACTCCTCTCACCACTCTACATGCAGATAGGTCTATGCAGCCCTGTGCTGACTCATCCTGTCTCCTGGAGACTTCCAAGCCCCTGTCACTCACAAACCAGACATACAATACACAAGCTAGCAGAAGCAGGCTGGATGGTTAGATAAGAAAATGCCTACTTTCTAAAAGTCGTATTTACAAACAAAGAATGTTAAAACCAACTTCACTAAAAGATGTATTTTATCATTCTGAGTTCAGGCATACTAAACTTGAATTTCTAAAATGTACCCTGGGTCAGTTAGGATTATAAGAGGTTATAATCAAACTGCCCATTCTGGTCTATGGGGACAGGTAGCCTTGCAATAGTGAAAAACGAAAATGGCTGTAATTCACTATCAGGACATGCCACACACATCAGGGCATTTCCTACCTTTAACATACAATGCACCCTGCCCATGGGTCTACCTTAGGGGTGTCTGATATGTAGAAAATGAAAGGTTTAGGGACTGGGAAGTGGGTGCACTTACCAAGTCAACATTGCAGTACTAGACTGCACACAGGCTCTGCAATGGCAGGCTTGAGACATACTTTACAGGCTGCTTCTGTGGATGGCACATTCAGTGCTGCAAGCCCACCAGCAGCATTTGATTTACAGGCCCTGGGCACACATGGTGCACTATACTAAGGTCTGACAAGTGAATCAAATAGGCCAATCATGGAGTCACTAATCAATACATCACTTTAACATAGGGAGCACTTGCACTGTGGCACTGAATAGAAGTGGCACAGCGCCCAAAGCATCTAAACCAGCAAAACATCAAAAACAGAGGAGGCAATCAGTGAAAATCTGGAATGGAGACTCACACCAATGGTACCAGGTCTAACAATAATAAAGTATGATCTAGACCCAATTCCACTTCCCACCTATATGCGACTGGGACTACTCAACCCCCTGCAGTCTACTGCAGAATCACCTTATAGCACAATCTCAAACAAAGAGCAGAGGCACTGACTCAGCAACCCAAATCAAGCACTCTATCTCTAGGAAGAGCGGCCATTGTGAGTTGATTCTGCCTAAATCCTAGACGCTAATACAAGCCACTACTTAAAGATTATAAAAACTGATCATGGATTGGCCATACCTCTAACCTATAATAGTATCGAACTACTCAGCCCCAAACCTACCTGCATTTCGAAACAATTCAGAACCTGCTTCCTGCAGCATCACATCTGAGGAGTAGAGCCACTGACTCAGATACCAAAATCAGCGCCTCCATTTCCAAGGGCAGCGATTCTACCTTGACACTGGAAGCTCAATCTATTTATTGATTATAAACTATGATCCAGGCCCAATTCAACTTCCCACCTATATGCGAATGGGAATACTCAACCACCTGCATTTCAATCCACTCCAGAATCATCTCTTAGCACAATCTCATATAAAGAGCAGAGTCACTGACCCAGCTACCCAAATCAGGCACTCTATCTCCAAGAAGAGCGGCCATTGTGAGTGGATTCTACCTAAATCCTAGACGCTAATACAAGCCCCAATTTATAGATTATAAAAATTGATTGTGGATTGGCCACACCTCTAACCTATAATAGTATGTGACTAATCCTCCCTGCATTTCAAAACACTTCACAACCCGCTTCCAGCAGCATCACAGCCCGAGGAGTAGAGCCACTGACTCAGCTACCCAAATCAGCGCCTCCATTGCCAATAGCAGCAACAATGCCATGACACTGGAAGCTCAATCTATTTATTGATTATAAACTATGATCCAGGCCCAATTCAATTTCCCACCTATTTGCAACTAGGACTACTCAACCCCCAGCATTACAATCCACTGCAGAATCATCTCATAGCACAGTCTCATACAAAGAGCAGAGTCACTGACTCAGCTACCCAAATCAGGCACTCTGACTCCAAGAAGAGCGGCCATTGTGAGTTGATTCTGCCTAAATCCAAGATGCTAATACAAGCCACTATTTATAGTTTACAAAAACAAATCGTGGATTCGCTATACCTCTAACCTATAATAGTATGCGACTACTCAGCCCAAAACCTCCCTGCATTTCGAAACACTTCACAACCCGCTTCCAGCAGCATCACACCCGAGGAGTAGAGCCACTGACTCAGCTACCCAAATCAGCACCTGCCTTTCCAAGAGCATCAGCACTGCCTTGACACTGGAAGCCCAATCTATTTGATTATAAACTATGATCCAGGCCGAATTCCACTTCCCACCTATATGCGACTGGGACTACTCAACCGCCTGCATTACAATCTACTACAGAATCATCTCATAGCACAATCTCATACAAAGAGCGGAGTCACTGACTCAGCAACCCAAATCAGGCACTCTATCTCCAAGAAGAGCGGCAATTGTGATTTGATTCTACCTAAATCCTAGACGCTAATAAAAGCCACTATTAATGGATCATAAAAACTGATTGGGGGTTCGCTATACCTCTAACGTATAATAGTATGCAACTACTCAGCCCTTAACCTCCCTGCATTTCGAAATTCTTCATAACCCGCTTACAGCAGCATCATGCCCGAGGAGTGGAGCCACTGACTCAACTACCCAAATCAGCGCCTCCATTTCCAGGGTCAATCGACTCTGCCTTGACACTGGAAGCTCAATCTATTTATTGATTATAAATTATGATACAGAACAAATTCAACTTCCTACTTATATGCGACTGGGACTACTCAACCCCCTGCATTACAGTCCACTGCAGAATCATCTCATAGCACAATCTCATACAAAGTGCAGAGTCACTGACTCAGCTACCCAAATCAAGCACTCTATCTCCAAGAAGAGCGGCCATTGTGAGTTGATTCTGCCTAAATCCTAGACGCTAATGCAAGCCACTATTTATAGATTATAAAAACTGATCCTGGATTCGCTATACCTCTAACCTATACTAGTATACGACTACTCTGCCTTGACACTGTTACCTCAATCTATTTATTGAATATAAACTATGATCACGCCCAATTCAGCTCCCCAACTAGAAGTGACTGGGACTACTCAACCCCCTGCATTACAATCCACTGCAGAATCATCTCATAGCACAATCTCATCCAAAGAGAGGAGTCACTGACTCAGCAACCCAAATCAGGCACTCTATCTCCAAGAAGAGCGGCCATTGTGAGTTGATTCTGCCTAAATCTTAGACGCTAATATAAGCCCCAAACCTCCCAGCATTTCGAAACACTTCAAAAGCCGCTTCCAGCAGCATCACAGCAGAGGAGTAGAGCCACTGATTTAGCTACCCAAATCAGCGCCTTCATTTCCAAGAGCAGCGACTCTGCCTTGACACTGGAGGCTCAATCTATTTATTGATTATAAACTATGATCCAGGCCCAGTTCAACTTCCCAACTATATGCGACTGGGACTACTCAATCCCCTTTATTACAATCTACTGCAGAATAATCTCTTAGCACAATCTCATACAAAGAGCGGAGTCACTGACTCAGCTACCCAAATCAGACACTGTATATCCAAGAAGAGCGGTCATTGTGAGTTGAATCTGCCTAAATCCTAGACGCTAATACAAGCCACTATTTATAGATTATAAAAACTGATCCTGGAATCGCTATACCTCTAACCTATAATAGTATGTGCTCCAGCGGAAAGGGTACATTTACATATCCTCCCTGCGTCACAGACCCATCATCACACTAACTCATTCACACACGCATCCATTGGTGGGGCCCTTAACACCAACACTCATAAGTCGCAGTCCGAATCTGCGCACAGAACGAAAGAAGCGCTGGACATGTGGGGTACCTTATTACCTGTAGGAAGAAAATTCTTTACATTATATACACCTTGTATATCTGCACCTATAGAATCCTAACTTTAAACATCAAGGCACCACTTGGTCGATGAACCAATTAGTTGGACTGGTTGATGGCGATTCAGAACCAGCTAAAACACATTAAAGCTTCAGAACCTTTGATTAATCAATATCTTATTAAAAGAATCACCAACTCATTCTTTTGTTAATCACTGTTTAGCTTATCTAATTAATTCTCTTTCGTTGGCATAATCACCATCTAATCAAATCAGAGTTCAATGAATATTTTGTCACAAATTTGCATAACAATTATATTTACCTAAATTCAAATACCGGTGACCATTTCCCGAAACCTGTCAGCCCTGCATAAATTAATCCCTTCTGGTGAAATCGTCCAATCAAAGTGCAGGCCAAGACCCAGTAAGTCCGGGAAAAGTTATTTTCGCTCGGCACAACACAGTCCCAAAGGTATCACAAGGACCAGGCAATTGTGCAAGAAAATCGACTCTCCTCACCAGCAATCACCAACGGAAACTCGGAACGCATTTCTGGAACGCACTAGTCTATACCCTCTTCTAAAGTTCCACTTTTATAGTAAATTCTAGGATAACATTCAACATTTTCTAAAATCGAAGTGTCCTGATTGGCTAAGCTACTAAAAATTGAAATATTGGACTAGGTTCACAGGTTTTCTTGGTTCTCAGGGAATTGAATATGTCATCCTTTAGTTTGTCCAGTTCTCATGCGAACAGTTTCGAAGTAATAACATGTAGACCTCTGGATACAGGTCTTCATTGTCCTTTTCTGTCATTCACATTAGCTGAGTTCTGGCAATCCTCCACGTTCCTATCCTTGACCTGGAACACAGTGGCCACTTTGGAGGTCGCCTGGAGATCTTCAGAGCCATCCGAGTCTGCGCAGTAGGCATCGCGCTTACACGACGGTGGCCACTTCCATTTTGAATATTGCGGCCTAGTAGGCCCGTATGCCAACTTAAGCAAAACAAACATAAAAAAAAAAATTCATATGTTTAAACCCACACTAATCCCAATATATTAGTATTTTCCTAGCTTAAAGCATCATTTAAAGCAATAATACTCACCATTCCGCTCTATCAGGAGCACAAACCATCACAAAAGCAACATAAATCATGCAATTTTATATACCAACACATTCTACAGTTAATAAGCGTACCACAGTTAGTCATTAGAATTATTTGCCATGCAATTAGCATTTAGTCCCCACGTATCTCGTGTTTATCAAGGTGTAAAGTTGATTAATAGTAACACTACAAACAATTAATAAAGGTTAGTAATTTAGACTGATTATGTAATTATTATTCTCATGCAAAATAGAGAAGGTATACAAATGTTCGTTTTACCTGCTCCACCAATCCCCCCTTTGGTGATTTTTTAATATCACCACAAATCCCACTATATTTCAATTACATTTATGGAAAAGAATTATCAGTTCTCTTACCTTTTGTTACGTCACATCATTGTTTCCCCCATCTCATCCTCTCTTGTTTTCTTATACATATTTTATTTCCATTCTTCCAATTCTATATTTCCCATACATTTTTCCTTGTTTCTTTTCTTGGCAACTTCTCTTTTTATTTTATACATATACATCCTAGTCTCAAAATTAATATTAGTATTACCACACAAGTCACTGGCATTAGGATCTCACCTTCAAAGGAACTACCTATTTTCATTAAGAAGCTTTTTATAGTAAAAACCCTTTACCAATCTTTTCCCAAACACTTTCAACCTCCAGTGGAACAATTTCCTCATGCAAATCTGTTATATTCTCAATACATTTCTTCAAATCTTGACTCTCATCAGGAATGTAAGTACAACAATGTTGCACCTTCAGCATTCCGCAGACTCCTCCCTCTTTTGCCAAAATATTATCAAGGGCAAGTCCATTTTGCATCACTATGGCTCTCATGGCAACCATTTAGGTATTTACCAGTAAGAATCCTCCAGCAGTGCTTGTCGATAGGCGATCCACTACTGTAGATAATTTTCTAATTTTATGCGCATTCAGAGTAATTCCAACTGCTGGTATCAGTGCTCCAAAAATATCCCCTTCAATTTCTGACCAACTTCCTCTCCTCCTACGTGTTAGTTGCCTACTTATCTTGTGCACACCATCTTTTCCCCTTCCCACATGAAATATCTTTGGGAAGACCAGGCCTAGGTAACATGTGCCATACCAATGGTCCGGCAACCGATAATAAGCTTTGTTCCCGCAGATGAAATATAATCCAGGGAATACCGGATCGTTTCCTCCTTTAAATCCCCATCCTCCCATGATTCTATATGTATCATGGCATTCACTCGCACCTATAAAATAATTATCATACACAGTTTAATTTCTTCTTATACACAATTTCCCTCTCTGAGGCCAATCTAAAGCCATAGCCGGACTGGTTTCTCTCTTTAAATGTTTTTCCCTTTCAACCTCCCAAACTGTCTTCTCCCCTTTTCCCTCCGGTATCTTTCTTTGCATCTTAATTCTCCTCTCTTCAACCATGTCCAAGAAGGTCTTCTCTTCTTTTCTCAGACTACAAGTAAGATTATTCTTAAACACTTCCTCTAAAGTAAATTCTCTAGTTTCTAAGAAATATTCACCTAAACCTTTACCAGGTTTTATCTTATTTAGTTCAGGAACTACAGGTACTTGTGAGAAAATATTATCTACATCGGAATAATAATAATCTAATTTCCTTGTTTTATAAAACAAACTTGCTAATACACTACATGTTATTCCATGTCACAGAAAGGTGGTGATAGGTAACACCTTCTGACACCGATGCAGGTAACTGCATACAAACGTAACAATCTCTAACATCCATAGTCTTTACATATTCATACAATAACTTTGAAAAAACATTATTAGAAAAATCTGTTATAGACCTATCCTTATGTAAGTCAGTTCTAGCTATCAATCTAGTTGTATGAGTATCATGAACCTTCCCTACCTTAGTCTTATTCTCAATATGACTCTCTATCCTTTCGAATGTTACTGTAAATGAAATTATTAGAGCTAATATACTCCATAGAAGCATTAATAATCCTGTGCAACAACAACACACCTTGCACCATCTTCGAAGGAATGCACATGTAGGGATTCTACCTTCTGTGTTTGCCATTTTGGAAATGATCAGTGTCTTTTGACTTAGCCTCTTTTATTCACAACTAGCTATTTTTCTAAACCCAAGGCTCTAAGCGCCTACTTGGTTCATTTTCGGTGATATGTCTTGTCCGGTAATTCAATCTCTCCGTAACTTCTTCTTGTCGCTTCAGTCTGGCATTTGATCGTCTTTTACCTTGTTTTCACAATCTGGATTCAGAATCTCCTGAACATCCGTCTCTTCTCCGATATCGGACAAGATAACTCTCAGGATTTCCGAATCTTCTTCCTCTTCAACCACTTCCGGTACAGTCACACCTAGACCTTCTTGGCTGTCTGCTTCCTCTTGTACTTCAGGAAGTGCCATATACGTCCATTACTGTGACTTATACTTCTGGTTGGGTTTCTTAATTCGCTTCTCTTTCTTCAATTGTGTCGGATCAAGGTCTTCTGATTTTTCTTGACTAGATACCTCATTGACTTGTTCTGCTTTAGATGACTTCACTCTTGTCAATCGATACCTCAGTCTTTTTATTTTGTTTGGCCAAATTTCCTCTTTTGCTGGCCTTTTCAATCTAGTTCCCTTCTCACTTCGCTCGGCTTTCCAAGCTCTCTTTCTCATGACTCATCCTTCTTGTGCTTCTCCTTCACTGTCTTCAGATTCGGTCTCGATTTGACCTTTACCTTCCTTTGGGTTTTCCTTCACGACTTCCTGTTCCATATCTACAATTGTCCCTCCTCGTGTTTCTTCCACGCAATCTTCCTGCTGACTTACTGTCCCTTTTTCTACCTGGATGTGTGTAGTCCCTACACCTCCTCGGGGGTCTTCCGCAAGAATCTTACCCTCACTCTCTGTATCTAATTCCTCACCTTCTAGTTCTATGACCTCAGGCGGAATTTCTCTCGTACTTGCATGTGGGGCTTCTTTATCAAGGATTTCCTTGTCAGTTTCCTCAATGTTCTCCTTTACTTTTTCCTGTACTCTCACCTGTTCAGTATCTGATTCGGAGCTAGTATAAAAATTTCCAGTCGTCTCCTCAATGGCAAATTCTCTTGTTCTGGAACTTTACTTGGTTCCAACTCTCCCCTTCTCGGAGCTTGTCTTGTTCTGGTTTCTTCTGATTCTGACTCAGAACTGGTATCCGACGCTCCCAAATATTCTTCCTCAGGTTTATTTACAGGACTAGGGATCCGGAGAGTATGACTGGCATGAATCCAATTCTTTACTCTGGCACATTTCACAGCCGTCGTCGTGGTCAAAATCACTTGACGTGGTTTTCCCCAACGTGGGACCAGACAATTTCTCCTTCTATGCACTTTGATCCTCATCCAGTCTCCTGGACTCAAATCATGAGCTGGCTTCTTTTCAAGGGTGGTTGCATCCGATCCAACCTGATGAAACACAGAATGAACGGAATCAGCCAACCCCTTGCAATAATCCAACACGAAGTCAT
This sequence comes from Triturus cristatus, assembly GCF_964204655.1. Lineage (NCBI taxonomy): Eukaryota > Metazoa > Chordata > Amphibia > Caudata > Salamandridae > Triturus > Triturus cristatus. Next base: position 1,473,860,279 of record NC_140591.1, on the reverse strand, counting down.
CAGATATAGGCCGTAGCTTGTTGACAGGAATGAAAACATGTCTCATCGCTCTACCCATAACAATCTCATGGGGGCTCAGTCCAGTATTCCTATCAGGAATCGATCTAATAGTCATGAGCACTAGAGGCAAGACATCAGGCCATTTTAAACCTGTGGCCAAACACATTTTCCCCAATCTGTTTTTAATGGTGCCATTCATCTGTTCCACTACTCCAGAAGCCTCTGGATGGTAGGCACAATGCAGTTTCTGTTGTACATTCAATGCTTCACAGATCAATTTTATGATTTCATTCTCAAAATGCTTTCCTCTATCTGACTCAATCGTAACTGGGAAACCAAACCTAGGAATTAACTCTCTTAGTAGGAGTTTCGCTACTGTAACCCCATCACTCCTTCTCTTTGGGTATGCTTCCACCCCGCGTGAAAACAGACAGACAACTACTAGAACATATCTTAGCCGATTACATGGGAGCATTTCAATGAAATCAATCTGCATTCTGGTGAAAGGACCTCCCTCCCGTCCTATCGTTCCCAGACTCACCACTGTTTTCCTTCCTGGATTGTATTGCTGACATATTAGACATCTTTGACAAACGCTCTCAGCTACCAGCCGAAACTTGCCATTATACCATGTCTGCTTGAAAAGTCTAATCATAGCATCCCTACCCACATGTGCTTGTCCATGGTACATCCGTGCCATGGTAGAGATCATGATATCAGGCATTACTGGTCTTCCATCCCGATAAACCCAAACTCTGTCTGCCTCTCGTGGTGCACATCCTGATTTTATCCACTGTTTCTTTTCTTCTGCTCCTGCCTATTCCTGTAACTGCCTCACCTCCTCCCAAGTACTCACAGTGTTAGTAAAAAGTAAGGGACATGAGTTCATTTCCTTCTCCCGATGAATTTTGGTTGTGCACACAATATTGCGCTATGTCAGTTGCGAATCCGTTACCCGCCGATACATAGTCAGCACCCTTCGAGTGGGCTGCGCATTTTACTACCGCCATGTATCGCCTCAAGCAACTTGCCAACCATTTCCGCATTCCTTATAGGAGTTCCACTCGATGTCAAGAACCCTCTTTGGGACCAAATCTGCCCAAAATCATGCACAACTCCAAATCCATACTGACTATCCGTAATCACAGTGACTCTCAGATTAATTTCCAGTTTACATGCTCTTGTCAATGCAAACAATTCAGCAACCTGAGCCGATCTCACTCCTTTCAGACATGACACTTCCAATACAGCCGCTACAGTACATACTGCGTACGCTGCACTCAAAATTCCTTCTTCAGTTCTCAGGCATGACCCATCCACAAACATAACATAGTCACTTTCTTTCACAGGTACATCTTTTATGTCTGGACGTGGCTTGGTGCAAAAGTCAAGCACCTCCAGGCAATCATGATCCGCGTCATCCTTCACTTCCACATTTATAGCATCAGGCAGCAATGTTGAGGGGTTCACATTGAGACACCTTACAAGGCTAACATTCGTAGCACCCAAAATGACTTTCTCTTATTTAGTTAGACGACTATGCGTCATAAACTGAGTGCGGCTCCTTGTTAAAAGGATCGCAACGTCATGGGGTACAAACACTCTCACAGGGTATCCCATCACAATTCTTTCACTCTGTTCCAAACTCTTACAGGTAGCAGCCATTGCTTTCAAACAACCAGGCAACGCTACAGCTACAGGATCTAACACAGCTGAGAAATATGCAATTGGTCGCCTTAATTTCCCATGCTTCTGTACTAACACAGAAAGTGCACATCCATCTCTCTCACTGCAATAGAGCTCAAACTCCTTTTCATAGTCAGGCATTCCAAGAGGCCGGGCTTTACACAAGCTGTCTCTTAATTGTTTAAAAGCCTTCAATTCTTCTTTGTTCAGTTCAAGGGGGTCTTTCACATCACTCTTCACAAGCGTACCAGAGGTTTTGCAATCAGTGAAAAGTTGCTGATCCACTGACGACAGTATCCAACCATTCCAAGAAACATTCTCACTTCTCTTTGAGTCATTGGTGCTCTCATTCCCTTTATTATTCTGATCCTGTCTGCAGTCACTTTTCTGAGACCTTTCTCAATTTTATGGCCTAAATATTGTACTTCCTTTTTCCAAAATTGTAATTTCGATGTGGATACTTTAAGTCCTCCATCCGCCAACTGTATCTATCACACAGGCTTCTCGGGTTCTCGATGTCACCAGTAGGTCAGCAATGTATTGCACTAGTACTGAGCTTTCGGGCATTTTTAAATCTTCCAGGGATTTCTTTAGGATCTGATTAAATATCGATGGACTTTCTGTATTCCCCTGTGGGATTCGGCACCATGCCAAGGTACGTTTGCCTAACCGGTACGCAAAAATCTGTTGGCTGTCAGGGTGCAATGGGATGGAGAAGAAAGCGTAACACAGGTCAATGACCGTGTACCATTCTGCATCATGGGGAATCTGATATAGGATCACTGAAGGGTTTGGTACAATGGGACAACACGGTACAACAATTTGATTTATTTTTCTCAAGTCTTGTACTATCCTGAATGTTCCGTTTCAAACCCATGATTGGTGAATTACATGTACTACTCATTATCTCTTTCAAAATTCCCTGTTCAATCATTTTGTCTATTATAGGAGTCACTCCTGCAATTATTTCTGGTGTCAATTTATATTGGGGAATATTCGGGTAACTTATTCCCTCCTTTACAGTTATCTTCACTGGGTCTACTCTTTTCATCAATCCCATATCTTCTTCCGTGAAATCCCATTCCTCGGGTTTCACTGTTTTCTTCAATTCCTGAGGCAATTCTTCTGGGTTAAACAATACGAATGCCTCAGTAACTTTGGGTTCCATATTGGCCATGGTCATTTTATACAGTACATCCTCATCAGGAGTTTCAAAAGCTATAGCATCTGGAGTACAGAAAATCGCGTAGTTCATCTTACACAACAAATCCCTCCCTAACAAATTTACAGGGCTGGTATCGCAAACAACAAAGCGATGCATATCAGTGAATTTCCCTATTTTAACATTAACAGGATCAGTAAGATACGTTTTTATCTGTCGATTGGAGACTCCGACTACTTGGATTGTGTCATCCGAGAGAGGAAGATTTCTGACGTCCGCTGATCTAACAGTTGAACGAGTAGCACCAGTATCTACTAGGAAAGTAATATTTTCATCATTTATCTTTGAATCCACAAAAGGGCCTGTCTAGTCTACCTCTAGAGTTGCGCCAAGTACGCACTCCTCTTCCTCTCCTCGGCACCATCAAAAACTCTCTTCTGGCTCACTCTCATCGCGTTGCAGCCAATACTGCGAAACAGCACTGGCGCGTGGTAGCTTTGTTACCTGTTCCTCGGTGTAGAATCCTGTCTCATTACTGTATCTCTGAGGGTTTACGCTCAGTGGAAAAGGTGGCTTTGGCACCTGACACTGTTGGGCAATAACCTGCTGCTGTCGCGGCGGTTGACAACTCACCTCATTCTGCACATGTGGATTCAATGGGGCAATTTACACACGGATTTCCAATGCCCTAATTTTCTGCAATTATGACATGGCCACTCCTTTTTCGCTTCGTCTAAACTAATCTGTCCCTTTCCTTTTCCGATATTAGGTTTTGGTCTCACATGGCCCATGCCATTTGCTTGCTCGATCAGCTGGGCTTCTTGTCTTTCCGTTACCTTAACCTGAGCCCAATGGCTTTCTCTTTCAGCTTGTGTTGCTTTGCTTCAGTTTCGTCGCTAAAATATTTTGCATGTCTAAGAACTTCATCTATCTTTTTATTTTGCCAGTCTACTGTATGCTGTTTAATCATTTCGCTTACTTCAGGTCTCAACCCACACACAAATCGATATACAAAATGACATAAATCCTTCTCACTCAGTTTCTCATCACCACTGTATTGCTTAAAGGCCAACAGCAACCTTTCATAATAGGCATGGACAGATTCTTTAACTTCCTGGTGAGTTCTATTAATTTTTACCCAATCAGTTTCTTTTGGAGGTACTTTATTTTTCATAAAAATAATTACTTGTTCATACTTCCTCATTACTTCTGGATCAGGGGCACCTGTTTTAGAATCCCTAGGATATTCTTGAGTGGGCCAACCTACTATAATTTTACATTCCGCCCATAGATCTGCCGGCACAATTATATCGAACAGACCATTCAAATCTATCCACAATACTTTTGATAATTTAACAAACCTTTCCACTTGTCGATACCACTCCACAGGCTTCTCCCGGAGCCTAGGGAAATCATTTGTAAATGATAAAATGTCTTGTCTAGTCCAGGGAACATGCACATAACCTCCTCCTGGGATCTCCCTCATGGAACGTTCTGTTACCACCGTCTCCTTTTCTCTTACCGGGAATGCTGAAAAGGTCTTATCTGTTGCATCATCTTTCTTTCGAAACCACCTGCTTTTCCATCTATCTACATCACTTCATTTTCTTAACAAGGCAATCAGCTCTTTAATTTGAGTTAACCTTCCTGCAGTATTCAAATTTTCAATATCTTTTTCAGAGAAATCTACTCTATGTGGCCTCTGTAACGATCTTATTTTCTCAAAGTCAATGCCCATTTCGCTTGCTGCCTCTTCTAGTTTCTCATGCAAATTCCTCGTTCTCCAAGTTATACTTTTACACAGAAACATTAGCTCTTCATCCTGATATGCTTTTAATTTGTCAGTTGGAATAGTCCCTACTATTAATTTTAATTCCTCCAACTTTATTTTTAATTTTGCCACATCTAAAGGTAGAGGTTCTGTATCTTTTCGCTGTAAACTTCTTAACCAATCGCTTAATTCATCAGAAGTGGGACCTACAGGAGTTGTTTCATTTCTTATTCGGTCCATACTTCTTTCTTGGGTCTCTGAAGCTGATTCAGTTGTCATCAGCGTTTTTACTTGCGGGACTTTGATTAATTGTCAGATTTTTAGGAGTACTTAACCCTTAGGTACCTACTAATTTTTCCCATGGAGTTTCTCCCGAATCTCTTTTTTCCGTCTCGATTTGTTTATTATTATTGTAAGGAACTGTTAAACAATGCGCATTATCTTTCTGTTTATCAAATACAGGCATCACTGGTTCTCTAGTTACAGGAACAGTTACGGCTTCCATATTTTTAGTTAATTCCCTATTTTTCTCGCTAATTCCAGGGTAGTTCTAGCCAGTTCAGCTGAACTTTCATTTACCATCCTGACAGGTTGTTCTATTTCAGAGACTCTAAATGGATTATTTTTCCCCAAATCAGGTGGCGTTTGCTCAATAGTTTTATTTCGCAGTTTCCTTTACTGGCGCACTCAGCGTCAGCAACGTGGAGTTTGGTTGATACGGGGGAGGATTTTTATAAAACATGTCCTCTAGCACATCATCCTCCGACTCATTCACACCATACTTGTAACCTTCCAACCCTGTATGGTTTCTCTTTTCTGTACACTTTCTACCACTAGTTTCTTCAACATTTCTCAATGGAAACATCCCATCAGTTATGTTTGCACTCCGCCATCTCCTCATCCTGTCATCATGACTTTCCTGTCCACACGGTCTACCAAACATATAATTATACCTTCCGCCACTCCACTGTCGTTCTCTTTCATACATCTCGTCTTCCCATTGTGTTAAAGCTTCAAATTGAGTAGGACTAGGTCTCGGTTCTAATCTCATCATTCTTTCTCTTAGGTTCCTTAATACAGCTAAACTGAACGAACCACTTTCTGGAAATGCTAGAACTCCATCTTCTTTGGTATACTTGTCCCAATTATCTAGACAAATACATGTATGGTACCCATATTTTGCTACCATAAAAGATGCGGGCAATTTGGTGGAGGAAGTAGCTGTCCTTCCCTAGTCATAATTGGCTTATCCTTTTTGAATAGGTTCTTGATTTTTCCAAACCATGAATTTTTCTCTTTCTCTGGTGGATCGTAATACATCATTTCTCTTATTCCTTAATTCTGAATCGCTAAATTTCCTGAATTGCTTCTCTATGACTATTCTGTTTGCTGTCCAAACGCAGCGCGACTCACACTAACGCCTCAATCCTGAGTGTCTACGTCACACTGGAAATTCTCCACTCCTAGCGCGGCGTACACCAGCGCACCAATCCGTGAAAACTTCGTCTCTCTATGATTGGCCAATCCCAGCGCGGTCTCTTCTGACGTCAGCTTGCCTCCCTACTCCTGCTTCTGCTGACCTCTCCTTTACAAAATTTATCGGCAACTTTCTCTTACGTTCTTTTCAATCAAACATCTGTTAGTAACGACATAAAAACACCACCATTGCCTGTTTCGCTAAACCAAAGAGATAGTTTTGTTCATCTACACAAGAATTCTGTATTTCCAGTAGGCTGCGCTTACCTCTACCCTACCACATAATTATTCAGTTTCGCCAATAAAGTAGCACTTCCCTCTACCTTACCCTTCTAACAAGCAGAAAGGCTAACTGTTTCTCTGGGGATAAAATACATGTGGAGACTATACTGCTCCTGAGAATTAAGGCCAGAGTTTCACAAGAGAACCTGTTGCTATTGCACTCACGCACTTTTACACAGAAATGTCCCTAACGATAACACACGACGATGTTACCAACTCGAATCCAGACAATGCGTCATGCGGCTTCACTTGCCACACGTTTTCCCTGTGTACCTAGAGGGCAACCAGACAATACACCGTGCGACTTCACTTGCCACACATTTTCCTGTGTACCTACAGGGCATCCGACTTCCTACATCCCGGAAGTCTTCAAAAACAACATAAAACGCGACGCGACGCGACTCAACATAGAATGTTAGTACATAAATCAATAACCAATCATCAATAATCAATACTCAAATCAATAATCAATAATCACCAAACCAATGCAATAAAACCATCACTCTGCTACCAGAAAACTGCTCCAGCGGAAAGGGTAAATTTACATATCCTCCCTGCGCCACAGACCCGTCATCACACTAACTCATTCACACAAGCATCCATTGGTGGGGCCCATAACACCAACACTCATATGTCTCACTACGAATCTGCGCACAGGAGGAAAGAAGTGCTGGACATGTGGGGTACCTTATTACCTATAGGAAGAACATTCTTCACATTATATACACTAAGCCTGGGCGTTGAACTACGCTCCGTTCGCGGAGCTTGCAAAGTTTAGGTAACTTCGCGATTCGCGTAGAGCGCGAAGTTGCAGATTGCTACGCAATCTAGCGCGTAGCGTAGTAGTTTTGCTTCCTCGCGCGCTCAATATTCATTCTCGCGCGCGCGGTAACGTCTTACCTTGATTCTGCAATCGCCAACTTGCTTTTCTGTCTGTTCGCGAGCGCCACGAGATTTGTACTATGGCTGCCCAAGCCCGCGAGAGTGTGCGACCCCGAACACGTCATTGGTGCGCGCGAGCTGACTTCCGGCGGCTGTTTTGGTAAGATCGCGATCCCGAACATGGAAAAACTGCAATCTGGCAAAGAATATCTCGCAAGCTTCGTAAAACCTTCTCTAAAATGATCATTTTGCTCAGAAAACTCCTCAGATTGTGATCTTGCTGTAGTCTTTTGTGTAAGAAAGAGTCCTTTAATTTTTTTAACTCTTTTTTTTCAAGAGGAAGGAAGTGCCCCTGAGTCTACAACTTCCTGTTCCTGTCCAGCAGGCTCCTCCCACGTGGTTTGTGCATGTGTTGTTCACTTTCATTTGGATTTGGAGCTGGAAGGATCACTTTTTGTGTCTGTCTGCTGCATCATACCATTGGATTGGATTTATTTGAGGAATTTTTGATTTGAGATTTAATTTACTACAAGTAAGTTGGAGAATTGGTGTGTTTGTTTCATTGGGGCTTGTTTGTACCTACATTTTTCTGGGATTTTTATTGTTTTTAAAAATTATTGTTGTGGTGGGTAGCCTGTACTACTTTCAATAGGGTCCTAGTTGTTTTTCTCTGCAATTTCAGCCAGTAGGGTACCCATGGGTCCATGTTTTGTGGTGTCTGTAGAATTTCTACATCATGTAGGGCATGGATGGCATAGGATTGAAATGCTAAACGTGGCTGTGGTGTATTTCACTGTTGGTGTGTGTGTGTGATTTACCTTTGTTGGATGTGTGTGCTTGATGTCATTGAGCTGTAGGTTTGGAGCAGGGAGAAGCTTTTATTTGTCTGGAAAACATTTTTATGAGAGGGATTAAGTTCCACAGACACTACAACTTCCTGTTCCTGTCCTTTGCGATCACTTTTTGTTTTTTATTGTGGTGGGTGGGCTGAGCATGTGTGTGGCGGCCATTTTAGGAAGGCATGCATTGTGCCTTTGCCATAGGCGTCCATTGACTGTCTCCCATTTCTTGTGGTTGTTGTGGGTGTGTGGCGGCCATTTTGTGGAGCCATCCAAGCAGTGTGCTTGCTTTTGCCATCCGGTTCCAAGCTTGTGGCCTAGTAGTCTTCCAGTAGGCCCAGAGGTAGTCAGCCTCCAATCTGTGGTGCGTGATTTAAATGTACAGTGCTGTTGTCTGGTGATTTTCCTTTACTCCATGGATGGCTTTGGATTTTATTGCAAAAGGTGTGTTTGGGGTGGAATAGCATTTTTTGGGTGTGTGCTAAATAAATTGGGCTTTTTAGGCCAGTATGTAAGGCAAGGGATTCAGCTCGCGAACTTTCGGTAACTCTGCACAGCGCGACAACGCGGACTTACAGTTTTCGTCATTTTTGCGCTCGCAATATGCGTGTTCGCGCACGCGAGAAAGCCTTTTTGTACAGTTCGCGATCCCGAACACGCAGCTTTTGCAATCTGGCAAACAATATCTCGCGAGCAACATAGACCCTTCTCGAAAACGCTTTTTTGTGCATTTCTGCACAAAAAACTCCTCAGGCTGTCATTGAGCTGTAGGTTTGGAGCAGGGAGAAGCTTTTATTTGTCTGGAAAACATTTTTATGAGAGGGATTAAGTTCCACAGACACTACAACTTCCTGTTCCTGTCCTTTGCGATCACTTTTTGTTTACTATTGTGGTGGGTGGGCTGAGCATGTGTGTGGCGGCCATTTTAGGAAGGCATGCATTGTGCCTTTGCCATAGGCGTCCATTGACTGTCTCCCATTTCTTGTGGTTGTTGTGGGTGTGTGGCGGCCATTTTGTGGAGCCATCCAAGCAGTGTGCTTGCTTTTGCCATCCGGTTCCAAGCTTGTGGCCTAGTAGTCTTCCAGTAGGCCCAGAGGTAGTCAGCCTCCAATCTGTGGTGCGTGATTTAAATGTACAGTTGGTGTTGTATGGTGATTTTCCTTTACTCCATGGATGGCTTTGGATTTTATTGCAAAAGGTGTGTTTGGGGTGGAATAGCATTTTTTGGGGGTGTGCTAAATAAATTGGGCTTTTTTGGGCAGTATGTAAGGCAAGGGATTCAGCTCGCAAACTTTCGGTAACTCTGCACAGCGCGACAACGCGGACTTACAGTTTTCGTCATTTTTGCGCTCGCAATATGCGTGTTCGCGCACGCGAGAAAGCCTTTTTGTACAGTTCGCGATCCCGAACACGCAGCTTTTGCAATCTGGCAAACAATATCTCGCGAGCAACATAGACCCTTCTCGAAAACACTTTTTTGTGCATTTCTGCACAAAAAACTCCTCAGGCTGTCATTGAGCTGTAGGTTTGGAGCAGGGAGAAGCTTTTATTTGTCTGGAAAACATTTTTATGAGAGGGATTAAGTTCCACAGACACTACAACTTCCTGTTCCTGTCCTTTGCGATCACTTTTTGTTTATTATTGTGGTGGGTGGGCTGAGCATGTGTGTGGCGGCCATTTTAGGAAGGCATGCATTGTGCCTTTGCCATAGGCGTCCATTGACTGTCTCCCACTTCTTGTGGTTGTTGTGGGTGTGTGGCGGCCATTTTGTGGAGCCATCCAAGCAGTGTGCTTGCTTTTGCCATCCGGTTCCAAGCTTGTGGCCTAGTAGTCTTCCAGTAGGCCCAGAGGTAGTCAGCCTCCAATCTGTGGTGCGTGATTTAAATGTACAGTTGGTGTTGTCTGGTGATTTTCCTTTACTCCATGGATGGCTTTGGATTTTATTGCAAAAGGTGTGTTTGGGGTGGAATAGCATTTTTTGGGTGTGTGCTAAATAAATTGGGCTTTTTGGGCCAGTATGTAAGGCAAGGGATTCAGCTTGCGAACTTTCGGTAACTCTGCACAGCGCGACAACGCGGACTTACAGTTTTCGTCATTTTTGCGCTCGCAATATGCGTGTTCGCGCACGCGAGAAAGCCTTTTTGTACAGTTCGCGATCCCGAACACGCAGCTTTTGCAATCTGGCAAACAATATCTCGCGAGCAACATAGACCCTTCTCGAAAACGCTTTTTTGTGCATTTCTGCACAAAAAACTCCTCAGGCTGTCATTGAGCTGTAGGTTTGGAGCAGGGAGAAGCTTTTATTTGTCTGGAAAACATTTTTATGAGAGGGATTAAGTTCCACAGACACTACAACTTCCTGTTCCTGTCCTTTGCGATCACTTTTTGTTTATTATTGTGGTGGGTGGGCTGAGCATGTGTGTGGCGGCCATTTTAGGAAGGCATGCATTGTGCCTTTGCCATAGGCCCCCAAACTTGTGGCCTAGTTGTACAGTAGGCCCAGGGGTACAACTCAGCAATCATCACGGCGGGTGCATGGAATGTAAACAACTGTTTTTGTGTTGTGCATTGAATTTCAACATCATGTATGGCTTTGGATTGAATTGTAAAATGTGGCCTATACTTTTTTACGGGGTTAGATTTCACTTTTTGGGTGTTGTAAATAAATGCCTTTAGTTTTTATGTGTATATGTTCGTTGTGTTGTTGCTCCCTGATGCTGCATCCATCCCATAAGATTCACACTTTTATTTAGGTCAAACAGGCTAGACTACATTTATGTTTTTTAGGTCTCGCCTGATTCAGCGCTTGCGCTGATCTGGCCGAGACATTTTGTAAACAGGCTTTTTTTAAAGTGCTGCCTGGCCTAAAGCTACAGTGCACGTGAACGTGCACGCGCGCCCTCCGTTGCACGCGATCGTAATCGCGATCTCGATCACTTTCACTTTCACGGCCGCTCTCTCCCCCGACGTGAACTTTGAACACTGTTTTCTTTTTGCTGATGCTCCGACTCCGTATAGCACTAACAGGGGTGACAGGTTTTAGGATTTATGTATTTTTATTGGAAATTTATTTAGGTATGTGTTGCTTTAACCTCACAAACGGGTCAGCCGACTGTGCCAGCGCTTAGACGCAATAGGGATAATTTAGGAAGGTAAACAAAAGTATGGGCAGAATTATTTTTGAATGTTAATAATATCGGCGAGTACAAAGCAACCGCAATTTTTATCACACTACAATTATTTGTCTGCTGTGAGGAATATATTCAATACACAATACAAAGGAGAGATTGCTATTTTTATGTATATCTGTAAACAATCAATGACCCTGTTACCTTGCATACAGGATGTCTCTGAGACAGCTGCTCTATGCCATCTGCTTTCTCCGCGTCAGCTGTGAGTATCACCCGACGCGGAGCTTGTAGCATTGTTTTGCTAAATGCTGGGGACATTTAATCCCTGCTTCTTTATGAATGACTTCCCTGTCTTTTCGCAGTTGCAGGCCTGTGCTTCTTAAAAGTTGGGAAAGACTAATTAGGAACATCAAAACATTCTTTGCAAATGCAGACATTTACAGCACCCTTGCCTTCAGATGCATTCGAATTTACAGCTGCTGAACTACCAGCAATTGATAAAAAAATAAATAAATACAGCCTCACATTTTGGATCTGCCATTACCGGGGTGGTTAACGGGTGTTTGTGACACATTCCTAACTTGCTGTTTCAGCAAATGACCTCGAGGGAGGAAGGGTGGAGGAGGGGAAAGGGAAGGGGTGTTGGGCTGCACTGAGGGACCCCTTGGAGGCGCGAGTTTGAATATATTCCTCTCTTCTTATTTGTAATAGCCAGGATACCTTTATTGAAGTATATTTCACACAACACATGGCGCTCCCTTTAGTTTCAGTGTCGAAGCCACATTCCACCAACACGTTTTCTTTATAAACAAACACTCGTATTTTCACCATCTGCAGTTTGATTTGACTACCTATATTTATTGCTCCATCTCACACAATTCTACTCCATGCCATTCCATGCCTTACAATTCCACACCACTCAATTCCACATCCCACAATTACATGCCACACAATTCCACGCTACACAAATCCACACCACACAATTCCACACCACAACACACAGTTCCACTACACGCCCAAAAATTATACACCACACAATACCATGTCTCACAGTTCCACGCCACATGATTTCACTCTACGCATCCCAATTTCACTCCACTGCACATAATTCGACTCCACTCCATGCCACATAATTCCCTTGCATGCCACAGAACTTCACTGAATGCCACATTATTCCACTCCACTCCATGCCACATAATTCAAATCCTCTATACATAATTACGCTTTATTATATGCCACATAATTTTACACCACTCAATGCAACACAATTCCACGCCATGCTACACAATTCTATGTCACATAATTATACTCCACACCACATAATGCCACTCCACATCATGCCACATAATTTGACAGAACACCACATAATTCAATAGTGTAACATAATTCCACTCCTCACTACATGACTACACTCCACACAATGGCATTCCACATCACACAATTGCACTCCAAGTTACACATCTGCCCTTCATGCCACACAATTGCTCTCCATGCTGCACAATTTCATGTCTCACAATTCGACTCCACGCCACAGAATCCCACGCAACCAAGTTCCACGCAACGTAATTCAACTCCACACCACATAATTTCATGCCATATATTACCCCTCCAAGTCACATAATTCCACTCCACCTATTTTCAATCCACTCCATACCACATCATTTCACACCATGCCACATAATTCCACACCACTCAAGTCCTCGCAGTTCCATGCCACACAATTCCACATCTCATAATTCCACTCATGCCACAAATTTCCACTCACACAATTCCATGCCACATAATTCTACTCCATACCACATAATTCCACTTCAGTGCACAACATATAATTCCACATCATGCTACATACTATGCCACATAATTTCACTCCCTACAACATAATTCCACTCTGTGTCACATAATGCCTCTTCCCTTACGTGCCACATAATTCAGCTCAATATATTTCCACTCAACTCAACACAATTCCTTGACATGCGACACAATTGCACATCACATAAATCCATGCCACATAATTCTACTATATGCCACACACTTTCACTCCACACCACATAATTCCACACCACGTCACATAATTCCACTCCACATCACTTAATCCCACTCCACACAATTGCACTCCATGTCACACAGTGGCACTCCTCACAATTCCATGTCTCAAAATTTCACTCCATGGCACACAATTGCACGCCATACAATTTCACACCACACAATTCCATGCCACACAATTCCATGCCAAATAATTCTGTGCCACTTAAATCCAATCCATGGCATGTAATACCATGCCACACAATTCAAATCAACATAATTTGGCTCCATGCCACATAATTCCACGGCACGTAATTCCACTCAACACCACACAATTCATTACCATGTCACATAATTCCACTCCATGCTATATGATTTCCACTCCACTCAGTGACACTCCATGTCACCCAATTGCACTCCACATCACACAATTGCATTTCACGCCACACAATTCCACGTTGCACAATTCCACTCCAGTCAACACAATTACACTCCATGCAACACAATTCTGCACCACACAATTCAACTCCATGCACCTAATTGCACTCCACCCTCATATTTCCAATCCAAGCCACATAATTCCACTCCATATCGCATAATTCCAATCCTCTCAATGCCGCACAATACCATGCCAAACAATTCCAGGCAACACAATTCTTCTCCACATAATTTCACGCCACCTAATTCTCCTCTACACCACATAATTCCACTAGTCAACACCCCACAATTCCATGCCACACAATTCAACTCCATGCCACATAATTTCACTCCATGCAACATCACATGACTCCACATCATGCTACATAATTCCACTCCATGAGACATAATTCCACTCCTTACCACATAATTCCACATTGTACCACACTGTACCACCTAAATTTAATCTCCCCAAACCAACATAATTTCACACCACACAATTCCACACCACACAATTCCATGCCAGACCATTCCATGTCACATCTCATAATTCTACTCCACGGAGCATAATTCCACTCCTTGCCACCTAATTCTATGCCACACCACTTGATTTCACACCATGTCACATAATTCCACTTCACGCCACTGAATTCCTCTACACACAATTGCACACCACGTCACATAATTGTAGTTCACGACACACAGTAACATGTCTATCTCAGTGAATGCAAAATAATTCCACTCCACATAATTCCATGCCACATAAAGTGCTCTCCACTTCTCATAATTCCACACCACATAATTCCATTCCATGGCACACAATTCCATGCCACATAATTCCATACCACACCCCATAATTCCACACCACATCACATAATTCCACTCCACCCCCATACTTCCTTTCCGCAGAATTGCACTCCATGTCACACAATTGCATACCACGCCACACAATTCCATGTCTCACAATTTCCCTCAACACCCCACAATTCTAGGACACACCACACAAATCCACACCAATTAATTCCATGCCATACCACATAATTCCACTCCATGGCACGTAATTCCATGCCACATAATTCCACTCCACTATTAATGAATCCACTCAATAACATAATTCCACTAAGCGGCACATAATTCAACTCCACCACATAATTTCATTCCATGCCACATATTTCCACTCCATTCCATGAAACATACTTCCATTCCTCTCAACACAATTCCATGCCACACAATTCCATGCCACACAATTCCACTCCACACAATTCCACACCATATAATCCTACTCCACGCCATGCCAACTAATTCCACACCACATCCCTTAATTCCACACCATGCCACATAATTTAACTCCAGGTAACATAATTAATTTCCATACAATTGAAGTCTATGCCACACCACGCCAATCAATTCCACATCTCACAATTCAGCTCCATGCCACACAGTTCCAAGCCACTCAACATACTTTCATGCCACATAATTTCACCCCAGACATCATAATTTCACTCTGCATATTTCCACTCTACTTGACACCACGTAATTCTACTCCCCTCTACATTTGCAGAACAAGCATTTGCAATGCAATAGGTCTCGCATTTACGCAAGTTTGAGCTATTCACATTACAAATACCAATGCCTTTTATTTTTGTTTTCTTTTTTAAAACTTAAATAAAAGGCAGTGTCATTTACAATGCCAATAGCTTAAACTCGCGTAAATGCGAGACCTATTGCATTGCAAATGCTTGTGTTCCTTGCTATTCTTCTTCCTCAGTGTACACAGTACAAATACAACAGGATCCCTGGCCTTATCAGTCTCTTAAGAGTCTTAATGGCTGGCTATACTGGTGATGTTGTTCACTGACTTCATAAAATTTAATAATTGTGTTGACCACCCACCAGACAATAATAAGTTATATATTAAATTATGGGTCTTTTGACTGATGTTCTTCTGGCTTTTTTGCTTTTAGGTGCACAAAAGACAGAGGAGGTGTGTCATCATCATCCACTGTTGTGGTGCCAGACCGACGTCCTGCTGCTGTACACAACGTGACGTGTCAGTGACCTGACCAGGCATCTCTGCAACTTGTGCAACTGAGTGCTGTTTTGACATCTGTTGAAGATGCCCCCAAAGAAAGCAGGTAGCAGGTCCTCCGGTACCAAGAAAGTTGCCATGGAGAAGAAGGAACAGAAGAAGAAGGAAGTGTCACTTAAGTCTGGTGTGCCTCCCAAAACCTTTTTTGATTCACCAAAAATGACGCCTGCAGCAGCGGTGTCGGGGGGCCAAGCTGGGGGCAGCACCTCCACATCAGTGGGCCCAACCCGCCAACCCATGCCCAAGCAGATGAGTGTGGAAGAGGTAGCCAGCCTTATGGTGGAAAGCAGCGATGCTGAGCCTGAACTAAACTTATCGCTATCTCAAAGTAGTACACAATCAACGCAGGAGGGAACATCATCAACACAGCAGATAAGTGGTCAACAGCCGCAGCCACCGCCCGCAATAGTAGCTGTTGTTCCTCCCGAAGTAGGGGCAGTTCAAGAAATTGAGCCTCATGCAGAGGAAGAAGAGGAAGCCACTCCTTTAAAAGTTGCATTGCCTTTTAAATCGCCAGCAAGGAAAAGGAGGGTTAGTACATCAAGTTCTTCACCAAGCCCCCCTTCTGATGATCTAGATGTCACTTGGAAGCCACAAACTGAGTCTGAGAGGGAAACACATCACAAGAGCAGGCATGGGAAAAGGAAGGTTCCAGAAAGCCTTACACTTATGGATGTTGATGTAGAAGAGCAGGATGATGAGGATGATGATGATGATGAGCCAGTCATCACAAACATCACTCCCGGGCCTGAGGAGATGGAGACCAACATTTTTACACTATCCAAAATGGATGCGAGGGATGTAGCACGCATACCTCCAACACAGGTAACACCAACACGACCTCCAGCTTCCATATTTACATTAGCAAAGGGCCGGCAGCGTCCTACATCCAGCACAACAAGCACCACCTCAGCAGAAGTAGGTAGTGGTCCTGCACAGAGTCAAATTCAACAGACAACCTCCAGTTCATCCGGCATTGGGAGTGGGAGTGGCACCTCCAGCAGGAGACAAAAGTTAAGCTCCCCAGTGTGGGACTTCTTTACGGTTAGCGGAAAGGAGGAGAACATTGCTGTATGCTCCGTTTGTCATACCTCTGTTAGTCGTGGAAAGCTTGGTACAAACTATGGTACCGGAGGCCAAATGACCCATCTGAAAAAAACACCACGCAATCCAGTGGGAGGAGCACCTTAGGCTCATCAAAACTGGAACCATTGGTGTTGGGCTTAAACGAGTAGAAAGTCCACTCACGGTGGAACAGGAAGAAGAGGGAGACATTCTCTGTGCTAGTGGTACACAAAGTAGCCCTGTCCCCAGCACTGCAGTGGTAACGCCCACATCCTCAGCCACATCTCATTGGCACAAGAGTAAGAATCAGCCTGAGACACCAAGGAGCACTGCTGGCCCAAAAAGTGCGACGTTGACCACAGGAAGGAATACCATGCAGCCTACCATTCTGAGCATGTTTGGTAGGCCGGAGGGGCAGTACGAACGCAACCACCCAATAGCACGTTTGTATAATGCAAAGCTGGCAAAAATGTTAGCACTGGACCTTCTCCCTTTTTCTTTTGTTGAAGGGGTGAGTTTTCTTGAGTTTGTGACCACCATCTGCCCAAAATGGAAAGTTCCCAGCCGCTACTATTTCGTAAGAGTTGCTGTTCCAAC
Source organism: Triturus cristatus (assembly GCF_964204655.1). Classification (NCBI taxonomy): domain Eukaryota; kingdom Metazoa; phylum Chordata; class Amphibia; order Caudata; family Salamandridae; genus Triturus; species Triturus cristatus. The sequence goes on along the minus strand of NC_140591.1, from coordinate 1,473,842,860 downwards.
ACTACATCACGACGTGCTGGAAATGCTTGGAAAAGCCTTAAAACAGAGTGCTGTTCAGAGTATACACCTGACAACAGACATGTGGACCAGTTGCCAAGCCACTGATTACATGTGCATCACTGCACACTGGGTCTCTTTTTCGGGTGTTAAAGATAAGATATCTTACGGTGTTGTTGACACCGCTGAGATTTTTAAAGACACTCGCAAACATGCAACTGTAGCCATGTTTGCTATGGAGAAATCTCATACTGCTGTTAACATTTTGGATGAGTTTAACAGCAAGGTGTTTGAGTGGCTGCGACCAAGAGGTCTTACCATTGGTTTTGTTGCCACGGACAATGGCAGTCATGTAGTTAGGGCCATGAAAGATGGTGGCTATTTCAGGGTGCCATGTTTGGCACACTGCATTAACATTGTTGTTCAAGACTTTCTGAAAAATGAAAGCAAAGTCAGCAGCTTACTGACCACCTGCAGAAGAATATGCACACATTTCAACCATTCTTTTAAAGCCCGGAAGGAGCTGAGGGTCATTCAACGTGACCATAAAATGCCAGTCAAAGCACTCATCCAAGAGGTGCCAACACGTTGGAACTCAACGTATTACATGCTTGAGCGTCTGTTTGAGCAGTACATACCACTTAATGCTTATGTCATGAAAAGGTCAGGGGATCCTACAGTGAAAGGCATGAGAGTTGAGATGACCCAATGGGACCTTGTCAAAAGCCTGACAGAGATGCTTCTTCCTTTTGAGGTCTTCACACGTGAAGTGAGCAGGGAGGACTGTACTATGGGCCAAGCTATCCCATTGTTGTACATGCTAGAGCAACAGCTGAAGGAGGTGTCAGAAATGTACGCAGGTGTGGATGACAAAGTAGACGCACATTATTTGGCAGACACCTTATCCGCTCGCTTATCTCACAATACAAGGATTCAAAATAACATTCTGTCACATCCACATTACATTACTGCCTCAATTTTGGATCCACGTTACAAATTATTGCTGCGCAGTAATGAAGTCATTCCTTTTTCAGAAGTGAATGTTGCCCAGTACAAAACTTTGATAGCTGAGGAAGCCACTGAGTTTGAAAACAAAAGGATCTCCATTAAAGGCCCGCCCCCCCAGGGCCAAAAAAGTACTGCAGGGCACCCAGAACAAAGTTCTACTTCAGAGGCCAAGAGCAGTGCGTTTGCCTCCCAGCAGTCAACAACACTGCCAGCAATAACATCAACAGCACCAACAGGATCATCAGGCACATTTACAAAAACGGCAGGTGATTGGTTTCTACGGAAAGGGTATTGCACATCCATGACTGATGCAAAGGCAAAAGAGGCCCAGGAAATCGGAGCACCCCTGAACATTGAGCGGATGGTTCAGGTCTATCTAGATGACACAACAGAGGTCTACATGGAGCAAAGCCCATTGGTGTATTGGTATGGGAAAAGAAGCCAATGGCCAGTGTTCAGCTGGCTGGCAATTAAGTATGTGGCTTGCCCTGTTGCAAGTGTCTCTTCAGAGCGTGTTTTCAGTGCTGCTGGTGCCATTGTTACTGTCAAAAGGACCAGTCTCTCGCCCAAAAGTGTTGAGATGTTAACCATGATTAAAATGAATCAACACTTTATACCACCAGAGTACAAAATACGTGAATCACAGGAGGAAGAGGAGAGCGACTTTGATGACATAAGTAGTGGGTTGTTAGACGTACTTCTGTCCGCACCACCAGAGTTTGAGGACGAGCTCCTCTTCCCTGACAACTAGGCTTTCAAATTGGTCTCCCTTCCTTTATTTGTGTGTGACTGTGTGTATCTGTTTTTCTGGTTCAAAATCTACATTCACAACAAATCCATCAACAGTCTCCTCTTTTTATTTCCCTATTGGAGTTGCACGTCTGTGCATAACTGTCCACTCCAATCCTCAGGGTCCTGCTCCATGTTCCTTACTCTCCCTAAGTACATTTCAAGCAAGTCAGACATTGGATGGAGATGGAGAATAGTACAATACAGGTTGCCTCTAACAGTCCCTCCATAAGAAGTGAAACGTGACTCCACCTATATTCCATTTTGTTTCCAAGCCGAAAGAAACTCATCACTGACTGGCAGAAGGCTAGGCAGGCATCAGATCAGACAGCCAAAGAGAACACCAAAGACAGGTAATGAGTGATTATTGTGAATGATGGTGGCATGCATTGCATTGGATGCTGGCTGACTACGAAGAATTGTGCATGCCATGAAGTAGAACTATACTAGTTTATCGACAAAGTAAAAGTGACTCAGGTGTGGTGACAGCTAATGTTTCCTTGTTGTTTAATAATGACCACATTGTACTCCTACCACTGCAGGTGCCGGCCAATATCCGTTGCAATTTGGTAATATGGAATATATTATAAACTTAATCAGTAACTACAGACTGAGTTGGTGTTGGAGAATACGTACCACACGGTCACCATCATGAGGATGCTGAGCATACTGTCTTTGCACACAGTCAGTTGGATTGAAGAAAATTGATGGAATAACTGCGTTTCATGGGCTGACTTAAAAGGTAAAAAAATTGAACAAGAACCACAGCAGACCTAGGCTAGATGTCCGTGTAGTGGTGTGGACTGGAGTAGAGTGTAGTGGTATGACGGACAGTGGCGCATTGATTTAGTCACTTCATTGGGAAAATTCTAGGTTGCTGTAGTGCATATGACATTTCTCTGGCTCGGTCAAAATGTAAGTAAGGGGTAGGGTGCCTGGCCTGTGCCACGGTTCTCCTGTTCTGTGGCTGTGCTGGCTCCTGAATCCTGTCCCGTTGTTGTTGTACCTTAATGCTGTAGAGTAGACATTATGTAGCCTATCCAAGCTGCCTCAGTCTGAAAGTGTTCTCTCCAGAGTGTTGTCTTGCACTCCACTGTAATTGAGTTTATTGTTGTAAATGCTGTAATTTTTCAATACCCCGTTTGTTTTTCCATCTACACTTACAGGCCGGCCTTTACCCTGTGCTACAGTGGGAGAAACGACTCACACGTACCTTACCAATCCGCATCAGGCGTTTCATGGGCTGACTTAAAAGGTAAAAAGGTTGAACAAGAACCACAGCAGACCTCGGCTAAATGTCTGTGTAGTGGTGTGGACTGGAGTAGAGTGTAGTGGTATGACGGACAGTGGCGCATTGATTTAGTCACTTCATTGGGAAAATTCTAGGTTGCTGCAGTGCATATGACATTTCTCTGGCTCGGTCAAAATGTAAGTAAGGGGTAGGGTGCCTGGCCTGTGCCGCGGTTCTCCTGTTCTGTGGCTGTGCTGGCTCCTGAATCCTGTCCCGTTGTTGTTGTACCTTAATGCTGTAGAGTAGACACTATGTAGCCTATCCAAGCTGCCTCACTCTGAAAGTGTTCTCTCCAGAGTGTTGTCTTGCACTCCACTGTAATTGAGTTTATTGTTGTAAATGCTGTAATTTTTCAATACCCTGTTTGTTTTTCCATCTACACTGGCCTTTACCCTGTGCTACAGTGGGAGAAACGACTCACACGTACCTTACCAATCCGCATAAGGCAGGCAGTGGTACCCAAGATTGATGTGCGGAGTGTCCATGGAAGGGAGGACCAAGAGGAATGACGAGAATGATGCAACTCCACATTTGGACCAGGATAATACAGTAACTTTAGTATCATCATTCGTCTTTACATTTATTTGCTTGCTTTTTTCTCTTCAATCATTACGACTGTGTGTTGTGGTTTGTTTGTTAATTGATCCAACTTTTTTTTAATTTCCTTAGCTAGCTTGAAAAATAAAAGTAAGCCCGGTACAGCATGTAATTGGGTTCGGTCTGACCTCTGAGGGCGGCAGACAGGCAAGGCAAATTTCAATTTCGTCCCTGACTGTACTGTCTCATTGGGTCATAGCTCATAGTAGTTATAGTACAACTCGTCATTATCATTAACCATCAAGTTATCCTCCTCAGCATGCATGCATTTGCTTTCTCTCACTTCATACTTTGATTTCTTTGATAATGGATCATGGTCGTCTTACAAGATTGTGTTTTACTTGTGTTGTGTCCATGCATATTGTCTGTTTTTCTTTCTCAAACCTTTCCCAAAACCCCACTTCCCATCCAATCATCAATCCCTAACCCTCTTCCCCCGGGCTGTGTGATTTATATTGAGGTGTGATGTGATGACTATGTACACCAATTGATCACACGCTTGCTGGGGCAGATGTGGTGAAAGCAACACTAATTGAATTTCAACTAAGGCAGGGCAAGGATCTTCTTCTGCTTGACCACCCATGCTGTAGTTTACTTTGTGTTCTGTTCTACTACTCCTCCCAGAGTCTCAGTCAAGTGACTTTCTCTTTCTTTTTTCAAACGCTATTGCCAGTGTCTACTACTACCACCACAATAATGGCATCTACTCCGTCAATTTGGGAAACCAACCATGCAGCCATCAGTGTGCCGAACTTCATCATCAATCACAGGTAAGATAAGTTTGGTGGGAGGTATGGACTAGGAGGAGAGACTGACAGTACTATTATGACAATTAAAAATAACTCAGTGAGGGGTACTGCATCTATTGGTTTGTGTGTTACAAAATCGGCAGATCTTTTAAATCAAACACTGGCTGTGGGCATGCAGCAGCACGGAAACAAAGTAAACAACCATGTAACTTACATTGAATTCGGAAAACTGTAACCCACCACAAAACATTAACATCGTATAAATAAATAGTAAGTATATTTTTAATGTCCCCTAACAAAAATAAACTATCCCGCTCTGACCTAACCCACCCCCCTCCCTAACCCCAATGAAACGAAACGAAAGTCCAAAGTCCCAATGTCCGTAGAAATCCCCAACGCCCACAAACCCACCCACCAACAAAAGGAATTAAAAAAGGGGCAAACGACGAGGTCCTCTATTGTCGGCGGGCCTTAAGGTGTTTGTCCACCAGGATCTTTACCCGCTCCTCCATGTTCTCCTCCAAGCGGGCCATCCGGCGGAGCAGCTGGCGGCGAAATGCCCTACAGTTACATCCAGGGTGGGGGGCAGCAGTGCTGGAAATAGAGGCGCGGCGGCGGGCGGATGCCGGACCACGGCGCCGTGAAAGTGGAGGCCGGGCCTGACTGGGGCCCAGGGCATTGGAGGAGGCTGCAGCTGCAGCCGCCTCCTCCTCCTCCTGAGCCACCAGCCGGCGATAATGCTCGCAGATGGCCTCCAGTTTCCGGCGTCGGGCCCTAGCGGCCAACTCCTTCCTTGATGGTTTAGTGGAAGGAGTATCATCTATATCAAGAAAGAAAAAGAACATGTTGGAGCCAATACTCTTAGCAAAACAGGAACACTAAAATCATTTAACACATAGTGTCACAGTATCACTAGCAAGCACAGTTCATAACATTTGTGATTTGGTGGTGGGGTAAGTATCTCTAATCCTACTTCCTTGGACTCTAACATTTGTGACAGTTTCAGACATTATTTATAAATATAATCGTACTATGTATGTACTCCGGTACACCAGTCGTGCTGTTCTTATCTGTAGTTTAGCCCAATTACATAACCTTGTTGTAGGCGGCATGCCAGGTCCATCAGCTAAGCTTGCACCCAAGAGAAACAGATATGAGCCACATGATGCAGACTCACGTTAGTTTTATTTACTACTACTGTCTGCAGGTGGGGAAGCTCATCTTTTTGTCTGACGCCTTACGGCCGTTGGCACTGGTCATACTCTGTTACATGAGGGCAAATGGCATGCACAATTTCACTTACACCCTGCCATGGGTACTACAAAAAGGCTGATTATTTATCGGATCCAACGATCATTGCTTATATTCATATTATAGATGCTGCTAGTGCTAATACGAAATACGACATCAGGTCGGTAGCGGTCGGTGGTGGGAGTGCTGCTGGTCGGTGACGTGGGAAGGTGCAGGGTGGGGATAGTAAACGATGGATTAAGGACATTCACAGGTAATTAAAGAATACATAAAAAAAAAAACATTGCTGCACACAGTAGCACACACTGCATCGCATTCGGCGGTGCAGTGCGCACCTTGAAAATAAGTTTATTTATTTTTATGTTGATTACCTGTATTTGGCCGTAATACACAGTTTACTCGCCAGTGCCACCCAGCCGTCCCCTCCCCATGTCACCGCCCGCCAACAATCCCACCACCAACCGCTACTGCAGAGGGTACTTTGCTTTCATTGATTGAGTAACCAATATCCATAAACAACAGATAGGCCACCCTTTGCAGGCTGGCTGCCCCAATCGAAAATACATTAATAATAATAGGTAGGGAGTGGTCCCCAGAGTGGGAGGAAGGGGTTTCCGCTTGATAATATATGACGTGCTTGCAAACTACTGCAAGTGTACTGTATGCTCATAATACTACCTTGATTCTCCTAGGCCTTGCTACTGTCACGCAGTTTCTTTTACATTTACTTCAAAGTAAGAATCTCCAGTGACACTTTCCACCTATACTGTCTCTTGGTGATAGTACATCCAGGCATACATCCATTAAAGTAAACGTCTATCCTTTTTTATATATCTCTTAACAAACCTTAGTTGGTTTCACCAACAAACACCCATGCTTCTGCTCCTTCCTTCCTTGCCTTGGCTTTGAGTTTGAACCAAAAACACCGCTGATTCTTGCTATCTAGTACTATCCACCCATACTGTGTCGCCCACCCAGGCAGGCATTCTTTCACCTTCCACCCATCCTTCAACAACCCATGCATCTGATCTTATTACTATCAGCCACCTATGCATGCTTCCAACAACATATCCTTCTCTGCCAGTCAGTCATATTGTTTATCTCGCCCGTCCTTCCACCCTTAGTGCTTTCCCTCTTTGTTCAACACATCCATGAAGGTCATCTGATCTGAGTTTGTCTTCTCCATAAAACATTCACAGCTGATTTTGGAGTCAAATAGAAGAGGCCATTGGTTACTCTACTCACGCTGTTAATGCTACGTAAAGGGTGTCTTCTTCAACCGTTGTATAATAAGTCGCACAGTACAGTGAAATAGTGAACACAGTTCCATCTAGCTGTAATGTCAAGAAGTAATGAATATAACTTACCGCCGCCGGCCACTGCTGCTGGATCCCCCCTGGGCCCTGTGTCTCCTGCAGGTGCCGCCAGTTCGCCTGCCCCCTCCGGAATGGCCGCATCGCTGGCCCCGACGGCACTGGTGGATGGTAGTGTGCCTAGAAAAAAGCATCACAAATTTTTTAGATGCCTGTAAACCTCCCCCTATTTTAAGTGTTCACTTGGAACATTGAAAAAAAAGTTAATGCGATGCAACATACATCAGCACTAGACAGTAAGTACAGTCAGTAGACAGACACTAGTAGGATATGGTTCCACTTCCTAGGGTCATGTAGTCCTACTCTACTCTTTTGAAAGTTAGCCTGAGCCATGAGTAGCCCTTTTAGATTCATCATGTCGACTACTACTCTTTTGGTGCATATTATACCTGCCAGCTTATTGACATGTGCAGTAGATGCCTTTAAGGCCGCTTGACTGTTGCGTACAAGTGAAGAGGTCGAAAAAAAACCAACTTATTGACTTTGTTTAGTTTATATTGCTTAGCCATCACACATACATGTTACACTTTTTGGCATGACTGCAAAATGCTAGCATTCACCAGTATACTATCTAACGGCTAACTCACAGCGTTTTTCTCATATATCATAGGCGGAAGATTCCCTTCTACAAACCAGAGATTTACAGAGCATATTGGATGCAAGATGATGTAACCAGTATTTCTACGTTCTACGGTGAGGGGTCTTCCAGAATTCAAAAGATCTTGGCTCTTGTTCTTGTTGTCAATCATGCACTTGTAAATGTTTACTGTTTTAATGTTAGGCTTTTTGCTGGCTTATTGACTATGGCTGTAGTAAATTAAATTTCATGTTAACGATGTACAGAGTTTGATACTTGTTTCAAATAAACCTTTTGAACTTACACATAGACTCTGTGGTATTTGGTGTGGTGGAGTGGACTTACAAAAGTGTGTGAGCAAAATGGTGTTTGTTATTATGTTCTGGGTTGTCTCTGTCTCAGTCATCATGAACATTGTGTATCGTCTTCGTGGGGGGGGTCGGGAGTGGGACCCTAATGTGAGACACTATAGCTAGTCGGTCAGGGGATCCTGGGTTCTTCGGACTGAGGTGTGATCAGTAAGATCCAACCTCCCATCAGCAACATCCTATTTTGTTGTGCATAGTTCTGTATGTGGCTCTGCAGAATCCTAGACAATAGTAGTATCATGTACTATGCGATCAAAAATACTAGTCAAATATCTGGTTGGGCATTTTGTTTGTGGTAATTGTCAAAGCCTCAACATTGTGAAGACTTGAAGAGGACAACCCAAAGGACAGGACCCAGTGGCTAGAGCTATTGGTCAATCAGAGTTTTATTGTTGCAAAGAAAACCTTCTATTAAAGAGTGGGCAACTGTGCAAGCTTCGCTACACACAGAGTAATAATAGTAATAGTAGTAGTAGTATTAGTAGTACAGAGAGTCATAGCAGAGGGAGTTAGAAGCAACTTAGAGGCAGGGATAAACAGAATTAGTAAACAGATAGTCAAGGTCAAAGAAGTAAACTTTTGTAAAAAAGACATTCAGAAAGTGGAACCATAATTTAGAGTTTGGGAAAAAAAGATGCAGTAACATAACATTTAGGGAAATATAAATGTCAATCTAACCAATGGAGGACTTACTGGGGCCAGCTGCAGGAGCCTCAGTAGAGGAGCGGTCCTGGGGTTCCCCCGCCGACTCCGACCCCGTCTTCTTGCCCCTGGGTGGTGCTGATGATCATGTAAAATATAATAAAGAAAGAGACCAACATTAAGGAGTGCTGTGAGAAAAATAATAAATCATTTGGAAAAATAAGTCAAAGAACATTTTAGGAAACAACAAGTGCAATAAAATTGACCTATCTAATCAGATGGATCGACTACTGGCTGCTTCCTAGTGCATTTACGGATCGTCTACTTATTTATGAACACTCCAGTGTTCCATGATCATTCTGATTCCAAATACTAACAAAGCCTAGTAAGTACCACCTGACCTACACCACCTATTCCAGACGGGCCAATTGTTCACTAAGTCTGCACTTCAATTTTTTTCAGCCATCAAATGCATAGATGAGATGGAGGACACATGCATAGTTGCATACATTAGTGCATACATACAACAAATTGTGGGTTGGTTGCATAATTCTGATCTAGTTCTGCTACTGACTGACCATGCTAAGCCTACCACTCACTAAACAAAGTACAAAAGGTTCGACGGAGGACTGGGGTAAGCAGCACTCAGTGACAGAGGATGCGTCAGGCAGACCGCATAAAACAATTAGTAACTACTACTAACAAACTAAACCTAGTATCCAATATCCATCCACCACTATTTCACAGTAGGAAAATGGAAGGACTAGAGTCTCTCTAGCAAATCGCATTACCTAACTTCAGTTCTGTAAAGTAAACTCTTACATAATCAGCATCAGCACAAGCTAGCGCAAACTAAGTTGCAAACAAGTAAGAGTATCACCGTGCACCTGGGTCCTTAAATCAAAGAACATTTTGCTTTTTGGAACGTAATTTACCAGCAACGCTTGGCACGCAGCAGTAATCTTGTTGTTCATCTAATTTAATATACACAATCAGTTACTCACAAAGCCCGATGACCTCGACACCTATCAGGTCCAACAGGTCCTGCTCCCGGTCCAGGATGTCGGACCAACGGTGGGCTAGCTGGTTGTGGGTGCGCCGGATACCAGTGCACCGGAACACGGCCCGGCACACCTTCGCCCACCGACGGTGCCGCTCCTGGGTAGCTTACCCTGCCGCCTGCTGCCAAGGTCAAGGGGAGGAGGCGCTGGATGAAGAAAACAAGAGCCGCCACCTCCTCCTCCCCAAACAGTTGCCGGGCCTGCACCCCTGCAGGACGCATTCTGCCGCAAGGCAGGCGGCGCTTCTCTGCGCCTGCAGGTCCCTTGCCCTTGGGACTTGGTGTGCCCTTGGCCATGGTTCTGGGGTGGGTGGGAGGCGGAAAAGAAAAGTCCGAAGGGGAAAAAAAGTTAGGGGGAAGAAGATAGAAAGAACTTTATAAAAGTAACAAAAACACAGTAAAAGTAGAACTAAAATGCAAAATATAAACTGAGGCAAACAGAGAGATAGATAATAACTAAAAAAAGTCAGGAAAAAGGCTTTAAAGACAAAGGATTGCTAAGATAAAGGGAGGATACAAAAGTAGGCCCAGAAACATGGCATAGAGTGAAAAACAAGATGGCCGCGCCCATTCGCGACCGCGTGGGTAAGTTCGCGCGATATTTCTCGCGAACATGTACTATTCATCGCGAACAAGTAAAATGCGCTCCCGAACACGTCAATGCACATCGCGAACACGCTATCCGTGACCCGGAACAGGAAATAAGGCATCGCGAGCGGGCGGAACTATAGAAAAACAAGATGGCCGCGTCCATTGGCGACCGCATGGGTAAGATCGCGAGATATATCCCCCGAGCATGCAAACAGCTCCCCGAACATGCTTACCGCGCTCGCGAACAAGAAAAAGCCATCGCAAACAGGTTGCCACAAGCAACTACGCAAGCTCGCGAAGCTTCGCGAAGGTCGCGTAGTGCAATGACATCTTCGCGAAGCTACGCGAAGCGCGACTACGCGAACTACGCCCAGGGTTAATATACACCATGTACATCTGCACCTACAGAATCCTAACTTTATACATCAAGGCACTCCACCACTTGGTCGATGAACAAATTAGTTGGACTGGTTGATGGCGATTTAGAACCAGCTAAAACACATTAAAGCTTCGGAACCTTTGATTAATCAATATCTTATTAAAAGAATCACAAACTCATTCTTTTGTTAATCACTGTTTAGTTTATCTAATTAATTCTCTTTCGTTGGCATAATCAGCATTTCATCAAATCAGAGTTCAATGAATATTTTGTCACAAATTTGCATAACAATTATATTTACCTAAATTCAAATACCGGTGACCATTTCCCAAAACCTGTCAGCCCTGCATAAATCAATCCCTTCTGGTGAAATCGTCCAATCAAAGTGCAGGCCAAGACCCAATAAGTCTGGGAAAAGTTCTTTTTGCTCGACACGACACAGTCCCAAAGGTATCACAAGGACCAATCACCAACGGAAACTCGGAACGCATTTCTGGAACGCAGTAGTCTATACCCTCTTCTAAAGTTCCCCTTTTATAGGAAATTCTAGGATAACATGAAACATTTTCTAAAATCGAAGTATCCTGATTGGCTAAGCTACTAAAAATTGAAATATTGGACTTGGTTCCCAGGTTTTCTTGGTTCTCAGGGAATTGAATAAGTCATCCTTTAGTTTGCCCAGTTCTCATGCGAAAATTTCGAAGTAACAACATGTAGACCTCTGGATACAGGTCTTCATTGTCCTTTTCTGTCATTCACATTAGCTGAGTTCTGGCAATCCTCCACGTTCCTATCCTTGACTAGGAACACGGTGGCCACTTTGGAGGTCGCCTGGAGATCTTCAGAGTCATCCGAGTCTGCGCAGGAGGCATCGCGCTTACACGACGGTGGCCACTTCCGATCTCCATTTTGAATATTGCGGCCTAGTAGGCCCGAATGCCAGCTTAAGCAAAACAAATATAAAAAAAATATTTAATATACGGAAATGAAGATTCTAATGTTTAAACCCACACTAATACCAATATATTAGTATTTTCCTAGCTCATAGCAACATTTAAAGCAAAAATACTCACCATTCAACTATACCAGGAGCACAAACCATCACAAAAGCAACATAAATCATGCATTTTTCTATACCAACACATTCTACAGTTAATATCCGTACCACAGTTACTCATTAGAATTATTTGCCATGCAATTACCATTTAGTCCCCGTGTATCTCGTGTTTATCAGGTGTAAAGTTGATTAATAGTAACACTCCAAACAATTAATACAGGTTAGTAATTTAGACCGATTATGTAATTAGTATTCTCATGCATAATAGAGAAGGTATACAAAATTTCGTTTTACCTGATCCATTCCCAACTCAGCTCTCCAACGAGAAGCGACTGGGACTACTCAACCACCTGCATTACAATCCACTGCAGAATCATCTCATAGTACAATCTCATCCAAAGAGAGGAGTCTCTGACTAAGCAGCCCAAATCAGGCACTCTACCTCCAAGAAGAGCGGCCATTGTGAGTTGATTCTGCCTAACTCTTAGACGCTGATATAAGCAACTATTTGTAGATTATAAAAACTGATTGTGGATTCGCTATACCTCTAACCTATAATAGTATGTGACTACTCAGCCCCAAACCTCCCAGCATTTCGAAGAGCAGTGACTCTGCCTTGACACTGGAGGCTCAATCTATTTATTGATTATAAACTATGATCCAGGCCGAATTCACCTTCCCACCCATATGGGACTACTCAACCCCCTGCATTACAATCAAAAGCAGAATCATCTCATAGCACAATCTCATACAAAGAGCGGAGTCACTGACTAAGCAACCCAAACCAGGCACTCTATCTACAAAAAGAGCGGCCATTATGAGTTGATTCTGCCTAAATCCTAGACACTAATACAAGCCACTATTTATAGATTATAAAAAACGGATCGTTGATTGGCCATACCAATAACCTATAATAGTATGCGACTACTCAGCCGTAAACCTCCCTGCATTACGAAACACTTAACAACCCACTTCCAGTGGCATCATACCCGAGGAGTAGAGCCACTGACTCATCTACCCAAATCAGCGCCTCCATTTCCAAGAGCAGCGATTCTGCCTTGACCCTGGACGCTCAATCTATTTATTTATTATAAACTATGATCCAGGCCCAGTTCAGCTTCCCAAATATATGCGACTGGGACTACTCAACCCCCTGCATTACAATCCACTGCAGAATCATCTCATAGCACAATCTCATACAAATAGCAGAGTCACTGACTCAGCAACCCAAATCAGGCACTCTATCTACAAGAAGAGCAGCCATTGTGAGTTGATTCTGCCTAAATCCTAGACGCTAATAGAAGCCACTACTTATAGATTATAAAAACTGATCGTGCGTTGGCCATACCTCTAACCTATATTTGTATGCGACTACTCAGCCCTTAACCTCCCTGCATTTCGAAATTCTTCACAACCCGCTTACAGCAGCATCATGCCCGAGGAGTGGAGCCACTGACTCCGCTACCCAAATCAGCGCTTCCATTTCCAAGAGCAGCGACTCTGCCTTGACCCTGGAAGCTCAATCTATTTATTGATTATAAATTATGATCCAGGCCCAGTTCAGCTTCCCAAGTATATGCGACTTCTCAATCCCCTTTAGTACAATCCACAGCAGAATCATCGCTGCCCAAATCAGACACTCTATATCCAAGAAGAGCGGCCATTGTGAGTTGATTCTGCCTAGATCCTTGACGCAAATACAAGCCACTATTTATAGATTATAAAAACTGATCCTGGATTCGCTATACCTCTAACCTATAATAGTATGCGACTACTCAGCTCCAAACCACCCTGCATTTCGCATTTCGAAACACTTCAGAACGCGCTTTCAGCAGCACCACACCCGAGGATAAGAGCCACTGACTCAGCTACCCAAATCAGCGCCTCCATTTCCAATAGCTGCGACTCTGCCTTGACCCTGGAAGCTCAATCTATTTATTGATTATAAACAATGATCCAGGCCCAGTTCAGCTTCCCAACTATATGCGCCTGGGACTACTCAATCCCTTTTATTACAATCCACTGCAGAATAATCTCTTAGCACAATCTCATACAAAGAGCAGAGTCACTGAATCAGCTACCCAAATCAGACACTCTATCTCCAAGAAGAGCGGCCTTTGTGAGTTGATTCTGCCTAAATCCTAGACGTTAATACAAGCCACTATTTATAGATAATAAAAACTGATCGTGGAATGGCCAAACCTCTAACCTCTAATAGTATGCGTCTACTCAGCCGTAAACCTCCCTGCATTTCGAAACACTTCACAACCCGCTTCCAGCAGCATCACACCCGAGAAGTAGAGCCACTGACTCAGCTACCCAAATCAGCGCCTCCATTTCTAAGGCAGTGACTCTGCTTTGACCCTAGAAGCTCAATCTATTTATTGATTATAAACCATGATCCAGGACCAATTCAGCTTCCCCACTATATGCGACTGGGACTACTCAACCCCCTACATTACAATCCACTGCAGAATCATCTCATTGCACAATCTCATACAAAGAGCAGAGTCACTGACTCAGGAAACCAAATCAGGCAGAGTGCTTGGTTTTATGTGAGAGGGTGCCCAAGCATGAGCTGTGAGCCCCTCTGCAGCTTTTGGAAATACTTCCTTATGGCTGTTCTGTGATACAGCCATACCATATACTCTTAAGTGCATTATAACCTCGCGGTAAATGCTAACTTTGGAATGGCTGCATCAAAACATGTCGTGTTTGGTGTCAAACATTTTGGAATACTACCCCCCCCCCGCCAGTTCTGGTGGCGGGGGTAGCATTCCACCCTTCTAGAGGGAGAGACATGTTCACACTGGCTAAACCTGGTAGGACTTTCCTGATCCCTGGCATCACAAAATGGATGCCTCTGCCACAGACACGGGTCTGGCCTCCTGCTGCTGACCGAAACTCCGGTAGGGGTGGCCTGGACAATAGGTTTCCTGCCGAAGGGAGGTGTGACCACCTCCCCAGACAGGCTGATGTGTATTGGTGCTGGGCGGGAGCACTCTCTGGTGCTTTGAAGTCCTGCACTGGGGGCACGTTTGCTGTCCCTGTGCATAGCCCAGTTCAAACCGGTTGCAGGGGCTACCTGCCCCTGCTCTGGCGCGAAACTGGACAAAGGACCACCCCTCTTTCCAGGCCCACCCATAGATGGGGCCTTTTTAGTCTATCCCCTAAACTTACTATAAGTATAGGAATCCAGTCCCTAGGACTTTAGATTACCCTGGACGAAACTCTGCTACAGATATCCTGGACCTTCGATGTTCTATCCTGACTAGAAGACTGAAGAAATCTCCCATGGGGTCAAGGAGTGACTCCCCTGCTTGCCAGGCACCAAAGAAGCAACTGACCGGTCTGCATCGCTGAAGCTCCCGCCGGACGCCGAAGTCTTTGCATCACCAAATGTGGATTTCCAGACTTCCCCGAGGATACCCTGAGTCCACAGCAAAGCTGAGGCCCGTGGCTATCGTGGGTGACGTGGAACCGTGACCCCTGGACACCGTGAACTTTTGCAGCAACACTATCTTCCTGATCCTCCTCGAAGTTGTGCTTTGGGCTCCGAGTAGCCCCAGCCTTGAGCACCTCACCTCCTGCACCGAAGTTTGTTGGCCTCCACTCCACGAGTGACCCATGGGCCAGCTTCAAGTGCGAAGGCTCGAGGCTCTTTTGCGATCACTAGCCTGTTGGCTAGCAGGTCCCCACAAAGGCAACTCTTTTTCTGATTGGGCGTTCCTGGTTGCTCCAGACGTGGCCTGACTTACCCTAGCTGGGTGAGTCCCTTAGACCTTGCTGGTCTGCACCGCAGTCCTTTCTCTAAATTCCAGTGACTTGCCGTTGCCAAGGCTTGTTGGGTCCATTCTGGTCGCCGACACCGCAGCACTTGACAGACTTCATGGGACAGCTCGAATCTGGCTCGTGGACTTCATTGACGCCTCCTGGACCTCGTGGCTGAAGAGTCAAGACAGCCATCAACTCACCTGAAGCACCCGACATCTGTGAGCATTGGTCCATTCTGCCCTCGGTCACTGTCAAGTGACCCAGACTCTGTCCCCTCTGCTTTGAGGTTCCTTCCATCCTAGATCCGGGCTTGGATCTCTTCGGACACTTCTCCTCATCATGGCAGCAGCAGTTCTTTGCAGGCTCCCATTGAAATCGACGACGCGACCCGACACCAAAAGACACCTATGCACCCGGCTTCCCTGGGTGAGGTAACTCGAGTACTCCGGTGCTCTCATGGGCGCTAGCCCTAGAACTTCTTAAGTCCAAAAGGGTTTGGTCCTGACTCGATTAGAAGTGTCCCTAATCTTTAAACTTCCAACTACGACATTGCCCATAGAAGATAACGGGAACCGGCGGTTGTGTTTACACACTGCATACAGTCCTCGTGGGTCCCCTGTGTCACTACCTTGGGTGGTTCCTTGGGGTCGCAGCGATTCTACAGGCTATAGGCCTAGTGTATATTCCAGTCGTGGTTCTTATACCACTTTTTTGGTATATGGTTTGGTACGCCCCTAGGGCCCAAACGTGTATTTGTGCTATTACTGATGATTGCTATCTTGTAAACTAAGTACTTCGAACTCCAGTCTCATAAAGAGACTAGAGGGGTGTGTTTTATCTTAAATACATATATTTTTAAGATATACCTGGTGTGGTTGTCTTTTCATTTGATCATTCAAGAGATTATAGACTGGTAAAACAAGCTGCTTTACATTCCTTCAAGACTTAGCCTGAAGGCTATTCTCCATAGCTACCACTAGGATAGCTTTCAATAAAGGTTGTCTTTAACCATTCACCATAAGGGGTTGTTTGGACTGATACAAGGTGCACACTAGAACTAGTGGACAGCATATATCAGGCCACCTTCTCACATTGGTGTGCAGCGTCTGGGATTCCAGCTTGCTATTGTTTTACCAGATAATCTCAATTGAATTGATCAACTGAAAACCACTAAAGGTACCTTAGGAACATATAATATCAAGTTTTGCTACAGTAAGTTCTACTGAACTTAGAGTTGTGTGTTAAGGGATAGCACACCCTTTCTACAACTCAAAGAGAGTTTAGGAGGCCACACTAGTGTAGGTAGTGCAATACACCACACCACATTAGTAATGTCTAACCAGCCAGGAACCAGTGGGTCCCTACCAGGAACCAGTGAGCTCCTTCCCTATAAATATGAGGATCTCTCCTTTGCTCAGCTTAGGGCCTTATGTTCCATTAGGAAGCTGAAGACAGGCAAAAGTCCATCCACCCAGCATCTCATAAAGATACTTAAGCTGGATGATATCACAGGGCCTAGTGGGCCTGATGATGTAGACAGTGTGGGTGGGGCAGCAGGTGAGGGTGGGCCTAGGGGTAATAATTCCCCTGACCCTACATCTAATGCTGACCAGACTGGTGACAATGACCAGACTCTGGTGAACACAGATCTCCTGGATGAGGATGAGGAGGATGGCAATAATGCCACTTCCTTTATTCCTCCAGGTAGGCCTGACAACAGGGCTAGAAGGGATAGATCTCTGTCAAGGGGATCTATCCAATCTAACTCCTCTATTGGAACCTCTGTTTCTTCTCACAGAGGGAGGGAAACCTCCCAGGAAAGGAGAGACTGTTGAAGTATGAGCAAGACAAGTTCAACCTCAGATAGCAGCAGATGGCCTTAGATAGGGAAGCCCTGGAGCTCTACAGAGCTAGTAAAAAGGAGGGACTAGAGTCCCTTGGTGGCAGCAATTTCCCTAGAGATAGGGAGAGGTCTTATGACCATAGAAACTTAAGTAAGATTGTCCCTCCCTACCAGAGTGGGGATGACATCCACAAATGGATAACTGCATTGGAGAGGGCCTGTAAAGTACAGAAGGTCCCTCAAGGTCAGTGGGCAGCAATCTTATGGCTCTCCTTTGCAGACAAAGGTAGAGACAAGCTCCTTACTGTAAGAGAAGAGGATGCGGATGACTACAAAGTCTTGAAAAGTGCACTAATAGATGGGTTTGGGATAACCACTGAACAATACAGGTTAAAGTTCAGAGACACCCACAAAGCACAAAATCAGGACTGGGTTGACTGTTGACTGTGCTGTTAAGGCTCTGGAAGGTTGGTTATTGGGCAGTAAAGTGTGTGACTTCAAAGGATTGTACAATCTAATAATGAGGGAGCAGATTCTTAATAACTGTCAAAATCAGCTGTTGCACCAGTACCTGGTAGACTCTGATCTGACCTCTCCCCAAGAATTGGGAAAGAAGGCAGACAAATGGGTCAGAACCAGGGTGAGGCAGAAGGTACAGAACCAAGGGGGTGACTCAAAGAAGCAAGATTCCAAAAACTCTGACAAAGGTGGGGATAAGGGTAAAGACCAGAAGTCTTCTCAAGGGCCCCAAAACTCTTCTTCAGGTGGGGATTCACAATCAGGAAAGGGTAAAGGCCAAAAGAAACCTTGGTGCAAAATCTGTAAACAGAAAACTCACTGGACTAGTGACTGCCCCAAGGCCAAAGAAAATACTCCAGCCCTCACCAATAACATACCATAACATAACATGTGTATTTGTAAAGCGCACGTTCAACACTACGGGTATCTTGGCGCTGAATAATAGATGTATAAGCCACCTGCTCCCCCTAGTGCTGTTACAATTGGTGGTGGGAATACACAGAATAAGGGTGCAGTAGGGTTGACCCTGGGTTCCGAGATGGACTCTGGCCTAGTCAGAGTACCAACTCAGGCTGTGCTTGTCAGTGATGGGGCATGGATATGTCCCCCTTTTTGAGTCCCAGTAACTTGGGCAAATACAGACAGCAGCCTATAATTAATGGAGTAGAAGCTTGGGCATTCAGGGACACAGGAGAAAGTGTCACAATGTTGACAAAACATCTTGTGGATCCTGGGCAGATTATACTTGGTGAAATGTACCAAGTGACCAATGCTAGCAATGTCAGAACAGACCATTCTCTGGCAGTTGTTAACTTGTCCTGGGGAGGGGTAACTGGCCTTAAGAAGATTGTGGTAAGTGCAAACCTACCGGTACAGTGCTTGCTTGGCAATGATCTAGAGACTTCAGCTTGGGCTGAAGTGGAGCTCAGGACACATGCAGAAATGTTAGGGATCCCTGCACATGTCTTTGCTGTGACCAGGTCACAGGTTAAAATGTCTAAAACTGGACAGGCCCTGGATTCTGGAATAATGGACCAGGTGCCTCACAAGAGGAGGAACAGTAGGGTTAAGGCAGAGCCTTCCCACCTGACTCAGAGTGCTGATCAGTCTCCTCAGGGAGATGATCTTGAGCCTGAAGAAGGAACTGTCCCAGAGAAGCTTGAACCTGACCAGGTTGACTTCTTGGGGACAGGGGGCCCTTCCAGGTCCGATCTGAGCCAGGAGCAGAAAACCTGCCCCTCTCTTGAAACCATCAGACAGCAAGCTGCTGATGAGGCTGCTGGGAATGCTAGTGGCACCCATAAAGTTTATTGGGATGATGGACTCCTATATTCAGAGAGTAGAGACCCCAAGCCTGGTGCATCCAGGAGGTTGGTTATACATCTGAAGTTTAGGGATTTCCTATTGACACTAGCCCATGATATTCCCCTAGCAGGACACCTGGGCCAGAACAAGACTTGGGACAGAATTGTTCCTCACTTTCACTAGCCCCACATGTCTGAAGACACAAAGGAGTTTTGTTGCTCTTGTGTAACCTGCCAAGCCAGTGGCAAAGCAGGTGGCACTACAAAGGCCCCCCTGATACCACTACATGTGCTGAGGGTGCCCTTTGAAAGGATAGGGATTAACATTGCTGGTCCCTTGGATCCCCAAACAGCATCTGGGCACAGATTTATACTGGTGGTAGTGGATCATGCCACCAGGTATCCAGAAGCAATTCCCCTAAGGACCACTACAGCACCTGTAGTGGCAAGAGCTCTCTTGAGTGTATTCTCAAGAGTAGGCTTTCCTAAGGAGGTAGTATCTGACAGGGTAGCAAACTTCATGTCTAGTTACTGCTATGTGGAAGGAGTGTGGAGTGAACTACAAGTTCACCACACCCTATCACCCACAATGCAATGGTTTCGTTGAGAGATTCAACAAAACCTTAAAGGGCATGATCAAAGGACTCCCAGAGAAGCTTAGGCGAAAATGGGACCTGCTCTTGCCCTGTCTTTTATTTGCATACAGGGAGGTGCCTCAAAAGGGGGTTGGCTACAGCCCATTTGAACTTTTGTTTGGACACCCTGTCAGGGGTCCATTGTGTTTGGTGAAGGAAGGATGGGAGTTACCTGTCAAGCCCCCAAAGCAAGACATAGTGGACTATGTACTTGGTCTCCGCTCCAGGATGGCTGAGTACATGAAAAAGGCAAACAAAAACCTTGAGGCTAGCCAGGAACTGCCTGTTTACCAGCCAGGACAGAAAGTGTGGGTGTGGGAGCCTGTGGCCCCAGCAGCTCTCCAGGACAAGTGGAGTCGACCCCACACTATTGTTGAACAGAAAGGAAAGGTTACCTATTTGGTAGACCTTGGAACCCCTAGGAGTCCCCATAGGGTACTTCATGTCAACAGACTTAAACCATATGTTGACAGGGCAGACATGGGCTTGCTCATGGCTAATGATGAAGGACAGGAGGAAGAGAGTGACCTACTCCCTGACTTGCTTTCTCAGAACCCTGATGATGGGTCAGTGGATGGTGTAGCCTTGGCAGGCAGCCTCACTGCCCAGCAGCAAACTGACTGCAGGAATCTCCTCAGCCAGTTTAGACATATGTTTTCTCTGACTCCAAGTCAGACCACCTGGTGCACTCATGAAGTGGACACTGGGGACAGTCTGCCTGTGAAGAATAAGATCTACAGGCAACCTGACCATGCCAGGGACTGTATAAGGACAGAAGTCCAAAAGATATTGGATCTGGGTGTGATTGAACCCTCAGTTAGCCCTTGGGCTAACCCAGTAGTCCTGGTACCTAAACCTCACACCAGAGGTGGAAAAAGAGAGATGAGGTTTTGTGTAGACTACAGGGGTCTCAATGCAGTCACTAGGACTGATGCCCATCCCATCCCTAGGGCAGATGAGCTAATAGATACTTTGGCCTCAGCCAAGTTTCTAAGCACATTTGACCTAACAGCTGGCTACTGGCAGATCAGACTAGCTGATGATGCAAAGCCAAAGACACCATTTTCTACCCCTAGTGGGCACTATCAATTTGTGGTAATGCCCTTTGGTTTGAAGAATGCACCTGCCACTTTCCAAAGGTTGGTGAATCAAGTCCTTACAGGCCTAGAAGACTTTAGTGCAGCATATCTAGATGATATTGCTGTCTTTAGGTCCACCTGGGAGGACTACCTGGTCCACCCAAGGAATGTTTTAGAGGCCCTGCAAAGGGCAGGCCTCACTATCAAGGCTGCTAAGTGCTAGATAGGGCAGAGTCAGGTTGTGTACCTGGGCCACCTTGTAGTTGGGGGACAGGTTCAACCATTGCAGAGCAAAATCCAAACCATAATGGACTGGGTTGCTCCAACTACCCAGACTAAGGTGAGAGCCTTCTTAGGCCTGACTGGGTACTATAGGAGATTTGTCTAAGGGTATGGATCAATAGTGACACAATTGAATGACTTAACTTCTAAAAAGATGCCCAAAAAGGTTCAGTGGACAGCTAGCTGTCAAAAGGCATTTGATGACCTGAAGCAGGCCATGTGCACTGCTCCCATTCTGCAGAGTATTGACTACTCCAAGAAGTTCATTGTTCAAACAGATGCATCTGAATTGGGGGTAGGGGCTGTACTGTCACAATTGAATGAAGAAGGTCAGGATCAGCCAGTAACTTTTATAAGCTGAAGGCTGACCCCTAGAGAGAAACATTGGTCAGCCATTGAGAGGGAGGACTTTGCTGTGGTTTGGGCTCTGAAGAAGATGAGGCTATACTTGTTTGGTACTCACTTCCTTGTTCAGACAGACCATAAGCCCCTCTTATGGCTAAAACAAATGAAGGGTAAAAACCCCAAACTGCTTAGGTGGTCCATTTCCCTGCAGGGGATGGACTTTACAGTGGAACATAGACCTGGGAGTAACCATGCCAATGCAGATGGACTCTCTAGGTATTTCCTCTTAGAACATGAAGACTCAACTGGTCAATGTTAGTTTAATGTCCCTGCGTTCAGGTGGGATTGTGTAGGAGAGTATGATCTGCTTCACATGGGTACCCCCACTTTTGGCTGGTGTTTCATTGTTTTTCGACCTTAGTCTGGCTGTGGCACTGCTAATCAGGACCACAGCCTAGCTGCTTCCTCTCTAAAATCGTTTCCATGTACATTAGGTACATATCTAATTGGATTCTGGAGTGCCTTATAAGCCACTAGTATATGGTATACTATGTACCTAGGGCATAGGTACCTCAGAGGCCTACCAGGGACTGCAGCATATATTATGCCACCCCTGGTAAGCACTCCAAAATGGCACCACAGGTCTGCTACTGCAGCCTGGGTAAGGGTGTGCTTGCACCCCTTACCGTGGTATAGGCTACCTATATCCACACATATATACAGACACATATAAACCTATAAGCCACTCCTATGGCAGGCCTTGACAATCCTGAAGGCAGAGTGCTTGGTTTTATGTGAGAGGGTGCCCAAGCATGAGCTAAGCCCCTCTGCAGCTTTCGGAAATACTTCCTTATGGCTGTTCTGTATATGGTATACTATGTACCTAGGGCATAGGTACCTCAGAGGCCTACCAGGGACTGCAGCATATATTATGCCACCCCTGGTAAGCACTCCAAAATGGCACCACAGGTCTGCTACTGCAGCCTGGGTAAGGGTGTGCTTGCACCCCTTACCGTGGTATAGGCTACCTATATCCACATATATATACAGACACATATAAACCTATAAGCCACTCCTATGGCAGGCCTTGACAATCCTGAAGGCAGAGTGCTTGGTTTTATGTGAGAGGGTGCCCAAGCATGAGCTAAGCCCCTCTGCAGCTTTCGGAAATACTTCCTTATGGCTGTTCTGTGATACAGCCATACCATATATTCTTAAGTGCATTATAACCTCGCGGTAAATGCTAACTTTGGAATGGCTGCATCAAAGCATGTCGTGTTTGGTGTCAAACGTTTTGGAATACTACCACCCCGCCACTTCTGGCGGCAGGGGTAGTTATCCACCCTTCTAGAGGGAGAGACATGTTCACACTGGCTAAACCCGGTAGGACTTTCCTGAGCCCTGGCATCACAAAATGGATGCCTCTGCCACAGACATGGGTTTGGCCTCCTGCTGCTGACGGAAACTCCGGCAGGGGTGGCCTGGACAATAGGCTTCCTGTCGAAGGGAGGTGTGACCACCTCCCCAGACAGGCTGATGTGTATTGGGGCTGGGCGGGAGCACTCTCTGGTGCTTTGAAGTCCTGCACTGGGGGCACGTTTGCTGTCCCTGTGCATAGCCCAGTTCAAACAGGTTGCAGGGACTACCTGCCCCTGCTCTGGCGCGAAACTGGACAAAGGAAATGGGTGTAACCACCCCTCTTTTAAAGCCCACCCATAGGTGGGGCCTTAGAGTTAGTCCATCCCCTAAACTTACTATAAGCATAGGAATACAGTCCCTAGGACTTTAGATTACCCTGGACGAAACTGTGCTACAGATATCCTGGACCTTTGACGTACTATCCTGACTAGAAGACTGAAGAAATCTCCCTTGGGGTCAAGGAGTGACTCCCCAGCTTGGCAGGCACCAAAGAAGCAACTGACCGGTCTGCATGGCTGAAGCTCCCGCCAGACGCCGAAGTCTTTGCATCACCAGAGGTGGATTTCCAGACTTCCCCGAGGCTACCCTGAGTCCACAGCAAAGCTGAGGCCCGTGGCTATCGTGGGTGACGTGGAACCGTGACCCCTGGACACCGTGAACTTTTGCAGCAACACTATCTTCCTGGTCCTCCTCGAAGTTGTGCTATGGACTCCGAGTAGCCCCAGCCTTGACCACCTCCTGCACCAAAGATTGTTGGCCTCCACTCCTCTAGTGACTCATGGGCCAGCTTCAAATGCGACCGTTCGTGGCTCCTTCGCGATCACTAGCCCGTTGGCTAGCAGGTCCCCACGAAGGCAACTCCTTTTCTGATTGGGTGTTCCTGGTTGCTCCAGACGTGGCCTGACTTAGCCTCGCTGGGTGAGTCCCTCAGACCTTGCTGGTCTGCACCGCAGTCCTTTCTCTAAATTCTAGTGACTTGTTGTTGCCAAGGCTTATTGGGTCCATTCTGGTCGTCGACACCGCAGCACTCGACAGACTTCGTGGGACAGCTCGAATCGGGCTCGTGGACTTAGTTGACGCCTCCTGGACCTCGTGGCTGAAGAGTCAAGACACCCATCAACTCACCTGAAGCACCCGACATATGTGGGCATTGGCCATCCTGCCCTCGGTCACTGGCAAGTAACCCAGACTCTGTCCCCTCTGCTTTCAGGTACCTTCCATCCTAGATCCAGGCTTGGATCTCTCCGGACACTTCTCCTCTTCACGGCAGCAGCAGTTCCTTGCAGGCTCCCATTGAAATCGACAACGCAACCCGACACCAAACGACACCTATGCACCCGGCTTCCAAGGGTGAGGTAACTCGAGTACTCCGGTGCTCTCGTGGGTGCTAGAACTTCTAAAGTCAAAAGGTTTTGTTCCTGACTCGAGTGTCCCTAATCTTTAAATTTCCAACCGCGACATTGCTCATAGAAGATAACAGGAACCCGAAGTTGTGTTAACACACTGCATACAGTCCTCGTGGGTCAACTCTGTCACTACCTTGGGTGCTTCCTTGGGGTCCCAGCGATTCTACAGGCTATAAGCCTAGTGTCTATTCCAGTTGTGGTTCTTATACCACTTTTTTGGTATATGGTTTGGTACGCCACTAGGGCCCAAACGTGTATTTGTGCTATTACTGATGATTGCTATCTTGTAAACTAAGTACTTCGAACTCCAGTCTCATAAAGAGACTAGAGGGATGGGTTTTATCTTAAATAAATATATTTTGAATATATACCTGGTGTGGTTGTCTTTTCATTTGATCATTCAAGAGATTATAGACTGGTAAAACAATCTGCTTTACATTCCTTAAAGACTTAGCCTGAAGGCTGCTCTCCATAGCTACCACTAGGATAGCTTTCAGTAAAGGTTGTCTTTAACCATTCACCATAAGGGGTTGTTTGGACTGATACAATGTGCCCACTAGAACTAGTGGACAGCATATATCAGGCCACCTTCTCACACATACCTCTAACCTCTAATAGTATGCGACTACTCAGCCGTAAACCTCCCTGCATTTCAAAACACTTCACAACCCGCTTCCAGCAGCATCACACCAGAGAAGTAGAGCCACTGACTCAGCTACCCAAATCAGTGCCTCCATTTCCAAGGGCAGTGACTCTGCTGTGACACTGGACGCTCAATCTATTTATTGATTATAATGTAAGATCCAGGACCAATTCAGCTTCCCCACTATATGCAACTGGGATAACTCAACCCCCTACATTAAAATCCACTCAGAATCATCTCATAGCACAATCTCAAACAAAGAGCAGAGTCACTGACTCAGCAACCCAAATCAGGCACTCTATCTCCAAGAAGAGCAGCCATTGTGAGTTGATTCTGCCTAAATCTTAGACGCTAATATAAGCCACTACTTAAAGATTTTAAAAACTGATTGTGGATTGGCCATACCTCTAATCTATAATAGAATAGTATGCGACTACCCAGCCCGTAACCTCCCTGCATTTCAAAATTCTTCACAACCCACTTACAGCAGCATTATGCCCAAGGAGTGGAGCCACTGACTCAGCTAACCAAATCAGCGCCTCCATTTCCAAAAGCAGCGACTCTGACTTGACCCTGGAAGCTCAATCTATTTATTGATTATGAACTATGATCCAGGACCAGTTCAGCTTCCCATCTATGTACGACTGGGACTACTCAATCTCTTTTATTATAATCCACTGCAGAATCATCACTTAGCACAATCTCATACAAATAGCAGAGTCACTGACTCAGCTACCCAAATCAGACACTCTATATCCAAGAAGAGCGGCCATTGTGAGTTGATTCTGCCTAAGTCCTAGACACTAATACAAGCCACTATTTATAGATTATAAAAACTGATCATGGATTCGCTATACCTATAATCTATAATAGTATGCGACTACTCAGCTCTAAACCGTTCTGCATTACGCATTTCAAAACACGTCAGAATGCGCTTCCAGCAGCACCACACCCGAGGATAAGAGCCACTGACTCAGCTACCCAAATCAGCGCCTCCATTTCCAAGAGCAGTGACTCTGCATTGACACTGGTACCTCAATGTATTTATGGATTAAAAACTATGATCCAGGCCCACTTCAGCATCCCAACTATATGCGACTGGGACTACTCAATCCCCTTTAATACAATCCACAGCAGAAACACCTCTTAGCACAATCTCATACAAAGAGCAGAGTCACTGACACAGCTACCCAAATCAGACACTCTATCTCTAAGAAGAGCTGCCATTTTGAGTTGATTCTGCCTAAATCCTAGACGCTAATACAAGCCACTATTTATAGATTATAAAAACTGATCCTGGATTCGCTATACCTCTAACCTATAATAGTATGCGACTACCCAGCCCTAAACCTGCCTGCATTTCGAAATTCTTCACAACCCGCTTACAGCAGCATCATGCCCGAGGAGTGGAGCCACTGACTCAGCTACCCAAATCAGCGCCTCCATTTCCAAGTGCAGCGACTCTGCCTTGACCCTGGAAGCTCAATCTATTTATTGATTATAAACTATGATCCAGGCCCAGTTCAGCTTCCCAACTATATGCGACTGGGACTACTCAATTCCCTTTATTACAATCCACAGCAGAATCATCTCTTAGCACAATCTCATACAAAGAGCAGAGTCTCTGACTCAGCTACCCAAATCAGACACTCTATATCCAAGAAGAGCGGCCATTGTGAGTTGATTCAGCCTAAATCCTAGACTCTAATACAAGCCACTATTTATAGATTGTAAAAACTGATCCTGGATTCGCTATACCTCTAATCTATAATAGTATGCGACTACTCAGCTCCAAACTGCCCTACATTTCGCATTTCAAAACACTTCAGAACGCGCTTCCAGCAGCACCACACCTTAGGATAAGAGCCACTGACTCAGCTACCCAAATCAGCACCTCCATTTCCAAAAGCAGCGACTCTGCCTTGACACTGGTACCTCAATCTATTTATGGATTATAAACTAATATCCAAGCCCAGTTCAGCTCCCCAACTAGAAGCGACTGGGACGACTCATCCCCGTGCAGTACAATCCACTGCAGACTCCTCTCATAGCACAATCTCATACAAAGAGCAGAGTCACTGACTCAGCTACCCAAATCAGGCACTCTATCTCCAAGAAGAGCAGCCATTGTGAGTTGATTCTGCCTAAATCCTAGACGCTAATAGAAAGCACTATTTATAGATTATAAAAACTGATCGAGGATTGGCCATACCTGTAACCTTTAAAAGAATTTATCTACTCAGCCCTAAACGTCCCTGCATTTCGAAATTCTTCACAACCCGCTTCCAGTAGCATCATACCCGAGGAGTAGAGCCACTGGCTCAGCTACCCAAACCAGAGCCTCCATTTCCAAGAGCAGCGACTCTGCCTTGACTCTGAAAGCTCAATCTATTTATTGATTATAAACTATGATCCAGGCCCAGTTCAGATTCCCAACTATATGCGACTGGGACTACTCAATCCCCTTTATTACAATCCACAGCAGAATCATCTCTTAGCACAATCTCATACAAAGAGCAGAGTCACTGACTCAGCTACCCAAATCAGACACTCTATATCCAAGAAGACCGGCCATTGTGAGTTGATTCTGCCTAAATCCTAGACACTAATACAATCCACTATTTATAGACTATAAAAATTGATCCTGCATTCGCTATACCTCCATCCTATAATACTACGCGACTACTCAGCTCCAAACCGCCCTGCATTTCGCATTTCGAAACACTTCAGAATGTGCTTCCAGCAGCACCACACCCGAGAATAAGAGCCACTGACTCAGCTTCCCAAATCAGCGCCTCCATTTCCAAGAGCAGTGACTCTGCATTGACACTGGTACCTCAATCTATTTATGGAATAAAAACTATGATCCAGGCCCAGTTCAGCATCCCAACTATATGCGACTGGGACTACTCAATCCCCTTTATTACAATCCACAGCAGAATCATCTCTTAGCACAATCTTATACAAAGAGCAGAGTCACTGACTCAGCTACCCAAATCAGACACTCTATCTCCAAGAAGACCGGCCATTTTGAGTTGATTCTGCCTAATTCCTAGACGCTAATACAAGCCACTATTTATAGATTATAAAAACTGATCCTGGATTCGCTATACCTCTAACCTATAATAGTATGCGACTACTCAGCTCCAAACCGCCCTGCATTTCGCATTTCGAAACACTTCAGAACGCGCCTTCAGCAGCACCACACCCGAGGATAAGAGCCACTGACTCAGCTACCCAAATCAGCGCCTTCATTTCCAAGTGCAGCGACTGTGCCTTGACACTGGTACCTCAATCTATTTATGGATTAAAAACTAATATCCACGCCCAATTCAGCTCCCCAACTAGAAGCGACTGGGACTACTCAACCTCGTGCATTACAATCCACTACAGAATCCTCTCATGGCACAATCTCATACAAAGAGCAGAGTCACTGACTCAGCTACCCAAATCAGGCACTCTATCTCCAAGAAGAGCGGCCATTGTGAGTTGATTCTGCCTAAACCCTAGATGCTAATAGAAGCCACTATTTATAGATTATAAAAACTGATCAAGGATTGGCAATTCCTCTAACCTGTAATAGTATGCGACTATCCAGCCCTAAACTTCCCTGCATTTCGAAATTCTTCACAACCCGCTTCCAGTAGCATCATACCCGAGGAGGAGAGCCACTGGCTCAGCTACCCAAACCAGAGCCTCCATTTCCAAGAGCAGCGACTCTGCCTTGACCCTGAAAGCTCAATCTATTTATTGATTATAAACTATGATCCAGGCCCAGTTCAGCTTCCCAACTATATGCGACTGGGACTACTCAATCCACAGCAGAATCCACAGCAGAATCATCTCTTAGCACAATCTCATACAAAGAGCAGAGTCACTGACTCAGCTACCCAAATCAGGCACTCTATCTCCAAGAAGAGGGGCCATTGTGAGTTGATTCTGCCTAAATCCTAGACGCTAATACAAGCCACTATTTATAGATTATAAAAACTGATCGTGGATTGGCCTTACCTGTTACCTCTAATAGTATGCGACTACTCAGCCGTAAACCTCCCTGCATTTCGGAACATTTCACAACCCGCTTCCAGCAGCATCACACCCGATTAGTAGAGCCACTGACTCAGCTGCCCAAATTAGCGCCTCCATTTCCAAGAGCAGCGACTCTGCCTTGACCCTTAAAGCTCAATCTATTTATTGATTATAAACTTTGATCCAGGCCCAGTTCAGCTTCCCAACTATATGCGACTGGGACTACTCAATCCCCTTTATTACAATCCAGAGCAGAATCATCTATTAGCACAATCTCATACAAAGAGCAGAGTCAGTGACTCAGCTACCCAAATCAGACACTCTATCTCCGAGAAGAGCGGCCATTGTGATTTGAGTCTTCCTAAATCCTAGACGCTAATACAAGCCACTATTTATAGACTATAAAAACTGATCCTGGATTCGCTATACATCTAACCTATAATAGTAAGCGACTACTCAGCTCCAAACCGCCCTGCATTTCACATTTTGAAACACTTCAGAACGCGCTTCCAGCAGCACCACACCCGAGGATAAGAGCCACTGACTCAGCAACCCAAATCCAACCCATTTCCAAGAGCAGCGACTCTGCTTTGACACTGGTACCTCAATGTATTTATGGATTAAAAACTATGATCCAGGCCCACTTCAGAATCCCAACTATATGCGACTGGGACTACTCAATCCCCTTTATTACAATCCACAGCAGAAACACCTCTAAGCACAATCTCATACAAAGAGCAGAGTCACTGACACAGCTACCCAAATCAGACACTCTATCTCTAAGAAGAGCGGCCATTTTGAGTTGATTCTGCCTAAATCCTAGACGCTAATACAAGCCACTATTTATAGATTATAAAAACTGATCCTGGATTCGCTATACCTCTAACCTATAATAGTATGTGACTACCCAGCCCTAAACCTGCCTGCATTTCGAAATTCTTCACAACCCGCTTACAGCAGCATCATGCCCGAGGAGTGGAGCCACTGACTCAGCTACCCAAATCAGCGCCTCCATTTCCAAGTGCAGCGACTCTGCCTTGACCCTGGAAGCTCAATCTATTTATTGATTATAAAGTATGATCCCGGCCCAGTTCAGCTTCCCAACTATATGCGACTGGGACTACTCAATTCCCTTTATTACAATCCACAGCAGAATCATCTCTTAGCACAATCTCATACAAAGAGCAGAGTCTCTGACTCAGCTACCCAAATCAGACACTCTATATCCAAGAAGAGCGGCCATTGTGAGTTGATTCAGCCTAAATCCTAGACTCTAATACAAGCCACTATTTATAGATTGTAAAAACTGATCCTGGATTCGCTATACCTCTAATCTATAATAGTATGCGACTACTCAGCTCCAAACTGCCCTACATTTCGCATTTCAAAACACTTCAGAACGCGCTTCCAGCAGCACCACACCTTAGGATAAGAGCCACTGACTCAGCTACCCAAATCAGCACCTCCATTTCCAAAAGCAGCGACTCTGCCTTGACACTGGTACCTCAATCTATTTATGGATTATAAACTAATATCCACGCCCAGTTCAGCTACCCATCTAGAAGCGACTGGGGCTACTCAACCCCGTACAGTACAATCCGCTGCAGAATCCTCTCATAGGACAATCTCATACAAAGAGCAGAGTCACTGACTCAGCATCCCAAATCAGGCCCTCTATCTCCAAGAAGAGCGGCCATTGTGAGTTGATTCTGCCTAAATCCTAGACGATAATACAAGCCACTATTTATTGATTAAAAAAACTGATCCTGGATTCGCTATACCTCTAACGTATAATAGTATGCGACTACCCAGCCCTTAACCTCCCTGCATTTTGAAATTCTTCACAACCTGCTTACAGCAGCATCATGCCCTAGGAGTAGAGCCACTGACTCACTTACCAAAACAAGAGCCTCCATTTCTAAGAGCAGCGACTCTGCCTTGACTCTGGAAGTATAATCTATTTATTGATTATAACCTGTGATCCAGGCCCAGTTCAGCATCCCAACTATGGGGCCGATTCCGATCCTGGATAAACCGGGTACGAACCGTCGGACGGAGCGTTTTCTCCGTCCGACTCGTACCCGGTAGAAATACCTTACAAACATGCAAGTACGATTCGTACTCAAACACCATTTGCATACGAATCGTAAAAAACAGCGACCGAACAAAAAATACCCACAATTCTGATCCGGGACACCGCGGACGTGACGTCCGGACGGAGTCAGGCAACTTTCACGAACCAGCAAGTACGATTCGTACCGACGTCACTCCGCACGGACAATATTTTACGGGAGCCAAAAACTGCCGGGAAATCAGGACGACGCGCACAAGGAGCACCTGTAAGCGACGGACAGCCATGGACCCCAACCTACGTGTCATCCCGGCCCTCATTGCACTCCACCTGGTGTACAGGAACCGACGCAGACGCCGCAGAAGGTCAGAACAACACCCGGGGGGGGGGGCAGGGGCAGGAAACATACCCCCCATCCAAGTCCAAAATCAAACAAGCCTTGTACATACCTGACCCCCAGGGCCTGGTCACTTCGGGGGTGGGGGCGTCTCCACCAAGGCCTGCGTCTGCCACAACGGAAGTCAACATGGACGCGAACCGGCAACACAACAATTGTGGTACGCACCGTACCCACGCCTTAAGAGCGTGGGTACGGGTCGTACCACGCCCACCCCTACGTCACCCCAACAATGGCGGTACGGCCTGTATCCACGTCCCAAAGGCATGGGTACGGGCCGTACTGACATTCTTGGGGTGACGTAGGGGTGGGCGTGGTACGACCTGTACCCACGCTCTTAAGGCGTGGGTACGGTGCGTACCCCTACGGCACCCCAACAATGGTGGTATGGCCCGTACCCACGCCCCCAGAGCGTGGGTATGGCCCATACCACGCGTACCCCTACGTCACCTCCACAATGGTGGCAAGGCCTGTACCCACGTCCCACAGGCATGGGTACGACCCGTACCACCATTGCAGTGTTGATGCAGGGGTACGCTTGGTATGAGCCGTACCCATGTCCTAAAGGCATGGGTACGGTGCGTACCCCTACGGCACCCCAACATTGGGGGTACGACCCGTACCCATGCCTCAAGGACGTGGGTACGGCTCGTACCAAGCGTACCCCTACATCACCACTGCAATGGTGGTACGGGCCGTACCCAGGCCGTAAGACGTGGGTACGGGTCGTACCACGCCAGTGGACAGACACATAGGGGTGTGTGGCCATCAGCCCCAGCAGTGCCCAGACATAGGAGGGGTGGGTGCAGAGTCCTCCCAGCAGTGCCCAGACATAGGAGGGGTGGGTGCAGAGTCCTCCCAACAGTGCCCAGATATATGATGGGTGGGTGCAGAGTCCCCCCAGCAGTGCCCAGACATAGGAGGGGTGGGTGCAGAGTCCTCCCAGCAGTGCCCAGACATAGGAGGGGTGGGTGCAGAGTCCCCCCAGCAGTGCCCAGACATAGGAGGGGTGGGTGCAGAGTCCTCCCAGCAGTGCCCAGACATAGGAGGGGTGGGTGCAGAGTCCTCCCAGCAGTGCCCAGACATATGAGGGGTGTGTGCCTATCACTCCCAGCAGTGCCCAGACATAGGAGGGGTGGGTACAGAGTCCTCCCAGCAGTGCCCAGACATATGAGGGGTGGGTGCAGAGTCCCCCCAGCAGTGCCCAGACATGGGAGGGATGGGTGCCTATCACTCCCAGCAGTGCCCAGACATATGAGGGGTGTGTGCCTATCACTCCCAGCAGTGCCCAGACATAGGAGGGGTGTGTGCCTATCACTCCCGCAAGTGCCCAGATATAGGAGGGGTGGGTGCAGAGTCCTCCCAGCAGTGCCCAGACACATGAGGGGTGGGTGCAGAGTCCCCCCAGCAGTGACCAGACATAGGAGGGGTGGGTGCCTATCACTCCCAGCAGTGCCCAGACATATGAGGGGTGTGTGCTTATCACTCCCAGCAGTGCTCAGACATATGAGGGGTGGGTGCAGAGTCCCCCCAGCAGTGCCCAGACATATGAGGGTTGTGTGCCTATCACTCCCAGCAGTGCCCAGACATAGGAGGGGTGGGTGCAGAGTCCTCCCAGCAGTGCCCAGACATAGGAGGGGTGGGTGCAGAGTCCTCCCAGCAGTGCCCAGACATATGAGGGGTGTGTGCCGATCACTCCCAGCAGTGCCCAGACATAGGAGGGGTGGGTGCAGAGTCCTCCCAACAGTGCCCAGACATATGAGGGGTGGGTGCAGAGTCCCCCCAGCAGTGCCCAGACATAGGAGGGGTGGGTGCAGAGTCCTCCCAGCAGTGCCCAGACATATGAGGGGTGTGTGCCTATTACTCCCAGCAGTGCCCAGACATAGGAGGGGTGGGTGCAGAGTCCTCCCAGCAGTGCCCAGACATATGAGGGGTGGGTGCAGAGTCCCCCCAGCAGTGCCCAGACATAGGAGGGGTGGGTGCCTATCACTCCCAGCAGTGCCCAGACATAGGAGGGGTGGGTGCAGAGTCCTCCCAGCAGTGCCCAGACACATGAGGGGTAGGTGCAGAGTCCCCCCAGCAGTGCCCAGACATAGGAGGGGCGGGTGCCTATCACTCCCAGCAGTGCCCAGACATATGAGGGGTGTGCGCCTATCACTCCCAGCAGTGCCCAGACATAGGAGGGGTGGGTGCAGAGTCCTCCCAGCAGTGCCCAGACATATGAGGGGTGGGTGCAGAGTCCCCCAGCAGCGCCCAGACATAGGAGGGGTGGGTGCAGAGTCCCCCCAGCAGTGCCCAGACATATGAGGGGTGGGTGCAGAGTCCCCCCAGCAGTGCCCAGACATAGGAGGGGTGGGTGCAGAGTCCTCCCAGCAGTGCCCAGACATAGGAGGGGTGGGTGCAGAGTCCTCCCAGCAGTGCCCAGACATATGAGGGGTGGGTGCAGAGTCCCCCAGCAGTGCCCAGGCATATGAGGGGTGTGTGCCTATCACTCCCAGCAGTGCCCAGACATAGGAAGGGTGGGTGCAGAGCCCTCCC
Organism: Triturus cristatus; assembly: GCF_964204655.1. Lineage (NCBI taxonomy): Eukaryota > Metazoa > Chordata > Amphibia > Caudata > Salamandridae > Triturus > Triturus cristatus. Next base: position 1,473,808,847 of record NC_140591.1, on the reverse strand, counting down.
AACAGTGCCCAGACATAGGAGGGGTGGGTGCAGAGTCCTCCCAGCAGTGCCCAGACATATGAGAGGTGTGTGCCTATAACTCCCAGAGTCCCCCCAGCAGTGCCCAGACATAGGAGGGGTGGGTGCAGAGTCCTCCCAGCAGTGCCCAGACATATGAGGGGTGGGTGCAGAGTCCCCCCAGCAGTGCCCAGACATAGGAGGGGTGGGTGCAGAGTCCTCCCAGCAGTGCCCAGACATAGGAGGGGTGGGTGCAGAGTCCTCCCAGCAGTGCCCAGACATAGGACGGGTGGGTGCAGAGTCCCCCCAGCAGTGCCCAGACATAGGAGGGGTGGGTGCAGAGTCGTCCCAGCAGTGCCCAGACATAGGAGGGGTGGGTGCAGAGTCCTCCCAGCAGTGCCCAGACATATGAGGGGTGTGTGCCTATCACTCCCAGCAGTGCCCAGACATAGGAGGGGTGGGTGCAGAGTCCTCCCAGCAGTGCCCAGACATATGAGGGGTGGGTGCAGAGTCCCCCCAGCAGTGCCCAGACATAGGAGGGGTGTGTGCCTATCACTCCCGCAAGTGCCCAGATATAGGAGGGGTGGGTGCAGAGTCCTCCCAGCAGTGCCCAGACATATGAAGGGTGGGTGCAGAGTCCCCCCAGCAGTGCCCAGACATAGGAGGGGTGGGCGCAGAGTCCCCCCGGCAGTGCCCAGACATCGGAGGGGTGGGTGCAGAGTCCTCCCAGCAGTGCCCAGACATAGGAGGGGTGGGTGCAGAGTCCTCCCAGCAGTGCCCAGACATAGGAGGGGTGGGTGCCGATCACTCCCAGCAGTGCCCAGACATAGGAGGTGTGGGTGCAGAGTCCTCCCAACAGTGCCCAGACATATGAGGGGTGGGTGCAAAGTCCCCCCAGCAGTGCCCAGACATAGGAGGGGTGGGTGCAGAGTCCTCCCAGCAGTGCCCAGACATATGAGGGGTGTGTGCCTATTACTCCCAGCAGTGCCCAGACATAGGAGGGGTGGGTGCAGAGTCCTCCCAGCAGTGCCCAGACATATGAGGGGTGGGTGCAGAGTCCTCCCAGCAGTGTCCAGACATATGAGGGGTGGGTGCAGAGTCCCCCCAGCAGTGCCCAGACATAGGAGGGGTGGGTGGCTATCACTCCCAGCAGTGCCCAGACATAGGAGGGGTGGGTGCAGAGTCCTCCCAGCAGTGCCCAGACACATGAGGGGTGGGTGCAGAGTCCCCCCAGCAGTGCCCAGACATAGGAGGGGTGGTTGCTTATCACTTCCAGCAGTGCCCAGACATATGAGGGGTGTGTGCCTATCACTCCCAGCAATGCCCAGGCATAGGAGGGGTGGGTGCAGAGTCCTCCCAGCAGTGCCCAGACATATGAGGGGTGGGTGCAGAGTCCCCCAGCAGTGCCCAGACATAGGAGGGGTGGGTGCAGAGTCCCCCCAGCAGTGCCCAGACATATGAGGGGTGGGTGCAGAGTCCCCCCAGCAGTGCCCAGACATAGGAGGGGTGGGTGCAGAGTCCTCCTAGCAGTGCCCAGACATATGAGGGGTGTGTGCTTATGAATGAATGAAAGGTGAGCTTATATAGCGCAACTGTCACTCCAGACGGAGCCTCCTGGCGCTGAAGATAACCGGGTAGACTGTACTGTACTAACTAGATAAGGGCAAGAGAGTGAGCGTCGGAAAGGCCAAATATCCAGGTCTTCAGGGCTCGTTTAAACGGATTAAGCTGTTGTATTGCCCTCAGTTCCTTAGGTAATTGGTTCCAAGCCTTTGCTCTAATATTGTGGCTGATTTTCCTCCCTTAGTTAATAGCTTAAACCTTCCCACTGCCAAAAGATTAGCCGAGCTTGAACGAAGAGTTCTGGTAGTAGTATATGGTTTAAATCTGGCGGAAAGATAAGCTGGGCCAACTCCTCGAACGGCTTTAAAAGTCATCAAAAGAAGTTTAAAGAGGATTCTTTTGGGGATTGAAAGCCAGTGTAGAGTCTTCAGAGCAGCTGAGGCCGATGATTTACGGGGAAGTCCCAAAGCCAGCCTAGCAGCAGCATGTTGGACCACCTGAAGCCGTCTTAGGGAAGATTTGTTAATCCCAGCAAGAAGGCTGTTACAATAGTCCAACCTCGATAGTATAAGAGCTACTGTCACAGTTTTCAGTTATCACTCCCAGCAGTGCTCAGACATATGAGGGGTGGGTGCAGAGTCCCCCCAGCAGTGCCCAGACATATGAGGGTTGTGTGCCTATCACTCCCAGCAGTGCCCAGACATAGGAGGGGTGGGTGCAGAGTCCTCCCAGCAGTGCCCAGACATAGGAGGGGTGGGTGCAGAGTCCTCCCAGCAGTGCCCAGACATTTGAGGGGTGTGTACCGATCACTCCCAGCAGTGCCCAGACATAGGAGGGGTGGGTGCAGAGTCCTCCCAACAGTGCCCAGACATATGAGGGGTGGGTGCAGAGTCCCCCCAGCAGTGGCCAGACATAGGAGGGGTGGGTGCAGAGTCCTCCCAGCAGTGCCCAGACATATGAGGGGTGTCTGCCTATTACTCACAGCAGTGCCCAGACATAGGAGGGGTGGGTGCAGAGTCCTCCCAGCAGTGCCCAGACATATGAGGGGTGGGTGCAGAGTCCTCCCAGAAGTGTCCAGACATATGAGGGGTGGGTGCAGAGTCCCCCCAGCAGTGCCCAGACATGGGAGGGGTGGGTGCCTATCACTCCCAGCAGTGCCCAGACATAGGAGGGGTGGGTGCAGAGTCCTCCCAGCAGTGCCTAGACACATGAGGGGTGGGTGCAGAGTCCCCCCAGCAGTGCCCAGACATAGGAGGGGTGGGTGCCTATCACTCCCAGCAGTGCCCAGACATATGAGGGGTGTTTGCCTATCACTCCCTTCAGTGCCCAGACATAGGAGGGGTGGGTGCAGAGTCCTCCCAGCAGTGCCTAGACATATGAGGGGTGGGTGCAGAGTGTAGGAGAGTAGGGTCTGCAATCCTATGATCACCCAGATTTTTTGCTTTTGCTTCATTGGTTTACGACTTTCTCCGGCTGTGGGCCTGCCAATCAGACCCACAGCCTAGCTGTTCTCTCTCGAAATTAACACACATGTACATTAGGTGCATCCACTAATTGGAACTGGGCCGCCTTGTCAGTCCCTGTCTCAGCATACCACAGGTATCCAGGGCATCGGTGTACCCAGGGCCTACCAGGGGCTGAAGCATGTATTATGCCACCCCCGGAATGGCCGCCCAAATCTGACACAACTGGCTGCACGACAGCTGGGGCCACGTGGTGTAATCACCCGTTGCTGTAGGTGTAGTATTCCTACACCTAAACCCTAAAATGGACACATGGATTCCTATCAGTCACTCCTATAGCAGGCCTTAACAATCCTGAAGGCAGAGTGCAGGGAATCATGTGGGACGGTGCTCTGGCGCGAGCTGAGCCCGTCGACGGCTTGCGGAACCAAGTCCTAATAGCCGTTCCATGGTGACGCGGGCCAACTACTTTTAATGCATTATAATCCTTGCGGTTATTTGCTAACTTTGGCATCGCATCACCTATACATGTCGAGTAAGGTGTCATACGAATGGGAATACGAACCCCTCGCCAGTCCTGGTGACGGGGTTAGCATTCCCCCCTTTTAGAGGGACACGACATGGAAGTAACCTTGAACCCCGGTTAAAGTTGACTCAAGCCTCAGCATCACAAAATGGATGCTGCCACCAGACACAAGTCTGACCTCCTGCTGCTGGGAGACCTTCCAGCGAAGGGAGCTTGGACAAAGGGTTTCCTGTCGAGGGCGGTGTTAGCACCATCCCAGACAGGGTTTGTGTATCCCAGGTAGGCAGGGCTGAAAGGAAGGTGATTGCCAGTGGCACCCCGGTGCTCACTGTGCATAGCCCGGCTCAAACCAGTTTCGGGGGCACACCAGCCCCTGAGCTGGCGCGAAGCCGGACAAAGGATAGGGGTGTAACCACCCCCCTCCTGGCTCCACCCATAGGTAGAACCTAGTCACGGGCCAGCCCCTTTTTCTTAGAATAAAGGTAGGAGCGAGTCCCCTTCCCAAATTGGATAATCAGATAATCGGATAACTCCGAATCACAAACTACTTTCCACGAAAGGAACTCTTGACTATTTCTGAAGACTCTCCCTTGTGGCTAAGGAGTAGCCACCCTGCACCAGCAGGCACCATCTAAGCGCTTGCGGTTTGCTGTAAGTCTCTCCTACGGATCAAGACTGCCCAGCTCGACGAGACCCGAGTTCCCTGCCATCTCTGACCTTTTACCTCCCTCATCAGCTCAGCTGAGAGTCGTAGGTGTGACGAGACCTGCGGGACCGGCTATCTTCAGAACCTGCACGACGCTTATCTAGCACGCCCACCGAGGGACCCTCGAGTGAGTGCACCTAGGGTTTGAGAAGCCCTAACCCTGAGCAGCTCCAGCATCGAAGTCTGCCTCCCCAGCATCCCCGAGATCTGCGTGGGGGCCCTTCCGCTCCTTGTTGTTCACCGCGTTGTTCGACCACTTGCCGACCGGCTTGTGGCCCTCTTCACGACGCACCACGATTGTTTCATCACTAGTCTGGGTGCTCCAGACTGGCTCTTGCTCCCCTTCAACAGAGGAGTACCACGGACCCTCCTGGTCCACTCCCGACGCCATCTTGACTCCCCCGCTTGGGTGGCCACTGCCAAGATCCGCTGCCCCTTCCTGGGCCCAGCATCATCGACAGCAGACACCTTCGTGGGACAGCTCGCCCTCCATCCTGGTCGCCGCCGCGCCTCCTGGTCCGAGGAACAGCCGAGTCCGACGTCACCCACTCACCTGGGCGAGGTGACTTCAGCCGGTACCCTCCTGGTACCCACACGATCGCTGGCTAGCGGTTGAGAACTGAGTCCCCTCTGCTTTCAGGTTTTCCTTCACCACCGATCCAGGCTTGGATCGCTCTGGACATCGTCACTGGTCGCCTGCCAGCAACTTCTCCTTTCAGGCTCCTGAGACTACACGAGGACTCCCGACATCTTGCCGAACTTCACGCAGCCGCAGCCTCCGGGCTAGGTAACTCGAGCATCTCGGTGCTCCATCGCAGGTTCGCTCTACAAGTGTCCAGTTCCTTTTTCGTTTAGTCCCACTGATCGGATCACTCCGGAATCAGTATCTCCAGACTCTAACCATTCGTATTTCACTGTTAGTGTAGATGGTTTCTCGTGCCCCTCGGGCATTTGTGTAAATTGTGCAACTGAAGTATTTTCCTAAGAGTTTTGTAGTGTGCTTAGCTCCCTGACTCATAAAGAGCCAGGGTAGTCTTGTTATAAATAAATATCCTTTTATTTTCATAACAACTTGTGTGGTGTCCTTTCACTTGGTGTTCAAAGGGTATATGTGATGGTAAACAGCTGGCTTAACACGCCCTCTAGAGTTTAGCCTAAGACTGCTCGTATCCACGCTACTAGGATAGCTGGTCTAAAAGGTTGACTTACAACCAATCATCAATAAGGGTCGTTTGGAATGATACACAGTGATCACTAGAATAGTGAGCACTACATATCAGGCCAACTTCTCACACAGAGTCCCCCAGCAGTGCCCAGACATAGGAGGGGTGGGTGCAGAGTCCCCCCAGCAGTGCCCAGACATATGAGGGGTGGGTGCAGAGTCCCCCCAGCAGTGCCCAGACATAGGAGGGGTGGGTGCAGAGTCCTCCCAGCAGTGCCCAGACATATGAGGGGTGTGTGCCCATCACTCCCAGCAGTGCCCAGACATAGGAGGGGTGGGTGCAGAGTCCTCCCAGCAGTGCCCAGACATAAAAGGGGTGGGTGCAGAGTCTTCCCAACAGTGCCCAGATATATGATGGGTGGGTGCAGAGTCCCCCCAGCAGTGCCCAGACATAGGAGGGGTGGGTGCAGAGTCCCCCCAGCAGTGCCCAGACATAGGAGGGGTAGGTGCAGAGTCCTCCCAGCAGTGCCCAGACATATGAGGGGTGTGTGCCCATCACTCCCAGCAGTGCCCAGACATAGGAGGGGTGGGTGCAGAGTCCTCCCAGCAGTGCCCAGACATAGGATGGGTGGGTGCAGAGTCCTCCCAGCAGTGCCCAGGCATATGAGGGGTGTGTGCCTATCACTCCCAGCAGTGCCCAGACATAGGAGGGGTGGGTGCAGAGTCCTCCCAACAGTGCCCAGACATATGAGGGGTGGGTGCAGAGTCCCCCCAGCAGTGCCCAGACATAGGAGGGGTGGGTGCAGAGTCCCCCCAGCAGTGCCCAGACATAGGAGGGGTGGGTGCAGAGTCCTCCCAGCAGTGCCCAGACATATGAGGGGTGTGTGCCTATCACTCCCAGAAGTGCCCAGACATATGAGGGGTGTGTGCCTATCACTCCCAGAAGTGCCCAGACATAGGAGCGGTGGGTGCAGAGTCCTCCCAGCAGTGCCCAGACATATGAGGGGTGGGTGCAGAGTCCCCCCAGCAGTGCCCAGACATAGGAGGGGTGGGTGCAGAGTCCTCCCAGCAGTGCCCAGACATAGGAGGGGTGGGTGCAGCGTCCTCCCAGCAGTGCCCAGACATATGAGGGGTGTGTGCCCATCACTCCCAGCAGTGCCCAGACATAGGAGGGGTGGGTGCAGAGTCCTCCCAGCAGTGCCCAGACATAGGAGGGGTGGGTGCAGAGTCCCCCCAGCAGTGCCCAGACATATGAGGGGTGTGTGCTTATCACTCCCAGCAGTGCTCAGACATATGAGGGGTGGGTGCAGAGTCCCCCCAGCAGTGCCCAGACATATGAGGGTTGTGTGCCTATCACTCCCAGCAGTGCCCAGACATAGGAGGGGTGGGTGCAGAGTCCTCCCATCAGTGCCCAGACATAGGAGGGGTGGGTGCAGAGTCCTCCCAGCAGTGCCCAGACATTTGAGGGGTGTGTGCCGATCACTCCCAGCAGTGCCCAGACATAGGAGGGGTGGGTGCAGAGTCCTCCCAACAGTGCCCAGACATATGAGGGGTGGGTGCAGAGTCCCCCCAGCAGTGCCCAGACATAGGAGGGGTGGGTGCAGAGTCCTCCCAGCAGTGCCCAGACATATGAGGGGTGTCTGCCTATTACTCACAGCAGTGCCCAGACATAGGAGGGGTGGGTGCAGAGTCCTCCCAACAGTGCCCAGACATATGAGGGGTGGGTGCAGAGTCCCCCCAGCAGTGCCCAGACATAGGAGGGGTGGGTGCAGAGTCCCCCCAGCAGTGCCCAGACATAGGAGGGGTGGGTGCAGAGTCCTCCCAGCAGTGCCCAGACATATGAGGGGTGTGTGCCTATCACTCCCAGAAGTGCCCAGACATATGAGGGGTGTGTGCCTATCACTCCCAGAAGTGCCCAGACATAGGAGCGGTGGGTGCAGAGTCCTCCCAGCAGTGCTCAGACATATGAGGGGTGGGTGCAGAGTCCCCCCAGCAGTGCCCAGACATAGGAGGGGTGGGTGCAGAGTCCTCCCAGCAGTGCCCAGACATAAGAGGGGTGGGTGCAGCGTCCTCCCAGCAGTGCCCAGACATATGAGGGGTGTGTGCCCATCACTCCCAGCAGTGCCCAGACATAGGAGGGGTGGGTGCAGAGTCCTCCCAGCAGTGCCCAGACATAGGAGGGGTGGGTGCAGAGTCCCCCCAGCAGTGCCCAGACATATGAGGGGTGTGTGCTTATCACTCCCAGCAGTGCTCAGACATATGAGGGGTGGGTGCAGAGTCCCCCCAGCAGTGCCCAGACATATGAGGGTTGTGTGCCTATCACTCCCAGCAGTGCCCAGACATAGGAGGGGTGGGTGCAGAGTCCTCCCAGCAGTGCCCAGACATAGGAGGGGTGGGTGCAGAGTCCTCCCAGCAGTGCCCAGACATTTGAGGGGTGTGTGCCGATCACTCCCAGCAGTGCCCAGACATAGGAGGGGTGGGTGCAGAGTCCTCCCAACAGTGCCCAGACATATGAGGGGTGGGTGCAGAGTCCCCCCAGCAGTGCCCAGACATAGGAGGGGTGGGTGCAGAGTCCTCCCAGCAGTGCCCAGACATATGAGGGGTGTCTGCCTAATACTCACAGCAGTGCCCAGACATAGGAGGGGTGGGTGCAGAGTCCTCCCAGCAGTGCCCAGACATATGAGGGGTGGGTGCAGAGTCCTCCCAGCAGTGTCCAGACATATGAGGGGTGGGTGCAGAGTCCCCCCAGCAGTGCCCAGACATAGGAGGGGTGGGTGCCTATCACTCCCAGCAGTGCCCAGACATAGGAGGGGTGGGTGCAGAGTCCTCCCAGCAGTGCCCAGACACATGAGGGGTGGGTGCAGAGTCCCCCCAGCAGTGCCCAGACATAGGAGGGGTGGGTGCCTATCTGTTGGACAGGCCTCACAGACGGCTTGCTCCCTCCCCGCTCGACAGGGCCCGGACTCCGGCCCACCTGGCATAACCCCGCGACAAGCACCTGTACTCCGTCTCCCGACGGACCCTTTGCCCTCGGACCCTTACTCATCACAGGGTCCAGCCCCACCGGCTTCCCCGGCCGGGTCAAGCCGCCATCTTGGGCCCTGCACCACGCGGCCGCCTGGCCTCCCCCCGACCCTAAACCCGGGCCTGGCCGGCCCCGACATCCCGGCACCACCATCCACCCAGGAGGTGAGCGGACCACTTGGCAGGTCAATGGGAGAACGAAGTGTCAAGGGCTCTCCCCCGCCAGGTGCCGATCGCCCCCAGCTCCCCCAGGCACTGGCTCCACCCCCTGCTGGGTGTCTGGACACCTTCATCCCGGACCCTCCGACCTCCAAGTGCGAGGGTCCGGACATCAAAGGGCACCAGCCCTATAACTGAGGCAGCTCCGGAGCAGGAAGGCAGTTGTATCCTGGAGTCGAGAGACACCGAGTGAACTCAACCTTGACGGTCTACTGGCGCTGCCGTAGCCCGCTCTTGTGAATCATCGTCCTGCCTGCTGGCGCTGCCGCGGCCCTCTGCAACAGTCATCTTCCTGGGACCTGCTGGCGCTGCCGCGGCCCGTTGTAACGACCATCCTCACCGGGACCTGCTGGCGCTGCCGCGGACCGTATATCTTCCGGGGACCTGCTGGGGCTGCCGCGGCCCGTTGTATCGACCATCCACACCGGGACCTGCTGGCGCTGCCGCGGCCCGTACCACCAAGCTCGAGGATTGTGAGCTCATCATCATCTCATCCGAACTACCTGATTGGTAAATAGACTGTCCCGCTACCCCCTTCCCTACCTTGCGAGACTATAATCGAGGGGACCCCTGAGTCCAGACCTCCTTGTACCATCCAACCGTACCTTAAATAAGTGCTTATAAAGAACACTGAACCTTATCCGTGTGTGATATCTGTCTGTGGGGGGGAAGTTACTTGTCTGTACGATCACTGGAGACGGCTCTCCCCGGAGACCTCTCCTCCTGACCCCGGCCGACCCTCCCGGTCCGTCTACCTTTTCTAACATTGGTGGCCAGCGGCGCGATCCGAATCAACGCGTAATCGTACAGAGAGTAGCTCACCCCACGACAAAGCACGATGTCGACCAAAGATAGCAGCTCCACCGAGAAGTTCCAAATGGAGAAATTAGAAGAATACAACCACCGCGAACTGAGACAATTTTGCATAGAACTTGGCATTGCTACCACCGGCCTGAGTACCAAGGATGATCTAAAGCGCGCTCTTGAGTCATGGACAGAAACTGGGGTCGCAGGACCCTCCGACCAAAGCAGCGTCGCACCAGACCAAAACAGCATCACACCAGAGGGGAACGCCACGGCTCCCGAGGAGCGGGGAACGGGCCTCTCGCAGGAGGAGATACGAGAAAGAGACAGAGTCAGATTACACGAATTAGAGATGGCACGACTCAAGATGGATGGGGAACTCAAGTTAGCTGAACAGAAACTCAACCTCGAGCATATGCGGCTTCGAGAGGAACGAGAGGAAAAGCAGAGACAGAGAGAGCTGGAAGAGAAAAAAATAACGCTCGAGCACGAGCGCCGACTGGCGGAAATAGAACTGCGCAAACAGAATAAGGAACTGGGGGTGCCTGAGCGACCACACACCCCGGGGCCAATTGAGAAAAAAGTTCACATCCCCAAGGATGTGGTCCGCGAGTATGTCCGAGAAGACGACATACAACAGTGGTTTAAAGCCTATGAGATCGCAATGACCTCCCACCGGATCGACCGGAGTGATTGGGGAGCCGGCCTTTGGGGGAGATTTATCAACGAGGGTCGCGATGCCCTGCTGCAGCTCCCCGATCACCAAATGTCGTCCTACGACCACATGAAGGCTGCCCTCCTCACCCGCTACGGCCTCACGCCCGAGATGTACCGCCAGAGGTTCAGAGATTGCACCCGGATCCCAGGTACAACTTGGGTAGAGTACGTGAACTATTTCAGCCGGGCCTTCGAGGGTTGGATCAAGGGAAGTCAGGTCACCACCTACGAACAACTCTTCAACCTCATGGTATGGGAGCACCTGTCAAACAACTGTTTCGTCGAGCTCAGGCAGCACCTACTCGACAGTAAGCTGACTGACCCCCGGCAGCTCGCCGCCGAAGCTGACCGATGGGAAAGCACCCGAGTGGGCCGGAGGGGGCCACACGAACAGAACAGAAACAACCAAGGCCAGCACCGTCCTCGGGGAGGAGGAGGGGGCCAGGGGCGAGGGAGAGACGCCTTGCCCGCAACACCCGTGGCCAACACCCCGGCTCCGGCCGGCCGGGGCAACCCCCCGTTGCGGCCTGGGTACCGAGCCAACGTCACGTGCCACCGGTGCCAGCGACTAGGCCACTACGCCAATGATCCGAACTGCCCGCTAAACCAAACACCCAAGCCCCGCCAGGTAGCTGCCGCTGCCCTAGGGGAAGAGCAATCATCGGAGGGACCCGAAGAGTATGAGCCGGCCCAGCAAGGGTGGGAACCGGCCGCCATGGTCCTGGCATGCTTAGGGGGAAGAGACATGGTTCCGCGGGCCCCCCTACCCGCCAACACCAGAAAATACGGTCAGTGGGTGACCATTAATGGACAGAGAGCCGAGGCCTTGCGTGACACCGGCGCCAGCGTGACGGCCGTCCGCTGTCACCTGGTGAAGCCCGAGCAGATCCTACCGAACATTCTCTGCCCCGTCCGCTCGGCAGACAACTCTGAGAGCATGTGTAAGATGGCCTGCGTCCCGTTTGAATGGGGAGGGTTCTCCGGCCTACTGAAGGTGACGGTCCGGGACGATGCCCCCGTGGACTGCCTCCTGGGGAATGACCTCGAGAGTTCCCCGTGGGCCACCGTTGAGAGAAGAGAGCACCTGGGGATGCTGGGCCTCCCGGACTGGGCCTGCATAACCACCCGATCCATGGCCGCCCGTGCCGCCCCCCGATCAGAAGAAACCGAATGGCCAGCACCTCCGCCCCCGGTTGCCCCTGTAGAGGACAACGGCGAGTCCGACCTACCGGACCCGACTACCGAAGAAGACGCGCCACACCAGGACCTTCCGGATCTGGCTCAGTGGCGGCAAGAAGGGTGGCCCACCCAAGAACAGTTCCGCCAGGAACAAAAGACCTGTCCCTCCCTCGAGGGACTCCGCCAACAAGCCAGCACCCAAAACGCCGGGGACACCACCGGAACCCACTGGGTCTACTGGGATAACGACCTGCTCTACAGCGAGCAAAGAATCGCCGAGCTGGGGGCCGGTCGAGTTCTGGTGGTACCGCTCCGCTTCCGAGACTTTCTGCTCAACCTGGCCCACGATGTCCCCCTGGCTGGACACCTGGGCCAGGACAAAACGTACAGTCGCCTGGTGACCCACTTTTTTTGGCCGAAAATGAGGAATGACGTCCTGAACCACTGCCGGTCTTGCCCCACATGCCAAGCCAGCGGGAAGAGTGGCCGGAAGCTGAAGGCCCCTCTACAACCCTTCCCTGTGGTCACCACCCCGTTCGAGAGGGTGGGGATAGACATTGTGGGACCTCTGGACCCCCGCACAGCCCAAGGACACAGGTTCATCTTGGTACTAGTGGACCATGCCACCCGCTACCCCGAGGCGGTGCCCCTACGGACAGTGACCGCTCCGGTGGTTGGCCGGGCCCTGATGGGGATCTTCTCCCGGGTAGGCTTCCCCCGAGAAGTCGTCAGCGACCGGGGTACGAATTTCATATCCAAATACATGAAGTCCCTCTGGCAACAATGCGGGGTCACCTACAGATTCACGACCCCCTATCACCCCCAAGGGAACGGACTAGTGGAGCGTTTTAACCGCACTCTCAAAGGGATGATTGGGGGATTGGAAGAGCCTCTCCGTCGCCAGTGGGATGTACTGCTCCCGTGCCTCCTCTTCGCCTACCGGGAAGTTCCCCAGAAGTCCCTCGGTTTTAGCCCCTTCGAACTCCTATACGGGCACCCTGTGCGAGGGCCCCTCAGCCTAGTCAAGGAAGGTTGGGAGATGGCCCCCCTAACGACCCCTCCAGACGTCTTCAAATACATCCTGGCCTTACGAAACCAGACCCGGCGCTTCAGGGAGATGGCCAAGGCGAACCTCGAGGCCAGCCAGGAGGACATGAAGAGGTGGTATGATCACAATGCCTCCTCCGTTGAATTCGAGCCTGGGCAGCAAGTATGGGTGATGTCCCCCACCGAACCATGTGCCCTGCAAGATAAGTGGACGGGGCCCTTCAAAGTGGTCGAGCGCAAAAGCCCCGTCACTTACCTCATCGACATGGGGTCCTCCCGGAACCCCCTTCGGGTCCTCCACACCAACCGGCTCAAACCACACTTTGTGCGCTCCGAACTGAGCCTCTTGATGGCTACAGACAGTGGCACAGAAGAAGACTCCGAGCCCCTCCCGGATCTCCTGAAGACTCAGGAGAAGGACGGCTCCGTGGACGGGGTCCGGCTCTCTGACGCCCTCACTTCGGAGCAACGCCAGGACTGCCGGGACCTCCTGCTGCAGTTCGCTGCCCTGTTCTCCCTCACCCCCGGGGTCACCCCCTGGTGTTTGCACGACGTAGACACCGGGGACAGTCCCCCTGTCCGGCACCGGGCCTACCGCGTACCAGATCGGGTACGGGCCTGCATACAGGAGGAAGTGGCCAAGATGCTCACGATCGGGGTCATCGAGCCCTCGGACAGTCCCTGGGCCAGTCCGGTTGTACTGGTTCCCAAAGCCGCTGCCCCCGGCACCGCACCTGAACTGAGATTCTGCGTCGACTACCGGGGCTTGAACGATGTCACCCGGACCGACGCTCATCCCATCCCCCGGGCAGACGAGCTGATCGACCGGCTGGGGGCCGCCCGCTACCTTAGTATCTTCGACCTAACGGCGGGCTACTGGCAGATCGGCCTCACACCCAGGGCTCAGGAACGGTCAGCCTTCTCTACCCCCGATGGCCACTATCAATTTAAGGTCATGCCCTTTGGCATGAAGAATGCCCCCGCCACGTTCCAACGCCTTGTGAACCAGGTCTTGGCGGGGCTTGAAGAATTCAGCGCTGCCTACCTGGACGATATCGCTGTATACAGCCGCCACTGGTCCGACCACCTCCGTCACCTCCAAGAGGTCCTACAAGCCCTCCAGCGGGCCGGCCTCACCATTAAGGCCGGCAAGTGCCAGATTGGCCAAGGGTCTGTGACCTACCTTGGGCACCAAGTGGGGAGCGGGCTGGTGGCCCCACTGCAACTTAAGATTGCTGCCATCCAGTCCTGGCAGCCCCCCGTCACCCAGACCGAGGTCCGAGCCTTCTTGGGGCTCACCGGCTACTACCGGCGGTTCGTGAAGGACTACGGCAGCATCGTGGGGCCCCTCACGGGTCTCACATCCAAGAATCAACCGAAGCGGGTCAACTGGACTCCTGATTGTCAAGCGGCCTTCGAGGAGCTGAAGGCCGCCCTGTGCACCGCCCCGGTGCTCCAGGCCCCCGATTACAGTCGGGAATTTGTGGTGCAGACCGACGCCTCCGCCCACGGCATCGGAGCCGTCCTCTCTCAGTTGAACCCCGAAGGTCATGACCAGCCGGTGGCCTTCATCAGTCGACGTCTCCTGGCCCGAGAACAGCGCTGGAGCACCATCGAGAGGGAGGCCTTCGCAGTGGTGTGGGCCCTCAAAAAGCTCCGACCCTATCTCTTCGGTACCCACTTCCGGGTACAAACCGACCATCGACCCCTGCAATGGCTGATGCAGATGCGGGGGGAGAACCCAAAACTCTTGCGCTGGTCCATTTCCCTGCAGGGAATGGACTTCACCGTGGAGCACCGACCAGGCCAAGACCACGCCAACGCGGATGGCCTGTCCCGCTTTTTCCGCCTCGACGAAGAGAGTCCCCAAGGAGATGGGTGACTCTCCCCGCCTTCAGCTGGGGGGGACGCATGTTGGACAGGCCTCACAGACGGCTTGCTCCCTCCCCGCTCGACAGGGCCCGGACTCCGGCCCACCTGGCATAACCCCGCGACAAGCCCCTGTACTCCGTCTCCCGACGGACCCTTTGCCCTCGGACCCTTACTCATCACAGGGTCCAGCCCCACCGGCTTCCCCGGCCGGGTCAAGCCGCCATCTTGGGCCCTGCACCACGCGGCCGCCTGGCCTCCCCCCGACCCTAAACCCGGGCCTGGCCGGCCCCGACATCCCGGCACCACCATCCACCCAGGAGGTGAGCGGACCACTTGGCAGGTCAATGGGAGAACGAAGTGTCAAGGGCTCTCCCCCGCCAGGTGCCGATCGCCCCCAGCTCCCCCAGGCACTGGCTCCACCCCCTGCTGGGTGTCTGGACACCTTCATCCCGGACCCTCCGACCTCCAAGTGCGAGGGTCCGGACATCAAAGGGCACCAGCCCTATAACTGAGGCAGCTCCGGAGCAGGAAGGCAGTTGTATCCTGGAGTCGAGAGACACCGAGTGAACTCAACCTTGACGGTCTACTGGCGCTGCCGTAGCCCGCTCTTGTGAATCATCGTCCTGCCTGCTGGCGCTGCCGCGGCCCTCTGCAACAGTCATCTTCCTGGGACCTGCTGGCGCTGCCGCGGCCCGTTGTAACGACCATCCTCACCGGGACCTGCTGGCGCTGCCGCGGACCGTATATCTTCCGGGGACCTGCTGGCGCTGCCGCGGCCCGTTGTATCGACCATCCACACCGGGACCTGCTGGCGCTGCCGCGGCCCGTACCACCAAGCTCGAGGATTGTGAGCTCATCATCATCTCATCCGAACTACCTGATTGGTAAATAGACTGTCCCGCTACCCCCTTCCCTACCTTGCGAGACTATAATCGAGGGGACCCCTGAGTCCAGACCTCCTTGTACCATCCAACCGTACCTTAAATAAGTGCTTATAAAGAACACTGAACCTTATCCGTGTGTGATATCTGTCTGTGGGGGGGAAGTTACTTGTCTGTACGATCACTGGAGACGGCTCTCCCCGGAGACCTCTCCTCCTGACCCCGGCCGACCCTCCCGGTCCGTCTACCTTTTCTAACACTATCACTCCCAGCAGTGCCCAGACATATGAGGGGTGTTTGCCTATCACTCCCAGCAGTGCCCAGAAATAGGAGGGATGGGTGCAGAGTCCTCCCAGCAGTGCCTAGACATATGAGGGGTGGGTGCAGAGTCCCCCAGCAGTGCCCAGACATAGGAGGGGTGGGTGCAGAGTCCCCCCAGCAGTGCCCAGACATATGAGGGGTGGGTGCAGAGTCCCCCCAGCAGTGCCAAGACATAGGAGGGGTGGGTGCAGAGTCCTCCCAGCAGTGCCCAGACATATGAGGGGTGTGTGCCCATCACTCCCAGCAGTGCCCAGACATAGGAGGGGTGGGTGCAGAGTCCTCCCAGCAGTGCCCAGACATAGGAGGGGTGGGTGCAGAGTCCTCCCAACAGTGCCCAGATATATGATGGGTGGGTGCAGAGTCCCCCCAGCAGTGCCCAGACATAGGAGGGGTGGGTGCAGAGTCCCCCCAGCAGTGCCCAGACATAGGAGGGGTGGGTGCAGAGTCCTCCCAGCAGTGCCCAGACATATGAGGGGTGTGTGCCCATCACTCCCAGCAGTGCCCAGACATAGGAGGGGTGGGTGCAGAGTCCTCCCAGCAGTGCCCAGACATAGGAGGGGTGGGTGCAGAGTCCTCCCAGCAGTGCCCAGGCATATGAGGGGTGTGTGCCTATCACTCCCAGCAGTGCCCAGACATAGGAGGGGTGGGTGCAGAGTCCTCCCAACAGTGCCCAGACATATGAGGGGTGGGTGCAGAGTCCCCCCAGCAGTGCCCAGACATAGGAGGGGTGGGTGCAGAGTCCCCCCAGCAGTGCCCAGACATAGGAGGGGTTGGTGCAGAGTCCTCCCAGCAGTGCCCAGACATATGAGGGGTGTGTGCCTATCACTCCCAGAAGTGCCCAGACATATGAGGGGTGTGTGCCTATCACTCCCAGAAGTGCCCAGACATAGGAGCGGTGGGTGCAGAGTCCTCCCAGCAGTGCCTAGACATATGAGGGGTGGGTGCAGAGTCCCCCCAGCAGTGCCCAGACATAGGAGGGGTGGGTGCAGAGTCCTCCCAGCAGTGCCCAGACATAGGAGGGGTGGGTGCAGCGTCCTCCCAGCAGTGCCCAGACATATGAGGGGTGTGTGCCCATCACTCCCAGCAGTGCCCAGACATAGGAGGGGTGGGTGCAGAGTCCTCCCAGCAGTGCCCAGACATAGGAGGGGTGGGTGCAGAGTCCTCCCAACAGTGCCCAGATATATGATGGGTGGGTGCAGAGTCCCCCCAGCAGTGCCCAGACATAGGAGGGGTGGGTGCAGAGTCCCCCCAGCAGTGCCCAGACATAGGAGGGGTGGGTGCAGAGTCCTCCCAGCAGTGCCCAGGCATATGAGGGGTGTGTGCCTATCACTCCCAGCAGTGCCCAGACATAGGAGGGGTGGGTGCAGAGTCCTCCCAACAGTGCCCAGACATATGAGGGGTGGGTGCAGAGTCCCCCCAGCAGTGCCCAGACATAGGAGGGGTGGGTGCAGAGTCCTCCCAGCAGTGCCCAGACATATGAGGGGTGTCTGCCTATTACTCACAGCAGTGCCCAGACATAGGAGGGGTGGGTGCAGAGTCTTCCCAACAGTGCCCAGACATATGAGGGGTGGGTGCAGAGTCCCCCCAGCAGTGCCCAGACATAGGAGGGGTGGGTGCAGAGTCCCCCCAGCAGTGCCCAGACATAGGAGGGGTGGGTGCAGAGTCCTCCCAGCAGTGCCCAGACATATGAGGGGTGTGTGCCTATCACTCCCAGAAGTGCCCAGACATATGAAGGGTGTGTGCCTATCACTCCCAGAAGTGCCCAGACATAGGAGCGGTGGGTGCAGAGTCCTCCCAGCAGTGCCCAGACATATGAGGGGTGGGTGCAGAGTCCCCCCAGCAGTGCCCAGACATAGGAGGGGTGGGTGCAGAGTCCTCCCAGCAGTGCCCAGACATAGGAGGGGTGGGTGCAGCGTCCTCCCAGCAGTGCCCAGACATATGAGGGGTGTGTGCCCATCACTCCCAGCAGTGCCCAGACATAGGAGGGGTGGGTGCAGAGTCCTCCCAGCAGTGCCCAGACATAGGAGGGGTGGGTGCAGAGTCCCCCCAGCAGTGCCCAGACATATGGGGGGTGTGTGCTTATCACTCCCAGCAGTGCTCAGACATATGAGGGGTGGGTGCAGAGTCCCCCCAGCAGTGCCCAGACATATGAGGGTTGTGTGCCTATCACTCCCAGCAGTGCCCAGACATAGGAGGGGTGGGTGCAGAGTCCTCCCAGCAGTGCCCAGACATAGGAGGGGTGGGTGCAGAGTCCTCCCAGCAGTGCCCAGACATTTGAGGGGTGTGTGCCGATCACTGCCAGCAGTGCCCAGACATAGGAGGGGTGGGTGCAGAGTCCTCCGAACAGTGCCCAGACATATGAGGGGTGGGTGCAGAGTCCCCCGAGCAGTGCCCAGACATATGAGGGGTGGGTGCAGAGTCCCCCCAGCAGTGCCCAGACATAGGAGGGGTGGGTGCAGAGTCCCCCCAGCAGTGCCCAGACATAGGAGGGGTGGGTGCAGAGTCCTCCCAGCAGTGCCCAGACATATGAGGGGTGTGTGCCTATCACTCCCAGAAGTGCCCAGACATATGAGGGGTGTGTGCCTATCACTCCCAGAAGTGCCCAGACATAGGAGCGGTGGGTGCAGAGTCCTCCCAGCAGTGCCCAGACATATGAGGGGTGGGTGCAGAGTCCCCCCAGCAGTGCCCAGACATAGGAGGGGTGGGTGCAGAGTCCTCCCAGCAGTGCCCAGACATAGGAGGGGTGGGTGCAGCGTCCTCCCAGCAGTGCCCAGACATATGAGGGGTGTGTGCCCATCACTCCCAGCAGTGCCCAGACATAGGAGGGGTGGGTGCAGAGTCCTCCCAGCAGTGCCCAGACATAGGAGGGGTGGGTGCAGAGTCCCCCCAGCAGTGCCCAGACATATGGGGGGTGTGTGCTTATCACTCCCAGCAGTGCTCAGACATATGAGGGGTGGGTGCAGAGTCCCCCCAGCAGTGCCCAGACATATGAGGGTTGTGTGCCTATCACTCCCAGCAGTGCCCAGACATAGGAGGGGTGGGTGCAGAGTCCTCCCAGCAGTGCCCAGACATAGGAGGGGTGGGTGCAGAGTCCTCCCAGCAGTGCCCAGACATTTGAGGGGTGTGTGCCGATCACTGCCAGCAGTGCCCAGACATAGGAGGGGTGGGTGCAGAGTCCTCCCAACAGTGCCCAGACATATGAGGGGTGGGTGCAGAGTCCCCCGAGCAGTGCCCAGACATAGGAGGGGTGGGTGCAGAGTCCTCCCAGCAGTGCCCAGACATATGAGGGGTGTCTGCCTATTACTCACAGCAGTGCCCAGACATATGAGGGGTGTTTGCCTATCACTCCCTTCAGTGCCCAGACATATGAGGGGTGGGTGCAGAGTCCTCCCAGCAGTGTCCAGACATATGAGGGGTGGGTGCAGAGTCCCCCCAGCAGTGCCCAGACATAGGAGGGGTGGGTGCCTATCACTCCCAGCAGTGCCCAGACATAGGAGGGGTGGGTGCAGAGTCCTCCCAGCAGTGCCCAGACACATGAGGGGTGGGTGCAGAGTCCCCCCAGCAGTGCCCAGACATAGGAGGGGTGGGTGCCTATCACTCCCAGCAGTGCCCAGACATATGAGGGGTGTTTGCCTATCACTCCCAGCAGTGCCCAGACATAGGAGGGGTGGGTGCAGAGTCCTCCCAGCAGTGCCTAGACATATGAGGGGTGGGTGCAGAGTCCCCCAGCAGTGCCCAGACATAGGAGGGGTGGGTGCAGAGTCCCCCCAGCAGTGCCCAGACATATGAGGGGTGGGTGCAGAGTCCCCCCAGCAGTGCCCAGACATAGGAGGGGTGGGTGCAGAGTCCTCCCAGCAGTACCCAGACATATGAGGGGTGTGTGCCCATCACTCCCAGCAGTGCCCAGACATAGGAGGGGTGGGTGCAGAGTCCTCCCAGCAGTGCCCAGACATAGGAGGGGTGGGTGCAGAGTCCTCCCAACAGTGCCCAGATATATGATGGGTGGGTGCAGAGTCCCCCCAGCAGTGCCCAGACATAGGAGGGGTGGGTGCAGAGTCCCCCCAGCAGTGCCCAGACATAGGAGGGGTGGGTGCAGAGTCCTCCCAGCAGTGCCCAGACATATGAGGGGTGTGTGCCCATCACTCCCAGCAGTGCCCAGACATAGGAGGGGTGGGTGCAGAGTCCTCCCAGCAGTGCCCAGACATAGGAGGGGTGGGTACAGAGTCCTCCCAGCAGTGACCAGGCATATGAGGGGTGTGTGCCTATCACTCCCAGCAGTGCCCAGACATAGGAGGGGTGGGTGCAGAGTCCTCCCAACAGTGCCCAGACATATGAGGGGTGGGTGCAGAGTCCCCCCAGCAGTGCCCAGACATAGGAGGGGTGGGTGCAGAGTCCCCCCAGCAGTGCCCAGACATAGGAGGGGTTGGTGCAGAGTCCTCCCAGCAGTGCCCAGACATATGAGGGGTGTGTGCCTATCACTCCCAGAAGTGCCCAGACATATGAGGGGTGTGTGCCTATCACTCCCAGAAGTGCCCAGACATAGGAGCGGTGGGTGCAGAGTCCTCCCAGCAGTGCCCAGACATATGAGGGGTGGGTGCAGAGTCCCCCCAGCAGTGCCCAGACATAGGAGGGGTGGGTGCAGAGTCCTCCCAGCAGTGCCCAGACATAGGAGGGGTGGGTGCAGCGTCCTCCCAGCAGTGCCCAGACATATGAGGGGTGTGTGCCCATCACTCCCAGCAGTGCCCAGACATAGGAGGGGTGGGTGCAGAGTCCTCCCAGCAGTGCCCAGACATAGGAGGGGTGGGTGCAGAGTCCTCCCAACAGTGCCCAGATATATGATGGGTGGGTGCAGAGTCCCCCCAGCAGTGCCCGGACATAGGAGGGGTGGGTGCAGAGTCCCCCCAGCAGTGCCCAGACATAGGAGGGGTGGGTGCAGAGTCCTCCCAGCAGTGCCCAGACATATGAGGGGTGTGTGCCCATCACTCCCAGCAGTGCCCAGACATAGGAGGGGTGGGTGCAGAGTCCTCCCAGCAGTGCCCAGACATAGGAGGGGTGGGTGCAGAGTCCTCCCAGCAGTGCCCAGGCATATGAGGGGTGTGTGCCTATCACTCCCAGCAGTGCCCAGACATAGGAGGGGTGGGTGCAGAGTCCTCCCAACAGTGCCCAGACATATGAGGGGTGGGTGCAGAGTCCCCCCAGCAGTGCCCAGACATAGGAGGGGTGGGTGCAGAGTCCTCCCAGCAGTGCCCAGACATATGAGGGGTGTGTGCCTATCACTCCCAGAAGTGCCCAGACATAGGAGCGGTGGGTGCAGAGTCCTCCCAGCAGTGCCCAGACATATGAGGGGTGGGTGCAGAGTCCCCCCAGCAGTGCCCAGACATAGGAGGGGTGGGTGCAGAGTCCTCCCAGCAGTGCCCAGACATAGGAGGGGTGGGTGCAGAGTCCTCCCAGCAGTGCCCAGACATATGAGGGGTGGGTGCAGAGTCCCCCCAGCAGTGCCCAGACATATGAGGGGTGTGTGCCTATCACTCCCAGCAGTGCCCGGACATAGGAGGGGTGGGTGCAGAGTCCTCCCAGCAGTGCCCAGACATATGAGGGGTGTGTGCCTATCACTCCCAGCAGTGCCCAGACATAGGAGGGGTGGGTGCAGAGTCCCCCCAGCAGTGCCCAGACATAGGAGGGGTGGGTGCCTATCACTCCCAGCAGTGCCCAGACATAGTAGGGGTGGGTGCAGAGTCCTAACAGCAGTGCCCAGACATATGAGGGGTGGGTGCAGAGTCCCCCCAGCAGTGTCCAGACATAGGAGGGGTGGGTGCCTATCACTTCCAGCAGTGCCCAGACATATGAGGGGTGGGTGCAGAGTCCCCCCAGCAGTGCCCAGACATAGGAGGGGTGGGTGCCTATCACTCCCAGCAGTGCCCAGACATAGGAGGGGTGGGTGCAGAGTCCCCCCAGCAGTGCCCAGACATATTACACATGCATACCCACCCCTGGTGCTGGCAGCACAATACACACAATGAGAGCATGCAACAAGACTGTATACTCATGTGCCACCCTACTAAACTAAGAGACCGAAAGGGAACACACACTGTCACGCACATTCCAGGACTGATAGGAATGTACAGGTGCTGGGGCAGCCAACAAGTTGTTGCCTCCCATGGAAGGAAAAGAGTGGAGTACCCACAGATACAATGCCCACAATTGTCAGTCAGGTGATCAAAGACCCTGCAGAACACGTAACACATGTGTGCAAGGCTGGGAGTACACACATGCATAGGGCGTAAAAGGGAACATGTCCACATGAAGTCAGGTTAATATACTCCATACACTAGTACAGTGACCACCAAGGATGCCACAAATGATGCAGGTGGAGACATTGCTGAGCAGGCATGGCCAAAGTTGAAGGGATCCGTCACACACCCAGGATATGTAGACACAGCTCAGCACAACAATTGGGAAACAACCTGCAGGGAAGATGTCAGGGTCCACAGAGGAAGGAACACACCTTGGGACAACATCACCATACATTAAGAGCACACATGACCAAAGATTATTTGCAGAGCCCTTGTGATGGCACACAGATACCAGGGTCCACCCCATGAGCAGCACACTACAACATTTCCCAGACACCTAACACATTATCACCACCCCAAATCATGGTGCAGCACCACCAACAGCAAGTCCAGGAAAGCATTAGTGTGCAAAAGAAAAACAAAATGCTTTATTCAGCATTCAAAATAAATTGTTTTAAATGTCCACTATTTACAAGGCCCATGGGCCAGGCCATCAGCAAAGTCCTGGGGGGGTACACATCGGGACGTGTGTCCCCTAGCTTGCCTGCACAGTTCACATGTCCATTTCATCCACAGAAGGGGGGGCATCATGTGGGGGGGAAGGACCAGGCACCGCAGGGACAGGAGGGGCAAGGGTAGGTGTTGTGGGTGCAGGGACGGACGACTCCGCCACAGGGGGTGGGGCAGCACCAAAGGTGGATTCCAGCACGGCGCTACACACTACTGCCAGGTCGCCCAGCGTCTCCCCTGCACCCGAATGAACCACAGGCCCCAAGGAGGGGGGGGGTCGGAGGGATGGGTTGCAGCGCTCCCGGGGGAGGGTGTGGACAGGGGGGGAACTCTACTCCCGTGGCCAGGCACTGCCTCCACCGCTTGCGGGGTGGTGCCACACTGGGGCTGAGGGACACACTGGGCACCAAGGACTCATTCGGTGACAGTTGGCCAGGAGAGCTAAGGGGAGTGGTTTTGGAAGAAGTGGGTATTGAGGAATGTGGACTCACACTCTGGCTGCGTGCCTGCCGTTTGCCCCCAGACCCAGTGGGTGTGCCTACTTCCCCCTGTGTGTGCATGACTGGAGGAGTGCGCTTTGCCTTCCCTGGTGGTGTGCTGCCTGTGTCTGGTGGGGTGCGTGCATGGGGATGTCTGGGTGTGCGTGGGACAGGCATGGGAGTAGGAAGTGTGGATGGTGCAGGGGTGGGGGGGACGGAGCGCTGCTGGAAATCCACTGCTGCAGTCAGTGAAGAGTCTATGGACTTCAGCAACATCCGTTGATCAGACATCGCTGCTGACATGCCCTCCATGTACGACTGCATCTGTGTCAGCAGTGTGGTGTGGCCATGGAGGACAGTAAGCATCGATGCCTGACCAACCTGCAACTGCCGCAGAATGTCCACACACTCGGCATTGACGGCAGCAGGGGAGACAGGGGCAGGGGGTGCGGTGCCTGGCACGAAGGAGACCTGTTGGCGCCTAGCACGGTGGGAAGGGACCCGAGCAGGTGGGAGGCGGGTGATGCGAATGGAGGGGGCGGCGACAGATGGAGTGCTGCTCTCAGCTCTGGGAGCAGCGTCCGCCCTCTCAGGGAGCTCAGCCTCGGACCCGTCAGCGTCATAGTCGGTGGTGGGACTGGACAGGTCCTCCGCCGCACTCCCCTCCGCCTCCGTGCCACTCGCTGAGCCAGACACGCCAGCACTGGTGGCACCGCTGCTGGATCCCTCCTCAATTTCCGTGCCAGTGTCTCTGTTGGACAGGCCACACGAAGGGCTTACTCCCTCCCCGCACGACGGGGCCCGAGCTCCGGCCCACCAGGCATAATCCACGAAAAGCACCTGTACCCCGTCTCCCGACGGATCTTCTGCCCTCGGACCTCTACTCATCACGGGGCCCAGCCCCACCGGCTCCCCCGGCCGGTTCAAGCCGCCATCTTGGGCCCTGCACCACGAGGCCGCGTGGCCTCGCCCCGACCCTAACCCCGGGCCTGGCCGGCCCCGACATCCCGGCACCACCATCCACCCGGGAGGTGAGCGGACCACTTGGCAGGTCAATGGGAGGACGAAGTGTCAAAAGCTCTTCCCCCGCCAGGTGCCGATCGCCTCCAGCTCCCCCAGGCGCTGGCTCCACCCCCTGCTGGGTGTCTGGACACCTTCATCCCGGGCCCTCCGACCTCCAAGTGCGAGGGTCCGGACATCAAAGGGCGCCTGCCCTATAACTGGGGCAACTCCGGAGCAGGAAGGCAGTTGTATCCTGGAGTCGAGAGACACCGAGAGAACTCAGCCTTGACGGACTACTGGCGCTGCCGTAGCCCGCTCTTGTGAACCATCGTCCTGCCTGCTGGCGCTGCCGCGGCCTTCCACAACATCCATCCTCGTCGGGACCTGCTGGCGCTGCCGCGGCCCGTTGTAACGACCATCCTCACCGGGACCTGCTGGCGCTGCCGCGGACCGTACATCGACCATCTTTGCGGGACCTGCTGGCGCTGCCGCGGCCCGTACCACCCAAGCTCGAGGATTGTGAGCTACGCATCATCTCAGCCAAACTACCCGACTGGTAGACAGACTGTCCCGCTACCCCTTACCCTGCTTTGAGAGACTTGAATCGAGGGGACCCCGGAGTCCAGACCTCCTTGTACCATTCAACCGTACCTTAAGAAGTGCTTATAAAGGACACTGAACCTTATCCGTGTGTGGTATCTGTCTGTGGGGGGGGGGAAGTTACTTGTCTGTACGATCGCTGGAGACGGCTCTCCCCGGAGACCTCTCCTCCTGACCCCGGCCGACCCTCCCGGTCCGTCTATCCTTTCTAACATTGGTGGCCAGCGGCGCGATCCGAATCAACGCGTAATCGTACAGAGAGTAGCTCACCCCACGACAACAACACGATGTCAGCCAAAGATAGCAACTCCACCGAGAAATTCCAAATGGATAAATTAGAAGAATACAACCACCGCGAACTGAGACAATTCTGCATAGAACTTGGCATTGCTACCACCGGCCTGAGTACCAAAGATGACCTAAAGCACGCCCTAGAGTCGTGGACAGAAACTGGGGTCGCCGGACCCTCCGACCAAAGCAGCATCACACCAGAGGGGAACGCCACGGCTCCCGAGGAGCGGGGAACGGGCCTCTCGCAGGAGGAGATCCGAGAAAGAGAAAGAACCAGATTGCACGAGTTGGAAATGGCACGACTCAAGATGGATGGGTGTTAGACCTGGCACCTTGGCGTGAGTCTCCCTTCCTCTTTTTGTCGCTGTGCCTCATGTGTTTTTATGGTGTTGGCCGCTCAGCGCGCTGTGCCACTGCCAACCAGTGTCACGGTGCGAGTGCTCCCTATGTAAATTGTATATGTTGGTTGGATTCCATGATTGGATTGTTTGATTTACTGTCAGACCCCAGTAAAGTGCGCCGGGGGCGCCAGGGCATGTAAATGCGAACCCCGCTGGTGGGCTTGCAGCACTGGTTGTGCCACCCACAGAAGCGGCCGGTAAAATATATCTAAGGTCTGCCATCGCAGAACCTGCGTGCAGTCTGGTACTGACACGCCGACCGACAAGTGCCCACACTTGCCGGTCCCTGAAACCTTCCCTTAGCTGCATATTAGTCACCCCTCTGGTAGGCCCACGGGCAGGGTGCATTGTACGCCTAAGGTAGGACACGCCTGGATGCGTGGCATGTCCTAGTAGTGAATTACCGCCATCTTGTTGTTCACTACTGCAAGGCTACCCTGTTCTCATAGGCCAGTATGGGCGGCCTGGATTATTACACCTTATGATCCTAACCGACCCAGGGAACATGGTAGGAGATCGAGTTTA
The DNA here is from genome assembly GCF_964204655.1 of Triturus cristatus. Classification (NCBI taxonomy): domain Eukaryota; kingdom Metazoa; phylum Chordata; class Amphibia; order Caudata; family Salamandridae; genus Triturus; species Triturus cristatus. The sequence continues at coordinate 1,473,783,265 of NC_140591.1, read as the reverse complement.
GTATGCCTGAACTCGGAATAATAAGGTACATCTTTTCGCAAGGTTTATTTTAATATTCCGGGTTTGCAAATGCCGCTTTTAGAAAGTTGGCCTTTGCTTGCCTAAACCTTTCAGCCGCCTCCGCGTGTTGTGTATCTGATGTCTGGCTGGTGTGAGTGACAGGGCTGGGGGAACCCAGATGGGCAGGGCTAGGCAGCCTGGTATGAATAGGACGATCGACAGGTAGATGGGTGGGAGGAGTGCTCCTAGGTTCTGAATAGGACAGTGCTCCGCTACCTCGATGCCGGCTCCACCCCCTGTGGAGCGTCTGATGACTCTGCCCTGCACTCTGAAAGGAGAAGCCTGCATCACGTCAACAAAGTGCTCAGAAACCGGACTGAACTAGGCAAGGGCCCCCCTGGCCTGGGAGAACAAAAGATTTGTGGTATAAATGGAGGAGCCCTGCTCCTAAGAAACTAGATCCGCTTTTGACCAAGAAGAATCTCTGCCTGAGGAGGAGGCACCGGGAAAGCTGTAGGAGGAAGACTGTCCCTATCCTGGGGGATTGGCCTGCAGTGGTGACCTTGCTGCCAAAGGGGAGAAGAGAAACTGTTGCTGAAACTTTTACTTTACTTTTACTTTCAAGACTTGTGCTTTTCCAAAACGATCTCCAAGGGCTTGGAACTGAGCTTGCCCCCTGAACTGAGCCCCAGGACCATTGGGCTCTACCTGATCTTCACTCGCCTGCTGCTGGACTGTGGTGTCCTTTCCCTCGCCGGAGCTGTGACCCTCGTGCCCAGTCCCTCCCTGAGCCGTGACCAGGACTGCTTAGCCGCCCCCGCCTTGGGAAGAGCCTCGCTTGATCGGAGCCGCTCCCCCTACGCTGTGCCGGGCTGCCCCTGTCACCTCGCTTGCTGGAGGCTCGCTGTGCACCTTCACCCTCCCGCCGGAATCGGCGTTTGTGAGCATCTCCCAGCCTCGGACGGCCCGGACGCATCGGCGTGCCCGGCTGCCCCGCTTTGTTCACCCGCCACCTGCAAACACCCCGCTCCTGTCGTGAGCCTGAAGATCAGACCCCCCCATCGTGAAGTGTGGGAGCCCCGGACGCCGCCTCGCTCCTCTGTCGAAGAGCCGCTGAAATCCCGCACCCGCCTTTGCGTCAAGAAACAAGGTACTGTACTTACGAACTCGACCGCGAGCTCGCATCGGATCCAGGGTCCGCAACGTTCTTATTTCCCTGTCATCTGCTGTGTGCTCCCCGGGCGCTGCCTCAGCACGAAGTGCGCTGAGGCCTACAGTTACCTTGTGCCCGCCTAAAGAACTTTCCGTAAGACCAAGAGAACTTGACCGTATTTCCAAGAATTGTGGCCCCATCAGTTCAACGTTACTGGGCCTTGTATTTGAATCTGCTGAAACTACATAAAAGCTTATTTTTATATACCTCCTGATTGGTGTCCGTTTGTGGTGCATGCAAGGGGTTTACTGTATGTATTATTGCACTTGCTTAACCGTGTACGCCTGAGACTTAGCCTAGACTGCTCGCGCCACGCACCTAGAGGGTGAGCAGGGGTTATTCTGGGGAGTCATCCTTCGCCCTGACAAGAAGTAAAGGGTCCCTGCTTGTTGTGGGTTCACACCTGCGTCAACCAGAGCCCCCTCATTTCTAACATTGGTGGCAGCGGTGGGATTTACGGATTTGCATTTGTGGTTTGCGTATAGTGAATCACTGATCACCACGTAGTGAGAGCAGACCAGTAACACAGCCACAAGGCTAGCATTTGTTTTTGTTTTGCCAAGAGTCTCCGTTGCTAGAGCCATGCCTGGTTCACTGTCAGCCGGAAGGGCGGCTTCCATAATCTCTGGATTTGAAGACGTAGATTGGGAGGAAGACGCACTTCAGAATCGTACCAATGAAGACTTGAAAGGTCTTTGCTCCAAGTTCAGGATTGCCCAAACTGGATTGAAAAACAAGACCCAATTTGTGAAGGCGCTGAGGGCCTGGTATGAGTCAAAGGCACCAGAGAATCAGGTGGAAGTGGTTCCCCCAGAAAGTGTCCATGAGTTTGGCAGGTGCCTGTCGCCAGGAGAGTTGGCAGACAGGGCCGCAACCCGGGCACACGAGGTGGAAATGGCAAAACTTCATGGGCAGATGGATATGGAAAAACAAAGATTAGCCATGGAAGAAAAGAAACTACAATTAGAGCATGACATGAAGCTGAGGGAGCTGGAGCTGAAAGCAAAAAGTTTGGAGCTTAATCCCTCTGGTGGCAGCACACCGCCAGTACCGGCGGAACCAAGAGTTTATATTCCCAAGGATGTAGTGAAGGAGTTCTTCAGGAATGACGACATCGGGCAGTGGTTCAGAGCCTACGAGGTAGCCATGTCTTCCCACCGGGTCCCTGAGAAAGATTGGGGAGCGGGGTTGTGGGTAAGGTTCCTGAGTGAAGGGCGGGACACACTGTTAGATTTACCTGTTGATGTTCGTAATTCTTATGCCCATATGAAGGAAGCATTGATGGCTAGGTATGGGTTGACCCCTGAGTTATACAGACAGAGGTTCAGGGGTTGCACTAAGATTCCCAATAGTACGTATGTGGAGTATGTGACTTTCTTTTGCAGAGCGCTGGATGGTTGGGTAAAGGGTAGTAAGGTGAATGATTATCAAGGGCTTCTTGATTTAATGGCATGGGAGCACTTGTCCAGTAATTGTTTTCCTGAGCTACGCCAGCACCTGATCGATAGTAAGCTGACTAACCCGAGGAAGCTTGCTGAGGAGGCGGACCGCTGGGTCAGTACCAGGGTCCACAAGGGTACCGTGGGAGATTCCGCCAAAGGTGGGCAGGGTCCCCAGCAGAAGAGTGGGGGGGACAGGGGTAAACAGAAGCAGTTCCAAAAAGGGCCCCAAAATAGTCCCCAAGGGAACCAAGGGAAGGGTTCTCAGCCTCCCCCACCCCAGAAACCGACCGGGGCCCCGACAGGTCCTCCTGTTCCAAAGGGGCCCGTAAGATGTTACAGGTGTAACAATTTGGGGCATTTTGCCTCTGATGTAAAGTGTCCATTGTTTGGTAAACCAGCACCCACTGGTGCTCCACCCCGGCAGGTGACTAGTGTAGCCTTGGGGGAGGAAAGGGATGTCCAAGGTGGGTGGGGTCCCGCAGAGATGTCCCTGGTCTCGCTAGGAGACCGTGAAGTGGTCCCTCTAACCCAGCTGCCTGAGAACACTAAGAAGTACAGGCAGTGGGTGACCATAAATGGCCATAGAGTGGAAGCTCTTAGAGATACAGGAGCCAGTGTGACAGCTGTCAGGTGTCACCTGGTGTCTCAGGAGCAGGTGGTCCCCAATGCATTCTATCCCGTTGTTGCCGCTGACAACACAGAGAGACACTGCAAGGTGGCTCAGGTTCCCTTTGAGTGGGGGGGGGTCTCTGGTACTCTTCAGGTAGCTGTGAGGCCCGCCATGCCTGTAGACTGTTTGTTGGGGAACGATTTGGAGAGCTCACCTTGGGCTAAGGTGGAGCGGAGTGCTCACCTGGAGATGTTGGGTATGCCGGATTGGGCGTGTGTCACCACACGGTCCATGGCAGCCAGTAGAGGTACTCAAGAGGTCCTGGAGCCTGAGAGGGAGGCCCAGGAACCGGCCTCAGAGAGAAGGAGCAAGGGGCGCGGGAAGCCGGCCCCTGAAGTTCCCACGGTCCAGGAGGAAGCAGACCTTGAGGGGGATGCCCTGGAGCCTACAGGGGAGCAGATAGCTGAACTGGGAGACCTGCCGGAGCTGACCCATTGGCAGCAGGAAGGGGGTCCCACCAGGGAGGACTTTTGCAAGGCACAGAAGGAGTGCCCTTCTCTCGTGGGTATGCGGCAGCAGGCTGCAGACCAGGCCGCAGGTGATCAGTCAGGATCGCATTTCGTTTACTGGGAGAACGACCTCCTATATACAGAGCCTAAGGTTGCTGAGCCTGGGTCAGCCCGTGCGCTGGTGGTACCCCAGGACTTCAGAGCCTTCCTACTGGGGCTGGCTCACGATGTGCCATTGGCAGGGCATTTGGGGCAGGACAAGACCTTTGAAAGGCTTGTCACCCACTTTTATTGGCCTCAAATGCGCAGGAGTTCCGATACTCACTGCAGGACATGCCAGACTTGCCAGGCAAGTGGAAAGAGTGGAAGGAAGCAGAAGGCTCCACTCCAGCCATTCCCTGTGGTCGGTACCCCATTCCAGCGAGTGGGGATTGACATTGTAGGGCCACTGGACCCCAAGACAGCGATGGGCAATAGGTTCATCCTGGTCCTGGTGGACCATGCCACCCGGTACCCGGAAGCCATTCCTCTGAGGACAGTGACGGCCCCCGTGGTGGGACGTGCACTGATGGGAATTTTCTCCCGAGTGGGATTCCCTCTAGAGGTGGTGTCTGACCGAGGTACCAATTTCATGTCCAAGTACATGAAATCTCTTTGGCAAGAGTGTGGTGTAACCTACAAGTTCACCACCCCTTACCACCCCCAAGGAAACGGGTTGGTTGAGAGATTCAACCGAACCCTCAAAGGCATGATAATGGGCCTAGAAGGAGCCATGAGGCGTAAGTGGGACGTCCTCTTACCATGCCTTCTCTTCGCTTACCGTGAGGTGCCACAGAAATCTCTGGGGTTCAGTCCCTTTGAGCTTCTGTATGGTCACCCAGTCAGAGGACCTCTAAGTCTGGTCAAAGAAGGCTGGGAGCAATCTCCCAGGAAACCTCCCCAGAATGTATATAGTTACATGCTGGCCTTCAGGAATCAGACTAGGCGATTCAGGCAACTTGCTGAGGCAAATCTGGAAGCCAGCCAGGAGGAGATGAAGCGGTGGTACGACCAGAATGCCACTCTGGTAGAGCTTCAGCCTGGACAGAAAGTATGGGTCTTGGCCCCCGTGGAGCCGTGTGCGCTCCAGGATAAGTGGACCGGTCCCTTTGAGGTGGTGGAGCGCAAGAGTCCTGTTACCTACGTGGTGGACCTGAAGTCTCCTAGGAACCCCTTAAGGGTCCTACATGTCAACCGCCTCAAGCCCCACTTGGAGAGGTCCCAAGTGGGCATGCTCTTGGCAACAGATGCTGGAATGGAAGAGGAGACAGAACCTCTTCCTGACCTCCTGTCCGCCAAGGAGCAAGATGGGTCAGTGGATGGTGTCATCCTCTCTTCCACCCTGACCCCTGAGCAACAGAATGATTGTCGCCAGTTGCTGGGACAGTTTTCTGACCTGTTTTCCCTGGTTCCTGGTGTCACTGATTGGTGCGTCCATGATGTGGACACTGGGGCTAGTCCACCTGTGCGGCACAAGGCCTACAGGGTGACTGACAGGGTGAGGGCCTGCATCAAGGAGGAGGTCTCCAAGATGTTTGCCCTCGGGGTAATTGAGTCTTCTAGCAGTCCTTGGGCCAGCCCCGTGGTCTTGGTCCCAAAGGCTGCAGCGCCAGGAGCCACGCCCGAACTCCGGTTCTGTGTGGACTACAGAGGACTCAATTCGGTCACTAGGACCGACGCACACCCCATCCCCCGAGCTGATGAGCTCATCGATCGGCTAGGGGCTGCCAACTACCTCAGCACGTTTGATTTAACGTCTGGGTATTGGCAGATCGCCTTGACCGAGGGGGCCAAAGAGAGGTCAGCATTTTCCACCCCAGATGGGCACTACCCGTTCCGGGTCATGCCATTTGGGATGAAGAATGCCCCGGCCACCTTCCAGAGATTGGTCAACCAGGTGTTGGCTGGGCTGGATTCGTTCAGTGCAGCCTACCTGGATGACATCGCCGTGTTCAGCTCCACTTGGGAGGAACACTTGCGTCACCTCTGGGAAGTGTTGATGGCGCTGCGCAAGGCAGGCCTCACGATCAAGGCGAGTAAGTGCCAGATCGGGCAGGGTTCCGTGGTGTACTTGGGACACCAAGTTGGGAGTGGCCAGGTGGCACCCCTTCAGCCCAAGATAGAAACCATCCTGAATTGGGAGGCGCCCAAAACCCAGACGGAGGTGAGAGCCTTCCTAGGTCTCACCGGGTACTACAGGAGGTTTGTCAAGGGGTATGGCAACATGGTTGCCCCCTTGACCGCGCTGACTTCGAAGAAGCAGCCCAGGAAAGTGATCTGGACTGACACCTGTCAGAAAGCTTTTGAGGCCTTGAAAACTGCTATGTGCACGGCGCCCGTGCTCTTGGCTCCCAACTTCTCCAAAGAGTTTATCGTTCAGACAGACGCTTCAGAGCATGGTGTGGGGGCTGTTCTTTCACAGATTGATGAGGAGGGCCTAGATCAACCCGTAGCCTTTCTTAGCAGGAGGTTACTTCCACGGGAACAAAGGTGGAGTGCTATTGAGCGTGAGGCATTTGCTGTGGTCTGGGCGCTGAAGAAGCTAAGACCCTACTTGTTTGGGTCTCACTTCCGGGTTCAGACGGACCACAGGCCCCTCAGATGGTTGATGCATATGAGGGGTGAGAATCCAAAGCTGTTGAGGTGGTCCATTTCCCTACAGGGTATGGATTTCACGGTGGAACATCGCCCTGGTACAGATCACGCCAATGCTGACGGTCTGTCCAGATTTTTCCGCCTTAGTGATGAGGAACTCCCTGGGGTAGGGTAGTTCTCCCCACTTTTCAGCTGGAGGGGACACGTGTTAGACCTGGCACCTTGGCGTGAGTCTCCCTTCCTCTTTTTGTCGCTGTGCCTCATGTGTTTTTATGGTGTTGGCCGCTCAGCGCGCTGTGCCACTGCCAACCAGTGTCACGGTGCGAGTGCTCCCTATGTAAATTGTATATGTTGGTTGGATTCCATGATTGGATTGTTTGATTTACTGTCAGACCCCAGTAAAGTGCGCCGGGGGCGCCAGGGCATGTAAATGCGAACCCCGCTGGTGGGCTTGCAGCACTGGTTGTGCCACCCACAGAAGCGGCCGGTAAAATATATCTAAGGTCTGCCATCGCAGAACCTGCGTGCAGTCTGGTACTGACACGCCGACCGACAAGTGCCCACACTTGCCGGTCCCTGAAACCTTCCCTTAGCTGCATATTAGTCACCCCTCTGGTAGGCCCACGGGCAGGGTGCATTGTACGCCTAAGGTAGGACACGCCTGGATGCGTGGCATGTCCTAGTAGTGAATTACCGCCATCTTGTTGTTCACTACTGCAAGGCTACCCTGTTCTCATAGGCCAGTATGGGCGGCCTGGATTATTACACCTTATGATCCTAACCGACCCAGGGAACATGGTAGGAGATCGAGTTTAGTATGCCTGAACTCGGAATAATAAGGTACATCTTTTCGCAAGGTTTATTTTAATATTCCGGGTTTGCAAATGCCGCTTTTAGAAAGTTGGCCTTTGCTTGCCTAAACCTTTCAGCCGCCTCCGCGTGTTGTGTATCTGATGTCTGGCTGGTGTGAGTGACAGGGCTGGGGGAACCCAGATGGGCAGGGCTAGGCAGCCTGGTATGAATAGGACGATCGACAGGTAGATGGGTGGGAGGAGTGCTCCTAGGTTCTGAATAGGACAGTGCTCCGCTACCTCGATGCCGGCTCCACCCCCTGTGGAGCGTCTGATGACTCTGCCCTGCACTCTGAAAGGAGAAGCCTGCATCACGTCAACAAAGTGCTCAGAAACCGGACTGAACTAGGCAAGGGCCCCCCTGGCCTGGGAGAACAAAAGATTTGTGGTATAAATGGAGGAGCCCTGCTCCTAAGAAACTAGATCCGCTTTTGACCAAGAAGAATCTCTGCCTGAGGAGGAGGCACCGGGAAAGCTGTAGGAGGAAGACTGTCCCTATCCTGGGGGATTGGCCTGCAGTGGTGACCTTGCTGCCAAAGGGGAGAAGAGAAACTGTTGCTGAAACTTTTACTTTACTTTTACTTTCAAGACTTGTGCTTTTCCAAAACGATCTCCAAGGGCTTGGAACTGAGCTTGCCCCCTGAACTGAGCCCCAGGACCATTGGGCTCTACCTGATCTTCACTCGCCTGCTGCTGGACTGTGGTGTCCTTTCCCTCGCCGGAGCTGTGACCCTCGTGCCCAGTCCCTCCCTGAGCCGTGACCAGGACTGCTTAGCCGCCCCCGCCTTGGGAAGAGCCTCGCTTGATCGGAGCCGCTCCCCCTACGCTGTGCCGGGCTGCCCCTGTCACCTCGCTTGCTGGAGGCTCGCTGTGCACCTTCACCCTCCCGCCGGAATCGGCGTTTGTGAGCATCTCCCAGCCTCGGACGGCCCGGACGCATCGGCGTGCCCGGCTGCCCCGCTTTGTTCACCCGCCACCTGCAAACACCCCGCTCCTGTCGTGAGCCTGAAGATCAGACCCCCCCATCGTGAAGTGTGGGAGCCCCGGACGCCGCCTCGCTCCTCTGTCGAAGAGCCGCTGAAATCCCGCACCCGCCTTTGCGTCAAGAAACAAGGTACTGTACTTACGAACTCGACCGCGAGCTCGCATCGGATCCAGGGTCCGCAACGTTCTTATTTCCCTGTCATCTGCTGTGTGCTCCCCGGGCGCTGCCTCAGCACGAAGTGCGCTGAGGCCTACAGTTACCTTGTGCCCGCCTAAAGAACTTTCCGTAAGACCAAGAGAACTTGACCGTATTTCCAAGAATTGTGGCCCCATCAGTTCAACGTTACTGGGCCTTGTATTTGAATCTGCTGAAACTACATAAAAGCTTATTTTTATATACCTCCTGATTGGTGTCCGTTTGTGGTGCATGCAAGGGGTTTACTGTATGTATTATTGCACTTGCTTAACCGTGTACGCCTGAGACTTAGCCTAGACTGCTCGCGCCACGCACCTAGAGGGTGAGCAGGGGTTATTCTGGGGAGTCATCCTTCGCCCTGACAAGAAGTAAAGGGTCCCTGCTTGTTGTGGGTTCACACCTGCGTCAACCAGAGCCCCCTCATTTCTAACAATGGGGAACTCAAGTTAGCTGAACAGAAACTCAACCTCGAGCACATGCGGCTCCGAGATGAACGAGAAGAGAAGCAGAGACAGAGAGAGCTGGAGGAGAAAAAAATAACGCTCGAGCACGAGCGCAAACTGGCGGAAATAGAACTTCGGAAACAGAATAAAGAACTGGGGGTGCCTGAGCGACCACACACCCCGGGGCCAATCGAGAAAAAAGTCCACATCCCCAAGGATGTTGTCCGCGAGTATGTCCGAGAAGACGACATACAACAGTGGTTTAAAGCCTACGAGATCGCCATGACCTCCCACCGGATCGACCGGAGTGATTGGGGAGCCGGACTCTGGGGGAGGTTTATCAACGAGGGGCGCGATGCCCTACTGCAGCTCCCAGATCACCAAATGTCGTCCTACGACCACATGAAGGCTGCCCTCCTCACCCGCTACGGCCTCACACCCGAGATGTACCGCCAGAGGTTCAGAGATTGCACCCGGATCCCAGGTACAACTTGGGTAGAATACGTGAACTATTTTAGCCGTGCCTTCGAGGGTTGGATAAAGGGGAGCCAGGTCACCACCTACGAACAACTCTTTAACCTGATGGTATGGGAGCACCTGTCAAACAACTGCTTCGTCGAGCTCAGGCAGCACCTCCTCGACAGTAAGCTGACTGACCCCCGGCAGCTCGCCGCCGAAGCTGACCGATGGGAAAGCACCCGAGTGGGCCGGAGGGGGCCACACGAACAGAACAGAAACAACCAAGGCCAGCACCGTCCTCGGGGAGGAGGAGGGGGCCAGGGGCGAGGGAGAGACGCCTTGCCCGCAACACCCCTGGCCAGCACCCCGGCTCCGGCCGGTCGGGGCAACCCCCCGTGGCGTCCTGGGGTCCGAGCCAACGTCACGTGCCACCGATGCCAGCGAGTCGGTCACTACGCCAATGACCCGAGCTGCCCGCAGAACCAAACACCCAAGCCCCGCCAGGTAGCTGCCGCCGCCCTGGGGGAAGAGCGATCATTGGAGGAACCAGAGGAGTATGAGCCGGCCCAGCAAGAGTGGGAACCGGCCGCCATGGTCCTGGCGTGCTTAGGGGGAAGAGACATGGTCCTGCGGGCTCCCCTACCCGCTAACACCAGGAAATACGGTCAGTGGGTGACCATTAATGGACAGCGAGCCGAGGCCTTGCGTGACACAGGCGCCAGTGTGACGGCCGTCCGCTGTCACCTGGTGAAGCCCGAGCAGATCCTGCCGAACATTCTCTGCCCCGTCCGCTCGGCAGACAACTCTGAAAGTATGTGTCAAATGGCCTGCGTTCCATTCGAATGGGGAGGGGTCTCCGGCCTGTTGAAGGTGACGGTCCGGGACGATGCCCCCGTGGACTGCCTCCTGGGGAATGACCTCGAGAGTTCCCCGTGGGCCACCGTTGAGAGAAGAGAGCACCTGGGGATGCTGGGCCTCCCGGACTGGGCCTGCATAACCACCCGGTCCATGGCCGCCCGTGCCGTCCCTCGATCAGAAGAACCAGAATGGCCAGCACCTCCGCCCCCAGTCGCCCCAGTAGAAGACAACGACGAGGCCAGCCTCCCAGACCCGACGGCCGAAGGGGACGCGCAACCCCAGGACCTTCCTGACCTGGCTCAGTGGCGTCAAGAGGGGGGGCCCACCCAAGCACAGTTCCGCCAGGAACAAAAGACCTGTCCCTCCCTCGAGGGACTCCGCCAACAAGCCAGCGCCCAGAACGCAGGGGACTCCACCGGAACTCACTGGGTCTACTGGGATAACGACCTGCTATACAGCGAGCAAAGAATCGCCGAGCTGGGGGCCGGTCGAGTACTGGTGGTACCTCTCCGCTTCAGAGACTTTCTGCTCAACCTGGCCCACGATGTCCCCCTGGCTGGACACCTGGGCCAAGATAAAACGTACAGCCGCCTAGTGACCCACTTTTTCTGGCCGAGAATGAGGAACGACGTCCTGAACCACTGCCGATCTTGCCCCACATGCCAAGCCAGCGGGAAGAGTGGTCGGAAGCTGAAAGCCCCTCTGCAACCCTTCCCTGTGGTCACCACCCCGTTCGAGAGGGTGGGGATAGACATCGTGGGGCCTCTGGACCCCCGCACGGCACAAGGACACAGGTTTATCTTAGTACTGGTGGACCATGCCACCCGCTACCCCGAAGCGGTGCCCCTACGGACCGTGACAGCTCCGGTGGTTGGCCGGGCCCTAATGGGGATCTTCTCCCGGGTAGGCTTCCCCCGAGAAGTCGTCAGCGACCGAGGCACGAACTTTATATCCAAATACATGAAGTCCCTCTGGCAACAATGCGGGGTCACCTACAGATTCACGACCCCCTATCACCCCCAAGGGAATGGACTAGTGGAGCGTTTTAACCGCACCCTCAAGGGGATGATTGGGGGATTGGAAGAGCCCCTCCGTCGCCAGTGGGATGTACTACTCCCGTGCCTCCTCTTCGCCTACCGCGAAGTTCCCCAGAAGTCCCTCGGTTTTAGCCCTTTCGAACTCCTGTACGGGCACCCTGTGCGAGGGCCCCTCAGCCTAGTAAAAGAAGGTTGGGAGATGGCCCCCCTAAAGACCCCTCCAGACGTCTTCAAATACCTCCTGGCCCTACGCAATCAGACCCGGCGCTTCAGAGAGATGGCCAAGGCGAACCTCGAGGCCAGCCAGGAGGACATGAAGAAGTGGTATGATCACAATGCCTCCTCCGTTGAGTTCGAGCCTGGACAACAAGTATGGGTGATGTCCCCCACCGAACCATGTGCCTTGCAAGATAAGTGGACGGGGCCCTTCAAAGTGGTCGAGCGCAAAAGCCCCGTCACTTACCTCATCGACCTGGGGACCTCCCGGAACCCCCTTCGGGTCCTCCACACCAACCGACTCAAACCACACTTTGTGCGCTCAGAACTCAGCCTCCTGATGGCTACGGACAGTGGGGCAGAGGAAGACTCCGAACCCCTCCCGGATCTTCTGAAGACTCAGGAGAATGACGGCTCCGTGGACGGGGTCCGGCTCTCTGACGCCCTCACTTCGGAGCAACGCCAGGACTGCCGGAACCTCCTGCTGCAGTTCGCTACCCTGTTCGCCCTCACCCCCGGGGTCACCCCTTGGTGTTTGCACGACGTGGACACCGGGGACAGTCCCCCTGTCCGACACCGGGCCTACCGCGTACCAGATCGGGTACGGGCCTGCATACAGGAGGAGGTGGCCAAGATGCTCACAATCGGGGTCATCGAGCCCTCGGACAGTCCCTGGGCCAGTCCGGTTGTATTGGTCCCCAAAGCCGCTGCCCCCGGCACCGCACCTGAACTGAGATTCTGCGTCGACTACCGGGGCTTGAACGCTGTCACCCGGACCGACGCTCATCCGATCCCCCGAGCCGACGAGCTGATCGACCGGCTGGGGGCCGCCCGCTACCTCAGTGTCTTCGACCTAACAGCGGGCTACTGGCAGATCGGCCTCACACCCAGGGCTCAGGAACGGTCAGCCTTCTCTACCCCCGATGGCCACTACCAATTCAAGGTCATGCCCTTCGGCATGAAGAATGCCCCCGCCACGTTTCAACGCCTCGTGAACCAGGTCTTGGCGGGGCTCGAAGAGTTCAGCGCTGCCTACCTGGACGATATCGCTGTCTACAGCCGCCACTGGCCCGACCACCTCCGTCACCTCCAAGAGGTCCTACAGACCCTCCAGCGGGCCGGCCTCACAATTAAGGCCGGCAAGTGCCAAATTGGCCAGGGGTCTGTGACCTACCTTGGGCACCAAGTGGGAAGCGGGCTGGTGGCCCCGCTACAACTTAAGATTGCTGCCATCCAGTCCTGGCAGCCCCCCGTCACCCAGACCGAGGTCCGAGCCTTCTTGGGGCTCACCGGCTACTACCGGCGGTTCGTGAAGGACTACGGCAGCATCGTGGGGCCCCTCACGGGTCTCACGTCCAAGAACCAACCGAAGCGGATTAACTGGACCCCCGATTGTCAAGCGGCCTTCGAGAAGCTGAAGGCCGCCCTGTGCACCGCCCCTGTGCTCCAGGCCCCCGATTACGGTCGGGAATTCGTGGTACAGACCGACGCCTCCGACCACGGCATCGGAGCCGTCCTTTCTCAGTTAAACCCCGAAGGTCATGACCAGCCGGTGGCCTTCATCAGTCGACGTCTCCTGGCCCGAGAACAGCGCTGGAGCACCGTCGAGAGGGAGGCCTTCGCAGTGGTGTGGGCCCTCAAAAAGCTCCGGCCCTATCTCTTCGGTACCCACTTCCGGGTACAAACCGACCATCGACCCCTGCAGTGGCTGATGCAGATGCGGGGGGAGAACCCGAAACTCTTGCGCTGGTCCATTTCCCTGCAGGGAATGGACTTCACTGTGGAGCACCGACCAGGCCAAGACCACGCCAACGCGGATGGCCTGTCCCGCTTTTTCCGCCTCGACGAAGAGAGTCCCCAAGGAGATGGGTGACTCTCCCCGCCTTCAGCTGGGGGGGACGCATGTTGGACAGGCCACACGAAGGGCTTACTCCCTCCCCGCACGACGGGGCCCGAGCTCCGGCCCACCAGGCATAATCCACGAAAAGCACCTGTACCCCGTCTCCCGACGGATCTTCTGCCCTCGGACCTCTACTCATCACGGGGCCCAGCCCCACCGGCTCCCCCGGCCGGTTCAAGCCGCCATCTTGGGCCCTGCACCACGAGGCCGCGTGGCCTCGCCCCGACCCTAACCCCGGGCCTGGCCGGCCCCGACATCCCGGCACCACCATCCACCCGGGAGGTGAGCGGACCACTTGGCAGGTCAATGGGAGGACGAAGTGTCAAAAGCTCTTCCCCCGCCAGGTGCCGATCGCCTCCAGCTCCCCCAGGCGCTGGCTCCACCCCCTGCTGGGTGTCTGGACACCTTCATCCCGGGCCCTCCGACCTCCAAGTGCGAGGGTCCGGACATCAAAGGGCGCCTGCCCTATAACTGGGGCAACTCCGGAGCAGGAAGGCAGTTGTATCCTGGAGTCGAGAGACACCGAGAGAACTCAGCCTTGACGGACTACTGGCGCTGCCGTAGCCCGCTCTTGTGAACCATCGTCCTGCCTGCTGGCGCTGCCGCGGCCTTCCACAACATCCATCCTCGTCGGGACCTGCTGGCGCTGCCGCGGCCCGTTGTAACGACCATCCTCACCGGGACCTGCTGGCGCTGCCGCGGACCGTACATCGACCATCTTTGCGGGACCTGCTGGCGCTGCCGCGGCCCGTACCACCCAAGCTCGAGGATTGTGAGCTACGCATCATCTCAGCCAAACTACCCGACTGGTAGACAGACTGTCCCGCTACCCCTTACCCTGCTTTGAGAGACTTGAATCGAGGGGACCCCGGAGTCCAGACCTCCTTGTACCATTCAACCGTACCTTAAGAAGTGCTTATAAAGGACACTGAACCTTATCCGTGTGTGGTATCTGTCTGTGGGGGGGGGGGAAGTTACTTGTCTGTACGATCGCTGGAGACGGCTCTCCCCGGAGACCTCTCCTCCTGACCCCGGCCGACCCTCCCGGTCCGTCTATCCTTTCTAACAGTCTCCCTCGGTTTCCCCCCGACGATGCTGTGGGCAAGGTGAAGAGACAGGAAATAATCAGACACCTGTATACATATGACACATGATTCAAAACTACATAGGTCACAGTGCATAGCATGAAAAGCAACATGAGTAACATCTACAATACTACGCACATATGTAGGCCCTGCACACACACAGTTGGTTGACCCACCATGCCACTGAGAAACAATGGAGAGCATGACACAACAGCAAAGAACTTGATATCAAATTAGACTGAGGAGCTAGTCTCTGGGGACAGTCGAGTACAGCATCTGGACCACACACCGTAGCCAAAAAGGGGATGAGCAGGTACCATATCTTGTAACTTTTGGCACATGCTGCTTAGCAAATACATTTAACCCTGCCCAACATGACTGGGTCACTGCATGTTGAGTGTATGTTCAGACAATCATCACACACAGGCCAGACCTGGCAAGGACACATACGGTTTGGACATGTAGGCCTTTCCCGCACAAACCCCCCCTACCTGAGACAACGTGAGTGACACAGAGGAAGTAGTTACACCTCTTACTCAGGGATTACTAAAATGCCCCTCAATAAATCCGGAATGTACACGAACTAACCCTCGTGCGCCTGTCCACACATAAAATTGACAAACAACCATCATCAGATAGTTGTACCAAAACACACTGGCACCGGCCACTGTGAGTATGCACAAGCCAAATTGGGTCACCCTGTACAGTGGACACATGTAGCACACTTTACATATATACACATTAGGCCAGGGTACAATGCCACAGAGCCCAACCTATGCTGAAGACACAGTGAATGTCCACATTGTTGGATGACACACATGATACCCTGGAAAAGGTGCCCCAGGGGACTGTAGTGGCCACACTCCTCCATGGTCCGGGATGGATATGACTGCAACAGAAGCAAACGTCCCTGCACTATGCATATCTTCCACTCATGCACATCATGTCTGAGGCCACAACATTGGTCATGCATGCTGTAAGGCAGTACACTTTTCAGACACACTCCTATGTCAGGACTTAGCAGCAGTGCCAACTAACATGAACCCCACAATGACTGAACTGGCCAGGGCACAGGCAAGCTCACTACACATGTAACACACCACCCCCACACATGATGTTGCAAGCATTGGGCACTTGGATTAACTGCCAGCCTAGATAACCTTGTGCAAGAGTGACTACCCACAGACCCGGGGACACATGTCAAGGAGGGGAAGGGAGGAAGAACAGCACGTGTTGACTTTGTGGAACAGGATATGTACTGCACATATGAACCCTGGCAGTGTATCCATGCAACTGCGCACTTCCAAAAGCTGGTGACACACAACAAACACACATGTACCAACCCCCTTCCTGCTGCTGCTTCTCCGCTAGGCGCCTATCCAAGTCAGGGAAGACCACCGCCAGCACACGCTTCATCTGGTGGGTCAGGCGCCGGCGCCCACGGTTCTTGTGGCTCTCAGGTTAGTCCCCCAGCAGGACCCGGGCGATCCTCCTGGTCCAGCACCGGATATCCTGCCAGCGTTTCCTCACCTGGGGCAGGCGCCGCCTCCGACCCTCCACCGACCTCACGGCACTGACGGCTTCCCTCCAGATCTCCCCCTTGACATGGACGCCTACCTGTGAGGATGACAAAGTGAGACAACATCAATACACCTGCTACATGTCACAGAGACACACATTTGAACAATTTGGCTGGTTTGAACAGGGCATAGTATGCAGCAAAATCATTGCATCTTCATCATAGGGACATTATCCTCTGGGGAAGGCCAAATGCACGACGTGGCATTGAAAGTACACAGGTGGAATGAGGGGTGCAACACAATCACTGATCCTGGCTCACACTGTGCATCACAAGCTACACCACGATTATGTACAGCACCTCAAAGCAGTCACATGCCCCAGGCCACTGGCGCAACCTCAGCAGGGTACACAAACACACACAGGCAAAGGACAATCACCTGCCATTGGCAACTGCGGGTACAAACATCACTCTGCACATGTGGCACTAGATCGGGGGGTGTCACAGGTGTGGGGCAGGCTCAGCACGTCAGACACACAGCACTGCTCCCTGCTCACATCAGATGGGTAGGGTATATGCATCCCTCATGCAGCTGGGGTGCAACACTCCACATAGACACTCACCCACATGACAGGGGACTTACACACACACCAATGTCCAGGGGACGAACACATCATTTGGACACTCTCACCACAGGTACACTCAACTCACACACATCTGTGGGTACAGTCACCTGTCACACTGGGGGGACCACAGAATCACATCAGGACTGTAGAAACAACATTCCCAAGAGGATTAGCCAGGCTGAATGTGGCATGCACCATGCAGTGATTGTCACAGTAAGCACCATGCAAGTGAGGAGTGCAGACATGCACTACAGCATGCTCTGCATGGGAGACATGAGGCATTCCCCCCCCTGGGACCCACTCTGAAGAACATTGCATGTCTGTCACACCTGGACACAATGCCAGAAGTCACAGTCACAAAACAGGGGCACAGTCTGAGCTAATGGAGTCAGCACTCACCTGCTCCCCTGGTCTCCCATACAGGCAAGGGTACTGTGGGAGGATCACGTCCAGCAGGGCCTGGTTCTCCTCCTGGGTGAATGGCTGGGCCCTCTCCACAGACCTGGACATGGTGCCAGAGGAATCACGAGCAGCAGCAGTGGTGTGGAATGAAAGGTTGTGCAGGCAAGTGCTCTCTCATGGCACCTGGCTGCCTTATATTGGCCTTGCTGGCCTGTTTCATTTACAGGAGTACAGAGTGATTGGTCAGTCTCATTTGCATCCTACGTTTCCTCCAATCCCTTTAAACCTTCCCCAGTGAGGGCCTTTGCATGATTCAAAAATTGAGCATGATGTCAAGTCAACAACCACTTGGCAACATTGTATATTGTCTCCAACCGACTTTTGCTGGCCACCTGATGAATAATTTGAACTGGAAACTCGGTCTCCATGATAACCAGCATGCATTTAGGCCCTTATACCTGTCCCTCATGTGTCCCCTATGTAATTTCACTATACACACACAGGTACGGTGCGTTCCACGCCCCTAGGGCACCACTACTCCAGTGATACGGTCCGTACACGCGTGTGTAGGGTCCGTATCACTATGGTAGTGTTGCCGTAGGCGTACGACATAGGGATACGGTCCGTACACGCGTGTGTAGGGTCCATACCACTATGGTTGTGTCGCCGTAGGCGCATTGGAAAAGTTAACATGAAAGAATGACAAGCGATTTGTGAGTCGAAGAGTTGCACAGCTGCATTCACATTTGTGTTTTAAATAATCCACGTATTCAGCTAGTAATTCAATGTTCATCCATTTTATTTCAAATGCATTGGGTGGATTTTATGTGATTGAGGAACTAAGTTGCAGTATGTGCCTATGAATAGGCCCGGATGGGCAATTCTGGAGCAGTTAAACGCACAAAACCATGTAACTATGTACCTTTGACGTGACGAATAAGGATTGGATTACTTTTGAAATAAAATGGATGAACATTGAATTACTAGCTGAATACGTGGATTATTTAAAACACAAATGTGAATGCATCTGTGCAACTCTTCGACTCGCAAATCGCTTGTCATTCTTTCATGTGTAGGTATTTTGCCATCTCAGTCCCCACAACGGCCACTTTGCTGCATGTGCATCCATTGTCTGTGTGTGTGCCATGTTGAACCAGACACTCCTCCCTTCTCATACACCTTTTGCAGTAGTCCTTTCTGACATGCTTGTGTTAGTGTGCAACTTGTGGCATGGTTTCCAGGACATGGCGCCTGCTGCTGCAGGCCCTGCAGCAAGGGCACACAGAGTTTCTAGATTTGCCCTCACACACACGCCTCTAAGACGCACCCCCCTTCCTCCCTCCACCCATTCATTTTGGTGTAATCTGCTTGTGTGTGACACAGTTGCGGTGGCAAAGGCTGGACCGTCTGCACATGCTACGTGCACATTGCACGTGACTCATGTCCTTGCATGTGCCACATCACGCTACACCATAATGTTGAGGCCACCCACCAAGCAATGTCCATCCAATACATCTGTTGCATGCACTCAGACATGCACTCATCGCCTACACAACACATTTGCATAATGAGTGTGCAACTCCAACTGCCTACACAGCGCTGGCACGCCTTCCAGGCCCTGTCACACCAACCAGGTCATGTCCCTCCTTCTCCCCACCGGCTCTGTACCCCAACATGGCCATGTGAGTGGTACTCCAGGCCTCTGCATGTAGTATGGTGTCGTTGTGGGACACATGGCACAGGTATCATGTCTCAGCGTGTCAGTCTACAATGTGTCCAGGATACCCCTCTACACCATGACATGCGCACTGCATCTCATCATCTGGTGTCCCATTGACAGGCAGGTGCTCCTCACCCTCCCCAAAGACGCCGTCCTTGCCAGTTCCCATATTGAATAATGCATGGTATCCATTGGCAGATGGCTGCACGTTGGCCACCTGATGCTGGACTTGTACACGACTGAGGTGTTCATCTGCGGATTGTCCCCTTACAGCTGGGTCAACTGCTTGTGTCCCACCGCAAGGGCCCTGCACAGGCACACAGTGTCCACGCACACGAGCTGGTGTGCATCATGGAATGCTTGCTTACATGTGCTATGCTGATCACCAGCATCTGTACCTCAGGCCTCAGCACACTCTGCATTATGCACAAGGTCCACTGTTCGATCCACCTCAAGGCAAGACAGACCATCCCCCAGGTCAACTTCGACATCCATGTCCAATCCTACCCTGCACTCTAGGGAGAAGTACCTTACAACTCCCATGACACTTGTCCACATCCAGGGTGCATCTGCACAGCTCTGCTTCAACATCCGGCGACCCAGCCACATCACCGTCCAACAGAGATAGCTGCAATGGATCACTGTCAGCTGCAGGATGACCTTCACAATCCACGCCCACACTCAGGATGCAGCCCACGACCACGCCCCCAACACAACTGGCACTGTCATCCAAGACCCCATTGTGCCATCTCCATGCATCCAACCTTGGCCTGGCCACCATTCTCCATATCCACCTGACTCCTGCTTGCAGGACATAGTTCTCCCACCTGGCTACACATACCTGGGACTCCCACCCCAGGCCACTCCACATGATCCCTGACCTCTGCGCATGACTGTTGCTCTTCGAAATAGGTCTGTTCGCACAGTCGTGCAGGCACCCCCTCAGCTGGTTGGGCCCATCACGGGTGAGTATGGTGCTCCATGTGTGTATTGGATGATACATTGAGACCCATATGTGTCCTGTGCCAGACTCAGACCCCAGGGTATCCATGGTTGGAGTTACTTCAAAACTCAGGCATGGTTTGACTTGCCAACACACACATGTAATGGAATAATGCTAAATGACGGCATCATCTCGTGATTTCAAATATTTTGATTGGTGGTGGGGTAGGTGTTTGGGGGGGATGCAGTTAGGTGCTGTACCGGGGGAATAGAATCCAAAGTTCACAGGGGGAGATGGTATCCTTGCCATTGGAACTCATCAGAGTCCATGCCACAGTCTTTGTCAACATTGGTCAGGCAGTGACCAGCAAGTCCATGTGGCAGAGAATGTCATTGGATGAGGTGCTACTGTTGCACCAGAGGGCCAGGTGCCAGGCCAGGTGACCTGGGAGATGGTGATGGTCCGCTGACTCTCACGGTCTTTTGCGTGGACGACCCACCTTCCTCTGGGGACCCTCAGATGCAGGCCTTGACGATGCTGGGGACGCTCCGTCAGATGAGTCCTCCTCCTCCTCCCTCCCTGTGTCTGGTGCTGGTCTATGCCTGGTGGCACAGGGAGGGTTTGCCAGGCTTTGGGCGATCTGACGGAGTAATTGGCTCACGTCCCTGTGCACCGCCAGGAGCTCAGCCAGTCTTGCCTCCATCCGTCCTTGGTGTTGTTGATGACTGGCATGATGCTCGACCTGCAGGTTCTTAATCTCATCGAGGGTCCCCTGCATCTCGGAGAGTCTTGACACAACCTGGTCCATGCCTCTGGTGTCACGCCGTTATGTGTCCAGGATGTTGCGGACGTGTGACATAACCGGTTCCTCAGCTGTCTGGTCAGGTTCGCGCCTCCGCCGTCCTCCACTCCCACCACCCCTGCCCACTTGAGCCTGGCCTGCCCTTGTGGGCACGTCAGGTCTCCGGGACCCCTGAGGGATGGCATTTGCGGGGTCGCCTGCCTCCTCTTGGGTGCCCGGGGTCCCTCGTCCTTCCTGGTCAGACTGGCTGCGTTGTGTGCGAGTGTTAGAAGGGGACCTCAGAGGGGCCCGGAGGAGGCCCTGACTGCCCTGAGACCCACCCTCAAAGTATCGTAGCCGGGCACTGGCGGGAGACTCCGCAGGGGAGGAATCTCGTATCTAGGATCGTACACTCGGCACCACACGACATAGAGACACCACACCGAGGATTCTTAGGATTCGAGCTTTATCAAATCGAAGTGGTAGGATCTTTATGATCAGCAAGGCAGATATTTACAAGTAGAGCGTGGGCTCACAGAGTCTTGGCGGGGGTAGGAGGTAGCGGGACAGTCTTTGGGGGGATATGGATCAAATGCAGGAGTGTACCCGGCGCACAGCTCACAATCCTCGAGCCGGGGGGATACGCTTGTCGACGTGGGGTCCGGCGGGACCAAAAGAGAGTCTGGGGGAGCCGCGAGTCACTCAGCAGGCTCAAGCACGAGTTCGGAGGTCTTACGATCTTCAGGGAGCCGCGAGTCACTCAGCAGGGCTCAAGCACAAGTTCGGAGGTCTTACGATCTTCAGGGAGCCGCGAGTCACTCAGCAGGGCTCAAGCACAAGTTCGGAGGTCTTACGATCTTCAGGGAGCCGCGAGTCACTCAGCAGGGCTCAAGCACAAGTTCGGAGGTCTTACGATCTTCAGGGAGCCGCGAGTCACTCAGCAGGGCTCAGATGTTCCAAAGCGAATCTGCCGGACAGTTCCAGCGCACCCCTTGTTATAGGTCGACCCCTCTTTGATGTCCGGAGTCTGTGCAGGCAGGGGTCTTGTCACCTGGGGGTCGCTTGTCGAGGTTTCCTGCCATTGTCTTTTGATCCTTTCAGGACCGGGTCGGGAGGAGTCCCAGACACCCAGCAGGTGTGGAGCCAGCCCTCAGGGAGGCCGGAGGGCCGATCGAAACCCATCGTCCCAGGGGAGTTCAGAGGTGCGATAGAAACTGCTCCTCCCTCTCTCATCCCCTGGAAGCGTGATGTCCTCCAGCCGGAGTGGCGCCTCTAGGCCCGGGTTGTGCTGGGGCCGGGCGGCCATCTTGGTGCATGAAGTGGGCACGCGTGCCCGGGGTGGCCGAAAGGAGAGAGGCCATGGACGGGGATGACCGGGTCGCGTGTGTGTGTTCTGGTGGGACGGATCGGCTGGGCCGTGTGCTTGGGGTCCCAGGTACCAGGTTAGGTAGTGCGAGGACAGGAAGAGCCATGTTACGAGGCCGGGTCTAACACGCGTCCCCCCCAGCTGAAAGCCGGAGAGAACTACCCATCATCTTGGGAGGTTCTCTTCGCTGAGGCGGAAGAACCGGGAGAGGCCGTCAGCGTTGGCGTGGTCCGTACCAGGGCGATGTTCCACGGTGAAATCCATCCCCTGGAGGGAGATTGACCACCGCAGTAGCTTGGGGTTTTCTCCTCGCATCTGCATGAGCCATCGCAAGGGCCGATGGTCGGTTTGGACTTTGAAATGGGTGCCAAACAGGTAAGGGCGCAGCTTCTTGAGGGCCCAGACTACGGCAAATGCTTTGCGCTCAATGGTGCTCCACCTCTGTTCTCTGGGCAACAGCCGCCGGCTGAGGAAGGCGATGGGCTGGTCTAGGCCTTGGTCATTCACCTGGGACAGGACGGCTCCAATGCCATGCTCGGAGGCATCGGTCTGGAGTACAAACTCCTTGGAGTAGTCGGGAGCCTGGAGGACGGGGGCTGTGCACATGGCCTTCTTTAGGGCATCGAACGCTTCCTGGCAGGCAGTCGTCCACTGCACCCTCTTGGGCTGTTTTTTGGATGTGAGTTCGGTGAGGGGGCCAACCAGGCTGCCATACCCCCGGATGAATCTTCGGTAGTAGCCAGTGAGGCCCAGGAAGGCTCGGACCTCCGTTTGGGTGGTGGGTGGTTCCCAGGCTAGGATTACGTCGATCTTCGGCTGTAGAGGGGCGACCTGACCGCTCCCGACCTGGTGCCCCAGGTAGACTACTGATCCTTGCCCAATCTGGCACTTGCTGGCTTTTACTGTGAGGCCTGCCTGGCGCAGGGCGGTTAGCACTCGCCGGAGGTGCTGGAGGTGCTCACTCCATCCGGAACTGAAAACGGCGATGTCGTCTAGATAGGCCGCACTGAACTGTTCCATCCCGGCCAGGACCCTATTCACCAGTCGCTGGAAGGTGTCCGGGGCATTTTTCATTCCGAAGGGCATTACGCGGAAGCGATAATGCCCATCTGGGGTGGAGAAGGCGGACCGCTCCTTGGCTCCCTCTGTGAGCGCAATCTGCCAGTATCCGCAGGTGAGGTCGAATGTGCTGAGGAACCGGGCCGCCCGAGTCGGTCAATGAGCTCGTCGGCTCGGGGAATGGGGTGGGCATCGGCCCGGGTGACGTCATTGAGCCCCCGGTAGTCCACGCAGAATCGGAGCTCGGGGGCGACACCGGGTGCCGCTGCCTTCGGAACTAGGACCACGGGGCTGGCCCAGGGACTATCGGATGGCTCGATCACCCCCAGGGTCAACATCTTCGAGACTTCAGCTTGAATGCAGGACCGGACCCGGTCAGGGACTCGGTAGGCTCGGTGTCTTACTGGCGGGCTGTCCCCGGTGTCCACGTCATGGACACACCAGTCGGTGACTCGGGGAATCAGGGAGAAGAGGTCGGAGAATTGTCCTAGGAGCTGGCGACAGTCCGCTTGTTGCTGGTCAGTGAGGGATGGGGAGAGGTTCACTCCTTCCACGGAGCCATCCTTCTCCTTGACACACAGGAGGTCCGGGAGGGGATCGGACTCATCTTCGGCCCCGTCATCGGTGGCCAGCAGGAGGCTCAGTTCTGTCCGCACGAAGTGAAGCTTGAGGCGGTTCACGTGTAGGACCCGCAGGGGATCCCGGGGCGACTGGACGTCCACCAAGTACGTGACTGGACTCTTCCGCTCAATCACTTTGAAGGGCCCGGTCCACTTGTCCTGGAGGGCGCCAGGCTTCACGGGGGCCATGACCCATACCTGCTGGCCCGGCTGGAACTCGACCAGAGTGGCATTCTGGTCGTACCAGCGCTTCATCTCTTCTTGGCTTGCCTCCAGGTTGGCCTCGGCCAGCTCTCAGAACTTCCTGGTCTGGTTCCGGAGGGCCAGAACGTATTGGAACACATCTCGTGGGGTGGTCTGGGGTGCTGCCTCCCACCCTTCCTTAACTAAGCTGAGGGGACCTCGGACGGGGTGTCCATATAGTAATTCAAACGGGCTGAACCCCAAGGACTTCTGTGGGACTTCCCGGTAAGCGAACAGGAGGCAGGGGAGCAGGACGTCCCACTTACGCCGGAGGGGTTCTTCTAGGCCGTTGATCATCCCTTTCAGAGTCCGGTTAAACCTTTCTACTAGGCCGTTCCCTTGGGGATGGTACGGGGTGGTGAACTTATAGGACACTCCACATTGTTGCCACAGGGACGTCATGTATTTTGAGATAAAATTAGTGCCGCGATCGCTCACGACCTCGCGGGGAAAACCCACCCGGTAAAAGATCCCCATCAGGGCTCGGCCCACCACGGGAGCCGTGACGGTGCGTAGGGGGATCGCCTCAGGGTATCGGGTGGCGTGATCCACTAGGACCAGGATGAAACGGTGACCTTGGGAGGTGGGGGGATCTAGGGGCCCCACGATGTCGATCCCGACTCGTTCGAATGGGGTACTGACGACCGGGAAGGGTTGGAGGGGAGCCTTGCGCTTCCCCCCACTCTTCCCACTAGCCTGGCACGTGGGACAGGACTTGCAGTGGGCTTCTACAGCTGCCTTCATCCTAGGCCAGTAAAAGTGAGTCACGAGATGGCTGTAGGTTTTGTCTTGACCCAGGTGGCCGGCGAGGGGGACGTCGTGGGCCAAGCCCAGGAGGAAGTCTCGGAAGCGTAGGGGTACCACCAGCACCCGGCCGGATCCTAGCTCCACCGACTTCTGCTCACTGTACAAGAGGTTATTCTCCCAATAAACTCGGTGCGTTCCGGTTTGGTCGCCTGTGGCTTGGCCCTCGGCCTGGTGCCGCAGTCCGACCAGGGAAGGACAGGTGGCTTGCTCCCGGCAGAACTCCTCCCGGGTGGGCCCGCCCTCGTG
The DNA here is from genome assembly GCF_964204655.1 of Triturus cristatus. Lineage (NCBI taxonomy): Eukaryota > Metazoa > Chordata > Amphibia > Caudata > Salamandridae > Triturus > Triturus cristatus. The sequence goes on along the minus strand of NC_140591.1, from coordinate 1,473,758,496 downwards.
GCACCACGGGGCCAATTCGGCCAGATCGCCTAACTCGGGGACCGGGGTGGTGTCGGACGGTGAGGGTTCGTCGCTGGCGACTGACCCTCCCGATGGGGGGACGGGAGGACCCTCGGCGGGGACTGCTCTGACTCCCTCGGTCGGGGTGTCCTCGACTTCCCCCAGGGGGGTGAGTCGGGCGGACATAGATCGGGTGGTGGCGCACACCCACTCAGGGAGTCCCATCATTCCTAGGTGGGCCTTGCGCTCGACGTACTTCCAGGGAGAACTCTCCAGGTCGTTCCCTAAGAGGCAGTCGACCGGCTGGGAGGTTCTTACGGCAACCCTCAGTTTACCTGCCACCCCTCCCCACTCAAACAGCACCAGGGCTACCTGACACATACTCTCTCTATTATCTGCGGAAATTACGGGGCAAAAGACGTTGGGTAGGATCTGCTCCTCGGGGACTAAGTGCCTGAGGACACCGGTGATGCTGGCCCCGGTGTCTCGCAGGGCTTCTATTTGGTGGCCATTGATCTTGACGAGCTGCCCGTACTTTTTCGTGTTGGAGGGCAGGAGGCTACCAGGGACCATCTCTCTATCCCCCAGGGATACTAGGGCCATAGCTGCGGGTTCCCACTCCCCGGTGTCCTCAACCTCCTCCCCCAGGGCTACGTTGGCTATCTGTCTAGCAGGGTTTGCAGCAGGGGGGACCTGGGGGGCCATGGGGCACTCCGGGTCATTGGCGTAGTGCCCGGGCCTCTGACAACGGAAACAAGTGATGGTTACCCGGTGCCCCCGTCTCCCGGGGGGTCCGGAGACTGGTGGGGGGGGGCGCCGGGAAAGGTGGAGGTTGGGCCTTCGGGGGACTCGACTGGGACTCTCTCTGCCCTCCCTGGTTCCCTCCCCCTCTCTGGCGGGGTAGTCCCTGACTGGCTCGGGGGTATTCTCCTACAATGCTCCGGGGGACCCGGGTGTTGGTCCAGCGGTCTGCTTCCACAGCCAGCTTCCGGGGATCGGTGAGTTTGCTGTCGAGCAGATGCTGGCGTAGTTCCACAAAGCAGTTCGCAGCCAGGTGTTCCCACAACATGAGGTCGGTGAGTTCCTCGAGGGTGGTGACCTTGCTGCCCTTGATCCACCCATCGAAGGCCCGACTGAAAAAGTTTACATACTCCACCCAGGTGGTGCCCGGGATCTTCCTGCAGTCCCGGAATTGCTGACGGTACATCTCTGGGGTGAGGCCGTACCTGGTGAGGAGAGCCTCTTTCATGTGGCTGTAGGAGGTCTGCAGGGAGAGGGGTAGGTCGAGCAGGGTGTCCCTTCCTTCGCTCAGAAACCGTCCCCACAGCCCTGCCCCCCAGTCCTTCTGCGGGACCCGATGAGAGGTCATGGCGACCTCGTAGGCCCTGAACCATTGTTGAATGTCATCATTTTTATAATATTCTTTGACCACGTCCTTGGGGATGTGGACCTTCTGTTCCGCCGGGGAGGCCACCTCTCGGTTCCCCGGGGGCCTCCCTTCCTCGTTTCTGGCTTTGAGCTCGATCTCCTTCAAGCTGCGTTCGTGCTCTAGTTGGAGCTTTCTTCCTTCGTGCTCCCGTTGGAGCTTCTTCTCTTCCAATTCGCCTTGTACGCGCATTTGTTCTACTGCTAGCTTTTTTTCCGCTAATTTCAATTCGCCTTCGATTTTGAGTTTGGCTAACTCGAGTTCGTGATTGCGACTTCTCTCTCTGTCTGCGAGTTCTTCCGGGGAAAGGCCCCCGTCTGGCACGAAGCCTCGCACCTGATTGCTGCTGCTTTCGCCTTGGGGGGGTTCTGCTTCGTCGTGTCGCTCCCCCATGCCTTCTGGGCGGGAGGCCCCGGCATCCACCCAAGCTTTCAGTGCTTTCTGCAAATCTTCTTTGGTGTTGAGACCGGTGGTAGCGATTTTAAGTTCTTTGCAGAATTGCTTCAGTTCTTTGTGCGTGTATTCTTCTAGTTGTTCCACCTGGAACACCCTGTTGGTGTTGGTTTCTGCGGGGCTCATGGCGCTTCCTTCTGCCATCTTTGTCGGTAGTGCGTCAGTCGTTCACGGTACGATCTCTAGGTTATGGGCCCGAATCCCACCGCTGCCACCAATGTTAGAAGGGGACCTCAGAGGGGCCCGGAGGGGGCCCTGACTGCCCTGAGACCCACCCTCAAAGTATCGTAGCCGGGCACTGGCGGGAGACTCCTCAGGGGAGGAATCTCGTATCTAGGATCGTACACTCGGCACCACACGACAAAGAGACACAACACCGAGGATTCTTAGGATTCGAGCTTTATCAAATCGAAGTGGTAGGATCTTTATGATCAGCAAGGCAGATATTTACAAGTAGAGCGTGGGCTCACAGAGTCTTGGCGGGGGTAGGAGGTAGCGGGACAGTCTTTGGGGGGATATGGATCAAATGCAGGAGCGTACCCGGCGCACAGCTCACAATCCTCGAGCCGGGGGGATACGCTTGTCGACGTGGGGCCCGGCGGGACCAAAGAGAGTCTGGGGGAGCCGCGAGTCACTCAGCAGGCTCAAGCACGAGTTCGGAGGTCTTACGATCTTCAGGGAGCCGCGAGTCACTCAGCAGGGCTCAAGCACAAGTTCGGAGGTCTTACGATCTTCAGGGAGCCGCGAGTCACTCAGTAGGGCTCAAGCACAAGTTCGGAGGTCTTACGATCTTCAGGGAGCCGCGAGTCACTCAGCAGGGCTCAAGCACAAGTTCGGAGGTCTTACGATCTTCAGGGAGCCGCGAGTCACTCAGCAGGGCTCAGATGTTCCAAAGCGAATCTGCCGGACAGTTCCAGCGCACCCCTTGTTATAGGTCGACCCCTCTTTGATGTCCGGAGTCTGTGCAGGCAGGGGTCTTGTCACCTGGGGGTCGCTTGTCGAGGTTTCTGCCATTGTCTTTTGATCCTTTCAGGACCGGGTCGGGAGGAGTCCCAGACACCCAGCAGGCGTGGAGCCAGCCCTCAGGGAGGCCGGAGGGCCGATCGAAACACATCGTCCCAGGGGAGTTCAGAGGTGCGATAGAAACTGCTCCTCCCTCTCTCATCCCCTGGAAGCGTGATGTCCTCTAGCCGGAGTGGCGCCTCTAGGCCCGGGTTGTGCTGGGGCCGGGCGGCCATCTTGGTGCATGAAGTGGGCACGCGTGCCCGGGGTGGCCGAAAGGAGAGAGGCCATGGACGGGGATGCCCGGGTCGCGTGTGTGTGTTCTGGTGGGACGGATCGGCTGGGCCGTGTGCTTGGGGTCCCAGGTACCAGGTTAGGTAGTGCGAGGACAGGAAGAGCCATGTTACGAGGCCGGGTCTAACAGCGATCAGGGCTCCTGTGTGTATCCTGGGATGTGGCAGGAATGGGGGTGGTGGTTGGCACAGTTGTACCTGACGCAGGTGCTGCAGGTGCTTGGGCACCAGAGGGGCCAGGTTGGTCGGGGTCATCCACGGTGTGGTGAGAGTCGTCGCTGCCGGTGGGATCATCATCGCGCTGAGCCTGGTCCTGTGTGTCTTCCCCCCCAGTGTTGGGGGGAGTTCGACGACGTTGCCCTGTGTGTGAGAGAGAGACAATGTTAATGGTGTTACATGCGTCATCCATGTTTCATACATATTCAAGTTGGCACAGTTGCTCTGGGTAGTTGGATATGTCTAGCATTCCTCTCACAGTGCACTTGTGGATGGGTATGTTGCGGGGGTCAGATTGATATGTACTCCTGGTTATTTGGCCTGTCTAATGAGTGTTGGGATGCTTATTTGGCTATGGATTGGTCTTGTTGTGTCACATATCCATTGTGGGAGTGCCAATTTGCATTGGCTGCCCCGGGGGTGTGTGCTTGTTTAAGGGGGGGGGGGGGGTGACCGGGCATGCTGTTGGGTGTGGTGTGATTTGTCATTGGGTCTACCAGGTGATGTGTCTATCCCCTCATGGTGCCTGCTGGCATGACAGTGAATGTGAGTTCCTGTGGTAGGTAGGTGGCATGTGGAGTTGGTGTTTGAGTGTACAGTGGTCACAGGTTTGCCTTGTGCTGTCTACAGCAGGGCCAAGTGTCACCTACCTTGTCTGTACTTGGCAAGTCCCTGTGCATTGTGCATGGTGCATGGGTATGTCCCTTGGCCACGGCTGTCAACACTTTTCCTATGTGTGACACACTCTTTGTTGTTGCATCAGTTTTGAACGCAGTGAGCAGTGTAGCAAGCGTGCGTAGCGAGCGCTGCAGAACCGACTTACGTGTTGCACTGTACGCGGCCAAATGTTCCTTTGTCATGTCTATTGGAGAATGCAGGTAGGAAACTTATGCATTTGTGACTGGGTTCTAACAAACACAGTGAGTGGGTATACTGGGTGTGAGGTTAGGTTTGTGCCTGCAGCGAGGATCGACTCGTGCACAGTTTGACACATGGGCCAGTGCTTTCCAAACGAATGAGGGTTGTTTCATGCACTGCCAGACCTTGTCAACATGCACACAGTCCACCTGCTGATGAGCGGACATGCCCACACCACCCAAGGGTGATTTTGTCTCCCTCTGTCTCTCTCTCTCCCTCCCCCTGTCACCCTCCTCCCTCCCTCTGTCTGTCTCCCTCTGTCTCCCTCTGTCTCCCTCCCTCTCTCTCCCTCTCCCTCCCTCTGTCTGTCAGCCTCTGTCGCCCTCTGTCTCCCTCCCTCTCTCTCCCTCTCCCTCCCTCTGTCTGTCGGCCTCTGTCGCCCTCTGTCTCCCTCCCTCTCTCTCCCTCTCCCTCCGTCTGTCTGTCACCCTCTGTCGCCCTCTGTCGCCCTCCCTCTCTCTCCCTCCCCCTCCCTCTGTCTGTCTCCCTCTGTCGCCCTCTGTCTCCCTCCCTCTCTCTCCCTCTCCCTCCGTCTGTCTGTCACCCTCTGTCACCCTCTGTCGCCCTCTGTCGCCCTCTGTCTCCCTCGCTCTCTCTCCCTCTCCCTCCCTCTGTCTGTCGCCCTCTGTCGCCCTCTGTCTCCCTCCCTCTCTCTCCCTCTCCCCCGTCTGTCTGTCACCCTCTGTCGCCCTCTGTCTCCCTCCCTCTCTCTCCCTCTCCCTCCCTCTGTCTGTCTCCCTCTGTCGCCCTCTGTCGCCCTCTGTCTCCCTCCCTCTCTCTCCCTCCCCCTCCCTCTGTCTGTCGCCCTCTGTGTCCCTCCCTCTCTCTCCCTCTCCCTCCCTCTGTCTGTCGCCCTCTGTCTCCCTCCCTCTCTCTCCCTCGGTCTGTCTGTCACCCTCTGTCACCCTCTGTCGCCCTCTGTCTCCCTCCCTCTCTCCCTCTCCCTCCGTCTGTCTGTCTCCCTCTGTCGATCTCTGTCTCCCTCTGTCTCCCCCCTCTCTCTCCCTCCCTCTGTCTGTCGCCCTCTGTCTCCCTCCCTCTCTCTCCCTCTCCCTCCGTCTGTCTGTCACCCTCTGTCGCCCTCTGTCGCCCTCTGTCGCCCTCTGTCTCCCTCCCTCTCTCTCCCTCTCCCTCCCTCTGTCTGTCTCCCTCTGTCGCCCTCTGTCTCCCTCCCTCTCTCTCCCTCTCCCTCCGTCTGTCTGTCACCCTCTGTCACCTCAGCCCAGCTTCCTGGGCACACACACTTTGCAGGTCTTTCAAAGGCCATTGGCTTGTTCATGTGGCTTTCTTTAGAATCTCCCGGACCCCATTGGGAAGAGTGTCTCTGAGTCTGCGCTGCAGCGGCGGTGTGTGCTGACACTCTTTCACAGTGTTGCCTCTTCATTAGCTGCTGTTATGTGCAAATTGGGCCTTCATACCCATGTCATCCTGCGACGCGGCCGCCATTTGCAGGCGACACAGTACAGTGTCGGGACACACTGTTTGTATAGCTCTGCCCTAGGCCATATGGGCTGAGGGCATTGGTGTCTGCTTCTGAGTTGCACAATGTGATTTTGGAGGCCCCCCTCCCGGCATCACGGACATCCTGTCTTGTGTTGGTGTATTTGTGTGGCCTGTGACTTGGCATGGCCTTGCTTGGTGCATGGGGCATGGAGCCGATAGTGGCATGTGCGTGTTGTTGGAATGTGGTTGCGTCCGGTGATGGATTTGGGGTATTTGCGTGCATTATCGGGAGTTGGGTTGTGGATGCGGTTCCCCCCATGTGGGGTGATTTGTTTGTGTACTCACCAGGCTCGGCGAGTCCTTCTACTCCGTGTACTCCCACCAGCGGCAGCGTGCGCATCACCTTCTCCTCCCAGGGATGGTAGTGTACCGGTCTGCGAGGCGGCCCACCTCCAGTGATGTTCCCCTGGTTGTATTCGTCGGTCATTTTGTGGCGGACCGCCCTCCGCAGATCGTACCACCTGGCTTGGCATTCATGCCTGGTCCTTCTGATGGGCGCAACAGCATTCACCCTCTCGATGATCCTCTGCCACATGGCTGATTTTTCTGATACGCTGGTCTGTCTGACCAATGTTCCAAAGAGCTGTGGCTCGACTCTGATGATTTAGTTGACAAGGATCTCCAGCTCCGCTGTTGTGAACTTTGGATTCCTGTCTGTGGGCATGGTGTGAGGTGTGGGTGTGGATGGTTGTGGGTGTGTGTGTGTGGTTGTGAAGGTGTGTGTGTGAATGTGATGAGGGGGTGTTTGTGAAGGTGGTTGTGTGAAGGTGTGCAAGTGTAAGGTGTAGTAAAGGTTCAAGTCTGGTGCTGTGGGTTGTCTGTGGGGTCTGGCAGCAGTGGGTCTGTTGCAAAGGCTCATGGTTTGTGTGTGTGGGCCCTTTTTATTGGCCCATTTGTGGGTGTGGCTGTGTTTGAACTTTGGGTGGGTGTGTTATAAGGGGTGGTTGTGTTTTGGGCCTCTGTTTACCTATTGCAGGTCAGAGTATTGGATGTATTTGGGCTTGTTGGACGTGTTTTGTGGTGTTGTGCGATTCGAATTGACTCTCCTTGTGGTGTTTTTCAGGGTCCTGGTTCAGTACGTGTGTTTTTCGCATCTGTGCGGTGCGTACATAGGCCATGTTGTTGTACAGTGCTCACATTTGCTATGGCTTGGTACGACTCGTACATGCGCACAGCTGGGTGAGGGTGCTGGTGTAGGGGCCTTGGGTAGGGTGCGTACAGGCATGGGCAGGGTGTGGGGGCCTGGGGGTACATGCCGTACATACGTGAACCGAGGGTACGACGCGTACATGGGGTGCTGGGGGTACGGCGCGTACATACGGGGTGCTGGGGGTACGGTGTGTGCCCCCACCCCCGTATGGACGGTGCGTACCCCCAGCCTCCGTATGTAAGCACCGTCCCCCAGCACATACCCCCACCCCCGTATGTACCCGCAATACCCCCAGCCCCCGTATGTACACGCCGTACACCCGGCCCCCCCTATGTACGTGCCGTACCCCCAGCCCTCCCCTATGGATGGACCGTACCCCCCCCTAGGTACGGAGCGTACCACCACCCCCGTAGGTACGTTGTGGACCCCCAACGCGTAACGCACCGTACATGGGGGGGGGTATGCCACGCACCTACGGGGTGGGGGTACGCTTCGTACCTACGGGGTGGGGGTACGCTCCGTAACTACGGGGTGGTGGTACGCTCCGTACCTACGGGGGTGGTGGTACGCTCCGTACCTACGGGGTGGGGTGGTGGTACAGCGCGGACATGGGGGGGTGCTGGGGTACGGCGAGTACGTGGGGGTGTGTGCTGGGGGGGGTGTTCGGCACGTATGCGGGCAACTATTTGGACGTCTCCATAGTTGCTATGGGAGTTCGCACCGTACGGTGTTTGTTACATACGGTTGTGCATTCGGACTGACAGGACGGATCGTACTTGCGCGCTCGGACTTCAGTTTCCCGATTCGTAGGTAAAACTGTCCGGGGACGTGTCGGACACTTTTTCCGACCCGATGACGTGTCGGGGTATTTTCCCAATGCAATTCGTATGGATTTTTTCACATACGAATCGTACTTGCCAGTTTGTACGGGACTTGTACGATTCGTATGGTAAAAAAAACGGATTCGATTCGTACGGGGGAAATTTTTAACGGATCGGAATCGGCCCCAAAATGCGACTGGGACTACTCAATCCCCTTTATTACAATCCACAGCAGAATCATCTCTTAGCACGATCTCATACAAAGAGCAGAGTCACTGATTCAGCTACCCAAATCAGACACTCTATCTCCAAGACGAGCGGCCATTGTGAGTTGATTCTGCCTAAATCCTAGACGCTAATACAAGCCACTATTTATAGATTATAAAAACTGATCCTGGATTCGCTATATCTCTAACCTATAATAGTATGCGACTACTCAGCGCCAAACCGCCTTGCATTTCGCATTTCGAAACACTTCAGAACACGCTTCTAGCAGTACCACACCCAAGGATAAGAGCCACGGACTCAGCTACCCAAATCAGCGCCTCCATTTCCAAGAGCAGCGACTCTGCCTTGACACTGGTACCTCAATCTATTTATGGATTAAAAACTAATACCCACACCCAATTCAGCTCCCCAACTAGAACCGACTGGGACTACTCAACCCCGTGCATTACAATCTACTGCAGAATCCTCTCATAGCACAATCTCTTACAAAGAGAAGAGTCACTGACTCAGCTACCCAAATCAGACACTCTATATCCAAGAAGAGTGGCCATTGTGAGTTGATTCTGCCTAAATCCTAGACGCTAACACAAGCCACTATTTATAGATAATAAAAACTGATCCTGGATTAGCCATACCTGTAACCTATAATAGTATGTGACTACCCATCCCTTCACCCCGCTGCATTTCGAAATTCTCCACAACCCGCTTACAGAAGCATCATGCCCGAGGAGTGGAGCCACTGACTCAAATACCCAAATGAGCGATCCATTTCCAAGAGCAGCGACTCTGCCTTGACCCTGGAAGCTCAATCTATATATGGATAAAAAACTAATATCCACACCCAATTCAGCTCCCCAACTAGAAGCGAGTGGGACTACTCAACCCCGTGCATTACAATCTACTGCAGAATCATCTCTTAGCACAATCTCATACAAAGAGCAGAGTCACTGACTCAGCTACCCAAATTAGACACTCTATATCCAAGAAGACCGGCCATTGTGAGTTGATTCTGCCTAAATCGTAGATGCTAATACAAGCCACTATTTATAGATTATAAAAAATGATCCTGGATTTGCTATACCTCTAACCTATAATAGTATGCGACTACTCAGCTCCAAACCGCCCTGCATTTCGCATTTTGAAACACTTCAGAACGCGCTTCCAGCAGCACCACACCCGAGCATAAGAGCCACTGACTCAGCTACCCAAATCAGCGCCTCCATTTCCAAGAGCAGCGACTCTGCGTTGACACTGGTACCTCAATCTATTTATGGATTAAAAACTAAAATCCACGCCTAATTCAGCTCCCCAACTAGAAGCGACTGGGACTACTCAACCCCGTGCATTACAATCCACTGCGGAATCCTCTCATAGCACAATCTCATACAAAGAGCAGCCCAAATCAGGCACTCTATCTCCAAGAAGAGCGGCCATTGTGAGTTGAGTCTGAATAAATCCCAGACGCTAATACAAGCCACTATTTATAGATAAGAAAAACTGATCGTGGATTGGCCATACCTCTAACCTATAATAGTATGTGACTACTCAGCCCTTCACCCCGCTGCATTTCGAAATTCTCCACAACCCGCTTACCGCAGCATCATGCCCGAGGAGTGGAGCCACTGACTCAACTACCCAAATCAGCGCCTCCATTTCCAAGAGCAGCGACTCTGCCTTGACCCTGGAAGCTCAATCTATTTATGGATTAAAAACTAATATCCACGCCCAATTCAGCTCCCCAACTAGAAGCGACTGGGACTACTCAATCCCCTTTATTACAATCCACAGCAGAATCATCTCTTAGCACAATCTCATCCAAAGAGCAGAGTCACTGACTCAGCTACCCAAATCAGGCACTCTTATCTCCGAGAAGAGTGGCCGTTGTGAGTTGATTCTGCCTAAATCCAAGAAGCTAATAGAAGCCACTATTTATAGATTCTAAAAACTGATCGTGTATTGGCCATATCTCTAACCTATAATAGTATGCGACTACTCAGCCGTAAAGCTCCCTGCAGTTCGAAACACTTCACAACCCGCTTCCAGCAGCATCACACCCAAGAAGTAGAGCCACAGAGTAAGCTACCCAAATCAGCGCCTCCATTTCCAAGGGAAGTGACTCTACCTTGACACTGGATGCTCAATCTATTTATTGAATATAAACCATGGTCCAGGACCAATTCAGCTTCCCCAATATATGCGACTGGGACTACTCAATCCCCTACATTACATTCCACTGCAGAATCATCTCAAAGCACAATCTCATAAAAAAGAGCAGAGTCACTGACTCAGCTACCCAAATCAGACACTCTATATCCAAGAAGAGCAGCCATTGTGAGTTGATTCTGCCTAAATTTTAGACGCTAATACAAGCCACTATGACCTATGATAGTCTGCGACTACTCAGCGCCAAACCGCCTTGCATTTCTCATTTCGAAACACTTCAGTACACGCTTCCAGCAGTACCACACCCGAGGATAAGAGCCACTGACTCAGCTACCCAAATCAGCGCCTCCATTTCCAAGAGCAGCGACTCTGCCTTGACACTGGTACCTCAATCTACTTATGGATTAAAAACAAATATCCACGCCCAATTCTGCTCCCCAACTAGAAGCGACTGGGACGACTCATCCCTGTGCATTACAATCCACTGCAGAATCCTCTCATAGCACAATCTCATACAAAGAGCAGAGTCACTGACTCAGCTACCTAAATCAGACACTCTATATCCAAGAAGAGTGGCCATTGTGAGTTGATTCTGCCTAAATCCTAGAGGCTAATACAAGCCACTACTTATAGATAATAAAAACTGATCGTGGATTAGCCATACCTCTAACCCCGTGGTTCCCAACTGTGCGCCGCGGCACCCCGGTGCGCCGTAATTAATTGCCAGGGGCGCCGCGGCACGATGTGGGAAATTGCAGCCGGCAGCGCTAGAAATGCCACCTGCATTATCATGGAAAATCCACCGCAAGGCAGAGTGAGACAGGCGTACCAGGGCAATAGACAAGACAATCCCAGCAGACAAGAAACCAGGCCCAGCATAGAGACAGACGCAGGTGGAGTTACACATGACACAGGGATACAGGCATGCACAAAGACTGACAGGCAGGTGGAGCTACGCATGGCACAGGGATACAGGCACGGCACAGCGGGAGTGGAGGTTCTGATTGGCCTCTTCGGTCTGCCACTCGCTCATCATTAAACGCAGCAGCACCTGTGCAGGTAAGAGCGGTAGGGGTGGGGGGGTTCGACAGACAAGGACTAGTGGAAATTAATAATTTAAACAGGCTCTTGAGCTGTTTTGTGCCGACGTAATTGTGTTACTCTCATATTCAGCTCAGGCATGGAGGAAAGGGGCAGTCTTAGGGCACGAAGGGAGAAGGCATGGACAGACTAGGTAGTCTGAGAGCACGAAGGAGGCTGGGATGGACAGAAGGGGAAGTCTGAAATCACGGTGGGAGCAGGCATTGCCAGATGGGTCAATCAGGGGGCACAAATGGAGCAGTCATGGACACAAGGAGCAGACTGAGTGCGCGGGGGCAGGCATGGACAGAGGGGGTAGTCAGGGGGTTTGGGGGCAGGCACGGACAGAAGGGTAGTCTGAGTGCGCGAAGGGAGCAGGCATGGAGAGAAGGGTAGTCTGAGGACACAAAGGGAGCAGCATGGATAGAAGACACAGTCAGAGGACACGAAGGGAGCAGGCATGGGAAGAAGTGACAGTCTCAAGACACGAAGGGGGACAGACATGGGTAGAGGGGGCAGGAGAGGTCACGAAGGGAGCAAGCATGAGCAGAACGGGCACTCCTAGCGCAGGGCCAGACACAAGGCATAAAACAAGAGACGGGGGAGACATCTGCGGGCAGGGGGAGAGGGATGGCAGGGTTCTGGCAGGCAGGGGGAGAGGGTTGACAGGGGTGTATTAAATGAATTTCGGCATGCGTGTTTGCCTGTTGGGTGCATTTTTCCTCCAGTATGCAATGATAACACCGAGTGGCTCCAACTTAACTTGGTGGAATTTAACTACAGATTAACCGAGAGTTCTACTGGGTTTGGTCTAGAATAGATTAGAAAAATGACGATGGCCCTGTCTGTAAACGCACATTTGAAGATGTTTTTTAAACGAAATACACTTTTTTAAAAATGTCATTGTAAATGCATATTCCATACATTCAATAGGGAATATGCATTTACAATTAAATTAAAAAAAGTGTATTTTGTTTAAAAAACATCTTCAAATGTGCGTTTACAGACAGGGCCATCGTCATTTTTCTAATCTATTCTAGACCAAACCCAGTAGAACTCTCAGATGGTCCCTGAAAGGGGAATACATTCAAATATTACTGAAACATCGGTATGGTCACTGGCTTCAATACATCCTCCCACGCCTGAGTTCACGTCGTATTTACATTCTCGATGAGAGAAAACGTATCAGCACATAAAACAAAAGTGTGTTTTTCCCCTTTTACAACTGTTATCTTTTTATTGTGTTACAAATATGATTAAATAAATGCTTTCATTGCATGCCAATTAATTTAAGGAAGACAACAGGAAGTACTCCTGCGGTCGGGCTTACATCCCCACCCACCCGCCCAACGGTAAAAAAAATGGGGGGGAGCCACGGTCGACTGCCAATTAGGTCAAGGGAGCCACGGGTCAAAAAAGTTTGGGAACCACTGCTCTAACCTATAATAGTATGCAACTACCCAGCCCTTAACCACCCTACATTTCAAAATTATTCACAACCCGCTTACAGCAGCATCATGCCCGAGAAGTGGAGCCACTGGCCCAGCTACCCAAATCAGCGCCTCCATTTCCAAGAGCAGCGACTCTGCCTTGACCCTGGAAGCTCAATCTATTTATTGATTATAAACTATGATCCAGGCCCAGTTCAGGTTCCCAACTATATGCGACTGGGACTACTCAATCCCCTTTTTTACAATCCACAGCACAATCATCTCTTAGCACAATCTCATACAAAGAGCAGAGTCACTGACTCAGCTACCCAAATCAGACACTCTATATCCAAGAAGAGCGGCCATTGTGAGTTGATTCTGCCTAAATCCTAGACACTAATACAATCCACTATTTATAGATTATAAAAACTGATCCTGGATTCGCTATACCTCTAACCTATAATAGTATGCAACTACTCAGCGCCAAACAGCCTTGCATTTCGCATTTCGAAACACTTCAGAACACGATTCCAGCAGTACCACACCCGAGGATAAGAGCCACTGACTCAGCTACCCAAATCAGCGCCTCCATTTCCAAGAGCAGCGACTCTGCCTTGACACTGGTACCTCAATCTACTTATGGATTAAAAACTAATATCCACGCGCAATTCAGCTCCCCAACTAGAAGCGACTGGGACGACTCATCCCTGTGCATTACAATCTACTGCAGAATCCTCTCATAGCACAATCTCATACAAAGAGCAGAGTCACTGACTCAGCTACCCAAATCAGACACTCTATATCCAAGAAGAGTGCCCAATGTGAGTTGATTCTGCCTAAATCGTAGACGCTAATACAAGCAACTATTTATAGACAATAAAAACTGATCATGGATTAGCCATACCTCTAACCTATAATAGTATGTGACTACCCAGCCCTTAACCCCGCTGCATTTCGTAATTTTCCACAACCCGCTTACAGCAGCATCATGCCCGAGGAGTAGAGCCACTGACTCAGCTACCCAAATCAGCGCCTCCATTTCCAAGAGCAGCGACTCTGCCTTGACCCTGAAAGCTCAGTCTATTTATTGATTATAAACTATGATCCAGGCCCAGTTCAGGTTCCCAACTATGCGACTGGGACTACTCAATCCCCTTTATTACAATCCACAGCAGAATCATCTCTTAGCACAATCTCATACAAAGAGCAGAGTTACTGACAAAGCTACCTAAATCAGACACTCTATATCCAAGAAGAGCGGCCAATGTGAGTTGATTCTGCCTAAATCCTAGACGCTAATACAAGCCACTATTTATAGATTATAAAAACTGATCCTGGATTCGCTATATCTCTAATGTATAATTGTTGGAAACGGCCCTTTTTGCAGGGTTATCCCCAAACTTTTTGCTTCTTCCTCCTTTATTTTTTCTGACCCGTGGTTGTTGGCAATAGGACTCTGGGCACTTTACCACTGCTGATCAGTGCTAAAGTGCATATGCTCTCCGTATAAATTGTTATATTGATTGGTTATCCATGATTGGCATATTTGTTTCACCTGTTAGCCCCTAGTAAAGTGCACTGCGTGTGCCAGGGCTGGTGATTCAAATGCTACTAGTGGGCTGCAGCACTGGTTGTGCCACCCACAGGAGTAGCGCTAAAATGATGTCTTAGGCCTACTTGCAGTGCCTATGTGCAGTCCAGGACTGCCATGTCGACCTGGCCAGTGCACCCACTGACCAGGCCTTATCCTTCCCTTTCTGTACATGTAAGGCATCCCTATGGTGGCCCTAGGTACCCCCCTGGGCTGGGTGCAGTGTATCTGAAAGGTAGGGCATGTACTGAGGTGTGTAACATGCCCTGGTAGTGAATTACAGCCATTTTCGTTTTTCACTGCTGAGAGGCTATCTTGCCCATAGGATAGAATGGGGAAGGCTGTTTACATGCCTATCTTCCCATAAGGGCAAGATAGAAAATCCAACTCTGGTATCTCTGTGTTCAGAATTTAATTATACATCTTTTTAGCAAGATGGTTTTTAAATTCACTGTGTGAGAATAGCACTTTTTAGAAAGTAGCTATTCTCCTGTTTAACCTTCCTGTGTGCCTGTGTGCTGGTTGGCTGAAGGGTGTCATGTGATGGGCCAGGTGGCTCCAGGAGCCTGGATGAGTCAGCAGCAGGGTGAATAGGGAGATCTGCTTTAGATGGGTGGGAGGAGTAGTCCCTGGGTTTGAATAGGGCTGTCCCTGCCAAACACAAAGCTGGCTCCACCCCCTGCTGGCCAGGCTGAGGACTCTGCCTCTGCTGGCACAAAGAAGGCTCCACCTCCTGCTGAGCGTCTAACGACCCTGCCCCTCACTCTGAAAGGAACCAGGTGCTCCAGAGCAGAGCACACCCAGGAACCGGTTTGAGCAGGGGAATCCCCCCACTGGAACAAAGAGAGACAAAGGCTTGGAGGGGTATAAGAAGAGGACCCCAGACACCTAAAACTTTAGATCACTTTGGAACTAAGAAGAAACCTCTGCCAAGGAGAAAGCTGGAAGAAACTGAAGAGGAGAAGACTGCCTGCTTGCTGTTTTGCTTTGCTGCCAAGGAGAGGGGAAGGACTTTGCTGTGTCCTCTTCTTTTGATTCTGATCTCCAAGGGCCTGAGAAGAGCTGGCTCCCTGTTAAGAAGTCCCAGGAACAAAAGGACTTCACCACCAGCTCCCCTGGAACTCTGCTGAGAGAGTTCTGACCTGCCTTGGAGTCCCGTTCCGTGGCGCATCGAGAGTTGCGGCGCCGGAAGGCAACGCTGCGCCACGCATCGCACCACATCGAAGAGTGTCGCATCGAACCTGTGCGTGAAGCTTCCCCCTAAGAAACCTACGCAACGAAGGCCAAAGTCATCGCATCCTCCCCTTACAGATCGGAGCCGGCGCATCCACCTCTGCTGCGTGAAGCAGGGCTGCTGCAAAGCCTCCCCAGGATCTCAGGAGTATCGCATCGCCTTTGCAAGCTTCCTTGTTATAGCTTTTGGGAACCTTATCGCAACTACAGGTACTGTTGGGCACGAAAGTGTCGCATTTTGTGCATTGAGAGTCGCATTGTGCAGGACACTGACTTTTACATCCTGGAGTACTTTCTGCAAACTCTGAACTATCTTTAAAGTAACCTTTTTGAATTATATGTTGGTTTGTCTGTAATATTTGGTCTTGTGAAGTTTTTAGTAAAGATACCTTATTTTTCTAAAACTGGTGTGGAGTAAATCTGTGGTGTTTTCACTGTGTTACTGTGAGTATTGGTACAAATACTTTACACATTGCCTTTGATAGCCTAGACTGCTCAGGCCAAGCTACCTAGAGGGTGAGCAGGGGTTATCTTAACAGTGTATCCCCCTTTCCCTGACTAGAAGCAAGGGTCCCTACTTGGACAGTGGTACCTACCCTGCCAACTAGAGACCCCCAGATCTAACAATAATAGTATGCGACTACTCAGCGCCAAACCGCCTTGCATTTCGCATTTCGAAACACTTCAGAACATGCTTCCAGCAGTACCACACCCGAGGATAAGAGCCACTGACTCAGCTACCCAAATCAGCGCCTCCATTTCCAAGAGCAGCGACTCTGCCTTGACACTGGTACCTCAATCTATTTATGGATTAAAAACTAATATCCACGCCCAATTCAGCTCCCCAACTAGAAGCGACTGGGACGACTCAACCCTGTGCATTACAATCTACTGCAGAATCCTCTCATAGAACAATCTCATACAAAGAGCAGAGTCACTGACTCAGCTACCCACATCAGACACTCTATATCCAAGAAGAGTGGCCATTGTGAGTTGATTCTGCCTAAATCCTAGACGCTAATACAAGCCACTATTTATAGACAATAAAAACTTATCATGGATTAGCCATACCTCTAACCTATAATAGTATGTGACTACCCAGCCCTTAACCCCACTGCATTTCGTAATTCTCCACAACCCGCTTACAGCAGAATCATGCCCGAGGAGTAGAGCCACTGACTCAGCTACCCAAATCAACGCCTCCATTTCCAAGAGCAGCGACTCTGCCTTGACCCTGAACACTCAGTCTATTTATTGATTATAAACTATGATCCAGGCACAGTTCAGGTTCCCAACTATATGCGACTGGGACTACTCAATCCCCTTTATTACAATCCACAGCTGAATCATCTCTTAGCACAATCTCATACAAAGAGCAGAGTTACTGACTCAGCTACCTAAATCAGACACTCTATATCCAAGAAGAGCGGCCATTGTGAGTTGACTCTGCCTAAATCCTAGACGCTAATACAAGCCACTATTTATAGATTATAAAAACTGATCCTGGATTCGCTATATCTCTAACGTATAATAGTATGCGACTATTCAGCGCCAAACCGCCTTGCATTTCGCATTTCGAAACACTTCAGAACACGCTTCCAGCAGTACCACACCCGAGAATAAGAGCCACTGACTCAGCTACCCAAATCAGCGCCTCCATTTCCAAGAGCAGCGACTTTGCCTTGACACTGGTACCTCAATCTATTTATGGATTAAAAACTAATATCCACGCCCAATTCAGCTCCCCAACTAGAAGCGACTGGGACGACTCATCCCTGTGCATTACAATCTACTGCAGAATCCTCTCATAGCACAATCTCATACAAAGAGCAGAGTCACTGACTCAGCTACCCAAATCAGACACTCTATATCCAAGAAGAGTGGCCATTGTGAGTTGATTCTGCCTAAATCCTAGACGCTAATACAAGCCACTATTTATAGACAATAAAAACTGATCATGGATTAGCCATACCTCTAACCTATAATAGTATGTGACTACCCAGCCCTTAACCCCGCTGCATTTCTTAATTCTCCACAACTCGCTTACAGCAGCATCATGCCCGAGGAGGAGAGCCACTGACTCAGGTACCCAAATCAGCGCCTCCATTTCCATGAACAGCGACTCTGGCTTGACCCTGAAAGCTCAGTCTATTTATTGATTATAAACTATGATTCAGGCCCAGTCAGGTTCCCAACTATATGCGACTGGGACTACTCAATCCCCTTTATTACAATCCACAGCAGAATCATCTCTTCGCACAATCTCATACAAAGAGCAGAGTTACTGACTCAGCTACCTAAATCAGACACTCTATATCCAAGAAGAGCGGCCATTGTGAGTTGATTCTGCCTAAATCCTAGACGCTAATACAAGCCACTATTTATAGATTATAAAAACTGATCCTGGATTCGCTATATCTCTAACGTATAATAGTATGCGACTACTCAGCGCCAACCCGCCTTGCATTTCGCATTTCGAAACACTTCAGAACACGCTTCCAGCAGTACCACACCCGAGGATAAGAGCCACTGACTCAGCTACCCAAATCAGCCCCTCCAATTCCAAGAGCAGCGAATCTGCCTTGACACTGGTACCTCAATCTATTTATGGATTAAAAACGAATATCCACGACTAATTCAGCTCCCCAACTAGAAGCGACTGGGACGACTCATCCCTGTGCATTACAATCTACTGCAGAATCCTCTCATAGCACAATCTCATACAAAGAGCAGAGTCACTGACTCAGCTACCCAAATCAAACACTCTATATCCAAGAAGAGTGGCCATTGTGAGTTGATTCTGCCTAAATCCTAGACGCTAATACAAGCCACTATTTATAGATTATAAAAACTGATCCTGGATTCGCTATATCTCTAACGTATAATAGTATGTGACTACTCAGCGCCAAACCGCCTTGCATTTCGCATTTCGAAACACTTCAGAACACGCTTCCAGCAGTACCACACCCGAGGATAAGAGCCACTGACTCAGCTACCCAAATCAGCGCCTCCATTTCCAAGAGCAGCGACTCTGCCTTGACACTAGTACCTCAATCTATTTATGGATTCATAATTAATTACCACGCCCAATTCAGCTCCCCAACTAGAAGCGACTGGGACGACTCAACCCTGTGCATTACAATCTACTGCAGAATCCTCTCATAGCACAATCTCATACAAAGAGCAGAGTCACTGACTCAGCTACCCACATCAGACACTCTATATCCAAGAAGAGTGGCCATTGTGAGTTGATTCTGCCTAAATCGTAGACGCTAATACAAGCCACTATTTATAGACAATAAAAACTGATCATGGATTAGCCATACCTCTGACCTATAATAGTAAGTGACTACCCAGCCCTTAACCCCGCTGCATTTTGTAATTCTCCACAACCCGCTTACAGCAGCATCATGCCTGAGGAGTAGAGCCACTGACTCAGCTACCCAAATCAGCGCCTCCATTTCCATGAACAGCGACTCTGCCTTGACCCTGAAAGCTCAGTATATTTATTGATTATAAACTATGATCCAGGCCCAGTCAGGTTCCCAACTATATGCGACTGGGACTACTCAATCCCCTTTATTACAATCCCCAGCGGAATCATCTCTTCGCACAATCTCATACAAAGAGCAGAGTTACTGACTCAGCTACCTAAATCAGACACTCATATCCAAGATGAGCGGCCATTGTGAGTTGATTCTGCCTAAATCCTAGACGCTAATACAAGCCACTATTTATAGATTATAAAAACTGATCCTGGATTCGCTACATCTCTAACGTATAGTAGTATGCGACTACTCAGCGCCAAACCGCCTTGCATTTCGCATTTCGAAACACTTCAGAACACGCTTCCAGCAGTACCACACCCGAGGATAAGAGCCACTGACTCAGCTAACCAAATCAGCGCCTCCATTTCCAAGAGCAGCGACTCTGCCTTGACACTGGTACCTCAATCTATTTATGGATTAAAAACTAATATCCACGCCCAATTCAGCTCCCCAACTAGAAGCAACTGGGACGACTCATCCCTGTGCATTACAATCTACTGCAGAATCCTCTCATAGCACAATCTCATACAAAGAGCAGAGTCACTGACTCAGCTACCCAAATCAGACACTCTATATCCAAGAAGAGTGGCCATTGTGAGTTGATTCTGCCTAAATCCTAGACGCTAATACAAGCCACTATTTATAGACAATAAAAACTGATCATGGATTAGCCATACCTCTAACCTGTAATAGTATGTGACTACCCAGCCCTTAACCCCGCTGCATTTCGTAATTCTCCACAACCCGCTTACAGCAGAATCATGCCCGAGGAGTAGAGCCACTGACTCAGCTACCCAAATCAGCGCCTCCATTTCCAAGAGCAGCGACTCTGCCTAGACCCTGAACGCTCAGTCTATTTATTGATTATTAACTATGATCCAGGCACAGTTCAGGTTCCCAACTATATGCGACTGGGACTACTCAATCCCCTTTATTACAATCCACAGCAGAATCATCTCTTCGCACAATCTCATACAAAGAGCAGAGTTACTGACTCAGCTACCTAAATCAGACACTCTATATCCAAGAAGAGCGGCCATTGTGAGTTGATTCTGCCTAAATCCTAGACGCTAATACAAGCCACTATTTATAGATTATAAAAACTGATCCTGGATTCGCTATATCTCTAACGTATAATAGTATGCCACTACTCAGCGCCAACCCGCCTTGCATTTCGCATTTCGAAACACTTTAGAACACGCTTCCAGCAGTACCACACCCGAGGATAAGAGCCACTGACTCAGCTACCCAAATTAGCGCCTCCAATTCCAAGAGCAGCGAATCTGCCTTGACACTGGTACCTCAATCTATTTATGGATTCAAAACTAATATCCACGCCTAATTCAGCTCCCCAACTAGAAGCGACTGGGACGACTCATCCCTGTGCATTACAATCTACTGCAGAATCCTCTCATAGCACAATCTCAAACAAAGAGCAGAGTCACTGACTCAGCTACCCACATCAGACACTCTATATCCAAGAAGAGTGGCCATTGTGAGTTGATTCTGCCTAAATCGTAGACGCTAATACAAGCCACTATTTATAGACAATAAAAACTGATCATGGATTAGCCATACCTCTAACCTATAATAGTATGTGACTACCCAGCCCTTAACCCCGCTGCATTTCGTAATTCTCCACAACTAGCTTACAGCAGCATCATGCCCGAGGAGTAGAGCCACTGACTCAGCTACCCAAATCAGCGCCTCCATTTCCATGAGCAGCGACTCTGCCTTGACCCTGAAAGCTCAGTCTATTTATTGATTATAAACTATGATCCAGGCCCAGTTCAGGTTCCCAACTATATGCGACTGGGACTACTCGATCCCCTTTATTACAATCCACAGCAGAATCATCTCTTAGCACAATCTCATACAAAGAGCAGAGTTAATGACTCAGCTACCTAAATCAGACACTCATATCCAAGAAGAGCGGCCATTGTGAGTTGATTCTGCCTAAATCCTAGACGCTAATACAAGCCACTATTTATAGATTATAAAAACTGATCCTGGATTCGCTATATCTCTAACGTATGATAGTATGCGACTACTCAGCGCCAAACCGCCTTGCATTTCGCATTTCGAAACACTTCAGAACACGCTTCCAGCAGTACCACACCCGAGGATAAGAGCCACTGACTCAGCTACCCAAATCAGCGCCTCCAATTCCAAGAGCAGCGAATCTGCCTTGACACTGGTACCTCAATCTATTTATGGATTAAAAACTAAAATCCACGCCTAATTCAGCTCCCCAACTAGAAGCGACTGGGACGACTCATCCCTGTGCATTACAATCTACTGCAGAATCATCTCATAGCACAATCTCATACAAAGAGAAGAGTCACTGACTCAGCTACCCAAATCAGACACTCTATATCCAAGAAGAGTGGCCATTGTGAGTTGATTCTGCCTAAATCCTAGACGCTAATACAAGCCACTATTTATAGACAATAAAAACTGATCGTGGATTAGCCATACCTCTAACCTATAATAGTATGTGACTACCCAGCCCTTAACCCCGCTGCATTTCGTAATTCTCCACAACCCGCTTACAGCAGCATCATGCCTGAGGAGTATAGCCACTGACTCCGCTACCCAAATCAGCGCCTCCATTTCCAAGAGCAGTGACTCTGCCTTGACCCTGAAAGCTCAGTCTATTTATTGATTATAAACTATGATCCAGGCCCAGTTCAGGTTCCCAACTATATGCGACTGGGACTACTCAATCCCCTTTATTACAATCCACAGCAGAATCATCTCTTAGCACAATCTCATACAAAGAGCAGAGTTAATGACTCAGCTACCTAAATCAGACACTCTATATCCAAGAAGAGCGGCCATTGTGAGTTGATTCTGCCTAAATCCTAGACACTAATACAAGCCACTATTTATAGATTATAGAAACTGATCCTGGATTCGCTATATCTCTAACGTATAATAGTATGCGATAACTCAGCGCCAAACCGCCTTGCATTTCGCATTTCGAAACACTTCAGAACACGCTTCCAGCAGTACCACACCCGAGGATAAGAGCCACTGACTCAGCTACCCAAATCAGCGCCTCCATTTCCAAGAGCAGAGACTCTGCCTTGACACTGGTACCTCAATCTTTTTATGGATTCATAATTAATATCCACGCCCAATTCAGCTCCCCAACTAGAAGCGACTGGGACGACTCAACCCTGTGGATTACAATCTACTTCAGAATCCTCTCAAAGAACAATATCATACAAAGAGCAGAGTCACTGACTCAGCTACCCACATCAGACACTCTATATCCAAGAAGAGTGGCCATTGTGAGTTGATTCTGCCTAAATCATAGACGCTAATACAAGCCACTATTTATAGATTATAGAAACTGATCCTGGATTCGCTATATCTCTAACGTATAATAGTATGCGATAACTCAGCGCC
The DNA here is from genome assembly GCF_964204655.1 of Triturus cristatus. NCBI lineage: Eukaryota > Metazoa > Chordata > Amphibia > Caudata > Salamandridae > Triturus > Triturus cristatus. The sequence continues at coordinate 1,473,736,027 of NC_140591.1, read as the reverse complement.
AAACCGCCTTGCATTTCGCATTTCGAAACACTTCAGAACACGCTTCCAGCAGTACCACACCCGAGGATAAGAGCCACTGACTCAGCTACCCAAATAAGCGCCTCCATTTCCAAGAGCAGCGACTCTGCCTTGACACTGGTACCTCAATCTATTTATGGATTAAAAACTAATATCCACGCCCAATTCAGCTCCCCAACTAGAAGCAACTGGGACGACTCATCCCTGTGCATTACAATCTACTGCAGAATCCTCTCATAGCACAATCTCATACAAAGAGCAGAGTCACTGACTCAGCTACCCAAATCAGACACTCTATATCCAAGAAGAGGGGCCATTGTGAGTTGATTCTGCCTAAATCCTAGACGCTAATACAAGCCACTATTTATAGACAATAAAAACTGATCATGGATTAGCCATACCTCTAACCTATAATAGTATGTGACTACCCAGCCCTTAACCCCGCTGCATTTCGTAATTCTCCACAACTCGCTTACAGCAGCATCATGCCCGAGGAGTAGAGCCACTGACTCAGCTACCCAAATCAGCGCCTCCATTTCCATGAGCAGCGACTCTGCCTTGACCCTGAAAGCTCAGTCTATTTATTGATTATAAACTATGATCCAGGCCCAGTTCAGGTTCCCAACTATATGCGACTGGGACTACTCGATCCCCTTTATTACAATCCACAGCAGAATCATCTCTTAGCACAATCTCATACAAAGAGCAGAGTTAATGACTCAGCTACCTAATCAGACACTCATATCCAACACGAGCAGCCATTGTGAGTTGATTCTGCCTAAATCCTAGATGCTAATACAAGCCACTATTTATAGATTATAAAAACTGATCCTGGATTCGCTACATCTCTAACGTATAATAGTATGCGACTACTCAGCGCCAAACCGCCTTGCATTTCGCATTTCGAAACACTTCAGAACACGCTTCCAGCAGTACCACACCCGAGGATAAGAGCCACTGACTCAGCTAACCAAATCAGCGCCTCCATTTCCAAGAGCAGCGACTCTGTCTTGACACTGGTACCTCAATCTATTTATGGATTCATAATAAATATCCACGCCCAATTCAGCTCCCCAACTAGAAGCGACTGGGACGACTCAACCCTGTGCATTACAATCTACTGCAGAATCCTCTCATAGCACAATCTCATACAAAGAGCAGAGTCACTGACTCAGCTACCCACATCAGACACTCTGTATCCAAGAAAAGTGGCCATTATGAGTTGATTCTGCCTAAATCGTAGACGCTAATACAAGCCACTATTTATAGACAATAAAAACTGATCATGGATTAGCCATACCTCTAACCTATAATAGTATGTGACTACCCAGCCCTTAACCCCGCTGCATTTCGTAATTCTCCACAACCCGCTTACAGCAGCATCATGCCCGGGGAGTAGAGCCACTGACTCAGCTACCCAAATCAGCGCCTCCATTTCCAAGAGCAGCGACTCTGCCTTGACACTGGTACCTCAATCTATTTATGGATTAAAAACTAATATCCACGCCTATTTCAGCTCCCCCACTAGAAGCGACTGGGACGACTCATCCCTGTGCATTACAATCTACTGCAGAATCCTCTCATAGCACAATCTCATACAAAGAGCAGAGTCACTGACTCAGCTACCCAAATCAGACACTCTATATCCAAGAAGAGCGGCCATTGTGAGTTGATGCTGCCTAAATCCTAGAGGCTAATACAAGCCACTATTTATAGACAATAAAAACTGATCATGGATTTGCCATACCTCTAACCTATAATAGTATGTAACTAACCAGCCCTTTACCCCGCTGCATTTCGTAATTCTCCACAACTCGCTTACAGCAGCATCATGCCCGAGGAGTAGAGCCACTGACTCAGGTACCCAAATCAGCGCCTCCATTTCCATGAACAGCGACTCTGCCTTGACCCTGAAAGCTCAGTCTATTTATTGATTATAAACTATGATCCAGGCACAGTCAGGTTCCCAACTATATGCGACTGGGACTACTCAATCCCCTTTATTACAATCCACAGCAGAATCATCTGTTCGCACAATCTCATACAAAGAGCAGAGTTACTGACTCAGCTACCTAAATCAGACACTCTATATCCAAGAAGAGCGGCCATTGTGAGTTGATTCTGGCTAAATCCTAGACGCTAATACAAGCCACTATTTATAGATTATAAAAACTGATCCTGGATTCGCTATATCTCTAACGTATAATAGTATGCGACTACTCAGCGCCAAACCGCCTTGCATTTCGCATTTCGAAACACTTCAGAACACGCTTCCAGCAGTACCACACCCGAGGATAAGAGCCACTGACTCAGCTACCCAAATCAGAGCCTCCAATTTCAAGAGCAGCGACTCTGCCTTGACACTGGTACCTCAATCTATTTATGGATTAAAAACTAATATCCACGCCTAATTCAGCTCCCCAACTAGAAGCGACTGGGACGACTCATCCCTGTGCATTACAATCTACTGCAGAATCCTCTCATAGCACAATCTCATACAAAGAGCAGAGTCACTGACTCAGCTACCCAAATCAGACACTCTATATCCAAGAAGAGTGGCCATTGTGAGTTGATTCTGCCTAAATCCTAGACGCCAACACAAGCCACTATTTATAGACAATAAAAACTGATCGTGGATTAGCCATACCTCTAACCTATAATAGTATGTGACTACCCAGCCCTTAACCCCGCTGCATTTCGTAATTCTCCACAACCCGCTTACAGCAGCATCATGGCCGAGGAGTATAGCCACTGACTCAGCTACCCAAATCAGCGCCTCCATTTCCAAGAGCAGCGACTCTGCCTTGACCCTGAAAGCTCAGTCTATTTATTGATTATAAACTATGATCCAGGCCCAGATCAGGTTCCCAACTATATGCGACTGGGACTACTCAATCCCCTTTTTTTTTTTTTTTTTTTGTTTTTCAAAAACCTTTATTGAGACACAGTAAATAGACATAGCAGACTGCCGCGCGCTCCCCATGCAATGGGTCACTTTTGAAAAAGCGGCGATTGCGGTCCTGCAGCTCTCACACAGCCATTTAGCCGACATCCCGGAGGACCGGCGGCATTGGAGTTTTACATAGTACAGTTCGGGCTGGAGCACTTCCATCGGATATGGTACGGATGCCCACCCAGCCCACGCCGTGATGTAACCAGCCCGCTCAGCCAGCACGCAGGCAGTCTGCTCAAGTACCCGTAATTTCGCGCTCCGAGTCTCAACACCCGCCCCCCCCTCCCCGTTCGCCATCATGTCTCTGTCTTCACCTGTTTCATGCGTACTCATCCACACTGTCTCTGACCAGGGCGCCGAACTCCGGCCAAACATCACATCCCGTGCCTCCAGGCCCGACCAGTCCTGTGGTTCCGATGCCCGCTTCGCAAGCACGTCGCCAGGTAGCCCACTCCTCATACAGGGGACCTCCCGTCTCTCCTCCCGCCAACCAGTCCCTCTCTCAAACAACACACTATCATCGTGGCCTATCTCACCACTAGCGAACTCTAATCCAGTGGCAGACCCTCCACTGCCCCACCGCACACCTCCGGGGCTTCCTGCTGCGCTTCCCCTTGACCAGTCTCCTCAGAGTCTCCCGCTGTCATGTAAGTGCTGTACAGCGCCCAGAAGTTCTTAGGGCGACTCCTAGGGGGCAACAGTTCGCTATACGTTTCCGCCTGTGTGCTACAGTACAGCATATCCCTAGCCCACCTTTTCTTAGTGGGTAGCGGCCCTCTCATCCAGCAGGCCGCCACGACTCGCCTCGCTATCAGCAGCGCCACATCTGTCAGTCGCCGCAGCGCCCGCGGAAGCGGCTTGGAGTAGCCCAACAACGCTAGAGCTGGGTTTGGGGGGATCTCTCTTTCCAAGATCTTGCTCAACTCGCGGAATACCGCTGTCCAGAACCGGGCCACTCCCGGGCAGAGCCAGGCCATGTGGAGGAAGTCAGCCACAGGAGCATGGCACCGCTCGCATTCCGCCGAGGGGCGCAATCCATATCTGTGTAGTCTTTCAGGGGTATAGTAGACCCGCTGCAAGAACTTAAAGTGTATTAATCGGTGGCGACCGTTCAAAGAGACCTTTTTGGTGCTGGAGCAGCAGTATCGCCACATCTCGTCCGAGATGTCCATTTCGAGGTCCGTTTGCCAGGCACGCCGCGCAGCAGAGCACTGGGGCTCCCTGTGTTGATCCCCAATCTTTTTGAGTATCGAGACCAGCCTGGACGGCGCCGTTGTTTTAATGACATAGGTAAGCTCCGGGATCTCGGGCGGCTCCGCCGCGGTCGGCCCCAGAAGAGACAGCAGTGCACCCCGAACCCGGTGGAATTGGAAGCGCTGGAGTAACGTGCACCCCGGACGTGCCAATACAACACTCTCCAGCGTCTTCACCACGCCATCGTGGAACAGGTCAGCCATCCTCACTATACCCAGAGCACCCAATGCCCGCGTCACCCCCGCTTCTCGCAGAGGAGGGAGCCAAACCGCCCACTCCACCTGCATCAGCGGGGAGTATAAGAGGACACATTCCTGCCGTTTCATAAGCATGTGCCACGCATGGTTAGTGGATCCGAGCGAGTCCAACAGGCCAGCCCTCCGATCCGCGGGCAGGAAAATCGTCGCCGGGAGTGGTACCGGGTCCGCGAACAAGCGCTCCAGTAGCACATGTGGGACATCTGGGTCAGCGTGTATCCACGAATGCAGATGGGACGCCTGCGCCACCCTGTAATAACTCTCCAGGTCCGGGGCTCCAAGTCCCCCCATCTCATATGGCAACGTTAGCACTGTCCACCGGACTCTCGGTTGCCTACCGCCCCAAGCCAGCCGGATGAGGGTCTGAGTCAGCTGTGCAAAGAAAGATCTGGGCAGCACTATAGGAATGTTGGTAAAGAGGAACAGAAAGCGCGGGAGGATAATCATTTTCATAATGGCTATCCTGCCCATCAGCGAGAGGGGCAGTCTGTTCCACACTTCCACGTCATCCACGAGTTTTGAATAAGTCACCCCGTAGTTTTCCCTCAGCAAGACCTCCGGGTCCCTGTGCAGTCGAATGCCCAGGTAGCGAATTGAGTCAGTTGTCCACTGCAGTGGGTATTCCATAGAGAACGGCAATGTTGCCGGGGTCAGCGGAAATGCCAGCGATTTATTCCAGTTGACTTTGAGGCCCGATAGCGCCCCAAACCTGACCACCTCCCGCAGTATAGAGGCAAGATTCTCCTCCGGGTCTCTGACGTACAGTAGCGTGTCGTCCGCATAGGTAGAGATGCCTATCTTATAAGAGGGAAAATTAATGCCCTCGAATCTGTGGTATTCCCTTATTGCGCACGCTAATGGCTCAGCCACCAGCGCATAAAGAAGTGGGGAGAGAGGGCAGCCCTGCCTGGTCCCTCTAGTGATTGCAAACGGCTCCGTAACACGATCTCCGAGGCGAAGCCTTGCAGTGGGTCTGAAATACAATGCCCCGATCATCTGCAGGAAAGGCTCTCCCAGCCCAAGCTTCCTTAGCACCCGCACCATAAACGGCCACTCCACGGAGTCAAACGCTTTCTCCATATCGAGGAAGAGCGCCATGGCCTTACTCTCTGTGCGCACATGCTGCATGACGCCAAGGACCGTGCGGATATTGTACGTAAGATTCCTGGATGGGACAAAGCCCGCCTGCTCCGGCGCCACGAGCTCCGGCACCAATAGCGCCAATCGCGTGGCCAGCACCTTCGCGTATATTTTGGCATCGACATTGATCAGTGAGAGTGGCCTATAGGATCCGCACTGGTTGGGAGGCTTCCCGGGTTTTAGAATTGTAACAAGCAGGGCCTCTCGCATCGTTTCGGACATACTACCTTCGAGGCAAATGTCATCAAAAAGAGTTAAAAGGTGCGGGAGGAGCTGGTCCTGGAAGGCCTTATAAAAGGCCACCGTCAGCCCGTCCGCTCCCGGGGCAGTGCCCGCCCGCATACTTCCCAAAGCCTCCAATATCTCGTCTTTTTGTATGGGCAGCGCTAAGAATTCGCGCCGCGAGTTGGATAAAAACGGCATTTTGAGGTAACTAAGGTAGTCGTCTATCTCCTCCTCCATACGCGAGGACTGCGATTTGTATAGTCCAGTGTAATAGGCCCTAAATTCTTCTATGACCCCCTCCTCCTCGGTGACCACATCGCCCGAAGCCGTGACGAGCTCGTCAATGACCAGGGGTCGCCTAGAATTGCGCAGTATTCCCGCCAGCACGGATCCCGGGCGCTCACCCTCCCCGTACGTGCGGGCTGTGGCATACTTCCCCATGTGTTTCACCTCTCGGTCCGCTTCACTATTGAATTCAGCGACCAGGTGCTGTAGCCTCGTGGCCACCTCAGGGTCCGCCGCGGCCCCCTGACTCATCTCCAGTTGGGCTATCTGCGACTCCAGGGCCCCGAGCTGTCGCCGGATGGACTTAAGCACTCCCGAATGCTTAGTCATCGCTACGCCGCGAATATAGGCCTTGAACGAGTCCCACACGATTTGGAAACTACGGACTGTGCCTGTGTTGACCTTAAAGAACGTGTCTATTTCGTCCGCCAGTTCCCCACGGAACACGTCGTCCAACAGCGAATACGGCGGCAGTCGCCACGTGAACGGCGGAGCTCGCCGATGCGGAGCGGTCAGGGCCAGCAGCAGCGGAGAGTGGTCCGACAGCGTGCGCGGCAGCACCTTGCAGTCCGCAACGCACGCGAGCAGCGACCGGGACACCAACCAGTAATCTATTCTGGTGTGCACGTCGTGAAATGCCGAGTAATGCGTGTAGCCCCCTTTGCCCGGGTGACGGTGTCGCCAGACGTCGAGCATGTCAAGCCTGATCAGCTCCGCCTGCATGTGTAGGGCGGCGGTCGCTGGGCGACGGGCTGGCCCCGACGAGCGGTCCAGCTCCGGGTTGAATGTGAAGTTAAAGTCGCCTCCCCACACCATGCCAGTGGGCACGTGCAGCCTGCACTGTGCCGCCAGTGCGTCGAAGAAGTCAGGGGAGTCATAGTTAGGGCCGTATACATTGACCACAATCAAGTCGTGGCCCTTACCCACGCACCGCGCTATTAAGTATCGCCCGTCCGGGTCAGAGAGCAGCGACGTCAACCGCAGTCTCGATCGTGGGTTCACCCAGGTAATCACCCCCCTGGAATGCGTTGTGAAGCCCGCTGCCTCGCTGGAACCCACCAGGCCCCTTGCTGCTAACAACCTACTTGAAAGCGGGAGATGCGTCTCCTGGAGCAGTGCCAGGTCAATGTGATGTCGGTGGAGGTAGTTTAAGACTTTTCTGAGTTTACGATAGTCATTCAGCCCTCGGACATTCCACGTCAGCGCTCTAAGGGCACCCCCGTCAGATTCACCCATTCGTTCATCCGTTCCAGTCATCCCAGTTACGCGTTCCGGTTTCATCTCTGCACGTAGGGCAGCAGGGGGTCCCCTCCCGCCCCTCTAGTTCAGACAGTCTGAGACAGCCACACATCAGTAAATCAAATAGCGTGCCACGCAAGAGACAATGCTTATCACAAATGCACAACGCCGAACGTCCCCCGAACTTCCAAGCCCCCCTCCCACAGCCGACCGTCCCCAACCTGGCCAGACAGATCCCCCGTCCCTCCCCCCTCCCTAACCCGCAACAACAACCATACAAAACCATCCCTGAACCAACCCCCGTGGGGGCCAAGAGAGCCATCAGCGCTGGGGCCAGAGCCTCCGTTGGGCTGCTTCTCGACACTCTCAAGAGTCCGCCATGTGGCCATGCCCCCGCATCCAAACCCCCAGGCTAAGCTAAGCGCAGCGCTAGCGGATATCACCTCCCCTCCAGTAGGTGCGGTGGGCTCCCCCAGTCTGTCCGAATCTGCACAGCCCCCCCCCAACCTCCCTCGGACAGTCAACCAGGCCGTAACCCATTTCTCTCACAGCTCAGTCCAAGCAGTGCGCTCCAGGTGCCATCACCACCAAAGTCTCGTAGTGCTTAGGGACACCGGGCCCCCCCGCCCCCGATCAGAGCCGTGGCAGAGGTCCAGTCTCTCGCCCCCCCTCCAACCCTAGGGCAGCGACACCCGGGGTCCCCTATCACAATAGAATGTTCTCACCCAGCCGCAGCCTCAGCGTCCTCCATGGCGTTCGTCACCTCCTACTGGCCAACAATGTTCCAGCCGTCGGCGAGCTACCTGTGGAGCGGCTGCTTCTACAACAAGGCGGCGTCCCCTCACCAGGAGACAGTGCATATCAAGCAGTCACCGCCAGTGCTCTAGTCCTGGTCCCCCAGGTCGGAAACCTCCGTCCGGGCAGTCGCGTCGTCCTGCAGTCCACGCCGCTGCTCCCTCGACCACTCTTTCAGGGAGCGCTGCAGCTCCCTCGGGTCTGTGAAGAAGTGCGACTGCCCCTGCCTGTTGATACGGAGCCGCGCCGGGTATAGCATCGCGTAGTCCAGGCCCAAGTCGCGGAGCTGTTTTTTGTAGGGTGCAAACTGCCTGCGTTCCTCCTGCACCTTCGCCGTAAAGTCGGGGTAAATGGAGATATCCATCCCTTCATATTGCAGCTTCCCCTTTTCCCGCGCCAACCGCAAGGCAGTGTCTCTGTCTCTGTAATTTAGCAGTTTAGCTATTATAGGCCTGGCTGGCGCCCCGGGCTTGGGCCGAGGGCCCAGCGAGCGGTGGGCCCGCTCAACCACGAACATTGGGGAGAACACCTCCTCTCCGAGCAGGGCCCGTAGCAGTTTTTCCACAAAAAGCTCCATTCGACCTGTGGGCGTCGATTCCGCCACGCCGGTGATACGGACGTTCGATCTCCTCGAACGGGCCTCCAAATCCTCGGATTTATCCTGAATGACCTGCAGGAGCTTACTGAATTGCCGGCGGTCCGCGTCCCACGCTGTCTGCGTCTCCTCCACCTGCGTTATCCTCTGCTCGGTCGCGTCCAGCCTCTCAGCGTTCTTATGCACTCGTTCCGACATGCGGTCCATGCGGTACGTGAGCGCATCAAGCTTAGTGTCTATCGCGGTCAGACTGCCCTGCAGCCCCTTTTCCATTGCTGCCAGTGTTGCTTTGATGTCGGCGCACATGGCGCTCTCCGCGGTCGCCCCGTCCGGGGGCCGCGCCGGCGAGGCCTCGACCGGCCCCTTCGGTTTGCGGGGATCAAAAGACAGTTTGGACTGTAATTTATCACTTTTGCCCATGGCTGCGCCTAGGGACGGCCACCGGCTCGAGGCCGCCTCTACAACGCAGAGGCCCAGTCCTGCAGGCCGCCGCCGTCTATGAGCTACTGCAAGTGGCCAGTCTCCACCTCAGGGCCGAGTGCGACAGGGGCAGCTCACTCAGCCAGCAAGCCAGGGGGGGGGGGCGCCACCGCAGCCGACCCCCCGCACGCGAGTCCAGGGCGCCTGACCGCACCCCTCAGCCGGTTCCCGGGGACCCGGCCGTTGGACCACGCTGGTCGGGTCCGCCTCTTGCCTGGCGGCCGCACGTCGGCTGACGCACGTCGAGTCGAGCCACAGGCCAGTCCGGGGATCGCGGCCTAGTCCGCATCTTCACTTCGCGCACGCCGGTATCTGCGCACCAGGGCTCAATCGCCTCCGCTGGTCTCCCGGGGTGACACCGCCAGGTGCCAGGGGGGACCCCCCACACCAGTGCACTGAGCTATGCTGCTATTCAGGATCGTATGCTCGGATAGAAAGGGGCTTAGAGCGGGAGCTCCGCGCTCACACGTCCGCCATAGCCGCCGGCTAGCTCCGCCCCCTACTCAATCCCCTTTATTACAATCCACAGCAGAATCATTTCTTAGCACAATCCCATACAAAGAGCAGAGTTACTGACTCAGCTACCTAAATCAGACACTCTATATCCAAGAAGAGCGGTCATTGTGAGTTGATTCTGCCTAAATCCTAGACGCTAATAGAAGCCACTATTTATAGATTATAAAAACTGATCCTGGATTCGCTATATCTCTAAAGTATAATAGTATGCGACTACTCAGCGCCAAACCGCCTTGCATTTCGCATTTCGAAACAGTTCAGAACACGCTTCCAGCAGTACCACACCCGAGGATAAGAGCCACTGACTCAGCTACCAAAATCAGCGCCTCCATTTCCAAGAGCAGCGACTCTGCCTTGACACTGGTACCTCAATCTATTTATGGATTAAAAACTAATATCCACGCCTATTTCAGCTCCCCAACTAGAAGCGACTGGGATGACTCATCCCTGTGCATTACAATCTACTGCAGAATCCTCTCATAGCACAATCTCATACAAAGAGCAGAGTCACTGACTCAGCTACCCAAATCAGACACTCTATATCCAAGAAGAGTGGCCATTGTGAGTTGATTCTGCCTAAATCCTAGACGCTAATACAAGCCACTATTTATAGACAATAAAAACTGATCATGGATTTGCCATACCTCTAACCTATAATAGTATGTGACTAACCAGCCCTTAACCCCGCTGCATTTCGTAATTCTCCACAACTCGCTTACAGCAGCATCATGCCCGAGGAGTAGAGCCACTGACTCAGGTACCCAAATCAGCGCCTCCATTTCCATGAACAGCGACTCTGCCTTGACCCTGAAAGCTCAGTCTATTTATTGATTATAAACTATGATCCAGGCCTAGTCAGGTTCCCAACGATATGCGACTGGGACTACTCAATCCCCTTTATTACAATCCACAGCAGAATCATTTCTTCGCACAATCTCATACAAAGAGCAGAGTTACTGACTAAGCTACCTAAATCAGACACTCTATATCCAAGAAGAGCGGCCATTGTGAGTTGATTCTGCCTAAATCCTAGACGCTAATACAAGCCACTATTTATAGATTATAAAAACTGATTCTGGATTCGCTATATCTCTAACGTATAATAGTATGCGACTACTCAGCGCCAAACCGCCTTGCATTTCGCATTTCGAAACACTTCAGGACACGCTTCCAGCAGTACCACACCCGAGGATAAGAGCCACTGACTCAGCTACCCAAATCAGCGCCTCCAATTCAAGAGCAGCGAATCTGCCTTGACACTGGTACCTCAATCTATTTATGGATTAAAAACTAATATCCACGCCTAATTCAGCTCCCCAACTAGAAGCGACTGGGACGACTCATCCCTGTGCATTACAATCTACTGCAGAATCCTCTCATAGCACAATCTCATACAAAGAGCAGAGTCACTGACTCAGCTACCCAAATCAGACACTCTATATCCAAGAAGAGTGGCCATTGTAAGTTGATTCTGCCTAAATCCTAGACGCTAATACAAGCCACTATTTATAGACAATAAAAACTGATCGTGGATTAGCCATACCTCTAACCTATAATAGTATGTGACTACCCAGCCCTTAACCCCGCTGCATTTCGTAATTCTCCACAACCCGCTTACAGCAGCATCATGCCCGAGGAGTATAGCCACTGACTCAGCTACCCAAATCAGCGCCTCCATTTCCAAGAGCAGCGACTCTGCCTTGACCCTGAAAGCTCAGTCTATTTATTGATTATAAACTATGATCCAGGCCCAGTTCAGGTTCCCAACTATATGCGACTTGGACTACTCAATCCCCTTTATTACAATCCACAGCAGAATCATCTCTTAGCACAATCTCATACAAAGAGCAGAGTTACTGACTCAGCTACCTAAATCAGACACTCTATATCCAATAAGAGCGGCCATTGTGAGTTGATTCTGCCTAAATCCTGGACGCTAATACAAGCCACTATTTATAGATTATAAAAACTGATCCTGGATTCGCTAAATCTCTAACGTATAATAGTATGCGATAACTCAGCGCCAAACCGCCTTGCATTTCGCATTTCGAAACACTTCAGAACACGCTTCCAGCAGTACCACGCCCGAGGATAAGAGCCACTGACTCAGCTACCCAAATCAGCGCCTCCATTTCAAAGAGCAGCGACTCTGCCTTGACACTGGTACCTCAATCTTTTTATGGATTCATAATTAATATCCACGCCCAATTCAGCTCCCCAACTAGAAGCGACTGGGACGACTCAACCCTGTGGATTACAATCTACTGCAGAATCCTCTCATAGCACAATCTCATACAAAGAGCAGAGTCACTGACTCAGCTACCCACATCAGACACTCTATATCCAAGAAGAGTGACCATTGTGAGTTGATTCTGCCTAAATCCTAGACGCTAATACAAGCCACTATTTATAGACAATAAAAACTGATCATGGATTAGCCATACCTCTAACCTATAATAGTATGTGACTACCCAGCCCTTAACCCCGCTGCATTTCGTAATTCTACACAACTCGCTTACAGCAGCATCATGCCCGAGGAGTAGAGCCACTGACTCAGCTACCCAAATCAGCGCCTCCATTTCCATGAGCAGCGACTCTGCCTTGACCCTGAAAGCTCAGTCTATTTATTGATTATAAACTATGATCCAGGCCCAGTTCAGGTTCCCAACTATATGCGACTGGGACTACTCGATCCCCTTTCTTACAATCCACAGCAGAATCATCTCTTAGCACAATCTCATACAAAGAGCAGAGTTAATGACTCAGCTACCTAAATCAGACACTCTATATCCAAGAAGAGCGGCCATTGTGAGTTGATTCTGCCTAAATCCTAGACACTAATACAAGCCACTATTTATAGATTATAGAAACTGATCCTGGATTCGCTATATCTCTAACGTATAATAGTATGCGATAACTCAGCGCCAAACCGCCTTGCATTTCGCATTTCGAAACACTTCAGAACACGCTTCCAGCAGTACCACACCCGAGGATAAGAGCCACTGACTCAGCTACCCAAATCAGCGCCTCCATTTCCAAGAGCAGAGACTCTGCCTTGACACTGGTTCCTCAATCTTTTTATGGATTCATAATTAATATCCACGCCCAATTCAGCTCCCCAACTAGAAGCGACTGGGACGACTCAACCCTGTGGATTACAATCTACTGCAGAATCCTCTCAAAGAACAATATCATACAAAGAGCAGAGTCACTGACTCAGCTACCCACATCAGACACTCTATATCCAAGAAGAGTGGCCATTGTGAGTTGATTCTGCCTAAATCATAGACGCTAATACAAGCCACTATTTATAGACAATAAAAACTGATCATGGATTAGCCATACCTCTAACCTATAATAGTATGTGACTACCCAGCCCTTAACCCCGCTGCATTTCGTAATTCTCCACAACCCGCTTACAGCAGCATCATGCCCGAGGAGTAGAGCCACTGACTCAGCTACCCAAATCAGCGCCTCCATTTCCAAGAGCAGCGACTCTGCCTTGACCCTGAAAGCTCAGTCTATTTATTGATTATAAACTATGATCCAGGCACAGTTCAGGTTCCCAACTATATGCGACTGGGACTACTCAAACCCCTTCATTACAATCCACAGCAGAATCATCTCTTAGCACAATCTCATACAAAGAGCCGAGTTACTGACTCAGTTACCTAAATCAGACACTCTATATCCAAGAAGAGCGGCCATTGTGAGTTGATTCTGCCTAAATCCTAGACGCTAATACAAGCCACTATTTATAGATTATAAAAACTGATCCTGGATTCGCTATATCTCTAACGTATAATAGTATGCGACTACTCAGCGCCAAACCGCCTTGCATTTCGCATTTCGAAACACTTCAGAACACGCTTCCAGCAGTACCACACCCGAGGATAAGAGCCACTGACTCAGCTACCCAAATCAGAGCCTCCAATTCCAAGAGCAGCGACTCTGCCTTGACACTGGTACCTCAATCTATTTATGGATTAAAAACTAATATCCACGCCTAATTCAGCTCCCCAACTAGAAGCGACTGGGACGACTCATCCCTGTGCATTACAATCTACTGCAGAATCCTCTCATAGCACAATCTCATACAAAGAGCAGAGTCACTGACTCAGCTACCCAAATCAGACACTCTATATACAAGAAGAGTGGCCATTGTGAGTTGATTCTGCCTAAATCATAGACGCTAATACAAGCCACTATTTATAGACAATAAAAACTGATCATGGATTAGCCATACCTCTAACCTATAATAGTATGTGACTACCCAGCCCTTAACCCCGCTGCATTTCGTAATTCTCCACAACCCGCTTACAGCAGCATCATGCCCGAGGAGTAGAGCCACTGACTCAGCTACCCAAATCAGCGCCTCCATTTCCATGAGCAGCGACTCTGCCTTGACCTTGAAAGCTCAGTCTATTTATTGATTATAAACTATGATCCAGGCCCAGTTCAGGTTCCCAACTATATGCGACTGGGACTACTCGATCCCCTTTATTACAATCCACAGCAGAATCATCTCTTAGCACAATCTCATACAAAGAGCAGAGTTAATGACTCAGCTACCTAAATCAGACATTCATATCCAAGATGAGCGGCCATTGTGAGTTGATTCTGCCTAAATCCTAGACGCTAATACAAGCCACTATTTATAGATTATAAAAACTGATCCTGGATTCGCTACATCTCTAACGTATAATAGTATGCGACTACTCAGCGCCAAACCGCCTTGCATTTCGCATTTCGAAACACTTCAGAACAAGCTTCCAGCAGTACCACACCCGAGGATAAGAGCCACTGACTCAGCTAACCAAATCAGCGCCTCCATTTCCAAGAGCAGCGACTCTGTCTTGACACTGGTACCTCAATGTATTTATGGATTCATAATTAATATCCACGCCCAATTCAGCTCCCCAACTAGAAGCGACTGGGACGACTCAACCCTCTGCATTACAATCTACTGCAGAATCCTCTCATAGCACAATCTCATACATAGAGCAGAGTCACTGACTCAGCTACCCACATCAGACACTCTATATCCAAGAAGAGTGGCCATTGTGAGTTGATTCTGCCTAAATAGTAGACGCTAATACAAGCCACTATTTATAGACAATAAAAACTGATCATGGATTAGACATACCTCTAACCTATAATAGTATGTGACAACCCAGCCCTTAACCCTGCTGCATTTCGTAATTCTCCACAACCTGCTTACAGCAGCATCATGCTCGGGGAGTAGAGCCACTGACTCAGCTACCCAAATCAGCGCCTCCATTTCCAAGAGCAGCGACTCTGCCTTGACACTGGTACCTCAATCTATTTATGGATTAAAAACTAATATCCACGCCTATTTCAGCTCCCCAACTAGAAGCGACTGGGACGACTCATCCCTGTGCATTACAATCTACTGCAGAATCCTCTCATAGCACAATCTCATACAAAGAGCAGAGTCACTGACTCAGCTACCCAAATCAGACACTCTATATCCAAGAAGAGTGGCCATTGTGAGTTGATGCTGCCTAAATCCTAGACGCTAATACAAGCCACTATTTATAGACAATAAAAACTGATCATGGATTTGCCATACCTCTAACCTATAATAGTATGTAACTAACCAGCCCTTTACCCCGCTGCATTTCGTAATTCTCCACAACTCGCTTACAGCAGCATCATGCCCGAGGAGTAGAGCCACTGACTCAGGTACCCAAATCAGCGCCTCCATTTCCATGAACAGCGACTCTGCCTTGACCCTGAAAGCTCAGTCTATTTATTGATTATAAACTATGATCCAGGCCCAGTCAGGTTCCCAACTATATGCGACTGGGACTACTCAATCCCCTTTATTACAATCCACAGCAGAATCATCTGTTCGCACAATCTCATACAAAGAGCAGAGTTACTGACTCAGCTGCCTAAATCAGACACTCTATATCCAAGAAGAGCGGCCATTGTGAGTTGATTCTGCCTAAATCCTAGACGCTAATACAAGCCACTATTTATAGATTATAAAAACTGATCCTGGATTCGCTATATCTCTAACGTATAATAGTATGCGACTACTCAGCGCCAAACCGCCTTGCATTTCGCATTTCGAAACACTTCAGAACACGCTTCCAGCAGTACCACACCCGAGGATAAGAGCCACTGACTCAGCTACCCAAATCAGAGCCTCCAATTCCAAGAGCAGCGACTCTGCCTTGACACTGGTACCTCAATCTATTTATGGATTAAAAACTAATATCCACGCCTAATTCAGCTCCCCAACTAGAAGCGACTGGGACGACTCATCCCTGTGCATTACAATC
This sequence comes from Triturus cristatus, assembly GCF_964204655.1. Lineage (NCBI taxonomy): Eukaryota > Metazoa > Chordata > Amphibia > Caudata > Salamandridae > Triturus > Triturus cristatus. The sequence continues at coordinate 1,473,719,959 of NC_140591.1, read as the reverse complement.
TACTGCAGAATCCTCTCATAGCACAATCTCATACAAAGAGCAGAGTCACTGACTCAGCTACCCAAATCAGACACTCTATATACAAGAAGAGTGGCCATTGTGAGTTGATTCTGCCTAAATCCTAGACGCTAATACAAGCCACTATTTATAGACAATAAAAACTGATCATGGATTAGCCATACCTCTAACCTATAATAGTATGTGACTACCCAGCCCTTAACCCCGCTGCATTTCGTAATTCTCCACAACTCGCTTACAGCAGCATCATGCCCGAGGAGTAGAGCCACTGACTCAGCTACCCAAATCAGCGCCTCCATTTCCATGAGCAGCGACTCTGCCTTGACCTTGAAAGCTCAGTCTATTTATTGATTATAAACTATGATCCAGGCCCAGTTCAGGTTCCCAACTATATGCGACTGGGACTACTCGATCCCCTTTATTACAATCAACAGCAGAATCATCTCTTAGTACAATCTCATACAAAGAGCAGAGTTAATGACTCAGCTACCTAAATCAGACATTCATATCCAAGATGAGCAGCCATTGTGAGTTGATTCTGCCTAAATCCTAGACGCTAATACAAGCCACTATTTATAGATTATAAAAACTGATCCTGGATTCGCTACATCTCTAACGTATAATAGTATGCGACTACTCAGCGCCAAACCGCCTTGCATTTCGCATTTCGAAACACTTCAGAACACGCTTCCAGCAGTACCACACCCGAGGATAAGAGCCACTGACTCAGCTAACCAAATCAGCGCCTCCATTTCCAAGAGCAGCGACTCTGTCTTGACACTGGTACCTCAATGTATTTATGGATTCATAATTAATATCCACGCCCAATTCAGCTCCCCAACTAGAAGCGACTGGGACGACTCAACCCTCTGCATTACAATCTACTGCAGAATCCTCTCATAGCACAATCTCATACATAGAGCAGAGTCACTGACTCAGCTACCCACATCAGACACTCTATATCCAAGAAGAGTGGCCATTGTGAGTTGATTCTGCCTAAATAGTAGACGCTAATACAAGCCACTATTTATAGACAATAAAAACTGATCATGGATTAGCCATACCTCTAACCTATAATAGTATGTGACAACCCAGCCCTTAACCCCGCTGCATTTCGTAATTCTCCACAACCTGCTTACAGCAGCATCATGCTCGGGGAGTAGAGCCACTGACTCAGCTACCCAAATCAGCGCCTCCATTTCCAAGAGCAGCGACTCTGCCTTGACACTGGTACCTCAATCTATTTATGGATTAAAAACTAATATCCACGCCTATTTCAGCTCCCCAACTAGAAGCGACTGGGACGACTCATCCCTGTGCATTACAATCTACTGCAGAATCCTCTCATAGCACAATCTCATACAAAGAGCAGAGTCACTGACTCAGCTACCCAAATCAGACACTCTATATCCAAGAAGAGTGGCCATTGTGAGTTGATTCTGCCTAAATCCTAGACGCTAATACAAGCCACTATTTATAGACAATAAAAACTGATCATGGATTTGCCATACCTCTAACCTATAATAGTATGTAACTAACCAGCCCTTTACCCCGCTGCATTTCGTAATTCTCCACAACTCGCTTACAGCAGCATCATGCCCGAGGAGTAGAGCCACTGACTCAGGTACCCAAATCAGCGCCTCCATTTCCATGAACAGCGACTCTGCCTTGACCCTGAAAGCTCAGTCTATTTATTGATTATAAACTATGATCCAGGCCCAGTCAGGTTCCCAACTATATGCGACTGGGACTACTCAATCCCCTTTATTACAATCCACAGCAGAATCATCTGTTCGCACAATCTCATACAAAGAGCAGAGTTACTGACTCAGCTACCTAAATCAGACACTCTATATCCAAGAAGAGCGGCCATTGTGAGTTGATTCTGCCTAAATCCTAGACGCTAATACAAGCCACTATTTATAGATTATAAAAACTGATCCTGGATTCGCTATATCTCTAACGTATAATAGTATGCGACTACTCAGCGCCAAACCGCCTTGCATTTCGCATTTCGAAACACTTCAGAACACGCTTCCAGCAGTACCACACCCGAGGATAAGAGCCACTGACTCAGCTACCCAAATCAGAGCCTCCAATTCCAAGAGCAGCGACTCTGCCTTGACACTGGTACCTCAATCTATTTATGGATTAAAAACTAATATCCACGCCTAATTCAGCTCCCCAACTAGAAGCGACTGGGACGACTCATCCCTGTGCATTACAATCTACTGCAGAATCCTCTCATAGCACAATCTCATACAAAGAGCAGAGTCACTGACTCAGCTACCCAAATCAGACACTCTATATCCAAGAAGAGTGGCCATTGTGAGTTGATTCTGCCTAAATCCTAGACGCTAATACAAGCCACTATTTATAGACAATAAAAACTGATCGTGGATTAGCCATACCTCTAACCTATAATAGTATGTGACTACCCAGCCCTTAACCCCGCTGCATTTCGTAATTCTCCACAACCCGCTTACAGCAGCATCATGCCCGAGGAGTATAGCCACTGACTCAGCTACCCAAATCAGCGCCTCCATTTCCAAGAGCAGCGACTCTGCCTTGACCCTGAAAGCTCAGTCTATTTATTGATTATAAACTATGATCCAGGCCCAGATCAGGTTCCCAACTATATGCGACTGGGACTACTCAATCCCCTTTATTACAATCCACAGCAGAATCATCTCTTAGCACAATCCCATACAAAGAGCAGAGTTACTGACTCAGCTACCTAAATCAGACACTCTATATCCAAGAAGAGCGGTCATTGTGAGTTGATTCTGCCTAAATCCTAGCCGCTAATAGAAGCCACTATTTATAGATTATAAAAACTGATCCTGGATTCGCTATATCTCTAACGTATAATAGTATGCGACTACTCAGCGCCAAACCGCCTTGCATTTCGCATTTCGAAACACTTCAGGACACGCTTCCAGCAGTACCACACCCGAGGATAAGAGCCACTGACTCAGCTACCCAAATCAGCGCCTCCAATTCCAAGAGCAGCGAATCTGCCTTGACACTGGTACCTCAATCTATTTATGGATTAAAAACTAATATCCACGACTAATTCAGCTCCCCAACTAGAAGCGACTGGGACGACTCATCCCTGTGCATTACAATCTACTGCAGAATCCTCTCATAGCACAATCTCATACAAAGAGCAGAGTCACTGACTCAGCTACCCAAATCAGACACTCTATATCCAAGAAGAGTGGCCATTGTAAGTTGATTCTGCCTAAATCCTAGACGCTAATACAAGCCACTATTTATAGACAATAAAAACTGATCGTGGATTAGCCATACCTCTAACCTATAATAGTATGTGACTACCCAGCCCTTAACCCCGCTGCATTTCGTAATTCTCCACAACCCGCTTACAGCAGCATCATGCCCGAGGAGTATAGCCACTGACTCAGCTACCCAAATCAGCGCCTCCATTTCCAAGAGCAGCGACTCTGCCTTGACCCTGAAAGCTCAGTCTATTTATTGATTATAAACTATGATCCAGGCCCAGTTCAGGTTCCCAACTATATGCGACTTGGACTACTCAATCCCCTTTATTACAATCCACAGCAGAATCATCTCTTAGCACAATCTCATACAAAGAGCAGAGTTACTGACTCAGCTACCTAAATCAGACACTCTATATCCAATAAGAGCGGCCATTGTGAGTTGATTCTGCCTAAATCCTGGACGCTAATACAAGCCACTATTTATAGATTATAAAAACTGATCCTGGATTCGCTAAATCTCTAACGTATAATAGTATGCGATAACTCAGCGCCAAACCGCCTTGCATTTCGCATTTCGAAACACTTCAGAACACGCTTCCAGCAGTACCACGCCCGAGGATAAGAGCCACTGACTCAGCTACCCAAATCAGCGCCTCCATTTCCAAGAGCAGCGACTCTGCCTTGACACTGGTACCTCAATATTTTTATGGATTCATAATTAATATCCACGCCCAATTCAGCTCCCCAACTAGAAGCGACTGGGACTACTCAACCCTGTGGATTACAATCTACTGCAGAATCCTCTCATAGCACAATCTCATACAAAGAGCAGAGTCACTGACTCAGCTACCCACATCAGACACTCTATATCCAAGAAGAGTGACCATTGTGAGTTGATTCTGCCTAAATCCTAGACGCTAATACAAGCCACTATTTATAGACAATAAAAACTGATCATGGATTAGCCATACCTCTAACCTATAATAGTATGTGACTACCCAGCCCTTAACCCCGCTGCATTTCGTAATTCTCCACAACTCGCTTACAGCAGCATCATGCCCGAGGAGTAGAGCCACTGACTCAGCTACCCAAATCAGCGCCTTCATTTCCATGAGCAGCGACTCTGCCTTGACCCTGAAAGCTCAGTCTATTTATTGATTATAAACTATGATCCAGGCACAGTTCAGGTTCCCAACTATATGCGACTGGGACTACTCGATCCCCTTTATTACAATCCACAGCAGAATCATCTCGTAGCACAATCTCATACAAAGAGCAGAGTTAATGACTCAGCTACCTAAATCAGACACTCTATATTCAAGAAGAGCGGCCATTGTGAGTTCATTCTGCCTAAATCCTAGACGCTAATACAAGCCACTATTTATAGATTATAAAAACTGATCCTGGATTCGCTATATCTTTAACGTATAATAGTATGCGATAACTCAGCGCCAAACCGCCTTGCATTTCGCATTTCGAAACACTTCAGAACACGCTTCCAGCAGTACCACACCCGAGGATAAGAGCCACTGACTCAGCTACCCAAATCAGCGCCTCCATTTCCAAGAGCAGCGACTCTGCCTTGACACTGGTACCTCAATGTATTTATGGATTAAAAACTAATATCCACGCCTATTTCAGCTCCCCAACTAGAAGCGACTGGGACGACTCATCCCTGTGCATTACAATCTACTGCAGAATCCTCTCATAGCACAATCTCATACAAAGAGCAGAGTCACTGACTCAGCTACCCAATTCAGACACTCTATATCTAAGAAGAGTGGCCATTGTGAGTTGATTCTGCCTAAATCCTAGACGCTAATACAAGCCACTATTTATAGACAATAAAAACTGATCATGGATTAGCCATACCTCTAACCTATAATAGTATGTGACTACCCAGCCCTTAGCCCCGCTGCATTTCGTAATTCTCCACAACCCGCTTACAGCAGCATCATGCCCGAGGAGTAGAGCCACTGACTCAGCTACCCAAATCAGCGCCTCCATTTCCAAGAGCAGCGACTCTGCCTTGACCCTGAAAGCTCAGTCTATTTATTGATTATAAACTATGATCCAGGCCCAGTTCAGGTTCCCAACTATATGCGACTGGGACTACTCGATCCCCTTTCTTACAATCCACAGCAGAATCATCTCTTAGCACAATCTCATACAAAGAGCAGAGTTAATGACTCAGCTACCTAAATCAGACACTCTATATCCAAGAAGAGCGGCCATTGTGAGTTGATTCTGCCTAAATCCTAGACACTAATACAAGCCACTATTTATAGATTATAGAAACTGATCCTGGATTCGCTATATCTCTAACGTATAATAGTATGCGATAACTCAGCGCCAAACCGCCTTGCATTTCGCATTTCGAAACACTTCAGAACACGCTTCCAGCAGTACCACACCCGAGGATAAGAGCCACTGACTCAGCTACCCAAATCAGCGCCTCCATTTCCAAGAGCAGCGACTCTGCCTTGACACTGGTACCTCAATCTTTTTATGGATTCATAATTAATATCCACGCCCAATTCAGCTCCCCAACTAGAAGCGACTGGGACGACTCAACCCTGTGGATTACAATCTACTGCAGAATCCTCTCAAAGAACAATATCATACAAAGAGCAGAGTCACTGACTCAGCTACCCACATCAGACACTCTATATCCAAGAAGAGTGGCCATTGTGAGTTGATTCTGCCTAAATCATAGACGCTAATACAAGCCACTATTTATAGACAATAAAAACTGATCATGGATTAGCCATACCTCTAACCTATAATAGTATGTGACTACCCAGCCCTTAACCCCGCTGCATTTCGTAATTCTCCACAACCCGCTTACAGCAGCATCATGCCCGAGGAGTAGAGCCACTGACTCAGCTACCCAAATCAGCGCCTCCATTTCCAAGAGCAGCGACTCTGCCTTGACCCTGAAAGCTCAGTCTATTTATTGATTATAAACTATCAGGGGCGGCCTTAGGCATGTGCAAGCTGTGCACCTGCACAGGGCCACCAAACCCCAGGGGCCACCATGAGGAATCGGATACAATACATATTCGTGGCGGCCCCTGGCAGGGATTTGGCGCATGAACGACTGAGGCGTGCTATATCTAATGTGATGCACGCTGAATGGTTGTTCTTATACTCTTTTCCTTTCTAACCCAGTCTCGTCTTTGTGTGGGGTCGGCCTTGTTTCGGGCTCTTCTGGTAGGTCTTGTGCTTGTTTAGAACTTTTTTTCCAGGAGAATCGAGCTTGTTTTAATAGTCCAGATCTGGCACCTCCGGAGGCTCGCATGCGCGCGCATGCGCAGTGCCCGCGAGTCCTGCAGCGAAGGGGTTACAGAAGCACCATGCATCACTGGCGGCAGGAGGGGTGGCAGCACCCGTGCGCGGCGTGCAGCGAGCAGCACCGAGACCGGCCGAGGCCATGCACCGGCGCGCCTAGAGACCCTGGGCAAGAAAGGCCGCCTTGCAGAGGATAGCATGCCAGTGTGCAACCTTTGGTGCCAGCTGCGAGGTGAGCAGCCCGAGGGTCAGGGCATGGGGAGGGGGAGTGAGGAGGTCAGCGTGTGCCTCTGCAGAGTGAATCCGAGGGAAGGTGAGCCATTGGACGAGGGTGTGGGGAGCCCTGGGAAGGAGGGCAGATCAGGCATAGGAATGTATCCCAGCCTGTGGGGGTGTGGAGCCGGGGGCGTGGGGAAGGTTGGGTGAGGATGTTATTGTAGATGGTGTGTGCTTTGGGTCTGGGTGGAGGTAAGCCATGTGAAGTGGCGAGCTGGAGGTATTCTGGTGGTCATGGGAAGGGAGGGCATGATGAATCGTGAGAGAGAGCCTCTCTCTCACGATTCATCTCTGAGAGGGCGCGGGTCGGAGAGGTGGTCACTGTGCACCAGGGGTAGGGAGTGGTACAGATCGGCGCTGTATGTTGAGGGAAATGTGAGTCAGGAGTGCAGGGGCGGTGTTTACTTGTGGCTGAGGGGAGGGATGGTGACTTTTGGAGGTGTAACTTGGGAGGCACGGTCGTATTGGGGGGAAGAGGAGAGCAGGGTACGAGGTGTTAGACGTAATGTTAAGGATTCATTAAAATGATTACAATTACTTATCAACAATCATGAAAACAGAGTATGAAGCTGATACTTGTGATCTAATGAGTGGATCTGCCTGCACAAATCTTTTAAAACATCGAGTGTTCGAATGTACTTGGCATTTGGATATGTCTGTTTATATGGTGTTGAGGCAGACATGAAATGCAAGCACCTATGGATGGACGCCTGGAATAGGATGGCAGTGCCTACCCATGTTAACTCAATCTAATGCCCTTTTGCAGAGACCTTGGTAGGAGACTGGCTTCTTGATCATTTCTTTAATTACATTCCAGTGCTTGTCATGTGACTAGCAGAGAAAACTAGTTTAACTAGTCCTCAGTTTGCAATTGGTGAAGCAGCCTTCTCTGTCCATACTAGTGGCATAGTTACCATTGGTTCAGCAAGTACAGTGGTACTGAGACCCAAAACCCTCAGGGGCCCATTGAACCCTGATAATTGTTATATTCTACTTCCTGAGCAGCAGCCAAAGGGGCCATTTTCCTTGCTTATGCCACGGCCCATGGGGTCGTTGGTACGCTGTGCTAGTGATTCGTACGTCTGCTTGAAAGTTGTTTCCTGACTGGATGTTCCTTGCACATTCATTTTGCTTCAGTGAACCTCTAGTGCCTTTTCATAGCCTTAGGACTCACTGTAATTAATCCTTGTTTAATAGGTGCTCTGTAAAGCGAGCAGAACTGGTTGCTGGAATATGGCACTATACAAGAAACCTTAATTAAATATATTGTATTTTGTCTTTTGACAATGTGGTAAAGTGGACGAGTCTTTGGTTACCTGTAGGCTGTCTTCAGGTTCAGTTAGTGACGTACTGAGACAGGTCTCTGTGTGCCATGATTTCAAGGTAGCTTACTCTCTTCCTGCTAAGGTCACTTCCCAAATAGATCATGAACTATTCTCCAGGCTCTACTGTTCTCAGTGGACTGATAAAACAGACCTTGTATGCCAAGTCACATGATCTACCCTATAGTTTTATAACACTCTTCAAATAAACCTTCCATATGTGGCTAGTCCTCATAATGTGTCATACATGTAGTGGGAAGGGTAATTACTATCAATCAGTCAGGGTTTGTAAAGCTCAGCTGCTTCACACATAAGGGTGTCGAGGCGGTGTGGGATTCATGCTGCTGGATCATGCTGCTTGTTGGTTGAACAGCGAGGTCTTGTGGTCCTTCCTGAACTGCTGGAGCGATGGTGAGGCTCTGAGGTGCAGGGGGAGGGTTTTCAGGGCTTCACTGCCAGGTGGGAGAAGTAGCGGCCTCCACTGTTTTATCAGCGGCTGCATTGGGTGGCTGCTAGGGAGATGGTTCTGGAACATATTTTCCTGGTAGGTTGGTGGAAATTCACTCGTTCATTAAGGTATGCTGGTCCTTCATTGTGTAGTCCAGGGAAGACATGGCTTGGCAGTTCGGGCTGGACTGTTCCCATGAGGCACAGGGTCAAGGCTGATTTGCATATGGCCATGTCTGAACTGGGGTGGTGTGGTGAGCAAAAAAACGATGGATTTAGGCCCAGATCTCTGTACTGGGGTGAATGTATGACATTGTTCTGCATTTTGTCCATCAACTGTTGTTTTTGCAAGAAAATAAAAATGACACATCAAAATCTTTCAGCAGCCGCCACTGCTGATTGTCTTCTTTTTTTCCCTACCCACTGCTAGCCTCGCCCGCTGCATTGCAAGCAAAATGAAGAGAATTCGAGTACACAAATCTGGTTATTCGAAACGAAAGAGAAAGGTGGCTCAGCAGGCTTTCGTAGTGTCACAGGAAGGAGCAATCCTGAACTTTATCACCCAAGGGAAACCTAAAGATGGAGAATCCTCTGGCCAGAGTACTGCTGATGCACTAGGTAAAACAGGAGCTGACGACCATAAAGAAGAACAAAAAAATGATGATATCCATGAGCAGAATGATACTCATGAGCAGACCAATGAAAATGAACAAGGTGACTCTGAAATTGATACAAACATGCAGCAATTACCAACTCAGGATGAGGATTATTACAAAAGACCCTCAGACAGAGAAACTGAAACATCATTCATCGGTCCATCAACATCTGGCATTCTGAAGGAGGTTCAGAGTTTACAGACGGATGATGCTGGTATTGAAAAGGAAGCCAAAGAGCAAGACCATGTTACAGACCCGTGTTCTGAATATGATTTATGTGATTGGAGGGATCCTACTTTGTGGCCGAACTCTCTTACGGACGCGCAACGTGTTTTTCTTGTTGAAAGGGGTCCCTCCAGAGACCCAGATTCTAAAACAAAGTATCCAAGTGATGAGCACTCAAAAAGTAAACGTTGTTTTTCTGTTACCATGTTACTGGTCATCTAACGCCTTTTCTGGATGTTTTATTAAAACACCTTCCTGAGCTCCGCCCCGCCCGGACCCCCTCTTCCGGGGCCCCCTACCTGCGCTCCCTGCACAGGGCCACCATGAGCCTAGAGCCGCCCCTGAAACTATGATCCAGGCACAGTTCAGGTTCCCAACTATATGCGACTGGGACTACTCAAACCCCTTCATTACAATCCACAGCAGAATCATCTCTTAGCACAATCTCATACAAAGAGCCGAGTTACTGACTCAGTTACCTAAATCAGACACTCTATATCCAAGAAGAGCGGCCATTGTGAGTTGACTCTGCCTAAATCCTAGACGCTAATACAAGCCACTATTTATAGATTATAAAAACTGATCCTGGATTCGCTATATCTCTAACGTATATTAGTATGCGACTACTCAGCGCCAAACCGCCTTGCATTTCGCATTTCGAAACACTTCAGAACACGCTTCCAGCAGTACCACACCCGAGGATAAGAGCCACTGACTCAGCTACCCAAATCAGCGCCTCCATTTCCAAGAGCAGCGACTCTGCCTTGACACTGGTACCTCAATCTATTTATGGATTAAAAACTAATATCCACGCCTAATTCAGCTCCCCAACTAGAAGCAACTGGGACGACTCATCCCTGTGCATTACAATCTACTGCAGAATCCTCTCATAGCACAATCTCATACAAAGAGCAGAGTCACTGACTCAGCTACCCAAATCAGACACTCTATATCCAAGAAGAGTGGCCATTGTGAGTTGATTCTGCCTAAATCCTAGACGCTAATACAAGCCACTATTTATAGACAATAAAAACTGATCATGGATTAGCCATACCTCTAACCTATAATAGTATGTGACTACCCAGCCCTTAACCCCGCTGCATTTCGTAATTCTCCACAACTCGCTTACAGCAGCATCATGCCCGAGGAGTAGAGCCACTGACTCAGCTACCCAAATCAGCGCCTCCATTTCCATGAGCAGCGACTCTGCCTTGACCCTGAAAGCTCAGTCTATTTATTGATTATAAACTATGATCCAGGCCCAGTTCAGGTTCCCAACTATATGCGACTGGGACTACTCGATCCCCTTTATTACAATCCACAGCAGAATCATCTCTTAGCACAATCTCATACAAAGAGCAGAGTTAATGACTCAGCTACCTAAATCAGACACTCATATCCAAGATGAGCGGCCATTGTGAGTTGATTCTGCCTAAATCCTAGACGCTAATACAAGCCACTATTTATAGATTATAAAAACTGATCCTGGATTCGCTACATCTCTAACGTATAATAGTATGCGACTACTCAGCGCCAAACCGCCTTGCATTTCGCATTTCGAAACACTTCAGAACACGCTTCCAGCAGTACCACACCCGAGGATAAGAGCCACTGACTCAGCTAACCAAATCAGCGCCTCCATTTCCAAGAGCAGCGACTCTGTCTTGACACTGGTACCTCAATGTATTTATGGATTCATAATTAATATCCACGCCCAATTCAGCTCCCCAACTAGAAGCGACTGGGATGACTCAACCCTGTGCATTACAATCTACTGCAGAATCCTCTCATAGCACAATCTCATACATAGAGCAGAGTCACTGACTCAGCTACCCACATCAGACACTCTATATCCAAGAAGAGTGGCCATTGTGAGTTGATTCTGCCTAAATCCTAGACGCTAATACAAGCCACTATTTATAGACAATAAAAACTGATCATGGATTAGCCATACCTCTAACCTATAATAGTATGTGACAACTAAGGGTGGGCGTAGTTCGCGAAGTAGCACTTCGCGAAGCTACGCAAAGTGAAGTTCGCACTACGCGAGCTACGGGAAGCACTTCGCGAACTGCGTAGTAACATGTTCGCACTGTGCAAGATGTTGTTTTCAATGATTGCACAGTGCAGACAAGCAACCGGCACTGTGCAATCATTGAAAATGGCATCTTGCACAGTGCGAGCTGTAGTTTTCTGCTGCTCGAGTAGATTTTTACTCGAGCGGCAGCTTTCTCAACGCGAACTGGTAGTTTCTCATCGCGAGCGGTCGCGAGCATACGCGATCTCTCGCAATGAGAAACCTGACCTCCTCGCGTTGGGAATCTCGCCGGGAGGTTTATTTTCCATGCTCGCGATCGCGAACAAGGAAAAAGTCTCGCCGGGATGTCATTTTGCTTGCTCGCGGTCGCCAACTTGACGTTGAGGACCGCGAGCAAGCAAAAAATGACCGCAGCACTACGCTACGCGTGTTCGCACTGTGCTACGTGCAGTTCGCGTAGTGCGAAGTAGCGTAACCCCGCTGCATTTCGTAATTCTCCACAACCCGCTTACAGCAGCATCATGCTCGGGGAGTAGAGCCACTGACTCAGCTACCCAAATCAGCGCCTCCATTTCCAAGAGCAGCGACTCTGCCTTGACACTGGTACCTCAATCTATTTATGGATTAAAAACTAATATCCACGCCTATTTCAGCTCCCCAACTAGAAGCGACTGGGACGACTCAACCCTGTGCATTACAATCTACTGCAGAATCCTCTCATAGCACAATCTCATACATAGAGCAGAGTCACTGACTCAGCTACCCACATCAGACACTCTATATCCAAGAAGAGTGGCCATTGTGAGTTGATTCTGCCTAAATCCTAGACGCTAATACAAGCCACTATTTATAGACAATAAAAACTGATCATGGATTAGCCATACCTCTAACCTATAATAGTATGTGACAACTAAGGGTGGGCGTAGTTCGCGAAGTAGCACTTCGCGAAGCTACGCAAAGTGAAGTTCGCACTACGCGAGCTACGGGAAGCACTTCGCGAACTGCGTAGTAACATGTTCGCACTGTGCAAGATGTTGTTTTCAATGATTGCACAGTGCAGACAAGCAACCGGCACTGTGCAATCATTGAAAATGGCATCTTGCACAGTGCGAGCTGTAGTTTTCTGCTGCTCGAGTAGATTTTTACTCGAGCGGCAGCTTTCTCAACGCGAACTGGTAGTTTCTCATCGCGAGCGGTCGCGAGCATACGCGATCTCTCGCAATGAGAAACCTGACCTCCTCGCGTTGGGAATCTCGCCGGGAGGTTTATTTTCCATGCTCGCGATCGCGAACAAGGAAAAAGTCTCGCCGGGATGTCATTTTGCTTGCTCGCGGTCGCCAACTTGACGTTGAGGACCGCGAGCAAGCAAAAAATGACCGCAGCACTACGCTACGCGTGTTCGCACTGTGCTACGTGCAGTTCGCGTAGTGCGAAGTAGCGTAACCCCGCTGCATTTCGTAATTCTCCACAACCCGCTTACAGCAGCATCATGCTCGGGGAGTAGAGCCACTGACTCAGCTACCCAAATCAGCGCCTCCATTTCCAAGAGCAGCGACTCTGCCTTGACACTGGTACCTCAATCTATTTATGGATTAAAAACTAATATCCACGCCTATTTCAGCTCCCCAACTAGAAGCGACTGGGACGACTCATCCCTGTGCATTACAATCTACTGCAGAATCCTCTCGGAGCACAATCTCATACATAGAGCAGAGTCACTGACTCAGCTACCCACATCAGACACTCTGTATCCAAGAAAAGTGGCCATTGTGAGTTGATTCTGCCTAAATCCTAGACGCTAATACAAGCCACTATTTATAGACAATAAAAACTGATCATGGATTAGCCATACCTCTCACCTATAATAGTATGTGACAACCCAGCCCTTAACCCCGCTGCATTTCGTAATTCTCCACAACCCGCTTACAGCAGCATCATGCTCGGGGAGTAGAGCCACTGACTCAGCTACCCAAATCAGCGCCTCCATTTCCATGAGCAGCGACTCTGCCTTGACCCTGAAAGCTCAGTCTATTTATTGATTATAAACTATGATCCAGGCCCAGTTCAGGTTCCCAACTATATGCGACTGGGACTACTCGATCCCCTTTATTACAATCCACAGCAGAATCATCTCTTAGCACAATCTCATACAAAGAGCAGAGTTAATACCTCAGCTACCTAAATCAGACATTCATATCCAAGATGAGCGGCCATTGTGAGTTGATTCTGCCTAAATCCTAGACGCTAATACAAGCCACTATTTATAGATTATAAAAACTGATCCTGGATTCGCTACATCTCTAACGTATAATAGTATGCGACTACTCAGCGCCAAACCGCCTTGCATTTCGCATTTCGAAACACTTCAGAACACGCTTCCAGCAGTACCACACCCGAGGATAAGAGCCACTGACTCAGCTAACCAAATCAGCGCCTCCATTTCCAAGAGCAGCGACTCTGCCTTGACACTGGTACCTCAATCTATTTATGGATTAAAAACTAATATCCACGCCTATTTCAGCTCCCCAACTAGAAGCGACTGGGACGACTCATCCCTGTGCATTACAATCTACTGCAGAATCCTCTCATAGCACAATCTCATACAAAGAGCAGAGTCACTGACTCAGCTACCCAAATCAGACACTCTATATCCAAGAAGAGTGGCCATTGTGAGTTGATTCTGCCTAAATCCTAGACGCTAATACAAGCCACTATTTATAGACAATAAAAACTGATCATGGATTTGCCATACCTCTAACCTATAATAGTATGTAACTAACCAGCCCTTTACCCCGCTGCATTTCGTAATTCTCCACAACTCGCTTACAGCAGCATCATGCCCGAGGAGTAGAGCCACTGACTCAGCTACCCAAATCAGCGCCTCCATTTCCAAGAGCAGCGACTCTGCCTTGACCCTGAAAGCTCAGTCTATTTATTGATTATAAACTATGATCCAGGCCCAGTCAGGTTCCCAACTATATGCGACTGGGACTACTCAATCCCCTTTATTACAATCCACAGCAGAATCATCTGTTCGCACAATCTCATACAAAGAGCAGAGTTACTGACTCAGCTACCTAAATCAGACACTCTATATCCAAGAAGAGCGGCCATTGTGAGTTGATTCTGCCTAAATCCTAGACGCTAATACAAGCCACTATTTCTAGATTATAAAAACTGATCCTGGATTCGCTATATCTCTAACGTATAATAGTATGCGACTACTCAGCGCCAAACCGCCTTGCATTTCGCATTTCGAAACACTTCAGAACACGCTTCCAGCAGTACCACACCCGAGGATAAGAGCCACTGACTCAGCTACCCAAATCAGAGCCTCCAATTCCAAGAGCAGCGACTCTGCCTTGACACTGGTACCTCAATCTATTTATGGATTAAAAACGAATATCCACGCCTAATTCAGCTCCCCAACTAGAAGCGACTGGGACGACTCATCCCTGTGCATTACAATCTACTGCAGAATCCTCTCATAGCACAATCTCATACAAAGAGCAGAGTCACTGACTCAGCTACCCAAATCAGACACTCTATATCCAAGAAGAGTGGCCATTGTGAGTTGATTCTGCCTAAATCCTAGACGCTAATACAAGCCACTATTTATAGACAATAAAAACTGATCGTGGATTAGCCATACCTCTAACCTATAATAGTATGTGACTACCCAGCCCTTAACCCCGCTGCATTTCGTAATTCTCCACAACCCGCTTACAGCAGCATCATGCCCGAGGAGTATAGCCACTGACTCAGCTACCCAAATCAGCGCCTCCATTTCCAAGAGCAGCGACTCTGCCTTGACCCTGAAAGCTCAGTCTATTTATTGATTATAAACTATGATCCAGGCCCAGATCAGGTTCCCAACTATATGCGACTGGGACTACTCAATCCCCTTTATTACAATCCACAGCAGAATCATCTCTTAGCACAATCCCATACAAAGAGCAGAGTTACTGACTCAGCTACCTAAATCAGACACTCTATATCCATGAAGAGCGGTCATTGTGAGTTGATTCTGCCTAAATCCTAGACGCTAATAGAAGCCACTATTTATAGATTATAAAAACTGATCCTGGATTCGCTATATCTCTAAAGTATAAAAGTATGCGACTACTCAGCGCCAAACCGCCTTGCATTTCGCATTTCGAAACACTTCAGAACACGCTTCCAGCAGTACCACACCCGAGGATAAGAGCCACTGACTCAGCTACCAAAATCAGCGCCTCCATTTCCAAGAGCAGCGACTCTGCCTTGACACTGGTACCTCAATCTATTTATGGATTAAAAACTAATATCCACGCCTATTTCAGCTCCCCAACTAGAAGCGACTGGGACGACTCATCCCTGTGCATTACAATCTACTGCAGAATCCTCTCATAGCACAATCTCATACAAAGAGCAGAGTCACTGACTCAGCTACCCAAATCAGACACTCTATATCCAAGAAGAGTGGCCATTGTGAGTTGATTCTGCCTAAATCCTAGACGCTAATACAAGCCACTATTTATAGACAATAAAAACTGATCATGGATTAGCCATACCTCTAACCTATAATAGTATGTGACTACCCAGCCCTTAACCCCGCTGCATTTCGTAATTCTCCACAACTCGCTTACAGCAGCATCATGCCCGAGGAGTAGAGCCACTGACTCAGCTACCCAAATCAGCGCCTCCATTTCCATGAGCAGCGACTCTGCCTTGACCCTGAAAGCTCAGTCTATTTATTGATTATAAACTATGATCCAGGCCCAGTTCAGGTTCCCAACTATATGCGACTGGGACTACTCGATCCCCTTTATTACAATCCACAGCAGAATCATCTCTTAGCACAATCTCATACAAAGAGCAGAGTTAATAACTCAGCTACCTAAATCAGACATTCATATCCAAGATGAGCGGCCATTGTGAGTTGATTCTGCCTAAATCCTAGACGCTAATACAAGCCACTATTTATAGATTATAAAAACTGATCCTGGATTTGCTACATCTCTAACGTATAATAGTATGCGACTACTCAGCGCCAAACCGCCTTGCATTTCGCATTTCGAAACACTTCAGAACACGCTTCCAGCAGTACCACACCCGAGGATAAGAGCCACTGACTCAGCTAACCAAATCAGCGCCTCCATTTCCAAGAGCAGCGACTCTGTCTTGACACTGGTACCTCAATGTATTTATGGATTCATAATTAATATCCACGCCCAATTCAGTTCCCCCACTAGAAGCGACTGGGACGACTCAACCCTGTGCATTACAATCTACTGCAGAATCCTCTCGGAGCACAATCTCATACATAGAGCAGAGTCACTGACTCAGCTACCCACATCAGACACTCTGTATCCAAGAAAAGTGGCCATTGTGAGTTGATTCTGCCTAAATCCTAGACGCTAATACAAGCCACTATTTATAGACAATAAAAACTGATCATGGATTAGCCATACCTCTCACCTATAATAGTATGTGACAACCCAGCCCTTAACCCCGCTGCATTTCGTAATTCTCCACAACCCGCTTACAGCAGCATCATGCTCGGGGAGTAGAGCCACTGACTCAGCTACCCAAATCAGCACCTCCATTTCCATGAGCAGCGACTCTGCCTTGACCCTGAAAGCTCAGTCTATTTATTGATTATAAACTATGATCCAGGCCCAGTCAGGTTCCCAACTATATGCGACTGGGACTACTCAATCCCCTTTATTACAATCCACAGCAGAATCATCTGTTCGCACAATCTCATACAAAGAGCAGAGTTACTGACTCAGCTACCTAAATCAGACACTCTATATCCAAGAAGAGCGGCCATTGTGAGTTGATTCTGCCTAAATCCTAGACGCTAATACAAGCCACTATTTCTAGATTATAAAAACTGATCCTGGATTCGCTATATCTCTAACGTATAATAGTATGCGACTACTCAGCGCCAAACCGCCTTGCATTTCGCATTTCGAAACACTTCAGAACACGCTTCCAGCAGTACCACACCCGAGGATAAGAGCCACTGACTCAGCTACCCAAATCAGAGCCTCCAATTCCAAGAGCAGCGACTCTGCCTTGACACTGGTACCTCAATCTATTTATGGATTAAAAACGAATATCCACGCCTAATTCAGCTCCCCAACTAGAAGCGACTGGGACGACTCATCCCTGTGCATTACAATCTACTGCAGAATCCTCTCATAGCACAATCTCATACAAAGAGCAGAGTCACTGACTCAGCTACCCAAATCAGACACTCTATATCCAAGAAGAGTGGCCATTGTGAGTTGATTCTGCCTAAATCCTAGACGCTAATACAAGCCACTATTTATAGACAATAAAAACTGATCGTGGATTAGCCATACCTCTAACCTATAATAGTATGTGACTACCCAGCCCTTAACCCCGCTGCATTTCGTAATTCTCCACAACCCGCTTACAGCAGCATCATGCCCGAGGAGTATAGCCACTGACTCAGCTACCCAAATCAGCGCCTCCATTTCCAAGAGCAGCGACTCTGCCTTGACCCTGAAAGCTCAGTCTATTTATTGATTATAAACTATGATCCAGGCCCAGATCAGGTTCCCAACTATATGCGACTGGGACTACTCAATCCCCTTTATTACAATCCACAGCAGAATCATCTCTTAGCACAATCCCATACAAAGAGCAGAGTTACTGACTCAGCTACCTAAATCAGACACTCTATATCCATGAAGAGCGGTCATTGTGAGTTGATTCTGCCTAAATCCTAGACGCTAATAGAAGCCACTATTTATAGATTATAAAAACTGATCCTGGATTCGCTATATCTCTAAAGTATAAAAGTATGCGACTACTCAGCGCCAAACCGCCTTGCATTTCGCATTTCGAAACACTTCAGAACACGCTTCCAGCAGTACCACACCCGAGGATAAGAGCCACTGACTCAGCTACCAAAATCAGCGCCTCCATTTCCAAGAGCAGCGACTCTGCCTTGACACTGGTACCTCAATCTATTTATGGATTAAAAACTAATATCCACGCCTATTTCAGCTCCCCAACTAGAAGCGACTGGGACGACTCATCCCTGTGCATTACAATCTACTGCAGAATCCTCTCATAGCACAATCTCATACAAAGAGCAGAGTCACTGACTCAGCTACCCAAAT
The DNA here is from genome assembly GCF_964204655.1 of Triturus cristatus. Taxonomy (NCBI): domain Eukaryota; kingdom Metazoa; phylum Chordata; class Amphibia; order Caudata; family Salamandridae; genus Triturus; species Triturus cristatus. The sequence goes on along the minus strand of NC_140591.1, from coordinate 1,473,701,305 downwards.
CAGACACTCTATATCCAAGAAGAGTGGCCATTGTGAGTTGATTCTGCCTAAATCCTAGACGCTAATACAAGGCACTATTTATAGACAATAAAAACTGATCATGGATTTGCCATACCTCTAACCTATAATAGTATGTGACTAACCAGCCCTTAACCCCGCTGCATTTCGTAATTCTCCACAACTCGCTTACAGCAGCATCATGCCCGAGGAGTAGAGCCACTGACTCAGGTACCCAAATCAGCGCCTCCATTTCCATGAACAGCGACTCTGCCTTGACCCTGAAAGCTCAGTCTATTTATTGATTATAAACTATGATCCAGGCCCAGTCAGGTTCCCAACTATATGCGACTGGGTCTACTCAATCCCCTTTATTACAATCCACAGCAGAATCATCTGTTCGCACAATCTCATACAAAGAGCAGAGTTACTGACTCAGCTACCTAAATCAGACACTCTATATCCAAGAAGAGCGGCCATTGTGAGTTGATTCTGCCTAAATCCTAGACGCTAATACAAGCCACTATTTATAGATTATAAAAACTGATCCTGGATTCGCTATATCTCTAACGTATAATAGTATGCGACTACTCAGCGCCAAACCGCCTTGCATTTCGCATTTCGAAACACTTCAGAACACGCTTCCAGCAGTACCACACCCGAGGATAAGAGCCACTGACTCAGCTACCCAAATCAGAGCCTCCAATTCCAAGAGCAGCGACTCTGCCTTGACACTGGTACCTCAATCTATTTATGGATTAAAAACTAATATCCACGCCTAATTCAGCTCCCCAACTAGAAGCGACTGGGACGACTCATCCCTGTGCATTACAATCTACTGCAGAATCCTCTCATAGCACAATCTCATACAAAGAGCAGAGTCACTGACTCAGCTACCCAAATCAGACACTCTATATCCAAGAAGAGTGGCCATTGTGAGTTGATTCTGCCTAAATCCTAGACGCTAATACAAGCCACTATTTATAGACAATAAAAACTGATCGTGGATTAGCCATACCTCTAACCTATAATAGTATGTGACTACCCAGCCCTTAACCCCGCTGCATTTCGTAATTCTCCACAACCCGCTTACAGCAGCATCATGCCCGAGGAGTATAGCCACTGACTCAGCTACCCAAATCAGCGCCTCCATTTCCAAGAGCAGCGACTCTGCCTTGACCCTGAAAGCTCAGTCTATTTATTGATTATAAACTATGATCCAGGCCCAGTTCAGGTTCCCAACTATATGCGACTGGGACTACTCAATCCCCTTTATTACAATCCACAGCAGAATCATCTCTTAGCACAATCTCATACAAAGAGCAGAGTTACTGACTCAGCTACCTAAATCAGACACTCTATATCCAATAAGAGCGGCCATTGTGAGTTGATTCTGCCTAAATCCTGGACGCTAATACAAGCCACTATTTATAGATTATAAAAACTGATCCTGGATTCGCTAAATCTCTAACGTATAATAGTATGCGATAACTCAGCGCCAAACCGCCTTGCATTTCGCATTTCGAAACACTTCAGAACACGCTTCCAGCAGTACCACACCCGAGGATAAGAGCCACTGACTCAGCTACCCAAATCAGCGCCTCCATTTCCAAGAGCAGCGACTCTGCCTTGACACTGGTACCTCAATCTTTTTATGGATTCATAATTAATATCCACGCCCAATTCAGCTCCCCAACTAGAAGCGACTGGGACGACTCAACCCTGTGGATTACAATCTACTGCAGAATCCTCTCATAGCACAATCTCATACAAAGAGCAGAGTCACTGACTCAGCTACCCACATCAGACACTCTATATCCAAGAAGAGTGGCCATTGTGAGTTGATTCTGCCTAAATCGTAGACGCTAATACAAGCCACTATTTATAGACAATAAAAACTGATCATGGATTAGCCATACCTCTAACCTATAATAGTATGTGACTACCCAGCCCTTAACCCCGCTGCATTTCGTAATTCTCCACAACCCGCTTACAGCAGCATCATGCCCGAGGAGTAGAGCCACTGACTCAGCTACCCAAATCAGCGCCTCCATTTCCAAGAGCAGCGACTCTGCCTTGACCCTGAAAGCTCAGTCTATTTATTGATTATAAACTATGATCCAGGCACAGTTCAGGTTCCCAACTATATGCGACTGGGACTACTCAAACCCCTTTATTACAATCCACAGCAGAATCATCTCTTAGCACAATCTCATACAAAGAGCAGAGTTACTGACTCAGCTACCTAAATCAGACACTCTATATCCAAGAAGAGCGGCCATTGTGAGTTGACTCTGCCTAAATCCTAGACGCTAATACAAGCCACTATTTATAGATTATAAAATCTGATCCTGGATTCGCAATATCTCTAACGTATAATAGTATGCGACTACTCAGCGCCAAACCGCCTTGCATTTCGCATTTCGAAACACTTCAGAACACGCTTCCAGCATTACCACACCCGAGGATAAGAGCAACTGACTCAGCTACCCAAATCAGCGCCTCCATTTCCAAGAGCAGCGACTCTGCCTTGACACTGGTACCTCAATCTATTTATGGATTAAAAACTAATATCCACGCCCAATTCAGCTCCCCAACTAGAAGCGACTGGGACGACTCATCCCTGTGCATTACAATCTACTGCAGAATCCTCTCATAGCACAATCTCATACAAAGAGCAGAGTCACTGACTCAGCTACCCAAATCAGACACTCTATATCCAAGAAGAGTGGCCATTGTGAGTTGATTCTGCCTAAATCCTAGACGCTAATACAAGCCACTATTTATAGACAATAAAAACTGATCATGGATTAGCCATACCTCTAACCTATAATAGTATGTGACTACCCAGCCCTTAACCCCGCTGCATTTCGTAATTCTCCACAACTCGCTTACAGCAGCATCGTGCCCGAGGAGTAGAGCCACTGACTCAGCTACCCAAATCAGCGCCTCCATTTCCATGAGCAGCGACTCTGCCTTGACCCTGAAAGCTCAGTCTATTTATTGATTATAAACTATGATCCAGGCCCAGTTCAGGTTCCCAACTATATGCGACTGGGACTACTCGATCCCCTTTCTTACAATCCACAGCAGAATCATCTCTTAGCACAATCTCATACAAAGAGCAGAGTTAATGACTCAGCTACCTAAATCAGACACTCTATATCCAAGAAGAGCGGCCATTGTGAGTTGATTCTGCCTAAATCCTAGACACTAATTCAAGCCACTATTTATAGATTATAGAAACTGATCCTGGATTCGCTATATCTCTAACGTATAATAGTATGCGATAACTCAGCGCCAAACCGCCTTGCATTTCGCATTTCGAAACACTTCAGAACACACTTCCAGCAGTACCACACCCGAGGATAAGAGCCACTGACTCAGCTACCCAAATCAGCGCCTCCATTTCCAAGAGCAGAGACTCTGCCTTGACACTGGTACCTCAATCTTTTTATGGATTCATAATTAATATCCACGCCCAATTCAGCTCCCCAACTAGAAGCGACTGGGACGACTCAACCCTGTGGATTACAATCTACTGCAGAATCCTCTCAAAGAACAATATCATACAAAGAGCAGAGTCACTGACTCAGCTACCCACATCAGACACTCTATATCCAAGAAGAGTGGCCATTGTGAGTTGATTCTGCCTAAATCATAGACGCTAATACAAGCCACTATTTATAGACAATAAAAACTGATCATGGATTAGCCATACCTCTAACCTATAATAGTATGTGACTACCCAGCCCTTAACCCCGCTGCATTTCGTAATTCTCCACAACCCGCTTACAGCAGCATCATGCCCGAGGAGTATAGCCACTGACTCAGCTACCCAAATCAGCGCCTCCATTTCCAAGAGCAGCGACTCTGCCTTGACCCTGAAAGCTCAGTCTATTTATTGATTATAAACTATGATCCAGGCCCAGATCAGGTTCCCAACTATATGCGACTGGGACTACTCAATCCCCTTTATTACAATCCACAGCAGAATCATCTCTTAGCACAATCCCATACAAAGAGCAGAGTTACTGACTCAGCTACCTAAATCAGACACTCTATATCCATGAAGAGCGGTCATTGTGAGTTGATTCTGCCTAAATCCTAGACGCTAATAGAAGCCACTATTTATAGATTATAAAAACTGATCCTGGATTCGCTATATCTCTAAAGTATAAAAGTATGCGACTACTCAGCGCCAAACCGCCTTGCATTTCGCATTTCGAAACACTTCAGAACACGCTTCCAGCAGTACCACACCCGAGGATAAGAGCCACTGACTCAGCTACCAAAATCAGCGCCTCCATTTCCAAGAGCAGCGACTCTGCCTTGACACTGGTACCTCAATCTATTTATGGATTAAAAACTAATATCCACGCCTATTTCAGCTCCCCAACTAGAAGCGACTGGGACGACTCATCCCTGTGCATTACAATCTACTGCAGAATCCTCTCATAGCACAATCTCATACAAAGAGCAGAGTCACTGACTCAGCTACCCAAATCAGACACTCTATATCCAAGAAGAGTGGCCATTGTGAGTTGATTCTGCCTAAATCCTAGACGCTAATACAAGCCACTATTTATAGACAATAAAAACTGATCATGGATTAGCCATACCTCTAACCTATAATAGTATGTGACTACCCAGCCCTTAACCCCGCTGCATTTCGTAATTCTCCACAACTCGCTTACAGCAGCATCATGCCCGAGGAGTAGAGCCACTGACTCAGCTACCCAAATCAGCGCCTCCATTTCCATGAGCAGCGACTCTGCCTTGACCCTGAAAGCTCAGTCTATTTATTGATTATAAACTATGATCCAGGCCCAGTTCAGGTTCCCAACTATATGCGACTGGGACTACTCGATCCCCTTTATTACAATCCACAGCAGAATCATCTCTTAGCACAATCTCATACAAAGAGCAGAGTTAATAACTCAGCTACCTAAATCAGACATTCATATCCAAGATGAGCGGCCATTGTGAGTTGATTCTGCCTAAATCCTAGACGCTAATACAAGCCACTATTTATAGATTATAAAAACTGATCCTGGATTTGCTACATCTCTAACGTATAATAGTATGCGACTACTCAGCGCCAAACCGCCTTGCATTTCGCATTTCGAAACACTTCAGAACACGCTTCCAGCAGTACCACACCCGAGGATAAGAGCCACTGACTCAGCTAACCAAATCAGCGCCTCCATTTCCAAGAGCAGCGACTCTGTCTTGACACTGGTACCTCAATGTATTTATGGATTCATAATTAATATCCACGCCCAATTCAGTTCCCCCACTAGAAGCGACTGGGACGACTCAACCCTGTGCATTACAATCTACTGCAGAATCCTCTCGGAGCACAATCTCATACATAGAGCAGAGTCACTGACTCAGCTACCCACATCAGACACTCTGTATCCAAGAAAAGTGGCCATTGTGAGTTGATTCTGCCTAAATCCTAGACGCTAATACAAGCCACTATTTATAGACAATAAAAACTGATCATGGATTAGCCATACCTCTCACCTATAATAGTATGTGACAACCCAGCCCTTAACCCCGCTGCATTTCGTAATTCTCCACAACCCGCTTACAGCAGCATCATGCTCGGGGAGTAGAGCCACTGACTCAGCTACCCAAATCAGCACCTCCATTTCCATGAGCAGCGACTCTGCCTTGACCCTGAAAGCTCAGTCTATTTATTGATTATAAACTATGATCCAGGCCCAGTCAGGTTCCCAACTATATGCGACTGGGACTACTCAATCCCCTTTATTACAATCCACAGCAGAATCATCTGTTCGCACAATCTCATACAAAGAGCAGAGTTACTGACTCAGCTACCTAAATCAGACACTCTATATCCAAGAAGAGCGGCCATTGTGAGTTGATTCTGCCTAAATCCTAGACGCTAATACAAGCCACTATTTCTAGATTATAAAAACTGATCCTGGATTCGCTATATCTCTAACGTATAATAGTATGCGACTACTCAGCGCCAAACCGCCTTGCATTTCGCATTTCGAAACACTTCAGAACACGCTTCCAGCAGTACCACACCCGAGGATAAGAGCCACTGACTCAGCTACCCAAATCAGAGCCTCCAATTCCAAGAGCAGCGACTCTGCCTTGACACTGGTACCTCAATCTATTTATGGATTAAAAACGAATATCCACGCCTAATTCAGCTCCCCAACTAGAAGCGACTGGGACGACTCATCCCTGTGCATTACAATCTACTGCAGAATCCTCTCATAGCACAATCTCATACAAAGAGCAGAGTCACTGACTCAGCTACCCAAATCAGACACTCTATATCCAAGAAGAGTGGCCATTGTGAGTTGATTCTGCCTAAATCCTAGACGCTAATACAAGCCACTATTTATAGACAATAAAAACTGATCGTGGATTAGCCATACCTCTAACCTATAATAGTATGTGACTACCCAGCCCTTAACCCCGCTGCATTTCGTAATTCTCCACAACCCGCTTACAGCAGCATCATGCCCGAGGAGTATAGCCACTGACTCAGCTACCCAAATCAGCGCCTCCATTTCCAAGAGCAGCGACTCTGCCTTGACCCTGAAAGCTCAGTCTATTTATTGATTATAAACTATGATCCAGGCCCAGATCAGGTTCCCAACTATATGCGACTGGGACTACTCAATCCCCTTTATTACAATCCACAGCAGAATCATCTCTTAGCACAATCCCATACAAAGAGCAGAGTTACTGACTCAGCTACCTAAATCAGACACTCTATATCCATGAAGAGCGGTCATTGTGAGTTGATTCTGCCTAAATCCTAGACGCTAATAGAAGCCACTATTTATAGATTATAAAAACTGATCCTGGATTCGCTATATCTCTAAAGTATAAAAGTATGCGACTACTCAGCGCCAAACCGCCTTGCATTTCGCATTTCGAAACACTTCAGAACACGCTTCCAGCAGTACCACACCCGAGGATAAGAGCCACTGACTCAGCTACCAAAATCAGCGCCTCCATTTCCAAGAGCAGCGACTCTGCCTTGACACTGGTACCTCAATCTATTTATGGATTAAAAACTAATATCCACGCCTATTTCAGCTCCCCAACTAGAAGCGACTGGGACGACTCATCCCTGTGCATTACAATCTACTGCAGAATCCTCTCATAGCACAATCTCATACAAAGAGCAGAGTCACTGACTCAGCTACCCAAATCAGACACTCTATATCCAAGAAGAGTGGCCATTGTGAGTTGATTCTGCCTAAATCCTAGACGCTAATACAAGGCACTATTTATAGACAATAAAAACTGATCATGGATTTGCCATACCTCTAACCTATAATAGTATGTGACTAACCAGCCCTTAACCCCGCTGCATTTCGTAATTCTCCACAACTCGCTTACAGCAGCATCATGCCCGAGGAGTAGAGCCACTGACTCAGGTACCCAAATCAGCGCCTCCATTTCCATGAACAGCGACTCTGCCTTGACCCTGAAAGCTCAGTCTATTTATTGATTATAAACTATGATCCAGGCCCAGTCAGGTTCCCAACTATATGCGACTGGGTCTACTCAATCCCCTTTATTACAATCCACAGCAGAATCATCTGTTCGCACAATCTCATACAAAGAGCAGAGTTACTGACTCAGCTACCTAAATCAGACACTCTATATCCAAGAAGAGCGGCCATTGTGAGTTGATTCTGCCTAAATCCTAGACGCTAATACAAGCCACTATTTATAGATTATAAAAACTGATCCTGGATTCGCTATATCTCTAACGTATAATAGTATGCGACTACTCAGCGCCAAACCGCCTTGCATTTCGCATTTCGAAACACTTCAGAACACGCTTCCAGCAGTACCACACCCGAGGATAAGAGCCACTGACTCAGCTACCCAAATCAGAGCCTCCAATTCCAAGAGCAGCGACTCTGCCTTGACACTGGTACCTCAATCTATTTATGGATTAAAAACTAATATCCACGCCTAATTCAGCTCCCCAACTAGAAGCGACTGGGACGACTCATCCCTGTGCATTACAATCTACTGCAGAATCCTCTCATAGCACAATCTCATACAAAGAGCAGAGTCACTGACTCAGCTACCCAAATCAGACACTCTATATCCAAGAAGAGTGGCCATTGTGAGTTGATTCTGCCTAAATCCTAGACGCTAATACAAGCCACTATTTATAGACAATAAAAACTGATCGTGGATTAGCCATACCTCTAACCTATAATAGTATGTGACTACCCAGCCCTTAACCCCGCTGCATTTCGTAATTCTCCACAACCCGCTTACAGCAGCATCATGCCCGAGGAGTATAGCCACTGACTCAGCTACCCAAATCAGCGCCTCCATTTCCAAGAGCAGCGACTCTGCCTTGACCCTGAAAGCTCAGTCTATTTATTGATTATAAACTATGATCCAGGCCCAGTTCAGGTTCCCAACTATATGCGACTGGGACTACTCAATCCCCTTTATTACAATCCACAGCAGAATCATCTCTTAGCACAATCTCATACAAAGAGCAGAGTTACTGACTCAGCTACCTAAATCAGACACTCTATATCCAATAAGAGCGGCCATTGTGAGTTGATTCTGCCTAAATCCTGGACGCTAATACAAGCCACTATTTATAGATTATAAAAACTGATCCTGGATTCGCTAAATCTCTAACGTATAATAGTATGCGATAACTCAGCGCCAAACCGCCTTGCATTTCGCATTTCGAAACACTTCAGAACACGCTTCCAGCAGTACCACACCCGAGGATAAGAGCCACTGACTCAGCTACCCAAATCAGCGCCTCCATTTCCAAGAGCAGCGACTCTGCCTTGACACTGGTACCTCAATCTTTTTATGGATTCATAATTAATATCCACGCCCAATTCAGCTCCCCAACTAGAAGCGACTGGGACGACTCAACCCTGTGGATTACAATCTACTGCAGAATCCTCTCATAGCACAATCTCATACAAAGAGCAGAGTCACTGACTCAGCTACCCACATCAGACACTCTATATCCAAGAAGAGTGGCCATTGTGAGTTGATTCTGCCTAAATCGTAGACGCTAATACAAGCCACTATTTATAGACAATAAAAACTGATCATGGATTAGCCATACCTCTAACCTATAATAGTATGTGACTACCCAGCCCTTAACCCCGCTGCATTTCGTAATTCTCCACAACCCGCTTACAGCAGCATCATGCCCGAGGAGTAGAGCCACTGACTCAGCTACCCAAATCAGCGCCTCCATTTCCAAGAGCAGCGACTCTGCCTTGACCCTGAAAGCTCAGTCTATTTATTGATTATAAACTATGATCCAGGCACAGTTCAGGTTCCCAACTATATGCGACTGGGACTACTCAAACCCCTTTATTACAATCCACAGCAGAATCATCTCTTAGCACAATCTCATACAAAGAGCAGAGTTACTGACTCAGCTACCTAAATCAGACACTCTATATCCAAGAAGAGCGGCCATTGTGAGTTGACTCTGCCTAAATCCTAGACGCTAATACAAGCCACTATTTATAGATTATAAAATCTGATCCTGGATTCGCAATATCTCTAACGTATAATAGTATGCGACTACTCAGCGCCAAACCGCCTTGCATTTCGCATTTCGAAACACTTCAGAACACGCTTCCAGCATTACCACACCCGAGGATAAGAGCAACTGACTCAGCTACCCAAATCAGCGCCTCCATTTCCAAGAGCAGCGACTCTGCCTTGACACTGGTACCTCAATCTATTTATGGATTAAAAACTAATATCCACGCCCAATTCAGCTCCCCAACTAGAAGCGACTGGGACGACTCATCCCTGTGCATTACAATCTACTGCAGAATCCTCTCATAGCACAATCTCATACAAAGAGCAGAGTCACTGACTCAGCTACCCAAATCAGACACTCTATATCCAAGAAGAGTGGCCATTGTGAGTTGATTCTGCCTAAATCCTAGACGCTAATACAAGCCACTATTTATAGACAATAAAAACTGATCATGGATTAGCCATACCTCTAACCTATAATAGTATGTGACTACCCAGCCCTTAACCCCGCTGCATTTCGTAATTCTCCACAACTCGCTTACAGCAGCATCGTGCCCGAGGAGTAGAGCCACTGACTCAGCTACCCAAATCAGCGCCTCCATTTCCATGAGCAGCGACTCTGCCTTGACCCTGAAAGCTCAGTCTATTTATTGATTATAAACTATGATCCAGGCCCAGTTCAGGTTCCCAACTATATGCGACTGGGACTACTCGATCCCCTTTCTTACAATCCACAGCAGAATCATCTCTTAGCACAATCTCATACAAAGAGCAGAGTTAATGACTCAGCTACCTAAATCAGACACTCTATATCCAAGAAGAGCGGCCATTGTGAGTTGATTCTGCCTAAATCCTAGACACTAATTCAAGCCACTATTTATAGATTATAGAAACTGATCCTGGATTCGCTATATCTCTAACGTATAATAGTATGCGATAACTCAGCGCCAAACCGCCTTGCATTTCGCATTTCGAAACACTTCAGAACACACTTCCAGCAGTACCACACCCGAGGATAAGAGCCACTGACTCAGCTACCCAAATCAGCGCCTCCATTTCCAAGAGCAGAGACTCTGCCTTGACACTGGTACCTCAATCTTTTTATGGATTCATAATTAATATCCACGCCCAATTCAGCTCCCCAACTAGAAGCGACTGGGACGACTCAACCCTGTGGATTACAATCTACTGCAGAATCCTCTCAAAGAACAATATCATACAAAGAGCAGAGTCACTGACTCAGCTACCCACATCAGACACTCTATATCCAAGAAGAGTGGCCATTGTGAGTTGATTCTGCCTAAATCATAGACGCTAATACAAGCCACTATTTATAGACAATAAAAACTGATCATGGATTAGCCATACCTCTAACCTATAATAGTATGTGACTACCCAGCCCTTAACCCCGCTGCATTTCGTAATTCTCCACAACCCGCTTACAGCAGCATCATGCCCGAGGAGTAGAGCCACTGACTCAGCTACCCAAATCAGCGCCTCCATTTCCAAGAGCAGCAACTCTGCCTTGACCCTGAAAGCTCAGTCTATTTATTGATTATAAACTATGATCCAGGCACAGTTCAGGTTCCGAACTATATGCGACTGGGACTACTCAAACCCCTTCATTACAATCCACAGCAGAATCATCTCTTAGCACAATCTCATACAAAGAGCAGAGTTACTGACTCAGTTACCTAAATCAGACACTCTATATCCAAGAAGAGCGGCCATTGTGAGTTGACTCTGCCTAAATCCTAGACGCTAATACAAGCCACTATTTATAGATTATAAAACTGATCCTGGATTCGCTATATCTCTAACGTATAATAGTATGCGACTACTCAGCGCCAAACCGCCTTGCATTTCGCATTTCGAAATACTTCAGAACACGCTTCCAGCAGTACCACACCCGAGGATAAGAGCCACTGACTCAGCTACCCAAATCAGCGCCTCCATTTCCAAGAGCAGCGACTCTGCCTTGACACTGGTACCTCAATCTATTTATGGATTAAAAACTAATATCCACGCCCAATTCAGCTCCCCAACTAGAAGCAACTGGGACGACTCATCCCTGTGCATTACAATCTACTGCAGAATCCTCTCATAGCACAATCTCATACAAAGAGCAGAGTCACTGACTCAGCTACCCAAATCAGACACTCTATATCCAAGAAGAGTGGCCATTGTGAGTTGATTCTGCCTAAATCCTAGACGCTAATACAAGCCACTATTTATAGACAATAAAAACTGATCATGGATTAGCCATACCTCTAACCTATAATAGTATGTGACTACCCAGCCCTTAACCCCGCTGCATTTCGTAATTCTCCACAACTCGCTTACAGCAGCATCATGCCCGAGGAGTAGAGCCACTGACTCAGCTACCCAAATCAGCGCCTCCATTTCCATGAGCAGCGACTCTGCCTTGACCCTGAAAGCTCAGTCTATTTATTGATTATAAACTATGATCCAGGCCCAGTTCAGGTTCCCAACTATATGCGACTGGGACTACTCGTTCCCCTTTATTACAATCCACAGCAGAATCATCTCTTAGCACAATCTCATACAAAGAGCAGAGTTAATGACTCAGCTACCTAAATCAGACACTCATATCCAAGATGAGCGGCCATTGTGAGTTGATTCTGCCTAAATCCTAGACGCTAATACAAGCCACTTTTTATAGATTATAAAAACTGATCCTGGATTCGCTACATCTCTAACGTATAATAGTATGCGACTACTCAGCGCCAAACCGCCTTGCATTTCGCATTTCGAAACACTTCAGAACACGCTTCCAGCAGTACCACACCCGAGGATAAGAGCCACTGACTCAGCTAACCAAATCAGCGCCTCCATTTCCAAGAGCAGCGACTCTGTCTTGACACTGGTACCTCAATGTATTTATGGATTCATAATTAATATCCACGCCCAATTCAGCTCCCCAACTAGAAGCGACTGGGATGACTCAACCCTGTGCATTACAATCTACTGCAGAATCCTCTCATAGCACAATCTCATACATAGAGCAGAGTCACTGACTCAGCTACCCACATCAGACACTCTATATCCAAGAAGAGTGGCCATTGTGAGTTGATTCTGCCTAAATCCTAGACGCTAATACAAGCCACTATTTATAGACAATAAAAACTGATCATGGATTAGCCATACCTCTAACCTATAATAGTATGTGACAACTAAGGGTGGGCGTAGTTCGCGAAGTAGCACTTCGCGAAGCTACGCAAAGTGAAGTTCGCACTACGCGAGCTACGGGAAGCACTTCGCGAACTGCGTAGTAACATGTTCGCACTGTGCAAGATGTTGTTTTCAATGATTGCACAGTGCAGACAAGCAACCGGCACTGTGCAATCATTGAAAATGGCATCTTGCACAGTGCGAGCTGTAGTTTTCTGCTGCTCGAGTAGATTTTTACTCGAGCGGCAGCTTTCTCAACGCGAACTGGTAGTTTCTCATCGCGAGCGGTCGCGAGCATACGCGACCTCTCGCAATGAGAAACCTGACCTCCTCGCGTTGGGAATCTCGCCGGGAGGTTTATTTTCCATGCTCGCGATCGCGAACAAGGAAAAAGTCTCGCCGGGATGTCATTTTGCTTGCTCGCGGTCGCCAACTTGACGTTGAGGACCGCGAGCAAGCAAAAAATGACCGCAGCACTACGCTACGCGTGTTCGCACTGTGCTACGTGCAGTTCGCGTAGTGCGAAGTAGCGTAACCCCGCTGCATTTCGTAATTCTCCACAACCCGCTTACAGCAGCATCATGCTCGGGGAGTAGAGCCACTGACTCAGCTACCCAAATCAGCGCCTCCATTTCCAAGAGCAGCGACTCTGCCTTGACACTGGTACCTCAATCTATTTATGGATTAAAAACTAATATCCACGCCTATTTCAGCTCCCCAACTAGAAGCGACTGGGACGACTCATCCCTGTGCATTACAATCTACTGCAGAATCCTCTCATAGCACAATCTCATACAAAGAGCAGAGTCACTGACTCAGCTACCCAAATCAGACACTCTATATCCAAGAAGAGTGGCCATTGTGAGTTGATTCTGCCTAAATCCTAGACGCTAATACAAGCCACTATTTATAGACAATAAAAACTGATCATGGATTTGCCATACCTCTAACCTATAATAGTATGTAACTAACCAGCCATTTACCCCGCTGCATTTCGTAATTCTCCACAACTCGCTTACAGCAGCATCATGCCCGAGGAGTAGAGCCACTGACTCAGGTACCCAAATCAGCGCCTCCATTTCCATGAACAGCGACTCTGCCTTGACCCTGAAAGCTCAGTCTATTTATTGATTATAAACTATGATCCAGGCCCAGTCAGGTTCCCAACTATATGCGACTGGGACTACTCAATCCCCTTTATTACAATCCACAGCAGAATCATCTGTTCGCACCATCTCATACAAAGAGCAGAGTTACTGACTCAGCTACCTAAATCAGACACTCTATATCCAAGAAGAGCGGCCATTGTGAGTTGATTCTGCCTAAATCCTAGACGCTAATACAAGCCACTATTTATAGATGATAAAAACTGATCCTGGATTCGCTATATCTCTAACGTATAATAGTATGCGACTACTCAGCGCCAAACCGCCTTGCATTTTGCATTTTGAAACACTTCAGAACACGCTTCCAGCAGTACCACACCCGAGGATAAGAGCCACTGACTCAGCTACCCAAATCAGAGCCTCCAATTCCAAGAGCAGCGACTCTGCCTTGACACTGGTACCTCAATCTATTTATGGATTAAAAACTAATATCCACGCCTAATTCAGCTCCCCAACTAGAAGCGACTGGGACGACTCATCCCTGTGCATTACAATCTACTGCAGAATCCTCTCATAGCACAATCTCATACAAAGAGCAGAGTCACTGACTCAGCTACCCAAATCAGACACTCTATATCCAAGAAGAGTGGCCATTGTGAGTTGATTCTGCCTAAATCCTAGACGCTAATACAAGCCACTATTTATAGACAATAAAAACTGATCGTGGATTAGCCATACCTCTAACCTATAATAGTATGTGACTACCCAGCCCTTAACCCCGCTGCATTTCGTAATTCTCCACAACCCGCTTACAGCAGCATCATGCCCGAGGAGTATAGCCACTGACTCAGCTACCCAAATCAGCGCCTCCATTTCCAAGAGCAGCGACTCTGCCTTGACCCTGAAAGCTCAGTCTATTTATTGATTATAAACTATGATCCAGGCCCAGATCAGGTTCCCAACTATATGCGACTGGGACTACTCAATCCCCTTTATTACAATCCACAGCAGAATCATCTCTTAGCACAATCCCATACAAGGAGCCGAGTTACTGACTCAGCTACCTAAATCAGACACTCTATATCCAAGAAGAGCGGTCATTGTGAGTTGATTCTGCCTAAATCCTAGACGCTAATAGAAGCCACTATTTATAGATTATAAAAACTGATCCTGGATTCGCTATATCTCTAAAGTATAATAGTATGCGACTACTCAGCGCCAAACCGCCTTGCATTTCGCATTTCGAAACACTTCAGAACACGCTTCCAGCAGTACCACACCCGAGGATAAGAGCCACTGACTCAGCTACCAAAATCAGCGCCTCCATTTCCAAGAGCAGCGACTCTGCCTTGACACTGGTACCTCAATCTATTTATGCATTAAAAACTAATATCCACGCCTATTTCAGCTCCCCAACTAGAAGCGACTGGGACGACTCATCCCTGTGCATTACAATCTACTGCAGAATCCTCTCATAGCACAATCTCATACAAAGAGCAGAGTCACTGACTCAGCTACCCAAATCAGACACTCTATATCCAAGAAGAGTGGCCATTGTGAGTTGATTCTGCCTAAATCCTAGACGCTAATACAAGCCACTATTTATAGACAATAAAAACTGATCATGGATTTGCCATACCTCTAACCTATAATAGTATGTGACTAACCAGCCCTTAACCCCGCTGCATTTCGTAATTCTCCACAACTCGCTTACAGCAGCATCATGCCCGAGGAGTAGAGCCACTGACTCAGGTACCCAAAAAAGAGCCTCCATTTCCATGAACAGCGACTCTGCCTTGACCCTGAAAGCTCAGTCTATTTATTGATTATAAACTATGATCCAGGCCCAGTCAGGTTCCCAACGATATGCGACTGGGACTACTCAATCCCCTTTATTACAATCCACAGCAGAATCATCTCTTCGCACAATCTCATACAAAGAGCAGAGTTACTGACTAAGCTACCTAAATCAGACACTCTATATCCAAGAAGAGCGGCCATTGTGAGTTGATTCTGCCTAAATCCTAGACGCTAATAAAAGCCACTATTTATAGATTATAAAAACTGATCCTGG
This sequence comes from Triturus cristatus, assembly GCF_964204655.1. Taxonomy (NCBI): domain Eukaryota; kingdom Metazoa; phylum Chordata; class Amphibia; order Caudata; family Salamandridae; genus Triturus; species Triturus cristatus. The sequence continues at coordinate 1,473,685,378 of NC_140591.1, read as the reverse complement.
ATTCGCTATATCTCTAACGTATAATAGTATGCGACTACTCAGCGCCAAACCGCCTTGCATTTCGCATTTCGAAACACTTCAGGACACGCTTCCAGCAGTACCACACCCGAGGATAAGAGCCACTGACTCAGCTACCCAAATCAGCGCCTCCAATTCCAAGAGCAGCGAATCTGCCTTGACACTGGTACCTCAATCTATTTATGGATTAAAAACTAATATCCACGCCTAATTCAGCTCCCCAACTAGAAGCGACTGGGACGACTCATCCCTGTGCATTACAATCTACTGCAGAATCCTCTCCTAGCACAATCTCATACAAAGAGCAGAGTCACTGACTCAGCTACCCAAATCAGACACTCTATATCCAAGAAGAGTGGCCATTGTAAGTTGATTCTGCCTAAATCCTAGACGCTAATACAAGCCACTATTTATAGACAATAAAAACTGATCGTGGATTAGCCATACCTCTAACCTATAATAGTATGTGACTACCCAGCCCTTAACCCCGCTGCATTTCGTAATTCTCCACAACCCGCTTACAGCAGCATCATGCCCGAGGAGTATAGCCACTGACTCAGCTACCCAAATCAGCGCCTCCATTTCCAAGAGCAGCGACTCTGCCTTGACCCTGAAAGCTCAGTCTATTTATTGATTATAAACTATGATCCAGGCCCAGTTCAGGTTCCCAACTATATGCGACTGGGACTACTCAATCCCCTTTATTACAATCCACAGCAGAATCATCTCTTAGCACAATCTCATACAAAGAGCAGAGTTACTGACTCAGCTACCTAAATCAGACACTCTATATCCAATAAGAGCGGCCATTGTGAGTTGATTCTGCCTAAATCCTGGACGCTAATACAAGCCACTATTTATAGATTATAAAAACTGATCCTGAATTCGCTAAATCTCTAACGTATAATAGTATGCGATAACTCAGCGCCAAACTGCCTTGCATTTTGCATTTCGAAACACTTCAGAACACGCTTCCAGCAGTACCACACCCGAGGATAAGAGCCACTGACTCAGCTACCCAAATCAGCGCCTCCATTTCCAAGAGCAGCGACTCTGCCTTGACACTGGTACCTCAATCTTTTTATGGATTCATAATTAATATCCACGCCCAATTCAGCTCCCCAACTAGAAGCGACTGGGACGACTCAACCCTGTGGATTACAATCTACTGCAGAATCCTCTCATAGCACAATCTCATACAAAGAGCAGAGTCACTGACTCAGCTACCCACATCAGACACTCTATATCCAAGAAGAATGGCCATTATGAGTTGATTCTGCCTAAATCGTAGACGCTAATACAAGCCACTATTTATAGACAATAAAAACTGATCATGGATTAGCCATACCTCTAACCTATAATAGTATGTGACTACCCAGCCCTTAACCCCGCTGCATTTCGTAATTCTCCACAACCCGCTTACAGCAGCATCATGCCTGAGGAGTATAGCCACTGACTCAGCTACCCAAATCAGCGCCTCCATTTCCAAGAGCAGCGACTCTGCCTTGACCCTGAAAGCTCAGTCTATTTATTGATTATAAACTATGATCCAGGCCCAGTTCAGGTTCCCAACTATATGCGACTGGGACTACTCAATCCCCTTTATTACAATCCACAGCAGAATCATCTCTTAGCACAATCTCATACAAAGAGCAGAGTTACTGACTCAGCTACCTAAATCAGACACTCTATATCCAATAAGAGTGGCCATTGTGAGTTGATTCTGCCTAAATCCTGGACGCTAATACAACCCACTATTTATAGATTATAAAAACTGATCCTGGATTCGCTAAATCTCTAACGTATAATAGTATGCGATAACTCAGCGCCAAACCGCTTTGCATTTCGCATTTCGAAACACTTCAGAACACGCTTCCAGCAGTACCACACCCGTGGATAAGAGCCACTGACTCAGCTACCCAAATCAGCGCCTCCATTTCCAAGAGCAGCGACTCTGCCTTGACACTGGTACCTCAATCTTTTTATGGATTCATAATTAATATCCACGCCCAATTCAGCTCCCCAACTAGAAGCGACTGGGACGACTCAACCCTGTGCATTACAATCTACTGCAGAATCCTCTCATAGCACAATCTCATACATAGAGCAGAGTCACTGACTCAGCTACCCAAATCAGACACTCTATATCCAAGAAGAGTGGCCATTGTGAGTTGATTCTGCCTAAATCCTAGACGCTAATACAAGCCACTATTTATAGACAATAAAAACTGATCATGGATTTGCCATACCTCTAACCTATAATAGTATGTGACTAACCAGCCCGTAACCCCGCTGCATTTCGTAATTCTCCACAACCCGCTTACAGCAGCATCATGCCCGAGGAGTAGAGCCACTGACTCAGCTACCCAAATCAGTGCCTCCATTTCCAAGAGCAGCGACTCTGCCTTGACCCTGAAAGCTCAGTCTATTTATTGATTATAAACTATGATCCAGGCCCAGTGAGGTTCCCAACGATATGCGACTGGGACTACTCAATCCCCTTTATTACAATCCACAGCAGAATCATCTCTTCGCACAATCTCATACAAAGAGCAGAGTTACTGACTAAGCTACCTAAATCAGACACTCTATATCCAAGAAGAGCGGCCATTGTGAGTTGATTCTGCCTGAATCCTAGACGCTAATAAAAGCCACTATTTATAGATTATAAAAACTGATCCTGGATTCGCTATATCTCTAACGTATAATAGTATGCGACTACTCAGCGCCAAACCGCCTTGCATTTCGCATTTCGAAACACTTCAGGACACGCTTCCAGCAGTACCACACCCGAGGATAAGAGCCACTGACTCAGCTACCCAAATCAGCGCCTCCAATTCCAAGAGCAGCGAATCTGCCTTGACACTGGTACCTCAATCTATTAATGGATTAAAAACTAATATCCACGCCTAATTCAGCTCCCCAACTAGAAGCGACTGGGACGACTCATCCCTGTGCATTACAATCTACTGCAGAATCCTCTCCTAGCACAATCTCATACAAAGAGCAGAGTCACTGACTCAGCTACCCAAATCAGACACTCGATATCCAAGAAGAGTGGCCATTGTAAGTTGATTCTGCCTAAATCCTAGACGCTAATACAAGCCACTATTTATAGACAATAAAAACTGATCGTGGATTAGCCATACCTCTAACCTATAATAGTATGTGACTACCCAGCCCTTAACCCCGCTGCATTTCGTAATTCTCCACAACCCGCTTACAGCAGCATCATGCCCGAGGAGTATAGCCACTGACTCAGCTACCCAAATCAGCGCCTCCATTTCCAAGAGCAGCGACTCTGCCTTGACCCTGAAAGCTCAGTCTATTTATTGATTATAAACTATGATCCAGGCCCAGTTCAGGTTCCCAACTATATGCGACTGGGACTACTCAATCCCCTTTATTACAATCCACAGCAGAATCATCTCTTAGCACAATCTCATACAAAGAGCAGAGTTACTGACTCAGCTACCTAAATCAGACACTCTATATCCAATAAGAGCGGCCATTGTGAGTTGATTCTGCCTAAATCCTGGACGCTAATACAAGCCACTATTTATAGATTATAAAAACTGATCCTGGATTCGCTAAATCTCTAACGCATAATAGTATGCGATAACTCAGCGCCAAACTGCCTTGCATTTTGCATTTCGAAACACTTCAGAACACGCTTCCAGCAGTACCACACCCGAGGATAAGAGCCACTGACTCAGCTACCCAAATCAGCGCCTCCATTTCCAAGAGCAGCGACTCTGCCTTGACACTGGTACCTCAATCTTTTTATGGATTCATAATTAATATCCACGCCCAATTCAGCTCCCCAACTAGAAGCGACTGGGACGACTCAACCCTGTGGATTACAATCTACTGCAGAATCCTCTCATAGCACAATCTCATACAAAGAGCAGAGTCACTGACTCAGCTACCCACATCAGACACTCTATATCCAAGAAGAGTGGCCATTATGAGTTGATTCTGCCTAAATCGTAGACGCTAATACAAGCCACTATTTATAGACAATAAAAACTGATCATGGATTAGCCATACCTCTAACCTATAATAGTATGTGACTACCCAGCCCTTAACCCCGCTGCATTTCGTAATTCTCCACAACCCGCTTACTGCAGCATCATGCCCGAGGAGTATAGCCACTGACTCAGCTACCCAAATCAGCGCCTCCATTTCCAAGAGCAGCGACTCTGCCTTGACCCTGAAATCTCAGTCTATTTATTGATTATAAACTATGATCCAGGCCCAGTTCAGGTTCCCAACTATATGCGACTGGGACTACTCAATCCCCTTTATTACAATCCACAGCAGAATCATCTCTTAGCACAATCTCATACAAAGAGCAGAGTTACTGACTCAGCTACCTAAATCAGACACTCTATATCCAATAAGAGTGGCCATTGTGAGTTGATTCTGCCTAAATCCTGGACGCTAATACAAGCCACTATTTATAGATTATAAAAACTGATCCTGGATTCGCTAAATCTCTAACGTATAATAGTATGCGATAACTCAGCGCCAAACCGCTTTGCATTTCGCATTTCGAAACACTTCAGAACACGCTTCCAGCAGTACCACACCCGAGGATAAGAGCCACTGACTCAGCTACCCAAATCAGCGCCTCCATTTCCAAGAGCAGCGACTCTGCCTTGACACTGGTACCTCAATCTTTTTATGGATTCATAATTAATATCCACGCCCAATTCAGCTCCCCAACTAGAAGCGACTGGGACGACTCAACCCTGTGCATTACAATCTACTGCAGAATCCTCTCATAGCACAATCTCATACATAGAGCAGAGTCACTGACTCAGCTACCCACATCAGACACTCTATATCCAAGAAGAGTGGCCATTGTGAGTTGATTCTGCCTAAATCGTAGACGCTAATACAAGCCACTATTTATAGACAATAAAAACTGATCATGGATTAGCCATACCTCTAACCTATAATAGTATGTGACTACCCAGCCCTTAACCCCGCTGCATTTCGTAATTCTCCACAACCCGCTTACAGCAGCATCATTCCCGAGGAGTAGAGCCACTGACTCAGCTACCCAAATCAGCGCCTCCATTTCCAAGAGCAGCGACTCTGCCTTGACCCTGAAAGCTCAGTCTATTTATTGATTATAAACTATGATCCAGGCACAGTTCAGGTTCCCAACTATATGCGACTGGGACTACTCAAACCCCTTTATTACAATCCACAGCAGAATCATCTCTTAGCACAATCTCATACAAAGAGCAGAGTTACTGACTCAGCTACCTAAATCAGACACTCTATATCCAAGAAGAGCGGCCATTGTGAGTTGACTCTGCCTAAATCCTAGACGCTAATACAAGCCACTATTTATAGATTATAAAATCTGATCCTGGATTCGCAATATCTCTAACGTATAATAGTATGCGACTACTCAGCGCCAAACCGCCTTGCATTTCGCATTTCGAAACACTTCAGAACACGCTTCCAGCATTACCACACCCGAGGATAAGAGCCACTGACTCAGCTACCCAAATCAGCGCCTCCATTTCCAAGAGCAGCGACTCTGCCTTGACACTGGTACCTCAATCTATTTATGGATTAAAAACTAATATCCACGCCCAATTCAGCTCCCCAACTAGAAGCGACTGGGACGACTCATCCCTGTGCATTACAATCTACTGCAGAATCCTCTCATAGCACAATCTCATACAAAGAGCAGAGTCACTGACTCAGCTACCCAAATCAGACACTCTATATCCAAGAAGAGTGGCCATTGTGAGTTGATTCTGCCTAAATCCTAGACGCTAATACAAGCCACTATTTATAGACAATAAAAACTGATCATGGATTAGCCATACCTCTAACCTATAATCGTATGTGACTACCCAGCCCTTATTCCCGCTGCATTTCGTAATTCTACACAACTCCCTTACAGCAGCATCATGCCCGAGGAGTAGAGCCACTGACTCAGCTACCCAAATCAGCGCCTCCATTTCCAAGAGCAGCGACTCTGCCTTGACCCTGAAAGCTCAGTCTATTTATTGATTATAAACTATGATCCAGGCCCAGTTCAGGTTCCCAACTATATGCGACTGGGACTACTCAATCCCCTTTATTACAATCCACAGCAGAATCATCTCTTAGCACAATCTCATACAAAGAGCAGAGTTACTGACTCAGCTACCTAAATCAGACACTCTATATCCAATAAGAGCGGCCATTGTGAGTTGATTCTGCCTAAATCCTGGACGCTAATACAAGCCACTATTTATAGATTATAAAAACTGATCCTGGATTCGCTAAATCTCTAACGCATAATAGTATGCGATAACTCAGCGCCAAACTGCCTTGCATTTTGCATTTCGAAACACTTCAGAACACGCTTCCAGCATTACCACACCCGAGGATAAGAGCCACTGACTCAGCTACCCAAATCAGCGCCTCCATTTCCAAGAGCAGCGACTCTGCCTTGACACTGGTACCTCAATCTATTTATGGATTAAAAACTAATATCCACGCCCAATTCAGCTCCCCAACTAGAAGCAACTGGGACGACTCATCCCTGTGCATTACAATCTACTGCAGAATCCTCTCATAGCACAATCTCATACAAAGAGCAGAGTCACTGACTCAGCTACCCACATCAGACACTCTATATCCAAGAAGAGTGGCCATTGTGAGTTGATTCTGCCGAAATCATAGACGCTAATACAAGCCACTATTTATAGACAATAAAAACTGATCATGGATTAGCCATACCTCTAACCTATAATAGTATGTGACTACCCAGCCCTTAACCCCGCTGCATTTCGTAATTCTCCACAACCCGCTTACAGCAGCATCATGCCTGAGGAGTAGAGCCACTGACTCAGCTACCCAAATCAGCGCCTCCATTTCCAAGAGCAGCGACTCTGCCTTGACCCTGAAAGCTCAGTCTATTTATTGATTATAAACTATGATCCAGGCCCAGTTCAGGTTCCCAACTATATGCGACTGGGACTACTCGATCCCCTTTCTTACAATCCACAGCAGAATCATCTCTTAGCACAATCTCATACAAAGAGCAGAGTTAATGACTCAGCTACCTAAATCAGACACTCATATCCAAGAAGAGCGGCCATTGTGAGTTGATTCTGCCTAAATCCTAGACGCTAATACAAGCCACTATTTATAGATTATAAAAACTGATCCTGGATTCGCTATATCTCTAACGTTTAATAGTATGCGACTACTCAGCGCCAAACCGCCTTGCATTTCGCATTTCGAAACACTTCAGAACACGCTTCCAGCAGTACCACACCCGAGGATAAGAGCCACTGATTCAGCTACCCAAATCAGCGCCTCCATTTCCAAGAGCAGCGACTCTGCCTTGACACTGGTACCTCAATCTATTTATGGATTCATAATTAATATCCACGCCCAATTCAGCTCCCCAACTAGAAGCGACTGGGACGACTCAACCCTGTGCATTACAATCTACTGCAGAATCCTCTCATAGCACAATCTCATACAAAGAGCAGAGTCACTGACTCAGCTACCCACATCAGACAGTCTATATCCAAGAAGAGTGGCCATTTTGAGTTGATTCTGCCTAAATCGTAGACGCTAATACAAGCCACTATTTATAGACAATAAAAACTGATCATGGATTAGCCATACCTCTAACCTATAATAGTATGTGACTACCCAGCCCTTAACCCCGCTGCATTTCGTAATTCTTCACAACCCGCTTACAGCAGCATCATGCCTGAGGAGTAGAGCCACTGACTCAGCTACCCAAATCAGCGCCTCCATTTCCAAGAGCAGCGACTCTGCCTTGACCCTGAAAGCTCAGTCTATTAATTGATTATAAACTATGATCCAGGCCCAGTTCAGGTTTCCAACTATATGCGACTGGGACTACTCAATCCCCTTTATTACAATCCACAGCAGAATCATCTCTTAGCACAATCTCATACAAAGAGCAGAGTTACTGACTCAGCTACCTAAATCAGACACTCTATATCCAAGAAGAGCGGCCATTGTGCGTTGATTCTGCCTAAATCCTAGACGCTAATACAAGCCACTATTTATAGATTATAAAAACTGATCCTGGATTCGCTATATCTCTAAAGTATAATAGTATGCGACTACTCAGCGCCAAACCGCCTTGCATTTCGCATTTCGAAACACTTCAGAACACGCTTCCAGCAGTACCACACCCGAGGATAAGAGCCACTGACTCAGCTACCAAAATCAGCGCCTCCATTTCCAAGAGCAGCGACTCTGCCTTGACACTGGTACCTCAATCTATTTATGGATTAAAAACTAATATCCACGCCTATTTCAGCTCCCCAACTAGAAGCGACTGGGACGACTCATCCCTGTGCATTACAATCTACTGCAGAATCCTCTCATAGCACAATCTCATACAAAGAGCAGAGTCACTGACTCAGCTACCCAATTCAGACACTCTATATCCAAGAAGAGTGGCCATTGTGAGTTGATTCTGACTAAATCGTAGACGCTAATACAAGCCACTATTTATAGACAATAAAAACTGATCATGGATTAGCCATACCTCTAACCTATAATAGTATGTGACTAACCAGCCCTTAACCCCGCTGCATTTCGTAATTCTCCACAACTCGCTTACAGCAGCATCATGCCCGAGGAGTAGAGCCACTGACTCAGGTACCCAAATCAGCGCCTCCATTTCCATGAACAGCGACTCTGCCTTGACCCTGAAAGTTCAGTCTATTTATTGATTATAAACTATGATCCAGGCCCAGTCAGGTTCCCAACTATATGCGACTGGGACTACTCAATCCCCTTTATTACAATCCACAGCAGAATCATCTCTTCGCACAATCTCATACAAAGAGCAGAGTTACTGACTCAGCTACCTAAATCAGACACTCTATATCCAAGAAGAGCGGCCATTGTGAGTTGATTCTGTCTAAATTCTAGACGCTAATACAAGCCACTATTTATAGATTATAAAAACTGATCCTGGATTCGCTATATCTCTAACGTATAATAGTATGCGACTACTCAGCGCCAAACCGCCTTGCATTTCGCATTTCGGAACACTTCAGAACACGCTTCCAGCAGTACCACACCCGAGGATAAGAGCCACTGACTCAGCTACCCAAATCAGCGCCTCCAATTCTAAGAGCAGCGAATCTGCTTTGACACTGGTACCTCAATCTATTTATGGATTAAAAACTAATATCCACGCCTAATTCAGCTCCCCAACTAGAAGCGACTGGGACGACTCATCCCTGTGCATTACAATCTACTGCAGAATCCTCTCCTAGCACAATCTCATACAAAGAGCAGAGTCACTGACTCAGCTATCCAAATCAGACACTCTATATCCAGGAAGAGTGGCCATTGTGAGTTGATTCTGCCTAAATCCTAGACGCTAATACAAGCCACTATTTATAGACAATAAAAACTGATCGTAGATTCGCCATACCTCTAACCTATAATAGTATGTGACTACCCAGCCCTTAACCCCGCTGCATTTCGTAATTCTCCACAACCCGCTTACAGCAGCATCATGCCCGAGGAGTATAGCCACTGACTCAGCTACCCAAATCAGCGCCTCCATTTCCAAGAGCAGCGACTCTGCCTTGACCCTGAAAGCTCAGTCTATTTATTGATTATAAACTATGATCCAGGCCCAGTTCAGGTTCCCAACTATATGCGACTGGGACTACTCAATCCCCTTTATTACAATACACAGCAGAATCATCTCTTAGCACAATCTCATACAAAGAGCAGAGTTACTGACTCAGCTACCTAAATCAGACACCCTATATCCAAGAAGAGCGGCCATTGTGAGTTGATTCTGCCTAAATCCTAGACGCTAATACAAGCCACTATTTATAGATTATAAAAACTGATCCTGGATTCGCTATATCTCTAACGTATAATAGTATGCGATAACTCAGCGCCAAACCGCCTTGCATTTCGCATTTCGAAACACTTCAGAACACGCTTCCAGCAGTACCACACCCGAGGATAAGAGCCACTGCCTCAGCTACCCAAATCAGCGCCTCTATTTCCAAGAGCAGCGACTCTGCCTTGACACTGGTACCTCAATCTATTTATGGATTAAAAACTAATATCCACGCCTATTTCAGCTCCCCAACTAGAAGCGACTGGGACGACTCATCCCTGTGCATTACAATCTACTGCAGAATCCTCTCATAGAACAATCTCATACAAAGAGCAGAGTCACTGACTCAGCTTCCCACATCAGACACTCTATATCCAAGAAGAGTGGCCATTGTGAGTTGATTCTGCCTAAATCGTAGACGCTAATACAAGCCACTATTTATAGACAATAAAAACTGATCATGGATTAGCCATACCTCTAACCTATAATAGTATGTGACTACCCAGCCCTTAACCCCGCTGCATTTCATAATTCTCCACAACTCGCTTACAGCAGCATCATGCCCGAGGAGTAGAGCCACTGACTCAGGTACCCAAATCAGCGCCTCCATTTCCATGAACAGCGACTCTGCCTTGACCCTGAAAGTTCAGTCTATTTATTGATTATAAACTATGATCCAGGCCCAGTCAGGTTCCCAACTATATGCGACTGGGACTACTCAATCCCCTTTATTACAATACACAGCAGAATCATCTCTTAGCACAATCTCATACAAAGAGCAGAGTTACTGACTCAGCTACCTAAATCAGACACTCTATATCCAAGAAGAGCGGCCATTGTGAGTTGATTCTGTCTAAATTCTAGACGCTAATACAAGCCACTATTTATAGATTATAAAAACTGATCCTGGATTCGCTATATCTCTAACGTATAATAGTATGCGACTACTCAGCGCCAAACCGCCTTGCATTTCGCATTTCGGAACACTTCAGAACACGCTTCCAGCAGTACCACACCCGAGGATAAGAGCCACTGACTCAGCTACCCAAATCAGCGCCTCCAATTCTAAGAGCAGCGAATCTGCTTTGACACTGGTACCTCAATCTATTTATGGATTAAAAACTAATATCCACGCCTAATTCAGCTCCCCAACTAGAAGCGACTGGGACGACTCATCCCTGTGCATTACAATCTACTGCAGAATTCTCTCATAGCACAATCTCATACAAAGAGCAGAGTCACTGACTCAGCTACCCAAATCAGACACTCTATATCCAAGAAGAGTGGCCATTGTGAGTTGATTCTGCCTAAATCCTAGACGCTAATACAAGCCACTATTTATAGACAATAAAAACTGATCGTAGATTCGCCATACCTCTAACCTATAATAGTATGTGACTACCCAGCCCTTAACCCCGCTGCATTTCGTAATTCTCCACAACCCGCTTACAGCAGCATCATGCCCGAGGAGTATAGCCACTGACTCAGCTACCCAAATCAGCGCCTCCATTTCCAAGAGCAGCGACTCTGCCTTGACCCTGAAAGCTCAGTCTATTTATTGATTATAAACTATGATCCAGGCCCAGTTCAGGTTCCCAACTATATGCGACTGGGACTACTCGATCCCCTTTCTTACAATCCACAGCAGAATCATCTCTTAGCACAATCTCATACAAAGAGCAGAGTTAATGACTCAGCTACCTAAATCAGACACTCATATCCAAGAAGAGCGGCCATTGTGAGTTGATTCTGCCTAAATCCTAGACGCTAATACAAGCCACTATTTATAGATTATAAAAACTGATCCTGGATTCGCTATATCTCTAACGTTTAATAGTATGCGACTACTCAGCGCCAAACCGCCTTGCATTTCGCATTTCGAAACACTTCAGAACACGCTTCCAGCAGTACCACACCCGAGGATAAGAGCCACTGATTCAGCTACCCAAATCAGCGCCTCCATTTCCAAGAGCAGCGACTCTGCCTTGACACTGGTACCTCAATCTATTTATGGATTCATAATTAATATCCACGCCCAATTCAGCTCCCCAACTAGAAGCGACTGGGACGACTCAACCCTGTGCATTACAATCTACTGCAGAATCCTCTCATAGCACAATCTCATACAAAGAGCAGAGTCACTGACTCAGCTACCCACATCAGACAGTCTATATCCAAGAAGAGTGGCCATTTTGAGTTGATTCTGCCTAAATCGTAGACGCTAATACAAGCCACTATTTATAGACAATAAAAACTGATCATGGATTAGCCATACCTCTAACCTATAATAGTATGTGACTACCCAGCCCTTAACCCCGCTGCATTTCGTAATTCTTCACAACCCGCTTACAGCAGCATCATGCCTGAGGAGTAGAGCCACTGACTCAGCTACCCAAATCAGCGCCTCCATTTCCAAGAGCAGCGACTCTGCCTTGACCCTGAAAGCTCAGTCTATTAATTGATTATAAACTATGATCCAGGCCCAGTTCAGGTTTCCAACTATATGCGACTGGGACTACTCAATCCCCTTTATTACAATCCACAGCAGAATCATCTCTTAGCACAATCTCATACAAAGAGCAGAGTTACTGACTCAGCTACCTAAATCAGACACTCTATATCCAAGAAGAGCGGCCATTGTGCGTTGATTCTGCCTAAATCCTAGACGCTAATACAAGCCACTATTTATAGATTATAAAAACTGATCCTGGATTCGCTATATCTCTAAAGTATAATAGTATGCGACTACTCAGCGCCAAACCGCCTTGCATTTCGCATTTCGAAACACTTCAGAACACGCTTCCAGCAATACCACACCCGAGGATAAGAGCCACTGACTCAGCTACCAAAATCAGCGCCTCCATTTCCAAGAGCAGCGACTCTGCCTTGACACTGGTACCTCAATCTATTTATGGATTAAAAACTAATATCCACGCCTATTTCAGCTCCCCAACTAGAAGCGACTGGGACGACTCATCCCTGTGCATTACAATCTACTGCAGAATCCTCTCATAGCACAATCTCATACAAAGAGCAGAGTCACTGACTCAGCTACCCAATTCAGACACTCTATATCCAAGAAGAGTGGCCATTGTGAGTTGATTCTGACTAAATCGTAGACGCTAATACAAGCCACTATTTATAGACAATAAAAACTGATCATGGATTAGCCATACCTCTAACCTATAATAGTATGTGACTAACCAGCCCTTAACCCCGCTGCATTTCGTAATTCTCCACAACTCGCTTACAGCAGCATCATGCCCGAGGAGTAGAGCCACTGACTCAGGTACCCAAATCAGCGCCTCCATTTCCATGAACAGCGACTCTGCCTTGACCCTGAAAGTTCAGTCTATTTATTGATTATAAACTATGATCCAGGCCCAGTCAGGTTCCCAACTATATGCGACTGGGACTACTCAATCCCCTTTATTACAATCCACAGCAGAATCATCTCTTCGCACAATCTCATACAAAGAGCAGAGTTACTGACTCAGCTACCTAAATCAGACACTCTATATCCAAGAAGAGCGGCCATTGTGAGTTGATTCTGTCTAAATTCTAGACGCTAATACAAGCCACTATTTATAGATTATAAAAACTGATCCTGGATTCGCTATATCTCTAACGTATAATAGTATGCGACTACTCAGCGCCAAACCGCCTTGCATTTCGCATTTCGGAACACTTCAGAACACGCTTCCAGCAGTACCACACCCGAGGATAAGAGCCACTGACTCAGCTACCCAAATCAGCGCCTCCAATTCTAAGAGCAGCGAATCTGCTTTGACACTGGTACCTCAATCTATTTATGGATTAAAAACTAATATCCACGCCTAATTCAGCTCCCCAACTAGAAGCGACTGGGACGACTCATCCCTGTGCATTACAATCTACTGCAGAATCCTCTCCTAGCACAATCTCATACAAAGAGCAGAGTCACTGACTCAGCTACCCAAATCAGACACTCTATATCCAGGAAGAGTGGCCATTGTGAGTTGATTCTGCCTAAATCCTAGACGCTAATACAAGCCACTATTTATAGACAATAAAAACTGATCGTAGATTCGCCATACCTCTAACCTATAATAGTATGTGACTACCCAGCCCTTAACCCCGCTGCATTTCGTAATTCTCCACAACCCGCTTACAGCAGCATCATGCCCGAGGAGTATAGCCACTGACTCAGCTACCCAAATCAGCGCCTCCATTTCCAAGAGCAGCGACTCTGCCTTGACCCTGAAAGCTCAGTCTATTTATTGATTATAAACTATGATCCAGGCCCAGTTCAGGTTCCCAACTATATGCGACTGGGACTACTCAATCCCCTTTATTACAATACACAGCAGAATCATCTCTTAGCACAATCTCATACAAAGAGCAGAGTTACTGACTCAGCTACCTAAATCAGACACCCTATATCCAAGAAGAGCGGCCATTGTGAGTTGATTCTGCCTAAATCCTAGACGCTAATACAAGCCACTATTTATAGATTATAAAAACTGATCCTGGATTCGCTATATCTCTAACGTATAATAGTATGCGATAACTCAGCGCCAAACCGCCTTGCATTTCGCATTTCGAAACACTTCAGAACACGCTTCCAGCAGTACCACACCCGAGGATAAGAGCCACTGCCTCAGCTACCCAAATCAGCGCCTCTATTTCCAAGAGCAGCGACTCTGCCTTGACACTGGTACCTCAATCTATTTATGGATTAAAAACTAATATCCACGCCTATTTCAGCTCCCCAACTAGAAGCGACTGGGACGACTCATCCCTGTGCATTACAATCTACTGCAGAATCCTCTCATAGAACAATCTCATACAAAGAGCAGAGTCACTGACTCAGCTTCCCACATCAGACACTCTATATCCAAGAAGAGTGGCCATTGTGAGTTGATTCTGCCTAAATCGTAGACGCTAATACAAGCCACTATTTATAGACAATAAAAACTGATCATGGATTAGCCATACCTCTAACCTATAATAGTATGTGACTACCCAGCCCTTAACCCCGCTGCATTTCATAATTCTCCACAACTCGCTTACAGCAGCATCATGCCCGAGGAGTAGAGCCACTGACTCAGGTACCCAAATCAGTGCCTCCATTTCCATGAACAGCGACTCTGCCTTGACCCTGAAAGTTCAGTCTATTTATTGATTATAAACTATGATCCAGGCCCAGTCAGGTTCCCAACTATATGCGACTGGGACTACTCAATCCCCTTTATTACAATACACAGCAGAATCATCTCTTAGCACAATCTCATACAAAGAGCAGAGTTACTGACTCAGCTACCTAAATCAGACACTCTATATCCAAGAAGAGCGGCCATTGTGAGTTGATTCTGTCTAAATTCTAGACGCTAATACAAGCCACTATTTATAGATTATAAAAACTGATCCTGGATTCGCTATATCTCTAACGTATAATAGTATGCGACTACTCAGCGCCAAACCGCCTTGCATTTCGCATTTCGGAACACTTCAGAACACGCTTCCAGCAGTACCACACCCGAGGATAAGAGCCACTGACTCAGCTACCCAAATCAGCGCCTCCAATTCTAAGAGCAGCGAATCTGCTTTGACACTGGTACCTCAATCTATTTATGGATTAAAAACTAATATCCACGCCTAATTCAGCTCCCCAACTAGAAGCGACTGGGACGACTCATCCCTGTGCATTACAATCTACTGCAGAATTCTCTCATAGCACAATCTCATACAAAGAGCAGAGTCACTGACTCAGCTACCCAAATCAGACACTCTATATCCAAGAAGAGTGGCCATTGTGAGTTGATTCTGCCTAAATCCTAGACGCTAATACAAGCCACTATTTATAGACAATAAAAACTGATCGTAGATTCGCCATACCTCTAACCTATAATAGTATGTGACTACCCAGCCCTTAACCCCGCTGCATTTCGTAATTCTCCACAACCCGCTTACAGCAGCATCATGCCCGAGGAGTATAGCCACTGACTCAGCTACCCAAATCAGCGCCTCCATTTCCAAGAGCAGCGACTCTGCCTTGACCCTGAAAGCTCAGTCTATTTATTGATTATAAACTATGATCCAGGCCCAGTTCAGGTTCCCAACTATATGCGACTGGGACTACTCAATCCCCTTTATTACAATACACAGCAGAATCATCTCTTAGCACAATCTCATACAAAGAGCAGAGTTATTGACTCAGCTACCTAAATCAGACACTCATATCCAAGAAGAGCGGCCATTGTGAGTTGATTCTGCCTAAATCCTAGACGCTAATACAAGCCACTATTTATAGATTATAAAAACTGATCCTGGATTCGCTATATCTCTAACGTATAATAGTATGAGATAACTCAGCGCCAAACCGCCTTGCATTTCGCATTTCGAAACACTTCAGAACACGCTTCCAGCAGTACCACACCCGAGGATAAGAGCCACTGACTCAGCTACCCAAATCAGCGCCTCTATTTCCAAGAGCAGCGACTCTGCCTTGACACTGGTACCTCAATCTTTTTATGGATTCATAATTAATATCCACGCCCAATTCAGCTCCCCAACTAGAAGCGACTGAGACGACTCAACCCTGTGGATTACAATCTACTGCAGAATCCTCTCATAGCACAATCTCATACAAAGAGCAGAGTCACTGACTCAGCTACCCACATCAGACACTCTATATCCAAGAAGAGTGGCCATTGTGAGTTGATTCTGCCTAAATCGTAGACGCTAATACAAGCCACTATTTATAGACAATAAAAACTGATCATGGATTAGCCATACCTCTAACCTATAATAGTATGTGACTACCCAGCCCTTAAACCCGCTGCATTTCGTAATTCTCCACAACCCGCTTACAGCAGCATCATGCCCGAGGAGTAGAGCCACTGACTCAGCTACCCAAATCAGCGCCTCCATTTCCAAGAGCAGCGACTCTGCCTTGACCCTGAAAGCTCAGTCTATTTATTGATTATAAACTATGATCCAGGCACAGTTCAGGTTCCCAACTATATGCGACTGGGACTACTCAAACCCCTTTATTACAATCCACAGCAGAATCATCTCTTAGCACAATCTCATACAAAGAGCAGAGTTACTGACTCAGCTACCTAAATCAGACACTCTATATCCAAGAAGAGCGGCCATTGTGAGTTGATTCTGCCTAAATCCTAGACGCTAATACAAGCCACTATTTATAGATGATAAAAACTGATCCTGGATTCGCTATATCTCTAACGTATAATAGTATGCGACTACTCAGCGCCAAACCGCCTTGCATTTTGCATTTTGAAACACTTCAGAACACGCTTCCAGCAGTACCACACCCGAGGATAAGAGCCACTGACTCAGCTACCCAAATCAGAGCCTCCAATTCCAAGAGCAGCGACTCTGCCTTGACACTGGTACCTCAATCAATTTATGGATTAAAAACTAATATCCACGCCCAATTCAGCTCCCCAACTAGAAGCGACTGGGACGACTCATCCCTGTGCATTACAATCTACTGCAGAATCCTCTCATAGCACAATCTCATACAAAGAGCAGAGTCACTGACTCAGCTACCCAAATCAGACACTCTATATCCAAGAAGAGTGGCCATTGTGAGTTGATTCTGCCTAAATCCTAGACGCTAATACAAGCCACTATTTATAGACAATAAAAACTGATCATGGATTAGCCATACCTCTAACCTATAATAGTATGTGACTACCCAGCCCTTAACCCCGCTGCATTTCGTAATTCTGCACAACCCGCTTACAGCAGCATCATGCCCGAGGAGTAGAGCCACTCACTCAGCTACCCAAATCAGCGCCTCCATTTCCATGAACAGCGACTCTGCCTTGACCCTGAAAGCTCAGTCTATTTATTGATTATAAACTATGATCCAGGCCCAGTCAGGTTCCCAACTATATGCGACTGGGACTACTCAATCCCCTTTATTACAATCCACAGCAGAATCATCTGTTCGCACCATCTCATACAAAGAGCAGAGTTACTGACTCAGCTACCTAAATCAGACACTCTATATCCAAGAAGAGCGGCCATTGTGAGTTGATTCTGCCTAAATCCTAGACGCTAATACAAGCCACTATTTATAGATGATAAAAACTGATCCTGGATTCGCTATATCTCTAACGTATAATAGTATGCGACTACTCAGCGCCAAACCGCCTTGCATTTTGCATTTTGAAACACTTCAGAACACGCTTCCAGCAGTACCACACCCGAGGATAAGAGCCACTGACTCAGCTACCCAAATCAGAGCCTCCAATTCCAAGAGCAGCGACTCTGCCTTGACACTGGTACCTCAATCTATTTATGGATTAAAAACTAATATCCACGCCTAATTCAGCTCCCCAACTAGAAGCGACTGGGACGACTCATCCCTGTGCATTACAATCTACTGCAGAATCCTCTCATAGCACAATCTCATACAAAGAGCAGAGTCACTGACTCAGCTACCCAAATCAGACACTCTATATCCAAGAAGAGTGGCCATTGTGAGTTGATTCTGCCTAAATCCTAGACGCTAATACAAGCCACTATTTATAGACAATAAAAACTGATCGTGGATTAGCCATACCTCTAACCTATAATAGTATGTGACTACCCACCATTAACCCCGCTGCATTTCGTAATTCTCCACAACCCGCTTACAGCAGCATCATGCCCGAGGAGTATAGCCACTGACTCAGCTACCCAAATCAGCGCCTCCATTTCCAAGAGCAGCGACTCTGCCTTGACCCTGAAAGCTCAGTCTATTTATTGATTATAAACTATGATCCAGGCCCAGATCAGGTTCCCAACTATATGCGACTGGGACTACTCAATCCCCTTTATTACAATCCACAGCAGAATCATCTCTTAGCACAATCCCATACAAGGAGCCGAGTTACTGACTCAGCTACCTAAATCAGACACTCTATATCCAAGAAGAGCGGTCATTGTGAGTTGATTCTGCCTAAATCCTAGACGCTAATAGAAGCCACTATTTATAGATTATAAAAACTGATCCTGGATTCGCTATATCTCTAAAGTATAATAGTATGCGACTACTCAGCGCCAAACCGCCTTGCATTTCGCATTTCGAAACACTTCAGAACACGCTTCCAGCAGTACCACACCCGAGGATAAGAGCCACTGACTCAGCTACCAAAATCAGCGCCTCCATTTCCAAGAGCAGCGACTCTGCCTTGACACTGGTACCTCAATCTATTTATGCATTAAAAACTAATATCCACGCCTATTTCAGCTCCCCAACTAGAAGCGACTGGGACGACTCATCCCTGTGCATTACAATCTACTGCAGAATCCTCTCATAGCACAATCTCATACAAAGAGCAGAGTCACTGACTCAGCTACCCAAATCAGACACTCTATATCCAAGAAGAGTGGCCATTGTGAGTTGATTCTGCCTAAATCCTAGACGCTAATACAAGCCACTATTTATAGACAATAAAAACTGATCATGGATTTGCCATACCTCTAACCTATAATAGTATGTGACTAACCAGCCCTTAACCCCGCTGCATTTCGTAATTCTCCACAACTCGCTTACAGCAGCATCATGCCCGAGGAGTAGAGCCACTGACTCAGGTACCCAAAAAAGAGCCTCCATTTCCATGAACAGCGACTCTGCCTTGACCCTGAAAGCTCAGTCTATTTATTGATTATAAACTATGATCCAGGCCCAGTCAGGTTCCCAACGATATGCGACTGGGACTACTCAATCCCCTTTATTACAATCCACAGCAGAATCATCTCTTCGCACAATCTCATACAAAGAGCAGAGTTACTGACTAAGCTACCTAAATCAGACACTCTATATCCAAGAAGAGCGGCCATTGTGAGTTGATTCTGCCTAAATCCTAGACGCTAATAAAAGCCACTATTTATAGATTATAAAAACTGATCCTGGATTCGCTATATCTCTAACGTATAATAGTATGCGACTACTCAGCGCCAAACCGCCTTGCATTTAGTATTTCGAAACACTTCAGGACACGCTTCCAGCAGTACCACACCCGAGGATAAGAGCCACTGACTCAGCTACCCAAATCAGCGCCTCCAATTCCAAGAGCAGCGAATCTGCCTTGACACTGGTACCTCAATCTATTTATGGATTAAAAACTAATATCCACGCCTAATTCAGCTCCCCAACTAGAAGCGACTGGGACGACTCATCCCTGTGCATTACAATCTACTGCAGAATCCTCTCCTAGCACAATCTCATACAAAGAGCAGAGTCACTGACTCAGCTACCCAAATCAGACACTCTATATCCAAGAAGAGTGGCCATTGTAAGTTGATTCTGCCTAAATCCTAGACGCTAATACAAGCCACTATTTATAGACAATAAAAACTGATCGTGGATTAGCCATACCTCTAACCTATAATAGTATGTGACTACCCAGCCCTTAACCCCGCTGCATTTCGTAATTCTCCACAACCCGCTTACAGCAGCATCATGCCCGAGGAGTATAGCCACTGACTCAGCTACCCAAATCAGCGCCTCCATTTCCAAGAGCAGCGACTCTGCCTTGACCCTGAAAGCTCAGTCTATTTATTGATTATAAACTATGATCCAGGCCAATTTCAGGTTCCCAACTATATGCGACTGGGACTACTCAATCCCCTTTATTACAATCCACAGCAGAATCATCTCTTAGCACAATCTCATACAAAGAGCAGAGTTCCTGACTCAGCTACCTAAATCAGACACTCTATATCCAATAAGAGCGGCCATTGTGAGTTGATTCTGCCTAAATCCTGGACGCTAATACAAGCCACTATTTATAGATTATAAAAACTGATCCTGAATTCGCTAAATCTCTAACGTATAATAGTATGCGATAACTCAGCGCCAAACTGCCTTGCATTTTGCATTTCGAAACACTTCAGAACACGCTTCCAGCAGTACCACACCCGAGGATAAGAGCCACTGACTCAGCTACCCAAATCAGCGCCTCCATTTCCAAGAGCAGCGACTCTGCCTTGACACTGGTACCTCAATCTTTTTATGGATTCATAATTAATATCCACGCCCAATTCAGCTCCCCAACTAGAAGCGACTGGGACGACTCAACCCTGTGGATTACAATCTACTGCAGAATCCTCTCATAGCACAATCTCATACAAAGAGCAGAGTCACTGACTCAGCTACCCACATCAGACACTCTATATCCAAGAAGAATGGCCATTATGAGTTGATTCTGCCTAAATCGTAGACGCTAATACAAGCCACTATTTATAGACAATAAAAACTGATCATGGATTAGCCATACCTCTAACCTATAATAGTATGTGACTACCCAGCCCTTAACCCCGCTGCATTTCGTAATTCTCCACAACCCGCTTACAGCAGCATCATGCCTGAGGAGTATAGCCACTGACTCAGCTACCCAAATCAGCGCCTCCATTTCCAAGAGCAGCGACTCTGCCTTGACCCTGAAAGCTCAGTCTATTTATTGATTATAAACTATGATCCAGGCCCAGTTCAGGTTCCCAACTATATGCGACTGGGACTACTCAATCCCCTTTATTACAATCCACAGCAGAATCATCTCTTAGCACAATCTCATACAAAGAGCAGAGTTACTGACTCAGCTACCTAAATCAGACACTCTATATCCAATAAGAGTGGCCATTGTGAGTTGATTCTGCCTAAATCCTGGACGCTAATACAACCCACTATTTATAGATTATAAAAACTGATCCTGGATTCGCTAAATCTCTAACGTATAATAGTATGCGATAACTCAGCGCCAAACCGCTTTGCATTTCGCATTTCGAAACACTTCAGAACACGCTTCCAGCAGTACCACACCCGTGGATAAGAGCCACTGACTCAGCTACCCAAATCAGCGCCTCCATTTCCAAGAGCAGCGACTCTGCCTTGACACTGGTACCTCAATCTTTTTATGGATTCATAATTAATATCCACGCCCAATTCAGCTCCCCAACTAGAAGCGACTGGGACGACTCAACCCTGTGCATTACAATCTACTGCAGAATCCTCTCATAGCACAATCTCATACATAGAGCAGAGTCACTGACTCAGCTACCCAAATCAGACACTCTATATCCAAGAAGAGTGGCCATTGTGAGTTGATTCTGCCTAAATCCTAGACGCTAATACAAGCCACTATTTATAGACAATAAAAACTGATCATGGATTTGCCATACCTCTAACCTATAATAGTATGTGACTAACCAGCCCGTAACCCCGCTGCATTTCGTAATTCTCCACAACCCGCTTACAGCAGCATCATGCCCGAGGAGTAGAGCCACTGACTCAGCTACCCAAATCAGTGCCTCCATTTCCAAGAGCAGCGACTCTGCCTTGACCCTGAAAGCTCAGTCTATTTATTGATTATAAACTATGATCCAGGCCCAGTGAGGTTCCCAACGATATGCGACTGGGACTACTCAATCCCCTTTATTACAATCCACAGCAGAATCATCTCTTCGCACAATCTCATACAAAGAGCAGAGTTACTGACTAAGCTACCTAAATCAGACACTCTATATCCAAGAAGAGCGGCCATTGTGAGTTGATTCTGCCTGAATCCT
Source organism: Triturus cristatus (assembly GCF_964204655.1). Lineage (NCBI taxonomy): Eukaryota > Metazoa > Chordata > Amphibia > Caudata > Salamandridae > Triturus > Triturus cristatus. The sequence continues at coordinate 1,473,662,913 of NC_140591.1, read as the reverse complement.
AGACGCTAATAAAAGCCACTATTTATAGATTATAAAAACTGATCCTGGATTCGCTATATCTCTAACGTATAATAGTATGCGACTACTCAGCGCCAAACCGCCTTGCATTTCGCATTTCGAAACACTTCAGGACACGCTTCCAGCAGTACCACACCCGAGGATAAGAGCCACTGACTCAGCTACCCAAATCAGCGCCTCCAATTCCAAGAGCAGCGAATCTGCCTTGACACTGGTACCTCAATCTATTAATGGATTAAAAACTAATATCCACGCCTAATTCAGCTCCCCAACTAGAAGCGACTGGGACGACTCATCCCTGTGCATTACAATCTACTGCAGAATCCTCTCCTAGCACAATCTCATACAAAGAGCAGAGTCACTGACTCAGCTACCCAAATCAGACACTCTATATCCAAGAAGAGTGGCCATTGTAAGTTGATTCTGCCTAAATCCTAGACGCTAATACAAGCCACTATTTATAGACAATAAAAACTGATCGTGGATTAGCCATACCTCTAACCTATAATAGTATGTGACTACCCAGCCCTTAACCCCGCTGCATTTCGTAATTCTCCACAACCCGCTTACAGCAGCATCATGCCCGAGGAGTATAGCCACTGACTCAGCTACCCAAATCAGCGCCTCCATTTCCAAGAGCAGCGACTCTGCCTTGACCCTGAAAGCTCAGTCTATTTATTGATTATAAACTATGATCCAGGCCCAGTTCAGGTTCCCAACTATATGCGACTGGGACTACTCAATCCCCTTTATTACAATCCACAGCAGAATCATCTCTTAGCACAATCTCATACAAAGAGCAGAGTTACTGACTCAGCTACCTAAATCAGACACTCTATATCCAATAAGAGCGGCCATTGTGAGTTGATTCTGCCTAAATCCTGGACGCTAATACAAGCCACTATTTATAGATTATAAAAACTGATCCTGGATTCGCTAAATCTCTAACGCATAATAGTATGCGATAACTCAGCGCCAAACCGCTTTGCATTTCGCATTTCGAAACACTTCAGAACACGCTTCCAGCAGTACCACACCCGTGGATAAGAGCCACTGACTCAGCTACCCAAATCAGCGCCTCTATTTCCAAGAGCAGCGACTCTGCCTTGACACTGGTACCTCAATCTTTTTATGGATTCATAATTAATATCCACGCCCAATTCAGCTCCCCAACTAGAAGCGACTGAGACGACTCAACCCTGTGGATTACAATCTACTGCAGAATCCTCTCATAGCACAATCTCATACAAAGAGCAGAGTCACTGACTCAGCTACCCACATCAGACACTCTATATCCAAGAAGAGTGGCCATTGTGAGTTGATTCTGCCTAAATCGTAGACGCTAATACAAGCCACTATTTATAGACAATAAAAACTGATCATGGATTAGCCATACCTCTAACCTATAATAGTATGTGACTACCCAGCCCTTAAACCCGCTGCATTTCGTAATTCTCCACAACCCGCTTACAGCAGCATCATGCCCGAGGAGTAGAGCCACTGACTCAGCTACCCAAATCAGCGCCTCCATTTCCAAGAGCAGCGACTCTGCCTTGACCCTGAAAGCTCAGTCTATTTATTGATTATAAACTATGATCCAGGCACAGTTCAGGTTCCCAACTATATGCGACTGGGACTACTCAAACCCCTTTATTACAATCCACAGCAGAATCATCTCTTAGCACAATCTCATACAAAGAGCAGAGTTACTGACTCAGCTACCTAAATCAGACACTCTATATCCAAGAAGAGCGGCCATTGTGAGTTGACTCTGCCTAAATCCTAGACGCTAATACAAGCCACTATTTATAGATTATAAAATCTGATCCTGGATTCGCAATATCTCTAACGTATAATAGTATGCGACTACTCAGCGCCAAACCGCCTTGCATTTCGCATTTCGAAACACTTCAGAACACGCTTCCAGCATTACCACACCCGAGGATAAGAGCCACTGACTCAGCTACCCAAATCAGCGCCTCCATTTCCAAGAGCAGCGACTCTGCCTTGACACTGGTACCTCAATCTATTTATGGATTAAAAACTAATATCCACGCCCAATTCAGCTCCCCAACTAGAAGCGACTGGGACGACTCATCCCTGTGCATTACAATCTACTGCAGAATCCTCTCATAGCACAATCTCATACAAAGAGCAGAGTCACTGACTCAGCTACCCAAATCAGACACTCTATATCCAAGAAGAGTGGCCATTGTGAGTTGATTCTGCCTAAATCCTAGACGCTAATACAAGCCACTATTTATAGACAATAAAAACTGATCATGGATTAGCCATACCTCTAACCTATAATAGTATGTGACTACCCAGCCCTTAACCCCGCTGCATTTCGTAATTCTGCACAACCCGCTTACAGCAGCATCATGCCCGAGGAGTAGAGCCACTGACTCAGCTACCCAAATCAGCGCCTCCATTTCCAAGAGCAGCGACTCTGCCTTGACCCTGAAAGCTCAGTCTATTTATTGATTATAAACTATGATCCAGGCACATTTCAGGTTCCCAACTATATGCGACTGGGACTACTCAAACCCCTTTATTACAATCCACAGCAGAATCATCTCTTAGCACAATCTCATACAAAGTGCAGAGTTACTGACTCAGCTACCTAAATCAGACACTCTATATCCAAGAAGAGCGGCCATTGTGAGTTGACTCTGCCTAAATCCTAGACGCTAATACAAGCCACTATTTATAGATTATAAAAACTGATCCTGGATTCGCTATATCTCTAACCTATAATAGTATGCGACTACTCAGCGCCAAACCGCCTTGCATTTCGCATTTCGAAACACTTCAGAACACGCTTCCAGCAGTACCACACCCGAGGATAAGAGCCACTGACTCAGCTACCCAAATCAGCGCCTCCATTTCCAAGAGCAGTGACTCTGCTTTGACACTGGTACCTCAATGTATTTATGGATTCATAATTAATATCCACGCCCAATTCAGCTCCCCAACTAGAAGTGACTGGGACGGCTCAACCCTCTGCATTACAATCTACTGCAGAATCCTCGCATAGCACAATCTCATACAAAGAGCAGAGTCACTGACTCAGCTACCCACATCAGACACTCTATATCCAAGAAGAGTGGCCATTGTGAGTTGATTCTGCCTAAATCCTAGACGCTAATACAAGCCACTATTTATAGACAATAAAAACTGATCATGGATTTGCCATACCTCTAACCTATAATAGTATGTGACTAACCAGCCCGTAACCCCGCTGCATTTCGTAATTCTCCACAACCCGCTTACAGCAGCATCATGCCCGAGGAGTAGAGCCACTGACTCAGCTACCCAAATCAGCGCCTCCATTTCCAAGAGCAGCGACTCTGCCTTGACCCTGAAAGCACAGTCTATTTATTGATTATAAACTATGATCCAGGCACAGTTCAGTTTCCCAACTATATGCGACTGGGACTACTCAAACCCCTTTATTACAATCCACAGCAGAATCATCTCTTAGCACAATCTCATACAAAGAGCAGAGTTACTGACTCAGCTACCTAAATCAGACACTCTATATCCAAGAAGAGCGGCCATTGTGAGTTGACTCTGCCTAAATCCTAGACGCTAATACAAGCCACTATTTATAGATTATAAAAACTGATCCTGGATTCGCTATATCTCTAACGTATAATAGTATGCGACTACTCAGCGCCGAACCGCCTTGCATTTCGCATTTCAAAACACTTCAGAACACGCTTCCAGCAGTACCACACCCGATGATAAGAGCCACTGACTCAGCTACCCAAATCAGCGCCTCCATTTTCAAGAGCAGCGACTCTGCCTTGACACTGGTACCTCAATCTATTTATGGATTAAAAACTAATATCCACGCCCAATTCAGCTCCCCAACTAGAAGCGACTGGGACGACTTATCCCTGTGCATTACAACGTACTGCAGAATCCTCTCATAGCACAATCTCATACAAAGAGCAGAGTCACTGACTCAGCCACCCAAATCAGACACTCTATATCCAAGAAGAGTGGCCATTGTGAGTTGATTCTGCCTAAATCCTAGACGCTAATACAAGCTACAATTTATAGACAATAAAAACTGATCATGGATTAGCCATACCTCTAACCTATAATAGTATGTGACTACCCAGCCCTTAACCCCGCTGCATTTCGTAATTCTCCACAACTCGCTTACAGCAGCATCATGCCCGAGGAGTAGAGCCACTGACTCAGGTACCCAAATCAGCGCCTCCATTTCCATGAGCAGCGACTCTGCCTTGACCCTGAAAGCTCAGTCTATTTATTGATTATAAACTATGATCCAGGCCCAGTTCAGGTTCCCAACTATATGCGACTGGGACTACTCAATCCCCTTTATTACAATCCACAGCAGAATCATCTCTGAGCACAGTCTCATACAAAGAGCAGAGTTAATGACTCAGCTACCTAAATCAGACACTCATATCCAAGAAGAGCGGCCATTGTGAGTTCATTCTGCCTAAATCCTAGACGCTAATACAAGCCACTATTTATAGATTATAAAAACTGATCCTGGATTCGCTATATCTCTAACGTATAATAGTATGCGAGTACTCAGCGCCAAACCGCCTTGCATTTCGCATTTCGAAACACTTCAGAACACGCTTCCAGCAGTACCACACCCGAGGAAAAGAGACACTGACTCAGCAACCCAAATCAGAGCCTCCAATTCCAAGAGCAGCGAATCTGCCTTGACACTGGTACCTCAATCTATTTATGGATTAAAAACTAATATCCACGCCTAATTCAGCTCCCCAACTAGAAGAGACTGGGACGACTCATCCCTGTGCATTACAATCTACTGCAGAATTCTCTCATAGCACAATCTCATACAAAGAGCAGAGTCACTGACTCAGCTACCCAAATCAGACACTCTATATCCAAGAAGAGTGGCCATTGTGAGTTGATTCTGCCTAAATCCTAGACGCTAATACAAGCCACTATTTATAGACAATAAAAACTGATCGTGGATTAGCCATACCTCTAACCTATAATAGTATGTGACTAACCAGCCCTTAACCCCGCTGCATTTCGTAATTCTCCACAACTCGCTTACAGCAGCATCATGCCCGAGGAGTAGAGCCACTGACTCAGGTACCCAAATCAGCGCCTCCATTTCCATGAACAGCGACTCTGCCTTGACCCTGAAAGTTCAGTCTATTTATTGATTATAAACTATGATCCAGACCCAGTCAGGTTCCCAACTATATGCGACTGGGACTACTCAATCCCCTTTATTACAATCCACAGCAGAATCATCTCTTCGCACAATCTCATACAAAGAGCAGAGTTACTGACTCAGCTACCTAAATCAGACACTCTATATCCAAGAAGAGCGGCCATTGTGAGTTGATTCTGTCTAAATCCTAGACGCAAATACAAGCCACTATTTATAGATTATAAAAACTGATCCTGGATTCGCTATATCTCTAACGTATAATAGTATGCGACTACTCAGCGCCAAACCGCCTTGTATTTCGCATTTCGAAACACTTCAGAACACGCTTCCAGCAGTACCACACCCGAGGATAAGAGCCACTGACTCAGCTACCCAAATCAGCGCCTCCAATTCCAAGAGCAGCGAATCTGCCTTGACACTGGTACCTCAATCTATTTATGGATTAAAAACTAATATCCACGCCTAATTCAGCTCCCCAACTAGAAGCGACTGGGACGACTCATCCCTGTGCATTACAATCTACTGCAGAATTCTCTCATAGCACAATCTCATACAAAGAGCAGAGTCACTGACTCAGCTACCCAAATCAGACACTCTATATCCAAGAAGAGTGGCCATTGTGAGTTGATTCTGCCTAAATCCTAGCGCTAATACAAGCCACTATTTATAGACAATAAAAACTGATCGTGGATTAGCCATACCTCTAACCTATAATAGTATGTGACTACCCAGCCCTTAACCCCGCTGCATTTCGTAATTCTCCACAACCCGCTTACAGCAGCATCATGCCCGAGGAGTATAGCCACTGACTCAGCTACCCAAATCAGCGCCTCCATTTCCAAGAGCAGCGACTCTGCCTTGACACTGGTACCTCAATCTTTTTATGGATTCATAATTAATATCCACGCCCAATTCAGCTCCCCAACTAGAAGCGACTGGGACGACTCATCCCTGTGCATTACAATCTACTGCAGAATCCTCACATAGCACAATCTCATACAAAGAGCAGAGTCACTGACTCAGCTACCCACATCAGACACTCTATATCCAAGAAGAGTGGCCATTGTGAGTTGATTCTGCCTAAATCGTAGACGCTAATACAAGCCACTATTTATAGACAATAAAAACTGATCATGGATTAGCCATACCTCTAACCTATAATAGTATGTGACTACCCAGCCCTTAACCCCGCTGCATTTCGTAATTCTGCACAACCCGCTTACAGCAGCATCATGCCCGAGGAGTAGAGCCACTGACTCAGCTACCCAAATCAGCGCCTCCATTTCCAAGAGCAGCGACACTGCCTTGACCCTGAAAGCTCAGTCTATTTATTGATTATAAACTATGATCCAGGCACAGTTCAGGTTCCCAACTATATGCGACTGGGACTACTCAAACCCCTTTATTACAATCCACAGCAGAATCATCTCTTAGCACAATCTCATACAAAGAGCAGAGTTACTGACTCAGCTACCTAAATCAGACACTCTATATCCGAGAAGAGCGGCCATTGTGAGTTGACTCTGCCTAAATCCTAGACGCTAATACAAGCCACTATTTATAGATTATAAAAACTGATCCTGGATTCGCTATATCTCTAACGTATAATAGTATGCGACTACTCAGCGCCAAACCGCCTTGCATTTCGCGTTTCGAAACACGTCAGAACACGCTTCCAGCAGTACCACACCCGAGGATAAGAGCCACTGACTCAGCTACACAAATCAGCGCCTCCATTTCCAAGAGCAGCGACTCTGCCTTGACACTGGTACCTCAATCTATTTATGGATTAAAAACTAATATCCACGCCCAATTCAGCTCCCCAACTAGAAGCGACTGGGACGGCTCATCCCTGTGCATTACAATCTACTGCAGAATCCTCTCATAGCACAATCTCATACAAAGAGCAGAGTCACTGACTCAGCTACCCAGATCAGACACTCTATATCCAAGAAGAGTGGCCATTGTGAGTTGATTCTGCCTAAATCCTAGACGCTAATACAAGCCACTATTTATAGACAATAAAAACTGATCATGGATTAGCCATACCTCTAACCTATAATAGTATGTGACTACCCAGCCCTTCACCCCGCTGCATTTCGTAATTCTCCACAACTCGCTTACAGCAGCATCATGCCCGAGGAGTAGAGCCACTCACTCAGCTACCCAAATCAGCGCCTCCATTTCCATGAGCAGCGACTCTGCCTTGACCCTGAAAGCTCAGTCTATTTATTGATTATAAACTATGATCCAGGCCCAGTTCAGGTTCCCAACTATATGCGACTGGGACTACTCGATCCCCTTTATTACAATCCACAGCAGAATCATCTCTTAGCACAATCTCATACAAAGAGGAGAGTTAATGACTCAGCTACCTAAATTAGACACTCATATCCAAGAAGAGCGGCCATTGTGAGTTGATTCTGCCTAAATCCTAGACGCTAATACAAGCCACTATTTATAGATTATAAAAACTGATCCTGGATTCGCTATATCTCTAACGTATAATAGTATGCGATAACTCAGCGCCAAACCGCCTTGCATTTCGCATTTCGAAACACTTCAGAACACGCTTCCAGCAGTACCACACCCGAGGATAAGAGCCACTGACTCAGCTACCCAAATCAGCGCCTCCATTTCCAAGAGCAGCGACTCTGCCTTGACACTGGTACCTCAATCTTTTTATGGATTCATAATTAATATCCACGCCCAATTCAGCTCCCCAACTAGAAGCGACTGGGACGACTCAACCCTCTGGATTACAATCTACTGCAGAATCCTCTCAAAGAACAATCTCATACAAAGAGCAGAGTCACTGACTCAGCTACCCACATCAGACACTCTATATCCAAGAAGAGTGGCCATTGTGAGTTGATTCTGCCTAAATCGTAGACGCTAATACAATCCACTATTTATAGACAATAAAAACTGATCATGGATTAGCCATACCTCTAACCTATAATAGTATGTGACTACCCAGCCCTTAACCCCGCTGCATTTCGTAATTCTGCACAACCCGCTTACAGCAGCATCATGCACGAGGAGTAGAGCCACTGACTCAGCTACCCAAATCAGCGCCTTCATTTCCAAGAGCAGCGACTCTGCCTTGACCCTGAAAGCTCAGTCTATTTATTGATTATAAACTATGATCCAGGCACAGTTCAGGTTCCCAACTATATGCGACTGGGACTACTCAAACCCCTTTATTGCAATCCACAGCAGAATCATCTCTTAGCACAATCTCATACAAAGAGCAGAGTTACTGACTCAGCTACCTAAATCAGACACTCTATATCCAAGAAGAGCAGCCATTGTGAGTTGACTCTGCCTAAATCCTAGACGCTAATACAAGCCACTATTTATAGATTATAAAAACTGATCCTGGATTCGCTATATCTCTAACGTATAATAGTATGCGACTACTCAGCGCCGAACCGCCTTGCATTTCGCATTTCGAAACACTTCAGAACACGCTTCCAGCAGTACCACACCCGAGGATAAGAGCCACTGACTCAGCTACCCAAATCAGCGCCTCCAATTCCAAGAGCAGCGAATCTGCCTTGACACTGGTACCTCAATCTATTTATGGATTAAAAACTAATATCCACGCCTAATTCAGCTCCCCAACTAGAAGCGACTGGGACGACTCATCCCTGTGCATTACAATCTACTGCAGAATTCTCTCATAGCACAATCTCATACAAAGAGCAGAGTCACTGACTCAGCTACCCAAATCAGACACTCTATATCCAAGAAGAGTGGCCATTGTGAGTTGATTCTGCCTAAATCCTAGCGCTAATACAAGCCACTATTTATAGACAATAAAAACCGATCGTGGATTAGCCATACCTCTAACCTATAATAGTATGTGACTACCCAGCCCTTAACCCCGCTGCATTTCGTAATTCTCCACAACCCGCTTACAGCAGCATCATGCCCGAGGAGTATAGCCACTGACTCAGCTACCCAAATCAGCGCCTCCATTTCCAAGAGCAGCGACTCTGCCTTGACACTGGTACCTCAATCTATTTATGGATTAAAAACTAATATCCACGCCTAATTCAGCTCCCCAACTAGAAGAGACTGGGACGACTCATCCCTGTGCATTACAATCTACTGCAGAATTCTCTCATAGCACAATCTCATACAAAGAGCAGAGTCACTGACTCAGCTACCCAAATCAGACACTCTATATCCAAGAAGAGTGGCCATTGTGAGTTGATTCTGCCTAAATCCTAGACGCTAATACAAGCCACTATTTATAGACAATAAAAACTGATCGTGGATTAGCCATACCTCTAACCTATAATAGTATGTGACTAACCAGCCCTTAACCCCGCTGCATTTCGTAATTCTCCACAACTCGCTTACAGCAGCATCATGCCCGAGGAGTAGAGCCACTGACTCAGGTACCCAAATCAGCGCCTCCATTTCCATGAACAGCGACTCTGCCTTGACCCTGAAAGTTCAGTCTATTTATTGATTATAAACTATGATCCAGACCCAGTCAGGTTCCCAACTATATGCGACTGGGACTACTCAATCCCCTTTATTACAATCCACAGCAGAATCATCTCTTCGCACAATCTCATACAAAGAGCAGAGTTACTGACTCAGCTACCTAAATCAGACACTCAATATCCAAGAAGAGCGGCCATTGTGAGTTGACTCTGCCTAAATCCTAGACGCTAATACAAGCCACTATTTATAGATTATAAAAACTGATCCTGGATTCGCTATATCTCTAACGTATAATAGTATACGACTACTCAGCGCCAAACCGCCTTGCATTTCGCGTTTCGAAACACGTCAGAACACGCTTCCAGCAGTACCACACCCGAGGATAAGAGCCACTGACTCAGCTACACAAATCAGCGCCTCCATTTCCAAGAGCAGCGACTCTGCCTTGACACTGGTACCTCAATCTATTTATGGATTAAAAACTAATATCCACGCCCAATTCAGCTCCCCAACTAGAAGCGACTGGGACGGCTCATCCCTGTGCATTACAATCTACTGCAGAATCCTCTCATAGCACAATCTCATACAAAGAGCAGAGTCACTGACTCAGCTACCCAGATCAGACACTCTATATCCAAGAAGAGTGGCCATTGTGAGTTGATTCTGCCTAAATCCTAGACGCTAATACAAGCCACTATTTATAGACAATAAAAACTGATCATGGATTAGCCATACCTCTAACCTATAATAGTATGTGACTACCCAGCCCTTCACCCCGCTGCATTTCGTAATTCTCCACAACTCGCTTACAGCAGCATCATGCCCGAGGAGTAGAGCCACTCACTCAGCTACCCAAATCAGCGCCTCCATTTCCATGAGCAGCGACTCTGCCTTGACCCTGAAAGCTCAGTCTATTTATTGATTATAAACTATGATCCAGGCCCAGTTCAGGTTCCCAACTATATGCGACTGGGACTACTCGATCCCCTTTATTACAATCCACAGCAGAATCATCTCTTAGCACAATCTCATACAAAGAGCAGAGTTAATGACTCAGCTACCTAAATTAGACACTCATATCCAAGAAGAGCGGCCATTGTGAGTTGATTCTGCCTAAATCCTAGACGCTAATACAAGCCACTATTTATAGATTATAAAAACTGATCCTGGATTCGCTATATCTCTAACGTATAATAGTATGCGATAACTCAGCGCCAAACCGCCTTGCATTTCGCATTTCGAAACACTTCAGAACACGCTTCCAGCAGTACCACACCCGAGGATAAGAGCCACTGACTCAGCTACCCAAATCAGCGCCTCCATTTCCAAGAGCAGCGACTCTGCCTTGACACTGGTACCTCAATCTTTTTATGGATTCATAATTAATATCCACGCCCAATTCAGCTCCCCAACTAGAAGCGACTGGGACGACTCAACCCTCTGGATTACAATCTACTGCAGAATCCTCTCAAAGAACAATCTCATACAAAGAGCAGAGTCACTGACTCAGCTACCCACATCAGACACTCTATATCCAAGAAGAGTGGCCATTGTGAGTTGATTCTGCCTAAATCGTAGACGCTAATACAATCCACTATTTATAGACAATAAAAACTGATCATGGATTAGCCATACCTCTAACCTATAATAGTATGTGACTACCCAGCCCTTAACCCCGCTGCATTTCGTAATTCTGCACAACCCGCTTACAGCAGCATCATGCACGAGGAGTAGAGCCACTGACTCAGCTACCCAAATCAGCGCCTTCATTTCCAAGAGCAGCGACTCTGCCTTGACCCTGAAAGCTCAGTCTATTTATTGATTATAAACTATGATCCAGGCACAGTTCAGGTTCCCAACTATATGCGACTGGGACTACTCAAACCCCTTTATTGCAATCCACAGCAGAATCATCTCTTAGCACAATCTCATACAAAGAGCAGAGTTACTGACTCAGCTACCTAAATCAGACACTCTATATCCAAGAAGAGCGGCCATTGTGAGTTGACTCTGCCTAAATCCTAGACGCTAATACAAGCCACTATTTATAGATTATAAAAACTGATCCTGGATTCGCTATATCTCTAACGTATAATAGTATGCGACTACTCAGCGCCGAACCGCCTTGCATTTCGCATTTCGAAACACTTCAGAACACGCTTCCAGCAGTACCACACCCGAGGATAAGAGCCACTGACTCAGCTACCCAAATCAGCGCCTCCAATTCCAAGAGCAGCGCATCTGCCTTGACACTGGTACCTCAATCTATTTATGGATTAAAAACTAATATCCACGCCTAATTCAGCTCCCCAACTAGAAGCGACTGGGACGACTCATCCCTGTGCATTACAATCTACTGCAGAATTCTCTCATAGCACAATCTCATACAAAGAGCAGAGTCACTGACTCAGCTACCCAAATCAGACACTCTATATCCAAGAAGAGTGGCCATTGTGAGTTGATTCTGCCTAAATCCTAGCGCTAATACAAGCCACTATTTATAGACAATAAAAACAGATCGTGGATTAGCCATACCTCTAACCTATAATAGTATGTGACTACCCAGCCCTTAACCCCGCTGCATTTCATAATTCTCCACAACCCGCTTACAGCAGCATCATGCCCGAGGAGTATAGCCACTGACTCAGCTACCCAAATCAGCGCCTCCATTTCCAAGAGCAGCGACTCTGCCTTGACACTGGTACCTCAATCTTTTTATGGATTCATAATTAATATCCACGCCCAATTCAGCTCCCCAACTAGAAGCGACTGGGACGACTCATCCCTGTGCATTACAATCTACTGCAGAATCCTCTCATAGCACAATCTCATACAAAGAGCAGAGTCACTGACTCAGCTACCCACATCAGACACTCTATATCCAAGAAGAGTGGCCATTGTGAGTTGATTCTGCCTAAATCGTAGACGCTAATACAAGCCACTATTTATAGACAATAAAAACTGATCATGGATTAGCCATACCTCTAACCTATAATAGTATGTGACTACCCAGCCCTTAACCCCGCTGCATTTCGTAATTCTGCACAACCCGCTTACAGCAGCATCATGCCCGAGGAGTAGAGCCACTGACTCAGCTACCCAAATCAGCGCCTCCATTTCCAAGAGCAGCGACTCTGCCTTGACCCTGAAAGCTCAGTCTATTTATTGATTATAAACTATGATCCAGGCACAGTTCAGGTTCCCAACGATATGTGACTGGGACTACTCAAACCCCTTTATTACAATCCACAGCAGAATCATCTCTTAGCACAATCTCATACAAAGAGCAGAGTTACTGACTCAGCTACCTAAATCAGACACTCTATATCCGAGAAGAGCGGCCATTGTGAGTTGACTCTGCCTAAATCCTAGACGCTAATACAAGCCACTATTTATAGATTATAAAAACTGATCCTGGATTCACTATATCTCTAACGTATAATAGTATGCGACTACTCAGCGCCAAACCGCCTTGCATTTCGCATTTCGAAACACTTCAGAACACGCTTCCAGCAGTACCACACCCGAGGATAAGAGCCACTGACTCAGCTACCCAAATCAGCGCCTCCATTTCCAAGAGCAGCGACTCTGCCTTGACACTGGTACCTCAATCTATTTATGGAATAAAAACTAATATCCACGCCCAATTCAGCTCCCCAACTAGAAGCGACTGGGACGACTCATCCCTGTGCATTACAATCTACTGCAGAATCCTCTCATAGCACAATCTCATACAAAGAGCAGAGTCACTGACTCAGCTACCCAGATCAGACACTCTATATCCAAGAAGAGTGGCCATTGTGAGTTGATTCTGCCTAAATCCTAGACGCTAATACAAGCCACTATTTATAGACAATAAAAACTGATCATGGATTAGCCATACCTCTAACCTATAATAGTATGTGATTACCCAGCCCTTAACCCCGCTGCATTTCGTAATTCTCCACAACTCGCTTACAGCAGCATCATGCCCGAGGAGTAGAGCCACTCACTCAGCTACCCAAATCAGCGCCTCCATTTCCATGAGCAGCGACTCTGCCTTGACCCTCAAAGCTCAGTCTATTTATTGATTACAAACTATGATCCAGGCCCAGTTCAGGTTCCCAACTATATGCGACTGGGACTACTCGATCCCCTTTATTACAATCCACAGCAGAATCATCTCTTAGCACAATCTCATACAAAGAGCAGAGTTAATGACTCAGCTACCTAAATCAGACACTCATATCCAAGAAGAGCGGCCATTGTGAGTTGATTCTGCCTAAATCCTAGACGCTAATACAAGCCACTATTTATAGATTATAAAAACTGATCCTGGATTCGCTATATCTCTAACGTATAATAGTATGCGAGTACTCAGCGCCAAACCGCCTTGTATTTCGCATTTTGAAACACTTCAGAACACGCTTCCAGCAGTACCACACCCGAGGATAAGAGCCACTGACTCAGCTACCCAAATCAGCGCCTCCATTTCCAAGAGCAGCGACTCTGCCTTGACACTGGTACCTCAATCTTTTTATGGATTCATAATTAATATCCACGCCCAATTCAGCTCCCCAACTAGAAGCGACTGGGACGACTCAACCCTCTGGATTACAATCTACTGCAGAATCCTCTCATAGAACAATCTCATACAAAGAGCAGAGTCACTGACTCAGCTACCCACATCAGACACTCTATATCCAAGAAGAGTGGCCATTGTGAGTTGATGCTGCCTAAATCCTAGAGGCTAATACAAGCCACTATTTATAGACAATAAAAACTGATCATGGATTTGCCATACCTCTAACCTATAATAGTATGTGACTACCCAGCCCTTAACCCCGCTGCATTTCGTAATTCTGCACAACACGCTTACAGCAGCATCATGCCCGAGGAGTAGAGCCACTGACTCAGCTACCCAAATCAGCGCCTCCATTTCCAAGAGCAGCGACTCTGCCTTGACCCTGAAAGCACAGTCTATTTATTGATTATAAACTATGATCCAGGCACAGTTCAGGTTCCCAACTATATGCGACTGGGACTACTCAAACCCCTTTATTACAATCCACAGCAGAATCATCTCTTAGCACAATCTCATACAAAGAGCAGAGTTACTGACTCAGCTACCTAAATCAGACACTCTATATCCAAGAAGAGCGGCCATTGTGAGTTGACTCTGCCTAAATCCTAGACGCTAATACAAGCCACTATTTATAGATTATAAAAACTGATCCTGGATTCGCTATATCTCTAACGTATAATAGTATGCGACTACTCAGCGCCAAACCGCCTTGCATTTCGCATTTCAAAACACTTCAGAACACGCTTCCAGCAGTACCACACCCGATGATAAGAGCCACTAACTCAGCTACGCAAATCAGCGCCTCCATTTCCAAGAGCAGCGACTCTGCCTTGACATTGGTACCTCAATCTATTTATGGATTAAAAACTAATATCCACGCCCAATTCAGCTCCCCAACTAGAAGCGACTGGGACGACTTATCCCTGTGCATTACAATGTACTGCAGAATCCTCTCATAGCACAATCTCATACAAAGAGCAGAGTCACTGACTCAGCTACCCAAATCAGACACTCTATATCCAAGAAGAGTGGCCATTGTGAGTTGATTCTGCCTAAATCCTAGACGCTAATACAAGCCACTATTTATAGACAATAAAAACTGATCATGGATTAGCCATACCTCTAACCTATAATAGTATGTGACTACCCAGCCCTTAACCCCGCTGCATTTTGTAATTCTCCACAACTCGCTTACAGCAGCATCATGCCCGAGGAGTAGAGCCACTGACTCAGGTACCCAAATCAGCGCCTCCATTTCCATGAGCAGCGACTCTGCCTTGACCCTGAAAGCTCAGTCTATTTATTGATTATAAACTATGATCCAGGCCCAGTTCAGGTTCCCAACTATATGCGACTGGGACTACTCGATCCCCTTTATTACAATCCACAGCAGAATCATCTCTTAGCACAATCTCATACAAAGAGCAGAGTTAATGACTCAGCTACCTAAATCAGACACTCATATCCAAGAAGAGCGGCCATTGTGAGTTCATTCTGCCTAAATCCTAGACGCTAATACAAACCACTATTTATAGATTATAAAAACTGATCCTGGATTCGCTACATCTCTAACATATAATAGTATGCGACTACTCAGCGCCAAACCGCCTTGCATTTCGCATTTCGAAACACTTCAGAACACGCTTCCAGC
Organism: Triturus cristatus; assembly: GCF_964204655.1. Taxonomy (NCBI): domain Eukaryota; kingdom Metazoa; phylum Chordata; class Amphibia; order Caudata; family Salamandridae; genus Triturus; species Triturus cristatus. The sequence continues at coordinate 1,473,647,022 of NC_140591.1, read as the reverse complement.
AGTACCACACCCGAGGATAAGAGCCACTGACTCAGCTACCCAAATCAGCGCCTCCATTTCCAAGAGCAGCGACTCTGCCTTGACCCTGAAAGCTCAGTCTATTTATTGATTATAAACTATGATCCAGGCCCAGTCAGGTTCCCAACTATATGCGACTGGGACTACTCAAACCCCTTTATTACAATCCACAGCAGAATCATCTCTTAGCACAATCTCATACAAAGAGCAGAGTTACTGACTCAGCTACCTCAATCAGACACTCTATATCCAAGAAGAGCGGCCATTGTGAGTTGACTCTGCCTAAATCCTAGACGCTAATACAAGCCACTATTTATAGATTATGAAAACTGATCCTGGATTCGCTATATCTCTAACGTATAATAGTATGCGAGTACTCAGCGCCAAACCGCCTTGCATTTCGCATTTCGAAACACTTCAGAACACGCTTCCAGCAGTACCACACCCGAGGATAAGAGCCACTGACTCAGCAACCCAAATCAGAGCCTCCAATTCCAAGAGCAGCGAATCTGCCTTGACACTGGTACCTCAATCTATTTATGGATTAAAAACTAATATCCACGCCTAATTCAGCTCCCCAACTAGAAGAGACTGGGACGACTCATCCCTGTGCATTACAATCTACTGCAGAATTCTCTCATAGCACAATCTCATACAAAGAGCAGAGTCACTGACTCAGCTACCCAAATCAGACACTCTATATCCAAGAAGAGTGGCCATTGTGAGTTGATTCTGCCTAAATCCTAGACGCTAATACAAGCCACTATTTATAGACAATAAAAACTGATCGTGGATTAGCCATACCTCTAACCTATAATAGTATGTGACTAACCAGCCCTTAACCCCGCTGCATTTCGTAATTCTCCACAACTCGCTTACAGCAGCATCATGCCCGAGGAGTAGAGCCACTGACTCAGGTACCCAAATCAGCGCCTCCATTTCCATGAACAGCGACTCTGCCTTGACCCTGAAAGTTCAGTCTATTTATTGATTATAAACTATGATCCAGACCCAGTCAGGTTCCCAACTATATGCGACTGGGACTACTCAATCCCCTTTATTACAATCCACAGCAGAATCATCTCTTCGCACAATCTCATACGCAGAGTTACTGACTCAGCTACCTAAATCAGACACTCAATATCCAAGAAGAGCGGCCATTGTGAGTTGATTCTGTCTAAATCCTAGACGCAAATACAAGCCACTATTTATAGATTATAAAAACTGATCCTGGATTCGCTATATCTCTAACGTATAATAGTATGCGACTACTCAGCGCCAAACCGCCTTGTATTTCGCATTTCGAAACACTTCAGAACACGCTTCCAGCAGTACCACACCCGAGGATAAGAGCCACTGACTCAGCTACCCAAATCAGCGCCTCCAATTCCAAGAGCAGCGAATCTGCCTTGACACTGGTACCTCAATCTATTTATGGATTAAAAACTAATATCCACGCCTAATTCAGCTCCCCAACTAGAAGCGACTGGGACGACTCATCCCTGTGCATTACAATCTACTGCAGAATTCTCTCATAGCACAATCTCATACAAAGAGCAGAGTCACTGACTCAGCTACCCAAATCAGACACTCTATATCCAAGAAGAGTGGCCATTGTGAGTTGATTCTGCCTAAATCCTAGCGCTAATACAAGCCACTATTTATAGACAATAAAAACTGATCGTGGATTAGCCATACCTCTAACCTATAATAGTATGTGACTACCCAGCCCTTAACCCCGCTGCATTTCGTAATTCTCCACAACCCGCTTACAGCAGCATCATGCCCGAGGAGTATAGCCACTGACTCAGCTACCCAAATGAGCGCCTCCATTTCCAAGAGCAGCGACTCTGCCTTGACACTGGTACCTCAATCTTTTTATGGATTCATAATTAATATCCACGCCCAATTCAGCTCCCCAACTAGAAGCGACTGGGACGACTCATCCCTGTGCATTACAATCTACTGCAGAATCCTCTCATAGCACAATCTCATACAAAGAGCAGAGTCACTGACTCAGCTACCCACATCAGACACTCTATATCCAAGAAGAGTGGCCATTGTGAGTTGATTCTGCCTAAATCCTAGACGATAATACAAGCCACTATTTATAGACAATAAAAACTGATCATGGATTAGCCATACCTCTAACCTATAATAGTATGTGACTACCCAGCCCTTAACCCCGCTGCATTTCGTAATTCTCCACAACTCGCTTACAGCAGCATCATGCCCGAGGAGTAGAGCCACTCACTCAGCTACCCAAATCAGCGCCTCCATTTCCATGAGCAGCGACTCTGCCTTGACCCTGAAAGCTCAGTCTATTTATTGATTATAAACTATGATCCAGGCCCAGTTCAGGTTCCCAACTATTTGCGACTGGGACTACTCGATCCCCTTTATTACAATCCACAGCAGAATCATCTCTTAGCACAATCTCATACAAAGAGCAGAGTTAATGACTCAGCTACCTAAATTAGACACTCATATCCAAGAAGAGCGGCCATTGTGAGTTGATTCTGCCTAAATCCTAGACGCTAATACAAGCCACTATTTATAGATTATAAAAACTGATCCTGGATTCGCTATATCTCTAACGTATAATAGTATGCGATAACTCAGCGCCAAACCGCCTTGCATTTCGCATTTCGAAACACTTCAGAACACGCTTCCAGCAGTACCACACCCGAGGATAAGAGCCACTGACTCAGCTACCCAAATCAGCGCCTCCATTTCCAAGAGCAGCGACTCTGCCTTGACACTGGTACCTCAATCTTTTTATGGATTCATAATTAATATCCACGCCCAATTCAGCTCCCCAACTAGAAGCGACTGGGACGACTCAACCCTCTGGATTACAATCTACTGCAGAATCCTCTCATAGAACAATCTCATACAAAGAGCAGAGTCACTGACTCAGCTACCCACATCAGACACTCTATATCCAAGAAGAGTGGCCATTGTGAGTTGATTCTGCCTAAATCGTAGACGCTAATACAATCCACTATTTATAGACAATAAAAACTGATCATGGATTAGCCATACCTCTAACCTATAATAGTATGTGACTACCCAGCCCTTAACCCCGCTGCATTTCGTAATTCTGCACAACCCGCTTACAGCAGCATCATGCACGAGGAGTAGAGCCACTGACTCAGCTACCCAAATCAGCGCCTTCATTTCCAAGAGCAGCGACTCTGCCTTGACCCTGAAAGCTCAGTCTATTTATTGATTATAAACTATGATCCAGGCACAGTTCAGGTTCCCAACTATATGCGACTGGGACTACTCAAACCCCTTTATTACAATCCACAGCAGAATCATCTCTTAGCACAATCTCATACAAAGAGCAGAGTTACTGACTCACCTACCTAAATCAGACACTCTATATCCAAGAAGAGCGGCCATTGTGAGTTGACTCTGCCTAAATCCTAGACGCTAATACAAGCCACTATTTATAGATTATAAAAACTGATCCTGGATTCGCTATATCTCTAATGTATAATAGTATGCGACTACTCAGCGCCGAACCGCCTTGCATTTCGCATTTCGAAACACTTCAGAACACGCTTCCAGCAGTACCACACCCGAGGATAAGAGCCACTGACTCAGCTACCCAAATCAGCGCCTCCAATTCCAAGAGCAGCGAATCTGCCTTGACACTGGTACCTCAATCTATTTATGGATTAAAAACTAATATCCACGCCCAATTCAGCTCCCCAACTAGAAGCGACTGGGACGACTCATCCCTGTGCATTACAATCTACTGCAGAATCCTCTCATAGCACAATCTCATACAAATAGCAGAGTCACTGACTCAGCTACCCAGATCAGACACTCTATATCCAAGAAGAGTGGCCATTGTGAGTTGATTCTGCCTAAATCCTAGACGCTAATACAAGCCACTATTTATAGACAATAAAAACTGATCATGGATTAGCCATACCTCTAACCTATAATAGTATGTGACTACCCAGCCCTTAACCCCGCTGCATTTCGTAATTCTCCACAACCCGCTTACAGCAGCATCATGCCCGAGGAGTAGAGCCACTCACTCAGCTACCCAAATCAGCGCCTCCATTTCCATGAGCAGCGACTCTGCCTTGACCCTGAAAGCTCAGTCTATTTATTGATTATAAACTATGATCCAGGCCCAGTTCAGGTTCCCAACTATATGCGACTGGGACTACTCGATCCCCTTTATTACAATCCACAGCAGAATCATCTCTTAGCACAATCTCATACAAAGAGCAGAGTTAATGACTCAGCTACCTAAATTAGACACTCATATCCAAGAAGAGCGGCCATTGTGAGTTGATTCTGCCTAAATCCTAGACGCTAATACAAGCCACTATTTATAGATTATAAAAACTGATCCTGGATTCGCTATATCTCTAACGTGTAATAGTATGCGATAACTCAGCGCCAAACCGCCTTGCATTTCGCATTTCGAAACACTTCAGAACACGCTTCCAGCAGTACCACACCCGAGGATAAGAGCCACTGACTCAGCTACCCAAATCAGCGCCTCCATTTCCAAGAGCAGCGACTCTGCCTTGACACTGGTACCTCAATCTTTTTATGGATTCATAATTAATATCCACGCCCAATTCAGCTCCCCAACTAGAAGCGACTGGGACGACTCAACCCTCTGGATTACAATCTACTGCAGAATCCTCTCATAGAACAATCTCATACAAAGAGCAGAGTCACTGACTCAGCTACCCACATCAGACACTCTATATCCAAGAAGAGTGGCCATTGTGAGTTGATTCTGCCTAAATCGTAGACGCTAATACAATCCACTATTTATAGACAATAAAAACTGATCATGGATTAGCCATACCTCTAACCTATAATAGTATGTGACTACCCAGCCCTTAACCCCGCTGCATTTCGTAATTCTGCACAACCCGCTTACAGCAGCATCATTCACGAGGAGTAGAGCCACTGACTCAGCTACCCAAATCAGCGCCTTCATTTCCAAGAGCAGCGACTCTGCCTTGACCCTGAAAGCTCAGTCTATTTATTGATTATAAACTATGATCCAGGCACAGTTCAGGTTCCCAACTATATGCGACTGGGACTACTCAAACCCCTTTATTACAATCCACAGCAGAATCATCTCTTAGCACAATCTCATACAAAGAGCAGAGTTACTGACTCAGCTACCTAAATCAGACACTCTATATCCAAGAAGAGCGGCCATTGTGAGTTGACTCTGCCTAAATCCTAGACGCTAATACAAGCCACTATTTATAGATTATAAAAACTGATCCTGGATTCGCTATATCTCTAACGTATAATAGTATGCGACTACTCAGCGCCGAACCGCCTTGCATTTCGCATTTCGAAACACTTCAGAACACGCTTCCAGCAGTACCACACCCGAGGATAAGAGCCACTGACTCAGCTACCCAAATCAGCGCCTCCAATTCCAAGAGCAGCGAATCTGCCTTGACACTGGTACCTCAATCTATTTATGGATTAAAAACTAATATCCACGCCTAATTCAGCTCCCCAACTAGAAGCGACTGGGACGACTCATCCCTGTGCATTACAATCTACTGCAGAATTCTCTCATAGCACAATCTCATACAAAGAGCAGAGTCACTGACTCAGCTACCCAAATCAGACACTCTATATCCAAGAAGAGTGGCCATTGTGAGTTGATTCTGCCTAAATCCTAGCGCTAATACAAGCCACTATTTATAGATAATAAAAACCGATCGTGGATTAGCCATACCTCTAACCTATAATAGTATGTGACTACCCAGCCCTTAACCCCGCTGCATTTCGTAATTCTCCACAACCCGCTTACAGCAGCATCATGCCCGAGGAGTATAGCCACTGACTCAGCTACCCAAATCAGCGCCTCCATTTCCAAGAGCAGCGACTCTGCCTTGACACTGGTACCTCAATCTTTTTATGGATTCATAATTAATATCCACGCCCAATTCAGCTCCCCAACTAGAAGCGACTGGGACGACTCATCCCTGTGCATTACAATCTACTGCAGAATCCTCTCATCGCACAATCTCATACAAAGAGCAGAGTCACTGACTCAGCTACCCACATCAGACACTCTATATCCAAGAAGAGTGGCCATTGTGAGTTGATTCTGCCTAAATCGTAGACGCTAATACAAGCCACTATTTATAGACAATAAAAACTGATCATGGATTAGCCATACCTCTAACCTATAATAGTATGTGACTACCCAGCCCTTAACCCCGCTGCATTTCGTAATTCTGCACAACCCGCTTACAGCAGCATCATGCCCGAGGAGTAGAGACACTGACTCAGCTACCCAAATCAGCGCCTCCATTTCCAAGAGCAGCGACTCTGCCTTGACCCTGAAAGCTCAGTCTATTTATTGATTATAAACTATGATCCAGGCACAGTTCAGGTTCCCAACTATATGCGACTGGGACTACTCAAACCTCTTTATTACAATCCACAGCAGAATCATCTCTTAGCACAATCTCATACAAAGAGCAGAGTTACTGACTCAGCTACCTAAATCAGACACTCTATATCCAAGAAGAGCGGCCATTGTGAGTTGACTCTGCCTAAATCCTAGACGCTAATACAAGCCACTATTTATAGATTATAAAAACTGATCCTGGATTCGCTATATCTCTAATGTATAATAGTATGCGACTACTCAGCGCCGAACCGCCTTGCATTTCGCATTTCGAAACACTTCAGAACACGCTTCCAGCAGTACCACACCCGAGGATAAGAGCCACTGACTCAGCTACCCAAATCAGCGCCTCCAATTCCAAGAGCAGCGAATCTGCCTTGACACTGGTACCTCAATCTATTTATGGATTAAAAACTAATATCCACGCCCAATTCAGCTCCCCAACTAGAAGCGACTGGGACGACTCATCCCTGTGCATTACAATCTACTGCAGAATCCTCTCATAGCACAATCTCATACAAATAGCAGAGTCACTGACTCAGCTACCCAGATCAGACACTCTATATCCAAGAAGAGTGGCCATTGTGAGTTGATTCTGCCTAAATCCTAGACGCTAATACAAGCCACTATTTATAGACAATAAAAACTGATCATGGATTAGCCATACCTCTAACCTATAATAGTATGTGACTACCCAGCCCTTAACCCCGCTGCATTTCGTAATTCTCCACAACTCGCTTACAGCAGCATCATGCCCGAGGAGTAGAGCCACTCACTCAGCTACCCAAATCAGCGCCTCCATTTCCATGAGCAGCGACTCTGCATTGAACCTGAAAGCTCAGTCTATTTATTGATTATAAACTATGATCCAGGCCCAGTTCAGGTTCCCAACTATATGCGACTGGGACTACTCGATCCCCTTTATTACAATCCACAGCAGAATCATCTCTTAGCACAATCTCATACAAAGAGCAGAGTTAATGACTCAGCTACCTAAATTAGACACTCATATCCAAGAAGAGCGGCCATTGTGAGTTGATTCTGCCTAAATCCTAGACGCTAATACAAGCCACTATTTATAGATTATAAAAACTGATCCTGGATTCGCTATATCTCTAACGTGTAATAGTATGCGATAACTCAGCGCCAAACCGCCTTGCATTTCGCATTTCGAAACACTTCAGAACACGCTTCCAGCAGTACCACACCCGAGGATAAGAGCCACTGACTCAGCTACCCAAATCAGCGCCTCCATTTCCAAGAGCAGCGACTCTGCCTTGACACTGGTACCTCAATCTTTTTATGGATTCATAATTAATATCCACGCCCAATTCAGCTCCCCAACTAGAAGCGACTGGGACGACTCAACCCTCTGGATTACAATCTACTGCAGAATCCTCTCATAGAACAATCTCATACAAAGAGCAGAGTCACTGACTCAGCTACCCACATCAGACACTCTATATCCAAGAAGAGTGGCCATTGTGAGTTGATTCTGCCTAAATCGTAGACGCTAATACAATCCACTATTTATAGACAATAAAAACTGATCATGGATTAGCCATACCTCTAACCTATAATAGTATGTGACTACCCAGCCCTTAACCCCGCTGCATTTCGTAAGTCTGCACAACCCGCTTACAGCAGCATCATGCACGAGGAGTAGAGCCACTGACTCAGCTACCCAAATCAGCGCCTCCATTTCCAAGAGCAGCGACTCTGCCTTGACCCTGAAAGCTCAGTCTATTTATTGATTATAAACTATGATCCAGGCACAGTTCAGGTTCCCAACTATATGCGACTGGGACTACTCAAACCCCTTTATTACAATCCACAGCAGAATCATCTCTTAGCACAATCTCATACAAAGAGCAGAGTTACTGACTCAGCTACCTAAATCAGACACTCTATATCCAAGAAGAGCGGCCATTGTGAGTTGACTCTGCCTAAATCCTAGACGCTAATACAAGCCACTATTTATAGATTATAAAAACTGATCCTGGATTCGCTATATCTCTAACGTATAATAGTATGCGACTACTCAGCGCCGAACCGCCTTGCATTTCGCATTTCGAAACACTTCAGAACACGCTTCCAGCAGTACCACACCCGAGGATAAGAGCCACTGACTCAGCTACCCAAATCAGCGCCTCCAATTCCAAGAGCAGCGAATCTGCCTTGACACTGGTACCTCAATCTATTTATGGATTAAAAACTAATATCCACGCCCAATTCAGCTCCCCAACTAGAAGCGACTGGGACGACTCATCCCTGTGCATTACAATCTACTGCAGAATCCTCTCATAGCACAATCTCATACAAATAGCAGAGTCACTGACTCAGCTACCCAGATCAGACACTCTATATCCAAGAAGAGTGGCCATTGTGAGTTGATTCTGCCTAAATCCTAGACGCTAATACAAGCCACTATTTATAGACAATAAAAACTGATCATGGATTAGCCATACCTCTAACCTATAATAGTATGTGACTACCCAGCCCTTAACCCCGCTGCATTTCGTAATTCTCCACAACTCGCTTACAGCAGCATCATGCCCGAGGAGTAGAGCCACTCACTCAGCTACCCAAATCAGCGCCTCCATTTCCATGAGCAGCGACTCTGCATTGAACCTGAAAGCTCAGTCTATTTATTGATTATAAACTATGATCCAGGCCCAGTTCAGGTTCCCAACTATATGCGACTGGGACTACTCGATCCCCTTTATTACAATCCACAGCAGAATCATCTCTTAGCACAATCTCATACAAAGAGCAGAGTTAATGACTCAGCTACCTAAATTAGACACTCATATCCAAGAAGAGCGGCCATTGTGAGTTGATTCTGCCTAAATCCTAGACGCTAATACAAGCCACTATTTATAGATTATAAAAACTGATCCTGGATTCGCTATATCTCTAACGTGTAATAGTATGCGATAACTCAGCGCCAAACCGCCTTGCATTTCGCATTTCGAAACACTTCAGAACACGCTTCCAGCAGTACCACACCCGAGGATAAGAGCCACTGACTCAGCTACCCAAATCAGCGCCTCCATTTCCAAGAGCAGCGACTCTGCCTTGACACTGGTACCTCAATCTTTTTATGGATTCATAATTAATATCCACGCCCAATTCAGCTCCCCAACTAGAAGCGACTGGGACGACTCAACCCTCTGGATTACAATCTACTGCAGAATCCTCTCATAGAACAATCTCATACAAAGAGCAGAGTCACTGACTCAGCTACCCACATCAGACACTCTATATCCAAGAAGAGTGGCCATTGTGAGTTGATTCTGCCTAAATCGTAGACGCTAATACAATCCACTATTTATAGACAATAAAAACTGATCATGGATTAGCCATACCTCTAACCTATAATAGTATGTGACTACCCAGCCCTTAACCCCGCTGCATTTCGTAAGTCTGCACAACCCGCTTACAGCAGCATCATGCACGAGGAGTAGAGCCACTGACTCAGCTACCCAAATCAGCGCCTCCATTTCCAAGAGCAGCGACTCTGCCTTGACCCTGAAAGCTCAGTCTATTTATTGATTATAAACTATGATCCAGGCACAGTTCAGGTTCCCAACTATATGCGACTGGGACTACTCAAACCCCTTTATTACAATCCACAGCAGAATCATCTCTTAGCACAATCTCATACAAAGAGCAGAGTTACTGACTCAGCTACCTAAATCAGACACTCTATATCCAAGAAGAGCGGCCATTGTGAGTTGACTCTGCCTAAATCCTAGACGCTAATACAAGCCACTATTTATAGATTATAAAAACTGATCCTGGATTCGCTATATCTCTAACGTATAATAGTATGCGACTACTCAGCGCCAAACCGCCTTGCATTTCGCATTTCGAAACACTTCAGAACACGCTTCCAGCAGTACCACACCCGAGGATAAGAGCCACTGACTCAGCTACCCAAATCAGCGCCTCCATTTCCAAGAGCAGCGACTCTGCCTTGACACTGGTACCTCAATCTATTTATGGATTAAAAACTAATATCCACGCCCAATTCAGCTCCCCAACTAGATGTGACTGGGACGACTCATCCCTGTGCATTACAATGTACTGCAGAATCCTCTCATAGCACAATCTCATACAAAGAGCAGAGTCACTGACTCAGCTACCCAAATCAGACACTCTATATCCAAGAAGAGTGGCCATTGTGAGTTGATTCTGCCTAAATCCTAGACACTAATACAAGCCACTATTTATAGACAATAAAAACTGATCATGGATTAGCCATACCTCTAACCTATAATGGTATGTGACTACCCAGCCCTTAACCCCGCTGCATTTCGTAATTCTCCACAACTCGCTTACAGCAGCATCATGCCCGAGGAGTAGAGCCACTGACTCAGCTACCCAAATCAGCGCCTCCATTTCCATGAGCAGCGACTCTGCCTTGACCCTGAAAGCTCAGTCTATTTATTGATTATAAACTATGATCCAGGCACAGTTCAGGTTCCCAACTATATGCGACTGGGACTACTCGATCCCCTTTATTACAATCCACAGCAGAATCATCTCTTAGCACAATCTCATACAAAGAGCAGAGTTAATGACTCAGCTACCTAAATCAGACACTCATATCCAAGAAGAGCGGCCATTGTGAGTTAATTCTGCCTAAATCCTAGACGCTAATACAAGCCACTATTTATAGATTATAAAAACTGATCCTGGATTCGCTATATCTCTAACGTATAATAGTATGCGATAACTCAGCGCCAAACCGCCTTGCATTTCGCATTTCGAAACACTTCAGAACACGCTTCCAGCAGTACCACACCCGAGGATAAGAGCCACTGACTCAGCTACCCAAATCAGCGCCTCCATTTCCAAGAGCAGCGACTCTGCCTTGACACTGGTACCTCAATGTATTTATGGATTCATAATTAATATCCACGCCCAATTCAGCTCCCCAACTAGAAGCGACTGGGACGACTCAACCCTCTGCATTACAATCTACTGCAGAATCCTCTCATAGCACAATCTCAGACAAAGAGCAGAGTCACTGACTCAGCTACCCAAATCAGACACTCTATATCCAAGAAGAGCGGCCATTGTGAGTTGATGCTGCCTAAATCCTAGAGGCTAATACAAGCCACTATTTATAGACAATAAAAACTGATCATGGATTTGCCATACCTCTAACCTATAATAGTATGTGACTACCCAGCCCTTAACCCCGCTGCATTTCGTAATTCTGCACAACCCGCTTACAGCAGCATCATGCCCGAGGAGTAGAGCCACTGACTCAGCTACCCAAATCAGCGCCTCCATTTCCAAGAGCAGCGACTCTGCCTTGACCCTGAAAGCACAGTCTATTTATTGATTATAAACTATGATCCAGACCCAGTCAGGTTCCCAACTATATGCGACTGGGACTACTCAATCCCCTTTATTACAATCCACAGCAGAATCATCTCTTCGCACAATCTCATACGCAGAGTTACTGACTCAGCTACCTAAATCAGACACTCAATATCCAAGAAGAGCGGCCATTGTGAGTTGATTCTGTCTAAATCCTAGACGCAAATACAAGCCACTATTTATAGATTATAAAAACTGATCCTGGATTCGCTATATCTCTAACGTATAATAGTATGCGACTACTCAGCGCCAAACCGCCTTGTATTTCGCATTTCGAAACACTTCAGAACACGCTTCCAGCAGTACCACACCCGAGGATAAGAGCCACTGACTCAGCTACCCAAATCAGCGCCTCCAATTCCAAGAGCAGCGAATCTGCCTTGACACTGGTACCTCAATCTATTTATGGATTAAAAACTAATATCCACGCCTAATTCAGCTCCCCAACTAGAAGCGACTGGGACGACTCATCCCTGTGCATTACAATCTACTGCAGAATTCTCTCATAGCACAATCTCATACAAAGAGCAGAGTCACTGACTCAGCTACCCAAATCAGACACTCTATATCCAAGAAGAGTGGCCATTGTGAGTTGATTCTGCCTAAATCCTAGCGCTAATACAAGCCACTATTTATAGACAATAAAAACTGATCGTGGATTAGCCATACCTCTAACCTATAATAGTATGTGACTACCCAGCCCTTAACCCCGCTGCATTTCGTAATTCTCCACAACCCGCTTACAGCAGCATCATGCCCGAGGAGTATAGCCACTGACTCAGCTACCCAAATGAGCGCCTCCATTTCCAAGAGCAGCGACTCTGCCTTGACACTGGTACCTCAATCTTTTTATGGATTCATAATTAATATCCACGCCCAATTCAGCTCCCCAACTAGAAGCGACTGGGACGACTCATCCCTGTGCATTACAATCTACTGCAGAATCCTCTCATAGCACAATCTCATACAAAGAGCAGAGTCACTGACTCAGCTACCCACATCAGACACTCTATATCCAAGAAGAGTGGCCATTGTGAGTTGATTCTGCCTAAATCCTAGACGATAATACAAGCCACTATTTATAGACAATAAAAACTGATCATGGATTAGCCATACCTCTAACCTATAATAGTATGTGACTACCCAGCCCTTAACCCCGCTGCATTTCGTAATTCTCCACAACTCGCTTACAGCAGCATCATGCCCGAGGAGTAGAGCCACTCACTCAGCTACCCAAATCAGCGCCTCCATTTCCATGAGCAGCGACTCTGCCTTGACCCTGAAAGCTCAGTCTATTTATTGATTATAAACTATGATCCAGGCCCAGTTCAGGTTCCCAACTATTTGCGACTGGGACTACTCGATCCCCTTTATTACAATCCACAGCAGAATCATCTCTTAGCACAATCTCATACAAAGAGCAGAGTTAATGACTCAGCTACCTAAATTAGACACTCATATCCAAGAAGAGCGGCCATTGTGAGTTGATTCTGCCTAAATCCTAGACGCTAATACAAGCCACTATTTATAGATTATAAAAACTGATCCTGGATTCGCTATATCTCTAACGTATAATAGTATGCGATAACTCAGCGCCAAACCGCCTTGCATTTCGCATTTCGAAACACTTCAGAACACGCTTCCAGCAGTACCACACCCGAGGATAAGAGCCACTGACTCAGCTACCCAAATCAGCGCCTCCATTTCCAAGAGCAGCGACTCTGCCTTGACACTGGTACCTCAATCTTTTTATGGATTCATAATTAATATCCACGCCCAATTCAGCTCCCCAACTAGAAGCGACTGGGACGACTCAACCCTCTGGATTACAATCTACTGCAGAATCCTCTCATAGAACAATCTCATACAAAGAGCAGAGTCACTGACTCAGCTACCCACATCAGACACTCTATATCCAAGAAGAGTGGCCATTGTGAGTTGATTCTGCCTAAATCGTAGACGCTAATACAATCCACTATTTATAGACAATAAAAACTGATCATGGATTAGCCATACCTCTAACCTATAATAGTATGTGACTACCCAGCCCTTAACCCCGCTGCATTTCGTAATTCTGCACAACCCGCTTACAGCAGCATCATGCACGAGGAGTAGAGCCACTGACTCAGCTACCCAAATCAGCGCCTTCATTTCCAAGAGCAGCGACTCTGCCTTGACCCTGAAAGCTCAGTCTATTTATTGATTATAAACTATGATCCAGGCACAGTTCAGGTTCCCAACTATATGCGACTGGGACTACTCAAACCCCTTTATTACAATCCACAGCAGAATCATCTCTTAGCACAATCTCATACAAAGAGCAGAGTTACTGACTCACCTACCTAAATCAGACACTCTATATCCAAGAAGAGCGGCCATTGTGAGTTGACTCTGCCTAAATCCTAGACGCTAATACAAGCCACTATTTATAGATTATAAAAACTGATCCTGGATTCGCTATATCTCTAATGTATAATAGTATGCGACTACTCAGCGCCGAACCGCCTTGCATTTCGCATTTCGAAACACTTCAGAACACGCTTCCAGCAGTACCACACCCGAGGATAAGAGCCACTGACTCAGCTACCCAAATCAGCGCCTCCAATTCCAAGAGCAGCGAATCTGCCTTGACACTGGTACCTCAATCTATTTATGGATTAAAAACTAATATCCACGCCCAATTCAGCTCCCCAACTAGAAGCGACTGGGACGACTCATCCCTGTGCATTACAATCTACTGCAGAATCCTCTCATAGCACAATCTCATACAAATAGCAGAGTCACTGACTCAGCTACCCAGATCAGACACTCTATATCCAAGAAGAGTGGCCATTGTGAGTTGATTCTGCCTAAATCCTAGACGCTAATACAAGCCACTATTTATAGACAATAAAAACTGATCATGGATTAGCCATACCTCTAACCTATAATAGTATGTGACTACCCAGCCCTTAACCCCGCTGCATTTCGTAATTCTCCACAACCCGCTTACAGCAGCATCATGCCCGAGGAGTAGAGCCACTCACTCAGCTACCCAAATCAGCGCCTCCATTTCCATGAGCAGCGACTCTGCCTTGACCCTGAAAGCTCAGTCTATTTATTGATTATAAACTATGATCCAGGCCCAGTTCAGGTTCCCAACTATATGCGACTGGGACTACTCGATCCCCTTTATTACAATCCACAGCAGAATCATCTCTTAGCACAATCTCATACAAAGAGCAGAGTTAATGACTCAGCTACCTAAATTAGACACTCATATCCAAGAAGAGCGGCCATTGTGAGTTGATTCTGCCTAAATCCTAGACGCTAATACAAGCCACTATTTATAGATTATAAAAACTGATCCTGGATTCGCTATATCTCTAACGTGTAATAGTATGCGATAACTCAGCGCCAAACCGCCTTGCATTTCGCATTTCGAAACACTTCAGAACACGCTTCCAGCAGTACCACACCCGAGGATAAGAGCCACTGACTCAGCTACCCAAATCAGCGCCTCCATTTCCAAGAGCAGCGACTCTGCCTTGACACTGGTACCTCAATCTTTTTATGGATTCATAATTAATATCCACGCCCAATTCAGCTCCCCAACTAGAAGCGACTGGGACGACTCAACCCTCTGGATTACAATCTACTGCAGAATCCTCTCATAGAACAATCTCATACAAAGAGCAGAGTCACTGACTCAGCTACCCACATCAGACACTCTATATCCAAGAAGAGTGGCCATTGTGAGTTGATTCTGCCTAAATCGTAGACGCTAATACAATCCACTATTTATAGACAATAAAAACTGATCATGGATTAGCCATACCTCTAACCTATAATAGTATGTGACTACCCAGCCCTTAACCCCGCTGCATTTCGTAATTCTGCACAACCCGCTTACAGCAGCATCATTCACGAGGAGTAGAGCCACTGACTCAGCTACCCAAATCAGCGCCTTCATTTCCAAGAGCAGCGACTCTGCCTTGACCCTGAAAGCTCAGTCTATTTATTGATTATAAACTATGATCCAGGCACAGTTCAGGTTCCCAACTATATGCGACTGGGACTACTCAAACCCCTTTATTACAATCCACAGCAGAATCATCTCTTAGCACAATCTCATACAAAGAGCAGAGTTACTGACTCAGCTACCTAAATCAGACACTCTATATCCAAGAAGAGCGGCCATTGTGAGTTGACTCTGCCTAAATCCTAGACGCTAATACAAGCCACTATTTATAGATTATAAAAACTGATCCTGGATTCGCTATATCTCTAACGTATAATAGTATGCGACTACTCAGCGCCGAACCGCCTTGCATTTCGCATTTCGAAACACTTCAGAACACGCTTCCAGCAGTACCACACCCGAGGATAAGAGCCACTGACTCAGCTACCCAAATCAGCGCCTCCAATTCCAAGAGCAGCGAATCTGCCTTGACACTGGTACCTCAATCTATTTATGGATTAAAAACTAATATCCACGCCTAATTCAGCTCCCCAACTAGAAGCGACTGGGACGACTCATCCCTGTGCATTACAATCTACTGCAGAATTCTCTCATAGCACAATCTCATACAAAGAGCAGAGTCACTGACTCAGCTACCCAAATCAGACACTCTATATCCAAGAAGAGTGGCCATTGTGAGTTGATTCTGCCTAAATCCTAGCGCTAATACAAGCCACTATTTATAGATAATAAAAACCGATCGTGGATTAGCCATACCTCTAACCTATAATAGTATGTGACTACCCAGCCCTTAACCCCGCTGCATTTCGTAATTCTCCACAACCCGCTTACAGCAGCATCATGCCCGAGGAGTATAGCCACTGACTCAGCTACCCAAATCAGCGCCTCCATTTCCAAGAGCAGCGACTCTGCCTTGACACTGGTACCTCAATCTTTTTATGGATTCATAATTAATATCCACGCCCAATTCAGCTCCCCAACTAGAAGCGACTGGGACGACTCATCCCTGTGCATTACAATCTACTGCAGAATCCTCTCATCGCACAATCTCATACAAAGAGCAGAGTCACTGACTCAGCTACCCACATCAGACACTCTATATCCAAGAAGAGTGGCCATTGTGAGTTGATTCTGCCTAAATCGTAGACGCTAATACAAGCCACTATTTATAGACAATAAAAACTGATCATGGATTAGCCATACCTCTAACCTATAATAGTATGTGACTACCCAGCCCTTAACCCCGCTGCATTTCGTAATTCTGCACAACCCGCTTACAGCAGCATCATGCCCGAGGAGTAGAGACACTGACTCAGCTACCCAAATCAGCGCCTCCATTTCCAAGAGCAGCGACTCTGCCTTGACCCTGAAAGCTCAGTCTATTTATTGATTATAAACTATGATCCAGGCACAGTTCAGGTTCCCAACTATATGCGACTGGGACTACTCAAACCTCTTTATTACAATCCACAGCAGAATCATCTCTTAGCACAATCTCATACAAAGAGCAGAGTTACTGACTCAGCTACCTAAATCAGACACTCTATATCCAAGAAGAGCGGCCATTGTGAGTTGACTCTGCCTAAATCCTAGACGCTAATACAAGCCACTATTTATAGATTATAAAAACTGATCCTGGATTCGCTATATCTCTAATGTATAATAGTATGCGACTACTCAGCGCCGAACCGCCTTGCATTTCGCATTTTGAAACACTTCAGAACACGCTTCCAGCAGTACCACACCCGAGGATAAGAGCCACTGACTCAGCTACCCAAATCAGCGCCTCCAATTCCAAGAGCAGCGAATCTGCCTTGACACTGGTACCTCAATCTATTTATGGATTAAAAACTAATATCCACGCCCAATTCAGCTCCCCAACTAGAAGCGACTGGGACGACTCATCCCTGTGCATTACAATCTACTGCAGAATCCTCTCATAGCACAATCTCATACAAATAGCAGAGTCACTGACTCAGCTACCCAGATCAGACACTCTATATCCAAGAAGAGTGGCCATTGTGAGTTGATTCTGCCTAAATCCTAGACGCTAATACAAGCCACTATTTATAGACAATAAAAACTGATCATGGATTAGCCATACCTCTAACCTATAATAGTATGTGACTACCCAGCCCTTAACCCCGCTGCATTTCGTAATTCTCCACAACTCGCTTACAGCAGCATCATGCCCGAGGAGTAGAGCCACTCACTCAGCTACCCAAATCAGCGCCTCCATTTCCATGAGCAGCGACTCTGCATTGAACCTGAAAGCTCAGTCTATTTATTGATTATAAACTATGATCCAGGCCCAGTTCAGGTTCCCAACTATATGCGACTGGGACTACTCGATCCCCTTTATTACAATCCACAGCAGAATCATCTCTTAGCACAATCTCATACAAAGAGCAGAGTTAATGACTCAGCTACCTAAATTAGACACTCATATCCAAGAAGAGCGGCCATTGTGAGTTGATTCTGCCTAAATCCTAGACGCTAATACAAGCCACTATTTATAGATTATAAAAACTGATCCTGGATTCGCTATATCTCTAACGTGTAATAGTATGCGATAACTCAGCGCCAAACCGCCTTGCATTTCGCATTTCGAAACACTTCAGAACACGCTTCCAGCAGTACCACACCCGAGGATAAGAGCCACTGACTCAGCTACCCAAATCAGCGCCTCCATTTCCAAGAGCAGCGACTCTGCCTTGACACTGGTACCTCAATCTTTTTATGGATTCATAATTAATATCCACGCCCAATTCAGCTCCCCAACTAGAAGCGACTGGGACGACTCAACCCTCTGGATTACAATCTACTGCAGAATCCTCTCATAGAACAATCTCATACAAAGAGCAGAGTCACTGACTCAGCTACCCACATCAGACACTCTATATCCAAGAAGAGTGGCCATTGTGAGTTGATTCTGCCTAAATCGTAGACGCTAATACAATCCACTATTTATAGACAATAAAAACTGATCATGGATTAGCCATACCTCTAACCTATAATAGTATGTGACTACCCAGCCCTTAACCCCGCTGCATTTCGTAAGTCTGCACAACCCGCTTACAGCAGCATCATGCACGAGGAGTAGAGCCACTGACTCAGCTACCCAAATCAGCGCCTCCATTTCCAAGAGCAGCGACTCTGCCTTGACCCTGAAAGCTCAGTCTATTTATTGATTATAAACTATGATCCAGGCACAGTTCAGGTTCCCAACTATATGCGACTGGGACTACTCAAACCCCTTTATTACAATCCACAGCAGAATCATCTCTTAGCACAATCTCATACAAAGAGCAGAGTTACTGACTCAGCTACCTAAATCAGACACTCTATATCCAAGAAGAGCGGCCATTGTGAGTTGACTCTGCCTAAATCCTAGACGCTAATACAAGCCACTATTTATAGATTATAAAAACTGATCCTGGATTCGCTATATCTCTAACGTATAATAGTATGCGACTACTCAGCGCCGAACCGCCTTGCATTTCGCATTTCGAAACACTTCAGAACACGCTTCCAGCAGTACCACACCCGAGGATAAGAGCCACTGACTCAGCTACCCAAATCAGCGCCTCCAATTCCAAGAGCAGCGAATCTGCCTTGACACTGGTACCTCAATCTATTTATGGATTAAAAACTAATATCCACGCCCAATTCAGCTCCCCAACTAGAAGCGACTGGGACGACTCATCCCTGTGCATTACAATCTACTGCAGAATCCTCTCATAGCACAATCTCATACAAATAGCAGAGTCACTGACTCAGCTACCCAGATCAGACACTCTATATCCAAGAAGAGTGGCCATTGTGAGTTGATTCTGCCTAAATCCTAGACGCTAATACAAGCCACTATTTATAGACAATAAAAACTGATCATGGATTAGCCATACCTCTAACCTATAATAGTATGTGACTACCCAGCCCTTAACCCCGCTGCATTTCGTAATTCTCCACAACTCGCTTACAGCAGCATCATGCCCGAGGAGTAGAGCCACTCACTCAGCTACCCAAATCAGCGCCTCCATTTCCATGAGCAGCGACTCTGCATTGAACCTGAAAGCTCAGTCTATTTATTGATTATAAACTATGATCCAGGCCCAGTTCAGGTTCCCAACTATATGCGACTGGGACTACTCGATCCCCTTTATTACAATCCACAGCAGAATCATCTCTTAGCACAATCTCATACAAAGAGCAGAGTTAATGACTCAGCTACCTAAATTAGACACTCATATCCAAGAAGAGCGGCCATTGTGAGTTGATTCTGCCTAAATCCTAGACGCTAATACAAGCCACTATTTATAGATTATAAAAACTGATCCTGGATTCGCTATATCTCTAACGTGTAATAGTATGCGATAACTCAGCGCCAAACCGCCTTGCATTTCGCATTTCGAAACACTTCAGAACACGCTTCCAGCAGTACCACACCCGAGGATAAGAGCCACTGACTCAGCTACCCAAATCAGCGCCTCCATTTCCAAGAGCAGCGACTCTGCCTTGACACTGGTACCTCAATCTTTTTATGGATTCATAATTAATATCCACGCCCAATTCAGCTCCCCAACTAGAAGCGACTGGGACGACTCAACCCTCTGGATTACAATCTACTGCAGAATCCTCTCATAGAACAATCTCATACAAAGAGCAGAGTCACTGACTCAGCTACCCACATCAGACACTCTATATCCAAGAAGAGTGGCCATTGTGAGTTGATTCTGCCTAAATCGTAGACGCTAATACAATCCACTATTTATAGACAATAAAAACTGATCATGGATTAGCCATACCTCTAACCTATAATAGTATGTGACTACCCAGCCCTTAACCCCGCTGCATTTCGTAAGTCTGCACAACCCGCTTACAGCAGCATCATGCACGAGGAGTAGAGCCACTGACTCAGCTACCCAAATCAGCGCCTCCATTTCCAAGAGCAGCGACTCTGCCTTGACCCTGAAAGCTCAGTCTATTTATTGATTATAAACTATGATCCAGGCACAGTTCAGGTTCCCAACTATATGCGACTGGGACTACTCAAACCCCTTTATTACAATCCACAGCAGAATCATCTCTTAGCACAATCTCATACAAAGAGCAGAGTTACTGACTCAGCTACCTAAATCAGACACTCTATATCCAAGAAGAGCGGCCATTGTGAGTTGACTCTGCCTAAATCCTAGACGCTAATACAAGCCACTATTTATAGATTATAAAAACTGATCCTGGATTCGCTATATCTCTAACGTATAATAGTATGCGACTACTCAGCGCCAAACCGCCTTGCATTTCGCATTTCGAAACACTTCAGAACACGCTTCCAGCAGTACCACACCCGAGGATAAGAGCCACTGACTCAGCTACCCAAATCAGCGCCTCCATTTCCAAGAGCAGCGACTCTGCCTTGACACTGGTACCTCAATCTATTTATGGATTAAAAACTAATATCCACGCCCAATTCAGCTCCCCAACTAGATGTGACTGGGACGACTCATCCCTGTGCATTACAATGTACTGCAGAATCCTCTCATAGCACAATCTCATACAAAGAGCAGAGTCACTGACTCAGCTACCCAAATCAGACACTCTATATCCAAGAAGAGTGGCCATTGTGAGTTGATTCTGCCTAAATCCTAGACACTAATACAAGCCACTATTTATAGACAATAAAAACTGATCATGGATTAGCCATACCTCTAACCTATAATGGTATGTGACTACCCAGCCCTTAACCCCGCTGCATTTCGTAATTCTCCACAACTCGCTTACAGCAGCATCATGCCCGAGGAGTAGAGCCACTGACTCAGCTACCCAAATCAGCGCCTCCATTTCCATGAGCAGCGACTCTGCCTTGACCCTGAAAGCTCAGTCTATTTATTGATTATAAACTATGATCCAGGCACAGTTCAGGTTCCCAACTATATGCGACTGGGACTACTCGATCCCCTTTATTACAATCCACAGCAGAATCATCTCTTAGCACAATCTCATACAAAGAGCAGAGTTAATGACTCAGCTACCTAAATCAGACACTCATATCCAAGAAGAGCGGCCATTGTGAGTTAATTCTGCCTAAATCCTAGACGCTAATACAAGCCACTATTTATAGATTATAAAAACTGATCCTGGATTCGCTATATCTCTAACGTATAATAGTATGCGATAACTCAGCGCCAAACCGCCTTGCATTTCGCATTTCGAAACACTTCAGAACACGCTTCCAGCAGTACCACACCCGAGGATAAGAGCCACTGACTCAGCTACCCAAATCAGCGCCTCCATTTCCAAGAGCAGCGACTCTGCCTTGACACTGGTACCTCAATGTATTTATGGATTCATAATTAATATCCACGCCCAATTCAGCTCCCCAACTAGAAGCGACTGGGACGACTCAACCCTCTGCATTACAATCTACTGCAGAATCCTCTCATAGCACAATCTCAGACAAAGAGCAGAGTCACTGACTCAGCTACCCAAATCAGACACTCTATATCCAAGAAGAGCGGCCATTGTGAGTTGATGCTGCCTAAATCCTAGAGGCTAATACAAGCCACTATTTATAGACAATAAAAACTGATCATGGATTTGCCATACCTCTAACCTATAATAGTATGTGACTACCCAGCCCTTAACCCCGCTGCATTTCGTAATTCTGCACAACCCGCTTACAGCAGCATCATGCCCGAGGAGTAGAGCCACTGACTCAGCTACCCAAATCAGCGCCTCCATTTCCAAGAGCAGCGACTCTGCCTTGACCCTGAAAGCACAGTCTATTTATTGATTATAAACTATGATCCAGGCACAGTTCAGGTTCCCAACTATATGCGACTGGGACTACTCAAACCCCTTTATTACAATCCACAGCAGAATCATCTCTTAGCACAATCTCATACAAAGAGCAGAGTTACTGACTCAGCTACCTAAATCAGACACTCTATATCCAAGAAGAGCGGCCATTGTGAGTTGACTCTGCCTAAATCCTAGACGCTAATACAAGCCACTATTTATAGATTATAAAAACTGATCCTGGATTCGCTATATCTCTAACGTATAATAGTATGCGACTACTCAGCGCCAAACCGCCTTGCATTTCGCATTTCAAAACACTTCAGAACACGCTTCCAGCAGTACCACACCCGATGATAAGAGCCACTGACTCAGCTACCCAAATCAGCGCCTCCATTTCCAAGAGCAGCGACTCTGCCTTGACATTGGTACCTCAATCTATTTATGGATTAAAAACTAATATCCACGCCCAATTCAGCTCCCCAACAAGAAGCGACTGGGACGACTTATCCCTGTGCATTACAATGTACTGCAGAATCCTCTCATAGCACAATCTCATACAAAGAGCAGAGTCACTGACTCAGCTACCCAAATCAGACACTCTATATCCAAGAAGAGTGGCCATTGTGAGTTGATTCTGCCTAAATCCTAGACGCTAATACAAGCCACTATTTATAGACAATAAAAACTGATCATGGATTAGCCATACCTCTAACCTATAATAGTATGTGACTACCCAGCCCTTAACCCCGCTGCATTTTGTAATTCTCCACAACTCGCTTACAGCAGCATCATGCCCGAGGAGTAGAGCCACTGACTCAGGTACCCAAATCAGCGCCTCCATTTCCATGAGCAGCGACTCTGCCTTGACCCTGAAAGCTCAGTCTATTTATTGATTATAAACTATGATCCAGGCCCAGTTCAGGTTCCCAACTATATGCGACTGGGACTACTCGATCCCCTTTATTACAATCCACAGCAGAATCATCTCTTAGCACAATCTCATACAAAGAGCAGAGTTAATGACTCAGCTACCTAAATCAGACACTCATATCCAAGAAGAGCGGCCATTGTGAGTTCATTCTGCCTAAATCCTAGACGCTAATACAAACCACTATTTATAGATTATAAAAACTGATCCTGGATTCGCTACATCTCTAACATATAATAGTATGCGACTACTCAGCGCCAAACCGCCTTGCATTTCGCATTTCGAAACACTTCAGAACACGCTTCCAGCAGTACCACACCCGAGGATAAGAGCCACTGACTCAGCTACCCAAATCAGCGCCTCCATTTCCAAGAGCAGCGACTCTGCCTTGACCCTGAAAGCTCAGTCTATTTATTGATTATAAACTATGATCCAGGCCCAGTCAGGTTCCCAACTATATGCGACTGGGACTACTCAAACCCCTTTATTACAATCCACAGCAGAATCATCTCTTAGCACAATCTCATACAAAGAGCAGAGTTACTGACTCAGCTACCTAAATCAGACACTCTATATCCAAGAAGAGCGGCCATTGTGAGTTGACTCTGCCTAAATCCTAGACGCTAATACAAGCCACTATTTATAGATTATAAAAACTGATCCTGGATTCGCTATATCTCTAACGTATAATAGTATGCGACTACTCAGCGCCAAACCGCCTTGCATTTCGCATTTCGAAACACTTCAGAACACGCTTCCAGCAGTACCACACCCGAGGATAAGAGCCACTGACTCAGCTACCCAAATCAGCGCCTCCATTTCCAAGAGCAGCGACTCTGCCTTGACACTGGTACCTCAATCTATTTATGGATTAAAAACTAATATCCACGCCCAATTGAGCTCCCCAACTAGAAGCGACTGGGACGACTCATCCCTGTGCATTACAATCTACTGCAGAATCCTCTCATAGCACAATCTCATACAAAGAGCAGAGTCACTGACTCAGCTACCCAAATCAGACACTCTATATCCAAGAAGAGTGGCCATTGTGAGTTGATTCTGCCTAAATCCTAGACGCTAATACAAGCCACTATTTATAGACAATAAAAACTGATCATGGATTAGCCATACCTCTAACCTATAATAGTATGTGACTACCCAGCCCTTAACCCCGCTGCATTTCGTAATTCTCCACAACCCGCTTACAGCAGCATCATGCCCGAGGAGTAGAGCCACTGACTCAGCTACCCAAATCAGCCCCTCCATTTCCAAGAGCAGCGACTCTGCCTTGACCCTGAAAGCTCAGTCTATTTATTGATTATAAACTATTATCCAGGCCCAGTTCAGGTTCCCAACTATATGCGACTGGGACTTCTCAATCCCCTTTATTACAATCAACAGCAGAATCATCTCTTAGCACAATCTCATACAAAGAGCAGAGTTACTGACTCAGCTACCTAAATCAGACACTCTATATCCAAGAAGAGCGGCCATTGTGAGTTGATTCTGCCTAAATCGTAGACGCTAATACAAGCCACTATTTATAGATTATAAAAACTGATCCTGGATTCGCTATATCTCTAACGTATAATAGTATGCGATAACTCAGCGCCAAACCGCCTTGCATTTCGCATTTCGAAACACTTCAGAACACGCTTCCAGCAGTACCACACCCGAGGATAAGAGCCACTGACTCAGCTACCCAAATCAGCGCCTCCATTTCCAAGAGCAGCGACTCTGCCTTGACACTGGTACCTCAATGTATTTATGGATTCATAATTAATATCCACGCACAATTCAGCTCCCCAACTAGAAGCGACTGGGACGACTCAACCCTCTGCATTACAATCTACTGCAGAATCCTCTCATAGCACAATCTCATACAAAGAGCAGAGTCACTGACTCAGCTACCCACATCAGACACTCTATATCAAAGAAGAGTGGCCATTGTGACTTGATTCTGC
The DNA here is from genome assembly GCF_964204655.1 of Triturus cristatus. Classification (NCBI taxonomy): domain Eukaryota; kingdom Metazoa; phylum Chordata; class Amphibia; order Caudata; family Salamandridae; genus Triturus; species Triturus cristatus. The sequence goes on along the minus strand of NC_140591.1, from coordinate 1,473,621,529 downwards.
CTAAATCGTAGACGCTAATACAAGCCACTATTTATAGACAATAAAAACTGATCATGGATTAGCCATACCTCTAACCTATAATAGTATGTGACTACCCAGCCCTTAACCAAGCTGCATTTCGTAATTCTGCACAACCCGCTTACAGCAGCATCATGCCCGAGGAGTAGAGCCACTGACTCAGCTTCCCAAATCAGCGCCTCCATTTCCAAGAGCAGCGACTCTGCCTTGACCCTGAAAGCACAGTCTATTTATTGATTATAAACTATGATCCAGGCACAGTTCAGGTTCCCAACTATATGCGACTGGGACTACTCAAACCCCTTTATTACAATCCACAGCAGAATCATCTCTTAGCACAATCTCATACAAAGAGCAGAGTTACTGACTCAGCTACCTAAATCAGACACTCTATATCCAAGAAGAGCGGCCATTGTGAGTTGACTCTGCCTAAATCCTAGACGCTAATACAAGCCACTATTTATAGATTATAAAAACTGATCCTGGATTCGCTATATCTCTAACGTATAATAGTATGCGACTACTCAGCGCCAAACCGCCTTGCATTTCGCATTTCAAAACACTTCAGAACACGCTTCCAGCAGTACCACACCCGATGATAAGAGCCACTGACTCAGCTACCCAAATCAGCGCCTCCATTTCCAAGAGCAGCGACTCTGCCTTGACATTGGTACCTCAATCTATTTATGGATTAAAAACTAATATCCACGCCCAATTCAGCTCCCCAACTAGAAGCGACTGGGACGACTTATCCCTGTGCATTACAATGTACTGCAGAATCCTCTCATAGCACAATCTCATACAAAGAGCAGAGTCACTGACTCAGCTACCCAAATCAGACACTCTATATCCAAGAAGAGTGGCCATTGTGAGTTGATTCTGCCTAAATCCTAGACGCTAATACAAGCCACTATTTATAGACAATAAAAACTGATCATGGATTAGCCATACCTCTAACCTATAATAGTATGTGACTACCCAGCCCTTAACCCCGCTGCATTTCGTAATTCTCCACAACTCGCTTACAGCAGCATCATGCCCGAGGAGTAGAGCCACTGACTCAGGTACCCAAATCAGCGCCTCCATTTCCATGAGCAGCGACTCTGCCTTGACCCTGAAAGCTCAGTCTATTTATTGATTATAAACTATGATCCAGGCCCAGTTCAGGTTCCCAACTATACGCGACTGGGACTACTCGATCCCCTTTATTACAATCCACAGCAGAATCATCTCTTAGCACAATCTCATACAAAGAGCAGAGTTAATGACTCAGCTACCTAAATCAGACACTCATATCCAAGAAGAGCGGCCATTGTGAGTTCATTCTGCCTAAATCCTAGACACTAATACAAACCACTATTTATAGATTATAAAAACTGATCCTGGATTCGCTACATCTCTAACATATAATAGTATGCGACTACTCAGCGCCAAACCGCCTTGCATTTCGCATTTCGAAACACTTCAGAACACGCTTCCAGCAGTACCACACCCGAGGATAAGAGCCACTGACTCAGCTACCCAAATCAGCGCCTCCATTTCCAAGAGCAGCGACTCTGCCTTGACCCTGAAAGCTCAGTCTATTTATTGATTATAAACTATGATCCAGGCCCAGTCAGGTTCCCAACTATATGCGACTGGGACTACTCAAACCCCTTCATTACAATCCACAGCAGAATCATCTCTTAGCACCATCTCATACAAAGAGCAGAGTTACTGACTCAGCTACCTAAATCAGACACTCTATATCCAAGAAGAGCGGCCATTGTGAGTTGACTCTGCCTAAATCCTAGACGCTAATACAAGCCACTATTTATAGATTATAAAAACTGATCCTGGATTCGCTATATCTCTAACGTTTAATAGTATGCGACTACTCAGCGCCAAACCGCCTTGCATTTCGCATTTCGAAACACTTCAGAACACGCTTCCAGCAGTACCACACCCGAGGATAAGAGCCACTGACTCAGCTACCCAAATCAGCGCCTCCATTTCCAAGAGCAGCGACTCTGCCTTGACACTGGTACCTCAATCTATTTATGGATTCATAATTAATATCCACGCCCAATTCAGCTCCCCAACTAGAAGCGACTGGGACGACTCAACCCTGTGCATTACAATCTACTTTAGAATCCTCTCATAGCACAATCTCATACAAAGAGCAGAGTCACTGACTCAGCTACCCACATCAGTCACTCTATATCCAAGAAGAGTGGCCATTGTGAGTTGATTCTGCCTAAATCGTAGACGCTAATACAAGCCACTATTTATAGACAATAAAAACTGATCATGGATTAGCCATACCTCTAACCTATAATAGTATGTGACTACCCAGCCCTTAACCCCGCTGCATTTCGTAATTCTCCACAACCCGCTTACAGCAGCATCATGCCTGAGGAGTAGAGCCACTGACTCAGCTACCCAAATCAGCGCCTCCATTTCCAAGAGCAGCGACTCTGCCTTGACCCTGAAAGCTCAGTCTATTAATTGATTATAAACTATGATCCAGGCCCAGTTCAGGTTCCCAACTATATGCGACTGGGACTACTCAATCCCCTTTATTACAATCCACAGCAGAATCATCTCTTAGCACAATCTCATACAAAGAGCAGAGTTACTGACTCAGCTACCTAAATCAGACACTCTATATCCAAGAAGAGCGGCCATTGTGCGTTGATTCTGCCTAAATCCTAGACGCTAATACAAGCCACTATTTATAGATTATAAAAACTGATCCTGGATTCGCTATATCTCTAAAGTATAAAAGTATGCAACTACTCAGCGCCAAACCGCCTTGCATTTCGCATTTCGAAACACTTCAGAACACGCTTCCAGCAGTACCACACCTGAGGATAAGAGCCACTGACTCAGCTACCAAAATCGGCGCCTCCATTTCCAAGAGCAGCGACTCTGCCTTGACACTGGTACCTCAATGTATTTATGGATTAAAAACGAATATCCACGCCTATTTCAGCTCCCCAACTAGAAGCGACTGGGACGACTCATCCCTGTGCATTACAATCTACTGCAGAATCCTCTCATAGCACAATCTCATACAAAGAGCAGAGTCACTGACTCAGCTACCCAATTCAGACACTCTATATCCAAGAAGAGTGGCCATTGTGAGTTGATTCTGCCTAAATCCTAGACGCTAATACAAGCCACTATTTATAGACAATAAAAACTGATCATGGATTAGCCATACCTCTAACCTATAATAGTATGTGACTAACCAGCCCTTAACCCCGCTGCATTTCGTAATTCTCCACAACTCGCTTACAGCAGCATCATGCCCGAGGAGTAGAGCCACTGACTCAGGTACCCAAATCAGCGCCTCCATTTCCATGAACAGCGACTCTGCCTTTACCCTGAAAGTTCAGTCTATTTATTGATTATAAACTATGATCCAGGCCCAGTCAGGTTCCCAACTATATGCGACTGGGACTACTCAATCCCCTTTATTACAATCCACAGCAGAATCATCTCTTCGCACAATCTCATACAAAGAGCAGAGTTACTGACTCAGCTACCTAAATCAGACACTCTATATCCAAGAAGAGCGGCCATTGTGAGTTGATTCTGTCTAAATCCTAGACGCTAATACAAGCCACTATTTATAGATTATAAAAACTGATCCTGGATTCGCTATATCTCTAACGTATAATAGTATGCGACTACTCAGCGCCAAACCGCCTTGCATTTCGCATTTCGAAACACTTCAGAACACGCTTCCAGCAGTACCACACCCGAGGATAAGAGCCACTGACTCAGCTACCCAAATCAGCGCCTCCAATTCCAAGAGCAGCGAATCTGCCTTGACACTGGTACCTCAATCTATTTATGGATTAAAAACTAATATCCACGCCTAATTCAGCTCCCCAACTAGAAGCGACTGGGACGACTCATCCCTGTGCATTACAATCTACTGCAGAATCCTCTCATAGCACAATCTCATACAAAGAGCAGAGTCACTGACTCAGCTACCCAAATCAGACACTCTATATCCAAGAAGAGTGGCCATTGTGAGTTGATTCTGCCTAAATCCTAGACGCTAATACAAGCCACTATTTATAGACAATAAAAACTGATCATGGATTTGCCATACCTCTAACCTATAATAGTATGTGACTAACCAGCCCTTAACCCCGCTGCATTTCGTAATTCTCCACAACCCACTTACAGCAGCATCATGCCCGAGGAGTATAGCCACTGACTCAGCTACCCAAATCAGCGCCTCCATTTCCAAGAGCAGCGACTCTGCCTTGACCCTGAAAGTTCAGTCTATTTATTGATTATAAACTATGATCCAGGCCCAGTCAGGTTCCCAACTATATGCGACTGGGACTACTCAATCCCCTTTATTACAATCCACAGCAGAATCATCTCTTCGCACAATCTCATACAAAGAGCAGAGTTACTGACTCAGCTACCTAAATCAGACACTCTATATCCAAGAAGAGCGGCCATTGTGAGTTGATTCTGTCTAAATCCTAGACGCTAATACAAGCCACTATTTATAGATTATAAAAACTGATCCTGGATTCGCTATATCTCTAACGTATAATAGTATGCGACTACTCAGCGCCAAACCGCCTTGCATTTCGCATTTCGAAACACTTCAGAACACGCTTCCAGCAGTACCACACCCGAGGATAAGAGCCACTGACTCAGCTACCCAAATCAGCGCCTCCAATTCCAAGAGCAGCGAATCTGCCTTGACACTGGTACCTCAATCTATTTATGGATTAAAAACTAATATCCACGCCTAATTCAGCTCCCCAACTAGAAGCGACTGGGACGACTCATCCCTGTGCATTACAATCTACAGCAGAATCCTCTCATAGCACAATCTCATACAAAGAGCAGAGTCACTGACTCAGCTACCCAAATCAGACACTCTATATCCAAGAAGAGTGGCCATTGTGAGTTGATTCTGCCTAAATCCTAGACGCTAATACAAGCCACTATTTATAGACAATAAAAACTGATCGTGGATTAGCCATACCTCTAACCTATAATAGTATGTGACTACCCAGCCATTAACCCCGCTGCATTTCGTAATTCTCCACAACCCACTTACAGCAGCATCATGCCCGAGGAGTATAGCCACTGACTCAGCTACCCAAATCAGCGCCTCCATTTCCAAGAGCAGCGACTCTGCCTTGACCCTGAAAGCTCAGTCTATTTATTGATTATAAACTATTATCCAGGCCCAGTTCAGGTTCCCAACTATATGCGACTGGGACTACTCGATCCCCTTTCTTACAATCCACAGCAGAATCATCTCTTAGCACAATCTAATACAAAGAGCAGAGTTAATGACTCAGCTACCTAAATCAGACACTCATATCCAAGAAGAGCGGCCATTGTGAGTTGATTCTGCCTAAATCCTAGACGCTAATACAAGCCACTATTTATAGATTATAAAAACTGATCCTGGATTCGCTATATCTCTAACGTTTAATAGTATGCGACTACTCAGCGCCAAACCGCCTTGCATTTCGCATTTCGAAACACTTCAGAACACGCTTCCAGCAGTACCACACCCGAGGATAAGAGCCACTGACTCAGCTACCCAAATCAGCGCCTCCATTTCCAAGAGCAGCGACTCTGCCTTGACACTGGTACCTCAATCTATTTATGGATTCATAATTAATATCCACGCCCAATTCAGCTCCCCAACTAGAAGCGACTGGGACGACTCAACCCTGTGCATTACAATCTACTGCAGAATCCTCTCATAGCACAATCTCATACAAAGAGCAGAGTCACTGACTCAGCTACCCACATCAGACACTCTATATCCAAGAAGAGTGGCCATTGTGAGTTGATTCTGCCTAAATCGTAGACGCTAATACAAGCCACTATTTATAGACAATAAAAACTGATCATGGATTAGCCATACCTCTAACCTATAATAGTATGTGACTACCCAGCCCTTAACCCCGCTGCATTTCGTAATTCTCCACAACCCGCTTACAGCAGCATCATGCCTGAGGAGTAGAGCCACTGACTCAGCTACCCAAATCAGCGCCTCCATTTCCAAGAGCAGCGACTCTGCCTTGACCCTGAAAGCTCAGTCTATTAATTGATTATAAACTATGATCCAGGCCCAGTTCAGGTTCCCAACTATATGCGACTGGGACTACTCAATCCCCTTTATTACAATCCACAGCAGAATCATCTCTTAGCACAATCTCATACAAAGAGCAGAGTTACTGACTCAGCTACCTAAATCAGACACTCTATATCCAAGAAGAGCGGCCATTGTGCGTTGATTCTGCCTAAATCCTAGACGCTAATACAAGCCACTATTTATAGATTATAAAAACTGATCCTGGATTCGCTATATCTCTAACGTATAATAGTATGCGACTACTCAGCGCCAAACCGCCTTGCATTTCGCATTTCGAAACACTTCAGAACACGCTTCCAGCAGTACCACACCCGAGGATAAGAGCCACTGACTCAGCTACCCAAATCAGCGCCTCCAATTCCAAGAGCAGCGAATCTGCCTTGACACTGGTACCTCAATCTATTTATGGATTAAAAACTAATATCCACGCCTAATTCAGCTCCCCAAGTAGAAGCGACTGGGACGACTCATCCCTGTGCATTACAATCTACTGCAGAATTCTCTCATAGCACAATCTCATACAAAGAGCAGAGTCACTGACTCAGCTACCCAAATCAGACACTCTATATCCAAGAAGAGTGGCCATTGTGAGTTGATTCTGCCTAAATCCTAGACGCTAATACAAGCCACTATTTATGGACAATAAAAACTGATCGTGGATTAGCCATACCTCTAACCTATAATAGTATGTGACTAACCAGCCCTAAACCCCGCTGCATTTCGTAATTCTCCACAACTCGCTTACAGCAGCATCATGCCCGAGGAGTAGAGCCACTGACTCAGGTACCCAAATCAGCGCCTCCATTTCCATGAACTGCGACTCTGCCTTGACCCTGAAAGTGCAGTCTATTTATTGATTATAAACTATGATCCAGGCCCAGTCAGGTTCCCAACTATATGCGACTGGGACTACTCAATCCCCTTTATTACAATCCACAGCAGAATCATCTCTTCGCACAATCTCATACAAAGAGCAGAGTTACTGACTCAGCTACCTAAATCAGACACTCTATATCCAAGAAGAGCGGCCATTGTGAGTTGATTCTGTCTAAATCCTAGACCCTAATACAAGCCACTATTTATAGATTATAAAAACTGATCCTGGATTCGCTATATCTCTAACGTATAATAGTATGCGACTACCCAGCCCTTAACCCCGCTGCATTTCGTAATTCTCCACAACCCGCTTACAGCAGCATCATGCCCGAGGAGTATAGCCACTGACTCAGCTACCCAAATCAGCGCCTCCATTTCCAAGAGCAGCGACTCTGCCTTGACCCTGAAAGCTCAGTCTATTTATTGATTATAAACTATGATCCAGGCCCAGTTCAGGTTCCCAACTATATGCGACTGGGACTACTCAATCCCCTTTATTACAATCCACAGCAGAATCATCTCTTAGCACAATCTCATACAAAGAGCAGAGTTACTGACTCAGCTACCTAAATCAGACACTCTATATCCAAGAAGAGCGGCCATTGTGAGTTGATTCTGCCTAAATCCTAGACGCTAATACAAGCCACTATTTATAGATTATAAAAACTGATCCTGGATTCGCTATATCTCTAACGTATAATAGTATGCGATAACTCAGCGCCAAACCACCTTGCATTTCGCATTTCGAAACACTTCAGAACACGCTTCCAGCAGTACCACACCCGAGGATAAGAGCCACTGACTCAGCTACCCAAATCAGCGCCTCCATTTCCAAGAGCAGCGACTCTGCCTTGACACTTGTACCTCAATCTTTTTATGGATTCATAATTAATATCCACGCCCAATTCAGCTCCCCAACTAGAAGCGACTGGGACGACTCATCCATGTGCATTACAATCTACAGCAGAATCCTCTCATAGCACAATCTCATACAAAGAGCAGAGTCACTGACTCAGCTACCCAAATCAGACACTCTATATCCAAGAAGAGTGGCCATTGTGAGTTGATTCTGCCTAAATCCTAGACGCTAATACAAGCCACTATTTATAGACAATAAAAACTGATCGTGGATTAGCCATACCTCTAACCTATAATAGTATGTGACTACCCAGCCCTTAACCCCGCTGCATTTTGTAATTCTCCACAACCCACTTACAGCAGCATCATGCCCGAGGAGTATAGCCACTGACTCAGCTACCCAAATCAGCGCCTCCATTTCCAAGAGCAGCGACTCTGCCTTGACCCTGAAAGCTCAGTCTATTTATTAATTATAAACTATGATCCAGGCCCAGTTCAGGTTCCCAACTATATGCGACTGGGACTACTCGATCCCCTTTCTTACAATCCACAGCAGAATCATCTCTTAGCACAATCTAATACAAAGAGCAGAGTTAATGACTCAGCTACCTAAATCAGACACTCATATCCAAGAAGAGCGGCCATTGTGAGTTGATTCTGCCTAAATCCTAGACGCTAATACAAGCCACTATTTATAGATTATAAAAACTGATCCTGGATTCGCTATATCTCTAACGTATAATAGTATGCGACTACTCAGCGCCAAACCGCCTTGCATTTCGCATTTCGAAACACTTCAGAACACGCTTCCAGCAGTACCACACCCGAGGATAAGAGCCACTGACTCAGCTACCCAAATCAGCGCCTCCAATTCCAAGAGCAGCGAATCTGCCTTGACACTGGTACCTCAATCTATTTATGGATTAAAAACTAATATCCACGCCTAATTCAGCTCCCCAAGTAGAAGCGACTGGGACGACTCATCCCTGTGCATTACAATCTACTGCAGAATTCTCTCATAGCACAATCTCATACAAAGAGCAGAGTCACTGACTCAGCTACCCAAATCAGACACTCTATATCCAAGAAGAGTGGCCATTGTGAGTTGATTCTGCCTAAATCCTAGACGCTAATACAAGCCACTATTTATGGACAATAAAAACTGATCGTGGATTAGCCATACCTCTAACCTATAATAGTATGTGACTAACCAGCCCTAAACCCCGCTGCATTTCGTAATTCTCCACAACTCGCTTACAGCAGCATCATGCCCGAGGAGTAGAGCCACTGACTCAGGTACCCAAATCAGCGCCTCCATTTCCATGAACTGCGACTCTGCCTTGACCCTGAAAGTGCAGTCTATTTATTGATTATAAACTATGATCCAGGCCCAGTCAGGTTCCCAACTATATGCGACTGGGACTACTCAATCCCCTTTATTACAATCCACAGCAGAATCATCTCTTTGCACAATCTCATACAAAGAGCAGAGTTACTGACTCAGCTACCTATATCAGACACTCTATATCCAAGAAGAGCGGCCATTGTGAGTTGATTCTGTCTAAATCCTAGACCCTAATACAAGCCACTATTTATAGATTATAAAAACTGATCCTGGATTCGCTATATCTCTAACGTATAATAGTATGCGACTACCCAGCCCTTAACCCCGCTGCATTTCGTAATTCTCCACAACCCGCTTACAGCAGCATCATGCCCGAGGAGTATAGCCACTGACTCAGCTACCCAAATCAGCGCCTCCATTTCCAAGAGCAGCGACTCTGCCTTGACCCTGAAAGCTCAGTCTATTTATTGATTATAAACTATGATCCAGGCCCAGTTCAGGTTCCCAACTATATGCGACTGGGACTACTCAATCCCCTTTATTACAATCCACAGCAGAATCATCTCTTAGCACAATCTCATACAAAGAGCAGAGTTACTGACTCAGCTACCTAAATCAGACACTCTATATCCAAGAAGAGCGGCCATTGTGAGTTGATTCTGCCTAAATCCTAGACGCTAATACAAGCCACTATTTATAGATTATAAAAACTGATCCTGGATTCGCTATATCTCTAACGTATAATAGTATGCGATAACTCAGCGCCAAACCACCTTGCATTTCGCATTTCGAAACACTTCAGAACACGCTTCCAGCAGTACCACACCCGAGGATAAGAGCCACTGACTCAGCTACCCAAATCAGCGCCTCCATTTCCAAGAGCAGCGACTCTGCCTTGACACTTGTACCTCAATCTTTTTATGGATTCATAATTAATATCCACGCCCAATTCAGCTCCCCAACTAGAAGCGACTGGGACGACTCATCCATGTGCATTACAATCTACAGCAGAATCCTCTCATAGCACAATCTCATACAAAGAGCAGAGTCACTGACTCAGCTACCCAAATCAGACACTCTATATCCAAGAAGAGTGGCCATTGTGAGTTGATTCTGCCTAAATCCTAGACGCTAATACAAGCCACTATTTATAGACAATAAAAACTGATCGTGGATTAGCCATACCTCTAACCTATAATAGTATGTGACTACCCAGCCCTTAACCCCGCTGCATTTCGTAATTCTCCACAACCCACTTACAGCAGCATCATGCCCGAGGAGTATAGCCACTGACTCAGCTACCCAAATCAGCGCCTCCATTTCCAAGAGCAGCGACTCTGCCTTGACCCTGAAAGCTCAGTCTATTTATTAATTATAAACTATGATCCAGGCCCAGTTCAGGTTCCCAACTATATGCGACTGGGACTACTCGATCCCCTTTCTTACAATCCACAGCAGAATCATCTCTTAGCACAATCTAATACAAAGAGCAGAGTTAATGACTCAGCTACCTAAATCAGACACTCATATCCAAGAAGAGCGGCCATTGTGAGTTGATTCTGCCTTAATCCTAGACGCTAATACAAGCCACTATTTATAGATTATAAAAACTGATCCTGGATTCGCTATATCTCTAACGTATAATAGTATGCGACTACTCAGCGCCAAACCGCCTTGCATTTCGCATTTCGAAACACTTCAGAACACGCTTCCAGCAGTACCACACCCGAGGATAAGAGCCACTGACTCAGCTACCCAAATCAGCGCCTCCATTTCCAAGAGCAGCGACTCTGCCTTGACACTGGTACCTCAATCTATTTATGGATTCATAATTAATATCCACGCCCAATTCAGCTCCCCAACTAGAAGCGACTGGGACGACTAAACCCTGTGCATTACAATCTACTGCAGAATCCTCTCATAGCACAATCTCATACAAAGAGCAGAGTCACTGACTCAGCTACCCACATCAGTCACTCTATATCCAAGAAGAGTGGCCATTGTGAGTTGATTCTGCCTAAATCGTAGACGCTAATACAAGCCACTATTTATAGACAATAAAAACTGATCATGGATTAGCCATACCTCTAACCTATAATAGTATGTGACTACCCAGCCCTTAACCCCGCTGCATTTCGTAATTCTCCACAACCCGCTTACAGCAGCATCATGCCTGAGGAGTAGAGCCACTGACTCAGCTACCCAAATCAGTGCCTCCATTTCCAAGAGCAGCGACTCTGCCTTGACCCTGAAAGCTCAGTCTATTAATTGATTATAAACTATGATCCAGGCCCAGTTCAGGTTCCCAACTATATGCGACTGGGACTACTCAATCCCCTTTATTACAATCCACAGCAGAATCATCTCTTAGCACAATCTCATACAAAGAGCAGAGTTACTGACTCAGCTACCTAAATCAGACACTCTATATCCAAGAAGAGCGGCCATTGTGCGTTGATTCTGCCTAAATCCTAGACGCTAATACAAGCCACTATTTATAGATTATAAAAACTGATCCTGGATTCGCTATATCTCTAAAGTATAAAAGTATGCAACTACTCAGCGCCAAACCGCCTTGCATTTCGCATTTCGAAACACTTCAGAACACGCTTCCAGCAGTACCACACCTGAGGATAAGAGCCACTGACTCAGCTACCAAAATCGGCGCCTCCATTTCCAAGAGCAGCGACTCTGCCTTGACACTGGTACCTCAATGTATTTATGGATTAAAAACTAATATCCACGCCTATTTCAGCTCCCCAACTAGAAGCGACTGGGACGACTCATCCCTGTGCATTACAATCTACTGCAGAATCCTCTCATAGCACAATCTCATACAAAGAGCAGAGTCACTGACTCAGCTACCCAATTCAGACACTCTATATCCAAGAAGAGTGGCCATTGTGAGTTGATTCTGCCTAAATCCTAGACGCTAATACAAGCCACTATTTATAGACAATAAAAACTGATCATGGATTAGCCATACCTCTAACCTATAATAGTATGTGACTAACCAGCCCTTAACCCCGCTGCATTTCGTAATTCTCCACAACTCGCTTACAGCAGCATCATGCCCGAGGAGTAGAGCCACTGACTCAGGTACCCAAATCAGCGCCTCCATTTCCATGAACAGCGACTCTGCCTTTACCCTGAAAGTTCAGTCTATTTATTGATTATAAACTATGATCCAGGCCCAGTCAGGTTCCCAACTATATGCGACTGGGACTACTCAATCCCCTTTATTACAATCCACAGCAGAATCATCTCTTCGCACAATCTCATACAAAGAGCAGAGTTACTGACTCAGCTACCTAAATCAGACACTCTATATCCAAGAAGAGCGGCCATTGTGAGTTGATTCTGTCTAAATCCTAGACGCTAATACAAGCCACTATTTATAGATTATAAAAACTGATCCTGGATTCGCTATATCTCTAACGTATAATAGTATGCGACTACTCAGCGCCAAACCGCCTTGCATTTCGCATTTCGAAACACTTCAGAACACGCTTCCAGCAGTACCACACCCGAGGATAAGAGCCACTGACTCAGCTACCCAAATCAGCGCCTCCAATTCCAAGAGCAGCGAATCTGCCTTGACACTGGTACCTCAATCTATTTATGGATTAAAAACTAATATCCACGCCTAATTCAGCTCCCCAACTAGAAGCGACTGGGACGACTCATCCCTGTGCATTACAATCTACTGCAGAATCCTCTCATAGCACAATCTCATACAAAGAGCAGAGTCACTGACTCAGCTACCCAAATCAGACACTCTATATCCAAGAAGAGTGGCCATTGTGAGTTGATTCTGCCTAAATCCTAGACGCTAATACAAGCCACTATTTATAGACAATAAAAACTGATCATGGATTTGCCATACCTCTAACCTATAATAGTATGTGACTAACCAGCCCTTAACCCCGCGTCATTTCGTAATTCTCCACAAATCGCTTACAGCAGCATCATGCCCGAGGAGTAGAGCCACTCACTCAGCTACCCAAATCAGCGCCTCCATTTCCATGAGCAGCGACTCTGCCTTGACCCTGAAAGCTCAGTCTATTTATTGATTATAAACTATGATCCAGGCCCAGTTCAGGTTCCCAACTATATGCGACTGGGACTACTCGATCCCCTTTATTACAATCCACAGCAGAATCATCTCTTAGCACAATCTCATACAAAGAGCAGAGTTAATGACTCAGCTACCTAAATTAGACACTCATATCCAAGAAGAGCGGCCATTGTGAGTTGATTCTGCCTAAATCCTAGACGCTAATACAAGCCACTATTTATAGATTATAAAAACTGATCCTGGATTCGCTATATCTCTAACGTGTAATAGTATGCGATAACTCAGCGCCAAACCGCCTTGCATTTCGCATTTCGAAACACTTCAGAACACGCTTCCAGCAGTACCACACCCGAGGATAAGAGCCACTGACTCAGCTACCCAAATCAGCGCCTCCATTTCCAAGAGCAGCGACTCTGCCTTGACACTGGTACCTCAATCTTTTTATGGATTCATAATTAATATCCACGCCCAATTCAGCTCCCCAACTAGAAGCGACTGGGACGACTCAACCCTCTGGATTACAATCTACTGCAGAATCCTCTCATAGAACAATCTCATACAAAGAGCAGAGTCACTGACTCAGCTACCCACATCAGACACTCTATATCCAAGAAGAGTGGCCATTGTGAGTTGATTCTGCCTAAATCGTAGACGCTAATACAATCCACTATTTATAGACAATAAAAACTGATCATGGATTAGCCATACCTCTAACCTATAATAGTATGTGACTACCCAGCCCTTAACCCCGCTGCATTTCGTAATTCTGCACAACCCGCTTACAGCAGCATCATTCACGAGGAGTAGAGCCACTGACTCAGCTACCCAAATCAGCGCCTTCATTTCCAAGAGCAGCGACTCTGCCTTGACCCTGAAAGCTCAGTCTATTTATTGATTATAAACTATGATCCAGGCACAGTTCAGGTTCCCAACTATATGCGACTGGGACTACTCAAACCCCTTTATTACAATCCACAGCAGAATCATCTCTTAGCACAATCTCATACAAAGAGCAGAGTTACTGACTCAGCTACCTAAATCAGACACTCTATATCCAAGAAGAGCGGCCATTGTGAGTTGACTCTGCCTAAATCCTAGACGCTAATACAAGCCACTATTTATAGATTATAAAAACTGATCCTGGATTCGCTATATCTCTAACGTATAATAGTATGCGACTACTCAGCGCCGAACCGCCTTGCATTTCGCATTTCGAAACACTTCAGAACACGCTTCCAGCAGTACCACACCCGAGGATAAGAGCCACTGACTCAGCTACCCAAATCAGCGCCTCCAATTCCAAGAGCAGCGAATCTGCCTTGACACTGGTACCTCAATCTATTTATGGATTAAAAACTAATATCCACGCCTAATTCAGCTCCCCAACTAGAAGCGACTGGGACGACTCATCCCTGTGCATTACAATCTACTGCAGAATTCTCTCATAGCACAATCTCATACAAAGAGCAGAGTCACTGACTCAGCTACCCAAATCAGACACTCTATATCCAAGAAGAGTGGCCATTGTGAGTTGATTCTGCCTAAATCCTAGCGCTAATACAAGCCACTATTTATAGACAATAAAAACCGATCGTGGATTAGCCATACCTCTAACCTATAATAGTATGTGACTACCCAGCCCTTAACCCCGCTGCATTTCGTAATTCTCCACAACCCGCTTACAGCAGCATCATGCCCGAGGAGTATAGCCACTGACTCAGCTACCCAAATCAGCGCCTCCATTTCCAAGAGCAGCGACTCTGCCTTGACACTGGTACCTCAATCTTTTTATGGATTCATAATTAATATCCACGCCCAATTCAGCTCCCCAACTAGAAGCGACTGGGACGACTCATCCCTGTGCATTGCAATCTACTGCAGAATCCTCTCATCGCACAATCTCATACAAAGAGCAGAGTCACTGACTCAGCTACCCACATCAGACACTCTATATCCAAGAAGAGTGGCCATTGTGAGTTGATTCTGCCTAAATCGTAGACGCTAATACAAGCCACTATTTATAGACAATAAAAACTGATCATGGATTAGCCATACCTCTAACCTATAATAGTATGTGACTACCCAGCCCTTAACCCCGCTGCATTTCGTAATTCTGCACAACCCGCTTACAGCAGCATCATGCCCGAGGAGTAGAGACACTGACTCAGCTACCCAAATCAGCGCCTCCATTTCCAAGAGCAGCGACTCTGCCTTGACCCTGAAAGCTCAGTCTATTTATTGATTATAAACTATGATCCAGGCACAGTTCAGGTTCCCAACTATATGCGACTGGGACTACTCAAACCTCTTTATTACAATCCACAGCAGAATCATCTCTTAGCACAATCTCATACAAAGAGCAGAGTTACTGACTCAGCTACCTAAATCAGACACTCTATATCCAAGAAGAGCGGCCATTGTGAGTTGACTCTGCCTAAATCCTAGACGCTAATACAAGCCACTATTTATAGATTATAAAAACTGATCCTGGATTCGCTATATCTCTAATGTATAATAGTATGCGACTACTCAGCGCCGAACCGCCTTGCATTTCGCATTTCGAAACACTTCAGAACACGCTTCCAGCAGTACCACACCCGAGGATAAGAGCCACTGACTCAGCTACCCAAATCAGCGCCTCCAATTCCAAGAGCAGCGAATCTGCCTTGACACTGGTACCTCAATCTATTTATGGATTAAAAACTAATATCCACGCCCAATTCAGCTCCCCAACTAGAAGCGACTGGGACGACTCATCCCTGTGCATTACAATCTACTGCAGAATCCTCTCATAGCACAATCTCATACAAATAGCAGAGTCACTGACTCAGCTACCCAGATCAGACACTCTATATCCAAGAAGAGTGGCCATTGTGAGTTGATTCTGCCTAAATCCTAGACGCTAATACAAGCCACTATTTATAGACAATAAAAACTGATCATGGATTAGCCATACCTCTAACCTATAATAGTATGTGACTACCCAGCCCTTAACCCCGCTGCATTTCGTAATTCTCCACAACTCGCTTACAGCAGCATCATGCCCGAGGAGTAGAGCCACTCACTCAGCTACCCAAATCAGCGCCTCCATTTCCATGAGCAGCGACTCTGCCTTGACCCTGAAAGCTCAGTCTATTTATTGATTATAAACTATGATCCAGGCCCAGTTCAGGTTCCCAACTATATGCGACTGGGACTACTCGATCCCCTTTATTACAATCCACAGCAGAATCATCTCTTAGCACAATCTCATACAAAGAGCAGAGTTAATGACTCAGCTACCTAAATTAGACACTCATATCCAAGAAGAGCGGCCATTGTGAGTTGATTCTGCCTAAATCCTAGACGCTAATACAAGCCACTATTTATAGATTATAAAAACTGATCCTGGATTCGCTATATCTCTAACGTGTAATAGTATGCGATAACTCAGCGCCAAACCGCCTTGCATTTCGCATTTCGAAACACTTCAGAACACGCTTCCAGCAGTACCACACCCGAGGATAAGAGCCACTGACTCAGCTACCCAAATCAGCGCCTCCATTTCCAAGAGCAGCGACTCTGCCTTGACACTGGTACCTCAATCTTTTTATGGATTCATAATTAATATCCACGCCCAATTCAGCTCCCCAACTAGAAGCGACTGGGACGACTCAACCCTCTGGATTACAATCTACTGCAGAATCCTCTCATAGAACAATCTCATACAAAGAGCAGAGTCACTGACTCAGCTACCCACATCAGACACTCTATATCCAAGAAGAGTGGCCATTGTGAGTTGATTCTGCCTAAATCGTAGACGCTAATACAATCCACTATTTATAGACAATAAAAACTGATCATGGATTAGCCATACCTCTAACCTATAATAGTATGTGACTACCCAGCCCTTAACCCCGCTGCATTTCGTAATTCTGCACAACCCGCTTACAGCAGCATCATTCACGAGGAGTAGAGCCACTGACTCAGCTACCCAAATCAGCGCCTTCATTTCCAAGAGCAGCGACTCTGCCTTGACCCTGAAAGCTCAGTCTATTTATTGATTATAAACTATGATCCAGGCACAGTTCAGGTTCCCAACTATATGCGACTGGGACTACTCAAACCCCTTTATTACAATCCACAGCAGAATCATCTCTTAGCACAATCTCATACAAAGAGCAGAGTTACTGACTCAGCTACCTAAATCAGACACTCTATATCCAAGAAGAGCGGCCATTGTGAGTTGACTCTGCCTAAATCCTAGACGCTAATACAAGCCACTATTTATAGATTATAAAAACTGATCCTGGATTCGCTATATCTCTAACGTATAATAGTATGCGACTACTCAGCGCCGAACCGCCTTGCATTTCGCATTTCGAAACACTTCAGAACACGCTTCCAGCAGTACCACACCCGAGGATAAGAGCCACTGACTCAGCTACCCAAATCAGCGCCTCCAATTCCAAGAGCAGCGAATCTGCCTTGACACTGGTACCTCAATCTATTTATGGATTAAAAACTAATATCCACGCCTAATTCAGCTCCCCAACTAGAAGCGACTGGGACGACTCATCCCTGTGCATTACAATCTACTGCAGAATTCTCTCATAGCACAATCTCATACAAAGAGCAGAGTCACTGACTCAGCTACCCAAATCAGACACTCTATATCCAAGAAGAGTGGCCATTGTGAGTTGATTCTGCCTAAATCCTAGCGCTAATACAAGCCACTATTTATAGACAATAAAAACCGATCGTGGATTAGCCATACCTCTAACCTATAATAGTATGTGACTACCCAGCCCTTAACCCCGCTGCATTTCGTAATTCTCCACAACCCGCTTACAGCAGCATCATGCCCGAGGAGTATAGCCACTGACTCAGCTACCCAAATCAGCGCCTCCATTTCCAAGAGCAGCGACTCTGCCTTGACACTGGTACCTCAATCTTTTTATGGATTCATAATTAATATCCACGCCCAATTCAGCTCCCCAACTAGAAGCGACTGGGACGACTCATCCCTGTGCATTACAATCTACTGCAGAATCCTCTCATCGCACAATCTCATACAAAGAGCAGAGTCACTGACTCAGCTACCCACATCAGACACTCTATATCCAAGAAGAGTGGCCATTGTGAGTTGATTCTGCCTAAATCGTAGACGCTAATACAAGCCACTATTTATAGACAATAAAAACTGATCATGGATTAGCCATACCTCTAACCTATAATAGTATGTGACTACCCAGCCCTTAACCCCGCTGCATTTCGTAATTCTGCACAACCCGCTTACAGCAGCATCATGCCCGAGGAGTAGAGACACTGACTCAGCTACCCAAATCAGCGCCTCCATTTCCAAGAGCAGCGACTCTGCCTTGACCCTGAAAGCTCAGTCTATTTATTGATTATAAACTATGATCCAGGCACAGTTCAGGTTCCCAACTATATGCGACTGGGACTACTCAAACCTCTTTATTACAATCCACAGCAGAATCATCTCTTAGCACAATCTCATACAAAGAGCAGAGTTACTGACTCAGCTACCTAAATCAGACACTCTATATCCGAGAAGAGCGGCCATTGTGAGTTGACTCTGCCTAAATCCTAGACGCTAATACAAGCCACTATTTATAGATTATAAAAACTGATCCTGGATTCGCTATATCTCTAACGTATAATAGTATGCGACTACTCAGCGCCAAACCGCCTTGCATTTCGCATTTCGAAACACTTCAGAACACGCTTCCAGCAGTACCACACCCGAGGATAAGAGCCACTGACTCAGCTACCCAAATCAGCGCCTCCATTTCCAAGAGCAGCGACTCTGCCTTGACACTGGTACCTCAATCTATTTATGGAATAAAAACTAATATCCACGCCCAATTCAGCTCCCCAACTAGAAGCGACTGGGACGACTCATCCCTGTGCATTACAATCTACTGCAGAATCCTCTCCTAGCACAATCTCATACAAAGAGCAGAGTCACTGACTCAGCTACCCAGATCAGACACTCTATATCCAAAAAGAGTGGCCATTGTGAGTTGATTCTGCCTAAATCCTAGACGCTAATACAAGCCACTATTTATAGACAATAAAAACTGATCATGGATTAGCCATACCTCTAACCTATAATAGTATGTGATTACCCAGCCCTTAACCCCGCTGCATTTCGTAATTCTCCACAACTCGCTTACAGCAGCATCATGCCCGAGGAGTAGAGCCACTCACTCAGCTACCCAAATCAGCGCCTCCATTTCCATGAGCAGCGACTCTGCCTTGACCCTCAAAGCTCAGTCTATTTATTGATTATAAACTATGATCCAGGCCCAGTTCAGGTTCCCAACTATATGCGACTGGGACTACTCGATCCCCTTTATTACAATCCACAGCAGAATCATCTCTTAGCACAATCTCATACAAAGAGCAGAGTTAATGACTCAGCTACCTAAATCAGACACTCATATCCAAGAAGAGCGGCCATTGTGAGTTGATTCTGCCTAAATCCTAGACGCTAATACAAGCCACTATTTATAGATTATAAAAACTGATCCTGGATTCGCTATATCTCTAACGTATAATAGTATGCGAGTACTCAGCGCCAAACCGCCTTGTATTTCGCATTTTGAAACACTTCAGAACACGCTTCCAGCAGTACCATACCCGAGGATAAGAGCCACTGACTCAGCTACCCAAATCAGCGCCTCCATTTCCAAGAGCAGCGACTCTGCCTTGACACTGGTACCTCAATCTTTTTATGGATTCATAATTAATATCCACGCCCAATTCAGCTCCCCAACTAGAAGCGACTGGGACGACTCAACCCTCTGGATTACAATCTACTGCAGAATCCTCTCATAGAACAATCTCATGCAAAGAGCAGAGTCACTGACTCAGCTACCCACATCAGACACTCTATATCCAAGAAGAGTGGCCATTGTGAGTTGATTCTGCCTAAATCGTAGACGCTAATACAAGCCACTATTTATAGACAATAAAAACTGATCATGGATTAGCCATACCTCTAACCTATAATAGTATGTGACTACCCAGCCCTTAACCCCGCTGCATTTCGTAAGTCTGCACAACCCGCTTACAGCAGCATCATGCACGAGGAGTAGAGCCACTGACTCAGCTACCCAAATCAGCGCCTCCATTTCCAAGAGCAGCGACTCTGCCTTGACCCTGAAAGCTCAGTCTATTTATTGATTATAAACTATGATCCAGGCACAGTTCAGGTTCCCAACTATATGCGACTGGGACTACTCAAACCCCTTTATTACAATCCACAGCAGAATCATCTCTTAGCACAATCTCATACAAAGAGCAGAGTTACTGACTCAGCTACCTAAATCAGACACTCTATATCCAAGAAGAGCGGCCATTGTGAGTTGACTCTGCCTAAATCCTAGACGCTAATACAAGCCACTATTTATAGATTATAAAAACTGATCCTGGATTCGCTATATCTCTAACGTATAATAGTATGCGACTACTCAGCGCCAAACCGCCTTGCATTTCGCATTTCGAAACACTTCAGAACACGCTTCCAGCAGTACCACACCCGAGGATAAGAGCCACTGACTCAGCTACCCAAATCAGCGCCTCCATTTCCAAGAGCAGCGACTCTGCCTTGACACTGGTACCTCAATCTATTTATGGATTAAAAACTAATATCCACGCCCAATTCAGCTCCCCAACTAGATGTGACTGGGACGACTCATCCCTGTGCATTACAATGTACTGCAGAATCCTCTCATAGCACAATCTCATACAAAGAGCAGAGTCACTGACTCAGCTACCCAAATCAGACACTCTATATCCAAGAAGAGTGGCCATTGTGAGTTGATTCTGCCTAAATCCTAGACACTAATACAAGCCACTATTTATAGACAATAAAAACTGATCATGGATTAGCCATACCTCTAACCTATAATGGTATGTGACTACCCAGCCCTTAACCCCGCTGCATTTCGTAATTCTCCACAACTCGCTTACAGCAGCATCATGCCCGAGGAGTAGAGCCACTGACTCAGCTACCCAAATCAGCACCTCCATTTCCATGAGCAGCGACTCTGCCTTGACCCTGAAAGCTCAGTCTATTTATTGATTATAAACTATGATCCAGGCACAGTTCAGGTTCCCAACTATATGCGACTGGGACTACTCAATCCCCTTTATTACAATCCACAGCAGAATCATCTCTTAGCACAATCTCATACAAAGAGCAGAGTTAATGACTCAGCTACCTAAATCAGACACTCATATCCAAGAAGAGCGGCCATTGTGAGTTAATTCTGCCTAAATCCTAGACGCTAATACAAGCCACTATTTATAGATTATAAAAACTGATCCTGGATTCGCTATATCTCTAACGTATAATAGTATGCGATAACTCAGCGCCAAACCGCCTTGCATTTCGCATTTCGAAACACTTCAGAACACGCTTCCAGCAGTACCACACCCGAGGATAAGAGCCACTGACTCAGCTACCCAAATCAGCGCCTCCATTTCCAAGAGCAGCGACTCTGCCTTGACACTGGTACCTCAATGTATTTATGGATTCATAATTAATATCCACGCCCAATTCAGCTCCCCAACTAGAAGCGACTGGGACGACTCAACCCTCTGCATTACAATCTACTGCAGAATCCTCTCATAGCACAATCTCAGACAAAGAGCAGAGTCACTGACTCAGCTACCCAAATCAGACACTCTATATCCAAGAAGAGCGGCCATTGTGAGTTGATGCTGCCTAAATCCTAGAGGCTAATACAAGCCACTATTTATAGACAATAAAAACTGATCATGGATTTGCCATACCTCTAACCTATAATAGTATGTGACTACCCAGCCCTTAACCCCGCTGCATTTCGTAATTCTGCACAACCCGCTTACAGCAGCATCATGCCCGAGGAGTAGAGCCACTGACTCAGCTACCCAAATCAGCGCCTCCATTTCCAAGAGCAGCGACTCTGCCTTGACCCTGAAAGCACAGTCTATTTATTGATTATAAACTATGATCCAGGCACAGTTCAGGTTCCCAACTATATGCGACTGGGACTACTCAAACCCCTTTATTACAATCCACAGCAGAATCATCTCTTAGCACAATCTCATACAAAGAGCAGAGTTACTGACTCAGCTACCTAAATCAGACACTCTATATCCAAGAAGAGCGGCCATTGTGAGTTGACTCTGCCTAAATCCTAGACGCTAATACAAGCCACTATTTATAGATTATAAAAACTGATCCTGGATTCGCTATATCTCTAACGTATAATAGTATGCGACTACTCAGCGCCAAACCGCCTTGCATTTCGCATTTCAAAACACTTCAGAACACGCTTCCAGCAGTACCACACCCGATGATAAGAGCCACTGACTCAGCTACCCAAATCAGCGCCTCCATTTCCAAGAGCAGCGACTCTGCCTTGACATTGGTACCTCAATCTATTTATGGATTAAAAACTAATATCCACGCCCAATTCAGCTCCCCAACTAGAAGCGACTGGGACGACTTATCCCTGTGCATTACAATGTACTGCAGAATCCTCTCATAGCACAATCTCATACAAAGAGCAGAGTCACTGACTCAGCTACCCAGATCAGACACTCTATATCCAAGAAGAGTGGCCATTGTGAGTTGATTCTGCCTAAATCCTAGACGCTAATACAAGCCACTATTTATAGACAATAAAAACTGATCATGGATTAGCCATACCTCTAACCTATAATAGTATGTGACTACCCAGCCCTTAACCCCGCTGCATTTTGTAATTCTCCACAACTCGCTTACAGCAGCATCATGCCCGAGGAGTAGAGCCACTGACTCAGGTACCCAAATCAGCGCCTCCATTTCCATGAGCAGCGACTCTGCCTTGACCCTGAAAGCTCAGTCTATTTATTGATTATAAACTATGATCCAGGCCCAGTTCAGGTTCCCAACTATATGCGACTGGGACTACTCGATCCCCTTTATTACAATCCACAGCAGAATCATCTCTTAGCACAATCTCATACAAAGAGCAGAGTTAATGACTCAGCTACCTAAATCAGACACTCATATCCAAGAAGAGCGGCCATTGTGAGTTCATTCTGCCTAAATCCTAGACGCTAATACAAACCACTATTTATAGATTATAAAAACTGATCCTGGATTCGCTACATCTCTAACATATAATAGTATGCGACTACTCAGCGCCAAACCGCCTTGCATTTCGCATTTCGAAACACTTCAGAACACGCTTCCAGCAGTACCACACCCGAGGATAAGAGCCACTGACTCAGCTACCCAAATCAGCGCCTCCATTTCCAAGAGCAGCGACTCTGCCTTGACCCTGAAAGCTCAGTCTATTTATTGATTATAAACTATGATCCAGGCCCAGTCAGGTTCCCAACTATATGCGACTGGGACTACTCAAACCCCTTTATTACAATCCACAGCAGAATCATCTCTTAGCACAATCTCATACAAAGAGCAGAGTTACTGACTCAGCTACCTAAATCAGACACTCTATATCCAAGAAGAGCGGCCATTGTGAGTTGACTCTGCCTAAATCCTAGACGCTAATACAAGCCACTATTTATAGATTATAAAAACTGATCCTGGATTCGCTATATCTCTAACGTATAATAGTATGCGACTACTCAGCGCCAAACCGCCTTGCATTTCGCATTTCGAAACACTTCAGAACACGCTTCCAGCAGTACCACACCCGAGGATAAGAGCCACTGACTCAGCTACCCAAATCAGCGCCTCCATTTCCAAGAGCAGCGACTCTGCCTTGACACTGGTACCTCAATCTATTTATGGATTAAAAACTAATATCCACGCCCAATTGAGCTCCCCAACTAGAAGCGACTGGGACGACTCATCCCTGTGCATTACAATCTACTGCAGAATCCTCTCATAGCACAATCTCATACAAAGAGCAGAGTCACTGACTCAGCTACCCAAATCAGACACTCTATATCCAAGAAGAGTGGCCATTGTGAGTTGATTCTGCCTAAATCCTAGACGCTAATACAAGCCACTATTTATAGACAATAAAAACTGATCATGGATTAGCCATACCTCTAACCTATAATAGTATGTGACTACCCAGCCCTTAACCCCGCTGCATTTCGTAATTCTCCACAACCCGCTTACAGCAGCATCATGCCCGAGGAGTAGAGCCACTGACTCAGCTACCCAAATCAGCCCCTCCATTTCCAAGAGCAGCGACTCTGCCTTGACCCTGAAAGCTCAGTCTATTTATTGATTATAAACTATTATCCAGGCCCAGTTCAGGTTCCCAACTATATGCGACTGGGACTTCTCAATCCCCTTTATTACAATCCACAGCAGAATCATCTCTTAGCACAATCTCATACAAAGAGCAGAGTTACTGACTCAGCTACCTAAATCAGACACTCTATATCCAAGAAGAGCGGCCATTGTGAGTTGATTCTGCCTAAATCGTAGACGCTAATACAAGCCACTATTTATAGATTATAAAAACTGATCCTGGATTCGCTATATCTCTAACGTATAATAGTATGCGATAACTCAGCGCCAAACCGCCTTGCATTTCGCATTTCGAAACACTTCAGAACACGCTTCCAGCAGTACCACACCCGAGGATAAGAGCCACTGACTTAGCTACCCAAATCAGCGCCTCCATTTCCAAGAGCAGCGACTCTGCCTTGACACTGGTACCTCAATGTATTTATGGATTCATAATTAATATCCACGCACAATTCAGCTCCCCAACTAGAAGCGACTGGGACGACTCAACCCTCTGCATTACAATCTACTGCAGAATCCTCTCATAGCACAATCTCATACAAAGAGCAGAGTCACTGACTCAGCTACCCACATCAGACACTCTATATCAAAGAAGAGTGGCCATTGTGACTTGATTCTGCCTAAATCGTAGACGCTAATACAAGCCACTATTTATAGACAATAAAAACTGATCATGGATTAGCCATACCTCTAACCTATAATAGTATGTGACTACCCAGCCCTTAACCAAGCTGCATTTCGTAATTCTGCACAACCCGCTTACAGCAGCATCATGCCCGAGGAGTAGAGCCACTGACTCAGCTTCCCAAATCAGCGCCTCCATTTCCAAGAGCAGCGACTCTGCCTTGACCCTGAAAGCACAGTCTATTTATTGATTATAAACTATGATCCAGGCACAGTTCAGGTTCCCAACTATATGCGACTGGGACTACTCAAACCCCTTTATTACAATCCACAGCAGAATCATCTCTTAGCACAATCTCATACAAAGAGCAGAGTTACTGACTCAGCTACCTAAATCAGACACTCTATATCCAAGAAGAGCGGCCATTGTGAGTTGACTCTGCCTAAATCCTAGACGCTAATACAAGCCACTATTTATAGATTATAAAAACTGATCCTGGATTCGCTATATCTCTAACGTATAATAGTATGCGACTACTCAGCGCCAAACCGCCTTGCATTTCGCATTTCAAAACACTTCAGAACACGCTTCCAGCAGTACCACACCCGATGATAAGAGCCACTGACTCAGCTACCCAAATCAGCGCCTCCATTTCCAAGAGCAGCGACTCTGCCTTGACATTGGTACCTCAATCTATTTATGGATTAAAAACTAATATCCACGCCCAATTCAGCTCCCCAACTAGAAGCGACTGGGACGACTTATCCCTGTGCATTACAATGTACTGCAGAATCCTCTCATAGCACAATCTCATACAAAGAGCAGAGTCACTGACTCAGCTACCCAAATCAGACACTCTATATCCAAGAAGAGTGGCCATTGTGAGTTGATTCTGCCTAAATCCTAGACGCTAATACAAGCCACTATTTATAGACAATAAAAACTGATCATGGATTAGCCATACCTCTAACCTATAATAGTATGTGACTACCCAGCCCTTAACCCCGCTGCATTTCGTAATTCTCCACAACTCGCTTACAGCAGCATCATGCCCGAGGAGTAGAGCCACTGACTCAGGTACCCAAATCAGCGCCTCCATTTCCATGAGCAGCGACTCTGCCTTGACCCTGAAAGCTCAGTCTATTTATTGATTATAAACTATGATCCAGGCCCAGTTCAGGTTCCCAACTATACGCGACTGGGACTACTCGATCCCCTTTATTACAATCCACAGCAGAATCATCTCTTAGCACAATCTCATACAAAGAGCAGAGTTAATGACTCAGCTACCTAAATCAGACACTCATATCCAAGAAGAGCGGCCATTGTGAGTTCATTCTGCCTAAATCCTAGACACTAATACAAACCACTATTTATAGATTATAAAAACTGATCCTGGATTCGCTACATCTCTAACATATAATAGTATGCGACTACTCAGCGCCAAACCGCCTTGCATTTCGCATTTCGAAACACTTCAGAACACGCTTCCAGCAGTACCACACCCGAGGATAAGAGCCACTGACTCAGCTACCCAAATCAGCGCCTCCATTTCCAAGAGCAGCGACTCTGCCTTGACCCTGAAAGCTCAGTCTATTTATTGATTATAAACTATGATCCAGGCCCAGTCAGGTTCCCAACTATATGCGACTGGGACTACTCAAACCCCTTCATTACAATCCACAGCAGAATCATCTCTTAGCACCATCTCATACAAAGAGCAGAGTTACTGACTCAGCTACCTAAATCAGACACTCTATATCCAAGAAGAGCGTCCATTGTGAGTTGACTCTGCCTAAATCCTAGACGCTAATACAAGCCACTATTTATAGATTATAAAAACTGATCCTGGATTCGCTATATCTCTAACGTTTAATAGTATGCGACTACTCAGCGCCAAACCGCCTTGCATTTCGCATTTCGAAACACTTCAGAACACGGTTCCAGCAGTACCACACCCGAGGATAAGAGCCACTGACTCAGCTACCCAAATCAGCGCCTCCATTTCCAATAGCAGCGACTCTGCCTTGACACTGGTACCTCAATCTATTTATGGATTCATAATTAATATCCACGCCCAATTCAGCTCCCCAACTAGAAGCGACTGGGACGACTCAACCCTGTGCATTACAATCTACTGCAGAATCCTCTCATAGCACAATCTCATACAAAGAGCAGAGTCACTGACTCAGCTACCCACATCAGTCACTCTATATCCAAGAAGAGTGGCCATTGTGAGTTGATTCTGCCTAAATTGTAGACACTAATACAAGCCACTATTTATAGACAATAAAAACTGATCATGGATTAGCCATACCTCTAACCTATAATAGTATGTGACTACCCAGCCCTTAACCCCGCTGCATTTCGTAATTCTCCACAACCCGCTTACAGCAGCATCATGCCTGAGGAGTAGAGCCACTGACTCAGCTACCCAAATCAGCGCCTCCATTTCCAAGAGCAGCGACTCTGCCTTGACCCTGAAAGCTCAGTCTATTAATTGATTATAAACTATGATCCAGGCCCAGTTCAGGTTCCCAACTATATGCGACTGGGACTACTCAATCCCCTTTATTACAATCCACAGCAGAATCATCTCTTAGCACAATCTCATACAAAGAGCAGAGTTACTGACTCAGCTACCTAAATCAGACACTCTATATCCAAGAAGAGCGGCCATTGTGCGTTGATTCTGCCTAAATCCTAGACGCTAATACAAGCCACTATTTATAGATTATAAAAACTGATCCTGGATTCGCTATATCTCTAAAGTATAAAAGTATGCAACTACTCAGCGCCAAACCGCCTTGCATTTCGCATTTCGAAACACTTCAGAACACGCTTCCAGCAGTACCACACCTGAGGATAAGAGCCACTGACTCAGCTACCAAAATCGGCGCCTCCATTTCCAAGAGCAGCGACTCTGCCTTGACACTGGTACCTCAATGTATTTATGGATTAAAAACTAATATCCACGCCTATTTCAGCTCCCCAACTAGAAGCGACTGGGACGACTCATCCCTGTGCATTACAATCTACTGCAGAATCCTCTCATAGCACAATCTCATACAAAGAGCAGAGTCACTGACTCAGCTACCCAATTCAGACACTCTATATCCAAGAAGAGTGGCCATTGTGAGTTGATTCTGCCTAAATCCTAGACGCTAATACAAGCCACTATTTATAGACAATAAAAACTGATCATGGATTAGCCATACCTCTAACCTATAATAGTATGTGACTAACCAGCCCTTAACCCCGCTGCATTTCGTAATTCTCCACAACTCGCTTACAGCAGCATCATGCCCGAGGAGTAGAGCCACTGACTCAGGTACCCAAATCAGCGCCTCCATTTCCATGAACAGCGACTCTGCCTTTACCCTGAAAGTTCAGTCTATTTATTGATTATAAACTATGATCCAGGCCCAGTCAGGTTCCCAACTATATGCGACTGGGACTACTCAATCCCCTTTATTACAATCCACAGCAGAATCATCTCTTCGCACAATCTCATACAAAGAGCAGAGTTACTGACTCAGCTACCTAAATCAGACACTCTATATCCAAGAAGAGCGGCCATTGTGAGTTGATTCTGTCTAAATCCTAGACGCTAATACAAGCCACTATTTATAGATTATAAAAACTGATCCTGGATTCGCTATATCTCTAACGTATAATAGTATGCGACTACTCAGCGCCAAACCGCCTTGCATTTCGCATTTCGAAACACTTCAGAACACGCTTCCAGCAGTACCACACCCGAGGATAAGAGCCACTGACTCAGCTACCCAAATCAGCGCCTCCAATTCCAAGAGCAGCGAATCTGCCTTGACACTGGTACCTCAATCTATTTATGGATTAAAAACTAATATCCACGCCTAATTCAGCTCCCCAACTAGAAGCGACTGGGACGACTCATCCCTGTGCATTACAATCTACTGCGGAATCCTCTCATAGCACAATCTTATACAAAGAGCAGAGTCACTGACTCAGCTACCCAAATCAGACACTCTATATCCAAGAAGAGTGGCCATTGTGAGTTGATTCTGCCTAAATCCTAGACGCTAATACAAGCCACTATTTATAGACAATAAAAACTGATCATGGATTTGCCATACCTCTAACCTATAATAGTATGTGACTAACCAGCCCTTAACCCCGCTGCATTTCGTAATTCTCCACAACCCACTTACAGCAGCATCATGCCCGAGGAGTATAGCCACTGACTCAGCTACCCAAATCAGCGCCTCCATTTCCAAGAGCAGCGACTCTGCCTTGACCCTGAAAGTTCAGTCTATTTATTGATTATAAACTATGATCCAGGCCCAGTCAGGTTCCCAACTATATGCGACTGGGACTACTCAATCCCCTTTATTACAATCCACAGCAGAATCATCTCTTCGCACAATCTCATACAAAGAGCAGAGTTACTGACTCAGCTACCTAAATCAGACACTCTATATCCAAGAAGAGCGGCCATTGTGAGTTGATTCTGCCTAAATCCTAGACGCTAATACAAGCCACTATTTATAGATTATAAAAACTGATCCTGGATTCGCTATATCTCTAACGTTTAATAGTATGCGACTACTCAGCGCCAAACCGCCTTGCATTTCGCATTTCGAAACACTTCAGAACACGCTTCCAGCAGTACCACACCCGAGGATAAGAGCCACTGACTCAGCTACCCAAATCAGCGCCTCCATTTCCAAGAGCAGCGACTCTGCCTTGACACTGGTACCTCAATCTATTTATGGATTCATAATTAATATCCACGCCCAATTCAGCTCCCCAACTAGAAGCGACTGGGACGACTCAACCCTGTGCATTACAATCTACTGCAGAATCCTCTCATAGCACAATCTCATACAAAGAGCAGA
This sequence comes from Triturus cristatus, assembly GCF_964204655.1. Lineage (NCBI taxonomy): Eukaryota > Metazoa > Chordata > Amphibia > Caudata > Salamandridae > Triturus > Triturus cristatus. Next base: position 1,473,591,441 of record NC_140591.1, on the reverse strand, counting down.
GTCACTGACTCAGCTACCCACATCAGACACTCTATATCCAAGAAGAGTGGCCATTGTGAGTTGATTCTGCCTAAATCGTAGACGCTAATACAAGCCACTATTTATAGACAATAAAAACTGATCATGGATTAGCCATACCTCTAACCTATAATAGTATGTGACTACCCAGCCCTTAACCCCGCTGCATTTCGTAATTCTCCACAACCCGCTTACAGCAGCATCATGCCTGAGGAGTAGAGCCACTGACTCAGCTACCCAAATCAGCGCCTCCATTTCCAAGAGCAGCGACTCTGCCTTGACCCTGAAAGCTCAGTCTATTAATTGATTATAAACTATGATCCAGGCCCAGTTCAGGTTCCCAACTATATGCGACTGGGACTACTCAATCCCCTTTATTACAATCCACAGCAGAATCATCTCTTAGCACAATCTCATACAAAGAGCAGAGTTACTGACTCAGCTACCTAAATCAGACACTCTATATCCAAGAAGAGCGGCCATTGTGCGTTGATTCTGCCTAAATCCTAGACGCTAATACAAGCCACTATTTATAGATTATAAAAACTGATCCTGGATTCGCTATATCTCTAACGTATAATAGTATGCGACTACTCAGCGCCAAACCGCCTTGCATTTCGCATTTCGAAACACTTCAGAACACGCTTCCAGCAGTACCACACCCGAGGATAAGAGCCACTGACTCAGCTACCCAAATCAGCGCCTCCAATTCCAAGAGCAGCGAATCTGCCTTGACACTGGTACCTCAATCTATTTATGGATTAAAAACTAATATCCACGCCTAATTCAGCTCCCCAAGTAGAAGCGACTGGGACGACTCATCCCTGTGCATTACAATCTACTGCAGAATTCTCTCATAGCACAATCTCATACAAAGAGCAGAGTCACTGACTCAGCTACCCAAATCAGACACTCTATATCCAAGAAGAGTGGCCATTGTGAGTTGATTCTGCCTAAATCCTAGACGCTAATACAAGCCACTATTTATGGACAATAAAAACTGATCGTGGATTAGCCATACCTCTAACCTATAATAGTATGTGACTAACCAGCCCTAAACCCCGCTGCATTTCGTAATTCTCCACAACTCGCTTACAGCAGCATCATGCCCGAGGAGTAGAGCCACTGACTCAGGTACCCAAATCAGCGCCTCCATTTCCATGAACTGCGACTCTGCCTTGACCCTGAAAGTGCAGTCTATTTATTGATTATAAACTATGATCCAGGCCCAGTCAGGTTCCCAACTATATGCGACTGGGACTACTCAATCCCCTTTATTACAATCCACAGCAGAATCATCTCTTCGCACAATCTCATACAAAGAGCAGAGTGACTGACTCAGCTACCTAAATCAGACACTCTATATCCAAGAAGAGCGGCCATTGTGAGTTGATTCTGTCTAAATCCTAGACCCTAATACAAGCCACTATTTATAGATTATAAAAACTGATCCTGGATTCGCTATATCTCTAACGTATAATAGTATGCGACTACCCAGCCCTTAACCCCGCTGCATTTCGTAATTCTCCACAACCCGCTTACAGCAGCATCATGCCCGAGGAGTATAGCCACTGACTCAGCTACCCAAATCAGCGCCTCCATTTCCAAGAGCAGCGACTCTGCCTTGACCCTGAAAGCTCAGTCTATTTATTGATTATAAACTATGATCCAGGCCCAGTTCAGGTTCCCAACTATATGCGACTGGGACTACTCAATCCCCTTTATTACAATCCACAGCAGAATCATCTCTTAGCACAATCTCATACAAAGAGCAGAGTTACTGACTCAGCTACCTAAATCAGACACTCTATATCCAAGAAGAGCGGCCATTGTGAGTTGATTCTGCCTAAATCCTAGACGCTAATACAAGCCACTATTTATAGATTATAAAAACTGATCCTGGATTCGCTATATCTCTAACGTATAATAGTATGCGATAACTCAGCGCCAAACCACCTTGCATTTCGCATTTCGAAACACTTCAGAACACGCTTCCAGCAGTACCACACCCGAGGATAAGAGCCACTGACTCAGCTACCCAAATCAGCGCCTCCATTTCCAAGAGCAGCGACTCTGCCTTGACACTTGTACCTCAATCTTTTTATGGATTCATAATTAATATCCACGCCCAATTCAGCTCCCCAACTAGAAGCGACTGGGACGACTCATCCATGTGCATTACAATCTACAGCAGAATCCTCTCATAGCACAATCTCATACAAAGAGCAGAGTCACTGACTCAGCTACCCAAATCAGACACTCTATATCCAAGAAGAGTGGCCATTGTGAGTTGATTCTGCCTAAATCCTAGACGCTAATACAAGCCACTATTTATAGACAATAAAAACTGATCGTGGATTAGCCATACCTCTAACCTATAATAGTATGTGACTACCCAGCCCTTAACCCCGCTGCATTTCGTAATTCTCCACAACCCACTTACAGCAGCATCATGCCCGAGGAGTATAGCCACTGACTCAGCTACCCAAATCAGCGCCTCCATTTCCAAGAGCAGCGACTCTGCCTTGACCCTGAAAGCTCAGTCTATTTATTAATTATAAACTATGATCCAGGCCCAGTTCAGGTTCCCAACTATATGCGACTGGGACTACTCGATCCCCTTTCTTACAATCCACAGCAGAATCATCTCTTAGCACAATCTAATACAAAGAGCAGAGTTAATGACTCAGCTACCTAAATCAGACACTCATATCCAAGAAGAGCGGCCATTGTGAGTTGATTCTGCCTAAATCCTAGACGCTAATACAAGCCACTATTTATAGATTATAAAAACTGATCCTGGATTCGCTATATCTCTAACGTATAATAGTATGCGACTACTCAGCGCCAAACCGCCTTGCATTTCGCATTTCGAAACACTTCAGAACACGCTTCCAGCAGTACCACACCCGAGGATAAGAGCCACTGACTCAGCTACCCAAATCAGCGCCTCCATTTCCAAGAGCAGCGACTCTGCCTTGACACTGGTACCTCAATCTATTTATGGATTCATAATTAATATCCACGCCCAATTCAGCTCCCCAACTAGAAGCGACTGGGACGACTAAACCCTGTGCATTACAATCTACTGCAGAATCCTCTCATAGCACAATCTCATACAAAGAGCAGAGTCACTGACTCAGCTACCCACATCAGTCACTCTATATCCAAGAAGAGTGGCCATTGTGAGTTGATTCTGCCTAAATCGTAGACGCTAATACAAGCCACTATTTATAGACAATAAAAACTGATCATGGATTAGCCATACCTCTAACCTATAATAGTATGTGACTACCCAGCCCTTAACCCCGCTGCATTTCGTAATTCTCCACAACCCGCTTACAGCAGCATCATGCCTGAGGAGTAGAGCCACTGACTCAGCTACCCAAATCAGCGCCTCCATTTCCAAGAGCAGCGACTCTGCCTTGACCCTGAAAGCTCAGTCTATTAATTGATTATAAACTATGATCCAGGCCCAGTTCAGGTTCCCAACTATATGCGACTGGGACTACTCAATCCCCTTTATTACAATCGACAGCAGAATCATCTCTTAGCACAATCTCATACAAAGAGCAGAGTTACTGACTCAGCTACCTAAATCAGACACTCTATATCCAAGAAGAGCGGCCATTGTGCGTTGATTCTGCCTAAATCCTAGACGCTAATACAAGCCACTATTTATAGATTATAAAAACTGATCCTGGATTCGCTATATCTCTAAAGTATAAAAGTATGCAACTACTCAGCGCCAAACCGCCTTGCATTTCGCATTTCGAAACACTTCAGAACACGCTTCCAGCAGTACCACACCTGAGGATAAGAGCCACTGACTCAGCTACCAAAATCGGCGCCTCCATTTCCAAGAGCAGCGACTCTGCCTTGACACTGGTACCTCAATGTATTTATGGATTAAAAACTAATATCCACGCCTATTTCAGCTCCCCAACTAGAAGCGACTGGGACGACTCATCCCTGTGCATTACAATCTACTGCAGAATCCTCTCATAGCACAATCTCATACAAAGAGCAGAGTCACTGACTCAGCTACCCAATTCAGACACTCTATATCCAAGAAGAGTGGCCATTGTGAGTTGATTCTGCCTAAATCCTAGACGCTAATACAAGCCACTATTTATAGACAATAAAAACTGATCATGGATTAGCCATACCTCTAACCTATAATAGTATGTGACTAACCAGCCCTTAACCCCGCTGCATTTCGTAATTCTCCACAACTCGCTTACAGCAGCATCATGCCCGAGGAGTAGAGCCACTGACTCAGGTACCCAAATCAGCGCCTCCATTTCCATGAACAGCGACTCTGCCTTTACCCTGAAAGTTCAGTCTATTTATTGATTATAAACTATGATCCAGGCCCAGTCAGGTTCCCAACTATATGCGACTGGGACTACTCAATCCCCTTTATTACAATCCACAGCAGAATCATCTCTTCGCACAATCTCATACAAAGAGCAGAGTTACTGACTCAGCTACCTAAATCAGACACTCTATATCCAAGAAGAGCGGCCATTGTGAGTTGATTCTGTCTAAATCCTAGACGCTAATACAAGCCACTATTTATAGATTATAAAAACTGATCCTGGATTCGCTATATCTCTAACGTATAATAGTATGCGACTACTCAGCGCCAAACCGCCTTGCATTTCGCATTTCGAAACACTTCAGAACACGCTTCCAGCAGTACCACACCCGAGGATAAGAGCCACTGACTCAGCTACCCAAATCAGCGCCTCCAATTCCAAGAGCAGCGAATCTGCCTTGACACTGGTACCTCAATCTATTTATGGATTAAAAACTAATATCCACGCCTAATTCAGCTCCCCAACTAGAAGCGACTGGGACGACTCATCCCTGTGCATTACAATCTACTGCAGAATCCTCTCATAGCACAATCTCATACAAAGAGCAGAGTCACTGACTCAGCTACCCAAATCAGACACTCTATATCCAAGAAGAGTGGCCATTGTGAGTTGATTCTGCCTAAATCCTAGACGCTAATACAAGCCACTATTTATAGACAATAAAAACTGATCATGGATTTGCCATACCTCTAACCTATAATAGTATGTGACTAACCAGCCCTTAACCCCGCGTCATTTCGTAATTCTCCACAAATCGCTTACAGCAGCATCATGCCCGAGGAGTAGAGCCACTGACTCAGGTACCCAAATCAGCGCCTCCATTTCCATGAACAGCGACTCTGCCTTGACCCTGAAAGCTCAGTCTATTTATTGATTATAAACTATGATCCAGGCCCAATCAGGTTCCCAACTATATGCGACTGGGACTACTCAATCCCCTTTATTACAATCCACAGCAGAATCATCTCTTCGCACAATCTCATACAAAGAGCAGAGTTACTGACTCAGCTACGTAAATCAGACACTCTATATCCAAGAAGAGCGGCCATTGTGAGTTGATTCTGCCTAAATCCTAGACGCTAATACAAGCCACTATTTATAGATTATAAAAACTGATCCTGGATTCGCTATATCTCTAACGTATAATAGTATGCAACTACTCAGTGCCAAACCGCCTTGCATTTCGCATTTCGAAACACTTCAGAACACGCTTCCAGCAGTACCACACCCGAGGATAAGAGCCACTGACTCAGCTACCCAAATCAGCGCCTCCAATTCCAAGAGCAGCGACTCTGCCTTGACACTGGTACCTCAATCTATTTATGGATTAAAAACTAATATCCACGCCCAATTGAGCTCCCCAACTAGAAGCGACTGGGACGACTCATCCCTGTGCATTACAATCTACTGCAGAATCCTCTCATAGCACAATCTCATACAAAGAGCAGAGTGACTGACTCAGCTACCCAAATCAGACACTCTATATCCAAGAAGAGTGGCCATTGTGAGTTGATTCTGCCTAAATCCTAGACGTTAATACAAGCCACTATTTATAGACAATAAAAACTGATTATGGATTTGCCATACCTCTAACCTATAATAGTATGTGACTAACCAGCCCTTAACCCCGCTGCATTTCGTAATTCTCCACAACTCGCTTACAGCAGCATCATGCCCCAGGAGTAGAGCCACTGACTCAGGTACCCAAATCAGCGCCTCCATTTCCATGAACAGCGACTCTGCCTTGACCCTGAAAGTTCAGTCTATTTATTGATTATAAACTATGATCCAGGCCCAGTCAGGTTCCCAACTATATGCGACTGGGACTACTCAATCCCCTTTATTACAATCCACAGCAGAATCATCTCTTCGCACAATCTCATACAAAGAGCAGAGTTACTGACTCAGCTACCTAAATCAGACACTCTATATCCAAGAAGAGCGGCCATTGTGAGTTGATTCTGTCTAAATCCTAGACGCTAATACAAGCCACTATTTATAGATTATAAAAACTGATCCTGGATTCGCTATATCTCTAACGTATAATAGTATGCGACTACTCAGCGCCAAACCGCCTTGCATTTCGCATTTCGAAACACTTCAGAACACGCTTCCAGCAGTACCACACCCGAGGATAAGAGCCACTGACTCAGCTACCCAAATCAGCGCCTCCAATTCCAAGAGCAGCGAATCTGCCTTGACACTGGTACCTCAATCTATTTATGGATTAAAAACTAATATCCACGCCTAATTCAGCTCCCCAACTAGAAGCGACTGGGACGACTCATCCCTGTGCATTACAATCTACAGCAGAATCCTCTCATAGCACAATCTCATACAAAGAGCAGAGTCACTGACTCAGCTACCCAAATCAGACACTCTATATCCAAGAAGAGTGGCCATTGTGAGTTGATTCTGCCTAAATCCTAGACGCTAATACAAGCCACTATTTATAGACAATAAAAACTGATCGTGGATTAGCCATACCTCTAACCTATAATAGTATGTGACTACCCAGCCATTAACCCCGCTGCATTTCGTAATTCTCCACAACCCACTTACAGCAGCATCATGCCCGAGGAGTATAGCCACTGACTCAGCTACCCAAATCAGCGCCTCCATTTCCAAGAGCAGCGACTCTGCCTTGACCCTGAAAGCTCAGTCTATTTATTGATTATAAACTATTATCCAGGCCCAGTTCAGGTTCCCAACTATATGCGACTGGGACTACTCGATCCCCTTTCTTACAATCCACAGCAGAATCATCTCTTAGCACAATCTAATACAAAGAGCAGAGTTAATGACTCAGCTACCTAAATCAGACACTCATATCCAAGAAGAGCGGCCATTGTGAGTTGATTCTGCCTAAATCCTAGACGCTAATACAAGCCACTATTTATAGATTATAAAAACTGATCCTGGATTCGCTATATCTCTAACGTTTAATAGTATGCGACTACTCAGCGCCAAACCGCCTTGCATTTCGCATTTCGAAACACTTCAGAACACGCTTCCAGCAGTACCACACCCGAGGATAAGAGCCACTGACTCAGCTACCCAAATCAGCGCCTCCATTTCCAAGAGCAGCGACTCTGCCTTGACACTGGTACCTCAATCTATTTATGGATTCATAATTAATATCCACGCCCAATTCAGCTCCCCAACTAGAAGCGACTGGGACGACTCAACCCTGTGCATTACAATCTACTGCAGAATCCTCTCATAGCACAATCTCATACAAAGAGCAGAGTCACTGACTCAGCTACCCACATCAGACACTCTATATCCAAGAAGAGTGGCCATTGTGAGTTGATTCTGCCTAAATCGTAGACGCTAATACAAGCCACTATTTATAGACAATAAAAACTGATCATGGATTAGCCATACCTCTAACCTATAATAGTATGTGACTACCCAGCCCTTAACCCCGCTGCATTTCGTAATTCTCCACAACCCGCTTACAGCAGCATCATGCCTGAGGAGTAGAGCCACTGACTCAGCTACCCAAATCAGCGCCTCCATTTCCAAGAGCAGCGACTCTGCCTTGACCCTGAAAGCTCAGTCTATTAATTGATTATAAACTATGATCCAGGCCCAGTTCAGGTTCCCAACTATATGCGACTGGGACTACTCAATCCCCTTTATTACAATCCACAGCAGAATCATCTCTTAGCACAATCTCATACAAAGAGCAGAGTTACTGACTCAGCTACCTAAATCAGACACTCTATATCCAAGAAGAGCGGCCATTGTGCGTTGATTCTGCCTAAATCCTAGACGCTAATACAAGCCACTATTTATAGATTATAAAAACTGATCCTGGATTCGCTATATCTCTAACGTATAATAGTATGCGACTACTCAGCACCAAACCGCCTTGCATTTCGCATTTCGAAACACTTCAGAACACGCTTCCAGCAGTACCACACCCGAGGATAAGAGCCACTGACTCAGCTACCCAAATCAGCGCCTCCAATTCCAAGAGCAGCGAATCTGCCTTGACACTGGTACCTCAATCTATTTATGGATTAAAAACTAATATCCACGCCTAATTCAGCTCCCCAAGTAGAAGCGACTGGGACGACTCATCCCTGTGCATTACAATCTACTGCAGAATTCTCTCATAGCACAATCTCATACAAAGAGAAGAGTCACTGACTCAGCTACCCAAATCAGACACTCTATATCCAAGAAGAGCGGCCATTGTGAGTTGATTCTGTCTAAATCCTAGACCCTAATACAAGCCACTATTTATAGATTATAAAAACTGATCCTGGATTCGCTATATCTCTAACGTATAATAGTATGCGACTACCCAGCCCTTAACCCCGCTGCATTTCGTAATTCTCCACAACCCGCTTACAGCAGCATCATGCCCGAGGAGTATAGCCACTGACTCAGCTACCCAAATCAGCGCCTCCATTTCCAAGAGCAGCGACTCTGCCTTGACCCTGAAAGCTCAGTCTATTTATTGATTATAAACTATGATCCAGGCCCAGTTCAGGTTCCCAACTATATGCGACTGGGACTACTCAATCCCCTTTATTACAATCCACAGCAGAATCATCTCTTAGCACAATCTCATACAAAGAGCAGAGTTACTGACTCAGCTACCTAAATCAGACACTCTATATCCAAGAAGAGCGGCCATTGTGAGTTGATTCTGCCTAAATCCTAGACGCTAATACAAGCCACTATTTATAGATTATAAAAACTGATCCTGGATTCGCTATATCTCTAACGTATAATAGTATGCGACTACTCAGCACCAAACCGCCTTGCATTTCGCATTTCGAAACACTTCAGAACACGCTTCCAGCAGTACCACACCCGAGGATAAGAGCCACTGACTCAGCTACCCAAATCAGCGCCTCCATTTCCAAGAGCAGCGACTCTGCCTTGACACTTGTACCTCAATCTTTTTATGGATTCATAATTAATATCCACGCCCAATTCAGCTCCCCAACTAGAAGCGACTGGGACGACTCATCCATGTGCATTACAATCTACAGCAGAATCCTCTCATAGCACAATCTCATACAAAGAGCAGAGTCACTGACTCAGCTACCCAAATCAGACACTCTATATCCAAGAAGAGTGGCCATTGTGAGTTGATTCTGCCTAAATCCTAGACGCTAATACAAGCCACTATTTATAGACAATAAAAACTGATCGTGGATTAGCCATACCTCTAACCTATAATAGTATGTGACTACCCAGCCCTTAACCCCGCTGCATTTCGTAATTCTCCACAACCCACTTACAGCAGCATCATGCCCGAGGAGTATAGCCACTGACTCAGCTACCCAAATCAGCGCCTCCATTTCCAAGAGCAGCGACTCTGCCTTGACCCTGAAAGCTCAGTCTATTTATTAATTATAAACTATGATCCAGGCCCAGTTCAGGTTCCCAACTATATGCGACTGGGACTACTCGATCCCCTTTCTTACAATCCACAGCAGAATCATCTCTTAGCACAATCTAATACAAAGAGCAGAGTTAATGACTCAGCTACCTAAATCAGACACTCATATCCAAGAAGAGCGGCCATTGTGAGTTGATTCTGCCTAAATCCTAGACGCTAATACAAGCCACTATTTATAGATTATAAAAACTGATCCTGGATTCGCTATATCTCTAACGTATAATAGTATGCGACTACTCAGCGCCAAACCGCCTTGCATTTCGCATTTCGAAACACTTCAGAACACGCTTCCAGCAGTACCACACCCGAGGATAAGAGCCACTGACTCAGCTACCCAAATCAGCGCCTCCATTTCCAAGAGCAGCGACTCTGCCTTGACACTGGTACCTCAATCTATTTATGGATTCATAATTAATATCCACGCCCAATTCAGCTCCCCAACTAGAAGCGACTGGGACGACTCAACCCTGTGCATTACAATCTACTGCAGAATCCTCTCATAGCACAATCTCATACAAAGAGCAGAGTCACTGACTCAGCTACCCAAATCAGACACTCTATATCCAAGAAGAGTGGCCATTGTGAGTTGATTCTGCCTAAATCCTAGACGTTAATACAAGCCACTATTTATAGACAATAAAAACTGATTATGGATTTGCCATACCTCTAACCTATAATAGTATGTGACTAACCAGCCCTTAACCCCGCTGCATTTCGTAATTCTCCACAACTCGCTTACAGCAGCATCATGCCCCAGGAGTAGAGCCACTGACTCAGGTACCCAAATCAGCGCCTCCATTTCCATGAACAGCGACTCTGCCTTGACCCTGAAAGTTCAGTCTATTTATTGATTATAAACTATGATCCAGGCCCAGTCAGGTTCCCAACTATATGCGACTGGGACTACTCAATCCCCTTTATTACAATCCACAGCAGAATCATCTCTTCGCACAATCTCATACAAAGAGCAGAGTTACTGACTCAGCTACCTAAATCAGACACTCTATATCCAAGAAGAGCGGCCATTGTGAGTTGATTCTGTCTAAATCCTAGACGCTAATACAAGCCACTATTTATAGATTATAAAAACTGATCCTGGATTCGCTATATCTCTAACGTATAATAGTATGCGACTACTCAGCGCCAAACCGCCTTGCATTTCGCATTTCGAAACACTTCAGAACACGCTTCCAGCAGTACCACACCCGAGGATAAGAGCCACTGACTCAGCTACCCAAATCAGCGCCTCCAATTCCAAGAGCAGCGAATCTGCCTTGACACTGGTACCTCAATCTATTTATGGATTAAAAACTAATATCCACGCCTAATTCAGCTCCCCAACTAGAAGCGACTGGGACGACTCATCCCTGTGCATTACAATCTACAGCAGAATCCTCTCATAGCACAATCTCATACAAAGAGCAGAGTCACTGACTCAGCTACCCAAATCAGACACTCTATATCCAAGAAGAGTGGCCATTGTGAGTTGATTCTGCCTAAATCCTAGACGCTAATACAAGCCACTATTTATAGACAATAAAAACTGATCGTGGATTAGCCATACCTCTAACCTATAATAGTATGTGACTACCCAGCCATTAACCCCGCTGCATTTCGTAATTCTCCACAACCCACTTACAGCAGCATCATGCACGAGGAGTATAGCCACTGACTCAGCTACCCAAATCAGCGCCTCCATTTCCAAGAGCAGCGACTCTGCCTTGACCCTGAAAGCTCAGTCTATTTATTGATTATAAACTATTATCCAGGCCCAGTTCAGGTTCCCAACTATATGCGACTGGGACTACTCGATCCCCTTTCTTACAATCCACAGCAGAATCATCTCTTAGCACAATCTAATACAAAGAGCAGAGTTAATGACTCAGCTACCTAAATCAGACACTCATATCCAAGAAGAGCGGCCATTGTGAGTTGATTCTGCCTAAATCCTAGACGCTAATACAAGCCACTATTTATAGATTATAAAAACTGATCCTGGATTCGCTATATCTCTAACGTTTAATAGTATGCGACTACTCAGCGCCAAACCGCCTTGCATTTCGCATTTCGAAACACTTCAGAACACGCTTCCAGCAGTACCACACCCGAGGATAAGAGCCACTGACTCAGCTACCCAAATCAGCGCCTCCATTTCCAAGAGCAGCGACTCTGCCTTGACACTGGTACCTCAATCTATTTATGGATTCATAATTAATATCCACGCCCAATTCAGCTCCCCAACTAGAAGCGACTGGGACGACTCAACCCTGTGCATTACAATCTACTGCAGAATCCTCTCATAGCACAATCTCATACAAAGAGCAGAGTCAGTGACTCAGCTACCCACATCAGACACTCTATATCCAAGAAGAGTGGCCATTGTGAGTTGATTCTGCCTAAATCGTAGACGCTAATACAAGCCACTATTTATAGACAATAAAAACTGATCATGGATTAGCCATACCTCTAACCTATAATAGTATGTGACTACCCAGCCCTTAACCCCGCTGCATTTCGTAATTCTCCACAACCCGCTTACAGCAGCATCATGCCTGAGGAGTAGAGCCACTGACTCAGCTACCCAAATCAGCGCCTCCATTTCCAAGAGCAGCGACTCTGCCTTGACCCTGAAAGCTCAGTCTATTAATTGATTATAAACTATGATCCAGGCCCAGTTCAGGTTCCCAACTATATGCGACTGGGACTACTCAATCCCCTTTATTACAATCCACAGCAGAATCATCTCTTAGCACAATCTCATACAAAGAGCAGAGTTACTGACTCAGCTACCTAAATCAGACACTCTATATCCAAGAAGAGCGGCCATTGTGCGTTGATTCTGCCTAAATCCTAGACGCTAATACAAGCCACTATTTATAGATTATAAAAACTGATCCTGGATTCGCTATATCTCTAACGTATAATAGTATGCGACTACTCAGCGCCAAACCGCCTTGCATTTCGCATTTCGAAACACTTCAGAACACGCTTCCAGCAGTACCACACCCGAGGATAAGAGCCACTGACTCAGCTACCCAAATCAGCGCCTCCAATTCCAAGAGCAGCGAATCTGCCTTGACATTGGTACCTCAATCTATTTATGGATTAAAAACTAATATCCACGCCCAATTCAGCTCCCCAACTAGAAGCGACTGGGACGACTTATCCCTGTGCATTACAATGTACTGCAGAATCCTCTCATAGCACAATCTCATACAAAGAGCAGAGTCACTGACTCAGCTACCCAAATCAGACACTCTATATCCAAGAAGAGTGGCCATTGTGAGTTGATTCTGCCTAAATCCTAGACGCTAATACAAGCCACTATTTATAGACAATAAAAACTGATCATGGATTAGCCATACCTCTAACCTATAATAGTATGTGACTACCCAGCCCTTAACCCCGCTGCATTTCGTAATTCTCCACAACTCGCTTACAGCAGCATCATGCCCGAGGAGTAGAGCCACTGACTCAGGTACCCAAATCAGCGCCTCCATTTCCATGAGCAGCGACTCTGCCTTGACCCTGAAAGCTCAGTCTATTTATTGATTATAAACTATGATCCAGGCCCAGTTCAGGTTCCCAACTATACGCGACTGGGACTACTCGATCCCCTTTATTACAATCCACAGCAGAATCATCTCTTAGCACAATCTCATACAAAGAGCAGAGTTAATGACTCAGCTACCTAAATCAGACACTCATATCCAAGAAGAGCGGCCATTGTGAGTTCATTCTGCCTAAATCCTAGACACTAATACAAACCACTATTTATAGATTATAAAAACTGATCCTGGATTCGCTACATCTCTAACATATAATAGTATGCGACTACTCAGCGCCAAACCGCCTTGCATTTCGCATTTCGAAACACTTCAGAACACGCTTCCAGCAGTACCACACCCGAGGATAAGAGCCACTGACTCAGCTACCCAAATCAGCGCCTCCATTTCCAAGAGCAGCGACTCTGCCTTGACCCTGAAAGCTCAGTCTATTTATTGATTATAAACTATGATCCAGGCCCAGTCAGGTTCCCAACTATATGCGACTGGGACTACTCAAACCCCTTCATTACAATCCACAGCAGAATCATCTCTTAGCACCATCTCATACAAAGAGCAGAGTTACTGACTCAGCTACCTAAATCAGACACTCTATATCCAAGAAGAGCGGCCATTGTGAGTTGACTCTGCCTAAATCCTAGACGCTAATACAAGCCACTATTTATAGATTATAAAAACTGATCCTGGATTCGCTATATCTCTAACGTTTAATAGTATGCGACTACTCAGCGCCAAACCGCCTTGCATTTCGCATTTCGAAACACTTCAGAACACGCTTCCAGCAGTACCACACCCGAGGATAAGAGCCACTGACTCAGCTACCCAAATCAGCGCCTCCATTTCCAAGAGCAGCGACTCTGCCTTGACACTGGTACCTCAATCTATTTATGGATTCATAATTAATATCCACGCCCAATTCAGCTCCCCAACTAGAAGCGACTGGGACGACTCAACCCTGTGCATTACAATCTACTGCAGAATCCTCTCATAGCACAATCTCATACAAAGAGCAGAGTCACTGACTCAGCTACCCACATCAGTCACTCTATATCCAAGAAGAGTGGCCATTGTGAGTTGATTCTGCCTAAATCGTAGACGCTAATACAAGCCACTATTTATAGACAATAAAAAATGATCATGGATTAGCCATACCTCTAACCTATAATAGTATGTGACTACCCAGCCCTTAACCCCGCTGCATTTCGTAATTCTCCACAACCCGCTTACAGCAGCATCATGCCTGAGGAGTAGAGCCACTGACTCAGCTACCCAAATCAGCGCCTCCATTTCCAAGAGCAGCGACTCTGCCTTGACCCTGAAAGCTCAGTCTATTAATTGATTATAAACTATGATCCAGGCCCAGTTCAGGTTCCCAACTATATGCGACTGGGACTACTCAATCCCCTTTATTACAATCCACAGCAGAATCATCTCTTAGCACAATCTCATACAAAGAGCAGAGTTACTGACTCAGCTACCTAAATCAGACACTCTATATCCAAGAAGAGCGGCCATTGTGCGTTGATTCTGCCTAAATCCTAGACGCTAATACAAGCCACTATTTATAGATTATAAAAACTGATCCTGGATTCGCTATATCTCTAAAGTATAAAAGTATGCAACTACTCAGCGCCAAACCGCCTTGCATTTCGCATTTCGAAACACTTCAGAACACGCTTCCAGCAGTACCACACCTGAGGATAAGAGCCACTGACTCAGCTACCAAAATCGGCGCCTCCATTTCCAAGAGCAGCGACTCTGCCTTGACACTGGTACCTCAATGTATTTATGGATTAAAAACTAATATCCACGCCTATTTCAGCTCCCCAACTAGAAGCGACTGGGACGACTCATCCCTGTGCATTACAATCTACTGCAGAATCCTCTCATAGCACAATCTCATACAAAGAGCAGAGTCACTGACTCAGCTACCCAATTCAGACACTCTATATCCAAGAAGAGTGGCCATTGTGAGTTGATTCTGCCTAAATCCTAGACGCTAATACAAGCCACTATTTATAGACAATAAAAACTGATCATGGATTAGCCATACCTCTAACCTATAATAGTATGTGACTAACCAGCCCTTAACCCCGCTGCATTTCGTAATTCTCCACAACTCGCTTACAGCGGCATCATGCCCGAGGAGTAGAGCCACTGACTCAGGTACCCAAATCAGCGCCTCCATTTCCATGAACAGCGACTCTGCCTTTACCCTGAAAGTTCAGTCTATTTATTGATTATAAACTATGATCCAGGCCCAGTCAGGTTCCCAACTATATGCGACTGGGACTACTCAATCCCCTTTATTACAATCCACAGCAGAATCATCTCTTCGCACAATCTCATACAAAGAGCAGAGTTACTGACTCAGCTACCTAAATCAGACACTCTATATCCAAGAAGAGCGGCCATTGTGAGTTGATTCTGTCTAAATCCTAGACGCTAATACAAGCCACTATTTATAGATTATAAAAACTGATCCTGGATTCGCTATATCTCTAACGTATAATAGTATGCGACTACTCAGCGCCAAACCGCCTTGCATTTCGCATTTCGAAACACTTCAGAACACGCTTCCAGCAGTACCACACCCGAGGATAAGAGCCACTGACTCAGCTACCCAAATCAGCGCCTCCAATTCCAAGAGCAGCGAATCTGCCTTGACACTGGTACCTCAATCTATTTATGGATTAAAAACTAATATCCACGCCTAATTCAGCTCCCCAACTAGAAGCGACTGGGACGACTCATCCCTGTGCATTACAATCTACTGCAGAATCCTCTCATAGCACAATCTTATACAAAGAGCAGAGTCACTGACTCAGCTACCCAAATCAGACACTCTATATCCAAGAAGAGTGGCCATTGTGAGTTGATTCTGCCTAAATCCTAGACGCTAATACAAGCCACTATTTATAGACAATAAAAACTGATCATGGATTAGCCATACCTCTAACCTATAATAGTATGTGACTACCCAGCCCTTAACCCCGCTGCATTTCGTAATTCTCCACAACTCGCTTACAGCAGCATCATGCCCGAGGAGTAGAGCCACTGACTCAGGTACCCAAATCAGCGCCTCCATTTCCATGAACTGCGACTCTGCCTTGACCCTGAAAGTGCAGTCTATTTATTGATTATAAACTATGATCCAGGCCCAGTCAGGTTCCCAACTATATGCGACTGGGACTACTCAATCCCCTTTATTACAATCCACAGCAGAATCATCTCTTCGCACAATCTCATACAAAGAGCAGAGTTACTGACTCAGCTACCTAAATCAGACACTCTATATCCAAGAAGAGCGGCCATTGTGAGTTGATTCTGTCTAAATCCTAGACCCTAATACAAGCCACTATTTATAGATTATAAAAACTGATCCTGGATTCGCTATATCTCTAACGTATAATAGTATGCGACTACCCAGCCCTTAACCCCGCTGCATTTCGTAATTCTCCACAACCCGCTTACAGCAGCATCATGCCCGAGGAGTATAGCCACTGACACAGCTACCCAAATCAGCGCCTCCATTTCCAAGAGCAGCGACTCTGCCTTGACCCTGAAAGCTCAGTCTATTTATTGATTATAAACTATGATCCAGGCCCAGTTCAGGTTCCCAACTATATGCGACTGGGACTACTCAATCCCCTTTATTACAATCCACAGCAGAATCATCTCTTAGCACAATCTCATACAAAGAGCAGAGTTACTGACTCAGCTACCTAAATCAGACACTCTATATCCAAGAAGAGCGGCCATTGTGAGTTGATTCTGCCTAAATCCTAGACGCTAATACAAGCCACTATTTATAGATTATAAAAACTGATCCTGGATTCGCTATATCTCTAACGTATAATAGTATGCGATAACTCAGCGCCAAACCACCTTGCATTTCGCATTTCGAAACACTTCAGAACACGCTTCCAGCAGTACCACACCCGAGGATAAGAGCCACTGACTCAGCTACCCAAATCAGCGCCTCCATTTCCAAGAGCAGCGACTCTGCCTTGACACTTGTACCTCAATCTTTTTATGGATTCATAATTAATATCCACGCCCAATTCAGCTCCCCAACTAGAAGCGACTGGGACGACTCATCCATGTGCATTACAATCTACAGCAGAATCCTCTCATAGCACAATCTCATACAAAGAGCAGAGTCACTGACTCAGCTACCCAAATCAGACACTCTATATCCAAGAAGAGTGGCCATTGTGAGTTGATTCTGCCTAAATCCTAGACGCTAATACAAGCCACTATTTATAGACAATAAAAACTGATCGTGGATTAGCCATACCTCTAACCTATAATAGTATGTGACTACCCAGCCCTTAACCCCGCTGCATTTCGTAATTCTCCACAACCCACTTACAGCAGCATCATGCCCGAGGAGTATAGCCACTGACTCAGCTACCCAAATCAGCGCCTCCATTTCCAAGAGCAGCGACTCTGCCTTGACCCTGAAAGCTCAGTCTATTTATTAATTATAAACTATGATCCAGGCCCAGTTCAGGTTCCCAACTATATGCGACTGGGACTACTCGATCCCCTTTCTTACAATCCACAGCAGAATCATCTCTTAGCACAATCTAATACAAAGAGCAGAGTTAATGACTCAGCTACCTAAATCAGACACTCATATCCAAGAAGAGCGGCCATTGTGAGTTGATTCTGCCTAAATCCTAGACGCTAATACAAGCCACTATTTATAGATTATAAAAACTGATCCTGGATTCGCTATATCTCTAACGTATAATAGTATGCGACTACTCAGCGCCAAACCGCCTTGCATTTCGCATTTCGAAACACTTCAGAACACGCTTCCAGCAGTACCACACCCGAGGATAAGAGCCACTGACTCAGCTACCCAAATCAGCGCCTCCATTTCCAAGAGCAGCGACTCTGCCTTGACACTGGTACCTCAATCTATTTATGGATTCATAATTAATATCCACGCCCAATTCAGCTCCCCAACTAGAAGCGACTGGGACGACTAAACCCTGTGCATTACAATCTACTGCAGAATCCTCTCATAGCACAATCTCATACAAAGAGTAGAGTCACTGACTCAGCTACCCACATCAGTCACTCTATATCCAAGAAGAGTGGCCATTGTGAGTTGATTCTGCCTAAATCGTAGACGCTAATACAAGCCACTATTTATAGACAATAAAAACTGATCATGGATTAGCCATACCTCTAACCTATAATAGTATGTGACTACCCAGCCCTTAACCCCGCTGCATTTCGTAATTCTCCACAACCCGCTTACAGCAGCATCATGCCTGAGGAGTAGAGCCACTGACTCAGCTACCCAAATCAGCGCCTCCATTTCCAAGAGCAGCGACTCTGCCTTGACCCTGAAAGCTCAGTCTATTAATTGATTATAAACTATGATCCAGGCCCAGTTCAGGTTCCCAACTATATGCGACTGGGACTACTCAATCCCCTTTATTACAATCGACAGCAGAATCATCTCTTAGCACAATCTCATACAAAGAGCAGAGTTACTGACTCAGCTACCTAAATCAGACACTCTATATCCAAGAAGAGCGGCCATTGTGCGTTGATTCTGCCTAAATCCTAGACGCTAATACAAGCCACTATTTATAGATTATAAAAACTGATCCTGGATTCGCTATATCTCTAAAGTATAAAAGTATGCAACTACTCAGCGCCAAACCGCCTTGCATTTCGCATTTCGAAACACTTCAGAACACGCTTCCAGCAGTACCACACCTGAGGATAAGAGCCACTGACTCAGCTACCAAAATCGGCGCCTCCATTTCCAAGAGCAGCGACTCTGCCTTGACACTGGTACCTCAATGTATTTATGGATTAAAAACTAATATCCACGCCTATTTCAGCTCCCCAACTAGAAGCGACTGGGACGACTCATCCCTGTGCATTACAATCTACTGCAGAATCCTCTCATAGCACAATCTCATACAAAGAGCAGAGTCACTGACTCAGCTACCCAATTCAGACACTCTATATCCAAGAAGAGTGGCCATTGTGAGTTGATTCTGCCTAAATCCTAGACGCTAATACAAGCCACTATTTATAGACAATAAAAACTGATCATGGATTAGCCATACCTCTAACCTATAATAGTATGTGACTAACCAGCCCTTAACCCCGCTGCATTTCGTAATTCTCCACAACTCGCTTACAGCAGCATCATGCCCGAGGAGTAGAGCCACTGACTCAGGTACCCAAATCAGCGCCTCCATTTCCATGAACAGCGACTCTGCCTTTACCCTGAAAGTTCAGTCTATTTATTGATTATAAACTATGATCCAGGCCCAGTCAGGTTCCCAACTATATGCGACTGGGACTACTCAATCCCCTTTATTACAATCCACAGCAGAATCATCTCTTCGCACAATCTCATACAAAGAGCAGAGTTACTGACTCAGCTACCTAAATCAGACACTCTATATCCAAGAAGAGCGGCCATTGTGAGTTGATTCTGTCTAAATCCTAGACGCTAATACAAGCCACTATTTATAGATTATAAAAACTGATCCTGGATTCGCTATATCTCTAACGTATAATAGTATGCGACTACTCAGCGCCAAACCGCCTTGCATTTCGCATTTCGAAACACTTCAGAACACGCTTCCAGCAGTACCACACCCGAGGATAAGAGCCACTGACTCAGCTACCCAAATCAGCGCCTCCAATTCCAAGAGCAGCGAATCTGCCTTGACACTGGTACCTCAATCTATTTATGGATTAAAAACTAATATCCACGCCTAATTCAGCTCCCCAACTAGAAGCGACTGGGACGACTCATCCCTGTGCATTACAATCTACTGCAGAATCCTCTCATAGCACAATCTCATACAAAGAGCAGAGTCACTGACTCAGCTACCCAAATCAGACACTCTATATCCAAGAAGAGTGGCCATTGTGAGTTGATTCTGCCTAAATCCTAGACGCTAATACAAGCCACTATTTATAGACAATAAAAACTGATCATGGATTTGCCATACCTCTAACCTATAATAGTATGTGACTAACCAGCCCTTAACCCCGCGTCATTTCGTAATTCTCCACAAATCGCTTCCAGCAGCATCATGCCCGAGGAGTAGAGCCACTGACTCAGGTACCCAAATCAGCGCCTCCATTTCCATGAACAGCGACTCTGCCTTGACCCTGAAAGCTCAGTCTATTTATTGATTATAAACTATGATCCAGGCCCAATCAGGTTCCCAACTATATGCGACTGGGACTACTCAATCCCCTTTATTACAATCCACAGCAGAATCATCTCTTCGCACAATCTCATACAAAGAGCAGAGTTACTGACTCAGCTACGTAAATCAGACACTCTATATCCAAGAAGAGCGGCCATTGTGAGTTGATTCTGCCTAAATCCTAGACGCTAATACAAGCCACTATTTATAGATTATAAAAACTGATCCTGGATTCGCTATATCTCTAACGTATAATAGTATGCAACTACTCAGTGCCAAACCGCCTTGCATTTCGCATTTCGAAACACTTCAGAACACGCTTCCAGCAGTACCACACCCGAGGATAAGAGCCACTGACTCAGCTACCCAAATCAGCGCCTCCAATTCCAAGAGCAGCGACTCTGCCTTGACACTGGTACCTCAATCTATTTATGGATTAAAAACTAATATCCACGCCCAATTGAGCTCCCCAACTAGAAGCGACTGGGACGACTCATCCCTGTGCATTACAATCTACTGCAGAATCCTCTCATAGCACAATCTCATACAAAGAGCAGAGTGACTGACTCAGCTACCCAAATCAGACACTCTATATCCAAGAAGAGTGGCCATTGTGAGTTGATTCTGCCTAAATCCTAGACGTTAATACAAGCCACTATTTATAGACAATAAAAACTGATTATGGATTTGCCATACCTCTAACCTATAATAGTATGTGACTAACCAGCCCTTAACCCCGCTGCATTTCGTAATTCTCCACAACTCGCTTACAGCAGCATCATGCCCCAGGAGTAGAGCCACTGACTCAGGTACCCAAATCAGCGCCTCCATTTCCATGAACAGCGACTCTGCCTTGACCCTGAAAGTTCAGTCTATTTATTGATTATAAACTATGATCCAGGCCCAGTCAGGTTCCCAACTATATGCGACTGGGACTACTCAATCCCCTTTATTACAATCCACAGCAGAATCATCTCTTCGCACAATCTCATACAAAGAGCAGAGTTACTGACTCAGCTACCTAAATCAGACACTCTATATCCAAGAAGAGCGGCCATTGTGAGTTGATTCTGTCTAAATCCTAGACGCTAATACAAGCCACTATTTATAGATTATAAAAACTGATCCTGGATTCGCTATATCTCTAACGTATAATAGTATGCGACTACTCAGCGCCAAACCGCCTTGCATTTCGCATTTCGAAACACTTCAGAACACGCTTCCAGCAGTACCACACCCGAGGATAAGAGCCACTGACTCAGCTACCCAAATCAGCGCCTCCAATTCCAAGAGCAGCGAATCTGCCTTGACACTGGTACCTCAATCTATTTATGGATTAAAAACTAATATCCACGCCTAATTCAGCTCCCCAACTAGAAGCGACTGGGACGACTCATCCCTGTGCATTACAATCTACAGCAGAATCCTCTCATAGCACAATCTCATACAAAGAGCAGAGTCACTGACTCAGCTACCCAAATCAGACACTCTATATCCAAGAAGAGTGGCCATTGTGAGTTGATTCTGCCTAAATCCTAGACGCTAATACAAGCCACTATTTATAGACAATAAAAACTGATCGTGGATTAGCCATACCTCTAACCTATAATAGTATGTGACTACCCAGCCATTAACCCCGCTGCATTTCGTAATTCTCCACAACCCACTTACAGCAGCATCATGCCCGAGGAGTATAGCCACTGACTCAGCTACCCAAATCAGCGCCTCCATTTCCAAGAGCAGCGACTCTGCCTTGACCCTGAAAGCTCAGTCTATTTATTGATTATAAACTATTATCCAGGCCCAGTTCAGGTTCCCAACTATATGCGACTGGGACTACTCGATCCCCTTTCTTACAATCCACAGCAGAATCATCTCTTAGCACAATCTAATACAAAGAGCAGAGTTAATGACTCAGCTACCTAAATCAGACACTCATATCCAAGAAGAGCGGCCATTGTGAGTTGATTCTGCCTAAATCCTAGACGCTAATACAAGCCACTATTTATAGATTATAAAAACTGATCCTGGATTCGCTATATCTCTAACGTTTAATAGTATGCGACTACTCAGCGCCAAACCGCCTTGCATTTCGCATTTCGAAACACTTCAGAACACGCTTCCAGCAGTACCACACCCGAGGATAAGAGCCACTGACTCAGCTACCCAAATCAGCGCCTCCATTTCCAAGAGCAGCGACTCTGCCTTGACACTGGTACCTCAATCTATTTATGGATTCATAATTAATATCCACGCCCAATTCAGCTCCCCAACTAGAAGCGACTGGGACGACTCAACCCTGTGCATTACAATCTACTGCAGAATCCTCTCATAGCACAATCTCATACAAAGAGCAGAGTCACTGACTCAGCTACCCACATCAGACACTCTATATCCAAGAAGAGTGGCCATTGTGAGTTGATTCTGCCTAAATCGTAGACGCTAATACAAGCCACTATTTATAGACAATAAAAACTGATCATGGATTAGCCATACCTCTAACCTATAATAGTATGTGACTACCCAGCCCTTAACCCCGCTGCATTTCGTAATTCTCCACAACCCGCTTACAGCAGCATCATGCCTGAGGAGTAGAGCCACTGACTCAGCTACCCAAATCAGCGCCTCCATTTCCAAGAGCAGCGACTCTGCCTTGACCCTGAAAGCTCAGTCTATTAATTGATTATAAACTATGATCCAGGCCCAGTTCAGGTTCCCAACTATATGCGACTGGGACTACTCAATCCCCTTTATTACAATCCACAGCAGAATCATCTCTTAGCACAATCTCATACAAAGAGCAGAGTTACTGACTCAGCTACCTAAATCAGACACTCTATATCCAAGAAGAGCGGCCATTGTGCGTTGATTCTGCCTAAATCCTAGACGCTAATACAAGCCACTATTTATAGATTATAAAAACTGATCCTGGATTCGCTATATCTCTAACGTATAATAGTATGCGACTACTCAGCACCAAACCGCCTTGCATTTCGCATTTCGAAACACTTCAGAACACGCTTCCAGCAGTACCACACCCGAGGATAAGAGCCACTGACTCAGCTACCCAAATCAGCGCCTCCAATTCCAAGAGCAGCGAATCTGCCTTGACACTGGTACCTCAATCTATTTATGGATTAAAAACTAATATCCACGCCTAATTCAGCTCCCCAAGTAGAAGCGACTGGGACGACTCATCCCTGTGCATTACAATCTACTGCAGAATTCTCTCATAGCACAATCTCATACAAAGAGCAGAGTCACTGACTCAGCTACCCAAATCAGACACTCTATATCCAAGAAGAGCGGCCATTGTGAGTTGATTCTGTCTAAATCCTAGACCCTAATACAAGCCACTATTTATAGATTATAAAAACTGATCCTGGATTCGCTATATCTCTAACGTATAATAGTATGCGACTACCCAGCCCTTAACCCCGCTGCATTTCGTAATTCTCCACAACCCGCTTACAGCAGCATCATGCCCGAGGAGTATAGCCACTGACTCAGCTACCCAAATCAGCGCCTCCATTTCCAAGAGCAGCGACTCTGCCTTGACCCTGAAAGCTCAGTCTATTTATTGATTATAAACTATGATCCAGGCCCAGTTCAGGTTCCCAACTATATGCGACTGGGACTACTCAATCCCCTTTATTACAATCCACAGCAGAATCATCTCTTAGCACAATCTCATACAAAGAGCAGAGTTACTGACTCAGCTACCTAAATCAGACACTCTATATCCAAGAAGAGCGGCCATTGTGCGTTGATTCTGCCTAAATCCTAGACGCTAATACAAGCCACTATTTATAGATTATAAAAACTGATCCTGGATTCGCTATATCTCTAAAGTATAAAAGTATGCAACTACTCAGCGCCAAACCGCCTTGCATTTCGCATTTCGAAACACTTCAGAACGCGCTTCCAGCAGTACCACACCTGAGGATAAGAGCCACTGACTCAGCTACCAAAATCGGCGCCTCCATTTCCAAGAGCAGCGACTCTGCCTTGACACTGGTACCTCAATGTATTTATGGATTAAAAACTAATATCCACGCCTATTTCAGCTCCCCAACTAGAAGCGACTGGGACGACTCATCCCTGTGCATTACAATCTACTGCAGAATCCTCTCATAGCACAATCTCATACAAAGAGCAGAGTCACTGACTCAGCTACCCAATTCAGACACTCTATATCCAAGAAGAGTGGCCATTGTGAGTTGATTCTGCCTAAATCCTAGACGCTAATACAAGCCACTATTTATAGACAATAAAAACTGATCATGGATTAGCCATACCTCTAACCTATAATAGTATGTGACTAACCAGCCCTTAACCCCGCTGCATTTCGTAATTCTCCACAACTCGCTTACAGCAGCATCATGCCCGAGGAGTAGAGCCACTGACTCAGGTACCCAAATCAGCACCTCCATTTCCATGAACAGCGACTCTGCCTTTACCCTGAAAGTTCAGTCTATTTATTGATTATAAACTATGATCCAGGCCCAGTCAGGTTCCCAACTATATGCGACTGGGACTACTCAATCCCCTTTATTACAATCCACAGCAGAATCATCTCTTCGCACAATCTCATACAAAGAGCAGAGTTACTGACTCAGCTACCTAAATCAGACACTCTATATCCAAGAAGAGCGGCCATTGTGAGTTGATTCTGTCTAAATCCTAGACGCTAATACAAGCCACTATTTATAGATTATAAAAACTGATCCTGGATTCGCTATATCTCTAACGTATAATAGTATGCGACTACTCAGCGCCAAACCGCCTTGCATTTCGCATTTCGAAACACTTCAGAACACGCTTCCAGCAGTACCACACCCGAGGATAAGAGCCACTGACTCAGCTACCCAAATCAGCGCCTCCAATTCCAAGAGCAGCGACTCTGCCTTGACACTTGTACCTCAATCTTTTTATGGATTCATAATTAATATCCACGCCCAATTCAGCTCCCCAACTAGAATCGACTGGGACGACTCATCCCTGTGCATTACAATCTACTGCAGAATCCTCTCATAGCACAATCTCATACAAAGAGCAGAGTCACTGACTCAGCTACCCCCATCAGACACTCTATATCCAAGAAGAGTGGCCATTGTGAGTTGATTCTGCCTAAATCGTAGACGCTAATACAAGCCACTATTTATAGACAATAAAAACTGATCATGGATTAGCCATACCTCTAACCTATAATAGTATGTGACTACCCAGCCCTTAACCCCGCTGCATTTCGTAATTCTCCACAACCCGCTTACAGCAGCATCATGCCCGAGGAGTAGAGCCACTGACTCAGCTACCCAAATCAGCGCCTCCATTTCCAAGAGCAGCGACTCTGCCTTGACCCTGAAAGCTCAGTCTATTTATTGATTATAAACTATTATCCAGGCCCAGTTCAGGTTCCCAACTATATGCGACTGGGACTTCTCAATCCCCTTTATTACAATCAACAGCAGAATCATCTCTTAGCACAATCTCATACAAAGAGCAGAGTTACTGACTCAGCTACCTAAATCAGACACTCTATATCCAAGAAGAGCGGCCATTGTGAGTTGATTCTGCCTAAATCCTAGACGCTAATACAAGCCACTATTTATAGATTATAAAAACTGATCCTGGATTCGCTATATCTCTAAAGTATAATAGTATGCGACTACTCAGCGCCAAACCGCCTTGCATTTTGCATTTCGAAACAAACACTTCAGAACACGCTTCCAGCAGTACCACACCCGAGGATAAGAGCCACTGACTCAGCTACCCAAATCAGCGCCTCCAATTCCAAGGGCAGCGACTCTGCCTTGACACTGGTACCTCAATCTATTTATGGATTAAAAACTAATATCCACGCCTAATTCAGCTCCCCAACTAAAAGCGACTGGGACGACTCATCCCTGTGCATTACAATCTACTGCAGAATCCTCTCATAGCACAATCTCATACAAAGAGCAGAGTCACTGACTCAGCTACCCAAATCAGACACTCTATATCCAAGAAGAGTGGCCATTGTGAATTGATTCTGCCTAAATCCTAGACGCTAATACACGACACTATTAATAGACAATAAAAACAGATTATGGATTTGCCATACCTCTAACCTATAATAGTATGTGACTAACCAGCCCTTAACCCCGCTGCATTTCGTAATTCTCCACAACTCGCTTACAGCAGCATCATGCCCGAGGAGTAGAGCCACTGACTCAGGTACCCAAATCAGCGCCTCCATTTCCATGAACAG
Organism: Triturus cristatus; assembly: GCF_964204655.1. Taxonomy (NCBI): domain Eukaryota; kingdom Metazoa; phylum Chordata; class Amphibia; order Caudata; family Salamandridae; genus Triturus; species Triturus cristatus. Next base: position 1,473,564,595 of record NC_140591.1, on the reverse strand, counting down.
CGACTCTGCCTTGACCCTGAAAGTTCAGTCTATTTATTGATTATAAACTATGATCCAGGCCCAGTCAGGTTCCCAACTATATGCGACTGGGACTACTCAATCCCCTTTATTACAATCCACAGCAGAATCATCTCTTCGCACAATCTCATACAAAGAGCAGAGTTACTGACTCAGCTACCTAAATCAGACACTGTATATCCAAGAAGAGCGGCCATTGTGAGTTGATTCTGTCTAAATCCTAGACGCTAATACAAGCCACTATTTATAGATTATAAAAACTGATTCTGGATTCGCTATATCTCTAACGTATAATAGTATGCGACTACTCAGCGCCAAACCGCCTTGCATTTCGCATTTCGAAACACTTCAGAACACGCTTCCAGCAGTACCACACCCGAGGATAAGAGCCACTGACTCAGCTACCCAAATCAGCGCCTCCAATTCCAAGAGCAGCGAATCTGCCTTGACACTGGTACCTCAATCTATTTATGGATTAAAAACTAATATCCACGCCTAATTCAGCTCCCCAACTAGAAGCGACTGGGACGACTCATCCCTGTGCATTACAATCTACAGCAGAATCCTCTCAGAGCACAATCTCATACAAAGAGCAGAGTCACTGACTCAGCTACCCAAATCAGACACTCTATATCCAAGAAGAGTGGCCATTGTGAGTTGATTCTGCCTAAATCCTAGACGCTAATACAAGCCACTATTTATAGACAATAAAAACTGATCGTGGATTAGCCATACCTCTAACCTATAATAGTATGTGACTACCCAGCCCTTAACCCCGCTGCATTTCGTAATTCTCCACAACCCACTTACAGCAGCATCATGCCCGAGGAGTATAGCCACTGACTCAGCTACCCAAATCAGCGCCTCCATTTCCAAGAGCAGCGACTCTGCCTTGACCCTGAAAGCTCAGTCTATTTATTGATTATAAACTATGATCCAGGCCCAGTTCAGGTTCCCAACTATATGCGACTGGGACTACTCGATCCCCTTTCTTACAATCCACAGCAGAATCATCTCTTAGCACAATCTAATACAAAGAGCAGAGTTAATGACTCAGCTACCTAAATCAGACACTCATATCCAAGAAGAGCGGCCATTGTGAGTTGATTCTGCCTAAATCCTAGACGCTAATACAAGCCACTATTTATAGATTATAAAAACTGATCCTGGATTCGCTATATCTCTAACGTTTAATAGTATGCGACTACTCAGCGCCAAACCGCCTTGCATTTCGCATTTCGAAACACTTCAGAACACGCTTCCAGCAGTACCACACCCGAGGATAAGAGCCACTGACTCAGCTACCCAAATCAGCGCCTCCATTTCCAAGAGCAGCGACTCTGCCTTGACACTGGTACCTCAATCTATTTATGGATTCATAATTAATATCCACGCCCAATTCAGCTCCCCAACTAGAAGCGACTGGGACGACTCAACCCTGTGCATTACAATCTACTGCAGAATCCTCTCATAGCACAATCTCATACAAAGAGCAGAGTCACTGACTCAGCTACCCAAATCAGACACTCTATATCCAAGAAGAGTGGCCATTGTGAGTTGATTCTGCCTAAATCCTAGACGCTAATACAAGCCACTATTTATAGACAATAAAAACTGATCGTGGATTAGCCATACCTCTAACCTATAATAGTATGTGACTACCCAGCCCTAAACCCCGCTGCATTTCGTAATTCTCCACAACCCACTTACAGCAGCATCATGCCCGAGGAGTATAGCCACTGACTCAGCTACCCAAATCAGCGCCTCCATTTCCAAGAGCAGCGACTCTGCCTTGACCCTGAAAGCTCAGTCTATTTATTGATTATAAACTATGATCCAGGCCCAGTTCAGGTTCCCAACTATATGCGACTGGGACTACTCGATCCCCTTTCTTACAATCCACAGCAGAATCATCTCTTAGCACAATCTAATACAAAGAGCAGAGTTAATGACTCAGCTACATAAATCAGACACTCATATCCAAGAAGAGCGGCCATTGTGAGTTGATTCTGCCTAAACCCTAGACGCTAATACAAGCCACTATTTATAGATTATAAAAACTGATCCTGGATTCGCTATATCTCTAACGTTTAATAGTATGCGACTACTCAGCGCCAAACCGCCTTGCATTTCGCATTTCGAAACACTTCAGAACACGCTTCCAGCAGTACCACACCCGAGGATAAGAGCCACTGACTCAGCTACCCAAATCAGCGCCTCCATTTCCAAGAGCAGCGACTCTGCCTTGACACTGGTACCTCAATCTATTTATGGATTCATAATTAATATCCACGCCCAATTCAGCTCCCCAACTAGAAGCGACTGGGACGACTCAACCCTGTGCATTACAATCTACTGCAGAATCCTCTCATAGCACAATCTCATACAAAGAGCAGAGTCACTGACTCAGCTACCCACATCAGACACTCTATATCCAAGAAGAGTGGCCATTGTGAGTTGATTCTGCCTAAATCGTAGACGCTAATACAAGCCACTATTTATAGACAATAAAAACTGATCATGGATTAGCCATACCTCTAACCTATAATAGTATGTGACTACCCAGCCCTTAACCCCGCTGCATTTCGTAATTCTCCACAACCCGCTTACAGCAGCATCATGCCTGAGGAGTAGAGCCACTGACTCAGCTACCCAAATCAGCGCCTCCATTTCCAAGAGCAGCGACTCTGCCTTGACCCTGAAAGCACAGTCTATTAATTGATTATAAACTATGATCCAGGCCCAGTTCAGGTTCCCAACTATATGCGACTGGGACTACTTAATCCCCTTTATTACAATCCACAGCAGAATCATCTCTTAGCACAATCTCATACAAAGAGCAGAGTTACTGACTCAGCTACCTAAATCAGACACTCTATATCCAAGAAGAGCGGCCATTGTGCGTTGATTCTGCCTAAATCCTAGACGCTAATACAAGCCACTATTTATAGATTATAAAAACTAATCCTGGATTCGCTATATCTCTAATGTATAAAAGTATGCGACTACTCAGCGCCAAACCGCCTTGCATTTCGCATTTCGAAACACTTCAGAACACGCTTCCAGCAGTACCACACCCGAGGATAAGAGCCACTGACTCAGCTACCAAAATCAGCGCCTCCATTTCCAAGAGCAGCGACTCTGCCTTGACACTGGTACCTCAATGTATTTATGGATTAAAAACTAATATCCACGCCTATTTCAGCTCCCCAACTAGAAGCGACTGGGACGACTCATCCCTGTGCATTACAATCTACTGCAGAATCCTCTCATAGCACAATCTCATACAAAGAGCAGAGTCACTGACTCAGCTACCCAATTCAGACACTCTATATCCAAGAAGAGTGGCCATTGTGAGTTGATTCTGCCTAAATCCTATACGCTAATACAAGCCACTATTTATAGACAATAAAAACTGATCATGGATTAGCCATACCTCTAACCTATAATAGTATGTGACTAACCAGCCCTTAACCCCGCTGCATTTCGTAATTCTCCACAACTCGCTTACAGCAGCATCATGCCCGAGGAGTAGAGCCACTGACTCAGGTACCCAAATCAGCGCCTCCATTTCCATGAACAGCGACTCTGCCTTGACCCTGAAAGTTCAGTCTATTTATTGATTATAAACTATGATCCAGGCCCAGTCAGGTTCCCAACTATATGCGACTGGGACTACTCAATCCCCTTTATTACAATCCACAGCAGAATCATCTCTTCGCACAATCTCATACAAAGAGCAGAGTTACTGACTCAGCTACCTAAATCAGACACTCTATATCCAAGAAGAGTGGCCATTGTGAGTTGATTCTGTCTAAATCCTAGACTCTAATACAAGCCACTATTTATAGATTATAAAAACTGATCCTGGATTCGCTATATCTCTAACGTATAATAGTATGCGACTACCCAGCCCTTAACCCCGCTGCATTTCGTAATTCTCCACAACCCGCTTACAGCAGCATCATGCCCGAGGAGTATAGCCACTGACTCAGCTACCCAAATCAGCGCGTCCATTTCCAAGAGCAGCGACTCTGCCTTGACCCTGAAAGCTCAGTCTATTTATTGATTATAAACTATGATCCAGGCCCAGTTCAGGTTCCCAACTATATGCGACTGGGACTACTCAATCCCCTTTATTACAATCCACAGCAGAATCATCTCTTAGCACAATCTCATACAAAGAGCAGAGTTAATGACTCAGCTACCCAAATCAGACACTCTATATCCAAGAAGAGTGGCCATTGTGAGTTGATTCTGCCTAAATCCTAGACGCTAATACACGACACTATTAATAGACAATAAAAACAGATTATGGATTTGCCATACCTCTAACCTATAATAGTATGTGACTAACCAGCCCTTAACCCCGCTGCATTTCGTAATTCTCCACAACTCGCTTACAGCAGCATCATGCCCGAGGAGTAGAGCCACTGACTCAGGTACCCAAATCAGCGCCTCCATTTCCATGAACAGCGACTCTGCCTTGACCCTGAAAGTTCAGTCTATTTATTGATTATAAACTATGATCCAGGCCCAGTCAGGTTCCCAACTATATGCGACTGGGACTACTCAATCCCCTTTATTACAATCCACAGCAGAATCATCTCTTCGCACAATCTCATACAAAGAGCAGAGTTACTGACTCAGCTACCTAAATCAGACACTCTATATCCAAGAAGAGCGGCCATTGTGAGTTGATTCTGTCTAAATCCTAGACGCTAATACAAGCCACTATTTATAGATTATAAAAACTGATTCTGGATTCGCTATATCTCTAACGTATAATAGTATGCGACTACTCAGCGCCAAACCGCCTTGCATTTCGCATTTCGAAACACTTCAGAACACGCTTCCAGCAGTACCACACCCGAGGATAAGAGCCACTGACTCAGCTACCCAAATCAGCGCCTCCAATTCCAAGAGCAGCGAATCTGCCTTGACACTGGTACCTCAATCTATTTATGGATTAAAAACTAATATCCACGCCTAATTCAGCTCCCCAACTAGAAGCGACTGGGACGACTCATCCCTGTGCATTACAATCTACAGCAGAATCCTCTCAGAGCACAATCTCATACAAAGAGCAGAGTCACTGACTCAGCTACCCAAATCAGACACTCTATATCCAAGAAGAGTGGCCATTGTGAGTTGATTCTGCCTAAATCCTAGACGCTAATACAAGCCACTATTTATAGACAATAAAAACTGATCGTGGATTAGCCATACCTCTAACCTATAATAGTATGTGACTACCCAGCCCTTAACCCCGCTGCATTTCGTAATTCTCCACAACCCACTTACAGCAGCATCATGCCCGAGGAGTATAGCCACTGACTCAGCTACCCAAATCTGCGCCTCCATTTCCAAGAGCAGCGACTCTGCCTTGACCCTGAAAGCTCAGTCTATTTATTGATTATAAACTATGATCCAGGCCCAGTTCAGGTTCCCAACTATATGCGACTGGGACTACTCGATCCCCTTTCTTACAATCCACAGCAGAATCATCTCTTAGCACAATCTAATACCAAGAGCAGAGTTAATGACTCAGCTACCTAAATCAGACACTCATATCCAAGAAGAGCGGCCATTGTGAGTTGATTCTGCCTAAATCCTAGACGCTAATACAAGCCACTATTTATAGATTATAAAAACTGATCCTGGATTCGCTATATCTCTAATGTTTAATAGTATGCGACTACTCAGCGCCAAACCGCCTTGCATTTCGCATTTCGAAACACTTCAGAACACGCTTCCAGCAGTACCACACCCGAGGATAAGAGCCACTGACTCAGCTACCCAAATCAGCGCCTCCATTTCCAAGAGCAGCGACTCTGCCTTGACACTGGTACCTCAATCTATTTATGGATTCATAATTAATATCCACGCCCAATTCAGCTCCCCAACTAGAAGCGACTGGGACGACTCAACCCTGTGCATTACAATCTACTGCAGAATCCTCTCATAGCACAATCTCATACAAAGAGCAGAGTCACTGACTCAGCTACCCACATCAGACACTCTATATCCAAGAAGAGTGGCCATTGTGAGTTGATTCTGCCTAAATCGTAGACGCTAATACAAGCCACTATTTATAGACAATAAAAACTGATCATGGATTAGCCATACCTCTAACCTATAATAGTATGTGACTACCCAGCCCTTAACCCCGCTGCATTTCGTAATTCTCCACAACCCGCTTACAGCAGCATCATGCCTGAGGAGTAGAGCCACTGACTCAGCTACCCAAATCAGCGCCTCCATTTCCAAGAGCAGCGACTCTGCCTTGACCCTGAAAGCTCAGTCTATTAATTGATTATAAACTATGATCCAGGCCCAGTTCAGGTTCCCAACTATATGCGACTGGGACTACTTAATCCCCTTTATTACAATCCACAGCAGAATCATCTCTTAGCACAATCTCATACAAAGAGCAGAGTTACTGACTCAGCTACCTAAATCAGACACTCTATATCCAAGAAGAGCGGCCATTGTGCGTTGATTCTGCCTAAATCCTAGACGCTAATACAAGCCACTATTTATAGATTATAAAAACTGATCCTGGATTCGCTATATCTCTAATGTATAAAAGTATGCGACTACTCAGCGCCAAACCGCCTTGCATTTCGCATTTCGAAACACTTCAGAACACGCTTCCAGCAGTACCACACCCGAGGATAAGAGCCACTGACTCAGCTACCAAAATCAGCGCCTCCATTTCCAAGAGCAGCGACTCTGCCTTGACACTGGTACCTCAATGTATTTATGGATTAAAAACTAAAATCCACGCCTATTTCAGCTCCCCAACTAGAAGCGACTGGGACGACTCATCCCTGTGCATTACAATCTACTGCAGAATCCTCTCATAGCACAATCTCATACAAAGAGCAGAGTCACTGACTCAGCTACCCAATTCAGACACTCTATATCCAAGAAGAGTGGCCATTGTGAGTTGATTCTGCCTAAATCGTAGACGCTAATACAAGCCACTATTTATAGACAATAAAAACTGATCATGGATTAGCCATACCTCTAACCTATAATAGTATGTGACTAACCAGCCCTTAACCCCGCTGCATTTCGTAATTCTCCACAACTCGCTTACAGCAGCATCATGCCCGAGGAGTAGAGCCACTGACTCAGGTACCCAAATCAGCGCCTCCATTTCCATGAACAGCGACTCTGCCTTGACCCTGAAAGTTCAGTCTATTTATTGATTATAAACTATGATCCAGGCCCAGTCAGGTTCCCAACTATATGCGACTGGGACTACTCAATCCCCTTTATTACAATCCACAGCAGAATCATCTCTTCGCACAATCTCATACAAAGAGCAGAGTTACTGACTCAGCTACCTAAATCAGACACTCTATATCCAAGAAGAGCGGCCATTGTGCGTTGATTCTGTCTAAATCCTAGACGCTAATACAAGCCACTATTTATAGATTATAAAAACTGATCCTGGATTCGCTATATCTCTAACGTATAATAGTATGCGACTACTCAGCGCCAAACCGCCTTGCATTTCGCATTTCGAAACACTTCAGAACACGCTTCCAGCAGTACCACACCCGAGGATAAGAGCCACTGACTCAGCTACCCAAATCAGCGCCTCCAATTCCAAGAGCAGCGAATCTGCCTTGACACTGGTACCTCAATCTATTTATGGATTAAAAACTAATATCCACGCCTAATTCAGCTCCCCAAGTAGAAGCGACTGGGACGACTCATCCCTGTGCATTACAATCTACTGCAGAATTCTCTCATAGCACAATCTCATACAAAGAGCAGAGTCACTGACTCAGCTACCCGAATCAGACACTCTATATCCAAAAAGAGCGGCCATTGTGAGTTGATTCTGTCTAAATCCTAGACCCTAATACAAGCCACTATTTATAGATTATAAAAACTGATCCTGGATTCGCTATATCTCTAACGTATAATAGTATGCGACTACCCAGCCCTTAACCCCGCTGCATTTCGTAATTCTCCACAACCCGCTTACAGCAGCATCATGCCCGAGGAGTATAGCCACTGACTCAGCTACCCAAATCAGCGCCTCCATTTCCAAGAGCAGCGACTCTGCCTTGACCCTGAAAGCTCAGTCTATTTATTGATTATAAACTATGATCCAGGCCCAGTTCAGGTTCCCAACTATATGCGACTGGGACTACTCAATCCCCTTTATTACAATCCACAGCAGAATCATCTCTTAGCACAATCTCATACAAAGAGCAGAGTTACTGACTCAGCTACCTAAATCAGACACTCTATATCCAAGAAGAGCGGCCATTGTGAGTTGATTCTGCCTAAATCCTAGACGCTAATACAAGCCACTATTTATAGATTATAAAAACTGATCCTGGATTCGCTATATCTCTAACGTATAATAGTATGCGATAACTCAGCGCCAAACCACCTTGCATTTCGCATTTCGAAACACTTCAGAACACGCTTCCAGCAGTACCACACCCGAGGATAAGAGCCACTGACTCAGCTACCCAAATCAGCGCCTCCATTTCCAAGAGCAGCGACTCTGCCTTGACACTTGTACCTCAATCTTTTTATGGATTCATAATTAATATCCACGCCCAATTCAGCTCCCCAACTAGAAGCGACTGGGACGACTCATCCATGTGCATTACAATCTACAGCAGAATCCTCTCATAGCACAATCTCATACAAAGAGCAGAGTCACTGACTCAGCTACCCAAATCAGACACTCTATATCCAAGAAGAGTGGCCATTGTGAGTTGATTCTGCCTAAATCCTAGACGCTAATACAAGCCACTATTTATAGACAATAAAAACTGATCGTGGATTAGCCATACCTCTAACCTATAATAGTATGTGACTACCCAGCCCTTAACCCCGCTGCATTTCGTAATTCTCCACAACCCACTTACAGCAGCATCATGCCCGAGGAGTATAGCCACTGACTCAGCTACCCAAATCAGCGCCTCCATTTCCAAGAGCAGCGACTCTGCCTTGACCCTGAAAGCTCAGTCTATTTATTAATTATAAACTATGATCCAGGCCCAGTTCAGGTTCCCAACTATATGCGACTGGGACTACTCGATCCCCTTTCTTACAATCCACAGCAGAATCATCTCTTAGCACAATCTAATACAAAGAGCAGAGTTAATGACTCAGCTACCTAAATCAGACACTCATATCCAAGAAGAGCGGCCATTGTGAGTTGATTCTGCCTAAATCCTAGACGCTAATACAAGCCACTATTTATAGATTATAAAAACTGATCCTGGATTCGCTATATCTCTAACGTATAATAGTATGCGACTACTCAGCGCCAAACCGCCTTGCATTTCGCATTTCGAAACACTTCAGAACACGCTTCCAGCAGTACCACACCCGAGGATAAGAGCCACTGACTCAGCTACCCAAATCAGCGCCTCCATTTCCAAGAGCAGCGACTCTGCCTTGACACTGGTACCTCAATCTATTTATGGATTCATAATTAATATCCACGCCCAATTCAGCTCCCCAACTAGAAGCGACTGGGACGACTCAACCCTGTGCATTACAATCTACTGCAGAATCCTCTCATAGCACAATCTCATACAAAGAGCAGAGTCACTGACTCAGCTACCCACATCAGTCACTCTATATCCAAGAAGAGTGGCCATTGTGAGTTGATTCTGCCTAAATCGTAGACGCTAATACAAGCCACTATTTATAGACAATAAAAACTGATCATGGATTAGCCATACCTCTAACCTATAATAGTATGTGACTACCCAGCCCTTAACCCCGCTGCATTTCGTAATTCTCCACAACCCGCTTACAGCAGCATCATGCCTGAGGAGTAGAGCCACTGACTCAGCTACCCAAATCAGCGCCTCCATTTCCAAGAGCAGCGACTCTGCCTTGACCCTGAAAGCTCAGTCTATTAATTGATTATAAACTATGATCCAGGCCCAGTTCAGGTTCCCAACTATATGCGACTGGGACTACTCAATCCCCTTTATTACAATCCACAGCAGAATCATCTCTTAGCACAATCTCATACAAAGAGCAGAGTTACTGACTCAGCTACCTAAATCAGACACTCTATATCCAAGAAGAGCGGCCATTGTGCGTTGATTCTGCCTAAATCCTAGACGCTAATACAAGCCACTATTTATAGATTATAAAAACTGATCCTGGATTCGCTATATCTCTAAAGTATAAAAGTATGCAACTACTCAGCGCCAAACCGCCTTGCATTTCGCATTTCGAAACACTTCAGAACACGCTTCCAGCAGTACCACACCTGAGGATAAGAGCCACTGACTCAGCTACCAAAATCGGAGCCTCCATTTCCAAGAGCAGCGACTCTGCCTTGACACTGGTACCTCAATGTATTTATGGATTAAAAACTAATATCCACGCCTATTTCAGCTCCCCAACTAGAAGCGACTGGGACGACTCATCCCTGTGCATTACAATCTACTGCAGAATCCTCTCATAGCACAATCTCATACAAAGAGCAGAGTCACTGACTCAGCTACCCAATTCAGACACTCTATATCCAAGAAGAGTGGCCATTGTGAGTTGATTCTGCCTAAATCCTAGACGCTAATACAAGCCACTATTTATAGACAATAAAAACTGATCATGGATTAGCCATACCACTAACCTATAATAGTATGTGACTAACCAGCCCTTAACCCCGCTGCATTTCGTAATTCTCCACAACTCGCTTACAGCAGCATCATGCCCGAGGAGTAGAGCCACTGACTCAGGTACCCAAATCAGCGCCTCCATTTCCATGAACAGCGACTCTGCCTTTACCCTGAAAGTTCAGTCTATTTATTGATTATAAACTATGATCCAGGCCCAGTCAGGTTCCCAACTATATGCGACTGGGACTACTCAATCCCCTTTATTACAATCCACAGCAGAATCATCTCTTCGCACAATCTCATACAAAGAGCAGAGTTACTGACTCAGCTACCTAAATCAGACACTCTATATCCAAGAAGAGCGGCCATTGTGAGTTGATTCTGTCTAAATCCTAGACGCTAATACAAGCCACTATTTATAGATTATAAAAACTGATCCTGGATTCGCTATATCTCTAACGTATAATAGTATGCGACTACTCAGCGCCAAACCGCCTTGCATTTCGCATTTCGAAACACTTCAGAACACGCTTCCAGCAGTACCACACCCGAGGATAAGAGCCACTGACTCAGCTACCCAAATCAGCGCCTCCAATTCCAAGAGCAGCGACTCTGCCTTGACACTTGTACCTCAATCTTTTTATGGATTCATAATTAATATCCACGCCCAATTCAGCTCCCCAACTAGAATCGACTGGGACGACTCATCCCTGTGCATTACAATCTACTGCAGAATCCTCTCATAGCACAATCTCATACAAAGAGCAGAGTCACTGACTCAGCTACCCCCATCAGACACTCTATATCCAAGAAGAGTGGCCATTGTGAGTTGATTCTGCCTAAATCGTAGACGCTAATACAAGCCACTATTTATAGACAATAAAAACTGATCATGGATTAGCCATACCTCTAACCTATAATAGTATGTGACTACCCAGCCCTTAACCCCGCTGCATTTCGTAATTCTCCACAACCCGCTTACAGCAGCATCATGCCCGAGGAGTAGAGCCACTGACTCAGCTACCCAAATCAGCGCCTCCATTTCCAAGAGCAGCGACTCTGCCTTGACCCTGAAAGCTCAGTCTATTTATTGATTATAAACTATTATCCAGGCCCAGTTCAGGTTCCCAACTATATGCGACTGGGACTTCTCAATCCCCTTTATTACAATCAACAGCAGAATCATCTCTTAGCACAATCTCATACAAAGAGCAGAGTTACTGACTCAGCTACCTAAATCAGACACTCTATATCCAAGAAGAGCGGCCATTGTGAGTTGATTCTGCCTAAATCCTAGACGCTAATACAAGCCACTATTTATAGATTATAAAAACTGATCCTGGATTCGCTATATCTCTAAAGTATAATAGTATGCGACTACTCAGCGCCAAACCGCCTTGCATTTTGCATTTCGAAACAAACACTTCAGAACACGCTTCCAGCAGTACCACACCCGAGGATAAGAGCCACTGACTCAGCTACCCAAATCAGCGCCTCCAATTCCAAGGGCAGCGACTCTGCCTTGACACTGGTACCTCAATCTATTTATGGATTAAAAACTAATATCCACGCCTAATTCAGCTCCCCAACTAAAAGCGACTGGGACGACTCATCCCTGTGCATTACAATCTACTGCAGAATCCTCTCATAGCACAATCTCATACAAAGAGCAGAGTCACTGACTCAGCTACCCAAATCAGACACTCTATATCCAAGAAGAGTGGCCATTGTGAGTTGATTCTGCCTAAATCCTAGACGCTAATACACGACACTATTAATAGACAATAAAAACAGATTATGGATTTGCCATACCTCTAACCTATAATAGTATGTGACTAACCAGCCCTTAACCCCGCTGCATTTCGTAATTCTCCACAACTCGCTTACAGCAGCATCATGCCCGAGGAGTAGAGCCACTGACTCAGGTACCCAAATCAGCGCCTCCATTTCCATGAACAGCGACTCTGCCTTGACCCTGAAAGTTCAGTCTATTTATTGATTATAAACTATGATCCAGGCCCAGTCAGGTTCCCAACTATATGCGACTGGGACTACTCAATCCCCTTTATTACAATCCACAGCAGAATCATCTCTTCGCACAATCTCATACAAAGAGCAGAGTTACTGACTCAGCTACCTAAATCAGACACTGTATATCCAAGAAGAGCGGCCATTGTGAGTTGATTCTGTCTAAATCCTAGACGCTAATACAAGCCACTATTTATAGATTATAAAAACTGATTCTGGATTCGCTATATCTCTAACGTATAATAGTATGCGACTACTCAGCGCCAAACCGCCTTGCATTTCGCATTTCGAAACACTTCAGAACACGCTTCCAGCAGTACCACACCCGAGGATAAGAGCCACTGACTCAGCTACCCAAATCAGCGCCTCCAATTCCAAGAGCAGCGAATCTGCCTTGACACTGGTACCTCAATCTATTTATGGATTAAAAACTAATATCCACGCCTAATTCAGCTCCCCAACTAGAAGCGACTGGGACGACTCATCCCTGTGCATTACAATCTACAGCAGAATCCTCTCAGAGCACAATCTCATACAAAGAGCAGAGTCACTGACTCAGCTACCCAAATCAGACACTCTATATCCAAGAAGAGTGGCCATTGTGAGTTGATTCTGCCTAAATCCTAGACGCTAATACAAGCCACTATTTATAGACAATAAAAACTGATCGTGGATTAGCCATACCTCTAACCTATAATAGTATGTGACTACCCAGCCCTTAACCCCGCTGCATTTCGTAATTCTCCACAACCCACTTACAGCAGCATCATGCCCGAGGAGTATAGCCACTGACTCAGCTACCCAAATCAGCGCCTCCATTTCCAAGAGCAGCGACTCTGCCTTGACCCTGAAAGCTCAGTCTATTTATTGATTATAAACTATGATCCAGGCCCAGTTCAGGTTCCCAACTATATGCGACTGGGACTACTCGATCCCCTTTCTTACAATCCACAGCAGAATCATCTCTTAGCACAATCTAATACAAAGAGCAGAGTTAATGACTCAGCTACCTAAATCAGACACTCATATCCAAGAAGAGCGGCCATTGTGAGTTGATTCTGCCTAAATCCTAGACGCTAATACAAGCCACTATTTATAGATTATAAAAACTGATCCTGGATTCGCTATATCTCTAACGTTTAATAGTATGCGACTACTCAGCGCCAAACCGCCTTGCATTTCGCATTTCGAAACACTTCAGAACACGCTTCCAGCAGTACCACACCCGAGGATAAGAGCCACTGACTCAGCTACCCAAATCAGCGCCTCCATTTCCAAGAGCAGCGACTCTGCCTTGACACTGGTACCTCAATCTATTTATGGATTCATAATTAATATCCACGCCCAATTCAGCTCCCCAACTAGAAGCGACTGGGACGACTCAACCCTGTGCATTACAATCTACTGCAGAATCCTCTCATAGCACAATCTCATACAAAGAGCAGAGTCACTGACTCAGCTACCCAAATCAGACACTCTATATCCAAGAAGAGTGGCCATTGTGAGTTGATTCTGCCTAAATCCTAGACGCTAATACAAGCCACTATTTATAGACAATAAAAACTGATCGTGGATTAGCCATACCTCTAACCTATAATAGTATGTGACTACCCAGCCCTAAACCCCGCTGCATTTCGTAATTCTCCACAACCCACTTACAGCAGCATCATGCCCGAGGAGTATAGCCACTGACTCAGCTACCCAAATCAGCGCCTCCATTTCCAAGAGCAGCGACTCTGCCTTGACCCTGAAAGCTCAGTCTATTTATTGATTATAAACTATGATCCAGGCCCAGTTCAGGTTCCCAACTATATGCGACTGGGACTACTCGATCCCCTTTCTTACAATCCACAGCAGAATCATCTCTTAGCACAATCTAATACAAAGAGCAGAGTTAATGACTCAGCTACCTAAATCAGACACTCATATCCAAGAAGAGCGGCCATTGTGAGTTGATTCTGCCTAAACCCTAGACGCTAATACAAGCCACTATTTATAGATTATAAAAACTGATCCTGGATTCGCTATATCTCTAACGTTTAATAGTATGCGACTACTCAGCGCCAAACCGCCTTGCATTTCGCATTTCGAAACACTTCAGAACACGCTTCCAGCAGTACCACACCCGAGGATAAGAGCCACTGACTCAGCTACCCAAATCAGCGCCTCCATTTCCAAGAGCAGCGACTCTGCCTTGACACTGGTACCTCAATCTATTTATGGATTCATAATTAATATCCACGCCCAATTCAGCTCCCCAACTAGAAGCGACTGGGACGACTCAACCCTGTGCATTACAATCTACTGCAGAATCCTCTCATAGCACAATCTCATACAAAGAGCAGAGTCACTGACTCAGCTACCCACATCAGACACTCTATATCCAAGAAGAGTGGCCATTGTGAGTTGATTCTGCCTAAATCGTAGACGCTAATACAAGCCACTATTTATAGACAATAAAAACTGATCATGGATTAGCCATACCTCTAACCTATAATAGTATGTGACTACCCAGCCCTTAACCCCGCTGCATTTCGTAATTCTCCACAACCCGCTTACAGCAGCATCATGCCTGAGGAGTAGAGCCACTGACTCAGCTACCCAAATCAGCGCCTCCATTTCCAAGAGCAGCGACTCTGCCTTGACCCTGAAAGCACAGTCTATTAATTGATTATAAACTATGATCCAGGCCCAGTTCAGGTTCCCAACTATATGCGACTGGGACTACCTAATCCCCTTTATTACAATCCACAGCAGAATCATCTCTTAGCACAATCTCATACAAAGAGCAGAGTTACTGACTCAGCTACCTAAATCAGACACTCTATATCCAAGAAGAGCGGCCATTGTGCGTTGATTCTGCCTAAATCCTAGACGCTAATACAAGCCACTATTTATAGATTATAAAAACTAATCCTGGATTCGCTATATCTCTAATGTATAAAAGTATGCGACTACTCAGCGCCAAACCGCCTTGCATTTCGCATTTCGAAACACTTCAGAACACGCTTCCAGCAGTACCACACCCGAGGATAAGAGCCACTGACTCAGCTACCAAAATCAGCGCCTCCATTTCCAAGAGCAGCGACTCTGCCTTGACACTGGTACCTCAATGTATTTATGGATTAAAAACTAATATCCACGCCTATTTCAGCTCCCCAACTAGAAGCGACTGGGACGACTCATCCCTGTGCATTACAATCTACTGCAGAATCCTCTCATAGCACAATCTCATACAAAGAGCAGAGTCACTGACTCAGCTACCCAATTCAGACACTCTATATCCAAGAAGAGTGGCCATTGTGAGTTGATTCTGCCTAAATCCTAGACGCTAATACAAGCCACTATTTATAGACAATAAAAACTGATCATGGATTAGCCATACCTCTAACCTATAATAGTATGTGACTAACCAGCCCTTAACCCCGCTGCATTTCGTAATTCTCCACAACTCGCTTACAGCAGCATCATGCCCGAGGAGTAAAGCCACTGACTCAGGTACCCAAATCAGCGCCTCCATTTCCATGAACAGCGACTCTGCCTTGACCCTGAAAGTTCAGTCTATTTATTGATTATAAACTATGATCCAGGCCCAGTCAGGTTCCCAACTATATGCGACTGGGACTACTCAATCCCCTTTATTACAATCCACAGCAGAATCATCTCTTCGCACAATCTCATACAAAGAGCAGAGTTACTGACTCAGCTACCTAAATCAGACACTCTATATCCAAGAAGAGTGGCCATTGTGAGTTGATTCTGTCTAAATCCTAGACTCTAATACAAGCCACTATTTATAGATTATAAAAACTGATCCTGGATTCGCTATATCTCTAACGTATAATAGTATGCGACTACCCAGCCCTTAACCCCGCTGCATTTCGTAATTCTCCACAACCCGCTTACAGCAGCATCATGCCCGAGGAGTATAGCCACTGACTCAGCTACCCAAATCAGCGCGTCCATTTCCAAGAGCAGCGACTCTGCCTTGACCCTGAAAGCTCAGTCTATTTATTGATTATAAACTATGATCCAGGCCCAGTTCAGGTTCCCAACTATATGCGACTGGGACTACTCAATCCCCTTTATTACAATCCACAGCAGAATCATCTCTTAGCACAATCTCATACAAAGAGCAGAGTTAATGACTCAGCTACCCAAATCAGACACTCTATATCCAAGAAGAGTGGCCATTGTGAGTTGATTCTGCCTAAATCCTAGACGCTAATACACGACACTATTAATAGACAATAAAAACAGATTATGGATTTGCCATACCTCTAACCTATAATAGTATGTGACTAACCAGCCCTTAACCCCGCTGCATTTCGTAATTCTCCACAACTCGCTTACAGCAGCATCATGCCCGAGGAGTAGAGCCACTGACTCAGGTACCCAAATCAGCG
This sequence comes from Triturus cristatus, assembly GCF_964204655.1. Classification (NCBI taxonomy): domain Eukaryota; kingdom Metazoa; phylum Chordata; class Amphibia; order Caudata; family Salamandridae; genus Triturus; species Triturus cristatus. The sequence continues at coordinate 1,473,547,518 of NC_140591.1, read as the reverse complement.
CCTCCATTTCCATGAACAGCGACTCTGCCTTGACCCTGAAAGTTCAGTCTATTTATTGATTATAAACTATGATCCAGGCTCAGTCAGGTTCCCAACTATATGCGACTGGGACTACTCAATCCCCTTTATTACAATCCACAGCAGAATCATCTCTTCGCACAATCTCATACAAAGAGCAGAGTTACTGACTCAGCTACCTAAATCAGACACTCTATATCCAAGAAGAGCGGCCATTGTGAGTTGATTCTGTCTAAATCCTAGACGCTAATACAAGCCACTATTTATAGATTATAAAAACTGATTCTGGATTCGCTATATCTCTAACGTATAATAGTATGCGACTACTCAGCGCCAAACCGCCTTGCATTTCGCATTTCGAAACACTTCAGAACACGCTTCCAGCAGTACCACACCCGAGGATAAGAGCCACTGACTCAGCTACCCAAATCAGCGCCTCCAATTCCAAGAGCAGCGAATCTGCCTTGACACTGGTACCTCAATCTATTTATGGATTAAAAACTAATATCCACGCCTAATTCAGCTCCCCAACTAGAAGCGACTGGGACGACTCATCCCTGTGCATTACAATCTACAGCAGAATCCTCTCAGAGCACAATCTCATACAAAGAGCAGAGTCACTGACTCAGCTACCCAAATCAGACACTCTATATCCAAGAAGAGTGGCCATTGTGAGTTGATTCTGCCTAAATCCTAGACGCTAATACAAGCCACTATTTATAGACAATAAAAACTGATCGTGGATTAGCCATACCTCTAACCTATAATAGTATGTGACTACCCAGCCCTTAACCCCGCTGCATTTCGTAATTCTCCACAACCCACTTACAGCAGCATCATGCCCGAGGAGTATAGCCACTGACTCAGCTACCCAAATCAGCGCCTCCATTTCCAAGAGCAGCGACTCTGCCTTGACCCTGAAAGCTCAGTCTATTTATTGATTATAAACTATGATCCAGGCCCAGTTCAGGTTCCCAACTATATGCGACTGGGGCTACTCGATCCCCTTTCTTACAATCCACAGCAGAATCATCTCTTAGCACAATCTAATACCAAGAGCAGAGTTAATGACTCAGCTACCTAAATCAGACACTCATATCCAAGAAGAGCGGCCATTGTGAGTTGATTCTGCCTAAATCCTAGACGCTAATACAAGCCACTATTTATAGATTATAAAAACTGATCCTGGATTCGCTATATCTCTAATGTTTAATAGTATGCGACTACTCAGCGCCAAACCGCCTTGCATTTCGCATTTCGAAACACTTCAGAACACGCTTCCAGCAGTACCACACCCGAGGATAAGAGCCACTGACTCAGCTACCCAAATCAGCGCCTCCATTTCCAAGAGCAGCGACTCTGCCTTGACACTGGTACCTCAATCTATTTATGGATTCATAATTAATATCCACGCCCAATTCAGCTCCCCAACTAGAAGCGACTGGGACGACTCAACCCTGTGCATTACAATCTACTGCAGAATCCTCTCATAGCACAATCTCATACAAAGAGCAGAGTCACTGACTCAGCTACCCACATCAGACACTCTATATCCAAGAAGAGTGGCCATTGTGAGTTGATTCTGCCTAAATCGTAGACGCTAATACAAGCCACTATTTATAGACAATAAAAACTGATCATGGATTAGCCATACCTCTAACCTATAATAGTATGTGACTACCCAGCCCTTAACCCCGCTGCATTTCGTAATTCTCCACAACCCGCTTACAGCAGCATCATGCCTGAGGAGTAGAGCCACTGACTCAGCTACCCAAATCAGCGCCTCCATTTCCAAGAGCAGCGACTCTGCCTTGACCCTGAAAGCTCAGTCTATTAATTGATTATAAACTATGATCCAGGCCCAGTTCAGGTTCCCAACTATATGCGACTGGGACTACTTAATCCCCTTTATTACAATCCACAGCAGAATCATCTCTTAGCACAATCTCATACAAAGAGCAGAGTTACTGACTCAGCTACCTAAATCAGACACTCTATATCCAAGAAGAGCGGCCATTGTGCGTTGATTCTGCCTAAATCCTAGACGCTAATACAAGCCACTATTTATAGATTATAAAAACTGATCCTGGATTCGCTATATCTCTAATGTATAAAAGTATGCGACTACTCAGCGCCAAACCGCCTTGCATTTCGCATTTCGAAACACTTCAGAACACGCTTCCAGCAGTACCACACCCGAGGATAAGAGCCACTGACTCAGCTACCAAAATCAGCGCCTCCATTTCCAAGAGCAGCGACTCTGCCTTGACACTGGTACCTCAATGTATTTATGGATTAAAAACTAAAATCCACGCCTATTTCAGCTCCCCAACTAGAAGCGACTGGGACGACTCATCCCTGTGCATTACAATCTACTGCAGAATCCTCTCATAGCACAATCTCATACAAAGAGCAGAGTCACTGACTCAGCTACCCAATTCAGACACTCTATATCCAAGAAGAGTGGCCATTGTGAGTTGATTCTGCCTAAATCCTAGACGCTAATACAAGCCACTATTTATAGACAATAAAAACTGATCATGGATTAGCCATACCTCTAACGTATAATAGTATGTGACTAACCAGCCCTTAACCCCGCTGCATTTCGTAATTCTCCACAACTCGCTTACAGCAGCATCATGCCCGAGGAGTAGAGCCACTGACTCAGGTACCCAAATCAGCGCCTCCATTTCCATGAACAGCGACTCTGCCTTGACCCTGAAAGTTCAGTCTATTTATTGATTATAAACTATGATCCAGGCCCAGTCAGGTTCCCAACTATATGCGACTGGGACTACTCAATCCCCTTTATTACAATCCACAGCAGAATCATCTCTTCGCACAATCTCATACAAAGAGCAGAGTTACTGACTCAGCTACCTAAATCAGACACTCTATATCCAAGAAGAGTGGCCATTGTGAGTTGATTCTGTCTAAATCCTAGACGCTAATACAAGCCACTATTTATAGATTATAAAAACTGATCCTGGATTCGCTATATCTCTAACGTATAATAGTATGCGACTACCCAGCCCTTAACCCCGCTGCATTTCGTAATTCTCCACAACCCGCTTACAGCAGCATCATGCCCGAGGAGTATAGCCACTGACTCAGCTACCCAAATCAGCGCCTCCATTTCCAAGAGCAGCGACTCTGCCTTGACCCTGAAAGCTCAGTCTATTTATTGATTATAAACTATGATCCAGGCCCAGTTCAGGTTCCCAACTATATGCGACTGGGACTACTCAATCCCCTTTATTACAATCCACAGCAGAATCATCTCTTAGCACAATCTCATACAAAGAGCAGAGTTACTGACTCAGCTACCTAAATCAGACACTCTATATCCAAGAAGAGCGGCCATTGTGCGTTGATTCTGCCTAAATCCTAGACGCTAATACAAGCCACTATTTATAGATTATAAAAACTGATCCTGGATTCGCTATATCTCTAACGTATAATAGTATGCGATAACTCAGCGCCAAACCGCCTTGCATTTCGCATTTCGAAACACTTCAGAACACGCTTCCAGCAGTACCACACCCGAGGATAAGAGCCACTGACTCAGCTACCCAAATCAGCGCCTCCATTTCCAAGAGCAGCGACTCTGCCTTGACACTTGTACCTCAATCTTTTTATGGATTCATAATTAATATCCACGCCCAATTCAGCTCCCCAACTAGAATCGACTGGGACGACTCATCCCTGTGCATTACAATCTACTGCAGAATCCTCTCATAGCACAATCTCATACAAAGAGCAGAGTCACTGACTCAGCTACCCCCATCAGACACTCTATATCCAAGAAGAGTGGCCATTGTGAGTTGATTCTGCCTAAATCGTAGACGCTAATACAAGCCACTATTTATAGACAATAAAAACTGATCATGGATTAGCCATACCTCTAACCTATAATAGTATGTGACTACCCAGCCCTTAACCCCGCTGCATTTAGTAATTCTCCACAACTCGCTTACAGCAGCATCATGCCCGAGGAGTAGAGCCACTGACTCAGGTACCCAAATCAGCGCCTCCATTTCCATGAACAGCGACTCTGCCTTGACCCTGAAAGTTCAGTCTATTTATTGATTATAAACTATGATCCAGGCCCAGTCAGGTTCCCAACTATATGCGACTGGGACTACTCAATCCCCTTTCTTACAATCCACAGCAGACTCATCTCTTAGCACAATCTAATACAAAGAGCAGAGTTAATGACTCAGCTACCTAAATCAGACACTCATATCCAAGAAGAGCGGCCATTGTGAGTTGATTCTGCCTAAATCCTAGACGCTAATACAAGCCACTATTTATAGATTATAAAAACTGATCCTGGATTCGCTATATCTCTAATGTATAAAAGTATGCGACTACTCAGCGCCAAACCGCCTTGCATTTCGCATTTCGAAACACTTCAGAACACGCTTCCAGCAGTACCACACCCGAGGATAAGAGCCACTGACTCAGCTACCAAAATCAGCGCCTCCATTTCCAAGAGCAGCGACTCTGCCTTGACACTGGTACCTCAATGTATTTATGGATTAAAAACTAATATCCACGCCTATTTCAGCTCCCCAACTAGAAGCGACTGGGACGACTCATCCCTGTGCATTACAATCTACTGCAGAATCCTCTCATAGCACAATCTCATACAAAGAGCAGAGTCACTGACTCAGCTACCCAATTCAGACACTCTATATCCAAGAAGAGTGGCCATTGTGAGTTGATTCTGCCTAAATCCTAGATGCTAATACAAGCCACTATTTATAGACAATAAAAACTGATCATGGATTAGCCATACCTCTAACCTATAATAGTATGTGACTAACCAGCCCTTAACCCCGCTGCATTTCGTAATTCTCCACAACTCGCTTACAGCAGCATCATGCCCGAGGAGTAGAGCCACTGACTCAGGTACCCAAATCAGCGCCTCCATTTCCATGAACAGCGACTCTGCCTTGACCCTGAAAGTTCAGTCTATTTATTGATTATAAACTATGATCCAGGCCCAGTCAGGTTCCCAACTATATGCGACTGGGACTAATCGATCCCCTTTATTACAATCCACAGCAGAATCATCTCTTCGCACAATCTCATACAAAGAGCAGAGTTACTGACTCAGCTACCCAAATCAGACACTCTATATCCAAGAAGAGTGGCCATTGTGAGTTGATTCTGCCTAAATCCTAGACGCTAATACACGACACTATTAATAGACAATAAAAACAGATTATGGATTTGCCATACCTCTAACCTATAATAGTATGTGACTAACCAGCCCTTAACCCCGCTGCATTTCGTAATTCTCCACAACTCGCTTACAGCAGCATCATGCCCGAGGAGTAGAGCCACTGACTCAGGTACCCAAATCAGCGCCTCCATTTCCATGAACAGCGACTCTGCCTTGACCCTGAAAGTTCAGTCTATTTATTGATTATAAACTATGATCCAGGCCCAGTCAGGTTCCCAACTATATGTGACTGGGACTACTCAATCCCCTTTATTACAATCCACAGCAGAATCATCTCTTCGCACAATCTCATACAAAGAGCAAAGTTACTGACTCAGCTACCTAAATCAGACACTCTATATCCAAGAAGAGCGGCCATTGTGAGTTGATTCTGTCTAAATCCTAGACGCTAATACAAGCCACTATTTATAGGTTATAAAAACTGATTCTGGATTCGCTATATCTCTAACTATTAAATTGTATGCGACTACTCAGCGCCAAACCGCCTTGCATTTCGCATTTCGAAACACTTCAGAACACGCTTCCAGCAGTACCACACCCGAGGATAAGAGCCACTGACTCAGCTACCCAAATCAGCGCCTCCAATTCCAAGAGCAGCGAATCTGCCTTGACACTGGTACCTCAATCTATTTATGGATTAAAAACTAATATCCACGCCTAATTCAGCTCCCCAACTAGAAGCGACTGGGACGACTCATCCCTGTGCATTACAATCTACAGCAGAATCCTCTCAGAGCACAATCTCATACAAAGAGCAGAGTCACTGACTCAGCTACCCAAATCAGACACTCTATATCCAAGAAGAGTGGCCATTGTGAGTTGATTCTGCCTAAATCCTAGACGCTAATACAAGCCACTATTAATAGACAATAAAAACTGATCGTGGATTAGCCATATCTCTAACCTATAATAGTATGTGACTACCCAGCCCTTAACCCCGCTGCATTTCGTAATTCTCCACAACCCACTCACAGCAGCATCATGCCCGAGGAGTATAGCCACTGACTCAGCTACCCAAATCAGCGCCTCCATTTCCAAGAGCAGCGACTCTGCCTTGACCCTGAAAGCTCAGTCTATTTATTGATTATAAACTATGATCCAGGCCCAGTTCAGGTTCCCAACTATATGCGACTGGGACTACTCGATCCCCTTTCTTACAATCCACAGCAGAATCATCTCTTAGCACAATCTAATACAAAGAGCAGAGTTAATGACTCAGCTACCTAAATCAGACACTCATATCCAAGAAGAGCGGCCATTGTGAGTTGATTCTGCCTAAATCCTAGACGCTAATACAAGCCACTATTTATAGATTATAAAAACTGATCCTGGATTCGCTATATCTCTAATGTATAAAAGTATGCGACTACTCAGCGCCAAACCGCCTTGCATTTCGCATTTCTAAACACTTCAGAACACGCTTCCAGCAGTACCACACCCGAGGATAAGAGCCACTGACTCAGCTGCCAAAATCAGCGCCTCCATTTCCAAGAGCAGCGACTCTGCCTTGACACTTGTACCTCAATCTTTTTATGGATTCATAATTAATATCCACGCCCAATTCAGCTCCCCAACTAGAATCGACTGGGACGACTCATCCCTGTGCATTACAATCTACTGCAGAATCCTCTCATAGCACAATCTCATACAAAGAGCAGAGTCACTGACTCAGCTACCCACATCAGACACTCTATATCCAAGAAGAGTGGCCATTGTGAGTTGATTCTGCCTAAATCGTAGCCGCTAATACAAGCCACTATTTATAGACAATAAAAACTGATCATGGATTAGCCATACCTCTAACCTATAATAGTATGTGACTACCCAGCCCTTAACCCCGCTGCATTTCGTAATTCTGCACAACCCGCTTACAGCAGCATCATGCCCGAGGAGTAGAGCCACTGACTCAGCTACCCAAATCAGCGCCTCCATTTCCAAGAGCAGCGACTCTGCCTTGACCCTGAAAGCTCAGTCTATTTATTGATTATAAACTATGATCCAGGCCCAGTCAGGTTCCCAACTATATGCGACTGGGACTACTCAATCCCCTTTATTACAATCCACAGCAGAATCATCTCTTCGCACAATCTCATACAAAGAGCAGAGTTACTGACTCAGCTACCTAAATCAGACACTCTATATCCAAGAAGAGCGGCCATTGTGAGTTGATTCTGTCTAAATCCTAGACGCTAATACAAGCCACTATTTATAGATTATAAAAACTGATCCTGGATTCGCTATATCTCTAACGTATAATAGTATGCGACTACTCAGCGCCAAACCGCCTTGCATCTCACATTTCGAAACACTTCAGAACACGCTTCCAGCAGTACCACACCCGAGGATAAGAGCCACTGACTCAGCTACCCAAATCAGCGCCTCCATTTCCAAGAGCAGCAACTCTGCCTTGACACTTGTACCTCAATCTTTTTATGGATTCATAATTCATATCCACGCCCAATTCAGCTCCCCAACTAGAAGCGACTGGGACGACTCATCCCTGTGCATTACAATCTACTGCAGAATCCTCTCATAGCACAATCTCATACAAAGAGCAGAGTCACTGACTCAGCTACCCACATCAGACACTCTATATCCAAGAAGAGTGGCCATTGTGAGTTGATTCTGCCTAAATCCTAGACGCTAATACAAGCCACTATTTATAGATAATAAAAACTGATCATGGATTAGCCATACCTCTAACCTATAATAGTATGTGACTACCCAGCCCTTAACCCCGCTGCATTTCGTAATTCTGCACAACCCGCTTACAGCAGCATCATGCCCGAGGAGTAGAGCCACTGACTCAGCTACCCAAATCAGCGCCTCCATTTCCATGAGCAGAGACTCTGCCTTGACCCTGAAAGCTCAGTCTATTTATTGATTATAAACTATGATCCAGGCCCAGTTCAGGTTCCCAACTATATGCGACTGGGACTACTCGATCCCCTTTCTTACAATCCACAGCAGAATCATCTCTTAGCACAATCTAATACAAAGAGCAGAGTTAATGACTCAGCTACCTAAATCAGACACTCATATCCAAGAAGAGCGGCCATTGTGAGTTGATTCTGCCTAAATCCTAGACGCTAATACAAGCCACTATTTATAGATTATAAAAACTGATCCTGGATTCGCTATATCTCTAATGTATAAAAGTATGCGACTACTCAGCGCCAAACCGCCTTGCATTTCGCATTTCGAAACACTTCAGAACACGCTTCCAGCAGTACCACACCCGAGGATAAGAGCCACTGACTCAGCTACCAAAATCAGCGCCTCCATTTCCAAGAGCAGCGACTCTGCCTTGACACTGGTACCTCAATGTATTTATGGATTAAAAACTAATATCCACGCCTATTTCAGCTCCCCAACTAGAAGCGACTGGGACGACTCATCCCTGTGCATTACAATCTACTGCAGAATCCTCTCATAGCACAATCTCATACAAAGAGCAGAGTCACTGACTCAGCTACCCAATTCAGACACTCTATATCCAAGAAGAGTGACCATTGTGAGTTGATTCTGCCTAAATCCTAGACGCTAATACAAGCCACTATTTATAGACAATAAAAACTGATCATGGATTAGCCATACCTCTAACCTATAATAGTATGTGACTAACCAGCCCTTAACCCCGCTGCATTTCGTAATTCTCCACAACTCGCTTACAGCAGCATCATGCCCGAGGAGTAGAGCCACTGACTCAGGTACCCAAATCAGCGCCTCCATTTCCATGAACAGCGACTCTGCCTTGACCCTGAAAGTTCAGTCTATTTATTGATTATAAACTATGATCCAGGCCCAGTCAGGTTCCCAACTATATGCGACTGGGACTACTCGATCCCCTTTATTACAATCCACAGCAGAATCATCTCTTCGCACAATCTCATACAAAGAGCAGAGTTACTGACTCAGCTACCCAAATCAGACACTCTATATCCAAGAAGAGTGGCCATTGTGAGTTGATTCTGCCTAAATCCTAGACGCTAATACACGACACTATTAATAGACAATAAAAACAGATTATGGATTTGCCATACCTCTAACCTATAATAGTATGTGACTAACCAGCCCTTAACCCCGCTGCATTTCGTAATTCTCCACAACTCGCTTACAGCAGCATCATGCCCGAGGAGTAGAGCCACTGACTCAGGTACCCAAATCAGCGCCTCCATTTCCATGAACAGCGACTCTGCCTTGACCCTGAAAGTTCAGTCTATTTATTGATTATAAACTATGATCCAGGCCCAGTCAGGTTCCCAACTATATGTGACTGGGACTACTCAATCCCCTTTATTACAATCCACAGCAGAATCATCTCTTCGCACAATCTCATACAAAGAGCAAAGTTACTGACTCAGCTACCTAAATCAGACACTCTATATCCAAGAAGAGCGGCCATTGTGAGTTGATTCTGTCTAAATCCTAGACGCTAATACAAGCCACTATTTATAGATTATAAAAACTGATTCTGGATTCGCTATATCTCTAACTATTAAATTGTATGCGACTACTCAGCGCCAAACCGCCTTGCATTTCGCATTTCGAAACACTTCAGAACACGCTTCCAGCAGTACCACACCCGAGGATAAGAGCCACTGACTCAGCTACCCAAATCAGCGCCTCCAATTCCAAGAGCAGCGAATCTGCCTTGACACTGGTACCTCAATCTATTTATGGATTAAAAACTAATATCCACGCCTAATTCAGCTCCCCAACTAGAAGCGACTGGGACGACTCATCCCTGTGCATTACAATCTACAGCAGAATCCTCTCAGAGCACAATCTCATACAAAGAGCAGAGTCACTGACTCAGCTACCCAAATCAGACACTCTATATCCAAGAAGAGTGGCCATTGTGAGTTGATTCTGCCTAAATCCTAGACGCTAATACAAGCCACTATTTATAGACAATAAAAACTGATCGTGGATTAGCCATACCTCTAACCTATAATAGTATGTGACTACCCAGCCCTTAACCCCGCTGCATTTCGTAATTCTCCACAACCCACTTACAGCAGCATCATGCCCGAGGAGTATAGCCACTGACTCAGCTACCCAAATCAGCGCCTCCATTTCCAAGAGCAGCGACTCTGCCTTGACCCTGAAAGCTCAGTCTATTTATTGATTATAAACTATGATCCAGGCCCAGTTCAGGTTCCCAACTATATGCGACTGGGACTACTCGATCCCCTTTCTTACAATCCACAGCAGAATCATCTCTTAGCACAATCTAATACAAAGAGCAGAGTTAATGACTCAGCTACCTAAATCAGACACTCATATCCAAGAAGAGCGGCCATTGTGAGTTGATTCTGCCTAAATCCTAGACGCTAATACAAGCCACTATTTATAGATTATAAAAACTGATCCTGGATTCGCTATATCTCTAATGTATAAAAGTATGCGACTACTCAGCGCCAAACCGCCTTGCATTTCGCATTTCGAAACACTTCAGAACACGCTTCCAGCAGTACCACACCCGAGGATAAGAGCCACTGACTCAGCTACCAAAATCAGCGCCTCCATTTCCAAGAGCAGCGAATCTGCCTTGACACTGGTACCTCAATGTATTTATGGATTAAAAACTAATATCCACGCCTATTTCAGCTCCCCAACTAGAAGCGACTGGGACGACTCATCCCTGTGCATTACAATCTACTGCAGAATCCTCTCATAGCACAATCTCATACAAAGAGCAGAGTCACTGACTCAGCTACCCAAATCAGACACTCTATATCCAAGAAGAGTGGCCATTGTGAGTTGATTCTGCCTAAATCCTAGACGCTAATACAAGCCACTATTTATAGACAATAAAAACTGATCGTGGATTAGCCATACCTCTAACCTATAATAGTATGTGACTACCCAGCCCTTAACCCTGCTGCATTTCGTAATTCTCCACAACCCACTTACAGCAGCATCATGCCCGAGGAGTATAGCCACTGACTCAGGTACCCAAATCAGCGCCTCCATTTCCAAGAGCAGCGACTCTGCCTTGACCCTGAAAGCTCAGTCTATTTATTGATTATAAACTATGATCCAGGCCCAGTTCAGGTTCCCAACTATATGCGACTGGGACTACTCGATCCCCTTTCTTACAATCCACAGCAGAATCATCTCTTAGCACAATCTAATACAAAGAGCAGAGTTAATGACTCAGCTACCTAAATCAGACACTCATATCCAAGAAGAGCGGCCATTGTGAGTTGATTCTGCCTAAATCCTAGACGCTAATACAAGCCACTATTTATAGATTATAAAAACTGATCCTGGATTCGCTATATTGTGGAAATATGGATTTTTCTGGTCAGTTATGTCCCCTATCTTGGACCCCAACGGTTCTATGTGCATGTTACAAGTACATGTATGTTCCCTCTAGTTCCAGTTATGAAGACGCAAATACATGTGCGTCCACCGTTAACATGTCCTCTGTTGATCCGCCATGAATGGGCCGGATATTCCATTCCTAAGTACGAAAGGCCACCGCCTTTATATGGTTCACTTATGCCATTTTACAGACCAGGCAAGTAGGCCCTGATTCTGTCATCAAGCTTCTCTTGCTTTCTGTCTCTGAAGCTCCAGTCCGAGCCTGCATCTGTGACCATGAACTTTGTCTCATTCTCTGCGCGGCTCACGAAGCCTGACATCAGCTTGCTGCCTGCCAAGAACTGTATTTCACCTTCGAAAATTATCTGCTCCGCTCCCTGCCCAATGCATTCCTGTCTAGTAGCTTAAGTAAACATTCTTCCAGCTACCAAGCAAAGGCCCGACTTCTCTGTCTTCATACAAGTCATTCATAGCCCTGTTACCATGGAATATTCCTACCCCCTCGCATTTAGTGTAGACACTTAGACGCTTGTACACGCACTCACAGTCAGTATAGAATAGATTTTGTTCGAGAGACCTTTCTTTTTGGATAACACAGTTCTTTAAACATAGGATATTAGATATGATTTGGGATTAGGTTGACATAACCCCAGACTTTTGTCGCCACATGTAGAGCTAAACATCAAGTCCCCTTCACCCCCTAGTTGCACGTCAATCACACGTCATACTGCTGCGCGCGCATCTCTGCCAAGTATTTCTGCTGATACTGCGAAATTATCTCATAGATCCACCCATTTGTGACATCACAACCAATGACGTTTCTCTGTTACGCCCTATTACGCCTCTTTTCATTACGTATGTGTATTCTTATCTGTATTATCAGCTGTTACGCCTCCTGCATCTGTCTTAATGTAAATGCTTTTCATATATATATTGTTACCTGTCAATAATGTATTACCTTCACTTCCTGAACCTTCGTGGTGATGGAACCTGAAATCCCTGATTCGAATCAGTATTGGAATAAAGCCCATTCCGAACCTCTAATACCACGGATCCTGCCTCTTATTTACTGAGCTATTTTTATTATGTTTCCGTATCAAATTAAGTCCCGGTAATTAAATTATTTACCACAATATCTCTAATGTATAAAAGTATGCGACTACTCAGCGCCAAACCGCCTTGCATTTCGCATTTCGAAACACTTCAGAACACGCTTCCAGCAGTACCACACCCGAGGATAAGAGCCACTGACTCAGCTACCAAAATCAGCGCCTCCATTTCCAAGAGCAGCGACTCTGCCTTGACACTTGTACCTCAATCTTTTTATGGATTCATAATTAATATCCACGCCCAATTCAGCTCCCCAACTAGAATCGACTGGGACGACTCATCCCTGTGCATTACAATCTACTGCAGAATCCTCTCATAGCACAATCTCATACAAAGAGCAGAGTCACTGACTCAGCTACCCACATCAGACACTCTATATCCAAGAAGAGTGGCCATTGTGAGTTGATTCTGCCTAAATCGTAGACGCTAATACAAGCCACTATTTATAGACAATAAAAACTGATCATGGATTAGCCATACCTCTAACCTATAATAGTATGTGACTACCCAGCCCTTAACCCCGCTGCATTTCGTAATTCTGCACAACCCGCTTACAGCAGCATCATGCCCGAGGAGTAGAGCCACTGACTCAGCTACCCAAATCAGCGCCTCCATTTCCAAGAGCAGCGACTCTGCCTTGACCCTGAAAGCTCAGTCTATTTATTGATTATAAACTATGATCCAGGCCCAGTCAGGTTCCCAACTATATGCGACTGGGACTACTCAATCCCCTTTATTACAATCCACAGCAGAATCATCTCTTCGCACAATCTCATACAAAGAGCAGAGTTACTGACTCAGCTACCTAAATCAGACACTCTATATCCAAGAAGAGCGGCCATTGTGAGTTGATTCTGTCTAAATCCTAGACGCTAATACAAGCCACTATTTATAGATTATAAAAACTGATCCTGGATTCGCTATATCTCTAACGTATAATAGTATGCGACTACTCAGCGCCAAACCGCCTTGCATCTCGCATTTCGAAACACTTCAGAACACGCTTCCAGCAGTACCACACCCGAGGATAAGAGCCACTGACTCAGCTACCCAAATCAGCGCCTCCAATTCCAAGAGCAGCGAATCTGCCTTGACACTGGTACCTCAATCTATTTATGGATTAAAAACTAATATCCACGCCTAATTCAGCTCCCCAACTAGAAGCGACTGGGACGACTCATCCCTGTGCATTACAATCTACTGCAGAATTCTCTCATAGCACAATCTCATACAAAGAGCAGAGTCACTGACTCAGCTACCCAAATCAGACACTCTATATCCAAGAAGAGTGGCCATTGTGAGTTGATTCTGCCTAAATCCTAGACGCTAATACAAGCCACTATTTATAGACAATAAAAACTGATCGTGGATTAGCCATACCTCTAACCTATAATAGTATGTGACTAACCAGCCCTTAACCCCGCTGCATTTCGTAATTCTCCACAACTCGCTTACAGCAGCATCATGCCCGAGGAGTAGAGCCACTGACTCAGGTACCCAAATCAGCGCCTCCATTTCCATGAACAGCGACTCTGCCTTGACCCTGAAAGTGCAGTCTATTTATTGATTATAAACTATGATCCAGGCCCAGTCAGGTTCCCAACTATATGCGACTGGGACTACTCAATCCCCTTTATTACAATCCACAGCAGAATCATCTCTTCGCACAATCTCATACAAAGAGCAGAGTTACTGACTCAGCTACCTAAATCAGACACTCTATATCCAAGAAGAGCGGCCATTGTGAGTTGATTCTGTCTAAATCCTAGACCCTAATACAAGCCACTATTTATAGATTATAAAAACTGATCCTGGATTCGCTATATCTCTAACGTATAATAGTATGCGACTACCCAGCCCTTAACCCCGCTGCATTTCGTAATTCTCCACAACCCGCTTACAGCAGCATCATGCCCGAGGAGTATAGCCACTGACTCAGCTACCCAAATCAGCGCCTCCATTTCCAAGAGCAGCGACTCTGCCTTGACCCTGAAAGCTCAGTCTATTTATTGATTATAAACTATGATCCAGGCCCAGTTCAGGTTCCCAACTATATGCGACTGGGACTACTCAATCCCCTTTATTACAATCCACAGCAGAATCATCTCTTAGCACAATCTCATACAAAGAGCAGAGTTACTGACTCAGCTACCTAAATCAGACACTCTATATCCAAGAAGAGCGGCCATTGTGAGTTGATTCTGCCTAAATCCTAGACGCTAATACAAGCCACTATTTATAGATTATAAAAACTGATCCTGGATTCGCTATATCTCTAACGTATAATAGTATGCGATAACTCAGCGCCAAACCGCCTTGCATTTCGCATTTCGAAACACTTCAGAACACGCTTCCAGCAGTACCACACCCGAGGATAAGAGCCACTGACTCAGCTACCCAAATCAGCGCCTCCATTTCCAAGAGCAGCGACTCTGCCTTGACACTTGTACCTCAATCTTTTTATGGATTCATAATTAATATCCACGCCCAATTCAGCTCCCCAACTAGAAGCGACTGGGACGACTCATCCCTGTGCATTACAATCTACTGCAGAATCCTCTCATAGCACAATCTCATACAAAGAGCAGAGTCACTGACTCAGCTACCCAAATCAGACACTCTATATCCAAGAAGAGTGGCCATTGGGAGTTGATTCTGCCTAAATCCTAGACGCTAATACAAGCCACTATTTATAGACAATAAAAACTGATCGTGGATTAGCCATACCTCTAACCTATAATAGTATGTGACTACCCAGCCCTTAAACCCGCTGCATTTCGTAATTCTCCACAACCCACTTACAGCAGCATCATGCCCGAGGAGTATAGCCACTGACTCAGCTACCCAAATCAGCGCCTCCATTTCCAAGAGCAGCGACTCTGCCTTGACCCTGAAAGCTCAGTCTATTTATTGATTATAAACTATGATCCAGGCCCAGTTCAGGTTCCCAACTATATGCGACTGGGACTACTCGATCCCCTTTCTTACAATCCACAGCAGAATCATCTCTTAGCACAATCTAATACAAAGAGCAGAGTTAATGACTCAGCTACCTAAATCAGACACTCATATCCAAGAAGAGCGGCCATTGTGAGTTGATTCTGCCTAAATCCTAGACGCTAATACAAGCCACTATTTATAGATTATAAAAACTGATCCTGGATTCGCTATATCTCTAACGTTTAATAGTATGCGACTACTCAGCGCCAAACCGCCTTGCATTTCGCATTTCGAAACAATTCAGAACACGCTTCCAGCAGTACCACACCCGAGGATAAGAGCCACTGACTCAGCTACCCAAATCAGCGCCTCCATTTCCAAGAGCAGCGACTCTGCCTTGACACTGGTACCTCAATCTATTTATGGATTCATAATTAATATCCACGCCCAATTCAGCTCCCCAACTAGAAGCGACTGGGACGACTCAACCCTGTGCATTACAATCTACTGCAGAATCCTCTCATAGCACAATCTCATACAAAGAGCAGAGTCACTGACTCAGCTACCCAATTCAGACACTCTATATCCAAGAAGAGTGGCCATTGTGAGTTGATTCTGCCTAAATCCTAGACGCTAATACAAGCCACTATTTATAGACAATAAAAACTGATCATGGATTAGCCATACCTCTAACCTATAATAGTATGTTACTAACCAGCCCTTAACCCCGCTGCATTTCGTAATTCTGCACAACTCGCTTACAGCAGCATCATGCCCGAGGAGTAGAGCCACTGACTCAGGTACCCAAATCAGCGCCTCCATTTCCATGAACAGCGACTCTGCCTTGACCCTGAAAGTTCAGTCTATTTATTGATTATAAACTATGATCCAGGCCCAGTCAGGTTCCCAACTATATGCGACTGGGACTACTCAATCCCCTTTATTACAATCCACAGCAGAATCATCTCTTCGCACAATCTCATACAAAGAGCAGAGTTACTGACTCAGCTACCTAAATCAGACACTCTATATCCAAGAAGAGCGGCCATTGTGAGTTGATTCTGTCTAAATCCTAGACGCTAATACAAGCCACTATTTATAGATTATAAAAAATGATCCTGGATTCGCCATATCTTTAACGTATAGTAGTATGCGACTACTCAGCGCCAAACCGCCTTGCATTTCGCATTTCGAAACACTTCAGAACACGCTTCCAGCAGTACCACACCCGAGGATAAGAGCCACTGACTCAGCTACCCAAATCAGCGCCTCCAATTCCAAGAGCAGCGAATCTGCCTTGACACTGGTACCTCAATCTATTTATGGATTAAAAACTAATATCCACGCCTAATTCAGCTCCCCAACTAGAAGCGACTGGGACGACTCATCCCTGTGCATTACAATCTACTGCAGAATTCTCTCATAGCACAATCTCATACAAAGAGCAGAGTCACTGACTCAGCTACCCAAATCAGACACTCTATATCCAAGAAGAGTGGCCATTGTGAGTTGATTCTGCCTAAATCCTAGACGCTAACACAAGCCACTATTTATAGACAATAAAAACTGATCGTGGATTAGCCATACCTCTAACCTATAATAGTATGTGACTAACCAGCCCTTAACCCCACTGCATTTCGTAATTCTCCACAACTCGCTTACAGCAGCATCATGCCCGAGGAGTAGAGCCACTGACTCAGGTACCCAAATCAGCGCCTCCATTTCCATGAACAGCGACTCTGCCTTGACCCTGAAAGTGCAGTCTATTTATTGATTATAAACTATGATCCAGGCCCAGTCAGGTTCCCAACTATATGCGACTGGGACTACTCAATCCCCTTTATTACAATCCACAGCAGAATCATCTCTTCGCACAATCTCATACAAAGAGCAGAGTTACTGACTCAGCTACCTAAATCAGACACTCTATATCCAAGAAGAGCGGCCATTGTGAGTTGATTCTGTCTAAATCCTAGACCCTAATACAAGCCACTATTTATAGATTATAAAAACTGATCCTGGATTCGCTATATCTCTAACGTATAATAGTATGCGACTACCCAGCCCTTAACCCCGCTGCATTTCGTAATTCTCCACAACCCGCTTACAGCAGCATCATGCCCGAGGAGTATAGCCACTGACTCAGCTACCCAAATCAGCGCCTCCATTTCCAAGAGCAGCGACTCTGCCTTGACCCTGAAAGCTCAGTCTATTTATTGATTATAAACTATGATCCAGGCCCAGTTCAGGTTCCCAACTATATGCGACTGGGACTACTCAATCCCCTTTATTACAATCCACAGCAGAATCATCTCTTAGCACAATCTCATACAAAGAGCAGAGTTACTGACTCAGCTACCTAAATCAGACACTCTATATCCAAGAAGAGCGGCCATTGTGAGTTGATTCTGCCTAAATCCTAGACGCTAATACAAGCCACTATTTATAGATTATAAAAACTGATCCTGGATTCGCTATATTTCTAACGTATAATAGTATGCGATAACTCAGCGCCAAACCGCCTTGCATTTCGCATTTCGAAACACTTCAGAACACGTTTCCAGCAGTACCACACCCGAGGATAAGAGCCACTGACTCAGCTACCCAAATCAGCGCCTCCATTTCCAAGAGCAGCGACTCTGCCTTGACACTGGTACCTCAATCTATTTATGGATTAAAAACTAATATCCACGCCCAATTCAGCTCCCCAACTAGAAGCGACTGGGACGACTCATCCCTGTGCATTACAATCTACTGCAGAATCCTCTCATAGCACAATCTCATAGAAAGAGCAGAGTCACTGACTCAGCTACCCAGATCAGACACTCTATATCCAAGAAGAGTGGCCATTGTGAGTTGATTCTGCCTAAATCCTAGACGCTAATACAAGCCACTATTTATAGACAATAAAAACTGATCATGGATTAGCCATACCTCTAACCTATAATAGTATGTGACTACCCAGCCCTTAACCCCGCTGCATTTCGTAATTCTCCACAACTCGCTTACAGCAGCATCATGCCCGAGGAGTAGAGCCACTGACTCAGGTACACAAATCAGCGCCTCCATTTCCATGAACAGCGACTCTGCCTTGACCCTGAAAGTTCAGTCTATTTATTGATTATAAACTATGATCCAGGCCCAGTCAGGTTCCCAACTATATGCGACTGGGACTACTCAATCCCCTTTATTACAATCCACAGCAGAATCATCTCTTCGCACAATCTCATACAAAGAGCAGAGTTACTGACTCAGCTACCTAAATCAGACACTCTATATCCAAGAAGAGCGGCCATTGTGAGTTGATTCTGTCTAAATCCTAGACCCTAATACAAGCCACTATTTATAGATTATAAAAACTGATCCTGGATTCGCTATATCTCTAACGTATAATAGTATGCGACTACCCAGCCCTTAACCCCGCTGCATTTCGTAATTCTCCACAACCCGCTTACAGCAGCATCATGCCCGAGGAGTAGAGCCACTGACTCAGCTACCCAAATCAGCGCCTCCATTTCCAAGAGCAGCGACTCTGCCTTGACCCTGAAAGCTCAGTCTATTTATTGATTATAAACTATGATCCAGGCCCAGTTCAGGTTCCCAACTATATGCGACTGGGACTACTCAATCCCCTTTATTACAATCCACAGCAGAATCATCTCTTAGCACAATCTCATACAAAGAGCAGAGTTACTGACTCAGCTACCCAAATCAGACACTCTATATCCAAGAAGAGCGGCCATTGTGAGTTGATTCTTCCTAAATCCTAGACGCTAATACAAGCCACTATTTATAGATTATAAAAACTGATCCTGGATTCGCTATATCTCTAACGTATAATAGTATGCGATAACTCAGTGCCAAACCGCCTTGCATTTCGCATTTCGAAACACTTCAGAACACGCTTCCAGCAGTACCACACCCGAGGATAAGAGCCACTGACTCAGCTACCCAAATCAGCGCCTCCATTTCCAAGAGCAGCGACTCTGCCTTGACACTTGTACCTCAATCTTTTTATGGATTCATAATTAATATCCACGCCCAATTCAGCTCCCCAACTAGAAGCGACTGGGACGACTCATCCCTGTGCATTACAATCTACTGCAGAATCCTCTCATAGCACAATCTCATACAAAGAGCAGAGTCACTGACTCAGCTACCCACATCAGACACTCTATATCCAAGAAGAGTGGCCATTGTGAGTTGATTCTGCCTAAATCCTAGACGCTAATACAAGCCACTATTTATAGACAATAAAAACTGATCATGGATTAGCCATAACTCTAACCTATAATAGTATGTGACTACCCAGCCCTTAACCCCGCTGCATTTCGTAATTCTGCACAACCCGCTTACAGCAGCATCATGCCCGAGGAGTAGAGCCACTGACTCAGCTACCCAAATCAGCGCCTCCATTTCCAAGAGCACCGACTCTGCCTTGACCCTGAAAGCTCAGTCTATTTATTGATTATAAACTATGATCCAGGCACAGTTCAGGTTCATGCGACTGGGACTACTCAAACCCCTTTATTACAATCCACAGCAGAATCATCTCTTAACACAATCTCATACAAAGAGCAGAGTTACTGACTCAGCTACCTAAATCAGACACTCATATCCAAGAAGAGCGGCCATTGTGAGTTGACTCTGCCTAAATCCTAGACGCTAATACAAGCCACTATTTATAGATTATAAAAACTGATCCTGGATTCACTATATCTCTAACGTATAATAGTATGCGACTACTCAGCGCCAAACCGCCTTGCATTTCGCATTTCGAAACACTTCAGAACACGCTTCCAGCAGTACCACACCCGATGATAAGAGCCACTGACTCAGCTACCCAAATCAGTGCCTCCATTTCCAAGAGCAGCGACTCTGCCTTGACACTGGTACCTCAATCTATTTATGGATTAAAAACTAATATCCACGCCCAATTCAGCTCCCCAACTAGAAGCGACTGGGACGACTTATCCCTGTGCATTACAATGTACTGCAGAATCCTCTCATAGCACAATCTCATACAAAGAGCAGAGTCACTGACTCAGCTACCCAAATCAGACACTCTATATCCAAGAAGAGTGGCCATTGTGAGTTGATTCTGCCTAAATCCTAGATGCTAATACAAGCCACTATTTATAGACAATAAAAACTGATCATGGATTAGCCATACCTCTAACCTATATTAGTAGGTGACTACCCAGCCCTTAACCCCGCTGCATTTCGTAATTCTCCACAACTCGCATACAGCAGCATCATGCCCGAGGATAAGAGCCACTGACTCAGGTACCCAAATCAGCGCCTCCATTTCCATGAGCAGCGACTCTGCCTTGACCCTGAAAGCTCAGTCTATTTATTGATTATAAACTATGATCCAGGCCCAGTTCAGGTTCCCAACTATATGCGACTGGGACTACTCGATCCCCTTTATTACAATCCACAGCAGAATCATCTCTTAGCACAATCTCATACAAAGAGCAGAGTTAATGACTCAGCTACCTAAATCAGACACTCATATCCAAGAAGAGCGGCCATTGTGAGTTCATTCTGCCTAAATCCTAGACGCTAATACAAACCACTATTTATAGATTATAAAAACTGATCCTGGATTCGCTATATCTCTAACGTATAATAGTATGCGACTACTCAGCGCCAAACCGCCTTGCATTTCGCATTTCGAAACACTTCAGAACACGCTTCCAGCAGTACCACACCCGAGGATAAGAGCCACTGACTCAGCTACCCAAATCAGCGCCTCCATTTCCAAGAGCAGCGACTCTGCCTTGACACTGGTACCTCAATCTATTTATGGATTAAAAACTAATATCCACGCCCAATTCAGCTCCCCAACTAGAAGCGACTGGGACGACTCATCCCTGTGCATTACAATCTACTGCAGAATCCTCTCATAGCACACTCTCATACAAAGAGCAGAGTCACTGACTCAGCTACCCAGATCAGACACTCTATATCCAAGAAGAGTGGCCATTGTGAGTTGATTCTGCCTAAATCCTAGACGCTAATACAAGCCACTATTTATAGACAATAAAAACTGATCATGGATTAGCCATACCTCTAACCTATAATAGTATGTGACTACCCAGCCCTTAACCCCGCTGCATTTCGTAATTCTCCACAACTCGCTTACAGCAGCATCATGCCCGAGGAGTAGAGCCACTCACTCAGCTACCCAAATCAGCGCCTCCATTTCCATGAGCAGCGACTCTGCCTTGACCATGAAAGCTCAGTCTATTTATTGAATATAAACTATGATCCAGGCCCAGTTCAGGTTCCCAACTATATGCGACTGGGACTACTCGATCCCCTTTATTACAATCCACAGCAGAATCATCTCTTAGCACAATCTCATACAAAGAGCAGAGTTAATGACTCAGCTACCTAAATCAGACACTCATATCCAAGAAGAGCGGCCATTGTGAGTTGGTTCTGCCTAAATCCTAGACGCTAATACAAGCCACTATTTATAGATTATAAAAACTGATCCTGGATTCGCTATATCTCTAACGTATAATAGTATGCGATAACTCAGCGCCAAACCGCCTTGCATTTCGCATTTCGAAACACTTCAGAACACGCTTCCAGCAGTACCACACCCGAGGATAAGAGCCACTGACTCAGCTACCCAAATCAGCGCCTCCATTTCCAAGAGCAGCGACTCTGCCTTGACACTGGTACCTCAATCTATTGATGGATTAAAAACTAATATCCACGCCCAATTCAGCTCCCCAATTAGAAGTGAGTGGGACGACTCATCCCTGTGCATTACAATGTACTGCAGAATCCTCTCATAGCACAATCTCATACAAAGAGCAGAGTCACTGACTCAGCTACCCAAATCAGACACTCCATATCCAAGAAGAGTGGCCATTGTGAGTTGATTCTGCCTAAATCCTAGACACTAATACAAGCCACTATTTATAGACAATAAAAACTGATCATGGATTAGCCATACCTCTAACCTATAATAGTATGTGACTACCCAGCCCTTAACCCCGCTGCATTTCGTAATTCTCCACAACTCGCTTACAGCAGCATCATGCCCGAGGAGTAGAGCCACTGACTCAGCTACCCAAATCAGCGCCTCCATTTCCATGAGCAGCGACTCTGCCTTGACCCTGAAAGCTCAGTCTATTTATTGATCCAGGCCCAGTTCAGGTTCCCAACTATATTCGACTGGGACTACTCGATCCCCTTTATTACAATCCACAGCAGAATCATCTCTTAGCACAATCTCATACAAAGAGCAGAGTTAATGACTCAGCTACCTAAATCAGACACTCATATCCAAGAAGAGCGGCCGTTGTGAGTTCATTCTGCCTAAATCGTAGACGCTAATACAAGCCACTATTTATAGATTATAAAAACTGATCCTGGATTCGCTATATCTCTAACGTATAATAGTATGCGATAACTCAGCGCCAAACCGCCTTGCATTTCGCATTTCGAAACACTTCAGAACACGCTTCCAGCAGTACCACACCCGAGGATAAGAGCCACTGACTCAGCTACCCAAATCAGCGCCTCCATTTCCAAGAGCAGCGACTCTGCCTTGACACTGGTACCTCAATGTATTTATGGATTCATAATTAATATCCACGCCCAATTCAGCTCCCCAACTAGAAGCGACTGGGACGACTCAACCCTCTGCATTACAATCTATTGCAGAATCCTCTCATAGCACAATCTCATACAAAGAGCAGAGTCACTGACTCAGCTACCCACATCAGACACTCTATATCCAAGAAGAGTGGCTATTGTGACTTGATTCTGCCTAAATCGTAGACGCTAATCCAAGCCAGTATTTATAGACAATAAAAACTGATCATGGATTAGCCATACCTCTAACCTATAATAGTATGTGACTACCCAGCCCTTAACCCCGCTGCATTTCGTAATTCTGCACAACCCGCTTACAGCAGCATCATGCCCGAGGAGTAGAGCCACTGACTCAGCTACCCAAATCAGCGCCTCCATTTCCAAGAGCAGCGACTCTGCCTTGACCCTGAAAGCACAGTCTATTTATTGATTATAAACTATGATCCAGGCACAGTTCAGGTTCCCAACTATATGCGACTGGGACTACTCAAACCCCTTTATTACAATCCACAGCAGAATCATCTCTTAGCACAATCTCATACAAAGAGCAGAGTTACTGACTCAGCTACCTAAATCAGACACTCTATATCCAAGAAGAGCGGCCATTGTGAGTTGACTCTGCCTAAATCCCAGACGCTAATACAAGCCACTATTTATAGATTATAAAAACTGATCCTGGATTCGCTATATCTCTAACGTATAATAGTATGCGACTACTCAGCGCCAAACCGCCTTGCATTTCGCATTTCAAAACACTTCAGAAAACGCTTCTAGCAGTACCACACCCGATGATAAGAGCCACTGACTCAGCTACCCAAATCAGCGCCTCCATTTCCAAGAGCAGCGACTCTGCCTTGACACTGGTACCTCAATCTATTTATGGATTAAAAACTAATATCCACGCCCAATTCAGCTCCCCAACTAGAAGAGACTGGGACGACTTATCCCTGTGCATTACAATGTACTGCAGAATCCTCTCATAGCACAATCTCATACAAAGAGCAGAGTCACTGACTCAGCTACCCAAATCAGACACTCTATATCCAAGAAGAGTGGCCATTGTGAGTTGATTCTGCCTAAATCCTAGACGCTAATACAAGCCACTATTTATAGACAATAAAAACTGATCATGGATTAGCCATACCTCTAACCTATAATAGTATGTGACTACCCAGCCCTTAACCCCGCTGCATTTCGTAATTCTCCACAACTCGCTTACAGCAGCATCATGCCCGAGGAGTAGAGCCACTGACTCAGGTACCCAAATCAGCGCCTCCATTTCCATGAGCAGCGACTCTGCCTTGACCCTGAAAGCTCAGTCTATTTATTGATTATAAACTATGATCCAGGCCCAGTTCAGGTTCCCAACTATATGCGACTGGGACTACTCGATCCCCTTTATTACAATCCACAGCAGAATCATCTCTTAGCACAATCTCATACAAAGAGCAGAGTTACTGACTCAGCTACCTAAATCAGACACTCTATATCCAAGAAGAGCAGCCATTATGAGTTGATTCTGCCTAAATCCTAGACGCTAATACAAGCCACTATTTATAGATTATAAAAACTGATCCTGGATTCGCTATATCTCTAAAGTATAATAGTATGCGACTACTCAGCGCCAAACCGCATTGCATTTCGCATTTCGAAACACTTCAGAACTCGCTTCCAGCAGTACCACACCCGAGGATAAGAGCCACTGACTCAGCTACCAAAATCAGCGCCTCCATTTCCAAGAGCAGCGACTCTGCCTTGACACTGGTACCTCAATCTATTTATGGATTAAAAACTAATATTCACGCCTATTTCAGCTCCCCAACTAGAAGCGACTGGGACGAATCAACCCTGTGGATTACAATTTACTGCAGAATCCTCTCATAGAACAATCTCATACAAAGAGCAGAGTCACTGACTCAGCTACCCACATCAGACACTCTATATCCAAGAAGAGTGGCCATTGTGAGTTGATTCTGCCTAAATCGTAGACGCTAATACAAGCCACTATTTACAGACAATAAAAACTGATCATGGATTAGCCATACCTCTAACCTATAATAGTATGTGACTACCCAGCCCTTAACCCCGCTGCATTTCGTAATTCTCCACAACCCGCTTACAGCAGCATCATGCCCGAGGAGTAGAGCCACTGACTCAGCTACCCAAATCAGCGCCTCCATTTCCAAGAGCAGCGACTCTGCCTTGACCCTGAAAGCTCAGTCTATTTATTGATTATAAACTATGATCCAGGCCCAGTCAGGTTCCCAACTATATGCGACTGGGACTACTCAAACCCCTTTATTACAATCCACAGCAGAATCATCTCTTAGCACAATCTCATACAAAGAGCAGAGTTACTGACTCAGCTACCTAAATCAGACACTCTATATCCAAGAAGAGCGGCCATTGTGAGTTGACTCTGCCGAAATCCTAGACGCTAATACAAGCCACTATTTATAGATTATAAAAACTGATCCTGGATTCGCTATATCTCTAACGTATAATAGTATGCGACTACTCAGCGCCAAACCGCCTTGCATTTCGCATTTCGAAACACTTCAGAACACGCTTCCAGCAGTACCACACCCGAGGATAAGAGCCACTGACTCAGCTACCCAAATCAGCGCCTCCATTTCCAAGAGCAGCGACTCTGCCTTGACACTGGTACCTCAATCTATTTATGGATTAAAAACTAATATCCACGCCCAATTGAGCTCCCCAACTAGAAGCGACTGGGACGACTCATCCCTGTGCATTACAATCTACTGCAGAATCCTCTCATAGCACAATCTCATACAAAGAGCAGAGTCACTGACTCAGCTACCCAAATCAGACACTCTATATCCAAGAAGAGTGGCCATTGTGAGTTGATTCTGCCTAAATCCTAGACGCTAATACAAGCCACTATTTATAGACAATAAAAACTGATCATGGATTAGCCATACCTCTAACCTATAATAGTATGTGACTACCCAGCCCTTAACCCCGCTGCATTTCGTAATTCTCCACAACCCGCTTACAGCAGCATCATGCCCGAGGAGTAGAGCCACTGACTCAGCTACCCAAATCAGCGCCTCCATTTCCAAGAGCAGCGACTCTGCCTTGACCCTGAAAGCTCAGTCTATTTATTGATTATAAACTATTATCCAGGCCCAGTTCAGGTTCCCAACTATATGCGACTGGGACTTCTCAATCCCCTTTATTACAATCAACAGCAGAATCATCTCTTAGCACAATCTCATACAAAGAGCAGAGTTACTGACTCAGCTACCTAAATCAGACACTCTATATCCAAGAAGAGCGGCCATTGTGAGTTAATTCTGCCTAAATCCTAGACGCTAATACAAGCCACTATTTATAGATTATAAAAACTGATACTGGATTCGCTATATCTCTAAAGTATAATAGTATGCGTCTACTCAGCGCCAAACCGCCTTGCATTTTGCATTTCGAAACACTTCAGAACACGCTTCCAGCAGTACCACACCCGAGGATAAGAGCCACTGACTCAGCTACCCAAATCAGCGCCTCCAATTCCAAGGGCAGCGACTCTGCCTTGACACTGGTACCTCAATCTATTTATGGATTAAAAACTAATATCCACGCCTAATTCAGCTCCCCAACTAAAAGCGACTGGGACGACTCATCCCTGTGCATTACAATCTACTGCAGAATCCTCTCATAGCACAATCTCATACAAAGAGCAGAGTCACTGACTCAGCTACCCAAATCAGACACTCTATATCCAAGAAGAGTGGCCATTGTGAGTTGATTCTGCCTAAATCCTAGACGCTAATACACGACACTATTAATAGACAATAAAAACAGATTATGGATTTGCCATACCTCTAACCTATAATAGTATGTGACTAACCAGCCCTTAACCCCGCTGCATTTCGTAGTTCTCCACAACTCGCTTACAGCAGCATCATGCCCGAGGAGTAGAGCCACTGACTCAGGTACCCAAATCAGCCCCTCCATTTCCATGAACAGCGACTCTGCCTTGACCCTGAAAGTTCAGTCTATTTATTGATTATAAACTATGATCCAGGCCCAGTCAGGTTCCCAACTATATGCGACTGGGACTACTCAATCCCCTTTATTACAATCCACAGCAGAATCATCTCTTCGCACAATCTCATACAAAGAGCAGAGTTACTGACTCAGCTACCTAAATCAGACACTCTATATCCAAGAAGAGCGGCCATTGTGAGTTGATTCTGTCTAAATCCTAGACGCTAATACAAGCCACTATTTATAGATTATAAAAACTGATTCTGGATTCGCTATATCTCTAACGTATAATAGTATGCGACTACTCAGCGCCAAACCGCCTTGCATTTCGCATTTCGAAACACTTCAGAACACGCTTCCAGCAGTACCACACCCGAGGATAAGAGCCACTGACTCAGCTACCCAAATCAGCGCCTCCAATTCCAAGAGCAGCGAATCTGCCTTGACACTGGTACCTCAATCTATTTATGGATTAAAAACTAATATCCACGCCTAATTCAGCTCCCCAACTAGAAGCGACTGGGACGACTCATCCCTGTGCATTACAATCTACAGCAGAATCCTCTCAGAGCACAATCTCATACAAAGAGCAGAGTCACTGACTCAGCTACCCAAATCAGACACTCTATATCCAAGAAGAGTGGCCATTGTGAGTTGATTCTGCCTAAATCCTAGACGCTAATACAAGCCACTATTTATAGACAATAAAAACTGATCGTGGATTAGCCATACCTCTAACCTATAATAGTATGTGACTACCCAGCCCTTAACCCCGCTGCATTTCGTAATTCTCCACAACCCACTTACAGCAGCATCATGCCCGAGGAGTATAGCCACTGACTCAGCTACCCAAATCAGCGCCTCCATTTCCAAGAGCAGCGACTCTGCCTTGACCCTGAAAGCTCAGTCTATTTATTGATTATAAACTATGATCCAGGCCCAGTTCAGGTTCCCAACTATATGCGACTGGGACTACTCGATCCCCTTTCTTACAATCCACAGCAGAATCATCTCTTAGCACAATCTCATACAAAGAGCAGAGTTAATGACTCAGCTACCTAAATCAGACACTCATATCCAAGAAGCGCGGCCATTGTGAGTTGATTCTGCCTAAATCCTAGACGCTAATACAAGCCACTATTTATAGATTATAAAAACTGATCCTGGATTCGCTATATCTCTAACGTTTAATAGTATGCGACTACTCAGCGCCAAACCGCCTTGCATTTCGCATTTCGAAACACTTCAGAACACGCTTCCAGCAGTACCACACCCGAGGATAAGAGCCACTGACTCAGCTACCCAAATCAGCGCCTCCATTTCCAAGAGCAGCGACTCTGCCTTGACACTGGTACCTCAATCTATTTATGGATTCATAATTAATATCCACGCCCAATTCAGCTCCCCAACTAGAAGCGACTGGGACGACTCAACCCTGTGCATTACAATCTACTGCAGAATCCTCTCATAGCACAATCTCATACAAAGAGCAGAGTCACTGACTCAGCTACCTAAATCAGACACTCTATATCCAAGAAGAGCGGCCATTGTGAGTTGATTCTGTCTAAATCCTAGACGCTAATACAAGCCACTATTTATAGATTATAAAAACTGATTCTGGATTCGCTATATCTCTAACGTATAATAGTATGCGACTACTCAGCGCCAAACCGCCTTGCA
This sequence comes from Triturus cristatus, assembly GCF_964204655.1. Taxonomy (NCBI): domain Eukaryota; kingdom Metazoa; phylum Chordata; class Amphibia; order Caudata; family Salamandridae; genus Triturus; species Triturus cristatus. The sequence continues at coordinate 1,473,518,555 of NC_140591.1, read as the reverse complement.
TTTCGCATTTCGAAACACTTCAGAACACGCTTCCAGCAGTACCACACCCGAGGATAAGAGCCACTGACTCAGCTACCCAAATCAGCGCCTCCAATTCCAAGAGCAGCGAATCTGCCTTGACACTGGTACCTCAATCTATTTATGGATTAAAAACTAATATCCACGCCTAATTCAGCTCCCCAACTAGAAGCGACTGGGACGACTCATCCCTGTGCATTACAATCTACAGCAGAATCCTCTCAGAGCACAATCTCATACAAAGAGCAGAGTCACTGACTCAGCTACCCAAATCAGACACTCCATATCCAAGAAGAGTGGCCATTGTGAGTTGATTCTGCCTAAATCCCAGACACTAATACAAGCCACTATTTATAGACAATAGAAACTGATCATGGATTAGCCATACCTCTAACCTATAATAGTATGTGACTACCCAGCCCTTAACCCCGCTGCATTTCGTAATTCTCCACAACTCGCTTACAGCAGCATCATGCCCGAGGAGTAGAGCCACTGACTCAGCTACCCAAATCAGCGCCTCCATTTCCATGAGCAGCGACTCTGCCTTGACCCTGAAAGCTCAGTCTATTTATTGATCCAGGCCCAGTTCAGGTTCCCAACTATATTCGACTGGGACTACTCGATCCCCTTTATTACAATCCACAGCAGAATCATCTCTTAGCACAATCTCATACAAAGAGCAGAGTTAATGACTCAGCTACCTAAATCAGACACTCATATCCAAGAAGAGCGGCCGTTGTGAGTTCATTCTGCCTAAATCCTAGACGCTAATACAAGCCACTATTTATAGATTATAAAAACTGATCCTGGATTCGCTATATCTCTAACGTATAATAGTATGCGATAACTCAGCGCCAAACCGCCTTGCATTTCGCATTTCGAAACACTTCAGAACACGCTTCCAGCAGTACCACACCCGAGGATAAGAGCCACTGACTCAGCTACCCAAATCAGCGCCTCCATTTCCAAGAGCAGCGACTCTGCCTTGACACTGGTACCTCAATGTATTTATGGATTCATAATTAATATCCACGCCCAATTCAGCTCCCCAACTAGAAGCGACTGGGACGACTCAACCCTCTGCATTACAATCTATTGCAGAATCCTCTCATAGCACAATCTCATACAAAGAGCAGAGTCACTGACTCAGCTACCCACATCAGACACTCTATATCCAAGAAGAGTGGCTATTGTGACTTGATTCTGCCTAAATCGTAGACGCTAATCCAAGCCAGTATTTATAGACAATTAAAACTGATCATGGATTAGCCATACCTCTAACCTATAATAGTATGTGACTACCCAGCCCTTAACCCCGCTGCATTTCGTAATTCTGCACCACCCGCTTACAGCAGCATCATGCCCGAGGAGTAGAGCCACTGACTCAGCTACCCAAATCAGCGCCTCCATTTCCAAGAGCAGCGACTCTGCCTTGACCCTGAAAGCACAGTCTATTTATTGATTATAAACTATGATCCAGGCACAGTTCAGGTTCCCAACTATATGCGACTGGGACTACTCAAACCCCTTTATTACAATCCACAGCAGAATCATCTCTTAGCACAATCTCATACAAAGAGCAGAGTTACTGACTCAGCTACCTAAATCAGACACTCTATATCCAAGAAGAGCGGCCATTGTGAGTTGACTCTGCCTAAATCCCAGACGCTAATACAAGCCACTATTTATAGATTATAAAAACTGATCCTGGATTCGCTATATCTCTAACGTATAATAGTATGCGACTACTCAGCGCCAAACCGCCTTGCATTTCGCATTTCAAAACACTTCAGAACACGCTTCCAGCAGTACCACACCCGATGATAAGAGCCACTGACTCAGCTACCCAAATCAGCGCCTCCATTTCCAAGAGCAGCGACTCTGCCTTGACACTGGTACCTCAATCTATTTATGGATTAAAAACTAATATCCACGCCCAATTCAGCTCCCCAACTAGAAGCGACTGGGACGACTTATCCCTGTGCATTACAATGTACTGCAGAATCCTCTCATAGCACAATCTCATACAAAGAGCAGAGTCACTGACTCAGCTACCCAAATCAGACACTCTATATCCAAGAAGAGTGGCCATTGTGAGTTGATTCTGCCTAAATCCTAGACGCTAATACAAGCCACTATTTATAGACAATAAAAACTGATCATGGATTAGCCATACCTCTAACCTATAATAGTATGTGACTACCCAGCCCTTAACCCCGCTGCATTTCGTAATTCTCCACAACTCGCTTACAGCAGCATCATGCCCGAGGAGTAGAGCCACTGACTCAGGTACCCAAATCAGCGCCTCCATTTCCATGAGCAGCGACTGTGCCTTGACCCTGAAAGCTCAGTCTATTTATTGATTATAAACTATGATCCAGGCCCAGTTCAGGTTCCCAACTATATGCGACTGGGACTACTCGATCCCCTTTATTACAATCCACAGCAGAATCATCTCTTAGCACAATCTCATACAAAGAGCAGAGTTAATGACTCAGCTACCTAAATCAGACACTCATATCCAAGAAGAGCGGCCATTGTGAGTTCATTCTGCCTAAACCCTAGACGCTAATACAAACTACTATTTATAGATTATAAAAACTGATCCTGGATTCGCTACATCTCTAACATATAATAGTATGCGACTACTCAGCGCCAAACCGCCTTGCATTTCGCATTTCGAAACACTTCAGAACACGCTTCCAGCAGTACCACACCCGAGGATAAGAGCCACTGACTCAGCTACCCAAATCAGCGCCTCCATTTCCAAGAGCAGCGACTCTGTCTTGACACTGGTACCGCAATCTATTTATGGATTCATAATTAATATCCACGCCCAATTCAGCTCCCCAACTAGAAGCGACTGGGACGACTCAACCCTGTGCATTACAATCTACTGCAGAATCCTCTCATAGCACAATCTCATACAAAGAGCAGAGTCACTGACTCAGCTACCCAAATCAGACAATCTATATCCAAGAAGAGCGACCATTGTGAGTTGATTCTGCCTAAATCCTAGACGCTAATACAAGCCACTATTTATAGATTATAAAAACTGATCCTGGATTCGCTATATCTCTAACGTTTAATAGTATGCGACTACTCAGCGCCAAACCGCCTTGCATTTCGCATTTCGAAACACTTCAGAACACGCTTCCAGCAGTACCACACCCGAGGATAAGAGCCACTGACTCAGCTACCCAAATCAGCGCCTCCATTTCCAAGAGCAGCGACTCTGCCTTGACACTGGTACCACAATCTATTTATGGATTCATAATTAATATCCACGCCCAATTCAGCTCCCCAACTAGAAGCGACTGGGACGACTCAACCCTGTGCATTACAATCTACTGCAGAATCCTCTCATAGCACAATCTCATACAAAGAGCAGAGTCACTGACTCAGCTACCTAAATCAGACACTCTATATCCAAGAAGAGCGGCCATTGTGAGTTGATTCTGTCTAAATCCTAGACGCTAATACAAGCCACTATTTATAGATTATAAAAACTGATTCTGGATTCGCTATATCTCTAACGTATAATAGTATGCGACTACTCAGCGCCAAACCGCCTTGCATTTCGCATTTCGAAACACTTCAGAACACGCTTCCAGCAGTACCACACCCGAGGATAAGAGCCACTGACTCAGCTACCCAAATCAGCGCCTCCAATTCCAAGAGCAGCGAATCTGCCTTGACACTGGTACCTCAATCTATTTATGGATTAAAAACTAATATCCACGCCTAATTCAGCTCCCCAACTAGAAGCGACTGGGACGACTCATCCCTGTGCATTACAATCTACAGCAGAATCCTCTCAGAGCACAATCTCATACAAAGAGCAGAGTCACTGACTCAGCTACCCAAATCAGACACTCTATATCCAAGAAGAGTGGCCATTGTGAGTTGATTCTGCCTAAATCCTAGACGCTAATACAAGCCACTATTTATAGACAATAAAACGGATCGTGGATTAGCCATACCTCTAACCTATAATAGTATGTGACTACCCAGCCCTTAACCCCGCTGCATTTAGTAATTCTCCACAACCCACTTACAGCAGCATCATGCCCGAGGAGTATAGCCACTGACTCAGCTACCCAAATCAGCGCCTCCATTTCCAAGAGCAGCGACTCTGCCTTGACCCTGAAAGCTCAGTCTATTTATTGATTATAAACTATGATCCAGGCCCAGTTCAGGTTCCCAACTATATGCGACTGGGACTACTCGATCCCCTTTCTTACAATCCACAGCAGAATCATCTCTTAGCACAATCTAATACAAAGAGCAGAGTTAATGACTCAGCTACCTAAATCAGACACTCATATCCAAGAAGAGCGGCCATTGTGAGTTGATTCTGCCTAAATCCTAGACGCTAATACAAGCCACTATTTATAGATTATAAAAACTGATCCTGGATTCGCTATATCTCTAAAGTTTAATAGTATGCGACTACTCAGCGCCAAACCGCCTTGCATTTCGCATTTCGAAACACTTCAGAACACGCTTCCAGCAGTACCACACCCGAGGATAAGAGCCACTGACTCAGCTACCCAAATCAGCGCCTCCATTTCCAAGAGCAGCGACTCTGCCTTGACACTGGTACCTCAATCTATTTATGGATTCATAATTAATATCCACGCCCAATTCAGCTCCCCAACTAGAAGCGACTGGGACGACTCAACCCTGTGGATTACAATCTACTGCAGAATCCTCTCATAGCACAATCTCATACAAAAAGCAGAGTCACTGACTCAGCTACCCACATCAGACACTCTATATCCAAGAAGAGTGGCCATTGTGAGTTGATTCTGCCTAAATCGTAGACGCTAATACAAGCCACTATTTATAGACAATAAAAACTGATCATGGATTAGCCATACCTCTAACCTATAATAGTATGTGACTACCCAGCCCTTAACCCCGCTGCATTTCGTAATTCTCCACAACCCGCTTACAGCAGCATCATGCCTGAGGAGTAGAGCCACTGACTCAGCTACCCAAATCAGCGCCTCCATTTCCAAGAGCAGCGACTCTGCCTTGACCCTGAAAGCTCAGTCTATTAATTGATTATAAACTATGATCCAGGCCCAGTTCAGGTTCCCAACTATATGCGACTGGGACTACTTAATCCCCTTTATTACAATCCACAGCAGAATCATCTCTTAGCACAATCTCATACAAAGAGCAGAGTTACTGACTCAGCTACCTAAATCAGACACTCTATATCCAAGAAGAGCGGCCATTGTGCGTTGATTCTGCCTAAATCCTAGACGCTAATACAAGCCACTATTTATAGATTATAAAAACTGATCCTGGATTCGCTATATCTCTAATGTATAAAAGTATGCGACTACTCAGCGCCAAACCGCCTTGCATTTCGCATTTCGAAACACTTCAGAACACGCTTCCAGCAGTACCACACCCGAGGATAAGAGCCACTGACTCAGCTACCAAAATCAGCGCCTCCATTTCCAAGAGCAGCGACTCTGCCTTGACACTGGTACCTCAATGTATTTATGGATTAAAAACTAATATCCACGCCTATTTCAGCTCCCCAACTAGAATCGACTGGGACGACTCATCCCTGTGCATTACAATCTACTGCAGAATCCTCTCATAGCACAATCTCATACAAAGAGCAGAGTCACTGACTCAGCTACCCAATTCAGACACTCTATATCCAAGAAGAGTGGCCATTGTGAGTTGATTCTGCCTAAATCCTAGACGCTAATACAAGCCACTATTTATAGACAATAAAAACTGATCATGGATTAGCCATACCTCTAACCTATAATAGTATGTGACTAACCAGCCCTTAACCCCGCTGCATTTTGTAATTCTCCACAACTCGCTTACAGCAGCATCATGCCCGAGGAGTAGAGCCACTGACTCAGGTACCCAAATCAGCGCCTCCATTTCCATGAACAGCGACTCTGCCTTGACCCTGAAAGTTCAGTCTATTTATTGATTATAAACTATGATCCAGGCCCAGTCAGGTTCCCAACTATATGCGACTGGGACTACTCAATCCCCTTTATTACAATCCACAGCAGAATCATCTCTTCGCACAATCTCATACAAAGAGCAGAGTTACTGACTCAGCTACCTAAATCAGACACTCTATATCCAAGAAGAGTGGCCATTGTGAGTTGATTCTGTCTAAATCCTAGACGCTAATACAAGCCACTATTTATAGATTATAAAAACTGATCCTGGATTCGCTATATCTCTAACGTATAATAGTATGCGACTACCCAGCCCTTAACCCCGCTGCATTATGTAATTCTCCACAACCCGCTTACAGCAGCATCATGCCCGAGGAGTATAGCCACTGACTCAGCTACCCAAATCAGCGCCTCCATTTCCAAGAGCAGCGACTCTGCCTTGACCCTGAAAGCTCAGTCTATTTATTGATTATAAACTATGATCCAGGCCCAGTTCAGGTTCCCAACTATATGCGACTGGGACTACTCAATCCCCTTTATTACAATCCACAGCAGAATCATCTCTTAGCACAATCTCATACAAAGAGCAGAGTTAATGACTCAGCTACCTAAATCAGACACTCTATATCCAAGAAGAGCGGCCATTATGAGTTGATTCTGCCTAAATCCTAGACGCTAATACAAGCCACTATTTATAGATTATAAAAACTGATCCTGGATTCGCTATATCTCTAACGTATAATAGTATGCGATAACTCAGCGCCAAACCGCCTTGCATTTCGCATTTCGAAACACTTCAGAACACGCTTCCAGCAGTACCACACCCGAGGATAAGAGCCACTGACTCAGCTACCCAAATCAGCGCCTCCATTTCCAAGAGCAGCGACTCTGCCTTGACACTTGAACCTCAATCTTTTTATGGATTCATAATTAATATCCACGCCCAATTCAGCTCCCCAACTAGAATCGACTGGGACGACTCATCCCTGTGCATTACAATCTACTGCAGAATCCTCTCATAGCACAATCTCATACAAAGAGCAGAGTCACTGACTCAGCTACCCCCATCAGACACTCTATATCCAAGAAGAGTGGCCATTGTGAGTTGATTCTGCCTAAATCGTAGACGCTAATACAAGCCACTATTTATAGACAATAAAAACTGATCATGGATTAGCCATACCTCTAACCTATAATAGTATGTGACTACCCAGCCCTTAACCCCGCTGCATTTAGTAATTCTCCACAACTCGCTTACAGCAGCATCATGCCCGAGGAGTAGAGCCACTGACTCAGGTACCCAAATCAGCGCCTCCATTTCCATGAACAGCGACTCTGCCTTGACCCTGAAAGTTCAGTCTATTTATTGATTATAAACTATGATCCAGGCCCAGTCAGGTTCCCAACTATATGCGACTGGGACTACTCAATCCCCTTTATTACAATCCACAGCAGAATCATCTCTTCGCACAATCTCATACAAAGAGCAGAGTTACTGACTCAGCTACCCAAATCAGACACTCTATTTCCAAGAAGAGTGGCCATTGTGAGTTGATTCTGCCTAAATCCTAGACGCTAATACACGACACTATTAATAGACAATAAAAACAGATTATGGATTTGCCATACCTCTAACCTATAATAGTATGTGACTAACCAGCCCTTAACCCCGCTGCATTTCGTAATTCTCCACAACTCGCTTACAGCAGCATCATGCCCGAGGAGTAGAGCCACTGACTCAGGTACCCAAATCAGCGCCTCCATTTCCATGAACAGCGACTCTGCCTTGACCCTGAAAGTTCAGTCTATTTATTGATTATAAACTATGATCCAGGCCCAGTCAGGTTCCCAACTATATGTGACTGGGACTACTCAATCCCCTTTATTACAATCCACAGCAGAATCATCTCTTCGCACAATCTCATACAAAGAGCAAAGTTACTGACTCAGCTACCTAAATCAGACACTCTATTTCCAAGAAGAGCGGCCATTGTGAGTTGATTCTGTCTAAATCCTAGACGCTAATACAAGCCACTATTTATAGATTATAAAAACTGATTCTGGATTCGCTATATCTCTAACGTATAATAGTATGCGACTACTCAGCGCCAAACCGCCTTGCATTTCGCATTTCGAAACACTTCAGAACACGCTTCCAGCAGTACCACACCCGAGGATAAGAGCCACTGACTCAGCTACCCAAATCAGCGCCTCCAATTCCAAGAGCAGCGAATCTGCCTTGACACTGGTACCTCAATCTATTTATGGATTAAAAACTAATATCCACGCCTAATTCAGCTCCCCAACTAGAAGAGACTGGGACGACTCATCCCTGTGCATTACAATCTACTGCAGAATCCTCTCATAGCACAATCTCATACAAAGAGCAGAGTCACTGACTCAGCTACCCACATCAGACACTCTATATCCAAGAAGAGTGGCCATTGTGAGTTGATTCTGCCTAAATCGTAGACGCTAATACAAGCCACTATTTATAGACAATAAAAACTGATCATGGATTAGCCATACCTCTAACCTATAATAGTATGTGACTACCCAGCCCTTAACCGCGCTGCATTTCGTAATTCTGCACAACCCGCTTACAGCAGCATCATGCCTGAGGAGTTGAGCCACTGACTCAGCTACCCAAATCAGCGCCTCCATTTCCAAGAGCAGCGACTCTGCCTTGACCCTGAAAGCTCAGTCTATTTATTGATTATAAACTATGATCCAGGCACAGTTCAGGTTCCCAACTATATGCGACTGGGACTACTCAAACCCCTTTATTACAATCCACAGCAGAATCATCTCTTAGCACAATCTCATACAAAGAGCAGAGTTACTGACTCAGCTACTTAAATCAGACACTCTATATCCAAGAAGAGCGGCCATTGTGAGTTGACTCTGCCTAAAAACCTAGACGCTAATACAAGCCACTATTTATAGATTATAAAAACTGATCCTGGATTCGCTATATCTCTAACGTATAATAGTATGCGACTACTCAGCGCCAAACCGCCTTGCATTTCGCATTTCGAAACACTTCAGAACACGCTTCCAGCAGTACCACACCCGAGGATAAGAGCCACTGACTCAGCTACCCAAATCAGCGCCTCCATTTCCAAGAGCAGCGACTCTGCCTTGACACTGGTACCTCAATCTATTTATGGATTAAAAACTAATATCCACGCCCAATTCAGCTCCCCAACTAGAAGCAACTGGGACGACTCATCCCTGTGCATTACAATCTACTGCAGAATCCTCTCATAGCACAATCTCATACAAAGAGCAGAGTCACTGACTCAGCTACCCAGATCAGACACTCTATATCCAAGAAGAGTGGCCATTGTGAGTTGATTCTGCCTAAATCCTAGACGCTAATACAAGCCACTATTTATAGACAATAAAAACTGATCATGGATTAGCCATACCTCTAACCTATAATAGTATGTGACTACCCAGCCCTTAACCCCGCTGCATTTCGTAATTCTCCACAACTCGCTTACAGCAGCATCATGCCCGAGGAGTAGAGCCACTGACTCAGGTACACAAATCAGCGCCTCCATTTCCATGAACAGCGACTCTGCCTTGACCCTGAAAGTTCAGTCTATTTATTGATTATAAACTATGATCCAGGCCCAGTCAGGTTCCCAACTATATGCGACTGGGACTACTCAATCCCCTTTATTACAATCCACAGCAGAATCATCTCTTCGCACAATCTCATACAAAGAGCAGAGTTACTGACTCAGCTACCTAAATCAGACACTCTATATCCAAGAAGAGCGGCCATTGTGAGTTGATTCTGTCTAAATCCTAGACCCTAATACAAGCCACTATTTATAGATTATAAAAACTGATCCTGGATTCGCTATATCTCTAACGTATAATGGTATGCGACTACCCAGCCCTTAACTCCGCTGCATTTCGTAATTCTCCACAACCCGCTTACAGCAGCATCATGCCCGAGGAGTAGAGCCACTGACTCAGCTACCCAAATCAGCGCCTCCATTTCCAAGAGCAGCGACTCTGCCTTGACCCTGAAAGCTCAGTCTATTTATTGATTATAAACTATGATCCAGGCCCAGTTCAGGTTTCCAACTATATGCGACTGGGACTACTCAATCCCCTTTATTACAATCCACAGCAGAATCATCTCTTAGCACAATCTCATACAAAGAGCAGAGTTACTGACTCAGCTACCTAAATCAGACACTCTATATCCAAGAAGAGCGGCCATTGTGAGTTGATTCTGCCTAAATCCTAGACGCTAATACAAGCTACTATTTATAGATTATAAAAACTGATCCTGGATTCGCTATATCTCTAACGTATAATAGTATGCGATAACTCAGCGCCAAACCGCCTTGCATTTCGCATTTCGAAACACTTCAGAACACGCTTCCAGCAGTACCACACCCGAGGATAAGAGCCACTGACTCAGCTACCCAAATCAGCGCCTCCATTTCCAAGAGCAGCGACTCTGCCTTGACCCTGAAAGCTCAGTCTATTTATTGATTATAAACTATGATCCAGGCACAGTTCAGGTTCCCAACTATATGCGACTGGGACTACTCAAACCCCTTTATTACAATCCACGGCAGAATACTCTCTTAGCACAATCTCATACAAAGAGCAGAGTTACTGACTCAGCTACCTAAATCAGACACTCTATATCCAAGAAGAGCGGCCATTGTGAGTTGACTCTGCCTAAATCCTAGACGCTAATACAAGCCACTATTTATAGATTATAAAAACTGATACTGGATTCGCTATATCTCTAACGTATAATAGTATGCGTCTACTCAGCGCCAAACCGCCTTGCATTTCGCATTTCGAAACACTTCAGAACACGCTTCCAGCAGTACCACACCCGAGGATAAGAGCCACTGACTCAGCTACCCAAATCAGCGCCTCCATTTCCAAGAGCAGCGACTCTGCCTTGACACTGGTACCTCAATCTATTTATGGATTAAAAACTAATATCCACGCCCAATTCAGCTCCCCAACTAGAAGCGACTGGGACGACTCATCCCTGTGCATTACAATCTACTGCAGAATCCTCTCATAGCACAATCTCATACAAAGAGCAGAGTCACTGACTCAGCTACCCAGATCAGACACTCTATATCCAAGAAGAGTGGCCATTGTGAGTTGATTCTGCCTAAATCCTAGACGCTAATACAAGCCACTATTTATAGACAATAAAAACTGATCATGGATTAGCCATACCTCTAACCTATAATAGTATGTGATTACCCAGCCCTTAACCCCGCTGCATTTCGTAATTCTCCACAACTCGCTTACAGCAGCATCATGCCCGAGGAGTAGAGCCACTGACTCAGGTACACAAATCAGCGCCTCCATTTCCATGAACAGCGACTCTGCCTTGACCCTGAAAGTTCAGTCTATTTATTGATTATAAACTATGATCCAGGCCCAGTCAGGTTCCCAACTATATGCGACTGGGACTACTCAATCCCCTTTATTACAATCCACAGCAGAATCATCTCTTCGCACAATCTCATACAAAGAGCAGAGTTAATGACTCAGCTACCTAAATCAGACACTCATATCCAAGAAGAGCGGCCATTGTGAGTTCATTCTGCCTAAACCCTAGACGCTAATACAAACTACTATTTATAGATTATAAAAACTGATCCTGGATTCGCTACATCTCTAACATATAATAGTATGCGACTACTCAGCGCCAAACCGCCTTGCATTTCGCATTTCGAAACACTTCAGAACACGCTTCCAGCAGTACCACACCCGAGGATAAGAGCCACTGACTCAGCTACCCAAATCAGCGCCTCCATTTCCAAGAGCAGCGACTCTGTCTTGACACTGGTACCGCAATCTATTTATGGATTCATAATTAATATCCACGCCCAATTCAGCTCCCCAACTAGAAGCGACTGGGACGACTCAACCCTGTGCATTACAATCTACTGCAGAATCCTCTCATAGCACAATCTCATACAAAGAGCAGAGTCACTGACTCAGCTACCCAAATCAGACAATCTATATCCAAGAAGAGCGACCATTGTGAGTTGATTCTGCCTAAATCCTAGACGCTAATACAAGCCACTATTTATAGATTATAAAAACTGATCCTGGATTCGCTATATCTCTAACGTTTAATAGTATGCGACTACTCAGCGCCAAACCGCCTTGCATTTCGCATTTCGAAACACTTCAGAACACGCTTCCAGCAGTACCACACCCGAGGATAAGAGCCACTGACTCAGCTACCCAAATCAGCGCCTCCATTTCCAAGAGCAGCGACTCTGCCTTGACACTGGTACCACAATCTATTTATGGATTCATAATTAATATCCACGCCCAATTCAGCTCCCCAACTAGAAGCGACTGGGACGACTCAACCCTGTGCATTACAATCTACTGCAGAATCCTCTCATAGCACAATCTCATACAAAGAGCAGAGTCACTGACTCAGCTACCTAAATCAGACACTCTATATCCAAGAAGAGCGGCCATTGTGAGTTGATTCTGTCTAAATCCTAGACGCTAATACAAGCCACTATTTATAGATTATAAAAACTGATTCTGGATTCGCTATATCTCTAACGTATAATAGTATGCGACTACTCAGCGCCAAACCGCCTTGCATTTCGCATTTCGAAACACTTCAGAACACGCTTCCAGCAGTACCACACCCGAGGATAAGAGCCACTGACTCAGCTACCCAAATCAGCGCCTCCAATTCCAAGAGCAGCGAATCTGCCTTGACACTGGTACCTCAATCTATTTATGGATTAAAAACTAATATCCACGCCTAATTCAGCTCCCCAACTAGAAGCGACTGGGACGACTCATCCCTGTGCATTACAATCTACAGCAGAATCCTCTCAGAGCACAATCTCATACAAAGAGCAGAGTCACTGACTCAGCTACCCAAATCAGACACTCTATATCCAAGAAGAGTGGCCATTGTGAGTTGATTCTGCCTAAATCCTAGACGCTAATACAAGCCACTATTTATAGACAATAAAACGGATCGTGGATTAGCCATACCTCTAACCTATAATAGTATGTGACTACCCAGCCCTTAACCCCGCTGCATTTAGTAATTCTCCACAACCCACTTACAGCAGCATCATGCCCGAGGAGTATAGCCACTGACTCAGCTACCCAAATCAGCGCCTCCATTTCCAAGAGCAGCGACTCTGCCTTGACCCTGAAAGCTCAGTCTATTTATTGATTATAAACTATGATCCAGGCCCAGTTCAGGTTCCCAACTATATGCGACTGGGACTACTCGATCCCCTTTCTTACAATCCACAGCAGAATCATCTCTTAGCACAATCTAATACAAAGAGCAGAGTTAATGACTCAGCTACCTAAATCAGACACTCATATCCAAGAAGAGCGGCCATTGTGAGTTGATTCTGCCTAAATCCTAGACGCTAATACAAGCCACTATTTATAGATTATAAAAACTGATCCTGGATTCGCTATATCTCTAAAGTTTAATAGTATGCGACTACTCAGCGCCAAACCGCCTTGCATTTCGCATTTCGAAACACTTCAGAACACGCTTCCAGCAGTACCACACCCGAGGATAAGAGCCACTGACTCAGCTACCCAAATCAGCGCCTCCATTTCCAAGAGCAGCGACTCTGCCTTGACACTGGTACCTCAATCTATTTATGGATTCATAATTAATATCCACGCCCAATTCAGCTCCCCAACTAGAAGCGACTGGGACGACTCAGCCCTGTGGATTACAATCTACTGCAGAATCCTCTCATAGCACAATCTCATACAAAAAGCAGAGTCACTGACTCAGCTACCCACATCAGACACTCTATATCCAAGAAGAGTGGCCATTGTGAGTTGATTCTGCCTAAATCGTAGACGCTAATACAAGCCACTATTTATAGACAATAAAAACTGATCATGGATTAGCCATACCTCTAACCTATAATAGTATGTGACTACCCAGCCCTTAACCCCGCTGCATTTCGTAATTCTCCACAACCCGCTTACAGCAGCATCATGCCTGAGGAGTAGAGCCACTGACTCAGCTACCCAAATCAGCGCCTCCATTTCCAAGAGCAGCGACTCTGCCTTGACCCTGAAAGCTCAGTCTATTAATTGATTATAAACTATGATCCAGGCCCAGTTCAGGTTCCCAACTATATGCGACTGGGACTACTTAATCCCCTTTATTACAATCCACAGCAGAATCATCTCTTAGCACAATCTCATACAAAGAGCAGAGTTACTGACTCAGCTACCTAAATCAGACACTCTATATCCAAGAAGAGCGGCCATTGTGCGTTGATTCTGCCTAAATCCTAGACGCTAATACAAGCCACTATTTATAGATTATAAAAACTGATCCTGGATTCGCTATATCTCTAATGTATAAAAGTATGCGACTACTCAGCGCCAAACCGCCTTGCATTTCGCATTTCGAAACACTTCAGAACACGCTTCCAGCAGTACCACACCCGAGGATAAGAGCCACTGACTCAGCTACCAAAATCAGCGCCTCCATTTCCAAGAGCAGCGACTCTGCCTTGACACTGGTACCTCAATGTATTTATGGATTAAAAACTAATATCCACGCCTATTTCAGCTCCCCAACTAGAATCGACTGGGACGACTCATCCCTGTGCATTACAATCTACTGCAGAATCCTCTCATAGCACAATCTCATACAAAGAGCAGAGTCACTGACTCAGCTACCCAATTCAGACACTCTATATCCAAGAAGAGTGGCCATTGTGAGTTGATTCTGCCTAAATCCTAGACGCTAATACAAGCCACTATTTATAGACAATAAAAACTGATCATGGATTAGCCATACCTCTAACCTATAATAGTATGTGACTAACCAGCCCTTAACCCCGCTGCATTTTGTAATTCTCCACAACTCGCTTACAGCAGCATCATGCCCGAGGAGTAGAGCCACTGACTCAGGTACCCAAATCAGCGCCTCCATTTCCATGAACAGCGACTCTGCCTTGACCCTGAAAGTTCAGTCTATTTATTGATTATAAACTATGATCCAGGCCCAGTCAGGTTCCCAACTATATGCGACTGGGACTACTCAATCCCCTTTATTACAATCCACAGCAGAATCATCTCTTCGCACAATCTCATACAAAGAGCAGAGTTACTGACTCAGCTACCTAAATCAGACACTCTATATCCAAGAAGAGTGGCCATTGTGAGTTGATTCTGTCTAAATCCTAGACGCTAATACAAGCCACTATTTATAGATTATAAAAACTGATCCTGGATTCGCTATATCTCTAACGTATAATAGTATGCGACTACCCAGCCCTTAACCCCGCTGCATTATGTAATTCTCCACAACCCGCTTACAGCAGCATCATGCCCGAGGAGTATAGCCACTGACTCAGCTACCCAAATCAGCGCCTCCATTTCCAAGAGCAGCGACTCTGCCTTGACCCTGAAAGCTCAGTCTATTTATTGATTATAAACTATGATCCAGGCCCAGTTCAGGTTCCCAACTATATGCGACTGGGACTACTCAATCCCCTTTATTACAATCCACAGCAGAATCATCTCTTAGCACAATCTCATACAAAGAGCAGAGTTAATGACTCAGCTACCTAAATCAGACACTCTATATCCAAGAAGAGCGGCCATTATGAGTTGATTCTGCCTAAATCCTAGACGCTAATACAAGCCACTATTTATAGATTATAAAAACTGATCCTGGATTCGCTATATCTCTAACGTATAATAGTATGCGATAACTCAGCGCCAAACCGCCTTGCATTTCGCATTTCGAAACACTTCAGAACACGCTTCCAGCAGTACCACACCCGAGGATAAGAGCCACTGACTCAGCTACCCAAATCAGCGCCTCCATTTCCAAGAGCAGCGACTCTGCCTTGACACTTGAACCTCAATCTTTTTATGGATTCATAATTAATATCCACGCCCAATTCAGCTCCCCAACTAGAATCGACTGGGACGACTCATCCCTGTGCATTACAATCTACTGCAGAATCCTCTCATAGCACAATCTCATACAAAGAGCAGAGTCACTGACTCAGCTACCCCCATCAGACACTCTATATCCAAGAAGAGTGGCCATTGTGAGTTGATTCTGCCTAAATCGTAGACGCTAATACAAGCCACTATTTATAGACAATAAAAACTGATCATGGATTAGCCATACCTCTAACCTATAATAGTATGTGACTACCCAGCCCTTAACCCCGCTGCATTTAGTAATTCTCCACAACTCGCTTACAGCAGCATCATGCCCGAGGAGTAGAGCCACTGACTCAGGTACCCAAATCAGCGCCTCCATTTCCATGAACAGCGACTCTGCCTTGACCCTGAAAGTTCAGTCTATTTATTGATTATAAACTATGATCCAGGCCCAGTCAGGTTCCCAACTATATGCGACTGGGACTACTCAATCCCCTTTATTACAATCCACAGCAGAATCATCTCTTCGCACAATCTCATACAAAGAGCAGAGTTACTGACTCAGCTACCCAAATCAGACACTCTATTTCCAAGAAGAGTGGCCATTGTGAGTTGATTCTGCCTAAATCCTAGACGCTAATACACGACACTATTAATAGACAATAAAAACAGATTATGGATTTGCCATACCTCTAACCTATAATAGTATGTGACTAACCAGCCCTTAACCCCGCTGCATTTCGTAATTCTCCACAACTCGCTTACAGCAGCATCATGCCCGAGGAGTAGAGCCACTGACTCAGGTACCCAAATCAGCGCCTCCATTTCCATGAACAGCGACTCTGCCTTGACCCTGAAAGTTCAGTCTATTTATTGATTATAAACTATGATCCAGGCCCAGTCAGGTTCCCAACTATATGTGACTGGGACTACTCAATCCCCTTTATTACAATCCACAGCAGAATCATCTCTTCGCACAATCTCATACAAAGAGCAAAGTTACTGACTCAGCTACCTAAATCAGACACTCTATTTCCAAGAAGAGCGGCCATTGTGAGTTGATTCTGTCTAAATCCTAGACGCTAATACAAGCCACTATTTATAGATTATAAAAACTGATTCTGGATTCGCTATATCTCTAACGTATAATAGTATGCGACTACTCAGCGCCAAACCGCCTTGCATTTCGCATTTCGAAACACTTCAGAACACGCTTCCAGCAGTACCACACCCGAGGATAAGAGCCACTGACTCAGCTACCCAAATCAGCGCCTCCAATTCCAAGAGCAGCGAATCTGCCTTGACACTGGTACCTCAATCTATTTATGGATTAAAAACTAATATCCACGCCTAATTCAGCTCCCCAACTAGAAGAGACTGGGACGACTCATCCCTGTGCATTACAATCTACTGCAGAATCCTCTCATAGCACAATCTCATACAAAGAGCAGAGTCACTGACTCAGCTACCCACATCAGACACTCTATATCCAAGAAGAGTGGCCATTGTGAGTTGATTCTGCCTAAATCGTAGACGCTAATACAAGCCACTATTTATAGACAATAAAAACTGATCATGGATTAGCCATACCTCTAACCTATAATAGTATGTGACTACCCAGCCCTTAACCGCGCTGCATTTCGTAATTCTGCACAACCCGCTTACAGCAGCATCATGCCTGAGGAGTTGAGCCACTGACTCAGCTACCCAAATCAGCGCCTCCATTTCCAAGAGCAGCGACTCTGCCTTGACCCTGAAAGCTCAGTCTATTTATTGATTATAAACTATGATCCAGGCACAGTTCAGGTTCCCAACTATATGCGACTGGGACTACTCAAACCCCTTTATTACAATCCACAGCAGAATCATCTCTTAGCACAATCTCATACAAAGAGCAGAGTTACTGACTCAGCTACTTAAATCAGACACTCTATATCCAAGAAGAGCGGCCATTGTGAGTTGACTCTGCCTAAAAACCTAGACGCTAATACAAGCCACTATTTATAGATTATAAAAACTGATCCTGGATTCGCTATATCTCTAACGTATAATAGTATGCGACTACTCAGCGCCAAACCGCCTTGCATTTCGCATTTCGAAACACTTCAGAACACGCTTCCAGCAGTACCACACCCGAGGATAAGAGCCACTGACTCAGCTACCCAAATCAGCGCCTCCATTTCCAAGAGCAGCGACTCTGCCTTGACACTGGTACCTCAATCTATTTATGGATTAAAAACTAATATCCACGCCCAATTCAGCTCCCCAACTAGAAGCAACTGGGACGACTCATCCCTGTGCATTACAATCTACTGCAGAATCCTCTCATAGCACAATCTCATACAAAGAGCAGAGTCACTGACTCAGCTACCCAGATCAGACACTCTATATCCAAGAAGAGTGGCCATTGTGAGTTGATTCTGCCTAAATCCTAGACGCTAATACAAGCCACTATTTATAGACAATAAAAACTGATCATGGATTAGCCATACCTCTAACCTATAATAGTATGTGACTACCCAGCCCTTAACCCCGCTGCATTTCGTAATTCTCCACAACTCGCTTACAGCAGCATCATGCCCGAGGAGTAGAGCCACTGACTCAGGTACACAAATCAGCGCCTCCATTTCCATGAACAGCGACTCTGCCTTGACCCTGAAAGTTCAGTCTATTTATTGATTATAAACTATGATCCAGGCCCAGTCAGGTTCCCAACTATATGCGACTGGGACTACTCAATCCCCTTTATTACAATCCACAGCAGAATCATCTCTTCGCACAATCTCATACAAAGAGCAGAGTTACTGACTCAGCTACCTAAATCAGACACTCTATATCCAAGAAGAGCGGCCATTGTGAGTTGATTCTGTCTAAATCCTAGACCCTAATACAAGCCACTATTTATAGATTATAAAAACTGATCCTGGATTCGCTATATCTCTAACGTATAATGGTATGCGACTACCCAGCCCTTAACTCCGCTGCATTTCGTAATTCTCCACAACCCGCTTACAGCAGCATCATGCCCGAGGAGTAGAGCCACTGACTCAGCTACCCAAATCAGCGCCTCCATTTCCAAGAGCAGCGACTCTGCCTTGACCCTGAAAGCTCAGTCTATTTATTGATTATAAACTATGATCCAGGCCCAGTTCAGGTTTCCAACTATATGCGACTGGGACTACTCAATCCCCTTTATTACAATCCACAGCAGAATCATCTCTTAGCACAATCTCATACAAAGAGCAGAGTTACTGACTCAGCTACCTAAATCAGACACTCTATATCCAAGAAGAGCGGCCATTGTGAGTTGATTCTGCCTAAATCCTAGACGCTAATACAAGCTACTATTTATAGATTATAAAAACTGATCCTGGATTCGCTATATCTCTAACGTATAATAGTATGCGATAACTCAGCGCCAAACCGCCTTGCATTTCGCATTTCGAAACACTTCAGAACACGCTTCCAGCAGTACCACACCCGAGGATAAGAGCCACTGACTCAGCTACCCAAATCAGCGCCTCCATTTCCAAGAGCAGCGACTCTGCCTTGACCCTGAAAGCTCAGTCTATTTATTGATTATAAACTATGATCCAGGCACAGTTCAGGTTCCCAACTATATGCGACTGGGACTACTCAAACCCCTTTATTACAATCCACGGCAGAATACTCTCTTAGCACAATCTCATACAAAGAGCAGAGTTACTGACTCAGCTACCTAAATCAGACACTCTATATCCAAGAAGAGCGGCCATTGTGAGTTGACTCTGCCTAAATCCTAGACGCTAATACAAGCCACTATTTATAGATTATAAAAACTGATACTGGATTCGCTATATCTCTAACGTATAATAGTATGCGTCTACTCAGCGCCAAACCGCCTTGCATTTCGCATTTCGAAACACTTCAGAACACGCTTCCAGCAGTACCACACCCGAGGATAAGAGCCACTGACTCAGCTACCCAAATCAGCGCCTCCATTTCCAAGAGCAGCGACTCTGCCTTGACACTGGTACCTCAATCTATTTATGGATTAAAAACTAATATCCACGCCCAATTCAGCTCCCCAACTAGAAGCGACTGGGACGACTCATCCCTGTGCATTACAATCTACTGCAGAATCCTCTCATAGCACAATCTCATACAAAGAGCAGAGTCACTGACTCAGCTACCCAGATCAGACACTCTATATCCAAGAAGAGTGGCCATTGTGAGTTGATTCTGCCTAAATCCTAGACGCTAATACAAGCCACTATTTATAGACAATAAAAACTGATCATGGATTAGCCATACCTCTAACCTATAATAGTATGTGATTACCCAGCCCTTAACCCCGCTGCATTTCGTAATTCTCCACAACTCGCTTACAGCAGCATCATGCCCGAGGAGTAGAGCCACTGACTCAGGTACACAAATCAGCGCCTCCATTTCCATGAACAGCGACTCTGCCTTGACCCTGAAAGTTCAGTCTATTTATTGATTATAAACTATGATCCAGGCCCAGTCAGGTTCCCAACTATATGCGACTGGGACTACTCAATCCCCTTTATTACAATCCACAGCAGAATCATCTCTTCGCACAATCTCATACAAAGAGCAGAGTTACTGACTCAGCTACCTAAATCAGACACTCTATATCCAAGAAGAGCGGCCATTGTGAGTTGATTCTGTCTAAATCCTAGACCCTAATACAAGCCACTATTTATAGATTATAAAAACTGATCCTGGATTCGCTATATCTCTAACGTATAATAGTATGCGACTACCCAGCCCTTAACCCCGCTGCATTTCGTAATTCTCCACAACCCGCTTACAGCAGCATCATGCCCGAGGAGTAGAGCCACTGACTCAGCTACCCAAATCAGCGCCTCCATTTCCAAGAGCAGCGACTCTGCCTTGACCCTGAAAGCTCAGTCTATTTATTGATTATAAACTATGATCCAGGCCCAGTTCAGGTTTCCAACTATATGCGACTGGGACTACTCAATCCCCTTTATTACAATCCACAGCAGAATCATCTCTTAGCACAATCTCATACAAAGAGCAGAGTTACTGACTCAGCTACCTAAATCAGACACTCTATATCCAAGAAGAGCGGCCATTGTGAGTTGATTCTGCCTAAATCCTAGACGCTAATACAAGCCACTATTTATAGATTATAAAAACTGATCCTGGATTCGCTATATCTCTAACGTATAATAGTATGCGATAACTCAGCGCCAAACCGCCTTGCATTTCGCATTTCGAAACACTTCAGAACACGCTTCCAGCAGTACCACACCCGAGGATAAGAGCCACTGACTCAGCTACCCAAATCAGCGCCTCCATTTCCAAGAGCAGCGACTCTGCCTTGACACTTGTACCTCAATCTTTTTATGGATTCATAATTAATATCCACGCCCAATTCAGCTCCCCAACTAGAAGCGACTGGGACGACTCATCCCTGTGCATTACAATCTACTGCAGAATCCTCTCATAGCACAATCTCATACAAAGAGCAGAGTCACTGACTCAGCTACCCACATCAGACACTCTATATCCAAGAAGAGTGGCCATTGTGAGTTGATTCTGCCTAAATCCTAGACGCTAATACAAGCCACTATTTATAGACAATAAAAACTGATCATGGATTAGCCATACCTCTAACCTATAATAGTATGTGACTACCCAGCCCTTAACCCCGCTGCATTTCGTAATTCTGCACAACCCGCTTACAGCAGCATCATGCCCGAGGAGTAGAGCCACTGACTCAGCTACCCAAATCAGCACCTCCATTTCCAAGAGCAGCGACTCTGCCTTGACCCTGAAAGCTCAGTCTATTTATTGATTATAAACTATGATCCAGGCACAGTTCAGGTTCCCAACTATATGCGACTGGGACTACTCAAACCCCTTTATTACAATCCACGGCAGAATCATCTCTTAGCACAATCTCATACAAAGAGCAGAGTTACTGACTCAGCTACCTAAATCAGACACACTATATCCAAGAAGAGCGGCCATTGTGAGTTGACTCTGCCTAAATCCTAGACGCTAATACAAGCCACTATTTATAGATTATAAAAACTGATACTGGATTCGCTATATCTCTAACGTATAATAGTATGCGACTACTCAGCGCCAAACCGCCTTGCATTTCGCATTTCGAAACACTTCAGAACACGCTTCCAGCAGTACCACACCCGAGGATAAGAGCCACTGACTCAGCTACCCAAATCAGCGCCTCCATTTCCAAGAGCAGCGACTCTGCCTTGACACTGGTACCTCAATCTATTTATGGATTAAAAACTAATATCCACGCCCAATTCAGCTCCCCAACTAGAAGCGACTGGGACGACTCATCCCTGTGCATTACAATCTACTGCAGAATCCTCTCATAGCACAATCTTATACAAAGAGCAGAGTCACTGACTCAGCTACCCAGATCAGACACTCTATATCCAAGAAGAGTGGCCATTGTGAGTTGATTCTGCCTAAATCCTAGACGCTAATACAAGCCACTATTTATAGACAATAAAAACTGATCATGGATTAGCCATACCTCTAACCTATAATAGTATGTGATTACCCAGCCCTTAACCCCGCTGTATTTCGTAATTCTCCACAACTCGCTCACAGCAGCATCATGCCTGAGGAGTAGAGCCACTGACTCAGCTAACCAAATCAGCGCCTCCATTTCCATGAGCAGAGACTCTGCCTTGACCCTGAAAGCTCAGTCTATTTATTGATTATAAACTATGATCCAGGCCCAGTTCAGGTTCCCAACTATATGCGACTGGGACTACTCGATCCCCTTTATTACAATCCACAGCAGAATCATCTCTTAGCACAATCTCATACAAAGAGCAGAGTTAATGACTCAGCTACCTAAATCAGACACTCATATCCAAGAAGAGCGGCCATTATGAGTTGATTCTGCCTAAATCCTAGACGCTAATACAAGCCACTATTTAAAGATTATAAAAACTGATCCTGGATTCGCTATATCTCTAAAGTATAATAGTATGCGACTACTCAGCGCCAAACCGCCTTGCATTTCGCATTTCGAAACACTTCAGAACACGCTTCCAGCAGTACCACACCCGAGGATAAGAGCCACTGACTCAGCTACCAAAATCAGCGCCTCCATTTCCAAGAGCAGCGACTCTGCCTTGACACTGGTACCTCAATCTATTTATGGATTAAAAACTAATATTCACGCCTATTTCAGCTCCCCAACTAGAAGCGACTGGGACGACTCAACCCTGTGGATTACAATCTACTGCAGAATCCTCTCATAGAACAATCTCATACAAAGAGCAGAGTCACTGACTCAGCTACCCACATCAGACACTCTATATCCAAGAAGAGTGGCCATTGTGAGTTGATTCTGCCTAAATCCTAGACGCTAATACAAGCCACTATTTATAGACAATAAAAACTGATCATGGATTAGCCATACCTCTAACCTATAATAGTATGTGACTAACCAGCCCTTAACCCCGCAGCATTTCGTAATTCTCCACAACTCGCTTACAGCAACATCATGCCCGAGGAGTAGAGCCACTGACTCAGGTACCCAAATCAGCGCCTCCATTTCCATGAACAGCGACTCTGCCTTGACCCTGAAAGTTCAGTCTATTTATTAATTATAAACTATGATCCAGGCCCAGTCAGGTTCCCAACTATATGCGACTGGGACTACTCAATCCCCTTTATTACAATCCACAGCAGAATCATCTCTTCGCACAATCTCATACAAAGAGCAGAGTTACTGACTCAGCTACCTAAATCAGACACTCTATATCCAAGAAGAGCGGCCATTGTGAGTTGATTCTGTCTAAATCCTAGACGCTAATACAAGCCACTATTTATAGATTATAAAAACTGATCCTGGATTCGCTATATCTCTAACGTATAATAGTATGCGACTACCCAGCCCTTAACCCCGCTGCATTTCGTAATTCTCCACAACCCGCTTACAGCAGCATCATGCCCGAGGAGTATAGCCACTGACTCAGCTACCCAAATCAGCGCCTCCATTTCCAAGAGCAGCGACTCTGCCTTGACCCTGAAAGCTCAGTCTATTTATTGATTATAAACTATGATCCAGGCCCAGTTCAGGTTCCCAACTATATGCGACTGGGACTACTCAATCCCCTTTATTACAATCCACAGCAGAATCATCTCTTAGCACAATCTCATACAAAGAGCAGAGTTAATGACTCAGCTACCTAAATCAGACACTCTATATCTAAGAAGAGCGGCCATTATGAGTTGATTCTGCCTAAATCCTAGACGCTAATACAAGCCACTATTTATAGATTATAAAAACTGATCCTGGATTCGCTATATCTCTAACGTATAATAGTATGCGATAACTCAGCGCCAAACTGCCTTGCATTTCGCATTTCGAAACACTTCAGAACACGCTTCCAGCAGTACCACACCCGAGGATAAGAGCCACTGACTCAGCTACCCAAATCAGCGCCTCCATTTCCAAGAGCAGCGACTCTGCCTTGACACTTGTACCTCAAACTTTTTATGGATTCATAATTAATATCCACGCCCAATTCAGCTCCCCAACTAGAATCGACTGGGACGACTCATCCCTGTGCATTACAATCTACTGCAGAATCCTCTCATAGCACAATCTCATACAAAGAGCAGAGTCACTGACTCAGCTACCCACATCAGACACTCTATATCCAAGAAGAGTGGCCATTGTGAGTTGATTCTGCCTAATTCGTAGACGCTAATACAAGCCACTATTTATAGACAATAAAAACTGATCATGGATTAGCCATACCTCTAACCTATAATAGTATGTGACTACCCAGCCCTTAACCCCGCTGCATTTCGTAATTCTGCACAACCCGCTTACAGCAGCATCATGCCCGAGGAGTAGAGCCACTGACTCAGCTACCCAAATCAGCGCCTCCATTTCCAAGAGCAGCGACTCTGCCTTGACCCTGAAAGCTCAGTCTATTTATTGATTATAAACTATGATCCAGGCACAGTTCAGGTTCCCAACTATATGCGACTGGGACTACTCAAACCCCTTTATTACAATCCACAGCAGAATCATCTCTTAGCACAATCTCATACAAAGAGCAGAGTTACTGACTCAGCTACCTAAATCAGACACTCTATATCCAAGAAGAGCGGCCATTGTGAGTTGACTCTGCCTAAATCCTAGACGCTAATACAAGCCACTATTTATAGATTATAAAAACTGATCCTGGATTCGCTATATCTCTAACGTATAATAGTATGCGACTACTCAGCGCCAAACCGCCTTGCATTTCGCATTTCGAAACACTTCAGAACACGCTTCCAGCAGTACCACACCCGAGGATAAGAGCCACTGACTCAGCTACCCAAATCAGCGCCTCCATTTCCAAGTGCAGCGACTCTGCCTTGACACTGGTACCTCAATCTATTTATGGATTAAAAACTAATATCCACGCCCAATTCAGCTCCCCAACTAGAAGCAACTGGGACGACTCATCCCTGTGCATTACAATCTACTGCAGAATCCTCTCATAGCACAATCTCATACAAAGAGCAGAGTCACTGACTCAGCTACCCAGATCAGACACTCTATATCCAAGAAGAGTGGCCATTGTGAGTTGATTCTGCCTAAATCCTAGACGCTAATACAAGCCACTATTTATAGACAATAAAAACTGATCATGGATTAGCCATACCTCTAACCTATAATAGTATGTGACTACCCAGCCCTTAACCCCGCTGCATTTCGTAATTCTCCACAACTCGCTTACAGCAGCATCATGCCCGAGGAGTAGAGCCACTGACTCAGGTACACAAATCAGCGCCTCCATTTCCATGAACAGAGACTCTGCCTTGACCCTGAAAGTTCAGTCTATTTATTGATTATAAACTATGATCCAGGCCCAGTCAGGTTCCCAACTATATGCGACTGGGACTACTCAATCCCCTTTATTACAATCCACAGCAGAATCCTCTCATAGCACAATCTCATACAAAGAGCAGAGTTACTGACTCAGCTACCTAAATCAGACACTCTATATCCAAGAAGAGCGGCCATTGTGAGTTGATTCTGTCTAAATCCTAGACCCTAATACAAGCCACAATTTATAGATTATAAAAACTGATCCTGGATTCGCTATATCTCTAACGTATAATAGTATGCGACTACCCAGCCCTTAACCCCGCTGCATTTCGTAACTCTCCACAACCCGCTTACAGCAGCATCATGCCCGAGGAGTAGAGCCACTGACTCAGCTACCCAAATCAGCGCCTCCATTTCCAAGAGCAGCGACTCTGCCTTGACCCTGAAAGCTCAGTCTATTTATTGATTATAAACTATGATCCAGGCCCAGTTCAGGTTTCCAACTATATGCGACTGGGACTACTCAATCCCCTTTATTACAATCCACAGCAGAATCATCTCTTAGCACAATCTCATACAAAGAGCAGAGTTACTGACTCAGCTACCTAAATCAGACACTCTATATCCAAGAAGAGCGGCCATTGTGAGTTGATTCTGCCTAAATCCTAGACGCTAATACAAGCCACTATTTATAGATTATAAAAACTGATCCTGGATTCGCTATATCTCTAACGTATAATAGTATGCGATAACTCAGCGCCAAACCGCCTTGCATTTCGCATTTCGAAACACTTCAGAACACGCTTCCAGCAGTACCACACCCGAGGATAAGAGCCACTGACTCAGCTACCCAAATCAGCGCCTCCATTTCCAAGAGCAGCGACTCTGCCTTGACACTTGTACCTCAATCTTTTTATGGATTCATAATTAATATCCACGCCCAATTCAGCTCCCCAACTAGAAGCGACTGGGACGACTCATCCCTGTGCATTACAATCTACTGCAGAATCCTCTCATAGCACAATCTCATACAAAGAGCAGGGTCACTGACTCAGCTACCCACATCAGACACTCTATATCCAAGAAGAGTGGCCATTGTGAGTTGATTCTGCCTAAATCCTAGACGCTAATACAAGCCACTATTTATAGACAATAAAAACTGATCATGGATTAGCCATACCTCTAACCTATAATAGTATGTGACTACCCAGCCCTTAACCCCGCTGCATTTCGTAATTCTGCACAACCCGCTTACAGCAGCATCATGCCCGAGGAGTAGAGCCACTGACTCAGCTACCCAAATCAGCGCCTCCATTTCCAAGAGCAGCGACTCTGCCTTGACCCTGAAAGCTCAGTCTATTTATTGATTATAAACTATGATCCAGGCACAGTTCAGGTTCCCAACTATATGCGACTGGGACTACTCAAACCCCTTTATTACAATCCACAGCAGAATCATCTCTTAGCACAATCTCATACAAAGAGCAGAGTTACTGACTCAGCTACCTAAATCAGACACTCTATATCCAAGAAGAGCGGCCATTGTGAGTTGATTCTGTCTAAATCCTAGACCCTAATACAAGCCACTATTTATAGATTATAAAAACTGATCCTGGATTCGCTATATCTCTAACGTATAATAGTATGCGACTACCCAGCCCTTAACCCCTCTGCATTTCGTGATTCTCCACAACCCGCTTACAGCAGCATCATGCCCGAGGAGTAGAGCCACTGACTCAGCTACCCAAATCAGCGCCTCCATTTCCAAGAGCAGCGACTCTGCCTTGATCCTGAAAGCTCAGTCTATTTATTGATTATAAACTATGATCCAGGCCCAGTTCAGGTTTCCAACTATATGCGACTGGGACTACTCAATCCCCTTTATTACAATCCACAGCAGAATCATCTCTTAGCACAATCTCATACAAAGAGCAGAGTTACTGACTCAGCTACCTAAATCAGACACTCTATATCCAAGAAGAGCGGCCATTGTGAGTTGATTCTGCCTAAATCCTAGACGCTAATACAAGCTACTATTTATAGATTATAAAAACTGATCCTGGATTCGCTATATCTCTAACGTATAATAGTATGCGATAACTCAGCGCCAAACCGCCTTGCATTTCGCATTTCGAAACACTTCAGAACACGCTTCCAGCAGTACCACACCCGAGGATAAGAGCCACTGACTCAGCTACCCAAATCAGCGCCTCCATTTCCAAGAGCAGCGACTCTGCCTTGACACTGGTACCTCAATCTATTTATGGATTAAAAACTAATATCCACGCCCAATTCAGCTCCCCAACTAGAAGCAACTGGGACGACTCATCCCTGTGCATTACAATCTACTGCAGAATCCTCTCATAGCACAATCTCATACAAAGAGCAGAGTCACTGACTCAGCTACCCACATCAGACACTCTATATCCAAGAAGAGTGGCCATTGTGAGTTGATTCTGCCTAAATCGTAGACGCTAATACAAGCCACTATTTATAGACAATAAAAACTGATCATGGATTAGCCATACCTCTAACCTATAATAGTATGTGACTACCCAGCCCTTAACCGCGCTGCATTTCGTAATTCTGCACAACCCGCTTACAGCAGCATCATGCCCGAGGAGTTGAGCCACTGACTCAGCTACCCAAATCAGCACCTCCATTTCCAAGAGCAGCGACTCTGCCTTGACCCTGAAAGCTCAGTCTATTTATTGATTATAAACTATGATCCAGGCACAGTTCAGGTTCCCAACTATATGCGACTGGGACTACTCAAACCCCTTTATTACAATCCACAGCAGAATCATCTCTTAGCACAATCTCATACAAAGAGCAGAGTTACTGACTCAGCTACTTAAATCAGACACTCTATATCCAAGAAGAGTGGCCATTGTGAGTTGACTCTGCCTAAATCCTAGACGCTAATACAAGCCACTATTTATAGATTATAAAAACTGATCCTGGATTCGCTATATCTCTAACGTATAATAGTATGCGACTACTCAGCGCCAAACCGCCTTGCATTTCGCATTTCGAAACACTTCAGAACACGCTTCCAGCAGTACCACACCCGAGGATAAGAGCCACTGACTCAGCTACCCAAATCAGCGCCTCCATTTCCAAGAGCAGCGACTCTGCCTTGACACTGGTACCTCAATCTATTTATGGATTAAAAACTAATATCCACGCCCAATTCAGCTCCCCAACTAGAAGCAACTGGGACGACTCATCCCTGTGCATTACAATCTACTGCAGAATCCTCTCATAGCACAATCTCATACAAAGAGCAGAGTCACTGACTCAGCTACCCAGATCAG
Organism: Triturus cristatus; assembly: GCF_964204655.1. Classification (NCBI taxonomy): domain Eukaryota; kingdom Metazoa; phylum Chordata; class Amphibia; order Caudata; family Salamandridae; genus Triturus; species Triturus cristatus. The sequence continues at coordinate 1,473,489,474 of NC_140591.1, read as the reverse complement.
ACACTCTATATCCAAGAAGAGTGGCCATTGTGAGTTGATTCTGCCTAAATCCTAGACGCTAATACAAGCCACTATTTATAGACAATAAAAACTGATCATGGATTAGCCATACCTCTAACCTATAATAGTATGTGACTACCCAGCCCTTAACCCCGCTGCATTTCGTAATTCTCCACAACTCGCTTACAGCAGCATCATGCCCGAGGAGTAGAGCCACTGACACAGGTACACAAATCAGCGCCTCCATTTCCATGAACAGCGACTCTGCCTTGACCCTGAAAGTTCAGTCTATTTATTGATTATAAACTATGATCCAGGCCCAGTCAGGTTCCCAACTATATGCGACTGGGACTACTCAATCCCCTTTATTACAATCCACAGCAGAATCATCTCTTCGCACAATCTCATACAAAGAGCAGAGTTACTGACTCAGCTACCTAAATCAGACACTCTATATCCAAGAAGAGCGTCCATTGTGAGTTGATTCTGTCTAAATCCTAGACCCTAATACAAGCCACTATTTATAGATTATAAAAACTGATCCTGGATTCGCTATATCTCTAACGTATAATAGTATGCGACTACCCAGCCCTTAACCCCGCTGCATTTCGTAATTCTCCACAACCCGCTTACAGCAGCATCATGCCCGAGGAGTAGAGCCACTGACTCAGCTACCCAAATCAGCGCCTCCATTTCCAAGAGCAGCGACTCTGCCTTGACCCTGAAAGCTCAGTCTATTTATTGATTATAAACTATGATCCAGGCCCAGTTCAGGTTTCCAACTATATGCGACTGGGACTACTCAATCCCCTTTATTACAATCCACAGCAGAATCATCTCTTAGCACAATCTCATACAAAGAGCAGAGTTACTGACTCAGCTACCTAAATCAGACACTCTATATCCAAGAAGAGCGGCCATTGTGAGTTGATTCTGCCTAAATCCTAGACGCTAATACAAGCTACTATTTATAGATTATAAAAACTGATCCTGGATTCGCTATATCTCTAACGTATAATAGTATGCGATAACTCAGCGCCAAACCGCCTTGCATTTCGCATTTCGAAACACTTCAGAACACGCTTCCAGCAGTACCACACCCGAGGATAAGAGCCACTGACTCAGCTACCCAAATCAGCGCCTCCATTTCCAAGAGCAGCGACTCTGCCTTGACCCTGAAAGCTCAGTCTATTTATTGATTATAAACTATGATCCAGGCACAGTTCAGGTTCCCAACTATATGCGACTGGGACTACTCAATCCCCTTTATTACAATCCACAGCAGAATCATCTCTTCGCACAATCTCATACAAAGAGCAGAGTTACTGACTCAGCTACCTAAATCAGACACTCTATATCCAAGAAGAGCGTCCATTGTGAGTTGATTCTGTCTAAATCCTAGACCCTAATACAAGCCACTATTTATAGATTATAAAAACTGATCCTGGATTCGCTATATCTCTAACGTATAATAGTATGCGACTACCCAGCCCTTAACCCCGCTGCATTTCGTAATTCTCCACAACCCGCTTACAGCAGCATCATGCCCGAGGAGTAGAGCCACTGACTCAGCTACCCAAATCAGCGCCTCCATTTCCAAGAGCAGCGACTCTGCCTTGACCCTGAAAGCTCAGTCTATTTATTGATTATAAACTATGATCCAGGCCCAGTTCAGGTTTCCAACTATATGCGACTGGGACTACTCAATCCCCTTTATTACAATCCACAGCAGAATCATCTCTTAGCACAATCTCATACAAAGAGCAGAGTTACTGACTCAGCTACATAAATCAGACACTCTATATCCAAGAAGAGCGGCCATTGTGAGTTGATTCTGCCTAAATCCTAGACGCTAATACAAGCTACTATTTATAGATTATAAAAACTGATCCTGGATTCGCTATATCTCTAACGTATAATAGTATGCGATAACTCAGCGCCAAACCGCCTTGCATTTCGCATTTCGAAACACTTCAGAACACGCTTCCAGCAGTACCACACCCGAGGATAAGAGCCACTGACTCAGCTACCCAAATCAGCGCCTCCATTTCCAAGAGCAGCGACTCTGCCTTGACCCTGAAAGCTCAGTCTATTTATTGATTATAAACTATGATCCAGGCACAGTTCAGGTTCCCAACTATATGCGACTGGGACTACTCAAACCCCTTTATTACAATCCACGGCAGAATACTCTCTTAGCACAATCTCATACAAAGAGCAGAGTTACTGACTCAGCTACCTAAATCAGACACTCTATATCCAAGAAGAGCGGCCATTGTGAGTTGACTCTGCCTAAATCCTAGACGCTAATACAAGCCACTATTTATAGATTATAAAAACTGATACTGGATTCGCTATATCTCTAACGTATAATAGTATGCGTCTACTCAGCGCCAAACCGCCTTGCATTTCGCATTTCGAAACACTTCAGAACACGCTTCCAGCAGTACCACACCCGAGGATAAGAGCCACTGACTCAGCTACCCAAATCAGCGCCTCCATTTCCAAGAGCAGCGACTCTGCCTTGACACTGGTACCTCAATCTATTTATGGATTAAAAACTAATATCCACGCCCAATTCAGCTCCCCAACTAGAAGCGACTGGGACGACTCATCCCTGTGCATTACAATCTACTGCAGAATCCTCTCATAGCACAATCTCATACAAAGAGCAGAGTCACTGACTCAGCTACCCAGATCAGACACTCTATATCCAAGAAGAGTGGCCATTGTGAGTTGATTCTGCCTAAATCCTAGACGCTAATACAAGCCACTATTTATAGACAATAAAAACTGATCATGGATTAGCCATATCTCTAACCTATAATAGTATGTGATTACCCAGCCCTTAACCCCGCTGCATTTCGTAATTCTCCACAACTCGCTTACAGCAGCATCATGCCCGAGGAGTAGAGCCACTGACTCAGGTACACAAATCAGCGCCTCCATTTCCATGAACAGCGACTCTGCCTTGACCCTGAAAGTTCAGTCTATTTATTGATTATAAACTATGATCCAGGCCCAGTCAGGTTCCCAACTATATGCGACTGGGACTACTCAATCCCCTTTATTACAATCCACAGCAGAATCATCTCTTCGCACAATCTCATACAAAGAGCAGAGTTACTGACTCAGCTACCTAAATCAGACACTCTATATCCAAGAAGAGCGGCCATTGTGAGTTGATTCTGTCTAAATCCTAGACCCTAATACAAGCCACTATTTATAGATTATAAAAACTGATCCTGGATTCGCTATATCTCTAACGTATAATAGTATGCGACTACCCAGCCCTTAACCCCGCTGCATTTCGTAATTCTCCACAACCCGCTTACAGCAGCATCATGCCCGAGGAGTAGAGCCACTGACTCAGCTACCCAAATCAGCGCCTCCATTTCCAAGAGCAGCGACTCTGCCTTGACCCTGAAAGCTCAGTCTATTTATTGATTATAAACTATGATCCAGGCCCAGTTCAGGTTTCCAACTATATGCGACTGGGACTACTCAATCCCCTTTATTACAATCCACAGCAGAATCATCTCTTAGCACAATCTCATACAAAGAGCAGAGTTACTGACTCAGCTACCTAAATCAGACACTCTATATCCAAGAAGAGCGGCCATTGTGAGTTGATTCTGCCTAAATCCTAGACGCTAATACAAGCTACTATTTATAGATTATAAAAACTGATCCTGGATTCGCTATATCTCTAACGTATAATAGTATGCGATAACTCAGCGCCAAACCGCCTTGCATTTCGCATTTCGAAACACTTCAGAACACGCTTCCAGCAGTACCACACCCGAGGATAAGAGCCACTGACTCAGCTACCCAAATCAGCGCCTCCATTTCCAAGAGCAGCGACTCTGCCTTGACACTTGTACCTCAATCTTTTTATGGATTCATAATTAATATCCACGCCCAATTCAGCTCCCCAACTAGAAGCGACTGGGACGACTCATCCCTGTGCATTACAATCTACTGCAGAATCCTCTCATAGCACAATCTCATACAAAGAGCAGAGTCACTGACTCAGCTACCCACATCAGACACTCTATATCCAAGAAGAGTGGCCATTGTGAGTTGATGCTGCCTAAATCCTAGACGCTAATACAAGCCACTATTTATAGACAATAAAAACTGATCATGGATTAGCCATACCTCTAACCTATAATAGTATGTGACTACCCAGCCCTTAACCCCGCTGCATTTCGTAATTCTCCACAACTCGCTTACAGCAGCATCATGCCCGAGGAGTAGAGCCACTGACTCAGGTACACAAATCAGCGCCTCCATTTCCATGAACAGCGACTCTGCCTTGACCCTGAAAGTTCAGTCTATTTATTGATTATAAACTATGATCCAGGCCCAGTCAGGTTCCCAACTATATGCGACTGGGACTACTCAATCCCCTTTATTACAATCCACAGCAGAATCATCTCTTCGCACAATCTCATACAAAGAGCAGAGTTACTGACTCAGCTACCTAAATCAGACACTCTATATCCAAGAAGAGCGGCCATTGTGAGTTGATTCTGTCTAAATCCTAGACCCTAATACAAGCCACTATTTATAGATTATAAAAACTGATCCTGGATTCGCTATATCTCTAACGTATAATAGTATGCGACTACCCAGCCCTTAACCCCGCTGCATTTCGTAATTCTCCACAACCCGCTTACAGCAGCATCATGCCCGAGGAGTAGAGCCACTGACTCAGCTACCCAAATCAGCGCCTCCATTTCCAAGAGCAGCGACTCTGCCTTGACCCTGAAAGCTCAGTCTATTTATTGATTATAAACTATGATCCAGGCCCAGTACAGGTTTCCAACTATATGCGACTGGGACTACTCAATCCCCTTTATTACAATCCACAGCAGAATCATCTCTTAGCACAATCTCATACAAAGAGCAGAGTTACTGACTCAGCTACCTAAATCAGACACTCTATATCCAAGAAGAGCGGCCATTGTGAGTTGATTCTGCCTAAATCCTAGACGCTAATACAAGCTACTATTTATAGATTATAAAAACTGATCCTGGATTCGCTATATCTCTAACGTATAATAGTATGCGATAACTCAGCGCCAAACCGCCTTGCATTTCGCATTTCGAAACACTTCAGAACACGCTTCCAGCAGTACCACACCCGAGGATAAGAGCCACTGACTCAGCTACCCAAATCAGCGCCTCCATTTCCAAGAGCAGCGACTCTGCCTTGACCCTGAAAGCTCAGTCTATTTATTGATTATAAACTATGATCCAGGCACAGTTCAGGTTCCCAACTATATGCGACTGGGACTACTCAAACCCCTTTATTACAATCCACGGCAGAATACTCTCTTAGCACAATCTCATACAAAGAGCAGAGTTACTGACTCAGCTACCTAAATCAGACACTCTATATCCAAGAAGAGCGGCCATTGTGAGTTGACTCTGCCTAAATCCTAGACGCTAATACAAGCCACTATTTATAGATTATAAAAACTGATACTGGATTCGCTATATCTCTAACGTATAATAGTATGCGTCTACTCAGCGCCAAACCGCCTTGCATTTCGCATTTCGAAACACTTCAGAACACGCTTCCAGCAGTACCACACCCGAGGATAAGAGCCACTGACTCAGCTACCCAAATCAGCGCCTCCATTTCCAAGAGCAGCGACTCTGCCTTGACACTGGTACCTCAATCTATTTATGGATTAAAAACTAATATCCACGCCCAATTCAGCTCCCCAACTAGAAGCGACTGGGACGACTCATCCCTGTGCATTACAATCTACTGCAGAATCCTCTCATAGCACAATCTCATACAAAGAGCAGAGTCACTGACTCAGCTACCCAGATCAGACACTCTATATCGAAGAAGAGTGGCCATTGTGAGTTGATTCTGCCTAAATCCTAGACGCTAATACAAGCCACTATTTATAGACAATAAAAACTGATCATGGATTAGCCATACCTCTAACCTATAATAGTATGTGATTACCCAGCCCTTAACCCCGCTGCATTTCGTAATTCTCCACAACTCGCTTACAGCAGCATCATGCCCGAGGAGTAGAGCCACTGACTCAGGTACACAAATCAGCGCCTCCATTTCCATGAACAGCGACTCTGCCTTGACCCTGAAAGTTCAGTCTATTTATTGATTATAAACTATGATCCAGGCCCAGTCAGGTTCCCAACTATATGCGACTGGGACTACTCAATCCCCTTTATTACAATCCACAGCAGAATCATCTCTTTGCACAATCTCATACAAAGAGCAGAGTTACTGACTCAGCTACCTAAATCAGACACTCTATATCCAAGAAGAGCGGCCATTGTGAGTTGATTCTGTCTAAATCCTAGACCCTAATACAAGCCACTATTTATAGATTATAAAAACTGATCCTGGATTCGCTATATCTCTAACGTATAATAGTATGCGACTACCCAGCCCTTAACCCCGCTGCATTTCGTAATTCTCCACAACCCGCTTACAGCAGCATCATGCCCGAGGAGTAGAGCCACTGACTCAGCTACCCAAATCAGCGCCTCCATTTCCAAGAGCAGCGACTCTGCCTTGACCCTGAAAGCTCAGTCTATTTATTGATTATAAACTATGATCCAGGCCCAGTTCAGGTTTCCAACTATATGCGACTGGGACTACTCAATCCCCTTTATTACAATCCACAGCAGAATCATCTCTTAGCACAATCTCATACAAAGAGCAGAGTTACTGACTCAGCTACCTAAATCAGACACTCTATATCCAAGAAGAGCGGCCATTGTGAGTTGATTCTGCCTAAATCCTAGACGCTAATAGAAGGTACTATTTATAGATTATAAAAACTGATCCTGGATTCGCTATATCTCTAACGTATAATAGTATGCGATAACTCAGCGCCAAACCGCCTTGCATTTCGCATTTCGAAACACTTCAGAACACGCTTCCAGCAGTACCACACCCGAGGATAAGAGCCACTGACTCAGCTACCCAAATCAGCGCCTCCATTTCCAAGAGCAGCGACTCTGCCTTGACACTTGTACCTCAATCTTTTTATGGATTCATAATTAATATCCACGCCCAATTCAGCTCCCCAACTAGAAGCAACTGGGACGACTCAACCCTGTGCATTACAATCTACTGCAGAATCCTCTCATAGAACAATCTCATACAAAGAGCAGAGTCACTGACTCAGCTACCCACATCAGACACTCTATATCCAAGAAGAGTGGCCATTGTGAGTTGATTCTGCCTAAATCCTAGACGCTAATACAAGCCACTATTTATAGACAATAAAAACTGATCATGGATTAGCCATACCTCTAACCTATAATAGTATGTGACTACCCAGCCCTTAACCCCGCTGCATTTCGTAATTCTGCACAACCCGCTTACAGCAGCATCATGCCCGAGGAGTAGAGCCACTGACTCAGCTACCCAAATCAGCGCCTCCATTTCCAAGAGCAGCGACTCTGCCTTGACCCTGAAAGCTCAGTCTATTTATTGATTATAAACTATGATCCAGGCACAGTTCAGGTTCCCAACTATATGCGACTGGGACTACTCAAACCCCTTTATTACAATCCACGGCAGAATCATCTCTTAGCACAATCTCATACAAAGAGCAGAGTTACTGACTCAGCTACCTAAATCAGACACTCTATATCCAAGAAGAGCGGCCATTGTGAGTTGACTCTGCCTAAATCCTAGACGCTAATAAAAGCCACTATTTATAGATTATAAAAACTGATACTGGATTCGCTATATCTCTAACGTATAATAGTATGCGACTACTCAGCGCCAAACCGCCTTGCATTTCGCATTTCGAAACACTTCAGAACACGCTTCCAGCAGTACCACACCCGAGGATAAGAGCCACTGACTCAGCTACCCAAATCAGCGCCTCCATTTCCAAGAGCAGCGACTCTGCCTTGACACTGGTACCTCAATCTATTTATGGATTAAAAACTAATATCCACGCCCAATTCAGCTCCCCAACTAGAAGCGACTGGGACGACTCATCCCTGTGCATTACAATCTACTGCAGAATCCTCTCATAGCACAATCTTATACAAAGAGCAGAGTCACTGACTCAGCTACCCAGATCAGACACTCTATATCCAAGAAGAGTGTCCATTGTGAGTTGATTCTGCCTAAATCCTAGACGCTAATACAAGCCACTATTTATAGACAATAAAAACTGATCATGGATTAGCCATACCTCTAACCTATAATAGTATGTGATTACCCAGCCCTTAACCCCGCTGTATTTCGTAATTCTCCACAACTCGCTCACAGCAGCATCATGCCTGAGCAGTAGAGCCACTGACTCAGCTAACCAAATCAGCGCCTCCATTTCCATGAGCAGAGACTCTGCCTTGACCCTGAAAGCTCAGTCTATTTATTGATTATAAACTATGATCCAGGCCCAGTTCAGGTTCCCAACTATATGCGACTGGGACTACTCGATCCCCTTTATTACAATCCACAGCAGAATCATCTCTTAGCACAATCTCATACAAAGAGCAGAGTTAATGACTCAGCTACCTAAATCAGACACTCATATCCAAGAAGAGCGGCCATTATGAGTTGATTCTGCCTAAATCCTAGACGCTAATACAAGCCACTATTTATAGATTATAAAAACTGATCCTGGATTCGCTATATCTCTAAAGTATAATAGTATGCGACTACTCAGCGCCAAACCGCCTTGCATTTCGCATTTCGAAACACTTCAGAACACGCTTCCAGCAGTACCACACCCGAGGATAAGAGCCACTGACTCAGCTACCAAAATCAGCGCCTCCATTTCCAAGAGCAGCGACTCTGCCTTGACACTGGTACCTCAATCTATTTATGGATTAAAAACTAATATTCACGCCTATTTCAGCTCCCCAACTAGAAGCGACTGGGACGACTCAACCCTGTGGATTACAATCTACTGCAGAATCCTCTCATAGAACAATCTCATACAAAGAGCAGAGTCACTGACTCAGCTACCCACATCAGACACTCTATATCCAAGAAGAGTGGCTATTGTGAGTTGATTCTGCCTAAATCCTAGACGCTAATACAAGCCACTATTTATAGACAATAAAAACTGATCATGGATTAGCCATACCTCTAACCTATAATAGTATGTGACTAACCAGCCCTTAACCCCGCAGCATTTCGTAATTCTCCACAACTCGCTTACAGCAACATCATGCCCGAGGAGTAGAGCCACTGACTCAGGTACCCGAATCAGCGCCTCCATTTCCATGAACAGCGACTCTGCCTTGACCCTGAAAGTTCAGTCTATTTATTGATTATAAACTATGATCCAGGCCCAGTCAGGTTCCCAACTATATGCGACTGGGACTACTCAATCCCCTTTATTACAATCCACAGCAGAATCATCTCTTCGCACAATCTCATACAAAGAGCAGAGTTACTGACTCAGCTACCTAAATCAGACACTCTATATCCAAGAAGAGCGGCCATTGTGAGTTGATTCTGTCTAAATCCTAGACGCTAATACAAGCCACTATTTATAGATTATAAAAACTGATCCTGGATTCGCTATATCTCTAACGTATAATAGTATGCGACTACCCAGCCCTTAACCCCACTGCATTTCGTAATTCTCCACAACCCGCTTACAGCAGCATCATGCCCGAGGAGTATAGCCACTGACTCAGCTACCCAAATCAGCGCCTCCATTTCCAAGAGCAGCGACTCTGCCTTGATCCTGAAAGCTCAGTCTATTTATTGATTATAAACTATGATCCAGGCCCAGTTCAGGTTCCCAACTATATGCGACTGGGACTACTCAATCCCCTTTATTACAATCCACAGCAGAATCATCTCTTAGCACAATCTCATACAAAGAGCAGAGTTAATGACTCAGCTACCTAAATCAGACACTCTATCTCTAAGAAGAGCGGCCATTATGAGTTGATTCTGCCTAAATCCTAGACGCTAATACAAGCCACTATTTATAGATTATAAAAACTGATCCTGGATTCGCTATATCTCTAACGTATAATAGTATGCGATAACTCAGCGCCAAACTGCCTTGCATTTCGCATTTCGAAACACTTCAGAACACGCTTCCAGCAGTACCACACCCGAGGATAAGAGCCACTGACTCAGCTACCCAAATCAGCGCCTCCATTTCCAAGAGCAGCGACTCTGCCTTGACACTTGTACCTCAATCTTTTTATGGATTCATAATTAATATCCACGCCCAATTCAGCTCCCCAACTAGAATCGACTGGGACGACTCATCCCTGTGCATTACAATCTACTGCAGAATCCTCTCATTGCACAATCTCATACAAAGAGCAGAGTCACTGACTCAGCTACCCACATCAGACACTCTATATCCAAGAAGAGTGGCCATTGTGAGTTGATTCTGCCTAATTCGTAGACGCTAATACAAGCCACTATTTATAGACAATAAAAACTGATCATGGATTAGCCATACCTCTAACCTATAATAGTATGTGACTACCCAGCCCTTAACCCCGCTGCATTTCGTAATTCTGCACAACCCGCTTACAGCAGCATCATGCCCGAGGAGTAGAGCCACTGACTCAGCTACCCAAATCAGCGCCTCCATTTCCAAGAGCAGCGACTCTGCCTTGACCCTGAAAGCTCAGTCTATTTATTGATTATAAACTATGATCCAGGCACAGTTCAGGTTCCCAACTATATGCGACTGGGACTACTCAAACCCCTTTATTACAATCCACAGCAGAATCATCTCTTAGCACAATCTCATACAAAGAGCAGAGTTACTGACTCAGCTACCTAAATCAGACACTCTATATCCGAGAAGAGCGGCCATTGTGAGTTGACTCTGCCTAAATCCTAGACGCTAATACAAGCCACTATTTATAGATTATAAAAACTGATCCTGGATTCGCTATATCTCTAACGTATAATAGTATGCGACTACTCAGCGCCAAACCGCCTTGCATTTCGCATTTCGAAACACTTCAGAACACGCTTCCAGCAGTACCACACCCGAGGATAAGAGCCACTGACTCAGCTACCCAAATCAGCGCCTCCATTTCCAAGAGCAGCGACTCTGCCTTGACACTGGTACCTCAATCTATTTATGGATTAAAAACTAATATCCACGCCCAATTCAGCTCCCCAACTAGAAGCAACTGGGACGACTCATCCCTGTGCATTACAATCTACTGCAGAATCCTCTCATAGCACAATCTCATACAAAGAGCAGAGTCACTGACTCAGCTACCCAGATCAGACACTCTATATCCAAGAAGAGTGGCCATTGTGAGTTGATTCTGCCTAAATCCTAGACGCTAATACAAGCCACTATTTATAGACAATAAAAACTGATCATGGATTAGCCATACCTCTAACCTATAATAGTATGTGACTACCCAGCCCTTAACCCCGCTGCATTTCGTAATTCTCCACAACTCGCTTACAGCAGCATCATGCCCGAGGAGTAGAGCCACTGACTCAGGTACACAAATCAGCGCCTCCATTTCCATGAACAGAGACTCTGCCTTGACCCTGAAAGTTCAGTCTATTTATTGATTATAAACTATGATCCAGGCCCAGTCAGGTTCCCAACTATATGCGACTGGGACTACTCAATCCCCTTTATTACAATCCACAGCAGAATCCTCTCATAGCACAATCTCATACAAAGAGCAGAGTTACTGACTCAGCTACCTAAATCAGACACTCTATATCCAAGAAGAGCGGCCATTGTGAGTTGATTCTGTCTAAATCCTAGACCCTAATACAAGCCACTATTTATAGATTATAAAAACTGATCCTGGATTCGCTATATCTCTAACGTATAATAGTATGCGACTACCCAGCCCTTAACCCCGCTGCATTTCGTAACTCTCCACAACCCGCTTACAGCAGCATCATGCCCGAGGAGTAGAGCCACTGACTCAGCTACCCAAATCAGCGCCTCCATTTCCAAGAGCAGCGACTCTGCCTTGACCCTGAAAGCTCAGTCTATTTATTGATTATAAACTATGATCCAGGCCCAGTTCAGGTTTCCAACTATATGCGACTGGGACTACTCAATCCCCTTTATTACAATCCACAGCAGAATCATCTCTTAGCACAATCTCATACAAAGAGCAGAGTTACTGACTCAGCTACCTAAATCAGACACTCTATATCCAAGAAGAGCGGCCATTGTGAGTTGATTCTGCCTAAATCCTAGACGCTAATACAAGCCACTATTTATAGATTATAAAAACTGATCCTGGATTCGCTATATCTCTAACGTATAATAGTATGCGATAACTCAGCGCCAAACCGCCTTGCATTTCGCATTTCGAAACACTTCAGAACACGCTTCCAGCAGTACCACACCCGAGGATAAGAGCCACTGACTCAGCTACCCAAATCAGCGCCTCCATTTCCAAGAGCAGCGACTCTGCCTTGACACTTGTACCTCAATCTTTTTATGGATTCATAATTAATATCCACGCCCAATTCAGCTCCCCAACTAGAAGCGACTGGGACGACTCATCCCTGTGCATTACAATCTACTGCAGAATCCTCTCATAGCACAATCTCATACAAAGAGCAGGGTCACTGACTCAGCTACCCACATCAGACACTCTATATCCAAGAAGAGTGGCCATTGTGAGTTGATTCTGCCTAAATCCTAGACGCTAATACAAGCCACTATTTATAGACAATAAAAACTGATCATGGATTAGCCATACCTCTAACCTATAATAGTATGTGACTACCCAGCCCTTAACCCCGCTGCATTTCGTAATTCTGCACAACCCGCTTACAGCAGCATCATGCCCGAGGAGTAGAGCCACTGACTCAGCTACCCAAATCAGCGCCTCCATTTCCAAGAGCAGCGACTCTGCCTTGACCCTGAAAGCTCAGTCTATTTATTGATTATAAACTATGATCCAGGCACAGTTCAGGTTCCCAACTATATGCGACTGGGACTACTCAAACCCCTTTATTACAATCCACAGCAGAATCATCTCTTAGCACAATCTCATACAAAGAGCAGAGTTACTGACTCAGCTACCTACATCAGACACTCTATATCCAAGAAGAGCGGCCATTGTGAGTTGATTCTGTCTAAATCCTAGACCCTAATACAAGCCACTATTTATAGATTATAAAAACTGATCCTGGATTCGCTATATCTCTAACGTATAATAGTATGCGACTACCCAGCCCTTAACCCCGCTGCATTTCGTAATTCTCCACAACCCGCTTACAGCAGCATCATGCCCGAGGAGTAGAGCCACTGACTCAGCTACCCAAATCAGCGCCTCCATTTCCAAGAGCAGCGACTCTGCCTTGACCCTGAAAGCTCAGTCTATTTATTGATTATAAACTATGATCCAGGCCCAGTTCAGGTTTCCAACTATATGCGACTGGGACTACTCAATCCCCTTTATTACAATCCACAGCAGAATCATCTCTTAGCACAATCTCATACAAAGAGCAGAGTTACTGACTCAGCTACCTAAATCAGACACTCTATATCCAAGAAGAGCGGCCATTGTGAGTTGATTCTGCCTAAATCCTAGACGCTAATACAAGCTACTATTTATAGATTATAAAAACTGATCCTGGATTCGCTATATCTCTAACGTATAATAGTATGCGATAACTCAGCGCCAAACCGCCTTGCATTTCGCATTTCGAAACACTTCAGAACACGCTTCCAGCAGTACCACACCCGAGGATAAGAGCCACTGACTCAGCTACCCAAATCAGCGCCTCCATTTCCAAGAGCAGCGACTCTGCCTTGACACTTGTACCTCAATCTTTTTATGGATTCATAATTAATATCCACGCCCAATTCAGCTCCCCAACTAGAAGCGACTGGGACGACTCATCCCTGTGCATTACAATCTACTGCAGAATCCTCTCATAGCACAATCTCATACAAAGAGCAGAGTCACTGACTCAGCTACCCACATCAGACACTCTATATCCAAGAAGAGTGGCCATTGTGAGTTGATTCTGCCTAAATCCTAGACGCTAATACAAGCCACTATTTATAGACAATAAAAACTGATCATGGATTAGCCATACCTCTAACCTATAATAGTATGTGACTACCCAGCCCTTAACCCCGCTGCATTTCGTAATTCTGCACAACCCGCTTACAGCAGCATCATGCCCGAGGAGTAGAGCCACTGACTCAGCTACCCAAATCAGCGCCTCCATTTCCAAGAGCAGCGACTCTGCCTTGACCCTGAAAGCTCAGTCTATTTATTGATTATAAACTATGATCCAGGCACAGTTCAGGTTCCCAACTATATGCGACTGGGACTACTCAAACCCCTTTATTACAATCCACGGCAGAATCATCTCTTAGCACAATCTCATACAAAGAGCAGAGTTACTGACTCAGCTACCTAAATCAGACACTCTATATCTAAGAAGAGCGGCCATTATGAGTTGATTCTGCCTAAATCCTAGACGCTAATACAAGCCACTATTTATAGATTATAAAAACTGATACTGGATTCGCTATATCTCTAACGTATAATAGTATGCGACTACTCAGCGCCAAACCGCCTTGCATTTCGCATTTCGAAACACTTCAGAACACGCTTCCAGCAGTACCACACCCGAGGATAAGAGCCACTGACTCAGCTACCCAAATCAGCGCCTCCATTTCCAAGAGCAGCGACTCTGCCTTGACACTTGTACCTCAATCTTTTTATGGATTCATAATTAATATCCACGCCCAATTCAGCTCCCAAACTAGAATCGACTGGGACATCTCATCCCTGTGCATTACAATCTACTGCAGAATCCTCTCATAGCACAATCTCATACAAAGAGCAGAGTCACTGACTCAGCTACCCACATCAGACACTCTATATCCAAGAAGAGTGGCCATTGTGAGTTGATTCTGCCTAATTCGTAGACGCTAATACAAGCCACTATTTATAGACAATAAAAACTGATCATGGATTAGCCATACCTCTAACCTATAATAGTATATGACTACCCAGCCCTTAACCCCGCTGCATTTCGTAATTCTGCACAACCCGCTTACAGCAGCATCATGCCCGAGGAGTAGAGCCACTGACTCAGCTACCCAAATCAGCGCCTCCATTTCCAAGAGCAGCGACTCTGCCTTGACCCTGAAAGCTCAGTCTATTTATTGATTATAAACTATGATCCAGGCACAGTTCAGGTTCCCAACTATATGCGACTGGGACTACTCAAACCCCTTTATTACAATCCACAGCAGAATCATCTCTTAGCACAATCTCATACAAAGAGCAGAGTTACTGACTCAGCTACCTAAATCAGACACTCTATATCCAAGAAGAGCGGCCATTGTGAGTTGACTCTGCCTAAATCCTAGACGCTAATACAAGCCACTATTTATAGATTATAAAAACTGATCCTGGATTCGCTATATCTCTAACGTATAATAGTATGCGACTACTGAGCGCCAAACCGCCTTGCATTTCGCATTTCGAAACACTTCAGAACACGCTTCCAGCAGTACCACACCCGAGGATAAGAGCCACTGACTCAGCTACCCAAATCAGCGCCTCCATTTCCAAGAGCAGCGACTCTGCCTTGACACTGGTACCTCAATCTATTTATGGATTAAAAACTAATATCCACGCCCAATTCAGCTCCCCAACTAGAAGCAACTGGGACGACTCATCCCTGTGCATTACAATCTACTGCAGAATCCTCTCATAGCACAATCTCATACAAAGAGCAGAGTCACTGACTCAGCTACCCAGGTCAGACACTCTATATCCAAGAAGAGTGGCCATTGTGAGTTGATTCTGCCTAAATCCTAGACGCTAATACAAGCCACTATTTATAGACAATAAAAACTGATCATGGATTAGCCATACCTCTAACCTATAATAGTATGTGACTACCCAGCCCTTAACCCCGCTGCATTTCGTAATTCTCCACAACTCGCTTACAGCAGCATCATGCCCGAGGAGTAGAGCCACTGACTCAGGTACACAAATCAGCGCCTCCATTTCCATGAACAGAGACTCTGCCTTGACCCTGAAAGTTCAGTCTATTTATTGATTATAAACTATGATCCAGGCCCAGTCAGGTTCCCAACTATATGCGACTGGGACTACTCAATCCCCTTTATTACAATCCACAGCAGAATCCTCTCATAGCACAATCTCATACAAAGAGCAGAGTTACTGACTCAGCTACCTAAATCAGACACTCTATATCCAAGAAGAGCGGCCATTGTGAGTTGATTCTGTCTAAATCCTAGACCCTAATACAAGCCACTATTTATAGATTATAAAAACTGATCCTGGATTCGCTATATCTCTAACGTATAATAGTATGCGACTACCCAGCCCTCAACCCCGCTGCATTTCGTAACTCTCCACAACCCGCTTACAGCAGCATCATGCCCGAGGAGTAGAGCCACTGACTCAGCTACCCAAATCAGCGCCTCCATTTCCAAGAGCAGCGACTCTGCCTTGACCCTGAAAGCTCAGTCTATTTATTGATTATAAACTATGATCCAGGCCCAGTTCAGGTTTCCAACTATATGCGACTGGGACTACTCAATCCCCTTTATTACAATCCACAGCAGAATCATCTCTTAGCACAATCTCATACAAAGAGCAGAGTTACTGACTCAGCTACCTAAATCAGACACTCTATATCCAAGAAGAGCGGCCATTGTGAGTTGATTCTGCCTAAATCCTAGACGCTAATACAAGCCACTATTTATAGATTATAAAAACTGATCCTGGATTCGCTATATCTCTAACGTATAATAGTATGCGATAACTCAGCGCCAAACCGCCTTGCATTTCGCATTTCGAAACACTTCAGAACACGCTTCCAGCAGTACCACACCCGAGGATAAGAGCCACTGACTCAGCTACCCAAATCAGCGCCTCCATTTCCAAGAGCAGCGACTCTGCCTTGACACTTGTACCTCAATCTTTTTATGGATTCATAATTAATATCCACGCCCAATTCAGCTCCCCAACTAGAAGCGACTGGGACGACTCATCCCTGTGCATTACAATCTACTGCAGAATCCTCTCATAGCACAATCTCATACAAAGAGCAGGGTCACTGACTCAGCTACCCACATCAGACACTCTATATCCAAGAAGAGTGGCCATTGTGAGTTGATTCTGCCTAAATCCTAGACGCTAATACAAGCCACTATTTATAGACAATAAAAACTGATCATGGATTAGCCATACCTCTAACCTATAATAGTATGTGACTACCCAGCCCTTAACCCCGCTGCATTTGGTAATTCTGCACAACCCGCTTACAGCAGCATCATGCCCGAGGAGTAGAGCCACTGACTCAGCTACCCAAATCAGCGCCTCCATTTCCAAGAGCAGCGACTCTGCCTTGACCCTGAAAGCTCAGTCTATTTATTGATTATAAACTATGATCCAGGCACAGTTCAGGTTCCCAACTATATGCGACTGGGACTACTCAAACCCCTTTATTACAATCCACAGCAGAATCATCTCTTAGCACAATCTCATACAAAGAGCAGAGTTACTGACTCAGCTACCTAAATCAGACACTCTATATCCAAGAAGAGCGGCCATTGTGAGTTGACTCTGCCTAAATCCTAGACGCTAATACAAGCCACTATTTATAGATTATAAAAACTGATACTGGATTCGCTATATCTCTAACGTATAATAGTATGCGACTACTCAGCGCCAAACCGCCTTGCATTTCGCATTTCGAAACACTTCAGAACACGCTTCCAGCAGTACCACACCCGAGGAGAAGAGCCACTGACTCAGCTACCCAAATCAGCGCCTCCATTTCCAAGAGCAGCGACTCTGCCTTGACACTGGTACCTCAATCTATTTATGGATTAAAAACTAATATCCACGCCCAATTCAGCTCCCCAACTAGAAGCGACTGGGACGACTCATCCCTGTGCATTACAATCTACTGCAGAATCCTCTCATAGCACAATCTCATACAAAGAGCAGAGTCACTGACTCAGCTACCCAAATCAGACACTCTATATCCAAGAAGAGTGGCCATTGTGAGTTGATTCTGCCTAAATCCTAGACGCTAATACAAGCCACTATTTATAGACAATAAAAACTGATCATGGATTAGCCATACCTCTAACCTATAATAGTATGTGATTACCCAGCCCTTAACCCCGCTGCATTTCGTAATTCTCCACAACTCGCTCACAGCAGCATCATGCCCGAGGAGTAGAGCCACTGACTCAGCTAACCAAATCAGCGCCTCCATTTCCATGAGCAGCGACTCTGCCTTGACCCTGAAAGCTCAGTCTATTTATTGATTATAAACTATGATCAAGGCCCAGTTCAGGTTCCCAACTATATGCGACTGGGACTACTCGATCCCCTTTATTACAATCCACAGCAGAATCATCTCTTAGCACAATCTCATACAAAGAGCAGAGTTAATGACTCAGCTACCTAAATCAGACACTCATATCCAAGAAGAGCGGCCATTGTGAGTTGGTTCTGCCTAAATCCTAGACGCTAATACAAGCCACTATTTATAGATTATAAAAACTGATCCTGGATTCGCTATATCTCTAACGTATAATAGTATGCGATAACTCAGCGCCAAACCGCCTTGCATTTCGCATTTCGAAACACTTCAGAACACGCTTCCAGCAGTACCACACCCGAGGATAAGAGCCACTGACTCAGCTACCCAAATCAGCGCCTCCATTTCCAAGAGCAGCGACTCTGCCTTGACACTGGTACCTCAATCTTTTTATGGATTCATAATTAATATCCACGCCCAATTCAGCTCCCCAACTAGAAGCGACTGGGACGACTCAACCCTCTGGATTACAATCTACTGCAGAATCCTCTCATAGAACAATCTCATACAAAGAGCAGAGTCACTGACTCAGCTACCCACATCAGACACTCTATATCCAAGAAGAGTGGCCATTGTGAGTTGATTCTGCCTAAATCGTAGACGCTAATACAAGCCACTATTTATAGACAATAAAAACTGATCATGGATTAGCCATACCTCTAACCTATAATAGTATGTGACTACCCAGCCCTTAACCCCGCTGCATTTCGTAATTCTGCACAACCCGCTTACAGCAGCATCATGCCCGAGGAGTAGAGCCACTGACTCAGCTACCCAAATCAGCGCCTCCATTTCCAAGAGCAGCGACTCTGCCTTGACCCTGAAAGCTCAGTCTATTTAATGATTATAAACTATGATCCAGGCACAGTTCAGGTTCCCAACTATATGCGACTGGGACTACTCAAACCCCTTTATTACAATCCACAGCAGAATCATCTCTTAGCACAATCTCATACAAAGAGCAGAGTTACTGACTCAGCTACCTAAATCAGACACTCTATATCCAAGAAGAGCGGCCATTGTGAGTTGACTCTGCCTAAATCGTAGACGCTAATACAAGCCACTATTTATAGATTATAAAAACTGATCCTGGATTCGCTATATCTCTAACGTATAATAGTATGCGACTACTGAGCACCAAACCGCCTTGCATTTCGCATTTCGAAACACTTCAGAACACGCTTCCAGCAGTACCACACCCGAGGATAAGAGCCACTGACTCAGCTACCCAAATCAGCGCCTCCATTTCCAAGAGCAGCGACTCTGCCTTGATACTGGTACCTCAATCTATTTATGAATTAAAAACTAATATCCACGCCCAATTCAGCTCCCCAACTAGAAGCGACTGGGACGACTCATCCCTGTGCATTACAATCTACTGCAGAATCCTCTCATAGCACAATCTCAGACAAAGAGCAGAGTCACTGACTCAGCTACCCAGATCAGACACTCTATATCCAAGAAGAGTGGCCATTGTGAGTTGATTCTGCCTAAATCCTAGACGCTAATACAAGCCACTATTTATAGACAATAAAAACTGATCATGGATTAGCCATACCTCTAACCTATAATAGTATGTGACTACCCAGCCCTTAACCCCGCTGCATTTCGTAATTCTCCACAACTCGCTTACAGCAGCATCATGCCCGAGGAGTAGAGCCACTGACTCAGGTACACAAATCAGCGCCTCCATTTCCATGAACAGCGACTCTGCCTTGACCCTGAAAGTTCAGTCTATTTATTGATTATAAACTATGATCCAGGCCCAGTCAGGTTCCCAACTATATGCGACTGGGACTACTCAATCCCCTTTATTACAATCCACAGCAGAATCATCTCTTCGCACAATCTCATACAAAGAGCAGAGTCACTGACTCAGCTACCCAAATCAGACACTCTATATCCAAGAAGAGCGGCCATTGTGAGTTGATTCTGTCTAAATCCTAGACCCTAATACAAGCCACTATTTATAGATTATAAAAACTGATCCTGGATTCGCTATATCTCTAACGTATAATAGTATGCGACTACCCAGCCCTTAACCCCGATGCATTTCGTAATTCTCCACAACCCGCTTACAGCAGCATCATGCCCGAGGAGTAGAGCCACTGACTCAGCTACCCAAATCAGCGCCTCCATTTCCAAGAGCAGCGACTCTGCCTTGACCCTGAAAGCTCAGTCTATTTATTGATTATAAACTATGATCCAGGCCCAGTTCAGGTTTCCAACTATATGCGACTGGGACTACTCAATCCCCTTTATTACAATCCACAGCAGAATCATCTCTTAGCACAATCTCATACAAAGAGCAGAGTTTCTGACTCAGCTACCTAAATCAGACACTCTATATCCAAGAAGAGCGGCCATTGTGAGTTGATTCTGCCTAAATCCTAGACGCTAATACAAGCTACTATTTATAGATTATAAAAACTGATCCTGGATTCGCTATATCTCTAACGTATAATAGTATGCGATAACTCAGCGCCAAACCGCCTTGCATTTCGCATTTCGAAACACTTCAGAACACGCTTCCAGCAGTACCACACCCGAGGATAAGAGCCACTGACTCAGCTACCCAAATCAGCGCCTCCATTTCCAAGAGCAGCGACTCTGCCTTGACCCTGAAAGCTCAGTCTATTTATTGATTATAAACTATGATCCAGGCACAGTTCAGGTTCCCAACTATATGCGACTGGGACTACTCAAACCCCTTTATTACAATCCACGGCAGAATACTCTCTTAGCACAATCTCATACAAAGAGCAGAGTTACTGACTCAGCTACCTAAATCAGACACTCTATATCCAAGAAGAGCGGCCATTGTGAGTTGACTCTGCCTAAATCCTAGACGCTAATACAAGCCACTATTTATAGATTATAAAAACTGATACTGGATTCGCTATATCTCTAACGTATAATAGTATGCGTCTACTCAGCGCCAAACCGCCTTGCATTTCGCATTTCGAAACACTTCAGAACACGCTTCCAGCAGTACCACACCCGAGGATAAGAGCCACTGACTCAGCTACCCAAATCAGCGCCTCCATTTCCAAGAGCAGCGACTCTGCCTTGACACTGGTACCTCAATCTATTTATGGATTAAAAACTAATATCCACGCCCAATTCAGCTCCCCAACTAGAAGCGACTGGGACGACTCATCCATGTGCATTACAATCTACTGCAGAATCCTCTCATAGCACAATCTCATACAAAGAGCAGAGTCACTGACTCAGCTACCCAGATCAGACACTCTATATCCAAGAAGAGTGGCCATTGTGAGTTGATTCTGCCTAAATCCTAGACGCTAATACAAGCCACTATTTATAGACAATAAAAACTGATCATGGATTAGCCATACCTCTAACCTATAATAGTATGTGATTACCCAGCCCTTAACCCCGCTGCATTTCGTAATTCTCCACAACTCGCTTACAGCAGCATCATGCCCGAGGAGTAGAGCCACTGACTCAGGTACACAAATCAGCGCCTCCATTTCCAAGAGCAGCGACTCTGCCTTGACCCTGAAAGCTCAGTCTATTTATTGATTATAAACTATGATCCAGGCCCAGTTCAGGTTTCCAACTATATGCGACTGGGACTACTCAATCCCCTTTATTACAATCCACAGCAGAATCATCTCTTAGCACAATCTCATACAAAGAGCAGAGTTACTGATTCAGCTACCTAAATCAGACACTCTATATCCAAGAAGAGCGGCCATTGGGAGTTGATTCTGCCTAAATCGTAGACGCTAATACAAGCCACTATTTATAGACAATAAAAACTGATCATGGATTAGCCATACCTCTAACCTATAATAGTATGTGACTACCCAGCCCTTAACCCCGCTGCATTTCGTAATTCTGCACAACCCGCTTACAGCAGCATCATGCCCGAGGAGTAGAGCCACTGACTCAGCTACCCAAATCAGCGCCTCCATTTCCAAGAGCAGCGACTCTGCCTTGACCCTGAAAGCTCAGTCTATTTATTGATTATAAACTATGATCCAGGCACAGTTCAGGTTCCCAACTATATGCGACTGGGACTACTCAAACCCCTTTATTACAATCCACAGCAGAATCATCTCTTAGCACAATCTCATACAAAGAGCAGAGTTACTGACTCAGCTACCTAAATCAGACACTCTATATCCAAGAAGAGCGGCCATTGTGAGTTGACTCTGCCTAAATCGTAGACGCTAATACAAGCCACTATTTATAGATTATAAAAACTGATCCTGGATTCGCTATATCTCTAACGTATAATAGTATGCGACTACTGAGCACCAAACCGCCTTGCATTTCGCATTTCGAAACACTTCAGAACACGCTTCCAGCAGTACCACACCCGAGGATAAGAGCCACTGACTCAGCTACCCAAATCAGCGCCTCCATTTCCAAGAGCAGCGACACTGCCTTGATACTGGTACCTCAATCTATTTATGAATTAAAAACTAATATCCACGCCCAATTCAGCTCCCCAACTAGAAGCGACTGGAACGACTCCTCCCTGTGCATTACAATCTACTGCAGAATCCTCTCATAGCACAATCTCAGACAAAGAGCAGAGTCACTGACTCAGCTACC
Source organism: Triturus cristatus (assembly GCF_964204655.1). Lineage (NCBI taxonomy): Eukaryota > Metazoa > Chordata > Amphibia > Caudata > Salamandridae > Triturus > Triturus cristatus. Next base: position 1,473,466,541 of record NC_140591.1, on the reverse strand, counting down.
CAGATCAGACACTCTATATCCAAGAAGAGTGGCCATTGTGAGTTGATTCTGCCTAAATCCTAGACGCTAATACAAGCCACTATTTATAGACAATAAAAACTGATCATGGATTAGCCATACCTCTAACCTATAATAGTATGTGACTACCCAGCCCTTAACCCCGCTGCATTTCGTAATTCTCCACAACTCGCTTACAGCAGCATCATGCCCGAGGAGTAGAGCCACTGACTCAGGTACACAAATCAGCGCCTCCATTTCCATGAACAGCGACTCTGCCTTGACCCTGAAAGTTCAGTCTATTTATTGATTATAAACTATGATCCAGGCCCAGTCAGGTTCCCAACTATATGCGACTGGGACTACTCAATCCCCTTTATTACAATCCACAGCAGAATCATCTCTTCGCACAATCTCATACAAAGAGCAGAGTTACTGACTCAGCTACCTAAATAAGACACTCTATATCCAAGAAGAGCGGCCATTGTGAGTTGATTCTGTCTAAATCCTAGACCCTAATACAAGCCACTATTTATAGATTATAAAAACTGATCCTGGATTCGCTATATCTCTAACGTATAATAGTATGCGACTACCCAGCCCTTAACCCCGATGCATTTCGTAATTCTCCACAACCCGCTTACAGCAGCATCATGCCCGAGGAGTAGAGCCACTGACTCAGCTACCCAAATCAGCGCCTCCATTTCCAAGAGCAGCGACTCTGCCTTGACCCTGAAAGCTCAGTCTATTTATTGATTATAAACTATGATCCAGGCCCAGTTCAGGTTTCCAACTATATGCGACTGGGACTACTCAATCCCCTTTATTACAATCCACAGCAGAATCATCTCTTAGCACAATCTCATACAAAGAGCAGAGTTACTGACTCAGCTACCTAAATCAGACACTCTATATCCAAGAAGAGCGGCCATTGTGAGTTGATTCTGCCTAAATCCTAGACGCTAATACAAGCTACTATTTATAGATTATAAAAACTGATCCTGGATTCGCTATATCTCTAACGTATATTAGTATGCGATAACTCAGCGCCAAACCGCCTTGCATTTCGCATTTCGAAACACTTCAGAACACGCTTCCAGCAGTACCACACCCGAGGATAAGAGCCACTGACTCAGCTACCCAAATCAGCGCCTCCATTTCCAAGAGCAGCGACTCTGCCTTGACCCTGAAAGTTCAGTCTATTTATTGATTATAAACTATGATCCAGGCACAGTTCAGGTTCCCAACTATATGCGACTGGGACTACTCAAACCCCTTTATTACAATCCACGGCAGAATACTCTCTTAGCACAATCTCATACAAAGAGCAGAGTTACTGACTCAGCTACCTAAATCAGACACTCTATATCCAAGAAGAGCGGCCATTGTGAGTTGACTCTGCCTAAATCGTAGACGCTAATACAAGCCACTATTTATAGATTATAAAAACTGATCCTGGATTCGCTATATCTCTAACGTATAATAGTATGCGACTACTGAGCACCAAACCGCCTTGCATTTCGCATTTCGAAACACTTCAGAACACGCTTCCAGCAGTACCACACCCGAGGATAAGAGCCACTGACTCAGCTACCCAAATCAGCGCCTCCATTTCCAAGAGCAGCGACTCTGCCTTGATACTGGTACCTCAATCTATTTATGAATTAAAAACTAATATCCACGCCCAATTCAGCTCCCCAACTAGAAGCGACTGGGACGACTCATCCCTGTGCATTACAATCTACTGCAGAATCCTCTCATAGCACAATCTCAGACAAAGAGCAGAGTCACTGACTCAGCTACCCAGATCAGACACTCTATATCCAAGAAGAGTGGCCATTGTGAGTTGATTCTGCCTAAATCCTAGACGCTAATACAAGCCACTATTTATAGACAATAAAAACTGATCATGGATTAGCCATACCTCTAACCTATAATAGTATGTGACTACCCAGCCCTTAACCCCGCTGCATTTCGTAATTCTCCACAACTCGCTTACAGCAGCATCATGCCCGAGGAGTAGAGCCACTGACTCAGGTACACAAATCAGCGCCTCCATTTCCATGAACAGCGACTCTGCCTTGACCCTGAAAGTTCAGTCTATTTATTGATTATAAACTATGATCCAGGCCCAGTCAGGTTCCCAACTATATGCGACTGGGACTACTCAATCCCCTTTATTACAATCCACAGCAGAATCATCTCTTCGCACAATCTCATACAAAGAGCAGAGTCACTGACTCAGCTACCCAAATCAGACACTCTATATCCAAGAAGAGCGGCCATTGTGAGTTGATTCTGTCTAAATCCTAGACCCTAATACAAGCCACTATTTATAGATTATAAAAACTGATCCTGGATTCGCTATATCTCTAACGTATAATAGTATGCGACTACCCAGCCCTTAACCCCGATGCATTTCGTAATTCTCCACAACCCGCTTACAGCAGCATCATGCCCGAGGAGTAGAGCCACTGACTCAGCTACCCAAATCAGCGCCTCCATTTCCAAGAGCAGCGACTCTGCCTTGACCCTGAAAGCTCAGTCTATTTATTGATTATAAACTATGATCCAGGCCCAGTTCAGGTTTCCAACTATATGCGACTGGGACTACTCAATCCCCTTTATTACAATCCACAGCAGAATCATCTCTTAGCACAATCTCATACAAAGAGCAGAGTTACTGACTCAGCTACCTAAATCAGACACTCTATATCCAAGAAGAGCGGCCATTGTGAGTTGATTCTGCCTAAATCCTAGACGCTAATACAAGCTACTATTTATAGATTATAAAAACTGATCCTGGATTCGCTATATCTCTAACGTATAATAGTATGCGATAACTCAGCGCCAAACCGCCTTGCATTTCGCATTTCGAAACACTTCAGAACACGCTTCCAGCAGTACCACACCCGAGGATAAGAGCCACTGACTCAGCTACCCAAATCAGCGCCTCCATTTCCAAGAGCAGCGACTCTGCCTTGACCCTGAAAGCTCAGTCTATTTATTGATTATAAACTATGATCCAGGCACAGTTCAGGTTCCCAACTATATGCGACTGGGACTACTCAAACCCCTTTATTACAATCCACGGCAGAATACTCTCTTAGCACAATCTCATACAAAGAGCAGAGTTACTGACTCAGCTACCTAAATCAGACACTCTATATCCAAGAAGAGCGGCCATTGTGAGTTGACTCTGCCTAAATCCTAGACGCTAATACAAGCCACTATTTATAGATTATAAAAACTGATACTGGATTCGCTATATCTCTAACGTATAATAGTATGCGTCTACTCAGCGCCAAACCGCCTTGCATTTCGCATTTCGAAACACTTCAGAACACGCTTCCAGCAGTACCACACCCGAGGATAAGAGCCACTGACTCAGCTACCCAAATCAGCGCCTCCATTTCCAAGAGCAGCGACTCTGCCTTGACACTGGTACCTCAATCTATTTATGGATTAAAAACTAATATCCACGCCCAATTCAGCTCCCCAACTAGAAGCGACTGGGACGACTCATCCATGTGCATTACAATCTACTGCAGAATCCTCTCATAGCACAATCTCATACAAAGAGCAGAGTCACTGACTCAGCTACCCAGATCAGACACTCTATATCCAAGAAGAGTGGCCATTGTGAGTTGATTCTGCCTAAATCCTAGACGCTAATACAAGCCACTATTTATAGACAATAAAAACTGATCATGGATTAGCCATACCTCTAACCTATAATAGTATGTGATTACCCAGCCCTTAACCCCGCTGCATTTCGTAATTCTCCACAACTCGCTTACAGCAGCATCATGCCCGAGGAGTAGAGCCACTGACTCAGGTACACAAATCAGCGCCTCCATTTCCAAGAGCAGCGACTCTGCCTTGACCCTGAAAGCTCAGTCTATTTATTGATTATAAACTATGATCCAGGCCCAGTTCAGGTTTCCAACTATATGCGACTGGGACTACTCAATCCCCTTTATTACAATCCACAGCAGAATCATCTCTTAGCACAATCTCATACAAAGAGCAGAGTTACTGATTCAGCTACCTAAATCAGACACTCTATATCCAAGAAGAGCGGCCATTGGGAGTTGATTCTGCCTAAATCGTAGACGCTAATACAAGCCACTATTTATAGACAATAAAAACTGATCATGGATTAGCCATACCTCTAACCTATAATAGTATGTGACTACCCAGCCCTTAACCCCGCTGCATTTCGTAATTCTGCACAACCCGCTTACAGCAGCATCATGCCCGAGGAGTAGAGCCACTGACTCAGCTACCCAAATCAGCGCCTCCATTTCCAAGAGCAGCGACTCTGCCTTGACCCTGAAAGCTCAGTCTATTTATTGATTATAAACTATGATCCAGGCACAGTTCAGGTTCCCAACTATATGCGACTGGGACTACTCAAACCCCTTTATTACAATCCACAGCAGAATCATCTCTTAGCACAATCTCATACAAAGAGCAGAGTTACTGACTCAGCTACCTAAATCAGACACTCTATATCCAAGAAGAGCGGCCATTGTGAGTTGACTCTGCCTAAATCGTAGACGCTAATACAAGCCACTATTTATAGATTATAAAAACTGATCCTGGATTCGCTATATCTCTAACGTATAATAGTATGCGACTACTGAGCACCAAACCGCCTTGCATTTCGCATTTCGAAACACTTCAGAACACGCTTCCAGCAGTACCACACCCGAGGATAAGAGCCACTGACTCAGCTACCCAAATCAGCGCCTCCATTTCCAAGAGCAGCGACACTGCCTTGATACTGGTACCTCAATCTATTTATGAATTAAAAACTAATATCCACGCCCAATTCAGCTCCCCAACTAGAAGCGACTGGAACGACTCATCCCTGTGCATTACAATCTACTGCAGAATCCTCTCATAGCACAATCTCAGACAAAGAGCAGAGTCACTGACTCAGCTACCCAGATCAGACACTCTATATCCAAGAAGAGTGGCCATTGTGAGTTGATTCTGCCTAAATCCTAGACGCTAATACAAGCCACTATTTATAGACAATAAAAACTGATCATGGATTAGCCATACCTCTAACCTATAATAGTATGTGACTACCCAGCCCTTAACCCCGCTGCATTTCGTAATTCTCCACAACTCGCTTACAGCAGCATCATGCCCGAGGAGTAGAGCCACTGACTCAGGTACACAAATCAGCGCCTCCATTTCCATGAACAGCGACTCTGCCTTGACCCTGAAAGTTCAGTCTATTTATTGATTATAAACTATGATCCAGGCCCAGTCAGGTTCCCAACTATATGCGACTGGGACTACTCAATCCCCTTTATTACAATCCACAGCAGAATCATCTCTTCGCACAATCTCATACAAAGAGCAGAGTTACTGACTCAGCTACCTAAATAAGACACTCTATATCCAAGAAGAGCGGCCATTGTGAGTTGACTCTGTCTAAATCCTAGACCCTAATACAAGCCACTATTTATAGATTATAAAAACTGATCCTGGATTCGCTATATCTCTAACGTATAATAGTATGCGACTACCCAGCCCTTAACCCCGATGCATTTCGTAATTCTCCACAACCCGCTTACAGCAGCATCATGCCCGAGGAGTAGAGCCACTGACTCAGCTACCCAAATCAGCGCCTCCATTTCCAAGAGCAGCGACTCTGCCTTGACCCTGAAAGCTCAGTCTATTTATTGATTATAAACTATGATCCAGGCCCAGTTCAGGTTTCCAACTATATGCGACTGGGACTACTCAATCCCCTTTATTACAATCCACAGCAGAATCATCTCTTAGCACAATCTCATACAAAGAGCAGAGTTACTGACTCAGCTACCTAAATCAGACACTCTATATCCAAGAAGAGCGGCCATTGTGAGTTGATTCTGCCTAAATCCTAGACGCTAATACAAGCTACTATTTATAGATTATAAAAACTGATCCTGGATTCGCTATATCTCTAACGTATATTAGTATGCGATAACTCAGCGCCAAACCGCCTTGCATTTCGCATTTCGAAACACTTCAGAACACGCTTCCAGCAGTACCACACCCGAGGATAAGAGCCACTGACTCAGCTACCCAAATCAGCGCCTCCATTTCCAAGAGCAGCGACTCTGCCTTGACCCTGAAAGTTCAGTCTATTTATTGATTATAAACTATGATCCAGGCACAGTTCAGGTTCCCAACTATATGCGACTGGGACTACTCAAACCCCTTTATTACAATCCACGGCAGAATACTCTCTTAGCACAATCTCATACAAAGAGCAGAGTTACTGACTCAGCTACCTAAATCAGACACTCTATATCCAAGAAGAGCGGCCATTGTGAGTTGACTCTGCCTAAATCCTAGACGCTAATACAAGCCACTATTTATAGATTATAAAAACTGATACTGGATTCGCTATATCTCTAACGTATAATAGTATGCGTCTACTCAGCGCCAAACCGCCTTGCATTTCGCATTTCGAAACACTTCAGAACACGCTTCCAGCAGTACCACACCCGAGGATAAGAGCCACTGACTCAGCTACCCAAATCAGCGCCTCCATTTCCAAGAGCAGCGACTCTGCCTTGACACTGGTACCTCAATCTATTTATGGATTAAAAACTAATATCCACGCCCAATTCAGCTCCCCAACTAGAAGCGACTGGGACGACTCATCCCTGTGCATTACAATCTACTGCAGAATCCTCTCATAGCACAATCTCATACAAAGAGCAGAGTCACTGACTCAGCTACCCAGATCAGACACTCTATATCCAAGAAGAGTGGCCATTGTGAGTTGATTCTGCCTAAATCCTAGACGCTAATACAAGCCACTATTTATAGACAATAAAAACTGATCATGGATTAGCCATACCTCTAACCTATAATAGTATGTGATTACCCAGCCCTTAACCCCGCTGCATTTCGTAATTCTCCACAACTCGCTTACAGCAGCATCATGCCCGAGGAGTAGAGCCACTGACTCAGGTACACAAATCAGCGCCTCCATTTCCATGAACAGCGACTCTGCCTTGACCCTGAAAGTTCAGTCTATTTATTGATTATAAACTATGATCCAGGCCCAGTCAGGTTCCCAACTATATGCGACTGGGACTACTCAATCCCCTTTATTACAATCCACAGCAGAATCATCTCTTCGCACAATCTCATACAAAGAGCAGAGTTACTGACTCAGCTACCTAAATCAGACACTCTATATCCAAGAAGAGCGGCCATTGTGAGTTGATTCTGTCTAAATCCTAGACCCTAATACAAGCCACTATTTATAGATTATAAAAACTGATCCTGGATTCGCTATATCTCTAACGTATAATAGTATGCGACTACCCAGCCCTTAACCCCGCTGTATTTCGTAATTCTCCACAACCCGCTTACAGCAGCATCATGCCCGAGGAGTAGAGCCACTGACTCAGCTACCCAAATCAGCGCCTCCATTTCCAAGAGCAGCGACTCTGCCTTGACCCTGAAAGCTCAGTCTATTTATTGATTATAAACTATGATCCAGGCCCAGTTCAGGTTTCCAACTATATGCGACTGGGACTACTCAATCCCCTTTATTACAATCCACAGCAGAATCATCTCTTAGCACAATCTCATACAAAGAGCAGAGTTACTGACTCAGCTACCTAAATCAGACACTCTATATCCAAGAAGAGCGGCCATTGGGAGTTGATTCTGCCTAAATCCTAGACGCTAATACAAGCTACTATTTATAGATTATAAAAACTGATCCTGGATTCGCTATATCTCTCACGTATAATAGTATGCGATAACTCAGCACCAAACCGCCTTGCATTTCGCATTTCGAAACACTTCAGAACACGCTTCCAGCAGTACCACACCCGAGGGTAAGAGCCACTGACTCAGCTACCCAAATCAGCGCCTCCATTTCCAAGAGCAGCAACTCTGCCTTGACACTTGTACCTCAATCTTTTTATGGATTCATAATTCATATCCACGCCCAATTCAGCTCCCCAACTAGAAGCGACTGGGACGACTCATCCCTGTGCATTACAATCTACTGCAGAATCCTCTCATAGCACAATCTCATACAAAGAGCAGAGTCACTGACTCAGCTACCCACATCAGACACTCTATATCCAAGAAGAGTGGCCATTGTGAGTTGATTCTGCCTAAATCCTAGACGCTAATACAAGCCACTATTTATAGACAATAAAAACTGATCATGGATTAGCCATACCTCTAACCTATAATAGTATGTGACTACCCAGCCCTTAACCCCGCTGCATTTCGTAATTCTGCACAACCCGCTTACAGCAGCATCATGCCCGAGGAGTAGAGCCACTGACTCAGCTACCCAAATCAGCGCCTCCATTTCCAAGAGCAGCGACTCTGCCTTGACCCTGAAAGCTCAGTCTATTTATTGATTATAAACTATGATCCAGGCACAGTTCAGGTTCCCAACTATATGCGACTGGGACTACTCAAACCCCTTTATTACAATCCACGGCACAATCATCTCTTAGCACAATCTCATACAAAGAGCAGAGTTACTGACTCAGCTACCTAAATCAGACACTCTATATCCAAGAAGGGCGGCCATTGTGAGTTGACTCTGCCTAAATCCTAGACGCTAATACAAGCCACTATTTATAGATTATAAAAACTGATACTGGATTCGCTATATCTCTAACGTATAATAGTATGCGACTACTCAGCGCCAAACCGCCTTGCATTTCGCATTTCGAAACACTTCAGAACACGCTTCCAGCAGTACCACACCCGAGGATAAGAGCCACTGACTCAGCTACCCAAATCAGCGCCTCCATTTCCAAGAGCAGCGACTCTGCCTTGACACTGGTACCTCAATCTATTTATGGATTAAAAACTAATATCCACGCCCAATTCAGCTCCCCAACTAGAAGCGACTGGGACGACTCATCCCTGTGCATTACAATCTACTGCAGAATCCTCTCATAGCACAATCTTATACAAAGAGCAGAGTCACTGACTCAGCTACCCAGATCAGACACTCTATATCCAAGAAGAGTGGCCATTGTGAGTTGATTCTGCCTAAATCCTAGACGCTAATACAAGCCACTATTTATAGACAATAAAAACTGATCATGGATTAGCCATACCTCTAACCTATAATAGTATGTGATTACCCAGCCCTTAACCCCGCTGTATTTCGTAATTCTCCACAACTCGCTCACAGCAGCATCATGCCTGAGGAGTAGAGCCACTGACTCAGCTAACCAAATCAGCGCCTCCATTTCCATGAGCAGCGACTCTGCCTTGACCCTGAAAGCTCAGTCCATTTATTGATTATAAACTATGATCCAGGCCCAGTTCAGGTTCCCAACTATATGCGACTGGGACTACTCGATCCCCTTTATTACAATCCACAGCAGAATCATCTCTTAGCACAATCTCATACAAAGAGCAGAGTTAATGACTCAGCTACCTAAATCAGACACTCATATCCAAGAAGAGCGGCCATTATGAGTTGATTCTGCCTAAATCCTAGACGCTAATACAAGCCACTATTTATAGATTATAAAAACTGATCCTGGATTCGCTATATCTCTAAAGTATAATAGTATGCGACTACTCAGCGCCAAACCGCCTTGCATTTCGCATTTCGAAACACTTCAGAACACGCTTCCAGCAGTACCACACCCGAGGATAAGAGCCACTGACTCAGCTACCAAAATCAGCGCCTCCATTTCCAAGAGCAGCGACTCTGCCTTGACACTGGTACCTCAATCTATTTATGGATTAAAAACTAATATTCACGCCTATTTCAGCTCCCCAACTAGAAGCGACTGGGACGACTCAACCCTGTGGATTACAATCTACTGCAGAATCCTCTCATAGAACAATCTCATACAAAGAGCAGAGTCACTGACTCAGCTACCCACATCAGACACTCTATATCCAAGAAGAGTGGCCATTGTGAGTTGATTCTGCCTAAATCCTAGACGCTAATACAAGCCACTATTTATAGACAATAAAAACTGATCATGGATTAGCCATACCTCTAACCTATAATAGTATGTGACTAACCAGCCCTTAACCCCGCAGCATTTCGTAATTCTCCACAACTCGCTTACAGCAACATCATGCCCGAGGAGTAGAGCCACTGACTCAGGTACCCAAATCAGCGCCTCCATTTCCATGAACAGCGACTCTGCCTTGACCCTGAAAGTTCAGTCTATTTATTGATTATAAACTATGATCCAGGCCCAGTCAGGTTCCCAACTATATGCGACTGGGACTACTCAATCCCATTTATTACAATCCACAGCAGAATCATCTCTTCGCACAATCTCATACAAAGAGCAGAGTTACTGACTCAGCTACCTAAATCAGACACTCTATATCCAAGAAGAGCGGCCATTGTGAGTTGATTCTGTCTAAATCCTAGACGCTAATACAAGCCACTATTTATAGATTATAAAAACTGATCCTGGATTCGCTATATCTCTAACGTATAATAGTATGCGACTACCCAGCCCTTAACCCCGCTGCATTTCGTAATTCTCCACAACCCGCTTACAGCAGCATCATGCCCGAGGAGTATAGCCACTGACTCAGCTACCCAAATCAGCGCCTCCATTTCCAAGAGCAGCGACTCTGCCTTGACCCTGAAAGCTCAGTCTATTTATTGATTATAAACTATGATCCAGGCCCAGTTCAGGTTCCCAACTATATGCGACTGGGACTACTCAATCCCCTTTATTACAATCCACAGCAGAATCATCTCTTAGCACAATCTCATACAAAGAGCAGAGTTAATGACTCAGCTACCTAAATCAGACACTCTATATCTAAGAAGAGCGGCCATTATGAGTTGATTCTGCCTAAATCCTAGACGCTAATACAAGCCACTATTTATAGATTATAAAAACTGATCCTGGATTCGCTATATCTCTAACGTATAATAGTATGCGATAACTCAGCGCCAAACTGCCTTGCATTTCGCATTTCGAAACACTTCAGAACACGCTTCCAGCAGTACCACACCCGAGGATAAGAGCCACTGACTCAGCTACCCAAATCAGCGCCTCCATTTCCAAGAGCAGCGACTCTGCCTTGACACTTGTACCTCAATCTTTTTATGGATTCATAATTAATATCCACGCCCAATTCAGCTCCCCAACTAGAATCGACTGGGACGACTCATCCCTGTGCATTACAATCTACTGCAGAATCCTCTCATAGCACAATCTCATACAAAGAGCAGAGTCACTGACTCAGCTACCCACATCAGACACTCTATATCCAAGAAGAGTGGCCATTGTGAGTTGATTCTGCCTAATTCGTAGACGCTAATACAAGCCACTATTTATAGACAATAAAAACTGATCATGGATTAGCCATACCTCTAACCTATAATAGTATGTGACTACCCAGCCCTTAACCCCGCTGCATTTCGTAATTCTGCACAACCCGCTTACAGCAGCATCATGCCCGAGGAGTAGAGCCACTGACTCAGCTACCCAAATCAGCGCCTCCATTTCCAAGAGCAGCGACTCTGCCTTGACCCTGAAAGCTCAGTCTATTTATTGATTATAAACTATGATCCAGGCACAGTTCAGGTTCCCAACTATATGCGACTGGGACTACTCAATCCCCTTTATTACAATCCACAGCAGAATCATCTCTTCGCACAATCTCATACAAAGAGCAGAGTTACTGACTCAGCTACCTAAATCAGACACTCTATATCCAAGAAGAGCGGCCATTGTGAGTTGACTCTGCCTAAATCCTAGACGCTAATACAAGCCACTATTTATAGATTATAAAAACTGATCCTGGATTCGCTATATCTCTAACGTATAATAGTATGCGACTACTCAGCGCCAAACCGCCTTGCATTTCGCATTTCGAAACACTTCAGAACACGCTTCCAGCAGTACCACACCCGAGGATAAGAGCCACTGACTCAGCTACCCAAATCAGCGCCTCCATTTCCAAGAGCAGCGACTCTGCCTTGACACTGGTACCTCAATCTATTTATGGATTAAAAACTAATATCCACGCCCAATTCAGCTCCCCAACTAGAAGCAACTGGGACGACTCATCCCTGTGCATTACAATCTACTGCAGAATCCTCTCATAGCACAATCTCATACAAAGAGCAGAGTCACTGACTCAGCTACCCAGATCAGACACTCTATATCCAAGAAGAGTGGCCATTGTGAGTTGATTCTGCCTAAATCCTAGACGCTAATACAAGCCACTATTTATAGACAATAAAAACTGATCATGGATTAGCCATACCTCTAACCTATAATAGTATGTGACTACCCAGCCCTTAACCCCGCTGCATTTCGTAATTCTCCACAACTCGCTTACAGCAGCATCATGCCCGAGGAGTAGAGCCACTGACTCAGGTACACAAATCAGCGCCTCCATTTCCATGAACAGCGACTCTGCCTTGACCCTGAAAGTTCAGTCTATTTATTGATTATAAACTATGATCCAGGCCCAGTCAGGTTCCCAACTATATGCGACTGGGACTACTCAATCCCCTTTATTACAATCCACAGCAGAATCCTCTCATAGCACAATCTCATACAAAGAGCAGAGTTACTGACTCAGCTACCTAAATCAGACACTCTATATCCAAGAAGAGCGGCCAGTGTGAGTTGATTCTGTCTAAATCCTAGACCCTAATACAAGCCACTATTTATAGATTATAAAAACTGATCCTGGATTCGCTATATCTCTAACGTATAATAGTATGCGACTACCCAGCCCTTAACCCCGCTGCATTTCGTAACTCTCCACAACCCGCTTACAGCAGCATCATGCCCGAGGAGTAGAGCCACTGACTCAGCTACCCAAATCAGCGCCTCCATTTCCAAGAGCAGCGACTCTGCCTTGACCCTGAAAGCTCAGTCTATTTATTGATTATAAACTATGATCCAGGCCCAGTTCAGGTTTCCAACTATATGCGACTGGGACTACTCAATCCCCTTTATTACAATCCACAGCAGAATCATCTCTTAGCACAATCTCATACAAAGAGCAGAGTTACTGACTCAGCTACCTAAATCAGACACTCTATATCCAAGAAGAGCGGCCATTGTGAGTTGATTCTGCCTAAATCCTAGACGCTAATACAAGCCACTATTTATAGATTATAAAAACTGATCCTGGATTCGCTATATCTCTAACGTATAATAGTATGCGATAACTCAGCGCCAAACCGCCTTGCATTTCGCATTTCGAAACACTTCAGAACACGCTTCCAGCAGTACCACACCCGAGGATAAGAGCCACTGACTCAGCTACCCAAATCAGCGCCTCCATTTCCAAGAGCAGCGACTCTGCCTTGACACTTGTACCTCAATCTTTTTATGGATTCATAATTAATATCCACGCCCAATTCAGCTCCCCAACTAGAAGCGACTGGGACGACTCATCCCTGTGCATTACAATCTACTGCAGAATCCTCTCATAGCACAATCTCATACAAAGAGCAGGGTCACTGACTCAGCTACCCACATCAGACACTCTATATCCAAGAAGAGTGGCCATTGTGAGTTGATTCTGCCTAAATCCTAGACGCTAATACAAGCCACTATTTATAGACAATAAAAACTGATCATGGATTAGCCATACCTCTAACCTATAAAAGTATGTGACTACCCAGCCCTTAACCCCGCTGCATTTCGTAATTCTGCACAACCCGCTTACAGCAGCATCATGCCCGAGGAGTAGAGCCACTGACTCAGCTACCCAAATCAGCGCCTCCATTTCCAAGAGCAGCGACTCTGCCTTGACCCTGAAAGCTCAGTCTATTTATTGATTATAAACTATGATCCAGGCACAGTTCAGGTTCCCAACTATATGCGACTGGGACTACTCAAACCCCTTTATTACAATCCACAGCAGAATCATCTCTTAGCACAATCTCATACAAAGAGCAGAGTTACTGACTCAGCTACCTAAATCAGACACTCTATATCCAAGAAGAGCGGCCATTGTGAGTTGACTCTGCCTAAATCCTAGACGCTAATACAAGCCACTATTTATAGATTATAAAAACTGATACTGGATTCGCTATATCTCTAACGTATAATAGTATGCGACTACTCAGCGCCAAACCGCCTTGCATTTCGCATTTCGAAACACTTCAGAACACGCTTCCAGCAGTACCACGCCCGAGGAGAAGAGCCACTGACTCAGCTACCCAAATCAGCGCCTCCATTTCCAAGAGCAGCGACTCTGCCTTGACACTGGTACCTCAATCTATTTATGGATTAAAAACTAATATCCACGCCCAATTCAGCTCCCCAACTAGAAGCGACTGGGACGACTCATCCCTGTGCATTACAATCTACTGCAGAATCCTCTCATAGCACAATCTCATACAAAGAGCAGAGTCACTGACTCAGCTACCCAAATCAGACACTCTATATCCAAGAAGAGTGGCCATTGTGAGTTGATTCTGCCTAAATCCTAGACGCTAATACAAGCCACTATTTATAGACAATAAAAACTGATCATGGATTAGCCATACCTCTAACCTATAATAGTATGTGATTACCCAGCCCTTAACCCCGCTGCATTTCGTAATTCTCCACAACTCGCTCACAGCAGCATCATGCCCGAGGAGTAGAGCCACTGACTCAGCTAACCAAATCAGCGCCTCCATTTCCATGAGCAGCGGCTCTGCCTTGACCCTGAAAGCTCAGTCTATTTATTGATTATAAACTATGATCAAGGCCCAGTCCAGGTTCCCAACTATATGCGACTGGGACTACTCGATCCCCTTTATTACAATCCACAGCAGAATCATCTCTTAGCACAATCTCATACAAAGAGCAGAGTTACTGACTCAGCTACCTAAATCAGACACTCTATATCCAAGAAGAGCGGCCATTGTGAGTTGATTCTGCCTAAATCCTAGACGCTAATACAAGCCACTATTTATAGATTATAAAAACTGATCCTGGATTCGCTATATCTCTAACGTATAATAGTATGCGATAACTCAGCGCCAAACCGCCTTGCATTTCGCATTTCGAAACACTTCAGAACACGCTTCCAGCAGTACCACACCCGAGGATAAGAGCCACTGACTCAGCTACCCAAATCAGCGCCTCCATTTCCAAGAGCAGCGACTCTGCCTTGACACTTGTACCTCAATCTTTTTATGGATTCATAATTAATATCCACGCCCAATTCAGCTCCCCAACTAGAAGCGACTGGGACGACTCATCCCTGTGCATTACAATCTACTGCAGAATCCTCTCATAGCACAATCTCATACAAAGAGCAGGGTCACTGACTCAGCTACCCACATCAGACACTCTATATCCAAGAAGAGTGGCCATTGTGAGTTGATTCTGCCTAAATCCTAGACGCTAATACAAGCCACTATTTATAGACAATAAAAACTGATCATGGATTAGCCATACCTCTAACCTATAATAGTATGTGACTACCCAGCCCTTAACCCCGCTGCATTTCGTAATTCTGCACAACCCGCTTACAGCAGCATCATGCCCGAGGAGTAGAGCCACTGACTCAGCTACCCAAATCAGCGCCTCCATTTCCAAGAGCAGCGACTCTGCCTTGACCCTGAAAGCTCAGTCTATTTATTGATTATAAACTATGATCCAGGCACAGTTCAGGTTCCCAACTATATGCGACTGGGACTACTCGATCCCCTTTATTACAATCCACAGCAGAATCATCTCTTAGCACAATCTCATACAAAGAGCAGAGTTACTGACTCAGCTACCTAAATCAGACACTCTATATCCAAGAAGAGCGGCCATTGTGAGTTGACTCTGCCTAAATCCTAGACGCTAATACAAGCCACTATTTATAGATTATAAAAACTGATACTGGATTCGCTATATCTCTAACGTATAATAGTATGCGACTACTCAGCGCCAAACCGCCTTGCATTTCGCATTTTGAAACACTTCAGAACACGCTTCCAGCAGTACCACACCCGAGGAGAAGAGCCACTGACTCAGCTACCCAAATCAGCGCCTCCATTTCCAAGAGCAGCGACTCTGCCTTGACACTGGTACCTCAATCTTTTTATGGATTCATAATTAATATCCACGCCCAATTCAGCTCCCCAACTAGAAGCGACTGGGACGACTCAACCCTCTGGATTACAATGTACTGCAGAATCCTCTCATAGCACAATCTCATACAAAGAGCAGAGTCACTGACTCAGCTACCCAAATCAGACACTCTATATCCAAGAAGAGTGGCCATTGTGAGTTGATTCTGCCTAAATCCTAGACACTAATACAAGCCACTATTTATAGACGATAAAAACTGATCATGGATTAGCCATACCTCTAACCTATAATAGTATGTGACTACCCAGCCCTTAACCCCACTGCATTTCGTAATTCTCCACAACCCGCTTACAGCAGCATCATGCCCGAGGAGTAGAGCCACTGACTCAGCTATCCAAATCAGCGCCTCCATTTCCAAGAGCAGCGACTCTGCCTTGACCCTGAAAGCTCAGTCTATTTATTGATTATAAACTATTATCCAGGCCCAGTTCAGGTTCCCAACTATATACGACTGGGACTACTCAATCCCCTTTATTACAATCCACAGCAGAATCATCTCTTAGCACAATCTCATACAAAGAGCAGAGTTACTGACTCAGCTACCTAAATCAGACACTCTATATCCAAGAAGAGCGGCCATTATGAGTTGATTCTGCCTAAATCCTAGACGCTAATACAAGCCAGTATTTATAGATTATAAAAACTGATCCTGGATTCGCTATATCTCTAAAGTATAATAGTATGCGACTACTCAGCGCCAAACCGCCTTGCATTTCGCATTTCGAAACACTTCAGAACACGCTTCCAGCAGTACCACACCCGAGGATAAGAGCCACTGACTCAGCTACCAAAATCAGCGCCTCCATTTCCAAGAGCAGCGACTCTGCCTTGACACTGGTACCTCAATCTATTTATGGATTAAAAACTAATATTCACGCCTATTTCAGCTCCCCAACTAGAAGCGACTGGGACGACTCAACCCTGTGGATTACAATCTACTGCAGAATCCTCTCATAGAACAATCTCATACAAAGAGCAGAGTCACTGACTCAGCTACCCACATCAGACACTCTATATCCAAGAAGAGTGGCCATTGTGAGTTGATTCTGCCTAAATCGTAGACGCTAATACAAGCCACTATTTATAGACAATAAAAACTGATCATGGATTAGCCATACCTCTAACCTATAATAGTATGTGACTACCCAGCCCTTAACCCCGCTGCATTTCGTAATTCTGCACAACCCGCTTACAGCAGCATCATGCCCGAGGAGTAGAGCCACTGACTCAGCTACCCAAATCAGCGCCTCCATTTCCAAGAGCAGCGACTCTGCCTTGACCCTGATAGCTCAGTCTATTTATTGATTATAAACTATGATCCAGGCCCAGTCAGGTTCCCAACTATATGCGACTGGGACTACTCAAACCCCTTTATTACAATCCACAGCAGAATCATCTCTTAGCACAATCTCATACAAAGAGCAGAGTTACTGACTCAGCTACCTAAATCAGACACTCTATATCCAAGAAGAGCGGCCATTGTGAGTTGACTCTGCCGAAATCCTAGACGCTAATACAAGCCACTATTTATAGATTATAAAAACTGATCCTGGATTCGCTATATCTCTAACGTATAATAGTATGCGACTACTCAGCGCCAAACCGCCTTGCATTTTGCATTTCGAAACACTTCAGAACACGCTTCCAGCAGTACCACACCCGAGGATAAGAGCCACTGACTCAGCTACCAAAATCAGCGCCTCCATTTCCAAGAGCAGCGACTCTGCCTTGACACTGGTACCTCAATCTATTTATGGATTAAAAATTAATATCCACGCCTATTTCAGCTCCCCAACTAGAAGCGACTGGGACGACTCATCCCTCTGCATTACAATCTACTGCAGAATCCTCTCATAGCACAATCTCATACAAAGAGCAGAGTCACTGACTCAGCTACCCAAATCAGACACTCTATATCCAAGAAGAGTGGCCATTGTGAGTTGATTCTGCCTAAATCCTAGACGCTAATACAAGCCACTATTTATAGACAATAAAAACTG
Source organism: Triturus cristatus (assembly GCF_964204655.1). NCBI lineage: Eukaryota > Metazoa > Chordata > Amphibia > Caudata > Salamandridae > Triturus > Triturus cristatus. Next base: position 1,473,448,441 of record NC_140591.1, on the reverse strand, counting down.
ATCATGGATTTGCCATACCTCTAACCTATAATAGTATGTGACTATCCAGCCCTTAACCCCGCTGCATTTCGTAATTCTCCACAACTCGCTTACAGCAGCATCATGCCCGAGGAGTAGAGCCACTGACTCAGGTACCCAAATCAGCGCCTCCATTTCCATGAACAGCGACTCTGCCTTGACCCTGAAAGCTCAGTCTATTTATTGATTATAAACTATGATCCAGGCCCAGTCAGGTTCCCAACTATATGCGACTGGGACTACTCAATCCCCTTTATTACAATCCACAGCAGAATCATCTCTTCGGACAATCTCATACAAAGAGCAGAGTTACTGACTCAGCTACCTAAATCAGACACTCTATATCCAAGAAGAGCGGCCATTGTGAGTTGATTCTGTCTAAATCCTAGACGCTAATACAAGCCACTATTTATAGATTATAAAAACTGATCCTGGATTCGCTATGTCTCTAACGTATAATAGTATGCGACTACTCAGTGCCAAACCGCCTTGCATTTCGCATTTCGAAACACTTCAGAACACGCTTCCAGCAGCACCACACCCGAGGATAAGAGCCACTGACTCAGCTACCCAAATCAGCGCCTCCAATTCCAAGAGCAGCGACTCTGCCTTGACACTGGTACCTCAATCTATTTATGGATTAAAAACTAATATCCACGCCTAATTCAGCTCCCCAACTAAAAGCGACTGGGACGACTCATCCCTGTGCATTACAATCTACTGCAGAATCCTCTCATAGCACAATCTCATACAAAGAGCAGAGTCACTGACTCAGCTACCCAAATCAGACACTCTATATCCAAGAAGAGTGGCCATTGTGAGTTGATTCTGCCTAAATCCTAGACGCTAATACAAGCCACTATTTATAGACAATAAAAACTGATTATGGATTTGCCATACCTCTAACCTATAATAGTATGTGACTAACCAGCCCTTAACCCCGCTGCATTTCGTAATTCTCCACAACTCGCTTACAGCAACATCATGCCCGAGGAGTAGAGCCACTGACTCAGGTACCCAAATCAGCGCCTCCATTTCCATGAACAGCGACTCTGCCTTGACCCTGAAAGTTCAGTCTATTTATTGATTATAAACTATGATCCAGGCCCAGTCAGGTTCCCAACTATATGCGACTGGGACTACTCAATCCCCTTTATTACAATCCACAGCAGAATCATCTCTTCGCATAATCTCATACAAAGAGCAGAGTTACTGACTCAGCTACCTAAATCAGACACTCTATATCCAAGAAGAGCGGCCATTGTGAGTTGATTCTGTCTAAATCCTAGACCCTAATACAAGCCACTATTTATAGATTATAAAAACTGATCCTGGATTCGCTATATCTCTAACGTATAATAGTATGCGACTACCCAGCCCTTAACCCCGATGCATTTCGTAATTCTCCACAACCCGCTTACAGCAGCATCATGCCCGAGGAGTAGAGCCACTGACTCAGCTACCCAAATCAGCGCCTCCATTTCCAAGAGCAGCGACTCTGCCTTGACCCTGAAAGCTCAGTCTATTTATTGATTATAAACTATGATCCAGGCCCAGTTCAGGTTTCCAACTATATGCGACTGGGACTACTCAATCCCCTTTATTACAATCCACAGCAGAATCATCTCTTAGCACAATCTCATACAAAGAGCAGAGTTACTGACTCAGCTACCTAAATCAGACACTCTATATCCAAGAAGAGCGGCCATTGTGAGTTGATTCTGCCTAAATCCTAGACGCTAATACAAGCTACTATTTATAGATTATAAAAACTGATCCTGGATTCGCTATATCTCTAACGTATAATAGTATGCGATAACTCAGCGCCAAACCGCCTTGCATTTCGCATTTCGAAACACTTCAGAACACGCTTCCAGCAGTACCACACCCGAGGATAAGAGCCACTGACTCAGCTACCCAAATCAGCGCCTCCATTTCCAAGAGCAGCGACTCTGCCTTGACCCTGAAAGCTCAGTCTATTTATTGATTATAAACTATGATCCAGGCACAGTTCAGGTTCCCAACTATATGCGACTGGGACTACTCAAACCCCTTTATTACAATCCACGGCAGAATACTCTCTTAGCACAATCTCATACAAAGAGCAGAGTTACTGACTCAGCTACCTAAATCAGACACTCTATATCCAAGAAGAGCGGCCATTGTGAGTTGACTCTGCCTAAATCCTAGACGCTAATACAAGCCACTATTTATAGATTATAAAAACTGATACTGGATTCGCTATATCTCTAACGTATAATAGTATGCGTCTACTCAGCGCCAAACCGCCTTGCATTTCGCATTTCGAAACACTTCAGAACACGCTTCCAGCAGTACCACACCCGAGGATAAGAGCCACTGACTCAGCTACCCAAATCAGCGCCTCCATTTCCAAGAGCAGCGACTCTGCCTTGACACTGGTACCTCAATCTATTTATGGATTAAAAACTAATATCCACGCCCAATTCAGCTCCCCAACTAGAAGCGACTGGGACGACTCATCCATGTGCATTACAATCTACTGCAGAATCCTCTCATAGCACAATCTCATACAAAGAGCAGAGTCACTGACTCAGCTACCCAGATCAGACACTCTATATCCAAGAAGAGTGGCCATTGTGAGTTGATTCTGCCTAAATCCTAGATGCTAATACAAGCCACTATTTATAGACAATAAAAACTGATCATGGATTAGCCATACCTCTAACCTATAATAGTATGTGATTACCCAGCCCTTAACCCCGCTGCATTTCGTAATTCTCCACAACTCGCTTACAGCAGCATCATGCCCGAGGAGTAGAGCCACTGACTCAGGTACACAAATCAGCGCCTCCATTTCCAAGAGCAGCGACTCTGCCTTGACCCTGAAAGCTCAGTCTATTTATTGATTATAAACTATGATCCAGGCCCAGTTCAGGTTTCCAACTATATGCGACTGGGACTACTCAATCCCCTTTATTACAATCCACAGCAGAATCATCTCTTAGCACAATCTCATACAAAGAGCAGAGTTACTGATTCAGCTACCTAAATCAGACACTCTATATCCAAGAAGAGCGGCCATTGGGAGTTGATTCTGCCTAAATCGTAGACGCTAATACAAGCCACTATTTATAGACAATAAAAACTGATCATGGATTAGCCATACCTCTAACCTATAATAGTATGTGACTACCCAGCCCTTAACCCCGCTGCATTTCGTAATTCTGCACAACCCGCTTACAGCAGCATCATGCCCGAGGAGTAGAGCCACTGACTCAGCTACCCAAATCAGCGCCTCCATTTCCAAGAGCAGCGACTCTGCCTTGACCCTGAAAGCTCAGTCTATTTATTGATTATAAACTATGATCCAGGCACAGTTCAGGTTCCCAACTATATGCGACTGGGACTACTCAAACCCCTTTATTACAATCCACAGCAGAATCATCTCTTAGCACAATCTCATACAAAGAGCAGAGTTACTGACTCAGCTACCTAAATCAGACACTCTATATCCAAGAAGAGCGGCCATTGTGAGTTGACTCTGCCTAAATCGTAGACGCTAATACAAGCCACTATTTATAGATTATAAAAACTGATCCTGGATTCGCTATATCTCTAACGTATAATAGTATGCGACTACTGAGCACCAAACCGCCTTGCATTTCGCATTTCGAAACACTTCAGAACACGCTTCCAGCAGTACCACACCCGAGGATAAGAGCCACTGACTCAGCTACCCAAATCAGCGCCTCCATTTCCAAGAGCAGCGACACTGCCTTGATACTGGTACCTCAATCTATTTATGAATTAAAATCTAATATCCACGCCCAATTCAGCTCCCCAACTAGAAGCGACTGGAACGACTCATCCCTGTGCATTACAATCTACTGCAGAATCCTCTCATAGCACAATCTCAGACAAAGAGCAGAGTCACTGACTCAGCTACCCAGATCAGACACTCTATATCCAAGAAGAGTGGCCATTGTGAGTTGATTCTGCCTAAATCCTAGACGCTAATACAAGCCACTATTTATAGACAATAAAAACTGATCATGGATTAGCCATACCTCTAACCTATAATAGTATGTGACTACCCAGCCCTTAACCCCGCTGCATTTCGTAATTCTCCACAACTCGCTTACAGCAGCATCATGCCCGAGGAGTAGAGCCACTGACTCAGGTACACAAATCAGCGCCTCCATTTCCATGAACAGCGACTCTGCCTTGACCCTGAAAGTTCAGTCTATTTATTGATTATAAACTATGATCCAGGCCCAGTCAGGTTCCCAACTATATGCGACTGGGACTACTCAATCCCCTTTATTACAATCCACAGCAGAATCATCTCTTCGCACAATCTCATACAAAGAGCAGAGTTACTGACTCAGCTACCTAAATAAGACACTCTATATCCAAGAAGAGCGGCCATTGTGAGTTGATTCTGTCTAAATCCTAGACCCTAATACAAGCCACTATTTATAGATTATAAAAACTGATCCTGGATTCGCTATATCTCTAACGTATAATAGTATGCGACTACCCAGCCCTTAACCCCGATGCATTTCGTAATTCTCCACAACCCGCTTACAGCAGCATCATGCCCGAGGAGTAGAGCCACTGACTCAGCTACCCAAATCAGCGCCTCCATTTCCAAGAGCAGCGACTCTGCCTTGACCCTGAAAGCTCAGTCTATTTATTGATTATAAACTATGATCCAGGCCCAGTTCAGGTTTCCAACTATATGCGACTGGGACTACTCAATCCCCTTTATTACAATCCACAGCAGAATCATCTCTTAGCACAATCTCATACAAAGAGCAGAGTTACTGACTCAGCTACCTAAATCAGACACTCTATATCCAAGAAGAGCGGCCATTGTGAGTTGATTCTGCCTAAATCCTAGACGCTAATACAAGCTACTATTTATAGATTATAAAAACTGATCCTGGATTCGCTATATCTCTAACGTATATTAGTATGCGATAACTCAGCGCCAAACCGCCTTGCATTTCGCATTTCGAAACACTTCAGAACACGCTTCCAGCAGTACCACACCCGAGGATAAGAGCCACTGACTCAGCTACCCAAATCAGCGCCTCCATTTCCAAGAGCAGCGACTCTGCCTTGACCCTGAAAGTTCAGTCTATTTATTGATTATAAACTATGATCCAGGCACAGTTCAGGTTCCCAACTATATGCGACTGGGACTACTCAAACCCCTTTATTACAATCCACGGCAGAATACTCTCTTAGCACAATCTCATACAAAGAGCAGAGTTACTGACTCAGCTACCTAAATCAGACACTCTATATCCAAGAAGAGCGGCCATTGTGAGTTGACTCTGCCTAAATCCTAGACGCTAATACAAGCCACTATTTATAGATTATAAAAACTGATACTGGATTCGCTATATCTCTAACGTATAATAGTATGCGTCTACTCAGCGCCAAACCGCCTTGCATTTCGCATTTCGAAACACTTCAGAACACGCTTCCAGCAGTACCACACCCGAGGATAAGAGCCACTGACTCAGCTACCCAAATCAGCGCCTCCATTTCCAAGAGCAGCGACTCTGCCTTGACACTGGTACCTCAATCTATTTATGGATTAAAAACTAATATCCACGCCCAATTCAGCTCCCCAACTAGAAGCGACTGGGACGACTCATCCCTGTGCATTACAATCTACTGCAGAATCCTCTCATAGCACAATCTCATACAAAGAGCAGAGTCACTGACTCAGCTACCCAGATCAGACACTCTATATCCAAGAAGAGTGGCCATTGTGAGTTGATTCTGCCTAAATCCTAGACGCTAATACAAGCCACTATTTATAGACAATAAAAACTGATCATGGATTAGCCATACCTCTAACCTATAATAGTATGTGATTACCCAGCCCTTAACCCCGCTGCATTTCGTAATTCTCCACAACTCGCTTACAGCAGCATCATGCCCGAGGAGTAGAGCCACTGACTCAGGTACACAAATCAGCGCCTCCATTTCCATGAACAGCGACTCTGCCTTGACCCTGAAAGTTCAGTCTATTTATTGATTATAAACTATGATCCAGGCCCAGTCAGGTTCCCAACTATATGCGACTGGGACTACTCAATCCCCTTTATTACAATCCACAGCAGAATCATCTCTTCGCACAATCTCATACAAAGAGCAGAGTTACTGACTCAGCTACCTAAATCAGACACTCTATATCCAAGAAGAGCGGCCATTGTGAGTTGATTCTGTCTAAATCCTAGACCCTAATACAAGCCACTATTTATAGATTATAAAAACTGATCCTGGATTCGCTATATCTCTAACGTATAATAGTATGCGACTACCCAGCCCTTAACCCCGCTGTATTTCGTAATTCTCCACAACCCGCTTACAGCAGCATCATGCCCGAGGAGTAGAGCCACTGACTCAGCTACCCAAATCAGCGCCTCCATTTCCAAGAGCAGCGACTCTGCCTTGACCCTGAAAGCTCAGTCTATTTATTGATTATAAACTATGATCCAGGCCCAGTTCAGGTTTCCAACTATATGCGACTGGGACTACTCAATCCCCTTTATTACAATCCACAGCAGAATCATCTCTTAGCACAATCTCATACAAAGAGCAGAGTTACTGACTCAGCTACCTAAATCAGACACTCTATATCCAAGAAGAGCGGCCATTGGGAGTTGATTCTGCCTAAATCCTAGACGCTAATACAAGCTACTATTTATAGATTATAAAAACTGATCCTGGATTCGCTATATCTCTCACGTATAATAGTATGCGATAACTCAGCACCAAACCGCCTTGCATTTCGCATTTCGAAACACTTCAGAACACGCTTCCAGCAGTACCACACCCGAGGGTAAGAGCCACTGACTCAGCTACCCAAATCAGCGCCTCCATTTCCAAGAGCAGCAACTCTGCCTTGACACTTGTACCTCAATCTTTTTATGGATTCATAATTCATATCCACGCCCAATTCAGCTCCCCAACTAGAAGCGACTGGGACGACTCATCCCTGTGCATTACAATCTACTGCAGAATCCTCTCATAGCACAATCTCATACAAAGAGCAGAGTCACTGACTCAGCTACCCACATCAGACACTCTATATCCAAGAAGAGTGGCCATTGTGAGTTGATTCTGCCTAAATCGTAGACGCTAATACAAGCCACTATTTATAGACAATAAAAACTGATCATGGATTAGCCATACCTCTAACCTATAATAGTATGTGACTACCCAGCCCTTAACCCCGCTGCATTTCGTAATTCTGCACAACCCGCTTACAGCAGCATCATGCCCGAGGAGTAGAGCCACTGACTCAGCTACCCAAATCAGCGCCTCCATTTCCAAGAGCAGCGACTCTGCCTTGACCCTGAAAGCTCAGTCTATTTATTGATTATAAACTATGATCCAGGCACAGTTCAGGTTCCCAACTATATGCGACTGGGACTACTCAAACCCCTTTATTACAATCCACGGCACAATCATCTCTTAGCACAATCTCATACAAAGAGCAGAGTTACTGACTCAGCTACCTAAATCAGACACTCTATATCCAAGAAGGGCGGCCATTGTGAGTTGACTCTGCCTAAATCCTAGACGCTAATACAAGCCACTATTTATAGATTATAAAAACTGATACTGGATTCGCTATATCTCTAACGTATAATAGTATGCGACTACTCAGCGCCAAACCGCCTTGCATTTCGCATTTCGAAACACTTCAGAACACGCTTCCAGCAGTACCACACCCGAGGATAAGAGCCACTGACTCAGCTACCCAAATCAGCGCCTCCATTTCCAAGAGCAGCGACTCTGCCTTGACACTGGTACCTCAATCTATTTATGGATTAAAAACTAATATCCACGCCCAATTCAGCTCCCCAACTAGAAGCGACTGGGACGACTCATCCCTGTGCATTACAATCTACTGCAGAATCCTCTCATAGCACAATCTTATACAAAGAGCAGAGTCACTGACTCAGCTACCCAGATCAGACACTCTATATCCAAGAAGAGTGGCCATTGTGAGTTGATTCTGCCTAAATCCTAGACGCTAATACAAGCCACTATTTATAGACAATAAAAACTGATCATGGATTAGCCATACCTCTAACCTATAATAGTATGTGATTACCCAGCCCTTAACCCCGCTGTATTTCGTAATTCTCCACAACTCGCTCACAGCAGCATCATGCCTGAGGAGTAGAGCCACTGACTCAGCTAACCAAATCAGCGCCTCCATTTCCATGAGCAGCGACTCTGCCTTGACCCTGAAAGCTCAGTCCATTTATTGATTATAAACTATGATCCAGGCCCAGTTCAGGTTCCCAACTATATGCGACTGGGACTACTCGATCCCCTTTATTACAATCCACAGCAGAATCATCTCTTAGCACAATCTCATACAAGGAGCAGAGTTAATGACTCAGCTACCTAAATCAGACACTCATATCCAAGAAGAGCGGCCATTATGAGTTGATTCTGCCTAAATCCTAGACGCTAATACAAGCCACTATTTATAGATTATAAAAACTGATCCTGGATTCGCTATATCTCTAAAGTATAATAGTATGCGACTACTCAGCGCCAAACCGCCTTGCATTTCGCATTTCGAAACACTTCAGAACACGCTTCCAGCAGTACCACACCCGAGGATAAGAGCCACTGACTCAGCTACCAAAATCAGCGCCTCCATTTCCAAGAGCAGCGACTCTGCCTTGACACTGGTACCTCAATCTATTTATGGATTAAAAACTAATATTCACGCCTATTTCAGCTCCCCAACTAGAAGCGACTGGGACGACTCAACCCTGTGGATTACAATCTACTGCAGAATCCTCTCATAGAACAATCTCATACAAAGAGCAGAGTCACTGACTCAGCTACCCACATCAGACACTCTATATCCAAGAAGAGTGGCCATTGTGAGTTGATTCTGCCTAAATCCTAGACGCTAATACAAGCCACTATTTATAGACAATAAAAACTGATCATGGATTAGCCATACCTCTAACCTATAATAGTATGTGACTAACCAGCCCTTAACCCCGCAGCATTTCGTAATTCTCCACAACTCGCTTACAGCAACATCATGCCCGAGGAGTAGAGCCACTGACTCAGGTACCCAAATCAGCGCCTCCATTTCCATGAACAGCGACTCTGCCTTGACCCTGAAAGTTCAGTCTATTTATTGATTATAAACTATGATCCAGGCCCAGTCAGGTTCCCAACTATATGCGACTGGGACTACTCAATCCCATTTATTACAATCCACAGCAGAATCATCTCTTCGCACAATCTCATACAAAGAGCAGAGTTACTGACTCAGCTACCTAAATCAGACACTCTATATCCAAGAAGAGCGGCCATTGTGAGTTTATTCTGTCTAAATCCTAGACGCTAATACAAGCCACTATTTATAGATTATAAAAACTGATCCTGGATTCGCTATATCTCTAACGTATAATAGTATGCGACTACCCAGCCCTTAACCCCGCTGCATTTCGTAATTCTCCACAACCCGCTTACAGCAGCATCATGCCCGAGGAGTATAGCCACTGACTCAGCTACCCAAATCAGCGCCTCCATTTCCAAGAGCAGCGACTCTGCCTTGACCCTGAAAGCTCAGTCTATTTATTGATTATAAACTATGATCCAGGCCCAGTTCAGGTTCCCAACTATATGCGACTGGGACTACTCAATCCCCTTTATTACAATCCACAGCAGAATCATCTCTTAGCACAATCTCATACAAAGAGCAGAGTTAATGACTCAGCTACCTAAATCAGACACTCTATATCTAAGAAGAGCGGCCATTATGAGTTGATTCTGCCTAAATCCTAGACGCTAATACAAGCCACTATTTATAGATTATAAAAACTGATCCTGGATTCGCTATATCTCTAACGTATAATAGTATGCGATAACTCAGCGCCAAACTGCCTTGCATTTCGCATTTCGAAACACTTCAGAACACGCTTCCAGCAGTACCACACCCGAGGATAAGAGCCACTGACTCAGCTACCCAAATCAGCGCCTCCATTTCCAAGAGCAGCGACTCTGCCTTGACACTTGTACCTCAATCTTTTTATGGATTCATAATTAATATCCACGCCCAATTCAGCTCCCCAACTAGAATCGACTGGGACGACTCATCCCTGTGCATTACAATCTACTGCAGAATCCTCTCATAGCACAATCTCATACAAAGAGCAGAGTCACTGACTCAGCTACCCACATCAGACACTCTATATCCAAGAAGAGTGGCCATTGTGAGTTGATTCTGCCTAATTCGTAGACGCTAATACAAGCCACTATTTATAGACAATAAAAACTGATCATGGATTAGCCATACCTCTAACCTATAATAGTATGTGACTACCCAGCCCTTAACCCCGCTGCATTTCGTAATTCTGCACAACCCGCTTACAGCAGCATCATGCCCGAGGAGTAGAGCCACTGACTCAGCTACCCAAATCAGCGCCTCCATTTCCAAGAGCAGCGACTCTGCCTTGACCCTGAAAGCTCAGTCTATTTATTGATTATAAACTATGATCCAGGCACAGTTCAGGTTCCCAACTATATGCGACTGGGACTACTCAATCCCCTTTATTACAATCCACAGCAGAATCATCTCTTCGCACAATCTCATACAAAGAGCAGAGTTACTGACTCAGCTACCTAAATCAGACACTCTATATCCAAGAAGAGCGGCCATTGTGAGTTGACTCTGCCTAAATCCTAGACGCTAATACAAGCCACTATTTATAGATTATAAAAACTGATCCTGGATTCGCTATATCTCTAACGTATAATAGTATGCGACTACTCAGCGCCAAACCGCCTTGCATTTCGCATTTCGAAACACTTCAGAACACGCTTCCAGCAGTACCACACCCGAGGATAAGAGCCACTGACTCAGCTACCCAAATCAGCGCCTCCATTTCCAAGAGCAGCGACTCTGCCTTGACACTGGTACCTCAATCTATTTATGGATTAAAAACTAATATCCACGCCCAATTCAGCTCCCCAACTAGAAGCAACTGGGACGACTCATCCCTGTGCATTACAATCTACTGCAGAATCCTCTCATAGCACAATCTCATACAAAGAGCAGAGTCACTGACTCAGCTACCCAGATCAGACACTCTATATCCAAGAAGAGTGGCCATTGTGAGTTGATTCTGCCTAAATCCTAGACGCTAATACAAGCCACTATTTATAGACAATAAAAACTGATCATGGATTAGCCATACCTCTAACCTATAATAGTATGTGACTACCCAGCCCTTAACCCCGCTGCATTTCGTAATTCTCCACAACTCGCTTACAGCAGCATCATGCCCGAGGAGTAGAGCCACTGACTCAGGTACACAAATCAGCGCCTCCATTTCCATGAACAGCGACTCTGCCTTGACCCTGAAAGTTCAGTCTATTTATTGATTATAAACTATGATCCAGGCCCAGTCAGGTTCCCAACTATATGCGACTGGGACTACTCAATCCCCTTTATTACAATCCACAGCAGAATCCTCTCATAGCACAATCTCATACAAAGAGCAGAGTTACTGACTCAGCTACCTAAATCAGACACTCTATATCCAAGAAGAGCGGCCAGTGTGAGTTGATTCTGTCTAAATCCTAGACCCTAATACAAGCCACTATTTATAGATTATAAAAACTGATCCTGGATTCGCTATATCTCTAACGTATAATAGTATGCGACTACCCAGCCCTTAACCCCGCTGCATTTCGTAACTCTCCACAACCCGCTTACAGCAGCATCATGCCCGAGGAGTAGAGCCACTGACTCAGCTACCCAAATCAGCGCCTCCATTTCCAAGAGCAGCGACTCTGCCTTGACCCTGAAAGCTCAGTCTATTTATTGATTATAAACTATGATCCAGGCCCAGTTCAGGTTTCCAACTATATGCGACTGGGACTACTCAATCCCCTTTATTACAATCCACAGCAGAATCATCTCTTAGCACAATCTCATACAAAGAGCAGAGTTACTGACTCAGCTACCTAAATCAGACACTCTATATCCAAGAAGAGCGGCCATTGTGAGTTGATTCTGCCTAAATCCTAGACGCTAATACAAGCCACTATTTATAGATTATAAAAACTGATCCTGGATTCGCTATATCTCTAACGTATAATAGTATGCGATAACTCAGCGCCAAACCGCCTTGCATTTCGCATTTCGAAACACTTCAGAACACGCTTCCAGCAGTACCACACCCGAGGATAAGAGCCACTGACTCAGCTACCCAAATCAGCGCCTCCATTTCCAAGAGCAGCGACTCTGCCTTGACACTTGTACCTCAATCTTTTTATGGATTCATAATTAATATCCACGCCCAATTCAGCTCCCCAACTAGAAGCGACTGGGACGACTCATCCCTGTGCATTACAATCTACTGCAGAATCCTCTCATAGCACAATCTCATACAAAGAGCAGGGTCACTGACTCAGCTACCCACATCAGACACTCTATATCCAAGAAGAGTGGCCATTGTGAGTTGATTCTGCCTAAATCCTAGACGCTAATACAAGCCACTATTTATAGACAATAAAAACTGATCATGGATTAGCCATACCTCTAACCTATAAAAGTATGTGACTACCCAGCCCTTAACCCCGCTGCATTTCGTAATTCTGCACAACCCGCTTACAGCAGCATCATGCCCGAGGAGTAGAGCCACTGACTCAGCTACCCAAATCAGCGCCTCCATTTCCAAGAGCAGCGACTCTGCCTTGACCCTGAAAGCTCAGTCTATTTATTGATTATAAACTATGATCCAGGCACAGTTCAGGTTCCCAACTATATGCGACTGGGACTACTCAAACCCCTTTATTACAATCCACAGCAGAATCATCTCTTAGCACAATCTCATACAAAGAGCAGAGTTACTGACTCAGCTACCTAAATCAGACACTCTATATCCAAGAAGAGCGGCCATTGTGAGTTGACTCTGCCTAAATCCTAGACGCTAATACAAGCCACTATTTATAGATTATAAAAACTGATACTGGATTCGCTATATCTCTAACGTATAATAGTATGCGACTACTCAGCGCCAAACCGCCTTGCATTTCGCATTTCGAAACACTTCAGAACACGCTTCCAGCAGTACCACGCCCGAGGAGAAGAGCCACTGACTCAGCTACCCAAATCAGCGCCTCCATTTCCAAGAGCAGCGACTCTGCCTTGACACTGGTACCTCAATCTATTTATGGATTAAAAACTAATATCCACGCCCAATTCAGCTCCCCAACTAGAAGCGACTGGGACGACTCATCCCTGTGCATTACAATCTACTGCAGAATCCTCTCATAGCACAATCTCATACAAAGAGCAGAGTCACTGACTCAGCTACCCAAATCAGACACTCTATATCCAAGAAGAGTGGCCATTGTGAGTTGATTCTGCCTAAATCCTAGACGCTAATACAAGCCACTATTTATAGACAATAAAAACTGATCATGGATTAGCCATACCTCTAACCTATAATAGTATGTGATTACCCAGCCCTTAACCCCGCTGCATTTCGTAATTCTCCACAACTCGCTCACAGCAGCATCATGCCCGAGGAGTAGAGCCACTGACTCAGCTAACCAAATCAGCGCCTCCATTTCCATGAGCAGCGGCTCTGCCTTGACCCTGAAAGCTCAGTCTATTTATTGATTATAAACTATGATCAAGGCCCAGTCCAGGTTCCCAACTATATGCGACTGGGACTACTCGATCCCCTTTATTACAATCCACAGCAGAATCATCTCTTAGCACAATCTCATACAAAGAGCAGAGTTACTGACTCAGCTACCTAAATCAGACACTCTATATCCAAGAAGAGCGGCCATTGTGAGTTGATTCTGCCTAAATCCTAGACGCTAGTACAAGCCACTATTTATAGATTATAAAAACTGATCCTGGATTCGCTATATCTCTAACGTATAATAGTATGCGATAACTCAGCGCCAAACCGCCTTGCATTTCGCATTTCGAAACACTTCAGAACACGCTTCCAGCAGTACCACACCCGAGGATAAGAGCCACTGACTCAGCTACCCAAATCAGCGCCTCCATTTCCAAGAGCAGCGACTCTGCCTTGACACTTGTACCTCAATCTTTTTATGGATTCATAATTAATATCCACGCCCAATTCAGCTCCCCAACTAGAAGCGACTGGGACGACTCATCCCTGTGCATTACAATCTACTGCAGAATCCTCTCATAGCACAATCTCATACAAAGAGCAGGGTCACTGACTCAGCTACCCACATCAGACACTCTATATCCAAGAAGAGTGGCCATTGTGAGTTGATTCTGCCTAAATCCTAGACGCTAATACAAGCCACTATTTATAGACAATAAAAACTGATCATGGATTAGCCATACCTCTAACCTATAATAGTATGTGACTACCCAGCCCTTAACCCCGCTGCATTTCGTAATTCTGCACAACCCGCTTACAGCAGCATCATGCCCGAGGAGTAGAGCCACTGACTCAGCTACCCAAATCAGCGCCTCCATTTCCAAGAGCAGCGACTCTGCCTTGACCCTGAAAGCTCAGTCTATTTATTGATTATAAACTATGATCCAGGCACAGTTCAGGTTCCCAACTATATGCGACTGGGACTACTCGATCCCCTTTATTACAATCCACAGCAGAATCATCTCTTAGCACAATCTCATACAAAGAGCAGAGTTACTGACTCAGCTACCTAAATCAGACACTCTATATCCAAGAAGAGCGGCCATTGTGAGTTGACTCTGCCTAAATCCTAGACGCTAATACAAGCCACTATTTATAGATTATAAAAACTGATACTGGATTCGCTATATCTCTAACGTATAATAGTATGCGACTACTCAGCGCCAAACCGCCTTGCATTTCGCATTTTGAAACACTTCAGAACACGCTTCCAGCAGTACCACACCCGAGGAGAAGAGCCACTGACTCAGCTACCCAAATCAGCGCCTCCATTTCCAAGAGCAGCGACTCTGCCTTGACACTGGTACCTCAATCTTTTTATGGATTCATAATTAATATCCACGCCCAATTCAGCTCCCCAACTAGAAGCGACTGGGACGACTCAACCCTCTGGATTACAATGTACTGCAGAATCCTCTCATAGCACAATCTCATACAAAGAGCAGAGTCACTGACTCAGCTACCCAAATCAGACACTCTATATCCAAGAAGAGTGGCCATTGTGAGTTGATTCTGCCTAAATCCTAGACACTAATACAAGCCACTATTTATAGACGATAAAAACTGATCATGGATTAGCCATACCTCTAACCTATAATAGTATGTGACTACCCAGCCCTTAACCCCACTGCATTTCGTAATTCTCCACAACCCGCTTACAGCAGCATCATGCCCGAGGAGTAGAGCCACTGACTCAGCTATCCAAATCAGCGCCTCCATTTCCAAGAGCAGCGACTCTGCCTTGACCCTGAAAGCTCAGTCTATTTATTGATTATAAACTATTATCCAGGCCCAGTTCAGGTTCCCAACTATATACGACTGGGACTACTCAATCCCCTTTATTACAATCCACAGCAGAATCATCTCTTAGCACAATCTCATACAAAGAGCAGAGTTACTGACTCAGCTACCTAAATCAGACACTCTATATCCAAGAAGAGCGGCCATTATGAGTTGATTCTGCCTAAATCCTAGACGCTAATACAAGCCAGTATTTATAGATTATAAAAACTGATCCTGGATTCGCTATATCTCTAAAGTATAATAGTATGCGACTACTCAGCGCCAAACCGCCTTGCATTTCGCATTTCGAAACACTTCAGAACACGCTTCCAGCAGTACCACACCCGAGGATAAGAGCCACTGACTCAGCTACCAAAATCAGCGCCTCCATTTCCAAGAGCAGCGACTCTGCCTTGACACTGGTACCTCAATCTATTTATGGATTAAAAACTAATATTCACGCCTATTTCAGCTCCCCAACTAGAAGCGACTGGGACGACTCAACCCTGTGGATTACAATCTACTGCAGAATCCTCTCATAGAACAATCTCATACAAAGAGCAGAGTCACTGACTCAGCTACCCACATCAGACACTCTATATCCAAGAAGAGTGGCCATTGTGAGTTGATTCTGCCTAAATCGTAGACGCTAATACAAGCCACTATTTATAGACAATAAAAACTGATCATGGATTAGCCATACCTCTAACCTATAATAGTATGTGACTACCCAGCCCTTAACCCCGCTGCATTTCGTAATTCTGCACAACCCGCTTACAGCAGCATCATGCCCGAGGAGTAGAGCCACTGACTCAGCTACCCAAATCAGCGCCTCCATTTCCAAGAGCAGCGACTCTGCCTTGACCCTGATAGCTCAGTCTATTTATTGATTATAAACTATGATCCAGGCCCAGTCAGGTTCCCAACTATATGCGACTGGGACTACTCAAACCCCTTTATTACAATCCACAGCAGAATCATCTCTTAGCACAATCTCATACAAAGAGCAGAGTTACTGACTCAGCTACCTAAATCAGACACTCTATATCCAAGAAGAGCGGCCATTGTGAGTTGACTCTGCCGAAATCCTAGACGCTAATACAAGCCACTATTTATAGATTATAAAAACTGATCCTGGATTCGCTATATCTCTAACGTATAATAGTATGCGACTACTCAGCGCCAAACCGCCTTGCATTTTGCATTTCGAAACACTTCAGAACACGCTTCCAGCAGTACCACACCCGAGGATAAGAGCCACTGACTCAGCTACCAAAATCAGCGCCTCCATTTCCAAGAGCAGCGACTCTGCCTTGACACTGGTACCTCAATCTATTTATGGATTAAAAATTAATATCCACGCCTATTTCAGCTCCCCAACTAGAAGCGACTGGGACGACTCATCCCTCTGCATTACAATCTACTGCAGAATCCTCTCATAGCACAATCTCATACAAAGAGCAGAGTCACTGACTCAGCTACCCAAATCAGACACTCTATATCCAAGAAGAGTGGCCATTGTGAGTTGATTCTGCCTAAATCCTAGACGCTAATACAAGCCACTATTTATAGACAATAAAAACTGATCATGGATTTGCCATACCTCTAACCTATAATAGTATGTGACTATCCAGCCCTTAACCCCGCTGCATTTCGTAATTCTCCACAACTCGCTTACAGCAGCATCATGCCCGAGGAGTAGAGCCACTGACTCAGGTACCCAAATCAGCGCCTCCATTTCCATGAACAGCGACTCTGCCTTGACCCTGAAAGCTCAGTCTATTTATTGATTATAAACTATGATCCAGGCCCAGTCAGGTTCCCAACTATATGCGACTGGGACTACTCAATCCCCTTTATTACAATCCACAGCAGAATCATCTCTTCGGACAATCTCATACAAAGAGCAGAGTTACTGACTCAGCTACCTAAATCAGACACTCTATATCCAAGAAGAGCGGCCATTGTGAGTTGATTCTGTCTAAATCCTAGACGCTAATACAAGCCACTATTTATAGATTATAAAAACTGATCCTGGATTCGCTATGTCTCTAACGTATAATAGTATGCGACTACTCAGTGCCAAACCGCCTTGCATTTCGCATTTCGAAACACTTCAGAACACGCTTCCAGCAGCACCACACCCGAGGATAAGAGCCACTGACTCAGCTACCCAAATCAGCGCCTCCAATTCCAAGAGCAGCGACTCTGCCTTGACACTGGTACCTCAATCTATTTATGGATTAAAAACTAATATCCACGCCTAATTCAGCTCCCCAACTAAAAGCGACTGGGACGACTCATCCCTGTGCATTACAATCTACTGCAGAATCCTCTCATAGCACAATCTCATACAAAGAGCAGAGTCACTGACTCAGCTACCCAAATCAGACACTCTATATCCAAGAAGAGTGGCCATTGTGAGTTGATTCTGCCTAAATCCTAGACGCTAATACAAGCCACTATTTATAGACAATAAAAACTGATTATGGATTTGCCATACCTCTAACCTATAATAGTATGTGACTAACCAGCCCTTAACCCCGCTGCATTTCGTAATTCTCCACAACTCGCTTACAGCAACATCATGCCCGAGGAGTAGAGCCACTGACTCAGGTACCCAAATCAGCGCCTCCATTTCCATGAACAGCGACTCTGCCTTGACCCTGAAAGTTCAGTCTATTTATTGATTATAAACTATGATCCAGGCCCAGTCAGGTTCCCAACTATATGCGACTGGGACTACTCAATCCCCTTTATTACAATCCACAGCAGAATCATCTCTTCGCATAATCTCATACAAAGAGCAGAGTTACTGACTCAGCTACCTAAATCAGACA
Source organism: Triturus cristatus (assembly GCF_964204655.1). NCBI lineage: Eukaryota > Metazoa > Chordata > Amphibia > Caudata > Salamandridae > Triturus > Triturus cristatus. The sequence continues at coordinate 1,473,430,089 of NC_140591.1, read as the reverse complement.
CTCTATATCCAAGAAGAGCGGCCATTGTGAGTTGATTCTGTCTAAATCCTAGAAGCTAATACAAGCCACTATTTATAGATTATAAAAACTGATCCTGGATTCGCTATGTCTCTAACGTATAATAGTATGAGACTACTCAGCGCCAAACCGCCTTGCATTTCGCATTTCGAAACACTTCAGAACACGCTTCCAGCAGTACCACACCCGAGGATAAGAGCCACTGACTCAGCTACCCAAATCAGCGCCTCCAATTCCAAGAGCAGCGAATCTGCCTTGACACTGGTACCTCAATCTATTTATGGATTAAAAACTAATATCCACGCCTAATTCAGCTCCCCAACTAGAAGCGACTGGGACGACTCATCCCTGTGCATTACAATCTACAGCAGAATCCTCTCATAGCACAATCTCATACAAAGAGCAGAGTCACTGACTCAGCTACCCAAATCAGACACTCATATCCAAGAAGAGTGGCCATTGTGAGTTGATTCTGCCTAAATCCTAGACGCTAATACAAGCCACTATTTATAGACAATAAAAACTGATCATGGATTAGCCATACCTCTAACCTATAATAGTATGTGACTACCCAGCCCTTAACCCCGCTGCATTTCGTAATTCTCCACAACCCGCTTACAGCAGCATCATGCCCGAGGAGTAGAGCCACTGACTCAGCTACCCAAATCAGCGCCTCCATTTCCAAGAGCAGCGACTCTGCCTTGACTCTGAAAGCTCAGTCTATTTATTGATTATAAACTATGATCCAGGCACAGTTCAGGTTCCCAACTATATGCGACTGGGACTACTCAATCCCCTTTATTACAATCCACAGCAGAATCATCTCTTAGCACAATCTCATACAAAGAGCAGAGTTACTGACTCAGCTACCTAAATCAGACACTCTATATCCAAGAAGAGCGGCCACTGTGAGTTGATTCTGCCTAAATCCTAGACGCTAATACAAGCCACTATTTATAGATTATAAAAACTAATCCTGGATTCGCTATATCTCTAACGTATAATAGTATGCGATAACTCAGCGCCAAACCGCCTTGCATTTCGCATTTCGAAACACTTCAGAACACGCTTCCAGCAGTACCACACCCGAGGATAAGAGCCACTGACTCAGCTACCCAAATCAGCGCCTCCATTTCCAAGAGCAGCGACTCTGCCTTGACACTGGTACCTCAATCTATTTATGGATTAAAAACTAATATCCACGCCCAATTGAGCTCCCCAACTAGAAGCGACTGGGACGACTCATCCCTGTGCATTACAATCTACTGCAGAATCCTCTCATAGCACAATCTCATACAAAGAGCAGAGTCACTGACTCAGCTACCCAAATCAGACACTCTATATCCAAGAAGAGTGGCCATTGTGAGTTGATTCTGCCTAAATCCTAGACGCTAATACAAGCCACTATTTATAGACAATAAAAACTGATCATGGATTAGCCATACCTCTAACCTATAATAGTATGTGACTACCCAGCCCTTAACCCCGCTGCATTTCGTAATTCTCCACAACCCGCTTACAGCAGCATCATGCCCGAGGAGTAGAGCCACTGACTCAGCTACCCAAATCAGCGCCTCCATTTCCAAGAGCAGCGACTCTGCCTTGACCCTGAAAGCTCAGTCTATTTATTGATTATAAACTATTATCCAGGCCCAGTTCAGGTTCCCAACTATATGCGACTGGGACTTCTCAATCCCCTTTATTACAATCAACAGCAGAATCATCTCTTAGCACAATCTCATACAAAGAGCAGAGTTACTGACTCAGCTACCTAAATCAGACACTCTATATCCAAGAAGAGCGGCCATTGTGAGTTGATTCTGCCTAAATCCTAGACGCTAATACAAGCCACTATTTATAGATTATAAAAACTGATCCTAGATTCGCTATATCTCTAAAGTATAATAGTATGCGACTACTCAGCGCCAAACCGCCTTGCATTTTGCATTTCGAAACACTTCAGAACACGCTTCCAGCAGTACCACACCCGAGGATAAGAGCCACTGACTCAGCTACCAAAATCAGCGCCTCCATTTCCAAGAGCAGCGACTCTGCCTTGACACTGGTACCTCAATCTATTTATGGATTAAAAATTAATATCCACGCCTATTTCAGCTCCCCAACTAGAAGCGACTGGGACGACTCATCCCTCTGCATTACAATCTACTGCAGAATCCTCTCATAGCACAATCTCATACAAAGAGCAGAGTCACTGACTCAGCTACCCAAATCAGACACTCTATATCCAAGAAGAGAGGCCATTGTGAGTTGATTCTGCCTAAATCCTAGACGCTAATACAAGCCACTATTTATAGACAATAAAAACTGATCATGGATTTGCCATACCTCTAACCTATAATAGTATGTGACTATCCAGCCCTTAACCCCGCTGCATTTCGTAATTCTCCACAACTCGCTTACAGCAGCATCATGCCCGAGGAGTAGAGCCACTGACTCAGGTACCCAAATCAGCGCCTCCATTTCCATGAACAGCGACTCTGCCTTGACCCTGAAAGCTCAGTCTATTTATTGATTATAAACTATGATCCAGGCCCAGTCAGGTTCCCAACTATATGCGACTGGGACTACTCAATCCCCTTTATTACAATCCACAGCAGAATCATCTCTTCGGACAATCTCATACAAAGAGCAGAGTTACTGACTCAGCTACCTAAATCAGACACTCTATATCCAAGAAGAGCGGCCATTGTGAGTTGATTCTGTCTAAATCCTAGACGCTAATACAAGCCACTATTTATAGATTATAAAAACTGATCCTGGATTCGCTATGTCTCTAACGTATAATAGTATGCGACTACTCAGTGCCAAACCGCCTTGCATTTCGCATTTCGAAACACTTCAGAACACGCTTCCAGCAGCACCACACCCGAGGATAAGAGCCACTGACTCAGCTACCCAAATCAGCGCCTCCAATTCCAAGAGCAGCGACTCTGCCTTGACACTGGTACCTCAATCTATTTATGGATTAAAAACTAATATCCACGCCTAATTCAGCTCCCCAACTAAAAGCGACTGGGACGACTCATCCCTGTGCATTACAATCTACTGCAGAATCCTCTCATAGCACAATCTCATACAAAGAGCAGAGTCACTGACTCAGCTACCCAAATCAGACACTCTATATCCAAGAAGAGTGGCCATTGTGAGTTGATTCTGCCTAAATCCTAGACGCTAATACAAGCCACTATTTATAGACAATAAAAACTGATCATGGATTAGCCATACCTCTAACCTATAATAGTATGTGACTAACCAGCCCTTAACCCCGCAGCATTTCGTAATTCTCCACAACTCGCTTACAGCAACATCATGCCCGAGGAGTAGAGCCACTGACTCAGGTACCCAAATCAGCGCCTCCATTTCCATGAACAGCGACTCTGCCTTGACCCTGAAAGTTCAGTCTATTTATTGATTATAAACTATGATCCAGGCCCAGTCAGGTTCCCAACTATATGCGACTGGGACTACTCAATCCCATTTATTACAATCCACAGCAGAATCATCTCTTCGCACAATCTCATACAAAGAGCAGAGTTACTGACTCAGCTACCTAAATCAGACACTCTATATCCAAGAAGAGCGGCCATTGTGAGTTGATTCTGTCTAAATCCTAGACGCTAATACAAGCCACTATTTATAGATTATAAAAACTGATCCTGGATTCGCTATATCTCTAACGTATAATAGTATGCGACTACCCAGCCCTTAACCCCGCTGCATTTCGTAATTCTCCACAACCCGCTTACAGCAGCATCATGCCCGAGGAGTATAGCCACTGACTCAGCTACCCAAATCAGCGCCTCCATTTCCAAGAGCAGCGACTCTGCCTTGACCCTGAAAGCTCAGTCTATTTATTGATTATAAACTATGATCCAGGCCCAGTTCAGGTTCCCAACTATATGCGACTGGGACTACTCAATCCCCTTTATTACAATCCACAGCAGAATCATCTCTTAGCACAATCTCATACAAAGAGCAGAGTTAATGACTCAGCTACCTAAATCAGACACTCTATATCTAAGAAGAGCGGCCATTATGAGTTGATTCTGCCTAAATCCTAGACGCTAATACAAGCCACTATTTATAGATTATAAAAACTGATCCTGGATTCGCTATATCTCTAACGTATAATAGTATGCGATAACTCAGCGCCAAACTGCCTTGCATTTCGCATTTCGAAACACTTCAGAACACGCTTCCAGCAGTACCACACCCGAGGATAAGAGCCACTGACTCAGCTACCCAAATCAGCGCCTCCATTTCCAAGAGCAGCGACTCTGCCTTGACACTTGTACCTCAATCTTTTTATGGATTCATAATTAATATCCACGCCCAATTCAGCTCCCCAACTAGAATCGACTGGGACGACTCATCCCTGTGCATTACAATCTACTGCAGAATCCTCTCATAGCACAATCTCATACAAAGAGCAGAGTCACTGACTCAGCTACCCACATCAGACACTCTATATCCAAGAAGAGTGGCCATTGTGAGTTGATTCTGCCTAATTCGTAGACGCTAATACAAGCCACTATTTATAGACAATAAAAACTGATCATGGATTAGCCATACCTCTAACCTATAATAGTATGTGACTACCCAGCCCTTAACCCCGCTGCATTTCGTAATTCTGCACAACCCGCTTACAGCAGCATCATGCCCGAGGAGTAGAGCCACTGACTCAGCTACCCAAATCAGCGCCTCCATTTCCAAGAGCAGCGACTCTGCCTTGACCCTGAAAGCTCAGTCTATTTATTGATTATAAACTATGATCCAGGCACAGTTCAGGTTCCCAACTATATGCGACTGGGACTACTCAATCCCCTTTATTACAATCCACAGCAGAATCATCTCTTCGCACAATCTCATACAAAGAGCAGAGTTACTGACTCAGCTACCTAAATCAGACACTCTATATCCAAGAAGAGCGGCCATTGTGAGTTGACTCTGCCTAAATCCTAGACGCTAATACAAGCCACTATTTATAGATTATAAAAACTGATCCTGGATTCGCTATATCTCTAACGTATAATAGTATGCGACTACTCAGCGCCAAACCGCCTTGCATTTCGCATTTCGAAACACTTCAGAACACGCTTCCAGCAGTACCACACCCGAGGATAAGAGCCACTGACTCAGCTACCCAAATCAGCGCCTCCATTTCCAAGAGCAGCGACTCTGCCTTGACACTGGTACCTCAATCTATTTATGGATTAAAAACTAATATCCACGCCCAATTCAGCTCCCCAACTAGAAGCAACTGGGACGACTCATCCCTGTGCATTACAATCTACTGCAGAATCCTCTCATAGCACAATCTCATACAAAGAGCAGAGTCACTGACTCAGCTACCCAGATCAGACACTCTATATCCAAGAAGAGTGGCCATTGTGAGTTGATTCTGCCTAAATCCTAGACGCTAATACAAGCCACTATTTATAGACAATAAAAACTGATCATGGATTAGCCATACCTCTAACCTATAATAGTATGTGACTACCCAGCCCTTAACCCCGCTGCATTTCGTAATTCTCCACAACTCGCTTACAGCAGCATCATGCCCGAGGAGTAGAGCCACTGACTCAGGTACACAAATCAGCGCCTCCATTTCCATGAACAGCGACTCTGCCTTGACCCTGAAAGTTCAGTCTATTTATTGATTATAAACTATGATCCAGGCCCAGTCAGGTTCCCAACTATATGCGACTGGGACTACTCAATCCCCTTTATTACAATCCACAGCAGAATCCTCTCATAGCACAATCTCATACAAAGAGCAGAGTTACTGACTCAGCTACCTAAATCAGACACTCTATATCCAAGAAGAGCGGCCAGTGTGAGTTGATTCTGTCTAAATCCTAGACCCTAATACAAGCCACTATTTATAGATTATAAAAACTGATCCTGGATTCGCTATATCTCTAACGTATAATAGTATGCGACTACCCAGCCCTTAACCCCGCTGCATTTCGTAACTCTCCACAACCCGCTTACAGCAGCATCATGCCCGAGGAGTAGAGCCACTGACTCAGCTACCCAAATCAGCGCCTCCATTTCCAAGAGCAGCGACTCTGCCTTGACCCTGAAAGCTCAGTCTATTTATTGATTATAAACTATGATCCAGGCCCAGTTCAGGTTTCCAACTATATGCGACTGGGACTACTCAATCCCCTTTATTACAATCCACAGCAGAATCATCTCTTAGCACAATCTCATACAAAGAGCAGAGTTACTGACTCAGCTACCTAAATCAGACACTCTATATCCAAGAAGAGCGGCCATTGTGAGTTGATTCTGCCTAAATCCTAGACGCTAATACAAGCCACTATTTATAGATTATAAAAACTGATCCTGGATTCGCTATATCTCTAACGTATAATAGTATGCGATAACTCAGCGCCAAACCGCCTTGCATTTCGCATTTCGAAACACTTCAGAACACGCTTCCAGCAGTACCACACCCGAGGATAAGAGCCACTGACTCAGCTACCCAAATCAGCGCCTCCATTTCCAAGAGCAGCGACTCTGCCTTGACACTTGTACCTCAATCTTTTTATGGATTCATAATTAATATCCACGCCCAATTCAGCTCCCCAACTAGAAGCGACTGGGACGACTCATCCCTGTGCATTACAATCTACTGCAGAATCCTCTCATAGCACAATCTCATACAAAGAGCAGGGTCACTGACTCAGCTACCCACATCAGACACTCTATATCCAAGAAGAGTGGCCATTGTGAGTTGATTCTGCCTAAATCCTAGACGCTAATACAAGCCACTATTTATAGACAATAAAAACTGATCATGGATTAGCCATACCTCTAACCTATAAAAGTATGTGACTACCCAGCCCTTAACCCCGCTGCATTTCGTAATTCTGCACAACCCGCTTACAGCAGCATCATGCCCGAGGAGTAGAGCCACTGACTCAGCTACCCAAATCAGCGCCTCCATTTCCAAGAGCAGCGACTCTGCCTTGACCCTGAAAGCTCAGTCTATTTATTGATTATAAACTATGATCCAGGCACAGTTCAGGTTCCCAACTATATGCGACTGGGACTACTCAAACCCCTTTATTACAATCCACAGCAGAATCATCTCTTAGCACAATCTCATACAAAGAGCAGAGTTACTGACTCAGCTACCTAAATCAGACACTCTATATCCAAGAAGAGCGGCCATTGTGAGTTGACTCTGCCTAAATCCTAGACGCTAATACAAGCCACTATTTATAGATTATAAAAACTGATACTGGATTCGCTATATCTCTAACGTATAATAGTATGCGACTACTCAGCGCCAAACCGCCTTGCATTTCGCATTTCGAAACACTTCAGAACACGCTTCCAGCAGTACCACGCCCGAGGAGAAGAGCCACTGACTCAGCTACCCAAATCAGCGCCTCCATTTCCAAGAGCAGCGACTCTGCCTTGACACTGGTACCTCAATCTATTTATGGATTAAAAACTAATATCCACGCCCAATTCAGCTCCCCAACTAGAAGCGACTGGGACGACTCATCCCTGTGCATTACAATCTACTGCAGAATCCTCTCATAGCACAATCTCATACAAAGAGCAGAGTCACTGACTCAGCTACCCAAATCAGACACTCTATATCCAAGAAGAGTGGCCATTGTGAGTTGATTCTGCCTAAATCCTAGACGCTAATACAAGCCACTATTTATAGACAATAAAAACTGATCATGGATTAGCCATACCTCTAACCTATAATAGTATGTGATTACCCAGCCCTTAACCCCGCTGCATTTCGTAATTCTCCACAACTCGCTCACAGCAGCATCATGCCCGAGGAGTAGAGCCACTGACTCAGCTAACCAAATCAGCGCCTCCATTTCCATGAGCAGCGGCTCTGCCTTGACCCTGAAAGCTCAGTCTATTTATTGATTATAAACTATGATCAAGGCCCAGTCCAGGTTCCCAACTATATGCGACTGGGACTACTCGATCCCCTTTATTACAATCCACAGCAGAATCATCTCTTAGCACAATCTCATACAAAGAGCAGAGTTACTGACTCAGCTACCTAAATCAGACACTCTATATCCAAGAAGAGCGGCCATTGTGAGTTGATTCTGCCTAAATCCTAGACGCTAGTACAAGCCACTATTTATAGATTATAAAAACTGATCCTGGATTCGCTATATCTCTAACGTATAATAGTATGCGATAACTCAGCGCCAAACCGCCTTGCATTTCGCATTTCGAAACACTTCAGAACACGCTTCCAGCAGTACCACACCCGAGGATAAGAGCCACTGACTCAGCTACCCAAATCAGCGCCTCCATTTCCAAGAGCAGCGACTCTGCCTTGACACTTGTACCTCAATCTTTTTATGGATTCATAATTAATATCCACGCCCAATTCAGCTCCCCAACTAGAAGCGACTGGGACGACTCATCCCTGTGCATTACAATCTACTGCAGAATCCTCTCATAGCACAATCTCATACAAAGAGCAGGGTCACTGACTCAGCTACCCACATCAGACACTCTATATCCAAGAAGAGTGGCCATTGTGAGTTGATTCTGCCTAAATCCTAGACGCTAATACAAGCCACTATTTATAGACAATAAAAACTGATCATGGATTAGCCATACCTCTAACCTATAATAGTATGTGACTACCCAGCCCTTAACCCCGCTGCATTTCGTAATTCTGCACAACCCGCTTACAGCAGCATCATGCCCGAGGAGTAGAGCCACTGACTCAGCTACCCAAATCAGCGCCTCCATTTCCAAGAGCAGCGACTCTGCCTTGACCCTGAAAGCTCAGTCTATTTATTGATTATAAACTATGATCCAGGCACAGTTCAGGTTCCCAACTATATGCGACTGGGACTACTCGATCCCCTTTATTACAATCCACAGCAGAATCATCTCTTAGCACAATCTCATACAAAGAGCAGAGTTACTGACTCAGCTACCTAAATCAGACACTCTATATCCAAGAAGAGCGGCCATTGTGAGTTGACTCTGCCTAAATCCTAGACGCTAATACAAGCCACTATTTATAGATTATAAAAACTGATACTGGATTCGCTATATCTCTAACGTATAATAGTATGCGACTACTCAGCGCCAAACCGCCTTGCATTTCGCATTTTGAAACACTTCAGAACACGCTTCCAGCAGTACCACACCCGAGGAGAAGAGCCACTGACTCAGCTACCCAAATCAGCGCCTCCATTTCCAAGAGCAGCGACTCTGCCTTGACACTGGTACCTCAATCTTTTTATGGATTCATAATTAATATCCACGCCCAATTCAGCTCCCCAACTAGAAGCGACTGGGACGACTCAACCCTCTGGATTACAATGTACTGCAGAATCCTCTCATAGCACAATCTCATACAAAGAGCAGAGTCACTGACTCAGCTACCCAAATCAGACACTCTATATCCAAGAAGAGTGGCCATTGTGAGTTGATTCTGCCTAAATCCTAGACACTAATACAAGCCACTATTTATAGACGATAAAAACTGATCATGGATTAGCCATACCTCTAACCTATAATAGTATGTGACTACCCAGCCCTTAACCCCACTGCATTTCGTAATTCTCCACAACCCGCTTACAGCAGCATCATGCCCGAGGAGTAGAGCCACTGACTCAGCTATCCAAATCAGCGCCTCCATTTCCAAGAGCAGCGACTCTGCCTTGACCCTGAAAGCTCAGTCTATTTATTGATTATAAACTATTATCCAGGCCCAGTTCAGGTTCCCAACTATATACGACTGGGACTACTCAATCCCCTTTATTACAATCCACAGCAGAATCATCTCTTAGCACAATCTCATACAAAGAGCAGAGTTACTGACTCAGCTACCTAAATCAGACACTCTATATCCAAGAAGAGCGGCCATTATGAGTTGATTCTGCCTAAATCCTAGACGCTAATACAAGCCAGTATTTATAGATTATAAAAACTGATCCTGGATTCGCTATATCTCTAAAGTATAATAGTATGCGACTACTCAGCGCCAAACCGCCTTGCATTTCGCATTTCGAAACACTTCAGAACACGCTTCCAGCAGTACCACACCCGAGGATAAGAGCCACTGACTCAGCTACCAAAATCAGCGCCTCCATTTCCAAGAGCAGCGACTCTGCCTTGACACTGGTACCTCAATCTATTTATGGATTAAAAACTAATATTCACGCCTATTTCAGCTCCCCAACTAGAAGCGACTGGGACGACTCAACCCTGTGGATTACAATCTACTGCAGAATCCTCTCATAGAACAATCTCATACAAAGAGCAGAGTCACTGACTCAGCTACCCACATCAGACACTCTATATCCAAGAAGAGTGGCCATTGTGAGTTGATTCTGCCTAAATCGTAGACGCTAATACAAGCCACTATTTATAGACAATAAAAACTGATCATGGATTAGCCATACCTCTAACCTATAATAGTATGTGACTACCCAGCCCTTAACCCCGCTGCATTTCGTAATTCTGCACAACCCGCTTACAGCAGCATCATGCCCGAGGAGTAGAGCCACTGACTCAGCTACCCAAATCAGCGCCTCCATTTCCAAGAGCAGCGACTCTGCCTTGACCCTGATAGCTCAGTCTATTTATTGATTATAAACTATGATCCAGGCCCAGTCAGGTTCCCAACTATATGCGACTGGGACTACTCAAACCCCTTTATTACAATCCACAGCAGAATCATCTCTTAGCACAATCTCATACAAAGAGCAGAGTTACTGACTCAGCTACCTAAATCAGACACTCTATATCCAAGAAGAGCGGCCATTGTGAGTTGACTCTGCCGAAATCCTAGACGCTAATACAAGCCACTATTTATAGATTATAAAAACTGATCCTGGATTCGCTATATCTCTAACGTATAATAGTATGCGACTACTCAGCGCCAAACCGCCTTGCATTTTGCATTTCGAAACACTTCAGAACACGCTTCCAGCAGTACCACACCCGAGGATAAGAGCCACTGACTCAGCTACCAAAATCAGCGCCTCCATTTCCAAGAGCAGCGACTCTGCCTTGACACTGGTACCTCAATCTATTTATGGATTAAAAATTAATATCCACGCCTATTTCAGCTCCCCAACTAGAAGCGACTGGGACGACTCATCCCTCTGCATTACAATCTACTGCAGAATCCTCTCATAGCACAATCTCATACAAAGAGCAGAGTCACTGACTCAGCTACCCAAATCAGACACTCTATATCCAAGAAGAGTGGCCATTGTGAGTTGATTCTGCCTAAATCCTAGACGCTAATACAAGCCACTATTTATAGACAATAAAAACTGATCATGGATTTGCCATACCTCTAACCTATAATAGTATGTGACTATCCAGCCCTTAACCCCGCTGCATTTCGTAATTCTCCACAACTCGCTTACAGCAGCATCATGCCCGAGGAGTAGAGCCACTGACTCAGGTACCCAAATCAGCGCCTCCATTTCCATGAACAGCGACTCTGCCTTGACCCTGAAAGCTCAGTCTATTTATTGATTATAAACTATGATCCAGGCCCAGTCAGGTTCCCAACTATATGCGACTGGGACTACTCAATCCCCTTTATTACAATCCACAGCAGAATCATCTCTTCGGACAATCTCATACAAAGAGCAGAGTTACTGACTCAGCTACCTAAATCAGACACTCTATATCCAAGAAGAGCGGCCATTGTGAGTTGATTCTGTCTAAATCCTAGACGCTAATACAAGCCACTATTTATAGATTATAAAAACTGATCCTGGATTCGCTATGTCTCTAACGTATAATAGTATGCGACTACTCAGTGCCAAACCGCCTTGCATTTCGCATTTCGAAACACTTCAGAACACGCTTCCAGCAGCACCACACCCGAGGATAAGAGCCACTGACTCAGCTACCCAAATCAGCGCCTCCAATTCCAAGAGCAGCGACTCTGCCTTGACACTGGTACCTCAATCTATTTATGGATTAAAAACTAATATCCACGCCTAATTCAGCTCCCCAACTAAAAGCGACTGGGACGACTCATCCCTGTGCATTACAATCTACTGCAGAATCCTCTCATAGCACAATCTCATACAAAGAGCAGAGTCACTGACTCAGCTACCCAAATCAGACACTCTATATCCAAGAAGAGTGGCCATTGTGAGTTGATTCTGCCTAAATCCTAGACGCTAATACAAGCCACTATTTATAGACAATAAAAACTGATTATGGATTTGCCATACCTCTAACCTATAATAGTATGTGACTAACCAGCCCTTAACCCCGCTGCATTTCGTAATTCTCCACAACTCGCTTACAGCAACATCATGCCCGAGGAGTAGAGCCACTGACTCAGGTACCCAAATCAGCGCCTCCATTTCCATGAACAGCGACTCTGCCTTGACCCTGAAAGTTCAGTCTATTTATTGATTATAAACTATGATCCAGGCCCAGTCAGGTTCCCAACTATATGCGACTGGGACTACTCAATCCCCTTTATTACAATCCACAGCAGAATCATCTCTTCGCATAATCTCATACAAAGAGCAGAGTTACTGACTCAGCTACCTAAATCAGACACTCTATATCCAAGAAGAGCGGCCATTGTGAGTTGATTCTGTCTAAATCCTAGAAGCTAATACAAGCCACTATTTATAGATTATAAAAACTGATCCTGGATTCGCTATGTCTCTAACGTATAATAGTATGAGACTACTCAGCGCCAAACCGCCTTGCATTTCGCATTTCGAAACACTTCAGAACACGCTTCCAGCAGTACCACACCCGAGGATAAGAGCCACTGACTCAGCTACCCAAATCAGCGCCTCCAATTCCAAGAGCAGCGAATCTGCCTTGACACTGGTACCTCAATCTATTTATGGATTAAAAACTAATATCCACGCCTAATTCAGCTCCCCAACTAGAAGCGACTGGGACGACTCATCCCTGTGCATTACAATCTACAGCAGAATCCTCTCATAGCACAATCTCATACAAAGAGCAGAGTCACTGACTCAGCTACCCAAATCAGACACTCATATCCAAGAAGAGTGGCCATTGTGAGTTGATTCTGCCTAAATCCTAGACGCTAATACAAGCCACTATTTATAGACAATAAAAACTGATCATGGATTAGCCATACCTCTAACCTATAATAGTATGTGACTACCCAGCCCTTAACCCCGCTGCATTTCGTAATTCTCCACAACCCGCTTACAGCAGCATCATGCCCGAGGAGTAGAGCCACTGACTCAGCTACCCAAATCAGCGCCTCCATTTCCAAGAGCAGCGACTCTGCCTTGACCCTGAAAGCTCAGTCTATTTATTGATTATAAACTATTATCCAGGCCCAGTTCAGGTTCCCAACTATATGCGACTGGGACTTCTCAATCCCCTTTATTACAATCAACAGCAGAATCATCTCTTAGCACAATCTCATACAAAGAGCAGAGTTACTGACTCAGCTACCTAAATCAGACACTCTATATCCAAGAAGAGCGGCCATTGTGAGTTGATTCTGCCTAAATCCTAGACGCTAATACAAGCCACTATTTATAGATTATAAAAACTGATCCTAGATTCGCTATATCTCTAAAGTATAATAGTATGCGACTACTCAGCGCCAAACCGCCTTGCATTTTGCATTTCGAAACACTTCAGAACACGCTTCCAGCAGTACCACACCCGAGGATAAGAGCCACTGACTCAGCTACCAAAATCAGCGCCTCCATTTCCAAGAGCAGCGACTCTGCCTTGACACTGGTACCTCAATCTATTTATGGATTAAAAATTAATATCCACGCCTATTTCAGCTCCCCAACTAGAAGCGACTGGGACGACTCATCCCTCTGCATTACAATCTACTGCAGAATCCTCTCATAGCACAATCTCATACAAAGAGCAGAGTCACTGACTCAGCTACCCAAATCAGACACTCTATATCCAAGAAGAGAGGCCATTGTGAGTTGATTCTGCCTAAATCCTAGACGCTAATACAAGCCACTATTTATAGACAATAAAAACTGATCATGGATTTGCCATACCTCTAACCTATAATAGTATGTGACTATCCAGCCCTTAACCCCGCTGCATTTCGTAATTCTCCACAACTCGCTTACAGCAGCATCATGCCCGAGGAGTAGAGCCACTGACTCAGGTACCCAAATCAGCGCCTCCATTTCCATGAACAGCGACTCTGCCTTGACCCTGAAAGCTCAGTCTATTTATTGATTATAAACTATGATCCAGGCCCAGTCAGGTTCCCAACTATATGCGACTGGGACTACTCAATCCCCTTTATTACAATCCACAGCAGAATCATCTCTTCGCACAATCTCATACAAAGAGCAGAGTTACTGACTCAGCTACCTAAATCAGACACTCTATATCCAAGAAGAGCGGCCATTGTGAGTTGATTCTGTCTAAATCCTAGACGCTAATACAAGCCACTATTTATAGATTATAAAAACTGATCCTGGATTCGCTATGTCTCTAACGTATAATAGTATGCGACTACTCAGCGCCAAACCGCCTTGCATTTCGCATTTCGAAACACTTCAGAACACGCTTCCAGCAGTACCACACCCGAGGATAAGAGCCACTGACTCAGCTACCCAAATCAGCGCCTCCAATTCCAAGAGCAGCGAATCTGCCTTGACACTGGTACCTCAATCTATTTATGGATTAAAAACTAATATCCACGCCTAATTCAGCTCCCCAACTAGAAGCGACTGGGACGACTCATCCCTGTGCATTACAATCTACAGCAGAATCCTCTCATAGCACAATCTCATACAAAGAGCAGAGTCACTGGCTCAGCTACCCAAATCAGACACTCTATATCCAAGAAGAGTGGCCATTGTGAGTTGATTCTGCCTAAATCCTAGACGCTAATTCAAGCCACTATTTATAGACAATAAAAACTGATCGCGGATTAGCCATACCTCTAACCTATAATAGTATGTGACTACCCAGCCCTTAACCCCGCTGCATTTCGTAATTCTCCACAACCCACTTACAGCAGCATCATGCCCGAGGAGTATAGCCACTGACTCAGCTACCCAAATCAGCGCCTCCATTTCCAAGAGCAGCGACTCTGCCTTGACCCTGAAAGCTCAGTCTATTTATTGATTATAAACTATGATCCAGGCCCAGTTCAGGTTCCCAACTATATGCGACTGGGACAACTCAATCCCCTTTATTACAATCCACAGCAGAATCATCTCTTAGCACAATCTCATACAAAGAGCAGAGTTACTGACTCAGCTACCTAAATCAGACACTCTATATCCAAGAAGAGCGGCCATTGTGAGTTGATTCTGCCTAAATCCTAGACGCTAATACAAGCCACTATTTATAGATTATAAAAACTGATCCTGGATTCGCTATATCTCTAACGTACAATAGTATGCGATAACTCAGCGCCAAACCGCCTTGCATTTCGCATTTCGAAACACTTCAGAACACGCTTCCAGCAGTACCACACCCGAGGATAAGAGCCACTGACTCAGCTACCCAAATCAGCGCCTCCATTTCCAAGAGCAGCGACTCTGCCTTGACACTGGTACCTCAATCTTTTTATGGATTCATAATTAATATCCACGCCCAATTCAGCTCCCCAACTAGAAGCGACTGGGACGACTCAACCCTCTGGATTACAATCTACTGCAGAATCCTCTCATAAAACAATCTCATACAAAGAGCAGAGTCACTGACTCAGCTACCCAAATCAGACACTCTATATCCAAGAAGAGTGGCCATTGTGACTTGATTCTGCCTAAATCGTAGACGCTAATACAAGCCACTATTTATAGACAATAAAAACTGATCATGGATTAGCCATACCTCTAACCTATAATAGTATGTGACTACCCAGCCCTTAACCCCGCTGCATTTCGTAATTCTGCACAACCCGCTTACAGCAGCATCATGCCCGAGGAGTAGAGCCACTGACTCAGCTACCCAAATCAGCGCCTCCATTTCCAAGAGCAGCGACTCTGCCTTGACCCTGAAAGCTCAGTCTATTTATTGATTATAAACTATGATCCAGGCCCAGTTCAGGTTCCCAACTATATGCGACTGGGACTACTCAAACCCCTTTATTACAATCCACAGCAGAATCATCTCTTAGCACAATCTCATACAAAGAGCAGAGTTACTGACTCAGCTACCTAAATCAGACACTCTATATCCAAGAAGAGCGGCCATTGTGAGTTGACTCTGCCTAAATCCTAGACACTAATACAAGCCACTATTTATAGATTATAAAAACTGATCCTGGATTCACTATATCTCTAACGTATAATAGTATGCGACTACTCAGCGCCAAACCGCCTTGCATTTCGCATTTCGAAACACTTCAGAACACGCTTCCAGCAGTACCACACCCGATGATAAGAGCCACTGACTCAGCTACCCAAATCAGCGCCTCCATTTCCAAGAGCAGCGACTCTGCCTTGACACTGGTACCTCAATCTATTTATGGATTAAAAACTAATATCCACGCCCAATTCAGCTCCCCAACTAGAAGCGACTGGGACGACTTATCCCTGTGCATTACAATTTACTGCAGAATCCTCTCATAGCACAATCTCATACAAAGAGCAGAGTCACTGACTCAGCTACCCAAATCAGACACTCTATATCCAAGAAGAGTGGCCATTGTGAGTTGATTCTGCCTAAATCCTAGACGATAATACAAGCCACTATTTATAGACAATAAAAACTAATCATGGATTTGCCATACCTCTAACCTATAATAGTATGTGACTACCCAGCCCTTAACCCCGCTGCATTTCGTAATTCTCCACAACCCACTTACAGCAGCATCATGCCCGAGGAGTATAGCCACTGACTCAGCTACCCAAATCAGCGCCTCCATTTCCAAGAGCAGCGACTCTGCCTTGACCCTGAAAGCTCAGTCTATTTATTGATTATAAACTATGATCCAGGCCCAGTTCAGGTTCCCAACTATATGCGACTGGGACTACTCAATCCCCTTTATTACAATCCACAGCAGAATCATCTCTGAGCACAATCTCATACAAAGAGCAGAGTTACTGACTCAGCTACCTAAATCAGACACTCTATATCCAAGAAGAGCGGCCATTGTGAGTTGATTCTGCCTAAATCCTAGACGCTAATACAAGCCACTATTTATAGATTATAAAAACTGATCCTGGATTCGCTATATCTCTAACGTATAATAGTATGCGACTACTCAGCGCCAAACCGCCTTGCATTTCGCATTTCGAAACACTTCAGAACACGCTTCCAGCAGTACCACATCCGAGGATAAGAGCCACTGACTCAGCTACCCAAATCAGCGCCTCCATTTCCAAGAGCAGCGACTCTGCCTTGACACTGGTACCTCAATCTATTTATGGATTCATAATTAATATCCACGCCCAATTCAGCTCCCCAACTAGAAGCGACTGGGACAACTCAACCCTGTGCATTACAATCTACTGCAGAATCCTCTCATAGCACAATCTCATACAAAGAGCAGAGTCACTGACTCAGCTACCCACATCAGACACTCTATATCCAAGAAGAGTGGCCATTGTGAGTTGATTCTGCCTAAATCCTAGACGCTAATACAAGCCACTATTTATAGATTATAAAAACTGATCCTGGATTCGCTATATCTCTAACGTATAATAGTATGCGACTACTCAGCGCCAAACCGCCTTGCATTTCGCATTTCGAAACACTTCAGAACACGCTTCCAGCAGTACCACACCCGAGGATAAGAGCCACTGACTCAGCTACCCAAATCAGCGCCTCCAATTCCAAGAGCAGCGAATCTGCCTTGACACTGGTACCTCAATCTATTTATGGATTAAAAACTAATATCCACGCCTAATTCAGCTCCCCAACTAGAAGCGACTGGGACGACTCATCCCTGTGCATTACAATCTACTGCAGAATCCTCTCATAGCACAATCTCATACAAAGAGCAGAGTCACTGACTCAGCTACCCAAATCAGACACTCATATCCAAGAAGAGTGGCCATTGTGAGTTGATTCTGCCTAAATTCTAGACGCTAATACAAGCCACTATTTATAGACAATAAAAACTGATCATGGATTAGCCATACCTCTAACCTATAATAGTATGTGACTACCCAGCCCTTAACCCCGCTGCATTTCGTAATTCTCCACAACCCGATTACAGCAGCATCATGCCCGAGGAGTATAGCCACTGACTCAGCTACCCAAATCAGCGCCTCCATTTCCAAGAGCAGCGACTCTGCCTTGACCCTGAAAGCTCAGTCTATTTATTGATTATAAACTATGATCCAGGCCCAGTTCAGGTTCCCAACTATATGCGACTGGGACTACTCAATCCCCTTTATTACAATCCACAGCAGAATCATCTCTGAGCACAATCTCATACAAAGAGCAGAGTTACTGACTCAGCTACCTAAATCAGATACTCTATATCCAAGAAGAGCGGCCATTGTGAGTTGATTCTGCCTAAATCCTAGACGCTAATACAAGCCACTATTTATAGATTATAAAAACTGATCCTGGATTCGCTATATCTCTAACGTATAATAGTATGCGATAACTCAGCGCCAAACCGCCTTGCATTTCGCATTTCGAAACACTTCAGAAGACGCTTCCAGCAGTACCACACCCGAGGATAAGAGCCACTGACTCAGCTACCCAAATCAGCGCCTCCATTTCCAAGAGCAGCGACTCTGCCTTGACACTGGTACCTCAATCTATTTATGGATTCATAATTAATATCCACGCCCAATTCAGCTCCCCAACTAGAAGCGACTGGGACGACTCAACCCTGTGCATTACAATCTACTGCAGAATCCTCTCATAGCACAATCTCATACAAAGAGCAGAGTCACTGACTCAGCTACCCACATCAGACACTCTATATCCAAGAAGAGTGGCCATTGTGAGTTGATTCTGCCTAAATCGTAGACGATAATACAAGCCACTATTTATAGACAATAAAAACTGATCATGGATTAGCCATACCTCTAACCTATAATAGTATGTGACTACCCAGCCCTTAACCCCGCTGCATTTCGTAATTCTCCACAACCCGCTTACAGCAGCATCATGCCCGAGGAGTAGAGCCACTGACTCAGCTACCCAAATCAGCGCCTCCATTTCCAAGAGCAGCGACTCTGCCTTGACTCTGAAAGCTCAGTCTATTTATTGATTATAAACTAATATCCAGGCACAGTTCAGGTTCCCAACTATATGCGACTGGGACTACTCAATCCCCTTTATTACAATCCACAGCAGAATCATCTCTTAGCACAATCTCATACAAAGAGCAGAGTTACTGACTCAGCTACCTAAATCAGACACTCTATATCCAAGAAGAGCGGCCATTGTGAGTTGATTCTGCCTAAATCCTAGACGCTAATACAAGCCACTATTTATAGATTATAAAAACTGATCCTGGATTCGCTATATCTCTAACGTATAATAGTATGCGATAACTCAACACCAAACCGCCTTGCATTTCGCATTTCGAAACACTTCAGAACACGCTTCCAGCAGTACCACACCCGAGGATAAGAGCCACTGACTCAGCTACCCAAATCAGCGCCTCCATTTCCAAGAGCAGCGACTCTGCCTTGACACTGGTACCTCAATCTATTTATGGATTAAAAACTAATATCCACGCCCAATTGAGCTCCCCAACTAGAAGCGACTGGGACGACACATCCCTGTGCATTACAATCTACTGCAGAATCCTCTCATAGCACAATCTCATACAAAGAGCAGAGTCACTGACTCAGCTACCCAAATCAGACACTCTATATCCAAGAAGAGTGCCCATTGTGAGTTGATTCTGCCTAAATCCTAGACGCTAATACAAGCCACTATTTATAGACAATAAAAACTGATCATGGATTAGCCATACCTCTAACCTATAATAGTATGTGACTACCCAGCCCTTAACCTCGCTGCATTTCGTAATTCTCCACAACCCGCTTACAGCAGCATAATGCCCGAGGAGTAGAGCCACTGACTCAGCTACCCAAATCAGCGCCTCCATTTCCAAGAGCAGCGACTCTGCCTTGACCCTGAAAGCTCAGTCTATTTATTGATTATAAACTATTATCCAGGCCCAGTTCAGGTTCCCAACTATATGCGACTGGGACTTCTCAATCCCCTTTATTACAATCAACAGCAGAATCATCTCTTAGCACAATCTCATACAAAGAGCAGAGTTACTGACTCAGCTACCTAAATCAGACACTCTATATCCAAGAAGAGCGGCCATTGTGAGTTGATTCTGCCTAAATCCTAGACGCTAATACAAGCCACTATTTATAGATTATAAAAACTGATCCTGGATTCGCTATATCTCCAAAGTATAATAGTATGCGACTACTCAGCGCCAAACCGCCTTGCATTTTGCATTTCGAAACACTTCAGAACACGCTTCCAGCAGTACCACACCCGAGGATAAGAGCCACTGACTCAGCTACCAAAATCAGCGCCTCCATTTCCAAGAGCAGCGACTCTGCCTTGACACTGGTACCTCAATCTATTTATGGATTAAAAACTAATATCCACGCCTATTTCAGCTCCCCAACTAGAAGCGACTGGGACGACTCATCCCTGTGCATTACAATCTACTGCAGAATCCTCTCATAGCACAATCTCATACAAAGAGCAGAGTCACTGACTCAGCTACCCAAATCAGACACTCTATATCCAAGAAGAGTGGCCATTGTGAGTTGATTCTGCCTAAATCGTAGATGCTAATACAAGCCACTATTTATATACAATAAAAACTGATCATGGATTAGCCATTCCTCTAACCTATAATAGTATGTGACTACCCAGCCCTTAACCCCGCTGCATTTCGTAATTCTGCACAACCCGCTTACAGCAGCATCATGCCCGAGGAGTAGAGCCACTGACTCAGCTACCCAAATCAGCGCCTCCATTTCCATGAGCAGCGACTCTGCCTTGACCCTGAAAGCTCAGTCTATTTATTGATTATAAACTATGATCCAGGCCCAGTTCAGGTTCCCAACTATATGCGACTGGGACTACTCAATCCCCTTTATTACAATCCACAGCAGAATCATCTCTGAGCACAATCTCATACAAAGAGCAGAGTTACTGACTCAGCTACCTAAATCAGACACTCTATATCCAAGAAGAGCGGGGATTGTGAGTTGATTCTGCCTAAATCCTAGACGCTAATACAAGCCACTATTTAGAGACAATAAAAACTGATCATGGATTAGCCATACCTCTAACCTATAATAGTATGTGACTAACCAGCCCTTAACCCCGCTGCATTTCGTAATTCTCCACAACTCGCTTACAGCAGCATCATGCCCGAGTAGTAGAGCCACTGACTCAGCTACCCAAATCAGCGCCTCCATTTCCATGAACAGCGACTCTGCCTTGACCCTGAAAGCTCAGTCTATTTATTGATTATAAACTATGATCCAGGCCCAGTCAGGTTCCCAACTATATGCGACTGGGACTACTCAATCCCCTTTATTACAATCCACAGCAGAATCATCTCTTCGCACAATCTCATACAAAGAGCAGAGTTACTGACTCAGCTACCTAAATCAGACACTCTATATCCAAGAAGAGCGGCCATTGTGAGTTGACTCTGCCTAAATCCTAGACGCTAATACAAGCCACTATTTATAGATTATAAAAACTGATCCTGGATTCGCTATATCTCTAACGTATAATAGTATGCGATAACTCAGCGCCAAACCGCCTTGCATTTCGCATTTCGAAACACTTCAGAACACGCTTCCAGCAGTACCACGCCCGAGGATAAGAGCCACTGACTCAGCTACCCAAATCAGCGCCTCCATTTCCAAGAGCAGCGACTCTGCCTTGACACTGGTACCTCAATGTATTTATGGATTCATAATTAATATCCACGCCCAATTCAGCTCCCCAACTAGAAGTGACTAGGACGACTCAACCCTCTGGATTACAATCTACTGCAGAATCCTCTCATAGCACAATCTCATACAAAGAGCAGAGTCACTGACTCAGCTACCCAAATCAGACACTCTATATCCAAGAAGAGTGGCCATTGTGAGTTGATTCTGCCTAAATCGTAGACGCTAATACAAGCCACTATTTATAGACAATAAAAACTGATCATGGATTAGCCATACCTCTAACCTATAATAGTATGTGACTACCCAGCCCTTAACCCCGCTGCATTTCGTAATTCTGCACAACCCGCTTACAGCAGCATCATGCCCGAGGAGTAGAGCCACTGACTCAGCTACCCAAATCAGCGCCTCCATTTCCAAGAGCAGCGACTCTGCCTTGACCCTGAAAGCTCAGTCTATTTATTGATTATAAACTATGATCCAGGCACAGTTCAGGTTCCCAACTATATGCGACTGGGACTACTCAAACCCCTTTATTACAATCCACAGCAGAATCATCTCTTAGCACAATCTCATACAAAGAGCAGAGTTACTGACTCAGCTACCTAAATCAGACACTCTATATCCAAGAAGAGCGGCGATTGTGAGTTGATTCTGCCTAAATCCTAGACGCTAATACAAGCCACTATTTATAGACAATAAAAACTGATCATGGATTAGCCATACCTCTAACCTATAATAGTATGTGACTACCCAGCCCTTAACCCCGCTGCATTTCGTAATTCTGCACAACCCGCTTACAGCAGCATCATGCCCGAGGAGTAGAGCCACTGACTCAGCTACCCAAATCAGCGCCTCCATTTCCAAGAGCAGCGACTCTGCCTTGACCCTGAAAGCTCAGTCTATTTATTGATTATAAACTATGATCCAGGCACAGTTCAGGTTCCCAACTATATGCGACTGGGACTACTCAAACCCCTTTATTACAATCCACAGCAGAATCATCTCTTAGCACAATCTCATACAAAGAGCAGAGTTACTGACTCAGCTACCTAAATCAGACACTCTATATCCAAGAAGAGCGGCGATTGTGAGTTGATTCTGCCTAAATCCTAGACGCTAATACAAGCCACTATTTATAGATTATAAAAACTGATCCTGGATTCGCTATATCTCTAACGTAGAATAGTATGCGACTACTCAGCGCCAAACCGCCTTGCATTTCGCATTTCGAAACACTTCAGAACACGCTTCCAGCAGTACCACACCCGAGGATAAGAGCCACTGACTCAGCTACCCAAATCAGCGCCTCCATTTCCAAGAGCAGCGACTCTGCCTTGACACTGGTACCTCAATCTATTTATGGATTCATAATTAATATCCACGCCCAATTCAGCTCCCCAACTAGAAGCGACTGGGACGACTCAACCCTGTGCATTACAATCTACTGCAGAATCCTCTCATAGCACAATCTCATACAAAGAGCAGAGTCACTGACTCAGCTACCCACACCAGACACTCTATATCCAAGAAGAGCGGCCATTGTGAGTTGATTCTGCCTAAATCCTAGACACTAATACAAGCCACTATTTATAGATTATAAAAACTGATCCTGGATTCGCTATATCTCTAAAGTATAATAGTATGCGACTACTCAGCGCCAAACCGCCTTGCATTTCGCATTTCGAAACACTTCAGAACACGCTTCCAGCAGTACCACACCCGAGGATAAGAGCCACTGACTCAGCTACCAAAATCAGCGCCTCCATTTCCAAGAGCAGCGACTCTGCCTTGACACTGGTACCTCATCTATTTATGGATTAAAAACGAATATCCACGCCTATTTCAGCTCCCCAACTAGAAGCGACTGGGACGACTCATCCCTGTGCATTACAATCTACTGCAGAATCCTCTCATAGCACAATCTCATACAAAGAGCAGAGTCACTGACTCAGCTACCCAAATCAGACACTCTATATCCAAGAAGAGTGGCCATTGTGAGTTGATTCTGCCTAAATCCTAGACGCTAATACAAGCCACTATTTATAGACAATAAAAACTAATAATGGATTTGCCATACCTCTAACCTATAATAGTATGTGACTACCCAGCCCTTAACCCCGCTGCATTTCGTAATTCTCCACAACCCACTTACAGCAGCATCATGCCCGAGGAGTATAGCCACTGACTCAGCTACCCAAATCAGCGCCTCCATTTCCAAGAGCAGCGACTCTGCCTTGACCCTGAAAGCTCAGTCTATTTATTGATTATAAACTATGATCCAGGCCCAGTTCAGGTTCCCAACTATATGCGACTGGGACTACTCAATCCCCTTTATTACAATCCACAGCAGAATCATCTCTGAGCACAATCTCATACAAAGAGCAGAGTTACTGACTCAGCTACCTAAATCAGACACTCTATATCCAAGAAGAGCGGCGATTGTGAGTTGATTCTGCCTAAATCCTAGACGCTAATACAAGCCACTATTTATAGACAATAAAAACTGATCATGGATTAGCCATACCTCTAACCTATAATAGTATGTGACTACCCAGCCCTTAACCCCGCTGCATTTCGTAATTCTCCACAACTTGCTTACAGCAGCATCATGCCCGAGGAGTAGAGCCACTGACTCAGCTACCCAAATCAGCGCCTCCATTTCCAAGAGCAGCGACTCTGCCTTGACCCTGAAAGCTCAGTCTATTTATTGATTATAAACTATGATCCAGGCCCAGTTCAGGTTCCCAACTATATGCGACTGGGACTTCTCGATCCCCTTTATTACAATCCACAGCAGAATCATCTCTTAGCACAATCTCATACAAAGAGCAGAGTTAATGACTCAGCTACCTAAATCAGACACTCATATCCAAGAAGAGTGGCCATTGTGAGTTGATTCTGCCTAAATCCTAGACGCTAATACAAGCCACTATTTATAGATTATAAAAACTGATCCTGGATTCGCTATATCTCTAACGTATAATAGTATGCGACTACTCAGCGCCAAACCGCCTTGCATTTCGCATTTCGAAACACTTCAGAACACGCTTCCAGCAGTACCACATCCGAGGATAAGAGCCACTGACTCAGCTACCCAAATCAGCGCCTCCATTTCCAAGAGCAGCGACTCTGCCTTGACACTGGTACCTCAATCTATTTATGGATTCATAATTAATATCCACGCCCAATTCAGCTCCCCAACTAGAAGGGACTGGGACAACTCAACCCTGTGCATTACAATCTACTGCAGAATACTCTCATAGCACAATCTCATACAAAGAGCAGAGTCACTGACACAGCTACCCAGATCAGACACTCTATATCCAAGAAGAGTGGCCATTGTGAGTTGATTCTGCCTAAATCCTAGACGCTAATACAAGCCACTATTTATAGATTATAAAAACTGATCCTGGATTCGCTATATCTCTAACGTATAATAGTATGCGACTACTCAGCGCCAAACCGCCTTGCATTTTGCATTTCGAAACACTTCAGAACACGCTTCCAGCAGTACCACACCCGAGGATAAGAGCCACTGACTCAGCTACCCAAATCAGCGCCTCCAATTCCAAGAGCAGCGAATCTGCCTTGACACTGGTACCTCAATCTATTTATGGATTAAAAACTAATATCCACGCCTCATTCAGCTCCCCAACTAGAAGCGACTGGGACGACTCATCCCTGTGCATTACAATCTACTGCAGAATCCTCTCATAGCACAATCTCATACAAAGAGCAGAGTCACTGACTCAGCTACCCAAATCAGACACTCATATCCAAGAAGAGTGGCCATTGTGAGTTGATTCTGCCTAAATTCTAGACGCTAATACAAGCCACTATTTATAGACAATAAAAACTGATCATGGATTAGCCATACCTCTAACCTATAATAGTATGTGACTACCCAGCCCTTAACCCCGCTGCATTTCGTAATTCTCCACAACCCGATTACAGCAGCATCATGCCCGAGGAGTATAGCCACTGACTCAGCTACCCAAATCAGCGCCTCCATTTCCAAGAGCAGCGACTCTGCCTTGACCCTGAAAGCTCAGTCTATTTATTGATTATAAACTATGATCCAGGCCCAGTTCAGGTTCCCAACTATATGCGACTGGGACTACTCAATCCCCTTTATTACAATCCACAGCAGAATCATCTCTGAGCACAATCTCATACAAAGAGCAGAGTTACTGACTCAGCTACCTAAATCAGATACTCTATATCCAAGAAGAGCGGCCCTTGTGAGTTGATTCTGCCTAAATCCTAGACGCTAATACAAGCCACTATTTATAGATTATAAAAACTGATCCTGGATTCGCTATATCTCTAACGTATAATAGTATGCGATAACTCAGCGCCAAACCGCCTTGCATTTCGCATTTCGAAACACTTCAGAACACGCTTCCAGCAGTACCACACCCGAGGATAAGAGCCACTGACTCAGCTACCCAAATCAGCGCCTCAATTTCCAAGAGCAGCGACTCTGCCTTGACACTGGTACCTCAATCTATTTATGGATTCATAATTAATATCCACGCCCAATTCAGCTCCCCAACTAGAAGCGACTGGGACGACTCATCCCTGTGCATTACAATCTACTGCAGAATCCTCTCATAGCACAATCTCAGACAAAGAGCAGAGTCACTGACTCAGCTACCCACATCAGACACTCTATATCCAAGAAGAGTGGCCATTGTGAGTTGATTCTGCCTAAATCGTAGACGATAATACAAGCCACTATTTATAGACAATAAAAACTGATCATGGATTAGCCATACCTCTAACCTATAATAGTATGTGACTACCCAGCCCTTAACCCCGCTGCATTTCGTAATTCTCCACAACCCGCTTACAGCAGCATCATGCCCGAGGAGTAGAGCCACTGACTCAGCTACCCAAATCAGCGCCTCCATTTCCAAGAGCAGCGACTCTGCCTTGACTCTGAAAGCTCAGTCTATTTATTGATTATAAACTATGATCCAGGCACAGTTCAGGTTCCCAACTATATGCGACTGGGACTACTCAATCCCCTTTATTACAATCCAGAGCAGAATCATCTCTTAGCACAATCTCATACAAAGAGCAGAGTTACTGACTCAGCTACCTAAATCAGACACTCTATATCCAAGAAGAGCGGCCATTGTGAGTTGATTCTGCCTAAATCCTAGACGCTAATACAAGCCACTATTTATAGATTATAAAAACTGATCCTGGATTCGCTATATCTCTAACGTATAATAGTATGCGATAACTCAGCGCCAAACCGCCTTGCATTTCGCATTTCGAAACACTTCAGAACACGCTTCCAGCAGTACCACACCCGAGGATAAGAGCCACTGACTCAGCTACCCAAATCAGCGCCTCCATTTCCAAGAGCAGCGACTCTGCCTTGACACTGGTACCTCAATCTATTTATGGATTAAAAACTAATATCCACGCCCAATTGAGCTCCCCAACTAGAAGCGACTGGGACGACTCATCCCTGTGCATTACAATCTACTGCAGAATCCTCTCATAGCACAATCTCATACAAAGAGCAGAGTCACTGACTCAGCTACCCAAATCAGACACTCTATATCCAAGAAGAGTGACCATTGTGAGTTGATTCTGCCTAAATCCTAGACGCTAATACAAGCCACTATTTATAGACAATAAAAACTGATCATGGATTAGCCATACCTCTAACCTATAATAGTATGTGACTACCCAGCCCTTAACCCCGCTGCATTTCGTAATTCTCCACAACCCGCTTACAGCAGCATCATGCCCGAGGAGTAGAGCCACTGACTCAGCTACCCAAATCAGCGCCTCCATTTCCAAGAGCAGCGACTCTGCCTTGACCCTGAAAGCTCAGTCTATTTATTGATTATAAACTATTATCCAGGCCCAGTTCAGGTTCCCAACTATATGCGACTGGGACTTCTCAATCCCCTTTATTACAATCAACAGCAGAATCATCTCTTCGCACAATCTCATACAAAGAGCAGAGTTACTGACTCAGCTACCTAAATCAGACACTCTATATCCAAGAAGAGCGGCCATTGTGAGTTGATTCTGCCTAAATCCTAGACTCTAATACAAGCCACTATTTATAGATTATAAAAACTGATCCTGGATTCGCTATATCTCTAACGTATAATAGTATGCGACTACCCAGCACCAAACCGCCTTGCATTTTGCATTTCGAAACACTTCAGAACACGCTTCCAGCAGTACCACACCCGAGGATAAGAGCCACTGACTCAGCTACCCAAATCAGCGCCTCCAATTGCAAGAGCAGCGAATCTGCCTTGACACTGGTACCTCAATCTATTTATGGATTAAAAACTAATATCCACGCCTAATTCAGCTCCCCAACTAGAAGCGACTGGGACGACTCATCCCTGTGCATTACAATCTACTGCAGAATCCTCTCATAGCACAATCTCATACAAAGAGCAGAGTCACTGACTCAGCTACCCAAATCAGACACTCATATCCAAGAAGAGTGGCCATTGTGAGTTGATTCTGCCTAAATCCTAGACGCTAATACAAGCCACTATTTATAGACAATAAAAACTGATCATGGATTAGCCATACCTCTAACCTATAATAGTATGTGACTACCCAGCCCTTAACCCCGCTGCATTTCGTAATTCTCCACAACCCGCTTACAGCAGCATCATGCCCGAGGAGTATAGCCACTGACTCAGCTACCAAAATCAGCGCCTCCATTTCCAAGAGCAGCGACTCTGCCTTGACCCTGAAAGCTCAGTCTATTTATTGATTATAAACTATGATCCAGGCCCAGTTCAGGTTCCCAACTATATGCGACTGGGACTACTCAATCCCCTTTATTACAATCCACAGCAGAATCATCTCTGAGCACAATCTCATACAAAGAGCAGAGTTACTGACTCAGCTACCTAAATCAGACACTCTATATCCAAGAAGAGCGGCGATTGTGAGTTGATTCTGCCTAAATCCTAGACGCTAATACAAGCCACTATTTATAGACAATAAAAACTGATCATGGATTAGCCATACCTCTAACCTATAATAGTATGTGACTACCCAGCCCTTAACCCCGCTGCATTTCGTAATTCTCCACAACTTGCTTACAGCAGCATCATGCCCGAGGAGTAGAGCCACTGACTCAGCTACCCAAATCAGCGCCTCCATTTCCATGAGCAGCGACTCTGCCTTGACCCTGAAAGCTCAGTCTATTTATTGATTATAAACTATGATCCAGGCCCAGTTCAGGTTCCCAACTATATGCGACTGGGACTACTCGATCCCCTTTATTACAATCCACAGCAGAATCATCTCTTCGCACAATTTCATACAAAGAGCAGAGTTACTGACTCAGCTACCTAAATCAGACACTCTATATCCAAGAAGAGCGGCCATTGTGAGTTGATTCTGCCTAAATCCTAGACTCTAATACAAGCCACTATTTATAGATTATAAAAACTGATCCTGGATTCGCTATATCTCTAACGTATAATAGTATGCGACTACTCAGCGCCAAACCGCCTTGCATTTTGCATTTCGAAACACTTTAGAACACGCTTCCAGCAGTACCACACCCGAGGATAAGAGCCACTGACTCAGCTACCCAAATCAGCGCCTCCAGTTCCAAGAGCAGCGAATCTGCCTTGGCACTGGTACCTCAATCTATTTATGGATTAAAAACTAATATCCACGCCTAATTCAGCTCCCCAACTAGAAGCGACTGGGACGACTCATCCCTGTGCATTACAATCTACTGCAGAATCCTCTCATAGCACAATCTCATACAAAGAGCAGAGTCACTGACTCAGCTACCCAAATCAGACACTCTATATCCAAGAAGAGCGGCCATTGTGAGTTGATTCTGCCTAAATCCTAGACGCTAATACAAGCCACTATTTATAGATTATAAAAACTGATCCTGGATTCGCTATATCTCTAATGTATAATAGTATGCGATAACTCAGCGCCAAACCGCCTTGCATTTCGAAACACTTCAGAACACGCTTCCAGCAGTACCACACCCGAGGATAAGAGCCACTGACTCAGCTACCCAAATCAGCGCCTCCATTTCCAAGAGCAGCGACTCTGCCTTGACACTGGTACCTCAATCTATTTATGGATTAAAAACTAATATCCACGCCCAATTGAGCTCCCCAACTAGAAGCGACTGGGACGACTCATCCCTGTGCATTACAATCTACTGCAGAATCCTCTCATAGCACAATCTCATACAAAGAGCAGAGTCACTGACTCAGCTACCCAAATCAGACACTCTATATCCAAGAAGAGTGGCCATTGTGAGTTGATTCTGCCTAAATCCTAGACGCTAATACAAGCCACTATTTATAGACAATAAAAACTGATCATGGATTAGCCATACCTCTAACCTATAATAGTATGTGACTACCCAGCCCTTAACCCCGCTGCATTTCGTAATTCTCCACAACCTGCTTACAGCAGCATCATGCCCGAGGAGTAGAGCCACTGACTCAGCTACCCAAATCAGCGCCTCCATTTCCAAGAGCAGCGACTCTGCCTTGACCCTGAAAGCTCAGTCTATTTATTGATTATAAACTATTATCCAGGCCCAGTTCAGGTTCCCAACTATATGCGACTGGGACTTCTCAATCCCCTTTATTACAATCAACAGCAGAATCATCTCTTAGCACAATCTCATACAAAGAGCAGAGTTACTGACTCAGCTACCTAAATCAGACACTCTATATCCAAGAAGAGCGGCCATTGTGAGTTGATTCTGCCTAAATCCTAGACGCTAATACAAGCCGCTATTTATAGATTATAAAAACTGATCCTGGATTCGCTATATCTCTAAAGTATAATAGTATGCGACTACTCAGCGCCAAACCGCCTTGCATTTTGCATTTCGAAACACTTCAGAACACGCTTCCAGCAGTACCACACCCGAGGATAAGAGCCACTGACTCAGCTACCAAAATCAGCGCCTCCATTTCCAAGAGCAGCGACTCTGCCTTGACACTGGTACCTCAATCTATTTATGGATTAAAAACTAATATCCACGCCTATTTCAGCTCCCCAACTAGAAGCGACTGGGAGGACTCATCCCTGTGCATTACAATCTACTGCAGAATCCTCTCATAGCACAATCTCATACAAAGATCAGAGTCACTGACTCAGCTACCCAAATCAGACACTCTATATCCAAGAAGAGTGGCCATTGTGAGTTGATTCTGCCTAAATCCTAGACGCTAATACAAGCCACTATTTATAGACAATTAAAACTGATCATGGATTTGCCATACCTCTAACCTATAATAGTATGTGACTATCCAGCCCTTAACCCCGCTGCATTTCGTAATTCTCCACAACTCGCTTACAGCAGCATCATGCCCGAGGAGTAGAGCCACTGACTCAGGTACCCAAATCAGCGCCTCCATTTCCATGAACAGCGACTCTGCCTTGACCCTGAAAGCTCAGTCTATTTATTGATTATAAACTATGATCCAGGCCCAGTCAGGTTCCCAACTATATGCGACTGGGACTACTCAATCCCCTTTATTACAATCCACAGCAGAATCATCTCTTCGCACAATCTCATACAAAGAGCAGAGTTACTGACTCAGCTACGTAAATCAGACACTCTATATCCAAGAAGAGCGGCCATTGTGAGTTGATTCTGCCTAAATCCTAGACGCTAATACAAGCCACTATTTATAGATTATAAAAACTGATCCTGGATTCGCTATATCTCTAACGTATAATAGTATGCAACTACTCAGTGCCAAACCGCCTTGCATTTCGCATTTCGAAACACTTCAGAACACGCTTCCAGCAGTACCACACCCGAGGATAAGAGCCACTGACTCAGCTACCCAAATCAGCGCCTCCAATTCCAAGAGCAGCGACTCTGCCTTGACACTGGTACCTCAATCTATTTATGGATTAAAAACTAATATCCACGCCTAATTCAGCTCCCCAACTAAAAGCGACTGGGACGACTCATCCCTGTGCATTACAATCTACTGCAGAAACCTCTCATAGCACAATCTCATACAAAGAGCAGAGTCACTGACTCAGCTACCCAAATCAGACACTCTATATCCAAGAAGAGTGGCCATTGTGAGTTGATTCTGCCTAAATCCTAGACGCTAATACAAGCCACTATTTATAGACAATAAAAACTGATCATGGATTAGCCATACCTCTAACCTATAATAGTATGTGACTACCCAGCCCTTAACCCCGCTGCATTTCGTAATTCTCCACAACTTGCTTACAGCAGCATCATGCCCGAGGAGTAGAGCCACTGACTCAGCTACCCAAATCAGCGCCTCCATTTCCATGAGCAGCGACTCTGCCTTGACCCTGAAAGCTCAGTCTATTTATTGATTATAAACTATGATCCAGGCCCAGTTCAGGTTCCCAACTATATGCGACTGGGACTACTCGATCCCCTTTATTACAATCCACAGCAGAATCATCTCTTCGCACAATTTCATACAAAGAGCAGAGTTACTGACTCAG
Source organism: Triturus cristatus (assembly GCF_964204655.1). Classification (NCBI taxonomy): domain Eukaryota; kingdom Metazoa; phylum Chordata; class Amphibia; order Caudata; family Salamandridae; genus Triturus; species Triturus cristatus. The sequence goes on along the minus strand of NC_140591.1, from coordinate 1,473,397,699 downwards.
CTACCTAAATCAGACACTCTATATCCAAGAAGAGCGGCCATTGTGAGTTGATTCTGCCTAAATCCTAGACTCTAATACAAGCCACTATTTATAGATTATAAAAACTGATCCTGGATTCGCTATATCTCTAACGTATAATAGTATGCGACTACTCAGCGCCAAACCGCCTTGCATTTTGCATTTCGAAACACTTTAGAACACGCTTCCAGCAGTACCACACCCGAGGATAAGAGCCACTGACTCAGCTACCCAAATCAGCGCCTCCAGTTCCAAGAGCAGCGAATCTGCCTTGGCACTGGTACCTCAATCTATTTATGGATTAAAAACTAATATCCACGCCTAATTCAGCTCCCCAACTAGAAGCGACTGGGACGACTCATCCCTGTGCATTACAATCTACTGCAGAATCCTCTCATAGCACAATCTCATACAAAGAGCAGAGTCACTGACTCAGCTACCCAAATCAGACACTCTATATCCAAGAAGAGCGGCCATTGTGAGTTGATTCTGCCTAAATCCTAGACGCTAATACAAGCCACTATTTATAGATTATAAAAACTGATCCTGGATTCGCTATATCTCTAATGTATAATAGTATGCGATAACTCAGCGCCAAACCGCCTTGCATTTCGAAACACTTCAGAACACGCTTCCAGCAGTACCACACCCGAGGATAAGAGCCACTGACTCAGCTACCCAAATCAGCGCCTCCATTTCCAAGAGCAGCGACTCTGCCTTGACACTGGTACCTCAATCTATTTATGGATTAAAAACTAATATCCACGCCCAATTGAGCTCCCCAACTAGAAGCGACTGGGACGACTCATCCCTGTGCATTACAATCTACTGCAGAATCCTCTCATAGCACAATCTCATACAAAGAGCAGAGTCACTGACTCAGCTACCCAAATCAGACACTCTATATCCAAGAAGAGTGGCCATTGTGAGTTGATTCTGCCTAAATCCTAGACGCTAATACAAGCCACTATTTATAGACAATAAAAACTGATCATGGATTAGCCATACCTCTAACCTATAATAGTATGTGACTACCCAGCCCTTAACCCCGCTGCATTTCGTAATTCTCCACAACCTGCTTACAGCAGCATCATGCCCGAGGAGTAGAGCCACTGACTCAGCTACCCAAATCAGCGCCTCCATTTCCAAGAGCAGCGACTCTGCCTTGACCCTGAAAGCTCAGTCTATTTATTGATTATAAACTATTATCCAGGCCCAGTTCAGGTTCCCAACTATATGCGACTGGGACTTCTCAATCCCCTTTATTACAATCAACAGCAGAATCATCTCTTAGCACAATCTCATACAAAGAGCAGAGTTACTGACTCAGCTACCTAAATCAGACACTCTATATCCAAGAAGAGCGGCCATTGTGAGTTGATTCTGCCTAAATCCTAGACGCTAATACAAGCCGCTATTTATAGATTATAAAAACTGATCCTGGATTCGCTATATCTCTAAAGTATAATAGTATGCGACTACTCAGCGCCAAACCGCCTTGCATTTTGCATTTCGAAACACTTCAGAACACGCTTCCAGCAGTACCACACCCGAGGATAAGAGCCACTGACTCAGCTACCAAAATCAGCGCCTCCATTTCCAAGAGCAGCGACTCTGCCTTGACACTGGTACCTCAATCTATTTATGGATTAAAAACTAATATCCACGCCTATTTCAGCTCCCCAACTAGAAGCGACTGGGAGGACTCATCCCTGTGCATTACAATCTACTGCAGAATCCTCTCATAGCACAATCTCATACAAAGATCAGAGTCACTGACTCAGCTACCCAAATCAGACACTCTATATCCAAGAAGAGTGGCCATTGTGAGTTGATTCTGCCTAAATCCTAGACGCTAATACAAGCCACTATTTATAGACAATTAAAACTGATCATGGATTTGCCATACCTCTAACCTATAATAGTATGTGACTATCCAGCCCTTAACCCCGCTGCATTTCGTAATTCTCCACAACTCGCTTACAGCAGCATCATGCCCGAGGAGTAGAGCCACTGACTCAGGTACCCAAATCAGCGCCTCCATTTCCATGAACAGCGACTCTGCCTTGACCCTGAAAGCTCAGTCTATTTATTGATTATAAACTATGATCCAGGCCCAGTCAGGTTCCCAACTATATGCGACTGGGACTACTCAATCCCCTTTATTACAATCCACAGCAGAATCATCTCTTCGCACAATCTCATACAAAGAGCAGAGTTACTGACTCAGCTACGTAAATCAGACACTCTATATCCAAGAAGAGCGGCCATTGTGAGTTGATTCTGCCTAAATCCTAGACGCTAATACAAGCCACTATTTATAGATTATAAAAACTGATCCTGGATTCGCTATATCTCTAACGTATAATAGTATGCAACTACTCAGTGCCAAACCGCCTTGCATTTCGCATTTCGAAACACTTCAGAACACGCTTCCAGCAGTACCACACCCGAGGATAAGAGCCACTGACTCAGCTACCCAAATCAGCGCCTCCAATTCCAAGAGCAGCGACTCTGCCTTGACACTGGTACCTCAATCTATTTATGGATTAAAAACTAATATCCACGCCTAATTCAGCTCCCCAACTAAAAGCGACTGGGACGACTCATCCCTGTGCATTACAATCTACTGCAGAAACCTCTCATAGCACAATCTCATACAAAGAGCAGAGTCACTGACTCAGCTACCCAAATCAGACACTCTATATCCAAGAAGAGTGGCCATTGTGAGTTGATTCTGCCTAAATCCTAGACGCTAATACAAGCCACTATTTATAGACAATAAAAACTGATTATGGATTTGCCATACCTCTAACCTATAATAGTATGTGACTAACCAGCCCTTAACCCCGCTGCATTTTGTAATCCTCCACAACTCGCTTACAGCAGCATCATGCCCGAGGAGTAGAGCCACTGACTCAGGTACCCAAATCAGCGCCTCCATTTCCATGAACAGCGACTCTGCCTTGACCCTGAAAGTTCAGTCTATTTATTGATTATAAACTATGATCCAGGCCCAGTCAGGTTCCCAACTATATGCGACTGGGACTACTCAATCCCCTTTATTACAATCCACAGCAGAATCATCTCTTCGCACAATCTCATACAAAGAGCAGAGTTACTGACTCAGCTACCTAAATCAGACACTCTATATCCAAGAAGAGCGGCCATTGTGAGTTGATTCTGTCTAAATCCTAGACGCTAATACAAGCCACTATTTATAGATTATAAAAACTGATCCTGGATTCGCTATATCTCTAACGTATAATAGTATGCGACTACTCAGCGCCAAACCGCCTTGCATTTCGCATTTCGAAACACTTCAGAACACGCTTCCAGCAGTACCACACCCGAGGATAAGAGCCACTGACTCAGCTACCCAAATCAGCGCCTCCAATTCCAAGAGCAGCGAATCTGCCTTGACACTGGTACCTCAATCTATTTATGGATTAAAAACTAATATCCACGCCTAATTCAGCTCCCCAACTAGAAGCGACTGGGACGACTCATCCCTGTGCATTACAATCTACAGCAGAATCCTCTCATAGCACAATCTCATACAAAGAGCAGAGTCACTGACTCAGCTACCCAAATCAGACACTCTATATCCAAGAAGAGTGGCCATTGTGAGTTGATTCTGCCTAAATCCTAGACGCTAATACAAGCCACTATTTATAGACAATAAAAACTCATCGTGGATTAGCCATACCTCTAACCTATAATAGTATGTGACTACCCAGCCCTTAACCCCGCTGCATTTCGTAATTCTCCACAACCCACTTACAGCAGCATCATGCCCGAGGAGTATAGCCACTGACTCAGCTACCCAAATCAGCGCCTCCATCTCCAAGAGCAGCGACTCTGCCTTGACCCTGAAAGCTCAGTCTATTTATTGATTATAAACTATGATCCAGGCCCAGTTCAGGTTCCCAACTATATGCGACTGGGACTACTCAATCCCCTTTATTACAATCCACAGCAGAATCATCTCTTAGCACAATCTCATACAAAGAGCAGAGTTACCGACTCAGCTACCTAAATCAGACACTCTATATCCAAGAAGAGCGGCCATTGTGAGTTGATTCTGCCTAAATCCTAGACTCTAATACAAGCCACTATTTATAGATTATAAAAACTGATCCTGGATTCGCTATATCTCTAACGTATAATAGTATGCGACTACTCAGTGCCAAACCGCCTTGCATTTTGCATTTCGAAACACTTCAGAACACGCTTCCAGCAGTACCACACCCGAGGATAAGAGCCACTGACTCAGCTACCCAAATCAGCGCCTCCATTTCCAAGAGCAGCGACTCTGCCTTGACACTCGTACCTCAATCTATTTATGGATTCAAAATTAATATCCACGCCCAATTCAGCTCCCCAACTAGAAGCGACTGGGACGACTCAACCCTGTGCATTACAATCTACTGCAGAATCCTCTTATAGCACAATCTCATACAAAGAGCAGAGTCACTGACTCAGCTACCCAAATCAGACACTCTATATCCAAGAAGAGTGGCCATTGTGAGTTGATTCTGCCTAAATCCTAGACGCTAATACAAGCCACTATTTATAGACAATAAAAACTGATCATGGATTAGCCATACCTCTAACCTATAATAGTATGTGACTACCCAGCCCTTAACCCCGCTGCATTTCGTAATTCTCCACAACCCGATTACAGCAGCATCATGCCCGAGGAGTATAGCCACTGACTCAGCTACCCAAATCAGCGCCTCCATTTCCAAGAGCAGCGACTCTGCCTTGACTCTGAAAGCTCAGTCTATTTATTGATTATAAACTATGATCCAGGCACAGTTGAGGTTCCCAACTATATGCGACTGGGACTACTCAATCCCCTTTATTACAATCCACAGCAGAATCATCTCTTAGCACAATCTCATACAAAGAGCAGAGTTACTGACTCAGCTACCTAAATCAGACACTCTATATCCAAGAAGAGCGGCCATTGTGAGTTGATTCTGCCTAAATCCTAGACGCTAATACAAGCCACTATTTATAGATTATAAAAACTGATCCTGGATTCGCTATATCTCTAACGTATAATAGTATGCGATAACTCAGCGCCAAACCGCCTTGCATTTCGAAACACTTCAGAACACGCTTCCAGCAGTACCACACCCGAGGATAAGAGCCACTGACTCAGCTACCCAAATCAGCGCCTCCATTTCCAAGAGCAGCGACTCTGCCTTGACACTGGTACCTCAATCTATTTATGGATTAAAAACTAATATCCACGCCCAATTGAGCTCCCCAACTAGAAGCGACTGGGACGACTCATCCCTGTGCATTACAATCTACTGCAGAATCCTCTCATAGCACAATCTCATACAAAGAGCAGAGTCACTGACTCAGCTACCCAAATCAGACACTCTATATCCAAGAAGAGTGGCCATTGTGAGTTGATTCTGCCTAAATCCTAGACGCTAATACAAGCCACTATTTATAGACAATAAAAACTGATCATGGATTAGCCATACCTCTAACCTATAATAGTATGTGACTACCCAGCCCTTAACCCCGCTGCATTTCGTAATTCTCCACAACCCGCTTACAGCAGCATTATGCCCGAGGAGTAGAGCCACTGACTCAGCTACCCAAATCAGCGCCTCCATTTCCAAGAGCAGCGACTCTGCCTTGACCCTGAAAGCTCAGTCTATTTATTGATTATAAACTATTATCCAGGCCCAGTTCAGGTTCCCAACTATATGCGACTGGGACTTCTCAATCCCCTTTATTACAATCAACAGCAGAATCATCTCTTAGCACAATCTCATACAAAGAGCAGAGTTACTGACTCAGCTACCTAAATCAGACACTCTATATCCAAGAAGAGCGGCCATTGTGAGTTGATTCTGCCTAAATCCTAGACGCTAATACAAGCCGCTATTTATAGATTATAAAAACTGATCCTGGATTCGCTATATCTCTAAAGTATAATAGTATGCGACTACTCAGCGCCAAACCGCCTTGCATTTTGCATTTCGAAACACTTCAGAACACGCTTCCAGCAGTACCACACCCGAGGATAAGAGCCACTGACTCAGCTACCAAAATCAGCGCCTCCATTTCCAAGAGCAGCGACTCTGCCTTGACACTGGTACCTCAATCTATTTATGGATTAAAAACTAATATCCACGCCTATTTCAGCTCCCCAACTAGAAGCGACTGGGACGACTCATCCCTGTGCATTACAATCTACTGCAGAATCCTCTCATAGCACAATCTCATACAAAGATCAGAGTCACTGACTCAGCTACCCAAATCAGACACTCTATATCCAAGAAGAGTGGCCATTGTGAGTTGATTCTGCCTAAATCCTAGACGCTAATACAAGCCACTATTTATAGACAATTAAAACTGATCATGGATTTGCCATACCTCTAACCTATAATAGTATGTGACTATCCAGCCCTTAACCCCGCTGCATTTCGTAATTCTCCACAACTCGCTTACAGCAGCATCATGCCCAAGGAGTAGAGCCACTGACTCAGGTACCCAAATCAGCGCCTCCATTTCCATGAACAGCGACTCTGCCTTGACCCTGAAAGCTCAGTCTATTTATTGATTATAAACTATGATCCAGGCCCAGTCAGGTTCCCAACTATATGCGACTGGGACTACTCAATCCCCTTTATTACAATCCACAGCAGAATCATCTCTTCGCACAATCTCATACAAAGAGCAGAGTTACTGACTCAGCTACGTAAATCAGACACTCTATATCCAAGAAGAGCGGCCATTGTGAGTTGATTCTGCCTAAATCCTAGACGCTAATACAAGCCACTATTTATAGATTATAAAAACTGATCCTGGATTCGCTATATCTCTAACGTATAATAGTATGCGACTACTCAGTGCCAAACCGCCTTGCATTTCGCATTTCGAAACACTTCAGAACACGCTTCCAGCAGTACCACACCCGAGGATAAGAGCCACTGACTAAGCTACCCAAATCAGCGCCTCCAATTCCAAGAGCAGCGACTCTGCCTTGACACTGGTACCTCAATCTATTTATGGATTAAAAACTAATATCCACGCCTAATTCAGCTCCCCAACTAAAAGCGACTGGGACGACTCATCCCTGTGCATTACAATCTACTGCAGAAACCTCTCATAGCACAATCTCATACAAAGAGCAGAGTCACTGACTCAGCTACCCAAATCAGACACTCTATATCCAAGAAGAGTGGCCATTGTGAGTTGATTCTGCCTAAATCCTAGACGCTAATACAAGCCACTATTTATAGACAATAAAAACTGATCGTGGATTAGCCATACCTCTAACCTATAATAGTATGTGACTACCCAGCCCTTAACCCCGCTGCATTTCGTAATTCTCCACAACCCACTTACAGCAGCATCATGCCCGAGGAGTATAGCCACTGACTCAGCTACCCAAATCAGCGCCTCCATTTCCAAGAGCAGCGACTCTGCCTTGACCCTGAAAGCTCAGTCTATTTATTGATTATAAACTATGATCCAGGCCCAGTTCAGGTTCCCAACTATATGCGACTGGGACTACTCAATCCCCTTTATTACAATCCACAGCAGAATCATCTCTTAGCACAATCTCATACAAAGAGCAGAGTTACTGACTCAGCTACCTAAATCAGACACTCTATATCCAAGAAGAGCGGCCATTGTGAGTTGATTCTGCCTAAATCCTAGACGCTAATACAAGCCACTATTTATAGATTATAAAAACTGATCCTGGATTCGCTATATCTCTAACGTACAATAGTATGCGATAACTCAGCGCCAAACCGCCTTGCATTTCGCATTTCGAAACACTTCAGAACACGCTTCCAGCAGTACCACACCCGAGGATAAGAGCCACTGACTCAGCTACCCAAATCAGCGCCTCCATTTCCAAGAGCAGCGACTCTGCCTTGACACTGGTACCTCAATCTTTTTATGGATTCATAATTAATATCCACGCCCAATTCAGCTCCCCAACTAGAAGCGACTGGGACGACTCAACCCTCTGGATTACAATCTACTGCAGAATCCTCTCATAAAACAATCTCATACAAAGAGCAGAGTCACTGACTCAGCTACCCACATCAGACACTCTATATCCAAGAAGAGTGGCCATTGTGAGTTGATTCTGCCTAAATCGTAGACGCTAATACAAGCCACTATTTATAGACAATAAAAACTGATCATGGATTAGCCATACCTCTAACCTATAATAGTATGTGACTACCCAGCCCTTAACCCCGCTGCATTTCGTAATTCTGCACAACCCGCTTACAGCAGCATCATGCCCGAGGAGTAGAGCCACTGACTCAGCTACCCAAATCAGCGCCTCCATTTCCAAGAGCAGCGACTCTGCCTTGACCCTGAAAGCTCAGTCTATTTATTGATTATAAACTATGATCCAGGCACAGTTCAGGTTCCCAACTATATGCGACTGGGACTACTCAAACTCCTTTATTTCAATCCACAGCAGAATCATCTCTTAGCACAATCTCATACAAAGAGCAGAGTTACTGACTCAGCTACCTAAATCAGACACTCTATATCCAAGAAGAGCGGCCATTGTGAGTTGACTCTGCCTAAATCCTAGACGCTAATACGAGCCACTATTTATAGATTATAAAAACTGATCCTGGATTCGCTATATCTCTAACGTATAATAGTATGCGACTACTCAGCGCCAAACCGCCTTGCATTTCGCATTTCGAAACACTTCAGAACACGCTTCCAGCAGTACCACACCCGAGGATAAGAGCCACTGACTCAGCTACCCAAATCAGCGCCTCCATTTCCAAGAGCAGCGACTCTGCCTTGACACTGGTACCTCAATGTATTTATGGATTCATAATTAATATCCACGCCCAATTCAGCTCCCCAACTAGAAGCGACTAGGACGACTCAACCCTCTGGATTACAATCTACTGCAGAATCCTCTCATAGCACAATCTCATACAAAGAGCAGAGTCACTGACTCAGCTACCCAAATCAGACACTCTATATCCAAGAAGAGTGGCCATTGTGAGTTGATTCTGCCTAAATCGTAGATGCTAATACAAGCCACTATTTATATACAATAAAAACTGATCATGGATTAGCCATTCCTCTAACCTATAATAGTATGTGACTACCCAGCCCTTAACCCCGCTGCATTTCGTAATTCTGCACAACCCGCTTACAGCAGCATCATGCCCGAGGAGTAGAGCCACTGACTCAGCTACCCAAATCAGCGCCTCCATTTCCAAGAGCAGCGACTCTGCCTTGACCCTGAAAGCTCAGTCTATTTATTGATTATAAACTATGATCCAGGCACAGTTCAGGTTCCCAACTATATGCGACTGGGACTACTCAAACCCCTTTATTACAATCCACAGCAGAATCATCTCTTAGCACAATCTCATACAAAGAGCAGAGTTACTGACTCAGCTACCTAAATCAGACACTCTATATCCAAGAAGAGCGGCCATTGTGAGTTCATTCTGCCTAAATCCTAGACGCTAATACAAGCCACTATTTATAGATTATAAAAACTGATCCTGGATTCGCTATATCTCTAACGTATAATAGTATGCGATAACTCAGCGCCAAACCGCCTTGCATTTCGCATTTCGAAACACTTCAGAACACGCTTCCAGCAGTACCACACCCGAGGATAAGAGCCACTGACTCAGCTACCCAAATCAGCGCCTCCATTTCCAAGAGCAGCGACTCTGCGTTGACACTGGTACCTCAATGTATTTATGGATTCATAATTAATATCCACGCCCAATTCAGCTCCCCAACTAGAAGCGACTAGGACGACTCAACCCTCTGGATTACAATTAGGCCTGGGCGAAGCACTACGCTACGCTCGCGTAGTTTGCGAAGTTCGCGCTACTTCGCACTACGCGAACTGCACGTAGCACAGTGCGAACACGCGTAGCGTAGTGTAGCGTAGTGCTGCGGTCATTTTTTGCTTGCTCGCGGTCCTCAACGTCAAGTTGGCGACCGCGAGCAAGCAAAATGACATCCCGGCGAGACTTTTTCCTTGTTCGCGATCGCGAGCATGGAAAATAAACCTCCCGGCGAGATTCCCAACGCGAGGAGGTCAGGTTTCTCATTGCGAGAGGTCGCGTATGCTCGCGACCGCTCGCGATGAGAAACTACCAGTTCGCGTTGAGAAAGCTGCCGCTCGAGTAAAAATCTACTCGAGCAGCAGAAAACTACAGCTCGCACTGTGCAAGATGCCATTTTCAATGATTGCACAGTGCCGGTTGCTTGTCTGCACTGTGCAATCATTGAAAACAACATCTTGCACAGTGCGAACATGTTACTACGCAGTTCGCGAAGTGCTTCGCGTAGCTCGCGTAGTGCGAACTTCACTTTGCGTAGCTTCGCGAAGTGCTACTTCGCGAACTACGCCCACCTTTAATTACAATCTACTGCAGAATTCTCTCATAGCACAATCTCATACAAAGAGCAGAGTCACTGACTCAGCTACCCACATCAGACACTCTATATCCAAGAAGAGTGGCCATTGTGACTTGATTCTGCCTAAATCGTAGACGCTAATACAAGCCACTATTTATAGACAATAAAAACTGATCATGGATTAGCCATACCTCTAACCTATAATAGTATGTGACTACCCAGCCCTTAACCCCGCTGCATTTCGTAATTCTCCACAACTCGCTTACAGCAGCATCATGCCCGAGGAGTAGAGCCACTGACTCAGCTACCCAAATCAGCGCCTCCATTTCCAAGAGCAGCGACTCTGCCTTGACCCTGAAAGCTCAGTCTATTTATTGATTATAAACTATGATCCAGGCCCAGTTCAGGTTCCCAACTATATGCGACTGGGACTACTCAATCCCCTTTATTACAATCCACAGCAGAATCATCTCTGAGCACAATCTCATACAAAGAGCAGAGTTACTGACTCAGCTACCTAAATCAGACACTCTATATACAAGAAGAGCGGCGATTGTGAGTTGATTCTGCCTAAATCCTAGACGCTAATACAAGCCACTATTTATAGACAATAAAAACTGATCATGGATTAGCCATACCTCTAACCTATAATAGTATGTGACTACTCAGTGCCAAACCGCCTTGCATTTCGCATTTCGAAACACTTCAGAACACGCTTCCAGCAGTACCACACCCGAGGATAAGAGCCACTGACTCAGCTACCCAAATCAGCGCCTCCAATTCCAAGAGCAGCGACTCTGCCTTGACACTGGTACCTCAATCTATTTATGGATTAAAAACTAATATCCACGCCTAATTCAGCTCCCCAACTAAAAGCGACTGGGACGACTCATCCCTGTGCATTACAATCTACTGCAGAAACCTCTCATAGCACAATCTCATACAAAGAGCAGAGTCACTGACTCAGCTACCCAAATCAGACACTCTATATCCAAGAAGAGTGGCCATTGTGAGTTGATTCTGCCTAAATCCTAGACGCTAATACAAGCCACTATTTATAGACAATAAAAACTGATTATGGATTTGCCATACCTCTAACCTATAATAGTATGTGACTAACCAGCCCTTAACCCCGCTGCATTTTGTAATCCTCCACAACTCGCTTACAGCAGCATCATGCCCGAGGAGTAGAGCCACTGACTCAGGTACCCAAATCAGCGCCTCCATTTCCATGAACAGCGACTCTGCCTTGACCCTGAAAGTTCAGTCTATTTATTGATTATAAACTATGATCCAGGCCCAGTCAGGTTCCCAACTATATGCGACTGGGACTACTCAATCCCCTTTATTACAATCCACAGCAGAATCATCTCTTCGCACAATCTCATACAAAGAGCAGAGTTACTGACTCAGCTACCTAAATCAGACACTCTATATCCAAGAAGAGCGGCCATTGTGAGTTGATTCTGTCTAAATCCTAGACGCTAATACAAGCCACAATTTATAGATTATAAAAACTGATCCTGGATTCGCTATATCTCTAACGTATAATAGTATGCGACTACTCAGCGCCAAACCGCCTTGCATTTCGCATTTCGAAACACTTCAGAACACGCTTCCAGCAGTACCACACCCGAGGATAAGAGCCACTGACTCAGCTACCCAAATCAGCGCCTCCAATTCCAAGAGCAGCGAATCTGCCTTGACACTGGTACCTCAATCTATTTATGGATTAAAAACTAATATCCACGCCTAATTCAGCTCCCCAACTAGAAGCGACTGGGACGACTCATCCCTGTGCATTACAATCTACAGCAGAATCCTCTCATAGCACAATCTCATACAAAGAGCAGAGTCACTGACTCAGCTACCCAAATCAGACACTCTATATCCAAGAAGAGTGGCCATTGTGAGTTGATTCTGCCTAAATCCTAGACGCTAATACAAGCCACTATTTATAGACAATAAAAACTGATCGTGGATTAGCCATACCTCTAACCTATAATAGTATGTGACTACCCAGCCCTTAACCCCGCTGCATTTCGTAATTCTCCACAACCCACTTACAGCAGCATCATGCCCGAGGAGTATAGCCACTGACTCAGCTACCCAAATCAGCGCCTCCATTTCCAAGAGCAGCGACTCTGCCTTGACCCTGAAAGCTCAGTCTATTTATTGATTATAAACTATGATCCAGGCCCAGTTCAGGTTTCCAACTATATGCGACTGGGACTACTCAATCCCCTTTATTACAATCCACAGCAGAATCATCTCTTAGCACAATCTCATACAAAGAGCAGAGTTACTGACTCAGCTACCTAAATCAGACACTCTATATCCAAGAAGAGCGGCCATTGTGAGTTGATTCTGCCTAAATCCTAGACTCTAATACAAGCCACTATTTATAGATTATAAAAACTGATCCTGGATTCGCTATATCTCTAACGTATAATAGTATGCGACTACTCAGCGCCAAACCGCCTTGCATTTTGCATTTCGAAACACTTCAGAACACGCTTCCAGCAGTACCACACCCGAGGATAAGAGCCACTGACTCAGCTACCCAAATCAGCGCCTCCAGTTCCAAGAGCAGCGAATCTGCCTTGGCACTGGTACCTCAATCTATTTATGGATTAAAAACTAATATCCACGCCTAATTCAGCTCCCCAACTAGAAGCGACTGGGACGACTCATCCCTGTGCATTACAATCTACTGCAGAATCCTCTCATAGCACAATCTCATACAAAGAGCAGAGTCACTGACTCAGCTACCCAAATCAGACACTCATATCCAAGAAGAGTGGCCATTGTGAGTTGATTCTGCCTAAATCCTAGACGCTAATACAAGCCACTATTTATAGACAATAAAAACTGATCATGGATTAGCCATACCTCTAACCTATAATAGTATGTGACTACCCAGCCCTTAACCCCGCTGCATTTCGTAATTCTCCACAACCCGATTACAGCAGCATCATGCCCGAGGAGTATAGCCACTGACTCAGCTACCCAAATCAGCGCCTCCATTTCCAAGAGCAGCGACTCTGCCTTGACTCTGAAAGCTCAGTCTATTTATTGATTATAAACTATGATCCAGGCACAGTTGAGGTTCCCAACTATATGCGACTGGGACTACTCAATCCCCTTTATTACAATCCACAGCAGAATCATCTCTTAGCACAATCTCATACAAAGAGCAGAGTTACTGACTCAGCTACCTAAATCAGACACTCTATATCCAAGAAGAGCGGCCATTGTGAGTTGATTCTGCCTAAATCCTAGACGCTAATACAAGCCACTATTTATAGATTATAAAAACTGATCCTGGATTCGCTATATCTCTAACGTATAATAGTATGCGATAACTCAGCGCCAAACCGCCTTGCATTTCGAAACACTTCAGAACACGCTTCCAGCAGTACCACACCCGAGGATAAGAGCCACTGACTCAGCTACCCAAATCAGCGCCTCCATTTCCAAGAGCAGCGACTCTGCCTTGACACTGGTACCTCAATCTATTTATGGATTAAAAACTAATATCCACGCCCAATTGAGCTCCCCAACTAGAAGCGACTGGGACGACTCATCCCTGTGCATTACAATCTACTGCAGAATCCTCTCATAGCACAATCTCATACAAAGAGCAGAGTCACTGACTCAGCTACCCAAATCAGACACTCTATATCCAAGAAGAGTGGCCATTGTGAGTTGATTCTGCCTAAATCCTAGACGCTAATACAAGCCACTATTTATAGACAATAAAAACTGATCATGGATTAGCCATACCTCTAACCTATAATAGTATGTGACTACCCAGCCCTTAACCCCGCTGCATTTCGTAATTCTCCACAACCCGCTTACAGCAGCATCATGCCCGAGGAGTAGAGCCACTGACTCAGCTACCCAAATCAGCGCCTCCATTTCCAAGAGCAGCGACTCTGCCTTGACCCTGAAAGCTCAGTCTATTTATTGATTATAAACTATTATCCAGGCCCAGTTCAGGTTCCCAACTATATGCGACTGGGACTTCTCAATCCCCTTTATTACAATCAACAGCAGAATCATCTCTTAGCACAATCTCATACAAAGAGCAGAGTTACTGACTCAGCTACCTAAATCAGACACTCTATATCCAAGAAGAGCGGCCATTGTGAGTTGATTCTGCCTAAATCCTAGACGCTAATACAAGCCGCTATTTATAGATTATAAAAACTGATCCTGGATTCGCTATATCTCTAAAGTATAATAGTATGCGACTACTCAGCGCCAAACCGCCTTGCATTTTGCATTTCGAAACACTTCAGAACACGCTTCCAGCAGTACCACACCCGAGGATAAGAGCCACTGACTCAGCTACCAAAATCAGCGCCTCCATTTCCAAGAGCAGCGACTCTGCCTTGACACTGGTACCTCAATCTATTTATGGATTAAAAACTAATATCCACGCCTATTTCAGCTCCCCAACTAGAAGCGACTGGGACGACTCATCCCTGTGCATTACAATCTACTGCAGAATCCTCTCATAGCACAATCTCATACAAAGATCAGAGTCACTGACTCAGCTACCCAAATCAGACACTCTATATCCAAGAAGAGTGGCCATTGTGAGTTGATTCTGCCTAAATCCTAGACGCTAATACAAGCCACTATTTATAGACAATTAAAACTGATCATGGATTTGCCATACCTCTAACCTATAATAGTATGTGACTATCCAGCCCTTAAACCCGCTGCATTTCGTAATTCTCCACAACTCGCTTACAGCAGCATCATGCCCAAGGAGTAGAGCCACTGACTCAGGTACCCAAATCAGCGCCTCCATTTCCATGAACAGCGACTCTGCCTTGGCCCTGAAAGCTCAGTCTATTTATTGATTATAAACTATGATCCAGGCCCAGTCAGGTTCCCAACTATATGCGACTGGGACTACTCAATCCCCTTTATTACAATCCACAGCAGAATCATCTCTTCGCACAATCTCATACAAAGAGCAGAGTTACTGACTCAGCTACGTAAATCAGACACTCTATATCCAAGAAGAGAGGCCATTGTGAGTTGATTCTGCCTAAATCCTAGACGCTAATACAAGCCACTATTTATAGATTATAAAAACTGATCCTGGATTCGCTATATCTCTAACGTATAATAGTATGCGACTACTCAGTGCCAAACCGCCTTGCATTTCGCATTTCGAAACACTTCAGAACACGCTTCCAGCAGTACCACACCCGAGGATAAGAGCCACTGACTAAGCTACCCAAATCAGCGCCTCCAATTCCAAGAGCAGCGACTCTGCCTTGACACTGGTACCTCAATCTATTTATGGATTAAAAACTAATATCCACGCCTAATTCAGCTCCCCAACTAAAAGCGACTGGAACGACTCATCCCTGTGCATTACAATCTACTGCAGAAACCTCTCATAGCACAATCTCATACAAAGAGCAGAGTCACTGACTCAGCTACCCAAATCAGACACTCTATATCCAAGAAGAGTGGCCATTGTGAGTTGATTCTGCCTAAATCCTAGACGCTAATACAAGCCACTATTTATAGACAATAAAAACTGATTATGGATTTGCCATACCTCTAACCTATAATAGTATGTGACTAACCAGCCCTTAACCCCGCTGCATTTTGTAATTCTCCACAACTCGTTTACAGCAGCATCATGCCCGAGGAGTAGAGCCACTGACTCAGGTACCCAAATCAGCGCCTCCATTTCCATGAACAGCGACTCTGCCTTGACCCTGAAAGTTCAGTCTATTTATTGATTATAAACTATGATCCAGGCCCAGTCAGGTTCCCAACTATATGCGACTGGGACTACTCAATCCCCTTTATTACAATCCACAGCAGAATCATCTCTTCGCACAATCTCATACAAAGAGCAGAGTTACTGACTCAGCTACCTAAATCAGACACTCTATATCCAAGAAGAGCGGCCATTGTGAGTTGATTCTGTCTAAATCCTAGACGCTAATACAAGCCACTATTTATAGATTATAAAAACTGATCCTGGATTCGCTATATCTCTAACGTATAATAGTATGCGACTACTCAGCGCCAAACCGCCTTGCATTTCGCATTTCGAAACACTTCAGAACACGCTTCCAGCAGTACCACACCCGAGGATAAGAGCCACGGACTCAGCTACCCAAATCAGCGCCTCCAATTCCAAGAGCAGCGAATCTGCCTTGACACTGGTACCTCAATCTATTTATGGATTAAAAACTAATATCCACGCCTAATTCAGCTCCCCAACTAGAAGCGACTGGGACGACTCATCCCTGTGCATTACAATCTCCAGCAGAATCCTCTCATAGCACAATCTCATACAAAGAGCAGAGTCACTGACTCAGCTACCCAAATCAGACACTCTATATCCAAGAAGAGTGGCCATTGTGAGTTGATTCTGCCTAAATCCTAGACGCTAATACAAGCCACTATTTATAGACAATAAAAACTGATCGTGGATTAGCCATACCTCTAACCTATAATAGTATGTGACTACCCAGCCCTTAACCCCGCTGCATTTCGTAATTCTCCACAACCCACTTACAGCAGCATCATGCCCGAGGAGTATAGCCACTGACTCAGCTACCCAAATCAGCGCCTCCATTTCCAAGAGCAGCGACTCTGCCTTGACCCTGAAAGCTCAGTCTATTTATTGATTATAAACTATGATCCAGGCCCAGTTCAGGTTCCCAACTATATGCGACTGGGACTACTCAATCCCCTTTATTACAATCCACAGCAGAATCATCTCTAAGCACAATCTCATACAAAGAGCAGAGTTACTGACTCAGCTACCTAAATCAGACACTCTATATCCAAGAAGAGCGGCCATTGTGAGTTGATTCTGCCTAAATCCTAGACGCTAATACAAGCCACTATTTATAGATTATAAAAACTGATCCTGGATTCGCTATATCTCTAACGTACAATAGTATGCGATAACTCAGCGCCAAACCGCCTTGCATTTCGCATTTCGAAACACTTCAGAACACGCTTCCAGCAGTACCACACCCGAGGATAAGAGCCACTGACTCAGCTACCCAAATCAGCGCCTCCATTTCCAAGAGCAGCGACTCTGCCTTGACACTGGTACCTCAATCTTTTTATGGATTCATAATTAATATCCACGCCCAATTCAGCTCCCCAACTAGAAGCGACTGGGACGACTCAACCCTCTGGATTACAATCTACTGCAGAATCCTCTCATAAAACAATCTCATACAAAGAGCAGAGTCACTGACTCAGCTACCCACATCAGACACTCTATATCCAAGAAGAGTGGCCATTGTGAGTTGATTCTGCCTAAATCGTAGACGCTAATACAAGCCACTATTTATAGACAATAAAAACTGATCATGGATTAGCCATACCTCTAACCTATAATAGTAT
Source organism: Triturus cristatus (assembly GCF_964204655.1). Lineage (NCBI taxonomy): Eukaryota > Metazoa > Chordata > Amphibia > Caudata > Salamandridae > Triturus > Triturus cristatus. Next base: position 1,473,379,861 of record NC_140591.1, on the reverse strand, counting down.
GTGACTACCCAGCCCTTAACCCCGCTGCATTTCGTAATTCTGCACAACCCGCTTACAGCAGCATCATGCCCGAGGAGTAGAGCCAATGACTCAGCTACCCAAATCAGCGCCTCCATTTCCAAGAGCAGCGACTCTGCCTTGACCCTGAAAGCTCAGTCTATTTATTGATTATAAACTATGATCCAGGCACAGTTCAGGTTCCCAACTATATGCGACTGGGACTACTCAAACTCCTTTATTTCAATCCACAGCAGAATCATCTCTTAGCACAATCTCATACAAAGAGCAGAGTTACTGACTCAGCTACCTAAATCAGACACTCTATATCCAAGAAGAGCGGCCATTGTGAGTTGACTCTGCCTAAATCCTAGACGCTAATACAAGCCACTATTTATAAATTATAAAAACTGATCCTGGATTCGCTATATCTCTAACGTATAATAGTATGCGACTACTCAGCGCCAAACCGCCTTGCATTTCGCATTTCGAAACACTTCAGAACACGCTTCCAGCAGTACCACACCCGAGGATAAGAGCCACTGACTCAGCTACCCAAATCAGCGCCTCCATTTCCAAGAGCAGCGACTCTGCCTTGACACTGGTACCTCAATGTATTTATGGATTCATAATTAATATCCACGCCCAATTCAGCTCCCCAACTAGAAGCGACTAGGACGACTCAACCCTCTGGATTACAATCTACTGCAGAATCCTCTCATAGCACAATCTCATACAAAGAGCAGAGTCACTGACTCAGCTACCCAAATCAGACACTCTATATCCAAGAAGAGTGGCCATTGTGAGTTGATTCTGCCTAAATCGTAGATGCTAATACAAGCCACTATTTATATACAATAAAAACTGATCATGGATTAGCCATTCCTCTAACCTATAATAGTATGTGACTACCCAGCCCTTAACCCCGCTGCATTTCGTAATTCTGCACAACCCGCTTACAGCAGCATCATGCCCGAGGAGTAGAGCCACTGACTCAGCTACCCAAATCAGCGCCTCCATTTCCAAGAGCAGCGACTCTGCCTTGACCCTGAAAGCTCAGTCTATTTATTGATTATAAACTATGATCCAGGCACAGTTCAGGTTCCCAACTATATGCGACTGGGACTACTCAAACCCCTTTATTACAATCCACAGCAGAATCATCTCTTAGCACAATCTCATACAAAGAGCAGAGTTACTGACTCAGCTACCTAAATCAGACACTCTATATCCAAGAAGAGCGGCCATTGTGAGTTCATTCTGCCTAAATCCTAGACGCTAATACAAGCCACTATTTATAGATTATAAAAACTGATCCTGGATTCGCTATATCTCTAACGTATAATAGTATGCGATAACTCAGCGCCAAACCGCCTTGCATTTCGCATTTCGAAACACTTCAGAACACGCTTCCAGCAGTACCACGCCCGAGGATAAGAGCCACTGACTCAGCTACCCAAATCAGCGCCTCCATTTCCAAGAGCAGCGACTCTGCCTTGACACTGGTACCTCAATGTATTTATGGATTCATAATTAATATCCACGCCCAATTCAGCTCCCCAACTAGAAGCGACTAGGACGACTCAACCCTCTGGATTACAATTAGGCCTGGGCGAAGCACTACGCTACGCTCGCGTAGTTTGCGAAGTTCGCGCTACTTCGCACTACGCGAACTGCACGTAGCACAGTGCGAACACGCGTAGCGTAGTGTAGCGTAGTGCTGCGGTCATTTTTTGCTTGCTCGCGGTCCTCAACGTCAAGTTGGCGACCGCGAGCAAGCAAAATGACATCCCGGCGAGACTTTTTCCTTGTTCGCGATCGCGAGCATGGAAAATAAACCTCCCGGCGAGATTCCCAACGCGAGGAGGTCAGGTTTCTCATTGCGAGAGGTCGCGTATGCTCGCGACCGCTCGCGATGAGAAACTACCAGTTCGCGTTGAGAAAGCTGCCGCTCGAGTAAAAATCTACTCGAGCAGCAGAAAACTACAGCTCGCACTGTGCAAGATGCCATTTTCAATGATTGCACAGTGCCGGTTGCTTGTCTGCACTGTGCAATCATTGAAAACAACATCTTGCACAGTGCGAACATGTTACTACGCAGTTCGCGAAGTGCTTCGCGTAGCTCGCGTAGTGCGAACTTCACTTTGCGTAGCTTCGCGAAGTGCTACTTCGCGAACTACGCCCACCCTTAATTACAATCTACTGCAGAATTCTCTCATAGCACAATCTCATACAAAGAGCAGAGTCACTGACTCAGCTACCCACATCAGACACTCTATATCCAAGAAGAGTGGCCATTGTGACTTGATTCTGCCTAAATCGTAGACGCTAATACAACCCACTATTTATAGACAATAAAAACTGATCATGGATTAGCCATACCTCTAACCTATAATAGTATGTGACTACCCAGCCCTAAACCCCGCTGCATTTCGTAATTCTCCACAACTCGCTTACAGCAGCATCATGCCCGAGGAGTAGAGCCACTGACTCAGCTACCCAAATCAGCGCCTCCATTTCCAAGAGCAGCGACTCTGCCTTGACCCTGAAAGCTCAGTCTATTTATTGATTATAAACTATGATCCAGGCACAGTTCAGGTTCCAAACTATATGCGACTGGGACTACTCAAACCCCTTTATTACAATCCACAGCAGAATCATCTCTTAGCACAATCTCATACAAAGAGCAGAGTCACTGACTCAGCTACCCAAATCAGACAATCATATCCAAGAAGAGTGGCCATTGTGAGTTGATTCTGCCTAAATCCTAGACGCTAATACAAGCCACTATTTATAGACAATAAAAACTGATCATGGATTAGCCATACCTCTAACCTATAATAGTATGTGACTACCCAGCCCTTAACCCCGCTGCATTTCGTAATTCTCCACAACCCGCTTACAGCAGCATCATGCCCGAGGAGTATAGCCACTGACTCAGCTACCCAAATCAGCGCCTCCATTTCCAAGAGCAGCGACTCTGCCTTGACCCTGAAAGCTCAGTCTATTTATTGATTATAAACTATGATCCAGGCCCAGTTCAGGTTCCCAACTATATGCGACTGGGACTACTCAATCCCCTTTATTACAATCCACAGCAGAATCATCTCTGAGCACAATCTCATACAAAGAGCAGAGTTACTGACTCAGCTACCTAAATCAGACACTCTATATCCAAGAAGAGCGGCGATTGTGAGTTGATTCTGCCTAAATCCTAGACGCTAATACAAGCCACTATTTATAGACAATAAAAACTGATCATGGATTAGCCATACCTCTAACCTATAATAGTATGTGACTACCCAGCCCTTAACCCCGCTGCATTTCGTAATTCTCCCCAACTTGCTTACAGCAGCATCATGCCCGAGGAGTAGAGCCACTGACTCAGCTACCCAAATCAGCGCCTCCATTTCCATGAGCAGCGACTCTGCCTTGACCCTGAAAGCTCAGTCTATTTATTGATTATAAACTATGATCCAGGCCCAGTCAGGTTCCCAACTATATGCGACTGGGACTACTCGATCCCCTTTATTACAATCCACAGCAGAATCATCTCTTAGCACAATCTCATACAAAGAGCAGAGTTAATGACTCAGCTACCTAAATCAGACACTCTATATACAAGAAGAGCGGCGATTGTGAGTTGATTCTGCCTAAATCCTAGACGCTAATACAAGCCACTATTTATAGACAATAAAAACTGATCATGGATTAGCCATACCTCTAACCTATAATAGTATTTGACTACTCAGTGCCAAACCGCCTTGCATTTCGCATTTCGAAACACTTCAGAACACGCTTCCAGCAGTACCACACCCGAGGATAAGAGCCACTGACTCAGCTACCCAAATCAGCGCCTCCAATTCCAAGAGCAGCGACTCTGCCTTGACACTGGTACCTCAATCTATTTATGGATTAAAAACTAATATCCACGCCTAATTCAGCTCCCCAACTAAAAGCGACTGGGACGACTCATCCCTGTGCATTACAATCTACTGCAGAAACCTCTCATAGCACAATCTCATACAAAGAGCAGAGTCACTGACTCAGCTACCCAAATCAGACACTCTATATCCAAGAAGAGTGGCCATTGTGAGTTGATTCTGCCTAAATCCTAGACGCTAATACAAGCCACTATTTATAGACAATAAAAACTGATTATGGATTTGCCATACCTCTAACCTATAATAGTATGTGACTAACCAGCCCTTAACCCCGCTGCATTTTGTAATCCTCCACAACTCGCTTACAGCAGCATCATGCCCGAGGAGTAGAGCCACTGACTCAGGTACCCAAATCAGCGCCTCCATTTCCATGAACAGCGACTCTGCCTTGACCCTGAAAGTTCAGTCTATTTATTGATTATAAACTATGATCCAGGCCCAGTCAGGTTCCCAACTATATGCGACTGGGACTACTCAATCCCCTTTATTACAATCCACAGCAGAATCATCTCTTCGCACAATCTCATACAAAGAGCAGAGTTACTGACTCAGCTACCTAAATCAGACACTCTATATCCAAGAAGAGCGGCCATTGTGAGTTGATTCTGTCTAAATCCTAGACGCTAATACAAGCCACTATTTATAGATTATAAAAACTGATCCTGGATTCGCTATATCTCTAACGTATAATAGTATGCGACTACTCAGCGCCAAACCGCCTTGCATTTCGCATTTCGAAACACTTCAGAACACGCTTCCAGCAGTTCCACACCCGAGGATAAGAGCCACTGACTCAGCTACCCAAATCAGCGCCTCCAATTCCAAGAGCAGCGAATCTGCCTTGACACTGGTACCTCAATCTATTTATGGATTAAAAACTAATATCCACGCCTAATTCAGCTCCCCAACTAGAAGCGACTGGGACGACTCATCCCTGTGCATTACAATCTACAGCAGAATCCTCTCATAGCACAATCTCATACAAAGAGCAGAGTCACTGACTCAGCTACCCAAATCAGACACTCTATATCCAAGAAGAGTGGCCATTGTGAGTTGATTCTTCCTAAATCCTAGACGCTAATACAAGCCACTATTTATAGACAATAAAAACTGATCGTGGATTAGCCATACCTCTAACCTATAATAGTATGTGACTACCCAGCCCTTAACCCCGCTGCATTTCGTAATTCTCCACAACCCACTTACAGCAGCATCATGCCCGAGGAGTATAGCCACTGACTCAGCTACCCAAATCAGCGCCTCCATTTCCAAGAGCAGCGACTCTGCCTTGACCCTGAAAGCTCAGTCTATTTATTGATTATAAACTATGATCCAGGCCCAGTTCAGGTTCCCAACTATATGCGACTGGGACTACTCAATCCCCTTTATTACAATCCACAGCAGAATCATCTCTTCGCACAATCTCATACAAAGAGCAGAGTTACTGACTCAGCTACGTAAATCAGACACTCTATATCCAAGAAGAGCGGCCATTGTGAGTTGATTCTGCCTAAATCCTAGACGCTAATACAAGCCACTATTTATAGATTATAAAAACTGATCCTGGATTCGCTATATCTCTAACGTATAATAGTATGCAACTACTCAGTGCCAAACCGCCTTGCATTTCGCATTTCGAAACACTTCAGAACACGCTTCCAGCAGTACCACACCCGAGGATAAGAGCCACTGACTCAGCTACCCAAATCAGCGCCTCCAATTCCAAGAGCAGCGACTCTGCCTTGACACTGGTACCTCAATCTATTTATGGATTAAAAACTAATATCCACGCCTAATTCAGCTCCCCAACTAAAAGCGACTGGGACGACTCATCCCTGTGCATTACAATCTACTGCAGAAACCTCTCATAGCACAATCTCATACAAAGAGCAGAGTCACTGACTCAGCTACCCAAATCAGACACTCTATATCCAAGAAGAGTGGCCATTGTGAGTTGATTCTGCCTAAATCCTAGACGCTAATACAAGCCACTATTTATAGACAATAAAAACTGATTATGGATTTGCCATACCTCTAACCTATAATAGTATGTGACTAACCAGCCCTTAACCCCGCTGCATTTTGTAATCCTCCACAACTCGCTTACAGCAGCATCATGCCCGAGGAGTAGAGCCACTGACTCAGGTACCCAAATCAGCGCCTCCATTTCCATGAACAGCGACTCTGCCTTGACCCTGAAAGTTCAGTCTATTTATTGATTATAAACTATGATCCAGGCCCAGTCAGGTTCCCAACTATATGCGACTGGGACTACTCAATCCCCTTTATTACAATCCACAGCAGAATCATCTCTTCGCACAATCTCATACAAAGAGCAGAGTTACTGACTCAGCTACCTAAATCAGACACTCTATATCCAAGAAGAGCGGCCATTGTGAGTTGATTCTGTCTAAATCCTAGACGCTAATACAAGCCACAATTTATAGATTATAAAAACTGATCCTGGATTCGCTATGTCTCTAACGTATAATAGTATGCGACTACTCAGCGCCAAACCGCCTTGCATTTCGCATTTCGAAACACTTCAGAACACGCTTCCAGCAGTACCACACCCGAGGATAAGAGCCACTGACTCAGCTACCCAAATCAGCGCCTCCAATTCCAAGAGCAGCGAATCTGCCTTGACACTGGTACCTCAATCTATTTATGGATTAAAAACTAATATCCACGCCTAATTCAGCTCCCCAACTAGAAGCGACTGGGACGACTCATCCCTGTGCATTACAATCTACAGCAGAATCCTCTCATAGCACAATCTCATACAAAGAGCAGAGTCACTGACTCAGCTACCCAAATCAGACACTCTATATCCAAGAAGAGTGGCCATTGTGAGTTGATTCTGCCTAAATCCTAGACGCTAATACAAGCCACTATTTATAGACAATAAAAACTGATCGTGGATTAGCCATACCTCTAACCTATAATAGTATGTGACTACCCAGCCCTTAACCCCGCTGCATTTCGTAATTCTCCACAACCCACTTACAGCAGCATCATGCCCGAGGAGTATAGCCACTGACTCAGCTACCCAAATCAGCGCCTCCATTTCCAAGAGCAGCGACTCTGCCTTGACCCTGAAAGCTCAGTCTATTTATTGATTATAAACTATGATCCAGGCCCAGTTCAGGTTCCCAACTATATGCGACTGGGATTACTCAATCCCCTTTATTACAATCCACAGCAGAATCATCTCTTAGCACAATCTCATACAAAGAGCAGAGTTACTGACTCAGCTACCTAAATCAGACACTCTATATCCAAGAAGAGCGGCCATTGTGAGTTGATTCTGCCTAAATCCTAGACTCTAATACAAGCCACTATTTATAGATTATAAAAACTGATCCTGGATTCGCTATATCTCTAACGTATAATAGTATGCGACTACTCAGCGCCAAACCGCCTTGCATTTTGCATTTCGAAACACTTCAGAACACGCTTCCAGCAGTACCACACCCGAGGATAAGAGCCACTGACTCAGCTACCCAAATCAGCGCCTCCAGTTCCAAGAGCAGCGAATCTGCCTTGGCACTGGTACCTCAATCTATTTATGGATTAAAAACTAATATCCACGCCTAATTCAGCTCCCCAACTAGAAGCGACTGGGACGACTCATCCCTGTGCATTACAATCTACTGCAGAATCCTCTCATAGCACAATCTCATACAAAGAGCAGAGTCACTGACTCAGCTACCCAAATCAGACACTCTATATCCAAGAAGAGTGGCCATTGTGAGTTGATTCTGCCTAAATCGTAAACGCTAATACAAGCCACTATTTATAGACAATAAAATCTGATCATGGATTAACCATTCCTCTAACCTATAATAGTATGTGACTACCCAGCCCTTAACCCCGCTGCATTTTGTAATTCTCCACAACCCGCTTACAGCAGCATCATGCCCGAGGAGTAGAGCCACTGACTCAGCTACCCAAATCAGCGCCTCCATTTCCAAGAGCAGCGACTCTGCCTTGACCCTGAAAGCTCAGTCTATTTATTGATTATAAACTATGATCCAGGCACAGTTCAGGTTCCCAACTATATGCGACTGGGACTACTCAAACCCCTTTATTACAATCCACAGCAGAATCATCTCTTAGCACAATCTCATACAAAGAGCAGAGTTACTGACTCAGCTACCTAAATCAGACACTCTATATCCAAGAAGAGCGGCCATTGTGAGTTCATTCTGCCTAAATCCTAGACGCTAATACAAGCCACTATTTATAGATTATAAAAACTGATCCTGGATTCGCTATATCTCTAACGTATAATAGTATGCGATAACTCAGCGCCAAACCGCCTTGCATTTCGCATTTCGAAACACTTCAGAACACGCTTCCAGCAGTACCACACTCGAGGATAAGAGCCACTGACTCAGCTACCCAAATCAGCGCCTCCATTTCCAAGAGCAGCGACTCTGCCTTGACACTGGTACCTCAATGTATTTATGGATTCATGATTAATATCCACGCCCAATTCAGCTCCCCAACTAGAAGCGACTAGGACGACTCAACCCTCTGGATTACAATTAGGCCTGGGCGAAGCACTACGCTACGCTCGCGTAGTTTGCGAAGTTCGCGCTACTTCGCACTACGCGAACTGCACGTAGCACAGTGCGAACACGCGTAGCGTAGTGCTGCGGTCATTTTTTGCTTGCTCGCGGTCCTCAACGTCAAGTTGGCGACCGCGAGCAAGCAAAATGACATCCCGGCGAGACTTTTTCCTTGTTCGCGATCGCGAGCATGGAAAATAAACCTCCCGGCGAGATTCCCAACGCGAGGAGGTCAGGTTTCTCATTGCGAGAGGTCGCGTATGCTCGCGACCGCTCGCGATGAGAAACTACCAGTTCGCGTTGAGAAAGCTGCCGCTCGAGTAAAAATCTACTCGAGCAGCAGAAAACTACAGCTCGCACTGTGCAAGATGCCATTTTCAATGATTGCACAGTGCCGGTTGCTTGTCTGCACTGTGCAATCATTGAAAACAACATCTTGCACAGTGCGAACATGTTACTACGCAGTTCGCGAAGTGCTTCGCGTAGCTCGCGTAGTGCGAACTTCACTTTGCGTAGCTTCGCGAAGTGCTACTTCGCGAACTACGCCCACCCTTAATTACAATCTACTGCAGAATTCTCTCATAGCACAATCTCATACAAAGAGCAGAGTCACTGACTCAGCTACCCACATCAGACACTCTATATCCAAGAAGAGTGGCCATTGTGACTTGATTCTGCCTAAATCGTAGACGCTAATACAACCCACTATTTATAGACAATAAAAACTGATCATGGATTAGCCATACCTCTAACCTATAATAGTATGTGACTACCCAGCCCTAAACCCCGCTGCATTTCGTAATTCTCCACAACTCGCTTACAGCAGCATCATGCCCGAGGAGTAGAGCCACTGACTCAGCTACCCAAATCAGCGCCTCCTCCAAGAGCAGCGACTCTGCCTTGACCCTGAAAGCTCAGTCTATTTATTGATTATAAACTATGATCCAGGCACAGTTCAGGTTCCAAACTATATGCGACTGGGACTACTCAAACCCCTTTATTACAATCCACAGCAGAATCATCTCTTAGCACAATCTCATACAAAGAGCAGAGTCACTGACTCAGCTACCCAAATCAGACACTCATATCCAAGAAGAGTGGCCATTGTGAGTTGATTCTGCCTAAATCCTAGACGCTAATACAAGCCACTATTTATAGACAATAAAAACTGATCATGGATTAGCCATACCTCTAACCTATAATAGTATGTGACTACCCAGCCCTTAACCCCGCTGCATTTCGTAATTCTCCACAACCCGCTTACAGCAGCATCATGCCCGAGGAGTATAGCCACTGACTCAGCTACCCAAATCAGCGCCTCCATTTCCAAGAGCAGCGACTCTGCCTTGACCCTGAAAGCTCAGTCTATTTATTGATTATAAACTATGATCCAGGCCCAGTTCAGGTTCCCAACTATATGCGACTGGGACTACTCAATCCCCTTTATTACAATCCACAGCAGAATCATCTCTGAGCACAATCTCATACAAAGAGCAGAGTTACTGACTCAGCTACCTAAATCAGACACTCTATATCCAAGAAGAGCGGCGATTGTGAGTTGATTCTGCCTAAATCCTAGACGCTAATACAAGCCACTATTTATAGACAATAAAAACTGATCATGGATTAGCCATACCTCTAACCTATAATAGTATGTGACTACCCAGCCCTTAACCCCGCTGCATTTCGTAATTCTCCACAACTTGCTTACAGCAGCATCATGCCCGAGGAGTAGAGCCACTGACTCAGCTACCCAAATCAGCGCCTCCATTTCCATGAGAAGCGACTCTGCCTTGACCCTGAAAGCTCAGTCTATTTATTGATTATAAACTATGATCCAGGCCCAGTTCAGGTTCCCAACTATATGCGACTGGGACTACTCGATCCCCTTTATTACAATCCACAGCAGAATCATCTCTTAGCACAATCTCATACAAAGAGCAGAGTTAATGACTCAGCTACCTAAATCAGACACTCATATCCAAGAAGAGTGGCCATTGTGAGTTGATTCTGCCTAAATCCTAGACGCTAATACAAGCCACTATTTATAGATTATAAAAACTGATCCTGGATTCGCTATATCTCTAACGTATAATAGTATGAGACTACTCAGCGCCAAACCGCCTTGCATTTCGCATTTCGAAACACTTCAGAACACGCTTCCAGCAGTACCACATCCGAGGATAAGAGCCACTGACTCAGCTACCCAAATCAGCGCCTCCATTTCCAAGAGCAGCGACTCTGCCTTGACACTGGTACCTCAATCTATTTATGGATTCATAATTAATATCCACGCCCAATTCAGCTCCCCAACTAGAAGCGACTGGGACAACTCAACCCTGTGCATTACAATCTACTGCAGAATCCTCTCATAGCACAATCTCATACAAAGAGCAGAGTCACTGACTCAGCTACCCACATCAGACACTCTATATCCAAGAAGAGCGGCCATTGTGAGTTGATTCTCCCTAAATCCTAGACACTAATACAAGCCACTATTTATAGATTATAAAAACTGATCCTGGATTCGCTATATCTGTAAAGTATAATAGTATGCGACTACTCAGCGCCAAACCGCCTTGCATTTCGCATTTCGAAACACTTCAGAACACGCTTCCTGCAGTACCACACCCGAGGATAAGAGCCACTGACTCAGCTACCAAAATCAGCGCCTCCATTTCCAAGAGCAGCGACTCTGCCTTGACACTGGTACCTCATCTATTTATGGATTAAAAACTAATATCCACGCCTATTTCAGCTCCCCAACTAGAAGCGACTGGTACCACTCATCCCTGTGCATTACAATCTACTGCAGAATCCTCTCATAGCACAATCTCATACAAAGAGCAGAGTCACTGACTCAGCTACCCAAATCAGACACTCTATATCCAAGAAGAGTGGCCATTGTGAGTTGATTCTGCCTAAATCCTAGACGCTAATACAAGCCACTATTTATAGACAATAAAAACTAATCATGGATTTGCCATACCTCTAACCTATAATAGTATGTGACTAACCAGCCCTTAACCCCGCTGCATTTCGTAATATTCCACAACTCGCTTACAGCAGCATCATGCCCGAGGAGTAGAGCCACTGACTCAGCTACCCAAATCAGCGCCTCCATTTCCATGAGCAACGACTCTGCCTTGACCCTGAAAGCTCAGTCTATTTATTGATTATAAACTATGATCCAGGCCCAGTCAGGTTCCCAACTATATGCGACTGGGACTACTCAATCCCCTTTATTACAATCCACAGCAGAATCATCTCTTCGCACAATTTCATACAAAGAGCAGAGTTACTGACTCAGCTACCTAAATCAGACACTCTATATCCAAAAAGAGCGGCCATTGTGAGTTGATTCTGCCTAAATCCTAGACTCTAATACAAGCCACTATTTATAGATTATAAAAACTGATCCTGGATTCGCTATATCTCTAACGTATAATAGTATGCGACTACTCAGCGCCAAACCGCCTTGCATTTTGCATTTCGAAACACTTCAGAACATGCTTCCAGCAGTACCACACCAGAGGATAAGAACCACTGACTCAGCTACCCAAATTAGCGCCTCCATTTCCAAGAGCAGCGACTCTGCCTTGACACTGGTACCTCAATCTATTTATGGATTAAAAACTAATATCCACGCCTATTTCAGCTCCCCAACTAGAAGCGACTGGGACGACTCATCCCTGTGCATTACAATCTACTGCAGAATCCTCTCATAGCACAATCTCATACAAAGAGCAGAGTCACTGACTCAGCTACCCAAATCAGACACTCATATCCAAGAAGAGTGGCCATTGTGAGTTGATTCTGCCTAAATCCTAGACGCTAATACAAGCCACTATTTATAGACAATAAAAACTGATCATGGATTAGCCATACCTCTAACCTATAATAGTATGTGACTACCCAGCCCTTAACCCCGCTGCATTTCGTAATTCTCCACAACCCGATTACAGCAGCATCATGCCCGAGGAGTATAGCCACTGACTCAGCTACCCAAATCAGCGCCTCTATTTCCAAGAGCAGCGACTCTGCCTTGACTCTGAAAGCTCAGTCTATTTATTGATTATAAACTATGATCCAGGCACAGTTCAGGTTCCCAACTATATGCGACTGGGACTACTCAATCCCCTTTATTACAATCCACAGCAGAATCATCTCTTAGCACAATCTCATACAAAGAGCAGAGTTACTGACTCAGCTACCTAAATCAGACACTCTATATCCAAGAAGAGCGGCCATTGTGAGTTGATTCTGCCTAAATCCTAGACGCTAATACAAGCCACTATTTATAGATTATAAAAACTGATCCTGGATTCGCTATATCTCTAACGTATAATAGTATGCGATAACTCAGCGCCAAACCGCCTTGCATTTCGAAACACTTCAGAACACGCTTCCAGCAGTACCACACCCGAGGATAAGAGCACTGACTCAGCTACCCAAATCAGCGCCTCCATTTCCAAGAGCAGCGACTCTGCCTTGACACTGGTACCTCAATCTATTTATGGATTAAAAACTAATATCCACGCCCAATTGAGCTCCCCAACTAGAAGCGACTGGGACGACTCATCCCTGTGCATTACAATCTACTGCAGAATCCTCTCATAGCACAATCTCATACAAAGAGCAGAGTCACTGACTCAGCTACCCAAATCAGACACTCTATATCCAAGAAGAGTGGCCATTGTGAGTTGATTCTGCCTAAATCCTAGACGCTAATACAAGCCACTATTTATAGACAATAAAAACTGATCATGGATTAGCTATACCTCTAACCTATAATAGTATGTGACTACCCAGCCCTTAACCCCGCTGCATTTCGTAATTCTCCACAACCCGCTTACAGCAGCATCATGCCCGAGGAGTAGAGCCACTGACTCAGCTACCCAAATCAGCGCCTCCATTTCCAAGAGCAGCGACTCTGCCTTGACCCTGAAAGCTCAGTCTATTTATTGATTATAAACTATTATCCAGGCCCAGTTCAGGTTCCCAACTATATGCGACTGGGACTTCTCAATCCCCTTTATTACAATCAACAGCAGAATCATCTCTTAGCACAATCTCATACAAAGAGCAGAGTTACTGACTCAGCTACCTAAATCAGACACTCTATATCCAAGAAGAGCGGCCATTGTGAGTTGATTCTGTCTAAATCCTAGACGCTAATACAAGCCACTATTTATAGATTATAAAAACTGATCCTGGATTCGCTATATCTCTAACGTATAATAGTATGCGACTACTCAGCGCCAAACCGCCTTGCATTTTGCATTTCGAATCACTTCAGAACACGCTTCCAGCAGTACCACACCCGAGGATAAGAGCCACTGACTCAGCTACCCAAATCAGTGCCTCCAATTCCAAGAGCAGCGAATCTGCCTTGACACTGGTACCTCAATCTATTTATGGATTAAAAACTAATATCCACGCCTAATTTAGCTCCCCAACTAGAAGCGACTGGGACGACTCATCCCTGTGCATTACAATCTACAGCAGAATCCTCTCATAGCACAATCTCATACAAAGAGCAGAGTCACTGACTCAGCTACCCAAATCAGACACTCTATATCCAAGAAGAGTGGCCATTGTGAGTTGATTCTGCCTAAATCCTAGACGCTAATACAAGCCACTATTTATAGACAATAAAAACTGATCGTGGATTAGCCATACCTCTAACCTATAATAGAATGTGACTACCCAGCCCTTAACCCCGCTGCATTTCGTAATTCTCCACAACCCACTTACAGCAGCATCATGCCCGAGGAGTATAGCCACTGACTCAGCTACCCAAATCAGCGCCTCCATTTCCAAGAGCAGCGACTCTGCCTTGTCCCTGAAAGCTCAGTCTATTTATTGATTATAAACTATGATCCAGGCCCAGTTCAGGTTCCCAACTATATGCGACTGGGACTACTCAATCCCCTTTATTACAATCCACAGCAGAATCATCTCTTAGCACAATCTCATACAAAGAGCAGAGTTACTGACTCAGCTACCTAAATCAGACACTCTATATCCAAGAAGAGCGGCCATTGTGAGTTGATTCTGCCTAAATCCTAGACGCTAATACAAGCCACTATTTATAGATTATAAAAACTGATCCTGGATTCGCTATATCTCTAACGTACAATAGTATGCGATAACTCAGCGCCAAACCGCCTTGCATTTCGCATTTCGAAACACTTCAGAACACGCTTCCAGCAGTACCACACCCAAGGATAAGAGCCACTGACTCAGCTACCCAAATCAGCGCCTCCATTTCCAAGAGCAGCGACTCTGCCTTGACACTGGTACCTCAATCTTTTTATGGATTCATAATTAATATCCACGCCCAATTCAGCTCCCCAACTAGAAGCGACTGGGACGACTCAACCCTCTGGATTACAATCTACTGCAGAATCCTCTCATAAAACAATCTCATACAAAGAGCAGAGTCACTGACTCAGCTACCCACATCAGACACTCTATATCCAAGAAGAGTGGCCATTGTGAGTTGATTCTGCCTAAATCGTAGACGCTAATACAAGCCACTATTTATAGACAATAAAAACTGATCATGGATTAGCCATACCTCTAACCTATAATAGTATGTGACTACCCAGCCCTTAACCCCGCTGCATTTCGTAATTCTGCACAACCCGCTTACAGCAGCATCATGCCCGAGGAGTAGAGCCACTGACTCAGCTACCCAAATCAGCGCCTCCATTTCCAAGAGCAGCGACTCTGCCTTGACCCTGAAAGCTCAGTCTATTTATTGATTATAAACTATGATCCAGGCACAGTTCAGGTTCCCAACTATATGCGACTGGGACTACTCAAACTCCTTCATTTCAATCCACAGCAGAATCATCTCTTAGCACAATCTCATACAAAGAGCAGAGTTACTGACTCAGCTACCTAAATCAGACACTCTATATCCAAGAAGAGCGGCCATTGTGAGTTGACTCTGCCTAAATCCTAGACGCTAATACAAGCCACTATTTATAGATTATAAAAACTGATCCTGGATTCGCTATATCTCTAACGTATAATAGTATGCGACTACTCAGCGCCAAACCGCCTTGCATTTCGCATTTCGAAATACTTCAGAACACGCTTCCAGCAGTACCACACCCGAGGATAAGAGCCACTGACTCAGCTACCCAAATCAGCGCCTCCAATTCCAAGAGCAGCGACTCTGCCTTGACACTGGTACCTCAATCTATTTATGGATTAAAAACTAATATCCACGCCTAATTCAGCTCCCCAACTAAAAGCGACTGGGACGACTCATCCCTGTGCATTACAATCTACAGCAGAATCCTCTCATAGCACAATCTCATACAAAGAGCAGAGTCACTGACTCAGCTACCCAAATCAGACACTCTATATCCAAGAAGAGTGGCCATTGTGAGTTGATTCTGCCTAAATCCTAGACGCTAATACAAGCCACTATTTATAGACAATAAAAACTGATCGTGGATTAGCCATACCTCTAACCTATAATAGTATGTGACTACCCAGCCCTTAACCCCGCTGCATTTCGTAATTCTCCACAACCCACTTACAGCAGCATCATGCCCGAGGAGTATAGCCACTGACTCAGCTACCCAAATCAGCGCCTCCATTTCCAAGAGCAGCGACTCTGCCTTGACCCTGAAAGCTCAGTCTATTTATTGATTATAAACTATGATCCAGGCCCAGTTCAGGTTCCCAACTATATGCGACTGGGACTACTCAATCCCCTTTATTACAATCCACAGCAGAATCATCTCTTAGCACAATCTCAGACAAAGAGCAGAGTTACTGACTCA
Source organism: Triturus cristatus (assembly GCF_964204655.1). NCBI lineage: Eukaryota > Metazoa > Chordata > Amphibia > Caudata > Salamandridae > Triturus > Triturus cristatus. Next base: position 1,473,363,541 of record NC_140591.1, on the reverse strand, counting down.
GCTACCTAAATCAGACACTCTATATCCAAGAAGAGCGGCCATTGTGAGTTGATTCTGCCTAAATCCTAGACGCTAATACAAGCCACTATTTATAGATTATAAAAACTGATCCTGGATTCGCTATATCTCTAACGTACAATAGTATGCGATAACTCAGCGCCAAACCGCCTTGCATTTCGCATTTCGAAACAATACAGAACACGCTTCCAGCAGTACCACACCCGAGGATAAGAGCCACTGACTCAGCTACCCAAATCAGCGCCTCCATTTCCAAGAGCAGCGACTCTGCCTTGACACTGGTACCTCAATCTTTTTATGGATTCATAATTAATATCCACGCCCAATTCAGCTCCCCAACTAGAAGCGACTGGGACGACTCAACCCTCTGGATTACAATCTACTGCAGAATCCTCTCATAAAACAATCTCATACAAAGAGCAGAGTCACTGACTCAGCTACCCACATCAGACACTCTATATCCAAGAAGAGTGGCCATTGTGAGTTGATTCTGCCTAAATCGTAGACGCTAATACAAGCCACTATTTATAGACAATAAAAACTGATCATGGATTAGCCATACCTCTAACCTATAATAGTATGTGACTACCCAGCCCTTAACCCCGCTGCATTTCGTAATTCTGCACAACCCGCTTACAGCAGCATCATGCCCGAGGAGTAGAGCCACTGACTCAGCTACCCAAATCAGCGCCTCCATTTCCAAGAGCAGCGACTCTGCCTTGACCCTGAAAGCTCAGTCTATTTATTGATTATAAACTATGATCCAGGCACAGTTCAGGTTCCCAACTATATGCGACTGGGACTACTCAAACTCCTTTATTTCAATCCACAGCAGAATCATCTCTTAGCACAATCTCATACAAAGAGCAGAGTTACTGACTCAGCTACCTAAATCAGACACTCTATATCCAAGAAGAGCGGCCATTGTGAGTTGACTCTGCCTAAATCCTAGACGCTAATACAAGCCACTATTTATAGATTATAAAAACTGATCCTGGATTCGCTATATCTCTAACGTATAATAGTATGCGACTACTCAGCGCCAAACCGCCTTGCATTTCGCATTTCGAAACACTTCAGAACACGCTTCCAGCAGTACCACACCCGAGGATAAGAGCCACTGACTCAGCTACCCAAATCAGCGCCTCCATTTCCAAGAGCAGCGACTCTGCCTTGACACTGGTACCTCAATGTATTTATGGATTCATAATTAATATCCACGCCCAATTCAGCTCCCCAACTAGAAGCGACTAGGACGACTCAACCCTCTGGATTACAATCTACTGCAGAATCCTCTCATAGCACAATCTCATACAAAGAGCAGAGTCACTGACTCAGCTACCCAAATCAGACACTCTATATCCAAGAAGAGTGGCCATTGTGAGTTGATTCTGCCTAAATCGTAGATGCTAATACAAGCCACTATTTATATACAATAAAAACTGATCATGGATTAGCCATTCCTCTAACCTATAATAGTATGTGACTACCCAGCCCTTAACCCCGCTGCATTTCGTAATTCTGCACAACCCGCTTACAGCAGCATCATGCCCGAGGAGTAGAGCCACTGACTCAGCTACCCAAATCAGCGCCTCCATTTCCAAGAGCAGCGACTCTGCCTTGACCCTGAAAGCTCAGTCTATTTATTGATTATAAACTATGATCCAGGCACAGTTCAGGTTCCCAACTATATGCGACTGGGACTACTCAAACCCCTTTATTACAATCCACAGCAGAATCATCTCTTAGCACAATCTCATACAAAGAGCAGAGTTACTGACTCAGCTACCCAAATCAGCGCCTCCATTTCCAAGAGCAGCGACTCTGCCTTGACCCTGAAAGCTCAGTCTATTTATTGATTAAAAACTATTATCCAGGCCCAGTTCAGGTTCCCAACTATATGCGACTGGGACTTCTCAATCCCCTTTATTACAATCAACAGCAGAATCATCTCTTAGCACAATCTCATACAAAGAGCAGAGTTACTGACTCAGCTACCTAAATCAGACACTCTATATCCAAGAAGAGCGGCCATTGTGAGTTGATTCTGCCTAAATCCTAGACGCTAATACAAGCCACTATTTATAGATTATAAAAACTGATCCTGGATTCGCTATATCTCTAAAGTATAATAGTATGCGACTACTCAGCGCCAAACCGCCTTGCATTTTGCATTTCGAAACACTTCAGAACACGCTTCCAGCAGTACCACACCCGAGGATAAGAGCCACTGACTCAGCTACCAAAATCAGCGCCTCCATTTCTAAGAGCAGCGACTCTGCCTTGACACTGGTACCTCAATCTATTTATGGATTAAAAACTAATATCCACGCCTATTTCAGCTCCCCAACTAGAAGCGACTGGGACGACTCATCCCTGTGCATTACAATCTACTGCAGAATCCTCTCATAGCACAATCTCATACAAAGAGCAGAGTCACTGACTCAGCTACCCAAATCAGACACTCTATATCCAAGAAGAGTGGCCATTGTGAGTTGATTATGCCTAAATCCTAGACGCTAATACAAGCCACTATTTATAGACAATAAAAACTGATAGTGGATTAGCCATACCTCTGACCTATAATAGTATGTGACTACCCAGCCCTTAACCCCGCTGCATTTCGTAATTCTCCACAACTCGCTTACAGCAGCATCATGCCCGAGGAGTAGAGCCACTGACTCAGGTACCCAAATCAGCGCCTCCATTTCCATGAACAGCGACTCTGCCTTGACCCTGAAAGCTCAGTCTATTTATTGATTATAAACTATGATCCAGGCCCAGTCAGGTTCCCAACTATATGCGACTGGGACTACTCAATCCCCTTTATTACAATCCACAGCAGAATCATCTCTTCGCACAATCTCATACAAAGAGCAGAGTTACTGACTCAGCTACCTAAATCAGACACTCTATATCCAAGAAGAGCGGCCATTGTGAGTTGATTCTGTCTAAATCCTAGACGCTAATACAAGCCACTATTTATAGATTATAAAAACTGATCCTGGATTCGCTATATCTCTAACGTATAATAGTATGCGACTACTCAGCACCAAACCGCCTTCCATTTCGCATTTCGAAACACTTCAGAACACGCTTCCAGCAGTACCACACCCGAGGATAAGAGCCACTGACTCAGCTACCCAAATCAGCGCCTGCAGCTCCAAGAGCAGCGAATCTGCCTTGACACTGGTACCTTAATCTATTTATGGATTAAAAACTAATATCCACGCCTAATTCAGCTCCCCAACTAGAAGCGACTGGGACGACTCATCCCTGTGCATTACAATCTACTGCAGAATCCTCTCATAGCACAATCTCATACAAAGAGCAGAGTCACTGACTCAGCTACCCAAATCAGACACTCTATATCCAAGAAGAGTGGCCATTGTGAGTTGATTCTGCCTAAATCCTAGACGCTAATACAAGCCACTATTTATAGACAATAAAAACTGATCATGGATTTGCCATACCTCTAACCTATAATAGTATGTGACTACCCAGCCCTTAACCCCGCTGCATTTCGTAATTCTCCACAACCCACTTACAGCAGCATCATGCCCGAGGAGTATAGCCACTGACTCAGCTACCCAAATCAGCGCCCCCATTTCCAAGAGCAGCGACTCTGCCTTGACCCTGAAAGCTCAGTCTATTTATTGATTATAAACTATGATCCAGGCCCAGTTCAGGTTCCCAACTATATGCGACTGGGACTACTCAATCCCCTTTATTACAATCCACAGCAGAATCATCTCTTAGCACAATCTCATACAAAGAGCAGAGTTACTGACTCAGCTACCTAAATCAGACACTCTATATCCAAGAAGAGCGGCCATTGTGAGTTGATTCTGCCTAAATCCTAGACGCTAATACAAGCCACTATTTATAGATTATAAAAACTGACCCTGGATTCGCTATATCTCTAACGTATAATAGTATGCGACTACTCAGCGCCAAACCGCCTTGCATTTCGCATTTCGAAACACTTCAGAACACGCTTCCAGTAGTACCACACCCGAGGATAAGAGCCACTGACTCAGCTACCCAAATCAGCGCCTCCATTTCCAAGAGCAGCGACTCTGCCTTGACACTGGTACCTCAATGTATTTATGGATTCATAATTAATATCCACGCCCAATTCAGCTCCCCAACTAGAAGCGACTGGGACGACTCAACCCTCTGGATTACAATCTACTGCAGAATCCTCTCATAGCACAATCTCATACAAAGAGCAGAGTCACTGACTCAGCTACCCAAATCAGACACTCTATATCCAAGAAGAGTGGCCATTGTGAGTTGATTCTGCCTAAATGGTAGACGCTAATACAAGCCACTATTTATAGGCAATAAAAACTGATCATGGATTAGCCATACCTCTAACCTATAATAGTATGTGACTACCCAGCCCTTAACCCCGCTGCATTTCGTAATTCTGCACAACCCGCTTACAGCAGCATCATGCCCGAGGAGTAGAGCCACTGTCTCAGCTACCCAAATCAGCGCCTCCATTTCCAAGAGCAGCGACTCTGCCTTGACCCTGAAAGCTCAGTCTATTTATTGAATATAAACTATGATCCAGGCCCAGTTCAGGTTCCCAACTATATGCGACTGGGACTACTCAATCCCCTTTATTACAATCCACAGCAGAATCATCTCTTAGCACAATCTCATACAAAGAGCAGAGTTACTGACTCAGCTACCTAAATCAGACACTCTATATCCAAGAAGAGCGGCCATTGTGAGTTGATTCTGCCTAAATCCTAGACGCTAATACAAGCCACTATTTATAGATTATAAAAACTGATCCTGGATTCGCTATATCTCTAACGTATAATAGTATGCGACTACTCAGCGCCAAACCGCCTTGCATTTCGCATTTCGAAACACTTCAGAACACGCTTCCAGCAGTACCACACCCGAGGATAAGAGCCACTGACTCAGCTACCCAAATCAGCGCCTCCATTTCCAAGAGCAGCGACTCTGCCTTGACACTGGTACCTCAATCTATTTATGGATTAAAAACTAATATCCACGCCCAATTCAGCTCCCCAACTAGAAGTGACTGGGACGACTCATCCCTGTGCATTACAATGTACTGCAGAATCCTCTCATAGCACAATCTCATACAAAGAGCAGAGTCACTGACTCAGCTACCCACATCAGACACTCTATATCCAAGAAGAGTGGCCATTGTGAGTTGATTCTGCCTAAATCCTAGACGCTAATACAAGCCACTATGTATAGACAATAAAAACTGATCATGGATTAGCCATACCTCTAACCTATAATAGTATGTGACTACCCAGCCCTTAACCCCGCTGCATTTCGTAATTCTCCACAACCCGCTTACAGCAGCATCATGCCTGAGGAGTAGAGCCACTGACTCAGCTACCCAAATCAGCGCCTCCATTTCCATGAGCAACGACTCTGCCTTGACCCTGAAAGCTCAGTCTATTTATTGATTATAAACTATGATCCAGGAACAGTTCAGGTTCCCAACTATATGCGACTGGGACTACTCGATCCCCTTTATTACAATCCACAGCAGAATCATCTCTTAGCACAATCTCATACAAAGAGCAGAGTTACTGACTCAGCTACCCAAATCAGACACTCTATATCCAAGAAGAGTGGCCATTGTGAGTTGATTCTGCCTAAATCCTAGACACTAATACAAGCCACTATTTATAGACAATAAAAACTGATCATGGATTAGCCATACCTCTAACCTATAATAGTATGTGACTACCCAGCCCTTAACCCCGCTGCATTTCGTAATTCTCCACAACCCGCTTACAGCAGCATCATGCCCGAGGAGTAGAGCCACTGACTCAGCTACCCAAATAAGCGCCTCCATTTCCATGAGCAACGACTCTGCCTTGACCCTGAAAGCTCAGTCTATTTATTGATTATAAACTATGATCCAGCCACAGTTCAGGTTCCCAACTATATGCGACTGGGACTACTCGATCCCCTTTATTACAATCCACAGCAGAATCATCTCTTAGCATAATCTCATACAAAGAGCAGAGTTAATGACTCAGCTACCTAAATCAGACACTCATATCCAAGAAGAGCGGCCATTGTGAGTTAATTCTGCCTAAATCCTAGACGCTAATACAAGCCACTATTTATAGATTATAAAAACTGATCCTGGATTCGCTATATCTCTAACGTATAATAGTATGCGATAACTCAGCGCCAAACCGCCTTGCATTTCGCATTTCGAAACACTTCAGAACACGCTTCCAGCAGTACCACACCCGAGGATAAGAGCCACTGACTCAGCTACCCAAATCAGCGCCTCCATTTCCAAGAGCAGCGACTCTGCCTTGACACTGGTACCTCAATGTATTTATGGATTCATAATTAATATCCACGCCCAATTCAGCTCCCCAACTAGAAGCGACTGGGACGACTCAACCCTCTGGATTACAATCTACTGCAGAATCCTCTCATAGCACAATCTCATACAAAGAGCAGAGTCACTGACTCAGCTACCCAAATCAGACACTCTATATCCAAGAAGAGTGGCCATTGTGAGTTGATTCTGCCTAAATGGTAGACGCTAATACAAGCCACTATTTATAGGCAATAAAAACTGATCATGGATTAGCCATACCTCTAACCTATAATAGTATGTGACTACCCAGCACTTAACCCCGCTGCATTTCGTAATTCTCCACAACTCGCTTACAGCAGCATCATGCCCGAGGAGTAGAGCCACTGACTCAGCTACCCAAATAAGCGCCTCCATTTCCATGAGCAACGACTCTGCCTTGACCCTGAAAGCTCAGTCTATTTATTGATTATAAACTATGATCCAGCCACAGTTCAGGTTCCCAACTATATGCGACTGGGACTACTCGATCCCCTTTATTACAATCCACAGCAGAATCATCTCTTAGCATAATCTCATACAAAGAGCAGAGTTAATGACTCAGCTACCTAAATCAGACACTCATATCCAAGAAGAGCGGCCATTGTGAGTTAATTCTGCCTAAATCCTAGACGCTAATACAAGCCACTATTTATAGATTATAAAAACTGATCCTGGATTCGCTATATCTCTAACGTATAATAGTATGCGACTACTCAGCGCCAAACCGCCTTGCATTTTGCATTTCGAAACACTTCAGAACACGCTTCCAGCAGTACCACACCCGATGATAAGAGCCACTGACTCAGCTACCCAAATCAGCGCCTCCATTTCCAAGAGCAGCGACTCTGCCTTGACACTGGTACCTCAATCTATTTATGGATTAAAAACTAATATCCACGCCCAATTGAGCTCCCCAACTAGAAGCGACTGGGACGACTTATCCCTGTGCATTACAATGTACTGCAGAATCCTCTCATAGCACAATCTCATACAAAGAGCAGAGTCATTGACTCAGCTACCCAAATCAGACACTCTATATCCAAGAAGAGTGGCCATTGTGAGTTGATTCTGCCTAAATCCTAGACGCTAATACAAGCCACTATTTATAGACAATAAAAACTGATCATGGATTAGCCATACCTCTAACCTATAATAGTATGTGACTACCCAGCACTTAACCCCGCTGCATTTCGTAATTCTCCACAACTCGCTTACAGCAGCATCATGCCCGAGGAGTAGAGCCACTGACTCAGGTACCCAAATCAGCGCCTCCATTTCCATGAGCAGCGACTCTGCCTTGACCCTGAAAGCTCAGTCTATTTATTGATTATAAACTATGATCCAGGCCCAGTTCAGGTTCCCAACTATATGCGACTGGGACTACTCGATCCCCTTTATTACAATCCACAGCAGAATCATCTCTTAGCACAATCTCATACAAAGAGCAGAGTTAATGACTCAGCTACCTAAATCAGACACTCATATCCAAGAAGAGCGGCCATTGTGAGTTAATTCTGCCTAAATCCTAGACGCTAATACAAACCACTATTTATAGATTATAAAAACTGATCCTGGATTCGCTACATCTCTAACATATAATAGTATTCGACTACTCAGCGCCAAACCGCCTTGCATTTCGCATTTCGAAACACTTCAGAACACGCTTCCAGCAGTACCACATCCGAGGATAAGAGCCACTGACTCAGCTACCCAAATCAGCGCCTCCATTTCCAAGAGCAGCGACTCTGTCTTGACACTGGTACCGCAATCTATTTATGGATTCATAATTAATATCCACGCCCAATTCAGCTCCCCAACTAGAAGCGACTGGGACGACTCAACCCTGTGAATTACAATCTACTGCAGAATCCTCTCATAGCACAATCTCATACAAAAGCAGAGTCACTGACTCAGCTACCCAAATCAGACACTCTATATCCAAGAAGAGTGGCCATTGTGAGTTGATTCTGCCTACATCCTAGACGCTAATACAAGCCACTATTTATAGACAATAAAAACTGATCATGGATTAGCCATACCTCTAACCTATAATAGTATGTGACTACCCAGCCCTTAACCCCGCTGCATTTCGTAATTCTGCACAACCCGCTTACAGCAGCATCATGCCCGAGGAGTAGAGCCACTGACTCAGCTATCCAAATCAGCGCCTCCATTTCCAAGAGCAGCGACTCTGCCTTGACCCTGAAAGCTCAGTCTATTTATTGATTATAAACTATTATCCAGGCCCAGTTCAGGTTCCCAACTATATACGACTGGGACTACTCAATCCCCTTTATTACAATCCACAGCAGAATCATCTCTTAGCACAATCTCATACAAAGAGCAGAGTTACTGACTCAGCTACCTAAATCAGACACTCTATATCCAAGAAGAGCGGCCATTATGAGTTGATTCTGCCTAAATCCTAGACGCTAATACAAGCCACTATTTATAGATTATAAAAACTGATCCTGGATTCGCTATATCTCTAAAGTATAATAGTATGCGACTACTCAGCGCCAAACCGCCTTGCATTTCGCATTTCGAAACACTTCAGAACACGCTTCCAGCAGTACCACACCCGAGGATAAGAGCCACTGACTCAGCTACCAAAATCAGCGCCTCCATTTCCAAGAGCAGCGACTCTGCCTTGACACTGGTACCTCAATCTATTTATGGATTAAAAACTAATATCCACGCCTATTTCAGCTCCCCAACTAGAAGCGACTGGGACGACTAAACCCTGTGGATTACAATCTACTGCAGAATCCTCTCATAGAACAATCTCATACAAAGAGCAGAGTCACTGACTCAGCTACCCACATCAGACACTCTATATCCAAGAAGAGTGGCCATTGTGAGTTGATTCTGCCTAAATCGTAGACGCTAATACAAGCCACTATTTACAGACAATAAAAACTGATCATGGATTAGCCATACCTCTAACCTATAATAGTATGTGACTACCCAGCCCTTAACCCCGCTGCATTTCGTAATTCTCCACAGCCCGCTTACAGCAGCATCATGCCCGAGGAGTAGAGCCACTGACTCAGCTACCCAAATCAGCGCCTCCATTTCCAAGAGCAGCGACTCTGCCTTGACCCTGAAAGCTCAGTCTATTTATTGATTATAAACTATGATCCAGGCCCAGTCAGGTTCCCAACAATATGCGACTGGAACTACTCAAACCCCTTCATTACAATCCACAGCAGAATCATCTCTTAGCACAATCTCATACAAAGAGCAGAGTTACTGACTCAGCTACCTAAATCAGACACTCTATATCCAAGAAGAGCGGCCATTGTGAGTTGACTCTGCCTAAATCCTAGACGCTAATACAAGCCACTATTTATAGATTATAAAAACTGATCCTGGATTCGCTATATCTCTAACGTATAATAGTATGCGACTACTCAGCGCCAAACCGCCTTGCATTTCGCATTTCGAAACACTTCAGAACACGCTTCCAGCAGTACCACACCCGAGGATAATAGCCACTGACTCAGCTACCCAAATCAGCGCCTCCATTTCCAAGAGCAGCGACTCTGCCTTGACACTGGTACCTCAATCTATTTATGGATTAAAAACTAATATCCACGCCCAATTGAGCTCCCCAACTAGAAGCGACTGGGACGACTCATCCCTGTGCATTACAATCTACTGCAGAATCCTCTCATAGCACAATCTCATACAAAGAGCAGAGTCACTGACTCAGCTACCCAAATCAGACACTCTATATCCAAGAAGAGTGGCCATTGTGAGTTGATTCTGCCTAAATCCTAGACGCTAATACAAGCCACTATTTATAGACAATAAAAACTGATCATGGATTAGCCATACCTCTAACCTATAATAGTATGCGACTACTCAGCGCCAAACCGCCTTGCATTTTGCATTTCGAAACACTTCAGAACACGCTTCCAGCAGTACCACACCCGAGGATAAGAGCCACTGACTCAGCTACCAAAATCAGCGCCTCCATTTCCAAGAGCAGCGACTCTGCCTTGACACTGGTACCTCAATCTATTTATGGATTAAAATCTAATATCCACCCCTATTTCAGCTCCCCAACTAGAAGCGACTGGGACGACTCATCCCTGTGCATTACAATCTACTGCAGAATCCTCTCATAGCACAATCTCATACAAAGAGCAGAGTCACTGACTCAGCCAAATCAGACACTCTATATCCAAGAAGAGTGGCCATTGTGAGTTGATTCTGCCTAAATCCTAGACGCTAATACAAGCCACTATTTATAGACAATAACAACTGATCATGGATTTGCCATACCTCTAACCTATAATAGTATGTGACTAACCAGCCCTTAACCCCGCTGCATTTCGTAATTCTCCACAACTCGCTTACAGCAGCATCATGCCCGAGGAGTAGAGCCACTGACTCAGGTACCCAAATCAGCGCCTCCATTTCCATGAACAGCGACTCTGCCTTGACCCTGAAAGCTCAGTCTATTTATTGATTATAAACTATGATCCAGGCCCAGTCAGGTTCCCAACGTTATGCGACTGGGACTACTCAATTCCCTTTATTACAATCCACAGCAGAATCATCTCTTCGCACAAAATCATACAAAGAGCAGAGTTACTGACTAAGCTACCTAAATCAGACACTCTATATCCAAGAAGAGCGGCCATTGTGAGTTGATTCTGCCTAAATCCTAGACGCTAATACAAGCCACTATTTATAGATTATAAAAACTGATCCTGGATTCGCATATTCTCTAACGTATAATAGTATGCAACTACTCAGCGCCAAACCGCCTTGCATTTCGCATTTCGAAACACTTCAGAACACGTTTCCAGCAGTACCACACCCGAGGTTAAGAGCCACTGACTCAGCTACCCAAATCAGCGCCTCCAATTCCAAGAGCAGCGAATCTGCCTTGACACTGGTACCTCAATCTATTTATGGATTAAAAACTAATATCCACGCCTAATTCAGCTCCCCAACTAGAAGCGACTGGGACGACTCATCCCTGTGCATTACAATCTACTGCAGAATCCTCTCATAGCACAATCTCATACAAAGAGCAGAGTCACTGACTCAGCTACCCAAATCAGACACTCTATATCCAAGAAGAGTGGCCATTGTGAGTTGATTCTGCCTAAATCCTAGACGCTAATACAAGCCACTATTTATAGATTATAAAAACTTATCCTGGATTCGCTATATCTCTAACGTATAATAGTATGAGACTACCCAGCCCTTAACCCCGCTGCATTTCGTAATTCTCCACAACCCGCTTACAGCAGCATCATGCCCGAGGAGTAGAGCCACTGACTCAGCTACCCAAATCAGCGCCTCCATTTCCAAGAGCAGCGACTCTGCCTTGACCCTGAAAGCTCAGTCTATTTATTGATTATAAACTATGATCCAGGCCCAGTTCAGGTTCCCAACTATATGCGACTGGGACTACTCAATCCCCTTTATTACAATCCACAGCAGAATCATCTCTTAGCACAATCTCAGACAAAGAGCAGAGTTACTGACTCAGCTACCTAAATCAGACACTCTATATCCAAGAAGAGCGGCCATTGTGAGTTGATTCTGCCTAAATCCTAGACGCTAATACAAGCCACTATTTATAGATTATAAAAACTGATCCTGGATTCGCTATATCTCTAACGTACAATAGTATGCGATAACTCAGCGCCAAACCGCCTTGCATTTCGCATTTCGAAACAATACAGAACACGCTTCCAGCAGTACCACACCCGAGGATAAGAGCCACTGACTCAGCTACCCAAATCAGCGCCTCCATTTCCAAGAGCAGCGACTCTGCCTTGACACTGGTACCTCAATCTTTTTATGGATTCATAATTAATATCCACGCCCAATTCAGCTCCCCAACTAGAAGCGACTGGGACGACTCAACCCTCTAGATTACAATCTACTGCAGAATCCTCTCATAAAACAATCTCATACAAAGAGCAGAGTCACTGACTCAGCTACCCACATCAGACACTCTATATCCAAGAAGAGTGGCCATTGTGAGTTGATTCTGCCTAAATCGTAGACGCTAATACAAGCCACTATTTATAGACAATAAAAACTGATCATGGATTAGCCATACCTCTAACCTATAATAGTATGTGACTACCCAGCCCTTAACCCCGCTGCATTTCGTAATTCTGCACAACCCGCTTACAGCAGCATCATGCCCGAGGAGTAGAGCCACTGACTCAGCTACCCAAATCAGCGCCTCCATTTCCAAGAGCAGCGACTCTGCCTTGACCCTGAAAGCTCAGTCTATTTATTGATTATAAACTATGATCCAGGCACAGTTCAGGTTCCCAACTATATGCGACTGGGACTACTCAAACTCCTTTATTTCAATCCACAGCAGAATCATCTCTTAGCACAATCTCATACAAAGAGCAGAGTTACTGACTCAGCTACCTAAATCAGACACTCTATATCCAAGAAGAGCGGCCATTGTGAGTTGACTCTGCCTAAATCCTAGACGCTAATACAAGCCACTATTTATAGATTATAAAAACTGATCCTGGATTCGCTATATCTCTAACGTATAATAGTATGCGACTACTCAGCGCCAAACCGCCTTGCATTTCGCATTTCGAAACACTTCAGAACACGCTTCCAGCAGTACCACACCCGAGGATAAGAGCCACTGACTCAGCTACCCAAATCAGCGCCTCCATTTCCAAGAGCAGCGACTCTGCCTTGACACTGGTACCTCAATGTATTTATGGATTCATAATTAATATCCACGCCCAATTCAGCTCCCCAACTAGAAGCGACTAGGACGACTCAACCCTCTGGATTACAATCTACTGCAGAATCCTCTCATAGCACAATCTCATACAAAGAGCAGAGTCACTGACTCAGCTACCCAAATCAGACACTCTATATCCAAGAAGAGTGGCCATTGTGAGTTGATTCTGCCTAAATCGTAGATGCTAATACAAGCCACTATTTATATACAATAAAAACTGATCATGGATTAGCCATTCCTCTAACCTATAATAGTATGTGACTACCCAGCCCTTAACCCCGCTGCATTTCGTAATTCTGCACAACCCGCTTACAGCAGCATTATGCCCGAGGAGTAGAGCCACTGACTCAGCTACCCAAATCAGCGCCTCCATTTCCAAGAGCAGCGACTCTGCCTTGACCCTGAAAGCTCAGTCTATTTATTGATTATAAACTATGATCCAGGCACAGTTCAGGTTCCCAACTATATGCGACTGGGACTACTCAAACCCCTTTATTACAATCCACAGCAGAATCATCTCTTAGCACAATCTCATACAAAGAGCAGAGTTACTGACTCAGCTACCCAAATCAGCGCCTCCATTTCCAAGAGCAGCGACTCTGCCTTGACCCTGAAAGCTCAGTCTATTTATTGATTAAAAACTATTATCCAGGCCCAGTTCAGGTTCCCAACTATATGCGACTGGGACTTCTCAATCCCCTTTATTACAATCAACAGCAGAATCATCTCTTAGCACAATCTCATACAAAGAGCAGAGTTACTGACTCAGCTACCTAAATCAGACACTCTATATCCAAGAAGAGCGGCCATTGTGAGTTGATTCTGCCTAAATCCTAGACGCTAATACAAGCCACTATTTATAGATTATAAAAACTGATCCTGGATTCGCTATATCTCTAAAGTATAATAGTATGCGACTACTCAGCGCCAAACCGCCTTGCATTTTGCATTTCGAAACACTTCAGAACACGCTTCCAGCAGTACCACACCCGAGGATAAGAGCCACTGACTCAGCTACCAAAATCAGCGCCTCCATTTCTAAGAGCAGCGACTCTGCCTTGACACTGGTACCTCAATCTATTTATGGATTAAAAACTAATATCCACGCCTATTTCAGCTCCCCAACTAGAAGCGACTGGGACGACTCATCCCTGTGCATTACAATCTACTGCAGAATCCTCTCATAGCACAATCTCATACAAAGAGCAGAGTCACTGACTCAGCTACCCAAATCAGACACTCTATATCCAAGAAGAGTGGCCATTGTGAGTTGATTATGCCTAAATCCTAGACGCTAATACAAGCCACTATTTATAGACAATAAAAACTGATAGTGGATTAGCCATACCTCTGACCTATAATAGTATGTGACTACCCAGCCCTTAACCCCGCTGCATTTCGTAATTCTCCACAACTCGCTTACAGCAGCATCATGCCCGAGGAGTAGAGCCACTGACTCAGGTACCCAAATCAGCGCCTCCATTTCCATGAACAGCGACTCTGCCTTGACCCTGAAAGCTCAGTCTATTTATTGATTATAAACTATGATCCAGGCCCAGTCAGGTTCCCAACTATATGCGACTGGGACTACTCAATCCCCTTTATTACAATCCACAGCAGAATCATCTCTTCGCACAATCTCATACAAAGAGCAGAGTTACTGACTCAGCTACCTAAATCAGACACTCTATATCCAAGAAGAGCGGCCATTGTGAGTTGATTCTGTCTAAATCCTAGACGCTAATACAAGCCACTATTTATAGATTATAAAAACTGATCCTGGATTCGCTATATCTCTAACGTATAATAGTATGCGACTACTCAGCACCAAACCGCCTTCCATTTCGCATTTCGAAACACTTCAGAACACGCTTCCAGCAGTACCACACCCGAGGATAAGAGCCACTGACTCAGCTACCCAAATCAGCGCCTGCAGCTCCAAGAGCAGCGAATCTGCCTTGACACTGGTACCTTAATCTATTTATGGATTAAAAACTAATATCCACGCCTAATTCAGCTCCCCAACTAGAAGCGACTGGGACGACTCATCCCTGTGCATTACAATCTACTGCAGAATCCTCTCATAGCACAATCTCATACAAAGAGCAGAGTCACTGACTCAGCTACCCAAATCAGACACTCTATATCCAAGAAGAGTGGCCATTGTGAGTTGATTCTGCCTAAATCCTAGACGCTAATACAAGCCACTATTTATAGACAATAAAAACTGATCATGGATTTGCCATACCTCTAACCTATAATAGTATGTGACTACCCAGCCCTTAACCCCGCTGCATTTCGTAATTCTCCACAACCCACTTACAGCAGCATCATGCCCGAGGAGTATAGCCACTGACTCAGCTACCCAAATCAGCGCCCCCATTTCCAAGAGCAGCGACTCTGCCTTGACCCTGAAAGCTCAGTCTATTTATTGATTATAAACTATGATCCAGGCCCAGTTCAGGTTCCCAACTATATGCGACTGGGACTACTCAATCCCCTTTATTACAATCCACAGCAGAATCATCTCTTAGCACAATCTCATACAAAGAGCAGAGTTACTGACTCAGCTACCTAAATCAGACACTCTATATCCAAGAAGAGCGGCCATTGTGAGTTGATTCTGCCTAAATCCTAGACGCTAATACAAGCCACTATTTATAGATTATAAAAACTGACCCTGGATTCGCTATATCTCTAACGTATAATAGTATGCGACTACTCAGCGCCAAACCGCCTTGCATTTCGCATTTCGAAACACTTCAGAACACGCTTCCAGTAGTACCACACCCGAGGATAAGAGCCACTGACTCAGCTACCCAAATCAGCGCCTCCATTTCCAAGAGCAGCGACTCTGCCTTGACACTGGTACCTCAATGTATTTATGGATTCATAATTAATATCCACGCCCAATTCAGCTCCCCAACTAGAAGCGACTGGGACGACTCAACCCTCTGGATTACAATCTACTGCAGAATCCTCTCATAGCACAATCTCATACAAAGAGCAGAGTCACTGACTCAGCTACCCAAATCAGACACTCTATATCCAAGAAGAGTGGCCATTGTGAGTTGATTCTGCCTAAATGGTAGACGCTAATACAAGCCACTATTTATAGGCAATAAAAACTGATCATGGATTAGCCATACCTCTAACCTATAATAGTATGTGACTACCCAGCCCTTAACCCCGCTGCATTTCGTAATTCTGCACAACCCGCTTACAGCAGCATCATGCCCGAGGAGTAGAGCCACTGTCTCAGCTACCCAAATCAGCGCCTCCATTTCCAAGAGCAGCGACTCTGCCTTGACCCTGAAAGCTCAGTCTATTTATTGAATATAAACTATGATCCAGGCCCAGTTCAGGTTCCCAACTATATGCGACTGGGACTACTCAATCCCCTTTATTACAATCCACAGCAGAATCATCTCTTAGCACAATCTCATACAAAGAGCAGAGTTACTGACTCAGCTACCTAAATCAGACACTCTATATCCAAGAAGAGCGGCCATTGTGAGTTGATTCTGCCTAAATCCTAGACGCTAATACAAGCCACTATTTATAGATTATAAAAACTGATCCTGGATTCGCTATATCTCTAACGTATAATAGTATGCGACTACTCAGCGCCAAACCGCCTTGCATTTCGCATTTCGAAACACTTCAGAACACGCTTCCAGCAGTACCACACCCGAGGATAAGAGCCACTGACTCAGCTACCCAAATCAGCGCCTCCATTTCCAAGAGCAGCGACTCTGCCTTGACACTGGTACCTCAATCTATTTATGGATTAAAAACTAATATCCACGCCCAATTCAGCTCCCCAACTAGAAGTGACTGGGACGACTCATCCCTGTGCATTACAATGTACTGCAGAATCCTCTCATAGCACAATCTCATACAAAGAGCAGAGTCACTGACTCAGCTACCCACATCAGACACTCTATATCCAAGAAGAGTGGCCATTGTGAGTTGATTCTGCCTAAATCCTAGACGCTAATACAAGCCACTATGTATAGACAATAAAAACTGATCATGGATTAGCCATACCTCTAACCTATAATAGTATGTGACTACCCAGCCCTTAACCCCGCTGCATTTCGTAATTCTCCACAACTCGCTTACAGCAGCATCATGCCCGAGGAGTAGAGCCACTGACTCAGCTACCCAAATCAGCGCCTCCATTTCCATGAGCAACGACTCTGCCTTGACCCTGAAAGCTCAGTCTATTTATTGATTATAAACTATGATCCAGGCACAGTTCAGGTTCCCAACTATATGCGACTGGGACTACTCGATCCCCTTTATTACAATCCACAGCAGAATCATCTCTTAGCACAATCTCATACAAAGAGCAGAGTTACTGACTCAGCTACCCAAATCAGACACTCTATATCCAAGAAGAGTGGCCATTGTGAGTTGATTCTGCCTAAATCCTAGACACTAATACAAGCCACTATTTATAGACAATAAAAACTGATCATGGATTAGCCATACCTCTAACCTATAATAGTATGTGACTACCCAGCCCTTAACCCCGCTGCATTTCGTAATTCTCCACAACTCGCTTACAGCAGCATCATGCCCGAGGAGTAGAGCCACTGACTCAGCTACCCAAATAAGCGCCTCCATTTCCATGAGCAACGACTCTGCCTTGACCCTGAAAGCTCAGTCTATTTATTGATTATAAACTATGATCCAGCCACAGTTCAGGTTCCCAACTATATGCGACTGGGACTACTCGATCCCCTTTATTACAATCCACAGCAGAATCATCTCTTAGCATAATCTCATACAAAGAGCAGAGTTAATGACTCAGCTACCTAAATCAGACACTCATATCCAAGAAGAGCGGCCATTGTGAGTTAATTCTGCCTAAATCCTAGACGCTAATACAAGCCACTATTTATAGATTATAAAAACTGATCCTGGATTCGCTATATCTCTAACGTATAATAGTATGCGATAACTCAGCGCCAAACCGCCTTGCATTTCGCATTTCGAAACACTTCAGAACACGCTTCCAGCAGTACCACACCCGAGGATAAGAGCCACTGACTCAGCTACCCAAATCAGCGCCTCCATTTCCAAGAGCAGCGACTCTGCCTTGACACTGGTACCTCAATGTATTTATGGATTCATAATTAATATCCACGCCCAATTCAGCTCCCCAACTAGAAGCGACTGGGACGACTCAACCCTCTGGATTACAATCTACTGCAGAATCCTCTCATAGCACAATCTCATACAAAGAGCAGAGTCACTGACTCAGCTACCCAAATCAGACACTCTATATCCAAGAAGAGTGGCCATTGTGAGTTGATTCTGCCTAAATGGTAGACGCTAATACAAGCCACTATTTATAGGCAATAAAAACTGATCATGGATTAGCCATACCTCTAACCTATAATAGTATGTGACTACCCAGCCCTTAACCCCGCTGCATTTCGTAATTCTGCACAACCCGCTTACAGCAGCATCATGCCCGAGGAGTAGAGCCACTGTCTCAGCTACCCAAATCAGCGCCTCCATTTCCAAGAGCAGCGACTCTGCCTTGACCCTGAAAGCTCAGTCTATTTATTGATTATAAACTATGATCCAGGCACAGTTCAGGTTCCCAACTATATGCGACTGGGACTACTCAAACCCTTTTATTACAATCCACAGCAGAATCATCTCTTAGCACAATCTCATACAAAGAGCAGAGTTACTGACTCAGCTACCTAAATCAGACACTCTATATCCAAGAAGAGTGGCCATTGTGAGTTGACTCTGCCTAAATCCTAGACGCTAATACAAGCCACTATTTATAGATTATAAAAACTGATCCTGGATTCGCTATATCTCTAACGTATAATAGTATGCGACTACTCAGCGCCAAACCGCCTTGCATTTTGCATTTCGAAACACTTCAGAACACGCTTCCAGCAGTACCACACCCGATGATAAGAGCCACTGACTCAGCTACCCAAATCAGCGCCTCCATTTCCAAGAGCAGCGACTCTGCCTTGACACTGGTACCTCAATCTATTTATGGATTAAAAACTAATATCCACGCCCAATTGAGCTCCCCAACTAGAAGCGACTGGGACGACTTATCCCTGTGCATTACAATGTACTGCAGAATCCTCTCATAGCACAATCTCATACAAAGAGCAGAGTCATTGACTCAGCTACCCAAATCAGACACTCTATATCCAAGAAGAGTGGCCATTGTGAGTTGATTCTGCCTAAATCCTAGACGCTAATACAAGCCACTATTTATAGACAATAAAAACTGATCATGGATTAGCCATACCTCTAACCTATAATAGTATGTGACTACCCAGCACTTAACCCCGCTGCATTTCGTAATTCTCCACAACTCGCTTACAGCAGCATCATGCCCGAGGAGTAGAGCCACTGACTCAGGTACCCAAATCAGCGCCTCCATTTCCATGAGCAGCGACTCTGCCTTGACCCTGAAAGCTCAGTCTATTTATTGATTATAAACTATGATCCAGGCCCAGTTCAGGTTCCCAACTATATGCGACTGGGACTACTCGATCCCCTTTATTACAATCCACAGCAGAATCATCTCTTAGCACAATCTCATACAAAGAGCAGAGTTACTGACTCAGCTACCTAAATCAGACACTCTATATCCAAGAAGAGCGGCCATTGTGAGTTGATTCTGTCTAAATCCTAGACGCTAATACAAGCCACTATTTATAGATTATAAAAACTGATCCTGGATTCGCTATATCTCTAACGTATAATAGTATGCGACTACTCAGCACCAAACCGCCTTCCATTTCGCATTTCGAAACACTTCAGAACACGCTTCCAGCAGTACCACACCCGAGGATAAGAGCCACTGACTCAGCTACCCAAATCAGCGCCTGCAGCTCCAAGAGCAGCGAATCTGCCTTGACACTGGTACCTTAATCTATTTATGGATTAAAAACTAATATCCACGCCTAATTCAGCTCCCCAACTAGAAGCGACTGGGACGACTCATCCCTGTGCATTACAATCTACTGCAGAATCCTCTCATAGCACAATCTCATACAAAGAGCAGAGTCACTGACTCAGCTACCCAAATCAGACACTCTATATCCAAGAAGAGTGGCCATTGTGAGTTGATTCTGCCTAAATCCTAGACGCTAATACAAGCCACTATTTATAGACAATAAAAACTGATCATGGATTTGCCATACCTCTAACCTATAATAGTATGTGACTACCCAGCCCTTAACCCCGCTGCATTTCGTAATTCTCCACAACCCACTTACAGCAGCATCATGCCCGAGGAGTATAGCCACTGACTCAGCTACCCAAATCAGCGCCCCCATTTCCAAGAGCAGCGACTCTGCCTTGACCCTGAAAGCTCAGTCTATTTATTGATTATAAACTATGATCCAGGCCCAGTTCAGGTTCCCAACTATATGCGACTGGGACTACTCAATCCCCTTTATTACAATCCACAGCAGAATCATCTCTTAGCACAATCTCATACAAAGAGCAGAGTTACTGACTCAGCTACCTAAATCAGACACTCTATATCCAAGAAGAGCGGCCATTGTGAGTTGATTCTGCCTAAATCCTAGACGCTAATACAAGCCACTATTTATAGATTATAAAAACTGACCCTGGATTCGCTATATCTCTAACGTATAATAGTATGCGACTACTCAGCGCCAAACCGCCTTGCATTTCGCATTTCGAAACACTTCAGAACACGCTTCCAGTAGTACCACACCCGAGGATAAGAGCCACTGACTCAGCTACCCAAATCAGCGCCTCCATTTCCAAGAGCAGCGACTCTGCCTTGACACTGGTACCTCAATGTATTTATGGATTCATAATTAATATCCACGCCCAATTCAGCTCCCCAACTAGAAGCGACTGGGACGACTCAACCCTCTGGATTACAATCTACTGCAGAATCCTCTCATAGCACAATCTCATACAAAGAGCAGAGTCACTGACTCAGCTACCCAAATCAGACACTCTATATCCAAGAAGAGTGGCCATTGTGAGTTGATTCTGCCTAAATGGTAGACGCTAATACAAGCCACTATTTATAGGCAATAAAAACTGATCATGGATTAGCCATACCTCTAACCTATAATAGTATGTGACTACCCAGCCCTTAACCCCGCTGCATTTCGTAATTCTGCACAACCCGCTTACAGCAGCATCATGCCCGAGGAGTAGAGCCACTGTCTCAGCTACCCAAATCAGCGCCTCCATTTCCAAGAGCAGCGACTCTGCCTTGACCCTGAAAGCTCAGTCTATTTATTGAATATAAACTATGATCCAGGCCCAGTTCAGGTTCCCAACTATATGCGACTGGGACTACTCAATCCCCTTTATTACAATCCACAGCAGAATCATCTCTTAGCACAATCTCATACAAAGAGCAGAGTTACTGACTCAGCTACCTAAATCAGACACTCTATATCCAAGAAGAGCGGCCATTGTGAGTTGATTCTGCCTAAATCCTAGACGCTAATACAAGCCACTATTTATAGATTATAAAAACTGATCCTGGATTCGCTATATCTCTAACGTATAATAGTATGCGACTACTCAGCGCCAAACCGCCTTGCATTTCGCATTTCGAAACACTTCAGAACACGCTTCCAGCAGTACCACACCCGAGGATAAGAGCCACTGACTCAGCTACCCAAATCAGCGCCTCCATTTCCAAGAGCAGCGACTCTGCCTTGACACTGGTACCTCAATCTATTTATGGATTAAAAACTAATATCCACGCGCAATTCAGCTCCCCAACTAGAAGTGACTGGGACGACTCATCCCTGTGCATTACAATGTACTGCAGAATCCTCTCATAGCACAATCTCATACAAAGAGCAGAGTCACTGACTCAGCTACCCACATCAGACACTCTATATCCAAGAAGAGTGGCCATTGTGAGTTGATTCTGCCTAAATCCTAGACGCTAATACAAGCCACTATGTATAGACAATAAAAACTGATCATGGATTAGCCATACCTCTAACCTATAATAGTATGTGACTACCCAGCCCTTAACCCCGCTGCATTTCGTAATTCTCCACAACTCGCTTACAGCAGCATCATGCCCGAGGAGTAGAGCCACTGACTCAGCTACCCAAATCAGCGCCTCCATTTCCATGAGCAACGACTCTGCCTTGACCCTGAAAGCTCAGTCTATTTATTGATTATAAACTATGATCCAGGCACAGTTCAGGTTCCCAACTATATGCGACTGGGACTACTCGATCCCCTTTATTACAATCCACAGCAGAATCATCTCTTAGCACAATCTCATACAAAGAGCAGAGTTACTGACTCAGCTACCCAAATCAGACACTCTATATCCAAGAAGAGTGGCCATTGTGAGTTGATTCTGCCTAAATCCTAGACACTAATACAAGCCACTATTTATAGACAATAAAAACTGATCATGGATTAGCCATACCTCTAACCTATAATAGTATGTGACTACCCAGCCCTTAACCCCGCTGCATTTCGTAATTCTCCACAACTCGCTTACAGCAGCATCATGCCCGAGGAGTAGAGCCACTGACTCAGCTACCCAAATAAGCGCCTCCATTTCCATGAGCAACGACTCTGCCTTGACCCTGAAAGCTCAGTCTATTTATTGATTATAAACTATGATCCAGCCACAGTTCAGGTTCCCAACTATATGCGACTGGGACTACTCGATCCCCTTTATTACAATCCACAGCAGAATCATCTCTTAGCATAATCTCATACAAAGAGCAGAGTTAATGACTCAGCTACCTAAATCAGACACTCATATCCAAGAAGAGCGGCCATTGTGAGTTAATTCTGCCTAAATCCTAGACGCTAATACAAGCCACTATTTATAGATTATAAAAACTGATCCTGGATTCGCTATATCTCTAACGTATAATAGTATGCGATAACTCAGCGCCAAACCGCCTTGCATTTCGCATTTCGAAACACTTCAGAACACGCTTCCAGCAGTACCACACCCGAGGATAAGAGCCACTGACTCAGCTACCCAAATCAGCGCCTCCATTTCCAAGAGCAGCGACTCTGCCTTGACACTGGTACCTCAATGTATTTATGGATTCATAATTAATATCCACGCCCAATTCAGCTCCCCAACTAGAAGCGACTGGGACGACTCAACCCTCTGGATTACAATCTACTGCAGAATCCTCTCATAGCACAATCTCATACAAAGAGCAGAGTCACTGACTCAGCTACCCAAATCAGACACTCTATATCCAAGAAGAGTGGCCATTGTGAGTTGATTCTGCCTAAATGGTAGACGCTAATACAAGCCACTATTTATAGGCAATAAAAACTGATCATGGATTAGCCATACCTCTAACCTATAATAGTATGTGACTACCCAGCCCTTAACCCCGCTGCATTTCGTAATTCTGCACAACCCGCTTACAGCAGCATCATGCCCGAGGAGTAGAGCCACTGTCTCAGCTACCCAAATCAGCGTCTCCATTTCCAAGAGCAGCGACTCTGCCTTGACCCTGAAAGCTCAGTCTATTTATTGATTATAAACTATGATCCAGGCACAGTTCAGGTTCCCAACTATATGCGACTGGGACTACTCAAACCCTTTTATTACAATCCACAGCAGAATCATCTCTTAGCACAATCTCATACAAAGAGCAGAGTTACTGACTCAGCTACCTAAATCAGACACTCTATATCCAAGAAGAGTGGCCATTGTGAGTTGACTCTGCCTAAATCCTAGACGCTAATACAAGCCACTATTTATAGATTATAAAAACTGATCCTGGATTCGCTATATCTCTAACGTATAATAGTATGCGACTACTCAGCGCCAAACCGCCTTGCATTTTGCATTTCGAAACACTTCAGAACACGCTTCCAGCAGTACCACACCCGATGATAAGAGCCACTGACTCAGCTACCCAAATCAGCGCCTCCATTTCCAAGAGCAGCGACTCTGCCTTGACACTGGTACCTCAATCTATTTATGGATTAAAAACTAATATCCACGCCCAATTGAGCTCCCCAACTAGAAGCGACTGGGACGACTTATCCCTGTGCATTACAATGTACTGCAGAATCCTCTCATAGCACAATCTCATACAAAGAGCAGAGTCATTGACTCAGCTACCCAAATCAGACACTCTATATCCAAGAAGAGTGGCCATTGTGAGTTGATTCTGCCTAAATCCTAGACGCTAATACAAGCCACTATTTATAGACAATAAAAACTGATCATGGATTAGCCATACCTCTAACCTATAATAGTATGTGACTACCCAGCACTTAACCCCGCTGCATTTCGTAATTCTCCACAACTCGCTTACAGCAGCATCATGCCCGAGGAGTAGAGCCACTGACTCAGGTACCCAAATCAGCGCCTCCATTTCCATGAGCAGCGACTCTGCCTTGACCCTGAAAGCTCAGTCTATTTATTGATTATAAACTATGATCCAGGCCCAGTTCAGGTTCCCAACTATATGCGACTGGGACTACTCGATCCCCTTTATTACAATCCACAGCAGAATCATCTCTTAGCACAATCTCATACAAAGAGCAGAGTTAATGACTCAGCTACCTAAATCAGACACTCATATCCAAGAAGAGCGGCCATTGTGAGTTAATTCTGCCTAAATCCTAGACGCTAATACAAACCACTATTTATAGATTATAAAAACTGATCCTGGATTCGCTACATCTCTAACATATAATAGTATTCGACTACTCAGCGCCAAACCGCCTTGCATTTCGCATTTCGAAACACTTCAGAACACGCTTCCAGCAGTACCACATCCGAGGATAAGAGCCACTGACTCAGCTACCCAAATCAGCGCCTCCATTTCCAAGAGCAGCGACTCTGTCTTGACACTGGTACCGCAATCTATTTATGGATTCATAATTAATATCCACGCCCAATTCAGCTCCCCAACTAGAAGCGACTGGGACGACTCAACCCTGTGAATTACAATCTACTGCAGAATCCTCTCATAGCACAATCTCATACAAAAGCAGAGTCACTGACTCAGCTACCCAAATCAGACACTCTATATCCAAGAAGAGTGGCCATTGTGAGTTGATTCTGCCTACATCCTAGACGCTAATACAAGCCACTATTTATAGACAATAAAAACTGATCATGGATTAGCCATACCTCTAACCTATAATAGTATGTGACTACCCAGCCCTTAACCCCGCTGCATTTCGTAATTCTGCACAACCCGCTTACAGCAGCATCATGCCCGAGGAGTAGAGCCACTGACTCAGCTATCCAAATCAGCGCCTCCATTTCCAAGAGCAGCGACTCTGCCTTGACCCTGAAAGCTCAGTCTATTTATTGATTATAAACTATTATCCAGGCCCAGTTCAGGTTCCCAACTATATACGACTGGGACTACTCAATCCCCTTTATTACAATCCACAGCAGAATCATCTCTTAGCACAATCTCATACAAAGAGCAGAGTTACTGACTCAGCTACCTAAATCAGACACTCTATATCCAAGAAGAGCGGCCATTATGAGTTGATTCTGCCTAAATCCTAGACGCTAATACAAGCCACTATTTATAGATTATAAAAACTGATCCTGGATTCGCTATATCTCTAAAGTATAATAGTATGCGACTACTCAGCGCCAAACCGCCTTGCATTTCGCATTTCGAAACACTTCAGAACACGCTTCCAGCAGTACCACACCCGAGGATAAGAGCCACTGACTCAGCTACCAAAATCAGCGCCTCCATTTCCAAGAGCAGCGACTCTGCCTTGACACTGGTACCTCAATCTATTTATGGATTAAAAACTAATATCCACGCCTATTTCAGCTCCCCAACTAGAAGCGACTGGGACGACTAAACCCTGTGGATTACAATCTACTGCAGAATCCTCTCATAGAACAATCTCATACAAAGAGCAGAGTCACTGACTCAGCTACCCAAATCAGACACTCTATATCCAAGAAGAGTGGCCATTGTGAGTTGATTCTGCCTAAATCGTAGACGCTAATACAAGCCACTATTTACAGACAATAAAAACTGATCATGGATTAGCCATACCTCTAACCTATAATAGTATGTGACTACCCAGCCCTTAACCCCGCTGCATTTCGTAATTCTCCACAGCCCGCTTACAGCAGCATCATGCCCGAGGAGTAGAGCCACTGACTCAGCTACCCAAATCAGCGCCTCCATTTCCAAGAGCAGCGACTCTGCCTTGACCCTGAAAGCTCAGTCTATTTATTGATTATAAACTATGATCCAGGCCCAGTCAGGTTCCCAACAATATGCGACTGGAACTACTCAAACCCCTTTATTACAATCCACAGCAGAATCATCTCTTAGCACAATCTCATACAAAGAGCAGAGTTACTGACTCAGCTACCTAAATCAGACACTCTATATCCAAGAAGAGCGGCCATTGTGAGTTGACTCTGCCTAAATACTAGACGCTAATACAAGCCACTATTTATAGATTATAAAAACTGATCCTGGATTCGCTATATCTCTAACGTATAATAGTATGCGACTACTCAGCGCCAAACCGCCTTGCATTTCGCATTTCGAAACACTTCAGAACACGCTTCCAGCAGTACCACACCCGAGGATAATAGCCACTGACTCAGCTACCCAAATCAGCGCCTCCATTTCCAAGAGCAGCGACTCTGCCTTGACACTGGTACCTCAATCTATTTATGGATTAAAAACTAATATCCACGCCCAATTGAGCTCCCCAACTAGAAGCGACTGGGACGACTCATCCCTGTGCATTACAATCTACTGCAGAATCCTCTCATAGCACAATCTCATACAAAGAGCAGAGTCACTGACTCAGCTACCCAAATCAGACACTCTATATCCAAGAAGAGTGGCCATTGTGAGTTGATTCTGCCTAAATCCTAGACGCTAATACAAGCCACTATTTATAGACAATAAAAACTGATCATGGATTAGCCATACCTCTAACCTATAATAGTATGCGACTACTCAGCGCCAAACCGCCTTGCATTTTGCATTTCGAAACACTTCAGAACACGCTTCCAGCAGTACCACACCCGAGGATAAGAGCCACTGACTCAGCTACCAAAATCAGCGCCTCCATTTCCAAGAGCAGCGACTCTGCCTTGACACTGGTACCTCAATCTATTTATGGATTAAAATCTAATATCCACCCCTATTTCAGCTCCCCAACTAGAAGCGACTGGGACGACTCATCCCTGTGCATTACAATCTACTGCAGAATCCTCTCATAGCACAATCTCATACAAAGAGCAGAGTCACTGACTCAGCCAAATCAGACACTCTATATCCAAGAAGAGTGGCCATTGTGAGTTGATTCTGCCTAAATCCTAGACGCTAATACAAGCCACTATTTATAGACAATAACAACTGATCATGGATTTGCCATACCTCTAACCTATAATAGTATGTGACTAACCAGCCCTTAACCCCGCTGCATTTCGTAATTCTCCACAACTCGCTTACAGCAGCATCATGCCCGAGGAGTAGAGCCACTGACTCAGGTACCCAAATCAGCGCCTCCATTTCCATGAACAGCGACTCTGCCTTGACCCTGAAAGCTCAGTCTATTTATTGATTATAAACTATGATCCAGG
Organism: Triturus cristatus; assembly: GCF_964204655.1. Classification (NCBI taxonomy): domain Eukaryota; kingdom Metazoa; phylum Chordata; class Amphibia; order Caudata; family Salamandridae; genus Triturus; species Triturus cristatus. Next base: position 1,473,335,782 of record NC_140591.1, on the reverse strand, counting down.
CCCAGTCAGGTTCCCAACGATATGCGACTGGGACTACTCAATTCCCTTTATTACAATCCACAGCAGAATCATCTCTTCGCACAAAATCATACAAAGAGCAGAGTTACTGACTAAGCTACCTAAATCAGACACTCTATATCCAAGAAGAGCGGCCATTGTGAGTTGATTCTGCCTAAATCCTAGACGCTAATACAAGCCACTATTTATAGATTATAAAAACTGATCCTGGATTCGCATATTCTCTAACGTATAATAGTATGCAACTACTCAGCGCCAAACCGCCTTGCATTTCGCATTTCGAAACACTTCAGAACACGTTTCCAGCAGTACCACACCCGAGGTTAAGAGCCACTGACTCAGCTACCCAAATCAGCGCCTCCAATTCCAAGAGCAGCGAATCTGCCTTGACACTGGTACCTCAATCTATTTATGGATTAAAAACTAATATCCACGCCTAATTCAGCTCCCCAACTAGAAGCGACTGGGACGACTCATCCCTGTGCATTACAATCTACTGCAGAATCCTCTCATAGCACAATCTCATACAAAGAGCAGAGTCACTGACTCAGCTACCCAAATCAGACACTCTATATCCAAGAAGAGTGGCCATTGTGAGTTGATTCTGCCTAAATCCTAGACGCTAATACAAGCCACTATTTATAGATTATAAAAACTTATCCTGGATTCGCTATATCTCTAACGTATAATAGTATGTGACTAACCAGCCCTTAACCCCGCTGCATTTCGTAATTCTCCACAACTCGCTTACAGCAGCATCATGCCCGAGGAGTAGAGCCACTGACTCAGGTACCCAAATCAGCGCCTCCATTTCCATGAGCAGCGACTCTGCCTTGACCCTGAAAGCTCAGTCTATTTATTGATTATAAACTATGATCCAGGCACAGTTCAGGTTCCCAACTATATGCGACTGGGACTACTCAAACCCCTTTATTACAATCCACAGCAGAATCATCTCTTAGCACAATCTCATACAAAGAGCAGAGTTACTGACTCAGCTACCTAAATCAGACACTCTATATCCAAGAAGAGCGGCCATTGTGAGTTGACTCTGCCTAAATCCTAGACGCTAATACAAGCCACTATTTATAGATTATAAAAACTGATCCTGGATTCGCTATATCTCTAACGTATAATAGTATGCGACTACTCAGCGCCAAACCGCCTTGCATTTCGCATTTCGAAACACTTCAGAACACGCTTCCAGCAGTACCACACCCGAGGATAAGAGCCACTGACTCAGCTACCCAAATCAGCGCCTCCATTTCCAACAGCAGCGACTCTGCCTTGACACTGGTACCTCAATCTATTTATGGATTCATAATTAATATCCACGCCCAATTCAGCTCCCCAACTAGAAGCGACTGGGACGACTCAACCCTGTGCATTACAATCTACTGCAGAATCCTCTCATAGCACAATCTCATACAAAGAGCAGAGTCACTGACTCAGCTACCCAAATCAGACACTCTATATCCAAGAAGAGTGGCCATTGTGAGTTGATTCTGCCTAAATCCTAGACGCTAATACAAGCCACTATTTATAGACAATAAAAACTGATCATGGATTAGCCATACCTCTAACCTATAATAGTATGTGACTACCCAGCCCTTAACCCCGCTGAATTTCGTAATTCTCCACAACCCGCTTACAGCAGCATCATGCCCGAGGAGTAGAGCCACTGACTCAGCTACCCAAATCAGCGCCTCCATTTCCAAGAGCAGCGACTCTGCCTTGACCCTGAAAGCTCAGTCTATTTATTGATTGTGAGAAGTTGGCCTGATATGTAGTGCTCACTATTCTAGTGATCACTGTGTATCATTCCAAACGACCCTTATTGATGATTGGTTGTAAGTCAACCTTATAGACCAGCTATCCTAGTAGCGTGGATACGAGCAGTCTTAGGCTAAACTCTAGAGGGCGTGTTAAGCCAGCTGTTTACCATCACATATACCCCTTGAACACCAAGTGAAAGGACACCACACAAGTTGTTATGAAAATAAAAGGATATTTATTTATAACAAGACTACCCTGGCTCTTTATGAGTCAGGGAGCTAAGCACACTACAAAACTCTTAGGAAAATACTTCAGTTGCACAATTTACACAAATGCCCGAGGGGCACGAGAAACCATCTACACTAACAGTGAAATGCGAATGGTTAGAGTCTGGAGGTACTGATTCCGGAGTGTTCCGATCAGTGGGACTAAACGAAAAAGGAACTGGACACTTGTGGAGCGAACCTGCGATGGAGCACCGAGATGCTCGAGTTACCTAGCCCGGAGGCTGCGGCTGCGTGAAGTTCGGCAAGATGTCGGGAGTCCTCGTGTAGTCTCAGGAGCCTGAAAGAAGAAGTTGCTGGCAGGCGACCAGTGACGATGTTCAGAGCGATCCAAGCCTGGATCGGTGATGACGGAAACCTGAAAGCAGAGGGGACTCAGTTCTCAACCGCTAGCCAGCAATCGTGTGGGTACCAGGGGGGTGCTGGCTGAAGTCACCTCGACCAGGTGAGTGGGTGACGTCGGACTCGGCTGTTCCTCGGACCAGGAGGCGCGGCGGCGACCAGGATGGAGGGCGAGCTGTCCCACGAAGGTGTCTGCTGTCGATGATGCTGGGCCCAGGAAGGGGCAGCGGATCTTGGCAGTGGCAACCCAAGCGGGGGAGTCAAGATGGCGTCGGGAGTGGACCAGGAGGGTCCGTGGTACTCCTCTGTTGAAGGGGAGCAAGAGCCAGTCTGGAGCAACCAGACCGGTGATGCAAATAATCTTGGAGCGTCGTGACGAGGGCCACAAGCCGGTCGGCAAGTGGTCGGACAACGCTGGGAACAGCAAGAAGCGGAAGGGCCCCCACGCAGATCTCGTGGATGCTGGGGAGACAGACTTCGATGCTGGAGCTGCTCAGGGTTTAGGGCTTCTCAAACCCTAGGTGCACTCACTCGAGGGTCCCTCGGTGGGCGTGCTAGATAAGCGTCGTGCAGGTTCTGAAGATAGCCGGTCCCGCAGGTCTCGTCACACCTACGACTCTCAGCTGGGCTGATGAGGTAGGTAAAAGGTCAGAGATGGCAGGGAACTCGGGTCTCGTCGAGCTGGGCAGTCTTGATCCGTAGGAGACGTACAGCAAACCGCAAGCGCTTAGGTGGTGCCTGCTGGTGCAGGGTGGCTACTCCTTAGCCACAAGGGAGAGTCTTCAGAAATAGTCAAGAGTTCCTTTCGTGGAAAGTGGTTCGTGATTCGGAGTTATCCGATTATCTGATTATCCAATTTGGGAAGGGGACTCGCTCCTATCTTTATTCTAAGAAAAGGGGCTGGCCCATGACTAGGTTCTACCTATGGGTGGAGCCAGGAGGGGGGTGGTTACACCCCTATCCTTTGTCCGGCTTCGCGCCAGCTCAGGGGCTGGTGTGCCCCCGAAACTGGTTTGAGCCGGGCTATGCACAGTGAGCACCGGGGTGCCACTTGCAATCACCTTCCTTTCAGCCCTGCCTACCTGGGATACACAAACCCTGTCTGGGATGGTGCTAACACCGCCCTCGACAGGAAACCCTTTGTCCAAGCTCCCCTTGCTGGAAGGTCCCCCAGCAGCAGGAGGTCAGACTTGTGTCTGGTGGCAGCATCCATTTTGTGATGCTGAGGCTTGAGTCAACTTTAACCGGGGTTCAAGGTTACTTCCATGTCGTGTCCCTCTAAAAGGGGGGAATGCTAACCCCGTCGCCAGGACTGGCGAGGGGTTCGTATTCCCATTCGTATGACACCTTACTCGACATGTGTAGGTGATGTGATGCCAAAGTTAGCAAATAACTGCAAGGATTATAATGCATTAAAAGTAGTTGGCCCGCGTCACCATGGAACGGCTATTAGGACTTGGTTCCGCAAGCTGTCGACGTGCTCAGCTCGCGCCAGAGCACCGTCCCACATGATTCCCTGCACTCTGCCTTCAGGATTGATAAGGCCTGCTATAGGAGTGACTGATAGGAATCCATGTGTCCATTTTAGGGTTTAGGTGTAGGAATACTACACCTACAGCAACGGGTGATTACACCACGTGGCCCCAGCTGTCGTGCAGCCAGTTGTGTCAGATTTGGGCGGCCATTCCAGGGGTGGCATAATACATGCTTCAGCCCCTGGTAGGCCCTGGGTACACCGATGCCCTGGATACCTGTGGTATGCTGAGACAGGGACTGACAAGGCGGCCCAGTTCCAATTAGTGGATGCACCTAATGTACATGTGTGTTAATTTCGAGAGAGAACAGCTAGGCTGTGGGTCTGATTGGCAGGCCCACAGCCGGAGAAAGTCGTAAACCAATGAAGCAAAAGCAAACAATCTGGGTGATCATAGGATTGCAGACCCTACTCTCCTACATGACCCCCCCCCAAACTTTGGGACAATAAGCTAACCTTGACCAGGTGAGTCTTCTTGCTCTAAGTGGAAATACCTGGAGAGCCCATCTGCATTGCCATGATCAGTGCCAGGTCTATGCTCCACTGTGAAGTCCATCCCCTGTAGGGAAATGGACCACCTAAGTAGTTTGGGGTTTTCACCCTTCATTTGATTTAGCCACAAGAGGGGCTTATGGTCGGTCTGAATCTTGAAGTGAGTGCCAAACAAGTATGGCCTCAACTTCTTCAGGGCCCAAACCACAGCAAAGGCCTCCCTCTCAATAGCTGACCAATTCTTCTCTCTGGGGGTCAGCCTCCTGCTAATAAAAGCTATGGGCTGGTCATGACCATCAAAATTCAGTTGCGATAGAACAGCTCCCACACCCAGCTCCGAAGCGCCTGTTTGGACAATGAATGGTTTGGAGTAGTCTGGACTCTTTAGGATAGGTGCTGTGCACATGGCCTGCTTTAGGTCATCGAATGCCTTCTGACAGCTTGCTGTCCACTGAACTTTTTTTGGCATCTTTTTACTTGTCAGGTCGTTTAGCGGGGTCACAATGGATCCATAATTTCTGACAAATTTCCGGTAATAACCAGTCAGGCCCAAGAAAGCTCGAACCTGAGTCTGGGTGGTTGGAGGAGCCCAGTCCTGGATGGCCTGTATTTTGCTCTCCAATGGTTGAACCTGGCCTCCACCTACAAGGTGGCCCAGGTATACAACCTGTGTCTGCCCTATCTGGCACTTGGTGGCCTTGATAGTGAGGCCTGCCTTCTGCAGGGCCTCTAACACTTTCCTCAGGTGGACCAGGTGATCCTCCCAGGTGGAGCTAAAGACAGCGATATCGTCCAGATACGCCGCACAGAAGTCGTCCAACCCAGTGAGAGCTCGATTCACCAGCCTTTGGAAGGTGGCAGGTGCATTTTTCAAACCAAAGGGCATTACCACGAACTGATAATGCCCACCCGGGGTAGAAAATGCTGTTTTGGGCTTGGCCTCCTCAGCTAACCTGATTTGCCAATACCCAGCTGTCAGGTCAAACGTACTTAAGTAGTTGGCCAAGGCCAACCGGTCGATAAGTTCGTCTGCTCTTGGTATCGGGTGGGCGTCAGTCTTAGTGACCGCATTGAGACCTCTGTAGTCCACGCAAAACCTCATCTCTTTCTTACCGCCCTGGGTGTGAGGTTTCGGCACGAGCACTACGGGACTAGCCCAGGGGCTGCCCGAGGGTTCAATGACTCCCAGCTCCAACATTTTCTGCACCTCTGTCTTGATGCAGTCTCTGACATGATCAGGTTGCCGATAGATTTTACTCTTTACGGGCAGACTGTCCCCAGTGTCGACCTCATGGGTACACCACTTGGTCTGACTGGGTGTCAGAGAGAACATATGTCGAAAGGATTGAAGAACCTGTTTACAATCCTCTTGTTGATGTCCAGAGAGGCTGCCACAAAAGACAACACCATCTACTGATCCATCGTCAGGGTTCTGAGAGAGCAGGTCTGGGAGAGGGTCACTCTCCTCCTCCTGTCCCTCATCTGTGGCCATGAGCAAGCCCATGCCCTCCCTGTCGACATATGCCTTGAGCCTGTTTACATGGAGCACCCTGTGGGGGCTCCGGGGAGTTCCCAGGTCTACCAAGTAGGTGACCTCTCCCTTTTGCTCAATGATCGTGTGGGGCCCAGACCATTTGTCTTTGAGTGCTGCTGGGGCCACTGGCTCCAGCACCCACACCTTCTGTCCAGGCTGGTACACAGCCAGGACAGCCTTTTGGTCGTGCCAAGCTTTCTGTAATTCTTGGCTCGCCTCCAGGTTTTTAGACGCCTTTTCCATTTACTCCGCCATCCGCGAGCGGAGACCGAGCACATAGTCCACAATGTTTGATGCCGGCTTTCTGAGAGGTCTCTCCCATCCTTCCTTTACCAAACAAAGGGGTCCCCTTACAGGATGTCCGAACAGAAGCTCAAAAGGGCTGTAGCCAACCCCCTTCTGCGGGACCTCTCTGTAGGCGAACAAGAGGCAGGGTATCAGGACATCCCATCTCCGCCGAAGCTTTTCAGGTAGTCTGTGAATCATCCCTTTTAGGGTCCTGTTGAATCTCTCAACAAGCCCATTGCATTGTGGGTGATAGGGTGTGGTGAACTTGTAGTTGACACCACATTCCTTCCACATAGCAGTCAGATATCCCGACATGAAGTTTGCACCTCTGTCTGAGACGACCTCCTTAGGGAAGCCCACTCTGGAGAACACTCCAAGTAGGGCCCGTGCCACCACAGGTGCTGTAGTGGTCCTAAGGGGAATAGCTTCAGGATACCTGGTGGCGTGGTCCACCACCACCAGTATAAACTTGTGCCCTGATGCTGTCTGGGGTTCCATTGGTCCGACAATGTCGATCCCCACTCGTTCAAAGGGTACCCCCACCACTGGTAGTGGTATGAGGGGGGCCTTTGTCGTGCCACCTGACTTACCACTGGCTTGGCAAGTGACACAGGAGCGGCAAAACTCCTTCGTATCTTCGGACATGTGGGGCCAGTGAAAGTGTGGAACAATTCTGTCCCAAGTCTTATTCTGGCCTAAGTGACCTGCAAGGGGAATCTCGTGGGCCAAGGTGAGAAGGAAACCTCTCAGAGACAAGGGGATGACCAGCCTCCTGGTCGCACCAGGTTTGGGGTCTCTTGCCTCGGAGTACAGGAGTCCATCGTCCCAGTACACTTTGTGGGTACCTGTGGCGTTCCCTGCAGCCTCAGCAGCGGCCTGCTGTCTGAGGGGTTCAAGTGAGGGGCAGTCTAACTGTGCCTTCCCCAGGTCTTCCCTGGAGGGTCCCCCTGAGCCCAGAAACTCAACCTGACCAGGTTCAAGCTCTTGCGGCTCAGTTTCCCTCAGTTCTTTAAGGTCAGCCTCCTCGGAGACTTGATCCACGACCTGGGGCAAGGGGGAAGGCGAAGCCTTACCCTTACTGCTCCTTTTCTTGGAAGGTGTCTGGTCCGTTCTTCCAGGATCCAGCACCTGTTCAGTGGGGCATCTTTTGGCCTGTGACCTGGTCACAGCAAGGACATGTGCTGGCAAGCCTAACATCTCCATGTGAGTCCTCTGCTCCACTTCTGACCATTGTGACGTTTCCAAATCATTGCCCAACAGACATTCTACGGGGAGGTCTGAACTAACCACAACCTTTTTCGGGCCACTTACCCCTCCCCAGGAGAAATCAACAACTGCCATACTGTGATTGGTAGTGACGTTGCTGGCATTGGTCACTAGGTAACTGGTACCTAGCATGATCTGTCCAGGGTCCACGAAGTTAGGCGTCACCATGGTGACACTGGCACACGTGTCCCTGTAGGCCTGAGCCCCTTTTCCATTTATCAAAGGTGTCTGTCTGTATTTGCCCAAAGTATTGGGACTGGCATCAGGGGACATATCCATATCCCCTGTACAGACAAGGACGGCCTGAGTGAGCGTGCCGACTAAGTCGTCACTCCCCTCGGTTCCCAAGGTTAACCCAACTAATGCCTTGGGAGGCGCACTACCACTGCTGACTGTATTAGGGGGCGCAGGTGCCTTAGGGGCTGCAGTGGCAGGAGTTTGCCCTCCTTTCTTGGTGCACTCACTAAACCAGTGAGTCTTACTTTTACAGTATTGGCACCACCTTTTTGACTGGCCTTCTTGAGTCTTCTTCTTCTGTGAAGCCTGACCCCCACCCTCTTTGGTTTGTTGGGGACCTGTCGAAGACTTCTGGTCATTTTGTTCGTTCTTGTTACCCTTTTGGTCTGCTTTCTTCTGACCACCCTGGTTCTGATTCTGGTTCTGCTTGACCCTTGTTCTGACCCATCTGTCTGCCTTCTTTCCCAATTCTTGGGGAGAGGTCAGATCCGAGTCGACAAGGTGCTGATGCAACAATTGGTTCTGACAGTTGTTTAAAATCTGTTCTCGCATGATAAGATTGTACAATCCTGTGTAATCAGTAACCTTGCTACCCAGCAACCAGCCTTCCAAAAGCCTTAGTGGCACAATCGACAAAGTCAGCCCAATCCTGAGACTGAATTTTCTGGGTGTCCCGGAACAGCACCCGGTACTGTTCTGTGGTTAAGCCGAACCCATCAATCAGTGTGTTCTTCAGGACTTGGTAGTTGTTAGCATCCTCAGCTCTTGTAGTGAGGAGCTTGTCCCTTCCTTTACCTTCAAAGGAAAGCCACAGTATAGCTGCCCACTGACTTGGGGGGACGCACTGGACAGTGCAGGCCCTCTCCAAGGCAGTTATCCACTTGTGGATGTCGTCCCCTTGTTTAAAGGGGGGCACTATTTTACTCAGGTGTCTAGTGTCTATACCCCTGTCTTTCTCTATTGAGAATGCTGCCACCAGTGGGATCTAACCCACTTAATTTCTGCTCTCGGGCCAAGGCAAGTCTATCTTTGGCGAGGGCAAGTTCTTCCCGCTCGATCCTCAGATTGACCTCCCGCATCTTCGCTTCATGCTCCCTCCTCTGAGGGGAAGTCATTCCTCTCTGAGAAGATGCCTGAGAGACATGTGTATGAACCGATCTGCCAGAGCCTCTGGAGAGAGACCTAGCTCGTCCGTTCCCAAGGTTAAGCCTGCTTGAGCGTGGGCCCGGGGCTCCCCCAGTTCCATTCTCATGCCTGCTTAAGTTGGTCCTTGTAAGCCTGCCGACTACCACTGGACCTTTGTCTGCCTCGTCTCCCGATAACTCGTCCTCGTCCTCCTCCTCTGTGTGGAGGTCGAGGTCTGGGTCACCGAGGGTTCCCTCTAAGGGAGGTATGTTCCCATCTGCACTGGGGGGACCTGGGTTAGAGGACCTCCTAGCATCGTACGCCTCTAAGAGACCTATCAGTATTGCGATGGTAGGGTTAGAACCCTGGTTTAGCTTCCTGGAGGCACACAGTTGTCTCATCTCCTTGAAGCTAAGAGTTGCATATCGTGACACGACCTGTGGAGGGTCACTGACCACTAAGGGAGTCCCTGCAGACTCTCCGTGGACCGACATGCTTTTCTAGTGAGGTGTAAGTGTTGCTCCTACCTACACTATGGGTTTACCTACTGATCCCTTGCTAAGAGTTGTAGTCAGGGTGTGCTAAGCCCTGTTACACTACAACAGCCGGTTCAGTAGAACTCGGAGTATTCTAAGTTAAGTTATATGTACCTGGGTACTTATGTGATCTTTCACTGCGATATTCTTAGGATACGTGTGTGGTAAAACAACAGCAAGCTCAAATCCCAACCGCTGCTCACCAATGTGAGAAGTTGGCCTGATATGTAGTGCTCACTATTCTAGTGATCACTGTGTATCATTCCAAACGACCCTTATTGATGATTGGTTGTAAGTCAACCTTATAGACCAGCTATCCTAGTAGCGTGGATACGAGCAGTCTTAGGCTAAACTCTAGAGGGCGTGTTAAGCCAGCTGTTTACCATCACATATACCCCTTGAACACCAAGTGAAAGGACACCACACAAGTTGTTATGAAAATAAAAGGATATTTATTTATAACAAGACTACCCTGGCTCTTTATGAGTCAGGGAGCTAAGCACACTACAAAACTCTTAGGAAAATACTTCAGTTGCACAATTTACACAAATGCCCGAGGGGCACGAGAAACCATCTACACTAACAGTGAAATGCGAATGGTTAGAGTCTGGAGGTACTGATTCCGGAGTGTTCCGATCAGTGGGACTAAACGAAAAAGGAACTGGACACTTGTGGAGCGAACCTGCGATGGAGCACCGAGATGCTCGAGTTACCTAGCCCGGAGGCTGCGGCTGCGTGAAGTTCGGCAAGATGTCGGGAGTCCTCGTGTAGTCTCAGGAGCCTGAAAGAAGAAGTTGCTGGCAGGCGACCAGTGACGATGTTCAGAGCGATCCAAGCCTGGATCGGTGATGACGGAAACCTGAAAGCAGAGGGGACTCAGTTCTCAACCGCTAGCCAGCGATCGTGTGGGTACCAGGGGGGTGCCGGCTGAAGTCACCTCGACCAGGTGAGTGGGTGACGTCGGACTCGGCTGTTCCTCGGACCAGGAGGCGCGGCGGCGACCAGGATGGAGGGCGAGCTGTCCCACGAAGGTGTCTGCTGTCGATGATGCTGGGCCCAGGAAGGGGCAGCGGATCTTGGCAGTGGCAACCCAAGCGGGGGAGTCAAGATGGCGTCGGGAGTGGACCAGGAGGGTCCGTGGTACTCCTCTGTTGAAGGGGAGCAAGAGCCAGTCTGGAGCAACCAGACCGGTGATGCAAATAATCTTGGAGCGTCGTGACGAGGGCCACAAGCCGGTCGGCAAGTGGTCGGACAACGCTGGGAACAGCAAGAAGCGGAAGGGCCCCCACGCAGATCTCGTGGATGCTGGGGAGACAGACTTCGATGCTGGAGCTGCTCAGGGTTTAGGGCTTCTCAAACCCTTGGTGCACTCACTCGAGGGTCCCTCGGTGGGCGTGCTAGATAAGCGTCGTGCAGGTTCTGAAGATAGCCGGTCCCGCAGGTCTCGTCACACCTACGACTCTCAGCTGGGCTGATGAGGTAGGTAAAAGGTCAGAGATGGCAGGGAACTCGGGTCTCGTCGAGCTGGGCAGTCTTGATCCGTAGGAGACGTACAGCAAACCGCAAGCGCTTAGGTGGTGCCTGCTGGTGCAGGGTGGCTACTCCTTAGCCACAAGGGAGAGTCTTCAGAAATAGTCAAGAGTTCCTTTCGTGGAAAGTGGTTCGTGATTCGGAGTTATCCGATTATCTGATTATCCAATTTGGGAAGGGGACTCGCTCCTACCTTTATTCTAAGAAAAGGGGCTGGCCCGTGACTAGGTTCTACCTATGGGTGGAGCCAGGAGGGGGGTGGTTACACCCCTATCCTTTGTCCGGCTTCGCGCCAGCTCAGGGGCTGGTGTGCCCCCGAAACTGGTTTGAGCCGGGCTATGCACAGTGAGCACCGGGGTGCCACTTGCAATCACCTTCCTTTCAGCCCTGCCTACCTGGGATACACAAACCCTGTCTGGGATGGTGCTAACACCGCCCTCGACAGGAAACCCTTTGTCCAAGCTCCCCTTGCTGGAAGGTCCCCCAGCAGCAGGAGGTCAGACTTGTGTCTGGAGGCAGCATCCATTTTGTGATGCTGAGGCTTGAGTCAACTTTAACCGGGGTTCAAGGTTACTTCCATGTCGTGTCCCTCTAAAAGGGGGGAATGCTAACCCCGTCGCCAGGACTGGCGAGGGGTTCGTATTCCCATTCGTATGACACCTTACTCGACATGTGTAGGTGATGTGATGCCAAAGTTAGCAAATAACCGCAAGGAATATAATGCATTAAAAGTAGTTGGCCCGCGTCACCATGGAACGGCTATTAGGACTTGGTTCCGCAAGCCGTCGACGGGCTCAGCTCGCGCCAGAGCACCGTCCCACATGATTCCCTGCACTCTGCCTTCAGGATTGATAAGGCCTGCTATAGGAGTGACTGATAGGAATCCATGTGTCCATTTTAGGGTTTAGGTGTAGGAATACTACACCTACAGCAACGGGTGATTACACCACGTGGCCCCAGCTGTCGTGCAGCCAGTTGTGTCAGATTTGGGCGGCCATTCCAGGGGTGGCATAATACATGCTTCCGCCCCTGGTAGGCCCTGGGTACACCGATGCCCTGGATACCTGTGGTATGCTGAGACAGGGACTGACAAGGCGGCCCAGTTCCAATTAGTGGATGCACCTAATGTACATGTGTGTTAATTTCGAGAGAGAACAGCTAGGCTGTGGGTCTGATTGGCAGGCCCACAGCCGGAGAAAGTCGTAAACCAATGAAGCAAAAGCAAAAAATCTGGGTGATCATAGGATTGCAGACCCTACTCTCCTACATTGATTATAAACTATAATCCAGGCCCAGTTCAGGTTCCCAACTATATGCGACTGGGACTACTCAATCCCCTTTATTACAATCAACAGCAGAATCATCTCTTAGCACAATCTCATACAAAGAGCAGAGTTAATGACTCAGCTACCTAAATCAGACACTCTATATCCAAGAAGAGCGGCGATTGTGAGTTGATTCTGCCTAAATCCTAGACGCTAATACAAGCCACTATTTATAGACAATAAAAACTGATCATGGATTAGCCATACCTCTAACCTATCATAGTATGTGACTACCCAGCCCTTAACCCCGCTGCATTTCGTAATTCTCCACAACTTGCTTACAGCAGCATCATGCCCGAGGAGTAGAGCCACTGACTCAGCTACCCAAATCAGCGCCTCCATTTCCATGAGCAGCGACTCTGCCTTGACCCTGAAAGCTCAGTCTATTTATTGATTATAAACTATGATCCAGGCCCAGTTCAGGTTCCCAACTATATGCGACTGGGACTACTCGATCCCCTTTATTACAATCCACAGCAGAATCATCCCTTAGCACAATCTCATACGAAGAGCAGAGTTAATGACTCAGCTACCTAAATCAGACACTCATATCCAAGAAGAGCGGCCATTGTGAGTTGATTCTGCCTAAATCCTAGACGCTAATACAAGCCACTATTTATAGATTATAAAAACTGATCCTGGATTCGCTATATCTCTAACGTATAATAGTATGCGACTACTCAGCGCCAAACCGCCTTGCATTTCGCATTTCGAAACACTTCAGAACACGCTTCCAGCAGTACCACACCCGAGGATAAGAGCCACTGACTCAGCTACCCAAATCAGCGCCTCCATTTCCAAGAGCAGCGACTCTGCCTTGACACTGGTACCTCAATCTATTTATGGATTCATAATTAATATCCACGCCCAATTCAGCTCCCCAACTAGAAACGACTGGGACGACTCAACCCTGTGCATTACAATCTACTGCAGAATCCTCTCATAGCACAATCTCATACAAAGAGCAGAGTCACTGACTCAGCTACCCAAATCAGACACTCTATATCCAAGAAGAGCGGCCATTGTGAGTTGATTCTGCCTAAATCCTAGACGCTAATACAAGCCACTATTTATAGACAATAAAAACTAATCATGGATTTGCCATACCTCTAACCTATAATAGTATGTGACTACCCAGCCCTTAACCCCGCTGCATTTCGTAATTCTCCACAACCCACTTACAGCAGCATCATGCCCGAGGAGTATAGCCACTGACTCAGCTACCCAAATCAGCGCCTCCATTTCCAAGAGCAGCGACTCTGCCTTGACCCTGAAAGCTCCGTCTATTTATTGATTATAAACTATGATCCAGGCCCAGTTCAGGTTCCCAACTATATGCGACTGGGACTACTCAATCCCCTTTATTACAATCCACAGCAGAATCATCTCTGAGCACAATCTCATACAAAGAGCAGAGTTACTGACTCAGCTACCTAAATCAGACACTCTATATCCAAGAAGAGCGGCGATTGTGAGTTGATTCTGCCTAAATCCTAGACGCTAATACAAGCCACTATTTATAGACAATAAAAACTGATCATGGATTAGCCATACCTCTAACCTATAATAGTATGTGACTACCCAGCCCTTAACCCCGCTGCATTTCGTAATTCTCCACAACTCGCTTACAGCAGCATCATGCCCGAGGAGTAGAGCCACTGACTCAGCTACCCAAATCAGCGCCTCCATTTCCATGAACAGCGACTCTGCCTTGACCCTGAAAGCTCAGTCTATTTATTGATTATAAACTATGATCCAGGCCCAGTCAGGTTCCCAACTATATGCGACTGGAACTACTCAATCCCCTTTATTACAATCCACAGCAGAATCATCTCTTCGCACAATCTCATACAAAGAGCAGAGTTACTGACTCAGCTACCTAAATCAGACACTCTATATCCAAGAAGAGCGGCCATTGTGAGTTGATTCTGCCTAAATCCTAGACGCTAATACAAGCCACTATTTATAGATTATAAAAACTGATCCTGGATTCGCTATATCTCTAACGTATAATAGTATGCGACTACTCAGCGCCAAACCGCCTTGCATTTCGCATTTCGAAACACTTCAGAACACGCTTCCAGCAGTACCACACCCGAGGATAAGAGCCACTGACTCAGCTACCCAAATCAGCGCCTCCAATTCCAAGAGCAGCGAATCTGCCTTGACACTGGTACCTCAATCTATTTATGGATTAAAAACTAATATCCACGCCTAATTCAGCTCCCCAACTAGAAGCGACTGGGACGACTCATCCCTGTGCATTACAATCTACTGCAGTATCCTCTCATAGCACAATCTCATACAAAGAGCAGAGTCACTGACTCAGCTACCCAAATCAGACACTCATATCCAAGAAGAGTGGCCATTGTGAGTTGATTCTGCCTAAATCCTAGACGCTAATACAAGCCACTATTTATAGACAATAAAAACTGATCATGGATTTGCCATACCTCTAACCTATAATAGTATGTGACTAACCAGCCCTTAACCCCACTGCATTTCGTAATTCTCCACAACTCGCTTACAGCAGCATCATGCCCAAGGAGTAGAGCCACTGACTCAGGTACCCAAATCAGCGCCTCCATTTCCATGAACAGCGACTCTGCCTTGACCCTGAAAGCTCAGTCTATTTATTGATTATAAACTATGATCCAGGCCCAGTCAGGTTCCCAACTATATGCGACTGGGACTACTCAATCCCCTTTATTACAATCCACAGCAGAATCATCTCTTCGCACAATCTCATACAAAGAGCAGAGTTACTGACTCAGCTACGTAAATCAGACACTCTATATCCAAGAAGAGCGGCCATTGTGAGTTGATTCTGCCTAAATCCTAGACGCTAATACAAGCCACTATTTATAGATTATAAAAACTGATCCTGGATTCGCTATATCTCTAACATATAATAGTATGCGATTACTCAGTGCCAAACCGCCTTGCATTTCGCATTTCGAAACACTTCAGAACACGCTTCCAGCAGTACCACACCCGAGGATAAGAGCCACTGACTCAGCTACCCAAATCAGCGCCTCCAATTCCAAGAGCAGCGACTCTGCCTTGACACTGGTACCTCAATCTATTTATGGATTAAAAACTAATATCCACGCTTAATTCAGCTCCCCAACTAAAAGCGACTGGGACGACTCATCCCTGTGCATTACAATCTACTGCAGAATCCTCTCATAGCACAATCTCATACAAAGAGCAGAGTCACTGACTCAGCTACCCAAATCAGACACTCTATATCCAAGAAGAGTGGCCATTGTGAGTTGATTCTGCCTAAATCCTAGACGCTAATACAAGCCACTATTTATAGACAATAAAAACTGATCGTGGATTAGCCATACCTCTAACCTATAATAGTATGTGACTACCCAGCCCTTAACCCCGCTGCATTTCGTAATTCTCCACAACCCGCTTACAGCAGCATCATGCCCGAGGAGTATAGCCACTGACTCAGCTACCCAAATCAGCGCCTCCATTTCCAAGAGCAGCGACTCTGCCTTGACCCTGAAAGCTCAGTCTATTTATTGATTATGAACTATGATCCAGGCCCAGTTCAGGTTCCCAACTATATGCGACTGGGACTACTCAATCCCCTTTATCACAATCCACAGCAGAATCATCTCTTAGCACAATCTCATACAAAGAGCAGAGTTACTGACTCAGCTACCTAAATCAGACACTCTATATCCAAGAAGAGCGGCCATTGTGAGTTGATTCTGCCTAAATCCTAGACGCTAATACAAGCCACTATTTATAGATTATAAAAACTGATCCTGGATTCGCTATATCTCTAACGTATAATAGTATGCGATTACTCAGTGCCAAACCGCCTTGCATTTCGCATTTCGAAACACTTCAGAACACGCTTCCAGCAGTACCACACCCGAGGATAAGAGCCACTGACTCAGCTACCCAAATCAGCGCCTCCATTTCCATGAACAGCGACTCTGCCTTGACCCTGAAAGCTCAGTCTATTTATTGATTATAAACTATGATCCAGGCCCAGTCAGGTTCCCAACGATATGCGACTGGGACTAATCAATCCCCTTTATTACAATCCACAGCAGAATCATCTCTTCGCACAATCTCATACAAAGAGCAGAGTTACTGACTAAGCTACCTAAATCAGACACTCTATATCCAAGAAGAGCGGCCATTGTGAGTTGATTCTGCCTAAATCCTAGACGCTAATACAAGCCACTATTTATAGATTATAAAAACTGATCCTGGATTCGCTATATCTCTAACGTATAATAGTATGCGACTACTCAGCGCCAAACCGCCTTGCATTTCGCATTTCGGAACACTTCAGAACACGTTTCCAGCAGTACCACACCCGAGGATAAGAGCCACTGACTTAGCTACCCAAATCAGCGCCTCCAATTCCAAGAGCAGCGAATCTGCCTTGACACTGGTACCTCAATCTATTTATGGATTAAAAACTAATATCCACGCCTAATTCAGCTCCCCAACTAGAAGCGACTGGGACGACTCATCCCTGTGCATTACAATCTACTGCAGAATCCTCTCATAGCACAATCTCATACAAAGAGCAGAGTCACTGACTCAGCTACCCAAATCAGACACTCTATATCCAAGAAGAGTGGCCATTGTGAGTTGATTCTGCCTAAATCCTAGACGCTAATACAAGCCACTATTTATAGATTATAAAAACTTATCCTGGATTCGCTATATCTCTAACGTATAATAGTATGTGACTACCCAGCCCTTAACCCCGCTGCATTTCGTAATTCTCCACAACCCGCTTACAGCAGCATCATGCCCGAGGAGTAGAGCCACTGACTCAGCTACCCAAATCAGCGCCTCCATTTCCAAGAGCAGCGACTCTGCCTTGACCCTGAAAGCTCAGTCTATTTATTGATTATAAACTGTGATCCAGGCACAGTTCAGGTTCCCAACTATATGCGACTGGGACTACTCAAACCCCTTTATTACAATCCACAGCAGAATCATCTCTTAGCACAATCTCATACAAAGAGCAGAGTTACTGACTCAGCTACCCAAATCAGACACTCTATATCCAAGAAGAGCGGCCATTGTGAGTTGACTCTGCCTAAATCCTAGACGCTAATACAAGCCACTATTTATAGATTATAAAAACTGATCCTGGATTCGCTATATCTCTAACGTATAATAGTATGCGACTACTCAGCGCCAAACCGCCTTGCATTTTGCATTTCGAAACACTTCAGAACACGCTTCCAGCAGTACCACACCCGATGATAAGAGCCACTGACTCAGCTACCCAAATCAGCGCCTCCATTTCCAAGAGCAGCGACTCTGCCTTGACCCTGAAAGCTCAGTCTATTTATTGATTATAAACTATGATCCAGGCACAGTTCAGGTTCCCAACTATATGCGACTGGGACTACTCAAACCCCTTTATTACAATCCACAGCAGAATCATCTCTTAGCACAATCTCATACAAAGAGCAGAGTTACTGACTCAGCTACCTAAATCAGACACTCTATATCCAAGAAGAGCGGCCATTGTGAGTTGACTCTGCCTAAATCCTAGACGCTAATACAAGCCACTATTTATAGATTATAAAAACTGATCCTGGATTCGCTATATCTCTAACGTATAATAGTATGCGACTACTCAGCGCCAAACCGCCTTGCATTTCGCATTTCGAAACACTTCAGAACACGCTTCCAGCAGTACCACACCCGAGGATAAGAGCCACTGACTCAGCTACCCAAATCAGCGCCTCCATTTCCAACAGCAGCGACTCTGCCTTGACACTGGTACCTCAATCTATTTATGGATTCATAATTAATATCCACGCCCAATTCAGCTCCCCAACTAGAAGCGACTGGGACGACTCAACCCTGTGCATTACAATCTACTGCAGAATCCTCTCATAGCACAATCTCATACAAAGAGCAGAGTCACTGACTCAGCTACCCATATCAGACACTCTATATCCAAGAAGAGTGGCCATTGTGAGTTGATTCTGCCTAAATCCTAGACGCTAATACAAGCCACTATTTATAGACAATAAAAACTGATCATGGATTAGCCATACCTCTAACCTATAATAGTATGTGACTACCCAGCCCTTAACCCCGCTGAATTTCGTAATTCTCCACAACCCGCTTACAGCAGCATCATGCCCGAGGAGTAGAGCCACTGACTCAGCTACCCAAATCAGCGCCTCCATTTCCAAGAGCAGCGACTCTGCCTTGACCCTGAAAGCTCAGTCTATTTATTGATTATAAACTATAATCCAGGCCCAGTTTAGGTTCCCAACTATATGCGACTGGGACTACTCAATCCCCTTTATTACAATCAACAGCAGAATCATCTCTTAGCACAATCTCATACAAAGAGCAGAGTTAAGGACTCAGCTACCTAAATCAGACACTCTATATCCAAGAAGAGCGGCGATTGTGAGTTGATTCTGCCTAAATCCTAGACGCTAATACAAGCCACTATTTATAGACAATAAAAACTGATCATGGATTAGCCATACCTCTAACCTATCATAGTATGTGACTACCCAGCCCTTAACCCCGCTGCATTTCGTAATTCTCCACAACTTGCTTACAGCAGCATCATGCCCGAGGAGTAGAGCCACTGACTCAGCTACCCAAATCAGCGCCTCCATTTCCATGAGCAGCGACTCTGCCTTGACCCTGAAAGCTCAGCCTATTTATTGATTATAAACTATGATCCAGGCCCAGTTCAGGTTCCCAACTATATGCGACTGAGACTACTCGATCCCCTTTATTACAATCCACAGCAGAATCATCTCTTAGCACAATCTCATACAAAGAGCAGAGTTAATGACTCAGCTACCTAAATCAGACACTCATATCCAAGAAGAGCGGCCATTGTGAGTTGATTCTGCCTAAATCCTAGACGCTAATACAAGCCACTATTTATAGATTATGAAAACTGATCCTGGATTCGCTATATCTCTAACGTATAATAGTATGCGACTACTCAGCGCCAAACCGCCTTGCATTTCGCATTTCGAAACACTTCAGAACACGCTTCCAGCAGTACCACACCCGAGGATAAGAGCCACTGACTCAGCTACCCAAATCAGCGCCTCCATTTCCAAGAGCAGCGACTCTGCCTTGACACTGGTACCTCAATCTATTTATGGATTCATAATTAATATCCACGCCCAATTCAGCTCCCCAACTAGAAACGACTGGGACGACTCAACCCTGTGCATTACAATCTACTGCAGAATCCTCTCATAGCACAATCTCATACAAAGAGCAGAGTCACTGACTCAGCTACCCACATCAGACACTCTATATCCAAGAAGAGCGGCCATTGTGAGTTGATTCTGCCTAAATCCTAGACACTAATACAAGCCACTATTTATAGATTAGAAAAACTGATCCTGGATTCGCTATATCTCTAAAGTATAATAGTATGCGACTACTCAGCGCCAAACCGCCTTGCATTTCGCATTTCGAAACACGTCAGAACACGCTTCCAGCAGTACCACACCCGAGGATAAGAGCCACTGACTCTGCTACCAAAATCAGCGCCTCCATTTCAAAGAGCAGCGACGCTGCCTTGACACTGGTACCTCATCTATTTATGGATTAAAAACTAATCCCCACGCCTATTTCAGCTCCCCAACTAGAAGCGACTGGGACGACTCATCCCTGTGCATTACAATCTACTGCAGAATCCTCTCATAGCACAATCTCATACAAAGAGCAGAGTCACTGATTAAGCTACCCAAATCAGACACTCTATATCCAAGAAGAGTGGCCATTGTGAGTTGATTCTGCCTAAATCCTAGACGCTAATACAAGCCACTATTTATAGACAATAAAAACTGATCGTGGATTAGCCATACCTCTAACCTATAATAGTATGTGACTACCCAGCCCTTAACCCCGCTGCATTTCGTAATTCTCCACAACCCGCTTACAGCAGCATCATGCCCGAGGAGTATAGCCACTGACTCAGCTACCCAAATCAGCGCCTCCATTTCCAAGAGCAGCGACTCTGCCTTGACCCTGAAAGCTCAGTCTATTTATTGATTATAAACTATGATCCAGGCCCAGTTCAGGTTCCCAACTATATGCGACTGGGACTACTCAATCCCCTTTATTACAATCCACAGCAGAATCATCTCTGAGCACAATCTCATACAAAGAGCAGAGTTTCTGACTCAGCTACCTAAATCAGACACTCTATATCCAAGAAGAGCGGCCATTGTGAGTTGATTCTGCCTAAATCCTAGACGCTAATACAAGCCACTATTTATAGATTATAAAAACTGATCCTGGATTCGCTATATCTCTAACGTATAATAGTATGCGATAACTCAGCGCCAAACCGCCTTGCATTTCGCATTTCGAAACACTTCAGAACACGCTTCCAGCAGTACCACACCCGAGGATAAGAGCCACTGACTCAGCTACCCAAATCAGCGCCTCCATTTCCAAGAGCAGCGACTCTGCCTTGACACTGGTACCTCAATCTATTTATGGATTCATAATTAATATCCACGCCCAATTCAGCTCCCCAACTAGAAGCGACTGGGACGACTCACCCCTGTGCATTACAATCTACTGCAGAATCCTCTCATAGCACAATCTCATACAAAGAGCAGAGTCACTGACTCAGCTACCCACATCAGACACTCTATATCCAAGAAGAGTGGCCATTGTGAGTTGATTCTGCCTAAATCGTAGACGATAATACAAGCCACTATTTATAGACAATAAAAACTGATCATGGATTAGCCATACCTCTAACCTATAATAGTATGTGACTACCCAGCCCTTAACCCCGCTGCATTTCGTAATTCTCCACAACCCGCTTACAGCAGCATCAAGCCCGAGGAGTAAAGCCACTGACTCAGCTACCCAAATCAGCGCCTCCATTTCCAAGAGCAGCGACTCTGCCTTGACCCTGAAAGCTCAGTCTATTTATTGATTATAAACTATGATCCAGGCCCAGTTCAGGTTCCCAACTATATGCGACTGGGACTACTCAATCCCCTTTATTACAATCCACAGCAGAATCATCTCTTAGCACAATCTCATACAAAGAGCAGAGTTAATGACTCAGCTACCTAAATCAGACACTCTATATCCAAGAAGAGAGGCCATTATGAGTTGATTCTGCCTAAATCCTAGACGCTAATACAAGCCACTATTTATAGATTATAGAAACTGATCCTGGATTCGCTATATCTCTAACGTATAATAGTATGCGACTACTCAGCGCCAAACCGCCTTGCATTTCGCATTTCGAAACACTTCAGAACACGCTTCCAGCAGTACCACACCCGAGGATAAGAGCCACTGACTCAGCTACCCAAATCAGCGCCTCCATTTCCAAGAGCAGCGACTCTGCCTTGACACTGGTACCTCAATCTATTTATGGATTCATAATTAATATCCACGCCCAATTCAGCTCCCCAACTAGAAGCGACTGGGACGACTCAACCCTGTGCATTACAATCTACTGCAGAATCCTCTCATAGCACAATCTCATACAAAGAGCAGAGTCACTGACTCAGCTACCCAAATCAGACACTCTATATCCAAGAAGAGTGGCCATTGTGAGTTGATTCTGCCTAAATCCTAGACGCTAATACAAGCCACTATTTATAGACAATAAAAACTGATCATGGATTAGCCATACCTCTAACCTATAATAGTATGTGACTACCCAGCCCTTAACCCCGCTGAATTTCGTAATTCTCCACAACCCGCTTACAGCAGCATCATGCCCGAGGAGTAGAGCCACTGACTCAGCTACCCAAATCAGCGCCTCCATTTCCAAGAGCAGCGACTCTGCCTTGACCCTGAAAGCTCAGTCTATTTATTGATTATAAACTATAATCCAGGCCCAGTTCAGGTTCCCAACTATATGCGACTGGGACTACTCAATCCCCTTTATTACAATCAACAGCAGAATCATCTCTTAGCACAATCTCATACAAAGAGCAGAGTTACTGACTCAGCTACCTAAATCAGAAACTCTATATCCAAGAAGAGCGGCGATTGTGAGTTGATTCTGCCTAAATCCTAGACGCTAATACAAGCCACTATTTATAGACAATAAAAACTGATCATGGATTAGCCATACCTCTAACCTATAATAGTATGTGACTACCCAGCCCTTAACCCCGCTGCATTTCGTAATTCTCCACAACTTGCTTACAGCAGCATCATGCCCGAGGAGTAGAGCCACTGACTCAGCTACCCAAATCAGCGCCTCCATTTCCATGAGCAGCGACTCTGCCTTGACCCTGAAAGTTCAGTCTATTTATTGATTATAAACTATGATCCAGGCCCAGTTCAGGTTCCCAACTATATGCGACTGGGACTACTCGATCCCCTTTATTACTATCCACAGCAGAATCATCTCTTAGCACAATCTCATACAAAGAGCAGAGTTAATGACTCAGCTACCTAAATCAGACACTCATATCCAAGAAGAGCGGCCCTTGTGAGTTGATTCTGCCTAAATCCTAGACGCTAATACAAGCCACTATTTATAGATTATAAAAACTGATCCTGGATTCGCTATATCTCTAACGTATAATAGTATGCCACTACTCAGCGCCAAACCGCCTTGCATTTCGCATTTCGAAACACTTCAGAACACGCTTCCAGCAGTACCACACCCGAGGATAAGAGCCACTGACTCAGCTACCCAAATCAGCGCCTCCATTTCCAAGAGCAGCGACTCTGCCTTGACACTGGTACCTCAATCTATTTATGGATTCATAATTAATATCCACGCCCAATTCAGCTCCCCAACTAGAAGCGACTGGGACGACTCAACCCTGTGCATTACAATCTACTGCAGAATCCTCTCATAGCACAATCTCATACAAAGAGCAGAGTCACTGACTCAGCTACCAAAATCAGACACTCTATATCCAAGAAGAGCGGCCATTGTGAGTTGATTCTGCCTAAATCCTAGACACTAATACAAGCCACTATTTATAGATTATAAAAACTGATCCTGGATTCGCTATATCTCTAAAGTATAATAGTATGCGACTACTCAGCGCCAAACCGCCTTTCATTTTGCATTTCGAAACACTTCAGAACACGCTTCCAGCAGTACCACACCCGAGGATAAGAGCCACTGACTCAGCTACCCAAATCAGCGCCTCCAATTCCAAGAGCAGCGACTCTGCCTTGACACTGGTACCTCAATCTATTTATGGATTAAAAACTAATATCCACGCTTAATTCAGCTCCCCAACTAAAAGCGACTAGGACGACTCATCCCTGTGCATTACAATCTACTGCAGAATCCTCTCATAGCACAATCTCATACAAAGAGCAGAGTCACTGACTCAGCTACCCAAATCAGACACTCTATATCCAAGAAGAGTGGCCATTGTGAGTTGATTCTGCCTAAATCCTAGACGCTAATACAAGCCACTATTTATAGACAATAAAAACTGATCATGGATTAGGCATACCTCTAACCTATAATAGTATGTGACTAACCAGCCCTTAACCCCGCTGAATTTCGTAATTCTCAACAACCCGCTTACAGCAGCATCATGCCCGAGGAGTAGAGCCACTGACTCAGCTACCCAAATCAGCGCCTCCATTTCCAAGAGCAGCGACTCTGCCTTGACCCTGAAAGCTCAGTCTATTTATTGATTATAAACTATGATCCAGGCCCAGTTCAGGTTCCCAACTATATGCGACTGGGACTACTCAATCCCCTTTATCACAATCCACAGCAGAATCATCTCTTAGCACAATCTCATACAAAGAGCAGAGTTACTGACTCAGCTACCTAAATCAGACACTCTATATCCAAGAAGAGCGGCCATTGTGAGTTGATTCTGCCTAAATCCTAGACGCTAATACAAGCCACTATTTATAGATTATAAAAACTGATCCTGGATTCGCTATATCTCTAACGTATAATAGTATGCGATTACTCAGTGCCAAACCGCCTTGCATTTCGCATTTCGAAACACTTCAGAACACGCTTCCAGCAGTACCACACCCGAGGATAAGAGCCACTGACTCAGCTACCCAAATCAGCGCCTCCATTTCCATGAACAGCGACTCTGCCTTGACCCTGAAAGCTCAGTCTATTTATTGATTATAAACTATGATCCAGGCCCAGTCAGGTTCCCAACGATATGCGACTGGGACTAATCAATCCCCTTTATTACAATCCACAGCAGAATCATCTCTTCGCACAATCTCATACAAAGAGCAGAGTTACTGACTAAGCTACCTAAATCAGACACTCTATATCCAAGAAGAGCGGCCATTGTGAGTTGATTCTGCCTAAATCCTAGACGCTAATACAAGCCACTATTTATAGATTATAAAAACTGATCCTGGATTCGCTATATCTCTAACGTATAATAGTATGCGACTACTCAGCGCCAAACCGCCTTGCATTTCGCATTTCGAAACACTTCAGAACACGTTTCCAGCAGTACCACACCCGAGGATAAGAGCCACTGACTTAGCTACCCAAATCAGCGCCTCCAATTCCAAGAGCAGCGAATCTGCCTTGACACTGGTACCTCAATCTATTTATGGATTAAAAACTAATATCCACGCCTAATTCAGCTCCCCAACTAGAAGCGACTGGGACGACTCATCCCTGTGCATTACAATCTACTGCAGAATCCTCTCATAGCACAATCTCATACAAAGAGCAGAGTCACTGACTCAGCTACCCAAATCAGACACTCTATATCCAAGAAGAGTGGCCATTGTGAGTTGATTCTGCCTAAATCCTAGACGCTAATACAAGCCACTATTTATAGATTATAAAAACTTATCCTGGATTCGCTATATCTCTAACGTATAATAGTATGTGACTACCCAGCCCTTAACCCCGCTGCATTTCGTAATTCTCCACAACCCGCTTACAGCAGCATCATGCCCGAGGAGTAGAGCCACTGACTCAGCTACCCAAATCAGCGCCTCCATTTCCAAGAGCAGCGACTCTGCCTTGACCCTGAAAGCTCAGTCTATTTATTGATTATAAACTGTGATCCAGGCACAGTTCAGGTTCCCAACTATATGCGACTGGGACTACTCAAACCCCTTTATTACAATCCACAGCAGAATCATCTCTTAGCACAATCTCATACAAAGAGCAGAGTTACTGACTCAGCTACCCAAATCAGACACTCTATATCCAAGAAGAGCGGCCATTGTGAGTTGACTCTGCCTAAATCCTAGACGCTAATACAAGCCACTATTTATAGATTATAAAAACTGATCCTGGATTCGCTATATCTCTAACGTATAATAGTATGCGACTACTCAGCGCCAAACCGCCTTGCATTTTGCATTTCGAAACACTTCAGAACACGCTTCCAGCAGTACCACACCCGATGATAAGAGCCACTGACTCAGCTACCCAAATCAGCGCCTCCATTTCCAAGAGCAGCGACTCTGCCTTGACCCTGAAAGCTCAGTCTATTTATTGATTATAAACTATGATCCAGGCACAGTTCAGGTTCCCAACTATATGCGACTGGGACTACTCAAACCCCTTTATTACAATCCACAGCAGAATCATCTCTTAGCACAATCTCATACAAAGAGCAGAGTTACTGACTCAGCTACCTAAATCAGACACTCTATATCCAAGAAGAGCGGCCATTGTGAGTTGACTCTGCCTAAATCCTAGACGCTAATACAAGCCACTATTTATAGATTATAAAAACTGATCCTGGATTCGCTATATCTCTAACGTATAATAGTATGCGACTACTCAGCGCCAAACCGCCTTGCATTTCGCATTTCGAAACACTTCAGAACACGCTTCCAGCAGTACCACACCCGAGGATAAGAGCCACTGACTCAGCTACCCAAATCAGCGCCTCCATTTCCAACAGCAGCGACTCTGCCTTGACACTGGTACCTCAATCTATTTATGGATTCATAATTAATATCCACGCCCAATTCAGCTCCCCAACTAGAAGCGACTGGGACGACTCAACCCTGTGCATTACAATCTACTGCAGAATCCTCTCATAGCACAATCTCATACAAAGAGCAGAGTCACTGACTCAGCTACCCATATCAGACACTCTATATCCAAGAAGAGTGGCCATTGTGAGTTGATTCTGCCTAAATCCTAGACGCTAATACAAGCCACTATTTATAGACAATAAAAACTGATCATGGATTAGCCATACCTCTAACCTATAATAGTATGTGACTACCCAGCCCTTAACCCCGCTGAATTTCGTAATTCTCCACAACCCGCTTACAGCAGCATCATGCCCGAGGAGTAGAGCCACTGACTCAGCTACCCAAATCAGCGCCTCCATTTCCAAGAGCAGCGACTCTGCCTTGACCCTGAAAGCTCAGTCTATTTATTGATTATAAACTATAATCCAGGCCCAGTTTAGGTTCCCAACTATATGCGACTGGGACTACTCAATCCCCTTTATTACAATCAACAGCAGAATCATCTCTTAGCACAATCTCATACAAAGAGCAGAGTTAAGGACTCAGCTACCTAAATCAGACACTCTATATCCAAGAAGAGCGGCGATTGTGAGTTGATTCTGCCTAAATCCTAGACGCTAATACAAGCCACTATTTATAGACAATAAAAACTGATCATGGATTAGCCATACCTCTAACCTATCATAGTATGTGACTACCCAGCCCTTAACCCCGCTGCATTTCGTAATTCTCCACAACTTGCTTACAGCAGCATCATGCCCGAGGAGTAGAGCCACTGACTCAGCTACCCAAATCAGCGCCTCCATTTCCATGAGCAGCGACTCTGCCTTGACCCTGAAAGCTCAGCCTATTTATTGATTATAAACTATGATCCAGGCCCAGTTCAGGTTCCCAACTATATGCGACTGAGACTACTCGATCCCCTTTATTACAATCCACAGCAGAATCATCTCTTAGCACAATCTCATACAAAGAGCAGAGTTAATGACTCAGCTACCTAAATCAGACACTCATATCCAAGAAGAGCGGCCATTGTGAGTTGATTCTGCCTAAATCCTAGACGCTAATACAAGCCACTATTTATAGATTATGAAAACTGATCCTGGATTCGCTATATCTCTAACGTATAATAGTATGCGACTACTCAGCGCCAAACCGCCTTGCATTTCGCATTTCGAAACACTTCAGAACACGCTTCCAGCAGTACCACACCCGAGGATAAGAGCCACTGACTCAGCTACCCAAATCAGCGCCTCCATTTCCAAGAGCAGCGACTCTGCCTTGACACTGGTACCTCAATCTATTTATGGATTCATAATTAATATCCACGCCCAATTCAGCTCCCCAACTAGAAACGACTGGGACGACTCAACCCTGTGCATTACAATCTACTGCAGAATCCTCTCATAGCACAATCTCATACAAAGAGCAGAGTCACTGACTCAGCTACCCACATCAGACACTCTATATCCAAGAAGAGCGGCCATTGTGAGTTGATTCTGCCTAAATCCTAGACACTAATACAAGCCACTATTTATAGATTAGAAAAACTGATCCTGGATTCGCTATATCTCTAAAGTATAATAGTATGCGACTACTCAGCGCCAAACCGCCTTGCATTTCGCATTTCGAAACACGTCAGAACACGCTTCCAGCAGTACCACACCCGAGGATAAGAGCCACTGACTCTGCTACCAAAATCAGCGCCTCCATTTCAAAGAGCAGCGACGCTGCCTTGACACTGGTACCTCATCTATTTATGGATTAAAAACTAATCCCCACGCCTATTTCAGCTCCCCAACTAGAAGCGACTGGGACGACTCATCCCTGTGCATTACAATCTACTGCAGAATCCTCTCATAGCACAATCTCATACAAAGAGCAGAGTCACTGATTAAGCTACCCAAATCAGACACTCTATATCCAAGAAGAGTGGCCATTGTGAGTTGATTCTGCCTAAATCCTAGACGCTAATACAAGCCACTATTTATAGACAATAAAAACTGATCGTGGATTAGCCATACCTCTAACCTATAATAGTATGTGACTACCCAGCCCTTAACCCCGCTGCATTTCGTAATTCTCCACAACCCGCTTACAGCAGCATCATGCCCGAGGAGTATAGCCACTGACTCAGCTACCCAAATCAGCGCCTCCATTTCCAAGAGCAGCGACTCTGCCTTGACCCTGAAAGCTCAGTCTATTTATTGATTATAAACTATGATCCAGGCCCAGTTCAGGTTCCCAACTATATGCGACTGGGACTACTCAATCCCCTTTATTACAATCCACAGCAGAATCATCTCTGAGCACAATCTCATACAAAGAGCAGAGTTTCTGACTCAGCTACCTAAATCAGACACTCTATATCCAAGAAGAGCGGCCATTGTGAGTTGATTCTGCCTAAATCCTAGACGCTAATACAAGCCACTATTTATAGATTATAAAAACTGATCCTGGATTCGCTATATCTCTAACGTATAATAGTATGCGATAACTCAGCGCCAAACCGCCTTGCATTTCGCATTTCGAAACACTTCAGAACACGCTTCCAGCAGTACCACACCCGAGGATAAGAGCCACTGACTCAGCTACCCAAATCAGCGCCTCCATTTCCAAGAGCAGCGACTCTGCCTTGACACTGGTACCTCAATCTATTTATGGATTCATAATTAATATCCACGCCCAATTCAGCTCCCCAACTAGAAGCGACTGGGACGACTCACCCCTGTGCATTACAATCTACTGCAGAATCCTCTCATAGCACAATCTCATACAAAGAGCAGAGTCACTGACTCAGCTACCCACATCAGACACTCTATATCCAAGAAGAGTGGCCATTGTGAGTTGATTCTGCCTAAATCGTAGACGATAATACAAGCCACTATTTATAGACAATAAAAACTGATCATGGATTAGCCATACCTCTAACCTATAATAGTATGTGACTACCCAGCCCTTAACCCCGCTGCATTTCGTAATTCTCCACAACCCGCTTACAGCAGCATCAAGCCCGAGGAGTAAAGCCACTGACTCAGCTACCCAAATCAGCGCCTCCATTTCCAAGAGCAGCGACTCTGCCTTGACCCTGAAAGCTCAGTCTATTTATTGATTATAAACTATGATCCAGGCCCAGTTCAGGTTCCCAACTATATGCGACTGGGACTACTCAATCCCCTTTATTACAATCCACAGCAGAATCATCTCTTAGCACAATCTCATACAAAGAGCAGAGTTAATGACTCAGCTACCTAAATCAGACACTCTATATCCAAGAAGAGAGGCCATTATGAGTTGATTCTGCCTAAATCCTAGACGCTAATACAAGCCACTATTTATAGATTATAGAAACTGATCCTGGATTCGCTATATCTCTAACGTATAATAGTATGCGACTACTCAGCGCCAAACCGCCTTGCATTTCGCATTTCGAAACACTTCAGAACACGCTTCCAGCAGTACCACACCCGAGGATAAGAGCCACTGACTCAGCTACCCAAATCAGCGCCTCCATTTCCAAGAGCAGCGACTCTGCCTTGACACTGGTACCTCAATCTATTTATGGATTCATAATTAATATCCACGCCCAATTCAGCTCCCCAACTAGAAGCGACTGGGACGACTCAACCCTGTGCATTACAATCTACTGCAGAATCCTCTCATAGCACAATCTCATACAAAGAGCAGAGTCACTGACTCAGCTACCCAAATCAGACACTCTATATCCAAGAAGAGTGGCCATTGTGAGTTGATTCTGCCTAAATCCTAGACGCTAATACAAGCCACTATTTATAGACAATAAAAACTGATCATGGATTAGCCATACCTCTAACCTATAATAGTATGTGACTACCCAGCCCTTAACCCCGCTGAATTTCGTAATTCTCCACAACCCGCTTACAGCAGCATCATGCCCGAGGAGTAGAGCCACTGACTCAGCTACCCAAATCAGCGCCTCCATTTCCAAGAGCAGCGACTCTGCCTTGACCCTGAAAGCTCAGTCTATTTATTGATTATAAACTATAATCCAGGCCCAGTTCAGGTTCCCAACTATATGCGACTGGGACTACTCAATCCCCTTTATTACAATCAACAGCAGAATCATCTCTTAGCACAATCTCATACAAAGAGCAGAGTTACTGACTCAGCTACCTAAATCAGAAACTCTATATCCAAGAAGAGCGGCGATTGTGAGTTGATTCTGCCTAAATCCTAGACGCTAATACAAGCCACTATTTATAGACAATAAAAACTGATCATGGATTAGCCATACCTCTAA
Organism: Triturus cristatus; assembly: GCF_964204655.1. NCBI lineage: Eukaryota > Metazoa > Chordata > Amphibia > Caudata > Salamandridae > Triturus > Triturus cristatus. Next base: position 1,473,305,266 of record NC_140591.1, on the reverse strand, counting down.
CCTATAATAGTATGTGACTACCCAGCCCTTAACCCCGCTGCATTTCGTAATTCTCCACAACTTGCTTACAGCAGCATCATGCCCGAGGAGTAGAGCCACTGACTCAGCTACCCAAATCAGCGCCTCCATTTCCATGAGCAGCGACTCTGCCTTGACCCTGAAAGTTCAGTCTATTTATTGATTATAAACTATGATCCAGGCCCAGTTCAGGTTCCCAACTATATGCGACTGGGACTACTCGATCCCCTTTATTACTATCCACAGCAGAATCATCTCTTAGCACAATCTCATACAAAGAGCAGAGTTAATGACTCAGCTACCTAAATCAGACACTCATATCCAAGAAGAGCGGCCCTTGTGAGTTGATTCTGCCTAAATCCTAGACGCTAATACAAGCCACTATTTATAGATTATAAAAACTGATCCTGGATTCGCTATATCTCTAACGTATAATAGTATGCCACTACTCAGCGCCAAACCGCCTTGCATTTCGCATTTCGAAACACTTCAGAACACGCTTCCAGCAGTACCACACCCGAGGATAAGAGCCACTGACTCAGCTACCCAAATCAGCGCCTCCATTTCCAAGAGCAGCGACTCTGCCTTGACACTGGTACCTCAATCTATTTATGGATTCATAATTAATATCCACGCCCAATTCAGCTCCCCAACTAGAAGCGACTGGGACGACTCAACCCTGTGCATTACAATCTACTGCAGAATCCTCTCATAGCACAATCTCATACAAAGAGCAGAGTCACTGACTCAGCTACCAAAATCAGACACTCTATATCCAAGAAGAGCGGCCATTGTGAGTTGATTCTGCCTAAATCCTAGACACTAATACAAGCCACTATTTATAGATTATAAAAACTGATCCTGGATTCGCTATATCTCTAAAGTATAATAGTATGCGACTACTCAGCGCCAAACCGCCTTTCATTTTGCATTTCGAAACACTTCAGAACACGCTTCCAGCAGTACCACACCCGAGGATAAGAGCCACTGACTCAGCTACCCAAATCAGCGCCTCCAATTCCAAGAGCAGCGACTCTGCCTTGACACTGGTACCTCAATCTATTTATGGATTAAAAACTAATATCCACGCTTAATTCAGCTCCCCAACTAAAAGCGACTAGGACGACTCATCCCTGTGCATTACAATCTACTGCAGAATCCTCTCATAGCACAATCTCATACAAAGAGCAGAGTCACTGACTCAGCTACCCAAATCAGACACTCTATATCCAAGAAGAGTGGCCATTGTGAGTTGATTCTGCCTAAATCCTAGACGCTAATACAAGCCACTATTTATAGACAATAAAAACTGATCATGGATTAGGCATACCTCTAACCTATAATAGTATGTGACTAACCAGCCCTTAACCCCGCTGAATTTCGTAATTCTCAACAACCCGCTTACAGCAGCATCATGCCCGAGGAGTAGAGCCACTGACTCAGCTACCCAAATCAGCGCCTCCATTTCCAAGAGCAGCGACTCTGCCTTGACCCTGAAAGCTCAGTCTATTTATTGATTATAAACTATGATCCAGGCCCAGTTCAGGTTCCCAACTATATGCGACTGGGACTACTCAATCCCCTTTATTACAGTCCACAGCAGAATCATCTCTGAGCACAATCTCATACAAAGAGCAGAGTTACTGACTCAGCTACCTAAATCAGACACTCTATATCTAAGAAGAGCGGCCATTGTGAGTTGATTCTGCCTAAATCCTAGACGCTAATACAAGCCACTATTTATAGACAATAAAAACTGATCGTGGATTAGCCATACCTCTAACCTATAATAGTATGTGACTACCCAGCCCTTAACCCCGCTGCATTTCGTAATTCTCCACAACCCGCTTACAGCAGCATCATGCCCGAGGAGTATAGCCACTGACTCAGCTACCCAAATCAGCGCCTCCATTTCCAAGAGCAGCGACTCTGCCTTGACCCTGAAAGCTCAGTCTATTTATTGATTATAAACTATGATCCAGGCCCAGTTCAGGTTCCCAACTATATGCGACTGGGACTACTCAATCCCCTTTATTACAATCCACAGCAGAATCATCTCTGAGCACAATCTCATGCAAAGAGCAGAGTTACTGACTCAGCTACCTAAATCAGACACTCTATATCTAAGAAGAGCGGCCATTGTGAGTTGATTCTGCCGAAATCCTAGACGCTAATACAAGCCACTATTTATAGATTATAAAAACTGATCCTGGATTCGCTATATCTCTAAAGTATAATAGTATGCGACTACTCAGCGCCAAAGCGCCTTGCATTTCGCATTTCAAAACACTTCAGAACACGCTTCCAGCAGTACCACACCCGAGGATAAGAGCCACTGACTCAGCTACCCAAATCAGCGCCTCCATTTGCAAGAGAAGCGACTCTGCCTTGACACTGGTACCTCAATCTATTTATGGATTCATAATTAATATCCACGCCCAATTCAGCTTCCCAACTAGAAGCGACTGGGACGACTCAACCCTGTGCATTACAATCTACTGCAGAATCCTCTCATAGCACAATCTCATACAAAGAGCAGAGTCACTGACTCAGCTACCCACATCAGACACTCTATATCCAAGAAGAGTGGGCATTGTGAGTTGATTCTGCCTAAATCCTAGACGCTAATACAAGCCACTATTTATAGACAATAAAAACTGATCATGGATTAGCCATACCTCTAACCTATAATAGTATGTGACTACCCAGCCCTTAACCCCGCTGCATTTCGTAATTCTCCACAACCCGCTTACAGCAGCATCATGCCCGAGGAGTAGAGCCACTGACTCAGCTACCCAAATCAGCGCCTCCATTTCCAAGAGCAGCGACTCTGCCTTGACCCTGAAAGCTCAGTCTATTTATTGATTATAAACTATGATCCAGGCCCAGTCAGGTTCCCAACGATATGCGACTGGGACTACTCAATCCCCTTTATTACAATCCACAGCAGAATCATCTCTTCGCACAATCTCATACAAAGAGCAGAGTTACTGACTAAGCTACCTAAATCAGACACTCTATATCGAAGAAGAGCGGCCATTGTGAGTTGATTCTGCCTAAATCCTAGACGCTAATACAAGCCACTATTTATAGATTATAAAAACTGATCCTGGATTCGCTATATTTCTAACGTATAATAGTATGCGATTACTCAGTGCCAAACCGCCTTGCATTTCGCATTTCGAAACACTTCAGAACACGCTTCCAGCAGTACCACACCCGAGGATAAGAGCCACTGACTCAGCTACCCAAATCAGCGCCTCCATTTCCAAGAGCAGCGACTCTGCCTTGACACTGGTACCTCAATCTATTTATGGATTCATAATTAATATCCACGCCCAATTCAGCTCCCCAACTAGAAACGACTGGGACGACTCAACCCTGTGCATTACAATCTACTGCAGAATCCTCTCATAGCACAATCTCATACAAAGAGCAGAGTCACTGACTCAGCTACCCACATCAGACACTCTATATCCAAGAAGAGCGGCCATTGTGAGTTGATTCTGCCTAAATCCTAGACACTAATACAAGCCACTATTTATAGATTAGAAAAACTGATCCTGGATTCGCTATATCTCTAAAGTATAATAGTATGCGACTACTCAGCGCCAAACCGCCTTGCATTTCGCATTTCGAAACACGTCAGAACACGCTTCCAGCAGTACCACACCCGAGGATAAGAGCCACTGACTCTGCTACCAAAATCAGCGCCTCCATTTCAAAGAGCAGCGACGCTGCCTTGACACTGGTACCTCATCTATTTATGGATTAAAAACTAATCCCCACGCCTATTTCAGCTCCCCAACTAGAAGCGACTGGGACGACTCATCCCTGTGCATTACAATCTACTGCAGAATCCTCTCATAGCACAATCTCATACAAAGAGCAGAGTCACTGATTAAGCTACCCAAATCAGACACTCTATATCCAAGAAGAGTGGCCATTGTGAGTTGATTCTGCCTAAATCCTAGACGCTAATACAAGCCACTATTTATAGACAATAAAAACTGATCGTGGATTAGCCATACCTCTAACCTATAATAGTATGTGACTACCCAGCCCTTAACCCCGCTGCATTTCGTAATTCTCCACAACCCGCTTACAGCAGCATCATGCCCGAGGAGTATAGCCACTGACTCAGCTACCCAAATCAGCGCCTCCATTTCCAAGAGCAGCGACTCTGCCTTGACCCTGAAAGCTCAGTCTATTTATTGATTATAAACTATGATCCAGGCCCAGTTCAGGTTCCCAACTATATGCGACTGGGACTACTCAATCCCCTTTATTACAATCCACAGCAGAATCATCTCTGAGCACAATCTCATACAAAGAGCAGAGTTTCTGACTCAGTTACCTAAATCAGACACTCTATATCCAAGAAGAGCGGCCATTGTGAGTTGATTCTGCCTAAATCCTAGACGCTAATACAAGCCACTATTTATAGATTATAAAAACTGATCCTGGATTCGCTATATCTCTAACGTATAATAGTATGCGATAACTCAGCGCCAAACCGCCTTGCATTTCGCATTTCGAAACACTTCAGAACACGCTTCCAGCAGTACCACACCCGAGGATAAGAGCCACTGACTCAGCTACCCAAATCAGCGCCTCCATTTCCAAGAGCAGCGACTCTGCCTTGACACTGGTACCTCAATCTATTTATGGATTCATAATTAATATCCACGCCCAATTCAGCTCCCCAACTAGAAGCGACTGGGACGACTCACCCCTGTGCATTACAATCTACTGCAGAATCCTCTCATAGCACAATCTCATACAAAGAGCAGAGTCACTGACTCAGCTACCCACATCAGACACTCTATATCCAAGAAGAGTGGCCATTGTGAGTTGATTCTGCCTAAATCGTAGACGATAATACAAGCCACTATTTATAGACAATAAAAACTGATCATGGATTAGCCATACCTCTAACCTATAATAGTATGTGACTACCCAGCCCTTAACCCCGCTGCATTTCGTAATTCTCCACAACCCGCTTACAGCAGCATCAAGCCCGAGGAGTAAAGCCACTGACTCAGCTACCCAAATCAGCGCCTCCATTTCCAAGAGCAGCGACTCTGCCTTGACCCTGAAAGCTCAGTCTATTTATTGATTATAAACTATGATCCAGGCCCAGTTCAGGTTCCCAACTATATGCGACTGGGACTACTCAATCCCCTTTATTACAATCCACAGCAGAATCATCTCTTAGCACAATCTCATACAAAGAGCAGAGTTAATGACTCAGCTACCTAAATCAGACACTCTATATCCAAGAAGAGAGGCCATTATGAGTTGATTCTGCCTAAATCCTAGACGCTAATACAAGCCACTATTTATAGATTATAGAAACTGATCCTGGATTCGCTATATCTCTAACGTATAATAGTATGCGACTACTCAGCGCCAAACCGCCTTGCATTTCGCATTTCGAAACACTTCAGAACACGCTTCCAGCAGTACCACACCCGAGGATAAGAGCCACTGACTCAGCTACCCAAATCAGCGCCTCCATTTCCAAGAGCAGCGACTCTGCCTTGACACTGGTACCTCAATCTATTTATGGATTCATAATTAATATCCACGCCCAATTCAGCTCCCCAACTAGAAGCGACTGGGACGACTCAACCCTGTGCATTACAATCTACTGCAGAATCCTCTCATAGCACAATCTCATACAAAGAGCAGAGTCACTGACTCAGCTACCCAAATCAGACACTCTATATCCAAGAAGAGTGGCCATTGTGAGTTGATTCTGCCTAAATCCTAGACGCTATCACAAGCCACTATTTATAGACAATAAAAACTGATCATGGATTAGCCATACCTCTAACCTATAATAGTATGTGACTACCCAGCCCTTAACCCCGCTGAATTTCGTAATTCTCCACAACCCGCTTACAGCAGCATCATGCCCGAGGAGTAGAGCCACTGACTCAGCTACCCAAATCAGCGCCTCCATTTCCAAGAGCAGCGACTCTGCCTTGACCCTGAAAGCTCAGTCTATTTATTGATTATAAACTATAATCCAGGCCCAGTTCAGGTTCCCAACTATATGCGACTGGGACTACTCAATCCCCTTTATTACAATCAACAGCAGAATCATCTCTTAGCACAATCTCATACAAAGAGCAGAGTTACTGACTCAGCTACCTAAATCAGAAACTCTATATCCAAGAAGAGCGGCGATTGTGAGTTGATTCTGCCTAAATCCTAGACGCTAATACAAGCCACTATTTATAGACAATAAAAACTGATCATGGATTAGCCATACCTCTAACCTATAATAGTATGTGACTACCCAGCCCTTAACCCCGCTGCATTTCGTAATTCTCCACAACTTGCTTACAGCAGCATCATGCCCGAGGAGTAGAGCCACTGACTCAGCTACCCAAATCAGCGCCTCCATTTCCATGAGCAGCGACTCTGCCTTGACCCTGAAAGTTCAGTCTATTTATTGATTATAAACTATGATCCAGGCCCAGTTCAGGTTCCCAACTATATGCGACTGGGACTACTCGATCCCCTTTATTACTATCCACAGCAGAATCATCTCTTAGCACAATCTCATACAAAGAGCAGAGTTAATGACTCAGCTACCTAAATCAGACACTCATATCCAAGAAGAGTGGCCCTTGTGAGTTGATTCTGCCTAAATCCTAGACGCTAATACAAGCCACTATTTATAGATTATAAAAACTGATCCTGGATTCGCTATATCTCTAACGTATAATAGTATGCCACTACTCAGCGCCAAACCGCCTTGCATTTCGCATTTCGAAACACTTCAGAACACGCTTCCAGCAGTACCACACCCGAGGATAAGAGCCACTGACTCAGCTACCCAAATCAGCGCCTCCATTTCCAAGAGCAGCGACTCTGCCTTGACACTGGTACCTCAATCTATTTATGGATTCATAATTAATATCCATGCCCAATTCAGCTCCCCAACTAGAAGCGACTGGGACGACTCAACCCTGTGCATTACAATCTACTGCAGAATCCTCTCATAGCACAATCTCATACAAAGAGCAGAGTCACTGACTCAGCTACCAAAATCAGACACTCTATATCCAAGAAGAGCGGCCATTGTGAGTTGATTCTGCCTAAATCCTAGACACTAATACAAGCCACTATTTATAGATTATAAAAACTGATCCTGGATTCGCTATATCTCTAAAGTATAATAGTATGCGACTACTCAGCGCCAAACCGCCTTGCATTTTGCATTTCGAAACACTTCAGAACACGCTTCCAGCAGTACCACACCCGAGGATAAGAGCCACTGACTCAGCTACCCAAATCAGCGCCTCCAATTCCAAGAGCAGCGACTCTGCCTTGACACTGGTACCTCAATCTATTTATGGATTAAAAACTAATATCCACGCTTAATTCAGCTCCCCAACTAAAAGCGACTAGGACGACTCATCCCTGTGCATTACAATCTACTGCAGAATCCTCTCATAGCACAATCTCATACAAAGAGCAGAGTCACTGACTCAGCTACCCAAATCAGACACTCTATATCCAAGAAGAGTGGCCATTGTGAGTTGATTCTGCCTAAATCCTAGACGCTAATACAAGCCACTATTTATAGACAATAAAAACTGATCATGGATTAGGCATACCTCTAACCTATAATAGTATGTGACTACCCAGCCCTTAACCCCGCTGAATTTCGTAATTCTCAACAACCCGCTTACAGCAGCATCATGCCCGAGGAGTAGAGCCACTGACTCAGCTACCCAAATCAGCGCCTCCATTTCCAAGAGCAGCGACTCTGCCTTGACCCTGAAAGCTCAGTCTATTTATTGATTATAAACTATGATCCAGGCCCAGTTCAGGTTCCCAACTATATGCGACTGGGACTACTCAATCCCCTTTATTACAGTCCACAGCAGAATCATCTCTGAGCACAATCTCATACAAAGAGCAGAGTTACTGACTCAGCTACCTAAATCAGACACTCTATATCTAAGAAGAGCGGCCATTGTGAGTTGATTCTGCCTAAATCCTAGACGCTAATACAAGCCACTATTTATAGACAATAAAAACTGATCGTGGATTAGCCATACCTCTAACCTATAATAGTATGTGACTACCCAGCCCTTAACCCCGCTGCATTTCGTAATTCTCCACAACCCGCTTACAGCAGCATCATGCCCGAGGAGTATAGCCACTGACTCAGCTACCCAAATCAGCGCCTCCATTTCCAAGAGCAGCGACTCTGCCTTGACCCTGAAAGCTCAGTCTATTTATTGATTATAAACTATGATCCAGGCCCAGTTCAGGTTCCCAACTATATGCGACTGGGACTACTCAATCCCCTTTATTACAATCCACAGCAGAATCATCTCTGAGCACAATCTCATGCAAAGAGCAGAGTTACTGACTCAGCTACCTAAATCAGACACTCTATATCTAAGAAGAGCGGCCATTGTGAGTTGATTCTGCCGAAATCCTAGACGCTAATACAAGCCACTATTTATAGATTATAAAAACTGATCCTGGATTCGCTATATCTCTAAAGTATAATAGTATGCGACTACTCAGCGCCAAAGCGCCTTGCATTTCGCATTTCAAAACACTTCAGAACACGCTTCCAGCAGTACCACACCCGAGGATAAGAGCCACTGACTCAGCTACCCAAATCAGCGCCTCCATTTGCAAGAGAAGCGACTCTGCCTTGACACTGGTACCTCAATCTATTTATGGATTCATAATTAATATCCACGCCCAATTCAGCTTCCCAACTAGAAGCGACTGGGACGACTCAACCCTGTGCATTACAATCTACTGCAGAATCCTCTCATAGCACAATCTCATACAAAGAGCAGAGTCACTGACTCAGCTACCCACATCAGACACTCTATATCCAAGAAGAGTGGGCATTGTGAGTTGATTCTGCCTAAATCCTAGACGCTAATACAAGCCACTATTTATAGACAATAAAAACTGATCATGGATTAGCCATACCTCTAACCTATAATAGTATGTGACTACCCAGCCCTTAACCCCGCTGCATTTCGTAATTCTCCACAACCCGCTTACAGCAGCATCATGCCCGAGGAGTAGAGCCACTGACTCAGCTACCCAAATCAGCGCCTCCATTTCCAAGAGCAGCGACTCTGCCTTGACCCTGAAAGCTCAGTCTATTTATTGATTATAAACTATGATCCAGGCCCAGTCAGGTTCCCAACGATATGCGACTGGGACTACTCAATCCCCTTTATTACAATCCACAGCAGAATCACCTCTTCGCACAATCTCATACAAAGAGCAGAGTTACTGACTAAGCTACCTAAATCAGACACTCTATATCGAAGAAGAGCGGCCATTGTGAGTTGATTCTGCCTAAATCCTAGACGCTAATACAAGCCACTATTTATGGATTATAAAAACTGATCCTGGATTCGCTATATTTCTAACGTATAATAGTATGCGATTACTCAGTGCCAAACCGCCTTGCATTTCGCATTTCGAAACACTTCAGAACACGCTTCCAGCAGTACCACACCCGAGGATAAGAGCCACTGACTCAGCTACCCAAATCAGCGCCTCCAATTCCAAGAGCAGCGACTCTGCCTTGACACTGGTACCTCAATCTATTTATGGATTAAAAACTAATATCCACGCTTAATTCAGCTCCCCAACTAAAAGCGACTGGGACGACTCATCCCTGTGCATTACAATCTACTGCAGAATCCTCTCATAGCACAATCTCATACAAAGAGCAGAGTCACTGACTCAGCTACCCAAATCAGACACGCTATATCCAAGAAGAGTGGCCATTGTGAGTTGATTCTGCCTAAATCCTAGACGCTAATACAAGCCACTATTTATAGACAATAAAAACTGATCATGGATTAGCCATACCTCTAACCTATAATAGTATGTGACTACCCAGCCCTTAACCCCGCTGAATTTCGTAATTCTCAACAACCCGCTTACAGCAGCATCATGCCCGAGGAGTAGAGCCACTGACTCAGCTACCCAAATCAGCGCCTCCATTTCCAAGAGCAGCGACTCTGCCTTGACCCTGAAAGCTCAGTCTATTTATTGATTATAAACTATGATCCAGGCCCAGTTTAGGTTCCCAACTATATGCGACTGGGACTACTCAATCCCCTTTATTACAATCCACAGCAGAATCATCTCTGAGCACAATCTCATACAAAGAGCAGAGTTACTGACTCAGCTACCTAAATCAGACACTCTATATCTAAGAAGAGCGGCCATTGTGAGTTGATTCTGCCTAAATCCTAGACGCTAATACAAGCCACTATTTATAGACAATAAAAACTGATCGTGGATTAGCCATACCTCTAACCTATAATAGTATGTGACTACCCAGCCCTTAACCCCGCTGCATTTCGTAATTCTCCACAACCCGCTTACAGCAGCATCATGCCCGAGGAGTATAGCCACTGACTCAGCTACCCAAATCAGCGCCTCCATTTCCAAGAGCAGCGACTCTGCCTTGACCCTGAAAGCTCAGTCTATTTATTGATTATAAACTATGATCCAGGCCCAGTTCAGGTTCCCAACTATATGCGACTGGGACTACTCAATCCCCTTTATTACAATCCACAGCAGAATCATCTCTGAGCACAATCTCATACAAAGAGCAGAGTTACTGACTCAGCTACCTAAATCAGACACTCTATATCTAAGAAGAGCGGCCATTGTGAGTTGGTTCTGCCTAAATCCTAGACGCTAATACAAGCCACTATTTATAGATTATAAAAACTGATCCTGGATTCGCTATATCTCTAAAGTATAATAGTATGCGACTACTCAGCGCCAAAGCGCCTTGCATTTCGCATTTCAAAACACTTCAGAACACGCTTCCAGCAGTACCACACCCGAGGATAAGAGCCACTGACTCAGCTACCCAAATCAGCGCCTCCATTTCCAAGAGCAGCGACTCTGCCGTGACACTGGTACCTCAATCTATTTATGGATTCATAATTAATATCCACGCCCAATTCAGCTCCCCAACTAGAAGCGACTGGGACGACTCAACCCTGTGCATTACAATCTACTGCAGAATCCTCTCATAGCACAATCTCATACAAAGAGCAGAGTCACTGACTCAGCTACCCACATCAGACACTCTATATCCAAGAAGAGTGGCCATTGTGAGTTGATTCTGCCTAAATCGTAGACGATAATACAAGCCACTATTTATAGACAATAAAAACTGATCATGGATTAGCCATACCTCTAACCTATAATAGTATGTGACTACCCAGCCCTTAACCCCGCTGCATTTCGTAATTCTCCACAACCCGCTTACAGCAGCATCATGCCCGAGGAGTAGAGCCACTGACTCAGCTACCCAAATCAGCGCCTCCATTTCCAAGAGCAGCGACTCTGCCTTGACCCTGAAAGCTCAGTCTATTTATTGATTATAAACTATGATCCAGGCCCAGTCAGGTTCCCAACGAAATGCGACTGGGACTACTCAATCCCCTTTATTACAATCCACAGCAGAATCATCTCTTCGCACAATCTCATACAAAGAGCAGAGTTACTGACTAAGCTACCTAAATCAGACACTCTATATCCAAGAAGAGCGGCCATTGTGAGTTGATTCTGCCTAAATCCTAGACGCTAATACAAGCCACTATTTATAGATTATAAAAACTGATCCTGGATTCGCTATATCTCTAACGTATAATAGTATGCGATTACTCAGTGCCAAACCGCCTTGCATTTCGCATTTCGAAACACTTCAGAACACGCTTCCAGCAGTACCACACCCGAGGATAAGAGCCACTGACTCAGCTACCCAAATCAGCGCCTCCAATTCCAAGAGCAGCGACTCTGCCTTGACACTGGTACCTCAATCTATTTATGGATTAAAAACTAATATCCACGCTTAATTCAGCTCCCCAACTAAAAGCGACTGGGACGACTCATCCCTGTGCATTACAATCTACTGCAGAATCCTCTCATAGCACAATCTCATACAAAGATCAGAGTCACTGACTCAGCTACCTAAATCAGACACTCTATATCCAAGAAGAGTGGCCATTGTGAGTTGATTCTGCCTAAATCCTAGACGCTAATACAAGCAACTATTTATAGACAATAAAAACTAATCATGGATTTGCCATACCTCTAACCTATAATAGTATGAGAGTACCCAGCCCTTAACCCCGCTGCATTTCGTAATTCTCCACAACTCGCTTACAGCAGCATCATGCCCGAGGAGTAGAGCCACTGACTCAGCTACCCAAATCAGCGCCTCCAATTCCAAGAGCAGCGAATCTGCCTTGACACTGGTACCTCAATCTATTTATGGATTAAAAACTAATATCCACACCTAATTCAGCTCCCCAACTAGAAGCGACTGGGACGACTCATCCCTGTGCATTACAATCTACTGCAGAATCCTCTCATAGCACAATCTCATACAAAGAGCAGAGTCACTGACTCAGCTACCCAAATCAGACACTCATATCCAAGAAGAGTGGCCATTGTGAGTTGATTCTGCCTAAATCCTAGACGCTAATACAAGCCACTATTTATAGACAATAAAAACTGATCGTGGATTAGCTATACCTCTAACCTATAATAGTATGTGACTACCCAGCCCTTAAAACCGCTGCATTTCGTAATTCTCCACAACCCGCTTACAGCAGCATCATGCCCGAGGAGTAGAGCCACTGACTCAGCTACCCAAATCAGCGCCTCCATTTCCAAGAGCAGCGACTCTGCCTTGACCCTGAAAGCTCAGTCTATTTATTGATTATAAACTATGATCCAGGCCCAGTTCAGGTTCCCAACTATATGCGACTGGGACTACTCAATCCCCTTTATTACAATCCACAGCAGAATCATCTCTGAGCACAATCTCATACAAAGAGCAGAGTTACTGACTCAGCTACCTAAATCAGACACTCTATATCTAAGAAGAGCGGCCATTGTGAGTTGATTCTGCCTAAATCTTAGACGCTAATACAAGCCACTATTTATAGATTATAAAAACTGATCCTGGATTCGCTATATCTCTAAAGTATAATAGTATGCGACTACTCAGCGCCAAGCGCCTTGCATTTCGCATTTCAAAACACTTCAGAACACGCTTCCAGCAGTACCACACCCGAGGATAAGAGCCACTGACTTAGCTAACCAAATCAGCGCCTCCATTTCCAAGAGCAGCGACTCTGCCTTGACACTGGTACCTCAATCTATTTATGGATTCATAATTAATATCCACGCCCAATTCAGCTCCCCAACTAGAAGCGACTGGGATGACTCAACCCTGTGCATTACAATCTACTGCAGAATCCTCTCATAGCACAATCTCATACAAAGAGCAGAGTCACTGACTCAGCTACCCAAATCAGACACTCTATATGCAAGAAGAGTGGCCATTGTGAGTTGATTCTGCCTAAATCGCAGACGATAATACAAGCCACTATTTATAGACAATAAAAACTGATCATGGATTAGCCATACCTCTAACCTATAATAGTATGTGACTACCCAGCCCTTAACCCCGCTGCATTTCGTAATTCTCCACAACCCGCTTACAGCAGCATCATGCCCGAGGAGTAGAGCCACTGACTCAGCTACCCAAATCAGCGCCTCCATTTCCAAGAGCAGCGACTCTGCCTTGACCCTGAAAGCTCAGTCTATTTATTGATTATAAACTATGATCCAGGCACAGTTCAGGTTCCCAACTATATGCGACTGGGACTACTCAAACCCCTTTATTACAATCCACAGCAGAATCATCTCTTAGCACAATCTCATACAAAGAGCAGAGTTACTGACTCAGCTACCTAAATCAGACACTCTATATCCAAGAAGAGCGGCCATTGTGAGTTGATTCTGCCTAAATCCTAGACGCTAATACAAGCCACTATTTATAGATTATAAAAACTGATCCTGGATTCGCTATATCTCTAACGTATAATAGTATGCGACTACTCAGCTCCAAACCGCCTTGCATTTCGCATTTCGAAACACTTCAGAACACGCTTCCAGCAGTACCACACCCGAGGATAAGAGCCACTGACTCAGCTACCAAAATCAGCGCCTCCATTTCCAAGAGCAGCGACTCTGCCTTGACACTGGTACCTCAATCTATTTATGGATTAAAAACTAATATCCACGCCTATTTCAGCTCCCCAACTAAAAGCGACTGGGACGACTCATCCCTGTGCATTACAATCTACTGCAGAATCCTCTCATAGCACAATCTCATACAAAGAGCAGAGTCACTGACTCAGCTACCCAAATCAGACACTCTATATCCAAGAAGAGTGGCCATTGTGAGTTGATTCTGCCTAAATCGTAGACGCTAATACAAGCCACTATTTATAGACAATAAAAACTGATCATGGAATAGCCATACTTCTAACCTATAATAGTATGTGACTACCCAGCCCTTAACCCCGCTGCATTTCGTAATTCTCCACAACCCGCTTACAGCAGCATCATGCCCGAGGAGTAGAGCCACTGACTCAGCTACCCAAATCAGCGCCTCCATTTCCAAGAGCAGCGACTCTGCCTTGACCCTGAAAGCTCAGTCTATTTATTGATTATGGAGAGGTGTGGCTCACTGGTTAGAGGCGGCAGATCCGCAAGCAGAGAATCGGCCAGGGACCAGGGTTCAATTCCCGACGCGGCAGGGTTGTGGACCAGGGTCAAAACGGACTCGATAATTCTCGCCTCGGTACCTACTCTAACCAGGAACACACTCGGCAACTCTGGGCATTAGCTTGCCTCATCTCCACAACGGCCCGCCACATTCGCCGGGGATGCCTGGTTTCACCTTGGAGATACCCAGGAGGGACCATCTCACAGGGATAGCCAGGACGGGTTCCCCAGCAGTCTACAGCGCCACGACGCCTCAGGGCAGCAGTGCGCTTTACAAGACACACACATACATTATAAACTATGATCCAGGCCCAGTTCAGGTTCCCAACTATATGCGACTGGGACTACTCAATCCCCTTTATTACAATCCACAGCAGAATCATCTCTGAGCACAATCTCATACAAAGAGCAGAGTTACTGACTCAGCTACCTAAATCAGACACTCTATATCTAAGAAGAGCGGCCATTGTGAGTTGATTCTGCCTAAATCCTAGACACTAATACAAGCCACTATTTATAGACAATAAAAACTGATCGTGGATTAGCCATACCTCTAACCTATAATAGTATGTGACTACCCAGCCCTTAACCCCGCTGCATTTCGTAATTCTCCACAACCCGCTTACACCCAAATCATGCCTGAGGAGTATAGCCACTGACTCAGCTACCCAAATCAGCGCCTCCATTTCCAAGAGCAGCGACTCTGCCTTGACCCTGAAAGCTCAGTCTATTTATTGATTATAAACTATGATCCAGGCCCAGTTCAGGTTCCCAACGATATGCGACTGGGACTACTCAATCCCCTTTATTACAATCCACAGCAGAATCATCTCTTCGCACAATCTCATACAAAGAGCAGAGTTACTGACTAAGCTACCTAAATCAGACACTCTATATCCAAGAAGAGCGGCCATTGTGATTTGATTCTGCCTAAATCCTAGACGCTAATACAAGCCACTATTTATAGATTATAAAAACTGATCCTGGATTCGCTATATCTCTAAAGTATAATAGTATGCGACTACTCAGCGCCAAAGCGCCTTGCATTTCGCATTTCAAAACACTTCAGAACACGCTTCCAGCAGTACCACACCCGAGGATAAGAGCCACTGACTCAGCTACCCAAATCAGCGCCTCCATTTCCAAGAGCAGCGACTCTGCCTTGACACTGGTACCTCAATCTATTTATAGATTCATAATTAATATCCACGCCCAATTCAGCTCCCCAACTAGAAGCGACTGGGACGACTCAACCCTGTGCATTACAATCTACTGCAGAATCCTCTCATAGCACAATCTCATACAAAGAGCAGAGTCACTGACTCAGCTACCCAAATCAGACACTCTATATCCAAGAAGAGTGGCCATTGTGAGTTGATTCTGCCTAAATCGTAGACGCTAATACAAGCCACTATTTATAGACAATAAAAACTGATCATGGATTAGCCATACCTCTAACCTATAATAGTATGTGACTACCCAGCCCTTAACCCCGCTGCATTTCGTAACTCTCCACAACCCGCTTACAGCAGCATCATGCCCGAGGAGTAGAGCCACTGACTCAGCTACCCAAATCAGCGCCTCCATTTCCAAGAGCAGCGACTCTGCCTTGACCCTGAAAGCTCAGTCTATTTATTGATTATAAACTATGATCCAGGCCCAGTCAGGTTCCCAACGATATGTGACTGGGACTACTCAATCCCCTTTATTACAATCCACAGCAGAATCATCTCTTCGCACAATCTCATACAAAGAGCAGAGTTACTGACTAAGCTACCTAAATCAGACACTCTATATCCAAGAAGAGCGGCCATTGTGAGTTGATTCTGCCTAAATCCTAGACGCTAATACAAGCCACTATTTATAGATTATAAAAACTGATCCTGGATTCGCTATATCTCTAACGTATAATAGTATGCGATTACTCAGTGCCAAACCGCCTTGCATTTCGCATTTCGAAACACTTCAGAACACGCTTCCAGCAGTACCACACCCGAGGATAAGAGCCACTGACTCAGCTACCCAAATCAGCGCCTCCAATTCCAAGAGCAGCGACTCTGCATTGACACTGGTACCTCAATCTATTTATGGATTAAAAACTAATATCCACGCTTAATTCAGCTCCCCAACTAAAAGCGACTGGGACGACTCATCCCTGTGCATTACAATCTACTGCAGAATCCTCTCATAGCACAATCTCATACAAAGAGCAGAGTCACTGACTCAGCTACCCAAATCAGACACTCTATATCCAAGAAGAGTGGCCATTGTGAGTTGATTCTGCCTAAATCCTAGACGCTAATACAAGCCACTATTTATAGACAATAAAAACTGATCATGGATTAGCCATACCTCTAACCTATAATAGTATGTGACTACCCAGCCCTTAACCCCGCTGAATTTCGTAATTCTCCACAACCCGCTTACAGCAGCATCATGCCCGAGGAGTAGAGCCACTGACTCAGCTACCCAAATCAGCGCCTCCATTTCCAAGAGCAGCGACTCTGCCTTGACCCTGAAAGCTCAGTCTATTTATTGATTATAAACTATGATCCAGGCCCAGTTCAGGTTCCCAACTATATGCGACTGGGACTACTCAATCCCCTTTATTACAATCCACAGCAGAATCATCTCTGAGCACAATCTCATACAAAGAGCAGAGTTACTGACTCAGCTACCTAAATCAGACACTCTATATCTAAGAAGAGCGGCCATTGTGAGTTGGTTCTGCCTAAATCCTAGACGCTAATACAAGCCACTATTTATAGATTATAAAAACTGATCCTGGATTCGCTATATCTCTAAAGTATAATAGTATGCGACTACTCAGCGCCAAAGCGCCTTGCATTTCGCATTTCAAAACACTTCAGAACACGCTTCCAGCAGTACCACACCCGAGGATAAGAGCCACTGACTCAGCTACCCAAATCAGCGCCTCCATTTCCAAGAGCAGCGACTCTGCCGTGACACTGGTACCTCAATCTATTTATGGATTCATAATTAATATCCACGCCCAATTCAGCTCCCCAACTAGAAGCGACTGGGACGACTCAACCCTGTGCATTACAATCTACTGCAGAATCCTCTCATAGCACAATCTCATACAAAGAGCAGAGTCACTGACTCAGCTACCCACATCAGACACTCTATATCCAAGAAGAGTGGCCATTGTGAGTTGATTCTGCCTAAATCGTAGACGATAATACAAGCCACTATTTATAGACAATAAAAACTGATCATGGATTAGCCATACCTCTAACCTATAATAGTATGTGACTACCCAGCCCTTAACCCCGCTGCATTTCGTAATTCTCCACAACACGCTTACAGCAGCATCATGCCCGAGGAGTAGAGCCACTGACTCAGCTACCCAAATCAGCGCCTCCATTTCCAAGAGCAGCGACTCTGCCTTGACCCTGAAAGCTCAGTCTATTTATTGATTATAAACTATGATCCAGGCCCAGTCAGGTTCCCAACGATATGCGACTGGGACTACTCAATCCCCTTCATTACAATCCACAGCAGAATCATCTCTTCGCACAATCTCATACAAAGAGCAGAGTTACTGACTAAGCTACCTAAATCAGACACTCTATATCCAAGAAGAGCGGCCATTGTGAGTTGATTCTGCCTAAATCCTAGACGCTAATACAAGCCACTATTTATAGATTATAAAAACTGATCCTGGATTCGCTATATCTCTAACGTATATTAGTATGCGATTACTCAGTGCCAAACCGCCTTGCATTTCGCATTTCGAAACACTTCAGAACACGCTTCCAGCAGTACCACACCCGAGGATAAGAGCCACTGACTCAGCTACCCAAATCAGCGCCTCCAATTCCAAGAGCAGCGACTCTGCCTTGACACTGGTACCTCAATCTATTTATGGATTAAAAACTAATATCCACGCTTAATTCAGCTCCCCAACTAAAAGCGACTGGGACGACTCATCCCTGTGCATTACAATCTACTGCAGAATCCTCTCATAGCACAATCTCATACAAAGAGCAGAGTCACTGACTCAGCTACCTAAATCAGACACTCTATATCCAAGAAGAGTGGCCATTGTGAGTTGATTCTGCCTAAATCCTAGACGCTAATACAAGCAACTATTTATAGACAATAAAAACTAATCATGGATTTGCCATACCTCTAACCTATAATAGTATGAGAGTACCCAGCCCTTAACCCCGCTGCATTTCGTAATTCTCCACAACCCGCTTACAGCAGCATCATGCCCGAGGAGTAGAGCCACTGACTCAGCTACCCAAATCAGCGCCTCCATTTCCAAGAGCAGCGACTCTGCCTTGACCCTGAAAGCTCAGTCTATTTATTGATTATAAACTATAATCCAGGCCCAGTTCAGGTTCCCAACTATATGCGACTGGGACTACTCGATCCCCTTTATTACAATCCACAGCAGAATCATCTCTTAGCACAATCTCATACAAAGAGCAGAGTTAATGACTCAGCTACCTAAATCAGACACTCATATCCAAGAAGAGCGGCCATTGTGAGTTGATTCTGCCTAAATCCTAGACGCTAATACAAGCCACTATTTATAGATTATAAAATCTGATCCTGGATTCGCTATATCTCTAACGTATAATAGTATGCGACTACTCAGCGCCAAACCGCCTTGCATTTCGCATTTCGAAACACTTCAGAACACGCTTCCAGCAGTACCACACCCGAGGATAAGAGCCACTGACTCAGCTACCCAAATCAGCGCCTCCATTTCTAAGAGCAGCGACTCTGCCTTGACACTGGTACCTCAATCTATTTATGGATTCATAATTAATATCCACGCCCACTTCAGCTCCCCAACTAGAAGCGACTGGGACGACTCAACCCTGTGCATTACAATCTACTGCAGAATCCTCTCATAGCACAATCTCATACAAAGAGCAGAGTCACTGACTCAGCTACCCAAATCAGACACTCTATATCCAAGAAGAGTGGCCATTGTGAGTTGATTCTGCCTAAATCCTAGACGCTAATACAAGCCACTATTTATAGACAATAAAAACTGATCATGGATTAGCCATACCTCTAACCTATAATAGTATGTGACTACCCAGCCCTTAACCCCGCTGCATTTCGTAATTCTCCACAACTCACTTACAGCAGCATCATGCCCGAGGAGTAGAGCCACTGACTCAGGTACCCAAATCAGCGCCTCCATTTCAAAGAGCAGCGACTCATCCTTGACCCTGAAAGCTCAGTCTATTTATTGATTATAAACTATGATCCACGCCCAGTTCAGGTTCCCAACTATATGCGACTGGGACTACTCGATCCCCTTCATTACAATCCACAGCAGAATCATCTCTTAGCACAATCTCATACAAAGAGCAGAGTTAATGACTCAGCTACCTAAATCAGACACTCATATCCAAGAAGAGCGGCCATTGTGAGTTGATTCTGCCTAAATCCTAGACGCTAATACAAGCCACTATTTATAGATTATAAAAACTGATCCTGGATTCGCTATATCTCTAACGTATAATAGTATGCGACTACTCAGCGCCAAACCGCCTTGCATTTCGCATTTCGAAACACTTCAGGACACGCTTCCAGCAGTACCACTCCCGAGGATAAGAGCCACTGACTCAGCTACCCAAATCAGCGCCTCCATTTCCAAGAGCAGCGACTCTGCCTTTGCACTGGTACCTCAATCTATTTATGGATTAAAAACTAATATCCACGCCTATTTCAGCTCCCCAACTAGAAGCGACTGGGACGACTCATCCCTGTGCATTACAATCTACTGCAGAATCCTCTCATAGCACAATCTCATACAAAGAGCAGAGTCACTGACTCAGCTACCCAAATCAGACACTCTATATCCAAGAAGAGTGGCCATTGTGAGTTGATTCTGCCAAAACCTAGACGCTAATACAAGCCACTATTTATAGACAATAAAAACTGATCGTGGATTAGCCATACCTCTAACCTATAATAGTATGTGACTACCCAGCCCTTAACCCCGCTGCATTTCGTAATTCTCCACAACTCGCTTACAGCAGCATCATGGCCGAGGAGTAGAGCCACTGACTCAGCTACCCAAATCAGCGCCTCCATTTCCATGAGCAGCGACTCTGCCTTGACCCTGAAAGCTCAGTCTATTTATTGATTATAAACTATGATCCAGGCCCAGTTCAGGTTCCCAACTATATGCGACTGGGACTACTCAATCCCCTTTATTACAATCCACAGCAGAATCATCTCTTAGCACAATCTCATACAAAGAGCAGAGTTACTGACTCAGCTACCGAAATCAGACACTCTATATCCAAGAAGAGCGGCCATTGTGAGTTGACTCTGCCTAAATCCTAGACGCTAATACAAGCCATTATTTATAGACAATAAAAACTGATCGTGGATTAGCCATACCTCTAACCTATAATAGTATGTGACTAGCCAGCCCTTAACCCCGCTGCATTTCGTAATTCTCCACAACCCACTTACAGCAGCATCATGCCCGAGGAGTAGAGCCACTGACTCAGCTACCCAAATCATCGCCTCCATTTCCAAGAGCAGCCACTCTGCCTTGACCCTGAAAGCTCAGTCTATTTATTGATTATAAACTATGATCCAGGCCCAGTTCAGGTTCCCAACTATATGCGACTGGGACTACTCAATCCCCTTTATTACAATCCACAGCAGAATCATCTCTTAGCAAAATCTCATACAGAGAGCAGAGTTACTGACTCAGCTACCTAAATCAGACACTCTATATCCAAGAAGAGCGGCCATTGTGAGTTGATTCTGCCTAAATCCTAGACGCTAATACAAGCCACTATTTATAGATTATAAAAACTGATCCTGGATTCGCTATAACTCTAACGTATAATAGTATGCGACTACTCAGCGCCAAACCGCCTTGCATTTCGCATTTCGAAACACTTCAGAACACGCTTCCAGCAGTACCACACCCGAGGATAAGAGCCACTGACTCAGCTACCCAAATCAGCGCTTCCATTTCCAAGAGCAGCGACTCTGCCTTGACACTGGTACCTCAATCTATTTATGGATTCATAATTAATATCGACGCCCAATTCAGCTCCCCAACTAGAAGCGACTGGGACGACTCAACCCTGTGCATTACAATCTACTGCAGAATCCTCTCATAGAACAATCTCATACAAAGAGCAGAGTCACTGACTCAGCTACCCAAATCAGACACTCTATATCCAAGAAGAGTGGCCATTGTGAGTTGATTCTGCCTAAATCGTAGACGCTAATACAAGCCACTATTTATAGACAAATAAAACTGATCATGGATTAGCCATACCTCTAACCTATAATAGTATGTGACTACACAGCCCTTAACCCCGCTGTATTTCGTAATTCTCCACAACCCGCTTACAGCAGCATCATGCCCAAGGAGTAGAGCCACTGACTCAGCTACCCAAATCAACGCCTCCATTTCCAAGAGCAGCGACTCTGCCTTGACCCTGAAAGCTCAGTCTATTTATTGATTATAAACTATGATCCAGGCCCAGTTCAGGTTCCCAACTATATGCGACTGGGACTACTCAATCCCCTTTATTACAATCCACAGCAGAATCATCTCTTAGCACAATCTCATACAAAGACCAGAGTCACTGACTCAGCTACCCAAATCAGACACTCTATATCCAAGAAGAGCGGCCATTGTGAGTTGATTCTGCCTAAATCCTAGACGCTAATACAAGCCACTATTTATAGATTATAAAAACTGATCCTGGATTCGCTATAACTCTAACGTATAATAGTATGCGACTACTCAGCGCCAAACCGCCTTGCATTTCGCATTTCGAAACACTTCAGAACACGCTTTCAGCAGTACCACACCCGAGGATAAGAGCCACTGACTCAGCTACCCAAATCAGTGCCTCAATTTCCAAGAGCAGCGACTCTGCCTTGACACTGGTACCTCAATCTATTTATGGATTAAAAACTAATATCCACGCCTAATTCAGCTACCCAACTAGAAGCGACTGGGACGACTCATCCCTGTGCATTACAATCTACTGCAGAATCCTCTCGGAGCACAATCTCATACAAAGAGCAGAGTCACTGACTCAGCTACTCAAATCAGACACTCTATATCCAAGAAGAGTGGCCATTGTGAGTTGATTCTGCCTAAATCCTAGACGCTAATACAAGCCACTATTTATAGACAATAAAAACTGATCGTGGATTAGCCATACCTCTAACCTATAATAGTATGGGACTACCCAGCCCTTAACCCCGCTGCATTTCGCAATTCTCCACAACCCGCTTACAGCCGCATCATGCCCGAGGAGTAGAGCCACTGACTCAGCTACCCAAATCAGCACCTCCATTTCCAAGAGCAGCGACTCTGCCTTGACCCTGAAAGCTCAGTCTATTTATTGATTATAAACTATGATCCAGGCCCAGTTCAGCTTCCCAACTATATGCGACTGGGACTACTCAATCCCCTTTATTACAATCCACAGCAGAATCATCTCTTAGTAAAATCTCATACAGAGAGCAGAGTTACTGACTCAGCTACCTAAATCAGACACTCTATATCCAAGAAGAGCGGCCATTGTGAGTTGATTCTGCCTAAATCCTAGACGCTAATACAAGCCACTATTTATAGATTATAAAAACTGATCCTGGATTCGCTATATCTCTAACGTATAATAGTATGCGACTACTCAGCGCCAAACCGCCTTGCATTTCGCATTTCGAAACACTTCAGAACACGCTTCCAGTAGTACCACACCCGAGGATAAGAGCCACCGACTCAGCTACCCAAATCAGCGCCTCCATTTCCAAGAGCAGCGACTCTGCCTTGACACTGGTACCTCAATCTATTTATGGATTCAAAATTAATATCCACGCCCAATTCAGCTCCCCAAATAGAAGCGACTGGGACGACTCAACCCTGTGCATTACAATATACTGCATAATCGTCTCATAGCACAATCTCATACAAAGAGCAGAGTCACTGACTCAGCTACCCAAATCAGACACTCTATATCCAAGAAGAGTGGCCATTGTGAGTTGATTCTGCCTAAATCGTAGACGCTAATACAAGCCACTATTTATAGACAATAAAAACCGATCGTGGATTAGCCATACCTCTAACCTATAATAGTATGTGACTACCCAGCCCTTAACCCCGCTGCATTTCGTAATTCTCCACAACCCGCTTACAGCAGCATTATGCCCGAGGAGTAGAGACACTGACTCAGCTACCCAAATCAGCGCCTCCATTTCCAAAAGCAGCGACTCTGCCTTGACCCTGAAAGCTCAGTCTATTTATTGATTATAAACTATGATCCAGGCCCAGTTCAGCTTCCCAACTATATGCGAATGGGACTACTAAATCCCCTTTATTACAATCCACAGCAGAATAATCTCTTAGCACAATCTCATACAAAGAGCAGAGTCACTGCCTCAGCTACCCAAATCAGACACTCTATATCCAAGAAGAGCGGCCATTGTGAGTTGAATTTGCCTAAATCCTAGACGCTAATACAAGCCACTATTTATAGATTATAAAAACTGATCCTGGATTCGCTATAACTCTAACGTATAATAGTATGCGACTACTCAGCGCCAAACCGCCTTGCATTTTGCATTTCGAAACACTTCAGAACACGCTTCCAGCAGTACCACACCAGAGGAGAAGAACCACTGACTCAGCAACCAAAATTAGCGCTTCCATTTCCAAGAGCAGCGACTCTGCCTTGACACTGGTACCTCAATCTATTTATGGATTCAAAATTAATATCCACGCCCAATTCAGCTCCCCAACTAGAAGCGACTGGGACGACTCAACCCTGTGCATTACAATCTACTGCAGAAACCTCTTATAGCACAATCTCATGCAAAGAGCAGAGTCACTGACTCAGCTACCCAATCAGACACTCTATATCCAAGAAGAGTGGCCATTGTGAGTTGATTCTGCCTAAATCGTAGACGCTAATACAAGCCACTATTTATAGACAATAACATCTGATCATGGATTAGCCATACCTCTAACCTATAATAGTATGTGACTACCCAGCCCTTAACCCCGCTGCATTTCGTAATTCTCCACAACCCGCTTACAGCAGCATCATGCCCGAGGAGTAGAGACACTGACTCAGCTACCCAAATCAGCGCCTCCATTTCCAAAAGCAGCGACTCTGCCTTGACCCTGAAAGCTCAGTCTATTTATTGATTATAAAGTATGATCCAGGCCCAGTTCAGCTTCCCAACTATATGCGACTGGGACTACTAAATCCGCTTTATTACAATCCACAGCAGAATCATCTCTTAGCACAATCTCATACAAAGAGCAGAGTCACTGACTGAGCTACCCAAATCAGACACTCTATATCCAAGAAGAGCGGCCATTGTGAGTTGATTCTGCCTAAATCCTAGACGCTAATACAAGCCACTATTCATAGATTATAAAAACTGATCCTGGATTCGCTATATCTCTAACGTATAATAGTGTGCAACTACTCAGCGCCAAACCGCCTTGCATTTCGCATTTAGAAACACTTCAGAACACGCTTCCAGCAGTACCACACCCGAGGATAAGAGCCACTGACTCAGCTACCCAAATCAGCGCCTCCATTTCCAAGAGCAGCGACTCTGCCTTGACACTGGTACCTCAATCTATTTATGGATTCATAATTAATATCCACGCCCAATTCAGCTCCCCAACTAGAAGCGACTGGGACGACTCAACCCTGTGCTTTACAATCTGCTGCAGAATCCTCTCATAGAACAATCTCATACAAAGAGCACAGTCACTGACTCAGCTACCCAAATCAGACACTCTATATCCAAGAAGAGCGGCCATTGTGAGTTGATTCTGCCTAAATCCTAGACGCTAATACAAGCCACTATTCATAGATTATAAAAACTGATCCTGGATTCGCTATATGTCTAACGTATAATAGTATGCGACTACTCAGCGCCAAACTGCCTTGCATTTCGCATTTAGAAACACTTCAGAACACGCTTCTAGCAGTACCACACCCGAGGATAAGAGCCACTGACTCAGCTACCCAAATCAGGGCCTCCATTTCCAAGAGCAGCGACTCTGCCTTGACACTGGTACCTCAATCTATTTATGGATTAAAAACTAATATCCATGCCTAATTCAGCTCCCCAAGTAGAAGCGACTGGGACGACTCATCCCTGTGCATTACAATCTACTGCAGAATCCTCTCATAGAACAATCTCATACAAAGAGCAGAGTCACTGACTCAGCTACCCAAATCAGACACTCTATATCCAAGAAGAGTGGCCATTGTGAGTTGATTCTGCCTAAATCCTAGACGCTAATACAAGCCACTATTTATAGACAATAAAAACTGATCGTGGATTAGCCATGCCTCTAACCTATAATAGTATGGGACTACCCAGCCCTTAACCCCGCTGCATTTCGCAATTCTCCACAACCCGCTTACAGCCGCATCATGCCCGAGGAGTAGAGCCACTGACTCAGCTACCCAAATCAGCACCTCCATTTCCAAGAGCAGCGACTCTGCCTTGACCCTGAAAGCTCAGTCTATTTATTGATTATAAACTATGATCCAGGCCCAGTTCAGCTTCCCAACTATATGCGACTGGGACTACTGAATCCCCTTTATTACAATCCACAGCAGAATAATCTCTTACCACAATCTCATACAATCAGCAAAGTCACTGACTCAGCTACCCAAATCAGACACTCTACATCCAAGAAGAGCGGCCATTGTGAGTTGTTTCTGCCTAAATCCTAGACGCTAATACAAGCCACTATTTATAGATTATAAAAACTGATCCTGGATTCGCTATAACTCTAACGTATAATAGTATACGACTACTCAGCGCCAAACCGCCTTGCATTTTTCATTTCGAAACACTTCAGAACACGCTTCCAGCAGTACCACACCAGAGGATAAGAACCACTGACTCAGCTACCCAAATTAGCGCCTCCATTTCCAAGAGCAGCGACTCTGCCTTGACACTGGTACCTCAATCTATTTATGGATTCAAAATTAATATCCACGCCCAATTCGGCTCCCCAACTAGAAGCGACTGGGACGACTCATCCCTGTGCATTACAATCTACTGCAGAATCCTCTCGGGGCACAATCTCATACAAAGAGCAGAGTCACTGACTCAGCTACCCAAATCAGACACTCTATATCCAAGAAGAGTGGCCATTGTGAGTTGATTCTGCCTAAATCCTAGACGCTAATACAAGCCATTATTTATAGACAATAAAAACTGATCGTGGATTAGCCATACCTCTAACCTATAATAGTATGTGACTAGCCAGCCCTTAACCCCGCTGCATTTCGTAATTCTCCACAACCCGCTTACAGCAGCATCATGCCCGAGGAGTAGAGCCACTGACTCAGCTACCCAAATCAACGCCTCCATTTCCAAGAGCAGCGACTCTGCCTTGACACTGGTACCTCAATCTATTTATGGATTCATAATTAATATCGACGCCCAATTCAGCTTCCCAACTAGAAGCGACTGGGACGACTCAACCCTGTGCATTACAATCTACTGCAGAATCCTCTCATAGAACAATCTCATACAAAGAGCAGAGTCACTGACTCAGCTACCCAAATCAGACACTCTATATCCAAGAAGAGTGGCCATTGTGAGTTGATTCTGCCTAAATCGTAGACGCTAATACAAGCCACTATTTATAGACAATTAAAACTGATCATGGATTAGCCATACCTCTAACCTATAATAGTATGTGACTACACAGCCCTTAACCCCGCTGTATTTCGTAATTCTCCACAACCCGCTTACAGCAGCATCATGCCCAAGGAGTAGAGCCACTGACTCAGCTACCCAAATCAACGCCTCCATTTCCAAGAGCAGCGACTCTGCCTTGACCCTGAAAGCTCAGTCTATTTATTGATTATAAACTATGATCCAGGCCCAGTTCAGGTTCCCAACTATATGCGACTGGGACTACTCAATCCCCTTTATTACAATCCACAGCAGAATCATCTCTTAGCACAATCTCATACAAAGAGCAGAGTCACTGACTCAGCTACCCAAATCAGACACTCTATATCCAAGAAGAGCGGCCATTGTGAGTTGAATTTGCCTAAATCCTAGACGCTAATACAAGCCACTATTTATAGATTATAAAAACTGATCCTGGATTCGCTATAACTCTAACGTATAATAGTATGCGACTACTCAGCGCCAAACCGCCTTGCATTTTGCATTTCGAAACACTTCAGAACACGCTTCCAGCAGTACCACACCAGAGGATAAGAACCACTGACTCAGCAACCAAAATTAGCGCTTCCATTTCCAAGAGCAGCGACTCTGCCTTGACACTGGTACCTCAATCTATTTATGGATTCAAAATTAATATCCACGCCCAATTCAGCTCCCCAACTAGAAGCGACTGGGACGACTCAACCCTGTGCATTACAATCTACTGCAGAAACCTCTTATAGCACAATCTCATACAAAGAGCTGAGTCACTGACTCAGCTACCCAATCAGACACTCTATATCCAAGAAGAGTGGCCATTGTGAGTTGATTCTGCCTAAATCGTAGACGCTAATACAAGCCACTATTTATAGACAATAACATCTGATCATGGATTAGCCATACCTCTAACCTATAATAGTATGTGACTACCCAGCCCTTAACCCCGCTGCATTTCGTAATTCTCCACAACTCGCTTACAGCAGCATCATGCCCGAGGAGTAGAGACACTGACTCAGCTACCCAAATCAGCGCCTCCATTTCCAAAAGCAGCGACTCTGCCTTGACCCTGAAAGCTCAGTCTATTTATTGATTATAAAGTATGATCCAGGCCCAGTTCAGCTTCCCAACTATATGCGACTGGGACTACTAAATCCGCTTTATTACAATCCACAGCAGAATCATCTCTTAGCACAATCTCATACAAAGAGCAGAGTCACTGACTGAGCTACCCAAATCAGACACTCTATATCCAAGAAGAGCGGCCATTGTGAGTTGATTCTGCCTAAATCCTAGACGCTAATACAAGCCACTATTCATAGATTATAAAAACTGATCCTGGATTCGCTATATCTCTAACGTATGATAGTGTGCAACTACTCAGCGCCAAACCGCCTTGCATTTCGCATTTAGAAACACTTCAGAACACGCTTCCAGCAGTACCACACCCGAGGATAAGAGCCACTGACTCAGCTACCCAAATCAGCGCCTCCATTTCCAAGAGCAGCGACTCTGCCTTGACACTGGTACCTCAATTTATTTATGGATTCATAATTAATATCCACGCCCAATTCAGCTCCCCAACTAGAAGCGACTGGGACGACTCAACCCTGTGCTTTACAATCTGCTGCAGAATCCTCTCATAGAACAATCTCATACAAAGTGCACAGTCACTGACTCAGCTACCCAAATCAGACACTCTATATCCAAGAAGAGCGGCCATTGTGAGTTGATTCTGCCTAAATCCTAGACGCTAATACAAGCCACTATTCATAGATTATAAAAACTGATCCTGGATTCGCTATATGTCTAACGTATAATAGTATGCGACTACTCAGCGCCAAACCGCCTTGCATTTTGCATTTAGAAACACTTCAGAACACGCTTCTAGCAGTACCACACCCGAGGATAAGAGCCACTGACTCAGCTACCCAAATCAGGGCCTCCATTTCCAAGAGCAGCGACTCTGCCTTGACACTGGTACCTCAATCTATTTATGGATTAAAAACTAATATCCATGCCTAATTCAGCTCCCCAAGTAGAAGCGACTGGGACGACTCATCCCTGTGCATTACAATCTACTGCAGAATCCTCTCATAGAACAATCTCATACAAAGAGCAGAGTCACTGACTCAGCTACCCAAATCAGACACTCTATATCCAAGAAGAGTGGCCATTGTGAGTTGATTCTGCCTAAATCCTAGACGCTAATACAAGCCACTATTTATAGACAATAAAAACTGATCGTGGATTAGCCATACCTCTGACCTATAATAGTATGGGACTACCCAGCCCTTAACCCCGCTGCATTTCGCAATTCTCCACAACCCGCTTACAGCCGCATCATGCCCGAGGAGTAGAGCCACTGACTCAGCTACCCAAATCAGCACCTCCATTTCCAAGAGCAGCGACTCTGCCTTGACCCTGAAAGCTCAGTCTATTTATTGATTATAAACTATGATCCAGGCCCAGTTCAGCTTCCCAACTATATGCGACTGGGACTACTGAATCCCCTTTATTACAATCCACAGCAGAATCATCTCTTAGCACAATCTCATACAAGGAGCAAAGTCACTGACTCAGCTACCCAAATCAGACACTCTACATCCAAGAAGAGCGGCCATTGTGAGTTGTTTCTGCCTAAATCCTAGACGCTAATACAAGCCACTATTTATAGATTATAAAAACTGATCCTGGATTCGCTATAACTCTAACGTATAATAGTATACGACTACTCAGCGCCAAACCGCCTTGCATTTTTCATTTCGAAACACTTCAGAACACGCTTCCAGCAGTACCACACCAGAGGATAAGAACCACTGACTCAGCTACCCAAATTAGCGCCTCCATTTCCAAGAGCAGCGACTCTGCCTTGACACTGGTACCTCAATCTATTTATGGATTCAAAATTAATATCCACGCCCAATTCGGCTCCCCAACTAGAAGCGACTGGGACGACTCATACCTGTGCATTACAATCTACTGCAGAATCCTCTCGGAGCACAATCTCATACAAAGAGCAGAGTCACTGACTCAGCTACCCAAATCAGACACTCTATATCCAAGAAGAGTGGCCATTGTGAGTTGATTCTGCCTAAATCCTAGACGCTAATACAAGCCATTATTTATAGACAATAAAAACTGATCGTGGATTAGCCATACCTCTAACCTATAATAGTATGTGACTAGCCAGCCCTTAACCCCGCTGCATTTCGTAATTCTCCACAACCCACTTACAGCAGCATCATGCCCGAGGAGTAGAGCCACTGACTCAGCTACCCAAATCATAGCCTCCATTTCCAAGAGCAGCCACTCTGCCTTGACCCTGAAAGCTCAGTCTATTTATTGATTATAAACTATGATCCAGGCCCAGTTCAGGTTCCCAACTATATGCGACTGGGACTACTCAATCCCCTTTATTACAATCCACAGCAGAATCATCTCTTAGCAAAATCTCATACAGAGAGCAGAGTTACTGACTCAGCTACCTAAATCAGACACTCTATATCCAAGAAGAGCGGCCATTGTGAGTTGATTCTGCCTAAATCCTAGACGCTAATACAAGCCACTATTTATAGATTATAAAAAACTGATCCTGGATTCGCTATATCTCTAACGTATAATAGTATGCGACTACTCAGCGCCAAACCGCCTTGCATTTCGCATTTCGAAACACTTCAGAACACGCTTCCAGCAGTACCACACCCGAGGATAAGAGCCACTGACTCAGCTACCCAAATCAGCGCTTCCATTTCCAAGAGCAGCGACTCTGCCTTGACACTGGTACATCAATCTATTTATGGATTCATAATTAATATCGACGCCCAATTCAGCTCCCCAACTAGAAGCGACTGGGACGACTCAACCCTGTGCATTACAATCTACTGCAGAATCCTCTCATAGAACAATCTCATACAAATAGCAGAGTCACTGACTCAGCTACCCAAATCAGACACTCTATATCCAAGAAGAGTGGCCATTGTGAGTTGATTCTGCCTAAATCGTAGACGCTAATACAAGCCACTATTTATAGACAAATAAAACTGATCATGGATTAGCCATACCTCTAACCTATAATAGTATGTGACTACACAGCCCTTAACCCCGCTGTATTTCGTAATTCTCCACAACCCGCTTACAGCAGCATCATGCCCAAGGAGTAGAGCCACTGACTCAGCTACCCAAATCAACGCCTCCATTTCCAAGAGCAGCGACTCTGCCTTGACCCTGAAAGCTCAGTCTATTTATTGATTATAAACTATGATCCAGGCCCAGTTCAGGTTCCCAACTATATGCGACTGGGACTACTCAATCCCCTTTATTACAATCCACAGCAGAATCATCTCTTAGCACAATCTCATACAAAGACCAGAGTCACTGACTCAGCTACCCAAATCAGACACTCTATATCCAAGAAGAGCGGCCATTGTGAGTTGATTCTGCCTAAATCCTAGACGCTAATACAAGCCACTATTTATAGATTATAAAAACTGATCCTGGATTCGCTATAACTCTAACGTATAATAGTATGCGACTACTCAGCGCCAAACCGCCTTGCATTTCGCATTTCGAAACACTTCAGAACACGCTTTCAGCAGTACCACACCCGAGGATAAGAGCCACTGACTCAGCTACCCAAATCAGTGCCTCAATTTCCAAGAGCAGCGACTCTGCCTTGACACTGGTACCTCAATCTATTTATGGATTAAAAACTAATATCCACGCCTAATTCAGCTACCCAACTAGAAGCGACTGGGACGACTCATCCCTGTGCATTACAATCTACTGCAGAATCCTCTCGGAGCACAATCTCATACAAAGAGCAGAGTCACTGACTCAGCTACTCAAATCAGACACTCTATATCCAAGAAGAGTGGCCATTCTGAGTTGATTCTGCCTAAATCCTAGACGCTAATACAAGCCACTATTTACAGACAATAAAAACTGATCGTGGATTAGCCATACCTCTAACCTATAATAGTATGGGACTACCCAGCCCTTAACCCCGCTGCATTTCGCAATTCTCCACAACCCGCTTACAGCCGCATCATGCCCGAGGAGTAGAGCCACTGACTCAGCTACCCAAATCAGCACCTCCATTTCCAAGAGCAGCGACTCTGCCTTGACCCTGAAAGCTCAGTCTATTTATTGATTATAAACTATGATCCAGGCCCAGTTCAGCTTCCCAACTATATGCGACTGGGGCTACTCAATCCCCTTTATTACAATCCACAGCAGAATCATCTCTTAGTAAAATCTCATACAGAGAGCAGAGTTACTGACTCAGCTACCTAAATCAGACACTCTATATCCAAGAAGAGCGGCCATTGTGAGTTGTTTCTGCCTAAATCCTAGACGCTAATACAAGCCACTATTTATAGATTATAAAAAACTGATCCTGGATTCGCTATATCTCTAACGTATAATAGTATGCGACTACTCAGCGCCAAACCGCCTTGCATTTCGCATTTCGAAACACTTCAGAACACGCTTCCAGCAGTACCACACCCGAGGATAAGAGCCAGTGACTCAGCTACCCAAATCAGCGCTTCCATTTCCAAGAGCAGCGACTCTGCCTTGACACTGGTACCTCAATCTATTTATGGATTCATAATTAATATCGACGCCCAATTCAGCTCCCCAACTAGAAGCGACTGGGACGACTCAACCCTGTGCATTACAATCTACTGCAGAATCCTCTGATAGAACAATCTCATACAAAGAGCAGAGTCACTGACTCAGCTACCCAAATCAGACACTCTATATCCAAGAAGAGTGGCCATTGTGAGTTGATTCTGCCTAAATCGTAGACGCTAATACAAGCCACTATTTATAGACAATTAAAACTGATCATGGATTAGCCATACCTCTAACCTATAATAGTATGTGACTACACAGCTCTTAACCCCGCTGCATTTCGTAATTCTCCACAACCCGCTTACAGCAGCATCATGCCCAAGGAGTAGAGCCACTGACTCAGCTACCCAAATCAACGCCTCCATTTCCAAGAGCAGCGACTCTGCCTTGACCCTGAAAGCTCAGTCTATTTATTGATTATAAACTATGATCCAGGCCCAGTTCAGGTTCCCAACTATATGCGACTGGGACTACTCAATCCCCTTTATTACAATCCACAGCAGAATCATCTCTTAGCACAATCTCATACAAAGAGCAGAGTTACTGACTCAGCTACCCAAATCAGACACTCTATATCCAAGAAGAGTGGCCATTGTGAGTTGATTCTGCCTAAATCCTAGACGCTAATACAAGCCACTATTTATAGACAATAAAAACTGATCGTGGATTAGCCATGCCTCTAACCTATAATAGTATGGGACTACCCAGCCCTTAACCCCGCTGCATTTCGCAATTCTCCACAACCCGCTTACAGCCGCATCATGCCCGAGGAGTAGAGCCACTGACTCAGCTACCCAAATCAGCACCTCCATTTCCAAGAGCAGCGACTCTGCCTTGACCCTGAAAGCTCAGTCTATTTATTGAGTATAAACTATGATCCAGGCCCAGTTCAGCTTCCCAACTATATGCGACTGGGACTACTGAATCCCCTTTATTACAATCCACAGCAGAATAATCTCTTACCACAATCTCATACAATCAGCAAAGTCACTGACTCAGCTACCCAAATCAGACACTCTACATCCAAGAAGAACGGCCATTGTGAGTTGTTTCTGCCTAAATCCTAGACGCTAATACAAGCCACTATTTATAGATTATAAAAACTGATCCTGGATTCGCTATAACTCTAACGTATAATAGTATACGACTACTCAGCGCCAAACCGCCTTGCATTTTTCATTTCGAAACACTTCAGAACACGCTTCCAGCAGTACCACACCAGAGGATAAGAACCACTGACTCAGCTACCCAAATTAGCGCCTCCATTTCCAAGAGCAGCGACTCTGCCTTGACACTGGTACCTCAATCTATTTATGGATTCAAAATTAATATCCACGCCCAATTCGGCTCCCCAACTAGAAGCGACTGGGACGACTCATCCCTGTGCATTACAATCTACTGCAGAATCCTCTCGGGGCACAATCTCATACAAAGAGCAGAGTCACTGACTCAGCTACTCAAATCAGACACTCTATATCCAAGAAGAGTGGCCATTCTGAGTTGATTCTGCCTAAATCCTAGACGCTAATACAAGCCATTATTTATAGACAATAAAAACTGATCGTGGATTAGCCATACCTCTAACCTATAATAGTATGTGACTAGCCAGCCCTTAACCCCGCTGCATTTCGTAATTCTCCACAACCCGCTTACAGCAGCATCATGCCCGAGGAGTAGAGCCACTCACTCAGCTACCCAAATCATCGCCTCCATTTCCAAGAGCAGCGACTCTGCCTTGACCCTGAAAGCTCAGTCTATTTATTGATTATAAACTATGATCCAGGCCCAGTTCAGGTTCCCAACTATATGCGACTGGGACTACTCAATCCCCTTTATTACAATCCACAGCAGAATCATCTCTTAGCAAAATCTCATACAGAGAGCAGAGTTACTGACTCAGCTACCTAAATCAGACACTCTATATCCAAGAAGAGCGGCCATTGTGAGTTGATTCTGCCTAAATCCTAGACGCTAATACAAGCCACTATTTATAGATTATAAAAAACTGATCCTGGATTCACTATATCTCTAACGTATAATAGTATGCGACTACTCAGCGCCAAACCGCCTTGCATTTCGCATTTCGAAACACTTCAGAACACGCTTCCAGCAGTACCACACCCGAGGATAAGAGCCACTGACTCAGCTACCCAAATCAGCGCTTCCATTTCCAAGAGCAGCGACTCTGCCTTGACACTGGTACCTCAATCTATTTATGGATTCATAATTAATATCGACGCCCAATTCAGCTTCCCAACTAGAAGCGACTGGGACGACTCAACCCTGTGCATTACAATCTACTGCAGAATCCTCTCATAGAAC
Source organism: Triturus cristatus (assembly GCF_964204655.1). Taxonomy (NCBI): domain Eukaryota; kingdom Metazoa; phylum Chordata; class Amphibia; order Caudata; family Salamandridae; genus Triturus; species Triturus cristatus. Next base: position 1,473,269,968 of record NC_140591.1, on the reverse strand, counting down.
AATCTCATACAAAGAGCAGAGTCACTGACTCAGCTACCCAAATCAGACACTCTATATCCAAGAAGAGTGGCCATTGTGAGTTGATTCTGCCTAAATCGTAGACGCTAATACAAGCCACTATTTATAGACAATTAAAACTGATCATGGATTAGCCATACCTCTAACCTATAATAGTATGTGACTACACAGCCCTTAACCCCGCTGTATTTCGTAATTCTCCACAACCCGCTTACAGCAGCATCATGCCCAAGGAGTAGAGCCACTGACTCAGCTACCCAAATCAACGCCTCCATTTCCAAGAGCAGCGACTCTGCCTTGACCCTGAAAGCTCAGTCTATTTATTGATTATAAACTATGATCCAGGCCCAGTTCAGGTTCCCAACTATATGCGACTGGGACTACTCAATCCCCTTTATTACAATCCACAGCAGAATCATCTCTTAGCACAATCTCATACAAAGAGCAGAGTCACTGACTCAGCTACCCAAATCAGACACTCTATATCCAAGAAGAGCGGCCATTGTGAGTTGAATTTGCCTAAATCCTAGACGCTAATACAAGCCACTATTTATAGATTATAAAAACTGATCCTGGATTCGCTATAACTCTAACGTATAATAGTATGCGACTACTCAGCGCCAAACCGCCTTGCATTTTGCATTTCGAAACACTTCAGAACACGCTTCCAGCAGTACCACACCAGAGGATAAGAACCACTGACTCAGCAACCAAAATTAGCGCTTCCATTTCCAAGAGCAGCGACTCTGCCTTGACACTGGTACCTCAATCTATTTATGGATTCAAAATTAATATCCACGCCCAATTCAGCTCCCCAACTAGAAGCGACAGGGACGACTCAACCCTGTGCATTACAATCTACTGCAGAAACCTCTTATAGCACAATCTCATACAAAGAGCTGAGTCACTGACTCAGCTACCCAATCAGACACTCTATATCCAAGAAGAGTGGCCATTGTGAGTTGATTCTGCCTAAATCGTAGACGCTAATACAAGCCACTATTTATAGACAATAACATCTGATCATGGATTAGCCATACCTCTAACCTATAATAGTATGTGACTACCCAGCCCTTAACCCCGCTGCATTTCGTAATTCTCCACAACCCGCTTACAGCAGCATCATGCCCGAGGAGTAGAGACACTGACTCAGCTACCCAAATCAGCGCCTCCATTTCCAAAAGCAGCGACTCTGCCTTGACCCTGAAAGCTCAGTCTATTTATTGATTATAAAGTATGATCAAGGCCCAGTTCAGCTTCCCAACTATATGCGACTGGGACTACTAAATCCGCTTTATTACAATCCACAGCAGAATCATCTCTTAGCACAATCTCATACAAAGAGCAGAGTCACTGACTGAGCTACCCAAATCAGACACTCTATATCCAAGAAGAGCGGCCATTGTGAGTTGATTCTGCCTAAATCCTAGACGCTAATACAAGCCACTATTCATAGATTATAAAAACTGATCCTGGATTCGCTATATCTCTAACGTATCATAGTGTGCAACTACTCAGCGCCAAACCGCCTTGCATTTCGCATTTAGAAACACTTCAGAACACGCTTCCAGCAGTACCACACCCGAGGATAAGAGCCACTGACTCAGCTACCCAAATCAGCGCCTCCATTTCCAAGAGCAGCGACTCTGCCTTGACACTGGTACCTCAATCTATTTATGGATTCATAATTAATATCCACGCCCAATTCAGCTCCCCAACTAGAAGCGACTGGGACGACTCAACCCTGTGCTTTACAATCTGCTGCAGAATCCTCTGATAGAACAATCTCATACAAAGAGCAGAGTCACTGACTCAGCTACCCAAATCAGACACTCTATATCCAAGAAGAGCGGCCATTGTGAGTTGATTCTGCCTAAATCCTAGACGCTAATACAAGCCACTATTCATAGATTATAAAAACTGATCCTGGATTCGCTATATGTCTAACGTATAATAGTATGCGACTACTCAGCGCCAAACCGCCTTGCATTTTGCATTTAGAAACACTTCAGAACACGCTTCTAGCAGTACCACACCCGAGGATAAGAGCCACTGACTCAGCTACCCAAATCAGGGCCTCCATTTCCAAGAGCAGCGACTCTGCCTTGACACTGGTACCTCAATCTATTTATGGATTAAAAACTAATATCCATGCCTAATTCAGCTCCCCAAGTAGAAGCGACTGGGACGACTCATCCCTGTGCATTACAATCTACTGCAGAATCCTCTCATAGAACAATCTCATACAAAGAGCAGAGTCACTGACTCAGCTACCCAAATCAGACACTCTATATCCAAGAAGAGTGGCCATTGTGAGTTGATTCTGCCTAAATCCTAGACGCTAATACAAGCCACTATTTATAGACAATAAAAACTGATCGTGGATTAGCCATACCTCTAACCTATAATAGTATGGGACTACCCAGCCCTTAACCCCGCTGCATTTCGCAATTCTCCACAACCCGCTTACAGCCGCATCATGCCCGAGGAGTAGAGCCACTGACTCAGCTACCCAAATCAGCACCTCCATTTCCAAGAGCAGCGACTCTGCCTTGACCCTGAAAGCTCAGTCTATTTATTGATTATAAACTATGATCCAGGCCCAGTTCAGCTTCCCAACTATATGCGACTGGGACTACTGAATCCCCTTTATTACAATCCACAGCAGAATCATCTCTTAGCACAATCTCATACAAGGAGCAAAGTCACTGACTCAGCTACCCAAATCAGACACTCTACATCCAAGAAGAGCGGCCATTGTGAGTTGTTTCTGCCTAAATCCTAGACGCTAATACAAGCCACTATTTATAGATTATAAAAACTGATCCTGGATTCGCTATAACTCTAACGTATAATAGTATACGACTACTCAGCGCCAAACCGCCTTGCATTTTTCATTTCGAAACACTTCAGAACACGCTTCCAGCAGTACCACACCAGAGGATAAGAACCACTGACTCAGCTACCCAAATTAGCGCCTCCATTTCCAAGAGCAGCGACTCTGCCTTGACACTGGTACCTCAATCTATTTATGGATTCAAAATTAATATCCACGCCCAATTCGGCTCCCCAACTAGAAGCGACTGGGACGACTCATACCTGTGCATTACAATCTACTGCAGAATCCTCTCGGAGCACAATCTCATACAAAGAGCAGAGTCACTGACTCAGCTACCCAAATCAGACACTCTATATCCAAGAAGAGTGGCCATTCTGAGTTGATTCTGCCTAAATCCTAGACGCTAATACAAGCCATTATTTATAGACAATAAAAACTGATCGTGGATTAGCCATACCTCTAACCTATAATAGTATGTGACTAGCCAGCCCTTAACCCCGCTGCATTTCGTAATTCTCCACAACCCACTTACAGCAGCATCATGCCCGAGGAGTAGAGCCACTGACTCAGCTACCCAAATCATCGCCTCCATTTCCAAGAGCAGCCACTCTGCCTTGACCCTGAAAGCTCAGTCTATTTATTGATTATAAACTATGATCCAGGCCCAGTTCAGGTTCCCAACTATATGCGACTGGGACTACTCAATCCCCTTTATTACAATCCACAGCAGAATCATCTCTTAGCAAAATCTCATACAGAGAGCAGAGTTACTGACTCAGCTACCTAAATCAGACACTCTATTTCCAAGAAGAGCGGCCATTGTGAGTTGATTCTGCCTAAATCCTAGACGCTAATACAAGCCACTATTTATAGATTATAAAAAACTGATCCTGGATTCGCTATATCTCTAACGTATAATAGTATGCGACTACTCAGCGCCAAACCGCCTTGCATTTCGCATTTCGAAACACTTCAGAACACGCTTCCAGCAGTACCACACCCGAGGATAAGAGCCACTGACTCAGCTACCCAAATCAGCGCTTCCATTTCCAAGAGCAGCGACTCTGCCTTGACACTGGTACATCAATCTATTTATGGATTCATAATTAATATCGACGCCCAATTCAGCTCCCCAACTAGAAGCGACTGGGACGACTCAACCCTGTGCATTACAATCTACTGCAGAATCCTCTCATAGAACAATCTCATACAAATAGCAGAGTCACTGACTCAGCTACCCAAATCAGACACTCTATATCCAAGAAGAGTGGCCATTGTGAGTTGATTCTGCCTAAATCGTAGACGCTAATACAAGCCACTATTTATAGACAAATAAAACTGATCATGGATTAGCCATACCTCTAACCTATAATAGTATGTGACTACACAGCCCTTAACCCCGCTGTATTTCGTAATTCTCCACAACCCGCTTACAGCAGCATCATGCCCAAGGAGTAGAGCCACTGACTCAGCTACCCAAATCAACGCCTCCATTTCCAAGAGCAGCGACTCTGCCTTGACCCTGAAAGCTCAGTCTATTTATTGATTATAAACTATGATCCAGGCCCAGTTCAGGTTCCCAACTATATGCGACTGGGACTACTCAATCCCCTTTATTACAATCCACAGCAGAATCATCTCTTAGCACAATCTCATACAAAGACCAGAGTCACTGACTCAGCTACCCAAATCAGACACTCTATATCCAAGAAGAGCGGCCATTGTGAGTTGATTCTGCCTAAATCCTAGACGCTAATACAAGCCACTATTTATAGATTATAAAAACTGATCCTGGATTCGCTATAACTCTAACGTATAATAGTATGCGACTACTCAGCGCCAAACCGCCTTGCATTTCGCATTTCGAAACACTTCAGAACACGCTTTCAGCAGTACCACACCCGAGGATAAGAGCCACTGACTCAGCTACCCAAATCAGTGCCTCAATTTCCAAGAGCAGCGACTCTGCCTTGACACTGGTACCTCAATCTATTTATGGATTAAAAACTAATATCCACGCCTAATTCAGCTACCCAACTAGAAGCGACTGGGACGACTCATCCCTGTGCATTACAATCTACTGCAGAATCCTCTCGGAGCACAATCTCATACAAAGAGCAGAGTCACTGACTCAGCTACTCAAATCAGACACTCTATATCCAAGAAGAGTGGCCATTCTGAGTTGATTCTGCCTAAATCCTAGACGCTAATACAAGCCACTATTTATAGACAATAAAAACTGATCGTGGATTAGCCATACCTCTAACCTATAATAGTATGGGACTACCCAGCCCTTAACCCCGCTGCATTTCGCAATTCTCCACAACCCGCTTACAGCCGCATCATGCCCGAGGAGTAGAGCCACTGACTCAGCTACCCAAATCAGCACCTCCATTTCCAAGAGCAGCGACTCTGCCTTGACCCTGAAAGCTCAGTCTATTTATTGATTATAAACTATGATCCAGGCCCAGTTCAGCTTCCCAACTATATGCGACTGGGACTACTCAATCCCCTTTATTACAATCCACAGCAGAATCATCTCTTAGTAAAATCTCATACAGAGAGCAGAGTTACTGACTCAGCTACCTAAATCAGACACTCTATATCCAAGAAGAGCGGCCATTGTGAGTTGTTTCTGCCTAAATCCTAGACGCTAATACAAGCCACTATTTATAGATTATAAAAAACTGATCCTGGATTCGCTATATCTCTAACGTATAATAGTATGCGACTACTCAGCGCCAAACCGCCTTGCATTTCGCATTTCGAAACACTTCAGAACACGCTTCCAGCAGTACCACACCCGAGGATAAGAGCCAGTGACTCAGCTACCCAAATCAGCGCTTCCATTTCCAAGAGCAGCGACTCTGCCTTGACACTGGTACCTCAATCTATTTATGGATTCATAATTAATATCGACGCCCAATTCAGCTCCCCAACTAGAAGCGACTGGGACGACTCAACCCTGTGCATTACAATCTACTGCAGAATCCTCTGATAGAACAATCTCATACAAAGAGCAGAGTCACTGACTCAGCTACCCAAATCAGACACTCTATATCCAAGAAGAGTGGCCATTGTGAGTTGATTCTGCCTAAATCGTAGACGCTAATACAAGCCACTATTTATAGACAATTAAAACTGATCATGGATTAGCCATACCTCTAACCTATAATAGTATGTGACTACACAGCTCTTAACCCCGCAGCATTTCGTAATTCTCCACAACCCGCTTACAGCAGCATCATGCCCAAGGAGTAGAGCCACTGACTCAGCTACCCAAATCAACGCCTCCATTTCCAAGAGCAGCGACTCTGCCTTGACCCTGAAAGCTCAGTCTATTTATTGATTATAAACTATGATCCAGGCCCAGTTCAGGTTCCCAACTATATGCGACTGGGACTACTCAATCCCCTTTATTACAATCCACAGCAGAATCATCTCTTAGCACAATCTCATACAAAGACCAGAGTCACTGACTCAGCTACCCAAATCAGACACTCTATATCCAAGAAGAGCGGCCATTGTGAGTTGATTCTGCCTAAATCCTAGACGCTAATACAAGCCACTATTTATAGATTATAAAAACTGATCCTGGATTCGCTATAACTCTAACGTATAATAGTATGCGACTACTCAGCGCCAAACCGCCTTGCATTTCGCATTTCGAAACACTTCAGAACACGCTTTCAGCAGTACCACACCCGAGGATAAGAGCCACTGACTCAGCTACCCAAATCAGCGCCTCCATTTCCAAGAGCAGCGACTCTGCCTTGACACTGGTACCTCAATCTATTTATGGATTAAAAACTAATATCCACGCCTAATTCAGCTACCCAACTAGAAGCGACTGGGACGACTCATCCCTGTGCATTACAATCTACTGCAGAATCCTCTCGGAGCACAATCTCATACAAAGAGCAGAGTCACTGACTCAGCTACTCAAATCAGACACTCTATATCCAAGAAGAGTGGCCATTGTGAGTTGATTCTGCCTAAATCGTAGACGCTAATACAAGCCACTATTTATAGACAATAAAAACCGATCGTGGATTAGCCATACCTCTAACCTATAATAGTATGTGACTACCCAGCCCTTAACCCCGCTGCATTTCGTAATTCTCCACAACCCGCTTACAGCAGCATCATGGCCGAGGAGTAGAGACACTGACTCAGCTACCCAAATCAGCGCCTCCATTTCCAAAAGCAGCGACTCTGCCTTGACCCTGAAAGCTCAGTCTATTTATTGATTATAAACTATGATCCAGGCCCAGTTCAGCTTCCCAACTATATGCGACTGGGACTACTAAATCCCCTTTATTACAATCCACAGCAGAATAATCTCTTAGCACAATCTCATACAAAGAGCAGAGTCACTGACTCAGCTACCCAAATCAGACACTCTATATCCAAGAAGAGCGGCCATTGTGAGTTGATTCTGCCTAAATCCTAGACGCTAATACAAGCCACTATTTATAGATTATAAAAACTGATCGTGGATTCGCTATAACTCTAACGTATAATAGTATGCGACTACTCAGCGCCAAACCGCCTTGCATTTTGCATTTCGAAACACTTCAGAACACGCTTCCAGCAGTACCACACCAGAGGATAAGAACCACTGACTCAGCAACCAAAATTAGCGCTTCCATTTCCAAGAGCAGCGACTCTGCCTTGACACTGGTACCTCAATCTATTTATGGATTCAAAATTAATATCCACGCCCAATTCAGCTCCCCAACTAGAAGCGACTGGGACGACTCAACCCTGTGCATTACAATCTACTGCAGAAAACTCTTATAGCACAATCTCATACAAAGAGCAGAGTCACTGACTCAGCTACCCAATCAGACACTCTATATCCAAGAAGAGTGGCCATTGTGAGTTGATTCTGCCTAAATCATAGACGCTAATACAAGCCACTATTTATAGACAATAACATCTGATCATGGATTAGCCATACCTCTAACCTATAATAGTATGTGACTACCCAGCCCTTAACCCCGCTGCATTTCGTAATTCTCCACAACCCGCTTACAGCAGCATCATGCCCGAGGAGTAGAGACACTGACTCAGCTACCCAAATCAGCGCCTCCATTTCCAAGAGCAGCGACTCTGCCTTGACCCTGAAAGCTCAGTCTATTTATTGATTATAAACTATGATCCAGGCCCAGTTCAGGTTCCCAACTATATGCGACTGGGACTACTCAATCCCCTTTATTACAATCCACAGCAGAATCATCTCTTCGCACAATCTCATACAAAGAGCAGAGTTACTGACTCAGCTACGTAAATCAGACACTCTATATCCAAGAAGAGCGGCCATTGTGAGTTGATTCTGCCTAAATCCTAGACGCTAATACAAGCCACTATTTATAGATTATAAAAACTGATCCTGGATTCGCTATATCTCTAACGTATAATAGTATGCAACTACTCAGTGCCAAACCGCCTTGCATTTCGCATTTCGAAACACTTCAGAACACGCTTCCAGCAGTACCACACCCGAGGATAAGAGCCACTGACTCAGCTACCCAAATTAGCGCCTCCATTTCCAAGAGCAGTGACTCTGCCTTGACACTGATACCTCAATTTTTTTATGGATTAAAAACTAATATCCACGCCTAATTCAGCTCCCCAACTAGAAGCGACTGGGACGACTCATCCCTGTGCATTACAATCTACTGCAGAATCCTCTCATAGCACAATCTCATACAAAGAGCAGAGTCACTGACTCAGCTACCCAAATCAGACACTCTATATACAAGAAGAGTGGCCATTGTGAGTTGATTCTGCTTAAATCCTAGACGCTAATACAAGCCACTATTTATGGACAATAAAAACTGATCATGGATTAGCCATACCTCTAACCTATAATAGTATGTGAGTACCCAGCCCTTAACCCCGCTGCATTTTGGAATTCTCCACAACCCGCTTACAGCAGCATCATGCCCGAGGAGTAGAGCCACTGACTCAGCTACCCAAATCAGCGCCTCCATTTCCAAGAGCAGAAACTCAGCCTTGACTCTGAAAGCTCAGTCTATTTATTGATTATAAACCATGATCCAGTCCCAGTTCAGCTTCCCAACTATATGGGACTGAGACTACTCAATTCCCTTTATTACAATCCACAGCAGAATCATCTCTTAGCACAATCTCATACAAAGAGCAGAGTTACTGACTCAGCTAACTAAATCAGACACTCTATATCCAAGACGAGCGGCCATTGTGAGTTGTTTCTGCCTAAATCCTAGACGCTAATACAAGCCACTATTTATAGATTATAAAAACTGATCCTGGATTCGCTATAACTCTAACGTATAATAGTATACGACTACTCAGCGCCAAACCGCCTTGCATTTTTCATTTCGAAACACTTCAGAACACGCTTCCAGCAGTACCACACCAGAGGATAAGAACCACTGACTCAGCTACCCAAATTAGCGCCTCCATTTCCAAGAGCAGCGACTCTGCCTTGACACTGGTACCTCAATCTATTTATGGATTCAAAATTAATATCCACGCCCAATTCGGCTCCCCAACTAGAAGCGACTGGGACGACTCATCCCTGTGCATTACAATCTACTGCAGAATCCTCTCGGAGCACAATCTCATACAAAGAGCAGAGTCACTGACTCAGCTACCCAAATCAGACACTCTATATCCAAGAAGAGTGGCCATTGTGAGTTGATTCTGCCTAAATCCTAGACGCTAATACAAGCCATTATTTATAGACAATAAAAACTGATCGTGGATTAGCCATACCTCTAACCTATAATTGTATGTGACTAGCCAGCCCTTAACCCCGCTGCATTTCGTAATTCTCCACAACCCGCTTACAGCAGCATCATGCCCGAGGAGTAGAGCCACTGACTCAGCTACCCAAATCATCGCCTCCATTTCCAAGAGCAGCGACTCTGCCTTGACCCTGAAAGCTCAGTCTATTTATTGATTATAAACTATGATCCAGGCCCAGTTCAGGTTCCCAACTATATGCGACTGGGACTACTCAATCCCCTTTATTACAATCCACAGCAGAATCATCTCTTAGTAAAATCTCATACAGAGAGCAGAGTTACTGACTCAGCTACCTATATCAGACACTCTATATCCAAGAAGAGCGGCCATTGTGAGTTGATTCTGCCTAAATCCTAGACGCTAATACAAGCCACTATTTATAGATTATAAAAAACTGATCCTGGATTCGCTATATCTCTAACGTATAATAGTATGCGACTACTCAGCGCCAAACCGCCTTGCATTTCGCATTTCGAAACACTTCAGAACACGCTTCCAGCAGTACCACACCCGAGGATAAGAGCCAGTGACTCAGCTACCCAAATCAGCGCTTCCATTTCCAAGAGCAGCGACTCTGCCTTGACACTGGTACCTCAATCTATTTATGGATTCATAATTAATATCGACGCCCAATTCAGCTCCCCAACTAGAAGCGACTGGGACGACTCAACCCTGTGCATTACAATCTACTGCAGAATCCTCTCATAGAACAATCTCATACAAAGAGCAGAGTCACTGACTCAGCTACCCAAATCAGACACTCTATATCCAAGAAGAGTGGCCATTGTGAGTTGATTCTGCCTAAATCGTAGACGCTAATACAAGCCACTATTTATAGACAATTAAAACTGATCATGGATTAGCCATACCTCTAACCTAAATAGTATGTGACTACACAGCCCTTAACCCCGCTGCATTTCGTAATTCTCCACAACCCGCTTACAGCAGCATCATGCCCAAGGAGTAGAGCCACTGACTCAGCTACCCAAATCAACGCCTCCATTTCCAAGAGCAGCGACTCTGCCTTGACCCTGAAAGCTCAGTCTATTTATTGATTATAAACTATGATCCAGGCCCAGTTCAGGTTCCCAACTATATGCGACTGGGACTACTCAATCCCCTTTATTACAATCCACAGCAGAATCATCTCTTAGCACAATCTCATACAAAGACCAGAGTCACTGACTCAGCTACCCAAATCAGACACTCTATATCCAAGAAGAGCGGCCATTGTGAGTTGATTCTGCCTAAATCCTAGACGCTAATACAAGCCACTATTTATAGATTATAAAAACTGATCCTGGATTCGCTATAACTCTAACGTATAATAGTATGCGACTACTCAGCGCCACACCGCCTTGCATTTCGCATTTCGAAACACTTCAGAACACGCTTTCAGCAGTACCACACCCGAGGATAAGAGCCACTGACTCAGCTACCCAAATCAGCGCCTCCATTTCCAAGAGCAGCGACTCTGCCTTGACACTGGTACCTCAATCTATTTATGGATTAAAAACTAATATCCACGCCTAATTCAGCTACCCAACTAGAAGCGACTGGGACGACTCATCCCTGTGCATTACAATCTACTGCAGAATCCTCTCGGAGCACAATCTCATACAAAGAGCAGAGTCACTGACTCAGCTACTCAAATCAGACACTCTATATCCAAGAAGAGTGGCCATTGTGAGTTGATTCTGCCTAAATCCTAGACGCTAATACAAGCCACTATTTATAGACAATAAAAACCGATCGTGGATTAGCCATACCTCTAACCTATAATAGTATGTGACTACCCAGCCCTTAACCCCGCTGCATTTCGTAATTCTCCACAACCCGCTTACAGCAGCATCATGGCCGAGGAGTAGAGACACTGACTCAGCTACCCAAATCAGCGCCTCCATTTCCAAAAGCAGCGACTCTGCCTTGACCCTGAAAGCTCAGTCTATTTATTGATTATAAACTATGATCCAGGCCCAGTTCAGGTTCCCAACTATATGCGACTGGGACTACTCAATCCCCTTTATTACAATCCACAGCAGAATCATCTCTTAGCACAATCTCATACAAAGACCAGAGTCACTGACTCAGCTACCCAAGTCAGACACTCTATATCCAAGAAGAGCGGCCATTGTGAGTTGATTCTGCCTAAATCCTAGATGCTAATTCAAGCCACTATTTATAGATTATAAAAACTGATCCTGGATTCGCTATAACTCTAACGTATAATAGTATGCGACTACTCAGCGCCAAACCGCCTTGCATTTTGCATTTCGAAACACTTCAGAACACGCTTCCAGCAGTACCACACCCGAGGATAAGAGCCACTGACTCAGCTACCCAAATTAGCGCCTCCATTTCCAAGAGCAGCGACTCTGCCTTGACACTGGTACCTCAATCTATTTATGGATTCAAAATTAATATCCACGCACAATTCAGCTCCCCAAATAGAAGCAACTTGGACGACTCAACCCTGTGCATTACAATCTACTGCAGAATCCTCTCATAACACAATCTCATACAAAGAGCAGAGTCACTGACTCAGCTACCCACATCAGACACTCTATATCCAAGAAGAGTGGCCATTGTGAGTTGATTCTGCCTAAATCCTAGACGCTAATACAAGCCACTATTTATAGACAATAAAAACTGATCGTGGATTAGCCATACCTCTAACCTATAATAGTATGGGACTACCCAGCCCTTAACCCCGCTGCATTTCGCAATTCTCCACAACCCGCTTACAGCCGCATCATGCCCGAGGAGTAGAGCCACTGACTCAGCTACCCAAATCAGCACCTCCATTTCCAAGAGCAGCGACTCTGCCTTGACCCTGAAAGCTCAGTCTATTTATTGATTATAAACTATGATCCAGGCCCAGTTCAGCTTCCCAACTATATGCGACTGGGACTACTGAATCCCCTTTATTACAATCCACAGCAGAATCATCTCTTAGCACAATCTCATACAAGGAGCAAAGTCACTGACTCAGCTACCCAAATCAGACACTCTACATCCAAGAAGAGCGGCCATTGTGAGTTGTTTCTGCCTAAATCCTAGACGCTAATACAAGCCACTATTTATAGATTATAAAAACTGATCCTGGATTCGCTATAACTCTAACGTATAATAGTATACGACTACTCAGCGCCAAACCGCCTTGCATTTTTCATTTCGAAACACTTCAGAACACGCTTCCAGCAGTACCACACCAGAGGATAAGAACCACTGACTCAGCTACCCAAATTAGCGCCTCCATTTCCAAGAGCAGCGACTCTGCCTTGACACTGGTACCTCAATCTATTTATGGATTCAAAATTAATATCCACGCCCAATTCGGCTCCCCAACTAGAAGCGACTGGGACGACTCATACCTGTGCATTACAATCTACTGCAGAATCCTCTCGGAGCACAATCTCATACAAAGAGCAGAGTCACTGACTCAGCTACCCAAATCAGACACTCTATATCCAAGAAGAGTGGCCATTGTGAGTTGATTCTGCCTAAATCCTAGACGCTAATACAAGCCATTATTTATAGACAATAAAAACTGATCGTGGATTAGCCATACCTCTAACCTATAACAGTATGTGACTAGCCAGCCCTTAACCCCGCTGCATTTCGTAATTCTCCACAACCCACTTACAGCAGCATCATGCCCGAGGAGTAGAGCCACTGACTCAGCTACCCAAATCATCGCCTCCATTTCCAAGAGCAGCCACTCTGCCTTGACCCTGAAAGCTCAGTCTATTTATTGATTATAAACTATGATCCAGGCCCAGTTGAGGTTCCCAACTATATGCGACTGGGACTACTCAATCCCCTTTATTACAATCCACAGCAGAATCATCTCTTAGCAAAATCTCATACAGAGAGCAGAGTTACTGACTCAGCTACCTAAATCAGACACTCTATATCCAAGAAGAGCGGCCATTGTGAGTTGATTCTGCCTAAATCCTAGACGCTAATACAAGCCACTATTTATAGATTATAAAAAACTGATCCTGGATTCGCTATATCTCTAACGTATAATAGTATGCGACTACTCAGCGGCAAACTGCCTTGCATTTCGCATTTCGAAACACTTCAGAACACGCTTCCAGCAGTACCACACCCGAGGATAAGAGCCACTGACTCAGCTACCCAAATCAGCGCTTCCATTTCCAAGAGCAGCGACTCTGCCTTGACACTGGTACATCAATCTATTTATGGATTCATAATTAATATCGACGCCCAATTCAGCTCCCCAACTAGAAGCGACTGGGACGACTCAACCCTGTGCATTACAATCTACTGCAGAAAACTCTTATAGCACAATCTCATACAAAGAGCAGAGTCACTGACTCAGCTACCCAATCAGACACTCTATATCCAAGAAGAGTGGCCATTGTGAGTTGATTCTGCCTAAATCATAGACGCTAATACAAGCCACTATTTATAGACAATAACATCTGATCATGGATTAGCCATACCTCTAACCTATAATAGTATGTGACTACCCAGCCCTTAACCCCGCTGCATTTCGTAATTCTCCACAACCCGCTTACAGCAGCATCATGCCCGAGGAGTAGAGACACTGACTCAGCTACCCAAATCAGCGCCTCCATTTCCAAGAGCAGCGACTCTGCCTTGACCCTGAAAGCTCAGTCTATTTATTGATTATAAACTATGATCCAGGCCCAGTTCAGGTTCCCAACTATATGCGACTGGGACTACTCAATCCCCTTTATTACAATCCACAGCAGAATCATCTCTTCGCACAATCTCATACAAAGAGCAGAGTTACTGACTCAGCTACGTAAATCAGACACTCTATATCCAAGAAGAGCGGCCATTGTGAGTTGATTCTGCCTAAATCCTAGACGCTAATACAAGCCACTATTTATAGATTATAAAAACTGATCCTGGATTCGCTATATCTCTAACGTATAATAGTATGCAACTACTCAGTGCCAAACCGCCTTGCATTTCGCATTTCGAAACACTTCAGAACACGCTTCCAGCAGTACCACACCCGAGGATAAGAGCCACTGACTCAGCTACCCAAATTAGCGCCTCCATTTCCAAGAGCAGTGACTCTGCCTTGACACTGATACCTCAATTTTTTTATGGATTAAAAACTAATATCCACGCCTAATTCAGCTCCCCAACTAGAAGCGACTGGGACGACTCATCCCTGTGCATTACAATCTACTGCAGAATCCTCTCATAGCACAATCTCATACAAAGAGCAGAGTCACTGACTCAGCTACCCAAATCAGACACTCTATATACAAGAAGAGTGGCCATTGTGAGTTGATTCTGCTTAAATCCTAGACGCTAATACAAGCCACTATTTATGGACAATAAAAACTGATCATGGATTAGCCATACCTCTAACCTATAATAGTATGTGAGTACCCAGCCCTTAACCCCGCTGCATTTTGGAATTCTCCACAACCCGCTTACAGCAGCATCATGCCCGAGGAGTAGAGCCACTGACTCAGCTACCCAAATCAGCGCCTCCATTTCCAAGAGCAGAAACTCAGCCTTGACTCTGAAAGCTCAGTCTATTTATTGATTATAAACCATGATCCAGTCCCAGTTCAGCTTCCCAACTATATGGGACTGAGACTACTCAATTCCCTTTATTACAATCCACAGCAGAATCATCTCTTAGCACAATCTCATACAAAGAGCAGAGTTACTGACTCAGCTAACTAAATCAGACACTCTATATCCAAGACGAGCGGCCATTGTGAGTTGTTTCTGCCTAAATCCTAGACGCTAATACAAGCCACTATTTATAGATTATAAAAACTGATCCTGGATTCGCTATAACTCTAACGTATAATAGTATACGACTACTCAGCGCCAAACCGCCTTGCATTTTTCATTTCGAAACACTTCAGAACACGCTTCCAGCAGTACCACACCAGAGGATAAGAACCACTGACTCAGCTACCCAAATTAGCGCCTCCATTTCCAAGAGCAGCGACTCTGCCTTGACACTGGTACCTCAATCTATTTATGGATTCAAAATTAATATCCACGCCCAATTCGGCTCCCCAACTAGAAGCGACTGGGACGACTCATCCCTGTGCATTACAATCTACTGCAGAATCCTCTCGGAGCACAATCTCATACAAAGAGCAGAGTCACTGACTCAGCTACCCAAATCAGACACTCTATATCCAAGAAGAGTGGCCATTGTGAGTTGATTCTGCCTAAATCCTAGACGCTAATACAAGCCATTATTTATAGACAATAAAAACTGATCGTGGATTAGCCATACCTCTAACCTATAATTGTATGTGACTAGCCAGCCCTTAACCCCGCTGCATTTCGTAATTCTCCACAACCCGCTTACAGCAGCATCATGCCCGAGGAGTAGAGCCACTGACTCAGCTACCCAAATCATCGCCTCCATTTCCAAGAGCAGCGACTCTGCCTTGACCCTGAAAGCTCAGTCTATTTATTGATTATAAACTATGATCCAGGCCCAGTTCAGGTTCCCAACTATATGCGACTGGGACTACTCAATCCCCTTTATTACAATCCACAGCAGAATCATCTCTTAGTAAAATCTCATACAGAGAGCAGAGTTACTGACTCAGCTACCTATATCAGACACTCTATATCCAAGAAGAGCGGCCATTGTGAGTTGATTCTGCCTAAATCCTAGACGCTAATACAAGCCACTATTTATAGATTATAAAAAACTGATCCTGGATTCGCTATATCTCTAACGTATAATAGTATGCGACTACTCAGCGCCAAACCGCCTTGCATTTCGCATTTCGAAACACTTCAGAACACGCTTCCAGCAGTACCACACCCGAGGATAAGAGCCAGTGACTCAGCTACCCAAATCAGCGCTTCCATTTCCAAGAGCAGCGACTCTGCCTTGACACTGGTACCTCAATCTATTTATGGATTCATAATTAATATCGACGCCCAATTCAGCTCCCCAACTAGAAGCGACTGGGACGACTCAACCCTGTGCATTACAATCTACTGCAGAATCCTCTCATAGAACAATCTCATACAAAGAGCAGAGTCACTGACTCAGCTACCCAAATCAGACACTCTATATCCAAGAAGAGTGGCCATTGTGAGTTGATTCTGCCTAAATCGTAGACGCTAATACAAGCCACTATTTATAGACAATTAAAACTGATCATGGATTAGCCATACCTCTAACCTAAATAGTATGTGACTACACAGCCCTTAACCCCGCTGCATTTCGTAATTCTCCACAACCCGCTTACAGCAGCATCATGCCCAAGGAGTAGAGCCACTGACTCAGCTACCCAAATCAACGCCTCCATTTCCAAGAGCAGCGACTCTGCCTTGACCCTGAAAGCTCAGTCTATTTATTGATTATAAACTATGATCCAGGCCCAGTTCAGGTTCCCAACTATATGCGACTGGGACTACTCAATCCCCTTTATTACAATCCACAGCAGAATCATCTCTTAGCACAATCTCATACAAAGACCAGAGTCACTGACTCAGCTACCCAAATCAGACACTCTATATCCAAGAAGAGCGGCCATTGTGAGTTGATTCTGCCTAAATCCTAGACGCTAATACAAGCCACTATTTATAGATTATAAAAACTGATCCTGGATTCGCTATAACTCTAACGTATAATAGTATGCGACTACTCAGCGCCACACCGCCTTGCATTTCGCATTTCGAAACACTTCAGAACACGCTTTCAGCAGTACCACACCCGAGGATAAGAGCCACTGACTCAGCTACCCAAATCAGCGCCTCCATTTCCAAGAGCAGCGACTCTGCCTTGACACTGGTACCTCAATCTATTTATGGATTAAAAACTAATATCCACGCCTAATTCAGCTACCCAACTAGAAGCGACTGGGACGACTCATCCCTGTGCATTACAATCTACTGCAGAATCCTCTCGGAGCACAATCTCATACAAAGAGCAGAGTCACTGACTCAGCTACTCAAATCAGACACTCTATATCCAAGAAGAGTGGCCATTGTGAGTTGATTCTGCCTAAATCCTAGACGCTAATACAAGCCACTATTTATAGACAATAAAAACCGATCGTGGATTAGCCATACCTCTAACCTATAATAGTATGTGACTACCCAGCCCTTAACCCCGCTGCATTTCGTAATTCTCCACAACCCGCTTACAGCAGCATCATGGCCGAGGAGTAGAGACACTGACTCAGCTACCCAAATCAGCGCCTCCATTTCCAAAAGCAGCGACTCTGCCTTGACCCTGAAAGCTCAGTCTATTTATTGATTATAAACTATGATCCAGGCCCAGTTCAGGTTCCCAACTATATGCGACTGGGACTACTCAATCCCCTTTATTACAATCCACAGCAGAATCATCTCTTAGCACAATCTCATACAAAGACCAGAGTCACTGACTCAGCTACCCAAGTCAGACACTCTATATCCAAGAAGAGCGGCCATTGTGAGTTGATTCTGCCTAAATCCTAGATGCTAATTCAAGCCACTATTTATAGATTATAAAAACTGATCCTGGATTCGCTATAACTCTAACGTATAATAGTATGCGACTACTCAGCGCCAAACCGCCTTGCATTTTGCATTTCGAAACACTTCAGAACACGCTTCCAGCAGTACCACACCCGAGGATAAGAGCCACTGACTCAGCTACCCAAATTAGCGCCTCCATTTCCAAGAGCAGCGACTCTGCCTTGACACTGGTACCTCAATCTATTTATGGATTCAAAATTAATATCCACGCACAATTCAGCTCCCCAAATAGAAGCAACTTGGACGACTCAACCCTGTGCATTACAATCTACTGCAGAATCCTCTCATAACACAATCTCATACAAAGAGCAGAGTCACTGACTCAGCTACCCACATCAGACACTCTATATCCAAGAAGAGTGGCCATTGTGAGTTGATTCTGCCTAAATCCTAGACGCTAATACAAGCCACTATTTATAGACAATAAAAACTGATCGTGGATTAGCCATACCTCTAACCTATAATAGTATGGGACTACCCAGCCCTTAACCCCGCTGCATTTCGCAATTCTCCACAACCCGCTTACAGCCGCATCATGCCCGAGGAGTAGAGCCACTGACTCAGCTACCCAAATCAGCACCTCCATTTCCAAGAGCAGCGACTCTGCCTTGACCCTGAAAGCTCAGTCTATTTATTGATTATAAACTATGATCCAGGCCCAGTTCAGCTTCCCAACTATATGCGACTGGGACTACTGAATCCCCTTTATTACAATCCACAGCAGAATCATCTCTTAGCACAATCTCATACAAGGAGCAAAGTCACTGACTCAGCTACCCAAATCAGACACTCTACATCCAAGAAGAGCGGCCATTGTGAGTTGTTTCTGCCTAAATCCTAGACGCTAATACAAGCCACTATTTATAGATTATAAAAACTGATCCTGGATTCGCTATAACTCTAACGTATAATAGTATACGACTACTCAGCGCCAAACCGCCTTGCATTTTTCATTTCGAAACACTTCAGAACACGCTTCCAGCAGTACCACACCAGAGGATAAGAACCACTGACTCAGCTACCCAAATTAGCGCCTCCATTTCCAAGAGCAGCGACTCTGCCTTGACACTGGTACCTCAATCTATTTATGGATTCAAAATTAATATCCACGCCCAATTCGGCTCCCCAACTAGAAGCGACTGGGACGACTCATACCTGTGCATTACAATCTACTGCAGAATCCTCTCGGAGCACAATCTCATACAAAGAGCAGAGTCACTGACTCAGCTACCCAAATCAGACACTCTATATCCAAGAAGAGTGGCCATTGTGAGTTGATTCTGCCTAAATCCTAGACGCTAATACAAGCCATTATTTATAGACAATAAAAACTGATCGTGGATTAGCCATACCTCTAACCTATAACAGTATGTGACTAGCCAGCCCTTAACCCCGCTGCATTTCGTAATTCTCCACAACCCACTTACAGCAGCATCATGCCCGAGGAGTAGAGCCACTGACTCAGCTACCCAAATCATCGCCTCCATTTCCAAGAGCAGCCACTCTGCCTTGACCCTGAAAGCTCAGTCTATTTATTGATTATAAACTATGATCCAGGCCCAGTTGAGGTTCCCAACTATATGCGACTGGGACTACTCAATCCCCTTTATTACAATCCACAGCAGAATCATCTCTTAGCAAAATCTCATACAGAGAGCAGAGTTACTGACTCAGCTACCTAAATCAGACACTCTATATCCAAGAAGAGCGGCCATTGTGAGTTGATTCTGCCTAAATCCTAGACGCTAATACAAGCCACTATTTATAGATTATAAAAAACTGATCCTGGATTCGCTATATCTCTAATGTATAATAGTATGCGACTACTCAGCGGCAAACTGCCTTGCATTTCGCATTTCGAAACACTTCAGAACACGCTTCCAGCAGTACCACACCCGAGGATAAGAGCCACTGACTCAGCTACCCAAATCAGCGCTTCCATTTCCAAGAGCAGCGACTCTGCCTTGACACTGGTACATCAATCTATTTATGGATTCATAATTAATATCGACGCCCAATTCAGCTCCCCAACTAGAAGCGACTGGGACGACTCAACCCTGTGCATTACAATCTACTGCAGAATCCTCTCATAGAACAATCTCATACAAATAGCAGAGTCACTGACTCAGCTACCCAAATCAGACACTCTATATCCAAGAAGAGTGGCCATTGTGAGTTGATTCTGCCTAAATCGTAGACGCTAATACAAGCCACTATTTATAGACAAATAAAACTGATCATGGATTAGCCATACCTCTAACCTATAATAGTATGTGACTACACAGCCCTTAACCCCGCTGTATTTCGTAATTCTCCACAACCCGCTTACAGCAGCATCATGCCCAAGGAGTAGAGCCACTGACTCAGCTACCCAAATCAACGCCTCCATTTCCAAGAGCAGCGACTCTGCCTTGACCCTGAAAGCTCAGTCTATTTATTGATTATAAACTATGATCCAGGCCCAGTTCAGGTTCCCAACTATATGCGACTGGGACTACTCAATCCCCTTTATTACAATCCACAGCAGAATCATCTCTTAGCACAATCTCATACAAAGACCAGAGTCACTGACTCAGCTACCCAAATCAGACACTCTATATCCAAGAAGAGCGGCCATTGTGAGTTGATTCTGCCTAAATCCTAGACGCTAATACAAGCCACTATTTATAGATTATAAAAACTGATCCTGGATTCGCTATAACTCTAACGTATAATAGTATGCGACTACTCAGCGCCAAACCGCCTTGCATTTCGCATTTCGAAACACTTCAGAACACGCTTTCAGCAGTACCACACCCGAGGATAAGAGCCACTGACTCAGCTACCCAAATCAGTGCCTCAATTTCCAAGAGCAGCGACTCTGCCTTGACACTGGTACCTCAATCTATTTATGGATTAAAAACTAATATCCACGCCTAATTCAGCTACCCAACTAGAAGCGACTGGGACGACTCATCCCTGTGCATTACAATCTACTGCAGAATCCTCTCGGAGCACAATCTCATACAAAGAGCAGAGTCACTGACTCAGCTACTCAAATCAGACACTCTATATCCAAGAAGAGTGGCCATTCTGAGTTGATTCTGCCTAAATCCTAGACGCTAATACAAGCCACTATTTATAGACAATAAAAACTGATCGTGGATTAGCCATACCTCTAACCTATAATAGTATGGGACTACCCAGCCCTTAACCCCGCTGCATTTCGCAATTCTCCACAACCCGCTTACAGCCGCATCATGCCCGAGGAGTAGAGCCACTGACTCAGCTACCCAAATCAGCACCTCCATTTCCAAGAGTAGCGACTCTGCCTTGACCCTGAAAGCTCAGTCTATTTATTGATTATAAACTATGATCCAGGCCCAGTTCAGCTTCCCAACTATATGCGACTGGGACTACTCAATCCCCTTTATTACAATCCACAGCAGAATCATCTCTTAGTAAAATCTCATACAGAGAGCAGAGTTACTGACTCAGCTACCTAAATCAGACACTCTATATCCAAGAAGAGCGGCCATTGTGAGTTGTTTCTGCCTAAATCCTAGACGCTAATACAAGCCACTATTTATAGATTATAAAAAACTGATCCTGGATTCGCTATATCTCTAACGTATAATAGTATGCGACTACTCAGCGCCAAACCGCCTTGCATTTCGCATTTCGAAACACTTCAGAACACGCTTCCAGCAGTACCACACCCGAGGATAAGAGCCAGTGACTCAGCTACCCAAATCAGCGCTTCCATTTCCAAGAGCAGCGACTCTGCCTTGACACTGGTACCTCAATCTATTTATGGATTCATAATTAATATCGACGCCCAATTCAGCTCCCCAACTAGAAGCGACTGGGACGACTCAACCCTGTGCATTACAATCTACTGCAGAATCCTCTGATAGAACAATCTCATACAAAGAGCAGAGTCACTGACTCAGCTACCCAAATCAGACACTCTATATCCAAGAAGAGTGGCCATTGTGAGTTGATTCTGCCTAAATCGTAGACGCTAATACAAGCCACTATTTATAGACAATTAAAACTGATCATGGATTAGCCATACCTCTAACCTATAATAGTATGTGACTACACAGCTCTTAACCCCGCTGCATTTCGTAATTCTCCACAACCCGCTTACAGCAGCATCATGCCCAAGGAGTAGAGCCACTGACTCAGCTACCCAAATCAACGCCTCCATTTCCAAGAGCAGCGACTCTGCCTTGACCCTGAAAGCTCAGTCTATTTATTGATTATAAACTATGATCCAGGCCCAGTTCAGGTTCCCAACTATATGCGACTGGGACTACTCAATCCCCTTTATTACAATCCACAGCAGAATCATCTCTTAGCACAATCTCATACAAAGACCAGAGTCACTGACTCAGCTACCCAAATCAGACACTCTATATCCAAGAAGAGCGGCCATTGTGAGTTGATTCTGCCTAAATCCTAGACGCTAATACAAGCCACTATTTATAGATTATAAAAACTGATCCTGGATTCGCTATAACTCTAACGTATAATAGTATGCGACTACTCAGCGCCAAACCGCCTTGCATTTCGCATTTCGAAACACTTCAGAACACGCTTTCAGCAGTACCACACCCGAGGATAAGAGCCACTGACTCAGCTACCCAAATCAGCGCCTCCATTTCCAAGAGCAGCGACTCTGCCTTGACACTGGTACCTCAATCTATTTATGGATTAAAAACTAATATCCACGCCTAATTCAGCTACCCAACTAGAAGCGACTGGGACGACTCATCCCTGTGCATTACAATCTACTGCAGAATCCTCTCGGAGCACAATCTCATACAAAGAGCAGAGTCACTGACTCAGCTACTCAAATCAGACACTCTATATCCAAGAAGAGTGGCCATTGTGAGTTGATTCTGCCTAAATCCTAGACGCTAATACAAGCCACTATTTATAGACAATAAAAACCGATCATGGATTAGCCATACCTCTAACCTATAATAGTATGTGACTACCCAGCCCTTAACCCCGCTGCATTTCGTAATTCTCCACAACCCGCTTACAGCAGCATCATGGCCGAGGAGTAGAGACACTGACTCAGCTACCCAAATCAGCGCCTCCATTTCCAAAAGCAGCGACTCTGCCTTGACCCTGAAAGCTCAGTCTATTTATTGATTATAAACTATGATCCAGGCCCAGTTCAGCTTCCCAACTATATGCGACTGGGACTACTAAATCCCCTTTATTACAATCCACAGCAGAATAATCTCTTAGCACAATCTCATACAAAGAGCAGAGTCACTGACTCAGCTACCCAAATCAGACACTCTATATCCAAGAAGAGCGGCCATTGTGAGTTGATTCTGCCTAAATCCTAGACGCTAATACAAGCCACTATTTATAGATTATAAAAACTGATCGTGGATTCGCTATAACTCTAACGTATAATAGTATGCGACTACTCAGCGCCAAACCGCCTTGCATTTTGCATTTCGAAACACTTCAGAACACGCTTCCAGCAGTACCACACCAGAGGATAAGAACCACTGACTCAGCAACCAAAATTAGCGCTTCCATTTCCAAGAGCAGCGACTCTGCCTTGACACTGGTACCTCAATCTATTTATGGATTCAAAATTAATATCCACGCCCAATTCAGCTCCCCAACTAGAAGCGACTGGGACGACTCAACCCTGTGCATTACAATCTACTGCAGAAAACTCTTATAGCACAATCTCATACAAAGAGCAGAGTCACTGACTCAGCTACCCAATCAGACACTCTATATCCAAGAAGAGTGGCCATTGTGAGTTGATTCTGCCTAAATCGTAGACGCTAATACAAGCCACTATTTATAGACAATAACATCTGATCATGGATTAGCCATACCTCTAACCTATAATAGTATGTGACTACCCAGCCCTTAACCCCGCTGCATTTCGTAATTCTCCACAACCCGCTTACAGCAGCATCATGCCCGAGGAGTAGAGACACTGACTCAGCTACCCAAATCAGCGCCTCCATTTCCAAAAGCAGCGACTCTGCCTTGACCCTGAAAGCTCAGTCTATTTATTGATTATAAACTATGATCCAGGCCCAGTTCAGCTTCCCAACTATATGCGACTGGGACAACAAAATCCCCTTTATTACAATCCCCAGCAGAATCATCTCTTAGCACAATCTCATACAAAGAGCAGAGTCACTGACTCAGCTACCTAAATCAGACACTCTACATCCAAGAAGAGCGGCCATTGTGAGTTGATTCTGCCTAAATCCTAGACGCTAATTCAAGCCACTATTTATAGATTATAAAAACTGATCCTGGATTCGCTATAACTCTAACGTATAATAGTATGCGACTACTCAGCGCCAAACTGCCTTGCATTTTGCATTTCGAAACACTTCAGAACACGCTTCCAGCAGTACCACACCCGAGGATAAGAGCCACTGACTCAGCTACCCAAATTAGCGCCTCCATTTCCAAGAGCAGTGACTCTGCCTTGACACTGATACCTCAATTTTTTTATGGATTAAAAACTAATATCCACGCCTAATTCAGCTCCCCAACTAGAAGCGACTGGGACGACTCATCCCTGTGCATTACAATCTACTGCAGAATCCTCTCATAGCACAATCTCATACAAAGAGCAGAGTCACTGACTCAGCTACCCAAATCAGACACTCTATATACAAGAAGAGTGGCCATTGTGAGTTGATTCTGCTTAAATCCTAGACGCTAATACAAGCCACTATTTATGGACAATAAAAACTGATCATGGATTAGCCATACCTCTAACCTATAATAGTATGTGAGTACCCAGCCCTTAACCCCGCTGCATTTTGGAATTCTCCACAACCCGCTTACAGCAGCATCATGCCCGAGGAGTAGAGCCACTGACTCAGCTACCCAAATCAGCGCCTCCATTTCCAAGAGCAGAAACTCAGCCTTGACTCTGAAAGCTCAGTCTATTTATTGATTATAAACCATGATCCAGTCCCAGTTCAGCTTCCCAACTATATGGGACTGAGACTACTCAATTCCCTTTATTACAATCCACAGCAGAATCATCTCTTAGCACAATCTCATACAAAGAGCAGAGTTACTGACTCAGCTAACTAAATCAGACACTCTATATCCAAGACGAGCGGCCATTGTGAGTTGTTTCTGCCTAAATCCTAGACGCTAATACAAGCCACTATTTATAGATTATAAAAACTGATCCTGGATTCGCTATAACTCTAACGTATAATAGTATACGACTACTCAGCGCCAAACCGCCTTGCATTTTTCATTTCGAAACACTTCAGAACACGCTTCCAGCAGTACCACACCAGAGGATAAGAACCACTGACTCAGCTACCCAAATTAGCGCCTCCATTTCCAAGAGCAGCGACTCTGCCTTGACACTGGTACCTCAATCTATTTATGGATTCAAAATTAATATCCACGCCCAATTCGGCTCCCCAACTAGAAGCGACTGGGACGACTCATCCCTGTGCATTACAATCTACTGCAGAATCCTCTCGGAGCACAATCTCATACAAAGAGCAGAGTCACTGACTCAGCTACCCAAATCAGACACTCTATATCCAAGAAGAGTGGCCATTGTGAGTTGATTCTGCCTAAATCCTAGACGCTAATACAAGCCATTATTTATAGACAATAAAAACTGATCGTGGATTAGCCATACCTCTAACCTATAATAGTATGTGACTAGCCAGCCCTTAACCCCGCTGCATTTCGTAATTCTCCACAACCCGCTTACAGCAGCATCATGCCCGAGGAGTAGAGCCACTTACTCAGCTACCCAAATCATCGCCTCCATTTCCAAGAGCAGCGACTCTGCCTTGACCCTGAAAGCTCAGTCTATTTATTGATTATAAACTATGATCCAGGCCCAGTTCAGGTTCCCAACTATATGCGACTGGGACTACTCAATCCCCTTTATTACAATCCACAGCAGAATCATCTCTTAGTAAAATCTCATACAGAGAGCAGAGTTACTGACTCAGCTACCTAAATCAGACACTCTATATCCAAGAAGAGCGGCCATTGTGAGTTGATTCTGCCTAAATCCTAGACGCTAATACAAGCCACTATTTATAGATTATAAAAAACTGATCCTGGATTCGCTATATCTCTAACGTATAATAGTATGCGACTACTCAGCGCCAAACCGCCTTGCATTTCGCATTTCGAAACACTTCAGAACACGCTTCCAGCAGTACCACACCCGAGGATAAGAGCCAGTGACTCAGCTACCCAAATCAGCGCTTCCATTTCCAAGAGCAGCGACTCTGCCTTGACACTGGTACCTCAATCTATTTATGGATTCATAATTAATATCGACGCCCAATTCAGCTCCCCAACTAGAAGCGACTGGGACGACTCAACCCTGTGCATTACAATCTACTGCAGAATCCTCTCATAGAACAATCTCATACAAAGAGCAGAGTCACTGACTCAGCTACCCAAATCAGACACTCTATATCCAAGAAGAGTGGCCATTGTGAGTTGATTCTGCCTAAATCGTAGACGCTAATACAAGCCACTATTTATAGACAATTAAAACTGATCATGGATTAGCCATACCTCTAACCTATAATAGTATGTGACTACACAGCCCTTAACCCCGCTGCATTTCGTAATTCTCCACAACCCGCTTACAGCAGCATCATGCCCAAGGAGTAGAGCCACTGACTCAGCTACCCAAATCAACGCCTCCATTTCCAAGAGCAGCGACTCTGCCTTGACCCTGAAAGCTCAGTCTATTTATTGATTATAAACTATGATCCAGGCCCAGTTCAGGTTCCCAACTATATGCGACTGGGACTACTCAATCCCCTTTATTACAATCCACAGCAGAATCATCTCTTAGCACAATCTCATACAAAGACCAGAGTCACTGACTCAGCTACCCAAATCAGACACTCTATATCCAAGAAGAGCGGCCATTGTGAGTTGATTCTGCCTAAATCCTAGACGCTAATACAAGCCACTATTTATAGATTATAAAAACTGATCCTGTATTCGCTATAACTCTAACGTATAATAGTATGCGACTACTCAGCGCCAAACCGCCTTGCATTTCGCATTTCGAAACACTTCAGAACACGCTTTCAGCAGTACCACACCCGAGGATAAGAGCCACTGACTCAGCTACCCAAATCAGCGCCTCCATTTCCAAGAGCAGCGACTCTGCCTTGACACTGGTACCTCAATCTATTTATGGATTAAAAACTAATATCCAAGCCTAATTCAGCTACCCAACTAGAAGCGACTGGGACGACTCATCCCTGTGCATTACAATCTACTGCAGAATCCTCTCGGAGCACAATCTCATACAAAGAGCAGAGTCACTGACTCAGCTACTCAAATCAGACACTCTATATCCAAGAAGAGTGGCCATTGTGAGTTGATTCTGCCTAAATCCTAGACGCTAATACAAGCCACTATTTATAGACAATAAAAACCGATCGTGGATTAGCCATACCTCTAACCTATAATAGTATGTGACTACCCAGCCCTTAACCCCGCTGCATTTCGTAATTCTCCACAACCCGCTTACAGCAGCATCATGGCCGAGGAGTAGAGACACTGACTCAGCTACCCAAATCAGCGCCTCCATTTCCAAAAGCAGCGACTCTGCCTTGACCCTGAAAGCTCAGTCTATTTATTGATTATAAACTATGATCCAGGCCCAGTTCAGGTTCCCAACTATATGCGACTGGGACTACTCAATCCCCTTTATTACAATCCACAGCAGAATCATCTCTTAGCACAATCTCATACAAAGACCAGAGTCACTGACTCAGCTACCCAAGTCAGACACTCTATATCCAAGAAGAGCGGCCATTGTGAGTTGATTCTGCCTAAATCCTAGACGCTAATACAAGCCACTATTTATAGATTATAAAAACTGATCGTGGATTCGCTATAACTCTAACGTATAATAGTATGCGACTACTCAGCGCCAAACCGCCTTGCATTTTGCATTTCGAAACACTTCAGAACACGCTTCCAGCAGTACCACACCAGAGGATAAGAACCACTGACTCAGCAACCAAAATTAGCGCTTCCATTTCCAAGAGCAGCGACTCTGCCTTGACACTGGTACCTCAATCTATTTATGGATTCAAAATTAATATCCACGCCCAATTCAGCTCCCCAACTAGAAGCGACTGGGACGACTCAACCCTGTGCATTACAATCTACTGCAGAAAACTCTTATAGCACAATCTCATACAAAGAGCAGAGTCACTGACTCAGCTACCCAATCAGACACTCTATATCCAAGAAGAGTGGCCATTGTGAGTTGATTCTGCCTAAATCGTAGACGCTAATACAAGCCACTATTTATAGACAATAACATCTGATCATGGATTAGCCATACCTCTAACCTATAATAGTATGTGACTACCCAGCCCTTAACCCCGCTGCATTTCGTAATTCTCCACAACCCGCTTACAGCAGCATCATGCCCGAGGAGTAGAGACACTGACTCAGCTACCCAAATCAGCGCCTCCATTTCCAAAAGCAGCGACTCTGCCTTGACCCTGAAAGCTCAGTCTATTTATTGATTATAAACTATGATCCAGGCCCAGTTCAGCTTCCCAACTATATGCGACTGGGACAACAAAATCCCCTTTATTACAATCCCCAGCAGAATCATCTCTTAGCACAATCTCATACAAAGAGCAGAGTCACTGACTCAGCTACCTAAATCAGACACTCTACATCCAAGAAGAGCGGCCATTGTGAGTTGATTCTGCCTAAATCCTAGATGCTAATTCAAGCCACTATTTATAGATTATAAAAACTGATCCTGGATTCGCTATAACTCTAACGTATAATAGTATGCGACTACTCAGCGCCAAACCGCCTTGCATTTTGCATTTCGAAACACTTCAGAACACGCTTCCAGCAGTACCACACCCGAGGATAAGAGCCACTGACTCAGCTACCCAAATAAGCGCCTCCATTTCCAAGAGCAGTGACTCTGCCTTGACACTGATACCTCAATTTTTTTATGGATTAAAAACTAATATCCACGCCTAATTCAGCTCCCCAACTAGAAGCGACTGGGACGACTCATCCCTGTGCATTACAATCTACTGCAGAATCCTCTCATAGCACAATCTCATACAAAGAGCAGAGTCACTGACTCAGCTACCCAAATCAGACACTCTATATACAAGAAGAGTGGCCATTGTGAGTTGATTCTGCTTAAATCCTAGACGCTAATACAAGCCACTATTTATGGACAATAAAAACTGATCATGGATTAGCCATACCTCTAACCTATAATAGTATGTGAGTACCCAGCCCTTAACCCCGCTGCATTTTGGAATTCTCCACAACCCGCTTACAGCAGCATCATGCCCGAGGAGTAGAGCCACTGACTCAGCTACCCAAATCAGCGCCTCCATTTCCAAGAGCAGAAACTCAGCCTTGACTCTGAAAGCTCAGTCTATTTATTGATTATAAACCATGATCCAGTCCCAGTTCAGCTTCCCAACTATATGGGACTGAGACTACTCAATTCCCTTTATTACAATCCACAGCAGAATCATCTCTTAGCACAATCTCATACAAAGAGCAGAGTTACTGACTCAGCTAACTAAATCAGACACTCTATATCCAAGACGAGCGGCCATTGTGAGTTGTTTCTGCCTAAATCCTAGACGCTAATACAAGCCACTATTTATAGATTATAAAAACTGATCCTGGATTCGCTATAACTCTAACGTATAATAGTATACGACTACTCAGCGCCAAACCGCCTTGCATTTTTCATTTCGAAACACTTCAGAACACGCTTCCAGCAGTACCACACCAGAGGATAAGAACCACTGACTCAGCTACCCAAATTAGCGCCTCCATTTCCAAGAGCAGCGACTCTGCCTTGACACTGGTACCTCAATCTATTTATGGATTCAAAATTAATATCCACGCCCAATTCGGCTCCCCAACTAGAAGCGACTGGGACGACTCATCCCTGTGCATTACAATCTACTGCAGAATCCTCTCGGAGCACAATCTCATACAAAGAGCAGAGTCACTGACTCAGCTACCCAAATCAGACACTCTATATCCAAGAAGAGTGGCCATTGTGAGTTGATTCTGCCTAAATCCTAGACGCTAATACAAGCCATTATTTATAGACAATAAAAACTGATCGTGGATTAGCCATACCTCTAACCTATAATAGTATGTGACTAGCCAGCCCTTAACCCCGCTGCATTTCGTAATTCTCCACAACCCGCTTACAGCAGCATCATGCCCGATGAGTAGAGCCACTGACTCAGCTACCCAAATCATCGCCTCCATTTCCAAGAGCAGCGACTCTGCCTTGACCCTGAAAGCTCAGTCTATTTATTGATTATAAACTATAATCCAGGCCCAGTTCAGGTTCCCAACTATATGCGACTGGGACTACTCAATCCCCTTTATTACAATCCACAGCAGAATCATCTCTTAGTAAAATCTCATACAGAGAGCAGAGTTACTGACTCAGCTACCTAAATCAGACACTCTATATCCAAGAAGAGCGGCCATTGTGAGTTGATTCTGCCTAAATCCTAGACGCTAATACAAGCCACTATTTATAGATTATAAAAAACTGATCCTGGATTCGCTATATCTCTAACGTATAATAGTATGCGACTACTCAGCGCCAAACCGCCTTGCATTTCGCATTTCGAAACACTTCAGAACACGCTTCCAGCAGTACCACACCCGAGGATAAGAGCCAGTGACTCAGCTACCCAAATCAGCGCTTCCATTTCCAAGAGCAGCGACTCTGCCTTGACACTGGTACCTCAATCTATTTATGGATTCATAATTAATATCGACGCCCAATTCAGCTCCCCAACTAGAAGCGACTGGGACGACTCAACCCTGTGCATTACAATCTACTGCAGAATCCTCTCATAGAACAATCTCATACAAAGAGCAGAGTCACTGACTCAGCTACCCAAATCAGACACTCTATATCCAAGAAGAGTGGCCATTGTGAGTTGATTCTGCCTAAATCGTAGACGCTAATACAAGCCACTATTTATAGACAATTAAAACTGATCATGGATTAGCCATACCTCTAACCTATAATAGTATGTGACTACACAGCCCTTAACCCCGCTGCATTTCGTAATTCTCCACAACCCGCTTACAGCAGCATCATGCCCAAGGAGTAGAGCCACTGACTCAGCTACCCAAATCAACGCCTCCATTTCCAAGAGCAGCGACTCTGCCTTGACCCTGAAAGCTCAGTCTATTTATTGATTATAAACTATGATCCAGGCCCAGTTCAGGTTCCCAACTATATGCGACTGGGACTACTCAATCCCCTTTATTACAATCCACAGCAGAATCATCTCTTAGCACAATCTCATACAAAGACCAGAGTCACTGACTCAGCTACCCAAATCAGACACTCTATATCCAAGAAGAGCGGCCATTGTGAGTTGATTCTGCCTAAATCCTAGACGCTAATACAAGCCACTATTTATAGATTATAAAAACTGATCCTGGATTCGCTATAACTCTAACGTATAATAGTATGCGACTACTCAGCGCCAAACCGCCTTGCATTTCGCATTTCGAAACACTTCAGAACACGCTTTCAGCAGTACCACACCCGAGGATAAGAGCCACTGACTCAGCTACCCAAATCAGCGCCTCCATTTCCAAGAGCAGCGACTCTGCCTTGACACTGGTACCTCAATCTATTTATGGATTAAAAACTAATATCCACGCCTAATTCAGCTACCCAACTAGAAGCGACTGGGACGACTCATCCCTGTGCATTACAATCTACTGCAGAATCCTCTCGGAGCACAATCTCATACAAAGAGCAGGGTCACTGACTCAGCTACTCAAATCAGACACTCTATATCCAAGAAGAGTGGCCATTGTGAGTTGATTCTGCCTAAATCCTAGACGCTAATACAAGCCACTATTTATAGACAATAAAAACCGATCGTGGATTAGCCATACCTCTAACCTATAATAGTATGTGACTACCCAGCCCTTAACCCCGCTGCATTTCGTAATTCTCCACAACCCGCTTACAGCAGCATCATGGCCGAGAAGTAGAGACACTGACTCAGCTACCCAAATCAGCGCCTCCATTTCCAAAAGCAGCGACTCTGCCTTGACCCTGAAAGCTCAGTCTATTTATTGATTATAAACTATGATCCAGGCCCAGTTCAGCTTCCCAACTATATGCGACTGGGACTACTAAATCCCCTTTATTACAATCCACAGCAGAATAATCTCTTAGCACAATCTCATACAAAGAGCAGAGTCACTGACTCAGCTACCCAAATCAGACACTCTATATCCAAGAAGAGCGGCCATTGTGAGTTGATTCTGCCTAAATCCTAGACGCTAATACAAGCCACTATTTATAGATTATAAAAACTGATCGTGGATTCGCTATAACTCTAACGTATAATAGTATGCGACTACTCAGCGCAAAACCGCCTTGCATTTTGCATTTCGAAACACTTCAGAACACGCTTCCAGCAGTACCACACCAGAGGATAAGAACCACTGACTCAGCAACCAAAATTAGCGCTTCCATTTCCAAGAGCAGCGACTCTGCCTTGACACTGGTGTGAGAAGTTGGCCTGATATGTAGTGCTCACTATTCTAGTGATCACTGTGTATCATTCCAAACGACCCTTATTGATGATTGGTTGTAAGTCAACCTTATAGACCAGCTATCCTAGTAGCGTGGATACGAGCAGTCTTAGGCTAAACTCTAGAGGGCGTGTTAAGCCAGCTGTTTACCATCACATATACCCCTTGAACACCAAGTGAAAGGACACCACACAAGTTGTTATGAAAATAAAAGGATATTTATTTATAACAAGACTACCCTGGCTCTTTATGAGTCAGGGAGCTAAGCACACTACAAAACTCTTAGGAAAATACTTCAGTTGCACAATTTACACAAATGCCCGAGGGGCACGAGAAACCATCTACACTAACAGTGAAATGCGAATGGTTAGAGTCTGGAGGTACTGATTCCGGAGTGTTCCGATCAGTGGGACTAAACGAAAAAGGAACTGGACACTTGTAGAGCGAACCTGCGATGGAGCACCGAGATGCTCGAGTTACCTAGCCCGGAGGCTGCGGCTGCGTGAAGTTCGGCAAGATGTCGGGAGTCCTCGTGTAGTCTCAGGAGCCTGAAAGAAGAAGTTGCTGGCAGGCGACCAGTGACGTTGTTCAGAGCGATCCAAGCCTGGATCGGTGATGAAGGAAACCTGAAAGCAGAGGGGACTCAGTTCTCAACCGCTAGCCAGC
Source organism: Triturus cristatus (assembly GCF_964204655.1). Classification (NCBI taxonomy): domain Eukaryota; kingdom Metazoa; phylum Chordata; class Amphibia; order Caudata; family Salamandridae; genus Triturus; species Triturus cristatus. Next base: position 1,473,236,505 of record NC_140591.1, on the reverse strand, counting down.
GATCGTGTGGGTACCAGGGGGGTACCGGCTGAAGTCACCTCGACCAGGTGAGTGGGTGACGTCGGACTCGGCTGTTCCTCGGACCAGGAGGCGCGGCGGCGACCAGGATGGAGGGCGAGCTGTCCCACGAAGGTGTCTGCTGTCGATGATGCTGGGCCCAGGAAGGGGCAGCGGATCTTGGCAGTGGCAACCCAAGCGGGGGAGTCAAGATGGCGTCGGGAGTGGACCAGGAGGGTCCGTGGTACTCCTCTGTTGAAGGGGAGCAAGAGCCAGTCTGGAGCAACCAGACCGGTGATGCAAATAATCTTGGAGCGTCGTGAAGAGGGCCACAAGCCGGTCGGCAAGTGGTCGGACAACGCTGGGAACAGCAAGAAGCGGAAGGGCCCCCACGCAGATCTCGTGGATGCTGGGGAGACAGACTTCGATGCTGGAGCTGCTCAGGGTTTAGGGCTTCTCAAACCCTAGGTGCACTCACTCGAGGGTCCCTCGGTGGGCGTGCTAGATAAGCGTCGTGCAGGTTCTGAAGATAGCCGGTCCCGCAGGTCTCGTCACACCTACGACTCTCAGCTGGGCTGATGAGGTAGGTAAAAGGTCAGAGATGGCAGGGAACTCGGGTCACGTCGAGCTGGGCAGTCTTGATCCGTAGGAGACGTACAGCAAACCGCAAGCGCTTAGGTGGTGCCTGCTGGTGCAGGGTGGCTACTCCTTAGCCACAAGGGAGAGTCTTCAGAAATAGTCAAGAGTTCCTTTCGTGGAAAGTGGTTCGTGATTCGGAGTTATCCGATTATCTGATTATCCCATTTGGGAAGGGGACTCGCTCCTACCTTTATTCTAAGAAAAGGGGCTGGCCCGTGACTAGGTTCTACCTATGGGTGGAGCCAGGAGAGGGGTGGTTACACCCCTATCCTTTGTCCGGCTTCGCGCCAGCTCAGGGGCTGGTGTGCCCCCGAAACTGGTTTGAGCCGGGCTATGCACAGTGAGCACCGGGGTGCCACTTGCAATCACCTTCCTTTCAGCCCTGCCTACCTGGGATACACAAACCCTGTCTGATATGGTGCTAACACCGCCCTCGACAGGAAACCCTTTGTCCAAGCTCCCCTTGCTGGAAGGTCCCCCAGCAGCAGGAGGTCAGACTTGTGTCTGGTGGCAGCATCCATTTTGTGATGCTGAGGCTTGAGTCAACTTTAACCGGGGTTCAAGGTTACTTCCATGTCGTGTCCCTCTAAAAGGGGGGAATGCTAACCCCGTCGCCAGGACTGGCGAGGGGTTCGTATTCCCATTCGTATGACACCTTACTCGACATGTGTAGGTGATGTGATGCCAAAGTTAGCAAATAACCGCAAGGATTATAATGCATTAAAAGTAGTTGGCCCGCGTCACCATGGAACGGCTATTAGGACTTGGTTCCGCAAGCCGTCGACGGGCTCAGCTCGCGCCAGAGCACCGTCCCACATGATTCCCTGCACTCTGCCTTCAGGATTGATAAGGCCTGCTATAGGAGTGACTGATAGGAATCCATGTGTCCATTTTAGGGTTTAGGTGTAGGAATACTACACCTACAGCAACGGGTGATTACACCACGTGGCCCCAGCTGTCGTGCAGCCAGTTGTGTCAGATTTGGGCGGCCATTCCAGGGGTGGCATAATACATGCTTCAGCCCCTGGTAGGCCCTGGGTACACCGATGCCCTGGATACCTGTGGTATGCTGAGACAGGGACTGACAAGGCGGCCCAGTTCCAATTAGTGGATGCACCTAATGTACATGTGTGTTAATTTCGAGAGAGAACAGCTAGGCTGTGGGTCTGATTGGCAGGCCCACAGCCGGAGAAAGTCGTAAACCAATGAAGCAAAAGCAAAAAATCTGGGTGATCATAGGATTGCAGACCCTACTCTCCTACATGACCCCCCCCCAAACTTTGGGACAATAAGCTAACCTTGACCAGGTGAGTCTTCTTGCTCTAAGTGGAAATACCTGGAGAGCCCATCTGCATTGCCATGATCAGTGCCAGGTCTATGCTCCACTGTGAAGTCCATCCCCTGTAGGGAAATGGACCACCTAAGTAGTTTGGGGTTTTCACCCTTCATTTGATTTAGCCACAAAAGGGGCTTATGGTCGGTCTGAATCTTGAAGTGAGTGCCAAACAAGTATGGCCTCAACTTCTTCAGGGCCCAAACCACAGCAAAGGCCTCCCTCTCAATAGCTGACCAATTCTTCTCTCTGGGGGTCAGCCTCCTGCTAATAAAAGCTATGGGCTGGTCATGACCATCAAAATTCAGTTGCGATAGAACAGCTCCCACACCCAGCTCCGAAGCGTCTGTTTGGACAATGAATGGTTTGGAGTAGTCTGGACTCTTTAGGATAGGTGCTGTGCACATGGCCTGCTTTAGGTCATCGAATGCCTTCTGACAGCTTGCTGTCCACTGAACTTTTTTTGGCATCTTTTTACTTGTCAGGTCGTTTAGCGGGGTCACAATGGATCCATAATTTCTGACAAATTTCCGGTAATAACCAGTCAGGCCCAAGAAAGCTCGAACCTGAGTCTGGGTGGTTGGAGGAGCCCAGTCCTGGATGGCCTGTATTTTGCTCTCCAATGGTTGAACCTGGCCTCCACCTACAAGGTGGCCCAGGTATACAACCTGTGTCTGCCCTATCTGGCACTTGGTGGCCTTGATAGTGAGGCCTGCCTTCTGCAGGGCCTCTAACACTTTCCTCAGGTGGACCAGGTGATCCTCCCAGGTGGAGCTAAAGACAGCGATATCGTCCAGATACGCCGCACAGAAGTCGTCCAACCCAGTGAGAACTCGATTCACCAGCCTTTGGAAGGTGGCAGGTGCATTTTTCAAACCAAAGGGCATTACCACGAACTGATAATGCCCACCTGGGGTAGAAAATGCTGTTTTGGGCTTGGCCTCCTCAGCTAACCTGATTTGCCAATACCCAGCTGTCAGGTCAAACGTACTTAAGTAGTTGGCCGAGGCCAACCGGTCGATAAGTTCGTCTGCTCTTGGTATCGGGTGGGCGTCAGTCTTAGTGACCGCATTGAGACCTCTGTAGTCCACGCAAAACCTCTTCTCTTTCTTACCGCCCTGGGTGTGAGGTTTCGGCACGAGCACTACGGGACTAGCCCAGGGGCTGTCCGAGGGCTCAATGACTCCCAGCTCCAACATTTTCTGCACCTCTGTCTTGATGCAGTCTCTGACATGATCAGGCTGTCGATAGATTTTACTCTTTACGGGCAGACTGTCCCCAGTGTCGACCTCATGGGTACACCACTTGGTCTGACTGGGTGTCAGAGAGAACATATGTCGGAAGGATTGAAGAACCTGTTTACAATCCTGTTGTTGATGTCCAGAGAGGCTGCCACAAAAGACAACACCATCTACTGACCCATCGTCAGGGTTCTGAGAGAGCAGGTCTGGGAGAGGGTCACTCTCCTCCTCCTGTCCCTCATCTGTGGCCATGAGCAAGCCCATGCCCTCCCTGTCGACATATGCCTTGAGCCTGTTTACATGGAGCACCCTGTGGGGGCTCCGGGGAGTTCCCAGGTCTACCAAGTAGGTGACCTCTCCCTTTTGCTCAATGATCGTGTGGGGCCCAGACCATTTGTCTTTGAGTGCTGCTGGGGCCACTGGCTCCAGCACCCACACCTTCTGTCCAGGCTGGTACACAGTCAGGACAGCCTTTTGGTCGTGCCAAGCTTTCTGTAATTCTTGGCTCGCCTCCAGGTTTTTAGACGCCTTTTCCATGTACTCCGCCATCCGTGAGCGGAGACCGAGCACATAGTCCACAATGTTTGATGCCGGCTTTCTGAGAGGTCTCTCCCATCCTTCCTTTACCAAACAAAGGGGTCCCCTTACAGGATGTCCGAACAGAAGCTCAAAAGGGCTGTAGCCAACCCCCTTCTGCGGGACCTCTCTGTAGGCGAACAAGAGGCAGGGTATCAGGACATCCCATCTCCGCCGAAGCTTTTCAGGTAGTCCGTGAATCATCCCTTTTAGGGTCCTGTTGAATCTCTCAACAAGCCCATTGCATTGTGGGTGATAGGGTGTGGTGAACTTGTAGTTGACACCACATTCCTTCCACATAGCAGTCAGATATCCCGACATGAAGTTTGCACCTCTGTCTGAGACGACCTCCTTAGGGAAGCCCACTCTGGAGAACACTCCAAGTAGGGTCCGTGCCACCACAGGTGCTGTAGTGGTCCTAAGGGGAATAGCTTCAGGATACCTGGTGGCGTGGTCCACCACCACCAGTATAAACTTGTGCCCTGATGCTGTCTGGGGTTCCATTGGTCCGACAATGTCGATCCCCACTCGTTCAAAGGGTACCCCCACCACTGGTAGTGGTATGAGGGGGGCCTTTGTCGTGCCACCTGACTTACCACTGGCTTGGCAAGTGACACAGGAGCGGCAAAACTCCTTCGTATCTTCGGACATGTGGGGCCAGTGAAAGTGTGGAACAATTCTGTCCCAAGTCTTATTCTGGCCTAAGTGACCTGCAAGGGGAATCTCGTGGGCCAAGGTGAGAAGGAAACCTCTCAGAGACAAGGGGATGACCAGCCTCCTGGTCGCACCAGGTTTGGGGTCTCTTGCCTCGGAGTACAGGAGTCCATCGTCCCAGTACACTTTGTGGGTACCTGTGGCGTTCCCTGCAGCCTCAGCAGCGGCCTGCTGTCTGAGGGATTCAAGTGAGGGGCAGTCTAACTGTGCCTGCCCCAGGTCTTCCCTGGAGGGTCCCCCTGAGCCCAGAAACTCAACCTGACCAGGTTCAAGCTCTTGCGGCTCAGTTTCCCTCAGTTCTTTAAGGTCAGCCTCCTCGGAGACTTGATCCACGACCTGGGGCAAGGGGGAAGGCGAAGCCTTACCCTTACTGCTCCTTTTCTTGGAAGGTGTCTGGTCCGTTCTTCCAGGATCCAGCACCTGTTCAGTGGGGCATCTTTTGGCCTGTGACCTGGTCACAGCAAGGACATGTGCTGGCAAGCCTAACATCTCCATGTGAGTCCTCTGCTCCACTTCTGACCATTGTGACGTTTCCAAATCATTGCCCAACAGACATTCTACGGGGAGGTCTGAACTAACCACAACCTTTTTCGGGCCACTTACCCCTCCCCAGGAGAAATCAACAACTGCCATACTGTGATTGGTAGTGACGTTGCTGGCATTGGTCACTAGGTAACTGGTACCTAGCATGATCTGTCCAGGGTCCACGAAGTTAGGCGTCACCATGGTGACACTGGCACACGTGTCCCTGTAGGCCTGAGCCACTTTTCCATTTATCAAAGGTGTCTGTCTGTATTTGCCCAAAGTATTGGGACTGGCATCAGGGGACATATCCATATCCCCTGTACAGACAAGGACGGCCTGAGTGAGCGTGCCGACTAAGTCGTCACTCCCCTCGGTTCCCAAGGTTAACCCAACTAATGCCTTGGGAGGCGCACTACCACTGCTGACTGTACTAGGGGGCGCAGGTGCCTTAGGGGCTGCAGTGGCAGGAGTTTGCCCTCCTTTCTTGGTGCACTCACTAAACCAGTGAGTCTTACTTTTACAGTATTGGCACCACCTTTTTGACTGGCCTTCTTGAGTCTTCTTCTTCTGTGAAGCCTGACCCCCACCCTCTTTGGTTTGTTGGGGACCTGTCGAAGACTTCTGGTCATTTTGTTCGTTCTTGTTACCCTTTTGGTCTGCTTTCTTCTGACCACCCTGGTTCTGATTCTGGTTCTGCTTGACCCTTGTTCTGACCCATCTGTCTGCCTTCTTTCCCAATTCTTGGGGAGAGGTCAGATCCGAGTCGACAAGGTGCTGATGCAACAATTGGTTCTGACAGTTGTTTAAAATCTGTTCTCGCATGATAAGATTGTACAATCCTGTGTAATCAGTAACCTTGCTACCCAGCACCCAGCCTTCCAAAGCCTTAGTGGCACAATCGACAAAGTCAGCCCAATCCTGAGACTGAATTTTCTGGGTGGCCCGGAACAGCACCCGGTACTGTTCTGTGGTTAAGCCGAACCCATCAATCAGTGTGTTCTTCAGGACTTGGTAGTTGTTAGCATCCTCAGCTCTTGTAGTGAGGAGCTTGCCCCTTCCTTTACCTTCAAAGGAAAGCCACAGTATAGCTGCCCACTGACTTGGGGGGACGCACTGGACAGTGCAGGCCCTCTCCAAGGCAGTTATCCACTTGTGGATGTCGTCCCCTTGTTTAAAGGGGGGCACTATTTTACTCAGGTGTCTAGTGTCTATACCCCTGTCTTTCTCTCTATTGAGAATGCTGCCACTAGTGGGATCTAACCCACTTAATTTCTGCTCTCGGGCCAAGGCAAGTCTTTCTTTGGCGAGGGCAAGTTCTTCCCGCTCGATCCTCAGATTGACCTCCCGCATCTTTGCTTCATGCTCCCTCCTCTGAGGGGAAGTCATTCCTCTCTGAGAAGATGCCTGAGAGACATGTGTATGAACCGATCTGCCAGAGCCTCTGGAGAGAGACCTAGCTCGTCCGTTCCCAAGGTTAAGCCTGCTTGAGTGTGGGCCCGGGGCTCCCCCAGTTCCATTCTCATGCCTGCTTAAGTTGGTCCTTGTAAGCCTGCCGACTACCACTGGACCTTTGTCTGCCTCGTCTCCCGATAACTCGTCCTCGTCCTCCTCCTCTGTGTAGAGGTCGAGGTCTGGGTCACCGAGGGTTCCCTCTAAGGGAGGCATGTTCCCATCTGCACTGGGGGGACCTGGGTTAGAGGACCTCCTAGCATCGTACGCCTCTAAGAGACCTATCAGTATTGCGATGGTAGGGTTAGAACCCTGGTTTAGCTTCCTGGAGGCACACAGTTGTCTCATCTCCTTGAAGCTAAGAGTTGCATATCGTGACACGACCTGTGGAGGGTCACTGACCACTAAGGGAGTCCCTGCAGACTCTCCGTGGACCGACATGCTTTTCTAGTGAGGTGTAAGTGTTGCACCTACCTACACTATGGGTTTACCTACTGATCCCTTGCTAAGAGTTGTAGTCAGGGTGTGCTAAGCCCTGTTACACTACAACAGCCGGTTCAGTAGAACTCGGAGTATTGTAAGTTAAGTTATATGTACCTGGGTACTTATGTGATCTTTCACTGCGATATTCTTAGGATACGTGTGTGGTAAAACAACAGCAAGCTCAAATCCCAACCGCTGCTCACCAATGTGAGAAGTTGGCCTGATATGTAGTGCTCACTATTCTAGTGATCACTGTGTATCATTCCAAACGACCCTTATTGATGATTGGTTGTAAGTCAACCTTATAGACCAGCTATCCTAGTAGCGTGGATACGAGCAGTCTTAGGCTAAACTCTAGAGGGCGTGTTAAGCCAGCTGTTTACCATCACATATACCCCTTGAACACCAAGTGAAAGGACACCACACAAGTTGTTATGAAAATAAAAGGATATTTATTTATAACAAGACTACCCTGGCTCTTTATGAGTCAGGGAGCTAAGCACACTACAAAACTCTTAGGAAAATACTTCAGTTGCACAATTTACACAAATGCCCGAGGGGCACGAGAAACCATCTACACTAACAGTGAAATGCGAATGGTTAGAGTCTGGAGGTACTGATTCCGGAGTGTTCCGATCAGTGGGACTAAACGAAAAAGGAACTGGACACTTGTAGAGCGAACCTGCGATGGAGCACCGAGATGCTCGAGTTACCTAGCCCGGAGGCTGCGGCTGCGTGAAGTTCGGCAAGATGTCGGGAGTCCTCGTGTAGTCTCAGGAGCCTGAAAGAAGAAGTTGCTGGCAGGCGACCAGTGACGTTGTTCAGAGCGATCCAAGCCTGGATCGGTGATGAAGGAAACCTGAAAGCAGAGGGGACTCAGTTCTCAACCGCTAGCCAGCGATCGTGTGGGTACCAGGGGGGGTACCGGCTGAAGTCACCTCGACCAGGTGAGTGGGTGACGTCGGACTCGGCTGTTCCTCGGACCAGGAGGCGCGGCGGCGACCAGGATGGAGGGCGAGCTGTCCCACGAAGGTGTCTGCTGTCGATGATGCTGGGCCCAGGAAGGGGCAGCGGATCTTGGCAGTGGCAACCCAAGCGGGGGAGTCAAGATGGCGTCGGGAGTGGACCAGGAGGGTCCGTGGTACTCCTCTGTTGAAGGGGAGCAAGAGCCAGTCTGGAGCAACCAGACCGGTGATGCAAATAATCTTGGAGCGTCGTGAAGAGGGCCACAAGCCGGTCGGCAAGTGGTCGGACAACGCTGGGAACAGCAAGAAGCGGAAGGGCCCCCACGCAGATCTCGTGGATGCTGGGGAGACAGACTTCGATGCTGGAGCTGCTCAGGGTTTAGGGCTTCTCAAACCCTAGGTGCACTCACTCGAGGGTCCCTCGGTGGGCGTGCTAGATAAGCGTCGTGCAGGTTCTGAAGATAGCCGGTCCCGCAGGTCTCGTCACACCTACGACTCTCAGCTGGGCTGATGAGGTAGGTAAAAGGTCAGAGATGGCAGGGAACTCGGGTCTCGTCGAGCTGGGCAGTCTTGATCCGTAGGAGACGTACAGCAAACCGCAAGCGCTTAGGTGGTGCCTGCTGGTGCAGGGTGGCTACTCCTTAGCCACAAGGGAGAGTCTTCAGAAATAGTCAAGAGTTCCTTTCGTGGAAAGTGGTTCGTGATTCGGAGTTATCCGATTATCTGATTATCCCATTTGGGAAGGGGACTCGCTCCTACCTTTATTCTAAGAAAAGGGGCTGGCCCGTGACTAGGTTCTACCTATGGGTGGAGCCAGGAGGGGGGTGGTTACACCCCTATCCTTTGTCCGGCTTCGCGCCAGCTCAGGGGCTGGTGTGCCCCCGAAACTGGTTTGAGCCGGGTTATGCACAGTGAGCACCGGGGTGCCACTTGCAATCACCTTCCTTTCAGCCCTGCCTACCTGGGATACACAAACCCTGTCTGGGATGGTGCTAACACCGCCCTCGACAGGAAACCCTTTGTCCAAGATCCCCTTGCTGGAAGGTCCCCCAGCAGCAGGAGGTCAGACTTGTGTCTGGTGGCAGCATCCATTTTGTGATGCTGAGGCTTGAGTCAACTTTAACCGGGGTTCAAGGTTACTTCCATGTCGTGTCCCTCTAAAAGGGGGGAATGCTAACCCCGTCGCCAGGACTGGCGAGGGGTTCGTATTCCCATTCGTATGACACCTTACTCGACATGTGTAGGTGATGTGATGCCAAAGTTAGCAAATAACCGCAAGGATTATAATGCATTAAAAGTAGTTGGCCCGCGTCACCATGGAACGGCTATTAGGACTTGGTTCCGCAAGCCGTCGACGGGCTCAGCTCGCGCCAGAGCACCGTCCCACATGATTCCCTGCACTCTGCCTTCAGGATTGATAAGGCCTGCTATAGGAGTGACTGATAGGAATCCATGTGTCCATTTTAGGGTTTAGGTGTAGGAATACTACACCTACAGCAACAGGTGATTACACCACGTGGCCCCAGCTGTCGTGCAGCCAGTTGTGTCAGATTTGGGCGGCCATTCCAGGGGTGGCATAATACATGCTTCAGCCCCTGGTAGGCCCTGGGTACACCGATGCCCTGGATACCTGTGGTATGCTGAGACAGGGACTGACAAGGCGGCCCAGTTCCAATTAGTGGATGCACCTAATGTACATGTGTGTTAATTTCGAGAGAGAACAGCTAGGCTGTGGGTCTGATTGGCAGGCCCACAGCCGGAGAAAGTCGTAAACCAATGAAGCAAAAGCAAAAAATCTGGGTGATCATAGGATTGCAGACCTTACTCTCCTACAACTGGTACCTCAATCTATTTATGGATTCAAAATTAATATCCACGCCCAATTCAGCTCGCCAACTAGAAGCGACTGGGACGACTCAACCCTGTGCATTACAATCTACTGCAGAAAACTCTTATAGCACAATCTCATACAAAGAGCAGAGTCACTGACTCAGCTACCCAATCAGACACTCTATATCCAAGAAGAGTGGCCATTGTGAGTTGATTCTGCCTAAATCGTAGACGCTAATACAAGCCACTATTTATAGACAATAACATCTGATCATGGATTAGCCATACCTCTAACCTATAATAGTATGTGACTACCCAGCCCTTAACCCCGCTGCATTTCGTAATTCTCCACAACCCGCTTACAGCAGCATCATGCCCGAGGAGTAGAGACACTGACTCAGCTACCCAAATCAGCGCCTCCATTTCCAAAAGCAGCGACTCTGCCTTGACCCTGAAAGCTCAGTCTATTTATTGATTATAAACTATGATCCAGGCCCAGTTCAGGTTCCCAACTATATGCGGCTGGGAAAACAAAATCCCCTTTATTACAATCCACAGCAGAATCATCTCTTAGCACAATCTCATACAAAGAGCAGAGTCACTGACTCAGCTACCTAAATCAGACACTCTACATCCAAGAAGAGCGGCCATTGTGAGTTGATTCTGCCTAAATCCTAGACGCTAATTCAAGCCACTATTTATAGATTATAAAAAACTGATCCTGGATTCACTATATCTCTAACGTATAATAGTATGCGACTACTCAGCGCCAAACCGCCTTGCATTTCGCATTTCGAAACACTTCAGAACACGCTTCCAGCAGTACCACACCCGAGGATAAGAGCCACTGACTCAGCTACCCAAATCAGCGCTTCCATTTCCAAGAGCAGCGACTCTGCCTTGACACTGGTACCTCAATCTATTTATGGATTCATAATTAATATCGACGCCCAATTCAGCTTCCCAACTAGAAGCGACTGGGACGACTCAACCCTGTGCATTACAATCTACTGCAGAATCCTCTCATAGAACAATCTCATACAAAGAGCAGAGTCACTGACTCAGCTACCCAAATCAGACACTCTATATCCAAGAAGAGTGGCCATTGTGAGTTGATTCTGCCTAAATCGTAGACGCTAATACAAGCCACTATTTATAGACAATTAAAACTGATCATGGATTAGCCATACCTCTAACCTATAATAGTATGTGACTACACAGCCCTTAACCCCGCTGTATTTCGTAATTCTCCACAACCCGCTTACAGCAGCATCATGCCCAAGGAGTAGAGCCACTGACTCAGCTACCCAAATCAACGCCTCCATTTCCAAGAGCAGCGACTCTGCCTTGACCCTGAAAGCTCAGTCTATTTATTGATTATAAACTATGATCCAGGCCCAGTTCAGGTTCCCAACTATATGCGACTGGGACTACTCAATCCCCTTTATTACAATCCACAGCAGAATCATCTCTTAGCACAATCTCATACAAAGAGCAGAGTCACTGACTCAGCTACCCAAATCAGACACTCTATATCCAAGAAGAGCGGCCATTGTGAGTTGAATTTGCCTAAATCCTAGACGCTAATACAAGCCACTATTTATAGATTATAAAAACTGATCCTGGATTCGCTATAACTCTAACGTATAATAGTATGCGACTACTCAGCACCAAACCGCCTTGCATTTTGCATTTCGAAACACTTCAGAACACGCTTCCAGCAGTACCACACCAGAGGATAAGAACCACTGACTCAGCAACCAAAATTAGCGCTTCCATTTCCAAGAGCAGCGACTCTGCCTTGACACTGGTACCTCAATCTATTTATGGATTCAAAATTCTTATCCACGCCCAATTCAGCTCCCCAACTAGAAGCGACTGGGACGACTCAACCCTGTGCATTACAATCTACTGCAGAAACCTCTTATAGCACAATCTCATACAAAGAGCTGAGTCACTGACTCAGCTACCCAATCAGACACTCTATATCCAAGAAGAGTGGCCATTGTGAGTTGATTCTGCCTAAATCGTAGACGCTAATACAAGCCACTATTTATAGACAATAACATCTGATCATGGATTAGCCATACCTCTAACCTATAATAGTATGTGAATTCCCAGCCCTTAACCCCGCTGCATTTCGTAATTCTCCACAACCCGCTTACAGCAGCATCATGCCCGAGGAGTAGAGACACTGACTCAGCTACCCAAATCAGCGCCTCCATTTCCAAAAGCAGCGACTCTGCCTTGACCCTGAAAGCTCAGTCTATTTATTGATTATAAAGTATGATCCAGGCCCAGTTCAGCTTCCCAACTATATGCGACTGGGACTACTAAATCCGCTTTATTACAATCCACAGCAGAATCATCTCTTAGCACAATCTCATACAAAGAGCAGAGTCACTGACTGAGCTACCCAAATCAGACACTCTATATCCAAGAAGAGCGGCCATTGTGAGTTGATTCTGCCTAAATCCTAGACGCTAATACAAGCCACTATTCATAGATTATAAAAACTGATCCTGGATTCGCTATATCTCTAACGTATCATAGTGTGCAACTACTCAGCGCCAAACCGCCTTGCATTTCGCATTTAGAAACACTTCAGAACACGCTTCCAGCAGTACCACACCCGAGGATAAGAGCCACTGACTCAGCTACCCAAATCAGCGCCTCCATTTCCAAGAGCAGCGACTCTGCCTTGACACTGGTACCTCAATCTATTTATGGATTCATAATTAATATCCACGCCCAATTCAGCTCCCCAACTAGAAGCGACTGGGACGACTCAACCCTGTGCTTTACAATCTGCTGCAGAATCCTCTCATAGAACAATCTCATACAAAGAGCACAGTCACTGACTCAGCTACCCAAATCAGACACTCTATATCCAAGAAGAGCGGCCATTGTGAGTTGATTCTGCCTAAATCCTAGACGCTAATACAAGCCACTATTCATAGATTATAAAAACTGATCCTGGATTCGCTATATGTCTAACGTATAATAGTATGCGACTACTCAGCACCAAACCGCCTTGCATTTCGCATTTAGAAACACTTCAGAACACGCTTCTAGCAGTACCACACCCGAGGATAAGAGCCACTGACTCAGCTACCCAAATCAGGGCCTCCATTTCCAAGAGCAGCGACTCTGCATTGACACTGGTACCTCAATCTATTTATGGATTAAAAACTAATATCCATGCCTAATTCAGCTCCCCAAGTAGAAGCGACTGGGACGACTCATCCCTGTGCATTACAATCTACTGCAGAATCCTCTCATAGAACAATCTCATACAAAGAGCAGAGTCACTGACTCAGCTACCCAAATCAGACACTCTATATCCAAGAAGAGTGGCCATTGTGAGTTGATTCTGCCTAAATCCTAGACGCTAATACAAGCCACTATTTATAGACAATAAAAACTGATCGTGGATTAGCCATACCTCTAACCTATAATAGTATGGGACTACCCAGCCCTTAACCCCGCTGCATTTCGCAATTCTCCACAACCCGCTTACAGCCGCATCATGCCCGAGGAGTAGAGCCACTGACTCAGCTACCCAAATCAGCACCTCCATTTCCAAGAGCAGCGACTCTGCCTTGACCCTGAAAGCTCAGTCTATTTATTGATTATAAACTATGATCCAGGCCCAGTTCAGCTTCCCAACTATATGCGACTGGGACTACTGAATCCCCTTTATTACAATCCACAGCAGAATCATCTCTTAGCACAATCTCATACAAGGAGCAAAGTCACTGACTCAGCTACCCAAATCAGACACTCTACATCCAAGAAGAGCGGCCATTGTGAGTTGTTTCTGCCTAAATCCTAGACGCTAATACAAGCCACTATTTATAGATTATAAAAACTGATCCTGGATTCGCTATAACTCTAACGTATAATAGTATACGACTACTCAGCGCCAAACCGCCTTGCATTTTTCATTTCGAAACACTTCAGAACACGCTTCCAGCAGTACCACACCAGAGGATAAGAACCACTGACTCAGCTACCCAAATTAGCGCCTCCATTTCCAAGAGCAGCGACTCTGCCTTGACACTGGTACCTCAATCTATTTATGGATTCAAAATTAATATCCACGCCCAATTCGGCTCCCCAACTAGAAGCGACTGGGACGACTCATCCCTGTGCATTACAATCTACTGCAGAATCCTCTCGGAGCACAATCTCATACAAAGAGCAGAGTCACTGACTCAGCTACCCAAATCAGACACTCTATATCCAAGAAGAGTGGCCATTGTGAGTTGATTCTGCCTAAATCCTAGACGCTAATACAAGCCACTATTTATAGACAATAAAAACTGATCGGGGATTAGCCATACCTCTAACCTATAATAGTATGGGACTACCCAGCCCTTAACCCCGCTGCATTTCGCAATTCTCCACAACCCGCTTACAGCCGCATCATGCCCGAGGAGTAGAGCCACTGACCCAGCTCCCCAAATCAGCACCTCCATTTCCAAGAGCAGCGACTCTGCCTTGACCCTGAAAGCTCAGTCTATTTATTGATTATAAACTATGATCCAGGCCCAGTTCAGCTTCCCAACTATATGCGACTGGGACTACTCAATCCCCTTTATTACAATCCACAGCAGAATCATCTCTTAGTAAAATCTCATACAGAGAGCAGAGTTACTGACTCAGCTACCTAAATCAGACACTCTATATCCAAGAAGAGCGGCCATTGTGAGTTGTTTCTGCCTAAATCCTAGACGCTAATACAAGCCACTATTTATAGATTATAAAAAACTAATCCTGGATTCGCTATATCTCTAACGTATAATAGTATGCGACTACTCAGCGCCAAACCGCCTTGCATTTCGCATTTCGAAACACTTCAGAACACGCTTCCAGCAGTACCACACCCGAGGATAAGAGCCAGTGACTCAGCTACCCAAATCAGCGCTTCCATTTCCAAGAGCAGCGACTCTGCCTTGACACTGGTACCTCAATCTATTTATGGATTCATAATTAATATCGACGCCCAATTCAGCTCCCCAACTAGAAGCGACTGGGACGACTCAACCCTGTGCATTACAATCTACTGCAGAATCCTCTCATAGAACAATCTCATACAAAGAGCAGAGTCACTGACTCAGCTACCCAAATCAGACACTCTATATCCAAGAAGAGTGGCCATTGTGAGTTGATTCTGCCTAAATCGTAGACGCTAATACAAGCCACTATTTATAGACAATTAAAACTGATCATGGATTAGCCATACCTCTAACCTATAATAATATGTGACTACACAGCTCTTAACCCCGCTGCATTTCGTAATTCTCCACAACCCGCTTACAGCAGCATCATGCCCAAGGAGTAGAGCCACTGACTCAGCTACCCAAATCAACGCCTCCATTTCCAAGAGCAGCGACTCTGCCTTGACCCTGAAAGCTCAGTCTATTTATTGATTATAAACTATGATCCAGGCCCAGTTCAGGTTCCCAACTATATGCGACTGGGACTACTCAATCCCCTTTATTACAATCCACAGCAGAATCATCTCTTAGCACAATCTCATACAAAGACCAGAGTCACTGACTCAGCTACCCAAATCAGACACTCTATATCCAAGAAGAGCGGCCATTGTGAGTTGATTCTGCCTAAATCCTAGACGCTAATACAAGCCACTATTTATAGATTATAAAAACTGATCCTGGATTCGCTATAACTCTAACGTATAATAGTATGCGACTACTCAGCGCCAAACCGCCTTGCATTTCGCATTTCGAAACACTTCAGAACACGCTTTCAGCAGTACCACACCCGAGGATAAGAGCCACTGACTCAGCTACCCAAATCAGCGCCTCCATTTCCAAGAGCAGCGACTCTGCCTTGACACTGGTACCTCAATCTATTTATGGATTAAAAACTAATATCCACGCCTAATTCAGCTACCCAACTAGAAGCGACTGGGACGACTCATCCCTGTGCATTACAATCTACTGCAGAATCCTCTCGGAGCACAATCTCATAGAAAGAGCAGAGTCACTGACTCAGCTACTCAAATCAGACACTCTATATCCAAGAAGAGTGGCCATTGTGAGTTGATTCTGCCTAAATCCTAGACGCTAATACAAGCCACTATTTATAGACAATAAAAACCGATCGTGGATTAGCCATACCTCTAACCTATAATAGTATGTGACTACCCAGCCCTTAACCCCGCTGCATTTCGTAATTCTCCACAACCCGCTTACAGCAGCATCATGGCCGAGGAGTAGAGACACTGACGCAGCTACCCAAATCAGCGCCTCCATTTCCAAAAGCAGCGACTCTGCCTTGACCCTGAAAGCTCAGTCTATTTATTGATTATAAACTATGATCCAGGCCCAGTTCAGTTTCCCAACTATATGCGACTGGGACTACTAAATCCCCTTTATTACAATCCACAGCAGAATAATCTCTTAGCACAATCTCATACAAAGAGCAGAGTCACTGACTCAGCTACCCAAATCAGACACTCTATATCCAAGAAGAGCGGCCATTGTGAGTTGATTCTGCCTAAATCCTAGACGCTAATACAAGCCACTATTTATAGATTATAAAAACTGATCGTGGATTCGCTATAACTCTAACGTATAATAGTATGCGACTACTCAGCGCCAAACCGCCTTGCATTTTGCATTTCGAAACACTTCAGAACACGCTTCCAGCAGTACCACACCAGAGGATAAGAACCACTGACTCAGCAACCAAAATTAGCGCTTCCATTTCCAAGAGCAGCGACTCTGCCTTGACACTGGTACCTCAATCTATTTATGGATTCAAAATTAATATCCACGCCCAATTCAGCTCCCCAACTAGAAGCGACTGGGACGACTCAACCCTGTGCATTACAATCTACTGCAGAAAACTCTTATAGCACAATCTCATACAAAGAGCAGAGTGTCTGACTCAGCTACCCAATCAGACACTCTATATCCAAGAAGAGTGGCCATTGTGAGTTGATTCTGCCTAAATCGTAGACGCTAATACAAGCCACTATTTATAGACAATAACATCTGATCATGGATTAGCCATACCTCTAACCTATAATAGTATGTGACTACCCAGCCCTTAACCCCGCTGCATTTCGTAATTCTCCACAACCCGCTTACAGCAGCATCATGCCCGAGGAGTAGAGACACTGACTCAGCTACCCAAATCAGCGCCTCCATTTCCAAAAGCAGCGACTCTGCCTTGACCCTGAAAGCTCAGTCTATTTATTGATTATAAACTATGATCCAGGCCCAGTTCAGCTTCCCAACTATATGCGACTGGGACTACTAAATCCCCTTTATTACAATCCACAGCAGAATCATCTCTTAGCACAATCTCATACAAAGAGCAGAGTCACTGACTCAGCTACCTAAATCAGACACTCTACATCCAAGAAGAGCGGCCATTGTGAGTTGATTCTGCCTAAATCCTAGACGCTAATTCAAGCCACTATTTATCGATTATAAAAACTGATCCTGGATTCGCTATAACTCTAACGTATAATAGTATGCGACTACTCAGCGCCAAACCGCCTTGCATTTTGCATTTCGAAACACTTCAGAACACGCTTCCAGCAGTACCACACCCGAGGATAAGAGCCACTGACTCAGCTACCCAAATTAGCGCCTCCATTTCCAAGAGCAGTGACTCTGCCTTGACACTGATACCTCAATTTTTTTATGGATTAAAAACTAATATCCACGCCTAATTCAGCTCCCCAACTAGAAGCGACTGGGACGACTCATCCCTGTGCATTACAATCTACTGCAGAATCCTCTCATAGCACAATCTCATACAAAGAGCAGAGTCACTGACTCAGCTACCCAAATCAGACACTCTATATACAAGAAGAGTGGCCATTGTGAGTTGATTCTGCTTAAATCCTAGACGCTAATACAAGCCACTATTTATGGACAATAAAAACTGATCGTGGATTAGCCATACCTCTAACCTATAATAGTATGAGAGTACCCAGCCCTTAACCCCGCTGCATTTTGGAATTCTCCACAACCCGCTTACAGCAGTATCATGCCCGAGGAGTAGAGCCACTGACTCAGCTACCCAAATCAGCGCCTCCATTTCCAAGAGCAGAAACTCAGCCTTGACTCTGAAAGCTCAGTCTATTTATTGATTATAAACCATGATCCAGTCCCAGTTCAGCTTCCCAACTATATGGGACTGAGACTACTCAATTCCCTTTATTACAATCCACAGCAGAATCATCTCTTAGCACAATCTCATACAAAGAGCAGAGTTACTGACTCAGCTAACTAAATCAGACACTCTATATCCAAGACGAGCGGCCATTGTGAGTTGATTCTGCCTAAATTCTAGACGCTAATACAAGCCACTATTTATAGATTATAAAAACTGATCCTGGATTCGCTATAACTTTAACGTATAATAGTATGCGACTACTCAGCGCCAAACCGCCTTGCATTTCGCATTTTGAAACACTTCAGAACACGCTTCCAGCAGTACCACACCCGGGGATAAGAGCCACTGACTCAGCTACCCAAATCAGCACCTCCATTTCCAAGAGCAGCGACTCTGCCTTGACACTGGTACCTCAATCTATTTATGGATTCAAAATTAATATCCACGCCCAATTCAGCTCCCCAACTAGAAGCGACTGGGACGACTCATCCCTGTGCATTACAATCTACTGCAGAATCCTCTCGGAGCACAATCTCATACAAAGAGCAGAGTCACTGACTCAGCTACCCAAATCAGACACTCTATATCCAAGAAGAGTGGCCATTGTGAGTTGATTCTGCCTAAATCCTAGACCCTAATACAAGCCACTATTTATAGACAATAAAAACTGATCGTGGATTAGCCATACCTCTAACCTATAATAGTATGTGACTACCCAGCCCTTAACCCCGCTGCATTTCGTAATTCTCCACAACCCGCTTACAGCAGTATCATGCCCGAGGAGTAGAGCCACTGACTCAGCTACCCAAATCAGCGACTCCATTTCCAAAAGCAGCGACACTGCCTTGACCCTGAAAGCTCAGTCTATTTATTGATTATAAACTATGATCCAGGCCCAGTTCAGCTTCCCAACTATATGCGACTGGGACAACTAAATCCCCTTTATTACAATCCACAGCAGAATCATCTCTTAGCACAATCTCATACAAAGAGCAGAGTCACTGACTCAGCTACCCAAATCAGACACTCTATATCCAAGAAGAGCGGCCATTGTGAGTTGATTCTGCCTAAATCCTAGACGCTAATACAAGCCACTATTTATAGATTATAAAAACTGATCCTGGATTCGCTATAACTCTAACGTATAATAGTATGCGACTACTCAGCGCCAAACCGCATTGCATTTTGCATTTCGAAACACTTCAGAACATGCTTCCAGCAGTACCACACCAGAGGATAAGAACCACTGACTCAGCTACCCAAATTAGCGCCTCCATTTCCAAGAGCAGTGACTCTGCCTTGACACTGATACCTCAATTTTTTTATGGATTAAAAACTAATATCCACGCCTAATTCAGCTCCCCAACTAGAAGCGACTGGGACGACCCATCCCTGTGCATTACAATCTACTGCAGAATCCTCTCATAGCACAATCTCATACAAAGAGCAGAGTCACTGACTCAGCTACCCAAATCAGACACTCTATATCCAAGAAGAGCGGCCATTGTGAGTTGATTCTGCCTAAATCCTAGACGCTAATACAAGCCACTATTTATGGACAATAAAAACTGATCGTGGATTAGCCATACCTCTAACCTATAATAGTATGTGAGTACCCAGCCCTTAACCCCGCTGCATTTCGTAATTCTCCACAACCCGCTTACAGCAGCATCATGCCCGAGGAGTAGAGCCACTGACTCAGCTACCCAAATCAGCGCCTCCATTTCCAAGAGCAGCAACTCAGCCTTGACTCTGAAAGCTCAGTCTATTTATTGATTTTAAACCATGATCCAGTCCCAGTTCAGCTTCCCAACTATATGGGACTGAGACTACTCAATTCCCTTTATTACAATCCACAGCAGAATCATCTCTTAGCACAATCTCATACAAAGAGCAGAGTTACTGACTCAGCTAACTAAATCAGACACTCTATATCCAAGACGAGCGGCCATTGTGAGTTGATTCTGCCTAAATTCTAGACGCTAATACAAGCCACTATTTATAGATTATAAAAACTGATCCTGGATTCGCTATATCTCTAACGTATAATAGTATGCGTCTACTCAGCGCCAAACCGCCTTGCATTTCGCATTTAAAAACACTTCAGAACACGCTTCAAGCAGTACCACATCCGAGGAGAAGAGCCACTGACTCAGCTACCCAAATCAGCGCCTCCATTTCCAAGAGCAGCGACTCTGCCTTGACACTCGTACCTCAATCTATTTATGGATTCATAATTAATATCCACTCCTAATTCAGCTCCCCAACTAGAAGCGACTGGGACGACTCATCCCTGTGCATTACAATCTACTGCAGAATCCTCTCATAGCACAATCTCATACAAAGAGCAGAGTCACTGACTCAGCTACCCAAATCAGACACTCTATCTCCAAGAAGAGTGGCCATTGTGAGTTGATTCTGCCTAAATACTAGACGCTAATACAAGCCACTATTTATAGACAATAAAAACTGATCGTGGATTAGCCATACCTCTAACCTATAATATTATGTGACTACCCAGCCCTTAACCCCAATGCATTTCGTAATTCTCCACAACCCGCTTACAGCAGCATCATGCCCGAGGAGTAGAGCCACTGACTCAGCTACCCAAATCAGCGCCTCCATTTCCAAGAGCAGCGACTCTGCCTTGACACAGGTACCTCAATCTTTTTATGGATTCAAAATTAATATCCACGCCCAATTCAGCTCCCCAACTAGAAGCGACTGGGATGACTCATCCCTGTGCATAACAATCTACTGCAGAATCCTCTCGGAGCACAATCTCATACAAAGAGCAGAGTCACTGACTCAGCTACCCAAATCAGACACTCTATATCCAAGAAGAGTGGCCATTGTGAGTTGATTCTGCGTAAATCCTAGACCCTAATACAAGCCACTATTTATAGACAATAAAAACTGATCGTGGATTAGCCATACCTCTAACCTGTAATAGTATGTGACTAACCAGCCCTTAACCCCGCTGCATTTCGTAATTCTCCACAACCCGCTTACAGCAGCATCATGGCCGAGGAGTAGAGACACTGACTCAGCTACCCAAATCAGCGCCTCCATTTCCAAAAGCAGCGACTCTGCCTTGACCCTGAAAGCTCAGTCTATTTATTGATTATAAACTATGATCCAGGCCCAGTTCAGCTTCCCAACTATATGCGACTGGGACTACTAAATCCCCTTTATTACAATCCACAGCAGAATAATCTCTTAGCACAATCTCATACAAAGAGCAGAGTCACTGACTCAGCTACCCAAATCAGACACTCTATATCCAAGAAGAACGGCCATTGTGAGTTGATTCTGCCTAAATCCTAGACGCTAATACAAGCCACTATTTATAGATTATAAAAACTGATCGTGGATTCGCTATAACTCTAACGTATAATAGTATGCGACTACTCAGCGCCAAACCGCCTTGCATTTTGCATTTCGAAACACTTCAGAACACGCTTCCAGCAGTACCACACCAGAGGATAAGAACCACTGACTCAGCAACCAAAATTAGCGCTTCCATTTCCAAGAGCAGCGACTCTGCCTTGACACTGGTACCTCAATCTATTTATGGATTCAAAATTAATATCCACGCCCAATTCAGCTCCCCAACTAGAAGCGACTGGGATGACTCAACCCTGTGCATTACAATCTACTGCAGAAAACTCTTATAGCACAATCTCATACAAAGAGCAGAGTCACTGACTCAGCTACCCAATCAGACACTCTATATCCAAGAAGAGTGGCCATTGTGAGTTGATTCTGCCTAAATCGTAGACGCTAATACAAGCCACTATTTATAGACAATAACATCTGATCATGGATTAGCCATACCTCTAACCTATAATAGTGTGTGACTACCCAGCCCTTAACCCCGCTGCATTTCGTAATTCTCCACAACCCGCTTACAGCAGCATCATGCCCGAGGAGTAGAGACACTGACTCAGCTACCCAAATCAGCGCCTCCATTTCCAAAAGCAGCGACTCTGCCTTGACCCTGAAAGCTCAGTCTATTTATTGATTATAAACTATGATCCAGGCCCAGTTCAGCTTCCCAACTATATGCGACTGGGACTACTAAATCCCCTTTATTACAATCCACAGCAGAATCATCTCTTAGCACAATCTCATACAAAGAGCAGAGTCACTGACTCAGCTACCTAAATCAGACACTCTACATCCAAGAAGAGCGGCCATTGTGAGTTGATTCTGCCTAAATCCTAGACGCTAATTCAAGCCACTATTTATCGATTATAAAAACTGATCCTGGATTCGCTATAACTCTAACGTATAATAGTATGCGACTACTCAGCGCCAAACCGCCTTGCATTTTGCATTTCGAAACACTTCAGAACACGCTTCCAGCAGTACCACACCCGAGGATAAGAGCCACTGACTCAGCTACCCAAATTAGCGCCTCCATTTCCAAGAGCAGTGACTCTGCCTTGACACTGATACCTCAATTTTTTTATGGATTAAAAACTAATATCCACGCCTAATTCAGCTCCCCAACTAGAAGCGACTGGGAGGACTCATCCCTGTGCATTACAATCTACTGCAGAATCCTCTCATAGCACAATCTCATACAAAGAGCAGAGTCACTGACTCAGCTACCCAAATCAGACACTCTATATACAAGAAGAGTGGCCATTGTGAGTTGATTCTGCTTAAATCCTAGACGCTAATACAAGCCACTATTTATGGACAATAAAAACTGATCGTGGATTAGCCATACCTCTAACCTATAATAGTATGAGAGTACCCAGCCCTTAACCCCGCTGCATTTTGGAATTCTCCACAACCCGCTTACAGCAGTATCATGCCCGAGGAGTAGAGCCACTGACTCAGCTACCCAAATCAGCGCCTCCATTTCCAAGAGCAGAAACTCAGCCTTGACTCTGAAAGCTCAGTCTATTTATTGATTATAAACCATGATCCAGTCCCAGTACAGCTTCCCAACTATATGGGACTGAGACTACTCAATTCCCTTTATTACAATCCACAGCAGAATAATCTCTTAGCACAATCTCATACAAAGAGCAGAGTTACTGACTCAGCTAACTAAATCAGACACTCTATATCCAAGACGAGCGGCCATTGTGAGTTGATTCTGCCTAAATTCTAGACGCTAATACAAGCCACTATTTATAGATTATAAAAACTGATCCTGGATTCGCTATAACTTTAACGTATAATAGTATGTGACTACTCAGCGCCAAACCGCCTTGCATTTCGCATTTTGAAACACTTCAGAACACGCTTCCAGCAGTACCACACCCGGGGATAAGAGCCACTGACTCAGCTACCCAAATCAGCACCTCCATTTCCAAGAGCAGCGACTCTGCCTTGACACTGGTACCTCAATCTATTTATGGATTCAAAATTAATATCCACGCCCAATTCAGCTCCCCAACTAGAAGCGACTGGGACGACTCATCCCTGTGCATTACAATCTACTGCAGAATCCTCTCGGAGCACAATCTCATACAAAGAGCAGAGTGACTGACTCAGCTACCCAAATCAGACACTCTATATCCAAGAAGAGTGGCCATTGTGAGTTGATTCTGCCTAAATCCTAGACCCTAATACAAGCCACTATTTATAGACAATAAAAACTGATCGTGGATTAGCCATACCTCTAACCTATAATAGTATGTGACTACCCAGCCCTTAACCCCGCTGCATTTCGTAATTCTCCACAACCCGCTTACAGCAGTATCATGCCCGAGGAGTAGAGCCACTGACTCAGCTACCCAAATCAGCGACTCCATTTCCAAAAGCAGCGACACTGCCTTGACCCTGAAAGCTCAGTCTATTTATTGATTATAAACTATGATCCAGGCCCAGTTCAGCTTCCCAACTATATGCGACTGGGACAACTAAATCCCCTTTATTACAATCCACAGCAGAATCATCTCTTAGCACAATCTCATACAAAGAGCAGAGTCACTGACTCAGCTACCCAAATCAGACACTCTACATCCAAGAAGAGCGGCCATTGTGAGTTGATTCTGCCTAAATCCTAGACGCTAATACAAGCCACTATTTATAGATTATAAAAACTGATCCTGGATTCGCTATAACTCTAACGTATAATAGTATGCGACTACTCAGCGCCAAACCGCCTTGCAGTTTGCATTTCGAAACACTTCAGAACACGCTTCCAGCAGTACCACACCAGAGGATAAGAACCACTGACTCAGCTACCCAAATTAGCGCTTCAATTTCCAAGAGCAGCGACTCTGCCTTGACACTGGTACCTCAATCTATTTATGGATTCAAAATTAATATCCACGCCCAATTCAGCTCCCCAACTAGAAGCGACTGGAACAACTCAACCCTGTGCATTACAATCTACTGCAGAATCCTCTTATAGCACAATCTCATACAAAGAGCAGAGTCACTGACTCAGCTTCCCAAATCAGGCACTCTATATCCAAGAAGAGCGGCCATTGTGAGTTGATTCTGCCTAAATCCTAGACGCTAATACAAGCCACTATTTATAGATTATAAAAACTGATCCTGGATTTGCTATAACTCTAACGTATTATAGTATGCGACTACTCAGCGCCAAACCGCCTTGCATTTTGCATTTCGAAACACTTCAGAACACGCTTCCAGCAGTACCACACCAGAGGATAAGAACCACTGACTCAGCTACCCAAATTAGCGCTTCCATTTCCAAGAGCAGCGACTCTGCCTTGACACTGGTACCTCAATATAGTTATAGATTCAAAATTAATATCCACGCCCATTTCAGCTCCCCAACTAGAAGCGGCTGGGACGACTCAACGCTGTGCATTACAATCAACTGCAGAATCCTCTTATAGCACAATCTCATACAAAGAGCAGAGTCACTGACTCAGCTACCCAAATCAGACACTATATATCCAAGAAGAGTGGCCATTGTGAGTTGATTCTGCCTAAATAGTAGACGCTAATACAAGCCACTATTTATAGACAATAAAATCTGATCATGGATTAGCCATACCTCTAACCTATAATAGTATGTGAGTACCCAGCCCTTAACCCCGCTGCATTTCGTAACTCTCCACAACCCGCTTACAGCAGTATCATGCCCGAGGTGTAGAGCCACTGACTCAGCTACCCAAATCAGCGCCTCCATTTCCAAAAGCAGCGACTCTGCCTTGACCCTGAAAGCTCAGTCTATTTATTGATTATAAACTATGATCCAGGCCCAGTTCAGCTTCCCAACTATATGCGACTGGGACAACTAAATCCCCTTTATTACAATCCCCAGCAGAATCATCTCTTAGCACAATCTCATACAAAGAGCAGAGTCACTGACTCAGCTACCTAAATCAGACACTCTATATCCAAGAAGAGCGGCCATTGTGAGTTGATTCTGCCTAAATCCTAGACGCTAATTCAAGCCACTATTTATAGATTATAAAAACTGATCCTGGATTCGCCATAACTCTAACGTATAATAGTATGCGACTACTCAGCGCCAAACCGCATTGCATTTTGCATTTCGAAACACTTCAGAACACGCTTCCAGCAGTACCACACCAGAGGATAAGAACCACTGACTCAGCTACCCAAATTAGCGCCTCCATTTCCAAGAGCAGTGACTCTGCCTTGACACTGATACCTCAATTTTTTTATGGATTAAAAACTAATATCCACGCCTAATTCAGCTCCCCAACTAGAAGCGACTGGGACGACTCATCCCTGTGCATTACAATCTACTGCAGAATCCTCTCATAGCACAATCTC
The DNA here is from genome assembly GCF_964204655.1 of Triturus cristatus. Lineage (NCBI taxonomy): Eukaryota > Metazoa > Chordata > Amphibia > Caudata > Salamandridae > Triturus > Triturus cristatus. Next base: position 1,473,210,847 of record NC_140591.1, on the reverse strand, counting down.
ATACAAAGAGCAGAGTCACTGACTCAGCTACCCAAATCAGACACTCTATATCCAAGAAGAGCGGCCATTGTGAGTTGATTCTGCCTAAATCCTAGACGCTAATACAAGCCACTATTTATGGACAATAAAAACTGATCGTGGATTAGCCATACCTCTAACCTATAATAGTATGTGAGTACCCAGCCCTTAACCCCGCTGCATTTCGTAATTCTCCACAACCCGCTTACAGCAGCATCATGCCCGAGGAGTAGAGCCACTGACTCAGCTACCCAAATCAGCGCCTCCATTTCCAAGAGCAGCAACTCAGCCTTGACTCTGAAAGCTCAGTCTATTTATTGATTTTAAACCATGATCCAGTCCCAGTTCAGCTTCCCAACTATATGGGACTGAGACTACTCAATTCCCTTTATTACAATCCACAGCAGAATCATCTCTTAGCACAATCTCATACAAAGAGCAGAGTTACTGACTCAGCTAACTAAATCAGACACTCTATATCCAAGACGAGCGGCCATTGTGAGTTGATTCTGCCTAAATTCTAGACGCTAATACAAGCCACTATTTATAGATTATAAAAACTGATCCTGGATTCGCTATATCTCTAACGTATAATAGTATGCGTCTACTCAGCGCCAAACCGCCTTGCATGTCGCATTTTGAAACACTTCAGAACACGCTTCCAGCAGTACCACATCCGAGGAGAAGAGACACTGACTCAGCTACCCAAATCAGCGCCTCCATTTCCAAGAGCAGCGACTCTGCCTTGACACTGGTACCTCAATCTATTTATGGATTCAAAATTAATATCCACGCCCAATTCAGCTCCCCAACTAGAAGCGACTGGGATGACTCATCCCTGTGCATTACAATCTACTGCAGAATCCTCTCGGAGCACAATCTCATACAAAGAGCAGAGTCACTGACTCAGCTACCCAAATCAGACACTCTATATCCAAGAAGAGTGGCCATTGTGAGTTGATTCTGCCTAAATCCTAGACCCTAATACAAGCCACTATTTATAGACAATAAAAACTGATCGTGGATTAGCCATACCTCTAACCTATAATAGTATGTGACTAACCAGCCCTTAACCCCGCTGCATTTTGTAATTCTCCACAACCCGCTTACAGCAGTATCATGCCCGAGGAGTAGAGCCACTGACTCAGCTACCCAAATCAGCGCCTCCATTTCCAAAAGCAGCGACTCTGCCTTGACCCTGAAAGCTCAGTCTATTTATTGATTATAAACTATGATCCAGGCCCAGTTCAGCTTCCCAACTATATGCGACTGGGACAACTAAATCCCCTTTATTACAATCCACAGCAGAATCATCTCTTAGCACAATCTCATACAAAGAGCAGAGTCACTGACTCAGCTACCCAAATCAGACACTCTATATCCAAGAAGAGCGGCCATTGTGAGTTGATTCTGTCTAAATCCTAGACGCTAATACAAGCCACTATTTATAGATTATAAAAACTGATCCTGGATTCGCTATAACTCTAACGTATAATAGTATGCGACTGCTCAGCGCCAAACCGCCTTGCATTTTGCATTTCGAAACACTTCAGAACACGCTTCCAGCAGTACCACACCAGAGGATAAGAACCACTGACTCAGCTACCCAAATTAGCGCTTCCATTTCCAAGAGCAGCGACTCTGCCTTGACACTGGTACCTCAATCTATTTATGGATTCAAAATTAATATCCACGCCCAATTCAGCTCCCCAACTAGAAGCGACTGGGACGACTCAACCCTGTACATTACAATCTACTGCAGAATCCTCTTATAGCACAATCTCCTACAAAGAGCAGAGTCACTGACTCAGCTACCCAAATCAGACACTCTATATCCAAGAAGAGTGGCCATTGTGAGTTGATTCTGCCTAAATCGTAGACGCTAATACAAGCCACTATTTATAGACAATAAAATCTGATCATGGATTAGCCATACCTCTAACCTATAATAGTATGTGAGTACCCAGCCCTTAACCCCGCTGCATTTCGTAATTCTCCACAACCCGCTTACAGCAGCATCATGCCCGAGGAGTAGAGCCACTGACTCAGCTACCCAAATCAGCGCCTCCATTTCCAAGAGCAGCGACTCTGCCTTGACTCTGAAAGCTCAGTCTATTTATTGATTATAAACCATGATCCAGTCCCAGCTCAGCTTCCCAACTATATGGGACTGGGACTACTAAATCCCCTTTATTACAATCCACAGCAGAATCATCTCTTAGCACAATCTCATACAAAGAGCAGAGTTACTGACTCAGCTACCCAAATCAGACACTCTACATCCAAGACGAGCGGCCATTGTGAGTTGATTCTGCCTAAATTCTAGACGCTAATACAAGCCACTATTTATAGATTATAAAAACTGATCGTGGATTCGCTATATCTCTAATGTATAATAGTATGCGACTACTCAGCGCCAAACCGCCTTGCATTTCGCATTTCGAAACACTACAGAACACGCTTTCGGCAGTACCACACCCGAGGATAAGAGCCACTGACTCAGCTACCCAAATCAGCGCCTCCATTTCCAAGAGCAGCGACTCTGCCTTGACACTGGTACCTCAATCTATTTATGGATTAAAAACTAATATCCACGCCTAATTCAGCTCTCCAACTAGAAGCGACTGGGACGACTCATCCCTGTGCATTTCAATCTACTGCAGAATCCTCTCGAAGCATAATCCCATACAAAGAGCAGAGTCACTGACTCAGCTACCCAAATCAGACACTCTATATCCAAGAAGAGTGGCCATTGTGAGTTGATTCTGCCTAAATCCTAGACGCTAATACAAGCCACTATTTATAGACAATAAAAACTGATCGTGGATTAGCCATACCTCTAACCTATAATAGTATGTGACTACCCAGCCCTTAACCCCGCTGCATTTCGTAATTCTCCACAACCCGCTTACAGCATATCATGCCCGAGGAGTAGAGCCACTGACTCAGCTACCCAAATCAGCGCCTCCATTTCCAAAAGCAGCGACTCTGCCTTGACCCTGAAAGCTCAGTCTATTGATTGATTATAAACCATGATCCAGGCCCAGTTCAGCTTCCCAACTATATGCGACTGGGACAACTAAATCCCCTTTATTACAATCCCCAGCAGAATCATCTTTTAGCACAATCTCATACAAAGAGCAGAGTCACTGACTCAGCTACCTAAATCAGACACTCTACATCCAAGAAGAGCGGCCATTGTGAGTTGATTCTGCCTAAATCCTAGACGTTAATACAAGCCACTATTTATAGATTATAAAAACTGATTCTGGATTCGCTATATCTCTAACGTATAATAGTATGCGACTACTCAGCGCCAAACCGCCTTGCATTTCGCATTTCGAAACACTTCAGAACACGCTTCCAGCAGTACCACACCCGAGGATAAGAGCCACTGACTCAGCTACCCAATTTAGCGCCTCCAATTCCAAGAGCAGCGACTCTGCCTTGACACTGGTACCTCAATCTACTCATGGATTAAAACCTAATATCCACGCCTAATTCAGCTCCCCAACTAGAAGCGACTGGGACGACTCATCCCTGTGCATTACAATCTACTGCAGAATCCTCTCATAGCACAATCTCATACAAAGAGCAGAGTCACTGACTCAGCTACCCAAATCAGACACTCTATATCCAAGAAGAGTGGCCATTGTGAGTTGATTCTGCCTAAATGGTAGACGCTAATACAAGCCACTATTTATAGGCAATAAAAACTGATCATGGATTAGCCATACCTCTAACCTATAATAGTATGTGACTACCCAGCCCTTAACCCCGCTGCATTTCGTAATTCTCCACAACCCGCTTACAGCAGTATCATGCCCGAGGAGTAGAGCCACTGACTCAGCTACCCAAATCAGAGCCTCCATTTCCAAAAGCAGCGACTCTGCCTTGACCCTGAAAGCTCAGTCTATTTATTGATTATAAACTATGATCCAGGCCCAGTTCAGCTTCCCAACTATATGCGACTGGGACAACTAAACCCCCTTTATTACAATCCACAGCAGAATCATCTCTTAGCACAATCTCATACAAAGAGCAGAGTCACTGACTCAGCTACCCAAATCAGACACTCTATATCCAAGAAGAGCGGCCATTGTGAGTTGATTCTGCCTAAATCCTAGACGCTAATACAAGCCACTATTTATAGATTATAAAAACTGATCCTGGATTTGCTATAACTCTAACGTATAATAGTATGCGACTACTCAGCGCCAAACCGCCTTGCATTTTGCATTTCGAAACACTTCAGAACACGCTTCCAGCAGTACCACACCAGAGGATAAGAACCACTGACTCAGCTACCCAAATTAGCGCTTCCATTTCCAAGAGCAGCGACTCTGCCTTGACACTGGTACCTCAATATATTTATGGATTCAAAATTAATATCCACGCCCAATTCAGCTCCCCAACTAGAAGCGACTGGGAGGACTCAACGCTGTGCATTACAATCAATTGCAGAATCCTCTTATAGCACAATCTCATACAAAGAGCAGAGTCACTGACTCAGCTACCCAAATCAGACACTCTATATCCAAGAAGAGTGGCCATTGTGAGTTGATTCTGCCTAAATCTTAGACGCTAATACAAGCCAGTATTTATAGACAATAAAATCTGATCATGGATTAGCCATACCTCTAACCTATAATAGTATGTGAGTACCCAGCCCTTAACCCCGCTGCATTTCGTAATTCTCCACAACCCGCTTACAGCAGCATCATGCCCGAGCAGTAGAGCCACTGACTCAGCTACCCAAATCAGCGCCTCCATTTCCAAGAGCAGCGACTCAGCCTTGACCCTGAAAGCTCAGTCTATTTATTGATTATAAACTATGATCCAGGCCCAGTTCAGCTTCCCAACTATATGCGACTGGGACTACTAAATCCCCTTTATTACAATCCACAGCAGAATCATCTCTTAGCACAATCTCATACAAAGAGCAGAGTCACTGACTCAGCTACCTAAATCAGACACTCTATATCCAAGACGAGCGGCCATTGTGAGTTGATTCTGCCTAAATTCTAGACGCTAATACAAGCCACTATTTATAGATTATAAAAACTGATCCTGGATTTGCTATAACTCTAACGTATAATAGTATGCGACTACTCAGCGCCAAACCGCCTTGCATTTTGCATTTCGAAACACTTCAGAACACGCTTCCAGCAGTACCACACCAGAGGATAAGAACCACTGACTCAGCTACCCAAATTAGCGCTTCCATTTCCAAGAGCAGCGACTCTGCCTTGACACTGGTACCTCAAAATATTTATGGATTCAAAATTAATATCCACGCCCAATTCAGCTCCCCAACTAGAAGCGACTGGGAGGACTCAACGCTGTGCATTACAATCAACTGCAGAATCCTCTTATAGCACAATCTCATACAAAGAGCAGAGTCACTGACTCAGCTACCCAAATCAGACACTCTATATCCAAGAAGAGTGGCCATTGTGAGTTGATTCTGCCTAAATCGTAGACGCTAATACAAGCCACTATTTATAGACAATAAAATCTGATCATGGATTAGCCATACCTCTAACCTATAATAGTATGTGAGTACCCAGCCCTTAACCCCGCTGCATTTCGTAATTCTCCACAACCCGCTTACAGCAGCATCATGCCCGAGGAGTAGAGCCACTGACTCAGCTACCCAAATCAGCGCCTCCATTTCCAAGAGCAGCGACTCAGCCTTGACTCTGAAAGCTCAGTCTATTTATTGATTATAAACTATGATCCAGGCCCAGTTCAGCTTCCCAACTATATGCGACTGGGACTACTAAATCCCCTTTATTACAATCCACAGCAGAATCATCTCTTAGCACAATCTCATACAAAGAGCAGAGTCACTGACTCAGCTACCTAAATCAGACGGGGAACAACCTTTACAACGCAACTTTTACAACGCACTACCTTTACAACGCATTTTTTACAACGCATAATCCATTACAACGCATGACATTACAACGCATGACACTACAACGCATTTTTAAAAACTACCTTTACAACGCATTCCATTACAACGCATACTACCATTACAACGCATACCATTACAACGCATAATATTACACTACACTATCCAACACTTACCCTACTGTTGCACCCCCTGGAGTTAGAATAGTAATTTTTACCCCTATACTATCCAACACTTACCCTACTGTTGCACCCCCTGGAGTTAGAAAAGTAATTTTTACCCCTATACTATCCAACATTTACCCTACTGTTGCACCCCCTGGAGTTAGAATAGTAATTTTTACCCCTATACTATCCAACACTTACCCTACTGTTGCACCCCCTGGAGTTAGAATAGTAATTTTTACACCTATACTATCCAACACTTACCCCACTGTTGCACCCCCTGGAGTTAGAATAGTAATTTTGACCCCTATACTATCCAACACTTACCCTACTGTTGCACCCCCTGGAGTTAGAATAGTAATTTTTACCCCTATTCTATCCAACACTTACCCTACTGTTGCACCCCCTGGAGTTAGAATAGTAATTTTTACCCCTATACTATCCAACACTTACCCTACTGTTGCACCCCCTGGAGTTAGAATAGTAATTTTTACCCCTATACTATCCAACACTTACCCTACTGTTGCACCCCCTGGAGTTAGAATAGTAATTTTTACCCCTATACTATCCAACACTTACCCTACTGTTGCACCCCCTGGAGTTAGAAAAGTAACTTTTACCCCTATACTATCTAATACTTACCTTAAATGCAATTTAATATTATGCGTTGTAATGGTATGCGTTGTAAAGGTATTATGCGTTGTAATGGAAATGCGTTGTAAAGGTAGTTTTTAAAAATGCGTTGTAGTGTCATGCGTTGTAATGTCATGCGTTGTAATGGATTATGCGTTGTAAAAAATGCGTTGTAAGTGCATGCGTTGTAAAAGTGTGCGTTGTAACGTCATACATCCAAATCAGACACTCTATATCCAAGACGAGCGGCCATTGTGAGTTGATTCTGCCTAAATTCTAGACGCTAATACAAGCCACTATTTATAGATTATAAAAACTGATCCTGGATTTGCTATAAATCTAACGTATAATAGTATGCGACTACTTAGCGCCAAACCGCCTTGCATTTTGCATTTCGAAACACTTCAGAACACGCTTCCAGCAGTACCACACCAGAGGATAAGAACCACTGACTCAGCTACCCAAATTAGCGCTTCCATTTCCAAGAGCAGCGACTCTGCCTTGACACTGGTACCTCAATATATTTATGGATTCAAAATTAATATCCACGCCCAATTCAGCTCCCCAACTAGAAGCGACTGGGACGACTCAACGCTGTGCATTACAATCAACTGCAGAATCCTCTTAGAGCACAATCTCATACAAAGAGCATAGTCACTGACTCAGCTACCCAAATCAGACACTCTATAGCCAAGAAGAGTGGCCATTGTGAGTTGATTCTGCCTAAATCGTAGACGCTAATACAAGCCACTATTTATAGACAATAAAATCTGATCATGGATTAGCCATACCTCTAACCTATAATAGTATGTGAGTACCCAGCCCTTAACCCCGCTGCATTTCGTAATTCTCCACAACCCGCTTACAGCAGCATCATGCCCGAGGAGTAGAGCCACTGACTCACCTACCCAAATCAGCGCCTCCATTTCCAAGAGCAGCGACTCAGCCTTGACCCTGAAAGCTCAGTCTATTTATTGATTATAAACTATGATCCAGACCCAGTTCAGCTTCCCAACTATATGCGACTGGGACTACTAAATCCCCTTTATTACAATCCACAGCAGAATCATCTCTTAGCACAATCTCATACAAAGAGCAGAGTCACTGACTCAGCTACCTAAATCAGACACTCTATATCCAAGACGAGCGGCCATTGTGAGTTGATTCTGCCTAAATTCTAGACGCTAATACAAGCCACTATTTATAGATTATAAAAACTGATCCTACATTCGCTATATCTCTAACGTATAATAGTATGCGACTACTCAGCGCCAAACCGCCTTGCATTTCGCATTTCGAAACACTTCAGAACACGCTTTCAGCAGTACCACACCCGAGGATAAGAGCCACTGACTCAGCTACCCAAATCAGCGCCTCCATTTCCAAGAGCAGCGACTCTGCCTTGACACTGGTACCTCAATCTATTTATGGATTAAAAACTAATATCCACGCCTAATTCAGCTCCCCAACTAGAAGCGACTGGGACGACTCATCCCTGTGCATTTCAATCTACTGCAGAATCCTCTCGGAGCATAATCTCATACAAAGAGCAGAGTCACTGACTCAGCTACCTAAATCAGACACTCTATATCCAAGACGAGTGGCCATTGTGAGTTGATTCTGCCTAAATCCTAGATGCTAATACAAGCCACTATTTATAGACAATAAAAACTGATCGTGGATTAGCCATACCTCTAACCTATAATAGTATGTGACTACCCAGCCCTTAACTCCGCTGCATTTCGTAATTCTCCACAACCCGCTTACAGCAGTATCATGCCCGAGGAGTAGAGCCACTGACTCAGCTACCCAAATCAGCGCCTCCATTTCCAAAAGCAGCGACTCTGCCTTGACACTGAAAGCTCAGTCTATTTATTGATTATAAACTATGATCCAGGCCCAGTTCAGCTTCCCAACTATATGCGACTGGGATAACTAAATCCCCTTTATTACAATCCCGAGCAGAATCATCTCTTAGCACAATCTCATACAAAGAGCAGAGTCACTGACTCAGCTACCTAAATCAGACACTCTACATCCAAGAAGAGCGGCCATTGTGAGTTGATTCTGCCTAAATCCTAGACGCTAATACAAGCCACTATTTATAGATTATAAAAACTGATCCTGGATTCGCTATATCTCTAACGTATAACAGTATGCGACTACTCAGCGCCAAACCGCCTTGCATTTCGCATTTCGAAACACTTCAGAACACGCTTCCAGCAGTACCACACCCGAGGATAAGAGCCACTGACTCAGCTACCCAATCTAGCGCCTCCAATTCCAAGAGCAGCGACTCTGCCTTGACACTGGTACCTCAATCTACTTATGGATTAAAAACTAATATCCACGCCTAATTCAGCTCCCCAACTAGAAGCGACTGGGACGACTCATCCCTGTGCATTACAATCTACTGCAGAATCCTCTCATAGCACAATCTCATACAAAGAGCAGAGTCACTGACTCAGCTTCCCAAATCAGACACTCTATATCCAAGAAGAGTGGCCATTGTGAGTTGATTCTGCCTAAATCCTAGACGCTAATACAAGCCACTATTTATAGACAATAAAAACTGATCGTGGATTAGCCATACCTCTAACCTATAATAGTATGTGACTACCCAGCCCTTAACCCCGCTGCATTTCGTAATTCTCCACAACCCGCTTACAGCAGCATAATGCCCGAGGAGTATAGCCACTGACTCAGCTACCCAAATTAGCGCCTCCATTTCCAAGAGCAGCGACTCTGCCTTGACCCTGAAAGCTCAGTCTATTTATTGATTATAAACTATGATCCAGGCTCAGTTCAGGCTCCCAACTATATGCGACTGGGACTACTCAATCCCCTTTATTACAATCCACAGCAGAATCATCTCTTAGCACAATCTCATACAAAGAGCAGAGTTACTGACTCAGCTACCTAAATCAGACACTCTATATCCAAGAAGAGCAGCCATTGTGAGTTGATTCTGCCTAAATCCTAGATGCCAATACAAGCCACTATTTATAGATTATAAAAACTGATCCTGGATTTGCTATATCTCTAACGTATAATAGTATGCGACTACTCAGCGCCAAACCGCCTTGCATTTCGCATTTAGAAACACTTCAGAACACGCTTCAAGCAGTACCACACCCGAGGAGAAGAGCCACTGACTCAGCTACCCAAATCAGCGCCTCCATTTCCAAGAGCAGCGACTCTGCCTTGACACTGGTACCTCAATCTATTTATGGATTCATAATTAATATCCACGCCTAATTCAGCTGCCCAACTAGAAGTGACTGGGACGACTCATCCCTGTGCATTACAATCTACTGCAGAATCCTCTCATAGAACAATCTCATACAAAGAGCAGAGTCACTGACTCAGCTACCCAAATCAGACACTCTATATCCAAGAAGAGTGGCCATTGTGAGTTAATTCTGCCTAAATCCTAGACGCTAATACAAGCCACTATTTATAGACAATAAAAACTGATCGTGGATTAGCCATACCTCTAACCTATAATAGTATGTGACTACCCAGCCCTTAACCCCGCTGCATTTTGCAATTCTCCACAACCCGCTTACAGCCGCATCATGCCCGAGGAGTAGAGCCACTGACTCAGCTACCCAAATCAGCGCCTCCATTTCCAAGAGCAGCGACTCTGCCTTGACCCTGAAAGCTCAGTCTATTTATTGATTATAAACTATGATCCAGGCCCAGTTCAGGTTCCCAACTATATGCGACTGGGACTACTCAATCCCCTTTATTTCAATCCACAGCAGAATCATCTCTTAGCACAATCTCATACAAAGAGCAGAGTCACTGACTCAGCTACCCAAATCAGACACTCATATCCAAGAAGAGCGGCCATTGTGAGTTGATTCTGCCTAAATCCTAGACGCTAATACAAGCCACTATTTATAGATTATAAAAACTGATCCTGGATTCGCTATAACTCTAACGTATAATAGTATGCGACTACTCAGCGCCAAACCGCCTTGCATTTTGCATTTCGAAACACTTCAGAACACGCTTCCAGCAGTACCACACCAGAGGATAAGAACCACTGACTCAGCTACCCAAATCAGCGCCTCCATTTCCAAGAGCAGCGACTCTACCTTGACACTGGTACCTCAATCTATTTATGGATTCAAAATTAATATCCACGCCCAATTCAGCTCCCCAACTAGAAGCGACTGGGACGACTCATCCCTGTGCATTACAATCTACTGCAGAATCCTCTCGGAGCACAATCTCATACAAAGAGCAGAGTCACTGACTCAGCTACCCAAATCAGACACTCTATATCCAAGAAGAGCGGCCATTGTGAGTTGATTCTGCCTAAATCCTAGAGGCTAATACAAGCCACTATTTATAGATAATAAAAACTGATCGTGGATTAGCCATACCTCTAACCTATAATAGTATGTGACTACCCAGCCCTTAACCCCGCTGCATTTCGTAATTCTCCACAACCCGCTTACAGCAGCATCATGCCCGAGGACTAGAGACACTGACTCAGCTTCCCAAATCAGCGCCTCCATTTCCAAGAGCAGCGACTCTGCCTTGACCCTGAAAGCTCAGTCTATTTATTGATTATAAACTATGATCCAGGCCCAGTTCAGCTTCCCAACTATATGCGACTGGGACTACTCAATCCCCTTTATTACAATCCACAGCAGAATCATCTCTTAGCACAATCTCATACAAAGAGCAGAGTTACTGACTCAGCTACCTAAATCAGACACTCTATATCCAAGAAGAGCGGCCATTGTGAGTTGATTCTGCCTAAATTCTAGACGCTAATACAAGCCACTATTTATAGATTATAAAAACTGATCCTGGATTTGCTATATCTCTAACGTATAATAGTATGCTACTACTCAGCGCCAAACCGCCTTGCATTTCGCATTTGGAAACACTTCAGAACACGCTTCCAGCAGTACCACACCCGAGGATAAGAGCCACTGACTCAGCTACCCAAATCAGCGCCTCTATTTCCAAGAGCAGCGACTCTGCCTTGAAACTGGTACCTCAATCTATTTATGGATTCAAAATTAATATCCACGCCCAATTCAGCTCCCCAACTAGAAGCGACTGGGACGACTCAACCCTGTGCATTACAATCTACTGCAGAATCCTCTCATAGAACAATCTCATACAAAGAGCAGAGTCACTGACTCAGCTACCCAAATCAGACACTCTATATCCAAGAAGAGCGGCCATTGTGAGTTGATTCTGCCTAAATCCTAGAGGCTAATACAAGCCACTATTTATAGATAATAAAAACTGATCGTGGATTAGCCATACCTCTAACCTATAATACTATGTGACTACCCAGCCCTTAACCCCGCTGCATTTCGTAATTCTCCACAACCCGCTTACGGCAGCATCATGCCCGAGGAGTAGAGACACTGACTCAGCTACCCAAATCAGCGCCTCCATTTCCAAAAGCAGCGACTCTGCCTTGACCCTGAAAGCTCAGTCTATTTATTGATTATAAACTATGATCCAGGCCCAGTTCAGCTTCCCAACTATATGCGACTGGGACTACTCAATCCCCTTTATTACAATCCACAGCAGAATCATCTCTTAGCACAATCTCATACAAAGAGCAGAGTTACTGACTCAGCTACCCAAATCAGACACTCTATATCCAAGAAGAGCCGCCATTGTGAGTTGATTCTGCCTAAATCCTAAACGCTAATACAAGCCACTATTTATAGATTATAGAAACTGATCCTGGATTCGCTATATCTCTAACGTATAATAGTATGCGACTACTCAGCGCCAAACCGCCTTGCATTTGGCATTTCGAAACACTTAAGAACACGCTTCCAGCAGTACCACACCCGAGGATAAGAGCCACTGACTCAGCTTCCCAAATCAGCGCCTCCAATTCCAAGAGCAGCGACTCTGCCTTGACACTGGTACCTCAATCTATTTATGGATTTAAAACTAATATCCACACCTAATTCAGCTCCCCAACTAGAAGCGACTGGGACGACTCATCCCTGTGCATTACAATCTACTGCAGAATCCTCTGATAGCACAATCTCATACAAAGAGCAGAGTCACTGACTCAGCTACCCAAATCAGACACTCTATATCCAAGAAGAGTGGCCATTGTGAGTTGATTCTGCCTAAATCCTAGACAATAAAAACTGATCGTGGATTAGCCATACCTCTAACCTATAATAGTATGTGACTACCCAGCCCTTAACCCCGCTGCATTTCGTAATTCTCCACAACCCGCTTACAGCAGCATCATGCCCGAGGAGTAGAGACACTGACTCAGCTACCCAAATCAGCGCCTCCATTTCCAAAAGCAGCGACTCTGCCTTGACCCTGAAAGCTCAGTCCATTTATTGATTATAAACTATGATCCAGGCCCAGTTCAGCTTCCCAACTATATGCGACTGGGACTACTCAATCCCCTTTATTACAATCCACAGCAGAATCATCTCTTAGCACAATCTCATACAAAGAGCAGAGTTACTGACTCAGCTACCTAAATCAGACACTCTATATCCAAGAAGAGCGGCCATTGTGAGTTGATTCTGCCTAAATTCTAGACGCTAATACAAGCCACTATTTATAGATTATAAAAACTGATCCTGGATTTGCTATATCTCTAACGTATAATAGTATGCTACCACTCAGCGCCAAACCGCCTTGCATTTCGCATTTGGAAACACTTCAGAACACGCTTCCAGCAGTACCACACCCGAGGATAAGAGCCACTGACTCAGCTACCCAAATCAGCGCCTCTATTTCCAAGAGCAGCGACTCTGCCTTGACACTGGTACCTCAATCTATTTATGGATTAAAAACTAATATCCACGCCTAATTCAGCTTCCCAACTAGAAGCGACTGGGACGACTCATCCCTGTGCATTACAATCTACTGCAGAATCCTCTCATAGAACAATCTCATACAAAGAGCAGAGTCACTGACTCAGCTACCTAAATCAGACACTCTATATCCAAGAAGAGTGGCCATTGTGAGTTGATTCTGCCTAAATCCTAGACGCTAATACAAGCCACTATTTATAGACAATAAAATCTGCTCATGGATTAGCCATACCTCTAACCTATAATAGTATGTGACTACCCAGCCCTTAACCCCGCTGCATTTCGTAATTCTCCACAACCCGCTTACAGCAGCATCATGCCCGAGGAGTAGAGACACTGACTCAGCTACCCAAATCAGCGCCTCCATTTCCAAAAGCAGCGACTCTGCCTTGACCCTGAAAGCTCAGTCTATTTATTGATTATAAACTATGATCCAGGCCCAGTTCAGCTTCCCAACTATATGCGACTGGGACTACTCAATCCCCTTTATTACAATCCACAGCAGAATCATCTCTTAGCAAAATCTCATACAGAGAGCAGAGTTACTGACTCAGCTACCTAAATCAGACACTCTATATCCAAGAAGAGCGGCCATTGTGAGTTGATTCTGCCTAAATCCTAGACGCTAATACAAGCCACTATTTATAGATTATAAAAACTGATCCTGGATTCGCTATATCTCTAACGTATAATAGTATGCGACTACTCAGCGCCAAACCGCCTTGCATTTCGCATTTCGAAACACTTCAGAACACGCTTCCAGCAGTACCACACCCGAGGATAAGAGCCACTGACTCAGCTACCCAAATCAGCGCCTCCATTTCCAAGAGCAGCGACTCTGCCATGACACTGGTACCTCAATCCATTTATGGATTCAAAATTAATATCCACGTCCAATTCAGCTCCCCAACTATAAGCGACTGGGACGACTCATTCCTGTGCATTACAATCTACTGCAGAATCCTCTCGGAGCACAATCTCATACAAAGAGCAGAGTCACCGACTCAGCTACCCAAATCAGACACTCTATATCCAAGAAGAGTGGCCATTGTGAGTTGATTCTGCCTAAATCCTAGACGCTAATACAAGCCACTATTTATAGACAATAAAAACTGATCGTGGATTAGCCATACCTCTAAACTATAATAGTATGTGACTAGCCAGCCCATAACCCCGCTGCATTTCGTAAATCTCCACAACTCGCTTACAGCAGCATCATGCCCGAGGAGTAGAGCCACTGACTCAGCTACCCAAATCATCGCCTCAATTTCCAAGAGCAGCGACTCTGCCTTGACGCTGAAAGCTCAGTCTATTTATTGATTATAAACTATGATCCAGGCCCAGTTCAGGTTCCCAACTATATGCGACTGGGACTACTCAATCCCCTTTATTACAATCCACAGCCGAATCATCTCTTAGCAAAATCTCATACAGAGAGCAGAGTTACTGACTCAGCTACCTAAATCAGACACTCTATATCCAAGAAGAGCAGCCATTGTGAGTTGATTCTGCCTAAATCCTAGACGCTAATACAAGCCACTATTTATAGATTATAAAAACTGATCCTGGATTCGCTATATCTCTAACGTATAATAGTATGCGACTACTCAGCGCCAAACCGCCTTGCATTTCGCATTTCGAAACACTTCAGAACACGCTTCCAGCAGTACCACACCCGAGGATAAGAGCCACTGACTCAGCTACCCAAATCAGCGCCTCCAATTCCAAGAGAAGCGACTCTGCCTTGACACTGGTACCTCAATCTATTTATGGATTAAAAACTAATATCCACGCCTAATTCAGCTCCCCAACTAGAAGCGACTGGGACGACTCAACCCTGTGCTTTACAATCTACTGCAGAATCCTCTCATAGAACAATCACATACAAAGAGCAGAGTCACTGACTCAGCTACCCAAATCAGACACTCTATATCCAAGAAGAGTGGCCATTGTGAGTTGATTCTGCCTAAATCCTAGACGCTAATACAAGCCACTGTTTATAGACAATAAAAACTGATCGTGGATTAGCCATACCTCTAACCTATAATAGAATGTGACTACCCAGCCCTTAACCCCGCTGCATTTCGTAATTCTCCACAACCCGCTTACAGCAGCATCATGCCCGAGGAGTATAGCCACTGACTCAGCTACCCAAATCAGCGCCTCCATTTCCAAGAGCAGCGACTCTGCCTTGACCCTGAAAGCTCAGTCTATTTATTGATTATAAACTATGATCCAGGCCCAGTTCAGGTTCCCAACTATATTCGACCGGGACTACTCAATCCCCTTTATTACAATCCACAGCAGAATCATCTCTTAGCACAATCTCATACAAAGAGCAGAGTCACTGACTCAGCTACCCAAATCAGACACTCTATATCCAAGAAGAGCGGCCATTGTGAGTTGATTCTGCCTAAATCCTAGACGCTAATACAAGCCACTATTTATAGATTATAAAAACTGATCCTGGATTCGCTATAACTCTAACGTATAATAGTATGCGACTACTCAGCGCCAAACCGCCTTGCATTTTGCATTTCGAAACACTTCAGAACACGCCTCCAGCAGTACCACACCAGAGGATAAGAACCACTGACTCAGCTACCCAAATTAGCGCTTCCATTTCCAAGAGCAGTGACTCTGCCTTGACACTGGTACCTCAATCTATTTATGGATTCAAAATTAATATCCACGCCCAATTCAGCTCCCCAACTAGAAGCGACTGGGACGACTCATCCCTGTGCATTACAATCTACTGCAGAATCCTCTCATAGCACAATCTCATACAAAGAGCAGAGTCACTGACTCAGCTACCCAAATAAGACACTCTATATCCAAGAGTGGCCATTGTGAGTTGATTCTGCCTAAATCATAGACGCTAATACAAGCCACTATTTATAGACAATAAAATCTGATCATGGATTAGCCATACCTCTAACCTATAATAGTATGTGACTACCCAGCCCTTAACCCCGCTGCATTTCGTAATTCTCCACAACCCGCTTACAGCAGCATCATGCCCGAGGAGTAGAGCCACTGACTCAGCTACCCAAATCAGCGCCTCCATTTCCAAAAGCAGCGACTCTGCCTTGACCCTGAAAGCTCAGTCTATTTATTGATAATAAACTATGATCCAGGCCCAGTTCAGCTTCCCAACTATATGCGACTGGGACTACTAAATCCCCTTCATTACAATCCACAGCAGAATCATCTCTTAGCAAAATCTCATACAAAGAGCAGAGTCACTGACTCAGCTACCCAAATCAGACACTCTATATCCAAGAAGAGCGGCCATTGTGAGTTGATTCTGCCTAAATCCTAGACGCTAATTCAAGCCACTATTTATAGATTATAAAAACTGATCCTGGATTCGCTATAACTCTAACGTATAATAGTATGCGACTACTCAGCGCCAAACCGCCTTGCATTTTGCATTTGGAAACACTTCAGAACACGCTTCCAGCAGTACCACACCAGAGGATAAGAACCACTGACTCAGCTACCCAAATCAGCGCCTCCATTTCCAAGAGCAGCGACTCTGCCTTGACACTGGTACCTCAATCTATTTATGGATTAAAAACTAATATCCACGCCTAATTCAGGTCCCCAACTAGAAGCGACTGGGACGACTCATCCCTGTGCATTACAATCTACTGCAGAATCCTCTCGGAGCACAATCTCATACAAAGAGCAGAGTCACTGACTCAGCTACCCAAATCAGACACTCTATATCCAAGAAGAGTGGCCATTGTGAGTTGATTCTGCCTAAATCCTAGACGCTAATACAAGCCACTATTTATAGACAATAAAAACTGATCGTGGATTAGCCATACCTCTAACCTATTATAGTATGTGACTACCCAGCCCTTAACCCCGCTGTATTTCGTAATTCTCAACAACCCGCTTACAGCAGCATCATGCCCGAGGAGTAGAGCCACTGACTCAGCTACCCAAATCAGCGCCTCCATTTCCAAAAGCAGCGACTCTGCCTTGACCCTGAAAGCTCAGTCTATTTATTGATTATAAACTATGATCCAGGCCCAGTTCAGCTTCCCAACTATATGCGACTGGGACTACGAAATCCCCTTTATTACAATCCACAGCAGAATCATCTCTTAGCACAATCACATATAAAGAGCAGAGTCACTGACTCAGCTACCCAAATCAGACACTCTATATCCAGGAAGAGCGGCCATTGTGAGTTGATTCTGCCTAAATCCTAGACGCTAATTCAAGCCACTATTTATAGATTATAACAACTGATCCTTGATTCGCTATAACTCTAACGTATAATAGTATGCGACTACTCAGCGCCAAACCGTCTTGCATTTTGCATTTCGAAACACTTCAGACTACGCTTCCAGCAGTACCACACCCGAGGATAAGAGCCACTGACTCAGCTACCCAAATCAGCGCCTCTATTTCCAAGAGCAGCGACTCTGCCTTGACACTGGTACCTCAATCTATTTATGGATTAAAAACTAATATCCACGCCTAATTCAGCTCCCCAACTAGAAGCGACTGGGACGACTCATCCCTGTGCATTACAATCTACTGCAGAATCCTCTCATAGAACAATCTCATACAAAGAGCAGAGTCACTGACTCAGCTACCTAAATCAGACACTCTATATCCAAGAAGAGCGGCCATTGTGAGTTGATTCTGCCTAAATCCTAGACGCTAATACAAGCCACTATTTATAGATATTAAAAACTGATCCTGGATTTGCTATATCTCTAACGTATAATAGTATGCGACTACTCAGCGCCAAACCGCCTTGCATTACGCATTTCGAAACACTTCAGAACACGCTTCCAGCAGTACCACACCCGAGGATAAGAGCCACTGACTCAGCTACCCAAATCAGCGCCTCTATTTCCAAGAGCAGCGACTCTGCCTTGAAACTGGTACCTCAATCTATTTATGGATTCAAAATTAATATCCACGCCCAATTCAGCTCCCCAACTAGAAGCGACTGGGACGACTCAACCCTGTGCATTACAATCTACTGCAGAATCCTCTCATAGAACAATCTCATACAAAGAGCAGAGTCACTGACTCAGCTACCCAAATCAGACACTCTATATCCAAGAAGAGAGGCCATTGTGAGTTGATTCTGCCTAAATCCTAGAGGCTAATACAAGCCACTATTTATAGATAATAAAAACTGATCGTGGATTAGCCATACCTCTAACCTATAATAGTATGTGACTACCCAGCCCTTAACCCCGCTGCATTTCGTAATTCTCCACAACCCGCTTACGGCAGCATCATGCCCGAGGAGTAGAGACACTGACTCAGCTACCCAAATCAGCGCCTCCATTTCCAAAAGCAGCGACTCTGCCTTGACCCTGAAAGCTCAGTCTATTTATTGATTATAAACTATGATCCAGGCCCAGTTCAGCTTCCCAACTATATGCGACTGGGACTACTCAATCCCCTTTATTACAATCCACAGCAGAATCATCTCTTAGCACAATCTCATACAAAGAGCAGAGTTACTGACTCAGCTACCCAAATCAGACACTCTATATCCAAGACGAGCGTCCATTGTGAGTTGATTCTGCCTAAATCCTAGACGCTAATACAAGCCACTATTTATAGATTATAGAAACTGATCCTGGATTCGCTATATCTCTAACGTATAATAGTATGCGACTACTCAGCGCCAAACCGCCTTGCATTTGGCATTTCGAAACACTTAAGAACACGCTTCCAGCAGTACCACACCCGAGGATAAGAGCCACTGACTCAGCTTCCCAAATCAGCGCCTCCAATTCCAAGAGCAGCGACTCTGCCTTGACACTGGTACCTCAATCTATTTATGGATTAAAAACTAATATCCACGCCTAATTCAGCTCCCCAACTAGAAGCGACTGGGACGACTCATCCCTGTGCATTACAATCTACTGCAGAATCCTCTCATAGCACAATCTCATACAAAGAGCAGAGTCACTGACTCAGCTACCCAAATCAGACACTCTATATCCAAGAAGAGTGGCCATTGTGAGTTGATTCTGCCTAAATCCTAGACAATAAAAACTGATCGTGGATTAGCCATACCTCTAACCTATAATAGTATGTGACTACCCAGCCCTTAACCCCGCTGCATTTCGTAATTCTCCACAACCCGCTTACAGCAGCATCATGCCCGAGGAGTAGAGACACTGACTCAGCTACCCAAATCAGCGCCTCCATTTCCAAAAGCAGCGACTCTGCCTTGACCCTGAAAGCTCAGTCCATTTATTGATTATAAACTATGATCCAGGCCCAGTTCAGCTTCCCAACTATATGCGACTGGGACTACTCAATCCCCTTTATTACAATCCACAGCAGAATCATCTCTTAGCACAATCTTATACAAAGAGCAGAGTTACTGACTCAGCTACCTAAATCAGACACTCTATATCCAAGAAGAGCGGCCATTGTGAGTTGATTCTGTCTAAATTCTAGACGCTAATACAAGCCACTATTTATAGATTATAAAAACTGATCCTGGATTTGCTATATCTCTAACGTATAATAGTATGCTACCACTCAGCGCCAAACCGCCTTGCATTTCGCATTTGGAAACACTTCAGAACACGCTTCCAGCAGTACCACACCCGAGGATAAGAGCCACTGACTCAGCTACCCAAATCAGCGCCTCTATTTCCAAGAGCAGCGACTCTGCCTTGACACTGGTACCTCAATCTATTTATGGATTAAAAACTAATATCCACGCCTAATTCAGCTTCCCAACTAGAAGCGACTGGGACGACTCATCCATGTGCATTACAATCTACTGCAGAATCCTCTCATAGAACAATCTCATACAAAGAGCAGAGTCACTGACTCAGCTACTTAAATCAGACACTCTATATCCAAGAAGAGTGGCCATTGTGAGTTGATTCTGCCTAAATCCTAGACGCTAATACAAGCCACTATTTATAGACAATAAAATCTGATCATGGATTAGCCATACCTCTAACCTATAATAGTATGTGACTACCCAGCCCTTAACCCCGCTGCATTTCGTAATTCTCCACAACCCGCTTACAGCAGCATCATGCCCGAGGAGTAGAGACACTGACTCAGCTACCCAAATCAGCGCCTCCATTTCCAAAAGCAGCGACTCTGCCTTGACCCTGAAAGCTCAGTCTATTTATTGATTATAAACTATGATCCAGGCCCAGTTCAGCTTCCCAACTATATGCGACTGGGACTACTCAATCCCCTTTATTACAATCCACAGCAGAATCATCTCTTAGCAAAATCTCATACAGAGAGCAGAGTTACTGACTCAGCTACCTAAATCAGACACTCTATATCCAAGAAGAGCGGCCATTGTGAGTTGATTCTGCCTAAATCCTAGACGCTAATACAAGCCACTATTTATAGATTATAAAAACTGATCCTGGATTCGCTATATCTCTAACGTATAATAGTATGCGACTACTCAGCGCCAAACCGCCTTGCATTTGGCATTTCGAAACACTTCAGAACACGCTTCCAGCAGTACCACACCCGAGGATAAGAGCCACTGACTCAGCTTCCCAAATCAGCGCCTCCAATTCCAAGAGCAGCGACTCTGCCTTGACACTGGTACCTCAATCTATTTATGGATTAAAAACTAATATCCACGCCTAATTCAGCTCCCCAACTAGAAGCGACTGGGACGACTCATCCCTGTGCATTACAATCTACTGCAGAATCCTCTCATAGCACAATCTCATACAAAGAGCAGAGTCACTGACTCAGCTACCCAAATCAGAC
Organism: Triturus cristatus; assembly: GCF_964204655.1. NCBI lineage: Eukaryota > Metazoa > Chordata > Amphibia > Caudata > Salamandridae > Triturus > Triturus cristatus. Next base: position 1,473,189,521 of record NC_140591.1, on the reverse strand, counting down.
ACTCTATATCCAAGAAGAGTGGCCATTGTGAGTTGATTCTGCCTAAATCCTAGACAATAAAAACTGATCGTGGATTAGCCATACCTCTAACCTATAATAGTATGTGACTACCCAGCCCTTAACCCCGCTGCATTTCGTAATTCTCCACAACCCGCTTACAGCAGCATCATGCCCGAGGAGTAGAGACACTGACTCAGCTACCCAAATCAGCGCCTCCATTTCCAAAAGCAGCGACTCTGCCTTGACCCTGAAAGCTCAGTCCATTTATTGATTTTAAACTATGATCCAGGCCCAGTTCAGCTTCCCAACTATATGCGACTGGGACTACTCAATCCCCTTTATTACAATCCACAGCAGAATCATCTCTTAGCACAATCTCATACAAAGAGCAGAGTTACTGACTCAGCTACCTAAATCAGACACTCTATATCCAAGAAGAGCGGCCATTGTGAGTTGATTCTGTCTAAATTCTAGACGCTAATACAAGCCACTATTTATAGATTATAAAAACTGATCCTGGATTTGCTATATCTCTAACGTATAATAGTATGCTACCACTCAGCGCCAAACCGCCTTGCATTTCGCATTTGGAAACACTTCAGAACACGCTTCCAGCAGTACCACACCCGAGGATAAGAGCCACTGACTCAGCTACCCAAATCAGCGCCTCTATTTCCAAGAGCAGCGACTCTGCCTTGACACTGGTACCTCAATCTATTTATGGATTAAAAACTAATATCCACGCCTAATTCAGCTTCCCAACTAGAAGCGACTGGGACGACTCATACCTGTGCATTACAATCTACTGCAGAATCCTCTCATAGAACAATCTCATACAAAGAGCAGAGTCACTGACTCAGCTACCTAAATCAGACACTCTATATCCAAGAAGAGTGGCCATTGTGAGTTGATTCTGCCTAAATCCTAGACGCTAATACAAGCCACTATTTATAGACAATAAAATCTGATCATGGATTAGCCATACCTCTAACCTATAATAGTATGTGACTACCCAGCCCTTAACCCCGCTGCATTTCGTAATTCTCCACAACCCGCTTACAGCAGCATCATGCCCGAGGAGTAGAGACACTGACTCAGCTACCCAAATCAGCGCCTCCATTTCCAAAAGCAGCGACTCTGCCTTGACCCTGAAAGCTCAGTCTATTTATTGATTATAAACTATGATCCAGGCCCAGTTCAGCTTCCCAACTATATGCGACTGGGACTACTCAATCCCCTTTATTACAATCCACAGCAGAATCATCTCTTAGCAAAATCTCATACAGAGAGCAGAGTTACTGACTCAGCTACCTAAATCAGACACTCTATATCCAAGAAGAGCAGCCATTGTGAGTTGATTCTGCCTAAATCCTAGACGCTAATACAAGCCACTATTTATAGATTTTAAAAACTGATCCTGGATTCGCTATATCTCTAACGTATAATAGTATGCGACTACTCAGCGCCAAACCGCCTTGCATTTCGCATTTCGAAACACTTCAGAACACGCTTCCAGCAGTACCACACCCGAGGATAAGAGCCACTGACTCAGCTACCCAAATCAGCGCCTCCAATTCCAAGAGAAGCGACTCTGCCTTGACACTGGTACCTCAATCTATTTATGGATTAAAAACTAATATCCACGCCTAATTCAGCTCCCCAACCAGAAGCGACTGGGACGACTCAACCCTGTGCTTTACAATCTACTGCAGAATCCTCTCATAGAACAATCACATACAAAGAGCAGAGTCACTGACTCAGCTAACCAAATCAGACACTCTATATCCAAGAAGAGTGGCCATTGTGAGTTGATTCTGCCTAAATCCTAGACGCTAATACAAGCCACTGTTTATAGACAATAAAAACTGATCGTGGATTAGCCATACCTCTAACCTATAATAGAATGTGACTACCCAGCCCTTAACCCCGCTGCATTTCGTAATTCTCCACAACCCGCTTACAGCAGCATCATGCCCGAGGAGTATAGCCACTGACTCAGCTACCCAAATCAGCGCCTCCATTTCCAAGAGCAGCGACTCTGCCTTGACCCTGAAAGCTCAGTCTATTTATTGATTATAAACTATGATCCAGGCCCAGTTCAGGTTCCCAACTATATTCGACCGGGACTACTCAATCCCCTTTATTACAATCCACAGCAGAATCATCTCTTAGCACAATCTCATACAAAGAGCAGAGTCACTGACTCAGCTACCCAAATCAGACACTCTATATCCAAGAAGAGCGGCCATTGTGAGTTGATTCTGCCTAAATCCTAGACGCTAATACAAGCCACTATTTATAGATTATAAAAACTGATCCTGGATTCGCTATAACTCTAACTTATAATAGTATGCGACTACTCAGCGCCAAACCGCCTTGCATTTTGCATTTCGAAACACTTCAGAACACGCCTCCAGCAGTACCACACCAGAGGATAAGAACCACTGACTCAGCTACCCAAATTAGCGCTTCCATTTCCAAGAGCAGTGACTCTGCCTTGACACTGGTACCTCAATCTATTTATGGATTCAAAATTAATATCCACGCCCAATTCAGCTCCCCAACTAGAAGCGACTGGGACGACTCATCCCTGTGCATTACAATCTACTGCAGAATCCTCTCAGAGAACAATCTCATACAAAGAGCAGAGTCACTGACTCAGCTACTTAAATCAGACACTCTATATCCAAGAAGAGTGGCCATTGTGAGTTGATTCTGCCTAAATCCTAGACGCTAATACAAGCCACTATTTATAGACAATAAAATCTGATCATGGATTAGCCATACCTCTAACCTATAATAGTATGTGACTACCCAGCCCTTAACCCCGCTGCATTTCGTAATTCTCCACAACCCGCTTACAGCAGCATCATGCCCGAGGAGTAGAGCCACTGACTCAGCTACCCAAATCAGCGCCTCCATTTCCAAAAGCAGCGACTCTGCCTTGACCCTGAAAGCTCAGTCTATTTATTGATAATAAACTATGATCCAGGCCCAGTTCAGCTTCCCAACTATATGCGACTGGGACTACTAAATCCCCTTCATTACAATCCACAGCAGAATCATCTCTTAGCAAAATCTCATACAAAGAGCAGAGTCACTGACTCAGCTACCCAAATCAGACACTCTATATCCAAGAAGAGCGGCCATTGTGAGTTGATTCTGCCTAAATCCTAGACGCTAATTCAAGCCACTATTTATAGATTATAAAAACTGATCCTGGATTCGCTATAACTCTAACGTATAATAGTATGCGACTACTCAGCGCCAAACCGCCTTGCATTTTGCATTTGGAAACACTTCAGAACACGCTTCCAGCAGTACCACACCAGAGGATAAGAGCCACTGACTCAGCTACCCAAATCAGCGCCTCCAATTCCAAGAGAAGCGACTCTGCCTTGACACTGGTACCTCAATCTATTTATGGATTAAAAACTAATATCCACGCCTAATTCAGCTCCCCAACCAGAAGCGACTGGGACGACTCAACCCTGTGCTTTACAATCTACTGCAGAATCCTCTCATAGAACAATCACATACAAAGAGCAGAGTCACTGACTCAGCTAACCAAATCAGACACTCTATATCCAAGAAGAGTGGCCATTGTGAGTTGATTCTGCCTAAATCCTAGACGCTAATACAAGCCACTGTTTATAGACAATAAAAACTGATCGTGGATTAGCCATACCTCTAACCTATAATAGAATGTGACTACCCAGCCCTTAACCCCGCTGCATTTCGTAATTCTCCACAACCCGCTTACAGCAGCATCATGCCCGAGGAGTATAGCCACTGACTCAGCTACCCAAATCAGCGCCTCCATTTCCAAGAGCAGCGACTCTGCCTTGACCCTGAAAGCTCAGTCTATTTATTGATTATAAACTATGATCCAGGCCCAGTTCAGGTTCCCAACTATATTCGACCGGGACTACTCAATCCCCTTTATTACAATCCACAGCAGAATCATCTCTTAGCACAATCTCATACAAAGAGCAGAGTCACTGACTCAGCTACCCAAATCAGACACTCTATATCCAAGAAGAGCGGCCATTGTGAGTTGATTCTGCCTAAATCCTAGACGCTAATACAAGCCACTATTTATAGATTATAAAAACTGATCCTGGATTCGCTATAACTCTAACGTATAATAGTATGCGACTACTCAGCGCCAAACCGCCTTGCATTTTGCATTTCGAAACACTTCAGAACACGCCTCCAGCAGTACCACACCAGAGGATAAGAACCACTGACTCAGCTACCCAAATTAGCGCTTCCATTTCCAAGAGCAGTGACTCTGCCTTGACACTGGTACCTCAATCTATTTATGGATTCAAAATTAATATCCACGCCCAATTCAGCTCCCCAACTAGAAGCGACTGGGACGACTCATCCCTGTGCATTACAATCTACTGCAGAATCCTCTCAGAGAACAATCTCATACAAAGAGCAGAGTCACTGACTCAGCTACTTAAATCAGACACTCTATATCCAAGAAGAGTGGCCATTGTGAGTTGATTCTGCCTAAATCCTAGACGCTAATACAAGCCACTATTTATAGACAATAAAATCTGATCATGGATTAGCCATACCTCTAACCTATAATAGTATGTGACTACCCAGCCCTTAACCCCGCTGCATTTCGTAATTCTCCACAACCCGCTTACAGCAGCATCATGCCCGAGGAGTAGAGCCACTGACTCAGCTACCCAAATCAGCGCCTCTATTTCCAAAAGCAGCGACTCTGCCTTGACCCTGAAAGCTCAGTCTATTTATTGATAATAAACTATGATCCAGGCCCAGTTCAGCTTCCCAACTATATGCGACTGGGACTACTAAATCCCCTTCATTACAATCCACAGCAGAATCATCTCTTAGCAAAATCTCATACAAAGAGCAGAGTCACTGACTCAGCTACCCAAATCAGACACTCTATATCCAAGAAGAGCGGCCATTGTGAGTTGATTCTGCCTAAATCCTAGACGCTAATTCAAGCCACTATTTATAGATTATAAAAACTGATCCTGGATTCGCTATAACTCTAACGTATAATAGTATGCGACTACTCAGCGCCAAACCGCCTTGCATTTTGCATTTGGAAACACTTCAGAACACGCTTCCAGCAGTACCACACCAGAGGATAAGAACCACACACTCAGCTACCCAAATCAGCGCCTCCATTTCCAAGAGCAGCGACTCTGCCTTGACACTGGTACCTCAATCTATTTATGGATTAAAAACTAATATCCACGCCTAATTCATGTCCCCAACTAGAAGCGACTGGGACGACTCATCCCTGTGCATTACAATCTACTGCAGAATCCTCTCGGAGCACAATCTCATACAAAGAGCAGAGTCACTGACTCAGCTACCCAAATCAGACACTCTATATCCAAGAAGAGTGGCCATTGTGAGTTGATTCTGCCTAAATCCTAGACGCTAATACAAGCCACTATTTATAGACAATAAAAACTGATCGTGGATTAGCCATACCTCTAACCTATAATAGTATGTGACTACCCAGCCCTTAACCCCGCTGTATTTCGTAATTCTCAACAACCCGCTTACAGCAGCATCATGCCCGAGGAGTAGAGCCACTGACTCAGCTACCCAAATCAGCGCCTCCATTTCCAAAAGCAGCGACTCTGCCTTGACCCTGAAAGCTCAGTCTATTTATTGATTATAAACTATGATCCAGGCCCAGTTCAGCTTCCCAACTATATGCGACTGGGACTACGAAATCCCCTTTATTACAATCCACAGCAGAATCATCTCTTAGCACAATCACATATAAAGAGCAGAGTCACTGACTCAGCTACCCAAATCAGACACTCTATATCCAGGAAGAGCGGCCATTGTGAGTTGATTCTGCCTAAATCCTAGACGCTAATTCAAGCCACTATTTATAGATTATAACAACTGATCCTGGATTCGCTATAACTCTAACGTATAATAGTATGCAACTACTCAGCGCCAAACCGCCTTGCATTTTGCATTTCGAAACACTTCAGAATACGCTTCCAGCAGTACCACACCAGAGGATAAGAACCACTGACTCAGCTACCCAAATTAGCGCCTCCATTTCCAAGAGCAGTGACTCTGCCTTGACACTGGTACCTCAATCTATTTATGGATTAAAAACTAATATCCACGCCTAATTCAGCTCCCCAACAAGAAGCGACTGGGACGACTCATCCCTTTGCATTACAATCTACTGCAGAATCCTCTCATAGCACAATCTCATACAAAGAGCAGAGTCACTGACTCAGCTACCCAAATCAGACACTCTATATCCAAGAAGAGTGGCCATTGTGAGTTGATTCTGCTTAAATCCTAGACGCTAATACAAGCCACTATTTATAGACAATAAAAACTGATCGTGGATTAGCCATACCTCTAACCTATAATAGTATGTGAGTACCCAGCCCTTAACCCCGCTGCATTTCGTAATTCTCCACAACCCGCTTACAGCAGCATCATGCTCGAGGAGTAGAGACACTGACTCAACTACCCAAATCAGCGCCTCCATTTCCAAGAGCAGCGACTCTGCCTTGACCCTGAAAGCTCATTCTATTTATTGATTATAAACTATGATCCAGGCCCAGTTCAGCTTCCCAACTATATGGGACTGGGACTACTCAATTCCCTTTATTACAATCCACAGCAGAATCATCTCTTAGCACAATCTCATACAAAGAGCAGAGTTACTGACTCAGCTAACTAAATCAGACACTCTATATCCAAGACGAGCGGCCATTGTGAGTTGATTCTGCCTAAATTCTAGACGCTAATACAAGCCACTATTTATAGATTATAAAAACTGATCCTGGATTCGCTATATCTCTAACGTATAATAGTATGCGACTACTCAGCGCCAAACCGCCTTGCATTTCGCATTTCGAAACACTTCAGAACACGCTTTCAGCAGTACCACACCCGAGGATAAGAGCCACTGACTCAGCTACCCAAATCAGCGCCTCCATTTCCAAGAGCAGCGACTCTGCCTTGAAACTGGTACCTCAATCTATTTATGGATTAAAAACTAATATCCACGCCTAATTCAGCTACCCAACTAGAAGCGACTGGGACGACTCATCCCTGTGCATTACAATCTACTGCAGAATCCTCTCATAGCACAATCTCATATAAAGAGCAGAGTCACTGACTCAGCTACCCAAATCAGACACTCTATATCCAAGAAGAGTGGCCATTGTGAGTTGATTCTGCCTAAATCCTAGACGCTAATACAAGCCACTATTTATAGACAATAAAAACTGATCGTGGATTAGCCATACCTCTAACCTATAATAGTATGTGACTACCCAGCCCTTAACCCCGCTGCATTTCGTAATTCTCCACAACCCGCTACAGAAGCATCATGCCCGAGGAGTAGAGCCACTGACTCAGCTACCAAAATCAGCGCCTCCATTTCCAAAATCAGCGACTCTGCCTTGACCCTGAAAGCTCAGTCTATTTATTGATTATAAACTATGATCCAGGCCCAGTTCAGCTTCCCAACTATATGCGACTGGGACTACTAAATCCCCTTTATTACAATCCACAGCAGAATCATCTCTTAGCACAATCTCATACAAAGAGCAGAGTCACTGACTCAGCTACCCAAATCAGACACTCTATATCCAAGAAGAGCGGCCATTGTGAGTTGATCCCTCCTAAATCCTAGACGCTAATACAAGCCACTATTTATAGATTATATAAAAACTGATCCTGGATTCGCTATAACTCTAACGTATATTAGTATGCGACTACTCAGCGCCAAACCGCATTGCATTTTGCATTTTGAAACACTTCAGAATACGCTTCCAGCAGTACCACACCAGAGGATAAGAACCACTGACTCAGCTACCCAAATTAGCGCCTTCATTTCCAATAGCAGCGACTTTGCCTTGACACTGGTACCTCAATCTATTTATGGATTCAAAATTAATATCCACGCCCAATTCAGCTCCCCAACTAGAAGCGACTGGGACGACTCATCCCTGTGCATTTCAATCTACTGCAGAATCCTCTCGGAGCATAATCTCATACAAAGAGCAGAGTCACTGACTCAGCTACCAAAATCAGACACTCTATATCCAAGAAGAGTGGCCATTGTGAGTTGATTCTGCCTAAATCCTAGACGCTAATACAAGCCACTATTTATAGACAATAAAAAGTGATCGTGGATTAGCCATACCTCTAACCTATAATAGTATGTGACTACCCAGCCCTTAACCCCGCTGCATTTCGTAACTCTCCACAACCCGCTTACAGCAGTATCATGCCCGAGGAGTAGAGCCACTGACTCAGCTACCCAAATCAGCGCCTCCATTTCCAAGAGCAGCGACTCTGCCTTGACCCTGAAAGCTCAGTCTATTTATTGATTATAAACTATGATCCAGGCCCAGTTCAGCTTCCCAACTATATGCGACTGGGACAACTAAATCCCCTTTATTACAATCCACAGCAGAATCATCTCTTAGCACAATCTCATACAAAGAGCAGAGTCACTGACTCAGCTACCCAAATCAGACACTCTATATCCAAGAAGAGGGGCCATTGTGAGTTGATTCTGCCTAAATCCTAGACGCTAATACAAGCCACGATTTATAGATTATAAAAACTGATCCTGGATTTTCTATAACTCTAACGTATAATAGTATGCGACTACTCAGCGCCAAACCGCCTTGCATTTCGCATTTCGAAACACTTCAGAACACGCTTCCAGCAGTACCACACCCGAGGATAAGAGCCACTGACTCAGCTACCCAAATTAGCGCCTCCATTTCCAAGAGCAGCGACTCTGCCTTGACACTGGTACCTCAATCTATTTATGGATTAAAAACTAATATCCACGCCTAATTCAGCTCCCCAACTAGAAGCGACTGGGACGACTCATCCCTGTGCATTACAATCTACTGCAGAATCCTCTCGGAGCACAATCTCATACAAAGAGCAGAGTCACTGACTCAGCTACCCAAATCAGACACTCTATATCGAAGAAGAGTGGCCATTGTGAGTTGATTCTGCCTAAATCCTAGACGCTAATAGAAGCCACTATTTATAGACAATAAAAACTGATCGTGGATTAGCCATACCTCTAACCTATAATAGTATGTGACTACCCAGCCCTTAACCCCGCTGCATTTCGTAATTCTCCACAACCCGCTTACAGCAGCATCATGCCCGAGGAGTATAGCCACTGACTCAGCTACCCAAATCAGCGCCTCCATTAACAAGAGCAGCGACTCTGCCTTGACCCGGAAAGCTCAGTCTATTTATTGATTATAAACTATGATCCAGGCCCAGTTCAGGTTCCCAACTATATGCGACTGGGACTACTCAATCCCCTTTATTACAATCCACAGCAGAATCATCTCTTAGCACAATCTCATACAAAGAGCAGAGTTACTGACTCAGCTACCTAAATCAGACACTCTATATCCAAGAAGAGCGGCCATTGTGAGTTGATTCTGCCTAAATCCTAGATGCCAATACAAGCCACTATTTATAGATTATAAAAACTGATCCTGGATTCGCTATATCTCTAACGTATAATAGTATGCGACTACTCAGCGCCAAACCGCCTTGCATTTCGCATTTCGAAAAAACTTCAGAACACGCTTCCAGCAGTACCACACCCGAGGATAAGAGCCACTGACTCAGCTACCCAAATCAGCGCCTCCATTTCCAAGAGCAGCGACTCTGCCTTGACACTGGTACATCAATCTATTTATGGATTAAAAACTAATATCCACGCCTAATTCAGCTCCCCAACTAGAAGCGACTGGGACGACTCATCCCAGTGCATTACAATCTACTGCAGAATCCTCTCAGAGAACAATCTCATACAAAGAGCAGAGTCACTGACTCAGCTACCTAAATCAGACACTCTATATCTAAGAAGAGTGGCCATTGTGAGTTGATTCTGCCTAAATCCTAGACGCTAATACAAGCCACTATTTATAGACAATAAAAACTGATCGTGGATTAGCCATACCTCTAACCTATAATAGTATGTGACTACCCAGCCCTTAACCCCGCTGCATTTCGCAATTCTCCACAACCCGCTTACAGTAGCATCATGCCCGAGGAGTAGAGCCACTGACTCAGCTACCCAAATCAGCGCCTCCATTTCCATGAGCAGCGACTCTGCCTTGACCCTGAAAGCTCAGTCTATTTATTGATTATAAACTATGATCCAGGCCCAGTTCAGGTTCCCAACTATATGCGACTGGGACTACTCAATCCCCTTTATTACAATCCACAGCAGAATCATCTCTTAGCACAATCTCATACAAAGAGCAGAGTCACTGACTCAGCTACCCAAATCAGACACTCTATATCCAAGAAGAGCGGCCATTGTGAGTTGATTCTGCCTAAATCCTAGACGCTAATACAAGCCACTATTTATAGATTATAAAAACTGATCCTGGATTCGCTATATCTCTAACGTATAATAGTATGCGACTACTCAGCACCAAACCGCCTTGCATTTCGCATTTCGAAACACTTCAGAACACGCTTCCAGCAGTACCACACCCGAAGATAAGAGCCACTGACTCAGCTACCCAAATCAGCGCCTCCATTTCCAAGAGCAGCGACTCTGCCTTGACACTGGTACCTCAATCTATTTATGGATTAAAAACTAATATCCACGCCTAATTCAGCTCCCCAACTAGAAGCGACTGGGACGACTCATCCCTGTGCATTACAATCTACTACAGAATCCTCTCATAGCACAATCTCATACAAAGAGCAGAGTCACTGACTCAGCTACCCAAATCAGACACTCTATATCCAAGAAGAGTGGCCATTGTGAGTTGATTCTGCCTAAATCGTAGACGCTAATACAAGCCACTATTTATAGACAATAAAATCTGATCATGGATTAGCCATACCTCTAACCTATAATAGTATGTGACTATCCAGACGTTAACCCCGCTGCATTTCGTAATTCTCCACAACCCGCTTACAGCAGCATCATGCCCGAGGAGTAGAGACACTGACTCAGCTACCCAAATCAGCGCCTCCATTTCCCAAAGCAGCGACTCTGCCTTGACCCTGAAAGCTCAGTCTATTTATTGATTATAAACTATGATCCAGGCCCAGTTCAGCTTCCCAACTATATGCGACTGGGACTACTAAGTCCCCTTTATTACAATCCACAGCAGAATCATCTCTTAGCACAATCTCATACAAAGAGCAGAGTCACTGACTCAGCTACCCAAATCAGACACTCTATATCCAAGAAGAGCGGCCATTGTGAGTTGATTCTGCCTAAATCCTAGACGCTAATTCAAGCCACTATTTATAGATTATAAAAACTGATCCTGGATTCGCTATAACTCTAACGTATAATAGTATGCGACTACTGAGCGCCAAACCGACTTGCATTTTGCATTTCGAAACACTTCAGAACACGCTTCCAGCAGTACCACACCAGAGGATAAGAGCCACTGACTCAGCTACCCAAATCAGCGCCTCCATTTCCAAGAGCAGCGACTCTGCCTTGACACTGGTACCTCAATCTATTTATGGATTCAAAATTAATATCCACGCCCAATTCAGCTCCCCAAATAGAAGCGACTGGGACGACTCAACCCTGTGCATTACAATCTACTGCAGAATCCTCTCATAGCACAATCTCATACAAAGAGCAGAGTCACTGACTCAGCTACCCAAATCAGACACTCTATATCCAAGAAGAGTGGCCATTGTGAGTTGATTCTGCCTAAATCCTAGACGCTAATACAAGCCACTATTTATAGACAATTAAAACTGATCATGGATTAGCCACACCTCTAACCTATAATAGTATGTGACTACCCAGCCCTTAACCCCGCTGCATTTCGTAATTCTCCACAACCCGCTTACAGCAGCATCATGCCCGAGGAGTAGAGACACTGACTCAGCTACCCAAATCAGCGCCTCCATTTCCAAAAGCAGCGACTCTGCCTTGACCCTGAAAGCTCAGTCTATTTATTGATTATAAACTATGATCCAGGCCCAGTTCAGCTTCCCAACTATATGCGACTGGGACTACTAAATCCCCTTTATTACAATCCACAGCAGAATCATCTCTTAGCACAATCTCATACAAAGAGCAGAGTCACTGACTCAGCTACCCAAATCAGACACTCTATATCCAAGAAGAGCGGCCATTGTGAGTTGATTCTGCCTAAATCCTAGACGCTAATACAAGCCACTATTTATAGATTATAAAAACTGATCCTGGATTTGCTATAACTCTAACGTATTATAGTATGCGACTACTCAGCGCCAAACCGCCTTGCATTTTTCATTTCGAAACACTTCAGAACACGCTTCCAGCAGTACCACACCAGAGGATAAGAACCACTGACTCAGCTACCCAAAGTAGCGCCTCCATTTCCAAGAGCAGCGACTCTGCCATGACACTGGTACCTCAATCTATTTATGGATTCAAAATTAATATCCACGCCCAATTCAGCTCCCCAACTATAAGCGACTGGGATGACTCATTCCTGTGCATTACAATCTACTGCAGAATCCTCTCGGAGCACAATCTCATACAAAGAGCAGAGTCACTGACTCAGCTACCCAAATCAGACACTCTATATCCAAGAAGAGTGGCCATTGTGAGTTGATTCTGCCTAAATCCTAGACGCTAATACAAGCCACTGTTTATAGACAATAAAAACTGATCGTGGATTAGCCATACCTCTAACCTATAATAGAATGTGACTACCCAGCCCTTAACCCCGCTGCATTTCGTAATTCTCCACAACCCGCTTACAGCAGCATCATGCCCGAGGAGTATAGCCACTGACTCAGCTACCCAAATCAGCGCCTCCATTTCCAAGAGCAGCGACTCTGCCTTGACCCTGAAAGCTCAGTCTATTTATTGATTATAAACTATGATCCAGGCCCAGTTCAGGTTCCCAACTATATGCGACTGGGACTACTCAATCCCCTTTATTACAATCCACAGCAGAATCATCTCTTAGCACAATCTCATACAAAGAGCAGAGTCACTGACTCAGCTACCCAAATCAGACACTCTATATCCAAGAAGAGCGGCCATTGTGAGTTGATTCTGCCTAAATCCTAGACGCTAATACAAGCCACTATTTATAGATTATAAAAACTGATCCTGGATTCGCTATAACTCTAACGTATAATAGTATGCGACTACTCAGCGCCAAACTGCCTTGCATTTTGCATTTCGAAACACTTCAGAACACGCCTCCAGCAGTACCACACCAGAGGATAAGAACCACTGACTCAGCTACCCAAATTAGCGCTTCCATTTCCAAGAGCAGTGACTCTGCCTTGACACTGGTACCTCAATCTATTTATGGATTCAAAATTAATATCCACGCCCAATTCAGCTCCCCAAATAGAAGCGACTGGGACGACTCAACCCTGTGCATTACAATCTACTGCAGAATCCTCTCATAGCACAATCTCATACAAAGAGCAGAGTCACTGACTCAGCTACCCAAATCAGACACTCTATATCCAAGAAGAGTGGCCATTGTGAGTTGATTCTGCCTAAATCCTAGACGCTAATACAAGCCACTATTTATAGACAATTAAAACTGATCATGGATTAGCCATACCTCTAACCTATAATAGTATGTGACTACCCAGCCCTTAACCCCGCTGCATTTCGTAATTCTCCACAACCCGCTTACAGCAGCATCATGCCCGAGGAGTAGAGACACTGACTCAGCTACCCAAATCAGCGCCTCCATTTCCAAAAGCAGCGACTCTGCCTTGACCCTGAAAGCTCAGTCTATTTATTGATTATAAACTATGATCCAGGCCCAGTTCAGCTTCCCAACTATATGCGACTGGGACTACTAAATCCCCTTTATTACAATCCACAGCAGAATCATCTCTTAGCACAATCTCACTGACTCAGCTACCCAAATCAGACACTCTATATCCAAGAAGAGCGGCCATTGTGAGATGATTCTGCCTAAATCCTAGACGCTAATTCAAGCCACTATTTATAGATTATAAAAACTGATCCTGGATTCGCTATAACTCTAACGTATAATAGTAGGCGACTACTCAGCGCCAAACCGCCTTGCATTGTGCATTTCGAAACACTTCAGAACACGCTTCCAGCAGTACCACACCAGAGGATAAGAACCACTGACTCAGCTACCCAAATCAGCGCCTCCATTTCCAAGAGCAGCGAATCTGCCTTGACACTGGTACCTCAATCTATTTATGTATTAAAAACTAATATCCACGCCTAATTCAGGTCCCCAACTAGAAGCGACTGGGACGACTCATCCCTGTGCACTACTGCAGAATCCTCTCGGAGCACAATCTCATACAAAGAGCAGAGTCACTGACTCAGCTACCCAAATCAGACACTCTATATCCAAGAAGAGTGGCCATTGTGAGTTGATTCTGCCTAAATCCTAGACGCTAATACAAGCCACTATTTATAGACAATAAAAACTGATCGTGGATTAGCCATACCTCTAACCTATAATAGTATGTGACTACCCAGCCCTTAACCCCGCTGTATTTCGTAATTCTCCACAACCCGCTTACAGCAGCATCATGCCCGAGGAGTAGAGCCACTGACTCAGCTACCCAAATCAGCGCCTCCATTTCCAAAAGCAGCGACTCTGCCTTGACCCTGAAAGCTTAGTCTATTTATTGATTATAAACTATGATCCAGGCCCAGTTCAGCTTCCCAACTATATGCGACTGGGACTACTAAATCCCTTTTATTACAATCCACAGCAGAATCATCTCTTAGCACAATCACATATAAAGAGCAGAGTCACTGACTCAGCTACCCAAATCAGACACTCTATATCCAGGAAGAGCGGCCATTGTGAGTTGATTCTGCCTAAATCCTAGACGCTAATTCAAGCCACTATTTATAGATTATAACAACTGATCCTGGATTCGCTATAACTCTAACGTATAATAGTATGCGACTACTCAGCGCCAAACCGCCTTGCATTTTGCATTTCGAAACACTTCAGAATACGCTTCCAGCAGTACCACACCAGAGGATAAGAACCACAGACTCAGCTACCCAAAGTAGCGCCTCCATTTCCAAGAGCAGTGACTCTGCCTTGACACTGGTACCTCAATCTATTTATGGATTGAAAACTAATATCCACGCCTAATTCAGCTCCCCAACCATAAGCGACTGGGACGACTCAACCCTGTGCATTACAATCTACTGCAGAATCCTCTCATAGCACAATCTCATACAAAGAGCAGAGTCACTGACTCAGCTACCCAAATCAGACACTCTATATCCAAGAAGAGTGGCCATGGTGAGTTGATTCTGCTTAAATCCTAGACGCTAATTCAAGCCACTATTTATAGATTATAAAAACTGATCCTGGATTCGCTATAACTTTAACGTATAATAGTATGCGACTACTCAGCGCCAAACCGCCTTGCATTTCGCATTTTGAAACACTTCAGAACACGCTTCCAGCAGTACCACACCCGGGGATAAGAGCCACTGACTCAGCTACCCAAATCAGCGCCTCCATTTCCAAGAGCAGCGACTCTGCCTTGACACTGGTACCTCAATCTATTTATGGATTCAAAATTAATATCCACGCCCAATTCAGCTCCCCAAATAGAAGCGACTGGGACGACTCAACCCTGTGCATTACAATCTACTGCAGAATCCTCTCATAGCACAATCTCATACAAAGAGTAGAGTCACTGACTCAGCTACCCACATCAGACACTCTATATCCAAGAAGAGTGGCCATTGTGAGTTGATTCTGCCTAAATCCTAGACGCTAATACAAGCCACTATTTATACACAATAAAAACTGATCGTGGATTAGCCATACCTCTAACCTATAATAGTATGTGACTTCCCAGCCCTTAACCCCGCTGCATTTCGTAATTCTCCACAACCCGCTTACACCAGCATCATGCCCGAGGAGTAGAGCCACTGACTCAGCTACCCAAATCAGCGCCTCCATTTCCAAAAGCAGCGACTCTGCCTTGACCCTGAAAGCTCAGTCTATTTATTGATTATAAACTATGATCCAGGCCCAGTTCAGTTTCCCAACTATATGCGACTGGGACTACTAAATCCCCTTTATTACAATCCACAGCAGAATCATCTCTTAGCACAATCTCATACAAAGAGCAGAGTCACTGACTCAGCTACCCAAATCAGACACTCTATATCCAAGAAGAGCGGCCATTGTGAGTTGATTCTGCCTAAATCCTAGACGCTAATACAAGCCACTATTTATAGATTATATAAAAACTGATCCTGGATTCGCTATAACTCTAACGTATATTAGTATGCGACTACTCAGCGCCAAACCGCATTGCATTTTGCATTTTGAAACACTTCAGAATGCGCTTCCAGCAGTACCACACCAGAGGATAAGAACCACTGACACAGCTACCCAAATTAGCGCCTTCATTTCCAAGAGCAGCGACTCTGCCTCAACACTGGTACCTCAGTCTATTTATGGATTCAAAATTAATATCCACGCCCAATTCAGCTCCCCAACTAGAAGCGACTGGGCCGACTCATCCCTGTGCATTTCAATCTACTGCAGAATCCTCTCGGAGCATAATCTCATACAAAGAGCAGAGTCACTGACTCAGCTACCCAAATCAGACACTCTATATCCAAGAAGAGTGGCCATTGTGAGTTGATTCTGCCTAAATCCTAGACGCTAATACAAGCCACTATTTATAGACAATAAAAACTGATCGTGGATTAGCCATACCTCTAACCTATAATAGTATGTGACTACTCAGCCCTTAACCCCGCTGCATTTCGTAATTCTCCACAACCCGCTTACAGCAGTATCATGCCCGAGGAGTAGAGCCACTGACTCAGCTACCCAAATCAGCGCCTCCATTTCCAAGAGCAGCGACTCTGCCTTGACCCTGAAAGTTCAGTCTATTTATTA
Organism: Triturus cristatus; assembly: GCF_964204655.1. Classification (NCBI taxonomy): domain Eukaryota; kingdom Metazoa; phylum Chordata; class Amphibia; order Caudata; family Salamandridae; genus Triturus; species Triturus cristatus. Next base: position 1,473,172,599 of record NC_140591.1, on the reverse strand, counting down.
ATTATAAACTATGATCCAGGCCCAGTTCAGCTTCCCAACTATATGCGACTGGGACAACTAAATCCCCTTCATTACAATCCACAGCAGAATCATCTCTTAGCACAATCTCATACAAAGAGCAGAGTCACTGACTCAGCTACCCAAATCAGACACTCTATATCCAAGAAGAGGGGCCATTGTGAGTTGATTCTGCCTAAATCCTAGACGCTAATACAAGCCACGATTTATAGATTATAAAAGCTGATCCTGGATTCGCTATAACTCTAACGTATAATAGTATGCGACTACTCAGCGCCAAACCGCCTTGCATTTGGCATTTCGAAACACTTCAGAACACGCCTCCAGCAGTACAACACCAGAGGATAAGAACCACTGACTCAGCTACCCAAATTAGCGCTTCCATTCCCGAGAGCAGTGACTCTGCCTTGACACTGGTACCTCAATCTATTTATGGATTCAAAATTAATATCCACGCCCAATTCAGCTCCCCAACTAGAAGCGACTGGGACGACTCATCCCTGTGCATTACAATCTACTGCAGAATCCTCTTGGAGCACAATCTCATACAAAGAGCAGAGTCACTGACTCAGCTACCCAAATAAGACACTCTATATCCAAGAGTGGCCATTGTGAGTTGATTCTGCCTAAATCGTAGATGCTAATACAAGCCACTATTTATAGACAATAAAATCTGATCATGGATTAGCAATACCTCTAACCTATAATAGTATGTGACTACCCAGCCCTTAACCCTGCTGCATTTCGTAATTCTCCACAACCCGCTTACAGCAGCATCATGCCCGAGGAGTATAGCCACTGACTCAGCTACCCAAATCAGCGCCTCCATTTCCAAGAGCAGCGACTCTGCCTTGACCCGGAAAGCTCAGTCTATTTATTGATTATAAACTATGATCCAGGCCCAGTTAAGGTTCCCAACTATATGCGACTGGGACTACTCAATCCCCTTTATTACAATCCACAGCAGAATCATCTCTTAGCACAATCTCATACAAAGAGCAGAGTTACTGACTCAGCTACCTAAATCAGACACTCTATATCCAAGAAGAGCGGCCATTGTGAGTTGATTCTGCCTAAATCCTAGATGCCAATACAAGCCACTATTTATAGATTATAAAAACTGATCCTTGATTCGCTATATCTCTAACGTATAATAGTATGCGACTACTCAGCGCCAAACCGCCTTGCATTTCGCATTTCGAAAAAACTTCAGAACACGCTTCCAGCAGTACCACACCCGAGGATAAGAGCCACTGACTCAGCTACCCAAATCAGCGCCTCCATTTCCAAGAGCAGCGACTCTGCCTTGACACTGGTACATCAATCTATTTATGGATTAAAAACTAATATCCACGCCTAATTCAGCTCCCCAACTAGAAGCGACTGGGACGACTCATCCCAGTGCCTTACAATCTACTGCAGAATCCTCTCAGAGAACAATCTCATACAAAGAGCAGAGTCACTGACTCAGCTACCTAAATCAGACACTCTATATCTAAGAAGAGTGGCCATTGTGAGTTGATTCTGCCTAAATCCTAGACGCTAATACAAGCCACTATTTATAGACAATAAAAATTGATCTTGGATTAGCCATACCTCTAACCTATAATAGTATGTGACTACCCAGCCCTTAACCCCGCTGCATTTCGCAATTCTCAACAACCCGCTTACAGTAGCATCATGCCCGAGGAGTAGAGCCACTGACTCAGCTACCCAAATCAGCGCCTCCATTTCCATGAGCAGCGACTCTGCCTTGACCCTGAAAGCTCAGTCTATTTATTGATTATAAACTATGATCCAGGCCCAGTTCAGGTTCCCAACTATATGCGACTGGGACTACTCAATCCACTTTATTACAATCCACAGCAGAATCATCTCTTAGCACAATCTCATACAAAGAGCAGAGTCACTGACTCAGCTACCCAAATCAGACACTCTATATCCAAGAAGAGCATCCATTGTGAGTTGATTCTGCCTAAATCCTAGACGCTAATACAAGCCACTATTTATAGATTATAAAAACTGATCCTGGATTCGCTATATCTCTAACGTATAATAGTATGCGACTACTCAGCACCAAACCGCCTTGCATTTCGCATTTCGAAACACTTCAAAACACGCTTCCAGCAGTACCACACCCGAGGATAAGAGCCACTGACTCAGCTACCCAAATCAGCGCCTCCATTTCCAAGAGCAGCGACTCTGCCTTGACACTGGTACCTCAATCTATTTATGGATTAAAAACTAATATCCACGCCTAATTCAGCTCCCCAACTAGAAGCGACTGGGACGACTCATCCCTGTGCATTACAATCTACTACAGAATCCTCTCATAGCACAATCTCATACAAAGAGCAGAGTCACTGACTCAGCTACCCAAATCAGACACTCTATATCCAAGAAGAGTGGCCATTGTGAGTTGATTCTGCCTAAATCGTAGACGCTAATACAAGCCACTATTTATAGACAATAAAATCTGATCATGGATTAGCCATACCTCTAACCTATAATAGTATGTGACTACCCAGCCCTTAACCCCGCTGCATTTCGTAATTCTCCACAACCCGCTTACAGCAGCATCATACCCGAGGAGTAGAGACACTGACTCACCTACCCAAATCAGCGCCTCCATTTCCAAAAGCAGCGACTCTGCCTTGACCCTGAAAGCTCAGTCTATTTATTGATTATAAACTATGATCCAGGCCCAGTTCAGCTTCCCAACTATATGCGACTGGGACTACTAAATCCCCTTTATTACAATCCACAGCAGAATCATCTCTTAGCACAATCTCATACAAAGAGCAGAGTCACTGACTCAGCTACCCAAATCAGACACTCTATATCCAAGAAGAGCGGCCATTGTGAGTTGATTCTGCCTAAATCCTAGACGCTAATACAAGCCACTATTTATAGATTATAAAAACTGATCCTGGATTCGCTATAACTCTAACGTATAATAGTATGCGACCACTCAGCGCCAAACCGCCTTGCATTTGGCATTTCGAAACACTTCAGAACACGCCTCCAGCAGTACCACACCAGAGGATAAGAACCACTGACTCAGCTACCCAAATTAGCGCTTCCATTTCCAAGAGCAGTGACTCTGCCTTGACACTGGTACCTCAATCTATTTATGGATTCAAAATTAATATCCACGCCCAATTCAGCTCCCCAACTAGAAGCGACTGGGACGACTCATCCCTGTGCATTACAATCTACTGCAGAATCCTCTTGGAGCAAAATCTCATACAAAGAGCAGAGTCACTGACTCAGCTACCCAAATAAGACACTCTATATCCAAGAGTGGCCATTGTGAGTTGATTCTGCCTAAATCGTAGATGCTAATACAAGCCACTATTTATAGACAATAAAATCTGATCATGGATTAGCAATACCTCTAACCTATAATAGTATGTGACTACCCAGCCCTTAACCCTGCTGCATTTCGTAATTCTCCACAACCCGCTTACAGCAGCATCATGCCCGAGGAGTATAGCCACTGACTCAGCTACCCAAATCAGCGCCTCCATTTCCAAGAGCAGCGACTCTGCCTTGACCCGGAAAGCTCAGTCTATTTATTGATTATAAACTATGATCCAGGCCCAGTTTAGGTTCCCAACTATATGCGACTGGGACTACTCAATCCCCTTTATTACAATCCACAGCAGAATCATAACTTAGCACAATCTCATACAAAGAGCAGAGATACTGACTCAGCTACCCAAATCAGACACTCTATATCCAAGAAGAGCGGCCATTGTGAGTTGATTCTGCCTAAATCCTAGACGCTAATACAAGCCACTATTTATAGATTATAAAAACTGATCCTGGATTCGCTATAACTCTAACGTATAATAGTATGCGACCACTCAGCGCCAAACCGCCTTGCATTTGGCATTTCGAAACACTTCAGAACACGCCTCCAGCAGTACCACACCAGAGGATAAGAACCACTGACTCAGCTACCCAAATTAGCGCTTCCATTTCCAAGAGCAGTGACTCTGCCTTGACACTGGTACCTCAATCTATTTATGGATTCAAAATTAATATCCACGCCCAATTCAGCTCCCCAACTAGAAGCGACTGGGACGACTCATCCCTGTGCATTACAATCTACTGCAGAATCCTCTTGGAGCAAAATCTCATACAAAGAGCAGAGTCACTGACTCAGCTACCCAAATAAGACACTCTATATCCAAGAGTGGCCATTGTGAGTTGATTCTGCCTAAATCGTAGATGCTAATACAAGCCACTATTTATAGACAATAAAATCTGATCATGGATTAGCAATACCTCTAACCTATAATAGTATGTGACTACCCAGCCCTTAACCCTGCTGCATTTCGTAATTCTCCACAACCCGCTTACAGCAGCATCATGCCCGAGGAGTATAGCCACTGACTCAGCTACCCAAATCAGCGCCTCCATTTCCAAGAGCAGCGACTCTGCCTTGACCCGGAAAGCTCAGTCTATTTATTGATTATAAACTATGATCCAGGCCCAGTTTAGGTTCCCAACTATATGCGACTGGGACTACTCAATCCCCTTTATTACAATCCACAGCAGAATCATAACTTAGCACAATCTCATACAAAGAGCAGAGATACTGACTCAGCTACCTAAATCAGACACTCTATATCCAAGAAGAGCGGCCATTGTGAGTTGATTCTGCCTAAATCCTAGATGCCAATACAAGCCACTATTTATAGATTATAAAAACTGATCCTGGATTCGCTATATCTCTAACGTATAATAGTATGCGACTACTCAGCACCAAACCGCCTTGCATTTCGCATTTCGAAACACTTCAGAACACGCTTCCAGCAGTACCACACCCGAGGATAAGAGCCACTGACTCAGCTACCCAAATCAGCGCCTCCATTTCCAAGAGCAGCGACTCTGCCTTGACACTGGTACCTCAATCTATTTATTGATTCAAAATTAATATCCACGCCCAATTCAGCTCCCCAACTAGAAGCGACTGGGACGACTCATCCCTGTGCATTACAATCTACTGCAGAATCCTCTCGGAGCACAATCTCATACAAAGAGCAGAGTCACTGACTCAGCTACCCACATCAGACACTCTATATCCGAGAAGAGTGGCCAATGTGAGTTGATTCTGCCTAAATCCTAGACGCTAATACAAGCCACTATTTATAGACAATAAAAACTGATCGTTGATTACCCATACCTCTAACCTATAATAGTATGTGACTCCCCAGCCCTTAACCCCGCTGCATTTCGTAATTCTCCACAACCCGCTTAGAGCAGCATCATGCCCGAGGAGTAGAGCCACTGACTCAGCTACCCAAATCAGCGCCTCCATTTTCAAAAGCAGCCACTCTGCCATGACCCTGAAAGCTCAGTCTATTTATTGATTATAAACTATGATCCAGGCCCAGTTCAGCTTCCCAACTATATGCGACTGGGACTACTAAATCCCCTTTATTACAATCCACAGCAGAATCATCTCTTAGCACAATCTCATACAAAGAGCAGAGTCACTGACTCAGCTACCCAAATCAGACACTCTATATCCAAGAAGAGCGGCCATTGTGAGTTGATTCTGCCTAAATCCTAGACGCTAATTCAAGCCACTATTTATAGATTATAAAAACTGATCCTGGATTCACTATAACTCTAACGTATAATAGTATGCGACTACTCAGCGCCAAACCACCTTGCATTTTGCATTTCGAAACACTTCAGAACACTCTTCCAGCAGTACCACACCAGAGGATAAGAACCACTGACTCAGCTACCCAAATTAGCGCCTCCATTTCCAAGAGCAGCGACTCTGCCTTGACACTGGTACCTCAATCTATTTATGGATTAAAAACTAATATCCACGCCTAATTCAGCTCCCCAACTAGAAGCGACTGGGACGACTCATCCCTGTGCATTACAATCTACTACAGAATCCTCTCGGAGCACAATCTCATACAAAGAGCAGAGTCACTGACTCAGCTACCCAAATCAGACACTCTATATCCAAGAAGAGTGGCCATTGTGAGTTGATTCTGCCTACATCCTAGACGCTAATACAAGCCACTATTTATAGACAATAAAAACTGATCGTGGATTAGCCATACCTCTAACCTATAATAGTATGTGACTACCCAGCCCTTAACCCCGCTGCATTTCGTAATTCTCCACAACCCGCTTACAGCAGCATCATGCCCGAGGAGTAGAGCCAATGACTCAGCTACCCAAATCAGCGCCTCCATTTCCAAAAGCAGCGACTCTGCCTTGACCCTGAAAGCTCAGTCTATTTATTGATTATAAACTATGATCCATGCCCAGTTCAGCTTCCCAACTATATGTGACTGGGACTACTAAATCCCCTTTATTACAATCCACAGCAGAATCATCTCTTAGCACAATCTCATACAAAGAGCAGAGTCACTGACTCAGCTACCCAAATCAGACACTCTATATCCAAGAAGAGCGGCCATTGTGAGTTGATTCTGCCTAAATCCTAGACGCTAATTCAAGCCACTATTTATAGATTATAAAAACTGATCCTGGATTCGCTATATCTCTAACGTATAATAGTATGCAACTACTCAGCGCCAAACCGCCTTGCATTTTGCATTTCGAAACACTTCAGAACACGCTTCCAGCAGTACCACACCAGAGGATAAGAACCACTGCCTCAGCTACCCAAATTAGCGCCTCCATTTCCAAGAGCAGTGACTCTGCCTTGACACTGGTACCTCAATCAATTTATGGATTAAAAACTAATATCCACGCCTAATTCAGCTCCCCAACTAGAAGCGACTGGGACGACTCATCCCTCTGCATTACAATCTACTGCAGAATCCTCTCATAGCACAATCTCATACAAAGAGCAGAGTCACTGACTCAGCTACCCAAATTAGACACTGCATATCCAAGAAGAGTGGCCATTGTGAGTTGATTCTGCTTAAATCCTAGACGCTAATACAAGCCACTATTTATAGACAATAAAAACTGATCGTGGATTAGCCATACCTCTAACCTATAATAGTATGTGACTACCCAGCCCTTAACCCCGCTGCATTTCGCAATTCTCCACAACCCGCTTACAGTAGCATCATGCCCGAGGAGTAGAGCCACTGACTCCGCTACCCAAATCAGCGCCTCCATTTCCATGAGCAGCGACTCTGCCTTGACCCTGAAAGCTCAGTCTATTTATTGATTATAAACTATGATCCAGGCCCAGTTCAGGTTCCCAACTATATGCGACTGGGACTACTCAATCCACTTTATTACAATCCACAGCAGAATCATCTCTTAGCACAATCTCATACAAAGAGCAGAGTCACTGACTCAGCTACCCAAATCAGACACTCTATATCCAAGAAGAGCATCCATTGTGAGTTGATTCTGCCTAAATCCTAGACGCTAATACAAGCCACTATTTATAGATTATAAAAACTGATCCTGGATTCGCTATATCTCTAACGTATAATAGTATGCGACTACTCAGCACCAAACCGCCTTGCATTTCGCATTTCGAAACACTTCAGAACACGCTTCCAGCAGTACCACACCCGAGGATAAGAGCCACTGACTCAGCTACCCAAATCAGCGCCTCCATTTCCAAGAGCAGCGACTCTGCCTTGACACTGGTACCTCAATCTATTTATGGATTAAAAACTAATATCCACGCCTAATTCAGCTCCCCAACTAGAAGCGACTGGGACGACTCATCCCTGTGCATTACAATCTACTACAGAATCCTCTCATAGCACAATCTCATACAAAGAGCAGAGTCACTGACTCAGCTACCCAAATCAGCGCCTCCATTTCCAAAAGCAGCGAATCTGCCTTGACCCTGAAAGCTCAGTCTATTTATTGATTATAAACTATGATCCAGGCCCAGTTCAGCTTCCCAACTATATGCGACTGGGACTACTAAATCCCCTTTATTACAATCCACAGCAGAATCATCTCTTAGCACAATCTCATACAAAGAGCAGAGTCACTGACTCAGCTACCCAAATCAGACACTCTATATCCAAGAAGAGGGGCCATTGTGAGTTGATTCTGCCTAAATCCTAGACGCTAATACAAGCCACGATTTATAGATTATAAAAACTGATCCTGGATTCGCTATAACTCTAACGTATAATAGTATGCGACCACTCAGCGCCAAACCGCCTTGCATTTGGCATTTCGAAACACTTCAGAACACGCCTCCAGCAGTACCACACCAGAGGATAAGAACCACTGACTCAGCTACCCAAATTAGCGCTTCCATTTCCAAGAGCAGTGACTCTGCCTTGACACTGGTACCTCAATCTATTTATGGATTCAAAATTAATATCCTCGCCCAATTCAGCTCCCCAACTAGAAGCGACTGGGACGACTCATCCCTGTGCATTACAATCTACTGCAGAATCCTCTTGGAGCACAATCTCATACAAAGAGCAGAGTCACTGACTCAGCTACCCACATCAGACACTCTATATCCGAGAAGAGTGGCCAATGTGAGTTGATTCTGCCTAAATCCTAGACGCTAATACAAGCCACTATTTATAGACAATAAAAACTGATCGTTGATTACCCATACCTCTAACCTATAATAGTATGTGACTCCCCAGCCCTTAACCCCGCTGCATTTCGTAACTCTCCACAACCCGCTTACAGCAGCATCATACCCGAGGAGTAGAGACACTGACTCAGCTACCCAAATCAGCGCCTCCATTTCCAAAAGCAGCGACTCTGCCTTGACCCTGAAAGCTCAGTCTATTTATTGATTATAAACTATGATCCAGGCCCAGTTCAGCTTCCCAACTATATGCGACTGGGACTACTAAATCCCCTTTATTACAATCCACAGCAGAATCATCTCTTAGCACAATCTCATACAAAGAGCAGAGTCACTGACTCAGCTACCCAAATCAGACACTCTATATCCAAGAAGAGCGGCCATTGTGAGTTGATTCTGCCTAAATCCTAGACGCTAATTCAAGCCACTATTTATAGATTATAAAAACTGATCCTGGATTCACTATAACTCTAACGTATAATAGTATGCGACTACTCAGCGCCAAACCGCCTTGCATTTTGCATTTCGAAACACTTCAGAACACTCTTCCAGCAGTACCACACCAGAGGATAAGAACCACTGACTCAGCTACCCAAATTAGCGCCTCCATTTCCAAGAGCAGCGACTCTGCCTTGACACTGGTACCTCAATCTATTTATGGATTAAAAACTAATATCCACGCCTAATTCAGCTCCCCAACTAGAAGCGACTGGGACGACTCATCCCTGTGCATTACAATCTACTACAGAATCCTCTCGGAGCACAATCTCATACAAAGAGCAGAGTCACTGACTCAGCTACCCAAATCAGACACTCTATATCCAAGAAGAGTGGCCATTGTGAGTTGATTCTGCCTACATCCTAGACGCTAATACAAGCCACTATTTATAGACAATAAAAACTGATCGTGGATTAGCCATACCTCTAACCTATAATAGTATGTGACTACCCAGCCCTTAACCCCGCTGCATTTCGTAATCCTCCACAACCCGCTTACAGCAGCATCATGCCCGAGGAGTAGAGCCAATGACTCAGCTACCCAAATCAGCGCCTCCATTTCCAAAAGCAGCGACTCTGCCTTGATCCTGAAAGCTCAGTCTATTTATTGATTATAAACTATGATCCATGCCCAGTTCAGCTTCCCAACTATATGCGACTGGGACTACTAAATCCCCTTTATTACAATCCACAGCAGAATCATCTCTTAGCACAATCTCATACAAAGAGCAGAGTCACTGACTCAGCTACCCAAATCAGACACTCTATATCCAAGAAGAGCGGCCATTGTGAGTTGATTCTGCCTAAATCCTAGACGCTAATTCAAGCCACTATTTATAGATTATAAAAACTGATCCTGGATTCGCTATATCTCTAATGTATAATAGTATGCAACTACTCAGCGCCAAACCGCCTTGCATTTTGCATTTCGAAACACTTCAGAACACGCTTCCAGCAGTACCACACCAGAGGATAAGAACCACTGCCTCAGCTACCCAAATCAGCGCCTCCATTTCCAAGAGCAGCGACTCTGCCTTGACACTGGTACCTCAATCTATTTATGGATTAAAAACTAATATCCACGCCTAATTCAGCTCCCCAACTAGAAGCGACTGGGACGACTCATCCCTGTGCATTACAATCTACTGCAGAATCCTCTCATAGCACAATCTCATACAAAGAGCAGAGTCACTGACTCAGCTACCCAAATTAGACACTCCATATCCAAGAAGAGTGGCCATTGTGAGTTGATTCTGCTTAAATCCTAGACGCTAATACAAGCCACTATGTATAGACAATAAAAACTGATCGTGGATTAGCCATACCTCTAACCTATAATAGTATGTGACTGCCCAGCCCTTAACCCCGCTGCATTTCGTAATTCTCCACAACCCGCTTACAGCAGCATCATGCCCGAGTAGTAGAGCCACTGACTCAGCTACCCAAATCAGCGCCTCCATTTCCAAGAGCAGCGACTCTGCCTTGACCCTGAAAGCTCAGTCTATTTATTGATTATAAACTATGATCCAGTCCCAGTTCAGCTTCCCAACTATATGCGACTGGCACTACTCAATCCCCTTTATTACAATCCACAGCAGAATCATCTATTAGCACAATCTCATACAAAGAGCAGAGTCACTGACTCAGCTAACTAAATCAGACACTCTATATCCAAGACGAGCGGCCATTGTGAGTTGATTCTGCCTAAATTCTAGACGCTAAGACAAGCCACTATTTATAGATTATAAAAACTGATCCTGGATTCGCTATATCTCTAACGTATAATAGTATGCGACTACTCAGCGCCAAACCGCCTTGCATTTCGCATTTCGAAACACTTCAGAACACGCTTTCAGCAGTACCACACCCGAGGATAAGAGCTACTGACTCAGCTACCCAAATCAGCGCCTCCATTTCCAAGAGCAGCGACTCTGCCTTGACACTGGTACCTCAATCTATTTATGGATTAAAAACTAATATCCACGCCTAATTCAGCTCCCCAACTAGAAGCGACTGGGACGACTCATCCCAGTGCATTACAATCTACTACAGAATCCTCTCATAGCACAATCTCATACAAAGAGCAGAGTCACTGACTCAGCTACACAAATCAGACACTCTATATCCAAGAAGAGTGGCCATTGTGAGTTGATTCTGCCTAAATCGTAGACGCTAATACAAGCCACTATTTATAGACAATAAAATCTGATCATGGATTAGCCATACCTCTAACCTATAATAGTATGTGACTACCCAGCCCTTAACCCCGCTGCATTTCGTAATTCTCCACAACCCGCTTACAGCAGCATCATACCCGAGGAGTAGAGACACTGACTCAGCTACCCAAATCAGAGCCTCCATTTCCAAAAGCAGCGACTCTGCCTTGACCCTGAAAGCTCAGTCTATTTATTGATTATAAACTATGATCCAGGCCCAGTTCAGCTTCCCAACTATATGCGACTGGGACTACTAAATCCCCTTTATTACAATCCACAGCAGAATCATCTCTTAGCACAATCTCATACAAAGAGCAGAGTCACTGACGCAGCTACCCAAATCAGACACTCTATATCCAAGAAGAGGGGCCATTGTGAGTTGATTCTGCCTAAATCCTAGACGCTAATACAAGCCACGATTTATAGATTATAAAAACTGATCCTGGATTCGCTATAACTCTAACGTATAATAGTATGCGACCAATCAGCGCCAAACCGCCTTGCATTTGGCATTTCGAAACACTTCAGAACACGCCTCCAGCAGTACCACACCAGAGGATAAGAACCACTGACTCAGCTACCCAAATTAGCGCTTCCATTTCCAAGAGCAGTGACTCTGCCTTGACACTGGTACCTCAATATATTTATGGATTTAAAATTAATATCCACGCCCAATTCAGCTCCCCAACTAGAAGCGACTGGGACGACTCATCCCTGTGCATTACAATCTACTGCAGAATCCTCTTGGAGCACAATCTCATACAAAGAGCAGAGTCACTGACTCAGCTACCCAAATAAGACACTCTATATCCAAGAGTGGCCATTGTGAGTTGATTCTGCCTAAATCGTAGATGCTAATACAAGCCACTATTTATAGACAATAAAATCTGATCATGGATTAGCCATACCTCTAACCTATAATAGTATGTGACTACCCAGCCCTTAACCCCGCTGCATTTCGTAATTCTCCACAACCCGCTTACAGCAGCATCATGCCCGAGGAGTATAGCCACTGACTCAGCTACCCAAATCAGCGCCTCCATTTCCAAGAGCAGCGACTCTGCCTTGACCCGGAAAGCTCAGTCTATTTATTGATTATAAACTATGATCCAGGCCCAGTTCAGGTTCCCAACTATATGCGACTGGGACTACTCAATCCCCTTTATTACAATCCACAGCAGAATCATCACTTAGCACAATCTCATACAAAGAGCAGAGATACTGACTCAGCTACCTAAATCAGACACTCTATATCCAAGAAGAGCGGCCATTGTGAGTTGATTCTGCCTAAATCCTAGATGCCAATACAAGCCACTATTTATAGATTATAAAAACTGATCCTGGATTCGCTATATCTCTAACGTATAATAGTATGCGACTACTCAGCACCAAACCGCCTTGCATTTCGCATTTCGAAACACTTCAGAACACGCTTCCAGCAGTACCACACCCGAGGATAAGAGCCACTGACTCAGCTACCCAAATCAGCGCCTCCATTTCCAAGAGCAGCGACTCTGCCTTGACACTGGTACCTCAATCTATTTATTGATTCAAAATTAATATCCACGCCCAATTCAGCTCCCCAACTAGAAGCGACTGGGACGACTCATCCCTGTGCATTACAATCTACTGCAGAATCCTCTCGGAGCATAATCTCATACAAAGAGCAGAGTCACTGACTCAGCTACCCACATCAGACACTCTATATCCGAGAAGAGTAGCCAATGTGAGTTGATTCTGCCTAAATCCTAGATGCTAATACAAGCCACTATTTATAGACAATAAAAACTGATCGTTGATTACCCATACCTCTAACCTATAATAGTATGTGATTCCCCAGCCCTTAACCCCGCTGCATTTCGTAATTCTCCACAACCCGCTTACAGCAGCATCATGCCCGAGGAGTAGAGCCACTGACTCAGCTACCCAAATCAGCGCCTCCATTTTCAAAAGCAGCCACTCTGCCATGACCCTGAAAGCTCAGTCTATTTATTGATTATAAACTATGATCCAGGACTAGTTCAGCTTCCCAACTATATGCGACTGGGACTACTAAATCCCCTTTATTACAATCCACAGCAGAATCATCTCTTAGCACAATCTCATACAAAGAGCAGAGTCACTGACTCAGCTACCCAAATCAGACACTCTATATCCAAGAAGAGCGGCCATTGTGAGTTGATTCTGCCTAAATCCTAGACGCTAATTCAAGCCACTATTTATAGATTATAAAAACTGATCCTGGATTCACTATAACTCTAACGTATAATAGTATGCGACTACTCAGCGCCAAACCGCCTTGCATTTTGCATTTCGAAACACTTCAGAACACTCTTCCAGCAGTACCACACCAGAGGATAAGAACCACTGACTCAGCTACCCAAATTAGCGCCTCCATTTCCAAGAGCAGCGACTCTGCCTTGACACTGGTACCTCAATCTATTTATGGATTAAAAACTAATATCCACGCCTAATTCAGCTCCCCAACTAGAAGCGACTGGGACGACTCATCCCTGTGCATTACAATCTACTACAGAATCCTCTCGGAGCACAATCTCATACAAAGAGCAGAGTCACTGACTCAGCTACCCAAATCAGACACTCTATATCCAAGAAGAGTGGCCATTGTGAGTTGATTCTGCCTACATCCTAGACGCTAATACAAGCCACTATTTATAGACAATAAAAACTGATCGTGGATTAGCCATACCTCTAACCTATAATAGTATGTGACTACCCAGCCCTTAACCCCGCTGCATTTCGTAATTCTCCACAACCCGCTTACAGCAGCATCATGCCCGAGGAGTAGAGCCAATGACTCAGCTACCCAAATCAGCGCCTCCATTTCCAAAAGCAGCGACTCTGCCTTGACCCTGAAAGCTCAGTCTATTTATTGATTATAAACTATGATCCATGCCCAGTTCAGCTTCCCAACTATATGCGACTGGGACTACTAAATCCCCTTTATTACAATCCACAGCAGAATCATCTCTTAGCACAATCTCATACAAAGAGCAGAGTCACTGACTCAGCTACCCAAATCAGACACTCTATATCCAAGAAGAGCGGCCATTGTGAGTTGATTCTGCCTAAATCCTAGACGCTAATTCAAGCCACTATTTATAGATTATAAAAACTGATCCTGGATTCGCTATATCTCTAACGTATAATAGTATGCAACTACTCAGCGCCAAACCGCCTTGCATTTTGCATTTCGAAACACTTCAGAACACGCTTCCAGCAGTACCACACCAGAGGATAAGAACCACTGCCTCAGCTACCCAAATTAGCGCCTCCATTTCCAAGAGCAGTGACTCTGCCTTGACACTGGTACCTCAATCAATTTATGGATTAAAAACTAATATCCACGCCTAATTCAGCTCCCCAACTAGAAGCGACTGGGACGACTCATCCCTGGGCATTACAATCTACTGCAGAATCCTCTCATAGCACAATCTCATACAAAGAGCAGAGTCACTGACTCAGCTACCCAAATTAGACACTCCATATCCAAGAAGAGTGGCCATTGTGAGTTGATTCTGCTTAAATCCTAGACGCTAATACAAGCCACTATTTATAGACAATAAAAACTGATTGTGGATTAGCCATACCTCTAACCTATAATAGTATGTGACTACCCAGCCCTTAACCCCGCTGCATTTCGCAATTCTCCACAACCCGCTTACAGTAGCATCATGCCCGAGGAGTAGAGCCACTGACTCAGCTACCCAAATCAGCGCCTCGATTTCCATGAGCAGCGACTCTGCCTTGACCCTGAAAGCTCAGTCTATTTATTGATTATAAACTATGATCCAGGCCCAGTTCAGGTTCCCAACTATATGCGACTGGGACTATTCAATCCACTTTATTACAATCAACACCAGAATCATCTCTTAGCACAATCTCATACAAAGAGCAGAGTCACTGACTCAGCTACCCAAATCAGACACTCTATATCCAAGAAGAGCATCCATTGTGAGTTGATTCTGCCTAAATCCTAGACGCTAATACAAGCCACTATTTATAGATTATAAAAACTGATCCTGGTTTCGCTATATCTCTAACGTATAATAGTATGCGACTACTCAGCACCAAACCGCCTTGCATTTCGCATTTCGAAACACTTCAGAACACGCTTCCAGCAGTACCACACCCGAGGATAAGAGCCACTGACTCAGCTACCCAAATCAGCGCCTCCATTTCCAAGAGCAGCGACTCTGCCTTGACACTGGTACCTCAATCTATTTATGGATTAAAAACTAATATCCACGCCTAATTCAGCTCCCCAACTAGAAGCGACTGGGACGACTCATCCCTGTGCATTACAATCTACTACAGAATCCTCTCATAGCACAATCTCATACAAAGAGCAGAGTCACTGACTCAGCTACCCAAATCAGACACTCTATATCCAAGAAGAGTGGCCATTGTGAGTTGATTCTGCCTAAATCGTAGACGCTAATACAAGCCACTATTTATAGACAATAAAATCTGATCATGGATTAGCCATACCTCTAACCTATATTAGTATGTGACTACCCAGCCCTTAACCCCGCTGCATTTCGTAATTCTCCACAACCCGCTTACAGCAGCATCATACCCGAGGAGTAGAGACACTGACTCAGCTACCCAAATCAGCGCCTCCATTTCCAAAAGCAGCGACTCTGCCTTGACCCTGAAAGCTCAGTCTATTTATTGATTATAAACTATGATCCAGGCCCAGTTCAGCTTCCCAACTATATGCGACTGGGACTACTAAATCCCCTTTATTACAATCCACAGCAGAATCATCTCTTAGCACAATCTCATACAAAGAGCAGAGTCACTGACTCAGCTACCCAAATCAGACACTCTATATCCAAGAAGAGGGGCCATTGTGAGTTGATTCTGCCTAAATCCTAGACGCTAATACAAGCCACGATTTATAGATTATAAAAACTGATCCTGGATTCGCTATAACTCTAACGTATAATAGTATGCGACCACTCAGCGCCAAACCGCCTTGCATTTGGCATTTCGAAACACTTCAGAACACGCCTCCAGCAGTACCACACCAGAGGATAAGAACCACTGACTCAGCTACCCAAATTAGCGCTTCCATTTCCAAGAGCAGTGACTCTGCCTTGACACTGGTACCTCAATCTATTTATGGATTCAAAATTAATATCCACGCCCAATTCAGCTCCCCAACTAGAAGCGACTGGGACGACTCATCCCTGTGCATTACAATCTACTGCAGAATCCTCTTGGAGCACAATCTCATACAAAGAGCAGAGTCACTGACTCAGCTACCCAAATAAGACACTCTATATCCAAGAGTGGCCATTTTGAGTTGATTCTGCCTAAATCGTAGATGCTAACACAAGCCACTATTTATAGACAATAAAATCTGATCATGGATTAGCAATACCTCTAACCTATAATAGTATGTGACTACCCAGCCCTTAACCCTGCTGCATTTCGTAATTCTCCACAACCCGCTTACAGCAGCATCATGCCCGAGGAGTACAGCCACTGACTCAGCTACCCAAATCAGCGCCTCCATTTCCAAGAGCAGCGACTCTGCCTTGACCCGGAAAGCTCAGTCTATTTATTGATTATAAACTATGATCCAGGCCCAGTTCAGGTTCCCAACTATATGCGACTGGGACTACTCAATCCCCTTTATTACAATCCACAGCAGAATCATCTCTTAGCACAATCTCATACAAAGAGCAGAGATACTGACTCAGCTACCTAAATCAGACACTCTATATCCAAGAAGAGCGGCCATTGTGAGTTGATTCTGCCTAAATCCTAGATGCCAATACAAGCCACTATTTATAGATTATAAAAACTGATCCTGGATTCGCTATATCTCTAACGTATAATAGTATGCGACTACTCAGCACCAAACCGCCTTGCATTTCGCATTTCGAAACACTTCAGAACACGCTTCCAGCAGTACCACACCCGAGGATAAGAGCCACTGACTCAGCTACCCAAATCAGCGCCTCCATTTCCAAGAGCAGCGACTCTGCCTTGACACTGGTACCTCAATCTATTTGTTGATTCAAAATTAATATCCACGCCCAATTCAGCTCCCCAACTAGAAGCGACTGGGACGACTCATCCCTGTGCATTACAATCTACTGCAGAATCCTCTCGGAGCACAATCTCATAAAAAGAGCAGAGTCACTGACTCAGCTAACCACATCAGACACTCTATATCCGAGAAGAGTGGCCAATGTGAGTTGATTCTGCCTAAATCCTAGACGCTAATACAAGCCACTATTTATAGACAATAAAAACTGATCGTTGATTACCCATACCTCTAACCTATAATAGTATGTGACTCCCCAGCCCTTAACCCCGCTGCATTTCGTAATTCTCCACCACCCGCTTACAGCAGCATCATGCCCGAGGAGTAGAGCCACTGACTCAGCTACCCAAATCAGCGCCTCCATTTTCAAAAGCAGCCACTCTGCCATGACCCTGAAAGCTCAGTCTATTTATTGATTATAAACTATGATCCAGGCCCAGTTCAGCTTCCCAACTATATGCGACTGGGACTACTAAATCCCCTTTATTACAATCCACAGCAGAATCATCTCTTAGCACAATCTCATACAAAGAGCAGAGTCACTGACTCAGCTACCCAAATCAGACACTCTATATCCAAGAAGAGCGGCCATTGTGAGTTGATTCTGCCTAAATCCTAGACGCTAATTCAAGCCACTATTTATAGATTATAAAAACTGATCCTGGATTCACTATAACTCTAACGTATAATAGTATGCGACTACTCAGCGCCAAACCGCCTTGCATTTTGCATTTCGAAACACTTCAGAACACTCTTCCAGCAGTACCACACCAGAGGATAAGAACCACTGACTCAGCTACCCAAATTAGCGCCTCCATTTCCAAGAGCAGCGACTCTGCCTTGACACTGGTACCTCAATCTATTTATGGATTAAAAACTAATATCCACGCCTAATTCAGCTCCCCAACTAGAAGCGACTGGGACGACTCATCCCTGTGCATTACAATCTACTACAGAATCCTCTCGGAGCACAATCTCATACAAAGAGCAGAGTCACTGACTCAGCTACCCAAATCAGACACTCTATATCCAAGAAGAGTGGCCATTGTGAGTTGATTCTGCCTACATCCTAGACGCTAATACAAGCCACTATTTATAGACAATAAAAACTGATTGTGGATTAGCCATACCTCTAACCTATAATAGTATGTGACTACCCAGCCCTTAACCCCGCTGCATTTTGTAATTCTCCACAACCCGCTTACAGCAGCATCATGCCCGAGGAGTAGAGCCAATGACTCAGCTACCCAAATCAGCGCCTCCATTTCCAAAAGCAGCGACTCTGCCTTGATCCTGAAAGCTCAGTCTATTTATTGATTATAAACTATGATCCATGCCCAGTTCAGCTTCCCAACTATATGCGACTGGGACTACTAAATCCCCTTTATTACAATCCACAGCAGAATCATCTCTTAGCACAATCTCATACAAAGAGCAGAGTCACTGACTCAGCTACCCAAATCAGACACTCTATATCCAAGAAGAGCGGCCATTGTGAGTTGATTCTGCCTAAATCCTAGACGCTAATTCAAGCCACTATTTATAGATTATAAAAACTGATCCTGGATTCGCTATATCTCTAACGTATAATAGTATGCAACTACTCAGCGCCAAACCGCCTTGCATTTTGCATTTCGAAACACTTCAGAACACGCTTCCAGCAGTACCACACCAGAGGATAAGAACCACTGCCTCAGATACCCAAATTAGCGCCTCCATTTCCAAGAGCAGTGACTCTGCCTTGACACTGGTACCTCAATCAATTTATGGATTAAAAACTAATATCCACGCCTAATTCAGCTCCCCAACTAGAAGCGACTGGGACGACTCATCCCTGTGCATTACAATCTACTGCAGAATCCTCTCATAGCACAATCTCATACAAAGAGCAGAGTGACTGACTCAGCTACCCAAATTAGACACTCCATATCCAAGAAGAGTGGCCATTGTGAGTTGATTCTGCTTAAATCCTAGACGCTAATACAAGCCACTATTTATAGACAATAAAAACTGATCGTGGATTAGCCATACCTCTAACCTATAATAGTATGTGACTGCCCAGCCCTTAACCCCGCTGCATTTCGTAATTCTCCACAACCCGCTTACAGCAGCATCATGCCCGAGTAGTAGAGCCACTGACTCAGCTACCCAAATCAGCGCCTCCATTTCCAAGAGCAGCGACTCAGCCTTGACTCTGAAAGCTCAGTCTATTTATTGATTATAAACCATGATCCAGTCCCAGTTCAGCTTCCCAACTATATGCGACTGGCACTACTCAATCCCCTTTATTACAATCCACAGCAGAATCATCTATTAGCACAATCTCATACAAAGAGCAGAGTTACTGACTCAGCTAACTAAATCAGACACTCTATATCCAAGACGAGCGGCCATTGTGAGTTGATTCTGCCTAAATTCTAGACGCTAAGACAAGCCACTATTTATAGATTATAAAAACTGATCCTGGATTCGCTATATCTCTAACGTATAATAGTATGCGACTACTCAGCGCCAAACCGCCTTGCATTTCGCATTTCGAAACACTTCAGAACACGCTTCCAGCAGTACCACACCCGAGGATAAGAGCCACTGACTCAGCTACCCAAATCAGCGCCTCCATTTCCAAGAGCAGCGACTCTGCCTTGACACTGGTACCTCAATCTATTTATGGATTAAAAACTAATATCCACGCCCAATTCAGCTCCCCAACTAGAAGCGACTGGGACGACTCAACCCTGTGCATTACAATCTACTGCAGAATCCTCTCATAGCACAATCTCATACAAAGAGCAGAGTCACTGACTAAGCTACCTAAATCAGACACTCTATATCCAAGAAGAGCGGCCATTGTGAGTTGATTCTGCCTAAATCCTAGAGGCTAATACAAGCCACTATTTATAGATAATAAAAACTGATCGTGGATTAGCCATACCTCTAACCTATAATAGTATGTGACTACCCAGCCCTTAACCCCGCTGCATTTCGTAATTCTCCACAACCCGCTTACAGCAGCATGATGCCTGAGGAGTAGAGCCACTGACTCAGCTTCCCAAATCAGCGCCTCCATTTCCAAGAGCAGCGACTCTGCCTTGACCCTGAAAGCTCAGTCTATTTATTGATTATAAACTATGATCCAGGCCCAGTTCAGGTTCCCAACTATATGCGACTGGGACTACTCAATCCCCTTTATTACAATCCACAGCAGAATCATCTCTTAGCACAATCTCATACAAAGAGCAGAGTCACTGACTCAGCTACCCAAATCAGACACTCTATATCCAAGAAGAGTGGCCATTGTGAGTTGATTCTGCCTAAATTCTAGACGCTAATACAAGCCACTATTTATAGACAATAAAAACTGATCGTGGATTAGCCATACCTCTAACCTATAATAGTATGTGACTACCCAGCCCTTAACCTCGCTGCATTTCGCAATTCTCCACAACCCGCTTACAGCAGCATCATGCCCGAGGAGTAGAGCCACTGACTCAGCTACCCAAATCAGCGCCTCCATTTCCATGAGCAGCGACTCTGCCTTGACCCTGAAAGCTCAGTCTATTTATTGATTATAAACTATGATCCAGGCCCAGTTCAGCTCCCCAACTAGAAGCGACTGGGACGACTCATCCCTGTGCATTACAATCTACTGCAGAATCCTCTCATAGCACAATCTCATACAAAGAGCAGAGTCACTGACTCAGCTACCCAAATCAGACACTCTATATCCAAGAAGAGCGGCCATTGTGAGTTGATTCTGCCTAAATCCTAGACGCTAATACAAGCCACTATTTATAGATTATAAAAACTGATCCTGGATTCGCTATAACTTTAACGTATAATAGTATGCGACTACTCAGCGCCAAACCGCCTTGCATTTCGCATTTCGAAACACTTCAGAACACGCTTCCAGCAGTACCACACCCGAGGATAAGAGCCACTGACTCAGCTACCCAAATCAGCGCCTCCATTTCCAAGAGCAGCGACTCTGCCTTGACACTCGTACCTCAATCTATTTATGGATTCAAAATTAATATCCACGCCCAATTCAGCTCCCCAACTAGAAGCGACTGGGACGACTCAACCCTGTGCATTACAATCTACTGCAGAATCCTCTTATAGCACAATCTCATACAAAGAGGAGAGTCACTGACTCAGCTACCCAAATCAGACACTCTATATCCAAGAAGAGTGGCCATTGTGAGTTGATTCTGCCTAAATCGTAGACGCTAATACAAGCCACTATTTATAGACAATAAAATCTGATCATGGATTAGCCATACCTCTAACCTATAATAGTATGTGACTACCCAGCCCTTAACCCCGCTGCATTTCGTAATTCTCCACAACCCGCTTACAGCAGCATCATACCCGAGGAGTAGAGACACTGACTCAGCTACCCAAATCAGCGCCTCCATTTCCAAAAGTAGCGACTCTGCCTTGACCCTGAAAGCTCAGTCTATTTATTGATTATAAACTATGATCCAGGCCCAGTTCAGCTTCCCAACTATATGCAACTGGGACTACTAAATCCCCTTTATTACAATCCACAGCAGAATCATCTCTTAGCACAATCTCATACAAAGAGCAGAGTCACTGACTCAGCTACCCAAATCAGACACTCTATATCCAAGAAGAGGGGCCATTGTGAGTTGATTCTGCCTAAATCCTAGACGCTAATACAAGCCACGATTTATAGATTATAAAAACTGATCCTGGATTCGCTATAACTCTAACGTATAATAGTATGCGACCACTCAGCGCCAAACCGCCTTGCATTTGGCATTTCGAAACACTTCAGAACACGCCTCCAGCAGTACCACACCAGAGGATAAGAACCACTGACTCAGCTACCCAAATTAGCGCTTCCATTTCCAAGAGCAGTGACTCTGCCTTGACACTGGTACCTCAATCTATTTATGGATTCAAAATTAATATCCACGCCCAATTCAGCTCCCCAACTAGAAGCGACTGGGACGACTCATCCCTGTGCATTACAATCTACTGCAGAATCCTCTTGGAGCACAATCTCATACAAAGAGCAGAGTCACTGACTCAGCTACCCAAATAAGACACTCTATATCCAAGAGTGGCCATTGTGAGTTGATTCTGCCTAAATCGTAGATGCTAACACAAGCCACTATTTATAGACAATAAAATCTGATCATGGATTAGCAATACCTCTAACCTATAATAGTATGTGACTACCCAGCCCTTAACCCTGCTGCATTTCGTAATTCTCCACAACCCGCTTACAGCAGCATCATGCCCGAGGAGTATAGCCACTGACTCAGCTACCCAAATCAGCGCCTCCATTTCCAAGAGCAGCGACTCTGCCTTGACCCGGAAAGCTCAGTCTATTTATTGATTATAAACTATGATCCAGGCCCAGTTCAGGTTCCCAACTATATGCGACTGGGACTACTCAATCCCCTTTATTACAATCCACAGCAGAATCATCTCTTAGCACAATCTCATACAAAGAGCAGAGATACTGACTCAGCTACCTAAATCAGACACTCTATATCCAAGAAGAGCGGCCATTGTGAGTTGATTCTGCCTAAATCCTAGATGCCAATACAAGCCACTATTTATAGATTATAAAAACTGATCCTGGATTCGCTATATCTCTAACGTATAATAGTATGCGACTACTCAGCACCAAACCGCCTTGCATTTCGCATTTCGAAACACTTCAGAACACGCTTCCAGCAGTACCACACCCGAGGATAAGAGCCACTGACTCAGCTACCCAAATCAGCGCCTCCATTTCCAAGAGCAGCGACTCTGCCTTGACACTGGTACCTCAATCTATTTATTGATTCAAAATTAATATCCACGCCCAATTCAGCTCCCCAACTAGAAGCGACTGGGACGACTCATCCCTGTGCATTACAATCTACTGCAGAATCCTCTCGGAGCACAATCTCATAAAAAGAGCAGAGTCACTGACTCAGCTAACCACATCAGACACTCTATATCCGAGAAGAGTGGCCAATGTGAGTTGATTCTGCCTAAATCCTAGACGCTAATACAAGCCACTATTTATAGACAATAAAAACTGATCGTTGATTACCCATACCTCTAACCTATAATAGTATGTGACTCCCCAGCCCTTAACCCCGCTGCATTTCGTAATTCTCCACAACCCGCTTACAGCAGCATCATGCCCGAGGAGTAGAGCCACTGACTCAGCTACCCAAATCAGCGCCTCCATTTTCAAAAGCAGCCACTCTGCCATGACCCTGAAAGCTCAGTCTATTTATTGATTATAAACTATGATCCAGGCCCAGTTCAGCTTCCCAACTATATGCGACTGGGACTACTAAATCCCCTTTATTACAATCCACAGCAGAATCATCTCTTAGCACAATCTCATACAAAGAGCAGAGTCACTGACTCAGCTACCCAAATCAGACACTCTATATCCAAGAAGAGCGGCCATTGTGAGTTGATTCTGCCTAAATCCTAGACGCTAATTCAAGCCACTATTTATAGATTATAAAAACTGATCCTGGATTCACTATAACTCTAACGTATAATAGTATGCGACTACTCAGCGCCAAACCGCCTTGCATTTTGCATCTCGAAACACTTCAGAACACTCTTCCAGCAGTACCACACCAGAGGATAAGAACCACTGACTCAGCTACCCAAATTAGCGCCTCCATTTCCAAGAGCAGCGACTCTGCCTTGACACTGGTACCTCAATCTATTTATGGATTAAAAACTAATATCCACGCCTAATTCAGCTCCCCAACTAGAAGCGACTGGGACGACTCATCCCTGTGCATTACAATCTACTACAGAATCCTCTCGGAGCACAATCTCATACAAAGAGCAGAGTCACTGACTCAGCTACCCAAATCAGACACTCTATATCCAAGAAGAGTGGCCATTGTGAGTTGATTCTGCCTACATCCTAGACGCTAATACAAGCCACTATTTATAGACAATAAAAACTGATTGTGGATTAGCCATACCTCTAACCTATAATAGTATGTGACTACCCAGCCCTTAACCCCGCTGCATTTCTTAATTCTCCACAACCCGCTTACAGCAGCATCATGCCCGAGGAGTAGAGCCAATGACTCAGCTACCCAAATCAGCGCCTCCATTTCCAAAAGCAGCGACTCTGCCTTGATCCTGAAAGCTCAGTCTATTTATTGATTATAAACTATGATCCATGCCCAGTTCAGCTTCCCAACTATATGCGACTGGGACTACTAAATCCCCTTTATTACAATCCACAGCAGAATCATCTCTTAGCACAATCTCATACAAAGAGCAGAGTCACTGACTCAGCTACCCAAATCAGACACTCTATATCCAAGAAGAGCGGCCATTGTGAGTTGATTCTGCCTAAATCCTAGACGCTAATTCAAGCCACTATTTATAGATTATAAAAACTGATCCTGGATTCGCTATATCTCTAACGTATAATAGTATGCAACTACTCAGCGCCAAACCGCCTTGCATTTTGCATTTCGAAACACTTCAGAACACGCTTCCAGCAGTACCACACCAGAGGATAAGAACCACTGCCTCAGCTACCCAAATTAGCGCCTCCATTTCCAAGAGCAGTGACTCTGCCTTGACACTGGTACCTCAATCAATTTATGGATTAAAAACTAATATCCACGCCTAATTCAGCTCCCCAACTAGAAGCGACTGGGACGACTCATCCCTGTGCATTACAATCTACTGCAGAATCCTCTCATAGCACAATCTCATACAAAGAGCAGAGTGACTGACTCAGCTACCCAAATTAGACACTCCATATCCAAGAAGAGTGGCCATTGTGAGTTGATTCTGCTTAAATCCTAGACGCTAATACAAGCCACTATTTATAGACAATAAAAACTGATCGTGGATTAGCCATACCTCTAACCTATAATAGTATGTGACTGCCCAGCCCTTAACCCCGCTGCATTTCGTAATTCTCCACAACCCGCTTACAGCAGCATCATGCCCGAGTAGTAGAGCCACTGACTCAGCTACCCAAATCAGCGCCTCCATTTCCAAGAGCAGCGACTCAGCCTTGACTCTGAAAGCTCAGTCTATTTATTGATTATAAACCATGATCCAGTCCCAGTTCAGCTTCCCAACTATATGCGACTGGCACTACTCAATCCCCTTTATTACAATCCACAGCAGAATCATCTATTAGCACAATCTCATACAAAGAGCAGAGTCACTGACTCAGCTAACTAAATCAGACACTCTATATCCAAGACGAGCGGCCATTGTGAGTTGATTCTGCCTAAATTCTAGACGCTAAGACAAGCCACTATTTATAGATTATAAAAACTGATCCTGGATTCGCTATATCTCTAACGTATAATAGTATGCGACTACTCAGCGCCAAACCGCCTTGCATTTCGCATTTCGAAACACTTCAGAACACGCTTCCAGCAGTACCACACCCGAGGATAAGAGCCACTGACTCAGCTACCCAAATCAGCGCCTCCATTTCCAAGAGCAGCGACTCTGCCTTGACACTGGTACCTCAATCTATTTATGGATTAAAAACTAATATGCACGCCCAATTCAGCTCCCCAACTAGAAGCGACTGGGACGACTCAACCCTGTGCATTACAATCTACTGCAGAATCCTCTCATAGCACAATCTCATACAAAGAGCAGAGTCACTGACTAAGCTACCTAAATCAGACACTCTATATCCAAGAAGAGCGGCCATTGTGAGTTGATTCTGCCGAAATCCTAGAGGCTAATACAAGCCACTATTTATAGATAATAAAAACTGATCGTGGATTAGCCATACCTCTAACCTATAATAGTATGTGACTACCCAGCCCTTAACCCCGCTGCATTTCGTAATTCTCCACAACCCGCTTACAGCAGCATGATGCCTGAGGAGTAGAGCCACTGACTCAGCTTCCCAAATCAGCGCCTCCATTTCCAAGAGCAGCGACTCTGCCTTGACCCTGAAAGCTCAGTCTATTTATTGATTATAAACTATGATCCAGGCCCAGTTCAGCTCCCCAACTAGAAGCGACTGGGACGACTCATCCCTGTGCATTACAATCTACTGCAGAATCCTCTCATAGCACAATCTCATACAAAGAGCAGAGTCACTGACTCAGCTACCCAAATCAGACACTCTATATCCAAGAAGAGCGGCCATTGTGAGTTGATTCTGCCTAAATCCTAGACGCTAATACAAGCCACTATTTATAGATTATAAAAACTGATCCTGGATTCGCTATATCTCTAACGTATAATAGTATGCGACTACTCAGCGCCAAACCGCCTTGCATTTCGCATTTCGAAACACTTCAGAACACGCTTCCAGCAGTACCACACCCGAGGATAAGAGCCACTGACTCAGCTACCCAAATCAGCGCCTCCATTTCCAAGAGCAGCGACTCTGCCTTGACACTCGTACCTCAATCTATTTATGGATTCAAAATTAATATCCACGCCCAATTCAGCTCCCCAACTAGAAGCGACTGGGACGACTCAACCCTGTGCATTACAATCTACTGCAGAATCCTCTTATAGCACAATCTCATACAAAGAGCAGAGTCACTGACTCAGCTACCCAAATCAGACACTCTATATCCAAGAAGAGTGGCCATTGTGAGTTGATTCTGCCTAAATCGTAGACGCTAATACAAGCCACTATTTATAGACAATAAAATCTGATCATGGATTAGCCATACCTCTAACCTATAATAGTATGTGACTACCCAGCCCTTAACCCCGCTGCATTTCGTAATTCTCCACAACCCGCTTACAGCAGCATCATGCCCGAGGAGTAGAGCCACTGACTCAGCTACCCAAATCAGCGCCTCCATTTCCATGAGCAGCGACTCTGCCTTGACCCTGAAAGCTCAGTCTATTTATTGATTATAAACTATGATCCAGGCCCAGTTCAGGTTCCCAACTATATGCGACTGGGACTACTCAATCCCCTTTATTACAATCCACAGTAGAATCATCTCTTAGCACAATCTCATACAAAGAGCAGAGTCACTGACTCAGCTACCCAAATCAGACACTCTATATCCAAGAAGAGTGGCCATTGTGAGTTGATTCTGCCTAAATTCTAGACGCTAATACAAGCCACTATTTATAGACAATAAAAACTGATCGTGGATTAGCCATACCTCTAACCTATAATAGTATGTGACTACCCAGCCCTTAACCTCGCTGCATTTCGCAATTCTCCACAACCCGCTTACAGCAGCATCATGCCCGAGGAGTAGAGCCACTGACTCAGCTACCCAAATCAGCGCCTCCATTTCCATGAGCAGCGACTCTGCCTTGACCCTGAAAGCTCAGTCTATTTATTGATTATAAACTATGATCCAGGCCCAGTTCAGCTCCCCAACTAGAAGCGACTGGGACGACTCATCCCTGTGCATTACAATCTACTGCAGAATCCTCTCATAGCACAATCTCATACAAAGAGCTGAGTCACTGACTCAGCTACCCAAATCAGACACTCTATATCCAAGAAGAGCGGCCATTGTGAGTTGATTCTGCCTAAATCCTAGACGCTAATACAAGCCACTATTTATAGATTATAAAAACTGATCCTGGATTCGCTATATCTCTAACGTATAATAGTATGCGACTACTCAGCGCCAAACCGCCTTGCATTTCGCATTTCGAAACACTTCAGAACACGCTTCCAGCAGTACCACACCCGAGGATAAGAGCCACTGACTCAGCTACCCAAATCAGCGCCTCCATTTCCAAGAGCAGCGACTCTGCCTTGACACTCGTACCTCAATCTATTTATGGATTCAAAATTAATATCCACGCCCAATTCAGCTCCCCAACTAGAAGCGACTGGGACGACTCAACCCTGTGCATTACAATCTACTGCAGAATCCTCTTATAGCACAATCTCATACAAAGAGCAGAGTCACTGACTCAGCTACCCAAATCAGACACTCTATATCCAAGAAGAGTGGCCATTGTGAGTTGATTCTGCCTAAATCGTAGACGCTAATACAAGCCACTATTTATAGACAATAAAATCTGATCATGGATTAGCCATACCTCTAACCGATAATAGTATGTGACTACCCAGCCCTTAACCCAGCTGCATTTCGTAATTCTCCACAACCCGCTTACAGCAGCATCATGCCCGAGGAGTAGAGACACTGACTCAGCTACCCAAATCAGCGCCTCCATTTCCAAAAGCAGCGACTCTGCCTTGACCCTGAAAGCTCAGTCTATTTATTGATTATAAACTATGATCCAGGCCCTGTTCAGCTTCCCAACTATATGCGACTGGGACTACTAAATCCCCTTTATTACAATCCACAGCAGAATCATCTCTTAGCACAATCTCATACAAGGAGCAGAGTCACTGACTCAGCTACCCAAATCAGACACTCTATATCCAAGAAGAGCGGCCATTGTGAGTTGATTCTGCCTAAATCCTAGACGCTAATTCAAGCCACTATTTATAGATTATAAAAACTGATCCTGGATTCGCTATAACTCTAACGTATAATAGTATGCGACTACTCAGCGCCAAACCGCCTTGCATTTTGCATTTCGAAACACTTCAGAACACGCTTCCAGCAGTACCACACCAGAGGATAAGAACCACTGACTCAGCTACCCAAATTAGCGCCTCCATTTCCAAGAGCAGCGACTCTGCCTTGACACTGGTACCTCAATCTATTTATGGATTAGAAACTAATATCCACGCCTAATTCAGGTCCCCAACTAGAAGCGACTGGGACGACTCATCCCTGTGCATTACAATCTACTGCAGAATCCTCTCGGAGCACAATCTCATACAAAGAGCAGAGTCACTGGCTCAGCTACCCAAATCAGACACTCTATATCCAAGAAGAGTGGCCATTGTGAGTTGATTCTGCCTAAATCCTAGACGCTAATACAAGCCACTATTTATAGACAATAAAAACTGATCGTGGATTAGCCATACCTCTAACCTATAATAGTATGTGACTACCCAGCCCTTAACCCCGCTGCATTTCGTAATTCTCCACAACCCGCTTACAGCAGCATCATGCCCGAGGAGTAGAGCCACTGACTCAGCTACCCAAATCAGCGCCTCCATTTCAAAGAGCAGCGACTCAGCCTTGACTCTGAAAGCTCAGTCTATTTATTGATTATAAACCAAGATCCAGTCCCAGTTCAGCTTCCCAACTATATGCGACTGGCACTACTCAATCCCCTTTATTACAATCCACAGCAGAATCATCTATTAGCACAATCTCATACAAAGAGCAGAGTTACTGACTCAGCTAACTAAATCAGACACTCTATATCCAAGACGAGCGGCCATTGTGACTTGATTCTGCCTAAATTCTAGACGCTAAGACAAGCCACTATTTATAGATTATAAAAACTGATCCTGGATTCGCTATATCTCTAACGTATAATAGTATGCGACTACTCAGCGCCAAACCGCCTTGACTTTCGCATTTCGAAACACTTCAGAACACGCTTTCAGCAGTACCACACCCGAGGATAAGAGCCACTGACTCAGCTACCCAAATCAGCGCCTCCATTTCCAAGAGCAGCGACTCTGCCTTGACACTGGTACATCAATCTATTTATGGATTAAAAACTAATATCCACGCCTAATTCAGCTCCCCAACTAGAAGCGACTGGGACGACTCATCCCAGTGCATTACAATCTACTGCAGAATCCTCTCATAGCACAATCTCATGCAAAGAGCAGAGTCACTGACTCAGCTACCCAAATCAGACACTCTATATCCAAGAAGAGTGGCCATTGTGAGTTGATTCTGCCTAAATCCTAGACGCTAATACAAGCCACTATTTATAGACAATAAAAACTGATCGTGGATTAGCCATACCTCTAACCTATAATAGTATGTGACTACCCAGCACTTAACCTCGCTGCATTTCGCAATTCTCCACAACCCGCTTACAGCAGCATCATGCCCGAGGAGTAGAGCCACTGACTCAGCTACCCAAATCAGCGCCTCCATTTCCATGAGCAGCGACTCTGCCTTGACCCTGAAAGCTCAGTCTATTTATTGATTATAAACTATGATCCAGGCCCAGTTCAGGTACCCAACTATATGCGACTGGGACTACTCAATCCCCTTTATTACAATCCACAGCAGAATCATCTCTTAGCACAATCTCATACAAAGAGCAGAGTCACTGACTCAGCTACCCAAATCAGACACTCTATATCCAAGAAGAGTGGCCATTGTGAGTTGATTCTGCCTAAATCCTAGACGCTAATACAAGCCACTATTTATAGACAATAAAAACTGATCGTGGATTAGCCATACCTCTAACCTATAATAGTATGTGACTACCCAGCCCTTAACCCCGCTGCATTTCGTAATTCTCCACAACCCATTTACAGCAGCATCATGCCCGAGGAGTAGAGACACTGACTCAGCTACCCAAATCAGCGCCTCCATTTCCAAAAGCAGCGACTCTGCCTTGACCCTGAAAGCTCAGTCTATTTATTGATTATAAACTATGATCCAGGCCCAGTTCAGCTTCCCAACTATATGCGACTGGGACTACTAAATCCCCTTTATTACAATCCACAGCAGAATCATCTCTTAGCACAATCTCATACAAAGAGCAGAGTCACTGACTCAGCTACCCAAATCAGACACTCTATATCCAAGAAGAGCGGCCATTGTGAGTTGATTCTGCCTAAATCCTAGACGCTAATACAAGCCACTGTTTATAGACAATAAAAACTGATCGTGGATTAGCCATACCTCTAACCTATAATAGAATGTGACTACCCAGCCCTTAACCCCGCTGCATTTCGTAATTCTCCACAACCCGCTTACAGCAGCATCATGCCCGAGGAGTATAGCCACTGACTCAGCTACCCAAATCAGCGCCTCCATTTCCAAGAGCAGCGACTCTGCCTTGACCCTGAAAGCTCAGTCTATTTATTGATTATAAACTATGATCCAGGCCCAGTTCAGGTTCCCAACTATATTCGACCGGGACTACTCAATCCCCTTTATTACAATCCACAGCAGAATCATCTCTTAGCACAATCTCATACAAAGAGCAGAGTCACTGACTCAGCTACCCAAATCAGACACTCTATATCCAAGAAGAGCGGCCATTGTGAGTTGATTCTGCCTAAATCCTAGACGCTAATTCAAGCCACTATTTATAGATTATAAAAACTGATCCTGGATTCGCTATAACTCTAACGTATAATAGTATGCGACTACTCAGCGCCAAACCGCCTTGCATTTTGCATTTCGAAACACTTCAGAACACGCTTCCAGCAGTACCACACCAGAGGATAAGAACCACTGACTCAGCTACCCAAATTAGCGCCTCCATTTCCAAGAGCAGCGACTCTGCCTTGACACTGGTACCTCAATCTATTTATGGATTAAAAACTAATATCCACGCCTAATTCAGGTCCCCAACTAGAAGCGACTGGGACGACTCATCCCTGTGCATTACAATCTACTGCAGAATCCTCTCGGAGCACAATCTCATACAAAGAGCAGAGTCACTGGCTCAGCTACCCAAATCAGACACTCTATATCCAAGAAGAGTGGCCATTGTGAGTTGATTCTGCCTAAATCCTAGACGCTAATACAAGCCACTATTTATAGACAATAAAAACTGATCGTGGATTAGCCATACCTCTAACCTATAATAGTATGTGACTACCCAGCCCTTAACCCCGCTGCATTTCGTAATTCTCCACAACCCGCTTACAGCAGCATCATGCCCGAGGAGTAGAGCCACTGACTCAGCTACCCAAATCAGCGCCTCCATTTCAAAGAGCAGCGACTCAGCCTTGACTCTGAAAGCTCAGTCTATTTATTGATTATAAACCAAGATCCAGTCCCAGTTCAGCTTCCCAACTATATGCGACTGGCACTACTCAATCCCCTTTATTACAATCCACAGCAGAATCATCTATTAGCACAATCTCATACAAAGAGCAGAGTTACTGACTCAGCTAACTAAATCAGACACTCTATATCCAAGACGAGCGGCCATTGTGAGTTGATTCTGCCTAAATTCTAGACGCTAAGACAAGCCACTATTTATAGATTATAAAAACTGATCCTGGATTCGCTATATCTCTAACGTATAATAGTATGCGACTACTCAGCGCCAAACCGCCTTGAATTTCGCATTGCGAAACACTTCAGAACACGCTTTCAGCAGTACCACACCCGAGGATAAGAGCCACTGACTCAGCTACCCAAATCAGCGCCTCCATTTCCAAGAGCAGCGACTCTGCCTTGACACTGGTACATCAATCTATTTATGGATTAAAAACTAATATCCACGCCTAATTCAGCTCCCCAACTAGAAGCGACTGGGACGACTCATCCCAGTGCATTACAATCTACTGCAGAATCCTCTCATAGCACAATCTCATGCAAAGAGCAGAGTCACTGACTCAGCTACCCAAATCAGACACTCTATATCCAAGAAGAGTGGCCATTGTGAGTTGATTCTGCCTAAATCCTAGACGCTAATACAAGCCACTATTTATAGACAATAAAAACTGATTGTGGATTAGCCATACCTCTAACCTATAATAGTATGTGACTACCCAGCACTTAACCTCGCTGCATTTCGCAATTCTCCACAACCCGCTTACAGCAGCATCATGCCCGAGGAGTAGAGCCACTGACTCAGCTACCCAAATCAGCGCCTCCATTTCCATGAGCAGCGACTCTGCCTTGACCCTGAAAGCTCAGTCTATTTATTGATTATAAACTATGATCCAGGCCCAGTTCAGGTTCCCAACTATATGCGACTGGGACTACTCAATCCCCTTTATTACAATCCACAGCAGAATCATCTCTTAGCACAATCTCATACAAAGAGCAGAGTCACTGACTCAGCTACCCAAATCAGACACTCTATATCCAAGAAGAGTGGCCATTGTGAGTTGATTCTGCCTAAATCCTAGACGCTAATACAAGCCACTATTTATAGACAATAAAAACTGATCGTGGATTAGCCATACCTCTAACCTATAATAGTATGTGACTACCCAGCCCTTAACCCCGCTGCATTTCGTAATTCTCCACAACCCATTTACAGCAGCATCATGCCCGAGGAGTAGAGACACTGACTCAGCTACCCAAATCAGCGCCTCCATTTTCAAAAGCAGCCACTCTGCCATGACCCTGAAAGCTCAGTCTATTTATTGATTATAAACTATGATCCAGGCCCAGTTCAGCTTCCCAACTATATGCGACTGGGACTACTAAATCCCCTTTATTACAATCCACAGCAGAATCATCTCTTAGCACAATCTAATACAAAGAGCAGAGTCACTGACTCAGCTACCCAAATCAGACACTCTATATCCAAGAAGAGCGGCCATTGTGAGTTGATTCTGCCTAAATCCTAGACGCTAATTCAAGCCACTATTTATAGATTATAAAAACTGATCCTGGATTCACTATAACTCTAACGTATAATAGTATGCGACTACTCAGCGCCAAACCGCCTTGCATTTTGCATTTCGAAACACTTCAGAACACTCTTCCAGCAGTACCACACCAGAGGATAAGAACCACTGACTCAGCTACCCAAATTAGCGCCTCCATTTCCAAGAGCAGCGACTCTGCCTTGACACTGGTACCTCAATCTATTTATGGATTAAAAACTAATATCCACGCCTAATTCAGCTCCCCAACTAGAAGCGACTGGGACGACTCATCCCTGTGCATTACAATCTACTACAGAATCCTCTCGGAGCACAATCTCATACAAAGAGCAGAGTCACTGACTCAGCTACCCAAATCAGACACTCTATATCCAAGAAGAGTGGCCATTGTGAGTTGATTCTGCCTACATCCTAGACGCTAATACAAGCCACTATTTATAGACAATAAAAACTGATTGTGGATTAGCCATACCTCTAACCTATAATAGTATGTGACTACCCAGCCCTTAACCCCGCTGCATTTCGTAATTCTCCACAACCCGCTTACAGCAGCATCATGCCCGAGGAGTAGAGCCAATGACTCAGCTACCCAAATCAGCGCCTCCATTTCCAAAAGCAGCGACTCTGCCTTGATCCTGAAAGCTCAGTCTATTTATTGATTATAAACTATGATCCATGCCCAGTTCAGCTTCCCAACTATATGCGACTGGGACTACTAAATCCCCTTTATTACAATCCACAGCAGAATCATCTCTTAGCACAATCTCATACAAAGAGCAGAGTCACTGACTCAGCTACCCAAATCAGACACTCTATATCCAAGAAGAGCGGCCATTGTGAGTTGATTCTGCCTAAATCCTAGACGCTAATTCAAGCCACTATTTATAGATTATAAAAACTGATCCTGGATTCGCTATATCTCTAACGTATAATAGTATGCAACTACTCAGCGCCAAACCGCCTTGCATTTTGCATTTCGAAACACTTCAGAACACGCTTCCAGCAGTACCACACCAGAGGATAAGAACCACTGCCTCAGCTACCCAAATTAGCGCCTCCATTTCCAAGAGCAGTGACTCTGCCTTGACAATGGTACCTCAATCAATTTATGGATTAAAAACTAATATCCACGCCTAATTCAGCTCCCCAACTAGAAGCGACTGGGACGACTCATCCCAGTGCATTACAATCTACTGCAGAATCCTCTCATAGCACAATCTCATGCAAAGAGCAGAGTCACTGACTCAGCTACCCAAATCAGACACTCTATATCCAAGAAGAGCGGCCATTGTGAGTTGATTCTGCCTAAATCCTAGACGCTAATACAAGCCACTATTTATAGATTATAAAAACTGATCCTGGATTCGCTATATCTCTAACGTATAATAGTATGCGACTACTCAGCGCCAAACCGCCTTGCATTTCGCATTTCGAAACACTTCAGAACACGCTTCCAGCAGTACCACACCCGAGGATAAGAGCCACTGACTCAGCTACCCAAATCAGCGCCTCCATTTCCAAGAGCAGCGACTCTGCCTTGACACTCGTACCTCAATCTATTTATGGATTCAAAATTAATATCCACGCCCAATTCAGCTCCCCAACTAGAAGCGACTGGGACGACTCAACCCTGTGCATTACAATCTACTGCAGAATCCTCTTATAGCACAATCTCATACAAAGAGCAGAGTCACTGACTCAGCTACCCAAATCAGACACTCTATATCCAAGAAGAGTGGCCATTGTGAGTTGATTCTGCCTAAATCGTAGACGCTAATACAAGCCACTATTTATAGACAATAAAATCTGATCATGGATTAGCCATACCTCTAACCTATAATAGTATGTGACTACCCAGCCCTTAACCCCGCTGCATTTCGTAATTCTCCACAACCCGCTTACAGCAGCATCATGCCCGAGGAGTAGAGCCACTGACTCAGCTACCCAAATCAGCGCCTCCATTTCCATGAGCAGCGACTCTGCCTTGACCCTGAAAGCTCAGTCTATTTATTGATTATAAACTATGATCCAGGCCCAGTTCAGGTTCCCAACTATATGCGACTGGGACTACTCAATCCCCTTTATTACAATCCACAGCAGAATCATCTCTTAGCACAATCTCATACAAAGAGCAGAGTCACTGACTCAGCTACCCAAATCAGACACTCTATATCCAAGAAGAGTGGCCATTGTGAGTTGATTCTGCCTAAATTCTAGACGCTAATACAAGCCACTATTTATAGACAATAAAAACTGATCGTGGATTAGCCATACCTCTAACCTATAATAGTATGTGACTACCCAGCCCTTAACCTCGCTGCATTTCGCAATTCTCCACAACCCGCTTACAGCAGCATCATGC
Organism: Triturus cristatus; assembly: GCF_964204655.1. Lineage (NCBI taxonomy): Eukaryota > Metazoa > Chordata > Amphibia > Caudata > Salamandridae > Triturus > Triturus cristatus. The sequence goes on along the minus strand of NC_140591.1, from coordinate 1,473,136,479 downwards.
CCGAGGAGTAGAGCCACTGACTCAGCTACCCAAATCAGCGATGAGCAGCGACTCTGCCTTGACCCTGAAAGCTCAGTCTATTTATTGATTATAAACTATGATCCAGGCCCAGTTCAGCTCCCCAACTAGAAGCGACTGGGACGACTCATCCCTGTGCATTACAATCTACTGCAGAATCCTCTCATAGCACAATCTCATACAAAGAGCTGAGTCACTGACTCAGCTACCCAAATCAGACACTCTATATCCAAGAAGAGCGGCCATTGTGAGTTGATTCTGCCTAAATCCTAGACGCTAATACAAGCCACTATTTATAGATTATAAAAACTGATCCTGGATTCGCTATATCTCTAACGTATAATAGTATGCGACTACTCAGCGCCAAACCGCCTTGCATTTCGCATTTCGAAACACTTCAGAACACGCTTCCAGCAGTACCACACCCGAGGATAAGAGCCACTGACTCAGCTACCCAAATCAGCGCCTCCATTTCCAAGAGCAGCGACTCTGCCTTGACACTCGTACCACAATCTATTTATGGATTCAAAATTAAAATCCACGCCCAATTCAGCTCCCCAACTAGAAGCGACTGGGACGACTCAACCCTGTGCATTACAATCTACTGCAGAATCCTCTTATAGCACAATCTCATACAAAGAGCAGAGTCACTGACTCAGCTACCCAAATCAGACACTCTATATCCAAGAAGAGTGGCCATTGTGAGTTGATTCTGCCTAAATCGTAGACGCTAATACAAGCCACTATTTATAGACAATAAAATCTGATCATGGATTAGCCATACCTCTAACCGATAATAGTATGTGACTACCCAGCCCTTAACCCAGCTGCATTTCGTAATTCTCCACAACCCGCTTACAGCAGCATCATGCCCGAGGAGTAGAGACACTGACTCAGCTACCCAAATCAGCGCCTCCATTTCCAAAAGCAGCGACTCTGCCTTGACCCTGAAAGCTCAGTCTATTTATTGATTATAAACTATGATCCAGGCCCTGTTCAGCTTCCCAACTATATGCGACTGGGACTACTAAATCCCCTTTATTACAATCCACAGCAGAATCATCTCTTAGCACAATCTCATACAAGGAGCAGAGTCACTGACTCAGCTACCCAAATCAGACACTCTATATCCAAGAAGAGCGGCCATTGTGAGTTGATTCTGCCTAAATCCTAGACGCTAATTCAAGCCACTATTTATAGATTATAAAAACTGATCCTGGATTCGCTATAACTCTAACGTATAATAGTATGCGACTACTCAGCGCCAAACCGCCTTGCATTTTGCATTTCGAAACACTTCAGAACACGCTTCCAGCAGTACCACACCAGAGGATAAGAACCACTGACTCAGCTACCCAAATTAGCGCCTCCATTTCCAAGAGCAGCGACTCTGCCTTGACACTGGTACCTCAATCTATTTATGGATTAGAAACTAATATCCACGCCTAATTCAGGTCCCCAACTAGAAGCGACTGGGACGACTCATCCCTGTGCATTACAATCTACTGCAGAATCCTCTCGGAGCACAATCTCATACAAAGAGCAGAGTCACTGGCTCAGCTACCCAAATCAGACACTCTATATCCAAGAAGAGTGGCCATTGTGAGTTGATTCTGCCTAAATCCTAGACGCTAATACAAGCCACTATTTATAGACAATAAAAACTGATCGTGGATTAGCCATACCTCTAACCTATAATAGTATGTGACTACCCAGCCCTTAACCCCGCTGCATTTCGTAATTCTCCACAACCCGCTTACAGCAGCATCATGCCCGAGGAGTAGAGCCACTGACTCAGCTACCCAAATCAGCGCCTCCATTTCAAAGAGCAGCGACTCAGCCTTGACTCTGAAAGCTCAGTCTATTTATTGATTATAAACCAAGATCCAGTCCCAGTTCAGCTTCCCAACTATATGCGACTGGCACTACTCAATCCCCTTTATTACAATCCACAGCAGAATCATCTATTAGCACAATCTCATACAAAGAGCAGAGTTACTGACTCAGCTAACTAAATCAGACACTCTATATCCAAGACGAGCGGCCATTGTGACTTGATTCTGCCTAAATTCTAGACGCTAAGACAAGCCACTATTTATAGATTATAAAAACTGATCCTGGATTCGCTATATCTCTAACGTATAATAGTATGCGACTACTCAGCGCCAAACCGCCTTGAATTTCGCATTTCGAAACACTTCAGAACACGCTTTCAGCAGTACCACACCCGAGGATAAGAGCCACTGACTCAGCTACCCAAATCAGCGCCTCCATTTCCAAGAGCAGCGACTCTGCCTTGACACTGGTACATCAATCTATTTATGGATTAAAAACTAATATCCACGCCTAATTCAGCTCCCCAACTAGAAGCGACTGGGACGACTCATCCCAGTGCATTACAATCTACTGCAGAATCCTCTCATAGCACAATCTCATGCAAAGAGCAGAGTCACTGACTCAGCTACCCAAATCAGACACTCTATATCCAAGAAGAGTGGCCATTGTGAGTTGATTCTGCCTAAATCCTAGACGCTAATACAAGCCACTATTTATAGACAATAAAAACTGATCGTGGATTAGCCATACCTCTAACCTATAATAGTATGTGACTACCCAGCACTTAACCTCGCTGCATTTCGCAATTCTCCACAACCCGCTTACAGCAGCATCATGCCCGAGGAGTAGAGCCACTGACTCAGCTACCCAAATCAGCGCCTCCATTTCCATGAGCAGCGACTCTGCCTTGACCCTGAAAGCTCAGTCTATTTATTGATTATAAACTATGATCCAGGCCCAGTTCAGGTACCCAACTATATGCGACTGGGACTACTCAATCCCCTTTATTACAATCCACAGCAGAATCATCTCTTAGCACAATCTCATACAAAGAGCAGAGTCACTGACTCAGCTACCCAAATCAGACACTCTATATCCAAGAAGAGTGGCCATTGTGAGTTGATTCTGCCTAAATCCTAGACGCTAATACAAGCCACTATTTATAGACAATAAAAACTGATCGTGGATTAGCCATACCTCTAACCTATAATAGTATGTGACTACCCAGCCCTTAACCCCGCTGCATTTCGTAATTCTCCACAACCCATTTACAGCAGCATCATGCCCGAGGAGTAGAGACACTGACTCAGCTACCCAAATCAGCGCCTCCATTTCCAAAAGCAGCGACTCTGCCTTGACCCTGAAAGCTCAGTCTATTTATTGATTATAAACTATGATCCAGGCCCAGTTCAGCTTCCCAACTATATGCGACTGGGACTACTAAATCCCCTTTATTACAATCCACAGCAGAATCATCTCTTAGCACAATCTCATACAAAGAGCAGAGTCACTGACTCAGCTACCCAAATCAGAAACTCTATATCCAAGAAGAGCGGCCATTGTGAGTTGATTCTGCCTAAATCCTAGACGCTAATACAAGCCACTGTTTATAGACAATAAAAACTGATCGTGGATTAGCCATACCTCTAACCTATAATAGAATGTGACTACCCAGCCCTTAACCCCGCTGCATTTCGTAATTCTCCACAACCCGCTTACAGCAGCATCATGCCCGAGGAGTATAGCCACTGACTCAGCTACCCAAATCAGCGCCTCCATTTCCAAGAGCAGCGACTCTGCCTTGACCCTGAAAGCTCAGTCTATTTATTGATTATAAACTATGATCCAGGCCCAGTTCAGGTTCCCAACTATATTCGACCGGGACTACTCAATCCCCTTTATTACAATCCACAGCAGAATCATCTCTTAGCACAATCTCATACAAAGAGCAGAGTCACTGACTCAGCTACCCAAATCAGACACTCTATATCCAAGAAGAGCGGCCATTGTGAGTTGATTCTGCCTAAATCCTAGACGCTAATTCAAGCCACTATTTATAGATTATAAAAACTGATCCTGGATTCGCTATAACTCTAACGTATAATAGTATGCGACTACTCAGCGCCAAACCGCCTTGCATTTTGCATTTCGAAACACTTCAGAACACGCTTCCAGCAGTACCACACCAGAGGATAAGAACCACTGACTCAGCTACCCAAATTAGCGCCTCCATTTCCAAGAGCAGCGACTCTGCCTTGACACTGGTACCTCAATCTATTTATGGATTAAAAACTAATATCCACGCCTAATTCAGGTCCCCAACTAGAAGCGACTGGGACGACTCATCCCTGTGCATTACAATCTACTGCAGAATCCTCTCGGAGCACAATCTCATACAAAGAGCAGAGTCACTGGCTCAGCTACCCAAATCAGACACTCTATATCCAAGAAGAGTGGCCATTGTGAGTTGATTCTGCCTAAATCCTAGACGCTAATACAAGCCACTATTTATAGACAATAAAAACTGATCGTGGATTAGCCATACCTCTAACCTATAATAGTATGTGACTACCCAGCCCTTAACCCCGCTGCATTTCGTAATTCTCCACAACCCGCTTACAGCAGCATCATGCCCGAGGAGTAGAGCCACTGACTCAGCTACCCAAATCAGCGCCTCCATTTCAAAGAGCAGCGACTCATCCTTGACTCTGAAAGCTCAGTCTATTTATTGATTATAAACCAAGATCCAGTCCCAGTTCAGCTTCCCAACTATATGCGACTGGCACTACTCAATCCCCTTTATTACAATCCACAGCAGAATCATCTATTAGCACAATCTCATACAAAGAGCAGAGTTACTGACTCAGCTAACTAAATCAGACACTCTATATCCAAGACGAGCGGCCATTGTGAGTTGATTCTGCCTAAATTCTAGACGCTAAGACAAGCCACTAATTATAGATTATAAAAACTGATCCTGGATTCGCTATATCTCTAACGTATAATAGTATGCGACTACTCAGCGCCAAACCGCCTTGAATTTCGCATTGCGAAACACTTCAGAACACGCTTTCAGCAGTACCACACCCGAGGATAAGAGCCACTGACTCAGCTACCCAAATCAGCGCCTCCATTTCCAAGAGCAGCGACTCTGCCTTGACACTGGTACATCAATCTATTTATGGATTAAAAACTAATATCCACGCCTAATTCAGCTCCCCAACTAGAAGCGACTGGGACGACTCATCCCAGTGCATTACAATCTACTGCAGAATCCTCTCATAGCACAATCTCATGCAAAGAGCAGAGTCACTGACTCAGCTACCCAAATCAGACACTCTATATCCAAGAAGAGTGGCCATTGTGAGTTGATTCTGCCTAAATCCTAGACGCTAATACAAGCCACTATTTATAGACAATAAAAACTGATTGTGGATTAGCCATACCTCTAACCTATAATAGTATGTGACTACCCAGCACTTAACCTCGCTGCATTTCGCAATTCTCCACAACCCGCTTACAGCAGCATCATGCCCGAGGAGTAGAGCCACTGACTCAGCTACCCAAATCAGCGCCTCCATTTCCATGAGCAGCGACTCTGCCTTGACCCTGAAAGCTCAGTCTATTTATTGATTATAAACTATGATCCAGGCCCAGTTCAGGTTCCCAACTATATGCGACTGGGACTACTCAATCCCCTTTATTACAATCCACAGCAGAATCATCTCTTAGCACAATCTCATACAAAGAGCAGAGTCACTGACTCAGCTACCCAAATCAGACACTCTATATCCAAGAAGAGTGGCCATTGTGAGTTGATTCTGCCTAAATCCTAGACGCTAATACAAGCCACTATTTATAGACAATAAAAACTGATCGTGGATTAGCCATACCTCTAACCTATAATAGTATGTGACTACCCAGCCCTTAACCCCGCTGCATTTCGTAATTCTCCACAACCCATTTACAGCAGCATCATGCCCGAGGAGTAGAGACACTGACTCAGCTACCCAAATCAGCGCCTCCATTTTCAAAAGCAGCCACTCTGCCATGACCCTGAAAGCTCAGTCTATTTATTGATTATAAACTATGATCCAGGCCCAGTTCAGCTTCCCAACTATATGCGACTGGGACTACTAAATCCCCTTTATTACAATCCACAGCAGAATCATCTCTTAGCACAATCTAATACAAAGAGCAGAGTCACTGACTCAGCTACCCAAATCAGACACTCTATATCCAAGAAGAGCGGCCATTGTGAGTTGATTCTGCCTAAATCCTAGACGCTAATTCAAGCCACTATTTATAGATTATAAAAACTGATCCTGGATTCACTATAACTCTAACGTATAATAGTATGCGACTACTCAGCGCCAAACCGCCTTGCATTTTGCATTTCGAAACACTTCAGAACACTCTTCCAGCAGTACCACACCAGAGGATAAGAACCACTGACTCAGCTACCCAAATTAGCGCCTCCATTTCCAAGAGCAGCGACTCTGCCTTGACACTGGTACCTCAATCTATTTATGGATTAAAAACTAATATCCACGCCTAATTCAGCTCCCCAACTAGAAGCGACTGGGACGACTCATCCCTGTGCATTACAATCTACTACAGAATCCTCTCGGAGCACAATCTCATACAAAGAGCAGAGTCACTGACTCAGCTACCCAAATCAGACACTCTATATCCAAGAAGAGTGGCCATTGTGAGTTGATTCTGCCTACATCCTAGACGCTAATACAAGCCACTATTTATAGACAATAAAAACTGATTGTGGATTAGCCATACCTCTAACCTATAATAGTATGTGACTACCCAGCCCTTAACCCCGCTGCATTTCGTAATTCTCCACAACCCGCTTACAGCAGCATCATGCCCGAGGAGTAGAGCCAATGACTCAGCTACCCAAATCAGCGCCTCCATTTCCAAAAGCAGCGACTCTGCCTTGATCCTGAAAGCTCAGTCTATTTATTGATTATAAACTATGATCCATGCCCAGTTCAGCTTCCCAACTATATGCGACTGGGACTACTAAATCCCCTTTATTACAATCCACAGCAGAATCATCTCTTAGCACAATCTCATACAAAGAGCAGAGTCACTGACTCAGCTACCCAAATCAGACACTCTATATCCAAGAAGAGCGGCCATTGTGAGTTGATTCTGCCTAAATCCTAGACGCTAATTCAAGCCACTATTTATAGATTATAAAAACTGATCCTGGATTCGCTATATCTCTAACGTATAATAGTATGCAACTACTCAGCGCCAAACCGCCTTGCATTTTGCATTTCGAAACACTTCAGAACACGCTTCCAGCAGTACCACACCAGAGGATAAGAACCACTGCCTCAGCTACCCAAATTAGCGCCTCCATTTCCAAGAGCAGTGACTCTGCCTTGACACTGGTACCTCAATCAATTTATGGATTAAAAACTAATATCCACGCCTAATTCAGCTCCCCAACTAGAAGCGACTGGGACGACTCATCCCAGTGCATTACAATCTACTGCAGAATCCTCTCATAGCACAATCTCATGCAAAGAGCAGAGTCACTGACTCAGCTACCCAAATCAGACACTCTATATCCAAGAAGAGTGGCCATTGTGAGTTGATTCTGCCTAAATCCTAGACGCTAATACAAGCCACTATTTATAGACAATAAAAACTGATCGTGGATTAGCCATACCTCTAACCTATAATAGTATGTGACTACCCAGCACTTAACCTCGCTGCATTTCGCAATTCTCCACAACCCGCTTACAGCAGCATCATGCCCGAGGAGTAGAGCCACTGACTCAGCTACCCAAATCAGCGCCTCCATTTCCATGAGCAGCGACTCTGCCTTGACCCTGAAAGCTCAGTCTATTTATTGATTATAAACTATGATCCAGGCCCAGTTCAGGTACCCAACTATATGCGACTGGGACTACTCAATCCCCTTTATTACAATCCACAGCAGAATCATCTCTTAGCACAATCTCATACAAAGAGCAGAGTCACTGACTCAGCTACCCAAATCAGACACTCTATATCCAAGAAGAGTGGCCATTGTGAGTTGATTCTGCCTAAATCCTAGACGCTAATACAAGCCACTATTTATAGACAATAAAAACTGATCGTGGATTAGCCATACCTCTAACCTATAATAGTATGTGACTACCCAGCCCTTAACCCCGCTGCATTTCGTAATTCTCCACAACCCATTTACAGCAGCATCATGCCCGAGGAGTAGAGACACTGACTCAGCTACCCAAATCAGCGCCTCCATTTCCAAAAGCAGCGACTCTGCCTTGACCCTGAAAGCTCAGTCTATTTATTGATTATAAACTATGATCCAGGCCCAGTTCAGCTTCCCAACTATATGCGACTGGGACTACTAAATCCCCTTTATTACAATCCACAGCAGAATCATCTCTTAGCACAATCTCATACAAAGAGCAGAGTCACTGACTCAGCTACCCAAATCAGACACTCTATATCCAAGAAGAGCGGCCATTGTGAGTTGATTCTGCCTAAATCCTAGACGCTAATACAAGCCACTGTTTATAGACAATAAAAACTGATCGTGGATTAGCCATACCTCTAACCTATAATAGAATGTGACTACCCAGCCCTTAACCCCGCTGCATTTCGTAATTCTCCACAACCCGCTTACAGCAGCATCATGCCCGAGGAGTATAGCCACTGACTCAGCTACCCAAATCAGCGCCTCCATTTCCAAGAGCAGCGACTCTGCCTTGACCCTGAAAGCTCAGTCTATTTATTGATTATAAACTATGATCCAGGCCCAGTTCAGGTTCCCAACTATATTCGACCGGGACTACTCAATCCCCTTTATTACAATCCACAGCAGAATCATCTCTTAGCACAATCTCATACAAAGAGCAGAGTCACTGACTCAGCTACCCAAATCAGACACTCTATATCCAAGAAGAGCGGCCATTGTGAGTTGATTCTGCCTAAATCCTAGACGCTAATTCAAGCCACTATTTATAGATTATAAAAACTGATCCTGGATTCGCTATAACTCTAACGTATAATAGTATGCGACTACTCAGCGCCAAACCGCCTTGCATTTTGCATTTCGAAACACTTCAGAACACGCTTCCAGCAGTACCACACCAGAGGATAAGAACCACTGACTCAGCTACCCAAATTAGCGCCTCAATTTCCAAGAGCAGCGACTCTGCCTTGACACTGGTACCTCAATCTATTTATGGATTAAAAACTAATATCCACGCCTAATTCAGGTCCCCAACTAGAAGCGACTGGGACGACTCATCCCTGTGCATTACAATCTACTGCAGAATCCTCTCGGAGCACAATCTCATACAAAGAGCAGAGTCACTGGCTCAGCTACCCGAATCAGACACTCTATATCCAAGAAGAGTGGCCATTGTGAGTTGATTCTGCCTAAATCCTAGACGCTAATACAAGCCACTATTTATAGACAATAAAAACTGATCGTGGATTAGCCATACCTCTAACCTATAATAGTATGTGACTACCCAGCCCTTAACCCCGCTGCATTTCGTAATTCTCCACAACCCGCTTACAGCAGCATCATGCCCGAGGAGTAGAGCCACTGACTCAGCTACCCAAATCAGCGCCTCCATTTCAAAGAGCAGCGACTCAGCCTTGACTCTGAAAGCTCAGTCTATTTATCGATTATAAACCAAGATCCAGTCCCAGTTCAGCTTCCCAACTATATGCGACTGGCACTACTCAATCCCCTTTATTACAATCCACAGCAGAATCATCTATTAGCACAATCTCATACAAAGAGCAGAGTTACTGACTCAGCTAACTAAATCAGACACTCTATATCCAAGACGAGCGGCCATTGTGAGTTGATTCTGCCTAAATTCTAGACGCTAAGACAAGCCACTATTTATAGATTATAAAAACTGATCCTGGATTCGCTATATCTCTAACGTATAATAGTATGCGACTACTCAGCGCCAAACCGCCTTGAATTTCGCATTTCGAAACACTTCAGAACACGCTTTCAGCAGTACCACACCCGAGGATAAGAGCCACTGACTCAGCTACCCAAATCAGCGCCTCCATTTCCAAGAGCAGCGACTCTGCCTTGACACTGGTACATCAATCTATTTATGGATTAAAAACTAATATCCACGCCTAATTCAGCTCCCCAACTAGAAGCGACTGGGACGACTCATCCCAGTGCATTACAATCTACTGCAGAATCCTCTCATAGCACAATCTCATGCAAAGAGCAGAGTCACTGACTCAGCTACCCAAATCAGACACTCTATATCCAAGAAGAGTGGCCATTGTGAGTTGATTCTGCCTAAATCCTAGACGCTAACGCAAGCCACTATTTATAGACAATAAAAACTGATTGTGGATTAGCCATACCTCTAACCTATAATAGTATGTGACTACCCAGCACTTAACCTCGCTGCATTTCGCAATTCTCCACAACCCGCTTACAGCAGCATCATGCCCGAGGAGTAGAGCCACTGACTCAGCTACCCAAATCAGCGCCTCCATTTCCATGAGCAGCGACTCTGCCTTGACCCTGAAAGCTCAGTCTATTTATTGATTATAAACTATGATCCAGGCCCAGTTCAGGTTCCCAACTATATGCGACTGGGACTACTCAATCCCCTTTATTACAATCCACAGCAGAATCATCTCTTAGCACAATCTCATACAAAGAGCAGAGTCACTGACTCAGCTACCCAAATCAGACACTCTATATCCAAGAAGAGTGGCCATTGTGAGTTGATTCTGCCTAAATCGTAGACGCTAATACAAGCCACTATTTATAGACAATAAAATCTGATCATGGATTAGCCATACCTCTAACCGATAATAGTATGTGACTACCCAGCCCTTAACCCAGCTGCATTTCGTAATTCTCCACAACCCGCTTACAGCAGCATCATGCCCGAGGAGTAGAGACACTGACTCAGCTACCCAAATCAGCGCCTCCATTTCCAAAAGCAGCGACTCTGCCTTGACCCTGAAAGCTCAGTCTATTTATTGATTATGAACTATGATCCAGGCCCTGTTCAGCTTCCCAACTATATGCGACTGGGACTACTCAATCCCCTTTATTACAATCCACAGCAGAATCATCTCTTAGCACAATCTCATACAAGGAGCAGAGTCACTGACTCAGCTACCCAAATCAGACACTCTATATCCAAGAAGAGCGGCCATTGTGAGTTGATTCTGCCTAAATCCTAGACGCTAATTCAAGCCACTATTTATAGATTATAAAAACTGATCCTGGATTCGCTATAACTCTAACGTATAATAGTATGCGACTACTCAGCGCCAAACCGCCTTGCATTTTGCATTTCGAAACACTTCAGAACACGCTTCCAGCAGTACCACACCAGAGGATAAGAACCACTGACTCAGCTACCCAAATTAGCGCCTCCATTTCCAAGAGCAGCGACTCTGCCTTGACACTGGTACCTCAATCTATTTATGGATTAGAAACTAATATCCACGCCTAATTCAGGTCCCCAACTAGAAGCGACTGGGACGACTCATCCCTGTGCATTACAATCTACTGCAGAATCCTCTCGGAGCACAATCTCATACAAAGAGCAGAGTCACTGGCTCAGCTACCCAAATCAGACACTCTATATCCAAGAAGAGTGGCCATTGTGAGTTGATTCTGCCTAAATCCTAGACGCTAATACAAGCCACTATTTATAGACAATAAAAACTGATCGTGGATTAGCCATACCTCTAACCTATAATAGTATGTGACTACCCAGCCCTTAACCCCGCTGCATTTCGTAATTCTCCACAACCCGCTTACAGCAGCATCATGCCCGAGGAGTAGAGCCACTGACTCAGCTACCCAAATCAGCGCCTCCATTTCAAAGAGCAGCGACTCAGCCTTGACTCTGAAAGCTCAGTCTATTTATTGATTATAAACCAAGATCCAGTCCCAGTTCAGCTTCCCAACTATATGCGACTGGCACTACTCAATCCCCTTTATTACAATCCACAGCAGAATCATCTATTAGCACAATCTCATACAAAGAGCAGAGTTACTGACTCAGCTAACTAAATCAGACACTCTATATCCAAGACGAGCGGCCATTGTGACTTGATTCTGCCTAAATTCTAGACGCTAAGACAAGCCACTATTTATAGATTATAAAAACTGATCCTGGATTCGCTATATCTCTAACGTATAATAGTATGCGACTACTCAGCGCCAAACCGCCTTGAATTTCGCATTTCGAAGCACTTCAGAACACGCTTTCAGCAGTACCACACCCGAGCATAAGAGCCACTGACTCAGCTACCCAAATCAGCGCCTCCATTTCCAAGAGCAGCGACTCTGCCTTGACACTGGTACATCAATCTATTTATGGATTAAAAACTAATATCCACGCCTAATTCAGCTCCCCAACTAGAAGCGACTGGGACGACTCATCCCAGTGCATTACAATCTACTGCAGAATCCTCTCATAGCACAATCTCATGCAAAGAGCAGAGTCACTGACTCAGCTACCCAAATCAGACACTCTATATCCAAGAAGAGTGGCCATTGTGAGTTGATTCTGCCTAAATCCTAGACGCTAATACAAGCCACTATTTATAGACAATAAAAACTGATCGTGGATTAGCCATACCTCTAACCTATAATAGTATGTGACTACCCAGCACTTAACCTTGCTGCATTTCGCAATTCTCCACAACCCGCTTACAGCAGCATCATGCCCGAGGAGTAGAGCCACTGACTCAGCTACCCAAATCAGCGCCTCCATTTCCATGAGCAGCGACTCTGCCTTGACCCTGAAAGCTCAGTCTATTTATTGATTATAAACTATGATCCAGGCCCAGTTCAGGTACCCAACTATATGCGACTGGGACTACTCAATCCCCTTTATTACAATCCACAGCAGAATCATCTCTTAGCACAATCTCATACAAAGAGCAGAGTCACTGACTCAGCTACCCAAATCAGACACTCTATATCCAAGAAGAGTGGCCATTGTGAGTTGATTCTGCCTAAATCCTAGACGCTAATACAAGCCACTATTTATAGACAATAAAAACTGATCGTGGATTAGCCATACCTCTAACCTATAATAGTATGTGACTACCCAGCCCTTAACCCCGCTGCATTTCGTAATTCTCCACAACCCATTTACAGCAGCATCATGCCCGAGGAGTAGAGACACTGACTCAGCTACCCAAATCAGCGCCTCCATTTCCAAAAGCAGCGACTCTGCCTTGACCCTGAAAGCTCAGTCTATTTATTGATTATAAACTATGATCCAGGCCCAGTTCAGCTTCCCAACTATATGCGACTGGGACTACTAAATCCCCTTTATTACAATCCACAGCAGAATCATCTCTTAGCACAATCTCATACAAAGAGCAGAGTCACTGACTCAGCTACCCAAATCAGACACTCTATATCCAAGAAGAGCGGCCATTGTGAGTTGATTCTGCCTAAATCCTAGACGCTAATACAAGCCACTGTTTATAGACAATAAAAACTGATCGTGGATTAGCCATACCTCTAACCTATAATAGAATGTGACTACCCAGCCCTTAACCCCGCTGCATTTCGTAATTCTCCACAACCCGCTTACAGCAGCATCATGCCCGAGGAGTATAGCCACTGACTCAGCTACCCAAATCAGCGCCTCCATTTCCAAGAGCAGCGACTCTGCCTTGACCCTGAAAGCTCAGTCTATTTATTGATTATAAACTATGATCCAGGCCCAGTTCAGGTTCCCAACTATATTCGACCGGGACTACTCAATCCCCTTTATTACAATCCACAGCAGAATCATCTCTTAGCACAATCTCATACAAAGAGCAGAGTCACTGACTCAGCTACCCAAATCAGACACTCTATATCCAAGAAGAGCGGCCATTGTGAGTTGATTCTGCCTAAATCCTAGACGCTAATTCAAGCCACTATTTATAGATTATAAAAACTGATCCTGGATTCGCTATAACTCTAACGTATAATAGTATGCGACTACTCAGCGCCAAACCGCCTTGCATTTTGCATTTCGAAACACTTCAGAACACGCTTCCAGCAGTACCACACCAGAGGATAAGAACCACTGACTCAGCTACCCAAATTAGCGCCTCCATTTCCAAGAGCAGCGACTCTGCCTTGACACTGGTACCTCAATCTATTTATGGATTAAAAACTAATATCCACGCCTAATTCAGGTCCCCAACTAGAAGCGACTGGGACGACTCATCCCTGTGCATTACAATCTACTGCAGAATCCTCTCGGAGCACAATCTCATACAAAGAGCAGAGTCACTGGCTCAGCTACCCAAATCAGACACTCTATATCCAAGAAGAGTGGCCATTGTGAGTTGATTCTGCCTAAATCCTAGACGCTAATACAAGCCACTATTTATAGACAATAAAAACTGATCGTGGATTAGCCATACCTCTAACCTATAATAGTATGTGACTACCCAGCCCTTAACCCCGCTGCATTTCGTAATTCTCCACAACCCGCTTACAGCAACATCATGCCCGAGGAGTAGAGCCACTGACTCAGCTACCCAACTCAGCGCCTCCATTTCCAAGAGCAGCGACTCTGCCTTGACTCTGAAAGCTCAGTCTATTTATTGATTATAAACCAAGATCCAGTCCCAGTTCAGCTTCCCAACTATATGCGACTGGCACTACTCAATCCCCTTTATTACAATCCACAGCAGAATCATCTATTAGCACAATCTCATACAAAGAGCAGAGTTACTGACTCAGCTAACTAAATCAGACACTCTATATCCAAGACGAGCGGCCATTGTGAGTTGATTCTGCCTAAATTCTAGACGCTAAGACAAGCCACTATTTATAGATTATAAAAACTGATCCTGGATTCGCTATATCTCTAACGTATAATAGTATGCGACTACTCAGCGCCAAACCGCCTTGAATTTCGCATTTCGAAACACTTCAGAACACGCTTTCAGCAGTACCACACCCGAGGATAAGAGCCACTGACTCAGCTACCCAAATCAGCGCCTCCATTTCCAAGAGCAGCGACTCTGCCTTGACACTGGTACATCAATCTATTTATGGATTAAAAACTAATATCCACGCCTAATTCAGCTCCCCAACTAGAAGCGACTGGGACGACTCATCCCAGTGCATTACAATCTACTGCAGAATCCTCTCATAGCACAATCTCATGCAAAGAGCAGAGTCACTGACTCAGCTACCCAAATCAGACACTCTATATCCAAGAAGAGTGGCCATTGTGAGTTGATTCTGCCTAAATCCTAGATGCTAATACAAGCCACTATTTATAGACAATAAAAACTGATTGTGGATTAGCCATACCTCTAACCTATAATAGTATGTGACTACCCAGCACTTAACCTCGCTGCATTTCGCAATTCTCCACAACCCGCTTACAGCAGCATCATGCCCGAGGAGTAGAGCCACTGACTCAGCTACCCAAATCAGCGCCTCCATTTCCATGAGCAGCGACTCTGCCTTGACCCTGAAAGCTCAGTCTATTTATTGATTATAAACTATGATCCAGGCCCAGTTCAGGTTCCCAACTATATGCGACTGGGACTACTCAATCCCCTTTATTACAATCCACAGCAGAATCATCTCTTAGCACAATCTCATACAAAGAGCAGAGTCACTGACTCAGCTACCCAAATCAGACACTCTATATCCAAGAAGAGTGGCCATTGTGAGTTGATTCTGCCTAAATCCTAGACGCTAATACAAGCCACTATTTATAGACAATAAAAACTGATCGTGGATTAGCCATACCTCTAACCTATAATAGTATGTGACTACCCAGCCCTTAACCCCGCTGCATTTCGTAATTCTCCACAACCCATTTACAGCAGCATCATGCCCGAGGAGTAGAGACACTGACTCAGCTACCCAAATCAGCGCCTCCATTTCCAAAAGCAGCGACTCTGCTTTGACCCTGAAAGCTCAGTCTATTTATTGATTATAAACTATGATCCAGGCCCAGTTCAGCTTCCCAACTATATGCGACTGGGACTACTAAATCCCCTTTATTACAATCCACAGCAGAATCATCTCTTAGCACAATCTCATACAAAGAGCAGAGTCACTGACTCAGCTACCCAAATCAGACACTCTATATCCAAGAAGAGCGGCCATTGTGAGTTGGTTCTGCCTAAATCCTAGACGCTAATACAAGCCACTATTTATAGATTATAAAAACTGATCCTGGATTCGCTATAACTCTAACGTATAATAGTATGCGACTACTCAGCGCCAAACCGCCTTGCATTTTGCATTTCGAAACACTTCAGAACACGCCTCCAGCAGTACCACACCCAGAGGATAAGAACCACTGACTCAGCTACCCAAATTAGCGCTTCCATTTCCAAGAGTAGTGACTCTGCCTTGACACTGGTACCTCAATCTATTTATGGATTCAAAATTAATATCCACGCCCAATTCAGCTCCCCAACTAGAAGCGACTGGGACGACTCATCCCTGTGCATTACAATCTACTGCAGAATCCTCTCGGAGCACAATCTCATACAAAGAGCAGAGTCACTGACTCAGCTACCCAAATAAGACACTCTATATCCAAGAGTGGCCATTGTGAGATGATTCTGCCTAAATCGTAGACGCTAATACAAGCCACTATTTATAGACAATAAAATCTGATCATGGATTAGCCATACCTCTAACCTATAATAGTATGTGACTACCCAGCCCTTAACCCCGCTGCATTTCGTAATTCTCCACAACCCGCTTACAGCAGCATCATGCCCGAGGAGTAGAGCCACTGACTCAGCTACCCAAATCAGCGCCTCCATTTCCAAAAGCAGCGACTCTGCCTTGACCCTGAAAGCTCAGTCTATTTATTGATAATAAACTATGATCCAGGCCCAGTTCAGCTTCCCAACTATATGCGACTGGGACTACTAAATCCCCTTCATTACAATCCACAGCAGAATCATCTCTTAGCAAAATCTCATACAAAGAGCAGAGTCACTGACTCAGCTACCCAAATCCGACACTCTATATCCAAGAAGAGTGGCCATTGTGAGTTGATTCTGCCTAAATCCTAGACGCTAATACAAGCCACTATTTATAGACAATAAAAACTGATCGTGGATTAGCCATACCTCTAACCTATAATAGTATGTGACTACCCAGCCCTTAACCCCGCTGTATTTCGTAATTCTCCACGACCCGCTTACAGCAGCATCATGCCCGAGGAGTAGAGCCGCTGACTCAGCTACCCAAATCAGCGCCTCCATTTCCAAAAGCAGCGACTCTGCCTTGACCCTGAAAGCTCAGTCTATTTATTGATTATAAACTATGATCCAGGCCCAGTTCAGCTTCCCAACTATATGCGACTGGGACTACTAAATCCCCTTTATTACAATCCACAGCAGAATCATCTCTTAGCACAATCACATATAAAGAGCAGAGTCACTGACTCAGCTACCCAAATCAGACACTCTATATCCAGGAAGAGCGGCCATTGTGAGTTGATTCAGCCTAAATCCTAGACGCTAATTCAAGCCACTATTTATAGATTATAACAACTGATCCTGGATTCGCTATAACTCTAACGTATAATAGTATGCGACTACTCAGCGCCAAACCGCCTTGCATTTTGCATTTCGAAACACTTCAGAATACGCTTCCAGCAGTACCACACCAGAGGATAAGAACCACTGACTCAGCTACCCAAATTAGCGCCTCCATTTCCAAGAGCAGCGACTCTGCCTTGACACTGGTACCTCAATCTATTTATGGATTAAAAACTAATATCCACGCCTAATTCAGGTCCCCAACTAGAAGCGACTGGGACGACTCATCCCTGTGCATTACAATCTACTGCAGAATCCTCTCGGAGCACAATCTCATACAAAGAGCAGAGTCACTGACTCAGCTACCCAAATCAGACACTCTATATCCAAGAAGAGTGGCCATTGTGAGTTGATTCTGCCTAAATCCTAGACGCTAATACAAGCCACTATTTATAGACAATAAAAACTGATCGTGGATTAGCCATACCCCTAACCTATAATAGTATGTGACTACCCAGCCCTTAACCCCGCTGTATTTCGTAATTCTCCACAACCCGCTTACAGCAGCATCATGCCCGAGGAGTAGAGCCACTGACTCAGCTACCCAAATCAGCGCCTCCATTTCCAAAAGCAGCGACTCTGCCTTGACCCTGAAAGCTCAGTCTATTTATTGATTATAAACTATGATCCAGGCCCAGTTCAGCTTCCCAACTATATGCGACTGGGACTACTAAATCCCCTTTATTACAATCCACAGCAGAATCATCTCTTAGCACAATCACATATAAAGAGCAGAGTCACTGACTCAGCTACCCAAATCAGACACTCTATATCCAGGAAGAGCGGCCATTGTGAGTTGATTCAGCCTAAATCCTAGACGCTAATTCAAGCCACTATTTATAGATTATAACAACTGATCCTGGATTCGCTATAACTCTAACGTATAATAGTATGCGACTACTCAGCGCCAAACCGCCTTGCATTTTGCATTTCGAAACACTTCAGAATACGCTTCCAGCAGTACCACACCAGAGGATAAGAACGACTGACTCAGCTACCCAAATTAGCGCCTCCATTTCCAAGAGCAGTGACTCTGCCTTGACACTGGTACCTCAATCTATTTATGGATTAAAAACTAATATCCACGCCTAATTCAGCTCCCCAACTAGAAGCGACTGGGACGACTCATCCCTTTGCATTACAATCTACTGCAGAATCCTCTCATAGCACAATCTCATACAAAGAGCAGAGTCACTGACTCAGCTACCCAAATCAGACACTCTATATCCAAGAAGAGTGGCCATTGTGAGTTGATTCTGCTTAAATCCTAGACGCTAATACAAGCCACTATTTATAGACAATAAAAACTGATCGTGGATTAGCCATACCTCTAACCTATAATAGTATGTGAGTACCCAGCCCTTAACCCCGCTGCATTTCGTAATTCTCCACAACCCGCTTACAGCAGCATCATGCTCGAGGAGTAGAGACACTGACTCAACTACCCAAATCAGCGCCTCCATTTCCAAGAGCAGCGACTCTGCCTTGACCCTGAAAGCTCAGTCTATTTATTGATTATAAACTATGATCCAGGCCCAGTTCAGCTTCCCAACTATATGGGACTGGGACTACTCAATTCCCTTTATTACAATCCACAGCAGAATCATCTCTTAGCACAATCTCATACAAAGAGCAGAGTTACTGACTCAGCTAACTAAATCAGACACTCTATATCCAAGACGAGCGGCCATTGTGAGTTGATTCTGCCTAAATTCTAGACGCTAATACAAGCCACTATTTATAGATTATAAAAACTGATCCTGGATTCGCTATATCTCTAACGTATAATAGTATGCGACTACTCAGCGCCAAACCGCCTTGCATTTCGCATTTCGAAACACTTCAGAACATGCTTTCAGCAGTACCACACCCGAGGATAAGAGCCACTGACTCAGCTACCCAAATCAGCGCCTCCATTTCCAAGAGCAGCGACTCTGCCTTGACACTGGTACCTCAATCTATTTATGGATTAAAAACTAATATCCACGCCTAATTCAGCTCCCCAACTAGAAGCGACTGGGACGACTCATCCCTGTGCATTACAATCTACTGCAGAATCCTCTCGGAGCACAATCTCATACAAAGAGCAGAGTCACTGACTCAGCTACCCAAATCAGACACTCTATATCCAAGAAGAGTGGCCATTGTGAGTTGATTCTGCCTAAATCGTAGACGCTAATACAAGCCACTATTTATAGACAATAAAATCTGATCATGGATTAGCCATACCTCTAACCTATAATAGTATGTGACTACGCAGCCCTTAACCCCGCTGCATTTCGTAATTCTCCACAACCCGCTTACAGCAGCATCATGCCCGAGGAGTAGAGACACTGACTCAGCTACCCAAATCAGCGCCTCCATTTTCAAAAGCAGCGACTCTGCCTTGACCCTGAAAGCTCAGTCTATTTATTGATTATAAACCATGATCCAGTCTTAGTTCAGCTTCCTAACTATATGGGACTGGAACTACTCAATCCCCTTTATTACAATCCACAGCAGAATCATCTCTTAGCACAATCTCATACAAAGAGCAGAGTTACTGACTCAGCTACCCAAATCAGCGCCTCCATTTCCATGAACAGCGACTCTGCCTTGACCCTGAAAGCTCAGTCTATTTATTGATTATAAACTATGATCCAGGCCCAGTCAGGTTCCCAACTATATGCGACTGGGACTACTCAATTCCCTTTATTACAATCCACAGCAGAATCATCTCTTAGCACAATCTCATACAAAGAGCAGAGTTACTGACTCAGCTACCTAAATCAGACACTCTATATCCAAGACGAGCGGCCATTGTGAGTTGATTCTGCCTAAATTCTAGACGCTAATACAAGCCACTATTTATAGATTATAAAAACTGATCCTGGATTCGCTATATCTCTAACGTATAATAGTATGCGACTACTCAGCGCCAAACCGCCTTGCATTTCGCATTTCGAAACACTTCAGAACACGCTTTCTGCAGTACCACACCCGAGGATAAGAGCCACTGACTCAGCTACCCAGATCAGCGCCTCCATTTCCAAGAGCAGCGACTCTGCCTTGACACTGGTACCTCAATCTATTTATGGATTAAAAACTAATATCCACGCCTAATTCAGCTACCCAACTAAAAGCGACTGGGACGACTCATCCCTGTGCATTACAATCTACTGCAGAATCCTCTCATAGCACAATCTCATACAAAGAGCAGAGTCACTGACTCAGCTACCCAAATCAGACACTCTATATCCAAGAAGAGTGGCCATTGTGAGTTGATTCTGCCTAAATACTAGACGCTAATACAAGCCACTATTTATAGACAATAAAAACTGATCGTGGATTAGCCATACCTCTAACCTATAATATTATGTGACTACCCAGCCCTTAACCCCGCTGCATTTCGTAATTCTCCACAACCCGCTTACAGCAGCATCATGCCCGAGGAGTAGAGCCACTGACTGAGCTACCCAAATCAGCGCCTCCATTTCCAAGAGCAGCGACTCTGCCTTGACCCAGAAAGCTCAGTCTATTTATTGATTATAAACTATGATCCAGGCCCAGTTCAGGTTCCCAACTATATGCGACTGGGACTACTCAATCCCCTTTATTACAATCCACAGCAGAATCATCTCTTAGCACAATCTCATACAAAGAGCAGAGTTACTGACTCAGCTACCTAAATCAGACACTCTATATCCAAGAAGAGCGGCCATTGTGAGTTGATTCTGCCTAAATCCTAGACGCTAATACAAGCCACTATTTATAGATTATAAAAACTGATCCTGGATTCGCTATAACTTTAACGTATAATAGTATGCGACTACTCAGCGCCAAACCGCCTTGCATTTCGCATTTTGAAACACTTCAGAACACGCTTCCAGCAGTACCACACCCGGGGATAAGAGCCACTGACTCAGCTACCCAAATCAGCGCCTCCATTTCCAAGAGCAGCGACTCTGCCTTGACACTGGTACCTCAATCTATTTATGGATTCAAAATTAATATCCACGCCCAATTCAGCTCCCCAAATAGAAGCAACTTGGACGACTCAACCCTGTGCATTACAATCTACTGCAGAATCCTCTCATAGCACAATCTCATACAAAGAGCAGAGTCACTGACTCAGCTACCCAAATCAGACACTCTATATCCAAGAAGAGTGGCCATTGTGAGTTGATTCTGCCTAAATCCTAGACGCTAACACAAGCCACTATTTAGAGACAATAAAAACTGATCGTGGATTAGCCATACCTCTAACCTATAATAGTATGTGACTACCCAGCCCTTAACCCCGCTGCATTTTGTAATTCCCCACAACCCGCTTACAGCAGCATCATGCCCGAGGAGTAGAGACACTGACTCAGCTACCCAAATCAGCGCCTCCATTTCCAAAAGCAACAACTCTGCCTTGACCCTGAAAGCTCAGTCTATTTATTGATTATAAACTATGATCCAGGCCCAGTTCAGCTTCCCAACTATATGCGACTGGGACTACTAAATCCCCTTTATTACAATCCACAGCAGAATCATCTCTTAGCACAATGGCATACAAAGAGCAGAGTTACTGACTCAGCTACCTAAATCAGACACTCTATATCCAAGAAGAGCGGCCATTGTGAGTTGATTCTTCCTAAATCCTAGACGCTAACTCAAGCCACTATTTATAGATTATAAAAACTGATCGTGGATTCGCTATAACTCTAACGTATAATAGTATGCGACTACTCAGCGCCAAACCGCCTTGCATTTCGCATTTCGAAACACTTCAGAACACGCTTCCAGCAGTACCACACCCGAGGATAAGAGCCACTGACTCAGCTACCCATATCAGCGCCTCCATTTCCAAGAGCAGCGACTCTGCCTTGACACTCGTACCTCAATCTATTTATGGATTCAAAATTAATATCCACGCCCAATTCAGCTCCCCAAATAGAAGCGACTGGGACGACTCAACCCTGTGCATTACAATCTAGTGCAGAATCCTGTTATAGCACAATCTCATACAAAGAGCAGAGTCACTGACTCAGCTACCCAAATCAGACACTCTATATCCAAGAAGAGCGGCCATTGTGAGTTGATTCTGCCTAAATCCTAGACGCTAATTCAAGCCACTATTTATTGATTATAAAAACTGATCCTGGATTCGCTATAACTCTAACGTATAATAGTATGCAACTACTCAGCACCAAACCGCCTTGCATTTTGCATTTCGAAACACTTCAGAACACGCTTCCAGCAGTACCACACCAGAGGATAAGAACCACTGACTCAGCTACCCAAATTAGCGCCTCCATTTCCAAGAGCAGCGACTCTGCCTTGACACTGGTACCCCAATCTATTTATGGATTAAAAACTAATATCTACGCCTAATTCAGGTCCCCAACTAGAAGCGACTGGGACGACTCATCCCTGTGCATTACAATCTACTGCAGAATCCTCTCGGAGCACAATCTCATACAAAGAGCAGAGTCACTGACTCAGCTACCTAAATCAGACACACTATATCCAAGAAGAGCGGCCATTGTGAGTTGATTCTGCCTAAATCCTAGACGCTAATACAAGCAACTATTTGTAGATTATAAAAACTGATCATGGATTCGCTATATCTCTAATGTATAATAGTATGCGACTACTCAGCGCCAAACCGCCTTGCATTTCGCATTTCGAAACACTTCAGAACACGCTTCCAGCAGTACCACACCCGAGGATAAGAGCCACTGACTCAGCTACCCAAATCAGCGCCTCCAGTCCAAGAGCAGCGACTCTGCCTTGACACTCGTACCTCAATCTATTTATGGATTCAAAATTAATATCCACGCCCAATTCAGCTCCCCAACTAGAAGCGACTGGGACGACTCAACCCTGTGCATTACAATCTACTGCAGAATCCTCTTATAGCACAATCTCATACAAAGAGCAGAGTCACTGACTCAGCTACCCAAATCAGACACTCTATATCCAAGAAGAGTGGCCATTGTGAGTTGATTCTGCCTAAATCGTAGACGCTAATACAAGCCACTATTTATAGACAATAAAATCTGATCATGGATTAGCCATACCTCTAACCTATAATAGTATGTGACTACGCAGCCCTTAACCCCGCTGCATTTCGTAATTCTCCACAACCCGCTTACAGCAGCATCATGCCCGAGGAGTAGAGACACTGACTCAGCTACTCAAATCAGCGCCTCCATTTTCAAAAGCAGCGACTCTGCCTTGACCCTGAAAGCTCAGTCTATTTATTGATTATAAACTATGATCCAGGCCCAGTTCAGCTTCCCAACTATATGCGACTGGGACTACTAAATCCCCTTTATTACAATCCACAGCAGAATCATCTCTTAGCACAATCTCATACAAAGAGCAGAGTCACTGACTCAGCTACCCAAATCAGACACTCTATATCCAGGAAGAGCGGCCATTGTGAGTTGATTCTGCCTAAATCCTAGACGCTAATTCAAGCCACTATTTATAGATTATAAAAACTGATCCTGGATTCGCTATAACTCTAACGTATAATAGTATGCGACTACTGAGCGCCAAACCGCCTTGCATTTTGCATTTCGAAACACTTCAGAACACGCTTCCAGCAGTACCACACCAGAGGATAAGAACCACTGACTCAGCTACCCAAATCAGCGCCTCCATTTCCAAGAGCAGCGACTCGGCCTTGACACTGGTACCTCAATCTATTTATGGATTAAAAACTAATATCCACGCCTAATTCAGCTCCCCAACTAGAAGCGACTGGGACGACTTATCCCTGTGCATTACAATCTACTGCAGAATCCTCTCATAGCACAATCTCATACAAAGAGCAGAGTCACTGACTCAGCTACCCAAATCAGACACTCTATATCCAAGAAGAGTGGCCATTGTGAGTTGATTCTGCTTAAATCCTAGACGCTAATACAAGCCACTATTTATAGACAATAAAAACTGATCGTGGATTAGCCATACAGCTAACCTATATTAGTATGTGAGTACCCTGCCCTTAACCCCGCTGCATTTCGTAATTCTCCACAACCCGCTTACAGCAGCATCATGCCCGAGGAGTAGAGCCACTAACTCAGCTACCCAAATCAGCGCCTCCATTTCCAAGAGCAGCGACTCAGCCTTGACTCTGAAAGCTCAGTCTATTTATTGATTATAAACCATGATCCAGTCTTAGTTCAGCTTCCTAACTATATGGGACTGGAACTACTCAATCCCCTTTATTACAATCCACAGCAGAATCATCTCTTAGCACAATCTCATACAAAGAGCAGAGTTACTGACTCAGCTACCCAAATCAGCGCCTCCATTTCCATGAACAGCGACTCTGCCTTGACCCTGAAAGCTCAGTCTATTTATTGATTATAAACTATGATCCAGGCCCAGTCAGGTTCCCAACTATATGCGACTGGGACTACTCAATTCCCTTTATTACAATCCACAGCAGAATCATCTCTTAGCACAATCTCATACAAAGAGCAGAGTTACTGACTCAGCTACCTAAATCAGACACTCTATATCCAAGACGAGCGGCCATTGTGAGTTGATTCTGCCTAAATTCTAGACGCTCATACAAGCCACTATTTATAGATTATAAAAACTGATCCTGGATTCGCTATATCTCTAACGTATAATAGTATGCGACTACTCAGCGCCAAACCGCCTTGCATTTCGCATTTCGAAACACTTCAGAACACGCTTTCTGCAGTACCACACCCGAGGATAAGAGCCACTGACTCAGCTACCCAGATCAGCGCCTCCATTTCCAAGAGCAGCGACTCGGCCTTGACACTGGTACCTCAATCTATTTATGGATTAAAAACTAATATCCACGCCTAATTCAGCTACCCAACTAAAAGCGACTGGGACGACTCATCCCTGTGCATTACAATCTACTGCAGAATCCTCTCATAGCACAATCTCATACAAAGAGCAGAGTCACTGACTCAGCTACCCAAATCAGACACTCTATATCCAAGAAGAGTGGCCATTGTGAGTTGATTCTGCCTAAATACTAGACGCTAATACAAGCCACTATTTATAGACAATAAAAACTGATCGTGGATTAGCCATACCTCTAACCTATAATATTATGTGACTACCCAGCCCTTAACCCCGCTGCATTTCGTAATTCTCCACAACCCGCTTACAGCAGCATCATGCCCGAGGAGTAGAGCCACTGACTGAGCTACCCAAATCAGTGCCACCATTTCCAAGAGCAGCGACTCTGCCTTGACCCAGAAAGCTCAGTCTATTTATTGATTATAAACTATGATCCAGGCCCAGTTCAGGTTCCCAACTATATGCGACTGGGACTACTCAATCCCCTTTATTACAATCCACAGCAGAATCATCTCTTAGCACAATCTCATACAAAGAGCAGAGTTACTGACTCAGCTACCTAAATCAGACACTCTATATCCAAGAAGAGCGGCCATTGTGAGTTGATTCTGCCTAAATCCTAGACGCTAATACAAGCCACTATTTATAGATTATAAAAACTGATCCTGGATTCGCTATAACTTTAACGTATAATAGTATGCGACTACTCAGCGCCAAACCGCCTTGCATTTCGCATTTTGAAACACTTCAGAACACGCTTCCAGCAGTACCACACCCGGGGATAAGAGCCACTGACTCAGCTACCCAAATCAGCGCCTCCATTTCCAAGAGCAGCGACTCTGCCTTGACACTGGTACCTCAATCTATTTATGGATTCAAAATTAATATCCACGCCCAATTCAGCTCCCCAAATAGAAGCAACTTGGACGACTCAACCCTGTGCATTACAATCTACTGCAGAATCCTCTCATAGCACAATCTCATACAAAGAGCAGAGTCACTGACTCAGCTACCCATATCAGACACTCTATATCCAAGAAGAGTGGCCATTGTGAGTTGATTCTGCCTAAATCCTAGACGCTAACACAAGCCACTATTTATAGACAATAAAAACTGATCGTGGATTAGCCATACCTCTAACCTATAATAGTATGTGACTACCCAGCCCTTAACCCCGCTGCATTTTGTAATTCTCCACAACCCGCTTACAGCAGCATCATGCCCGAGGAGTAGAGACACTGACTCAGCTACCCAAATCAGCGCCTCCATTTCCAAAAGCAACAACTCTGCCTTGACCCTGAAAGCTCAGTCTATTTATTGATTATAAACTATGATCCAGGCCCAGTTCAGCTTCCCAACTATATGCGACTGGGACTACTAAATCCCCTTTATTACAATCCACAGCAGAATCATCTCTTAGCACAATCTCATACAAAGAGCAGAGTTACTGACTCAGCTACCTAAATCAGACACTCTATATCCAAGAAGAGCGGCCATTGTGAGTTGATTCTGCCTAAATCCTAGACGCTAACTCAAGCCACTATTTATAGATTATAAAAACTGATCGTGGATCCGCTATAACTCTAACGTATAATAGTATGCGACTACTCAGCGCCAAACCGCCTTGCATTTCGCATTTCGAAACACTTCAGAACACGCTTCCAGCAGTACCACACCCGAGGATAAGAGCCACTGACTCAGCTACCCATATCAGCGCCTCCATTTCCAAGAGCAGCGACTCTGCCTTGACACTCGTACCTCAATCTATTTATGGGTTCAAAATTAATATCCACGCCCAATTCAGCTCCCCAACTAGAAGCGACTGGGACGACTCAACCCTGTGCATTACAATCTAGTGCAGAATCCTGTTATAGCACAATCTCATACAAAGAGCAGAGTCACTGACTCAGCTACCCAAATCAGACACTCTATATCCAAGAAGAGCGGCCATTGTGAGTTGATTCTGCCTAAATCCTAGACGCTAATTCAAGCCACTATTTATTGATTATAAAAACTGATCCTGGATTCGCTATAACTCTAACGTATAATAGTATGCAACTACTCAGCGCCAAACCGCCTTGCATTTTGCATTTCGAAACACTTCAGAACACGCTTCCAGCAGTACCACACCAGAGGATAAGAACCACTGACTCAGCTACCCAAATTAGCGCCTCCATTTCCAAGAGCAGCGACTCTGCCTTGACACTGGTACCTCAATCTATTTATGGATTAAAAACTAATATCCACGCCTAATTCAGGTCCCCAACTAGAAGCGACTGGGACGACTCATCCCTGTGCATTACCATCTACTGCAGAATCCTCTCGGAGCACAATCTCATACAAAGAGCAGAGTCACTGACTCAGCTACCCAAATCAGACACTCTATATCCAAGAAGAGTGGCCATTGTGAGTTGATTCTGCCTAAACCCTAGACGCTAATACAAGCCACTATTTATAGACAATAAAAACTGATTGTGGATTAGCCATACCTCTAACCTATAATAGTATGTGACTACCCAGCCCTTAACCCCGCTGCATTTCGTAATTCTCCACAACCCGCTTACAGCAGCATCATGCCCGAGGAGTAGAGCCACTGACTCAGCTACCCAAATCAGCGCCTCCATTTCCAAAAGCAGCGACTCTGCCTTGACCCTGAAAGCTCAGTCTATTTATTGATTATAAACTATGATCCAGGCCCAGTTCAGCTTCCCAACTATATGCGACTGGGACTACTAAATCCCCTTTATTACAATCCACAGCAGAACCATCTCTTAGCACAATCTCATACAAAGAGCAGAGTCACTGACTCAGCTACCCAAATCAGACACTCTATATCCAGGAAGAGCGGCCATTGTGAGTTGATTCTGCCTAAATCCTAGACGCTAATTCAAGCCACTATTTATAGATTATAAAAACTGATCCTGGATTCGCTATAACTCTAACGTATAATAGTATGCGACTACTCAGCGCCAAACCGCCTTGCATTTTGCATTTCGAAACACTTCAGAACACGCTTCCAGCAGTACCACACCAGAGGATAAGAACCACTTACTCAGCTACCCAAATTAGCGCCTCCATTTCCAAGAGCAGTGACTCTGCCTTGACACTGATACCTCAATCTATTTATGGATTAAAAACTAATATCCACGCCTAATTCAGCTCCCCAACTAGAAGCGACTGGGACGACTTATCCCTGTGCATTACAATCTACAGTAGAATCCTCTCATAGCACAATCTCATACAAAGAGCAGAGTCACTGACTCAGCTACCCAAATCAGACACTCTATATCCAAGAAGAGTGGCCATTGTGAGTTGATTCTGCTTAAATCCTAGACGCTAATACAAGCCACTATTTATAGACAATAAAAACTGATCGTGGATTAGCCATACCGCTAACCTATATTAGTATGTGAGTACCCAGCCCTTAACCCCGCTGCATTTCGTAATTCTCCACAACCCGCTTACAGCAGCATCATGCCCGAGGAGTAGAGCCACTGACTCAGCTACACAAATCAGCGCCTCCATTTCCAAGAACAGCGACTCAGCCTTGACTCTGAAAGCTCAGTCTATTTATTGATTATAAACCATGATCCAGTCCCAGTTCAGCTTCCCAACTATATGGGACTGGGACTACTCAATTCCCTTTATTACAATCCACAACAGAATCATCTCTTAGCACAATCTCATACAAAGAGCAGAGTTACTGACTCAGCTACCCAAATCAGACACTCTATATCCAAGAAGAGCGGCCATTGTGAGTTGATTCTGCCTAAATCCTAGACGCTAATACAAGCCACTATTTATAGATTATAAAAACTGATCCTGGATTCGCTATATCTCTAACGTATAATAGTATGCGACTACTCAGCGCCAAACCGCCTTGCATTTCGCATTTCGAAACACTTCAGAACACGCTTCCAGCAGTACCACACCCGAGGATAAGAGCAACTGACTCAGCTATCCAAATCAGCGCCACCATTTCCAAGAGCAGCGACTCTGCCTTGACACTGGTACCTCAATCTATTTATGGATTAAAAACTAATATCCACGCCTAATTCAGCTACCCAACTAGAAGCGACTGGGACGACTCATCCCTGTGCATTACAATCTACTGCAGAATCCTCTCATAGCTCAGTCTATTTATTGATTATAAACCATGATCCAGTCTTAGTTCAGCTTCCTAACTATATGGGACTGGGACTACTCAATCCCCTTTATTACAATCCACAGCAGAATCATCTCTTATCACAATCTCATACAAAGAGCAGAGTTACTGACTCAGCTACCCAAATCAGCGCCTCCATTTCCATGAACAGCGACTCTGCCTTGACCCTGAAAGCTCAGTCTATTTATTGATTATAAACTATGATCCAGGCCCAGTCAGGTTCCCAACTATATGCGACTGGGACTACTCAATTCCCTTTATTACAATCCACAGCAGAATCATCTCTTAGCACAATCTCATACAAAGAGCAGAGTTACTGACTCAGCTACCTAAATCAGACACTCTATATCCAAGAAGAGTGGCCATTGTGAGTTGATTCTGCCTAAATACTAGACGCTAATACAAGCCACTATTTATAGACAATAAAAACTGATCGTGGATTAGCCAAACTTCTAACCTATAATATTATGTGACTACCCAGCCCTTAACCCCGCTGCATTTCGTAATTCTCCACAACCCGCTTACAGCAGCATCATGCCCGAGGAGTAGAGCCACTGACTCAGCTACCCAAATCAGCGCCTCCATTTCCAAGAGCAGCGACTCTGCCTTGACCCTGAAAGCTCAGTCTATTTATTGATTATAAACTATGATCCAGGCCCAGTTCAGGTTCCCAACTATATGCGACTGGGACTACTCAATCCCCTTTATTACAATCCACAGCAGAATCATCTCTTAGCACAATCTCATACAAAGAGCAGAGTTACTGACTCAGCTACCTAAATCAGACACTCTATATCCAAGAAGAGGGACCATTGTGAGTTGATTCTGCCTAAATCCTAGACGCTAATACAAGCCACTATTTATAGATTATAAAAACTGATCCTGGATTCGCTATAACTTTAACGTATAATAGTATGCGACTACTCAGCGCCAAACCGCCTTGCATTTCGCATTTTGAAACACTTCAGAACACGCTTCCAGCAGTACCACACCCGGGGATAAGAGCCACTGACTCAGCTACCCAAATCAGCGTATCCATTTCCAAGAGCAGCGACTCTGCCTTGACACTGGTACCTCAATCTATTTATGGATTCAAAATTAATATCCACGCCCAATCAGCTCCCCAAATAGAAGCAACTGGGACGACTCAACCCTGTGCATTACAATCTACTGCAGAATCCTCTCATAGCACAATCTCATACAAAGAGCAGAGTCACTGACTCAGCTACCCAAATCAGACACTCTATATCCAAGAAGAGTGGCCATTGTGAGTTGATTCTGCCTAAATCCTAGACGCTAACACAAGCCACTATTTAGAGACAATAAAAACTGATCGTGGATTAGCCATACCTCTAACCTATAATAGTATGTGACTACCCAGCCCTTAACCCCGCTGCATTTTGTAATTCTCCACAACCCGCTTACAGCAGCATCATGCCCGAGGAGTAGAGACACTGACTCAGCTACCCAAATCAGCGCCTCCATTTCCAAAAGCAACAACTCTGCCTTGACCCTGAAAGCTCAGTCTATTTATTGATTATAAACTATGATCCAGGCCCAGTTCAGCTTCCCAACTATATGCGACTGGGACTACTAAATCCCCTTTATTACAATCCACAGCAGAATCATCTCTTAGCACAATGGCATACAAAGAGCAGAGTTACTGACTCAGCTACCTAAATCAGACACTCTATATCCAAGAAGAGCGGCCATTGTGAGTTGATTCTTCCTAAATCCTAGACGCTAACTCAAGCCACTATTTATAGATTATAAAAACTGATCGTGGATTCGCTATAACTCTAACGTATAATAGTATGCGACTACTCAGCGCCAAACCGCCTTGCATTTCGCATTTCGAAACACTTCAGAACACGCTTCCAGCAGTACCACACCCGAGGATAAGAGCCACTGACTCAGCTACCCATATCAGCGCCTCCATTTCCAAGAGCAGCGACTCTGCCTTGACACTCGTACCTCAATCTATTTATGGATTCAAAATTAATATCCACGCCCAATTCAGCTCCCCAAATAGAAGCGACTGGGACGACTCAACCCTGTGCATTACAATCTAGTGCAGAATCCTGTTATAGCACAATCTCATACAAAGAGCAGAGTCACTGACTCAGCTACCCAAATCAGACACTCTATATCCAAGAAGAGCGGCCATTGTGAGTTGATTCTGCCTAAATCCTAGACGCTAATTCAAGCCACTATTTATTGATTATAAAAACTGATCCTGGATTCGCTATAACTCTAACGTATAATAGTATGCAACTACTCAGCACCAAACCGCCTTGCATTTTGCATTTCGAAACACTTCAGAACACGCTTCCAGCAGTACCACACCAGAGGATAAGAACCACTGACTCAGCTACCCAAATTAGCGCCTCCATTTCCAAGAGCAGCGACTCTGCCTTGACACTGGTACCCCAATCTATTTATGGATTAAAAACTAATATCTACGCCTAATTCAGGTCCCCAACTAGAAGCGACTGGGACGACTCATCCCTGTGCATTACAATCTACTGCAGAATCCTCTCGGAGCACAATCTCATACAAAGAGCAGAGTCACTGACTCAGCTACCTAAATCAGACACACTATATCCAAGAAGAGCGGCCATTGTGAGTTGATTCTGCCTAAATCCTAGACGCTAATACAAGCAACTATTTGTAGATTATAAAAACTGATCATGGATTCGCTATATCTCTAATGTATAATAGTATGCGACTACTCAGCGCCAAACCGCCTTGCATTTCGCATTTCGAAACACTTCAGAACACGCTTCCAGCAGTACCACACCCGAGGATAAGAGCCACTGACTCAGCTACCCAAATCAGCGCCTCCAGTCCAAGAGCAGCGACTCTGCCTTGACACTCGTACCTCAATCTATTTATGGATTCAAAATTAATATCCACGCCCAATTCAGCTCCCCAACTAGAAGCGACTGGGACGACTCAACCCTGTGCATTACAATCTACTGCAGAATCCTCTTATAGCACAATCTCATACAAAGAGCAGAGTCACTGACTCAGCTACCCAAATCAGACACTCTATATCCAAGAAGAGTGGCCATTGTGAGTTGATTCTGCCTAAATCGTAGACGCTAATACAAGCCACTATTTATAGACAATAAAATCTGATCATGGATTAGCCATACCTCTAACCTATAATAGTATGTGACTACGCAGCCCTTAACCCCGCTGCATTTCGTAATTCTCCACAACCCGCTTACAGCAGCATCATGCCCGAGGAGTAGAGACACTGACTCAGCTACTCAAATCAGCGCCTCCATTTTCAAAAGCAGCGACTCTGCCTTGACCCTGAAAGCTCAGTCTATTTATTGATTATAAACTATGATCCAGGCCCAGTTCAGCTTCCCAACTATATGCGACTGGGACTACTAAATCCCCTTTATTACAATCCACAGCAGAATCATCTCTTAGCACAATCTCATACAAAGAGCAGAGTCACTGACTCAGCTACCCAAATCAGACACTCTATATCCAGGAAGAGCGGCCATTGTGAGTTGATTCTGCCTAAATCCTAGACGCTAATTCAAGCCACTATTTATAGATTATAAAAACTGATCCTGGATTCGCTATAACTCTAACGTATAATAGTATGCGACTACTGAGCGCCAAACCGCCTTGCATTTTGCATTTCGAAACACTTCAGAACACGCTTCCAGCAGTACCACACCAGAGGATAAGAACCACTGACTCAGCTACCCAAATCAGCGCCTCCATTTCCAAGAGCAGCGACTCGGCCTTGACACTGGTACCTCAATCTATTTATGGATTAAAAACTAATATCCACGCCTAATTCAGCTCCCCAACTAGAAGCGACTGGGACGACTTATCCCTGTGCATTACAATCTACTGCAGAATCCTCTCATAGCACAATCTCATACAAAGAGCAGAGTCACTGACTCAGCTACCCAAATCAGACACTCTATATCCAAGAAGAGTGGCCATTGTGAGTTGATTCTGCTTAAATCCTAGACGCTAATACAAGCCACTATTTATAGACAATAAAAACTGATCGTGGATTAGCCATACAGCTAACCTATATTAGTATGTGAGTACCCTGCCCTTAACCCCGCTGCATTTCGTAATTCTCCACAACCCGCTTACAGCAGCATCATGCCCGAGGAGTAGAGCCACTAACTCAGCTACCCAAATCAGCGCCTCCATTTCCAAGAGCAGCGACTCAGCCTTGACTCTGAAAGCTCAGTCTATTTATTGATTATAAACCATGATCCAGTCTTAGTTCAGCTTCCTAACTATATGGGACTGGAACTACTCAATCCCCTTTATTACAATCCACAGCAGAATCATCTCTTAGCACAATCTCATACAAAGAGCAGAGTTACTGACTCAGCTACCCAAATCAGCGCCTCCATTTCCATGAACAGCGACTCTGCCTTGACCCTGAAAGCTCAGTCTATTTATTGATTATAAACTATGATCCAGGCCCAGTCAGGTTCCCAACTATATGCGACTGGGACTACTCAATTCCCTTTATTACAATCCACAGCAGAATCATCTCTTAGCACAATCTCATACAAAGAGCAGAGTTACTGACTCAGCTACCTAAATCAGACACTCTATATCCAAGACGAGCGGCCATTGTGAGTTGATTCTGCCTAAATTCTAGACGCTCATACAAGCCACTATTTATAGATTATAAAAACTGATCCTGGATTCGCTATATCTCTAACGTATAATAGTATGCGACTACTCAGCGCCAAACCGCCTTGCATTTCGCATTTCGAAACACTTCAGAACACGCTTTCTGCAGTACCACACCCGAGGATAAGAGCCACTGACTCAGCTACCCAGATCAGCGCCTCCATTTCCAAGAGCAGCGACTCGGCCTTGACACTGGTACCTCAATCTATTTATGGATTAAAAACTAATATCCACGCCTAATTCAGCTACCCAACTAAAAGCGACTGGGACGACTCATCCCTGTGCATTACAATCTACTGCAGAATCCTCTCATAGCACAATCTCATACAAAGAGCAGAGTCACTGACTCAGCTACCCAAATCAGACACTCTATATCCAAGAAGAGTGGCCATTGTGAGTTGATTCTGCCTAAATACTAGACGCTAATACAAGCCACTATTTATAGACAATAAAAACTGATCGTGGATTAGCCATACCTCTAACCTATAATATTATGTGACTACCCAGCCCTTAACCCCGCTGCATTTCGTAATTCTCCACAACCCGCTTACAGCAGCATCATGCCCGAGGAGTAGAGCCACTGACTGAGCTACCCAAATCAGTGCCACCATTTCCAAGAGCAGCGACTCTGCCTTGACCCAGAAAGCTCAGTCTATTTATTGATTATAAACTATGATCCAGGCCCAGTTCAGGTTCCCAACTATATGCGACTGGGACTACTCAATCCCCTTTATTACAATCCACAGCAGAATCATCTCTTAGCACAATCTCATACAAAGAGCAGAGTTACTGACTCAGCTACCTAAATCAGACACTCTATATCCAAGAAGAGCGGCCATTGTGAGTTGATTCTGCCTAAATCCTAGACGCTAATACAAGCCACTATTTATAGATTATAAAAACTGATCCTGGATTCGCTATAACTTTAACGTATAATAGTATGCGACTACTCAGCGCCAAACCGCCTTGCATTTCGCATTTTGAAACACTTCAGAACACGCTTCCAGCAGTACCACACCCGGGGATAAGAGCCACTGACTCAGCTACCCAAATCAGCGCCTCCATTTCCAAGAGCAGCGACTCTGCCTTGACACTGGTACCTCAATCTATTTATGGATTCAAAATTAATATCCACGCCCAATTCAGCTCCCCAAATAGAAGCAACTTGGACGACTCAACCCTGTGCATTACAATCTACTGCAGAATCCTCTCATAGCACAATCTCATACAAAGAGCAGAGTCACTGACTCAGCTACCCATATCAGACACTCTATATCCAAGAAGAGTGGCCATTGTGAGTTGATTCTGCCTAAATCCTAGACGCTAACACAAGCCACTATTTATAGACAATAAAAACTGATCGTGGATTAGCCATACCTCTAACCTATAATAGTATGTGACTACCCAGCCCTTAACCCCGCTGCATTTTGTAATTCTCCACAACCCGCTTACAGCAGCATCATGCCCGAGGAGTAGAGACACTGACTCAGCTACCCAAATCAGCGCCTCCATTTCCAAAAGCAACAACTCTGCCTTGACCCTGAAAGCTCAGTCTATTTATTGATTATAAACTATGATCCAGGCCCAGTTCAGCTTCCCAACTATATGCGACTGGGACTACTAAATCCCCTTTATTACAATCCACAGCAGAATCATCTCTTAGCACAATCTCATACAAAGAGCAGAGTTACTGACTCAGCTACCTAAATCAGACACTCTATATCCAAGAAGAGCGGCCATTGTGAGTTGATTCTGCCTAAATCCTAGACGCTAACTCAAGCCACTATTTATAGATTATAAAAACTGATCGTGGATCCGCTATAACTCTAACGTATAATAGTATGCGACTACTCAGCGCCAAACCGCCTTGCATTTCGCATTTCGAAACACTTCAGAACACGCTTCCAGCAGTACCACACCCGAGGATAAGAGCCACTGACTCAGCTACCCATATCAGCGCCTCCATTTCCAAGAGCAGCGACTCTGCCTTGACACTCGTACCTCAATCTATTTATGGGTTCAAAATTAATATCCACGCCCAATTCAGCTCCCCAACTAGAAGCGACTGGGACGACTCAACCCTGTGCATTACAATCTAGTGCAGAATCCTGTTATAGCACAATCTCATACAAAGAGCAGAGTCACTGACTCAGCTACCCAAATCAGACACTCTATATCCAAGAAGAGCGGCCATTGTGAGTTGATTCTGCCTAAATCCTAGACGCTAATTCAAGCCACTATTTATTGATTATAAAAACTGATCCTGGATTCGCTATAACTCTAACGTATAATAGTATGCAACTACTCAGCGCCAAACCGCCTTGCATTTTGCATTTCGAAACACTTCAGAACACGCTTCCAGCAGTACCACACCAGAGGATAAGAACCACTGACTCAGCTACCCAAATTAGCGCCTCCATTTCCAAGAGCAGCGACTCTGCCTTGACACTGGTACCTCAATCTATTTATGGATTAAAAACTAATATCCACGCCTAATTCAGGTCCCCAACTAGAAGCGACTGGGACGACTCATCCCTGTGCATTACCATCTACTGCAGAATCCTCTCGGAGCACAATCTCATACAAAGAGCAGAGTCACTGACTCAGCTACCCAAATCAGACACTCTATATCCAAGAAGAGTGGCCATTGTGAGTTGATTCTGCCTAAACCCTAGACGCTAATACAAGCCACTATTTATAGACAATAAAAACTGATTGTGGATTAGCCATACCTCTAACCTATAATAGTATGTGACTACCCAGCCCTTAACCCCGCTGCATTTCGTAATTCTCCACAACCCGCTTACAGCAGCATCATGCCCGAGGAGTAGAGCCACTGACTCAGCTACCCAAATCAGCGCCTCCATTTCCAAAAGCAGCGACTCTGCCTTGACCCTGAAAGCTCAGTCTATTTATTGATTATAAACTATGATCCAGGCCCAGTTCAGCTTCCCAACTATATGCGACTGGGACTACTAAATCCCCTTTATTACAATCCACAGCAGAACCATCTCTTAGCACAATCTCATACAAAGAGCAGAGTCACTGACTCAGCTACCCAAATCAGACACTCTATATCCAGGAAGAGCGGCCATTGTGAGTTGATTCTGCCTAAATCCTAGACGCTAATTCAAGCCACTATTTATAGATTATAAAAACTGATCCTGGATTCGCTATAACTCTAACGTATAATAGTATGCGACTACTCAGCGCCAAACCGCCTTGCATTTTGCATTTCGAAACACTTCAGAACACGCTTCCAGCAGTACCACACCAGAGGATAAGAACCACTTACTCAGCTACCCAAATTAGCGCCTCCATTTCCAAGAGCAGTGACTCTGCCTTGACACTGATACCTCAATCTATTTATGGATTAAAAACTAATATCCACGCCTAATTCAGCTCCCCAACTAGAAGCGACTGGGACGACTTATCCCTGTGCATTACAATCTACAGTAGAATCCTCTCATAGCACAATCTCATACAAAGAGCAGAGTCACTGACTCAGCTACCCAAATCAGACACTCTATATCCAAGAAGAGTGGCCATTGTGAGTTGATTCTGCTTAAATCCTAGACGCTAATACAAGCCACTATTTATAGACAATAAAAACTGATCGTGGATTAGCCATACCGCTAACCTATATTAGTATGTGAGTACCCAGCCCTTAACCCCGCTGCATTTCGTAATTCTCCACAACCCGCTTACAGCAGCATCATGCCCGAGGAGTAGAGCCACTGACTCAGCTACACAAATCAGCGCCTCCATTTCCAAGAACAGCGACTCAGCCTTGACTCTGAAAGCTCAGTCTATTTATTGATTATAAACCATGATCCAGTCCCAGTTCAGCTTCCCAACAATATGGGACTGGGACTACTCAATTCCCTTTATTACAATCCACAACAGAATCATCTCTTAGCACAATCTCATACAAAGAGCAGAGTTACTGACTCAGCTACCCAAATCAGACACTCTATATCCAAGAAGAGCGGCCATTGTGAGTTGATTCTGCCTAAATCCTAGACGCTAATACAAGCCACTATTTATAGATTATAAAAACTGATCCTGGATTCGCTATATCTCTAACGTATAATAGTATGCGACTACTCAGCGCCAAACCGCCTTGCATTTCGCATTTCGAAACACTTCAGAACACGCTTCCAGCAGTACCACACCCGAGGATAAGAGCAACTGACTCAGCTATCCAAATCAGCGCCACCATTTCCAAGAGCAGCGACTCTGCCTTGACACTGGTACCTCAATCTATTTATGGATTAAAAACTAATATCCACGCCTAATTCAGCTACCCAACTAGAAGCGACTGGGACGACTCATCCCTGTGCATTACAATCTACTGCAGAATCCTCTCATAGCTCAGTCTATTTATTGATTATAAACCATGATCCAGTCTTAGTTCAGCTTCCTAACTATATGGGACTGGGACTACTCAATCCCCTTTATTACAATCCACAGCAGAATCATCTCTTATCACAATCTCATACAAAGAGCAGAGTTACTGACTCAGCTACCCAAATCAGCGCCTCCATTTCCATGAACAGCGACTCTGCCTTGACCCTGAAAGCTCAGTCTATTTATTGATTATAAACTATGATCCAGGCCCAGTCAGGTTCCCAACTATATGCGACTGGGACTACTCAATTCCCTTTATTACAATCCACAGCAGAATCATCTCTTAGCACAATCTCATACAAAGAGCAGAGTTACTGACTCAGCTACCTAAATCAGACACTCTATATCCAAGAAGAGTGGCCATTGTGAGTTGATTCTGCCTAAATACTAGACGCTAATACAAGCCACTATTTATAGACAATAAAAACTGATCGTGGATTAGCCAAACTTCTAACCTATAATATTATGTGACTACCCAGCCCTTAACCCCGCTGCATTTCGTAATTCTCCACAACCCGCTTACAGCAGCATCATGCCCGAGGAGTAGAGCCACTGACTCAGCTACCCAAATCAGCGCCTCCATTTCCAAGAGCAGCGACTCTGCCTTGACCCTGAAAGCTCAGTCTATTTATTGATTATAAACTATGATCCAGGCCCAGTTCAGGTTCCCAACTATATGCGACTGGGACTACTCAATCCCCTTTATTACAATCCACAGCAGAATCATCTCTTAGCACAATCTCATACAAAGAGCAGAGTTACTGACTCAGCTACCTAAATCAGACACTCTATATCCAAGAAGAGGGACCATTGTGAGTTGATTCTGCCTAAATCCTAGACGCTAATACAAGCCACTATTTATAGATTATAAAAACTGATCCTGGATTCGCTATAACTTTAACGTATAATAGTATGCGACTACTCAGCGCCAAACCGCCTTGCATTTCGCATTTTGAAACACTTCAGAACACGCTTCCAGCAGTACCACACCCGGGGATAAGAGCCACTGACTCAGCTACCCAAATCAGCGTATCCATTTCCAAGAGCAGCGACTCTGCCTTGACACTGGTACCTCAATCTATTTATGGATTCAAAATTAATATCCACGCCCAATCAGCTCCCCAAATAGAAGCAACTGGGACGACTCAACCCTGTGCATTACAATCTACTGCAGAATCCTCTCATAGCACAATCTCATACAAAGAGCAGAGTCACTGACTCAGCTACCCACATCAGACACTCTATATCCAAGAAGAGTGGCCATTGTGAGTTGATTCTGCCTAAATCCTAGACGCTAATACAAGCCACTATTTATAGACAATAAAAACTGATAGTGGATTAGCCATACCTCTAACCTATAATAGTATGTGACTACCCAGCCCTTAACCCCGCTGCATTTCGTAATTCTCCACAACCCGCTTACAGCAGCATCATGCCCGAGGAGTAGAGACACTGACTCAGCTACCCAAATCAGCGCCTCCATTTCCAAAAGCAGCAACTCTGCCTTGACCCTGAAAGCTCAGTCTATTTATTGATTATAAACTATGATCCAGGCCCAGTTCAGCTTCCCAACTATATGCGACTGGGACTACTAAATCCTCTTTATTACAATCCACAGCAGAATCATCTCTTAGCACAATCTCATACAAAGAGCAGAGTCACTGACTCAGCTACCCAAATCAGACACTCTATATATAAGAAGAGCGGCCATTGTGAGTTGATTCTGCCTAAATCCTAGACGCTAATTCAAGCCACTATTTATAGATTATAAAAACTGATCCTGGATTCGCTATAACTCTAACGTATAATAGTATGCGACTACTCAGCGTCAAACCGCCTTGCATTTTGCATTTCGAAACACTTCAGAACACGCTTCCAGCAGTACCACACCAGAGGATAAGAACCACTGACTCAGCTACCCAAATTAGCGCCTCCATTTCCAAGAGCAGCGACTCTGCCTTGACACTGGTACCTCAATCTATTTATGGATTAAAAACTAATATCCACGCATAATTCAGGTCCCCAACTAGAAGCGACTGGGACGACTCATCCCTG
Organism: Triturus cristatus; assembly: GCF_964204655.1. NCBI lineage: Eukaryota > Metazoa > Chordata > Amphibia > Caudata > Salamandridae > Triturus > Triturus cristatus. Next base: position 1,473,095,876 of record NC_140591.1, on the reverse strand, counting down.
TGCATTACAATCTACTGCAGAATCCTCTCGGAGCACAATCTCATACAAAGAGCAGAGTCACTGACTCAGCTACCCAAATCAGACACTCTATATCCAAGAAGAGTGGCCATTGTGAGTTGATTCTGCCTAAATCCTAGACGCTAATACAAGCCACTATTTATAGACAATAAAAACTGATCGTGGATTAGCCATACCTCTAACCTATAATAGTATGTGACTACCCAGCCCTTAACCCCGCTGCATTTCGTAATTCTCCACAACCCGCTTACAGCAGCATCATGCCCGAGGAGTAGAGCCACTGACTCAGCTACCCAAATCAGCGCCTCCATTTCCAAAAGCAGCGACTCTGCCTTGACCCTGAAAGCTCAGTCTATTTATTGATTATAAACTATGATCCAGGCCCAGTTCAGCTTCCCAACTATATGCGACTGGGACTACTAAATCCCCTTTATTACAATCCACAGCAGAATCATCTCTTAGCACAATCTCATACAAAGAGCAGAGTCACTGACTCAGCTACCCAAATCAGACACTCTATATCCAGGAAGAGCGGCCATTGTGAGTTGATTCTGCCTAAATCCTAGACGCTAATTCAAGCCACTATTTATAGATTATAAAAACTGATCCTGGATTCGCTATAACTCTAACGTATAATAGTATGCGACTACTGAGCGCCAAACCGCCTTGCATTTTGCATTTCGAAACACTTCAGAACACGCTTCCAGCAGTACCACACCAGAGGATAAGAACCACTGACTCAGCTACCCAAATTAGCGCCTCCATTTCCAAGAGCTGTGACTCTGCCTTGACACTGGTACCTCAATCTATTTATGGATTAAAAACTAATATCCACGCCTAATTCAGCTCCCCAACTAGAAGCGACTGGGACGACTTATCCCTGTGCATTACAATCTACTGCAGAATCCTCTCATAGCACAATCTCATACAAAGAGCAGAGTCACTGACTCAGCTACCCACATCAGACACTCTATATCAGAGAAGAGTGGCCATTGTGAGTTGATTCTGCCTAAATCCTAGACGCTAATACAAGCCACTATTTATAGACAATAAAAACTGATCGTGGATTAGCCATACCTCTAACCTATAATAGTATGTGACTACCCAGCCCTTAACCCCGCTGCATTTCGTAATTCTCCACAACCCGCTTACAGCAGCATCATGCCCGAGGAGTAGAGACACTGACTCAGCTACCCAAATCAGCGCCTCCATTTCCAAAAGCAGCAACTCTGCCTTGACCCTGAAAGCTCAGTCTATTTATTGATTATAAACTATGATCCAGGCCCAGTTCAGCTTCCCAACTATATGCGACTGGGACTACTAAATCCCCTTTATTACAATCCACAGCAGAATCATCTCTTAGCACAATCTCATACAAAGAGCAGAGTCACTGACTCAGCTACCCAAATCAGACACTCTATATATAAGAAGAGCGGCCATTGTGAGTTGATTCTGCCTAAATCCTAGACGCTAATTCAAGCCACTATTTATAGATTATAAAAACTGATCCTGGATTCGCTATAACTCTAACGTATAATAGTATGCGACTACTCAGCGTCAAACCGCCTTGCATTTTGCATTTCGAAACACTTCAGAACACGCTTCCAGCAGTACCACACCAGAGGATAAGAACCACTGACTCAGCTACCCAAATTAGCGCCTCCATTTCCAAGAGCAGCGACTCTGCCTTGACACTGGTACCTCAATCTATTTATGGATTAAAAACTAATATCCACGCATAATTCAGGTCCCCAACTAGAAGCGACTGGGACGACTCATCCCTGTGCATTACAATCTACTGCAGAATCCTCTCGGAGCACAATCTCATACAAAGAGCAGAGTCACTGACTCAGCTACCCAAATCAGACACTCTATATCCAAGAAGAGTGGCCATTGTGAGTTGATTCTGCCTAAATCCTAGACGCTAATACAAGCCACTATTTATAGACAATAAAAACTGATCGTGGATTAGCCATACCTCTAACCTATAATAGTATGTGACTACCCAGCCCTTAACCCCGCTGCATTTCGTAATTCTCCACAACCCGCTTACAGCAGCATCATGCCCGAGGAGTAGAGCCACTGACTCAGCTACCCAAATCAGCGCCTCCATTTCCAAAAGCAGCGACTCTGCCTTGACCCTGAAAGCTCAGTCTATTTATTGATTATAAACTATGATCCAGGCCCAGTTCAGCTTCCCAACTATATGCGACTGGGACTACTCGATCCCCTTTATTACAATCCACAGCAGAATCATCTCTTAGCACAATCTCATACAAAGAGCAGAGTCAATGACTCAGCTACCCAAATCAGACACTCTATATCCAAGAAGAGCGGCCATTGTGAGTTGATTCTGCCTAAATCCTAGACGCTAATTCAAGCCACTATTTATAGATTATAAAAACTGATCCTGGATTCGCTATATTTCTAACGTTTAATAGTATGCAACTACTCAGCGCCAAACCGCCTTGCATTTTGCATTTCGAAACACTTCAGAACACGCTTCCAGCAGTACCACACCAGAGGATAAGAACCACTGCCTCAGCTACCCAAATTAGCGCCTCCATTTCCAAGAGCAGTGACTCTGCCTTGACACTGGTACCTCAATCAATTTATGGATTAAAAACTAATATCCACGCCTAATTCAGCTCCCCAACTAGAAGCGACTGGGACGACTCATCCCTGTGCATTACAATCTACTGCAGAATCCCCTCATAGCACAATCTCATACAAAGAGCAGAGTCACTGACTCAGCCACCCAAATTAGACACTCCATATCCAAGAAGAGTGGCCATTGTGAGTTGATTCTGCTTAAATCCTAGACGCTAATACAAGCCACTATTTATAGACAATAAAAACTGATCGTGGATTAGCCATACCTCTAACCTATAATAGTATGTGACTACCCAGCCCTTAACCCCGCTGCATTTCGTAATTCTCCACAACCCGCTTACAGCAGCATCATGCCCGAGGAGTAGAGCCACTGACTCAGCTACCCAAATCAGCGCCTCCATTTCCAAGAGCAGCGACTCAGCCTTGACTCTGAAAGCTCAGTCTATTTATTGATTATAAACCATGATCCAGTCCCAGTTCAGCTTCCCAACTATATGCGACTGGCACTACTCAATCCCCTTTATTACAATCCACAGCAGAATCATCTCTTAGCACAATCTCATACAAAGAGCAGAGTTACTGACACAGCTAACTAAATCAGACACTCTATATCCAAGACGAGCGGCCATTGTGAGTTGATTCTGCCTAAATTCTAGACGCTAAGACAAGCCACTATTTATAGATTATAAAAACTGATCCTGGATTCGCTATATCTCTAACGTATAATAGTATGCGACTACTCAGCGCCAAACCGCCTTGCATTTCGCATTTCGAAACACTTCAGAACACGCTTTCAGCAGTACCACACCCGAGGATAAGAGCCACTGACTCAGCTACCCAAATCAGCGCCTCCATTTCCAAGAGCAGCGACTCTGCCTTGACACTGGTGCATCAATCTATTTATGGATTAAAAACTAATATCCACGCCTAATTCAGCTCCCCAACTAGAAGCGACTGGGACGACTCATCCCAGTGCATTACAATCTACTGCAGAATCCTCTCATAGCACAATCTCATACAAAGAGCAGAGTCACTGACTCAGCTACCCAAATCAGACACTCTATATCCAAGAAGAGTGGCCATTGTGAGTTGATTCTGCCTCAATCCTAGACGCTAATACAAGCCACTATTTATAGACAATAAAAACTGATCGTGGATTAGCCATACCTCTAACCTATAATAGTATGTGACTACCCAGCCCTTAACCCCGCTGCATTTCGCAATTCTCCACAACCCGCTTACAGCAGCATCATGCCCGAGGAGTAGAGCCACTGACTCAGCTACCCAAATCAGCGCCTCCATTTCCATGAGCAGCGACTCTGCCTTGACCCTGAAAGCTCAGTCTATTTATTGATTATAAACTATGATCCAGGCCCAGTTCAGGTTCCCAACTATATGCGACTGGGACTACTCAATCCCCTTTATTACAATCCACAGCAGAATCATCTCTTAGCACAATCTCATACAAAGAGCAGAGTCACTGACTCAGCTACCCAAATCAGACACTCAATATCCAAGAAGAGTGGCAATTGTGAGTTGATTCTGCCTAAATCCTAGACGCTAATACAAGCCACTATTTATAGACAATAAAATCTGATCATGGATTAGCCATACCTCTAACCTATAATAGTATGTGACTACCCAGCCCTTAACCCCGCTGCATTTCGTAATTCTCCACAACCCGCTTACAGCAGCATCATGCCCGAGGAGTAGAGCCACTGACTCAGCTACCCAAATCAGCGCCTCCATTTCCAAGAACAGCGACTCAGCCTTGACTCTGAAAGCTCAGTCTATTTATTGATTATAAACTATGATCCAGGCCCAGTTCAGGTTCCCAACTATATGCGACTGGGACTACTCAATCCCCTTTATTACAATCCACAGCAGAATCATCTCTTAGCACAATCTCATACAAAGAGCAGAGTTACTGACTCAGCTACCCAAATCAGACACTCTATATCCAAGAAGAGCGGCCATTGTGAGTTGATTCTGCCTAAATCCTAGACGCTAATACAAGCCACTATTTATAGATTATAAAAACCGATCCTGGATTCGCTATATCTCTAACGTATAATAGTATGCGACTACTCAGCGCCAAACCGCCTTGCATTTCGCATTTCGAAACACTTCAGAACACGCTTCCAGCAGTACCACACCCGAGGATAAGAGCCACTGACTCAGCTACCCAAATCAGCGCCTCCATTTCCAAGAGCAGCGACTCTGCCTTGACACTGGTACCTCAATCTATTTATGGATTAAAAACTAATATCCACGCCTAATTCAGCTACCCAACTAGAAGCGACTGGGACGACTCATCCCTGTGCATTACAATCTACTGCAGAATCCTCTCATAGCTCAGTCTATTTATTGATTATAAACCATGATCCAGTCTTAGTTCAGCTTCCTAACTATATGGGACTGGGACTACTCAATCCCCTTTATTACAATCCACAGCAGAATCATCTCTTAGCACAATCTCATACAAAGAGCAGAGTTACTGACTCAGCTACCCAAATCAGCGCCTCCATTTCCATGAACAGCGACTCTGCCTTGACCCTGAAAGCTCAGTCTATTTATTGATTATAAACTATGATCCAGGCCCAGTCAGGTTCCCAACTATATGCGACTGGGACTACTCAATTCCCTTTATTACAATCCACAGCAGAATCATCTCTTAGCACAATCTCATACAAAGAGCAGAGTTACTGACTCAGCTACCTAAATCAGACACTCTATATCCAAGAAGAGCGGCCATTGTGAGTTGATTCTGCCTAAATACTAGACGCTAATACAAGCCACTATTTATAGACAATAAAAACTGATCGTGGATTAGCCATACTTCTAACCTATAATATTATGTGACTACCCAGCCCTTAACCCCGCTGCATTTCGTAATTCTCCACAACCCGCTTACAGCAGCATCATGCCCGAGGAGTAGAGCCACTGACTCAGCTACCCAAATCAGCGCCTCCATTTCCAAGAGCAGCGACTCTGCCTTGACCCTGAAAGCTCAGTCTATTTATTGATTATAAACTATGATCCAGGCCCAGTTCAGGTTCCCAACTATATGCGACTGGGACTACTCAATCCCCTTTATTACAATCCACAGCAGAATCATCTCTTAGCACAATCTCATACAAAGAGCAGAGTTACTAACTCAGCTACCTAAATCAGACACTCTATATCCAAGAAGAGCGGCCATTGTGAGTTGATTCTGCCTAAATCCTAGACGCTAATACAAGCCACTATTTATAGATTATAAAAACTGATCCTGGATTCGCTATAACTTTAACGTATAATAGTATGCGACTACTCAGCGCCAAACCGCCTTGCATTTCGCATTTTGAAACACTTCAGAACACGCTTCCAGCAGTACCACACCCGGGGACAAGAGCCACTGACTCAGCTACCCAAATCAGCGCCTCCATTTCCAAGAGCAGCGACTCTGCCTTGACACTGGTACCTCAATCTATTTATGGATTCAAAATTAATATCCACGCCCAATCAGCTCCCCAAATAGAAGCAACTGGGACGACTCAACCCTGTGCATTACAATCTACTGCAGAATCCTCTCATAGCACAATCTCATACAAAGAGCAGAGTCACTGACTCAGCTACCCACATCAGACACTCTATATCCAAGAAGAGTGGCCATTGTGAGTTGATTCTGCCTAAATCCTAGACGCTAATATAAGCCGCTATTTATAGACAATAAAAACTGATCGTGGATTAGCCATACCTCTAACCTATAATACTATGTCACTACCCAGCCCTTAACCCCGCTGCATTTCGTAATTCTCCACAACCCGCTTACAGCAGCATCATGCCCGAGGAGTAGAGCCACTGACTCAGCTACCCAAATCAGCGCCTCCATTTCCAAAAGCAGCGACTCTGCCTTGACCCTGAAAGCTCAGTCTATTTATTGATTATAAACTATGATCCAGGCCCAGTTCAGCTTCCCAACTATATGCGACTGGGACTACTAAATCCCCTTTATTACAATCCACAGCAGAATCATCTCTTAGCACAATCTCATACAAAGAGCAGAGTCACTGACTCAGCTACCCAAATCAGACACTCTATATCCAGGAAGAGCGGCCATTGTGAGTTGATTCTGCCTAAATCCTAGACGCTAATTCAAGCCACTATTTATAGATTATAAAAACTGATCCTGGATTCGCTATAACTCTAACGTATAATAGTATGCGACTACTGAGCGCCAAACCGCCTTGCATTTTGCATTTCGAAACACTTCAGAACACGCTTCCAGCAGTACCACACCAGAGGATAAGAACCACTGACTCAGCTACCCAAATTAGCGCCTCCATTTCCAAGAGCTGTGACTCTGCCTTGACACTGGTACCTCAATCTATTTATGGATTAAAAACTAATATCCAAGCCTAATTCAGCTCCCCAACTAGAAGCGACTGGGACGACTTATCCCTGTGCATTACAATCTACTGCAGAATCCTCTCATAGCACAATCTCATACAAAGAGCAGAGTCACTGACTCAGCTACCCAAATCAGACACTCTATATCCAAGAAGAGTGGCCATTGTGAGTTGATTCTGCTTAAATCCTAGACGCTAATACAAGCCACTATTTATAGACAATAAAAACTGATCGTGGATTAGCCATACCGCTAACCTATATTAGTATGTAAGTACCCAGCCCTTAACCCCGCTGTATTTCGTAATTCTCCACAACCCGCTTACAGCAGCATCATGCCCGAGGAGTAGAGACACTGACTCAGCTACCCAAATCAGTGCCTCCATTTCCAAGAGCAGCGACTCTGCCTTGACCCTGAAAGCTCAGTCTATTTATTGATTATAAACTATGATCCAGGCCCAGTTCAGCTTCCCAACTATATGCGACTGGGACTACTCGATCCCCTTTATTACAATCCACAGCAGAATCATCTCTTAGCACAATCTCATACAAAGAGCAGAGTCACTGACTCAGCTACCCAAATCAGACACTCTATATCCAAGAAGAGCGGCCATTGTGAGTTGATTCTGCCTAAATTCTAGACGCTAAGACAAGCCACTATTTATAGATTATAAAAACTGATCCTGGATTCGCTATATCTCTAACGTATAATAGTATGCGACTACTCAGCGCCAAACCGCCTTGCATTTCGCATTTCGAAACACTTCAGAACACGCTTTCAGCAGTACCACACCCGAGGATAAGAGCCACTGACTCAGCTACCCAAATCAGCGCCTCCATTTCCAAGAGCAGCGACTCTGCCTTGACACTGGTGCATCAATCTATTTATGGATTAAAAACTAATATCCACGCCTAATTCAGCTCCCCAACTAGAAGCGTCTGGGACGACTCATCCCAGTGCATTACAATCTACTGCAGAATCCTCTCATAGCACAATCTCATACAAAGAGCAGAGTCACTGACTCAGCTACCCAAATCAGACACTCTATATCCAAGAAGAGTGGCCATTGTGAGTTGATTCTGCCTAAATCCTAGACGCTAATACAAGCCACTATTTATAGACAATAAAAACTGATCGTGGATTAGCCATACCTCTAACCTATAATAGTATGTGACTACCCAGCCCTTAACCCCGCTGCATTTCGTAATTCTCCACAACCCGCTTACAGCAGCATCATGCCCGAGGAGTAGAGCCACTGACTCAGCTACCCAAATCAGCGCCTCCATTTCCATGAGCAGCGACTCTGCCTTGACCCTGAAAGCTCAGTCTATTTATTGATTATAAACTATGATCCAGGCCCAGTTCAGGTTCCCAACTATATGCGACTGGGACTACTCAATCCACTTTATTAAAATCCACAGCAGAATCATCTCTTAGCACAATCTCATACAAAGAGCAGAGTCACTGACTCAGCTACCCAAATCAGACACTCTATATCCAAGAAGAGTGGCCATTGTGAGTTGATTCTGCCTAAATCCTAGACGCTAATACAAGCCACTATTTATAGACAATAAAAACTGATCGTGGATTAGCCATACCTCTAACCTATAATAGTATGTGACTACCCAGCCCTTAACCTCGCTGCATTTCGCAATTCTCCACAACCCGCTTACAGCAGCATCATGCCCGAGGAGTAGAGCCACTGACTCAGCTACCCAAATCAGCGCCTCCATTTCCATGAGCAGCGACTCTGCCTTGACCCTGAAAGCTCAGTCTATTTATTGATTATAAACTACGATCCAGGCCCAGTTCAGGTTCCCAACTATATGCGACTGGGACTACTCAATCCCCTTTATTACAATCCACAGCAGAATCATCTCTTAGCACAATCTCATACAAAGAGCAGAGTTACTGACTCAGCTACCTAAATCAGACACACTATATCCAAGAAGAGCGGCCATTGTGAGTTGATTCTGCCTAAATCCTAGACGCTAATACAAGCAACTATTTATAGATTATAAAAACTGATGCTGGATTCGCTATATCTCTAACGTATAATAGTATGCGACTACTCAGCGCCAAACCGCCTTGCATTTCGCATTTCGAAACACTTCAGAACACGCTTCCAGCAGTACCACACCCGAGGATAAGAGCCACTGACTCAGCTACCCAAATCAGCGCCTCCAGTCCAAGAGCAGCGACTCTGCCTTGACACTCGTACCTCAATCTATTTATGGATTCAAAATTAATATCCACGCCCAATTCAGCTCCCCAACTAGAAGCGACTGGGACGACTCAACCCTGTGCATTACAATCTACTGCAGAATCCTCTTATAGCACAATCTCATACAAAGAGCAGAGTCACTGACTCAGCTACCCAAATCAGACACTCTATATCCAAGAAGAGTGGCCATTGTGAGTTGATTCTGCCTAAATCGTAGACGCTAATACAAGCCACTATTTATAGACAATAAAATCTGATCATGGATTAGCCATACCTCTAACCTATAATAGTATGTGACTACCCAGCCCTTAACCCCGCTGCATTTCGTAATTCTCCACCACCCGCTTACAGCAGCATCATGCCCGAGGAGTAGAGACACTGACTCAGCTACCCAAATCAGCGCCTCCATTTCCAAAAGCAGCGACTCTGCCTTGACCCTGAAAGCTCAGTCTATTTATTGATTATAAACTATGATCCAGGCCCAGTTCAGCTTCCCAACTATATGCGACTGGGACTACTAAATCCCCTTTATTACAATCCACAGCAGAATCATCTCTTAGCACAATCTCAAACAAAGAGCAGAGTCACTGACTCAGCTACCCAAATCAGACACTCTATATCCAAGAAGAGCGGCCATTGTGAGTTGATTCTGCCTAAATCCTAGACGCTAATTCAAGCCACTATTTATAGATTATAAAAACTGATCCTGGATTCGCTATATCTCTAACGTATAATAGTATGCAACTACTCAGCGCCAAACCGCCTTGCATTTTGCATTTCGAAACACTTCAGAACACGCTTCCAGCAGTACCACACCAGAGGATAAGAACCACTGCCTCAGCTACCCAAATTAGCGCCTCCATTTCCAAGAGCAGTGACTCTGCCTTGACACTGGTACCTCAATCAATTTGTGGATTAAAAACTAATATCCACGCCTAATTCAGCTCCCCAACTAGAAGCGACTGGGACGACTCATCCCTGTGCATTACAATCTACTGCAGAATCCCCTCGTAGCACAATCTCATACAAAGAGCAGAGTCACTGACTCAGCTACCCAAATTAGACACTCCATATCCAAGAAGAGTGGCCATTGTGAGTTGATTCTGCTTAAATCCTAGACGCTAATACAAGCCACTATTTATAGACAATAAAAACTGATCGTGGATTAGCCATACCTCTAACCTATAATAGTATGTGACTACCCAGCCCTTAACCCCGCTGCATTTCGTAATTCTCCACAACCCGCTTACAGCAGCATCATGCCCGAGGAGTAGAGACACTGACTCAGCTACCCAAATCAGCGCCTCCATTTCCAAAAGCAGCAACTCTGCCTTGACCCTGAAAGCTCAGTCTATTTATTGATTATAAACTATGATCCAGGCCCAGTTCAGCTTCCCAACTATATGCGACTGGGACTACTAAATCCCCTTTATTACAATCCACAGCAGAATCATCTCTTAGCACAATCTCATACAAAGAGCAGAGTCACTGACTCAGCTACCCAAATCAGACACTCTATATATAAGAAGAGCGGCCATTGTGAGTTGATTCTGCCTAAATCCTAGACGCTAATTCAAGCCACTATTTATAGATTATAAAAACTGATCCTGGATTCGCTATAACTCTAACGTATAATAGTATGCGACTACTCAGCGTCAAACCGCCTTGCATTTTGCATTTCGAAACACTTCAGAACACGCTTCCAGCAGTACCACACCAGAGGATAAGAACCACTGACTCAGCTACCCAAATTAGCGCCTCCCTTTCCAAGAGCAGCGACTCTGCCTTGACACTGGTACCTCAATCTATTTATGGATTAAAAACTAATATCCACGCATAATTCAGGTCCCCAACTAGAAGCGACTGGGACGACTCATCCCTGTGCATTACAATCTACTGCAGAATCCTCTCGGAGCACAATCTCATACAAAGAGCAGAGTCACTGACTCAGCTACCCAAATCAGACACTCTATATCCAAGAAGAGTGGCCATTGTGAGTTGATTCTGCCTAAATCCTAGACGCTAATACAAGCCACTATTTATAGACAATAAAAACTGATCGTGGATTAGCCATACCTCTAACCTATAATAGTATGTGACTACCCAGCCCTTAACCCCGCTGCATTTCGTAATTCTCCACAACCCGCTTACAGCAGCATCATGCCCGAGGAGTAGAGCCACTGACTCAGCTACCCAAATCAGCGCCTCCATTTCCAAAAGCAGCGACTCTGCCTTGACCCTGAAAGCTCAGTCTATTTATTGATTATAAACTATGATCCAGGCCCAGTTCAGCTTCCCAACTATATGCGACTGGGACTACTAAATCCCCTTTATTACAATCCACAGCAGAATCATCTCTTAGCACAATCTCATACAAAGAGCAGAGTCACTGACTCAGCTACCCAAATCAGACACTCTATATCCAGGAAGAGCGGCCATTGTGAGTTGATTGTGCCTAAATCCTAGACGCTAATTCAAGCCACTATTTATAGATTATAAAAACTGATCCTGGATTCGCTATATCTCTAACGTATAATAGTATGCGACTACTCAGCGCCAAACCGCCTTGCATTTCGCATTTCGAAACACTTCAGAACACGCTTTCAGCAGTACCACACCCGAGGATAAGAGCCACTGACTCAGCTACCCAAATCAGCGCCTCCATTTCCAAGAGCAGCGACTCTGCCTTGACACTGGTGCATCAATCTATTTATGGATTAAAAACTAATATCCACGCCTAATTCAGCTCCCCAACTAGAAGCGACTGGGACGACTCATCCCAGTGCATTACAATCTACTGCAGAATCCTCTCATAGCACAATCTCATACAAAGAGCAGAGTCACTGACTCAGCTACCCAAATCAGACACTCTATATCCAAGAAGAGTGGCCATTGTGAGTTGATTCTGCCTCAATCCTAGACGCTAATACAAGCCACTATTTATAGACAATAAAAACTGATCGTGGATTAGCCATACCTCTAACCTATAATAGTATGTGACTACCCAGCCCTTAACCCCGCTGCATTTCGCAATTCTCCACAACCCGCTTACAGCAGCATCATGCCCGAGGAGTAGAGCCACTGACTCAGCTACCCAAATCAGCGCCTCCATTTCCATGAGCAGCGACTCTGCCTTGACCCTGAAAGCTCAGTCTATTTATTGATTATAAACTATGATCCAGGCCCAGTTCAGGTTCCCAACTATATGCGACTGGGACTACTCAATCCCCTTTATTACAATCCACAGCAGAATCATCTCTTAGCACAATCTCATACAAAGAGCAGAGTCACTGACTCAGCTACCCAAATCAGACACTCAATATCCAAGAAGAGTGGCAATTGTGAGTTGATTCTGCCTAAATCCTAGACGCTAATACAAGCCACTATTTATAGACAATAAAATCTGATCATGGATTAGCCATACCTCTAACCTATAATAGTATGTGACTACCCAGCCCTTAACCCCGCTGCATTTCGTAATTCTCCACAACCCGCTTACAGCAGCATCATGCCCGAGGAGTAGAGCCACTGACTCAGCTACCCAAATCAGCGCCTCCATTTCCAAGAACAGCGACTCAGCCTTGACTCTGAAAGCTCAGTCTATTTATTGATTATAAACTATGATCCAGGCCCAGTTCAGGTTCCCAACTATATGCGACTGGGACTACTCAATCCCCTTTATTACAATCCACAGCAGAATCATCTCTTAGCACAATCTCATACAAAGAGCAGAGTTACTGACTCAGCTACCCAAATCAGACACTCTATATCCAAGAAGAGCGGCCATTGTGAGTTGATTCTGCCTAAATCCTAGACGCTAATACAAGCCACTATTTATAGATTATAAAAACTGATCCTGGATTCGCTATATCTCTAACGTATAATAGTATGCGACTACTCAGCGCCAAACCGCCTTGCATTTCGCATTTCGAAACACTTCAGAACACGCTTCCAGCAGTACCACACCCGAGGATAAGAGCCACTGACTCAGCTACCCAAATCAGCGCCTCCATTTCCAAGAGCAGCGACTCTGCCTTGACACTGGTACCTCAATCTATTTATGGATTAAAAACTAATATCCACGCCTAATTCAGCTACCCAACTAGAAGCGACTGGGACGACTCATCCCTGTGCATTACAATCTACTGCAGAATCCTCTCATAGCTCAGTCTATTTATTGATTATAAACCATGATCCAGTCTTAGTTCAGCTTCCTAACTATATGGGACTGGGACTACTCAATCCCCTTTATTACAATCCACAGCAGAATCATCTCTTAGCACAATCTCATACAAAGAGCAGAGTTACTGACTCAGCTACCCAAATCAGCGCCTCCATTTCCATGAACAGCGACTCTGCCTTGACCCTGAAAGCTCAGTCTATTTATTGATTATAAACTATGATCCAGGCCCAGTCAGGTTCCCAACTATATGCGACTGGGACTACTCAATTCCCTTTATTACAATCCACAGCAGAATCATCTCTTAGCACAATCTCATACAAAGAGCAGAGTTACTGACTCAGCTACCTAAATCAGACACTCTATATCCAAGAAGAGCGGCCATTGTGAGTTGATTCTGCCTAAATACTAGACGCTAATACAAGCCACTATTTATAGACAATAAAAACTGATCGTGGATTAGCCATACTTCTAACCTATAATATTATGTGACTACCCAGCCCTTAACCCCGCTGCATTTCGTAATTCTCCACAACCCGCTTACAGCAGCATCATGCCCGAGGAGTAGAGCCACTGACTCACCTACCCAAATCAGCGCCTCCATTTCCAAGAGCAGCGACTCTGCCTTGACCCTGAAAGCTCAGTCTATTTATTGATTATAAACTATGATCCAGGCCCAGTTCAGGTTCCCAACTATATGCGACTGGGACTACTCAATCCCCTTTATTACAATCCACAGCAGAATCATCTCTTAGCACAATCTCATACAAAGAGCAGAGTTACTAACTCAGCTACCTAAATCAGACACTCTATATCCAAGAAGAGCGGCCATTGTGAGTTGATTCTGCCTAAATCCTAGACGCTAATACAAGCCACTATTTATAGATTATAAAAACTGATCCTGGATTCGCTATAACTTTAACGTATAATAGTATGCGACTACTCAGCGCCAAACCGCCTTGCATTTCGCATTTTGAAACACTTCAGAACACGCTTCCAGCAGTACCACACCCGGGGACAAGAGCCACTGACTCAGCTACCCAAATCAGCGCCTCCATTTCCAAGAGCAGCGACTCTGCCTTGACACTGGTACCTCAATCTATTTATGGATTCAAAATTAATATCCACGCCCAATCAGCTCCCCAAATAGAAGCAACTGGGACGACTCAACCCTGTGCATTACAATCTACTGCAGAATCCTCTCATAGCACAATCTCATACAAAGAGCAGAGTCACTGACTCAGCTACCCACATCAGACACTCTATATCCAAGAAGAGTGGCCATTGTGAGTTGATTCTGCCTAAATCCTAGACGCTAATATAAGCCGCTATTTATAGACAATAAAAACTGATCGTGGATTAGCCATACCTCTAACCTATAATAGTATGTCACTACCCAGCCCTTAACCCCGCTGCATTTCGTAATTCTCCACAACCCGCTTACAGCAGCATCATGCCCGAGGAGTAGAGCCACTGACTCAGCTACCCAAATCAGCGCCTCCATTTCCAAAAGCAGCGACTCTGCCTTGACCCTGAAAGCTCAGTCTATTTATTGATTATAAACTATGATCCAGGCCCAGTTCAGCTTCCCAACTATATGCGACTGGGACTACTAAATCCCCTTTATTACAATCCACAGCAGAATCATCTCTTAGCACAATCTCATACAAAGAGCAGAGTCACTGACTCAGCTACCCAAATCAGACACTCTATATCCAGGAAGAGCGGCCATTGTGAGTTGATTCTGCCTAAATCCTAGACGCTAATTCAAGCCACTATTTATAGATTATAAAAACTGATCCTGGATTCGCTATAACTCTAACGTATAATAGTATGCGACTACTGAGCGCCAAACCGCCTTGCATTTTGCATTTCGAAACACTTCAGAACACGCTTCCAGCAGTACCACACCAGAGGATAAGAACCACTGACTCAGCTACCCAAATTAGCGCCTCCATTTCCAAGAGCTGTGACTCTGCCTTGACACTGGTACCTCAATCTATTTATGGATTAAAAACTAATATCCAAGCCTAATTCAGCTCCCCAACTAGAAGCGACTGGGACGACTTATCCCTGTGCATTACAATCTACTGCAGAATCCTCTCATAGCACAATCTCATACAAAGAGCAGAGTCACTGACTCAGCTACCCAAATCAGACACTCTATATCCAAGAAGAGTGGCCATTGTGAGTTGATTCTGCTTAAATCCTAGACGCTAATACAAGCCACTATTTATAGACAATAAAAACTGATCGTGGATTAGCCATACCGCTAACCTATATTAGTATGTAAGTACCCAGCCCTTAACCCCGCTGCATTTCGTAATTCTCCACAACCCGCTTACAGCAGCATCATGCCCGAGGAGTAGAGACACTGACTCAGCTACCCAAATCAGTGCCTCCATTTCCAAGAGCAGCGACTCTGCCTTGACCCTGAAAGCTCAGTCTATTTATTGATTATAAACTATGATCCAGGCCCAGTTCAGCTTCCCAACTATATGCGACTGGGACTACTCGATCCCCTTTATTACAATCCACAGCAGAATCATCTCTTAGCACAATCTCATACAAAGAGCAGAGTCACTGACTCAGCTACCCAAATCAGACACTCTATATCCAAGAAGAGCGGCCATTGTGAGTTGATTCTGCCTAAATTCTAGACGCTAAGACAAGCCACTATTTATAGATTATAAAAACTGATCCTGGATTCGCTATATCTCTAACGTATAATAGTATGCGACTACTCAGCGCCAAACCGCCTTGCATTTCGCATTTCGAAACACTTCAGAACACGCTTTCAGCAGTACCACACCCGAGGATAAGAGCCACTGACTCAGCTACCCAAATCAGCGCCTCCATTTCCAAGAGCAGCGACTCTGCCTTGACACTGGTGCATCAATCTATTTATGGATTAAAAACTAATATCCACGCCTAATTCAGCTCCCCAACTAGAAGCGACTGGGACGACTCATCCCAGTGCATTACAATCTACTGCAGAATCCTCTCATAGCACAATCTCATACAAAGAGCAGAGTCACTGACTCAGCTACCCAAATCAGACACTCTATATCCAAGAAGAGTGGCCATTGTGAGTTGATTCTGCCTAAATCCTAGACGCTAATACAAGCCACTATTTATAGACAATAAAAACTGATCGTGGATTAGCCATACCTCTAACCTATAATAGTATGTGACTACCCAGCCCTTAACCCCGCTGCATTTCGTAATTCTCCACAACCCGCTTACAGCAGCATCATGCCCGAGGAGTAGAGCCACTGACTCAGCTACCCAAATCAGCGCCTCCATTTCCATGAGCAGCGACTCTGCCTTGACCCTGAAAGCTCAGTCTATTTATTGATTATAAACTATGATCCAGGCCCAGTTCAGGTTCCCAACTATATGCGACTGGGACTACTCAATCCACTTTATTACAATCCACAGCAGAATCATCTCTTAGCACAATCTCATACAAAGAGCAGAGTCACTGACTCAGCTACCCAAATCAGACACTCTATATCCAAGAAGAGTGGCCATTGTGAGTTGATTCTGCCTAAATCCTAGACGCTAATACAAGCCACTATTTATAGACAATAAAAACTGATCGTGGATTAGCCATACCTCTAACCTATAATAGTATGTGACTACCCAGCCCTTAACCTCGCTGCATTTCGCAATTCTCCACAACCCGCTTACAGCAGCATCATGCCCGAGGAGTAGAGCCACTGACTCAGCTACCCAAATCAGCGCCTCCATTTCCAAGAGCAGCGACTCTGCCTTGACCCTGAAAGCTCAGTCTATTTATTGATTATAAACTATGATCCAGGCCCAGTTCAGGTTCCCAACTATATGCGACTGGGACTACTCAATCCCCTTTATTACAATCCACAGCAGAATCATCTCTTAGCACAATCTCATACAAAGAGCAGAGTTACTGACTCAGCTACCTAAATCAGACACACTATATCCAAGAAGAGCGGCCATTGTGAGTTGATTCTGCCTAAATCCTAGACGCTAATACAAGCAACTATTTATAGATTATAAAAACTGATGCTGGATTCGCTATATCTCTAACGTATAATAGTATGCGACTACTCAGCGCCAAACCGCCTTGCATTTCGCATTTCGAAACACTTCAGAACACGCTTCCAGCAGTACCACACCCGAGGATAAGAGCCACTGACTCAGCTACCCAAATCAGCGCCTCCAGTCCAAGAGCAGCGACTCTGCCTTGACACTCGTACCTCAATCTATTTATGGATTCAAAATTAATATCCACGCCCAATTCAGCTCCCCAACTAGAAGCGACTGGGACGACTCAACCCTGTGCATTACAATCTACTGCAGAATCCTCTTATAGCACAATCTCATACAAAGAGCAGAGTCACTGACTCAGCTACCCAAATCAGACACTCTATATCCAAGAAGAGTGGCCATTGTGAGTTGATTCTGCCTAAATCGTAGACGCTAATACAAGCCACTATTTATAGACAATAAAATCTGATCATGGATTAGCCATACCTCTAACCTATAATAGTATGTGACTACCCAGCCCTTAACCCCGCTGCATTTCGTAATTCTCCACCACCCGCTTACAGCAGCATCATGCCCGAGGAGTAGAGACACTGACTCAGCTACCCAAATCAGCGCCTCCATTTCCAAAAGCAGCGACTCTGCCTTGACCCTGAAAGCTCAGTCTATTTATTGATTATAAACTATGATCCAGGCCCAGTTCAGCTTCCCAACTATATGCGACTGGGACTACTAAATCCCCTTTATTACAATCCACAGCAGAATCATCTCTTAGCACAATCTCAAACAAAGAGCAGAGTCACTGACTCAGCTACCCAAATCAGACACTCTATATCCAAGAAGAGCGGCCATTGTGAGTTGATTCTGCCTAAATCCTAGACGCTAATTCAAGCCACTATTTATAGATTATAAAAACTGATCCTGGATTCGCTATATCTCTAACGTATAATAGTATGCAACTACTCAGCGCCAAACCGCCTTGCATTTTGCATTTCGAAACACTTCAGAACACGCTTCCAGCAGTACCACACCAGAGGATAAGAACCACTGCCTCAGCTACCCAAATTAGCGCCTCCATTTCCAAGAGCAGTGACTCTGCCTTGACACTGGTACCTCAATCAATTTATGGATTAAAAACTAATATCCACGCCTAATTCAGCTCCCCAACTAGAAGCGACTGGGACGACTCATCCCTGTGCATTACAATCTACTGCAGAATCCCCTCGTAGCACAATCTCATACAAAGAGCAGAGTCACTGACTCAGCTACCCAAATTAGACACTCCATATCCAAGAAGAGTGGCCATTGTGAGTTGATTCTGCTTAAATCCTAGACGCTAATACAAGCCACTATTTATAGACAATAAAAACTGATCGTGGATTAGCCATACCTCTAACCTATAATAGTATGTGACTACCCAGCCCTTAACCCCGCTGCATTTCGTAATTCTCCACAACCCGCTTACAGCAGCATCATGCCCGAGGAGTAGAGACACTGACTCAGCTACCCAAATCAGCGCCTCCATTTCCAAAAGCAGCAACTCTGCCTTGACCCTGAAAGCTCAGTCTATTTATTGATTATAAACTATGATCCAGGCCCAGTTCAGCTTCCCAACTATATGCGACTGGGACTACTAAATCCCCTTTATTACAATCCACAGCAGAATCATCTCTTAGCACAATCTCATACAAAGAGCAGAGTCACTGACTCAGCTACCCAAATCAGACACTCTATATATAAGAAGAGCGGCCATTGTGAGTTGATTCTGCCTAAATCCTAGACGCTAATTCAAGCCACTATTTATAGATTATAAAAACTGATCCTGGATTCGCTATAACTCTAACGTATAATAGTATGCGACTACTCAGCGTCAAACCGCCTTGCATTTTGCATTTCGAAACACTTCAGAACACGCTTCCAGCAGTACCACACCAGAGGATAAGAACCACTGACTCAGCTACCCAAATTAGCGCCTCCATTTCCAAGAGCAGCGACTCTGCCTTGACACTGGTACCTCAATCTATTTATGGATTAAAAACTAATATCCACGCATAATTCAGGTCCCCAACTAGAAGCGACTGGGACGACTCATCCCTGTGCATTACAATCTACTGCAGAATCCTCTCGGAGCACAATCTCATACAAAGAGCAGAGTCACTGACTCAGCTACCCAAATCAGACACTCTATATCCAAGAAGAGTGGCCATTGTGAGTTGATTCTGCCTAAATCCTAGACGCTAATACAAGCCACTATTTATAGACAATAAAAACTGATCGTGGATTAGCCATACCTCTAACCTATAATAGTATGTGACTACCCAGCCCTTAACCCCGCTGCATTTCGTAATTCTCCACAACCCGCTTACAGCAGCATCATGCCCGAGGAGTAGAGCCACTGACTCAGCTACCCAAATCAGCGCCTCCATTTCCAAAAGCAGCGACTCTGCCTTGACCCTGAAAGCTCAGTCTATTTATTGATTATAAACTATGATCCAGGCCCAGTTCAGCTTCCCAACTATATGCGACTGGGACTACTAAATCCCCTTTATTACAATCCACAGCAGAATCATCTCTTAGCACAATCTCATACAAAGAGCAGAGTCACTGACTCAGCTACCCAAATCAGACACTCTATATCCAGGAAGAGCGGCCATTGTGAGTTGATTGTGCCTAAATCCTAGACGCTAATTCAAGCCACTATTTATAGATTATAAAAACTGATCCTGGATTCGCTATATCTCTAACGTATAATAGTATGCGACTACTCAGCGCCAAACCGCCTTGCATTTCGCATTTCGAAACACTTCAGAACACGCTTTCAGCAGTACCACACCCGAGGATAAGAGCCACTGACTCAGCTACCCAAATCAGCGCCTCCATTTCCAAGAGCAGCGACTCTGCCTTGACACTGGTGCATCAATCTATTTATGGATTAAAAACTAATATCCACGCCTAATTCAGCTCCCCAACTAGAAGCGACTGGGACGACTCATCCCAGTGCATTACAATCTACTGCAGAATCCTCTCATAGCACAATCTCATACAAAGAGCAGAGTCACTGACTCAGCTACCCAAATCAGACACTCTATATCCAAGAAGAGTGGCCATTGTGAGTTGATTCTGCCTCAATCCTAGACGCTAATACAAGCCACTATTTATAGACAATAAAAACTGATCGTGGATTAGCCATACCTCTAACCTATAATAGTATGTGACTACCCAGCCCTTAACCCCGCTGCATTTCGCAATTCTCCACAACCCGCTTACAGCAGCATCATGCCCGAGGAGTAGAGCCACTGACTCAGCTACCCAAATCAGCGCCTCCATTTCCATGAGCAGCGACTCTGCCTTGACCCTGAAAGCTCAGTCTATTTATTGATTATAAACTATGATCCAGGCCCAGTTCAGGTTCCCAACTATATGCGACTGGGACTACTCAATCCCCTTTATTACAATCCACAGCAGAATCATCTCTTAGCACAATCTCATACAAAGAGCAGAGTCACTGACTCAGCTACCCAAATCAGACACTCAATATCCAAGAAGAGTGGCAATTGTGAGTTGATTCTGCCTAAATCCTAGACGCTAATACAAGCCACTATTTATAGACAATAAAATCTGATCATGGATTAGCCATACCTCTAACCTATAATAGTATGTGACTACCCAGCCCTTAACCCCGCTGCATTTCGTAATTCTCCACAACCCGCTTACAGCAGCATCATGCCCGAGGAGTAGAGCCACTGACTCAGCTACCCAAATCAGCGCCTCCATTTCCAAGAACAGCGACTCAGCCTTGACTCTGAAAGCTCAGTCTATTTATTGATTATAAACTATGATCCAGGCCCAGTTCAGGTTCCCAACTATATGCGACTGGGACTACTCAATCCCCTTTATTACAATCCACAGCAGAATCATCTCTTAGCACAATCTCATACAAAGAGCAGAGTTACTGACTCAGCTACCCAAATCAGACACTCTATATCCAAGAAGAGCGGCCATTGTGAGTTGATTCTGCCTAAATCCTAGACGCTAATACAAGCCACTATTTATAGATTATAAAAACTGATCCTGGATTCGCTATATCTCTAACGTATAATAGTATGCGACTACTCAGCGCCAAACCGCCTTGCATTTCGCATTTCGAAACACTTCAGAACACGCTTCCAGCAGTACCACACCCGAGGATAAGAGCCACTGACTCAGCTACCCAAATCAGCGCCTCCATTTCCAAGAGCAGCGACTCTGCCTTGACACTGGTACCTCAATCTATTTATGGATTAAAAACTAATATCCACGCCTAATTCAGCTACCCAACTAGAAGCGACTGGGACGACTCATCCCTGTGCATTACAATCTACTGCAGAATCCTCTCATAGCTCAGTCTATTTATTGATTATAAACCATGATCCAGTCTTAGTTCAGCTTCCTAACTATATGGGACTGGGACTACTCAATCCCCTTTATTACAATCCACAGCAGAATCATCTCTTAGCACAATCTCATACAAAGAGCAGAGTTACTGACTCAGCTACCCAAATCAGCGCCTCCATTTCCATGAACAGCGACTCTGCCTTGACCCTGAAAGCTCAGTCTATTTATTGATTATAAACTATGATCCAGGCCCAGTCAGGTTCCCAACTATATGCGACTGGGACTACTCAATTCCCTTTATTACAATCCACAGCAGAATCATCTCTTAGCACAATCTCATACAAAGAGCAGAGTTACTGACTCAGCTACCTAAATCAGACACTCTATATCCAAGAAGAGCGGCCATTGTGAGTTGATTCTGCCTAAATACTAGACGCTAATACAAGCCACTATTTATAGACAATAAAAACTGATCGTGGATTAGCCATACTTCTAACCTATAATATTATGTGACTACCCAGCCCTTAACCCCGCTGCATTTCGTAATTCTCCACAACCCGCTTACAGCAGCATCATGCCCGAGGAGTAGAGCCACTGACTCAGCTACCCAAATCAGCGCCTCCATTTCCAAAAGCAGCGACTCTGCCTTGACCCTGAAAGCTCAGTCTATTTATTGATTATAAACTATGATCCAGGCCCAGTTCAGGTTCCCAACTATATGCGACTGGGACTACTCAATCCCCTTTATTACAATCCACAGCAGAATCATCTCTTAGCACAATCTCATACAAAGAGCAGAGTTACTAACTCAGCTACCTAAATCAGACACTCTATATCCAAGAAGAGCGGCCATTGTGAGTTGATTCTGCCTAAATCCTAGACGCTAATACAAGCCACTATTTATAGATTATAAAAACTGATCCTGGATTCGCTATAACTTTAACGTATAATAGTATGCGACTACTCAGCGCCAAACCGCCTTGCATTTCGCATTTTGAAACACTTCAGAACACGCTTCCAGCAGTACCACACCCGGGGACAAGAGCCACTGACTCAGCTACCCAAATCAGCGCCTCCATTTCCAAGAGCAGCGACTCTGCCTTGACACTGGTACCTCAATCTATTTATGGATTCAAAATTAATATCCACGCCCAATCAGCTCCCCAAATAGAAGCAACTGGGACGACTCAACCCTGTGCATTACAATCTACTGCAGAATCCTCTCATAGCACAATCTCATACAAAGAGCAGAGTCACTGACTCAGCTACCCACATCAGACACTCTATATCCAAGAAGAGTGGCCATTGTGAGTTGATTCTGCCTAAATCCTAGACGCTAATATAAGCCGCTATTTATAGACAATAAAAACTGATCGTGGATTAGCCATACCTCTAACCTATAATAGTATGTCACTACCCAGCCCTTAACCCCGCTGCATTTCGTAATTCTCCACAACCCGCTTACAGCAGCATCATGCCCGAGGAGTAGAGCCACTGACTCAGCTACCCAAATCAGCGCCTCCATTTCCAAAAGCAGCGACTCTGCCTTGACCCTGAAAGCTCAGTCTATTTATTGATTATAAACTATGATCCAGGCCCAGTTCAGCTTCCCAACTATATGCGACTGGGACTACTAAATCCCCTTTATTACAATCCACAGCAGAATCATCTCTTAGCACAATCTCATACAAAGAGCAGAGTCACTGACTCAGCTACCCAAATCAGACACTCTATATCCAGGAAGAGCGGCCATTGTGAGTTGATTCTGCCTAAATCCTAGACGCTAATTCAAGCCACTATTTATAGATTATAAAAACTGATCCTGGATTCGCTATAACTCTAACGTATAATAGTATGCGACTACTGAGCGCCAAACCGCCTTGCATTTTGCATTTCGAAACACTTCAGAACACGCTTCCAGCAGTACCACACCAGAGGATAAGAACCACTGACTCAGCTACCCAAATTAGCGCCTCCATTTCCAAGAGCTGTGACTCTGCCTTGACACTGGTACCTCAATCTATTTATGGATTAAAAACTAATATCCAAGCCTAATTCAGCTCCCCAACTAGAAGCGACTGGGACGACTTATCCCTGTGCATTACAATCTACTGCAGAATCCTCTCATAGCACAATCTCATACAAAGAGCAGAGTCACTGACTCAGCTACCCAAATCAGACACTCTATATCCAAGAAGAGTGGCCATTGTGAGTTGATTCTGCTTAAATCCTAGACGCTAATACAAGCCACTATTTATAGACAATAAAAACTGATCGTGGATTAGCCATACCGCTAACCTATATTAGTATGTAAGTACCCAGCCCTTAACCCCGCTGCATTTCGTAATTCTCCACAACCCGCTTACAGCAGCATCATGCCCGAGGAGTAGAGACACTGACTCAGCTACCCAAATCAGTGCCTCCATTTCCAAGAGCAGCGACTCTGCCTTGACCCTGAAAGCTCAGTCTATTTATTGATTATAAACTATGATCCAGGCCCAGTTCAGCTTCCCAACTATATGCGACTGGGACTACTCGATCCCCTTTATTACAATCCACAGCAGAATCATCTCTTAGCACAATCTCATACAAAGAGCAGAGTCACTGACTCAGCTACCCAAATCAGACACTCTATATCCAAGAAGAGCGGCCATTGTGAGTTGATTCTGCCTAAATTCTAGACGCTAAGACAAGCCACTATTTATAGATTATAAAAACTGATCCTGGATTCGCTATATCTCTAACGTATAATAGTATGCGACTACTCAGCGCCAAACCGCCTTGCATTTCGCATTTCGAAACACTTCAGAACACGCTTTCAGCAGTACCACACCCGAGGATAAGAGCCACTGACTCAGCTACCCAAATCAGCGCCTCCATTTCCAAGAGCAGCGACTCTGCCTTGACACTGGTGCATCAATCTATTTATGGATTAAAAACTAATATCCACGCCTAATTCAGCTCCCCAACTAGAAGCGACTGGGACGACTCATCCCAGTGCATTACAATCTACTGCAGAATCCTCTCATAGCACAATCTCATACAAAGAGCAGAGTCACTGACTCAGCTACCCAAATCAGACACTCTATATCCAAGAAGAGTGGCCATTGTGAGTTGATTCTGCCTAAATCCTAGACGCTAATACAAGCCACTATTTATAGACAATAAAAACTGATCGTGGATTAGCCATACCTCTAACCTATAATAGTATGTGACTACCCAGCCCTTAACCCCGCTGCATTTCGTAATTCTCCACAACCCGCTTACAGCAGCATCATGCCCGAGGAGTAGAGCCACTGACTCAGCTACCCAAATCAGCGCCTCCATTTCCATGAGCAGCGACTCTGCCTTGACCCTGAAAGCTCAGTCTATTTATTGATTATAAACTATGATCCAGGCCCAGTTCAGGTTCCCAACTATATGCGACTGGGACTACTCAATCCACTTTATTACAATCCACAGCAGAATCATCTCTTAGCACAATCTCATACAAAGAGCAGAGTCACTGACTCAGCTACCCAAATCAGACACTCTATATCCAAGAAGAGTGGCCATTGTGAGTTGATTCTGCCTAAATCCTAGACGCTAATACAAGCCACTATTTATAGACAATAAAAACTGATCGTGGATTAGCCATACCTCTAACCTATAATAGTATGTGACTACCCAGCCCTTAACCTCGCTGCATTTCGCAATTCTCCACAACCCGCTTACAGCAGCATCATGCCCGAGGAGTAGAGCCACTGACTCAGCTACCCAAATCAGCGCCTCCATTTCCAAGAGCAGCGACTCTGCCTTGACCCTGAAAGCTCAGTCTATTTATTGATTATAAACTATGATCCAGGCCCAGTTCAGGTTCCCAACTATATGCGACTGGGACTACTCAATCCCCTTTATTACAATCCACAGCAGAATCATCTCTTAGCACAATCTCATACAAAGAGCAGAGTTACTGACTCAGCTACCTAAATCAGACACACTATATCCAAGAAGAGCGGCCATTGTGAGTTGATTCTGCCTAAATCCTAGACGCTAATACAAGCAACTATTTATAGATTATAAAAACTGATGCTGGATTCGCTATATCTCTAACGTATAATAGTATGCAACTACTCAGCGCCAAACCGCCTTGCATTTCGCATTTCGAAACACTTCAGAACACGCTTCCAGCAGTACCACACCCGAGGATAAGAGCCACTGACTCAGCTACCCAAATCAGCGCCTCCAGTCCAAGAGCAGCGACTCTGCCTTGACACTCGTACCTCAATCTATTTATGGATTCAAAATTAATATCCACGCCCAATTCAGCTCCCCAACTAGAAGCGACTGGGACGACTCAACCCTGTGCATTACAATCTACTGCAGAATCCTCTTATAGCACAATCTCATACAAAGAGCAGAGTCACTGACTCAGCTACCCAAATCAGACACTCTATATCCAAGAAGAGTGGCCATTGTGAGTTGATTCTGCCTAAATCGTAGACGCTAATACAAGCCACTATTTATAGACAATAAAATCTGATCATGGATTAGCCATACCTCTAACCTATAATAGTATGTGACTACCCAGCCCTTAACCCCGCTGCATTTTGTAATTCTCCACCACCCGCTTACAGCAGCATCATGCCCGAGGAGTAGAGACACTGACTCAGCTACCCAAATCAGCGCCTCCATTTCCAAAAGCAGCGACTCTGCCTTGACCCTGAAAGCTCAGTCTATTTATTGATTATAAACTATGATCCAGGCCCAGTACAGCTTCCCAACTATATGCGACTGGGACTACTAAATCCCCTTTATTACAATCCACAGCAGAATCATCTCTTAGCACAATCTCAAACAAAGAGCAGAGTCACTGACTCAGCTACCCAAATCAGACACTCTATATCCAAGAAGAGCGGCCATTGTGAGTTGATTCTGCCTAAATCCTAGACGCTAATTCAAGCCACTATTTATAGATTATAAAAACTGATCCTAGATTCGCTATATCTCTAACGTATAATAGTATGCAACTACTCAGCGCCAAACCGCCTTGCATTTTGCATTTCGAAACACTTCAGAACACGCTTCCAGCAGTACCACACCAGAGGATAAGAACCACTGCCTCAGCTACCCAAATTAGCGCCTCCATTTCCAAGAGCAGTGACTCTGCCTTGACACTGGTACCTCAATCAATTTATGGATTAAAAACTAATATCCACGCCTAATTCAGCTCCCCAACTAGAAGCGACTGGGACGACTCATCCCTGTGCATTACAATCTACTGCAGAATCCCCTCGTAGCACAATCTCATACAAAGAGCAGAGTCACTGACTCAGCTACCCAAATTAGACACTCCATATCCAAGAAGAGTGGCCATTGTGAGTTGATTCTGCTTAAATCCTAGACGCTAATACAAGCCACTATTTATAGACAATAAAAACTGATCGTGGATTAGCCATACCTCTAACCTATAATAGTATGTGACTACCCAGCCCTTAACCCCGCTGCATTTCGTAATTCTCCACAACCCGCTTACAGCAGCATCATGCCCGAGGAGTAGAGCCACTGACTCAGCTACCCAAATCAGCGCCTCCATTTCCAAGAGCAGCGACTCAGCCTTGACTCTGAAAGCTCAGTCTATTTATTGATTATAAACCATGATCCAGTCCCAGTCCAGCTTCCCAACAATATGCGACTGGCACTACTCAATCCCCTTTATTACAATCCACAGCAGAATCATCTCTTAGCACAATCTCATACAAAGAGCAGAGTTACTGACTCAGCTAACTAAATCAGACACTCTATATCCAAGACGAGCGGCCATTGTGAGTTGATTCTGCCTAAATTCTAGACGCTAAGACAAGCCACTATTTATAGATTATAAAAACTGATCCTGGATTCGCTATATCTCTAACGTATAATAGTATGCGACTACTCAGCGCCAAACCGCCTTGCATTTCGCATTTCGAAACACTTCAGAACACGCTTTCAGCAGTACCACACCCGAGGATAAGAGCCACTGACTCAGCTACCCAAATCAGCGCCTCCATTTCCAAGAGCAGCGACTCTGCCTTGACACTGGTGCATCAATCTATTTATGGATTAAAAACTAATATCCACGCCTAATTCAGCTCCCCAACTAGAAGCGACTGGGACGACTCATCCCAGTGCATTACAATCTACTGCAGAATCCTCTCATAGCACAATCTCATACAAAGAGCAGAGTCACTGACTCAGCTACCCAAATCAGACACTCTATATCCAAGAAGAGTGGCCATTGTGAGTTGATTCTGCCTAAATCCTAGACGCTAATACAAGCCACTATTTATAGACAATAAAAACTGATCGTGGATTAGCCATACCTCTAACCTATAATAGTATGTGACTACCCAGCCCTTAACCCCGCTGCAGTTCGCAATTCTCCACAACCCGCTTACAGCAGCATCATGCCCGAGGAGTAGAGCCACTGACTCAGCTACCCAAATCAGCGCCTCCATTTCCAAGAGCAGCGACTCTGCCTTGACCCTGAAAGCTCAGTCTATTTATTGATTATAAACTATGATCCAGGGCCAGTTCAGGTTCCCAACTATATGCGACTGGGACTACTCAATCCCCTTTATTACAATCCACAGCAGAATCATCTCTTAGCACATTCTCACACAAAGAGCAGAGTCACTGACTCAGCTACCCAAATCAGACACTCTATATCCAAGAAGAGTGGCCATTGTGAGTTGATTCTGCCTAAATCGTAGACGCTAATACAAGCCACTATTTATAGGCAATAAAATCTGATCATGGATTAGCCATACCTCTAACCTATAATAGTATGTGACTACCCAGCCCTTAACCCCGCTGCATTTCGTAATTCTCCACAACCCGCTTACAGCAGCATCATGCCCGAGGAGTAGAGACACTGACTCAGCTACCCAAATCAGCGCCTCCATTTCCAAAAGCAGCGACTCTGCCTTGACCCTGAAAGCTCAGTCTATTTATTGATTATAAACTATGATCCAGGCCCAGTTCAGCTTCCCAACTATATGCGACTGGGACTACTAAATCCCCTTTATTACAATCCACAGCAGAATCATCTCTTAGCACAATCTCATACAAAGAGCAGAGTCACTGACTCAGCTACCCAAATCAGACACTCTATATCCAAGAAGAGCGGCCATTGTGAGTTGATTCTGCCTAAATCCTAGACGCTAATTCAAGCCACTATTTATAGATTATAAAAACTGATCCTGGATTCGCTATAACTCTAACGTATAATAGTATGCGACTACTCAGCGCCAAACCGCCTTGCATTTTGCATTTCGAAACACTTCAGAACACGCTTCCAGCAGTACCACACCAGAGGATAAGAACCACTGACTCAGCTACCCAAATTAGCGCCTCCATTTCCAAGAGCAGCGACTCTGCCTTGACACTGGTACCTCAATCTATTTATGGATTAAAAACTAATATCCACGCCTAATTCAGCTCCCCAACTAGAAACGACTGGGACGACTTATCCCTGTGCATTACAATCTACTGCAGAATCCTCTCATAGCACAATCTCATACAAAGAGCAGAGTCACTGACTCAGCTACCCAAATCAGACACTCTATATCCAAGAAGAGTGGCCATTGTGAGTTGATTCTGCTTAAATCCTAGACGCTAATACAAGCCACTATTTATAGACAATAAAAACTGATCGTGGATTAGCCATACTGCTAACCTATATTAGTATGTGAGTACCCAGCCCTTAACCCCGCTGCATTTCCAAATTCTCCACAACCCGCTTACAGCAGCATCATGCCCGAGGAGTAGAGCCACTGACTCAGCTACCCAAATCAGCGCCTCCATTTCCAAGAGCAGCGACTCAGCCTTGACTCTGAAAGCTCAGTCTATTTATTGATTATAAACCATGATCCAGTCTTAGTTCAGCTTCCTAACTATATGGGACTGGGACTACTCAATCCCCTTTATTACAATCCACAGCAGAATCATCTCTTAGCACAATCTCATACAAAGAGCAGAGTTACTGACTCAGCTACCCAAATCAGCGCCTCCATTTCCATGAACAGCGATTCTGCCTTGACCCTGAAAGCTCAGTCTATTTATTGATTATAAACTATGATCCAGGCCCAGTCAGGTTCCCAACTATATGCGACTGGGACTACTCAATTCCCTTTATTACAATCCACAGCAGAATCATCTCTTAGCACAATCTCATACAAAGAGCAGAGTTACTGACTCAGCTACCTAAATCAGACACTCTATATCCAAGACGAGCGGCCATTGTGAGTTGATTCTGCCTAAATTCTAGACGCTAATACAAGCCACTATTTATAGATTATAAAAACTGATCCTGGATTCGCTATATCTCTAACGTATAATAGTATGCGACTACTCAGCGCCAAACCGCCTTGCATTTCGCATTTCGAAACACTTCAGAACACGCTTTCAGCAGTACCACACCCGAGGATAAGAGCCACTGACTCAGCTACCCAGATCAGCGCCTCCATTTCCAAGAGCAGCGACTCTGCCTTGACACTGGTACCTCAATCTATTTATGGATTAAAAACTAATATCCACGCCTAATTCAGCTCCCCAACTAGAAGCGACTGGGACGACTCATCCCTGTGCATTACAATCTACTGCAGAATCCCCTCGTAGCACAATCTCATACAAAGAGCAGAGTCACTGACTCAGCTACCCAAATTAGACACTCCATATCCAAGAAGAGTGGCCATTGTGAGTTGATTCTGCTTAAATCCTAGACGCTAATACAAGCCACTATTTATAGACAATAAAAACTGATCGTGGATTAGCCATACCTCTAACCTATAATAGTATGTGACTACCCAGCCCTTAACCCCGCTGCATTTCGTAATTCTCCACAACCCGCTTACAGCAGCATCATGCCCGAGGAGTAGAGCCACTGACTCAGCTACCCAAATCAGCGCCTCCATTTCCAAGAGCAGCGACTCAGCCTTGACTCTGAAAGCTCAGTCTATTTATTGATTATAAACCATGATCCAGTCCCAGTCCAGCTTCCCAACAATATGCGACTGGCACTACTCAATCCCCTTTATTACAATCCACAGCAGAATCATCTCTTAGCACAATCTCATACAAAGAGCAGAGTTACTGACTCAGCTAACTAAATCAGACACTCTATATCCAAGACGAGCGGCCATTGTGAGTTGATTCTGCCTAAATTCTAGACGCTAAGACAAGCCACTATTTATAGATTATAAAAACTGATCCTGGATTCGCTATATCTCTAACGTATAATAGTATGCGACTACTCAGCGCCAAACCGCCTTGCATTTCGCATTTCGAAACACTTCAGAACACGCTTTCAGCAGTACCACACCCGAGGATAAGAGCCACTGACTCAGCTACCCAAATCAGCGCCTCCATTTCCAAGAGCAGCGACTCTGCCTTGACACTGGTGCATCAATCTATTTATGGATTAAAAACTAATATCCACGCCTAATTCAGCTCCCCAACTAGAAGCGACTGGGACGACTCATCCCAGTGCATTACAATCTACTGCAGAATCCTCTCATAGCACAATCTCATACAAAGAGCAGAGTCACTGACTCAGCTACCCAAATCAGACACTCTATATCCAAGAAGAGTGGCCATTGTGAGTTGATTCTGCCTAAATCCTAGACGCTAATACAAGCCACTATTTATAGACAATAAAAACTGATCGTGGATTAGCCATACCTCTAACCTATAATAGTATGTGACTACCCAGCCCTTAACCCCGCTGCAGTTCGCAATTCTCCACAACCCGCTTACAGCAGCATCATGCCCGAGGAGTAGAGCCACTGACTCAGCTACCCAAATCAGCGCCTCCATTTCCAAGAGCAGCGACTCTGCCTTGACCCTGAAAGCTCAGTCTATTTATTGATTATAAACTATGATCCAGGGCCAGTTCAGGTTCCCAACTATATGCGACTGGGACTACTCAATCCCCTTTATTACAATCCACAGCAGAATCATCTCTTAGCACATTCTCACACAAAGAGCAGAGTCACTGACTCAGCTACCCAAATCAGACACTCTATATCCAAGAAGAGTGGCCATTGTGAGTTGATTCTGCCTAAATCGTAGACGCTAATACAAGCCACTATTTATAGGCAATAAAATCTGATCATGGATTAGCCATACCTCTAACCTATAATAGTATGTGACTACCCAGCCCTTAACCCCGCTGCATTTCGTAATTCTCCACAACCCGCTTACAGCAGCATCATGCCCGAGGAGTAGAGACACTGACTCAGCTACCCAAATCAGCGCCTCCATTTCCAAAAGCAGCGACTCTGCCTTGACCCTGAAAGCTCAGTCTATTTATTGATTATAAACTATGATCCAGGCCCAGTTCAGCTTCCCAACTATATGCGACTGGGACTACTAAATCCCCTTTATTACAATCCACAGCAGAATCATCTCTTAGCACAATCTCATACAAAGAGCAGAGTCACTGACTCAGCTACCCAAATCAGACACTCTATATCCAAGAAGAGCGGCCATTGTGAGTTGATTCTGCCTAAATCCTAGACGCTAATTCAAGCCACTATTTATAGATTATAAAAACTGATCCTGGATTCGCTATAACTCTAACGTATAATAGTATGCGACTACTCAGCGCCAAACCGCCTTGCATTTTGCATTTCGAAACACTTCAGAACACGCTTCCAGCAGTACCACACCAGAGGATAAGAACCACTGACTCAGCTACCCAAATTAGCGCCTCCATTTCCAAGAGCAGCGACTCTGCCTTGACACTGGTACCTCAATCTATTTATGGATTAAAAACTAATATCCACGCCTAATTCAGCTCCCCAACTAGAAACGACTGGGACGACTTATCCCTGTGCATTACAATCTACTGCAGAATCCTCTCATAGCACAATCTCATACAAAGAGCAGAGTCACTGACTCAGCTACCCAAATCAGACACTCTATATCCAAGAAGAGTGGCCATTGTGAGTTGATTCTGCTTAAATCCTAGACGCTAATACAAGCCACTATTTATAGACAATAAAAACTGATCGTGGATTAGCCATACTGCTAACCTATATTAGTATGTGAGTACCCAGCCCTTAACCCCGCTGCATTTCCAAATTCTCCACAACCCGCTTACAGCAGCATCATGCCCGAGGAGTAGAGCCACTGACTCAGCTACCCAAATCAGCGCCTCCATTTCCAAGAGCAGCGACTCAGCCTTGACTCTGAAAGCTCAGTCTATTTATTGATTATAAACCATGATCCAGTCTTAGTTCAGCTTCCTAACTATATGGGACTGGGACTACTCAATCCCCTTTATTACAATCCACAGCAGAATCATCTCTTAGCACAATCTCATACAAAGAGCAGAGTTACTGACTCAGCTACCCAAATCAGCGCCTCCATTTCCATGAACAGCGATTCTGCCTTGACCCTGAAAGCTCAGTCTATTTATTGATTATAAACTATGATCCAGGCCCAGTCAGGTTCCCAACTATATGCGACTGGGACTACTCAATTCCCTTTATTACAATCCACAGCAGAATCATCTCTTAGCACAATCTCATACAAAGAGCAGAGTTACTGACTCAGCTACCTAAATCAGACACTCTATATCCAAGACGAGCGGCCATTGTGAGTTGATTCTGCCTAAATTCTAGACGCTAATACAAGCCACTATTTATAGATTATAAAAACTGATCCTGGATTCGCTATATCTCTAACGTATAATAGTATGCGACTACTCAGCGCCAAACCGCCTTGCATTTCGCATTTCGAAACACTTCAGAACACGCTTTCAGCAGTACCACACCCGAGGATAAGAGCCACTGACTCAGCTACCCAGATCAGCGCCTCCATTTCCAAGAGCAGCGACTCTGCCTTGACACTGGTACCTCAATCTATTTATGGATTAAAAACTAATATCCACGCCTAATTCAGCTACCCAACTAAAAGCGACTGGGACGACTCATCCCTGTGCATTACAATCTACTGCAGAATCCTCTCATAGCACAATCTCATACAAAGAGCAGAGTCACTGACTCAGCTACCCAAATCAGACACTCTATATCCAAGAAGAGTGGCCATTGTGAGTTGATTCTGCCTAAATACTAGACGCTAATACAAGCCACTATTTATAGACAATAAAAACTGATCGTGGATTAGCCATACCTCTAACCTATAATATTATGTGACTACCCAGCCCTTAACCCCGCTGCATTTCGTAATTCTCCACAACCCGCTTACAGCAGCATCATGCCCGAGGAGTAGAGCCACTGACTCAGCTACCCAAATCAGCGCCTCCATTTCCAAGAGCAGCGACTCTGCCTTGACCCTGAAAGCTCAGTCTATTTATTGATTATAAACTATGATCCAGGCCCAGTTCAGGTTCCCAACTATATGCAACTGGGACTACTCAATCCCCTTTATTACAATCCACAGCAGAATCATCTCTTAGCACAATCTCATACAAAGAGCAGAGTTACTGACTCAGCTACCTAAATCAGACACTCTATATCCAAGAAGAGCGGCCATTGTGAGTTGATTCTGCCTGAATCCTAGACGCTAATACAAGCCACTATTTATAGATTATAAAAACTGATCCTGGATTCGCTATAACTTTAACTTATAATAGTATGCGACTACTCAGCGCCAAACCGCCTTGCATTTCGCATTTTGAAACACTTCAGAACACGCTTCCAGCAGTACCACACCCGGGGATAAGAGCCACTGACTCAGCTACCCAAATCAGCGCCTCCATTTCCAAGAGCAGCGACTCTGCCTTGACACTGGTACCTCAATCTATTTATGGATTCAAAATTAATATCCACGCACAATTCAGCTCCCCAAATAGAAGCAACTTGGACGACTCAACCCTGTGCATTACAATCTACTGCAGAATCCTCTCATAGCACAATCTCATACAAAGATCAGAGTCACTGACTCAGCTACCCACATCAGACACTCTATATCCAAGAAGAGTGGCCATTGTGAGTTGATTCTGCCTAAATCCTAGACGCTAATACAAGCCACTATTTATAGACAATAAAAACTGATCGTGGATTCGCTATAACTCTAACGTATAATAGTATGCGACTACTCAGCGCCAAACCGCCTTGCATTTCGCATTTCGAAACACTTCAGAACACGCTTCCGGCAGTACCACACCCGAGGATAAGAGCCACTGACTCAGCTACCCAAATCAGCGCCTCCATTTCCAAGAGCAGCGACTCTGCCTTGACACTCGTACCTCAATCTATTTATGGATTCAAAATTAATATCCACGCCCAATTCAGCTCCCCAACTAGAAGCGACTGGGACGACTCAACCCTGTGCATTACAATCTACTGCAGAATCCTCTTATAGCACAATCTCATACAAAGAGCAGAGTCACTGACTCAGCTACCCAAATCAGACACTCTATATCCAAGAAGAGCGGCCATTGTGAGTTGATTCTGCCTAAATCCTAGACGCTAATTCAAGCCACTATTTATAGATTATAAAAACTGATCCTGGATTCGCTATAACTCTAACGTATAATAGTATGCGACTACTCAGCGCCAAACCGCCTTGCATTTTGCATTTCGAAACACTTCAGAACACGCTTCCAGCAGTACCACACCAGAGGATAAGAACCACTGACTCAGCTACCGAAATTAGCGCCTCCATTTCCAAGAGCAGCGACTCTGCCTTGACACTGGTACCTCAATCTATTTATGGATTAAAAACTAATATCCACGCCTAATTCAGGTCCCCAACTAGAAGCGACTGGGACGACTCATCCCTGTGCATTACAATCTACTGCAGAATCCTCTCGGAGCACAATCTCATACAAAGAGCAGAGTCACTGACTCAGCTACCCAAATCAGACACTCTATATCCAAGAAGAGTGGCCATTGTGAGTTGATTCTGCCTAAATCCTAGACGCTAATACAAGCCACTATTTATAGACAATAAAAACTGATCGTGGATTAGCCATACCTCTAACCTATAATAGTATGTGACTACCCAGCCCTTAACCCCGCTGCATTTCGTAATTCTCCACAACCCGCTTACAGCAGCATCATGCCCGAGGAGTAGAGCCACTGACTCAGCTACCCAAATCAGAGCCTCCATTTCCAAAAGCAGCGACTCTGCCTTGACCCTGAAAGCTCAGTCTATTTATTGATTATAAACTATGATCCAGGCCCAGTTCAGCTTCCCAACTATATGCGACTGGGACTACTAAATCCCCTTTATTACAATCCACAGCAGAATCATCTCTTAGCACAATCTCATACAAAGAGCAGATTCACTGACTCAGCTACCCAAATCTGACACTCTATATCCAGGAAGAGCGGCCATTGTGAGTTGATTCTGCCTAAATCCTAGACGCTAATTCAAGCCACTATTTATAGATTATAAAAACTGATCCTGGATTCGCTATAACTCTAACGTATAATAGTATGCGACTACTGAGCGCCAAACCGCCTTGCATTTTGCATTTCGAAACACTTCAGAACACGCTTCCAGCAGTACCACACCAGAGGATAAGAACCACTGACTCAGCTACCCAAATTAGCGCCTCCATTTCCAAGAGCAGCGACTCTGCCTTGACACTGGTACCTCAATCTATTTATGGATTAAAAACGAATATCCACGCCTAATTCAGCTCCCCAACTAGAAACGACTGGGACGACTTATCCCTGTGCATTACAATCTACTGCAGAATCCTCTCATAGCACAATCTCATACAAAGAGCAGAGTCACTGACTCAGCTACCCAAATCAGACACTCTATATCCAAGAAGAGTGGCCATTGTGAGTTGATTCTGCCTAAATCCTAGACGCTAATACAAGCCACTATTTATAGACAATAAAAACTGATCGTGGATTAGCCATACCGCTAACCTATATTAGTATGTGAGTACCCAGCCCTTAACCCCGCTGCATTTCGTAATTCTCCACAACCCGCTTACAGCAGCATCATGCCCGAGGAGTAGAGCCACTGACTCAGCTACCCAAATCAGCGCCTCCATTTCCAAGAGCAGCGACTCAGCCTTGACTCTGAAAGCTCAGTCTATTTATTGATTATAAACCATGATCCAGTCTTAGTTCAGCTTCCTAACTATATGGGACTGGGACTACTCAATCCCCTTTATTACAATCCACAGCAGAATCATCTCTTAGCACAATCTCATACAAAGAGCAGAGTTACTGACTCAGCTACCCAAATCAGCGCCTCCATTTCCATGACCAGCGACTCTGCCTTGACCCTGAAAGCTCAGTCTATTTATTGATTATAAACTATGATCCAGGCCCAGTCAGGTTCCCAACTATATGCGACTGGGACTACTCAATTCCCTTTATTACAATCCACAGCAGAATCATCTCTTAGCACAATCTCATACAAAGAGCAGAGTTACTGACTCAGCTACCTAAATCAGACACTCTATATCCAAGACGAGCGGCCATTGTGAGTTGATTCTGCCTAAATTCTAGACGCTAATACAAGCCACTATTTATAGATTATAAAAACTGATCCTGGATTCGCTATATCTCTAACGTATAATAGTATGCGACTACTCAGCGCCAAACCGCCTTGCATTTCGCATTTCGAAACACTTCAGAACACGCTTTCAGCAGTACCACACCCGAGGATCAGAGCCACTGACTCAGCTACCCAGATCAGCGCCTCCATTTCCAAGAGCAGCGACTCTGCCTTGACACTGGTACCTCAATCTATTTATGGATTAAAAACTAATATCCACGCCTAATTCAGCTACCCAACTAAAAGCGACTGGGACGACTCATCCCTGTGCATTACAATCTACTGCAGAATCCTCTCATAGCACAATCTCATACAAAGAGCAGAGTCACTGACTCAGCTACCCAAATCAGACACTCTATATCCAAGAAGAGTGGCCATTGTGAGTTGATTCTGCCTAAATTCTAGACGCTAATACAAGCCACTATTTATAGACAATAAAAACTGATCGTGGATTAGCCATACCTCTAACCTATAATATTATGTGACTACCCAGCCCTTAACCCCGCTGCATTTCGTAATTCTCCACAACCCGCTTACAGCAGCATCATGCCCGAGGAGTAGAGCAACTGACTCAGCTACCCAAATCAGCGCCTCCATTTCCAAGAGCAGCGACTCTGCCTTGACCCTGAAAGCTCAGTCTATTTATTGATTATAAACTATGATCCAGGCCCAGTTCAGGTTCCCAACTATATGCGACTGGGACTACTCAATCCCCTTTATTACAATCCACAGCAGAATCATCTCTTAGCACAATCTCATACAAAGAGCAGAGTCACTGACTCAGCTACCTAAATCAGACACTCTATATCCAAGAAGAGCGGCCATTGTGAGTTGATTCTGCCTAAATCCTAGACGCTAATACAAGCCACTATTTATAGATTATAAAAACTGATCCTGGATTCGCTATAACTTTAACGTATAATAGTATGCGACTACTCAGCGCCAAACCGCCTTGCATTTCGCATTTTGAAACACTTCAGAACACGCTTCCAGCAGTACCACACCCGGGGATAAGAGCCACTGACTCAGCTACCCAAATCAGCGCCTCCATTTCCAAGAGCAGCGACTCTGCCTTGACACTGGTACCTCAATCTATTTATGGATTCAAAATTAATATCCACGCCCAATCAGCTCCCCAAATAGAAGCAACTGGGACGACTCAACCCTGTGCATTACAATCTACTGCAGAATCCTCTCATAGCACAATCTCATACAAAGAGCAGAGTCACTGACTCAGCTACCCACATCAGACACTCTATATCCAAGAAGAGTGGCCATTGTGAGTTGATTCTGCCTAAATCCTAGACGCTAATACAAGCCACTATTTATAGACAATAAAAACTGATCGTGGATTAGCCATACCTCTAACCTATAATAGTATGTGACTACCCAGTCCTTAACCCCGCTGCATTTCGTAATTCTCCACAACCCGCTTACAGCAGCATCATGCCCGAGGAGTAGAGACACTGACTCAGCTACCCAAATCAGCGCCTCCATTTCCAAAAGCAGCAACTCTGCCTTGACCCTGAAAGCTCAGTCTATTTATTGATTATAAACTATGATCCAGGCCCAGTTCAGCTTCCCAACTATATGCGACTGGGACTACTAAATCCCCTTTATTACAATCCACAGCAGAATCATCTCTTAGCACAATCTCATACAAAGAGCAGAGTCACTGACTCAGCTACCCAAATCAGACACTCTATATCTAAGAAGAGCGGCCATTGTGAGTTGATTCTGCCTAAATCCTAGACGCTAATTCAAGCCACTATTTATAGATTATAAAACTGATTCTGGATTCGCTATAACTCTAACGTATAATAGTATGCGACTACTCAGCGCCAAACCGCCTTGCATTTTGCATTTCGAAACACTTCAGAACACGCTTCCAGCAGTACCACACCAGAGGATAAGAACCACTGACTCAGCTACCCAAATTAGCGCCTCCATTTCCAAGAGCAGCGACTCTGCCTTGACACTGGTACCTCAATCTATTTATGGATTAAAAACTAATATCCACGCCTAATTCAGGTCCCCAACTAGAAGCGACTGGGACGACTCATCCCTGTGCATTACAATCTACTGCAGAATCCTCTCGGAGCACAATCTCATACAAAGAGCAGAGTCACTGACTCAGCTACCCAAATCAGACACTCTATATCCAAGAAGAGTGGCCATTGTGAGTTGATTCTGCCTAAATCCTAGACGCTAATACAAGCCGCTATTTATAGACAATAAAATCTGATCATGGATTAGCCATACCTCTAACCTATAATAGTATGTGACTACCCAGCCCTTAACCCCGCTGCATTTCGTAATTCTCCACAACCCGCTTACAGCAGCATCATGCCCGAGGAGTAGAGCCACTGACTCAGCTACCCAAATCAGCGCCTCCATTTCCAAAAGCAGCGACTCTGCCTTGACCCTGAAAGCTCAGTCTATTTATTGATTATAAACTATGATCCAGGCCCAGTTCAGCTTCCCAACTATATGCGACTGGGACTACTAAATCCCCTTTATTACAATCCACAGCAGAATCATCTCTTAGCACAATCTCATACAAAGAGCAGAGTCACTGACTCAGCTACCCAAATCAGACACTCTATATCCAGGAAGAGCGGCCATTGTGAGTTGATTCTGCCTAAATCCTAGACGCTAATTCAAGCCACTATTTATAGATTATAAAAACTGATCCTGGATTCGCTATAACTCTAACGTATAATAGTATGCGACTACTGAGCGCCAAACCGCCTTGCATTTCGCATTTCGAAACACTTCAGAACACGCTTCCAGCAGTACCACACCAGAGGATAAGAACCACTGACTCAGCTACCCAAATTAGCGCCTCCATTTCCAAGAGCTGTGACTCTGCCTTGACACTGGTACCTCAATCTATTTATGGATTAAAAACTAATATCCAAGCCTAATTCAGCTCCCCAACTAGAAGCGACTGGGACGACTTATCCCTGTGCAATACAATCTACTGCAGAATCCTCTCATAGCACAATCTCATACAAAGAGCAGAGTCACTGACTCAGCTACCCAAATCAGACACTCTATATCCAAGAAGAGTGGCCATTGTGAGTTGATTCTGCTTAAATCCTAGACGCTAATACAAGCCACTATTTATAGACAATAAAAACTGATCGTGGATTAGCCATACCGCTAACCTATATTAGTATGTAAGTACCCAGCCCTTAACCCCGCTGCATTTCGTAATTCTCCACAACCCGCTTACAGCAGCATCATGCCCGAGGAGTAGAGACACTGACTCAGCTACCCAAATCAGCGCCTCCATTTCCAAGAGCAGCGACTCTGCCTTGACCCTGAAAGCTCAGTCTATTTATTGATTATAAACTATGATCCAGGCCCAGTTCAGCTTCCCAACTATATGCGACTGGGACTACTCGATCCCCTTTATTACAATCCACAGCAGAATCATCTCTTAGCACAATCTCATACAAAGAGCAGAGTCACTGACTCAGCTACCCAAATCAGACACTCTGTATCCAAGAAGAGCGGCCATTGTGAGTTGATTCTGCCTAAATTCTAGACGCTAAGACAAGCCACTATTTATAGATTATAAAAACTGATCCTGGATTCGCTATATCTCTAACGTATAATAGTATGCGACTACTCAGTGCCAAACCGCCTTGCATTTCGCATTTCGAAACACTTCAGAACACGCTTTCAGCAGTACCACACCCGAGGATAAGAGCCACTGACTCAGCTACCCAAATCAGCGCCTCCATTTCCAAGAGCAGCGACTCTGCCTTGACACTGGTGCATCAATCTATTTATGGATTAAAAACTAATATCCACGCCTAATTCAGCTCCCCAACTAGAAGCGACTGGGACGACTCATCCCAGTGCATTACAATCTACTGCAGAATCCTCTCATAGCACAATCTCATACAAAGAGCAGAGTCACTGACTCAGCTACCCAAATCAGACACTCTATATCCAAGAAGAGTGGCCATTGTGAGTTGATTCTGCCTAAATCCTAGACGCTAATACAAGCCACTATTTATAGACAATAAAAACTGATCGTGGATTAGCCATACCTCTAACCTATAATAGTATGTGACTACCCAGCCCTTAACCCCGCTGCATTTCGCAATTCTCCACAACCCGCTTACAGCAGCATCATGCCCGAGGAGTAGAGCCACTGACTCAGCTACCCAAATCAGCGCCTCCATTTCCATGAGCAGCGACTCTGCCTTGACCCTGAAAGCTCAGTCTATTTATTGATTATAAACTATGATCCAGGCCCAGTTCAGGTTCCCAACTATATGCGACTGG
This sequence comes from Triturus cristatus, assembly GCF_964204655.1. Lineage (NCBI taxonomy): Eukaryota > Metazoa > Chordata > Amphibia > Caudata > Salamandridae > Triturus > Triturus cristatus. The sequence goes on along the minus strand of NC_140591.1, from coordinate 1,473,054,233 downwards.
GACTACTCAATCCCCTTTATTACAATCCACAGCAGAATCATCTCTTAGCACAATCTCATACAAAGAGCAGAGTCACTGACTCAGCTACCCAAATCAGACACTCTATATCCAAGAAGAGTGGCCATTGTGAGTTGATTCTGCCTAAATCCTAGACGCTAATACAAGCCACTATTTATAGACAATAAAAACTGATCGTGGATTAGCCATACCTCTAACCTATAATAGTATGTGACTACCCAGCCCTTAACCTCGCTGCATTTCGCAATTCTCCACAACCCGCTTACAGCAGCATCATGCCCGAGGAGTAGAGCCACTGACTCAGCTACCCAAATCAGCGCCTCCATTTCCATGAGCAGCGACTCTGCCTTGACCCTGAAAGCTCAGTCTATTTATTGATTATAAACTATGATCCAGGCCCAGTTCAGGTTCCCAACTATATGCGACTGGGACTACTCAATCCCCTTTATTACAATCCACAGCAGAATCATCTCTTAGCACAATCTCATACAAAGAGCAGAGTTACTGACTCAGCTACCTAAATCAGACACACTATATCCAAGAAGAGCGGCCATTGTGAGTTGATTCTGCCTAAATCCTAGACGCTAATACAAGCAACTATTTATAGATTATAAAAACTGATGCTGGATTCGCTATATCTCTAACGTATAATAGTATGCGACTACTCAGCGCCAAACCGCCTTGCATTTCGCATTTCGAAACACTTCAGAACACGCTTCCAGCAGTACCACACCCGAGGATAAGAGCCACTGACTCAGCTACCCAAATCAGCGCCTCCAGTCCAAGAGCAGCGACTCTGCCTTGACACTCGTACCTGAATCTATTTATGGATTCAAAATTAATATCCACGCCCAATTCAGCTCCCCAACTAGAAGCGACTGGGACGACTCAACCCTGTGCATTACAATCTACTGCAGAATCCTCTTATAGCACAATCTCATACAAAGAGCAGAATCACTGACTCAGCTACCCAAATCAGACACTCTATATCCAAGAAGAGTGGCCATTGTGAGTTGATTCTGCCTAAATCGTAGACGCTAATACAAGCCACTATTTATAGACAATAAAATCTGATCATGGATTAGCCATACCTCTAACCTATAATAGTATGTGACTACCCAGCCCTTAACCCCGCTGCATTTCGTAATTCTCCACAACCCGCTTACAGCAGCATCATGCCCGAGGAGTAGAGACACTGACTCAGCTACCCAAATCAGCGCCTCCATTTCCAAAAGCAGCGACTCTGCCTTGACCCTGAAAGCTCAGTCTATTTATTGATTATAAACTATGATCCAGGCCCAGTTCAGCTTCCCAACTATATGCGACTGGGACTACTAAATCCCCTTTATTACAATCCACAGCAGAATCATCTCTTAGCACAATCTCATACAAAGAGCAGAGTCACTGACTCAGCTACCAAATCAGACACTCTATATCCAAGAAGAGCGGCCATTGTGAGTTGATTCTGCCTAAATCCTAGACGCTAATTCAAGCCACTATTTATAGATTATAAAAACTGATCCTGGATTCGCTATATCTCTAACGTATAATAGTATGCAACTACTCAGCGCCAAACCGCCTTGCATTTTGCATTTCGAAACACTTCAGAACACGCTTCCAGCAGTACCACACCAGAGGATAAGAACCACTGCCTCAGCTACCCAAATTAGCGCCTCCATTTCCAAGAGCAGTGACTCTGCCTTGACACTGGTACCTCAATCAATTTATGGATTAAAAACTAATATCCACGCCTAATTCAGCTCCCCAACTAGAAGCGACTGGGACGACTCATCCCTGTGCATTACAATCTACTGCAGAATCCCCTCGTAGCACAATCTCATACAAAGAGCAGAGTCACTGACTCAGCTACCCAAATTAGACACTCCATATCCAAGAAGAGTGGCCATTGTGAGTTGATTCTGCTTAAATCCTAGACGCTAATACAAGCCACTATTTATAGACAATAAAAACTGATCGTGGATTAGCCATACCTCTAACCTATAATAGTATGTGACTACCCAGCCCTTAACCCCGCTGCATTTCGTAATTCTCCACAACCCGCTTACAGCAGCATCATGCCCGAGGAGTAGAGACACTGACTCAGCTACCCAAATCAGCGCCTCCATTTCCAAAAGCAGCGACTCTGCCTTGACCCTGAAAGCTCAGTCTATTTATTGATTATAAACTATGATCCAGTCCCAGTTCAGCTTCCCAACTATATGCGACTGGCACTACTCAATCCCCTTTATTACAATCCACAGCAGAATCATCTCTTAGCACAATCTCATACAAAGTGCAGAGTTACTGACTCAGCTAACTAAATCAGACACTCTATATCCAAGACGAGCGGCCATTGTGAGTTGATTCTGCCTAAATTCTAGACGCTAAGACAAGCCACTATTTATAGATTATAAAAACTGATCCTGGATTCGCTATATCTCTAACGTATAATAGTATGCGACTACTCAGCGCCAAACCGCCTTGCATTTCGCATTTTGAAACACTTCAGAACACGCTTTCAGCAGTACCACACCCGAGGATAAGAGCCACTGACTCAGCTACCCAAATCAGCACCTCCATTTCCAAGAGCAGCGACTCTGCCTTGACACTGGTGCATCAATCTATTTATGGATTAAAAACTAATATCCACGCCTAATTCAGCTCCCCAACTAGAAGCGACAGGGACGACTCATCCCAGTGCATTACAATCTACTGCAGAATCCTCTCATAGCACAATCTCATACAAAGAGCAGAGTCACTGACTCAGCTACCCAAATCAGACACTCTATATCCAAGAAGAGTGGCCATTGTGAGTTGATTCTGCCTAAATCCTAGACGCTAATACAAGCCACTATTTATAGACAATAAAAACTGATCGTGGATTAGCCATACCTCTAACCTATAATAGTATGTGACTACCCAGCTCTTAACCCCGCTGCATTTCGCAATTCTCAACAACCCGCTTACAGCAGCATCATGCCCGAGGAGTAGAGCCACTGACTCAGCTACCCAAATCAGCGCCTCCATTTCCATGAGCAGCGACTCTGCCTTGACCCTGAAAGCTCAGTCTATTTATTGATTATAAACTATGATCCAGGGCCAGTTCAGGTTCCCAACTATATGCGACTGGGACTACTCAATCCCCTTTATTACAATCCACAGCAGAATCATCTCTTAGCACAATCTCACACAAAGAGCAGAGTCACTGACTCAGCTACCCAAATCAGACACTCTATATCCAAGAAGAGTGGCCATTGTGAGTTGATTCTGCCTAAATCCTAGATGCTAATACAAGCCACTATTTATAGACAATAAAAACTGATCGTGGATTAGCCATACCTCTAACCTATAATAGTATGTGACTACCCAGCCCTTAACCTCGCTGCATTTCGCAATTCTCCACAACCCGCTTACAGCAGCATCATGCCCGAGGAGTAGAGCCACTGACTCAGCTACCCAAATCAGCGCCTCCATTTCCATGAGCAGCGACTCTGCCTTGACCCTGAAAGCTCAGTCTATTTATTGATTATAAACTATAATCCAGGCCCAGTTCAGGTTCCCAACTATATGCGACTGGGACTACTCAATCCCCTTTATTACAATCCACAGCAGAATCATCTCTTAGCACAATCTCATACAAAGAGCAGAGTTACTGACTCAGCTACCTAAATCAGACACACTATATCCAAGAAGAGCGGCCATTGTGAGTTGATTCTGCCTAAATCCTAGACGCTAATACAAGCAACTATTTATAGATTATAAAAACTGATGCTGGATTCGCTATATCTCTAACGTATAATAGTATGCGACTACTCAGCGCCAAACCGCCTTGCATTTCGCATTTCGAAACACTTCAGAACACGCTTCCAGCAGTACCACACCCGAGGATAAGAGCCACTGACTCAGCTACCCAAATCAGCGCCTCCAGTCCAAGAGCAGCGACTCTGCCTTGACACTCGTACCTCAATCTATTTATGGATTCAAAATTAATATCCACGCCCAATTCAGCTCCCCAACTAGAAGCGACTGGGACGACTCAACCCTGTGCATTACAATCTACTGCAGAATCCTCTTATAGCACAATCTCATACAAAGAGCAGAGTCACTGACTCAGCTACCCAAATCAGACACTCTATATCCAAGAAGAGTGGCCATTGTGAGTTGATTCTGCCTAAATCGTAGACGCTAATACAAGCCACTATTTATAGACAATAAAATCTGATCATGGATTAGCCATACCTCTAACCTATAATAGTATGTGACTACCCAGCCCTTAACCCCGCTGCATTTCGTAATTCTCCACAACCCGCTTACAGCAGCATCATGCCCGAGGAGTAGAGACACTGACTCAGCTACCCAAATCAGCGCCTCCATTTCCAAAAGCAGCGACTCTGCCTTGACCCTGAAAGCTCAGTCCATTTATTGATTATAAACTATGATCCAGGCCCAGTTCAGCTTCCCAACTATATGCGACTGGGACTACTAAATCCCCTTTATTACAATCCACAGCAGAATCATCTCTTAGCACAATCTCATACAAAGAGCAGAGTCACTGACTCAGCTACCCAAATCAGACACTCTATATCCAAGAAGAGCGGCCATTGTGAGTTGATTCTGCCTAAATCCTAGACGTTAATTCAAGCCACTATTTATAGATTATAAAAACTGATCCTGGATTCGCTATAACTCTAACGTATAATAGTATGCGACTACTCAGCGCCAAACCGCCTTGCATTTTGCATTTCGAAACACTTCAGAACACGCTTCCAGCAGTACCACACCAGAGGATAAGAACCACTGACTCAGCTACCCAAATTAGCGCCTCCATTTCCAAGAGCAGCGACTCTGCCTTGACACTGGTACCTCAATCTATTTATGGATTAAAAACTAATATCCACGCCTAATTCAGCTCCCCAACTAGAAACGACTGGGACGACTTATCCCTGTGCATTACAATCTACTGCAGAATCCTCTCATAGCACAATCTCATACAAAGAGCAGAGTCACTGACTCAGCTACCCAAATCAGACACTCTATATCCAAGAAAAGTGGCCATTGTGAGTTGATTCTGCTTAAATCCTAGACGCTAATACAAGCCACTATTTATAGACAATAAAAACTGATCGTGGATTAGCCATACCGCTAACCTATATTAGTATGTGAGTACCCAGCCATTAACCCCGCTGCATTTCGTAATTCTCCACAACCCGCTTACAGCAGCATCATGCCCGAGGAGTAGAGCCACTGACTCAGCTACCCAAATCAGCGCCTCCATTTCCAAGAGCAGCGACTCAGCCTTGACTCTGAAAGCTCAGTCTATTTATTGATTATAAACCATGATCCAGTCTTAGTTCAGCTTCCTAACTATATGGGACTGGGACTACTCAATCCCCTTTATTACAATCCACAGCAGAATCATCTCTTAGCACAATCTCATACAAAGAGCAGAGTTACTGACTCAGCTACCCAAATCAGCGCCTCCATTTCCATGAACAGCGACTCTGCCTTGACCCTGAAAGCTCAGTCTATTTATTGATTATAAACTATGATCCAGGCCCAGTCAGGTTCCCAACTATATGCGACTGGGACTACTCAATTCCCTTTATTACAATCCACAGCAGAATCATCTCTTAGCACAATCTCATACAAAGAGCAGAGTTACTGACTCAGCTACCTAAATCAGACACTCTATATCCAAGACGAGCGGCCATTGTGAGTTGATTCTGCCTAAATTCTAGACGCTAATACAAGCCACTATTTATAGATTATAAAAACTGATCCTGGATTCGGTATATCTCTAACGTATAATAGTATGCGACTACTCAGCGCCAAACCGCCTTGCATTTCGCATTTCGAAACACTTCAGAACACGCTTTCAGCAGTACCACACCCGAGGATAAGAGCCACTGACTCAGCTACCCAGATCAGCGCCTCCATTTCCAAGAGCAGCGACTCTGCCTTGACACTGGTACCTCAATCTATTTATGGATTAAAAACTAATATCCACGCCTAATTCAGCTACCCAACTAAAAGCGACTGGGACGACTCATCCCTGTGCATTACAATCTACTGCAGAATCCTCTCATAGCACAATCTCATACAAAGAGCAGAGTCACTGACTCAGCTACCCAAATCAGACACTCTATATCCAAGAAGAGTGGCCATTGTGAGTTGATTCTGCTTAAATACTAGACGCTAATACAAGCCACTATTTATAGACAATAAAAACTGATCGTGGATTAGCCATACCTCTAACCTATAATATTATGTGACTACCCAGCCCTTAACCCCGCTGCATTTCGTAATTCTCCACAACCCGCTTACAGCAGCATCATGCCCGAGGAGTAGAGCCACTGACTCAGCTACCCAAATCAGCGCCTCCATTTCCAAGAGCAGCGACTCTGCCTTGACCCTGAAAGCTCAGTCTATTTATTGATTATAAACTATGATCCAGGCCCAGTTCAGGTTCCCAACTATATGCGACTGGGACTACTCAATCCCCTTTATTACAATCCACAGCAGAATCATCTCTTAGCACAATCTCATACAAAGAGCAGAGTTACTGACTCAGCTACCTAAATCAGATACTCTATATCCAAGAAGACCGGCCATTGTGAGTTGATTCTGCCTAAATCCTAGACGCTAATACAAGCCACTATTTATAGATTATAAAAACTGATCCTGGATTCGCTATAACTTTAACGTATAATAGTATGCGACTACTCAGCGCCAAACCGCCTTGCATTTCGCATTTTGAAACACTTCAGAACACGCTTCCAGCAGTACCACACCCGGGGATAAGAGCCACTGACTCAGCTACCCAAATCAGCGCCTCCATTTCCAAGAGCAGCGACTCTGCCTTGACACTGGTACCTCAATCTATTTATGGATTCAAAATTAATATCCACGCACAATTCAGCTCCCCAAATAGAAGCAACTTGGACGACTCAACCCTGTGCATTACAATCTACTGCAGAATCCTCTCATAACACAATCTCATACAAAGAGCAGAGTCACTGACTCAGCTACCCACATCAGACACTCTATATCCAAGAAGAGTGGCCATTGTGAGTTGATTCTGCCTAAATCCTAGACGCTAATACAAGCCACTATTTATAGACAATAAAAACTGATCGTGGATTAGCCATACCTCTAACCTATAATAGTATGTGACTACCCAGCCCTTAACCCCGCTGCATTTTGTAATTCTCCACAACCCGCTTACAGCAGCATCATGCCCGAGGAGTAGAGACACTGACTCAGCTACCCAAATCAGCGCCTCCATTTCCAAAAGCAACAACTCTGCCTTGACCCTGAAAGCTCAGTCTATTTATTGATTATAAACTATGATCCAGGCCCAGTTCAGCTTCCCAACTATATGCGACTGGGACTACTAAATCCCCTTTATTACAATCCACAGCAGAATCATCTCTTAGCACAATCTCATACAAAGAGCAGAGTCACTGACTCAGCTACCCAAATCAGACACTCTATATCCAAGAAGAGCGGCCATTGTGAGTTGATTCTGCCTAAATCCTTGACGCTAACTCAAGCCACTATTTATAGATTATAAAAACTGATCGTGGATTCGCTATAACTCTAACGTATAATAGTATGCGACTACTCAGCGCCAAACCGCCTTGCATTTCGCATTTCGAAACACTTCAGAACACGCTTCCAGCAGTACCACACCCGAGGATAAGAGCCACTGACTCAGCTACCCAAATCAGCGCCTCCATTTCCAAGAGCAGCGACTCTGCCTTGACACTCGTACCTCAATCTATTTATGGAATCAAAATTAATATCCACGCCCAATTCAGCTCCCCAACTAGAAGCGACTGGGACGACTCAACCCTGTGCATTACAATCTACTGCAGAATCCTCTTATAGCACAATCTCATACAAAGAGCAGAGTCACTGACTCAGCTACCCAAATCAGACACTCTATATCCAAGAAGAGCGGCCATTGTGAGTTGATTCTGCCTAAATCCTAGACGCTAATTCAAGCCACTATTTATAGATTATAAAAACTGATCCTGGATTCGCTATAACTCTAACGTATAATAGTATGCGACTACTCAGCGCCAAACCGCCTTGCATTTTGCATTTCGAAACACTTCAGAACACGCTTCCAGCAGTACCACACCAGAGGATAAGAACCACTGACTCAGCTACCCAAATTAGCGCCTCCATTTCCAAGAGCAGCGACTCTGCCTTGACACTGGTACCTCAATCTATTTATGGATTAAAAACTAATATCCACGCCTAATTCAGCTCCCCAACTAGAAACGACTGGGACGACTTATCCCTGTGCATTACAATCTACTGCAGAATCCTCTCATAGCACAATCTCATACAAAGAGCAGAGTCACTGACTCAGCTACCCAAATCAGACACTCTATATCCAAGAAGAGTGGCCATTGTGAGTTGATTCTGCTTAAATCCTAGACGCTAATACAAGCCACTATTTATAGACAATAAAAACTGATCGTGGATTAGCCATACCGCTAACCTATATTAGTATGTGAGTACCCAGCCATTAACCCCGCTGCATTTCGTAATTCTCCACAACCCGCTTACAGCAGCATCATGCCCGAGGAGTAGAGCCACTGACTCAGCTACCCAAATCAGCGCCTCCATTTCCAAGAGCAGCGACTCAGCCTTGACTCTGAAAGCTCAGTCTATTTATTGATTATAAACCATGATCCAGTCTTAGTTCAGCTTCCTAACTATATGGGACTGGGACTACTCAATCCCCTTTATTACAATCCACAGCAGAATCATCTCTTAGCACAATCTCATACAAAGAGCAGAGTTACTGACTCAGCTACCCAAATCAGCGCCTCCATTTCCATGAACAGCGACTCTGCCTTGACCCTGAAAGCTCAGTCTATTTATTGATTATAAACTATGATCCAGGCCCAGTCAGGTTCCCAACTATATGCGACTGGGACTACTCAATTCCCTTTATTACAATCCACAGCAGAATCATCTCTTAGCACAATCTCATACAAAGAGCAGAGTTACTGACTCAGCTACCTAAATCAGACACTCTATATCCAAGACGAGCGGCCATTGTGAGTTGATTCTGCCTAAATTCTAGACGCTAATACAAGCCACTATTTATAGATTATAAAAACTGATCCTGGATTCGCTATATCTCTAACGTATAATAGTATGCGACTACTCAGCGCCAAACCGCCTTGCATTTCGCATTTCGAAACACTTCAGAACACGCTTTCAGCAGTACCACACCCGAGGATAAGAGCCACTGACTCAGCTACCCAGATCAGCGCCTCCATTTCCAAGAGCAGCGACTCTGCCTTGACACTGGTACCTCAATCTATTTATGGATTAAAAACTAATATCCACGCCTAATTCAGCTACCCAACTAAAAGCGACTGGGACGACTCATCCCTGTGCATTACAATCTACTGCAGAATCCTCTCATAGCACAATCTCATACAAAGAGCAGAGTCACTGACTCAGCTACCCAAATCAGACACTCTATATCCAAGAAGAGTGGCCATTGTGAGTTGATTCTGCCTAAATACTAGACGCTAATACAAGCCACTATTTATAGACAATAAAAACTGATCGTGGATTAGCCATACCTCTAACCTATAATATTATGTGACTACCCAGCCCTTAACCCCGCTGCATTTCGTAAGTCTCCACAACCCGCTTACAGCAGCATCATGCCCGAGGAGTAGAGCCACTGACTCAGCTACCCAAATCAGCGCCTCCATTTCCAAGAGCAGCGACTCTGCCTTGACCCTGAAAGCTCAGTCTATTTATTGATTATAAACTATGATCCAGGCCCAGTTCAGGTTCCCAACTATATGCGACTGGGACTACTCAATCCCCTTTATTACAATCCACAGCAGAATCATCTCTTAGCACAATCTCATACAAAGAGCAGAGTTACTGACTCAGCTACCTAAATCAGACACTCTATATCCAAGAAGAGCGGCCATTGTGAGTTGATTCTGCCTAAATCCTAGACGCTAATACAAGCCACTATTTATAGATTATAAAAACTGATCCTGGATTCGCTATAACTTTAACGTATAATAGTATGCGACTACTCAGCGCCAAACCGCCTTGCATTTCGCATTTTGAAACACTTCAGAACACGCTTCCAGCAGTACCACACCCGGGGATAAGAGCCACTGACTCAGCTACCCAAATCAGCGCCTCCATTTCCAAGAGCAGCGACTCTGCCTTGACACTGGTACCTCAATCTATTTATGGATTCAAAATTAATATCCACGCACAATTCAGCTCCCCAAATAGAAGCAACTTGGACGACTCAACCCTGTGCATTACAATCTACTGCAGAATCCTCTCATAACACAATCTCATACAAAGAGAAGAGTCACTGACTCAGCTACCCACATCAGACACTCTATATCCAAGAAGAGTGGCCATTGTGAGTTGATTCTGCCTAAATCCTAGACGCTAATACAAGCCACTATTTATAGACAATAAAAACTGATCGTGGATTAGCCATACCTCTAACCTATAATAGTATGTGACTACCCAGCCCTTAACCCCGCTGCATTTTGTAATTCTCCACAACCCGCTTACAGCAGCATCATGCCCGAGGAGTAGAGACACTGACTCAGCTACCCAAATCAGCGCCTCCATTTCCAAAAGCAACAACTCTGCCTTGACCCTGAAAGCTCAGTCTATTTATTGATTATAAACTATGATCCAGGCCCAGTTCAGCTTCCCAACTATATGCGACTGGGACTACTAAATCCCCTTTATTACAATCCACAGCAGAATCATCTCTTAGCACAATCTCATACAAAGAGCAGAGTCACTGACTCAGCTACCCAAATCAGACACTCTATATCCAAGAAGAGCGGCCATTGTGAGTTGATTCTGCCTAAATCCTTGACGCTAACTCAAGCCACTATTTATAGATTATAAAAACTGATCGTGGATTCGCTATAACTCTAACGTATAATAGTATGCGACTACTCAGCGCCAAACCGCCTTGCATTTCGCATTTCGAAACACTTCAGAACACGCTTCCAGCAGTACCACACCCGAGGATAAGAGCCACTGACTCAGCTACCCAAATCAGCGCCTCCATTTCCAAGAGCAGCGACTCTGCCTTGACACTCGTACCTCAATCTATTTATGGAATCAAAATTAATATCCACGCCCAATTCAGCTCCCCAACTAGAAGCGACTGGGACGACTCAACCCTGTGCATTACAATCTACTGCAGAATCCTCTTATAGCACAATCTCATACAAAGAGCAGAGTCACTTACTCAGCTACCCAAATCAGACACTCTATATCCAAGAAGAGCGGCCATTGTGAGTTGATTCTGCCTAAATCCTAGACGCTAATTCAAGCCACTATTTATAGATTATAAAAACTGATCCTGGATTCGCTATAACTCTAACGTATAATAGTATGCGACTACTCAGCGCCAAACCGCCTTGCATTTTGCATTTCGAAACACTTCAGAACACGCTTCCAGCAGTACCACACCAGAGGATAAGAACCACTGACTCAGCTACCCAAATTAGCGCCTCCATTTCCAAGAGCAGCGACTCTGCCTTGACACTGGTACCTCAATCTATTTATGGATTAAAAACTAATATCCACGCCTAATTCAGGTCCCCAACTAGAAGCGACTGGGACGACTCATCCCTGTGCATTACAATCTACTGCAGAATCCTCTCGGAGCACAATCTCATACAAAGAGCAGAGTCACTGACTCAGCTACCCAAATCAGACACTCTATATCCAAGAAGAGTGGCCATTGTGAGTTGATTCTGCCTAAATCCTAGACGCTAATACAAGCCACTATTTATAGACAATAAAAACTGATCGTGGATTAGCCATACCTCTAACCTATAATAGTATGTGACTACCCAGCCCTTAACCCCGCTACATTTCGTAATTCTCCACAACCCGCTTACAGCAGCATCATGCCCGAGGAGTAGAGCCACTGACTCAGCTACCCAAATCAGCGCCTCCATTTCCAAAAGCAGCGACTCTGCCTTGACCCTGAAAGCTCAGTCTATTTATTGATTATAAACTATGATCCAGGCCCAGTTCAGCTTCCCAACTATATGCGACTGGGACTACTAAATCCCCTTTATTACAATCCACAGCAGAATCATCTCTTAGCACAATCTCATACAAAGAGCAGAGTCGCTGACTCAGCTACCCAAATCAGACACTCTATATCCAGGAAGAGCGGCCATTGTGAGTTGATTCTGCCTAAATCCTAGACGCTAATTCAAGCCACTATTTATAGATTATAAAAACTGATCCTGGATTCGCTATAACTCTAACGTATAATAGTATGCGACTACTCAGCGCCAAACCGCCTTGCATTTTGCATTTCGAAACACTTCAGAACACGCTTCCAGCAGTACCACACCCGAGGATAAGAGCCACTGACTCAGCTACCCAAATCAGCGCCTCCATTTCCAAGAGCAGCGACTCTGCCTTGACACTCGTACCTCAATCTATTTATGGAATCAAAATTAATATCCACGCCCAATTCAGCTCCCCAACTAGAAGCGACTGGGACGACTCAACCCTGTGCATTACAATCTACTGCAGAATCCTCTTATAGCACAATCTCATACAAAGAGCAGAGTCACTGACTCAGCTACCCAAATCAGACACTCTATATCCAAGAAGAGCGGCCATTGTGAGTTGATTCTGCCTAAATCCTAGACGCTAATTCAAGCCACTATTTATAGATTATAAAAACTGATCCTGGATTCGCTATAACTCTAACGTATAATAGTATGCGACTACTCAGCGCCAAACCGCCTTGCATTTTGCATTTCGAAACACTTCAGAACACGCTTCCAGCAGTACCACACCAGAGGATAAGAACCACTGACTCAGCTACCCAAATTAGCGCCTCCATTTCCAAGAGCAGCGACTCTGCCTTGACACTGGTACCTCAATCTATTTATGGATTAAAAACTAATATCCACGCCTAATTCAGCTCCCCAACTAGAAACGACTGGGACGACTTATCCCTGTGCATTACAATCTACTGCAGAATCCTCTCATAGCACAATCTCATACAAAGAGCAGAGTCACTGACTCAGCTACCCAAATCAGACACTCTATATCCAAGAAGAGTGGCCATTGTGAGTTGATTCTGCTTAAATCCTAGACGCTAATACAAGCCACTATTTATAGACAATAAAAACTGATCGTGGATTAGCCATACCGCTAACCTATATTAGTATGTGAGTACCCAGCCATTAACCCCGCTGCATTTCGTAATTCTCCACAACCCGCTTACAGCAGCATCATGCCCGAGGAGTAGAGCCACTGACTCAGCTACCCAAATCAGCGCCTCCATTTCCAAGAGCAGCGACTCAGCCTTGACTCTGAAAGCTCAGTCTATTTATTGATTATAAACCATGATCCAGTCTTAGTTCAGCTTCCTAACTATATGGGACTGGGACTACTCAATCCCCTTTATTACAATCCACAGCAGAATCATCTCTTAGCACAATCTCATACAAAGAGCAGAGTTACTGACTCAGCTACCCAAATCAGCGCCTCCATTTCCATGAACAGCGACTCTGCCTTGACCCTGAAAGCTCAGTCTATTTATTGATTATAAACTATGATCCAGGCCCAGTCAGGTTCCCAACTATATGCGACTGGGACTACTCAATTCCCTTTATTACAATCCACAGCAGAATCATCTCTTAGCACAATCTCATACAAAGAGCAGAGTTACTGACTCAGCTACCTAAATCAGACACTCTATATCCAAGACGAGCGGCCATTGTGAGTTGATTCTGCCTAAATTCTAGACGCTAATACAAGCCACTATTTATAGATTATAAAAACTGATCCTGGATTCGCTATATCTCTAACGTATAATAGTATGCGACTACTCAGCGCCAAACCGCCTTGCATTTCGCATTTCGAAACACTTCAGAACACGCTTTCAGCAGTACCACACCCGAGGATAAGAGCCACTGACTCAGCTACCCAGATCAGCGCCTCCATTTCCAAGAGCAGCGACTCTGCCTTGACACTGGTACCTCAATCTATTTATGGATTAAAAACTAATATCCACGCCTAATTCAGCTACCCAACTAAAAGCGACTGGGACGACTCATCCCTGTGCATTACAATCTACTGCAGAATCCTCTCATAGCACAATCTCATACAAAGAGCAGAGTCACTGACTCAGCTACCCAAATCAGACACTCTATATCCAAGAAGAGTGGCCATTGTGAGTTGATTCTGCCTAAATACTAGACGCTAATACAAGCCACTATTTATAGACAATAAAAACTGATCGTGGATTAGCCATACCTCTAACCTATAATATTATGTGACTACCCAGCCCTTAACCCCGCTGCATTTCGTAAGTCTCCACAACCCGCTTACAGCAGCATCATGCCCGAGGAGTAGAGCCACTGACTCAGCTACCCAAATCAGCGCCTCCATTTCCAAGAGCAGCGACTCTGCCTTGACCCTGAAAGCTCAGTCTATTTATTGATTATAAACTATGATCCAGGCCCAGTTCAGGTTCCCAACTATATGCGACTGGGACTACTCAATCCCCTTTATTACAATCCACAGCAGAATCATCTCTTAGCACAATCTCATACAAAGAGCAGAGTTACTGACTCAGCTACCTAAATCAGACACTCTATATCCAAGAAGAGCGGCCATTGTGAGTTGATTCTGCCTAAATCCTAGACGCTAATACAAGCCACTATTTATAGATTATAAAAACTGATCCTGGATTCGCTATAACTTTAACGTATAATAGTATGCGACTACTCAGCGCCAAACCGCCTTGCATTTCGCATTTTGAAACACTTCAGAACACGCTTCCAGCAGTACCACACCCGGGGATAAGAGCCACTGACTCAGCTACCCAAATCAGCGCCTCCATTTCCAAGAGCAGCGACTCTGCCTTGACACTGGTACCTCAATCTATTTATGGATTCAAAATTAATATCCACGCACAATTCAGCTCCCCAAATAGAAGCAACTTGGACGACTCAACCCTGTGCATTACAATCTACTGCAGAATCCTCTCATAACACAATCTCATACAAAGAGAAGAGTCACTGACTCAGCTACCCACATCAGACACTCTATATCCAAGAAGAGTGGCCATTGTGAGTTGATTCTGCCTAAATCCTAGACGCTAATACAAGCCACTATTTATAGACAATAAAAACTGATCGTGGATTAGCCATACCTCTAACCTATAATAGTATGTGACTACCCAGCCCTTAACCCCGCTGCATTTTGTAATTCTCCACAACCCGCTTACAGCAGCATCATGCCCGAGGAGTAGAGACACTGACTCAGCTACCCAAATCAGCGCCTCCATTTCCAAAAGCAACAACTCTGCCTTGACCCTGAAAGCTCAGTCTATTTATTGATTATAAACTATGATCCAGGCCCAGTTCAGCTTCCCAACTATATGCGACTGGGACTACTAAATCCCCTTTATTACAATCCACAGCAGAATCATCTCTTAGCACAATCTCATACAAAGAGCAGAGTCACTGACTCAGCTACCCAAATCAGACACTCTATATCCAAGAAGAGCGGCCATTGTGAGTTGATTCTGCCTAAATCCTTGACGCTAACTCAAGCCACTATTTATAGATTATAAAAACTGATCGTGGATTCGCTATAACTCTAACGTATAATAGTATGCGACTACTCAGCGCCAAACCGCCTTGCATTTCGCATTTCGAAACACTTCAGAACACGCTTCCAGCAGTACCACACCCGAGGATAAGAGCCACTGACTCAGCTACCCAAATCAGCGCCTCCATTTCCAAGAGCAGCGACTCTGCCTTGACACTCGTACCTCAATCTATTTATGGAATCAAAATTAATATCCACGCCCAATTCAGCTCCCCAACTAGAAGCGACTGGGACGACTCAACCCTGTGCATTACAATCTACTGCAGAATCCTCTTATAGCACAATCTCATACAAAGAGCAGAGTCACTTACTCAGCTACCCAAATCAGACACTCTATATCCAAGAAGAGCGGCCATTGTGAGTTGATTCTGCCTAAATCCTAGACGCTAATTCAAGCCACTATTTATAGATTATAAAAACTGATCCTGGATTCGCTATAACTCTAACGTATAATAGTATGCGACTACTCAGCGCCAAACCGCCTTGCATTTTGCATTTCGAAACACTTCAGAACACGCTTCCAGCAGTACCACACCAGAGGATAAGAACCACTGACTCAGCTACCCAAATTAGCGCCTCCATTTCCAAGAGCAGCGACTCTGCCTTGACACTGGTACCTCAATCTATTTATGGATTAAAAACTAATATCCACGCCTAATTCAGGTCCCCAACTAGAAGCGACTGGGACGACTCATCCCTGTGCATTACAATCTACTGCAGAATCCTCTCGGAGCACAATCTCATACAAAGAGCAGAGTCACTGACTCAGCTACCCAAATCAGACACTCTATATCCAAGAAGAGTGGCCATTGTGAGTTGATTCTGCCTAAATCCTAGACGCTAATACAAGCCACTATTTATAGACAATAAAAACTGATCGTGGATTAGCCATACCTCTAACCTATAATAGTATGTGACTACCCAGCCCTTAACCCCGCTACATTTCGTAATTCTCCACAACCCGCTTACAGCAGCATCATGCCCGAGGAGTAGAGCCACTGACTCAGCTACCCAAATCAGCGCCTCCATTTCCAAAAGCAGCGACTCTGCCTTGACCCTGAAAGCTCAGTCTATTTATTGATTATAAACTATGATCCAGGCCCAGTTCAGCTTCCCAACTATATGCGACTGGGACTACTAAATCCCCTTTATTACAATCCACAGCAGAATCATCTCTTAGCACAATCTCATACAAAGAGCAGAGTCGCTGACTCAGCTACCCAAATCAGACACTCTATATCCAGGAAGAGCGGCCATTGTGAGTTGATTCTGCCTAAATCCTAGACGCTAATTCAAGCCACTATTTATAGATTATAAAAACTGATCCTGGATTCGCTATAACTCTAACGTATAATAGTATGCGACTACTCAGCGCCAAACCGCCTTGCATTTTGCATTTCGAAACACTTCAGAACACGCTTCCAGCAGTACCACACCAGAGGATAAGAACCACTGACTCAGCTACCCAAATTAGCGCCACCATTTCCAAGAGCAGCGACTCTGCCTTGACACTGGTACCTCAATCTATTTATGGATTAAAAACGAATATCCACGCCTAATTCAGCTCCCCAACTAGAAACGACTGGGACGACTTATCCCTGTGCATTACAATCTACTGCAGAATCCTCTCATAGCACAATCTCATACAAAGAGCAGAGTCACTGACTCAGCTACCCAAATCAGACACTCTATATCCAAGAAGAGTGGCCATTGTGAGTTGATTCTGCTTAAATCCTAGACGCTAATACAAGCCACTATTTATAGTCAATAAAAACTGATCGTGGATTAGCCATACCGCTAACCTATATTAGTATGTGAGTACCCAGCCCTTAACCCCGCTGCATTTCGTAATTCTCCACAACCCGCTTACAGCAGCATCATGCCCGAGGAGTAGAGCCACTGACTCAGCTACCCAAATCAGCGCCTCCATTTCCAAGAGCAGCGACTCAGCCTTGACTCTGAAAGCTCAGTCTATTTATTGATTATAAGCCATGATCCAGTCTTAGTTCAGCTTCCTAACTATATGGGACTGGGACTACTCAATCCCCTTTATTACAATCCACAGCAGAATCATCTCTTAGCACAATCTCATACAAAGAGCAGAGTTACTGACTCAGCTACCCAAATCAGCGCCTCCATTTCCATGACCAGCGACTCTGCCTTGACCCTGAAAGCTCAGTCTATTTATTGATTATAAACTATGATCCAGGCCCAGTCAGGTTCCCAACTATATGCGACTGGGACTACTCAATTCCCTTTATTACAATCCACAGCAGAATCATCTCTTAGCACAATCTCATACAAAGAGCAGAGTTACTGACTCAGCTACCTAAATCAGACACTCTATATCCAAGACGAGCGGCCATTGTGAGTTGATTCTGCCTAAATTCTAGACGCTAATACAAGCCACTATTTATAGATTATAAAAACTGATCCTGGATTCGCTATATCTCTAACGTATAATAGTATGCGACTACTCAGCGCCAAACCGCCTTGCATTTCGCATTTCGAAAAACTTCAGAACACGCTTTCAGCAGTACCACACCCGAGGATAAGAGCCACTGACTCAGCTACCCAGATCAGCGCCTCCATTTCCAAGAGCAGCGACTCTGCCTTGACACTGGTACCTCAATCTATTTACGGATTAAAAACTAATATCCACGCCTAATTCAGCTACCCAACTAGAAGCGACTGGGATGACTCAACCCTGTGCATTACAATCTACTGCAGAATCCTCTCATAGCACAATCTCATACAAAGAGCAGAGTTACTGACTCAGCTACCTAAATCAGACACTCTATATCCAAGAAGAGCGGCCATTGTGAGTTGATTCTGCCTAAATACTAGACGCTAATACAAGCCACTATTTATAGACAATAAAAACTGATCGTGGATTAGCCATACTTCTAACCTCTAATATTATGTGACTACCCAGCCCTTAACCCCGCTGCATTTCGTAATTCTCCACAACCCGCTTACAGCAGCATCATGCCCGAGGAGTAGAGCCACTGACTCAGCTACCCAAATCAGCGCCTCCATTTCCAAGAGCAGCGACTCTGCCTTGACCCTGAAAGCTCAGTCTATTTATTGATTATAAACTATGATCCAGGCCCAGTTCAGGTTCCCAACTATATGCGACTGGGACTACTCAATCCCCTTTATTACAATCCACAGCAGAATCATCTCTTAGCACAATCTCATACAAAGAGCAGAGTTACTGACTCAGCTACCTAAATCAGACACTCTATATCCAAGAAGAGCGGCCATTGTGAGTTGATTCTGCCTAAATCCTAGACGCTAATACAAGCCACTATTTATAGATTATAAAAACTGATCCTGGATTCGCTATAACTTTAACGTATAATAGTATGCGACTACTCAGCGCCAAACCGCCTTGCATTTCGCATTTTGAAACACTTCAGAACACGCTTCCAGCAGTACCACACCCGGGGATAAGAGCCACTGACTCAGCTACCCAAATCAGCGCCTCCATTTCCAAGAGCAGCGACTCTGCCTTGACACTGGTACCTCAATCTATTTATGGATTCAAAATTAATATCCACGCCCAATTCAGCTCCCCAAATAGAAGCAACTGGGACGACTCAACCCTGTGCATTACAATCTACTGCAGAATCCTCTCATAGCACAATCTCATACAAAGAGCAGAGTCACTGACTCAGCTACCCACATCAGACACTCTATATCCAAGAAGAGTGGCCATTGTGAGTTGATTCTGCCTAAATCCTAGACGCTAATACAAGCCACTATTTATAGACAATAAAAACTGATCGTGGATTAGCCATACCTCTAACCTATAATAGTATGTGACTACCCAGCCCTTAACCCCGCTGCATTTCGTAATTCTCCACAACCCACTTACAGCAGCATCATGCCCGAGGAGTATAGCCACTGACTCAGCTACCCAAATCAGCGCCCCCATTTCCAAGAGCAGCGACTCTGCCTTGACCCTGAAAGCTCAGTCTATTTATTGATTATAAACTATGATCCAGGCCCAGTTCAGCTTCCCAACTATATGCGACTGGGACTACTAAATCCCCTTTATTACAATCCACAGCAGAATCATCTCTTAGCACAATCTCATACAAAGAGCAGAGTCACTGACTCAGCTACCCAAATCAGACACTCTATATCCAAGAAGAGCGGCCATTGTGAGTTGATTCTGCCTAAATCCTAGACGCTAATTCAAGCCACTATTTATAGATTATAAAAACTGATCCTGGATTCGCTATAACTCTAACGTATAATAGAATGCGACTACTCAGCGCCAAACCGCCTTGCCTTTTGCATTTCGAAACACTTCAGAACACGCTTCCAGCAGTACCACACCAGAGGATAAGAACCACTGACTCAGCTACCCAAATTAGCGCCTCCATTTCCAAGAGCAGCGACTCTGCCTTGACACTGGTACCTCAATCTATTTATGGATTAAAAACTAATATCCACGCCTAATTCAGGTCCCCAACTAGAAGCGACTGGGACGACTCATCCCTGTGCATTACAATCTACTGCAGAATCCTCTCGGGGCACAATCTCATACAAAGAGCAGAGTCACTGACTCAGCTACCCAAATCAGACACTCTATATCCAAGAAGAGTGGCCATTGTGAGTTGATTCTGCCTAAATCCTAGACGCTAATACAAGCCACTATTTATAGACAATAAAAACTGATCGTGGATTAGCCATACCTCTAACCTATAATAGTATGTGACTACCCAGCCCTTAACCCCGCTGCATTTCGTAATTCTCCACAACCCGCTTACAGCAGCATCATGCCCAAGGAGTAGAGCCACTGACTCAGCTACCCAAATCAGCGCCTCCATTTCCAAAAGCAGCGACTCTGCCTTGACCCTGAAAGCTCAGTCTATTTATTGATTATAAACTATGATCCAGGCCCAGTTCAGCTTCCCAACTATATGCGACTGGGACTACTAAATCCCCTTTATTACAATCCACAGCAGAATCATCTCTTAGCACAATCTCATACAAAGAGCAGAGTCACTGACTCAGCTACCCAAATCAGACACTCTATATCCAGGAAGAGCGGCCATTGTGAGTTGATTCTGCCTAAATCCTAGACGCTAATACAAGCCACTATTTATAGATTATAAAAACTGATCCTGGATTAGCTATAACTTTAACGTATAATAGTATGCGACTACTCAGCGCCAAACCGCCTTGCGTTTTGCATTTCGAAACACTTCAGAACACGCTTCCAGCAGTACCACACCAGAGGATAAGAACCACTGACTCAGCTACCCAAATTAGCGCCTCCATTTCCAAGAGCAGCGACTCTGCCTTGACACTGGTACCTCAATCTATTTATGGATTCAAAATTAATATCCACGCCCAATTCAGCTCCCCAACTAGAAGCGAGTGGGACGACTCATCCCTGTGCATTACAATCTACTGCAGAATCCTCTCGGAGCACAATCTCATACAAAGAGCAGAGTCACTGACTCAGCTACCCAAATCAGACACTCTATATCCAAGAAGAGTGGCCATTGTGAGTTGATTCTGCCTAAATCCTAGACGCTAATACAAGCCACTATTTATAGACAATAAAAACTGATCGTGGATTAGCCATACCTCTAACCTATAATAGTATGTGACTACCCAGCCCTTAACCCCGCTGCATTTCGTAATTCTCCACAACCCGCTTACAGCAGCATCATGCCCGAGGAGTAGAGCCACTGACTCAGCTACCCAAATCAACGCCTCCATTTCCAAGAGCAGCGACTCAGCCTTGACTCTGAAAGCTCAGTCTATTTATTGATTATAAACCATGATCCAGTCGCAGTTCAGCTTCCCAACTATATGCGACTGGGACTACTCAATCCCCTTTATTACAATCCACAGCAGAATCATCTCTTAGCACAATCTCATACAAAGAGCAGAGTTACTGACTCAGCTAACTAAATCAGACACTCTATATCCAAGACGAGCGGCCATTGTGAGTTGATTCTGCCTAAATTCTAGACGCTAATACAAGCCACTATTTATAGATTATAAAAACTGATCCTGGATTCGCTATATCTCTAACGTATAATAGTATGCGACTACTCAGCGCCAAACCGCCTTGCATTTCGCATTTCGAAACACTGCAGAACACGCTTCCAGCAGTACCACACCCGAGGATAAGAGCCACTGACTCATCTACCCAAATCAGCGCCTCCATTTCCAAGAGCAGCGACTCTGCCTTGACACTGGTACCTCAATCTATTTATGGATTGAAAACTAATATCCACGCCTAATTCAGCTACGCAACTAGAAGCGACTGGGACGACTAATCCCTGTGCATTAAAATCTACTGCAGAATCCTCTCATAGTACAATCTCATACAAAGAGCAGAGTCACTGACTCAGCTACCCAAATCAGACACTCTATATCCAAGAAGAGTGGCCATTGTGAGTTGATTCTGCCTAAATACTAGACGCTAATACAAGCCACTATTTATAGACAATAAAAACTGATCGTGGATTAGCCATACCTCGAACCTATAATATTATGTGACTACCCAGCTCTTAACCCCGCTGCATTTCGTAATTCTCCACAACCCGCTTACAGCAGCATCATGCCCGAGGAGTAGAGCCACTGACTCAGCTACCCAAATCAGCGCCACCATTTCCAAGAGCAGCGACTCTGCCTTGACCCTGAAAGCTCAGTCTATTTATTGATTATAAACTATGATCCAGGCCCAGTTCAGGTTCCCAACTATATGCGACTGGGACTACTCAATCCCCTTTATTACAATCCACAGCAGAATCATCTCTTAGCACAATCTCATACAAAGAGCAGAGTTACTGACTCAGCTACCTAAATCAGACACTCTATATCCAAGAAGAGCAGCCATTGTGAGTTGATTCTGCCTAAATCCTAGACGCTAATCCAAGCAACTATTTATAGATTATAAAAACTGATCCTGGATTCGCTATAACTTTAACGTATAATAGTATGCGACTACTCAGCGCCAAACCGCCTTGCATTTCGCATTTTGAAACACTTCAGAACACGCTTCCAGCAGTACCACACCCGAGGATAAGAGCCACTGACTCAGCTACCCAAATCAGCACCTCCATTTCAAAGAGCAGCGACTCTGCCTTGACACTGGTACCTCAATCTATTTATGGATTCAAAATTAATATCCACGCCCAATTTAGTTCCCCAAATAGAAGCGACTGGGACGACTCAACCCTGTGCATTACAATCTACAGCAGAATCCTCTCATAGCACAATCTCATACAAAGAGCAGAGTCACTGACTCAGCTACCCACATCAGACACTCTATATCCAAGAAGAGTGGCCATTGTGAGTTGATTCTGCCTAAATCCTAGACGCTAATACAAGCCACTATTTATAGACAATAAAAACTGATCGTGGATTAGCCATACCTCTAACCTATAATAGTATGTGACTACCCAGCCCTTAACCCCGCTGCATTTCGTAATTCTCCACAACCCGCTTACAGCAGCATCATGCCCGAGGAGTAGAGCCACTGACTCAGCTACCCAAATCAGCGCCTCCATTTCCAAAAGCAGCGACTCTGCCTTGACCCTGAAAGCTCAGTCTATTTATTGATTATAAACTATGATCCAGGCCCAGTTCAGCTTCCCAAATATATGCGACTGGGACTACTAAATCTCCTTTATTACAATCCACAGCAAAATCATCTCTTAGCACAATCTCATACAAAGAGCAGAGTCGCTGACTCAGCTACCCAAATCAGACACTCTATATCCAAGAAGAGCGGCCATTGTGAGTTGATTCTGCCTAAATCCTAGATGCTAATACAAGCCACTATTTATAGATTATAAAAACTGATCCTGGATTCGCTATAACTCTAACGTATAATACTATGCGACTACTCAGCGCCAAACCGCCTTGCATTTTGCATTTTGAAACACTTCAGAACACGCTTCCAGCAGTACCACACCAGAGGATAAGAACCACTGACTCAGCTATCCAAATTAGCGCCTCCATTTCCAAGAGCAGCGACTCTGCCTTGACACTGGTACTTCAATCTATTTATGGATTCAAAATTAATATCCACGCCCAATTCAGCTCCCCAACTAGAAGCGACTGGGACTACTCAACCCTGTGCATTACAATCTACTGCAGAATCCTCTCATAGAACAATCTCATACAAAGAGCAGAGTCACTGACTCAGCTACCCAAATCAGACACTCTATATCCAAGAAGAGTGGCCATTGTAAGTTGATTCTGCCTAAATCCTAGACGCTAATACAAGCCAGTATTTATAGACAATAAAATCTGATCATGGATTAGCCATACCTCTAACCTATAATAGTATGTGACTACCCAGCCCTTAACCCCGCTGCATTTCGTAATTCTCCACAACCCGCTTACAGCAGCATCATGCCCGAGGAGTAGAGCCACTGACTCAGCTACCCAAATCAGCGCCTCCATTTCCAAAAGCAGCGACTCTGCCTTGACCCTGAAAGCTCAGTCTATTTATTGATTATAAACTATGATCCAGGCCCAGTTCAGCTTCCCAACTATATGCGACTGGGACTACTAAATCCCCTTTATTACAATCCACAGCAGAATCATCTCTTAGCACAATCTCATACAAAGAGCAGAGTCACTGACTCAGCTACCCAAATCAGACACTCTATATCCAAGAAGAGCGGCCATTGTGAGTTGATTCTGCCTAAATCCTAGACGCTAATACAAGCCGCTATTTATAGATTATAAAAACTGATCCTGGATTCGCTATAACTCTAACGTATAATAGTATGCGACTACTTAGCGCCAAACCGCCTTGCATTTTGCATTTTGAAACACTTCAGAACACGCTTCCAGCAGTACCACACCAGAGGATAAGAACCACTGACTCAGCTACCCAAATTAGCGCCTCCATTACCAAGAGCAGCGACTCTGCCTTGACACTGGTACCTCAATCTATTTATGGATTCAAAATTTATATCCACGCCCAATTCAGCTCCCCAACTAGAAGCGACTGGGACGACTCAACCCTCTGCATTACAATCTACTGCAGAATCCTCTTATAGCACAATCTCATACAAAGAGCAGAGTCACTGACTCAGCTACCCAAATCAGACACTCTATATCCAAGAAGAGTGGCCATTGTGAGTTGATTCTGTCTAAATCGTAAACGCTAATACAAGCCACTATTTATAGACAATAAAATCTGATCATGGATTAACCATAACTCTAACCTATAATAGTATGTGACTACCCAGCCCTTAACCCCGCTGCATTTTGTAATTCTCCACAACCCGCTTACAGCAGCATCATGCCCGAGGAGTAGAGACACTGACTCAGCTTCCCAAATCAGCGCCTCCATTTCCAAGAGCAGCGACTCTGCCTTGACCCTGAAAGCTCAGTCTATTTATTGATTATAAACTATGATCCAGGCCCAGTTCAGCTTCCCAACTATATGCGACTGGGACTACTCAATCCCCTTTATTACAATCCACAGCAGAATCATCTCTTAGCACAATCTCATACAAAGAGCAGAGTTACTGACTCAGCTACCTAAATCAGACACTCTATATCCAAGAAGAGCGGCCATTGTGAGTTGATTCTGCCTAAATTCTAGACGCTAATACAAGCCACTATTTATAGATTATAAAAACTGATCCTGGATTCGCTATATCTCTAACGTATAATAGTATGCGACTACTCAGCGCCAAACCGCCTTGCATTTCGCATTTTGAAACACTGCAGAACACGCTTCCAGCAGTACCACACCCGAGGATAAGAGCCACTGACTCATCTACCCAAATCAGCGCCTCCATTTCCAAGAGCAGCGACTCTGCCTTGACACTGGTACCTCAATCTATTTATGGATTGAAAACTAATATCCACGCCTAATTCAGCTACGCAACTAGAAGCGACTGGGACGACTAATCCCTGTGCATTAAAATCTACTGCAGAATCCTCTCATAGTACAATCTCATACAAAGAGCAGAGTCACTGACTCAGCTACCCAAATCAGACACTCTATATCCAAGAAGAGTGGCCATTGTGAGTTGATTCTGCCTAAATACTAGACGCTAATACAAGCCACTATTTATAGACAATAAAAACTGATCGTGGATTAGCCATACCTCGAACCTATAATATTATGTGACTACCCAGCTCTTAACCCCGCTGCATTTCGTAATTCTCCACAACCCGCTTACAGCAGCATCATGCCCGAGGAGTAGAGCCACTGACTCAGCTACCCAAATCAGCGCCACCATTTCCAAGAGCAGCGACTCTGCCTTGACCCTGAAAGCTCAGTCTATTTATTGATTATAAACTATGATCCAGGCCCAGTTCAGGTTCCCAACTATATGCGACTGGGACTACTCAATCCCCTTTATTACAATCCACAGCAGAATCATCTCTTAGCACAATCTCATACAAAGAGCAGAGTTACTGACTCAGCTACCTAAATCAGACACTCTATATCCAAGAAGAGCAGCCATTGTGAGTTGATTCTGCCTAAATCCTAGACGCTAATCCAAGCAACTATTTAGAGATTATAAAAACTGATCCTGGATTCGCTATAACTTTAACGTATAATAGTATGCGACTACTCAGCGCCAAACCGCCTTGCATTTCGCATTTTGAAACACTTCAGAACACGCTTCCAGCAGTACCACACCCGAGGATAAGAGCCACTGACTCAGCTACCCAAATCAGCACCTCCATTTCAAAGAGCAGCGACTCTGCCTTGACACTGGTACCTCAATCTATTTATGGATTCAAAATTAATATCCACGCCCAATTTAGTTCCCCAAATAGAAGCGACTGGGACGACTCAACCCTGTGCATTACAATCTACAGCAGAATCCTCTCATAGCACAATCTCATACAAAGAGCAGAGTCACTGACTCAGCTACCCACATCAGACACTCTATATCCAAGAAGAGTGGCCATTGTGAGTTGATTCTGCCTAAATCCTAGACGCTAATACAAGCCACTATTTATAGACAATAAAAACTGATCGTGGATTAGCCATACCTCTAACCTATAATAGTATGTGACTACCCAGCCCTTAACCCCGCTGCATTTCGTAATTCTCCACAACCCGCTTACAGCAGCATCATGCCCGAGGAGTAGAGCCACTGACTCAGCTACCCAAATCAGCGCCTCCATTTCCAAAAGCAGCGACTCTGCCTTGACCCTGAAAGCTCAGTCTATTTATTGATTATAAACTATGATCCAGGCCCAGTTCAGCTTCCCAAATATATGCGACTGGGACTACTAAATCTCCTTTATTACAATCCACAGCAAAATCATCTCTTAGCACAATCTCATACAAAGAGCAGAGTCGCTGACTCAGCTACCCAAATCAGACACTCTATATCCAAGAAGAGCGGCCATTGTGAGTTGATTCTGCCTAAATCCTAGATGCTAATACAAGCCACTATTTATAGATTATAAAAACTGATCCTGGATTCGCTATAACTCTAACGTATAATACTATGCGACTACTCAGCGCCAAACCGCCTTGCATTTTGCATTTTGAAACACTTCAGAACACGCTTCCAGCAGTACCACACCAGAGGATAAGAACCACTGACTCAGCTATCCAAATTAGCGCCTCCATTTCCAAGAGCAGCGACTCTGCCTTGACACTGGTACTTCAATCTATTTATGGATTCAAAATTAATATCCACGCCCAATTCAGCTCCCCAACTAGAAGCGACTGGGACTACTCAACCCTGTGCATTACAATCTACTGCAGAATCCTCTCATAGAACAATCTCATACAAAGAGCAGAGTCACTGACTCAGCTACCCAAATCAGACACTCTATATCCAAGAAGAGTGGCCATTGTAAGTTGATTCTGCCTAAATCCTAGACGCTAATACAAGCCAGTATTTATAGACAATAAAATCTGATCATGGATTAGCCATACCTCTAACCTATAATAGTATGTGACTACCCAGCCCTTAACCCCGCTGCATTTCGTAATTCTCCACAACCCGCTTACAGCAGCATCATGCCCGAGGAGTAGAGCCACTGACTCAGCTACCCAAATCAGCGCCTCCATTTCCAAAAGCAGCGACTCTGCCTTGACCCTGAAAGCTCAGTCTATTTATTGATTATAAACTATGATCCAGGCCCAGTTCAGCTTCCCAACTATATGCGACTGGGACTACTAAATCCCCTTTATTACAATCCACAGCAGAATCATCTCTTAGCACAATCTCATACAAAGAGCAGAGTCACTGACTCAGCTACCCAAATCAGACACTCTATATCCAAGAAGAGCGGCCATTGTGAGTTGATTCTGCCTAAATCCTAGACGCTAATACAAGCCACTATTTATAGATTATAAAAACTGATCCTGGATTCGCTATAACTCTAACGTATAATAGTATGCGACTACTTAGCGCCAAACCGCCTTGCATTTTGCATTTTGAAACACTTCAGAACACGCTTCCAGCAGTACCACACCAGAGGATAAGAACCACTGACTCAGCTACCCAAATTAGCGCCTCCATTACCAAGAGCAGCGACTCTGCCTTGACACTGGTACCTCAATCTATTTATGGATTCAAAATTTATATCCACGCCCAATTCAGCTCCCCAACTAGAAGCGACTGGGACGACTCAACCCTCTGCATTACAATCTACTGCAGAATCCTCTTATAGCACAATCTCATACAAAGAGCAGAGTCACTGACTCAGCTACCCAAATCAGACACTCTATATCCAAGAAGAGTGGCCATTGTAAGTTGATTCTGTCTAAATCGTAAACGCTAATACAAGCCACTATTTATAGACAATAAAATCTGATCATGGATTAACCATAACTCTAACCTATAATAGTATGTGACTACCCAGCCCTTAACCCCGCTGCATTTTGTAATTCTCCACAACCCGCTTACAGCAGCATCATGCCCGAGGAGTAGAGACACTGACTCAGCTACCCAAATCAGCGCCTCCATTTCCAAAAGCAGCGACTTTGCCGTGACCCTGAAAGCTCAGTCTATTTATTGATTATAAACTATGATCCAGGCCCAGTTCAGCTTCCCAACTATATGCGACTGGGACTACTAAATCCCCTTTATTACAATCCACAGCAGAATCATCTCTTAGCACAATCTCATACAAAGAGCAGAGTCACTGACTCAGCTACCCAAATCAGACACTCTATATCCAAGAAGAGCGGCCATTGTGAGTTGATTCTGCCTAAATCCTAGACGCTAATTCAAGCCACTATTTATAGATTATAAAAACTGACCCTGGATTCGCTATAACTCTAACGTATAATAGTATGCGACTACTCAGCGCCAAACCGCCTTGCATTTTGCATTTCGAAACACTTCAGAACACGTTTCCAGCAGTACCACACCAGAGGATAAGAACCACTGACTCAGCTACCCAAATTAGCGCCTCCATTTCCAAGAGCAGCGACTCTGCCTTGACACTGGTACCTCAATCTATTTATGGATTAAAAACTAATATCCACGCCTAATTCAGCTCCCCAACTAGAAGCGACTGGGACGACTCATCCCTGTGCATTACAATCTACTGTAGAATCCTCTCGGAGCACAATCTCATACAAAGAGCAGAGTCACTGACTCAGCTACCCAAATCAGACACTCTATATCCAAGAAGAGCGGCCATTGTGAGTTGATTCTGCCTAAATCCTAGACGCTAATTCAAGCCACTATTTATAGATTATAAAAACTGATCCTGGATTCGCTATAACTCTAACGTATAATAGAATGCGACTACTCAGCGCCAAACCGCCTTGCCTTTTGCATTTCGAAACACTTCAGAACACGCTTCCAGCAGTACCACACCAGAGGATAAGAACCACTGACTCAGCTACCCAAATTAGCGCCTCCATTTCCAAGAGCAGCGACTCTGCCTTGACACTGGTACCTCAATCTATTTATGGATTAAAAACTAATATCCACGCCTAATTCAGGTCCCCAACTAGAAGCGACTGGGACGACTCATCCCTGTGCATTACAATCTACTGCAGAATCCTCTCGGAGCACAATCTCATACAAAGAGCAGAGTCACTGACTCAGCTACCCAAATCAGACACTCTATATCCAAGAAGAGTGGCCATTGTGAGTTGATTCTGCCTAAATCCTAGACGCTAATACAAGCCACTATTTATAGACAATAAAAACTGATCGTGGATTAGCCATACCTCTAACCTATAATAGTATGTGACTACCCAGACCTTAACCCCGCTGCATTTCCTAATTCTCCACAACCCGCTTACAGCAGCATCATGCCCAAGGAGTAGAGCCACTGACTCAGCTACCCAAATCAGCGCCTCCATTTCCAAAAGCAGCGACTCTGCCTTGACCCTGAAAGCTCAGTCTATTTATTGATTATAAACTATGATCCAGGCCCAGTTCAGCTTCCCAACTATATGCGACTGGGACTACTAAATCCCCTTTATTACAATCCACAGCAGAATCATCTCTTAGCACAATCTCATACAAAGAGCAGAGTCACTGACTCAGCTACCCAAATCAGACACTCTATATCCAGGAAGAGCGGCCATTGTGAGTTGATTCTGCCTAAATCCTAGACGCTAATACAAGCCACTATTTATAGATTATAAAAACTGATCCTGGATTAGCTATAACTTTAACGTATAATAGTATGCGACTACTCAGCGCCAAACCGCCTTGCGTTTTGCATTTCGAAACACTTCAGAACACGCTTCCAGCAGTACCACACCAGAGGATAAGAACCACTGACTCAGCTACCCAAATTAGCGCCTCCATTTCCAAGAGCAGCGACTCTGCCTTGACACTGGTACCTCAATCTATTTATGGATTCAAAATTAATATCCACGCCCAATTCAGCTCCCCAACTAGAAGCGAGTGGGACGACTCATCCCTGTGCATTACAATCTACTGCAGAATCCTCTCGGAGCACAATCTCATACAAAGAGCAGAGTCACTGACTCAGCTACCCATATCAGACACTCTATATCCAAGAAGAGTGGCCATTGTGAGTTGATTCTGCCTAAATCCTAGACGCTAATACAAGCCACTATTTATAGACAATAAAAACTGATCGTGGATTAGCCATACCTCTAACCTATAATAGTATGTGACTACCCAGCCCTTAACCCCGCTGCATTTTGTAATTCTCCACAACCCGCTTACAGCAGCATCATGCCCGAGGAGTAGAGCCACTGACTCAGCTACCCAAATCAACGCCTCCATTTCCAAGAGCAGCGACTCAGCCTTGACTCTGAAAGCTCAGTCTATTTATTGATTATAAACCATGATCCAGTCGCAGTTCAGCTTCCCAACTATATGCGACTGGGACTACTCAATCCCCTTTATTACAATCCACAGCAGAATCATCTCTTAGCACAATCTCATACAAAGAGCAGAGTTACTGACTCAGCTAACTAAATCAGACACTCTATATCCAAGACGAGCGGCCATTGTGAGTTGATTCTGCCTAAATTCTAGACGCTAATACAAGCCACTATTTATAGATTATAAAAACTGATCCTGGATTCGCTATATCTCTAACGTATAATAGTATGCGACTACTCAGCGCCAAACCGCCTTGCATTTCGCATTTCGAAACACTGCAGAACACGCTTCCAGCAGTACCACACCCGAGGATAAGAGCCACTGACTCATCTACCCAAATCAGCGCCTCCATTTCCAAGAGCAGCGACTCTGCCTTGACACTGGTACCTCAATCTATTTATGGATTGAAAACTAATATCCACGCCTAATTCAGCTACGCAACTAGAAGCGACTGGGACAACTAATCCCTGTGCATTAAAATCTACTGCAGAATCCTCTCATAGTACAATCTCATACAAAGAGCAGAGTCACTGACTCAGCTACCCAAATCAGACACTCTATATCCAAGAAGAGTGGCCATTGTGAGTTGATTCTGCCTAAATACTAGACGCTAATACAAGCCACTATTTATAGACAATAAAAACTGATCGTGGATTAGCCATACCTCGAACCTATAATATTATGTGACTACCCAGCTCTTAACCCCGCTGCATTTCGTAATTCTCCACAACCCGCTTACAGCAGCATCATGCCCGAGGAGTAGAGCCACTGACTCAGCTACCCAAATCAGCGCCTCCATTTCCAAGAGCAGCGACTCTGCCTTGACCCTGAAAGCTCAGTCTATTTATTGATTATAAACTATGATCCAGGCCCAGTTCAGGTTCCCAACTATATGCGACTGGGACTACTCAATCCCCTTTATTACAATCCACAGCAGAATCATCTCTTAGCACAATCTCATACAAAGAG
The DNA here is from genome assembly GCF_964204655.1 of Triturus cristatus. Classification (NCBI taxonomy): domain Eukaryota; kingdom Metazoa; phylum Chordata; class Amphibia; order Caudata; family Salamandridae; genus Triturus; species Triturus cristatus. The sequence continues at coordinate 1,473,022,242 of NC_140591.1, read as the reverse complement.
CAGAGTTACTGACTCAGCTACCTAAATCAGACACTCTATATCCAAGAAGAGCAGCCATTGTGAGTTGATTCTGCCTAAATCCTAGACGCTAATCCAAGCAACTATTTATAGATTATAAAAACTGATCCTGGATTCGCTATAACTTTAACGTATAATAGTATGCGACTACTCAGCGCCAAACCGCCTTGCATTTCGCATTTTGAAACACTTCAGAACACGCTTCCAGCAGTACCACACCCGAGGATAAGAGCCACTGACTCAGCTACCCAAATCAGCACCTCCATTTCAAAGAGCAGCGACTCTGCCTTGACACTGGTACCTCAATCTATTTATGGATTCAAAATTAATATCCACGCCCAATTTAGTTCCCCAAATAGAAGCGACTGGGACGACTCAACCCTGTGCATTACAATCTACAGCAGAATCCTCTCATAGCACAATCTCATACAAAGAGCAGAGTCACTGACTCAGCTACCCACATCAGACACTCTATATCCAAGAAGAGTGGCCATTGTGAGTTGATTCTGCCTAAATCCTAGACGCTAATACAAGCCACTATTTATAGACAATAAAAACTGATCGTGGATTAGCCATACCTCTAACCTATAATAGTATGTGACTACCCAGCCCTTAACCCCGCTGCATTTCGTAATTCTCCACAACCCGCTTACAGCAGCATCATGCCCGAGGAGTAGAGCCACTGACTCAGCTACCCAAATCAGCGCCTCCATTTCCAAAAGCAGCGACTCTGCCTTGACCCTGAAAGCTCAGTCTATTTATTGATTATAAACTATGATCCAGGCCCAGTTCAGCTTCCCAAATATATGCGACTGGGACTACTAAATCTCCTTTATTACAATCCACAGCAAAATCATCTCTTAGCACAATCTCATACAAAGAGCAGAGTCGCTGACTCAGCTACCCAAATCAGACACTCTATATCCAAGAAGAGCGGCCATTGTGAGTTGATTCTGCCTAAATCCTAGATGCTAATACAAGCCACTATTTATAGATTATAAAAACTGATCCTGGATTCGCTATAACTCTAACGTATAATACTATGCGACTACTCAGCGCCAAACCGCCTTGCATTTTGCATTTTGAAACACTTCAGAACACGCTTCCAGCAGTACCACACCAGAGGATAAGAACCACTGACTCAGCTATCCAAATTAGCGCCTCCATTTCCAAGAGCAGCGACTCTGCCTTGACACTGGTACTTCAATCTATTTATGGATTCAAAATTAATATCCACGCCCAATTCAGCTCCCCAACTAGAAGCGACTGGGACTACTCAACCCTGTGCATTACAATCTACTGCAGAATCCTCTCATAGAACAATCTCATACAAAGAGCAGAGTCACTGACTCAGCTACCCAAATCAGACACTCTATATCCAAGAAGAGTGGCCATTGTAAGTTGATTCTGCCTAAATCCTAGACGCTAATACAAGCCAGTATTTATAGACAATAAAATCTGATCATGGATTAGCCATACCTCTAACCTATAATAGTATGTGACTACCCAGCCCTTAACCCCGCTGCATTTCGTAATTCTCCACAACCCGCTTACAGCAGCATCATGCCCGAGGAGTAGAGCCACTGACTCAGCTACCCAAATCAGCGCCTCCATTTCCAAAAGCAGCGACTCTGCCTTGACCCTGAAAGCTCAGTCTATTTATTGATTATAAACTATGATCCAGGCCCAGTTCAGCTTCCCAACTATATGCGACTGGGACTACTAAATCCCCTTTATTACAATCCACAGCAGAATCATCTCTTAGCACAATCTCATACAAAGAGCAGAGTCACTGACTCAGCTACCCAAATCAGACACTCTATATCCAAGAAGAGCGGCCATTGTGAGTTGATTCTGCCTAAATCCTAGACGCTAATACAAGCCACTATTTATAGATTATAAAAACTGATCCTGGATTCGCTATAACTCTAACGTATAATAGTATGCGACTACTTAGCGCCAAACCGCCTTGCATTTTGCATTTTGAAACACTTCAGAACACGCTTCCAGCAGTACCACACCAGAGGATAAGAACCACTGACTCAGCTACCCAAATTAGCGCCTCCATTACCAAGAGCAGCGACTCTGCCTTGACACTGGTACCTCAATCTATTTATGGATTCAAAATTTATATCCACGCCCAATTCAGCTCCCCAACTAGAAGCGACTGGGACGACTCAACCCTCTGCATTACAATCTACTGCAGAATCCTCTTATAGCACAATCTCATACAAAGAGCAGAGTCACTGACTCAGCTACCCAAATCAGACACTCTATATCCAAGAAGAGTGGCCATTGTGAGTTGATTCTGTCTAAATCGTAAACGCTAATACAAGCCACTATTTATAGACAATAAAATCTGATCATGGATTAACCATAACTCTAACCTATAATAGTATGTGACTACCCAGCCCTTAACCCCGCTGCATTTTGTAATTCTCCACAACCCGCTTACAGCAGCATCATGCCCGAGGAGTAGAGACACTGACTCAGCTTCCCAAATCAGCGCCTCCATTTCCAAGAGCAGCGACTCTGCCTTGACCCTGAAAGCTCAGTCTATTTATTGATTATAAACTATGATCCAGGCCCAGTTCAGCTTCCCAACTATATGCGACTGGGACTACTCAATCCCCTTTATTACAATCCACAGCAGAATCATCTCTTAGCACAATCTCATACAAAGAGCAGAGTTACTGACTCAGCTACCTAAATCAGACACTCTATATCCAAGAAGAGCGGCCATTGTGAGTTGATTCTGCCTAAATTCTAGACGCTAATACAAGCCACTATTTATAGATTATAAAAACTGATCCTGGATTCGCTATATCTCTAACGTATAATAGTATGCGACTACTCAGCGCCAAACCGCCTTGCATTTCGCATTTCGAAACACTGCAGAACACGCTTCCAGCAGTACCACACCCGAGGATAAGAGCCACTGACTCATCTACCCAAATCAGCGCCTCCATTTCCAAGAGCAGCGACTCTGCCTTGACACTGGTACCTCAATCTATTTATGGATTGAAAACTAATATCCACGCCTAATTCAGCTACGCAACTAGAAGCGACTGGGACGACTAATCCCTGTGCATTAAAATCTACTGCAGAATCCTCTCATAGTACAATCTCATACAAAGAGCAGAGTCACTGACTCAGCTACCCAAATCAGACACTCTATATCCAAGAAGAGTGGCCATTGTGAGTTGATTCTGCCTAAATACTAGACGCTAATACAAGCCACTATTTATAGACAATAAAAACTGATCGTGGATTAGCCATACCTCGAACCTATAATATTATGTGACTACCCAGCTCTTAACCCCGCTGCATTTCGTAATTCTCCAGAACCCGCTTACAGCAGCATCATGCCCGAGGAGTAGAGCCACTGACTCAGCTACCCAAATCAGCGCCACCATTTCCAAGAGCAGCGACTCTGCCTTGACCCTGAAAGCTCAGTCTATTTATTGATTATAAACTATGATCCAGGCCCAGTTCAGGTTCCCAACTATATGCGACTGGGACTACTCAATCCCCTTTATTACAATCCACAGCAGAATCATCTCTTAGCACAATCTCATACAAAGAGCAGAGTTACTGACTCAGCTACCTAAATCAGACACTTTATATCCAAGAAGAGCAGCCATTGTGAGTTGATTCTGCCTAAATCCTAGACGCTAATCCAAGCAACTATTTATAGATTATAAAAACTGATCCTGGATTCGCTATAACTTTAACGTATAATAGTATGCGACTACTCAGCGCCAAACCGCCTTGCATTTCGCATTTTGAAACACTTCAGAACACGCTTCCAGCAGTGCCACACCCGAGGATAAGAGCCACTGACTCAGCTACCCAAATCAGCACCTCCATTTCAAAGAGCAGCGACTCTGCCTTGACACTGGTACCTCAATCTATTTATGGATTCAAAATTAATATCCACGCCCAATTTAGTTCCCCAAATAGAAGCGACTGGGACGACTCAACCCTGTGCATTACAATCTACAGCAGAATCCTCTCATAGCACAATCTCATACAAAGAGCAGAGTCACTGACTCAGCTACCCACATCAGACACTCTATATCCAAGAAGAGTGGCCATTGTGAGTTGATTCTGCCTAAATCCTAGACGCTAATACAAGCCACTATTTATAGACAATAAAAACTGATCGTGGATTAGCCATACCTCTAACCTATAATAGTATGTGACTACCCAGCCCTTAACCCCGCTGCATTTCGTAATTCTCCACAACCCGCTTACAGCAGCATCATGCCCGAGGAGTAGAGCCACTGACTCAGCTACCCAAATCAGCGCCTCCATTTCCAAAAGCAGCGACTCTGCCTTGACCCTGAAAGCTCAGTCTATTTATTGATTATAAACTATGATCCAGGCCCAGTTCAGCTTCCCAAATATATGCGACTGGGACTACTAAATCTCCTTTATTACAATCCACAGCAAAATCATCTCTTAGCACAATCTCATACAAAGAGCAGAGTCGCTGACTCAGCTACCCAAATCAGACACTCTATATCCAAGAAGAGCGGCCATTGTGAGTTGATTCTGCCTAAATCCTAGATGCTAATACAAGCCACTATTTATAGATTATAAAAACTGATCCTGGATTCGCTATAACTCTAACGTATAATACTATGCGACTACTCAGCGCCAAACCGCCTTGCATTTTGCATTTTGAAACACTTCAGAACACGCTTCCAGCAGTACCACACCAGAGGATAAGAACCACTGACTCAGCTATCCAAATTAGCGCCTCCATTTCCAAGAGCAGCGACTCTGCCTTGACACTGGTACTTCAATCTATTTATGGATTCAAAATTAATATCCACGCCCAATTCAGCTCCCCAACTAGAAGCGACTGGGACTACTCAACCCTGTGCATTACAATCTACTGCAGAATCCTCTCATAGAACAATCTCATACAAAGAGCAGAGTCACTGACTCAGCTACCCAAATCAGACACTCTATATCCAAGAAGAGTGGCCATTGTAAGTTGATTCTGCCTAAATCCTAGACGCTAATACAAGCCAGTATTTATAGACAATAAAATCTGATCATGGATTAGCCATACCTCTAACCTATAATAGTATGTGACTACCCAGCCCTTAACCCCGCTGCATTTCGTAATTCTCCACAACCCGCTTACAGCAGCATCATGCCCGAGGAGTAGAGCCACTGACTCAGCTACCCAAATCAGCGCCTCCATTTCCAAAAGCAGCGACTCTGCCTTGACCCTGAAAGCTCAGTCTATTTATTGATTATAAACTATGATCCAGGCCCAGTTCAGCTTCCCAACTATATGCGACTGGGACTACTAAATCCCCTTTATTACAATCCACAGCAGAATCATCTCTTAGCACAATCTCATACAAAGAGCAGAGTCACTGACTCAGCTACCCAAATCAGACACTCTATATCCAAGAAGAGCGGCCATTGTGAGTTGATTCTGCCTAAATCCTAGACGCTAATACAAGCCACTATTTATAGATTATAAAAACTGATCCTGGATTCGCTATAACTCTAACGTATAATAGTATGCGACTACTTAGCGCCAAACCGCCTTGCATTTTGCATTTTGAAACACTTCAGAACACGCTTCCAGCAGTACCACACCAGAGGATAAGAACCACTGACTCAGCTACCCAAATTAGCGCCTCCATTACCAAGAGCAGCGACTCTGCCTTGACACTGGTACCTCAATCTATTTATGGATTCAAAATTTATATCCACGCCCAATTCAGCTCCCCAACTAGAAGCGACTGGGACGACTCAACCCTCTGCATTACAATCTACTGCAGAATCCTCTTATAGCACAATCTCATACAAAGAGCAGAGTCACTGACTCAGCTACCCAAATCAGACACTCTATATCCAAGAAGAGTGGCCATTGTGAGTTGATTCTGTCTAAATCGTAAACGCTAATACAAGCCACTATTTATAGACAATAAAATCTGATCATGGATTAACCATAACTCTAACCTATAATAGTATGTGACTACCCAGCCCTTAACCCCGCTGCATTTTGTAATTCTCCACAACCCGCTTACAGCAGCATCATGCCCGAGGAGTAGAGACACTGACTCAGCTACCCAAATCAGCGCCTCCATTTCCAAAAGCAGCGACTTTGCCGTGACCCTGAAAGCTCAGTCTATTTATTGATTATAAACTATGATCCAGGCCCAGTTCAGCTTCCCAACTATATGCGACTGGGACTACTAAATCCCCTTTATTACAATCCACAGCAGAATCATCTCTTAGCACAATCTCATACAAAGAGCAGAGTCACTGACTCAGCTACCCAAATCAGACACTCTATATCCAAGAAGAGCGGCCATTGTGAGTTGATTCTGCCTAAATCCTAGACGCTAATTCAAGCCACTATTTATAGATTATAAAAACTGATCCTGGATTCGCTATAACTCTAACGTATAATAGTATGCGACTACTCAGCGCCAAACCGCCTTGCATTTTGCATTTCGAAACACTTCAGAACACGTTTCCAGCAGTACCACACCAGAGGATAAGAACCACTGACTCAGCTACCCAAATTAGCGCCTCCATTTCCAAGAGCAGCGACTCTGCCTTGACACTGGTACCTCAATCTATTTATGGATTAAAAACTAATATCCACGCCTAATTCAGCTCCCCAACTAGAAGCGACTGGGACGACTCATCCCTGTGCATTACAATCTACTGTAGAATCCTCTCGGAGCACAATCTCATACAAAGAGCAGAGTCACTGACTCAGCTACCCAAATCAGACACTCTATATCCAAGAAGAGCGGCCATTGTGAGTTGATTCTGCCTAAATCCTAGACGCTAATACAAGCCACTATTTATAGATTATAAAAACTGATCCTGGATTCGCTATAACTCTAACGTATAATAGTATGCGACTACTTAGCGCCAAACCGCCTTGCATTTTGCATTTTGAAACACTTCAGAACACGCTTCCAGCAGTACCACACCAGAGGATAAGAACCACTGACTCAGCTACCCAAATTAGCGCCTCCATTACCAAGAGCAGCGACTCTGCCTTGACACTGGTACCTCAATCTATTTATGGATTCAAAATTTATATCCACGCCCAATTCAGCTCCCCAACTAGAAGCGACTGGGACGACTCAACCCTCTGCATTACAATCTACTGCAGAATCCTCTTATAGCACAATCTCATACAAAGAGCAGAGTCACTGACTCAGCTACCCAAATCAGACACTCTATATCCAAGAAGAGTGGCCATTGTGAGTTGATTCTGTCTAAATCGTAAACGCTAATACAAGCCACTATTTATAGACAATAAAATCTGATCATGGATTAACCATAACTCTAACCTATAATAGTATGTGACTACCCAGCCCTTAACCCCGCTGCATTTTGTAATTCTCCACAACCCGCTTACAGCAGCATCATGCCCGAGGAGTAGAGACACTGACTCAGCTACCCAAATCAGCGCCTCCATTTCCAAAAGCAGCGACTTTGCCGTGACCCTGAAAGCTCAGTCTATTTATTGATTATAAACTATGATCCAGGCCCAGTTCAGCTTCCCAACTATATGCGACTGGGACTACTAAATCCCCTTTATTACAATCCACAGCAGAATCATCTCTTAGCACAATCTCATACAAAGAGCAGAGTCACTGACTCAGCTACCCAAATCAGACACTCTATATCCAAGAAGAGCGGCCATTGTGAGTTGATTCTGCCTAAATCCTAGACGCTAATTCAAGCCACTATTTATAGATTATAAAAACTGATCCTGGATTCGCTATAACTCTAACGTATAATAGTATGCCACTACTCAGCGCCAAACCGCCTTGCATTTTGCATTTCGAAACACTTCAGAACACGTTTCCAGCAGTACCACACCAGAGGATAAGAACCACTGACTCAGCTACCCAAATTAGCGCCTCCATTTCCAAGAGCAGCGACTCTGCCTTGACACTGGTACCTCAATCTATTTATGGATTAAAAACTAATATCCACGCCTAATTCAGCTCCCCAACTAGAAGCGACTGGGACGACTCATCCCTGTGCATTACAATCTACTGCAGAATCCTCTCGGAGCACAATCTCATACAAAGAGCAGAGTCACTGACTCAGCTACCCAAATCAGACACTCTATATCCAAGAAGAGTGGCCATTGTGAGTTGATTCTGCCTAAATCCTAGACGCTAATACAAGCCACTATTTTTAGACAATAAAAACTGATCGTGGATTAGCCATACCTCTAAGCTATAATAGTATGTGACTACCCAGCCCTTAACCCCGCTGCATTTCGTAAGTCTCCACAACCCGCTTACAGCAGCATCATGCCCGAGGAGTAGAGACACTGACTAAGCTACCAAAATCAGCGCCTCTATTTCCAAATGCAGCGACTCTGCCTTGACCCTGAAAGCTCAGTCTATTTATTGATTATAAACTATGATCCAGGCCCAGTTCAGCTTCCCAACTATATGAAACTGGGACTACTAAATCCCCTTTATTACAATCCACAGCAGTATCATATCTTAGCACAATCTCATACAAAGAGCGGTGTCACTGACTCAGCTACCCAAATCAGACACTCTATATCCAAGAAGAGCGGCCATTGTGAGTTGATTCTGCCTAAATCCTAGACGCTAATACAAGCCACTATTTATAGATTATAAAAACTGATCCTGGATTCGCTATAACTCTAACGTATAATAGTATGCGACTACTCAGCGCCAAACCGCCTTGCATTTTGCATTTCGAAACACTTCAGAACACGCTTCCAGCAGTACCACACCAGAGGATAAGAGCCACTGACTCAGCTACCCAAATCAGCGCCTCCATTTCCATGAACAGCGACTCTGCCTTGACCCTGAAAGCTCAGTCTATTTATTGATTATAAACTATGATCCAGGCCCAGTCAGGTTCCCTACTATATGCGACTGGGACTACTCAATTCATTTTATTACAATCCACAGCAGAATCATCTCTTAGCACAATCTCATACAAAGAGCAGAGTTACTGACTCAGCTACCTAAATCAGACACTCTATATCCAAGACGAGCGGCCATTGTGAGTTGATTCTGCCTAAATTCTAGACACTAATACAAGCCACTATTTATCGATTATAAAAACTGATCCTGGATTCGCTATATCTCTAACGTATAATAGTATGCGACTACTCAGCGCCAAACCGCCTTGCATTTCGAAACACTTCAGAACACGCTTTCAGCAGTACCACACCCGAGGATAAGAGCCACTGACTCAGCTACCCAGACCAGCGCCTCCATTTCCAAGAGCAGCGACTCTGCCTTGACACTGGTACCTCAATCTATTTATGGATTAAAAACTAATATCCACGCCTAATTCAGCTACCCAACTAAAAGCGACTGGGACGACTCATCCCTGTGCATTACAATCTACTGCAGAATCCTCTCATAGCACAATCTCATACAAAGAGCAGAGTCACTGACTCAGCTACCCAAATCAGACACTCTATATCCAAGAAGAGTGGCCATTGTGAGTTGATTCTGCCTAAATACTAGACGCTAATACAAGCCACTATTTATAGACAATAAAAACTGATCGTGGATTAGCCATACTTCTAACCTATAATATTATGTGACTACCCAGCCCTTAACCCCGCTGCATTTCGTAATTCTCCACAACCCGCTTACAGCAGCATCATGCCCGAGGAGTAGAGCCACTGACTCAGCTACCCAAATCAGCGCCTCCATTTCCAAGAGCAGCGACTCTGCCTTGACCCTGAAAGCTCAGTCTATTTATTGATTATAAACTATGATCCAGGCCCAGTTCATGTTCCCAACTATATGCGACTGGGACTACTCAATCCCCTTTATTACAAGCCACAGCAGAATCATCTCTTAGCACAATCTCATACAAAGAGCAGAGTCACTGACTCAGCTATCCAAATCAGACACTCTATATCCAAGAAGAGCGGCCATTGTGAGTTGATTCTGCCTAAATCCTAGATGCTAATTCAAGCCACTATTTATTGATTATAAAAACTGATCCTGGATTCGCTATAACTCTAACGTATAATAGTATGCGACTACTCAGCGCCAAACCGCCTTGCATTTAGCATTTTGAAACACTTCAGAACACGCTTCCAGCAGTACCACACCAGAGGATAAGAACCACTGACTCAGCTACCCAAATTAGCGCCTCCATTTCCAAGAGCAGCGACTCTGCCTTGACACTGGTACCTCAATCTATTTATGGATTAAAAACTAATATCCACGCCTAATTCAGCTCCCCAACTAGAAGCGACTGGGACGACTCATCCCTGTGCATTACAATCTACTGCAGAATCCTCTCGGAGCACAATCTCATACAAAGAGCAGAGTCACTGACTCAGCTACCCAAATCAGACACTCTATATCCAAGAAGAGTGGCCATTGTGAGTTGATTCTGCCTAAATACTAGACGCTAATACAAGCCACTATTTATAGACAATAAAAACTGATCGTGGATTAGCCATACCTCGAACCTATAATATTATGTGACTACCCAGCTCTTAACCCCGCTGCATTTCGTAATTCTCCACAACCCGCTTACAGCAGCATCATGCCCGAGGAGTAGAGCCACTGACTCAGCTACCCAAATCAGCGCCACCATTTCCAAGAGCAGCGACTCTGCCTTGACCCTGAAAGCTCAGTCTATTTATTGATTATAAACTATGATCCAGGCCCAGTTCAGGTTCCCAACTATATGCGACTGGGACTACTCAATCCCCTTTATTACAATCCACAGCAGAATCATCTCTTAGCACAATCTCATACAAAGAGCAGAGTTACTGACTCAGCTACCTAAATCAGACACTCTATATCCAAGAAGAGCAGCCATTGTGAGTTGATTCTGCCTAAATCCTAGACGCTAATCCAAGCAACTATTTATAGATTATAAAAACTGATCCTGGATTCGCTATAACTTTAACGTATAATAGTATGCGACTACTCAGCGCCAAACCGCCTTGCATTTCGCATTTTGAAACACTTCAGAACACGCTTCCAGCAGTACCACACCCGAGGATAAGAGCCACTGACTCAGCTACCCAAATCAGCACCTCCATTTCAAAGAGCAGCGACTCTGCCTTGACACTGGTACCTCAATCTATTTATGGATTCAAAATTAATATCCACGCCCAATTTAGTTCCCCAAATAGAAGCGACTGGGACGACTCAACCCTGTGCATTACAATCTACAGCAGAATCCTCTCATAGCACAATCTCATACAAAGAGCAGAGTCACTGACTCAGCTACCCACATCAGACACTCTATATCCAAGAAGAGTGGCCATTGTGAGTTGATTCTGCCTAAATCCTAGACGCTAATACAAGCCACTATTTATAGACAATAAAAACTGATCGTGGATTAGCCATACCTCTAACCTATAATAGTATGTGACTACCCAGCCCTTAACCCCGCTGCATTTCGTAATTCTCCACAACCCGCTTACAGCAGCATCATGCCCGAGGAGTAGAGCCACTGACTCAGCTACCCAAATCAGCGCCTCCATTTCCAAAAGCAGCGACTCTGCCTTGACCCTGAAAGCTCAGTCTATTTATTGATTATAAACTATGATCCAGGCCCAGTTCAGCTTCCCAAATATATGCGACTGGGACTACTAAATCTCCTTTATTACAATCCACAGCAAAATCATCTCTTAGCACAATCTCATACAAAGAGCAGAGTCGCTGACTCAGCTACCCAAATCAGACACTCTATATCCAAGAAGAGCGGCCATTGTGAGTTGATTCTGCCTAAATCCTAGATGCTAATACAAGCCACTATTTATAGATTATAAAAACTGATCCTGGATTCGCTATAACTCTAACGTATAATACTATGCGACTACTCAGCGCCAAACCGCCTTGCATTTTGCATTTTGAAACACTTCAGAACACGCTTCCAGCAGTACCACACCAGAGGATAAGAACCACTGACTCAGCTATCCAAATTAGCGCCTCCATTTCCAAGAGCAGCGACTCTGCCTTGACACTGGTACTTCAATCTATTTATGGATTCAAAATTAATATCCACGCCCAATTCAGCTCCCCAACTAGAAGCGACTGGGACTACTCAACCCTGTGCATTACAATCTACTGCAGAATCCTCTCATAGAACAATCTCATACAAAGAGCAGAGTCACTGACTCAGCTACCCAAATCAGACACTCTATATCCAAGAAGAGTGCCATTGTAAGTTGATTCTGCCTAAATCCTAGACGCTAATACAAGCCAGTATTTATAGACAATAAAATCTGATCATGGATTAGCCATACCTCTAACCTATAATAGTATGTGACTACCCAGCCCTTAACCCCGCTGCATTTCGTAATTCTCCACAACCCGCTTACAGCAGCATCATGCCCGAGGAGTAGAGCCACTGACTCAGCTACCCAAATCAGCGCCTCCATTTCCAAAAGCAGCGACTCTGCCTTGACCCTGAAAGCTCAGTCTATTTATTGATTATAAACTATGATCCAGGCCCAGTTCAGCTTCCCAACTATATGCGACTGGGACTACTAAATCCCCTTTATTACAATCCACAGCAGAATCATCTCTTAGCACAATCTCATACAAAGAGCAGAGTCACTGACTCAGCTACCCAAATCAGACACTCTATATCCAAGAAGAGCGGCCATTGTGAGTTGATTCTGCCTAAATCCTAGACGCTAATACAAGCCACTATTTATAGATTATAAAAACTGATCCTGGATTCGCTATAACTCTAACGTATAATAGTATGCGACTACTTAGCGCCAAACCGCCTTGCATTTTGCATTTTGAAACACTTCAGAACACGCTTCCAGCAGTACCACACCAGAGGATAAGAACCACTGACTCAGCTACCCAAATTAGCGCCTCCATTACCAAGAGCAGCGACTCTGCCTTGACACTGGTACCTCAATCTATTTATGGATTCAAAATTTATATCCACGCCCAATTCAGCTCCCCAACTAGAAGCGACTGGGACGACTCAACCCTCTGCATTACAATCTACTGCAGAATCCTCTTATAGCACAATCTCATACAAAGAGCAGAGTCACTGACTCAGCTACCCAAATCAGACACTCTATATCCAAGAAGAGTGGCCATTGTGAGTTGATTCTGTCTAAATCGTAAACGCTAATACAAGCCACTATTTATAGACAATAAAATCTGATCATGGATTAACCATAACTCTAACCTATAATAGTATGTGACTACCCAGCCCTTAACCCCGCTGCATTTTGTAATTCTCCACAACCCGCTTACAGCAGCATCATGCCCGAGGAGTAGAGACACTGACTCAGCTACCCAAATCAGCGCCTCCATTTCCAAAAGCAGCGACTTTGCCGTGACCCTGAAAGCTCAGTCTATTTATTGATTATAAACTATGATCCAGGCCCAGTTCAGCTTCCCAACTATATGCGACTGGGACTACTAAATCCCCTTTATTACAATCCACAGCAGAATCATCTCTTAGCACAATCTCATACAAAGAGCAGAGTCACTGACTCAGCTACCCAAATCAGACACTCTATATCCAAGAAGAGCGGCCATTGTGAGTTGATTCTGCCTAAATCCTAGACGCTAATTCAAGCCACTATTTATAGATTATAAAAACTGATCCTGGATTCGCTATAACTCTAACGTATAATAGTATGCGACTACTCAGCGCCAAACCGCCTTGCATTTTGCATTTCGAAACACTTCAGAACACGTTTCCAGCAGTACCACACCAGAGGATAAGAACCACTGACTCAGCTACCCAAATTAGCGCCTCCATTTCCAAGAGCAGCGACTCTGCCTTGACACTGGTACCTCAATCTATTTATGGATTAAAAACTAATATCCACGCCTAATTCAGCTCCCCAACTAGAAGCGACTGGGACGACTCATCCCTGTGCATTACAATCTACTGCAGAATCCTCTCGGAGCACAATCTCATACAAAGAGCAGAGTCACTGACTCAGCTACCCAAATCAGACACTCTATATCCAAGAAGAGTGGCCATTGTGAGTTGATTCTGCCTAAATACTAGACGCTAATACAAGCCACTATTTATAGATTATAAAAACTGATCGTGGATTAGCCATACCTCGAACCTATAATATTATGTGACTACCCAGCTCTTAACCCCGCTGCATTTCGTAATTCTCCACAACCCGCTTACAGCAGCATCATGCCCGAGGAGTAGAGCCACTGACTCAGCTACCCAAATCAGCGCCACCATTTCCAAGAGCAGCGACTCTGCCTTGACCCTGAAAGCTCAGTCTATTTATTGATTATAAACTATGATCCAGGCCCAGTTCAGGTTCCCAACTATATGCGACTGGGACTACTCAATCCCCTTTATTACAATCCACAGCAGAATCATCTCTTAGCACAATCTCATACAAAGAGCAGAGTTACTGACTCAGCTACCTAAATCAGACACTCTATATCCAAGAAGAGCAGCCATTGTGAGTTGATTCTGCCTAAATCCTAGACGCTAATCCAAGCAACTATTTATAGATTATAAAAACTGATCCTGGATTCGCTATAACTTTAACGTATAATAGTATGCGACTACTCAGCGCCAAACCGCCTTGCATTTCGCATTTTGAAACACTTCAGAACACGCTTCCAGCAGTACCACACCCGAGGATAAGAGCCACTGACTCAGCTACCCAAATCAGCACCTCCATTTCAAAGAGCAGCGACTCTGCCTTGACACTGGTACCTCAATCTATTTATGGATTCAAAATTAATATCCACGCCCAATTTAGTTCCCCAAATAGAAGCGACTGGGACGACTCAACCCTGTGCATTACAATCTACAGCAGAATCCTCTCATAGCACAATCTCATACAAAGAGCAGAGTCACTGACTCAGCTACCCACATCAGACACTCTATATCCAAGAAGAGTGGCCATTGTGAGTTGATTCTGCCTAAATCCTAGACGCTAATACAAGCCACTATTTATAGACAATAAAAACTGATCGTGGATTAGCCATACCTCTAACCTATAATAGTATGTGACTACCCAGCCCTTAACCCCGCTGCATTTCGTAATTCTCCACAACCCGCTTACAGCAGCATCATGCCCGAGGAGTAGAGCCACTGACTCAGCTACCCAAATCAGCGCCTCCATTTCCAAAAGCAGCGACTCTGCCTTGACCCTGAAAGCTCAGTCTATTTATTGATTATAAACTATGATCCAGGCCCAGTTCAGCTTCCCAAATATATGCGACTGGGACTACTAAATCTCCTTTATTACAATCCACAGCAAAATCATCTCTTAGCACAATCTCATACAAAGAGCAGAGTCGCTGACTCAGCTACCCAAATCAGACACTCTATATCCAAGAAGAGCGGCCATTGTGAGTTGATTCTGCCTAAATCCTAGATGCTAATACAAGCCACTATTTATAGATTATAAAAACTGATCCTGGATTCGCTATAACTCTAACGTATAATACTATGCGACTACTCAGCGCCAAACCGCCTTGCATTTTGCATTTTGAAACACTTCAGAACACGCTTCCAGCAGTACCACACCAGAGGATAAGAACCACTGACTCAGCTATCCAAATTAGCGCCTCCATTTCCAAGAGCAGCGACTCTGCCTTGACACTGGTACTTCAATCTATTTATGGATTCAAAATTAATATCCACGCCCAATTCAGCTCCCCAACTAGAAGCGACTGGGACTACTCAACCCTGTGCATTACAATCTACTGCAGAATCCTCTCATAGAACAATCTCATACAAAGAGCAGAGTCACTGACTCAGCTACCCAAATCAGACACTCTATATCCAAGAAGAGTGGCCATTGTAAGTTGATTCTGCCTAAATCCTAGACGCTAATACAAGCCAGTATTTATAGACAATAAAATCTGATCATGGATTAGCCATACCTCTAACCTATAATAGTATGTGACTACCCAGCCCTTAACCCCGCTGCATTTCGTAATTCTCCACAACCCGCTTACAGCAGCATCATGCCCGAGGAGTAGAGCCACTGACTCAGCTACCCAAATCAGCGCCTCCATTTCCAAAAGCAGCGACTCTGCCTTGACCCTGAAAGCTCAGTCTATTTATTGATTATAAACTATGATCCAGGCCCAGTTCAGCTTCCCAACTATATGCGACTGGGACTACTAAATCCCCTTTATTACAATCCACAGCAGAATCATCTCTTAGCACAATCTCATACAAAGAGCAGAGTCACTGACTCAGCTACCCAAATCAGACACTCTATATCCAAGAAGAGCGGCCATTGTGAGTTGATTCTGCCTAAATCCTAGACGCTAATACAAGCCACTATTTATAGATTATAAAAACTGATCCTGGATTCGCTATAACTCTAACGTATAATAGTATGCGACTACTTAGCGCCAAACCGCCTTGCATTTTGCATTTTGAAACACTTCAGAACACGCTTCCAGCAGTACCACACCAGAGGATAAGAACCACTGACTCAGCTACCCAAATTAGCGCCTCCATTACCAAGAGCAGCGACTCTGCCTTGACACTGGTACCTCAATCTATTTATGGATTCAAAATTTATATCCACGCCCAATTCAGCTCCCCAACTAGAAGCGACTGGGACGACTCAACCCTCTGCATTACAATCTACTGCAGAATCCTCTTATAGCACAATCTCATACAAAGAGCAGAGTCACTGACTCAGCTACCCAAATCAGACACTCTATATCCAAGAAGAGTGGCCATTGTGAGTTGATTCTGTCTAAATCGTAAACGCTAATACAAGCCACTATTTATAGACAATAAAATCTGATCATGGATTAACCATAACTCTAACCTATAATAGTATGTGACTACCCAGCCCTTAACCCCGCTGCATTTTGTAATTCTCCACAACCCGCTTACAGCAGCATCATGCCCGAGGAGTAGAGACACTGACTCAGCTACCCAAATCAGCGCCTCCATTTCCAAAAGCAGCGACTTTGCCGTGACCCTGAAAGCTCAGTCTATTTATTGATTATAAACTATGATCCAGGCCCAGTTCAGCTTCCCAACTATATGCGACTGGGACTACTAAATCCCCTTTATTACAATCCACAGCAGAATCATCTCTTAGCACAATCTCATACAAAGAGCAGAGTCACTGACTCAGCTACCCAAATCAGACACTCTATATCCAAGAAGAGCGGCCATTGTGAGTTGATTCTGCCTAAATCCTAGACGCTAATTCAAGCCACTATTTATAGATTATAAAAACTGATCCTGGATTCGCTATAACTCTAACGTATAATAGTATGCGACTACTCAGCGCCAAACCGCCTTGCATTTTGCATTTCGAAACACTTCAGAACACGTTTCCAGCAGTACCACACCGGAGGATAAGAACCACTGACTCAGCTACCCAAATTAGCGCCTCCATTTCCAAGAGCAGCGACTCTGCCTTGACACTGGTACCTCAATCTATTTATGGATTAAAAACTAATATCCACGCCTAATTCAGCTCCCCAACTAGAAGCGACTGGGACGACTCATCCCTGTGCATTACAATCTACTGTAGAATCCTCTCGGAGCACAATCTCATACAAAGAGCAGAGTCACTGACTCAGCTACCCAAATCAGACACTCTATATCCAAGAAGAGCGGCCATTGTGAGTTGATTCTGCCTAAATCCTAGACGCTAATACAAGCCACTATTTATAGACAATAAAAACTGATCCTGGATTCGCTATAACTCTAACGTATAATAGTATGCGACTACTTAGCGCCAAACCGCCTTGCATTTTGCATTTTGAAACACTTCAGAACACGCTTCCAGCAGTACCACACCAGAGGATAAGAACCACTGACTCAGCTACCCAAATTAGCGCCTCCATTTCCAAGAGCAGCGACTCTGCCTTGACACTGGTACCTCAATCTATTTATGGATTAAAAACTAATATCCACGCCTAATTCAGCTCCCCAACTAGAAGCGACTGGGACGACTCATCCCTGTGCATTACAATCTACTGCAGAATCCTCTCGGAGCACAATCTCATACAAAGAGCAGAGTCACTGACTCAGCTACCCAAATCAGACACTCTATATCCAAGAAGAGTGGCCATTGTGAGTTGATTCTGCCTAAATCCTAGACGCTAATACAAGCCACTATTTTTAGACAATAAAAACTGATCGTGGATTAGCCATACCTCTAAGCTATAATAGTATGTGACTACCCAGCCCTTAACCCCGCTGCATTTCGTAAGTCTCCACAACCCGCTTACAGCAGCATCATGCCCGAGGAGTAGAGACACTGACTAAGCTACCAAAATCAGCGCCTCTATTTCCAAATGCAGCGACTCTGCCTTGACCCTGAAAGCTCAGTCTATTTATTGATTATAAACTATGATCCAGGCCCAGTTCAGCTTCCCAACTATATGAAACTGGGACTACTAAATCCCCTTTATTACAATCCACAGCAGTATCATATCTTAGCACAATCTCATACAAAGAGCGGTGTCACTGACTCAGCTACCCAAATCAGACACTCTATATCCAAGAAGAGCGGCCATTGTGAGTTGATTCTGCCTAAATCCTAGACGCTAATACAAGCCACTATTTATAGATTATAAAAACTGATCCTGGATTCGCTATAACTCTAACGTATAATAGTATGCGACTACTCAGCGCCAAACCGCCTTGCATTTTGCATTTCGAAACACTTCAGAACACGCTTCCAGCAGTACCACACCAGAGGATAAGAGCCACTGACTCAGCTACCCAAATCAGCGCCTCCATTTCCATGAACAGCGACTCTGCCTTGACCCTGAAAGCTCAGTCTATTTATTGATTATAAACTATGATCCAGGCCCAGTCAGGTTCCCTACTATATGCGACTGGGACTACTCAATTCATTTTATTACAATCCACAGCAGAATCATCTCTTAGCACAATCTCATACAAAGAGCAGAGTTACTGACTCAGCTACCTAAATCAGATACTCTATATCCAAGACGAGCGGCCATTGTGAGTTGATTCTGCCTAAATCCTAGACGCTAATACAAGCCACTATTTATAGACAATAAAAACTGATCGTGGATTAGCCATACTTCTAACCTATAATATTATGTGACTACCCAGCCCTTAACCCCGCTGCATTTCGTAATTCTCCACAACCCGCTTACAGCAGCATCATGCCCGAGGAGTAGAGCCACTGACTCAGCTACCCAAATCAGCGCCTCCATTTCCAAGAGCAGCGACTCTGCCTTGACCCTGAAAGCTCAGTCTATTTATTGATTATAAACTATGATCCAGGCCCAGTTCAGGTTCCCAACTATATGCGACTGGGACTACTCAATCCCCTTTATTACAAGCCACAGCAGAATCATCTCTTAGCACAATCTCATACAAAGAGCAGAGTCACTGACTCAGCTATCCAAATCAGACACTCTATATCCAAGAAGAGCGGCCATTGTGAGTTGATTCTGCCTAAATCCTAGATGCTAATTCAAGCCACTATTTATTGATTATAAAAACTGATCCTGGATTCGCTATAACTCTAACGTATAATAGTATGCGACTACTCAGCGCCAAACCGCCTTGCATTTAGCATTTTGAAACACTTCAGAACACGCTTCCAGCAGTACCACACCAGAGGATAAGAACCACTGACTCAGCTACCCAAATTAGCGCCTCCATTTCCAAGAGCAGCGACTCTGCCGTGACACTGGTACCTCAATCTATTTATGGATTAAAAACTAATATCCACGCCTAGTTCATCTCCCCAACTAGAAGCAACTGGGACGACTCATCCCTGTGCATTACAATCTACTGCAGAATCCTCTCGGAGCACAATCTCATACAAAGAGCAGAGTCACTGAATCAGCTACCCAAATCAGACACTCTATATCCAAGAAGAGTGGCCATTGTGAGTTGATTCTGCCTAAATCCTAGACGCTAATACAAGCCACTATTTATAGACAATAAAAACTGATCGTGGATTAGCCATACCTCTAACCTATAATAGTATGTGACTACCCAGCCCTTAACCCCGCTGCATTTCGTAATTCTCCACAACCAGCTTACAGCAGCATCATGCCCGAGGAGTAGAGCCACTGACTCAGCTACCCAAATCAGCGCCTCCATTTCCAAAAGCAGCGACTCTGCCTTGACCCTGAAAGCTCAGTCTATTTATTGATTATAAACTATGATCCAGGCCCAGTTCAGCTTCCCAACTATATGCGACTGGGACGACTCATCCCTGTGCATTACAATCTACTGCAGAATCCTCTCGGAGCACAATCTCATACAAAGAGCAGAGTCACTGACTCAGCTACCCAAATCAGACACTCTATATCCAAGAAGAGTGGCCATTGTGAGTTGATTCTGCCTAAATACTAGACGCTAATACAAGCCACTATTTATAGATTATAAAAACTGATCGTGGATTAGCCATACCTCGAACCTATAATATTATGTGACTACCCAGCTCTTAACCCCGCTGCATTTCGTAATTCTCCACAACCCGCTTACAGCAGCATCATGCCCGAGGAGTAGAGCCACTGACTCAGCTACCCAAATCAGCGCCACCATTTCCAAGAGCAGCGACTCTGCCTTGACCCTGAAAGCTCAGTCTATTTATTGATTATAAACTATGATCCAGGCCCAGTTCAGGTTCCCAACTATATGCGACTGGGACTACTCAATCCCCTTTATTACAATCCACAGCAGAATCATCTCTTAGCACAATCTCATACAAAGAGCAGAGTTACTGACTCAGCTACCTAAATCAGACACTCTATATCCAAGAAGAGCAGCCATTGTGAGTTGATTCTGCCTAAATCCTAGACGCTAATCCAAGCAACTATTTATAGATTATAAAAACTGATCCTGGATTCGCTATAACTTTAACGTATAATAGTATGCGACTACTCAGCGCCAAACCGCCTTGCATTTCGCATTTTGAAACACTTCAGAACACGCTTCCAGCAGTACCACACCCGAGGATAAGAGCCACTGACTCAGCTACCCAAATCAGCACCTCCATTTCAAAGAGCAGCGACTCTGCCTTGACACTGGTACCTCAATCTATTTATGGATTCAAAATTAATATCCACGCCCAATTTAGTTCCCCAAATAGAAGCGACTGGGACGACTCAACCCTGTGCATTACAATCTACAGCAGAATCCTCTCATAGCACAATCTCATACAAAGAGCAGAGTCACTGACTCAGCTACCCACATCAGACACTCTATATCCAAGAAGAGTGGCCATTGTGAGTTGATTCTGCCTAAATCCTAGACGCTAATACAAGCCACTATTTATAGACAATAAAAACTGATCGTGGATTAGCCATACCTCTAACCTATAATAGTATGTGACTACCCAGCCCTTAACCCCGCTGCATTTCGTAATTCTCCACAACCCGCTTACAGCAGCATCATGCCCGAGGAGTAGAGCCACTGACTCAGCTACCCAAATCAGCGCCTCCATTTCCAAAAGCAGCGACTCTGCCTTGACCCTGAAAGCTCAGTCTATTTATTGATTATAAACTATGATCCAGGCCCAGTTCAGCTTCCCAAATATATGCGACTGGGACTACTAAATCTCCTTTATTACAATCCACAGCAAAATCATCTCTTAGCACAATCTCATACAAAGAGCAGAGTCGCTGACTCAGCTACCCAAATCAGACACTCTATATCCAAGAAGAGCGGCCATTGTGAGTTGATTCTGCCTAAATCCTAGATGCTAATACAAGCCACTATTTATAGATTATAAAAACTGATCCTGGATTCGCTATAACTCTAACGTATAATACTATGCGACTACTCAGCGCCAAACCGCCTTGCATTTTGCATTTTGAAACACTTCAGAACACGCTTCCAGCAGTACCACACCAGAGGATAAGAACCACTGACTCAGCTATCCAAATTAGCGCCTCCATTTCCAAGAGCAGCGACTCTGCCTTGACACTGGTACTTCAATCTATTTATGGATTCAAAATTAATATCCACGCCCAATTCAGCTCCCCAACTAGAAGCGACTGGGACTACTCAACCCTGTGCATTACAATCTACTGCAGAATCCTCTCATAGAACAATCTCATACAAAGAGCAGAGTCACTGACTCAGCTACCCAAATCAGACACTCTATATCCAAGAAGAGTGGCCATTGTAAGTTGATTCTGCCTAAATCCTAGACGCTAATACAAGCCAGTATTTATAGACAATAAAATCTGATCATGGATTAGCCATACCTCTAACCTATAATAGTATGTGACTACCCAGCCCTTAACCCCGCTGCATTTCGTAATTCTCCACAACCCGCTTACAGCAGCATCATGCCCGAGGAGTAGAGCCACTGACTCAGCTACCCAAATCAGCGCCTCCATTTCCAAAAGCAGCGACTCTGCCTTGACCCTGAAAGCTCAGTCTATTTATTGATTATAAACTATGATCCAGGCCCAGTTCAGCTTCCCAACTATATGCGACTGGGACTACTAAATCCCCTTTATTACAATCCACAGCAGAATCATCTCTTAGCACAATCTCATACAAAGAGCAGAGTCACTGACTCAGCTACCCAAATCAGACACTCTATATCCAAGAAGAGCGGCCATTGTGAGTTGATTCTGCCTAAATCCTAGACGCTAATACAAGCCACTATTTATAGATTATAAAAACTGATCCTGGATTCGCTATAACTCTAACGTATAATAGTATGCGACTACTTAGCGCCAAACCGCCTTGCATTTTGCATTTTGAAACACTTCAGAACACGCTTCCAGCAGTACCACACCAGAGGATAAGAACCACTGACTCAGCTACCCAAATTAGCGCCTCCATTACCAAGAGCAGCGACTCTGCCTTGACACTGGTACCTCAATCTATTTATGGATTCAAAATTTATATCCACGCCCAATTCAGCTCCCCAACTAGAAGCGACTGGGACGACTCAACCCTCTGCATTACAATCTACTGCAGAATCCTCTTATAGCACAATCTCATACAAAGAGCAGAGTCACTGACTCAGCTACCCAAATCAGACACTCTATATCCAAGAAGAGTGGCCATTGTGAGTTGATTCTGTCTAAATCGTAAACGCTAATACAAGCCACTATTTATAGACAATAAAATCTGATCATGGATTAACCATAACTCTAACCTATAATAGTATGTGACTACCCAGCCCTTAACCCCGCTGCATTTTGTAATTCTCCACAACCCGCTTACAGCAGCATCATGCCCGAGGAGTAGAGACACTGACTCAGCTACCCAAATCAGCGCCTCCATTTCCAAAAGCAGCGACTTTGCCGTGACCCTGAAAGCTCAGTCTATTTATTGATTATAAACTATGATCCAGGCCCAGTTCAGCTTCCCAACTATATGCGACTGGGACTACTAAATCCCCTTTATTACAATCCACAGCAGAATCATCTCTTAGCACAATCTCATACAAAGAGCAGAGTCACTGACTCAGCTACCCAAATCAGACACTCTATATCCAAGAAGAGCGGCCATTGTGAGTTGATTCTGCCTAAATCCTAGACGCTAATTCAAGCCACTATTTATAGATTATAAAAACTGATCCTGGATTCGCTATAACTCTAACGTATAATAGTATGCGACTACTCAGCGCCAAACCGCCTTGCATTTTGCATTTCGAAACACTTCAGAACACGTTTCCAGCAGTACCACACCGGAGGATAAGAACCACTGACTCAGCTACCCAAATTAGCGCCTCCATTTCCAAGAGCAGCGACTCTGCCTTGACACTGGTACCTCAATCTATTTATGGATTAAAAACTAATATCCACGCCTAATTCAGCTCCCCAACTAGAAGCGACTGGGACGACTCATCCCTGTGCATTACAATCTACTGTAGAATCCTCTCGGAGCACAATCTCATACAAAGAGCAGAGTCACTGACTCAGCTACCCAAATCAGACACTCTATATCCAAGAAGAGCGGCCATTGTGAGTTGATTCTGCCTAAATCCTAGACGCTAATACAAGCCACTATTTATAGACAATAAAAACTGATCCTGGATTCGCTATAACTCTAACGTATAATAGTATGCGACTACTTAGCGCCAAACCGCCTTGCATTTTGCATTTTGAAACACTTCAGAACACGCTTCCAGCAGTACCACACCAGAGGATAAGAACCACTGACTCAGCTACCCAAATTAGCGCCTCCATTTCCAAGAGCAGCGACTCTGCCTTGACACTGGTACCTCAATCTATTTATGGATTAAAAACTAATATCCACGCCTAATTCAGCTCCCCAACTAGAAGCGACTGGGACGACTCATCCCTGTGCATTACAATCTACTGCAGAATCCTCTCGGAGCACAATCTCATACAAAGAGCAGAGTCACTGACTCAGCTACCCAAATCAGACACTCTATATCCAAGAAGAGTGGCCATTGTGAGTTGATTCTGCCTAAATCCTAGACGCTAATACAAGCCACTATTTTTAGACAATAAAAACTGATCGTGGATTAGCCATACCTCTAAGCTATAATAGTATGTGACTACCCAGCCCTTAACCCCGCTGCATTTCGTAAGTCTCCACAACCCGCTTACAGCAGCATCATGCCCGAGGAGTAGAGACACTGACTAAGCTACCAAAATCAGCGCCTCTATTTCCAAATGCAGCGACTCTGCCTTGACCCTGAAAGCTCAGTCTATTTATTGATTATAAACTATGATCCAGGCCCAGTTCAGCTTCCCAACTATATGAAACTGGGACTACTAAATCCCCTTTATTACAATCCACAGCAGTATCATATCTTAGCACAATCTCATACAAAGAGCGGTGTCACTGACTCAGCTACCCAAATCAGACACTCTATATCCAAGAAGAGCGGCCATTGTGAGTTGATTCTGCCTAAATCCTAGACGCTAATACAAGCCACTATTTATAGATTATAAAAACTGATCCTGGATTCGCTATAACTCTAACGTATAATAGTATGCGACTACTCA
This sequence comes from Triturus cristatus, assembly GCF_964204655.1. NCBI lineage: Eukaryota > Metazoa > Chordata > Amphibia > Caudata > Salamandridae > Triturus > Triturus cristatus. The sequence continues at coordinate 1,472,997,292 of NC_140591.1, read as the reverse complement.
GCGCCAAACCGCCTTGCATTTTGCATTTCGAAACACTTCAGAACACGCTTCCAGCAGTACCACACCAGAGGATAAGAGCCACTGACTCAGCTACCCAAATCAGCGCCTCCATTTCCATGAACAGCGACTCTGCCTTGACCCTGAAAGCTCAGTCTATTTATTGATTATAAACTATGATCCAGGCCCAGTCAGGTTCCCTACTATATGCGACTGGGACTACTCAATTCATTTTATTACAATCCACAGCAGAATCATCTCTTAGCACAATCTCATACAAAGGGCAGAGTTACTGACTCAGCTACCTAAATCAGATACTCTATATCCAAGACGAGCGGCCATTGTGAGTTGATTCTGCCTAAATCCTAGACGCTAATACAAGCCACTATTTATAGACAATAAAAACTGATCGTGGATTAGCCATACTTCTAACCTATAATATTATGTGACTACCCAGCCCTTAACCCCGCTGCATTTCGTAATTCTCCACAACCCGCTTACAGCAGCATCATGCCCGAGGAGTAGAGCCACTGACTCAGCTACCCAAATCAGCGCCTCCATTTCCAAGAGCAGCGACTCTGCCTTGACCCTGAAAGCTCAGTCTATTTATTGATTATAAACTATGATCCAGGCCCAGTTCAGGTTCCCAACTATATGCGACTGGGACTACTCAATCCCCTTTATTACAAGCCACAGCAGAATCATCTCTTAGCACAATCTCATACAAAGAGCAGAGTCACTGACTCAGCTATCCAAATCAGACACTCTATATCCAAGAAGAGCGGCCATTGTGAGTTGATTCTGCCTAAATCCTAGATGCTAATTCAAGCCACTATTTATTGATTATAAAAACTGATCCTGGATTCGCTATAACTCTAACGTATAATAGTATGCGACTACTCAGCGCCAAACCGCCTTGCATTTAGCATTTTGAAACACTTCAGAACACGCTTCCAGCAGTACCACACCAGAGGATAAGAACCACTGACTCAGCTACCCAAATTAGCGCCTCCATTTCCAAGAGCAGCGACTCTGCCGTGACACTGGTACCTCAATCTATTTATGGATTAAAAACTAATATCCACGCCTAGTTCATCTCCCCAACTAGAAGCAACTGGGACGACTCATCCCTGTGCATTACAATCTACTGCAGAATCCTCTCGGAGCACAATCTCATACAAAGAGCAGAGTCACTGAATCAGCTACCCAAATCAGACACTCTATATCCAAGAAGAGTGGCCATTGTGAGTTGATTCTGCCTAAATCCTAGACGCTAATACAAGCCACTATTTATAGACAATAAAAACTGATCGTGGATTAGCCATACCTCTAACCTATAATAGTATGTGACTACCCAGCCCTTAACCCCGCTGCATTTCGTAATTCTCCACAACCAGCTTACAGCAGCATCATGCCCGAGGAGTAGAGCCACTGACTCAGCTACCCAAATCAGCGCCTCCATTTCCAAAAGCAGCGACTCTGCCTTGACCCTGAAAGCTCAGTCTATTTATTGATTATAAACTATGATCCAGGCCCAGTTCAGCTTCCCAACTATATGCGACTGGGACTACTAAATCCCCTTTATTAGAATCCACAGCAGAATCATCTCTTAGCACAATCTCATACAAAGAGCAGAGTCACTGACTCAGCTACCCAAATCAGACACTCTATATCCAGGAAGAGCGGCCATTGTGAGTTGATTCTGCTTAAATCCTAGACGCTAATTCAAGCCACTATTTATAGATTATAAAAACTGATCCTGGATTCGCTATAACTCTAACGTATAATAGTATGCGACTACTGAGCGCCAAACCGCCTTGCATTTTGCATTTCGAAACACTTCAGAACACACTTCCAGCACTACCACACCAGAGGATAAGAACCACTGACTCAGCTACCCAAATTAGCGCCTCCATTTCCAAGAGCAGTGACTCTGCCTTGACACTGGTACCTCAATCTATTTATGGATTAAAAACTAATATCCACGCCTAATTCAGCTCCCCAACTAGAAGCGACTGGGACGACTTATCCCTGTGCATTACAATCTACTGCAGAATCCTCTCATAGCACAATCTCATACAAAGAGCAGAGTCACTGACTCAGCTACCCAAATCAGACACTCTATATCCAAGAAGAGTGGCCATTGTGAGTTGATTCTGCCTAAATCCTAGACGCTAATACAAGCCACTATTTATAGACAATAAAAACTGATCGTGGATTAGCCATACCTCGAACCTATAATATTATGTGACTACCCAGCTCTTAACCCCGCTGCATTTCGTAATTCTCCACAACCCGCTTACAGTAGCATCATGCCCGAGGAGTAGAGCCACTGACTCAGCTACCCAAATCAGCGCCTCCATTTCCAAGAGCAGCGACTCTGCCTTGACCCTGAAACCTCAGTCTATTTATTGATTATAAACTATGATCCAGGCCCAGTTCAGGTTCCCAACTATATGCGACTGGGACTACTCAATCCCCTTTATTACAATCCACAGCAGAATCATCTCTTAGCACAATCTCATACAAAGAGCAGAGTTACTGACTCAGCTACCTAAATCAGACACTCTATATCCAAGAAGAGCAGCCATTGTGAGTTGATTCTGCCTAAATCCTAGACGCTAATCCAAGCAACTATTTATAGATTATAAAAACTGATCCTGGATTCGCTATAACTTTAACGTATAATAGTATGCGACTACTCAGCGCCAAACCGCCTTGCATTTTGCATTTTGAAACACTTCAGAACACGCTTCCAGCAGTACCACACCCGAGGATAAGAGCCACTGACTCAGCTACCCAAATCAGCACCTCCATTTCAAAGAGCAGCGACTCTGCCTTGACACTGGTACCTCAATCTATTTATGGATTCAAAATTAATATCCACGCCCAATTTAGTTCCCCAAATAGAAGCGACTGGGACGACTCAACCCTGTGCATTACAATCTACAGCAGAATCCTCTCATAGCACAATCTCATACAAAGAGCAGAGTCACTGACTCAGCTACCCACATCAGACACTCTATATCCAAGAAGAGTGGCCATTGTGAGTTGATTCTGCCTAAATCCTAGACGCTAATACAAGCCACTATTTATAGACAATAAAAATTGATCGTGGATTAGCCATACCTCTAACCTATAATAGTATGTGACTACCCAGCCCTTAACCCCGCTGCATTTCGTAATTCTCCACAACCCGCTTACAGCAGCATCATGCCTGAGGAGTAGAGCCACTGACTCAGCTACCCAAATCAGCGCCTCCATTTCCAAAAGCAGCGACTCTGCCTTGACCCTGAAAGCTCAGTCTATTTATTGATTATAAACTATGATCCAGGCCTTGTTCAGCTTCCCAACTATATGCGACTGGGACTACTAAATCTCCTTTATTACAATCCACAGCAAAATCATCTCTTAGCACAATCTCATACAAAGAGCAGAGTCGCTGACTCAGCTACCCAAATCAGACACTCTATATCCAAGAAGAGCGGCCATTGTGAGTTGATTCTGCCTAAATCCTAGACGCTAATACAAGCCTCTATTTATAGATTATAAAAACTGATCCTGGATTCGCTATAACTCTAACGTATAATAGTATGCGACTACTCAGCGCCAAACCGCCTTGCATTTTGCATTTTGAAACACTTCAGAACACGCTTCCAGCAGTACCACACCAGAGGATAAGAACCACTGACTCAGCTATCCAAATTAGCGCCTCCATTTCCAAGAGCAGCGAATCTGCCTTTACACTGGTACTTTAATCTATTTATGGATTCAAAATTAATATCCACGCCCAATTCAGCTCCCCAACTAGAAGCGACTGGGACTACTCAACCCTGTGCATTACAATCTACTGCAGAATCCTCTCATAGAACAATCTCATACAAAGAGCAGAGTCACTGACTCAGCTACCCAAATCAGACACTCTATATCCAAGAAGAGTGGCCATTGTAAGTTGATTCTGCCTAAATCCTAGACGCTAATACAAGCCAGTATTTATAGACAATAAAATCTGATCATGGATTAGCCATACCTCTAACCTATAATAGTATGTGACTACCCAGCCCTTAACCCCGCTGCATTTCGTAATTCTCCACAACCCGCTTACAGCAGCATCATGCCCGAGGAGTAGAGCCACTGACTCAGCTACACAAATCAGCGCCTCCATTTCCAAAAGCAGCGACTCTGCCTTGACCCTGAAAGCTCAGTCTATTTATTGATTATAAAATATGATCCAGGCCCAGTTCAGCTTCCCAACTATATGCGACTGGGACTACTAAATCCCCTTTATTACAATCCACAGCAGAATCATCTCTTAGCACAATCTCATACAAAGAGCAGAGTCACTGACTCAGCTACCCAAATCAGACACTCTATATCCAAGAAGAGCGGCCATTGTGAGTTGATTCTGCCTAAATCCTAGACGCTAATACAAGCCACTATTTATAGATTATAAAAACTGATCCTGGATTCGCTATAACTCTAACGTATAATAGTATGCGACTACTTAGCGCCAAACCGCCTTGCATTTTGCATTTTGAAACACTTCAGAACACGCTTCCAGCAGTACCACACCAGAGGATAAGAACCACTGACTCAGCTACCCAAATTAGCGCCTCCATTACCAAGAGCAGCGACTCTGCCTTGACACTGGTACCACAATCTATTTATGGATTCAAAATTTATATCCACGCCCAATTCAGCTCCCCAACTAGAAGCGACTGGGACGACTCAACCCTCTGCATTACAATCTACTGCAGAATCCTCTTATAGCACAATCTCATACAAAGAGCAGAGTCACTGACTCAGCTACCCAAATCAGACACTCTATATCCAAGAAGAGTGGCCATTGTGAGTTGATTCTGCCTAAATCGTAAACGCTAATACAAGCCACTATTTATAGACAATAAAATCTGATCATGGATTAACCATAACTCTAACCTATAATAGTATGTGACTACCCAGCCCTTAACCCCGCTGCATTTTGTAATTCTCCACAACCCGCTTACAGCAGCATCATGCCCGAGGAGTAGAGACACTGACTCAGCTACCCAAATCAGCGCCTCCATTTCCAAAAGCAGCGACTTTGCCGTGACCCTGAAAGCTCAGTCTATTTATTGATTATAAACTATGATCCAGGCCCAGTTCAGCTTCCCAACTATATGCGACTGGGACTACTAAATCCCCTTTATTACAATCCACAGCAGAATCATCTCTTAGCACAATCTCATACAAAGAGCAGAGTCACTGACTCAGCTACCCAAATCAGACACTCTATATCCAAGAAGAGCGGCCATTGTGAGTTTATTCTGCCTAAATCCTAGACGCTAATTCAAGCCACTATTTATAGATTATAAAAACTGATCCTGGATTCGCTATAACTCTAACGTATAATAGTATGCGACTACTCAGCGCCAAACCGCCTTGCATTTTGCATTTCGAAACACTTCAGAACACGTTTCCAGCAGTACCACACCAGAGGATAAGAACCACTGACTCAGCTACCCAAATTAGCGCCTCCATTTCCAAGAGCAGCGACTCTGCCTTGACACTGGTACCTCAATCTATTTATGGATTAAAAACTAATATCCACGCCTAATTCAGCTCCCCAACTAGAAGCGACTGGGACGACTCATCCCTGTGCATTACAATCTACTGCAGAATCCTCTCGGAGCACAATCTCATACAAAGAGCAGAGTCACTGACTCAGCTACCCAAATCAGACACTCTATATCCAAAAAGAGTGGCCATTGTGAGTTGATTCTGCCTAAATCCTAGACGCTAATACAAGCCACTATTTATAGACAATAAAAACTGATCGTGGATTAGCCATACCTCTAAGCTATAATAGTATGTGACTACCCAGCCCTTAACCCCGCTGCATTTCGTAAGTCTCCACAACCCGCTTACAGCAGCATCATGCCCGAGGAGTAGAGACACTGACTAAGCTACCCAAATCAGCACCTCCATTTCCAAATGCAGCGACTCTGCCTTGACCCTGAAAGCTCAGTCTATTTATTGATTATAAACTATGATCCAGATCCAGTTCAGCTTCCGAACTATATGCAACTGGGACTACTAAATCCCCTTTATTACAATCCACAGCAGTATCATATCTTAGCACAATCTCATACAAAGAGCGGTGTCACTGACTCAGCTACCCAAATCAGACACTCTATATCCAAGAAGAGCGGCCATTGTGAGTTGATTCTGCCTAAATCCTAGACGCTAATACAAGCCACAATTTATAGATTATAAAAACTGATCCTGGATTCGCTCTAACTCTAACGTATAATAGTATGCGACTACTCAGCGCCAAACCGCCTTGCATTTTGCATTTCGAAACACTTCAGAACACGCTTCCAGCAGTACCACACCAGAGGATAAGAACCACTGATTCAGCTACCCAAATTAGCGCCTCCATTTCCAAGAGCAGCCACTCTGCCTTGACACTGGTACCTCAATCTATTTATGGATTCAAAATTAATATCCACGCCCAATTCAGCTCCCCAACTAGAAGCGACTGGGACGACTCAGCCCTGTGCATTACAATCTACTGCAGAATCCTCTTATAGCACAATCTCATACAAAGAGCAGAGTCACTGACTCAGCTACCCAAATCAGACACTTTATATCCAAGAAGAGTGGCCATTGTGAGTTGATTCTGCCTAAATCGTAGACGCTAATACAAGCCACTATTTATAGACAATAAAAACTGATAGTGGATTAGCCATACCTGTAACCTATAACAGTATGTGACTACCCAGCCCTTAACCCCGCTGCATTTCGTAATTCTCCACAACCCGCTTACAGCAGTATCATGCCCGAGGAGTAGAGCCACTGACTCAGCTACCCAAATCAGCGCCTCCATTTCCAAAAGCAGCGACTCTGCCTTGACCCTGAAAGCTCAGTCTATTTATTGATTATAAACTATGATCCAGGCCCAGTTCAGCTTCCCAACTATGTGCGACTGGGACTACTAAATCCCCTTTATTACAATCCACAGCAGAATCATCTCTTAGCACAATCTCATACAAAGAGCAGAGTCGCTAACTCAGCTACCCAAATCAGACACTCTATATCCAAGAAGAGCGGCCATTGTGAGTTGATTCTGCCTAAATCCTAGACGCTAATACAAGCCACTATTTATAGATTATAAAAACTGATCCTGGATTCGCTATAACTCTAACGTATAATAGTATGCGACTACTCAGCGCCAATCCGCCTTGCATTTTGCATTTTGAAACACTTCAGAACACGCTTCCAGCAGTACCACACCAGAGGATAAGAACCACTGACTCAGCTATCCAAATTAGCGCCTCCATTTCCAAGAGCAGCGACTCTGCCTTTACACTGGTACTTCAATCTATTTATGGATTCAAAATTAATATCCACGCCCAATTCAGCTCCCCAACTAGAAGCGACTGGGACTACTCAACCCTGTGCATTACAATCTACTGCAGAATCCTCTCATAGAACAATCTCATACAAAGAGCAGAGTCACTGACTCAGCTACCCAAATCAGACACTCTATATCCAAGAAGAGTGGCCATTGTAAGTTGATTCTGCCTAAATCCTAGACGCTAATACAAGCCAGTATTTATAGACAATAAAATCTGATCATGGATTAGCCATACCTCTAACCTATAATAGTATGTGACTACCCAGCCCTTAACCCCGCTGCATTTCGTAATTCTCCACAACCCGCTTACAGCAGCATCATGCCCGAGGAGTAGAGCCACTGACTCAGCTACCCAAATCAGCGCCTCCATTTCCAAAAGCAGCGACTCTGCCTTGACCCTGAAAGCTCAGTCTATTTATTGATTATAAAATATGATCCAGGCCCAGTTCAGCTTCCCAACTATATGCGACTGGGACTACTAAATCCCCTTTATTACAATCCACAGCAGAATCATCTCTTAGCACAATCTCATACAAAGAGCAGAGTCACTGACTCAGCTACCCAAATCAGACACTCTATATCCAAGAAGAGCGGCCATTGTGAGTTGATTCTGCCTAAATCCTAGACGCTAATACAAGCCACTATTTATAGATTATAAAAACTGATCCTGGATTCGCTATAACTCTAACGTATAATAGTATGCGACTACTTAGCGCCAAACCGCCTTGCATTTTGCATTTTGAAACACTTCAGAACACGCTTCCAGCAGTACCACACCAGAGGATAAGAGCCACTGACTCAGCTACCCAAATCAGCGCCTCCATTACCAAGAGCAGCGACTCTGCCTTGTCACTGGTACCTCAATCTATTTATGGATTCAAAATTTATATCCACGCCCAATTCAGCTCCCCAACTAGAAGCGACTGGGACGACTCAACCCTCTGCATTACAATCTACTGCAGAATCCTCTTATAGCACAATCTCATACAAAGAGCAGAGTCACTGACTCAGCTACCCAAATCAGACACTCTATATCCAAGAAGAGTGGCCATTGTGAGTTGATTCTGCCTAAATCATAAACGCTAATACAAGCCACTATTTATAGACAATAAAATCTGATCATCGATTAACCATAACTCTAACCTATAATAGTATGTGACTACCCAGCCCTTAACCCCGCTGCATTTTGTAATTCTCCACAACCCGCTTACAGCAGCATCATGCCCGAGGAGTAGAGACACTGACTCAGCTACCCAAATCAGCGCCTCCATTTCCAAAAGCAGCGACTTTGCCGTGACCCTGAAAGCTCAGTCTATTTATTGATTATAAACTATGATCCAGGCCCAGTTCAGCTTCCCAACGATAGGCGACTGGGACTACTAAATCCCCTTTATTACAATCCACAGCAGAATCATCTCTTAGCACAATCTCATACAAAGAGCAGAGTCACTGACTCAGCTACCCAAATCAGACACTCTATATCCAAGAAGAGCGGCCATTGTGAGTTGATTCTGCCTAAATCCTAGACGCTAATTCAAGCCACTATTTATAGATTATAAAAACTGATCCTGGATTCGCTATAACTCTAACGTATAATAGTATGCGACTACTCAGCGCCAAACCGCCTTGCATTTTGCATTTCGAAACACTTCAGAACACGTTTCCAGCAGTACCACACCAGAGGATAAGAACCACTGACTCAGCTACCCAAATTAGCGCCTCCATTTCCAAGAGCAGCGACTCTGCCTTGACACTGGTACCTCAATCTATTTATGGATTAAAAACTAATATCCACGCCTAATTCAGCTCCCCAACTAGAAGCGACTGGGACGACTCATCCCTATGCATTACAATCTACTGCAGAATCCTCTCGGAGCACAATCTCATACAAAGAGCAGAGTCACTGACTCAGCTACCCAAATCAGACACTCTATATCCAAAAAGAGTGGCCATTGTGAGTTGATTCTGCCTAAATCCTAGACGCTAATACAAGCCACTATTTATAGACAATAAAAACTGATCGTGGATTAGCCATACCTCTAAGCTAAAATAGTATGTGACTACCCAGCCCTTAACCCCGCTGCATTTCGTAAGTCTCCACAACCCGCTTACAGCAGCATCATGCCCGGGGAGTAGAGACACTGACTAAGCTACCCAAATCAGCGCCTCCATTTCCAAATGCAGCGACTCTGCCTTGACCCTGAAAGCTCAGTCTATTTATTGATTATAAACTATGATCCAGATCCAGTTCAGCTTCCGAACTATATGCAACTGGGACTACTAAATCCCCTTTATTACAATCCACAGCAGTATCATATCTTAGCACAATCTCATACAAAGAGCGGTGTCACTGACTCAGCTACCCAAATCAGACACTCTATATCCAAGAAGAGCGGCCATTGTGAGTTGATTCTGCCTAAATCCTAGACGCTAATACAAGCCACAATTTATAGATTATAAAAACTGATCCTGGATTCGCTATAACTCTAACGTATAATAGTATGCGACTACTCAGCGCCAAACCGCTTTGCATTTTGCATTTCGAAACACTTCAGAACACGCTTCCAGCAGTACCACACCAGAGGATAAGAGCCACTGACTCAGCTACCCAAATCAGCGCCTCCATTTCCAAGAGCAGCGACTCTGCCTTGACACTGGTACCTCAATCTGTTTATGGATTCAAAATTAATATCCACGCCCAATTCAGCTCCCCAACTAGAAGCGACTGCGACGACTCATCCCTGTGCCTTACAATCTACTGCAGAATCCTCTCATAGCACAATCTCATACAAAGAGCAGAGTCACTGACTCAGCTACCCAAATCAGATACTCTATATCCCAGAAGAGTGGCCATTGTGAGTTGATTCTGCTTAAATCCTAGACGCTAATACAAGCCACTATTTATAGACAATAAAAACTGATCGTGGATTAGCCATACCTCTAACCTATAATAGTATGTGACTACCCAGCCCTTAACCCTGCTATATTTCGTAATTCTCAACAACCCGCTTACAGCAGCATCATGCCCGAGGAGAGGAGCCACTGACTCAGCTACCCAAATCAGCGCCTCCATTTCCAAGAGCAGCGACTCAGCCTTGACTCTGAAAGCTCAGTCTATTGATTGATTATAAACTATGATCCAGTCCCAGTTCAGCTTCCCAACTATATGCGACTGGGACTACTAAATCCCCTTTATTACAATCCACAGCAGAATCATCTCTTGGCACAATCTCATACAAAGAGCAGAGTCACTGACTCAGCTACCCAAATCAGACACTCTATATCCAAGAAGAGCGGCCATTGTGAGTTGATTCTGCCTAAATCCTAGACGCTAATACAAGCCACTATTTATAGATTATAAAAACTGATCCTGGATCCGCTATAACTCTAACGTATAATAGTATGCGACTACTCAGCGCCAAACCGCCTTGCATTTTGCATTTCGAAACACTTCAGAACACACTTCCAGCAGTACCACAACCGAGGATAAGAGCCACTGACTCAGCTACCCAAATCAGCGCCTCCATTTCCAAGAGCAGCGACTCTGCCTTGACACTGGTACCTCAATCTTTTTATGGATTCAAAATTAATATCCACGCCCAATTCAGCTCCCCAACTAGAAGCGACTGGGACGACTCAACCCTGTGCATTACAATCTACTGCATAATCCTCTCATAGCACAATCTCATACAAAGAGCAGAGTCACTGACTCAGCTACCCAAATCAGACACTCTATATCCAAGAAGAGCGGCCATTGTGAGTTGATTCTGCCTAAATCCTAGACGCTAACACAAGCCACTATTTATAGATTATAAAAACTGATCCTGGATTCGCTATAACTCTAACGTATAATAGTATGCGACTACTCAGCGCCAAACCGCCTTGCATTTTGCATTTCGACACACTTCAGAACACGCTTCCAGCAGTACCACACCAGAGGATAAGAACCACTGACTCAGCTACCCAAATTAGCGCCTCCATTTCCAAGAGCAGCGACTCTGCCTTGACACTGGTACCTCAATCTATTTATGGATTCAAAATTAATATCCACGCCCAATTCAGCTCCCCAACTAGAAGCGACTGGGACGACTCAACCCTGTGCTTTACAATCTACTGCAGAATCCTCTTATAGCACAATCTCATACAAAGAGCAGAGTCACTGACTCAGCTACCCAAATCAGACACTCTATATCCAAGAAGAGTGGCCATTGTGAGTTGATTCTGCCTAAATTCTAGACGCTAATACAAGCCACTATTTATAGACAATAAAAACTGATAGTGGATTAGCCATACCTGTAACCTATAATAGTATGTGACTACCCAGCCCTTAACCCCGCTGCATTTCGTAATTCTCCACAACCCGCTTACAGCAGCATCATGCCCGAGGAGTAGAGCCACTGACTCAGCTACCCAAATCAGCGCCTCCATTTCCAAAAGCAGCGACTCTGCCTTGACCCTGAAAGCTCAGTCTATTTATTGATTATAAACTATGATCCAGGCCCAGTTCAGCTTCCCAACTATATGCGACTGGGACTACTAAATCCCCTTTATTACAATCCACAGCAGAATCATCTCTTAGCACAATCTCATACAAAGAACAGAGTCACTGACTCAGCTACCCAAATCAGACACTCTATATCCAAGAAGAGCGGCCATTGTGAGTTGATTCTGCCTAAATCCTAGACGCTAATACAAGCCACTATTTATAGATTATAAAAACTGATCCTGGATTCGCTATAACTCTAACGTGTATTAGTATGCGACTACTCAGCGCCAAACCGCCTTGCATTTTGCATTTCGAAACACTTCAGAACACGCTTCCAGCAGTACCACACCAGAGGATAAGAACCACTGACTCAGCTACCCAAATTAGCGCCTCCATTTCCAAGAGCAGCGACTCTGCCTTGACACTGGTACCTCAATCTATTTATGGATTCAAAATTAATATCCACGCCCAATTCAGCTCCCCAACTAGAAGCGACTGGGACGACTCAACCCTGTGCATTACAATCTACTGCAGAATCCTCTTATAGCACAATCTCATACAAAGAGCAGAGTCACTGACTCAGCTACCCAAATCAGACACTCTATATCCAAGAAGAGTGGCCATTGTGAGTTGATTCTGCCTAAATCGTAGACGCTAATACAAGCCACTATTTATAGACAATAAAAACTGATCGTGGATTAGCCATACCTCTAACCTATAATAGTATGTGACTACCCAGCCCTTAACCCCGCTGCATTTCGTAATTCTCCACAACCCGCTTACAGCAGCATCATGCCCGAGGAGTAGAGCCACTGACTCAGCTACCCAAATCAACGCCTCCATTTCCAAGAGCAGCGACTCAGCCTTGACTCTGAAAGCTCAGTCTATTTATTGATTATAAACCATGATCCAGTTGCAGTTCAGCTTCCCAACTATATGCGACTGGGACTACTCAATCCCCTTTATTACAATCCACAGCAGAATCATCTCTTAGCACAATCTCATACAAAGAGCAGAGTTACTGACTCAGCTAACTAAATCAGACACTCTATATCCAAGACGAGCGTCCATTGTGAGTTGATTCTGCCTAAATTCTAGACGCTAATACAAGCCACTATTTATAGATTATAAAAACTGATCCTGGATTCGCTATATCTCTAACGTATAATAGTATGCGACTACTCAGCGCCAAACCGCCTTGCATTTCGCATTTCGAAACACTGCAGAACACGCTTCCAGCAGTACCACACCCGAGGATAAGAGCCACTGACTCATCTACCCAAATCAGCGCCTCCATTTCCAAGAGCAGCGACTCTGCCTTGACACTGGTACCTCAATCTATTTATGGATTGAAAACTAATATCCACGCCTAATTCAGCTACGCAACTAGAAGCGACTGGGACGACTAATCCCTGTGCATTAAAATCTACTGCAGAATCCTCTCATAGTACAATCTCATACAAAGAGCAGAGTCACTGACTCAGCTACCCAAATCAGACACTCTATATCCAAGAAGAGTGGCCATTGTGAGTTGATTCTGCCTAAATACTAGACGCTAATACAAGCCACTATTTATAGACAATAAAAACTGATCGTGGATTAGCCATACCTCGAACCTATAATATTATGTGACTACCCAGCTCTTAACCCCGCTGCATTTCGTAATTCTCCACAACCCGCTTACAGCAGCATCATGCCCGAGGAGTAGAGCCACTGACTCAGCTACCCAAATCAGCGCCACCATTTCCAAGAGCAGCGACTCTGCCTTGACCCTGAAAGCTCAGTCTATTTATTGATTATAAACTATGATCCAGGCCCAGTTCAGGTTCCCAACTATATGCGACTGGGACTACTCAATCCCCTTTATTACAATCCACAGCAGAATCATCTCTTAGCACAATCTCATACAAAGAGCAGAGTTACTGACTCAGCTACCTAAATCAGACACTCTATATCCAAGAAGAGCAGCCATTGTGAGTTGATTCTGCCTAAATCCTAGACGCTAATCCAAGCAACTATTTATAGATTATAAAAACTGATCCTGGATTCGCTATAACTTTAACGTATAATAGTATGCGACTACTCAGCGCCAAACCGCCTTGCATTTCGCATTTTGAAACACTTCAGAACACGCTTCCAGCAGTACCACACCCGAGGATAAGAGCCACTGACTCAGCTACCCAAATCAGCACCTCCATTTCAAAGAGCAGCGACTCTGCCTTGACACTGGTACCTCAATCTATTTATGGATTCAAAATTAATATCCACGCCCAATTTAGTTCCCCAAATAGAAGCGACTGGGACGACTCAACCCTGTGCATTACAATCTACAGCAGAATCCTCTCATAGCACAATCTCATACAAAGAGCAGAGTCACTGACTCAGCTACCCACATCAGACACTCTATATCCAAGAAGAGTGGCCATTGTGAGTTGATTCTGCCTAAATCCTAGACGCTAATACAAGCCACTATTTATAGACAATAAAAACTGATCGTGGATTAGCCATACCTCTAACCTATAATAGTATGTGACTACCCAGCCCTTAACCCCGCTGCATTTCGTAATTCTCCACAACCCGCTTACAGCAGCATCATGCCCGAGGAGTAGAGCCACTGACTCAGCTACCCAAATCAGCGCCTCCATTTCCAAAAGCAGCGACTCTGCCTTGACCCTGAAAGCTCAGTCTATTTATTGATTATAAACTATGATCCAGGCCCAGTTCAGCTTCCCAAATATATGCGACTGGGACTACTAAATCTCCTTTATTACAATCCACAGCAAAATCATCTCTTAGCACAATCTCATACAAAGAGCAGAGTCGCTGACTCAGCTACCCAAATCAGACACTCTATATCCAAGAAGAGCGGCCATTGTGAGTTGATTCTGCCTAAATCCTAGATGCTAATACAAGCCACTATTTATAGATTATAAAAACTGATCCTGGATTCGCTATAACTCTAACGTATAATACTATGCGACTACTCAGCGCCAAACCGCCTTGCATTTTGCATTTTGAAACACTTCAGAACACGCTTCCAGCAGTACCACACCAGAGGATAAGAACCACTGACTCAGCTATCCAAATTAGCGCCTCCATTTCCAAGAGCAGCGACTCTGCCTTGACACTGGTACTTCAATCTATTTATGGATTCAAAATTAATATCCACGCCCAATTCAGCTCCCCAACTAGAAGCGACTGGGACTACTCAACCCTGTGCATTACAATCTACTGCAGAATCCTCTCATAGAACAATCTCATACAAAGAGCAGAGTCACTGACTCAGCTACCCAAATCAGACACTCTATATCCAAGAAGAGTGGCCATTGTAAGTTGATTCTGCCTAAATCCTAGACGCTAATACAAGCCAGTATTTATAGACAATAAAATCTGATCATGGATTAGCCATACCTCTAACCTATAATAGTATGTGACTACCCAGCCCTTAACCCCGCTGCATTTCGTAATTCTCCACAACCCGCTTACAGCAGCATCATGCCCGAGGAGTAGAGCCACTGACTCAGCTACCCAAATCAGCGCCTCCATTTCCAAAAGCAGCGACTCTGCCTTGACCCTGAAAGCTCAGTCTATTTATTGATTATAAACTATGATCCAGGCCCAGTTCAGCTTCCCAACTATATGCGACTGGGACTACTAAATCCCCTTTATTACAATCCACAGCAGAATCATCTCTTAGCACAATCTCATACAAAGAGCAGAGTCACTGACTCAGCTACCCAAATCAGACACTCTATATCCAAGAAGAGCGGCCATTGTGAGTTGATTCTGCCTAAATCCTAGACGCTAATACAAGCCACTATTTATAGATTATAAAAACTGATCCTGGATTCGCTATAACTCTAACGTATAATAGTATGCGACTACTTAGCGCCAAACCGCCTTGCATTTTGCATTTTGAAACACTTCAGAACACGCTTCCAGCAGTACCACACCAGAGGATAAGAACCACTGACTCAGCTACCCAAATTAGCGCCTCCATTACCAAGAGCAGCGACTCTGCCTTGACACTGGTACCTCAATCTATTTATGGATTCAAAATTTATATCCACGCCCAATTCAGCTCCCCAACTAGAAGCGACTGGGACGACTCAACCCTCTGCATTACAATCTACTGCAGAATCCTCTTATAGCACAATCTCATACAAAGAGCAGAGTCACTGACTCAGCTACCCAAATCAGACACTCTATATCCAAGAAGAGTGGCCATTGTGAGTTGATTCTGTCTAAATCGTAAACGCTAATACAAGCCACTATTTATAGACAATAAAATCTGATCATGGATTAACCATAACTCTAACCTATAATAGTATGTGACTACCCAGCCCTTAACCCCGCTGCATTTTGTAATTCTCCACAACCCGCTTACAGCAGCATCATGCCCGAGGAGTAGAGACACTGACTCAGCTACCCAAATCAGCGCCTCCATTTCCAAAAGCAGCGACTTTGCCGTGACCCTGAAAGCTCAGTCTATTTATTGATTATAAACTATGATCCAGGCCCAGTTCAGCTTCCCAACTATATGCGACTGGGACTACTAAATCCCCTTTATTACAATCCACAGCAGAATCATCTCTTAGCACAATCTCATACAAAGAGCAGAGTCACTGACTCAGCTACCCAAATCAGACACTCTATATCCAAGAAGAGCGGCCATTGTGAATTGATTCTGCCTAAATCCTAGACGCTAATTCAAGCCACTATTTATAGATTATAAAAACTGATCCTGGATTCGCTATAACTCTAACGTATAATAGTATGCGACTACTCAGCGCCAAACCGCCTTGCATTTTGCATTTCGAAACACTTCAGAACACGTTTCCAGCAGTACCACACCAGAGGATAAGAACCACTGACTCAGCTACCCAAATTAGCGCCTCCATTTCCAAGAGCAGCGACTCTGCCTTGACACTGGTACCTCAATCTATTTATGGATTAAAAACTAATATCCACGCCTAATTCAGCTCCCCAACTAGAAGCGACTGGGACGACTCATCCCTGTGCATTACAATCTACTGTAGAATCCTCTCGGAGCACAATCTCATACAAAGAGCAGAGTCACTGACTCAGCTACCCAAATCAGACACTCTATATCCAAGAAGAGTGGCCATTGTGAGTTGATTCTGCCTAAATCCTAGACGCTAATACAAGCCACTATTTTTAGACAATAAAAACTGATCGTGGATTAGCCATACCTCTAAGCTATAATAGTATGTGACTACCCAGCCCTTAACCCCGCTGCATTTCGTAAGTCTCCACAACCCGCTTACAGCAGCATCATGCCCGAGGAGTAGAGACACTGACTAAGCTACCAAAATCAGCGCCTCTATTTCCAAATGCAGCGACTCTGCCTTGACCCTGAAAGCTCAGTCTATTTATTGATTATAAACTATGATCCAGGCCCAGTTCAGCTTCCCAACTATATGAAACTGGGACTACTAAATCCCCTTTATTACAATCCACAGCAGTATCATATCTTAGCACAATCTCATACAAAGAGCGGTGTCACTGACTCAGCTACCCAAATCAGACACTCTATATCCAAGAAGAGCGGCCATTGTGAGTTGATTCTGCCTAAATCCTAGACGCTAATACAAGCCACTATTTATAGATTATAAAAACTGATCCTGGATTCGCTATAACTCTAACGTATAATAGTATGCGACTACTCAGCGCCAAACCGCCTTGCATTTTGCATTTCGAAACACTTCAGAACACGCTTCCAGCAGTACCACACCAGAGGATAAGAGCCACTGACTCAGCTACCCAAATCAGCGCCTCCATTTCCATGAACAGCGACTCTGCCTTGACCCTGAAAGCTCAGTCTATTTATTGATTATAAACTATGATCCAGGCCCAGTCAGGTTCCCAACTATATGCGACTGGGACTACTCAATTCATTTTATTACAATCCACAGCAGAATCATCTCTTAGCACAATCTCATACAAAGAGCAGAGTTACTGACTCAGCTACCTAAATCAGATACTCTATATCCAAGACGAGCGGCCATTGTGAGTTGATTCTGCCTAAATTCTAGACACTAATACAAGCCACTATTTATCGATTATAAAAACTGATCCTGGATTCGCTATATCTCTAACGTATAATAGTATGCGACTACTCAGCGCCAAACCGCCTTGCATTTCGAAACACTTCAGAACACGCTTTCAGCAGTACCACACCCGAGGATAAGAGCCACTGACTCAGCTACCCAGACCAGCGCCTCCATTTCCAAGAGCAGCGACTCTGCCTTGACACTGGTACCTCAATCTATTTATGGATTAAAAACTAATATCCACGCCTAATTCAGCTACCCAACTAAAAGCGACTGGGACGACTCATCCCTGTGCATTACAATCTACTGCAGAATCCTCTCATAGCACAATCTCATACAAAGAGCAGAGTCACTGACTCAGCTACCCAAATCAGACACTCTATATCCAAGAAGAGTGGCCATTGTGAGTTGATTCTGCCTAAATACTAGACGCTAATACAAGCCACTATTTATAGACAATAAAAACTGATCGTGGATTAGCCATACTTCTAACCTATAATATTATGTGACTACCCAGCCCTTAACCCCGCTGCATTTCGTAATTCTCCACAACCCGCTTACAGCAGCATCATGCCCGAGGAGTAGAGCCACTGACTCAGCTACCCAAATCAGCGCCTCCATTTCCAAGAGCAGCGACTCTGCCTTGACCCTGAAAGCTCAGTCTATTTATTGATTATAAACTATGATCCAGGCCCAGTTTAGGTTCCCAACTATATGCGACTGGGACTACTCAATCCCCTTTATTACAAGCCACAGCAGAATCATCTCTTAGCACAATCTCATACAA
This sequence comes from Triturus cristatus, assembly GCF_964204655.1. Classification (NCBI taxonomy): domain Eukaryota; kingdom Metazoa; phylum Chordata; class Amphibia; order Caudata; family Salamandridae; genus Triturus; species Triturus cristatus. The sequence goes on along the minus strand of NC_140591.1, from coordinate 1,472,978,549 downwards.
AGAGCAGAGTCACTGACTCAGCTATCCAAATCAGACACTCTATATCCAAGAAGAGCGGCCATTGTGAGTTGATTCTGCCTAAATCCTAGATGCTAATTCAAGCCACTATTTATTGATTATAAAAACTGATCCTGGATTCGCTATAACTCTAACGTATAATAGTATGCGACTACTCAGCGCCAAACCGCCTTGCATTTAGCATTTTGAAACACTTCAGAACACGCTTCCAGCAGTACCACACCAGAGGATAAGAACCACTGACTCAGCTACCCATATTAGCGCCTCCATTTCCAAGAGCAGCGACTCTGCCGTGACACTGGTACCTCAATCTATTTATGGATTAAAAACTAATATCCACGCCTAGTTCATCTCCCCAACTAGAAGCAACTGGGACGACTCATCCCTGTGCATTACAATCTACTGCAGAATCCTCTCGGAGCACAATCTCATACAAAGAGCAGAGTCACTGAATCAGCTACCCAAATCAGACACTCTATATCCAAGAAGAGTGGCCATTGTGAGTTGATTCTGCCTAAATCCTAGACGCTAATACAAGCCACTATTTATAGACAATAAAAACTTATCGTGGATTAGCCATACCTCTAACCTATAATAGTATGTGACTACCCAGCCCTTAACCCCGCTGCATTTCGTAATTCTCCACAACCAGCTTACAGCAGCATCATGCCCGAGGAGTAGAGCCACTGACTCAGCTACCCAAATCAGCGCCTCCATTTCCAAAAGCAGCGACTCTGCCTTGACCCTGAAAGCTCAGTCTATTTATTGATTATAAACTATGATCCAGGCCCAGTTCAGCTTCCCAACTATATGCGACTGGGACTACTAAATCCCCTTTATTAGAATCCACAGCAGAATCATCTCTTAGCACAATCTCATACAAAGAGCAGAGTCACTGACTCAGCTACCCAAATCAGACACTCTATATCCAGGAAGAGCGGCCATTGTGAGTTGATTCTGCTTAAATCCTAGACGCTAATTCAAGCCACTATTTATAGATTATAAAAACTGATCCTGGATTCGCTATAACTCTAACGTATAATAGTATGCGACTACTGAGCGCCAAACCGCCTTGCATTTTGCATTTCGAAACACTTCAGAACACACTTCCAGCACTACCACACCAGAGGATAAGAACCACTGACTCAGCTACCCAAATTAGCGCCTCCATTTCCAAGAGCAGTGACTCTGCCTTGACACTGGTACCTCAATCTATTTATGGATTAAAAACTAATATCCACGCCTAATTCAGCTCCCCAACTAGAAGCGACTGGGACGACTTATCCCTGTGCATTACAATCTACTGCAGAATCCTCTCATAGCACAATCTCATACAAAGAGCAGAGTCACTGACTCAGCTACCCAAATCAGACACTCTATATCCAAGAAGAGTGGCCATTGTGAGTTGATTCTGCCTAAATCCTAGACGCTAATACAAGCCACTATTTATAGACAATAAAAACTGATCGTGGATTAGCCATACCTCGAACCTATAATATTATGTGACTACCCAGCTCTTAACCCCGCTGCATTTCGTAATTCTCCACAACCCGCTTACAGTAGCATCATGCCCGAGGAGTAGAGCCACTGACTCAGCTACCCAAATCAGCGCCTCCATTTCCAAGAGCAGCGACTCTGCCTTGACCCTGAAACCTCAGTCTATTTATTGATTATAAACTATGATCCAGGCCCAGTTCAGGTTCCCAACTATATGCGACTGGGACTACTCAATCCCCTTTATTACAATCCACAGCAGAATCATCTCTTAGCACAATCTCATACAAAGAGCAGAGTTACTGACTCAGCTACCTAAATCAGACACTCTATATCCAAGAAGAGCAGCCATTGTGAGTTGATTCTGCCTAAATCCTAGACGCTAATCCAAGCAACTATTTATAGATTATAAAAACTGATCCTGGATTCGCTATAACTTTAACGTATAATAGTATGCGACTACTCAGCGCCAAACCGCCTTGCATTTTGCATTTTGAAACACTTCAGAACACGCTTCCAGCAGTACCACACCCGAGGATAAGAGCCACTGACTCAGCTACCCAAATCAGCACCTCCATTTCAAAGAGCAGCGACTCTGCCTTGACACTGGTACCTCAATCTATTTATGGATTCAAAATTAATATCCACGCCCAATTTAGTTCCCCAAATAGAAGCGACTGGGACGACTCAACCCTGTGCATTACAATCTACAGCAGAATCCTCTCATAGCACAATCTCATACAAAGAGCAGAGTCACTGACTCAGCTACCCACATCAGACACTCTATATCCAAGAAGAGTGGCCATTGTGAGTTGATTCTGCCTAAATCCTAGACGCTAATACAAGCCACTATTTATAGACAATAAAAACTGATCGTGGATTAGCCATACCTCTAACCTATAATAGTATGTGACTACCCAGCCCTTAACCCCGCTGCATTTCGTAATTCTCCACAACCCGCTTACAGCAGCATCATGCCTGAGGAGTAGAGCCACTGACTCAGCTACCCAAATCAGCGCCTCCATTTCCAAAAGCAGCGACTCTGCCTTGACCCTGAAAGCTCAGTCTATTTATTGATTATAAACTATGATCCAGGCCCAGTTCAGCTTCCCAACTATATGCGACTGGGACTACTAAATCTCCTTTATTACAATCCACAGCAAAATCATCTCTTAGCACAATCTCATACAAAGAGCAGAGTCGCTGACTCAGCTACCCAAATCAGACACTCTATATCCAAGAAGAGCGGCCATTGTGAGTTGATTCTGCCTAAATCCTAGACGCTAATACAAGCCTCTATTTATAGATTATAAAAACTGATCCTGGATTCGCTATAACTCTAACGTATAATAGTATGCGACTACTCAGCGCCAAACCGCCTTGCATTTTGCATTTTGAAACACTTCAGAACACGCTTCCAGCAGTACCACACCAGAGGATAAGAACCACTGACTCAGCTACCCAAATTAGCGCCTCCATTACCAAGAGCAGCGACTCTGCCTTGACACTGGTACCTCAATCTATTTATGGATTCAAAATTTATATCCACGCCCAATTCAGCTCCCCAACTAGAAGCGACTGGGACGACTCAACCCTCTGCATTACAATCTACTGCAGAATCCTCTTATAGCACAATCTCATACAAAGAGCAGAGTCACTGACTCAGCTACCCAAATCAGACACTCTATATCCAAGAAGAGTGGCCATTGTGAGTTGATTCTGCCTAAATCGTAAACGCTAATACAAGCCACTATTTATAGACAATAAAATCTGATCATGGATTAACCATAACTCTAACCTATAATAGTATGTGACTACCCAGCCCTTAACCCCGCTGCATTTTGTAATTCTCCACAACCCGCTTACAGCAGCATCATGCCCGAGGAGTAGAGACACTGACTCAGCTACCCAAATCAGCGCCTCCATTTCCAAAAGCAGCGACTTTGCCGTGACCCTGAAAGCTCAGTCTATTTATTGATTATAAACTATGATCCAGGCCCAGTTCAGCTTCCCAACGATATGCGACTGGGACTACTAAATCCCCTTTATTACAATCCACAGCAGAATCATCTCTTAGCACAATCTCATACAAAGAGCAGAGTCACTGACTCAGCTACCCAAATCAGACACTCTATATCCAAGAAGAGCGGCCATTGTGAGTTGATTCTGCCTAAATCCTAGACGCTAATTCAAGCCACTATTTATAGATTATAAAAACTGATCCTGGATTCGCTATAACTCTAACATATAATAGTATGCGACTACTCAGCGCCAAACCGCCTTGCATTTTGCATTTCGAAACACTTCAGAACACGTTTCCAGCAGTACCACACCAGAGGATAAGAACCACTGACTCAGCTACCCAAATTAGCGCCTCCATTTCCAAGAGCAGCGACTCTGCCTTGACACTGGTACCTCAATCTATTTATGGATTAAAAACTAATATCCACGCCTAATTCAGCTCCCCAACTAGAAGCGACTGGGACGACTCATCCCTGTGCATTACAATCTACTGCAGAATCCTCTCGGAGCACAATCTCATACAAAGAGCAGAGTCACTGACTCAGCTACCCAAATCAGACACTCTATATCCAAAAAGAGTGGCCATTGTGAGTTGATTCTGCCTAAATCCTAGACGCTAATACAAGCCACTATTTATAGACAATAAAAACTGATCGTGGATTAGCCATACCTCTAAGCTATAATAGTATGTGACTACCCAGCCCTTAACCCCGCTGCATTTCGTAAGTCTCCACAACCCGCTTACAGCAGCATCATGCCCGAGGAGTAGAGACACTGACTAAGCTACCCAAATCAGCGCCTCCATTTCCAAACGCAGCGACTCTGCCTTGACCCTGAAAGCTCAGTCTATTTATTGATTATAAACTATGATCCAGATCCAGTTCAGCTTCCGAACTATATGCAACTGGGACTACTAAATCCCCTTTATTACAATCCACAGCAGTATCATATCTTAGCACAATCTCATACAAAGAGCGGTGTCACTGACTCAGCTACCCAAATCAGACACTCTATATCCAAGAAGAGCGGCCATTGTGAGTTGATTCTGCCTAAATCCTAGACGCTAATACAAGCCACAATTTATAGATTATAAAAACTGATCCTGGATTCGCTCTAACTCTAACGTATAATAGTATGCGACTACTCAGCGCCAAACCGCCTTGCATTTTGCATTTCGAAACACTTCAGAACACGCTTCCAGCAGTACCACACCAGAGGATAAGAACCACTGACTCAGCTACCCAAATTAGCGCCTCCATTTCCAAGAGCAGCCACTCTGCCTTGACACTGGTACCTCAATCTATTTATGGATTCAAAATTAATATCCACGCCCAATTCAGCTCCCCAACTAGAAGCGACTGGGACGACTCAACCCTGTGCATTACAATCTACTGCAGAATCCTCTTATAGCACAATCTCATACAAAGAGCAGAGTCACTGACTCAGCTACCCAAATCAGACACTCTATATCCAAGAAGAGTGGCCATTGTGAGTTGATTCTGCCTAAATCGTAGACGCTAATACAAGCCACTATTTATAGACAATAAAAACTGATAGTGGATTAGCCATACCTGTAACCTCTAACAGTATGTGACTACCCAGCCCTTAACCCCGCTGCATTTCGTAATTCTCCACAACCCGCTTACAGCAGTATCATGCCCGAGGAGTAGAGCCACTGACTCAGCTACCCAAATCAGCGCCTCCATTTCCAAAAGCAGCGACTCTGCCTTGACCCTGAAAGCTCAGTCTATTTATTGATTATAAACTATGATCCAGGCCCAGTTCAGCTTCCCAACTATGTGCGACTGGGACTACTAAATCCCCTTTATTACAATCCACAGCAGAATCATCTCTTAGCACAATCTCATACAAAGAGCAGAGTCGCTAACTCAGCTACCCAAATCAGACACTCTATATCCAAGAAGAGCGGCCATTGTGAGTTGATTCTGCCTAAATCCTAGACGCTAATACAAGCCACTATTTATAGATTATAAAAACTGATCCTGGATTCGCTATAACTCTAACGTATAATAGTATGCGACTACTCAGCGCCAATCCGCCTTGCATTTTGCATTTTGAAACACTTCAGAACACGCTTCCAGCAGTACCACACCAGAGGATAAGAACCACTGACTCAGCTATCCAAATTAGCGCCTCCATTTCCAAGAGCAGCGACTCTGCCTTTACACTGGTACTTCAATCTATTTATGGATTCAAAATTAATATCCACGCCCAATTCAGCTCCCCAACTAGAAGCGACTGGGACTACTCAACCCTGTGCATTACAATCTACTGCAGAATCCTCTCATAGAACAATCTCATACAAAGAGCAGAGTCACTGACTCAGCTACCCAAATCAGACACTCTATATCCAAGAAGAGTGGCCATTGTAAGTTGATTCTGCCTAAATCCTAGACGCTAATACAAGCCAGTATTTATAGACAATAAAATCTGATCATGGATTAGCCATACCTCTAACCTATAATAGTATGTGACTACCCAGCCCTTAACCCCGCTGCATTTCGTAATTCTCCACAACCCGCTTACAGCAGCATCATGCCCGAGGAGTAGAGCCACTGACTCAGCTACCCAAATCAGCGCCTCCATTTCCAAAAGCAGCGACTCTGCCTTGACCCTGAAAGCTCAGTCTATTTATTGATTATAAAATATGATCCAGGCCCAGTTCAGCTTCCCAACTATATGCGACTGGGACTACTAAATCCCCTTTATTACAATCCACAGCAGAATCATCTCTTAGCACAATCTCATACAAAGAGCAGAGTCACTGACTCAGCTACCCAAATCAGACACTCTATATCCAAGAAGAGCGGCCATTGTGAGTTGATTCTGCCTAAATCCTAGACGCTAATACAAGCCACTATTTATAGATTATAAAAACTGATCCTGGATTCGCTATAACTCTAACGTATAATAGTATGCGACTACTTAGCGCCAAACCGCCTTGCATTTTGCATTTTGAAACACTTCAGAACACGCTTCCAGCAGTACCACACCAGAGGATAAGAGCCACTGACTCAGCTACCCAAATCAGCGCCTCCATTACCAAGAGCAGCGACTCTGCCTTGTCACTGGTACCTCAATCTATTTATGGATTCAAAATTTATATCCACGCCCAATTCAGCTCCCCAACTAGAAGCGACTGGGACGACTCAACCCTCTGCATTACAATCTACTGCAGAATCCTCTTATAGCACAATCTCATACAAAGAGCAGAGTCACTGACTCAGCTACCCAAATCAGACACTCTATATCCAAGAAGAGTGGCCATTGTGAGTTGATTCTGCCTAAATCGTAAACGCTAATACAAGCCACTATTTATAGACAATAAAATCTGATCATGGATTAGCCATACCTCTAACCTATAATAGTATGTGACTACCCAGCCCTTAACCCCGCTGCATTTTGTAATTCTCCACAACCCGCTTACAGCAGCATCATGCCCGAGGAGTAGAGACACTGACTCAGCTACCCAAATCAGCGCCTCCATTTCCAAAAGCAGCGACTTTGCCGTGACCCTGAAAGCTCAGTCTATTTATTGATTATAAACTATGATCCAGGCCCAGTTCAGCTTCCCAACGATATGCGACTGGGACTACTAAATCCCCTTTATTACAATCCACAGCAGAATCATCTCTTAGCACAATCTCATACAAAGAGCAGAGTCACTGACTCAGCTACCCAAATCAGACACTCTATATCCAAAAAGAGTGGCCATTGTGAGTTGATTCTGCCTAAATCCTAGACGCTAATACAAGCCACTATTTATAGACAATAAAAACTGATCGTGGATTAGCCATACCTCTAAGCTATAATAGTATGTGACTACCCAGCCCTTAACCCCGCTGCATTTCGTAAGTCTCCACAACCCGCTTACAGCAGCATCATGCCCGAGGAGTAGAGACACTGACTAAGCTACCCAAATCAGCGCCTCCATTTCCAAATGCAGCGACTCTGCCTTGACCCTGAAAGCTCAGTCTATTTATTGATTATAAACTATGATCCAGATCCAGTTCAGCTTCCGAACTATATGCAACTGGGACTACTAAATCCCCTTTATTACAATCCACAGCAGTATCATATCTTAGCACAATCTCATACAAAGAGCGGTGTCACTGACTCAGCTACCCAAATCAGACACTCTATATCCAAGAAGAGCGGCCATTGTGAGTTGATTCTGCCTAAATCCTAGACGCTAATACAAGCCACAATTTATAGATTATAAAAACTGATCCTGGATTCGCTATAACTCTAACGTATAATAGTATGCGACTACTCAGCGCCAAACCGCTTTGCATTTTGCATTTCGAAACACTTCAGAACACGCTTCCAGCAGTACCACACCAGAGGATAAGAGCCACTGACTCAGCTACCCAAATCAGCGCCTCCATTTCCAAGAGCAGCGACTCTGCCTTGACACTGGTACCTCAATCTGTTTATGGATTCAAAATTAATATCCACGCCCAATTCAGCTCCCCAACTAGAAGCGACTGCGACGACTCATCCCTGTGCCTTACAATCTACTGCAGAATCCTCTCATAGCACAATCTCATACAAAGAGCAGAGTCACTGACTCAGCTACCCAAATCAGATACTCTATATCCCAGAAGAGTGGCCATTGTGAGTTGATTCTGCTTAAATCCTAGACGCTAATACAAGCCACTATTTATAGACAATAAAAACTGATCGTGGATTAGCCATACCTCTAACCTATAATAGTATGTGACTACCCAGCCCTTAACCCTGCTATATTTCGTAATTCTCCACAACCCGCTTACAGCAGCATCATGCCCGAGGAGAGGAGCCACTGACTCAGCTACCCAAATCAGCGCCTCCATTTCCAAGAGCAGCGACTCAGCCTTGACTCTGAAAGCTCAGTCTATTGATTGATTATAAACTATGATCCAGTCCCAGTTCAGCTTCCCAACTATATGCGACTGGGACTACTAAATCCCCTTTATTACAATCCACAGCAGAATCATCTCTTGGCACAATCTCATACAAAGAGCAGAGTCACTGACTCAGCTACCCAAATCAGACACTCTATATCCAAGAAGAGCGGCCATTGTGAGTTGATTCTGCCTAAATCCTAGACGCTAATACAAGCCACTATTTATAGATTATAAAAACTGATCCTGGATCCGCTATAACTCTAACGTATAATAGTATGCGACTACTCAGCGCCAAACCGCCTTGCATTTTGCATTTCGAAACACTTCAGAACACACTTCCAGCAGTACCACAACCGAGGATAAGAGCCACTGACTCAGCTACCCAAATCAGCGCCTCCATTTCCAAGAGCAGCGACTCTGCCTTGACACTGGTACCTCAATCTTTTTATGGATTCAAAATTAATATCCACGCCCAATTCAGCTCCCCAACTAGAAGCGACTGGGATGACTCAACCCTGTGCATTACAATCTACTGCATAATCCTCTCATAGCACAATCTCATACAAAGAGCAGAGTCACTGACTCAGCTACCCAAATCAGACACTCTATATCCAAGAAGAGCGGCCATTGTGAGTTGATTCTGCCTAAATCCTAGACGCTAACACAAGCCACTATTTATAGATTATAAAAACTGATCCTGGATTCGCTATAACTCTAACGTATAATAGTATGCGACTACTCAGCGCCAAACCGCCTTGCATTTTGCATTTCGACACACTTCAGAACACGCTTCCAGCAGTACCACACCAGAGGATAAGAACCACTGACTCAGCTACCCAAATTAGCGCCTCCATTTCCAAGAGCAGCGACTCTGCCTTGACACTGGTACCTCAATCTATTTATGGATTCAAAATTAATATCCACGCCCAATTCAGCTCCCCAACTAGAAGCGACTGGGACGACTCAACCCTGTGCTTTACAATCTACTGCAGAATCCTCTTACAGCACAATCTCATACAAAGAGCAGAGTCACTGACTCAGCTACCCAAATCAGACACTCTATATCCAAGAAGAGTGGCCATTGTGAGTTGATTCTGCCTAAATTCTAGACGCTAATACAAGCCACTATTTATAGACAATAAAAACTGATAGTGGATTAGCCATACCTGTAACCTATAATAGTATGTGACTACCCAGCCCTTAACCCCGCTGCATTTCGTAATTCTCCACAACCCGCTTACAGCAGCATCATGCCCGAGGAGTAGAGCCACTGACTCAGCTACCCAAATCAGCGCCTCCATTTCCAAAAGCAGCGACTCTGCCTTGACCCTGAAAGCTCAGTCTATTTATTGATTATAAACTATGATCCAGGCCCAGTTCAGCTTCCCAACTATATGCGACTGGGACTACTAAATCCCCTTTATTACAATCCACAGCAGAATCATCTCTTAGCACAATCTCATACAAAGAACAGAGTCACTGACTCAGCTACCCAAATCAGACACTCTATATCCAAGAAGAGCGGCCATTGTGAGTTGATTCTGCCTAAATCCTAGACGCTAATACAAGCCACTATTTATAGATTATAAAAACTGATCCTGGATTCGCTATAACTCTAACGTATATTAGTATGCGACTACTCAGCGCCAAACCGCCTTGCATTTTGCATTTCGAAACACTTCAGAACACGCTTCCAGCAGTACCACACCAGAGGATAAGAACCACTGACTCAGCTACCCAAATTAGCGCCTCCATTTCCAAGAGCAGCGACTCTGCCTTGACACTGGTACCTCAATCTATTTATGGATTCAAAATTAATATCCACGCCCAATTCAGCTCCCCAACTAGAAGCGACTGGGACGACTCAACCCTGTGCATTACAATCTACTGCAGAATCCTCTTATAGCACAATCTCATACAAAGAGCAGAGTCACTGACTCAGCTACCCAAATCAGACACTCTATATCCAAGAAGAGTGGCCATTGTGAGTTGATTCTGCCTAAATCGTAGACGCTAATACAAGCCACTATTTATAGACAATAAAAACTGATCGTGGATTAGCCATACCTCTAACCTATAATAGTATGTGACTACCCAGCCCTTAACCCCGCTGCATTTCGTAATTCTCCACAACCCGCTTACAGCAGCATCATGCCCGAGGAGTAGAGCCACTGACTCAGCTACCCAAATCAACGCCTCCATTTCCAAGAGCAGCGACTCAGCCTTGACTCTGAAAGCTCAGTCTATTTATTGATTATAAACCATGATCCAGTCGCAGTTCAGCTTCCCAACTATATGCGACTGGGACTACTCAATCCCCTTTATTACAATCCACAGCAGAATCATCTCTTAGCACAATCTCATACAAAGAGCAGAGTTACTGACTCAGCTAACTAAATCAGACACTCTATATCCAAGACGAGCGGCCATTGTGAGTTGATTCTGCCTAAATTCTAGACGCTAATACAAGCCACTATTTATAGATTATAAAAACTGATCCTGGATTCGCTATATCTCTAACGTATAATAGTATGCGACTACTCAGCGCCAAACCGCCTTGCATTTCGCATTTCGAAACACTGCAGAACACGCTTCCAGCAGTACCACACCCGAGGATAAGAGCCACTGACTCATCTACCCAAATCAGCGCCTCCATTTCCAAGAGCAGCGACTCTGCCTTGACACTGGTACCTCAATCTATTTATGGATTGAAAACTAATATCCACGCCTAATTCAGCTACGCAACTAGAAGCGACTGGGACGACTAATCCCTGTGCATTAAAATCTACTGCAGAATCCTCTCATAGTACAATCTCATACAAAGAGCAGAGTCACTGACTCAGCTACCCAAATCAGACACTCTATATCCAAGAAGAGTGGCCATTGTGAGTTGATTCTGCCTAAATACTAGACGCTAATACAAGCCACTATTTATAGACAATAAAAACTGATCGTGGATTAGCCATACCTCGAACCTATAATATTATGTGACTACCCAGCTCTTAACCCCGCTGCATTTCGTAACTCTCCACAACCCGCTTACAGCTGCATCATGCCCGAGGAGTAGAGCCACTGACTCAGCTACCCAAATCAGCGCCACCATTTCCAAGAGCAGCGACTCTGCCTTGACCCTGAAAGCTCAGTCTATTTATTGATTATAAACTATGATCCAGGCCCAGTTCAGGTTCCCAATATATGCGACTGGGACTACTCAATCCCCTTTATTACAATCCACAGCAGAATCATCTCTTAGCACAATCTCATACAAAGAGCAGAGTTACTGACTCAGCTACCTAAATCAGACACTCTATATCCAAGAAGAGCAGCCATTGTGAGTTGATTCTGCCTAAATCCTAGACGCTAATCCAAGCAACTATTTATAGATTATAAAAACTGATCCTGGATTCGCTATAACTTTAACGTATAATAGTATGCGACTACTCAGCGCCAAACCGCCTTGCATTTCGCATTTTGAAACACTTCAGAACACGCTTGCAGCAGTACCACACCAGAGGATAAGAGCCACTGACTCAGCTACCCAAATCAGCACCTCCATTTCAAAGAGCAGCGACTCTGCCTTGACACTGGTACCTCAATCTATTTATGGATTCAAAATTAATATCCACGCCCAATTTAGTTCCCCAAATAGAAGCGACTGGGACGACTCAACCCTATGCATTACAATCTACTGCAGAATCCTCTCATAGAACAATCTCATACAAAGAGCAGAGTCACTGACTCAGCTACCCAAATCAGACACTCTATATCCAAGAAGAGTGGCCATTGTGAGTTGATTCTGCCTAAATCGTAAACGCTAATACAAGCCACTATTTATAGACAATAAAATCTGATCATGGATTAACCATAACTCTAACCTATAATAGTATGTGACTACCCAGCCCTTAACCCCGCTGCATTTTGTAATTCTCCACAACCCGCTTACAGCAGCATCATGCCCGAGGAGTAGAGACACTGACTCAGCTACCCAAATCAGCGCCTCCATTTCCAAAAGCAGCGACTTTGCCGTGACCCTGAAAGCTCAGTCTATTTATTGATTATAAACTATGATCCAGGCCCAGTTCAGCTTCCCAACGATATGCGACTGGGACTACTAAATCCCCTTTATTACAATCCACAGCAGAATCATCTCTTAGCACAATCTCATACAAAGAGCAGAGTCACTGACTCAGCTACCCAAATCAGACACTCTATATCCAAGAAGAGCGGCCATTGTGAGTTGATTCTGCCTAAAACCTAGACGCTAATTCAAGCCACTATTTATAGATTATAAAAACTGATCCTGGATTCGCTATAACTCTAACGTATAATAGTATGCGACTACTCAGCGCCAAACCGCCTTGCATTTTGCATTTCGAAACACTTCAGAACACGTTTCCAGCAGTACCACACCAGAGGATAAGAACCACTGACTCAGCTACCCAAATTAGCGCCTCCATTTCCAAGAGCAGCGACTCTGCCTTGACACTGGTACCTCAATCTATTTATGGATTAAAAACTAATATCCACGCCTAATTCAGCTCCCCAACTAGAAGCAACTGGGACGACTCATCCCTGTGCATTACAATCTACTGCAGAATCCTCTCGGAGCACAATCTCATACAAAGAGCAGAGTCACTGACTCAGCTACCCAAATCAGACACTCTATATCCAAAAAGAGTGGCCATTGTGAGTTGATTCTGCCTAAATCCTAGACGCTAATACAAGCCACTATTTATAGACAATAAAAACTGATCGTGGATTAGCCATACCTCTAAGCTATAATAGTATGTGACTACCCAGCCCTTAACCCCGCTGCATTTCGTAAGTCTCCACAACCCGCTTACAGCAGCATCATGCCGAGGAGTAGAGACACTGACTAAGCTACCCAAATCAGCGCCTCCATTTCCAAATGCAGCGACTCTGCCTTGACCCTGAAAGCTCAGTCTATTTATTGATTATAAACTATGATCCAGATCCAGTTCAGCTTCCGAACTATATGCAACTGGGACTACTAAATCCCCTTTATTACAATCCACAGCAGTATCATATCTTAGCACAATCTCATACAAAGAGCGGTGTCACTGACTCAGCTACCCAAATCAGACACTCTATATCCAAGAAGAGCGGCCATTGTGAGTTGATTCTGCCTAAATCCTAGACGCTAATACAAGCCACAATTTATAGATTATAAAAACTGATCCTGGATTCGCTCTAACTCTAACGTATAATAGTATGCGACTACTCAGCGCCAAACCGCCTTGCATTTTGCATTTCGAAACACTTCAGAACACGCTTCCAGCAGTACCACACCAGAGGATAAGAACCACTGACTCAGCTACCCAAATTAGCGCCTCCATTTCCAAGAGCAGCCACTCTGCCTTGACACTGGTACCTCAATCTATTTATGGATTCAAAATTAATATCCACGCCCAATTCAGCTCCCCAACTAGAAGCGACTGGGACGACTCAACCCTGTGCATTACAATCTACTGCAGAATCCTCTTATAGCACAATCTCATACAAAGAGCAGACTCACTGACTCAGCTACCCAAATCAGACACTCTATATCCAAGAAGAGTGGCCATTGTGAGTTGATTCTGCCTAAATCGTAGACGCTAATACAAGCCACTATTTATAGACAATAAAAACTGATAGTGGATTAGCCATACCTGTAACCTATAACAGTATGTGACTACCCAGCCCTTAACCCCGCTGCATTTCGTAATTCTCCACAACCCGCTTACAGCAGTATCATGCCCGAGGAGTAGAGCCACTGACTCAGCTACCCAAATCAGCGCCTCCATTTCCAAAAGCAGCGACTCTGCCTTGACCCTGAAAGCTCAGTCTATTTATTGATTATAAACTATGATCCAGGCCCAGTTCAGCTTCCCAACTATGTGCGACTGGGACTACTAAATCCCCTTTATTACAATCCACAGCAGAATCATCTCTTAGCACAATCTCATACAAAGAGCAGAGTCGCTAACTCAGCTACCCAAATCAGACACTCTATATCCAAGAAGAGCGGCCATTGTGAGTTGATTCTGCCTAAATCCTAGACGCTAATACAAGCCACTATTTATAGATTATAAAAACTGATCCTGGATTCGCTATAACTCTAACGTATAATAGTATGCGACTACTCAGCGCCAATCCGCCTTGCATTTTGCATTTTGAAACACTTCAGAACACGCTTCCAGCAGTACCACACCAGAGGATAAGAACCACTGACTCAGCTATCCAAATTAGCGCCTCCATTTCCAAGAGCAGCGACTCTGCCTTTACACTGGTACTTCAATCTATTTATGGATTCAAAATTAATATCCACGCCCAATTCAGCTCCCCAACTAGAAGCGACTGGGACTACTCAACCCTGTGCATTACAATCTACTGCAGAATCCTCTCATAGAACAATCTCATACAAAGAGCAGAGTCACTGACTCAGCTACCCAAATCAGACACTCTATATCCAAGAAGAGTGGCCATTGTAAGTTGATTCTGCCTAAATCCTAGACGCTAATACAAGCCAGTATTTATAGACAATAAAATCTGATCATGGATTAGCCATACCTCTAACCTATAATAGTATGTGACTACCCAGCCCTTAACCCCGCTGCATTTCGTAATTCTCCACAACCCGCTTACAGCAGCATCATGCCCGAGGAGTAGAGCCACTGACTCAGCTACCCAAATCAGCGCCTCCATTTCCAAAAGCAGCGACTCTGCCTTGACCCTGAAAGCTCAGTCTATTTATTGATTATAAAATATGATCCAGGCCCAGTTCAGCTTCCCAACTATATGCGACTGGGACTACTAAATCCCCTTTATTACAATCCACAGCAGAATCATCTCTTAGCACAATCTCATACAAAGAGCAGAGTCACTGACTCAGCTACCCAAATCAGACACTCTATATCCAAGAAGAGCGGCCATTGTGAGTTGATTCTGCCTAAATCCTAGACGCTAATACAAGCCACTATTTATAGATTATAAAAACTGATCCTGGATTCGCTATAACTCTAACGTATAATAGTATGCGACTACTTAGCGCCAAACCGCCTTGCATTTTGCATTTTGAAACACTTCAGAACACGCTTCCAGCAGTACCACACCAGAGGATAAGAGCCACTGACTCAGCTACCCAAATCAGCGCCTCCATTACCAAGAGCAGCGACTCTGCCTTGTCACTGGTACCTCAATCTATTTATGGATTCAAAATGTATATCCACGCCCAATTCAGCTCCCCAACTAGAAGCGACTGGGACGACTCAACCCTCTGCATTACAATCTACTGCAGAATCCTCTTATAGCACAATCTCATACAAAGAGCAGAGTCACTGACTCAGCTACCCAAATCAGACACTCTATATCCAAGAAGAGTGGCCATTGTGAGTTGATTCTGCCTAAATCGTAAACGCTAATACAAGCCACTATTTATAGACAATAAAATCTGATCATCGATTAACCATAACTCTAACCTATAATAGTATGTGACTACCCAGCCCTTAACCCCGCTGCATTTTGTAATTCTCCACAACCCGCTTACAGCAGCATCATGCCCGAGGAGTAGAGACACTGACTCAGCTACCCAAATCAGCGCCTCCATTTCCAAAAGCAGCGACTTTGCCGTGACCCTGAAAGCTCAGTCTATTTATTGATTATAAACTATGATCCAGGCCCAGTTCAGCTTCCCAACGATATGCGACTGGGACTACTAAATCCCCTTTATTACAATCCACAGCAGAATCATCTCTTAGCACAATCTCATACAAAGAGCAGAGTCACTGACTCAGCTACCCAAATCAGACACTCTATATCCAAGAAGAGCGGCCATTGTGAGTTGATTCTGCCTAAATCCTAGACGCTAATTCAAGCCACTATTTATAGATTATAAAAACTGATCCTGGATTCGCTATAACTCTAACGTATAATAGTATGCGACTACTCAGCGCCAAACCGCCTTGCATTTTGCATTTCGAAACACTTCAGAACACGTTTCCAGCAGTACCACACCAGAGGATAAGAACCACTGACTCAGCTACCCAAATTAGCGCCTCCATTTCCAAGAGCAGCGACTCTGCCTTGACACTGGTACCTCAATCTATTTATGGATTAAAAACTAATATCCACGCCTAATTCAGCTCCCCAACTAGAAGCGACTGGGACGACTCATCCCTATGCATTACAATCTACTGCAGAATCCTCTCGGAGCACAATCTCATACAAAGAGCAGAGTCACTGACTCAGCTACCCAAATCAGACACTCTATATCCAAAAAGAGTGGCCATTGTGAGTTGATTCTGCCTAAATCCTAGACGCTAATACAAGCCACTATTTATAGACAATAAAAACTGATCGTGGATTAGCCATACCTCTAAGCTATAATAGTATGTGACTACCCAGCCCTTAACCCCGCTGCATTTCGTAAGTCTCCACAACCCGCTTACAGCAGCATCATGCCCGAGGAGTAGAGACACTGACTAAGCTACCCAAATCAGCGCCTCCATTTCCAAATGCAGCGACTCTGCCTTGACCCTGAAAGCTCAGTCTATTTATTGATTATAAACTATGATCCAGATCCAGTTCAGCTTCCGAACTATATGCAACTGGGACTACTAAATCCCCTTTATTACAATCCACAGCAGTATCATATCTTAGCACAATCTCATACAAAGAGCGGTGTCACTGACTCAGCTACCCAAATCAGACACTCTATATCCAAGAAGAGCGGCCATTGTGAGTTGATTCTGCCTAAATCCTAGACGCTAATACAAGCCACAATTTATAGATTATAAAAACTGATCCTGGATTCGCTATAACTCTAACATATAATAGTATGCGACTACTCAGCGCCAAACCGCTTTGCATTTTGCATTTCGAAACACTTCAGAACACGCTTCCAGCAGTACCACACCAGAGGATAAGAGCCACTGACTCAGCTACCCAAATCAGCGCCTCCATTTCCAAGAGCAGCGACTCTGCCTTGACACTGGTACCTCAATCTGTTTATGGATTCAAAATTAATATCCACGCCCAATTCAGCTCCCCAACTAGAAGCGACTGCGACGACTCATCCCTGTGCCTTACAATCTACTGCAGAATCCTCTCATAGCACAATCTCATACAAAGAGCAGAGTCACTGACTCAGCTACCCAAATCAGATACTCTATATCCCAGAAGAGTGGCCATTGTGAGTTGATTCTGCTTAAATCCTAGACGCTAATACAAGCCACTATTTATAGACAATAAAAACTGATCGTGGATTAGCCATACCTCTAACCTATAATAGTATGTGACTACCCAGCCCTTAACCCTGCTATATTTCGTAATTCTCCACAACCCGCTTACAGCAGCATCATGCCCGAGGAGAGGAGCCACTGACTCAGCTACCCAAATCAGCGCCTCCATTTCCAAGAGCAGCGACTCAGCCTTGACTCTGAAAGCTCAGTCTATTGATTGATTATAAACTATGATCCAGTCCCAGTTCAGCTTCCCAACTATATGCGACTGGGACTACTAAATCCCCTTTATTACAATCCACAGCAGAATCATCTCTTGGCACAATCTCATACAAAGAGCAGAGTCACTGACTCAGCTACCCAAATCAGACACTCTATATCCAAGAAGAGCGGCCATTGTGAGTTGATTCTGCCTAAATCCTAGACGCTAATACAAGCCACTATTTATAGATTATAAAAACTGATCCTGGATCCGCTATAACTCTAACGTATAATAGTATGCGACTACTCAGCGCCAAACCGCCTTGCATTTTGCATTTCGAAACACTTCAGAACACACTTCCAGCAGTACCACAACCGAGGATAAGAGCCACTGACTCAGCTACCCAAATCAGCGCCTCCATTTCCAAGAGCAGCGACTCTGCCTTGACACTGGTACCTCAATCTTTTTATGGATTCAAAATTAATATCCACGCCCAATTCAGCTCCCCAACTAGAAGCGACTGGGACGACTCAACCCTGTGCATTACAATCTACTGCATAATCCTCTCATAGCACAATCTCATACAAAGAGCAGAGTCACTGACTCAGCTACCCAAATCAGACACTCTATATCCAAGAAGAGCGGCCATTGTGAGTTGATTCTGCCTAAATCCTAGACGCTAACACAAGCCACTATTTATAGATTATAAAAACTGATCCTGGATTCGCTATAACTCTAACGTATAATAGTATGCGACTACTCAGCGCCAAACCGCCTTGCATTTTGCATTTCGACACACTTCAGAACACGCTTCCAGCAGTACCACACCAGAGGATAAGAACCACTGACTCAGCTACCCAAATTAGCGCCTCCATTTCCAAGAGCAGCGACTCTGCCTTGACACTGGTACCTCAATCTATTTATGGATTCAAAATTAATATCCACGCCCAATTCAGCTCCCCAACTAGAAGCGACTGGGACGACTCAACCCTGTGCTTTACAATCTACTGCAGAATCCTCTTATAGCACAATCTCATACAAAGAGCAGAGTCACTGACTCAGCTACCCAAATCAGACACTCTATATCCAAGAAGAGTGGCCATTGTGAGTTGATTCTGCCTAAATTCTAGACGCTAATACAAGCCACTATTTATAGACAATAAAAACTGATAGTGGATTAGCCATACCTGTAACCTATAATAGTATGTGACTACCCAGCCCTTAACCCCGCTGCATTTCGTAATCCTCCACAACCCGCTTACAGCAGCATCATGCCCGAGGAGTAGAGCCACTGACTCAGCTACCCAAATCAGCGCCTCCATTTCCAAAAGCAGCGACTCTGCCTTGACCCTGAAAGCTCAGTCTATTTATTGATTATAAACTATGATCCAGGCCCAGTTCAGCTTCCCAACTATATGCGACTGGGACTACTAAATCCCCTTTATTACAATCCACAGCAGAATCATCTCTTAGCACAATCTCATACAAAGAACAGAGTCACTGACTCAGCTACCCAAATCAGACACTCTATATCCAAGAAGAGCGGCCATTGTGAGTTGATTCTGCCTAAATCCTAGACGCTGATACAAGCCACTATTTATAGATTATAAAAACTGATCCTGGATTCGCTATAACTCTAACGTATATTAGTATGCGACTACTCAGCGCCAAACCGCCTTGCATTTTGCATTTCGAAACACTTCAGAA
This sequence comes from Triturus cristatus, assembly GCF_964204655.1. Classification (NCBI taxonomy): domain Eukaryota; kingdom Metazoa; phylum Chordata; class Amphibia; order Caudata; family Salamandridae; genus Triturus; species Triturus cristatus. The sequence goes on along the minus strand of NC_140591.1, from coordinate 1,472,958,957 downwards.
CACGCTTCCAGCAGTACCACACCAGAGGATAAGAACCACTGACTCAGCTACCCAAATTAGCGCCTCCATTTCCAAGAGCAGCGACTCTGCCTTGACACTGGTACCTCAATCTATTTATGGATTCAAAATTAATATCCACGCCCAATTCAGCTCCCCAACTAGAAGCGACTGGGACGACTCAACCCTGTGCATTACAATCTACTGCAGAATCCTCTTATAGCACAATCTCATACAAAGAGCAGAGTCACTGACTCAGCTACCCAAATCAGACACTCTATATCCAAGAAGAGTGGCCATTGTGAGTTGATTCTGCCTAAATCGTAGACGCTAATACAAGCCACTATTTATAGACAATAAAAACTGATCGTGGATTAGCCATACCTCTAACCTATAATAGTATGTGACTACCCAGCCCTTAACCCCGCTGCATTTCGTAATTCTCCACAACCCGCTTACAGCAGCATCATGCCCGAGGAGTAGAGCTACTGACTCAGCTACCCAAATCAACGCCTCCATTTCCAAGAGCAGCGACTCAGCCTTGACTCTGAAAGCTCAGTCTATTTATTGATTATAAACCATGATCCAGTCGCAGTTCAGCTTCCCAACTATATGCGACTGGGACTACTCAATCCCCTTTATTACAATCCACAGCAGAATCATCTCTTAGCACAATCTCATACAAAGAGCAGAGTTACTGACTCAGCTAACTAAATCAGACACTCTATATCCAAGACGAGCGGCCATTGTGAGTTGATTCTGCCTAAATTCTAGACGCTAATACAAGCCACTATTTATAGATTATAAAAACTGATCCTGGATTCGCTATATCTCTAACGTATAATAGTATGCGACTACTCAGCGCCAAACCGCCTTGCATTTCGCATTTCGAAACACTGCAGAACACGCTTCCAGCAGTACCACACCCGAGGATAAGAGCCACTGACTCATCTACCCAAATCAGCGCCTCCATTTCCAAGAGCAGCGACTCTGCCTTGACACTGGTACCTCAATCTATTTATGGATTGAAAACTAATATCCACGCCTAATTCAGCTACGCAACTAGAAGCGACTGGGACGACTAATCCCTGTGCATTAAAATCTACTGCAGAATCCTCTCATAGTACAATCTCATACAAAGAGCAGAGTCACTGACTCAGCTACCCAAATCAGACACTCTATATCCAAGAAGAGTGGCCATTGTGAGTTGATTCTGCCTAAATACTAGACGCTAATACAAGCCACTATTTATAGACAATAAAAACTGATCGTGGATTAGCCATACCTCGAACCTATAATATTATGTGACTACCCAGCTCTTAACCCCGCTGCATTTCGTAATTCTCCACAACCCGCTTACAGCTGCATCATGCCCGAGGAGTAGAGCCACTGACTCAGCTACCCAAATCAGCGCCACCATTTCCAAGAGCAGCGACTCTGCCTTGACCCTGAAAGCTCAGTCTATTTATTGATTATAAACTATGATCCAGGCCCAGTTCAGGTTCCCAATATATGCGACTGGGACTACTCAATCCCCTTTATTACAATCCACAGCAGAATCATCTCTTAGCACAATCTCATACAAAGAGCAGAGTTACTGACTCAGCTACCTAAATCAGACACTCTATATCCAAGAAGAGCAGCCATTGTGAGTTGATTCTGCCTAAATCCTAGACGCTAATCCAAGCAACTATTTATAGATTATAAAAACTGATCCTGGATTCGCTATAACTTTAACGTATAATAGTATGCGACTACTCAGCGCCAAACCGCCTTGCATTTCGCATTTTGAAACACTTCAGAACACGCTTCCAGCAGTACCACACCCGAGGATAAGAGCCACTGACTCAGCTACCCAAATCAGCACCTCCATTTCAAAGAGCAGCGACTCTGCCTTGACACTGGTACCTCAATCTATTTATGGATTCAAAATTAATATCCACGCCCAATTTAGTTCCCCAAATAGAAGCGACTGGGACGACTCAACCCTGTGCATTACAATCTACAGCAGAATCCTCTCATAGCACAATCTCATACAAAGAGCAGAGTCACTGACTCAGCTACCCACATCAGACACTCTATATCCAAGAAGAGTGGCCATTGTGAGTTGATTCTGCCTAAATCCTAGACGCTAATACAAGCCACTATTTATAGACAATAAAAACTGATCGTGGATTAGCCATACCTCTAACCTATAATAGTATGTGACTACCCAGCCCTTAACCCCGCTGCATTTCGTAATTCTCCACAACCCGCTTACAGCAGCATCATGCCCGAGGAGTAGAGCCACTGACTCAGCTACCCAAATCAGCGCCTCCATTTCCAAAAGCAGCGACTCTGCCTTGACCCTGAAAGCTCAGTCTATTTATTGATTATAAACTATGATCCAGGCCCAGTTCAGCTTCCCAAATATATGCGACTGGGACTACTAAATCTCCTTTATTACAATCCACAGCAAAATCATCTCTTAGCACAATCTCATACAAAGAGCAGAGTCGCTGACTCAGCTACCCAAATCAGACACTCTATATCCAAGAAGAGCGGCCATTGTGAGTTGATTCTGCCTAAATCCTAGATGCTAATACAAGCCACTATTTATAGATTATAAAAACTGATCCTGGATTCGCTATAACTCTAACGTATAATAGTATGCGACTACTTAGCGCCAAACCGCCTTGCATTTTGCATTTTGAAACACTTCAGAACACGCTTCCAGCAGTACCACACCAGAGGATAAGAACCACTGACTCAGCTACCCAAATTAGCGCCTCCATTACCAAGAGCAGCGACTCTGCCTTGACACTGGTACCTCAATCTATTTATGGATTCAAAATTTATATCCACGCCCAATTCAGCTCCCCAACTAGAAGCGACTGGGACGACTCAACCCTCTGCATTACAATCTACTGCAGAATCCTCTTATAGCACAATCTCATACAAAGAGCAGAGTCACTGACTCAGCTACCCAAATCAGACACTCTATATCCAAGAAGAGTGGCCATTGTGAGTTGATTCTGTCTAAATCGTAAACGCTAATACAAGCCACTATTTATAGACAATAAAATCTGATCATGGATTAACCATAACTCTAACCTATAATAGTATGTGACTACCCAGCCCTTAACCCCGCTGCATTTTGTAATTCTCCACAACCCGCTTACAGCAGCATCATGCCCGAGGAGTAGAGACACTGACTCAGCTACCCAAATCAGCGCCTCCATTTCCAAAAGCAGCGACTTTGCCGTGACCCTGAAAGCTCAGTCTATTTATTGATTATAAACTATGATCCAGGCCCAGTTCAGCTTCCCAACTATATGCGACTGGGACTACTAAATCCCCTTTATTACAATCCACAGCAGAATCATCTCTTAGCACAATCTCATACAAAGAGCAGAGTCACTGACTCAGCTACCCAAATCAGACACTCTATATCCAAGAAGAGCGGCCATTGTGAGTTGATTCTGCCTAAATCCTAGACGCTAATTCAAGCCACTATTTATAGATTATAAAAACTGATCCTGGATTCGCTATAACTCTAACGTATAATAGTATGCGACTACTCAGCGCCAAACCGCCTTGCATTTTGCATTTCGAAACACTTCAGAACACGTTTCCAGCAGTACCACACCAGAGGATAAGAACCACTGACTCAGCTACCCAAATTAGCGCCTCCATTTCCAAGAGCAGCGACTCTGCCTTGACACTGGTACCTCAATCTATTTATGGATTAAAAACTAATATCCACGCCTAATTCAGCTCCCCAACTAGAAGCGACTGGGACGACTCATCCCTGTGCATTACAATCTACTGTAGAATCCTCTCGGAGCACAATCTCATACAAAGAGCAGAGTCACTGACTCAGCTACCCAAATCAGACACTCTATATCCAAGAAGAGTGGCCATTGTGAGTTGATTCTGCCTAAATCCTAGACGCTAATACAAGCCACTATTGATAGATTATAAAAACTGATCCTGGATTCGCTATAACTCTAACGTATAATAGTATGCGACTACTCAGCGCCAAACCGCCTTGCATTTTGCATTTCGAAACACTTCAGTACTCGCTTCCAGCAGTACCACACCCGAGGATAAGAGCCACTGACTCAGCTACCCAAATCAGCACCTCCATTTCAAAGAGCAGCGACTCTGCCTTGACACTGGTACCTCAATCTATTTATGGATTCAAAATTAATATCCACGCCCAATTTAGTTCCCCAAATAGAAGCGACTGGGACGACTCAACCCTGTGCATTACACTCTACAGCAGAATCCTCTCATAGCACAATCTCATACAAAGAGCAGAGTCACTGACTCAGCTACCCACATCAGACACTCTATATCCAAGAAGAGTGGCCATTGTGAGTTGATTCTGCCTAAATCCTAGACGCTAATACAAGCCACTATTTATAGACAATAAAAACTGATCGTGGATTAGCCATACCTCTAACCTATAATAGTATGTGACTACCCAGCCCTTAACCCCGCTGCATTTCGTAATTCTCCACAACCCGCTTACAGCAGCATCATGCCCGAGGAGTAGAGCCACTGACTCAGCTACCCAAATCAGCGCCTCCATTTCCAAAAGCAGCGACTCTGCCTTGACCCTGAAAGCTCAGTCTATTTATTGATTATAAACTATGATCCAGGCCCAGTTCAGCTTCCCAACTATATGCGACTGGGACTACTAAATCCCCTTTATTACAATCCACAGCAGAATCATCTCTTAGCACAATCTCATACAAAGAGCAGAGTCACTGACTCAGCTACCCAAATCAGACACTCTATATCCAAGAAGAGCGGCCATTGTGAGTTGATTCTGCCTAAATCCTAGACGCTAATACAAGCCACTATTTATAGATTATAAAAACTGATCCTGGATTCGCTATAACTCTAACGTATAATAGTATGCGACTACTTAGCGCCAAACCGCCTTGCATTTTGCATTTTGAAACACTTCAGAACACGCTTCCAGCAGTACCACACCAGAGGATAAGAACCACTGACTCAGCTACCCAAATTAGCGCCTCCATTACCAAGAGCAGCGACTCTGCCTTGACACTGGTACCTCAATCTATTTATGGATTCAAAATTTATATCCACGCCCAATTCAGCTCCCCAACTAGAAGCGACTGGGACGACTCAACCCTCTGCATTACAATCTACTGCAGAATCCTCTTATAGCACAATCTCATACAAAGAGCAGAGTCACTGACTCAGCTACCCAAATCAGACACTCTATATCCAAGAAGAGTGGCCATTGTGAGTTGATTCTGTCTAAATCGTAAACGCTAATACAAGCCACTATTTATAGACAATAAAATCTGATCATGGATTAACCATAACTCTAACCTATAATAGTATGTGACTACCCAGCCCTTAACCCCGCTGCATTTTGTAATTCTCCACAACCCGCTTACAGCAGCATCATGCCCGAGGAGTAGAGACACTGACTCAGCTACCCAAATCAGCGCCTCCATTTCCAAAAGCAGCGACTTTGCCGTGACCCTGAAAGCTCAGTCTATTTATTGATTATAAACTATGATCCAGGCCCAGTTCAGCTTCCCAACTATATGCGACTGGGACTACTAAATCCCCTTTATTACAATCCACAGCAGAATCATCTCTTAGCACAATCTCATACAAAGAGCAGAGTCACTGACTCAGCTACCCAAATCAGACACTCTATATCCAAGAAGAGCGGCCATTGTGAGTTGATTCTGCCTAAATCCTAGACACTAATTCAAGCCACTATTTATAGATTATAAAAACTGATCCTGGATTCGCTATAACTCTAACGTATAATAGTATGCCACTACTCAGCGCCAAACCGCCTTGCATTTTGCATTTCGAAACACTTCAGAACACGTTTCCAGCAGTACCACACCAGAGGATAAGAACGACTGACTCAGCAACCCAAATTAGCGCCTCCATTTCCAAGAGCAGCGACTCTGCCTTGACACTGGTACCTCAATCTATTTATGGATTAAAAACTAATATCCACGCCTAATTTAGCTCCCCAACTAGAAGCGACTGGGACGACTCATCCCTGTGCATTACAATCTACTGCAGAATCCTCTCGGAGCACAATCTCATACAAAGAGCAGAGTCACTGACTCAGCTACCCAAATCAGACACTCTATATCCAAGAAGAGTGGCCATTGTGAGTTGATTCTGCCTAAATCCTAGACGCTAATACAAGCCACTATTTTTAGACAATAAAAACTGATCGTGGATTAGCCATACCTCTAAGCTATAATAGTATGTGACTACCCAGCCCTTAACCCCGCTGCATTTCGTAAGTCTCCACAACCCGCTTACAGCAGCATCATGCCCGAGGAGTAGAGACACTGACTAAGCTACCAAAATCAGCGCCTCTATTTCCAAATGCAGCGACTCTGCCTTGACCCTGAAAGCTCAGTCTATTTATTGATTATAAACTATGATCCAGGCCCAGTTCAGCTTCCCAACTATATGAAACTGGGACTACTAAATCCCCTTTATTACAATCCACAGCAGTATCATATCTTAGCACAATCTCATACAAAGAGCGGTGTCACTGACTCAGCTACCCAAATCAGACACTCTATATCCAAGAAGAGCGGCCATTGTGAGTTGATTCTGCCTAAATCCTAGACGCTAATACAAGCCACTATTTATAGATTATAAAAACTGATCCTGGATTCGCTATAACTCTAACGTATAATAGTATGCGACTACTCAGCGCCAAACCGCCTTGCATTTTGCATTTCGAAACACTTCAGAACACGCTTCCAGCAGTACCACACCAGAGGATAAGAGCCACTGACTCAGCTACCCAAATCAGCGCCTCCATTTCCATGAACAGCGACTCTGCCTTGACCCTGAAAGCTCAGTCTATTTATTGATTATAAACTATGATCCAGGCCCAGTTCAGCTTCCCAACTATATGAGACTGGGACTACTCAATCCCCTTTATTACAATCCACAGCAGAATCATCTCTTAGCACAATCTCATACAAAGAGCAGAGTTAGTGACTCAGCTACCTAAATCAGACACTCTATATCCAAGAAGAGCGGCCATTGTGAGTTGATTCTGCCTAAATCCTAGACGCTAATACAAGCCACTATTTATAGATTATAAAAACTGATCCTGGATTCGCTATAACTCTAACGTATAATAGTATGCGACTACTTAGCGCCAAACCGCCTTGCATTTTGCATTTTGAAACACTTCAGAACACGCTTCCAGCAGTACCACACCAGAGGATAAGAACCACTGACTCAGCTACCCAAATTAGCGCCTCCATTACCAAGAGCAGCGACTCTGCCTTGACACTGGTACCTCAATCTATTTATGGATTCAAAATTTATATCCACGCCCAATTCAGCTCCCCAACTAGAAGCGACTGGGACGACTCAACCCTCTGCATTACAATCTACTGCAGAATCCTCTTATAGCACAATCTCATACAAAGAGCAGAGTCACTGACTCAGCTACCCAAATCAGACACTCTATATCCAAGAAGAGTGGCCATTGTGAGTTGATTCTGTCTAAATCGTAAACGCTAATACAAGCCACTATTTATAGACAATAAAATCTGATCATGGATTAACCATAACTCTAACCTATAATAGTATGTGACTACCCAGCCCTTAACCCCGCTGCATTTTGTAATTCTCCACAACCCGCTTACAGCAGCATCATGCCCGAGGAGTAGAGCCACTGACTCAGCTACCCAAATCAGCGCCTCCATTTCCAAAAGCAGCGACTTTGCCGTGACCCTGAAAGCTCAGTCTATTTATTGATTATAAACTATGATCCAGGCCCAGTTCAGCTTCCCAACTATATGCGACTGGGACTACTAAATCCCCTTTATTACAATCCACAGCAGAATCATCTCTTAGCACAATCTCATACAAAGAGCAGAGTCACTGACTCAGCTACCCAAATCAGACACTCTATATCCAAGAAGAGCGGCCATTGTGAGTTGATTCTGCCTAAATCCTAGACGCTAATTCAAGCCACTATTTATAGATTATAAAAACTGATCCTGGATTCGCTATAACTCTAACGTATAATAGTATGCGACTACTCAGCGCCAAACCGCCTTGCATTTTGCATTTCGAAACACTTCAGAACACGTTTCCAGCAGTACCACACCAGAGGATAAGAACCACTGACTCAGCTACCCAAATTAGCGCCTCCATTTCCAAGAGCAGCGACTCTGCCTTGACACTGGTACCTCAATCTATTTATGGATTAAAAACTAATATCCACGCCTAATTCAGCTCCCCAACTAGAAGCGACTGGGACGACTCATCCCTGTGCATTACAATCTACTGTAGAATCCTCTCGGAGCACAATCTCATACAAAGAGCAGAGTCACTGACTCAGCTACCCAAATCAGACACTCTATATCCAAGAAGAGTGGCCATTGTGAGTTGATTCTGCCTAAATCCTAGACGCTAATACAAGCCACTATTGATAGATTATAAAAACTGATCCTGGATTCGCTATAACTCTAACGTATAATAGTATGCGACTACTCAGCGCCAAACCGCCTTGCATTTTGCATTTCGAAACACTTCAGTACTCGCTTCCAGCAGTACCACACCCGAGGATAAGAGCCACTGACTCAGCTACCCAAATCAGCACCTCCATTTCAAAGAGCAGCGACTCTGCCTTGACACTGGTACCTCAATCTATTTATGGATTCAAAATTAATATCCACGCCCAATTTAGTTCCCCAAATAGAAGCGACTGGGACGACTCAACCCTGTGCATTACACTCTACAGCAGAATCCTCTCATAGCACAATCTCATACAAAGAGCAGAGTCACTGACTCAGCTACCCACATCAGACACTCTATATCCAAGAAGAGTGGCCATTGTGAGTTGATTCTGCCTAAATCCTAGACGCTAATACAAGCCACTATTTATAGACAATAAAAACTGATCGTGGATTAGCCATACCTCTAACCTATAATAGTATGTGACTACCCAGCCCTTAACCCCGCTGCATTTCGTAATTCTCCACAACCCGCTTACAGCAGCATCATGCCCGAGGAGTAGAGCCACTGACTCAGCTACCCAAATCAGCGCCTCCATTTCCAAAAGCAGCGACTCTGCCTTGACCCTGAAAGCTCAGTCTATTTATTGATTATAAACTATGATCCAGGCCCAGTTCAGCTTCCCAACTATATGCGACTGGGACTACTAAATCCCCTTTATTACAATCCACAGCAGAATCATCTCTTAGCACAATCTCATACAAAGAGCAGAGTCACTGACTCAGCTACCCAAATCAGACACTCTATATCCAAGAAGAGCGGCCATTGTGAGTTGATTCTGCCTAAATCCTAGACGCTAATACAAGCCACTATTTATAGATTATAAAAACTGATCCTGGATTCGCTATAACTCTAACGTATAATAGTATGCGACTACTTAGCGCCAAACCGCCTTGCATTTTGCATTTTGAAACACTTCAGAACACGCTTCCAGCAGTACCACACCAGAGGATAAGAACCACTGACTCAGCTACCCAAATTAGCGCCTCCATTACCAAGAGCAGCGACTCTGCCTTGACACTGGTACCTCAATCTATTTATGGATTCAAAATTTATATCCACGCCCAATTCAGCTCCCCAACTAGAAGCGACTGGGACGACTCAACCCTCTGCATTACAATCTACTGCAGAATCCTCTTATAGCACAATCTCATACAAAGAGCAGAGTCACTGACTCAGCTACCCAAATCAGACACTCTATATCCAAGAAGAGTGGCCATTGTGAGTTGATTCTGTCTAAATCGTAAACGCTAATACAAGCCACTATTTATAGACAATAAAATCTGATCATGGATTAACCATAACTCTAACCTATAATAGTATGTGACTACCCAGCCCTTAACCCCGCTGCATTTTGTAATTCTCCACAACCCGCTTACAGCAGCATCATGCCCGAGGAGTAGAGACACTGACTCAGCTACCCAAATCAGCGCCTCCATTTCCAAAAGCAGCGACTTTGCCGTGACCCTGAAAGCTCAGTCTATTTATTGATTATAAACTATGATCCAGGCCCAGTTCAGCTTCCCAACTATATGCGACTGGGACTACTAAATCCCCTTTATTACAATCCACAGCAGAATCATCTCTTAGCACAATCTCATACAAAGAGCAGAGTCACTGACTCAGCTACCCAAATCAGACACTCTATATCCAAGAAGAGCGGCCATTGTGAGTTGATTCTGCCTAAATCCTAGACGCTAATTCAAGCCACTATTTATAGATTATAAAAACTGATCCTGGATTCGCTATAACTCTAACGTATAATAGTATGCCACTACTCAGCGCCAAACCGCCTTGCATTTTGCATTTCGAAACACTTCAGAACACGTTTCCAGCAGTACCACACCAGAGGATAAGAACCACTGACTCAGCTACCCAAATTAGCGCCTCCATTTCCAAGAGCAGCGACTCTGCCTTGACACTGGTACCTCAATCTATTTATGGATTAAAAACTAATATCCACGCCTAATTTAGCTCCCCAACTAGAAGCGACTGGGACGACTCATCCCTGTGCATTACAATCTACTGCAGAATCCTCTCGGAGCACAATCTCATACAAAGAGCAGAGTCACTGACTCAGCTACCCAAATCAGACACTCTATATCCAAGAAGAGTGGCCATTGTGAGTTGATTCTGCCTAAATCCTAGACGCTAATACAAGCCACTATTTTTAGACAATAAAAACTGATCGTGGATTAGCCATACCTCTAAGCTATAATAGTATGTGACTACCCAGCCCTTAACCCCGCTGCATTTCGTAAGTCTCCACAACCCGCTTACAGCAGCATCATGCCCGAGGAGTAGAGACACTGACTAAGCTACCAAAATCAGCGCCTCTATTTCCAAATGCAGCGACTCTGCCTTGACCCTGAAAGCTCAGTCTATTTATTGATTATAAACTATGATCCAGGCCCAGTTCAGCTTCCCAACTATATGAAACTGGGACTACTAAATCCCCTTTATTACAATCCACAGCAGTATCATATCTTAGCACAATCTCATACAAAGAGCGGTGTCACTGACTCAGCTACCCAAATCAGACACTCTATATCCAAGAAGAGCGGCCATTGTGAGTTGATTCTGCCTAAATCCTAGACGCTAATACAAGCCACTATTTATAGATTATAAAAACTGATCCTGGATTCGCTATAACTCTAACGTATAATAGTATGCGACTACTCAGCGCCAAACCGCCTTGCATTTTGCATTTCGAAACACTTCAGAACACGCTTCCAGCAGTACCACACCAGAGGATAAGAGCCACTGACTCAGCTACCCAAATCAGCGCCTCCATTTCCATGAACAGCGACTCTGCCTTGACCCTGAAAGCTCAGTCTATTTATTGATTATAAACTATGATCCAGGCCCAGTCAGGTTCCCAACTATATGCGACTGGGACTACTCAATTCATTTTATTACAATCCACAGCAGAATCATCTCTTAGCACAATCTCATACAAAGAGCAGAGTTACTGACTCAGCTACCTAAATCAGATACTCTATATCCAAGACGAGCGGCCATTGTGTGTTGATTCTGCCTAAATTCTAGACACTAATACAAGCCACTATTTATCGATTATAAAAACTGATCCTGGATTCGCTATATCTCTAACGTATAATAGTATGCGACTACTCAGCGCCAAATCGCCTTGCATTTCGAAACACTTCAGAACACGCTTTCAGCAGTACCACACCCGAGGATAAGAGCCACTGACTCAGCTACCCAGACCAGCGCCTCCATTTCCAAGAGCAGCGACTCTGCCTTGACACTGGTACCTCAATCTATTTATGGATTAAAAACTAATATCCACGCCTAATTCAGCTACCCAACTAAAAGCGACTGGGACGACTCATCCCTGTGCATTACAATCTACTGCAGAATCCTCTCATAGCACAATCTCATACAAAGAGCAGAGTCACTGACTCAGCTACCCAAATCAGACACTCTATATCCAAGAAGAGTGGCCATTGTGAGTTGATTCTGCCTAAATACTAGACGCTAATACAAGCCACTATTTATAGACAATAAAAACTGATCGTGGATTAGCCATACTTCTAACCTATAATATTATGTGACTACCCAGCCCTTAACCCCGCTGCATTTCGTAATTCTCCACAACCCGCTTACAGCAGCATCATGCCCGAGGAGTAGAGCCACTGACTCAGCTACCCAAATCAGCGCCTCCATTTCCAAGAGCAGCGACTCTGCCTTGACCCTGAAAGCTCAGTCTATTTATTGATTATAAACTATGATCCAGGCCCAGTTCAGGTTCCCAACTATATGCGACTGGGACTACTCAATCCCCTTTATTACAAGCCACAGCAGAATCATCTCTTAGCACAATCTCATACAAAGAGCAGAGTCACTGACTCAGCTATCCAAATCAGACACTCTATATCCAAGAAGAGCGGCCATTGTGAGTTGATTCTGCCTAAATCCTAGATGCTAATTCAAGCCACTATTTATTGATTATAAAAACTGATCCTGGATTCGCTATAACTCTAACGTATAATAGTATGCGACTACTCAGCGCCAAACCGCCTTGCATTTAGCATTTTGAAACACTTCAGAACACGCTTCCAGCAGTACCACACCAGAGGATAAGAACCACTGACTCAGCTACCCAAATTAGCGCCTCCATTTCCAAGAGCAGCGACTCTGCCGTGACACTGGTACCTCAATCTATTTATGGATTAAAAACTAATATCCACGCCTAGTTCATCTCCCCAACTAGAAGCAACTGGGACGACTCATCCCTGTGCATTACAATCTACTGCAGAATCCTCTCGGAGCACAATCTCATACAAAGAGCAGAGTCACTGAATCAGCTACCCAAATCAGACACTCTATATCCAAGAAGAGTGGCCATTGTGAGTTGATTCTGCCTAAATCCTAGACGCTAATACAAGCCACTATTTATAGACAATAAAAACTGATCGTGGATTAGCCATACCTCTAACCTATAATAGTATGTGACTACCCAGCCCTTAACCCCGCTGCATTTCGTAATTCTCCACAACCAGCTTACAGCAGCATCATGCCCGAGGAGTAGAGCCACTGACTCAGCTACCCAAATCAGCGCCTCCATTTCCAAAAGCAGCGACTCTGCCTTGACCCTGAAAGCTCAGTCTATTTATTGATTATAAACTATGATCCAGGCCCAGTTCAGCTTCCCAACTATATGCGACTGGGACTACTAAATCCCCTTTATTAGAATCCACAGCAGAATCATCTCTTAGCACAATCTCATACAAAGAGCAGAGTCACTGACTCAGCTACCCAAATCAGACACTCTATATCCAGGAAGAGCGGCCATTGTGAGTTGATTCTGCTTAAATCCTAGACGCTAATTCAAGCCACTATTTATAGATTATAAAAACTGATCCTGGATTCGCTATAACTCTAACGTATAATAGTATGCGACTACTGAGCGCCAAACCGCCTTGCATTTTGCATTTCGAAACACTTCAGAACACACTTCCAGCACTACCACACCAGAGGATAAGAACCACTGACTCAGCTACCCAAATTAGCGCCTCCATTTCCAAGAGCAGTGACTCTGGCTTGACACTGGTACCTCAATCTATTTATGGATTAAAAACTAATATCCACGCCTAATTCAGCTCCCCAACTAGAAGCGACTGGGACGACTTATCCCTGTGCATTACAATCTACTGCAGAATCCTCTCATAGCACAATCTCATACAAAGAGCAGAGTCACTGACTCAGCTACCCAAATCAGACACTCTATATCCAAGAAGAGTGGCCATTGTGAGTTGATTCTGCCTAAATCCTAGACGCTAATACAAGCCACTATTTATAGACAATAAAAACTGATCGTGGATTAGCCATACCTCGAACCTATAATATTATGTGACTACCCAGCTCTTAACCCCGCTGCATTTCGTAATCCTCCACAACCCGCTTACAGTAGCATCATGCCCGAGGAGTAGAGCCACTGACTCAGCTACCCAAATCAGCGCCTCCATTTCCAAGAGCAGCGACTCTGCCTTGACCCTGAAACCTCAGTCTATTTATTGATTATAAACTATGATCCAGGCCCAGTTCAGGTTCCCAACTATATGCGACTGGGACTACTCAATCCCCTTTATTACAATCCACAGCAGAATCATCTCTTAGCACAATCTCATACAAAGAGCAGAGTTACTGACTCAGCTACCTAAATCAGACACTCTATATCCAAGAAGAGCAGCCATTGTGAGTTGATTCTGCCTAAATCCTAGACGCTAATCCAAGCAACTATTTATAGATTATAAAAACTGATCCTGGATTCGCTATAACTTTAACGTATAATAGTATGCGACTACTCAGCGCCAAACCGCCTTGCATTTTGCATTTTGAAACACTTCAGAACACGCTTCCAGCAGTACCACACCCGAGGATAAGAGCCACTGACTCAGCTACCCAAATCAGCACCTCCATTTCAAAGAGCAGCGACTCTGCCTTGACACTGGTACCTCAATCTATTTATGGATTCAAAATTAATATCCACGCCCAATTTAGTTCCCCAAATAGAAGCGACTGGGACGACTCAACCCTGTGCATTACAATCTACAGCAGAATCCTCTCATAGCACAATCTCATACAAAGAGCAGAGTCACTGACTCAGCTACCCACATCAGACACTCTATATCCAAGAAGAGTGGCCATTGTGAGTTGATTCTGCCTAAATCCTAGACGCTAATACAAGCCACTATTTATAGACAATAAAAACTGATCGTGGATTAGCCATACCTCTAACCTATAATAGTATGTGACTACCCAGCCCTTAACCCCGCTGCATTTCGTAATTCTCCACAACCCGCTTACAGCAGCATCATGCCTGAGGAGTAGAGCCACTGACTCAGCTACCCAAATCAGCGCCTCCATTTCCAAAAGCAGCGACTCTGCCTTGACCCTGAAAGCTCAGTCTATTTATTGATTATAAACTATGATCCAGGCCCAGTTCAGCTTCCCAACTATATGCGACTGGGACTACTAAATCTCCTTTATTACAATCCACAGCAAAATCATCTCTTAGCACAATCTCATACAAAGAGCAGAGTCGCTGACTCAGCTACCCAAATCAGACACTCTATATCCAAGAAGAGCGGCCATTGTGAGTTGATTCTGCCTAAATCCTAGACGCTAATACAAGCCTCTATTTATAGATTATAAAAACTGATCCTGGATTCGCTATAACTCTAACGTATAATAGTATGCGACTACTCAGCGCCAAACCGCCTTGCATTTTGCATTTTGAAACACTTCAGAACACGCTTCCAGCAGTACCACACCAGAGGATAAGAACCACTGACTCAGCTATCCAAATTAGCGCCTCCATTTCAAAGAGCAGCGAATCTGCCTTTACACTGGTACTTCAATCTATTTATGGATTCAAAATTAATATCCACGCCCAATTCAGCTCCCCAACTAGAAGCGACTGGGACTACTCAACCCTGTGCATTACAATCTACTGCAGAATCCTCTCCTAGAACAATCTCATACAAAGAGCAGAGTCACTGACTCAGCTACCCAAATCAGACACTCTATATCCAAGAAGAGTGGCCATTGTAAGTTGATTCTGCCTAAATCCTAGACGCTAATACAAGCCAGTATTTATAGACAATAAAATCTGATCATGGATTAGTCATACCTCTAACCTATAATAGTATGTGACTACCCAGCCCTTAACCCCGCTGCATTTCGTAATTCTCCACAACCCGCTTACAGCAGCATCATGCCCGAGGAGTAGAGCCACTGACTCAGCTACACAAATCAGCGCCTCCATTTCCAAAAGCAGCGACTCTGCCTTGACCCTGAAAGCTCAGTCTATTTATTGATTATAAAATATGATCCAGGCCCAGTTCAGCTTCCCAACTATATGCGACTGGGACTACTAAATCCCCTTTATTACAATCCACAGCAGAATCATCTCTTAGCACAATCTCATACAAAGAGCAGAGTCACTGACTCAGCTACCCAAATCAGACACTCTATATCCAAGAAGAGCGGCCATTGTGAGTTGATTCTGCCTAAATCCTAGACGCTAATACAAGCCACTATTTATAGATTATAAAAACTGATCCTGGATTCGCTATAACTCTAACGTATAATAGTATGCGACTACTTAGCGCCAAACCGCCTTGCATTTTGCATTTTGAAACACTTCAGAACACGCTTCCAGCAGTACCACACCAGAGGATAAGAACCACTGACTCAGCTACCCAAATTAGCGCCTCCATTACCAAGAGCAGCGACTCTGCCTTGACACTGGTACCTCAATCTATTTATGGATTCAAAATTTATATCCACGCCCAATTCAGCTCCCCAACTAGAAGCGACTGGGACGACTCAACCCTCTGCATTACAATCTACTGCAGAATCCTCTTATAGCACAATCTCATACAAAGAGCAGAGTCACTGACTCAGCTACCCAAATCAGACACTCTATATCCAAGAAGAGTGGCCATTGTGAGTTGATTCTGCCTAAATCGTAAACGCTATTACAAGCCACTATTTATAGACAATAAAATCTGATCATGGATTAACCATAACTCTAACCTATAATAGTATGTGACTACCCAGCCCTTAACCCCGCTGCATTTTGTAATTCTCCACAACCCGCTTACAGCAGCATCATGCCCGAGGAGTAGAGACACTGACTCAGCTACCCAAATCAGCGCCTCCATTTCCAAAAGCAGCGACTTTGCCGTGACCCTGAAAGCTCAGTCTATTTATTGATTATAAACTATGATCCAGGCCCAGTTCAGCTTCCCAACGATATGCGACTGGGACTACTAAATCCCCTTTATTACAATCCACAGCAGAATCATCTCTTAGCACAATCTCATACAAAGAGCAGAGTCACTGACTCAGCTACCCAAATCAGACACTCTATATCCAAGAAGAGCGGCCATTGTGAGTTGATTCTGCCTAAATCCTAGACGCTAATTCAAGCCACTATTTATAGATTATAAAAACTGATCCTGGATTCGCTATAACTCTAACGTATAATAGTATGCGACTACTCAGCGCCAAACCGCCTTGCATTTTGCATTTCGAAACACTTCAGAACACGTTTCCAGCAGTACCACACCAGAGGATAAGAACCACTGACTCAGCTACCCAAATTAGCGCCTCCATTTCCAAGAGCAGTGACTCTGGCTTGACACTGGTACCTCAATCTATTTATGGATTAAAAACTAATATCCACGCCTAATTCAGCTCCCCAACTAGAAGCGACTGGGACGACTTATCCCTGTGCATTACAATCTACTGCAGAATCCTCTCATAGCACAATCTCATACAAAGAGCAGAGTCACTGACTCAGCTACCCAAATCAGACACTCTATATCCAAGAAGAGTGGCCATTGTGAGTTGATTCTGCCTAAATCCTAGACGCTAATACAAGCCACTATTTATAGACAATAAAAACTGATCGTGGATTAGCCATACCTCGAACCTATAATATTATGTGACTACCCAGCTCTTAACCCCGCTGCATTTCGTAATTCTCCACAACCCGCTTACAGTAGCATCATGCCCGAGGAGTAGAGCCACTGACTCAGCTACCCAAATCAGCGCCTCCATTTCCAAGAGCAGCGACTCTGCCTTGACCCTGAAACCTCAGTCTATTTATTGATTATAAACTATGATCCAGGCCCAGTTCAGGTTCCCAACTATATGCGACTGGGACTACTCAATCCCCTTTATTACAATCCACAGCAGAATCATCTCTTAGCACAATCTCATACAAAGAGCAGAGTTACTGACTCAGCTACCTAAATCAGACACTCTATATCCAAGAAGAGCAGCCATTGTGAGTTGATTCTGCCTAAATCCTAGACGCTAATCCAAGCAACTATTTATAGATTATAAAAACTGATCCTGGATTCGCTATAACTTTAACGTATAATAGTATGCGACTACTCAGCGCCAAACCGCCTTGCATTTTGCATTTTGAAACACTTCAGAATACGCTTCCAGCAGTACCACACCCGAGGATAAGAGCCACTGACTCAGCTACCCAAATCAGCACCTCCATTTCAAAGAGCAGCGACTCTGCCTTGACACTGGTACCTCAATCTATTTATGGATTCAAAATTAATATCCACGCCCAATTTAGTTCCCCAAATAGAAGCGACTGGGACGACTCAACCCTGTGCATTACAATCTACAGCAGAATCCTCTCATAGCACAATCTCATACAAAGAGCAGAGTCACTGACTCAGCTACCCACATCAGACACTCTATATCCAAGAAGAGTGGCCATTGTGAGTTGATTCTGCCTAAATCCTAGACGCTAATACAAGCCACTATTTATAGACAATAAAAACTGATCGTGGATTAGCCATACCTCTAACCTATAATAGTATGTGACTACCCAGCCCTTAACCCCGCTGCATTTCGTAATTCTCCACAACCCGCTTACAGCAGCATCATGCCTGAGGAGTAGAGCCAGTGACTCAGCTACCCAAATCAGCGCCTCCATTTCCAAAAGCAGCGACTATGCCTTGACCCTGAAAGCTCAGTCTATTTATTGATTATAAACTATGATCCAGGCCCAGTTCAGCTTCCCAACTATATGCGACTGGGACTACTAAATCTCCTTTATTACAATCCACAGCAAAATCATCTCTTAGCACAATCTCATACAAAGAGCAGAGTCGCTGACTCAGCTACCCAAATCAGACACTCTATATCCAAGAAGAGCGGCCATTGTGAGTTGATTCTGCCTAAATCCTAGACGCTAATACAAGCCTCTATTTATAGATTATAAAAACTGATCCAGGATTCGCTATAACTCTAACGTATAATAGTATGCGACTACTCAGCGCCAAACCGCCTTGCATTTTGCATTTTGAAACACTTCAGAACACGCTTCCAGCAGTACCACACCAGAGGATAAGAACCACTGACTCAGCTATCCAAATTAGCGCCTCCATTTCAAAGAGCAGCGAATCTGCCTTTACACTGGTACTTCAATCTATTTATGGATTCAAAATTAATATCCACGCCCAATTCAGCTCCCCAACTAGAAGCGACTGGGACTACTCAACCCTGTGCATTACAATCTACTGCAGAATCCTCTCATAGAACAATCTCATACAAAGAGCAGAGTCACTGACTCAGCTACCCAAATCAGACACTCTATATCCAAGAAGAGTGGCCATTGTAAGTTGATTCTGCCTAAATCCTAGACGCTAATACAAGCCAGTATTTATAGACAATAAAATCTGATCATGGATTAGCCATACCTCTAACCTATAATAGTATGTGACTACCCAGCCCTTAACCCCGCTGCATTTCGTAATTCTCCACAACCCGCTTACAGCAGCATCATGCCCGAGGAGTAGAGCCACTGACTCAGCTACACAAATCAGCGCCTCCATTTCCAAAAGCAGCGACTCTGCCTTGACCCTGAAAGCTCAGTCTATTTATTGATTATAAAATATGATCCAGGCCCAGTTCAGCTTCCCAACTATATGCGACTGGGACTACTAAATCCCCTTTATTACAATCCACAGCAGAATCATCTCTTAGCACAATCTCATACAAAGAGCAGAGTCACTGACTCAGCTACCCAAATCAGACACTCTATATCCAAGAAGAGCGGCCATTGTGAGTTGATTCTGCCTAAATCCTAGACGCTAATACAAGCCACTATTTATAGATTATAAAAACTGATCCTGGATTCGCTATAACTCTAACGTATAATAGTATGCGACTACTTAGCGCCAAACCGCCTTGCATTTTGCATTTTGAAACACTTCAGAACACGCTTCCAGCAGTACCACACCAGAGGATAAGAACCACTGACTCAGCTACCCAAATTAGCGCCTCCATTACCAAGAGCAGCGACTCTGCCTTGACACTGGTACCTCAATCTATTTATGGATTCAAAATTTATATCCACGCCCAATTCAGCTCCCCAACTAGAAGCGACTGGGACGACTCAACCCTCTGCATTACAATCTACTGCAGAATCCTCTTATAGCACAATCTCATACAAAGAGCAGAGTCACTGACTCAGCTACCCAAATCAGACACTCTATATCCAAGAAGAGTGGCCATTGTGAGTTGATTCTGCCTAAATCGTAAACGCTATTACAAGCCACTATTTATAGACAATAAAATCTGATCATGGATTAACCATAACTCTAACCTATAATAGTATGTGACTACCCAGCCCTTAACCCCGCTGCATTTTGTAATTCTCCACAACCCGCTTACAGCAGCATCATGCCCGAGGAGTAGAGACACTGACTCAGCTACCCAAATCAGCGCCTCCATTTCCAAAAGCAGCGACTTTGCCGTGACCCTGAAAGCTCAGTCTATTTATTGATTATAAACTATGATCCAGGCCCAGTTCAGCTTCCCAACGATATGCGACTGGGACTACTAAATCCCCTTTATTACAATCCACAGCAGAATCATCTCTTAGCACAATCTCATACAAAGAGCAGAGTCACTGACTCAGCTACCCAAATCAGACACTCTATATCCAAGAAGAGCGGCCATTGTGAGTTGATTCTGCCTAAATCCTAGACGCGAATTCAAGCCACTATTTATAGATTATAAAAACTGATCCTGGATTCGCTATAACTCTAACGTATAATAGTATGCGACTACTCAGCGCCAAACCGCCTTGCATTTTGCATTTCGAAACACTTCAGAACACGTTTCCAGCAGTACCACACCAGAGGATAAGAACCACTGACTCAGCTACCCAAATTAGCGCCTCCATTTCCAAGAGCAGCGACTCTGCCTTGACACTGGTACCTCAATCTATTTATGGATTAAAAACTAATATCCACGCCTAATTCAGCTCCCCAACTAGAAGCGACTGGGACGACTCATCCCTGTGCATTACAATCTACTGCAGAATCCTCTCGGAGCACAATCTCATACAAAGAGCAGAGTCACTGACTCAGCTACCCAAATCAGACACTCTATATCCAAAAAGAGTGGCCATTGTGAGTTGATTCTGCCTAAATCCTAGACGCTAATACAAGCCACTATTTATAGACAATAAAAACTGATCGTGGATTAGCCATACCTCTAAGCTATAATAGTATGTGACTACCCAGCCCTTAACCCCGCTGCATTTCGTAAGTCTCCACAACCCGCTTACAGCAGCATCATGCCCGAGGAGTAGAGACACTGACTAAGCTACCCAAATCAGCGCCTCCATTTCCAAATGCAGCGACTCTGCCTTGACCCTGAAAGCTCAGTCTATTTATTGATTATAAACTATGATCCAGATCCAGTTCAGCTTCCGAACTATATGCAACTGGGACTACTAAATCCCCTTTATTACAATCCACAGCAGTATCATATCTTAGCACAATCTCATACAAAGAGCGGTGTCACTGACTCAGCTACCCAAATCAGACACTCTATATCCAAGAAGAGCGGCCATTGTGAGTTGATTCTGCCTAAATCCTAGACGCTAATACAAGCCACAATTTATAGATTATAAAAACTGATCCTGGATTCGCTCTAACTCTAACGTATAATAGTATGCGACTACTCAGCGCCAAACCGCCTTGCATTTTGCATTTCGAAACACTTCAGAACACGCTTCCAGCAGTACCACACCAGAGGATAAGAACCACTGACTCAGCTACCCAAATTAGCGCCTCCATTTCCAAGAGCAGCCACTCTGCCTTGACACTGGTACCTCAATCTATTTATGGATTCAAAATTAATATCCACGCCCAATTCAGCTCCCCAACTAGAAGCGACTGGGACGACTCAACCCTGTGCATTACAATCTACTGCAGAATCCTCTTATAGCACAATCTCATACAAAGAGCAGAGTCACTGACTCAGCTACCCAAATCAGACACTCTATATCCAAGAAGAGTGGCCATTGTGAGTTGATTCTGCCTAAATCGTAGACGCTAATACAAGCCACTATTTATAGACAATAAAAACTGATAGTGGATTAGCCATACCTGTAACCTATAACAGTATGTGACTACCCAGCCCTTAACCCCGCTGCATTTCGTAATTCTCCACAACCCGCTTACAGCAGTATCATGCCCGAGGAGTAGAGCCACTGACTCAGCTACCCAAATCAGCGCCTCCATTTCCAAAAGCAGCGACTCTGCCTTGACCCTGAAAGCTCAGTCTATTTATTGATTATAAACTATGATCCAGGCCCAGTTCAGCTTCCCAACTATGTGCGACTGGGACTACTAAATCCCCTTTATTACAATCCACAGCAGAATCATCTCTTAGCACAATCTCATACAAAGAGCAGAGTCGCTAACTCAGCTACCCAAATCAGACACTCTATATCCAAGAAGAGCGGCCATTGTGAGTTGATTCTGCCTAAATCCTAGACGCTAATACAAGCCACTATTTATAGATTATAAAAACTGATCCTGGATTCGCTATAACTCTAACGTATAATAGTATGCGACTACTCAGCGCCAATCCGCCTTGCATTTTGCATTTTGAAACACTTCAGAACACGCTTCCAGCAGTACCACACCAGAGGATAAGAACCACTGACTCAGCTATCCAAATTAGCGCCTCCATTTCCAAGAGCAGCGACTCTGCCTTTACACTGGTACTTCAATCTATTTATGGATTCAAAATTAATATCCACGCCCAATTCAGCTCCCCAACTAGAAGCGACTGGGACTACTCAACCCTGTGCATTACAATCTACTGCAGAATCCTCTCATAGAACAATCTCATACAAAGAGCAGAGTCACTGACTCAGCTACCCAAATCAGACACTCTATATCCAAGAAGAGTGGCCATTGTAAGTTGATTCTGCCTAAATCCTAGACGCTAATACAAGCCAGTATTTATAGACAATAAAATCTGATCATGGATTAGCCATACCTCTAACCTATAATAGTATGTGACTACCCAGCCCTTAACCCCGCTGCATTTCGTAATTCTCCACAACCCGCTTACAGCAGCATCATGCCCGAGGAGTAGAGCCACTGACTCAGCTACCCAAATCAGCGCCTCCATTTCCAAAAGCAGCGACTCTGCCTTGACCCTGAAAGCTCAGTCTATTTATTGATTATAAAATATGATCCAGGCCCAGTTCAGCTTCCCAACTATATGCGACTGGGACTACTAAATCCCCTTTATTACAATCCACAGCAGAATCATCTCTTAGCACAATCTCATACAAAGAGCAGAGTCACTGACTCAGCTACCCAAATCAGACACTCTATATCCAAGAAGAGCGGCCATTGTGAGTTGATTCTGCCTAAATCCTAGACGCTAATACAAGCCACTATTTATAGATTATAAAAACTGATCCTGGATTCGCTATAACTCTAACGTATAATAGTATGCGACTACTTAGCGCCAAACCGCCTTGCATTTTGCATTTTGAAACACTTCAGAACACGCTTCCAGCAGTACCACACCAGAGGATAAGAGCCACTGACTCAGCTACCCAAATCAGCGCCTCCATTTCCAAGAGCAGCGACTCTGCCTTGTCACTGGTACCTCAATCTATTTATGGATTCAAAATTTATATCCACGCCCAATTCAGCTCCCCAACTAGAAGCGACTGGGACGACTCAACCCTCTGCATTACAATCTACTGCAGAATCCTCTTATAGCACAATCTCATACAAAGAGCAGAGTCACTGACTCAGCTACCCAAATCAGACACTCTATATCCAAGAAGAGTGGCCATTGTGAGTTGATTCTGCCTAAATCGTAAACGCTAATACAAGCCACTATTTATAGACAATAAAATCTGATCATCGATTAACCATAACTCTAACCTATAATAGTATGTGACTACCCAGCCCTTAACCCCGCTGCATTTTGTAATTCTCCACAACCCGCTTACAGCAGCATCATGCCCGAGGAGTAGAGACACTGACTCAGCTACCCAAATCAGCGCCTCCATTTCCAAAAGCAGCGACTTTGCCGTGACCCTGAAAGCTCAGTCTATTTATTGATTATAAACTATGATCCAGGCCCAGTTCAGCTTCCCAACGATATGCGACTGGGACTACTAAATCCCCTTTATTACAATCCACAGCAGAATCATCTCTTAGCACAATCTCATACAAAGAGCAGAGTCACTGACTCAGCTACCCAAATCAGACACTCTATATCCAAGAAGAGCGGCCATTGTGAGTTGATTCTGCCTAAATCCTAGACGCTAATTCAAGCCACTATTTATAGATTATAAAAACTGATCCTGGATTCGCTATAACTCTAACGTATAATAGTATGCGACTACTCAGCGCCAAACCGCCTTGCATTTTGCATTTCGAAACACTTCAGAACACGTTTCCAGCAGTACCACACCAGAGGATAAGAACCACTGACTCAGCTACCCAAATTAGCGCCTCCATTTCCAAGAGCAGCGACTCTGCCTTGACACTGGTACCTCAATCTGTTTATGGATTAAAAACTAATATCCACGCCTAATTCAGCTCCCCAACTAGAAGCGACTGGGACGACTCATCCCTGTGCATTACAATCTACTGCAGAATCCTCTCGGAGCACAATCTCATACAAAGAGCAGAGTCACTGACTCAGCTACCCAAATCAGACACTCTATATCCAAAAAGAGTGGCCATTGTGAGTTGATTCTGCCTAAATCCTAGACGCTAATACAAGCCACTATTTATAGACAATAAAAACTGATCGTGGATTAGCCATACCTCTAAGCTATAATAGTATGTGACTACCCAGCCCTTAACCCCGCTGCATTTCGTAAGTCTCCACAACCCGCTTACAGCAGCATCATGCCCGAGGAGTAGAGACACTGACTAAGCTACCCAAATCAGCGCCTCCATTTCCAAATGCAGCGACTCTGCCTTGACCCTGAAAGCTCAGTCTATTTATTGATTATAAACTATGATCCAGATCCAGTTCAGCTTCCGAACTATATGCAACTGGGACTACTAAATCCCCTTTATTACAATCCACAGCAGTATCATATCTTAGCACAATCTCATACAAAGAGCGGTGTCACTGACTCAGCTACCCAAATCAGACACTCTATATCCAAGAAGAGCGGCCATTGTGAGTTGATTCTGCCTAAATCCTAGACGCTAATACAAGCCACAATTTATAGATTATAAAAACTGATCCTGGATTCGCTATAACTCTAACGTATAATAGTATGCGACTACTCAGCGCCAAACCGCTTTGCATTTTGCATTTCGAAACACTTCAGAACACGCTTCCAGCAGTACCACACCAGAGGATAAGAGCCACTGACTCAGCTACCCAAATCAGCGCCTCCATTTCCAAGAGCAGCGACTCTGCCTTGACACTGGTACCTCAATCTGTTTATGGATTCAAAATTAATATCCACGCCCAATTCAGCTCCCCAACTAGAAGCGACTGCGACGACTCATCCCTGTGCCTTACAATCTACTGCAGAATCCTCTCATAGCACAATCTCATACAAAGAGCAGAGTCACTGACTCAGCTACCCAAATCAGATACTCTATATCCCAGAAGAGTGGCCATTGTGAGTTGATTCTGCTTAAATCCTAGAAGCTAATACAAGCCACTATTTATAGACAATAAAAACTGATCGTGGATTAGCCATACCTCTAACCTATAATAGTATGTGACTACCCAGCCCTTAACCCTGCTATATTTCGTAATTCTCCACAACCCGCTTACAGCAGCATCATGCCCGAGGAGAGGAGCCACTGACTCAGCTACCCAAATCAGCGCCTCCATTTCCAAGAGCAGCGACTCAGCCTTGACTCTGAAAGCTCAGTCTATTGATTGATTATAAACTATGATCCAGTCCCAGTTCAGCTTCCCAACTATATGCGACTGGGACTACTAAATCCCCTTTATTACAATCCACAGCAGAATCATCTCTTGGCACAATCTCATACAAAGAGCAGAGTCACTGACTCAGCTACCCAAATCAGACACTCTATATCCAAGAAGAGCGGCCATTGTGAGTTGATTCTGCCTAAATCCTAGACGCTAATACAAGCCACTATTTATAGATTATAAAAACTGATCCTGGATCCGCTATAACTCTAACGTATAATAGTATGCGACTACTCAGCGCCAAACCGCCTTGCATTTTGCATTTCGAAACACTTCAGAACACACTTCCAGCAGTACCACAACCGAGGATAAGAGCCACTGACTCAGCTACCCAAATCAGCGCCTCCATTTCCAAGAGCAGCGACTCTGCCTTGACACTGGTACCTCAATCTTTTTATGGATTCAAAATTAATATCCACGCCCAATTCAGCTCCCCAACTAGAAGCGACTGGGACGACTCAACCCTGTGCATTACAATCTACTGCATAATCCTCTCATAGCACAATCTCATACAAAGAGCAGAGTCACTGACTCAGCTACCCAAATCAGACACTCTATATCCAAGAAGAGCGGCCATTGTGAGTTGATTCTGCCTAAATCCTAGACGCTAACACAAGCCACTATTTATAGATTATAAAAACTGATCCTGGATTCGCTATAACTCTAACGTATAATAGTATGCGACTACTCAGCGCCAAACCGCCTTGCATTTTGCATTTCGACACACTTCAGAACACGCTTCCAGCAGTACCACACCAGAGGATAAGAACCACTGACTCAGCTACCCAAATTAGCGCCTCCATTTCCAAGAGCAGCGACTCTGCCTTGACACTGGTACCTCAATCTATTTATGGATTCAAAATTAATATCCACGCCCAATTCAGCTCCCCAACTAGAAGCGACTGGGACGACTCAACCCTGTGCTTTACAATCTACTGCAGAATCCTCTTATAGCACAATCTCATACAAAGAGCAGAGTCACTGACTCAGCTACCCAAATCAGACACTCTATATCCAAGAAGAGTGGCCATTGTGAGTTGATTCTGCCTAAATTCTAGACGCTAATACAAGCCACTATTTATAGACAATAAAAACTGATAGTGGATTAGCCATACCTGTAACCTATAATAGTATGTGACTACCCAGCCCTTAACCCCGCTGCATTTCGTAATTCTCCACAACCCGCTTACAGCAGCATCATGCCCGAGGAGTAGAGCCACTGACTCAGCTACCCAAATCAGCGCCTCCATTTCCAAAAGCAGCGACTCTGCCTTGACCCTGAAAGCTCAGTCTATTTATTGATTATAAACTATGATCCAGGCCCAGTTCAGCTTCCCAACTATATGCGACTGGGACTACTAAATCCCCTTTATTACAATCCACAGCAGAATCATCTCTTAGCACAATCTCATACAAAGAACAGAGTCACTGACTCAGCTACCCAAATCAGACACTCTATATCCAAGAAGAGCGGCCATTGTGAGTTGATTCTGCCTAAATCCTAGACGCTAATACAAGCCACTATTTATAGATTATAAAAACTGATCCTGGATTCGCTATAACTCTAACGTATATTAGTATGCGACTACTCAGCGCCAAACCGCCTTGCATTTTGCATTTCGAAACACTTCAGAACACGCTTCCAGCAGTACCACACCAGAGGATAAGAACCACTGACTCAGCTACCCAAATTAGCGCCTCCATTTCCAAGAGCAGCGACTCTGCCTTGACACTGGTACCTCAATCTATTTATGGATTCAAAATTAATATCCACGCCCAATTCAGCTCCCCAACTAGAAGCGACTGGGACGACTCAACCCTGTGCATTACAATCTACTGCAGAATCCTCTTATAGCACAATCTCATACAAAGAGCAGAGTCACTGACTCAGCTACCCAAATCAGACACTCTATATCCAAGAAGAGTGGCCATTGTGAGTTGATTCTGCCTAAATCGTAGACGCTAATACAAGCCACTATTTATAGACAATAAAATCTGATCATGGATTATCCATACCTCTAATCTATAATAGTATGTGACTACCCAGCCCTTAACCCCGCTGCATTTCGTACTTCTCCACAACCCGCTTACAGCAGCATCATGCCCGAGGAGTAGAGCCACTGACTCAGCTACCCAAATCAGCGCCTCTATTTCCAAAAGCAGCGACTCTGCCTTGACCCTGAAAGCTCAGTCTATTTATTGATTATAAACTATGATCCAGGCCCAGTTCAGCTTCCCAACTATATGCGACTGGGACTACTAAATCCCCTTTATTACAATCCACAGCAGAATCATCTCTTAGCACAATCTCATACAAAGAGCAGAGTCACTGACTCAGCTACCCAAATCAGACACTCTATATCCAAGAAGAGCGGCCATTGTGAGTTGATTCTGCCTAAATCCTAGACGCTAATTCAAGCCACTATTTATAGATTATAAAAACTGATCCTGGATTCGCTCTAACTCTAACGTATAATAGTATGCGACTACTCAGCGCCAAACCGCCTTGCATTTTGCATTTCGAAACACTTCAGAACACGCTTCCAGCAGTACCACACCAGAGGATAAGAACCACTGACTCAGCTACCCAAATTAGCGCCTCCATTTCCAACAGCAGCCACTCTGCCTTGACACTGGTACCTCAATCTATTTATGGATTCAAAATTAATATCCACGCCCAATTCAGCTCCCCAACTAGAAGCGACTGGGACGACTCAACCCTGTGCATTACAATCTACTGCAGAATCCTCTTATAGCACAATCTCATACAAAGAGCAGAGTCACTGACTCAGCTACCCAAATCAGACACTCTATATCCAAGAAGAGTGGCCATTGTGAGTTGATTCTGCCTAAATCGTACACGCTAATACAAGCCACTATTTATAGACAATAAAAACTGATAGTGGATTAGCCATACCTGTAACCTATAACAGTATGTGACTACCCAGCCCTTAACCCCGCTGCATTTCGTAATTCTCCACAACCCGCTTACAGCAGTATCATGCCCGAGGAGTAGAGCCACTGACTCAGCTACCCAAATCAGCGCCTCCATTTCCAAAAGCAGCGACTCTGCCTTGACCCTGAAAGCTCAGTCTATTTATTGATTATAAACTATGATCCAGGCCCAGTTCAGCTTCCCAACTATGTGCGACTGGGACTACTAAATCCCCTTTATTACAATCCACAGCAGAATCATCTTTTAGCACAATCTCATACAAAGAACAGAGTCACTGACTCAGCTACCCAAATCAGACACTCTATATCCAAGAAGAGCGGCCATTGTGAGTTGATTCTGCCTAAATCCTAGACGCTAATACAAGCCACTATTTATAGATTATAAAAACTGATCCTGGATTCGCTATAACTCTAACGCATATTAGTATGTGACTACTCAGCGCCAAACCGCCTTGCATTTTGCATTTCGAAACACTTCAGAACACGCTTCCAGCAGTACCACACCAGAGAATAAGAACCACTGACTCAGCTACCCAAATTAGCGCCTCCATTTCCAAGAGCAGCCACTCTGCCTTGACACTGGTACCTCAATCTATTTATGGATTAAAAACTAATATCCACGCCTAATTCAGCTCCCAGACTAGAAGCGACTGGGACGACTCATCCCTGTGCATTACAATCTACTGCAGAATCCTCTCGGAGCACAATCTCATACAAAGAGCAGAGTCACTGACTCAGCTACCCAAATCAGACACTCTATATCCAAAAAGAGTGGCCATTGTGAGGTGATTCTGCCTAAATCCTAGACGCTAATACAAGCCACTATTTATAGACAATAAAAACTGATCGTGGATTAGCAATACCTCTAAGCTATAATAGTATGTGACTACCCAGCCCTTAACCCCGCTGCATTTCGTAAGTCTCCACAACCCGCTTACAGCAGCATCATGCCCGAGGAGTAGAGACACTGACTAAGCTACCCAAATCAGCGCCTCTATTTCCAAATGCAGCGACTCTGCCTTGACCCTGAAAGCTCAGTCTATTTATTGATTATAAACTATGATCCAGATCCAGTTCAGCTTCCGAACTATATGCAACTGGGACTACTAAATCCCCTTTATTACAATCCACAGCAGTATCATATCTTAGCACAATCTCATACAAAGAGCGGTGTCACTGACTCAGCTACCCAAATCAGACACTCTATATCCAAGAAGAGCGGCCATTGTGAGTTGATTCTGCCTAAATCCTAGACGCTAATACAAGCCACAATTTATAGATTATAAAAACTGATCCTGGATTCGCTATAACTCTAACGTATAATAGTATGCGACTACTCAGCGCCAAACCGCCTTGCATTTTGCATTTCGAAACACTTCAGAACACGCTTCCAGCAGTACCACACCAGAGGATAAGAGCCACTGACTCAGCTACCCAAATCAGCGCCTCCATTTCCAAGAGCAGCGACTCTGCCTTGACACTGGTACCTCAATCTGTTTATGGATTCAAAATTAATATCCACGCCCAATTCAGCTCCCCAACTAGAAGCGACTGCGACGACTCATCCCTGTGCATTACAATCTACTGCAGAATCCTCTCATAGCACAATCTCATACAAAGAGCAGAGTCACTGACTCAGCTACCCAAATCAGATACTCTATATCCCAGAAGAGTGGCCATTGTGAGTTGATTCTGCTTAAATCCTAGACGCTAATACAAGCCACTATTTATAGACAATAAAAACTGATCGTGGATTAGCCATACCTCTAACCTATAATAGTATGTGACTACCCAGCCCTTAACCCTGCTGTATTTCGTAATTCTCCACAACCCGCTTACAGCAGCATCATGCCCGAGGAGAGGAGCCACTGACTCAGCTACCCAAATCAGCGCCTCCATTTCCAAGAGCAGCGACTCAGCCTTGACTCTGAAAGCTCAGTCTATTGATTGATTATAAACTATGATCCAGTCCCAGTTCAGCTTCCCAACTATATGCGACTGGGACTACTAAATCCCCTTTATTACAATCCACAGCAGAATCATCTCTTGGCACAATCTCATACAAAGAGCAGAGTCACTGACTCAGCTACCCAAATCAGACACTCTATATCCAAGAAGAGCGGCCATTGTGAGTTGATTCTGCCTAAATCCTAGACGCTAATACAAGCCACTATTTATAGATTATAAAAACTGATCCTGGATCCGCTATAACTCTAACGTATAATAGTATGCGACTACTCAGCGCCAAACCGCCTTGCATTTTGCATTTCGAAACACTTCAGAACACACTTCCAGCAGTACCACAACCGAGGATAAGAGCCACTGACTCAGCTACCCAAATCAGTGCCTCCATTTCCAAGAGCAGCGACTCTGCCTTGACACTGGTACCTCAATCTTTTTATGGATTCAAAATTAATATCCACGCCCAATTCAGCTCCCCAACTAGAAGCGACTGGGACGACTCAACCCTGTGCATTACAATCTACTGCATAATCCTCTCATAGCACAATCTCATACAAAGAGCAGAGTCACTGACTCAGCTACCCAAATCAGACACTCTATATCCAAGAAGAGCGGCCATTGTGAGTTGATTCTGCCTAAATCCTAGACGCTAATACAAGCCACTATTTATAGATTATAAAAACTGATCCTGGATTCGCTATAACTCTAACGTATATTAGTATGCGACTACTCAGCGCCAAACCGCCTTGCATTTTGCATTTCGAAAAACTTCAGAACACGCTTCCAGCAGTACCACACCAGAGGATAAGAACCACTGACTCAGCTACCCAAATTAGCGCCTCCATTTCCAAGAGCAGCGACTCTGCCTTGACACTGGTACCTCAATCTATTTACGGATTCAAAATTAATATCCACGCCCAATTCAGCTCCCCAACTAGAAGCGACTGGGACGACTCAACCCTGTGCATTACAATCTACTGCAGAATCCTCTTATAGCACAATCTCATACAAAGAGCAGAGTCACTGACTCAGCTACCCAAATCAGACACTCTATATCCAAGAAGAGTGGCCATTGTGAGTTGATTCTGCCTAAATCGTAGACGCTAATACAAGCCACTATTTATAGACAATAAAATCTGATCATGGATTATCCATACCTCTAATCTATAATAGTATGTGACTACCCAGCCCTTAACCCCGCTGCATTTCGTAATTCTCCACAACCCGCTTACAGCAGCATCATGCCCGAGGAGTAGAGCCACTGACTCAGCTACCCAAATCAGCGCCTCCATTTCCAAAAGCAGCGACTCTGCCTTGACCCTGAACGCTCAGTCTATTTATTGATTATAAACTATGATCCAGGCCCAGTTCAGCTTCCCAACTATATGCGACTGGGACTACTAAATCCCCTTTATTACAATCCACAGCAGAATCATCTCTTAGCACAATCTCATACAAAGAGCAGAGTCACTGACTCAGCTACCCAAATCAGACACTCTATATCCAAGAAGAGCGGCCATTGTGAGTTGATTCTGCCTAAATCCTAGACGCTAATTCAAGCCACTATTTATAGATTATAAAAACTGATCCTGGATTCGCTCTAACGTATAATAGTATGCGACTACTCAGCGCCAAACCGCCTTGCATTTTGCATTTCGAAACACTTCAGAACACGCTTCCAGCAGTACCACACCAGAGGATAAGAACCACTGACTCAGCTACCCAAATTAGCGCCTCCATTTCCAAGAGCAGCCACTCTGCCTTGACACTGGTACCTCAATCTATTTATGGATTCAAAATTAATATCCACGCCCAATTCAGCTCCCCAACTAGAAGCAACTGGGACGACTCAACCCTGTGCATTACAATCTACTCCAGAATCCTCTTATAGCACAATCTCATACAAAGAGCAGAGTCACTGACTCAGCTACCCAAATCAGACACTCTATATCCAAGAAGAGTGGCCATTGTGAGTTGAATCTGCCTAAATCGTAGACGCTAATACAAGCCACTATTTATAGACAATAAAAACTGATAGTGGATTAGCCATACCTGTAACCTATAACAGTATGTGACTACCCAGCCCTTAACCCCGCTGCATTTCGTAATTCTCCACAACCCCCTTACAGCAGCATCATGCCCGAGGAGTAGAGCCACTGACTCAGCTACCCAAATCAGCGCCTCCATTTCCAAAAGCAGCGACTCTGCCTTGACCCTGAAAGCTCAGTCTATTTATTGATTATAAACTATGATCCAGGCCCAGTTCAGCTTCCCAACTATGTGCGACTGGGACTACTAAATCCCCTTTATTACAATCCACAGCAGAATCATCTCTTAGCACAACCTCATACAAAGAACAGAGTCACTGACTCAGCTACCCAAATCAGACACTCTATATCCAAGAGGAGCGGCCATTGTGAGTTGATTCTGCCTAAATCCTAGACGCTAATACAAGACACTATTTATAGATTATAAAAACTGATCCTGGATTCGCTATAACTCTAACGCATATTAGTATGTGACTACTCAGCGCCAAACCGCCTTGCATTTTGCATTTCGAAACACTTCAGAACACGCTTCCAGCAGTACCACACCAGAGAATAAGAACCACTGACTCAGCTACCCAAATTAGCGCCTCCATTTCCAAGAGCAGCGACTCTGCCTTGACACTGGTACCTCAATCTATTTATGGATTCAAAATTAATATCCACGCCCAATTCAGCTCCCTAACTAGAAGCGACTGGGACGACTCAACCCTGTGCATTACAATCTACTGCAGAATCCTCTTATAGCACAATCTCATACAAAGAGCAGAGTCACTGACTCAGCTACCCAAATCAGACACTCTATATCCAAGAAGAGTGGCCATTGTGAGTTGATTCTGCCTAAATCCTAGACGCTAATACAAGCCACTATTTATAGACAATAAAAACTGATCGTGGATTAGCCATACCTGTAACCTATAATAGTATGTGACTACCCAGCCCTTAACCCCGCTGCATTTCGTAATTCTCCACAACCCGCTTACAGCAGCATCATGCCCGAGGAGTAGAGCCACTGACTCAGCTACCCAAATCAGCGCCTCCATTTCCAAAAGCAGCGACTCTGCCTTGACCCTGAAAGCTCAGTCTATTTATTGATTATAAACTATGATCCAGGCCCAGTTCAGCTTCCCAACTATATGCGACTGGGACTACTAAATCCCCTTTATTACAATCCACAGCAGAATCATCTCTTAGCACAATCTCATACAAAGAACAGAGTCACTGACTCAGCTACCCAAATCAGACACTCTATATCCAAGAAGAGCGGCCATTGTGAGTTGATTCTGCCTAAATCCTAGACGCTAATACAAGCCACTATTTATAGATTATAAAAACTGATCCTGGATTCGCTATAACTCTAACGTATAATAGTATGCGACTACTCAGCGCCAAACCGCCTTGCATTTTGCATTTCGAAACACTTCAGAACACGCTTCCAGCAGTACCACACCAGAGGATAAGAGCCACTGACTCAGCTACCCAAATCAGCGCCTCCATTTCCAAGAGCAGCGACTCTGCCTTGACACTGGTACCTCAATCTGTTTATGGATTCAAAATTAATATCCACGCCCAATTCAGCTCCCCAACTAGAAGCGACTGCGACGACTCATCCCTGTGCATTACAATCTACTGCAGAATCCTCTCATAGCACAATCTCATACAAAGAGCAGAGTCACTGACTCAGCTACCCAAATCAGATACTCTATATCCCAGAAGAGTGGTCATTGTGAGTTGATTCTGCTTAAATCCTAGACGCTAATACAAGCCACTATTTATAGACAATAAAAACTGATCGTGGATTAGCCATACCTCTAACCTATAATAGTATGTGACTACCCAGCCCTTAACCCTGCTGTATTTCGTAATTCTCCACAACCCGCTTACAGCAGCATCATGCCCGAGGAGAGGAGCCACTGACTCAGCTACCCAAATCAGCGCCTCCATTTCCAAGAGCAGCGACTCAGCCTTGACTCTGAAAGCTCAGTCTATTGATTGATTATAAACTATGATCCAGTCCCAGTTCAGCTTCCCAACTATATGCGACTGGGACTACTAAATCCCCTTTATTACAATCCACAGCAGAATCATCTCTTGGCACAATCTCATACAAAGAGCAGAGTCACTGACTCAGCTACCCAAATCAGACACTCTATATCCAAGAAGAGCGGCCATTGTGAGTTGATTCTGCCTAAATCCTAGACGCTAATACAAGCCACTATTTATAGATTATAAAAACTGATCCTGGATCTGCTATAACTCTAACGTATAATAGTATGCGACTACTCAGCGCCAAACCGCCTTGCATTTTGCATTTCGAAACACTTCAGAACACACTTCCAGCAGTACCACAACCGAGGATAAGAGCCACTGACTCAGCTACCCAAATCAGCGCCTCCATTTCCAAGAGCAGCGACTCTGCCTTGACACTGGTACCTCAATCTTTTTATGGATTCAAAATTAATATCCACGCCCAATTCAGCTCCCCAACTAGAAGCGACTGGGACGACTCAACCCTGTGCATTACAATCTACTGCATAATCCTCTCATAGCACAATCTCATACAAAGAGCAGAGTCACTGACTCAGCTACCCAAATCAGACACTCTATATCCAAGAAGAGCGGCCATTGTGAGTTGATTCTGCCTAAATCCTAGACGCTAATACAAGCCACTATTTATAGATTATAAAAACTGATCCTGGATTCGCTATAACTCTAACGTATATTAGTATGCGACTACTCAGCGCCAAACCGCCTTGCATTTTGCATTTCGAAAAACTTCAGAACACGCTTCCAGCAGTACCACACCAGAGGATAAGAACCACTGACTCAGCTACCCAAATTAGCGCCTCCATTTCCAAGAGCAGCGACTCTGCCTTGACACTGGTACCTCAATCTATTTACGGATTCAAAATTAATATCCACGCCCAATTCAGCTCCCCAACTAGAAGCGACTGGGACGACTCAACCCTGTGCATTACAATCTACTGCAGAATCCTCTTATAGCACAATCTCATACAAAGAGCAGAGTCACTGACTCAGCTACCCAAATCAGACACTCTATATCCAAGAAGAGTGGCCATTGTGAGTTGATTCTGCCTAAATCGTAGACGCTAATACAAGCCACTATTTATAGACAATAAAATCTGATCATGGATTATCCATACCTCTAATCTATAATAGTATGTGACTACCCAGCCCTTAACCCCGCTGCATTTCGTAATTCTCCACAACCCGCTTACAGCAGCATCATGCCCGAGGAGTAGAGCCACTGACTCAGCTACCCAAATCAGCGCCTCCATTTCCAAAAGCAGCGACTCTGCCTTGACCCTGAACGCTCAGTCTATTTATTGATTATAAACTATGATCCAGGCCCAGTTCAGCTTCCCAACTATATGCGACTGGGACTACTAAATCCCCTTTATTACAATCCACAGCAGAATCATCTCTTAGCACAATCTCATACAAAGAGCAGAGTCACTGACTCAGCTACCCAAATCAGACACTCTATATCCAAGAAGAGCGGCCATTGTGAGTTGATTCTGCCTAAATCCTAGACGCTAATTCAAGCCACTATTTATAGATTATAAAAACTGATCCTGGATTCGCTCTAACGTATAATAGTATGCGACTACTCAGCGCCAAACCGCCTTGCATTTTGCATTTCGAAACACTTCAGAACACGCTTCCAGCAGTACCACACCAGAGGATAAGAACCACTGACTCAGCTACCCAAATTAGCGCCTCCATTTCCAAGAGCAGCCACTCTGCCTTGACACTGGTACCTCAATCTATTTATGGATTCAAAATTAATATCCACGCCCAATTCAGCTCCCCAACTAGAAGCGACTGGGACGACTCAACCCTGTGCATTACAATCTACTGCAGAATCCTCTTATAGCACAATCTCATACAAAGAGCAGAGTCACTGACTCAGCTACCCAAATCAGACACTCTATATCCAAGAAGAGTGGACATTGTGAGTTGAATCTGCCTAAATCGTAGACGCTAATACAAGCCACTATTTATAGACAATAAAAACTGATAGTGGATTAGCCATACCTGTAACCTATAACAGTATGTGACTACCCAGCCCTTAACCCCGCTGCATTTCGTAATTCTCCACAACCCGCTTACAGCAGCATCATGCCCGAGGAGTAGAGCCACTGACTCAGCTACCCAAATCAGCGCCTCCATTTCCAAAAGCAGCGACTCTGCCTTGACCCTGAAAGCTCAGTCTATTTATTGATTATAAACTATGATCCAGGCCCAGTTCAGCTTCCCAACTATGTGCGACTGGGACTACTAAATCCCCTTTATTACAATCCACAGCAGAATCATCTCTTAGCACAACCTCATACAAAGAACAGAGTCACTGACTCAGCTACCCAAATCAGACACTCTATATCCAAGAAGAGCGGCCATTGTGAGTTGATTCTGCCTAAATCCTAGACGCTAATACAAGCCACTATTTATAGATTATAAAAACTGATCCTGGATTCGCTATAACTCTAACGCATATTAGTATGTGACTACTCAGCGCCAAACCGCCTTGCATTTTGCATTTCGAAACACTTCAGAACACGCTTCCAGCAGTACCACACCAGAGAATAAGAACCACTGACTCAGCTACCCAAATTAGCGCCTCCATTTCCAAGAGCAGCGACTCTGCCTTGAAACTGGTACCTCAATCTATTTATGGATTCAAAATTAATATCCACGCCCAATTCAGCTCCCTAACTAGAAGCGACTGGGACGACTCAACCCTGTGCATTACAATCTACTGCAGAATCCTCTTATAGCACAATCTCATACAAAGAGCAGAGTCACTGACTCAGCTACCCAAATCAGACACTCTATATCCAAGAAGAGTGGCCATTGTGAGTTGATTCTGCCTAAATCCTAGACGCTAATACAAGCCACTATTTATAGACAATAAAAACTGATCGTGGATTAGCCATACCTGTAACCTATAATAGTATGTGACTACCCAGCCCTTAACCCCGCTGCATTTCGTAATTCTCCACAACCCGCTTACAGCAGCATCATGCCCGAGGAGTAGAGCCACTGACTCAGCTACCCAAATCAGCGCCTCCATTTCCAAAAGCAGCGACTCTGCCTTGACCCTGAAAGCTCAGTCTATTTATTGATTATAAACTATGATCCAGGCCCAGTTCAGCTTCCCAACTATATGCGACTGGGACTACTAAATCCCCTTTATTACAATCCACAGCAGAATCATCTCTTAGCACAATCTCATACAAAGAACAGAGTCACTGACTCAGCTACCCAAATCAGACACTCTATATCCAAGAAGAGCGGCCATTGTGAGTTGATTCTGCCTAAATCCTAGACGCTAATACAAGCCACTATTTATAGATTATAAAAACTGATCCTGGATTCGCTATAACTCTAACGTATATTAGTATGCGACTACTCAGCGCCAAACCGCCTTGCATTTTGCATTTCGAAACACTTCAGAACACGCTTCCAGCAGTACCACACCAGAGGATAAGAACCACTGACTCAGCTACCCAAATTAGCGCCTCCATTTCCAAGAGCAGCGACTCTGCCTTGACACTGGTACCTCAATCTATTTATGGATTCAAAATTAATATCCACGCCCAATTCAGCTCCCCAACTAGAAGCGACTGGGACGACTCAACCCTGTGAATTACAATCTACTGCAGAATCCTCTTATAGCACAATCTCATACAAAGAGCAGAGTCACTGACTCAGCTACCCAAATCAGACACTCTATATCCAAGAAGAGTGGCCATTGTGAGTTGATTCTGCCTAAATCGTAGACGCTAATACAAGCCACTATTTATAGACAATAAAATCTGATCATGGATTATCCATACCTCTAATCTATAATAGTATGTGACTACCCAGCCCTTAACCCCGCTGCATTTCGTAATTCTCCACAACCCGCTTACAGCAGCATCATGCCCGAGGAGTAGAGCCACTGACTCAGCTACCCAAATCAGCGCCTCCATTTCCAAAAGCAGCGACTCTGCCTTGACCCTGAAAGCTCAGTCTATTTATTGATTATAAACTATGATCCAGGCCCAGTTCAGCTTCCCAACTATATGCGACTGGGACTACTAAATCCCCTTTATTACAATCCACAGCAGAATCATCTCTTAGCACAATCTCATACAAAGAGCAGAGTCACTGACTCAACTACCCAAATCAGACACTCTATATCCAAGAAGAGCGGCCATTGTGAGTTGATTCTGCCTAAATCCCAGACGCTAATTCAAGCCACTATTTATAGATTATAAAAACTGATCCTGGATTCGCTCTAACTCTAACGTATAATAGTATGCGACTACTCAGCGCCAAACCGCCTTGCATTTTGCATTTCGAAACACTTCAGAACACGCTTCCAGCAGTACCACACCAGAGGATAAGAACCACTGACTCAGCTACCCAAATTAGCGCCTCCATTTCCAAGAGCAGCCACTCTGCCTTGACACTGGTACCTCAATCTATTTATGGATTCAAAATTAATATCCACGCCCAATTCAGCTCCCCAACTAGAAGCGACTGGGACGACTCAACCCTGTGCATTACAATCTACTGCAGAATCCTCTTATAGCACAATCTCATACAAAGAGCAGAGTCACTGACTCAGCTACCCAAATCAGACACTCTATATCCAAGAAGAGTGGCCATTGTGAGTTGATTCTGCCTAAATCGTAGACGCTAATACAAGCCACTATTTATAGACAATAAAATCTGATCATGGATTAGCCATACCTCTAACCTATAATAGTATGTGACTACCCAGCCCTTAACCCTGCTGCATTTCGTAATTCTCCACAACCCGCTTACAGCAGCATCATGCCCGAGGAGTAGAGACACTGACTCAGCTACCCAAATCAGCGCCTCCAT
Source organism: Triturus cristatus (assembly GCF_964204655.1). Classification (NCBI taxonomy): domain Eukaryota; kingdom Metazoa; phylum Chordata; class Amphibia; order Caudata; family Salamandridae; genus Triturus; species Triturus cristatus. The sequence goes on along the minus strand of NC_140591.1, from coordinate 1,472,919,244 downwards.
TTCCAAAAGCAGCGACTCTGCCTTGACCCTGAAAGCTCAGTCTATTTATTGATTATAAACTATGATCCAGGCCCAGTTCAGCTTCCCAACTATATGCGACTGGGACTACTCAATCCCCTTTATTACAATCCACAGCAGAATCATCTCTTAGCACAATCTCATACAAAGAGCAGAGTTACTGACTCAGCTACCTAAATCAGACACTCTATATACAAGAAGAGTGGCCATTGTGAGTTGATTCTGCCTAAATCCTAGACGCTAATACAAGCCACTATTTATAGACAATAAAAACTGATCGTGGATTAGCCATACCTCTAACCTATAATAGTATGTGACTACCCAGCCCTTAACCCCGCTGCATTTCGTAATTCCCCACAACCCGCTTACAGCAGCATCATGCCCGAGGAGTAGAGCCACTGACTCAGCTACCCAAATCAGCGCCTCCATTTCCAAGAGCAGCGACTCTGCCTTGACCCTGAAAGCTCAGTCTATTTATTGATTATAAACTATGATCCAGGCCCATTTCAGCTTCCCAACTATATGCGACTGGGACTACTCAATCCCCTTTATTACAATCCACAGCAGAATCATCTCTTAGCACAATCTCATACAAAGAGCAGAGTTAATGACTCAGCTACCTAAATCAGACACTCTATATCCAAGAAGAGCGGCCATTGTGAGTTGATTCTGCCAAAATCCTAGACGCTAATACAAGCCACTATTTATAGACAATAAAAACTGATCCTGGATTCGCTATATCTCTAACGTATAATAGTATGCGACTTCTCAGTGCCAAACCGCCTTGCATTTCGCGTTTCGAAACACTTCAGAACACGCTTCCAGCAGTACCACACCCGAGGATAAGAGCCACTGACTCAGCTACCCAAATCAGTGCCTCCATTTCCAAGAGCAGCGACTCTGCCTTGACACTGGTACCTCAATCTATTTATGGATTCAAAATTAATATCCACGCCCAATTCAGCTCCCCAACTAGAAGCAACTGGGACGACTTAACCCTGTGCATTACAATCCACTGCAGAATCCTCTCATAGAACAATCTCATACAAAGAGCAGAGTCACTGACTCAGCTACCCAAATCAGACACTCTATATCCAAGAAGAGTGGGCATTGTGAGTTGATTCTGCCTAAATCCTAGACGCTAATACAAGCCACTATTTATAGACAATAAAAACTGATCGTGGATTAGCCATACCTCTAACCTATAATAGTATGTGACTACCCAGCCCTTAACCCCACTGCATTTCGTAACTCTCCACAACCCGCTTACAGCAGCATCATGCCCGAGGAGTAGAGCCACTGACTCAGCTACCCAAATCAGCGCCTCCATTTCCAAAAGCAGCGACTCTGCCTTGACCCTGAAAGCTCAGTCTATTTATTGATTATAAACTATGATCCAGGCCCAGTTCAGCTTCCCAACTATATGCGACTGGGACTACTAAATCCCCTTTATTACAATCCACAGCAGAATCCTCTCATAGCACAATCTCATACAAAGAGCAGAGTTACTGACTCAGCTACCTAAATCAGACACTCTATATCCAAGAAGACCGGCCATTGTGAGTTGATTCTGCCTAAATCCTAGACGCTAATTCAATCCACTATTTATAGATTATAAAAACTGATCCTGGATTCGCTATATCTCTAACGTATAATAGTATGCGACTACTCAGTGCCAAACCGCCTTGCATTTCGCATTTCGAAACACTTCAGAACACGCTTCCAGCAGTACCACACCCGAGGATAAGAGCCACTGACTCAGCTACCCAAATCAGCGCCTCCATTTCCAAGAGCAGCGACTCTGCCTTGACACTGGTACCTCAATCTATTTATGGATTAAAAACTAATATCCACGCCTAATTCAGCTCCCCAACTAGAAGGGACTGGGACGACTCATCCCTGTGCATTACAATCTACTGCAGAATCCTCTCATAGCACAATCTCATACAAAGAGCAGAGTGACTGACTCAGCTACCCAAATCAGACACTCTATATCCAAGAGGAGTGGCCATTGTGAGTTGATTCTGCCTAAATCCTAGACGCTAATACAAGCCACTATTTATAGACAATAAAAACTGATCGTGGATTAGCCATACCTCTAACCTATAATAGTATGTGACTACTCAGCCCTTAACCCCGCTGCATTTCGTAACTCTCCACAACCCGCTTACAGCAGCATCATGCCCGAGGAATAGAGCCTCTGACTCAGCTACCCAAATCAGCGCCTCCATTTCCAAGAGCAGCGACTCTGCCTTGACCCTAAAAGCTCAGTCTATTTATTGATTATAAACTATGATCCAGGCCCAGTTCAGGTTCCCAACCATATGCGACTGGGACTACTCAATCCCCTTTATTACAATCCACAGCAGAATCATCTCTTAGCACAATCTCATACAAAGAGCAGAGTTACTGACTCAGCTACCTAAATCAGACACTCTATATACAAGAAGAGTGGCCATTGTGAGTTGATTCTGCCTAAATCCTAGACGCTAATACAAGCCACTATTTATAGACAATAAAAACTGATTGTGGATTAGCCATACCTCTAACCTATAATAGTATGTGACTACCCAGCCCTTAACCCCGCTGCATTTCGTTATTCCCCACAACCCGCTTACACCAGCATCATGCCCGAGTAGTAGAGCCACTGACTCAGCTACCCAAATCAGCGCCTCCATTTCCAAGAGCAGCGACTCTGCCTTGACCCTGAAAGCTCAGTCTATTTATTGATTATAAACTATGATCCAGTCCCAGTTCAGCTTCCCAACTATATGCGAATGGGACTACTCAATCCCCTTTATTACAATCCACAGCAGAATCATCTCTTAGCACAATCTCATACAAAGAGCAGAGTTACTGACTAAGCTACCTAAATCAGACACTCTATATCCAAGACGAGCGGCCATTGTGAGTTGATTCTGCCTATATTCTAGACGCTAATACAAGCCACTATTTATAGATTATAAAAACTGATCCTGGATTCGCTATATCTCTAACATATAATAGTATGCGACTACTCAGCGCCAAACCGCCTTGCATTTCGCATTTCGAAACACTTCAGAACACGCTTTCAGCAGTACCACACCCGAGGATAAGAGCCACTGACTCAGCTACCCAAATCAGCGCCTCCATTTCCAAGAGCAGCGACTCTGCCTTGACACTGGTACCTCAATCTATTTATGGATTAAAAACTAATATCCACGCCTAATTCAGCTCCCCAACTAGAAGCGACTGGGACGACACAACCCTGTGCATTACAATCTACTGCAGAATCCTCTCATAGCACAATCTCATACAAAGAGCAGAGTCACTGACTCAGCTACCCAAATCAGACACTCTATATCCAAGAAAAGTGGCCATTGTGAGTTGATTCTGCCTAAATCCTAGACGCTAATACAAGCCACTATTTATCGACAATAAAAACTGATCGTGGATTAGCCATACCTCTAACCTATAATAGTATGTGACTACCCAGCCCTTAACCCCGCTGCATTTCGTAACTCTCCACAACCCCCTTACAGCAGCATCATGCCCGAGGAGTAGTGCCACTGACTCAGCTACCCAAATCAGTGCCTCCATTTCCAAGAGCAGCGACTTTGCCTTGACCCTAAAAGCTCAGTCTATTTATTGATTATAAACTATGATCCAGGCTCAGTTCAGGTTCCTAACTATATGCGACTGGGACTCCTCAATCCCCTTTATTACAATCCACAGCAGAATCATCTCTTAGCACAATCTCATACAAAGAGCAGAGTTACTGACTCAGCTACCTAAATCAGACACTCTATATATAAGAAGAGCGGCCATTGTGAGTTGATTCTGCCTAAATCCTGGACGCTAATACAAGCCACTATTTATAGATTATAAAAACTGATCCTGGATTTGCTATATCTCTAACGTATAATAGTATGCGACTACTCAGCGCCAAACCGCCTTGCATTTCGCATTTCGAAACACTTCAGAAAACGCTTCCAGCAGCACCACACCCGAGCATAAGAGCCACTGACTCAGCTACCTAAATCAGCGCCTCCATTTCCAAGAGCAGCGACTCTGCCTTGACACTGGCACCTCAATCTATTTATGGATTGAAAACTAAAATCCACGCCTAATTCAGCTCCCCAACTAGAAGCGACTGGGACGACTCATGCCTGTGCATTACAATCTACTGCAGAATCCTCTCATAGCACAATCTCATACAAAGAGCAGAGTCACTGACTCAGCTACCCAAATCAGACACTCTATATCCAAGAAGAGTGGCCATTGTGAGTTGATTCTGCCTAAATCCTAGACGCTAATACAAACCACTATTTATAGGCAATAAAAACTGATAGTGGATTAGCCATACCTCTAAACTATAATAGTATGTGACTACCCAGGCCTTAACCTCGCTGCATTTCGCAATTCTCCACAACCCGCTTACAGCAGCATCATGCCCGAGGAGTAGAGCCACTGACTCAGCTACCCAAATCAGCGCCTCCATTTCCAAGAGCAGCGACTCTGCCTTGACCCTGAAAGCTCAGTCTATTTATTGATTATAAACTATGATCCAGGCCCAGTTCAGCTTCCCAACTATATGCGACTGGGACTACTCAATCCCCTTTATTACAATCCCCAGCAGAATCATCTCTTAGCACAATCTCATACAAAGAGCAGAGTTATTGACTCAGCTACCTAAATCAGACACTCTATATCCAAGAAGAGCGGCCATTGTGAGTTGATGCTGCCAAAATCCTAGACGCTAATACAAGCCACTATTTATAGATTATAAAAACTGATCCTGGATTCGCTATATCTCTAACGTATAATAGTATGCGACTTCTCAGCGCCAAACCGCCTTGCATTTCGCGTTTCGAAACACTTCAGAACACGGTTCCAGCAGTACCACACCCGAGGATAAGAGCCACTGACTCAGCTACCCAAATCAGTGCCTCCATTTCCAAGAGCAGCGACTCTGCCTTGACACTGGTACCTCAATCTATTTATGGATTCAAAATTAATTTCCACGCCCAATCCAGCTCCCCAACTAGAAGCGACTGGGACGACACAACCCTGTGCATTACAATCTACTGCAGAATCCTCTCATAGCACAATCTCATACAAAAAGCAGAGTCACTGACTCAGCTACCCAAATCAGACACTCTATATCCAAGAAGAGTGGCCATTGTGAGTTGATTCTGCCTAAATCGTAGACGCTAATACAAGCCACTATTTATAGACAATAAAATCTGATCATGGATTAGCCATACCTCTAACCTATAATAGTATGTGACTACCCAGCCCTTAACCCCGCTGCATTTTGTAACTCTCCACAACCCGCTTACAGCAGCATCATGCCCGAGGAGTAGAGACACTGACTCAGCTACCCAAATCAGCGCCTCCATTTCCAAAAGCAGTGACTCTGCCTTGACCCTGAAAGCTCAGTCTATTTATTGATTATAAACTATGATCCAGGTCCAGTTCAGCTTCCCAACTATATGCGACTGGGACTACTCAATCCCCTTTATTACAATCCACAGCAGAATCATCTCTTAGCACAATCTCATACAAAGAGCAGAGTTAGTGACTCAGCTACCTAAATCAGACACTCTATATCCAAGAAGAGCGGCCATTGTGAGTTGATTCTGCATAAATCCTAGATGCTAATTCAAGCCACTATTTATAGATTATAAAAACTGATCCTGGATTCGCTATATCTCTAACGTATAATAGTATGCGACTACTCAGCGCCAAACCGCCTTGCACTTCGCATTTCGAAACAGTTCAGAACACGCTTTCAGCAGTACCACACCCGAGGATAAGAGCCACTGACTCAGCTACCCAAATCAGCGCCTCCATTTCCAAGAGCAGCGACTCTGCCTTGACACTGGTACCTCAATCTATTTATGGATTAAAAACTAATATCCACGCCTAATTCAGCTCCCCAACTAGAAGCGACTGGGACGACACAACCCTGTGCATTACAATCTACTGCAGAATCCTCTCATAGCACAATCTCATACAAAAAGCAGAGTCACTGACTCAGCTACCCAAATCAGACACTCTATATCCAAGAAGAGTGGCCATTGTGAGTTGATTCTGCCTAAATCGTAGACGCTAATACTAGCCACTATTTATAGACAATAAAATCTGATCATGGATTAGCCATACCTCTAACCTATAATAGTATGTGACTACCCAGCCCTTAACCCCGCTGCATTTCGTAATTCTCCACAACCCGCTTACAGCAGCATCATGCCCGAGGAGTAGAGACACTGACTCAGCTACCCAAATCAGCGCCTCCATTTCCAAAAGCAGTGACTCTGCCTTGACCCTGAAAGCTCAGTCTATTTATTGATTATAAACTATGATCCAGGCCCAGTTCAGCTTCCCAACTATATGCGACTGGGACTACTCAATCCCCTGTATTACAATCCACAGCAGAATCATCTCTTAGCACAATCTCATACAAAGAGCAGAGTTAGTGACTCAGCTACCTAAATCAGACACTCTATATCCAAGAAGAGCGGCCATTGTGAGTTGATTCTGCCTAAATCATAGATGCTAATTCAAGCCACTATTTATAGATTATAAAAACTGATCCTGGATTCGCTATATCTCTAACGTATAATAGTATGCGACTACTCAGCGCCAAACCGCCTTGCATTTCGCATTTCGAAACACTTCAGAACACGCTTCCAGCAGTACCACACCCGAGGATAAGAGCCACTGACTCAGCTACCCAAATCAGCGCCTCCATTTCCAAGAGCAGCGACTCTGCCGTGACACTGGTATCTCAATCTATTTATGGATTAAAAACTAATATCCACGCCTAATAAAGCTACCCAACTAGAAGCGACTGGGACGACTCATCCCTGTGCATTACAATCTACTGCAGAATCCTCTCATAGCACAATCTCATACAAAGAGCAGAGTCACTGACTCAGCTACCCAAATCAGACACTCTATATCCAAGAAGAGTGGCCATTGTGAGTTGATTCTGCCTAAATCCTAGACGCTAATACAAGCCACTATTTATAGACAATAAAAACTGATTGTGGATTAGCCATACCTCTAACCTATAATAGTATGTGACTACCCAGCCCTTAACCCCGCTGCATTTCGTAATTCTCCACAACCCGCTTACAGCAGTATCATGCCCGAGGAGTAGAGCCACTGACTCAGCTACCCAAATCAGCGCCTCCGTTTCCAAGAGCAGCGACTCTGCCTTGACCCTGAAAGCTCAGTCTATTTATTGATTATAAACTATGATCCAGGCCCAGTTCAGCTTCCCAACTATATGCGACTGGGACTACTCAATCCCCTTTATTACAATCCACAGCAGAATCATCTCATAGCACAATCTCATACAAAGAGCAGAGTTAATGACTCAGCTACCTAAATCAGACACTCTATATCCAAGAAGAGCGGCCATTGAGAGTTGATTCTGCCAAAATACTAGACGCTAATACAAGCCACTATTTATAGATTATAAAAACTGATCCTGGATTCGCTATATCTCTAACGTATAATAGTATGCGACTTCTCAGCGCCAAACCGCCTTGCATTTCGCGTTTCGAAACACTTCAGAACACGCTTCCAGCAGTACCACACCCGAGGATAAGAGCCACTGACTCAGCTACCCAAATCAGTGCCTCCATTTCCAAGAGCAGCGACTCAGCCTTGACACTGGTACCTCAATCTATTTATGGATTCAAAATTAATATCCACACCCAATTCAGCTCCCAAACTAGAAGCAACTGGGACGACTCAACCCTGTGCATTACAATCTACTGCAGAATCCTCTCATAGAACAATCTCATACAAAGAGCAGAGTCACTGACTCAGCTACCCAAATCAGACACTCTATATCCAAGAAGAGTGGGCATTGTGAGTTGATTCTGCCTAAATCCTAGACGCTAATACAAGCCACTATTTATAGACAATAAAAACTGATCGTGGATTAGCCATACCTCTAACCTATAATAGTATATGACTACCCAGCCCTTAACCCCTCTGCATTTCGTAACTCTCCACAACCCGCTTACAGCAGCATCATGCCCGAGGAGTAGAGCCACTGACTCAGCTACCCAAATCAGCGCCTCCATTTCCAAAAGCAGCAACTCTGCCTTGACCCTGAAAGCTCAGTCTATTTATTGATTATAAACTATGATCCAGGCCCAGTTCAGCTTCCCAACTATATGCGACTGGGACTACTAAATTCCCTTTATTACAATCCACAGCAGAATCCTCTCATAGCACAATCTCATACAAAGAGCAGAGTTACTGACTCAGCTACCTAAATCAGACACTCTATATCCAAGAAGACCGGCCATTGTGAGTTGATTCTGCCTAAATCCTAGACGCTAATTCAATCCACTATTTACAGATTATAAAAACTGATCCTGGATTCGCTATATCTCTAACGTATAATAGTATGCGACTACTCAGCGCCAAACCGCCTTGCATTTCGCATTTCGAAACACTTCAGAACACGCTTCCAGCAGTACCACACCCGAGGATAAGAGCCACTGACTCAGCTACCCAAATCAGCGCCTCCATTTCCAAGAGCAGCGACTCTGCCTTGACACTGGTACCTCAATCTATTTATGGATTAAAAACTAATATCCACGCCTAATTCAGCTCCCCAACTAGAAGCGACTGGGACGACTCATCCCTGTGCATTACAATCTACTGCAGAATCCTCTCATACAAAGAGCAGAGTGACTGACTCAGCTACCCAAATCAGACACTCTATATCCAAGAAGAGTGGCCATTGTGAGTTGATTCTGCCTAAATCCTAGACGCTAATACAAGCCACTATTTATAGACAATAAAAACTGATCGTGGATTAGCCATACCTCTAACCTATAATAGTATGTGACTACTCAGCCCTTAACCCCGCTGCATTTCGTAACTCTCCACAACCCGCTTACAGCAGCATCATGCCCGAGGAATAGAGCCACTGACTCAGCTACCCAAATCAGCGCCTCCATTTCCAAGAGCAGCGACTCTGCCTTGACCCTAAAAGCTCAGTCTATTTATTGATTATAAACTATGATCCAGGCCCAGTTCAGGTTCCTAACTATATGCGACTGGGACTACTCAATCCCCTTTATTACAATCCACAGCAGAATCATCTCTTAGCACAATCTCATACAAAGAGCAGAGTTACTCACTCAGCTACCTAAATCAGACACTCTATATACAAGAAGAGTGGCCATTGTGAGTTGATTCTGCCTAAATCCTAGACGCTAATACAAGCCACTATTTATAGACAATAAAAACTGATCGTGGATTAGCCATACCTCTAACCTATAATAGTATGTGACTACCCAGCCCTTAACCCCGCTGCATTTCGTAATTCCCCACAACCCGCTTACAGCAGCATCATGCCCGAGGAGTAGAGCCACTGACTCAGCTACCCAAATCAGCGCCTTCATTTCCAAGAGCAGCGACTCTGCCTTGACCCTGAAAGCTCAGTCTATTTATTGATTATAAACTATGATCCAGGCCCATTTCAGCTTCCCAACTATATGCGACTGGGACTACTCAATCCCCTTTATTACAATCCACAGCAGAATCATCTCTTAGCACAATCTCATACAAAGAGCAGAGTTAATGACTCAGCTACCTAAATCAGACACTCTATATCCAAGAAGAGCGGCCATTGTGAGTTGATTCTGCCAAAATCCTAGACGCTAATACAAGACACTATTTATAGACAATAAAAACTGATCCTGGATTCGCTATATCTCTAACGTATAATAGTATGCGACTTCTCAGCGCCAAACCGCCTTGCATTTCGCGTTTCGAAACACTTCAGAACACGCTTCCAGCAGTACCATACCCTAAATAAGAGCCACTGACTCAGCTACCCAAATCAGTGCCTCCATTTCCATGAGCAGCGACTCTGCCTTGACACTGGTACCTCAATCTATTTATGGATTCAAAATTAATATCCACGCCTAATTCAGCTCCCCAACTAGAAGCAACTGGGACGACTGAACCCTGTGCATTACAATCTACTGCAGAATCCTCTCATAGAACAATCTCATACAAAGAGCAGAGTCACTGATTTAGCTACCCAAATCAGACACTCTATATCCAAGAAGAGTGGGCATTGTGAGTTGATTCTGCCTAAATCCTAGACGCTAATACAAGCCACTATTTATAGACAATAAAAACTGATCGTGGATTAGCCATACCTCTAACCTATAATATTATGTGACTACCCAGCCCTTAACCCCGCTGCATTTCGTAACTCTCCACAACCCGCTTACAGCAGCATCATGCCCGAGGAGTAGAGCCACTGACTCAGCTACCCAAATCAGCGCCTCCATTTCCAAAAGCAGCGACTCTGCCTTGACCCTGAAAGCTCAGTCTATTTATTGATTATAAACTATGATCCAGGCCCAGTTCAGCTTCCCAACTATATGCGACTGGGACTACTAAATCCCCTTTATTACAATCCACAGCAGAATCCTCTCATAGCACAATCTCATACAAAGAGCAGAGTTACTGACTCAGCTACCTAAATCAGACACTCTATATCCAAGAAGACCGGCCATTGTGAGTTGATTCTGCCTAAATCCTAGACGCTATTTCAATCCACTATTTATAGATTATAAAAACTGATCCTGGATTCGCTATATCTCTAACGTATAATAGTATGCGACTACTCAGCGCCAAACCGCCTTGCATTTCGCATTTCGAAACACTTCAGAACACGCTTCCAGCAGTACCACACCCGAGGATAAGAGCCACTGACTCAGCTACCCAAATCAGCGCCTCCATTTCCAAGAGCAGCGACCCTGCCTTGACACTGGTACCTCAATCTATTTATGGATTAAAAACTAATATCCACGCCTAATTCAGCTCCCCAACTAGAAGCGACTGGGACGACTAATCCCTGTGCATTACAATCTACTGCAGAATCCTCTCATAGCACAATCTCATACAAAGAGCAGAGTGACTGACTCAGCTACCCAAATCAGACACTCTATATCCAAGAAGAGTGGCCATTGTGAGTTGATTCTGCCTAAATCCTAGACGCTAATACAAGCCACTATTTATAGACAATAAAAACTGATCGTGGATTAGCCATACCTCTAACCTATAATAGTATGTGACTACTCAGCCCTTAACCCCGCTGCATTTCGTAACTCTCCACAACCCGCTTACAGCAGCATCATGCCCGAGGAATAGAGCCACTGACTCAGCTACCCAAATCAGCGCCTCTATTTCCAAGAGCAGCGACTCTGCCTTGACCCTAAAAGCTCAGTCTATTTATTGATTATAAACTATGATCCAGGCCCAGTTCAGGTTCCCAACTATATGTGACTGGGACTACTCAATCCCCTTTATTACAATCCACAGCAGAATCATCTCTTAGCACAATCTCATACAAAGAGCAGAGTTACTGACTCAGCTACCTAAATCAGACACTCTATATACAAGAAGAGTGGCCATTGTGAGTTGATTCTGCCTAAATCCTAGACGCTAATACAAGTCACTATTTATAGACAATAAAAACTGATCGTGGATTAGCCATACCTCTAACCTATAATAGTATGTGACTACCCAGCCCTTAACCCCGCTGCATTTCGTAATTCCCCACAACCCGCTTACAGCAGCATCATGCCCGAGGAGTAGAGCCACTGACTCAGCTACCCAAATCAGCGCTTCCATTTCCAAGAGCAGCGACTCTGCCTTGACCCTGAAAGCTCAGTCTATTTATTGATTATAAACTATGATCCAGTCCCAGTTTAGCTTCCCAACTATATGTGAATGGGACTACTCAATCCCCTTTATTACAATCCACAGCAGAATCATCTCTTAGCACAATCTCATACAAAGAGCAGAGTTACTGACTCAGCTACCTAAATCAGACACTCTATATCCAAGACGAGCGGCCATTGTGAGTTGATTCTGCCTATATTCTAGACGCTAATACAAGCCACTATTTATAGATTATAAAAACTGATCCTGGATTCACTATATCTCTAACGTATAATAGTATGCGACAACTCAGCGCCAAACCGCCTTGCATTTCGCATTGCGAAACACTTCAGAACACGCTTTTAGCAGTACCACACCCGAGGATAAGAGCCACCGACTCAGCTACCCAAATCAGCGCCTCCATTTCCAAGAGCAGCGACTCTGCCTTGACACTGGTACCTCAATCTATTTATGGATTAAAAACTAATATCCACGCCTAGTTCAGCTCCCCAACTAGAAGCGACTGGGACGACTCAACCCTGTGCATTATAATCTACTGCAGAATCCTCTCATAGCACAATCTCATACAAAGAGCAGAGTCACTGACTCAGCTACCCAAATCAGACACTCTATATCCAAGAAGAGTGGCCATTGTGAGTTGATTCTGCCTAAATCCTAGACGCTAATACAAGCCACTATTTATAGACAATAAAAACTGATCGTGGATTAGCCATACCTCTAACCTATAATAGTATGTGACTACCCAGCCCTTAACCCCGCTGCATTTCGTAACTCTCCACAACCCGCTTACAGCAGCATCATGCCCGAGGAGTAGAGCCACTGACTCAGCTACCCAAATCAGTGCCTCCATTTCCAAGAGCAGCGACTCTGCCTTGACCCTAAAAGCTCAGTCTATTTATTGATTATAAACTATGATCCAGGCTCAGTTCAGGTTCCTAACTATATGCGACTGGGACTCCTCAATCCCCTTTATTACAATCCACAGCAGAATCCTCTCTTAGCACAATCTCATACAAAGAGCAGAGTTACTGACTCAGCTACCTAAATCAGACACTCTATATATAAGAAGAGCGGCCATTGTGAGTTGATTCTGCCTAAATCCTAGACGCTAATTCAATCCACTATTTATAGATTATAAAAACTGATCCTGGATTCGCTATATCTCTAACGTATAATAGTATGCGACTACTCAGCGCCAAACCGCCTTGCATTTCGCATTTCGAAACACTTCAGAAAGCGCTTCCAGCAGCACCACACCCGAGCATAAGAGCCACTGACTCAGCTACCTAAATCAGCGCCTCCATTTCCAAGAGCAGCGACTCTGCCTTGACACTGGTACCTCAATCTATTTATGGATTGAAAACTAAAATCCACGCCTAATTCAGCTCCCCAACTAGAAGCGACTGGGACAACTCATCCCTGTGCATTACAATCTACTGCAGAATCCTCTCATAGCACAATCTCATACAAAGAGCAGAGTCACTGACTCAGCTACCCAAATCAGACACTCTATATCCAAGAAGAGTGGCCATTGTGAGTTGATTCTGCCTAAATCCTAGACGCTAATACAAACCACTATTTATAGGCAATAAAAACTGATAGTGGATTAGCCATACCTCTAACCTATAATAGTATGTGACTACCCAGCCCTTAACCTCGCTGCATTTCGCAATTCTCCACAACCCGCTTACAGCAGCATCATGCCCGAGGAGTAGAGCCACTGACTCAGCTACCCAAATCAGCGCCTCCATTTCCAAGAGCAGCAACTCAACCTTGACCCTGAAAGCTCAGTCTATTTATTGATTATAAACTATGATCCAGTCCCAGTTCAGCTTCCCAACTATATGCGACTGGGACTACTCAATCCCCTTTATTACAATCCACAGCAGAATCATCTCTTAGCACAATCTCATACAAAGAGCAGAGTTACTGACTCAGCTACCTAAATCAGACACTCTATATCCAAGAAGAGCGGCCATTGTGAGTTGATTCTGCCTAAATCCTAGACGCTAATACAAGCCACTATTTATAGATTATAAAAACTGATCCTGGATTCGCTATAACTCAAACGTATAATAGTATGCGACTACTCAGCGCCAAACCGCCTTGCATTTTGCATTTCGAAACACTTCAGAACACGCTTCCAGCAGTACCACACCAGAGGATAAGAACCACTGACTCAGGTACCCAAATTAGCGCCTCCATTTCCAAGAGCAGCGACTCTGCCTTGACACTGGTACCTCAATCTATTTATGGATTCAAAATTAATATCCACGCCCAATCCAGCTCCCCAACTAGAAGCGACTGGGACGACTCATCCCTGTGCATTACAATCTACTGCAGAATCCTCTCATAGCACAATCTCATACAAAAAGCAGAGTCACTGACTCAGCTACCCAAATCAGACACTCTATATCCAAGAAGAGTGGCCATTGTGAGTTGATTCTGCCTAAATCGTAGACGCTAATACAAGCCACTGTTTATAGAAAATAAAATCTGATCATGGATTAGCCATACCTCTAACCTATAATAGTATGTGACTACCCAGCCCTTAACCCCGCTGCATTTTGTAATTCTCCACAACCCGCTTACAGCAGCATCATGCCCGAGGAGTAGAGACACTGACTCAGCTACCCAAATCAGCGCCTCCATTTCCAAAAGCAGTGACTCTGCCTTGACCCTGAAAGCTCAGTCTATTTATTGATTATAAACTATGATCCAGGCCCAGTTCAGCTTCCCAACTATATGCGACTGGGACTACTCAATCCCCTTTATTACAATCCACAGCAGAATCATCTCTTAGCACAATCTCATACAAAGAGCAGAGTTAGTGACTCAGCTACCTAAATCAGACACTCTATATCCAAGAAGAGCGGCCATTGTGAGTTGATTCTGCCTAAATCCTAGATGCTAATTCAAGCTACTATTTATAGATTATAAAAACTGATCCTGGATTCGCTATATCTCTAACGTATAATAGTATGCGACTACTCAGCGCCAAACCGCCTTGCATTTCGCATTTCGAAACACTTCAGAACACGCTTCCAGCAGTACCACACCCGAGGATAAGAGCCACTGACTCAGCTACCCAAATCAGCGCCTCCATTTCCAAGAGCAGCGACTCTGCCGTGACACTGGTATCTCAATCTATTTATGGATTAAAAACTAATATCCACGCCTAATAAAGCTACCCAACTAGAAGCGACTGGGACGACTCATCCCTGTGCATTACAATCTACTGCAGAATCCTCTCATAGCACAATCTCATACAAAGAGCAGAGTCACTGACTCAGCTACCCAAATCAGACACTCTATATCCAAGAAGAGTGGCCATTGTGAGTTGATTCTGCCTAAATCCTAGACGCTAATACAAGCCACTATTTATAGACAATAAAAACTGATCGTGGATTAGCCATACCTCTTACCTATAATAGTATGTGACTACCCAGCCCTTAACCCCGCTGCATTTCGTAATTCTCCACAATCCGCTTACAGCAGTATCATGCCCGAGGAGTAGAGCCACTGACTCAGCTACCCAAATCAGCGCCTCCGTTTCCAAGAGCAGCGACTCTGCCTTGACCCTGAAAGCTCAGTCTATTTATTGATTATAAACTATGATCCAGGCCCAGTTCAGCTTCCCAACTATATGCGACTGGGACTACTCAATCCCCTTTATTACAATCCACAGCAGAATCATCTCTTAGCACAATCTCATACAAAGAGCAGAGTTAATGACTCAGCTACCTAAATCAGACACTCTATATCCAAGAAGTGCGGCCATTGTGAGTTGATTCTGACAAAATCCTAGACGCTAATACAAGCCACTATTTATAGATTATAAAAACTGATCCTGGATTCGCTATATCTCTAACGTATAATAGTATGCGACTTCTCAGCGCCAAACCGCCTTGCATTTCGCGTTTCGAAACACTTCAGAACACGCTTCCAGCAGTACCACACCCGAGGATAAGAGCCACTGACTCAGCTACCCAAATCAGTGCCTCCATTTCCAAGAGCAGCGACTCTGCCTTGACACTGGTACCTCAATCTATTTATGGATTCAAAATTAATATCCACACCCAATTCAGCTCCCCAACTAGAAGCAACTGGGACGACTCAACCCTGTGCATTACAATCTACTGCAGAATCCTCTCATAGAACAATCTCATACAAAGAGCAGAGTCACTGACTCAGCTACCCAAATCAGACACTCTATATCCAAGAAGAGTGGGCATTGTGAGTTGATTCTGCCTAAATCCTAGACGCTAATACAAGCCACTATTTATAGACAATATAAACTGATCGTGGATTAGCCATACCTCTAACCTATAATAGTATGTGACTACCCAGCCCTTAACCCCGCTGCATTTCGTAACTCTCCACAACCCGCTTAAAGCAGCATCATGCCCGAGGAGTAGAGCCACTGGCTCAGCTACCCAAATCAGCGCCTCCATTTCCAAAAGCAGCAACTCTGCCTTGACCCTGAAAGCTCAGTCTATTTATTGATTATAAACTATGATCCAGGCCCAGTTCAGCTTCCCAACTATATGCGACTGGGACTACTAAATCCCCTTTATTACAATCCACAGCAGAATCCTCTCATAGCACAATCTCATACAAAGAGCAGAGTTACTGACTCAGCTACCTAAATCAGACACTCTATATCCAAGAAGACCGGCCATTGTGAGTTGATTCTGCCTAAATCCTAGACGCTAATTCAATCCACTATTTATAGATTATAAAAACTGATCCTGGATTCGCTATATCTCTAACGTATAATAGTATGCGACTACTCAGCGCCAAACCGCCTTGCATTTCGCATTTCGAAACACTTCAGAACACGCTTCCAGCAGTACCACACCCGAGGATAAGAGCCACTGACTCAGCTACCCAAATCAGCGCCTCCATTTCCAAGAGCAGCGACTTTGCCTTGACACTGGTACCTCAATCTATTTATGGATTAAAAACTAATATCCACGCCTAATTCAGCTCCCCAACTAGAAGCGACTGGGACGACTCATCCCTGTGCATTACAATCTACTGCAGAATCCTCTCATACAAAGAGCAGAGTGACTGACTCAGCTACCCAAACCAGACACTCTATATCCAAGAAGAGGGGCCATTGTGAGTTGATTCTGCCTAAATCCTAGACGCTAATACAAGCCACTATTTATAGACAATAAAAACTGATCGTGGATTAGCCATACCTCTAACCTATAATAGTATGTGACTACTCAGCCCTTAACCCCGCTGCATTTCGTAACTCTCCACAACCCGCTTACAGCAGCATCATGCCCGAGGAATAGAGCCACTGACTCAGCTACCCAAATCAGCGCCTCCATTTCCAAGAGCAGCGACTCTGCCTTGACCCTAAAAGCTCAGTCTATTTATTGATTATAAACTATGATCCAGGCCCAGTTCAGGTTCCCAACTATATGCGACTGGGACTACTCAATCCCCTTTATTACAATCCACAGCAGAATCATCTCTTAGCACAATCTCATACAAAGAGCAGAGTTACTGACTCAGCTACCTAAATCAGACACTCTATATACAAGAAGAGTGGCCATTGTGAGTTGATTCTGCCTAAATCCTAGACGCTAATACAAGCCACTATTTATAGACAATAAAAACTGATCGTGGATTAGCCATACCTCTAACCTATAATAGTATGTGACTACCCAGCCCTTAACCCCGCTGCATTTCGTAATTCCCCACAACCCGCTTACAGCAGCATCATGCCCGAAGAGTAGAGCCACTGACTCAGCTACCCAAATCAGCGCCTCCATTTCCAAGAGCAGCGACTCTGCCTTGACCCTGAAAGCTCAGTCTATTTATTGATTATAAACTATGATCCAGTCCCAGTTCAGCTTCCCAACTATATGTGAATGGGACTACTCAATCCCCTTTATTACAATCCACAGCAGAATCATCTCTTAGCACAATCTGATACAAAGAGCAGAGTTACTGACTCAGCTACCTAAATCAGACACTCTATATCCAAGACGAGCGGCCATTGTGAGTTGATTCTGCCTATATTCTAGACGCTAATACAAGCCACTATTTATAGATTATAAAAACTGATCCTGGATTCACTATATCTCTAACGTATAATAGTATGCGACTACTCAGCGCCAAACCGCCTTGCATTTCGCATTTCGAAACACTTCAGAACACGCTTTCAGCAGTACCACACCCGAGGATAAGAGCCACTGACTCAGCTACCCAAATCAGCGCCTCCATTTCCAAGAGCAGCGACTCTGCCTTGACACTGGTACCTCAATCTATTTATGGATTAAAAACTAATATCCACGCCTAGTTCAGCTCCCCAACTAGAAGCGACTGGGACGACTCAACCCTGTACATTACAATCTACTGCAGAATCCTCTCATAGCACAATCTCATACAAAGAGCAGAGTCACTGACTCAGCTACCCAAATCAGACACTCTATATCCAAGAAGAGTGGCCATTGTGAGTTGATTCTGCCTAAATCCTAGACGCTAATACAAGCCACTATTTATAGACAATAAAAACTGATCGTGGATTAGCCATACCTCTAACCTATAATAGTATGTGACTACCCAGCCCTTAACCCCGCTGCATTTCGTAATTCTCCACAACCCGTTACAGAGTTACTGACTCAGCTACCTAAATCAGACACTCTATATCCAAGACGAGCGGCCATTGTGATTCTGCCTATATTCTAGACGCTAATACAAGCCACTATTTATAGATTATAAAAACTGATCCTGGATTCACTATGGGCCTCATGTAGGTAGCCAAATACCGGTCGGTAACGGCCGATTTTCGGTAAATATGCCGTTACCGACCGGTATTCAGACAAGTGAGATGTAGGAGTCCCAAAACCAATTTTCGGTAAATATGAGGCGGTAAATACCGATTCATATTTACCGAATTCCAAAATACCGATTCAGAGTTACCGAATACATAATTAACGAATCGGTAAATATGAAGTGGTAAATACGAAGTGGTAAAAACTGAAAATGACATGTAGGAGCACTCGGTAATTAAGAAATCCAAGAAAATCGGTAAATTAGAGTCGGTAATTAACACGGATTGAAAGCAGGTGGTAACCATCAACAATGCATATGAGCAATCCCAAAATGCTACAGCGTGGACAACATGGCCGCTATGTACGTCATTGCAAGGCGCCTACCTCTACAGGCAGCAGGACTGAGGGTGTGGCGACGGGAGGAACAAATCTACAGACAGCGCATCACACTATTCCAGCTGACTGATGCAGAGATACATGAGAGGTACAGGCTAGACCCCGAAACCATCATGGACTTAATCAGGGACCTACAGCCACTCCTGGACCATCCAATAAGAAGGGCGCACGCCATACCCCCACATGTGCAGGTGCTCTGCAGCCTACATCTGCTGGCATCCGGCAGTTATCAGGTGGTGATAGCTGCGGTGGGTGGGGTATCCCAGAGTTGCCTGTCACGTTTCTTCAGGAAGTTCCTGGATGCCATGATGCAGAGAATGCACCACTACATAAGCTTCCCAAACACACAGGCTGCACTGCAGAAAACAAAAACAGACTTTTATCACATGGCACAGTTCCCCCATGTCATCGGCTGTATTGATGGTACACACATCCCAATCTGTCCACCAGCTGATACAGAGCACATCTACAGGAACAGGAAGTCCACCCACTCCATCAATGTGCAGGTGATCTGTGATGCAGGGAACATCATCACAGATATTGTTGCAAAGTTTCCTGGGAGCACCCACGACTCTTACATCTTCCAGAATAGTGGGATCTACACACGACTGAGTGCCGGAGAATTCGGAGAGGGATACCTGCTAGGTAAGTAACAGTGACGCCCCTTGAAACCTGCAAATCATAGTGCATAGAGGCATGTTACTGATGGTTCCCTTTTACTCATCCAGGCGACAGTGCATATGCATGCCGGTCATTCATCCTCACTCCCTACCTACACCCAGCAACCCAGAGTGAGAGACGATACAACGTGGCACACAAAACAACACGCAATGTGGTGGAGCGCACGTTTGGACTACTGAAGAGCAGGTTCCGCTGCCTGCACAAGAGCGGAGGCGCACGCCAGTACAAACCCATCACCTGCTGCAAGATTATTGCCACTTGTGCAATGCTGCACAACCTTGCCACGAAAAAAGGTACAGATGTGGAACTGACATATTTTGAGGACAACGAGGATGAGTCAGGCCAGCCAGAGGGCAACGCAGCTAGAGTGCCAACTGCAATCGATGGGAGAGAGAGATGGGCAGATATCACATGCAACTATTTCTGAGTAAGTAAGGGGACACAGCGAGTTGTGAGAAGTCCTGACGTAGTTTTAATGTGGCACCACGCCATGAACACATGAACAGGCCAATCTGGCAATATACCATCTATACAAGGAGTATGTCCAGGGTTACGTCACCCAATGGGAAGTGGCTAAGCAGGGCTACATCAATGTTTGCGCATACGCGCTGCAGTGGTGGATTGCACGGCCTGTGCATCCTCACTGGAGCCAACCCCAAGCCGCCTGCTGCTCCTGCGTGCTTCTGGGACGGGGGGTGTGATGCTGCTGCTGGTGTCGATGCTCTCCGCAGCATCCCCTGCAGCAGTTGTCGACGCCTGACTAGTCAATAGCACCCCTAGTGCACTTGTCACCTGCACCATCCCCCGAGACAGGTCGCTGCAGCACTGTGTTAGGCCCTCCTGCATCGTCACAGAGCGCCGGCACAGTAGAGAAGTCGCAGTTGCCAGACGGTTGAGTGCCCTGCTGGTAGTGTCCCTTCTCTGGCGTTCCCGGCGCCGTGCTTCGATGTCAGCATCTAATTTGCTGCACAACTGCTGGATTGACTGGGACATGTCCCGAATGCCCGCAGCCATGCCGCTAATGTTGGTGTCCATGTTGACTAATGTTGTCTTCATCACCCGCATGTGCCTCTGGACTGACATGACTGCCTTTGATTGCAGGCGCTGTTGCTTCAACATTTGGCCCTCGAGCCCCAAGAAGACACCATGGCCGTCAGTGGGTGCTGGTGGACTCTGGACACGCGACCTGCGGCGCCCTCTTGCTTCCGTCTGTGCTGCCTGTGAGGTGTGGGGCACAGTGGCATGGCTCCCTTCCTGGGGCCCGGTGCGGTCTTCTGGGCCCATGCTGTCGTCTGACGAGGTGTCTAAGGCTCGTAGCCTGGCTGCTGGACGCCTCCTCATTCTCACACCTGCAAGCGGAGATGTGGCCGGTGATTCGAACATGAGTGGCGATGCTGGCTCTGGTGGTGGTGATGCTGGCTCTCGGTGAGGTGATGCTGGCTCTGTGTGCGGCGAGGCTGGCTGTGTTGGTGGTGCGGCTGCCAGTGGGCCTGCTCCCTGGTCTGAACTGGTGCTGGCTAGAGGTGATTTATGTGGCCGGTGTGCCGTCTCTCCTGCAGCATGCCCTGTCCTGCATGATGTCACATCTGTGGACAGAAATACAACATTGGCTCAGTGTCCCCGAAGGGCTGCATTGCATGCGTCACAATAAATCATTTCACATTCCAATATGTCCCCTGTCTCCTTGTGCCTCGAGTGCGTGACATGCCTTGTTGCCCTGTAACATTTACGTCATGGTTAGTGTTGCCCTGACTACATCTCCCGGAATGCATTGCCTGTCTGCACTGACACGTGTGGACTGCAGTGTGATTCTCGTTTCACAATGGGGGATGTGGGATAGGGGTAGGGGGGGGCTACATTGCTGTGCTTTCGTCTTACCTTGGTGTGTTGCGGCTCTGGCAGAGCTGTCGGCGTCCCCAAGACCCACGACGCTCTCTTGCTCGATTGTGGCCGCCACCAGCTCCTCCAGTTCGGTGAGGGCAGGTGCCCTGTTGGTTCCACCTCCGGTCTGGCTGGCCTCCTTCTGGATGTCGCCCATCTTCCTCTTGGTTACAATCCGGAGGTCATACCAGCGCTTTTTGAGGACCTCAATGTCCCTGTGGGTCACTCCCACAGCATTGACCTGCGCCTGGATGGCCAGCCATATGTTGCGCTTTTCGGCCTCAGGCACTTGCAGGGATTGCCTTCCAAACAGCTTCTGGTGCTGCTTCACCACCTCCTCCACCAGCACCTGGAGTTCCTTGGGGCTAAATTTCAGCTTCCTCCTCCTTTCCCCTCCGTCTTTCTGTGTTCTCTGGCTGGACATGCTGTTCGTTTACCCGCTCGCACATGCAACGGCTCCCTGCCTCTCCTCTGCACTCCAAGCTTCTCCAGGGTCGGCTAATTATGTACACCTGCCTGGGTGTGGCCACTTCGGCTAATTATGTACACCTGCCTGGGTGTGGGCACTTCCTGGTTGGGTGGGCTGTCGTTGCACTGGATTAGCTGTTTCGTCAAGTCATGTGATTTGATTTACCGAATCCGTACATACCGATTCGGTATTTTCCGATTCGGTAAATACCACCTCGGTATTTACCGATTCGGTAAATAACACCTCGGTATTTACCGAATCGGTAAATACCACCTCGGTATTTACCGATTCGGTGAATTCCGATTCGTGATTACCGAATGTTACCGAATCGGTAACTGTTACCGAATTTTTACCTACATTTTACTTACCGATTCTAATTTACCGATTCGGTACGGCTCGGTATTTAAGAACCGGTAAAATTTATTTACCTACATGAGGCCCTATATCTCTAATGTATATTAGTATGCGACTACTCAGCGCCAAACCGCCTTGCATTTCGCATTTCGAAACACTTCAGAACACGCTTTCAGCAGTACCACACCCGAGGATAAGAGCCACTGACTCAGCTACCCAAATCAGCGCCTCCATTTCCAAGAGCAGCGACTCTGCCTTGACAGTGGTACCTCAATCTATTTATGGATTAAAAACTAATATCCATGCCTAATTCAGCCCCCCAACTAGAAGCGACTGGGACGACTCAACCCTGTGCATTACAATCTACTGCAGAATCCTCTCATAGCACAATCTCATACAAAGAGCAGAGTCACTGACTCAGCTCCCCAAATCAGACACTCTATATCCAAGAAGAGTGGCCATTGTGAGTTGATTCTGCCTAAATCCTAGACGCTAATACAAGCCACTATTTATAGACAATAAAAACTGATCGTGGATTAGCCATACCTCTAACCTATAATAGTATGTGACTACCCAGCCCTTAACCCCGCTGCATTTCGTAATTCTCCACAACCCGCTTACAGCAGCATCATGCCCGAGGAGTAGAGCCACTGACTCAGCTACTCAACTCAGCGCCTCCATTTCCAAGAGCAGCGACTCTGCCTTGACCCTGAAAGCTCAGTCTATTTATTGATTATAAACTATGATCCAGGCCCAGTTCAGGTTCCCAACTATATGCGACTGGGACTACTCAATCCCCTTTATTACAATCCACAGCAGAATCATCTCTTAGCACAATCTCATACAAAGAGCAGAGTTACTGACTCAGCTACCTAAATCAGACACTCTATATCCAAGAAGAGCGGCCATTGTGAGTTGATTCTGCCTAAATCCTAGACGCTAATACAAGCCACTATTTATAGATTATAAAAACTGATCCTGGATTCGCTATAACTCTAACGTATAATAGTATGCGACTACTCAGCGCCAAACCGCCTTGCATTTTGCATTTCGAAACACTTCAGAACTCGCTTCCAGCAGTACCACACCCGAGGATAAGAGCCACTGACTCAGCTACCCAAATCAGCGCCTCCATTTCCAAGAGCAGCGACTCTGCCTTGACACTGGTACCTCAATCTCTTTATGGATTCAAAATTAATATCCACGCCCAATTCAGCTCCCCAACAAGAAGCGACTGGGACGACACAACCCTGTGCATTACAATCTACTGCAGAATCCTCTCATAGCACAATCTCATACAAAGAGCAGAGTCACTGACTCAGCTACCCAAATCAGACACTCTATATCCAAGAAGAGTGGCCATTGTGAGTTGATGCTGCCTAAATCGTAGACGCTAATACAAGCCACTATTTATAGACAATAAAATCTGATCATGGATTAGCCATACCTCTAACCTATAATAGTATGTGACTACCCAGCCCTTAACCCCGCTGCATTTCGTAATTCTCCACAACCCGCTTACAGCAGCATCATGCCCGAGGAGTAGAGCCACTGACTCAGCTACCCAAATCAGCGCCTCCATTTCCAAGAGCAGCGACTCTGCCTTGACCCTGAAAGCTCAGTCTATTTATTGATTATAAACTATGATCCAGGCCCAGTTCAGCTTCCCAACTATATGCGACTGGGACTACTCAATCCCCTTTATTACAATCCACAGCAGAATCATCTCTTAGCACAATCTCATACAAAGAGCAGAGTTACTGACTCAGCTACCTAAATCAGACACTCTATATCCAAGAAGAGCGGCCATTGTGAGTTGATTCTGCCAAAATCCTAGACGCTAATACAAGCCACTATTTATAGATTATAAAAACTGATCCTGGATTCGCTATATCTCTAACGTATAATAGTATGCGACTTCTCAGCGCCAAACCGCCTTGCATTTCGCGTTTTGAAACACTTCAGAACACGCTTCCAGCAGTACCACACTCGAGGATAAGAGCCACTGACTCAGCTACCCAAATCAGTGCCTCCATTTCCAAGAGCAGCGACTCTGCCTTGACACTGGTACCTCAATCTATTTATGGATTCAAAATTAATATCCACGGCCAATTCAGCTCCCCAACTAGAAGCGACTGGGACGACTCAACCCTGTGCATTACAATCTACTGCAGAATCCTCTCATAGCACAATCTCATACAAAGAGCAGAGTGACTGACTCAGCTACCCAAATCAGACACTCTATATCCAAGAAGAGTGGCCATTGTGAGTTGATTCTGCCTAAATCCTAGACGCTAATACAAGCCACTATTTATAGACAATAAAAACTGATCGTGGATTAGCCATACCTCTAACCTATAATAGCATGTGACTACTCAGCCCTTAACCCCGCTGCATTTCGTAACTCTCCACAACCCGCTTACAGCAGCATCATGCCCGAGGAGTAGAGCCACTGACTCAGCTACCTAAATCAGGGCCTCCATTTCCAAGAGCAGCGACTCTGCCTTGACCCTAAAAGCTCAGTCTATTTATTGATTATAAACTATGATCCAGGCCCAGTTCAGGTTCCCAACTATATGCGACTGGGACTACTCAATCCCCTTTATTACAATCCACAGCAGAATCATCTCTTAGCACAATCTCATACAAAGAGCAGAGTCACTGACTCAGCTACCTAAATCAGACACTCTATATACAAGAAGAGCGGCCATTGTGAGTTGATTCTGCCTAAATCCTAGATGCTAATATAAGCAACTATTTAAAGATTATAAAAACTGATCCTGGATTCGCTATATCTCTAACGTATAATAGTATGCGACTACTCAGCGCCAAACCGCCTTGCATTTCGCATTTGGAAACACTTCAGAACGCGCTTCCAGCAGCACCACACCCGAGCATAAGAGCCACTGACTCAGCTACCTAAATCAGCGCCTCCATTTCCAAGAGCAGCGACTCTGCCTTGACACTGGTACCTCAATCTATTTATGGATTGAAAACTAAAATAAACGCCTAATTCAGCTCCCCATCTAGAAGCGACTGGGACGACTCATCCCTGTGCATTACAATCTACTGCAGAATCCTCTCATAGAACAATCTCATACAAAGAGCAGAGTCACCGACTCAGCTACCCAAATCAGACACTCTATATCCAAGAAGAGTGGCCATTGTGAGTTGATTCTGCCTTAATCCTAGACGCTAATACAAGCCACTATTTATAGACAATAAAAACTGATCGTGGATTAGCCATACCTCTAACCTATAATAGTATGTGACTACCCAGCCCTTAACCCCGCTGCATTTCGTAATTCTCCACAACCCGCTTACACCAGCATCATGCCCGAGGAGTAGAGCCACTGACTCAGCTACCCAAATCAGCGCCTCCATTTCCAAGAGCAGCGACTCAGCCTTGACCCTGAAAGCTCAGTCTATTTATTGATTATAAACTATGATCCAGTCCCAGTTCAGCTTCCCAACTATATGCGAATGGGACTACTCAATCCCCTATATTACAATCCACAGCAGAATCATCTCTTAGCACAATCTCATACAAAGAGCAGAGTTACTGACTCAGCTACCTAAATCAGACACTCTATATCCAAGACGAGCGGCCATTGTGAGTTGATTCTGCCTATATTCTAGACGCTAATACAAGCCACTATTTATAGATTATAAAAACTGATCCTGGATTCACTATATCTCTAATGTATATTAGTATGCGACTACTCAGCGCCAAACCGCCTTGCATTTCGCATTTCGCATTTCGAAACACTTCAGAACACGCTTTCAGCAGTACCACACCCGAGGATAAGAGCCACTGACTCAGCTACCCAAATCAGCGCCTCCATTTCCAAGAGCAGCGACTCTGCCTTGACAGTGGTACCTCAATCTATTTATGGATTAAAAACTAATATCCATGCCTAATTCAGCCCCCCAACTAGAAGCGACTGGGACGACTCAACCCTGTGCATTACAATCTACTGCAGAATCCTCTCATAGCACAATCTCATACAAAGAGCAGAGTCACTGACTCAGCTCCCCAAATCAGACACTCTATATCCAAGAAGAGTGGCCATTGTGAGTTGATTCTGCCTAAATCCTAGACGCTAATACAAGCCACTATTTATAGACAATAAAAACTGATCGTGGATTAGCCATACCTCTAACCTATAATAGTATGTGACTACCCAGCCCTTAACCCCGCTGCATTTCGTAATTCTCCACAACCCGCTTACAGCAGCATCATGCCCGAGGAGTAGAGCCACTGACTCAGCTACTCAACTCAGCGCCTCCATTTCCAAGAGCAGCGACTCTGCCTTGACCCTGAAAGCTCAGTCTATTTATTGATTATAAACTATGATCCAGGCCCAGTTCAGGTTCCCAACTATATGCGACTGGGACTACTCAATCCCCTTTATTACAATCCACAGCAGAATCATCTCTTAGCACAATCTCATACAAAGAGCAGAGTTACTGACTCAGCTACCTAAATCAGACACTCTATATCCAAGAAGAGCGGCCATTGTGAGTTGATTCTGCCTAAATCCTAGACGCTAATACAAGCCACTATTTATAGATTATAAAAACTGATCCTGGATTCGCTATAACTCTAACGTATAATAGTATGCGACTACTCAGCGCCAAACCGCCTTGCATTTTGCATTTCGAAACACTTCAGAACTCGCTTCCAGCAGTACCACACCCGAGGATAAGAGCCACTGACTCAGCTACCCAAATCAGCGCCTCCATTTCCAAGAGCAGCGACTCTGCCTTGACACTGGTACCTCAATCTCTTTATGGATTCAAAATTAATATCCACGCCCAATTCAGCTCCCCAACAAGAAGCGACTGGGACGACACAACCCTGTGCATTACAATCTACTGCAGAATCCTCTCATAGCACAATCTCATACAAAGAGCAGAGTCACTGACTCAGCTACCCAAATCAGACACTCTATATCCAAGAAGAGTGGCCATTGTGAGTTGATGCTGCCTAAATCGTAGACGCTAATACAAGCCACTATTTATAGACAATAAAATCTGATCATGGATTAGCCATACCTCTAACCTATAATAGTATGTGACTACCCAGCCCTTAACCCCGCTGCATTTCGTAATTCTCCACAACCCGCTTACAGCAGCATCATGCCCGAGGAGTAGAGCCACTGACTCAGCTACCCAAATCAGCGCCTCCATTTCCAAGAGCAGCGACTCTGCCTTGACCCTGAAAGCTCAGTCTATTTATTGATTATAAACTATGATCCAGGCCCAGTTCAGCTTCCCAACTATATGCGACTGGGACTACTCAATCCCCTTTATTACAATCCACAGCAGAATCATCTCTTAGCACAATCTCATACAAACAGCAGAGTTACTGACTCAGCAACCTAAATCAGACACTCTATATCCAAGAAGAGCGGCCATTGTGAGTTGATTCTGCCAAAATCCTAGACGCTAATACAAGCCACTATTTATAGATTATAAAAACTGATCCTGGATTCGCTATATCTCTAACGTATAATAGTATGCGACTTCTCAGCGCCAAACCGCCTTGCATTTCGCGTTTTGAAACACTTCAGAACACGCTTCCAGCAGTACCACACTCGAGGATAAGAGCCACTGACTCAGCTACCCAAATCAGTGCCTCCATTTCCAAGAGCAGCGACTCTGCCTTGACACTGGTACCTCAATCTATTTATGGATTCAAAATTAATATCCACGCCCAATTCAGCTCCCCAACTAGAAGCGACTGGGACGACTCAACCCTGTGCATTACAATCTACTGCAGAATCCTCTCATAGCACAATCTCATACAAAGAGCAGAGTGACTGACTCAGCTACCCAAATCAGACACTCTATATCCAAGAAGAGTGGCCATTGTGAGTTGATTCTGCCTAAATCCTAGACGCTAATACAAGCCACTATTTATAGACAATAAAAACTGATCGTGGATTAGCCATACCTCTAACCTATAATAGCATGTGACTACTCAGCCCTTAACCCCGCTGCATTTCGTAACTCTCCACAACCCGCTTACAGCAGCATCATGCCCGAGGAGTAGAGCCACTGACTCAGCTACCTAAATCAGGGCCTCCATTTCCAAGAGCAGCGACTCTGCCTTGACCCTAAAAGCTCAGTCTATTTATTGATTATAAACTATGATCCAGGCCCAGTTCAGGTTCCCAACTATATGCGACTGGGACTACTCAATCCCCTTTATTACAATCCACAGCAGAATCATCTCTTAGCACAATCTCATACAAAGAGCAGAGTCACTGACTCAGCTACCTAAATCAGACACTCTATATACAAGAAGAGCGGCCATTGTGAGTTGATTCTGCCTAAATCCTAGATGCTAATATAAGCAACTATTTAAAGATTATAAAAACTGATCCTGGATTCGCTATATCTCTAACGTATAATAGTATGCGACTACTCAGCGCCAAACCACCTTGCATTTCGCATTTGGAAACACTTCAGAACGCGCTTCCAGCAGCACCACACCCGAGCATAAGAGCCACTGACTCAGCTACCTAAATGAGCGCCTCCATTTCCAAGAGCAGCGACTCTGCCTTGACACTGGTACCTCAATCTATTTATGGATTGAAAACTAAAATAAACGCCTAATTCAGCTCCCCATCTAGAAGCGACTGGGACGACTCATCCCTGTGCATTACAATCTACTGCAGAATCCTCTCATAGAACAATCTCATACAAAGAGCAGAGTCACCGACTCAGCTACCCAAATCAGACACTCTATATCCAAGAAGAGTGGCCATTGTGAGTTGATTCTGCCTTAATCCTAGACGCTAATACAAGCCACTATTTATAGACAATAAAAACTGATCGTGGATTAGCCATACCTCTAACCTATAATAGTATGTGACTACCCAGCCCTTAACCCCGCTGCATTTCGTAATTCTCCACAACCCGCTTACACCAGCATCATGCCCGAGGAGTAGAGCCACTGACTCAGCTACCCAAATCAGCGCCTCCATTTCCAAGAGCAGCGACTCAGCCTTGACCCTGAAAGCTCAGTCTATTTATTGATTATAAACTATGATCCAGTCCCAGTTCAGCTTCCCAACTATATGCGAATGGGACTACTCAATCCCCTATATTACAATCCACAGCAGAATCATCTCTTAGCACAATCTCATACAAAGAGCAGAGTTACTGACTCAGCTACCTAAATCAGACACTCTATATCCAAGACGAGCGGCCATTGTGAGTTGATTCTGCCTATATTCTAGACGCTAATACAAGTCACTATTTATAGATTATAAAAACTGATCCTGGATTCACTATATCTCTAACGAAAAATAGTATGCGACTACTCAGCGCCCAACCGCCTTGCATTTCGAAACACTTCAGAACACGCTTTCAGCAGTACCACACCCGAGGATAAGAGCCACTGACTCAGCTACCCAAATCAGCGCCTCCATTTCCAAGAGCAGCGACTCTGCCTTGACCCTGAAAGCTCAGTCTATTTATTGATTATAAACTATGATCCAGGCCCAGTTCAGCTTCCCAACTATATGCGACTGGGACTACTAAATCCCCTTTATTACAATCCACAGCAGAATCCTCTCATAGCACAATCTCATACAAAGAGCAGAGTTAGTGACTCAGCTACCTAAATCAGACACTCTATATCCAAGAAGAGCGGCCATTGTGAGTTGATTCTGCCTAAATCCTAGATGCTAATTCAAGCCACTATTTATAGATTATAAAAACTGATCCTGGATTCGCTATATCTCTAACGTATAATAGTATGCGACTACTCAGCGCCAAACCGCCTTGCATTTCGCATTTCGAAACACTTCAGAACACGCTTCCAGCAGTACCACACTCGAGGATAAGAGCCACTGATTCAAGCCACTATTTATAGATTATAAAAACTGATCCTGGATTCGCTATATCTCTAACGTATAATAGTATGCGACTACTCAGCGCCAAACCGCCTTGCATTTCGCATTTCGAAACACTTCAGAACACGCTTCCAGCAGTACCACACTCGAGGATAAGAGCCACTGACTCAGCTACCCAAATCAGTGCCTCCATTTCCAAGAGCAGCGACTCTGCCTTGACACTGGTACCTCAATCTATTTATTGATTATAAACTATGATCCAGTCCCAGTTCAGCGTCCCAACTATATGCGACTGGGACTACTCAATCCCCTATATTACAATCCACAGCAGAATCATCTCTTAGCACAATCTCATACAAAGAGCAGAGTTAGTGACTCAGCTACCTAAATCAGACACTCTATATCCAAGAAGAGCGGCCATTGTGAGTTGATTCTGCCTAAATCCTAGATGCTAATTCAAGCCACTATTTATAGATTATAAAAACTGATCCTGGATTCGCTATATCTCTAACGTATAATAGTATGCGACTACTCAGCACCAAACCGCCTTGCATTTCGCATTTCGAAACACTTCAGAACACGCTTCCAGCAGTACCACACTCGAGGATAAGAGCCACTGACTCAGCTACCCAAATCAGTGCCTCCATTTCCAAGAGCAGCGACTCTGCCTTGACACTGGTACCTCAATCTATTTATGGATTCAAAATTAATATCCACGCCCAATTCAGCTCCCCAACTAGAAGCGACTGGGATGACTCAACCCTGTGCATTACAATCTACTGCAGAATCCTCTCATAGAACAATCTCATACAAAGAGCAGAGTCACTGACTCAGCTACCCAAATCAGACACTCTATATCCAAGAAGAGTGGCCATTGTGAGTTGATTCTGCCTAAATCCTAGACGCTAATACAAGCCACTATTTATAGACAATAAAAACTGATCGTGGATTAGCCATACCTTTAACCTATAATAGTATGTGACTACCCAGCCCTTAACCCCGCTGCATTTCGTAACTCTCCACAACCCGCTTACAGCAGCATCATGCCCGAGGAGTAGAGCCACTGACTCAGCTACCCAAATCAGTGCCTCCATTTCCAAGAGCAGCGACTCAGCCTTGACCCTGAAAGCTCAGTCTATTTATTGATTATAAACTATGATCCAGTCCCAGTTCAGCTTCCCAACTATATGCGAATGGGACTACTCAATCCCCTATATTACAATCCACAGCAGAATCATCTCTTAGCACAATCTCATACAAAGAGCAGAGTTACTGACTCAGCTACCTAAATCAGACACTCTATATCCAAGACGAGCGGCCATTGTGAGTTGATTCTGCCTATATTCTAGACGCTAATACAAGTCACTATTTATAGATTATAAAAACTGATCCTGGATTCACTATATCTCTAACGAAAAATAGTATGCGACTACTCAGCGCCCAACCGCCTTGCATTTCGAAACACTTCAGAACACGCTTTCAGCAGTACCACACCCGAGGATAAGAGCCACTGACTCAGCTACCCAAATCAGCGCCTCCATTTCCAAGAGCAGCGACTCTGCCTTGACACTGGTACCTCAATCTATTTATGGATTAAAAACTAATATCCACGCTTAGTTCAGCTCCCCAACTGGAAGCGACTGGGACGACTCATCCCTGTGCATTACAATCTACTGCAGAATCCTCTCATAGCACAATCTCATGCAAAGAGCAGAGTCACTGACTCAGCTACCCAAATCAGACACTCTATATCCAAGAAGAGTGGCCATTGTGAGTTGATTCTGCCTAAATCCTAGACGCTAATACAAACCACTATTTATAGACAATAAAAACTGATAGTGGATTAGCCATACCTCTAACCTATAATAGTATGTGACTACCCAGCCCTTAACCTCGCTGCATTTCGTAATTCTCCACAACCCGCTTACAGCAGCATCATGCCCGAGGAGTAGAGCCACTGACTCAGCTACCCAAATCAGCGCCTCCATTTCCAAGAGCAGCGACTCAGCCTTGACCCTAAAAGCTCAGTCTATTTATTGATTATAAACTATGATCCAGTCCCACTTCAGCTTCCCAACTATATGCGACTGGGACTACTCAATCCCCTTTATTACAATCCACAGCAGAATCATCTCTTAGCACAATCTCATACAAAGAGCAGAGTTAGTGACTCAGCTACCTAAATCAGGCACTCTATATCCAAGAAGAGCGGCCATTGTGAGTTGATTCTGCCTAAATCCTAGATGCTAATTCAAGCCACTATTTATAGATTATAAAAACTGATCCTGGATTCGCTATATCTCTAACGTATAATAGTATGCGACTACTCAGCGCCAAACCGCCTTGCATTTCGCATTTCGAAACACTTCAGAACACGCTTCCAGCAGTACCACACCCGAGGATAAGAGCCACTGACTCAGCTACCCAAATCAGCGCCTCCATTTCCAAGAGCAGCGACTCTGCCTTGACACTGGCACCTCAATCTATTTATGGATTAAAAACTAATATCCACGCCTAATTCAGCTCTCCAACTAGAAGCGACTGGGACGACTCATCCCTGTGCATTACAATCTACTGCAGAATCCTCTCATAGCACAATCTCATACAAAGAGCAGAGTCACTGACTCAGCTACCCAAATCAGACACTCTATATCCAAGAAGAGTGGCCATTGTGAGTTGATTCTGCCTAAATCCTAGACGCTAATACAAGCCACTATTTATAGACAATAAAAACTGATCGTGGAATAGCCATACCTCTAACCTATAATAGTATGTGACTACCCAGCCCTTAACCCCGCTGCATTTCGTAATTCTCCACAACCCGCTTACAGCAGCATCATGCCCGAGGAGTAGAGCCACTGACTCAGTTACCCAAATCAGCGCCTCCATTTCCAAGAGCAGCGACTCTGCCTTGACCCTGAAAGCTCAGTCTATTTATTGATTAGAAACTATGATCCAGGCCCAGTTCAGCTTCCCAACTATATGCGACTGGGACTACTAAATCCCCTTTATTACAATCCACAGCAGAATCCTCTCATAGCACAATCTCATACAAAGAGCAGAGTTACTGACTCAGCTACCTAAATCAGACACTCTATATCCAAGAAGACCGGCCATTGTGAGTTGATTCTGCCTAAATCCTAGACGCTAATTCAATCCACTATTTATAGATTATAAAAACTGATCCTGGATTCGCTATATCTCTAACGTATAATAGTATGCGACTACTCAGCGCCAAACCGCCTTGCATTTCGCATTTCGAAACACTTCAGAACACGCTTCCAGCAGTACCACACCCGAGGATAAGAGCCACTGACTCAGCTACCCAAATCAGCGCCTCCATTTCCAAGAGCAGCGACTCTGCCTTGACACTGGTACCTCAATCTATTTATGGATTAAAAACTAATATCCACGCCTAATTCAGCTCCCCAACTAGAAGCGACTGGGACGACTCATCCCTGTGCATTACAATCTACTGCAGAATCCTCTCATACAAAGAGCAGAGTGACTGACTCAGCTACCCAAATCAGACACTCTATATCCAAGAAGAGTGGCCATTGTGAGTTGATTCTGCCTAAATCCTAGACGCTAATACAAGCCACTATTTATAGACAATAAAAACTGATCGTGGATTAGCCATACCTCTAACCTATAATAGTATGTGACTACTCAGCCCTTAACCCCGCTGCATTTTGTAACTCTCCACAACCCGCTTACAGCAGCATCATGCCCGAGGAATAGAGCCACTGACTCAGCTACCCAAATCAGCGCCTCCATTTCCAAGAGCAGCGACTCTGCCTTGACCCTAAAAGCTCAGTCTATTTATTGATTATAAACTATGATCCAGGCCCAGTTCAGGTTCCCAACTATATGCGACTGGGACTACTCAATCCCCTTTATTACAATCCACAGCAGAATCATCTCTTAGCACAATCTCATACAAAGAGCAGAGTTACTGACTCAGCTACCTAAATCAGACACTCTATATGCAAGAAGAGTGGCCATTGTGAGTTGATTCTGCCTAAATCCTAGACGCTAATACAAGCCACTATTTATAGACAATAAAAACTGATCGTGGATTAGCCATACGTCTAACCTATAATAGTATGTGACTACCCAGCCCTTAACCCCGCTGCATTTCGTAATTCCCCATAACCCGCTTACAGCAGCATCATGCCCGAGGAGTAGAGCCACTGACTCAGCTACCCAAATCAGCGCCTCGATTTCCAAGAGCAGCGACTCTGCCTTGACCCTCAAAGCTCAGTCTATTTATTGATTATAAACTATGATCCAGTCCCAGTTCAGCTTCCCAACTATATGTGAATGGGACTACTCAATCCCCTTTATTACAATCCACAGCAGAATCATCTCTTAGCACAATCTCATACAAAGAGCAGAGTTACTGACTCAGCTACCTAAATCAGACACTCTATATCCAAGACGAGCGGCCATTGTGAGTTGATTCTGCCTATATTCTAGACGCTAATACAAGCCACTATTTATAGATTATAAAAACTGATCCTGGATTCACTATATCTCTAACCTATAATAGTATGCGACTACTCAGCGCCAAACCGCCTTGCATTTCGCATTTCGCAACACTTCAGAACACGCTTCCAGCAGTACCACACCCGAGGATAAGAGCCACTGACTCAGCTACCCAAATCAGCGCCTCCATTTCCAAGAGCAGCGACTCTGCCTTGACACTGGCACCTCAATCTATTTATGGATTAAAAACTAATATCCACGCCTAATTCAGCTCTCCAACTAGAAGCGACTGGGACGACTCATCCCTGTGCATTACAATCTACTGCAGAATCCTCTCATAGCACAATCTCATACAAAGAGCAGAGTCACTGACTCAGCTACCCAAATCAGACACTCTATATCCAAGAAGAGTGGCCATTGTGAGTTGATTCTGCCTAAATCCTAGACGCTAATACAAGCCACTATTTATAGACAATAAAAACTGATCGTGGAATAGCCATACCTCTAACCTATAATAGTATGTGACTACCCAGCCCTTAACCCCGCTGCATTTCGTAATTCTCCACAACCCGCTTACAGCAGCATCATGCCCGAGGAGTAGAGCCACTGACTCAGTTACCCAAATCAGCGCCTCCATTTCCAAGAGCAGCGACTCTGCCTTGACCCTGAAAGCTCAGTCTATTTATTGATTATAAACTATGATCCAGGCCCAGTTCAGCTTCCCAACTATATGCAACTGGGAC
This sequence comes from Triturus cristatus, assembly GCF_964204655.1. Lineage (NCBI taxonomy): Eukaryota > Metazoa > Chordata > Amphibia > Caudata > Salamandridae > Triturus > Triturus cristatus. The sequence goes on along the minus strand of NC_140591.1, from coordinate 1,472,883,834 downwards.
TACTAAATCCCCTTTATTACAATCCACAGCAGAATCCTCTCATAGCACAATCTCATACAAAGAGCAGAGTTACTGACTCAGCTACCTAAATCAGACACTCTATATCCAAGAAGACCGGCCATTGTGAGTTGATTCTGCCTAAATCCTAGACGCTAATTCAATCCACTATTTATAGATTATAAAAATTGATCCTGGATTCGCTATATCTCTAACGTATAATAGTATGCGACTACTCAGCGCCAAACCGCCTTGCATTTCGCATTTCGAAACACTTCAGAACACGCTTCCAGCAGTACCACACCCGAGGATAAGAGCCACTGACTCAGCTACCCAAATCAGCGCCTCCATTTCCAAGAGCAGCGACTCTGCCTTGACACTGGTACCTCAATCTATTTATGGATTAAAAACTAATATCCACGCCTAATTCAGCTCCCCAACTAGAAGCGACTGGGACGACACATCCCTGTGCATTACAATCTACTGCAGAATCCTCTCATACAAAGAGCAGAGTGACTGACTCAGCTACCCAAATCAGACACTCTATATCCAAGAAGAGTGGCCATTGTGAGTTGATTCTGCCTAAATCCTAGACGCTAATACAAGCCACTATTTATAGACAATAAAAACTGATCGTGGATTAGCCATACCTCTAACCTATAATAGTATGTGACTACTCAGCCCTTAACCCTGCTGCATTTCGTAATTCCCCACAACCCGCTTACAGCAGCATCATGCCCGAGGAGTAGAGCCACTGACTCAGCTACCCAAATCAGCGCCTCCATTTCCAAGAGCAGCGACTCTGCCTTGACCCTGAAAGCTCAGTCTATTTATTGATTATAAACTATGATCCAGTCCCAGTTCAGCTTCCCAACTATATGTGAATGGGACTACTCAATCCCCTTTATTACAATCCACAGCAGAATCATCTCTTAGCACAATCTCATACAAAGAGCAGAGTTACTGACTCAGCTACCTAAATCAGACACTCTATATCCAAGACGAGCGGCCATTGTGAGTTGATTCTGCCTATATTCTAGACGCTAATACAAGCCACTATTTATAGATTATAAAAACTGATCCTGGATTCACTATATCTCTAACCTATAATAGTATGCGACTACTCAGCGCCAAACCGCCTTGCATTTCGCATTTCGAAACACTTCAGAACACGCTTTCAGCAGTACCACACCCGAGGATAAGAGCCACTGACTCAGCTACCCAAATCAGCGCCTCCATTTCCAAGAGCAGCGACTCTGCTTTGACACTGGTACCTCAATCTATTTATGGATTAAAAACTAATATCCACGCCTAGTTCAGCTCCCCAACTAGAAGCGACTGGGACGACTCAACCCTGTGCATTACAATCTACTGCAGAATCCTCTCATAGCACAATCTCATACAAAGAGCAGAGTCACTGACTCAGCTACCCAAATCAGACACTCTATATCCAAGAAGAGTGGCCATTGTGAGTTGATTCTGCCTAAATCCTAGACGCTAATACAAGCCACTATTTATAGACAATAAAAACTGATCGTGGATTAGCCATACCTCTAACCTATAATAGTATGTGACTACCCAGCCCTTAACCCCGCTGCATTTGGTAATTCTCCACAACCCGCTTACAGCAGCATCATGCCCGAGGAGTAGAGCCACTGACTCAGCTACCCAAATCAGTGCCTCCATTTCCAAGAGCAGCGACTCTGCCTTGACCCTAAAAGCTCAGTCTATTTATTGATTATAAACTATGATCCAGGCTCAGTTCAGGTTCCTAACTATATGCGACTGGGACTCCTCAATCCCCTTTATTACAATCCACAGCAGAATCATCTCTTAGCACAATCTCATACAAAGAGCAGAGTTACTGACTCAGCTACCTAAATCAGACACTCTATATATAAGAAAAGCGGCCATTGTGAGTTGATTCTGCCTAAATCCTGGACGCTAATACAAGCCACTATTTATAGATTATAAAAACTGATCCTGGATTCGCTATATCTCTAACGTATAATAGTATGCGACTACTCAGCGCCAAACCGCCTTGCATTTCGCATTTCGAAACACTTCAGAAAGCGCTTCCAGCAGCACCACACCCGAGCATAAGAGCCACTGACTCAGCTACCTAAATCAGCGCCTCCATTTCCAAGAGCAGCGACTCTGCCTTGACACTGGTACCTCAATCTATTTATGGATTGAAAACTAAAATCCACGCCTAATTCAGCTCCCCAACTAGAAGCGACTGGGATGACTCATCCCTGTGCATTACAATCTACTGCAGAATCCTCTCATAGCACAATCTCATACAAAGAGCAGAGTCACTGACTCAGCTACCCAAATCAGACACTCTATATCCAAGAAGAGTGGCCATTGTGAGTTGATTCTGCCTAAATCCTAGACGCTAATACAAGCCACTATTTATAGGCAATAAAAACTGATAGTGGATTAGCCATACCTCTGACCTATAATAGTATGTGACTACCCAGCCCTTAACCTCACTGCATTTCGCAATTCTCCACAACCCGCTTACAGCAGCATCATGCCCGAGGAGTAGAGCCATTGACTCAGCTACCCAAATCAGCGCCTCCATTTCCAAGAGCAGCGACTCAGCCTTGACCCTGAAAGCTCAGTCTATTTATTGATTATAAACTATGATCCAGTCCCAGTTCAGCTTCCCAACTATATGCGACTGGGACTACTCAATCCCCTTTATTACAATCCACAGCAGAATCATCTCTTAGCACAATCTCATACAAAGAGCAGAGTTACTGACTCAGCTACCTAAATCAGACACTCTATATCCAAGACGAGCGGCCATTGTGAGTTGATTCTGCCTATATTCTAGACGCTAATACAAGCCACTATTTATAGATTATAAAAACTGATCCTGGATTCACTATATCTCTAATGTATATTAGTATGCGACTACTCAGCGCCAAACCGCCTTGCATTTCGCATTTCGCATTTCGAAACACTTCAGAACACGCTTTCAGCAGTACCACACCCGAAGATAAGAGCCACTGACTCAGCTACCCAAATCAACGCCTCCATTTCCAAGAGCAGCGACTCTGCCTTGACCCTAAAAGCTCAGTCTATTTATTGATTATAAACTATGATCCAGGCCCAGTTCAGGTTCCCAACTATATGCGACTGGGACTACTCAATCCCCTTTATTACAATCCACAGCAGAATCATCTCTTAGCACAATCTCATACAAAGAGCAGAGTTACTGACTCAGCTACCTAAATCAGACACTCTATATCCAAGAAGAGTGGCCATTGTGAGTTGATTCTGCCTAAATCCTAGACGCTAATACAAGCCACTATTTATAGACAATAAAAACTGATCGTGGATTAGCCATACCTCTAACCTATAATAGTATGTGACTACCCAGCCCTTAACCCCGCTGCATTTCGTAATTCTCCACAACCCGCTTACAGCAGCATCATGCCCGAGGAGTAGAGCCACTGACTCAGCTACTCAACTCAGCGCCTCCATTTCCAAGAGCAGCGACTCTGCCTTGACCCTGAAAGCTCAGTCTATTTATTGATTATAAACTATGATCCAGGCCCAGTTCAGGTTCCCAACTATATGCGACTGGGACTACTCAATCCCCTCTATTACAATCCACAGCAGAATCATCTCTTAGCACAATCTCATACAAAGAGCAGAGTTACTGACTCAGCTACCTAAATCAGACACTCTATATCCAAGAAGAGCGGCCATTGTGAGTTGATTCTGCCTAAATCCTAGACGCTAATACAAGCCACTATTTATAGATTATAAAAACTGATCCTGGATTCGCTATAACTCTAACGTATAATAGTATGCGACTTCTCAGCGCCAAACCGCCTTGCATTTCGCGTTTCGAAACACTTCAGAACACGCTTCCAGCAGTACCACACTCGAGGATAAGAGCCACTGACTCAGCTACCCAAATCAGTGCCTCCATTTCCAAGAGCAGCGACTCTGGCTTGACACTGGTACCTCAATCTATTTATGGATTCAAAATTAATATCCACGCCCAATTCAGCTCCCCAACTAGAAGCGACTGGGACGACTCAACCCTGTGCATTACAATCTACTGCAGAATCCTCTCATAGAACAATCTCATACAAAGAGCAGAGTCACTGACTCAGCTACCCAAATCAGACACTCTATATCCAAGAAGAGTGGCCATTGTGAGTTGATGCCGCCTAAATCCTAGACGCTAATACAAGCCACTATTTATAGACAATAAAAACTGATCGTGGATTAGCCATACCTCTAACCTATAATAGTATGTGACTACCCAGCCCTTAACCCCGCTGCATTTCGTAACTCTCCACAACCCGCTTACAGCAGCATCATGCCCGAGGAGTAGAGCCACTGACTCAGCTACCGAAATCAGCGCCTCCATTTCCAAAAGCAGCGACTCTGCCTTGACCCTGAAAGCTCAGTCTATTTATTGATTATAAACTATGATCCAGGCCCAGTTCAGCTTCCCAACTATATGCGACTGGGACTACTAAATCCCCTTTATTACAATCCACAGCAGAATCATCTCTTAGCACAATCTCATACAAAGAGCAGAGTTACTGACTCAGCTACCTAAATCAGACACTCTATATCCAAGAAGAGCGGCCATTGTGAGTTGATTCTGCCAAAATCCTAGACGCTAATACAAGCCACTATTTATAGATTATAAAAACTGATCCTGGATTCGCTATATCTCTAACGTATAATAGTATGCGACTTCTCAGCGCCAAACCGCCTTGCATTTCGCGTTTCGAAACACTTCAGAACACGCTTCCAGCAGTACCACACCCGAGGATAAGAGCCACTGACTCAGCTACCCAAATCAGCGCCTCCATTTCCAAGAGCAGCGACTCTGCCTTGACACTGGTACCTCAATCTCTTTATGGATTCAAAATTAATATCCACGCCCAATTCATCTCCCCAACAAGAAGCGACTGGAACGACACAACCCTGTGCATTACAATCTACTGCAGAATCCTCTCATAGCACAATCTCATACAAAGAGCAGAGTCACTGACTCAGCTACCCAAATCAGACACTCTATATCCAAGAAGAGTTGCCATTGTGAGTTGATGCCGCCTAAATCGTAGACGCTAATACAAGCCACTATTTATAGACAATAAAATCTGATCATGGATTAGCCATACCTCTAACCTATAATAGTATGTGACTACCCAGCCCTTAACCCCGCTGCATTTCGTAATTCTCCACAACCCGCTTACAGCAGCATCATGCCCGAGGAGTAGAGCCACTGACTCAGCTACCCAAATAAGCGCCTCCATTTCCAAGAGCAGCGACTCTGCCTTGACCCTGAAAGCTCAGTCTATTTACTGATTATAAACTATGATCCAGGCCCAGTTCAGCTTCCCAACTATATGCGACTGGGACTACTCAATCCCCTTTATTACAATCCACAGCAGAATCATCTCTTAGCACAATCTCATACAAAGAGCAGAGTTACTGACTCAGCTACCTAAATCAGACACTCTATATCCAAGAAGAGCGGCCATTGTGAGTTGATTCTGCCAAAATCCTAGACGCTAATACAAGCCACTATTTATAGATTATAAAAACTGATCCTGGATTCGCTATATCTCTAACGTATAATAGTATGCGACTTCTCAGCGCCAAACCGCCTTGCATTTCGCGTTTCGAAACACTTCAGAACACGCTTCCAGCAGTACCACACTCGAGGATAAGAGCCACTGACTCAGCTACCCAAATCAGTGCCTCCATTTCCAAGAGCAGCGACTCTGCCTTGACACTGGTACCTCAATCTATTTATGGATTCAAAATTAATATCCACGCCCAATTCAGCTCCCCAACTAGAAGCGACTGGGACGACTCAACCCTGTGCATTACAATCTACTGCAGAATCCTCTCATAGAACAATCTCATACAAAGAGCAGAGTCACTGACTCAGCTACCATAATCAGACACTCTATATCCAAGAAGAGTGGCCATTGTGAGTTGATTCTGCCTAAATCCTAGACGCTAATACAAGCCACTATTTATAGACAATAAAAACTGATCGTGGATTAGCCATACCTCTAACCTATAATAGTATGTGACTACCCAGCCCTTAACCCCGCTGCATTTCGTAACTCTCCACAACCCGCTTACAGCAGCATCATGCCCGAGGAGTAGAGCCACTGACTCAGCTACCGAAATCAGCGCCTCCATTTCCAAAAGCAGCGACTCTGCCTTGACCCTGAAAGCTCAGTCTATTTATTGATTATAAACTATGATCCACGCCCAGTTCAGCTTCCCAACTATATGCGACTGGGACTACTAAATCTCCTTTATTACAATCCACAGCAGAATCATCTCTTAGCACAATCTCATACAAAGAGCAGAGTTACTGACTCAGCTACCTAAATCAGACACTCTATATCCAAGAAGACCGGCCATTGTGAGTTGATTCTGCCTAAATCCTAGACGCTAATTCAATCCACTATTTATAGATTATAAAAACTGATCCTGGATTCGCTATATCTCTAACGTATAATAGTATGCGACTACTCAGCGCCAAACCGCCTTGCATTTCGCATTTCAAAACACTTCAGAACACGCTTCCAGCAGTACCACACCCGAGGATAAGAGCCACTGACTCAGCTACCCAAATCAGTGCCTCCATTTCCACGAGCAGCGACTCTGCCTTGACACTGGTACCTCAATCTATTTATGGATTAAAAACTAATATCCACGCCTAATTCAGCTCCCCAACTAGAAGCGACTGGGACTACTCATCCCTGTGCATTACAATCTACTGCAGAATCCTCTCATAGCACAATCTCATACAAAGAGCAGAGTCACTGACTCAGCTACCTAAATCAGACACTCTATATACAAGAAGAGCGGCCATTGTGAGTTGATTCTGCCTAAATCCTAGATGCTAATATAAGCCACTATTTAAAGATTATAAAAACTGTTCCTGGATTCGCTATATCTCTAACGTATAATAGTATGCGACTACTCAGCGCCAAACCGCCTTGCATTTCGCATTTCGAAACACTTCAGAACGCGCTTCCAGCAGCACCACACCCGAGCATAAGAGCCACTGACTCAGCTACCTAAATCAGCGTCTCCATTTCCAAGAGCAGCGACTCTGCCTTGACACTGGTACCTCAATCTATTTATGGATTGAAAACTAAAATAAACGCCTAATTCAGCTCCCCATCTAGAAGCGACTGGGACGACTCATCCCTGTGCATTACAATCTACTGCAGAATCCTCTCATACAAAGAGCAGAGTGACTGACTCAGCTACCCAAATCAGACACTCTATATCCAAGAAGAGTGGCCATTGTGAGTTGATTCTGCCTAAATCCTAGACGCTAATACAAGCCACTATTTATAGACAATAAAAACTGATCGTGGATTAGCCATACCTCTAACCTATAATAGTATGTGACTACCCAGCCCTTAACCCCGCTGCATTTCGTAATTCCCCACAACCCGCTTACAGCAGCATCATGCCCGAGGAGTAGAGCCACTGACTCAGCTACCCAAATCAGCGCCTTCATTTCCAAGAGCAGCGACTCTGCCTTGACCCTGAAAGCTCAGTCTATTTATTGATTATAAACTATGATCCAGGCCCATTTCAGCTTCCCAACTATATGCGACTGGGACTACTCAATCCCCTTTATTACAATCCACAGCAGAATCATCTCTTAGCACAATCTCATACAAAGAGCAGAGTTAATGACTCAGCTACCTAAATCAGACACTCTATATCCAAGAAGAGCGGCCATTGTGAGTTGATTCTGCCAAAATCCTAGACGCTAATACAAGACACTATTTATAGACAATAAAAACTGATCCTGGATTCGCTATATCTCTAACGTATAATAGTATGCGACTTCTCAGCGCCAAACCGCCTTGCATTTCGCGTTTCGAAACACTTCAGAACACGCTTCCAGCAGTACCATACCCGAGGATAAGAGCCACTGACTCAGCTACCCAAATCAGTGCCTCCATTTCCATGAGCAGCGACTCTGCCTTGACACTGGTACCTCAATCTATTTATGGATTCAAAATTAATATCCACGCCTAATTCAGCTCCCCAACTAGAAGCAACTGGGACGACTCAACCCTGTGCATTACAATCTACTGCAGAATCCTCTCATAGAACAATCTCATACAAAGAGCAGAGTCACTGATTTAGCTACCCAAATCAGACACTCTATATCCAAGAAGAGTGGGCATTGTGAGTTGATTCTGCCTAAATCCTAGACGCTAATACAAGCCACTATTTATAGACAATAAAAACTGATCGTGGATTAGCCATACCTCTAACCTATAATATTATGTGACTACCCAGCCCTTAACCCCGCTGCATTTCGTAACTCTCCACAACCCGCTTACAGCAGCATCATGCCCGAGGAGTAGAGCCACTGACTCAGCTACCCAAATCAGCGCCTCCATTTCCAAAAGCAGCGACTCTGCCTTGACCCTGAAAGCTCAGTCTATTTATTGATTATAAACTATGATCCAGGCCCAGTTCAGCTTCCCAACTATATGCGACTGGGACTACTAAATCCCCTTTATTACAATCCACAGCAGAATCCTCTCATAGCACAATCTCATACAAAGAGCAGAGTTACTGACTCAGCTACCTAAATCAGACACTCTATATCCAAGAAGACCGGCCATTGTGAGTTGATTCTGCCTAAATCCTAGACGCTATTTCAATCCACTATTTATAGATTATAAAAACTGATCCTGGATTCGCTATATCTCTAACGTATATTAGTATGCGACTACTCAGCGCCAAACCGCCTTGCATTTCGCATTTCGAAACACTTCAGAACACGCTTCCAGCAGTACCACACCCGAGGATAAGAGCCACTGACTCAGCTACCCAAATCAGCGCCTCCATTTCCAAGAGCAGCGACCCTGCCTTGACACTGGTACCTCAATCTATTTATGGATTAAAAACTAATATCCACGCCTAATTCAGCTCCCCAACTAGAAGCGACTGGGACGACTCATCCCTGTGCATTACAATCTACTGCAGAATCCTCTCATAGCACAATCTCATACAAAGAGCAGAGTGACTGACTCAGCTACCCAAATCAGACACTCTATATCCAAGAAGAGTGGCCATTGTGAGTTGATTCTGCCTAAATCCTAGACGCTAATACAAGCCACTATTTATAGACAATAAAAACTGATCGTGGATTAGCCATACCTCTAACCTATAATAGTATGTGACTACTCAGCCCTTAACCCCGCTGCATTTCGTAACTCTCCACAACCCGCTTACAGCAGCATCATGCCCGAGGAATAGAGCCACTGACTCAGCTACCCAAATCAGCGCCTCTATTTCCAAGAGCAGCGACTCTGCCTTGACCCTAAAAGCTCAGTCTATTTATTGATTATAAACTATGATCCAGGCCCAGTTCAGGTTCCCAACTATATGCGACTGGAACTACTCAATCCCCTTTATTACAATCCACAGCAGAATCATCTCTTAGCACAATCTCATACAAAGAGCAGAGTTACTGACTCAGCTACCTAAATCAGACACTCTATATACAAGAAGAGTGGCCATTGTGAGTTGATTCTGCCTAAATCCTAGACGCTAATACAAGTCACTATTTATAGACAATAAAAACTGATCGTGGATTAGCCATACCTCTAACCTATAATAGTATGTGACTACCCAGCCCTTAACCCCGCTGCATTTCGTAATTCCCCACAACCTGCTTACAGCAGCATCATGCCCGAGGAGTAGAGCCACTGACTCAGCTACCCAAATCAGCGCCTCCATTTCCAAGAGCAGCGACTCTGCCTTGACCCTGAAAGCTCAGTCTATTTATTGATTATAAACTATGATCCAGGCCCAGTTTAGCTTCCCAACTATATGTGAATGGGACTACTCAATCCCCTTTATTACAATCCACAGCAGAATCATCTCTTAGCACAATCTCATACAAAGAGCAGAGTTACTGACTCAGCTACCTAAATCAGACACTCTATATCCAAGACGAGCGGCCATTGTGAGTTGATTCTGCCTATATTCTAGACGCTAATACAAGCCACTATTTATAGATTATAAAAACTGATCCTGGATTCACTATATCTCTAACGTATAATAGTATGCGACTACTCAGCGCCAAACCGCCTTGCATTTCGCATTGCGAAACACTTCAGAACACGCTTTTAGCAGTACCACACCCGAGGATAAGAGCCACCGACTCAGCTACCCAAATCAGCGCCTCCATTTCCAAGAGCAGCGACTCTGCCTTGACACTGGTACCTCAATCTATTTATGGATTAAAAACTAATATCCACGCCTAGTTCAGCTCCCCAACTAGAAGCGACTGGGACGACTCAACCCTGTGCATTACAATCTACTGCAGAATCCTCTCATCGCACAATCTCATACAAAGAGCAGAGTCACTGACTCAGCTACCCAAATCAGACACTCTATATCCAAGAAGAGTGGCCATTGTGAGTTGATTCTGCCTAAATCCTAGACGCTAATACAAGCCACTATTTATAGACAATAAAAACTGATCGTGGATTAGCCATACCTCTAACCTATAATAGTATGTGACTACCCAGCCCTTAACCCCGCTGCATTTCGTAACTCTCCACAACCCGCTTACAGCAGCATCATGCCCGAGGAGTAGAGCCACTGACTCAGCTACCCAAATCAGTGCCTCCATTTCCAAGAGCAGCGACTCTGCCTTGACCCTAAAAGCTCAGTCTATTTATTGATTATAAACTATGATCCAGGCTCAGTTCAGGTTCCTAACTATATGCGACTGGGACTCCTCAATCCCCTTTATTACAATCCACAGCAGAATCCTCTCTTAGCACAATCTCATACAAAGAGCAGAGTTACTGACTCAGCTACCTAAATCAGACACTCTATATATAAGAAGAGCGGCCATTGTGAGTTGATTCTGCCTAAATCCTAGACGCTAATTCAATCCACTATTTATAGATTATAAAAACTGATCCTGGATTCGCTATATCTCTAACGTATAATAGTATGCGACTACTCAGCGCCAAACCGCCTTGCATTTCGCATTTCGAAACACTTCAGAAAGCGCTTCCAGCAGCACCACACCCGAGCATAAGAGCCACTGACTCAGCTACCTAAATCAGCGCCTCCATTTCCAAGAGCAGCGACTCTGCCTTGACACTGGTACCTCAATCTATTTATGGATTGAAAACTAAAATCCACGCCTAATTCAGCTCCCCAACTAGAAGCGACTGGGACAACTCATCCCTGTGCATTACAATCTACTGCAGAATCCTCTCATAGCACAATCTCATACAAAGAGCAGAGTCACTGACTCAGCTACCCAAATCAGACACTCTATATCCAAGAAGAGTGGCCATTGTGAGTTGATTCTGCCTAAATCCTAGACGCTAATACAAACCACTATTTATAGGCAATAAAAACTGATAGTGGATTAGCCATACCTCTAACCTATAATAGTATGTGACTACCCAGCCCTTAACCTCGCTGCATTTCGCAATTCTCCACAACCCGCTTACAGCAGCATCATGCCCGAGGAGTAGAGCCACTGACTCAGCTACCCAAATCAGCGCCTCCATTTCCAAGAGCAGCAACTCAGCCTTGACCCTGAAAGCTCAGTCTATTTATTGATTATAAACTATGATCCAGTCCCAGTTCAGCTTCCCAACTATATGCGACTGGGACTACTCAATCCCCTTTATTACAATCCACAGCAGAATCATCTCTTAGCACGATCTCATACAAAGAGCAGAGTTACTGACTCAGCTACCTAAATCAGACACTCTATATCCAAGAAGAGCGGCCATTGTGAGTTGATTCTGCCTAAATCCTAGACGCTAATACAAGCCACTATTTATAGATTATAAAAACTGATCCTGGATTCGCTATAACTCAAACGTATAATAGTATGCGACTACTCAGCGCCAAACCGCCTTGCATTTTGCATTTCGAAACACTTCAGAACACGCTTCCAGCAGTACCACACCAGAGGATAAGAACCACTGACTCAGGTACCCAAATTAGCGCCTCCATTTCCAAGAGCAGCGACTCTGCCTTGACACTGGTACCTCAATCTATTTATGGATTCAAAATTAATATCCACGCCCAATCCAGCTCCCCAACTAGAAGCGACTGGGGCGACTCATCCCTGTGCATTACAATCTACTGCAGAATCCTCTCATAGCACAATCTCATACAAAAAGCAGAGTCACTGACTCAGCTACCCAAATCAGACACTCTATATCCAAGAAGAGTGGCCATTGTGAGTTGATTCTGCCTAAATCGTAGACGCTAATACAAGCCACTATTTATAGAAAATAAAATCTGATCATGGATTAGCCATACCTCTAACCTATAATAGTATGTGACTACCCAGCCCTTAACCCCGCTGCATTTTGTAATTCTCCACAACCCGCTTACAGCAGCATCATGCCCGAGGAGTAGAGACACTGACTCAGCTACCCAAATCAGCGCCTCCATTTCCAAAAGCAGTGACTCTGCCTTGACCCTGAAAGCTCAGTCTATTTATTGATTATAAACTATGATCCAGGCCCAGTTCAGCTTCCCAACTATATGCGACTGGGACTACTCAATCCCCTTTATTACAATCCACAGCAGAATCATCTCTTAGCACAATCTCATACAAAGAGCAGAGTTAGTGACTCAGCTACCTAAATCAGACACTCTATATCCAAGAAGAGCGGCCATTGTGAGTTGATTCTGCCTAAATCCTAGATGCTAATTCAAGCTACTATTTATAGATTATAAAAACTGATCCTGGATTCGCTATATCTCTAACGTATAATAGTATGCGACTACTCAGCGCCAAACCGCCTTGCATTTCGCATTTCGAAACACTTCAGAACACGCTTCCAGCAGTACCACACCCGAGGATAAGAGCCACTGACTCAGCTACCCAAATCAGCGCCTCCATTTCCAAGAGCAGCGACTCTGCCGTGACACTGGTATCTCAATCTATTTATGGATTAAAAACTAATATCCACGCCTAATAAAGCTACCCAACTAGAAGCGACTGGGACAACTCATCCCTGTGCATTACAATCTACTGCAGAATCCTCTCATAGCACAATCTCATACAAAGAGCAGAGTCACTGACTCAGCTACCCAAATCAGACACTCTATATCCAAGAAGAGTGGCCATTGTGAGTTGATTCTGCCTAAATCCTAGACGCTAATACAAGCCACTATTTATAGACAATAAAAACTGATCGTGGATTAGCCATACCTCTAACCTATAATAGTATGTGACTACCCAGCCCTTAACCCCGCTGCATTTCGTAATTCTCCACAATCCGCTTACAGCAGTATCATGCCCGAGGAGTAGAGCCACTGACTCAGCTACCCAAATCAGCGCCTCCGTTTCCAAGAGCAGCGACTCTGCCTTGACCCTGAAAGCTCAGTCTATTTATTGATTATAAACTATGATCCAGGCCCAGTTCAGCTTCCCAACTATATGCGACTGGGACTACTCAATCCCCTTTATTACAATCCACAGCAGAATCATCTCTTAGCACAATCTCATACAAAGAGCAGAGTTAATGACTCAGCTACCTAAATCAGACACTCTATATCCAAGAAGTGCGGCCATTGTGAGTTGATTCTGCCAAAATCCTAGACGCTAATACAAGCCACTATTTATAGATTATAAAAACTGATCCTGGATTCGCTATATCTCTAACGTATAATAGTATGCGACTTCTCAGCGCCAAACCGCCTTGCATTTCGCGTTTCGAAACACTTCAGAACACGCTTCCAGCAGTACCACACCCGAGGATAAGAGCCACTGACTCAGCTACCCAAATCAGTGCCTCCATTTCCAAGAGCAGCGACTCTGCCTTGACACTGGTACCTCAATCTATTTATGGATTCAAAATTAATATCCACACCCAATTCAGCTCCCCAACTAGAAGCAACTGGGACGACTCAACCCTGTGCATTACAATCTACTGCAGAATCCTCTCATAGAACAATCTCATACAAAGAGCAGAGTCACTGACTCAGCTACCCAAATCAGACACTCTATATCCAAGAAGAGTGGGCATTGTGAGTTGATTCTGCCTAAATCCTAGACGCTAATACAAGCCACTATTTATAGACAATAAAAACTGATCGTGGATTAGCCATACCTCTAACCTATAATAGTATGTGACTACCCAGCCCTTAACCCCGTTGCATTTCGTAACTCTCCACAACCCGCTTAAAGCAGCATCATGCCCGAGGAGTAGAGCCACTGACTCAGCTACCCAAATCAGCGCCTCCATTTCCAAAAGCAGCAACTCTGCCTTGACCCTGAAAGCTCAGTCTATTTATTGATTATAAACTATGATCCAGGCCCAGTTCAGCTTCCCAACTATATGCGACTGGGACTACTAAATCCCCTTTATTACAATCCACAGCAGAATCCTCTCATAGCACAATCTCATACAAAGAGCAGAGTTACTGACTCAGCTACCTAAATCAGACACTCTATATCCAAGAAGACCGGCCATTGTGAGTTGATTCTGCCTAAATCCTAGACGCTAATTCAATCCACTATTTATAGATTATAAAAACTGATCCTGGATTCGCTATATCTCTAACGTATAATAGTATGCGACTACTCAGCGCCAAACCGCCTTGCATTTCGCATTTCGAAACACTTCAGAACACGCTTCCAGCAGTACCACACCCGAGGATAAGAGCCACTGACTCAGCTACCCAAATCAGCGCCTCCATTTCCAAGAGCAGCGACTTTGCCTTGACACTGGTACCTCAATCTATTTATGGATTAAAAACTAATATCCACGCCTAATTCAGCTCCCCAACTAGAAGCGACTGGGACGACTCATCCCTGTGCATTACAATCTACTGCAGAATCCTCTCATACAAAGAGCAGAGTGACTGACTCAGCTACCCAAATCAGACACTCTATATCCAAGAAGAGGGGCCATTGTGAGTTGATTCTGCCTAAATCCTAGACGCTAATACAAGCCACTATTTATAGACAATAAAAACTGATCGTGGATTAGCCATACCTCTAACCTATAATAGTATGTGACTACTCAGCCCTTAACCCCGCTGCATTTCGTAACTCTCCACAACCCGCTTACAGCAGCATCATGCCCGAGGAATAGAGCCACTGACTCAGCTACCCAAATCAGCGCCTCCATTTCCAAGAGCAGCGACTCTGCCTTGACCCTAAAAGCTCAGTCTATTTATTGATTATAAACTATGATCCAGGCCCAGTTCAGGTTCCCAACTATATGCGACTGGGACTACTCAATCCCCTTTATTACAATCCACAGCAGAATCATCTCTTAGCACAATCTCATACAAAGAGCAGAGTTACTGACTCAGCTACCTAAATCAGACACTCTATATACAAGAAGAGTGGCCATTGTGAGTTGATTCTGCCTAAATCCTAGACGCTAATACAAGCCACTATTTATAGACAATAAAAACTGATCGTGGATTAGCCATACCTCTAACCTATAATAGTATGTGACTACCCAGCCCTTAACCCCGCTGCATTTCGTAATTCCCCACAACCCGCTTACAGCAGCATCATGCCCGAGGAGTAGAGCCACTGACTCAGCTACCCAAATCAGCGCCTCCATTTCCAAGAGCAGCGACTCTGCCTTGACCCTGAAAGCTCAGTCTATTTATTGATTATAAACTATGATCCAGTCCCAGTTCAGCTTCCCAACTATATGTGAATGGGACTACTCAATCCCCTTTATTACAATCCACAGCAGAATCATCTCTTAGCACAATCTGATACAAAGAGCAGAGTTACTGACTCAGCTACCTAAATCAGACACTCTATATCCAAGACGAGCGGCCATTGTGAGTTGATTCTGCCTATATTCTAGACGCTAATACAAGCCACTATTTATAGATTATAAAAACTGATCCTGGATTCACTATATCTCTAACGTATAATAGTATGCGACTACTCAGCGCCAAACCGCCTTGCATTTCGCATTTCGAAACACTTCAGAACACGCTTTCAGCAGTACCACACCCGAGGATAAGAGCCACTGACTCAGCTACCCAAATCAGCGCCTCCATTTCCAAGAGCAGCGACTCTGCCTTGACACTGGTACCTCAATCTATTTATGGATTAAAAACTAATATCCACGCCTAGTTCAGCTCCCCAACTAGAAGCGACTGGGACGACTCAACCCTGTGCATTACAATCTACTGCAGAATCCTCTCATAGCACAATCTCATACAAAGAGCAGAGTCACTGACTCAGCTACCCAAATCAGACACTCTATATCCAAGAAGAGTGGCCATTGTGAGTTGATTCTGCCTAAATCCTAGACGCTAATACAAGCCACTATTTATAGACAATAAAAACTGATCGTGGATTAGCCATACCTCTAACCTATAATAGTATGTGACTACCCAGCCCTTAACCCCGCTGCATTTCGTAATTCTCCACAACCCGCTTACAGCAGCATCATGCCCGAGGAGTAGAGCCACTGACTCAGCTACCCAAATCAGTGCCTCCATTTCCAAGAGCAGCGACTCTGCCTTGACCCTAAAAGCTCAGTCTATTTATTGATTATAAACTATGATCCAGGCTCAGTTCAGGTTCCTAACTATATGCGACTGGGACTCCTCAATCCCCTTTATTACAATCCACAGCAGAATCATCTCTTAGCACAATCTCATACAAAGAGCAGAGTTACTGACTCAGCTACCTAAATCAGACACTCTATATATAAGAAGAGCGGCCATTGTGAGTTGATTCTGCCTAAATCCTGGACGCTAATACAAGCCACTATTTATAGATTATAAAAACTGATCCTGGATTCGCTATATCTCTAACGTATAATAGTATGCGACTACTCAGCGCCAAACCGCCTTGCATTTCGCATTTCGAAACACTTCAGAAAGCGCTTCCAGCAGCACCACACCCGAGCATAAGAGCCACTGACTCAGCTACCTAAATCAGCGCCTCCATTTCCAAGAGCAGCGACTCTGCCTTGACACTGGTACCTCAATCTATTTATGGATTGAAAACTAAAATCCACGCCTAATTCAGCTCCCCAACTAGAAGCGACTGGGACGACTCATCCCTGTGCATTACAATCTACTGCAGAATCATCTCATAGCACAATCTCATACAAAGAGCAGAGTCACTGACTCAGCTACCCAAATCAGACACTCTATATCCAAGAAGAGTGGCCATTGTGAGTTGATTCTGCCTAAATCCTAGACACTAATACAAACCACTATTTATAGGCAATAAAAACTGATAGTGGATTAGCCATACCTCTGACCTATAATAGTATGTGACTACCCAGCCCTTAACCTCGCTGCATTTCGCAATTCTCCACAACCCGCTTACAGCAGCATCATGCCCGAGGAGTAGAGCCACTGACTCAGCTACCCAAATCAGCGCCTCCATTTCCAAGAGCAGCGACTCAGCCTTGACCCTGAAAGCTCAGTCTATTTATTGATTATAAACTATGATCCAGTCCCAGTTCAGCTTCCCAACTATATGCGACTGGGACTACTCAATCCCCTTTATTACAATCCACAGCAGAATCATCTCTTAGCACAATCTCATACAAAGAGCAGAGTTACTGACTCAGCTACCTAAATCAGACACTCTATATCCAAGACGAGCGGCCATTGTGAGTTGATTCTGCCTATATTCTAGACGCTAATACAAGCCACTATTTATAGATTATAAAAACTGATCCTGGATTCACTATATCTCTAATGTATATTAGTATGCGACTACTCAGCGCCAAACCGCCTTGCATTTCGCATTTCGCATTTCGAAACACTTCAGAACACGCTTTCAGCAGTACCACACCCGAGGATAAGAGCCACTGACTCAGCTACCCAAATCAGCGCCTCCATTTCCAAGAGCAGCGACTCTGCCTTGACAGTGGTACCTCAATCTATTTATGGATTAAAAACTAATATCCACGCCTAATTCAGCCCCCCAACTAGAAGCGACTGGGACGACTCAACCCTGTGCATTACAATCTACTGCAGAATCCTCTCATAGCACAATCTCATACAAAGAGCAGAGTCACTGACTCAGCTACCCAAATCAGACACTCTATATCCAAGAAGAGTGGCCATTGTGAGTTGATTCTGCCTAAATCCTAGACGCTAATACAAGCCACTATTTATAGACAATAAAAACTGATCGTGGATTAGCCATACCTCTAACCTATAATAGTATGTGACTACCCAGCCCTTAACCCCGCTGCATTTCGTAATTCTCCACAACCCGCTTACAGCAGCATCATGACCGAGGAGTAGAGCCACTGACTCAGCTACTCAACTCAGCGCCTCCATTTCCAAGAGCAGCGACTCTGCCTTGACCCTGAAAGCTCAGTCTATTTATTGATTATAAACTATGATCCAGGCCCAGTTCAGGTTCCCAACTATATGCGACTGGGACTACTCAATCCCCTTTATTACAATCCACAGCAGAATCATCTCTTAGCACAATCTCATACAAAGAGCAGAGTTACTGACTCAGCTACCTAAATCAGACACTCTATATCCAAGAAGAGCGGCCATTGTGAGTTGATTCTGCCTAAATCCTAGACGCTAATACAAGCCACTATTTATAGATTATAAAAACTGATCCTGGATTCGCTATAACTCTAACGTATAATAGTATGCGACTACTCAGCGCCAAACCGCCTTGCATTTTGCATTTCGAAACACTTCAGAACTCGCTTCCAGCAGTACCACACCCGAGGATAAGAGCCACTGACTCAGCTACCCAAATCAGCGCCTCCATTTCCAAGAGCAGCGACTCTGCCTTGACACTGGTACCTCAATCTCTTTATGGATTCAAAATTAATATCCACGCCCAATTCAGCTCCCCAACAAGAAGCGACTGGGACGACACAACCCTGTGCATTACAATCTACTGCAGAATCCTCTCATAGCACAATCTCATACAAAGAGCAGAGTCACTGACTCAGCTACCCAAATCAGACACTCTATATCCAAGAAGAGTGGCCATTGTGAGTTGATTCTGCCTAAATCCTAGACGCTAATACAAACCACTATTTATAGACAATAAAAACTGATAGTGGATTAGCCATACCTCTAACCTATAATAGTATGTGACTACCCAGCCCTTAACCTCGCTGCATTTCGTAATTCTCCACAACCCGCTTACAGCAGCATCATGCCCGAGGAGTAGAGCCACTGACTCAGCTACCCAAATCAGCGCCTCCATTTCCAAGAGCAGCGACTCAGCCTTGACCCTGAAAGCTCAGTCTATTTATTGATTATAAACTATGATCCAGTCCCAGTTCAGCGTCCCAACTATATGCGACTGGGACTACTCAATCCCCTTTATTACAATCCACAGCAGAATCATCTCTTAGCACAATCTCATACAAAGAGCAGAGTTAGTGACTCAGCTACCTAAATCAGACACTCTATATCCAAGAAGAGCGGCCATTGTGAGTTGATTCTGCCTAAATCCTAGATGCTAATTCAAGCCACTATTTATAGATTATAAAAACTGATCCTGGATTCGCTATATCTCTAACGTATAATAGTATGCGACTACTCAGCGCCAAACCGCCTTGCATTTCGCATTTCGAAACACTTCAGAACACGCTTCCAGCAGTACCACACTCGAGGATAAGAGCCACTGACTCAGCTACCCAAATCAGTGCCTCCATTTCCAAGAGCAGCGACTCTGCCTTGACACTGGTACCTCAATCTATTTATGGATTCAAAATTAATATCCACGCCCAATTCAGCTCCCCAACTAGAAGCGACTGGGATGACTCAACCCTGTGCATTACAATCTACTGCAGAATCCTCTCATAGAACAATCTCATACAAAGAGCAGAGTCACTGACTCAGCTACCCAAATCAGACACTCTATATCCAAGAAGAGTGGCCATTGTGAGTTGATTCTGCCTAAATCCTAGACGCTAATACAAGCCACTATTTATAGACAATAAAAACTGATCGTGGATTAGCCATACCTTTAACCTATAATAGTATGTGACTACCCAGCCCTTAACCCCGCTGCATTTCGTAACTCTCCACAACCCGCTTACAGCAGCATCATGCCCGAGGAGTAGAGCCACTGACTCAGCTACCCAAATCAGCGCCTCCATTTCCAAAAGCAGCGACTCTGCCTTGACCCTGAAAGCTCAGTCTATTTATTGATTATAAACTATGATCCAGGCCCAGTTCAGCTTCCCAACTATATGCGACTGGGACTACTAAATCCCCTTTATTACAATCCACAGCAGAATCATCTCTTAGCACAATCTCATACAAAGAGCAGAGTTACTGACTCAGCTACCTAAATCAGACACTCTATATCCAAGAAGAGCGGCCATTGTGAGTTGATTCTGCCTAAATCCTAGACGCTAATTCAAGCCACTATTTAAAGATTATAAAAGCTGATCCTGGATTCGCTATATCTCTAACGTATAATAGTATGCGACTACTCAGCGCCAAACCGCCTTGCATTTCGCATTTCGAAACACTTCAGAACGCGCTTCTAGCAGCACCACACCCGAGCATAAGAGCCACTGACTCAGCTACCTAAATCAGCGCCTCCATTTCCAAGAGCAGCGACTCTGCCTTGACACTGGTACCTCAATCTATTTATGGATTGAAAACTAAAATCCACGCCTAATTCAGCTCCCCATCTAGAAGCGACTGGGACGACTCATCCCTGTGCATTACAATCTACTGCAGAATCCTCTCATAGCACAATCTCATACAAAGAGCAGAGTCACCGACTCAGCTACCCAAATCAGACACTCTATATCCAAGAAGAGTGGCCATTGTGAGTTGATTCTGCCTAAATCCTAGACGCTAATACAAGCCACTATTTATAGACAATAAAAACTGATCGTGGATTAGCCATACCTTTAACCTATAATAGTATGTGACTACCCAGCCCTTAACCCCGCTGCATTTCGTAACTCTCCACAACCCGCTTACAGCAGCATCATGCCCGAGGAGTAGAGCCACTGACTCAGCTACCCAAATCAGCGCCTCCATTTCCAAAAGCAGCGACTCTGCCTTGACCCTGAAAGCTCAGTCTATTTATTGATTATAAACTATGATCCAGTCCCAGTTCAGCTTCCCAACTATATGCGACTGGGACTACTCAATCCCCTTTATTACAATCCACAGCAGAATTATCTCTTAGCACAATCTCATACAAAGAGCAGAGTTACTGACTCAGCTACCTAAATCAGACACTCTATATCCAAGACGAGCGGCCATTGTGAGTTGATTCTGCCTATATTCTAGACGCTAATACAAGCCACTATTTATAGATTATAAAAACTGATCCTGGATTCACTATAACTCTAATGTATATTAGTATGCGACTACTCAGCGCCAAACCGCCTTGCATTTCGCATTTCGCATTTCGAAACACTTCAGAACACGCTTTCAGCAGTACCACACCCGAGGATAAGAGCCACTGACTCAGCTACCCAAATCAGCGCCTCCATTTCCAAGAGCAGCGACTCTGCCTTGACAGTGGTACCTCAATCTATTTATGGATTAAAAACTAATATCCACGCCTAATTCAGCCCCCCAACTAGAAGCGACTGGGACGACTCAACCCTGTGCATTACAATCTACTGGTGCTGCTACTGGGGGTTTGTGTGTGCGGCCGGGCTTGTGCTCCGCTGAGCACGCTTGTTGCTCCTTCACCCCTCTATCCCGCGACCGGCCGGGCTTGGCTCCGCCGGCCGGACTACACTTCCGGACTACATTTCCCAGCATCCCCTCACCCGGTGACGCTCCCGCCGACCAGCTTCCCGCGCCTGGAGGCGCTTAAAACATCGAACGGTGGCGAGGACTCTGTGTGCTGCTACTGGGGGTTTGTGTGTGCGGCCGGGCTTGTGCTCCGCTGAGCACGCTTGTTGCTCCTTCACCCCTCCATCCTGCGACCGGCCGGGCTTGGCTCCGCCGGCCGGACTACACTTCCGGACTACATTTCCCAGCATCCCCTCACCCGGTGACGCTCCCGCCGACCAGCTTCCCGCGCCTGGAGGCGCTTAAAACATCGAACGGTGGCGAGGACTCTGTGTGCTGCTACTGGGGGTTTGTGTGTGCGGCCGGGCTTGTGCTCCGCTGAGCACGCTTGTTGCTCCTTCACCCCTCTATCCCGCGACCGGCCGGGCTTGGCTCCGCCGGCCGGACTACACTTCCGGACTACATTTCCCAGCATCCCCTCACCCGGTGACGCTCCCGCCGACCAGCTTCCCGCGCCTGGAGGCGCTTAAAACATCGAACGGTGGCGAGGACTCTGTGTGCTGCTACTGGGTGTTTGTGTGTGCGGCCGGGCTTGTGCTCCGCTGAGCACGCTTGTTGCTCCTTCACCCCTCTATCCCGCGACCGGCCGGGCTTGGCTCCGCCGGCCGGACTACACTTCCGGACTACATTTCCCAGCATTCCCTCACCCGGTGACGCTCCCGCCGACCAGCTTCCCGCGCCTGGAGGCGCTTAAAACATCGAACGGTGGCGAGGACTCTGTGTGCTGCTACTGGGGGTTTGTGTGTGCGGCCGGGCTTGTGCTCCGCTGAGCACGCTTGTTGCTCCTTCACCCCTCTATCCCGCGACCGGCCGGGCTTGGCTCCGCCGGCCGGACTACACTTCCGGACTACATTTCCCAGCATCCCCTCACCCGGTGACGCTCCCGCCGACCAGCTTCCCACGCCTGGAGGCGCTTAAAACATCGAACGGTGGCGAGGACTCTGTGTGCTGCTACTGGGGGTTTGTGTGTGCGGCCGGGCTTGTGCTCCGCTGAGCACGCTTGTTGCTCCTTCACCCCTCCATCCTGCGACCGGCCGGGCTTGGCTCCGTCGGCCGGACTACACTTCCGGACTACATTTCCCAGCATCCCCTCACCCGGTGACGCTCCCGCCGACCAGCTTCCCGCGCCTGGAGGCGCTTAAAACATCGAACGGTAGCTCGTCCCGCGAGGACGCGCGCGGGGCGCGCCGGGCTAAGCCCGGGCAAAGGGCGGGCCGTCTGTGGCCGTCAGGGGCTGAAGGAGGCTGGGCTGGGCCACGTCCCTTTCCTTCGCAAGAACTGTGAGTACATATTCCGGTTTTGTACCCAGCAAACTATGTCTACGCGCTCTGGCAAGTTGTTAAGGAATGAAGGCGCTAGTGGGCCAAATGCGGCAAGCCCCATTATTGGATCTATGGACCGTTTTATTACCAGGGTGGCGGCGGTGATTGAAAAGGAGATTGCCATGTCTGAGCGACGTCTATCTGAGGTTTACCTCCCCTCAAGACGTTCATCCCTGGGGGTCGACGCTCAATCATCATTTATAACTCCCAGTACCCTGGTTCAGGCTGCTACTTCGCCTAGTGTGTTTAGTACTTCCACAGACCCACCCCAGTTGATAGGCATTGAACAAAATATAGGTAGGTTAGAAAGTTTGGCTGCTCTTTTTCCCATAGTTACCGTGGAGCTTGACAGTCTTGGTAAACTGATTGCATCACCATCTATTAATACCCCAAGTGAAATCATCAGTGATCTGGAGCCCTTAACATCGTCCACTTCGCCCTTGGCACTACCAGAAGGGGGGACAGTTAGGTCCCCCAAAAACTCCCAAACACCAATCATTAGTCAGGAGAATAGGCCCTTGAGTAAAAAGGATCGTAAACGTAAAAAGGGCTGCCCAGTTAGACAGGCCGCTCTCTATCAAAGTTTAAGAAAGCCTTTTGGAGTAGGTATGAGAACTACAAGGGGAAAAGCTATAGTGAATAAGCCGGACATAGCTGGGGATGTTTTGAACCCTTCCGAGGAGTTATACCCTGGTGCAAATAGTGCAAATAGTGTGAAACTTTTAAAGCTTCCTGATTTAGCAACGGCAGAAAACATTTTTGAGAAGGTTTATAGCCTCTTGAATCCGTTGCTAACTCAAGTTAAAAACCTTGGGGAAAGGATAGACAAACTCGAGCAATCAACCCTTGATGGCTTCCACTCACTTAAAGCAGTAGTTAAACAAATAAGTAGAGTGACCGTAGCTAAGAATTTGGTTGCAAATGTAAACGAGCCTTCATCTCAGCGAGTCCCTAAGCACCCAATATGCTGCGATGAGGGAGTTTCTAATAGTCCATCAACTTTGGCCCCAACATCTACCCCAACTCCCAAAGCAGGACCCCAGCAAAAGGGTTCCATAACCCACATAGAGCCCGTTAAAAATAAGCTTAAGTCTCCCCATCAAAAGCAGCCTCAGGAACCGAGTGGCATATTGGAAGTTCGCAAAAAGCTAGGGGTATGCACTAACTTTAACAGGCCAGCCCTAGAGAAAACCCCTAGGCCCGTCCCCCATGCTACCACTACATCTACCCTTTCACTGGCCTCTAGTAAGCAAGTACAACGAATCCCCCCGGTAAACCTTCCTCCAGACTGTCAACCCTTTGCGGCAGTCATGGTTAATGTGCCCCCTCTAAAGGACGGCCAGTTGGAAAATCATCAATCACTTAAGAATAAGTGTATCCACTGGCTAAAGGCAAATAAGCCAATCCCACTAGGTGTGGATGGCATTATACTGAGTGTCCGTAGAGTGGACTGGGTTGGACAGGGGAAAAAAACGCAGGAGGGGGACTGTATAATTATAAATTTTCAAGATCCAAGAGTGGTACCATCGATTTGCACCCCTATTCCCAATATGGGGGTTCCGGGGGTTAAAGTGGTAGATCTTTCCTTCTTTTACCCCAGGCAAATCGTTGATTTTACCGGTGGAAGTTTAAGTCCCCCTGTCCTTGGCCTGAATTGGGATGGGGTTTCAGGGGACTCCAGGGAGAAACATCTGCGGCCAGCAGGACCGATCTGACTGGAAGTTGGGCATAGAGTAGATTTAGTGGAAGCATTATCATTTAGTAATATAAATCCTACTAGTGGGATAGGTGATCTTGTATCCGACTTGCATGACCCTCGCTTTCCTCATGTGTCTCCGAGGAGCTCTACAGGTGGGGGTATTCCGGGGCCCTGCGACATATCAGCTGTGACGGACCCTGCCTTTAAGGTTTTCAGCTGGAACGTCGCAGGGATTGCAGGAAAGCTGGCCCTGCCTGACTTTATTGCTCCGGTTGACGAGCACTCTCTGTGCCTTTTCCAAGAGACGTGGAGTTGTGTGCCGGTCCACAGGGTGGGTTTTTCCTCTTATTTCGCCCCTGCGCTTGTTTCGTCTTCAGGGAGGGGGCGCCCAGCGGGTGGCCTCCTTATTTGGGTTGCGGCATCTCTTGATTGCAGAATTATGGAATTCCCCACAGGTTCTCCTGACATACAAAACATCACCCTAATAGATCCAAGGGGGAGAGTTGCTTTAAACGTTTATAATGTTTATGCCCGGGGAACCATGGGCGGGAGAAAGTCTCCTGTAATATCTCTACTCGAGACTTTGTTAAATAATACCCCATATAAGTCTCGTATATTGGTTGCAGGTGATATGAACTGTACGTTCGAGCCCTTGGGCTCGGACGTTTCCCTCGACCAAGAAGAGGAGGATTCCAGGTGGGGGATCCCGGCTCTGGAAATCCCACCGATTAAAAGGTGGTCAGAAGTGGCGCTTCAGTTATACTCCCTGAGCCTCGAATTCAATCTAAGGGCTGCTAATGGGAGGACACCCTCGGATAGGGTGGGCGCCCACACTTACAATAGGCCTGGACATACCTCTAGGTTAGATTATTTTTTAGTAGATGTATGTCTGTGGCCCTATGTGAACGACATGCAGGTGGTCCCTTCGTCTGAAAGCGATCACAACCTCCTTTCTTTGAGTATGGCCCAATGGTGGCGAGACTCAGGTAAGGATACTATTAACCGGGTAACAGCACCACCTGAGGTCTCGGAAGTCTCTCCTTGTGGTAGGCGTATTAAATGGGCCAAACTGGTTTTATCAGAGGGGAAGCTTGGAGAAATACAATTTCACCTAAACCATACGGTATTAAACCTCGGATTATCTTCGGAGGGCGTGGGTAGAGTGAGTGCGCTCTTTGTCTCCCTGATTGAAGCCTTAACTAATGTCTTTACTCTACACTATAACAAATTGGGTAATAAACATTCTAAAAAACCTATTGATGGCTGGTATACCCAATCATGCAGGGTTTTTAAGACTAAGCTAGTTGAGGCGATCAAAGCTAAGTCCCGCCCTGTGATACAGGAAGCAAGGAAGGCCTACAATAACTCCCTTAAATTAGCCAGGAGGGAGTGGGAAGACAAATATTGGGATGACCTGCTCCAGGCCAGTAAATCCAGGGACTCAAGGGCATTCTGGCATCTTATAAGTACACGGAAAAATCCCGATGCACTTGTGAGACCCTGTAACATCCCGCCACAAAGCTGGGTAAAGCATTTTGGGTCCTTATACCTCCCTCCAGATGGGGATTGTAATGTGGGGGTGGATCTCACTCGAATAACTGAACCTCATGCCTATGATCTTTTTACTCCGTTAGAGCTTGAGGGGGTTATAGGGTGGGTAGCCCCACGCAAGGCTGCGGGTCCCGATGGCCTCCCGGGGGACCTTATGAGGGCATATCCAGCGGAATGGGCACGGGTCATATCAGCACTACTTAATGACATCATGATGGGAGGGGCAGTACCAGAATCTTGGAAAGGGGCGGTGGTGGTCCCGATTTACAAAAAAGGGTGCAGGGAAACACCGGGGAACTACCGACCCATAAGTCTGATCGACTCCACCCAAAAGATAGCTGGTAAAGCCATCCTTGGAAGGATTCTCCATTGGGTGGAGGAGAACAAAATTCTTTCAGACTTTCAGGCAGGTTTTCGGGTTGGAATGGGGACAATTGAGCAGGTGTTTAGGTTGGTATTATTGGGGTGGAAGGTGGTGGAACTGGGCAAGGGCAGTCTTTATCTGGCCTTTATAGACCTGAAGACTGCCTTTGACCTAGTCCCCCGGGAAGATCTTTGGAGGGTACTTCATGAGCTGGGCTTACCCCCTTACATTCTGTCACTTCTCATCAGCCTTCATGCCCATACCTTTGCCCAGGTCCGTTGGGGCAAAAACGGTGAACTCACTGAGAAGATTCCAGTCTCTAGGGGCGTAAGACAGGGCTGTGTCTTGGCACCCACCCTATTTTCACTTTATGTGAACGGGGTGGTAAAACATCTTCAACAAGAACCAGCCGACGCCCCCTGTCTCGGAGGAGTCCGTATCCCCACCCTGCTTTTTGCGGACGACACGCTCCTGATTTCGAAGACCCCTCAAGGTCTCCAGAAATTATTAACACGATTTCAGGAGTTCTGTGGTGCAAGAGGATTAACAATAAATGTGGATAAAACAAAATATCTAGTCCTAAATCCTCCTAAGAAACTGGGCCGCCCACCGACTCTAAACTCAATCCCCCTAGAGAAAGTAGCCGAATTCGATTACCTCGGTATTCGGATCACGGATAGGATGTCTTGGGCAAGACATATTGACAAAATGGTCCTCAGCCACAGGAGAGTGGGAGGTGCCCTTATGAGGGAGTTCAGGGCCTCTCCAAGGAGATCACTCACCCCAGTAGTTGATATTTACAAGGCTAAAGTAGTGTCATCAGCCTTGTATGGGGCAGAATTGTGGGGTCATTGTTGTTTGAAAGACCTAGAGACAGCGGAGAGCAAGTTATTGAAATCCCTTATCTCCGTGCCCCTGAGCACTCCATCCGTACCTGTCCGGTTGGATATGGGCTGTAAAAATATTAAAGACCAGGCCCAGCTTCGCCCGCTTTTGTTATGGACAAGAATCTGGAGGGGTGAAGAATTAAAATCTTATGCTGATGCCCTGGGGGAAATAATGAGTTTGGGGGGTTGGGCTAAGATAAAGTGGCTAAGAGATACTAAAAAGCTTCTGGAGAGTGTCGGTCTAGGAGGCTGTTGGTCATCACGTTCAGCCCCTCCAAAAGAAGTTGTCAAGGCGCTTTATTGGAACTGGTGTACGGAGCGGACAATTACAAACTCTAATCACTGCAAGTCGACTGTCGCCTTTTTGCAAATTAAAGACACTGTGGTTTTTGAACCCTACCTGGACTTGATAACTCTCCCTTTTGATCGAGCCCTTTATTTTAGATTCAGAGTCGGATGCCTCCCCCTGGGTGCACTGGTATCGTGTTGGTCACCTGTGCCCCGTATTTCTTCCAACTGTGCGTGTTGCCCAAGTAAGGCCGAGACCATTGTACACGTCTTATTTGTTTGCCCGGACTATGCAAGGCCTAGGAGTGTCTGGCTGAAACCCCTTTGTCGCAATATGGGCACACGTAGTTACCTTGAAGCCCTGCGTATCTTAACTACGGACACTTCCCCCCTTTTAGTGTGTGGAATTGCAAAATTTTTAAAGTGGTCCTGGCTTATTCGTTGTAAGAGATTGTCAGTAGCTGTTTAATTCTCTTTTTAGATAATTTATTGCGGGCAATTTATGTCCTTTTATCTTCTTATGCATTTTCTACTGGCTTCTTGTTGCTGTGTTTTTTATGTGTCTATTGTAATAATTGTATTTTTTATGTGCTTACAAGATATCTTGCATATCGAATAAAAGCTTATGACTGACTGACTGACAATCTACTGCAGAATCCTCTCATAGCACAATCTCATACAAAGAGCAGAGTCACTGACTCAGCTACCCAAATCAGACACTCTATATCCAAGAAGAGTGGCCATTGTGAGTTGATTCTGCCTAAATCCTAGACGCTAATACAAGCCACTATTTATAGACAATAAAAACTGATCGTGGATTAGCCATACCTCTAACCTATAATAGTATGTGACTACCCAGCCCTTAACCCCGCTGCATTTCGTAATTCTCCACAACCCGCTTACAGCAGCATCATGCCCGAGGAGTAGAGCCACTGACTCAGCTACTCAACTCAGCGCCTCCATTTCCAAGAGCAGCGACTCTGCCTTGACCCTGAAAGCTCAGTCTATTTATTGATTATAAACTATGATCCAGGCCCAGTTCAGGTACCCAACTATATGCGACTGGGACTACTCAATCCCCTTTATTACAATCCACAGCAGAATCATCTCTTAGCACAATCTCATACAAAGAGCAGAGTTAGTGACTCAGCTACCTAAATCAGGCACTCTATATCCAAGAAGAGCGGCCATTGTGAGTTGATTCTGCCTAAATCCTAGACGCTAATACAAGCCACTATTTATAGATTATAAAAACTGATCCTGGATTCGCTATATCTCTAACGTATAATAGTATGCGACTTCTCAGCGCCAAACCGCCTTGCATTTCGCGTTTCGAAACACTTCAGAACACGCTTCCAGCAGTACCACACTCGAGGATAAGAGCCACTGACTCAGCTACCCAAATCAGTGCCTCCATTTCCAAGAGCAGCGACTCTGCCTTGACACTGGTACCTCAATCTATTTATGGATTCAAAATTAATATCCACGCCCAATTCAGCTCCCCAACTAGAAGCGACTGGGACGACTCAACCCTGTGCATTACAATCTACTGCAGAATCCTCTCATAGAACAATCTCATACAAAGAGCAGAGTCACTGACTCAGCTACCCAAATCAGACACTCTATATCCAAGAAGAGTGGCCATTGTGAGTTGATTCTGCCTAAATCCTAGACGCTAATACAAGCCACTATTTATAGACAATAAAAACTGATCGTGGATTAGCCATACCTCTAACCTATAATAGTATGTGACTACCCAGCCCTTAACCCCGCTGCATTTCGTAACTCTCCACAACCCGCTTACAGCAGCATCATGCCCGAGGAGTAGAGCCACTGACTCAGCTACCGAAATCAGCGCCTCCATTTCCAAAAGCAGCGACTCTGCCTTGACCCTGAAAGCTCAGTCTATTTATTGATTATAAACTATGATCCAGGCCCAGTTCAGCTTCCCAACTATATGCGACTGGGACTACTAAATCCCCTTTATTACAATCCACAGCAGAATCATCTCTTAGCACAATCTCATACAAAGAGCAGAGTTACTGACTCAGCTACCTAAATCAGACACTCTATATCCAAGAAGAGCGGCCATTGTGAGTTGATTCTGCCTAAATCCTAGATGCTAATATAAGCCACTATTTAAAGATTATAAAAACTGATCCTGGATTCGCTATATCTCTAACGTATAATAGTATGCGACTACTCAGCGCCAAACCGCCTTGCATTTCGCATTTCGAAACACTTCAGAACGCGCTTCCAGCAGCACCACACCCGAGCATAAGAGCCACTGACTCAGCTACCTAAATCAGCGCCTCCATTTCCAAGAGCAGCGACTCTGCCTTGACACTGGTACCTCAATCTATTTATGGATTGAAAACTAAAATAAACGCCTAATTCAGCTCCCCATCTAGAAGCGACTGGGACGACTCATCCCTGTGCATTACAATCTACTGCAGAATCCTCTCATAGAACAATCTCATACAAAGAGCAGAGTCACCGACTCAGCTACCCAAATCAGACACTCTATATCCAAGAAGAGTGGCCATTGTGAGTTGATTCTGCCTTAATCCTAGACGCTAATACAAGCCACTATTTATAGACAATAAAAACTGATTGTGGATTAGCCATACCTCTAACCTATAATAGTATGTGACTACCCAGCCCTTAACCCCGCTGCATTTCGTAATTCTCCACAACCCGCTTACAGCAGCATCATGCCCGAGGAGGAGAGCCACTGACTCAGCTACCCAAATCAGCGCCTCCATTTCCAAGAGCAGCGACTCAGCCTTGACCCTGAAAGCTCAGTCTATTTATTGATTATAAACTATGATCCAGTCCCAGTTCAGCTTCCCAACTATATGCGAATGGGACTACTCAATCCCCTATATTACAATCCACAGCAGAATCATCTCTTAGCACAATCTCATACAAAGAGCAGAGTTACTGACTCAGCTACCTAAATCAGACACTCTATATCCAAGACGAGCGGCCATTGTGAGTTGATTCTGCCTATATTCTAGACGCTAATACAAGCCACTATTTATAGATTATAAAAACTGATCCTGGATTCACTATATCTCTAACGAAAAATAGTATGCGACTACTCAGCGCCCAACCGCCTTGCATTTCGCATTTCGAAACACTTCAGAACACGCTTTCAGCAGTACCACACCCGAGGATAAGAGCCACTGACTCAGCTACCCAAATCAGCGCCTCCATTTCCAAGAGCAGCGACTCTGCCTTGACACTGGTACCTCAATCTATTTATGGATTAAATACTAATATCCACGCTTAGTTCAGCTCCCCAACTAGAAGCGACTGGGACGACTCATCCCTGTGCATTACAATCTACTGCAGAATCCTCTCATAGCACAATCTCATACAAAGAGCAGAGTCACTGACTCAGCTACCCAAATCAGACACTCTATATCCAAGAAGAGTGGCCATTGTGAGTTGATTCTGCCTAAATCCTAGTCGCTAATACAAACCACTATTTATAGACAATAAAAACTGATAGTGGATTAGCCATACCTCTAACCTATAATAGTATGTGACTACCAAGCACTTAACCTCGCTGCATTTTGTAATTCTCCACAACCCGCTTACAGCAGCATCATGCCCGAGGAGTAGAGCCACTGACTCAGCTACCCAAATCAGCGCCTTCATTTCCAAGAGCAGCGACTCAGCCTTGACCCTGAAAGCTCAGTCTATTTATTGATTATAAACTATGATCCAGTCCCAGTTCAGCGTCCCAACTATATGCGACTGGGACTACTCAATCCCCTTTATTACAATCCACAGCAGAATCATCTCTTAGCACAATCTCATACAAAGAGCAGAGTTAGTGACTCAGCTACCTAAATCAGACACTCTATATCCAAGAAGAGCGGCCATTGTGAGTTGATTCTGCCTAAATCCTAGATGCTAATAGATTATAAAAACTGATCCTGGATTCGCTATATCTCTAACGTATAATAGTATGCGACTACTCAGCGCCAAACCGCCTTGCATTTCGCATTTCGAAACACTTCAGAACACGCTTCCAGCAGTACAACACTCGAGGATAAGAGCCACTGACTCAGCTACCCAAATCAGTGCCTCCATTTCCAAGAGCAGCGACTCTGCCTTGACACTGGTACCTCAATCTATTTATGGATTCAAAATTAATATCCACGCCCAATTCAGCTCCCCAACTAGATGCGACTGGGACGACTCAACCCTGTGCATTACAATCTACTGCAGAATCCTCTCATAGAACAATCTCATACAAAGAGCAGAGTCACTGACTCAGCTACCCAAATCAGACACTCTATATCCAAGAAGAGTGGCCATTGTGAGTTGATTCTGCCTAAATCCTAGACGCTAATACAAGCCACTATTTATAGACAATAAAAACTGATCGTGGATTAGCCATACCTTTAACCTATAATAGTATGTGACTACCCAGCCCTTAACCCCGCTGCATTTCGTAACTCTCCACAACCCGCTTACAGCAGCATCATGCCCGAGGAGTAGAGCCACTGACTCAGCTACCCAAATCAGCGCCTCCATTTCCAAAAGCAGCGACTCTGCCTTGACCCTGAAAGCTCAGTCTATTTATTGATTATAAACTATGATCCAGGCCCAGTTCAGCTTCCCAACTATATGCGACTGGGACTACTAAATCCCCTTTATTACAATCCACAGCAGAATCATCTCTTAGCACAATCTCATACAAAGAGCAGAGTTACTGACTCAGCTACCTAAATCAGACACTCTATATCCAAGAAGAGCGGCCATTGCGAGTTGATTCTGCCTAAATCCTAGACGCTAATTCAAGCCACTATTTAAAGATTATAAAAACTGATCCTGGATTCGCTATATCTCTAACGTATAATAGTATGGGACTATTCAGCGCCAAACCGCCTTGCATTTCGCATTTCGAAACACTTCAGAACGCGCTTCCAGCAGCACCACACCCGAGCATAAGAGCCACTGACTCAGCTACCTAAATCAGCGCCTCCATTTCCAAGAGCAGCGACTCTGCCTTGACAATGGTACCTCAATCTATTTATGGATTGAAAACTAAAATCCACGCCTAATTCAGCTCCCCATCTAGAAGCGACTGGGACGACTCATCCCTGTGCATTACAATCTACTGCAGAATCCTCTCATAGCACAATCTCATACAAAGAGCAGAGTCACCGACTCAGCTACCCAAATCAGACACTCTATATCCAAGAAGAGTGGCCATTGTGAGTTGATTCTGCCTTAATCCTAGACGCTAATACAAGCCACTATTTATAGACAATAAAAACTGATCGTGGATTAGCCATACCTCTAACCTATAATAGTATGTGACTACCCAGCCCTTAACCCCGCTGCATTTCGTAATTCTCCAAAACCCGCTTATAGCAGCATCATGCCCGAGGAGTAGAGCCACTGACTCAGCTACCCAAATCAGCGCCTTCATTTCCAAGAGCAGCGACTCAGCCTTGACCCTGAAAGCTCAGTCTATTTATTGATTATAAACTATGATCCAGTCCCAGTTCAGCTTCCCAACTATATGCGAATGGGACTACTCAATCCCCTATATTACAATCCACAGCAGAATCATCTCTTAGCACAATCTCATACAAAGAGCAGAGTTACTGACTCAGCTACCTAAATCAGACACTCTATATCCAAGACGAGCGGCCATTGTGAGTTGATTCTGCCTATATTCTAGACGCTAATACAAGTCACTATTTATAGATTATAAAAACTGATCCTGGATTCACTATATCTCTAACGAAAAATAGTATGCGACTACTCAGCGCCCAACCGCCTTGCATTTCGCATTTCGAAACACTTCAGAACACGCTTTCAGCAGTACCACACCCGAGGATAAGAGCCACTGACTCAGCTACCCAAATCAGCGCCTCCATTTCCAAGAGCAGCGACTCTGCCTTGACACTGGTACCTCAATCTATTTATGGATTAAAAACTAATATCCACGCTTAGTTCAGCTCCCCAACTAGAAGCGACTGGGACGACTCATCCCTGTGCATTACAATCTACTGCAGAATCCTCTCATAGCACAATCTCATACAAAGAGCAGAGTCACTGACTCAGCTACCCAAATCAGACACTCTATATCCAAGAAGAGTGGCCATTGTGAGTTGATTCTGCCTAAATCCTAGACGCTAATACAAACCATTATTTATAGACAATAAAAACTGATAGTGGATTAGCCATACCTCTAACCTATAATAGTATGTGACTACCCAGCCCTTAACCTCGCTGCATTTCGTAATTCTCCACAACCCGCTTACAGCAGCATCATGCCCGAGGAGTAGAGCCACTGACTCAGCTACCCAAATCAGCGCCTCCATTTCCAAGAGCAGCGACTCAGCCTTGACCCTAAAAGCTCAGTCTATTTATTGATTATAAACTATGATCCAGTCCCACTTCAGCTTCCCAACTATATGCGACTGGGACTACTCAATCCCCTTTATTACAATCCACAGCAGAATCATCTCTTAGCACAATCTCATACAAAGAGCAGAGTTAGTGACTCAGCTACCTAAATCAGGCACTCTATATCCAAGAAGAGCGGCCATTGTGAGTTGATTCTGCCTAAATCCTAGATGCTAATTCAAGCCACTATTTATAGATTATAAAAACTGATCCTGGATTCGCTATATCTCTAACGTATAATAGTATGCGACTACTCAGCGCCAAACCGCCTTGCATTTCGCATTTCGAAACACTTCAGAACACGCTTCCAGCAGTACCACACCCGAGGATAAGAGCCACTGACTCAGCTACCCAAATCAGCGCCTCCATTTCCAAGAGCAGCGACTCTGCCTTGACACTGGCACCTCAATCTATTTATGGATTAAAAACTAATATCCACGCCTAATTCAGCTCTCCAACTAGAAGCGACTGGGACGACTCATCCCTGTGCATTACAATCTACTGCAGAATCCTCTCATAGCACAATCTCATACAAAGAGCAGAGTCACTGACTCAGCTACCCAAATCAGACACTCTATATCCAAGAAGAGTGGCCATTGTGAGTTGATTCTGCCTAAATCCTAGACGCTAATACAAGCCACTATTTATAGACAATAAAAACTGATCGTGGAATAGCCATACCTCTAACCTATAATAGTATGTGACTACCCAGCCCTTAACCCCGCTGCATTTCGTAATTCTCCACAACCCGCTTACAGCAGCATCATGCCCGAGGAGTAGAGCCACTGACTCAGTTACCCAAATCAGCGCCTCCATTTCCAAGAGCAGCGACTCTGCCTTGACCCTGAAAGCTCAGTCTATTTATTGATTATAAACTATGATCCAGGCCCAGTTCAGCTTCCCAACTATATGCGACTGGGACTACTCAATCCCCTTTATTACAATCCCCAGCAGAATCATCTCTTAGCACAATCTCATACAAAGAGCAGAGTTACTGACTCAGCTACCTAAATCAGACACTCTATATCCAAGAAGAGCGGCCATTGTGAGTTGATTCTGCCAAAATCCTAGACGCTAATACAAGCCACTATTTATAGATTATAAAAACTGATCCTGGATTCGCTATATCTCTAACGTATAATAGTATGCGACTTCTCAGCGCCAAACCGCCTTGCATTTCGCGTTTCGAAACACTTCAGAACACGCTTCCAGCAGTACCACACCCGAGGATAAGAGCCACTGACTCAGCTACCCAAATTAGCGCCTCCATTTCCAAGAGCAGCGACTCTGCCTTGACACTGGTACCTCAATCTATTTATGGATTCAAAATTAATATCCACGCCTAGTTCAGCTCCCCAACTAGAAGCGACTGGGACGACTCAACCCTGTGCATTACAATCTACTGCAGAATCCTCTCATAGAACAATCTCATACAAAGAGCAGAGTCACTGACTCAGCTACCCAAATCAGACACTCTATATCCAAGAAGAGTGGCCATTGTGAGTTGATTCTGCCTAAATCCTAGACGCTAATACAAGCCACTATTTATAGATTATAAAAACTGATCCTGGATTCGCTATATCTCTAACGTATAATAGTATGCGACTACTCAGCGCCAAACCGCCTTGCATTTCGCATTTCGAAACACTTCAGAACACGCTTTCAGCAGTACCACACCCGAGGATAAGAGCCACTGACTCAGCTACCCAAATCAGCGCCTCCATTTCCAAGAGCAGCGACTCTGCCTTGACCCTGAAAGCTCAGTCTATTTATTGATTATAAACTATGATCCAGTCCCAGTTCAGCTTCCCAACTATATGTGAATGGGACTACTCAATCCCCTTTATTACAATCCACAGCAGAATCATCTCTTAGCACAATCTCATACAAAGAGCAGAGTTAGTGACTCAGCTACCTAAATCAGGCACTCTATATCCAAGAAGAGGGCCATTGTGAGTTGATTCTGCCTAAATCCTAGATGCTAATTCAAGCCACTATTTATAGATTATAAAAACTGATCCTGGATTCGCTATATCTCTAACGTATAATAGTATGCGACTACTCAGCGCCAAACCGCCTTGCATTTCGCATTTCGAAACACTTCAGAACACGCTTCCAGCAGTACCACACCCGAGGATAAGAGCCACTGACTCAGCTACCCAAATCAGCGCCTCCATTTCCAAGAGCAGCGACTCTGCCTTGACACTGGCACCTCAATCTATTTATGGATTAAAAACTAATATCCACGCCTAATTCAGCTCTCCAACTAGAAGCGACTGGGACGACTCATCCCTGTGCATTACAATCTACTGCAGAATCCTCTCATAGCACAATCTCATACAAAGAGCAGAGTCACTGACTCAGCTACCCAAATCAGACACTCTATATCCAAGAAGAGTGGCCATTGTGAGTTGATTCTGCCTAAATCCTAGACGCTAATACAAGCCACTATTTATAGACAATAAAAACTGATCGTGGAATAGCCATACCTCTAACCTATAATAGTATGTGACTACCCAGCCCTTAACCCCGCTGCATTTCGTAATTCTCCACAACCCGCTTACAGCAGCATCATGCCCGAGGAGTAGAGCCACTGACTCAGTTACCCAAATCAGCGCCTCCATTTCCAAGAGCAGCGACTCTGCCTTGACCCTGAAAGCTCAGTCTATTTATTGATTATAAACTATGATCCAGGCCCAGTTCAGCTTCCCAACTATATGCGACTGGGACTACTCAATCCCCTTTATTACAATCCCCAGCAGAATCATCTCTTAGCACAATCTCATACAAAGAGCAGAGTTACTGACTCAGCTACCTAAATCAGACACTCTATATCCAAGAAGAGCGGCCATTGTGAGTTGATTCTGCCAAAATCCTAGACGCTAATACAAGCCACTATTTATAGATTATAAAAACTGATCCTGGATTCGCTATATCTCTAACGTATAATAGTATGCGACTTCTCAGCGCCAAACCGCCTTGCATTTCGCGTTTCGAAACACTTCAGAACACGCTTCCAGCAGTACCACACCCGAGGATAAGAGCCACTGACTCAGCTACCCAAATCAGTGC
Organism: Triturus cristatus; assembly: GCF_964204655.1. NCBI lineage: Eukaryota > Metazoa > Chordata > Amphibia > Caudata > Salamandridae > Triturus > Triturus cristatus. The sequence continues at coordinate 1,472,846,403 of NC_140591.1, read as the reverse complement.
CTCCATTTCCAAGAGCAGCGACTCTGCCTTGACACTGGTACCTCAATCTATTTATGGATTCAAAATTAATATCCACGCCCAATTCAGCTCCCCAACTAGAAGCGACTGGGACGACTCAACCCTGTACATTACAATCTACTGCAGAATCCTCTCATAGAACAATCTCATACAAAGAGCAGAGTCACTGACTCAGCTACCCAAATCAGACACTCTATATCCAAGAAGAGTGGCCATTGTGAGTTGATTCTGCCTAAATCCTAGACGCTAATACAAGCCACTATTTATAGACAATAAAAACTGATCGTGGATTAGCCATACCTCTAACCTATAATAGTATGTGACTACCCAGCCCTTAACCCCGCTGCATTTCGTAACTCTCCACAACCCGCTTACAGCAGCATCATGCCCGAGGAGTAGAGCCACTGACTCAGCTACCCAAATCAGCGCCTCCATTTCCAAAAGCAGCGACTCTGCCTTGACCCTGAAAGCTCAGTCTATTTATTGATTATAAACTATGATCCAGGCCCAGTTCAGCTTCCCAACTATATGCGACTGGGACTACTAAATCCCCTTTATTACAATCCACAGCAGAATCATCTCTTAGCACAATCTCATACAAAGAGCAGAGTTACTGACTCAGCTACCTAAATCAGACACTCTATATCCAAGAAGACCGGCCATTGTGAGTTGATTCTGCCTAAATCCTAGACGCTAATTCAATCCACTATTTATAGATTATAAAAACTGATCCTGGATTCGCTATATCTCTAACGTATAATAGTATGCGACTACTCAGCGCCAAACCGCCTTGCATTTCGCATTTCAAAACACTTCAGAACACGCTTTCAGCAGTACCACACCCGAGAATAAGAGACACTGACTCAGCTACCCAAATCAGCGCCTCCATTTCCACGAGCAGCGACTCTGCCTTGACACTGGTACCTCAATCTATTTATGGATTAAAAACTAATATCCACGCCTAATTCAGCTCCCCAACTAGAAGCGACTGGGACGACTCATCCCTGTGCATTACAATCTACTGCAGAATCCTCTCATAGCACAATCTCATACAAAGAGCAGAGTGACTGACTCAGCTACCCAAATCAGACACTCTATATCCAAGAAGAGTGGCCATTGTGAGTTGATTCTGCCTAAATCCTAGACGCTAATACAAGCCACTATTTATAGACAATAAAAACTGATCGTGGATTAGCCATACCTCTAACCTATAATAGCATGTGACTACTCAGCCCTTAACCCCGCTGCGTTTCGTAACTCTCCACAACCCGCTTACAGCAGCATCATGCCCGAGGAGTAGAGCCACTGACTCAGCTACCTAAATCAGCGCCTCCATTTCCAAGAGCAGCGACTCTGCCTTGACCCTAAAAGCTCAGTCTATTTATTGATTATAAACTATGATCCAGGCCCAGTTCAGGTGGCCCAGTTCAGGTTCCCAACTATATGCGACTGGGACTACTCAATCCCCTTTATTACAATCCACAGCAGAATCATCTCTTAGCACAATCTCATACAAAGAGCAGAGTCACTGACTCAGCTACCTAAATCAGACACTCTATATACAAGAAGAGCGGCCATTGTGAGTTGATTCTGCCTAAATCCTAGATGCTAATATAAGCCACTATTTAAAGATTATAAAAACTGATCCTGGATTCGCTATATCTCTAATGTATAATAGTATGCGACTACTCAGCGCCAAACCGCCTTGCATTTCGCATTTCGAAACACTTCAGAACGCGCTTCCAGCAGCACCACACCCGAGCATAAGAGCCACTGACTCAGCTACCTAAATCAGCGCCTCCATTTCCAAGAGCAGCGACTCTGCCTTGACACTGGTACCTCAATCTATTTATGGATTGAAAACTAAAATAAACGCCTAATTCAGCTCCCCATCTAGAAGCGACTGGGACGACTCATCCCTGTGCATTACAATCTACTGCAGAATCCTCTCATAGCACAATCTCATACAAAGAGCAGAGTGACTTACTCAGCTACCCAAATCAGACACTCTATATCCAAGAAGAGTGGCCATTGTGAGTTGATTCTGCCTAAATCCTAGACTACTCAGCCCTTAACCCCGCTGCATTTCGTAACTCTCCACAACCCGCTTACAGCAGCATCATGCCCGAGGAGTAGAGCCACTGACTCAGCTACCTAAATCAGCGCCTCCATTTCCAAGAGCAGCGACTCTGCCTTGACCCTAAAAGCTCAGTCTATTTATTGATTATAAACTATGATCCAGGCCCAGTTCAGGTTCCCAACTATATGCGACTGGGACTACTCAATCCCCTTTATTACAATCCACAGCAGAATCATCTCTTAGCACAATCTCATACAAAGAGCAGAGTCACTGACTCAGCTACCTAAATCAGACACTCTATATACAAGAAGAGCGGCCATTGTGAGTTGATTCTGCCTAAATCCTAGACGCTAATACAAGCCACTATTTAAAGATTATAAAAACTGATCCTGGATTCTCTATATCTCTAACGTATAATAGTATGCGACTACTCAGCGCCAAACCGCCTTGCTTTTCGCATTTCGAAACACTTCAGAACGTGCTTCCAGCAGCACCACACCCGAGCATAAGAGCCACTGACTCAGCTACCTAAATCAGCGCCTCCATTTCCAAGAGCAGCGACTCTGCCTTGACACTGGTACCTCAATATAATTATGGATTGAAAACTAAAATCCACGCCTAATTCAGCTCCCCATCTAGAAGCGACTGGGACGACTCATCCCTGTGCATTACAATCTACTGCAGAATCCTCTCATAGCACAATCTCATACAAAGAGCAGAGTCACTGACTCAGCTACCCAAATCAGACACTCTATATCCAAGAAGAGTGGCCATTGTGAGTTGATTCTGCCTAAATCCTAGACGCTAATACAAACCACTATTTATAGACAATAAAAACTGATAGTGGATTAGCCATACCTCTAACCTATAATAGTATGTGACTACCCAGCCCTTAACCTGGCTGCATTTCGTAATTCTCCACAACCCGCTTACAGCAGCATCATGCCCGAGGAGTAGGGGCACTGACTCAGCTAAACAAATCAGCGCCTCCATTTCCAAGAGCAGCGACTCAGCCTTGACCCTGAAAGCTCAGTCTATTTATTGACTATAAACTATGATCCAGTCCCACTTCAGCTTCCCAACTATATGCGACTGGGGCTACTCAATCCCCTTTATTACAATCCACAGCAGAATCATCTCTTAGCACAATCTCATACAAAGAGCAGAGTTAGTGACTCAGCTACCTAAATCAGGCACTCTATATCCAAGAAGAGCGGCCATTGTGAGTTGATTCTGCCTAAATCCTAGATGCTAATTCAAGCCACTATTTATAGATTATAAAAACTGATCCTGGATTCGCTATATCTCTAACGTATAATAGTATGCGACTACTCAGCGCCAAACCGCCTTGCATTTCGCATTTCGAAACACTTCAGAACACGCTTCCAGCAGTACCACACCCGAGGATAAGAGCCACTGACTCAGCTACCCAAATCAGCGCCTCCATTTCCAAGAGCAGCGACTCTGCCTTGACACTGGCATCTCAATCTATTTATGGATTAAAAACTAATATCCACGCCTAATTCAGCTCTCCAACTAGAAGCGACTGGGACGACTCATCCCTGTGCATTAAAATCTACTGCAGAATCCTCTCATAGCACAATCTCATACAAAGAGCAGAGTCACTGACTCAGCTACCCAAATCAGACACTCTATATCCAAGAAGAGTGGCCATTGTGAGTTGATTCTGCCTAAATCCTAGACGCTAATACAAGCCACTATTTATAGACAATAAAAACTGATCGTGGAATAGCCATACCTCTAACCTATAATAGTATGTGACTACCCAGCCCTTAACCCCGCTGCATTTCGTAATTCTCCACAACCCGCTTACAGCAGCATCATGCCCGAGGAGTAGAGCCACTGACTCAGTTACCCAAATCAGCGCCTCCATTTCCAAGAGCAGCGACTCTGCCTTGACCCTGAAAGCTCAGTCTATTTATTGATTATAAACTATGATCCAGGCCCAGTTCAGCTTCCCAACTATATGCGACTGGGACTACTCAATCCCCTTTATTACAATCCACAGCAGAATCATCTCTTAGCACAATCTCATACAAAGAGCAGAGTTACTGACTCAGCTACCTAAATCAGACACTCTATATCCAAGAAGAGCGGCCATTGTGAGTTGATTCTGCCAAAATCCTAGACGCTAATACAAGCCACTATTTATAGATTATAAAAACTGATCCTGGATTCGCTATATCTCTAAAGTATAATAGTATGCGACTTCTCAGCGCCAAACCGCCTTGCATTTCCCATTTCGAAACACTTCAGAACACGCTTCTAGCAGTACCACACCCGAGGATAAGAGCAACTGACTCAGCTACCCAAATCAGTGCCTCCATTTCCAAGAGCAGCGACTCTGCCTTGACACTGGTACCTCAATCTATTTATGGATTCAAAATTAATATCCACGCCCAATTCAGCTCCCCAACTAGAAGCGACTGGGACGACTCAACCCTGTGCATTACAATCTACTTCTGAATCCTCTCATAGAACAATCTCATCAAAGAGCAGAGTCACTTAATCAGCTACCCAAATCAGACACTCTATATCCAAGAAGAGTGGCCATTGTGAGTTGATTCTGCCTAAATCCTAGACGCTAATACAAGCCACTATTTATAGACAATAAAAACTGATCGTGGATTAGCCATACCTCTAACCTATAATAGTATGTGACTACTCAGCCCTTAACCCCGCTGCATTTCGTAACTCTCCACAACCCGCTTACAGCAGCATCATGCCCGAGGAGTAGAGCCACTGACTCAGCTACCCAAATCAGCGCCTCCATTTCCAAGAGCAGCGACTCTGCCTTGACCCTAAAAGCTCAGTCTATTTATTGATTATAAACTATGATCCAGGCCCAGTTCAGGTTCCCAACTATATGCGACTGGGACTACTCAATCCCCTTTATTACAATCCACAGCAGAATCATCTCTTAGCACAATCTCATACAAAGAGCAGAGTTACTGACTCAGCTACCTAAATCAGACACTCTATATCCAAGACGAGCGGCCATTGTGAGTTGATTCTGCCTATATTCTAGACGCTAATACAAGCCACTATTTATAGATTATAAAAACTGATCCTGGATTCACTATATCTCTAAAGTATAATAGTATGCGACTACTCAGCGCCAAACCGCCTTGCATTTCGCATTTCGAAACACTTCAGAACACGCTTTCAGCAGTACCACACCCGAGGATAAGAGCCACTGACTCAGCTACCCAAATCCGCGCCTCCATTTCCAAGAGCAGCGACTCTGCCTTGACACTGGTACCTCAATCTATTTATGGATTAAAAACTAATATCCACGCCTAGTTCAGCTCCCCAACTAGAAGCGACTGGGACGACTCAACCCTGTGCATTACAATCTACTGCAGAATCCTCTCATAGCACAATCTCATACAAAGAGCAGAGTCACTGACTCAGCTACCCAAATCAGACACTCTATATCCAAGAAGAGTGGCCATTGTGAGTTGATTCTGCCTAAATCCTAGACGCTAATACAAGCCACTATTTATAGACAATAAAAACTGATCGTGGATTAGCCATATCTCTAACCTATAATAGTATGTGACTACCCAGCCCTTAACCCCGCTGCATTTCGTAATCCTCCACAACCCGCTTACAGCAGCATCATGCCCGAGGAGTAGAGCCACTGACTCAGCTACCCAACTCAGCGCCTCCATTTCCAAGAACAGCGACTCTGCCTTGACCCTGAAAGCTAAGTCTCTTTATTGATTATAACTATGATCCAGGCCCAGTTCAGGTTCCCAACTATATGCGACTGGGACTACTCAATCCCCTTTATTACAATCCACAGCAGAATCATCTCTTAGCACAATCTCATACAAAGAGTAGAGTTACTGACTCAGCTACCTAAATCAGACACTCTATCTCCAAGAAGAGTGGCCATTGTGAGTTGATTCTGCCTAAATCGTAGACGCTAATACAAGCCACTATTTATAGACAATCAAATCTGATCATGGATTAGCCATACCTCTAACCTATAATAGTATGTGACTACCCAGCCCTTAACCCCGCTGCATTTCGTAATTCTCCACAACCCGCTTACAGCAGCATCATGCCCGAGGAGTAGAGCCACTGACTCAGCTACCCAAATCAGCGCCTCCATTTCCAAGAGCAGCGACTCTGCCTTGACCCTGAAAGCTCAGTCTATTTATTGATTATAAACTATGATCCAGGCCCAGTTCAGGTTCCCAACTATATGCGACTGGGACTACTCAATCCCCTTTATTACAATCCACAGCAGAATCATCTCTTAGCACACTCTCATACAAAGAGCAGAGTTACTGACTCAGCTACCTAAATCAGACACTCTATATCCAAGAAGACCGGCCATTGTGAGTTGATTCTGCCTAAATCCTAGACGCTAATTCAAGCCACTATTTATAGATTAGAAAAACTGATCCTGGATTCGCTATATCTCTAACGTATAATAGTATGCGACTTCTCAGCGCCAAACCGCCTTGCATTTCGCATTTCGAAACACTTCAGAACACGCTTCCAGCAGTACCACACCCGAGAATAAGAGCAACTGACTCAGCTACCCAAATCAGTGCCTCCATTTCCAAGAGCAGCGACTCTGCCTTGACACTGGTACCTCAATCTATTTATGGATTCAAAATTAATATCCACGCCCAATTCAGCTCCCCGACTAGAAGCGACTGGGACGACTCAACCCTGTGCATTACAATCTACTGCAGAATCCTCTCATAGAACAATCTCATAAAAAGAGCAGAGTCACTGACTCAGCTACCCAAATCAGACACTCTATATCCAAGAAGAGTGGCCATTGTGAGTTGATTCTGCCTAAATCTTAGACGCTAATACAAGCCACTATTTATAGACAATAAAAACTGATCATGGATTAGCCATACCTCTAACCTATAATAGTATGTGACTACCCAGCCCTTAACCCCGCTGCATTTCGTAATTCTCCACAACCCGCTTACAGCAGCATCATGCCCGAGGAGTAGAGCCACTGACTCAGCTACCCAAATCAGCGCCTCCATTTCCAAAAGCAGCGACTCTGCCTTGACCCTGAAAGCTCAGTCTATTTATTGATTATAAACTATGATCCAGGCCCAGTTCAGCTTCCCAACTATATGCGACTGGGACTACTAAATCCCCTTTATTACAATCCACAGCAGAATCATCTCTTAGCACAATCTCATACAAAGAGCAGAGTCACTGACTCAGCTACCTAAATCAGACACTCTATATACAAGAAGAGCGGCCATTGTGAGTTGATTCTGCCTAAATCCTAGACGCTAATACAAGCCACTATTTAAAGATTATAAAAACTGATCCTGGATTCGCTATATCTCTAACGTATAATAGTATGCGACTACTCAGCGCCAAACCGCCTTGCATTTCGCATTTCGAAACACTTCAGAACGTGCTTCCAGCAGCACCACACCCGAGCATAAGAGCCACTGACTCAGCTACCTAAATCAGCGCCTCCATTTCCAAGAGCAGCGACTCTGCCTTGACACTGGTACCTCAATATATTTATGGATTGAAAACTAAAATCCACGCCTAATTCAGCTCCCCATCTAGAAGCGACTGGGACGACTCATCCCTGTGCATTACAATCTACTGCAGAATCCTCTCATAGCACAATCTCATACAAAGAGCAGAGTCACTGACTCAGCTACCCAAATCAGACACTCTATATCCAAGAAGAGTGGCCATTGTGAGTTGATTCTGCCTAAATCCTAGACGCTAATACAAACCACTATTTATAGACAATAAAAACTGATAGTGGATTAGCCATACCTCTAACCTATAATAGTATGTGACTACCCAGCCCTTAACCTCGCTGCATTTCGTAATTCTCCACAACCCGCTTACAGCAGCATCATGCCCGAGGAGTAGAGCCACTGACTCAGCTAAACAAATCAGCGCCTCCATTTCCAAGAGCAGCGACTCAGCCTTGACCCTGAAAGCTCAGTCTATTTATTGATTATAAACTATGATCCAGTCCCAGTTCAGCTTCCCAACTATATGCGACTGGGACTACTCAATCCCCTTTATTACAATCCACAGCAGAATCATCTCTTAGCACAATCTCTTACAAAGAGCAGTGTTACTGACTCAGCTACCTAAATCAGACACTCTATATCCAAGACGAGCGGCCATTGTGAGTTGATTCTGCCTAAATTCTAGACGCTAATACAAGCCACTATTTATAGATTAGAAAAACTGATCCTGGATTCGCTATATCTCTAACGTATAATAGTATGCGACTACTCAGCGCCAAACCGCCTTGCATTTCGCATTTCGAAACACTTCAGAACACGCTTTCAGCAGTACCACACCCGAGGATAAGAGCCACTGACTCAGCTACCCAAATCAGCGCCTCCATTTCCAAGAGCAGCGACTCTGCCTTGACACTGGTACCTCAATCTATTTATGGATTAAAAACTAATATCCACGCCTAATAAAGCTACCCAACTAGAAGCGACTGGGACGACTCATCCCTTAGCATTACAATCTACTGCAGAATCCTCTCATAGCACAATCTCATACAAAGAGCAGAGTCACTGACTCAGCTACCCAAATCAGACACTCTATATCCAAGAAGAGTGGCCATTGTGAGTTGATTCTGCCTAAATCCTAGACGCTAATACAAGCCACTATTTATAGACAATAAAAACTGATCGTGGAATAGCCGTACCTCTAACCTATAATAGTACGTGACTACCCAGCCCTTAACCCTGCTGCATTTCGTAATTCTCCACAACCCGCTTACAGCAGCATCATGCCCGAGGAGTATAGCCACTGACTCAGCTACCCAAATCAGCGCCTCCATTTCCAAGAGCAGCGACTCTGCCTTGACCCTGAAAGCTCAGTCTATTTATTGATTATAAACTATGATCCAGGCCCAGTTCAGCTTCCCAACTATATGCGACTGGGACTACTCAATCCCCTTTATTACAATCCACAGCAGAATCATCTCTTAGCACAATCTCATACAAAGAGCAGAGTTACTGACTCAGCTACTTAAATCAGACACTCTATATCCAAGAAGAGCGGCCATTGTGAGTTGATTCTGCCAAAATCCTAGACGCTAATACAAGCCACTATTTATAGATTATAAAAACTGATCCTGGATTCGCTATATCTCTAACGTATAATAGTATGCGACTTCTCAGCACCAAACCGCCTTGCATTTCGCATTTCGAAACACTTCAGAACACGCTTCCAGCAGTACCACACCCGAGGATAAGAGCAACTGACTCAGCTACCCAAATCAGTGCCTCCATTTCCAAGAGCAGCGACTCTGCCTTGACACTGGTACCTCAATCTATTTATGGATTCAAAATTAATATCCACGCCCAATTCAGCTCCCCAACTAGAAGCGACTGGGACGACTCAACCCTGTGCATTACAATCTACTGCAGAATCCTCTCATAGAACAATCTCATACAAAGAGCAGAGTCACTGACTCAGCTACCCAAATCAGACACTCTATATCCAAGAAGAGTGGCCATTGTGAGTTGATTCTGCCTAAATCCTAGACGCTAATACAAGCCACTATTTATAGACAATAAAAACTGATCGTGGATTAGCCATACCTCTAATCTATAATAGTATGTGACTACCCAGCCCTTAACCCCGCTGCATTTCGTAACTCTCCACAACCCGCTTACAGCAGCATCATGCCCGAGGAGTAGAGCCACTGACTCAGCTACCCAAATCAGCGCCTCCATTTCCAAAAGCAGCAACTCTGCCTTGACCCTGAAAGCTCAGTCTATTTATTGATTATAAACTATGATCCAGGCCCAGTTCAGCTTCCCAACTATATGCGACTGGGACTACTAAATCCCCTTTATTACAATCCACAGCAGAATCATCTCTTAGCACAATCTCATACAAAGAGCAGAGTTACTGACTCAGCTACCTAAATCATACACTCTATATCCAAGAAGACCGGCCATTGTGAGTTGATTCTGCCTAAATCCTAGACGCTAATTCAATCCACTATTTATAGATTATAAAAACTGATCCTGGATTCGCTATATCTCTAACGTATAATAGTATGCGACTACTCAGCGCCAAACCGCCTTGCATTTCGCATTTCGAAACACTTCAGAACACGCTTCCAGCAGTACCACACCCGAGGATAAGAGCCACTGACTCAGCTACCCAAATTAGCGCCTCAATTTCCAAGAGCAGCGACTCTGCCTTGACACTGGTACCTCAATCTATTTATGGATTAAAAACTAATATCCACGCCTAATTCAGCTACCCAACTAGAAGCGACTGGGACGACTCATCCCTGTGCATTACAATCTAATGCAGAATCCTCTCATAGCACAATCTCATACAAAGAGCAGAGTGACTGACTCAGCTACCCAAATCAGACACTCTATATCCAAGAAGAGTGGCCATTGTGAGTTGATTCTGCCTAAATCCTAGACGCTAATACAAGCCACTATTTATAGACAATAAAAACTGATCATGGATTAGCCATACCTCTAACCTATAATAGTATGTGACTACTCAGCCCTTAACCCCGCTGCATTTCATAACTCTCCACAACCCGCTTACAGCAGCATCATGCCCGAGGAGTAGAGCCACTGACTCAGCTACCCAAATCAGCGCCTCCATTTCCAAGAGCAGCGACTCTGCCTTGACCCTAAAAGCTCAGTCTATTTATTGATTATAAACTATGATCCAGGCCCAGTTCAGGTTCCCAACTATATGCGACTGGGACTACTCAATCCCCTTTATTACAATCCACAGCAGAATCATCTCTTAGCACAATCTCATACAAAGAGCAGAGTTACTGACTCAGCTACCTAAATCAGACACTCTATATGCAAGAAGAGCGGCCATTGTGAGTTGATTCTGCCTAAATCCTAGACGCTAATACAAGCCACTATTTATAGACAATAAAAACTGATCGTGGATTAGCCATACCTCTAACCTATATTAGTATGTGACTACTCAGCCCTTAACCCCGCTGCATTTCGTAACTCTCCACAACCCGCTTACAGCAGCATCATGCCCGAGGAGTAGAGCCACTGACTCAGCTACCCAAATCAGCGCCTCCATTTCCAAGAGCAGCGACTCTGCCTTGACCCTAAAAGCTCAGTCTATTTATTGATTATAAACTATGATCCAGGCCCAGTTCAGGTTCCCAACTATATGCGACTGGGACTACTCAATCCCCTTTATTACAATCCACCGCAGAATCATCTCTTAGCACAATCTCATACAAAGAGCAGAGTTACTGACTCAGCTACCTAAATCAGACACTCTATATCCAAGACGAGCGGCCATTGTGAGTTGATTCTGCCTATATTCTAGACGCTAATACAAGCCACTATTTATAGATTATAAAAACTGATCCTGGATTCGCTATATCTCTAACGTATAATAGTATGCGACTACTCAGCGCCAAAACGCCTTGCATTTCGAAACACTTCAGAACACGCTTTCAGCAGTACCACACCCGAGGATAAGAGCCACTGACTCAGCTACCCAAATCCGCGCCTCCATTTCCAAGAGCAGCGACTCTGCCTTGACACTGGTACCTCAATCTATTTATGGATTAAAAACTAATATCCACGCCTAGTTCAGCTCCCCAACTAGAAGCGACTGGGACGACTCAACCCTGTGCATTACAATCTACTGCAGAATCCTCTCATAGCACAATCTCATACAAAGAGCAGAGTCACTGACTCAGCTACCCAAATCAGACACTCTATATCCAAGAAGAGTGGCCATTGTGAGTTGATTCTGCCTAAATCCTAGACGCTAATACAAGCCACTATTTAAAGACAATAAAAAATGATCGTGGATTAGCCATACCTCTAACCTATAATAGTATGTGACTACCCAGCCCTTAACCCCGCTGCATTTCGTAATTCTCCACAACCCGCTTACAGCAGCATCAAGCCCGAGGAGTAGAGCCACTGACTCAGCTACCTAAATCAGCGCCTCCATTTCCAAGAGCAGTACTCTGCCTTGACCCTAAAAGCTCAGTCTATTTATTGATTATAAACTATGATCCAGGCCTAGTTCAGGTTCCCAACTATATGCGACTGGGACTACTCAATCCCCTTTATTACAATCCACAGCAGAATCATCTCTTAGCACAATCTCATACAAAGAGCAGAGACACTGACTCAGCTACCTAAATCAGACACTCTATATACAAGAAGAGCGGCCGTTGTGAGTTGATTCTGCCTAAATCCTAGACGCTAATACAAGCCACTATTTAAAGATTATAAAAACTGATCCTGGATTCGCTATATCTCTAACGTATAATAGTATGCGACTACTCAGCGCCAAACCGCCTTGCATTTCGCATTTCGAAACACTTCAGAACGTGCTTCCAGCAGCACCACACCCGAGCATAAGAGCCACTGACTCAGCTACCTAAATCAGCGCCTCCATTTCCAAGAGCAGCGACTCTGCCTTGACACTGGTACCTCAATATATTTATGGATTGAAAACTGAAATCCACGCCTAATTCAGCTCCCCATCTAGAAGCGACTGGGACGACTCATCCCTGTGCATTACAATCTACTGCAGAATCCTCTCATAGCACAATCTCATACAAAGAGCAGAGTCACTGACTCAGCTACCCAAATCAGACACTCTATATCCAAGAAGAGTGGCCATTGTGAGTTGATTCTGCCTAAATCCTAGACGATAATACAAACCACTATTTATAGACAATAAAAACTGATAGTGGATTAGCCATACCTCTAACCTATAATAGTATGTGACGACCCAGCCCTTAACCTCGCTGCATTTCGTAATTCTCCACAACCCGCTTACAGCAGCATCATGCCCGAGGAGTAGAGCCACTGACTCAGCTAAACAAATCAGCGCCTCCATTTCCAAGAGCAGCGACTCAGCCTTGACCCTGAAATCTCAGTCTATTTATTGATTATAAACTATGATCCAGTCCCAGTTCAGCTTCCCAACTATATGCGACTGGGACTACTCAATCCCCTTTATTACAATCCACAGCAGAATCATCTCTTAGCACAATCTCTTACAAAGAGCAGTGTTACTGACTCAGCTACCTAAATCAGACACTCTATATCCAAGACGAGCGGCCATTGTGAGTTGATTCTGCCTAAATTCTAGACGCTAATACAAGCCACTTTTTATAGATTAGAAAAACTGATCCTGGATTCGCTATATCTCTAACGTATAATAGTATGCGACTACTCAGCGCCAAACCGCCTTGCATTTCGCATTTCGAAACACTTCAGAACACGCTTTCAGCAGTACCACGCCCGAGGATAAGAGCCACTGACTCAGCTACCCAAATCAGCGCCTCCATTTCCAAGAGCAGCGACTCTGCCTTGACACTGGTACCTCAATCTATTTATGGATTAAAAACTAATATCCACGCCTAATAAAGCTACCCAACTAGAAGCGACTGGGACGACTCATCCCTGTGCATTACAATCTACTGCAGAATCCTCTCATAGCACAATCTCATACAAAGAGCAGAGTCACTGACTCAGCTACCCAAATCAGACACTCTGTATCCAAGAAGAGTGGCCATTGTGAGTTGATTCTGCCTAAATCCTAGACGCTAATACAAGCCACTATTTATAGACAATGAAAACTGATCGTGGAATAGCCATACCTCTAACCTATAATAGTATGTGACTACCCAGCCCTTAACCCCGCTGCATTTCGTCATTCTCCACAACCCGCTTACAGCAGCATCATGCCCGAGGAGTAGAGCCACTGACTCAGCTACCCAAATCAGCGCCTCCATTTCCAAAAGCAGCGACTCTGCCTTGACCCTGAAAGCTCAGTCTATTTATTGATTATAAACTATGATCCAGGCCCAGTTCAGCTTCCCAACTATATGCGACTGGGACTACTAAATACCCTTTATTACAATCCACAGCAGAATCATCTCTTAGCACAATCTCATACAAAGAGCAGAGTTACTGACTCAGCTACCTAAATCAGACACTCTATATCCAAGAAGACCGGCCATTGTGAGTTGATTCTGCCTAAATCCTAGACGCTAATTCAATCCACTATTTATAGATTATAAAAACTGATCCTGGATTCGCTATATCTCTAACGTATAATAGTATGCGACTACTCAGCGCCAAACCGCCTTGCATTTCGCATTTCGAAACACTTCAGAACACGCTTCCAGTAGTACCACACCCGAGGATAAGAGCCACTGACTCAGCTACCCAAATTAGCGCCTCAATTTCCAAGAGCAGCGACTCTGCCTTGACACTGGTACCTCAATCTATTTATGGATTAAAAACTAATATCCACGCCTAATTCAGCTCCCCAACTAGAAGCGACTGGGACGACTCATCCCTGTGCATTACAATTTAATGCAGAATCCTCTCATAGCACAATCTCATACAAAGAGCAGAGTCACTGACTCAGCTACCCAAATCAGACACTCTGTATCCAAGAAGAGTGGCCATTGTGAGTTGATTCTGCCTAAATCGTAGACGCTAATACAAGCCACTATTTATAGACAATCAAATCTGATCATGGATTAGCCATACCTCTAACCTATAATAGTATGTGACTACCCAGCCCTTAACCCCGCTGCATTTCGTAATTCTCCACAACCCGCTTACAGCAGCATCATGCCCGAGGAGTAGAGCCACTGACTCAGCTACCCAAATCAGAGCCTCCATTTCCAAGAGCAGCGACTCTGCCTTGACCCTGAAAGCTCAGTCTATTTATTGATTATAAACTATGATCCAGGCCCAGTTCAGGTTCCCAACTATATGCGACTGGGACTACTCAATCCCCTTTATTACAATCCACAGCAGAATCATCTCTTAGCACAATCTCATACAAAGAGCAGAGTTACTGACTCAGCTACCTAAATCAGACACTCTATATCCAAGAAGACCGGCCATTGTGAGTTGATTCTGCCTAAATCCTAGACGCTAATTCAAGCCACTATTTATAGATTATAAAAACTGATCCTGGATTCGCTATATCTCTAACGTATAATAGTATGCGACTACTCAGCGCCAAACCGCCTTGCATTTCGCATTTCAAAACACTTCAGAACACGCTTCCAGCAGTACCAAACCCGAGGATAAGAGCCACTGACTCAGCTACCCAAATCAGCGCCTCCATTTCCACGAGCAGCGACTCTGCCTTGACACTGGTACCTCAATCTATTTATGGATTAAAAACTAATATCCACGCCTAATAAAGCTACCCAACTAGAAGCGACTGGGACGACTCATCCCTGTGCATTACAATCTACTGCAGAATCCTCTCATAGCACAATCTCATACAAAGAGCAGAGTCACTGACTCAGCTACCCAAATCAGACACTCTATATCCAAGAAGAGTGGCCATTGTGAGTTGATTCTGCCTAAATCCTAGACGCTAATACAAGCCACTATTTATAGACAATAAAAACTGATTGTGGATTAGCCATACCTCTAACCTATAATAGTATGTAACTACTCAGCCCTTAACCCCGCTGCATTTCGTAACTCTCCACAACCCGCTTACAGCAGCATCATACCCGAGGACTAGAGCCACTGACTCAGCTACCCAAATCAGCGCCTCCATTTCCAAGAGCAGCGACTCGGCCTTGACCCTGAAAGCTCAGTCTATTTATTGATTATAAACTATGATCCAGGCCCAGTTCAGGTTCCCAACTATATGCGACTGGCACTACTCAATCCCCTTTATTACAATCCACAGCAGAATCATCTCTTAGCATAATCTCATACAAAGAGCAGAGTTACTGACTCAGCTACCTAAATCAGACACTCTATATACAAGAAGAGCGGCCATTGTGAGTTGATTCTGCCTAAATCCTAGACGCTAATACAAGCCACTATTTATAGACAATAAAAACTGATCGTGGATTAGCCATACCTCTAACCTATAATAGTATGTGACTACTCAGCCCTTAACCCCGCTGCATTTCGTAACTCTCCACAACCCGCTTACAGCAGCATCATGCCCGAGGAGTAGAGCCACTGACTCAGCTACCCAAATCAGCGCCTCCATTTCCAAGAGCAGCGACTCTGCCTTGACCCTAAAAGCTCAGTCTATTTATTGATTATAAACTATGATCCAGGCCCTGTTCAGGTTCCCAACTATATGCGACTGGGACTACTCAATCCCCTTTATTACAATCCACAACAGAATCATCTCTTAGCACAATCTCATACAAAGAGCAGACTTACTGACTCAGCTACCTAAATCAGACGCTCTATATCCAAGACGAGCGGCCATTGTGAGTTGATTCTGCCTATATTCTAGACGCTAATACCAGCCACTATTTATAGATTATAAAAACTGATCCTGGATTCACTATATCTCTAACGTATAATAGTATGCGACTACTCAGCGCCAAACCGCCTTGCATTTCGCATTTCAAAACACTTCAGAACACGCTTCCAGCAGTACCACACCCGAGGATAAGAGCCACTGACTCAGCTACCCAAATCAGCGCCTCCATTTCCACGAGCAGCGACTCTGCCTTGACACTGGTACCTCAATCTATTTATGGATTAAAAACTAATATCCACGCCTAATTCAGCACCCCAACTAGAAGCGACTGGGACGACTCATCCCTGTGCATTACAATCTACTGCAGAATCCTCTCATAGCACAATCTCATACAAAGAGCAGAGTGACTGACTCAGCTACCCAAATCAGACACTCTATATCCAAGAAGAGTGGCCATTGTGAGTTGATTCTGCCTAAATCCTAGACGCTAATACAAGCCACTATTTATAGACAATAAAAACTGATCGTGGATTAGCCATACCTCTAACCTATAATAGTATGTGACTACTCAGCCCTTAACCCCGCTGCATTTCGTAACTCTCCACAACCCGCTTACAGCAGCATCATGCCCGAGGAGTAGAGCCACTGACTCAGCTACCTAAATCAGCGCCTCCATTTCCAAGAGCAGCGACTCTGCCTTGACCCTAAAAGCTCAGTCTATTTATTGATTATAAACTATGATCCAGGCCCAGTTCAGGTTCCCAACTATATGCGACTGGGACTACTCAATCCCCTTTATTACAATCCACAGCAGAATCATCTCTTAGCACAATCTCATACAAAGAGCAGAGTTACTGACTCAGCTACCTAAATCAGACACTCTATATCCAAGAAGACCGGCCATTGTGAGTTGATTCTGCCTAAATCCTAGACGCTAATTCAAGCCACTATTTATAGATTATAAAAACTGATCCTGGATTCGCTATATCTCTAACGTATAATAGTATGCGACTACTCAGCGCCAAACCGTTTTGCATTTCGCATTTCAAAACACTTCAGAACACGCTTACAGCAGTACCAAACCCGAGGATAAGAGCCACTGACTCAGCTACCCAAATCAGCGCCTCCATTTCCACGAGCAGCGACTCTGCCTTGACACTGGTACCTCAATCTATTTATGGATTAAAAACTAATATCCACGCCTAATAAAGCTACCCAACTAGAAGCGACTGGGACGACTCATCCCTGTGCATTACAATCTACTGCAGAATCCTCTCATAGCACAATCTCATACAAAGAGCAGAGTCACTGACTCAGCTACCCAAATCAGACACTCTATATCCAAGAAGAGTGGCCATTGTGAGTTGATTCTGCCTAAATCCTAGACGCTAATACAAGCCACTATTTATAGACAATAAAAACTGATCGTGGATTAGCCATACCTCTAACCTATAATAGTATGTAACTACTCAGCCCTTAACCCCGCTGCATTTCGTAACTCTCCACAACCCGCTTACAGCAGCATCATGCCCGAGGACTAGAGCCACTGACTCAGCTACCCAAATCAGCGCCTCCATTTCCAAGAGCAGCGACTCGGCCTTGACCCTGAAAGCTCAGTCTATTTATTGATTATAAACTATGATCCAGGCCCAGTTCAGGTTCCCAACTATATGCGACTGGGACTACTCAATCCCCTTTATTACAATCCACAGCAGAATCATCTCTTAGCACAATCTCATACAAAGAGCAGAGTTACTGACTCAGCTACCTAAATCAGACACTCTATATACAAGAAGAGCGGCCATTGTGAGTTGATTCTGCCTAAATCCTAGACGCTAATACAAGCCACTATTTATAGACAATAAAAACTGATCGTGGATTAGCCATACCTCTAACCTATAATAGTATGTGACTACTCAGCCCTTAACCCCGCTGCATTTCGTAACTCTCCACAACCCGCTTACAGCAGCATCATGCCCGAGGAGTAGAGCCACTGACTCAGCTACCCAAATCAGCGCCTCCATTTCCAAGAGCAGCGACTCTGCCTTGACCCTAAAAGCTCAGTCTATTTATTGATTATAAACTATGATCCAGGCCCTGTTCAGGTTCCCAACTATATGCGACTGGGACTACTCAATCCCCTTTATTACAATCCACAACAGAATCATCTCTTAGCACAATCTCATACAAAGAGCAGACTTACTGACTCAGCTACCTAAATCAGACGCTCTATATCCAAGACGAGCGGCCATTGTGAGTTGATTCTGCCTATATTCTAGACGCTAATACAAGCCACTATTTATAGATTATAAAAACTGATCCTGGATTCACTATATCTCTAACGTATAATAGTATGCGACTACTCAGCGCCAAACCGCCTTGCATTTCGCATTTCGAAACACTTCAGAACACGCTTTTAGCAGTAAAACACCCGAGGATAAGAGCCACTGACTCAGCTACCCAAATCCGCGCCTCCATTTCCAAGAGCAGCGACTCTGCCTTGACACTGGTACCTCAATCTATTTATGGATTAAAAACTAATATCCACGCCTAGTTCAGCTCCCCAACTAGAAGCGACTGGGACGACTCAACCCTGTGCATTACAATCTACTGCAGAATCCTCTCATAGCACAATCTCATACAAAGAGCAGAGTCACTGACTCAGCTACCCAAATCAGACACTCTATATCCAAGAAGAGTGGCCATTGTGAGTTGATTCTGCCTAAATCCTAGACGCTAATACAAGCCACTATTTATAGACAATAAAAACTGATCGTGGATTAGCCATACCTCTAACCTATAATAGTATGTGACTACCCAGCCCTTAACCCCGCTGCATTTCGTAATTCTCCACAACCCGCTTACAGCAGCATCATGCCCGAGGAGTAGAGCCACTGACTCAGCTACCCAACTCAGCGCCTCCATTTCCAAGAGCAGCGACTCTGCCTTGACCCTGAAAGCTCAGTCTCTTTATTGATTATAACTATGATCCAGGCCCAGTTCAGGTTCCCAACTATATGCGACTGGGACTACTCAATCCCCTTTATTACAATCCACAGCAGAATCATCTCTTAGCACAATCTCATACAAAGAGCAGAGTTACTGACTCAGCTACCTAAATCAGACACTCTATATCCAAGAAGAGTGGCCATTGTAAGTTGATTCTGCCTAAATCGTAGACGCTAATACAAGCCACTATTTATAGACAATCAAATCTGATCATGGATTAGCCATACCTCTAACCTATAATAGTATGTGACTACCCAGCCCTTAACCCCGCTGCATTTCGTAATTCTCCACAACCCGCTTACAGCAGCATCATGCCCGAGGAGTAGAGCCACTGACTCAGCTACCCAAATCAGCGCCTCCATTTCCAAGAGCAGCGACTCTGCCTTGACCCTGAAAGCTCAGTCTATTTATTGATTATAAACTATGATCCAGGCCCAGTTCAGGTTCCCAACTATATGCGACTGGGACTACTCAATCCCCTTTATTACAATCCACAGCAGAATCATCTCTTAGCACAATCTCATACAAAGAGCAGAGTTACTGACTCAGCTACCTAAATCGGACACTCTATATCCAAGACGAGCGGCCATTGTGAGTTGATTCTGCCTATATTCTAGACGCTAATACAAGCCACTATTTATAGATTATAAAAACTGATCCTGGATTCACTATATCTCTAAAGTATAATAGTATGCGACTACTCAGCGCCAAACCGCCTTGCATTTCGCATTTCGAAACACTTCAGAACACGCTTTCAGCAGTACCACACCCGAGGATAAGAGCCACTGACTCAGCTACCCAAATCCGCGCCTCCATTTCCAAGAGCAGCGACTCTGCCTTGACACTGGTACCTCAATCTATTTATGGATTAAAAACTAATATCCACGCCTAGTTCAGCTCCCCAACTAGAAGCGACTGGGACGACTCAACCCTGTGCATTACAATCTACTGCAGAATCCTCTCATAGCACAATCTCATACAAAGAGCAGAGTCACTGACTCAGCTACCCAAATCAGACACTCTATATCCAAGAAGAGTGGCCATTGTGAGTTGATTCTGCCTAAATCCTAGACGCTAATACAAGCCACTATTTATAGACAATAAAAACTGATCGTGGATTAGCCATATCTCTAACCTATAATAGTATGTGACTACCCAGCCCTTAACCCCGCTGCATTTCGTAATCCTCCACAACCCGCTTACAGCAGCATCATGCCCGAGGAGTAGAGCCACTGACTCAGCTACCCAACTCAGCGCCTCCATTTCCAAGAACAGCGACTCTGCCTTGACCCTGAAAGCTAAGTCTCTTTATTGATTATAACTATGATCCAGGCCCAGTTCAGGTTCCCAACTATATGCGACTGGGACTACTCAATCCCCTTTATTACAATCCACAGCAGAATCATCTCTTAGCACAATCTCATACAAAGAGTAGAGTTACTGACTCAGCTACCTAAATCAGACACTCTATATCCAAGAAGAGTGGCCATTGTGAGTTGATTCTGCCTAAATCGTAGACGCTAATACAAGCCACTATTTATAGACAATCAAATCTGATCATGGATTAGCCATACCTCTAACCTATAATAGTATGTGACTACCCAGCCCTTAACCCCGCTGCATTTCGTAATTCTCCACAACCCGCTTACAGCAGCATCATGCCCGAGGAGTAGAGCCACTGACTCAGCTACCCAAATCAGCGCCTCCATTTCCAAGAGCAGCGACTCTGCCTTGACCCTGAAAGCTCAGTCTATTTATTGATTATAAACTATGATCCAGGCCCAGTTCAGGTTCCCAACTATATGCGACTGGGACTACTCAATCCCCTTTATTACAATCCACAGCAGAATCATCTCTTAGCACACTCTCATACAAAGAGCAGAGTTACTGACTCAGCTACCTAAATCAGACACTCTATATCCAAGAAGACCGGCCATTGTGAGTTGATTCTGCCTAAATCCTAGACGCTAATTCAAGCCACTATTTATAGATTAGAAAAACTGATCCTGGATTCGCTATATCTCTAACGTATAATAGTATGCGACTTCTCAGCGCCAAACCGCCTTGCATTTCGCATTTCGAAACACTTCAGAACACGCTTCCAGCAGTACCACACCCGAGAATAAGAGCAACTGACTCAGCTACCCAAATCAGTGCCTCCATTTCCAAGAGCAGCGACTCTGCCTTGACACTGGTACCTCAATCTATTTATGGATTCAAAATTAATATCCACGCCCAATTCAGCTCCCCGACTAGAAGCGACTGGGACGACTCAACCCTGTGCATTACAATCTACTGCAGAATCCTCTCATAGAACAATCTCATAAAAAGAGCAGAGTCACTGACTCAGCTACCCAAATCAGACACTCTATATCCAAGAAGAGTGGCCATTGTGAGTTGATTCTGCCTAAATCTTAGACGCTAATACAAGCCACTATTTATAGACAATAAAAACTGATCATGGATTAGCCATACCTCTAACCTATAATAGTATGTGACTACCCAGCCCTTAACCCCGCTGCATTTCGTAATTCTCCACAACCCGCTTACAGCAGCATCATGCCCGAGGAGTAGAGCCACTGACTCAGCTACCCAAATCAGCGCCTCCATTTCCAAAAGCAGCGACTCTGCCTTGACCCTGAAAGCTCAGTCTATTTATTGATTATAAACTATGATCCAGGCCCAGTTCAGCTTCCCAACTATATGCGACTGGGACTACTAAATCCCCTTTATTACAATCCACAGCAGAATCATCTCTTAGCACAATCTCATACAAAGAGCAGAGTCACTGACTCAGCTACCTAAATCAGACACTCTATATACAAGAAGAGCGGCCATTGTGAGTTGATTCTGCCTAAATCCTAGACGCTAATACAAGCCACTATTTAAAGATTATAAAAACTGATCCTGGATTCGCTATATCTCTAACGTATAATAGTATGCGACTACTCAGCGCCAAACCGCCTTGCATTTCGCATTTCGAAACACTTCAGAACGTGCTTCCAGCAGCACCACACCCGAGCATAAGAGCCACTGACTCAGCTACCTAAATCAGCGCCTCCATTTCCAAGAGCAGCGACTCTGCCTTGACACTGGTACCTCAATATATTTATGGATTGAAAACTAAAATCCACGCCTAATTCAGCTCCCCATCTAGAAGCGACTGGGACGACTCATCCCTGTGCATTACAATCTACTGCAGAATCCTCTCATAGCACAATCTCATACAAAGAGCAGAGTCACTGACTCAGCTACCCAAATCAGACACTCTATATCCAAGAAGAGTGGCCATTGTGAGTTGATTCTGCCTAAATCCTAGACGCTAATACAAACCACTATTTATAGACAATAAAAACTGATAGTGGATTAGCCATACCTCTAACCTATAATAGTATGTGACTACCCAGCCCTTAACCTCGCTGCATTTCGTAATTCTCCACAACCCGCTTACAGCAGCATCATGCCCGAGGAGTAGAGCCACTGACTCAGCTAAACAAATCAGCGCCTCCATTTCCAAGAGCAGCGACTCAGCCTTGACCCTGAAAGCTCAGTCTATTTATTGATTATAAACTATGATCCAGTCCCAGTTCAGCTTCCCAACTATATGCGACTGGGACTACTCAATCCCCTTTATTACAATCCACAGCAGAATCATCTCTTAGCACAATCTCTTACAAAGAGCAGTGTTACTGACTCAGCTACCTAAATCAGACACTCTATATCCAAGACGAGCGGCCATTGTGAGTTGATTCTGCCTAAATTCTAGACGCTAATACAAGCCACTATTTATAGATTAGAAAAACTGATCCTGGATTCGCTATATCTCTAACGTATAATAGTATGCGACTACTCAGCGCCAAACCGCCTTGCATTTCGCATTTCGAAACACTTCAGAACACGCTTTCAGCAGTACCACACCCGAGGATAAGAGCCACTGACTCAGCTACCCAAATCAGCGCCTCCATTTCCAAGAGCAGCGACTCTGCCTTGACACTGGTACCTCAATCTATTTATGGATTAAAAACTAATATCCACGCCTAATAAAGCTACCCAACTAGAAGCGACTGGGACGACTCATCCCTTAGCATTACAATCTACTGCAGAATCCTCTCATAGCACAATCTCATACAAAGAGCAGAGTCACTGACTCAGCTACCCAAATCAGACACTCTATATCCAAGAAGAGTGGCCATTGTGAGTTGATTCTGCCTAAATCCTAGACGCTAATACAAGCCACTATTTATAGACAATAAAAACTGATCGTGGAATAGCCATACCTCTAACCTATAATAGTACGTGACTACCCAGCCCTTAACCCTGCTGCATTTCGTAATTCTCCACAACCCGCTTACAGCAGCATCATGCCCGAGGAGTATAGCCACTGACTCAGCTACCCAAATCAGCGCCTCCATTTCCAAGAGCAGCGACTCTGCCTTGACCCTGAAAGCTCAGTCTATTTATTGATTATAAACTATGATCCAGGCCCAGTTCAGCTTCCCAACTATATGCGACTGGGACTACTCAATCCCCTTTATTACAATCCACAGCAGAATCATCTCTTAGCACAATCTCATACAAAGAGCAGAGTTACTGACTCAGCTACTTAAATCAGACACTCTATATCCAAGAAGAGCGGCCATTGTGAGTTGATTCTGCCAAAATCCTAGACGCTAATACAAGCCACTATTTATAGATTATAAAAACTGATCCTGGATTCGCTATATCTCTAACGTATAATAGTATGCGACTTCTCAGCACCAAACCGCCTTGCATTTCGCATTTCGAAACACTTCAGAACACGCTTCCAGCAGTACCACACCCGAGGATAAGAGCAACTGACTCAGCTACCCAAATCAGTGCCTCCATTTCCAAGAGCAGCGACTCTGCCTTGACACTGGTACCTCAATCTATTTATGGATTCAAAATTAATATCCACGCCCAATTCAGCTCCCCAACTAGAAGCGACTGGGACGACTCAACCCTGTGCATTACAATCTACTGCAGAATCCTCTCATAGAACAATCTCATACAAAGAGCAGAGTCACTGACTCAGCTACCCAAATCAGACACTCTATATCCAAGAAGAGTGGCCATTGTGAGTTGATTCTGCCTAAACCCTAGACGCTAATACAAGCCACTATTTATAGACAATAAAAACTGATCGTGGATTAGCCATACCTCTAATCTATAATAGTATGTGACTACCCAGCCCTTAACCCCGCTGCATTTCGTAACTCTCCACAACCCGCTTACAGCAGCATCATGCCCGAGGAGTAGAGCCACTGACTCAGCTACCCAAATCAGCGCCTCCATTTCCAAAAGCAGCAACTCTGCCTTGACCCTGAAAGCTCAGTCTATTTATTGATTATAAACTATGATCCAGGCCCAGTTCAGCTTCCCAACTATATGCGACTGGGACTACTAAATCCCCTTTATTACAATCCACAGCAGAATCATCTCTTAGCACAATCTCATACAAAGAGCAGAGTTACTGACTCAGCTACCTAAATCATACACTCTATATCCAAGAAGACCGGCCATTGTGAGTTGATTCTGCCTAAATCCTAGACGCTAATTCAATCCACTATTTATAGATTATAAAAACTGATCCTGGATTCGCTATATCTCTAACGTATAATAGTATGCGACTACTCAGCGCCAAACCGCCTTGCATTTCGCATTTCGAAACACTTCAGAACACGCTTCCAGCAGTACCACACCCGAGGATAAGAGCCACTGACTCAGCTACCCAAATTAGCGCCTCAATTTCCAAGAGCAGCGACTCTGCCTTGACACTGGTACCTCAATCTATTTATGGATTAAAAACTAATATCCACGCCTAATTCAGCTCCCCAACTAGAAGCGACTGGGACGACTCATCCCTGTGCATTACAATCTAATGCAGAATCCTCTCATAGCACAATCTCATACAAAGAGCAGAGTGACTGACTCAGCTACCCAAATCAGACACTCTATATCCAAGAAGAGTGGCCATTGTGAGTTGATTCTGCCTAAATCCTAGACGCTAATACAAGCCACTATTTATAGACAATAAAAACTGATCATGGATTAGCCATACCTCTAACCTATAATAGTATGTGACTACTCAGCCCTTAACCCCGCTGCATTTCGTAACTCTCCACAACCCGCTTACAGCAGCATCATGCCCGAGGAGTAGAGCCACTGACTCAGCTACCCAAATCAGCGCCTCCATTTCCAAGAGCAGCGACTCTGCCTTGACCCTAAAAGCTCAGTCTATTTATTGATTATAAACTATGATCCAGGCCCAGTTCAGGTTCCCAACTATATGCGACTGGGACTACTCAATCCCCTTTATTACAATCCACAGCAGAATCATCTCTTAGCACAATCTCATACAAAGAGCAGAGTTACTGACTCAGCTACCTAAATCAGACACTCTATATGCAAGAAGAGCGGCCATTGTGAGTTGATTCTGCCTAAATCCTAGACGCTAATACAAGCCACTATTTATAGACAATAAAAACTGATCGTGGATTAGCCATACCTCTAACCTATATTAGTATGTGACTACTCAGCCCTTAACCCCGCTGCATTTCGTAACTCTCCACAACCCGCTTACAGCAGCATCATGCCCGAGGAGTAGAGCCACTGACTCAGCTACCCAAATCAGCGCCTCCATTTCCAAGAGCAGCGACTCTGCCTTGACCCTAAAAGCTCAGTCTATTTATTGATTATAAACTATGATCCAGGCCCAGTTCAGGTTCCCAACTATATGCGACTGGGACTACTCAATCCCCTTTATTACAATCCACCGCAGAATCATCTCTTAGCACAATCTCATACAAAGAGCAGAGTTACTGACTCAGCTACCTAAATCAGACACTCTATATCCAAGACGAGCGGCCATTGTGAGTTGATTCTGCCTATATTCTAGACGCTAATACAAGCCACTATTTATAGATTATAAAAACTGATCCTGGATTCGCTATATCTCTAACGTATAATAGTATGCGACTACTCAGCGCCAAAACGCCTTGCATTTCGAAACACTTCAGAACACGCTTTCAGCAGTACCACACCCGAGGATAAGAGCCACTGACTCAGCTACCCAAATCCGCGCCTCCATTTCCAAGAGCAGCGACTCTGCCTTGACACTGGTACCTCAATCTATTTATGGATTAAAAACTAATATCCACGCCTAGTTCAGCTCCCCAACTAGAAGCGACTGGGACGACTCAACCCTGTGCATTACAATCTACTGCAGAATCCTCTCATAGCACAATCTCATACAAAGAGCAGAGTCACTGACTCAGCTACCCAAATCAGACACTCTATATCCAAGAAGAGTGGCCATTGTGAGTTGATTCTGCCTAAATCCTAGACGCTAATACAAGCCACTATTTAAAGACAATAAAAAATGATCGTGGATTAGCCATACCTCTAACCTATAATAGTATGTGACTACCCAGCCCTTAACCCCGCTGCATTTCGTAATTCTCCACAACCCGCTTACAGCAGCATCAAGCCCGAGGAGTAGAGCCACTGACTCAGCTACCTAAATCAGCGCCTCCATTTCCAAGAGCAGTACTCTGCCTTGACCCTAAAAGCTCAGTCTATTTATTGATTATAAACTATGATCCAGGCCTAGTTCAGGTTCCCAACTATATGCGACTGGGACTACTCAATCCCCTTTATTACAATCCACAGCAGAATCATCTCTTAGCACAATCTCATACAAAGAGCAGAGACACTGACTCAGCTACCTAAATCAGACACTCTATATCCAAGAAGAGTGGCCATTGTGAGTTGATTCTGCCTAAATCCTAGACGCTAATACAAGCCACTATTTAAAGATTATAAAAACTGATCCTGGATTCGCTATATCTCTAACGTATAATAGTATGCGACTACTCAGCGCCAAACCGCCTTGCATTTCGCATTTCGAAACACTTCAGAACGTGCTTCCAGCAGCACCACACCCGAGCATAAGAGCCACTGACTCAGCTACCTAAATCAGCGCCTCCATTTCCAAGAGCAGCGACTCTGCCTTGACACTGGTACCTCAATATATTTATGGATTGAAAACTGAAATCCACGCCTAATTCAGCTCCCCATCTAGAAGCGACTGGGACGACTCATCCCTGTGCATTACAATCTACTGCAGAATCCTCTCATAGCACAATCTCATACAAAGAGCAGAGTCACTGACTCAGCTACCCAAATCAGACACTCTATATCCAAGAAGAGTGGCCATTGTGAGTTGATTCTGCCTAAATCCTAGACGATAATACAAACCACTATTTATAGACAATAAAAACTGATAGTGGATTAGCCATACCTCTAACCTATAATAGTATGTGACGACCCAGCCCTTAACCTCGCTGCATTTCGTAATTCTCCACAACCCGCTTACAGCAGCATCATGCCCGAGGAGTAGAGCCACTGACTCAGCTAAACAAATCAGCGCCTCCATTTCCAAGAGCAGCGACTCAGCCTTGACCCTGAAATCTCAGTCTATTTATTGATTATAAACTATGATCCAGTCCCAGTTCAGCTTCCCAACTATATGCGACTGGGACTACTCAATCCCCTTTATTACAATCCACAGCAGAATCATCTCTTAGCACAATCTCTTACAAAGAGCAGTGTTACTGACTCAGCTACCTAAATCAGACACTCTATATCCAAGACGAGCGGCCATTGTGAGTTGATTCTGCCTAAATTCTAGACGCTAATACAAGCCACTATTTATAGATTAGAAAAACTGATCCTGGATTCGCTATATCTCTAACGTATAATAGTATGCGACTACTCAGCGCCAAACCGCCTTGCATTTCGCATTTCGAAACACTTCAGAACACGCTTTCAGCAGTACCACGCCCGAGGATAAGAGCCACTGACTCAGCTACCCAAATCAGCGCCTCCATTTCCAAGAGCAGCGACTCTGCCTTGACACTGGTACCTCAATCTATTTATGGATTAAAAACTAATATCCACGCCTAATAAAGCTACCCAACTAGAAGCGACTGGGACGACTCATCCCTGTGCATTACAATCTACTGCAGAATCCTCTCATAGCACAATCTCATAGAAAGAGCAGAGTCACTGACTCAGCTACCCAAATCAGACACTCTGTATCCAAGAAGAGTGGCCATTGTGAGTTGATTCTGCCTAAATCCTAGACGCTAATACAAGCCACTATTTATAGACAATGAAAACTGATCGTGGAATAGCCATACCTCTAACCTATAATAGTATGTGACTACCCAGCCCTTAACCCCGCTGCATTTCGTCATTCTCCACAACCCGCTTACAGCAGCATCATGCCCGAGGAGTAGAGCCACTGACTCAGCTACCCAAATCAGCGCCTCCATTTCCAAAAGCAGCGACTCTGCCTTGACCCTGAAAGCTCAGTCTATTTATTGATTATAAACTATGATCCAGGCCCAGTTCAGCTTCCCAACTATATGCGACTGGGACTACTAAATACCCTTTATTACAATCCACAGCAGAATCATCTCTTAGCACAATCTCATACAAAGAGCAGAGTTACTGACTCAGCTACCTAAATCAGACACTCTATATCCAAGAAGACCGGCCATTGTGAGTTGATTCTGCCTAAATCCTAGACGCTAATTCAATCCACTATTTATAGATTATAAAAACTGATCCTGGATTCGCTATATCTCTAACGTATAATAGTATGCGACTACTCAGCGCCAAACCGCCTTGCATTTCGCATTTCGAAACACTTCAGAACACGCTTCCAGTAGTACCACACCCGAGGATAAGAGCCACTGACTCAGCTACCCAAATTAGCGCCTCAATTTCCAAGAGCAGCGACTCTGCCTTGACACTGGTACCTCAATCTATTTATGGATTAAAAACTAATATCCACGCCTAATTCAGCTCCCCAACTAGAAGCGACTGGGACGACTCATCCCTGTGCATTACAATTTAATGCAGAATCCTCTCATAGCACAATCTCATACAAAGAGCAGAGTCACTGACTCAGCTACCCAAATCAGACACTCTGTATCCAAGAAGAGTGGCCATTGTGAGTTGATTCTGCCTAAATCGTAGACGCTAATACAAGCCACTATTTATAGACAATCAAATCTGATCATGGATTAGCCATACCTCTAACCTATAATAGTATGTGACTACCCAGCCCTTAACCCCGCTGCATTTCGTAATTCTCCACAACCCGCTTACAGCAGCATCATGCCCGAGGAGTAGAGCCACTGACTCAGCTACCCAAATCAGAGCCTCCATTTCCAAGAGCAGCGACTCTGCCTTGACCCTGAAAGCTCAGTCTATTTATTGATTATAAACTATGATCCAGGCCCAGTTCAGGTTCCCAACTATATGCGACTGGGACTTCTCAATCCCCTTTATTACAATCCACAGCAGAATCATCTCTTAGCACAATCTCATACAAAGAGCAGAGTTACTGACTCAGCTACCTAAATCAGACACTCTATATCCAAGAAGACCGGCCATTGTGAGTTGATTCTGCCTAAATCCTAGACGCTAATTCAAGCCACTATTTATAGATTATAAAAACTGATCCTGGATTCGCTATATCTCTAACGTATAATAGTATGCGACTACTCAGCGCCAAACCGCCTTGCATTTCGCATTTCAAAACACTTCAGAACACGCTTCCAGCAGTACCAAACCCGAGGATAAGAGCCACTGACTCAGCTACCCAAATCAGCGCCTCCATTTCCACGAGCAGCGACTCTGCCTTGACACTGGTACCTCAATCTATTTATGGATTAAAAACTAATATCCACGCCTAATAAAGCTACCCAACTAGAAGCGACTGGGACGACTCATCCCTGTGCATTACAATCTACTGCAGAATCCTCTCATAGCACAATCTCATACAAAGAGCAGAGTCACTGACTCAGCTACCCAAATCAGACACTCTATATCCAAGAAGAGTGGCCATTGTGAGTTGATTCTGCCTAAATCCTAGACGCTAATACAAGCCACTATTTATAGACAATAAAAACTGATCGTGGATTAGCCATACCTCTAACCTATAATAGTATGTAACTACTCAGCCCTTAACCCCGCTGCATTTCGTAACTCTCCACAACCCGCTTACAGCAGCATCATACCCGAGGACTAGAGCCACTGACTCAGCTACCCAAATCAGCGCCTCCATTTCCAAGAGCAGCGACTCGGCCTTGACCCTGAAAGCTCAGTCTATTTATTGATTATAAACTATGATCCAGGCCCAGTTCAGGTTCCCAACTATATGCGACTGGCACTACTCAATCCCCTTTATTACAATCCACAGCAGAATCATCTCTTAGCATAATCTCATACAAAGAGCAGAGTTACTGACTCAGCTACCTAAATCAGACACTCTATATACAAGAAGAGCGGCCATTGTGAGTTGATTCTGCCTAAATCCTAGACGCTAATACAAGCCACTATTTATAGACAATAAAAACTGATCGTGGATTAGCCATACCTCTAACCTATAATAGTATGTGACTACTCAGCCCTTAACCCCGCTGCATTTCGTAACTCTCCACAACCCGCTTACAGCAGCATCATGCCCGAGGAGTAGAGCCACTGACTCAGCTACCCAAATCAGCGCCTCCATTTCCAAGAGCAGCGACTCTGCCTTGACCCTAAAAGCTCAGTCTATTTATTGATTATAAACTATGATCCAGGCCCTGTTCAGGTTCCCAACTATATGCGACTGGGACTACTCAATCCCCTTTATTACAATCCACAACAGAATCATCTCTTAGCACAATCTCATACAAAGAGCAGACTTACTGACTCAGCTACCTAAATCAGACGCTCTATATCCAAGACGAGCGGCCATTGTGAGTTGATTCTGCCTATATTCTAGACGCTAATACCAGCCACTATTTATAGATTATAAAAACTGATCCTGGATTCACTATATCTCTAACGTATAATAGTATGCGACTACTCAGCGCCAAACCGCCTTGCATTTCGCATTTCAAAACACTTCAGAACACGCTTCCAGCAGTACCACACCCGAGGATAAGAGCCACTGACTCAGCTACCCAAATCAGCGCCTCCATTTCCACGAGCAGCGACTCTGCCTTGACACTGGTACCTCAATCTATTTATGGATTAAAAACTAATATCCACGCCTAATTCAGCACCCCAACTAGAAGCGACTGGGACGACTCATCCCTGTGCATTACAATCTAATGCAGAATCCTCTCATAGCACAATCTCATACAAAGAGCAGAGTGACTGACTCAGCTACCCAAATCAGACACTCTATATCCAAGAAGAGTGGCCATTGTGAGTTGATTCTGCCTAAATCCTAGACGCTAATACAAGCCACTATTTATAGACAATAAAAACTGATCGTGGATTAGCCATACCTCTAACCTATAATAGTATGTGACTACTCAGCCCTTAACCCCGCTGCATTTCGTAACTCTCCACAACCCGCTTACAGCAGCATCATGCCCGAGGAGTAGAGCCACTGACTCAGCTACCTAAATCAGCGCCTCCATTTCCAAGAGCAGCGACTCTGCCTTGACCCTAAAAGCTCAGTCTATTTATTGATTATAAACTATGATCCAGGCCCAGTTCAGGTTCCCAACTATATGCGACTGGGACTACTCAATCCCCTTTATTACAATCCACAGCAGAATCATCTCTTAGCACAATCTCATACAAAGAGCAGAGTTACTGACTCAGCTACCTAAATCAGACACTCTATATCCAAGAAGACCGGCCATTGTGAGTTGATTCTGCCTAAATCCTAGACGCTAATTCAAGCCACTATTTATAGATTATAAAAACTGATCCTGGATTCGCTATATCTCTAACGTATAATAGTATGCGACTACTCAGCGCCAAACCGTTTTGCATTTCGCATTTCAAAACACTTCAGAACACGCTTACAGCAGTACCAAACCCGAGGATAAGAGCCACTGACTCAGCTACCCAAATCAGCGCCTCCATTTCCACGAGCAGCGACTCTGCCTTGACACTGGTACCTCAATCTATTTATGGATTAAAAACTAATATCCACGCCTAATAAAGCTACCCAACTAGAAGCGACTGGGACGACTCATCCCTGTGCATTACAATCTACTGCAGAATCCTCTCATAGCACAATCTCATACAAAGAGCAGAGTCACTGACTCAGCTACCCAAATCAGACACTCTATATCCAAGAAGAGTGGCCATTGTGAGTTGATTCTGCCTAAATCCTAGACGCTAATACAAGCCACTATTTATAGACAATAAAAACTGATCGTGGATTAGCCATACCTCTAACCTATAATAGTATGTAACTACTCAGCCCTTAACCCCGCTGCATTTCGTAACTCTCCACAACCCGCTTACAGCAGCATCATGCCCGAGGACTAGAGCCACTGACTCAGCTACCCAAATCAGCGCCTCCATTTCCAAGAGCAGCGACTCGGCCTTGACCCTGAAAGCTCAGTCTATTTATTGATTATAAACTATGATCCAGGCCCAGTTCAGGTTCCCAACTATATGCGACTGGGACTACTCAATCCCCTTTATTACAATCCACAGCAGAATCATCTCTTAGCACAATCTCATACAAAGAGCAGAGTTACTGACTCAGCTACCTAAATCAGACACTCTATATACAAGAAGAGCGGCCATTGTGAGTTGATTCTGCCTAAATCCTAGACGCTAATACAAGCCACTATTTATAGACAATAAAAACTGATCGTGGATTAGCCATACCTCTAACCTATAATAGTATGTGACTACTCAGCCCTTAACCCCGCTGCATTTCGTAACTCTCCACAACCCGCTTACAGCAGCATCATGCCCGAGGAGTAGAGCCACTGACTCAGCTACCCAAATCAGCGCCTCCATTTCCAAGAGCAGCGACTCTGCCTTGACCCTAAAAGCTCAGTCTATTTATTGATTATAAACTATGATCCAGGCCCTGTTCAGGTTCCCAACTATATGCGACTGGGACTACTCAATCCCCTTTATTACAATCCACAACAGAATCATCTCTTAGCACAATCTCATACAAAGAGCAGACTTACTGACTCAGCTACCTAAATCAGACGCTCTATATCCAAGACGAGCGGCCATTGTGAGTTGATTCTGCCTATATTCTAGACGCTAATACAAGCCACTATTTATAGATTATAAAAACTGATCCTGGATTCACTATATCTCTAACGTATAATAGTATGCGACTACTCAGCGCCAAACCGCCTTGCATTTCGCATTTCGAAACACTTCAGAACACGCTTTTAGCAGTAAAACACCCGAGGATAAGAGCCACTGACTCAGCTACCCAAATCCGCGCCTCCATTTCCAAGAGCAGCGACTCTGCCTTGACACTGGTACCTCAATCTATTTATGGATTAAAAACTAATATCCACGCCTAGTTCAGCTCCCCAACTAGAAGCGACTGGGACGACTCAACCCTGTGCATTACAATCTACTGCAGAATCCTCTCATAGCACAATCTCATACAAAGAGCAGAGTCACTGACTCAGCTACCCAAATCAGACACTCTATATCCAAGAAGAGTGGCCATTGTGAGTTGATTCTGCCTAAATCCTAGACGCTAATACAAGCCACTATTTATAGACAATAAAAACTGATCGTGGATTAGCCATACCTCTAACCTATAATAGTATGTGACTACCCAGCCCTTAACCCCGCTGCATTTCGTAATTCTCCACAACCCGCTTACAGCAGCATCATGCCCGAGGAGTAGAGCCACTGACTCAGCTACCCAACTCAGCGCCTCCATTTCCAAGAGCAGCGACTCTGCCTTGACCCTGAAAGCTCAGTCTCTTTATTGATTATAACTATGATCCAGGCCCAGTTCAGGTTCCCAACTATATGCGACTGGGACTACTCAATCCCCTTTATTACAATCCACAGCAGAATCATCTCTTAGCACAATCTCATACAAAGAGCAGAGTTACTGACTCAGCTACCTAAATCAGACACTCTATATCCAAGAAGAGTGGCCATTGTAAGTTGATTCTGCCTAAATCGTAGACGCTAATACAAGCCACTATTTATAGACAATCAAATCTGATCATGGATTAGCCATACCTCTAACCTATAATAGTATGTGACTACCCAGCCCTTAACCCCGCTGCATTTCGTAATTCTCCACAACCCGCTTACAGCAGCATCATGCCCGAGGAGTAGAGCCACTGACTCAGCTACCCAACTCAGCGCCTCCATTTCCAAGAGCAGCGACTCTGCCTTGACCCTGAAAGCTCAGTCTATTTATTGATTATAAACTATGATCCAGGCCCAGTTCAGGTTCCCAACTATATGCGACTGGGACTACTCAATCCCCTTTATTACAATCCACAGCAGAATCATCTCTTAGCACAATCTCATACAAAGAGCAGAGTTACTGACTCAGCTACCTAAATCAGACACTCTATATCCAAGAAGACCGGCCATTGTGAGTTGATTCTGCCTAAATCCTAGACGCTAATTCAAGCCACTATTTATAGATTATAAAAACTGATCCTGGATTCGCTATATCTCTAACGTATAATAGTATGCGACTACTCAGCGCCAAACCGCCTTGCATTTCGCATTTCAAAACACTTCAGAACACGCTTCCAGCAGTACCACACCCGAGGATAAGAGCCACTGACTCAGCTACCCAAATCA
The DNA here is from genome assembly GCF_964204655.1 of Triturus cristatus. Taxonomy (NCBI): domain Eukaryota; kingdom Metazoa; phylum Chordata; class Amphibia; order Caudata; family Salamandridae; genus Triturus; species Triturus cristatus. Next base: position 1,472,811,389 of record NC_140591.1, on the reverse strand, counting down.
GCGCCTCCATTTCCACGAGCAGCGACTCTGCCTTGACACTGGTACCTCAATCTATTTATGGATTAAAAACTAATATCCACGCCTAATTCAGCACCCCAACTAGAAGCGACTGGGACGACTCATCCCTGTGCATTACAATCTACTGCAGAATCCTCTCATAGCACAATCTCATACAAAGAGCAGAGTGACTGACTCAGCTACCCAAATCAGACACTCTATATCCAAGAAGAGTGGCCATTGTGAGTTGATTCTGCCTAAATCCTAGACGCTAATACAAGCCACTATTTATAGACAATAAAAACTGATCGTGGATTAGCCATACCTCTAACCTATAATAGTATGTGACTACTCAGCCCTTAACCCCGCTGCATTTCGTAAGTCTCCACAACCCGCTTACAGCAGCATCATGCCCGAGGAGTAGAGCCACTGACTCAGCTACCCAAATCAGCGCCTCCATTTCCAAGAGCAGCGACTCGGCCTTGACCCTGAAAGCTCAGTCTATTTATTGATTATAAACTATGATCCAGGCCCAGTTCAGGTTCCCAACTATATGCGACTGGGACTACTCAATCCCCTTTATTACAATCCACAGCAGAATCATCTCTTAGCACAATCTCATACAAAGAGCAGAGTTACTGACTCAGCTACCTAAATCAGACACTCTATATACAAGAAGAGCGGCCATTGTGAGTTGATTCTGCCTAAATCCTAGACGCTAATACAAGCCACTATTTATAGACAATAAAAACTGATCGTGGATTAGCCATACCTCTAACCTATAATAGTATGTGACTACTCAGCCCTTAACCCCGCTGCATTTCGTAAGTCTCCACAACCCGCTTACAGCAGCATCATGCCCGAGGAGTAGAGCCACTGACTCAGCTACCCAAATCAGCGCCTCCATTTCCAAGAGCAGCGACTCGGCCTTGACCCTGAAAGCTCAGTCTATTTATTGATTATAAACTATGATCCAGGCCCAGTTCAGGTTCCCAACTATATGCGACTGGGACTACTCAATCCCCTTTATTACAATCCACAGCAGAATCATCTCTTAGCACAATCTCATACAAAGAGCAGAGTTACTGACTCAGCTACCTAAATCAGACGCTCTATATCCAAGACGAGCGGCCATTGTGAGTTGATTCTGCCTATATTCTAGACGCTAATACAAGCCACTATTTATAGATTATAAAAACTGATCCTGGATTCACTATATCTCTAACGTATAATAGTATGCGACTACTCAGCGCCAAACCGCCTTGCATTTCGCATTTCGAAACACTTCAGAACACGCTTTTAGCAGTAAAACACCCGAGGATAAGAGCCACTGACTCAGCTACCCAAATCCGCGCCTCCATTTCCAAGAGCAGCGACTCTGCCTTGACACTGGTACCTCAATCTATTTATGGATTAAAAACTAATATCCACGCCTAGTTCAGCTCCCCAACTAGAAGCGACTGGGACGACTCAACCCTGTGCATTACAATCTACTGCAGAATCCTCTCATAGCACAATCTCATACAAAGAGCAGAGTCACTGACTCAGCTACCCAAATCAGACACTCTATATCCAAGAAGAGTGGCCATTGTGAGTTGATTCTGCCTAAATCCTAGACGCTAATACAAGCCACTATTTATAGACAATAAAAACTGATCGTGGATTAGCCATACCTCTAACCTATAATAGTATGTGACTACCCAGCCCTTAACCCCGCTGCATTTCGTAATTCTCCACAACCCGCTTACAGCAGCATCATGCCCGAGGAGTAGAGCCACTGACTCAGCTACCCAACTCAGCGCCTCCATTTCCAAGAGCAGCGACACTGCCTTGACCCTGAAAGCTCAGTCTCTTTATTGATTATAACTATGATCCAGGCCCAGTTCAGGTTCCCAACTATATGCGACTGGGACTACTCAATCCCCTTTATTACAATCCACAGCAGAATCATCTCTTAGCACAATCTCATACAAAGAGCAGAGTTACTGACTCAGCTACCTAAATCAGACACTCTATATCCAAGAAGAGTGGCCATTGTAAGTTGATTCTGCCTAAATCGTAGACGCTAATACAAGCCACTATTTATAGACAATCAAATCTGATCATGGATTAGCCATACCTCTAACCTATAATAGTATGTGACTACCCAGCCCTTAACCCCGCTGCATTTCGTAATTCTCCACAACCCGCTTACAGCAGCATCATGCCCGAGGAGTAGAGCCACTGACTCAGCTACCCAAATCAGCGCCTCCATTTCCAAGAGCAGCGACTCTGCCTTGACCCTGAAAGCTCAGTCTATTTATTGATTATAAACTATGATCCAGGCCCAGTTCAGGTTCCCAACTATATGCGACTGGGACTACTCAATCCCCTTTATTACAATCCACAGCAGAATCATCTCTTAGCACAATCTCATACAAAGAGCAGAGTTACTGACTCAGCTACCTAAATCAGACACTCTATATCCAAGAAGACCGGCCATTGTGAGTTGATTCTGCCTAAATCCTAGACGCTAATTCAAGCCACTATTTATAGATTATAAAAACTGATCCTGGATTCGCTATATCTCTAACGTATAATAGTATGCGACTACTCAGCGCCAAACCGCCTTGCATTTCGCATTTCAAAACACTTCAGAACACGCTTCCAGCAGTACCACACCCGAGGATAAGAGCCACTGACTCAGCTACCCAAATCAGCGCCTCCATTTCCACGAGCAGCGACTCTGCCTTGACACTGGTACCTCAATCTATTTATGGATTAAAAACTAATATCCACGCCTAATTCAGCACCCCAACTAGAAGCGACTGGGACGACTCATCCCTGTGCATTACAATCTACTGCAGAATCCTCTCATAGCACAATCTCATACAAAGAGCAGAGTGACTGACTCAGCTACCCAAATCAGACACTCTATATCCAAGAAGAGTGGCCATTGTGAGTTGATTCTGCCTAAATCCTAGACGCTAATACAAGCCACTATTTATAGACAATAAAAACTGATCGTGGATTAGCCATACCTCTAACCTATAATAGTATGTGACTACTCAGCCCTTAACCCCGCTGCATTTCGTAAGTCTCCACAACCCGCTTACAGCAGCATCATGCCCGAGGAGTAGAGCCACTGACTCAGCTACCCAAATCAGCGCCTCCATTTCCAAGAGCAGCGACTCGGCCTTGACCCTGAAAGCTCAGTCTATTTATTGATTATAAACTATGATCCAGGCCCAGTTCAGGTTCCCAACTATATGCGACTGGGACTACTCAATCCCCTTTATTACAATCCACAGCAGAATCATCTCTTAGCACAATCTCATACAAAGAGCAGAGTTACTGACTCAGCTACCTAAATCAGACGCTCTATATCCAAGACGAGCGGCCATTGTGAGTTGATTCTGCCTATATTCTAGACGCTAATACAAGCCACTATTTATAGATTATAAAAACTGATCCTGGATTCACTATATCTCTAACGTATAATAGTATGCGACTACTCAGCGCCAAACCGCCTTGCATTTCGCATTTCGAAACACTTCAGAACACGCTTTCAGCAGTACCACACCCGAGGATAAGAGCCACTGACTCAGCTACCCGAATCCGCGCCTCCATTTCCAAGAGCAGCGACTCTGCCTTGACACTGGTACCTCAATATATTTATGGATTAAAAACTAATATCCACGCCTAGTTCAGCTCCCCAACTAGAAGCGACTGGGACGACTCAACCCTGTGCATTACAATCTACTGCAGAATCCTCTCATAGCACAATCTCATACAAAGAGCAGAGTCACTGACTCAGCTACCCAAATCAGACACTCTATATCCAAGAAGAGTGGCCATTGTGAGTTGATTCTGCCTAAATCCTAGACGCTAATACAAGCCACTATTTATAGACAATAAAAACTGATCGTGGATTAGCCATACCTCTAACCTATAATAGTATGTGACTACCCAGCCCTTAACCCCGCTGCATTTCGTAATTCTCCACAACCCGCTTACAGCAGCATCATGCCCGAGGAGTAGAGCCACTGACTCAGCTACCCAACTCAGCGCCTCCATTTCCAAGAGCAGCGACTCTGCCTTGACCCTGAAAGCTCAGTCTCTTTATTGATTATAACTATGATCCAGGCCCAGTTCAGGTTCCCAACTATATGCGACTGGGACTACTCAATCCCCTTTATTACAATCCACAGCAGAATCATCTTTTAGCACAATCTCATACAAAGAGCAGAGTTACTGACTCAGCTACCTAAATCAGACACTCTATATCCAAGAAGAGTGGCCATTGTAAGTTGATTCTGCCTAAATCGTAGACGCTAATACAAGCCACTATTTATAGACAATCAAATCTGATCATGGATTAGCCATACCTCTAACCTATAATAGTATGTGACTACCCAGCCCTTAACCCCGCTGCATTTCGTAATTCTCCACAACCCGCTTACAGCAGCATCATACCCGAGGAGTAGAGCCACTGACTCAGCTACCCAAATCAGCGCCTCCATTTCCAAGAGCAGCGACTCTGCCTTGACCCTGAAAGCTCAGTCTATTTATTGATTATAAACTATGATCCAGGCCCAGTTCAGGTTCCCAACTATATGCGACTGGGACTACTCAATCCCCTTTATTACAATCCACAGCAGAATCATCTCTTAGCACAATCTCATACAAAGAGCAGAGTTACTGACTCAGCTACCTAAATCAGACACTCTATATCCAAGAAGACCGGCCATTGTGAGTTGATTCTGCCTAAATCCTAGACGCTAATTCAAGCCACTATTTATAGATTATAAAAACTGATCCTGGATTCGCTATATCTCTAACGTATAATAGTATGCGACTACTCAGCGCCAAACCGCCTTGCATTTCGCATTTCAAAACACTTCAGAACACGCTTCCAGCAGTACCACACCCGAGGATAAGAGCCACTGACTCAGCTACCCAAATCAGCGCCTCCATTTCCACGAGCAGCGACTCTGCCTTGACACTGGTACCTCAATCTATTTATGGATTAAAAACTAATATCCACGCCTAATAAAGCTACCCAACTAGAAGCGACTGGGACGACTCATCCCTGTGCATTACAATCTACTGCAGAATCCTCTCATAGCACAATCTCATACAAAGAGCAGAGTCACTGACTCAGCTACCCAAATCAGACACTCTATATCCAAGAAGAGTGGCCATTGTGAGTTGATTCTGCCTAAATCCTAGACGCTAATACAAGCCACTATTTATAGACAATAAAAACTGATCGTGGATTAGCCATACCTCTAACCTATAATAGTATGTGACTACTCAGCCCTTAACCCCGCTGCATTTCGTAACTCTCCACAACCCGCTTACAGCAGCATCATGCCCGAGGAGTAGAGCCACTGACTCAGCTACCCAAATCAGCGCCTCCATTTCCAAGAGCAGCGACTCGGCCTTGACCCTGAAAGCTCAGTCTATTTATTGATTATAAACTATGATCCAGGCCCAGTTCAGGTTCCCAACTATATGCGACTGGGACTACTCAATCCCCTTTATTACAATCCACAGCAGAATCATCTCTTAGCACGATCTCATACAAAGAGCAGAGTTACTGACTCAGCTACCTAAATCAGACACTCTATATACAAGAAGAGCGGCCATTGTGAGTTGATTCTGCCTAAATCCTAGACGCTAATACAAGCCACTATTTATAGACAATAAAAACTGATCGTGGATTAGCCATACCTCTAACCTATAATAGTATGTGACTACTCAGCCCTTAACCCCGCTGCATTTCGTAACTCTCCACAACCCGCTTACAGCAGCATCATGCCCGAGGAGTAGAGCCACTGACTCAGCTACCCAAATCAGCGCCTCCATTTCCAAGAGCAGCGACTCTGCCTTGACCCTAAAAGCTCAGTCTATTTATTGATTATAAACTATGATCCAGGCCCAGTTCAGGTTCCCAACTATATGCGACTGGGACTACTCAATCCCCTTTATTACAATCCACAGCAGAATCATCTCTTAGCACAATCTCATACAAAGAGCAGAGTTACTGACTCAGCTACCTAAATCAGACGCTCTATATCCAAGACGAGCGGCCATTGTGAGTTGATTCTGCCTATATTCTAGACGCTAATACAAGCCACTATTTATAGATTATAAAAACTGATCCTGGATTCACTATATCTCTAACGAATAATAGTATGCGACTACTCAGCGCCAAACCGCCTTGCATTTCGCATTTCGAAACACTTCAGAACACGCTTTTAGCAGTACCACACCCGAGGATAAGAGCCACTGACTCAGCTACCCAAATCCGCGCCTCCATTTCCAAGAGCAGCGACTCTGCCTTGACACTGGTACCTCAATCTATTTATGGATTAAAAACTAATATCCACGCCTAGTTCAGCTCCCCAACTAGAAGCGACTGGGACGACTCAACCCTGTGCATTACAATCTACTGCAGAATCCTCTCATAGCACAATCTCATACAAAGAGCAGAGTCACTGACTCAGCTACCCAAATCAGACACTCTATATCCAAGAAGAGTGGCCATTGTGAGTTGATTCTGCCTAAATCCTAGACGCTAATACAAGCCACTATTTATAGACAATAAAAACTGATCGTGGATTAGCCATACCTCTAACCTATAATAGTATGTGACTACCCAGCCCTTAACCCCGCTGCATTTCGTAATTCTCCACAACCCGCTTACAGCAGCATCATGCCCGAGGAGTAGAGTCACTGACTCAGCTACCCAACTCAGCGCCTCCATTTCCAAGAGCAGCGACTCTGCCTTGACCCTGAAAGCTCAGTCTCTTTATTGATTATAACTATGATCCAGGCCCAGTTCAGGTTCCCAACTATATGCGACTGGGACTACTCAATCCCCTTTATTACAATCCACAGCAGAATCATCTCTTAGCACAATCTCATACAAAGAGCAGAGTTACTGACTCAGCTACCTAAATCAGACACTCTATATCCAAGAAGAGTGGCCATTGTAAGTTGATTCTGCCTAAATCGTAGACGCTAATACAAGCCACTATTTATAGACAATCAAATCTGATCATGGATTAGCCATACCTCTAACCTATAATAGTATGTGACTACCCAGCCCTTAACCCCGCTGCATTTCGTAATTCTCCACAACCCGCTTACAGCAGCATCATGCCCGAGGAGTAGAGCCACTGACTCAGCTACCCAAATCAGCGCCTCCATTTCCAAGAGCAGCGACTCTGCCTTGACCCTGAAAGCTCAGTCTATTTATTGATTATAAACTATGATCCAGGCCCAGTTCAGGTTCCCAACTATATGCGACTGGGACTACTCAATCCCCTTTATTACAATCCACAGCAGAATCATCTCTTAGCACAATCTCATACAAAGAGCAGAGTTACTGACTCAGCTACCTAAATCAGACGCTCTATATCCAAGAAGACCGGCCATTGTGAGTTGAATTTGCCTAAATCCTAGACGCTAATTCAAGCCACTATTTATAGATTATAAAAACTGATCCTGGATTCGCTATATCTCTAACGTATAATAGTATGCGACTACTCAGCGCCAAACCGCCTTGCATTTCGCATTTCAAAACACTTCAGAACACGCTTCCAGCAGTACCACACCCGAGGATAAGAGCCACTGACTCAGCTACCCAAATCAGCGCCTCCATTTCCACGAGCAGCGACTCTGCCTTGACACTGGTACCTCAATCTATTTATGGATTAAAAACTAATATCCACGCCTAATTCAGCACCCCAACTAGAAGCGACTGGGACGACTCATCCCTGTGCATTACAATCTACTGCAGAATCCTCTCATAGCACAATCTCATACAAAGAGCAGAGTGACTGACTCAGCTACCCAAATCAGACACTCTATATCCAAGAAGAGTGGCCATTGTGAGTTGATTCTGCCTAAATCCTAGACGCTAATACAAGCCACTATTTATAGACACTAAAAACTGATCGTGGATTAGCCATACCTCTAACCTATAATAGTATGTGACTACTCAGCCCTTAACCCCGCTGCATTTCGTAACTCTCCACAACCCGCTTACAGCAGCATCATGCCCGAGGAGTAGAGCCACTGACTCAGCTACCTAAATCAGCGCCTCCATTTCCAAGAGCAGCGACTCTGCCTTGACCCTAAAAGCTCAGTCTATTTATTGATTATAAACTATGATCCAGGCCCAGTTCAGGTTCCCAACTATATTCGACTGGGACTACTCAATCCCCCTTATTACAATCCACAGCAGAATCATCTCTTAGCACAATCTCATACAAAGAGCAGAGTCACTGACTCAGCTACCTAAATCAGACACTCTATATACAAGAAGAGCGGCCATTGTGAGTTGATTCTGCCTAAATCCTAGACGCTAATACAAGCCACTATTTAAAGATTATAAAAACTGATCCTGGATTCGCTATATCTCTAACGTATAATAGTATGCGACTACTCAGCGCCAAACCGCCTTGCATTTCGCATTTCGAAACACTTCAGAACGTGCTTCCAGCAGCACCACACCCGAGCATAAGAGCCACTGACTCAGCTACCTAAATCAGCGCCTCCATTTCCAAGAGCAGCGACTCTGCCTTGACACTGGTACCTCAATCTATTTATGGATTGAAAACTAAAATCCACGCCTAATTCAGCTCCCCAACTAGAAGCGACTGGGACAACTCATCCCTGTGCATTACAATCTACTGCAGAATCCTCTCATAGCACAATCTCATACAAAGAGCAGAGTCACTGACTCAGCTACCCAAATCAGACACTCTATATCCAAGAAGAGTGGGCATTGTGAGTTGATTCTGCCTAAATCCTAGACGCTAATACAAACCACTATTTATAGACAATAAAAACTGATAGTGGATTAGCCATACCTCTCACCTATAATAGTATGTGACTACCCAGCCCTTAACCTCGCTGCATTTCGTAATTCTCCACAACCCGCTTACAGCAGCATCATGCCCGAGGAGTAGAGCCACTGACTCAGCTAAACAAATCAGCGCCTCCATTTCCAAGAGCAGCAACTCAGCCTTGACCCTGAAAGCTCAGTCTATTTATTGATTATAAACTATGATCCAGTCCCAGTTCAGCTTCCCAACTATATGCGACTGGGACTACTCAATCCCCTTTATTACAATCCACAGCAGAATCATCTCTTAGCACAATCTCATACAAAGAGCAGAGTTACTGACTCAGCTACCTAAATCAGACACTCTATATCCAAGAAGAGGGGCCATTGTGAGTTGATTCTGCCTAAATCCTAGACGCTAATACAAGCCACTATTTATAGATTATAAAAACTGATCCTGGATTCGCTATATCTCTAACGTATAATAGTATGCGACTTCTCAGCGCCAAACCGCCTTGCATTTCGCATTTCGAAACACTTCAGAACACGCTTCCAGCAGTACCACACCCGAGGATAAGAGCAACTGACTCAGCTACCCAAATCAGTGCCTCCATTTCCAAGAGCAGCGACTCTGCCTTGACACTGGTACCTCAATCTATTTATGGATTCAAAATTAATATCCACGCCCAATTCAGCTCCCCAACTAGAAGCGACTGGGACGACTCAACCCTGTGCATTACAATCTACTGCAGAATCCTCTCATAGAACAATCTCATACAAAGAGCAGAGTCACTGACTCAGCTACCCAAATCAGACACTCTATATCCAAGAAGAGTGGCCATTGTGAGTTGATTCTGCCTAAATCCTAGACGCTAATACAAGCCACTATTTATAGACAATAAAAACTGATTGTGGATTAGCCATACCTCTAACCTATAATAGTATGTGACTTCCAGCCCTTAACCCCGCTGCATTTCGTAACTCTCCACAACCCGCTTACAGCAGCATCATGCCCGAGGAGTAGAGCCACTGACTCAGCTACCCAAATCAGCGCCTCCATTTCCAAAAGCAGCGACTCTGCCTTGACCCTGAAAGCTCAGTCTATTTATTGATTATAAACTATGATCCAGGCCCAGTTCAGCTTCCCAACTATATGCGACTGGGACTACTAAATCCCCTTTATTACAATCCACAGCAGAATCATCTCTTAGCACAATCTCATACAAAGAGCAGAGTTACTGACTCAGCTACCTAAATCAGACACTCTATATCCAAGAAGACCGGCCATTGTGAGTTGATTCTGCCTAAATCCTAGACGCTAATTCAAGCCACTATTTATAGATTATAAAAACTGATCCTGGATTCACTATATCTCTAACATATAATAGTATGCGACTACTCAGCGCCAAACCGCCTTGCATTTCGCATTTCGAAACACTTCAGAACACGCTTTTAGCAGTAAAACACCCGAGGATAAGAGCCACTGACTCAGCTACCCAAATCCGCGCCTCCATTTCCAAGAGCAGCGACTCTGCCTTGACACTGGTACCTCAATCTATTTATGGATTAAAAACTAATATCCACGCCTAGTTCAGCTCCCCAACTAGAAGCGACTGGGACGACTCAACCCTGTGCATTACAATCTACTGCAGAATCCTCTCATAGCACAATCTCATACAAAGAGCAGAGTCACTGACTCAGCTACCCAAATCAGACACTCTATATCCAAGAAGAGTGGCCATTGTGAGTTGATTCTGCCTAAATCCTAGACGCTAATACAAGCCACTATTTATAGACAATAAAAACTGATCGTGGATTAGCCATACCTCTAACCTATAATAGTATGTGACTACCCAGCCCTTAACCCCGCTGCATTTCGTAATTCTCCACAACCCGCTTACAGCAGCATCATGCCCGAGGAGTAGAGCCACTGACTCAGCTACCCAACTCAGCGCCTCCATTTCCAAGAGCAGCGACACTGCCTTGACCCTGAAAGCTCAGTCTCTTTATTGATTATAACTATGATCCAGGCCCAGTTCAGGTTCCCAACTATATGCGACTGGGACTACTCAATCCCCTTTATTACAATCCACAGCAGAATCATCTCTTAGCACAATCTCATACAAAGAGCAGAGTTACTGACTCAGCTACCTAAATCAGACACTCTATATCCAAGAAGAGTGGCCATTGTAAGTTGATTCTGCCTAAATCGTAGACGCTAATACAAGCCACTATTTATAGACAATCAAATCTGATCATGGATTAGCCATACCTCTAACCTATAATAGTATGTGACTACCCAGCCCTTAACCCCGCTGCATTTCGTAATTCTCCACAACCCGCTTACAGCAGCATCATGCCCGAGGAGTAGAGCCACTGACTCAGCTACCCAAATCAGCGCCTCCATTTCCAAGAGCAGCGACTCTGCCTTGACCCTGAAAGCTCAGTCTATTTATTGATTATAAACTATGATCCAGGCCCAGTTCAGGTTCCCAACTATATGCGACTGGGACTACTCAATCCCCTTTATTACAATCCACAGCAGAATCATCTCTTAGCACAATCTCATACAAAGAGCAGAGTTACTGACTCAGCTACCTAAATCAGACACTCTATATCCAAGAAGACCGGCCATTGTGAGTTGATTCTGCCTAAATCCTAGACGCTAATTCAAGCCACTATTTATAGATTATAAAAACTGATCCTGGATTCGCTATATCTCTAACGTATAATAGTATGCGACTACTCAGCGCCAAACCGCCTTGCATTTCGCATTTCAAAACACTTCAGAACACGCTTCCAGCAGTACCACACCCGAGGATAAGAGCCACTGACTCAGCTACCCAAATCAGCGCCTCCATTTCCACGAGCAGCGACTCTGCCTTGACACTGGTACCTCAATCTATTTATGGATTAAAAACTAATATCCACGCCTAATTCAGCACCCCAACTAGAAGCGACTGGGACGACTCATCCCTGTGCATTACAATCTACTGCAGAATCCTCTCATAGCACAATCTCATACAAAGAGCAGAGTGACTGACTCAGCTACCCAAATCAGACACTCTATATCCAAGAAGAGTGGCCATTGTGAGTTGATTCTGCCTAAATCCTAGACGCTAATACAAGCCACTATTTATAGACAATAAAAACTGATCGTGGATTAGCCATACCTCTAACCTATAATAGTATGTGACTACTCAGCCCTTAACCCCGCTGCATTTCGTAAGTCTCCACAACCCGCTTACAGCAGCATCATGCCCGAGGAGTAGAGCCACTGACTCAGCTACCCAAATCAGCGCCTCCATTTCCAAGAGCAGCGACTCGGCCTTGACCCTGAAAGCTCAGTCTATTTATTGATTATAAACTATGATCCAGGCCCAGTTCAGGTTCCCAACTATATGCGACTGGGACTACTCAATCCCCTTTATTACAATCCACAGCAGAATCATCTCTTAGCACAATCTCATTCAAAGAGCAGAGTTACTGACTCAGCTACCTAAATCAGACACTCTATATACAGGAAGAGCGGCCATTGTGAGTTGATTCTGCCTAAATCCTAGACGCTAATACAAGCCACTATTTATAGACAATAAAAACTGATCGTGGATTAGCCATACCTCTAACCTATAATAGTATGTGACTACTCAGCCCTTAACCCCGCTGCATTTCGTAAGTCTCCACAACCCGCTTACAGCAGCATCATGCCCGAGGAGTAGAGCCACTGACTCAGCTACCCAAATCAGCGCCTCCATTTCCAAGAGCAGCGACTCGGCCTTGACCCTGAAAGCTCAGTCTATTTATTGATTATAAACTATGATCCAGGCCCAGTTCAGGTTCCCAACTATATGCGACTGGGACTACTCAATCCCCTTTATTACAATCCACAGCAGAATCATCTCTTAGCACAATCTCATACAAAGAGCAGAGTTACTGACTCAGCTACCTAAATCAGACGCTCTATATCCAAGACGAGCGGCCATTGTGAGTTGATTCTGCCTATATTCTAGACGCTAATACAAGCCACTATTTATAGATTATAAAAACTGATCCTGGATTCACTATATCTCTAACGTATAATAGTATGCGACTACTCAGCGCCAAACCGCCTTGCATTTCGCATTTCGAAACACTTCAGAACACGCTTTCAGCAGTACCACACCCGAGGATAAGAGCCACTGACTCAGCTACCCGAATCCGCGCCTCCATTTCCAAGAGCAGCGACTCTGCCTTGACACTGGTACCTCAATATATTTATGGATTAAAAACTAATATCCACGCCTAGTTCAGCTCCCCAACTAGAAGCGACTGGGACGACTCAACCCTGTGCATTACAATCTACTGCAGAATCCTCTCATAGCACAATCTCATACAAAGAGCAGAGTCACTGACTCAGCTACCCAAATCAGACACTCTATATCCAAGAAGAGTGGCCATTGTGAGTTGATTCTGCCTAAATCCTAGACGCTAATACAAGCCACTATTTATAGACAATAAAAACTGATCGTGGATTAGCCATACCTCTAACCTATAATAGTATGTGACTACCCAGCCCTTAACCCCGCTGCATTTCGTAATTCTCCACAACCCGCTTACAGCAGCATCATGCCCGAGGAGTAGAGCCACTGACTCAGCTACCCAACTCAGCGCCTCCATTTCCAAGAGCAGCGACTCTGCCTTGACCCTGAAAGCTCAGTCTCTTTATTGATTATAACTATGATCCAGGCCCAGTTCAGGTTCCCAACTATATGCGACTGGGACTACTCAATCCCCTTTATTACAATCCACAGCAGAATCATCTTTTAGCACAATCTCATACAAAGAGCAGAGTTACTGACTCAGCTACCTAAATCAGACACTCTATATCCAAGAAGAGTGGCCATTGTAAGTTGATTCTGCCTAAATCGTAGACGCTAATACAAGCCACTATTTATAGACAATCAAATCTGATCATGGATTAGCCATACCTCTAACCTATAATAGTATGTGACTACCCAGCCCTTAACCCCGCTGCATTTCGTAATTCTCCACAACCCGCTTACAGCAGCATCATACCCGAGGAGTAGAGCCACTGACTCAGCTACCCAAATCAGCGCCTCCATTTCCAAGAGCAGCGACTCTGCCTTGACCCTGAAAGCTCAGTCTATTTATTGATTATAAACTATGATCCAGGCCCAGTTCAGGTTCCCAACTATATGCGACTGGGACTACTCAATCCCCTTTATTACAATCCACAGCAGAATCATCTCTTAGCACAATCTCATACAAAGAGCAGAGTTACTGACTCAGCTACCTAAATCAGACACTCTATATCCAAGAAGACCGGCCATTGTGAGTTGATTCTGCCTAAATCCTAGACGCTAATTCAAGCCACTATTTATAGATTATAAAAACTGATCCTGGATTCGCTATATCTCTAACGTATAATAGTATGCGACTACTCAGCGCCAAACCGCCTTGCATTTCGCATTTCAAAACACTTCAGAACACGCTTCCAGCAGTACCACACCCGAGGATAAGAGCCACTGACTCAGCTACCCAAATCAGCGCCTCCATTTCCACGAGCAGCGACTCTGCCTTGACACTGGTACCTCAATCTATTTATGGATTAAAAACTAATATCCACGCCTAATTCAGCACCCCAACTAGAAGCGACTGGGACGACTCATCCCTGTGCATTACAATCTACTGCAGAATCCTCTCATAGCACAATCTCATACAAAGAGCAGAGTGACTGACTCAGCTACCCAAATCAGACACTCTATATCCAAGAAGAGTGGCCATTGTGAGTTGATTCTGCCTAAATCCTAGACGCTAATACAAGCCACTATTTATAGACAATAAAAACTGATCGTGGATTAGCCATACCTCTAACCTATAATAGTATGTGACTACTCAGCCCTTAACCCCGCTGCATTTCGTAACTCTCCACAACCCGCTTACAGCAGCATCATGCCCGAGGAGTAGAGCCACTGACTCAGCTACCTAAATCAGCGCCTCCATTTCCAAGAGCAGCGACTCTGCCTTGACCCTAAAAGCTCAGTCTATTTATTGATTATAAACTATGATCCAGGCCCAGTTCAGGTTCCCAACTATATTCGACTGGGACTACTCAATCCCCCTTATTACAATCCACAGCAGAATCATCTCTTAGCACAATCTCATACAAAGAGCAGAGTCACTGACTCAGCTACCTAAATCAGACACTCTATATACAAGAAGAGCGGCCATTGTGAGTTGATTCTGCCTAAATCCTAGACGCTAATACAAGCCACTATTTAAAGATTATAAAAACTGATCCTGGATTCGCTATATCTCTAACGTATAATAGTATGCGACTACTCAGCGCCAAACCGCCTTGCATTTCGCATTTCGAAACACTTCAGAACGTGCTTCCAGCAGCACCACACCCGAGCATAAGAGCCACTGACTCAGCTACCTAAATCAGCGCCTCCATTTCCAAGAGCAGCGACTCTGCCTTGACAGTGGTACCTCAATATATTTATGGATTGAAAACTAAAATCCACGCCTAATTCAGCTCCCCATCTAGAAGCGACTGGGACGACTCATCCCTGTGCATTACAATCTACTGCAGAATCCTCTCATAGCACAATCTCATACAAAGAGCAGAGTCACTGACTCAGCTACCCAAATCAGACACTCTATATCCAAGAAGAGTGGGCATTGTGAGTTGATTCTGCCTAAATCCTAGACGCTAATACAAACCACTATTTATAGACAATAAAAACTGATAGTGGATTAGCCATACCTCTCACCTATAATAGTATGTGACTACCCAGCCCTTAACCTCGCTGCATTTCGTAATTCTCCACAACCCGCTTACAGCAGCATCATGCCCGAGGAGTAGAGCCACTGACTCAGCTAAACAAATCAGCGCCTCCATTTCCAAGAGCAGCAACTCAGCCTTGACCCTGAAAGCTCAGTCTATTTATTGATTATAAACTATGATCCAGTCCCAGTTCAGCTTCCCAACTATATGCGACTGGGACTACTCAATCCCCTTTATTACAATCCACAGCAGAATCATCTCTTAGCACAATCTCATACAAAGAGCAGAGTTACTGACTCAGCTACCTAAATCAGACACTCTATATCCAAGAAGAGGGGCCATTGTGAGTTGATTCTGCCTAAATCCTAGACGCTAATACAAGCCACTATTTATAGATTATAAAAACTGATCCTGGATTCGCTATATCTCTAACGTATAATAGTATGCGACTTCTCAGCGCCAAACCGCCTTGCATTTCGCATTTCGAAACACTTCAGAACACGCTTCCAGCAGTACCACACCCGAGGATAAGAGCAACTGACTCAGCTACCCAAATCAGTGCCTCCATTTCCAAGAGCAGCGACTCTGCCTTGACACTGGTACCTCAATCTATTTATGGATTCAAAATTAATATCCACGCCCAATTCAGCTCCCCAACTAGAAGCGACTGGGACGACTCAACCCTGTGCATTACAATCTACTGCAGAATCCTCTCATAGAACAATCTCATACAAAGAGCAGAGTCACTGACTCAGCTACCCAAATCAGACACTCTATATCCAAGAAGAGTGGCCATTGTGAGTTGATTCTGCCTAAATCCTAGACGCTAATACAAGCCACTATTTATAGACAATAAAAACTGATTGTGGATTAGCCATACCTCTAACCTATAATAGTATGTGACTTCCAGCCCTTAACCCCGCTGCATTTCGTAACTCTCCACAACCCGCTTACAGCAGCATCCTGCCCGAGGAGTAGAGCCACTGACTCAGCTACCCAAATCAGCGCCTCCATTTCCAAAAGCAGCGACTCTGCCTTGACCCTGAAAGCTCAGTCTATTTATTGATTATAAACTATGATCCAGGCCCAGTTCAGCTTCGCAACTATATGCGACTGGGACTACTAAATCCCCTTTATTACAATCCACAGCAGAATCATCTCTTAGCACAATCTCATACAAAGAGCAGAGTTACTGACTCAGCTACCTAAATCAGACACTCTATATCCAAGAAGACCGGCCATTGTGAGTTGATTCTGCCTAAATCCTAGACGCTAATTCAATCCACTATTTATAGATTTTAAAAAGTGATCCTGGATTCGCTATATCTCTAACGTATAATAGTATGCGACTACTCAGCGCCAAACCGCCTTGCATTTCGCATTTCGAAACACTTCAGAACACGCTTCCAGCAGTACCACACCCGAGGATAAGAGCCACTGACTCAGCTACCCAAATTAGCGCCTCAATTTCCAAGAGCAGCGACTCTGCCTTGACACTGGTACCTCAATCTATTTATGGATTAAAAACTAATATCCACGCCTAATTCAGCTCCCCAACTAGAAGCGACTGGGACGACTCATCCCTGTGCATTACAATCTAATGCAGAATCCTCTCATAGCACAATCTCATACAAAGAGCAGAGTGACTGACTCAGCTACCCAAATCAGACACTCTATATCCAAGAAGAGTGGCCATTGTGAGTTGATTCTGCCTAAATCCTAGACGCTAATACAAGCCACTATTTATAGACAATAAAAACTGATCGTGGATTAGCCATACCTCTAACCTATAATAGTATGTGACTACTCAGCCCTTAACCCCGCTGCATTTCGTAACTCTCCACAACCCGTTTACAGCAGCATCATGCCCGAGGAGTAGAGCCACTGACTCAGCTACCCAAATCAGCGCCTCCATTTCCAAGAGCAGCGACTCTGCCTTGACCCTGAAAGCTCAGTCCATTTATTGATTATAAACTATGATCCAGGCCCAGTTCAGGTTCCCAACTATATGCGACTGGGACTACTCAATCCCCTTTATTACAATCCACAGCAGAATCATCTCTTAGCACAATCTCATACAAAGAGCAGAGTTACTGACTCAGCTACCTAAATCAGACACTCTATATACAAGAAGAGCGGCCATTGTGAGTTGATTCTGCCTAAATCCTAGACGCTAATACAAGCCACTATTTATAGACAATAAAAACTGATCGTGGAATAGCCATACCTCTAACCTATAATAGTATGTGACTACTCAGCCCTTAACCCCGCTGCATTTCGTAACTCTCCACAACCTGCTTACAGCAGCATCATGCCCGAGGAGTAGAGCCACTGACTCAGCTACCCAAATCAGCGCCTCCATTTCCAAGAGCAGCGACTCTGCCTTGACCCTAAAAGCTCAGTCTATTTATTGATTATAAACTATGATCCAGGCCCAGTTCAGGTTCCCAACTATATGCGACTGGCACTACTCAATCCCCTTTATTACAATCCACAGCAGAATCATCTCTTAGCACAATCTCATACAAAGAGCAGAGTTACTGACTCAGCTACCTAAATCAGACACTCTATATCCAAGACGAGCGGCCATTGTGAGTTGATTCTGCCTATATTCTAGACGCTAATACAAGCCACTATTTATAGATTATAAAAACTGATCCTGGATTCACTATATCTCTAACGTATAATAGTATGCGACTACTCAGCGCCAAACCGCCTTGCATTTCGCATTTCGAAACACTTCAGAACACGCTTTCAGCAGTACCACACCCGAGGATAAGAGCCACTGACTCAGCTACCCAAATCCGCGCCTCCATTTCCAAGAGCAGCGACTCTGCCTTGACACTGGTACCTCAATCTATTTATGGATTAAAAACTAATATCCACGCCTAGTTCAGCTCCCCAACTAGAAGCGACTGGGACGACTCAACCCTGTGCATTACAATCTACTGCAGAATCCTCTCATAGCACAATCTCATACAAAGAGCAGAGTCACTGACTCGGCTACCCAAATCAGACACTCTATATCCAAGAAGAGTGGCCATTGTGAGTTGATTCTGCCTAAATCCTAGACGCTAATACAAGCCACTATTTAAAGATTATAAAAACTGATCCTGGATTCGCTATATCTCTAACGTATAATAGTATGCGACTACTCAGCGCCAAACCGCCTTGCATTTCGCATTTCGAAACACTTCAGAACGTGCTTCCAGCAGCACCACACCCGAGCATAAGAGCCACTGACTCAGCTACCTAAATCAGCGCCTCCATTTCCAAGAGCAGCGACTCTGCCTTGACACTGGTACCTCAATATATTTATGGATTGAAAACTAAAATCCACGCCTAATTCAGCTCCCCATCTAGAAGCGACTGGGACGACTCATCCCTGTGCATTACAATCTACTGCAGAATCCTCTCATAGCACAATCTCATACAAAGAGCAGAGTCACTGACTCAGCTACCCAAATCAGACACTCTATATCCAAGAAGAGTGGCCATTGTGAGTTGATTCTGCCTAAATCCTAGACGCTAATACAAGCCACTATTTATAGATTAGAAAAACTGATCCTGGATTCGCTATATCTCTAACGTATAATAGTATGCGACTACTCAGCGCCAAACCGCCTTGCATTTCGCATTTCGAAACACTTCAGAACACGCTTTCAGCAGTACCACACCCGAGGATAAGAGCCACTGACTCAGCTACCCAAATCAGCGCCTCCATTTCCAAGAGCAGCGACTCTGCCTTGACACTGGTACCTCAATCTATTTATGGATTAAAAACTAATATCCACGCCTAATAAAGCTACCCAACTAGAAGCGACTGGGACGACTCATCCCTGTGCATTACAATCTACTGCAGAATCCTCTCATAGCACAATCTCATACAAAGAGCAGAGTCACTGACTCAGCTACCCAAATCAGACACTCTATATCCAAGAAGAGTGGCCATTGTGAGTTGATTCTGCCTAAATCCTAGACGCTAATACAAGCCACTATTTATAGACAATAAAAACTGATCGTGGAATAGCCATACCTCTAACCTATAATAGTACGTGACTACCCAGCCCTTAACCCTGCTGCATTTCGTAATTCTCCACAACCCGCTTACAGCAGCATCATGCCCGAGGAGTAGAGCCACTGACTCAGCTACCCAAATCAGCGCCTCCATTTCCAAGAGCAGCGACTCTGCCTTGACCCTGAAAGCTCAGTCTATTTATTGATTATAAACTATGATCCAGGCCCAGTTCAGCTTCCCAACTATATGCGACTGGGACTACTCAATCCCCTTTATTACAATCCACAGCAGAATCATCTCTTAGCACAATCTCATACAAAGAGCAGAGTTACTGACTCAGCTACCTAAATCAGACACTCTATATCCAAGAAGAGGGGCCATTGTGAGTAGATTCTGCCAAAATCCTAGACGCTAAAACAAGCCACTATTTATAGATTATAAAAACTGATCCTGGATTCGCTATATCTCTAACGTATAATAGTATGCGACTTCTCAGCGCCAAACCGCCTTGCATTTCGCATTTCAAAACACTTCAGAACACGCTTCCAGCAGTACCACACCCGAGGATAAGAGCAACTGACTCAGCTACCCAAATCAGTGCCTCCATTTCCAAGAGCAGCGACTCTGCCTTGACACTGGTACCTCAATCTATTTATGGATTCAAAATTAATATCCACGCCCAATTCAGCTCCCCAACTAGAAGCGACTGGGACGACTCAACCCTGTGCATTACAATCTACTGCAGAATCCTCTCATAGAACAATCTCATAAAAAGAGCAGAGTCACTGACTCAGCTACCCAAATCAGACACTCTATATCCAAGAAGAGTGGCCATTGTGAGTTGATTCTGCCTAAATCCTAGACGCTAATACAAGCCACTATTTATAGACAATAAAAACTGATCGTGGATTAGCCATACCTCTAACCTATAATAGTATGTGACTACCCAGCCCTTAACCCCGCTGCATTTCGTAATTCTCCACAACCCGCTTACAGCAGCATCATGCCCGAGGAGTAGAGCCACTGACTCAGCTACCCAAATCAGCGCCTCCATTTCCAAAAGCAGCGACTCTGCCTTGACCCTGAAAGCTCAGTCTATTTATTGATTATAAACTATGATCCAGGCCCAGTTCAGCTTCCCAACTATATGCGACTGGGACTACTAAATCCCCTTTATTACAATCCACAGCAGAATCATCTCTTAGCACAATCTCATACAAAGAGCAGAGTCACTGACTCAGCTACCTAAATCAGACACTCTATATACAAGAAGAGCGGCCATTGTGAGTTGATTCTGCCTAAATCCTAGACGCTAATACAAGCCACTATTTAAAGATTATAAAAACTGATCCTGGATTCGCTATATCTCTAACGTATAATAGTATGCGACTACTCAGCGCCAAACCGCCTTGCATTTCGCATTTCGAAACACTTCAGAACGTGCTTCCAGCAGCACCACACCCGAGCATAAGAGCCACTGACTCAGCTACCTAAATCAGCGCCTCCATTTCCAAGAGCAGCGACTCTGCCTTGACACTGGTACCTCAATATATTTATGGATTGAAAACTAAAATCCACGCCTAATTCAGCTCCCCATCTAGAAGCGACTGGGACGACTCATCCCTGTGCATTACAATCTACTGCAGAATCCTCTCATAGCACAATCTCATACAAAGAGCAGAGTCACTGACTCAGCTACCCAAATCAGACACTCTATATCCAAGAAGAGTGGCCATTGTGAGTTGATTCTGCCTAAATCCTAGACGCTAATACAAACCACTATTTATAAACAATAAAAACTGATAGTGGATTAGCCATACCTCTAACCTATAATAGTATGTGACTACCCAGCCCTTAACCTCGCTGCATTTCGTAATTCTCCACAACCCGCTTACAGCAGCATCATGCCCGAGGAGTAGAGCCACTGACTCAGCTAAACAAATCAGCGCCTCCATTTCCAAGAGCAGCGACTCAGCCTTGACCCTGAAAGCTCAGTCTATTTATTGATTATAAACTATGATCCAGTCCCAGTTCAGCTTCCCAACTATATGCGACTGGGACTACTCAATCCCCTTTATTACAATCCACAGCAGAATCATCTCTTAGCACAATCTCTTACAAAGAGCAGTGTTACTGACTCAGCTACCTAAATCAGACACTCTATATCCAAGACGAGCGGCCATTGTGAGTTGATTCTGCCTAAATTCTAGACGCTAATACAAGCCACTATTTATAGATTAGAAAAACTGATCCTGGATTCGCTATATCTCTAACGTATAATAGTATGCGACTACTCAGCGCCAAACCGCCTTGCATTTCGCATTTCGAAACACTTCAGAACACGCTTTCAGCAGTACCACACCCGAGGATAAGAGCCACTGACTCAGCTACCCAAATCAGCGCCTCCATTTCCAAGAGCAGCGACTCTGCCTTGACACTGGTACCTCAATCTATTTATGGATTAAAAACTAATATCCACGCCTAATAAAGCCACCCAACTAGAAGCGACTGGGACGACTCATCCCTGTGCATTACAATCTACTGCAGAATCCTCTCATAGCACAATCTCATACAAAGAGCAGAGTCACTGACTCAGCTACCCAAATCAGACACTCTATATCCAAGAAGAGTGGCCATTGTGAGTTGATTCTGCCTAAATCCTAGACGCTAATACAAGCCACTATTTATAGACAATAAAAACTGATCGTGGAATAGCCATACCTCTAACCTATAATAGTACGTGACTACCCAGCCCTTAACCCTGCTGCATTTCGTAATTCTCCACAACCCGCTTACAGCAGCATCATGCCCGAGGAGTAGAGCCACTGACTCAGCTACCCAAATCAGCGCCTCCATTTCCAAGAGCAGCGACTCTGCCTTGACCCTGAAAGCTCAGTCTATTTATTGATTATAAACTATGATCCAGGCCCAGTTCAGCTTCCCAACTATATGCGACTGGGACTACTCAATCCCCTTTATTACAATCCACAGCAGAATCATCTCTTAGCACAATCTCATACAAAGAGCAGAGTTACTGACTCAGCTACCTAAATCAGACACTCTATATCCAAGAAGAGGGGCCATTGTGAGTAGATTCTGCCAAAATCCTAGACGCTAAAACAAGCCACTATTTATAGATTATAAAAACTGATCCTGGATTCGCTATATCTCTAACGTATAATAGTATGCGACTTCTCAGCGCCAAACCGCCTTGCATTTCGCATTTCGAAACACTTCAGAACACGCTTCCAGCAGTACCACACCCGAGGATAAGAGCAACTGACTCAGCTACCCAAATCAGTGCCTCCATTTCCAAGAGCAGCGACTCTGCCTTGACACTGGTACCTCAATCTATTTATGGATTCAAAATTAATATCCACGCCCAATTCAGCTCCCCAACTAGAACCGACTGGGACGACTCAACCCTGTGCATTACAATCTACTGCAGAATCCTCTCATAGAACAATCTCATAAAAAGAGCAGAGTCACTGACTCAGCTACCCAAATCAGACACTCTATATCCAAGAAGAGTGGCCATTGCGAGTTGATTCTGCCTAAATCCTAGACGCTAATACAAGCCGCTATTTATAGACAATAAAAACTGATCGTGGATTAGCCATACCTCTAACCTATAATAGTATGTGACTACCCAGCCCTTAACCCCGCTGCATTTCGTAATTCTCCACAACCCGCTTACAGCAGCATCATGCCCGAGGAGTAGAGCCACTGACTCAGCTACCCAAATCAGCGCCTCCATTTCCAAAAGCAGCGACTCTGCCTTGACCCTGAAAGCTCAGTCTATTTATTGATTATAAACTATGATCCAGGCCCAGTTAAGCTTCCCAACTATATGCGACTGGGACTACTAAATCCCCTTTATTACAATCCACAGCAGAATCATCTCTTAGCACAATCTCATACAAAGAGCAGAGTTACTGACTCAGCTACCTAAATCAGACACTCTATATCCAAGAAGACCGGCCATTGTGAGTTGATTCTGCCTAAATCCTAGACGCTAATTCAATCCACTATTTATAGATTATAAAAACTGATCCTGGATTCGCTATATCTCTAACGTATAATAGTATGCGACTACTCAGCGCCAAACCGCCTTGCATTTCGCATTTCGAAACACTTCAGAACACGCTTCCAGCAGTACCACACCCGAGGATAAGAGCCACTGACTCAGCTACCCAAATTAGCGCCTCAATTTCCAAGAGCATCGACTCTGCCTTGACACTGGTACCTCAATCTATTTATGGATTAAAAACTAATATCCACGCCTAATTCAGCTCCCCAACTAGAAGCGACTGGGACGACTCATCCCTGTGCATTACAATCTAATGCAGAATCCTCTCATAGCACAATCTCATACAAAGAGCAGAGTGACTGACTCAGCTACCCAAATCAGACACTCTATATCCAAGAAGAGTGGCCATTGTGAGTTGATTCTGCCTAAATCCTAGACGCTAATACAAGCCACTATTTATAGACAATAAAAACTGATCGTGGATTAGCCATACCTCTAACCTATAATAGTATGTGACTACTCAGCCCTTAACCCTGCTGCATTTCGTAACTCTCCACAACCCGCTTACAGCAGCATCATGCCCGAGGAGTAGAGCCACTGACTCAGCTACCCAAATCAGCGCCTCCATTTCCAAGAGCAGCGACTCTGTCTTGACCCTAAAAGCTCAGTCTATTTATTGATTATAAACTATGATCCAGGCCCAGTTCAGGTTCCCAACTATATGCGACTGGGACTACTCAATCCCCTTTATTACAATCCACAGCAGAATCATCTCTTAGCACAATCTCATACAAAGAGCAGAGTTACTGACTCAGCTACCTAAATCAGACACTCTATATACAAGAAGAGCGGCCATTGTGAGTTGATTCTGCCTAAATCCTAGACGCTAATACAAGCCACTATTTATAGACAATAAAAACTGATCGTGGATTAGCCATACCTCCAACCTATAATAGTATGTGACTACTCAGCCCTTAACCCCGCTGCATTTCGTAACTCTCCACAACCCGCTTACAGCAGCATCATGCCCGAGGAGTAGAGCCACTGACTCAGCTACCCAAATCAGCGCCTCCATTTCCAAGAGCAGCGACTCTGCCTTGACCCTAAAAGCTCAGTCTATTTATTGATTATAAACTATGATCCAGGCCCAGTTCAGGTTCCCAACTATATGCGACTGGGACTACTCAATCCCCTTTATTACAATCCACAGCAGAATCATCTCTTAGCACAATCTCATACAAAGAGCAGAGTTACTGACTCAGCTACCTAAATCAGACACTCTATATCCAAGAAGACCGGCCATTGTGAGCTGATTCTGCCTAAATCCTAGACGCTAATTCAATCCACTATTTATAGATTATAAAAACTGATCCTGGATTCGCTATATCTCTAACGTATAATAGTATGCGACTACTCAGCGCCAAACCGCCTTGCATTTCGCATTTCGAAACACTTCAGAACACGCTTCCAGCAGTACCACACCCGAGGATAAGAGCCACTGACTCAGCTACCCAAATTAGCGCCTCAATTTACAAGAGCATCGACTCTGCCTTGACACTGGTACCTCAATCTATTTATGGATTAAAAACTAATATCCACGCCTAATTCAGCTCCCCAACTAGAAGCGACTGGGACGACTCATCCCTGTGCATTACAATCTAATGCAGAATCCTCTCATAGCACAATCTCATACAAAGAGCAGAGTGACTGACTCAGCTACCCAAATCAGACACTCTATATCGAAGAAGAGTGGCCATTGTGAGTTGATTCTGCCTAAATCCTAGACGCTAATACAAGCCACTATTTATAGACAATAAAAACTGATCGTGGATTAGCCATACCTCTAACCTATAATAGTATGTGACTACTCAGCCCTTAACCCCGCTGCATTTCGTAACTCTCCACAACCCGCTTACAGCAGCATCATGCCCGAGGAGTGGAGCCACTGACTCAGCTACCCAAATCAGCGCCTCCATTTCCAAGAGCATCGACTCTGCCTTGACCCTAAAAGCTCAGTCTATTTATTGATTATAAACTATGATCCAGGCCCAGTTCAGGTTCCCAACTATATGCGACTGGGACTACTCAATCCCCTTTATTACAATCCACAGCAGAATCATCTCTTAGCACAATCTCATACAAAGAGCAGAGTTACTGACTCAGCTACCTAAATCAGACACTCTATATCCAAGACGAGCGGCCATTGTGAGTTGATTCTGCCTATATTCTAGACGCTAATACAAGCCACTATTTATAGATTATAAAAACTGATCCTGGATTCACTATATCTCTAACGTATAATAGTATGCGACTACTCAGCGCCAAACCGCCTTGCATTTCGCATTTCGAAACACTTCAGAACACGCTTTCAGCAGTACCACACCCGAGGATAAGAGCCACTGACTCAGCTACCCAAATCCGCGCCTCCATTTCCAAGAGCAGCGACTCTGCCTTGACACTGGTACCTCAATCTATTTATGGATTAAAAACTAACATCCACGCCTAATTCAGCTCCCCAACTAGAAGCGACTGGGACGACTCATCCCTGTGCATTACAATCTACTGCAGAATCCTCTCATAGCACAATCTCATACAAAGAGCAGAGTGACTGACTCAGCTACCCAAATCAGACACTCTATATCCAAGAAGAGTGGCCATTGTGAGTTGATTCTGCCTAAATCCTAGACGCTAATACAAGCCACTATTTATAGACAATAAAAACTGATCGTGGATTAGCCATACCTCTAACCTATAATAGTATGTGACTACTCAGCCCTTAACCCCGCTGCATTTCGTAACTCTCCACAACCCGCTTACAGCAGCATCATGCCCGAGGAGTAGAGCCACTGACTCAGCTACCTAAATCAGCGCCTCCATTTCCAAGAGCAGCGACTCTGCCTTGACCCTAAAAGCTCAGTCTATTTATTGATTATAAACTATGATCCAGGCCCAGTTCAGCTTCCCAACTATATGCGACTGGGACTACTCAATCCCCTTTATTACAATCCACGGCAGAATCATCTCTTAGCACAATCTCATACAAAGAGCAGAGTTACTGACTCAGCTACCTAAATCAGACACTCTATATCCAAGAAGAGCGGCCATTGTGAGTTGATTCTGCCAAAATCCTAGACGCTAATACAAGCCACTATTTATAGATTATAAAAACTGATCCTGGATTCGCTATATCTCTAACGTATAATAGTATGCGACTTCTCAGCGCCAAACCTCCTTGCATTTCGCATTTCGAAACACTTCAGAACACGCTTCCAGCAGTACCACACCCGAGGATAAGAGCAACTGACTCAGCTACCCAAATCAGTGCCTCCATTTCCAAGAGCAGCGACTCTGCCTTGACACTGGTACCTCAATCTATTTATGGATTCAAAATTAATATCCACGCCCAATTCAGCTCCCCAACTAGAAGCGACTGGGACGACTCAACCCTGTGCATTACAATCTACTGCAGAATCCTCTCATAGAACAATCTCATACAAAGAGCAGAGTCACTGACTCAGCTACCCAAATCAGACACTCTATATCCAAGAAGAGTGGCCATTGTGAGTTGATTCTGCCTAAATCCTAGACGCTAATACAAGCCACTATTTATAGACAATAAAAACTGATCGTGGATTAGCCATACCTCTAACCTATAAAAGTATGTGACTACCCAGCCCTTAACCCCGCTGCATTTCGTAACTCTCCACAACCCGCTTACAGCAGCATCATGCCCGAGGAGTAGAGCCACTGACTCAGCTACCCAAATCAGCGCCTCCATTTCCAAAAGCAGCGACTCTGCCTTGACCCTGAAATCTCAGTCTATTTATTGATTATAAACTATGATCCAGGCACAGTTCAGCTTCCCAACTATATGCGACTGGGACTACTAAATCCCCTTTATTACAATCCACAGCAGAATCATCTCTTAGCACAATCTCATACAAAGAGCAGAGTTACTGACTCAGCTACCTAAATCAGACACTCTATATCCAAGAAGACCGGCCATTGTGAGTTGATTCTGCCTAAATCCTAGACGCTAATTCAATCCACTATTTATAGATTATAAAAACTGATCCTGGATTCGCTATATCTCTAACGTATAATAGTATGCGACTACTCAGCGCCAAACCGCCTTGCATTTCGCATTTCGAAACACTTCAGAACGTGCTTCCAGCAGCACCACACCCGAGCATAAGAGCCACTGACTCAGCTACCTAAATCAGCGCCTCCATTTCCAAGAGCAGCGACTCTGCCTTGACACTGGTACCTCAATATATTTATGGATTGAAAACTAAAATCCACGCCTAATTCAGCTCCCCATGTAGAAGCGACTGGGACGACTCATCCCTGTGCATTACAATCTACTGCAGAATCCTCTCATAGCACAATCTCATACAAAGAGCAGAGTCACTGACTCAGCTACCCAAATCAGACACTCTATATCCAAGAAGAGTGGCCATTGTGAGTTGATTCTGCCTAAATCCTAGACGCTAATACAAGCCACTATTTATAGATTAGAAAAACTGATACTGGATTCGCTATATCTCTAACGTATAATAGTATGCGACTACTCAGCGCCAAACCGCCTTGCATTTCGCATTTCGAAACACTTCAGAACACGCTTTCAGCAGTACCACACCCGAGGATAAGAGCCACTGACTCAGCTACCCAAATCAGCGCCTCCATTTCCAAGAGCAGCGACTCTGCCTTGACACTGGTACCTCAATCTATTTATGGATTAAAAACTAATATCCACGCCTAATAAAGCTACCCAACTAGAAGCGACTGGGACGACTCATCCCTGTGCATTACAATCTACTGCAGAATCCTCTCATAGCACAATCTCATACAAAGAGCAGAGTCACTGACTCAGCTACCCAAATCAGACACTCTATATCCAAGAAGAGTGGCCATTGTGAGTTGATTCTGCCTAAATCCTAGACGCTAATACAAGCCACTATTTATAGACAATAAAAACTGATCGTGGAATAGCCATACCTCTAACCTATAATAGTACGTGACTACCCAGCCCTTAACCCTGCTGCATTTCGTAATTCTCCACAACCCGCTTACAGCAGCATCATGCCCGAGGAGTAGAGCCACTGACTCAGCTACCCAAATCAGCGCCTCCATTTCCAAGAGCAGCGACTCTGCCTTGACCCTGAAAGCTCAGTCTATTTATTGATTATAAACTATGATCCAGGCCCTGTTCAGCTTTCCAACTATATGCGACTGGGACTACTCAATCCCCTTTATTACAATCCACAGCAGAATCATCTCTTAGCACAATCTCATACAAAGAGCAGAGTTACTGACTCAGCTACCTAAATCAGACACTCTATATCCAAGACGAGCGGCCATTGTGAGTTGATTCTATATTCTAGACGCTAATACAAGCCACTATTTATAGATTATAAAAACTGATCCTGGATTCACTATATCTCTAACGTATAATAGTATGCGACTACTCAGCGCCAAACCGCCTTGCATTTTGCATTTCGAAACACTTCAGAACACGCTTTCAGCAGTACCACACCCGAGGATAAGAGCCACTGACTCAGCTACCCAAATCCGCGCCTCCATTTCCAAGAGCAGCGACTCTGCCTTGACACTGGTACCTCAATCTATTTATGGATTAAAAACTAATATCCACGCCTAATTCAGCTCCCCAACTAGAAGCGACTGGGACGACTCAACCCTGTGCATTACAATCTACTGCAGAATCCTCTCATAGCACAATCTCATACAAAGAGCAGAGTCACTGACTCAGCTACCCAAATCAGACACTCTATATCCAAGAAGAGTGGCCATTGTGAGTTGATTCTGCCTAAATCCTAGACGCTAATACAAGCCACTATTTATAGACAATAAAAACTGATCGTGGATTAGCCATACCTCTAACCTATAATAGTATGTGACTACCCAGCCCTTAACCCCGCTGCATTTCGTAATTCTCCACAACCCGCTTACAGCAACATCATGCCCGAGGAGTAGAGCCACTGACTCAGCTACCCAACTCAGCGCCTCCATTTCCAAGAGCAGCGACTCTGCCTTGTCCCTGAAAGCTCAGTCTCTTTATTGATTATAACTATGATCCAGGCCCAGTTCAGGTTCCCAACTATATGCGACTGGGACTACTCAATCTCCTTTATTACAATCCACAGCAGAATCATCTCTTAGCACAATCTCATACAAAGAGCAGAGTTACTGACTCAGCTACCTAAATCAGACACTCTATATCCAAGAAGAGTGGCCATTGTGAGTTGATTCTGCCTAAATCGTAGACGCTAATACAAGCCACTATTTATAGACAATCAAATCTGATCATGGATTAGCCATACCTCTAACCTATAATAGTATGTGACTACCCAGCCCTTAACCCCGCTGCATTTCGTAATTCTCCACAACCCGCTTACAGCAGCATCATGCCCGAGGAGTAGAGCCACTGACTCAGCTACCCAAATCAGCGCCTCCATTTCCAAGAGCAGCGACTCTGCCTTGACCCTGAAAGCTCAGTCTATTTATTGATTATAAACTATGATCCAGGCCCAGTTCAGGTTCCCAACTATATGCGACTGGGACTACTCAATCCCCTTTATTACAATCCACAGCAGAATCATCTCTTAGCACAATCTCATACAAAGAGCAGAGTTACTGACTCAGCTACCTAAATCAGACACTCTATATCCAAGAAGAGGGGCCATTGTGAGTAGATTCTGCCAAAATCCTAGACGCAAAACAAGCCACTATTTATAGATTATAAAAACTGATCCTGGATTCGCTATATCTCTAACGTATAATAGTATGCGACTTCTCAGCGCCAAACCGCCTTGCATTTCGCATTTCGAAACACTTCAGAACACGCTTCCAGCAGTACCACACCCGAGGATAAGAGCAACTGACTCAGCTACCCAAATCAGTGCCTCCATTTCCAAGAGCAGCGACTCTGCCTTGACACTGGTACCTCAATCTATTTATGGATTCAAAATTAATATCCACGCCCAATTCAGCTCCCCGACTAGAAGCGACTGGGACGACTCAACCCTGTGCATTACAATCTACTGCAGAATCCTCTCATAGAACAATCTCATAAAAAGAGCAGAGTCACTGACTCAGCTACCCAAATCAGACACTCTATATCCAAGAAGAGTGGCCATTGTGAGTTGATTCTGCCTAAATCTTAGACGCTAATACAAGCCACTATTTATAGACAATAAAAACTGATCGTGGATTAGCCATACCTCTAACCTATAATAGTATGTGACTACCCAGCCCTTAACCCCGCTGCATTTCGTAATTCTCCACAACCCGCTTACAGCAGCATCATGCCCGAGGAGTAGAGCCACTGACTCAGCTACCCAAATCAGCGCCTCCATTTCCAAGAGCAGCGACTCTGCCTTGACCCTGAAAGCTCAGTCTATTTATTGATTATAAACTATGATCCAGGCCCTGTTCAGCTTTCCAACTATATGCGACTGGGACTACTCAATCCCCTTTATTACAATCCACAGCAGAATCATCTCTTAGCACAATCTCATACAAAGAGCAGAGTTACTGACTCAGCTACCTAAATCAGACACTCTATATCCAAGAAGAGGGGCCATTGTGAGTAGATTCTGCCAAAATCCTAGACGCAAAACAAGCCACTATTTATAGATTATAAAAACTGATCCTGGATTCGCTATATCTCTAACGTATAATAGTATGCGACTTCTCAGCGCCAAACCGCCTTGCATTTCGCATTTCGAAACACTTCAGAACACGCTTCCAGCAGTACCACACCCGAGGATAAGAGCAACTGACTCAGCTACCCAAATCAGTGCCTCCATTTCCAAGAGCAGCGACTCTGCCTTGACACTGGTACCTCAATCTATTTATGG
The DNA here is from genome assembly GCF_964204655.1 of Triturus cristatus. Classification (NCBI taxonomy): domain Eukaryota; kingdom Metazoa; phylum Chordata; class Amphibia; order Caudata; family Salamandridae; genus Triturus; species Triturus cristatus. The sequence goes on along the minus strand of NC_140591.1, from coordinate 1,472,779,835 downwards.
ATTCAAAATTAATATCCACGCCCAATTTAGCTCCCCGACTAGAAGCGACTGGGACGACTCAACCCTGTGCATTACAATCTACTGCAGAATCCTCTCATAGAACAATCTCATAAAAAGAGCAGAGTCACTGACTCAGCTACCCAAATCAGACACTCTATATCCAAGAAGAGTGGCCATTGTGAGTTGATTCTGCCTAAATCTTAGACGCTAATACAAGCCACTATTTATAGACAATAAAAACTGATCGTGGATTAGCCATACCTCTAACCTATAATAGTATGTGACTACCCAGCCCTTAACCCCGCTGCATTTCGTAATTCTCCACAACCCGCTTACAGCAGCATCATGCCCGAGGAGTAGAGCCACTGACTCAGCTACCCAAATCAGCGCCTCCATTTCCAAAAGCAGCGACTCTGCCTTGACCCTGAAAGCTCAGTCTATTTATTGATTATAAACTATGATCCAGGCCCAGTTCAGCTTCCCAACTATATGCGACTGGGACTACTAAATCCCCTTTATTACAATCTACTGCAGAATCCTCTCATAGAACAATCTCATAAAAAGAGCAGAGTCACTGACTCAGCTACCCAAATCAGACACTCTATATCCAAGAAGAGTGGCCATTGTGAGTTGATTCTGCCTAAATCCTAGACGCTAATACAAGCCACTATTTATAGACAATAAAAACTGATCGTGGATTAGCCATACCTCTAACCTATAATAGTATGTGACTACCCAGCCCTTAACCCCGCTGCATTTCGTAATTCTCCACAACCCGCTTACAGCAGCATCATGCCCGAGGAGTAGAGCCACTGACTCAGCTAAACAAATCAGCGCCTCCATTTCCAAGAGCAGCGACTCAGCCTTGACCCTGAAAGCTCAGTCTATTTATTGATTATAAACTATGATCCAGTCCCAGTTCAGCTTCCCAACTATATGCGACTGGGACTACTAAATCCCCTTTATTACAATCCACAGCAGAATCATCTCTTAGCACAATCTCATGCAAAGAGCAGAGTTACTGACTCAGCTACCTAAATCAGACACTCTATATCCAAGAAGACCGGCCATTGTGAGTTGATTCTGCCTAAATCCTAGACGCTAATTCAATCCACTATTTATAGATTATAAAAACTGATCCTGGATTCGCTATTGTTGGAAGGCGAACCCCGAGGAGTCGGTGAGACCACCAAGGGGGGGCCCTCGCACTGCACGAAGTAGCCGAGCGCTGCCGAGAAGTCTCCTGAGAGATCCTTCTCCTATCACGTACTAGCACAGTAACACCACCACACCGGACTCAAGGAGGTTGTCTCAAGACAAGCAATTCTTTATCATCAATAAAAGGTTACGAGTTCAATATTTACACGAAGGGATCGAGGGATCCACCAAAAGTCTCAATGTCTCTTTGGAAGGGTAGGGGTAGCGGGACAGTCTTTGGTAGGAATGCGGTACGAGGGTACCTGGGGCCCAGTTCTTATCCTCAAGCTGGAGGACCTCCGATCTCGGAGGGGTCGAGCCGCGACGGCGTCAGCAGGGCTCCGGCGTACAGTTCGTGGAGAGCCGCGATTCAATCAGCAGGGCTCTCAAGATGGTTTCTGCTCAGCTCGAGCCGCGACGTCGTCAGCAGGGCTCCGAGGGAGGTTTCAGCGAGGTTGGGCCGCGACGGCGTCAGCAGGGCTCCGATGTTCCAGGTGGTTCAGGAAAGGTTCACAAGAGGGAGCCGCGACGCAGTCAGCAGGGCTCGTGATGGTTCCGACAAGAGTTCTTCTCCGTAGGGTCAGCCGCGATTCGATCAGCAGGGCTCTGGACTCCGGGATACAACTGCCGAGCTGTGGTGGGGTCGCCCCAGATATAGGTCTGGAGCCCTTTGATGTCCGGACCCTTGCGCCCGAGGGGGCGGAGTGGCCGGGTGGAGGTGGCCAGACGCCCAGCAGGAGAGGCGCCAGGCCCAAGGGAGTTGCAGGGCGATCACACCTCGAGAGGGGAGGACAGTTGGGGGTCCCATCGATACTGTCCTCCGCCGGGGGCGATGAATGGTTCCTGCGGCACCCCCTGGCCAGTTCGTGGTGCCTCGATGTCGGGGCTTCGCTGGGGTCGAGGCCGGGTTGAGCGGGGTTCACGCCGGCTGGTGTACGGGGTGACGTAGATGCCAACAAGATGGCGGAGCCATGAGGAGCATGCGACCACGTGCAGCTCCGGGTGAAGGGCCTTGGTGCAGTTCAGACGGGTGGCCCGTGACGGCCGGGGCGGGGAACGGGCACAATCCAGGGGTTTAAGGACCACGCCACGAGGCCGGGTCCAACAGGCGTCCCCCCCAGCCGAAGGCATGGAGAGTCACCCATCTCCTTGGGGATTCTCCTCGTCAAGGCGGAAGAAGCGGGACAGGCCGTCGGCGTTGGCGTGGTCATTGCCGGGCCGGTGTTCGACGTCAAAGTCCATCCCTTGTAGCGAGATGGACCATCGCAGCAGTTTGGGGTTCTCGCCCCGCATTCGCATTAACCATTGCAAGGGCCGGTGGTCGGTCTGGACCCGGAAGTGGGCGCCAAAGAGGTAGGGCCGGAGCTTCTTGAGGGCCCACACCACAGCGAAGGCCTCGCGCTCAATAGTGCTCCAGCGTTGCTCCCGGGGCAGTAGTCGCCGGCTGATGAAGGCCACTGGTCGGTCGAGCCCCTTTTCGTCCGTTTGGGAGAGAACGGCCCCGATCCCATACTCGGAGGCGTCCGTCTGTACCACGAACTCCTTCTGGTAGTCCGGGGCCTGCAGCACCGGAGCAGTACACATGGCCGTTTTGAGGGTGTCGAAGGCTGTTTGGCAGCGGGGTGTCCAGTGTACCTTCTTGGGCTGCTTTTTGGACGTTAACTCTGTGAGGGGGCCGACAATGCTCCCATAGTCCCGGATAAACCGTCGGTAGTATCCGGTGAGGCCCAGGAAGGCCCGGACAGCGGTCTGGGTAGTGGGGGGTTCCCAGGTCTGGATGGCCTCTATCTTTGCTTGGAGGGGGGCCACCTGCCCGCTCCCCACTTGATGGCCCAGGTAGGTCACGGATCCGTGGCCGATTTGGCATTTGCTGGCCTTGATTGTGAGCCCGGCCCGCTGGAGGGCGGCCAGGACGGCCTTTAGGTGGAGGAGGTGCTCGGCCCAGTGGTTGCTGTACACGGCAATGTCATCTAAGTAGGCCGCGCTGAAGGCCTCAAGCCCGGCCAAAACTTTGTTCACCAGTCGCTGGAAGGTGGCCGGGGCGTTCTTCATTCCGAAGGGCATCACCCGAAAGTGGTAATGTCCATCCGGAGTCGAAAAGGCGGATCTTTCTTGGGCGCCGGGGGTGAGCTGGATTTGCCAGTACCCGGCGGTGAGGTCCAGCGTGCTCAGGTAGCGAGCGGCCCCTAGGCGGTCGATGAGTTCGTCGGCCCGGGGTATCGGGTGTGCGTCCGTCTTGGTTACGACATTCAGGGCTCGGTAGTCCACGCAGAATCGCAACTCCGGGGGGTGGCCGGGAGCTGCGGCCTTGGGCACCAGGACGACAGGGCTGGCCCACGGGCTGTCGGAAGGCTCGATGACCCCCAGGGCCAGCATCTTCGCTACTTCGGCCTGGATGCAGGCCCGCACTCGGTCAGGCACCCGGTAGGCTCTGTGTCGTATGGGGGGGTTCTCCCCGGTGTCGACGTCGTGGACGCACCAGTGGGTCACCCCCGGGGTGAGAGAGAAGAGGGCTGCGTAGTCCCGCAGTAATCGCTGGCAGTCGTTGCGCTGTTCCGGGGTCAGGGACGAGGCGAGTTGGACCCCTTCGATCGATCCATCGTGAATGTTGGCTTGCAAGAGGTCGGGCAGGGGCTCGGAGTCGTCCTCGCCCCCCTCGTCGGTCGCCAGCAGCAGGCTCAGTTCGGTCCGGGCGAAGTGGGGTTTTAGCCTGTTAGCATGTAGGACCCGGAGGGGGTTCCGGGGGGACTCCAGATCGACCAAGTAGGTGACGGGACTTTTCTTCTCCACCACCTTGAAGGGCCCGGTCCACTTGTCCTGGAGGGCGCCGGGTTTGACCGGGGCCATGACCCATACTTTCTGACCTGGCTCGAATTCTACGGTAGCAGTGTTGCGATCGTACCACCGCTTCATGTCCTCCTGGCTGGCCTCGAGGTTGGCTTCGGCAAGGGCTCGGAACTTGCGGGTCTGGTTTCGGAGGGTCAGGAGGTATCGGTAGACGTCAGGAGGGCCGCCTCGGGGCTTCATCTCCCAGCCCTCCTTGACCAGACTGAGCGGTCCGCGGACCGGGTGTCCATACAATAGTTCAAACGGGCTGAACCCCAGGGATTTCTGCGGGACCTCCCGATAGGCGAACAGGAGGCAGGGCAGCAGGACATCCCATTTCCGCCGGAGTGGTTCTTCTAGGCCCTGGATCATCCCTTTCAATGTTCGGTTGAATCGCTCAACCAGTCCGTTCCCCTGAGGGTGATATGGGGTCGTGAACTTGTATGTGACCCCGCACTGTTGCCACAGGGACCGCATGTACCTGGAGATAAAGTTCGTACCGCGGTCGCTCACCACTTTGCTGGGGAATCCCACTCGGGAGAAGATCCCCATCAAGGCCCGGCCTACCACAGGGGCCGTTATGGTTCTGAGCGGGACCGCCTCCGGGTACCTGGTGGCGTGGTCCACGAGGACCAGGATGAAGCGGTGGCCCAGGGCGGTTTGAGGGTCCAGGGGTCCCACAATGTCGATTCCGACCCGTTCAAACGGGGTGCTGACGGCGGGAAAGGGCTGGAGGGGGGCCTTGACCCGACCCCCCGTCTTTCCGCTGGCTTGGCAGGTCTGGCAGGACCGGCAGTGGTTGTCCACATCTCTCCGCATCCGGGGCCAGTAGAAGTGGGTCACCAGACGACTGTACGTTTTGTCTTGCCCCAAGTGTCCGGCGAGGGGCACATCATGGGCCAGGTTGAGAAGAAACTCCCGGAAGCGGAGGGGGACCACCAACACGCGGCTGGCCCCGAGTTCTGCTACTTTCTGTTCACTGTACAACAGGCCCTCGGCCCAGTAGATCCAGTGGGTGCCGGTCTGGTCACCGTTGGCTTGCGCGGTCGCCTGCTGCCGGACCCCTTCGAGAGAGGGACAGGACTGTTGCTCTTGCTGGAACTGCTCTCGGGTGGGGCCCCCTTCGTGTTGCCATTGCGTCAGCTCTGGTAGGGCGCTCGGAGAAGTCATCTCTTCGGGGGAGGATTCGCTGGACCCAGGGTCGGTGTCCGCCTCCTCCTCGCTGCTGGCGGGAGGGGGTGTGAGCCCCTCGGGTCGGCCGGTCCCGGAGGTCGAGGATGAGCGGGGGGCCTGGGCGGTCATGGACCGGGTGATGGCGCAGGCCCAATCAGCCAGTCCCAACATTCGGAGGTGCTCTCGTCGTTCTACCTGAGCCCAGGGGGAACTCTCCAAGTCGTTCCCCAGGAGGCAGTCGACCGGGGCGTCGTCGCGCACTGTCACCTTCAGCAGGCCCGTCACCCCTCCCCACTCGAAGGGGACCAGGGCCATCTGGCATAGGCTTTCACTGTTGTCGGCCGTCCGGACAGGGCACAGCACATTCGGGAGAATCTGTTCAGGGGTCACCAGGTGGCAGCGGACAGCGGTGATACTGGCGCCGGTGTCGCGAAGGGCTTCGGCCCGTTGTCCGTTGACCGTGACCTGCTGCCGGTACTTCTGGGTGTTGGTTGGGATGGGGGTGCAGGGTACCATCTCCCGGCTACCCAGGCAGACCAGGGACATGGCTGCCGGCTCCCACTCAGTGTTTTCTCGGTCGAGGGCCTCTTCTTCCTCTTCTCCTCCCCCTAAGGCGGCGGCTGTCAGCTGCCGGGGCGGGGGCCCGCCGGCCCCGTTTCTTCGGTTCAGAGGGCAGGCCGGGTCGCTGGCAAAGTGTCCGGTTTGTTGGCAGCCATAGCAGGTCACTGGTGGCCGTGGTCCGGGTCGGGCCGGGCCCACCCTTCGTGCTAGGCTCGGGGAGAGATGTGGCTGCGGTGGCCCTCGAGGGGGGCTCCTGGGGGCCCCAGCGGGAGGGTCTCGGTTCCTGTTCGGCCCTCCCCCCCCACCGCGCTGGCGTGGGGGTCCGCTGGGGTTCCTCTGGTACTCCCCCATTGAGCTCCGGGGGACCCGGGAGTTGACCCATCGATCGGCCTCGACGGCCAGTTTCCGCGGGTCGGTCATTTTGCTGTCGAGGAGGTGCTGTCTCAGCTCCACGAAGCAATTGTTGGAAAGATGTTCCCACACGATGAGGTCGACCAGCTGCCCGTAGGTGGTTACTTTGCTGCCTTTGATCCACCCTTCTAGGGCCCGACTAAAAAAGTCCACATATTCCACCCATGTGGTACCCGGGATTTTCTTGCAGTCTCGGAACCGCTGGCGGTACATCTCCGCTGTTAGCCCGTAGCGGGTGAGCAGGGCCTCCTTCATGTGATCGTAGGAGGTCATCACCTCCTCCGGTAGCTGGAGCAGCGTGTCCCGCCCTTCACTCAGGAATCGCCCCCACAGGCCTGCGCCCCAGTCTTTTCGGGGCACTCGATGGGAGGTCATGGCCACCTCATAGGCCTTGAACCATTGTTGGATATCGTCATTTTTGTAATACTCCTTGACGACCTCCTTCGGGATATGTACTTTGGCCTCTGCAGGCGGTAGAGTGTCTCTCGTACTGGGGGTGTTGGTCCCTCCGTTCTTGGCCTTGATCTCGAGCTCCTTGAGGCTGCGCTCGTGCTCCAGGGTGAGCTTCTTTTCCTCCAACTCCCGGTGTCGTCTCTTCTCTTCTATCTCTTCTTGAAGGCGTAGCTGCTCGAGGGCCAGTTTCTTTTCTGCCAGCTGGAGTTCGCCATCCAGTCGCAGTCGGGCGAGCTCTAGCTCGTGGCTCCGGACCTTTTCCCGCTCTCGTATTTCTTCTTCGGAGAGGCCGGTTTCTAGGCTCTTTCGTCCTTCGGTTGCCGGGGTCAGTGCGGTTGCTGTGGTCTCCGTCAGGGGCAAGGGCCCTTCTTCCTGGGAGGGGCCTGCCCTGGCCTCCAGCCATGTCCTCAGAGCTTTCTGCATCTCTTCCTTGGTACCGAGGCTGGTGGTTGCAATGCCTTTGTCTCTGCAGAACTGTTTTAATTCCTTGTGCGTATATTCTTCCAGCCGTTCGGGCTGGAACTCCATTGTCGCGTTGTTTTCCTGGCTGCTCATGATGCTATTCGTTTGGATGGGTAGCTAGTGGGTACTGGCTGGTACGTACTGCGTTCGGCTCGGATCCCGTCGCTGGCCACCAAAATGTTGGAAGGCGAACCCCGAGGAGTCGGTGAGACCACCAAGGGGGGGCCCTCGCACTGCACGAAGTAGCCGAGCGCTGCCGAGAAGTCTCCTGAGAGATCCTTCTCCTATCACGTACTAGCACAGTAACACCACCACACCGGACTCAAGGAGGTTGTCTCAAGACAAGCAATTCTTTATCATCAATAAAAGGTTACGAGTTCAATATTTACACGAAGGGATCGAGGGATCCACCAAAAGTCTCAATGTCTCTTTGGAAGGGTAGGGGTAGCGGGACAGTCTTTGGTAGGAATGCGGTACGAGGGTACCTGGGGCCCAGTTCTTATCCTCAAGCTGGAGGACCTCCGATCTCGGAGGGGTCGAGCCGCGACGGCGTCAGCAGGGCTCCGGCGTACAGTTCGTGGAGAGCCGCGATTCAATCAGCAGGGCTCTCAAGATGGTTTCTGCTCAGCTCGAGCCGCGACGTCGTCAGCAGGGCTCCGAGGGAGGTTTCAGCGAGGTTGGGCCGCGACGGCGTCAGCAGGGCTCCGATGTTCCAGGTGGTTCAGGAAAGGTTCACAAGAGGGAGCCGCGACGCAGTCAGCAGGGCTCGTGATGGTTCCGACAAGAGTTCTTCTCCGTAGGGTCAGCCGCGATTCGATCAGCAGGGCTCTGGACTCCGGGATACAACTGCCGAGCTGTGGTGGGGTCGCCCCAGATATAGGTCTGGAGCCCTTTGATGTCCGGACCCTTGCGCCCGAGGGGGCGGAGTGGCCGGGTGGAGGTGGCCAGACGCCCAGCAGGAGAGGCGCCAGGCCCAAGGGAGTTGCAGGGCGATCACACCTCGAGAGGGGAGGACAGTTGGGGGTCCCATCGATACTGTCCTCCGCCGGGGGCGATGAATGGTTCCTGCGGCACCCCCTGGCCAGTTCGTGGTGCCTCGATGTCGGGGCTTCGCTGGGGTCGAGGCCGGGTTGAGCGGGGTTCACGCCGGCTGGTGTACGGGGTGACGTAGATGCCAACAAGATGGCGGAGCCATGAGGAGCATGCGACCACGTGCAGCTCCGGGTGAAGGGCCTTGGTGCAGTTCAGACGGGTGGCCCGTGACGGCCGGGGCGGGGAACGGGCACAATCCAGGGGTTTAAGGACCACGCCACGAGGCCGGGTCCAACAGCTATATCTCTAACGTATAATAGTATGCGACTACTCAGCGCCAAACCGCCTTGCATTTCGCATTTCGAAACACTTCAGAACACGCTTCCAGCAGTACCACACCCGAGGATAAGAGCCACTGACTCAGCTACCCAAATTAGCGCCTCAATTTCCAAGAGCATCGACTCTGCCTTGACACTGGTACCTCAATCTATTTATGGATTAAAAACTAATATCCACGCCTAATTCAGCTCCCCAACTAAAAGCGACTGGGACGACTCATCCCTGTGCATTACAATCTAATGCAGAATCCTCTCATAGCACAATCTCATACAAAGAGCAGAGTGACTGACTCAGCTACCCAAATCAGACACTCTATATCCAAGAAGAGCGGCCATTGTGAGTTGATTCTGCCTAAATCCTAGACGCTAATACAAGCCACTATTTATAGACAATAAAAACTGATCGTGGATTAGCCATACCTCTAACCTATAATAGTATGTGACTACTCAGCCCTTAACCCCGCTGCATTTCGTAACTCTCCACAACCCGCTTACAGCAGCATCATGCCCGAGGAGTAGAGCCACTGACTCAGCTACCCAAATCAGCGCCTCCATTTCCAAGAGCAGCGACTCTGCCTTGACCCTAAAAGCTCAGTCTATTTATTGATTATAAACTATGATCCAGGCCCAGTTCAGGTTCCCAACTATATGCGACTGGGACTACTCAATCCCCTTTATTACAATCCACAGCAGAATCATCTCTTAGCACAATCTCATACAAAGAGCAGAGTTACTGACTCAGCTACCTAAATCAGACACTCTATATCCAAGAAGAGTGGCCATTGTGAGTTGATTCTGCCTAAATCGTAGACGCTAATACAAGCCACTATTTATAGACAATCAAATCTGATCATGGATTAGCCATACCTCTAACCTATAATAGTATGTGACTACCCAGCCCTTAACCCCGCTGCATTTCGTAATTCTCCACAACCCGCTTACAGCAGCATCATGCCCGAGGAGTAGAGCCACTGACTCAGCTACCCAAATCAGCGCCTCCATTTCCAAGAGCAGCGACTCTGCCTTGACCCTGAAAGCTCAGTCTATTTATTGATTATAAACTATGATCCAGGCCCAGTTCAGGTTCCCAACTATATGCGACTGGGACTACTCAATCCCCTTTATTACAATCCACAGCAGAATCATCTCTTAGCACAATCTCATACAAAGAGCAGAGTTACTGACTCAGCTACCTAAATCAGACACTCTATATCCAAGAAGACCGGCCATTGTGAGTTGATTCTGCCTAAATCCTAGACGCTAATTCAAGCCACTATTTATAGATTATAAAAACTGATCCTGGATTCGCTATATCTCTAACGTATAATAGTATGCGACTACTCAGCGCCAAACCGCCTTGCATTTCGCATTTCAAAACACTTCAGAACACGCTTCCAGCAGTACCACACCCGAGGATAAGAGCCACTGACTCAGCTACCCAAATCAGCGCCTCCATTTCGACGAGCAGCGACTCTGCCTTGACACTGGTACCTCAATCTATTTATGGATTAAAAACTAACATCCACGCCTAATTCAGCTCCCCAACTAGAAGCGACTGGGACGACTCATCCCTGTGCATTACAATCTACTGCAGAATCCTCTCATAGCACAATCTCATACAAAGAGCAGAGTGACTGACTCAGCTACCCAAATCAGACACTCTATATCCAAGAAGAGTGGCCATTGTGAGTTGATTCTGCCTAAATCCTAGACGCTAATACAAGCCACTATTTATAGACAATAAAAACTGATCGTGGATTAGCCATACCTCTAACCTATAATAGTATGTGACTACTCAGCCCTTAACCCCGCTGCATTTCGTAACTCTCCACAACCCGCTTACAGCAGCATCATGCCCGAGGAGTAGAGCCACTGACTCAGCTACCTAAATCAGCGCCTCCATTTCCAAGAGCAGCGACTCTGCCTTGACCCTAAAAGCTCAGTCTATTTATTGATTATAAACTATGATCCAGGCCCAGTTCAGCTTCCCAACTATATGCGACTGGGACTACTCAATCCCCTTTATTACAATCCACGGCAGAATCATCTCTTAGCACAATCTCATACAAAGAGCAGAGTTACTGACTCAGCTACCTAAATCAGACACTCTATATCCAAGAAGAGCGGCCATTGTGAGTTGATTCTGCCAAAATCCTAGACGCTAATACAAGCCACTATTTATAGATTATAAAAACTGATCCTGGATTCGCTATATCTCTAACGTATAATAGTATGCGACTTCTCAGCGCCAAACCGCCTTGCATTTCGCATTTCGAAACACTTCAGAACACGCTTCCAGCAGTACCACACCCGAGGATAAGAGCAACTGACTCAGCTACCCAAATCAGTGCCTCCATTTCCAAGAGCAGCGACTCTGCCTTGACACTGGTACCTCAATCTATTTATGGATTCAAAATTAATATCCACGCCCAATTCAGCTCCCCAACTAGAAGCGACTGGGACGACTCAACCCTGTGCATTACAATCTACTGCAGAATCCTCTCATAGAACAATCTCATACAAAGAGCAGAGTCACTGACTCAGCTACCCAAATCAGACACTCTATATCCAAGAAGAGTGGCCATTGTGAGTTGATTCTGCCTAAATCCTAGACGCTAATACAAGCCACTATTTATAGACAATAAAAACTGATCGTGGATTAGCCATACCTCTAACCTATAAAAGTATGTGACTACCCAGCCCTTAACCCCGCTGCATTTCGTAACTCTCCACAACCCGCTTACAGCAGCATCATGCCCGAGGAGTAGAGCCACTGACTCAGCTACCCAAATCAGCGCCTCCATTTCCAAAAGCAGCGACTCTGCCTTGACCCTGAAATCTCAGTCTATTTATTGATTATAAACTATGATCCAGGCCCAGTTCAGCTTCCCAACTATATGCGACTGGGACTACTAAATCCCCTTTATTACAATCCACAGCAGAATCATCTCTTAGCACAATCTCATACAAAGAGCAGAGTTACTGACTCAGCTACCTAAATCAGACACTCTATATCCAAGAAGACCGGCCATTGTGAGTTGATTCTGCCTAAATCCTAGACGCTAATTCAATCCACTATTTATAGATTATAAAAACTGATCCTGGATTCGCTATATCTCTAACGTATAATAGTATGCGACTACTCAGCGCCAAACCGCCTTGCATTTCGCATTTCGAAACACTTCAGAACACGCTTCCAGCAGTACCACACCCGAGGATAAGAGCCACTGACTCAGCTACCCAAATTAGCGCCTCAATTTCCAAGAGCATCGACTCTGCCTTGACACTGGTACCTCAATCTATTTATGGATTAAAAACTAATATCCACGCCTAATTCAGCTCCCCAACTAGAAGCGACTGGGACGACTCATCCCTGTGCATTACAATCTAATGCAGAATCCTCTCATAGCACAATCTCATACAAAGAGCAGAGTGACTGACTCAGCTACCCAAATCAGACACTCTATATCCAAGAAGAGTGGCCATTGTGAGTTGATTCTGCCTAAATCCTAGACGCTAATACAAGCCACTATTTATAGACAATAAAAACTGATCGTGGATTAGCCATACCTCTAACCTATAATAGTATGTGACTACTCAGCCCTTAACCCCGCTGCATTTCGTAACTCTCCACAACCCGCTTACAGCAGCATCATGCCCGAGGAGTAGAGCCACTGACTCAGCTACCCAAATCAGCGCCTCCATTTCCAAGAGCAGCGACTCTGCCTTGACCCTAAAAGCTCAGTCTATTTATTGATTATAAACTATGATCCAGGCCCAGTTCAGGTTCCCAACTATATGCGACCGGGACTACTCAATCCCCTTTATTACAATCCACAGCAGAATCATCTCTTAGCACAATCTCATACAAAGAGCAGAGTTACTGACTCAGCTACCTAAATCAGACACTCTATATACAAGAAGAGCGGCCATTGTGAGTTGATTCTGCCTAAATCCTAGACGCTAATACAAGCCACTATTTATAGACAATAAAAACTGATCGTGGATTAGCCATACCTCTAACCTATAATAGTATGTGACTACTCAGCCCTTAACCCCGCTGCATTTCGTAACTCTCCACAACCCGCTTACAGCAGCATCATGCCCGAGGAGTAGAGCCACTGACTCAGCTACCCAAATCAGCGCCTCCATTTCCAAGAGCAGCGACTCTGCCTTGACCCTAAAAGCTCAGTCTATTTATTGATTATAAACTATGATCCAGGCCCAGTTCAGGTTCCCAACTATATGCGACTGGGACTACTCAATCCCCTTTATTACAATCCACAGCAGAATCATCTCTTAGCACAATCTCATACAAAGAGCAGAGTTACTGACTCAGCTACCTAAATCAGACACTCTATATCCAAGACGAGCGGCCATTGTGAGTTGATTCTGCCTATATACTAGACGCTAATACAAGCCACTATTTATAGATTATAAAAACTGATCCTGGATTCACTATATCTCTAACGTATAATAGTATGCGACTACTCAGCGCCAAACCGCCTTGCATTTCGCATTTCGAAACACTTCAGAACACGCTTTCAGCAGTACCACACCCGAGGATAAGAGCCACTAACTCAGCTACCCAAATCCGCGCCTCCATTTCCAAGAGCAGCGACTCTGCCTTGACACTGGTACCTCAATCTATTTATGGATTAAAAACTAATATCCACGTCTAGTTCAGCTCCCCAACTAAAAGCGACTGGGACGACTCAACCCTGTGCATTACAATCTACTGCAGAATCCTCTCATAGCACAATCTCATACAAAGAGCAGAGTGACTGACTCAGCTACCCAAATCAGACACTCTATATCCAAGAAGAGTGGCCATTGTGAGTTGATTCTGCCTAAATCCTAGACGCTAATACAAGCCACTATTCATAGACAATAAAAACTGATCGTGGATTAGCCATACCTCTAACCTACAATAGTATGTGACTACTCAGCCCTTAACCCCGCTGCATTTCGTAACTCTCCACAACCCGCTTACAGCAGCATCATGCCCGAGGAGTAGAGCCACTGAATCAGCTACCTAAATCAGCGCCTCCATTTCCAAGAGCAGCGACTCTGCCTTGACCCTAAAAGCTCAGTCTATTTATTGATTATAAACTATGATCCAGGCCCAGTTCAGGTTCCCAACTATATGCGACTGGGACTACTCAATCCCCTTTATTACAATCCACAGCAGAATCATCTCTTAGCACAATCTCACACAAAGAGGAGAGTCACTGACTCAGCTACCTAAATCAGACACTCTATATCCAAGAAGAGCGGCCATTGTGAGTTGATTCTGCCTAAATCCTAGACGCTAATACAAGCCACTATTTAAAGATTATAAAAACTGATCCTGGATTCGCTATATCTCTAACGTATAATAGTATGCGACTTCTCAGCGCCAAACCGCCTTGCATTTCGCATTTCGAAACACTTCAGAACACGCTTCCAGCAGTACCACACCCGAGGATAAGAGCCACTGACTCAGCTACCCAAATTAGCGCCTCAATTTCCAAGAGCAGCGACTCTGCCTTGACACTGGTACCTCAATCTATTTATGTTTTCAAAATTAATATCCACGCCCAATTCAGCTCCACAACTAGAAGCGACTGGGACGACTCAACCCTGTGCATTACAATCTACTGCAGAATCCTCTCATAGAACAATCTCATACAAAGAGCAGAGTCACTGACTCAGCTACCCAAATCAGACACTCTATATCCAAGAAGAGTGGCCATTGTGAGTTGATTCTGCCTAAATCCTAGACGCTAATACAAGCCACTATTTATAGACAATAAAAACTGATCGTGTATTAGCCATACCTCTAACCTATAATAGTATGTGACTACCCAGCCCTTAACCCCGCTGCATTTCGTAACCCTCCACAACCCGCTTACAGCAGCATCATGCCCGAGGAGTAGAGCCACTGACTCAGCTACCCAAATCAGCGCCTCCATTTCCAAAAGCAGTGACTCTGCCTTGACCCTGAAAGCTCAGTCTATTTATTGATTATAAACTATGATCCAGGCCCAGTTCAGCTTCCCAACTATATGCGACTGGGACTACTAAATCCCCTTTATTACAATCCACAGCAGAATCATCTCTTAGCACAATCTCATACAAAGAGCAGAGTTACTGACTCAGCTACCTAAATCAGACACTCTATATCCAAGAAGACCGGCCATTGTGAGTTGATTCTGCCTAAATCCTAGACGCTAATTCAATCCACTATTTATAGATTATAAAAACTGATCCTGGATTCGCTATATCTCTAACGTATAATAGTATGCGACTACTCAGCGCCAAACCGCCTTGCATTTCGCATTTCGAAACACTTCAGAACACGCTTCCAGCAGTACCACACCCGAGGATAAGAGCCACTGACTCAGCTACCCAAATTAGCGCCTCCATTTCCAAGAGCAGCGACTCTGCCTTGACACTGGTACCTCAATCTATTTATGGATTCAAAATTAATATCCACGCCTAGTTCAGCTCCCCAACTAGAAGCGACTGGGACGACTCAACCCTGTGCATTACAATCTACTGCAGAATCCTCTCATAGAACAATCTCATACAAAGAGCAGAGTCACTGACTCAGCTACCCAAATCAGACACTCTATATCCAAGAAGAGTGGCCATTGTGAGATGATTCTGCCTAAATCCTAGACGCTAATACAAGCCACTATTTATAGACAATAAAAACTGATCGTGGAGTAGCCATACCTCTAACCTATAATAGTATGTGACTACCCAGCCCTTAACCCCGCTGCATTTCGTAACTCTCCACAACCCGCTTACAGCAGCATCATGCCCGAGGAGTAGAGCCACTGACTCAGCTACCCAAATCAGCGCCTCCATTTCCAAAAGCAGCGACTCTGCCTTGACCCTGAAAGCTCAGTCTATTTATTGATTATAAACTATGATCCAGGCCCAGTTCAGCTTCCCAACTAAATGCGACTGGGACTACTAAATCCCCTTTATTACAATCCACAGCAGAATCATCTCTTAGCACAATCTCATACAAAGAGCAGAGTTACTGACTCAGCTACCTAAATCAGACACTCTATATCCAAGACGAGCGGCCATTGTGAGTTGATTCTGCCTATATTCTAGACGCTAATACAAGCCACTATTTATAGATTATAAAAACTGATCCTGGATTCACTATATCTCTAACGTATAATAGTATGCGACTACTCAGCGCCAAACCGCCTTGCATTTCGCATTTCGAAACACTTCAGAACACGCTTTCAGCAGTACCACACCCGAGGATAAGAGCCACTGACTCAGCTACCCAAATCCGCGCCTCCATTTCCAAGAGCAGCGACTCTGCCTTGACACTGGTACCTCAATCTATTTATGGATTAAAAACTAATATCCACGTCTAGTTCAGCTCCCCAACTAAAAGCGACTGGGACGACTCAACCCTGTGCATTACAATCTACTGCAGAATCCTCTCATAGCACAATCTCATACAAAGAGCAGAGTGACTGACTCAGCTACCCAAATCAGACACTCTATATCCAAGAAGAGTGGCCATTGTGAGTTGATTCTGCCTAAATCCTAGACGCTAATACAAGCCACTATTCATAGACAATAAAAACTGATCGTGGATTAGCCATACCTCTAACCTACAATAGTATGTGACTACTCAGCCCTTAACCCCGCTGCATTTCGTAACTCTCCACAACCCGCTTACAGCAGCATCATGCCCGAGGAGTAGAGCCACTGAATCAGCTACCTAAATCAGCGCCTCCATTTCCAAGAGCAGCGACTCTGCCTTGACCCTAAAAGCTCAGTCTATTTATTGATTATAAACTATGATCCAGGCCCAGTTCAGGTTCCAAACTATATGCGACTGGGACTACTCAATCCCCTTTATTACAATCCACAGCAGAATCATCTCTTAGCACAATCTCACACAAAGAGGAGAGTCACTGACTCAGCTACCTAAATCAGACACTCTATATCCAAGAAGAGCGGCCATTGTGAGTTGATTCTGCCTAAATCGTAGACGCTAATACAAGCCACTATTTAAAGATTATAAAAACTGATCCTGGATTCGCTATATCTCTAACGTATAATAGTATGCGACTTCTCAGCGCCAAACCGCCTTGCATTTCGCATTTCGAAACACTTCAGAACACGCTTCCAGCAGTACCACACCCGAGGATAAGAGCCACTGACTCAGCTACCCAAATTAGCGCCTCAATTTCCAAGAGCAGCGACTCTGCCTTGACACTGGTACCTCAATCTATTTATGTTTTCAAAATTAATATCCACGCCCAATTCAGCTCCCCAACTAGAAGCGACTGGGACGACTCAACCCTGTGCATTACAATCTACTGCAGAATCCTCTCATAGAACAATCTCATACAAAGAGCAGAGTCACTGACTCAGCTACCCAAATCAGACACTCTATATCCAAGAAGAGTGGCCATTGTGAGTTGATTCTGCCTAAATCCTAGACGCTAATACAAGCCACTATTTATAGACAATAAAAACTGATCGTGTATTAGCCATACCTCTAACCTATAATAGTATGTGACTACCCAGCCCTTAACCCCGCTGCATTTCGTAACCCTCCACAACCCGCTTACAGCAGCATCATGCCCGAGGAGTAGAGCCACTGACTCAGCTACCCAAATCAGCGCCTCCATTTCCAAAAGCAGCGACTCTGCCTTGACCCTGAAACCTCAGTCTATTTATTGATTATAAACTATGATCCAGGCCCAGTTCAGCTTCCCAACTATATGCGACTGGGACTACTAAATCCCCTTTATTACAATCCACAGCAGAATCATCTCTTAGCACAATCTCATACAAAGAGCAGAGTTACTGACTCAGCTACCTAAATCAGACACTCTATATCCAAGAAGACCGGCCATTGTGAGTTGATTCTGCCTAAATCCTAGACGCTAATTCAATCCACTATTTATAGATTATAAAAACTGATCCTGGATTCGCTATATCTCTAACGTATAATAGTATGCGACTACTCAGCGCCAAACCGCCTTGCATTTCGCATTTCGAAACACTTCAGAACACGCTTCCAGCAGTACCACACCCGAGGATAAGAGCCACTGACTCAGCTACCCAAATTAGCGCCTCCATTTCCAAGAGCAGCGACTCTGCCTTGACACTGGTACCTCAATCTATTTATGGATTCAAAATTAATATCCACGCCTAGTTCAGCTCCCCAACTAGAAGCGACTGGGACGACTCAACCCTGTGCATTACAATCTACTGCAGAATCCTCTCATAGAACAATCTCATACAAAGAGCAGAGTCACTGACTCAGCTACCCAAATCAGACACTCTATATCCAAGAAGAGTGGCCATTGTGAGATGATTCTGCCTAAATCCTAGACGCTAATACAAGCCACTATTTATAGACAATAAAAACTGATCGTGGAGTAGCCATACCTCTAACCTATAATAGTATGTGACTACCCAGCCCTTAACCCCGCTGCATTTCGTAACTCTCCACAACCCGCTTACAGCAGCATCATGCCCGAGGAGTAGAGCCACTGACTCAGCTACCCAAATCAGCGCCTCCATTTCCAAAAGCAGCGACTCTGCCTTGACCCTGAAAGCTCAGTCTATTTATTGATTATAAACTATGATCCAGGCCCAGTTCAGCTTCCCAACTAAATGCGACTGGGACTACTAAATCCCCTTTATTACAATCCACAGCAGAATCATCTCTTAGCACAATCTCATACAAAGAGCAGAGTTACTGACTCAGCTACCTAAATCAGACACTCTATATCCAAGAAGACCGGCCATTGTGAGTTGATTCTGCCTAAATCCTAGACGCTAATTCAATTCACTATTTATAGATTATAAAAAGTGATCCTGGATTCGCTATATCTCTAACGTATAATAGTATGCGACTACTCAGCGCCAAACCGCCTTGCATTTCGCATTTCGAAACACTTCAGAACACGCTTCCAGCAGTACCACACCCGAGGATAAGAGCCACTGACTCAGCTACCCAAATTAGCGCCTCAATTTCCAAGAGCAGCGACTCTGCCTTGACACTGGTACCTCAATGTATTTATGGATTAAAAACTAATATCCACGCCTAATTCAGCTCCCCAACTAGAAGCGACTGGGACGACTCATCCCTGTGCATTACAATCTAATGCAGAATCCTCTCATAGCACAATCTCATACAAAGAGCAGAGTGACTGACTCAGCTACCCAAATCAGACACTCTATATCCAAGAAGAGTGGCCATTGTGAGTTGATTCTGCCTAAATCCTAGACGCTAATACAAGCCACTATTTATAGACAATAAAAACTGATCGTGGATTAGCCATACCTCTAACCTATAATAGTATGTGACTACTCAGCCCTTAACCCCGCTGCATTTCGTAACTCTCCACAACCCGCTTACAGCAGCATCATGCCCGAGGAGTAGAGCCACTGACTCAGCTACCCAAATCAGCGCCTCCATTTCCAAGAGCAGCGACTCTGCCTTGACCCTGAAAGCTCAGTCTATTTATTGATTATAAACTATGATCCAGGCCCAGTTCAGGTTCCCAACTATATGCGACTGGGACTACTCAATTCCCTTTATTACAATCCACAGCAGAATCATCTCTTAGCACAATCTCATACAAAGAGCAGAGTTACTGACTCAGCTACCTAAATCAGACACTCTATATACAAGAAGAGCGGCCATTGTGAGTTGATTCTGCCTAAATCCTAGACGCTAATACAAGCCACTATTTATAGACAATAAAAACTGATCGTGGAATAGCCATACCTCTAACCTATAATAGTATGTGACTACTCAGCTCTTAACCCCGCTGCATTTCGTAACTCTCCACAACCCGCTTACAGCAGCATCATGCCCGAGGAGTAGAGCCACTGACTCAGCTACCCAAATCAGCGCCTCCATTTCCAAGAGCAGCGACTCTGCCTTGACCCTAAAAGCTCAGTCTATTTATTGATTATAAACTATGATCCAGGCCCAGTTCAGATTCCCAACTATATGCGATTGGGACTACTCAATCCCCTTTATTACAATCCACAGCAGAATCATCTCTTAGCACAATCTCATACAAAGAGCAGAGTTACTGACTCAGCTACCTAAATCAGACACTCTATATCCAAGACGAGCGGCCATTGTGAGTTGATTCTGCCTATATTCTAGACGCTAATACAAGCCACTATTTATAGATTATAAAAACTGATCCTGGATTCACTATATCTCTAACGTATAATAGTATGCGACTACTCAGCGCCAAACCGCCTTGCATTTCGCATTTCGAAACACTTCAGAACACGCTTTCAGCAGTACCACACCCGAGGATAAGAGCCACTGACTCAGCTACCCAAATCCGCGCCTCCATTTCCAAGAGCAGCGACTCTGCCTTGACACTGGTACCTCAATCTATTTATGGATTAAAAACTAATATCCACGCCTAGTTCAGCTCCCCAACTAGAAGCGACTGGGACGACTCAACCCTGTGCATTACAATCTACTGCAGAATCCTCTCATAGCACAATCTCATACAAAGAGCAGAGTCACTGACTCAGCTACCCAAATTAGACACTCTATATCCAAGAAGAGTGGCCATTGTGAGTTGATTCTGCCTAAATCCTAGACGCTAATACAAGCCACTATTTATAGACAACAAAAACTGATCGTGGATTAGCCATACCTCTAACCTATAATAGTATGTGACTACCCAGCCCTTAACCCCGCTGCATTTCGTAATTCTCCACAACCCGCTTACAGCAGCATCATGCCCGAGGAGTAGAGCCACTGACTCAGCTACCCAACTCAGCGCCTCCATTTCCAAGAGCAGCGACTCTGCCTTGACCCTGAAAGCTCAGTCTCTTTATTGATTATAACTATGATCCAGGCCCAGTTCAGGTTCCCAACTATATGCGACTGGGACTACTCAATCTCCTTTATTACAATCCACAGCAGAATCATCTCTTAGCACAATCTCATACAAAGAGCAGAGTTACTGACTCAGCTACCTAAATCAGACACTCTATATCCAAGAAGAGTGGCCATTGTGAGTTGATTCTGCCTAAATCGTAGACGCTAATACAAGCCACTATTTATAGACAATCAAATCTGATCATGGATTAGCCATACCTCTAACCTATAATAGTATGTGACTACCCAGCCCATAACCCCGCTGCATTTCGTAATTCTCCACAACCCGCTTACAGCAGCATCATGCCCGAGGAGTAGAGCCACTGACTCAGCTACCCAAATCAGCGCTTCCATTTCCAAGAGCAGCGACTCTGCCTTGACCCTGAAAGCTCAGTCTATTTATTGATTATAAACTATGATCCAGGCCCAGTTCAGGTTCCCAACTATATGCGACTGGGACTACTCAATCCCCTTTATTACAATCCACAGCAGAATCATCTCTTAGCACAATCTCATACAAAGAGCAGAGTTACTGACTCAGCTACCTAAATCAGACACTCTATATCCAAGAAGACCGGCCATTGTGAGTTGATTCTGCCTAAATCCTAGACGCTAATTCAAGCCACTATTTATAGATTATAAAAACTGATCCTGGATTCGCTATATCTCTAACGTATAATAGTATGCGACTACTCAGCGCCAAACCGCCTTGCATTTCGCATTTCAAAACACTTCAGAACACGCTTCCAGCAGTACCACACCCGAGGATAAGAGCCACTGACTCAGCTACCCAAATCAGCGCCTCCATTTCCAAGAGCAGCGACTCAGCCTTGACCCTGAAAGCTCAGTCTATTTATTGATTATAAACTATGATCCAGTCCCAGTTCAGCTTCCCAACTATATGCGACTGGGACTACTCAATCCCCTTTATTACAATCCACAGCAGAATCATCTCTTAGCACAATCTCATACAAAGAGGAGAGTCACTGACTCAGCTACCTAAATCAGACACTCTATATACAAGAAGAGCAGCCATTGTGAGTTGATTCTGCCTAAATCCTAGACGCTAATACAAGCCACTATTTAAAGATTATAAAAACTGATCCTGTATTCGCTATATCTCTAACGTATAATAGTATGCGACTTCTCAGCGCCAAACCGCCTTGCATTTCGCATTTTGAAACACTTCAGAACACGCTTCCTGCAGTACCACACCCGAGGATAAGAGCAACTGACTCAGCTACCAAAATCAGTGCCTCCATTTCCAAGAGCAGCGACTCTGCCTTGACACTGGTACCTCAATCTATTTATGGATTCAAAATTAATATCCACGCCCAATTCAGCTCCCCAACTAGAAGCGACTGGGACGACTCAACCCTGTGCATTACAATCTACTGCAGAATCCTCTCATAGAACAATCTCATACAAAGAGCAGAGTCACTGACTCAGCTACCCAAATCAGACACTCTATATCCAAGAAGAGTGGCCATTGTGAGTTGATTCTGCCTAAATCCTAGACGCTAATACAAGCCACTATTTATAGACAATAAAAACTGATCGTGGATTAGCCATACCTCTAACCTATAATAGTATGTGACTACCCAGCCCTTAACCCCGCTGCATTTCGTAACTCTCCACAACCCGCTTACAGCAGCATCATGCCCGAGGAGTAGAGCCACTGACTCAGCTACCCAAATCAGCGCCTCCATTTCCAAAAGCAGCGACTCTGCCTTGACCCTGAAAGCTCAGTCTATTTATTGATTATAAACTATGATCCAGGCCCAGTTCAGCTTCCCAACTATATGCGACTGGGACTACTAAATCCCCTTTATTACAATCCACAGCAGAATCATCTCTTAGCACAATCTCAAACAAAGAGCAGAGTTACTGACTCAGCTACCTAAATCAGACACTCTATATCCAAGAAGACCGGCCATTGTGAGTTGATTCTGCCTAAATCCTAGACGCTAATTCAATCCACTATTTATAGATTATAAAAACTGATCCTGGATTCGCTATATCTCTAACGTGTAATAGTATGCGACTACTCAGCGCCAAACCGCCTTGCATTTCGCATTTCGAAACACTTCAGAACACGCTTCCAGCAGTACCACACCCGAGGATAAGAGCCACTGACTCAGCTACCCAAATTAGCGCCTCAATTTCCAAGAGCAGCGACTCTGCCTTGACACTGGTACCTCAATCTATTTATGGATTAAAAACTAATATCCACGCCTAATTCAGCTCCCCAACTAGAAGCGACTGGGACGACTCATCCCTGTGCATTACAATCTAATGCAGAATCCTCTCATAGCACAATCTCATACAAAGAGCAGAGTGACTGACTCAGCTACCCAAATCAGACACTCTATATCCAAGAAGAGTGGCCATTGTGAGTTGATTCTGCCTAAATCCTAGACGCTAATACAAGCCACTATTTATAGATAATAAAAACTGATCGTGGATTAGCCATACCTCTAACCTATAATAGTATGTGACTACTCAGCCCTTAACCCCGCTGCATTTCGTAACTCTCCACAACCCGCTTACAGCAGCATCATGCCCGAGGAGTAGAGCCACTGACTCAGCTACCCAAATCAGCGCCTCCATTTCCAAGAGCAGCGACTCTGCCTTGACCCTGAAAGCTCAGTCTATTTATTGATTATAAACTATGATCCAGGCCCAGTTCAGGTTCCCAACTATATGCGACTGGGACTACTCAATCCCCTTTATTACAATCCACAGCAGAATCATCTCTTAGCACAATCTCATACAAAGAGCAGAGTTACTGACTCAGCTACCTAAATCAGACACTCTATATACAAGAAGAGCGGCCATTGTGAGTTGATTCTGCCTAAATCCTAGACGCTAATACAAGCCACTATTTAAAGATTATAAAAACTGATCCTGGATTCGCTATATCTCTAACGTATAATAGTATGCGACTACTCAGCGCCAAACCGCCTTGCATTTCGCATTTCGAAACACTTCAGAACGCGCTTCCAGCAAGACCACACCCGAGCATAAGAGCCACTGACTCAGCTAACTAAATCAGCGCCTCCATTTCCAAGAGCAGCGACTCTGCCTTGACACTGGTACCTTAATCTATTTATGGATTTAAAACTAAAATCCACGCCTAATTCAGCTCCCCATCTAGAAGCGACTGGGACGACTCATCCCTGTGCATTACAATCTACTGCAGAATCCTCTCATAGCACAATCTCATACAAAGAGCAGAGTCACTGACTCAGCTACCCAAATCAGACACTCTATATCCAAGAAGAGTGGCCATTGTGAGTTGATTCTGCCTAAATCCTAGACGCTAATACAAGCCACTATTTATAGACAATAAAAACTGATCGTGGATTAGCCATACCTCTAACCTATAATAGTATGTGACTACTCAGCCCTTAACCCCGCTGCATTTCGTAACTCTCCACAACCCGCTTACAGCAGCATCATGCCCGAGGAGTAGAGCCACTGACTCAGCTACCCAAATCAGCGCCTCCATTTCCAAGAGCAGCGACTCTGCCTTGACCCTAAAAGCTCAGTCTATTTATTAATTATAAACTATGATCCAGTACCAGTTCAGCTTCCCAACTATATGCGAATGGGACTACTCAATCCCCTTTATTACAATCCACAGCAGAATCATCTCTTAGCACAATCTCATACAAAGAGCAGAGTTACTGACTCAGCTACCTAAATCAGACACTCTATATCCAAGACGAGCGGCCATTGTGAGTTGATTCTGCCTATATTCTAGACGCTAATACAAGCCACTATTTATAGATTATAAAAACTGATCCTGGATTCACTATATCTCTAACGAAAAGTAGTGTGCGACTACTCAGCGCCAAACTGCCTTGCATTTCGCATTTCGAAACACTTCAGAACACGCTTTCAGCAGTACCACACCCGAGGATAAGAGCCACTGACTCAGCTACCCAAATCAGCGCCTCCATTTCCAAGAGCAGCGACTCTGCCTTGACACTGGTACCTCGATCTATTTATGGATTAAAAACTTATATCCACGCTTAGTTCAGCTCCCCAACTAGAAGCGACTGGGACGACTCATCCCTGTGCATTACAATCTACTGCAGAATCCTCTCATAGCACAATCTCATACAAAGAGCAGAGTCACTGACTCAGCTACCTAAATCAGACACACTATATACAAGAAGAGCGGCCATTGTGAGTTGATTCTGCCTAAATCCTAAGCGCTAATACAAGCCACTATTTATAGACAATAAAAACTGATCGTGGATTAGCCATACCTCTAACCTATAATAGTATGTGACTACTCTGCCCTTAACCCCGCTGCATTTCGTAACTCTCCACAACCCGCTTACAGCAGCATCATGCCCGAGGAGTAGAGCCACTGACTCAGCTACCCAAATCAGCGCCTCCATTTCCAAGAGCAGCGACTCTGCCTTGACCCTAAAAGCTCAGTCTATTTATTGATTATAAACTATGATCCAGGCCCAGTTCAGGTTCCCAACTATATGCGACTGGGACTACTCAATCCCCTTTATTACAATCCACAGCAGAATCATCTCTTAGCACAATCTCATACAAAGAGCAGAGTTACTGACTCAGCTACCTAAATCAGACACTCTATATCCAAGACGAGCGGCCATTGTGAGTTGATTCTGCCTATATTCTAGACGCTAATACAAGCCACTATTTATAGATTATAAAAACTGATCCTGGATTCACTATATCTCTAACGTATAATAGTATGCGACTACTCAGCGCCAAACCGCCTTGCATTTCGCATTTCGAAACACTTCAGAACACGCTTTCAGCAGTACCACACCCGAGGATAAGAGCCACTGACTCAGCTACCCAAATCCGCGCCTCTATTTCCAAGAGCAGCGACTCTGCCTTGACACTGGTACCTCAATCTATTTATGGATTAAAAACTAATATCCATGCCTAGTTCAGCTCCCCAACTAGAAGCGACTGGGACGACTCAACCCTGTGCATTACAATCTACTGCAGAATCCTCTCATAGCACAATCTCATACAAAGAGCAGAGTCACTGACTCAGCTACCTAAATCAGACACTCTATATCCAAGAAGAGCGGCCATTGTGAGTTGATTCTGCCAAAATCCTAGACGCTAATACAAGCCACTATTTATAGATTATAAAAACTGATCCTGGATTCGCTATATCTCTAACGTATAATAGTATGCGACTTCTCAGCGCCAAACCGCCTTGCATTTCGCATTTCGAAACACTTCAGAACACGCTTCCAGCAGTACCACACCCGAGGATAAGAGCAACTGACTCAGCTACCCAAATCAGTGCCTCCATTTCCAAGAGCAGCGACTCTGCCTTGACACTGGTACCTCAATCTATTTATGGATTCAAAATTAATATCCACGCCCAATTCAGCTCCCCAACTAGAAGCGACTGGGACGACTCAACCCTGTGCATTACAATCTACTGCAGAATCCTCTCATAGAACAATCTCATACAAAGAGCAGAGTCACTGACTCAGCTACCCAAATCAGACACTCTATATCCAAGAAGAGTGGCCATTGTGAGTTGATTCTGCCTAAATCCTAGACGCTAATACAAGCCACTATTTATAGACAATAAAAACTGATCGTGGATTAGCCATACCTCTAACCTATAATAGTATGTGACTACCCAGCCCTTAACCCCGCTGCATTTCGTAACTCTCCACAACCCGCTTACAGCAGCATCATGCCCGAGGAGTAGAGCAACTGACTCAGCTACCCAAATCAGCGCCTCCATTTCCAAGAGCAGCGACTCAGCCTTGACCCTGAAAGCTCAGTCTATTTATTGATTATAAACTATGATCCAGTCCCAGTTCAGCTTCCCAACTATATGCAAATGGGACTACTCAATCCCCTTTATTACAATCCACAGCAGAATCATCTCTTAGCACAATCTCATACAAAGAGCAGAGTTACTGACTCAGCTACCTAAATCAGACACTCTATATCCAAGACGAGCGGCCATTGTGAGTTGATTCTGCCTATATTCTAGACGCTAATACAAGCCACTATTTATAGATTATAAAAACTGATCCTGGATTCACTATATCTCTAACGAAAAGTAGTATGCGACTACTCAGCGCCAAACTGCCTTGCATTTCGCATTTCGAAACACTTCAGAACACGCTTCCAGCAGTACCACACCCGAGGATAAGAGCCACTGACTCAGCTACCCAAATCAGCGCCTCCATTTCCACGAGCAGCGACTCTGCCTTGACACTGGTACCTCAATCTATTTATGGATTAAAAACTAACATCCACGCCTAATTCAGCTCCCCAACTAGAAGCGACTGGGACGACTCATCCCTGTGCATTACAATCTACTGCAGAATCCTCTCATAGCACAATCTCATACAAAGAGCAGAGTGACTGACTCAGCTACCCAAATCAGACACTCTATATCCAAGAAGAGTGGCCATTGTGAGTTGATTCTGCCTAAATCCTAGACGCTAATACAAGCCAGTATTTATAGACAATAAAAACTGATCGTGGATTAGCCATACCTCTAACCTATATTAGTATGTGACTACTCAGCCCTTAACCCCGCTGCATTTCGTAACTCTCCACAACCCGCTTACAGCAGCATCATGCCCGAGGAGTAGAGCCACTGACTCAGCTACCTAAATCAGCGCCTCCATTTCCAAGAGCAGCGACTCTGCCTTGACCCTAAAAGCTCAGTCTATTTATTGATTATAAACTATGATCCAGGCCCAGTTCAGGTTCCCAACTATATGCGACTGGGACTACTCAATCCCCTTTATTACAATCCACAGCAGAATCATCTCTTAGCACAATCTCATACAAAGAGCAGAGTCACTGACTCAGCTACCTAAATCAGACACTCTATATACAAGAAGAGCAGCCATTGTGAGTTGATTCTGCCTAAATCCTAGACGCTAATACAAGCCACTATTTAAAGATTATAAAAACTGATCCTGGATTCGCTATATCTCTAACGTATAATAGTATGCGACTTCTCAGCGCCAAACTGCCTTGCATTTCGCATTTCGAAACACTTCAGAACACGCTTCCAGCAGTACCACACCCGAGGATAAGAGCCACTGACTCAGCTACCCAAATCAGCGCCTCCATTTCCACGAGCAGCGACTCTGCCTTGACACTGGTACCTCAATCTATTTATGGATTAAAAACTAACATCCACGCCTAATTCAGCTCCCCAACTAGAAGCGACTGGGACGACTCATCCCTGTGCATTACAATCTACTGCAGAATCCTCTCATAGCACAATCTCATACAAAGAGCAGAGTGACTGACTCAGCTACCCAAATCAGACACTCTATATCCAAGAAGAGTGGCCATTGTGAGTTGATTCTGCCTAAATCCTAGACGCTAATACAAGCCAGTATTTATAGACAATAAAAACTGATCGTGGATTAGCCATACCTCTAACCTATATTAGTATGTGACTACTCAGCCCTTAACCCCGCTGCATTTCGTAACTCTCCACAACCCGCTTACAGCAGCATCATGCCCGAGGAGTAGAGCCACTGACTCAGCTACCTAAATCAGCGCCTCCATTTCCAAGAGCAGCGACTCTGCCTTGACCCTAAAAGCTCAGTCTATTTATTGATTATAAACTATGATCCAGGCCCAGTTCAGGTTCCCAACTATATGCGACTGGGACTACTCAATCCCCTTTATTACAATCCACAGCAGAATCATCTCTTAGCACAATCTCATACAAAGAGCAGAGTCACTGACTCAGCTACCTAAATCAGACACTCTATATACAAGAAGAGCAGCCATTGTGAGTTGATTCTGCCTAAATCCTAGACGCTAATACAAGCCACTATTTAAAGATTATAAAAACTGATCCTGGATTCGCTATATCTCTAACGTATAATAGTATGCGACTTCTCAGCGCCAAACCGCCTTGCATTTCGCATTTTGAAACACTTCAGAACACGCTTCCAGCAGTACCACACCCGAGGATAAGAGCAACTGACTCAGCTACCAAAATCAGTGCCTCCATTTCCAAGAGTAGCGACTCTGCCTTGACACTGGTACCTCAATCTATTTATGGATTAAAAACTAATATCCACGCCTAGTTCAGCTCCCCAACTAGAAGCGACTGGGACGACTCAACCCTGTGCATTACAATCTACTGCAGAATCCTCTCATAGCACAATCTCATACAAAGAGCAGAGTCACTGACTCAGCTACCCAAATTAGACACTCTATATCCAAGAAGAGTGGCCATTGTGAGTTGATTCTGCCTAAATCCTAGACGCTAATACAAGCCACTATTTATAGACAATAAAAACTGATCGTGGATTAGCCATACCTCTAACCTATAATAGTATGTGACTACCCAGCCCTTAACCCTGCTGCATTTCGTACTTCTCCACAACCCGCTTACAGCAGCATCATGCCCGAGGAGTAGAGCCACTGACTCAGCTACCCAACTCAGCGCCTCCATTTCCAAGAGCAGCGACTCTGCCTTGACCCTGAAAGCTCAGTCTCTTTATTGATTATAACTATGATCCAGGCCCAGTTCAGGTTCCCAACTATATGCGACTGGGACTACTCAATCTCCTTTATTACAATCCACAGCAGAATCATCTCTTAGCACAATCTCATACAAAGAGCAGAGTTACTGACTCAGCTACCTAAATCAGACACTCTATATCCAAGAAGAGTGGCCATTGTGAGTTGATTCTGCCTAAATCGTAGACGCTAATACAAGCCACTATTTATAGACAATCAAATCTGATCATGGATTAGCCATACCTCTAACCTATAATAGTATGTGACTACCCAGCCCTTAACCCCGCTGCATTTCGTAATTCTCCACAACCCGCTTACAGCAGCATCATGCCCGAGGAGTAGAGCCACTGACTCAGCTACCCAAATCAGCGCCTCCATTTCCAAGAGCAGCGACTCTGCCTTGACCCTGAAAGCTCAGTCTATTTATTGATTATAAACTATGATCCAGGCCCAGTTCAGGTTCCCAACTATATGCGACTGGGACTACTCAATCCCCTTTATTACAATCCACAGCAGAATCATCTCTTAGCACAATCTCATACAAAGAGCAGAGTTACTGACTCAGCTACCTAAATCAGACACTCTATATCCAAGAAGACCGGCCATTGTGAGTTGATTCTGCCTAAATCCTAGACGCTAATTCAAGCCACTATTTATAGATTATAAAAACTGATCCTGGATTCGCTATATCTCTAACGTATAATAGTATGCGACTACTCAGCGCCAAACCGCCTTGCATTTCGCATTTCAAAACACTTCAGAACACGCTTCCAGCAGTACCACACCCGAGGATAAGAGCCACTGACTCAGCTACCCAAATCAGCGCCTCCATTTCCACGAGCAGCGACTCTGCCTTGACACTGGTACCTCAATCTATTTATGGATTAAAAACTAACATCCACGCCTAATTCAGCTCCCCAACTAGAAGCGACTGGGACGACTCATCCCTGTGCATTACAATCTACTGCAGAATCCTCTCATAGCACAATCTCATACAAAGAGCAGAGTCACTGACTCAGCTACCCAAATCAGACACTCTATATCCAAGAAGAGTGGCCATTGTGAGTTGATTCTGCCTAAATCCTAGACGCTAATACAAGCCAGTATTTATAGACAATAAAAACTGATCGTGGATTAGCCATACCTCTAACCTATATTAGTATGTGACTACTCAGCCCTTAACCCCGCTGCATTTCGTAACTCTCCACAACCCGCTTACAGCAGCATCATGCCCGAGGAGTAGAGCCACTGACTCAGCTACCTAAATCAGCGCCTCCATTTCCAAGAGCAGCGACTCTTCCTTGACCCTAAAAGCTCAGTATATTTATTGATTATAAACTATGATCCAGGCCCAGTTCAGGTTCCCAACTATATGCGACTGGGACTACTCAATCCCCTTTATTACAATCCACAGCAGAATCATCTCTTAGCACAATCTCATACAAAGAGGAGAGTCACTGACTCAGCTACCTAAATCAGACACTCTATATCCAAGACGAGCGGCCATTGTGAGTTGATTCTGCCTAAATCCTAGACGCTAATACAAGCCACTATTTAAAGATTATAAAAACTGATCCTGGATTCGCTATATCTCTAACGTATAATAGTATGCGACTTCTCAGCGCCAAACCGCCTTGCATTTCGCATTTTGAAACACTTCAGAACACGCTTCCAGCAGTACCACACCCGAGGATAAGAGCAACTGACTCAGCTACCAAAATCAGTGCCTCCATTTCCAAGAGCAGCGACTCTGCCTTGACACTGGTACCTCAATCTATTTATGGATTCAAAATTAATATCCACGCCCAATTCAGCTCCCCAACTAGAAGCGACTGGGACGACTCAACCCTGTGCATTACAATCTACTGCAGAATCCTCTCATAGAACAATCTCATACAAAGAGCAGAGTCACTGACTCAGCTACCCAAATCAGACACTCTATATCCAAGAAGAGTGGCCATTGTGAGTTGATTCTGCCTAAATCCTAGACGCTAATACAAGCCACTATTTATAGACAATAAAAACTGATCGTGGATTAACCATACCTCTAACCTATAATAGTATGTGACTACCCAGCCCTTAACCCCGCTGCATTTCGTAACTCTCCACAACCCGCTTACAGCAGCATCATGCCCGAGGAGTAGAGCCACTGACTCAGCTACCCAAATCAGCGCCTCCATTTCCAAAAGCAGCAACTCTGCCTTGACCCTGAAAGCTCAGTCTATTTATTGATTATAAACTATGATCCAGGCCCAGTTCAGGTTCCCAACTATATGCGACTGGGACTACTCAATCCCCTTTATTACAATCCACAGCAGAATCATCTCTTAGCACAATCTCATACAAAGAGCAGAGTTACTGACTCAGCTACCTAAATCAGACACTCTATATCCAAGAAGACCGGCCATTGTGAGTTGATTCTGCCTAAATCCTAGACGCTAATTCAAGCCACTATTTATAGATTATAAAAACTGATCCTGGATTCGCTATATCTC
Organism: Triturus cristatus; assembly: GCF_964204655.1. Lineage (NCBI taxonomy): Eukaryota > Metazoa > Chordata > Amphibia > Caudata > Salamandridae > Triturus > Triturus cristatus. Next base: position 1,472,748,450 of record NC_140591.1, on the reverse strand, counting down.
TAACGTATAATAGTATGCGACTACTCAGCGCCAAACCGCCTTGCATTTCGCATTTCAAAACACTTCAGAACACGCTTCCAGCAGTACCACACCCGAGGATAAGAGCCACTGACTCAGCTACCCAAATCAGCGCCTCCATTTCCACGAGCAGCGACTCTGCCTTGACACTGGTACCTCAATCTATTTATGGATTAAAAACTAACATCCACGCCTAATTCAGCTCCCCAACTAGAAGCGACTGGGACAACTCATCCCTGTGCATTACAATCTACTGCAGAATCCTCTCAAAGCACAATCTCATACAAAGAGCAGAGTCACTGACTCAGCTACCCAAATCAGACACTCTATATCCAAGAAGAGTGGCCATTGTGAGTTGATTCTGCCTAAATCCTAGACGCTAATACAAGCCAGTATTTATAGACAATAAAAACTGATCGTGGATTAGCCATACCTCTAACCTATATTAGTATGTGACTACTCAGCCCTTAACCCCGCTGCATTTCGTAACTCTCCACAACCCGCTTACAGCAGCATCATGCCCGAGGAGTAGAGCCACTGACTCAGCTACCTAAATCAGCGCCTCCATTTCCAAGAGCAGCGACTCTGCCTTGACCCTAAAAGCTCAGTCTATTTATTGATTATAAACTATGATCCAGGCCCAGTTCAGGTTCCCAACTATATGCGACTGGGACTACTCAATCCCCTTTATTACAATCCACAGCAGAATCATCTCTTAGCACAATCTCATACAAAGAGGAGAGTCACTGACTCAGCTACCTAAATCAGACACTCTATATCCAAGACGAGCGGCCATTGTGAGTTGATTCTGCCTAAATCCTAGACGCTAATACAAGCCACTATTTAAAGATTATAAAAACTGATCCTGGATTCGCTATATCTCTAACGTATAATAGTATGTGACTTCTCAGCGCCAAACCGCCTTGCATTTCGCATTTTGAAACACTTCAGAACACGCTTCCAGCAGTACCACACCCGAGGATAAGAGCCACTGACTCAGCTACCCAAATCAGCGCCTCCATTTCCAAGAGCAGCGACTCTGCCTTGACACTGGTACCTCAATCTATTTATGGATTCAAAATTAATATCCACGCCCAATTCAGCTCCCCAACTAGAAGCGACTGGGACGACTCAACCCTGTGCATTACAATCTACTGCAGAATCCTCTCATAGAACAATCTCATACAAAGAGCAGAGTCACTGACTCAGCTACCCAAATCAGACACTCTATATCCAAGAAGAGTGGCCATTGTGAGTTGATTCTGCCTAAATCCTAGACGCTAATACAAGCCACTATTTATAGACAATAAAAACTGATCGTGGATTAGCCATACCTCTAACCTATAATAGTACGTGACTACCCAGCCCTTAACCCCGCTGCATTTCGTAACTCTCCACAACCCGCTTACAGCAGCATCATGCCCAAGGAGTAGAGCCACTGACTCAGCTACCCAAATCAGCGCCTCCATTTCCAAGAGCAGCGACTCTGCCTTGACCCTGAAAGCTCAGTCTATTTATTGATTATAAACTATGATCCAGGCCCAGTTCAGCTTCCCAACTATATGCGACTGGGACTACTCAATCCCCTTTATTACAATCCACAGCAGAATCATCTCTTAGCACAATCTCATACAAAGAGCAGAGTTACTGACTCAGCTACCTAAATCAGACACTCTATATCCAAGAAGAGGGGCCATTGTGAGTTGATTCTGCCAAAATCCTAGACGCTAATACAAGCCACTATTTATAGATTATAAAAACTGATCCTGGATTCGCTATATCTCTAACGTATAATAGTATGCGACTTCTCAGCGCCAAACCGCCTTGCATTTCGCATTTCGAACCACTTCAGAACACGCTTCCAGCAGTACCACACCCGAGGATAAGAGCAACTGACTCAGCTACCCAAATCAGTGCCTCCATTTCCAAGAGCAGCGACTCTGCCTTGACACTGGTACCTCAATCTATTTATGGATTCAAAATTAATATCCACGCCCAATTCAGCTCCCCAACTAGAAGCTACTGGGATGACTCAACCCTGTGCATTACAATCTACTGCAGAATCCTCTCATAGAACAATCTCATACAAAGAGCAGAGTCACTGACTCAGCTACCCAAATCAGACACTCTATATCCAAGAAGAGTGGCCATTGTGAGATGATTCTGCCTAAATCCTAGACGCTAATACAAGCCACTATTTATAGACAATAAAAAATGATCGTGGATTAGCCATACCTCTAACCTATAATAGTATGTGACTACCCAGCCCTTAACCCCGCTGCATTTTGTAACTCTCCACAACCCGCTTACAGCAGCATCATGCCCGAGGAGTAGAGCCACTGACTCAGCTACCCAAATCAGCGCCTCCATTTCCAAAAGCAGCGACTCTGCCTTGACCATGAAAGCTCAGTCTATTTATTGATTATAAACTATGATCCAGGCCCAGTTCAGCTTCCCAACTATATGCGACTGGGACTACTAAATCCCCTTTATTACAATCCACAGCAGAATCATCTCTTAGCACAATCTCATACAAAGAGCAGAGTTACTGACTCAGCTACCTAAATCAGACACTCTATATCCAAGAAGACCGGCCATTGTGAGTTGATTCTGCCTAAATCCTAGACGCTAATTCAATCCACTATTTATAGATTATAAAAAGTGATCCTGGATTCGCTATATCTCTAACGTATAATAGTATGCGACTACTCAGCGCCAAACCGCCTTGCATTTCGCATTTCGAAACACTTCAGAACACGCTTCCAGCAGTACCACACCCGAGGATAAGAGCCACTGACTCAGCTACCCAAATTAGCGCCTCAATTTCCAAGAGCAGCGACTCTGCCTTGACACTGGTACCTCAATCTATTTATGGATTAAAAACTAATATCCACGCCTAATTCAGCTCCCCAACTAGAAGCGACTGGGACGACTCATCCCTGTGCATTACAATCTAATGCAGAATCCTCTCATAGCACAATCTCATACAAAGAGCAGAGTGACTGACTCAGCTACCCAAATCAGACACTCTATATCCAAGAAGAGTGGCCATTGTGAGTTGATTCTGCCTAAATCCTAGACGCTAATACAAGCCACTATTTATAGACAATAAAAACTGATCGTGGATTAGCCATACCTCTAACCTATAATAGTATGTGACTACTCAGCCCTTAACCCCGCTGCATTTCGTAACTCTCCACAACCCGCTTACAGCAGCATCATGCCCGAGGAGTAGAGCCACTGACTCAGCTACCCAAATCAGCGCCTCCGTTTCCAAGAGCAGCGACTCTGCCTTGACCCTAAAAGCTCAGTCTATTTATTGATTATAAACTATGATCCAGGCCCAGTTCAGGTTCCCAACTATATGCGATTGGGACTACTCAATCCCCTTTATTACAATCCACAGCAGAATCATCTCTTAGCACAATCTCATACAAAGAGCAGAGTTACTGACTCAGCTACCTAAATCAGACACTCTATATCCAAGACGAGCGGCCATTGTGAGTTGATTCTGCCTATATTCTAGATGCTAATACAAGCCACTATTTATAGATTATAAAAACTGATCCTGGATTCACTATATCTCTAACGTATAATAGTATGCGACTACTCAGCGCCAACCCGCCTTGCATTTCGCATTTCGAAACACTTCAGAACACGCTTTCAGCAGTACCACACCCGAGGATAAGAGCCACTGACTCAGCTACCCAAATCCGCGCCTCCATTTCCAAGAGCAGCGACTGTGCCTTGACACTGGTACCTCAATCTATTTATGGATTAAAAACTAATATCCACGCCTAGTTCAGCTCCCCAACTAGAAGCGACTGAGACGACTCAACCCTGTGCAATACAATCTACTGCAGAATCCTCTCATAGCACAATCTCATACAAAGAGCAGAGTCACTGACTCAGCTACCCAAATCAGACACTCTATATCCAAGAAGAGTGGCCATTGTGAGTTGATTCTGCCTAAATCCTAGACGCTAATACAAGCCACTATTTATAGACAATAAAAACTGATCGTGGATTAGCCATACCTCTAACCTATAATAGTATGTGACTACCCAGCCCTTAACCCCGCTGCATTTCGTAATTCTCCACAACCCGCTTACAGCAGCATCATGCCCGAGGAGTAGAGCCACTGACTCAGCTACCCAACTCAGCGCCTCCATTTCCAAGAGCAGCGACTCTGCCTTGACCCTGAAAGCTCAGTCTCTTTATTGATTATAACTATGATCCAGGCCCAGTTCAGGTTCCCAACTATATGCGACTGGGACTACTCAATCCCCTTTATTACAATCCACAGCAGAATCATCTCTTAGCACAATCTCATACAAAGAGCAGAGTTACTGACTCAGCTACCTAAATCAGACACTCTATATCCAAGAAGAGTGGCCATTGTGAGTTGATTCTGCCTAAATCGTAGACGCTAATACAAGCCACTATTTATAGACAATCAAATCTGATCATGGATTAGCCATACCTCTAACCTATAATAGTATGTGACTACCCAGCCCTTAACCCCGCTGCATTTCGTAATTCTCCACAACCCGCTTACAGCAGCATCATGCCCGAGGAGTAGAGCCACTGACTCAGCTACCCAAATCAGCGCCTCCATTTCCAAGAGCAGCGACTCTGCCTTGACCCTGAAAGCTCAGTCTATTTATTGATTATAAATTATGATCCAGGCCCAGTTCAGGTTCCCAACTATATGCGACTGGGACTACTCAATCCCCTTTATTACAATCCACAGCAGAATCATCTCTTAGCACAATCTCATACAAAGAGCAGAGTTACTGACTCAGCTACCTAAATCAGACACTCTATATCCAAGAAGACCGGCCATTGTGAGTTGATTCTGCCTAAATCCTAGACGCTAATTCAAGCCACTATTTATAGATTATAAAAACTGATCCTGGATTCGCTATATCTCTAACGTATAATAGTATGCGACTACTCAGCGCCAAACCGCCTTGCATTTCGCATTTCGAAACACTTCAGAACACGCTTCCAGCAGTACCACACCCGAGGATAAGAGCCACTGACTCAGCTACCCAAATCAGCGCCTCCATTTCCAAGAGCAGCAACTCTGCCTTGACACTGGTACCTCAATCTATTTATGGATTAAAAACTAATATCCACGCCTAATTCAGCTCCCCATCTAGAAGCGACTGGGACGACTCATCCCTGTGCATTACAATCTACTGCAGAATCATCTCATAGCACAATCTCATACAAAGAGCAGAGTCACTGACTCAGCTACCCAAATCAGACACTCTATATCCAAGAAGAGTGGCCATTGTGAGTTGATTCTGCCTAAATCCTAGACGCTAATACAAGCCACTATTTATAGACAATAAAAACTGATCGTGGATTAGCCATACCTCTAACCTATAATAGTATGTGACTACCCAGCCCTTAACCCCGCTGCATTTCGTAATCCTCCACAACCCGCTTACAGCAGCATCATGCCCGAGGAGTAGAGCCACTGACTCAGCTACCCAACTCAGCGCCTCCATTTCCAAGAGCAGCGACTCTGCCTTGACCCTGAAAGCTCAGTCTATTTATTGATTATAAACTATGATCCAGGCCCAGTTCAGGTTCCCAACTATATGCGACTGTGACTACTCAATCCCCTTTATTACAATCCACAGCAGAATCATCTCTTAGCACAATCTCATACAAAGAGCAGAGTTCCTGACTCAGCTACCTAAATCAGACACTCTATATCCAAGAAGAGCGGCCATTGTGAGTTGATTCTGCCTAAATCCTAGACGCTAATACAAGCCACTATTTATAGATTATAAAACCTGATCTTGGATTCGCTATAACTCTAACGTATAATAGTATGCGACTACTCAGCGCCAAACCGCCTTGCATTTTGCATTTCGAAACACTTCAGAACTCGCTTCCAGCAGTACCACACCCGAGGATAAGAGCCACTGACTCAGCTACCCAAATCAGCACCTCCATTTCCAAGAGCAGCGACTCTGCCTTGACACTGGTACCTCAATCTCTTTATGGATTTAACATTAATATCCACGCCCAATTCAGCTCCCCAACAAGAAGCGACTGGGACGACACAACCCTGTGCATTACAATCTACTGCAGAATCCTCTGATAGCACAATCTCATACAAAGAGCAGAGTCACTGACTCAGCTACCCAAATCAGACACTCTATATCCAAGAAGAGTGCCATTGTGAGTTGATTCTGCCTAAATCGTAGACGCTAATACAAGCCACTATTTATAGACAATAAAATCTGATCATGGATTAGCCATACCTCTAACCTATAATAGTATGTGACTACCCAGCCCTTAACCCCGCTGCATTTCGTAATTCTCCACAACCCGCTTACAGCAGCATCATGCCCGAGGAGTAGAGACACTGACTCAGCTACCCAAATCAGCGCCTCCATTTCCAAGAGCAGCGACTCTGCCTTGACCCTGAAAGCTCAGTCTATTTATTGATTATAAACTATGATCCAGGCCCAGTTCAGCTTCCCAACTATATGCGACTGGGACTACTAAATCCACGTTTATTACAATCCACAGCAGAATCATCTCTTAGCACAATCTCATACAAAGAGCAGAGTTACTGACTCAGCTACCTAAATCAGACACTCTATATCCAAGAAGACCGGCCATTGTGAGTTGATTCTGCCTAAATCCTAGACGCTAATTCAATCCACTATTTATAGATTATAAAAACTGATCCTGGATTCGCTATATCTCTAACGTATAATAGTATGCGACTACTCAGCACCAAACCGCCTTGCATTTTGCATTTCAAAACACTTCAGAACACGCTTCCAGCAGTACCACACCCGAGGATAAGAGCCACTGACTCAGCTACCCAAATCAGCGCCTCCATTTCCACGAGCAGCGACTCTGCCTTGACACTGGTACCTCAATCTATTTATGGATTAAAAACTAATATCCACGCCTAATTCAGCTCCCCAACTAGAAGCGACTGGGACGACTCATCCCTGTGCATTACAATCTACTGCAGAATCCTCTCATAGCACACTCTCATACAAAGAGCAGAGTGACTGACTCAGCTACCCATATCAGACACTCTATATCCAAGAAGAGTGGCCATTGTGAGTTGATTCTGCCAAAATCCTAGACGCTAATACAAGCCACTATTTATAGATTATAAAAACTGATCCTGGATTCGCTATATCTCTAACGTATAATAGTATGCGACTTCTCAGCCCTTAACCCCGCTGCATTTCGTAACTCTCCACAACCCGCTTACAGCAGCATCATGCCCGAGGAGTAGAGCCACTGACTCAGCTACCTAAATCAGCGCCTCCATTTCCAAGAGCAGCGACTCTGCCTTGACCCTAAAAGCTCAGTCTATTTATTGATTATAAACTATGATCCAGGCACAGTTCAGGTTCCCAACTATATGCGACTGGGACTACTCAATCCCCTTTATTACAATCCACAGCAGAATCATCTCTTAGCACAATCTCATGCAAAGAGCAGAGTCACTGACTCAGCTACCTAAATCAGACACTCTATATACAATAAGAGCGGCCATTGTGAGTTGATTCTGCCTAAATCCTAGACGCTAATACAAGCCACTATTTAAAGATTATAAAAACTGATCCTGGATTCGCTATATCTCTAACGTATAATAGTATGCGACTACTCAGCGCCAAACCGCCTTGCATTTCGCATTTCGAAACACTTCAGAACGCGCTTCCAGCAGCACCACACCCGAGCATAAGAGCCACTGACTCAGCTAACTAAATCAGCGCCTCCATTTCCAAGAGCAGCGACTCTGCCTTGACACTGGTACCTCAATCTATTTATGGATTGAAAACTAAAATCCACGCCGAATTCAGCTCCCCATCTAGAAGCGACTGGGACGACTCATCCCTGTGCATTACAATCTACTGCAGAATCCTCTCATAGCACAATCTCATACAAAGAGCAGAGTCACTGACTCAGCTACCCAAATCAGACACTCTATATCCAAGAAGAGTGGCCATTGTGAGTTGATTCTGCCTAAATCCTAGACGCTAATACAAGCCACTATTTATAGACAATAAAAACTGATCGTGGATTAGCCATACCTCTAACCTATAATAGTATGTGACTACTCAGCCCTTAACCCCGCTGCATTTCGTAACTCTCCACAACCCGCTTGCAGCAGCATCATGCCCGAGGAGTAGAGCCACTGACTCAGCTACCCAAATCAGCGCCTCCATTTCCAAGAGCAGCGACTCTGCCTTGACCCTAAAAGCTCAGTCTATTTATTAATTATAAACTATGATCCAGTACCAGTTCAGCTTCCCAACTATATGCGAATGGGACTACTCAATCCCCTTTATTACAATCCACAGCAGAATCATCTCTTAGCACAATCTCATACAAAGAGCAGAGTTACTGACTCAGCTACCTAAATCAGACACTCTATATCCAAGACGAGCGGCCATTGTGAGTTGATTCTGCCTATATTCTAGACGCTAATACAAGCCACTATTTATAGATTATAAAAACTGATCCTGGATTCACTATATCTCTAACGAAAAGTAGTATGCGACTACTCAGCGCCAAACTGCCTTGCATTTCGCATTTCGAAACACTTCAGAACACGCTTTCAGCAGTACCACACCCGAGGATAAGAGCCACTGACTCAGCTACCCAAATCAGCGCCTCCATTTCCAAGAGCAGCGACTCTGCATTGACACTGGTACCTCAATCTATTTATGGATTAAAAACTAATATCCACGCTTAGTTCAGCTCCCCAACTAGAAGCGACTGGGACGACTCATCCCTGTGCATTACAATCTACTGCAGAATCCTCTCATAGCACAATCTCATACAAAGAGCAGAGTCACTGACTCAGCTACCTAAATCAGACACTCTATATACAAGAAGAGCTGCCATTGTGAGTTGATTCTGCCTAAATCCTAGACGCTAATACAAGCCACTATTTATAGACAATAAAAACTGATCGTGGATTAGCCATACCTCTAACCTATAATAGTATGTGACTACTCAGCCCTTAACCCCGCTGCATTTCGTAACTCTCCACAACCCGCTTACAGCAGCATCATGCCCGAGGAGTAGAGCCACTGACTCAGCTACCCAAATCAGCGCCTCCATTTCCAAGAGCAGCGACTCTGCCTTGACCCTAAAAGCTCAGTCTATTTATTGATTATAAACTATGATCCAGGCCCAGTTCAGGTTCCCAACTATATGCGACTGGGACTACTCAATCCCCTTTATTACAATCCACAGCAGAATCATCTCTTAGCACAATCTCATACAAAGAGCAGAGTTACTGACTCAGCTACCTAAATCAGACACTCTATATCCAAGACGAGCGGCCATTGTGAGTTGATTCTGCCTATATTCTAGACGCTAATACAAGCCACTATTTATAGATTATAAAAACTGATCCTGGATTCACTATATCTCTAACGTATAATAGTATGCGACTACTCAGCGCCAAACCGCCTTGCATTTCGCATTTCGAAACACTTCAGAACACGCTTTCAGCAGTACCACACCCGAGGATAAGAGCCACTGACTCAGCTACCCAAATCCGCGCCTCCATTTCCAAGAGCAGCGACTCTGCCTTGACACTGGTACCTCAATCTATTTATGGATTAAAAACTAATATCCATGCCTAGTTCAGCTCCCCAACTAGAAGCGACTGGGACGACTCAACCCTGTGCATTACAATCTACTGCAGAATCCTCTCATAGCACAATCTCATACAAAGAGCAGAGTCACTGACTCAGCTACCAAAATCAGACACTCTATATCCAAGAAGAGCGGCCATTGTGAGTTGATTCTGCCAAAATCCTAGACGCTAATACAAGCCACTATTTATAGATTATAAAAACTGATCCTGGATTCGCTATATCTCTAACGTATAATAGTATGCGACTTCTCAGCGCCAAACCGCCTTGCATTTCGCATTTCGAAACACTTCAGAACACGCTTCCAGCAGTACCACACCCGAGGATAAGAGCAACTGACTCAGCTACCCAAATCAGTGCCTCCATTTCCAAGAGCAGCGACTCTGCCTTGACACTGGTACCTCAATCTATTTATGGATTCAAAATTAATATCCACGCCCAATTCAGCTCCCCAACTAGAAGCGACTGGGACGACTCAACCCTGTGCATTACAATCTACTGCAGAATCCTCTCATAGAACAATCTCATACAAAGAGCAGAGTCACTGACTCAGCTACCCAAATCAGACACTCTATATCCAAGAAGAGTGGCCATTGTGAGTTGATTCTGCCTAAATCTAGACGCTAATACAAGCCACTATTTATAGACAATAAAAACTGATCGTGGATTAGCCATACCTCTAACCCATAATAGTATGTGACTACCCAGCCCTTAACCCCGCTGCATTTCGTAACTCTCCACAACCCGCTTACAGCAGCATCATGCCCGAGGAGTAGAGCAACTGACTCAGCTACCCAAATCAGCGCCTCCATTTCCAAGAGCAGCGACTCAGCCTTGACCCTGAAAGCTCAGTCTATTTATTGATTATAAACTATGATCCAGTCCCAGTTCAGCTTCCCAACTATATGCAAATGGGACTACTCAATCCCCTTTATTACAATCCACAGCAGAATCATCTCTTAGCACAATCTCATACAAAGAGCAGAGTTACTGACTCAGCTACCTAAATCAGACACTCTATATCCAAGACGAGCGGCCATTGTGAGTTGATTCTGCCTATATTCTAGACGCTAATACAAGCCACTATTTATAGATTATAAAAACTGATCCTGGATTCACTATATCTCTAACGAAAAGTAGTATGCGACTACTCAGCGCCAAACTGCCTTGCATTTCGCATTTCGAAACACTTCAGAACACGCTTTCAGCAGTACCACACCCGAGGATAAGAGCCACTGACTCAGCTACCCAAATCGGTGCCTCCATTTCCAAGAGCAGCGACTCTGCCTTGACACTGGTACCTCAATCTATTTATGGATTCAAAATTAATATCCACGCCCAATTCAGCTCCCCAACTAGAAGCGACTGGGACGACTCAACCCTGTGCATTACAATCTACTGCAGAATCCTCTCATAGAACAATCTCATACAAAGAGCAGAGTCACTGACTCAGCTACCCAAATCAGACACTCTATATCCAAGAAGAGTGGCCATTGTGAGTTGATTCTGCCTAAATCCTAGACGCTAATACAAGCCACTATTTATAGACAATAAAAACTGATCGTGGATTAGCCATACCTCTAACCTATAATAGTATGTGACTACCCAGCCCTTAACCCCGCTGCATTTCGTAACTCTCCACACAGCAGCATCATGCCCGAGGAGTAGAGACACTGACTCAGCTACCCAAATCAGCGCCTCCATTTCCAAGAGCAGCGACTCTGCCTTGACCCCGAAAGCTCAGTCTATTTATTGATTATAAACTATGATCCAGGCCCAGTTCAGCTTCCCAACTATATGCGACTGGGACTACTAAATCCACGTTTATTACAATCCACAGCAGAATCATCTCTTAGCACAATCTCATACAAAGAGCAGAGTTACTGACTCAGCTACCTAAATCAGACACTCTATATCCAAGAAGACCGGCCATTGTGAGTTGATTCTGCCTAAATCCTAGACGCTAATTCAATCCACTATTTATAGATTATAAAAACGGATCCTGGATTCGCTATATCTCTAACGTATAATAGTATGCGACTACTCAGCGCCAAACCGCCTTGCATTTCGCATTTCAAAACACTTCAGAACACGCTTCCAGCAGTACCACACCCGAGGATAAGAGCCACTGACTCAGCTACCCAAATCAGCGCCTCCATTTCCACGAGCAGCGACTCTGCCTTGACACTGGTACCTCAATCTATTTATGGATTAAAAACTAATATCCACGCCTAATTCAGCTCCCCAACTAGAAGCGACTCGGACGACTCATCCCTGTGCATTACAATCTACTGCAGAATCCTCTCATAGCACAATCTCATACAAAGAGCAGAGTGACTGACTCAGCTACCCAAATCAGACACTCTATATCCAAGAAGAGTGGCCATTGTGAGTTGATTCTGCCTAAATCCTAGACGCTAATACAAGCCACTATTTATAGACAATAAAAACTGATCGTGGATTAGCCATACCTCTAACCTATAATAGTATGTGACTACTCAGCCCTTAACCCCGCTGCATTTCGTAACTCTCCACAACCCGCTTACAGCAGCATCATTCCCGAGGAGTAGAGCCACTGACTCAGCTACCTAAATCAGCGCCTCCATTTCCAAGAGCAGCGACTCTGCCTTGACCCTAAAAGCTCAGACTATTTATTGATTATAAACTATGATCCAGGCCCAGTTCAGGTTCCCAACTATATGCGACTGGGACTACTCAATCCCCTTTATTACAATCCACAGCAGAATCATCTCTTAGCACAAACTCATACAAAGAGCAGAGTCAGTGACTCAGCTACCTAAATCAGACACTCTATATACAAGAAGAGCGGCCATTGTGAGTTGATTCTGCCTAAATCCTAGACGCTAATACAAGCCACTATTTAAAGATTATAAAAACTGATCCTGGATTCGCTATATCTCTAACGTATAATAGTATGCGAATACTCAGCGCCAAACCGCCTTGCATTTCGCATTTCGAAACACTTCAGAACGCGCTTCCAGCAGCACCACACCCGAGCATAAGAGCCACTGACTCAGCTAACTAAATCAGCGCCTCCATTTCCAAGAGCAGCGACTCTGCCTTGACACTGGTACCTCAATCTATTTATGGATTGAAAACTAAAATCCACGCCTAATTCAGCTCCCCATCTAGAAGCGACTGGGACGACTCATCCCTGTGCATTACAATCTACTGCAGAATCCTCTCATAGCACAATCTCATACAAAGAGCAGAGTCACTGACTCAGCTACCCAAATCAGACACTCTATATCCAAGAAGAGTGGCCATTGTGAGTTGATTCTGCCTAAATCCTAGACGCTAATACAAGCCACTATTTATAGACAATAAAAACTGATCGTGGATTAGCCATACCTCTAACCTATAATAGTATGTGACTACCCAGCCCTTAACCCCGCTGCATTTCGTAATTCTCCACAACCCGCTTACAGCAGCATCATGCCCGAGGAGTAGAGCCACTGACTTCGCTACCCAAATCAGCGCCTCCATTTCCAAGAGCAGCGACTCAGCCTTGACCCTGAAAGCTCAGTCTATTTATTGATTATAAACTATGATCCAGTCCCAGTTCAGCTTCCCAACTATATGCGAATGGGACTACTCAATCCCCTTTATTACAATCCACAGCAGAATCATCTCTTAGCACAATCTCATACAAAGAGCAGAGTTACTGACTCAGCTACCTAAATCAGACACTCTATATCCAAGACGAGCGGCCATTGTGAGTTGATTCTGCCTATATTCTAGACGCTAATACAAGCCACTATTTATAGATTATAAAAACCTGATCCTGGATTCACTATATCTCTAACGAAAAGTAGTATGCGACTACTCAGCGCCAAACCGCCTTGCATTTCGCATTTCGAAACACTTCAGAACACGCTTTCAGCAGTACCACACCCGAGGATAAGAGCCACTGACTCAGCTACCCAAATCAGCGCCTCCATTTCCAAGACCATTGACTCTGCCTTGACACTGGTACCTCAATCTATTTATGGATTAAAAACTAATATCCACGCTTAGTTCAGCTCCCCAACTAGAAGCGACTGGGACGACTCATCCCTGTGCATTACAATCTACTGCAGAATCCTCTCATAGCACAATCTCATACAAAGAGCAGAGTCACTGACTCAGCAACCCAAATCAGGCACTCTATCTCCAAGAAGAGTGGCCATTGTGAGTTGATTCTGCCTAAATCCTAGACGCTAATACAAGCCACTATTTATAGACAATAAAAACTGATCGTGGATTAGCCATACCTCTAACCTATAATAGTATGAGACTACACAGCCCTTAACCCCGCTGCATTTCGTAACTCTCCACAACCCGCTTACAGCAGCATCTTGCCCGAGGAGTAGAGCCACTGACTCAGCTACCCAAATCAGCGCCTCCATTTCCAAGAGCAGCGACTCAGCCTTGACTCTGAAAGCTCAGTCTATTTATTGATTATAAACTATGATCCAGTCCCAGTTCAGCTTCCCAACTATATGCGACTGGGACTACTCAATCCCCTTTATTACAATCCACAGCAGAATCATCTCTTAGCACAATCTCATACAAAGAGCAGAGTTACTGACTCAGCTACCTAAATCAGACACTCTATATCCAAGACGAGCGGCCATTGTGAGTTGATTCTGCCTAAATTCTAGACGCTAATACAAGCCACTATTTATAGATTATAAAAACTGATCCTGGATTCGCTATATCTCTAACGTATAATAGTATGCGACTACTCAGCGCCAAACCGCCTTGCATTTCGCATTTCGAAACACTTCAGAACACGCTTTCAGCAGTACCACACCCGAGGATAAGAGCCACTGACTCAGCTACCCAAATCAGCGCCTCCATTTCCAAGAGCAGCGACTCTTCCTTGATACTGGTACCTCAATCTATTTATGGATTAAAAACTAATATCCACGCCTAATAAAGCTACCCAACTAGAAGCGACTGGGATGACTCATCCCTGTGCATTACAATCTACTGCAGAATCCTCTCATAGCACAATCTCATACAAAGAGCAGAGTCACTGACTCAGCTACCCAAATCAGACACTCTATATCCAAGAAGAGTGGCCATTGTGAGTTGATTCTGCCTAAATCCTAGACGCTAATACAAGCCACTATTTATAGACAATAAAAACTGATCGTGGAATAGCCATACCTCTATCCTATAATAGTATGTGACTACCCAGCCCTTAACCCCGCTGCATTTCGTAATTCTCCACAACCCGCTTACAGCAGCATCATGCCCGAGGAGTAGAGCCACTGACTCAGCTACCCAAATCAGCGCCTCCATTTCCAAGAGCAGCGACTCTGCCTTGACCCTGAAAGCTCAGTCTATTTATTGATTATAAACTATGATCCCGGCCCATTTCAGCTTCCCAACTATATGCGACTGGGACTACTCAATCCCCTTTATTACAATCCACAGCAGAATCATCTCTTAGCACAATCTCATACAAAGAGCAGAGTTAATGACTCAGCTACCTAAATCAGACACTCTATATCCAAGACGAGCGGCCATTGTGAGTTGATTCTGCCTATATTCTAGACGCTAATACAAGCCACTATTTATAGATTATAAAAACTGATCCTGGATTCACTATATCTCTAACGAAAAGTAGTATGCGACTACTCAGCGCCAAACCGCCTTGCATTTCGCATTTCGAAACACTTCAGAACACGCTTTCAGCAGTACCACACCCGAGGATAAGAGCCACTGACTCAGCTACCCAAATCAGCGCCTCCATTTCCAAGAGCAGCGACTCTGCCTTGACACTGGTACCTCAATCTATTTATGGATTAAAAACTAATATCCACGCTTAGTTCAGCTCCCCAACTAGAAGCGACTGGGACGACTCATCCCTGTGCATTACAATCTACTGCAGAATCCTCTCATAGCACAATCTCATACAAAGAGCAGAGTCACTGACTCAGCAACCCAAATCAGGCACTCTATCTCCAAGAAGAGTGGCCATTGTGAGTTGATTCTGCCTAAATCCTAGACGCTAATACAAGCCACTATTTATAGACAATAAAAACTGATTGTGGATTAGCCATACCTCTAAACTATAATAGTATGAGACTACACAGCCCTTAACCCCGCTGCATTTCGTAGTTCTCCACAACCCGCTTACAGCAGCATCTTGCCCGAGGAGTAGAGCCACTGACTCAGCTACCCAAATCAGCGCCTCCATTTCCAAGAGCAGCGACTCAGCCTTGACTCTGAAAGCTCAGTCTATTTATTGATTATAAACTATGATCCAGTCCCAGTTCAGCTTCCCAACTATATGCGACTGGGACTACTCAATCCCCTTTATTACAATCCACAGCAGAATCATCTCTTAGCACAATCTCATACAAAGAGCAGAGTTACTGACTCAGCTACCTAAATCAGACACTCTATATCCAAGACGAGCGGCCATTGTCAGTTGATTCTGCCTAAATTCTAGACGCTAATACAAGCCACTATTTATAGATTATAAAAACTGATCCTGGATTCGCTATATCTCTAACGTATAATAGTATGCGACTACTCAGCGCCAAACCGCCTTGCATTTCGCATTTCGAAACACTTCAGAACACGCTTTCAGCAGTACCACACCCGAGGATAAGAGCCACTGACTCAGCTACCCAAATCAGCGCCTCCATTTCCAAGAGCAGCGACTCTGCCTTGATACTGGTACCTCAATCTATTTATGGATTAAAAACTAATATCCACGCCTAATAAAGCTACCCAACTAGAAGCGACTGGGACGACTCATCCCTGTGCATTACAATCTACTGCAGAATCCTCTCATAGCACAATCTCATACAAAGAGCAGAGTCACTGACTCAGCTACCCAAATCAGACACTCTATATCCAAGAAGAGTGGCCATTGTGAGTTGATTCTGCCTAAATCCTAGACGCTAATACAAGCCACTATTTATAGACAATAAAAACTGATCGTGGAATAGCCATACCTCTAACCTATAATAGTATGTGACTACCCAGCCCTTAACCCCGCTGCATTTCGTAATTCTCCACAACCCGCTTACAGCAGCATCATGCCCGAGGAGTAGAGCCACTGACTCAGCTACCCAAATCAGCGCCTCCATTTCCAAGAGCAGCGACTCTGCCTTGACCCTGAAAGCTCAGTCTATTTATTGATTATAAACTATGATCCCGGCCCATTTCAGCTTCCCAACTATATGCGACTGGGACTACTCAATCCCCTTTATTACAATCCACAGCAGAATCATCTCTTAGCACAATCTCATACAAAGAGCAGAGTTAATGACTCAGCTACCTAAATCAGACACTCTATATCCAAGAAGAGCGGCCATTGTGAGTTGATTCTGCCAAAATCCTAGACGCTAATACAAGCCACTATTTATAGATTATAAAAACTGATCCTGGATTCGCTATTTCTCTAACGTATAATAGTATGCGACTTCTCAGCGCCAAACCGCCTTGCATTTCGCGTTTCGAAACACTTCAGAACACGCTTCCAGCAGTACCACACCCGAGGATAAGAGCCACTGACTCAGCTACCCAAATCAGTGCCTCCATTTCCAAGAGCAGCGACTCTGCCTTGACACTGGTACCTCAATCTATCTATGGATTCAAAATTAATATCCACGCCCAATTCAGCTCCCCAACTAGAAGCGACTGGGACGACTCAACCCTGTGCATTACAATCTACTGCAGAATCCTCTCATAGAACAATCTCATACAAAGAGCAGAGTCACTGACTCAGCTACCCAAATCAGACACTCTATATCCAAGAAGAGTGGCCATTGAGAGTTGATTCTGCCTAAATCCTAGACGCTAATACAAGCCACTATTTATAGAAAATAAAAACTGATCGTGGATTAGCCATACCTCTAACCTATAATAGTATGTGACTACCCAGCCCTTAACCCCGCTGCATTTCGTAACTCTCCACAACCCGCTTACAGCAGCATCATGCCCGAGGAGTAGAGACACTGACTCAGCTACCCAAATCAGCGCCTCCATTTCCAAGAGCAGCGACTCTGCCTTGACCCCGAAAGCTCAGTCTATTTATTGATTATAAACTATGATCCAGGCCCAGTTCAGCTTCCCAACTATATGCGACTGGGACTACTAAATCCACGTTTATTACAATCCACAGCAGAATCATCTCTTAGCACAATCTCATACAAAGAGCAGAGTTACTGACTCAGCTACCTAAATCAGACACTCTATATCCAAGAAGACCGGCCATTGTGAGTTGATTCTGCCTAAATCCTAGACGCTAATTCAATCCACTATTTATAGATTATAAAAACTGATCCTGGATTCGCTATATCTCTAACGTATAATAGTATGCGACTACTCAGCGCCAAACCGCCTTGCATTTCGCATTTCAAAACACTTCAGAACACGCTTCCAGCAGTACCACACCCGAGGATAAGAGCCACTGACTCAGCTACCCAAATCAGCGCCTCCATTTCCACGAGCAGCGACTCTGCCTTGACACTGGTACCTCAATCTATTTATGGATTAAAAACTAATATCCACCTCTAATTCAGCTCCCCAACTAGAAGCGACTGGGACGACTCATCCCTGTGCATTACAATCTACTGCAGAATCCTCTCATAGCACAATCTCATACAAAGAGCAGAGTGACTGACTCAGCTACCCAAATCAGACACTCTATATCCAAGAAGAGTGGCCATTGTGAGTTGATTCTGCCTAAATCTTAGACGCTAATACAAGCCACTATTTATAGACAATAAAAACTGATCGTGGATTAGCCATACCTCTAACCTATAATAGTATGTGACTACTCAGCCCTTAACCCCGCTGCATTTCTTAACTCTCCACAACCCGCTTACAGCAGCATCATTTCCGAGGAGTAGAGCCACTGACTCAGCTACCTAAATCAGCGCCTCCATTTCCAAGAGCAGCGACTCTGCCTTGACCCTAAAGGCTCAGTCTATTTATTGATTATAAACTATGATCCAGGCCCAGTTCAGGTTCCCAACTATATGCGACTGGGACTACTCAATCCCCTTTATTACAATCCACAGCAGAATCATCTCTTAGCACAATCTCATACAAAGAGCAGAGTCACTGACTCAGCTACCTAAATCAGACACTCTATATACAAGAAGAGCGGCCATTGTGAGTTGATTCTGCCTAAATCCTAGACGCTAATACAAGCCACTATTTAAAGATTATAAAAACTGATCCTGGATTCGCTATATCTCTAACGTATAATAGTATGCGAATACTCAGCGCCAAACCGCCTTGCATTTCGCATTTCGAAACACTTCAGAACGCGCTTCCAGCAGCACCACACCCGAGCATAAGAGCCACTGACTCAGCTACCCAAATCAGCGCCTCCATTTCCAAGAGCAGCGACTCTGCCTTGATACTGGTACCTCAATCTATTTATGGATTAAAAACTAATATCCACGCCTAATAAAGCTACCCAACTAGAAGCGACTGGGACGACTCATCCCTGTGCATTACAATCTACTGCAGAATCCTCTCATAGCACAATCTCATACAAAGAGCAGAGTCACTGACTCAGCTACCCAAATCAGACACTCTATATCCAAGAAGAGTGGCCATTGTGAGTTGATTCTGCCTAAATCCTAGATGCTAATACAAGCCACTATTTATAGACAATAAAAACTGATCGTGGATTAGCCATACCTCTAACCTATAATAGTATGTGACTACCCAGCCCTTAACCCCGCTGCATTTCGTAATTCTCCACAACCCGCTTACAGCAGCATCATGCCCGAGGAGTAGAGCCACTGACTCAGCTACCCAAATCAGCGCCTCCATTTCCAAGAGCAGCGACTCAGCCTTGACCCTGAAAGCTCAGTCTATTTATTGATTTTTTTTTTTTGTGTTGAAATTTTTTATTGAATTTTTATAAAACAAATACATCAAAGCATAAACAACTGAAAATGAAGAGAAAACAGATCCATGTTGAAAGAAACAATGCTGAAAGATACATATGAATAAATATGATATAAATAAGATATAAATATGCATTTAAATAGATAAATACTAATTGAAGTAATAATGATGTCAAGGCATAGGATGATACATTATAAAGACATAACCTATAAGGAGAGGAAAAGGGAAAAAGCTTAGACAATAGAAATGCGGGAAATATAGATAGATAAAACAAAGAGAAAGTAATTAGATAAAGACAGAAGAACACTACAACGAATAAAGCAGAGGATACAGAAGGCAAAGAAAAGAAAAGAAATAAACAAAGGACAAGAGAGGGTAAAAGCTGATTAATGTGTTTGGGTAGAAGTAGAAGCAGGGGAACTAGCTGTATTTGATTTAAGAAATGGAGACCAAATTCGGAGAAAGGTGTCAGCTTGATCCTGAAGGTTATAGATAGTGCGTTCATGTGAGGCAGTCTGAATCATCGCTACCAACCAATCTTCCTGAGAGGGAGGCAAAGATGATTTCCAATGACGCAGGATACATATTTTAGCAGTAGCAAGTGAGGTATGAAAAAGACGAAGTTGTGGTTTCGAGAGCTTTGGGGAGTGGCGTAAGTCATGCAGGAGAATGTTAGTTGGTGTAAGTGGCAATTTTAGGGGCATAGTGGAATTCAAAGTAGTACCAATGTAAGCCCAATAAGATTGGATACTAGGGCATTCACAAATGATATGAGTAATATCGCAACCTGAATTGGTACATCTCCAGCAGTTAGAATGGGAAAGAAGACCAGCTTTGTGCAATTTGACTGGAGACCAATGCCAATCGTGTAGTATTTTGAAAAGACAAAATTTGAGCCTTAATTCACGAGCTTCCTTGTTCAAATTCTCTAGAATCAAATCCCATTCGGTGTCGGAAAAGGAAATTGAGAGGCGAGCTTGCCATTTACGCTGAAGATCGTGTGAAAGAGATTTAGAGAAAAGATGGGACGATAAAATTTTGTATATACCAGAGGTAACACCTTTAAATTTCCCCCAGACGTGCAAATAGGATAAAATAGGGGAGTCTTGTAGTAGCCATGGCGGTGATCCCATATGTGTCTTCAGACATTGCTGGAGCTGAAGGTATTTAGAAGAATGATGTAGGGGAAGATCAAATTCTACCCTTAGCTGAGAGAATGGCTTAAAATCCCGATCATGTAGAAGCTGATCCGGATAGAGGATACCTGCAGCACGCCAATCAGGCCAGGATAACATACGACCATTGATACGAATGCCCGAATTATTCCATAGGGGGGCCTTAATGTGAATTCTTGGATTCGAGCCTAGCAACCTATGACTTCTCTGCCAGGATTTATGCATGGCAGATAGTATCGGATTTTTCGGGTCAAGACGACTAGTGCCACTACCATACAAAGGAGTAAGATTCGATTCCAAGGATAGAAGATGTCGTTCTATTTGGACCCATTGTGGCAAGTCTTTAATACCAGGTAAAAAATATGAGAGTTGGGAAATATGTAACGCCAAAGAGTAGTGTTCAATGGATGGAAGACCAATGCCACCTGATAACTGATGAGCCTTCAACTTGGTTATGGCAAGACGCGGCTTAGCAGTACCCCAAATGAAGGTTTTGATCTGGGCGTCTACTGACCGGAGTAAGGATAAGGGAATCTGTAGGGGAAGCATGCCCAGAATGTAAATAAATCTCGGAAGAGTAACCATTTTAACAGCCTGAGCCCTACCCCAGAGAGAAATACCCAAAGCCTTCCATTTATCAAAATCCCGACGCATTTGGGAGATAAGAGGAGACAAATTATCTGTAACCATATCTTGTAACCCTTTATTAACTAGGACACCCAAGTATTTGAGGCGTGAGGACTGCCAATGAAAAGGAAAACCAAAGATGGCTGCTTTTGTGGTACCGTTAGAAATAGGTAAAGCCTCACTTTTGTCCCAATTAATCTTATAACCTGAAAAGGAAGAGAAATCATTAATAATTTGAAGAAGAGAGGGGATCGACCGAGGAAGACGAGTAAGAGTGAATAAAATATCATCAGCGTACAGGTATATTTTGGAATGTCCAATAGGGAGGGGAATACCAGAAACTTCATCAGATTGACGGATGGTAGCAGCTAAAGGTTCCATAGCCAAAAGAAACAGAAGGGGGGATAGTGGACAACCTTGGCGTGTCCCTCTCTTAATTGTAAAGGTATCAGATAGAAATCCACCACAATTCACTTGAGCAGAAGGATGATTGTAAAGTAAACGTACTTTATCAATAAATTTTGTACCTAAGCCAAATTTTTCCATGACCGTGAAAAGATAATTCCATTCGATGCGATCAAACGCTTTTTCTGCGTCAAGTGAGAGGGCTAACGCATCATCTGTGAGATGTTGAGCCGACCACAGTGCATGGGCCAGAGAACGCAAATGATTGCGGGAAGAGCGTCCCGGTACAAAGCCTACTTGGGAATGGTGTATCAAAGAAGGCAAGACTTTACGCAAACGAGACGCAAGGATACTAGCCAGGATTTTAATATCAGAGTTCAACAGAGAAATGGGACGATAACTACTGCAAAGCTGGGGATCTTTGCCTGGCTTTGGTAGCACGACAATAATAGCTTTGTTAGAAAGGGGACCCAATGAAGATGCAGCATCCGCCTCCTGGAATGCGGCATGTAGAGTGTCAATAATATTGAGACCTGCCCAACGATAGAATTCAGGAGGAAACCCATCCTCACCAGGGGCCTTGTGATAGGGCAGGGCAGCGATCGCACTGGAAACCTCATCCCTAGTTATTTCACCCTCAAGGATGGCCTTACCATCCGCTGAAAGAGAAGGGAGATGCACCTTCGCAAGAAATGCCGTCATCTTATCCGAGTCCATTCGATTATCAGAAGTATAGAGGGATTCATAAAAGGAGGCGAACTCATTGACAATGTCTTGAGGTTTTGTGCACAAGTGTCCTTGCGCAGATCTGATGGCCGGGATGGCCATAGATGCCTCCCTTTGACGCAACTGTGCGGCTAATAACCTTCCCGCCTTTTCTCCTTGCTCGTAGTGTCGACCTTTCATTTTCTGTAAGGCGTATTCTGCCTTAGATGTAAAAAGACTGTTTAAGGCCATTCGGGCTTGTTCGAGCAGTTTACGATTTTGTAAGGACGGAGAAGTGATATATAGGCGAGAATAGGTTTGTATGTCATGTTCGAGTTCCACTTGTTTCCTCGCATTTTGCTTATTAGCGAGTGCTGCATCACGCATTAATTGTCCCCTTAAAGTAGCCTTAGCTGCAGCCCAAAGAGTCCTGCTGGAGGTCACGGATCCCTGATTATTAGAAAGATAAGTTTGAAGGTGTGACTGCAGTTGGGATTTACCAACAGGAGTTCTGTGGCGTTGAATGTTCATTCGCCAGGGCTTACGTCCAGGACTAGAAAGTCCCAGTTCTAGGGAGAGGAGAACCGGAGAGTGGTCAGACAATGCCGCTTCCAGAATGCAGGAATCCGTGACCAACTTAACTGCATTCTGTGAGATGAGGAAGTAGTCAAGACGAGAAAACGTACCATGAGTCGACGAAAAGAAAGTATATTCCTTATCCGTTGGGTGACTGATACGCCAATGGTCAACCAACCCGATATCTGAGATAATGTCACCTAGCAAAGCTCTATCTGACGCATTGCCCCTATCTAATGGACCAGTTTTATCTAGAATAGAATCTTGCGTCACATTCCAGTCTCCACCAATCAAATATTGCGATGCATTAATTTCGAGCAACAAGCGGGATAATTGAAGAAAGAATGTTTTCTTGGTACCCGTAGGGGCATATACAGACCCTACACAGACGTGAGAATCACCAATTTTAAGTTTAGCAAAAACGTAGCGGCCATTTACATCTGACCATGTTTTAGAGACAGTGACCGGAAGGGACTTGCGAAGAAGAATTGCAACTCCACACTTGCGAAGGGGACCTGCGTCTGTGGATTCATCTTGTTGAATGCTGCTATGTATAACCTTACCCACCCAGTCTCTACAAAGTTTGTCTGATTCTAGAGCATCCAAATGGGTCTCCTGAAGCAAGGCTACATCTACATGCTTAGTCTGAAGGTAGGAGAGAACCTTCTTCCGTTTTATGTAATGGGTGAGACCATGTACATTCCAAGTAATTGCATTAAGAGAGTGTGTTTTTGCCATATTAGAACAACGCAAATATCAGAAACAGGAGAATGAAGCACAAAATAACGTGCTGAACCAAACAAGGGAAAAAGAAAAGAAATGACAAAAAGAAGGGGAAACAAAAATAAAATAAATGGAAACAAAACTTTGATTTAAATGGAATACATGAAAGAAGCGATAAGAAGAATAATAAAAGAAGAAAAAGGGAGATGAAATTTAGAGAGGTGATACAATAATAAGGAAAACTATAAAATATTGAGTAAAAGCAAAGAGAGATCAAGAGACCGTAGACTGTTACCCGCGGGTCTGGGCGCACTAGAGCACCGCCACGGGAAAAGACCCCACAGAAAAGAGAAAAGATTAGGAGAGTAGTAATGGTATAGAAGGAAAGCCCAGAAAAACATTGTGAAATAGAACCTAGGTACGATAAAAAGGTAGAAAGAGCAAAATAGAGATTAAGAAGCAATATTGCTTAGAGGGGGGAGTCTAGTAATAATTAAATGTAAAGTAACCTAATATCATAAAGCATACAATGCGTGTATAGATAAACATAGACCAACATGCAATCGTGCAAGTAGAATAATAAAACTGTAATTAAACCATTAGACGCCAAGGCGCCCAAGTAAATGCAAAATTAGTAAGAAATATTTAAGCAATAAATTGTAACAGGAAAAGCAATGAATATAAGAAGAAGAAAGAGTGATATTATTAGGCAGAGAAATAACAGTAAGCAGACTGAAGGAGAAAAGAAATAAGGTAGAAAGCTAGGAAGAAAGAGGTAAAAAAGGACAAGCAGATATTATAAGAACAGCAAAACATGTGAGAAATGTGGTAAATAATTAACAATAGAAATAAGACTCAAGAAAAGAGAGTCTATAGTTAACTGCCAATAGTATTAAGGACAACAACTTCCATGAGTGAGAGAGTTATTCAGTCCGCATCCGAAGGAGTTTTAAGAGGAGAACGTGACTTGTCTCTCTGCAGAACTTGTGAAAACGTAGCAACCGAAACCGATTGTATTGCAGATTTCCTATCTTCTTGTGAGCGATGAAGACGTTCAAGATCCCTACCCCGAGGTCGGGGGCTGCTAGGAGGGCGCCTGTTGCGATCTGACAATGTAGTGGAAGACTTAGAGGATGAATGGGGCTGAACTTGCTGTGAGGGTGTTGTGAGAACCTCCATTTCTTGAGGATGAAGACGGTCTAGGAATTGCTGAAGATGCTCGGGGTCAAAAAAGTCCTTAGAAACTCCATCTTTGGTAACGCGAAAGCGTGCTGGGTCAAATAGGCCATATTTGATACCTAATTGACGTAGTTGAGGACGCATGGAGAGAAAGGCTTTCCGCCGCTCGTTAGTTTCCTTGGAGAAATCAGCTGCCATAAAAATGCGATGACCTTCAAAAGAAAAGGAGCCTTGAAGCCGAGCCGCAGATAATATTTGTCTTGTTTGTTCATGACGAAGAAGACAGGCAATAATCGGTCGTGGGCGTGCGGCAGGATCATCACGTGGAGGACCAATTCTATGAGCCCGTTGTATCTCCAGAGGTGGATTGAAAGGAATACCAGTTAGCTTTGGGAGTATACGACACAGAAATGCACTGGAACTCTGCCCTTCAATGCGCTCTGGAAAGCCAAAAAAACGGATGTTGTCTCTCCTACTTCTGTCTTCCAAATCAATGAGTTTACTATGGAAGAGTAAAAGGTCCCGGTCTTGATTTGGAAGAGATTCCAATCGATTCTCCACTGCCAGAACTCTAGAATCAAGGGATTCAAACTTCGTATGAAAGTTGGTAATTTCTGTCTTAATTGATTTAGTCTCCTCAGCTAGTGATGTAATTGTAAGGTGCATGTCATCTAATCGACGACTAACCTCGGAAATTTCGTGCAGGATACGTTGCAAAGCTGCCGCCGACGCCTGCCCACCATTAGGGACCGAAGCCTGAGGTGAAGCGGAAGGAGAGGAGGCATTGCCTTTTGTTGGCATATTGGTGGACTGCTTGAGGGCTTCTGCAAAAAGAAGTGGTTTAGAAGCCTTGTTTCCTTGCTTAGAGGCAGACATTTGAGGAGAATGTTTGATAAAAACTTTGAAAGTACGTAAAGCCGTCTTGCTGTTGAGGAATGCTTATATGTAGTTGCAGAAAAATACCAAGACATGCAAAAGAAACACTTAGTAACTGTATATGTATGACATTAATAAGCTAAAAGGAGCTTATAACGCATTTCTAAACAGTAAAATGTAAAAGTACATCATTGCTTAATGACCCCCACTACTTACACTTGTAAATATGATAACAACTGCCGCTATATTCAAAGGCATGTAAATAGAGGTAAGATAAAATGAAACATCATATGCGCGATTATGGTAATAATAATAAGCACAGCTACATGCACAGCAAGATGAACAAGGCTGTATAATGCAAAGTAATCATAGTCAAAGCAGAAAAAGCACAGCCTAACTGAAGGAGTTGACATGGGCACTATAATGGCATTGGAAAAAAGCACACTCTTGTACAAGACATATAGACTACGCTAAAGGAGGCCATGAAGCGTCGGCTGTAACCAAAGTCAGAAGGCGCGAAACTGTAACTGTAGCAAAGAAGTTCAGCTTGGAAGAACAGTTTAGCGTGATGAATCGCAAATTAACTGCTGACCCGATAGTACGCTCATTGACTGGATGAGGCGAGCGACACAAGTGCCACAACAGGATTATAGAAGGAAGTAATCCTACCAGTAGCTGAGCGTCGACACGTCAAAAATCCTGACTCCTGTCAGGCGACATTCCTGAAAAGAAACATTACAGCAGGCAAGTTGAGAAAGGCGCGGCTTCATGAGGAGATAGATACTCGTCAGGAGCAGCGAAGGCGCGGCCTCATGAGGAGGCGGGCGCCCGTCGTCAGCAACGAAGGCGCGGCTCCATGAGGAAGCAAGCGCTTTTCAGCAGCAACAGAGGCGCGGCTTCATGGGGGCAGGCGTTCTTCGCAACAGAGGCGCGGCTTGAGGAGGAAGAAGAGGCAGCCTGAGTAGATACGTCAGACAGGCCCCGCCGGACACGCAGCTCCACACAACCCTGTCATCGAGGCAGTCAACACCAGGGAAACTTCGCCGTCACATCGCCGAAAAACTCGCCCAAATCGTGCCCACCACCTTCCGGCTGTCGCAGGGCACAAGAAGAAGACTCCAAAGCCGCTGTGAGGTAGGAAATATCCGTTAAGGGTCCATCCCGTGACGGAGCTCACTCGTCAGGCGGCCATCTTCCTGCGTGGCCAGACCACGCCCACCCTATTTATTGATTATAAACTATGATCCAGTCCCAGTTCAGCTTCCCAACTATATGCGAATGGGACTACTCAATCCCCTTTATTACAATCCACAGCAGAATCATCTCTTAGCACAATCCCATACAAAGAGCAGAGTTACTGACTCAGCTACCTAAATCAGACACTCTATATCCAAGACGAGCGGCCATTGTGAGTTGATTCTGCCTATATTCTAGACGCTAATACAAGCCACTATTTATAGATTATAAAAACTGATCCTGGATTCACTATATCTCTAACGAAAAGTAGTATGCGACTACTCAGCGCCAAACCGCCTTGCAGTTCGCATTTCGAAACACTTCAGAACACGCTTTCAGCAGTACCACACCCGAGGATAAGAGCCACTGACTCAGCTACCCAAATCAGCGCCTCCATTTCCAAGACCATTGACTCTGCCTTGACACTGGTACCTCAATCTATTTATGGATTAAAAACTAATATCCACGCTTAGTTCAGCTCCCCAACTAGAAGCGACTGGGACGACTCATCCCTGTGCATTACAATCTACTGCAGAATCCTCTCATAGCACAATCTCATACAAAGAGCAGAGTCACTGACTCAGCAACCCAAATCAGGCACTCTATCTCCAAGAAGAGTGGCCATTGTGAGTTGATTCTGCCTAAATCCTAGACGCTAATACAAGCCACTATTTATAGACAATAAAAACTGATTGTGGATTAGCCATACCTCTAAACTATAATAGTATGAGACTACACAGCCCTTAACCCCGCTGCATTTCGTAATTCTCCACAACCCGCTTACAGCAGCATCTTGCCCGAGGAGTAGAGCCACTGACTCAGCTACCCAAATCAGCGCCTCCATTTCCAAGAGCAGCGACTCAGCCTTGACTCTGAAAGCTCAGTCTATTTATTGATTATAAACTATGATCCAGTCCCAGTTCAGCTTCCCAACTATATGCGACTGGGACTACTCAATCCCCTTCATTACAATCCACAGCAGAATCATCTCTTAGCACAATCTCATACAAAGAGCAGAGTTACTGACTCAGCTACCTAAATCAGACACTCTATATCCAAGACGAGCGGCCATTGTGAGTTGATTCTGCCTAAATTCTAGACGCTAATACAAGCCACTATTTATAGATTATAAAAACTGATCCTGGATTCGCTATATCTCTAACGTATAATAGTATGCGACTACTCAGCGCCAAACCGCCTTGCATTTCGCATTTCGAAACACTTCAGAACACGCTTTCAGCAGTACCACACCCGAGGATAAGAGCCACTGACTCAGCTACCCAAATCAGCGCCTCCATTTCCAAGAGCAGCGACTCTGCCTTGATACTGGTACCTCAATCTATTTATGGATTAAAAACTAATATCCACGCCTAATAAAGCTACCCAACTAGAAGCGACTGGGACGACTCATCCCTGTGCATTACAATCTACTGCAGAATCCTCTCATAGCACAATCTCATACAAAGAGCAGAGTCACTGACTCAGCTACCCAAATCAGACACTCTATATCCAAGAAGAGTGGCCATTGTGAGTTGATTCTGCCTAAATCCTAGACGCTAATACAAGCCACTATTTATAGACAATAAAAACTGATCGTGGAATAGCCATACCTCTAACCTATAATAGTATGTGACTACCCAGCCCTTAACCCCGCTGCATTTCGTAACTCTCCACAACCCGCTTACAGCAGCATCATGCCCGAGGAGTAGAGCCACTGACTCAGCTACCCAAATCAGCGCCTCCATTTCCAAGAGCAGCGACTCTGCCTTGACCCTGAAAGCTCAGTCTATTTATTGATTATAAACTATGATCCCGGCCCATTTCAGCTTCCCAACTATATGCGACTGGGACTACTCAATCCCCTTTATTACAATCCACAGCAGAATCATCTCTTAGCACAATCTCATACAAAGAGCAGAGTTAATGACTCAGCTACCTAAATCAGACACTCTATATCCAAGACGAGCGGCCATTGTGAGTTGATTCTGCCTATATTCTAGACGCTAATACAAGCCACTATTTATAGATTATAAAAACTGATCCTGGATTCACTATATCTCTAACGAAAAGTAGTATGCGACTACTCAGCGCCAAACCGCCTTGCATTTCGCATTTCGAAACACTTCAGAACATGCTTTCAGCAGTACCACACCCGAGGATAAGAGCCGCTGACTCAGCTACCCAAATCAGCGCCTCCATTTCCAAGAGCAGCGACTCTGCCTTGACACTGGTACCTCAATCTATTTATGGATTAAAAACTAATATCCACGCTTAGTTCAGCTCCCCAACTAGAAGCGACTGGGACGACTCATCCCTGTGCATTACAATCTACTGCAGAATCCTCTCATAGCACAATCTCATACAAAGAGCAGAGTCACTGACTCAGCAACCCAAATCAGGCACTCTATCTCCAAGAAGAGTGGCCATTGTGAGTTGATTCTGCCTAAATCCTAGACGCTAATACAAGCCACTATTTATAGACAATAAAAACTGATTGTGGATTAGCCATACCTCTAAACTATAATAGTATGAGACTACACAGCCCTTAACCCCGCTGCATTTCGTAATTCTCCACAACCCGCTTACAGCAGCATCTTGCCCGAGGAGTAGAGCCACTGACTCAGCTACCCAAATCAGCGCCTCCATTTCCAAGAGCAGCGACTCAGCCTTGACTCTGAAAGCTCAGTCTATTTATTGATTATAAACTATGATCCAGTCCCAGTTCAGCTTCCCAACTATATGCGACTGGGACTACTCAATCCCCTTTATTACAATCCACAGCAGAATCATCTCTTAGCACAATCTCATACAAAGAGCAGAGTTACTGACTCAGCTACCTAAATCAGACACTCTATATCCAAGACGAGCGGCCATTGTGAGTTGATTCTGCCTAAATTCTAGACGCTAATACAAGCCACTATTTATAGATTATAAAAACTGATCCTGGATTCGCTATATCTCTAACGTATAATAGTATGCGACTACTCAGCGCCAAACCGCCTTGCATTTTGCATTTCGAAACACTTCAGAACACGCTTTCAGCAGTACCACACCCGAGGATAAGAGCCACTGACTCAGCTACCCAAATCAGCGCCTCCATTTCCAAGAGCAGCGACTCTGCCTTGATACTGGTACCTCAATCTATTTATGGATTAAAAACTAATATCCACGCCTAATAAAGCTACCCAACTAGAAGCGACTGGGACGACTCATCCCTGTGCATTACAATCTACTGCAGAATCCTCTCATAGCACAATCTCATACAAAGAGCAGAGTCACTGACTCAGCTACCCAAATCAGACACTTTATATCCAAGAAGAGTGGCCATTGTGAGTTGATTCTGCCTAAATCCTAGACGCT
Organism: Triturus cristatus; assembly: GCF_964204655.1. Taxonomy (NCBI): domain Eukaryota; kingdom Metazoa; phylum Chordata; class Amphibia; order Caudata; family Salamandridae; genus Triturus; species Triturus cristatus. The sequence continues at coordinate 1,472,718,011 of NC_140591.1, read as the reverse complement.
AATACAAGCCACTATTTATAGACAATAAAAACTGATCGTGGAATAGCCATACCTCTAACCTATAATAGTATGTGACTACCCAGCCCTTAACCCAGCTGCATTTCGTAACTCTCCACAACCCGCTTACAGCAGCATCATGCCCGAGGAGTAGAGCCACTGACTCAGCTACCCAAATCAGCGCCTCCATTTCCAAGAGCAGCGACTCTGCCTTGACCCTGAAAGCTCAGTCTATTTATTGATTATAAACTATGATCCCGGCCCATTTCAGCTTCCCAACTATATGCGACTGGGACTACTCAATCCCCTTTATTACAATCCACAGCAGAATCATCTCTTAGCACAATCTCATACAAAGAGCAGAGTTAATGACTCAGCTACCTAAATCAGACACTCTATATCCAAGAAGAGCGGCCATTGTGAGTTGATTCTGCCAAAATCCTAGACGCTAATACAAGCCACTATTTATAGATTATAAAAACTGATCCTGGATTCGCTATTTCTCTAACGTATAATAGTATGCGACTTCTCAGCGCCAAACCGCCTTGCATTTCGCGTTTCGAAACACTTCAGAACACACTTCCAGCAGTACCACACCCGAGGATAAGAGCCACTGACTCAGCTACCCAAATCAGTGCCTCCATTTCCAAGAGCAGCGACTCTGCCTTGACACTGGTACCTCAATCTATCTATGGATTCAAAATTAATATCCACGCCCAATTCAGCTCCCCAACTAGAAGCGACTGGGACGACTCAACCCTGTGCATTACAATCTACTGCAGAATCCTCTCATAGAACAATCTCATACAAAGAGCAGAGTCACTGACTCAGCTACCCAAATCAGACACTCTATATCCAAGAAGAGTGGCCATTGTGAGTTGATTCTGCCTAAATCCTAGACGCTAATACAAGCCACTATTTATAGACAATAAAAACTGATCGTGGATTAGCCATACCTCTAACCTATAATAGTATGTGACTACCCAGCCCTTAACCCCGCTGCATTTCGTAACTCTCCACAACCCGCTTACAGCAGCATCATGCCCGAGGAGTAGAGACACTGACTCAGCTACCCAAATCAGCGCCTCCATTTCCAAGAGCAGCGACTCTGCCTTGACCCCGAAAGCTCAGTCTATTTATTGATTATAAACTATGATCCAGGCCCAGTTCAGCTCCCCAACTATATGCGACTGGGACTACTAAATCCACGTTTATTACAATCCACAGCAGAATCATCTCTTAGCACAATCTCATACAAAGAGCAGAGTTACTGACTCAGCTACCTAAATCAGACACTCTATATCCAAGAAGACCGGCCATTGTGAGTTGATTCTGCCTAAATCCTAGACGCTAATTCAATCCACTATTTATAGATTATAAAAACTGATCCTGGATTCGCTATATCTCTAACGTATAATAGTATGCGACTACTCAGCGCCAAACCGCCTTGCATTTCGCATTTCAAAACACTTCAGAACACGCTTCCAGCAGTACCCCACCCGAGGATAAGAGCCACTGACTCAGCTACCCAAATCAGCGCCTCCATTTCCACGAGCAGCGACTCTGCCTTGACACTGGTACCTCAATCTATTTATGGATTAAAAACTAATATCCACGCCTAATAAAGCTACCCAACTAGAAGCGACTGGGACGACTCATCCCTGTGCATTACAATCTACTGCAGAATCCTCTCATAGCACAATCTCATACAAAGAGCAGAGTCACTGACTCAGCTACCCAAATCAGACACTCTATATCCAAGAAGAGTGGCCATTGTGAGTTGATTCTGCCTAAATCCTAGACGCTAATACAAGCCACTATTTATAGACAATAAAAACTGATCGTGGATTAGCCATACCTCTAACCTATAATAGTATGTGACTACTCAGCCCTTAACCCCGCTGCATTTCGTAACTCTCCACAACCCGCTTACAGCAGCATCATGCCCGAGGAGTAGAGCCACTGACTCAGCTACCTAAATCAGCGCCTCCATTTCCAAGAGCAGCGACTCTGCCTTGACCCTAAAAGCTCAGTCTATTTATTGATTATAAACTATGATCCAGGCCCAGTTCAGGTTCCCAACTATATGCGACTGGGACTACTCAATCCCCTTTATTACAATCCACAGCAGAATCATCTCTTAGCACAATCTCATACAAAGAGCAGAGTCACTGACTCAGCTACCTAAATCAGACACTCTATATACAAGAAGAGCGGCCATTGTGAGTTGATTCTGCCTAAATCCTAGACGCTAATACAAGCCACTATTTAAAGATTATAAAAACTGATCCTGGATTCGCTATATCTCTAACGTATAATAGTATGCGAATACTCAGCGCCAAACCGCCTTGCATTTCGCATTTCGAAACACTTCAGAACGCGCTTCCAGCAGCACCACACCCGAGCATAAGAGCCACTGACTCAGCTAACTAAATCAGCGCCTCCATTTCCAAGAGCAGCGACTCTGCCTTGACACTGGTACCTCAATCTATTTATGGATTGAAAACTAAAATCCACGCCTAATTCAGCTCCCCATCTAGAAGCGACTGGGACGACTCATCCCTGTGCATTACAATCTACTGCAGAATCCTCTCATAGCACAATCTCATACAAAGAGCAGAGTCACTGACTCAGCTACCCAAATCAGACACTCTATATCCAAGTAGAGTGGCCATTGTGAGTTGATTCTGCCTAAATCCTAGACGCTAATACAAGCCACTATTTATAGACAATAAAAACTGATCGTGGATTAGCCATACCTCTAACCTATAATAGTATGTGACTACCCAGCCCTTAACCCCGCTGCATTTCGTAATTCTCCACAACCCGCTTACAGCAGCATCATGCCCGAGGAGTAGAGCCACTGACTCAGCTACCCAAATCAGCGCCTCCATTTCCAAGAGCAGCGACTCAGCCTTGACCCTGAAATCTCAGTCTATTTATTGATTATAAACTATGATCCAGTCCCAGTTCAGCTTCCCAACTATATGCGAATGGGACTACTCAATCCCCTTTATTACAATCCACAGCAGAATCATCTCTTAGCACAATCTCATACAAAGAGCAGAGTTACTGACTCAGCTACCTAAATCAGACACTCTATATCCAAGACGAGCGGCCATTGTGAGTTGATTCTGCCTATATTCTAGACGCTAATACAAGCCACTATTTATAGATTATAAAAACTGATCCTGGATTCACTATATCTCTAACGAAAAGTAGTATGCGACTACTCAGCGCCAAACCGCCTTGCATTTCGCATTTCGAAACACTTCAGAACACGCTTTCAGCAGTACCACACCCGAGGATAAGAGCCACTGACTCAGCTACCCAAATCAGCGCCTCCATTTCCAAGAGCAGCGACTCTGCCTTGACACTGGTACCTCAATCTATTTATGGATTAAAAACTAATATCCACGCTTAGTTCAGCTCCCCAACTAGAAGCGACTGGGACGACTCATCCCTGTGCATTACAATCTACTGCAGAATCCTCTCATAGCACAATCTCATACAAAGAGCAGAGTCACTGACTCAGCAACCCAAATCAGGCACTCTATCTCCAAGAAGAGTGGCCATTGTGAGTTGATTCTGCCTAAATCCTAGACGCTAATACAAGCCACTATTTATAGACAATAAAAACTGATTGTGGATTAGCCATACCTCTAAACTATAATAGTATGTGACTACACAGCCCTTAACCCCGCTGCATTTCGTAATCCTCCACAACCCGCTTACAGCAGCATCTTGCCCGAGGAGTAGAGCCACTGACTCAGCTACCCAAATCAGCGCCTCCATTTCCAAGAGCAGCGACTCAGCCTTGACCCTGAAAGCTCAGTCTATTTATTGATTATAAACTATGATCCAGTCCCAGTTCAGCTTCCCAACTATATGCGACTGGGACTACTCAATCCCCTTTATTACAATCCACAGCAGAATCATCTCTTAGCACAATCTCATACAAAGAGCAGAGTTACTGACTCAGCTACCTAAATCAGACACTCTATATCCAAGACGAGCGGCCATTGTGAATTGATTCTGCCTAAATTCTAGACGCTAATACAAGCCACTATTTATAGATTATAAAAACTGATCCTGGATTCGCTATATCTCTAACGTATAATAGTATGCGACTACTCAGCGCCAAACCGCCTTGCATTTCGCATTTCGAAACACTTCAGAACACGCTTTCAGCAGTACCACACCCGAGGATAAGAGCCACTGACTTAGCTACCCAAATCAGCGCCTCCATTTCCAAGAGCAGCGACTCTGCCTTGATACTGGTACCTCAATCTATTTATGGATTAAAAACTAATATCCACGCCTAATAAAGCTACCCAACTAGAAGCGACTGGGACGACTCATCCCTGTGCATTACAATCTACTGCAGAATCCTCTCATAGCACAATCTCATACAAAGAGCAGAGTCACTGACTCAGCTACCCAAATCAGACACTCTATATCCAAGAAGAGTGGCCATTGTGAGTTGATTCTGACTAAATCCTAGACGCTAATACAAGCCACTATTTATAGACAATAAAAACTGATCGTGGAATAGCCATACCTCTAACCTATAATAGTATGTGACTACCCAGCCCTTAACCCCGCTGCATTTCGTAATTCTCCACAACCCGCTTACAGCAGCATCATGCCCGAGGAGTAGAGCCACTGACTCAGCTACCCAAATCAGCGCCTCTATTTCCAAGAGCAGCGACTCAGCCTTGACCCTGAAAGCTCAGTCTATTTATTGATTATAAACTATGATCCAGTCCCAGTTCAGCTTCCCAACTATATGCGAATGGGACTACTCAATCCCCTTTATTACAATCCACAGCAGAATCGTCTCTTAGCACAATCTCATACAAAGAGCAGAGTTACTGACTCAGCTACCTAAATCAGACACTCTATATCCAAGACGAGCGGCCATTGTGAGTTGATTCTGCCTATATTCTAGACGCTAATACAAGCCACTATTTATAGATTATAAAAACTGATCCTGGATTCACTATATCTCTAACGAAAAGTAGTATGCGACTACTCAGCGCCAAACCGCCTTGCATTTCGCATTTCGAAACACTTCAGAACACGCTTTCAGCAGTACCACACCCGAGGATAAGAGCCACTGACTCAGCTACCCAAATCAGCGCCTCCATTTCCAAGAGCAGCGACTCTGCCTTGACACTGGTACCTCAATCTATTTATGGATTAAAAACTAATATCCACGCTTAGTTCAGCTCCCCAACTAGAAGCGACTGGGACGACTCATCCCTGTGCATTACAATCTACTGCAGAATCCTCTCATAGCACAATCTCATACAAAGAGCAGAGTCACTGACTCAGCTACCCAAATCAGACACTCTATATCCAAGAAGAGTGGCCATTGTGAGTTGATTCTGACTAAATCCTAGACGCTAATACAAGCCACTATTTATAGACAATAAAAACTGATCGTGGAATAGCCATACCTCTAACCTATAATAGTATGTGACTACCCAGCCCTTAACCCCGCTGCATTTCGTAATTCTCCACAACCCGCTTACAGCAGCATCATGCCCGAGGAGTAGAGCCACTGACTCAGCTACCCAAATCAGCGCCTCCATTTCCAAGAGCAGCGACTCTGCCTTGACCCTGAAAGTTCAGTCTATTTATTGATTATAAACTATGATCCAGGCCCATTTCAGCTTCCCAACTATATGCGACTGGGACTACTCAATCCCCTTTATTACAATCCACAGCAGAATCATCTCTTAGCACAATCTCATACAAAGAGCAGAGTTAATGACTCAGCTACCTAAATCAGACACTCTATATCCAAGAAGAGCGGCCATTGTGAGTTGATTCTGCCAAAATCCTAGACGCTAATACAAGCCACTATTTATAGATTATAAAAACTGATCCTGGATTCGCTATTTCTCTAACGTATAATAGTATGCGACTTCTCAGCGCCAAACCGCCTTGCATTTCGCGTTTCGAAACACTTCAGAACACGCTTCCAGCAGTACCACACCCGAGGATAAGAGCCACTGACTCAGCTACCCAAATCAGTGCCTCCATTTCCAAGAGCAGCGACTCTGCCTTGACACTGGTACCTCAATCTATCTATGGATTCAAAGTTAATATCCACGCCCAATTCAGCTCCCCAACTAGAAGCGACTGGGACGACTCAACCCTGTGCATTACAATCTACTGCAGAATCCTCTCATAGAACAATCTCATACAAAGAGCAGAGTCACTGACTCAGCTACCCAAATCAGACACTCTATATCCAAGAAGAGTGGCCATTGTGAGTTGACTCTGCCTAAATCCTAGACGCTAATACAAGCCACTATTTATAGACAATAAAAACTGATCGTGGATTAGCCATACCTCTAACCTATAATAGTATGTGACTACCCAGCCCTTAACCCCGCTGCATTTCGTAACTCTCCACAACCCGCTTACAGCAGCATCATGCCCGAGGAGTAGAGCCACTGACTCAGCTACCCAAATCAGCGCCTCCATTTCCAAAAGCAGCGACTCTGCCTTGACCCTGAAAGCTCAGTCTATTTATTGATTATAAACTATGATCCAGGCCCAGTTCAGCTTCCCAACTATATGCGACTGGGACTACTAAATCCCCTTTATTACAATCCACAGCAGAATCATCTCTTAGCACAATCTCATACAAAGAGCAGAGTTACTGACTCAGCTAACTAAATCAGACACTCTATCCAAGAAGACCGGCCATTGTGAGTTGATTCTGCCTAAATCCTAGACGGTAATTCAATCCACTATTTATAGATTATAAAAACTGATCCTGGATTCGCTATATCTCTAACGTATAATAGTATGCGACTACTCAGCGCCAAACCGCCTTGCATTTCGCATTTCGAAACACTTCAGAACACGCTTCCAGCAGTACCACACCCGAGGATAAGAGCCACTGACTCAGCTACCCAAATTAGCGCCTCCATTTCCAAGAGCAGCGACTCTGCCTTGACACTGGTACCTCAATCTATTTATGGATTAAAAACTAATATCCACGCCTAATTCAGCTCCCCAACTAGAAGCGACTGGGACGACTCATCCCTGTGCATTATAATCTACTGCAGAATCCTCTCATAGCACAATCTCATACAAAGAGCAGAGTGACTGACTCAGCTACCCAAATCAGACACTCTATATCCAAGAAGAGTGGCCATTGTGAGTTGATTCTGCCTAAATCCTAGACGCTAATACAAGCCACTATTTATAGCCAATAAAAACTGATCGTGGATTAGCCATACCTCTAACCTATAATAGTATGTGACTACTCAGCCCTTAACCCCGCTGCATTTCGTAACTCTCCACAACCCGCTTACAGCAGCATCATGCCCGAGGAGTAGAGCCACTGACTCAGCTACCCATATCAGCGCCTCCATTTCCAAGAGCAGCGACTCTGCCTTGACCCTAAAAGCTCAGTCTATTTATTGATTATAAGCTATGATCCAGGCCCAGTTCAGGTTCCCGACTATATGCGACTGGCACTACTCAATCCCCTTTATTACAATCCACAGCAGAATCATCTCTTAGCACAATCTCATACAAAGAGCAGAGTTACTGACTCAGCTACCTAAATCAGACACTCTATATCCAAGACGAGCGGCCATTGTGAGTTGATTCTGCCTATATTCTAGACGCTAATACAAGCCACTATTTATAGATTATAAAAACTGATCCTGGATTCACTATATCTCTAACGTATAATAGTATGCGACTACTCAGCGCCAAACCGCCTTGCATTTCGCATTTCGAAACACTTCAGAACACGCTTTCAGCAGTACCACACCCGAGGATAAGAGCCACTGACTCAGCTACCCAAATCCGCGCCTCCATTTCCAAGAGCAGCGACTCTGCCTTGACACTGGTACCTCAATCTATTTATGGATTAAAAACTAATATCCACGCCTAGTTCAGCTCCCCAACTAGAAGCGACTGGGACGACTCAACCCTGTGCATTACAATCTACTGCAGAATCCTCTCATAGCACAATCTCATACAAAGAGCAGAGTCACTGACTCAGCTACCCAAATCAGACACTCTATATCCAAGAAGAGTGGCCATTGTGAGTTGATTCTGCCTAAATCCTAGACGCTAATACAAGCCACTATTTATAGCCAATAAAAACTGATCGTGGATTAGCCATACCTCTAACCTATAATAGTATGTGACTACTCAGCCCTTAACCCCGCTGCATTTCGTAACTCTCCACAACCCGCTTACAGCAGCATCATGCCCGAGGAGTAGAGCCACTGACTCAGCTACCCATATCAGCGCCTCCATTTCCAAGAGCAGCGACTCTGCCTTGACCCTAAAAGCTCAGTCTATTTATTGATTATAAGCTATGATCCAGGCCCAGTTCAGGTTCCCGACTATATGCGACTGGCACTACTCAATCCCCTTTATTACAATCCACAGCAGAATCATCTCTTAGCACAATCTCATACAAAGAGCAGAGTTACTGACTCAGCTACCTAAATCAGACACTCTATATCCAAGACGAGCGGCCATTGTGAGTTGATTCTGCCTATATTCTAGACGCTAATACAAGCCACTATTTATAGATTATAAAAACTGATCCTGGATTCACTATATCTCTAACGTATAATAGTATGCGACTACTCAGCGCCAAACCGCCTTGCATTTCGCATTTCGAAACACTTCAGAACACGCTTTCAGCAGTACCACAATCGAGGATAAGAGCCACTGACTCAGCTACCCAAATCCGCGCCTCCATTTCCAAGAGCAGCGACTCTGCCTTGACACTGGTACCTCAATCTATTTATGGATTAAAAACTAATATCCACGCCTAGTTCAGCTCCCCAACTAGAAGCGACTGGGACGACTCAACCCTGTGCATTACAATCTACTGCAGAATCCTCTCATAGCACAATCTCATACAAAGAGCAGAGTCACTGACTCAGCTACCCAAATCAGACACTCTATATCCAAGAAGAGTGGCCATTGTGAGTTGATTCTGCCTAAATCCTAGACGCTAATACAAGCCACTATTTATAGACAATAAAAACTGATCGTGGATTAGCCATACCTCTAACCTATAATAGTATGTGACTACCCAGCCCTTAACCCCGCTGCATTTCGTAATTCTCCACAACCCGCTTACAGCAGCATCATGCCCGAGGAGTAGAGCCACTGACTCAGCTACCCAACTCAGCGCCTCCATTTCCAAGAGCAGCGACTCTGCCTTGACCCTGAAAGCTCAGTCTCTTTATTGATTATAACTATGATCCAGGCCCAGTTCAGGTTCCCAACTATATGCGACTGGGACTACTCAATCCCCTTTATTACAATCCACAGCAGAATCATCTCTTAGCACAATCTCATACAAAGAGCAGAGTTACTGACTCAGCTACCTAAATCAGACACTCTATATCCAAGAAGAGCGGCCATTGTGAGTTGATTCTGCCTAAATCCTAGACGCTAATACAAGCCACTATTTATAGATTATAAAAACTGATCCTGGATTCGCTATAACTCTAACGTATAATAGTATGCGACTACTCAGCGCCAAACCCCCTTGCATTTTGCATTTCGAAACACTTCAGAACTCGCTTCCAGCAGTACCACACCCGAGGATAAGAGCCACTGACTCAGCTACCCAAATCAGCGCCTCCATTTCCAAGAGCAGCGACTTTGCCTTGACACTGGTACCTCAATCTCTTTATGGATTCAAAATTAATATCCACGCCCAATTCAGCTCCCCAACAAGAAGCGACTGGGACGACACAACCCTGTGCATTTCAATCTACTGCAGAATCCTCTCATAGCACAATCTCATACAAAGAGCAGAGTCACTGACTCAGCTACCCACATCAGACACTCTATATCCAAGAAGAGTGGCCATTGTGAGTTGATTCTGCCTAAATCGTAGACGCTAATACAAGCCACTATGTATAGACAATCAAATCTGATCATGGATTAGCCATACCTCTAACCTATAATAGTATGTGACTACCCAGCCCTTAACCCCGCTGCATTTCGTAATTCTCCACAACCCGCTTACAGCAGCATCATGCCCGAGGAGTAGAGCCACTGACTCAGCTACCCAAATCAGCGCCTCCATTTCCAAGAGCAGCGACTCTGCCTTGACCCTGAAAGCTCAGTCTGTTTATTGATTATAAACTATGATCCAGGCCCAGTTCAGGTTCCCAACTATATGCGACTGGGACTACTCAATCCCCTTTATTACAATCCACAGCAGAATCATCTCTTAGCACAATCTCATGCAAAGAGCAGAGTTACTGACTCAGCTACCTAAATCAGACACTCTATATCCAAGAAGACCAGCCATTGTGAGTTGATTCTGCCTAAATCCTAGACGCTAATTCAAGCCACTATTTATAGATTATAAAAACTGATCCTGGATTCGCTATATCTCTAACGTATAATAGTATGCGACTACTCAGCGCCAAACCGCCTTGCATTTCGCATTTCGAAACACTTCAGAACACGCTTCCAGCAGTACCACACCCGAGGATAATAGCCACTGACTCAGCTACCCAAATCAGCGCCTCCATTTCCAAGAGCAGCAACTCTGCCTTGACACTGGTACCTCAATCTATTTATGGATTAAAAACTAAACCACGCCTAATTCAGCTCCCCATCTAGAAGCAACTGGGACGACTCATCCCTGTGCATTACAATCTACTGCAGAATCATCTCATAGCACAATCTCATACAAAGAGCAGAGTCACTGACTCAGCTACCCAAATCAGACACTCTATATCCAAGAAGATTGGCCATTGTGAGTTGATTCTGCCTAAATCCTAGACGCTAATACAAGCCACTATTTATAGACAATAAAAACTGATCGTGGATTAGCCATACCTCTAACCTATAATAGTATGTGACTACCCAGCCCTTAACCCCGCTGCATTTCGTAATTCTCCACAACCCGCTTACAGCAGCATCATGCCCGAGGAGTAGAGCCACTGACTCAGCTACCCAACTCAGCGCCTCCATTTCCAAGAGCAGCGACTCTGCCTTGACCCTGAAAGCTCAGTCTATTTATTGATTATAAACTATGATCCAGGCCCAGTTCAGGTTCCCAACTATATGCGACTGTGACTACTCAATCCCCTTTATTAAAATCCACAGCAGAATCATCTCTTAGCACAATCTCATACAAAGAGCAGAGTTCCTGACTCAGCTACCTAAATCAGACACTCTATATCCAAGAAGAGCGGCCATTGTGAGTTGATTCTGCCTAAATCCTAGACGCTAATACAAGCCACTATTTATAGATTATAAAACCTGATCTTGGATTCGCTATAACTCTAACGTATAATAGTATGCGACTACTCAGCGCCAAAACGCCTTGCACTTTGCATTTCGAAACACTTCAGAACTCGCTTCCAGCAGTACCACACCCGAGGATAAGAGCCACTGACTCAGCTACCCAAATCAGCGCCTCCATTTCCAAGAGCAGCGACTCTGCCTTGACACTGGTACCTCAATCTCTTTATGGATTCAAAATTAATATCCAAGCCCAATTCAGCTCCCCAACAAGAAGCGACTGGGACGACACAACCCTGTGCATTACAATCTACTGCAGAATCCTCTCATAGCACAATCTCATACAAAGAGCAGAGTCACTGACTCAGCTACCCAAATCAGACACTCTATATCCAAGAAGAGTGGCCATTGTGAGTTGATTCTGCCTAAATCGTAGATGCTAATACAAGCCACTATTTATAGAGAATAAAATCTGATCATGGATTAGCCATACCTCTAACCTATAATAGTATGTGACTACCCAGCCCTTAACCCCGCTGCATTTCGTAATTCTCCACAACCCGCTTACAGCAGCATCATGCCCGAGGAGTAGAGCCACTGACTCAGCTACCCAAATCAGCGCCTCCATATCCAAGAGCAGCGACTCTGCCTTGACCCTGAAAGCTCAGTCTATTTATTGATTCTAAACTATGATCCAGGCCCAGTTCAGGTTCCCAACTATATGCGACTGGGACTACTCAATCCCCTTTATTACAATCCACAGCAGAATCATCTCTTAACACAATCTCATACAAAGAGCAGAGTTACTGACTCAGCTACCTAAATCAGACACTCTATATCCAAGAAGAGCGGCCATTGTGAGTTTATTCTGCCAAAATCCTAGACGCTAATACAAGCCACTATTTATAGATTATAAAAACTGATCCTGGATTCGCTATATCTCTAACGTATAATAGTATGCGACTTCTCAGCGCCAAACCGCCTTGCATTTCGCGTTTCGAAACACTTCAGAACACGCTTCCAGCAGTACCACACCCGAGGATAAGAGCCACTGACTCAGCTACCCAAATCGGTGCCTCCATTTCCAAGAGCAGCGACTCTGCCTTGACACTGGTACCTCAATCTATTTATGGATTCAAAATTAATATCCACGCCCAATTCAGCTCCCCAACTAGAAGCGACTGGGACGACTCAACCCTGTGCATTACAATCTACTGCAGAATCCTCTCATAGAACAATCTCATACAAAGAGCAGAGTCACTGACTCAGCTACCCAAATCAGACACTCTATATCCAAGAAGAGTGGCCATTGTGAGTTGATTCTGCCTAAATCCTAGACGCTAATACAAGCCACTATTTATAGACAATAAAAACTGATCGTGGATTAGCCATACCTCTAACCTATAATAGTATGTGACTACCCAGCCCTTAACCCCGCTGCATTTCGTAACTCTCCACAACCCGCTTACAGCAGCATCATGCCCGAGGAGTAGAGACACTGACTCAGCTACCCAAATCAGCGCCTCCATTTCCAAGAGCAGCGACTCTGCCTTGACCCTAAAAGCTCAGTCTATTTATTGATTATAAACTATGATCCAGGCCCAGTTCAGGTTCCCAACTATAAGCGACTGGGACTACTCAATCCCCTTTATTACAATCCACAGCAGAATCATCTCTTAGCACAATCTCATACAAAGAGCAGAGTCACTGACTCAGCTACCTAAATCAGACACTCTATATACAAGAAGAGCGGCCATTGTGAGTTGATTCTGCCTAAATCCTAGACGCTAATACAAGCCACTATTTAAAGATTATAAAAACTGATCCTTGATTCACTATATCTCTAACGTATAATAGTATGCGACTACTCAGCGCCAAACCGCCTTGCATTTCGCATTTCGAAACACTTCAGAACGCGCTTCCAGCAGCACCACATCCGAGCATAAGAGCCACTGACTCAGCTAACTAAATCAGCGCCTCCATTTCCAAGAGCAGCGACTCTGCCTTGACAGTGGTACCTCAATCTATTTATGGATTGAAAACTAAAATCCACGCCTAATTCAGCTCCCCATCTAGAAGCGACTGGGACGACTCATCCCTGTGCATTACAATCTACTGCAGAATCCTCTCATAGCACAATCTCATACAAAGAGCAGAGTCACTGACTCAGCTACCCAAATCAGACACACTATATCCAAGAAGAGTGGCCATTGTGAGTTGATTCTGCCTAAATCCTAGACGCTAATACAAGCCACTATTTATAGACAATAAAAACTGATCGTGGATTAGCCATACCTCTAACCTATAATAGTATGTGACTACCCAGCCCTTAACCCCGCTGCATTTCGTAATTCTCCACAACCCGCTTACAGCAGCATCATGCCCGAGGAGTAGAGCCACTGACTCAGCTACCCAAATCAGCGCCTCCATTTCCAAGAGCAGCGACTCAGCCTTGACCCTGAAAGCTCAGTCTATTTATTGATTATAAACTATGATCCAGTCCAAGTTCAGCTTCCCAACTATATGCGAATGGGACTACTCAATCCCCTTTATTACAATCCACAGCAGAATCATCTCTTAGCACAATCTCATACAAAGAGCAGAGTTACTGACTCAGCTACCTAAATAAGACACTCTATATCCAAGACGAGCGGCCATTGTGAGTTGATTCTGCCTATATTCTAGACGCTAATACAAGCCACTATTTATAGATTATAAAAACTGATCCTGGATCCACTATATCTCTAACGAAAAGTAGTATGCGACTATTCAGCGCCAAACCGCCTTGCATTTCGCATTTCGAAACACTTCAGAACACGCTTTCAGCAGTACCAAACCCGAGGATAAGAGCCACTGACTCAGCTACCCAAATCAGCGCCTCCATTTCCACGAGCAGCGACTCTGCCTTGACACTGGTACCTCAATCTATTTATGGATTAAAAACTAATATCCACGCCTAATTCAGCTCCCCAACTAGAAGCGACTGGGACGACTCATCCCTGTGCATTACAATCTACTGCAGAATCCTCTCATAGCACAATCTCATACAAAGAGCAGAGTGACTGACTCAGCTACCCAAATCAGACACTCTATATCCAAGAAGAGTGGCCATTGTGAGTTGATTCTGCCTAAATCCTAGACGCTAATACAAGCCACTATTTATAGACAATAAAAACTGATCGTGGATTAGCCATACCTCTAACCTATAATAGTATGTGACTACTCAGCCCTTAACCCCGCTGCATTTCGTAACTCTCCACAACCCGCTTACAGCAGCATCATGCCCGAGGAGTAGAGCCACTGACTCAGCTAACTAAATCAGCGCCTCCATTTCCAAGAGCAGCGACTCTGCCTTGACCCTAAAAGCTCAGTCTATTTATTGATTATAAACTATGATCCAGGCCCAGTTCAGCTTCCCAACTATATGCGACTGGGACTACTAAATCCACGTTTATTACAATCCACAGCAGAATCATCTCTTAGCACAATCTCATACAAAGAGCAGAGTTACTGACTCAGCTACCTAAATCAGACACTCTATATCCAAGAAGACCGGCCATTGTGAGTTGATTCTGCCTAAATCCTAGACGCTAATTCAATCCACTATTTATAGATTATAAAAACTGATCCTGGATTCGCTATATCTCTAATGTATAATAGTATGCGACTACTCAGCGCCAAACCGCCTTGCATTTCGCATTTCAAAACACTTCAGAACACGCTTCCAGCAGTACCACACCCGAGGATAAGAGCCACTACCTCAGCTACCCAAATCAGCGCCTCCATTTCCACGAGCAGCGACTCTGCCTTGACACTGGTACCTCAATCTATTTATGGATTAAAAACTAATATCCACGCCTAATTCAGCTCCCCAACTAGAAGCGACTGGGACGACTCATCCCTGTGCATTACAATCTACTGCAGAATCCTCTCATAGCACAATCTCATACAAAGAGCAGAGTGACTGACTCAGCTACCCAAATCAGACACTCTATATCCAAGAAGAGTGGCCATTGTGAGTTGATTCTGCCTAAATCCTAGACGCTAATACAAGCCACTATTTATAGACAATAAAAACTGATCGTGGATTAGCCATACCTCTAACCTATAATAGTATGTGACTACTCAGCCCTTAACCCCGCTGCATTTCGGAACTCTCCACAACCCGCTTACAGCAGCATCATGCCCGAGGAGTAGAGCCACTGACTCAGCTACCTAAATCAGCGCCTCCATTTCCAAGAGCAGCGACTCTGCCTTGACCCTAAAAGCTCAGTCTATTTATTGATTATAAACTATGATCCAGGCCCAGTTCAGGTTCCCAACTATAAGCGACTGGGACTACTCAATCCCCTTTATTACAATCCACAGCAGAATCATCTCTTAGCACAATCTCATACAAAGAGCAGAGTCACTGACTCAGCCACCTAAATCAGACACTCTATATACAAGAAGAGCGGCCATTGTGAGTTGATTCTGCCTAAATCCTAGACGCTAATACAAGCCACTATTTAAAGATTATAAAAACTGATCCTGGATTCGCTATATCTCTAACGTATAATAGTATGCGACTACTCAGCGCCAAACCGCCTTGCATTTCGCATTTCGAAACACTTCAGAACGCGCTTCCAGCAGCACCACACCCAAGCATAAGAGCCACTGACTCAGCTAACTAAATCAGCGCCTCCATTTCCAAGAGCAGCGACTCTGCCTTGACCCTGAAAGCTCAGTCTATTTATTGATTATAAACTATGATCCAGTCCAAGTTCAGCTTCCCAACTATATGCGAATGGGACTACTCAATCCCCTTTATTACAATCCACAGCAGAATCATCTCTTAGCACAATCTCATACAAAGAGCAGAGTTACTGACTCAGCTACCTAAATCAGACACTCTATATCCAAGACGAGCGGCCATTGTGAGTTGATTCTGCCTATATTCTAGACGCTAATACAAGCCACTATTTATAGATTATAAAAACTGATCCTGGATTCACTATATCTCTAACGAAAAGTAGTATGCGACTACTCAGCGCCAAACCGCCTTGCATTTCGCATTTCGAAACACTTCATAACACGCTTTCAGCAGTACCACACCCGAGGATAAGAGCCACTGACTCAGCTACCCAAATCAGCGCCTCCATTTCCACGAGCAGCGACTCTGCCTTGACACTGGTACCTCAATTTATTTATGGATTAAAAACTAATATCCACGCCTAATTCAGCTCCCCAACTAGAAGCGACTGGGACGACTCATCCCTGTGCATTACAATCTACTGCAGAATCCTCTCATTGCACAAACTCATACAAAGAGCAGAGTGACTGACTCAGCTACCCAAATCAGACACTCTATATCCAAGAAGAGTGGCCATTGTGAGTTGATTCTGCCTAAATCCTAGACGCTAATACAAGCCACTATTTATAGACAATAAAAACTGATCAGGGATTAGCCATACCTCTAACCTATAATAGCATGTGACTACCCAGCCCTTAACCCCGCTGCATTTCGTAATTCTCCACAACCTGCTTACAGCAGCATCATGCCCGAGGAGTAGAGCCACTGACTCAGCTACCCAAATCAGCGCCTCCATTTCCAAGAGCAGCGACTCAGCCTTGACCCTGAAAGCTCAGTTTATTTATTGATTATAAACTATGATCCAGGCCCAGTTCAGGTTCCCAACTATATGCGACTGGGACTACTCAATCCCCTTTATTACAATCCACAGCAGAATCATCTCTTAGCACAATCTCATACAAAGAGCAGAGTCACTGACTCAGCTACCTAAATCAGACACTCTATATACAAGAAGAGCGGCCATTGTGAGTTGATTCTGCCTAAATCCTAGACGCTAATACAAGCCACTATTTAAAGATTATAAAAACTGATCCTGGATTCGCTATATCTCTAACGTATAATAGTATGCGACCACTCAGCGCCAAACCGCCTTGCATTTCGCATTTCGAAACACTTCAGAACGCGCTTCCAGCAGCACCACACCCGAGCATAAGAGCCACTGACTCAGCTAACTAAATCAGCGCCTCCATTTCCAAGAGCAGCGACTCTGCCTTGACACTGGTACCTCAATCTATTTATGGATTGAAAACTAAAATCCACGCCTAATTCAGCTCCCCATCTAGAAACGACTGGGACGACTCATCCCTGTGCATTACAATCTACTGCAGAATCCTCTCATAGCACAATCTCATACAAAGAGCACAGTCACTGACTCAGCTACCCAAATCAGACACTCTATATCCAAGAAGAGTGGCCATTGTGAGTTGATTCTGCCTAAATCCTAGACGCTAATACAAGCCACTATTTATAGACAATAAAAACTGATCGTGGATTAGCCATACCTCTAACCTATAATAGTATGTGACTACCCAGCCCTTAACCCCGCTGCATTTCGTAATTCTCCACAACCCGCTTACAGCAGCATCATGCCCGAGGAGTAGAGCCACTGACTCAGCTACCCAAATCAGCGCCTCCATTTCCAAGAGCAGCGACTCAGCCTTGACCCTGAAAGCTCAGTCTATTTATTGATTATAAACTATGATCCAGTCCCAGTTCAGCTTCCCAACTATATGCGAATGGGACTACTCAATCCCCTTTATTACAATCCACAGCAGAATCATCTCTTAGCACAATCTCATACAAAGAGCAGAGTTACTGACTCAGCTACCTAAATCAGACACTCTATATCCAAGACGAACGGCCATTGTGAGTTGATTCTGCCTATATTCTAGACGCTAATACAAGCCACTATTTATAGATTATAAAAACTGATCCTGGATTCACTATATCTCTAACGAAAAGTAGTATGCGACTACTCAGCGCCAAACCGCTTTGCATTTCGCATTTCGAAACACTTCAGAACACGCTTTCAGCAGTACCACACCCGAGGATAAGAGCCACTGACTCAGCTACCCAAATGAGCGCCTCCATTTCCACGAGCAGCGACTCTGCCTTGACACTGGTACCTCAATCTATTTATGGATTAAAAACTAATATCCACGCCTAATTCAGCTCCCCAACTAGAAGCGACTGGGACGACTCATCCCTGTGCATTACAATCTACTGCAGAATCCTCTCATAGCACAATCTCATACAAAGAGCAGAGTGACTGACTCAGCTACCCAAATCAGACACTCTATATCCAAGAAGAGTGGCCATTGTGAGTTGATTCTGCCTAAATCCTAGACGCTAATACAAGCCACTATTTATAGACAATAAAAACTGATCGTGGATTAGCCATACCTCTAACCTATAATAGTATGTGACTACCCAGCCCTTAACCCCGCTGCATTTTGTAATTCTCCACAACCCGCTTACAGCAGCATCATGCCCGAGGAGTAGAGCCACTGACTCAGCTACCCAACTCAGCGCCTCCATTTCCAAGAGCAGCGACTCTGCCTTGACTCTGAAAGCTCAGTCTATTTATTGATTATAAACTATGATCCAGGCCCAGTTCAGGTTCTCAACTATATGCGACTGGGACTACTCAATCCCCTTTATTACAATCCACAGCAGAATCATCTCTTAGCACAATCTCATACAAAAAGCAGAGTTCCTGACTCAGCTACCTAAATCAGACACTCTATATCCAAGACGAGCGGCCATTGTGAGTTGATTCTGCCTATATTCTAGACGCTAATACAAGCCACTATTTATAGATTATAAAAACTGATCCTGGATTCACTATATCTCTAATGTATAATAGTATGCGACTACTCAGCGCCAAACTGCCTTGCATTTCGCATTTCGAAACACTTCAGAACACGCTTTCAGCAGTACCACACCCGAGGATAAGAGCCACTGACTCAGCTACCCAAATCAGTGCCTCCATTTCCAAGAGCAGCGACTCTGCCTTGACAGTGGTACCTCAATCTCTTTATGGATTAAAAACTAATATCCACGCCTAATTCAGCCCCCCAACTAGAAGCGACTGGGACGACTCAACCCTGTGCATTACAATCTACTGCAGAATCCTCTCATAGCACAATCTCATACAAAGAGCAGAGTCACTGACTCAGCTACCCAAATCAGACACTCTATATCCAAGAAGAGTCGCCATTGTGAGTTGATTCTGCCTAAATCCTAGACGCTAATACAAGCCACTATTTATAGACAATAAAAACTGATCGTGGATTAGCCATACCTCTAACCTATAATAGTATGTGACTACCCAGCCCTTAACCCCGCTGCATTTCGTAATTCTCCACAACCCGCTTACAGCAGCATCATGCCCGAGGAGTAGAGCCACTGACTCAGCTACCCAACTCAGCGCATCCATTTCCAAGAGCAGCGACTCTGCCTTGACCCTGAAAGCTCAGTCTATTTATTGATTATAAACTATGATCCAGGCCCAGTTCAGGTTCCCAACTATATGCGACTGGGACTACTCAATCCCCTTTATTACAATCCACAGCAGAATCATCTCTTAGCACAATCTCATACAAATAGCAGAGTTCCTGACTCAGCTACCTAAATCAGACACTCTATATCCAAGAAGAGCGGCCATTGTGAGTTGATTCTGCCTATATTCTAGACGCTAATACAAGCCACTATTTATAGATTATAAAAACTGATCCTGGATTCACTATATCTCTAATGTATAATAGTATGCGACTACTCAGCGCCAAACTGCCTTGCATTTCGCATTTCGAAACACTTCAGAACACGCTTTCAGCAGTACCACACCCGAGGATAAGAGCCACTGACTCAGCTACCCAAATCAGTGCCTCCATTTCCAAGAGCAGCGACTCTGCCTTGACAGTGGTACCTCAATCTCTTTATGGATTAAAAACTAATATCCACGCCTAATTCAGCCCCCCAACTAGAAGCGACTGGGACGACTCAACCCTGTGCATTACAATCTACTGCAGAATCCTCTCATAGCACAATCTCATACAAAGAGCAGAGTCACTGACTCAGCTACCCAAATCAGACACTCTATATCCAAGAAGAGTCGCCATTGTGAGTTGATTCTGCCTAAATCCTAGACGCTAATACAAGCCACTATTTATAGACAATAAAAACTGATCGTGGATTAGCCATACCTCTAACCTATAATAGTATGTGACTACCCAGCCCTTAACCCCGCTGCATTTCGTAATTCTCCACAACCCGCTTACAGCAGCATCATGCCCGAGGAGTAGAGCCACTGACTCAGCTACCCAACTCAGCGCCTCCATTTCCAAGAGCAGCGACTCTGCCTTGACCCTGAAAGCTCAGTCTATTTATTGATTATAAACTATGATCCAGGCCCAGTTCAGGTTCCCAACTATATGCGACTGGGACTACTCAATCCCCTTTATTACAATCCACAGCAGAATCATCTCTTAGCACAATCTCATACAAATAGCAGAGTTCCTGACTCAGCTACCTAAATCAGACACTCTATATCCAAGAAGAGCGGCCATTGTGAGTTGATTCTGCCTATATTCTAGACGCTAATACAAGCCACTATTTATAGATTATAAAAACTGATCCTGGATTCACTATATCTCTAATGTATAATAGTATGCGACTACTCAGCGCCAAACTGCCTTGCATTTCGCATTTCGAAACACTTCAGAACACGCTTTCAGCAGTACCACACCCGAGGATAAGAGCCACTGACTCAGCTACCCAAATCAGCGCCTCCATTTCCAAGAGCAGCGACTCTGCCTTGACAGTGGTACCTCAATCTATTTATGGATTAAAAACTAATATCCACGCCTAATTCAGCCCCCCAACTAGAAGCGACTGGGACGACTCAACCCTGTGCATTACAATCTACTGCAGAATCCTCTCATAGCACAATCTCATACAAAGAGCAGAGTCACTGACTCAGCTACCCAAATCAGACACTCTATATCCAAGAAGAGTGGCCATTGTGAGTTGATTCTGCCTAAATCCTAGACGCTAATACAAGCCACTATTTATAGACAATAAAATCTGATCATGGATTAGCCATACCTCTAACCTATAATAGTATGTGACTACCCAGCCCTTAACCCCGCTGCATTTCGTAATTCTCCACAACCCGCTTACAGCAGCATCATGCCCGAGGAGTAGAGCCACTGACTCAGCTACCCAAATCAGCGCCTCCATTTCCAAGAGCAGCGACTCTGCCTTGACCCTGAAAGCTCAGTCTATTTATTGATTATTAACTATGATCCAGGCCCAGTTCAGGTTCCCAACTATATGCGACTGGGACTACTCAATCCCCTTTATTACAATCCACAGCAGAATCATCTCTTAGCACAATCTCATACAAAGAGCAGAGTTACTGACTCAGCTACCTAAATCAGACACTCTATATCCAAGAAGAGCGGCCATTGTGAGTTTATTCTGCCAAAATCCTAGACGCTAATACAAGCCACTATTTATAGATTATAAAAACTGATCCTGGATTCGCTATATCTCTAACGTATAATAGTATGCGACTTCTCAGCGCCAAACCGCCTTGCATTTCGCGTTTCGAAACACTTCAGAACACGCTTCCAGCAGTACCACACCCGAGGATAAGAGCAACTGACTCAGCTACCCAAATCAGTGCCTCCATTTCCAAGAGCATCGACTCTGCCTTGACACTGGTACCTCAATCTATTTATGGATTCAAAATTAATATCCACGCCCAATTCAGCTCCCCAACTAGAAGCGACTGGGACGACTCAACCCTGTGCATTACAATCTACTGCAGAATCCTCTCATAGAACAATCTCATACAAAAAGCAGAGTCACTGACTCAGCTACCCAAATCAGACACTCTATATCCAAGAAGAGTGGCCATTGTGAGTTGATTCTGCCTAAATCCTAGACGCTAATACAAGCCACTATTTATAGACAATAAAAACTGATCGTGGATTAGCCATACCTCTAACCTATAATAGTATGTGACTACCCAGCCCTTAACCCCGCTGCATTTCGTAACTCTCCACAACCCGCTTACAGCAGCATCATGCCCGAGGAGTAGAGCCACTGACTCAGCTACCCAAATCAGCGCCTCCATTTCCAAAAGCAGCGACTCTGCCTTGACCCTGAAAGCTCAGTATATTTATTGATTATAAACTATGATCCAGGCCCAGTTCAGCTTCCCAACTATATGCGACTGGGACTACTAAATCCCCTTTATTACAATCCACAGCAGAATCATCTCTTAGCACAATCTCATACAAAGAGCAGAGTTACTGACTCAGCTACCTAAATCAGACACTCTATATCCAAGAAGACCGGCCATTGTGAGTTGATTCTGCCTAAATCCTAGACGCTAATTCAATCCACTATTTATAGATTATAAAAACTGATCCTGGATTCGCTATATCTCTAACGTATAATAGTATGCGACTACTCAGCGCCAAACCGCCTTGCATTTCGCATTTCAAAACACTTCAGAACACGCTTCCAGCAGTACCACACCTGAGGATAAGAGCCACTGACTCAGCTACCCAAATCAGCGCCTCCATTTCCACGAGCAGCGACTCTGCCTTGACACTGGTACCTCAATCTAGTTATGGATTAAAAACTAATATCCACCCCTAATTCAGCTCCCCAACTAGAAGCGACTGGGACGACTCATCCCTGTGCATTACAATCTACTGCAGAATCCTCTCATAGCACAATCTCATACAAAGAGCAGAGTGACTGACTCAGCTACCCAAATCAGACACTCTATATCCAAGAAGAGTGGCCATTGTGAGTTGATTCTGCCTAAATCCTAGACGCTAATACAAGCCACTATTTATAGACAATAAAAACTGATCGTGGATTAGCCATACCTCTAACCTATAATAGTATGTGACTACTCAGCCCTTAACCCCGCTGCATTTCGTAACTCTCCACAACCCGCTTACAGCAGCATCATGCCCGAGGAGTAGAGCCACTGACTCAGCTACCTAAATCAGCGCCTCCATTTCCAAGAGCAGCGACTCTGCCTTGACCCTGAAAGCTCAGTCTATTTATTGATTATAAACTATGATCCAGGCCCAGTTCAGCTTCCCAACTATATGCGACTGGGACTACTAAATCCCCTTTATTACAATCCACAGCAGAATCATCTCTTAGCACAATCTCATACAAAGAGCAGAGTCACTGACTCAGCTAACCAAATCAGACACTCTATATCCAAGAAGAGCGGCCATTGTGAGTTGATTCTGCCTAAATCCTAGACGCTAATACAAGCCACTATTTATAGATTATAAAAACTGATCCTGGATTCGCTATAACTCTAACGTATAATAGTATGCGACTACTCAGCGCCAAACCGCCTTGCATTTTGTATTTCGAAACACTTCAGAACTCGCTTCCAGCAGTACCACACCCGAGGATAAGAGCCACTGACTCAGCTACCCAAATCAGCGCCTCCATTTCCAAGAGCAGCGACTCTGTCTTGACACTGGTACCTCAATCTCTTTATGGATTCAAAATTAATATCCACGTCCAATTCAGCTCCCCAACAAGAAGCGACTGGGACGACACAACCCCGTGCATTACAATCTACTGCAGAATCCTCTCATAGCACAATCTCATACAAAGAGCAGAGTCACTGACTCAGCTACCCAAATCAGACACTCTATATCCAAGAAGAGTGGCCATTGTGAGTTGATTCTGCCTAAATCGTAGACGCTAATACAAGCCACTATTTATAGACAATAAAATCTGATCATGGATTAGCCATACCTCTAACCTATAATAGTATGTGACTACCCAGCCCTTAACCCCGCTGCATTTCGTAATTCTCCACAACCCGCTTACAGCAGCATCATGCCCGAGGAGTAGAGCCACTGACTCAGCTACCCAAATCAGCGCCTCCATTTCCAAGAGCAGCGACTCTGCCTTGACCCTGAAAGCTCAGTCTATTTGTTGATTATTAACTATGATCCAGGCCCAGTTCAGGTTCCCAACTATATGCGACTGGGACTACTCAATCCCCTTTATTACAATCCACAGCAGAATCATCTCTTAGCACAATCTCATACAAAGAGCAGAGTTACTGACTCAGCTACCTAAATCAGACACTCTATATCCAAGAAGAGCGGCCATTGTGAGTTTATTCTGCCAAAATCCTAGACGCTAATACAAGCCACTATTTATAGATTATAAAAACTGATCCTGGATTCGCTATATCTCTAACGTATAATAGTATGCGACTTCTCAGCGCCAAACCGCCTTGCATTTCGCGTTTCGAAACACTTCAGAACACGCTTCCAGCAGTACCACACCCGAGGATAAGAGCAACTGACTCAGCTACCCAAATCAGTGCCTCCATTTCCAAGAGCATCGACTCTGCCTTGACACTGGTACCTCAATCTATTTATGGATTCAAAATTAATATCCACGCCCAATTCAGCTCCCCAACTAGAAGCGACTGGGACGACTCAACCCTGTGCATTACAATCTACTGCAGAATCCTCTCATAGAACAATCTCATACAAAGAGCAGAGTCACTGACTCAGCTACCCAAATCAGACACTCTATATCCAAGAAGAGTGGCCATTGTGAGTTGATTCTGCCTAAATCCTAGACGCTAATACAAGCCACTATTTATAGACAATAAAAACTGATCGTGGATTAGCCATACCTCTAACCTATAATAGTATGTGACTACCCAGCCCTTAACCCCGCTGCATTTCGTAACTCTCCACAACCCGCTTACAGCAGCATCATGCCCGAGGAGTAGAGCCACTGACTCAGCTACCCAAATCAGCGCCTCCATTTCCAAAAGCAGGGACTCTGCCTTGACCCTGAAAGCTCAGTATATTTATTGATTATAAACTATGATCCAGGCCCAGTTCAGCTTCCCAACTATATGCGACTGGGACTACTAAATCCCCTTTATTACAATCCACAGCAGAATCATCTCTTAGCACAATCTCATACAAAGAGCAGAGTTACTGACTCAGCTACCTAAATCAGACACTCTATATCCAAGAAGACCGGCCATTGTGAGTTGATTCTGCCTAAATCCTAGACGCTAATTCAATCCACTATTTATAGATTATAAAAACTGATCCTGGATTCGCTATATCTCTAACGTATAATAGTATGCGACTACTCAGCGCCAAACCGCCTTGCATTTCGCATTTCAAAACACTTCAGAACACGCTTCCAGCAGTACCACACCTGAGGATAAGAGCCACTGACTCAGCTACCCAAATCAGCGCCTCCATTTCCACGAGCAGCGACTCTGCCTTGACACTCATTTCAAAACACTTCAGAACACGCTTCCAGCAGTACCACACCTGAGGATAAGAGCCACTGACTCAGCTACCCAAATCAGCGCCTCCATTTCCACGAGCAGCGACTCTGCCTTGACACTGGTACCTCAATCTATTTATGGA
Source organism: Triturus cristatus (assembly GCF_964204655.1). Taxonomy (NCBI): domain Eukaryota; kingdom Metazoa; phylum Chordata; class Amphibia; order Caudata; family Salamandridae; genus Triturus; species Triturus cristatus. The sequence goes on along the minus strand of NC_140591.1, from coordinate 1,472,692,421 downwards.
TTAAAAACTAATATCCACCCCTAATTCAGCTCCCCAACTAGAAGCGACTGGGACGACTCATCCCTGTGCATTACAATCTACTGCAGAATCCTCTCATAGCACAATCTCATACAAAGAGCAGAGTGACTGACTCAGCTACCCAAATCAGACACTCTCTATCCAAGAAGAGTGGCCATTGTGAGTTGATTCTGCCTAAATCCTAGACGCTAATACAAGCCACTATTTATAGACAATAAAAACTGATCGTGGATTAGCCATACCTCTAACCTATAATAGTATGTGACTACTCAGCCCTTAACCCCGCTGCATTTCGTAACTCTCCACAACCCGCTTACAGCAGCATCATGCCCGAGGAGTAGAGCCACTGACTCAGCTACCTAAATCAGCGCCTCCATTTCCAAGAGCAGCGACTCTGCCTTGACCCTGAAAGCTCAGTCTATTTATTGATTATAAACTATGATCCAGGCCCAGTTCAGCTTCCCAACTATATGCGACTGGGACTACTAAATCCCCTTTATTACAATCCACAGCAGAATCATCTCTTAGCACAATCTCATACAAAGAGCAGAGTCACTGACTCAGCTAACCAAATCAGACACTCTATATCCAAGAAGAGCGGCCATTGTGAGTTGATTCTGCCTAAATCCTAGACGCTAATACAAGCCACTATTTATAGATTATAAAAACTGATCCTGGATTCGCTATAACTCTAACGTATAATAGTATGCGACTACTCAGCGCCAAACCGCCTTGCATTTTGTATTTCGAAACACTTCAGAACTCGCTTCCAGCAGTACCACACCCGAGGATAAGAGCCACTGACTCAGCTACCCAAATCAGCGCCTCCATTTCCAAGAGCAGCGACTCTGCCTTGACACTGGTACCTCAATCTGTTTATGGATTCAAAATTAATATCCACGCCCAATTCAGCTCCCCAACAAGAAGCGACTGGGACGACACAACCCTGTGCATTACAATCTACTGCAGAATCCTCTCATAGCACAATCTCATACAAAGAGCAGAGTCACTGACTCAGCTACCCAAATCAGACACTCTATATCCAAGAAGATTGGCCATTGTGAGTTGATTCTGCCTAAATCCTAGACGCTAATACAAGCCACTATTTATAGACAATAAAAACTGATCGTGGATTAGCCATACCTCTAACCTATAATAGTATGTGACTACTCAGCCCTTAACCCCGCTGCATTTCGTAACTCTCCACAACCCGCTTACAGCAGCATCATGCCCGAGGAGTAGAGCCACTGACTCAGCTACCTAAATCAGCGCCTCCATTTCCAAGAGCAGCGACTCTGCCTTGACCCTGAAAGCTCAGTCTATTTATTGATTATAAACTATGATCCAGGCCCAGTTCAGCTTCCCAACTATATGCGACTGGGACTACTAAATCCCCTTTATTACAATCCACAGCAGAATCATCTCTTAGCACAATCTCATACAAAGAGCAGAGTCACTGACTCAGCTAACCAAATCAGACACTCTATATCCAAGAAGAGCGGCCATTGTGAGTTGATTCTGCCTAAATCCTAGACGCTAATACAAGCCACTATTTATAGATTATAAAAACTGATCCTGGATTCGCTATAACTCTAACGTATAATAGTATGCGACTACTCAGCGCCAAACCGCCTTGCATTTTGTATTTCGAAACACTTCAGAACTCGCTTCCAGCAGTACCACACCCGAGGATAAGAGCCACTGACTCAGCTACCCAAATCAGCGCCTCCATTTCCAAGAGCAGCGACTCTGCCTTGACACTGGTACCTCAATCTGTTTATGGATTCAAAATTAATATCCACGCCCAATTCAGCTCCCCAACAAGAAGCGACTGGGACGACACAACCCTGTGCATTACAATCTACTGCAGAATCCTCTCATAGCACAATCTCATACAAAGAGCAGAGTCACTGACTCAGCTACCCAAATCAGACACTCTATATCCAAGAAGATTGGCCATTGTGAGTTGATTCTGCCTAAATCCTAGACGCTAATACAAGCCACTATTTATAGACAATAAAAACTGATCGTGGATTAGCCATACCTCTAACCTATAATAGTATGTGACTACCCAGCCCTTAACCCCGCTGCATTTCGTAATTCTCCACAACCCGCTTACAGCAGCATCATGTCCGAGGAGTAGAGCCACTGACTCAGCTACCCAAATCAGTGCCTCCATTTCCAAGAGCAGCAACTCTGCCTTGACCCTAAAAGCTCAGTCTATTTATTGATTATAAACTATGATCCAGGCCCAGTTCAGGTTCCCAACTATATGCGACTGGGACTACTCAATCCCCTTTATTACAATCCACAGCAGAATCATCTCTTAGCACAATCTCATACAAAGAGCAGAGTTACTGACTCAGCTACCTAAATCAGACACTCTATATCCAAGACGAGCGGCCATTGTGAGTTGATTCTGCCTATATTCTAGACGCTAATAGAAGCCACTATTTATAGATTATAAAAACTGATCCTGGATTCACTATATCTCTAACGTATATTAGTATGCGACTACTCAGCGCCAAACCGCCTTGCATTTCGCATTTCGACACACTTCAGAACACGCTTTCAGCAGTACCACACCCGAGGGTAAGAGCCACTGACTCAGCTACCCAAATCAGCGCCTCCATTTCCAAGAGCAGCGACTCTGCCTTGATACTGGTACCTCAATCTATTTATGGATTAAAAACTAATATCCACGCCTAATTCAGCTCCCCATCTAGAAGCGACTGGGACGACTCATCCCTGTGCATTACAATCTACTGCAGAATCATCTCATAGCACAATCTCATACAAAGAGCAGAGTCACTGACTCAGCTACCCAAATCAGACACTCTATATCCAAGAAGAGTGGCCATTGTGAGTTGATTCTGCCTAAATCGTAGACGCGAATACAAGCCACTATTTATAGACAATAAAATCTTATCATGGATTAGCCATACCTCTAACCTTCAATAGTATGCGACTACCCAGCCCTTAACCTCCCTGCATTTCGAAATTCTTAACAACCCGCTTACAGCAGCATCATGCCCGAGGAGTGGAGCCACTGACTCAGCTACCCAAATCAGCGCCTCCATTTCCAAGAGCAGCGACTCTGCCTTGACCCTGGAAGCTCAATCTATTTATTGATTATAAACTATGATGCAGGCCCAGTTCAGGTTCCCAACTATATGCGTCTGGGACAACTCAATCCCCTTTATTACAATCCACAGCACAATCAACTCTTAGCACAATCTCATACAAAGAGCAGAGTCACTGACTCAGCTACCCAAATCAGACACTCTATATCCAAGAAGAGCGGCCATTGTGAGTTGATTCTGCCTAAATCCTAGACGCTAATTCAAGCCACTATTTACAGATTATAAAAACTGATCCTGGATTCGCTATATCTCTAACGTATAATAGTATGCGACTACTCAGCGCCAAACCCGCCTTGCATTTCGCATTTCGAAACACATCAGAACACGCTTCCAGCAGTACCACACCCGAAGATAAGAGCCACTAACTCAGCTACCCAAATCAGCGCCTCCATTTCCAGGAGCAGCGACTCTGCCTTGACCCTGCAAGCTCAATCTATTTATGGATTAAAAACTAATATCCACGCCCAATTCTGCTCCCCAACTAGAAGTGACTGGAACTACTCAACCTCGTGCATTACAATCTACTGCAGAATCCTCTCAGAGCACAATCTCATACAAAGAGCAGAGTCACTGACTCAGCTACCCAAATCAGACACTCTATATCCAAGAAGAGTGGCCATTGTGAGTTGATTCTGCCTAAATCCTAGACGCTAATACAAGCCACTATTTATAGACAATAAAAACTGATCGTGGATTAGCCATACCTCTAACCTATAATAGTATGTGACTACCCAGCCCTTAACCCCGCTGCATTTCGTAATTCTCCACAACCCGCTTACAGCAGCATCATGCCCGAGGAGTAGAGCCACTGACTCAGCTACCCAAATCAGCGCCTTCATTTCCAAGAGCAGCGACTCTGCCTTGACCCTGAAAGCTCAGTCTATTTATTGATTATAAACTATGATCCAGGCCCAGTTCAGCTTCCCAACTATATACGACTGGGACTACTCAATCCCCTTTATTACAATCCACAGCAGAATCATCGCGTAGCACAATCTCATACAAAGAGCAGAGTTACTGACTCAGCTACCTAAATCAGACACTCTATATCCAAGAAGAGCGGCCATTGTGAGTTGATTCTGCCTAAATCCTAGACGCTAATACAAGCCACTATTTATAGATTATAAAAACTGATCCTCGATTCGCTATATCTCTAACGTATAACAGTATGCGACTACTCAGTGCCAAACCGCCTTGCATTTCGCATTTCGAAACACTTCAGAACACGCTTCCAGCAGTACCACACCCGAGGATAAGAGCCACTGACTCAGCCACCCAAATCAGCGCCTCGATTTCCAAGAGCAGCAACTCTGCCTTGACACTGGTACCTCAATCTATTTATGGATTAAAAACTAATATCCACGCCTAATTCAGCTCCCCAACTAGAAGCGACTGGGACGACTCATCCCTGTGCATTACAATCTACTGCAGAATCCTCTCATAGCACAATCTCATACAAAGAGCAGAGTCACTGACTCAGCTACCCAAATCAGACACTCTATATCCAAGAAGAGTGGCCATTGTGAGTTGACTCTGCCTAAATCGTAGACGCTAATACAAGCCACTATTTATAGACAATAAAAACTGATCGTGGACTAGCCATACCTCTAACCTATAATTATATGTGACTACCCAGCCCTTAACCCCGCTGCATTTCGTAATTCTCCACAACGCGCTTACAGTAGCATCATGCCCGAGGAGTAGAGCCACTGACTCAGCTACCCAAATCAGCGCCTCCATTTCCAAGAGCAGCGACTCTGCCTTGACCCTGAAAGCTCAGTCTATTTATTGATTATAAACTATGATCCAGTCCCAGTTCAGCTTCCCAACTATATGCGACTGGGACTACTCAATCCCCTTTATTAAAATCCACAGCAGAATCATCTCTTAGCACAATCTCATACAAAGAGCAGAGTCACTGACTCAGCTACCCAAATGAGACACTCTATCTCCAAGAAGAGCGGCCATTGTGAGTTGATTCTGCCTAAATCCTAGACACTAATAGAAGCCACTATTTATAGATAATAAAAATTGATCGTGGATTGGCCATACCTCTAACCTACAATAGTATGCGACTACCCAGCCCTTAACCTCCCTGCATTTAGAAATTCTTAACAACCCGCTTACAGCAGCATCATGCCCGAGGAGAAGAGCCACTGACTCAGCTACCTGAATCAGCGCCTCCATTTCCAGGAGCAGCGACTCTGCCTTGACCCTGGAAGCTCAATCTATTTATGGATTAAAAACTAATATACACGCCCAATTCTGCTCCCCAACTAGAAGCGACTGGGACAACTCAACCCAGTGCATTATAATCTACTGCAGAATCCTCTCATTGCACAATCTCATACAAAGAGCAGAGTCACTGACTCAGCTACCCAAATCAAACAATCTATATCCAAGATGAGCGGCCATTGTGAGTTGATTCTGCCTAAATCCTAGACGCTAATATAAGCCACTATTTATAGATTATAAAAACGGATCCTGGATTCGGTATAACTCTAACGTATAATAGTATGCGACTACTCAGCGCCAAACCGCCTTGCATTTCGCATTTTGAAACACTTCAGAACACTCTTCCAGCAGTACCACACCCGAGGATAAGAGCCACTGACTCAGCTACCCAAATCAGCGCCTCCATTTCCAAGAGCAGCGACTCTGCCTTGACACTGGTACCTCAATCTATTAATGGATTAAAAATTAATATCCACGCCCAATTCAGCTCCCCAACTAGAAGCGACTGGGACGACTCCACCCTGTGCATTACAATCTACTGCAGAATCCTCTCATAACACAATCTCATACAAAGCGCAGAGTCACTGACTCAGCTACCCAAATCAGACACTCTAAATCCAAGAAGAGTGGCCATTGTGAGTTGACTCTGCCTAAATCGTAGACGCTAATACAAGCCACTATTTATAGACAATAAAAACTGATCATGGATTAGCCATACCTCTAACCTATAATAGTATGTGACTACCCAGCCCTTAACCCCGCTGCATTTCATAATTCTCCACAACCCGCTTACAGCAGCATCATGCCCGAGGAGTAGAGCCACTGACTCAGCTACCCAAATCAGCACCTCCATTTCCAAGAGCAGCGACTCTGCCTTGACCCTGAAAGCTCAGTCTATTTATTGATTATAAACTATGATCCAGGCCCAGTTCAGGTTCCCAACTATATGCGACTGGGACTACTCAATCCCCTTAATTACAATACACAGGAGAATCATCTCTTAGCTCAATTTCATACAAAGAGCAGAGTTACGGACTCAGCTACCTAAATCAGACACTCTATATCCAAGACGAGCGGCCATTGTGAGTTGATTCTGCCTAAATTGTAGACGCTAATACAAGCCACTATTTATAGATTATAAAAACTGATCCTGGATTCGCTATATCTCTAACGTATAATAGTATGCGACTACTCAGCGCCAAACCGCCTTGCATTTCGCATTTCGAAACACTTCAGAACACGCTTCCAGCAGTACCACACCCGAGGATAAGAGCCACTGACTCAGCTACCCAAATCAGCGCCTCCATTTCCAAGAGCAGCGACTCTGCCTTGACCCTGAAAGCTCAGTCTATTTATTGATTATAAACTATGATCCAGGCCCAGTTCAGCTTCCCAACCATATGCGACTGGGACTACTAAATCCCCTTCATTACAATCCACAGCAGAATCATCTCTTAGCACAATCTCATACAAAGAGCAGAGTCACTGACTCAGCTACCCAAATCAGACACTCTATATCCAAGAAGAGTGGCCATTGTGAGTTGATTCTGCCTAAATCGTAGACGCTAATACAAACCACTATTTATAGACAATAAAAACTGATCGTGGATTACCCATACCTCTAACCTATAATAGTATGTGACTACCCAGCCCTTAACCCACGGCCATAAATGTGAAGGACGTCTAACATGGGCTTCAATTGGAATTCCAGAGAGCATATTATCAAGCCCATTATCGCCGTTTTAGCGGCAGTTTTCTGCCGCTAAAGCGGCGATAATTTTATCGCCTGGCTTGTTAATATGCCCCTTTGTTTGCTACATAGAAGTTTGGGCCTTTCAGACAAAGTTGAAAGCTACAACTTTCAATAGTAATTTTCCTCACTGCCTTTCCTGTTTTATCTTGGGAAGCATGACCAAGGTGGTGAGCGCCATATTGGTGCAGGATATACAAGCCCTTTGGCCCTATTTCGAGTTCAGCGGACAGAGCGTTCCGTCAAACTTGGTCAGTGTCCCATATGAAGTTACGCTACGTGCATCTGTAAAGCGCTCTATCATCTGTGAGGGGATCCTGGCGCTGTGCAGGTTTTGACCTTATTACACTATTATTATGGCGGACGTTTTTGAGAGACCACCCCTTCTACCAACCCATAAAAAAGGTGGTATTATCACTAATAAAAATCAACTAATGAAAAGAGCTCGACTCTGAAAGTTGTTTGAGGCCAGGAAGGAGGCAGCAAGTGCTTTTAAACTCATATTTTACTTGCAAACACGACGACCCCACCTGAAGTCAGTGCCAGCCGTGGTCCATGCAGGTAACAGCGGTGGGGCCGGTAAGGTGGGATTTTGGGGGGCGATGCAGAGGGAAAATTAATCATTTCCGCTGTTAGCTGCACGGACCACGGCTGGTCAGCACCTGGTGCAGGCGCACTGCCCTAGAGCCACCCTACTCAAGGGTCCTGTGACTCAGTGACTGAGTCACTGTCACTATATGGTGTGCTGCTTCATAGGCCTGCCTGCAAGACTGGAGGTGAACTTCAGAATGAATCATGGCGGACAGGCCTTCAAGGTTAACCCACACTTGCCACTGCTAGGGTCCATCTGCTGGTGCTAAGACACTAGGGCTATTAAGATCTTGCGGGGCTTTCTAAGGTCTAGCTTGGGAATGTGCTCCCTCAGGGGGAGTGGTCTGGTGGACTGGCCATGAAGGCTGAACCTGGTTCCCTAGTTCCAAATTCAGCAGCTCTGACCATAGTGCCACATCCTCTCCCCTACTGAACACCATACTGCCACACTGAGGGAAACTTGCACCGTTATAAACACCTCGATGTGACTCAATTCAAATTACGCACTAGACGAGCAATATGCTGCCTAAAAAAAATTTACATCCTAGAAAAAGCAAACACTCATAGGGAATACAAGATTAAGTAAAACATGTGAAATGTAGGAAGGAACAAAAAGGCGGTATTATCATCAATAAAAACAACGAATGAAAAGAGCTCGATGTGAGGGTCTTTTCAAAGCCTTCACTAAACCCTTCCATTTTTAGCTCCTCGGGGTCTGGACCAGACACTAGCTAAGCACCGAAGCCGGTAACGCAAGAAGTCAAAAATAAACTCCTTAACCCGGAGCAACAGCCCAAAGAAACAATTCCAGCAACTCACAGAAACATCCCTATATCTCAACAGGCTTTGAAAGACCCACCCCCTGTTTCTTACCAGGTTTCCTCCGCTCCTGTCCGGGGGCTTCGCCTGTCACAGATGCGCCTGTGCTGGCGGTTGCTAGGTTACTACATGCGCAACTCAAAAGTACGTCAGAATGGTGGCAGTGACGCCTCACAGCTCGTGACGACACGGGCCACCAAACAATCGCCGGACACTTTGGCCCAATTCAAACGAAGAATGAGAGAATTTACTATGAAGACAGTAGGCAGCAGCCAAACTCAACAGAAAGTATGACTAGTTTGTTTCGATAAAAAGCAAATAGTCCTTACATTATGCAGTTAAAGGTGCACGAGGAGTGGTTAGTACCAGTACATTTGCCAAAGTTTTGGTTGCTGTTCAGATTAACACATAAGTATTGCAGAATCATTTTGTCTGGTTTTTATTAGCAATCCCGAATTCAGAAGTCACATCTATTTAAATAGTTTGCACAGTAAAACAGATCCAATTTAACGGGAACCAGCAGAGAAATAAAGCCAAGGTGAAAAAAAGAATAATGTCCCCTTATGAGTTAATTGTAAATTCGAAATGGAGCGCGAACAACATTTGCATCTGATCTCGGATTCTGAGCTGAAGGAAAATTGAAAACTGACCCAGGGTCTTTTCACCTCGCACATTTATTCAAACATTAAGAGTAGGAATTTCGGAGGGTGGATATCAGAAATGTGGAAAATATGAAATTTTAACAATCCTTTAGCCCCCGTGCTGACATGCGGAACTCAGAATAGAATGACCACTGTAATAGGGCTGCTGCGTGTGGCAATTAGCGCGCTGCGGCGGCCGCAATTAGGACGCGACTCATGTGTTTAATTTCGTCGCGTGGTCCCGACTGCCCAAGCCGGACCACGCCCCTTTATTTTATACATACACGCGGCCTCATGGGCCAGCGCTAATACATGATCTCGGAGCCTGGGTAGACTGAACCGCTACCCCGCTGGAGAACATTACATTCCTTCCAACCTTTATTAAACATAAACAAACATCAACATGTTGATCTGTTACCAGTTCCAGGTGGGCCGTCTGCTCTGAGCTCCTACCCAGTCGCAGGCCACTGTCCGCTGCGAGTCTTTATTTCTTCACACCATGAAGACCGCCAGATGGGAGGAGGGCTCCTCAGGCCGTATCTGGAATGCTCTCCCCCGTGATGACGATAGGGACGGGGCCACTTCCAGCAAGACCCTGCCCTCCGGGGATCTCCCTGGGGAGTTGGAAAGTCCTCCTTCCGGAGTTTCGAGCGGTGATGGTGTTCCTAGGTCCGACCTGTCCGACTCATTCATGGGGATAGTTCCTTGGCCATCTTCTACCTCCTCAGCCACTCTCCGATGACTTTGACCAGCCTCCATACTATCCAGCATCGTAAGGTTGGGAGTTCCAGCATGGACCTTTTTGAAAAACTATACATTCCGTGTGAGTTCTTCTGTTCCTCTCTGGGCTGTTACCATTGTGCCCGTTCGGCGAATCACTGTCCACGTACGCTGCTCAAATGGAAGACGGAATTTGCTCCCTGGGTGTCTGTCTTTGACATAGACCACGTCCCTTTCTTGGATGGTTGACGCTCTCGCTCTTCGGTTGACACTGGCCTGGTCGTTGGTGCTGGTCCTTTTGGCTAGGACCCTTGTAGTGTCAATCTGGGAGGGGGCCCAGTTTGGGTGATGGGGAATAGTGTCTCTCACCACTCGACCCATACTTGCTGGTCCCGGTGCCCTCTCTGTCGTGAGATGAGGTGTCAATCTGTATTCCCTCAGGAAACTATAGCTGGCTCTCTCCAGGGGTGCTTCTTCAGTATGCGCAATGCGAATGTCTTTGTTGAGAGTGTGCATGAACCTCTCTACTTCCCCGTTTGCTTGGGGCCACCGCAGTGTCACTTTCCGATGTTGGATGCCCCAAGATTTGAGATAGTTAGCAAATTCTTGTCCTTGAAAGGGCGAGCCATTATCCGTCTTCGCCACCTCAAAGATTCTGTGAGTTGCAATAATCTTCTCTACTTTGGTGATTACTTCTGTGGCTGTTTGACCTCCAACGATTTCTATCTCGGGGTATTTCATGTACTCATCGATGACCATCAAGGGCATAGCGCCCATCCGGAAGATGCCCAAAATCTATACTGATGCACTCCCATGGTTGTTGGGGGCTGCCTTCAGTGATGAGGGGGTGAGGACAATCCGGTTGGCCTGACACCTGGCACCATCTGCATGTTCTAACCGTCTGCTCGACCATTGGGTCCATCCCCGGGAACCACACTTTCGCTCTTAGCCGACCTTTGCTTCACCATGCCCTGGTGCCCTTGGTGTGCGAGGTCCACCGCTTGTTGAGCAAGGCTTGACGGGATCACCAGTCGCGGACCTCTAAGCAGGCACCCACTGCTGTCGACAGAGAGTTCGCCCTTGATCCGCATGATCGCCTCGAGTATGGCCTTCGCTTGGGGTGTTCGTCGGGTCATCGTGGTCTGAATGGGGCTAGTTGCAGACACTCGTCATTCTGGGTGGCTTCCACTAGAGCTTCAAAGCTTATCGGAAGTGGTTCAGACCTTTCCGTTATGAAACTGAGGTATTCCTCGGTGTCCTCGGCATCCTCTTCCTCTGCTTTGGTTGCGGCCCTCGGATGTCTCGAGAGGTAGTCGGCTGGATTGGATGAGCCTGGTTTGTACTCTACCCGGTAGTCATACCCCTGCAGTTGAAGGATCCATTTCTCTATCGTTGGGGGAGGTTTTGATGTGGATCCTTGAAATAATGGTATGAGGGGCTTGTGGTCTGTGGAGACTGTAAATGGGTGTCCATACATGTAGACGTGGAAATGCCGACAGGCCCAGTGGATGGCGATGGCCTCTCTTTCTATCTGGGAGTAGCGATGTTCCGTGTCCATTAGGGAGCGGCTCGCGTAGGCAACCGGAGCCCATTTGTCATTGCGTTGTAGCTGTGTGAGCACTGTCCCTAGCCCATAAGGACTGGCATCAACGGCGACATTGGTGGGCCGGGCCGGGTCAAAGTACGACAGCGTGGTGCCAGCCGAAAGGGCTGCTTTAGTGTCTTTAAAGGCTTGTTCTTGGTCGGGCCCCACTGCCACGTGGTGTTGGACTTCGTCAGCTCCCTGAGGGGCTTCGTGATGTTGGTTAAATCCGGGATTAAACGCCCACAGAAGTTTACCATCCCTAGGAAACTCCGTACTTCCGAGATGTTGAAGGGTGCCGGGGCTTCCTGAATGTCTCGCACCTTGTCGGGGTCTGGGGCTACTCCTTTGTCCGAGAATGTGTAGCCAAAGAAACTGATTTTGTTCTTCAAGAACTGCCACTTTTCTTTGTGCAGGGTGAGTCTGGACTCTTTGATTCGTTGGAGAACGCTGCAAAGTCTTCGGTGGTGGTTGTCTACTGTCGAGGCGTATACTAATAGGTCATCACTCACATTCAAAACCCCTGGGAGTCCGCTGAGGACTTCTCTGATGGTGTTCTGAAATACTTCAGCGGCACTCGAGATCCCAAAGTTGAGACGCTTGTATCGCCTGAGGCCGACGTGGGTTGTGAATTTAATGATTAATCGAGAGTCCGGATGTAGGGGCAATTGGTGATATCCTGAACGTAGGTCTATCTTCAAGAACCACACTGCGCCGTTCAGTTCCCCCAGAATGTCATCGATGGTGGGGGTTAAGTGGCGCTCCCTTTTTACAGCTGCTTTTGGGAGGCGCATATCGGCACAGATGCGGACCTGCCCTGGCTGTTTTGGTTTTCTTGCCACCACGATCGGGGACACCCACGGAGTAGGCCCGTTGACCTTCTCTATTATCCCTTGTCTTCCAGCTCTTCTTCGAACTTTTCTCGTAGATGGAATGCTATGCGCCTGTGCCTCAGCGCTACCGGTTGGACTGACGGGTCAATATGGAGAGAGACCTCTTTCCCTTTCAGACATCCAATTCCCTTGAAGAGGTTGTCGAATTCCTCCATGATGGCCGCTAGTTCCTCTTCTTGGACCGTGAGAGCAAACAAGATCAGCTTCAGCTCTTCTGCTGTCTGGCCGCTTATCAGCATTCAACTTCCTTCTTTGGTCACGCACACTGTGGTGGGGATCTTGAGGTCTTGATGCCTAAGTTACGTTTTGAAACATCCCAGGAGTGGGATGGGTGTCTTCTGTCCGTAGGCAAATACTCAAATCTTTGCTTCGCGCAAGGGTGGGCGTGGACTTAATTGGTTGGATATGTTGGCAGCCATCAGTTCGATCGAGGCCCCTGTGTCTATGGTGGCCCATACGTCTTGGTGGTGAATCTTGAGTCTGCACTTTGAAAGCCGCCGTCCTTTCCGTGGTGGTTGATCCACTGCGAATACATAATGGACGGAGCAATCTCCTGTGTCGTTGTCCATATCTTCGCTGTCTTGCGTTTCAGCTATGGTCTGTGCCGTTTCTTTCCAGGGCTTTGATGACCTGCATACCGCCGCAAAATGGATCATCCACCCGCAGGCCGTGCACCGCTTTCCTCCCGCTGGGCAGTCTTGCATGCGATGGGGCGTGCCCCAACAGTAGCCACATTCTTTCTTTCTGTCTTGGGGACGCTTTCCCGGGCTTTGGCGCGACTTGGCTTTCACCACGTTCACCTTCTCCGCCATGTTCACCTGTTCCCTCTTGAAGGGGCGGTGGAGGGCGGCCTCCATGTGGGATGCTCTGGCCTTCGACAGTTCTTTTGATCGTCCCAAGGTGAGGATGTCAAACCAAGGACTTGCCGGACTCCCAGAGGATGTTCTCTCTGAGCTTTGATGAGTAGCAGCCTTGTATTATCTGGGCCCTGATCTCCTCTTGTTCATCCTGGAAGCCGCACATGCTGGCGAGCTCCTTCAAAAGCCCATGGAATGTATCCAATGACTCTTCCGCTTCCTCTCTGGCCTAGCGAAAAATGAATCTTTCATAGTCTCTGTTCGCCATCGGCTCAAAGTGCGCTGTAAGAGTGTTGAACAGCGTCACGTACGTTTTGGGGGTAGCCTCTACTATTGTTTTGTATATGCGGTGTATGTCCTTGCCCCCTAGGTGGAGGAGGAGTGCCCTGCACCTGTTGCGAACTATACCTGGCCCTTTAAAATAGATCTGGAGATGGTCAGTCCAGTCTCTCCATCGAGGGGCAAGGGAGAAGGGGGCACCGTCCACGACGAAGGGCTCGATGGCCGGGATCGACGCCATCCTGACACAGATGTGGCACACCTTGCGGCACGTGCACTGCCGTGCTTCTGAACTGGGGTGGTAGCCGCCTGGCCGAGGTCGATTGTGGCAAAGCTGGGCCTTGTCGCCGCGTGTCATGGTCACTTAGCCTGCCTTCTTCACCACCTTCCTCCAGGGGGGGCTGGGGGCCAGCCACGTGCGTGGACACTAGCGGAGAGGCTGAGGGTGGATCACTTGCCCAAACCTAGGTACTCACAGTGGTTGTAGGGCCTCTACTATTGGCAGTAGGCTTGCGCTGCTTGGCTGGTTCTTCATGTGGCTGCAGGGCCTCGAGGATAGGTAGCAGGATGGCTCACGGTGTGGCTGCAGGGCCTTATCACCTGGCACAGGCCACTTAGAGTAACCAGCTGAACAATGAAACGGCGTGGGCTCAACACCGCCTCATCGCCAGTGTAATAGGGCCGCTGCGCGATGTAAACAGCGTGCTGCGGCAGCCGCAATTAGGACACGACTCATGTGTTTCATTTTGTCGCGTGGTCCCGACTGCCGAAGCCGGGCCACGCCCCTTTATTTTATACATATGCGCGGCCTCATGCGCCAGCGCTAATACGTGATCTCCGAACGTGGGTAGACTGAACCGCTACCCCGCCGGAGAACATTACAACCACCTCACTCCAGGACCTTACGGACACTCTCTGCAGTCCTGAACTCCTCACCTATAATCATTGACTTTAGGTATTAGTCTCAATTGCTCCAGTGGAAGCAAAACATGACTACAACACCCAGACTGCATTAGTTTGCCACATACAATTCCAGGACTGGAAGCAATTTCCATTTATGACCTGGAGCAAGATGGTCAACCTAACTCGGAATAGGGTGGTAAAATAGACATAGAAAATAATTCCACAACGTGCTGCAGCCGTGTGTCTCCAAAGCGCTTTAGGGACCTCAGTTCATGTCAAACTCACAATTAAGGGCTGATTATCCAGGCCAAATAAAAACAACATGAAAAAAAAAGAAAACTTGCAGAGTTTCCAGTAAAAGCCATCATCAACCAAGAGTAAAATTAATCTTGCCAGGCTCCATGTCGAGATAAGATGTTGATGACCGTAAGAATGTGGTGCACCAATGTGGTAGCAAGTTTCCTAAAGTTCCTGCATTTCATATCGATAAGAAAGATCACAAGCAGCATAATGGGGTCAAAAATGAGGTGTCAGGAGGGTACTCAGGGCTGGCTTTCAGGCGGTGTGACCGGTGCAGTTGCACATGGCTCCAAGGTCAGGGGGCGCTGTGTTTAGAAATAACATAAGGGTATAAAAGCACCTGCTGCAGAGTTCCTTGTGGGTTCAGCAGTTTTCACACAACAATACAAATGTCAAGATAACTCTGATGATTTATGTTCCTGCTGGACAAAGATCAAAGTTTTGTCAAATGGCAGTATTGACTCATCATACATTAGCGCAGTGTGTTAATATGCCTGTTGCAAAGGACGTGCATCATGCTGATCACAGAACTGTAGTATATGTGGATAGCTCAGTCAGTTACTGCTTTTATCACACAGATCCTTTTTTATTTGCAGTTCATAAGTTGCAATCCTAATATAGCAAAGTGACCTATGAACTGTCATCAAAGCGCTGCATGCAAACTGCATGGTATAGGTTACAACGTTTTGTTTCTTTCCCCAGTCTTTCATTATCCTATTGTTAATAAAAATAGTAAGTTTGGGTAGAAATTAGGCCTGGGCGGAAAAATTCACTCTACTTGTGGAGCTAGCGGAATTCGGGAAGTCGGTGAAATACATTCTTATTAATAATGCCAGCCTCAACCACTGTAGTGTTTTAAATCCTGAGTTTATTCTTCTCCAGACCAAACGCTCCTAAAATATACTGCCTACTGGTATGGATGACATGAGACTCCTACACTTTGAAATCCTCAATGCCTTATGTAACATTTTCTACAGACTGATTTACACCCGCATGATTCATTGTATCTGTATAATGTGTGTGTGTAGTGCCCTGACTCCTTACACTGATATGAATAACTCTTTAAAATAAATGAAATGCACGTGAGGGAGAGGCTATAGATGTATGAGGGGCACTGGGGTGGCCCCAAAAAGATTGTCGCACCAGGTGCCCCCAGCGCTGGAAAGCGGTCCTGTGGGTCTTGTAATGACATACAAAAACTCCGAAATCTCGGATAGAGGACCTAGTAGTCGGGGTAGATTTTCGCTCAGTTTGAGCTTGAAGATCCGGTACAGAAGGAAAAATGTCCTTTCTTCAGTCCCCTCACTCACCGGGGTTTTCCCACAGTGACATGCTTCATCATTGGGGCCATCTCAACCCGCTGCGGGTTGAGGCATGCTACGACTTGCATAATACGTGGGAGCACTTTTGTGAGGAACTATGTGTGGTGCAGTGGTGTATGTGGAGTGGAGTGACTTAAAAATATCTAACTAGTGGGCGAATTAACTTTATTCTTTCTCCTAGTTGATATGTTAAAAATGGGGTTGGTCTCTAGGGTACCTGGTTTCAATGAGTCAGGGGGCCCTAGTAGAGGTCAACATGTTTTGAGCTACCCCAGTGCTCTTCTTCAGGACGACACAGGGTCCAGCCCTGTGTGTACCACTCCAAAGGTGCAGTGAAAAAGTGACTGAAGATGCTAAATAATAAGCAAAAGGTAAACTATACATACAACACTTAATAGGTCATGTAGTCTGACCATAAATAGGTCATGCGGTTTTTATTTAAAAGGCAAAGCTTTGCCTCATGGTCAGTCGAGGGGGCGTGAGAGGGTTCCAACTTGAATTAGTGGTTTCTTAAGTTATCAGTGCATAGATGACAGTTTCCCTTGCTGGGATAGGGAGAACAGGGAGGAACTTGTTTAGAGACTTCAAGGTGCCGAAGCATAACCCCGTTAGCTTTTTAATCTGAGGGCTAAAGCTCAGCCTCTCATCGAACCAGATCCCTAGGTATTTTGTGGGTTGGCCATCGGGGGAAGGCATAGGGGACTCTTCTGGCCAGAACGAGTTCAAAAACTGCGTGGGAAAGTTCCTGAAGAAAAGGATCTCCGTTTTTTCCTCGTTGCATTTTAACTGGGCGGAGGAGAGACTTAAGTTAGGATTTTGTCTTAAGTTTGTCTTAAGTCTGTCTTAAGTCTCTCTTAAATCTGTGTTAAGTTTGTCTTAAGTCTGTTCTGTCTTAAGTCTGTCTTAAGTTTGTCTTAAGACAAACTTAAGACAAAATCCTAACTTCTGTGAATACCAAAAGTAGTAAGTTTAGGATTTTGTCTTAAGTTAGTTCTGTGAATCGGCCCCGGAGACTTTGAAGACTGTAGGTCTAGAAAAACCTAAAGAACAGCGAAAAACCTTCCGCCCCTCCCAACTGCGTTATTCCTCTCAGAGGTTCCAACGATCTCAAGGATGTCAGTTCAATCAACAACAGCAGTTTCAGCAGTCCTTTCAGCCGTTTCAGAAATGCCAGTCACAAGGACGGTCCAACCAGCAGTCTGCACAAGGGAACAAGGCCCCTGCTGGTTCCAAGCCCTGAAGGGTTACTTCCCCCTCTTCCGTTACCCACTCAGGTGGGGGGGAGACATTCAAAATTATCTGGCAGAGTGACAGAAAATAACTCAGGACAATTGGGTGCTGAATATTGTTTGCAGTGGATACTCGCTACGTTTCACAAACCCTCCTCCGTCGATTCCTCCAACTCGCTCGCGCTACATGCTATGCGAGTTACAGAGGGAGGCAAACATCCTCTTACAGAAAAGGGCGATAGAACCGGTTCCTCTTGTACAGAGAGGAACAGGACTGTATTCGCGGTTCTTTCTAGTCCACAAGAAAGACAAGAACGAGTTCAGACCCATCCTCGACTTGCAACAGACAAACAAATGGGTTCGCAGAGAAAAGTTTCGGATGTTGTCCTTGCATCAAATCTACCCTCAACTTCATCAGGGAGACTGGCTATGCGCAATAGATCTGCAAGATGCATATTTTCACATGCCCATAGCGAGGAAACATCGCAAGTTCCTGCGATTCACTGTAGGCAACAACCACTATCAATATTCTGTGCTTCCCTTCGGCCTGAAGTCAGCGCCCCAGACATTTTCCAAATGCATGGCCGTAGTTGCTGCACATCTAAGGAAGAACAAGGTGTTCGTCTACCCATATCTAGACGACTGGCTGATCAAGGCAGCTACATCTCACGAAGCGCAAATGCATTTCAAACAGACTTCCAATCTCCTTCTGCGTTTGGGCCTCCACATCAGCCTCAGGAAGTCTGTCTCGACTCCTGTCCAATGTCTACAGTACCTGGGAGCCACCATCGGTACACGCACGGCAAACGTGTGTCCTTCGGAGGAGAGACGCTTATCGATCTTTTGGAAGGCTCAGGCTCTCATGACCATGCCCTCCCCGACGGTGAGGAAGGTATCTTCTCTCCTGGGTTCCATGGCCTCCTGTATCTTCCTCACTCCAAATGCATGACTCCATATGAGACCCCTGTAAGACTGTCTGGAGGATCAGTGGGACCAGAGACTGGGGGATTGGGAAGACAGGATTCAGCTGTCGCAGCAGGCTCTCCAGTCCATCCGATGGTGGTGTTCTCCCCACAATCTCCTCCGGGGGATTTCCTTCCACAAGGAGATACCGATGCAAACCATAGTGACGGATACCACCGTCAGATACAGGGCACATGGTCCCGGAAAGAGGCAACGTACTACATCAACTTCCTGGAACTTCGAGCAGTTCATTTGGAGCTGAAAGCCTTCCAGCCGTTGTTTCACACCAGTTCCATGATTGTCCAGACGGACAATACGACAACAATGTTCTACCTCAACAAGCAGGGGGCTTGAGATCTCGAGCGTTATCTCGGGAAGCCCAGACCATCTGGAAATGGCTATTGGTCACCGCAACTCACCTCCCAGGTATTCAAAATGCTCAGGCAGACGCTCTCAGCAGACTCATTCAAGAAAATCACGAATGGGTCTTAAACGACGAAGTGGTGCAAGACATCTTCGGAAGATGGGGTACTCCAGAGGTCGATCTGTTCGCTACCATGGAAAACAGCAAATGCTGTGACTTCGCCTCCAGGCTTTACCATCCCGGGACTCTGGGGAATGCACTGTGGATCAACTGGTCGGGCAGTTTTCTCTACGCTTTTCCTCTAATTCCCCTGATCCCGACAGTACTGATCAAGCTCTCACAATCATGGGCCAAGATGATCCTCATTGTTCCGGAGTGCCCCTGTCAGTGGTGGTTCCCAGACCTACTCCACCGGTCTCTCCTGCCACATCTTCGTCTTCCATGCCGGCCGGACCTTCTAACGAAGTTCGGCGGACAGATGGTGCACCCCAATCTCTCGTAGTTGAATTTGGCGGCATGGCTCCTGAGGTAGTACAGTACGGACATTTGAATCTCCCTCGGGACTGTATGGAGATATTGAAGGAGGAAAACGGCCATCTTCATGCACTTCCTATGCATATACATGGAATAGATTTTGCATCTGGTGTGCGTCTAAGAATGTGGATCCTACCTCCTGCAAGGAAGATGTTATCCTTCCTTACTTGCTACACTTGGCTCAATCTGGCCTTCAGTTTCATTTGATTAAAGTTCACCTGGCAGCTTTAACTGCTTATAGGAAATGTCCTTCACAAACTTCCTACTTTAAAATCCCAGTCATCAGAGATTTTCTTGAAGGATTGAAAAAAGTGTTTCCTCCCATTAGGCGTCCTTCGCTCAATGTGGTTCTTTCTTGACTGATGAGGGAACTGTTTGAACCCATTCATAAGGCTTCTCTTCAGCATCTGTCTAGGAAGACGGCTTTCCTTGTGGCCATAACATCTGCCCGTAGGGTTAGCGAACTTCAGGCACTCAGTTGTAAAGAGCCGTATACTGTTTTTCATTCCTCTAAGGTAGTTATGAGGACTCAGCCTAAGTTCCTCCTGAAGTAGTTTCAGAGTTTCATGTGAACCAAACTATTACATTGCCTACATTTTTTCAGAATCCCTCTTCTCCTGCTGAGAGGTCGCTTCATTCCCTTGATGCCAGGAGGGTCTTGAAGTTCTATTTGGACAAGACTAAGGATATTCGTAGATGAGACCAGTTATTTGTAAACTATGGCTCTGTCCGGACTGGTCTAGCTACCTCCAAACAATCCATTTCTAGGTGGATTGTTTTCTGTATTCAGCTATGTTACCAGAAAGCCAAAAGACTCTTGTTAGTAAGCCTAGGGCTCACTCTACCAGAGGTAAAGCAGCTACAGCGGCTTTACTTCGTAACATACCTATTTCGAAAAACTCCAGTTCTCTTGTATGGGTATTTCTGTGATAGTCATAAGCAACCCGCCCGCCTTCCCGGTGGCATAAACAGACGTACCCGGGACTCAGCAGGCATTGCTACTCTACGCCTTCAAAAAGAACTGAAAGTTACTGCCTCTGGCTGTGCATCATGGGATACCGGGGGTCTCTGGAGAGTCTTAAAGACACGGTATACATTTGCAGACACATAATGGCAGCCTATAGGGGCTTCTCTGTCCAACCCTTTCATCTCTATCAAAAGTTTTGTGAAGGGGAGTTTTCTATGTGTTGAAACTCAGTAGCATTACTAAACTTAAAAGTTAACTGGCTATCTTTTTTCACTTCAAGATGAAGCAATGGCCAGTGTAGCTTAGTTAGTTAGGCTGTGTTATTGTCTTTTTATCTCTTAAGTGTCTATGTAGGCCTTCCTGAAGAAAGGCAGAAGATGACAACTAAAGAAGATATATCTAATGAAGTGCTCTGGGGTCCACGCACATGGGCGGGACTATTCACATGATTATGGCTATCACGGAAATACCCCTACAAGAGAACTGGAGCTAATGGTAAGAAACTACTCCTTCTGTTGAGTTAATGAGGAGAGTAATGTTGGGAAGTGACAATCAAAAGTGGAGAGGTGCAGGTCAGTGGCCTGTATGAGAATGTTTCCTGTTCTGAAGATGGAAATTGTAAGTTCTCCTTTAAAGGTGGGGGAGGCAGTTGTGGAGATTTTTTCGCCATAAGGCATATTTACTGACAAAGCAGAGGGAATCGCCATCCGGCGGGCGGAAACGTTGGGGCTCAGGAAGATACCTATAGAGACACAATGGAAGGGGCTGCTCCAGGCCTTACTGCAGACAGAGAGGGACCGTCCTGCGGGGCAACCTGAGAATGAGGGAGGCGTGTCTGCAGTGAACGACGGATAGCTCACCGGTCAACCTCTACAATACCATGTACGCGCACATACATCATCTCACACCTTAGGTAAACGTCCCTGCGGTCAGTGAGTGGAGTTGGCGGTCCCGGTCGTGCCGCGGGACGGCACGGTGGGGATGGGGGAGGGTATGGGGGTACAAGGTGAGGGACGATCACACAGAAGTCGGTCTATGGTGCTGTTATTGGTTTTAAGTTTTGTTTGTTTTTACCTATGACATCTGTTCAATTACCCATACTGAATAATCCGAATAGGCTCTGTACAATACAATAACAGAACTACATCGCTGATGCATGGTGTCTTTTACTCTTGTTGGAACGGACTAACTGTTGAAGTTCAACTTGTAACTGAGTCAATGATGTCATCGATATGCATGTTAGTTTGAACACCTGCCCAACTGTAATGCCTACTTGAGATCGATGGATGGTTCAATATATGGTCGGCTTTACATATTGTTATTTGTCTGTCATGAAGCTGTAAACCATGGAATTAATAATAAAAACAGATTTAAACAAAAACAAATAAGGGATATTTACTGACTTGGTGACTAGAAAGTGAAGAAGGAAGGTGTTTTTCCATTTTGTCGGGCGATTAGTGTGAAAGATGAAGTTAGTTTTCGTCTTGCTGTTAGTCGCAGTGTGGTAGTTATCAACAATAAGTGTTTCCGGGTGCTGTTTTAAAGTTCTGTGTTTGAAGTTCTTTTTAGCATTATTGGTCAGGTTTTCTGGGTAGTTTACGGACCATGAGTTAGGCCCGTAATGTACGAGTTTAGAGTTCCGGGTGGGGTTTAGTGCGTGCAGAGTTAACGATTGAGAGTTCTGGTTCTATATGAATTGAAGGGAGGGGAAGATTGTTGGTGTAGAAAAGAGTAAGCCTACCAGGTAGCGTCAGATCTTAATGAGGCTGCACGATGGCTCTATGTTAGTGTAGAGGAGTAAGTCTACAAGGTAGTGACAGGTTTTAATGAGGCCCCCAAGGTGGAGCTCCCGGCTAAGTCAAGAGTTAGGGTTTCCTCACCTAGTACCAGGAAGGTCCTTGTGCCCCGAACTGCGAGCATTAAATTATCAACAGGTTCGGGGATTCCTTCGTCTGCGACGCCGATGGTTGAACAGACTCACAGCGGCAGCATCACCCACAAGGTGGGCTAGGAACTAACACCAAATGTTGAGCAGCCACAAGAACTGTTGTCTGGCTAAAGGGCAGTACTCCTGTCTCCATTTTCGCACTAATCTTTTGCACTGTTGTTTCTGAGCTTTCAGAGCGCAGGAGAACCATGGTTCAGAAGGAGGGTTCTAGGGCCTGGTGGATCCCTTTAGTGACATTTTGTAGGGCTTCATTCGTATTAGTGCCTATAGCTGGATGTGATTCTGCTAGAGGAAGACTGAAGAGCGCCGGGTCAATTCTATGGGTTGGTATCCTTTGGTGGCCGAAGCAGAGCCGAGCTACCTTGGGTTTATTTTGGACTTGCAAGGAGAAGTGGATCAGGAAATGATCCGACCAAGTTTTCGGTAGGGGATGCTCAACTGTAATAGGGAAGTTGGAACAGATCAAGTCCAGCATATGTCCACCCCGGTGGTGGGGTGAACTAACCCATTGTTGAAGCTGGGTGAGTCTCAGGGAGTCAAGAAACTCCTGAGTGTCCTCTTCTTCACCGACGTCCATATGAATGTTGAAGTCCCAGAGGAGGACAAAGTGAGAGTATTGTACAGCAAACAGGATAATTAACTCATGCAGAGTTTTGAGGAAGGAGCCGGCAGGGCCAGGGGGCCTATAAATCAAAATACCTCCCAACGAGAGATGGGGGAAATGGTAATGCAGAAGTCAAGGGCTTCTCCATCCCTTTGCTCCCTTATCTCGTTACGCTGGGAATTCCAATTATCCTTAAATATCACTGCCACTCCACCCCTCTTCCTGATTGTTGAGCAACTCTCGAAATTTTAAAGCCATCTGGAATGGCTAACTCAATCACTGGGCTAGAGTTTTCGGTTAGCCAAGTCTCACTGATGAAAAGCATGTCAATGTGAGCATCAATAAGCAGATCATAGATATCCTGTGAGTGTTTAGCGATCGAGGGCGCATTAATCATGGCTGCTCTTATTGTGTGCTCCTTATTTCCATCACTAGGGGCATTAGTAAGGGGAGGGATGTGAGTAGGCCTTGGGGATAGGCAGAATTTACAAAGATTGCATATTGAGGTCATATGAGTGGTGACATCCCACCTAGCAGCCCCACTGCACACCGAGGGGTCGAGTGATAGCAATTCATCCCAGCCAAACAATATACGCACTGGCTAACTGATTTCCCAAAATTGTCTTGCTTGGTATCCTAGATGTATTTGGTGGCCCCAGGGGTGACAGAACCTTGGTCAGCCTGGGAGCTCTACTGGCGAAATGGGACATCGCAAAACCCTTGAAAGCGATAGATGCCCCCCCCCCCCCCACTGTGGGAATGGTGGTCGGGTGGGTATGGACAAATGTGCAAAATTAGAAGAACCAACATATACAGCACGCATATTCCCCCCAAAATTCTCCAGAATCTAGGGGAAATGGTGGGTATATTACAGACTGAATGGGGAGAACAAATGAAAAGGATGGGTAAGGAATTAATTAAAAAAAGGAGTATTGTCATTGGCTCCAGAGAGTTCCTTGTGTGGGACTGCAAATGATGAGTGCAATGTGTGCCATTTTTCTTAAAAGCAATAAAATGTTCCTATGAAAAAAGAGAAGTTTAAATACTCAATTAGGGTGGGTGAGGAAGCAACAACTTGGTGGGGAGGATGAGCAACACAGAGTATAGAGGGCCGACATTTGAGAAGGGAAGTAGCACAAGAGAGACAGAGCAGGAAAACACATGCACTCACTTGGAATGTTGAAAGAAAAGGTAGTTCACTGAATGTGAGCGGGGGAAGGTTGCAAGTGACCCAATTAAAAGAGTGGTAAATAATCTATGCTCCAAGGCAAGTTATGGACAAACACCAAAAGAGGAAGAACAGCCATTGATTAAAAAGCTAGCAAATGAGATTGACAAGAAAGCGAACCAAAGGTGGGCACTGGACTGACTCAAAACCCACTGTCATTTATGGTATAGTACAGTATGGTTCATTGACCTGGTGGTACCACAAGCAATTTTTCTGCGCCAAGCTGCGCCATTTTTAAACTGCAGAGATACGCCGTATTAACAAGAATATGGCGCATCCCTGTGCTCACCCCTGTGCCGGCGCTAAGAAAAGCTGCCTTGCGCCAATGCAGGCGTCCTTCCTGCACAAAAACAATCATTAATTGCATTTTGCTCCTTCTATGCACACATAGAAATAGCAAAAAACTAGGAGACATAAAAGATCCTTGTAAATCTGGAACAGTGTCAAAAAGTCGTGGAGCAAAGGCTCATAATGTGTACCACAAACACACAATGCACTCACTGTTTACAGAGCGCCCATTTCACTGCACAGGACTCCGAGCCGTAGTACACATGTGCCCACAAAATCCCACTCTACACCTTCACGCCTCACAGTGCAGAAAGCACACCTCGCTCATCATGCAACACACAAGCCTCACTATGCACAAGCTCACACTGAACCACGAGCACTCGAATACTACGCTCTCACTGTTTACAAGATGCCGTCCGGTAGTGCACTCTGCACCAAGTACACGCACTCTACTCGACACCAGCACCCATCACAGTCACAGTGCAGAGAGCACACCGACCCTCGCTCACAGGCCTCACTCACTTTGCACAGCTTTCACAGTGTTCACTCAACCCCCCCCCCCCTTCGGCAGCCCACGCTGCACTCCCCGTTATTTACATCACACCCACTGCACACCCTCTTACCAGCTGTGCGCTGCACACTCCTCACTGTTTACACGGCTCAGTGCGCACATCACAAGCATGCTGCTACCTCATTGCCGAGCCCGGCCGCCCGCCCTGGGGCTCGCGACAAATGTAAAGCCAGTGCTTTAAATAGGAAATTAGAAGTGCCGGTACTCACTAATTAGACTGGGTGGGTAGTTAGGGGCGTGTCTAGGGGCGTGGCTGTAAGCCAGAAATTTAACAATAGCCACATAAGTAAGCTTTAATGCAAATGCTCTGTCATGTAAAGCGCTTAAATGCCCATGGGCCAAATTCCCTGGTTAAGGGAGTTGTCCAGAATCACAGGATGATGAGCCGACGTGGGTATTCGACCCTGGTTCTTCAGTTCAACTCTCAGCACCTCTGACCATATCCTCATTCTTGTTGGGATGCCAATGAGAACCAGAGCGCAACTAGAGTCAAATTTCGGGGGAGGGTTGGGGCTGATTCTTCCAGCAGTATGCAGAGTGGAGCTGCAGGGGATCTAAGAAGGGGTGAGAAACAACAAAAGCCTCGTTAAAGAGCAATTGGTCTTTTAAAGACCTGTGAAATACTCAGGTGCGGCTGTGTGTGCTCCCGGGAAGCTGTCTCCGCCGGGCTGACACACACGATGGGGGAGGGGGAGGGGTGTCTGAAGCCCTTTGATCCCAATGGGCGTTGCGTGCCTGATAAGAACCTAACACTGCAGGAGCAACCCAGCGCAGAAATACACAGGCTGTTGCCAGCCAGAGCAGCACATAAACACGCACCATCTGAAAGGGGTAATTTTCAGTTTTTGCGTTGCACGTACCCGTACTTCAGGGCCTGAGCCCTGCTGCTTCATGGAGTACCGGTACTCCCCTTGCCCGAAAATAAGTTCCGGTACTCAGGGGGAGAAAACTGAGAAGTGCCGGTACTAAGTACCGGTGAGTACCAGCCCATTTAAAGCACTGTGTAAAGCTTTATATTGTTCCCATCCCTTGGGCTGTGGGTGCTTGGCAAGGGATATGGCAAAGCTGGTGCCTGGCACTTCTTTGGTGTGTGTGCCGTGGAGCCTGCGCCTGGACGGGGCTGTGCCATGTGACGTGCCTTCAACAGCGTGGAGCTGTGCCTACACGTGCCCGTGGGCAGCGCTGACACCAGCCAGTGTTTAGCATAGAGCTGTGCATAATTGTGTCTTTGCCTTCCTGGCTTCTGAACCTTGTGAGACGGTGAGCTGTGCCATGCGCAGTGCTGTCATCCGTATCACTAATAGCCAAGAGCTGTAGTCGGATGTGTCTCGTGAGCGGAACTGACATCTCTGCTACTCTCTGCATAGTGCTGGCTCTGGAAATGCACGCGTGCCTTTAGCAGCATGGCGAAGTGCCTCGGTGATCACTGTGGCGCTATGCTTACACGCAGCACATGTTGTCTTGTAGTGCAGTCTCGTGCACGCAGGTATGCCATGGAGCGTTAGCAGTTCTTATTTTGTGTTTATCGTGAAGAGGTTGGTAAATTGTAGTGTTACAAGAAATGGATGGCTGTTACATCTGAAAAGATAGACCTCAAACTCTTGGCTGTGTTACATTTATTAGCAACAATCTCTTTGATTGGAGTTGTGGTTGAGTGAGTAAATTAATTGCTGGTTTTGGAGACAGCAGACTAGAGCTCTAGTTCTGTTCTTTTTTATTCGCTTAACAGTGTGATCCTGTGCAAATTATTTTTATCCCATTTGTATTGTCTGCGAAACTGGGGTGCTTAGAAGCAGTCTTTTTGCTGAATTGAGATTTATAATCTAGCAAGTAGCCAATTCGAGCCTGTATCTATGTTGAAAAACAAACCTTGCTTTAATTTTGGGAGAAGTGAGTCTCAAATATGTTTGAAAATGCACCATTTGACCACTAATTTTTCAAACTTTTCTCAGGGAGAGAACCCCCCCATAGGTTGTGGGGCTCACCCGCTGCAGTGCAGTGCGACAATTAGTTTAAACCCCACCACTTTCAAATATCACCAGCCACCACTGGAGAGATCATAATTTTGATTGAATCTCCTCAACCCCACCAGGAGAGATAGAGTGTATCAGGAAGAGAGTAAGGTTTCAGTTCAAAGTATAAGGTCTTTAAGATTAAGGGAGATAGAAGAGATAATGGAATTCGAGAGCCCTTTGCCCAGATATTTAACATTTTAGTGGGAGTTCAGTTCTAAAACAGGAGGAGGAAAATAATTGTTTGGTACAATACTTGTTTAAAGGGAGGATTTTAGTTTTATCGATATTGCATTTATCGCTAAAAACTCTGGAAAAATTAAGAATAGTCTGCGAAAGAGCTGGTAAAAAGATCTCAGGGTTGGAAATAAAAAGAAGACTGTCATCAGCATAAGCTGCAATCTTTAAATGATGTGTATCGTATCGAAAACCAGAAATTAATGGATTCTGTCTGACCTTAGAGAGAAATGGTTCCAGCACCTGAATGAATAATAATGGGGAGAAGGGGCAGGCTTGTAGTACGTATCTGTGAAGAGGAAAGATGCCATCAGGGATTCATAAAGATTACAAATTGAGGAGAGGAGTTGTGGGCCAAAACCATGCCAGTGCAAGGTTTTATGCATGGAGGGGCAAGTAAGTCTATCAAAGGCTTTTTCGGCATCAATTGTAATGGCCGCAAAAGGATAATAGAGAGTTGGTGCTTCACTTAAGATAGCGAAGAACAGCCTAGTATTATTTGAGCCCATATACCCTTTTAATAAGCCAACTTGTTCAGGACCAATTAAGTGCGCCAAAAACATTTGATGCATGCAGCAAGAAGCTTAGCAAAAATCATATAGTCAACGTTGACCAAGGAGATAGGTCTATAATTTTTACATGAGGTAGAATCTTTACCAGGTATAGGGATAAGGCAAATTGCAGCCTCAAAAAGTTTCCCCTGGGAGAGTGAGGGGGAGATAAGGCTTAGAACAAAGTGAGCAATTTTGTAGTAAAATAGAGGAAAAGTGAGAGTAAAATTCTACAGAAAAAACATCTGGACCAGGGGTAAGTCAGTAGTTATTTCCATAAGAGAACTATACTGCTCCAAAATTAAGAAGTCCAAGTTAGAATTACTTTATTTGTTACCTGAAGCAAGAAAAGAATCAATGTCAGCATTGTTAGGATTAAGCTATGGAGTATAAAGTATTTTATAACATTTTACAAATTCATCAAGGATATCCGAATTTCGGTAAATTGAAGTACCTGTGGAAGATTGTAGAGAGTTTATTTTGTTGCGATTTTTCCTGACTTTAAGATAGTTAGCCAAAACCTTGTCCATTTTATTACGATCTCCATAAAATTTAGATCTACTTTTTAACATGTAATTAGAGACAATGTCAGAGGAAATCTTGTTAAAATGTAATTTGGCAATGATTCAATCTTACAAAACATCTTTTGATTGTGAAGAATAGTATTTATGCTTTCAGTTTCTTGATGTTCGTTAAAAAATGGTCTGTTGTGCGAGTATGACTTCTTCTTTCTGAAAACATAATCAATATTTAAGCCCCATACTGTAGTTTTAAGGGAATCCCATAGGAGTTAGGGGTGTACAGGGAGGCTCTGATGTGTGGAGGAAAAAAATATTAGTAAAAGCTGCAAAAGAGTTGGAAAATTGGGTATCGGAGAGCAAAGAGATATTACATTTACATCTATTGGAAGGAGGTTGTGGGTGGAATAAGTCGTCAAAGTGGTTTATAGCTGTGGCATGATCTCAGTTTAATATGGTTTCAATCTCTGGTTTAATAATATTATGAGACAGAGATTTACTAACAAATATATGGTCTAATTTGGTAAGCGAGTTATGAACAGGAGAGAAGGTATATTCATGACCTGTGGGATGAGCTAGTCTCCAGGAATCAACGAAAGCTGTTTGGGATATTAAGGAACAAAATTGTTTGTGCATTTTATGTAAAATAAATTTGATGGTAGAATGTCTATCAAGAAAAGGGTCACAGACTTGAGTACAATCTCCACCAAAAAGAAAATATTCATCACTAAACTGAAAACATTTTTTCTCAATAGACACGACGGTGAAACATCAATTGCTGCAGCCAGGCGGGTGTACGAGGAGCCTTGGAAAGGAGATGGTGTCCACCACTGCAACATCAGAAGTACTTCCCCTGCTTCTGTTGAGAGGGAAATCAAGTCGATGGTGCACCAATGGAAAGGCCTCTGACACGGGGCAGAGCTACGTCTGCCCGCTGCCATCCCCTTCGGCGTGAAAGGTCAAATTCTGACAATTAGTTTGAATTTAAAAAATTGCTATTGTCATGATCCGTGGCTCACCTTGAGTGCTCGGCGGGCTATGAGCATAATACTTTTTAGTCAGACACTCTAAGTTTATTATATGAGCTATAACTCAGCCCTATATCATGCACAGAAATTATGACATTTGAGATGTCATGAGTGTTGCTATGAATGCTATGTTTTAACATGGTATAAGTGATGTAATATGAAAGGGTATAAACTGTGCATGGTGAAGGCACGAGTTGTAGTTCATTTAATCTGGCTAGCGAGAAGACAACACTCTGTATGGAAGAGTGCTGGTTATAGTAGAATTGTGTAGAGTGCACATTCTAACTGTAAGTTATAACTGTAAATATTTAATTTCTAAGGTTTGTGTAGTTGACTTTGGTTTTATGTAGAAATAATAAATTAAGTTTTCATTTTTTATTGAAAAAACGATTATATATATACATTGGAAAACAGTCTCCCTGAATTACCTGTAATAACTTACAGAAAATCGAAATCTATGAGGAGCCAATTGGTCAAAATGAGCCCAGAATTAGGCTCATCCGGCACATGGCTTAAACCAAGGCTGGGTTTTTATAAATGTTCCTCATGCCGTGCCTGTAAATTTGGCATTAACACCACGCATTATGCAGTCCCATTTTCTGACACTATGGTGGCTATCAAAGGTAGCTTTGGATGTAGAACAGAGTATGCTGTTTATGTCCTGGCATGCACCTGTGGCTTACGTTATGTGGGAAGTACTAAGCTACAGGTGCATGCCAGGATTTTGCAGCACCTCAGGGCTATTGTTAATAATGATAGCACATATCCCGTCGCCAGACATTTCAAAGCCACACACAACAATGATCTAAGCTGCCTCACATATTACGTGATTAATGCTATTGCACCATTAAGGAGAGGGGGCAATAGGGAAAAACTATTAAGAAAATTGGAGACACGCATTATTCTAGATCTAGATAGTAAGGTACCCCATGGTTTAAATACCACAGAGGACATGCATAATTTTTTATGAATAACAATCAACACCTTGCCATTTCGTGACTGTATGTCAATAATATTTCCAATGATTGTTTAGCAGGTACATTTGGTTGTAACATAATAAGGGATCAGTTTTCATCTATCATAAAATGTATTAATTAGTGAATCGTTTTTTGTACTATTTTTTATGTAAATTTATTAGATAATTACAGAAGCACTTTTTATGGGTGTTTTTAGTATTACTTTTTTTGTCGTTGCTCTTATCAATACTAAGATGTCCATTAGATTAGGTTTTTTAGGTCCATGGGTTTTATATTACACACAGTATGTTTTTGGAGAATTCTTCAGTAGCACTAAGCACTTTTTAGATATCACATGTTTCAATAGGAGAACAGGATGATACGAACAGTAACATCCGATTTACAACCTCAGGCATAAGTTATTGTATTACGGAAACACATGAGATGTTGCAACTCAGCCTAATTCAGGTGGATATTTAGAGACATATTGACAACTGCAAGGAGCACTCAAGCAGATAATTATCTATGCTAAACGTAGGGAGACATGACATTGCTTAAGAGGTGAAATAGATCAATTATA
Organism: Triturus cristatus; assembly: GCF_964204655.1. Lineage (NCBI taxonomy): Eukaryota > Metazoa > Chordata > Amphibia > Caudata > Salamandridae > Triturus > Triturus cristatus. The sequence goes on along the minus strand of NC_140591.1, from coordinate 1,472,661,790 downwards.
TTCTTTTTTGCTGCTATATTTACATGTTCCATCTTGCATATTTGCACAAATGCGAATTTTTGCACAAATATCGTAATGTTATATTTATTGAATATACATTTATTTTTGTATATTTATTATAGCATATGCTTCAGTCACTTTTTACCCATAAGTATGCGTTGGCATTTTTAGTTATTTTCAAACTGTCTCTATTTTTAGCATTATGCTGATCAAACTAGGCAATGTATTTGCATTTATATGTGTTTTCTGAGACGCGAATAATGTTTACAATGCACAAACAAATATGCTGGCTGTTTTTAAATAATTCTTCTATGTCTATGAAAATGTGATTGACCAATGGGTGGACACCTAGCATTTAAAAATAATGGCGGACGTTTGCTTTCTCGTGTGATCAAGGGCACAGGGTGCTTGAAACGCGTCGCAGAGGGAGACAATAAAACAACATTTACTGCCTCACCTGTTTGGGTCTGTCTCTCTCTGTTCGCCGAAAGGAAGTACGAGGAGTCTGGAAGAATATATATATATATATATATATATATATATATATATATATATATATATATATATATATATATATATATATATATATCTATCTATTATCTACTGGCGGTCGCCAGTAGATAGTTATAGTTATGACCGTGTTTCCATAGCAAATCAGCAACATTCTATTTGGAATAACTTTTGTGTCGATTGACGAATCCTCGCGAAATTTTCAAAATAGGTGGGGCGCTCCGCTCCGCTCCTTCCCTGAAAGTCTCGGGGGGATTCGTCAAGCGGGGGCTGAGAAAAAGGGGGGTCCCAAAACGCGTTTTCCCCATGCATTTTCCCATAGGACCTTTAGTCTGAGCTACAGCCCGAACGGCTGAACAGAAAACCTTGAAATTTGGCAGAGAGGTAGTCCTCAGGTCAGGGATGTGCCTTTTGCAGGTCTGGTGTAAATCTGTTCAGTATTTCCTGAGAAAATAGCATTTAAATCAATATATATATCTATACGCGCGCAGGGTGCGCACTGTGCAAGCCCTGTGCGCGCACCCTAACGTGCGCGAGCGTAATTCTGATTGGTTGTTAGATGTCAGTAAACATTCGAATCGGTCGAAGTCAGGAAGTGCCCAGCCGTGTAAGGATGCACCACCTGTCGAGAAACAGTACAGGACTGCGGGTTTGGGAATTGCCCCGAGCCAAACTGCAGCACAGAGGACTTTGTAATTAAAACAGGTACTGAATCTCTGAAGCCCACTGGAGGGCGAAAATGCCATAACAAAATGGAAGCATTAATTAATCTGACAGGATTACGGACCCCACTACGGGGAGTTAATGGACACTACAACTACCGGCATGCTGCTCACCTGGGAGCACATGTAAAAGCGGCAAATATTGGTTGGGTGCTTTCCGTTCTTGCCAGTCTTCCCCCTATGATGAAGGAGCACGTTTGCTCTGAAACGCGTCAGGGAAAGGAATTAAACAGAGATGTCAGCATCTGTTTCAAATAAAAGGTTTTGTTAAACCGTCATCTGTGGAGTAGCGTTCTTGGAGCTCTGGGCACCTTTGGAGACACATTTGACACGGCAGCCCAGCCGTGTAAGGATGCACCACCTGTCGAGAAACAGTACAGGACTGCGGGTTTGGGAATTGCCCCGAGCCAAACTGCAGCACAGAGGACTTTGTAATTAAAACAGGTACTGAATCTCTGAAGCCCACTGGAGGGCGAAAATGCCATAACAAAATGGAAGCATTAATTAATCTGACAGGATTACGGACCCCACTACGGGGAGTTAATGGACACTACAACTACCGGCATGCTGCTCACCTGGGAGCACATGTAAAAGCGGCAAATATTGGTTGGGTGCTTTCCGTTCTTGCCAGTCTTCCCCCTATGATGAAGGAACTGTTTGCTCTGAAACGCGTCAGGGAAAGGAATTAAACAGAGATGTCAGCATCTGTTTCAAATAAAAGGTTTTGTTAAACCGTCATCTGTGGAGTAGCGTTCTTGGAGCTCTGGGCACCTTTGGAGATATATATATATATATATATATATATATATATATATCTATTATCTACTGGCGGTCGCCAGTAGATAGTTATAGTTAGGACCGTGTTTCCATAGCAAATCCGCAACATTCTATTTGGAATAACTTTTGTGTCGATTGACGAATCCTCGCGAAATTTTCAAAATAGGTGGGGCGCTCCGCTCCGCTCCTTCCCTGAAAGTCTCGGGGGGATTCGTCAAGCGGGGGCTGAGAAAAAGGGGGGTCCCAAAACGCGTTTTCCCCATGCATTTTCCCATAGGACCTTTAGTCTGAGCTACAGCCCGAACGGCTGAACAGAAAACCTTGAAATTTGGCAGAGAGGTAGTCCTCAGGTCAGGGATGTGCCTTTTGCAGGTCTGGTGTAAATCTGTTCAGTATTTCCTGAGAAAATAGCATTTAAATCAATATATATATCTATACGCGCGCAGGGTGCGCACTGTGCAAGCCCTGTGCGCGCACCCTAACGTGCGCGAGCGTAATTCTGATTGGTTGTTAGATGTCAGTAAACATTCGAATCGGTCGAAGTCAGGAAGTGCCCAGCCGTGTAAGGATGCACCACCTGTCGAGAAACAGTACAGGACTGCGGGTTTGGGAATTGCCCCGAGCCAAACTGCAGCACAGAGGACTTTGTAATTAAAACAGGTACTGAATCTCTGAAGCCCACTGGAGGGCGAAAATGCCATAACAAAATGGAAGCATTAATTAATCTGACAGGATTACGGACCCCACTACGGGGAGTTAATGGACACTACAACTACCGGCATGCTGCTCACCTGGGAGCACATGTAAAAGCGGCAAATATTGGTTGGGTGCTTTCCGTTCTTGCCAGTCTTCCCCCTATGATGAAGGAGCACGTTTGCTCTGAAACGCGTCAGGGAAAGGAATTAAACAGAGATGTCAGCATCTGTTTCAAATAAAAGGTTTTGTTAAACCGTCATCTGTGGAGTAGCGTTCTTGGAGCTCTGGGCACCTTTGGAGACACATTTGACACGGCAGCCCAGCCGTGTAAGGATGCACCACCTGTCGAGAAACAGTACAGGACTGCGGGTTTGGGAATTGCCCCGAGCCAAACTGCAGCACAGAGGACTTTGTAATTAAAACAGGTACTGAATCTCTGAAGCCCACTGGAGGGCGAAAATGCCATAACAAAATGGAAGCATTAATTAATCTGACAGGATTACGGACCCCACTACGGGGAGTTAATGGACACTACAACTACCGGCATGCTGCTCACCTGGGAGCACATGTAAAAGCGGCAAATATTGGTTGGGTGCTTTCCGTTCTTGCCAGTCTTCCCCCTATGATGAAGGAGCACGTTTGCTCTGAAACGCGTCAGGGAAAGGAATTAAACAGAGATGTCAGCATCTGTTTCAAATAAAAGGTTTTGTTAAACCGTCATCTGTGGAGTAGCGTTCTTGGAGCTCTGGGCACCTTTGGAGATATATATATATATATATATATATATATATATATATATATATATATATATATATATATATATATATATCTATTATCTACTGGCGGTCGCCAGTAGATAGTTATAGTTAGGACCGTGTTTCCATAGCAAATCCGCAACATTCTATTTGGAATAACTTTTGTGTCGATTGACGAATCCTCGCGAAATTTTCAAAATAGGTGGGGCGCTCCGCTCCGCTCCGCTCCTTCCCTGAAAGTCTCGGGGGGATTCGTCAAGCGGGGGCTGAGAAAAAGGGGGGTCCCAAAACGCGTTTTCCCCATGCATTTTCCCATAGGACCTTTAGTCTGAGCTACAGCCCGAACGGCTGAACAGAAAACCTTGAAATTTGGCAGAGAGGTAGTCCTCAGGTCAGGGATGTGCCTTTTGCAGGTCTGGTGTAAATCTGTTCAGTATTTCCTGAGAAAATAGCATTTAAATCAATATATATATCTATACGCGCGCAGGGTGCGCACTGTGCAAGCCCTGTGCGCGCACCCTAACGTGCGCGAGCGTAATTCTGATTGGTTGTTAGATGTCAGTAAACATTCGAATCGGTCGAAGTCAGGAAGTGTCGGCCGCCATTTTGTCTGTCGCACTGAAAAGGAAAGGTGGAGAACGTGAATAGGGGGCAGAGTAGGGAGTTCTTGACCCCCTAGCCATTGTCAGGGGGTCACAGTAGGACCACGAAGGGCCAAAAAAAAGATTTTAATTTTTTTTAAAAAAACATCGCGAGGTGCGCGCACCTAGCGCGCACCCGAAAAAAAACCTTAAAAAAAAAAATAGAAATAAAAATCACGTTTAAGTGAAAAAACCTAAAAAAAAATAGAAATAAAAATCACGTTTAAGTGTTTAGATATTAGGTGGCTCTAAAAAGAGCCCTTGTGTTTATTGAGTGTTTTTCTGTACCTACAAGTAAGTACCGATGCAGAGTCGAAAGTTCAAGAGGAAGACTCTGTTCCCTTCATCATTGAAATGTACACCGTCTCCTCTATAAATGTCTTGCATGTTGTAACGCAAGTTGTTGTGGTATATAGAACCCATACCATAGTCTCTGAGGAAAGCAGAAACAGACGTATTGACGTGCTTTCTTGCTTTGTCAATCTGCGGACAAAATTGGTTGGACCAGTTCCACTTTTGCCTTTGGCATATATTAGAATATACAAAGGCAGTTTGTGGAAAAAGTGACATCAATTGCAGAAAGGTGTCCTTAATAAGCATTTCCAGACCTACCCCAGTTAAAGTGCCTAGGTCATTACCACCACAGTGCACAATAATAAGGTTAGGCTGTGGGAGATGTAGAAAGGTTTTCACCAAAGGCATTAATTGGTGCCACTTTAACCCTCTCTGACCAATCCATTTAATGTCTACATTTGGCAAAGCAAGGTCTTTGAAAATACCTCTTTTTTCTGCATACTTTTCACTCCAGAAGACATAGCTATGACCTACAAACCCCACTGTGAACATCTTCCAAGGAGAACAGGATGCACTCAGGAGGTGTCTTTCAGTAGAATGGCAATATGAAAAGAAAGACAGTTGAAAAATGGAGGCATACATACTTTTTTTTAATAAAAAGAACTCATTGGCTGTTTCAAACCATTCTACACTAAAAAATAGGTTGTATGTTTACATTTTTAAAAGCATGTTTTGGATTGGTTCAGAAAAATGTGTTCCCACAGAACATTACTTTGGATTTGCAGTTAGGTTTGAAAAGTCAAGCACTCTTGCTCTTTGGATTTGAAACATTGTGTGCTGAACTTCTGACCTCTCTGCTCACACCTGTGTTCCATGAGCTGTTGCTATGGTAGCAGGCAGAAGTCATGTTGGGGGAAGGGTGGATTTGGAAAGGGGTTGAGAGTTGCAACCAATAGAAATGTGTGATTCCATTTGAAAAAATGTGGGAAGGACTGTAATTTTACATTGACATGTATATGTGGGAAAAAAGAGAGGGAAAAATTGCCATTTACTGGTTGTGGAGAGAGGAGAGAGGTGTTCAGCTCTGAGATTCTGGCTCTGATAATCTGCTGTTTGAGTGCCACATTTCTTTCTCAACTAATTCATTTTAAAGGTGAGTTATGAGTTTGAGAGGGGAAGTATGTGGTGTATTTTGATATAAATAATATAATTGTCATTCTTGTTTTAAAGTTGTGTTTTACATTTTGTGATTTAGGAGAAATTTAACAGTCTTGAACTAGTAAGATATTATGGAGTATGTCTTCACTGTAAATTAAGGTGTACTCGTATCACTGAGGAATACTGTTTTCTGCCTAGAATCACACCATGACACAGTGTGCACACAGGAATTGTTATCAGAGATTTAATTCATGTTGGTCTCTTTTTTAATTACTTTGCCACTCCCCTCTCTTTGTTAGGGAGTCCCTGAAGGTTTACTAAAGGTGAAAAAAATGTTTTTTTTTTTAAAAAACCCCATTGGGTGTGCGTAGGGTGCGCGCACCCCAAAAAAAAAAAAAAGAAATAGATTAAAAAAACAAGTTCTTGTGTTTTGATTTTAGGTGGCTCTAAAAAGAGCCCTTGAGTTAATGTAGGGACTTAGGAAGAGAAAAACGAAAAAAAAATAAAAAAAATATGGCCTTTCGCAAAGATGCTCCTCAAATTTTCTTTGAATGAGATCAATACTGCTCTCACCCACAGTAATAAGAGTACCACAATCTATGCAGGGCGTACTCATCCTTCCAAAACAAGGACGAATATCCAGAGGTGTGGAAGAAGGTGAAGGCACCATTGCAGAAGAAGTGCTCGCCTGAGCTGCCGAAGATGTGCTCGGCTGAGCTGCTGCAGATGTCGTCGGCTGAGCAGGTGGAGGGTTTGCTCCAGAAGCTCGACGAAAAGTCACAGGATGCATTGCCTCAACGTGCCTCATCATAGTGTGAATACTAAAAGAGTATTTCTTATTAGCATTCCCACGTGACAAAGTGCGCTGACACAGTGTGCAGGTGACCTTTGGTGCATTCACCTTCTTTTGTCCCTCAGGAAAAGTGAAAAACTGCCATATAAAGGAGTCTTTCTGCTTCCTCTGCCTCTGTCTCTCAAGAGTGTCCTGCTCACTGTCAGAAGGTGGCTGGTGCTCTGCCATTGTCTCACAAAAACAGAGTAGCTCCTTCTCCAAGGGAATCAGAACTAATAATGAGGGTAGTGGGTGTGGTTTTGGAAGAATCTGGAACTGAAAGTACTTTGAACCAATGAAAAGTGATGTTTCTTGATCACATGACTTGCCATGAGGGGATTGGGTGTGGTGTTGAAACAATATGAAACTGAAAGTAATGAAAACCAATTAGAAGTGTTGTTTTATTAATCACATAACCCGAGGTGCGCGCACCGAGCAAGCTCCAAGCGCGCACGGTGCAATTACGCATGCGCGAACGCGTACGCGCGCATGCGCATAAGTATTATGCGCGTACGTAACGCGCATACGCAGCACGCACGCATGCGCGAACGTCAGCGCGCATACTCTACGCATATACGCGAGTGTAGCGCGTGGAGCACGTACGACGCACGCATGCATACGTACGTATGCGTACTGGGTGCGCGCTGTGAGCGCGTACTAAAACGTACGTATGCGTACGTATATAACGTACGTATATGTATGCAAAAAACGTACGCATGCGTACTAGGTGCGCGCTCCGACCGCGCACTAAAACGTATGTATGCGTACGTAGATAACGTACATCTGCATACATGAAAAACGTACGCAAACTTACTGGGTTCGCGCTCTGAGCGCACACCCTAAGAATTTAAAGAAAAAAAAAGTGGACATAACTTAATAGAAGATATTAAGTATGCTGTTCAACTTTATCAAAATTCAAACAAAAAAAAAAGAGCCACACCAAATTAAAGGATATAGATAATTTATAAATGTATACATAGGGAAATTTTTGAAAAAGAAATATATAAAAAATATAATTAAAAAAATTAAAAATTTGCATTTAAAAAACCTTTGAAATTCACTGAAAAAACCATAGGTTTCACACACGTTATAGTTAGGAATTAGCATTTAAAAAACCTTGCAAATTCACTGAAAAAAACATAGGTTTCACACATGTTATAGTTAGCTGGTCATTTTTCTCGTAAAAAACCAATGAAATTCCCCCGTTATAGTTAGTTCAGCTAACTATAACTCGCGCGCCCGCAATCCTCTGCTGATGACGTCACATATTACATCACTCATGACATGGTCAGTGACATCACTCATGACATCACTGATGACATCTCAAATGACATCACTCATGACATCACTGATGACGTCATCCATGAGAAAAATTACCACATCTTCTCACACCCTAATATAACCTTTGATACACCGACTAAAAATTTAAGAGTTTCATTCTCAAAACCATATTTACTGCAATACCAATCATTACATACCCACTTATTAACTCTTTGGTCTTCATATACCTCCACTTGCTCACCTGTACAGTCCCTCATACTTCCAGTCACTCCTTACAAAACTATAATATACATTTAAACACTTATACATACACTCACACATAAACAAGTATCCATAGAGCTACTGTTACACCAACTCAGTCATGCAAATAACCACACTCCCATTTTCTTACCTATGCAGTAAAACACACTCAAGTTCACTTACTCATAAAAATAGTATCACATTCTTACACTCTTAGAGAATCATTGATACAAGCACACACTCATCCATACAGTCACTTTCACAATCACACACTCTCATATCTACTCACTTATATACTCTTACACGCACATATACTGCCTTTCACATATGTAGTTAGTCACAAATGTAGAACAGAAATATATATTCAATCCCTAACACACCCATACATACACTCACTCAACCATACAGTCCATCACAGATGCACTCCTAAAACCATTGACCCATAGAATCACCCACTCACACATCTATGCATAGAGTGACACACACCCTACCCACACAAACACTCACGAACCCATACAGATACTCAGACAACCAATCAATTACCCATATAGAGACTCATATAGCTGTTCTCAAAACCATGCAGCCACTTATACACCAACATACACACACATACACACATTTACACAGTTTAGTCACTAGTCTGCAGTAAGATACATTTAATGAGTTACTTAAAGAATCATGTTTTGCACCACAGAAAATCATCCATTTACACATTTGTACACCCACTCATTCTTCAACAGGTCTTTCCCTATATATAAAAAACATATTGAAATTCTTGAGAAACACATACTCACTGGATGACGTCATCAGTGATGTCATCAGTGATGTCATTTGAGATGTCTTCAGTGATGTCATGAGTGATGTCACTGACCATGTCATGAGTGAAGTAATATGTGACGTCATTAGCAGTGGATTGCGGGCGCGCGAGTTATAGTTAGCTGAACTAACTATAACGGGGGAATTTCATTGGTTTTTTACGAGAAAAATGACCAGCTAACTATAACATGTGTGAAACCTATGGTTTTTTCAGTGAATATATATATATATATCACTAAGGACTCTGTGTAATGGACTGAGGCATTTGAAAAAGGCTGTAAGCCGAAACCGGTCATGCCGACTATCTTGAATAAAGCGTCCTGACGAGCCCCGCTGTGTCCCTGTCTTCTGTCCAGGAGGGAGAAGTTGTCTTCATATTTCGCGCACAGCCTGTGGTGCGCCTAAAGGGATCCTTCCTGATAATGTGGTCGTGGAAAACACTGGCGTGTTGAAACTTCGTGTGGAAACTAATCTGTGTCCGAGGTATCGGATATCCACGACACCCTACTCACCTGAGGTTACCGATCGCTGCCGCGGAATGCAGTCCAACACTATGTGGAGAGGCGCATTCATTCAGTTGTGTCTCCAGCCTTGGTGCCGCTTCGTGAGAAAGGTGGGAAGTAGGGGACCCAAGGACGTAAATTCCCCCAGCAAATCCGTTCAAGATTCCTACCGCAGCTCGTAACATTCCAGCCAGGTGTTTGATGGGATCAGTAGTCCGTGGCAAGGGAGTACTGGGCGTCAACACAGTAACGAACTGCAGCTGGGCCCTTGCTACTTAGGTGGGAGGAGCTCAATGGATCATCACTAAGGACTCTGTGTAATGGACTGAGGCATTTGAAAAAGGCTGTAAGCCGAAACCGGTCATGCCGACTTTCTTGAATAAAGCGTCCTGACGAGCCCCGCTGTGTCCCTGTCTTCTGTCCAGGAGGGAGAAGTTGTCTTCATATATATATATATATATATATATATATATATATATATATATATATATATATATATATATATATATATATATATATATATATATATATATATATATATATATATTACGCTCCATAGGTTGCCCTTCAGTTAAGCAGCACTCGAGACACCAGTGTGCTGTATTCAGCTTTTATTGGTACGGAGGAAAATGCGCTTGACGGTGCATTCAACAACTTCCCCGTCGACTGCCTTACGCGTTTCAAAGTTCCACTTCTTCATCAGAGGCTGGCAGGGTAAGTGCATGGCGGTCTCTACTTCCTGATTTAAGCATTATGGTACGCCCCCAAATGAGCTGTTCGTATGAGTCTGTACACGGCATTCTGGTAGTTCATTTGGGGGCGTACCATAATGCTTAAATCAGGAAGTAGAGACCGCCATGCACTTACCCTGCCAGCCTCTGATGAAGAAGTGGAACTTTGAAACGCGTAAGGCAGTCGACGGGGCAGTTGTTGAATGCACCGGCAAGCGCATTTTCCTCCGTACCAACAAAAGCTGAATACAGCACACTGGTGTCTCGATTGCTGCTTAACTGAAGGGCAACCTATGGAGCGTAATGTATAAAGCGGCCGTCCTGCCGCTGAGCATGCGCCACCCCTTCGGTGGGGGCCACGGGGCTTGGTAAACACTGAGCCATAATGGAGCACCAGTTACGGATTGAGGAGGAAGACGTTCGCTGGGGCCCATCCAGGGCTGAAATCGCACAGAGAGTTTAAGTGCATCCATCTGTGGGTTAATTGACCGGGACTCTAACTACCAGAATGCCGTGTACAGACTCATACGAGCAGCTCATTTGGGGGCGTACCATAATGCTTAAATCAGGAAGTAGAGACCGCCATGCACTTACCCTGCCAGCCTCTGATGAAGAAGTGGAACTTTGAAACGCGTAAGGCAGTCGACGGGGCAGTTGTTGAATGCACCGGCAAGCGCATTTTCCTCCGTACCAATAAAAGCTGAATACAGCACACTGGTGTCTCGAGTGCTGCTTAACTGAAGGGCAACCTATGGAGCGTAATATATATACATATATATATATATATATATATCATGTTTATCTAAAAACCTATAATTAAACTTTAAAACTTCTTTTAAAAATGTGTTAAGTTTTCTAATTAATTCATTATATGCTTTTAACTAAATTAAGGTTACTAAATAATAAATAAAAATGTTACTTATTGTGAACATTTTTTATTATTTAAGGAATAATAAACTTTAATATTTTGCCTAAAGGTTCGCATGAAGAGATCTACACCTCGGTAGTGGATTTAAGGGTGTGTAGCAATGTAAGTCTCCCCCCTTGATGTAACTTTCCTCCCAGAAATGGTGAATAGCAAGACAGTAGAGAGTAACACATAGAGAGAAACACCTAGGATTAGGAGTAAATGTACAGGTGTATATTTACCATTGTGAATAAGACTCATTATTCCTAGTGGTCCAGCACTGGTCAATTGGCATCTACAAGTGCCACTATCCTGCATTATCCTACACTATCTGATTAATATTTTTCCCATCTTCACTTTTCAAAGTGATTTCCCAAAAAAACAAATGATTGTCTGTGTTGTTCATAGATGATCCAATATAAGGAAGTCAACACACTCCTGTCTTCATCTCTTTTAAGGAGATTATTAAAATCTTCCTACATTTTTCTAAGATTGCTTTGGACAATTATGAATCATAACCTTAGCATCACTGCAACGTAGAGGTTGATTCCGATGCGGGCATCGGAATGTGCCGTTTGAGTTCCTTTCCGACCAAACCATTCTGATGGGCTCGGTCGGAAAGGAATCCAACTCGGTTTTCCGGATGGCTTACGACAGGGTCGGAGATACTGAAACCCTTCAGTACTCCCCCGGTCGGCTCTTTCCAGCCGAGGGAGTATGATGGCAGATTCCCACTGCTTTTTTGTGCCAGGCTTTCCGGCACAAAGAGACAGCGAGAAACTGTCTTCGAGGGCCCGCAGCAGGGCCCCCATGGGTGCGAGGCCACCAGATGGCGGCCTAGGGGGCACCTATGGTGCCCCCTGTTGATCCCTGCACCCGGTGGCAGGCACCTTGAGGGATGAACTGCACTCCTGCCCTTTCAAAGAGAGCATGCATTCCATTCGGAATGCATGCTCTCACTGAAAGGTATAGACATGCGATCCTACTTGCAGGTCTGTTACCGACGACAGGAGGTTGTTTGGTTACAGTTCCTGACCGAAGTTTGGACGGACTCCGGTCCATCTGACATTGGAATTAGGCCCCTAGTCTTTTTGAAAGACCTTAAAATGAGTGCTTATAATGATATTTTCTGTCTTGGAAAATTGAATATGTAGGTAGACAGGCTAAATGATGCCCTAGCGTCAAGTGTTATTTAAGCTTTTATACTTTTAGGATTTGAACCAGTAATAAAAGGAACAGCAATAAACCATCAATAATGCAGTAGACTCCCTAAATGTGATCCTTTGACTAAAGTAGGGTGTGGTTTTCTCTCATGCTTTGGAAATTACGTGGATTGACTATTAGTGTCTATATTTTGAGATTCTAATGCAATAACACTTAATTTCGCAGAAAACATGAAGGGAGAGAGAGACTAAATAGGCTAAATTTGGATAAAAGTGGCTCTTCAAGCTTTCAAAGAAATATTTTTATAAGTTATGTCTCCAAAAACCTGGCTATCTCGAATCAAAATATTGAGGGTTGGCTTGTTCCTGAGAATGAACTTTAATGAAGAACTTCCACTCTTGAGGTGATAGACCCCTTGAAAGTGATAACTGTCTTTCCTAAATATAATAAATGCAGTTTGTTTACCCCTGAGTTAAAACAATAAAAATATTACCTACAAAAGTTAGAAATCACTTGGTTTTGACACTTTGAACAGATAGATAATGTAAAATATATCCAAGCTCTGCAAAAACCTAATTGTGCCGGAGGGCCATGAATAAAATATAATATACTCCTAAACATTTTAACAGCCAGAAACACTTCAAGGAAAATCTTTCCTATTACAGAGAAATTACAAAGCTTCCTATCACAATGTGGCAAACCTATTCTCATTCAAGTTCTAACAACAGAGTAGCTGATTGTTTCTTTAAGACAGTGGATAAAATTAGGCAAGAGCTAGCTTCAACACACAACTTGTTTCCTATAGCTTGTCCATCTGAGACATTGATATTAGATAACAGCTCTCTGAAGAATATCCAATCTCTGACTCTGTCAAAGAAAGACTATAAATGCATCATCTGGCATAGCAGGCCAGTGGTTTGTCCCTGACCTCCGGCTCGGACATATATTGAAAAAAATTCTAGAACTGGGTGTTCCTCCCTTTACATTACAGATATCACACATTTCTCTCTAGAATCAGGAATGGTGCTTAAGGAATTGAAAAAGCCAGGACTGAACACAGATGAACAAGTATATTACTGGCTTATTTCTCTACTTCCATATCTGGTAAAATTACTGGAGAACGTGGTTACTAGCCAGCTCCTAATATATGTGGAATCAAATCACTGGATGAATCCCAAGCAGGATTTCATCCAGGACTAGGGATGGAGGCAACATTTATCACTCTGGCTAAATGATCCTAGAATGATCTTGGACAATAACGGCTCACAGGCGATCATAATCCTAGACCTTTCAGCTACCCTTGATACCATCAATTACCAAGTGATTTCAGTCAGTTATGTAAAGTAGGAATCAGGATAATGGTCCTATTGTGGTGTTCATTCTTTCTGCATGATCGCAGCCAAGTTATCCAACTCAGACCCTATAATTCAGATCTGTAAGAACTAAATGGGGGCATCCTTTGTAACATAGATTCCAAGTTACTACCTAAATGTATGTATATGTATCTATATCCTCCTACTGATAGACTCTCAGGATTCCATGAAAGGTTGGATGGGTAGAAATGTCTTAAAATGTAAGTTTTGCAAGTCAGAGATAATTTCAGTGCTCTCTAAAATCATTTTATGTGAAGCCTCCATCTGCGCAACATCACTAGGTTATAGTCCTGCTAATGTGAAAGTCTTCGACTTTGTTGCTTAGGTTGCTATGGAAAAAGAACAAATGATGGACAGAATGCAAAACAATGTCATATATTCGCCCAAGTACAGAGATCTGGGCCTAAATCTACTGTTTTTTTGATCCCCATGCCATTCCAGTTAGAACCGAGCCATATGCAAATCAGTCATGACCCTGCACCCTATGGGAGCAGTCCAGCCGCAATTGCCAGGCCAGGTCCTCCCTGGACTGAGAGCAAGCATCCTAGGACGGGTTTTGGGGTTTCACCCCTCATCAGCCAGGATAGCTGGACTCCAGTGGCATGGAGAGCACAAGACCCATGTCTTGGCATGCCTGTCCCACTCAGTGACAAATCGAAAAAGAACAAATAATGGACAAAATGCAGAACAATGTCATACATTCACGCCAGTACAGAGCTCTGGGCCTAAACCCATTGTTTTTTGCTCCCCATGCCATTTCAGTTTGAACCGAGCCATATGCAAATCAGTCTTGACCCTGCACCCAATGGGAGCAGTCCAGCCGGAACTGCCAGGCCAGGTCCTCCCTGGACTGGAAGCAAGCATTCTAGGACCGGTTTCGAGGGTTTCACCCCTCATCAGCCAGGATAGCTTGACTCCAGTGGCATGGAGAGCACGGGACCCACGTCTGGGCATACCCGACCCACTCGGGGTGACAAATACAAAAAGAACAAATGATGGACAGAATGCAGAACAATGTCATACATTTACCCCAGTAAAGAGATCTGAGACTAAATCCATTGGTTTTTTTTCTCCCCATACCATTCCAGTTTGAACCCAGCCAAATGCAAATCAGTCTTGACCCTGCACGCAATAGGACCTAGGACCGGTTTCAGGGTTGAGTATGAAGTGTGATTGGTATGGAGTCAAAAGCTTGCTATTTCAGTCTGCTTATTCTAAAATGTATATTCCCCTTTCTAATTTTGTTTCTGATAGTCACATTTGTGAATGTGTTTGTTCTGTCCATGCTGGACATAACAAAAGATTGTGAAAGAGCTGCACAAGAAGATACCATTAAGCAAAAAAATATATATATATATGTATAGGGAGGCGTAGTTTAAATCTCTATAAAATATTTAGTGTCTTCCGGTGGTTGTCAGTCTACAAATGGGTTCTATTAAAAGCAGCATGTATGGCTTATGGCTTACAATATATACAATAATAGCAGCCCCTTTCCTGAGCAAGAAATGTGTTGTGCAGTCTCTTCGGCCTTATCGTCTCAGTCATCAGCCCTTATCACTATTCCAGAAACAAAACCCAAGAAATTTGGTGGAAGAGCCTTCAGAGTGGCAGCATCCAAACATGGAACTATACACCCTTACCTATATGGTCTAAATCCATCTTACTCAGATTCAGGAAAAGGCTAAAAACATGGTTATTCATCTTATAATGAGTTTCCACCAAAAGACAGCTACTCTTGTATCCAATTGATTCATAGTGCTGCTATAACTTAATTTTGTCCTCAACGTCAGCACTGAGGGCCCGATTCACAGAACTAACTTAAGACAAAATCCTAAACTTACTACTTTTGGTATTCACAGAAGTTAGGATTTTGTCTTAAGTTAGTTCTGTGAATCGGCCCCTGAGAGACTCCCAGAGGCTGAACACTGTGCTTTACAAATGACTTAAATAAATATGTGCAGGACTGCTTTTCACTGGCGTTCTATTTCATTCCATGTCAATAGGCCCCTAGCTATCCCTACCTGACCAGGTGCTTCTTGAGACAACAGGTCCACAGGATTACCTAGTGGATCAAGCAAAGAAATCAGTAAAGTTACATCAAATGTTCTCAGGACTTCTTTCTTTCCTTACATCTTTGCTGTAATCGATAATCAATTAACAGTGCTAAATCAAAGAGTTCAGAAAATGAATTCAGATGCTGTGAATGATCCACCTCACCAATAATCTATTTGAATCCTTATTAAAATGAGTTATTTGGTTATGACAAGTCTTCAACGAGGCACATGAAACCATTTCTAGAGGCCTTGCCAAAATGAAATGAAGTCTAGTTAGGCAACCAATTTTGTAACCCACCTTTCCTCTATCTTGATTGAACTGTACAAGGCAAAAAGCTAAAGGCACCATAACAGAATTCAGAGATTCCCTTGACATCATAGGATTCCCACACAAATGGGAGCCCTTGGAGTAACTACTCAGATGTTTTTAGAGCTTAATGCCAAAGGATTACCTTGAAGACAAATTTTCAAGGCATAGTTGTTGCAGCTATGTTTCAAGGTCTTGAGAAGGATCAATAGCATGAGCAAATCTAAGACGATGTTGCCTCAATCAACTCAAGGACTGGACGCTATGAAGATCTGTTTTATTTTTCTTCCTGATTGCCTAAGAAAAGGGAGACATCAGGCCATTTGCACTTAATAATACATATGAAAGGTGTTGTATGTCTTCTTACTAACATTGCAGTTTAGAGGACAAAGCCACAAAGGGTAGAAAAAACCTCTTTGGCAATCGTATAGTTTTTGAATGAAGATGAATTATGAAGAAGTAGATAAGAAAGACACTGAGCTTTCCCTGACAACAAAAGAGAGGAACACGATCTACCAGAAAAAATCCAAAGGGAATATGACTACAAAGGCACACAATTAGGGACCAAAATAGCAGCAAGAATGCACTGTGACACATTCATACCTTGTCATTCTCTCTGTGTATATGGTTCAAACTGAAACTGACAATATAGGAAAATACTTAACTCCATTGAATTAGGAACTGCAGGCAGTAATCTCTAGACAGGCCTCCATCTTAGAACAAGCAATTAACAAGGCTTGGCTAAACCCCTTCATTCTCTCAACCAGACACGAAAAAAGTAACTTAAGATCGACATCTCTCCTCCAATGCAAATCTACATGCTCAAACCGCCACCCTTCTCCACCTCTCCTGTGCACAATTCACATAGCACCCTACTGGGTGGCCACAGCCTCAAAAACACTGGTGCCGTGTTGGCAGCGAGGATGGCCAACATTGCGCTGAGCGTGAAGTCTAGAGCCACGCTGCAAGACAGCGAGGTAAGTGGTCTGTCTTGTTCCCAACACTTGCTGTCTCAGATAAGCTCCTGGTGTGTGATGTAACAATACTCCAGATAATGCCACTGGTAATCAACACAATATGTCAGAGGAGGCCTTCATAAAAGAATATGACACTCCAGATTTGGTTCACTGACACAACATCTATGTCACAAACATTGATGTAAAAAATATCAAAAATATTGACTCCCTATACTTAAACAGTTAATTACAAAAATATCAACTAAAATATATCGTTGTAAGAAATATAGATGTAAAAAATATCAATTTATATATATATTCACTGAAAAAACCACAGGTTTCAGGGACGTTATAGTTAGCCTGACATTTTACTTGAACAAAACCAGAGAAATTCAGCCATTATAGTTAGCTGAGCTAACATAACTCACGCCCCCGCAATGCACTGCTGATGATGTCACATATAACATCACTCATGACATGGTCAAGACATTACTGATGACATCATCCACTTAATCTCTGAGGCACCTACTCACACCCTAATATAACGTTTTATACACCCACTCTAAAATACAGACTACCATTCTCGAAACCATAGACAAACCAATACCAGTAAGTACATACCCACTCACTGATTCCTAGGTCTACACACACATCCATACACTCACCCATCCAGTCACTCTTACATGCAGTCCCTCATCAATACAGCCACTATTATATGCACTCATACACCCATACAGACACTCACACACTGCTACTCACCCATAGAGTTACTCACACACCTAGTGAATCACCCAAAGAGTCAATCACAATGCCATTTACTCACCTATACAGTTATACACGCACCACCTCACGTATTCATACAGATACCAACACATACTTACTCTCTTATACAATCACTGACACAGGCACACACTCATCCATATATCCACTCTCACTATCACTCACTCTCACATACAGTCCCTTATATACTCCAACACTTACATATACTGCCATTCACATATGCAGTTACTCACACATATACCACTGAGACATCCATTGACTCACCAACACAGCCATATACACACTCACTCACCAATACAGCCCCTCGAAGACACACTCATGAACCCATACACCAAGAGAATCACCCACTCACACATCCATGCAGGTAGTCACATAACACACAGACACTTAGGCACCCATACAAGTATTCAGACAACCAATCAATAACCCATATAGACACTCATGCACCTATTCATCAACCCATGCAGCCACTTACACACCAACTGACAGACTTATACAGACATTCACACACATTAATCACTCACCCATACATTCACCCAGACATGTATAATCATTCACTTATACAGTCACACACTGACAGAATCATCATATATATCACATTCTTAAACATTTTAGAAACACTCACCGTCACTGGATGATGCCATCAGTGATGTTATTTGAGATGTCATCAGTCAGAAATTCACACAGATTAATCCCTCACCCATACATTCACCCAGGCACGTATAATCATTCACTTATACAGTCACACACTTACTGAATCATCATATATATATCACATTCTTAAACTTTTTAGAAACACTCACAGTCACTGGAAGATGTCATCAGTGATGCCATCAGTGATGTCATTTGAGATGTCATCAGTGATGTCATCAGTGATGTCACTGACCATGTCATGAGGGATTTAATATGTGACGTCATCAGCAGTGCATTGCGGGGGTGTGAGTTATAGTTAGCTCAACTAACTATAACAGCTGAATTTCTCTGGTTTTGTACGATTAAATGTCAGACTAACTATAACATACCTGAAACCTGTGTTTTTTTCAGTGAATATCTAAGGTTTTTTAAAATGCTAATTTATAACCATAACTGCCCTGAAACCTGTGTTTTTTCAGTGAATTTTATATATATGTATTCAATCTCCTCTCACTCTTACAAGGAAGGAATCAGCACTCAGGTAGTAGTTTGGAAGTATTTTATCTGCAAAGGAGACGATCCACGGGTTTGTCATGATGCGAAAATTCTGGAATTCATTTAATAAAGAAAAGAAAACAAGTGTTGATATGCACACAATGTAATTTCAGCATATCTTGCCCCGTGACCGCCGTACCTATATGTTCGTCAACGTGACTTGTTCATAATAAACATGCTTACGATTGCAAACATCAACATAAACATTGGACAGCACATTACTTTAAAACAAAATGCTATCGGCCATATTGATCTGGAAACTTTGCATATTATAATGGTTCTTACACGAAAGAAAAGAAAAAAAGGGGTGTTAATGCACACATATTATCCTTAAATAAAGTTCTAGCGATTATAGTTCCATTCCATTCATAGCTCATTAGTGATGTCATGACTGATGTCACTGACCATGTCATGAATGATGTAATGTCTGAGGTCATAAGCAGTGCATTGTGGGGGCCAAAGTTATAGTTAGCTCAGGTAACTATAACTGCTGAATTTCACTGGTTTTGTACAAGTGAAATCTGAGTCTAATTATAACATCCCTGTAATCTTTGTTTTTTTCAGCAAATTTCTAGTTTTTTTTAACGTTAAGTAGATGCCTATCACAATGGATGGTGGGGGGTTGGAAGCAGGGCCTGGCCTGGCATTGTGCTGCCCCCACCCAAGCTTGCTGCTCCTGCCTCCCCTCCTCCTTGCCATCCATTGTCCAAGTCCATGCCCCTGCTCCTCATTTCAGCCGTGTGTGGCCGTTGTTCTGCCCATGGCCTCCCCGCCCTCTCTGATCAGTTAGCTTGCTGAACTATCCACTTCCTCTATATCCTCTGTTGTCTGAATCCATGCACTAGCGTCCTCCCTCCTGCCATGCATGGTCTGATGTGCTGCCACTGCCCTCCATTTAGCATGATGTCCCAGTTCACTCCTCCTGCCCTCCATTGCCCAATACTATGCCCTATCATTGACCTCCTGCTTAGCCTCTGTGCTTAGCTTGCTGCCCCTACTCTCCTTCCCCCTGCCCTCCGATGTCTTTGTGCATGCCCCTGCTCCATCATTTTTGCCCACCATGTTCCATGGACCTGCCCCTCCTATCTACTCTGAGTGTTCTGTAGAGCTACCACTCCCCTCCCATCTGCCTAGTATTGTCAGATGACTGTAACCTGTCCCTGTCACCTCCACCCTGCCTGTCCATGTTCCATGCCCCTATCCCTTTCCTCCTGCCCTCCATTGTCCATGTTACTGCACACCCTTCTGCCCTCCCTGGTCTGTTGTGCTGCAACTTCTCCTCTGGCCTGTCCCACGTGGTCTGTTGTGAGGCCCCTTCCCCTGAACTCTCTGGTCTGTGCCCAGCTTCTAACCCTCCCTTCAATCCTCCATAGTCCTTTGTGCATGCCCCTGCCCCCTTCTTCTTGCCCATCATGGCCATTGTGCAGCCACTAACCCTCCCGCTTGGCATGCATGGTCTTCTGTGCTGCCACGGCCCCTCCCACATTCCCTGTGTGGTCAGCTAGCTGCCCCACATCTCCTCCCACCTTCCCTCCATGGTCTGTGTGTATGCCATTATAGTCTCACTGTTGCCCTCCATGGTGCGCTGTGCTTCTAGTGCCCATCCTGCCTGAACTCCATGATCAGCTTGCTAGTCCTACCCTGCCCCCTGCCCTCTGTTTTCCATGTGCAGACCCCTATTCCCTCCTTCCTGGATTGTCTGTTCCATTGTAATGCCCCTGATCCCTCCCCTCTGCCCTTTACGGTCAGTTATGCTTCAGCATTCTCTCCTATCTGTTCATTATGGTCAGCTTGCTGCCATTGCCTCTTTCCCCTCTGTTCTCTGTTGTCCATGTGCATGGTCCTGTCCCCTCCCTATTGCTTTCCATGGATTGTTGTGCTGCACTGCCGTCCTGCATGCCCTGTGTGGTGTATTGTGCTGCTGCAAACCCTGATGCCTGCCCTGTAAGGTCAGTTAGGTGCACCTGTCTATGTCCATCCTGTCCTCTGTTATCAAAGTCCATGTCCCTACCCCAATTCCTCCTGTCTTCCATGATCCAATGTACCATTCTTGCTAACATTTTGAACTTGGTAAGAGGTAGACTTTGAAAAAAAACTGGGGAATTGATTTTCCCCATTGATTTACATTGAAAAAGAGGAGATTGTAGACAGGAGACCGATAAAATAAAGCCCATTTGGGCTTAAAAACATTGGGTGTTTCCTGGCTGAATCGGGTCTGTTGGCTTGTATGGTTGTACCACAACTGCCTCTTCCTTCTGCCCACAATGGTCTATTATATTTCCACAGCCTCTCTTACCTGTCTGCAGTGTTGGTTTGTTGCCCCTGCCTCCCTTTCCACTGCCCTCCATAGTCTGTTGTGCTACCAATGCCCTTTCTGCCTGCCCAGTGTGGTCAAATTGTTACCTCTGCACCCTCCTACCTGCCTTCAATTTTCGGAATCCGTGCCCCTGACCTCTGCCTCTCAACAGTATCATAATGAACAACTAGATTGCTAACATTCTATATTTATTACAAAAGTGTGGCACGCCTGATGTCCTATTGATATAATCAAAACTGTTATAACTAAAGCATTTACTTTAGAAATTATAGAAATGAGAGGGTGTTATTTGCATCGAAATTATGGTTAGTGCTCTAAAAAACTAAAAGGAGGACATATTTTCTGAGTTCTCAAATAGCGACAAAGCACGTTTAAAATTATTTGTTATCTTTATGTTTCTTTATCCAGTTGACCACTTGATTAAATGTTGCACTTAGGGGAGAAGATGTGGTGTTACTTCCAGAGCTACAGACTTTGCAACTGGAGAACCAGGTTGGACTTTCTGCTTCAGCTCGACATTCTGTGATTCTGGTCAAATCACTTAATCTCCCCATGCCTACAACCAAAATGAATTTGCCCTTGTGTGATGTAACCAATGCTCATGTAAAGCACTCCAATACCTGACTAGTCTGCACTATATAAAACTGCAAATAAACAAAAAATAAAAAGTGTTTTCCACACTTTTGTCATTGGGCTATACATGGGCTACATCTGGGTGATATATGTGCTACATTTGGCCTCTTTTTTCTCTGGTGGCCATCTTGGGAGACTTCAATTCATTTCAATAAACTTTATTCAATCTAATTTAGAAGCATAGATCATAAAAGTGTACATAAAAACAGTAAATCATCTTTCTTAATACAATACAATGAGAATTCATTAAAGCCAGTATGTAAAAACGGGTGTTACAAAGCCCGGCTCAGGTCAACTTCAGTTTAACAGAATAGTAAAGTTTAATGTTTCGCAAGATCAATCTCATGTACTTCGTGCAAAATACGCAATTAGGGCTCCAAGTATAATGCAACGCTCCAATACCTAACCAGTCTGCACTATAAAAAAATGCGAAAAAACAAAATATAAAAAGTGTCTTGCACTCTTCTGTCATTGAGCTATACATGGGCTACTTCTGGGTGATATTTGTGCTACATTTTGGCTCTTTTTTCTCTGATGGCCATCTTGGGAGACTAATTTGTTATGAAGTTTCCTAATTTCCTCATTTACTGCAGTTTCCTCAGTAGGAAATGCTTTCAGTTTTTTACTTTGATTCCATCAAGAAGGCATTCAGATGTGTCACACATTTTACGTAAATTCAGAATGTTAGCACTCTAGTTGCTCATTAGATCACAGTAGTAAAGCAAATGCTCACCAGGGAGTTAATGGGAAGTCTGCTGCTGGTATTGAAAGTTCATGTTTCAGTCTGCAAGTCACTCAAAATGTGCCCTATTTTTTCTTTCTGCAGCACTAATCATAATTTCTATGGCAAAATGAACCGCCTCATTTTGTTCCTTTTTAAATTAAATGTTTTAAGTGTTAACAGTTTATTCAAATCAAGATAGCTTCAGGTGCACCATACTTTTGTCATAAGTAAGACTGTTAGCTCTCTAGTTGTTTTTTTACAACACTCTGGGAACCTGCAGTAGAACACAAAGGAATCAACTGACAGTCCCTGCCCTTTTTGGATGTACGTGTTTTACTGAGAATGTCAGACTTCATTCTCACATGACTGAGAAAGATAATGTGAATTTACAGAAAATATGCTCTCCTTTTAGCTTCTGGAGCACCTTCCAAACCTCTATGGGAAAAGCATGAGAAAATAGCTTTCTCTCAAACATGATTCATGATATCTCAGCAGAAGGCTTTTTCACAGGGTAAAATCACCCTAGAACACACCACAGTTCCTAAAATGAGTATGGTACCATCAACAAATGATTTGTAATGTAACTAAAGTCTGTTATCACCCTTTATATGTTTTCCTTTTGGTGACCCTCAAAACCTTTCATTCATTTCAAAGCATTTGAATGGAGTGATATCATGTATATTGGTCCCAAGATGGCTGCCAACACTTCTTGGAGGAAGTGCTGACAGCCAATCAGATCTCACGATGAGATGTGAGGTTAGGCTCCGCCTAGATATATACATTTCTTTTCCTTTAATATTTAAAAAACTACTGAATGGATTTACAACATTTAAAGCAAAGTGCACTCTGGACCAAGAGCTACCTTTCTGCCAAATTTGGTATAAGCAGTTCAGGCTGTAGCCGCGACAAACGTTTCCTATGGAAATTAACAAAGAGAAAACACATTTTGCAACCCCCTTTTTTTTCTCGACCCCGCTTGAGGAATCACCCCGAAACTTTCAAGACAGGAGCTGACCAGAGCACCCCATTAGTTCTGAAAATGTCGCGAAGATTCATCAAACGGCGCTAAAGATATTGGCAAAACAAAAAATGCTTTTTGAATAGAAACTAGGTCCTAACTATAACTACCTACTGGCGACCGCCAGTAGGCAATATATATATATATATATATTTATATTTATATATGTACCAATAACATAAAATCTAATTAGAAAACGTTCTTAAATAAATTAAAACATTAAACTATTTAAAAATCTTCAAACTTAGATTTCCCACTTCAGTTAGTGCAACAGTAGGGAAAGTGTTGAATAGTGGAGGGGTAAAAATTACTATTCCCACTCCAGTGAGTGCAACAGTAGGGAAAGTGTTGGATAGCGGAGGGGTAAAAATTACTATTCCCACTCCAGTGAGTGTAACAGTAGGGAAAGTGTTTGATAGCAGAGGAGTAAAAATTACTATTCCCACTCCAATGAGTGCAACAGGAAGGAAAGTGTTGGATAGCTGAGGGGTACACATTACTATTCCCACTCCTGTGAAGGCAACAATAGGGAAAGTGTTGGATAGAGGAGGGGTACAAATTACTATTCCCACTCCAGTGAGTGCAGCAGAAGGAAAATGTTGGATAGCGAAGGGGTAAAAATTACTATTCCCACTCCAGTGAGTCAATCAATCAATCAATCAATCATGGCATTTATATCGCGCACTACTCACCCAGAAGGGTCTCAAGGCGCTTGGGGAAGGGGGGTCTGCTACTGCTCGAACAGCCAGGTCTTGAGCTGTTTCCTGAAGGCGAGGTGGTCCTGGGTCAGCCGCAGGTGGACGGGCAGGGAGTTCCATGTCTTAGCCGCTAGGTAGGAGAAGGATCTTCCTCCGGCGGTGGCTCTCTGGATGAGAGGCACGACGGCGAGGGCGAGGTTCGCCGATCGTAGCTGGCGGGTGGGCGTGTAGAAGGTCAGGCGGTCGTTGAGGTACCTAGGGCCCAGGTCGTGGAGGGATTTGTGTGCGTGGGTGAGGAGTCTGAACGTGATCCTTTTGTTGACAGGGAGCCAGTGTAGGTCTCTCAGGTGGCTCGAGATGTGGCTGCGTCGGGGGACGTCCAGGATGATTCGGGCGGAGGCGTTCTGGATGCGCTGGAGTCTCTTCTGAAGCTTGGCTGTTGTTCCGGCGTAGAGGGTGTTTCCATAGTCCAGTCTGCTGGTGATGAGGGCCTGGGTGACCGTCTTCCTCGTCTCGGTCGGAATCCATTGGAAGATCTTGCGGAGCATGCGGAGTGTGTGGAAGCAAGATGAGGAGACGGCGTTGACTTGTCTGGTCATCGATAGGGAGGAGTCCAGGATGACGCCCAAGTTGCGTGCGTGGTCTGTTGGCTTGGGTGCGGTGCCTAGGGCTGGGGGCCACCAGGAGTCGTCCCATGCGGAGGGCGATGGTCCCAGGATGAGGACTTCTGTCTTGTCCGTGTTCAACTTTAGGCGGCTGTTATTCATCCATTCGGCGACGTCTTTCATCCCTTCGTGGAGGCTCGCTTTGGCGGTGTCGGGGTCTTTGGTGAGGGAGAGGATCAGCTGGGTGTCATCGGCGTAGGAAATGATGTTCAGGTTGTGATTGCGAGCGATGGCAGCTAGTGGTTTAATGTAGATGTTGAAGAGAGTGGGGCTGAGCGATGATCCTTGCGGGACGCCGCAGATGACTTCGGTGGCCTCCGAGCGGAACGGTGGGAGGTGTACTCTCTGTGTTCTTCCGGAGAGGTATGAGGTGATCCAGTCCAGGGCCTTTCCTTGGATGCCGGTGTCGTTGAGGCGTTGGACTAGGGTGCGGTGGCAGACAGTATCGAATGCAGCGGAGAGGTCTGGGAGGATGAGTGCCGCTGTTTCACCGTTGTCGAGCAGGGCTCGGATGTCGTCAGTGGCTGCGATGAGGGCGGTCTCGGTGCTGTGATTGGCTCTGAATCCAGACTGCGATGGGTCGAGGGATCCGTTCGTCTCGAGGAAGGCGGCCAGTTGCTTGTTGACGACCTTTTCGATGACTTTGGCCGGGAAGGGAAGGAGCGAGATGGGGCGGAAGTTCTTGAGGTCGGTCGGGTCCGCTGTTGGTTTCTTCAGTAGTGCGCTGAGCTCGGCGTGCTTCCAGCTCTCCGGGAAGGTGGCTGTGTTGAAGGAGGTGTTGATGATGTCTCGGAGGTGGGGTGCGATGGTGGGGGCCGCTTTGTTGAAGACGTGGTGGGGGCACGGGTCGGTCGGAGATCCGGAGTGGATGGTGTTCATCATGCTTGTCGTGTCTTCGGGGGTCACCTCGGTCCATGTCTGGAGGATGGCGGCTGGGTGCGTAGGTTCGATCGATGGGTGCGGGGGTTGAGCGCCGAAACTGTTGTGGATGTCAGCGATCTTGCGGTGGAAGTACGAGGCGAGGGAGTCGCAGAGGTCCTGTGAGGGGGTGATGTCGTTGTTGCCGGTGCTGGGGTTGGAGAATTCCTTGACGATGGTGAAGAGCTCCTTGCTGTCATGGGCGTTCTTGTCCAGTCGTTCCTTCAGAGATTTCTTCTTTGTGGTGCGGATGAGCTGGTGATGTCTGCGGGTGGCGAGTTTGAGGGCGGTCATGTTGTCGGCGGTCTTGTCGAGGAGCCAGGCCTTCTCGAGGGTGCGGCAGGCCTTCTTGGAGTCCTTGAGTTCGTCGGTGAACCAAGGAGCCTTCTTGCTTCTGGGCCTGGTGAGTGGGTCCTTCAGTGGGGCGAGGTCGTCAGCACTTGTGGTCAGCAACTGCGTGAGGTTGCAGGCTGCTGTGTTAGGATCCGGTGTCCTGACGGGTGGGTTCTGGCTGAGGGAGGTGGCGAGCTGGTCGGCGGTGATCTTGCTCCAGTTCCTGTGGGGAACCTGCTTCGGGTGGTAGTGGACCGTGTTCTTTGCGAAGCTGAAATGGACGCAGCTGTGGTCGGTCCAGTGGAGTCCAGTGGAGTGACTGAAGGAGTGAGTGTAACAGTAGGGAAAGTGTTTGATAGCAGAGGTGTAAAAATTACTATTCCTACTCCAGTGAGTGCAACAGTAGGGAAAGTGTTGGATAGTGGCGGGATAAAATTGACTATTCCCACTCCAATCAGTGCAACAGTAGGGATCGCAGAGGGGTAACAATTAATATTCTCACCCCAGTCAGTTCAGAATTAAAAACAAACAAAATATTAAAAACAACAAAAATATTTAACAATCTAAATAAATAAAAAAATTATAAATATGTTAAAAATTAAAATGCAAATATATTTAATATTAAACATTTAAAAACACCTATTATAATGTTAAATACATATGACAAACATATTATATTAAATAAAATAAAATATAATTTCCAAACAAATAAATATTTTTTATTAGAAATTATTTAAAAACAAAAACATTATTACATGAATTTTCTTTTTGTATTTGCTACCCCAACACCACACAATTCACAACCCACATAAACTTAAAATGAATCACCATGAACTGAATTGCCAGAAAGAGCCAAATTCTACCTCAGCTCTATTCATTCATGAATTGAGGCATTTATGCTATAGATACATAGGCCATCATTACATTAGGTCTTTTTTTATATACAAGAGGAGTCTTACCTACTAGGGCCCAATTACGACCCCGTCAGGAAGGCCCTCCCAGAGTCATCCATTGCCTTACCTTCCGACCGACTCTTCCCGGGAGCCGGTCCATCCAAACGATGAAGTAGGATGTACAAAGCCCTTCAATATCCGAACGACGCATACGCTTCGATTCCGGCTCCATTTTCCCAACGAGAAGCCTCTGTAAATGCTGAATGGAGTCGTACTGAAGCATTTCCCAGTCAGATTCCGACCTGCCAAGTACGATGCATACTTCCTATGAGCCGAACAGCTCGCCACTTCCAGCATATCAGAGCATCCGAAAGAGGAGTATTTCAGCTCGGATTCGCGCCACAACACCATCCCTGTAAACGAGACGTTACAGCCATGTATCCTATAGCGCACTCTATGCCTACGGCCGATACTACAACCCCAACATTATGCGTTCGTCACAGACGGTAAGTCAGATACCTACCCCGCACAAAAAAGCTACTACTCCCAAAAGGCAACATAATACACAACTTGTGAGAAACCGCAGTCAATATTGGGGTGGGGGAAGTCTTGCAGCAATGTAGAGGCAAGGGGGGTGGTGGATGCCTAAGACTACCAGTGTTGCCCACCCCATAGGGGGGTGAATGCCTAACACTACCAGCAATCTAATGCCCATAGGGTGGTGGATGCCTAACACTCCCACCATTGTCTACCCTATACGGGGGGTGGATGTCCCTCACTCCCACCATTGTCTACCCCATAGGGGGTTGTATGCCTAACACTACTAGCATTGTCCACCCCATGGGGGGGTGGATTCATAAAACTACCAGCAATTTAATGCCTATAAGGGATGGATGCCTAACTCACCCACTCTTGCCCACCCCATATGGGGGTGGATGCCTAACAGTCCCACCGTTATCCACCCCATAGGGGGGTGGATGCCAATCACTCCCACCATTGTCTACCATATATGGGGGTGGATGCCCCTCACTTCTACCATTGTCTACCCCATAGGGGGCTGGATGCCTAACACTACCAGCATTGCCCACCCCATATGGGGGTGGATGCCTAACTCACCCACTGTTGCCCACCCAATGGGGGGTGGATGCTTAACAGTCCCACCATTGTCCACCCCATAGAGGGGTGGATGCCTATCACTCCCACCATGTTTACCCTATAGGGGGGTGGATGCCCCTCACTCCCACCATTGTCTACCCCATAGGAAGGTGGATGCCGAACACTACCAGCATTGTCCACCCCATAGGGGGGTGGATGCCTAACTCACCCACCATTGCCCACCCCATAGGGGGTGGATGCCTAATAGTCCCACCGTTGTCCACTCCATAGGGGGTGGATGCCTATCACTCCCACCATTGTCCACCCTATAGGGAGGTGGATGCCTATCACTCCCACCATTGTCTACCCTACAGGGGGGTGGATGCCCATCACCCCCACCATTGTCTACCACATAGGGGTGCCGCAACACTACCAGCATTGTCATGGCAAATTCGTGTTTCGTGTGCAAACCCCCAGCAATGTGTACAGAAATGTGATATGGGGGCTATCCCCCCAGCACTGTAGTGACAAATTGGGACTTGTGGGCTCAACCCCCAGCATGGTCCAGCAATTAGGGGGTTGGGGCGCTAACCCCTCCAGCACTGTAGTGATAAATTGGGGGATGGGGGCCAAACACACGTAGCACTGTTGAGGGAAACAGTGTTGGGGGGAGTTACATACCCTCAGCCATGTGCAGCCAATCGGTGCTTTGGGGGAAAACACTCCCAGCAATGTGTAATTAGAAAATGTGACATTTGACCATCAAAAATGCATCAACACACATTTGGGGTACGAGCAGTGGAAAATACAAAGGATTTAATCTCAAAGTCCATATTTGATGAGATCCAGTCCCACACTGTGGCTGCAATGTAAACTGCCAAACCTAAGGAATGTGCAGAGTGGAGATGTAGAAGACCCAGGGCCAGTAGAGAAAGAAACAAAAACACACCATTCACTCAATGCCCTTCAAAGACAGTTGAAATACACTCGGAAAGATGCACAAAGACAACCGAACAGCCACCCACTGCAGAACAAACACAACATGTGTGTGAGTGTGGAAGTTAGCTTAGCTTGTGCCGACACACATGACTGGGGCTGAACTCCACTGAGCCATATGTGTGTTGAGTCCAATCAGGAAGTATTCCATATAGGGTTTGGACTGGCAATGTGGGCAATCAGGCATTGGTTGATGACCTGGAGAAGGCCTTCGACTCACTGGAGTGGGCATATCTTTTTGAGGTACTCCGGAAATATGAGCTGGGGGATGACTATATACAGATGGTCTAATTACTGTATAAGCGCCCTTCTGTCCGGGTTCGAAGGGGCAAACTTATATAGGACAGTATAACAGTCAAGTGAGGCACCAGACAGGGATGCCAACTGTCCCCGCTACTCTTTTCTCTAGCCATGGAGCCGTTGGCGGTGCGTCTCCGGTGGGGGGGGGGCGGGGGACATGGGGTATCCGTTTGGGAGACAGGCTGCATGCTGTCTCACTATATGCCGACGACCTGCTATTATTCCTGCAAGACCTACACGAATTCCCCAATTCTATTGCAGACATACTTCAAGAGTTTGAAACGATGTTGGGTCTCCAAATTAACTGGACTAAATCAGAACTGTACCCATTTAGTGATCAGACCACGGAAATAAATGTGCACATGAACAACTACACCCTCCGCTGGTACCCGGTAATGTTCCGATATCTAGGCATTTTCATATATCGCAACCCCGCGGATGTGCTGGAGGGTAACTTAATTAGAGCCATATCCGCTGTCAGAGCCCAGACACACTTCTGGAAAACACTTTCACTGAGCGTAATGGGCAGAATTACATTGATAAAGATGACAATACTACCCAAATTATTGTATTATTTCTGGAATCTCCCGGTATACGTCCCCGCTACAATATTTTGTGACCTTGAAAAGCTACTCCGGGACCTTATTTGGAACAAAGGCCGACCTCGTATTGCACAATGGAAACTCTATGCCCCTGTCAGTAAATGAGGCCTAGCGGTCCCTAATGTGGAATTGTACTACTTGGCGGTACAGTTACAGTGAGTAACGAGGTGGTTGGCAGGCATGGGACTGGAAGATACAGCCTCCGAACGACCCCCTTGGTCGCAATCTCA
Organism: Triturus cristatus; assembly: GCF_964204655.1. Classification (NCBI taxonomy): domain Eukaryota; kingdom Metazoa; phylum Chordata; class Amphibia; order Caudata; family Salamandridae; genus Triturus; species Triturus cristatus. The sequence goes on along the minus strand of NC_140591.1, from coordinate 1,472,631,683 downwards.
AATATTTCAACTGTTCCACCCTATCGCTCGGTGGCCACACCCAACACAGAGCGGTGTCGCCCTGGGGTACCGGTGTTACAGGAGGAGCTTATATCTAACCAAGACCGTAACCCCCTAGCCCCATCAATACCACTGGCGGGGACGCCCAGAGGTAGAATGGGCACTACCAACGAGAAACGTGCAAGCTGGTGCGCAGTTGGGTTGGACACATTAGATGACCTCTATGTAGACGGCGTCATGTTATTGTTTGAAGTGCTGACGATGGACTACGGCCTACCTGCCAGACAATCACGAGATCGCTAGCAGCGGCAAGGGGGGACATAACAACTGAACCAGCAACAAATCTATTGCTACAATACCTGCATGTAATGGGCAGGGGCTCACACACCATGCATGGTTGGTGGAGACATTACTTATACACACGATAAAACCCATAACTGTCCTACGGACACGGTGGAAAACGGACAGAGGCCAGCAATGGACGGACCGGGAATAGGACACACTGTTGGCCCGCTCCACATATGTACCCAGAAGCTCAAAGTTTAAACTTATACAAACCTACATAACACAGAGGGCGTATCTTTCCCCGGTTAAGATCAGCAGATATTTCTACAACACTAGCTCAGCATGTCCACGCTGCTTACAGGTAGATGCAGATGTTTTACATATGCTGTGGTTTTGTGAAGCCTTAAACATGTACTGGCAAGCAGTCACAGAGACACTCATGACCTGCACCGACTGGCAGATATCGCACACGTGGGAGACATGCATATTGGGCCTCTACCCCAAATCTAAGCAAAATAAGGTCACCTCTAGACTTATAGATTTAGGACAGATAGTGGCAAAACGTCTGATAGCTAAGAGATGGAAGCAAGACGACCCCCTGTGATTGTAAGCTGGAGAAGATCGCTTTTGGTGTGGGCCCAGGCAGAAAGTACATCACTGCATAGGGAGGAAATAGCCAGACAGCGCAAATATCCCAAAGCCCAGTACTGGGACACTATACTTATGGTGTTCACAAGTGCGGACAGGGAAGACAGTGACTCTTCTTCGCAAGAAGATGATACAGGAGGTGGTGCAGTGGCGACCTAGATGCATAGGACACTACACATAGGTTGTGATAAACAATTGATAACGGGTCACAAAACATATTTACCGGCATAGGAAGTGCTGAGCATTTTTTAGGTTGGCGCCCATCACAGCACGGAGGGCGGGCTGACTCTACAGGAAGGGACCAAGAAATAAGGCATCTATATTACACATACCCTGACCCAGGAGCGTAAGATAGCTGATGGCATTGTTAATAAGTTTATTTAAACACAATATCTTGTCTTGTACTTTCCTGTCACCCTATTGACAAGCACAGAGACAGATTCCCATGAGCACCCTGTCGATGCACAATGATATAGCAAGATACCAAAGCAGATGTTATAACTGTCGGGTTCCCTAAGGCAAACTTTGCAGATTTGACTACATAGACAATGATATGGGAAGTGTATGCATAGAATGCAAGCGGCATGTGTATTTATGTCACCACCTGCAAAAAAAGTTGAAACACATGCGATAGGTACATGTGGTGGGAAAAAATGTATATTGGAAGTTAATAACCTCTATTGTGAGAATGATACCCTTCAATGTGTTCAACTATGTACTCAATTGTGACTCTGGAAAATGTTTGAAAAAATGCAATAAAGATATTTAAAAAAAAAAAAATCAGGCATTGGTTGAAGAGCGGGTGCACCAGAGTCACATGCGGGCCAAGCATGGGAGACCACCAAAAACCACATCAGGAGACTGACCCACTTCTACAGTTCCCTCCAGGTCACAGCACTGTGGTGCCCGTATCCTGTCTGCTGATCCGCTGTGATGCAAATTTTGGATGGGGGTCAGACTTTGAGGCAGACTCACTGGCGCACTGTGTCAAGTGCCTTGCAAGAAGCACTGTCATCTCACATACCCAAACATGACTCCCAGGGCATGGCCAGTGAAGGGAGTCTGCATTGGAGGTAGTGGCCTTGCCAGGAGCCAAGTCACATTTGGCCAGTCTGAACCCCACCCCCTTGATCAGCAGCATCGTGTCTCATCAAAACCTCCCTTGACAGGTGACATTGCAGAGGCCACCTTCACAGCGTGGATCACTGGATGTATGACGATGAGTCCATTATTGACCAGTCATCATTGTGATCCCAATACAACCATGTGTCCATGTACTGTTGTTTATGACCAAAGGGGCAATCTCACGATCAGGTAGGTACACCCAGCACGCCACATACTAGGACAAACACACATTTGATGGTGGATAAGGAGGTGTCAGACACACATATGTATGTGACACAAAGTCACAGCATCTGTCCACCACAACACATACTCGAACTCTGCAGGGCAACAGGAGTAAACATACTCACAGAAGGATTACATTGTGGTGAGCCAGTGTACACTGAAGCACAGAGGAGACTGGCCCCGATACTACACAAGTACACAGACACACAAAATAGGATCCCACTACAACAAACTAGTAGAGGTTGTGTCACAGCTGTCAGCGCTACATATCTAGACCTCATTCCTACCTGCTATGGAGAAAAGCATGGATCCAACAACAATGTAGGAGACAGTCACCATGTGTGGCCTGGGGGCGTTGCACACAACTCAAGATCAGAACATCTACACTGTCAACTTGGTTGCATGTCTTTCACAGCAACTCTGCATCTATCTACAAAAGCTGCAGTATGTGCAGCCAATGATTAATGCCATTTTGACAATGCCGAGTATGTACAGCGTTACAACAAACAAATGATGGACGGAATGCTGACAATGCATACATTCTCCCCCAGTCAAGAGATCTGGGTTAACTCCATCGTTCTTTTGCCCACTACACCACCCCAGTTTAGACATGGCCATATGCAAATCAGTCTTGACCCTGTGCCTCATGGGAACAGTCCAGCCCGAACTGCCAAGCCATGTCTTCACTGGACCGGAATCAAGCATCCTAGGACCGGTTTCTGGCTATCAGCCGTCATCAGCCAGGATAGCTCGACTCCAGTGGCGTAGTGAGCACGGGTCCCACGTCTGGGAATACCCATCACACTTAGGGCGAAAAGCGTTACAACAAACAAATGATGGACGGAATGCTGACAATGCATACATTCTCCCCCAGTCAAGAGATCTGGGTTAACTCCATCGTTCTTTTGCCCACTACACCACCCCAGTTTAGACATGGCCATATGCAAATCAGTCTTGACCCTGTGCCTCATGGGAACAGTCCAGCCCGAACTGCCAAGCCATGTCTTCACTGGACCGGAATCAAGCATCCTAGGACCGGTTTCTGGCTATCAGCCGTCATCAGCCAGGATAGCTCGACTCCAGTGGCGTAGTGAGCACGGGTCCCACGTCTGGGAATACCCATCACACTTAGGGCGAAAAGCGTTACAACAAACAAATGATGGACGGAATGCTGACAATGCATACATTCTCCCCCAGTCAAGAGATCTGGGTTAACTCCATCGTTCTTTTGCCCACTACACCACCCCAGTTTAGACATGGCCATATGCAAATCAGTCTTGACCCTGTGCCTCATGGGAACAGTCCAGCCCGAACTGCCAAGCCATGTCTTCACTGGACCGGAATCAAGCATCCTAGGACCGGTTTCTGGCTATCAGCCGTCATCAGCCAGGATAGCTCGACTCCAGTGGCGTAGTGAGCACGGGTCCCACGTCTGGGAATACCCATCACACTTAGGGCGAAAAGCGTTACAACAAACAAATGATGGACGGAATGCTGACAATGCATACATTCTCCCCCAGTCAAGAGATCTGGGTTAACTCCATCGTTCTTTTGCCCACTACACCACCCCAGTTTAGACATGGCCATATGCAAATCAGTCTTGACCCTGTGCCTCATGGGAACAGTCCAGCCCGAACTGCCAAGCCATGTCTTCACTGGACCGGAATCAAGCATCCTAGGACCGGTTTCTGGCTATCAGCCGTCATCAGCCAGGATAGCTCGACTCCAGTGGCGTAGTGAGCACGGGTCCCACGTCTGGGAATACCCATCACACTTAGGGCGAAAAGCGTTACAACAAACAAATGATGGACGGAATGCTGACAATGCATACATTCTCCCCCAGTCAAGAGATCTGGGTTAACTCCATCGTTCTTTTGCCCACTACACCACCCCAGTTTAGACATGGCCATATGCAAATCAGTCTTGACCCTGTGCCTCATGGGAACAGTCCAGCCCGAACTGCCAAGCCATGTCTTCACTGGACCGGAATCAAGCATCCTAGGACCGGTTTCTGGCTATCAGCCGTCATCAGCCAGGATAGCTCGACTCCAGTGGCGTAGTGAGCACGGGTCCCACGTCTGGGAATACCCATCACACTTAGGGCGAAAAGCGTTACAACAAACAAATGATGGACGGAATGCTGCCAATGCATACATTCTCCCCCAGTCAAGAGATCTGGGTTAACTCCATCGTTCTTTTGCCCACTACACCACCCCAGTTTAGACATGGCCATATGCAAATCAGTCTTGACCCTGTGCCTCATGGGAACAGTCCAGCCCGAACTGCCAAGCCATGTCTTCACTGGACCGGAATCAAGCATCCTAGGACCGGTTTCTGGCTATCAGCCGTCATCAGCCAGGATAGCTCGACTCCAGTGGCGTAGTGAGCACGGGTCCCACGTCTGGGAATACCCATCACACTTAGGGCGAAAAGCGTTACAACAAACAAATGATGGACGGAATGCTGACAATGCATACATTCTCCCCCAGTCAAGGGATCTGGGTTAACTCCATCGTTCTTTTGCCCACTACACCACCCCAGTTTAGACATGGCCATATGCAAATCAGTCTTGACCCTGTGCCTCATGGGAACAGTCCAGCCCGAACTGCCCAGATCTCTGTACTGGGGTGAATGTATGACATTGTTCTGCATTCTGTCCATCAATTGTTGTTTTTGCATTTGTCACCCCGAGTGGAAAGGGTATGCCTAGACGTGGGTCCCTTGCTCTCCATGCCACTGGAAATCAAGCAAGCCTGGCTGAAGACGGCTGAAATGCCAGAAACCGGTCCTAGGATGCTTGTTTCCAGTCCAGGGAGAACCTGGCTTGGCAGTTCGGGCTGGACTGTTCCCATGAGGCACAGGGTCAAGACTGATTTGCATATGGCTGGGTTCAAACTGGAACGGCATGGTGAGCAAAAAAACGATGGATTCAGGCCCAGATCTCTGTACTGGGGTGAATGTATGACATTGTTCTGCATTCTGTCCATCAATTGTTGTTTTTGCACTTGAGTATGTACAGCAGCGTGCCCCTCGTTTCATACCCTGCTAAGTAATCGTTGTCTCGTTTCACTGATTTCAGTGAAACGAGGTGAACGAAACTTAGCAGGGTATCAAGCGAGGGGCACGGGGATTCCCCTCGTTTGATACCCTGCTACGCATCAAACGAGGTGACGGACACTTAGCAGGGTATCAAACGAGGGGCACGGTGATGCCCCATGGAAATCCCTTAGTTGCCAGCGTACCTAGCTGGAACAAGTATATTGAACGTTTTTTGGAAAACCACATACGGTCATAGAAGATAAAGCCCTGACGAAATTCCTACTGTTTATGGAACGAAACGCGTTGGCTGGACAGTATATGTAAATAAAGAAAAAGCAATGAAAAAAGAGAAAATAAAGGTTTTGATACAATACGCTTGGTTGGACTTCTTCACCTGGTGCACCTCCATATGCTTTATTGACCAAGGATCTGGTACACAGGGGCACTGAACAACGGCAGGTGCTGGAGTAATTGTGCACAGGACTTTTAAATCGACGAAACCAAGCGTGAGGTGCAGACTGGAAGGTCCGCCGTTGGGTTCTTTTCATTTGACATACGATACACCAGTCCACATTACCTCTATCCTTGTGTATGCCAGCTCAGCACATGCAACATCAACCTTGATAAACACACCTGCAGCTAGGCTGCACCAACGAATGTACTATTACTCCCCTGTGTGCCAATGAAGAGCATGGCTGTGACACAGGCTCCAGTGGCGTATGCATGACAGATGGACATACTACACACCTGGGTACCCACACTCAACTCTGCTCAACACATTTTGCATAGGGACAAACAACGTACATCAATGCACCCCTAGGCCAGCTTGGTGTGACCAGGCACAGCATCATGCATAGCTAAAAAGGACTAAATTATTGGTCAAGCACAAATCACGACCCACAAAAGACACTTATTGGCCAATTACATGAGGGTTGTGGGTGAATACATGAAGTCAAAGCACACACTAACCAAACTCTTAATCAACTTGACAAAAGCTGGTTGGCACAACTCCCAATAGGTTGATAAAGCACTGGACTAGTCAGACAACAGAAACCTTGACAGACAGGAACATCTGCAGGGACTTGAGTCTTTGGAGGCAACTGGGTCTGAAGACTGAGATTCCTTGCCATGAGGAGAGTTCCCTTCAGTGGAAGGCCACAAGCGGCAAGCTTGTTCTTGGCAGAGGTCTACCATGTCAGAAGGAGACTCAGACATGGCTCCAACACTTCCAAGTAACATCATACTTTAGTACCATCAGTCTGTGCACATGGGTGTGTCCAAAGTCACCACCACATACTCTAACTTAACTTCATGTGTACCCAGTTGTCCAGATGAGACAGCTGACTTGTTGCACATCACAGCCCTATACTGCATGGCCATCCTAGACGGTTGAACTCTGAAAGACTTGCACAATATCTACAAATGTCAGCACAACCTATGTGCAAAAGTGTAATTAAAACATGGTAGTGTGGCAAATTCATGTCACCCTCATGGCCCAAAATGATGTGGATGATGACACCCTGCAAATGTAGACAATGAGAACTTGGATAAATACTATAATAGGTCACACACTCCATGGACCATATGCAGTCCATGACATCACAACATCATTGTCTACCCACAACAAGATTTGCACATTAATGACGGTTGACATATGACCAAGTTCGAAGAAATAGAAAGCAACAGTGAAAAGAACCTCACATGCTTTATTCTGCATGAAAGAAATATGAATAGTTCAAAACAAACAAAAGGCCAAGGGCCAGTCCATTTTGTAGAGTCCTGGAGGGGGTCAGGGCTAATCACCCTCCATTACTCGCCTGCCCTTTAATCGCAAGGGGTCACCTCCCCTGGGAGGGGCATCTATGGGGGCATGCCAGGCACTGCAGGGACAGGACTAGGGGGGACTGGTTTGCTGGATGTCTGCCCCACATGGATCTGCTTCAGCAAATCCACGGCCTCCACACTCAGGGCAGCAGTGGAGACTGTTGCAGGGGGTGCGGGCCTGGCCCAAAGGAGACATGCTCCCTAACTCGGGAGCGTCCGCGGACACTGTGAATGGGAGCAGATGTGAGGGTGGCTATGTAGGTGGTGGCAGTGGGGACAGACTCGGATGTTGTGTGATCCAATCTGGGCTCACCCCCCACCACAAGGGAGTCATCACTGGAGCTGGAGTGATCTTCCGATGTTGTAGAAGTCTCCGACCTGCCCTCAGTGTGGCTCCCCTCGCCCTCTGTGCCACTGGGTCCCTCCTCCTCCTCCGAACTGGACCCAGTCTGGCTAGCTGCTTCCCCTTGGTCCGTGGAACTGCCTCCTCCAGTAGCTGGTGCTGATGCTGTGAACAAGGTTGACAAAGAGATTCACATGCGTCATCTGCATAGACTAGACACATGAGTATCATTACAACACATCACAGAGCAAGCATTTGCATCATTTTGACGGCAGGTTTCTAATCATTACACAAATGTGAACATGGCACTTGCCAGTCTGCCAGTTAACTATGGTTACCAGACGCATGATGTCATGTGCAACATCGCTTAGATCAATGTCAAAACCACAACCACTATGTCAACAACTACACTATGTAGCAGGTGTTCTGATCTGTAATGCTCCTGACAGTCTTGTGTCATTGCATACTTGTCTCATGACACTGAAAATGGGATGCACACATTTGAAAAGTACAAAATGAAGATAGCAATCGCAGTCTGTGGTATACACTATATTTTAAATGTGAGATTCCTGCGGTCCTAATGATAAGGGTGCCAGTGGGTATCACCTCCTGATTCTGAGGTGTGTTTTGTCAATGTAGGGAAGATGTTCTCCAGCGCGGAAAATTGCACCCCTCCGGCACTCCACTAATATGTTGGTAATAATAAATCCTTAGATCAAAATTTTGGCCAATTCATTGTTTATTCTTATTCACATTTTCATTGGCTTCATCTTCATATTATATAAACTGTAATGTTAGCTTCACATTACTCTATGCGAACATCTGCACTTAATTTTCACAACAAACCTCGATGCACTTCGGGCCATGCCCTTCCTCAGGGGGTATATCAAAAATGAAAAGCGAATACTTACTACAGTGACAATCCAAGACGAGGATATCGTCAAATGCATGTATGAACATTAGTAAGGATAAAAAGATTGTGATTCCACATACATGTTTGGTGATAATGAAAGATTCCTGATAGGATAATTAAACAAAAAGTGGTGATGGCCTCCCAGTGGAGTGTATACGGAACAAAGATATCGGAATGATGTAAGCGTAACGAATATCCAAACATAAGCAAACATGCTTACAGTAAATCAAATGAGCATGAAAGGTCAGTTAAGACCACCGCCAGGATCCTTAGCATGTGGGGGGGTCAGGGTCCAGCGTCCGCCCCTTTTGTGAGGATGTGGCAGCTTCAACTGGATCCTTGCAATGCTCTGTGTCCAACAACGGCGGTCCTGCCACCTCTTCTGGCAATGGTAGGTGTGGCGTTTGAAGACCCCCACGGAGCAGACTGCTCTGACGATGGTTTGCCAGATCTCAGCCTTCTGATGTGAGTTGACCTAAAAGGATGACATGGTGACACACCACTACTCCACATGCTATATGTTTCTGAGTCACACACTTCTGCATATAGGTCATGGTCAGAATGGCAAGGATGTCTAACGGGTAGGCAAGTGGGATCATGGGCAGTTATCCTGTGTGTAAGAACAGTGCTGAGAAGTCAACCCCAGGACACACACTTCTACAACACTATACCTGCCCAGAACCCAAATCTGCACACTTTAAAACTTACATGAGCTCTGTTTGCATTTTTGCCCTTGGGAATGCCAATGCTAGTAGTGCATAGTTTTACACATGGCCAATTAAAAGGCAGTTCAATCAACACTCACCTGCTCCTCTGGTTTTCTGTACAGTGGGCTGTAGTTTGGAAGGAGGCTGTCCAGTAGGGATCTCCTCATCGGTGAAGGCGGGGGCCCTTTCCACAGTACCTGCCATGGTAGCTCCCAGAGGATGTAGAGACAGCAGCGGAGAGATGTGGAGGTGCACGAAAGATGCAGGTAGTGTAGGCAAGTGTGGACTGTAGGGAACAGACAGACTTATTTTTCTTCAGAAGAGGCAGACTTAGTTCCATGTATCCAAAGCGATAAGTCTGAGTCATTCGCATTATCCGAATCTGTCGAGTCCATTACAGTGCTAGCATCCGACACGTCTACCGCGACGTTCAAAATATCCGCATCGGCACCCTATTGGTGATGGGAGGTTACGGAGTCGGATTGCACGCACTTCAGACATGAAACGAAATGCGCATCTGTCACTATGACGACCAACAGCCAATGGGTGCGTCTGGCTCGGTTTAGATGCGGCTAATGCGTCCTTTGAATACTCACCCGCGTCGTTCACCATTACAAGCAACATCCAATGTGTATGTCCGGCTCGGTTCGGATGCGGCTAGCGCATCCTTTCAATACTCACCTACGTCATTCATCATTACAAGCAACAGCCAAAGGATGCGACCCACATGGTACCGCGTACTTCCACTAATCGGTCAGCAGGGCAGACAGTACTGAAAACCTTTATGTTCTGGTGCATTACATGTTTGGAGACAGTGATTAACATGACATATTGGACATTGGACTTCATAGCTCACACTCACACGAGGAGCCAAACTTGAGGGGCACACAACACACTGTGAGGGCCATCACAACAGTGAGAGTACACTTCACTGATCACACTCCTGAGCTTGGACACAGTCCCAGGGGATCATTGGGAAAGACATATAATGTCCACACATATTCATTGCTTTGGTGGACTGTGTGTCACAGTGTGCATTGTGGTAATATTTTGTCTGTAAATCTACTGTGTCTGAGTCTTGTACAAAGCAGACACTTCATAAGTTTGGTACCATGATATCTAGCTGCCACATCAGCTTGTGTTTGTCATGTGAGTAGTTGTTGTGTCTCTGTGTCACAGGCATACGTGGATGCTTGCCAAATAAATGCCTGCCTCACATTGTCAATGTTCTGTGTATGTGATTGTACATGTTTGTCAGACATGACATCATGACAGTGTCCACTGTGTGACAGTGGTGTGCATAGTTCGCATGGTGACCCGCTGTCTGTATCATGTGTCCCACATATCTGTCATTACCTGATGCAGTTCTGTGTATCTTCCAACCATGTGATAGTTGTCACAGACTTAAATCTTGGATAATTTGTTTGGTGTTTGTGGAGTATGTGATGCTTGCTCACATGTACAGTGACGGACACCAGTGACTAGGTACAGTGCAACACTGTAATTGGTGCCTAACCATAGCTTGGTGACATGTCTGGTAAGGGTAACAATGCTGTGCTTTTTATCTAGGCTCAACCTTTGACCTCTAACTTCATTGTGTCCAGATTGAATGTTGTGTGTGTGTAATTGCATGTTGCTTTGCACATTGTAAAGTGACCTCAACTGTGTTTGCACTTGTAACATAGGTACTGCAGGAGACCGGCAGTCCACAGGCCCTTCCCCGACCTCCAGACAATGGAAGAATGGGATTGCATCAGACGATACCGCTTCACTAGGCCACTCATTGTGGAGTTGGCAGACCAGTTGGCCCCACATTTGCAGCCTGCACACCCATATCCCTTTGCGCTGACACCCAAGGTGCCTCAGGGTCCTTCCAGTATACTGTGGCAACTGCTGGTGGGATGTCCCAGAGTGTTCAGCTTTGTGCTTCGGGATGTGTTGGAGGCACTGTTACATTTTCTGGACCTCTATATCAAGTTCCCAACACCAGGACAGTTGATAGACATCAAGGGGGAGTTTTATGCATTGGGGCGGATGCCACATGTCATTGGCTCCATTGATGGAACACATGTGGCTTTGATCCCACTACAAGCCAATGAACAAACCTACAGGAATCTGAAGCATTACCACTCCATAAATGTCCTGGTTGTATGTATGGATGACAAGATGATTTCCCATATCTGTGCACGTTTCCCAGGATCATCACATGAAGCATACATAATGCGAAATAGTGACATCCCCCATTTGATGTCTCAGCTGCGACATGAGCATGCCTGGCCTGTTAGTAGGTCATGTTGTGTGTTGCTTGTGAGAAGTTGGCCTGGCATATGCTGGTCACTAGTTATAGTGGCCGCCTTGCACCAGCCCAATTCGACTCTTAAGGTGATAGGTTTAAAAGACAACCTTTAAAGAAAGCTGTGGAGAGCCGCCTTCAGGCTAAGTCTTGAAGGAGTGTTAAGCTTATTGTTTTACCACAGATAACCTCTTGAATGACCAAATGAAAGAGTAGCCCACACAGGTATATATATAAAATATATGTATTTATTCTAAACAGAATCCCACAAGTCTCTTTATGAGGCTAGAGGTAAAGTTACAATTCAAACAAGCATTTATAGATACAATAAATAGCACTGGAATCACAGGGCCCCAGGGGGGACCAAACCATATATTAAAAAAGTGGTATAATAACCTTGACAATTCTACAGACAATGCCTAGGGCATTTAGGATCGCTGGCCCCTTGAGAATCCACCCCAGGTTATGAGGAAGGGTACCCACGGGAGGCGCGTGCAGTGGAAATAGCTGCTATCGGGATCTCTATTAAAGCCTATGGAGAATGTCGCGGTTTGATTTAAACAGATTAAAGACACTTCTAGCAGGAGTTCAAAGTTAAAAACTTAGAGTTAAGCTTTTGAGGAGCCCACTACCATGGGAGTACCGAGGTACCACTGTTACCTGCCCCAGGGAAGCCGGGTGCATAGGTCGTTTTCGATGTCGGGTCGCGGGCTGATTTTCAATGGGAAAATGTACAAAACTGCTGCTAGCCAAAAGCGTCGATGATGCCGTGTAGAATGAAGTTGTAGATCTTGTAGAGAAGAACTTGAAAGCAGAGGGGACAGAGTCTGGGTCACGGCACAGTGACCAGGGAGCTCAAGGAAAAGAGCTCTTCAATGTCAGTTGCTTCAAGTGGAAAAGGCATAGCTTGGATCTGCAGCCACGGGCTCCGGGAGGCTTCAAGGAAGGCCAGCTTCTGGAGGGCAACTGTCCCACAAAGGATGAGGGTCGCTGCGGTGTTAGTGTCCGGATTGGATCCACTAAGCCTTGGCAACCGCAACCCACGCAAGATGAACAAATCAGCTACTGGTGCAGACCCACGAGGTCTGAGAGAGGTCTCCTTCAAGGAGACTGTAGAGCAGGCCTGGAGCAACCAGGGGAACTCTTAAAAGTAAGGATTGTCCTCCTCCAGGGCCCACAAGTCGAGAGACAAGGGACCACGGAAGGCAGCTATTTGGAGTGCGTAAAAGGGTGCCCACGGGCCACCGGAGTGAGCTAGGGTGCTGATCTTTGGCACAGTTGCTGCTGAGAGGTTGGCTCAATATTGAGCCAAAGCACAACTTCCCCACTGGTCAGGGTCGTGTGCTACGCAAGAGGTGGCTGGTGTCCTGGAGTATCAGGGATCTCGGCACCCACACGGTCCACAGTGCTCAGACTTTCTGGGCACGCTCACTGGCCTCTGGGATGCTAGGAAACCCACCTCAAGGTTGAGAGGAGTCGTCGATGTCCGTAGGAGCAGCAAAGTACCAACTGGGTCACTTGCAGTGTTTCAGGTGCCTGCCAAGCAGGGGGGTAACTCCTTTACCCCAAGGGAGATTTCTTCAGTCAGCTGGGCAGGAGCTCGTCGAAGGTCAAGTCTGTGAAGTCCAAGATTAATATGATTCTCTGGGGACACGTTATTCACCTTTATCCACAAGATTAGGGGAGTGTCCAGATCAGTGTCCACCAATGGGAGTTGAGGCGGGAAAGGGTGGCTACACCCTCTCCCCTTTGTGTGTTTCCCGCCTGGGCGAGGGGCAGGATGCCCCTGAACCGGTTCCAGGCGTTGTATGCAGAATGTAGGCACTGTAGCAGCCTACGTGCAACTCTGAAAGGCATCCTATGGTGCACCCACCCAGTTCCAATCCACATAGCCTGTCTGGGAAGGTGCTGGCACCTTCCTGCAACAGGATCCCTATTGTCCAGCTGGCGAGGCTGGGGTTTTGCCCAGCAACAGGCAGCCAGAGTCGTGTGGGTGGCGAGTAGCATCCATTTTGTGATACGTGTGCACTTTTAAATTGGTGTCTAAATTCTGCCGCTTTTCCCATATCGCCCCACTAGCAGGGGGGAATCATGCCCTCATGACCATGGCTGGACTGGGGGTATGATTCCTACATGTTTGACACCAAACACGATATGGTTCTGTGTAGCCATTCTCAAGTTAACAAGCTATCGCGATATACTTATAATGCGGTTAAGAGTATATGGTATGGCTACACTACAAACAACCCAGCAATGATTTTTACGAGGGTTGCAGAGGGGCCCTACTCAGGTAGGGGTCCCCCCTCACACATATCCCAGCACCCTGCCTTGTAGGATTAGCAAGGCCTGCTTGAGGGGTGACCAATGAGAATACATGTGTTGTACATAGGTGGGATACAGGGTACCTGTATCCCTGTAAGGGAGTGCAAGCACCACCTTACCCAGACTACAGTAGTGGTCTGGTGGTGTCATTTGGTATGGCTGTCCCAGGGTGGCACAATAAGTGCTGCAGCCCTGGTAGGCCTCTGAGGGACACATGCCCTGGGTACCTAGGGTACCATCTACAAGGGCTGACAAAGTATCCTCAGTATCCAATTGGAATGTACCTAGGGTACTCACATCAGTTTTAGGGAGGAAGCAGATAGGCTGGGGTCCTGGATAGCAGGATCCCAGCCAGACTAGTCAAAAACCATTCAAATACCAGGCAAAAAGTTGGGGGCAACCATATAGTCAGATTCCACCTTCCTACATTGCTTGTATGTCAGGTTGTACCATGTTTTCAGACAACTTCAGTCTTTTCTGTGTTGAATGTAGGAGACTCTGGATACCCCAACCTGCGGTGGTTGCTGACACCATCGGAACCCTGTCACCCCTGCTGAGGTTTGTTTCAATGAGGCGCATGGTAGGACCGGGCGAGGGGTTGAGCGGACATTCGGCCATCTGAAAAAAAGATTTGGCTGCCTGGACCATACAGGAGGAGTCTTCCAATATGCACTATTGAAGGTGTGTAAGATCATCACTGCACGTTGCATGCTCCACAACCTGGCAGTGAGGAATGAGCTACCGCTCATACAAAATGGCGGAGACCAGCAGCCACCAGCAAGGTAAGATCTAGGACTGCGACATGTTGCCAGTGATGAGGAGGATGTTCAGACACACCCAATCAACAACTTTTTCTGGGGGGGCGTGGTCTTGTCAGCGGCAAGATGGCTGTGCGCTGAACGAGCTCTGCTGGCTGAGCCGCCTAATCTGGCATAATCTGCCATTAACGGGAGGCATGTAGCCACTGAAATGCATCCCAACACCGTGCACCTTCGCTGAGGGGCCAGGGAGCCGTGGAGAGATGATGCGGGGGGTGCCCACCGCACTGTTGCCTAGCCAGCTGCCAGCCAATCCTGCTTCGCCCGAGGGCCTGCGCCAGCCGGTAATGTCTGCTGGGGCGACTTCCTAGTGGGATTGGCAGGGCCAGCTGCCCGGTGCCATTCCCTGTTCAGACCTGTGCGGTGTCCCACTTCTGCGGGCCGACCTACTACCTGCGGATGAAATGTGGCCTGGGGGCTAGGTGCAGGCTGTTGTCGCTTCGGCACCTGGCGAGATCCTGAAAGACCTGCTGATCCGGCCCGCTGCCCCGGGATCCTGCCCATGTGAGGGCTGCCTGATTCGAGCAGCGGCCGCACCGAGTTATCCAGCCCTCCCCCCAAGTAAGGTTGCTGCACTCACTGGGGGACCCGCCCTGCGGCCTGGCTAGCCTTCTCCCCTGTACCACATCGGCGTGGGCCTAGGCACCGGCGGCACCTCCGGGCTTGGTGGGCTGTTTCTCCCAGTTGCCCCCTGGAACTTGATGCAGCGCGCTTAGGGCCCAACCTGCGCTGGAGCCATGCCGCTGCCCGCCCCTGGCCTACCATTGACTGCCGCCCTAGCCCGCCGGGACAGAGGAGGCCTGCGCCTAGGGGCTTCCTCCCTCTTCAACCCTGCTTCACCCCGTGCATGCATCTGCTGTAGTAAGGAATCCCTTAATACGTACATACATTGTTAAGTTAGCATAACCACGTTAGATGTTAGAAAGCCATCTTGCTGCTTTTGCGCACGACACTGCGTCTACATGTTATTGTTTAAACAAACTGCTGACTCGCGCTTTGCCTCCCATGAGAGCAATCTGTTGTTACCATCCCGAGCTCTGCGCAGTGACCTTGGTCTGTACATAGTGTAACAAACACTCTGGTTCTTTAGACAATGCATGTTTTCCACTTCAGGTTGATTGACCCACTATTTAGCCATAACACACAGGCAGCTGCGAATACCTGAAAGTTGGTGCTTTTAATATTGCAGACATCAGGTTTAATATTCAGACCGAAGCCGAGCCTGCCTGCGAGAAGACTTCTGATGCTCCTGTGATGTGATTTCACTAAGCTGATCTGTGAGGTATGGGGTCCCCTGTTCACGCCTAAGAGACCTTTTATTAGCATAATAATAATATTAGCTTCTTATTTAAGGGAAGGTGGAAGTATCCACTGTCATTTATAGCATGATCACTCCCTTTATATTCTATGGTATTGTAACGATGCTGATGGTTTTGATTATAATCATTTGTCTGCTTGTATTAGCCAAAGTACTGCATCTTAGGACACGTGGTCTATAAAAATAAACTCTTTTTATTTTTCACCGTGTCTCTGTTGATTCTTGTTGTGGACTGATGTGAGAATAATATACGAACAGGTATTTCCGATTCCCACCATTCCTGAGAGGACACTGAGTCGCTTGTTCTGGGTTGTCTTTTCATTGGGACCGCCGAGCTAAATCTCGGATAACGAATGAGACACTTATGCTAGCCGGATACTGGGTTCTGGGTTCTGAGGTGAGTTTCTGGTACACCACAATTCACTGAGGTCCTGGGGTTCTACGCATAGTTCTGTGTATAAGCAGAATCCCTGAAACATGGCGCACCCAACGTTTGGTCTATGAGTTGAAACGCCTTAGTAGTGCTTATATTAGTCCACCACACCCTCATTCTTGTTTCCGGATAACAAGTCTGACGGATTTAAACCTACCTATTTCTGTTGATATAGGTTTCTTCAAGCTTTCCGAAACAGAGTTGGCGGTCAAAACAACAGGGAAAGCAGCAGCAGAAACAGGGGTCTCGGCCTGCCTCTCCCGTTCAGTCAAGTAGTGAGCGCACTTATGATCTGCGTGATCGTGCTACTATTAAGTCTCCTGATAGATTTCAGGTTTCTGAACAACGTTCTCCTCGTTCTTCACAGGAAACATCGGCTTCACAGTCCGGTGGCGGAGGCGGTGGCAAAGGTCGGAGTGCTCCACAAACACGTGACCAACCCCGGCAGACTGAGGGTAAAGGCAAGCAGGACGAATTTGCACGACAAAGACCCCCGTTTCAGAAGAAGAAAGTGGCTGCTCTGACGGCAAGGTATGCCTCAGATAGTGCGGACACAGCTTCGGAACCGGACATGGGCGCTGACGCTACTGGACAGCGCAGCGGAAATTACCATAGTCCGTCAAGCTCTGCGTCCATTTCTGGCGGCGACAGCAACTGATATATTGGTTACTGTTGAAACAGCTGACACCAGAGTGGCTCCCCCTGACAGACTTTACGAAATAGTCTTACTAATTGAGGGTGACATACAACGTACAATAAAAGGGATTTTTTGGGATAATCTGACTACCACCTATGATATCCTCCTAGCGGAGGCAGATTGGCCCCCAGCTTTCATTTTAGAAGCTCCTAGAGGGGAGGAGGTTATCCTCCCGTCCTTTGCGCACACAGTGCCTAAGGACCAGGCTGAAGTGTACGCTGAGGAGTGGGCACTGGCGCTAGCGCCAGCGGTGTATCGCACTCAGGTTGGATGGGACCGACTGTCCCCCTGCCATGAGATTCCATTGCGGTCTATGCCCCAGCCACAGCCCCAATATCCTATGCGTCGTGAGGCTAGACCGCACGTCGCTGCAATCCTTGAACAATTGGAATATCAGGGTGTTATTGAAACTTGTGTGTCCCCTATGAATAACCCTTTATTCACTGTGACGAAGCCTGACGGATCGTACCGTTTAGTTTTGGATTACCGGCACTTAAATTCGCATTGCCGGACCTGCGCGGTACAAAATACTCACAGCTCGGCTCTTGTCGACAGTCTCGTGCGTAAGAGATTTAAAACGACACTTGACATCTCCAATGGCTTTTTTAGCCATAACCTGTCCACACTGAGTAGCCAGTGGACGGCGTTTACTTCGGGCGGCAAACAAAAACAGTTCACAAGATTAGCCATGGGCTATAAAAACAGCCCTGGCGTCTTTTCCGCTCGCGTGGTCTCTCTCTTAGAGAGGATTGACCCCGACGCATACTCCTATGTTGACGATATCTACCTCACAGATGATGAGCTGATGCCACATCTGTCTCGGGTCGACAATATTATTGTTAGTTTTGCAGACTAACAGAAACAGCCCACCAAGCCCGGAGGTGCCGCCGGTGCCTAGGCCCACGCCGATGTGGTACAGGGGAGAAGGCTAGCCAGGCCGCAGGGCGGGTCCCCCAGTGAGTGCAGCAACCTTACTTGGGGGGAGGGCTGGATAACTCGGTGCGGCCGCTGCTCGAATCAGGCAGCCCTCACATGGGCAGGATCCCGGGGCAGCGGGCCGGATCAGCAGGTCTTTCAGGATCTCGCCAGGTGCCGAAGCGACAACAGCCTGCACCTAGCCCCCAGGCCACATTTCATCCGCAGGTAGTAGGTCGGCCCGCAGAAGTGGGACACCGCACAGGTCTGAACAGGGAATGGCACCGGGCAGCTGGCCCTGCCAATCCCACTAGGAAGTCGCCCCAGCAGACATTACCGGCTGGTGCAGGCCCTCGGGCGAAGCAGGATTGGCTGGCAGCTGGCTAGGCAACAGTGCGGTGGGCACCCCCCGCATCATCTCTCCACGGCTCCCTGGCCCCTCAGCGAAGGTGCACGGTGTTGGGATGCATTTCAGTGGCTACATGCCTCCCGTTAATGGCAGATTATGCCAGATTAGGCGGCTCAGCCAGCAGAGCTCGTTCAGCGCACAGCCATCTTGCCGCTGACAAGACCACTCCCCCCCAGAAAAAGTTGTTGATTGGGTGTGTCTGAACATCCTCCTCATCACTGGCAACATGTCGCAGTCCTAGATCTTACCTTGCTGGTGGCTGCTGGTCTCCGCCATTTTGTATGAGCGGTAGCTCATTCCTCACTGCCAGGTTGTGGAGCATGCAACGTGCAGTGATGATCTTACACACCTTCAATAGTGCATATTGGAAGACTCCTCCTGTATGGTCCAGGCAGCCAAATCTTTTTTTCAGATGGCCGAATGTCCGCTCAACCCCTCGCCCGGTCCTACCATGCGCCTCATTGAAACAAACCTCAGCAGGGGTGACAGGGTTCCGATGGTGTCAGCAACCACCGCAGGTTGGGGTATCCAGAGTCTCCTACATTCAACACAGAAAAGACTGAAGTTGTCTGAAAACATGGTACAACCTGACATACAAGCAATGTAGGAAGGTGGAATCTGACTATATGGTTGCCCCCAACTTTTTGCCTGGTATTTGAATGGTTTTTGACTAGTCTGGCTGGGATCCTGCTATCCAGGACCCCAGCCTATCTGCTTCCTCCCTAAAACTGATGTGAGTACCCTAGGTACATTCCAATTGGATACTGAGGATACTTTGTCAGCCCTTGTAGATGGTACCCTAGATACCCAGGGCATGTGTCCCTCAGAGGCCTACCAGGGCTGCAGCACTTATTGTGCCACCCTGGGACAGCCATACCAAATGACACCACCAGACCACTACTGTAGTCTGGGTAAGGTGGTGCTTGCACTCCCTTACAGGGATACAGGTACCCTGTATCCCACCTATGTACAACACATGTATTCTCATTGGTCACCCCTCAAGCAGGCCTTGCTAATCCTACAAGGCAGGGTGCTGGGATATGTGTGAGGGGGGACCCCTACCTGAGTAGGGCCCCTCTGCAACCCTCGTAAAAATCATTGCTGGGTTGTTTGTAGTGTAGCCATACCATATACTCTTAACCGCATTATAAGTATATCGCGATAGCTTGTTAACTTGAGAATGGCTACACAGAACCATATCGTGTTTGGTGTCAAACATGTAGGAATCATACCCCCAGTCCAGCCATGGTCATGAGGGCATGATTCCCCCCTGCTAGTGGGGCGATATGGGAAAAGCGGCAGAATTTAGACACCAATTTAAAAGTGCACACGTATCACAAAATGGATGCTACTCGCCACCCACACGACTCTGGCTGCCTGTTGCTGGGCAAAACCCCAGCCTCGCCAGCTGGACAATAGGGATCCTGTTGCAGGAAGGTGCCAGCACCTTCCCAGACAGGCTATGTGGATTGGAACTGGGTGGGTGCACCATAGGATGCCTTTCAGAGTTGCACGTAGGCTGCTACAGTGCCTACATTCTGCATACAACGCCTGGAACCGGTTCAGGGGCATCCTGCCCCTCGCCCAGGCGGGAAACACACAAAGGGGAGAGGGTGTAGCCACCCTTTCCCGCCTCAACTCCCATTGGTGGACACTGATCTGGACACTCCCCTAATCTTGTGGATAAAGGTGAATAACGTGTCCCCAGAGAATCATATTAATCTTGGACTTCACAGACTTGACCTTCGACGAGCTCCTGCCCAGCTGACTGAAGAAATCTCCCTTGGGGTAAAGGAGTTACCCCCCTGCTTGGCAGGCACCTGAAACACTGCAAGTGACCCGGTTGGTACTTCGCTGCTCCTACGGACATCGACGACTCCTCTCAACCTTGAGGTGGGTTTCCTAGCATCCCAGAGGCCACTTGACATCTCCAATGGCTTTTTTAGCCATAACCTGTCCACACTGAGTAGCCAGTGGACGGCGTTTACTTCGGGCGGCAAACAAAAACAGTTCACAAGATTAGCCATGGGCTATAAAAACAGCCCTGGCGTCTTTTCCGCTCGCGTGGTCTCTCTCTTAGAGAGGATTGACCCCGACGCATACTCCTATGTTGACGATATCTACCTCACAGATGATGAGCTGATGCCACATCTGTCTCGGGTCGACAATATTATTGTGAGTTTTGCAGACTACGGCTACAAATTTAATTTTGCGAAGTCACACATCGCGGAATATACAGTGTTGTTTTTGGGCTACGAGCTCAACAATGAAGGTAAGGGATTGGCTCCTCACTTTCTGGAGAAGTGCGCATGCCTGCGTTCTCCTACAACACTGAAAAAATTACAATCTTTGCTGGGCTTTCTGAATTTCGGATGTACGTATATTCCTGATTATGCCCAGCGTATCAAGCCGCTTTACGCCTTGGTACAACCTTCTTTTTCGAAGTCTAGCTGGCAGCTAGAACATTCTGCTATTCTACAGTCTTTACAGGCTGATCTTCCTGCTTCACAATACTTATTGACACGTGATAACCGCACTAACCTGGTAATAAGAATAGTACCAGGCGCAGTGGGTTTCACGTACTTGACGTTCAATGAGGGCGATACAGTCCCCATTGCGTATAAATCACACTTGTACACCTCTGCTGAGTTGCGTTTTTCCACTGCCGAGAAAGTTCTGACGGCAGTACAGATGGCGATCCTTAAAGAACGCGCACTGTCGCATGGAAAACAGATACTGGTTGTAACACCGTATCCTGCCCTAGAGGCAGTGACAAAAGCAAGTGTACCAAATTCTAAAGCTTTGCATCCACGGTGGATACAATGGGCCACAACTCTGACATCGCCAGATTTCACTTATATCTTTGACGCCTCTTTACAGACTCAGGAGTACTTACAGTATGAATTCGTTCATCCGGCTCCTCTGTCTTTGCGCCCGCTCGAAGAATACCATTGTGTCATATACACTGACGGCTCGGCGCAGCCGGCGATTGGATCAAAGCATGCCTATTCTGCGGCTTGCGCAATTGTCGTGGGTACATTCGTAAATGGTGAATTCCAATCTGATGCAGTGCATACGCAGTCATTGGGTGATTGTACCGCGCAATTGGCGGAGCTCCGGGCTCTGGTGCTTGCACTGGAGTTTGCTGATCCCCGAGTCACGACTCTTATAGTAAGTGACTCCTTTTATTGTGTCCAGTCCTACAATGACAATTTACACTTCTGGTCTCAAAACGATTATCGTGATACCAAAGGTAGCACAATTAAGCATAAACTGCTTTGGGTTCGAGTGGCAGACTTTAAAGAACGTCTCCCTCTTGTGAATGTTATTCACACTCTTGGTCACCAACGACTTGGTGTCCATGCTGTCGGTAACAGCTTGGCTGACGAGGCAGCAAAAACCGCAGTGGCCACATACTTAGTGGCAGCAGTTACAAGATCTAAAAGTAAGATTGATGATGACATCTTGGCAGCTATTGCTGCTACAGAGAAGGGAAGTGATTACCCGAAGGGTTTTCCTTCTCGTTATTTTTATCACTTAAGTCCTGATAACGTCCCGTTAGTGAGGATTAACGACGTTGGTGACAGAATTATTCCCAACGCGGACTGCAGACCATCTCTGATACTAGCAGCACACGAGGGGTTGGCGTCAGCCCACGCCGGCGTGTCCGCTACTATATCTCTGTTACAACAACGTTATTGGTGGTTTGGTTTATATAAACAAGCGCGCGCTTATGTTCTTGATTGTGACATTTGCCAACAGATTAAACCTTCCACTGTTGCGCGCCCACCACAAACACAGTTGTACATATCTAATAAACCATTTGGTTGTGTTTATCTAGATCACTGCGGTCCTTTTTGTTCTGATACTGCGTACAAGTATATCTTGGTTGCAGTGGATTCGTGCACACGTTTTCTCTGGGTATGGCCACAAAGAAGTGCTGATTCGCGGACTGTCATCAGGGATTTGCGTGTCTTTGTGGGAACTTTTGCGTGTGGTACCTTCCATTCTGATCAGGGCCCCGCGTTCGCCTCTAAGGCTTACAAGGAGGCTATGAGAAATTTGGGGGTCCAAGTCAAATTTTCGTCCCCCTACCGACCTGAGGGTAATAGTGTGGTGGAGCGAATGAACCGTGACTTAAAGCAATCTTTGACAGCACGTGTTTTAGGCACAGGCCGGAATTGGCTAGCCCACTTGTATAACGTCCAACGTGCACTTAATAATCTCCCTAGAAGGTCTCTGGGTGGGCGGACCCCATACATGATGCTCTTCGGAATCAGAATGTTTGTCCCAGACCTTGATGGTCTAGACATGGCGGCGTCGACCGCACCCTTTGACGTAGATGATCACTGTGCTGTTTTGCAGACCCTACAAGAAGCCAGAGACACTCTATCGAAGGAACACTTGCCCTCCACGTCTGATGCTGAACTTCAGATTCCGGTAGTCGGCTGGCTACCCCGAGTTGGAGACCTGGTCCGTGAGAAGGTGGAGAACAAGAAGGAGTTCGTCCCCTCTTATCGTGCACCGGTTCCAGTGCTTGGAGTGCAGGGTACAAGAACAGTCATTTTACCTCCACTTCCTGGTCGCAAAGAAAACAGGTACATCTCTATTGACAATGTCAAACTTCAGCGAGTGGCCGATACTTCTTAGTCTGACTCCAGCAGTTTCATGCCAGACGATGCAAAGAAATTCAGTGTTGGTTCCTGCTTCTACCACCTCGTCTGATGTTGCCATCGAGATGCAGTCAGTTACTGATCCCTTGTTAATACCGCCAGCTGGTGGTCTGCCCGAAGAGACTGAGTATGCTTATCCTACAAATGGTCACTCGCCTGTTTTACAATCTACGGCGGTTAACCAGTCACGTTTCTCCTTTGACACTAACTCATTGCCTTATACTTCCCCTTCGAACATTGCTATTTTTACTAGTTGGTTCAAAAGACATTTTTTGATTCCACCTTGGACATACATCTGGCTGGTGCTTATAAGTATTTTTTTGTTTATGTCCATTGGATTTGTAATAGTATTTTTCCGTCTGGTGAATGGCCACTATCTTAAAGAAAGATCTACAATTAGACTTATCAATGGAACTTTGGCCCCCCACTCCTCGTCCCACATCATGAAAAGGGACCAGACTTTTGTGAATATTACTGCCTGGCCCGTTTTGGATGGAATTGCGTGGGATGCTGTTAAATTCCAAATTCATGGTCCTACAGAGGTCATCAATGTACCTAATGTATTTCGTGTTTCTATGGGTGATGTGGTTAAGCAGAACATTCGTTCTGATGATTGGGATGTTCATGCCATTGAAGCTCTGTTTTCTGATTTGAAATATTATGCCGCTTTTGATGCAGAAGATTTATATGAAAATGCGGCTAACTATGCAGAACAGTATTGTTTTCAGCATTATGGCAATCACTTCCTGCATAAAGCGAATACATTTCGTAATTTTGTAAATTTTACCCAATGGGAACACTGTTCCACCCCATCTTTCGGCAGTTCACCTACATTGGTTGATAAGTATGCTTATTTTACGGATTTCAGTGTTTCCAACCTGGCATCCTTTTATTTTAAAGTGATGCCTGAGTCTGCCTCGAAGGTTAGACTGACACACACCAAATTACTCTATTCTAAGTCCTTTATGGATGAGTTGTCAATCAAAGGTTATGATCTGTGGAAGGCTACTATTGATTAAATCGGTTTGGGGTTCCAAACCGTGGCAGGTTCAGGGAACTGAAGCTTTACATCGTGCCTGTCTTGTACCGAATCATATGTTGTTTTTAAATTCAACCATCTTCCAGACCACCTGTTTCGCATTGGCCACTTCTAAAAAACTAAATTTCCCTTCTGTTCCGGATCTGGGCGCTTACCCTAGTTGGGATAACCACACAGATCTGTCCCTTCCTGCTTTGCAGTCGTTAGTCTCTAATGCATCTTTCAATATTTCGAAATTTAGTAGTGAAGGATGGTTAATTTGGCAAAGCAGTTCAGATGCCTGTCAACGTCGTTTTCTAGGTCTGAAACCGGGGTATACGCGGCAGCGCGTGGACCCTCGGTTTGAGTCCTCTCACACAGTAACTACCTACTCTGTAGGGAAATTATGTCAATCATGGCTGCGACATTCCGCCTTGGCGTCTGTCAAAGTTCATTTATCAAAATTACATGACAAAATAGATTTGAATGATTTTGTTAAAGGTCCTGTTGGTGGCAGATCCAAGAGGTGGGCGTATGCTATTTACAACGAAGTATGGAAATTGTCGCAAATTGAGGCAGCTTCAAGATTGAGGGCCATTGATCAAGCGAATATGGAAAAGGTCTTGGCCGTTATAGATAACAGCATTAACACACTTTCTTCCAGAATTTATACATTAGACAATATTGTTTCTTCAATTGTTGATATTGTACATGATGATGTGTCTGTATTGTATCATGGTCAAAACCAGTTGCGTTCTGTTATGCAGTTTGCATGGACATTACAAACGTTAAAGGCAGGAAAGGTCCCCTGGGACTATCTAAATACGACATCATTATTCCTTCCCTTTAACCTTACTGTAAAGCAGCAGTTCATGTCCATGAAAGATGCTACATATTCATTGTTACACATTGAAAAATTGGAGCCGTTACCTTTCTCTGTGGCGGAATTGAATTCAGCCGTGTGGTTAGTACATGGGTTGATCACGCTCCCTTTCGCGCTTTTTAAGTTTACGTCATGCATGAAACACTATGCTCTGGGTAGATACGAACAGCTGGGTACCGTGTTCCTACATGAGGTTTGGTCACTCCCTTTTATGTATAGATGTACAAGAGACGGTACAGAGGTTTACCTGAAAGGTGAGGAGTGTACCTCGACACCAGATCATTCTGTAGTATGTAGGCCCATTCAGTTACACGGTGCATGCAATGTACACGCCCCGAATTTGGCCTGCGTACTCAAAGGTATCCCGGTGCCAGTGATTACACCATCTTTCACGCTGCTTGCAAACGGTAGTTATTTAATTTTGAATAATGAAGCTTGCTGCGGGATGTTAGTGGGAATCCCATATATAGTAACTGTATCGCAGAGAGTAGTCTGCTGCAATAATGTTCTATTTCTTCCCCCGCATGGGCGGCTGGATGTTTCCATCTGGCCTTCGATTCCGACTTTGAAAGCAGAGTTCAACAAGATGAGCAGAATAAGAGCTCTATTGTCCCAAAAGGAGGTGCCATTGACTTCCTCCCGAGAAACATTTGTCCTTCACGTGGCAAATACGCGCACTGAGGTACAGGCGCTTTTGAATACTGACCTCCCCCTGCATTTTGGAGCTTTGATCCAAACAATCTTCAATGCCTCGTCCACAGCTGGCCTGGCTCATTTTTTTAAACTTGTAGGCTCAGGCCTCGTGACCTCCTTCCAAACTATTTTTGGTGTGATTCCGGCATTTTTTCATTCTATTTTTTCGAGCGTCTTTGGCGGTGTCCCGCTGATTCTGGCGCTGGTGGCAGGTGTGCTGCTTTTACTTTTCATACTACGAAATGGCTGCACTTTCTGTGCCTCACGACAACCTGCCCCGCCTGTATCTTCTTCGTGACAGGATGCTTGAGTATTATGGCACCCTGCCATTGGCGACTTTGAGCCTGGCATATGGATTATCCTTCCGGTATTCCTACTTTACCTGCGTGCAACCTGTCTTTCATTGCCTAGATTGTCCCTTTGAATGGCCTCTGGATTTGTGCTTGACCAACACGGTGTCTACGGTGCCGGATTATGATCGACTGATGAGGCCCTTAGTGTCTCACGAGTTTGCCTGTTCTGGTGTTCGGATTATGGCCTGTGGTGCGGCGCATGGTATCCTGGGTAATTGGGACATCGCAAGGGCTGCCTATGACTTCTTGGATATGAGTTATCTGGAAGAACACGTCGGTTGCCCTCTGATGGTGCTAGAGGCTCCGCTCATTGAAGAACATGTATGTTCCTTTTCTTTGATTAACTGGATGGCTGAAACTTTTAGTGGCCGTGCCAACGATTTTCTGTTGGAAGCTGTTGCTACGTATGCTGCATACACGTTCATGGATTAAGTGAACTGTCGTCCACTATATTTTTTCTACCATATACTGAGCATTACCGGTGACTTTGGATTGCTGGCCACAACAGCGGTTTTTATTTTTTCCATTCCCTTTTTTGAGGTTTTAGTTTTTTCTTTTTCTCCCGTTTTCTTTTTCCTTTTCGAACTTGCTCTTAACCAATACTTGGATTCGAAATTGAATACGCCTTGTTCTGCTCTGTCGAATTTGAACTCTGCGTTCTCTCATTTCTGCCCTTCTGGTTAGTGCTTCGATCAAGGGGGCATGTAGTAAGGAATCCCTTAATACGTACATACATTGTTTTTTTTTTTTTTTTTTTGAAAAACCTTTATTGACATTGCAACCAAAGACGAGTATGGGCCTACAACCCTCGGGGCCGGCCGCTAAGCAGTTAAAGTAACAGCAAGCAAATCTTAATCACACGCAGCACCTCGGGAAGCAGATTCTCCATGCTAGTATACTCTAGTCCAGTGAACAGCCCAAAGGGGAAACCAGGATATAAAAGGTTTTCATTTTACAATAAGGGATAGAAGGATCAGGTGCCAATCAAGTTCTCAGCAGCGAAAAATGGCAGGCAGAGTAGTGAACGTCAACAATGAACAGCAATCTATCAAGTCACTGGCGCTGAAACAGGAGGTTCAGGATGTGGAGGAATGTCACGAGCCGTTTGCGCCTGCAGTCCCCTGCCCTAGGACCCAGAAGACATCACGGAAATTGATGCACAAATAAAAAACAATGATTGGCAACGAAGGAAACCTACCGTACTGACCCCAGAAAAGAAAGACAGAGAAGAATAAGAGAAGAAAAAGGAGGCCATAGGAACAAAGTAAAGGACTAAAGAAGCCCCTCCCCCAACCCCCCACCCTGCACCTCTGCAGATGACTACGGCCCCCCCCCCGCAGTGTGCCTGTCGCCCCAGAACCAGACCCGAAATATAGAAGAAACAGAGAAAAAGGGGAAAGAGAGGAAACCCCCCTAACAGAGAAGGGGAGAGAGTAGTAATAAACTGGAGGAGGGCCTTCAATCATGCCCCTGGCTTCTCCCTCCCGCACAATATATTCATCCCCAAAACAAACAGTAAACAACCAAAATTCGACCATGTCTAAGAGAAATGGGGAGCATTATTCACAGACTACACTATTAGTTATGCCGTGAGAGCACACAACCCCCAAGCCCGCCCGCCTATTAAATGACAACCTCTGAAGGATCAGCCTTATCCTTGGCCACGCTTTGCGAATCCACCAATGCATACCCAGCGACCCATTATCATGTCCAAAGTTACAAGGAAGAGGAGCGTCCAAAGAAGACCAGGAAGGGACACACACATGTAGGGAGGATGTCTCTGAACACCAACACAGTCATCGTCATGGAAGATCACCTTTCCCAGTACTGCCCCAGGGCCTGCGCCGCACACAAGGTCCAGGAAGGAGGAATCAGCCAGAGCAAGCGACCGCTGCGGGAAGATCGCCCGGGTCGCCGGAGGCCGCGCATGGGACAAAGTCACCACCTTCTGCTCAAGTCCAAAATCTCCGGAACAGGCCGACCCCACAGCCAGCCGACCACCCGCTGCCACAGTGTCCGAAATTTCCAGCTGTCCCTTATTCACAGAGGCGGTCACGTTACTTTCCTCCTGTGTAGGGTGAAGCAGATCCTTGTGTACCTGGGGACAGGCAGACCTCAACTGTTCCGACGCTGACGCAATACCATCCAGCTTCCTCCCCAATACCCGGGCGCCGTGAACCAGGGCGGAATGAAGGGCTCCGAGAGCGTCGAGAAGGTCACCGTACCCCAGCACAGCCCCCTGCGCTCGCTCCGCTACGCTCCTCTGCGCCACACACTCCCAATCTTGCTGTGACCCAATGTACAGGATGATAGAGTCCATCCCATCAAGATGGCCGCAGGGCAGGGCCACCCCAGATGGGAACCGGGACTCAGGCACAAGCGCATCAAGTTCCATGGCACTGCAAACAGGGTTCCGGAGGCAGGCAAAATATGCATCCAGTGTGTGGTCACAGGTAACAGTCGTTCTCCTCCTGGGCCAGTGCCCGCGAGAACCGGGTGCAGCCCGCGCAAATCGGGACGAGCCACAGGCCGCGTCCGATCAGTTCACCGGCGAGGGCCCAGGCAATCGCCGAAAGACCCTGGAATCGTCACCCCGGGTATGCACCCACTACGCCACGCTCGATGGTAGGAGCGACCACAGCGAGATTTAGGCCAATATTCGCTCCGCTTCGGTATTCCGACTCCACCCGGTCACCAATGGCCGCTGTTGTTGAACTGCCGCCCGGCCATGTTGTCCACCCGAGGTCCCGGCTCCAGGGCTGCACAGGCCGTAAACTTCAAATGAACATTTCTCAGGCGGTACCGCCGCCAGAAACTTCAGGATCACACGATCGGTTGCCGCTCTCAATCACCAACACGGGCATGTAGCGCAGGCTGAGGATCACATGCAGGATATCTGTGCGGGATGTGGAGGTTCACGGAGCCGGGAGCCTACGCTGCCGTCCCGGTCGCCATCTTGGCTCCTCCATTCGTACATACATTGTTAAGTTAGCATAACCACGTTAGATGTTAGAAAGCCATCTTGCTGCTTTTGTGCACGACACTGCGTCTACATGTTATTGTTTAAACAAACTGCTGACTCGCGCTTTGCCTCCCATGAGAGCAATCTGTTGTTACCATCCTGAGCTCTGCGCAGTGACCTTGGTCTGTACATAGTGTAACAAACAGTCTGGTTCTGTGGACAATGCATGTTTTCCACTTCAGGTTGATCGACCCACTATTTAGCCATAACACACAGGCAGCTGCGAATACCTGAAAGTTGGTGCTTTTAATATTGCAGACATCAGGTTTAATATTCAGACCGAAGACGAGCCTTCCTGCGAGAAGACTTCTGATGCTCCTGTGATGTGATTTCACTAAGCTGATCTGTGAGGTATGGGGTCCCCTGTTCACGCCTAAGAGACCTTTTATTAGCATAATAATAATATTAGCTTCTTATTTAAGGGAAGGTGGTAGTATCCACTGTCATTTATAGCATGATCACTCCCTTTATATTCTAAGGTATTGTAACGATGCTGATGGTTTTGATTATAATCATTTGTCTGCTTGTATTAGCCAAAGTACTGCATCTTAGGACACGTGGTCTATAAAAATAAACTCTTTTTATTTTTCACCGTGTCTCTGTTGATTCTTGTTGTGGACTGATGTGAGAATAATATACGAACAGGTATTTCCGATTCCCACCATTCCTGAGAGTACACTGAGTCGCTTGTTCTGGGTTGTCTTTTCATTGGGACCGCCGAGCTAAATCTCGGATAACGAATGAGACACTTATGCTAGCCGGATGCTGGGTTCTGGGATCTGAGGTGAGTTTCTGGTACACCACAATTCACTGAGGTCCTGGGGTTCTACGCATAGTTCTGTGTATAAGCAGAATCCCTGCAACACTGCACTGGCAGAGGAGCACTCCAGAGGCTCACCCCTGATCACACTATTGCGGCCACCCTGGAGACATTGGTTGTGGCCCGCTGAGCCCTGCCATTGGAGCACCCATGACAGCACAACATGCGGCATCACCGCCCTACGCCTGCGGCCTTCTCTGCGGCTGGCTCCAGACCTCCCTGCGCCAGCCTGGCAGCCCGCGGGGTCCCCACACAGACCTACTTGTGAGCTGCCCTATCATATCCTCCTGTTACCTTGCTTGGCCGGACTAGCCTTTGAACTTGAGAGCCAACCTCACCACTGCGGAACCCTCTGTACTACTGACCCCACTGCCTTTTCGTTGTGGGCCGCCATGGGGAAGACGGACACCAGACAGCCCAAGATCACTTTCTCAGAGAGCGGTGCGGGCAAGGGTGGTGAGCCTCCCCGATGCTGGTGAGCAATCTATTCAGACCGACCTCCCTGGCGAACAAGATGACAGTCTCAGAACCATCCTTCTAGAAATGAAGTCCAGCCTTAAGTCCATCGACGCGAAAATAGACCACCTAACATCTCGCCTCGACCTGGTAAATCAGAGGGTGGGCTCCCACGACGCACGCATTGTCCACCTCGAGATGAGAGTTTTGGATGCTGAGGACGTCGGAGCCTCCGGAGCGCAGAAGCTCCTCAAAATGGACAAAATCCTCAAAGTTATTCGCGCCAAGAATGAAGACTTAGAGGCACGCTCCCGAAGGAACAACATCCGGGTCGTTGGCCTTCCGGAATCCACAGCTACCTGGAAAATGGAGGATTATCTCGAAACCCTACTCCGTGATCTCTTCGGCCCGGTTCTGTCACACACTTCATTGTCGAGCGGACACACAGGTCACTTTGCCCTCTTACCCCCCCCCCTCCCCCCGGAACATAGTGCGGCCCATCATCGCCCGCTTGTTGAATTACCGGGACTCCATTCTGCGCAGGGCCTGGGAGCTGGGCGAGGTCTATCATCAGGAAAACACGTTGTCCTTCTACCCTGACTTTACTCTGTCAGTCCAGGTAGCCCGCAGGGATTTTCTTCCCGCCAGGCGTATCCTGCAACAGCTCCACATCATGTATGCAGTGCTCTACTCCTCCAACCTCTGCATTGATTTTGGGGAGAAACCTAAATTCTTCACCGACCCGAAGGCTACCCTCACCTTTGTGAAGCAACTGCAGAAATCCTCACCATGAAGCCACCGCACTAATTCCGAGGACTGCTCCACAAGTGACAATGACTGATCCTTCCATGCCCGGCTCTGCCTCACTGTTATGCATATTTCATGTTGTTCCCTCCATGCGCTCTGTTTGATGTAATGTCTCATGCCTCCTTTTATTGTACATAATAACCTGTAATCTCTGTATGACATGGCGACCAGCAATGGGCGGACACGTGTTGCTCTTCAGGGTTCATGGGTCCTTGGGACAGTTCAAATACCCTTTCCGTCTTGTTTGCAACCAAAAACTTTCCTGTAGTAGTAATGTTCCACCTTTATTTGCCTCCTTCTGAGTTACCCCATGCTTGGCCAGCTTGCCTACACGGCAAGGGGAAATTGGCTGTGCCCATGTACCCTGCTGGGATGCCTCCCATTCCTGTATCTAACTCTCCAAGTTTGGGTTCCCTGGGAGGGGGGGTTTCAGATGCTCCACCTAATTGGGGGGTTGGAGTGGGTGGAGGGAGGGCTGTTTTATTTCCCGAAGGGTTATGTAAATTGGTGGCTTTTACAAAAGTCTTGCTTTGTTATTCTTTTTGTTCTGATTTCGGCATGTCACTGTCTGTATACAATCCATAATGTGCTGTACCTTATTGCACAAGCTTTCAATGCTTTCTTCATGGACTGCAGGCACTATGCTGCTCACCGCCCCTTAGTTGCTACATAACTGACACTACCTTTGGGACTTGGAACATTAGGGCTCTGAGTAAACACCGTAAGGCACGTCTTATGCATGCACAGCTTATCAGACACAAAGTAGATGTTTGTTTCCTTCAGGAAACGCATCTCCTCCCTGCTACCTCATCTAGGCTGCAATCTCGTCACTGGGGAGAATCCTACACCGCCTTCTACTCCAATTATTCACGTGGCGTCTCCATTTTTATTAGCAGGGGCCTTCCTTGGCACGGCACCCACTCCTTCATTGACACAGAGGGTCGGTATGTGATCCTTGCTTGCACACTTTACAATCAGCCGCTGATACTAGCTGCGCTCTACGGCCCCAACACTGATGACGTGACTTCTTCACATCCTCTCTGGGGCCCCACTCCTTAATATGGGGGGGGGCGACTTTAACATAGCATCTTCGCAGGCACTGGGCCGTTCAGGAGTCTGCATTCAACACCCACAGGCCCCCGCCCTCCTCCATTCAATCATGGCTTACAACTCCCTTTTGGATG
The DNA here is from genome assembly GCF_964204655.1 of Triturus cristatus. Taxonomy (NCBI): domain Eukaryota; kingdom Metazoa; phylum Chordata; class Amphibia; order Caudata; family Salamandridae; genus Triturus; species Triturus cristatus. The sequence continues at coordinate 1,472,599,463 of NC_140591.1, read as the reverse complement.
CCTGGCGGCATGCATGCCCTGGCAAGCGCGAGGGAACCTGCGTGGTTGGCACACGTGAATCCTGGTCCCGCCTCGACCTCTGGATCACTACCCGTGATATTGCCTCTTGGACCACTTCTGTGGACCACATGGCCCCCACTTCATCCGAACATGCCCCTGTAGGCCTATGTTTGCGGCTCCCGCTCCCACTCCGTCAATGTTCGCATGGTGCCTACCTCCCAATGCCCTTTGTGACGCCGTCTTCCGCGAGTACATCCGCAGTGCCATCATTGCCTATTTTGAGCGCAACGTGGGCTCTGTCATGTCGCCCGTGACCCTCTGGGACGCCTTTAAGGTTGTGATCCAAGGGGAATATATTGCCAAACAATATGGGGTGTTGAAGTCTATCAGGGGCAACCACGAACATCTGGAAAAAGATATCAAAGCTCTAGACCTTAAACCATCTCAAGACCCGAGTCCTGCTACACTTGCTTCCATTAGAGCCAAACTTACTGAATTCCATGAGGAGGCGGATAGAGAGGTCACATTCCTTGGCAGAGAAGCCCGCGCTCGATGCTACGGCTAGGGTGATCACCTGGCAAGACCCTTACAAATCTCCTCCAACAGCCACATTCCTCTACTTACATTACGACACTAAGCAACGAGGCCGCAGGGAGAACTGCATCTCCCACAGACATTATTGCTAGGATTTCCACCTTCTATTCCCAACTATACACTGGTGGAACGGCTGCTTCCAGAGAGATTATGGATCAATACTTTGACTTAATTGAACTGTTTAGCTTGGCAACAGTCATCGAGAATACCTGGACGAACCATTAACTCACGAGGAAATCTCTACAGTTATTGCAGGAGTCCCGGTTGACAAAGCCCCTGGTTCAGACGGGCTCACTCCCACAATTTTATAAAGAATACGCTCTCCTCCTCGTCTCCTATTTGGCTGAAATGTATAATGAGTCTCTCCAGCTGAGCAGATTCCCCCCATCTCTTCGGGAGGCAATGCTCACCCTTCTCTTGAGCCCATAAATCAACACGTTATTTGGTCTATCAGTCCTTTTTATTGACTGAGAGTAGCAATCTTATTTTTCTTTTTTACATTTGCTTTAAACAGAGTAAACTCTTCATCAATGAACTTCTTTGTATCTTACAATATTCACACATTTATCCTGTACATCTTATTTTTACACTTTTTGACAAAAACATAGACATAAAACAAATAATGTAACGTTTGTGTAACTTAAATCTCCACTGATTGTTTTTTTACAGTGCTTTACGAAAATGTCCAATACTTTACATCTTTGGGACCTTAAACAACTTTGTCCTCAAATTTGTTAACCTCTTTTGGTCCTAAGCAGGGTCAGAAACAATCGTTGTAGTACTTGTAAGAGGGAACCTTATATTTGTTAAATTTCTTTTCCTGGGGAAGCAAAGACACTTTTTTAGCTATCCCTGTTTGTTCTGGTTCTCTGCTTGTCTGTTTCCGTAGCCTACGCGTTTCGACCTTTGTGTGTGGACCTACAAGTTCTTGGTAAGGTCTTCTTCAGGGCTTGTTATATTGTTGTGTGGACATCTTTCTCCTGTAAGAATGACAGTGAGCCTTATTTATAATGCGCATTCTTAAAAATACGTCTTGTATAGAGGGTCACGTTAAGATGGACTTACGTACCTTAAACTTTACTGTGCAGGTGTGGCTTGGACCGGTAATGTCCTTTGTCCTGTAGATATATATATATATCTTAATTAGGGTAAAGTTGTCAAAATGGGTATGGAACACATCTTCATGTCATTTTAAATCAATTGCGATTTTTTGCGTTTATGAACACCTACCCGGCTAGGTTCCAAGTTATAGGGAATGCCGGTCCGTTTCCTTACTGGCTTGCACTCTGTTTGTTTCAATGGTTTCCGGTAACTGTTGAAGTATTCTAGAAAAAGATCTATAGTTTAGTGGTTGCTCTAAAGGTGACTCGTTTCTACATTATTCTCCTTCATTTCACTCGTGCTGCACCCCCCGTGTTTGGACAAGGGGTCTGGTTGTTTTTATGTGTGCAAGGGAGCCGCTTCGCCTGACAGACGCGAGGATTTTGGGCGGACTACAGATCCCAGGGGGCCTGCTGCTATCGCCCGCACCTGGTCTCACTTTGCCTTCCTGCCAGGCGCCGTTAAAGCGCCTCGCCGCTTACGCGCAGCGGACGCGCGCGGACGCCGCCGGACGAAGCCCGGACTAAGGGCGGACAGTCTGTGACAGTCCGGGACTGTCCGAGGCTGGGCTGGGCCCCACCTCTTACATCGACCTTAGGAGCCTCAGAACGTTGAAGACATCTAAACTGGTAATCTCGTCAAAGGGTTGACTGCACAGTCGAACTACTATTTACTTATAAACCCTTTGGTTATTGACATTTGCCATTTTGTTTTGCCTTGACCATGCCTATAAGTCTAAGGGAACCAGGACTATCGGGGTCAGGCCCTCTTGACAATTATTTAGTAAAAAAGGTCAATAAAATTAACAGTGACCGACGGGCTTCCCTGGGGATGGATAGCCTCCAGGAGAGCCCCCAAAACCCTATAAATAATGAGAGTTCCCTTTTGGACAAAGGTATCTGTGTCTCCCCTTCCCTTATTCAAGCCAACGCTACTGTTACGGCCACAGCACAGGTTCATATGGACCCTTTAGATCTGGACGTGAATTCTGCGAGTGATGTGACAGTCGAGGCTACACATGTTCCCAGACCAGTTAGGAACTGTAGAAAGCAACAAAGTAAAAAGGGGGGGGCTTCTACCAAAGGAAATAGAAGGGTAGATATTGGGGAAAAAGCTCATATCGATCCAGACGAGCTTTTAAACAGCAGTTTTGGTGCAACAACCCCATTATTCCCTGACCATTTTTCACAATTACTCAGCTCCTTCGAGGTTTTACTTGACACAAAATTAGATCTACTTATGCAACCTCTGGTACGGAAACTTGATATGGTCGCCGATGAGGTTAAAAGGTTGGGAGGATTATTAACAAAACATTTAGACTGGGTAGACAGCAATAAAAAGAAGGGGCAGCGTGCAGCTGGGCACGATAATCTAGTCAGAGTAGAAAACCCACAGATTCCATCTCAGCCCGTTAGCTTTAATGCTATAGCCACGCCAACACCTCCTATGATTACTATAGCCTCAAACACAGCTAGCCCAGTAGTAAAGGAGCAGGTTCCAGCGCATAAAGGAGAGGTGGTAACGAAAGCTAGATTTATTAACCTACCCCCGGCTTGCTCCCCTTACGTTGTGATCTTAACCAATGTCCCACCCCAGGATAGGCAGGCAGTTCCCTTGCAAGTGGAATCGCACGATTCTCTCAAGCAAAAGACAGTGTCGTGGTTACATAGGAAGTGTGGGTTCCCTCTTAACATGGCGAATGACATCTTAAGTACTCGCAGGGTAAATTGGATTGGGCCCTCCAAAAAATCATCTAAGGGAGATTGTGTCATAGTCAATTTTAGACACACACAACATGTGGCTACTGTTTTATTGAGAGCAGCATCCTTGGCACAAGATGCTAATAGCATTCAGGTACGTCCCCTTGGATTCTTTTACACCCACTTCCCCCCTAGAGATTGTTTCCTCCTGACTAGACAGAGAAATCTCATCCCAGCATCGAATTCGATGCCTTTTCTTCACCAGGGGGTAGGTGCTGCCCATCAGTTTATGGGTGGGCCAAATATATCCACATCTAATCGTTTTGAGGCACTCTCTCTGTTGGATATGTGCGACTGACAGGAGGCTGGTATACAGGGGGGGGATGAGTCATCACCGGTTAAGGCCCTCTATGTAGAGGATCAGCCCCCCGCATTATCTGCAGGTATTGATGTTAGTCATCTACCTGCCGATAACTGTAAGGGGGGTTCACCAAAAAAGTTGATCAAAATGTTAACGTGGAATATTGCCGGTTTACGTGCCAAGAGAGATAATTTATCCTGGTTAAGCTTCCTGAAGGATTTTGACATTCTGGCACTTCAAGAGACCTGGGAAACTGAATGTAATTTTTGGTTAGATGGTTTTACATCTCATTTTGTTCCAGCTTCAAAATCAGTTTCCGGAAGGGCTTCAGGAGGCTTAGTGGTTATGCTTTCGGTGAATCTAAAAGGAAACGTTAGCAGGATAACTTGTTCATGTAACAATTTTCTTATACTGGAATTTAAACTCTCCAATAATAGAAAATTATTACTGGTAAATTGCTATAATTCCCAACAAGAGGTCTTGCCGAATGAACACTTGCTATGGTTGGCGAACTTTTTAAATACTTATTCTTTGAAGCAAACCACTTTCTGCTATTATATTTTGTTAGGCGATTTTAATGTACACTTATGTAGTCATAATTGTTGTTTATCTGATATTGACGGACCAGAGCTGACATCCCCACAGCATTTTGAGCACTCAAGTAAGGGTGAAGCTCTGGAAAAACTTCTTATCGAAAATCAGTTGTACCAACCAGGCTTTCACGAACAAACCGTACGGGTGCCCACCTTTATTGGAAGGGATAGTAACACCATTATTGACTACATATTTCTTTCATCTGGACTTTTAAAATATGTATGTTTTTATAATGCGATTCCATCTATTTTTAGCGACCATAATCCGGTGGTAATTGAAATGTTAGATGGCCTTTCACTCTTAAATACCTTTACCTCACTCATGATGGACACTAAACTTAGGGCAAAGGATCAGGGAAGAAGGCTAAACTGGTCTAAGGTAGTCCCAGAGGAATTTTTCAACTCAATAAAGCTAGAGGCGGCCCTGGACTTGGAAATTTGTGGGGACCAACTTTCTACGGGGAAGGAAGTAATTTCCTCGTTTGAAGCCATATGCTCCCTAGTGTCAAAGGACCTAACTAGTATAAGTAGACCAGCACCTAAGAATGGAGTCTCCGGCTGGTTTGATCATAACTGCACTAAAGCTCATAATAACCTTAAAAATGCACTTCAGGCCAGTCCGAGGAATAAAATCTTAGTGTCGCAGTTAAGGAGCGACTATAAAAAAGCACTGTTGGTCCGGAAAAAAGAAATTAAACACAACGCCTGGGCCGATCTTATGGATAAGGCAACTTTAAAAGACAGTGCGAAATTTTGGTCCATTATCAATACTCCTCTTTTTTCCGATGTTAAAAACGGAGTGTTGGAAACTAATATAGCAGAGGAGGACTGGTTGAGTCACTTTAAAATCATATATGGTAGTCACTTAGATTTAGAATCCCTAAACGGGCAAGATTCGGCTTCTATTTTAACCCCAGTTAGTTTTCATATAGAAGAAATTATAAAAGCAATTGAAGACTCTGCAGGAAAGAAGGCTCCCGGCCCGGACGGGGTCCCCACCGATTTGTATAAGGCAAACCCGGTGTTTTGGGCCAATATATTAACTAATGTAGTTAACTCCTCGGCTATTGTAGGTTTTCCCAAATCCTGGTCACATTCTATCATAATACCGGTGTTCAAGAAAGGCCAAAGGGCTGACCCTAAATGCTATAGGCCCATATCCTTGATAGACTCCTCTATAAAAATCTTGGGGAAAGTCATACTTGCTAGGATAACAGATTGGGCCTCGGATAATAACATCTTCTCCGATGCACAGTATGGCTTCAGAGCCGGCCGGAGCACGGAGGATCAATGTCTGAACCTCCTTTTAATAATAGACAAATACACTAAGGCGGCTGGGGGCTCCTTTTACCTGGGCTTTATGGATTTATCCACGGCTTTTGATCTCGTCAATAGGTCAAAGCTGTGGACAATGCTTCTGGAGTTGGGACTCGACCCTCCCCTTGTGTATTTCCTTTCAGAGCTCCACCATGATTTGAATGCCTCGATAAGGATGACGACGGAGGGGAAGTGCACAGCCAGCTTTAAGTCTAGCAGAGGGGTACGACAGGGATGCATCCTTGCGCCCATGTTGTTCACCCTATACATAAATTCCCTGGAACAAAATCTGCTGGCTGCAACGCAGGACATCCCGCGTATGGGAGGTACCCCGATCCCGGTCCTCCTATACGCGGACGATGCTGTCCTGCTGGCCAGGACACCCATGGCGCTGCAAAGATTGCTGGACTCGTTCGGGGACTTTATGCATAGCCTGGATCTGGTGGTTAATAACGGCAAATCTCATGCTATGTCGTTAGGTCTTGCGAAAAATAAGGTAAAGCCTTTTTTCTGCAGGGGAGCCGAAATCTCAAGAGTGAAGACTTTCACTTACTTGGGAGTAGTCTTTGATGACAAGGGCTCATGGTCCCCCCAGCTTTCTATAAAGGTAAACTCCATAAGAAGCTCATCTGCGGCTGTACTTGGCTTTGCAAAAAGGCTGGGAGGAAAACCGACAGAGGCAATACTAACAATCTACAAAGCCAAAACAGTTTCCATTGTAAGGTATGGGGCGCCAATCTGGGGTTACATTAAACATGACGCGATCCAAACGGAGGAAAACAAATTTCTTCGTACCCTCCTTGGCCTCCCACAATCAACCGCTTCTTATTCAGTCCATTTGGAACTCGGGTTAGGTTACATAGCAGACATGATTAAATTAGCCCCATTACTGCTATGGATCAAAATTTGGCTAAACCCGAAACTTACTTTAAACCATAAAATACTAAAGGACTGTACTCGACTTGACAACATGAATAAAATTCAATGGCTGTCAAATATCGAGAGGTTATCTGCCTACATTGGGAGACCAGAAATCTTTTTTAGCCCTGAAACTCTCTGTAAGGCAGATCTTGAGTGGGTAAAATCCAATTTTACGAAGCTAAGGGAGGCTGCGCGGGAAGAAGTCGAACTTCGTAAACCCTCTGTCAGGGGACACGTCCTGGTATCTCAGTTCTCAGGGTTGTCTTTATATCTTACAGCGGTAACCCACCCTTTTCACAAATGGCTGTTGACTAAATTCCGGTTCAACCAAATACACATAGTTCTTTGGGATGTGGCTGGTTGGAATAGGCCTGAAGATGTCGCCCCTTGCAAGTGCGATGATATTTCTCCACAAGACACTACGCACTTTATGCTATTTTGCTCCTTTTTTAAACATGCCAGGAAGAGGTTTATTATTCCTTTGTTAAAGAGTAGGAATTTTACACAGTATAAACCAGCTCTATTGTTCCTAAGCATGCTTGAATGTCCATTAATTATGTTCTGTGTTGCTAGCTTCTTGGTGGCAGCCGTTAGAGAAAGGAGGGTCAGACTAAAACCAATACAGGATGTGGAGCCTATTTGATATATGGAATTTGATCCTGTATTAAGATCTCATGTTGATTATGGTCTATTATGAAATTTCATTTGGAATTGTTTTTAACTGTAGATTTGTGAATCGCAAGATTTTATGTTTTTTAATTGTGTAGTATACTTTTATGATTTTAATTAATCGAATAAAGTGGTTTTGACTTGACTTGACTTGATGTGTGCAAGGGACCTTTAACGTCTCGTGTATCCATCGTTAACCCTGCTTTTACCGTTAGTCCAGAGCGTGTTAAAGCGGTGCTGGCTTGGGTTCTGTTCTTCTTTCTTAACTCCGAACCTTCGACCCCCGCCCTTTTGTGATGTTAGTATTAATATTTGCTTCTGTCGCCAGATAGAACTTACGTTTTAGAAGAAGGTGAAACCTCAATTTTCGTTTTCTTGTTGTTCGTGTTCTCCGCGTCTTCACCACTGTGGAGCTTCCGGTGTTTCTGTGCTGAGCACATTTGATTGGTTTGGCATAAGCGTGACGTGCCGGCGTCCTACGTCATGGCGTTGCTGTTGCCCGGGTGATGTTTAAGCCCTTCTCTCTGTGATCCGGGGACTAGCATCAGTGTTGCTACGGCGATGTTTTTTTTATATTTAAAAAAACAATAAAGTATTGCTGGCGCTGTCTTTGGTTGTGACGAAATAATTCATTTATCTCTGGTTTTTTCATGGAGACATCTGAGCTTCTATGTTAATACATTTAGCGCTTCTTGGCACAATGGATAACCTTTTGGTATAGATTGCTCTAATGGTGTTACTGGCTTCTCTTGTCGTCATCCTTTAGTATGCTTTGTGCTACAGGGGATTAGACCAGAATTTTTGGAGGTGAAAAAAAGGGGCATACATACATTTGCTCTATAGTATGTTACCGAGTTCTGTCATCTCGTTCAAACCGTTTTCGATTGTACCCAAGAGCATTATTATTTTGGCTTCTGTCTTGGACAAGCGAGATTCCGTGTTCCTTCCTTTTATGTGGCGTAACACTGTCCATTTTATTTCATTAGGTCCATGATTTCTTTCGATACAGTGTGCGACCATGGGTGCGTTGGGTGTCCTGCATCTGATTCGTGACCTGTGCTGAGAGATCCTGTTTTTAACAGCTTGGGAAGTTTTACCGATATATGCTAGTGAGCACGGACAAACCACACAGTATATGACATTGTGAGTGTTGCAGTTTGTGAAGTTTTCATGATTTACATACTTGGTGCCATATGTAAATTTTGTTCCTTCAATGGTGCTTTCGCACGAGGTACAGTTCCCACATTTTCTGTGTCCTTTTATTGGCGGCAGAGACCACAGAGTTCGTAAAGTGGTTTCTGGTTTTGACATGGTTGTGTTTGCGCGTACTAATGTGTTCCATACCCATTTTGACAACTTTACCCTAATTAAGATATATATATATATCTACAGGACAAAGGACATTACCGGTCCAAGCCACACCTGCACAGTAAAGTTTATGGTACGTAAGTCCATCTTAACGTGACCCTCTATACAAGACGTATTTTTAAGAATGCACATTATAAATAAGGCTCACTGCAACACTCACAATGTCATATACTGTGTGGTTTGTCCGTGCTCACTAGCATATATCGGTAAAACTTCCCAAGCTGCTAAAAACAGGATCTCTCAGCACAGGTCACGAATCAGATGCAGGACACCCAACGCACCCATGGTCGCACACTGTATCGAAAGAAATCATGGACCTAATGAAATAAAATGGACAGTGTTACGCCACATAAAAGGAAGGAACACGGAATCTCGCTTGTCCAAGACAGAAGCCAAAATAATAATGCTCTTGGGTACAATCGAAAACGGTTTGAACGAGATGACAGAACTCGGTAACATACTATAGAGCAAATGTATGTATGCCCCTTTTTTTCACCTCCAAAAATTCTGGTCTAATCCCCTGTAGCACAAAGCATACTAAAGGATGACGACAAGAGAAGCCAGTAACACCATTAGAGCAATCTATACCAAAAGGTTATCCATTGTGCCAAGAAGCGCTAAATGTATTAACATAGAAGCTCAGATGTCTCCATGAAAAAACCAGAGATAAATGAATTATTTCGTCACAACCAAAGACAGCGCCAGCAATACTTTATTGTTTTTTTAAATATAAAAAAAACATCGCCGTAGCAACACTGATGCTAGTACCCGGATCACAGAGAGAAGGGCTTAAACATCACCCGGGCAACAGCAACGCCATGACGTAGGACGCCGGCACGTCACGCTTATGCCAAACCAATCAAATGTGCTCAGCACAGAAACACCGGAAGCTCCACAGTGGCGAAGACGCGGAGAACACGAACAACAAGAAAACGAAAATTGAGGTTTCACCTTCTTCTAAAACGTAAGTTCTATCTGGCGACAGAAGCAAATATTAATACTAACATCACAAAAGGGCGGGGGTCGAAGGTTCGGAGTTAAGAAAGAAGAACAGAACCCAAGCCAGCACCGCTTTAACACGCTCTGGACTAACGCTAAAAGCAGGGTTAACGATGGATACACGAGACGTTAAAGGTCCCTTGCACACATAAAAACAACCAGACCCCTTGTCCAAACACGGGGGGTGCAGCACGAGTGAAATGAAGGAGAATAATGTAGAAACAAGTCACCTTTAGAGCAACCACTAAACTATAGATCTTTTTCTAGAATACTTCAACAGTTACCGGAAACCATTGAAACAAACAGAGTGCAAGCCAGTAAGGAAACTGACCGGCATTCCCTATAACTTGGAACCTAGCCGGGTAGGTGTTCATAAACGCAAAAAATCGCAATTGATTTAAAACGACATGAAGATGTGTTCCATACCCATTTTGACAACGTTACCCTAATTAAGATATATATATATATATATCTACAGGACAAAGGACATTACCGGTCTAAGCCACACCTGCACAGTAAAGTTTATGGTACGTAAGTCCATCTTAACGTGACCCTCTATACAAGACGTATTTTTAAGAATGCACATTATAAATAAGGCTCACTGTCATTCTTACAGGAGAAAGATGTCCACACAACAATATAACAAGCCCTGAAGAAGACCTTACCAAGAACTTGTAGGTCCACACACAAAGGTCGAAACGCGTAGGCTACGGAAACAGACAAGCAGAGAACCAGAACAAACAGGGATAGCTAAAAAAGTGTCTTTGCTTCCCCAGGAAAAGAAATTTAACAAATATAAGGTTCCCTCTTACAAGTACTACAACAATTGTTTCTGACCCTGCTTAGGACCAAAAGAGGTTAACAAATTTGAGGACAAAGTTGTTTAAGGTCCCAAAGATGTAAAGTATTGGACATTTTCGTAAAGCACTGTAAAAAAACAATCAGTGGAGATTTAAGTTACACAAACGTTACATTATTTGTTTTATGTCTATGTTTTTGTCAAAAAGTGTAAAAATAAGATGTACAGGATAAATGTGTGAATATTGTAAGATACAAAGAAGTTCATTGATGAAGAGTTTACTCTGTTTAAAGCAAATGTAAAAAAGAAAAATAAGATTGCTACTCTCAGTCAATAAAAAGGACTGATAGACCAAATAACGTGTTGATTTATGGGCTCAGAGGCAAACATATATTTATACAAGTACATAACTGATTCCGGCCTCTGATACCCTCATTGAATCAATCCCCCCCTTTTTTCATCCCACCCTTCTCTTGAAGCCGGGCAAATCCTCAGAGAGTTGCAATGCATACCGCCCTTTATCCCTAATTAATACTGATTAATAATTTACACTAAATTGCTGGCCAACCGTCTCCTCCTGGACATGCTGTTAATTGCTCGCCCTGACCAGTTGGGATTTATTCCGGGACGTGCAACCTCACACAATCTGCGTACTATCTTCTCGGTCAAACACCAGATTAACCCCACTCTACCTGCCGTGGCCGTCCTTTTGGATGCCACTAAGGCTTTTGACACTCTAGAGTGGTCTTTCCTTTTTTATCTCCTTCCTTGATTGGGCTTTAGTCCGAACTTCGTGCGCAAGATCCAATTACTATACACACCCCCAACAGCACGCATCAGGGTAAATGGGCAGGTTACCGACCCCATAACTATCTGGAGGGGCACCAGTCAGGGTTGCCCCCGTCCCCCATGTTATTTGCCATCACTATGGAGCCTCTGACGCGCGGCTGCGTCAACATCATACCCACTGGGGTATCGGTTTCTCGGCTCGTGCCCTGGTCACTTCAATGTACGCGGATGACGTCACAATATATATCCGTGAACCTCGGGAGAATCCCGTGCCCATGACCAGAGAGAGCGTCCGCTTCGGCTGCCTCTCCGGAGTTCAGGTCAACTGGAGCAAATCCATCCTTTTCCCACTTACCGATGCCACTAAGCCATTCACTGCAGACTATCCATTTACCTGGGCTACTGGTCCCACCAGATTCCTGGGCATCTGGTTGAGCAGAGATGTGGATGAATTATGGAGGTCCAATTTTGGCAGGACAATGGACTGGCTTGAAACCAAGCTGCACTTGTGGCAAAAACTCCCCCTATCATTTGCCGGGCGTATCGCCATCGCCAAAATGGTAGTACTCCCAAAATTCCTATACCTCTTTTTAAATATCCCCATTCCTCTCACATCACAATTCTTCCTAAAATTGCACTCTAGAATTAGCACATTGATTTGGGCAGGGCGCCAGCCCAGAATCGCTTATGACATTCTAACAGTTCCCTTGGTCAGGGGCGGTATGGGAGCCCCCGATTTCAAACTCTATGCGCTATGCGCCTAAGCCAGCTTTTTCCATTTCTGGAATTATCCAACACCTTTCCAGCCTCATGTGGCCATTGAGGTGGATTTGGCCTCTCCGTGGCAATTGCAGACTGCACTATTTTTACCGCATAAAGTCCCCTGAGGCGAGTTTGATACAGTCGAGTGTATGCGCTGGGCCTGGGATGGGCTTCGCTGATACACTGGCGCCAGTGCGCTCTATGCGCCATCCATGCAACTCGCCAGCAACCCGTCATTGCCCCCGCTGCAGACAGCGGGTAAGGCTCACCCCGCTGCTAGCCTGGGTATTCGCACCATTGCGGACATGTACCCCAACAATAATTTCTTCACACTTCATGATAACACAGCTCTACTCGACAAATTACTCTATTATCAGATCAGGGCAACGTGTAGAAGCAATTACCCCACCTTTCCACTTGCCCCCAGCCCAGCGCTGCACTCGAATATGTCTACTCTTCCAACTCTCCACGAAAAATCGTCACAAGACTATACGCTCTAACACACGCGGCTTCTACCACAAACACAGAGCACGCCCCCAACGCATGTGGTGCAGACCTGGAAAAGAAGTTTCCCCAGAGCAGTGGCAATGCTGTTGCAACCAAATTAAGCTCCTCTCCCCCAACTACCGCCTGCGTTTCATTCATTTCAAGTATTTACACAGACTCTACCGTACCCCTACATCGCTACACAAGATGGGCCTGATAGACTGTGACAGATGTGTGGACTTTGCTCACCTGGCCTGGTTGTGTCCCGGAGTTTCCTCGTTCTGGCTGGAGATGTCCACAGTAATCAGCGAAATCATGCTTGAGCACATTGCCCTGATCCCCTGCTGTGCCTATGGGTCATGTTTAACACATTTCAGACGCTAACCGTAAACTGACCGCGATGCTCCTGGTGCTTGCCAAGCACTGGGTGGCCATTCATTGGGGTCGCAATCCTGCACCTCAGGTCAGACGATGGTTGGACGACACAGCCCACTGTCAAACGCTCCTAGGTGAATTCTGAAACTTGATGCCAGCGGCAAGCATACCCCCAGACATATGGGGCCCTTTCATTTCCTATCTCCACTGGTTGGCCACCTACGACAGACTCCCCTATCACTGATGCTCAGATTGCCAGCGATGATCCCATAGACTCGAGCCTTTATTCCTGACTGACCACTCACACCTCCTAAGTCCTAAGTCGATGTGTAGCACCATGATGCCTTTTGATTTACAATTACTCTGTAGTATTGATTCCATTTGTATGTGCAACCGCTATTATACTATCTGATGGAATGATAACATGTAACATTCCATAATTTTCAATAAAGGTTTTGAAAAATCAAAAAAAAAAAAAAAAAACATCAACAACTTTTTCACATGAGTTTAAGTATGCAGTGAGGAGGTGACAAAGCACTTTTGTAGCTTATGTGTGTCTGGTGTGTGCAATATGTTTGTATATGTGTGAGTATATGCTACTTAACATGATCATCTCCGTTTTTTAGGGTTTAGTAAGTTTGTAGTGCCACAGGTACAGTACTAATATGAATCCTAGCTAGTGTTCCCAGTGACAAGTTTCTGATTCTGATGAGTCTCTTGAGGATGTGGGCAAATGATTCATAAGTTCCTGACTGTTCTATGTATCTCCTTCCCAGGGTCCTTTTGCTGTCGGCTGGAGACGTGTGACCTCCCAGACCCATGATGCAGTGACACATTGCAAGTTCGATTTGGATCCGGATTGCGTGCCACACACTCACTTCAGAACTGATGCTCAATGGTTGTTCATTTATGCTTTTTGTCACAGTGTGATGTGATCTCATTATGTTTGAGGACACCAGGTTGTGCCTATGGAATAAACCTGTGTTCCACATTGAGGTGTGCCTTGTCTGTTTACGTTCACATATGCCCTGATGATCTGTTTATCTGACAATGGTTGTTGTTTGTGCATTGAAATGGTGTTTTATTTTACAACAGTAGAGTTAATTAGGATCAATACCATGTACTATGGGGGTTGTGATGACCTGGTTGTGTGTATCTCTCATGCTGTGTCAGGTTACATTTTCTCACAAGACAGTACATGAATTCCTGTACTTGTTTTTCAGCCAATGTTATTGACATTTCATTATTTGTATTTTTGTGCCTCATTTCAATCTGTACATTTGTGTTTTAGTCACGACATAAGCAAGTATTCTTTCAAAAGTGATTTATTTCAGTGCATGAGTTGATGTACACACAATGGGATAGTGCTGTACAAAATATGATGGGAAAAGTGCAGAGAGGAGTTGGTAGTGCCAGTAGATGAATTCCATTGCCCACAGTCATTTGAGTCCAAGGGCCAACTTACACCCTCCATCTAATGTGGGACAGTTCAGTGTCAGTCAACAAAGTATTCCCTTGGCATACAATGTAGGTTATCAGGAGCAGGTTGTCACTTATTGGGGGTGATGCTTAGCCATCTGTCTCTCATGTGTCCTTCTTCAGACAACCGCTCTTATGTTTTTCAGGGCGACCCTCAGGTGCAGGCTGTGGCGGTGCTGGGGACTCTTCGCCAGAGTCCACATCCCTCCCTGTGACAGTTGAGGATGTAGATGCACCAGATGTGGTGGGCACACAGGGAGGTGTTGTCATGTTGGTGGCAACCTGACGGAGGCAGGTGATTATGTCCCTGTGCACTTCTGTCAGATCATCTATTTTGGACATGTGTGAGTCCATTTTGGACATGTGTGAGTCCATTTTTGCATAATGTGCAGCCTGCTGCAATTGTATGGTCCTGAAGATCCCGACTACCTGGCCAAAGTCTCCGGTGCAATCCTGATATGCATTAAGAATCTGGGATGGGGGGGAGGAGCCTAGCGCGCAACCAAGATGGCCGCGTAGGCTTACGGCTCTCGAGGGCCTCCGCAACCTCCCACGTCTATCCTGACTTAATCCTGGTTTACTTGACGGGCTTTTGCAGATGAACTTGCGCTGAGGTGCCACCCGCTTTCTAAATTCAGATCGGACGCCGGGACCCGGAATGGTTGTACTCCGAAGTTTGCGGCCTGCTCTTGCCTTGGTCCCGATCTCGAGCTGGTGATGTGCCCGGGCACGAAGTGAACAACAGCGGCTGGCTGGGCTTGACCTGCCACGGACCCCGCACTTTCACTTTCGTTTTCAAGCTTGCTCTTTGATATCGGCCGCGAGACTCTGGTGTTTCCGAGGGGCGCGGATGGCGAAGTGTCTGGCCTGACTCTCGGATTATACATGGGCTGACTGTCGGCGACGGCTGTGCTCAACTGACTTAGCTACTTGGTCCCTTTTTTCCTGGTGCGGGCGGGTGCCGGCCTTGGTGGCCTCCGGATGATGGCGGCGAGACTAGACGGAGACAAGTCGAAACCCAAGTCAACCCGGAGGGGTGCCTATACCCAGGTCAATAACATGGATCGTTATGCGCAGGCAAAGGGATCCCCTGGTGGCTCGCATAAATCGCCTGAGAGGTCTAAGGAGGTCTCCGGCCCATCGTCGGAATTGACCCTGCTGGACGTCATGGGCGCCATTGAGGAGATGAAGACCGCTGTGGGTCAGCAGTTTGATACCCTGGCTCATAAACTGGACACGGTCCTGATCGATGTGAATTTGGTCAGGGCAGACCTGTCCAAAACTAACCAGTGGGTCGACTCCTTGAGTCAAGCGGCATCGAGTCTGACTGTGGACGTTGCCGCCCTGCAGACGGAGGTCCGTAGGTTGCGGCTAGCCAGTGATCTGACGGACCGTCGACTTGAGGACTCCGAAAGCAGGGCTAGACGGAACAATGTCCGTATCATTGGAGTGCCGGAAAGATCGGAGGAATCTGCTGTGGATCTTTTTGTCGAGGATCTGGTGACCAATCATCTCGCGCCCAAGGGACTGAGCAAGTTCTTTGCAGTGGAGCGGGCCCACAGGATTCCGGGTGGTGCGCCCAAGGTGGGTGCTCCCCCGCGGCCTATAATCGCCCGGCTCTTTAACTTTCGGGATAGGGATGCTATCCTTCAGGCGTCGAGGGTTGCCGGGCCGCTGAAGTTTGAGAACTCTAATGTCAGCTTTTACCCGGACTTCACGCAAGCGGTTCAGAAACAACGGCTGGGATTCTCGGGTGTCAAACGGCGCTTGAGGGACATGGAGCTGAAATATGCGATGTTATTCCCGGCGCGGCTGCGGGTTGAGTTCCAGGGTCGTTCCCACTTTTTCGACCGGCCGGAGGCGGCTGGAGACTGGTTGGATGCCCTGCCTCGGGGACAGGATCGAGACAGTCGGATAGCGGAGAGCGGACGGGATTTGGTGACGCAGGACTAGAACTTGGTTCCTGGTAATGGACTGAACTGGTGACCTTTTGTACCTTGGCTCAACTGGACCCTAGATTGGCACATTATGCCCTTCAAATGCTTGGGGGTTGTAGGGAGCTTATTGGGGCCCTTTCCTCCTTCTGGGGTTCTTTTTGTGGTATATGTTAGGGCGACAGGCACACTGCGAGTTGGGGGGGCTGTTCGGGCTCAAGCAGGGGTGCAGGGAGGGGGGAGTTGTGGATTGGGGATTGCGGGGGAGGGGGGTTGTTGGGGATTGTTTGTTTGTTTCGCAAGGCAATGTGAAGTTCTCTGCTGGGTTGTGCTTTCCGGGATGTGGGTATCATGCACGGGAGTGGGGTGGGGGGTAGGGGATTGAGAATCCTTTCGTGGAATGTGAATGGACTTGGGGACAGGATCAAGCGCGGGGTGGTGCTGCAGTTTTTGAAGCGGATTTCGCCCGACATTGTTTTCCTGCAGGAGACACATGTGATTGGGAACTCCTTCCATGCCCTAAATAGGAGGGGCTATCGCCTTGCCGCTCACTCTGGTTTCACTTCTGGCTCTAGGGGAGTGGGCATTTTGGTTAGGGCCTCTCTCCCATTGGAAGTTGATGAGGTGCTTCACGATGATAGGGGGCGCTATGTGGCACTGGTGGGGAGATGGGAGGGTAGGACTATCTCGCTCGTTGCTGTGTATGTACCTCCGGGGTTACAGACGGCTACATTTGCTGATTTGGGGCGTTTGGTCCTGGGACTCCCTGGGGGGGTTCTGGTGTTGGGGGGTGACTTTAATGCCGTTGTCTCCGGGTTGGAGGACCGTCAACCCCCCAGGGATCTCCCTAGGGCTCAGGCCTGGTTGAGTGGTTTTTTGGACACTTTGGGACTTGTAGATTGCTGGAGATTGATGCACCCGGGTCAGGCGCAATACACCTTTCACTCGGGGGCCCATGGGAGTCTCTCGAGACTTGATTACATGCTTATGCTGGCGATCCAGGCTGGGATGATTGGGGAGGTGCGTCATTTAGCCCGAGGTATTTCTGATCATTCCCCTATATGGTTGCAACTGAGGGTTGTCCCTGGGGCAGAGGGGAGAGTTGCGCCTATTAGCCCCTGGTATCTACGTAACCCTAAGATCCGCGCGGAACTGGTCAAGTCCACTGATCACTACTTTAATGATAATGTGGGGTCGGTGCCGTCGGCCGTCTCCATATGGGAGGCTTATAAGGTGGTGGTCAGGGGGCAGGCCTTGTCCCTTATCTCCCATGCTAAGAGGTGCGAGAGAGCAGAGGTGGTTCGCCTGGAAACTGAAATAGCTGAAATGGAGGAGGACTTGGAGCGGGGAGTTACTGATGGGAAAGTGCATGTTCTCAGCCTCAAACAATCAGATTATAGAGCGCTGGTCACGGAAGCCGCTAAAGGGATGAGTAGAGAGCAGCAAGGATGACTGTATGATGTGGGGGATAAGGCCGGAAAGTTGATTGCTTGGTTGGATAAGAAGGAGAGAGCGAGCAGGGTGGTGCCCGTTGTGGAGAGAATGGATGGAGTGCGTGTGACTGACCCGGTGGAGATCGTTGACTGCTTTGCGGCCCATTTCCGCGGGGTATACTCTCCGGTTTCTGTGCGTTCGGAGGAAGATTCTCATCTGTTGCTTAGAGACATTGCATTGCCAACCCTATCGGAGGCTGATGCAGTATTGATGGAGGCGAAGTTGTCGTCAGATGAGATCGCTCTGGCCACTCGCTCGATCGCATCGGGTAAAGCTGTGGGTCCTAATGGTCTTCCCATCGAACTATATAAGTTGCGTCCCGATAAGATAGCGCCGCATCTTCGGGACATGTTTCTCGCGGCACGTGCGGCGGGCTTCCTCCCCCCCGACCAACGCCTCGCCAACATAGTTGTGATACACAAAGAGGGGAAGCCGCGAGATCGCTGCGCCTCCTATAGGCCCATTTCGCTGTTGAATGCAGAACCCAAAATTCTGGCCAAGGTATTGGCTAATCGGCTGGTTCGGGTCGTGGGCGACTTGATTCATCAGGATCAGTCCGGTTTCATACCTCATCGGAATACCGCTCTAAATTTGAGGCGGTTGCACGGCGTGCTTGCTAGAGCGGAATTTATACGTGAGCCGGCCATCTTGTCATCTTTAGATGCTACTATGGCGTTCGACACTTTGGAGTGGCCATATATTTGGGCCGTGTTGGCGAAATTTGGGTTCGGCCCTGAGTTCATTGGTTGGGTAAAATTACTATATGCTGACCCTCTGGCTCAGGTGGTGGTGAATGGTAGGGTATCGGCTCCCTTCGCACTGGGGAGAGGTACGCGGCAGGGATGTCCGTTATCACCCCTTCTCTTTGCACTTTCTTTGGAGCCTCTCGCCGCCTGGTTGCGTTGGGAGCCGTCGTTGCGAGGCATTAGATGGACGCCGGAGTTTGAAGACCGTGTCTCCCTCTACGCGGACGACATCCTTCTATATCTCACCTCTCCTCGACAGTCGCTAATTGTATTGGTGGACGTACTGAATTCTTTTGGTCGCAACTCCGGCCTGCTCATCAACTGGGCCAAGTCGTGTGTTTACGCCCTCTCGGGTGAGGCCCCCCCTCCTGCCACGGGATTGCCCTATCCAGATTGCTACCCTGGGGCTCAAATATTTGGGAATCTTTATCTCACTTGATCCCGCGGTCCGCTATGAGCGAAACCTTCTCCCTCCCCTCCAGCGATTGAAGGCCGACGTCGCGAGGTGGCGCCGACTTCCGCTCTCGCCACTCGGACGGGCGGCATTGTTTAAAATGATGTCGCTACCTCGCTTTTTGTACGCTTTGCAAAATACTCTAGATGTCGTGCCAGCCCGTTATTTCCGGGAGGTGGAGGGTCTTCAGCGCCAACTGTTTTGGGACGGGCGGCCGCGGATTGCTCTCGCCAAGTTGACGCTCCCTTGGTACGATGGGGGGGTCGCCCTCCCCGATATTAAACAATACTATTGGGCGTCTCAGTTGGCGTCGGTGAACCACGGGATATACGTTCCTGCCCTGAATCCGGCCTTCGAGATGGATAGATTTCTGCTCCCGGGCGGAGACTATAATAGAGTGCTGTACTCGGTGACCCCGGACACGCGGTTGACAGGACCCAGGCAGGTTGCGGTACGTGTGTGGCACGCGGCGAATGCTGCAATGGGGTGGAGGGATCGCTTGACTCGGGCGACGCCGTTGTATGCCTCTGCGCGGTTGGGCTGTTTGTGGAGATCGAAAGGCTTTGAGAAATGGGATAGGATTGGTATATGTAAGGTGGGTGATCTTTGGGCGAAGGGGTCTTTCAAAATGTTTGAAATGCTTAAAACTGAATATAAATTAAACGATAGAGAGTACTTCCGGTATGCTCAAGTCTACCATGCGCTATGTTCGGCTTTTCCAGACGTTGCTGCTATCCCCGAGTACTCCCCACTGGAGGATAGAGTGTTGGATGGCTACGTGCCCGACAGCACCATCTCTCTGATTTATAAAAAACTCATTAACGATCGCGCGGACTTGCTGCTCCGTCTGCGGGAGGCATGGACGGGCGATGGCTTGGAACTGGACGATGAGGACTGGGTTTCGGCGGTGGCCTCCCCGAAAGAGGTGGCGATCCCGGCCCGCTTACGATTCATACAGCTAAAGATCCTTCATAGAGTGTATGTCACTGGGCCCGGTTTGCTGCGCATGGGTTACTCGATGGATGGACTGTGTAAGCGGGGATGTGGCCTGTCGGGTACCTTTCTCCATATCTTATGGGAATGTTCGGGGGTTGTGCGATTTTGGAACGGTATCCACACCGTAATGGAGGAGGTCACGCACGTTGCTCTGTTGCCAGAGGCTAGGAGGTGCTTGTTGAATGTCTGGGAACCGAATGATTGTAATGCGGCACAGACGCAGTGGGTGACCTTGGGGTACATGGTGGCTAAGCGTAACATTGCACAGCTGTGGGGCTCCCCGAGGCCGCCCATGATCGAGGTATGGAAGGAGAATATGGACTGGTGTATGTTCAGGGAAAAGACGGTGTATGTGGCGAGAGGCAAACCAGGGAAGTGGACTAAGGTATGGGGTCCATGGAATTTATATCGAGGACGTATCTGCCATTAGAGATCGATATTGCTTTGTCCCCCTAGCCACGCATTCTGCGGGATGGTATGAGGTGTGTTCCATGCTTTGCTCTCCCGTTGCCCCCCTCTACCGCTTCCAGACAAGAACTGCTTTGGACACTATACGTTGGTCCCCGTCCTGGGAAGAGCACGCTGCTATTTCGGACTCTCATTGCCTTGAGTGTGTTTTATATTTAATAAAAAATGAAACTGTTTATTCCGATTTCTACTGGCCTATGGCCGCGGCCTGTTACCTGTGCTCACGAACTGCCGGGAGCTTTGCCTCTGGGTCATTTGAATGTGTGGTGTTGCACTGCGGGCCCTCGGGCTCCATAGCGGCCGGCCCTGGTGGTTGTAGGCCCTTGTCTGTATTTTATTGTGTACAAACGGTTTCTAATAAAAAATTTTAACAAAAAAAAAAAAATCTGGGATAGAAGTGGGTCAACTTCATCAGCAGCACCAGCTGCATGATGGCACCTGTCCCCATGCCCCCTCTCACCATCCCTACCCACACGAGCAAGACCAGTTGTTGCAGGCACAGATGAGACTATGCCTCCTTCATCGTTGACAGTGGTGTCATTGTCTGCTAACTCCAGAGTGCCCTGTGTTGCGTGCTCTCATTGTTCGCTTGGCTTTGTGTCTGTCTGTAGGGGTAGTGGTCATCTAGGAGTTCTCAGCTGTTGCGGGAGTGGTCGCAGGGATGCAGTTAGTAAAGCTGCTGGTGCTGCAGGCTGACCCACACCAGAGGTGCCGGGTAGTTCCTCGTCATCCGAAGAGGGGTGAGAGACCTCAACTCCAGAGAGCTTAGGGTCGGCCAGAGTCTGGGACTGGGCGTCCTTATCTGTTCCAGCGCGACCTGTGGGTAGATGAGAGACACAATGGTTTGTTGTTTTTTTCAACAGCTCATCGGATCATACACATTACATTTTGCTATTGTACATTAGGATGAGTGTATGTACATAGATTGTCCTCCATTGGCATAGATGCTGGCCTATGTTTTCAGAGGACATTGTAATTTTTTACAAGAAGGGGTTTGCTGAGCATTTCCAGCTCTGTGCATACATGGACATGATGGATTTATTTGACTTACATGTACATAGACATTGACTGTTTAGTGTCACCCTGTGCATGACACAGCTGTGTTGGTATTTCCCACATCTGTGCTTTGTCAATGACATACGTACTCTTCCTCTTACGATGTGTTGCAAGATTTGTGCATGTGTGCTGGGCTTTGTGCATGTCTTTTGCAGTCAAATTGGTGTTGCTACCTACACACTCACAGTCTGGTATGTATGTTAGCATTTTTTGATAGTATTTTGAGGGATGTGCTCCTAGTTCTCATCTCATTGGGCACCTGGGAATAACTCTGAGTAGCAGATTGTGTTACTGCTTTGCATTGTCATAATGCAATACGAGGATTTAAATAATATCTTAAGGTAGGCGATAATGACGGTGTAATGATAGAGGTGCGATTTAGAACATACTCGATTGTTTTGTCTGGTTACAAAGTGATATCCCCTTATCTGTGTATTTGACAAGAGCAAACTAACACCACTCCACTGTACATACAGTCTCTTAAAGACTTATATGGATGGAAACTGTTTTTAAATATGTAAATTCTTAACTGGTAATAACTTATTGTGTATTAGCTTATAATACGTTTTAGATATCATAAGTGGCCTAACGAGTAGGCACTAGAGTCAATAGCATAACATCACGCACAATTGTATTTTAAGTAAAAATTATAATACAGAGATCATTAAAGTGTTATATTGTATCTTACAGCTTATTTTTTTGTTTAAATATCTTTATTGGTATTTTCTGATTTTATCATAACTGGCATCATAGTTTTATACAGCATTTTCAGTTGTCCATCTCAAAGTTATAAAGTCCATGTGACTTACAATAGTACATTTGACAACAATAATAAGCTAATGTTAACACATTGTTCGTTCCTGCTGACAGATACATACATATGAAGAGGTCTCTGTGTGCTATTCCGCGCACATGTTGTCACATCATGGTTACTGTATCTGATGCAAGGCCATACACAGCATGATCAGGACATATCTTGTCTGGGCCAATACCACAATACCTGATATACATGCTATTCCATCACATAACAATAACCTGTCGGTCAGACGTGAACAACATAATAAATAAAATAATGTAAATTGACAATGTGTGATAAGAAGTCACGTGTAAGCGCTAATAAGACCTATCTTTCCAATAAACATATAATCAAAACTCAAACTTACAACACTACAAACTGCCATCTACACTAAGTAAGACGAGTCGCTGTTACATATCCTAGCATGACGATTTATTGTCCATGCAGGAGAGTAGGATCTGCTTCACATGGGTACCCCCACTTTTTGCTGGTGTTTCACTGTTTTTCGACCTTAGTCTGGCTGTGGCCCTGCTAAGGACCCCAGCCTAGCTGCTTCCTCTCTAAAATGGTTTCCATGTACATTAGGTACATAACTAGTTGGATTCTGGAGTACCTTATAAGCTCCTAGTATATGGTATACTATGTACCTAGGGCATAGGTACCTCAGAGGCCTACCAGGGGCTGCAGCATGTATTATGCCACCCCTGGGAAGCACTCCAAAATGGCACCACAGGTCTGCTACTGCAGTCTTGGTAATGGTGTGCTTGCACCCCTTACTGTGGTATAGGCTACCTATATCATTACCCTATACAGACACATATAAACCTATAAGCCACTCCTATGGCAGGCCTTAACAATCCTGAAGGCAGAGTGCTTGGTTTTATGTGAGAGGGTGCCCAAGCATGAGCTGAGCCCCTCTGCAGCCTTCGGAAATACTTCCTTATGGCTGTTCTACAGCCATACCATATACTCTTAAGTACATTATAACCTCGCGGTAAATGCTAACTTTGGAATGGCTGCATCAAAACATGTTGTGTTTGGTGTCAAACGCTTTGGAATACTACCCCCGTCAATTCTGGTGGCGGGGGTAGCATTCCACCCTTCTAGAGGGAGAGACATGTTCACACTGGCTAAACCTGGTAGGACTTTCCTGAGCCCTGGCATCACAAAATGGATGCCTCTGTCACAGACACGGGTCTGGCCTCCTGCTGCTGACCGAAACTCCATCAGGGGAGGCCTCGACAATAGGTTTCCTGTCGAGGGGAGGTATAACCACCTTCCCAGATAGGCTGATGTGTATTGGGGCTGGGCGGGAGCACTCTCTGGTGCTTTGAAGTCCTGCACTGGGGGCACACTTGGTGTCCCTGTGCATAGTCCAGTTCAAACTGGTTGCAGGGGCTACCTGCCCCTGCTCTGGCGCAAAACTGGACAAAGGAAATGGGTGTAACCACCCAGCTTTCCAAGCCCACCCATAGGTGGGGCCTTAGAGTTAGTCCATCCCCTAAACTTACTATAAGTATAGGAATCCAGTCCCTAGGACTTTAGATTACCCTGGACGAAACTCTGCAACATGTATCCAGGACCTTCGATGTTCAACTTTAACTAGAAGACTGAAGAAATCTCCCTTGGGGTCAAGGAGTGACTCCCCTGCTTGGCAGGCACCAAAGAAGCAACTGACCGGCCTGCATCGCTGAAGCTCTCGCCAGATGCTGAAGTCTTTGCATCACCAGAGGTGGATTTCCAGACTTCACCGAGGCTACCCTGAGTCCACAGCAAAGCTGAGGCCCGTGGCTATCGTGGGTGACGTGGAACCGTGACCCCCTAGACACCATGTTCTTTTGCAGCAACAGCATCTTCCTGGTCCTCCTCGAAGTTGTGCTTTGGGCTCTGAGTAGCCCCAGCCTTGAGCACCTCCTGCACCAAAGATTGTTGGCCTCCACTCCACGAGTGACCCATGGGCCAGCTGCAAGTGCGACCGCTCGCGGCTCCTACGCGATCTAGCTCGTTGGCTAGCAGGTTCCCATGAAGGCAACTCCTTTTCTGCTTGGGCTTTCCTGGTTGCTCCAGATGTGCCCTTATTTACCCTCGCTGGGTGAGTCCCTTAGACCTTGCTGGTCTGCACCGCAGTTCTTTCTCTACATTCTAGTGACTTGCCGTTGCCAAGGCTTGTTGGGTCCTTTCTGGTTGCCAACACCGCAGTACTCGACAAACTTCGTGGGACAGCTCGAATCCGGCTCATGGACTTTGTCGACGCCTCCTGGACCTCGTGGCTGAAGAGTCAAGACACCCATTCACTCACCTGAAGCCACCCAACATCTGTGGGCATTGGTCCATCCTGCCCTTGGTCACTGGCTAGTGACCCAGACGTTGTCCCCTCTGCTTTCAGGTTCCTTACATCCTAGATCCAGGCTTGGATCGCTTCGGACACTTCTCCTCTTCACGGCAGCAGCTGTTCTTTGCAGGCTCTCATTGAAATCGACGACGCGACCCGACACCAAAAGGCACCTATGCACCCGGCTTCCCTGGGTGAGGTAACTCGAGTACTCTGGTACCCTCATGGGTGCTAGCCCTAGAACTTCCTAAGTCCAAAGGGGTTTGGTCCTGACTCGATTAGAAGTGTCCCTAATCTTTAAATTTCCAACCGCGACATTGCCCATAGAAGATAACGGGAACCCACGGTTGTGTTCTCACACTGCATACAGTCCTCGTGGGTCCCCTGTGTCACTACCTTAGGTGGTTCCTTGGGGTCCCAGCGATTCTACAGGCTCTAGGCCTTGTGTCTAGTTCAGTCGTGGTTCTTATACCACTTTTTTGATTTATGGTTTGGGACGCCCCTACGGCCCAAACGTGTATTTGTGCTATTACTGATAATTGCTGACTTGTAAACTAAGTACTTCGAACTCCAGTCTCATAAAGAGACTAGAGGGGTGTGTTTTATCTTAAATACGTATATTTTTAAAATATACCTGGTGTGGTTGTCCTTTCATTTGATCATTAAAGAGATTATAGACTGCTAAAACAAGCTGCTTTACATTCCTTCAAGACTTAGCCTGAAGGCTGCTCTCCATAGCTACCACTAGGATAGCTTTCCATAAAGGTTGTCTTTAACCTATCACCATAAGGGGTTGTTTGGACTGATACAAGGGGCCCACTAGAACTAGTGGACAGCATATATCAGGCCAACTTCTCACATTGGTGTGCAGCGTGTGGGATTCCAGCTTGCTATTGTTTTACCAGATAATCTCAATTGAATTGATCAACTGAAATCCACTAAAGGTACCTGAGGTACATATAATATCAAGTTTAGCTACTGTAAGTTCTACTGAACTTAGAGTTGTGTGTTAAGGGATAGCACACCCTTTCTACAACTCAAGAGAGTTTAGTAGGCCACACTAGTGTAGGTAGTGCAATACATCACACCACATTAGTAATGTCTAACCAGCCAGGAACCAGTGGGTTCCTACCAGGAACCAGTGAGCTCCTTCCCTATAAATATGAGGATCTCTCCTTTGCTCAGCTTAGGGCCTTATGTTCCATTAGGAAGCTGAAGACAGGCAAAATTCCACCCACCCAGCATCTCATAAAGATACTGAAACTGGATGATATCACAGGGCCTATTGGGCCTGATGATGTAGACAGTGTGGGTGGGGCAGCACCTGAGGGTGGGTCTAGCGGTGGAAACTCCCCTGACCCTAACTCTAATGCTGACCAGACTGGTGACAATGACCGGACTCTGGTGAACACAGACCACCAGGATGAGGATGAGGAGGATGCCAATAATGCCACTTCCTTAATTCCTCCTGGGAGGCCTGACAACAGGGCTAGAAGGGATAGATCTCTGTCAAGGGGATCTATCCAATCTAACTCTTCTATAGGAACCTCTGTTTCTTCTCACAGAGGGAGGGAATCCTCCCAGGAGAGGAGAGAGAGACTGCTGAAGTATTAGCAAGACAAGTTCAACCTCAGAAAGCAGCAGATGGCCTTAGATAGGGAAGCCCTAGAGCTCTACAGAGCTAGTAAAAAGGAGGGACTAGAGTCCCTTGGTGGCAGCAATTTTCCTAGAGATAGGGAGAGGTCTTATGACCATAGAAACCTAAGTAAGATTGTCCCTCCATACCAGAGTATGGATGACATCCACAAATGGATAACTGCCTTGGAGAGGGCCTGTAATGTACAGAAGGTCCCTCAAGGTCAGTGGGCAGCAATCTTATGGCTTTCCTTTGTAGACAAAGGTAGAGACAAGCTCCTCACTGTAAGAGAAGAGGATGCTGATGACTACAAAGTCTTGAAAAGTACACTAATAGATGGGTTTGGCCTAACCACTGAACAATACAGGTTAAAGTTCAGAGACACCCTAAAAGCACAAAATCAGGACTGGGTTGACTTTGTTGACTGTGCTGCTAAGGCTCTGGAAGGTTGGTTATTGGGCAGTAAAGTGTGTGACTTCAAAGGATTGTACAATCTGATAATGAGGGAGCAGATTCTTAAAAACTGTCAAAATCAGCTGTTGCACCAGTACCTGGTAGACTCTAATCTGACCTCTCCCCAAGAATTGGGAACAAAGGCAAACAAATGGGTCAGAACCAGGGTGAGGCAGAAGGTACAGAACCAAGGTGGTCACCCAAAGAAGCAAGATTCCAAAAACTCTGACAAGGGTGGGGACAAGTGTAAAGACCAGAAGTCTTCTCAAGGGCCCCACAAATCTTCTTCAGGTGGGGATTCACAGTCAGGAAATGGTAAAGGCCAAAATAAAATACTCCAGCCCCCACCAATGCCCCTAAGGCACCTGTTCCCCCTAGTGCAGTTACAATTGGTGGTGGGAATGCACAGAATAAGGGTGTAGTAGGGTTGACCCTGGGTTCTGAGATGGACTCTGGCCTAGTCAGAGTACTAACTCAGGCTGTGCTTGTCAGTGATGGGGGCATGGATATGTCCCCCTTTTTGAGTCCCAGTAACTTGGACAAATACAGACAGCAGCCTTTAATTAATGGAGTAGAAGCTTGGGCATGCAGGGACACAGGAGCAAGTGTCACAATGGTGACAAAAGATCTTGTGGATCCTGGGCAGATTATACTTGATGAAATGTACCAAGTGACCAATGCTAACAATGTCAGAACAGACCATTCTCTGGCAGTTGTTAACTTCTCCTGGGGAGGGGTAACTGGCCTTAAGAAGGCTGTGGTAAGTGCAGACCTACCAGAACAGTGCTTGCTTGGCAATGATCTAGAGACTTCAGCTTGGGCTGACGTGGAGCTCAGGACACATGCAGAAATGTTAGGGATCCCTGCACATGTCTTTGCTGTGACCAGGTCACAGGCTAAAATGTCTAAAACTGGACAGGCCCTGGATTCTGGAATAATGGACCAGGTGCCTCACAAGAGGAGGAGCAGTAGGGTTAAGGCAGAGCCTTCCCACCTGTCTCAGGATACTGATCAGTCTCCTCAGGGAGATGATCTTGAGCCTGAAGAAGGAACTGTCCCAGAGGAGCTTGAACCTGACCAGGTTGAGTTCTTGGGGACAGCGGGCCCTTCCAGGTCTGATCTGAGCCAGGAGCAGAAAATCTGCCCCTCTCTTGAAACCCTCAGACAGTAAGCTGCTGATGAGGCTGCTGGGAATGCTAGTGGCACCCATAAAGTTTATTGGGATGATGGACTCCTTTACTCAGAGAGTAGAGACCCCAAGCATGGTGCATCCAGGAGGTTGGTTATACCTCTGAAGTTTAGGGGTTTCCTATTGACACTAGCCCATGATATTCCCCTAGCAGGACACCTAGGTCAGAACAAGACTTGGGACAGAATTGTTCCTCACTTTCACTGGCCTCACATGTCTGAAGACACAAAGGAGTTTTGTCGCTCCTGTGCAACCTGCCAAGCCAGTGGCAAAGCAGGTGGCACTACAAAGGCCCCCCTGATACCACTACATGTGGTGGGGGTGCCCTTTGAAAGGGTAGGGATTGACATTCTTGGTCCCATGGATCCCCAAACAGCATCTGGTCACAGATTTATACTGGTGGTAGTGGATCATGCCACCAGGTATCCAGAAACAATTCCCCTAAGGACCACTACAGCACCTGTAGTGGCAAGAGCTCTCTTGAGTGTGTTCTCAAGAGTAGGCTTTCCTAAGGAGTTAGTATCTGACAGGGGTGCAAACTTCATGTCTAGTTACTTGACTGCTATGTGGAAGGAGTGTGGAGTGAACTACAAATTCACCACACCCGATCACCCACAATGCAATGGTTTAGTTGAGAGATTCAACAAAACCTTAAAGGGCATGATCAAAGGACTCCCAGAGAAGCTTAGGCGAAAATGGGGCCTTCTCTTGCCCTGCCTTTTATTTGCATACAGGGAGGTGCCTCAAGAGGGTGTTGGCTACAGCCCATTTGAACTTTTGTTTGGTCACCCTGTCAGGGGTCTATTGTGTTTGGTGAAGGAAGGATGGGAGTTACCTCTCAAGCCTCCCAAGCAAGACATAGTGGACTATGTACTTGGTCTCCGCTCCAGGATGGCTGAGTACATGAAAAAGGCAAACAAAAACCTTGAGGCTAGCCAGGAACTGCAAAAAGTCTGGCATGACCAAAAGGCTGTAGTGACTGTTTACCAGAGAGGACAGAAAGTGTGGGTGTTGGAGCCTGTGGCCCCAGCTGCTCTCCAGGACAAGTGGAGTGGACCCCACACTATTGTTGAACAGAAAGGGGAGGTTACCTACTTGGTAGACCTTGGAACCCCTAGGAGTCCCCACAGGGTACTTCATGTCAACAGGATAAAGCCATATGTGGACAGGGCTGACATGGGCTTGCTCATGGCAACTGATGAGGGACAGGAGGAAAAGAGTGACCCACTCCCTGACCTCCTCTCACAGAACCCTGATGATGGGTCAGTTGATGGTGTAGCCTTGGCAGGCAGCCTCACTGCCCAGCAACAAGCTGATTGCAGACAGGTGCTCAATCAGTTCAGACACATGTTCTTACTGACTCCAAGTCAGACTACCTGGTGCACTCATGAAGTGGACACTGGGGACAGTCTGCCTATTAAAAATAAGATTTATAGGCAACCTGACCATGTCAGGGACTGTATCAGGACAGAAGTCCAGAAAATGTTGGATTTAGGTGTTATTGAACCCTCTTGGGCTAGTCCGGTGGTCCTTGTGCTAAAACCTCACACCAGTGGTGGAAAAAGAGAGATGAGGTTTTGTGTGGACTACAGGGGTCTCAATGCAGTCACCAGGACTGACGCCCATCCAATACCAAGGGCAGATGAGCTTATAGATACTTTGGCCTCAGCCAACTACCTTAGCACATTTGACTTGACAGCTGGCTACTGGCAAATCAGGCTAGCTGATGATGCCAAGCCAAAGACAGCATTTTCAACCCCTAGTGGGCACTATCAATTTGTGGTAAGGCCCTTTGGTCTGAAAAATGCACCTGCCACTTTCCAAAGGTTGGTGAATACAGTTCTCACAGGTCTGGAAGCCTTTAGTGCAGCATATCTAGATGATATTGCTGTCTTTAGCTCCACCTGGGAGGATCACCTCGTCCACCTAAGGAATGTTTTGGAGGCCCTGCAAAAAGCAGGCCTAACTATCAGGGCTGCTAAGTGCCAGATAGGGCAGAGTCAGGTTGTGTACCTGGGCCACCTTGTAGGTGGAGACCAGGTTCAAACATTGCAGAGCAAAATCCAGACCATAATGGATTGGGTTGCTCCAACTACCCAGACTCAGGTGAGAGCCTTCTTAGGCCTGACTGGGTACTATAGGAGATTTGTCAAAGGGTATGGATCAATAGTGACACCCTTGAATGACTTAATTTCTAAGAAGATGCCCAAAAAGGTTCAGTGAACAGCTAGCTGCCAAAAGGCATTTGATGACCTGAAGCAGGCCATGTGCTCTGCACCCATTCTGCAGAGTCCTGACTACTCCAAGAAGTTCATTGTTCAAACTGATGCATCTGAATTGGGGGTTGGGGCTGTACTGTCACAATTGAATGAAGAAGGTCTGGATCAGCCAGTAGCTTTCATAAGCAGAAGGCTGACCCCTAGAGAGAAACGTTGGTCGGCCATGGGGAGAGAGGCCTTTGCTGTGGTTTGAGCTCTGAAGAAGTTGAGGCCATTCTTGTTTGGTACTCACTTCCTTGTTCAGACAGACCATAAGCCCCTCTTATGGCTAAAACAAATGAAGGGTGAAAACCCCAAACTGCTTAGGTGGTCCATTTCCCTACACGGGCTGGACTTTACAGTGGAACATAGACCTGGGAGTATCCATGCCAATGCAGATGGACTCTCTAGGTATTTCCACTTAGAACATGAAGACTCAACTGGTCATGGTTAGTTTAATGTCCCTGCGTTTGGAGGGGGGAGTTGTGTAGGAGAGTAGGATCTGCTTCACATGGGTACCCCCACCTTTTGCTGGTGTTTCACTGTTTTTCGACCTTAGTCTAGCTGTAGCCCTGCTAATCAGGACCCCAGCCTAACTGCTTCCTCTCTAAAATCGTTTCCATGTACATTAGGTACATAACTAATTGGATTCTGGAGTGCCTTATGAGCCCCTAGTATATGGTATACTATGTACCTAGGGCATAGGTACCTCAGAGGCCTACCAGGGGCTGCAGCATGTATTATGCCACCCTTGGGAAGCACTCCAAAATAGCACCACAGGTCTGCTACTGCAGCCTGGGTAAGGGTGTGCTTGCACCCCTTACTGTGGTATAGGCTACCTATATCACTACCCTGTACCGACACATATAAACCTATAAGCCACTCCTATGGCAGGCCTTAACAATCCTGAAGGCAGAGTGCTCGGTTTTATGTGAGAGGGTGCCCAAGCATGAGCTGAGCCCCTCTGCAGCCTACGCAAATACTTCCTTAGGGCTGTTCTGTGATATAGCCATACCATATACTCTTAAGTGCATTATAACCTTGCGGTAAATGCTAACTTTGGAATGGCTGCATCAAAACATGTCGTGTTTGGTGTCAAGCGCTTTGGAATACTCCCCCCCCCGCCAATTCTGGCGGGGGGAAGCATTCCACCCTTCTAGAGGGAGCGACCTTTGACCCTGTCACCAGGCAGGTCGCTCCCCCATCCGCCACGCAGCCCCCTGTGGGTTGAACCTCTGTTGCCGCTTTTGCCGCCTGACTACTCGCTCCCTTTTTTATTCTGTACCCCTGCACTTGGCTTTCTGTGCCACTTTGTTTTTTCATTCTGTGCCCCTGTGTTTTGCTTTCTGTACCCCTGTGCTCTGTTGTCCCTCCCCCGCCGTCTTTTCCCGCCGTTTTTTCCCCGGGTTTTCCCTGGGTTTTCCCCCGCCGCTGAGCCCCTGTGGCCCCACCCCCTTCACTCCCATTGGCCGCCCCGCTCCCACCTCCCAGCTGCTCCTCCCTCCCTCTGCCCTCATATGGAGGCCGCGAAGCGGGTGCGCCTAAGGCAAGCCCATCTGCGCCCGTCCGCGCCTGGCACGCACCCAGCGCCAGAACCCCTGGACCCCGCACCCCCCGCAATGCCAGACTGCACTACGACGCAAGCACCTTCCACGCACTCAACACCAGACGAGACCACCCCTGCTACCGGGCCACCCCGAAACGCACCCAGGGGCCTTTCACCTGCTGGAACTGCAGATTCACCAGCATCCAACCCTCCACACCACCAGCCAGAGAACCCAACCACCTCCGCTGCATTCTCCTCAACACCCGCTCCGCTCGCAAGCACGCCATCGAACTCTGGGACCTCCTAGACTCCACCGCCCCCGACGTCGCCTTCCTGACGGAGACCTGGCTGAGCACCACCTCAGCACCAGACATCGCCATAGCCATCCCACAGGGCTACAAGATCTCCCACAGAGACCGCACCAATGGAGTGGGAGGAGGAATCGCCATCATCCACAAAGACTCCATCAAAATCTCAACGAACACCGATGACACCCTCACCACCGCCGAGCACATGCACTTCCAGATCCACACCGACCCCAACACCACCCTCAGAGGAACTCTCATCTACAGACCTCCCGGACCCCGCCCACAGTTCAGTGACACCATCGCCGACCTCGTCAACACCCACGCCCTCGCCTCCACGGACTACATCCTCCTCGGGGACCCGAACTTCCACCTCGAGAACAACTACGACGCCAACTCCTCCACCAACCTCGCCAACCTCGGACTCAAACAGCTCGTAACAACACCTACTCACGCCGCTGGACACACGCTCAACCCCATCTTCTCCGCAAGCCCCCCGTCTCCTTCAACCTCACCACCGAACCACACTGGACCGACCACAGATGCGTCCACTTCACCTTCAGAAAACCCACCACACACCACCGCACCCAACAGCTACCATGCCGCTGCTGGGGCAAGGTCACCGAGGACCAACTGACTACCGCCCTCGCCCTGAGACCACCCACCGACCCCACCGACCCAGACACCGCCGTGACCAACCTCACACAGTGGATCAACGACTGCGCCAACACCCTCGCCCCTCTCAAGACCTCTACAACCAACCACACCAACAAGAAAGCCACCTGGTTCACCGAGGACCTCCGGATCTCCAAGCACACCTGTCGGAAGCTGGAGAAGAAATGGCTCCACGACCGAACACCAGACAACCACACAACCCTCAAGAGCGCCACCCGCAGACACCAGCAACTCATCAGTACCGCCAAGAAGACCGCCTTCAAGGACCGCCTAGACAACAACGCACACAACACCAAAGAGCTCTTCAGCATCGTGAAAGAACTCTCCAACCCCAGCTCCAACACCAACGACATCCCGCCATCTCAAAACCTGTGCGACTCCCTGGCCACCTTCTTCCACTGCAAGATCACCGACATCCACGACAGCTTCAACTCCGACCCCCCCGCACCCACCACCGAGTCCACCACCCCTGCGACTACCACTAGCCCCAGTCGCCTGACCATCTGGTCCAGTGTCAGCGACGATGACACCATCAAAACCATGAACTCCATCCACTCCGGATCCTCATCGGACCCCTGCCCTCACCACGTCTTCAACAAAGCCAGCGCAACCATCGCGCCCCACCTCCGGAAAACAATCAACTGTTCCTTCGAGACAGCAACCTTCCCAGAAAGCTGGAAGCACGCCGAGATCAACGCCCTTCTGAAGAAGCCCAAGGCGGACCCCAAGGACCTCAAGAACTTCCGGCCCATCTCTCTGCTCCCTTTCCCGGCAAAAGTGACCGAGAAGATTGTCAACAAACAGCTGACCCGCTACCTCGAAGTTAACAACATCCTGGACCCTTCCCAATCCGGTTTTCGCAGCAACGACAGCACCGAGACCGCCCTCATTGCCGCCACTGACGACATCCGGACCCTGATGGACAAAGGAGAAACAGCCGCCCTCATCCTCCTGGACCTATCAGCAGGCTTTGACACGGTCTGCCACCGCACCCTATCAGCACGCCTCCATGACGCCGGTATCCAAGAGAAGGCCCTGGCTGGACCACATCCTTCCTCTCCGGCAGAACCCAGAGCGTCCGCCTCCCACCCTTCTGCTCCAAAACCACCGAGATCATCTGCGGCGTCCCACAGGGATCCTCCCACAGCCCGACGCTGTTCAATATCTACATGGCCCCCCTCGCCCACGTCGCACGACAACATAACCTCAACATCATCTGCTACACCGATGACACCCAGCTGATCATATCCCTCACCGAAGATCCCCACACCTCCAAAGCTAACCTCCACAGAGGAATGAAGGCCGTAGCCGACTGGATGAAGGACAGCAGACTGAAGCTGAACTCAGACAAGACGGAGGTCCTCATTCTCGGACCCACCCCATCAGCCTGGGACGACTCTTGGTGGCCCACGTCACTTGGCACAGCCCCGGAACCCACGGACCACGCACGCAACCTGGGGGTCATCCTCGACTCCACTCTCTCCATGACCAGGCAAGTCAACGCCGTCTCCGCGTCCTGTTTTAACACCCTCCGTATGCTCCGCAGGATCTTCAAATGGATCCCCCTCGACACGAGAAAAACCGTTACCCAGGCCCTCATCACCAACAGACTCGACTACGGGAACGCCCTCTACTCAGGAACTACAAACAAGCTTCGGCCAGTAGCACCCCCCCTCCCCAGCACCTTGAGACCCTCTCGGGTATGTAGTGTGTTTTACAAATGCAGTGATTGATTGACATGTTCACACTGGCTAAACCCGGTAGGACTTTCCTGAGCCCTGGCATCACAAAATGGATGCCTCTTCCACAGACATGGGTCTGGCCTCCTGCTGCTGACCGAAACTCCAGCAGGGGAGGCCTGGACAATATGTTTCCTGTCGAGGGGAGGTCCTCCCCAGACAGGCTGATGTGTATTGGGGCTGGGCGGGAGCACTCTCTGGTGCTTTGCAGTCCTGCACTGGGGGCACACTTGGTGTCCCTGTGCATAGTCCAGTTCAAACCGGTTGCAGGGGCTACCTGCCCCTGCTCTGGCGCGAAACTGGACAAAGGAAATGGGTGTAACCACCCCTTTTTCCAAGCCCACCCATGGGTGGGGCCTTAGAGTTAGTCCATCCCCTAAACTTACTATAAGTATAGGAATCCAGTCCCTAGGACTTTAGATTACCCTGGATGAAACTCTGCAACATATATCCTGGGCCTTCGACGTTCTACTTTAACTAGAAGACTGAAGAAATCTCCTTTGGGGTCAAGGAGTGACTCCCCTGCTTGGCAGGCACCAAAGAAGCAACTGACCGGTCTGCATTGCTGAAGCTCCCGCCGGACGCCGAAGTCTTTGCATCACCAGAGGTGGATTTCCAGACTTCCCCGAGGCTGCCCTGAGTCCACAGCAAAGCTGAGGCCCGTGGCTATCGTGGGTGACGTGGAACCGTGACTCCTGGACACCATGTTCTTTTGCAGCAACAGCATCTTCCTGGTCCTCCTTGAAGTTGTGCTTTGGGCTCCAAGTAGCCCCAGCCTTGAGCACCTCCTGCACCGAATATTGTTGGCCTCCACTCCACGAGTGACCCGTGGGCCAGCTTCAAGTGCGACCGCTCACGGCTCCTTTGCGATCACTAGCCCATTGGCTAGCAGGTCCCCACAAAGGCAACTCCTTTTCTGCTTGGGCTTTCCTGGTTGCTCCAGACGTGCCCTTACTTACCCTTGCTGGGTGAGTCCCTCAGACCTTGCTGGTCTGCACCGCAGTCCTTTCTCTAAATTCCAGTGACTTGCCGTTGCCAAGGCTTGTTCGGTCCTTTCCGGTCGCCGACACTGCAGCACTCGACAGACTTTGTGGGACAGCTGGAATCCGGCTTGTGGACTTCATCGACGCCTCCTGAACCTCGTGGCTGAAGAGTCAAGACACCCATCCACTCACCTGAAGCACCCGACATCTGTGGGCATTGGTACATCCTGCCCTTGATCACTGGCTAGTGACCCAGACTCTGTCCCCTCTGCTTTCAGGTTCCTTACATCCTAGATCCAGGCTTGGATCTCTTCGGACACTTCTCTTCTTCACGGCAGCAGCAGTTCTTTGCAGGCTCCCATTGAAATCGACGAAGCGACTCGACACCAAAAGGCACCTATGCACCCGGCTTCCCTGGGTGAGGTAACTCGAGTACTCCGGTACTCTCGTGGGTTTTAGCCCTAGAACTTCCTAAGTCCAAAGGGGTTTGATCCTGACTCGCTTAGAAGTGTCCCTAATCTTTAAATTTCCAACCGCAACATTGCCCATAGAAGATAACTGGAACCCGCGGTTGTGTTCTCACACTGCATACAGTCCCCGTGGGTCTCCTGTGTCACTACCTTGGGTGGTTCCTTGGGGATCCCAGCGATTCTACAGGCTCTAGGCCTTGTGTCTAGTTCAGTTGTGGTTCTTATACCACTTTTTTGGTATATGGTTTTGGACGCCCCTAGGGCCGAAACGTGTATTTGTGCTATTACTGATAATTGCTGACTTTTAAACTAAGTACTTCGAACTCCAGTCTCATAAAGAGACTAGAGGGGTGTGTTTTATCTTAAATAAATATATTTTGAATATATACCTGGTGTGGTTGTCCTTTCATTTGATCATTCAAGAGATTATAGACTGGTAAAACAAGCTGCTTTACATTCCTTCAAGACTTAGCCTGAAGGCTGCTCTCCATAGCTACCACTAGGATAGCTTTCAATAATGTTTGTCTTTAACCTATCACCATAAGGGGTTGTTTGGACTGATACAAGGTGCCCACTGGAACTAGTGGACAGCATATATCAGGCCAACTTCTCACAGTCCACACACCATTATTTCATGGCTCGCCTAGCCAGGAGCTAAATATAGGTATGTACCTGTGTGCAGCTTATGAAACCAGCAGTGAGCGCCCCTCCTCCCGGCAGCGTGTGGGGCTCTGGTGATCAGTAGTGATGTACCGGGGATTTTCTGGGTGTGTGATTGTCTGCATGTCAGGGCACGGCAGCGTCTTGTAATCATACCACTGGGGACTATGATGTCTGTTGTACATCAGCGGATTGCACATACTCATTGTTCACTGCGGCACCACCTTGAAGGGCCATTAGTGTGTTGTCCCAGCCCTGCGCTATAGGGTATTTGTGAAGCCCTGCCGTCTCCTCCATGTGTAGTGCCGTGCTCTCCGCCTGTGCCCATATTACAAGTGAACGTTTCCAGCCAGCGACCCCTGGTGGATCCGCAAGCTTCCATCTTTTCGTTATTAATCTTTTCGCCGTGATTAAACCTAGATCCCGGAATCTCGACGTGATCTTATTGTTTTTTGATCTGGCATAAAGTCGCAGAAGACAAATCTCCCATGACAGCGGTAAGGGCGTGCCTGTACATGAAGCTAGTGCTGTGACTACCTCTTGCCAGTATTGCTGCAGGGATGTGCACGCCCAGAGCATGTGAAGCAAATTTGCATATAACTGCTGGCATTTGGAATGTGCAGTTTTTTGGTATGTGTTTGGAGCTTGCCAGCACAGCATCCCATTCTTTATCAGTCCATGGCCGGCCTCTATCTATCTCCCAACTAACTTGAAGCCGTGACATTGGCTTGAGAGTGTGCGTAAGGAGCGCTTTCACTAACCTATGCACCACGTGGGAGCCGGCCCCCATAACATGTAGATATTGAAGCAGCAGCTGTGTTGGTGGTTCCATCGTCAAGTCCCCCCAGGTGCCTGATAGTGCTTTCAGAAGGGAGGTGTGTAAGAGTAATTGGCCTACTGGCAACTCAGCCTCCTCAGCTAGTGTCGCAAATGGCAGTAGCGTACACTCACTGTAAAGATCACCCAGCGTGGATACTCCTGCGGCATGCCAGGTCGCCAGAGCTGCTTCTGATGTATCCAGTCTGCCTCGTGGTGTACTGAGTAGTGGCAGGATAGGGGCTTATGGGAGGTCACGCTGGTAAGATATAAGCTCCTCTTATAACAATGTATCGCCAAACCCAGATGTAGTTGTTTGGGCCTTGTAAGTTTCGCGACTGGGTGAAACAAATGACAGATCTGAGAGCGGGTCCAGGGCTGTGCCACCGTCGCCGTGTCCTCCAAATTCTGACCATCAGCCATTTTGTCGCCCATTGGAGTGGAGCAGCCAAATAATACAGTTCCATATTAGGGACAGCCAGCCCGCCCTGAGTAGTGGGAGCGTATAGTTTCCACAGAGCCACACGCGGTCTCCCGTTATTCCATATGAAATCCCGGAACAGCCGTTCTAACTCTCGAAAGAGCTTAGGCGGAACATAGAGTGGGAGATTTGAAAAATAATACAGCAGCTTAGGCAACACAATCATTTTCACCAGAGCGATACGGCTCATGACGTTTAGAGGAAGTGTCTTCCAGAATCGAATTTGAGCTCGGAGTGCCGAGATTGCTCTCGTCAAATTACCCTCAAATAGGTCGTCAGGTATCTGATATGTAAATATCCCTAGGTATCTAAATGTGGTGGGGTACCATGTGAGAAGTGTGCCATTTAGGACCACAGCTTCCTCTGCTACGGCAGTGCTGAAGGGATAAATCCCCGACTTGGCCCAGTTAACCCGGAGTCCAGATATTTCCTCAAAGGTTCTAAGTATACCTGCTATGGACGTCGGGATCGCGGTGACATCCCGAAGATATAATAACAGACCATCTGCGTATAGGGAAATAGTGTGTAGCCCATCCCCTTACTGTATGCCTCATGTTTCCCCATCCCTCCGCAGCATTTTCGTGAATGGCTCCATTGCCAGACAAAATAGCAACGGGGACAAGGGACACCCCTGACGTGTCCCACGTCTCACCCTGATTGGGTCTGAAATCAGCCTACCGATGCGGACTCGAACAGTAGGTCATTGATACAATAGGCAAACCATATTTAAAAAGTGATCTCCCAATTCAAATTTGCCTAAGACTGCCGCCAGATAAGGCCATTCCAGAGAGTCAAAGGCTTTCTCCAGGTCAAGAACCAGGCAGCTCAATCTAGGCCATCTATGTGTTGCATATTGCTGTACTTTAAAAAATCTACGTATATTAAGAGAAGTGCACCGGGCTGGAACAAAGCCGTTTTTGGTCATGGTGTACCAAAGTTTTCACTACGGGAGAGAGGCGCTTAGCCAATGGTGATGCGAAAACTTTGTAGTCAGTATTGAGGAGTGCTAATGGGCGATAGGAGCCCAGGAGGTCGGGTTACTTATCAGGCTTAAGGAGGGAAACCAGCAGGGCCTCGTTTTGTGTATTAGTAAGGGTAGAATCGTCTAGCGCAGTTTCGTACACTTTCAATAACTGCGGTATCAAAATGTAAGCGTATTCTTTGTAAAATTCAGTAGGGAGACCATCAGGTCCTGACGATTTTCCGTTGGACAATGAAAAAATGCTTTCGCAGAGTCCCTCTGAGTGGAGAGGAGCATTTAGGTCCTCACATTGGGTGTTTATCGGCTTTGGTAGATCTAGGCCTCCCAGGTACACTTGCAGCTCTAAGGGAGTGGCCCGCACGCGTGATTTGTACAAGTTCTGATAATGCATGATGAATGCATCATGGATGTCACGTTGCGTGTAAACAACTCCCCCGCATGCCATCCTCACCGATATGATCGGCGCAGAGGAGTCATTTTAGCGAATGAGCCACGCAAGTAACATGCCTGCTTTATCACCCATATGGTGCATCCGTGCCGAATGAGCAGCATAGTTCAGACACTTTAACTGCTCCAACAAGCGCGCATGCTCCACTCTGTGTGTGTCCATCTGCCCCCGAGCTCCATCTGTGGCAGCTTGTTCATTAGTAGCCAGCTGCCTCTCTAACACGGTAAGCTCCCTCTCTAGTTGCGCACATATGCCTGCTTGCATCCCCAGACAGTGCCCTCTGACGACCACTTTAAAGGCGTCCCACTCCACCAGTGGTGAAGTGGCCGTGCCCGCATTTTCATCAAAATATTGTGCCAACGTAGTGGACAGCAAATCAAGGAAAGACGCGTCTAAGAGGACATCCGGCTGAAGGCGCCACATAGGGATTGGCAGTGTCTCAACTTCCCATCGTAACTCAATCAAAGGCGGGTTGTGGTCGGAATGTGTGCGTCCCAGGTATGAGGTGTCAGAAATACATGGGAGGAGGTCATTCGACACCATGAAATGGTCTAAGCGCACATATAGCTTGTGGGCTCCAGAATAGTAGGAGTGGGTTCCTGAACCGCCATACATCAGTGAAATGCCATTGCTCTGCCCAGTGCGTTTAAGCTTTCGCAGCTGTATGAGTGGAGGTGCCCAGTAAGGGAGGATAGGAGACATTCAGTGCACAGTTATAGTCCCCGCCTAGAATCTTAGGTGTGTCGTGCCATGCGGAGAGCTTTTGTGATATCTGGTCCAGGTAGGCTGCCTGTTCAGTGTTGGGCGCATTTAGTGAGGCCAATACTACTGGTTTGCCATCCAGCACGCCCCGAACCATGACATATCTGCCCTCCCCGTCCACTATTGTGTCTGTCACCCAAAATGGAGTACCTGGCTTCACCCAGATTAGTGCCCCACATGCATAAGCAGAGTAGCCAGTCGCATACAATTGCCCTCTCGATCGTCTGTGAAGGCGAGTGACTTCTGCTTGGGATAGATGCGTCTCCTGAAGTAGTACTATTTGTATGTGATGTCGCTTTAAATAGGAGTATATAAGGTAGCGGCGCTCCAGACTATGGATCCCTCTCACATTCCAATGTTCCTATCCTAACAGGTGCCATATCTTGTGTGTGTCAGAGGTACCAGTAGCCCCCCTCCAGCTGAAGGACGACGGGGGCCGGTGGTGAATATATGAAACCCATGCTTATACACTTTATCGTATGAGAATTAACTTTACAGCAATCATATCCTTGCTCAATAGTGATGGCATACAAAGCATAAAAACAACTTACAATAAAGAATACCATGAGAGCAATTCTACAACAGGCAGTTGCCCAAACTATCAATACAATAGCACACAACTAACGTCTGGGGGAGACTATAGCACACAGCAAAATGGAGGCTTACAGTGACCAATCACAGATGAATAAAAAGATTGTCCCTGACAGTTAGGCCCAACTCTGGCTAGCCACAGATATAGACAGGGCAGTTATTCGTTTGATATACATAATGTTCCCATATAAGGAGGGACCTATAAGGGGAGCTCAACGGCAGGTCCAGCCCTGCCACAGATCAACTACACCCCCCGACCACCCCACACTAACAATACAGCGCATACATAGAAAACACAATCTCTTATACTTGCGCGTCCGACAGGATCTAGTATCAAGTGGCCGATGAAGAAAAGGAAACACAGACTTGCAGTTGATACATTTCTAAGCAATATCATCAGAAGTCTGTGGAGTAACATGCGGAAGCACACAAGAGTCCCGGGAAACAGGAATATTGTCCGACAGATCATCCTCGCTGGGCGGCCCTTGCATGTCAGATTCTGAAATGGTGTCTTCAGCCGGTGAGCCACTAATGTTCGCTACACCTTGCACCGCTTCCAGCTGTCCACTTAGTACCAATTCGGGTGATGGGCCGTTTGCCTGCGAAGTCGGGGATTGTGACTTCCGTCGTCGTCTTCAGCGTCGTCGCAGAGGGCCTTCCACCATTATCTCCTTTCGCCCCGTTTGTGATGAGCCACGAGCGTACAACCATTCTTCCACACTCTCCGGCGTGGTGACAAAGTGAGCTTTACCATTCACAATGTCTCTCAACTTCGCAGGGAACAACAGCAAGTATTTTAGATCATTCTGTCGCAGGCGCCACTTCACTGCAAGGTGAGAATGCCGCTGCTTCTGTACTTGGGGGGTGTAGTCCGGGAAGATCATCACTTTGTGGTTCTCTATCTGTATGTCTTGTAATTTCCAGGTTTTCTGGAGTACGGCATCTCTATCTCTGTAATTTAACAATCAAATTAGCAGAGGCCTCGGATTTGAGCCTGGGGGCAGGGGTCTGGAAGGTACTCTGTGAGCTCTCTCGACAACGAAGTGCGGGGACAGGGTCTCTCCTGGCAGCAGCGTTCAGATCCAGTCTTCTGCATAATGTACTGCCTTCCTCCCCTCAATTCCCTCCGGAAGGCCCACGACACGTAGGTTGTTGCAACGGGCCCTGCCTTCCGCATCCTCTGCTCTGTCTTCCAAGAATTTCACTCTGCAGATCATGAATGTGCGTCTCAGCCGTGGACATCCGTGGCGAGACCTCCGTGATGTTTCCTTCTGCTGCTGCAGTGCGGTCTGCAAACTTTCGATGATCAGCATGCAGCAGCGTGAGATCTAGTGCCACCTTATCTATTTTACCTTCCAGAGAGGTGCGGATTTGGTTCATTGTCTCTCCCAGCTTCTCCACTGCCGCCAACACTGCGTCAAGTTTGTGCGACATGGGATCTGTCGCCTCCGAGCTCGCCATCTTATCCGCCTGCGCTCATGTCTGTGGGTGAGGGGCCGCCGCACCCCCGATGCCAATCTTTGTACGCCCCCCCCGGGACTTGGGGTAACAAGCGGTAAAGACTAGGCTGGATACAATGCTTCTTTGATACTTCTGAGATAACTTCTAGTATCCGCCTCCGTCAGCAGCGTCAATCCAGGTCCAGTGCAAACTGAACTGGGAGGACGTGGCTCACCCGCCCTATTCACTTCCAACTCACAGTCTTCCTGACACAAGGACAACCGGACCAGTCCCGCCATTTTCCAGCACAGCAGCACAATCTCAAGGGGCCAGGATGACAAGCGAACCACACACCAGTGTTTGAGTGTCTCAGGGCCGTATCTTGCCGGTCAACAGGCACCAGAACGAAGAGCACGGGATATGGAGGTGTGCTTTAGGTTAGAACACACAGGTTTGAGGTATTACTGGTAGCCTGTTGTGTGGGACCACTGAGCAATACCATGTTGTTCCCCATAGAAAGGATAGCGTTGCAAGGCTTTCCAGGAGGTCCGGCCCCCACTGCGCAGCCAGCCCTTGATAGCACACAACAGTCTGGATAGTGCAGGCTTCAATAATCACAGCCTAAGGATCCCACATATCCGCCCTGTGGTACCTTAAAACACTCGAATGGTACGATGCAGACGAGGAGCTGCAGACCGGGCCCTTATGTGCGAGGGGCGCGTTCCTCACGTTGGTAGACAGGCCTCATTCTCCATATCTCACCGCATGCATTCCAGTCGCGCCGTCTCCTGCCAAAGCAGATCCTCGCTGTGCGCCCTGGAGTCTCCACAGAGGGCTGCAGCTGAAATCAATGCCTGGACGCCCGCCTGGACCTAGAGGGCAGGGCAGATCCCCGGCCCTGTCTGCCGTTTCACAGGCGACGGCGCAGCTCCTCAGCCGCCCGCTCTGCTCTCGGAACGATTTTCGGCCGCACAGCAGCGCCAGCCTCCTACATCCGCACCGGCCCAGCCAGGCCTGATCTGGGCCTTTCTCGACTGCCTGCTATTCGGTCAGCAATGGAAATTTCCAACGTACGACTAGGATTGAGGGGCGGGGCCAATACCCGGCCTCGCGCCCAGCAGCGCTCCCGGCGTCCCGGAGCCTCTGCCAGCCAGAATTCATGTGGCAACGCCTGCTGCTGGAATACCAGATTTATGGCGGTCTGCTACCATACCGGAGCTCCGAGGACACCTCCTAGGTAGTGCAAGCTAGCCGCTGCCTCTGCTACTCAGCTATGCGCTGATATTTGCAGCCAGAGATGGGAGCCAAGGACGGAGCTCTACAGCAGCACGTCTGGCTCCATTGCTGGCTTAGCCACGCCCCCTTTGTATCTTACAGTTTATGAGTAATATATAGTAGCATCAAGCTACACGCACCTGAGCGCGCGGCGCGACGATCCAAGATGGCCGCCGGATGAGGAGCTCCGCTCGATAACTGCCGATTCGAGTATGAAGACACCTCTTTAAGGCAACGGAGCTTCGCTTCGAGCATGGATTTGGTTTTGGGACGTTGCAGTGACTGCTTTGGCAAGTTTTGTTGATCGAAATGCGGTCTTTTTGTTACCTTAATTGTGCATTTTTTGCTTCCCTCAGATGGCGGCCGCCATTTTGTTTTTTTCTTCAGCGTTTTTGTTCTATTTTTTCGCTGCCACTGTATCTTATGCCAGTTCCCTGCTGTTTTTTTGTGGTATTACGGCGGTGGCTGTGTTAGCTCACCTTATTCCATCTTTTTGCACAATTATCTGTTAACGCTCGGTCTCTTTGGTGGCTTCTGTGGATTCCTCGGATCGTCTCTCCTAGTGATTATTTAAGAGGGAGCCAGTTGTGTTTTCGGTGTCCCAGTACCCTCTGCTGTGCTGTATCCTGATACTATCATTTTTTTTTTGCTACGCCTCCTCTTGCTGCTGACTAAGCAATTTTTCTGCTGTCCCGCCTGCACTCCGCCATTGGTTATTTCTGTCATAATTGGTAGCGGCATTGTCAGTATGGAGGGCGTACATTCTACCAAGCCTCACGGGGGCTCCACTGGGGGAAGGAAGGACTCAAGTAATCCTTCTGTCAAGCGAACC
This sequence comes from Triturus cristatus, assembly GCF_964204655.1. Classification (NCBI taxonomy): domain Eukaryota; kingdom Metazoa; phylum Chordata; class Amphibia; order Caudata; family Salamandridae; genus Triturus; species Triturus cristatus. Next base: position 1,472,555,333 of record NC_140591.1, on the reverse strand, counting down.
AAAAAGGACCCACCTTCCCCAAATAAGTCTCCGCTGCCTCTCACTCTTGATGATATCATGGAGGAGTTGCGCCTTATTCGTCCTTTTATCACGGACACTGTTGCCACGCTTCAGAGGCTAGATGATAAATGGTCTAGTATGGATACGAGATTGTCTGAGGTGGAGCAGAGGATCAGTGATGCACAGGATGTTGTTACTAAAGTTGACACTCTCACAAAAGAGGTTGGCCAGCTCAAGAAAGTGGCGGAAGATTTGGAAAACCGCAATAGGTGCAACAATTTGCGCATTTATGGTATTCCGGAAGGATCAGAGGGGTCGGATATGATTCAATTCCTAAAATCTCAAGTTCTTCAAATTGTCGGCCTCCCGAAATCCTCAGATTTTAATATACAACGTGCTCATCATCTGGGGCCAAGAAATGCATCTTCTGCATCTAAACCTCGTGGAATTATAGCATATTTCCTCCTCTACTCTGATCTTATGATGATTCTCCAGGCTGCCAAGCAACATAAGCAAATGATCTGGTCTGGGCACAAGGTCTTTTTCACTCAGGATGTCTCCAAGCCTACGGCTTCCCGCCGAAAGGAATTTTTGGACCTCAGACCGGCTTTGAGATCTATGAACGCACGCTATGGTTTAATACACCCTTGTTTTTTCAAAGTGACCTATAAGGAAAGAACTTTTAGCTTTGAGGATCCTGCTGACCTGCGGAAGTTCATTCAAACTCACAAGGGAGAACTTATGGAACTGAGCAAATCCTAGTTGTTCTTATTTTCTTCTTAAAGTATAGGACTATCTTGTTTTGCTTAAATGTCCAGTTATAAGTTGGATAGTTCCTGTACTTCTTTTGCTCATTCCTTGTTTTTCCTTTTGTTTTGCAGGATTCCCCTATGTGGCGTTCTTGTCAAGGTCACCCTTTTGTCCCATCCTGCTGTTTAAAGTGTTTACCCCTTCTGTTGCCCTCTCTTTCCCTAGATGTTTGGTAAGTTCCTTCACTTGTCCTATTTGACTTTTATATTGTTCTAGTTTCCCAATTTATAGTCTTTTGTATCTCAGTTTTTTTTCTATCTTTATGGTGGTTTGTTATCCTATATGTTCCTCTTAGCGCGGCTGTTTTGTTCTTCGTCGCCCCCCTCTCACAGTAATGTTTTTTGTTCATTTTTTTTTTGTGGCTAAAGTCTATTGGCTTTTTGTTACCCTCCTTTGGATGCTTTTTGGGGGTTTCTGTACCCCTGCAACCTTCTCTCTATTTTTCCCCTTTTCCTCTTCGCTTCTTCCCCCTTTTTGCTGTTGGTCCTCCCTTTCCTCATCCCTTTTTATCCCTGTCATCTCTTTTCTTTTGGCAACCTCTTCACTATCTGATTCACACCACACTTCCTTTTTCTCTGTTTCTGCTCATGGTACTCCTTTGTCTTTCTTCTCTTTTATATCTTCACCAACGTGTTTGCGGCTGTCGCCTGCTTTACTTTTTCTGTCTCTTACTATTCATTCAGGCACATGTGCATTTCATTTCTTTTTTCAGTTTACTTCTCTTTCTCTACCCTGTCTTAAATTCCATACTCCTTTCTGCTTATCCTTACTTTATTTACACAAATGAATGGTCTTCGTGTCATTTCTTGGAATGTTAAAGGAGTTCGCAAACCGGTTAAAAAACAACGTGTCTTATCTCATTTAGCAAGGTTGAAGTGTCAAATTGCACTGTTACAAGAAACCCACGTTAACTCTCAAGATTTGTCTTCGTTGCGTAGACAATGAGTTGGAGAGGCATTCTGTTCCTCAGCAGTAAATAGTAAAAATGGTGTTCTTATTTTGTTTCATAAGTCATTATCTGTTCAATTGCACAATGAGTTCCATGACACGTGTGGTAGATGGCTATTTTTAGATGTTACTGTTAACAGTACACAATTTTCCTTTTGTAATGTTTATGGTCCTAACGGTGTAGATTTAACCTTTTGGAGGGATTTTTCTAAGCTTTTATCCTCTCATGCAAGTGATAATTTGATTGTAGGTGGTGACTGTAACCAACTAATGGACCCATTTTTAGATCGTAAATCACACACCAGATATGTCCCCAATAAAATGCAAAAGTCCTTTTTTAATGCTATCTCCTCTAGAGGTCTTATTGACTCATGGAGACTTTCTCATCCCGATACTTTAGAATTTTCTTTTTTTTCTCCAGTACACTCCTCACATTCCCGTATAGACTATATTTTTCTCACACAGCATTCATTCCAATTTATGACTAATTCGGAAATTGGCTCAATTCTTATATCTGACCATGCTCCGGTTATTATTGATCTGGACTTTCCCTCACCTACTCCCACTTCTAGGCGGTGGCGCTTTAATAATTCGCTCCTCCTAGATTCACAGTTTGTTGAACAATTTATATTTTTTGCAAAGGAATTTTTTATAAATAATCTTCACTCTACTTCTCACTTTCACTCTATTTGGGACTCCTTCAAGGCTGCTGCCAGAGGTTTTATTATTGCCTTTGTCTCACGAAAAAAGAAAATAGCTCTTTCAAAATCGGCCCAATTTCTTAAACAAATTAAAGACTTAGAGCACCTCTACTTCACCACTAACTCCTCAGAATCGCTCTCTTCCCTCATCAAAGCAAAAATGCAATTTAACAAGCACTCTTGGGACTCTGCGAGTACTACCCTTCTCAATTTTCACTCCAAAATGTATGGCGGACGCAATAAAGCTGGTAAGTCACTCGCTACTTATCTAAACATTAAAAAACAAAAATCTAAAATAATAACTATTACTGACTCACATGGAATTCCTCAGCATACTGATGATAAAATTCTCGATTGCTTTGTTCAATATTATTCCACACTTTATACGCCCGAATCTGTTCCCTCGCCTTCTCAAATAGACTCCTTCTTTCAGTCCCTCCCCAGGTCCTCGGATAGGTCTGTGGATCTCTCTTCACTGGACGTTCCTCCTTCAGAAAAGGAGTTACTTAATGCTATTACTCTACTTCCCAAAGACAAAACTCCGGGCCCACATGGTTTCACGGTTCGTTTTTATCTCCACTTTAAGGATATCCTTTTACCACATTTATTTTCCTTGATTACTTCCTTTGTGGCTCAAGGGAGGTCCCAAGGTTCTTTCACTCAGGCTATGCTATGCTTGATCCCTAAAAAAGATAAAGACCCCTCCCTCTGCAAGAATTATCGACCCATTTCCTTGATTAATACGGACTGTAAAATCTATGCTAAAGTCTTAGCCTCTCGTATTAACAAAGTTATCCCTGATCTTACCAACATCTATCAATCTGGGTTTGTTAAAGGTAGATCCATCACTGATAACCCGAGAACCTTCCTTAACATTATTCACCTGGCCTCAAAGATGGACTCCCCAATCGCTGCCATTACCTTAGACGCTGAGAAAGCGTTTGATAGAGTATGTTGGGATTTCATGTTTGGTGCTTTGCGGTGGCATGGCTTTAGTCCTCCCTTTATTCGTTATGTTAAATTATTATATTCTGCTCCCTCCACTTCTATTTGGGTTAACGGGTCTCAATCCTCTTATTTTTCTTTGCACAGAGGCACTAGACAGGGTTGCCCTCTCTCTCCTCTTCTTTTTATTCTTGCGTTAGAGCCCTTTTTGGAAAAAATTCGACGTTCATCATTGTACACTGGTTTCGTATTTCAAAACATGGACATTAAGTTTACGGCCTATGCTGACGATATTTTGCTTTATATTTCTAATCCGTCCACCTCTTTGCCCGCACTCTTTTCCTTGTTACAAGAATACTCGCTGGTTTCTGGGTATAAACTTAATATAGATAAATCTGAGGTTTTGCCACTTAATAAATTCTGCCTTCCTCATATGTTTCAGGGTTCGGGTTTTGAATGGAACTCAGGTAATATTAAATGTTTAGGTATTCTGTATTCCAACACCATTAGAGATACGATTAAGCTTAATCAGAAGGATATCGTTAAAAAGCTCTCTTCCCTTATAGAACGTTGGTCCCCCCTCTTTTTATCCTGGTGGGGGAGGCTCGCCACTATTAAAATGATGCTTCTTCCTATAGTCAATTTTTACCTTTCAATGCTCCCAATCTCCCTTCCACTCTATTTTTTTAAAACTATAAACCGTATTTTTACATCCTTTTTATGGAATAAACGTAAGGCAAGGATTTCTCTTTCTCGTCTTCAGCAACCTAAAGATCTGGGTGGTGTGAATTTCCCCAACATTGTTCGGTTTCACTCAGCTTTTACTTTGAAACAGATTTGGCCTTTTCTATCTGACTTGTCTGATCCCCCTCTAACAGCCTGGAGTGCTATAGAACTTGCGCAGCTCTCGCCTTTTTCATTCGTCACGGCTGCCCGGTTATCTCATCCTCCACAACGTTTTCTTACTCCTATTTTTAGACACTCTAAGGCACTCGCCCTCTCTGTCTTTCGCTCTTCCCTCTCGCAGTTGGAATTTCATTCCTCAATCCCAATTTGGTACAACAAATCCATTAAGATTAATCACAGAGCACTTTTTTGGAAAGAATGGATAGATAAAGGCATCATTACTTTCGATTCCTTACTTAGCAATAACTCCCTGCGCGACTTCTCCGACATTCGCGATTCTTTTCACCTCTCTAATGTCCATTCCTCCCAGTATCCCTTGCTCAAGAACTCCTTCGATCTCTTTATTTCTCAGGGTGCTTCACTTTCTACTGCTGACTCAACCATTTCCCCCCCCTCGGACTTTTCTATTCCCCTGAAAGCCGCTGCCATTTACAAGTTACTTTCTTGCTCTCCTGTAGCAAGAGCCAAGTCCTAACTTGAGCTCTCCTGGGAATTGGATCTAGGCCAAGAGTTTCCTCTTCAAGTTTGGAACTCTTTATGGTTAAAGTTGCACACTGCTTCACGTTCTGCTAGCACCACACAGACTTTGTATTTTTTTTACAATAAACTTTTTTTTACTCCTTCTGATTTATACAGTTTTAAACTGATTGACTCTAAAAAATGTTGGTCTTGCCCCTCTGAGAATGGTGACTTTTTGCATATGTTTTTTCACTGCCCGTTGGTTAAATCCCTCTGGTCCCGTATTTGGTCTAAACTGAACGATATCTTAGCTACTGACCACACTTTTGAGATTGTCCATATCTTTCTGGGTGGTATGGCTCCTGTATGGAATGTTTCTGCTAATGTACGTAAATTTATAGACCTGTATATAGCCATTACTCTACAGATAATTACGACCAATTGGAAAGATGCCTCCAAGATCTCATATAATGCATGGTGGAATCTATTATGTCATCATCACCGATTGGATCGTGCTTTTGCTACCACTGTACCTCTTTTGATCAAAAAGGATTTGTTATGGTTGCCATTAACCAATTTTCTCTCCCAAACTGTTCCTTAATAGCTGTTTTTATTTCCTTTTTTTTTCTTTTTGTTCATATTGTAAATACAGCTTCTCCTAGTATGTTTATTCATTTATTAGATTACTGTACCTATATGATGTTTATCCTGTATAATGGTTACATTTCTCCCCCCTCCCCCTCCCTCTTTCCTCCTTTCTTCTCTACCCTCCCTTCCCATTAATCAAAACCTTAAAATGCTGTTTACATATGTATATTCTCTACCTTTCTATGGCACTTTTTTCAGACTGTACGATTTAGTTTTTTTTTTTATTATTGTTCTATTACACTGCCTTGGTAATTTTTTTTCTTCTTGTACTAATGTTTTACTTGGTTTATGATATTTAATAAAGCTTTCTAAACTCAAAAAAAAAAGCTACACGCACCTATTTATTGTTTTTTATTAGGCTGTATTAGGCTTGAATGTCAACATGGTCTATATAAGAAATTCTCAAAATCATTGGTACTGAACTCTCACATCGTAAAATTAAGACCTCTATCATAATATTTAAGGTATTGTAGTGTTGGCGCAACGGACCAAACCATTGCCCGAGGGTCCGTGTGTGTGTGTCAGGGTCACACCCCCCCTCCAGCGTAGCCGTAGTTGGGTCAGCCCGACGTCCCCACGGACGGCACGCAGGTACATGAATAAAGAGCCCAGGGCGCTGGGCGTGGCAGGCATTCCACTGACCACTAGCATAACACACGTGTGCCCCTGCGTCTTATTCCTAGGCCTTAGGCACAACTTTACAGGTATGTTTTGATAAAGTAGTGACACTCTAATACCCCAGGTATATTCATCTGCAATGAGAGTTATAAAACAATGCTTTCTATATTGTCATCAGGTTTTTTCTCTGTACAAATCAACATAAGCCGATGTTTTGAGAAATGCATCTCTAGAGGGACAAAGGAATTACGTATAATAAGTAAGCCTGGGCAAAGCACTACGCTACGCTCGCGTAGTTTGCGAAGTTTGCGCTACTTCGCACTACGCGAATTGCGCGTAGCACAGTGCAAATACGCGTAGCGTAGCGTTGCGTAGTGCAGCGGTCATTTTTTGCTTGTTCGCGGTCCTCAACGTCAAGTTGGCGACCACGAGCAAGCAAAATGACATCCCGGCGAGACTTTTTCCTCGTTCGCGATCAGCAACATCAAGTTGGCGATCGCGAGCATGGAAAATTAACCTCCCGGCGAGATTCTCAACGCGGGGAGGTCAGGTTTCTCATTGCGAGTGGTCGCGTATGCTCGTGAGAAACTACCAGTCTGCGTTGAGAAAGCTGCCGCTCGAGTAAAAATCTCCTCGAGCGGCAGAAAACTACAGCTCGCACTGTGCAAGATGCCGTTTTCAATGATTGTACAGTGCCGGATGCTTGTCCGCACTGTACAATCATTGAAAACGACATCTTGCACAGTGCGAACAGGGTACTACGCAGTTCGCGAAGTGCTACGCATAGCTCACGAAGTGCGAAGTGCACCTTGCGTAGCTACGCGTAGCGCTACTTCGCGAACTAAGCCCAGGGTTAATAATAAGCATTTAGAACGATACAAACAAACTTCCCCTGTTCCGATTATAAATAGTATCCACATATCTGGTTTGAAAAGTTGACTAATAGTCTAAGTATATTAATGTGATTGTCATGTTCTGTTTTCTTTCCTGCTTCTCGTTATCTTGTTAAGAACTACTGATACAATGAATTTTTAGATTTGAAACATTAAAATATGTTTATAAATTGTTATGACAATGTTACCATATAAATTTGGGTGCCCGGAATCTCTGGAATGGAATTGTGATTTTTTAACCAAAAGGCATGGTATCTGTCAGTTGCATGGTGCTCTGCAAATGAGGAAACCTTTGAGTGAAAATGTAATAGAAAAATTATATCTGGAAAGTACCTCTGGGTCATATTTTGTTGTGTTTGCACTGGGTTAGACATAAGCACAGAATGATTCTTTTTACAGTGTCAGAGCAATGGAGACTGTATTTTAGATTTGTTGTGTGAATGTAATTTTAATAGGTATGTATGTTATTTGTGTTTTTTCATTGTAGCCCTGAAGAAGTCTCGTGAAAAGAGACGAAACGTGTTGACTATGCTGATGTGAACATTTTGTATACCATCAATAAAGAAGTTTGAACACACAACATGTCTGAAGCAACTTTAATGAATATGAGAAATCCTGAAGTAAACAACTTAGCAGTACATTTCCACTCGCCCCCAGGGAATGCATAGTCCCAGGTGTGCTCCCTGGGCTGGATGGGAAGGTATGTGTAGGGCAGGGCATGATGTGAGTTGAAGTCACAGCTAACACTCCTCCTCCCAGATAGGCCAACAAGCCCACCTGGTACTATGCTTTCCTCACAGTGAATGGAAATGTACTGGCAAGATGGCTGACACTTGTGCCTGCTGTTTTTTTTTACCACAACTCCCATCAATGCCTTGTTTTTCTCACACCAGTCCCTAGTTTTAGCCATCTTGTCAGTACTTTTCCACTCACTGTGAGGAAAGCATAGTGCCAGGTGGGCTTGTTTGTCTATGTGGGACTGGTGTGAGGAGCACAATGCCTTGATGGAAGTTGTGGGCAAATCTCAAACACCAGGCCCCAGTGTCAGCCATCTTGGCAGTACATTCCATTCACTCTCAGTGACTACATAGTCACAGGTGTGCTGTTTGGGCTGGCTGGAAAGGTGTGTGGAGGACAGGGCATGATGGGAGTTAAAGTCACAGCTGGCACTCCTCCTCCCACATAGACAAACAAGGCCAGCAGGAACTGTGCTTACCTCACAGTGAGTGGAAACGTACTGGCAAGATGGCTGACACTTGGAACTGGTGTTTGTAGCACATGGCTATGATGGAATTGTGCTTCAGGATCAACACCTCGTAGCAGTGCTAGTCGTCTTGTGAGTACATCTCAGCACGCTGTGATGTACCATATGCCCAGATGAACAATTTGGGATGTGTGTGAGGAGGAGTGATTGGTGTGACTACGGCTCCAATCAGGCTTGTACTCACACACACCTTCCCAGCCATCCCAAACACCCTTCCTGTGACTCATCTTTCCTGGGAGTAAATGTGTGCAGACAAGATGGCTGATGCAGGTGACTGGTGTTTGGATCCCATAGCCTTGCTGTGAGTTAGCAATAAGTATGTACATGTTTGGAATTGGTGAGATTTCCAGTTACATTGCAGGTATGATTTTAATCACATTGGGATACACATTACATGCTCTTTTGCTCTATTTTTATTTAGCTTTGTTAACAGTGTTTAGTATCATTGTCTCCTTGACAGTGATGTCTGTGTCTGTGTATTTGTTAGCATTATTGGCTATTTGAGTATGTACTCTCCAAGCTGTGGTGCTCCTGGTATTCCATAGACGCCCTCTGGCAGAAGGATGGCCCGCACCATCTCCTCCCTGGAAGTGAAGTGCAGAGGTGATGCAGGAGGGCCACCGCCGGTCTGCTGACTCAGGGCATGGTCTCTGGCAAGCAGCTTCTTGATCCTCTGATGGAGCAGGTAGTGCAAAATGTTGTATACCTCCTCTATTTTTGCATGAAGATACTAATTAAATAATCTAATAATTATAATATTATTAAACGAGTATTGCATGTATACTAATCAACATTATTAAAACTTGAACTACACATGGGATTTGCTATTTGCATGGCTAAATAACTTTTGATAACTAAAATCTGTATGCATACTAACAATAGTAGGATCATAAAGGTGAATATAAATGGCTTTAAATGTCGCTATATGCTAGATAAATACAAGTACATAGAGGGATTAGCAACGGGTTAACATTAGGATCATCAATTCCATGAATTAATTATTCTTTTGTGTTTGTTTCGCTTAAGTTGGCGTTTGGGCCTAAATCAAAGATGTCCGCTGTCACCACACGACAAAGTGGCAATTTTCTCATGAGGCGCGGAGTGAGCTGCGCATGTGCAAGAAATCTCCTAAACCTCGCAGCGACCTCTGCACAGACTGTCGCTTGTCAAGGATGGCAAATGGGACTTCCACCAGTAAACCGGAACAAGCCGATACTTCGTTGACCAATGACATCACCCCTCGAACTGTACTGAAAATCCTGGGACAGTGGTCGCACGATCTCAACCAGCCAATCACGACCGCTTCAAAGTTTAAATTTGTATCTTCTATGATTTGTTTTATTATAAAAGCCTAGTAGAATTGGGAGGGAGAGCTACCTATCCCTACCTACAGCAGCAGCAGCGGATGCCACGTTCGTTGTGACGTTTTCTCTGATGATCTAGATGCTGTCCGATTGTTTGAAGACTGCAAACTTTTCCAAATCTACGGGCTATGATAGATGCTTGCACGGCTTTTGGTCCTTTGATAAATTTGGGACTGTAGCGTGCTGAGCAGAGGACTTTGAGCTTTGGACTGCTTTTCAGACAGTTTACGATAAAACTGGTTATGCAGAGCCAATGAATTAGAGGACTTCAAATAGCCAGATTAGGTAAATATGATGTTCTGCGATTTACCTAAATTAATCAAGAAATTCTAAACTTTGGCGAGACAAATGGAAATATAAATTCTTATGATAAATTTAGATAAACCATTATTGATTAACGAGAATTAATGAGTTTGTGGTTTTTTTTCATTAAAAGGGTTAAAGATTCTGAATCTTAAAAATGTGTTTTAGCTGGTTCTAAATCACCATCAACCCATCCAACTAAATTGGTCCATTCGACCAAGTGGGAGGAGTGCCTTGATGTTTGAGATTAGGGATCTGTAGGCGAAGGATGTCAATGTATATTTTGTAAAATAACCTTTCTCTCCCTATAGGTGTTAAGGTATTTCCCCCACATGTCCAGCGCTTGAATTTCTCACCCCTCCTGTGTGACTCGTGAGAGAGACGTATGAGCGTTGGTGTTATGGGCCCCACCAATGACTGCGTGTGTGAATGAGCTAGTGTGACATCAGGTCTGCGACACAGGGAGAGTATCGGTAAACGTTATTCCCCATTTTTCAGTCTTGCGCTGGATCACCTCCTTCGCCCATCATAGTACCTGTTCCTGATATCATCCATTGTGCGCAGGCAAGGTGCTTGAGCGTTGACTATCCTGTCCCACATCCTATTTCTCGGGGAGGGGAGTCTGTTGGACTAAGTTCCCAAGTAACTGTGGCTCTACTCTGAGAATTTCATCTACCATCACTTCCAACTCCTTCGCTGTGAACTTGGGATTCTTCTTTGGGGGCATGGTGAGGGGTGGTGGAGCAGTGTGACGGTGAGGATGAGTGTGTATGAGTAAATGAGTCTGTGTTTGAGAGTGTAGTTGATCAAAGGTGCTACATGTGTGCAGGAGGGTGAAGTGTGAGTGTATGTGACAGAGAGCAGTGAATCAGTGGGTATGTCCTGTCAGTTGTTGAAATTTAGCAAAGGATCATGGCCATTATTTTGGCCCTTTATATACGTGGAGTTATGGGTGTGGTTGATAAATATATTTCTTTTTGCATAGTCAATGCTTGTTTGGCCATTTTCTGCCTGTTTCTGATGTACTTTATTGAGCAAAACCGTCACTTTCCGTAGACCGCACCGGATGCTTAATCATGTATTTGCGGGGTGGTCCGACTGTGTCCCATTCACGGTAAGCTATGTTGCAGCGTTCACGTACGAGTTGCTTGCATCGACATTGTTTCAGGGGGATTCTCTCGGACTGATTGTGTTCCGTACGAGTCGTTTCGATTTGACACGCATTGCAAGGTACTCCGTCATTCGGACTGCGCGTGTACGTGTTGTTTGGAAAGCATTATCGATCCGAGTCGTTTGGAAGGCATTCCCAACGAGATCGTAATCGGCCCCTAAGAAGTTAAGTGCAAATAGGTAAGTATGATTTACTATTCTTACCTCCTCATCTATGTCCCTTGAAGAGATATATATATATATATATATATATATATATATATATATATATATATATATATATATTACCTACTGGCGATAGCCAGTAGGTAGTTATAGTTAGGACCACGTTTCCATAGGAAAACCTCAACATTCTATTTTGAATAACTTTGGCGCCGGTCGACGAATCCTCGCGAATTTCTCAAAATAGGTGGGGCGCTACGCTCCGCTCCTACCCTGAAAGTCTCGGGGGGATTCGTCAAGCGGGGGCTGAGATAAAAGGGGGGTCCCAAAACGCGTTTTTCCCATGCATTTTTCCATAGGACCTTTAGAACGAGCTACAGCCCGAATGGCTGAACAGAATTACTCAAAATTTGGCAGAGAGGTAGTCCCTAGGTCAAGGAAGTGCCTTTTGTAGGTTTGGTGTAAATCTGTTCAGTAGATTCTGAGAAAATAGCCTTTAAATCAATATATATATCTGAGCCAGCTTACGGTACGCTTACCGTACGCTTACGGTAAGCGTACGGTGGCGTGCGCGAGCGCGATTCTGATTGGCTCTTAGATCTTAGTAAACATTCGAATCGGCCGAAACCAGGAAGCGGCGGCCGCCATTTTGTCTCTCGCACTGAGAGAGATTTTTAAAAAAAGGAAGCCAAAAAACATGTAAAGGGGCTGTTTTGACAACTCCCTCCCACATAGTCATGTGGAGGGAGTCCCCAAACATCCCCCAAGTGCAAAAACGGTTTTATTTTTTTTTCGGCAATTTCACGGGGTACGCTTACCGTACGCTTACGGTAAGCGTACGGTAAAAAAATAAAAATAAAAAAAACACTATCCACACTTACCCCACCCCCTGTGCTTTTGGTGGCCGAAGGCCACCAAATGTGCTGGGCTTATTACAATGGAAAAAAACACTATCCACACTTACCCCACCCCCTGTGCTTTTGGTGGCCGTAGGCCACCAAATGTACAGGGCTTATTATAAGGGAAAAAAACTTAGCATTTAAAAAACCGTACTAATTCACTGAAAAAACCATAGGTTTCACACACGTTATAGTTAGGAATTAGCATTTAAAAAACCTTGCAAATTCACTGAAAAAACCATAGGTTTCACACATGTTATAGTTAGTGGAAATTTTACTGATAAAAAACCAATGAAATTGCCCCGTTATAGTTAGCGCAGGCAACTATAACTCACGCGACCGCAATCCTCTGCTGATGACATATGTGTCTTTATGAAAAAAAAATATTTGTAATATATGTATAGCTAAAAATGTATGGAAGAAGACATGGGCAAATAAGTGTCTAAATACAGTATTAGCATCAGCAGAGGATTGCGGTCGCGTGAGTTATAGTTGCCTGCGCTAACTATAACGGGGCAATTTCATTGGTTTTTTATCAGTAAAATTTCCACTAACTATAACATGTGTGAAACCTATGGTTTTTTCAGTGAATATATATATATATATATATATATATATATATATATATATATATTCACTGAAAAAAACATAGGTTTCAGGCCTGATATAGTTAGAAATTAGCATATAAAAAACCTTAGAAATTCACTGAAAAAACAATAGGTTTTAGGAGTGTTATAGTTAGCTGGACATTTCACTCGAACAAAACCATTGAAATTCCTCCGATATAGTTAGTTGTACTAGCTACATCTTGCGCGCCCGCAATCCACTGCTGATGATGTCACATATTACATCATTCATGACATGGTCAGTGACATCACTGATGACATCTCAAATGACATCACTGATGACATCACTGATGACATCATCCAGGTGACAATCAGATACACCTCATCATACACTAGTATAACCTTTCATCACTCACTGTAAAATACAGAGTGCCAGATTTAAAACCATTGACACACCAATACAAGTTTCTAAACACCCACTCAGTGATTCCTAGATCTATACACACATCTAATCACTTACCTATAGATTCACTCATATATGCTGTCAATGATCAATAGAACACTATGAGCAAGGGATGAGGAATGGTAAATGCGGAGGGAACAATAAGGGATGAGGAGTGATAGATGAGGAGGGAAAGATGGGAAAAGAATGATGACAATGGAAAGAACAGGAGTGAGGAAGGAGGAGCGTGGGGTGAGGAGAGAGGTGTGAGGAATGAAAATGTCCTAAAATGGATGATGGTCTACAGAGCTGTAAGTTTATTTGGCTTTTTATCATAAAATACACAATGTCATTCTTTGAAAATTAGGAAATCAACACAGACATCTACCTATCACTTCCTCAGATATAATTTGTTTTTATAATTCACAAATGTGTCATTTGTGCACAAGGGAAATCTACATTTGTATTTTTCGGTTTTCTGGCATTTACCTATTTCATGTAACTATATAACATAGCTGTTCTCAGTTCCACCTACCCTCACACCTAACAGAAAACCCTAACAGTTTCCATATGTGTTATGTTGACACTATTTTTTATCAGATAATACAAAGATGATCGTTGCAGGTTCAGGGTGGTGTTGTCCTCAGAAAGTATGAGGAAATGTGCCCTGAATAGATTATATTTGATAATAAATCAAGTAACATGTTAAACTAAATAAACCTTGGGTCAGATAGAATTTAGAAACCATAGAGGTTTATTTTTAATTTCAAATCATTACAGAAGGCAAAATGTGGTTAATCGATTAAAACCATAATTATCTCATATTCAAGGAATTAGCATAAAGCTCAAACAAATATAACATGCAGCCTGAATTATGGTCAACCTTAAGATAGGAGTCTGCTTTCTAAGAATCCCAAAAGACCATGGGGCATATTAACAATAAAAGTAATGGAGCGCGGCGTTAGCCTACTTGGCTTAACATCGCACTCCGCTGTATGTACCACAATACAGCTCAGTCCTGCATTTCGCCCTGCCCTGGTGCTAAATTTAGCTGCCAAATGCCAACGAAGGAACCCTTGCACCATTGTACAAGGGTGCTTGCATTGCAGGGTAAGATTGTTTATGTTCACGATGGTGGTCCTTCCTGCACATGAACAATCAGTAATGGTGTTTTGTAAATACTATGTGTACTGCAGAATGCAGCACACAGAAGTTGCAACTCGTAATTTATTTCTAATGATTCTTTATATGCAGGAAGGGACACCTTCCTGCACATAAACAATCAATGGCGTTTTGCTGTCTCTATGTGTGCTGCACAACGCAGCACACATTGTCACGTGGCCCATAGGGACATTGTCATTTTTCACTAACTTAGCATGAGCACGTTGCAGCTTGCCTGCTGCTTTTTCGCACGTTACTACACGTCTTTATTTTTTAAATATTTAAATGACTGCTTTCACATGAGAAGTCGTAGCTGTGTTCACACTCTGCATGTTCCTGGGATTTTGACTGAACATTATGTGCAAGGTCGACCAACAATACTGCTGGTTATTTTGTTCTGCTCATACCTTGGTCCTTAGACAAAACATACCGATTCAGCTGTTGTTTGGACAACGTACTTTGGTTTTTAGTGGGGTACACAAATAGGTGAGGCACACTTGGAGAGGAACCTTTCCAGAGAGAAGAGCGAGACAGCACCTATGATGTAGATCTACCATCTATAGGATAAGGTATGGGCATAGCTGACGAAGCCCAGAGATCTTCTGATATATAATAATAAGGCTTCTTAGCAAGGGGAGGGAGGTTAGGCTCTACTGTCTTTCCATGATGACAGCTCCCTTTATGATTTATGGACTACCCTCTATGCTGACTGTATTTGTACTATGCATTTTCCTGCTTGTTGTGGCACGTATACTGCATGTTAGGGCAAGTTAGTTAAAATAAATATTTTCAACTATTTCGTGTCTCGTCAGATTTTATTGTGGACAAGTACAAGAGTGCAAGCGAAAGGGTGTGTCTTGTTACCGCGATACTTGAGAGAGCTGGGAGTGTTGTGTTCTGGGGTGTGTAATCATTTGTTTCTCTGTGAGTGAGTAGGAGAGCAAGTGAGACACTATAGTTAGTTGGTCCTTGGCTCGTGGGTACTAAGGGAATAGGAAGACCCAGTCCCTATACACCAAGGTCCCATAATCCTGCACATAGTTCTGTGTTTGTGCAAAATCCCTGCAACAACATAGAAACAGCATAAACAAGGAGAAATAAAGCATTTCTCCTCGTTTCGGCAGGGTAAGTACAGGTTTTTCCTGGCCTTAATTTTGGCACTGCCACATATTTATGGCACACTTTCAAATATGGGTCAGTATCAAAATCAATGGGTGTTGTGGCGGAACGCCCACTGCAACACCCATTGCCCACCCCTTTCATGCTAAATATAGCGTGCAAGGGGACCTTATTCACAAGGCAGCATTAAGCCTAGTTAAGTGGCTTAATGCCGCCTTGTGAATAAGGCGAAGCCCCTATCGCCACAGGGCCGTCACAACACGTGAAGTTCCTGTGGCGATTGGGGTGTGTAAATATGCACCCATCTTTCTTGCTCATCTCTAGAATGAGCCCTCTTTTGGAGCAAAATACACAGTAAAAATCTTACAATCAACATGGGGTGAGCAAGAAGATAGACAGGCTCATCCTATCACAATACAGAATAAAATGCATCAGTACCTAATATTATCCCCTACATGAATATTAATTAGTCCTCATTTACCCTAATGTCATCAGCTGTGATTGTACAAATCCTGTTACATGTGAAACAAGGACAGACTTATAAAAAGAGCAGCTCCACTGAGCTTCAGGCGGGAAGAACAGAAGGAACCCTGAGATGCAGCATTTTGAGAGAAAACCTCCTCTAGAGCTTTCAAAGAAAGCATCTTATTATGACCGAGTCTCAAAACATATTACATTCAAGAATCTTTCAGTGAGAACTTTTTGCTGAGCGTGGAGATAGTAAGAATAAAAACATGGTCACGTTTTGAATTTCAAATAGTCATGGAATAGTATGGCCAGATCAAAGAAACATGGTTCTGTAAAGTTGAGCGAGTTCATTTAAAATACATATTATTTTTCCATTACATAATCATTATTTATTATTTAGAATTTTCTCTCTAACAGTGTCATCACCCTGTTGCGTCTGTTTGGGACATCTTAATGCTTTATGTATCACCCTTTGAGTGGATTTTATCACAAGCTGAAAGAAGCACTGCATCTCCATGTAATAATATTCATTTTAAAAAACATTCCCTTTTCCAATCCAGAAATGGCACTTTCTAAATGTAAAGTTTCTAAAAACAGTGCTCTGGGAGACTGGAAGGTTTATAAGGTCATAGTCAAAAATTGGAATCAGGAAGCTTGGACAAATCCAAGGGTAGGAAGAAATTTCAGCACACCCCCTTATGCCATACCTCCTTAAATCACCCCTGTCATCCAGTACTCAATCTTTGTAATACTCTGCTCCTTTTCAAAGTTTAGTGTGCTGTAAATTAAATTTTTATCGTCAAGAGGTTTCACGGTTGGTTAGGTGGGTGGATTGTTCACTGTTATTCAACCTGCCATGGGTGCCATATTTTCTTTTTAACCTTACATTTGCCTTTATCAGATTTGGGTTAGCCACTGCTCTGTTGCAAGTGTGATTGCTGATCCACCGCTTTCCTGGGTTTCCGGAAACCCTGTATGTGGAGGTGGATTAGAGCACGAGTGCCCAATATCCCTGTGCCCTTCTCAATTATTGTCAGTTTTCTGCAGATCCCAGAAAGGAGAAGAACAGTTCTTAACTTTCCACTGGCCCCAAACCCAACACTCCCTGCCTCTTCTGCAAGCTTCTCTAGATCCACGCCATGCAGTGGACTCATCTCTGTGCAAAGCCTCCCTGCCTCTTCTGCAAACCTCTCTGGATCCACACCATGCAGTGGACTCATCTCTGTGCCAAGCCTCCCTGCCTCTTCTGCAAGCCTCTCTGGATCCAGGCCATGCAGTGGACTCATCTCTGTGCCAAGCCTCCCTGCCTCTTCTGCAAGCCTCTCTGGATCCACGCCATGCAGTGGACTCATCTCTGTGCCAATCCTCCCTTCCCCTTCTGCGAGCCTCTCTGGATCCACGCCATGCAGTGGACTCATCTCTGTGCCAAACCTCCCTGCCTCTTCTGCGAGCCTCTCCGGATCCATACAGTGGACTCGTCTCTGTGCCAAGCCTCCCTGCCTCTTCTGCGAGCCTCTCCGGATCCATGCAGTGGACTCATCTCTGTGCCAAGCCTCCCTGCCTCTTCTGCAAACCTGTCTGGGTCCACGCCATGCAGTGGACTCCTCTCATTCACTATTCTCTCATTGAAACAAGAGAGCACATCAAAGGATGGCGGAGAAGGGATGGCCCTGAGGGTGGTGTCTTGGGATGCATATGAATTTTGAAGTGGTGCGTGGTACTGCCTATGGCGGGTGAGGGCAAGATGTAAGTGGCAGGCAGATCACCATATATATGTATAGTCACTGAAAGCAACAAAGCTTAAAGTGATGTTAAAGTTAGGTAAGGTAATCATACTTTAGCTTAAAATAAAAACACCCTAGTAGCTTACTGAAGAAATCAAACTTTATGTTATAGTTAGTTGTTGAAATAATACATAAACTAAATTTAAACAGAAATTTACCAGCTATAGTTTACTGAGCAAACTTTAACTTGTGCCATGCCATGCACTGCTTATGGCCTCATATATTGCATCACTGAGCACATGTTAAATGACTTAATTGAGTACATCACTGGTGACATATCAAATGTCACCATTGATGTGATCACTGATGTCATCATCCAAGATACTGCTCCCAAAATAGCCTTGCAAACTGCTTGATCATTATAAGAAAATAAAGTAGGTAGTAAGGTGTTCATAAACATATTACAGCATAGATTGACGTTATATACACATGTGCATGTCCTAAATGGGTACAATGTAGTACTGGAAAAAAGCTTTATTCAGTATGGTAAGATATAAATGGTGAACACTTAAGCTACCAGTGAAGTTTTAAGTGCAAGCAGTACTTCATAGAAAAAAAGGCAGGGACTGGGTGCAACTAGTGTTAGTTGCAGACATACGTTTTAAATAGTTTGGGTGTTATTTAAAAGGCCTGTTGCCAAAACATACACTTGAAACTAAAGTTTCTCCTTACAATACATTATTCACCTGTCGATGTGCACATACTAATGTTAAATGGTTCTCACGTAGAGCCATCAATAATCCTTATATTAACTGGAGATTTTTAAAGGGAAGATATTTATTTCCATAGATTCGTAGAAAATTCTCTGTCAAATGAGATATTTAGCATTAAGGTAAATAATGACCCAACACTATTTTTCAATGATATCCAAGACAGAGTCTCTACGGTTCTTACTCACCTCAATACCAGTAGAAAAAGAGCATATTATCTACTTATTGTAAATGATTTCACAGGAATGCTTCACATTCTGCTTGTTCTGCTTGTTGAAAAAAGTTATGCCCGTTAGTACTACAGAGGTTATGGAAAATTAGGTCTACGCATACCTTACAGAATACCTTCCAGTATGAAAAGCTTACAGCAGGCTGTCACATCCATTGGTTGGTGTCATCAGTAATGTCATCTGTGATGTAATCAATTATGTAATCAATTATGTCATTTGAGATGTCATGAGTGATGTATACTGTGAGGTCGTAAGCAGTACATGGTGGGACACAAGTTATAGTTAGCTCAGTAAACGATAACAGTTGAATTTCAGTGTTTTTTTTCCTTTTTAAACTTTAGTATTTGTATTATTTCAGAACCTGATTATTATATCACTTTAACTTTGGTTTTTTTCAAGTGAAATTTTAAGGTTTTGCAACAGAAGCTAAAATCCTAAACTAACTTTAAACTTTGGATTTGTCAGTGAATGTCTGTTTTTTTTTAATTTAAGGTTTGACTGTATCAACATACCTAAGTACAAACGTAATTTTATCCCTTGATTTTTTTCAGTTAATATCTCGGATTTTTCAATCATAATCACCCAACTCCCCCACTGAGCACAGCCTTTTGTCTTTGTGCAGTGGAGAATTAGCTGCAGAGCCTGACTACTGGCCAAGCCCAGCACAAGATCCCCCCTTAGGTGGGCAAACCCCGGCGGGGCGCTCAGCATTGTGCCACAAATGGCCATCAGCTGTACATGACATGGTGTTGTCTGCCCATTAGTGGCCAACCCCCACAGACCCTCAACCCACATTTTATTCTTTCTTTTTAAATTTTTATATTTGCAATACCACGGTACTCCCTCTTCACCTACATGGTACCATGCACGATTCATTTACTGAAGCTTGTGATGTCCCGCAGTACCATGGGGGTGCCATGTTGGATGTCCCTCTGGGTCCCCCCCCAGAACTGCCAGGGAGTCAAGTTATTCCTCCCCGCCCCTTACATTTTTTTTTATTCAGCTTCAGGACCCGGGTACTGAGTCCACATGTCCTATAATGGTGGCTGCATAATTTCTATTCAATTTGTGGCCAGCCTGTCAGATTAATCGGTCCTGCTGGACTTCCATGCAGCCAACCATCCAGCTATACATATTCTTTAACCATTTCAAGCCCACCGGGCTCTTTTTTAAAAGTAAATTTCTCAAAAACATCTGAATGGATTTACACCCAATTTCGAAAAGCAGGCTTTCAGAGTAAAGTTCTAACTTTCTGCCATTGTTTTGTAATTCAGTTCAGCTGTTTTTTTCTGTATCACTTCACACAATTTCATATGGGAGTTAAAATGGGAAAATCACGGTCGGGGTCCTCCTTTTTCTCAGCCCGGTAGATGGATCACCCCCAAATCATTGCAGGAAAGAGCTGAAGTGGATGAGATTTTTTATTTTGGAAAATGTTTGTGAATATTCATCAAACAACGCCAAAGTTATATGTAAAACGCAAAAACTCTTCCTATGGAATCTCTCACTTAACTATAACTACACAGTGGTGATCGCCACTGAGTAATATATAGACCAGGGAGGGGTACAGAGGGAGGGGCCCACCTATTCTACTGAAACTCTCCCAAGGCTTTCCTCCTTCTCTCTTTCTCTAGCTGGATCCCCACATGCACCCCCCAAAGAACATGCACTTGAGACAAATTCTGGTCTTCCTTCTCTCTGCACCATTTTCTCCAGAAATGCATCTGCCGCCAATTTCACAAGAATCTTTATAAAATAGCCCCCACATCAATCCCCCATTACAATAGTAACATCATGGAATCAAGCAAAAGGCCTGACATGCAGTCATCTACAAAGACAGCACTCCTGTGACATTAAAATGCACTTCCTCATCTGCTTCCAGTTGACATGGCAAGGTTGCATTGAACTGTTATTTAATCAGATGCAAGTACCAACTTGTCCTCATTTATGTCTATCTCCAAAATATTTCTTCACTCCCTGACAAGTGTAAAACAAAGCAGTCTAGTACTCTAAAAAATTAAGCTGTGTTTCTAACATTGGAGAATTTAATTTAAACTAGAAAGGCTCTCATATATGCAGGAACAAGGGGACATTGGGAAAAGGAACAGACACAGGGTCCTCTCTGAGGTATACTCACATGCTGAGAGATGGCTCAGACACCAAGAATAAAAGACATGGATAAGGAAAAAGGAGACAGTCTCAGCAGCCCCTTCGATTTGATTGAAGTGCCCTATTCAAATGCCACATACGGTGTAACCTTACGACTGTTGGTTGTGTGGTGATTTTCAGGACAAGGGTTTTTTTCGAGATAGACCTTCAAGCAGGCCAAAATTCTTATAAAGTAGCATTTTTCTAAGAAATGATGGGTATATGACTTGATCTAGGTTGGTCCACGTGCCATATAAATTTGACATTGCAATCTCCAAAAGGTGGGCCAGCATGTTTCCTACGGCTTTCAGACATTGATGCCTTCAATTAACCCTACAAGTTAAGATATGGACAAAAAGCAATTATCCAGAAAGGCAATATGTAGCAATAATGGGATCATAGAATGTATGACATGTGACTCGGGTTACCGCAATGCAACTCCAAAGAGAGTTCTTCATGTTCACCAACAGCAAAGGTGGGACAGAGCCCTCATCAAGACAGGCTCTTAATAGCGACCTCCATGAGCTTACAGTCCATTGTAATCAAAAGGTACGATTCCTTAACAACATGCCATGCTGAGCATCACTACTGTGAAAATGTTTGAGTTAATTCACCTGCATATCCATTTGAAGGGGTACCTTTTCATCCCATTCCATTGTACTTTCAAAATCGCTTCCCCAGTTGGTCATTCCTCCTCCAATAATGTCCTCAGGAACAGTGGGGCCCTACACTATTGTTGGAACCATGGTGCTGAATCCTGAGGGACTCCACAGATCAGCTGCTTGGGTTCCGATGTCTAACTCGCCATGTTCTTCCTGTGAGGAAGGATATTATCCAGTTAAGGGCCGGTCCTTGGATGCCTATGTCCTTCAGTCTTCTGATGAGGGAGTGGTGAGAGACTGTATCGAAAGCTGCAGAGTCGGATGAGGGCTGTGTGTCTCCCCAGTCCAGTATAGCACGAATGTCATCTGTGGTGGTGAAGAGTGCTTTTTCTGTGCTGTGGTCGCTCCGGAATCTTGATTGGGTGTGGTCCAGTAGGTTGTGGTGTTCGAGGTGGCTGGTGAATTGTATGTTAAGGGCCTTCTCCATCACTATGATTGGTTAAGGGAGAAGGTAGATGGAGCGGAGGTTTTTCACATTGCTAAGGTCAGCCGATGCTTTTATAAGGAGGGCTTTGACTGTTTGGTGAGTTGTTTGACGATTGTGAAGATCTCCTTGCAGCTGTTGGAGCTCACCTCTATTCGTTCAGTTAGTGCCCTTATTTTGGTGTCTCCCAGAAATTGGTGGTAGTGTTGGAGTGCGGCCTTGTAGGTGGCTCTGTCTTCGGTGTTGGGGCTGGTTCTCTATTTTCTTTCTAGGTGCTTGCAGTAGCATTTACATTCCTGGAGATCATCAGTATACCAGCTGGCTTGTTTGTTGGTTCTTCTTTGTTTGTTGCCTTTGATGGGCGCAAGAGAGTTTGCACAGTTCTTGATTTATTCATTGAAGTTGGTAATGTCCTTGTTGAGGCTGGTGGTGGTTTTGGGTTGGTCCATTTTCAGGCCACTGAGCCAGTCTGCCTCTGTCACTTTGTTCCAACTCTGGCTGGGTAGGTTGATGCTTGTGGGTGCGTTCAGTTGCAGTGTGGTGATTTCGAAGTTTATGATGGAGTGGTCAGTTCATGTGATCAGTGAGGCGAAGTTGTAGGTGATCCCGTCACTGGTGGTAAAGATTGGATCCAGTGTATGTCCTGCAATGTGTGAAGCTTCTGTGACAAGCTGAGAGAGTCCGATTTTGTCCAAGCTTTCAAGAAGGGCTGTGGAGCAGTGGTCCGTTGGGTCCTCGAGGTGGAAGTTGAGGTCACTGAGCAGCATGAAGTCCTTGGAGTTGATGATGAAGGGGTGATTAAGTCTGTAAAGAGGTTGCTAAAGTTGATTCATGGCCCCGGTCGTCCATATGCAAGGGTGCCTTTGAGGGTGAAGTTGTTGTCCGTTTGTATAAGTGCATGTATTCCATGAATGGGGTGTTGCTGTCCGTGGATTGTAAGAAATCTTCCTTACAAATAGGAATACCATAAAGAACTTCTGAACTTTTTACTATTCTTCTAAGGAGCTTATTGGGACATTATTGGCTGGGTAGGATGCTTATCTAAGTCATGAAGGTGCTAAATGCAACATACACATGCAGAGATGTCCTTGGCAAAGTGGTATTACATGTACAATGATAAGTGAAAGTTGCCTCCACACTGGCTGGTTTTTGTAAGCCCATTGTAGAGAGGACACCTAGCGTCTTTTCGCTAGCCAGGGATGTAGTGCTTGACCTCTTCCATGCATGTTTTGTCAACTTCTTTGCAACACTTGCTTCCTGCCTCTCTTGTGAAAATGTGGTACCCCACCATACTTTTAAGCATAAACAACATGTATTCACCTTCATACTAAACATTTAACCTACGTGTGTAAAACTATTTTATAATTACACATAACATTTTTAAGCAACCTATAGTCAATGTCGGTGTGGGTTTAAATGTGCACACAGCTAAGAGTTTTAAACTTGGAAATGTATGTCTTATGGTATGTTTTGGGCCTTAAGGCAGAATTGCAGAGCCAGAATGCAACTGTTGTTAGGCATCTGTAGCTGATCCTTATTAACATTGATGTGCAGTTGTATGAGTTTGACATCTCCATGGGTGATAGTCAGGATGAACCCTCAGGAAGAGGCAGACTGATTGAACATCTGCCAATAATGAAAGCTGCAGGATGTAGTTGAGCAGATGGCCGCAGAGCAGAAGACTGTGCTGTAGATGGATTTTCTACTGACTTGTAAGAAATGAACTGCAGTATTCATACATTTCCATAGCGCTGATGTGCCAATTAAGCCTTTCACAATCCCCCTGGGGTTTGAGATTCCGTCTACATTGGTGTTCATTTGGCAGCATGCTGATCTTTCTTGCAAAATCACTTCTAACATCTAATGACATTCCCATGGAAGACTGCTACTGAACTAGAGAAAGATAACTATTTATTAATTAGCAATCTGGCTTACATTGGCGTGTTTCCATTTGCTGGTCAAGCTACAGTGTGGTAGAAACTCTTTCCTTGGGTCTTCTCAGGTGAGAAGGATGCTAAGGGTGACCTTCCTCAGATGCCACATTGCTAGCCCTCTGAAAAAACAACAACATAAAGGCAGAAAGGTTGTAATGAGCCGGGTACCAAAACACAGATAGACAACAAAAAAAGGAGGGAGACACATAAGAGGGAAAAAACACAAAGTCGAAAAACTCTCAACAAACATTCTCAAAATTCAGGGGCAGATTTTCAAGCCCCTTGCGACACTTTTGCGCCGCTGTTGCATCACTTTTTTGACGCAGCAGCGGCGTAAACAATGCGCCACATTGCGACCAAATTTACAATGTGACACATCTAGGGAGATGCGTCACCTTGTAGAGCCCTGCACCACATTATACCTGCGTCAGGTATAATGTATGCAGGATGGGCGTGCCCACGAAAAAAGCCATGTAGAACTGATGCAGAGACATTTACATTTCACTGCTTCACTCTACGCCTTCCCTGCGTCAAACTCCCTATGCCTGCTCAGACAAGGCATAAGGAAAGACGCAGTGTTTTTTAAATGGGACTCACCCATCTGTTGTGGCGCATTGCTGGAGTTGCGTCACTTTCATGAGCAACTCCAGCAATGCGTCACTTTTGCGCCAACATATGCGTCAGAATTTCTGACGCATCTGTCAATCCTTGCGCCATAGTGCGCCGTATTGTAAATACGGCGCATCCATTGTGGCGTAAGGGTTTCGTATGGAGGCGCAGGGAAACTGACACATTCGTACAGAAGCATCAATTTCTTGTAAATCTGCCCCATAGTGTCCAAAAAAGCAGAACGTACCAAACAAGAACATAAACAATAAGAAACTGTAGAATCGGAGAAGAAACAAGGGATCGCTGTTCAAAGGGGCGATGCATGTGACATCACTTTCAAAGTGCTGTGATGCCCGACATTCCAAGACTACTCACCTTTTATAGGCATCCACTGTGGCACCTCCTATTTTTGTGACCTAGAAGTGCAAGTCACCATCGTGGAAAGGGTCTATGTGGTATAAATACTTTGGTGGTTTGGGAAGGAAGTTATGTAGACCCCTGGGCACAAGAGGTCGCTGGTCTGAAACTATAAAAGAGCTCCTAAGCTGAGTCAATGGTCTTTTCCTAGCAGAATGTCTGACTGTGCCATAGTTCCCACGCTGCTGCTGATTGCAAAATATACTTAGTGCACAAAAATGCCAGGGGTTAGAAGAATTCCCAAACTCAGGATTGGTTTGGCTTCCTTTCTGGCCATGTTAGGGAAAGTGGGGAATGGAAGTAGCAGCTCCTTGTAAGTACTCTGCCTCTTAGTCTGTTTAGGTGGAGACAACACTGACTCACCTTCACTCCCTGCAGCTCCACCCTCCCCCTGTGTGTGGCAGACCCTCCTTCCTGCAGTGCTGCCGCTCTTCTGCCTGTGACCACCACTGCAGGACAGGACTGAAATGTCAGTGCTCATGCCCCCTAAACCGATCTCTGGCAGCTTATAGATGCCATGGTGCAGGGGCTAAAGTGATGCATTCATAAAAATATGTTTTTTCTCCCACCGTTAGCTCTTTCCAGGCAAAGGGTACTCCCCTTGACAACTCCTCCATATGACGTGTACAACTCACACCTTTCTGTGCACGAGGAGCAGTCGGTCGTCAACCAGGTACCTACTTTACTGCTGAAATCTTCTGTCTTCCTTAGCTCTCGTTTGTGAAAAGATGTTAAATGCTGATTATTCATGTTTAGGGCTGCTAGAAATCTGAAAGTGAAACTGGAAAGGCTTTATTTCTCTAAAGGAGCCTTGGACGAGTCAATTTCTGGCTGTTCTTCAGAGCCTGCTCAGTGCATTGTGTACCACTGACTGATAGGTGAACTAGTGACCTCAGGTTGTGGAAGGAACTCCCATCGTCTGTACCTGGAGTATGAGCATCATCTTTGGAAGACAAGTAGACTCAGAGGGAAGTACACAAGATACTGACTGACAGCAATCATCACTGCATCATGGCTGCTTGCAGACCAACCCTCCAAGAAAATACAGAATCCACAGGTCATAGTAAGAGTCAATGGTGCTCCAGCGGAAACGGCAAATTTACATATTCTCCCTATGTCACAGACTCGTCATCACAACCACTCATCCATACACTCATTCATTGGTGGGGCCCATAACACCAACACGCACTCGTCTCTCACGAATCTGTACACAGGAGAAAAGCGCTGGACATGTGGGTACCTTATTACCTATCAGGATTACATTTCTTTACATTATTCACATTATATACATTTGCACCTATAGAATCCTGACCTTAACATCAAGGCACTCCACCACTTGGTCGACGGACCAATTAGTTGAATTGGTTGATGGTGATTTAGAACCAGCTAAAACACAATTAAAGCCTAGGAAACATTTGATTAATTTTCAGTACTCCATTAAAGAATCACAAACTCATTTCTTATTAATCCAAATATGTTTATCTAATATTAATTTGCTCTGCATTAGCAATATGGCGCTACAGAATATATCATAATTTGTTTATTTCAAGAAGGAATCAAATCTTTAGAACATAAGCTTAGATTTCGAATTGCGTTATATTTACCAAATATCAAACGATGGCGACCCTCCGATCACACAGATGTAATATTCAAAGTCTCTGTTACAGTCTCCGGGATAAACTCTCCAACCCACAGCAATAATCAAACCATCAGATGAAATAACTTTCCAGAAAATAAAAGAAACCCAAGGTAAACCATGAAAAGCTTCATCTGCTCAACGTAGACCCAACGCCATAGACGATCAGCCCAGAGAACCCCTCCTTTGGGCCGATGAGGGATTTTTATACCCTTTTTCCCTCTTACTTCAGATCAACATGCAATAATTTAGGGGTAGAAAGTGTTCTGATTGGCTAGTCCGATCCAATTTGCAAGTTCTTAAAAGTTTACCAGGACCAACTGGGTTTCCATGAGACTTGGCATAGCAAAGCGCAAAATGTCCTGTATCCTTCGGTTCACAGGCGAAAGTTTCGAAAGTAATAACTAGCAAGCCTGCTTGTACAGGACCCTCATTGTCCCCTTGGTAGTTCACACCGTTCATCAATTGGCAACCCTCCATGCTCCTATCCTTGATGAGGAATACGATGGTACAGGGGCTGAGGTCACTTGGAGATCTCCAGAGCCATCCGATCCTGCGCAGTAGTCATCGCGCTCACATGACGACGGCATCACAGGAGCTCCATTTTAAGCACTGCGGCCTAGCAGGACCATATGCCAACTTAAGCAAAAACAGACATAACAGTAGTTAGAATATAGAAATGAAGATTCTAATGTTCAATCCCATTCTAATCCCAATGTATATTAGTATTTTCCTAGCTTGTAGCAACATTTAAAGCAATAATACTTACCATTCTGCAGTACTGAAAGCACAAACCATCACAAAAGCAACATAAATCATGCAATTCTCTATTTCGCCACAATCTAAAGTTAGTTTGCATACCACAGTTAATTATTTTAATTGTTCTACGATGCAAGTAGCATTTTAGTCCCACGTGTATCTTGTGTTTATCAAGGTGTAGGGGTTGGTTACTCCTCTCTCACTTCAAACTAATTAGTACAAGTTAATACTTAGAATGATTACGTTATTAATTTCATGCAAAATAGATGAGGTATACAAAATGTTGTTTTACCTGCTCCATCAATCCCCTCTTTGGTGATTTTTAACATCACCACTAATCACTAAAATTTTCTAAATTTTTCTACGGAAATGGTTTTACTCAGTTCCCTTGCATATGTCAGGCTACATCATAATGTTTCCCATATCATTCTCTCTTGTTTTCTTGTACATGGTTTCTTTCATCTCTTCTAATTCTATATCTTCTATCTCTCTTTCTCTTATTTCCTTCTCTTTATAATTTTCTTCTTTTTATGCACACACATCCTAGTCTCAATATTAACACTAATATAATCACAAAGGTCACAGGTTTCAGTATCTTACCCACAAAAGAACTACCTAATTTTGTCAATAAATTCTTAATAGTAGAAAAACTTTTACCAAGTTTTTCCCAAACACTTTCAACCTCCAGTGGAACAATTTCTTCATGCAAGTCAGTTATATTCTTAATGTATTTCTTTAAGTTTTGACTTTCATCAGGAATGTAAGTACAACAATGTTACACTTTCAGCATTCCACAGACTCCTCCCTCTTTAGCCAATATAATGTCAAGGGCAAGTCGATTTTGCATAATCATAGCTCTCATGGTAACCATTTTGGTATTCACCATTAAGAACCCTCCAGCTGTGCTGGATGATAACCGATCCACAACTGTAGACAGTTTTCTAATTGTATGCGCATTCAGAGATGTTCCAACGGCTGGTATCAGTGCTCCAAAAATATCCCTTATAATTTCTGACCAACTCTCCCTCCTTCTACGTGTTAGTTGTCTACCTATTTCGTGCAAACCATCCTCTACCCTTCCCACATGAAATATTTTTGGGAAGACCAGGCCTAGGTAGCAGGTTCCATACCAGTGGTCCGGTAACCTATAATAAGCTCTGTTCCCACAGATGTAATATATTCCAGGGAATACCGGATCATTTCCTCCTTTAAATCCCCATCCTCCCATGATTTTATATAAGTCATGGCATTCACTTGCACCTACAAAGTAACTATCATAGACAGTATTATCTCTACTGATGCACAATTTCCCTTTCTGGGGCCAATCTAAAGCCATTGCTGGATTTGTTTCTCCCTTTAAATTATTTTCCTTTTCAACATCCCATCTTTCCCCCAGACACCTTCTTTTGCTTCTTAACTCTCCTTTCCTCTACCATGTTCAGGAAGGTTTTCTCTTCCTTTCTACAACTACAGGTAAGATTATTTGTAAACACTTCGGGCCCGATTCACAGAACTAACTTGAGACAAAATCCTAAACTTACTGCCATTTTGGTATTCACAGAAGGCACTTACTCATTTCGGTATTCACAGAAGTTAGGAGTCCTAACTTTAGGACTCCTAAATGCCTTCTGTGAATACCGAAAGTCTTAAAATTAGGATTTTTCTCAGTTTAGTAGTAGTATAGTTAGGACTCCTAACATTAGGACTCCTTCATGCCTTCTGTGAATACCGAAAGTCTTAAAATTAGGATTTTTCTCAATTTAGTAGTAGTAAAGTTAGGACTCCTAACTTTAGGACTCCTAAATGCCTTCTGTGAATACCGAAAGCCTTAAAATTAGGATTTTTCTCAGTTTAGTAGTAGGATAGTTAGGACTCCTAACTTTAGGACTCCTAAATGCCTTCTGTGAATACCGAAAGTCTTAAAATTAGGATTTTTCTCAATTTAGTAGTAGTAAAGTTAGGACTCCTAACTTTAGGACTCCTAAATGCCTTCTGTGAATACCGAAAGCCTTAAAATTAGGATTTTTCTCAGTTTAGTAGTAGGATAGTTAGGACTCCTAACTTTAAGACTCCTAAATGCCTTCTGTGAAAACCGAAAGTCTTAAAATTAGGATTTTTCTCAATTTAGTAGTAGTAAAGTTAGGACTCCTAACTTTAGGACTCCTAAATGCCTTCTGTGAATACCGAAAGCCTTAAAATTAGGATTTTTCTCAGTTTAGTAGTAGTAAAGTTAGGAGTCCTAACTTTAGGACTCCTAAACTGAGAAAAATCCTAATTTTAAGACTTTCGGTATTTACTGAAGGCATTTAGGAGTCCTAAAGTTAGGATTCCTAGCTTCTGTGAATACCGAAGTGAGTAAGTGTCTTCTGTGAATACCAAAATGAGTTATTGCCTTCTGTGAATGCGAAAATGGTAGTAAATTTAGGATTTTGTCTTAAGTTAGTTCTGCGAATCGGGCCCTTCTTCTAAAATTAACTCTCTTGTTTGCAGAAAGAATTCCCCTAATGTTCTACCAGGAATTACCTTGTTTAGTTCAGGAACTACAGGTATCTGTGAGAAAACATTATCTACGTCAGTGTAATAGTATTCTAATGTCCCTGTTTTATAAAACAAACTAGCTAAAACACTACAAGTTATCCCATATGTCAAAGGAAGATGATGATAAGTGACACCTTCTGACACAGATGCAGGTAACTGCATGCAGACGTAACAGTCCCTAACCTCCATAGTCTTTACATACTTTACATACAGTAACTTTGAAAAAACATTATTAGAAAAGTCATTTATAGACTTATCTTTGTGAAGTTCTGCTCTATCTACCATTTTTGTAACATGACTTTCATCAATCTTTCCCTTTATTAGACCTGTTTTCGGTGTGTTTTTCTATATCTTCAAATGTTACTCGAAATGAAATTGTTATTGCTAATATGTTCCAGACAAGCATTAATAATCCTGTAAAACAAAAACACATTTTACACCATCTTCGGAGAAACCCACATGTAGGTTTTTTATTTTCTCTGTTTGCCTCTTTTCATCAACAATTTATCTTTGTCTAAACCTAAGGCTTTGATTGCCTACTTGGTTCTTTTCTGGTCATGCGTCTCGTCCGGAGTTTTAATTTCTTGCGATTTTCTTTGTCATTTCAATCTATGAATGGATCATCTTTGTCTTTAGATTCACAATCTTGGTTCAGAACTTCCTGATCATCCGTTTCTTCTCTGATGTCAGACAAGATGACTCTCAGTATCTCCGAATCTTCTTCTTCTTCAACCACTTTCTGCACAGTCACTCCTAGACTTTCTTGGCTATCCGCTTCCTCTTGTATATCAGGAAGTGCCACATATGTTCATTCCGGTGACTTGTACTTCTGGTTCGGTTTCTTTATCCTCTTTGCTCCTAACAAGGGTTTCTGATCAGTGTCTTCTGATTTTTCTTGACTAGACACTTCATTCACTTGTTCAGCATTCGAAGATTTTATTCTCGTTAATCTGTATCTCAATCTTTTGAGTTTGTTTGGCCAAATTTCTTCTCTTGACGGCCTCTTTAATTTTGTTCCTTTCCCTTCTCGCTCTGTTTTCCAAGCTCTTTTCCTTAAAGTTCTTCCCCCTTTATTTTCTTCTTCACTCTCTTCAGGCTCTATATCGGTCTGGCTTTTACTTTCTTTAGATTTTATCCACAGGACCTCAGGTTCACTATCTACATTTATCCCTCCTCGTGTTTCTTCCATGCAATCTTCCTGCTGACTAACTGTCCCTTTTTCTACCTGGGTGTGTGCTGTCCCTACACCTCCTTGGGGGTCTTCCGCAATTATCTTACCCTCACTCTCTGTATCTAATTCCTCACCTGCTATTTCTATGATTTCAGGCGGAATTTCTCTTGTGCTTGTACTCAGGACTTCTTTTCCAAAGATTCCTTGTTCGGTTTCTCCAGTATTCTCATTTATTCTCTCTTGTATTCCCACTTGTTCAGTCTCTGACTCAGAACTGGTATCGGAAATCTCAAGTCGTCTCCTTAGTGGTATATTCTCTTGACCCACCGTTCGACTCAAATCCGCTTCGCCTGCTCCTGGGTTTTGTCTTGTTCTTGTTTCTTCTGATTCTGATTCAGAGCTGGTATCTGACGCTTCCTGCTGCTCTTCTCCAGATCGATTTGCAGGATTGGGGACTCGAAGAGTGTGACTGGCATGAATCCAATTCTTTACCTTTGCACACTTCACAGCAGTCGTTGTGGTCAGAATCACTTGACGTGGTTTCCCCCAGCATGGAACCAGACAATTTCTCCTTCTGTGTACTTTGATGCGTACCCAATCTCCAGGAATCAAGTCATGAGCTGGCTTCTTTTCAAGAGTGGTCGCATCTGGTCCAACCTGATCAAACACAGAATGTACCATATCAGCCAATCCTTTGCAATAATCCAAGACAAAGTCATCAGATATAGGCAGTAGTTTGTTGACAGGAATGAAAACATGTCTCATTGCTCTACCCATGATAATTTCATGGGGGCTCAGACCAGTGTTCCTATCAGGAATTGACCTAATTGTCATGAGTACAAGAGGCAAGACCTCTGGCCATTTTAGACCTGTGGCCAAACACATTTTTCCCAATCTGTTCTTTATGGTGCCATTTATCTGCTCCACCACTCCAGAAGCTTCTGGTCTGTAGGGACAATGCAGTTTCTGTTGTACATTCAATGCTTCACAAATACATTTTATAATTTCATTTTGGAAATGCGTTCCTCTATCTGATTCAATCGTTACTGGGAAACCAAACCTAGGAATGAACTCTCTTAGTAGGAGTTTTGCTACATTAACTCCATCATTCCTTCTAGTCGGGTAAGCCTCTACCCAACGTGAAAACAGACAGACAATCACCAGTACATATCTTAGCCTGTTACATGGTGGCATTTCCATGAAATCAAGCTGCATTCGAGTGAAAGGACCTCCCTCCCATCCTATGGTTCCCAAGCTCACCACTGTGTTTCTTCCTGGATTATATTGCTGGCATATAAGGCATCTTTGACAAAGGCTCTCAGCTATAAGTCGAAACTTTGCATTATACCAGGTCTGTTTTAAAAGTCTAATCATGGCATCCCTACCTATATGAGCCTGCCCATGGTACATCCGTGCCATGGTAGAGATCATGCTATCAGGCATTACTGGTCTTCCATCACGGTAAACCCAAACTCGGTATTCCTCTCGTGGTGCACACCCTGATTTTATCCACTGTTTATTTTCCTCTTCTCCTGCCTCTTCCTGTAACTGCCTCACCTCATCCCATGTATTCACAGTGTTAGCAAAAAGCAAGGGACATGACTCCATTTCCCTATCCCGATTACGGTTCAAAGAATTTTGATTTCGCGCACAATATTGTGCTATGTCATTGGCAAACTCATTGCCGGCTGACACATAGTCAGTTCCCTTCGTATGCGCTGCGCATTTTGTAACTGCAATTTGTTTAGGCAGCTGTATCGCCTCAAGTCATTTTCCAACCATTTCTGCATTTCTGATTGGAGTTCCACTCAACGTCAAGAAACCTCTTTGGGACCAAATCTGCCCAAAGTCATGCACCACTCCAAACCCATACTGACTGTCAGTAACCACAGTGACTCGCAAATTTTTCCCCAACTTGCATGCTCTAATCAGTGCACACAACTCAACAACTTGAGCAGATCGTACTCCTTTCAAACAAGAGGCTTCCAACACAGCCGCTAACGTACACACAGCATACGCAGAACTCAAAATCCCTTCTCCAGTTCGCAGACATGACCCAACAACAAACATCACATAGTCACTCTCCTTCAGAGGCACATCTTTTATGTCCGGACGTGGTCAACATTATCCTTCACTTCCGCATTCACAGCATCAGGTAGTAATGTCGATGGGTTCACATTAGTGCACCTTACAAGGCTTACATTTGTAGCACCCAAAATGACCTTTTCATATTTGGTTAGACGACTGTGCGTCATGAACTGAGTCTTGCTCCTTGTCAAAAGGATTGCAACATCATGGGGCACAAACACTCTCACAGGATATGAATCAAAAGTTGGTCGCACTCTGCTCGTCACACCAGCAAGTTGCCCCAAGGAACTGTGGTAAATGTAGTGGCTGACGGCGAGTACGCCTATGCCACGATGTATGTAAAAAAGTATGTGTCGCATTAGCCATCCCTGGACACGTGTTTCGAGGTAGTTGCCTCTCGTCAGCAGGGAGCAGGTCAGTGTAAAGGGGTGCCGCGTGGACTGCCAAAATGTAATTAAAACAGGTGAAGTACCTCTCATGGCGCGCAGGTGCAGGTCCAAGGCTCGTCAGCCCGTTGGCTCAAGGGAGCCGTAATAAATGAATCAAAAGTTGGTCGCACTCTGCTCGTCACACCAGCAAGTTGCCCCAAGGAACTGTGGTAAATGTAGTGGCTGACGGCGAGTACGCCTATGCCACGATGTAGGTAAAAAAGTATGTGTCGCATTAGCCATCCCTGGACACGTGTTTTGAGGTAGTTGCCTCTCGTCAGCAGGGAGCAGGTCAGTGTAAAGGGGTGCCGCGTGGACTGCCAAAATGTAATTAAAACAGGTGAAGTACCTCTCATGGCGCGCAGGTGCAGGTCCAAGGCTCGTCAGCCCGTTGGCTCAAGGGAGCCGTAATAAATGAATCAAAAGTTGGTCGCACTCTGCTCGTCACACCAGCAAGTTGCCCCAAGGAACTGTGGTAAATGTAGTGGCTGACGGCGAGTACGCCTATGCCACGATGTATGTAAAAAAGTATGTGTCGCATTAGCCATCCCTGGACACGTGTTTCGAGGTAGTTGCCTCTCGTCAGCAGGGAGCAGGTCAGTGTAAAGGGGTGCCGCGTGGACTGCCAAAATGTAATTAAAACAGGTGAAGTACCTCTCATGGCGCGCAGGTGCAGGTCCAAGGCTCGTCAGCCCGTTGGCTCAAGGGAGCCGTAATAAATGAATCAAAAGTTGGTCGCACTCTGCTCGTCACACCAGCAAGTTGCCCAAGGAACAGTGGTAAATGTAGTGGCTGACGGCGAGTACGCCTATGCCACGATGTATGTAAAAAAGTATGTGTCGCATTAGCCATCCCTGGACACGTGTTTCGAGGTAGTTGCCTCTCGTCAGCAGGGAGCAGGTCAGTGTAAAGGGGTGCCGCGTGGACTGCCAAAATGTAATTAAAACAGCTTAAACAGCAACCCCACACATTTTCCTACTCCCTGCTGATGAGAGGCAACTACCTCGAAACACGTGTCCAGGGATGGCACACGCCACGCATACTTGCATTCACACTCGAGCATAGGTGTATCCGCCGACGCTGACCTTCAGGGACCATTTTCATTGGGGGAACACGACTGGTAGGTGTAGCAGTGTGCGACCAATCTGGTTTAACTTTATATTCAGGCTCCCTTGAGCCGGTGGAGTCGACGGACTCATGGTTACGCACCTGCGCGCTACGAGAGGTACTAGACCTGATAACGATTTTAGCAGCTTACACAGCAACCCCACACATTTTCCTACTCCCTGCTGACGAGAGGCAACTACCTCGAAACAAGTGTCCAGGGATGGCACACGCCACGCATACTTGCATTCACACTCGAGCATAGGTGTATCCGCCGACGCTGACCTTCAGGGACCATTTTCATTGGGGGAACACGACTGGTAGGTGTAGCAGTGTGCGACCAATCTGGTTTAACTTTATATTCAGGCTCCCTTGAGCCGGTGGAGTCGACGGACTCATGGTTACGCACCTGCGCGCTACGAGAGGTACTAGACCTGATAACGATTTTAGCAGCTTACACAGCAACCCCACACATTTTCCTACTCCCTGCTGACGAGAGGCAACTACCTCGAAACACGTGTCCAGGGATGGCACACGCCACGCATACTTGCATTCACACTCGAGCATAGGTGTATCCGCCGACGCTGACCTTCAGGGACCATTTTTATTGGGGGAACACGACTGGTAGGTGTAGCAGTGTGCGACCAATCTGGTTTAACTTTATATTCAGGTTCCCTTGAGCCGGTGGAGTCGACGGACTCATGGTTACGCACCTGCGCGCTACGAGAGGTACTAGACCTGATAACGATTTTAGCAGCTTACACAGCAACCCCACACATTTTCCTACTCCCTGCTGACGAGAGGCAACTACCTCGAAACACGTGTCCAGGGATGGCACACGCCACGCATACTTGCATTCACACTCGAGCATAGGTGTATCCGCCGACGCTGACCTTCAGGGACCATTTTCATTGGGGGAACACGACTGGTAGGTGTAGCAGTGTGCGACCAATCTGGTTTAACTTTATATTCAGGCTCCCTTGAGCCGGTGGAGTCGACGGACTCATGGTTACGCACCTGCGCGCTACGAGAGGTACTAGACCTGATAACGATTTTAGCAGCTTACACAGCAACCCCACACATTTTCCTACTCCCTGCTGACGAGAGGCAACTACCTCGAAACACGTGTCCAGGGATGGCACACGCCACGCATACTTGCATTCACACTCGAGCATAGGTGTATCCGCCGACGCTGACCTTCAGGGACCATTTTCATTGGGGGAACACGACTGGTAGGTGTAGCAGTGTGCGACCAATCTGGTTTAACTTTATATTCAGGCTCCCTTGAGCCGGTGGAGTCGACGGACTCATGGTTACGCACCTGCGCGCTACGAGAGGTACTAGACCTGATAACGATTTTAGCAGCATACACAGCAACCCCACACATTTTCCTACTCCCTGCTGACGAGAGGCAACTACCTCGAAACACGTGTCCAGGGATGGCACACGCCACGCATACTTGCATTCACACTCGAGCATAGGTGTATCCGCCGACGCTGACCTTCAGGGACCATTTTCATTGGGGGAACACGACTGGTAGGTGTAGCAGTGTGCGACCAATCTGGTTTAACTTTATATTCAGGGTCCCTTGAGCCGGTGGAGTCGACGGACTCATGGTTACGCACCTGCGCGCTACGAGAGGTACTAGACCTGATAACGATTTTAGCAGCTTACACAGCAACCCCACACATTTTCCTACTCCCTGCTGACGAGAGGCAACTACCTCGAAACACGTGTCCAGGGATGGCACACGCCACGCATACTTGCATTCACACTCGAGCATAGGTGTATCCGCCGACGCTGACCTTCAGGGACCATTTTCATTGGGGGAACACGACTGGTAGGTGTAGCAGTGTGCGACCAATCTGGTTTAACTTTATATTCAGGCTCCCTTGAGCCGGTGGAGTCGACGGACTCATGGTTACGCACCTGCGCGCTACGAGAGGTACTAGACCTGATAACGATTTTAGCAGCTTACACAGCAACCCCACACATTTTCCTACTCCCTGCTGACGAGAGGCAACTACCTCGAAACACGTGTCCAGGGATGGCACACGCCACGCATACTTGCATTCACACTCGAGCATAGGTGTATCCGCCGACGCTGACCTTCAGGGACCATTTTCATTG
This sequence comes from Triturus cristatus, assembly GCF_964204655.1. Classification (NCBI taxonomy): domain Eukaryota; kingdom Metazoa; phylum Chordata; class Amphibia; order Caudata; family Salamandridae; genus Triturus; species Triturus cristatus. The sequence continues at coordinate 1,472,518,715 of NC_140591.1, read as the reverse complement.
GGGGAACACGACTGGTAGGTGTAGCAGTGTGCGACCAATCTGGTTTAACTTTATATTCAGGCTCCCTTGAGCCGGTGGAGTCGACGGACTCATGGTTACGCACCTGCGCGCTACGAGAGGTACTAGACCTGATAACGATTTTAGCAGCTTACACAGCAACCCCACACATTTTCCTACTCCCTGCTGACGAGAGGCAACTACCTCGAAACACGTGTCCAGGGATGGCACACGCCACGCATACTTGCATTCACACTCGAGCATAGGTGTATCCGCCGACGCTGACCTACAGGGACCATTTTCATTGGGGGAACACGACTGGTAGGTGTAGCAGTGTGCGACCAATCTGGTTTAACTTTATATTCAGGCTCCCTTGAGCCGGTGGAGTCGACGGACTCATGGTTACGCACCTGCGCGCTACGAGAGGTACTAGACCTGATAACGATTTTAGCAGCTTACACAGCAACCCCACACATTTTCCTACTCCCTGCTGACGAGAGGCAACTACCTCGAAACACGTGTCCAGGGATGGCACACGCCACGCATACTTGCATTCACACTCGAGCATAGGTGTATCCGCCGACGCTGACCTTCAGGGACCATTTTCATTGGGGGAACACGACTGGTAGGTGTAGCAGTGTGCGACCAATCTGGTTTAACTTTATATTCAGGCTCCCTTGAGCCGGTGGAGTCGACGGACTCATGGTTACGCACCTGCGCGCTACGAGAGGTACTAGACCTGATAACGATTTTAGCAGCTTACACAGCAACCCCACACATTTTCCTACTCCCTGCTGACGAGAGGCAACTACCTCGAAACACGTGTCCAGGGATGGCACACGCCACGCATACTTGCATTCGCACTCGAGCATAGGTGTATCCGCCGTAGCTGACCTTCAGGGACCATTTTCATTGGGGGAACACGACTGGTAGGTGTAGCAGTGTGCGACCAATCTGGTTTAACTTTATATTCAGGCTCCCTTGAGCCAGTGGAGTCGACGGACTCATGGTTACGCACCTGCGCGCTACGAGAGGTACTAGACCTGATAACGATTTTAGCAGCTTACACAGCAACCCCACACATTTTCCTACTCCCTGCTGACGAGAGGCAACTACCTCGAAACACGTGTCCAGGGATGGTACACGCCACGCATACTTGCATTCACACTCGAGCATAGGTGTATCCGCCGATGCTGACCTTCAGGGACCATTTTCATTGGGGGAACACGACTGGTAGGTGTAGCAGTGTGCGACCAATCTGGTTTAACTTTATATTCAGGCTCCCTTGAGCCGGTGGAGTCGACGGACTCATGGTTACACACCTGCGCGCTACGAGAGGTACTAGACCTGATAATGATTTTAGCAGCTTACACAGCAACCCCACACATTTTCCTACTCCCTGCTGACGAGAGGCAACTACCTCGAAACACGTGTCCAGGGATGGCACACGCCACGCATACTTGCATTCACACTCGAGCATAGGTGTATCCGCCGACGCTGACCTTCAGGGACCATTTTCTTTTTTTTTTTTTTTTTTTTTTGAAACCGTTTATTGCAGTTCGTAAAAGTTACAAGTATGGGCCTACAACCATCCGGCCGGCCGCTAGAATGACAAAAAACATATTGCACACATACAGTAAAAGTCTCTAGGCAGTGTAGAGCAGTGAAAACAGGAGTAATCAATGGTGCAGGCTACACAGCTCCAAGCCCACAGTACGGTTCCCTTTTCTTGAAACAAAACAACACCAAAAAACCACACCCGCAAGGCAACCCGCGATCCAAAATAACAGTACGTGCTCCATAAGTGGGGGATCCAAACCAGCAGCAGAACTCTGGAGAGGGGAATGGGAATAGATCAGGGACTGGGGGACCGCGCGCCCGCGGCTGAGGGAGGGGGGCCGTCTAGGGAGACGGAGCAGGCGAGGCAGCCGGTAGCAGTGGTGGCTCACAAATACCCCCGCGGTAGGCGTTCCAGGGGCCCCAGATTTTCACCCACGCCCCAGGCTTACCTCTCGCCACATACACCACCTTTTCACGAAACATACACCAATCCATATGCTCTTTCCAGTCCGACACCGCCGGGAGCCTCTGGGATCCCCACAATTGAGCAATGTCGCGCTTGGCTATCATGTATCCCAGAGTCACCCACCGCGTCTGCGGGACCGAATAGTCATTCGGTTCCCATACATTCAGCAAGCATCTCCTCGCTTCAGGCAGCAGCGCAACACGCGTCACCACACGCAGGACCTCATGCACACCACGCCAGAATCGCTCCACCTTCGGGCACTCCCACAGTATATGCATGAAAGTCGCCAACGCACCACAGCCACGCTTACACATTCCGTCACCAGCAAAGCCCATACGCAGAAGCCTTGGCCCCGTCACGTAAACCCGGTGAAGGATCTTGAGCTGGACGAAACCAAGGCGAGCCGGGATGGCCACCTCTTTCGGAGAGGCCACCGCGGAAATCCAATCCTCATCGTCCAGCTCCAGCCCGTCGGCAACCCAAGCCTCGCGGAGACTAGTCAGCAGGCACGATCTATCGTTGATCAGTTTTTTGTATATGAGGGAGATCGTGCTGTCCGGGACATGGCCATCTAGGACTCTGTCCTCCAGGGGGGAAGACTCCGGAATGGATGCGACATCCGGGAAGACGGAGCCCAGCGCATGGCGAACCTGTAGGTACCGAAAGTACTCACTGCCCTGCAGCTGGAACTCCGCCTGCAGCGTCTCAAAAGTTTTGAATCCCCCCCTCGTCCAGAGATCTCCCACCGTGCTGATTCCGATCGTGTCCCACTTCTCGAAGCCCTTCGACGTCCACAGGGAGCCCAACCTCTCAGACGCATACAGCGGTGACGCCCGGGTCAAACGGTCCTTCCACCCCATAGCTGCATTAGCCGCGTGCCAGACACGCACCATGACACGCGTCGGTCCCGTCAAACGGGAGTCGGGCGCGCCAGCGTAGAGCGCTCGATTGTAATCGCCACCGGGCAGGAGCATCTTATCCATCTCGAATGCCGGGTTCAAGGCGGGCCCGTAAAGGCCATGATTAATTGCAGCTAGTTGGGAGGCCCAGTAATACCGTTTAATGTCAGGGAGGGCGACCCCCCCATCGTACCACGGGAGCGTCAATTTAGCCAGAGCAATGCGCGGCCTCCCGTCCCAGAACAGGCGCCGCTGGAGGCCCTCCACCTCACGGAAATAACGTGCCGGGACCAAGTCCATAGTATTCTGGAGGGCGTAGAGGAAGCGTGGCAGGGACATCATTTTAAACAAGGCCGCTCGGCCGAGCGGCGAGAGCGGCAGACGCCGCCAGCGCACCACGTCCTCCCTCAAACGCCGGAGGGGGGGTAACAAATTCCGCTCGTAGCGGGCCTCCGGGTCAAGAGTGATATAGATACCCAGGTACCGAAAACCTTGGGAGGCAATCTGGATCGGACAGTCCCGTGGTAGGGCCGGAGCCTCCCCGGAAAGCACATATACACAGGATTTCGCCCAGTTGATGACCAGGCCTGAGTTGCGACCGAATGAACGCAAAACATCAACCAGGACGATCAGTGATTTACGCGGGGAGGCGAGATACAGAAGGATATCGTCAGCATAGAGGGACACACGGTCCTCATGCTCGGGGGTCCAGCGGAGACCACGGATAGAAGGGTGCCACCGCAGCCACTCCGCCAGGGGCTCCAGGGCCAGGGCAAACAGGAGAGGCGACAGGGGGCAGCCCTGTCGCGTACCCCTCCCCAGCGCGAATGGGGCCGAGACTCGCCCATTCACTACCACCTGCGCCAATGGGCCCGAATATAGCAATTTGACCCAGCTAATGAAACCCGGGCCAAACCCGAATTTTGCCAGCATCGCCCAGATGTATGGCCATTCAAGCGTATCAAACGCCATGGTGGCGTCCAAGGACGCCAAGATGGCCGGCTCCCGCACAAATGGGACACGCGCGAGCACCCCGTGCAAGCGCCGCAGATTGAGCGCCGTGTTGCGGTGCGGTATAAAGCCAGATTGGTCTTGGTGGACCAAATCGCCCACCACGCCAACCAACCTGTTGGCCAACACCTTGGCGAGGATTTTGGGCTCCGCGTTCAAAAGCGAAATCGGCCTATAGGATGTGACCCGTTCACGGGGCCTCCCCTCCTTGTGGATCACCACAATTGTGGCTAGACGCTGGTCCGGCGGGAGGGAACCCCGCGAGTGGGCCGCCAGGAACATCGCGCGCAGGTGGGGCGCCAACACATCCGGGCGTAGCTTGTAGAGCTCGATGGGAATACCATTGGGGCCCATGGCCTTGCCGGATGCAACCGAGCGAATAGCCAAGGCAATTTCGTCCGAGGTGGGAGGGGCGTCCAGCGAATCCCTGTCCTCCACCGTTAGGGAGGGCAGTGCGATGTCCCGAAGCAGGGCATGGGAGTCTGCCTCCGAGCAGGGGGAAACCGGGGAGTAGACTTCGCGGAAATAATCCGCGAAGCAGGAGACAATGGCTTCCGGCTCAGTGACACACGCACCATCAACACTCTCAATCAAAGGCACCACACGGCTCGCTCTCTCCCTCTTATCCAACCACGCAATCAATTTGCCAGCCTTATCACCCACATCATACAATCGCCCCTGCTGCTCTCTACTGAGGCCCCTGGCCGCCTCCGTGACGAGGGCCCGATAGGCCGCCTGCTTTAGGTGTAGAACATGCAACTTGTCGTCTGTTACCCCGCTTCCCAGGTCACCCTCCAGGTCTGCAATCTCGGCCTCTACCCGGGTCACCTCCTCCCGCTCGCGCCGCCGGGCATGGGAGATAAAGGAGAGGGCCTCCCCTCTAAGGACTACCTTGAAAGCCTCCCACAGGGAGATGGCCGAAGAGACCGACCCCACATTCTCATCGAAATATCGCTGTAGGGATTTGATCAAATCAGCACGAATGGTGGGGTCGCGCAAATACCATGCATTGATTGGGGCCACCCTGCCATCCCCCCTCGGGAAGACATCGAGATGCAACAACAATGGGGAGTGGTCTGAGATACCCCGCGCTAGATGGCGCACCTCCCCCACCCTCCCTGCGTGGGCCGCCGGGACAAGGATGTAATCAAGCCGCGAGAGGCTACCATGGGCACCCGAGTGGAAGGTGTACTGTCGCAATGCAGGATGCTTTAATCGCCAGCAATCCACCAGGCCCAGCGTGTCCAGAAGGCCGGGCAGCCACGCCTGTGCCCGGGGGAGGTCCCTAGGGGGATGGCGATCCATAGACCCAGAGGCTACCGCATTAAAATCCCCTCCAACCACCAGCAGGCCACTCGGAAGGTCCAGAAGGAGGCGCCCCAGGTCCGCAAATGTGGTGGCTTGTAACCCAGGCGGGACGTACACTGATATAAAGATAAACACTCTACCCTCCATTCTTCCCACCAGAACAGTGAAACGTCCCCTCTCATCATGGCGCACCTCATCAATCTCCAACGGGAGCGAGTTCTTGATCATAATACCCACCCCCCGCGAGCCCGAGGTGAAGCCAGAATGGGCCGCCAAACGATATCCCCGCCGGTTCATTGCATGAAAGGAGTTACCTATAAGGTGCGTCTCCTGCAGGAAGATAACATCTGGTGAAATACGTTTTAAGTACTGCAGGACCACACCACGCTTAATCCTATCCCCCAGGCCGTTAACATTCCATGACAACACGGCCAAATCCCTACCCCCCATCATACGTCGAAACAATCGGTCGTCCCCCATCGAGCATCCTAAAAACAACAACATAGTAGCGGGTTTGCCCTGCGGTGCTAACAAACAACACACCCCCCCCACCCCCCGGTCCCAACAAAACTCCCCCCTCCCTGCACCCCTGCATGAGCCCAGACAGCCCCCCCAAAGTGCAGTGTGCCTGTCGCCCCATAGCTAAAATACTAACTAGTCCCCCAGAGGAGGAGGGAAGCCCCCAACAGACCCCGCACGACCTCCATAGGAGGGGAAAATACGCAATCAATAAATGGTGAAGGAACAACGTCCAGAGCACGGCCTATGCTGTCACCCCTCAATTCTGCTCCGGCGGGCCCTCCTCGCCAGCCGCGTCCCCCCCGCCCCCCCGGCCCCGATCTCCAGGCAGAGTGTCCAGCCAGTCCCCAGCCGCCTCGGGCCGGTCGAAGAAGTGCGTGCGACCATCCACCTCTACCCTCAGCTTAGCTGGAAAGAGCATTGAGTACTTGAGGTTCAGGTCCCTTAGGCGACGTTTAACACCAAGAAAGCTCTGCCGCTGCTTCTGGACCGCCGGGGTAAAGTCTGGGTAGAAATGTACCTCCATGTTGTCAAGCTTGACCGGTCCCTGTTGTCTGGAGGTCTGGAGGATAGCATCTCTGTCCCGGAAATTAAAAATCCGGGCAATGAGAGGCCGCGGCGGGGCACCAGTCTTAGGTCTGCCCCCGGGGACCCGGTGAGCACGCTCCACCGCAAATAGCTTACTCAGCCCCCGGGGCTGGAGATGGGTCAGGATCAACTCTTCCACGAAGAGATCCGCCGCCTCCGCCTCTCGTCCCTCCGGCACCCCCACAATACGGACATTATTCCTCCGGGCCCGACCCTCGGAGTCCTCCAGTCGCCGGTCCATCAGGGCGCTCGCCTGGCCAAGCCGGCGCACCTCCTTCTGGAGGGCCACCACGTCTGTCGTGAGGCTCGTTGTGGTGTGGGCCAGGGAGTCGACTCGGTCGTTTGTTTTGGACAAGTCTGCCCTCACAAGGCTCACATCCACCAGGACCGAGTCTATTTTTTGCGCTAAGGTGTCGAAACGCTGGTCCACCGAGGCCTTCATCTCTGCGATGGCGCCCATGACGTCCCGGAGGGTCAGATCCACCGGATGAGCGGATGCCTCCGTCGGGCCCACCGGGGATGTACGCGATGTCTCCGGAGAACCCTTCTGGAGCGTGTAGCGGTCCATACTGTTGGCCTGGTGCGCCGTGCCATGGCGGGTCGTCTTCACCTTCGCCCGGTCGCCATCTTGTTTGGTGGACATGCTGGCTCCTCCACCGTCGTGCCAAGCACCCCAAACGGGCCGCTATACCAAGTCACGGGTGCCAGGGGGGGAGCAGGGGCGACCACCGAACCGCGGGTCAACCCACCGCCGGCGGGTCAGCCGGGCTCCTGGACAAGGCCACACCACCACACCCCGCTCCGCAGTCCGACCCCGCTTGAGAGCTAGGAGGGCGCAAAAGCGAAAGCGAAAGTGTGGGGTACGCCAGTCGCCCAGCCCCGTTCGCCGCTGTTATTCACTTTGTCCCCGGATCGCCCCACTACTCCAATCCGGGGGGCCGGCGAGGAGAAGGCCACAACCTTCGATCGATGCTCCCACCGGCGTCCGGGGTCCGATTCGAGCCCAAAAAACGGGTGGCGCCTCAGCTCCGGTTCCCCAACACAGTCCCCTTAACAAGGACAGGATATCGCCAGGATTAATTCAGGAGGTCGCGGAGGTCCTCGGGAGCCTCGCACCTACGCGGCCATCTTGGTTGCGCGCTAGGCTCCTCCTTCTCAGGGACCATTTTCATTGGGGGAACACAACTGGTAGGTGTAGCAGTGTGCGACCAATCTGGTTTAACTTTATATTCAGGCTCCCTTGAGCCGGTGGAGTCGACGGACTCATGGTTACGCACCTGCGCGCTACGAGAGGTACTAGACCTGATAACGATTTTAGCAGCTTACACAGCAACCCCACACATTTTCCTACTCCCTGCTGACGAGAGGCAACTACCTCGAAACACGTGTCCAGGGATGGCACACGCCACGCATACTTGCATTCACACTCGAGCATAGGTGTATCCGCCGACGCTGACCTTCAGGGACCATTTTCATTGGGGGAACACGACTGGTAGGTGTAGCAGTGTGCGACCAATCTGGTTTAACTTTATATTCAGGCTCCCTTGAGCCGGTGGAGTCGACGGACTCATGGTTACGCACCTGCGCGCTACGAGAGATACTAGACCTGATAACGATTTTAGCAGCTTACACAGCAACCCCACACATTTTCCTACTCCCTGCTGACGAGAGGCAACTACCTCGAAACACGTGTCCAGGGATGGCACACGCCACGCATACTTGCATTCACACTCGAGCATAGGTGTATCCGCCGACGCTGACCTACAGGGACCATTTTCATTGGGGGAACACGACTGGTAGGTGTAGCAGTGTGCGACCAATCTGGTTTAACTTTATATTCAGGCTCCCTTGAGCCGGTGGAGTCGACGGACTCATGGTTACGCACCTGCGCGCTACGAGAGGTACTAGACCTGATAACGATTTTAGCAGCTTACACAGCAACCCCACACATTTTCCTACTCCCTGCTGACGAGAGGCAACTACCTCGAAACACGTGTCCAGGGATGGCACACGCCACGCATACTTGCATTCACACTCGAGCATAGGTGTATCCGCCGACGCTGACCTTCAGGGACCATTTTCATTGGGGGAACACGACTGGTAGGTGTAGCAGTGTGCGACCAATCTGGTTTAACTTTATATTGAGGCTCCCTTGAGCCGGTGGAGTCGACGGACTCATGGTTACGCACCTGCGCGCTACGAGAGGTACTAGACCTGATAACGATTTTAGCAGCTTACACAGCAACCCCACACATTTTCCTACTCCCTGCTGACGAGAGGCAACTACCTCGAAACACGTGTCCAGGGATGGCACACGCCACGCATACTTGCATTCACACTCGAGCATAGGTGTATCCGCCGACGCTGACCTTCAGGGACCATTTTCATTGGGGGAACACGACTGGTAGGTGTAGCAGTGTGCGACCAATCTGGTTTAACTTTATATTCAGGGTCCCTTGAGCCGGTGGAGTCGACGGACTCATGGTTACGCACCTGCGCGCTACGAGAGGTACTAGACCTGATAACGATTTTAGCAGCTTACACAGCAACCCCACACATTTTCCTACTCCCTGCTGACGAGAGGCAACTACCTCGAAACACGTGTCCAGGGATGGCACACGCCACGCATACTTGCATTCACACTCGAGCATAGGTGTATCCGCCGACGCTGACCTTCAGGGACCATTTTCATTGGGGGAACACGACTGGTAGGTGTAGCAGTGTGCGACCAATCTGGTTTAACTTTATATTCAGGCTCCCTTGAGCCGGTGGAGTCGACGGACTCATGGTTACGCACCTGCGCGCTACGAGAGGTACTAGACCTGATAACGATTTTAGCAGCTTACACAGCAACCCCACACATTTTCCTACTCCCTGCTGACGAGAGGCAACTACCTCGAAACACGTGTCCAGGGATGGCTCACGCCACGCATACTTGCATTCACACTCGAGCATAGGTGTATCCGCCGACGCTGACCTTCAGGGACCATTTTCATTGGGGGAACACGACTGGTAGGTGTAGCAGTGTGCGACCAATCTGCTTTAACTTTATATTCAGGCTCCCTTGAGCCAGTGGAGTCGACGGACTCATGGTTACGCACCTGCGCGCTACGAGAGGTACTAGACCTGATAACGATTTTAGCAGCTTACACAGCAACCCCACACATTTTCCTACTCCCTGCTGACGAGAGGCAACTACCTCGAAACACGTGTCCAGGGATGGCACACGCCACGCATACTTGCATTCACACTCGAGCATAGGTGTATCCGCCGACTTTGACCTACAGGGACCATTTTCATTGGGGGAACACGACTGGTAGGTGTAGCAGTGTGCGACCAATCTGGTTTAACTTTATATTCAGGCTCCCTTGAGCCGGTGGAGTCGACGGACTCATGGTTACGCACCTGCGCGCTACGAGAGGTACTAGACCTGATAACGATTTTAGCAGCTTACACAGCAACCCCACACATTTTCCTACTCCCTGCTGACGAGAGGCAACTACCTCGAAACACGTGTCCAGGGATGGCACACGCCACGCATACTTGCATTCACACTCGAGCATAGGTGTATTCGCCGACGCTGACCTTCAGGGACCATTTTCATTGGGGGAACACGACTGGTAGGTGTAGCAGTGTGCGACCAATCTGGTTTAACTTTATATTCAGGCTCCCTTGAGCCGGTGGAGTCGACGGACTCATGGTTACGCACCTGCGCGCTACGAGAGGTACTAGACCTGATAACGATTTTAGCAGCTTACACAGCAACCCCACACATTTTCCCACTCCCTGCTGACGAGAGGCAACTACCTCGAAACACGTGTCAAGCGATGGCACACGCCACGCATACTTGCATTCACACTCGAGCATAGGTGTATCCGCCGACGCTGACCTTCAGGGACCATTTTCATTGGGGGAACACGACTGGTAGGTGTAGCAGTGTGCGACCAATCTGGTTTAACTTTATATTCAGGCTCCCTTGAGCCGGTGGAGTCGACGGACTCATGGTTACGCACCTGCGCGCTACGAGAGGTACTAGACCTGATAACGATTTTAGCAGCTTACACAGCAACCCCACACATTTTCCTACTCCCTGCTGACGAGAGGCAACTACCTCGAAACACGTGTCCAGGGATGGCACACGCCACGCATACTTGCATTCACACTCGAGCATAGGTGTATCCGCCGACGCTGACCTTCAGGGACCATTTTCATTGGGGGAACACGACTGGTAGGTGTAGCAGTGTGCGACCAATCTGGTTTAACTTTATATTCAGGCTCCCTTGAGCCGGTGGAGTCGACGGACTCATGGTTACGCACCTGCGCACTACGAGAGGTACTAGACCTGATAACGATTTTAGCAGCTTACACAGCAACCCCACACATTTTCCTACTCCCTGCTGACGAGAGGCAACTACCTCGAAACACGTGTCCAGGGATGGCACACGCCACGCATACTTGCATTCACACTCAAGCATAGGTGTATCCGCCGACGCTGACCTTCAGGGACCATTTTCATTGGGGGAACACGACTGGTAGGTGTAGCAGTGTGCGACCAATCTGGTTTAACTTTATATTCAGGCTCCCTTGAGCCGGTGGAGTCGACGGACTCATGGTTACGCACCTGTGCGCTACGAGAGGTACTAGACCTGATAACGATTTTAGCAGCTTACACAGCAACCCCACACATTTTCCTACTCCCTGCTGACGAGAGGCAACTACCTCGAAACACGTGTCCAGGGATGGCACACGCCACGCATACTTGCATTCACACTCGAGCATAGGTGTATCCGCCGACGCTGACCTTCAGGGACCATTTTCATTGGGGGAACACGACTGGTAGGTGTATCAGTGTGCGACCAATCTGGTTTAACTTTATATTCAGGCTCCCTTGAGCCGGTGGAGTCGACGGACTCATGGTTACGCACCTGCGCGCTACGAGAGGTACTAGACCTGATAACGATTTTAGCAGCTTACACAGCAACCCCACACATTTTCCTACTCCCTGCTGACGAGAGGCAACTACCTCGAAACACGTGTCCAGGGATGGCACACGCCACGCATACTTGCATTCACACTCGAGCATAGGTGTATCCGCCGACGCTGACCTACAGGGACCATTTTCATTGGGGGAACACGACTGGTAGGTGTAGCAGTGTGCGACCAATCTGGTTTAACTTTATATTCAGGCTCCCTTGAGCCGGTGGAGTCGACGGACTCATGGTTACGCACCTGCGCGCTACGAGAGGTACTAGACCTGATAACGATTTTAGCAGCTTACACAGCAACCCCACACATTTTCCTACTCCCTGCTGACGAGAGGCAACTACCTCGAAACACGTGTCCAGGGATGGCACACGCCACGCATACTTGCATTCACACTCGAGCATAGGTGTATCCGCCGACGCTGACCTTCAGGGACCATTTTCATTGGGGGAACACGACTGGTAGGTGTAGCAGTGTGCGACCAATCTGGTTTAACTTTATATTCAGGCTCCCTTGAGCCGGTGGAGTCGACGGACTCATGGTTACGCACCTGCGCGCTACGAGAGGTACTAGACCTGATAACGATTTTAGCAGCTTACACAGCAACCCCACACATTTTCCTACTCCCTGCTGACGAGAGGCAACTACCTCGAAACACGTGTCCAGGGATGGCACACGCCACGCATACTTGCATTCGCACTCGAGCATAGGTGTATCCGCCGTAGCTGACCTTCAGGGACCATTTTCATTGGGGGAACACGACTGGTAGGTGTAGCAGTGTGCGACCAATCTGGTTTAACTTTATATTCAGGCTCCCTTGAGCCAGTGGAGTCGACGGACTCATGGTTACGCACCTGCGCGCTACGAGAGGTACTAGACCTGATAACGATTTTAGCAGCTTACACAGCAACCCCACACATTTTCCTACTCCCTGCTGACGAGAGGCAACTACCTCGAAACACGTGTCCAGGGATGGCACACGCCACGCATACTTGCATTCACACTCGAGCATAGGTGTATCCGCCGACGCTGACCTTCAGGGACCATTTTCATTGGGGGAACACGACTGGTAGGTGTAGCAGTGTGCGACCAATCTGGTTTAACTTTATATTCAGGCTCCCTTGAGCCGGTGGAGTCGACGGACTCATGGTTACGCACCTGCGCGCTACGAGAGGTACTAGACCTGATAATGATTTTAGCAGCTTACACAGCAACCCCACACATTTTCCTACTCCCTGCTGACGAGAGGCAACTACCTCGAAACACGTGTCCAGGGATGGCACACGCCACGCATACTTGCATTCACACTCGAGCATAGGTGTATCCGCCGACGCTGACCTTCAGGGACCATTTTCATTGGGGGAACACAACTGGTAGGTGTAGCAGTGTGCGACCAATCTGGTTTAACTTTATATTCAGGCTCCCTTGAGCCGGTGGAGTCGACGGACTCATGGTTACGCACCTGCGCGCTACGAGAGGTACTAGACCTGATAACGATTTTAGCAGCTTACACAGCAACCCCACACATTTTCCTACTCCCTGCTGACGAGAGGCAACTACCTCGAAACACGTGTCCAGGGATGGCACACGCCACGCATACTTGCATTCACACTCGAGCATAGGTGTATCCGCCGACGCTGACCTTCAGGGACCATTTTCATTGGGGGAACACGACTGGTAGGTGTAGCAGTGTGCGACCAATCTGGTTTAACTTTATATTCAGGCTCCCTTGAGCCGGTGGAGTCGACGGACTCATGGTTACGCACCTGCGCGCTACGAGAGGTACTAGACCTGATAACGATTTTAGCAGCTTACACAGCAACCCCACACATTTTCCTACTCCCTGCTGACGAGAGGCAACTACCTCGAAACACGTGTCCAGGGATGGCACACGCCACGCATACTTGCATTCACACTCGAGCATAGGTGTATCCGCCGACGCTGACCTACAGGGACCATTTTCATTGGGGGAACACGACTGGTAGGTGTAGCAGTGTGCGACCAATCTGGTTTAACTTTATATTCAGGCTCCCTTGAGCCGGTGGAGTCGACGGACTCATGGTTACGCACCTGCGCGCTACGAGAGGTACTAGACCTGATAACGATTTTAGCAGCTTACACAGCAACCCCACACATTTTCCTACTCCCTGCTGACGAGAGGCAACTACCTCGAAACACGTGTCCAGGGATGGCACACGCCACGCATACTTGCATTCACACTCGAGCATAGGTGTATCCGCCGACGCTGACCTTCAGGGACCATTTTCATTGGGGGAACACGACTGGTAGGTGTAGCAGTGTGCGACCAATCTGGTTTAACTTTATATTCAGGCTCCCTTGAGCCGGTGGAGTCGACGGACTCATGGTTACGCACCTGCGCGCTACGAGAGGTACTAGACCTGATAACGATTTTAGCAGCTTACACAGCAACCCCACACATTTTCCTACTCCCTGCTGACGAGAGGCAACTACCTCAAAACACGTGTCCAGGGATGGCACACGCCACGCATACTTGCATTCACACTCGAGCATAGGTGTATCCGCCGACGCTGACCTTCAGGGACCATTTTCATTGGGGGAACACGACTGGTAGGTGTAGCAGTGTGCGACCAATCTGGTTTAACTTTATATTCAGGGTCCCTTGAGCCGGTGGAGTCGACGGACTCATGGTTACGCACCTGCGCGCTACGAGAGGTACTAGACCTGATAACGATTTTAGCAGCTTACACAGCAACCCCACACATTTTCCTACTCCCTGCTGACGAGAGGCAACTACCTCGAAACACGTGTCCAGGGATGGCACACGCCACGCATACTTGCATTCACACTCGAGCATAGGTGTATCCGCCGACGCTGACCTTCAGGGACCATTTTCATTGGGGGAACACGACTGGTAGGTGTAGCAGTGTGCGACCAATCTGGTTTAACTTTATATTCAGGCTCCCTTGAGCCGGTGGAGTCGACGGACTCATGGTTACGCACCTGCGCGCTACGAGAGGTACTAGACCTGATAACGATTTTAGCAGCTTACACAGCAACCCCACACATTTTCCTACTCCCTGCTGACGAGAGGCAACTACCTCGAAACACGTGTCCAGGGATGGCTCACGCCACGCATACTTGCATTCACACTCGAGCATAGGTGTATCCGCCGACGCTGACCTTCAGGGACCATTTTCATTGGGGGAACACGACTGGTAGGTGTAGCAGTGTGCGACCAATCTGCTTTAACTTTATATTCAGGCTCCCTTGAGCCAGTGGAGTCGACGGACTCATGGTTACGCACCTGCGCGCTACGAGAGGTACTAGACCTGATAACGATTTTAGCAGCTTACACAGCAACCCCACACATTTTCCTACTCCCTGCTGACGAGAGGCAACTACCTCGAAACACGTGTCCAGGGATGGCACACGCCACGCATACTTGCATTCACACTCGAGCATAGGTGTATCCGCCGACGTTGACCTACAGGGACCATTTTCATTGGGGGAACACGACTGGTAGGTGTAGCAGTGTGCGACCAATCTGGTTTAACTTTATATTCAGGCTCCCTTGAGCCGGTGGAGTCGACGGACTCATGGTTACGCACCTGCGCGCTACGAGAGGTACTAGACCTGATAACGATTTTAGCAGCTTACACAGCAACCCCACACATTTTCCTACTCCCTGCTGACGAGAGGCAACTACCTCGAAACACGTGTCCAGGGATGGCACACGCCACGCATACTTGCATTCACACTCGAGCATAGGTGTATTCGCCGACGCTGACCTTCAGGGACCATTTTCATTGGGGGAACACGACTGGTAGGTGTAGCAGTGTGCGACCAATCTGGTTTAACTTTATATTCAGGCTCCCTTGAGCCGGTGGAGTCGACGGACTCATGGTTACGCACCTGCGCGCTACGAGAGGTACTAGACCTGATAACGATTTTAGCAGCTTACACAGCAACCCCACACATTTTCCCACTCCCTGCTGACGAGAGGCAACTACCTCGAAACACGTGTCAAGCGATGGCACACGCCACGCATACTTGCATTCACACTCGAGCATAGGTGTATCCGCCGACGCTGACCTTCAGGGACCATTTTCATTGGGGGAACACGACTGGTAGGTGTAGCAGTGTGCGACCAATCTGGTTTAACTTTATATTCAGGCTCCCTTGAGCCGGTGGAGTCGACGGACTCATGGTTACGCACCTGCGCGCTACGAGAGGTACTAGACCTGATAACGATTTTAGCAGCTTACACAGCAACCCCACACATTTTCCTACTCCCTGCTGACGAGAGGCAACTACCTCGAAACACGTGTCCAGGGATGGCACACGCCACGCATACTTGCATTCACACTCGAGCATAGGTGTATCCGCCGACGCTGACCTTCAGGGACCATTTTCATTGGGGGAACACGACTGGTAGGTGTAGCAGTGTGCGACCAATCTGGTTTAACTTTATATTCAGGCTCCCTTGAGCCGGTGGAGTCGACGGACTCATGGTTACGCACCTGCGCACTACGAGAGGTACTAGACCTGATAACGATTTTAGCAGCTTACACAGCAACCCCACACATTTTCCTACTCCCTGCTGACGAGAGGCAACTACCTCGAAACACGTGTCCAGGGATGGCACACGCCACGCATACTTGCATTCACACTCAAGCATAGGTGTATCCGCCGACGCTGACCTTCAGGGACCATTTTCATTGGGGGAACACGACTGGTAGGTGTAGCAGTGTGCGACCAATCTGGTTTAACTTTATATTCAGGCTCCCTTGAGCCGGTGGAGTCGACGGACTCATGGTTATGCACCTGTGCGCTACGAGAGGTACTAGACCTGATAACGATTTTAGCAGCTTACACAGCAACCCCACACATTTTCCTACTCCCTGCTGACGAGAGGCAACTACCTCGAAACACGTGTCCAGGGATGGCACACGCCACGCATACTTGCATTCACACTCGAGCATAGGTGTATCCGCCGACGCTGACCTTCAGGGACCATTTTCATTGGGGGAACACGACTGGTAGGTGTATCAGTGTGCGACCAATCTGGTTTAACTTTATATTCAGGCTCCCTTGAGCCGGTGGAGTCGACGGACTCATGGTTACGCACCTGCGCGCTACGAGAGGTACTAGACCTGATAACGATTTTAGCAGCTTACACAGCAACCCCACACATTTTCCTACTCCCTGCTGACGAGAGGCAACTACCTCGAAACACGTGTCCAGGGATGGCACACACCACGCATACTTGCATTCACACTCGAGCATAGGTGTATCCGCCGACGCTGACCTTCAGGGACCATTTTCATTGGGGGAACACAACTGGTAGGTGTAGCAGTGTGCGACCAATCTGGTTTAACTTTATATTCAGGCTCCCTTGAGCCGGTGGAGTCGACGGACTCATGGTTACGCACCTGCGCGCTACGAGAGGTACTAGACCTGATAACGATTTTAGCAGCTTACACAGCAACCCCACACATTTTCCTACTCCCTGCTGACGAGAGGCAACTACCTCCAAACACGTGTCCAGGGATGGCACACGCCACGCATACTTGCATTCACACTCGAGCATAGGTGTATCCGCCGACGCTGACCTTCAGGGACCATTTTCATTGGGGGAACACGACTGGTAGGTGTAGCAGTGTGCGACCAATCTGGTTTAACTTTATATTCAGGCTCCCTTGAGCCGGTGGAGTCGACGGACTCATGGTTACGCACCTGCGCACTACGAGAGGTACTAGACCTGATAACGATTTTAGCAGCTTACACAGCAACCCCACACATTTTCCTACTCCCTGCTGACGAGAGGC
The DNA here is from genome assembly GCF_964204655.1 of Triturus cristatus. Classification (NCBI taxonomy): domain Eukaryota; kingdom Metazoa; phylum Chordata; class Amphibia; order Caudata; family Salamandridae; genus Triturus; species Triturus cristatus. The sequence goes on along the minus strand of NC_140591.1, from coordinate 1,472,501,574 downwards.
AACTACCTCGAAACACGTGTCCAGGGATGGCACACGCCACGCATACTTGCATTCACACTCGAGCATAGGTGTATCCGCCGACGCTGACCTTCAGGGACCATTTTCATTGGGGGAACACAACTGGTAGGTGTAGCAGTGTGCGACCAATCTGGTTTAACTTTATATTCAGGCTCCCTTGAGCCGGTGGAGTCGACGGACTCATGGTTACGCACCTGCGCGCTACGAGAGGTACTAGACCTGATAACGATTTTAGCAGCTTACACAGCAACCCCACACATTTTCCTACTCCCTGCTGACGAGAGGCAACTACCTCGAAACACGTGTCCAGGGATGGCACACGCCACGCATACTTGCATTCACACTCGAGCATAGGTGTATCCGCCGACGCTGACCTTCAGGGACCATTTTCATTGGGGGAACACGACTGGTAGGTGTAGCAGTGTGCGACCAATCTGGTTTAACTTTATATTCAGGCTCCCTTGAGCCGGTGGAGTCGATGGACTCATGGTTACGCACCTGCGCACTACGAGAGGTACTAGACCTGATAACGATTTTAGCAGCTTACACAGCAACCCCACACATTTTCCTACTCCCTGCTGACGAGAGGCAACTACCTCGAAACACGTGTCCAGGGATGGCACACGCCACGCATACTTGCATTCACACTCGAGCATAGGTGTATCCGCCGACGCTGACCTTCAGGGACCATTTTCATTGGGGGAACACGACTGGTAGGTGTAGCAGTGTGCGACCAATCTGGTTTAACTTTATATTCAGGCTCCCTTGAGCCGGTGGAGTCGATGGACTCATGGTTACGCACCTGCGCACTACGAGAGGTACTAGACCTGATAACGATTTTAGCAGCTTACACAGCAACCCCACACATTTTCCTACTCCCTGCTGACGAGAGGCAACTACCTCGAAACACGTGTCCAGGGATGGCACACGCCACGCATACTTGCATTCACACTCGAGCATAGGTGTATCCGCCGACGCTGACCTTCAGGGACCATTTTCATTGGGGGAACACGACTGGTAGGTGTAGCAGTGTTCGACCAATCTGGTTTAACTTTATATTCAGGCTCCCTTGAGCCGGTGGAGTCGACGGACTCATGGTTACGCACCTGCGCGCTACGAGAGGTACTAGACCTGATAACGATTTTAGCAGCTTACACAGCAACCCCACACATTTTCCTACTCCCTGCTGATGAGAGGCAACTACCTCGAAACACGTGTCCAGGGATGGCACACGCCACGCATACTTGCATTCACACTCGAGCATAGGTGTATCCGCCGACGCTGACCTTCAGGGACCATTTTCATTGGGGGAACACGACTGGTAGGTGTAGCAGTGTGCGACCAATCTGGTTTAACTTTATATTCAGGCTCCCTTGAGCCGGTGGAGTCGACGGACTCATGGTTACGCACCTGCGCGCTACGAGAGGTACTAGACCTGATAACGATTTTAGCAGCTTACACAGCAACCCCACACATTTTCCTACTCCCTGCTGACGAGAGGCAACTACCTCGAAACACGTGTCCAGGGATGGCACACGCCACGCATATTTGCATTCACACTCGAGCATAGGTGTATCCGCCGACGCTGACCTTCAGGGACCATTTTCATTGGGGGAACATGACTGGTAGGTGTAGCAGTGTGCGACCAATCTGGTTTAACTTTATATTCAGGGTCCCTTGAGCCGGTGGAGTCGACGGACTCATGGTTACACACCTGCGCGCTACGAGAGGTACTAGACCTGATAACGATTTTGGCAGCTTACACAGCAACCCCACACATTTTCCTACTCCCTGCTGACGAGAGGCAAATACCTCGAAACACGTGTCCAGGGATGGCACACGCCACGCACACTTGCATTCACACTCGAGCATAGGTGTATCCGCCGACGCTGACCTTCAGGGACCATTTTCATTGGGGGAACACGACTGGTAGGTGTAGCAGTGTGCGACCAATCTGGTTTAACTTTATATTCAGGCTCCCTTGAGCCGGTGGAGTCGACGGACTCATGGTTACGCACCTGCGCGCTACGAGAGGTACTAGACCTGATAACGATTTTAGCAGCTTACACAGCAACCCCACACATTTTCCTACTCCCTGCTGACGAGAGGCAACTACCTCGAAACAAGTGTCCGGGGATGGCACACGCCACGCATACTTGCATTCACACTCGAGCATAGGTGTATCCGCCGACGCTGACCTTCAGGGACCATTTTCATTGGGGGAACACGACTGGTAGGTGTAGCAGTGTGCGACCAATCTGGTTTAACTTTATATTCAGGCTCCCTTGAGCCGGTGGAGTCGACGGACTCATGGTTACGCACCTGCGCGCTACGAGAGGTACTAGACCTGATAACGATTTTAGCAGCTTACACAGCAACCCCACACATTTTCCTACTCCCTGCTGACGAGAGGCAACTACCTCGAAACACGTGTCCGGGGATGGCACACGCCACGCATACTTGCATTCACACTCGAGCATAGGTGTATCCGCCGACGCTGACCTTCAGGGACCATTTTCATTGGGGGAACACGACTGGTAGGTGTAGCAGTGTGCGACCAATCTGGTTTAACTTTATATTCAGGCTCCCTTGAGCCGGTGGAGTCGACGGACTCATGGTTACGCACCTGCGCACTACGAGAGGTACTAGACCTGATAACGATTTTAGCAGCTTACACAGCAACCCCACACATTTTCCTACTCCCTGCTGACGAGAGGCAACTACCTCGAAACACGTGTCCAGGGATGGCACACGCCACGCATACTTGCATTCACACTCAAGCATAGGTGTATCCGCCGACGCTGACCTTCAGGGACCATTTTCATTGGGGGAACACGACTGGTAGGTGTAGCAGTGTGCGACCAATCTGGTTTAACTTTATATTCAGGCTCCCTTGAGCCGGTGGAGTCGACGGACTCATGGTTACGCACCTGCGCGCTACGAGAGGTACTAGACCTGATAACGATTTTAGCAGCTTACACAGCAACCCCACACATTTTCCTACTCCCTGCTGACGAGAGGCAACTACCTCGAAACACGTGTCCAGGGATGGCACACGCCACGCATACTTGCATTCACACTCGAGCATAGGTGTATCCGCCGACGCTGACCTTCAGGGACCATTTTCATTGGGGGAACACGACTGGTAGGTGTATCAGTGTGCGACCAATCTGGTTTAACTTTATATTCAGGCTCCCTTGAGCCGGTGGAGTCGACGGACACATGGTTACGCACCTGCGCGCTACGAGAGGTACTAGACCTGATAACGATTTTAGCAGCTTACACAGCAACCCCACACATTTTCCTACTCCCTGCTGACGAGAGGCAACTACCTCGAAACACGTGTCCAGGGATGGCACACGCCACGCATACTTGCATTCACACTCGAGCATAGGTGTATCCGCCGACGCTGACCTTCAGGGACCATTTTCATTGGGGGAACACAACTGGTAGGTGTAGCAGTGTGCGACCAATCTGGTTTAACTTTATATTCAGGCTCCCTTGAGCCGGTGGAGTCGACGGACTCATGGTTACGCACCTGCGCGCTACGAGAGGTACTAGACCTGATAACGATTTTAGCAGCTTACACAGCAACCCCACACATTTTCCTACTCCCTGCTGACGAGAGGCAACTACCTCGAAACACGTGTCCAGGGATGGCACACGCCACGCATACTTGCATTCACACTCGAGCATAGGTGTATCCGCCGACGCTGACCTTCAGGGACCATTTTCATTGGGGGAACACGACTGGTAGGTGTAGCAGTGTGCGACCAATCTGGTTTAACTTTATATTCAGGCTCCCTTGAGCCGGTGGAGTCGATGGACTCATGGTTACGCACCTGCGCACTACGAGAGGTACTAGACCTGATAACGATTTTAGCAGCTTACACAGCAACCCCACACATTTTCCTACTCCCTGCTGACGAGAGGCAACTACCTCGAAACACGTGTCCAGGGATGGCACACGCCACGCATACTTGCATTCACACTCGAGCATAGGTGTATCCGCCGACGCTGACCTTCAGGGACCATTTTCATTGGGGGAACACGACTGGTAGGTGTAGCAGTGTTCGACCAATCTGGTTTAACTTTATATTCAGGCTCCCTTGAGCCGGTGGAGTCGACGGACTCATGGTTACGCACCTGCGCGCTACGAGAGGTACTAGACCTGATAACGATTTTAGCAGCTTACACAGCAACCCCACACATTTTCCTACTCCCTGCTGATGAGAGGCAACTACCTCGAAACACGTGTCCAGGGATGGCACACGCCACGCATACTTGCATTCACACTCGAGCATAGGTGTATCCGCCGACGCTGACCTTCAGGGACCATTTTCATTGGGGGAACACGACTGGTAGGTGTAGCAGTGTGCGACCAATCTGGTTTAACTTTATATTCAGGGTCCCTTGAGCCGGTGGAGTCGACGGACTCATGGTTACGCACCTGCGCGCTACGAGAGGTACTAGACCTGATAACGATTTTAGCAGCTTACACAGCAACCCCACACATTTTCCTACTCCCTGCTGACGAGAGGCAACTACCTCGAAACACGTGTCCAGGGATGGCACACGCCACGCATACTTGCATTCACACTCGAGCATAGGTGTATCCGCCGACGCTGACCTTCAGGGACCATTTTCATTGGGGGAACACGACTGGTAGGTGTAGCAGTGTGCGACCAATCTGGTTTAACTTTATATTCAGGCTCCCTTGAGCCGGTGGAGTCGACGGACTCATGGTTACGCACCTGCGCGCTACGAGAGGTACTAGACCTGATAACGATTTTAGCAGCTTACACAGCAACCCCACACATTTTCCTACTCCCTGCTGACGAGAGGCAACTACCTCGAAACACGTGTCCAGGGATGGCACACGCCACGCATACTTGCATTCACACTCGAGCATAGGTGTATCCGCCGACGCTGACCTTCAGGGACCATTTTCATTGGGGGAACATGACTGGTAGGTGTAGCAGTGTGCGACCAATCTGGTTTAACTTTATATTCAGGGTCCCTTGAGCCGGTGGAGTCGACGGACTCATGGTTACGCACCTGCGCGCTACGAGAGGTACTAGACCTGATAACGATTTTGGCAGCTTACACAGCAACCCCACACATTTTCCTACTCCCTGCTGACGAGAGGCAACTACCTCGAAACACGTGTCCAGGGATGGCACACGCCACGCACACTTGCATTCACACTCGAGCATAGGTGTATCCGCCGACGCTGACCTTCAGGGACCATTTTCATTGGGGGAACACGACTGGTAGGTGTAGCAGTGTGCGACCAATCTGGTTTAACTTTATATTCAGGCTCCCTTGAGCCGGTGGAGTCGACGGACTCATGGTTACGCACCTGCGCGCTACGAGAGGTACTAGACCTGATAACGATTTTAGCAGCTTACACAGCAACCCCACACATTTTCCTACTCCCTGCTGACGAGAGGCAACTACCTCGAAACACGTGTCCAGGGATGGCACACGCCACGCATACTTGCATTCACACTCGAGCATAGGTGTATCCGCCGACGCTGACCTTCAGGGACCATTTTCATTGGGGGAACACGACTGGTAGGTGTAGCAGTGTGCGACCAATCTGGTTTAACTTTATATTCAGGCTCCCTTGAGCCGGTGGAGTCGACGGACTCATAGTTACGCACCTGCGCGCTACGAGAGGTACTAGACCTGATAACGATTTTAGCAGCTTACACAGCAACCCCACACATTTTCCTACTCCCTGCTGACGAGAGGCAACTACCTCGAAACACGTGTCCAGGGATGGCACACGCCACGCATACTTGCATTCACACTCGAGCATAGGTGTATCCGCCGACGCTGACCTACAGGGACCATTTTCATTGGGGGAACACGACTGGTAGGTGTAGCAGTGTGCGACCAATCTGGTTTAACTTTATATTCAGGCTCCCTTGAGCCGGTGGAGTCGACGGACTCATGGTTACGCACCTGCGCGCTACGAGAGGTACTAGACCTGATAACGATTTTAGCAGCTTACACAGCAACCCCACACATTTTCCTACTCCCTGCTGACGAGAGGCAACTACCTCGAAACACGTGTCCAGGGATGGCACACGCCACGCATACTTGCATTCACACTCGAGCATAGGTGTATCCGCCGACGCTGACCTTCAGGGACCATTTTCATTGGGGGAACACGACTGGTAGGTGTAGCAGTGTGCGACCAATCTGGTTTAACTTTATATTCAGGCTCCCTTGAGCCGGTGGAGTCGACGGACTCATGGTTACGCACCTGCGCGCTACGAGAGGTACTAGACCTGATAACGATTTTAGCAGCTTACACAGCAACCCCACACATTTTCCTACTCCCTGCTGACGAGAGGCAACTACCTCGAAACACGTGTCCAGGGATGGCACACGCCACGCATACTTGCATTCACACTCGAGCATAGGTGTATCCGCCGACGCTGACCTTCAGGGACCATTTTCATTGGGGGAACATGACTGGTAGGTGTAGCAGTGTGCGACCAATCTGGTTTAACTTTATATTCAGGGTCCCTTGAGCCGGTGGAGTCGACGGACTCATGGTTACGCACCTGCGCGCTACGAGAGGTACTAGACCTGATAACGATTTTGGCAGCTTACACAGCAACCCCACACATTTTCCTACTCCCTGCTGACGAGAGGCAACTACCTCGAAACACGTGTCCAGGGATGGCACACGCCACGCACACTTGCATTCACACTCGAGCATAGGTGTATCCGCCGACGCTGACCTTCAGGGACCATTTTCATTGGGGGAACACGACTGGTAGGTGTAGCAGTGTGCGACCAATCTGGTTTAACTTTATATTCAGGCTCCCTTGAGCCGGTGGAGTCGACGGACTCATGGTTACGCACCTGCGCGCTACGAGAGGTACTAGACCTGATAACGATTTTAGCAGCTTACACAGCAACCCCACACATTTTCCTACTCCCTGCTGACGAGAGGCAACTACCTCGAAACACGTGTCCAGGGATGGCACACGCCACGCATACTTGCATTCACACTCGAGCATAGGTGTATCCGCCGACGCTGACCTTCAGGGACCATTTTCATTGGGGGAACACAACTGGTAGGTGTAGCAGTGTGCGACCAATCTGGTTTAACTTTATATTCAGGCTCCCTTGAGCCGGTGGAGTCGACGGACTCATAGTTACGCACCTGCGCGCTACGAGAGGTACTAGACCTGATAACGATTTTAGCAGCTTACACAGCAACCCCACACATTTTCCTACTCCCTGCTGACGAGAGGCAACTACCTCGAAACACGTGTCCAGGGATGGCACACGCCACGCATACTTGCATTCACACTCGAGCATAGGTGTATCCGCCGACGCTGACCTACAGGGACCATTTTCATTGGGGGAACACGACTGGTAGGTGTAGCAGTGTGCGACCAATCTGGTTTAACTTTATATTCAGGCTCCCTTGAGCCGGTGGAGTCGACGGACTCATGGTTACGCACCTGCGCGCTACGAGAGGTACTAGACCTGATAACGATTTTAGCAGCTTACACAGCAACCCCACACATTTTCCTACTCCCTGCTGACGAGAGGCAACTACCTCGAAACACGTGTCCAGGGATGGCACACGCCACGCATACTTGCATTCACACTCGAGCATAGGTGTATCCGCCGACGCTGACCTTCAGGGACCATTTTCATTGGGGGAACACGACTGGTAGGTGTAGCAGTGTGCGACCAATCTGGTTTAACTTTATATTCAGGCTCCCTTGAGCCGGTGGAGTCGACGGACTCATGGTTACGCACCTGCGCGCTACGAGAGGTACTAGACCTGCTAACGATTTTAGCAGCTTACACAGCAACCCCACACATTTTCCTACTCCCTGCTGACGAGAGGCAACTACCTCGAAACACGTGTCCAGGGATGGCACACGCCACGCATACTTGCATTCACACTCGAGCATAGGTGTATCCGCCGACGCTGACCTTCAGGGACCATTTTCATTGGGGGAACACGACTGGTAGGTGTAGCAGTGTGCGACCAATCTGGTTTAACTTTATATTCAGGGTCCCTTGAGCCGGTGGAGTCGACGGACTCATGGTTACGCACCTGCGCGCTACGAGAGGTACTAGACCTGATAACGATTTTAGCAGCTTACACAGCAACCCCACACATTTTCCTACTCCCTGCTGACGAGAGGCAACTACCTCGAAACACGTGTCCAGGGATGGCACACGCCACGCATACTTGCATTCACACTCGAGCATAGGTGTATCCGCCGACGCTGACCTTCAGGGACCATTTTCATTGGGGGAACACGACTGGTAGGTGTAGCAGTGTGCGACCAATCTGGTTTAACTTTATATTCAGGCTCCCTTGAGCCGGTGGAGTCGACGGACTCATGGTTACGCACCTGCGCGCTACGAGAGGTACTAGACCTGATAACGATTTTAGCAGCTTACACAGCAACCCCACACATTTTCCTACTCCCTGCTGACGAGAGGCAACTACCTCGAAACACGTGTCCAGGGATGGCACACGCCACGCATACTTGCATTCACACTCGAGCATAGGTGTATCCGCCGACGCTGACCTACAGGGACCATTTTCATTGGAGGAACACGACTGGTAGGTGTAGCAGTGTGCGACCAATCTGGTTTAACTTTATATTCAGGCTCCCTTGAGCCGGTGGAGTCGACGGACTCATGGTTACGCACCTGCGCGCTACGAGAGGTACTAGACCTGATAACGATTTTAGCAGCTTACACAGCAACCCCACACATTTTCCTACTCCCTGCTGACGAGAGGCAACTACCTCGAAACACGTGTCCAGGGATTTCACACGCCACGCATACTTGCATTCACACTCGAGCATAGGTGTATCCGCCGACGCTGACCTTCAGGGACCATTTTCATTGGGGGAACACGACTGGTAGGTGTAGCAGTGTGCGACCAATCTGGTTTAACTTTATATTCAGGGTCCCTTGAGCCGGTGGAGTCGACGGACTCATGGTTACGCACCTGCGCGCTACGAGAGGTACTAGACCTGATAACGATTTTAGCAGCTTACACAGCAACCCCACACATTTTCCTACTCCCTGCTGACGAGAGGCAACTACCTCGAAACACGTGTCCAGGGATGGCACACGCCACGCATACTTGCATTCACACTCGAGCATAGGTGTATCCGCCGACGCTGACCTTCAGGGACCATTTTCATTGGGGGAACACGACTGGTAGGTGTAGCAGTGTGCGACCAATCTGGTTTAACTTTATATTCAGGGTCCCTTGAGCCGGTGGAGTCGACGGACTCATGGTTACGCACCTGCGCGCCTCGAGAGGTACTAGACCTGATAACGATTTTAGCAGCTTACACAGCAACCCCACACATTTTCCTACTCCCTGCTGACGAGAGGCAACTACCTCGAAACACGTGTCCAGGGATGGCACACGCCACGCATACTTGCATTCACACTCGAGCATAGGTGTATCCGCCGACGCTGACCTACAGGGACCATTTTCATTGGAGGAACACGACTGGTAGGTGTAGCAGTGTGCGACCAATCTGGTTTAACTTTATATTCAGGCTCCCTTGAGCCGGTGGAGTCGACGGACTCATGGTTACGCACCTGCGCGCTACGAGAGGTACTAGACCTGATAACGATTTTAGCAGCTTACACAGCAACCCCACACATTTTCCTACTCCCTGCTGACGAGAGGCAACTACCTCGAAACACGTGTCCAGGGATTTCACACGCCACGCATACTTGCATTCACACTCGAGCATAGGTGTATCCGCCGACGCTGACCTTCAGGGACCATTTTCATTGGGGGAACACGACTGGTAGGTGTAGCAGTGTGCGACCAATCTGGTTTAACTTTATATTCAGGCTCCCTTGAGCCGGTGGAGTCGACGGACTCATGGTTACGCACCTGCTCGCTACGAGAGGTACTAGACCTGATAACGATTTTAGCAGCTTACACAGCAACCCCACACATTTTCCTACTCCCTGCTGACGAGAGGCAACTACCTCGAAACACGTGTCCAGGGATGGCACACGCCACGCATACTTGCATTCACACTCGAGCATAGGTGTATCCGCCGACGCTGACCTTCAGGGACCATTTTCATTGGGGGAACACGACTGGTAGGTGTAGCAGTGTGCGACCAATCTGGTTTAACTTTATATTCAGGGTCCCTTGAGCCGGTGGAGTCGACGGACTCATGGTTACGCACCTGCGCGCCTCGAGAGGTACTAGACCTGATAACGATTTTAGCAGCTTACACAGCAACCCCACACATTTTCCTACTCCCTGCTGACGAGAGGCAACTACCTCGAAACACGTGTCCAGGGATGGCACACGCCACGCATACTTGCATTCACACTCGAGCATAGGTGTATCCGCCGACGCTGACCTTCAGGGACCATTTTCATTGGGGGAACACGACTGGTAGGTGTAGCAGTGTGCGACCAATCTGGTTTAACTTTATATTCAGGCTCCCTTGAGCCGGTGGAGTCGACGGACTCATGGTTACGCACCTGCGCGCTACGAGAGGTACTAGACCTGATAACGATTTTAGAAGCTTACACAGCAACCCCACACATTTTCCTACTCCCTGCTGACGAGAGGCAACTACCTCGAAACACGTGTCCAGGGATGGCACACGCCACGCATACTTGCATTCACACTCGAGCATAGGTGTATCCGCCGACGCTGACCTTCAGGGACCATTTTCATTGGGGGAACACGACTGGTAGGTGTAGCAGTGTGCGACCAATCTGGTTTAACTTTATATTCAGGCTCCCTTGAGCCGGTGGAGTCGACGGACTCATGGTTACGCACCTGCGCGCTACGAGAGGTACTAGACCTGATAACGATTTTAGCAGCTTACACAGCAACCCCACACATTTTCCTACTCCCTGCTGACGAGAGGCAACTACCTCGAAACACGTGTCCAGGGATGGCACACGCCACGCATACTTGCATTCACACTCGAGCATAGGTGTATCCGCCAACGTTGACCTACAGGGACCATTTTCATTGGGGGAACACGACTGGTAGGTGTAGCAGTGTGCGACCAATCTGGTTTAACTTTATATTCAGGCTCCCTTGAGCCGGTGGAGTCGACGGACTCATGGTTACGCACCTGCGCGCTACGAGAGGTACTAGACCTGATAACGATTTTAGCAGCTTACACAGCAACCCCACACATTTTCCTACTCCCTGCTGACGAGAGGCAACTACCTCGAAACACGTGTCCAGGGATGGCACACGCCACGCATACTTGCATTCACACTCGAGCATAGGTGTATCCGCCGACGCTGACCTTCAGGGACCATTTTCATTGGGGGAACACGACTGGTAGGTGTAGCAGTGTGCGACCAATCTGGTTTAACTTTATATTCAGGCTCCCTTGAGCCGGTGGAGTCGACGGACTCATGGTTACGCACCTGCGCGCTACGAGAGGTACTAGACCTGATAACGATTTTAGCAGCTTACACAGCAACCCCACACATTTTCCTACTCCCTGCTGACGAGAGGCAACTACCTCGAAACACGTGTCCAGCGATGGCACACGCCACGCATACTTGCATTCACACTCGAGCATAGGTGTATCCGCCGACGCTGACCTTCAGGGACCATTTTCATTGGGGGAACACGACTGGTAGGTGTAGCAGTGTGCGACCAATCTGGTTTAACTTTATATTCAGGCTCCCTTGAGCCGGTGGAGTCGACGGACTCATGGTTACGCACCTGCGCGCTACGAGAGGTACTAGACCTGATAACGATTTTAGCAGCTTACACAGCAACCCCACACATTTTCCTACTCCCTGCTGACGAGAGGCAACTACCTCGAAACACGTGTCCGGGGATGGCACACGCCACGCATACTTGCATTCACACTCGAGCATAGGTGTATCCGCCGACGCTGACCTTCAGGGACCATTTTCATTGGGGGAACACGACTGGTAGGTGTAGCAGTGTGTGACCAATCTGGTTTAACTTTATATTCAGGCTCCCTTGAGCCGGTGGAGTCGACGGACTCATGGTTACGCACCTGCGCGCTACGAGAGGTACTAGACCTGATAACGATTTTAGCAGCTTACACAGCAACCCCACACATTTTCCTACTCCCTGCTGACGAGAGGCAACTACCTCCAAACACGTGTCCAGGGATGGCACACGCCACGCATACTTGCATTCACACTCGAGCATAGGTGTATCCGCCGACGCTGACCTTCAGGGACCATTTTCATTGGGGGAACACGACTGGTAGGTGTAGCAGTGTGCGACCAATCTGGTTTAACTTTATATTCAGGCTCCCTTGAGCCGGTGGAGTCGACGGACTCATGGTTACGCACCTGCGCACTACGAGAGGTACTAGACCTGATAACGATTTTAGCAGCTTACACAGCAACCCCACACATTTTCCTACTCCCTGCTGACGAGAGGCAACTACCTCGAAACACGTGTCCAGGGATGGCACACGCCACGCATACTTGCATTCACACTCAAGCATAGGTGTATCCGCCGACGCTGACCTTCAGGGACCATTTTCATTGGGGGAACACGACTGGTAGGTGTAGCAGTGTGCGACCAATCTGGTTTAACTTTATATTCAGGCTCCCTTGAGCCGGTGGAGTCGACGGACTCATGGTTACGCACCTGCGCGCTACGAGAGGTACTAGACCTGATAACGATTTTAGCAGCTTACACAGCAACCCCACACATTTTCCTACTCCCTGCTGACGAGAGGCAACTACCTCGAAACACGTGTCCAGAGATGGCACACGCCACGCATACTTGCATTCACACTCGAGCATAGGTGTATCCGCCGACGCTGACCTTCAGGGACCATTTTCATTGGGGGAACACAACTGGTAGGTGTAGCAGTGTGCGACCAATCTGGTTTAACTTTATATTCAGGCTCCCTTGAGCCGGTGGAGTCGACGGACTCATGGTTACGCACCTGCGCGCTACGAGAGGTACTAGACCTGATAACGATTTGAGCAGCTTACACAGCAACCCCACACATTTTCCTACTCCCTGCTGACGAGAGGCAACTACCTCGAAACACGTGTCCAGGGATGGCACACGCCACGCATACTTGCATTCACACTCGAGCATAGGTGTATCCGCCGACGCTGACCTTCAGGGACCATTTTCATTGGGGGAACACGACTGGTAGGTGTAGCAGTGTGCGACCAATCTGGTTTAACTTTATATTCAGGCTCCCTTGAGCCGGTGGAGTCGATGGACTCATGGTTACGCACCTGCGCACTACGAGAGGTACTAGACCTGATAACGATTTTAGCAGCTTACACAGCAACCCCACACATTTTCCTACTCCCTGCTGACGAGAGGCAACTACCTCGAAACACGTGTCCAGGGATGGCACACGCCACGCATACTTGCATTCACACTCGAGCATAGGTGTATCCGCCGACGCTGACCTTCAGGGACCATTTTCATTGGGGGAACACGACTGGTAGGTGTAGCAGTGTGCGACCAATCTGGTTTAACTTTATATTCAGGCTCCCTTGAGCCGGTGGAGTCGACGGACTCATGGTTACGCACCTGCGCGCTACGAGAGGTACTAGACCTGATAACGATTTTAGCAGCTTACACAGCAACCCCACACATTTTCCTACTCCCTGCTGACGAGAGGCAACTACCTCGAAACACGTGTCCAGGGATGGCACACGCCACGCATACTTGCATTCACACTCGAGCATAGGTGTATCCGCCGACGCTGACATTCAGGGACCATTTTCATTGGGGGAACACGACTGGTAGGTGTAGCAGTGTGCGACCAATCTGGTTTAACTCTCACAGGATATCCCATCACAATTCCTTCACTTTGTTCCAGACCTTTACACGTGGCTGCCACAGCTTTCAAACAACCAAGTAAAGCTACAGCTACGGGATCTAACACCGCTGAAAAAAAGGCAATCGGTCGTCTCAATCTTCCATGCCTTTGTACCAGCACAGAAAGTGCACATCCATCTCTCTCACTGCAATAGAGCTCAAATTATTATTCGTAATCAGGCATTCCAAGAGCTGGTGCCTCGCACAAGCTGTCTCTCAATTGTCTAAAAGCCTTCATCTCTTCTTTATTCAGCTTCAGGGGATCTTTTACATCACTTCTTGTTAAGCGTACCAATGGTTTTGCAATCAGCCAAAAGTTGCTGATTCACTGGCGTCAATATCCTACCATCCCAAGAAACATTCTGACTTCTCTTTGTGTCATTGGTGCTCTCATTCCTTTTATTATTCTAATCCTGTCCACAGTCACCTTTCTCAGACCCTTTTCGATCTTATGACCTAAGTATTGTACTTCTTTCTGACAAAACTGTAATTTCGATGGGGATACTTTGAGTCCTCCATCAGCCAAATGATTTAACAGGGCTACTGTGTCCACCACACATGCCTCTCGTGTCTTCGATGCCACCAATAGGTCATCGATATACTGCACGAGCACTGAACTTTTGGGCATTTTTAAATCTTCCAGAGATTTCTTTAGAATCTGATTAAATATGGATGGACTTTCTGTATACCCTTGAGGGATATGGCACCATGGCGAAATACGCTTGCCGAACCGGAAAGCAAAAATGTGTTGGCTATCAGGGTGCAATGGGATAGAAAAGTAAGCATGACACAAGTCAATGACTGTGTATCACTCTGCATCATGTGGAACCGCAACACCCCGGCCTGCTTGGAGATAATAACTTCCAATATGAATGCCTTAAGGGTGTCCCAAAGGGTGGAGTAATGCGTCACCGATCCGATGTTCAGGGCGAAGTACTCCGTAATGGCCTCCTGAACCTCTGCACGGAATACCTCATCAAGAAGAGCCGAGGCCTGGAAAGACCACCGCCGCTCCCAACCCGCCGAATGTGGGATCACCAGACGTAATATAAGGGGGGAGTGATCGGATAGAGTGCGAGGTAGTACGTCCAACCCCTCAACCCACCGGCAACCCGCCGCTGTGGTGAAAATGTAGTCAATACGCGTGTGTGTTGAGTGAGGTACCGAGTAAAAGGTATAGTCAGGGGCCGATGGGTAATGCCATCGCCAAGTGTCCCTTAGGTCCAATGTACGAAGCAGGTCGTTAAGTACCGTAAGAGAGCGAACCTTCGGTGTAGCTTGTGGGTTGGAGGAATCGAGAACGTTAGTAAGCCAAATGTTAAGATCCCCACCCAGAAAGAGGACTTCGCAATCGTGCCGACTGAGAAGGGCTTGTAAATTAGTAAAGAAGTCCGGGTTGTCAGTGTTCGGGGCATAAACATTCAAAAGTATTACCGTTTAACCCAGCAGTGTACCTTTAACTAACAGATAGCACCTGTGAGGGTCTTCTGCCTTATGCAGTAGAGTGAAAGGAAGAGAGCTGTGTATCAGCGTGCAGAACCCCGTGAGTAAGTACTGAAACTGGAAAAAAATCTATTGGAACCCCAGGAGGAGGCGAAGGGAGGGGAGCCTTGGGGTGGGAGATGAGTCTCCTGTAAGAAGGCTATCTTTACTTTGTGACGTTTCAGGTATGCTAGTGTCAGTTTGCATTTCCTCAGGTTATTGAGCCCCCTAACATTCCATGTGAGCAGACTAACATTCACTGATGGAGCTACCGCCATGGCTTAGAGAGAAATAAGCAGAGCGTGAATATCAACAACCGAACTGTGGCATGGAGAGTGTGGAATCCACCAAAGAGCATTACCAAATGAGGAACACAATGAAATAATATACAAAAACACACAAAAAAACTCAAAACCAACCACCCCCTAGTTCCCACCCACCACCCACACCTGAGCCCAGAGGCCCCGAGAATCAGATCCCTCCCCACAAAAACCTACAACATCACAACAACAACAAAGCCCAGAATAAAGTTATGCGGAATCATCCGGGGGGGGAGGCAACGCCTCGGACAGCCGGTGCCCACATCACTGGAAAAAAAGATATTAGACCACCAATTTCGGAAAAGACCGCCACAACGGCCCCTACACTGGAATCTCGACCAATCAACTAAATAGTGAGTCCACCAGTAAGCAAGCATGCATGCGATCAACAACAGGGGCAACACACAACTCTAATCAAAATAGTCATAATATGGCCTGAGAAAGAAAAACCCCTGAGCCAATGGAAGTATGAAACACCCATGTGAATGGGTAAAAGAGTGGGTAATATAGGGCAAAGTTACTAAAGGTCATTGGCCCGGTCAGGAGCATGAACCATTTTCACCAGCAACAGAGTCTCAGTCCGACATGAAGAGTTCGGCACTGGGGGCCAGGTTATTGTCCGGAGAGGAGTGCCGGGAGGACCGGGCAGGACTGCGATGGTACTCAGCCACATGTTGTTTGCAGAAGGCCAAGACGTCCGGGGTATTTTCAAAGAAACTAAGCTTACCATCCACCAACACCCTGAGCCGTGCAGGATAGAGCATTGCGTACTTCAAATCCAGGGTGCGGAGTTGTCGTTTTGCCTCCGTGAACTTCCGTCGGGCTTCCTGAACAACCAGGGTATTGTTCAGATAAAACAAGAGGACCGAACCCTGATGGGTCACTGGGGCGGCTTCTCTCGCCAGGCGGAGGATTGTATCACTGCCCCTGTAATTTAGGAGGTGCGCTACAATGGGATGAGGTAGGTGTCCTGGCGGCGGGCGTGGGCCCAGGGACCGATGGGCCCTCTCCACGACGAACGTGGCGGAGAAGTGCTCGGCACCAAACAGGTCTTTCAGCAGCCCCTCGAGAAAGGTTTCTGGCTGGCCCATGTTGGTGGTCTCCGCAAGTCCCGCTATGTGTACGTTATTTCTCCGGGACAAGGCCTCCAAATCTTCATTTTTGATGGCGACGGATTTCAAGAGGTGCTCTGTGCACTCCAGTATACACTCCACGTCTCAGTTTCGGTCTTCCTGGTCCGATTGTCACTGCGTGGCTTCTCCAAATGGGTGTGGTGGCCGTCAATGCGTTCCCCCATTCTGTCCAGCCTGGAGGTAAGGGTGTCCAGCCAGTCATCAAGGCCTCGGAACCCCACGCGGAGCTTCGCCAAGATGGCCGACATCTTCTCCCCCATCAATTGATGGTCCGTTGCACCCAAGGTGCTCTCACGATCCAGCGAGTGGGATGTGCAGCCCGAATCGGCCGGTTTGTCAAAGGTCAGTCTCCGTTGTTTAGGGTCCCCACGCCCCATCGCTTCCTCCGGTAGGGGCCCCTGCAATGGAT
The DNA here is from genome assembly GCF_964204655.1 of Triturus cristatus. Taxonomy (NCBI): domain Eukaryota; kingdom Metazoa; phylum Chordata; class Amphibia; order Caudata; family Salamandridae; genus Triturus; species Triturus cristatus. The sequence continues at coordinate 1,472,484,351 of NC_140591.1, read as the reverse complement.
GTGGTGGTGTGCCTTCCGCTGTGCGGTGCCCAGTGCAGCAGTGTATTTTTGTTTGTAGTCAGGGTTTTGTGCCGAGTGGAGCCTCGGGGGGGAGCAGGGAGGAGGCAGCCAGGGCACCCCTAGAGTGGGATGCGGTAGGTGTCCTGGCGGCGGGCGCGGGCCCAGGGACCGATGTACCCTCTCCACGACGAACATGGCGGAGAAGTGCTCGGCACCAAACAGGTCTTTCAGCAGCCCCTCGAGAAAGGTTTCTGGCTGGCCCATATTGGTGGTCTCCACAAGTCCCGCTATGTGTACGTTATTTCTCCGGGACAAGGCCTCCAAATCTTCATTTTTTATGACGACGGATTTCAAGAGGTGCTCTGTGCACTCCAGTCTACACGCCACGTCTCAGTTTCGGTCTTCCTGGTCCGATTGTCACTGCTTGGCTTCTCCAAACGGGTGTGGTGGCCGTCAATGTGTTCCCCCATTCTGTCCAGCCAGGAGGTAAGGGTGTCCAGCCAGTCATCAAGGCCTCGGAACCCCGCGCGGAGCTTCGACAAGATGGCCGACATCTCCTCCCCCGTCGATTGATGGTCCGTTGCACCCAAGGTGCTCTCACGATCCAGCGAGTGGGATGTGCGGCCCGAATCTGCCGGTTTGTCAAAGGTCAGTCTCCGTTGTTTAGGGTCCCCACGCCCCAATGCTTCCTCGGGTAGGGGCCCCTGCAATGGATGTGGCGGTGCGCCTGATGCTGTGCGGTGCCCAGTGCGGCGGTGCATTTTTGTTTGTAGTCACGGTTTTGTGCCGAGTGGAGCCTCGGGGGGGAGCAGGGAGGAGGCAGCCAGGGCACCCCTAGTCTGGGGTTGCAGCACAGCAGGTGAAAGTCTGGTGCTGTGAAGAGGCCTCCAGGGTAGACCCGAGCCCCCGTCCCTACTCACCGGGTGCGCACTGGTGTCGGGTGGTATGCCTTCGCGGGCCCCTAATGTCTGCGCGGAGGGCTCAGCTGGGACGCCCTTGTACAGTCATGGCCTCAAGGCCCGAGGAGTAGCAGAGGCTGCGGGCTCCGTTTACAATTCTGCTGATTGGGTCTCCTGCACGAAGCAGACCGCGCTGCCCTCACTCCTGTGGGACGAAGAAATGTGCTCTGTACTGCGGTGCCCCCACAGGCTCCAGCGTTAGGTACATGCCCCGCAGGTTCACAGGGCGCCCGGTGACATTTTTTTGGGCAGATGGTGGACTCTACACAGCGTTAAGTGCCGCATGTGGGCATCGGCGGCCGGAGCTTCAGCGCGTGCGGCCATGTCGGTCAACGGCTTGGCCACGCCCCTTCAGCTTTTATCTTAGAAGTGTATAACTTTACTTATATCTGCATTGCATATTAAATACGTGAAATCAATGTTCAATAATACAGTGTTCTAAATGGCTAAATATAGGAAACCATAAATGTGCCTAAAGGCTGTGTCCGTTTAGAATAGATGGTCCCCTTAACAAACCCTTACCTACTCTGGCCACAAGTAATGTGTACTGTGTTGATGTTCCTGACAGGACGTCTGCAACGCCCTTTTAGGCACAGCCCCTGATCTTGGCTTGTTTGTTGGGAATAATGACATGTCTTTGCAATTATTTTACTAATCTCGGTGCATGAATATGAGTAGCTGGTCTCCAAATCCGGCCAAAATCCTTTCCAATCCATTCACTATTGGAGTGTACTGTGATATACACAGGAATCAAAAATCCTCTTTCATTCTATAATGGGTGGAAGACGAGTATTGTTCTTCACCGGTTTTAGCAGAGCCACTTGAAAGACTGGATGAGTCTTCATAGGCTAGTTTCACAGCTGCATCATTTTTTATTTTTATGGCAGAAAATGGACCAATAACATATGCTTAGAATGTTTGTTTTCTATGCAAACGCTTCATAGAAAGTCAAACTGAGCCTTCAAGCTGAGAAGTTGGGGCCCTATTTTAATGTTTATCTGCATTTTTCTCTCTATCCAGTACATGTCTTTACCTTTCAAAAATGCTGTCTTAGTCTCTTCATATAGATCTGAGGTCAAATGTTAAAGTTCACCAACAGATGACATAAATGTTATAACTTGATTTACATCAAAGAGAAATTGAGGATGGTATCCTTGATGACAAAACTATTTAATGTGATTAAATGCAGCATGAACTGCATTATTTATGACAACATTCTGCCAATCATAAATGTTTACTTATTCCGTTTGACCATCAGAATGTGGATGATATGCAGAAGAGAATGGAATTTCTGAATGCCCATCAAAATTGTAAAATAAACTGAAATCCTGCATCTGAAATTATTACTGAGGGTATTTTATAAAGGCACATAATATTTTGTAACCGCAACTCACTAATTTCTACTGCTATAGGATCGCCTTTGACTGGTATGAAGTGTGTCACCTTTGTGAATAGGTCTACCACCGCCATAAAGGTAGTAAATCCGTTGGCAGCGAGTAGTTTAGTTACAAAATCTAAATCAGGTGGATTAGGAAGAGGGTGTAACTAACACATTAACTTAATTTCATTATTCTTTGTCCTGATACATATGTTGTAGTGTAGTTCCTATTTCCCTTATAGCCTCTGCGCATTGGAATAATACACACTTAGTTTTTGCATAGGGCTAAGGTCCGTATGCCTCTATCAAGTACATTAAACTTAATTACTTTGTGTGCCAGCTAACTCAGAGGTCACTAGAAACTTCTTGAATAAACAAGAAGGGAGTAGTTTCTGACAGCTGCATAAACATGACAACTTTGTTTCCCTTATAATCGGAACGTGTCTCAGAATCGTGGAAACAAAAGATAACAGTTTCACTCAATCAATCGTGCATGCTTAGGGGCATATTATCAAGCCAGGCGATAAAATTATCGCCGCTTTAGCGGCAGAAAACTGCCGCTAAAACGGCGATAATGGGCTTGATAATATGCTCTATGGAATTCCAATTGAAGCCCATGTTAGAAGTCCTTCAAATCTAACATGGGCTTCAATTGGAATTCCATAGAGCATATTATCAAGCCCATTATCGCCGTTTTAGCGGCAGTTTTCTGCCTCTAAAGCGGCGATAATTTTATCACCTGGCTTGATAATATGCCCCTTAGTTTCTCCAGAGTTACACAGAAATAGATAGACAGGCGTTTCAATAAAAGGATTTATTGAACAGTCTTGTTTCTCATGTAAGAGATATGAGCTGTTACAATCATTAGAGCAAGGTATAATACGCACAGCGTAAGCAGTAAGAAGAAATAATTCTGCAATAGCATTGTCTTTTGAGCTATGACTATACAAACATAAATAACACAGGCTAAAAAGTGAATACTCGTCTGATGCTTCTAAATAATTCTACCCCAGTGTACCTAACCTAAGTGTAGTACAAGGTAAGAAGTAGGTGCTGTTTTCTATAGTATGGTATATACTAAGTTTATATGCCAAGAGTCCCTCTAGGTTCTAGTCAGCTCCATACCTTAGAATGAGAGAGGTGGGAATCTCTTTCCGAATCTCAAACTCCAACACCCCGCAAAGGGAGTCAGAACACTGGAAGCTGGATTCTTTGCGAGCAGGGATGACAGCGTCTGGTCAGGGCGTCAGGCGGGAACTCAAATTCCTTCCGAACTTGCCGTGGCGAGCCATATCGAGCTGTGTAGGCTAGTCGAGCTGAGCCGTGCCATGCCATACTTGCCATGGTAAGGGAAGGTATATTTATACCTGGAAGGGGCTTAGGAATGCTAGCATTGACGTAAAGTCGGGCAGAGGAAGACGTCATGAATGAACCCCTAAAGAATAGTAGTTCATGCATAATAGATGAGTTCTTGGAGAAATCAATAATCCTAGCTAGGGAAAGTTCCGATGGCTTAAGGGTCTGGTTTCTAAGAACTCGTTGTGACGTAGGATGGACGGATGTAGGTGACCATGCCTGTATTTGGATAGCATGGCTAATGCCTAAATAAGGACTGAGAGTCTATGCCTAAATAAGGGCAATGCGAATTGTGCATATATAAGGACATTATTCAGGGAAACATGTATGGGCATCTAAATCGAAACACAACAATGTCACACATAGATCCATACTGCTGGGCTTTTTTTATTTAACCCTTCACACCAATAGTGTATTATGATTAGTTCCTCAGTTTCAGTGATTAACAGCAAAAGGGGACTCATTGTTTTCACCAGGTACATCTTTTCATATTTCAACATTATGTACATAAATGCTCCCTTTGTGCCACAATTAAGCCTGGGCGTTGAACTACGCTCCGTTCGCGGAGCTTGCGAATTTAGGCAACTTCGCGAATCGCGTTGAGCGCGAAGTTGCAGATTGCTACGCAATCTACCACGTAGCGTAGTAGTTTTGCTTCCTCGCGTGCTCAATATTCATTCTCGCGCGCGCGGTAACGTCTTACCGTGATTCTGCGTTCGCCAACTCGCTTTTCTGTCCGCCACGAGATTTGTAATACGGCTGCCCAAGCCCGCAAGAGTGTGCGAACGCGAATACGTCATTCGGGTGCGCGAGCAGACTTCCGGCGGCTGTCTTGGTCAGATCGCGATCCCGAACATGCAAAAACTACAATCTGGCGAAGAATATCTCTCGAGCTTCATGAAACTTTCTCTAAAATGATCATTTTGCTCAGAAAAACTCCTCCGATTGTGATTTCGCTGTAGTCTTTTGTGTAAGGAGTCCTTTAATTTTCTTTACTCTTTTTTTCAAGAGGAAGGAAGTGCCCCTGAGTCTCCAACTTCCTGTTCCTGTCCAGCAGGCTCCTCCCAGTGCTTTGTTCATGTGCTGTTCACTTTCATTTAGATTTGGAGCTGGAAGGATCACTTTTTGTGTCTGGCTGCTGCATCATACCATTGGATTGGATTTATTTGAGGACTTTTTGGTTTGAGATTTAATTTACTACAAGTAAGTTGGAGAATTGGTGTGTTTGTTTCATTGGGGCTTGTTTGTACCTACATTTTTCTGGGATTTTCATTGTTTTTAAAAATTATTTTTGTGGGTGGCCTGTACTTTCAATAGGGGCCTAGTTGTTTTTCTCTGCAATTTCAGCCAGTAGGGTACCCATGGGTCCATGTTTCGTGGTGTCTGTTGAATTTCAACATCATGTAGGGCATGGATGGCATAGGATTGAAATGCTAAATGTGGCTGCGGTGTATTTCAGTGTTTGTGTGTGTGTGTGTGTGTGTGTGTGTGAAATACCTTTGTTGGATGTGTGTGCTTGATGTGTAACTTCTTTCCAATCCTGTCATAGCCCTGTTGATTTTCATTGTTGTATTAAAGCTGTGTTGTTTAGCAGGCCTCCTTTGTCCGGTCATATATAGGCCTGCTTCAGTTCATTGTTTTCCAGGGCCTGTTGTGGCTGTGAGTGGCCATGTGGCTTGTGGTAATTTTGTGGTGGTAGTTCAGTAGTGTGTGCTTCTTTTTCCATAAAGGCCTGCATTTCTTTTCTTTGTTCCCCTTGGCTTATGCTTGTTGTTGTTGTGTCCTGGCCATGTGTGTGGCGGCCATCTTGTGAAGGCAAGCATTGTGCTTTTGCCATAGGCTTACATTGTCTGTCTTCCATTTCTTGTTGCTGTGGGTGTGTAGCGGCCATTTTGTGGAGCCATCCAAGCAGTGTGCTTGTTTTTGCCATTCTGTTCCAAGCTTGTGGCCTAGTCTGCCAGTAGGCCCAGAGGTAGTCATCCTCAAATCTTGGTGCATTAAAATTACAGTTTGTGTTGTCTGTTGAATTTTTTTTTACACCATGGATGGCTTTGGATTGAATTGCAAAAGGTGTTTTTTGGGGTGGAATAGCAGTTTTTGGGTGTGTGTTAAATAAATAGGGCTTTTCAGCCAGCAGGTAACCCTAGGGATTCAGCTCCTGTACTTTCGGTAACTCTGCACATCGCGACAACGCGGACTTACAGTTTTTGTCATTCTCGCGCTCTCAATATGCGTGTTCGCGATAAAGACTTTTTGTACAGTTCGTGATCCCGAACACGCAGCATTTGCAATCTGGCAAACAATATCTCGCAAGCAACATAAATCCTTCCTGAAAACGCTGATTTAGTGCATTTTGCTAAAAAAACTCCTCAGGTTGTCATTCTGCTGTAGTTTTGGAGCACGGAGTCACTTTTATTTTTTTTTAAATATTTGTAGGAGAGGAAGTAAGTTCCATAGAGACTACAACTTCCTGTTCCTGTCCTTTGTAATCACTTTTTTTGTTATTATTGTGGTGGGTGGCCTGAGCATGTGTGGCGGCCATTTTGTGGAGGCAGGCATTGTGCTTTTGCAATAGGCCTGCATTGTCTGTCTTGTATTCCTGACCTTTTCTTGTTTTTGTGAGTGGCCTGGCCACAGTGTTTTTTCCATAGGCCTCCAAGCTTGTGGCCTAGTCGGACAGTAGGCCCAGGGGTACTACTCATCAATCATCACGGGTGCATGGAAGTTAAACAACTGTTTTTGTGTTGTGCGTTAAATTTCAACATCATGTATGGCTTTGGATTGAATTGTAAAATGTGGGCCTTACTTTTTTTCGGGGGTATATTTCACTTTTTGGGTGTTGTAAATAAATGCCTTTAGTTTTTATGTGTATATGTTCATTGTTGTTGCTCCCTGATTCTGCATCCATCCCATAAGATGCACACATTTTTATTTAGGGCAAACAGGCTACACTACATTTATGTTTTAGTTCTTTGCTATTCTTCTTCCTGAGTGTACACAGTACAAGTACACCAGGAGTCCTGGCCTTGTCAGTCTCATAAATGGCTATACTGTTGTTGTTCACTGACTTCATAAAATTTAATAATTGTGACCACCCACCAGACACTAAGAAGTTATATATTATATTATTGATCTTGTGACTGATGTTCTTCTGGCTTTTTTGCTTTTAGGTGCACAAAAGACGGAGGAGGTGTGTCATCATCATCGACCGTTGTGGTGCCAGACCGACGTCCTGCTGCTGTACACGACGTGACGTGTGAGTGACCTGACCAGGCATCTCTGCAACTTGTGCAACTGAGTGCTGTTTTGACATCTGAAGAAGATGCCCCCAAAGAAAGCAGGTAGCAGGTCCTCCGGTACCAAGAAAGTTGCCATGGAGAAGAAGGAACAGAAGAAGGAGGAAGTGTCACTTAAGTCTGGTGTGCCTCCCAAAATTGTGGTAATTTTGTGGTGGTAGTTCAGTAGTGTGTGCTTCTTTTTCCATAAAGGCTTGCATTTCTTTTCTTTGTTCCCCTTGGCTTCTGCTTGTTGTTGTTGTGTCCTGGCCATGTGTGTGGCGGCCATCTTGTGAAGGCAAGCATTGTGCTTTTGCCATAGGCTTACATTGTCTGTCTTCCATTTCTTGTTGCTGTGGGTGTGTAGCGGCCATTTTGTGGAGCCATCCAAGCAGTGTGCTTGTTTTTGCCATTCTGTTCCAAGCTTGTGGCCTAGTCTGCCAGTAGGCCCAGAGGTAGTCATCCTCAAATCTTGGTGCATTAAAATTACAGTTTGTGTTGTCTGTTGAATTTTTTTTTACACCATGGATGGCTTTGGATTGAATTGCAAAAGGTGTTTTTTGGGGTGGAATAGCAGTTTTTGGGTGTGTGTTAAATAAATAGGGCTTTTCAGCCAGCAGGTAACCCTAGGGATTCAGCTCCTGTACTTTCGGTAACTCTGCACATCGCGACAACGCGGACTTACAGTTTTTGTCATTCTCGCGCTCTCAATATGCGTGTTCGCGATAAAGACTTTTTGTACAGTTCGTGATCCCGAACACGCAGCATTTGCAATCTGGCAAACAATATCTCGCAAGCAACATAAATCCTTCCTGAAAACGCTGATTTAGTGCATTTTGCTAAAAAAACTCCTCAGGTTGTCATTCTGCTGTAGTTTTGGAGCACGGAGTCACTTTTATTTTTTTTTAAATATTTGTAGGAGAGGAAGTAAGTTCCATAGAGACTACAACTTCCTGTTCCTGTCCTTTGTAATCACTTTTTTTGTTATTATTGTGGTGGGTGGCCTGAGCATGTGTGGCGGCCATTTTGTGGAGGCAGGCATTGTGCTTTTGCAATAGGCCTGCATTGTCTGTCTTGTATTCCTGACCTTTTCTTGTTTTTGTGAGTGGCCTGGCCACAGTGTTTTTTCCATAGGCCTCCAAGCTTGTGGCCTAGTCGGACAGTAGGCCCAGGGGTACTACTCATCAATCATCACGGGTGCATGGAAGTTAAACAACTGTTTTTGTGTTGTGCGTTAAATTTCAACATCATGTATGGCTTTGGATTGAATTGTAAAATGTGGGCCTTACTTTTTTTCGGGGGTATATTTCACTTTTTGGGTGTTGTAAATAAATGCCTTTAGTTTTTATGTGTATATGTTCATTGTTGTTGCTCCCTGATTCTGCATCCATCCCATAAGATGCACACATTTTTATTTAGGGCAAACAGGCTACACTACATTTATGTTTTAGTTCTTTGCTATTCTTCTTCCTGAGTGTACACAGTACAAGTACACCAGGAGTCCTGGCCTTGTCAGTCTCATAAATGGCTATACTGTTGTTGTTCACTGACTTCATAAAATTTAATAATTGTGACCACCCACCAGACACTAAGAAGTTATATATTATATTATTGATCTTGTGACTGATGTTCTTCTGGCTTTTTTGCTTTTAGGTGCACAAAAGACGGAGGAGGTGTGTCATCATCATCGACCGTTGTGGTGCCAGACCGACGTCCTGCTGCTGTACACGACGTGACGTGTGAGTGACCTGACCAGGCATCTCTGCAACTTGTGCAACTGAGTGCTGTTTTGACATCTGAAGAAGATGCCCCCAAAGAAAGCAGGTAGCAGGTCCTCCGGTACCAAGAAAGTTGCCATGGAGAAGAAGGAACAGAAGAAGGAGGAAGTGTCACTTAAGTCTGGTGTGCCTCCCAAAACCTTATTTGGGACACCAAAAATGACGCCTGCAGCAGCGGTGTCCGGGGGCCAAGCTGGTGGCAGCACCTCCGCATCAGTGGGCCCAACCCACCAACTCAGGCCCAAGCAGATGAGAGTGGAAAAGGTAGCCAGCCTTATGGTGGAAAGCAGTGATGCTGAGCCTGAACTAAACTTATCGCTATCTCAAAGTAGTACACAATCAACGCAGGAGGGAACACATAGGATAATTGGTCAACAGCCGCAACCACCGCCCGTAATAGTAGCTGTAGGTCCTCCCGAAGTAGGGGCAGTTCAGGAAATTGAGCCTCATGCAGAGGAAGAAGAGGAAGCTACTCCTTCAGAAGTTCAATTGTCTTCCAAATCCCCAGCAAGGAAAAGGAGGGTTAGTACATCAAGTTCTTCACCAAGCCCCCCTTCTGATGATCTAGATGCCACTTGGAAGCCACAAACTGAGTCTGAGAGGGAGACATGTCACAAGAGCAGGCATGGGAAAAGGAAGGTTCCAGAAAGCCTTACACTGATGGAGGTTGATGTAGAAGAGCAGGATGATGATGATGATGATGAGCTAGTCATCACGAACATCACTCCCGGGCCTGAGGAGATGGAGACCAACATTTTTACACTATCCAAAATGGCTGCGAGGGATGTAGTATGCATATCTCCAACACAGGTAACACCAACACGACCTCCAGCTTCCATATTTACATTAGCAAAGGGCTGGCAGCATCCTATATCCAGCACAAGCACCACCTCAGCAGAAGTAGGTAGTGGTACTGCACAGAGTCAAATTCAACACACACCCTCCAGTTCATCCGGCATTGGAAGTGGCACCTCCAGCAGGAGACAAAAGTTAAGCTCCCCAGTGTTGGACTTCTTTACGGTTAGCGGAAAGGAGGAGAACATTGCCATATGCTCCGTTTGTCATACCTCTGTTAGTCGTGGTAAGCTTGGTACAAACTATGGTACCGGAGGCCAAATGACCCATCTGAAAAAACACCATGCAATCCAGTGGGAGGAGCACCTTAGTCGCATAAAAACTGGAACCATTGCTGTTGGGGATAAACGAGTAGAAAGTCCGCTCACGGTGGAACAGGAAGAAGAGGGAGACATTCTCTGTGGTAGTGGTACACAAAGTAGCCCTGTCCCCAGCACTGCAGTGGTAACGCCCACATCCTCAGCCACATCTCAGTGGCACAAGAGTAAGAGTCAGCCTGAGACAACAAGGACTACTGCTTTCAAAAAAAGTGCGACGTTGAACACAGGAAGGAATACCACGCAGCCTACCATTCTTAGCATGTTTACTAGGCCGGAGGGGCAGTATGAACGCAACCACCCAATAGCACGTTTGTACAATGCGAAGCTGGCTAAAATGTTAGCACTGGACCTTCTCCCTTTTTCTTTTGTTGAAGGGGTGGGTTTTCTTGAATTTGTGACCACCATCTGCCCAAAATGGAAGGTCCCAGCCGCTACTATTTCGCAAGAGTTGCTGTTCCAGCACTACATCACGACGTGCTGGAATTGCTTGGAAAAGCCTTAAAACAGAGCGCTGTTCAGAGTATCCACCTGACAACAGACATGTGGACCAGTTGCCAAGCCACTGATTATATGTGCATCACTGCACACTGGGTCTCTTTTTCGGGTGTTAAAGATAAGATATCTGACATTGTTGTTGACACCGCTGAGATTTTTAAAGACACTCGCAAACATGCAACTGTAGCCCTGTTTGCTATGGAGAAATCTCATAATGCTGCAAACATTTTGGATGAGTTTAACAGCAAGGTGTTTGAGTGGCTGCGACCAAGAGGGTTTACCATTGGTTTTGTTGCCACGGACAATGGCAGTAATGTTGTTAGGGCCATGAAAGATGGTGGCTATTTCAGGGTCCCGTGTTTGGCACACTGCATTAACATTGTTGTTCAAGACTTTCTGAAAAATGAAAGCAAAGTCAGCAGCTAACTGACCACCTGCAGAAGAATATGCACACATTTCAACCATTCTTTTAAAGCCCGGAAGCAGCTGAGGGTCATTCAACGTGAGCGTAAAATACCAGTCAAAGCACTCATCCAGGAGGTGCCAACACGTTGGAACTCAACTTATTACATGCTTGAGCGTTTGTTTGAGCAGTACATACCACTCAATGCTTATGTCATGAAAAGGTCAGGAGAGCCTACTGTGAAAGGCATGACCGTTGAGATGGCCCAATGGGACCTCGTTAAATGCCTGACAGAGATGCTACTTCCTTTTGAGGTTTTCACACGTGAAGTCAGCAGGGAGGACTGTACTATGGGCCAAGCTATCCCATTGTTGTACATGCTAGAGCAAGAGCTGAAGGAGGTGTCAGAAATGTACGCAGGTGTGGATGACAAAGTAGACGCATATTATTTGGCGGACACCTTAGCCGCTCGCTTATCTGACAATACAAGGATTAAAAATAACATTGTGTCACATCGACATTACATTGCTGCACCAATTTTGGATCCACGTTACAAATTATTGCTGAGCAGTAATGAAGTAATTCCTTTTTCAGAAGTGGATGTTGCCAAGTACAAAACTTTGATAGCTGAGGAAGCCACTGACTTTGAAAACGAATGGATCTTAATTAGAGGCCCGCCACCCCAGGGCAGAAAAAGTACTACATGGCACCCAGAGTCAAGTTCTACTTCAGAGGCCGAGAGCAGTGCGTTTGCCTCCTAGCAGTCAACAACACTGCCAGCAATAACATCAACAGCACCAACAGGATCATCAGCCACATTTAAAAAAACAGCAGGTGATTGGTTTCTACGGAAAGGGTTTTGTACGTCCATGACTGATGCAAATGCAAAAGAGGCCAAGCAAATCGGAGCACCCCTGAACATTGAGCGGATGGTTCAGGCCTATCTAGATGACACAACAGAGGTCTTCATGGAGCAAAGCCCATTGGTGTATTGCAGGCTGGCGATAAAGTATGTGGCTTGTCCTGTTGCAAGTGTCTCTTCAGAGTGTGTTTTCAGTGCTGCTGGTGCCATTGTTACTGTGAAAAGGACCAGTCTCTCGCCCAAAAGCGTGGAGAGGTTAACCATGATCAAAATGAATCAGCACTTTATACCACCGGAGTACAAAATATGTGAATCACAGCAGGAAGAGAAGAGCGACTTCGATTACATAAGTAGTGGGTTCTTACATGACGTACTTCTTTCCTAACCACCAGAGTTTGAGGACGAGCTCCTCTTCCCTGACAACTAGGCTTTCAAATTGTTCTCCCTTCCTTTATTTGTGTGTGACTGTGTATCTGTTTTTCTGGTTCAAAATCTAATCACAACAATTCCATCAACAGTCTCCTCTTTTTATTTCCCTATTGGAGTTGCACGTCTGTGCATAACTGTCCACTCCACTCCTCAGAGTCCTGCTCCATCTTCCTTACTCTCCCTAAATACATTTCAAGCAAGCCAGACATTGGATGGAGATGGAGAATAGTATGTTGCCTCTAACAGTCCCTCCATAAGAAGTGAAACGTGACTCCAGCTATATTCCGTTTTGTTTCCAAGCCGAATGAAACTCATCACTGACTGTCAGAAGGCTAGGCAGGCATCAGATCTGACAGCCAAAGAGAACAGCAAGACAGGTAATGAGTGATTATTGTGAATGATGGCATGCATTGCATTGGATGCTTGCTGACTACGAGTGAATGTGCATGAAGTCAAACTATACTAGTTTATCTACAAAGTAAAAGTGACTCAGGTCAGGTGACAGCCAATGTTTCCTTGTTGTTTAATAACCACATTGTACTCCTACCACTGCAGGTGCCACCCAATATCCGTTGCAATTTTGTAATATGGAATATATTATAAACTTAATCAGTCACTACAGACTGAGTTGGTGTTGGAGAACACGTACCACACGGTCATGATGATGATGCCGAGCATACTATCTTTGCACACAGTCAGTCAGTTGGAGCGGAGATAATTGATGGAATAACTGCGTTTCATGGACTGCCTTAAGGTAAACAGTTTCAACAAGAACCACAGCAGACCTAGGCTACATGTCCGTGTAGTGGTGTGGACTGGAGTAGAGTGTAGTGGTATGAGGGACAGTGGCGCATTGATTTAGTCACTTCATTTGGAAAATGCTAGGTTGCTACAGTGCATATGCCTTTTGTCTGGCTCGGTCAAAATTTAAGGTAAATGGGGGTAGGGTGCCTCTCCTGTGCCGCGGTTGGCCTGTTCTGTGGCTGTGCAGTGTGCTGGCTCCTGTCCCGTTGTTGTTGTAGCTTAATGCTGTAGAGTAGAATCTATGTATCCTATCCAAGCTGCCTCAGTCTGAAAGTGTTCTCTCAAGAGTCTTGTCTTCTCTTCCTGCACTCCACTGTAATTGAGTTTATTTTTTTTAATTCAGTTATTTTTCAATACCCCCTTTGTTTTTCCATCTACACTTACAGGCCGGCCTTTAACCTGTGCTATAGTGGGAGAAACAACTCACAATTACCTTACCAATCCGCATCAGGCAGGCAGTGGTACCCAAGATTGATGTGCGGTGTGTCGATGGAAGGGAGGACCAAGAGGAATGACGAGAATGATGCAACTCCACATTTGGACCAGGATAATACAGTAACTTTAGTATCATTCATCATTCGTCTTTAAATTTATTTGATTCCTTTTTTCTCTGCAATCATTACGACTGTGTGTTGTGGTTTGTTTGGTAATTAATCCCTACAACAATTTTTTCATTTCCTTTGCTAGCTTGAAAAATAAAAGTAAGCCCGGTACAGCATGTAATTTGGTTCGGTCTGAGGGCGGCAGACAGGCAAGGCAAATTTCATATTAATAATTTCTGCCCTGTACTGTCTAATTGTGTAGTAGTAGTTAGTAAGTACAGCTCATTATCATTAACCATCAAGTTCTGTTCCTCAGCATGCATGCATTTGCTTTTTCTCACTTTATACTTTGATTTCTTTGATAATGGATCATGGTCGTCTTACAAGATTGTGTTTTACTTTTGTTGCGTCCATGCATACTGTTTGTTTTTCTTTCTCAAACCTTTCCCAAAACCCCCCTTCCCATCCATTCATCAATCCCTAACCCTCTTCCCCTGGGCTGTGTGATTTATATTGAGGTGTGAGGTGACTACATTAAATATACACCAACAATTGATCACACGCTTGCTGGGGTAGATGTGGTGAAAGCAACACTAATTGAATTTCAACTAAGGCAGGGCAAGGATCTTCTTCTGCTTGCCCACCCATGCTGTAGTTTACTTTGTTCTACTACTCCTCCCACAGTCTCTCAGTCAAGTGACTTTCTCTTTCTTTTTTCAAATGCTATTGCCAGTGTCTACTACTACCACCACAATAATGGCATCTTCTCCATTCATTTGGGAAACCAACCATGCAGCCATCAGTGTGCCGAACTTCATCATCATCAATCACAGGTAAGATACGTTTGGTGGGAGGTATAATGGACTAGGAGGAGAGAATGACAGTACTAGTATGACAATTAAAAATAACTCAGTGAGGGGTACAGCATCTATCTGTTTGTTTGTTACAAAATCGGCAGATCTTTTAAATCAAACACTGGCTGTGGGCATGCAGCAGCAGGGAAAGAAAGTAACAAACCATGTAAATTACATTGAATTCGGAAAACAGTAACCCAACACAAAACATTACCATCGTATGTTTAAGTAAATGATATAAAATGTATTATATCCTAAAAAAAATAAACTATCCCACTCTGACCTAACCCACCCCCCTCCCTAACCCCAACCAATGTCCAAAACGAAAGTCCAAGTCCCAATGTCCGAAAGTGAAACCCAAACGCCCAAAAACCCACCCACCAACAAAAGGAATTAAAAAAGGGGCAAATGACAAGGTCCTCTATAGTCGGCGGGCCTTCAGGTGTTTATCCACCAGGATTTTTACCCGCTCCTCTAGGTTCTCCTCCAAGCGGGCCATCCGGCGGAGCAGCTGGTGGCAAAATGCCCTGCAGTTACATGCAGGGTGGGGGGCAGCAGTGGTAGAGATGGATGCGTGGCGGCGGGCAGCTTCCGGACCACAGCGCCGTAAAACTGGAGGCAGGGCCTGACTGGGGCCCGGGGTATTGGAGGAGGCTGCAGCTGCACCCGCCTCCTCCTCCTCCTCCTCTGCCTGAGCCACCAGCCGGTGATATTCATCGCAAATGGCCTCCAGTTTACGGCGCCGGGCCCTGGCGGCCAACTCCTTCCTCGATGGTTTTGGTGTGGAAGGAGTATCTATATCAAGAAACAAAAAGAACATGTTGTAACCAATACTCATAGCAAAACAGAAACACTAAAATCATTCAACACGTAGTGTCACAGTATCACTAGCAAGCACAGTACATAACATTTGTGATTTGCTGGTAAGTATCTATACTCCTACTTCCTCGGACTCTAACATTTGTGGGAGTTTCTGACATTATACTCGTACTATGTACTCCGGTACACCAGTCGTGTGGTTGTTATCTCTAGTTTAGTGCAATTACATAACCTTGTTGTTGCCTGCATGCCAGCTCAGTCAGCTAAGCTTGCAGCCAAGAGAAACAGATATGAGTCACATGATGCAGACTCACTTTAGTTTTATTTACTACTACTGTCTGCAGGTGGGGAAGCTCATATTTTTGTATTACGGCCGGTGGCACTGGCCATACTCCCCCTGTTACATGAGGGCAAATGATCAATTTCACTTACACCCTGCCCTGGGTACTACAAAAGGCTGATTATTTATCTGATTCAATGATCATTGCTTATATTTATATTATAGATGGTAATACGACATCCGGTCGGTGGTGGGAGTGCTGCCGGGCGGTGATGTGGGAAGGTGCAGGGTGGGGTAGTAAACTATGGATTACGGACAATCACAGGTTATTAAACAATACATATAAAAAAAATTAAACATTTGTTGCACGCACTGCATCGCATTCAGAGGTGCAGTGCGCACAATGAAAATCATTTTATGTTTTTTTATGTTGATTACCTGTATTTGGCCGTAATACATAGTTTACTTGCCACCCACCCTGCCCCTCCCCATGTCACCGCCCGCCAGCACTCCCACCACCAACCGCTACTGCATAGGGTACTTTGCTTTCATTTATTGTGTAACCATAACCAACAGAAAGGCCACCCTTTGCAGACTGGCTGACCCAATCGAAAATACAATAACATAGGCAGGGAGTGGTCCCCGGAGTCGGAGGAAGGCGCTTCGGCTTGATAATATATATATATGGATTATTATCTGGGAATTCTTGGATTTCATCCGATTTGAAAACATATATATATATATATATATATATTCAATGAAAAAACCAAAGGTTTCACACACGTTATAGTTAGGAATTAGCATTTAAAAAACCTTAGAAATTAAATGAAAAAACCAAAGGTTTCACACATGTTATAGTTAGCTGGACATTTCACTCATAAAAAACCAATGAAATTCCCCCGTTATAGTTAGTTCAGCTAACTATAACTCGCGCGCCCGCAATGCACTGCTGATGACGTCACATATTACATCACTCATGACATGGTCACTGACATCACTCATGACATCACTGATGACATCTCAAATGACATCACTGATGACATCACTGATGACATCATCCAGTGAATGTGTGTTTTTCTGAAAATTAAATATGTTTTATATATGTATATCTCAAGGTCAATGGAAGAATAAATGGGTATATAAGTGTCTAAATGGATGATTTGTTTTTGAAAAATGTATTGTGTAACTGACTGATTAAGTGTATCATAGTGAATACATGGCTTACTGAGTAATGTTTAAAGATGTAAATATCTGTATCAGTCTCTCACTTTGTGTATAAGTGGCTGCATGGGTTGGTGAGTAGCTTCATGGGTGTCTATATAGGTTATTAGTTGTTTTTTTGAGTATCAGTCTGAGTGTCTGCATGGTTCGGTGGGGGGTATTACGTAGTGCATAGGTGCATGAATGAGTGATTCACTCTTTGTATGTGTTGAAGACAGCATGTGTGCAGGACTGTATGGGTGGATGAGTGTGTGTATGGGTGTGTTAGTGAGTGAATGACTGTCTCAATAGTGTCTTTATGAGTAACTACATATCTTTTAAACTAGTATTTGTGACTACTGGTGTATATAAGTGAGTATATGTGAGAGTGAGAGATTGAAAGAGTTCCTGTATGAATAAGTATGTGTTTCTATAAGTGACTGTTTAAAAGACTAAGTATGTGTAAGTTTCCGTAGAAGTAAGTGTGGTGGTGTGTGTATAACTGTATATGCAAATAAATGTATGTTTGTTTCTTTATTAGCATGAGTGACTATGTGTGTGAGTAACTCTATGGATGAGTGGCATTGTGTAACAGGATGTATAGGTGTATGAGTACATATGATGAGTGAGTACATGTATGAGTGACTGTATAGGACTGTTGGTGAATGAGTGGATGTGTATGTGGTTCTTAGAATTACTGAAGAGGTTGTTGTAACTGGTATTGGTATGTCAATTGTTTTGAAAATTGTAGTCTCTATTTTTGAATGTGTGTATCAAAGGTTATATTAGGGTGAGAGGAGGTCTGCCACTCTATCACAAGGATGATGTCATCAGTGATGTCATCAGTGATGTCATTTGAGATGTCATCAGTGATGTCATGAGTGATGTCAGTGACCATGTCATGAGTGATGTAATATGTGACGTCATCAGCAGTGCATTGCGGGCGCGCGAGTTATAGTTAGCTGAACTAACTATAACGGGGGAATTTCATTGGTTTTTTACGAGTGAAATGTCCAGCTAACTATAACATGTGTGAAACCTTTGGTTTTTTCATTTAATTTCTAAGGTTTTTTAAATGCTAATTCCTAACTATAACGTGTGTGAAACCTTTGGTTTTTTCATTGAATTTCTAAGGTTTTTTAAATGCTAATTCCTAACTATAACGTGTGTGAAACCCATGGTTTTTTCAGTGAATTTGCAAGGTTTTTTAAATGCTAATTCTTATATTTACCTTTTTTTTTTTTGCAATGTTTTTTACATATTTTTATTTTAATTTTATATCCTTTTTTAAAGACTATGGTTAAATTTTAAAAATTCTACAATATATTTTTTATTTTTACCTTTTTTTTAAACTAAACAGGTAAGATTTAGTAGTATAACATAGTGTTTTTTTTTCCCTTTTTTTTTTTTTTTTAGTATTTTTTTAACGTGCGCGTACGGTAAGCGCACGTCTTGCTTTTATTACGTTAGATTTCTACGCTGTTTGCGTTCATTTACGCAATTTGCGTAGACGTACGTCACGCGCACGCAGCGCGTAACGCGTACGCTGCACGCGCATGTTACGCGGAAGTGAAGGGGCGTGCCTGTTTTGCGCATGCACGCGTGCGCGTGTCTTTTTTACGCGCATGCGTACTTTTGCCGTAAGCGCTCCGTAAGCGCACCGTAAGCGTAACGTACGCGCACGTTGGGACATGTGATCAAGAAACAAGACTTTTGATTGGTTTTTACTACTTTCAGTTCTAGAACTTTCCTACACCACACCCATTCCCCTCATTTCTGCTTGTGATCCCTTAGGAGAAGGAGCTGAGTTGTCTTTGTGATACGATGGCAGAACAGCAGACCTCTTCTGAGAGTGAGGCTAGCAGCACTACCAAATTCAATTCAATTCAAATAGACTTTATTCGGATTTCAAAGAATCATCCATAAAAGCACAAGATCCAAGTTAAAATACACAGTTTGATACTTCGATTTCGGGCCACTATTTATGATAGGTAACAAAAATATGACTTACAAAAACAACAAATAAAATACAAATATACTTTCTTACTAAGCTATGCATATACATACAAAATATAAAAATATGCTGAGATGTAACCTCTGGTTTTATAGGAGCAAGGCAGACATGTTGCATTATGTTTATACATATTAGGCCTTAAAGTGCAAAATGCATATGTAAACTAGTATAGTACGTTAAGTTTGTGCAAATTAGGCTTCAAAGTGCAAAAATGCATATGTAAACAGATGCAAAACATTAAATGTATGTAAATTAGGTTTTGATGTGCAAGATACAAAATAAAATTACTCGATTTTTAAAGACCTGCGTGAACGTACAATTGCATTGAGGAAGCCAGTAACTCTAAAAATTAATTCATCTGATTCAAGCATTAAAAAGTGTCTAAAAGCATGATTGTGATCAGTTAGATTGTATTTCCTGCAATAAGGGATTAGGTAATACTTTGTATATTTCCTGTAAAACCCGCAGCCAAAAATAAAATGGAGCATACTCTGAGTACCACCAAGGTCACAAGGGCAGTTTAATTTTGACAGATTTTTAGTGTAGCCCAGTGGGAAGCAGATAAGATTTACAATGCTCCTGTCCCTGAATCTAAATAATAAGATCCTGTTCCACCTGCCCATTTTTTTTCGTAAATAGGGCTGGGGTAACATCAGAGATTCAGTATGTAATTCCCGGATCATTAAGTAGTTTATTGTGGATTGTTTCAGTGAGTCCACTCTTTCCCTCTCATTATGGAAATGTTGGTAGAGTGCCCTTCTCACTAAATTTTTATGGGAGCAGTCGATCAGGTCGGGGTTTGAAAATAGGTGACCATAATTGATGCTCACAAGGCTCCTTTCTACCGCATTTATCCATGGGATTAGACTCGAATTCTCACTTTGCAAGCAGTCCATAATGATCTCACGGGAAAGGGAGGCTGCTGGGTTTTGCCAAATCCTTAACCAAAATAATGCAGGTCTGGCTCTTATAAAATCCTCAATGTAATGCAATTTTAATTCATTGTGGCATACAAAGGTCGGTGCACTAATAACTCCCCCCAGGATCTTCCGGCAAAATCTATTCTCTTCTCTTTGTAATTCTGAGCAATTTGAAAATCCCCAGACTTCTGCTCCATACGTTCCAGTTGGGAGACATTGAGTCCGGTAAACTTGTAGTAAGCTCGAAACAACATCGGCCTGACGGGGTTGGTGAAGAGAGGTAACAGAGTGAATAGATTTGGAAAGTTTATTTCTCCCCATTGCGACATGGGGTTGCCATGAACCGCTATTAGAAAATAACAGACCCAAGTAGGGGAAAGTGCAAGTGCTTTTTAGAGTGTTTTGACCTATCGTAATCTTTGAAATTTTATAATTCTTGGGACCGCAGGTCATTATAAAAGATTTATTAAAATTAGTGCACAAACCTAAATCGGCCATATAGTTAACAAATCCCGAAATTAAAATACGCAGAGCATTCGGGGTGCGGCCCATAAGGACCGCATCATCTGCGTAGAGTAACGCCGGGATGAGTTTCTTGTTAATAATGGGAACATCCTTAGTCAGATTGCATAGAGAATTGGACAGTTCATTAATATATAATATAAAAAGCAGGGGGGCCAAGACGCAGCCCTGTCTCACCCCCTTGCCAATTAAAATATCATTTGAAACCTCGCCTTCATTGTTTATTCGTACGCGGGCTTTCAAATTGCGATGGAGGTTGGCCAAAAAGTGGACTAGGGCTTCATCCAAACCATAATTTAAAAGAATGGACCATAAGCGAGAACGGTTTACAAAGTCGAATGCTGAGCTTAAGTCCATAAAGCCAAAATATAGAGGGGATTGTTTAGCCCGTGTATACTTGGCCATAAGGAGATTAAGGTTCAGACATTGTTCCACCGTGCCTAGTTTACTCCTAAAACCCAACTGACAGCGGTGGATAATGGAATTCTCGTCTGCCCAGGAGCTGATTTTATTAAATAAAACCCTTCCGAGGACCTTCAGGGTGTTATCGATCAATGATATTGGTCGATAACACCCCGGATCCATCCTATTTCCTTTTTTAAAAATAGGTACAATGGTACTACTAGACCATGTCGAGGGGATGGACTTCTTACTCAAGTTATTAAAAAGATTGCAGAGTAAGGGGGCCCAAAAGCAAGTATTCGATTTAATCTGGTCGATGGACAGACCGTCCGGCCCAGGGGCCTTATTACCAGCACTATTGGCAATGGCCTCCTCCACCTCCTCTAGTGTTATCGCTATAGTACCATCGGGGAAAATATCCTCAGTTGGGTCTCCGACTGCAGCATAAAGCTTTGAAAAGTGAGTGACCCATAGGTCACCTGTGATGTTGCAGTTTATCGGGGTAATGTTGCTGCCCAGGGCTCTTAGATTCTTTACTTCTCTCCAGAACCCTGTCGAGTCTTTTAGGGCAGCAGTTTTTGTCAGATTGTCCCAGTGACTTATTAATAGCTCCTCAGATCTTACTTTTAATGCATGCTTATATCTAAGGCGTAATGATCTGACAAGGGGCACATCTCGAGGTTTGGCTTCCAAGGCCTTTCTAAGTTCTCTATTAGCCCTCTAGCAGTTAGTATCAAACCATCTATGGTTGCTTATGTTCTGTTCCTTCAGAGGTTTGGAAGTTGCCCTTTTTATGACTGCGCATAAATCACAAAAGGACTTGATTATATCGGGGCCATCGAGTGTTAGGCAATTAGAGATCAATAGAGGGTTATTCCTAATCACGTTAGCTAAAATCTCTTTGTTGTCGATCCCTCTCCATACGATCCTGAGCCTATCTGTAGATACAGTAATGTTTGAGGCTCCAACCTCGTGCGGGCCTATGGGTCTTTTAATGGATTTAAGGTAGATTACAATTGGCAGATGGTCACTATATGGACTACTGACAACCTCAGAATTAAATAACACTCCGCTAAGGAGGGAAGAGGTGAACATATAGTCAATAGTTGTAGAACAACCACGGCCAATGTAAGTGGGAACCGGTACATTTTCCTTAGGAATTCCACTATAACCCATTACATCATCTAAATCCCTACTATAAAGTAAGTCCAATAATTCAGAGCCTCGTCTGCAGGGTGGGGATGTAGGATGAATGTGAGCATTAAAATCTCCACCTACGCAAATACCATCAAATCGGCCATACTTTTCTCCATCCGCAATTTCATCGATAAAATTAAACAAATCTAAAAATGTGGGGTTAGGATGTTTAACGAAATCATTATTATAAAAGTTTATAAAACAAATCTTTAACCTTGCAACATATTTTACAGCTATCAAATATTTACTAACCACATGTAGTGGTTCGATTTTCACATCCTTGGAAATTTTTGCCCAGATAGATAGACCGCCACTAGGACGCCCCATGGCAGGGCGTGGTACGGTAAAATTATGACAGAAAAAGCCCTCCAGTAGTTGGGCACGTGTACTCCATGTTTCCTGCAACATTACCACATCAAAATCACTTATCCATGTGACCCATTCTTTAATTTTCATCTTGCCTGTGAGCCCAGCAATATTCCAGCTAATGACACTTAAAGTATCAGCCGGTAGAACATTGACAGAAGAAAGGGGGGCTACAGGACGGTCGGGGCATTCTGCATGTGGGGGTACTGATCTACCTGGGCATAATTTTGGGATACAAATAGGATTTACCATTTCCAATGGGGCTGTGCTAATGGCCTCATCCGGTATAATGAGAGATGTTGGTGGTGGTCAATCTAGACTTCCCAAATCAGATAGGGCGGAAAATCTATTAGATAGAGAAAAGGTAGTAGAAACTGTTTGGGGTAGTCTATGGGGGGGCCTATAAAAATAACCCAATGGAAGAAGGGTTATAGCAGTGGACAGGCTGGCGTGAGTATTATGTGTATCCATAAAGAATCTTACGGAATTTGGATGTCTAAAATTGATCACAATACAGTCTCCACTGATATTTTTGTGTTGTCGGCCCACCCAGCTCACCCGACGGGTTGATATAATCTCATTAGAAATGTCCCATCTTGCTCCTTTGTGTTTGGTCAGCCAATCTATGCATTTATTGTGTAGTTGTGCCCATGACTCACTTTGACCTTCTTTAAGGGCAGGGACACCTGCTAGAACCAAAACATATGGGCAAGCTTCTGGGGGTAGGTGGAGCGGCGGCCCTAAATTATTAATAGCTCTATTTCTTTCAGGTACGCCTCCTTTATTAGTTACACCATCCAGGATATTACCTGTCCTAGTCAATGGGGTAGCTAAAGGAGCAGCAGTGGCCATAACATTTGAACTTACAGTTCTGGCCGTTACTGATCCTGCCACCTCGGAGGGATCATGTGTTGAAACAATAGTCCGTACAGGTGGGGTATTGGCTAGGCTGCTATTAGAGGGCGCAGTTTTAGCTATGATAGGGCCTTTAATCTTACTATAGCCAGGGTCTGTGATGACTGCCGAACCCCTCTCCCTCAGGTCATTACATAGTGATTCTAGCTTATCCATGAATTTCTCTCCCCGGAGGGTGTCTATACTAATAATACCTTTCCTTTTAGTTTCCTCTTTTTTTACAAGGTTTTCGATTTTATCAAGTCTCTTAAAAATGATATTAAATTGTTTGGCTATTTGAACTTCAACTTGTTTAAAAATTGTGTCCACGATAGTTTCAATCAAATTGCCATTGGGTTTAGGTTGAATGTTTCTGTCAAAGAACTCAGTCTGTGTACTGGTAGAATTATCAGTGCCCTCAGGTTGCAACATAAGGTCCTCACAGGTGGCTTTATCCAGAACTAAAGACTGTGTTCGGCAAGTATAAACAGAGAGTTTCTCAACACCATCGTTCACTGGTAATGATGGAGACGGAAAATCCTCAATGACAATTGGTGCGACTATTTCGCAGTCTTTAACTTTATTCCACATGCTCTGTGGAGTAGGTTGGTTTATACGGCGGCTTGGTTGCTTTCTTTTGTTTATAGCGCTTTTCACAGGGCCTCTCTTGCGTTTTTCCCTTGTTGTTTTGTTAGTACATGGTGCTTTATCCATTTCAGGTTCCACTAAACGGTCAGTAACAAGGTTAGTAACCGAACTAATGACTCCAGTTTGAAATGTGGGTTTAATGACCATTACTGTGGGGGAGAGCGGGAGCCCCAGATTTGGTGCAGTCTTAGGGGATTGAGAACATAGGGGAGTAATATTTGGTAATCCTATGGACATCCTTCTTTCGGTGTCAGCAATTTCATTGGTTACCATGGTTAAAGCATTAGCCAACAAAGTATCAAACGAAGTAGGCTGCTCAATGGGTACGAAAGGGTCTACATGAGCAGGCATGGTCGTGCGTTTCCCCATATTGGATATTTTTACCTGTGCAATCAATGGCGAAGGGGAGACGGCCCGCCCGACCACAGGAGACCACTGAGGGCCACAGAGGGCCCGCCCTTTGCCCGGGCTTAGCCCGGCGTCCGCCCGCGCGCGTCCCGCGACGCGGAGGGAGGGCCAGAGATTTAAGCGCCTCCGGGCGCGTTCTTCGGCGTCACACGCCGCTGGGGCGCCTGGGA
The DNA here is from genome assembly GCF_964204655.1 of Triturus cristatus. NCBI lineage: Eukaryota > Metazoa > Chordata > Amphibia > Caudata > Salamandridae > Triturus > Triturus cristatus. The sequence goes on along the minus strand of NC_140591.1, from coordinate 1,472,460,201 downwards.
GCGGTAGTTCCCCGCTCCGTGGCAGCGCGATGGAATGGCGGCGAAAGGAGCCCCGGGAAACAACAATGGAGCTTCAGGTACGTTGGAGGGGACACGGGCAGCGCCTCGCGATTCCCTCTTTACTTTTCCTGCTTCCCCGCTCCACCGAGGGAGGACCAGAGATTTAAGCGCCTCCGGGCGCGTTCTTCGGCGACACACGCCGCTGGGGCGCCTGGGAGCGGTAGTTCCCCGCTCCGTGGCAGCGCGATGGAATGGCGGCGAAAGGAGCCCCGGGAAACAACAATGGAGCTTCAGGTACGTTGGAGGGGACACGGGCAGCGCCTCGCGGTTCCCTCTTTGCTTTTCCTGCTTCCCCGCTCCACCGAGGGAGGACCAGAGATTTAAGCGCCTCCGGGCGCGTTCTTCGGCGTCACACGCCGCTGGGGCGCCTGGGAGCGGTAGTTCCCCGCTCCGTGGCAGCGCGATGGAATGGCGGCGAAAGGAGCCCCGGGAAACAACAATGGAGCTTCAGGTACGTTGGAGGGGACACGGGCAGCGCCTCGTGGTTCCCTCTTTGCTTTTCCTGCTTCCTGCAGCACTACCTTGAGGCAGAGAAGGAGGAAACAAAAGAGCTCTTTCATATGGGAGTATTTTTCTTTTCCAGAGGGCAAGAAAAAGGTAAATGCACCCTTAGTGACTTGTAAGCTTTGTGACCGTGTACTTTCAAGAGGGAATCCCAACAAGAAGTATTCCTTCGGGAATCACACTATGTTGAGACACCTTCATGATGTACACGGTAGGACATATGCTCGACATACCGAAGGTAACCCTTCAGTAAGTCAACCAAGCACATCCACAGCAGCTCAGCCTGGTCCATCATCTGCAGGGCCGAGTCCATCTTCGGCAGGTCAGCTGAGCCCTTTATTTGTGGGGGGGAGCATCTCCTTTTTCTGGTCCTCTGGAAACCAACCATGGGTTTGCGAGGGTTACAATGCGGTGCTCAAATTGCCATGGTCTAATTGTTCGTGGGGAGACCAGTGTTGCCCTAGTGAACAATAAAATAGACCAGCACAGTTGTCCTACCGACTAATATTCCCATTCTTTCTTTCCTCTGTCCCTGCATGAACACAACGGCTCTTTTAAGAGCCAACCTTACCTTTCAACTTTTTTTAATATATTTTTTGAAACTTTTTTTTAATTTTTTTTTTACCGTACGCGTACGGTACGCGTTATTATTATTATTTTTTTTTAAAAAACACTAAAAATCAATTATCGCATTACAAGGTCCTTGAGAGACTACAATGAAAAACTGAAAATGTGATTGTGGAGAAGTGGAAAAAAGGGACCATGAAATTTCTGACTTACCATACCCACTTAAAAAATTATTTATTAATTAAAATTTAATTTTAATTGCTATAAAAATGGTTCAAGTTTTCGAAAATTTTCTATCTCAATCTGAAAAAAAAGAAAAAAGTATTAATATTTAATAAAACATTTTATAATACAGTACACATATTTACATATTTCCCAAAAACAATTTTTTGCCTTTTTTTTGCTGTTTTCAGAATATAATGCATTTCACTATAAATCGTGAAAGCAATTGCATTCATCACTTAACAGCGGGCAAAAAAAAAATAACAAACTCAAAGATTGTTTAAAAAAAGCCCAGAATCTCTTCTCAGTTAAACATAACATTATCGAAATGCAAAATATTATTCATTAAAAATATCATCTAATAACAAAAACTATTTCTAAAAAATACCGTCTGACAATTTTCTTACAGAAGCATAATCTCAAAAATAATATATCTCAAATAAATCCACAATACATCTAGTTTCCTTTCTTTTAGGCCAAATGTTAATTTTTGAAATTATTTTTTGATTAAATTTCCAACGATAATCCAATAAAATTCCAAAATTTAAATTGTACAGATGTTACTGATTCTCTCTAAAATTTTGGTTTCCGAAAGATTAATTAGGATTTAATTAAGTCCACAATACAATTGGATACCTTTCCTTTAGGCCAAATGGTAATTTTAAAAATCTTTTTTGATTAAATTTCCAACGGTAATCCAATAAAATACAAAAATTTAAATTGTACAGATGTTACCGATTCTTTCTAAAATGTTGTTTTCCGAAACATTAATTAAGAATTATATAAGTCCACAATACAATTGGTTACCTTTCCTTTAGGCCAAATGATAATTTTTAAAATCTTTAAATTTGAAAATTCCAATAGTAATCCAATAAAATGGTAAAATTCTTTTGTACAGATCTTGCCAAGTCTCTCTAAAATTTAGGTTTCAGGAAGATTAGATAGGAATTTGCTAAATCAAAAGGCAAACGTTGCTTGAAAATCAATTGTGAATCATTACACAGTGTCCAGCCTTTTTCACATTTAAGATAAACTGTGTAATGTCCAGAAGTAACAGTAGGTCCTTCATGGAAAATTATTGCAACTGTTACAAAAGTTTTTCCTGAAATTGATAATTGCTGTCCTGTAAACTTCTTTATTAAAGTATCCAATTTTGAACCATCAGCTCTACATCGTTGCATCATTAAAATTACATACTGTCCGTATTCCTTTAAAATTAACGTTGAAAACATGTCAGATTTACACTCACTGCATTCCATGCTATGATTAGCATCTTTAACTAATTTAGCAAAAGTGACTGTTTTACTCTCTGGCAATGTTAAATAAATAAACCTTTCAGAATCAACATTCGAGCCACATGTATTGAAACAGTTTTCACAACTATGTTCCCATTTATAAGAGAGACCAAACATATTTTCAATGGGAACCCCTTCTTCTTCCAGTACCTGAAGAAAATACAACAAGAATTCCTGTGCGTCTTGCTGTACATTTTGAGAAAACTGTGTACATCCTGAACATACATCTAAAAGTTTTCTAATTTCAGTAGCACTTTCTATTTGAGTTTTATCATTACTCAGCTTTTGAAAAAGGAGACTCAACTCAGAACAGAATCTTTTTCTCTGATTTACTATTATCTGCTCTTGCAAACTTTCCAGATAAAATGCAACATTCAGCACTACATTAGCGTAGCAGTTGACACCAGAGCTATTTTCAAAATGACATCCTACAACCTCTTCTTCATTTTCCTTTTTCTTTTTGTTTGCAATTACATCACTCCTCTTTTTTTTCCTCCTCTCTACATCCTCATTACAGATATTCTCATTTCTCCTTTTACGAGAAACTACACGTTTCTCTAACACAGGATACTGACCTAAATGAGGAGCATAGGTTCTTCTTAATCTATTATACTCCTTTACACAGTTTGTATCAGCACTAACTTTTGAATCATCAAAGTCTATCATGAATAAACCAGATAATGTTTTCACTCGTGACAAAGCTACATAAGCCATACCTTCTTTGAACACAGTTGAACCAATGTTTACAAATGCACAATCTACAGTCAATCCTTGAGACTTGTGAATAGTTACAGCATATGCTAGAGAAAACGGAAACTGTTTCCTTTGTACATATAAGTCTTTCACAAGCATGAAACGAACTGTACAACGACAAATGTCTATAACTTCTTCTATCTGATCAAATTTTATTTTTAAACATTCTATTCCATCTTTTTTCTGATAATTAATAAAACCCACAACTCTTCCCATAGCTCCATTAACTAAACCTTTTTCAACATCCAAATTTCTCCTTAAAAATACTCTACAGTTCATGCAAACATATAGATTTTTTTCTAATCCAGCAGTTTTGGAAATGTTCTTCTCTAGTGAATCCAATTTATTTTTCAGTTTGCCTGTTAATGTGATAGTAATTCTTCCATCCTGAATTTTGTCCACTGCTTCCAATTTCCTGATATCTTCCTTTTCCAATTTCAAAAGCTCCTCATTGAATATTGAGCATTCACGAAGAGTTGGCATTAAGCAGATGACACTTTTCTTTTCTGCAATGTTCTTGTATATCTTCTCTGCAACTATTTCTTCCTTTGGAAATAAATTATGTAGCAACCTACTCTGTAATGCTTTTGTGCCAGCTTCAGTCAGTAGTCCAATCCTGATATCTTTCAGAATACTTCCATATTCTTCATCGTTTGCTTGCCTCATATTAGTAGTAAGTTCCTTGTACTCAAAGAAGGACCAAATATTTGCATTACCGATGCTTCCCAATGACTTCTTTGTGTCTTCATGTGTCACAGTATTAAACACTGGTTGTCCTTTAACTGGAGTAAGCTGTAGAAGATCCCCAAAAACTATGACATGTTTTCCACCAAATAACACGTCATAATCTGTCCTTAGAGTTTGCTGCATTCTTAAATGCACAAAGGCAAGCATTAAGTTTGATACCATGCTCACCTCATCAATAATGAGAACTTGCATCTTCTTCAATACTCTTGAAACTTCCAAGCATGCTTCTCCAGTTAGCTTGTGGTATTGTATTTTGTTCTCATGCTCCACTGGTAACATTAGCAAACGATGTAAGGTGATTCCTTTTATGTTATATGCTGCTAACCCAGTTGGAGCAGTAACCACACAAGACAAAGTTGAATCCGTTTTTTGCTGAAGGTAGCTTCTGATGACTTTTATTAAGAAACTTTTTCCAGTTCCAGCTTGTCCGCTTACATACATCCTGATTGGATGAAATGATGTGCATGAGCACTCTTTTTTTTCATGTAGTAATCCGTGATCAATTTTGTTTCTGATCTCTTCATAAATTTGTTGCTGCTCTTCATTCAGTTGTCTTTCCAAATTTGGTAAGTCTATAAATTCTTCTTGAGCTTGATTCATAGCCGTTTCCACTTCATTCATGGCTATAGCAGCTTCATTTTCAACGATTGGTTGTCCTAGGGGATCTTGGCTGAGTGTTCCTGAACTTTGGCTGTCTTGAGAACTGTCTCTAGCTACTTCAGCTGCAATCGTAGTTTCCTGTTCAATTTCTTCATTTAACATTTGCACATAAGTTGTGAATGTACTTCATTGTATGCTGTCTTTGCAAGCATTAAAGGAATCTTCATAGCTTTGAAATTCTCCCAGTAGTTCATCCTCTGTACGCCATGGTTTAAACAGCTGTAAAAGAGCCAAGTAGTAAAATTCCTTTTTCTCAGTAGTGTCGCAACTCAGCCTCCTGTGATTTATCAAACTTCCTTTTGTTTGCTTCACCAAACATCCTTCCTCACCAATGACTTTAAATTTTCCATTGTTGATGTCTTCTGCGGCTTTCCGTGAATAAATGTAGTTCTGCAGCACTTCATAGAGACACATGTTCTCCAGATGATGACTTCTCTTGGGATAATATGTGTCCAACATGTTTGATTTCAAAATATCTGTACTTTCTGGGTCATTCTCGGCCAAATATTCAATTTCTCCAACAGATTTCAGTACCCGATTTCTCATTGCTGCAAGGCCTAAACTTGCCCAAATTATTCTTCTTGATTTCGAGTAGAGACTTGCAGAAGATAACCTATCTGAACATTCGTAGGATCCAATTTCTCGATGCGATAACATCTTTAAACTGAAACTGTACAGCTTCTTACTGACAGTCTTCTCGTGAGAAATCTCTTCCCACATTTCCTTCAATTCAGTTTTTTCTGATTTAGTAATGTAAGACGTTACATATCGAGCAACAGCAATGGAATTGTCAGCTACATACTGTATATCCATGTTAGCATTCCACATGGATAAAATGACTGGGTTGTAGTCATTTATATTTTTTGATTCTTCTTTTCTTTTAAGGTTGTAGGTATTCTTAGGTGATTTTCTTGTAATAGTATGTCTCACAGATGACATAAAACTGTTTACTCTTCCATTTGAAAGAACAGGTCTAGGAAATCCAAATCGACATTTAGTGTAGTATTTATCTTTGCTCTTGTATTTCCGTTGACAGTATTTTCCACACCGATGACTTTGGAAACGTAAAACTTGCTCCTTTAACTTTTTCTCTTCTGTGCTTTTTGGTATAGCACATGTTGCATATTCTTCAATGAAAGATAACACTGCTTCATCAGTATCTGTTCCAAACTTTGGGGCATCCTTGATCCACAACAGCATATGAATATGAGGAGCACCTCTTGCCTGGTACTCTTTTCTCCAAAAGAAATCCTCTACTTCTCCAAGAGGTGGATTTTTTTTATTGCAGATGAAGGACATCATAGCCTCAAATCTATGATTGAAATATCTGCAAACATTAACCGGATCCAATGAGCACAATTCTCCAGCTGTCTTGTATTCGATGTTTTTAATGTTTGAATTTGCCTCTCGTAGAAAATCCAGTAAATCATCCCAAGCGTACTCAGCACAGCTTAGGGTAAGGAACCATGTTGGTGTTCCTAAATTCCGTAACATGCATTTTAATTCACCATGGCGTCGGTACCAATATTCATTTGTCCCACGCTGACAAGCCATCATATTGATCAGTTGTGTTTCCAAATGATCATCTCGGTGCTGCACTTTCTCCATAAAATCCTTAGCAGACACATTTTTTAAATGGACTCCACTTTTTAAAATGTGATTTACTGCATAAGACAATGCAGACAAGTCGCTTTCAAATAAAAGATGGAACAAATAAGGAATACTTTGTAGAAATCTGGGATCTTCTGCATATAGTCTTGTAGTTCGATACTCAGAAGCTGGAATCTGTTCTGGACGTTCATCGTATCGTCCTCCTTTTCCTGTAGGAAACAGCTGGGGAAAACATCGAGCTTCCAAGCTCTCCTCCCATACACTCACGGGAGTTCCTTTTGCTTTCTTCATCTGAAACAGATCAATAGTGTCTCCCATAACTTCTTTTGAATGAAGAGGATGTATGCTAAAATGTTCATAAATTTCTTCTTCCTTTGACTTGTCCACTTTTTCAATTTGACCAGTTGGTGTTTCTGTGTCTTCTTGTAAATCTTCTTCTTCTTCTTCTTCTATATAAATTGATTCATACCATTTATTATTTTTTTTCAAATACAAATTTGCTCTTTGTACTTTTCGTACATCCACCAGCTCTTGCCAAATCTTCTTATTCTTTGTAGGTACACCATTAACCAGAATAACTAATGGTTCACTTTCCAAAGTATCTGCATCAATAGTTTCCATATTTTTTTTCAAATCCAAGGGCAAATACACCACTCTTCCTTTTAAACCTCTCAGTAAATCTGAAGGAGGTAATTTACCAGTTTTGGGCTCCATACGTACTATGGTCTGGAACGGATGAACACATTGAATAAGTATAGACTCATATGTATTTAATTCAGAAAGTTCGGCAGGAATAGCATCCAATTCTAAATTATTATGTACAGCTCTGGTCGGCATTCTATTTTCTTCTAATTTGTTGTAACAGTATTTACAAATACGCTGAACTTCACCCAATTCAAAACAATTTTCAAGAAATATATATGTGGCAAAATCCTTCCACTTATAATTATCTTCATTTTCACTTTTTCTGTAGAGATCAACATACCTGGTTTGTTTTCTATAATGAGTTCTGCGGCAACAAATACAAGTAATATTTGGTCTTTCATTAGAGATTATTTCAAATTTTGTTATGTGATCATTAAATGTCTTACTTACAGAGGGTTCTACATTCTCTTCCACTTCTTCCTCATTTACTGTGTCCTTTTCTGCACTGTCTTGTTCAGGACCAAAGTAACAAAACTGAATTTCATCAATAACCTTCTCTACATCTGATACTGACCCACGGAACAGAGCCCTATTCAATTCATCTAACTTTATTGCTGGACTTTTAGCAAAATACAACCGTCTCACAAACTTTCTCATTTCAGTATGATGAACAGCCAGCATCCTAAAATGATGAAAAACACTTTTACACACTTTTTTAGATAGACAAGCCAGAGAATGACCCTGCAAACCAGTATTCTCTCTCACTCTGCATGGATCTAGACTTTGAAGCACCTTAATCTTATGTTTTACACTTTTTTTACTATATTCTCTTAGAAACTCACGAAATTTATCAATAGATTCCTGACGCACAGTGCAAATACTACTACAATTCCAAGTGTACACTGGGGCTTCAGGACGTCTCCCCATAGCCTCATCTGCCATCACTTGTACCTCATCTCTTGGAACCATTTTCTCCTTCTCCATTATACAACCATTTTTCACTTCGTAAGCACGACCTCTGGTGTCAACTGCATGCAGCAAACTATTACTTTGAAAATAACTCTCTTCATTAAAAAAAGGTTCACTACTTGAACTATGCATCCATTCTCCTAAAAACACTTTACAAAAGTTTGTTCTTTTCACTTCTCTTTTCCTTTTGCTTTGTGATTTCAGTACATTGACCATTTTATCTGATGTACGCATCCTATTCAAAATTAAAATTAATAGTTTCCTTTTTAATTCTAATGCCTTAGCTGCAATGGCTTCAATTTCTTTTTTTCTCTTATAAAATTTAGCCTTTTGCTTATATTTCTTCACATCCTTTATCAAATTGGACATAACTCTTCTCTGAAACATTTTTCTACGTATCTCTTTAAACGCTGTTTTTCTGTTTAAATTAATCTTTATTGTTTCTGAAGGTATATTTACATTAACTAAATGCTCAATTTTTTCCTGTTCTTTCCTATTTAAAACATTCTTTCCAGTACAGACATTTTGTACATTTTTCCTTTTTTTGAAGATGTTCTTTAAAAAATCTTTTGTCTGCTTACCAGAAGACTTTCTTTTTTTCCCAACATGAGCATCTCCAACTAACTTAGGTCCTCCAGTTGTCTTCAAATATACATTTTTTTTCTGGTTTTTCCTTAGTCTGGATTTTGTAGGCATCTTAAATTTTGTTCACTGCTCTTCAGCAATACCTGAAAGAAACTAAAAAAAAAATTCATTTATTTTATTTAAATATATTACTATATTTTTTATGATCTTTTCAAATCTTAAAATACTAAGTACCCCTTTCCTACAAGTGAAAATCACAATAACACCATCACAAATTAAATATCTAAAAACAATTCCTGTGTACACACAGAGCCATGTTTTCATATTAGTCAGAAAACGAAATTTCTTTGCCAATTTGAAAGCACACTTACTACTCTTTTGTTTGGCAAGTGATAAGTACTTTTACAATCTGACACATTTCTAATCCACTTTTCAGATTCTCAAAAAAGCACATGTCCAAACAGCTTTTTCAGACCAGCAACATGTGTAACCTGGGTGACTGACTACACTCCAGCAAGGGCAACCAGCCTTAGTGATGCTGAATGTATTTGCATTCCTGACTGCAACCTCAAACCCCACTCGGTTGTGAATACTGTGCATGATTCCACAGGATAAGCAGCTGGCTGTGTGCTAAGAGTCTGCTTCTGCAGAAAAATAGCTCCCCCTTTCCTACTTATGCAACTGTAAAATTACCAGAGCAATACGCAATAAATCTCTGCCTGTAATTCCTCTTTGCACACAGAGTCATGTTTTCATATTAGTCAGAAAACAAAATTTCTTTGCCAATTTGAAAGTACACTTACTACTCTTTTGTTTGGCAAGTGATAAGTACTTTTACAGACTGACACATTTCTAATCCACTTTTCAGATTCTCAAAAAAGCACATGTCCAAACAGCTTTTTCAGACCAGCAACATGTGTAACCTGGGTGACTGACTACACTCCAGCAAGGGCAACCAGCCTTAGTGATGCTGAATGTATTTGCATTACTGACTGCAACCTCAAACCCCACTCGCTTGTGAATACTGTGCATGATTCCACAGGATAAGCAGCTGGCTGTGTGCTAAGAGTCTGCTTCTGCACAAAAAAAATAGTTCCCCCTTTCCTACTAATGCAACTGTAAAATCACCAGAGCAATACGCAATAAATCTCTGCCTGTAATTCCTCTTTGCACACAGAGTCATGTTTTCATATTAGACAGAAAACGAAATTTCTTTGCCAATTTAAAAGCACACTTACTACTCTTTTGTTTGGCAAGTGATAAGTACTTTTACAATCTGACACATTTCTAATCCACTTTTCAGATTCTCAAAAAAGCACATGTCCAAAGAGCTTTTTCAGACCAGCAACATGTGTAACCTGGGTGACTGACTACACTCCAGCAAGGGCAACCAGCCTTAGTGATGCTGAATGTATTTGCATTACTGACTGCAACCTCAAACCCCACTCGGTTGTGAATACTGTGCATGATTCCACAGGATAAGCAGCTGGCTATGTGCTAAGAGTCTGCTTCTGCACAAAAAAAAATAGTTCCCCCTTTCCTACTAATGCAACTGTAAAATTACCAGAGCAATACGCAATAAATCTCTGCCTGTAATTCCTCTTTGCACACAGAGTCATGTTTTCATATTAGACAGAAAACGAAATTTCTTTGCCAATTTGAAAGCACACTTACTACTCTTTTTTTTGGCAAGTGATAAGTACTTTTACAATCTGACACATTTCTAATCCACTTTTCAGATTCTCAAAAAAGCACATGTCCAAACAGCTTTTTCAGACCAGCAACATGTGTAACCTGGGTGACTGACTACACTCCAGCAAGGGCAACCAGCCTTAGTGATGCTGAATGTATTTGCATTACTGACTGCAACCTCAAACCCCACTCGGTTGTGAATACTGTGCATGATTCCACAGGATAAGCAGCTGGCTGTGTGCTAAGAGTCTGCTTCTGCAGAAAAATAGCTCCCCCTTTCCATCTAATGCAAATGTAAAATCACCAGAGCAATACCAAACAGCTTTCTGAGACCAGCAACATGTGTAACCTAGGTGACTGACTACACTCCAGCAAGGGCAACCAGCCTTAGTGATGCTGAATGTATTTGCATTACTGACTGGAACCTCAAACCCTAAAAGTATTCCTTATTTATACCAGTACACCTTAATTTATGGTGAAAACATAGTCCATATTATTTTACATGTTCCTCACATTTAAATTTCTCCCAAAACACAAAATGATAAACACAACTTCAACAAAAGGAATTCCAATGCTATTATTCATTTCTTAATTTACCATATACATCCCCTCTCAAACTCTTAACTCACCTTTAAAATTAGTTAGTTGTGTTAGAAATGTGGCACTCAAACAGCAGATTATCAGAGCCAGGATCTCTGTTCTGTACACCTCTCTCCTCTCAGCAGAACCAGATAATGGCAAAGTTTCCCTCTCTTTTTCCACACATATACATGTTAGGTTCAAATCTCAGTGCTTCCCCCTTTTTTTCAAATGTATTCACACATTTCTATTGGTTGAAAACCAACCCTTTTCATAAAGTACCCTTCCCCCAACTTGACTTCAGCCTAGTACCCTTCCCCCAACTTGACTTCTGCCTGCTACCATAGCAACAGCTCATGGAACACTGCTGTCTACAGTCAGGTCAGAAGTTCGCCACACAATGTTTCATTTTCAATGAGCAGGAGTGCTTGACTTTTCAAACCTAACAGCAAATCCATACTAATGTTCTTTGGTAACACATTTTTCTGTACCAATACAAATCATGCTTCTATAAATTTACACACACAGCCTAGTTTTTAGTGTAGAATGGTATGAAACAGCCAATGAGTTCATTTTATTTTAAAAAAATATGTATGCCTCCATTTCCAAACTGTCTTTCATTTCTTTTTGCCATTCTTCTGAAAGACACCTCCTGAGTGCATCCAGATCTCCTTTGAAGATGTTCACAGTGTGGATTGTAGGTCACAGCTATGTCTTCTGGAGTGAAAAGTATGCAGAGAAAACAGGTATGGTGAGAGACCTTGCTTTGCCAAATGTAGACATTAAATGGATTGGTCAGAGAGGGTTAAAGTGGCACCAATTGATGCCATTGGTGAAATCCTTCATGCAAATCCAACACCCTGACCTCATAATAGTGCACTGTGGTGGCAATGACCTAGGCACTTTGACTGGGGTAGGTCTGGAAATGCTTATGAAGGAGACCTTTGCACAACTGTTTTCACTTTTCCCTAAAACTGCCTTTGTGTTTTCTAACATATGCCAAAGGCAAAAATGGAACTGGTCCAATCATTTTTGTCCACAGATTGACAAAGCAAGAAAGCACGTCAACAAATCTGTTTCTGCTTTCCTCCGTGACTATGGTATGGGTTCCATTTACCACAACAACTTGCGTTACGACATGCAAGACATTTATAGAGGAGATGGTGTACACTTCACTGATGAAGGGAACAGAGTCTTCCTCTTGAACCTTAGACTCTGCATCGGTACTTACTTGTAGGTACCACTAAAAAATCACAATAAACACAACGGCTCTTTTTAGAGCCCCCTAATATCTAAACACTTAAATCTGCATTTAATTTCATTTTTTTTTTTTTTTTACCGTACGCGTACGGTGAGCTTACCGTACGCGTACCCCGCGATTTTTTTTAAAATTAATAAATGTTTTTTTGTACTTTTCTGTCCTTCTTTGACCCCCTTTCAAATGTTAGGGGGTCTGTAACTCTCTTCCTTGCCCCCTTTTCAAGTTATCACCCTTTTTTTTCTGAGTGAAACACACAAAATGGCGGCCGCCGCTTCCTGGTTTCGACCGATTTGAATGTTTACTAAGATCTAACAGCCAATCAGAATCGCGCTCGCGCACGCCACCGTACGCGTACGGTAAGCGCACCGTAAGCGCACCGTAAGCTGGCTCAGATATATATATTGATTAAAAGGCTATTTTCTCAGAATCTACTGAACAGATTTACACCAAACCTACAAAAGGCACATCCTTGACCTGAGGACTACCTCTCTGCCAAATTTCAAGTAATTCTGTTCAGCCGTTCGGGCTGTAGCTTGGACTAAAGGTCCTATGGAAAAATGCATGGGGAAAACGCGTTTTGGGACCCTCCTTTTATCTCAGCCCCCACTTGACGAATCCCCCTGAGACTTTCAGGGTAGGAGCGGAGCGTAGCGCCCCATTAGTTTTGAAAATTTCGCGAGGATTCGTCGACCGGCGCCAAAGTTATTCCAAATAGAATGTTGCGGTTTTCCTATGGAAACAGGGTCCTAACTATAACTACCTACTGGCGACCGCCAAAAGGTAATATATATATATATATATATTCACTGACGACGTTATAGTTAGGAATTAGCATTTAAAAAACCTTTGAAATTCACAGAAAAAAACATAGGTTTTACAGACGTTATAGTTAGGAATTAGCATTTAAAAAACCTTTGAAATTCACTACAAAAAACACAGGTTTCAGGTGCATTATAGTTAGTTGGACATTTCACTCGTACAAAACCATAGAAATTCCCTCGTTATAGTTAGTTCAGCTAACTATAACTCGCGCGCCCGCAATGCACTGCTGATGATGTCATATATTACATCACTCATGACATGGTCAGTGACATAATTGATGACATCACTGATGACATCATTCATGTGATAATCTGATGCACATACTGATGCCCTAATATAAACTTTGATACCCCCATTCTAAAATGCAGACTACAATTTTTGAAACTATACACACAACAATGCCATATACTACATACCACTCACTGTTTTCTAGATCTACACACACATCCAGTCACTTATACATGTAGATACTCATCAATACAGTAGTATAATATGCACTCATATATCTATACATGCAGTCACACTCTGCCGCATATCCATAGAGTTACTCACACACCTAGTCAGTAATGCAAAGAATCAATCACATATCCATTTACTCATGTGTACAGTTATACACACCAAGTCGGTTATTTATAGACACACTATATCACTTATTTATCGAGATACTAACACATATTTACTGTCTTATACAATTACTGATACAAGCAGACACTCATTTATGAACAAACTCTTCAAAAAACTTACTCTCATGTATAGTCATTTATATACTCCAACACTCACATATAGTACCTTAAAACATATGTAGTTAGTCACACATATACCACTGAGACATTCATTCACTCACCAACAAACCCATACACACAGTAACTCATTCATACAGCCCTTCCCAGATACACTTTTGAATCCATACAACCAGTGAATCACCCACTCAGACATCTATGCACAGAGTCATACACCCCCACCCACCCACACAGACACTCAGGGGCGCATACAGATACTCAGACAACAAATCAATAACCCATATAGATACTCATGTAGCTATTCAGCAACCCATGCAGTTGCTTACACACCAACTGAGAGACTAATACAAACTTTCACACAGTGTAGTCACTAACCCATGCATTCTGTAAGACACGTTCAATCACTCACTTATACAGTCAGTCACGCACCTACTAAATCCCTTCAGGCAGTTGTAAATGCATTCATTCTTCAATACACCTTGTCGTAGATATATATGAAAAATATTGAAACTTTACAGAAACACACATTCACTGGATGATGTCATCAGTGATGTCATTTGAGATGTCATCAGTGATTTCATGAGTGATGTAACTGACCATGTATTGAGTGATGTAATATGTGATATCATCAGCAGTGCATTGCGGGCGCGCGAGTTATAGTTAGCTCAACTAACTATAACAGGCAAATTTCTCTGGTTTTATATGAGTCAAATGTCCTACTAACTATAACGTCCCTGAAACCTATGTTTTTTTTAGTGAATTTCAAAGGTTTTTTAAATGCTAATTCCTAACTATAACGTCTGTAAAACCTATGGTTTTTTCAGTGAATATATCTATATATATTCACTGAAAAAACCATAGGTTTCACACACGTTATAGTTAGCTGGACATTTCACTCGTACAAAACCAATGAAATTCCCCCGTTATAGTTAGTTCAGCTAACTATAACTCGCGCGCCCGCAATCCACTGCTGATGACGTCACATATTACATCACTCATGACATGGTCAGTGACATCACTCATGACATCACTGATAACATCTCAAATGACATCACTCATGACATCACTGATGACATCATCCATTGAGTATGTGTTTCTGAACAATTTTAATATGTTTAATATTTAAAGGGAAAGGCCTGTTGAAGAATATGTGGGTGTACAAGTGTGTAAATGGATGATTTTCTGTGGTGCGTAAGTGACTCTATAAGTGAGTCATTAAATGTATCTTACTGCAGACTTCTGACTAAACTGTGTAAATGTCTGTTTGTGTCTTTATGTTGGTGTATAAGTGGCTGCATGGTTTTGTGAATAGCTATATGAGTGTCTATATGAGTTATTGATTGCTTATCTGAGTATCTGTATGAGTTCCTGAGTGTTTGTGTGGGTAGGGTATGTGTGACTCTGTGACTAGATGAGTGAGTGGGTGATTCTATGGGTGCATGGTTTTAAGAGTGCATCTGTGATGGACTGTATGTATGAGTGAATGTATGTATGGGTGTGTTAGGGATTGAATGTATATCTCAGTGGTACATTTGTGAGTAACTACATATGTGAAAGGCAGTATATATGTGTGTAAGAGTATATAAGTGGGTAGATGTGAGAGTGTGTGATTATGACAGTGACTGTATGGATGATTGTGTGCTTGTATCAATGATTCTATAAGAGTGTAAAAATGTGTTACTATTTTTATGAGTAAGTGAATTTGAGTGTGTTTAACTGTATAGGTGAGTAAATTGGACTGTGTTTAATTACTTGTACGACTGACTAGGTGTGTCAGTACCTCAATGGTTGATTGGTGGTGTGTGAGTGTCTATATAAGTGTATAAATGCATATGATAGTCTTGTATGGAGTGACTGTAAATATGAGTGACTGTACAGGTGAATGAGTGGAGGTGTATGTAGACCTAACAGTTAATAAGTGGGTATGTAGTTATTGGTATTGGAGTTTGTATGGTTTTGAAATTGAACTCTGTAATTTTGAGTCGGTGTATCAAAGGTTATATTGGGGTGTGAGAAGATGCATGAATTTATCACATGGATGATGTCATCAGTGATGTCATGAGTGATGTCATTTGAGATGTCATCAGTGATGTCATGAGTGATGTCACTGACCATGTCATGAGTGATGTAATATGTGACGTCATCAGCAGTGGATTGTGGGCACGCGAGTTATAGTTAGCTGAACTAACTATAACGGGGGAATTTCATTGGTTTTGTACGAGTGAAATGTCCAGCTAACTATAACGTGTGTGAAACCTATGGTTTTTTCAGTGAATTTGCAAGGTTTTTTAAATGCTAATTCCTAACTATAACGTGTGTGAAACCTATGGTTTTTTCAGTGAATTTGCAAGGTTTTTTAAATGCTAATTCCTAACTATAACGTGTGTGAAACCTATGGTTTTTTCTGTGAATTTCAAAGGTTTTTTAAATGCAAATTTATGAATGTATTATTATATTATTTATTTATTTATTTCAATATGCTACCTATGTATATAATTATAGATTTACTGCATCCTGCAATATGGAATGGCTCACCTTTTTAAAATTTTTTTACATATAGTTGAACAGCATAGTTAATATCTTCTACAAACCTCTAAACATTGTTTTTTTTTTTTAAGGGTTTTTGACCGTGCGCGCACCGTACGGTACGCGTACGGTGCGCGCACGTGGTTTGCATGCGTACGTGCTCCGTGTGCGCATGCATACGTGATTTACGTACGCATGCGTACTTCGTCCGCGATGTGCTACGTACGCGCATGAGCGCATGCTCTTTTTGCGCATGCGCGCGTGCTCCGAATGCGCATGCGCGTGTGCTCCAAATGCGCATGCGCGCGTGCTCCAAATGCGCATGCGCGCATGCGTCGTACGCGCGTGCTCCGTACGCGCTTGCGCGCGTGCTCCGAATGTGCATGCGCGCATCTTACGTACGCGCATGCGTGCTTGTACCGTGCGCGCACCGTAAGCGTACGGTGCGCGCACGGTAAGTCATGTGATCAAGAAACAACACTTTTCATTGGTTTATAGTAGTTTCAGTTCCAGAAACTTCCAACACCACACCGACTCCCCTCATTATCTCTTCTGATTCCCTGGGATAAGGAGCTGAACTGTTTTTGTGATACAATGGCAGAGCAGCAGTCATCTTCTGGGAGTGAGCAGGAGACTCTTGTGAGACAGAGACAGAGGAAACCGAAAGATTCTTTTATCTGGCAATATTTTACATTTCCAGAGTTGCAGAAGAAAGTCAATGCTCCCAAAGTCACCTGCACTCTTTGTAGTTGTGTCTTATCCAGAGGAGATCCTAAAAAGAAATACTCTTTTATTATCTTCACTATGATCAGGCACGTTAGGGATGTACAACCTGTGGCTTATGCTCGAGCTGCTAGAGAAAACCCTCCTGCAGCTCAGCCGAGCACAGCCGCAGCAGCTCAGCCGAGTACATCATCGGCAGCTCAGCCGAGCACTTCATCTGCGGTGGCAGCTTCACCTTCTTCTGCTCCTCTGGACATTCACCCTCTGTTTAAGAGGGTGCATATACGATTATACGGTGCAATACGTATAATGCTCTTTTGCTTTGGGGGAGACCAGTATTCCCCTAATAGATATCAAGATACAGCAGAACACGTGCGGCACCCTATTATTTTTGCCATTCTTTCCTTCCTCTGTCCCTCAATTAACACAACGGCTCTTTTTAGAGCCACCTAACATCTAAACACTTTTTTTTTTAATCATTTTTTTATTTTTTTCCCGTGCGCGCACGTTGCGCGCACAGTACGCGCACCCCTTGTTTTTTTAAATAAAATAAAATGTTTTTTTCACCCTTCATGGTCCTTCAGGGACCTCCTGTCAAAAGGTAGGGGGTCAGGAACTCTGTACCCTGCCCCCTTTTCACGTTCTCCACCTTTTTTTTAAATGGAAACACACATTTCTTTTTTTTGCATATTTTAACCCTTTCTAAATGATTTCTACCCCCAACATGACTTCTGCCTGCTAGCATAGCATTAGATCATGTAACAGTTGTGTGTGTAGAGACGTCAGAAGTTCAGCACATAATGTTTCTAATCCAAAGAGCAACAGTACATTTCACAGATGAAGGGAACAGAGTCTTCCTCTTGATCTTTAGACACTGGATCGATACTTACTTATAGGTACCAAAAAACACTAAATTAACACAATAGCTCTTTTTAGAGCCAACCAACACCCAAACACTTAAACTTTTTTTTTAATTCTATTTTTTTAAAGATTTTTTTGTCGCATCTCTATGCTTCCCCTGTGCAGGCGTACAAACTGCAGCCATGCGCCAGGCTCCCTTGCACCATGGTACAATGGATGCCTGCGTGGTGGGGAGATTGTTCTTGTGCAGGAAGGGACACCTTCCTGCACAAAAACAATCACAAGAGGCTTTTTCCTCTTTCAATGCGTGCTGTAGAAAGGAGGACGCACTAAAAGAGGAAAAAATGAGGAGAAATAAAAACATTTCTCCTCGTTGTGCCTCGCAACACCACCTCTAGGGTGGCGTAGCATTCACACGCATCTCCAGAGTTACGATTTCTCGTAAACCTGGAGATGTGTCTAGTTCTTTGTGTGTTGCGTGGGAACACCCACAACAACACCCATGGAAAGCCCCTTCAACACACAGTGCTGCGTGTGAAGTGGCTGTATTTATGTGGAGAGGAAAAGTCACGCAGGGTGGCTTTTCCTCTCCTTGTAAATATAAAGGAGCTCCCTGCGCCACCAGTACGTTATGAAAAGTGACGTAGTGGTGGCGCAGAGGCCTTGTTAATCTTCCCCAGAGATGTAAAGGAAATTAAGGGTAAGACAGACAAAGGGAGAGAGACAGAAACAGAGACAGAGAGCAAGGAACTGAGAAGGAGTAAGGCAGTTAGAATGACTCAGACACATGGAGACAGGGAGAGATACATGGTTGAAAAAGTAGTGATGGAGGCAGTAAACCTAAGGGAGTAGTATAGAAGGAGTGAGGGAGTTACGAAAGAGCAGTAAAGGAAGAAGATAGAGAGAAGGGGAATGAGAAAAGCAGAGTGAGAAGAAGTGAAAAAAAGGGAGCATGAAAGTGAAGGGGTGAGAAACCTGACCAACAAAATAACTTAATTATAAATAAATGTTTTTTTTTAATTGCTAGAAAAAAGGATTACATTTCCTAAATTTTCTATCTCGATCTGAAAAAAAAGAAAAAAGTATTAATATTTAATACATTTTAGAATACAGTACACATATTTTCATATTTAACAAAGTAATGTTTTGCCCTTTTTTTGCTGTTTTCAGAATATATTGAATTTCACTGCAAATTGTGAAATCAGTTGCATTCATCACTTAACAGCGGGCAAAAAAATTAACAATCTGAAAGATTGTTTAAAAAAAGCCCTGAATCTCTTTTTAGTAAAACAAACCTTGATAGAAATGTAACATATATATTAAAAATATCATCTAAGAAAAATAACTATTTCCAATAAATAACGTCTGTAAATCTTGTTGCTTAAGCTCAGACACCAAAAAAATATCTGTCAAAGAAGTCCACAATAGAAATTTTTACCTTTCCATGAGGCCAAATGGTAATTTTAAAATTCTTTTTTGGTGAAATATCCAATGTTAATCCTATAAAATCGAAATAATGGTTTCTTCAGATACTGCAATTTGTATCTAAAATTTTGTTGTTAGAAAAATTAAGTAGGAATTTGGTAATTCTGCAGGCAAACGTTGCTTGAAAATCAATTGAGAATCATTACACAGTGTCCAGCCTTTTTCACATTTTAGATAAACTGTGTAATGACCAGAAGTTATAGAAGATCCATCATGGAAAATTATTGCAACTGCAACAAAAGTTTTTCCTGATATTGATAATTGATGTCCTGTAAACTTCTTTATTAAAGTGTCCAATTTTGTTCCATCAGCTCTACAACGTTGCATCATTAAAATTACATACTGTCCATATTTCTTTAAAAATAATGTTGATAACATGTCTGATTTACATTGAGAACATTCCATGTTGTGATTTGCATCTTTAACTAATTTACTAAAAGTCACTGATTTACTCTCTGGTAATGTTAAATATACGAACCTTTCAGAATCAACATTAGAGCTGCATGTGTTCAAACAGTTTTCACAACTATGTTCCCATTTATAAGAGAGACCAAACATATTTTCTATTTCTACCCCTTCATCTTCCAGTACCATAAGCATATACATTAAGAATTCCTGTGCATCTTGCTGGACATTTTGAGTAAACTATGTACATCCTGAACATACATCTAAAAGATTTCTAACATCAGAAGCACTTTCTATTTTAGTTTTATCATTACTCAGCTTCTCATAAATAAAACTCAGCAGCGAACAGAATCTTTTTCATGATTTAGTATTACCTGCTCTTGTAAACTTTCAAGATAAAATACAACATTCAGCACTACATTAGCGTAGCAGTTGACACCAGAGCTATTTTCAAAATGACATCCAACAACCTCTTCAACATTGTCCTTTTTCTTTTTGTTTGCAATCACATCACTCTCCTTTTGTTTTCTCTTCTGTACATCCTCATTACAGATATTCCCAATTCTCCTTTTCTGACAAACAACACGTTTTTCAAACACAGGATACTGACCTAAATGAGGAGCATAGCTTCTTCCTCATCTATTATATTCCTTTACACAGTTTGCATCAGCACTAACTTTTGACTCATCAAAGTCTATCATGAATAAACCAGATATTTTTTTCACGCGTGACAAAGCAACATATGCCATACCTTCTTTAAACACAGTAGATCCAATGTTTACAAAAGCACTATCTACAGTTAATCCTTGAGATTTGTGAATAGTTACAGCATATGCTAGAGAAAATGGAAACTGCTTCCTACGTACATATAAGTCTTTCACAAGCAAGAAACGAACTGAACAACGACAAATGTCTTTAACCTCTTCAATCTGATCTAATTTTAGTTTTAAAAATTTAATTCCATCTTTTTTCTGGTAATTAACAAAACCCACAACTTTACCCATAGCTCCATTCACTAAACCTTTTTCTACATCCAAATTAAGTCTTAAAATTACTCGACAGTTCATACATACATAAAGATTTTTTTCTAAACCAGCTGTTTTCGATATGTTTTTCTCTAGAGAATCCAATTTAGTTGTCAATTTGCTTGTCAATATAATAGTTATTCCTTCATGTTGTATTTTATCCACAGCTTCCAGTTTTACAATCTCTTCATTTTCCAATTTCAAAAGTTGTGGATTGAATATAGAGCATTCATGTAGTGTTGGCATTAAGCAGATTACAGTTAATGCTAAGGGTGTAGCGATACTTGCTAAAAGGGGATTATTGAAGGTCAAGAAGTATAAAGTCGATAATTTGGGACGCTGGGTAATGATGGAGGTAGTGGTTTCTCAGCAAGTTATCACATTATGTTCAATATATGGCCCAAATTTGGATGACCCAGGTATTTTTCAACTGATTAACACAGAATTAGCATTATATCCACATCCTATGATTGTTTGTGGTGACTTAAATATCCATCTTCACTCGCAGGTAAATTTAAGGATAGCTGAATCCTATTTTGGTAGGAAGCCGCGAGGTTTTAGGAGCTTGCAGGCGTTGGTCCAGGACCAAGGGTTATATGACGTGTGGGCGGAACTTAATCCAGGTCAAGACGGCTATACATATTTTTCTGCCCCACATGGGAAGATGGCACGGTTAGATTATTTTTTGGTTTCTGGTGCTGTTTTACCGAGAGCTTCAATTAAGATACTTCCTAAAATTATATCGGATCATAATCCGGTAGTCCTGGAGTTCGACTGTATGGGTTTAATGGCTAGGACCACAAAATGGACATTTGACAGAAAGCTTTTGCTTAATGAGGATTACTGTATCTGGATGGACAAATGGATCCCTGAATTTATCCAGGCGAACATAGGGTCAGCTAGGATAGATATTGTCTGGGACGCATTAAAGACGGGGATAAGAGGGGAGACACTAAAGTTTGCTGCAAGGAAACGTAAAACAGAGCGTCTAAGGGCTATAGATGACTTAGCGGCTCTCTCTCGGCTGGAGCAAAAATTAGTTCAAGAAATAAATTGTGTAGGTAGGGGTAAGGAGGTTCAGGCTGAAGTTGCTGCCTGTCGGGCGAAAATATATCAAGGCTATGCGGATGTGGCTGCTGCCAATTATCAAATACATAGGAGTGAGCTTTATGAGTACGAAGAAAGGGTCGGGAAAGTTCTCGCTAACAGATTACGCCAAAAAGAGGTCCCTTCTAGGATAGCTAAGATTAAAGATGTCGATGGGAAATTGGTGGAGACCCCCTCTTTGATTCAAGATGCTTTTAAAAAATATTATGAAAAATTGTATACGCCAGAACCAGTCGCAAGTGCAGAGAGGTATCTAGCGGGAAAGGTTTGCTTGGGGTTAAAGGAACAGGATAAAGATGCACTGTCGGAGGGGGTCTCTTTGGAGGAGATCGAAACTGCTATGCTGTCGTTAGCATCAGGGAAGGCAATGGGATCGGACTCGATCCCTTTAGAGTTTTATATAAAATTTAGGAAGACGCTAGAGGGGATAATGACTTCAGTATTTCAAGCGGCGTTTGTCGGGGTCCCCCCGGCTTCTTGGTCTCAAACAGTGATAGTAGTTTTTTAAAAAAAGGGAAAGGATCCCCAGGAGCTTTCTTCATACTGACCGATCTCTTTAATAAATGCTGAGAATAAAATCTATTCGAAATGTCTGGCAAGGAGACCGGGGGAAGTTATTGGCCCTCTAGTCTCATTACAACAACATGGGTTTATCGCTGGGAGGGGGACCACGGACCACGTTAGGCGACTTATCTCCGTATTTGATTGGGCCCAGGCGATGGGTGTCCCTGTTGGGGTGGCCCTGTTGGATGCCGAAAAGGCATTCGACAGGGTCTCCAGGGAATTTTTATGGGCAGTAATGAGGTGGAAGTCATTCCCTAACGGGTATATACGGGCAATACAGTCGATGTATTCCACCCCGAGTGCAATAGTTCGTCTGGGGGGAGAGGAGTCACAGAGCTTTTTGGTTAACAGGGGCACTCGGCAGGGGTGCCCCTGTTCCCCACTTCTGTTTGCTTTATTCATAGACCCCCTTATTGAAAGTTTAAAGTCTGACATGGAAATTCTACCGGTAACTACGAGGCTATATTCAGTTAAAGTCTTAGCATACGCTGACGATCTTGCGGTTTTGTCATCAGATATGAATAGAGCTATGCCGAGAATCGAGGCTATAACTGAGAATTTCGGCGCAGTGTCCGGCTATAAATTAAACTTGGAGAAGACTCAAGTGTTGCATTCAGAGGTCGGACTGCCACTGGAGGTCGAGGTGGGGGTGGTTACAGAGGCAACATATTTGGGTATAATTATCTCACCTCAAACCCAAAATATTCCAAGGATCAATGTGGAGCCGATACTCGCTTCCTCAAATAAAACCTTGGAGTGAATAAATCGGTTGCTTCTTTCTTTATATGGAAGGGGCAACGTTTTGAAAATGTCCATTTTCCCTAAGCTTTTATATTTGTTTCGGGCCATTCCAATTTTTTTTCCGAATGTTTTATTTTGTAGAATAGAACGAATGTGCTCACGCTTCCTTTGGGGCTACAGCCGCTCTAGAAGGGCAATTAAATGGCTTTACTTGCCAGTGGAACGTGGTGGTCTGGCTCTCCCAAATTTTTATTTATATTACTCGGCCTCGTTATTTCAATTAATGGGTGTCTTGATTTGGGGTAAGACGGCAGTTTTGGACCCTGCCTTCTCCCCATCTATATATGAGTGGTGCTTGGGAGAATCAGCACAAGGGTTACTCTTAAAAGTGTTGGAGCCAAGCTACTACAAAAAGACCAGGTTCAAATTATCCAGGTGGCTTATTTAGTCTGGAAGAGGTTGCGCAAACAGCTATCTATCCCTAGTATCATATGGTATACACCCTTGGATTCGTCCGTGGTATTTCAGGATTCGGTTATGCGTAGGTGGTCACAGCTTGGTATTAGGTCAGTTGGAGATTTGCTGGAGCAGGGTGAGATGATATCTTTTTTAATATTGCAAGACAGATTTGGGGTTGGAAAGGCTGATTTTTTCAAATATTTGCAATCAAGAAGCTTCCTACAGGCCGCAATTGCGGGGGGGAAATGTCAGCCCCGACAGATCCGTATTTTGGATTTAATAAAAGGGAAATGCTAAATAGGGCAAATATACATGGAACTTATGTTAATACAATCCGATGATCTGGCCAGGCAGGAAGCAATATGGGAGGAGAAAGTGCCGGTAACTAATCTGGATTTACAGCTGGTAATGCGAACTGCCAGCTCTATTTTGCTTTCTGGCAGTCTTAGAAGCCAATCATATATGGCTATGTTTAATCTGTACTACACGCCGGCAAAGATAGCAAAGTGGAAGGTTGGGAGGGGGACTAACTGTTCAAGATGTGGATTTTATGCAGCAGATTCGCTGCATATGTTTTTTTCTTGTCCTGCCCTCCAGCCACTTTTTCTGGATATTGAACGATTTTTGTTACAATCTTTGGGAATACCTATTTCTGTTACAGCTTCTCTGGTTTTGTTTGGAATAGAATTCAGCACAGATGTGGGCAGGCAAGCGGCATCTTACAGAGGCTTTAAGTTTATTTGTATGTCAGTTTTGAGGTTATGTATAACATCTCAGTGGCTGGATCCTGAGCCCCCGTCTTTTATAAGTTGGAGGGCCAAACTTATTTCTATATATAATACGGAATCTGCATTATATAAATTAAAAGGTATTGCAAAAAAAAAATTGGGGTTGTCAATATGGGAGCCGAATCAGAACCTGGGTACAGCAATGATATTTAGTAATGTATTATTGTTTTTTTGTTTGTTTTTTTGTTGAGAAACTATAGATGTGTATATTCTGATTTTCCTCTGTTTTCTATTCTTTGTTATACATAGTGGTCTGTCAATAATTTAGTGTGTCCTTGCTGAATCGATAAAAAACTCAATACAAAAAAATAAAAAAAAGCAGATTACGTTTTTTTGTCCAGCAATTTTCTTGTATATTTTCTCTGGAACAATTTGTTCTGTTGGAAACAAATTACATAGCAATCGACTCTGTAAAGCTTTTCTGCCATGTTCTGTGAGTAGTCCAATTCTGATATCTTTGAGAATACTTGCATAATCATCATCATTTGCTTGCCGCATATTGGTAATGAGTTCTTTATACTCAAAGTATGTCCAAATATTCACATTACCTATACTTCCTAATGACTTTTTCGTGTCTTCATGCGTAAGAGTATGAAATACTGGTTGTCCTTTAACTGGAGTGAGCTGCAGTAGATCCCCAAAAACTATAACATGTTTTCCTCCAAATAGCACGTCATAGTTTGTCTTTAGAATTTGCTGCATTCTTAAATGCACAAAGGCAAGCATTACGTTTGATACCATGCTTACCTCATCAATAATGGGAACTTTCATTTTTTTCAATACTCTTGCAACTTCAAAACATGCTTCTCCTGTTAGCTTGTGGTATTGTATTTTGTTCTCATGCTCTACTGGTAACATTAGCAAATGATGGAGGGTAATTCCTTTTATGTTATATGCTGCTAACCCAGTTGGAGCAGTAACAACACAAGACAAAGTTAAATCAGTTTTTTTCTGTAGGTAGCTTCTAATTACCTTAATCAAGAAACTTTTTCCAGTTCCAGCTTGTCCACTCACATACATTCTGATTGGTTCAAATGATGTGCATGAGCACTCTTTATTTTCATGTAGTAATCCATGATCAATTTGTTTTGTGACTTCCTCATAAATTTGTTGTTGTTCATCATTCAGTTGCTGTTCCAAACTTGGTAAGTTTATTAAATCTTCCTGAGCTTGATTCATAGCTGTTTCCACTTCAGTCATGGCTATTGCAGCTTCATTTTCTACGATTGGTTGTCCTAAGGGATCTTGACTGAGCGTCCCAGATCTTTGACTGTCTTGAGAACTGTCTCTAGCTACTTTAGCTGCAATTGTTGCTTCTTGTTCAATTTCTTCATTTAACATTTGTACATAAGTTGTGAAAGTACTGCATTCTATGGTATCTTTGCATGCATTAAAGGAATCTTCATAGCTTTGAAAATGTCCAAGTAATTCATCCTCTGAGCGCCATGGTTTAAACAACTGTAAAAGTGCTAAGTGGTAAAATTCCTTCTTATCAGTAGTGTCGCAACTCAGCTTTCTGTGATTAATTAAACTTCCTTTTGTTTGTTTTACCAAACATCCTTCCTCACCAATGACTTTATATTTTCCATTGTTGATGTCTTCTGTGGCATTCCGTTTATAAATGTAGTTCTGCAGCACTTCATAGAGACACATGTTCTCAACATGATAACTTCTCTTTGGGTAATATGTGTCCAACATGTTCGTTCTCAAAATGTCTGTACTTTCAGGTTCGTGGTCTGCTAAATATTTAATTTCTCGAATAGATTTCAGTACCCGATTTCGCATTCCTGCAAGTCCTAAACTTACCCAAATTATTCTTCTGGATTTGGAGTACAGACTTGCAGATGATAACCTATCTGAGCATTCGTAAGAGCCAATTTCTCGATGCGATAACATCTTTAAACTGAAACTGTATAGCTTTTTACTGACAGTCTTCTCGTGAGAAATCTCTTCCCACATTTCTTTCAATTCCTTTTTCTCAGATTTAGTGATGTAAGATGTGACATACCGAGCAACAGCAATAGAATTGTCAGCTACATACTGAATATCCATGTTAGCATTCCACATGGATAAAATGACTGGGTTGTAGTCATTTATATATTTTGACTCTTCTTTTCTTCGTAGGTTGTAGGTATTCTTAGGTGATTTTCTTGTAATAGTATGTCGCACAGCTGACATAAAACTGTTTACTCTTCCTTTTGAAAGAACAGGTCGTGGAAATCCAAATCGACATTTTATGTAGAATTTATCTTTACTCTTGTACTTTCGTCGACAGTATTTTCCACACCGATGACTTTGGAAACGTAAAAGTTGCTCTTTTAAATGTTTTTCTTCTGTGCTTTTAGGTATAGCACATGTTGCATATCCTTCAATGAAAGATTAAACTGCATCATCAGAATTTTTTCCAAATTTTTGGGCATCCTTGATCCACAACAGCATATGAATATGAGGAGCACCTCTTGCTTGGTACTCTTTTCTCCAAAAGAAATCCACAACTTCTCCAAGAGGTGGATTTTTTTATTGCAGATGAAGGACATCATAGCCTCAAATCTATGATTGAAATATCTGCAAACATTAACCGGATCCAATGAGCACAATTCTCCTGCTGTCTTGTATTGTATGTTTTCAATATTTGAATTTGCCTCTCGAAGAAAATCCAGTAAATCATCCCAAGCGTACTCTGCACAGCTTAGGGTAAGGAACCATGTAGGAGTTCCTAAATTCCGTAACATACATTTCAATTCTCCATGGCGTCGGTACCAATATTCATTAGTCCCACGCTGACAAGCCATTAGATTAATCAATTGAGATTCCAAATGATCATCTCGCTGTTGCACTTTGTTCAGAAAATCCTTTGCAGACACATTATGTAGATGTACTCCAGTTTTCAAAATGTGATTTACTGCATAAGATAGTGCTGATAAGTCACTTTCAAATAAAAGATGGAACAAATAAGCAATACTTTGACAAAATCTTGGATCTTCTACATATAATCTTGTAGTCCGATACTCAGAAGCAGGAATCTGTACTGGACGTTCATCATATCGTCCACCTTTTCCTGTAGGAAACAGCTGGGGAAAACAACGAGCTTCCAAGCTCTCCTCCCATACACTCACGGGAGTTCCTTTTGCTTTTTTCATCTGAAAGAGATCAATAGTGTTTCCCATAACTTCTTTAGAATGAAGAGGATGTATGCTGAAATGTTCATAAATTTCTTCTTCTTTTGACTTATCCACTTTTTCAATTTGCCCAGTTGGTATTCCTGTGTCTGCTAGTAAATCTTCTTCATCTTCATCCATATAAATTGATTCATACCATTTATTATTTCTTTTCAAATATAAATTTGCTCTTTGTACTTTTCGTACATCCACCAGCTCCTGCCAAATTTTCTTATTCTTTGTAGGTACACCATTAACCAGAATAACTAATGGTTCAGTTTCAAAACTAGCTGCATCAATTGTTTCAATATTTTTTTTCAAATCTAATGGCAAATAGACAACTCTTCCTTTTAAACCTCTTTGTAAATCTGTAGGAGATAATTTGCCTGTTTTGGGCTCCATACGAACTATAGTCTGAAACGGATGCACACATTGAATGAGTATAGACTCATACGTATTTAAATCACTAAGTTCTGCAGGAATATCAACCAATTCTAAATTATTATGTACAGCTCTAGCAGGCATTTTATTTACTTCTAACTTGTTATAACAGTATTTACAAATACGCTGATCTTCACCTAAATCAAAACAATTTTCCAGAAATAAATATGTAGCAAAATCCTTCGACTTACAATTATTTTCTTTTTCACTTTTTTTATAGAGATCAACCTTCCATGTTTGACTTTTGTAATGGCTTCTCCGGCAACAAATACAAGTAATATTTGGTCTTTCATTAGAGATGATAGTCAATTTTGTCATTTAATCTTCAAATGTTTTACTAACAGTGGGTTCTACATTCTCTTCCACATTTTCTTCAATAACTGTGTCATTTCCTGCACTTTCTTGCTCTGGATCAAAGTAACAAAACTCAATATCCTCACAAACCTTCTTCACATCTGTTACAGATCCACGGAACAGAGCACTATTCAACTCATGTAAATTTAGTGCTGGACTTTTAGCAAACTACAATCTTCTCACAAACTTTCTCATTTCAGTATGATGAACTGCCAGCATCCTAAAATGGTGAAAAACACTTTGACAAACTTTCCTAGAAAGACAAGCCAGAGAATGTCCTTGCAAACCAGTATTCTCTCTCACTCTGCATGGATCTAGTCTTTGAAGCACCTTAATCTTCTGTTTAACACTTTTTTTTACTTTATTCTCTTAGAAAGTCAAGAAATTTATCAATAGATTCCTGTCGTACAGTACAAATACTACTACAATTCCAAGTGTACACTGGGGCTTTAGGACGTCTCCCCATAACCTCATCAGCTAACACTTCTTCCTCATTTCTTGGAACCATTTTCTCCTTTTCCATTACACAACCATTCTTTACTTCATATGCTCGACCACTGGTGTCAACTGCATGCAGCAAACTATTACTTTGAAGATAACTCTCTTCATTAAAAAATGGTTCAGTACTTGAACTATGCTTCCATTCTCCTAAGAACACTTTACAAAAGTTTTTTTTTTCACTTCTCTTTTTCTTTTTCTTTTTGACTTCATTACATTCACTAATTTATCTAATGTACGGATCCTGTTCAAAATTAAAATGAATAGCTTCCTTTTTAACTCCAAAGCCTTGGCAACAATTGTTTCAATATGTTTCTTTTTCTTATAAAATTTGGCTTTCTTCCTATATTTTTTCACAACCTTTAGCAAATTGAACATCACTCTTCTCTCAAACATTTTATACAAATGTTTTTAAAATCTATTTTTCTTTTTAAGTCATTCTTTCTTACTTCTGTTTGTACATTAGCATTTAATATATTCTGTCGATTGTCTTGTTGTTTTCTACTTGAAACACTATTTCCAGTGGATATATTTTTGACATTTTTTTCTTTGCTTGAGGATATTTTTAAAAAAAATCCTTAGTCTGCTTACCAGAAGGCTTTTTCTGTTTTCCAACATGAGGTTCTTCAACTAATTGTTTTTGTCCAATTGTCTTCAAATATAGATGTTGTTGCTGTTCTTTTCTCTTTCTTGATTTTATAGGCATCTTTAATTTATTTCAGTCTTGTTCAGCAATACCTGAAGGAAACTAAAAAAAAAATACCTTTATGTAATTTATATATATTACTATATTTTTTATGAGCTTTTCAAAACATATCATATGAGCTATCCCTTTCCTACGACTGCAAGTCTTACACAATAAAAGCTACACAAATTAAATCTCTGACAACAATTCCTGTGTGCACATAGACTCATGGTGTGATTCTAGGCAGAAAACAATATTTGATTGGCAATTTCAAAGCATATTTACTACTGTGGTTGAGCAAGTGATAATTACTGTAAGAGCCTGACACATTTTCCTTATAGTTTAGAGAGGCAGAAAAGAGCACATGTCCTAACTGCTACTTGAGAGCATGAGCATGTGGAACCTGAGTGAGTGATTAGACTAGAGCAAAGGAAATGAGCCTTGGTGATGTTGAATGTCGTAGCGTTACACACTACTATCTAAAATACCACACAGTGCTGAATACTTAGCATGGGAGTGCAGGAGAAGTTACTGCCTGTGTGATAAGAGCGTGCTTCTGGAGACTGTGTATTGTCATGTGCAAGAGAGATCTGCATGGACGCTTCCACAACTGTATGAAGACTGCAGAGATGTATGTAAGGGTACATGTGGGGTAAGGGTTAATTGCAGTTTTGAACATGTGGGATCTACCTCACCCATGGCAGGAGTGGAAGGAAAATCTACCCTGTTGTTTTTAAATGTGTTAGCATTTGCCTCTCATTTGTGAGATAGTGATTTCTGCTGAATGCAAACCATCACAGTTCAAGAAAACAAGCTGCCCCTTTCCTACGAATGCAAGTCTTACAGAACCAGACCAACACAAATTAAATCTCTGACAACAAATTCCTGTGTGCACACAGACTCATGGTGTGATTCTAGGCAGAAAACACTTTTTCATTTGCAATTTCAAAGCACATTTACAGCTGTGGTTTTGCAAGTGATAATTACTGTAAGAGCCTGACACATTTTCCTTATAGTTTAGAGAGGCAGAAAAGAGCACATGTCCTAACAGCTACTTGAGAGCATGAGCATGTGGAACCTGGGTGAGTGATTAGACTAGAGCAAAGGAAATGAGCCTTGGTGACATTGAATGTGTTAGCGTTACACACTGCTATCTGAAATACCACACAGTGCTGAATACTTAGCATGGGAGTGCAGAAGAAGCTACTGCCTGTGTGATAAGAGCGTGCTTCTGGAGACTGTGTATTGTCAGGAGCAAGAGAGATCTGCATGGACGCTTGCAGAACTACATGAAGACTGCACAGATGTATGTAAGAGTACATGTGGGGTAAGGGTTAATTGCAGTTTTGAACATGTAGGATCTATCTCACCCATGGCAGGAGTTGAAAGAAAATCTACCCTGTTGTTTTCAAATGTGTTAGCATTTGCCTCTTATTTGTGAGATAGTGATTTCTGCTGACTGCAAACCATCACAGTTCAAGAAAACAAGCTGCCCATTTCCTACTAATGCAAGTCTTACAGAACCAGACCAACATGAATTAAATCTCTGACAACAAATTCCTGTGTGCACACAGACTCATGGTGTGATTCTAGGCAGAAAACGATTTTTGATTGTCAATTTCAAAGCACATTTACCGCTGTGGTTTTGCAAGTGATAATTACTGTAAGAGCCTGACACATTTTCCTTATAGTTTAGAGAGGCAGAAAAGAGCACATGTCCTAACAGCTACTTGAGAGCATGAGCATGTGGAACCTGGGTGGGTGATTAGACTACAGCAAAGAAAATGAGCCTTGGTGACATTGAATGTGTTAGCGTTACACACTGCTATCTGAAATACCACACAGTGCTGAATACTTAGCATGGGAGTGCAGAAGAAGCTACTGCCTGTGTGATAAGAGCGTGCTTCTGGAGACTGTGTATTGTCAGGTGCAAGAGAGATCTGCATGGACGATTGCAGAACTGCATGAAGACTGCACAGATGTATGTAAGAGTACATGTGGGGTAAGGGTTAATTGCAGTTTTTTGTTTTTTTAAAAATCTTTTTATTAACATTTTCACTTCCAACCATTACTGCATTACCATATCGTTCTTCACAACGCACATTACATCTTTTCCTGTTACATCTGTATTCTACATTAAGGACCTCTGTCAGGTTCTTCAGTACAGTGACACCCGTCTCTTTTATCGCACCCCAACATCCCTCTTCAGAGCTCTCCATACGCACCCCTACTAGTCGGAATTGTCTGATTGGGAGTCGTCCTGCGGAGGATCGCAGATGTTGCCCCGATATAGATTCCACTTCCCCCATATCTTAGTCCATTTTTTGGGGCAGCATCTGTGTATGTATACCGATTTTTCGGTGACCATCAGTTCATCCATACCATTACACCATTTTCGGAGTGTCGGGGCTTGCCTGGCCCCCCACTGCTGCGCAATATCCCTTTTTGCTAAGGCCATCCCTAGTGCAACCCAGGTTTGTACTGTCTGAGTAATGTCAGCTGCTTCCCAGACATTCAGGATGCATCCCCGCGGTTCAGGAACCAGTGTTACACCTGCCACCTGCGCCACTGTGCGCACTATTGCTTTCCAATAGTTCTGGATGGCGACACAGTGCCATAGTATGTGCCAGAACGTGCCCTGTTCCTCGCACTGTCTAACGCAAAGCGGTGTATCGGCTCTGTGTAATTTATGCAGTAGCGTCCGTGTGTAGTAGGTGCGATGCAGTATCTTCAGTTGTATCAGTTTAAATCGGGCCGAAATCGCCACCTCCCTGGGGGATGCCAACGCTTCCTGCCAATCCGCCTCATCCAGCTCCCCCACGTCAGTCTCCCATCTAGCTTCTAGAGTTTGCGTAGGGTCTGGCTGGTTATTTATGATTTTTTTGTATGTGAGTGATATTGCTTTCTTCGTCATATGATCAGTAAGGAGCCTGTCCTCGAGGGGTGAGGACTCCGGCAATTTTGTGCCTTGTGGTATGTGTGCTGTTAATGCATGCCTTATCTGCAAGTATCTGAACTTCTCCGAGTCAGCCAATCCATAGCTCTCTTGCAGCTGCGTGAATGTAATGATCTCCCCCTTTTTCCACAGGTCCCCCACCCTCGAAATACCGATCAGGTCCCATTGTCGGAAACCCTTCGTGTTCTTGAGCCTCCCTAGTTTGTTGGTATCCCAGAGTGGTGTCGCCTGCGTGATGACTCCTTCCCACCCCAAAGCCCTCTGGACTTCATGCCAGATCCGGATTGTATGGGCTGTTGGTCCTATGAGATGTTTGTGTTGATTGGTGTTATACAATATTCCCATAAGATTGTCTGCACCCAGCAAATGCCTATCCATGCGATAGGCCGGGTCTGCCTGATCCGCATGGAGCCATTGGTTAATTACTGACAGGTGTGAGACCCAGTAATAGACCCTAATGTTGGGGAGCGCTATTCCTCCGTCATACCAACCCTTCACTAGTTTGTGCATCGCGATACGCGTCGCCTTGCCATCCCACAGCAGCTTGTTAAGCTCATTATTTATCTCCCTGAAGTACGAAATGGTGTGTTTTGCAGGGCGTACAGGAACCTCGGGAGTGCCATCATTTTAAAGAGGGCCGCCCTGCCCAAGAGGGTAAGCGGCAGTGCACGCCAGCCCTGCACATCTCTGCGGAAACGCTCCAGAGGTTTCTTAAGATTTTCAGCTATGAAGTGGGAGCCGTGCGCCGTGACATATATGCCCAAATACTTGAACCCATCAGACACTATCTTGGCAGCACAGTTTCGCGGGAGTCGAGGCTGGTCGCCTGAGAGTACATAGATATGCGATTTCGTCCAGTTTATTGTATACCCTGAAACCCGGCCGAACGCCGCACAGATATCCATGAGGCAGTTGAGCGAACGGGTCGGCGAGGCCAGATAGAGGAGCATGTCGTCTGCGTAGAGCGATACTCTGTCCTCCCATCCCGGCGCCCACCTGAGCCCACGGATCACTTGATCTTGGCGTATCCACGCCGTCAAGGGTTCCAGCACCAATGCGAAGAGAAGCGGCGACAACGGACATCCCTGCCGCGTCCCCTTGGCCAGGGGGAAGGTGCCTGAGATTCTCCCATTGGCCACCACTTGTGCCATTGGTTTCGTATATAGTAGCTCCACCCATTTTATGAATTTTGGCCCAAACCCCAAATGGTGAAGTACCGCGAATAAAAATGGCCATTCCACCATATCAAACGTCATTTGTGCGTCTAAGGACAGGATTATAGTATCTTCTTGAATTAGTGATTTGCGGGCCATGACACTATGCACTCGCCGCAGATTTAGCGCCCTATTTCGGTGCGGCATGAACCCTGATTGATCCGGGTGAACCACCGCCCCCAAATAAGGCTGAAGCCACGTTGCCAGCACCTTGGCTAGGATCTTTGCTTCTGGGTTGATCAGGGATATGGGTCTGTATGACATGCAACTTTGTCGGTTTACCCGGTTTGTGTATTGCTACTATCGTAGCCAGGCGCTGGTCCCCGGGAAGTTCCCCCTTCTTTAAGCTATCGTTATACATGTTCAATAAGTGGGGTGTAAGGACCATAGCCAAGTGTCTAAAGAGTTCCACCGGGATACCATTAGGCCCCAGGGCTTTACCTGTGTGGAGCGCGAGTATCGCCAGAGTCGTTTCTGCCTGCGTAATATCGGCCTCAAGCGCGTGCACTGCCGTTGGAGCCAGCGTTGGCATTTGGATGTCGCGGAGGAAGGCTCTGTTATCGTCTATGGTGGCCGTGGCCGTCGGCGTATAGATACGTTCATAATGTGCCGCTAGTTCCTCCACTATTGCCTGGGGGTCTGTGATTGCCGCGCCAGTTGTCGTGGCCAGCTCTGCTATCCACCTATTAGCTTTGTCTTTTTTGTCTAACCAGGCCAGTAATTTGCCTGCCTTGTCCCCTTGCTCGTACACTGTGTGCTTTGTCCTCTGAAGTCTAGATTTTGCCTCCTCCCATACAAATGTCCTGTATTCTTGTTGTGCCAGCTGCAGGCCGTGCGTGGTGGCAGCCGTCACGTCAGCGGCATGTTCCGTCTCTGCCCTTTGCAAATTCTCTTCTAACAGATGGAGTTGTTGGCGTTGGCGCTTCTTGTGGTGTGACACGGATGATATGGCCTGGCCCCGCAGGACCGCTTTATAGGCTTCCCAGAGCACCGCTGGTGACTCCACTGTGTGTGCATTCTCATTGAAGTAACGCTTTGTGGTGGTGACCAATGATTTCTTGATCTCTTTGACTGTTAAATAATATGGGTAAACCGGGAAGAGCCTATGCCTGTCGGGGATGCCTGGGGAGCAGGTGAGCAGTACCGGGGAGTGGACTGATATTCCCCTGGGCAAGTGCGCCACCTCAGCTATCTGTTCCAGCCCCAGCAGCTGGGTAAAAATGTGGTCTATCCGTGACTCGCTATTATGCACTCCTGAGTGGAAGGTGTATTGCCTATCTTGTGGGAATTTCGCCCTCCAGGTGTCCGTTAGGCCTATCGTGTCTATGAAATCTCTAAGTTTGGAACTGGAGCTGCTGGGACCTCTGGGGGGACGCCTATCCATGGTCGCGTCAATCACAGCGTTAAAATCCCCCCCTATAATCGTCGCTCCTGGCGGAAGCGAAAGCAGGAATGTTCCGAGGTCTGGGAGCGCAGAACTATGCAATGCCGGCGGGATATACACTGAAACAAAATTGTATCGTCTCCCCTCCCACTGGCCCGCCAGTGCCACGAATCTGCCCTGCGCGTCGGTCCATGTCTGTTGTATTACCAGTGGACAGCGCTTGTTAATCAGTATTCCTACACCCCTGGATCCAGAGGTGAACTCCGAATGGACTCCCATGTTATATCTCCATCTATCTAGGGCTTTACACGTGGAACCTACCAAGGGCGATTCTTGTAATAGCGCCACCGCCGGTCCTTTTCGTTTACTGTACTGGAGTACCAGCCCCCGCTTTATCTTGTCCCCCAACCCGTTGACATTCCACGACAGGACCGCGAGGCGTTTTCCCTGACTATTGGGGGCAGTGACGTACAGGTTGTCGGCCTTCCCTAAGGACTGTTTCCTGTCTGGTCCCATAGGCTGTAGTTTCGTGTGTGCGCGCTGTGCAATGAACGTAGTGAGTAGCGTCTGTATTGATGTGTACTATGCTCTTGGTATGCAGATGAACTTTGTGAAACAAAAACCCCCTGAAAACAACCCATCCCCCCCACCCCCCTCCCTGCTTCCCTGCCCAGCGGATTCCAAACTACTCACCACCCCAACTGAGCAGAGTGCTTTACACCCCCAACTTTGTACTTGCGTGCCAGGGGGTATACGCCAGTTGCACCCCGTCTCATTCTCCCCCTCAGAAGTTCTGACATGTCCACGGCTGTATAGACCTCTCAGGCCATGCGAGCCCCTGTTGACAGCCTTCAGCAAGATGGCACCATACGCAGCCCTCGAAAGTCCCTTGTTCAGTGCCAGGGAGAGTCCCCGGCGTGGCGGGCCAAGTCCAACCCCCCTGGCCACCCCTCTGGGGCTGCACCGGTCGTCGTGCCATTGCCTCTGTTCTTCTAGTCCCTGCGGCGTATCCGTCATGAAGCGATTCCTCCGGTCGCCCCCTGTCATACTAAGTCCGAGTCCTCCGCTCCATCCGTGGAGTGTCCCGGTCTCTGCCCTGCACCAGGACGTCCCGTGGTCTTCCACCAACCCTCTAGCCATTCCGTTGCCTCCTTCGGTGACATGAAGAACCAAGTCTTGCCCTCCGCCTCCACCCTGAGCTTTGCGGGGAAGAGCATCGCATATTTCAGTTCTCTCCTCCGGAGTTCTTTCTTTACCTCCAGGAAGTCTCTCCGTTGCTTGTCACCAGCGCGGTGTAGTCCGGGTATATTTCCACTTTGTATTTTCTACTTGGAGCGGGGGAGCGACTCGCGCAGTCTGTAGAATGGCGTCCCAGTCGCGGAAGTTAAAGATTCTCGCCAATATAGGCCGTGGTGGAGCCCCTGGCTTGGGCGATCCTCCCGGCACCCTGTGCGCCTGTTCCACCGAGAAAAACCCCGACAATCCTCTAGGTTGGAGTTTAGTTTTAACCAGATCTTCAACAAACAAGTCTAGTGCCGGGCCACGTACGGTCTCCGGCACTCCCACTAAGTGGATGGTATTTCGGCGGGAGCGCCCTTCTTGATCGTCCAGCTTCGCCTCCAGTTGTTTCTGTACCTTTTCCAAGGACCTCACTTTGTTTTGCAGCAGTGTCGTCTCCGTGGACAGTGTCGCCGTCGCGACTTCCACCTCTTTCAGCCTGTCATTCATCTTGGATACGTCCGCCCGCAGGAGACTAATATCTGTGGAGATCGTGCCGATCGCTGTTTGCATTTGCGTCAGTGTGCGCATTACATCATGCAGGGTAACCTCTCCAGGCGGGCCGACTTGTGCTCCATCATCTCCCTTCTTGGGATCCTCTGGGGTCCCCGATCTCTCTCCGCGGTAGGCATATTTGTCTAACTTTCCTGCCTGTGTCCCACGTTGGCCTTTCCCCCCCATGGTGTGTATTCCGTCTTGAGGCGCAGTGGGCAGGCGTGAGGAAGGTCGGTAATCGCCGCTGCGAGACTGCGCCGGGAAGGTCAGCGCTCGGCCCTTCGGTTGTCCCCCTCCTCCCCTCCGCCTCCGGCACCGGGGGTCGTCGTTCTGCTCTTTCGAATTCGTGGCACTGAGGCGTTATGGGGAGCGCCATCGCAGCCCACTGTCGCGACGGCGTCGCTGTCTGAATTGCGTCCTCTTGCCAATCAGGTAGGTTTACGAGGGGGGGCTTCTGGTACGAGTCACAAACCCCTTCGCCAGGCACCTCGTCTGTCACCAGTCTATCTGTGGCCCCGAGTCACTCTCCCACCACGCCTGTGGCCGGTATGCCGTAATTCATGCCCGGGCTTTCTTCAGCAGTGTTCCTGTGGGCCCGACCAGCCCGCACCCAGGGACCCTCCCGGACCGCTGGCCACCGATCCGGCTCCCAAACAACAGGGCTGATGCCTTCTCCAGAGCACCCCAAAGTCTCAGGTTCTGAGGGGGGGGGGATGAGCCACCACGCGCAGCCCCCTCCGGAACACCTCCGTCCCCCGATGTATCCTGGCCTGGTAAGCTCGTCTTCTCACCCCACCACGCACCCTGTCCTGCAGCCTTACTTCTCCCCGGGGGGGGGCTCTCACCATCGCGGGGCCCGGATCCACTCCTGTAACGCCGTCAGAGAAGTATCACGAGCCAGGGGCCGCTGCTCCGAAGCCTGCCGCCACGCCTCCTCGCCTCTTCCTCCCGGCTGAGTTTGCGCTGGGCGCCGCTTCCTCGGCTGAGCTCGCCCCGGGAGGTAGGCCTCGCTCCCGGTCTCGCCGAGTTGGACCCTTCGGCGGCCTCGACAGCCCCGAGAACTCGCCCAAGCGCCGCCGATGCCTTCGGGCCGCCAGCAGTGCTGTGTTACGTCGCCGTGGACGCGGATTAAGGACAGGATTGATGGGACAAGATGTTAGGGAGCGCGGAGCTCTCTTAGGCTGCGGCCATTGCTGTCGGCTGCAAGCCACGCCCCCGTTAATTGCAGTTTTGAACTTGTAGGATCTACCTCACCCATGGCAGGAGTTGAAAGAAAATCTACCCTGTTGTTTTCAAATGTGTTAGCATTTGCCTCTCATTTGTGAGATAGTGATTTCTGCTGAATGCAAACCATCACAGTTCAAGAAAACAAGCTGCCCCTTTCCTACTAATGCAAGTCTTACAGAACCAGACCAACATGAATTAAATCTCTGACAACAAATTCCTGTGTGCACACAGACTCATGGTGTGATTCTAGGCAGAAAACGATTTTTGATTGGCAATTTCAAAGCACATTTACCGCTGTGGTTTTGCAAGTGATAATTACTGTAAGAGCCTGACACATTTTCCTTATAGTTTAGAGAGGCAGAAAAGAGCACATGTCCTAACAGCTACTTCAGAGCATGAGCATGTGGAACCTGGGTGGGTGATTAGACTAGAGCAAAGAAAATGAGCCTTGGTGACATTGAATGTGTAAGCGTTACACACTGCTATCTGAAATACCACACAGTGCAAACCATCACAGTTCAAGAAAACAAGCTGCCCCTTTCCTACGAATACAAGTCTTACAGAACCAGACCACCACGAAATAAATCACTAACAACAAATTCCTGTGTGCACACAGACTCATGGTGTGATTCTAGGCAGAAAACAATATTCCTGGGTGATACCAGTACACCTTTACTTATGGTGAAGACATACTCCATAATATCTGACAAGTTCAAGGCAGTTAAATATCTTCCAAAACATAAAATGTAAAACACAACTTTAAAACAAGAATCTCATTTACATTTTTTTTATCAAAATGCACCACATACATCCCCTCTCAAATTCATAACTCACCTTTAAAAGTAGTTAGTTGAGAAAGAAATGTGGCACTCACACAGCAGATTATCAGAGCCAGAATCTCTGAACTGTACACCTCTCAGCAGAACCAGTAAATGGCAATGTTTCCCTCTCTTTTTTCACACATATACATGTTAACTTCAAATCACAGTGCTTCCCACATTTTTTCAAATGGAAACACACATTTCTATTGGTTGCAAATTTCAACCCTTTCCAAATGATCCCTACCCCCAACATGACTTCTGCTTCCTACCATAGCAACAGGTCATGGAACACTGGTGTGAGCAGAGAGGTCAGAAGTTCAGCACACAATGTTTCTAATCCAAAGAGCAAGAGTGCTTGACTTTTCAAACCTAACAGCAAATCCAAAGTAATGTTCTGTGGGAACACATTTTTCTGAACCAATACAAAACATGCTTTTAAAGATTTAAACTTACAGCCTAGTGTTTAGTGTAGAATGATCTGAAACAGCCAATGAGCTCTTTTTATTAAAAAAAAGTTTGTAAGCCTCCATTTTACAACTATCTTTCTTTTCATATTGCCATTGTACTGAAAGACACCTTCTGAGTGCATCCAGATCTCCTTGAAAGATGTTCACAGTGTGGATTGTAGGTCATAGCTATGTCTTCTGGAGTGAAAAGTATGCAGAAAAAAGAGGTATTTTCAAAGACCTTGCTTTGCCAAATGTAGACATTAAATGGATTGGTCAGAGAGGGTTAAAGTGGCACCAATTAATGCCTTTGGTGAAATCCTTTCTACATCTCACACAGCCTGACCTTATAATTGTGCACTGTGGTGGAAATGACCTAGGCACTTTAACTGGAGTAGGTCTGGAAATGCTTGTTAAGGACACCTTTGTGCAATTGATGTCACTTTTTCCACAAACTACCTTTGTATATTCTAATATATGCCAAAGGCAAAAGTGGAACTGGTCCAACCAATATTGTCCACAGATTGACAAAGCAAGAAAGCACGTCAATAAGTCTGTTTCTGCTTTCCTCAGAGACTATGGTATGGGTTCTATATACCACAACAACTTGCGTTACAACATGCAAGGCATTTATAGAGGAGACGGTGTTCATTTCACAGATGCAGGCAGCAGAGTCTTCCTCTTGAACTTTAGACTCTGCATCGGTACTTGCTTGTAGGTACAAAAAAACACTCAATTAACACAACAGCTCTTTTTAGAGCCAACCAACATCTAAACACTTAAACTTGATTTTTTAATCTATTTTTGTTATGTTTTTTTTTGCCACCGTGCGCGATTTTTTTTTTAATTTTTTTTGGTTTTTTTAGACCTAAGAGGTCTTTCGTGGTCCCCCTGAGAAGGCCTAGGGGGTCAGGGACTCTCTACCCTGCCCCCTTTTCCAAAAAAAAAATGTTTTTTTCACGCTTAAGGGTCCTTCAGGGACCCCCTGACAAAGGCTAGGGGGGTCAGGAACTTTCTACCCTGCCCCCTTTTCACGTTCTCCACCTTTCTTTTTCCCTGTCACACACACAACACACAAAATGGCGACGATTCGAACGTTGACTGACATGTAACCACCAATCAGAATTACGCTCGCGCACGTTAGGGTGCGCGCACTGTGCGCGGACGGTGCGCGGCTATAGATATGTATGTGCTTTTAAATGCAATTTTCTCAGGAACTACTGAAAAGATTGACACCATATATGCAAAAGGCACATGCCTGACCTGAGGACTACCTCTTTGCCAAATTTCAAGTAATTCTGTTCAGCCGTTCGGGCTGTGCCTTCGACTAAAACACGTTTTAGAACCCCCCTTTTTTCTCGGTCCCCGCTTGACGAATCCCCCCGAGACTTTCAGGGTAGGAGCTGAGCGGAGCGGAGCGCCCCATTAGTTTTGAAAATTCCGCAAGGATTTGTCAACCAGCGCCAAAGTTATTCAAAATAGAATTTTCAGATTTCCTATGGAAACACGGTCCTAACTATAACTATCTACTATATATATATATATATATATATATATATATATATATATATCGACGCTCCATGACTCCTTCAAGTTCCCAAAAAAGAATCTTTTTTGGGAACTTGAAGGAGTCATGGAGCGTCGATAGCAAATGCGGGGCACCTCCGCATTCAAAGCACCCGCCTTCAGTGTGCCGCGCTTCCAAGGTGCAGTGGAGCAGGATATATATATATATATATATATATATATATATATATATATATATATATATATATATATATATATATATATATATATATATATATATATATAAATATATATATATATATATTCAAACCAAAGCCAAAGAAGCTTTCAGAGGCCCATTTCAGGAAAAGTTCTCTAGTCCTTCTAGTCCAACATGTTTCGGCGACAGGAGTGGTCACAGGTTGCCTCGCTGTAAGTGTATTTAAATGTTACTAACCACGTGACTTGTTTAAAAATACTTGGCATTACTTGAATTGCAAGCTTCTTTTCCTGAACGATCAATGGGGAAGTGCGTCCCCATCAAATCCCTTCC
This sequence comes from Triturus cristatus, assembly GCF_964204655.1. Taxonomy (NCBI): domain Eukaryota; kingdom Metazoa; phylum Chordata; class Amphibia; order Caudata; family Salamandridae; genus Triturus; species Triturus cristatus. The sequence goes on along the minus strand of NC_140591.1, from coordinate 1,472,418,789 downwards.
AGCGCCGCAGTTGTCTTTGCTTTAGTAGCATCTCCCACGTTGGTTTAGCTGCGGCGAGTGGGTCATGCCGCCTTATTAAACCAACAACAACTCCGAGCAGGCGGCCCCCGACCCTTCAGGGCGTCCTCAAAGACGAGCACGGTTTCGCTCGCCAATTCGATATTCAAACCAAAGCCAAAGAAGCTTTCAGAGGCCCATTTCAGGAAAAGTTGCTTTTAATCCAAGTACCACTGCATACATGCTCCTTCTAGTCTAACATGTTTCGGCGATACTGCCTTGATCACGGACAGGAGTGGTCACAGGTTGCCTCACTGTAAGCGTATTTAAATGTTACTAACCACGTGACTTGTTCAATACTGCATCTCCCACAATGCATCAGTTAATGTAACGATGTTCAAACTGAGATAATACTCATATTGCTGGAACGTAGAATATGTACTCACAACCATTTGATGCATTGGTTAATCCTGGAATAAAATGGAACAGTCTCGTAACATGTTTAAAAATACTTGGCATTACTTGAATTGCAAGCTTCTTTTCCTGAACGATCAATGGGGAAGTGCGTCCCCATCAAATTACTTCCAGCGCCGCAGTTGTCTTTGCTTTAGTAGCATCTCCCACGTGGGTTTAGCTGCGGCGAGTGGGTCATGCCGCCTTATTAAACCAACAACAAGAACTCCGAGCAGGCGGCCCCCGACCCTTCAGGGCGTCCTCACAGACGAGCACGGAGACGCTCGCCAATTCAATATTCAAACCAAAGCCAAAGAAGCTTTCAGAGGCCCATTTCAGGAAAAGTTGCTTTATTTATATATATATATGACGCGCTTGCAAACTACTGCGAGTCAATTGTATTCTGAAAATACTACCTATATTCCCCTCCGCTTTGCTACTGTGGCGCAGTTTCTTTTACATTTTCTTCAAAGTAAGACTCTCCAGTGACACTTTCCACCTATGCTGTCTATTGATGATAGTACATCCAGGCATACATCCATTAAAGTAAACGTTTATCCTTCTTTTTTATATATCTCATAACAAACCTTAGTTGGTTTCACCAACAACCACCCATGCTTCCGCTCCTTCCTTGCTTGCCTTGGCTTTGAGTTTGAACCAAACACCGCTGATTCTGGCTATCTAGTACTATCCACCCATACTGTGTCGCCCACCCAGGCAGGCATTCTCTTTCACCTTCCACCCATCCTTCAACAACCCATGCATCTGATCTGATTACTATCAGCCACCTATGCATGCTTCCAACATATCCTTCTCTGCCAGTCAGTCATAATATTTATCTCGCCCGTCCTTCCACCCTTCTTTCCCTCTTTGTTCAACACATCCATCAAGGTCATCTGATCTGAGTTTGTCTTCTCCATAAAACCTTCACAGCTGATTTTGGAGTCAAATAGAAGAGGCCATTGGTTACTCAACTCACGCTGCTAATGCTAAGTAAAGGGTGTCTTCTTCAACCGTTGTATAATGTTCACTACAACTTAATAAGTCGCACAGTACAGTGAAGTAGTGAACACACTTCCATCTAGTAGTAATGTCAAGAAGTAATGAATATAACTTACCACCGCCGGCCACTGCTGCTGGCTCCCCCCCCTGTCCCTCCTGCAGGTGCCGCCAGTTCTCTTGCCCCCTCTGAAATGGCCGCATCGCCGCTGGCCCCGCCGGCACTGGTGGTTGGTAGTGTGCCAAGAAAAAACATCACAAATTTTTAGATGCCTGAAAACCTCCCCCTATTTTATTAGTGTTCACTTGGAACATTGAAAAAAAAATTAATACAACATACATCAGCACTAGAGTAGTACAGTCAGTAGACAGACACTAGTAGTGATATGATTCCTAGGGTCATCTAGTCCTACTCTACTCTTTTGAAAGTTAGCCTGAGCCATGTGTAACCCTTTTAGATTCATCATGTCGACTACTACTCTTTTGGCGCATATTTAATTATACCTGGCAGCTTATTGACATGTGCAGTACACGCCTTTGAGGCCACATGACTGTTGCATAAAAGTGAAGAGGTCGAAAAACAAGCCACTTTGTTATTGAGTTTGGTTAGTCCATATTGCTTAGCCATCACATACATGTTACACTTTTTGCCATGACTGCAAAATGCTTGCATTCACCAGTATACTATCTAACGGCTAACGCGCAGCATTTTTCTCATATAATAGGCGGAAGATTCCCTTCTACAAACGAGAGATTTACAGAGCTTATGATGCATGATGTTACCAGTATTTCTACGTTCAACGGTGAGGGGTCTTCCAGAATTCAAAAGATCTTGTCTCTTGTCTCGTGTTCTTGTTGTCATGCACTTGTAAATGTTTACTGTTTTAATCTTGGGCTTTTTGATGGCTTATTGACGATGGCTGTAGTAAATTAAATTTCATATAACGACGTACAGAGCTTGTTAGTTTTTACTTGTTTCAAATAAACCTTTTGAACTTACACATAGACTCTGTGGTATTTGGTGTGGTGGGGTGGACTTACACAAGTGAGTGAGCAAAATGGTGTTATGTTCTGGGTTGTCTGTCTCAGTCATCATCAACATTGTGTATCTTCTTCGTAGGGGGGTCGGGAGTGGGACACTAATGTGAGACACTATAGCTAGTCGGTCAGGGGATCGTGGGTTCTTCGGACTGAGGTGTGATCAGTAAGGTCCAACCTCCCATCACCAACATCCTATTTTGTTGTGCATAGTTCTGTATGTGGCTCTGCAGAATCACTACAACAATAGTAGTATCATGTACTATGCGATCCACAATACTAGTCAAATATCTGGTTGGGCATTTCGTTTGTGGTAATTGTCAAAGCCTCAACATTGAGAAGACTAGAAGAGGACAACCCAAAGGACAGGATATAGTGGCTAGAGCTATTGGTCAGTCAGAGTTTTATTATTCCAAAGAAAACCTTCAATAAAGAGTGGGCAACTGTGCAAGCTTCGCTACAGACAGAATAATAGTAGTAGTAGTAGTACAGAGATTCATAGCAGAGGCAGTTAAAAGGAACTTAGTTAGAGGCAGGGATAAACAGAATTTGGAAACAGATAGTCAAGGTCAAAGAAGCTTTTGTAAAAAATAGAATTAGAAAGTGGAACCATAATTTATAGTTCGGAAAAAAAGATGCAGTAAAAGTTAGGGAAATATAACTGTCAATATAACCACTGGAGGACTTACTGGGGCCAGCAGCAGGATCCTCGGTAGAGGAGCGGTCCTGTGGTTCTCCCGCCGACTCCGACCCCGTCTTCTTGCCCCTGGGTGGTGCTGATGATCATGTAAAATATAATAAAGAAAGAGACAAACATTAAGGAGTGATGTGAAACAAATAATAATAAATCATTTGGAAAAATAAGTCAAAAAACATTTTAGGAAACAACAATTGCAATAAAATTGACCTGTCTAATCAGATGGATCGACTACCGGCTGCTTCCTGCATTCACAGATCGTCTACTTATTTATGAACACTCCAGTGTTCCATAATCATTCTGATTACAAATACTAACGAAGCCTAGTAAGTACCACCTGACCTACACTACCTATTCCAGACGGGCCAATTGTTCACTAAGTCTGCATTTCCATTTTTTTTAGCCATCAAATGCGTAGATGAGATGGAGGACACATGCATAAATTTGTGCATACATACAACAAATTGTGCGTTGGTTGCATGATTCTGATCTAGTTCTGCTACTGACTGACCATGCTAAGCCTACCACTCACTAAACAAAGTACAAAAGGTTCTACGGAGGACTGGGGTAAGCAGCACTCAGTGACAGAGGAGGCGTCACGCAGACCGCATAAAACAATTATTAACTAATACTAACAAACTAAACCTAGTAGCCAATATCCATCCACCACTATTTCACAGTAGGACAATGGAAGGACTAGAGTCTCTCCAGCAAATTGCATTACCTAACTTCAGTTCTCTAATATAAACTCTTACATAATCAGCACAAGCTAGCGCAGCCGCAAACTAAGTTGCAAACAAGTAAGAGTACCACCGAGCACCTGGGTCCTACAATCACAGAAGATTTTGCTTTTTGGAACGTAATTTACCAGCAACGCGTAGCACGCAGCAGTAATCTTGTTACTCGCCAAATTTAATTTATACACAATAAGTTACTCACCAAGCCCGACGACCTCGACACCTAGCAGGTCCAACAGGTCCTGCTCCCGGTCCAGGATGTCAAACCACCGGTGGGCCAGCTGGTTATGGGTGCGCCGGACCCCTTCAGGTGCGGCTGTGCTCTGGGCTCCCTTTTTTGTTGCCGGTTGTCGTCCGACTTTGCACCAGGTCGGAGCAGGTGTTAGTTTCCTGCTGCTATCGCGCCTTATCGCATGTTTTATGATCTTATTGCAGATGTGACTGGTCGTTAAGAATGTTGTGGAGTGGTGTTGTCGCGACTTTTTTCTCGGGAACACCTACTCTACATCTCATTAGCGATAGTTGCTGGGGCCATCCGTGGCGGGAAACTGGTGGTATAGGCAGTTTGCACCGGCTTGTGAATGGGGCGATGGATTTATCGCGACTTTGTCTGCGCTAAAGTGCCGTTAATTCGGCGATAGCTCCTTGGGAATATGCCCCTGAGTCTGGGTGTTCTGTTATGTATCTGTTCAATCATTGCAGCTTTCTGCATCCTTCAGCACCTCCTGGTTAGTCATTGAGCTCGGCCCACACTAGACAAGCATGAGCCATGGATAGTTCATAAGTGTTGTGAAACTATCTTCTTAGCATTCTGCCCGCCCTATCCTGACACGGACTCTACATTCTTACATAGACATGCACAGGACACTTGAGTAGGGCTGCTTCTTAGATCAGTGTAATAATATGCAATAATATCATAACTTCACGAGTTGCTTCAAGAGCACAAAAGTGATCTTCCGTGTCAAAACAGACCGGACATCAGATTGGCAGAGGCGCTGAAGACAGACCGCAGCCAATGAACCATAGAGGGACAGCAGCAGGTGATTTCAGTTGGTTAGTTCACTTTTCTGGCCTTAGGTTCACAAGTCGTCGCAGGTCTGGACCAACTTATTGAAGACAGCCCTTCATAATATGAGGCTCTGAGTCAGAGTTTAAAAAAAAAAATGTCCTGCAGTGAAAAAGAAATCATAGCAGATCCTTTATCTATTTACTTCTAGTGTCATCAGCCATGTTAGCTGCCTTGTGCATTAAGAATTAGGACAACTTTGCTGAAAAATCTACAAATAAGTGTTGCAAAACAAGCCAGGCGCTCAAAAAGAGTGGGATCTAGGGAAAATGCCCCCTCTGCCTGCCCCCTTTTTTGACAGGCCTGGCCATAAATAGACCTTTTTTCCCAAGACTACCGCAAGGGTCACACTCTGATTTCCTTGGACAACAGCCAGCTCCAGCATCATATGCTGCTCCTTGTTTAAACACAATATCAATAGTTTATTGACCTCAAAGTTCATAAAGCGTTTGTTGCAGTGAGATACCGTCACTGTTCTTTGTAATTATTTATTTTTAATTACTTTTCCTTTGGAGGAGGATTCTCTATAAAGCTGTTTTCTGTTTTCAATGTATTGTCTTAATATACAGCACATAACATTTCCTAATATATGCTTTTGATTACTTTTTACTGAAACTAAACTCTCAAATGCTTAGGTGCCGATTCCGATCCGGGTCGGAAAGCACTCTGACCGAGCCGGATCCGGAGTGTTTTCTGACCGAGCCGGAGTCCTACAGTACGACCGAGCGAGTACGATGCGGCCGTATGCTGCCAGACTCGGTTCGGTCGGACTCCCATAGAAGCCAATGGGAGCCGGTCGTACGACGCATACATGGGCTCCCATTGACTGAATGGGTACGTCTCGCGCAAGGGTGCCCCCTACAGTGGGTATGCATCAGTGCCATCCACACCATACATGCCTGTGTTGGAGGGACCCTTGGGTCTCCCCCTGTGTCTGAGTCATAGGGCTGCGAACACAGGCTGTCCGACGCGTGCATCGTACTGGCTCGCACGTAAATCACATCCGTTGCATGCCACGGTTAACTTCGGACCGAGACGTACGGAGCGGTTTGGACCCCGGAACGACTCAGTCTGTGAATTTCACATAGTTCGCCTCGTACTTGCTCGCTCGTACAGCTGTACGAGCCGGGCGGAAAACACGCACACGGCTCCTAGTTTTTCTGGCCGGATCGCGTTCGGTGCCCTTCCGACCCGGATCGGAATCGGCCCCAAAGTGTTGTTGAAATTAACACCATCCACTCTTCTTACCAATGTATACGTGCATTAATTCCTATATCACCCATGTGAAATTCTTTGCTGTTATTTTCGCTTTTTATTAGAGCCAGCACTTTGTTTAGCGGACAGTATTTTTGAGTCTGCCATTGGCATTTAGAGAAGATGTTGGTCTATATAACTCAAACTTTATCAAATATTTTCTTTAGTTTTTTTGTATTCCCTTGTTCGGAATTAGGAATTTTGTTTTTCTCTGAAACAATATTCGGTGCTTTTTTTAAACATTCCTTAGAATTCTTCCTCCAACATTTTAAAACAAGACTATGACCTTGCAATCCTGAGATGAATGGACCACTGGGTCAAGGGTTTCTGCCAGTAGAACCAACAGAGGCTCTACTGGCAGAAACCCAGCAGTACCACATCTCTAATAGGGGCAGGTGAACTGCAAGTTTGTGGAAAGGGCACGTCTTGCAACCTTCCACCAAACTCAAAATGACCTCCAATGACATCCTTGATTTGGAACACTTCATCAGCTCTATTTTCAAGAAATAACTTCTACTAAACACTGACGTGTGACTGTTCTTTTTAGCCGGTCAATTATTGAAAAGAACTCTATTTACAAGCTAAATCTCTAAATGTTCTTGTTAGCATAGCATCCATTTCTTCTTGAATGTTAGTATTTGTTTTTCTGTGTCATCAGTTTTGAATTTAAATGACAATATTTCCTCCTGTTAAAGCTTTGTAATTAATGTATGCTAACTGGCTTTATTTGCCCATAGATGTATTATGTGTAAGGTTCCCAGTATTCCTTTCTACTGATTTTTCCAGATGAATTCAGACAGAAAACAATGGTGCCGATCACGATCCTGCAAAAACCGGGTACGAACCGTCGGACGGAGCACAATCTCCGCCCGACGCGTACCCGGTCATCAATTTTCACAAACAAGGAATTACGATTCGCACGGGTACACCATTACCGTACGAATCGTAAAAAAGCCCGACCGAACAAAAAAACACCTACCAATGCGATCCGGGAAAGCGCCGACCTGACGTCGGGACGCTCGCAGCCAGCCATTCACGACCCAGGAATCACGATTCGCACCGACGTCACCCCGCACGGTGAATATTTTGCGGCAGCCAAAAACTGCCGGGAAATCAGGACGACGCGAACAAGGACCACCAGTACGCGACGGACAGACGACGACGCGAACAAGGAGGACCAGTACGTGACGGACACACAGGACGACGCCACCAAGGAGGACCCGTACGCGACAGGACGACGCGATCAAGGAGGACCCGTACGCGACAGGACGACGCGATCAAGGAGTACCAGTACGCGACGGACAGACATGGATCCGAACCTACGAGTCATCCCTGCCCTCATAGCAGTACACCTCCTCTACAGGTTACGACGCAGACGCCGCAGAAGGTCAGAATAACTAAGGGAGGGGGGAAAGTGGGGTGGGGTGGGGTGGGGGTGGCACGACCAGGGCAGGCCACAAAACAACCACATAAGTCACACACCACACATGGCCTGGACATACCTGACTCCCATGCCCTGGTCACCACGAGGGGGTGGGGGCGTGTCCTGATAAGCCAGCGACCGCCACAACGGAAGTCCGTCACCACACGAACCGGCAACACAACCAGACAGGTACGTCCCGTACCCACGCCTGAAGAGCGTGGGTACGATTCGTACCACGCCCACACACACGTCACCCCAACAATGGCGGGACGGATCGTACCCACGTGGCAAAGGCCTGGGTACGGGCTGCACAAGCATCACATAGCGTGGGGACGGATATGTACGGACCCTACCCCCACCCCGTATGCAAGGAGCGTACCCCCACCCCAACAGTGAAAGTATGACCCGTACCCCCACCCGCGTATGCATGGAGCGTACCCCCCATGCCAACAGTGTAAGTACGACTCGAACCCTCACCCGCGGACGTACGGACCGTACCCCCACCCCCACCAGTGTAAGTACGACTCCTACCCCCACCCGCGGACTCACGGACCGTACCCCCACCACACCAGTGTAAGTACAACTCAAACCCTCACCCGCGTATGCAAGGAGCGTACCCCCCACCCCAACAGTGTAAGTACGACCCGTACCCCCAACCGCGGACTCACGCACCGTACCCCCACCACACCAGTGTAACTAGACCCGTACCCTCACCTCGAATGCATGGAGCGCACCCACCGTGTATGTTCCAAGCGTACATATCCAGAAATAGGAGGTGTGTGTGCAGAGTCCACCCAGCAGTTTGGGTGGGTGTGTTATAAGGAGTGGTGGTGTATTGGGCCTCTGTTTGTTTTTGGCAGTTGCAGGTCAGTGATTGTGTTATTTTAGTGGTTGTTGGCCATGTTTAGTGGCTTTGTGCCTTTCGAATGGTGTATTCTTGTGTTGTTTTGTTTTGTCCTGGTTGTGTACGTGCGTTTTGAGCGTGTGTACGGTGTGTACATGGGCCATTTGGTTGTACGATGATGTCCTTGTGTGTGGCTTTGTACGACTCGTACATGCGGTTGTGATGTTGGGGCATGGGGTGCGCTCCGTACTTAGGAGGTTGTGTTGGGGGTGCGCCAGGAACTACTGGGGTGTACATAGACGGTGGTACGACACGTACAGGGGTGGGGGGGTGTACATTGACGGTGTTACGACACGTACTGGGGTGGGGGTACGACTGGAACGTACTGGGGTGTACATGGACGGTGGTTTGACACGTACTGGGGTGGGGGTACGACTGGAACGTACTGGGGTGTAGGTACACGGGGGGTATGACACGTACTGGGGTGGGGGTACGACTGGAACGTACTGGGGTGTAGGTACACGGGGTGTATGACACGTACTGGGGTGGGGGTACGACTGGAACGTACTGGGGTGTAGGTACACGGGGGGTACGACACGTACTGGGGTGGGGGTACGACTGGAACGTACTGGGGTGTAGGTACACGGGGGTATGACACGTACTGGGGTGGGGGTACGACTGGAACGTACTGGGGTGTACATGGACGGTGGTTTGACACGTACTGGGGTGGGGGTACGACTGGAACGTACTGGGGTGTAGGTACACGGGGGGTATGACACGTACTGGGGTGGGGGTACGACTGGAACGTACTGGGGTGTAGGTACACGGGGGTATGACACGTACTGGGGTGGGGGTGGGGCTCGAACGTACTGGGGTGTAGGTTCACGGTGGTACGACACGTACTGGGGTGGGGGTACGACTTGAACGTACTGGGGTGTACCTAGACGGGTGGGGGTATACATACACGGGGGTACGTGTCGGACGTACGGGGGCTGGGGGGAGTGTTGGGCGTGTATGCGGGCACATGTCTCCATGGTTGCTATAGGAGTTCGGTGCGGACGCTGTTTTTTCCATACGGTTGTACGCTCGGACGCACGGGTTGGATCGTGATTCCTCGGTCGGACTTGGCTTTTCACGTTTGTAAGGTAAATCGTCCGAGGACGTGTCGGACACATTTTCCGACCCGAGGACGTGTGGGGAATGATTCCCAGTGCGGTTCGTATGGACTTTTTACCATGCGAATCGTGATTGCCAGTTCGTACGGCACTTGTACGATTCGTACGGTAATAAGACCCGATACGAGTCGCACGGGGGAATTTTTTACCGGATCGTGATCGGCACCAATGTGTTTCCTGCCTGCAAGTTTTTTTAAAAGTGGGCTAATACAGCAAATTAAGCATCTTTTGAATTACTCTCCACGTTGTCTTTGATGACTTCCTGTCCAAGAGCTGAACATATAGATAGCATGGAAGTAAAAAAGAGGATGTGATGTCCTTAAATAACAGCTTATGTCAACTTGAAGCGTAATGCTACATTTACCTGTGGGTATTTTGTTATATTTGGCTGCTTAATTTGATAAAACAGGACAGGCATCAAAGTATAAGTGCATGTTTATCAGTTTAATATTATTGAAAATATATGATTTTATGCATCACTTAATCAAAAGACACAAAATAAATATAGATACTTACCGATAAGATAGCCTAACAAATATTGAAAAATATAGATAGAAATGTTAAAAAATGAAATAACATAAAAACTGAGAGCCCTAATTATGATTCACTATTACCTTCTCCCACTAGTTGATTTTACTGTCAGCTTTAGTAATTAGATTTTTCTTTTTCTTTTTTGCCTTGTTGGATACCTTCGCTTTGTATTTTGGGGATTATTATTTTCAGGTATATTGTATCCTCAGATTCAATGATGGTCACATTAAGATCAGTGCTTCCTTTGGAGTTGTTTCAGGTGAAAAGCCCAGGGCCGGACTGTGAACCGAAACCGGCCTTGGCAAACTGCTCGGCCAGCCCCCGCTCCAGGGGGGAGGGGGTGTGGTCGAGCTGTTTGCTAGTGCGTGTTCCGGCACATTTTGTTACTGGGGGCCGATATTGCAGGCCCCGGTAACAATAACGGCCCCCAGGGGCCCAAAACCAGCCACCAACCTTGCGGCCCACTGGGGAAACGCCCAGTGCCCGCCACGGCCAGTCCGGCCCTGGATAGGCCTTTAATTAACCTCGTTTTCTTGAGGTACTAGTAAGTCTACTACTTAGAAATCTTTTATATCTTGACCTTTCCACTTCCCTGATAATCGTGTCCTCCTCTGGTGCTGGTTTTCCTGATTCTACCATTTTGCTCTCACTGTGCAAATAAAGGATACATTTTATTTCGAGCTCTTTTATTTTTTCTGTGTTGTTTCCGCCTCATCTTTCTTCTATGCCTTTTCCTCTGTTAAATTATCTGTAAAAATGCACATTTTAATTAAACAATAGACATATGGCTTTAGGTAGTCTTTGTGACTGCAATTCTTTCTATCTGTACTCTTCTGTCATTTGGCAATTGCACTGCTACTTCTAAAATTCTCTCTGCGAGTAAATAACTGTTTATCATACCCTATTAAATTTTAGTGGTCCAAATCCAATGCCTCCTTTTCTAGACGGAAGGTTTCATGTGGTTCTTTAGACTTGTTCACTACCTCAAATAGATGTTAATATTTATTCTGTTTATCTTAGTATTTGAAATCCTGATTGATATGCTACGGATCAATTTCATCCTGTTTCTTCAGTTCACTGGCAGTGTTCTTTTTGTCATTAATATGCATTCTGGGTAATGATCATTCTGAAGCAGATACTCCCAGAGTGCATTAGCTGCTTCAGATCTTATTTTTAATTATTGAACTCTTTTTATCCAGAATGCTCCTGTTGATCCTCACTTTTCTCTTCAACAACTGAAGCTGATAACCACCATCCTGCATTTATTTCGTGACTAATCTCTGGTTACTCATTTTCAGTTTTTTAACAAAAAATATCTGACTTCTGTTCCGCTTCTACCTCTCTTACTACTTTTACTCTTGTGGTTCCATGCTGTTTTTTTCACTCTTGAATATGCTTCTTTACGTTTCCAATACTGATGTTTTTGTTCTTTATTCTGTGGATTTTCCATCTTGGCTAGTGATTATTATTGCTTACATATAATCTTGGATTTGTATCCACATACATGTTGAGTAAGCTGCCCTTCTTTTCCACTCATTAACTGTTTTTCAAACTTTAGAGAGGGAGTGAGTGCAATGTTCAACATATTGTATGTTAATAATTTCTCCTGACTAACTGTTACTGGTCCATTCAAGTTTGTATCTCACACCCACCATTGAAGAGAAATCGGCTTGCATGTCTAATGAAATCTGAACACATTTATAAGTCAAAATGAGCAAAGAGTGATATCACAATGCGAAGCAACAAGGGTTGTCCCTCTTAGCAGTGAACATGTACCGCTCAGTCGCACTCCAGTACATGGAGTTTTTATATGCTTTTGCGTATAGGCACCAATAGAATACACATGACAGAAACTAAAACTCATATCATTACAGATGAAGAACGTTCTTATGACAAAGGTGCAGAAGACCTTGAAAATAGATAAAGCAATATAAACTTTAAGATGCTGATCTAGCAACTTGACAATTCTCAGTTAGTGCTGCCAGGCATTAGAAAGGGGCTAGCTAAGTTAGAAGTGGTGCAACTTGCAAGACTATAGCTACCATGGGCAAACAAGATAGGATCAGCCAACGCAGCATGGCATTGGCTATTACAACAGTGTGAAGGCAAATGTTTGCAATTTCTTACTCCACTTTCGCTTTCCACAAAACAAAGTAAGATCAGCATTCCAAAATGCGAGTTGCCAATATCTAGTATCCAAATCTATCTTCACTGAACTGAACTGAACTGATCTTCAGTCACACTCAGCTGCCATCAGCCACTACTCAGCAATAGAACAACCCAGCTGAATTTCACGGTTCTTTCCAGTACCTTGCCTGTAGTCAACTACTACTCTTGGTAGCTTGCAGAAAGTGGTGATGGAAAAGTAGACCTATAATAAATACATATGACATTAACTTCAACCCAGCGTTATATCAACACATCATACATGCAGCACCTATATTACACCCGCTATATTGGATATATTACATCACATGACAATTACATTACATACCCTATGGGAGGGGTCTCCAACTCTTCTTTTGTGAGAGCAACTTCTGATCAGTGAAAATCATTGTGAGTTACTGAAGGTGAAATCACTTGTGCAGTGTTACCGGACACCCCCACGCCCAGCTTCATTAATTTAAGCATAATGTTGATAGAGCCAGATACTATGGTTTGTACAAAATACTTTGATTAGAGGCACTATGACAGGGCTGCCATGTGTGGCAGTGAGAGCGTGGTCTTTGGGGATGTAGGAACGTGTGTGTATGAATGAGATGTATGCGTATGGGTGATTGAGAGCCTGCCTCATATGTGCTTGTCCCACAGGACAAACCTTTTGCATATGTGGCACCGTTAAATGTATACCACAAATCATTTTTTAAACTGGAGAAATTCAAAGTGCAGAGAAATGCTCTGCAAACATGTTCAGAATATGGAACATTTTTCTGCACTTTAAGTTTCTCCCACTTAAAAAAATGGCTGATTTTTCACAGATAAACATAACTCCGTGTCTCCCAGCCAGATGCCTGCTTTGTGTAAATGCGACACTTTGAAATGAGAGAAATTTAAACTGACGTGTCCACATTTTAAAGTGTCACATTTACAAACAACAGGCATCTTGCACCCAGTGGCCTGCAGCCACGGTGCCATATTTATATAAATGAAAAATACAGCCATTTCATTAAACAGGAGGAACTTTACATGAAGACATGTGTTTCATAAAATAATAAGATGCAACTGGCTTAATTGAAAGTGGAGAAATAAATTGACTTAATGTTTCCTAGAATATTTTTCTTCACTTTAAATTTCTCCAATTTGAAAAATGACTGTATTTGTTTGTCATGGCGCAGTGTCTACTGACTGCTGGGACCGAGAGGCCTGCTGTTTGTAAATGTGACACTTTAAAACTGAGGAAAATTAAAATGATGAGTTAACTTAATCATTAAGGTAACTCTTCATTTTGATGTAGTCCCATTTAAACTATCCAGAAATATCATTTTGTTCTCGCACTCCACAAGGACTTTTATTTAAGATTTAAATACCTCAGTGCTTCAGTTATTCAACTTTATGCCCTGGGTCATAAATCTTACTCCAGCACTGCTCATTATCAGAAACTGTTATCTGCAGCCTGAAGACAATAATGTAAAATAAACAGACTTTTTTTTTTAGTTTTGGGGTATGTTAGGAAATTGGGATGCCAGTAATTAAAAAAAATATCGATGCATTGATCATAATTGTTAATGTATTAAATATGCAACAGTTTTATTAGGAAAGATATAATATTCTATATATTTAAAATATTTAAATATATATTTAATTAATATAAACAAATTAAAATATTATTTAGATATTTTTAAAGACAGTTTATCATATTTTAAATGGGTTGTGGAATATGTTTGGGAAATCGGTGGGTAGTTTTTATATTAATAATTAATTAGTAAATGAAACTTCAAATATGTAAAACAAAAAAAACTTTTTGTTTTTGTTTATGTGTTTTATGTATGAATTTGTGAAATGTTTGAATTTGAAAAATGTCTATGTAATAGCTTTACCTATTTTTATCTACTGCAGTGAAACTTTACAGTTTTGAAAAATATTTTTTTTCCAACTTTAACATATTACAATTATCTTTAGATTTCTCTTTTTTTAAATTTCTTAAATATTTTTAGTTGGTACTTGGACTGGAGCTAGAATAGCAAATTCCATGCCCCCAACCTATGCACTTTACCAAACTTGTGTTGGACTGGACATAACATAGAATTTCTGATCTCCTATGCCCAATCCATACAGTACCGAAAATTAGACATCCCCCCCTTCCAACACCAGTTCACCAATGCATGCACTTTCCCCAATATTTGTTGGACTTGAGTTCGAACAGTAAATCTGACCCACAATGTGTGTAATTTTTCCTGTGTGTCTTGAACTGAAGTTAAAATGGTAAATCTGCCCCTGCCTCCAAGCTTGAACTTTCCCCATGGTTTGTTTGATTACAGTTCGAATACTAATTCTGGCTACAGTGTATGCATTTTCCCCAGTGTTCACAGCATTTTAGTTAGTGTAGAGTTCTTCACTGGTGCTTTTGTTTGTTCATTTTTTTAGCGTTCTAGATTGGTGTTAGTTTTTTTTTTACTTCATTCTGGATTTTGAATAAGATATTTTTTTCCTTTTAATTATTTTTAACTGTTGTTTTTTTATTATTTCATAATGTTTGTTTCCTGATATAGTATTTAAAAAATATTCGTTTTTGTTACATATATAGATATAATATATTTTTGTGCTTTAAACTGTAAATGTATTTTTAATTATACATGATTAGATTATTTTATGCATATACATTTGCATAAGAAATGTATTTTAATTCATAATTTAATATTAGAATTTGTTTATATTCATTAGTTCCTTTATTTTAAAGTTACATGCATTTTAATAATTACATGTAATTAAAGTTTTCTAATGTATTATATATTTTTACAAAACTAATTTAATAAAAAAAAATATATTAGCATAATGTTACCTTTGAATACATATGCTTATCAAAGCAAGGTCAATATTCTGATCCACGATATTTCTATATTCAACATTCTTGTACATTATTTTATATATTTTTTAAAGCCCCTATTTTGGTTGCAGATATTTTGGCAATGATATTCTTGAAACACAATAGTTTTGTACATTCACAAAACCACAACATACTTTAGGTAAATATAGATAGGTATGATAGCTCAATTTAGTTTAATAGGGTTAGGTAAATCATGTATAGGTGAAAAATATTAATGCTTACCAAGATGATGATGATGAAGTGGTAGATGATGTACTTGATGCAACATAATTGTAGGTCAATCTATTTGACTTTCATATAGAGTCATAAAATCTACTGCACATTTGCTAGTAGGATATGGCAGCTAAGTTCATCATTTACTTTGATGTGACATGATGCTAAAATCATAAATGAAGTGATGATTCAAAGCTGTGTTTCTATTATATCAAGCAATTTATTTGTTAGCACTCTTATTTAGAAAGAAAAGCATAACTCAATAATGGTAGAGGTCTTTACAGAGGTGACACTGGTTCAAAGTTACAATATTACTCTATACAAATAATAACAAACAAGTAACAAAGGATATGAAAGGAAGTGAAAGGAAGTGAATATAACACCAGTTACAGTATTAAAATTTAAATCTGAACATGTTACATCATATGGCTAGTGTTATTTATAACAAAGGAGGAGGTGAATGGCCTCATAGATTATTTCTTGAAGTGATGCTAGATTAAGAGGGACTTCAAGTCTTTTTTGTACCATCAGTAAGAAGGGATCTACTAATCAAATTCCATTCTCTTGACTTCTAGTCATCTTTCCTCCTAATCCATTCTAGCCAGTCTGAGATTCACAAATATCAAAATCACAAGAAAATGATCTTGTCATCCTTTTTAGTTTGCCTTGATGATCTTTTCATTGTGGCGTGACTCCTTAAGGTACATTCCTGACATTCTGAAAAAATACCTTGTGATTTATTTTCCTTCCTTTCTTCCATTTTTTCATTTGTTCCTTGTCTCTTGTTTTGTACCTGAAGAACCAGTGGCCTGATGTACAGTTCTAATCTGCAAACCAGGGATATGAAATGTATAATCCAATCAGTGTGTAAATGATTGTGCAATTTGCCACCCGATCTACATATTAATAAATTGAATTAAATATTGCCAATTCACAAAGTGTTATAAAATGATCTGTCTAATGAACATTAATTAGTCAGGCCACAAATTGCAATCCGTTATGACTAGCTGTAAATGCAGAGATGGAGGCCTCAAAAGGACAGCAGAGCCCTGCCTGGAGCACCATAGCTGCTGATAGCAGAGATAGAAACTCATCAGTCTTTTTAAGGAACAATGCCTCTGTATTTCCACTAAGGTATGCAGGTGAGAGCAAGACCATTTATGAAACACATAATGCTCTTTTTGGTGCCAAGAGTAACTTAGTTAAAAAAAAGGAAGGGGAAGGAGAACTGATAGAGAGAACTTCTGAATTACGGTTATTATATTGCAATATTTGTAACTTTTCTATTTGTTAGCTACTATCTCTGCCACTAACTTGTTTGTTTTCTCTTGCCCACTATACATATCGTAGACATTAGGTTAGGTTTCTCATTTTAATAAATCACAATAGTTTTCCTAGTGTGAATTCTTGATTACGACTATTCATGTTGAAAGGAGGATTGGGACCTACTAGTTATAAGGACACCTTATATGACTAATTGTTGCCTAATATGCATCTTCCTCATATAATGCTGAGTGGCTTGGGTGGGCTACAGTTCACCCAGTTCTCCTTCTGTTGACTAAGTCTGCACTGCCAGATTGTCTAGAGAATCCAAATCTTGGGCTGTAATTTACAGAGTTTCCACAAAAGATATCAGCCTACTTTATCTCTTTTCATCAATCCCTCAGTTCCTTTTCCCTTGATACCATAAATTGCATTCTTTTTCTAACATTTTTCAGCTTATCAAGTTACTAATTAACCAGTCTACTCAGAGACAGTTCCGTGGACCTAAGCTTCAGGCATAGTCTTATTATTACTACCCATGTGATTTTTTTAGAGCAGTAATTTTGCTCAAATAATCCATGGTCTATTTTTGCTACTTTTCGCAAATAAAAAGTATAGAGAAGGCCTTTCTGACGACTTCTGCCACTATGACTGGAATCTCCCAGTAGACCTCCTGACTGACATGTCTCCTGCTTGTTACCCTGTAGCTGAGAGTGTGATCTTCCAATTCTTCGAATTCTCTCCTCTGACAGACACTCTCCTGCATTTCCCAGACAGCTCTATTAGCAGGACCCCTTCTGGTTTCTTGCTGGCTGCACAAAACAAGGAACAATAACAGGGAGGTCTTAACATGAGTGAGACTGGATCACATGAGTTACTATAGTCTCCTCTGTCTGCAATGTTGTCAAGAAAATTATCACAAAACACTGGAAAATTCTCTCTAGCACGGGGACACAGTGGAAGTAGTCCCTTTTTTCTTTTAAAGGCAGTGCTAACATACTTGACTGATTAGTACATACAAAATAACAGTAAGAAAAAACAGTTCCCACTAATACCTTTTGGGGTTTACCCACTGTAGTAAGCCACCATTCTTGCTGTAAATGCCCACACTTGACCAATTTTCATTTTCCTACCACTGTATCTTAACCAATGGAACCTTCGTCTCCCTTTAATATAGTGTGTGACTACATGGGGTGTCCGCATTGTGTAACTCCATGGGGCCTTCTTTAGATGCTTAGGGGCTGATTATGAGTTTGGCGGTGCCATGCCAGCTCTCCGCCGGCACAGAACCGCCAAAGCCACGCAAGGACCACCCACCTTATTTCGAGTTGAACTCATGTAAGGCAGACGGTCCTTTGCCTTTCACATGGCGGTGCCTGGAAAACTGGTGCTGCAACGGCAACAGCAAAGAAGTCCCAACATGGCATGGATGATGATGTCCATGCTGTGCTGGAACTTTGTCGGAATACAGACAGGGCAGCACATGTTGTGATCCCTCAATGTATCCCCATGTGGGGGGGGATAGGTCCCTGTGAGGACTCCATTTGTTTCTGCACTGCCAGCCTTTGTGTGGTGGGCTCCTGGCTTGTAATGGCTGGTTGCGCAGGAACTCGTAATATGCTAAGCGGGACTGCGCCAGTCCAGCTGAGCATATTACATTGTGGTGCAGCTCCGCCATTGCCAGGGAACGACTGTTCACTGGTGGAACCAGTGGTCCCCTGCCGCAATTACTTTTAGGGTCATAATGTGGCAGATGCCCAGCGCGAGTGCAGCAGTCTTATGACAGCCGCACTCGTAATCAGGCCCTTAGGGCCTGATTACAACTTTGGTGGTCTTCCCACTGGACCGCAGCCGTGGTGGTTTGAGGAAGACCACCAAGCTGTCGCCATTCCCGCCCACTGGATCGCAACAGTAATCCAGGGCTGGCGTGCGGCTGCGGTAGTGTTACTGCAGCGACATGTTGCAGCCCCTAGACAGAGCCGACAAGACATGTTGCTGCAGTACAGCGCCTTATGCATGGCAGGTGGACTGTATGGCATGGATCATGTGCATACCACAAAGTACTCCCACGGCAGTGCAGGAATTGGGGGGCACAACATGTGCCCCCAGCCGATTGTATGACATAATTTCGAAAGACAAAAATTCGACCTACAAAAATATCGCAACAAAAATATCGTGGTCAAGAATATCGACATCCTATCTACAACATGGTAAGTACAAAAATATCGATAATTTAATATCGATGTCAAAAATATCGTAATTCAAAAATATCGTTTTTTTTAGTTTAAAAATATATGTAAAATAAACCAAATAATACTTATAAATCAAAGAAACATAATTAAATATATTGTATAATATGTAAAATGTATAATAAATATATATAATTAAATGAAACTTTAATGAAACATATATATATAATATATAATATATACACTAACTTAATAATTACTTTTAATAATAATTTCTGTAACATATAAATTATTAAATATTTATTTAAATTACCAATACATCTATACACATAAAACAATAACAATAATAAATATTAAATAATTACATATAGCAAATAATAATCAATAATTTTAATTTGAATAATTTTTATTATTAATTATATATTACAATATCTAAAATATTACAAAACATATTTAATATCAGACACAATAAAACTACTAGTCCAACTTCAACAAAAACAACAGTAAGGAAAATGTTGGATAGCGTAGGGGTAAAAATAACTATTCCAACTCCCGAGAGTGCAACAGTAGGGAAAACATTGGATAGCGTAGGGGTAAAAATTACTATTCCAACTCCAAAGAGTGCAACAGTAGGGAAAGCGTTGGATAGCGTAGGGGTAAAAATTACTATTCCAACTCCAGAGAGTGCAATAGTAGGGAAAGTGTTGGATAGCGTAATGGTAAAAATTACTATTCCCACTCCAGAGAGTGCAATAGTAGGGAAAGTGTTGGATAGCGTAAGGGTAAAAATTACTATTCCCACTCCAGACAGAGCAACAGTAGGGAAAACGTTGGATAGCGTAGGGGTACAAATAACTATTCCAACTCCAAAGAGTGCAACAGTAGGGAAAACGTTGGATAGCGTAGGGGTAAAAATTACTATTCCAACTCCAGAGAGTGCAATAGTAGGGTAAGTGTTGGATAGCGTAAGGGTAAAATCTACTATTCCCACTCCAGAGAGTGCAATAGTAGGGAAAGTGTTGGATAGCGTAAGGGTAAAATTTACTATTCCCACTCCAGAGAGTGCAACAGTATAGAAAACGTTGGATAGCGTAGTGGTAAAAATAACTATTCCAACTCCAAAGAGTGCAACAGTAGGGAAAACGTTGGATAGCGTAGGGGTAAAAATTACTATTCCAACTCCAGAGAGTGCAATAGTAGAGAAAGTGTTGGATAGCGTAAGGGTAAAATTTACTATTCCCACTCCAGAGAATGCAATAGTAGGGAAAGTGTTGGATAGCGTAAGGGTAAAAATTACTATTCCAACTCCAGAGAGTGCAATAGTAGGGAAAGTGTTGGATAGCGTAGGGGTAAAAATTACTATTCCAACTCCAGAGAGTGCAACAGTAGGGAAAGCGCTGGATAGCGTAGGGGTAAAAATTACTATTCCAACTCCAAAGAGTGCAACAGTAGGGAAAGCGCTGGATAGCGTAGGGGTAAAAATTACTATTCCAACTCCAGAGAGTGCAACAGTAGGGAAAGCGCTGGATAGCGTAGGGGTAAAAATTACTATTCCCACTCCAGATAGTAAAACAGTTGGGAAAGCACTAGATAGCATAGTGATTCTATGAACATTATAACCAATTCAATAATTTGTTATAAAAAAATTGCATGTTAACAATGTTTTAAAAAAATAATTATTATTAAATACCAATTATGTAAAATAAATATTTAAATAAATAAATTTAAATTACATCCCACACTATTCCCCCTTTAACACACAACACACTACACATACAAACTACACAATAGATTTAAATATCAATTTATCTCTTATTTACAATTAATATTACATTCTTTATAATTAATATAGTTATTAATTCACTAATTAATACATATTAACTACGAAATTACAAATATTCACCTATTAATTATTAATTAACAATACATTAATTAGCAATAACAACAAATAAAATACAATAATCAATTATTTATATTTACTATATTTAACTAACTAATAACAATTAATTAATAATAATTACAAATAAATAAAATATATCATTATTAATTTTATTTTAATTACATCCAACCCTATTCCCCTATAAACCCACAACCCACTACACATAAAAATTCACATAATTAATTTTAATTATCAATTATTCACTTAATAAAATTAAATCACCAATTAATTACTAATTAACAATTAATTAATTAACTATAACAATAAATAAATATTATTAATAAACTAATTATAATTTATATAATTAACCAAATAATAAATTATTTTTACAATTAATAATTAATTAAAAATTATTTAATCTATTAATCAAATTAATTACCAATTATTAATTGATTACCAATTAATTAATCATAAATACCAATTAAACAATACATATTAATTCATTAATTATAATTACATTACTTCCCACCCTATTCCCCTATAAACCCACAACCCACTACACATAAAAATTCACATAATTAATTTAATTATCAATTAATCACTTAATAAACTTAAATCACCAATTAATTACTAATTAACAATTAATTAATTAACAATAACAATAAATAAATATTAATAATAAAGTAATTATAATGTATATAATTAACCAATTAATAAAATAATTTTACAATTAATAATTAATTAACAATTAATTAATCAATTAATTACCAATTATTAATTAATTACCAATTAATTAATCATAAATACCAATTAAACAATACATATTAATTCATTAATTATAATTAAATTACTTCCCACCCTATTCCCCTATAAACCCACAACCCGCTCTGATACTAAAACGCTAAATTAAATGTAAAATAATTATAAATCTCTAAACATTTATTTTTAAATGTATTAAAATACATTACAATAATCTTTAACATACAAATAAAATACATATTAAATGACATTACACTAAATAAATATCGATATTATTGACATCGAAATTTTTACT
Organism: Triturus cristatus; assembly: GCF_964204655.1. Taxonomy (NCBI): domain Eukaryota; kingdom Metazoa; phylum Chordata; class Amphibia; order Caudata; family Salamandridae; genus Triturus; species Triturus cristatus. The sequence goes on along the minus strand of NC_140591.1, from coordinate 1,472,396,933 downwards.
TACGATATTACTTACATCGATATTAAGTACTTCGATATTATTAACTTCGATATTACTTACCTTGGGATCGATATTCTGTCCATCGATATTCTTGACTTCGATATTCTGTACCTACGATATTAAAAACACGATATTATTGTAGGTCGAAATTTAAAACTCGATATTTTGGCTAAACACCCCCCCAGCCAAATTTCAAAATGGGCTATAAAGCCCTGGGACCCTTTCTGAGCCCCCTTCCTTGCTGTCCCACCAACCTTTTCATGGTGGGATCCCCGCCATGAAAAGGTCGGCGGGAAATCAAATCACAATTTGGGTGATGGTGACCAACGTCAGCACCGCCATCATAGGCCGCAGCTTTGGCCATTGCTGCCACGGCAGGATCAGAGATCCCCGCAGAGGCGGCGGTCTTGCGGTGGTGTCATCGCCCTGATTGTAATCGGGTGGTGGGACCACCGGGATGGCGGTGGTCGGAGCACTATCCAACGTTACAGCGGTCTTGCGACCACCTGTATCATAATGTCAGTGTGTGTGCACTATGAACAGCAAACACCTATGTACACTGCTCATTCTCACTCCCTTTATTCAAACAATCCCTTCTCTTGCTTCTTTGATGGGAACTGACGAACTTACATAGTAATCAGCAAATGGCGCCCTCGTGGTCCTTTCCATGCACACGTGGCTTATTTCGTTTCTCTTGTTGGTGGATTGCAGGATGTTTCCCTTGTCTGTGTCAGCAGCCACAGAGAGCCAGATGGGAAAATCAATATGTGATTGAGGAAGCCACTCAGATGACTTCCCAGGACTCACACCTTTCCTGTTCATAGATTTCCTGACTAGAAACCGGTCAATAGATCAGTGAGTACACATCCTGTTGATGGATGTAAGCTCATAGATAGCATAATACGGCAGCAGAAAACTGTGTTCTTAGTGAGAGCTTGAAGTGCAACCAGTGGCTGACTGGGAAGAAGTCAGTGTCCAGCGACCCTCCTACAGACCTCCACAGTAATTGACCGCTGTAGCTGTGGAGACCCAGCTTTATTGAGGTTTTGTATCTTGGAGTGTCCTTTCTGAATCAGGGGTTACACCGCACTGTCTTTAGGCCAGGAGTACAGTGGCATTGCAAAAGGGAACTCAGGTATACGAGGCCCTCATTCACAAAGGGGAACTTACACTTTTGTGCATGTTTACTATTTTTTGGTATTCACAAACTACAAGTTTAATTTTACTAATAATACTTTTACGACTGCGGAGACTCCACACTCAGGGCGGAGACCCTGCCCAAAAAAAGGTAGGCCTGTCCTATCTTTTTATGTGCAGCGTTCTCTACCCCACTGCCCAGTCTCCACAGTAAAATTACTGTTAGAGAAATTAAGCAGGGAGTTTGTGAATACCCAAAAAATTGTAAACTTAGAGAAAAGTGTAATTTAACATTTGCGAATCAGACCTTGAGTCTGTTACAACCATTGTAAATGCTGTTTGCATGTGTTACCACATAAACCTAGACTTATTCGCTTTGAAAATGCTAGATTTTCTCTGTCTTTATGTTCAGTTGTCAGATCAACACTATGGGCCTATTAGGATGGCGGGCGGACCGTATCGGTGATTGGGTCTGACCGCCATGGGTGCGGCGGTTCCGCCTATTCAATTATGATGAGACTGCCACCGCTGGATTGGCATTTTATCACCACATGAATGCCAACTTAGGTGCCGATCACGATCCGGCAAAAACCGGGTACGATCCGTCGGACGGAGCATATTCTCCGTCCGACGCGTACCCGGTCGTCAAAATTTACAAACAAGGAATTACGATTCGCACGGGAACACCATTTCCGTACGAATCGTAAAAAAGCCCGACCGAACAAAATAAACCTACAAATGCGATCCGGGAAAGCGCCGACCTGACGTCGGGACGCTCGCAGCCTGCCATTCACGAACCAGGAATTACGATTCGCACCGACGTCATCCCGCACGGTGAATATTTTCCGGCTGCCAAAAACTGCCGGGAAATCAGGACGACGCGAACAAGGACCACCAGTACGCGACGGACAGACAGGACGACGCGAACAAGGAGGACCAGTTCGGGACAGGACGACGCGATCAAGGAGTACCAGTACGCGACGGACAGACAGGACGACGTGATCAAGGAGGACCAGTACGCGACGGACAGACAGGACGACGCGAACAAGGAGGTCCCGTACGCGACGTGTGGTAAATAATTTAATTACCGGAACTTAATTTGATGCGGAAAATCTATGACAATAGCTCAGTAAAATAAGAGGCAGAATCCGTGGTATTAGAGGTTCGGAACGGGCTTTATTCCAAAATCAATTTAAATTGATGAGCTCCAGATTCCATCACCACGAAGGTTCAGGAAGTGAAGACCGTACTTTATTGACAGGTAATCATTTTTATACAATAGGCATTACAGTGAAACAAATGGAGGAGGCGTAACAATTGATAGTAAAGATAAAACATACATGCGTAGCAAAAGTGGGTGTAACTAAAGAACGTCATCAGGTATGATGTCATAATAGGGTGGTTCCATGAAAGAATTTCGCAATGTCAGCAGAAATACTTGGCAGAAATGCGCGCGCAGCAGCATGACGTGTGATTGACGTGCAACTAGGGGGTGAAGGGGACTTGACATTTAGCTCTACATGTGGCGACAGAAGTCTGGAGAGTCAAGTCAACCTAATCCCAAATCATATCTAACATCCTATGTTTAAAGAACTATGTTATCCAAAAGAGAGGCCTTCTTAGAGTAGAATCTTATTCTATACTGACTATACTGACTGTGAGTGCGTGTACAAGCGTCTAAGTGTCTACACAATATGCGGGGGCAGAAATCGTCCATAGTAACAGGGCTATGAATTACTTGCATAAAGACAGAGAAGCCGGGCCTTTTGCTCGGTAGCTGGCAGAATGTTTACTTAAACTACTAGACAGGAATGCATTGGGTAGGGAGCGGAGCAGATAATTTCGAAGGTGAAATACAGTTTTTGGCAGGCAACAGGCTGATGTCAGGCACCGTTAGCTGCGCAGAGAATGAGGACAAAGTTCATGGATACAGATGCAGGCTCAGACTGGAGCTTTCAGAGGCAGAAGGCAAGAAAAGGCTTGATGGCAGAATCAGGGCCTACTTGCCTGGACTGTAAAATGGCATAAGTGAACCATATAAAGCCGGTGGCCTTTCATACTTAGGAATGGAATATCCGGCCCATTCATGGCGGATCTGAAGGAGGACATGTTGACGGTGGACGCACATGTGTTTGCGTCTTCATAACTGGAACTGGAGGGAACATACATGTACTTGTGATGTATACATGAAACCGTTGGGGTCCAAGATAGGGGACATAACTGATCAGAAAAATCCATATTTCCACATTCCCTCCTTGTCCCCTACTTGCCCGTTAAGAGATATCAATCTTCATCAATCCGTTGATCTGTTCATATAGCATCATTTGTTCTTCTTTTTTCTTCCGAGATGAATGAAATCTTGGTGGTGGAATACACGATGTGGCACACAGACCACAGACCGCTGGTCCACATTGTAGACATAGACAGCAACTGAATAGTATGAGAAAGCCAATACCTAGGAAGGATAGGACCTTCCATCCAAAGGTAGATAATACACTCCAAAACCAACCGGACCAAGTCCAGGTGCCTGGATTCTGGTGTATCTGGTTTACAATCTTATGAAGACGAGTTATAGCTTTATATACAGACGGCGAATTTTCTGGTATGAAAATGCAACAACTTGATCCGATGACCCTACAAGCTCCGCCCCTATCGGCCAGGATGACGTCAAGGACAAGACGATTTTGAAGCACAACAATCCGCATGGCAGACTGCTCTTCTGTTAAATTGCCTAAGGCGGAAATAGTTTCGTTCACTACTGCTTCAAGGGTTCTGGTTAATCTACGTATCAGCTTACTATTGGTAACTGTACCTATATAGGGAAAGAGACCTTTATTGAAATCTGTGTATTTTTCCCATGCGGTCTCAGAGTAATCGACTATTGGGAGATCTCTCCTTTCTCTATTGTGTACTAAATGAGTATTTCTATGATAATCAGGAGGAGCTAGGAAAACAGGTGGCAAAAGGAATCCGATGTAGCAGGTACCATCCTAATCTAGTGGCAAACGTATATATGCCGTCTGACCACATATGAAGTAGGAATGGCGGGAAGCTCTAAATGTAGACTTGCCTTGATCACTAAATTCTATTACAGTGGTGCATCTACTATGGCCCATATGTATGGAACCATTCTTTCTTACACATAATTCACCTTTTACTGGAAATACTGACATGGCGGGCAAAATTGGAGTAGCTTCGGATTCGACATTTAGGATCATAAGATTAAGCGTAAAATTACCTAATCCATATACTTCATTTTCTAGATCAGTTCCTGTTCTTTTGGGAAGTCCCTCCTTGTTAGGGTGACAGACTTTAAGTAAAACTAAGTTCAGATTTCCCCATACCCAGTCGTCTTGATAAACTGCAGAATTCGAATCTAGGGAATTAATTAAACTAAACCATGCTCCACAGGATCCATTGTGTGTGAACGGGTATGGAAAGAGAGGTAAAATTCCTTTATAGTTCTGATAGGGAGGGAGTCGGCCACATATCCAACAATTTGTAGCATTGCTAACCTGATGGGAATGATGTAACATACTAATAAACGTGTTATTGCGCAGCGCAAATCTATAAGACAACTCATGCGGAGGTAATTCACTAAAAGAATGTTCAGCAGTAACATTATAAACATGTCTAGAAATAGGATAATATGTGTGCAACAATATACTTGCAGTAATTATTAAAAGACTTAAGAAAAACAAAATTAATAACGTCACTGTGCAATGACTACGCAGTGATTTACAGTACGCATGTCGTTTCAGTTTTATCCTTCTGTTTCTCTCTCTATACAGGTCTAAGGGATACATGTCAGAGACAAATTCGACCGATTCACCTTGGAGAGGACTTAAACAATCAAATTGCCTGACTTGTTAGACCTAAGTTTTAGTTTATATAGTTCGTGGTTATTCAGTTCAACCAAAGGAAGTTTTGAGTCAATCGGGGAAGACACGCAAGGTGTGTCGTTTACGTCTGACGGTAGTCCATGAAATTTCTTGATATGACTTGAATGTATCCAGCCTTTTCGTCCTTCGATCTTTACGGCTGTCCTCGTCGTTAGCAGTACGAGCTGAGGTGACTTCCACCTAGGATCCAGTTGAGACTTCCGGTCAAAGTTCCTCACTAAAACTAGATCTCCTGGAATTACATCATGGGGTTTCACCTCGGTGTTGTCGGGAAAGGCTGCAGCTACCTGTGAACGACAAGATTGTAGTGCAGACATCAAGGAAGCCAAGTAATCTGTCAGCATATTACAGTCAATATCAGTTATTTTGCGTGGTATAGGCGTCCCCCACATATTTGGTGGTCTGCCAAAGATCACCTCATACGGGGATAGCCCTGTTCGAGAGTGTGCTACCATTCTCATGTAAAAGAGTGCAACGGGTAAGGCTACTACCCAGTCGACACCTTTCTCTCTACAAATTTTGGACAATCTAATTTTCAGGGTCTGATTATGTCTTTCCACGAGACCTGCTGCCTCGGGGTGTCGGACACAGTGAAATTTCCACTGATAGCCTAACAAAAGTGAAACGTGTTTCATTAATTCGGATGAGAACGGCTGGCCGTTATCTGAGTAGACAGCACGTGGTAAACCGTACCGTGGGAAGAATTCTCGAACCAACTGTTTGGCAGTAGTCGGGGCAGTGTAATCTGAAACCGGGTATGCCTCTGTCCAACGGGAAAGAGCACAGACAACTACGAGAACATATTTGAATCCTCGACATCGTTCCATCTGGATATAATCCATCTGGAGGACTTCAAAAGGGTGATCAGGCGGCTGAAATCCACCCTGTTCTACGGGAATGCTTTTTCCTGGGTTAAACTGACAACAGATCATACAGGTACGAACTTTTTGTTTAGCTGCTGCTCGTAAATGTTTGTTGAACCAAATGTGTTGAATGCTGTCTATCATAGCTTTTTCTCCTAGATGCGCTGGACTATGTATAGTGTTAATAATGACTTGGACCATTGAATCAGGAAGGAACCACACAGATTTTTCCTTCGTCATCCATCCTTGATCCGTTTGGATCCCTCCTAATTCAGTCCATTTCTTTATTTCGTCTGGTGTAGCATGTGTCTGTATGTCAATTACGTCAAGAGCGGGATCCTTAACCGTCATACAATGTGTTGGCGTCGGGACTATTGTCTTTGTCATGTCGGATGTTCGAGTTTGAGCAGTCTGTTTAGCTGTTCTGTCAGCTAGATCATTGCCTTGGGAAATGATATCAGTAACTTTCGTATGAGCTTTACATTTCATAATTGATATTGCAGTGGGTAGATGTATTGCATCTAATAAGGCATGAATGAGGGGTCCGTGCTGAATGTGGGCACCGTGAGAAGTTAAATAACCTCTCTCTCGCCACAGCACGCCGAAGTCATGTACAACTCCGAATGCATAACGTGAATCAGTGTATATGTTGACTTTTTTATTTGTGGCTTGAATACAGGCTTGTGTCAGAGCGATGAGCTCTGCGGCTTGAGCTGACAAGGTATTTATGCAATTTGTTTCAACGATTTCAGTGTCTGTTGTGACTGCATAAGCGGCCACTAGCTCTCCTGTACCTGTTCTCATACATGAACCATCTACATATAACGTCAGGTCTGGGTCTGACAATGGGACGTCTGTCAAATCTTGTCTGGGTTTCGTCGTGATAGTGATAACTTCAATACAATCATGTGCTAGTGGGTCTGTTTCGTTTATTGGTAACAGTGTGGCAGGATTCAATGTACTACAACGTCTGATTTCTATATGTGGCTGAAACAATGTTAATTCGTAACCAGTAAGTCGTGCTATAGTCAAGTGTTGTGTTTGTGTGCGGTTCAAGAGAACCTCTACTGCATGTGGTACTTGTACTGTCAATGGATGTCCTAATACTATGGCATCGCTTTGTCTGATTGCTAAAGCTGTTGCTGCCACTGATTTCAGGCACGCAGGCAAAGCCTGAGCTACGGGATCTAATGTACTAGAAAAATAAGCACATGGTTTGTGTGATCCTGCTTGTTCCTGTGTGAGTACTGCCAAGGCAGTACCTTCGCGTTCTGTAACGAAGAGTGTAAACTGTTTATTGTAACATGGTGTTGCTAAAACAGGTGCTTGGCATAAGGCTTTCTTTAGGCTTTCAAAAGCCTGTGTATGTTCCTGAGTCCAAGGGAGAACAGTCGATGTGGCTGCCTCCTGTGTTGTCAATTGAATGAGTGGTTTTGCTAGAAATGCATACTGAGGGATCCACTGCCTACAATATGAAGTGAGGCCTATGAAAGCCCGCACCTCCTTTTGTGTCTTGGGTACTGGCATATTAGCAATTAGCTGGATGCGATCTGGTGTAAGCTGCCTTCCCTCCTTGGACAGCGAGTGACCAAGGTAAACAACTCGCTGGACACAGAATTGCAGCTTAGAAGGGGACACCTTGTGCCCCTTTTCGGCCAAAAATTGTAATACCGTCAGTGAGGCTTTTTCACAATCAGGTTCGCTTCTAGCGGTCATCAGCAGATCATCGACATATTGAAGCAGGGCAGTGTTGACTGGCATGTGGATACTGTCGAGTTCTCGTTTCAGTGCTTGGCTATATATGCTGGGGCTTTCGGTAAATCCTTGAGGTGCGCGTGTGAATTTAAAGCTACGTCCATTTAAACTAAATCCGAACAAGTATTGGCTTTCCGGATCTATTGGGACGCTGAAAAAGGCATTCTTGAGATCAATTACAGTAAAGAATGTTGCTTCGGAATCAATGGCTGTCAGTAATGAAGAAATGTCTGGGACTACGGGGTATTGTGGTACTATGCATTTATTTAATTCACGCAGATCAATAACCAATCGATATACTGGCGGGGCTGTTGGATCGGTTCGTTTAAGAATCGGAATTATCGGTGAATTACATACATTGGAGTCAGTTTCCACAACCACTCCTTGGGTAATAAGCTCGTCAATGATTTGCAGTAAAGCCACTACAGCATCTGGGGGTAACTTGTATTGTCGCATTCGTGGAAGTACCACTCCTGCCTTTAGTGTGACTCGATATGGTGTAATGTTCATGCAACCAACATCTGTAGGGCCTTGTGCCCATAAATGTGTCGGTAAAGTCTGTAATCGGTGATCCATGTCTCGGGACACGTAGTGCCCTTTGAAATCACATAAAAACAATCTTACTCCTTCCGGAGAACAACATATTTTAGCTCCTAGAGCTTTCAAAGTTTTTATACCTAACAAGTTTTCTGGACATGATTTAGTAAGCAATAAATCTGTAGTTCGTGTCAAGGGACCGATCGTAAGTGGAAGAGGCTGTGTTACTTCGTTAATGATGGGTTTTCCTGAAAAGCCAAGGGAAATATTCTGTGTGCCTGAGAGGGGTGCCCCTGGAACTTCACTACGTTTTATTGTTGTTCGACTTGCCCCTGTATCAAGTAAGAATTTTCTATCTTGACCTAACAGTTCACTGTGTACATAAGGTCCTTCTTGATCTACAGGGACCTCAATAAGGGGTAAGCCAACTTCCCTCTCTAGGCTGTTTCATGAGTATCGTTGATAATCAGGATAGTCATACTGTGCGGTCTGATACATCTGTCGGGTCGTTGTTTGTGTGGCAGCAATAGGCTGCGGTGGCGGAGCTGGCATAGACTGTTGCGGAGCTGGCATGGACTGTGCATGCTGCGGGGCTCCTTGTTGGTTCTGATCCTGTCTAATTGGTCGTGGTCTTTCTTTTGCGTTACCTATGGCAATATTATGTTTTAAAACTGGACAATCGTGTACATAATGACCTGGCTGTTTGCAATAGTTGCACGTCCCTTTAACAGGACCTGCTGAAACACTGGGCTGTGTTATACCCTTCTTATGACCGTCAGCTGGCACTGTCTGGGAAACTAGCATTTTCATTTTCGTGTCTTTCATGCGTCTATGTTCATGTTCTTGTTCTTCTCTAATTCTATTGTGATGGTACTGTAGCATTTGTAACATTTGTGACGGAGTGTTACCTTGCCAGGTACTCTCGAACTTCAATATTCTATTCTTAACTTGGGGCAAGGCATTTTCAACTAACTTTGTCACAAACAGATGTGGATACGACTCGCTACTTGCTTTTATTCCACTATTTATACCAAAACATTTCTCAAATCGGGAATAGAAATCACTAGTGTCTTCATCTGATTTTTGTTTACAGGCTGAGATTGCACCCCAGTCTTCCTTTTTCGTAGTTAATAAACGTGGCAGTACCTGTACTAGTAAACCTGGTAGTGCTTTGGTCTTGTCCCCGAGCCCTGAACCTGGACCTCGAGCTTTTTCTTCGTTTTCTAATGCTGTCCAATCTATCTTCTGGTCTCCCACCTCCCAATCCTTTTCCTTGAGTTTTTCGTAAATGCCCGCAGGCATTAATACCTTCAATATTGTCATAATGTCGGGGTAGGTATATTCTCCCATGAGTAACATATCTTTAATTTCACGGTGGAAACCCGCTGGGTCTTTGTCATGACTGGGTACCACTTTCTTCATTTCTAATAGTTCTATTTTGGATATGGGTGTGTATACAAACACACGTTTAAACTCATTGTCATCACCCTTTATCGGGTGCACTTCTCGTAAGGGATTTTGTCTATCCATGTAATACGTCGTTCTTTCCTTGATGGGGAGTGAGACATGTTCAGGACATACAAAAAGAATGTACTGCCTTCTGTATTCTAGTATTTCTCTAATTAACTTAGTACCGGAACCTCTCCATTTATTCGTTAGTAATTCAGTCAATATATCAGGTAAGGGGCCAGGATCGGAGTGTTGGCTTTTATATAATATAAGGAGTTGTTGAATCATATAGATACCAGCTAAACGCTGTTCATCTGGGGCGAGGTTCAAAAACGTATGCGCTAGTGTATCATCACCATATTTTCCAGGACTATCAACCCAGTGTACGGCTGACCTGGCTAATTCTTGATCGTCCATAGAATCGAGTATATGATAACCCCTTCGTTCTCGGAGTAATTTGTCAGCGGCTTGGAATGAATGTTCAGGAGACCTTATATTTATTATAGGAGTTTGGAATTTTCTGTTATTATCTGGACGTATCGGACATATCGGATCAGTAAAGCATCTAGTATTATTGCAAGATCTTCCTCTACCTACATAGGCCATTGTTTCTAACTGTCCTGTGGGTAGTTCTAATTCTTCCTCGTCCTCGGTTTGTTCAGGCTCGTCTACTGCTAATCTTTCTTCGTGTATTCGTTCTATTTCTTTGCGGATCTTTCGGCTCATTGCTACTATACATGATCGTTTATCGTGTCTCCCCTCTGATATATTTTTACCCCATGTGGTAAGAATTTGCATGTCTTCCGGATTTACCCCTGGCTGATCTTGATTTCTGATCGCACAGTTTATGAGGAAACGTAACAGTTCCCCCTGTATTTCCACCTTTTGGTACTCCATGGCTCTGTTAATACTCTCAGGGTCTCGTCCTGACTGAACAAAATGATATATATTTTCTAAATGCGCAGTCATTCCTGGTAGCTTCCCTAAGTATATTGCAGCTCGTCGGATACGTAATGATGCCAGCATCATTTCGTCCCCTTTTCCGGGTACAGGATCATATCTACAATCTATTAGAAGTTCCTTGAGCGTGTTGGGAGTTACTAGTTTGGGTGTACGTTGGTGGGCTAATTCTTGAAAGGAAAGTTTATTTGTTCTGGCTGGCGTAGAATAAATGCTTGATGTACCTCCGGTAGCACCACCTGGGGTGCTGGATGTGAAAGGATTCGTTGAACGTGATATAGCAACCATAGGTGTGGATGCAGATGTAGAAACAGATGTGCTTGCCGGAACTTGTGTCGGAGTGTGCTGTTGCGGAGGTACAGACGGAGGAGGGTCTTGGCGTTGAACCCCCTCGGCAGACGGTCTATGTGGCGCAGCATTAGCATACTCGGGAGCTGCGTCGTCTAAATAAGAGGAAAGAAAAACATCTTCTGCGGATCTGGGATGCCCTTTGGGATGTACTTTTATCGGAAACAATGGGGGTGGCAAGTCTTTTGGTATCTCCGGAGTAGCCTTAGGTAACCCTTCGGCCAGAAGAGGATACATACCATTCACAAGGGCATTTCTTTGTCTGTCCGTTTGTTCTGACTTTACTCGATTACCTTCTTCAATTAATACACTTTCTCGAACTTTGTTTGAATTCTCCTTACTTTTCTCTTCCTGTCTGAGCGCTTTTTCTGTACGTCTATATGATTCTTTACGCCATAATTCAATGGCATCTTTCTGTGACTGTCTAGCTTTCTTTTTCCATAATTCTTCTTCTACTTTCATAATGCAATCTGCATCCCAGGTCCCAGCTGCGGGCCACCTCTGACTTTCTGGTAATTCCTTGGTGTAGTCTACCCATAGATCAAGAAATAATATGGCGTCTAGGCCATGTTTATGATACATGAAGTACCCTGGAGTGTCCCTAGGAGGAATGGGAACAGCTTCTTCGAGTACCCCTTTTCTAGTTGTGATCTGCCTGAATTTCGAAAAGAGCGGCATATTGAGAACTGATCTGATACCTAATTTTGAACACGTTTAGTACCATAAAACACAATAATGAACAGTCATTCACACCACAGTGTACAGAACGTATTTAAAACACTTTAACATTTAACATTTAAATGAAATAGACAATGATGGCCATTTAGGGAACTAGTCACTAAGCATAATACTCGATACTAACTAGGTAATTCTGAATTATATACTAGACATACTTGATATACTGCTAAACAGTACAGATACACTGCTGAAACAGTGCAGACCGGATTTGTGTACCCAAACCCGTCTTGACCGGCACAACCTATGTGCACGTCAGAACGCCTCCCCGATAATGGTACTCACCGGGTAGCTCGGAACGGAAGGCCTCGGAACTGAACTGAACTTGAACCGGACTGGACTCGACTCGGAACTTCGGAAACTTCGGAAACTGGTGGGCCTCTGTATACCTCGGATCTTGCTCTCTCAGCTAGGCTCTGGTCGGGATACTTCGCACTTCTCACCGCCTCGTCTGGGTGTTGATCGCAGCCTCAGTTACCCCCGCTCGGCAGGAGGGAGATACAGGAAATCCTGTGGGTGCGCGTTGTTGTCCGTCCAGCTGTGACAGGAGACCGGGCCTGCAACGCACCGCCGGCGCGTGAGATGAGAAAGTGTCCCTGTTCGGGCGCCATTTATGTGGTAAATAATTTAATTACCGGAACTTAATTTGATGCGGAAAATCTATGACAATAGCTCAGTAAAATAAGAGGCAGAATCCGTGGTATTAGAGGTTCGGAACGGGCTTTATTCCAAAATCAATTTAAATTGATGAGCTCCAGATTCCATCACCACGAAGGTTCAGGAAGTGAAGACCGTACTTTATTGACAGGTAATCATTTTTATACAATAGGCATTACAGTGAAACAAATGGAGGAGGCGTAACAATTGATAGTAAAGATAAAACATACATGCGTAGCAAAAGTGGGTGTAACTAAAGAACGTCATCAGGTATGATGTCATAATAGGGTGGTTCCATGAAAGAATTTCGCAATGTCAGCAGAAATACTTGGCAGAAATGCGCGCGCAGCAGCATGACGTGTGATTGACGTGCAACTAGGGGGTGAAGGGGACTTGACATTTAGCTCTACATGTGGCGACAGAAGTCTGGAGAGTCAAGTCAACCTAATCCCAAATCATATCTAACATCCTATGTTTAAAGAACTATGTTATCCAAAAGAGAGGCCTTCTTAGAGTAGAATCTTATTCTATACTGACTATACTGACTGTGAGTGCGTGTACAAGCGTCTAAGTGTCTACACAATATGCGGGGGCAGAAATCGTCCATAGTAACAGGGCTATGAATTACTTGCATAAAGACAGAGAAGCCGGGCCTTTTGCTCGGTAGCTGGCAGAATGTTTACTTAAACTACTAGACAGGAATGCATTGGGTAGGGAGCGGAGCAGATAATTTCGAAGGTGAAATACAGTTTTTGGCAGGCAACAGGCTGATGTCAGGCACCGTTAGCTGCGCAGAGAATGAGGACAAAGTTCATGGATACAGATGCAGGCTCAGACTGGAGCTTTCAGAGGCAGAAGGCAAGAAAAGGCTTGATGGCAGAATCAGGGCCTACTTGCCTGGACTGTAAAATGGCATAAGTGAACCATATAAAGCCGGTGGCCTTTCATACTTAGGAATGGAATATCCGGCCCATTCATGGCGGATCTGAAGGAGGACATGTTGACGGTGGACGCACATGTGTTTGCGTCTTCATAACTGGAACTGGAGGGAACATACATGTACTTGTGATGTATACATGAAACCGTTGGGGTCCAAGATAGGGGACATAACTGATCAGAAAAATCCATATTTCCACAGACGGACAGACATGGACCCGAACCTACGTGTCATCCCGGCCCTCATAGCAGTCGACCTCCTCTACAGGTTCCGACGCAGACGCCGCAGAAGGTCAGAATAACTAAGGGAGGGGGGAAAGGGGGGTGTGGTGGGGGTTTCAGGACCAGGGCAGGCCACAAAACCCCCACCAAAGTCACACAGCACACATGCCCAGGACATACCTGACTCCCATGCCCTGGTCACTACGAGGGGGTGGGGGCGTGTCCAGCTAAGCCAGCGACCGCCACAACGGAAGTCCCTCACGACGCGAACCGGCAACACAACCAGACAGGTACGTCCCGTACCCACGCCTGAAGAGCGTGGGTACGAGTCGTACCACGCCCACACCCACGTCACCCCAACAATGGCGGGACGGCTCGTACCCACGTGGCAAAGGCCTGGGTACAGGCCACACAAGCATCACATAGCGTGGGGACGGATATGTACGGACCCTACCCCCACCCCGTATGCATGGAGCGTACCCCCACCCCAACAGTGTAAGTACGACACGTACCCCCACCCGCGTACGTATGGAGCGTACCCCCACCCCAACAGTGTAAGTACGACCCGTACCCACACCCGCGTACGTATGGAGCGTACCCCCACCCCAACAGTGTAAGTATGACCCCTACCCCCACCCGCGTACGTATGGAGCGTACCCCCACCCCAACAGTGTAAGTACGACCCCTACCCCCACCCGCGTACGTATGGAGCGTACCCCCACCCCAACAGTTTAAGTACGACACGTAGCCCCACCTCGAATGCATGGAGCGTACCCCCACCCCAACAGTGTAAGTACGACACGTACCCCCACCTCGAATGCATGGAGCGTACCCCCACCCCAACAGTGTAAGTACGACACGTACCCCCACCTCGAATGCATGGAGCGTACCCCCACCCCAACAGTGTAAGTACGACACGTACCCCCACCCGCGTACGTATGGAGCGTACCCCCACCCCAACAGTGTAAGTACGACCCCTACCCCCACACGCGTACGTATGGAGCGTACCCCCACCCCAACAGTGTAAGTACGACCCCTACCCCCACCCGCGTACATATGGAGCGTACCCCCACCCCAACAGTGTAAGTAAGACACGTACCCTCACCTCGAATGCATGGAGCGTACCCTCACCCCAACAGTGTAAGTACGACCCCTACCCCCACCCGCGTACGTATGGAGCGTACCCCCACCCCAACAGTGTAAGTACGACCCGTACCCCCACCTCGAATGCATGGAGCGTACCCCCACCCCAACAGTGTAAGTACGACACATACCCCCACCTCGAATGCATGGAGCGTACCCCCACCCCAACAGTGTAAGTACGACACGTACCCCCACCTCGAATGCATGGAGCGTACCCACATCCGTGCATGTCATGAGCGTACATATTGTGAAATTGGAGAGGTGGGTGCAGAGTCCTCCCAGCAGTGCCCTGAGACAGGAGGGGTGGGTGCAGAGTCCTCCCAGCAGTGCCCTGAGACAGGAGGGGTGGGTGCCTAACACTCCCAGCAGTGCCCTGAGACAGGAGGGGTGGGGGCCTATCACTCCCAGCAGTTCCCTGAGATAGGAGGGGTGGGGGCCTATCACTCCCAGCAGTGCCCTGAGACAGGAGGGGTGTGTGCAGAGTCCTCCCAGCAGTGCCCTGAGACAGGAGGGGTGTGTGCAGAGTCCTCCCAGCAGTGCCCTGAGACAGGAGGGGTGGGTGCCTATCACTCCCAGCAGTGCCCAGTCACAGGAGGGGTGGGTGCAGAGTCCTCCCAGCAGAGCCCTGAGACAGGAGGGGTGGGTGCCTAACACTCCCAGCAGTGCCCTGAGACAGGAGGGGTGGGGGCCTATCACTCCCAGCAGTGCCCTGAGACAGGAGGGGTGGGGGCCTATCACTCCCAGCAGTGCCCAGTCACATGAGGGGTGGGTGCAGAGTCCTCCCAGCAGAGCCCTGAGACAGGAGGGGTGGGTGCAGAGTCCTCCCAGCAGTGCCCTGAGACAGGAGGGGTGTGTGCAGAGTCCTCCCAGCAGTGCCCAGAGACAGGAGGGGTGGGTGCCTATCACTCCCAGCAGTGCCCAGTCACAGGAGGGGTGGGTGCAGAGTCCTCCCAGCAGAGCCCTGAGACAGGAGGGGTGTGTGCAGAGTCCTCCCAGCAGTGCCCTGAGACAGGAGGGGTGTGTGCAGAGTCCTCCCAGCAGTGCCCTGAGACAGGAGGGGGGTGTGCAGAGTCCTCCCAGCAGTGCCCAGAGACAGGAGGGGTGGGTGCCTATCACTCCCAGCAGTGCCCAGTCACAGGAGGGGTGGGTGCAGAGTCCTCCCAGCAGTGCCCTGAGACAGGAGGGGTGTGTGCAGAGTCCTCCCAGCAGTGCCCTGAGACAGGAGGGGTGTGTGCAGAGTCCTCCCAGCAGTGCCCTGAGACAGGAGGGGTGGGTGCCTATCACTCCCAGCAGTGCCCAGTCACAGGAGGGGTGGGTGCAGAGTCCTCCCAGCAGTGCCCTGAGACAGGAGGGGTGTGTGCAGAGTCCTCCCAGCAGTGCCCAGAGACAGGAGGGGTGGGTGCCTATCACTCCCAGCAGTGCCCAGTCACAGGAGGGGTGGGTGCAGAGTCCTCCCAGCAGAGCCCAGTCACAGGAGGGGTGGGTGCAGAGTCCTCCCAGCAGTGCCCTGAGACAGGAGGGGTGTGTGCAGAGTCCTCCCAGCAGTGCCCTGAGACAGGAGGGGTGGGTGCCTATCACTTCCAGCAGTGCCCAGTCACAGGAGGGGTGGGTGCAGAGTCCTCCCAGCAGTGCCCTGAGACAGGAGGGGTGTGTGCAGAGTCCTCCCAGCAGTGCCCAGAGACAGGAGGGGTGGGTGTCTATCACTCCCAGCAGTGCCCAGTCACAGGAGGGGTGGGTGCAGAGTCCTCCCAGCAGAGCCCTGAGACAGGAGGGGTGGGTGCAGAGTCCTCCCAGCAGTGCCCTGAGACAGGAGGGGTGTGTGCAGAGTCCTCCCAGCAGTGCCCAGAGACAGGAGGGGTGGGTGCCTATCACTCCCAGCAGTGCCCAGTCACAGGAGGGGTGGGTGCAGAGTCCTCCCAGCAGAGCCCTGAGACAGGAGGGGTGTGTGCAGAGTCCTCCCAGCAGTGCCCTGAGACAGGAGGGGTGTGTGCAGAGTCCTCCCAGCAGTGCCCTGAGACAGGAGGGGTGTGTGCAGAGTCCTCCCAGCAGTGCCCAGAGACAGGAGGGGTGGGTGCCTATCACTCCCAGCAGTGCCCAGTCACAGGAGGGGTGGGTTCAGAGTCCTCCCAGCAGAGCCCTGAGACAGGAGGGGTGTGTGCAGAGTCCTCCCAGAAGTGCCCTGAGACAGGAGGGGTGTGTGCAGAGTCCTCCCAGCAGTGCCCTGAGACAGGAGGGGTGTGTGCAGAGTCCTCCCAGCAGTGCCCAGAGACAGGAGGGGTGGGTGCCTATCACTCCCAGCAGTGCCCAGTCACAGGAGGGGTGGGTGCAGAGTCCTCCCAGCAGTGCCCTGAGACAGGAGGGGTGTGTGCAGAGTCCTCCCAGCAGTGCCCTGAGACAGGAGGGGTGGGTGCCTATCACTCCCAGCAGTGCCCAGTCACAGGAGGGGTGGGTGCAGAGTCCTCCCAGCAGTGCCCTGAGACAGGAGGGGTGTGTGCAGAGTCCTCCCAGCAGTGCCCTGAGACAGGAGGGGTGGGTGCCTATCACTCCCAGCAGTGCCCAGTCACAGGAGGGGTGGGTGCAGAGTCCTCCCAGCAGTGCCCTGAGACAGGAGGGGTGTGTGCAGAGTCCTCCCAGCAGTGCCCAGAGACAGGAGGGGTGGGTGCCTATCACTCCCAGCAGTGCCCAGTCACAGGAGGGGTGGGTGCAGAGTCCTCCCAGCAGAGCCCTGAGACAGGAGGGGTGGGTGCAGAGTCCTCCCAGCAGTGCCCTGAGACAGGAGGGGTGTGTGCAGAGTCCTCCCAGCAGTGCCCAGAGACAGGAGGGGTGGGTGCCTATCACTCCCAGCAGTGCCCAGTCACAGGAGGGGTGGGTGCAGAGTCCTCCCAGCAGAGCCCTGAGACAGGAGGGGTGTGTGCAGAGTCCTCCCAGCAGTGCCCTGAGACAGGAGGGGTGTGTGCAGAGTCCTCCCAGCAGTGCCCTGAGACAGGAGGGGTGTGTGCAGAGTCCTCCCAGCAGTGCCCAGAGACAGGAGGGGTGGGTGCCTATCACTCCCAGCAGTGCCCAGTCACAGGAGGGGTGGGTGCAGAGTCCTCCCAGCAGAGCCCTGAGACAGGAGGGGTGTGTGCAGAGTCCTCCCAGCAGTGCCCTGAGACAGGAGGGGTGTGTGCAGAGTCCCCCCAGCAGTGCCCTGAGACAGGAGGGGTGTGTGCAGAGTCCTCCCAGCAGTGCCCAGAGACAGGAGGGGTGGGTGCCTATCACTCCCAGCAGTGCCCAGTCACAGGAGGGGTGGGTGCAGAGTCCTCCCAGCAGAGCCCTAAAACAGGAGGGGTGGGTGCAGAGTCCTCCCAGCAGTGCCCTGAGACAGGAGGGGTGGGTGCAGAGTCCTCCCAGCAGTGCCCTGAGACAGGAGGGGTGGGTGCAGAGTCCTCCCAGCAGTGCCCTGAGACAGGAGGGGTGTAACACATGTGTGTGAGGCTGGAAGTACACACAAGCATACTGCCTACAAGGGAACATGTCCCCATGAACTCATGTCAACAGACTCCATACACATGTACAGTGATCACCAAGGATGCCACGAATGTTGCAGGTGGAGACATGGCCCTGCATGCATGGCCAAAGTAGAAGGGCTCCGTCACACACACAGCTCATGTAGACACAGCTCTGCGCTAAAGATTGGGAACACCCTGCAGGGAAGATATCAGGGTACACAGAGGGAGGAATACACCCTGGGACAATTGCACCATGCAGTAACTGCTTACATGAACAAAGAAAGTTAGCTAACACCTTGTGATGGCACACAAATCCCAGGGTCCCCCCAATGAGCAGCCCACAACTACATTTCCCACACACCCAACACATAAACACCACCCAAAACCATGTAGCAGCCCCACCAACACCAATACCAGCATAGCAGTAGTGTCAGAATGAAAAAAAAAATAAAGCTTTATTCAGCATGATCACAGTGTCCGTGGATTGCAGGCAGTTAAATATTCACAAAGCCCATAGGGCAGTCAATAAGTCTCAGCTGGATGGGGGACACAGTGGGATGCGTGTCCCCTAGCTTGCCTGCACAGTTACATGCCGTCGTCTTCCACAGGGGTGAGGGCATCAGGGAGGGGGGAAGCACCAGGCACCGCAGGGACATCAGGGCAAAGGGTAGGCGTTGTGGGTGCAGGGATGGAGGACTCCACCACAGGGGGTGGGGCAGGGCCAAAGGCGGAGGCCAGGATGGCACTACACACCTTTGCAAGGTCCTCCAGGGATTCCCCTGCACCCGAAGGATCCACAGGCCCCAAGGAGGGGGGGGGTCAGAGGGATGGGTCACAGTGCCACTGTGGGAGGGTGTAGACAGGGGGGGGGAATCAAGCACCCTGACCGGGGACCTCCTTGACCGCTTGCGGGGTGGTGTCACTGTGGGGCTCAGGGACAGAGCAGCCATGAAGGAGTCTTTGGGGGAGAGGTGGCCAGGAGAGCTGAGGGGAGGGGATTTGGAGGGAGTGGACTGGGTGGAATGCGGACTCCCACTCTGGCTGCGTGTCACACGTTTGCCCCCCGACCCAGTGGGTGTGCCTACCTCACCCTGTGTGTGCGTGTCAGGAGGAGTGCGGTGGACCTTCCCTGCTGGTGTGGTGCCTGTGTCTGTTGATGTGGGTGCATGCCGACGTCTGGGTGTACGTGGGACAGGCATGGGAGTGGGAAGTGTGGATGGGGCAGGGGTAGGTGGTGGGAGGTCGCGCTGCAGGAGACCCACTGCTGCAGTCAGTGTCGAGTCTATCGACCGAAGCAAGCTGCGTTGGTCAGCCTGCGATGAATGAATGCCCTCCAAGTATGCCTCGATGTTGTTGAGGGTCTGGCCGTGGGCATGGAGGACATTAAGGATCGCAGCCTGACCAACCTGCAGCTGCCGCTGGATGTCCACAGACTCGGCATAGGCGGCAGCAGTAGAGACAGGGGCAGGGGGTGCGGTGCCTGGCATGAAGGAGACATGCTGTGACCGGGCACGCTGGGAAAGGACACGAGCAAGTGGGAGGCGGCTGATGGGAACGGAGGGGGCGGTGCGAGGTGTTGTTCCGCTGTCAGCTGCTGGTGCAGCCTCCGCCCACTCGGAGACATCCTCCTCGGACCTGTCAGCTTCGTATTCTGACGTGCCAGTCGACAGGTCCTCGGCCACACTCTCCTCCGCCTCTGTCCCACTCGATGTGCCAGCCTCGATGTCACGGCTGGCACTGGTGCTCGGTCCCTCCGCCTGGTCTGTGTCCATGTCTCCCTCTGTGTCCCCCGACGATGCTGTGGGCAGGGTGGAGAGACAGAAAGTAATCAGACACCTGTACACATCTGTCACATGAGTCCAATCTACATAGGTTACATTGCATAGCCTGAAAAGGAAGATCCCTAACATCTACTAAACAAGGTACCGGTGTAGGGCATGAAACACACAGTTGGTTGAGCCACCATGCCACTGAAATACCATGGAGAGCATGAGACAATAGCAAATTACAGGAAACGGAGTCTGACATAGCACCCAGGCCCTGGGGACAATCCAGCACTGCATCTGCACCACACAGCGTTGGCGAAAATAGGGATGACCTGGGACCATATCCATGAACTTGAGACACATGCTGCATAGGTAATGCTGAAAACATGCCCAACATGACTGGGTCACTGCACCTTGAGTGTATGTCCAGACAAACATCACACACTGCCCAGACCCAGCAAGTAGAAATCAGGATTTGACATATAGGCTTTGCCCGCCCCAACCACCCCCTACACGAGGCAAATAGTTGAGACACAGGTGGCACCAACATCTCATAGTCTGGGTGATAAACACAGGGGCAGGCAAAATGCAAGATTGGACGCCAGACACCCAAGGTGCGCCTGTACAAATAATGAGGTACCAGTGCCCATCCTCAGATGAGTATAACAAGACACACAGGCACTGGCAACTGTGAGTATGAAGAAGGACATTCAGGTCAGGCTGCACAGTGGACACCTGTACTAAATTTCACGTCTATATACATGGTGCCAGGGGACAATGGCACAGAGCACAACCTAAGCTGTAGACACTGAGAGTGTCCACGTTTTGGGATGACACATACAACACCGAGGAAAAGGTGCCCCAGGGGACAGTAGTGGCCACACAACTCCATGCTCCTGAATGGTAATGACTGCAACACACGCCACCATCCCTGCACTATGCGTATCGCACACTCATGCACCGCATGTCACAGGCCACTACATAGGACATGCGCGCTGTAAGGCATGACACTTGAGAGACTAACTCCCATGTCTGGACTCAGCATCAGTGCCAACTTACATGGAACCCACATGCAGTGAACTGGACAGGGCACATGCAAGGTCCCAAAACCAGTTACACACCACCCCCACACATGATGCTACAGGCATAGTTCTCGTGGACAAAGCGCCAGCCTACATTACCTTGTGAAGGAGTGACTACACACAGACCAGGGAACTCATTGCAAGGAGGGGAAGGGTGGTAGGAGCGCAGCGCTATACTGGGGCAAACTGGATCTGCACAGCACCTTTAAACCCTGGCAGTGAATTCATGCTACTGTGCCCTTACAAATGCCGGTGACACACAACAAACACACATGTACCTACCCCCTTCCGGCTGCTGCATCTCCTGTAAGCGCCTCTCCAAGTCTGGAAAGACCACCGGCAGCACACGCCTGTGGAGGTGGCTCAGACGGCGGCGCCCGCGGTTCTTGTGGCTCTCAGGTGAGTCCCCCAGCAGGACCCGTGCGAGCCTCCGCGTCCAGCACCGGATATCCTGCCAGCGTTTCCTCACCTGGGACAGGCTCCGCCTCCGACCATCCACACCCCTCACGGCACTGACGGTGGTCAGCCAGATCTGCTCCTTGGCAGTGGCGCCTACCTGTGAGGAAGAACAAGTGACACCACATCAATACACCAGCCACATGTCACAGAGAGACACATGAGAAAAAATTAGCTGGTTACACCAAGGCATGTCATGCAGCCAACGCATTGCACCTTTGTCATAGGGACATGATCCTCTGGGGAGGGAAGAAGCAGTACGTGCCATTGTAGGTACACAGGTGGAATGATGGCAATGTCACAATCAATGATCAAGGCTCACACTGTGCATCACACCCACCCCTCCTGGCTCAGGGCACTGCTGGGAGTGTTAGGCACCCACCCCTCCTGTCTCAGGGCAGTGCTGGGAGTGTTAGGCACACACCCCTCCTGTCTCAGGGCACTGCTGGGAGTGTTAGGCACCCACCCCTCCTGTCTCAGGGCAGTGCTGGGAGGACTCTGCACCCACCCCTCCTGTCTCAGGGCACTGCTGGGAGGACTCTGCACCCACCCCTCCTGTCTCAGGGCACTGCTGGGAGGACTCTGCACCCACCCCTCCTGTCTCAGGGCACTGCTGGGAGGACTCTGCACACACACCTCCTGTGTCTGGCCAGCACCTCAAAGCAGTCACATGCCACAGGCCACTGACGCCACCTCAGCAGAGTACACAGACACAGGACATTCACCTGCCATTGCCAAATGCAGATACAAACCTCACTGCACATGTGCCACTAGATCGGGGGGGCTCACAGGTGTGGGGCTGGCTCTGCAGGTCAGACACACAGCACTGCCCCCTGCTCACATGAGATGTGCAGGGCATATCCAGGCCTCACGCATCTGGGGTGGTCCACTACACATATGCACCCACACAAATGACATTGGACTTACACACACAGATGTCCAGGGGACGAACACATCATGTGGATACTCTCAGCATAGGTACAGTGGACAAACACACATCTGTAGGTACAGTCACCTGTCACACTGGGGTAACCACAGAATCACAGGAGGACTGTAGTAGCTCCATACCCTGGAGGATTAGACAGGCACAATGTGTAATGCCACATGCAGTGAATGTCACAGTAAACACAATGCAAGTGAGGAGAGCAGACATGCACCACAGCATGCTCTGGCTGGGAGACATCAGGCATCCCCCCCCTGGGACCCCCCCTACAGTACATAGCATGTGTGTCACACCAGGACACAATGCCAGAAGTCACAGTCACAACAAAGGGACAGTCTGTGCCAGTTGCCTATGCACTCACCTGATACCCTGGTCGCCCATACAGAAGGGGGTACTGTGGGAGGATCACATCCAGCAATGCCAGGTTCTCCTCCAGGGTGAATGGCTGTGTCCTCTCCACAGCCCTTGACATGGTTCCAGGGAATCAGTAGCAGCAGCTGGGTCGACGAATTCAAAGATGTGCAGGCAAGTGCTCCCTCATGGGACCTTGCTGCCTTATATCTGCCTTTCTGCCCTGTCTCATGCACAGGAGTACAGAGTGATTGGTCACTCACATTTGCATCCTATGTTTCCACCAATCCCTTCAAACCTAGCAGTCTGTGTGTACTCTATCGGTTTCATTCTCCTGCATGATGTCAGCCCCCCAAACACATTGCAACAAAGTAGATTAATTCCAACTGACTTCTACTGTGCACCTTCCAGAACAATTCAAAATTTGAACTTGGTCTCCATGACAACCAGCATGCATGTAGGCCTTAATACTTGTCCCTCTTGTGTCCCCTATGTAATTTGGAGCTTCACACACAGGTACGGTGCGTTCCGGGGCCCTAGGGCACCCCAAATGCATTGCAACGGCCCGTACACGCGTGCCTACGTTCACTATCACTATGGGTGTGCTTGCGTATGCGTACTCGTAGTGGTACGGGCCGTACACACGCCTGTACGCTCCCTATCACTACGAGTACGCATACGCGAGGCCACCCATAGTGGTAGGGCCGTACACACGCCTGTACGCTCCCTATCACTATGGGTGGCCTCGCGTATGCGTACTCGTAGTGGTACGGGCCGTACACACGCCTGTACGTTCACTATCACTATGGGTGTTGTCGCGTATGCGTACTCGTAGTGATAGTGAACGTACAGGCGTGTGTACGGCCCGTACCACTATGGGTGTTCTTGCGTATGCGTACTCGTAGTGGTACGGCCCGTACACATGCCTGTACGCTCGCCATCACGATGGGTACACATACGGCAGCACTCCCATAGTGAAATGGTAACGTACACAGGCCCTCTTCGCAGCAGTACAGTGGTTTTCACACATCACAGTGGTGACAGGCGGCACACAGGTAGGGATAGGGCGGACATACTTGCCCATGGATGGACAGACTTGTCCATGGATGGACATACTTGTCCATGAATGGACATACTTGTCCATTAATTGACATTGAGGCATCGTCTGTGCATTAATACATGTGTGGGGCACAGGTGTGACAGCCTGTGATGTGGAACATGACCCCTGAGTCGAGAAGGCACCAGATGTATGATGAGATGTCTACAGATGTACTGTGTGATGGTGCAATGTGTGCCAGGCATGCCCTTGACTCCTTTGACATGTGTGCATGTCGTACTGCACACTTGGGGTGAGCGTCACTGGCATGGCACGGACACCAACACACGGAAGTGTCCCCTGATGCCCGGTACAGGGGTTACCACACCTGACTTGTCACTACCCACGGTGCACAATGTAACTATGTCATGTATGTGTGGGGGCTTCCCATCAGGTTGATGTTGGAGCACCCTCAAAAGCTGCAGCCGTTGCAGCAACCAACATGTGTCTGTGTGTAGATTGACATTGCACACTGTTCCGCACACCATGCCACATGTGGTATCGGATGTGAGGTGCACATGTATGCATGGGACACGGAGTAGCGTGACAAGGACATGTCTGCATCCTCACAATGAATGTGTGGTGAGTCATGACATGTGCACCTTCATGGCAAGGTGTGTGGGCTGTCCTAGTGTGATGTCATGTGACCTGTGGCTCTAGTGTTCCGCTACCAGTCTCTGCAATCGGCATCCTACTGCTGCTGATGTGTGGGCGTATGTCACTCCTGTCTTGCGTCTGGCTGTTCACTTGCACTGGGACACAGCTATTCCCATGGCGTGGCATGGGGAGGTTCTCAATCTCCGTGTGTAGCTGGGTCTTGGTAGGAGTGTCACCTTGCATCCATACGTGTCCTGGGCATGTAGCACATACCTGACTCCCTATGTAGCATATGTGTATTGACAGATTAACATGTGCTTAGTACATATGATTTGTTGTCGTAGTGCACTCACTCTTCCTTGTCACTTCCAAATTACTGCAGACCGCCGTCTCTTGCCCGACCAATTCCGGACTTGGCTGCCATGCAGGAGAATGACAGCATCCGGCTCTACCGCTTCACCCAACCGTTGATTCTGGAGTTGACGGCGAGACTGCCAGCACACCTGCAACCGCAGCACAGGTATCCTACGGCACTGACACCCCAGCTGAAGGTAATGGCAGCCCTACATTTTCTTGCCACGGGTACCTTTCAATATACCATAGCTAATGTTGGTGGCATGTCCCAGAGCATGTTCTGCCGGGTGCTGCATGATTTCTTAGAGGCCATGTTGATTCACCTGGATGACTTCATCAAGTTCCCAACCCCTGAACAGATGACTGCGGTCAAGCGTGGATTCTATGCCCTGGGAGGGATGCCCCATGTCATTGGGTCCATAGATGGGACACATGTAGCTTTGGTACCACCACACGCACGGGAGGTGGCGTACCGCAATCGAAAGCACTACCACTCCATTAATGCCCTTGTGGTGTGTCAGGCCAACATGGTGATTTCACATGTCTGTGCTCGTTTTCCAGGATCAGCACACGATGCCTACATCATGAGGCGTAGCAGGATGCCTGAAATGATGATGCAGCTGCGCAACGAACGGGCATGTGTTGTTGGTGGGTACAGTCTGTCTGTCCTGTAATTTTGCATAACCTACCAGCACGACCGCTTCACCAGTTCTAACGATGTCCATGTGCTTCCCATGTAGGGGACGCTGGCTATCCCAACATGCCTTGGCTGCTCACACCTCTCCGCAACCCCATCACGCCGGCCCAGCTCCTCTACAACACCGCCCATGGCCGGACAAGGCGAGTGATCGAGAGGACGTTTGGCCTGCTGAAGAGCCGTTTCAGGTGCCTACACAAGACCGGCGGCGCACTCCCATATGCCCCGGCGAAGGTCTGCAAGATCTTCATGGTCTGCTGCATGCTGCACAACATGGCAGTTGAAAGAGCTGTGCCACTCATCCTGAATCAACATGACGAGGACCATCCACCCGTGGAGGACGAAGGGCTTGGCAATGGGGCTAGTGATGTGGAGGATGTGGAGCCGCAAGAGGACATCCGGACTCGGCTCATACGCGACTTCTTTGCTTAGTGGTGAGTACCAGTGTCTGAGTGTGCACGCATTGGTCCCCGTGTGCCATGTGTTGTGATGTGTGTGTCCACCTGCATGTATGGCACGTGAGTCAGAGGTGTGTGTGGGTGTGTCACTGGAGTGATGGTGGCAGTGATGGTTGTATTTCCTCAGTCATAATTGTGACCTAGCATGTTGTCATCCATACATGTGTCGAGTAAATGCACATGCAAGTGGCTGTGCTTTTTGTGGCTGACTACTTGTGTGTCTCTCTTCCCCAGGTACTTGCGCATGCCGTCTGCTGCTTGCATTGTTGTGGCACTGCTATTCCTCATGGACATGACATCGTGGGCTGACTCAGCGTTACAGGCACGGACACGTTTGGAAGTCTCCATAGGGTAAGGGATGCATCTGGGGTGTATTGGGTGTGGCAGTTGTTCACGATGTATGCACATTGCCCCTGTCGATGTTTGGTTCCTCTGCAGCCATGTAGCATCACCATGGGACACGACATGCAGCTGTGTACACCTGAATAGATGGTCTGCCTGGTTGACAGTCATCAGTGATGGGATAGGGGTTTGTGATGATGGCATCAATGTGTGTGACACTGCCCTCGGACACGTACGGTTAGCATTGGCTTGACATGGTGTGGGACTTCCACATCAGCGGATCTATGGTGTATGGCAGGCTCTCCGTGAGCAGCTGTGGGTGTTCAGCTGTTAGCCGACGCTTGTGTGCCAGTTCCATGGCGAACACGCTTTTGTGCTGCAGAAGGGGGGTGCCAGTGTTGGACCCACATGTTACTCCACATGATGTGTTCATGTGTACTTCAAGTTGCCTCTGCAATCCCGAAAACATGACTAATAAAGGTGTCCCTATGCCTCCAAGGTGCCTCTTCTCAGTCAATGCTGGTGTGTTGCCACGGTGCATCCAGCATGTCTGGCATGGTATTCCCTGATTGTGGCTATGTGTCAATGTGTCGAGTAGCAAGATGCAAGCTGTGTGTGTGGGCTGAGACTGTGTATTGGGCATGATGTCCATGACTGTGTGGGTATTGTGACATGTGCCATCCCCATGCATCCAACGTTGTCCAGGACCCCATTCTCTGCATCCACCGGACTCAAGCTTGCAGGACATGGTTCTGCCACCTGTCTACACATACCTGGAAGCCCCCCAGGACACTGGACTGGATCCCTGACCTCTGCGCATGACTGTTGCTGTACTCAATGTGTCTGTCTGCACGGTTGTTCGGCCACCCCCTCAGCTGGTTGGGCCCATCACGGGTGTGTATGGTGCTCCATGTCTGTCTTGCCTAATACACTGTGACCCATGTGTCCTGTGCCAGACTCAGGCCCCAGGGTGTGGATGGTTGAAGACAAAAGATGACTCAGGCATGTTTAGACTTTACAAGACACATGTTAGGTAATAATGCAACCAGCAGGCATCTACTCTTCATAGTGTGATTTATTATTGGGGGGGGGGGGACAAAGTGAGAGGCTTTCCGGGAGTTTGGAATCCAAAGTTCTGTAGGGGAGTTGGTGTCCTTGCCATTAGAAATCCTCAGAGTCCATGCCACTGTCTTTGTCAACATTGGTCAGCCAGTGACCAGCAGGGCCATGTGGCAGAGAATGTCTCTTGATGCTGTGATGCTGTTGCTCCATTGGGCCAGGTGCCAGGCCAGGTGTCCTGGGAGTTGGTGATGTAGCGCCGACCCTCACGGTCCTTTCCGTGGACGACCCGGCCTCCTGCGGGGACCCTCAGCAGCAGGCCGTGACGACGTCTGGGATGCTCCATCGGATGTTTCCTCCTCCTCCTCCTGATCCCTCCCTGTGGGTGGTGATGTTCTCCGCCTTCTGGCACAGGGAGGGTCGGCCATGTTGTCGGCCATCCGACGGAGTGTATCGTGAATCCCCTGGAACACCGTCACTTGCTCAGCCTGTCTGTCCTCCATCCTCCGTTGGTGTTGCAGTAGACTGGCATGTTGCTGGGCCTGCTGGGTCTTGATCCCCTCGAGGATGGACACAACCTGGACCATGCCCGTGGTGTCCTGCCGGTATGTGTCCATGATGTTACGGACATGGGCAAATACCGGTTCCCCAGCCAACTGGTCAGGCTCGCGCCTCCGCTGTCCTCCACTCCCACCACCCCTGCCCACTTGCACCTGGCCTGCCCTTGTGGGTACATCGGGTCTCCGGGACCCCTGAGGGGTGGCATTGGCGTTGTCACCTGCCTCCTCCTGGGTGCCCGGGACACCGTGTCCCTCCTGGCCAGCCTGGCTGCATTGTGGTGTTGGGGCAGGGATCATGGGTGTCTCCTGGGATGTGGCAGGAGTGGGGGTGGTGGTTGGCCCAGTTGTACCTGACGCAGGTGCTGCAGGTGGTTGGACACCAGAGGGGCCAGGTCGGTCGAGGTCGTCCACAGAGTGGTGAGAGTGGTCGCTGCCGGTGGGATCGGGCTCCCGCAGATCCGGGTCCTGTGAGTCTTCCCCCCCAGTGTTGGGGGGTGAACCACGACGTTGACCTGTGTGTGAGAGAGACAATGTTAATTTTGGTGCATGCAACATCCATGTTTCATCTGTTTCAAAGTTGGGACATTTCCTCTTGGAATTTGGATCTGTATTGCATTCCACTCACAGTGCACTTGTGCATGGGTGTGTCCCTTGGGCACCACTTTGGCCCCTTTAACTATGTGTGGCACGGTCTTACTTGCTGCGTCAAGTGTGACTGCAGTCAGCAGTGGAGTGGGCAGGTGTGGCGAGCCATGCATTGGCGCCTTCCGTGTAGCACTGTACATGTGCACATGGAGTGGATCCACACACTTTTATGATCCAGGTAGCTGTCGTTGTGCTCGTGAACAGGTTGTGACATGGCCCTGTGTCTTGCCATGGTGAAGAGGGGGGGTTCTGGGACTGGCCACCCTTGTCTACATGCACGCAGTCTACCTGCTGACGAGCAGACATTCGCACACGCCACACGGCTGATTTGCTCTCCCTGTGTCTCGCTCCCTCTCTCTGTCCCCCTCTCCCTCCCTCTCTGTCCCCCTCTCCCTCCCTCTCTCTGTCCCCCTCTCCCTCCCTCTCTGTCCCCCTCTCCCTCCCTCCGTGTGTCAGCCTCCTCCCTCTGTCCGTCTCGCTCCCTC
This sequence comes from Triturus cristatus, assembly GCF_964204655.1. Taxonomy (NCBI): domain Eukaryota; kingdom Metazoa; phylum Chordata; class Amphibia; order Caudata; family Salamandridae; genus Triturus; species Triturus cristatus. The sequence continues at coordinate 1,472,367,910 of NC_140591.1, read as the reverse complement.
TCTGTCCCCCTCTCCCTCCCTCCGTGTGTCAGCCTCCTCCCTCTGTCCGTCTCCCTGTGTCTCCCTCCCTCTCTGTCCCCCTCTCCCTCCCTCTCTGTCCCCCTCTCCCTCCCTCCGTGTGTCAGCCTCCTCCCTCTGTCCGTCTCCCTCCCTCTCTGTCCCCCTCTCCCTCCCTCTGTGTGTCACCCTCTGTCACCTCAGCCCAGCTTCCTGGGCACACACTGTTAGCAGATCTTTGAGTGGCCCTTGGCTTGTTGATGTGAGTTTGTTTCTGATCTCCAGGCACCCATTGGGTGTGATGTGTGTCTGTGCGCTGCTGCTATGGTGGTGTGTGCTGCCACTCTTTCACAATGTTGGCTGTTCATTAGATGCTGTCATGTGCAAAACAGTGCCTTCACCCCCATGTGTTGATGCAAGGCGTCCGCCATTTGCTGGCGAGTCTTTCCTGTGTGGGGACGCAGTGTTTGTCTGGCTGTGACCTGGGCCATATGGGCAGAGGGCATTGTTGTCTGCTTCTGAGTTGCACTATGTGATTTTTGGGGCCCACCCTCCCGCCATCCGGGTTACCGTGTCATGTGTTGGTGTCTTCTGTGGCCTGTGACTTGACATTGTCCAGCTGGGTGCATGGGGCATGGTGGCAGCAGTGGCATGTGCGTGCTCATGGAGTGTGGTTGAGTCATGCGATGGCTTGGGGTGGTTGCGTGCCTGTTAGTGATTTTGGTTGTGGATGCCGTTCCCCCCATGTGAGGTGCGTTGTTTGTGTACTCACCCGGGTCTCGGAGTCCTTCTAATCCTTCGACTGCCTCCACCGGCAGTATGGCCATCACCCTCTCCTCCCAGGGATGGTAGTGTATGGGTCTGCGGGAGGGCCCTCCTCCGGTGGCGTTGGCCTGGTCGTGTTCCTCCTGCCTCTTGGCTCGGACCCTCCTCCGCAGATCGTACCACCTGTTCTGGCATTCCTGCCTGGTCCTTCTGGTGTCCGCAACAGCATTCACAGCATCGACGATGGTCTGCCACATGGCTGTTTTAGCTGCCATGCTGGTGTTTCTGACCAATGTTCCAAAGAGCTGTGGCTCGACTCTGAGGATTTCATCGACAAGAACCTCCAACTCTCGGTTACTGAACTTTGGATTCTTGGTAGTGGGCATGGTGAGGGGTGTGGGTGTGGATGGTGGGGGTGTGTGTGGATGGTGGGGGGTGTGTGTGGATGGTTGTGGGTGTGTGGGTGTGGTTGTGCAGGTGTGTGTGTGTGTGTGAATGTGATGAGGGGGTGTTTGTGAAGGTGGTTGTGTGAAGGTGTGCAAGTGTAAGGTGTGGTGAAGCTTTTAGTAAGGTGCTGTAAGTTGTCTGTGGTGTCTGGCAGCAGTGAGTCTGTTGCAAAGGCTCATGGTTTGTGTGTGTGGGCCCTTTTTATTGGTCCATTGGTGGGTGTGGCTGTGTTTGAAGTTTGGGTGGGTGTGTTATAAGGAGTGGTGGTGTTTAGGGCCTCTGTTTGTTTTTGGCAGTTGCAGGTCAGTGAATGTGTGTTTTATGAGTGTTTGTTGGCCATGTTTAGTGGCTTTGTGCCATTCGAATAGTGTATTCTTGTGTTGTATTGTATTGTCCTGGTTGTGTACGTGCGCTTTGAGCGTGTGTACGGTGTGTAGATGGTCCATTTGGTTGTACGGTGCTGTCCTTGTGTGTGGCTTTGCACGACTCGTACATGCGGTTGTGATGTTGGGGCATGGGGTGCGCTTCGTACTTAGGAGGTTGTGGTGGGGGTGCGACTGGAACGTACTGGGGTGTACTTAGACGGTGGTACGACACGTACAAGGGTGGGGGTACGACTGGAACGTACTGGGGTGTGGGTACACGGGGGTGTGACATGTACAGGGGTGGGGGTCCGACTTGAAGGTACTGGGGTGTACTTAGACGGCGGTACGACACGTACTGGGGTGGGTGTACGACTGGAACGTACTGGGGTGTGGGTACACGGGGGTGTGACACGTACAGGGGTGGGGGTACGACTCGAACGTACTGGGGTGTACTTAGACGGTGGTACGACACGTACAAGGGTGGGGGTACGACTCGAACGTACTGAGGAGTACTTAGACGGTGGTACGACACGTACAGGGGTGGGGGTATGACTGGAACGTACTGGGGTGTGGGTACACGGGGGTGTGACACGTACAGGGGTGGGGGTACGACTCGAACGTACTGGGGTGTACTTAGACGGTGGTACGACACGTACAAGGGAGGGGGTACGACTCGAACGTACTGGGGTGTACTTAGACGGTGGTACGACACGTACAAGGGTGGGGGTACGACTGGAACGTACTGGGGTGTGGGTACACAGGGGTGTGACATGTACAAGGGTGGGGGTACGACTGGAACGTACTGGGGTGTACTTAGACGGCGGTACGACACGTACACGGGTGGGGGTACGACTGGAACGTACTGGGGTGTGGGTACACGGGGTGTGACACGTACAGGGGTGGGGGTGCGACTGGAACGTACTGGGGTGTACTTAGACGGTGGTACGACACGTACACGGGTGGGGGTACGACTGGAACGTACTGGGGTGTGGGTACACGGGGGTGTGACACGTACAGGGGTGGGGGTGCGACTGGAACGTACTGGGGTGTACTTAGACGGTGGTACGACACGTACTGGGGTGGGGGTACGACTGGAACGTACTGGGGTGTGGGTACACGGGGGTGTGACACGTACAAGGGTGGGGGTACGACTGGAACGTACTGGGGTGTGGGTACACGGGGGTGTGACACGTACAGGGGTGGGGGTACGACTCGAACGTACTGGGGTGTGGGTACACAGGGGGGTGACACGTACAGGGGTGGGGGTACGACTCGAACGTACTGGGGTGTACTTAGACGGTGGTACGACACGTACACGGGTGGGGGTACGACTGGAACGTACTGGGGTGTACTTAGACGGTGGTACGACACGTACAAGGGTGGGGGTACGACTCGAACGTACTGGGGTGTACTTAGACGGTGGTACGACACGTACAAGGGTGGGGGTACGACTGGAACGAACTGGGGTGTGGGTACACGGGGGTGTGACACGTACAAGGGTGGGGGTCCGACTCGAAGGTACTGGGGTGTACTTAGACGGTGGTACGACACGTACAAGGGTGGGGGTACGACTCAAACGTACTGGGGTGTACTTAGACGGTGGTACGACACGTACTGGGGTGGGGGTACGACTGGAACGTACTGGGGTGTGGGTACACGGGGGTGTGACACGTACACGGGTGGGGGTACGACTGGAACGTACTGGGGTGTGGGTACACGGGGGTGTGACACGTACAAGGGTGGGGGTACGACTCGAATGTACTGGGGTGTACTTAGACGGTGGTACGACACGTACTGGGGTGGGGGTACGACTGGAACGTACTGGGGTGTGGGTACACGGGGGTGTGACACGTACAAGGGTGGGGGTACGACTGGAACGTACTGGGGTGTGGGTACACGGGGGTGTGACACGTACAGGGGTGGGGGTACGACTCGAACGTACTGGGGTGTACTTAGACAGTGGTACGACACGTACAAGGGTGGGGGTACGACTGGAACGTACTGGGGTGTACTTAGACGGTGGTACGACACGTACACGGGTGGGGGTACGACTGGAACGTACTGTGGTGTGGGTACACGGGGGTGTGACACGTACAGGGGTGGGGGTGCGACTGGAACGTACTGGGGTGTACTTAGACGGTGGTACGACACGGACACGGGTGGGGGTACGACTGGAACGTACTGGGGTGTGGGTACACGGGGGTGTGACACGTACAGGGGTGGGGGTGCGACTGGAACGTACTGGGGTGTACTTAGACGGTGGTACGACACGTACTGGGGTGGGGGTACGACTGGAACGTACTGGGGTGTGGGTACACGGGGGTGTGACACGTACAAGGGTGGGGGTACGACTGGAACGTACTGGGGTGTGGGTACACGGGGTGTGACACGTACAGGGGTGGGGGTACGACTCGAACGTACTGGGGTGTGGGTACACGGGGGTGTGACACGTACAGGGGTGGGGGTACGACTCGAACGTACTGGGGTGTACTTAGACGGTGGTACGACACGTACAAGGGTGGGGGTACGACTCGAACGTACTGGGGTGTACTTAGACGGTGGTACGACATGTACAAGGGTGGGGGTACGACTGGAACGTACTGGGGTGTGGGTACACGGGGGTGTGACACGTACAAGGGTGGGGGTCCGACTCAAAGGTACTGGGGTGTACTTAGACGGTGGTACGACACGTACAAGGGTGGGGGTACGACTCGAACGTACTGGGGTGTACTTAGATGGTGGTACGACACGTACTGGGGTGGGGGTACGACTGGAACGTACTGGGGTGTGGGTACACGGGGGTGTGACACGTACACGGGTGGGGGTACGACTGGAACGTACTGGGGTGTGGGTACACGGGGGTGTGACACGTACAAGGGTGGGGGTACGACTCGAACGTACTGGGGTGTACTTAGACGGTGGTACGACACGTACTGGGGTGGGGGTACGACTGGAACGTACTGGGGTGTGGGTACACGGGGGTGTGACACGTACAAGGGTGGGGGTACGACTGGAACGTACTGGGGTGTGGGTACACGGGGGTGTGACACGTACAGGGGTGGGGGTACGACTGGAACGTACTGGGGTGTGGGTACACGGGGGTGTGACACGTACAGGGGTGGGGGTACGACTCGAACGTACTGGGGTGTACTTAGACGGTGGTACGACACGTACACGGGTGGGGGTACGACTGGAACGTACTGGGGTGTGGGTACACGGGGGTGTGACACGTACAAGGGTGGGGGTACGACTCGAACGTACTGGGGTGTACATACACGGGTGGGGGTTCGACACGTACACGGGTGTACATACGGGGGGTGTACATTAACGGGGTGTACGACTCGAACGTAAGGGTGCTGGGGGGAGTGTTTGGCGCGTATGCGGGCACATATCTCCATGGTTGCAATGGGAGTTCGGTGCGGACGGTGTTTTTACCATACGGTTGTGAGTTGGGACGCACGGGTAGGATCGTGATTCCTCGGTCGGACTTGACTTTTCACATTTGTACGGTAAATCGTCCGAGGACGTGTCGGACACATTTTCCGACCCGAGGACGTGTGGGGAATGATTCCCGAGGCGGTTCGTATGGACTTTTTACCATGCGAATCGTAATTGCCAGTTTGTTCGGCACTTGTCCGATTCGTACGGTAAAAAGACCGGATACGAGTCGGACGGGCCTTTTTTTTACCGGATCGTGATCGGCACCTTAGTGTGGTTTTTCCACATGTGTGTTTGCAGTGCCACCAAGATGGCTGAGCATGCAGTAAGAAAACACTACACACTGCATGTTTTCAAACAATGTTTATTTAAACTTTTATTTTGAGATTTTCATTTTGTCTAGTTTTCTGTCTTTTTCTTTTCTTTTCTTTTCTACAGGTACTACAAATGGAAAGCTTATTGCGAGTATTAATTTAGTACTCTTATATTCACAAGATGCGTGCATGAGGGAATGAAGTCTGCAATTCATGGGTCATACTTTGCATCAAATAGGGTTCCTGGTCCTGACGTATGCCACAGTCCCCACAGGGGGCAATAGGCAGAAACATGTTGCCCAGAAGGATACTTGAGTAATTACCCTCCTAGGCATCGACCATTAAGTTTTAATCAACCCCTGGGTACTGATCTGGGTAAACACACACTTGAGATACCTAGGTGATTTATAGCTTGTATACTGGACCCCTCCTCCCCTTTTGTTCCTCCTTAAAACAAACCCTCTAAGTGCTTCCTAACAAGTAGAAAGCCCATTCATCCTTATAATAATTCTAGATGAATGAGGAGGCCCGAGGAAGAAGAATGATACCTGGGTAGGTGTGTTAGAGCTCTTCTTAGCTTAGGACAGGCAGTTTGTGCACATTTTATACTCATTTGGATTAAATACTATACTATATTAACTCCTTTTTCTATCAGACATAAACTAGACACTGCTTGAAGTAACTGAAACTGGAAAATTTCCTGTGCTTACCATATTCCTTTTAGATTGGGATTGGTTTTAGTGTACATGTATACTTCGCCTTCAAGATTATAGCGCGGGGATGCCCTCGGGTCACCAGGCGCTTTACAAATCGCTAAAATCAAAATCAAATCAAACATGAGTGGCAGGTTCAAGTCTGGTTGCCCATTCCCTCTTGTTCCTTCCTTCCTTTCCCAATTTAGGGCCTGATCACAACAGTGACGGATATCCTGTTTTCCAAAATATAAATCCCTTAAGATGTAATGGGATTTATATTTTGGCAGACGGGATATCCATCACCGTTGTGAGAGAGTAACCCATCCGCCAAGTTCTAAATAAGGCCCTTAGATTGTGGGAATTTGTCTCATGTGCATAAAACCACTGGCAGACATACCTGAGGACTTCTACTTCTCCTTGATCATTCTCTACAAGCTCCCAATACGTATGCCAGCATCCTCATGAGCAACATGGCAGCCTCAACATGACCCTCCAGGCAGATGCAGCTCCAATACAACTATTGAATTTCAGCTGTACTGATTCCACCAAAGGGCATTATTGCTAAATAGCAGCTGGGCATTCATTGAGATGTTTGTGGTAAAGTTAGTAAAAATGTGATTCAACTCTTGCCCATTGATTGTAAGCTGGGGTTAAATGTGATCTTCTTGCAAAGAGGATTTTGCCCAGGGTTTGGTAGTACATGTTTTGTGGTACTATATTTTTCCCCCTCTCTTTTCCCCTAGGAGGTATCAGCAGGTCAAACCTGACAAATTTTATCAGGGAAAAAGCATGAGGAAAAATACAAAACATGTGCAACTTTGAGTTTTAAATTCTGATTCCACAAGTTATGCCTCATTTCCAAGTGAAAAACGTGGCATAAGAGGTTTTTACCACATCCATTAAATACCTCCCCCTGAAGTAATGATATTTACATGGTATGGTAAATACCTCACTCCCGTCCAGACCCAGGTAATACCGTCCTTGCTCAGAGCTTTATTCAGTGTCACAGAAGGAAGGAGCAAAAAGGGAATCAAAGGCAAATGCGAAAGGCAAGGTAAGGAACCTCACCCAGCACAGCTCGAGGGCAGAAAAGGGATTAGCTCCCTATAGAAACTAAAACTGCATTTTATTAAATACATTGTGAGGAATATTTGCAAATCCCACTGCAAAATGTCTTAAATCTCAAATCTTAAAAAGTAAATGAGTCTAATAATATAGGGAGGAATAGGGCAGGTATGTAACTTCTAATGAGTTCATATTTTGCCTTGGAGTGTAAGAGTTCATTAGAGGAACAGTGACACTGAGACAGAGAATAAACTATCGAAAGGACTTGAACACACACACAGTGATACCGAAGGATGAAGTCACAGACATGCCTATCAATATGGAGCTATTGGTACATACACTGGGACAGCGTGACATTGCGTCACACCCTGAAGCAGAGAGATAGATATTGACCATGGAACGGCGAGGGGCAACATGAACAGCAGGACCGAGAACTGGAATCTAGTAAAAGTAAACACTGTTATCTGCAATGGGGAAGAGAAGCATTGTCTCTCACTTTGGGGCATATTTACTAGGAAGTGGCGGATCGCGACGTTAGCCACCTTGGCTTAACGCGCTCTCTGCCACTCCCAAAATGCAGGACTGCACTGTATTTACAAGGATACGGTGCAGCCCAGTGTTTCCCCCTGCGTTGGTGCTAATTTTAAGTGCCTAGCGCCAACACAGTCACACTTGCACCATAGTGCAAGAGTGCCTGAGTTGTAGTGGGAGATTGTTTATGTGCAGGAAGGTGTCCATTCCTGCACATAAACAATCTGAAATGGCTTTTTGAAATTTCTAATGCAGCACATATAGAAGTTGCAAAACATCATTTTTTTAACTGACAGATTATGTGCAGGAAGGGTCAACTTCCTGCACATAAACAATCAATGGCCTTTTGCTGTTTCTTTGTGTGCTGCACAACGCAGCACATATAGAAACAGCAAAAATGAGGAGAAATGAAACATTTCTCCTCGTTGTACCTTTTTGAGACCAGGTTTTCTCTGGTCTTAATTTTGGCGCCCTCCCATATTTACACTGCTCTTGTAAATATAGGGCAGCATCAGAATCAATGGGTGTTGCGGTGGAACCCCCACCACAACACCCATTGCCCACCCCTTTCACACTAAGTATAGCGTGAAAGGGTGCCTTGTTTACAAGGCAGCGTTAAGACACGTTAAGTGGCGTAACCCTGCCTTGTAAATAAGGCGCAGCCTATATCGCCACAGGAACGTCACTAAAAGTGAAGTTCCTGTAGTGATAGGGGCTTGTAATTTTGCCCCTTTGGGTCATGGACAGACTGACATGCACACCATAACAAAGCATGAAATCAGTTTGGTGGGCGGTTGTATGATCATTGTTTGGAGAAATGATCATTGGTATTGGTAAAATCTACACCCAACAAGAAACATTCTGCATACCAAGATAGCCGGTAGCACCAAAGCACAATGTAAATGATAAACATAGCACAATACAGTAAGTGCATAACATAGCATCATAGATACAACTGGAGAAATGGAAGAGGACACATTGGTACATCCACTGGACAGTCATCCTAGATCAGAGAAGCCAGAAATTGGAAACAAAAAACGATGGACTTTACAAGTGGCCTCGAATGCGACATTGAAGCCCTACACAAAACATGTCAAATAAAGTTTAAACTAACAAATATTACATGACGTTTTACAAATTTAATGGAAAGCTCTACTGAACCACAAACCAGGCCCTGAGCTGTCAATCACACTTCAGGTGTGACGTCACCACTTCCAAAGCAGATCCACGTACTGTTTACTTCAGATTCCTGCACACATTTTTCCACAACGCCATGGACTTCTACCACTTTTTGTGATACCTTCTTTTACAAATAAGCACTGTGTGTGGAGAGAATAAATTACCATTGCACGGGCAGGGAGGGGGACTGTAAATTTGCATATTTGCATATTTGTCTTATTTATTTCCTTTATATGGGACAATTCCCCCTTGTGAAGCACTCTGTTCCCCCGACACCGCATGAAACCACGAGTGGCAAAGCCAATCATTCTCGCTTTTTAATGGCTTCACCTGAACATTTGGTTTTGCCACTGCTTTTTTGCGATATTGTTCCCCGTCAGCAAAAATAAACAAGCATATGCAATGCAATAGGTCTCGCAGTTACAGGAGTTTTAACTATTGGCATTGTAAATGACACTGCCTTTTATTTATGTTTTTAAAACGAAAACAAAAATAAAAGGCATTGTTATTTGCAATGTCAATAGCTCAAACTCGCGTAAATGCGAGACCTATTGCATTGCAAATGCTTGTTGTACTTATTGCAGTACTGTTTGGGAATCTATGTATCAGTTTTAAGCACCGAAGTTAAGAGAAAGACTGTGCTAAAGTGTAAATAAGAAACAGTTGTCAAAAAATAAATGATGTAAAATGAAACAAACCTGTAAATGAATGTGCTTGGGGTCTTTCCACATGGAATTAAGTCCAGATGAATGTAGATAGGTTAAGCAGGAAGTGTTATTACTGACTACTGTTGTTACCCACCTTTCCCGAACCTCAAATTATATTTTGAGAGTACCCTTTTGTGTGAAGAGTAGATGTGAGGGGCAACAGTATAAGTGCACAACTCTCTGCACATTTAGACAAAATGTCTTTGTTGTTTCTTTCTGACATATGGTGACTCTGTTCTAACTATCTATTAGATGAATGTACAGAATATGTACTATACATGTGTTTAAAAAGTTATTGAAGTTTTCTTTTAAGTATGGGAAAAACGGGAAAAAATATTTTTGGGAAATCGTTTTTACTCTTTCTTGTTATGCTGACTCGTTACATAATGCTGCTTTTAGGCAGATATCTAATTTTACTCACAGACACTGGGAGACTGTAGAACAGTACACAATAGAACGCGTTCTTCCCTGTGTGTGTGCCAACACATACCCGCGCGCTGCTGTCATTGATGACTTGGTCATATTGATTTCCCCGAGTTTGTATTAGATAAATCATTTACTCAACACAGATCTGATTCCATTTCTCATGAAAGACTGCAGAACTTTGGGGCATATCAACAACAACCGGCGATAATTATCGCTGAGCGCACTTAGCGCTCGGATAATTATCGCCGGCTATCACCGATTTTTATCGCTGAGATAGCGTGCTATTAGCAACGCTTATCTCATCAGCGATAAAAATCCTAGCGCTAACTGGCTAACATGAGATTATCGCTGGAAAACCCAGCGATAATCTCACGTTAGCTTGTTGATAGGGACTCACAAACTTAGCCATGATATCCACCTTCCATAGGATATCATGGCTAAGTCAGTCCTGAAGCAGGCGTAAGGAAAGTAGCGATAACTGGGGTTATCGCTACTTTTCCTGACGCTATGCTTCATAGCGTTAGGCTTGCTGATAGGAGAAACGTCGCCTAGTGACATTTCTCCTGTCATGCCACGCCCACTTTGCATCTCATTAGAGATGCAAAGCTGGGCGTTAGGAATCCTGACGCTAAAGCAAGGTTTCACGCGTTAGCGTGACCTTGCTGATTAGGCGATACAATTATCGCCGCTTTTCGGCCGAAAACGGCCGCAAAAGCAGCGATAATTTTTTATCGCCTGCTTGTTGATATGCCCCTTTATTTTTACTAAATGCTAAAGTCCAAGGGGCATATTATCAAGAACGGCGGCGATAATAGGATTTATAATATGCTCTTGAGAATTCCAATAGAAGCCCATGTTCACACCAGAACATGGGCTTCTATGGGAATTTTCTGCGGCATATTCTCAAGCCCATTATCGCCGTTCTTGATAATATGCCCCCAAGTTTTAATTCAGACCCTACCAGAGGCGCTGCCGAAGGTGGGATTGCCAAATACCCAAGCTGGCCACTCTTGACTGCACCTCACGGTTCTTTCTCCTATCGCCTTGCACGTCCTGTCCCGTTTTCTCACTCTTACAAATTCTTTCAAATTCCTCTTATCTTTCTCTTCCTTTCTCCCTCCTGCTCTGGGTCAATTTCTGATGATGAAAAATAAATCCTGGTCCCCAAAAATGAGTGTTGGTACCCACCACCTGCAAACACCGACAGACACTAGGCACTCAAAGGCCCCTATAAACATGTTACCATATTGTCATTTGTGATTTCTTTAGTGCTTACCTGCTAGTCCTGTGGTTTAGTGGTAATGTTTGCAAAGAGTCTGCCACTGCCAGGACTCTGTCTGGGGCTTCTACTTTAGTAACCTTTGATCCGTTTTTGCTAGAATCAATTTGTTTGTAAAAGCTGCAGATTGATCATTGGTGGGTTATGTAGCACAGCTGCGGAATGATATCATTCCAGAGGCCCTGTGTATTTACTTCCACTTTGCCTTTTTCCCACCCTCACTCTCGTTCTAATGTCCTTCCACCCCTTTTTAATTTTCTCTTCTGTGTCAACTTCTTAGCTAATTTTCATTACCCTTACTCTGTCTGTTCTCTCCATTTCTGTCCTCTTTGTTTCTGTCCATCTTCTCCGTTCACCCCTCCTCACCCATCCCTTTCTTTTTTCCATTCTCTCTTCTTCTCGGTTCCTCTCTTTCTCATGTCTGTCTTTCCATTCTCTCTTCTTCTCGGTTCCTCTCTTCTCTCATGTCTGTCTTTTCATTCTGTCTTCTTCATGTCCTTTGTCCTATATCTCTTCCTGTCCCTGCTCTTCTTTTGTATTCTCTCCTTAGTATCCCCTTAGTCCACTTCTCATCTTCTCTAGTAATTTACTCATTTTTCTCTCTCCTTTATATCTTCATTTTCATTTCAATATCATCTATCTAGCTGCCTTCCTCTTTACATCATCTACTGCTCTCTTCCCTTTTGTCTCGCCTTCCTCCATTTTTTCTATGCTCCTGTAGGTGTATATATGGTTTTCTATAGCACAAACCTAGCCAAACCGCAGCAGAGAGCAATACATGGTCAAAGACAAGAGGGTTTGGCCTAACGGCTAGGGCGGTCAACCTCAAATCTGGGGAGCCAGGTTCAAGTCCCGGCAACGACACTCAAGATCCTCTGAATCTGGGCAAATCGCTTACTCTCCCTGTGCCTAACAAACATGAATGTGTCCTTATGTAACGCAACTGGTGCTCATGTAAAGCGCTCTGATACCCGATACCTTCGGGTCAAGTTCGCTCTATATAAAACTCAGGAAAAAAAAGGCAAGCTTAAAGTCAGCAATTAATAGGAGGAAGAAGCTGAGTTGTGAACGGTAAATAATACATGTGATTTTGTGTTCTTTAAAAGAGGTTAGACTTCAACTCTTCTATGAATTGGAGGGGCGGTCCTAATGGACACCGGGATGTTGTTCCAATTCATGGGTGCAGAGATGGAAAAGTCCTGTTGTCTTAATTTTTAGGTTTAAAAAAAAAAAAATGTACACCTCTTAGTCTACAGTCTGATGGCGCACTAGCTGCGCATGTACTGAGAAGCACCAGAGATCGTGAGCTTGTTTGCAAGGTAAGCTGGGTGTTTGTTGGAATACATTTGTAAATGATGCAGAGGGTTTTGGGGGTGGTCCGGGCCGGCAAGGGGAGCCAATGGAGTTCCATCAGGGTGGGTGTGATCATATTTCTTTAGGCACTGGACAAGGTGTGCTGTAGTGTGTATGATGCACTAAGGGGTACCAGTATGGAGTCTTTGAGGTCATGGAGTAGGGCACTCCCACCTCCAGATGCCAGAGACAAGGGCTTGACCAGCAGTTCCAAAGTTGCTTCCTCAAAGAAATGGTGTGACCTTCTTTAGAAGAGAGAGCTTGTACTAGGCCATCTTTGTTTTTGTGCAATGTGTTCCATGAAGGAGTGAATCCAAGTGATTTTGCATTTGGTTAAAGTTGGGGTTTGAAGTCATCAGGATTCAAGTCATTGAGCCAGGTTTGCACTGTATCTTGTTTGTTGTGTTTTGCATGTAATAGGAATTTTCACTTGGTTGTATGGAGCTTCAGGGAGGTGCTGGACATCCAGGTCTGGATGATGTGCAGTGTTCGAGGTCTCTTTTTGTCCTTCTCTGGCCCTTCTTCACCCATCTTTCCCCTCCTTTTCTTTATAATCAACAATCTTGTAATTCTTGCCTGTCTCTCCTTTCTTGCCTGGGGCCTGCCTGTCTCGCTCTCCAGTTGTCTTACGCGTGTCCCCCAGGAAGAGTTAACAGAGCTGCACCCCAGGAAAACACTGACAAAATTTTCTTAATTGGGGGGTTGATATACACCTACAGTCAGAGCAGAGCACACTGGCCCCCTCTAGTCACCGGTGCACTGCACCGGCTGCACCATTGAAAGCTACGCCCCGGTCTATATGGGAAGCGTTGGCATCTTCCTTGAAGTCCAGTGGCTTGCTCTAATTGTGGTGCGTTGCACATGGCACAAATGCAGTGCATGCAAGTGTCACAAAGCCTAACACACGATGTAGGGCAGTAATTCACACATACCTCAGCCCATTCCTGAAGTTAATGATTCCTAACATCTCGCCAGTAAGCGTTTGTGGATTTGATAAATCCTGGCCGCTGAAAGGGTTAATGCTGAGCATGTTATTGATACTCGTGACTTGAGAAAGCAAATCAAAACTACATGGCAAGTAATGGGTTCAAGAGATACCAAATATGGCAGGTGAACAGAGATTTTAACATCATACATAAAGCGCAATGGAGGACTTCCATCATATATAAAAAGTGTATATTGCACATGTGTAATGCATGGCTGTTCTGGCTTTGTCCATGGTAAAATCTGAATATCCATTTGCTGTGTACACAATGCTTGTTCGGTGTCATCTTTATGTCTTCATATTTCTTTTTATTTATTTATTATTTGAATGTGAATGTGTCCAGTCTGCATTTTCTCAATGAATGAACATCACTTTGCCTCTTTAAAAAATCAATAAAAATTTAAAGCAGAAAAGGTATCAAACTGTATGTATATGAAAAGCCAACAATGAGCTTTCACCTACCACAGTAGATGGTGAAAAGAACAGGGTATTTTTTATTCAACAGAACACAGGATATGCATAGCGAGAGAGAGGCTGGCAGTGAAATGGAGGCCATCTTTAAACAATAGTGATTCATATTTCCAAACGCGGCAGCCATGTCTTATCAAAATGTTTCTCCATGGATATAGAATGTGGCTGTCCGCGGTCCACGCAGGGGACCCTCAGAAGAGGGCTGCCGCCTTAGTGCCACATGAGGGCACACGATACAGCCTAGTGCTGCGGGACTCCCTCTGGGAGCCCCGTGTCATTTCTCGGCATGGGTGGGCGGGGAGATAGGTATAAGTACCTCTCCCGCCCACCTGGCATCCTCTTTTGGCCACTACCCTTCATGCCTTTTCCCTCCCTACCGCTTACCCGGCGTACATTCAGGGGGTGGGGTGGGAGAGGCGTTTAACTTGTTATTTTGTGTTGCAGGCGGAGTTACAGGGCGATCCAGAGGCTGAAAGGTACACAGGGGTACCCTCTTCAGGAGAACAAGGGTGCAAATGCCAAATATCCCCAGGAAGTCCTCGCGGTGGACCCTGGAGGAGCGACGGCACACCACTAGTCCTATGGGCGGTTGTAAACCTGAGCAACCGGGGTTGCCTGGAACGCTCTGCCCCCTTGGGGGCGTGAGTAGAGGGGTGGACTGGCGGTCCACCGGTGGGAGGGGGTAACCTCTCCCCCAAAATTGGTAGGCACCAATTGGCTAGGGCCACGGTGCAATTTCGCTCATCAGGTGGGCAGGCGGCAAAGGGACTGCCTGCCCTTGGATGACCCGTAAGCTAACCCACCATGTTGGCATATTTTGGCATGCAAATAAACCTGCAGCAATTTTCTCCACAAAAAAAAGGTGTCTTGTCTGTTTATTTCATCAGGAGATTGCTGTATGTGTGATGGGGTGTGTGTTGCCGAAATTGGCACTATGAGGACTACTCAAAAACCAAAGGAAATGATGGACGGAGTGTTGAACATTGCAAGCACTCACCCCCAGTCAACTGATCTGGGTTTAATCCATCACCGTTCTTTAGCCCACTCTGCCACCACAGTTCAGACATGGCCATATGCAAATCAGTCTGACCCTGTGCCTCATGGGAACAGTCCAGCCCGAACTGCCAAGCCATGTCTTCCCTGGACCGGAAACAAGCTTCCTAGGACCGGTTTCTGGCATTTCAGCCGTCTTCAGCCAGGCTTGCTTGAATCCAGTGGCAAAGTGAGCAAGGGACTCACGTCTGAGCATACCCTGCCAACTTATGGCGAACAAAGCAAAAACCAAAGGAAATGATGGACGGAGTGTTGAACATTGCAAGCACTCACCCCCAGTCAACTGATCTGGGTTTAATCCATCACCGTTCTTTAGCCCACTCTGCCACCCCAGTTCAGACATGGCCATATGCAAATCAGTCTGACCCTGTGCCTCATGGGAACAGTCCAGCCAGAACTGCCAAGCCATGTCTTCCCTGGACCGTAAACAAGCTTCCTAGGACCGGTTTCTGGCATTTCAGCCGTCTTCAGCCAGGCTTGCTTGAATCCAGTGGCAAAGTGAGCAAGGGACTCATGTCTGAGCATACCCTGCCAACTTATGGCGAACAAAGCAAAAACCAAAGGAAATGATGGACGGAGTGTTGAACATTGCAAGCACTCACCCCCAGTCAACTGATCTGGGTTTAATCCATCACCGTTCTTTAGCCCACTCTGCCACCCCAGTTCAGACATGGCCATATGCAAATCAGTCTGACCCTGTGCCTCATGGGAACAGTCCAGCCCGAACTGCCAAGCCATGTCTTCCCTGGACCGGAAACAAGCTTCCTAGGACCGGTTTCTGGCATTTCAGCCGTTTTCAGCCAGGCTTGCTTGAATCCAGTGGCAAAGTGAGCAAGGGACTCACGTCTGAGCATACCCTGCCAACTTATGGCGAACAAAGCAAAAACCAAAGGAAATGATGGACGGAGTGTTGAACATTGCAAGCACTCACCCCCAGTCAACTGATCTGGGTTTAATCCATCACCGTTCTTTAGCCCACTCTGCCACCCCAGTTCAGACATGGCCATATGCAAATCAGTCTGACCCTGTGCCTCATGGGAACAGTCCAGCCCGAACTGCCAAGCCATGTCTTCCCTGGACCGGAAACAAGCTTCCTAGGACCGGTTTCTGGCATTTCAGCCGTCTTCAGCCAGGCTTGCTTGAATCCAGTGGCAAAGTGAGCAAGGGACTCACGTCTGAGCATACCCTGCCAACTTATGGCGAACAAAGCAAAAACCAAAGGAAATGATGGACGGAGTGTTGAACATTGCAAGCACTCACCCCCAGTCAACTGATCTGGGTTTAATCCATCACCGTTCTTTAGCCCACTCTGCCACCCCAGTTCAGACATTGCCATATGCAAATCAGTCTGGCCCTGTGCCTCATGGGAACAGTCCAGCCCGAACTGCCAAGCCATGTCTTCCCTGGACCGGAAACAAGCTTCCTAGGACCGGTTTCTGGCATTTCAGCCGTCTTCAGCCAGGCTTGCTTGAATCCAGTGGCAAAGTGAGCAAGGGACTCACGTCTGAGCATACCCTGCCAACTTATGGCGAACAAAGCAAAAACCAAAGGAAATGATGGACGGAGTGTTGAACATTGCAAGCACTCACCCCCAGTCAACTGATCTGGGTTTAATCCATCACCGTTCTTTAGCCCACTCTGCCACCCCAGTTCAGACATGGCCATATGCAAATCAGTCTGACCCTGTGCCTCATGGGAACAGTCCAGCCCGAACTGCCAAGCCACGTCTTCCCTGGACCGGAAACAAGCTTCCTAGGACCGGTTTCTGGCATTTCAGCCGTCTTCAGCCAGGCTTGCTTGAATCCAGTGGCAAAGTGAGCAAGGGATTCACGTCTGAGCATACCCTGCCAACTTATGGCGAACAAAGCAAAAACCAAAGAAAATGATGGACGGAGTGTTGAACATTGCAAGCACTCGCCCCCAGTCAACTGATCTGGGTTTAATCCATCACCGTTCTTTAGCCCACTCTGCCACCCCAGTTCAGACATGGCCATATGCAAATCAGTCTGACCCTGTGCCTCATGGGAACAGTCCAGCCCGAACTGCCAAGCCATGCCTTCCATGGACCGGAAACAAGCTTCCTAGGACCGGTTTCTGGCATTTCAGCCGTCTTAAGCCAGGCTTGCTTGAATCCAGTGGAAAAGTGAGCAAGGGACTCACGTCTGAGCATACCCTGCCAACTTATGGCGAACAAAGCAAAAACCAAAGAAAATGATGGACGGAGTGTTGAACATTGCAAGCACTCGCCCCCAGTCAACTGATCTGGGTTTAATCCATCACCGTTCTTTAGCCCACTCTGCAACCCCAGTTCAGACATGGCCATATGCAAATCAGTCTGACCCTGTGCCTCATGGGAACAGTCCAGCCCGAACTGCCAAGCCATGCCTTCCATGGACCGGAAACAAGCTTCCTAGGACCGGTTTCTGGCATTTCAGCCGTCTTCAGCCAGGCTTGCTTGAATCCAGTGGCAAAGTGAGCAAGGGACTCACGTCTGAGCATACCCTGCCAACTTATGGCGAACAAAGCAAAAACCAAAGGAAATGATGGACGGAGTGTTGAACATTGCAAGCACTCGCCCCCAGTCAACTGATCTGGGTTTAATCCATCACCGTTCTTTAGCCCACTCTGCCACCCCAGTTCAGACATGGCCATATGCAAATCAGTCTGACCCTGTGCCTCATGGGAACAGTCCAGCCCGAACTGCCAAGCCATGTCTTCCCTGGACCGGAAACAAGCTTCCTAGGACCGGTTTCTGGCATTTCAGCCGTCTTCAGCCAGGCTTGCTTGAATCCAGTGGCAAAGTGAGCAAGGGACTCACGTCTGAGCATACCCTGCCAACTTATGGCGAACAAAGCAAAAACCAAAGGAAATGATGGACGGAGTGTTGAACATTGCAAGCACTCACCCCCAGTCAACTGATCTGGGTTTAATCCATCACCGTTCTTTAGCCCACTCTACCACCCCAGTTCAGACATGGCCATATGCAAGTCAGTCTGACCCTGTGCCTCATGGGAACAGTCCAGCCCGAACTGCCAAGCCATGTCTTCCCTGGACCGGAAACAAGCTTCCTAGGACCGGTTTCAGGCATTTCAGCCGTCTTCAGCCAGGCTTGCTTGAATCCAGTGGCAAAGTGAGCAAGGGACTCACGTCTGAGCATACCCTGCCAACTTATGGCGAACAAAGCAAAAACCAAAGGAAATGATGGACGGAGTGTTGAACATTGCAAGCACTCACCCCCAGTCAACTGATCTGGGTTTAATCCATCACCGTTCTTTAGCCCACTCTGCCACCCCAGTTCAGACATGGCCATATGCAAATCAGTCTGACCCTGTGCCTCATGGGAACAGTCCAGCCCGAACTGCCAAGCCATGTCTTCCCTGGACCGGAAACAAGCTTCCTAGGACCGGTTTCTGGCATTTCAGCCGTCTTCAGCCAGGCTTGCTTGAATCCAGTGGCAAAGTGAGCAAGGGACTCACGTCTGAGCATACCCTGCCAACTTATGGCGAACAAAGCAAAAACCAAAGGAGGACTACTATCAGACCCCAGAGGACCAGATTAAAACTAATGTGCTGCCTTCAATATTGCCAATACACAGGCCAGTGGAAATGAAATGTGGTCCATGTGTTTCCAATAATCCAGGTGCACCACATGGCTGAAATATTTAGCTAAATATTTCACCACTATTCTAGATACTGGTTGCATTAACTATTTTTAAAACAAGCATAGGCAAAGATAATAGGTCTTGCCCTTTTGCTTTGCCAGTGTTTTTTGGCTGTCCAACATCGAGAAATATTGCAGATGCATTTTGCTGGTGCTCATTAAAAAAACACAGGGCGATGATGTATACATGTTTATGGGTCATGAGTCACAAATCTATGGCCCGCTATACTACAATGGCCCCTGCTAGACGATGTTAACGTTTGCGTGCATTATATCCCTGCAGTGAACATTACTTCTTTTAATTTACAAGTCTAATATGGCAGGCCCCAATTTTAGGATGATAAATAAAAATAAAAAAAAGTGTCGAAAGCGTATAATTTGGAAAAGAGTGGCGTGGATGCAAATTATTGCTGCTGGGCCATCCAAAAAAACATTATTTACGAAAATAAAAAAATTAAAATGTGATGGGAAATTGTGGGGCAGGTGAGGGGAAGAAGTTAACGCGCAGAGTGGTGGAGTGACTTCGAGCAAGGAGTGGCTGTGGAGCAACAGAGTAGCTGGTTGGGGCAGGGGTATAAAAAGCCGAAAAAAGTCTAGAAAGGCAGGAAGAATGGGGGAAGCACTGGTGCTCATGTACAGCGCGCTGATACCTGATATCCTCGGGTCTAGTTTCCGCTATATAAAACTCTATAAAAAAATGTTTTAAAAAGCAACAGAAGTAATCACTGTCCTTCTGGATAACCTACTCATAAGGCTCATTAAACATTTCAACGTGGAATACTAAAGGTTTTGTGAACAGCTTTGTATCTCTGGAAGGCACGGTTAATCGAAATACTTCATCGTGGAAAGATGGTGAGCTGTTATTTTTTGTGTTGTACAAATTCATTTGGGAATAAGGGTCACCCTCCCACAATACACGTGCCATGGGTGGAAATCTTTGGCACGACATGAGCTACACAACCGTTCCGGCCCTTCTAACTTCAAATAAACTGGCTATGATTTTAATTAGACCATGGAAAGTCCAGGGGATGGTCCATTTGAAGCCTGTCCTCTGGGATGTGACTGCGCCAAGCAGTGGACAGAGGTCTGTCCCCCTGCCGGCGTCTGTCCCAGCTCCCCCTGGGAAGCAAGGAGCCATAAAGTATGCAAGCAGTGTACACACCCCCGTACTTACAGGTAGGGCAACGCTATTCGCCTGTATTTTGCAGAAGGTAAAGTTTAATGAATAAGGAACCACCTCATTCTGGGCCCAATTCACAGAACTAACTTAAGACAAAATCCTAAACTTACTACCATTTTGGTATTCACAGAAGGCACTTACTCATTTTGGTATTCACAGAAGGCACTTACTCATTTCGGTATCCACAGAAGTTAGGAGTCCTAACTTTAGGACTCCTAAATGCCTTCTGTGAATACCGAAAGTCTTAAAGTTAGGATTTTTCTCAGTTTAGGAGTAGTACAGTTAGGACTCCCAACTTTAGGACTCCTAAATGCCTTCTGTGAATACCGAAAGTCTTAAAGTTAGGATTTTTCTCAGTTTAGGAGTAGTAAAGTTAGGACTCCTAACTTTAGGACTCCTAAATGCCTTCTGTGAATACCGAAAGTCTTAAAGTTAGGATTTTTCTCAGTTTTAGGAGTCCTAAACTGAGAAAAATCCAAACTTTAAGACTTTCGGTATTCACAGAAGGCATTTAGGAGTCCTAAAGTTAGGACTCCTAACTTCTGTGAATACCGAAATGAGTAAGTGCCTTCTGTGAATACCAAAATGAGTAAGTGCCTTCTGTGAATACCAAAATGGTAGTAAGTTTAGGATTTTGTCTTAAGTTAGTTCTGTGAATCGGGCCCTCTGTGTGCACCTCTACGGAGGATGCGCACTGCACACAAAGAGGGGGTGTGCAAGGGTTTGTAAATAAATGTAAGTCTGAAGCATGTTTTCATCTCCGAGACAACGCTCTTGTCTGAATCCTGGTTTGTTTGGGAATCTTTGACTCTGTGCCGTTAAAAAGCTCGCACAGTTAAGACCGTGGCCGCGGGCGTTGAGCAGATTGTCCCTTTCAAGGTCACTTCCGGGGTCGTGAGTGCATCATTTTTCAGCACAAAGGTTTAAAGTAAATTAATGAGCAGCGACAGGTTTGGTACAGTCTAAAGATCTTGTCCTCAAAGGTCAGGAACATATCCTGAAGGAACAGAGACAGAGCCCAACTGGTAGGAAAGGCCCCTAGGTACGATTCATTTGTTATAAATGTTAGCATCTCGGTGCAAGACAGAAAAACATCTATTTTTAAAGAACTGTAACTTGTCAGCCTGAAATGGAAGGGAGAGCTGTTTGTTTGCTTAGGGTATCCGGGAACATTATAAAGCATCCTTTATCTACTGCCAACATCTGTGCCATGCTGCCAGGGTGTGAGTATTAATACAGTGCCAGGTGAATCAAAGGGTTTTCCGCATGCAGTGCCCATGGGAAGAAGCTTTAGTACATACGGGCCATAGCGCCTACTATCCCCAACGAGGTGCTGAATAGCTTTGCATTTGGGTAGCATGCTGGCCCTGGAACATGTATTTGAGTTCCGGGTCAGAGGATACATTGCCAAAGAGCTCACGTGGACTGTCCATTTTGTGGTATATCCAAGGCTGATTTTCATCAGGCTGGTCCCTCTCTGTAATACCACAACAATCAAATAAATGACGGACTGGAATTAGGCTCAGAGTAGTTGACAAGAGCTAAGATTAAAATATTTTCACATGTCACTTTTTTCTCTTTTGTACTTTACAGCAGAACTGAAATGCCACTTTCACCCAGGCATGTAAACCTCCATTGCCATGCCAGTATCCACATTGCCCCAGTACGTAAAACTCCATTGTCAAGCCTCCAGTATATAAAAGGAAAGATAAAGGGCTTCATTTTAACCCCTGAGCCATGGGGTGAATTTTAGATAAACTGAAGTAGTAGTCTATTTAGGGCTTGATTACAAAGTCAGTCGGAGTTGCCTCCGACAGACACCGTTGCGGTCTTGGGACTGACCGACCTCTGGTTGGCGGTCCCGACAACACAATGTGATCTCACCATCCCATTTCTCAATGGGAGCTTGTACTCTGGGCGTAAACTGGTCGTAGCACAAACTCCCATAGAGAAATGGGAGATTCTGTTAATCCCTGTAGAGATTAACAAGGGGGCATCATAGGTGCCCCCAACCGGAGGCCGCAGGGAGAAGTGGTACCTGCTAGGGGCCCCCAAACTCATTTTCTGACAGGCTTACCATGTTGGAAAGCCCCGCATGGAAAGCCTGTTGGAAACCGAGCATCATAATCCAAATGGCAGAAACGCCGTCCATTGGGATTACGTGCCGGTCTCCGACTGGCCAACGGAATCCAGCCGGAATGACCTGCCAGTTTCATTTCCGACTGCATGCATTGTAATGCAGCAGTTGGAAAGAAACCACAATGAGGCTTTCCGAGCCTCATTGTAATAAGGCCCTAAATGTTTTACACTAAATTCTTATTCTTAGATACAGAACCTTGTTATTGTTACTGTTCTCATCCTTCGACAATTAATATATTAGAAACATTAGGAAGCATGCTCATGTTGGTGTGAATATGTTAATGCCTAAAAGCGTGATTCAACTAAGCATTATTTAGGGCAAACATCCTGGAGGTGAGTTCAAATCACAAACACTGTAGAATAATTGTTTATCGTCCAGAAAACATAGGAGTAATTTGACTCTTTTGATCGTCAGGGTGTCTCCAGTTGGTATATGCCTTTTGTTGTCCTGAAGAAGACCCCTGTTGATCTTTTCAGACACACGTTGGATGTTTAGAGTTGAAACGTCGACAATTATGTTTATTCTGTTCCACTGAAACTGGCTATCAACTAAGGACTCTATCTGTGCACGTATAGCCACAATGTTTTCTAAAATCATTCAATGGACATTTTATTGTGAAATGATCAAAAACAATTGTGCATAATTGATTGTTACAGAGAAAACACTTCATTTGCATGAACACTTTATAGTCATTCTCACAGAACACCCCTTGTCTTCTTTTTTATGTTTTTCTGCCTTGTTCAATAATGTTCTTACGATATTAATGAATTTTGCTGAGCAATATAAATCTATTCACTCAATCGTCTGCCTTTGTGCATATTTGTCGAGGATTGGGATTATTTGACCCAGAGGGAGGATCTACCAATTTTGACTCCATAATCGAGTATGATGTATATAAATTGATCTGACCTAACCATTCAATCAATCAATCAATCAATCAGGATTTATAAAGCACAGCTAATCACCCGATAGGGTATCGGGGCGCTTGCAGGCCCTGGAGGCTTATTCGAACAGCCAGGTCTTGAGGACCAGTCGGAATTCCTGAAGTGAGGAGAGCCCGTGGAGTTTCCTGAGGTGAAGTGTGATGTGGGCTGAGGATGAGTCTGACTGCTGCGTTCTGTATTGTCTGAAGTCTCTTTAGTAGGTGTACAGTGATTACTATGCGAAGGGCATTGCCATAGTCCAGTCGGCTGGTGATGTGGACTCATGTCACAGAGTGTATCGTGTGTGGGGGTAGCCACCATTATTTTGTGTAGTGTACTTAACCCAGGTTCTGAGGAATACAGTATAACCTGATACTTTTTGGCACAAGGCAATTTCTTTGTGGCATAGTTTGAAAGAAAATAAATGTATAGATTGAGGCCCAGAATTTGTGTCGGGTTGCGTCATTTTTTTGGCACAACTTCAACGCAAAATCTCACTTGTTAAATCTCATAGGGGCATATCAACAAGGGCTTTATCTCTGCTTTTTTGGCTTTAAAAGCCAAAAAAGCAGAGATAAAACTAGCGCCTTATCAACAACAATTTGCATGTTAGCACCCTTTTACTCTACGCTTCCCCTTGCATCTCTAATGAGATGCAAAGGGGGCGTTCCTTAGTAAAATAATAGGAGAAATGTCGCTAAGCGACATTTCTCCTATTATCAAGAATGTCGCTAACCCTGTTAGAGACATAAAAAGCAGCGCTAACCGCGGTTAACGCTGCTTTTTTACGTCTGCTAATTTTCAGACTTAGCCATGATATCCTATGGAAGAAGGATATCATGGCTAAGTTTGCCTGTCCCTATCAACAAGGTAACGTGTGATTATCGCTGGGTTTCCAGCGATAATCTCACGTTAGCCTGTTAGCATGTAGATTTTTATTGCTATTGAGATAAGCGTTGCTAATAGCACGCTATCTCAGCGTTAAAAATTCACGCTAGCCGGCGATAATTATCCTCACGCTAAGAGCGCTGAGCGATAATTATCGCCGGTTGTTGTTGATATGCCCCATAATGTGCTCAAATGTACTTGTGATAAAACTGCTAAACATATGCCTGAGGTGTTAAGATCTGATGTTATTTCTTGTGAGGTTACTTCCTGTGAGGTAATGGGGTTGTAATTGTAATTCCACTTCCTGTGATGTCACTTCCTGTGATGCCACATGCAATGTCAAGCGCTGTGAAGTCATGCACCATGATATCACTTGCATACTACTTAACTTGGCTAGCACCCCACTTCCTTTTTCAGGACTTGTGGCCTGATTAACCCTATTGCCTTTTTAGCACTACTCATGATGTTTCATTTTTAAACAACATACGCTTTGTTAATGCAGTTTGCATAAAAGCCCTGAAAAAGGTAAAAGGCCTGGTTTTAATGCGCTAGCACATGTAAGCATAGGCATGCAACAATACTGTATGCATTGGTCATCACATTAAACAGACATATTGGCTTTGAAACGTCATCGTGTAGCAGTAAAATTGGTATGAATTCCTAAATAAATAAATTCAAAACAAATATTTCTAAAATTCAAAGACTGTGGAAGAGATACTTGAATAAACGTATGGCCTTATTACAGGTGAGCCGTTCAGTTGCTATCCGTGCGTAAACATCTGCTTACGCCAAGATCACAATTTTAAGTGCAGTCTGCAGTCATGTTTATTGCACCTAGTAAATACTATTGAAAATAAACTTTGCGCCCTTCATTAAATTTTGGCAGGCCAAGTGTGCCAGATTAACAGCGGGAAAATGGCTGGATTTTATCAGCACATAGGGATTTTAGTGCTTACGGCACCAACATGTGTATGTTTTTTCTCAAATATTGGAATAGGCGATAATTATTGTTTCTGAGCAAGTCTCGGAGTTGGATTTCATTGAGTGATGTAGTTTATGCATCCAGGAAGGGCCACACATAATCAGGGCCTAAGGATGTTATGGCAGGCCCATTAGGTTGGCATCTCAATGCGTTGGCTTCGTTCTATCTCATCATTTAGTCTACTCCCAGTGTGTACCCCTTTCAGTTCCTTGTATACAAGTAAACTCTACAAGCAGCTTCCTCATAAGCCATCAAGACGTTTCCAGAACTATCCAGCATATTTGTTCTACCATTTCACCGAAAGGTGTATCTCCAAGGCAGCAGTGTCTCTTTCATGTCCATGACCCTTGTTGTATTATGCGTTTTTACCTGGAGGTCTTGCCTAGGTACAGCAATGTGCATTCCAATGGATGGTATATATCCTTTTTTTAGAGTTGCAATTTGAGAATTAAATATTTGCCTGGCATTACCACCCCCATATTTTGTTTCTTTGGCACTGGTGGTAATGTTACATATTAAACATGTTTCATATTTCCATTGGAGATTTGTGCAACTTTTCTAGTAAGGCTTGTGCAGTCCTTTAATACTTTCTCTGATTTATTTATTTTCTTTAGGAGCCAATAAGGGACTCTTAAGAATAAAACAACTGGTGTTAATATTGTGCCAAACTTTAAATACAAGCTGCTTGGATAATTTTGCTTTAGAGCCAATGGTGATTATAGCAACCAGCAAGTTATTCCCTTTGCCTAAATCGAGTTAAAGGAGAGTCTTTATGTCTTTGAGCCAAGGTCTTGTTCTGGCTTGTGTTTTATGATGAATGGAAGTCCAAATATGGATGTAGATTTAGGATGCTATATTGAAATAAGTGACATGTAATCCCACCCCACCTGGAGCGTGTTGACACAAGCTCAGCCCTCGTAATAACGAGTTCCCCAACTGACTGGTGGGATCACCTGCAACACAAGATTCTGCATTACATTACAGACATCATAGACACCGACAACAGACTCTAGATACACAGCACTCAAGTCTCGCGACTGTTTGCTTGAACAAGACTAGCCAAAGCATGCTAAGATCCTGTCTTTTCTTCCTCTTTTAGCTCGTGGTGGTGGAGGAGGGGGTGTGAGGGGAAAGAGATCGTCTTTGGTCTTTGAGGAGAAAAAAAGAAGGCTGTTCTGTTCAAGCTTTTGGCTAACACAACAAACAGTGTTTAAAATGTAACTTTGCTTAATTAATTAGTAATTCTGTTTACTGCTGTCTGATCTTCATCCAAAAGGTATTTTGAAGCTTCAGAGCGGAACATCAAAGTGTTTTTTTGGGGGGTAGGGATGGGGAGCGGGGGTGAGAGATGGTCAAGTGAGGCGTTTAATCTAGCATTTGCTGTGAATGGAACAAAGCCAATTTGCAAACTAATTAGAAATAGAAACCATAATTGAGTTGGTAGTGGTGTGGCAAGCGGTTTTGTATTGAAGGGTCTCAGACAATCATTTCAGTGATGAGAGGCGTGAGCCCCTCACAAAATTGCTCGAGAGCGGTTTCTGGTCAGAGAACAGCTAGGAAAACCAGAGGATGCCGACATCAATTCAATTTACTCATTAAGTGTTTCTCGCCTTAAACATATTTTATCACACAGTAACTTCAAGAAAATGTATACATATTTGTGATTCATTGTCTTCTGTACAACAAGCACTGGATAATTGAGTGTTTGGGTTTTTCCCTGTCTTCAGTTTCCTAGATGTACACATAGTCCTCAAGTCTTGGAATGGGATATGGTCATACTTAGTTAGCAGAGGCCTAGTGGGAACTACTAAACTCTCTTGAGTTGGAGAAAGGGTGTGCTAGACGCTTGACTTACCCAACTCTAAGTTCAGTAGAACTTACTTTATTCTAGTCTTGATTTATATGTACCTAGTACCTTTAGTGGTTTTCAGTTAGTCACTCAATGAGATTATCTGGTAAAATAATAGCAAGCTTGAATCCCAACCGCTGCACACCAATGTGAGAAGTTGGCCTGGTATATGCTGTCCACTAATTAAAGTGGGCACCTTGCACCAGTCCAAACGACCCTTATTGATGATTAGGTTAAAGACAACCTTTATTGAAAGCTATCCTAGTGGTAGCTATGGAGAGCAGCCTTCAGGCTAAGTCTCGAAGGAATGTAAAGCAGCTTGGTTTACCAGATTATAACCTCCTGAATGACCAAATGAAAGGAGAACCACACAAGGTATATATAAAATATATGTATTTATTACTAAACACTCTCTACTAACCTCTTTATGAGATTAGAGAACAAGGTACACAATATTAAAGCACTAGAACGACAGTAAATAGCACGATACACAGTGGGCTCCAGGGGGAGACCATATACTAAGAAAGTGGTATAACAACCACGACTTGACTAGACACAGTGCCTAGAGCTCGTAGAATCGCTGGGACCCCAAGGAAAAACCCAAGGTAGTGACACAGGGGACCCACGGAGGATGTGTGCAGTGTGAGAACACAGCCGCGAGCTCCGTACAACTCTATGGGAAAGTGGCGGTTGGAATTTTAAAGATTAAGGACACTTAGGAGAGGACTTCAAGCAAACCCTTTGGAACATAGAAGGTTCTAAGGCCAGCACCCTTGAGAGTACCGAGGTAACCGTGTTACCTATCCCAGGAGAGCCGGGTGCATAGGGGTCAAGTGGTGTCGGAAACGCTCGTTAATTTCAATGGCGTGATGCGAAGAAGTGCTGCTGCCGGGAAGATGAGAAGTGTCCGGTGTGATCGAAGCCTGGATCGGAGCTGATAAGAACCTGAAAGCAGAGGGGAAAGAGTCTGGGTCACTTCACAGTGACCAGGGGCATGATAGACGAATGCCCACCGATGTCGGGTGTTTCAGGTGAGAAGAGGTGAAGCTTGCCTCTGCAGCCACGGGGACCAGGAGACGTTGATGATGACCAAAGTCCACAGGTGAGCTGTCCCACAAAGGATGTCGAGTGCTGGGGGTCAGAGTCCGGATTGAACACCAACAAGCCTTGTTAACTGTAACCCACGCGGTCAGAGAAAAGATGCTTCGGTGAGGACCAGCAAGATCCTGGGGACTCTCCAAGCTATGGAGAGTCAGGGCACGTCTGGAGCAACCAGGAAAGCCCACTGAAAGTTAAAGTTGCCTTCACAGGGATCCACAGGTCGATGGACCAGGGATCGCGAAGGGACCTCAAGCTGAATCACAAAATACCAGCCCACGGAACACTCGTGGAGTGTAGGCCAGAAATCTTCTGTGGAAATACTGCTCGGGGTCTGGACTACAGGTAGCCCAAAGCACAGCCTCAGGGATTGCCAAAAAGCATATGCTGCTGCAAATGTACACGGTGCCCAGGGGTTCGGGTTGCATGGTCCTCACAAGGGATGCGGGTCTCAGAATTGCTGAGAGCACAGATCAGCCTCAGAGACCAAGTGAACCCACCTCCTGTGTTGCAGAAATCTTTGGAGTCCTTCAGGAGCTGCGTAGATGCAAACCGGTCAGATGCGTTTCAGGTGCCTGCCTTGCAGGGGAGTAACTCCTTTACTCCAAGGGAGATTCTTCCATCATCCAGCGTAGTGTAGATGGTCGAAGTACTTGGTTTCTGTAGCAGAGTTTTGTCCAGGCAAATCTAAAGTCCTGTGGTCAGGGGTTCCTACTTTATACCCAAGGAAGGGGTGGGACAAACTCTGGGGACCCACCTATGGGAGGGTCAGGACAGAGAGGTGGCTACACCCATGTCCTTTGTCCAGTTTCTCGCCAGAGCAGGAGCAAATGACTCCTGCAACTGGTTTGAGCGGAACTGTGGAAATCAAAAATAATTGCTGTTAGCATGAGCTAAAGCCATCTTGTTTGCAGCATCCATTTTGTTAGCCTTGTGATTCTGCCGTCTTCACTGTTGCTTGCCTTTCTATTCTGCTTGAGTCATCAACCTTAGATAACTCCTTCTGTACTGAGCCAGAGCAATGTATGAGCTCAGAAAGGCCTGTAGTTGCTAGAATGCACCTGTTTGAGAATGTAACTGTCTATCATATCCTACTGATGTAAGCAGTTCTGTTTCCCCTCCCACTTTCCTGACTAAGTGATATTCATCTGCCCATGTTTGTCAGTATCTATTCCTGTGTAGGCCTGTACCTTATATTTGTAACTACATGCTTACTCTGCAACAAACTGTGTATAAAAGGCCCATGGTTTCTGTATTCCATGTACTACCTCCTACAGCGCCTGAGGGTGTTGTATTGATGTAGTCCCACTCATGAGTGATTAATAAACTTGTTCTTTGAATTCCAGCTTCAGTGCCAATCTAAAAACTTGTTCTTTGAATTCAAGCTTCAGTGCCATTCTCTTCTTTGTTGGTTTAAGGACCCGTGGACAAACTTAAGGGTGAACCCTGCACCGGTGTGCCCCTGAAAAGGCACATTTCCACAGGACCATGCACAGGGACACCAAATGTGCCCCCAGTGCAGACATCAAAGCACTCTCAGAGTGCACCCACCCAGCCCCAATACACTAAAGCCTGTCTGGGAGGTGGTCACACCTCCCTGTGACAGGAGTTTCGTCCAGCAGCAGGAGGGCATACTCGTGTCTGTGGCTGGCAGCATCCATTTTGTGATGCCAGGTTCTGTTAAGCTGGTACCGGGTGTACCGGTGTTGTCATATTTCTCCCTCTATTAGGGTGGAATCATACCTCCCACACCAGTTACTGGTGTGGAGGTATGATTCCAAGGTGTTTGACACCAAACACAACATGTTTCCATGCAGCCGTTTTAAAGTTAGCATTTACTGCGAGGTTATAATGCACTTAAGTATATATGGTTGGCTGCATCACAAACAACCCCGGAATATAGGTTCCGAAGGCTGCAGAGGGGCTCTGCTCATGCATGTGCACCATCTCACATAAAACCCAGCACCCTGCCTTCAGGATTGATAAGGCCTGCCATAGAGGTGACTGATAGGTTTGTATGTGCAGTGATATGGAGTAGATATAGTGAACCTATATCTAAGGTGCCGTACACTGGAAACCACGGGCTTAAATTCAGCACTGTACTCCCCCAACATGCGTGTCACCAAACGCTCAACACCATCTGTAAGGTGACCATGCATTTTCAAACATGCACGAGAAAAAGACAATTAACCAAAATAATAAACCTACGTACAAGTGTAGAACACTGAGAGCAAACTCTTGCAGCATTTCACATTGCATTACACCAAACAAAAGTCCCATGCGTATTACACACAAAATGTACACAGCAAAATGTGCACTTTAAGCATAGCCAAAACTACACTCCATTTAATAGTTCCTGCGAACAACAAAACTAACCAATCTCACTGTACTGTACTCTAGTTGGCGCTGATGGTGAACAGTGTAATTGCTCAATGCCTGCAAGAACCTGAAACACAATAAGCATTGCAACCAAACAGACATCTTACATCCTAGAACTGACAACAATTATTGCACTATCTTCACACTGCTTGTGCCAAATCAAAGCAAGATACAATAGTAAGATGAACAAATTGCACCAATCCAACACATTCACATTAGGTGCACAGCACGGTGCATCCCCCTCAATAATGGAAGTGGTTCTGAAAAAGTTACCTAAATTAACTCAACATAGCACTTTCATAATCCTACTATTTTGCAACTACTACTTCTCTATTTTCAGAACTGTCTCAGGCAGATGTCTCCCTGACAGCACTACTTTTTTCTGGTGGTACTACTGAATATTGACACCAACCATATTGTGGTACAAGAGTATCAGGGACTGAATCTCAAAGGACAAGATATCGAAAGGTAAGTGCCTATAGGCCTCGAGGCTGACTGCAACGAGATGGGTTACACCTGGAGTCGGATTGAAAGAAAAGTTGGGGAGTCCTGGTCGAAGGCCTATACACCAGGAGGGGTAGAAAGCATAAGTAAGGACATCAGTACATACAAGGAAGTATAGAATTACTCTTACTAACTTCACATCTACATACCTTCAAGATATATGTACCGTGTAGGTTCATGTGTGGAGTTAGGTATAGAAAATCTAGACTTATTTACCTGTTGATATTTTATTTTCAATATTCTGTCTTCGATATTACGTCCCATTGATATTGCGTCTTCGATAGTCAGGGGCAGTCCTGCTTTGGATAGTCTTCTGTTGGGAAGGAGACAATCATGAACCTGGGTTGTAAGGGAACTGTCTTTGGTGTAGAGCGCGTACTCGGTTGTGGTCTTCCATGGGCAGTCAGTAATCAACTACCTGGACCTCGACACACAATTCACAACAGAACATAGAATAGCAATGTCTTGTAGGAAGAACATCTCCCCTACTTAAAACTGCCCTGTTCCGCTTGAGCAGCCAAATCAGGTAAGTGGAAAATGTTCTACACAAGCAGAAATAGGATAAACAGGGCTCACTAAGCTCATTCCCAGGCAATGTGTAAGCCCCCCCCCTCGGTTTAGCAGCTTCCGTCTGCTGCTTCGCAGACAAAGGGGCAGATTTACAAGCCCCTTGCGTGACTTTTGCGCTGCAGTTGCGTCACTTTTTTGACGCAACAGCGGCGCAAAGAATGCGGCCTATTTACAACGTGATGCATCTAGGGAGATGCGTCACGTTGTAAAGCCCTGCGTCACATTATACCTGCATCAGGTATAATGGGGCAGATTTATGTTTCCTGGCGCATCCCTGCAAATCAGCAAGGATGCGCCAGGAATGATGCGTCACGCAAGTTTACCCTTGCGCCACACATGATGTGCCGCATTTACAATGCGGCGCATCATGGCACAGGAATAAACAGATGCGTGACGCATCCGATGGCGTAAGGTTGGCGCAGTGCTTCAGTTGCGTCGCAAGCGCGACGCAACTCCAGCACTGTTCCAACCTACCCTATCCCTAACATGGTGCGTCAAGCCTTACGCCTGCTTCAAGCAGGCGCAGGGTTTTGGCGCATCAGCGTTGGGAAAGTGACTCAGTCAAATCTTATAGATTTGACTGAGTCACTTTTCAGGGGTGTTCCTGCGACGGAACGCCCCCCCCTCTGTCGACACGCCCACGTGAAACCTGACGCAGGTTTTACGTGGCGCAGGGCTTTACATCGTGACGCATCTCCATAGATGCGTCACAATGTAAATATGACGCAACGTGGCGCAGGGTTTACACCGCCGCTGCGTAACAAAAGTGACGCAACGGCAGCGTAAAAGTGGCGCATCTCCAATATAGATCTGCCCCAATGTATGCAGGGTGGGCGTTCCCACGCAGGAAGGCCTCGTAAAAGTGACCCGGTGAAATCTACAAGATTTCACTGCGCCACTTTTAGGACGCCATTGCGTCAAAACCTTACGCCTGCTTCAAGCAGGTGTAAGTAGTGATGTAGTGTAGTGGGAATAGGGCTCAACACGCATTGCTGGAGTTGCGTCCTGCTTGCGACACGACTCCAGCAATGCGTGACTTTTCCGCCAACAGATGCGTCAGAATTTCTGACGCATCTGTCAATCCTTGTACCATAGTGCCCCGTTATGTAAATACGGCGCATCTATGGTGGCGCAAGGGTTTCTCAGAGTGGCGCACTTTCTTGTAAATCTGCCCCAACATGTATTGAAAGAATAAAGTCAGAGAAACCCATACCTGAGGTGAAGGATGTGCAGTCCATCACAGTAAAGGAGGCCCAGATGGAGAATTAAAGACAAAAGTTGAGGGAAAGATAGAAGGAAAAAGAGAGAGACAGCGAGAGAGAGAAGAAAGGAAGAGAGAAAGAAAGGACCTAAAAAAAACTCTTCGAAGAAGGAAGGGTTGAAAGGAGGAAAGGATGGCTGCATTGGTGACTGACTGATGGAAGGGTAGAATAACATATGCATGGGTGGGTGAAAGAAAGACTGGAAGGATTGATAAAAGGCAAGATAGGTGCGTGGATGGAAACCTGGATGAAAGGATGAATATGTGGGTTGATAAAATGAGAGTGAAATGATGGATGAATGAAAAAGAATGGATGGATGTATGAATGGATGGATGGATGGATTGATTTTGGATGGATGGGTGGGCAGGAGGATGGATGGATGGATGCCTATCAGTTTGAGTAGATGAATGAAATGATGAATTGAAGACTGTAAAAATGAAGGTGTGGATGGATATAATGCTAAAGGATGAATCAATGGAATGGTGGATGGATGGAAGTGTGAAAAGGTGGACAGATGGACGAATGGACGGATCGGTGAAAGCCTTAAAAGTTAGAGAGATTGATGCACGTAGAAGGGATGAATGGTGGGCTGTGCTGATTCACTTTGCTCACCCGATGCCACTCGGCGTATGGCTCGACGTGGGGTATTTTATTTGGTGGCTACTCCTTCTGTGTAAGATGGCAGACCATTCCCAACCAGTTTCCGGAACACTCGCTCCAGGCCATGTCACTCCTGAGTCTCTAGCCCCCTCCCTGCAGGGCTTGAAATGGAAAAATAGAAATGCAGGTACTCTGTAACAGAGTACCTGCTTGTTTCCGAGAAGTGCCGGCACTCTCCAATTAAAAGTATAGCAGTAGTTTAAACATATATAACACAACTGTCCTAGAGTGTATTATGGCATTATTTCGGGTGATGTTGATGTAGTTGCCGTGCGCATGTGTCCTTTGCATGTGTTATGTTATGTTCAATGTTTAACCGTTCAGAATTTATAGCCAAAGATGCTGAGTTGTTCTTCGTTGGACGGAGGTGGTTTGAACGGTTGTCGATTGCGGTGCGTGTTCCAGTCATTATGCTTTCCTTGCAAGTATGAGACGGAGACGCCCTCTGCTGGCGAAAGAAAAGAAAAACTGTCGAGCTCATTGTCTTCTTTCTCCGAGCTTTCTAATGTAGTTTTTCCTCGCCTGCCGCTAAGTAATTTGTTTGCCCATGTGTCACTTGCTGCCCGACCTGATTGTATCCTACAATAATTTTGGGGCCGAGGTGTGGTAGCAGCAGACATTTCACACAGCAGTGTGCTGTTTGTTTGTAAGAAACTTTAATAGAGCAGTTTTATATTTA
This sequence comes from Triturus cristatus, assembly GCF_964204655.1. Classification (NCBI taxonomy): domain Eukaryota; kingdom Metazoa; phylum Chordata; class Amphibia; order Caudata; family Salamandridae; genus Triturus; species Triturus cristatus. The sequence goes on along the minus strand of NC_140591.1, from coordinate 1,472,334,066 downwards.
CTCAGTCGTATTTACTCTTTTCTTCCTCTTTTAACTTGTCCCTTATGTGTTACTCTGTTACACCTAAGCACACTTCTCTTTCACACTGTGAAGTTCAGTTTCCAGACAACTGGTCGCAAGTGTGCTGAAGAATGTAAAGCAAAAGTAAATGTAGATTTAAGTTAATCTACTGAAGTAAGTTACATGTAATCACACACGATAACACCAGGTCAGCCTCTGTAATACTGAACTCTTATAAGAGACTGGTGGAACCCCCTGCACACCGAGATTCCACTCTACGTCACAGACATCATTGACATAGAAGGCAGGCACTGGATACACAGACTGCACGGCAGGGCAATAGACTGTGCAATAAATAGGCTGAGATATTGATCGAGCGGCGTACCAACATCATATACTCACCTGGGCCCATAAACACACAAATTGAGTAAACCGCTGGAGTCAAAGTTTATGTTCTTGATCACAATATCAGGTTTAGTTATTCATTATCCTTAACTAACCTTTCACTGATCAAAAATTTCTTTCCTCTGGTCGATGGACCATTAGTTGAGCTAATTGATGGTGATAATGACATAAACTAACTAATCTAAACTTTAATTAAATGAAATAACCATAGAGTCCTTTAAGATTTTAAAACTTTATCTAAATTTGAGAGCCTGTGAACCACTTCAAAAATACAGTACAGTCACCTTCACTCATTAGGAGAGAAAATTCAATTAATCAATCATCAAACACATACTTTAACATTTGCAATGACTTATACTTAGAAAAGGAGAGATGCAAAAACAACAGCTGATGGACAGAATGCAGAACAATGTCATACATTCACCCTAGTACAGAGATCAGGGCCTAAATCCATTGTTTTTTTGCTCACCATGCCCTTCCAGTTTGAACCCAGCCATATGCAAATCAGTCTTGACCCTGTGCCTCATGGGAACAGTCGAGCCCGAACTGCCAATCCAGGTCCTTCCTGGACTGGAAACAAGCAACCTAGGACCGGTTTCGGGGTTTCACCCCTCTTCAGCCAGGATAGCTTGATTCCAGTGGCATGGAGGACCCACGTCTGGGCATACCCTTCCCACTCGGGGTGACAAATGCAAAAACAACAGTTGATGGACAGAATGCAGAAAAATGTCATACATTCACCCCAGTACAGAGATCTGGGCCTAAATCCATCGTTTTTTTGCTCACCATGACGTTCCATTTTGAACCCAGCCATATGCAAATCAGTCTTGACCATGTAGCTCATGGGAACAGTCCAGCCTGAACTGCCAAGCCAGATCCTCCCTGGACTGGAAACAAGCATCCTAGGACCAGTTTCAGGGTTTCACCCATCTTCCGCCAGTTTAGCTTGATTCCAGTGGCATGGAGAGCACGGGACCCACGTCTGGACATACCCTTCCCACTCGGGGTGACAAATGCAAAAACAACAGTTGATGGACAGAATGCAGAACAATGTCATACATTCACCCCAGTATAGAGATCTGGGCCTAAATCCATAGTTTTTTTGCTCACCATGCCGTTCCAGTTTGAACCCAGCCATATGCAAATCAGTCTTGACCCTGTGCCTCTTGGGAACAGTCCAGCCCGAACTGCCAAACCAGGTACTCCCTGGACTGGAAACAAGCATCCTAGGACCGGTTTCGGGGTTTCACCCCTCTTCAGCCAGAATAGCTTGATTCCAGTGGCATGGAGAGCACGGGACCCACGTCTGGGCATGCCCTTCCCACTTGGGGTGACAAATGCAAAAACAACAGTTGATGGACAGAATGCAGAACAATGTCATACATTCACCACAGTACAGAGATCTGGGCCTAAATCCATCATTTTTTTGCTCACCATGCCGTTCCAGTTTGAACCCAGCCATATGCAAATCAGTCTTGACCCTGTGCCTCATGGGAACAGTCCAGCCCGAACTGCCAAGCCAGGTCCTCCCTGGACTGGAAACAAGCATCCTAGGACCGGTTTTGGGGTTTCACCCCTCTTCAGCCAGGATAGCTTGATTCCAGTGGCATGGAGAGCACTGGACCCACGTCTGGGCATACCCTTCCCACTCGGGGTGACAAATGCAAAAACAACAGTTGATGGGCAGAATGCAGAACAATGTCATACATTCACCCCAGTACAGAGATCTGGGCCTAAATCTATCGTTTTTTTGCTCACCATACCGTTCCAGTTTGAACCCAGCCATATGCAAATCAGTCTTGACCCTGTGTCTCATGGGAACAGTCCAGCCCGAACTGCCAAGCCAGATCCTCTCTGGACTGGTAACAAGCATCCTAGGACCGGTTTCGGGGTTTCACCCCTCTTCAGCCAGGATAGCTGGATTCCAGTGGCATGGAGATCACGGGACCCACGTCTGGGCATACCCTTCCCACTCGAGGTGACAAATGCAAAAACAACAGTTGATGGACAGAATGCAGAACAAAGTCATACATTCACCCCATTACAGAGATCTGGGCCTAAATCCATAGTTTTTGTGCTCACCATGCCGTTCCAGTTTGAACCCAGCCATATGCAAATCAGTCTTGACCCTGTGCCTCATGGGAACAGTCCAGCCCGAACTGCCAAGCCAGGTCCTCCCTGGACTGGAAACAAGCATCCTAGGACTGGTTTCGGGGTTTCACCCGTCTTCAGCTAGGATAGCTTGATTCCAGTGCATTGGAGAGTTCCGGACCCACGTCTGGGCATACCCTTCCCACTCGGGGTGACAAATGCAAAAACAACAGTTGATGAACAGAATGCAGAACAATGTCATACATTCACCCCAGTACAGAGATCTGAGCCTAAATCCATCGTTTTTTTGCTCACCGTGCCGTTCCAGTTTGAACCCAGCCATATGCAAATCAGTCTTGACCCTGTTCCTCATGGGAACAGTCCAGCCCGAACTGCCAAGCCAGGTCCTCCCTGGACTGGAAACAAGCATCCTAGGACCAGTTTCGGGGTTTCACCCCTCTTCAGCCAGGATAGCTTGATTCCAGTGGCATGGAGAGCATGGGACCCACGTCTGGGCTTACCCTTCCCACTCGGGGTGACAAATGCAAAAACAACAGTTGATGTACAGAATGCAGAACAATGTCATACATTCACCCCAGTACAGAGATCTGGGCCTAAATCCATAGTTTTTTTGCTCACCATGCCGTTCCAGTTTGAACCCAGCCATATGCAAATCAGTTTTGACCCTGTGCCTCATGGGAACAGTCCAGCCCAAACTGCCAAGCCAGGTCCTCCCTGGACTGGAAACAAGCATCCTACGACCGGTTTCAGGGTTTCATCCCTCCTCAGCCAGGATAGCTTGACTCCAGTGGCATGGAGAGCACGGGACCCATGTCTGGGCATACCCTTCCCACTCGGGGTGACAAATGCAAAAGCATCAGTTGATGGACAGAATGCAGAACAATGTCATACATTCACCCCAGTACAGAGATCTGGGCCTAAATCCATCGTTTTTTTTGCTCACCATGCCGTTCCAGTTCGAACCAAGCCATATGCAAAGCAGTCTTGACCCTGTGCCTCATGGAAACAGAAAAAGAGAGGACAGAGAGAAAAGATCATCTGCAAATACACAAAATAATAATTACCAAGAATGGTGCGAAGACCAATTCCCTGGCCAAAGGGCTGGTAAGGGTCCCCTGGGATAGTTCAGGCCACAAAGACTTCAGGACAGGATTCAGGACAGGATAGTTGACCTCTTTAATACTGACGATTGCACCACACCCCTCTCTGACACTCTCTTCCTCCTCGAGATTCTTCCGCGATCTTCTTATCTAACCCCAATTAAATTAGAATAGAATGTTCTGCATTCGGCTTCTTCATCAGCATCTCACAGCGTCTCTCTCAGCATCAGTATCACCCACTACACTGACAGCATCTCCCCTCTCATTATCTCTCAGGCCCTTGTGCTAACTAACTAACTAAAGTTACTTCAATTATACCTTGCGTTCTGGATGTTTCACCCACCAAAGTTTCAATATCGTAAAGATTCTAATTCTAATTGGTCAGGCAAGGGGGGGAGGATCATAACACCATGCTTACATGTCACTTTATTTAGTTAGCTAATTGTTTACAAACCCAACCCCTTAATTTTTATTCAGAAATGTTATTTCGCACCCGCATTCACATTACATTTGTAACATTTGTTAAACCTTCAACATGTAGATTAATTCTGCTGAACTTTTCACCGTCCATTCTCAGGCAAAGTCATCTTGCGACCTTGGCTCCGGTTCAGATCAATGTCATCGTTCCGGGCTCACTTTCAGTAGGCATGAGCAGTCGTATAGTTCAGCCACATGTCTCAGCTTACTTCAGTTACACACAAGAGGCCCAAATGTGCACTAATAATAAAGTCAGAAAGACAATGTTACTTTAAAAAATAAATGGTTTCACTGTATACCACCCATCTCTACTCTATTCCCTTTTACTTATTAATACTTTCCCCCCATTAGCATTAGTAAAAGAGCTCATTTTCGCTGCAGCTAAGCAGGTGCCATGCACACAAGTCTTTAAAACGCCATGTTAGTGCCTTCTGCTCATGCGCAAGAATTTCTCTCCAAGCTTTATTCCGTCATACTTCTTAGATGCAGTTGACGCATGCGCAGTAAAGATTTCCCCGTTAAAAGTTGCTTAGTCCTTCGTCCATGTTATTCGCATTAGTAAACACATAAGCAAGCTTCACTAACCCGCGTGTTTGTGTGGTGCGCATTAGTTTTACACAAAACATAATTAATAACATGTTAGTGAGTTAAACAAGTGGATTGCATCCGAGCAAGTCTCTTTTCTACGAGTCCTTGCACCATCAATCCACTCTCTGGTGGCATTTTTGAGCCATCACAAAATTACCCATCCCTAACCAGATGCCAACTTCAGTATTTTTCATTTTCATTCTCCTCTTTTGCTTTCTCATCTCCATCTTTATTTTCTAAATCTCTCATCTTTTTATAGATTCTCCCTTTCATTTCCTCCATCTGTATTTCATCGTATTCTCTCTTTCTTTTCTTTCATTTCCCATTAATTTCATATTTCCTTCCCTTTCCTCTGTTGCTGCAACACTTTCACCAAATCATTACTGTTAAAACTATTATCGTTATTCCAACTACTGGAAGAATTATTTGACCTAAAAAAACTTTTCCCTAAATTAGTAAACCAAGTCCCTATTGAAGAAATACTCTTTGTTAGTCTTTCCCATGCACTGTCATCCACCATTGGTTTCAAATTTTCATGATGTTTCGTAATATTCTTAATATATCCCCTAATTTCCTTACTTTTGTCACTAATGCAAGTGCAACATTGCACTTTCATCATTCCACAAACTCCGCCCTCTTTTGCTAATAAGATATCAAGCGCAAGTCGGTTTTGTAAAACCATAGCCTGATTGCAACCATCTCTGTATTTATCATCAATTTACCCCCAGCAGTATCCGTCGAGAGAAGATCAACTACTGTTGACAATTGACAGATTCTATGTGAATTTAGAATGTCTCCCTCTGAAGGTATCAATGCACCAAATATGTCCCCTACTATTTCTGAAAAACGAGGTCTCTTTCTTTTTGTTAGTCCATTAGTGTTTTCATTGTTTTCAGTGATTCTTTTTACGTAGTAAATTTTCAGAAATACAATCCCAAAATAGCAATTTTCGTCCCACCGTGCAGGCTTCTTATAGTAAGCATTATTCCCACACATGTAGTAAACCCCAGGAAATACTGGATCAGTTCCACCTTTTAGTCCCCAACCTCCCAAAATTAGGAAGTTATGTTCACAGTCACTGGAACCAATAAATACGTTATTATAATCTGTCTTTAATCTATGGAGGCAGGTTTTCCCTTTCTTCACAAAGTCTAGGGACAGCTGTATAAATTCCCTCTTTCTCAGCCCATGGTGGTACATGAGTATTCTGTTCAGCAGATTTATTTCTGAAATCCTGTCTCCTTTTTTCAACTAAATTCAAAAACACCTTCTCTTCTTCACGTAATATACATGTTAGGTTATGCTTGTGTGCCTTTACTATATCTATTGATTTCATAGTTAGGAAACATTCACCCATAAACTGTGCATCTTGACTACTAAGCACGGAATTCATATTCTTTCGAATAGGAAGTTCTGAGAATACTAAATCTAAGTTTGAATAATAATACTGAGGTTTTCCTGTTTTATAGAACAGACTTGTGAATACACTACATGATATAGCATATGGTAGAGGTAAATGGTGATATGTGACATCTTCTTATACTGACGCTGGTAATTTCATACAAACATAACAATCACTAATCTCCATTGTATCTACATACTGAAATGACCATTTTGTGAAAGCATTTAAAGATGTATCATTTTATAATACTCTGTGATGAAAATCTATCTCATCTGGGGCTTCTAATTCTACTCTATCTCCTTTTACTGTATCTGCCTTTCCACTAGTATCTGTATCATTCTTCTTATTTGTTATCATAAAATAGGCAACTGCTACTGTTAGAAATAGCCATACTGAGATCACTAACAAAATGCTACATATGCAAGCTCTACAGCATCTTTATTTAAAACTTCGTTTTGGTAGCTCAGTGACTTCATTTTTAGCCATTTTAGTCTAAGAAGATTTCTCTTCTTTTCTTTATTTCACTAGGAATTTAAAAATTTTATTTTCAAGGTGGCCTCACTTTCCCTTCATCAATCTGTGCAGCATCTACTTCTTCAGACTCTTCACCTAAATCTAAATTTTCAAATTCTTCCAATATTACATAGGTTCACTCTGGTCCCTTGTATTTGTTGTTCAAATTTCTCAGTCTTGGACTTCTTCGAGTGTTTCTCACAATCGACTGTTTTGACTGAGTTTGACTAGTATCCTCATTCATTTGCTCTGGTCTTTCTCTTGTTTTTCTCAGATAATATCTCAATCTTTTCACTCCACCTGGCCAGTTGTCACCTTTTAATCTGAACTGCACTTTTACCCTCTTTATCTTTTTCCAAAGTTCTTTTATTTTCAGAGTGTCTAGGCACAATCAGTTCTTCATCTTCAGAATCACTATCTACTTGTCCCTGTTCAGGCCTGTTATCATCCACCTGAGCCTTCCCCTATCTGGTCCTGTTCGGGTCTTATTTTAAGTTGATCTTTTTCTTCTGCCCAAACTTGTTCTTCTTCCCCTAACTGGTCCTGTTCAGGTCTTACTACAATTTGTTCTTCTGCTGCCTGAACGTGTTCTTCTTCTCCTGTCTGTCCCTCCTCTGGTCTTTGAATGTATCTGTTCACCTCTGCCTGAGTATGTTCTTCTCTCCCTGTCTGGTCCTGCTCAAGGTTTCGGATAGCTTTGTTCTCTTCCACCTGAGCGTGTTCTTCTACACCTATCTGGTCCTCTCTACTTTCCTGTCTCTCTAATCTTGTTCTTCTTCTTGTTTGAATAACAACTTCTGGTGCGTTAATCACTGGTATCCATTGCCCCTGACTTGTGCTCGGTTGTTCCTCGTCTATCACTTCAGAACCTATCACTCTAGGTTCTCTGACTTCACAACCTTCAGCAGACTCAACTGGTTCAATCAGTTACTGTTCTTCTTCAGTGGGGCCTGGAACTCTTTTAGTATGGCTCGCATGTATCCAATTGGGTAAACCTGCACACTTCACTGCTGTAGTAGTGACCAGTATTACTTGACGTGGTTTATCCCACCTGGGTGCTAAGCATGACTTTCTAGCGTGTTTCTCCACTACCACCCAGTCTCCAGGATTCAAATCAGGCGCCTGAGTTGGCTGCCTGGCAACTGCGTCTTCTCCAACCTGGTGAGAGACAGAACGCACTAGTTCACCAATCCTTTGCAATAGTCCAATATCAAATAATCAGTTATATTAATTAATTTATGTCCAGGAATGTATGCTTGTCTTATTGCCCTTCGCATGAGTATTTCATGAGGACTCAATCCTGTGTTTCTGTCAGGAATACTTCGGAGTCCCATTAACACAAGAGGCAATGCATCTGACCATTTCAGTGATGTTGATGCACACACCTTTCCGAACCTCGACCTGATTGTGCCATTTAATTGTTTAACCACTCCAGAAGCCTCTGGGCAGTATGCACAGTGCAGTTTTTGTTCAATTTTGAATGCTTCACAGATTAATCAAATTATTTCATTATTAAAATGAGGTCCTCTATCTGATTCTAAAGTCACTGGGAAACCGAACCGAGGTATCAGTTCCCTCAACAGTAATTTAGCCACTGTGAGGCTGTCATTTCTTCTGGTGGGATATGCCTCTACCTATCTTGAGAACAGGTACACTATGTCAAGTACAATAAAATCTAATTGTAATCTTGTGAATGGGTCTTCTGCCTTTCCAATTTTTCCCCAATTTACTACTGGCTTCCTGCCTGGATTTAGCTGCTGACAGATTAAGCATCTCTGGCAAAGACTCTCTGCATCTACCCTAAACTTTGGATTATACTAATTTTGTCTGAATAGTCTAATCATGGCATCCCTACCAAAATGTGTGGCCCCATGATACATTCTTGCCATTTGAGAGAGTAAGCAAGCTGGCATGACAGGTCTGCCATCAGTGTAAACCCAAACATCGTCTCCTGTCCTTCTTTCACAACCTGACCTTATCCAGATCTCTTTTTCCTTCACCTCAACTTCTTCCTGTAACTGTTTAACCTCATCCCATGTTTCTAGAGCCGAGAAAAGCATAAGTTGACAGCTGATTTAACTTGTTTTAACTTTTCGGTTCAGTGCCATTTTATTTTTCGCACAATATTGAGCAATTTGGTCTGCATAAAGGTTACCTGCCACCACATAGTCATTTTCTGACTGGTGAGCAGCACACTTAACCACTGCTATTTCTTTCGGCAATTGTATTGCTTCCAATAATTCTTTAAAGTTTTTGCCATTTCGTATTGAAGTCCCTGAAGAACTCAGAAATCCCCTCTGCATCCAGAGCTGACCGAAGTCATACACAACCCCGAAACCATATTGACTAGCAGTAAATAAGGTTATTCTCCAACTTTTCCCAATTTTGCATGCCTTTGTTAAGGCCACCAATTTGGCTACTTGTGCAGACTTGACTCCCGGTAAACAGGATGCTTCAATGACCCCTGTTACTTTACACACAGCGTAAGCTGCACTGAGTCCTCCTTCCTCTGTTCTCAGGCAAGAGCCATCTACAAATAGTTCATGATCTGGCGCTTTTAGGGGCGTTTCTTTTATTTCAGGATTAGGCGTGGTACACATTTCAGTCACATCCAGACAATCATGATTTACTTCGTCTTTCACTTCCTCACAGCATGTGTTTGGTAATAGGGTAGCAGGGTGCATTATTGTACATCTGATTACTGTCACATTTTCTGCTCCTAGAATCACTCTTTCATACTAAGTCATCCGACTATGGGTAAGGTGCTGTGTTTGAGTTCTTGTTAAAAGAATCTCAACTGAATGTGGAACATAAACTTTGACTGAATGTCCCATCACAATCAACTCACTTTGCTCCAGACTCATACAAGTAGCAGCTACTGCTTTTAGGCAGCCAGGTAAAGCTGAAGCCACAGGATCCAAGGTAGCAGAAAAAAATGCTACTGGACGTCGGCTTAATCCATGTCTTAGAGTCAGCACTGAAAATGCACAATTTTCTCTCTCACAACAGAACAATGTAATGTAATGTAAGTTAATTCTTGTAAAGTGCGAGCTGTCACTCCGCGAGGAGCATCCTGGCGCTGTGGAGATTTGGAGGTAAGGGGGGAGGAGGAGCACTGGATTTCCTAGATAAGGGAGAGGCATAGTTCCTCTGGGGCTGCAAATATCCAGGTCTTCAGGGCCTTCCTGAAAAGAGTCTCTGTCTCAAGTAACCTTAGGTGGAGTGGTAGTAGGTTCCATGCTTTGGACCCTAAGACAGCCACTGTTCGACCGCCTTTAGTTTTATATTTAAAAGAGGGTGGTTTAAGATAGTCGGCGGTGGAGGACCTGAGGTTTCGAGTTGTGGTGTATGAAGTGAATCTGGCAGAGAGGTATTTGGGTCCAATTTTGTGTTTGGCTCTGAACGCAATGAGAAGGATTTTAAAAAGAACTCTTTTTCATACGGAGAGCCAATGAAGGGTTTGTAGGGCCTCAGAAGCTGAGGATCTTCTAGGGAGCTTCAAGACGAGTCGAGCCGTGGCATGTTGGACTACCTACAGCCTATTTAGGTTGGATTTGTTGGTGCCTGCCAAATTCCAATAGACTATTGCAGTAGTCCAGACGCGAAAGTATCAGGGCCACTGCCACTGATTTCCTGGCTGTAAGAGGGATGAGATCAAAGAATTTTTTTAAGGATTTAATAAGGCTGAAGCAGGTCCCTGCTACTGCCATGGTGTGGGGGAGAAAGGTGAGTGCGGAGTCAAATTTAACACCCAAGTTTTTTACTACTTTGACTGTGTCAGGCGGTGATGTAGTCCCATCTGGCCACCATTTGTCAGGTTGGAATTGGAAATTTTTCCCTATGTGGAGGATCTCGGTTTTGTCGGTATTGCATCTCAAATGATTCTCTCTCATCCAGTGGAAAACTGCGGTGAGGCAGTGTTTAAACGTAAGCTCAGACACGGATGAGTTGTTGTCTAGGGAAAGAATCAATTGGGTGTCATCGGCGTAGGATGTGACTTCAATGTCAAAAGATCTTATTAGGTGGATAAGAGGGGTCATATAGACATTAAACAGCAGCGGGCTCAAAGTTGAGCCCTGTGGGACGCCAGTTGTAATATTACGCTCAGTGGCCTAGCGCGCAACCAAGATGGCCGCGTAGGTGCGAGGCTCCCGAGGACCTCCGCGACCTCCTACATATATCCTGACAATATCCTGTCCTAGATGAGGGGACTGTGTTGGTGAGCCCGAGCTGAGGTGGCACCCGCTTTCCGCTTCCAAATTGGACCTCGGACTCCGGCGGTAGCACCGATTCGAGATTTCCGGCCTTCTCCACGCCGGACCCCGGATTGGAGTGGTGGGGTGATCCGGAGGCAAAGTCAACAACAGCGGAGGGCTGGGCGCGGAGGCTCGCGTACCCCGCACTTTCACTTTCGCTTTTGCACCCTCCTTACTGTTTCGGCGAGGTTGGGTCGCGGGGCACTGTGAGGTAGTGTGGCCCCGTTGGGGTGCCCTGCCGACCCGCCGGCTGTGACTTGCCCCGTGGCCCTGTGGTGACCCCCCCCCCGGATCCCGTGAACCGGCTTGCCCGCCCTTTACGACGTGCCTGGCACGGCCGTGGGACTGGAACCATGTCCACAAAGCAAGATGGAGATCGGGCAAAGGTGAAATCGACCCGACGTGGCGCAGTCCCCCAGTCTAACAGCATGGACCGCTACACCCTCCAGAAGGGATCTCCCGAGGTGCCGCGTAGGTCCCCTGAGGGCCCGACTGATGCTCCTGCTCTGCCCGCGGACCTGACCCTGCGAGACGTGATGGGCGCCATCGCTGAGATGAAGGCCTCGGTGGACCAGTGTTTTGATACCCTGGCGCAGAAAATTGACTCGGTCCTTGTGGATGTTGGCCTGGTAAGGGCCGATTTATCCAAGACCAATGACCGGGTTGATTCGTTGGCCCACACCACATCGGGCCTCACGACGGATGTGGCAGCCCTCCAAAAGGAGGTGCGCCGGCTTGGCCAGGCGAGCGCGCTGATGGATCGTCGCCTGGAGGATTCTGAGGGTCGGGCCCGGAGGAACAATGTCCGTATTCTCGGGGTGCCTGAGGGACGGGAGGAGGCGGCGGCGGATCTATTCGTGGAGGACTTGATTCTCACCCACCTCCAGCCCCGGGGACTGAGTAAATTCTTCGTGGTGGAGCGGGCCCACAGGGTTCCCGGGGGAAGGCCCAAGGCCGGAGCCCCCCCGAGGCCTCTCATCGCCCGGATTTTCAACTTCCGAGACAGAGACGCTATCCTGCAATCCTCCAGACTACAGGGGCCGGTCAGACTCGACAATATGGATATAAATTTTTATCCTGACTTCACCCCAGAGGTCCAAAAGCAGAGACTAAGCTTTCTCGGAGTCAAACGTCGTCTACGGGACCTAAATCTTAAGTACGCTATGCTTTTCCCGGCTAAGCCGCGGGTGGAGTTGGATGGCCGCACGCACTTCTTTGATCGTCCCGAAGCAGCCGGGGACTGGCTGGATACTTTGCCTGGGGATCGGGATCGGGGGGGTGGGGGGGGAGCGGTGGGGGGAGAGGGCCCGCCGGGTCAGGACTGAGGGCCTAATATTATGCCTCGCTCTGGACAAAATTGATGTCACTTTTGACTGTTCGCCTGTTCGAGTAAGTCTCCTCCTGTGGAGGTCGTGTGGGGTCTCTTGGGGGTTCTCCCTCCTCCTCTGGGGGTTTAGTTAGTTTCACCATCTATGGGGCGACAGGCACACTGCACTTTGGGGGGGCTGTTTGGGCTCATGCAGGGGTGCAGGGAGGGGGGAGTTCTGTTGGGGGGGGGGAGTTGGGGTGGGGTGTTGTTGTTCGTTTTTACCACAAGGCAAACCCTTTTCTGTATTGTTTTTAAGGTGCTCTCCGGGGGACGATTGATGGCTCCTGTGTGTTATGGGGGGTAGGGAGTTGAGTTTGTTGTCTTGGAACGTTAATGGACTGGGGGATAGGATCAAACGAGGTGTGGTCCTGCAGTATTTGAAACGAATCTCACCCGATGTAGTCTTCCTGCAGGAGACACACCTTATTGGAAACTCTTTTTGTGCCATGAATCGGCGTGGCTATCGTTTGGTGGCCCACTCGGGCTTCACGTCGGGCTCACGGGGTGTGGGCATTATGGTGAAAAACTCGCTCCCGTTGGAAATTGATGAGGTGCGCCATGATGATAGGGGGCGCTATGCTGTTTTAGTGGGGAGAATGGAGGGCAAAGTGGTGGCTTTTGTATCGGTATACGTCCCACCGGGGTTGCAGGCGACCACTTTTGCAGACCTGGGGCGCCTCCTCCTGGGCCTTCCGGGGGGACTCCTAGTGGTTGGGGGGGACTTCAATGCGGTGGTTTCTGGGACTCTGGATCGTCACCCCCCTAGGGACCTCCCCCGGGCCCAGGCGTGGCTATCTGGCCTCTTGGATACACTGGGATTGGTGGACTGCTGGCGCTTAAAACATCCCACGCAGCGGCAGTACACTTTCCACTCGGGGGCACATGGTAGCCTTTCACGGCTTGATCATGTCCTTGTCCCGGCGGCCTATGCTGGGAGTGTGGGGGAGGTGCGCCATCTGGCGCGGGGTATTTCAGATCACTCCCCGCTCCTGTTCCATTTTGATGTCCTTCCGAGGGGTGAGGGCAGGGTAGTTCCCATCAATGCCTGGTACCTGCGCGACCCCACCATTCGCGCTGCTGTGATTAAATCCCTGCAGCGATACTTTGATGAGAATGTGGGGTCCGTCCCTTCGGCTATCTCCTTGTGGGGAGCCTTCAAGACAGTTCTCAGAGGAGAGGCCCTGTCCCTCATTTCCCATGCCCGGAGGCGTGAGCGGGAGGAGGTTACCCGGGTGGAGGCCGAAATTGCTGAATTGGAGGGTGAATTAGAGGGCGGAGTGACGGATGCTGCACTGCATGTCCTACAACTTAAGCAGGCGGCCTACAGGGCCCTCGTTACGGAGGCGGCCAGGGGCCTCAGTAGGGAGCAGCAGGGGCGACTGTATGATGTGGGTGATAAGGCGGGCAAACTGATAGCGTGGTTGGATAAAAAGGAGAGAGTGAATCGTGTGGTCCCGCTGATTGAGAGGACGGATGGTGTGAGTGTCACCGAGCCAGAAGAAATTGTCTCCTGTTTCGCGGATTATTTCCGCGAGGTGTATTCTCCGGTCTCTCCTTGCTCGGAGGAGGACTCCCATTCCCTGCTTAGGGATATCGCGCTGCCTTCCCTCTCGGAGGAGGACAGGGTGTCGCTGGATGCCGCTCCTACATCCGACGAAATTGCCCTCGCCATACGTTCGGTTGCCTCCGGCAAAGCCATGGGCCCAAATGGCATCCCTATCGAGTTATATAAGTTGCGACCAGATGTACTGGCGCCCCACCTCCGCGCGATGTTCCTGGCGGCCCACTCGCTGGGCTCCCTCCCGCCGGACCAGCGTCTGGCTACTATCGTGGTGATCCACAAGGAGGGGAGGCCTCGGGACCGGGTCACATCCTATCGGCCTATCTCGCTTTTGAATGCGGAGCCCAAAATCCTCGCCAAGGTGTTGGCCAATCGGCTGGTCGGCGTGGTGGGCGACCTGGTCCACCAAGACCAGTCCGGCTTTATCCCCCATCGCAACACAGCCCTTAATCTGCGGCGCTTGCACGGGGTGCTCGCACGTGTCCCATTCGTGCGGGAGCCGGCCATTTTGGCGTCCTTAGACGCCACTATGGCGTTTGACACGCTTGAGTGGCCATACATTTGGGCGATGCTGGCGAAGTTTGGATTCGGCCCGGGCTTCATCAGTTGGGTCAAATTGTTGTATTCGGGCCCGTTGGCGCAGGTGGTGGTGAATGGAAGAGTTTCGGCCCCATTCGAGCTGGGCCGGGGCACGCGACAGGGCTGCCCCTTGTCGCCGCTCCTGTTTGCGCTGGCCTTGGAGCCCCTGGCGGAGTGGCTGCGGTGGCACCCCTCCATCCGTGGTCTCCGTTGGACCCCCGAGTATGAGGACCGTGTGTCCCCCCTCCATCCGTGGTCTCCGTTGGACCCCCGAGTATGAGGACCGTGTGTCCCTATACGCTGACGACATCCTTTTGTACCTAGCCTCCCCACGTAAGTCACTCATAGTCCTGGTTGATGTTTTACGTTCATTCGGCCGGAACTCAGGCCTTGTCATCAACTGGGCTAAATCATGCGTGTATGTGCTCTCTGGGGAGGCTCCTGTCCTTCCGCGGGGTTGTCCGATTCAGATTGCCTCTCAGGGGTTTCGATACCTGGGTGTCTACATTACTCTGGACCCAGAGGCTCGCTACGAGCGGAACTTGCTTCCCCCTCTCCAGCGCTTGAAGGAGGACGTCGTGCACTGGCGGCGCCTGCCGCTTTCGCCGCTCGGCCGGGCGGCGTTGTTTAAGATGATGTCGTTGCCACGTTTCTTATACGCTCTCCAGAACACTATGGACCCAGTCCCGGCGCGCTACTTCCGTGAGGTGGAGAGTTTACAGCGCCGCCTGTTCTGGGACGGGAGGCCGCGCATTGCCCTGGCGAAGTTGACGCTCCCATGGTATGACGGGGGGATTGCCCTCCCGGACATTAAACGGTATTACTGGGCCTCCCAGCTAGCTGCAATTAACCATGGCCTCTATGGGCCCGCCTTGAACCCGGCGTTTGAGATGGACAAGATGCTACTGCCCGGTGGCGACTACAATCGAGCGCTCTACTCTGGCGCGCCCGACGCTCGCTTGACGGGACCTACGCGTGTCATGGTCAGCGTATGGCATGCGGCTAATGCAGCTATGGGGTGGAAGGACTGTTTGACCCGGGCGTCACCGCTGTATGCGTCTGAGAAGTTGGGCTCTCTCTGGACCTCGAAGGGCTTCGCGAAATGGGACATGATAGGCATCAGTAAAGTGGGGGATCTCTGGTCGAGGGGAGGATTTAAAACATTCGAGATGCTGCAGACGGAGTTTCAGTTGCAGGGCAGTGAATACTTTCGATACCTGCAGATCCGTCATGCACTGGGCTCCGTCTTCCCAGACGTCGCCTCCATCCCGGAGTCTTCCCCCCTGGAGGATAGAGTGCTAGATGGCCACGTCCCAGACAGTACGATCTCCCTTATTATAAAAAACTGATTAATGATCGATCGGGCTTGCTGATTGGCCTTCGCGAGGCTTGGGTTGCCGACGGTCTGGAATTGGACGATGAGGACTGGATCTCCGCGGTGGCCTCTCCGAAGGAGGTGGCTATACCGGCTCGCCTTCGCTTCGTCCAGCTCAAGATACTCCACCGGGTCTACATGACGGGGCCAAGGCTTCAACGTATGGGCTACACTGTGGATGGATTGTGTAAGCGTGGTTGTGGTGCCGTGGCGACCTTCCTGCATATTTTATGGGAATGCCCGAAGGTGGAGCGATTCTGGCGCGGTGTGCACGAGGTCCTGCGAGTGGTTACGCGTGTTGCGCTGCTGCCGGAAGCGAGGAGATGCCTGTTGAATGTGTGGGAACCAACTGACTACTCGGCTCCGCAAACGTGGTGGGTGACTCTGGGATATATGATTGCTAAGCGTGACATTGCGCAACTGTGGGGATCCCAGAACCCCCCGACGGTGTCGGCCTGGAAAGAGCACATGGACTGGTGCATGTTTCGAGAAAAGGTGGTGTATGTCGCGAGGGGTAAGCCTGCGACATGGGTGAAAGTGTGGGGCCCCTGGAACGCCTACCGTGGGAGTATTTGCGCGCCACCATTGCTGCCTGCTGCCTCACCAGCCCCGTCCCCTTAGCTGACCCCTTCCCCTAGCCCCGGGCACAGGGTTCCCCCAGTCCTCGCTCTGTTTCCCTTCCCCTCTTTGGACTCTTCTAATAGTTGGGGTTCCCCATTGGGGAGCACGTGCTGCTACTTTCGACTGTAGGGTAGCCTTGTGGGTGTTGTTTTCTTGTTGTTTGTATAAAATGAAACCGCACTGTGACGTATTATGGCTGTGGCCCATGATGTTGATGACTCCTGCTTATGCTCCTTTGTAATGCCAAAGGTTCTATGAACGTATGCCATATGTTTCTGCTATTCCTAGCGGCCGGCCGGAAGGTTGTGGGCCCATAATTGTATATTCTTGAAGATTTGTAATAAACGGTTTCAAAAAAAAAAAAAAAAAAAAATATTACGCTCAGTTGAAATAAAGGTACCTAAGGTGACTGCTTGTCTACGGTTGGAAAGAAAGGATTTAATCCAATTTAGGGCAGAACCTGAGATGCCGCTACGTTTGAGTCGTTTCAGGAGTATACTGTGGGAAATGGTATCGAACGCAGCCGACAAATCAAGGAGGATGAGGACTGCTTTCTTGCCATTGTCGGCTATGGTTTTTAGTGCATCAGTTAATTCCAGTAGTGCTGATTCAGTGGAGTGTTTGGGGCGGAAACCGGATTGTTGGGGGTGAAGGATATTGTTCTCCTCCAAAAATTTGGACAGTTCTTTATGAACGAATTTCTCTGTTATCTTGCCGAGCAGTGGAAGTAGGGAAATAGGCCGGAGATTAGAAAGTACGGAGGAATCAATATTTTGTTTTTTCTTCAGCGGTTTCACAAGCGCGAGCTTCCACTCATCCGGGACGATAGCTGTGCTGATGGAAGAATTCACTATCTGATTAATGATGGGATTGACTGTGTCTATAATTCTGTGAAGAATCAGTGGGGGGCAAGCATCTAAAAGTGAGCCTGATTTGCAAGTTATTATGGCCTCAAATGTTTGTTCTAAAGTGACTTGCTTAAAGGTCCTAATAGAGTACGTAGGAGCATGTTCAGAACCCCTATCAAAATCTTGTAGCATGACAGGGGGGGAGTTCTTCTGAATTTTCCTTATTTTTTCATCAAAAAATGCTGCGATATCATCACAGAGATTCTGTGAAGGGGGTATCTCTTTCAGTAGTGCTTTAGGGTCCATGAAGGACTTTACCACAGAAAAAATGGATTTTTGGTTTTGGTTGGCTTCCAGAATTTTCTTGGTGAAGTGCTCTTTCTTAGCGTGTTTGATCTGCTGATGGTAGAGCCTTCTGCCATTTCTGTAGGCTGCTCTATCCTCAACATTGTACGTTTTTCGCCATTTACGCTCTTTCTGCTTACATATTAACTGGGCTTGAGCAAGAGTGGGTGTGAACCAGGGTTTGTTTATTATTTTAGGTTTTTTGTGCTTATTTGGTCCTTTCAGAGGGGAAAGCTCGTTGCACATTAAGGTGAGCCAGGAATTAACCCTGTGCGAGTCCTCCCTAGTGTTTCCTGTTAGTGTTGGAATTAAGGATTGGGCGATAGTAGCAAGTCTCGAGTTTTCAGCTAATTTTGCCCATCTTCGTCCGTGTCGGGACAGAGGGGATGGCCTATGAGCAAAGCTCGTTTGAGGAATTGTAAGGGTGAGGGGGACGAAGAGATGGTCCGACCAGATTAAGGGAAGTGGGGGGCCAACTGAAAGTGGGGCGAAGTTGGAACAGACCCCATCTAAAGTATGGCCTGCTTGATGTGTTGGACCCTTTACAAGTTGTGTCAGGGTAAGCAGTTCTGTGATCTGAAGAAAGTTGTCTGCACTAGAGTCAGTTCTGTCCTCAAGATGAAGGTTGAAATCACCAAGTAGGGTGAAATTAGCATATCTGAGCAGGAGATGACTCAATCCATCCCCAAGAGAATCAAGAAAGGCGGTACTGTGTCCAGGTGGGCGGTAAATCAAAGCCCCTGAGAAGGACAGGGAAGCATTTAGGGCAAGGCAGAAGCCCATGCTTTCTACACCCTCAATAGTATCAAGATTTGTACTAGTGCAATGAAAAGCGTCCCGTAGGATTATAGCTAGGCCGCCTCCTCTACCATTTACTCTTTTGTATAATCAGGCATGCCTAAGGCAGGGGCCTCACACCGACTATTTCGTAACTTCAAAAACGCTTCTACGAACTCGTCATTCCAGACAATTGGATCTTTTGCTTTCTTTCGGGTCAACTGAATCAATGGTTTTGCTAGCAGGGAAAATCCTATAATCCACTGCCTATAGTATCCAACTACTCCGAGAAACATTCTCATCTCCCTTTGTGTCTTTGGTAACTGAATTTGCTTTATTATTCTTATTCTTTCTGGGGTAACTTTTCTCACTCCTCTTTCTATTTTGTGGCCTAAATATTTTACTTCTTGCTGACAAAATTGCAATTTCTCTGGAGACACCTGTGTCCTCCTTCGGCCAAATGGTTCAGTAATGCAATTGTGTCAGTGACACAATCTTCTCGTGATTTTGATGCCACCAGCAGGTCATCAATGTACTGAACCAGGACTGAGTTTCTGGGCATGACTAATTTCTCCAGACATTTTTTCAGGATTTGATTAAAAATCGAGGGACATTCAGTATACCCTTGAGGAACTCGGCACCATGCCAAGATACGGTCTTTGAACTTAAATGTGAATAAATACTGGCTGTCTGGGTGCAAAGGAATAGAGAAAAAGGCTTGGCACAAATCAATTACTGTAAACCATCCTGCATTTCAGGGTATCTGATAAAGAATCACTGCTGGATTGGGCACTACGGCGCAACAAGGCACAACAATTTTGTTTATTTTTCATAAATCCTGCACTATTCTGTAATTCCCACTGGGCTTTTTAAGTCCTATTATTGGCAAATTACAAGGGCTACTCATTATTTCTTTCAAAATGCCTTGTTTAATCATTCGGTCAATTTCTGGAGCAACTCCTGGTTGTACTTCTGGACTTATGTTGTATGGTCATTTGTTTGGGTAAACTGCTCGTTCTTTCACCGTTACTTTCACTGGATCTACATTTGCCATGAGCCCAAAGTATTTTCCTGTAAAATCCCATACGCTTGATTCACTGTGGTTCTCAATTCTTCTGGTAATTCACTTTCAGTCATCAATGAAAACATTCCATCTACATCTGTACCTTGCTTGGTTAACAACATCTTGTATACAACGTTCTCATCAGGGGTTTAGAAAGCGACACCATCCGGTGTACAATAGATTGTGCAATTCATTTTGCACAGTAGGTCTCGTCCTAACAGATTTACTGGACTAGACTCACACACTACAAATCGATGCATTTCTTTAAAATTTCCAATATGTACTTCCATTGGGTTCTAATCTGTTGATTTGACACTCCAACTACTTGGGTGCATTCTACCGAGAGGGGTAGGTTTGGGATGTCGGCTGTTCTCACTTTAGACCGGGTAGCGTCAATATCCAATAGAAAAGTGATATAATTTCCTTCCACTTTCCCATCAATAAATGGACCTGATTGATCTACCGGCAAGGATGCGCCAAGTACGCACTCTTCTTCCTCCCCCCTCAGGCACCGTCATTGCAAGTATTCCTCTTCACGATTATTATTCTGTAAAAGATATTATAAAACTACAGAGTTTTTCTTACCACTTTCTCCGTAAAATCCGGCGCTGGTACTGTATGTTTGTGGGTTTACAAAGTTTGGCATAGGAGCTGGTGGCAGATGATACCGTGGAGTAACTACCTGCTGCGGTTGATTCATAATCACTTCATTCTGCTTTTGTGCTTTTAAATTTTGATTTGGCCCATTGGTATTCTGTATACTCTTACACTTGTTCTTCCAAGGTCCAACCTTTCCTCATGCATGACAAGGAGACTTCTTCGCTTCCTCTCTGTTCATTCGTCCTCTTAATTTACCACCATTCGCCACGTGATCATTATGATTCTGCTCTTTCACTTGACTATCAATCTGAATATTTAATTTATTTTCCTGCTGTTCTGCCAATTTCACTTGTGCCCACATCATTTTCTCTTTTAGCTTTCTATGCCTTGCCTCAATATCATCTCCGCAATACTTTGCATATTTCAATATGTCATCGATCGACTTGCTCTGCCAGCACAACATGTGCTGTTGAATCATCTGACTAATCTCCGGTTTCAACCCATGCACAAAATGTCCCATATCCTTATCACCAATGTTCTCAAAATCACTATACTGCTCAAACACCTGTAACAACCTCTCATAATATGCATGGACAGACTCATTTTGCTCTTGAGTTGTTCTCTCCATCTTCACCCAATCTGTTTCTTTAGGAGGAATTTTTCCTTTCAGAAAAGTAATCACTTAGTGATATTTCTTCATCACATCATCTGAGGGTGCTCCTGTTTTAGAATCTCTTGGATACTCTTCACTTGGCCAATCAATCGTAATCTTACACTCTGTCCATAAATCAGCAGGTACCACTATATCAAACAATCCATCTAGATCCTTCAGCAGTACTTTAGAAACTTTCACAAATCTTTCAACCTGTTTATACCATACAACTGGTTTCTCTCTCAACCTACGGAAATCGTTCGTAAATGACAAAATATCCTGCCTGCTCCATGGAACATGAACATATCCACCACCAGGAACTTCTCTCATAGGACACAATCTTTCTGCCTTTTCTGATTCCTTTAACAAGAATGCAGATGACGCTTCCTTTGCCTCTGCTTCTTCCTTCTTTCTTGTCCACCTAGTTCTCCACTCTACTGGGTCCTTCTTGGTACGGTGGAGGATGTTTAGTTAAAATATCCTCTATCAATTCATCATCTGACTCACCATATCCTGTCACATTCAGGTGTTTTGTTTTCTCCTTAAACTTGCCTCCAGACTGTTTCTCTGCCACTAACACTGGATATAAACCCTCTGATATCATAGTTCTCCTTTGCTTAATCTGACCTTCTCGTGACTCACGCAAATATCGGGGAAAAAAATCCCTTATATCTCCCACCTCTGCATTTCTCTCATTCATATGATTCAGTCTCCCATTCTTCCAAAGCCTCATACTGAGTTAATCTAGGTCTTGGTTCCAAATCATTCATTCTCATCCTCAAATTATAAAGAATTCTCCCATTAAAAGTACAATTTTCAGGGAAAGCTAGCACTCCATCACCTTTCATATAGTCTATCCAATTTTCCAACCATACACAAGTGTGCTATCCTCTTTCCATCATCATAAAAGAAGCAGGTGTTTTCGGTGGCGGAATAGGAATTTCCTGTCTAGTCAATACAGGCTTATCTTTCTTAAAGACATTTTTTATTTTCTTTATTAATGACATTGTTCTCTTTTCTCCATACATTCTAGGTGAACGATATATAAAATTGTATTCTGCAACCCCATGAAATCTTCTATCTGCGCGACTCACATTGCCAGATCGGCCTTTCGTGATGTCAGTATTACTCCTCACTACTGACCCCTCCTTTACAATCAGCTTCTGTCATGCCTGCTGTTTCAACCAATCTCAGCACAGCTCTCTGTGACGTCAGTGCAACCCCGGCGACTGACCCTCCCGTCACAAGGTAATACGAAAACGTATTTCTTAATACTTTTCATAACATTTTTCATTAATAACAACATAAAAACATTCGCTACTTTGCCTGTTCCACTAAACAAAGGATAGATTTCGACATATTCTGGAGTCTCAGAATTGCTCCTCTTCTACTACGAATAAAAACCTCTGTTTACCATTCATTCAAGCTCGGAAGAACCTGTTACTCCTTCAGTGTTACCCTTACTAGGAAATAAGACCAAGGTTTCACCCACAAACTCTCTGCTATCACTCACACTCAACTTTTATACAAAATAGTCCCTAATTTAACACTGCCAGCCCTGCATAGCTTCTCAGTGCTATTCCAACAGACGAGTAACCTCACTGCAGTGTGGCTTCTGTCACCACCCACTATTCATTCCCCGTGAATTTCTGGACAACATAAAACAAGACGCTAACTCTTTTTGTTAAACATAAATTAATAATCAATATTTATCACCAAACTAGCCAATAATAACCATAACTCTTCTACCAGAAAACTGATCCAGTGGCGTACCAACATCAGATACTCTACTACCATATACTCACCGGGGCCCATAAACACACAAATTGAGTAAACCGCTGGAGTCAAAGTTTATGTTCGTGATCACAATATCAGGTTTAGTTATTCATTATCCTTAATTAACCTTTCACTGATCAAAAAGTTCTTTCTTCTGGTCGATGGACCATTAGTTGAACTAATTGATGGTGATAATGACATAAACGAACTTACCTAAACTTTAATTAAATGAAATAACCACAGACTTCTTTAAGATTTTAAAACGTTATCTAAATTTTAGAGCATGTGAACCACTTCAAAAATACAGTACAGTCACCTTCACTCATTAGGAGAGAAAATTCAATTAATCAATCATCAAACACATACTTTGAACATTTGCAATGACTTATGCTCAGAAAAGGAGAGGACAGAGAGAAAAGATCATCTGCAAATACACAAAATAATAATTACCAAGAATGGTGCAAAGACCAACCCCCTGGCCAAAGGGCAGGTAAGGGTCCCCAGGGATAGTTCAGGCGACAAAGACTTCAGGACAGGCTTCAGGACAGGATAGTTGACCTCTCTAAAACCGACAATTGCGCCGCACCCCTCTCTGACACTCTCTTTCTCCTCGAGATTCTTCCGCGATCTTCTTATCTAACCCCAATTAAATTAGGGTAGAAAGTTCTGCATTCGGCTTCTTCATCA
The DNA here is from genome assembly GCF_964204655.1 of Triturus cristatus. Taxonomy (NCBI): domain Eukaryota; kingdom Metazoa; phylum Chordata; class Amphibia; order Caudata; family Salamandridae; genus Triturus; species Triturus cristatus. The sequence continues at coordinate 1,472,310,960 of NC_140591.1, read as the reverse complement.
GCATCTCACAGCGTCTCTCTCAGCATCAGTATCACCCACTACACTGACAGCATCTCCCCTCTCATCATCTCTCAGGCTCTTGTGCTAACTAACTAACTAAAGTTACCTCAATTTTACCTTTTGTTCTGGATGTTCCACCCACCAAAGTTTCAATATCGTAAAAATGTGAATTCTAATTGGTCAGGCAAGGGGGGAAGATCATCACACCATGCTTACATGTCACTTTATTCAGTTAGCCCATTGTTTACAACCCCATCCCCTTAATTTTTATTCAAACATTTTATTTTCCACCCACATTCACATTACATTTGTAACATATGTTAAAACTTCAACATGTAGATTCATTCTACTGAACTTTTCATCGTCCGTTCTCATGCAAAGTCATCTTGCGACCTTGGCTCCGGTTCAGATCAGTGTCATCGTTCCGGGCTCACTTTCAGTAGACAATAAAGTCAGAAAGACAAATGTTACTTTAAAAAATAAATGGTTTCACTGGATACCACCCATCTCTACTCTATTCCCTTTTACTTATTAATACTTTCCCCGCATTAGCATTAGTAAAATAGCTCGTTTTTGCTGCAGCTAAGCAGGTGTCATGCACGCGAGTCTTTAAGACGCCATGTAAGTGCCTTCTGCTCATGCGCAAAAATTTCCCTCCAAGCTTTATTCCGTCATACTGCGTAGATGCAGTTGACGCATGGGAAGTAAAGATTTCCCCGTTAAAAGCTGTTTAGTCCTTCGTCTGTGTTGTTTGCATTAGTAAACACATAAGCAAGCTTCACTAACCAGCGTGTTTGTGTGGAGTGCATTAGTTTTACACAAAACGTAATTAATAACATGTTAGTGAGCTAAACGAGCGGATTGCATCCGAGCAAGTCTCTTTTCTACGAGTCCTTGCTTCATCAATAGCGTCTAGCAATCACCCTTCCTGGTGCAGTTCTTCTTAAATAGTGAAACTGCCAACAGGTGAGATTGTTTTAATGGCTGTTTATGTAAAAAAGCAATTGATTTTTATCTTTTGGGTTTGTTCCAAGTGTAGTGGACATTACACTTTCCTTGTTTTTAAATCCAATAACCTCCCCCAAAAGGAGCAATGTGGTTTTCTGTCTCTCATCACTTATTTCAATGGCCACATACCACATAAACAGGAATTTGAGAAAAAAGAGACAGTGGCATGGGATAAGAGAGAAAACTGAAACGCTGGACTCCAACACTCTGACTTGTCTTTTCTGCTGGTTAGTGATGTTTGCACGATGAAATAGATAGACTTCCTAGTTTAATAATACCTGCAAACGTTTTAGAGCTGTAATACTTTATGCTTTGCCATTCATAGCTAGCACAGGCCACATAGTGCAGGCTAAGAATCCTTCTTGTTCTGTCATATGTAACTCTGAGTCAAATGTTACCAACTCACAGTCTAAGAGTTCAGGTAAATGTTCAAAAATAGTTCAAATGTAATTTCATACAACAACAATACTTTCAGAAATACTACTCTTTATTCCTAATGTCCTTCAATACAAATTCAAATAAAGTAAATGGTCCGTGGCAAAGAAAATCTGAAATCTGCATAGCAAGGTATTGATTGGCTCCATTATCCCCCAGCAAAGACACAGTGGGAGATGGCAGAAATGACACCCAAATATTCAATATGCTCGCTCTGATTTTTAGCACAAAGCTTTTTCCATGCTGCAAAATCAGAGCGAACTGCACCACTTAGCATGCCAGAGGGTGCTGCTTCTTTGCTGCAACTCGAGTAGAATTTCTACTCGAACAGCAGGTTTCTCACCGCAAACGGTTGTGACCGCCCACGACCACCCGCATTGAGAAAGTCTCGCTCGATGCCCTCCTACCACCCGAAAACCACACAGGGGGATGTCAATTCTTGATTGCCAACTTACTATTGGTGAGCCACGTGCAAGAAAAAACTCTGCCACGTGGCAGTTTACCACCCACCTCTAGTCAATAGGAGGCATAACATCCAGAAACTCCTAAGAACGTTCAATAAATCAAAGGTAAGGTAATCATCTGATGTGATAGGAAAGAATGGTTGTGTGCTGAAAGCGCACCAAGCACACCATGATGCAACACAAAACATAAAAAAGAACAAGGGAGCGATGGCATGTCGGAGTGAAACAGTAAAACACGCAAGATGATGGACGGAATGTTGCACAATGGCAAAACATTCACCCCCAGTCACAGATCTGGGTTTAATCCATCGTTATTTTGCTCACCACGCCACCCCAGTTCAGACATGGCCATATGCAAATCAGTCTTGACCCTGTGCCTCATGGGAACAGTCCAGCCCGAACTGCCAAGCCATGTCTTCCCTGGACCAGAAACCGTGCACATGAGAGATATGGTAGATACAGGAGTGACACTCTACAGTCTACACCACCTGCCCAAAACGGCCAATACCATGGATGCACAATTGCCTCAGTTTCAGGTTGATGTAGTGAGGCTCACTACAAAAGATACACTTTGTCCTTGAAAGCAGTCATGGAATGGGTGGCCTTACCATTGATCTGGATGCAATTGTCCTCGGATCGATTATATAAAAGGCAGTCACCACCCAGCTCCAGGAGGAAATCAAGACCTAAGACCTGCTTTGCGATTACCACTCAGGTTTCAGGTTGTATTGCAGAACAGAGAAAGCAGCCATCCACTGACTGATAACATGTTCCAGATCAGACCAATGGTGGCCCTTGTCTCTGTCCTTCTAGACCTATCTGCCACATTTCAAATGGATGAGAAACAAGCCCTGCTCAGCACCCTCTTTAAAGAATGAGCTTCGACAACATTACCCTGCTATGATTTTCCTTCTGCCTTTTCAACAGATGTTAGCTCCTCTAGTTGCACTCCTATAACCTGTGGTATATCCTAAGGGACCATTCTGTCACCGGGGCTCTTCACCCTTTACATGGCCTGGCATCCAATCGGACACCAAAAGTGACCAATATACCCACAACTGCCAGTTCTACCTGTAAGACTGCATTAAAAAACAAACAAAAAACACTCATTATTTCCAAGAGTTGCGGTGATACTCAGAAAACTCAATTCTGTTTTAATGGCTCTGGGTTTGGGATTAAAGTTAGTGTTTTGACTATTAAATAGGGAGAATGTATCCCCAATCATTAGAAACTTCTCTCTCCCCTACCTAGTGGGACGGTCTTCAATCCACCCACCTGCCTTTCCTTACATATCTACTGTGTCATTTTCAAGGCAGTGAAGTCCAGTACGCTGCTATACCTGAGGGCAGATCTTTAGTCGACTGTGGAACACCCATATTAACAATGCTGCTGGACTTGAAACAAAGAGGTGAATGAAAGAGAGGACCACCTGACAGGCTTCCTTGTGCTAGGCAACTAGAATTTTTGGGCTTGATTCAGATATCGATGGCCGGGTTACTCCGTCACAACGGTGGCAGATATCCTGTTCGCTAAAGTATAAATTCCATAGGATATAAAGGGATTTAAACTGCAGCAGATGGGATATCCTTCACCGTTGAGACAGAGTAACCTGTCCACAAAGATTAAAATCAGGTTCTTTACCTTTGCACAGATCCTATGAGCTCCGTCAGTCATCTACTCTTGGAAGGAAGTGAAGAGTCATTTCTTCATGGACATACCAGGGCAGATTTACAAGCCCCTTGCGACACATTTACGCCGCCGTTGCGTCACTTCTGTGACGCAGCGGCGACGTAATCCATCTGCCATGTTGTACGTTATTTACAACGTGACGCATCTAGGGAGATGCGTCACGTTGTAAAGCCCTACGCCACATTAAACCTGCGTCAGGTTTAATGTATGCAGGGTGGGCGTTCCGTCGGAAAAAGCCTCGGAAAAGTGACGCAGTGGAATCTACAAGATTTCAAGGAGTCACTTTTCCGACGCCGCTGCGTCAAAACCCTGCGCCTGCTTGAAGCAGGCGTAATGCATGACGCAGCATGTTAGGTATGGGCAGCCCCTGAGCATTGCTGGAGTTGCAGTGTGCTTGCGACACGACTCCAGCAATGCGCCGTCCTCACGCCATCAGATGCATCACGCATCTGTTTATCCTTGCGCCATGATGCCCCGCATTGTAAATGCGGCTCATCTGTGGTGGCGCAAGGGTAAACTTGTGTGACGCATCTTACCTGGTGCATCCCTGCTGATATGCAGGGATGCGCCAGTCCTTGAAAATCTGCCCCACCATATGTAAGCAAGCACGCCTGAAGAACCCTAGCCTTGAACACTACTAGACTCAAATCTCCTGGCATAAGTAAGTTGCACTTTCTTTACTTTCATTGTGTCATTTCACCTTCTCCATAGAGTGCTATGCTGCTTTTTAACTAGGTTTGTGCCACAGTGTGCAATTCCTTTAGTTCTCTAACTGTTCACATTGACACAAAACATGCTGAAGTATTTATGCCACAAATTTACACAAAATTCACTTCTTTGTTGGAAGACCTCCTCCATGTGTGTGTTTGTGTGACTTTTATAGTGTAAGTCTAGGCGCAAAGCAATACAATGCAAGGGTAAACGGGGCTTCACAATGGGGTATGGAAATAAAGCATTGCTTGACATTAGAGGGCACATCAGTCAATCAATCGATCAATTATCGGGCTTATAGAGCACACAGCTACTCGGTGAGTGTCCCGACACTAACTAGACCTGTAGACATATCAAGTACGACAGGTTATCTAAATGCATTTTCTTTTTTTTTAAGAAACCTTTATTACACAATAAAAATACATACAAGGGCCTACAACCACCAAGGCCGGCCGCTACAGAGCCCGAGGGCCCGCAATGCAACGCCACACATTCAAATGAACCAGAGGCGAAGCTCCCGGCAGTTCGTGAGCACATGCAACAGTCCGTGGCCATAGGCCAAGAGCAATCGGAAAAAACAGTTTCATTTTCTATTAAATACAACACACACTCAAGGCAATGAGAGTCCGAAATAGCAGCGTGCGCTTCCCAGGACGGGGGACAACGTACAGTGTCCGAAGCAGTTCTTGACAGGAAGTGGTAGTGGGGGGCGATGGGAAGACAAAGCATGGAACACACCTTACACAATCCCGCAGAATGTGTGGCTAGGGGGACAAAGCAATATCAACCTCTAACGGCAGAGGCGGGGCGCAGACTAAATGCATTTTCAAACATCGAAGGCTTCAAGCAGCATTTAAAGGAGTTCGTCCTCAATTGAGCGAAGCTGCAAAAGGAGAGGGTTCCAGGTAGTTGCTGTGAGCAACGAAAAGGAGGAACCGCCCCACTTTTTCCTCTTTGTCCTAGGTACCACAGCAGCAGCGCATCTAAAAGAGTGCAGACGGTGGGCCAGATGATACTGCTTAACCCTTCCCATAAGGTGCCAAGTCCCAAGTGGTAGAAGGATCTGTGAGTCTGGACCAGCACTGAAAAGAAGAGTTGAGAGGAGTTTGGTAAAGAGGAGAAGAAGACTGGGTGAGAGAGTAGAGGCAAAGAGTAAATGATAGGCAGGGGAAATCTAGGATAAGTGACCAGGCTCTTGAAGTCGGGAACGATGATGAAATAGAGGTTTTCTTTAGATGATCAGCTACTTGGGAAGTGATGTAGTGATTAGGTGTTTCTTTGGACATTGAAGTGGAGGAGAGAGGTGTTTGGCGTACCTCCACTGGGCTGGTGTCACAGACACACATCCAGTATTATCCTTCATGCACTTCCTGGTCCCTAGTCCAATAATGCTGCAGCTCTAACATAGCAGTGCAGAGGTCTTTGTCTTGGAGACTGTAGGAGAGTAGGATCTGCACTTATGTTGCCCCCACTTTTTTTCTGATATATACACTAGTTTCTGGCCTAGTCTGGCTGGGTCCCTGCAAATCAGGGGCCCAGTCTCTCTGTTCTCTCTAAACAACTTGGTGTGCATATTAGATGCACTAGTGATTGGATACTGTGGTACCTTATGAGCCCCTAGTATATGGTACCTTAGGTACCTAGGGCATTTGTGCTTCACAGGCCTACCAGGGGTTGCAGCATGTATTATGCCACCCCTTGGAAGCACTCTCAATCTGACACCACAGGCCTGCTACTGCAGCCTGTGTGGGGTAGTGTTAGCACTCCTCACAGAGGTATAGGTTTCTATATCTCCCCATACACACATATATAAACTATCAGCCACACCTATGGCAGGCCCTATCAATCCTGAGGGCAGGGTGCTTGGTTTACTATGTGAGGGGGTGCCTCTGCATGAGCAGGACCCCTGTGCAGCTACCAGAGTCTATTCTCTATAGCTGTTTGTGGATGCGGTTAAACCATATACTCTTAAGTGCATTAAAACCTTGCTGTAAATGCTAACTTTGGAATGACCGCATCAAAACATATCGTGTTTGGTGTCAAACAACTTGGAATCATACCCCCACACCAGTAACTGGTGTGGGAGTATGATCCAACCCTTCTAGAGGGGATGACATGTACCCACTGTACTAAACAGAAATCTGAAAGAGCCCTGGCATCACAAAATGGTTGCCACCAGCACAGACACTGGGCTGCCCTCCTGCTGCTGACTGAAACTCGCAGTGGAGGCAGCCAAACAAAAGGCATCCTGTCACAGGGAGGTGTCACCACCTTCCAGACAGGATTTAGTGTATTGGAGCTGGGTGGGTGCACTCTTAGAGTGCTTTGAAGTCCTGCACTGGGGGAGCAGTAAGCTCCTCTGTGCATATGCCAGCTCAAACCGGTTCAGGGGCTACCTGTCCCTGCTCTGGTGCGAAACTGGACAAAGGGAAGTGGGTGTAAGCACCCCCTACCCTGACCCTCCTAGAGGAGTGGTCATAGAGCTAGTCCCTCCCCTATCTTCACTATAAGATAGCAAGCATTGCCATTGCAATTCAGATTACCCTGGATGACGCTCTACAAAGAAGAATCCTGGCCCATCGACGTTCCACTACCTTTGGAAGACAGAAGAATCTCCCTTGGAGTCAAGGAGTGATTCCCCTGCTTGGCAGGCACCAAAAACCTTTATCAACGGTTGCAAATTTTCCCGCTCCCGCCGGAGTTCGAAGTCCCTGCTGCCCCAGAAGTGGATTTCTTGACTTTTCGACGGCCATTGTGATTCCCCAGTGAAGCTGTGGTGAGTGGACCCAACGAGTGACTAGGAACAGCAATACCCGGGGACCGTGCACTATTGTCAAGTGCAAACCCTAAACAATGTTCTACGAACTTGTGTATTGGATCATTTGTGGCCCAAGCCTCCAGCAAGTCTTGCACCAAAAATCAGCTGCCTACCCCGTCCCGAGTGACCGTGGGCTCCTGTGAAGCATTTCCTGAGGAGGCGTCTTTGCGATCACTTGCCCATTGGCTAGTGGGTCCCCCGAAGACTTTCTCATCAACTCAAAGGGCTCTCCTAGTTGCTCCAGGCCTGCCCTCACTCGCCCTTGCTGGGTGAGTCCATCAGACCTTGCTGGTCTGCACCATCGACTTTCTTCAGTCTACATGAGACTTGCAGCTGCCAAGGCTTGTTGGCTCCAACCTGGTTGCCGACACTGTCATCAGCTGTAGACGTTATAGGACACTCCGAATCCAGCTGCTGGTCATCGTTGATCCTTCCTGGACCTCGTGAGCAAAGAGACAAAACACCATCGATGACCTGAAATCACGCGACATCTGTGGTCATCCATCTTGCTGGCCACCGGTCACTGGCAAGTGACCTTGAACACTGTCCCTTCAATTTTCAGGTCTTCCACATCTTCAATCCATCTTCGGATTCCACCGGACACTTCTTCAGTTGTCGCAAGCAGCAAGTCTTCTCTGGTCTCCATTGAAAACAGCGGCTCGACCCGACACCAAAAGACACCTATGCACCTGGCTTCCCTGGGTGAGGTAACTCGTGCACTCTGGTGCCCTAGTGTGTTTTGGCCCTCAAAGTACTTTCCTTGTAAGTGGCTTGCTTGTAGACTTCCTCGAAGTACCCTAGAACTTTAAAAATCAAACCGCGACTTGCTCCATTATAATCAATAGGGAACCCACGGCTGTGTTCACACACTGCATGTGTCTCCCGTGGGCCTGTTACTTACCTGCTAACACTGCAGTAGTGAAGCCCCAGCGATTCCCCAGGCCCTAGGCCTCGTCATTTTGCAAGTCGACATCCTTATACCACTTTCATAGTATATGGTCTGGTACGCCCCTAGGGCTCCAGCCATATTTGTGCTTAATTTATTGTGAAACGTTGACATTTGAATGTGTACCTGGGTTCTAATCTCATAAAGAGATTAGTAGAGTGTGTCTAGTAATAAATACATATATATTTGATATATATACCTGTGTGGTGTCCTTTCATTTGGTAATTCAAGAGATTATAAGGTAAAAGAAGCTGCTTTACATTCCTCTGAGACTTAGTCTGAAGGCTGCTCTCCACAGCTACCATTAGGATAGATTTCTTTAAAAGGTTGTCTTAAACCTATCTACCATAAGAGTCGAATTGGACTGGTGCAAGGTGGCCACTATAACTAGTGACCAGCATATGCCAGGCCAACTTCTCACAGAGACCAAGTGTAAAGGTGTGTAATCATGGACTACTGTGTGAGGTCCCCAACAGGTCTTGAAGATGATGTAGGCATGTAGAGATGGATAGCCAGTGGATATCCCTGAGTGTTGGAGTGATCCTGTGGAGGTTTGGCAGGACTTTGACAGGACATGCTGTAGTGTGTAGAATGAGGACTCCTGTGATTCAAGCAAACAGTGAGTTGCCTTCATCAAGGTTATAAAGGACCAGTGCTAGGGCAGCCACTTCAAACATGTTAGTTGGAAAGAATGCCTTCACTTTAAATTCAAGGGTCACCTGATGCTAGGCAGTCTTGGTATTATAATGCCATCTTGATTCTATGTCAGGACTGGAGGCTCATATTATTGTTCTCTTTCTTTATGTCAGCAAGGACAGCAGCCAATCAGAACATGAATAAACAAATCCCCTGAATCACGAAGCACACTTCCTAAGACCTGCTCCCCAGATCACCAATCACAGTCCTTCGAAGCCAACAAAACCAAGAAACACCATCTTGCTGCCTCTTTCTTTGCTGCTCAGCAGTCAAGATAAGTGTTTCTCAGCTGGCTCACTATTGAATGATTACTAGAGGATGGTGCAGATTGGCGCTCTTATGTTGTTTGTTATTATGTGTACTTCTTATTTTACTTTCATGAGGCTTATTTCAGTAACCTTTGTAGTACTTGTGACTTGACTTCTGTGACACTGAGCTCTACTGTTCTGTCCCCGGTACAAAACCTCCCTGTCCCTCAGATTACGGCTCTGCTGTCTTTTTATTACCCCTTCTTCCCCTACGCTGCTTGCACTTTCTGTGTGGCCGGATGGTTGGCTCTTCCTGCTTGGGCTCAAGACCCCGCGTATAACCCAATTGGCCAGTGCAGCACTCCACTGTCCTTGGTCATAGCCATTGCCTGCTATTTCCTTATCATTGCTGCTTCCCCTTTTGGGAGCAAACACTGTGCATGCATAGCCCAATGGGGTGCTGTGTGCAGTCCTCATTTGTTGTTTATAGCCTGTTGACCCCTTGCTACTATGCAGAGTTTGGGCGCTGCTAATCATGCCAACACCACACTGCAAGAACAGCAGGCCCTGGTTCCTATCCACGTTTCTGGGCAACATTCTGGGAACTTTTAGCCCTCTTTACAGACTTTGCCTATTGCTTCATCAGCAAATAATTTTTGGAACCTGTGGCCCTCCCTGCTGAGGCTGCAATCATTGTGCTCAAAGGCCAAGCCTGAGGAGCTTTTCTCCCTGTTGAACTGACATTGTGCCTATTATCTCTGGTATTACCGTGGAGCTGCTCCCCCTATTACAAAGTGCCTGGAGACTTAGTGGTTATTACTGATAACATGTCTGACTGTGAACCTTATGACTCTTCTAAATATGAGTCCTGTGAGCTGGTGAATATTACTTTGATGGTGGCTTGGTGGAGAATATTGACATGTCTGTCCAGCACTCTCTTAATAAGAACATAGCTTCTACTTTGTAACCATTTACTGAACACTTACAACAGTTTGCCAAAAAGCAAAAGAAAACAGCCTCTGTCCCCTCCACCTCCTCCCAAGAGGGTTGCATGGCCCCTCAGGAGAATTCCATAAATTCTCAGAATTGGCCTCATTCTGAGGTGCTTGCAAAACTCTTCCACAGCTGGTTAGGAGACCATAGGTACAGTGCCCGTGACCACAGACACTCTCAACAACAAAAGCCTCTAAAATTCATCCCAGATGATTCTGACACAGATACTGCCTCTTCTCATTCGCCTTAATCTGATCCTCCTGAACCCACCAAGAAAAGATATATGAAGTCTGTGATGTCCCAAAAGTAGATGTCAACTCTTTGACCTCTAAGCCTCTGGTGTTTGCTCGGGAGGAAATTATCTATCCGAGGTCCTCGGACTAGTCCCCTGAACTGGCAGTTGCAAAATACATGCATCATCACTTGAGAAAGAGCTTTGATAAGGAGGTTAGATATAGGCTTTGTGCCAAAAGCCCCAGACCAAGCCTGCCAGGGAAAATTGCACATACTCCTGAAACAGACCCCAGTATGCTAAACACTTTGAATAAATACACCAGGGATCCCAAAAAAGGTATCAACCATGCAAGGAAAGCATGTCAGGATGAGCTCTTGGATTTCTGTGGTCCACTGGCCAAAATATTGGAGAAGGCTCTTGAGACCAAGGAATGCTGTTCCGAAATATATCCTCTGATCTTGGTGGGATGATCCCAATGAGCGGTATGCCTTCTAGGTAATGCATACAGTGCAATCTTCATTGAGCAGAGGAAATCTCTGCTGGTGCACATTGACCCCAAGTTGGTCAACGTGGCCTCCTCTGACAAGGGTTGAAATGCAGATGGTCTTGTCTTTGATGACCAATTTGTAACAGATATCGGCAATTTGTGAACACCTTCGCAGCACTTGAAAAGATGCAAGACTCTCTTAACAAGGCATTTGTGAGAAGTTGGCCTGGCATATGCTGGTCACTAGTTATAGTGGCCACCTTGCACCAGTCCAATTCGACTCTTATGGTAGATAGGTTTAAGACAACCTTTTAAAGAAAGCTATCCTAGTGGTAGCTGTGGAGAGCAGCCTTCAGGCTAAGTCTCAGAGGAATGTAAAGCAGCTTGTTTTACCTTATAATCTCTTGAATTACCAAATGAAAGGACACCACACAGGTATATATCTCAAATATATATGTATTTATTTCTAGACACTCTCTACTAATCTCTTTATGAGATTAGAAGCCAGGAACACATTCAAATTTCAACGTTTCACAACAAGGTAAGCATAAATGTGGCTGGGGCCCTAGGGGCGTACCAGACCATATACTAAAAAAGAGGTTTAGGAAAGTCGACTTGCAGAATGACAAGGCCTAGGGCCTGTAGAATCGCTGGGGCTTCACTACTGCAGTGAAAGCAGGTAAGTAACAGACTCACGGGAGACGCATGCAGTGTGTGAACACAGCCGCGGGTTCCCTATTGATTACAATAGAGCAAGTCGCGGTTTGATTTTTAAAGTTTTAGGGTACTTCGAGGAAGTCTACAAGCAAGCAACTTACATGGTAAGTAATTCGAGGGCCAACACACACTAGGGCACCGGAGTGCACGAGTTACCTCACCCAGGGAAGCCGGGTGCATAGGTGTCTTTTGGTGTCGGGTCGCGTCGCTGTTTTGTATGGAGACCAAAGAAGACTTGCTGCTTGCGGCGACTGAAGAAGTGTCCGGTGGAATCCAAGGCTGGATTCTAGATGTAGAAGACCTGAAAATTGAAGGGACAGTGTTCACAGTCACTTGCCAGTGACCTGGGGCCAGGAAGATGGATGCCCACGGATATTGGGTGATTTCAAGTGATCAAGGGTGTTTTGACTCTTCGCTCACGAGGTCCAGGAGAGATTGACGATGACCAGCAGCTGGATTCGGAGTGTTCCACGATGTCTGCAGCTGATGGCGGTGTCGGCAACCGGATTGGAGCCAACAAGCCATGGCATCAGCAAGTCTTGTGTAGAGTGAAGAAAGTCGATGGTGCAGACCAGCAAGGTCTGAGGGACTCACCCAGCAAGGGTGAGTGAGGGCAGCCCTGGAGCAACCACAGGAGCTCTTTTAGTTGATAAGAAAGTGATCGCAAAGGCGCCTCTTGAGGAAATGCTTCACAGGAGCCCATGGTCACTCGGGATGGGGTAGGCCTCTGATTTTCGCTGCAAAACCTGCTGGAGGCTTGGGCCACAAGTGGTCCAAAGTGCAAGTTCGTAGATCGTCGTGAAGGGGTTGCACTTGACAATAGTGCACGGTACCCAGGTATTGCTGTTCCTTATCACTCGTGGGGTCCACTCGCCTCAGCTGAGCTGGGGACTCACAATGGCCGTCGAGAAGTCAGGAAATCCACTTCTGGGGTTGCAGGGACTTCGGACTCCGGCGGGAGCGGGAAAGTTTGCGACCATTGATTCAAGTTTTTGGTGCCTGCCAAGCAGAGGAGTCACTCCTTGACTTCAAGGGAGATTCTTCTGTCTTCCAAAGGTAGTGGAACGTTGAAGGGCCAGGATTCTTCTTTGTAGAGCGTCGTCCAGGGTTATCTACTTTGCAATGGCAAGGTTGGCTATCTTATACTGAAGATAGGGGAGGGACTAGCTCTATGACCACTCCTCTGGGGGTGTCAGGGTAGGGGGTGGTTACACCCACATCCCTTTGTCCAGTTTCTCACCAGACAGGGACAGGTAGCCCCTGAACCAGTTTGAGCTGGCATATGCACAGAGGTGCCTACAGCTCCCCCAGTGTAGGACTTCAAAGCACTCTAGAAGTGCACCCACCCAGCCTCAATACACTAAATCCTGTCTGGAAGGTGTTGACACCTCCCTGTGACACGATGCCTATTGTTGGGCCTCCTCCACTGTGAGTTTCAGTCAGCAGCAGGAGGGCAGCCCAGTGTCTGTGCTGGTGGCATCCATTTTGTGATGCCAGGGCTCTTTCAGATTTCTACAGTGTTTCCACAGTAGGTACATGTCGTCCCCTCTATCAGGGTGGGATCATACTCTCACACCAGTTACTGGTGTGGGGGTATGATTCCAAGTTGTTTGACACCAAACACGACATGTTTTGATGCAGTCATTCCAAAGTTAGCATTTACCGGTAGGTTATAATGCACTTAAGAGTATATGGTTTAACCGCATCCACAAACAGCCACAGAGAATAGACTCTGCCAGCTGCAGAGGGGTCCTGCTCATGCAGAGGCACCCCCTCACATTGTAAACCAAGCACCCTGCCCTCAGGATTGACAGGGCCTGCCTTAGGGGTGACTGATAGGTTTATATGTGTGTGTATGGTGAGATATAGGAACCTATACCTCTGTGAGGAGTACTAACACTACCTCACCCAGGCTGCAGTAGCAGGCCTGTGGTGTCAGATTTAGTCTGCTTCCCATGGGTGGCATAATACATGCTTCAGGCCCTGGTAGGCCTGTGAAGTACCTATGCCCTTGGTACCTAAGGTACCATATTCTGGCTCATAAGGTACCACAGTATCCAATCACTAGTGCATCTAATATGCACACCAGTCATTTAAGGGGATAAGCAGATAGGCTGGGGTCCTGGATAGCAGGATCACTGCCAGACTAGTCAAAAACCATTCAAACACCAGGAAAAAAAGTGGGGGCAACCATGCAGTCAGATTCCACCTTCCAACATAACCTCCCTCCTCCCCCCCAAACGAAAGGAGATAAGGCTAACCTTGTCCAGATAAGCCTTTATTTCCTGAGTGCCCATATAAGGAAGAACCTGTACTAGCATGGTTGCTCCCTGTCTCATGGTCCACTTGGGAAATCCTACCGAAAGGGGTTCTAGAGTTTCTCCAAAGTTTAGGGAAATTACCTGCATTGTGTTCTGGTACAGAAGCAGGCTGGTGGGGTGTCTGAGTCTGGAAGTGAGGCCCTATTTGGTGTGGTCTCAACTTCCTCAGGCCACTGGTCACCATGGAAGCCTTTCTGTCCATAACTGTGTCATATCTGGCCCTAAGAGTCAACCTCTGGCTGCCTACAGCTGGGGGTTGGGTCCCTCTGGTTGGAATAGTGGAGGGCATTGGAATCTTTGGGGCAACTATGTCCCAGGTCTCCCTGTGCCCAACAGAGTCCATATGGGGGATATCTGTACCTAGGGGTAAGGGGGATCCCTCAGTTTGTAGAGGAATATTCACCTGGCTAGAACTACTCTGCTGGGTGTCCCTAATCTGCTGATGAGGGGGTTCCTCTGGACAGGGGCCCACTAAGGGTCCACTGACCTCCCTGACCTCTGCAGCCCTGGGCTGACTGAGGCAGGGTAGAGAGGGGCAGGATACCTGCTCCAGACTGGGTACCACCTTGGAAGGATCCCCTGCCATCAGATCTGTGGCCAGGACAGGCCTGATCGCTTCTGGGGCAGTTACTTCACAAGGGGCAGGATCAGTTCCCTTAGAAAGCTGACCCTTACCTTTAGTCTGGTGGGGGGATGACTGTTCCTCACCCCCTATGCTCTCTGTTTGTGTGGAGTGATCCATTGTTTCAGGCTTCACTCCCCTTAATTTCTCCTGGGGTGGAGGTGAGGCCCCCAGGGTCTCATCCACTCTCTCAGGGATGCCTAACATTCTTAAATGGGCATTGTGATCCACCTCAGCCCAGGCTGAGATTTCCAGATCATTCCCCAGTAGACAATCTACAGGCAAGGTTGGGGACACTGCCACTCTCTTTGGGCCAGTGACCCCTCCCCAGCTGAGATTGACCACTGCCATGGGATGGTCAGTCCTAATTCCATCAATATTGGTCACCTGGTATCTAAACTCAGGTAAAAACTGCTCTAGGGGCACTAGTCTCCTTGTCACCATGGTGACACTATCCCCTGTGTCCCTGTAGGCCACAGCCTTCTGACCATTGATCATAGGCTCTTGTCTGTACCTGCCCAAGATATTGGGACTCATGATAAAGTTGGCAAACCCCATGCCACCATTGCAGACTAGAGTTGCTGGTGTAGGGGACCTGGTTAGGCCAGAGTCCACCTGGGTTCCCCAAGAAAGCCCAACTAAGTTTTTGGGTGCACTCCCACCACCTGGGGGATTACTACTAGTAGTAACAGGAGGTGTTGGAGCTGCAATGGGAGGAACATTTTCTTTATTGCCATTCTTTGGACAACTGGAGTCAGTTTTCCAGTGGCCAGGTTGCTTGCACACATGGCAACATGGTTTCTTATTGGAAGAGGAAGGATTTTGGGACCCACCCCCCGAATTGGATTTTTGGGGCCCTTCAGAGGACTTTTCTGTTTTATTATCCCAACCTTTCTCTTTGGGCTTAGTGGAATCTTTCTTCTGGTCACCACCTTGGTTCTTGGGCCTCACCCTGGTTCTGACCCATTTGTCTGCTTTCTTTCCCAATTCTTGGGGAGAGGTCAGATCAGAGTCCACCAGGTACTGGTGTAAGAGCTGGTTTTGACAATTGTTAAGGATCTGCTCTCTCATTATTAGATTATACAATCCCTTAAAGTCAGTTGCTCTACTGCCAATTATCCAACCCTCCAGAGCCTTGGTAGCACAATCTACAAAGTCCACCCAGTCCTGTGTCTGTGCTTTCTGGGTATCTCGGAACTTCAACCTGTACTGTTCAGTGGTTAAGCCAAACCCATCTATTAATGCACTTTTCAGGGCTTCACAGTCATTAGCATCCTCTTCTCTAACAGTGAGGAGCTTGTCTCTACCTTTATCTGAAAAGGAGAGCCACAAGATTGCTGCCCACTGTTTCTGGGGGACCTGTTGAACTTTACAGGCCCTCTCCATAGCAGTTATCCATTTGTGGATATCATCCCCACTCTGGTAGGGAGGAACTACCTTGGACAGGTTCCTATGGTCTGGCATGTAAGCTCTGCCTCTAGGGACACTAGGGGTATCTAACCCCTCTTTTCTAGAAGCTCTCTGGAGCTCAAAGGCTTCTCTATCTAAGGCCAATGGCTTGGTTCTGAGGGCAAGCCTAGCTTCCTCATACTGGAGCATCTTGTACCTTCTTTCAGAGGAGGTCTCTCTATGTAAGTATGAGTTCCTCTGATGAACAGAATCCTTGTCAGAGTGATATGAGTGGTTAGATTCCCTTGAAGGGGACCTAGGCCTCTCTCCCACTCTGTCAACTCTCTTAGGGAGAATTCATCTGTCCTGTTCAGACCTTTCTGGGCCTGGCCCTTCAATCACAGACCCCAGGTCATCTTGATTTTCATCATCAGACCCAGAGACTATGGCTGACCCACCCCCTGATCCATATCCACCAGCTTCTAGAGCCAGTCCAAGATCATCTGCTACTAGTAGATTTATCAGGTGTTGTGTGGAGGGACTCTGTCCTAATCCCAGGTGTCTTGCAACACACATGGCCTTCAAGTCAAAGAAGGTTGTGTCCTTATACTGGGGTTGGGTGGACCCACTGGCTCCATCCCTTGAGGACATTCTAGTGTTATGCAGTGTTGCACTACCTACACTAGTTTGTGGCCTACTGATCCTAGCTTGAGCTGTAGCAAGGGTGTGCTATCCCTTCACAAACAACTCTAAGTTCAGTAGAACTTATTGATACTAAGATTGACTTTATATGTATTTTGAGTACCTTAAGTGGTTTTCAGTTAGTAATTCAAATAGAGATTTTCTGGTAAAACAATGGCAAGCTGGAATCCCACGCGCTTCCCACCAATGTGAGAAGTTGGCCTGGCATATGCTGGTCACTAGTTATAGTGGCCACCTTGCACCAGTCCAATTCGACTCTTATGGTAGACAGGTTTAAGACAACCTTTTAAAGAATATTATCCTAGTGGTAGCTGTGGAGAGCAGCCTTCAAGCTAAGTCTCAGAGGAATGTAAAGCAGCTTGTTTTACCTTATAATCTCTTGAATTACCAAATGAAAGGACACCACACAGGTATATTTATCAAATATATATGTATTTATTTCTAGACACACTCTACTAATCTCTTTATGAGATTAGAAGCCAGGAACACATTCAAATGTCAACGTTTCACAATAAGTTAAGCACAAATATGGCTGGGGCCCTAGGGGCGTACCAGACCATATACTTAAAAAGAGGTTTAGGAAAGTCGACTTGCAGAATGACGAGGCCTAGGGCCTGTAGAATTGATGGGGCTTCACTACTGCAGTGAAAGCAGGTAAGTAACAGACCCACGGGAGACGCATGCAGTGTGTGAACACAGCCACGGGTTCCCTATTGATTACAATGGAGCAAGTCGTGGTTTGATTTTTAAAGTTTGAGGGTACTTCGAGGAAGTCTACAAGCAAGCCACTTACAAGGTAAGTAATTCGAGGGCCAGCACACACTAGGGCACCGGAGTACACGAGTTACCTCACCCAGGGAAGCGGGTGCATAGGTGTCTTTTGGTGTCGGGTCGCGTCGCTGTTTTCTATGGAGACCAAAGAAGACTTGCTGCTTGCGGCGACTGAAGAGGTGTCCGGTGGAATCCAAGGCTGGATTCTAGATGTAGAAGACCTGAAAATTTAAGGGACAGTGTTCACAGTCACTTGCCAGTGACCCGGGGCTAGGAAGATGGATGCCCACAGACGTCGGGTGATTTCAGCTGATCAAGGGTGTTTTTACTCTTCGCTCACGAGGTCCAGGAGAGATCGACGATGACCAGCAGCTTGATTCGGAGTGTCCCATGACGTCTGCAGCTGATGGCGGTGTTACTCCTGGCCCTTCTCAGCCCTTGAGTGATCAACCTCTTTGCATCCAGACTGAACCAACAGCTCCTGGGTTTCTTCAGTTGTAGTTCAGACCCCTTACGAAATGCCACACTTGCGTTCGTCCAGCACTGGTCCCTGGGACTGGCCTATGCCCTACCTCCATTCGCCATGTTAGCAAGAGTGGCAGCGCAGGTGAGGAGGCAAGAAGCAACAATTGTCTTAGTAACCCTGATATGGAAGGCTCAACTGTGGTTCCTGGTTCCTCTAGAGATAGCAATGGATCTCCCAGTTGCTCCCACGATGTTTCTGGAAATTCTGCAGGCTTGGGTTGACTTCACCCCCTGATCTGCAGAACCATCTACTTATAATGGCATGCAAAATTTCAGGCAAAGTTGCTTTGTGCCAGGAATTCATAACAGACTTTCACCTATCTTCGGAGGGCCTGTGCCACTTCCACCCACAAGTGCAATAAGGCCACATAGAACCGAAGACTGGGTTAGTGTGTGGAACGGGATTTGCATACCATGGAGGTAGATTTGAAGGACATTCTGAACTTTCTGGTTGAGCGCACTGGAGAAGGATTGTGTTACAGGTCAGTAGAGAATTGTCGCTCAGCGATTTTGGCTGGTCATTCTAAGATGGATGGTAAACCAGTTGGGGTTCACCCTCAGGTATGTAAGTTTCTCAAGGGTATTAGGGCTTCTAACCCTCTTAGACCTCATTATGAACATCTACGGGATGTCAGTGTGGTTTTGAGACTGTTTAAGAGATGGCTAGATAATGTGTTTTTATCTAGGAAACAGCTTTCTGCCAAGTTCACCATGTTGTTATCTCCGTTTTCTTGTTGGAGAGTTTCAGACATTAGAACACTGGATTTAGCAGGTAAAGCATTTGCTCCAGAAGGGGTTTCATTTACTAATTCTAGACGCACAAAGACATTTTCTAAGTCTCTTGATTATCCAGCGTTTGCTCACAATGAGAAGTGAAAGGTTTGCAAGGACACTACTCGATTGTGGTGCACTGATCTCAATGGTCAGCTTTTGATTACCCTGATAAAGACTTATAAACTTGTTGCTGCCATGACACTGGCATGCTAGGTCAGATAGGTTATGGCAGAAGCAGGGATGGATGTCAACAAGTTTGTTGCACTCCTTTCTTTGGGCTCCAGGTTGGAGGATATTCTTAGAGGTGAAGATTAGTCCTCAGATCATACACATATTTAATTTATTGTACTATAAGCATGCTGTTTGTATGTCTTCTGTAGTGTATCAGCTTTGAACTAGCATATTCTGAGCCTCCAGTCTAGACATAGAATAGAAAATGTTCTAGCTTTCGCAAATATTATTCCACCCTCTTTTGTTAAATGGATTTATACTGAAGTTGTATTGTGATGTCCTTATTTGCCATGACCTTATTTTTTTCAGTATTGATTGCTACCTTCTCTGATTGTGATCTTTGTTTTCAACACTTGCTTACCTATGTTCTTATTGGTGAAGCAGATCAGAAGCAGGAGTGATCTCTTCTGGTGTCTTGGGGCTTGATGTTGGAGTTGTTGGTTGTTCTATCGGTGCTGTTTGAAGTTTCTGTTTGAGTTCTTCTACAATGAGTTTTGGACTATCCTCTCAAAGAAAAAGGCAGCTAGATGGTGTCTCTTGGTTTTATTGACATTGGAGGACTGTGATTGGTGTTCTGGGTGGGAGGTGAATCATGGAATTTGTAGTTTTTTCACTGTTTATTAATGTTCTTGTTGGCTGCTATCCTTGTTGCAGTACAGATCAAGAAGCATAATCCTCAAATCAGTGTCCTTAACAGAATCAAAAATTCTTGTTGCGTAAGCTAGAAAATTGTTTATTCTTCTCATCAAGCGAACCCCCAGCCTTGAGTTGGTTGTTGGCACGGTGATGGTAAGAAACCATATCTTGTTCAGATTTAGTTTGGCATAGGCCTTAATTGACAGTGAAAAAAATCATCAGCTTTGCAACCTTTCATGTAAAGCTTATTTTTTCCACATATTGGTAGATGTGGATGGCTTTGTTGGCCAGCGGTACTTTTAGAGATCCATGCAAAAACTGAAAAGCACTATTAATTAAGCCTGGGTGGTGAACTCCGCTCTGTTCGCGGAGTTTGTGGAGTTCTCCGCAATCTGCAGAGCAAGTAGAGTTCTGAAAAGTGTAGCAGAGTGGAGTTTTTTCCTTGCTCGTGCTCTGCAACGTCAAGTTGGCGAGCTCGAGTGAGGAAAATCCACCTCCCGGCGAGATTTCTCAACACGGGTGGTCGGATTTCTGAACGCAGGCTGTCGGGGATGGTCACAACCGCTCGGGTTGAGAAACCTTCCGTTCATGTTGAGAAAGCTGACGCTGGGGTAGAAAATCTAACCAAGCAGCCAGAAAAGAAGCAGCGGTATCTTGCGCTGCACATGGTGCCATTAACACAGATTTTACAGCGCGGGACAAACCCTCATGCTGAAAATTAACGCGAACGGCAATAGCAAATGCACTCCACTACTTGCGGAACTCCGTGCAGTGTGGCAGGGATTTTTGGTCACTTGGAACTCCGCGAACTCCACCCAGGCATACTAGTAATGGATTTTGATGATCTTTCTTAGGAATCGGAGCTGCATAAATTGGTGAGGCCATCAGAATGCAGTGTTTTGAGGCGTAGCAGGGCCAGTCCACTCTTGAGGTCATCTCAGATGCAGCCTTCTTGAAATTCTGGGACGGGCGTAAGTACCACACCAGTAATCCAAGTTCCTGCCGAATATCCTAGTATGCAACCATCGACAAGCTTAAACACTAAGGATGTTAACATTGGCAAGGAATCCAAGGGAAGTGTAAAGGCAAAATCAAAGTCTAACCATAGGGCCCTAACGTTGAGGAGCCAAGAGAATCCCCTTGCTGAGCCCGTTAAGAAGGATCTTAAACAGAATGTCCACTGCATTGACCTTACCCCCGAGGCCACCCCATATAGAATAATTCTGACGGGAATATCGGTCGTTAAAGAAGAAAAATCTGAAACATTTAGGGAGCTCAAAAATAAAGTAGTCTTTTGGTTGAATAAAAATAGACCTCTCCCACCGACCTCTGTTACGGAAATCCTTAATGTCAGAAGAGTAAAATGGGTGGGGTATTGCCCTAAGGACCTAGAGGGGGATTGTATTATAGTTAATTTCAGGGACTCATGGGCGGTGGATTTTATACCTAGGGAACCTAGATTTGGTAGGATGGGTGATGTGCAAACTTTGGACCTTAACTACTTCTATCCTAAAAGAAATAGGGGTCCTCCTACTATACCTATGTTTAATCATCATAGTAAATCCAGGGGTCGATTCCTAAATGGATTGACACCCTATACCCCTTATCCTATCCCCCATTTGTATAATCGCTTTGAACCACTCTCTGACCTAGAGTGTATTGATTGACTTCCTCCCAATAATGGTGGGGTCAGTCTACCAGATAATAATGTTAGAGTTGGTGAGGGTTCTAATAATATTTACCTAGCAGCAGATGGTGCTGTCAGTTGTAGCTTATGTGACTCGGTTCCAGTAGATCGTGGCAGGAGTAAAGAGAAAACAGACAAGATTTGTGGGATTGATACGGCTAGATATCCCTCTGTCAGTTGTCTGCTAGCAGAGAGGGGCGAGCGGGGCCCAGTAAAGGGGGGAATGAATCAAGCAAAATTAACATTTCAGGACACTGGGTTGAAAATTGCATCATGGTATATTGCTGGACTTAAGGGAAAGTTAGGATCGGAGGATTGGACAGTTTTTATTGACAGGTTTGATATTTTAATTTTTCAAGAAAGTTGGGCACCTGATCCGTTATTTCGGACAGGTTACTTAAACTTTTTTTAACCGGCAATACAGGGGAAAAAAGGAAGAGCCTCTGGGGGCTTAGTTATATGGGCCAGGCAAACTAATAACTATAGGATAGTGGAAGTTCCAGTTATGAACCCTGATATTCTGGGAATAAAATTAAGTAGGGCGGACCACAAGAGCTTGTTTATTATAAACATCTATGCTCGTGGCCTACCTGGGGGGAGGTGTCCTGCAATTATTGATGAGTTGGACTCATACCTTGAAGTAATTGGGAGGGATAACCCCCTGTTATTAGCAGGGGATCTGAATTGTACATTTGAACCCTTGACGTGTGAATGTCAGGATATACAGGAGGAGGAAGATGCAGTCTGGAATGTTCCAGTCCTGGCCCTAAATCCCATCAAAAAGGCAACTGAGGCGGCTTTACACTGGCTTGGCCTGTGTTTGGAATGGGGGCTAAGAGCGGTTAATGGTCGCTCCTTTTCCGACAAAAATGGCCAACCAACTTTCGATAATGGGGCCAGTACTAGCAGGATTGATTATATTTTGTTAAAAATGGAGTATTGGTCTCTGCTGGATGATATGGAAGTTGTTGCTCGGCCAGAGAGCGACCACAATCCTTTAGTCTTAAGTTTGAAATACTTAGTTGGCCAAGGTGGGACAGATGTAGCGAGGTGTTATACAGCAGAGACACTTCTTACTAATGATAGACGTAGGGTCCGTTGGCCTAGGGTCTTGGAGGACCCCGATTTGCTGCAAGAGTTATCCCTGGAAGTATCTTCTTCCTGGGGTGTACTTCAGGATCTGCCCATCGCTATAGGTACATTACATCAGATTAGTAACACACATGACCAGCTATTTGAAAAACTAAAAGTCCTACTCTCTAAACCTGCAAACTCTGGGAAAAGTGCTGCTATGGGATCCCGTCAGAAATGGTATAATAAACCCTGTAGGGAGGCGCACAGCGATTTGATTAAAGTCATTAAATCTAGAGTTAGCCCTGATATTAAAAAGGCCCGTGTGAGGTATAAAAAGGTTCTGTGGGAGGCGAAGTGAGAGTGGGATTAGTCCCATTGGCAGGACCTCTATGAGGCCTGTCTATCTTCCAATCAGATTACATTCTGGGAGGTGGTGAATTGGGGCAGAAACCCAGACTCGCAAATTCCAGAAAATCATGTCCCCACTGATGCCTGGGTGGACTTTTATTCTTCCCAGTTCAAAGGAATAGTGAACGTACCTGATTATGTGGTGGAAACTTCGATACAATTGCATGCCCCACTATCCCAATCTTTAATGTTTCTGAATGAGGATACAGAATTGGCATTGGGTCTGATACTTTCGGGGAAAGTACCCGGCATAGATTGCATCCCGGCAGATCTTTTTAAATTAGACCAGCGGATCTGGGTCCCTTATATTACGAAGATTGCCAACGCCATTGCCAGTGGGGCCAGGATTCCTGATTCATGGAAAGGGGCGGAAATCCTCCCAATTTTTAAAAAAGGGGATCGTTCTGCCCCGGAGAACTACCGCCCTATTAGCCTTATAGACGCCCTACAGAAAGTTGTAGCAAGGATGATCCTTGCGAAAATTCAGATGTGGATGGAGAATGAGAGTATTCTCTCTCCAATGCAAGCGGGTTTTAGGTCTAGTATCAGCACTATTGACCAAGTATTCAGATTTATCCAGATATACTGGAAAGTAGTGCTACTGGGTGGAGGAACTATATATGCTGCCTTTGTGGACCTTAAGTCCGCTTTCAACCTTGTGCCCAGGGCAAAGTTATGGGCCGTGCTAGGTGATATAGGGATGCCGCAGGACCTTCTCGAATAAGTGATAAGACTACACATGGGTAACTTTGCTAGGGTTAGGTGGGGGAGACAGGGTCAGGTGACGGATAGTTTTCCTGTTACTCGTGGAGTTCGCCAGGGGTGCGTCCTGGCACCCACTTTATTTTTGTTATTTATTAATCAAGTGGTTCGTTTCTTCTCTGAAACCCCCCACTGATGCCCCAATTTTGGGTGGTACTAAGTTCCCCTTGCTCATTTTTGCAGATGATACGTTAATCCTCTCTAAGGGCCTCATGTAGGTAGCCAAATACCGGTCGGTAACGGCCGATATTCGGTAAATATGCCGTTACCGACCGGTATTCAGACAAGTGAGATGTAGGAGTCCAAAAACCACTTTTCGGTAAATATGAGGCGGTAAACACCGATTCATATTTACCGAATTCCAAAATACCGAATCAGATTTACCGAATACATAATTAACGATTCGGTAAACATGAAGTGGGAAATATGAAGTGGTAAAAATTAAAATGACATGTAGGAGCACTCGGTAATTAAGAAATCCAGGAAAATCGGTAAATAAGAGTCGGTAATTAACACGGATTGAAAGCAGGTGGTAACCATCAACAGTGCAGATAAGCAATCCCAAAATGCAACAGCGTGGACAACATGGCCGCTATGTATGTCATTGCAAGGCGCCTACGTCTACAGGCAGCAGGACTGAGGGTGTGGCGACGGGAGGAACAAATCTACAGACAGCGCATCACACTATTCCAGCTGACTGATGCAGAGATACATGAGAGGTACAGGCTACACCCCGAAACCATCATGGACTCAATCAGGGACCTACACCCACTCCTGGACCATCCAATAAGAAGGGCGCACGCCATACCCCCACATGTGCAGGTGCCCTGCAGCCTACATCTGTTGGCATCCGGCAGTTATCAGGTGGTGATAGCTGCGGTGGGTGGGGTATCCCAGAGTTGCCTGTCACGTTCCTTCAGGAATTTCTTCCCCCATTTCATTGGCTGCATTGATGGTACACACATCCCACTCTGTCCACCAGCTGACACAGAGCACATCTACAGGATCAGGAAGTCCACCCACTCCATCAATGTGCATACCGAATGGAATGATTTTGTGAATGGTCCTGTGGGTGGCAGAACCAAAAGGTGGGCGTATGCTATTTACAACGAAGTCTGCAAGTTGTCGCACAGTGAGGCGGCTTCCAGATTGAGAGCTATTGACCAAGCAAACATGGAGAAGGCTTAAGCCGTTATAGATAATAGCTTTAGCACTCTCTCCTCTAGGATTCATACATGAGACAATAGGCACATGCAAGTACACGGCGCATGCAATGTACAAGCCCAGATTTTTGCGTGCGTACTACGAGGTATCCCAGTGGCTGTGATTACGCCTTCTTTCACTGTGCTTGCAAACGGTATATATTTAATTTTGAATAATGGAGCTTGCTGCGGGATGTGAGTGGGAATCCCGTACATAACTGTCTCGCATAAAGTTGTCTGCTGCAATACTGTTCTTTTTCCACCCCCGCATGTGCGGCTGGATGTTTCCATCTGGCCTTCGATTCCAACCTTGAAAGCAGAGTTCAACAAGTTGAGCAGAATAGAGCGCTATTGTCCCACAAAGAGGTGCCTTTGACTTCCTCTCGTTAAACATTTGTCCTTCACGTTGCTAATACGCGCACTGAGGTACAGGCGCCTCTGAATACTGACCTCCCCCTGCATTTCGGCTCTTTGATCCAAACTATTTTCAATGCCTCGTCCACGACCGCCCTGGCTCATTTTTTTAAACATGTGGCCTCGGGTCTCGTGACCTCCTTCCAAACTATTTTTTGGTGTAATTCCGGCATTTGTACATTCACTTTTCTCGAGCATCTTTGGAGGTGTCCCGCTGCTCCTGGCGCTAGTGGCAGGTGTGCTGCTTCTCCGTTTCATACTCCGGAATGGCTGCTCCTTCTGTGCCACACGAGCACCTGTCCCGTCTGCATCTTCTTCGTGATAGGATGCTTGACTACTATGGTACTTTGCCATTGGCGACTTTGAGCCTGGCTTATGGTTTATCCTTCAGGTATTCCTACTTCACCTGCGTACAACCTGTATTTCACTGCCTGGATTGTCCCTTTGAATGGCCTCTGGATTTGTGCTTGACCAACATGGTGTCTCCGGTGCCGGATTTCGATCGACTGATGAGGCCCTTAGTGTCTCACGAGTTGTCCTGTTCTGGTGTCCGGATCATGGCGTGTGGTGCGGCGCATGGTATCCTGGGTAATTGGGACATCTCAGCGGCAGCCTACGACTTCTTGTCTATGAGCTATTTGGAGGAACATTCCGGGTGCCCTCTGATTGTGCTAGAGGCTCCGTTGGTTGGAGAACACGTATGTTCCTTTTCTTTACTTAATTGGATGGCTGAGACTTTCAGTGGCCCTGCAAACGATTTTTTGTTGGAAGCCGTGGCCACATATGCTGCCTATACATTCATGGATTAACTGGATTGTCGTCCATTGCGCCTGTGCTACTGGACAGCACCCTGGCGCAACATTTATTTCGTTTATTTCTCTTATTTCTCTTCCTGATGGTCGGTTTGAGTTTTTAACTATACTTGCATTGTGTTTTTTGGAATATTATGCTGCTATTAATTGGACTTTAGGACTTTGGCGCTGCATTGGTTACGCCTTGTTCTGCTCTGACGAAACTGAACTCTGCGTTCTCTCTTTTCTTGCCTATTACATCTTGCTTCGCTCAAGGGGGCGTGTAGTGAGTTCTCCCTGAATACGTACATACATTGTTCAGTTAGCATAACCACGTAGAATGTTATGTAGCCATCTTTTTGTCTTTGCACACGACACTGCGTTTACATGTTCTTTCTTGAATAAACTGCTGACTCGAGACTTCCTTCAGACGAGTGCAATCTGTTGTTACCATCCCAAGCTCTGCGCAGCGACCTTGGTCTGTACATGCTGTGCCACACAGTCTGGAATTTTACACAATGCATGTTTTCCAGTCTGTTCGACCCACTATTTAGCCATGACACACGCGCAGCTGCAAATACCTGCAAGTTGGTGCTTTTCATATCACAGACGTCATGTTTATTATTCAGACCGAAGACGAGCCTTCCTGCGAGAAGGCTCCTGATGCTCCTGTGATGTGATTTCACTAAGCTGATTTTTGAGGTATGGGGTCCCCTATTGAAGCCTAAGAGACCTTCTATTGTAGCATTATTATGATATTTGCTACTTAGTTAAGGGAAGGTGGTAGTATCCTCGGTATTTTCCGATTCGCTAAATACCACCTCGGTATTTACCGATTCGGTAAATACCACCTCGGTATTTACCGATTCGGTGAATTCCGATTCGTGATTACCGAATGTTACCGAATCGGTAACTGTTACCGAATTTTTACCTACATATAACTTACCGATTCTAATTTACCGATTCGGTACGGCTCGGTATTTAAGAACCGGTAAAATTTATTTTCCTACATGAGGCCCTAAGACTCGTAAGGGTCTACAGACAGCGATTAATAGATTTGAGGATTTTTGTAAACTAAATGATCTGCAGGTTAATGTGAGCAAAACTAAATTTATGGTACTAACTAAAACTCGACCCTTAAAAAGTCATGTTAGTATGAACGGGGTTGAGCTTGAACAGGTGGATGTCATGACCTATCTTGGGGTGATTTTAGATTCTCATCTACGTTGGCAGCCCCAGGTGGACGCTCTTTGCTTAAAATATGCTCGACTTACGGGTACCCTAATCCAGGAGCAGCGAAAATCGCTGACTAAAAGGGTAATGCCAGCCCTAAAAATATATAATGCAAGGATTAGTCCTGCCATATTGTATGGTGCTGATCTCTGGGGATATAAGGATGTAACTCCTCTGGATAGAATACAAAACAAATTCCTACGCAATTTGGTTAGTTTACCCCAATCCACACCAATTAAACCCGTATTGTTGGATATGGGTTGTAAAACAGTTAAGGTACAAGCACGGTACCGGTTGGTAGCATTATGGAGACGTATTTGGACCACGCCAGAACTGGCCCTATTTGGTAAGGAAATTCAAGATGTAAGATCCATTTCGGGTTATGCAAAAATTCCCTGGTTTAGAGAAATAAGGACAATCTTGGATAATATGGGACTTAGTTTACTGTGGTCTGACCCGGGCACAAATGCCTTTCCCTCTACCAAAGACTTTAAAATGCTATACTGGGCAACTGTTAAACAACAATTAGTCTCGCAATCGGACTCGCTTACACTAACGGGTCAGTTCCTAGTACATAAGCTGGATCCCCATATGGAAGATTACTGGGATGTAATTACAAGGAGTCTAGATAGAAAATTATATCATCAGTTTAGAGTGGGGTCATTACCCCTGAGATCTTTTACTAAAAAGTGGCAAGGCCAGTCAAATGAATACTGTCCATGGTGTAAGGAAAACAGGGAAAGTGTTGGTCACTTTTTCTTTGCCTGTCCTGCCTACTCGGCGCCAAGGTGTAAATGGCTAACGCCTATCTGCAAACGGTTGAACTCCAGGCGGTGTGCAGATGCATTATGGGAATTAAGATTTAATACTACAGAGATTATCATTATTGGCGTGGCGAAATTTTTACGGTGGGCATGGATTATTAGAGCCAGATAGGTCTAATGTACCATGATAATTTTTAAATTATATGTATACAAATTTAAAGTTGTAAATACGTCTTGAAATGAGGTTTAATAATCTTTTATGAAATGTTTTAATGATTATAAACAGTTGGCTTTAACTCTTTAAACAGTTTTTTATGAACTATGGTGTATGTATTACATTTTTCTTTTATAGACTGTCTTTTATGATGAAAAATCGAAATAAAGACGTATGAACTGAACTGAAGTTCACCATGTTGTTATCTCCGTTTTCTTGTTGGAGAGTTTCAGACATAAGAACACTGGATTTAGCAGGTAAAGCATTTGCTCCAGAAGGGGTTTCATTTACTAATTCTAGACGCACAAAGACATTTTCTAAGTCTCTTGATTATCCAGCGTTTGCTCACAATGAGAAGTGAAAGGTTTGCAAGGACACTACTCGATTGTGGTGCACTGATCTCAATGGTCAGCTTTTGATTACCCTGATAAAGACTTATAAACTTGTTGCTGCCATGACACTGGCATGCTAGGTCAGATAGGTTATGGCAGAAGCAGGGATGGATGTCAACAAGTTTGTTGCACTCCTTTCTTTGGGCTCCAGGTTGGAGGATATTCTTAGAGGTGAAGATTAGTCCTCAGATCATACACATATTTAATTTATTGTACTATAAGCATGCTGTTTGTATGTCTTCTGTAGTGTATCAGCTTTGAACTAGCATATTCTGAGCCTCCAGTCTAGACATAGAATAGAAAATGTTCTAGCTTTCGCAAATATTATTCCACCCTCTTTTGTTAAATGGATTTATACTGAAGTTGTATTGTGATGTCCTTATTTGTCATGACCTTATTTTTTTCAGTATTGATTGCTACCTTCTCTGATTGTGATCTTTGTTTTCAACACTTGCTTACCTATGTTCTTATTGGTGAAGCAGATCAGAAGCAGGAGTGATCTCTTCTGGTGTCTTGGGGCTTGATGTTGGAGTTGTTGGTTGTTCTATCGGTGCTGTTTGAAGTTTCTGTTTGAGTTCTTCTACAATGAGTTTTGGACTATCCTCTCAAAGAAAAAGGCAGCTAGATGGTGTCTCTTGGTTTTATTGACATTGGAGGACTGTGATTGGTGTTCTGGGTGGGAGGTGAATCATGGAATTTGTAGTTTTTTCACTGTTTATTAATGTTCTTGTTGGCTGCTATCCTTGTTGCAGTACAGATCAAGAAGCATAATCCTCAAATCAGTGTCCTTAACAGAATCAAAAATTCTTGTTGCGTAAGCTAGAAAATTGTTTATTCTTCTCATCAAGCGAACCCCCAGCCTTGAGTTGGTTGTTGGCACGGTGATGGTAAGAAACCATATCTTGTTCAGATTTAGTTTGGCATAGGCCTTAATTGACAGTGAAAAAAATCATCAGCTTGGCAACCTTTCATGTAAAGCTTATTTTTTCCACATATTGGTAGATGTGGATGGCTTTGTTGGCCAGCGGTACTTTTAGAGATCCATGCAAAAACTGAAAAGCACTATTAATTAAGCCTGGGTGGTGAACTCCGCTCTGTTCGCGGAGTTTGTGGAGTTCTCCGCAATCTGCAGAGCAAGTAGAGTTCTGAAAAGTGTAGCAGAGTGGAGTTTTTTCCTTGCTCGTGCTCTGCAACGTCAAGTTGGCGAGCTCGAGTGAGGAAAATCCACCTCCCGGCGAGATTTCTCAACACGGGTGGTCGGATTTCTGAACGCAGGCTGTCGGGGATGGTCACAACCGCTCGGGTTGAGAAACCTTCCGTTCATGTTGAGAAAGCTGACGCTGGGGTAGAAAATCTAACCAAGCAGCCAGAAAAGAAGCAGCGGTATCTTGCGCTGCACATGGTGCCATTAACACAGATTTTACAGCGCGGGACAAACCCTCATGCTGAAAATTAACGCGAACGGCAATAGCAAATGCACTCCACTACTTGCGGAACTCCGTGCAGTGCGGCAGGGATTTTTGGTCACTTGGAACTCCGCGAACTCCACCCAGGCATACTAGTAATGGATTTTGATGATCTTTCTTAGGAATCGGAGCTGCATAAATTGGTGAGGCCATCAGAATGCAGTGTTTTGAGGCGTAGCAGGGCCAGTCCACTCTTGAGGTCATCTCAGATGCAGCCTTCTTGAAATTCTGGGACGGGCGTAAGTACCACACCAGTAACCCAAGTTCCTGCCGAATATCCTAGTATGCAACCATCGACAAGCTTAAACACTAAGGATGTTAACATTGGCAAGGAATCCAAGGGAAGTGTAAAGGCAAAATCAAAGTCTAACCATAGAGCCCTAACGTTGAGGAGCCAAGAGAATCCCCTTGCTGAGCCCGTTAAGAAGGATCTTAAACAGAATGTCCACTGCATTGACCTTACCCCCGAGGCCACCCCATATACAATAATTCTGACGGGAATATCGGTCGTTAAAGAAGAAAAATCTGAAACATTTAGGGAGCTCAAAAATAAAGTAGTCTTTTGGTTGAATAAAAATAGACCTCTCCCACCGACCTCTGTTACGGAAATCCTTAATGTCAGAAGAGTAAAATGGGTGGGGTATTGCCCTAAGGACCTAGAGGGGGATTGTATTATAGTTAATTTCAGGGACTCATGGGCGGTGGATTTTATACCTAGGGAACCTAGATTTGGTAGGATGGGTGATGTGCAAACTTTGGACCTTAACTACTTCTATCCTAAAAGAAATAGGGGTCCTCCTACTATACCTATGTTTAATCATCATAGTAAATCCAGGGGTAGATTCCTAAATGGATTGACACTCTATACCCCTTATCCTATCCCCCATTTGTATAATCGCTTTGAACCACTCTCTGACCTAGAGTGTATTGATTGACTTCCTCCCAATAATGGTGGGGTCAGTCTACCAGATAATAATGTTAGAGTTGGTGAGGGTTCTAATAATATTTACCTAGCAGCAGATGGTGCTGTCAGTTGTAGCTTATGTGACTCGGTTCCAGTAGATCGTGGCAGGAGTAAAGAGAAAACAGACAAGATTTGTGGGATTGATACGGCTAGATATCCCTCTGTCAGTTGTCTGCTAGCAGAGAGGGGCGAGCGGGGCCCAGTAAAGGGGGGAATGAATCAAGCAAAATTAACATTTCAGGACACTGGGTTGAAAATTGCATCATGGTATATTGCTGGACTTAAGGGAAAGTTAGGATCGGAGGATTGGACAGTTTTTATTGACAGGTTTGATATTTTAATTTTTCAAGAAAGTTTGGCACCTGATCTGTTATTTCGGACAGGTTACTTAAACTTTTTTTAACCGGCAATACAGGGGAAAAAAGGAAGAGCCTCTGGGGGCTTAGTTATATGGGCCAGGCAAACTAATAACTATAGGATAGTGGAAGTTCCAGTTATGAACCCTGATATTCTGGGAATAAAATTAAGTAGGGCGGACCACAAGAGCTTGTTTATTATAAACATCTATGCTCGTGGCCTACCTGGGGGGAGGTGTCCTGCAATTATTGATGAGTTGGACTCATACCTTGAAGTAATTGGGAGGGATAACCCCCTATTATTAGCAGGGGATCTGAATTGTACATTTGAACCCTTGACGTGTGAATGTCAGGATATACAGGAGGAGGAAGATGCAGTCTGGAATGTTCCAGTCCTGGCCCTAAATCCCATCAAAAAGGCAACTGAGGCGGCTTTACACTGGCTTGGCCTGTGTTTGGAATGGGGGCTAAGAGCGGTTAATGGTCGCTCCTTTTCTGACAAAAATGGCCAACCAACTTTCGATAATGGGGCCAGTACTAGCAGGATTGATTATATTTTGTTAAAAATGGAGTATTGGTCTCTGCTGGATGATATGGAAGTTGTTGCTCGGCCAGAGAGCGACCACAATCCTTTAGTCTTAAGTTTGAAATACTTAGTTGGCCAAGGTGGGACAGATGTAGCGAGGTGTTATACAGCAGAGACACTTCTTACTAATGATAGACGTAGGGTCCGTTGGCCTAGGGTCTTGGAGGACCCCGATTTGCTGCAAGAGTTATCCCTGGAAGTATCTTCTTCCTGGGGTGTACTTCAGGATCTGCCCATCGCTATAGGTACATTACATCAGATTAGTAACACACATGACCAGCTATTTGAAAAACTAAAAGTCCTACTCTCTAAACCTGCAAACTCTGGGAAAAGTGCTGCTATGGGATCCCGTCAGAAATGGTATAATAAACCCTGTAGGGAGGCGCAAAGCGATTTGATTAAAGTCATTAAATCTAGAGTTAGCCCTGATATTAAAAAGGCCCGTGTGAGGTATAAAAAGGTTCTGTGGGAGGCGAAGTGAGAGTGGGATGAGTCCCATTGGCAGGACCTCTATGAGGTCTGTCTATCTTCCAATCAGATTACATTCTGGGAGGTGGTGAATTGGGGCAGAACCCCAGACTCGCAAATTCCAGAAAATCATGTCCCCACTGATGCCTGGGTGGACTTTTATTCTTCCCAGTTCAAAGGAATAAAGAACGTACCTGATTATGTGGTGGAAACTTCGATACAATTGCATGCCCCACTATCCCAATCTTTAATGTTTCTGAATGAGGATACAGAATTGGCATTGGGTCTGATACATTCGGGGAAAGTACCCGGCATAGATTGCATCCCGGCAGATCTTTTTAAATTAGACCAGCGGATCTGGGTCCCTTATATTACGAAGATTGCCAACGCCATTGCCAGTGGGGCCAGGATTCCTGATTCATGGAAAGGGGCGGAAATCCTCCCAATTTTTAAAAAAGGGGATCGTTCTGCCCCGGAGAACTACCGCCCTATTAGCCTTATAGACGCCCTACAGAAAGTTGTAGCAAGGATGATCCTTGCGAAAATTCAGATGTGGATGGAGAATGAGAGTATTCTCTCTCCAATGCAAGCGGGTTTTAGGTCTAGTATCAGCACTATTGACCAAGTATTCAGATTTATCCAGATATACTGGAAAGTAGTGCTACTGGGTGGAGGAACTATATATGCTGCCTTTGTGGACCTTAAGTCCGCTTTCGACCTTGTGCCCAGGGCAAAGTTATGGGCCGTGCTAGGTGATATAGGGATGCCGCAGGACCTTCTCGAATTAGTGATAAGACTACACATGGGTAACTTTGCTAGGGTTAGGTGGGGGAGACAGGGTCAGGTGACGGATAGTTTTCCTGTTACTCGTGGAGTTCGCCAGGGGTGCGTCCTGGCACCCACTTTATTTTTGTTATTTATTAATCAAGTGGTTCGTTTCTTCTCTGAAACCCCCCACTGATGCCCCAATTTTGGGTGGTACTAAGTTCCCCTTGCTCATTTTTGCAGATGATACGTTAATCCTCTCTAAGACTCGTAAGGGTCTACAGACAGCGATTAATAGATTTGAGGATTTTTGTAAACTAAATGATCTGCAGGTTAATGTGAGCAAAACTAAATTTATGGTACTAACTAAAACTCGACCCTTAAAAAGTCATGTTAGTATGAACGGGGTTGAGCTTGAACAGGTGGATGTCATGACCTATCTTGGGGTGATTTTAGATTCTCATCTACGTTGGCAGCCCCAGGTGGACGCTCTTTGCTTAAAATATGCTCGACTTACGGGTACCCTAATCCAGGAGCAGCGAAATTCGCTGACTAAAAGGGTAATGCCAGCCCTAAAAATATATAATGCAAGGATTAGTCCTGCCATATTGTATGGTGCTGATCTCTGGGGATATAAGGATGTAACTCCTCTGGATAGAATACAAAACAAATTCCTACGCAATTTGGTTAGTTTAC
This sequence comes from Triturus cristatus, assembly GCF_964204655.1. Classification (NCBI taxonomy): domain Eukaryota; kingdom Metazoa; phylum Chordata; class Amphibia; order Caudata; family Salamandridae; genus Triturus; species Triturus cristatus. The sequence goes on along the minus strand of NC_140591.1, from coordinate 1,472,277,300 downwards.
CCCAATCCACACCAATTAAACCCGTATTGTTGGATATGGGTTGTAAAACAGTTAAGGTACAAGCACGGTACCGGTTGGTAGCATTATGGAGACGTATTTGGACCACGCAAGAACTGGCCCTATTTGGTAAGGAAATTCAAGATGTAAGATCCATTTCGGGTTATGCAAAAATTCCCTGGTTTAGAGAAATAAGGACAATCTTGGATAATATGGGACTTAGTTTACTGTGGTCTGACCCGGGCACAAATGCCTTTCCCTCTACCAAAGACTTTAAAATGCTATACTGGGCAACTGTTAAACAACAATTAGTCTCGCAATCGGACTCGCTTACACTAACGGGTCAGTTCCTAGTACATAAGCTGGATCCCCATATGGAAGATTACTGGGATGTAATTACAAGGAGTCTAGATAGAAAATTATATCATCAGTTTAGAGTGGGGTCATTACCCCTGAGATCTTTTACTAAAAAGTGGCAAGGCCAGTCAAATGAATACTGTCCATGGTGTAAAGAAAACAGGGAAAGTGTTGGTCACTTTTTCTTTGCCTGTCCTGCCTACTCGGCGCCAAGGTGTAAATGGCTAACGCCTATCTGCAAACGGTTGAACTCCAGGCGGTGTGCAGATGCATTATGGGAATTAAGATTTAATACTACAGAGATTATCATTATTGGCGTGGCGAAATTTTTACGGTGGGCATGGATTATTAGAGCCAGATAGGTCTAATATACCATGATAATTTTTAAATTATATGTATACAAATTTAAAGTTGTAAATACGTCTTGAAATGAGGTTTAATAATCTTTTATGAAATGTTTTAATGATTATAAACAGTTGGCTTTAACTCTTTAAACAGTTTTTTATGAACTATGGTGTATGTATTACATTTTTCTTTTATAGACTGTCTTTTATGATGAAAAATCGAAATAAAGACGTATGAACTGAACTGAAGTTCACCATGTTGTTATCTCAGTTTTCTTGTTGGAGAGTTTCAGACATAAGAACACTGGATTTAGCAGGTAAAGCATTTGCTCCAGAAGGGGTTTCATTTACTAATTCTAGACGCACAAAGACATTTTCTAAGTCTCTTGATTATCCAGCGTTTGCTCACAATGAGAAGTGAAAGGTTTGCAAGGACACTACTCGATTGTGGTGCACTGATCTCAATGGTCAGCTTTTGATTACCCTGATAAAGACTTATAAACTTGTTGCTGCCATGACACTGGCATGCTAGGTCAGATAGGTTATGGCAGAAGCAGGGATGGATGTCAACAAGTTTGTTGCACTCCTTTCTTTGGGCTCCAGGTTGGAGGATATTCTTAGAGGTGAAGATTAGTCCTCAGATCATACACATATTTAATTTATTGTACTATAAGCATGCTGTTTGTATGTCTTCTGTAGTGTATCAGCTTTGAACTAGCATATTCTGAGCCTCCAGTCTAGACATAGAATAGAAAATGTTCTAGCTTTCGCAAATATTATTCCACCCTCTTTTGTTAAATGGATTTATACTGAAGTTGTATTGTGATGTCCTTATTTGCCATGACCTTATTTTTTTCAGTATTGATTGCTACCTTCTCTGATTGTGATCTTTGTTTTCAACACTTGCTTACCTATGTTCTTATTGGTGAAGCAGATCAGAAGCAGGAGTGATCTCTTCTGGTGTCTTGGGGCTTGATGTTGGAGTTGTTGGTTGTTCTATCGGTGCTGTTTGAAGTTTCTGTTTGAGTTCTTCTACAATGAGTTTTGGACTATCCTCTCAAAGAAAAAGGCAGCTAGATGGTGTCTCTTGGTTTTATTGACATTGGAGGACTGTGATTGGTGTTCTGGGTGGGAGGTGAATCATGGAATTTGTAGTTTTTTCACTGTTTATTAATGTTCTTGTTGGCTGCTATCCTTGTTGCAGTACAGATCAAGAAGCATAATCCTCAAATCAGTGTCCTTAACAGAATCAAAAATTCTTGTTGCGTAAGCTAGAAAATTGTTTATTCTTCTCATCAAGCGAACCCCCAGCCTTGAGTTGGTTGTTGGCACGGTGATGGTAAGAAACCATATCTTGTTCAGATTTAGTTTGGCATAGGCCTTAATTGACAGTGAAAAAAATCATCAGCTTGGCAACCTTTCATGTAAAGCTTATTTTTTCCACATATTGGTAGATGTGGATGGCTTTGTTGGCCAGCGGTACTTTTAGAGATCCATGCAAAAACTGAAAAGCACTATTAATTAAGCCTGGGTGGTGAACTCCGCTCTGTTCACGGAGTTTGTGGAGTTCTCCGCAATCTGCGGAGCAAGTAGAGTTCTGAAAAGTGTAGCAGAGTGGAGTTTTTTCCTTGCTCGTGCTCCGCAACGTCAAGTTGGCGAGCTCGAGTGAGGAAAATCCACCTCCCGGCGAGATTTCTCAACACGGGTGGTCGGATTTCTGAACGCAGGCTGTCGGGGATGGTCGCAACCGCTCGGGTTGAGAAACCTTCCGTTCATGTTGAGAAAGCTGACGCTGGGGTAGAAAATCTAACCAAGCAGCCAGAAACGAAGCAGCGGCATCTTGCGCTGCACATGGTGCCATTAACACAGATTTTACAGCGCGGGACAAACCCCCATGCTGAAAATTAACGCGAACGGCAATAGCAAATGCACTCCACTACTTGCGGAACTCCGTGCAGTGCGGCAGGGATTTTTGGTCACTTGGAACTCCGCGAACTCCACCCAGGCATACTAGTAATGGATTTTGATGATCTTTCTTAGAAATCGGAGATGTATAAATTGGTGAGGCCATCAGAATGCAGTGTTTTGAGGCGTAGCAGGGCCAGTCCACTCTTGAGGTCATCTCAGATGCAGCCTTCTTGAATGCAAATATAATTTTCAATAGCGGAGTTAGGTCATCTGCTTGCATTATGCGAGGAAACGGTCATGGGGAAGTGAAGGGCTGGTGTATCTTCAAAAAGGGTTAACATAAAGCAAATAGAGGAGAAACAAAAATAAAAATTTTACAAGCAGTACTCTCAATTATGCTTAATTACGTGAGAATCATAATCCATTATTTAGCACTATATTTTGAGTGCAAAATGCACGCTCATGTACGAAACGGGCCAGAGGATGCATTTTGTGCTAAGAAAATAGCACTAAATGATACAGGACATGAACAGTAGTGGCCAGCAACCTATCACTTTCTCTTAGTTTGTTGTTCCGGTGCACCTGCGGTAGGATGTTTTGCACCAAATTACTTAAGCTAGTGCAATTGCGCAATGTAAGTAATTTTGAATCACAAGAGTAATGCGTAATTACTGAAATTACTCCAATTACTGTGGCATAATTAACATTTTACTGAGGCCTACAAAACACCGAAGGCTAGCAAATAAAAACTAGGGACAAGGCATATATTTCTTACGAAATGTATAGATTTTGTTAGCTAAAGTATGAAAATCAATGATTTAATAAACACAGGTTAATATATATAATGGCACAGAGAAAGAAGAAACAGTACTGGGAGACTGTTTGCTGCTAAAAGCTTGTGGGCATGTGCGGGCAAAAAGCAGCAGAAATCACAGTGCTGATACATGTGTTCAGACTGAAGAAAGCACAGAGGGCAGGGCGAAACAGTGAGTAATTGCTTGGTGGTATGATGGTGCAGACGTCTTGCAACGCTACGCTGGTCATGGTGAACTGAGCACATTCATGTTAAATTGAATTGATGGTACAGTGTCACATGAGCTGCCACTAAGCTGTACAATGTAATGAAGCTTGCCTTCTGTGAAGAAGGAATGGGTCTATCGACTCACCTCCTGTGTCATACACAATATTTCATCACAGGTGGTGTGTGATGCAGTGTTGGTGAACAGGCTTGGTCTCTTTCCTTTCTGGATGCGTGTCCTTCCAATTGCATAAATAGGCAAAAAGCCATCACTCACCTAGGGCTTGATTACGAGTTTGGCGGTGTGACACTGGGTCCGCCCCGCCGCCACAACACCAAAGCTGTGGTCGGGCCACCTGCCAGATTAAGACTTTTCTCCTGCCTGACAGGCTTTTTTCTGTTGTTCCCACAGTTGTGCCCTGATAATGGGCACCGCAATGAGAATGTCAAAAACAGTTCCTGCACAGCATGGACTGAAAAGTCCATGCCGTGCAGGAATTGGGGTGCATGCATACAGGGGGGCACATGCTGTGCCCCCCAGCATGCATCCCCATGCGGAAGAGGCACAGGGAGCCCTGCATGGCCCCCTTTGTTTCCTATCCGCCAGAGTGTTCATGGAGTAGGTACCTCCATGACACCACTGGTGGAGAAAAAACGTGCAATATACTTGGCGGGACCGCGGCGGTCCCACCGACACGTCCTCACGCGTCTCTTTTTCTGACACTCTTAACAACCAATAGCTGTTCACTGGGCTGACTAAAAAAGCGAATCACATTGACAACACAGTTAGTGACTGAATGGGTTTGATCTTTTACCCACTGCATGTATGCTGTTCAGTGGGCTGAACAATTACTGATTTTCACAACCACAAACCAATACCAAAAGAAGGGTCTCCAAAGCCCCCTTTTGATTGGCGCTCCTACAAGCCAATACCAAAAGGTGGCTACCCAAAAACCCCTTCTGTTTGCATTTTACTATGAAGATGATACATTAAGTTTTGGACCTAATAGGCTGGCTACCAGCTAAATCTGTCTGTAGGGCAGCCCTAAAAGTCATCATCAATGAAGAGGGACTAAGCCTTGTTCTGTGGACAGAATATTTAAAGTATTTTTTTTTCATATTGAGACAAAACGTACCTGACAGAGTCTTCTTATGTATCCAGCTTACATAAATCACGCCATCCTCGGAGTTATTGTCCATCAGAATAATTATGTACTTTTATTTACTGTAAAAGAAAATTAAGGAAGTCAATAAATAAAAGTAAAAGTAACAGCTGTTCTAACAGGACTCCAAAGCTGGGGCAAGAGGAGATGCAAGCATTTTGAGGGTGAGGTTCTCTAAAGATGAATTGGCCTTTATCATCACAAATTAAAATGCACCGGTCATAGCTTTGATGAACCCCTATAGTTTACCAACCTTACCACAAGGAAGCCCAGAGCATGGCCAGTAATACTCTTTGGAATGTAAATAAGTGGCTCATATATTTTTGGAGATCTGCCATCAGCGACTGCAGCAAAGAAAATCACGGCAGACAAAGACAGAAGTCAGTCGAACCCTTGAGCCAGCTCCCAGACCTACAGTGACACAGAGCACCTTGCAACATATTTGTTTGAGCAAGTTATTCGATTGCTTCAGCTTTCCAACTACCTGCCTCTCTTTCTATAGATCTGAGAGACAATTGGGGATGTATGTATTGCTACCAAATATATTAAACTTATAAACTCAAGTACCAAGCGTTAGATGAATTCGTATTAAAAATCGGTACACTGCTGAAAAACATCTTGATGAAGACACAAAAAAAGCTAATGCGTTTCTCAAATACATTTTCCTTTGTCGTCCTTCAAGGGAAAGTATTTTATACTGAGAGAAAAGTAAAAGAAATACACCATGGTAAGACACATGAATGCAATTTCTGCATGTTCCTTATTGCTATCTGTTACCAAAAGGAGTAACGAGTTATCAAAAGGAGTAACATGTACCAAAAGGAGTAACGAGTAAAGAGTGTAAAGAAAAATAGACAGTGGGGTCTATTCAGTAAGTAAGAGGGGCTATTTACCCTCTCCTTCGCTCTCTGAGCAGGCAGGCATGCTTCTAGGTGCCAGGCAGACCCACAGATGTTCCAGCAATTTGCACAGACTTCAGATGAAGTCATCTCACCTCTGGGAGACTGGTAGCCATGCCGATACCAGCACTGGCCTCACAACTGCTCTTCAAATATCCTTTGTTGAGTAACCTGCAACTGGGACAAAGTGGGGAGTCTTGGGTCCCCCTTTTACACTAATTTTTGATACAAGAGATGTTGATCTCCTTGCTGGTGCTGGAACTGGACTTTGGTGGTTCCCTTTCAAATGTCCTTTTCAAGCTGTAGTGCAGACACAGCCTTTGTGCAAGGTGATATCTTTCACAGCAGCTAATGATAATGCTGGTTCCAAGCAGATGTATGAATAACATAGGCATAATAAAGGGTGAAGATCCGCACCTGGCAATTTCAGTCATCCTAAAATAGCCACGAGGAACACACAAAAGGACAGACCCTGCCTAGAACCCTTCCCCCTTTAATAACAGCATCTGCTGACTCACACTCTCTCCCCTGCCATCCACGAAATGACAGTGTCCTGGGAAATCTCATAATAATCTTGCTAAAAGGAATTTCCGAAGGTAGCCCTGACTTCATCCTCCCTCACTTCAGTGTCTGGGTCTAGGCCCTTTATCTTCAGGAATACGGGCAATGCACTTCCACTGTCTGGCAGAAACTATATGCATAATCTATATTGTGCTATTCTAAAACAAGGACCATTCAACATGGATCGCACTGGTCACACAATAATTACGCACATTGCACAGTCTAATGGTCATGTGGGTGCTGCACATACACAATGCGCACGCTATCAACATGCACTTTGAACAGTGTACAGTAATTGTGCATGACTGCTTGGCCAGCCGGCCGGGGCCGGCCAAATAGTCATGCACACTTTGCATGTACCCTACCAGGATGTAATGCTCCCTGTCTCCATCTGAGCACAGAACCACAGTGCTCAGACCAATCACAATGCTGCAGCATTGTGATTGGTTATGGCGGTGCTTAGGGGAGCCTGTGTGCTTCATCCGTCCGGGTCGAAGCAACAGAGGAGAGATGGCGGCCGGCAACAGAGAGAAGTTGAGTGTGTTCATTTTTTATATTTTGTCCTGCACCCCCCGCCCGCCACTCCCTTTCCCTGCCAGCTGCTACTGACATTGAATGTCGGCACCCGGGAATGGATGCCACATGTTAGAAGGTGGTTCTGACACAATGGGCCACCTGGATTTTTTGCTTTTTGAGCACCTAATTGTTGAGCTTTTACTGTGGGGGATCCTCATAAGTTGGGACTCACCCACAGTGAACTCAGGATGTAAGAGACTGCATGAGGATTTTACTGGTGTCCCCCTGGCTTGACCAGGCCACTGCGCAGCAGCTGGAGTAAGGGACACCGGGCTGGTTACATGCAGACACATGTGTACATGCGTGTGCACACGGGTACGGGTTGTGCAGGGGAGATTCCTAGCGTGCGCAGTCCAGGAGCAGCTACAAAGTTAATGGTGTGACAGGACTTATGCAGAATTGGGTGGTGACATGGAATAGGCTTTATCCAGTGGGAAGAAACATGCCAGGGAAAGTCAGTGTGCTTTACAGTGTTTATTCCATTATTCTCTTATGGGGATAGGGAGCACATGGGCTTGTTTCACTTTCCTAAGGCCTACAGATTCCAGACACGCACTAAAGTCCACTGTAGCTGATGTGAAAAGAAGTGTTCTGCAGAGTCCAAAGTCATATTTGTACTGCTTTTGGGTCATACAGGACTGTCATATTTCTCTGAGTCAGCCATAACCAGACCCTGGCTGAGGGCTGACCTCAGCAGGATGGATTGATAACCTTTATTCCACAAGCTAAGGCCTCCTCTCCAGGAAGAGATGATGGGTGGGCCTACAGGCTCATCCATCACTAGGTGCCAGGCACCAGGCTCCACCAAGGAGGGAAGGCAGTGAGGGGGGAAGGAGTTGGGTTTCAGAAGCCATGTGGCCAGAGACACTAGACGATGCCATTTTGAACAAACCCAGAGGCTGGACAAGAAGGAAGGAGCAGGGGCAGGGAAGTGATGTGTCGCTGTTTGATAGGACCAACAGAGACTTCCTGCCATCCCCCAGTCCAGGACCAGTGCGCAGAAGCAGGGGCCTCTGCGCAGGGAGAAGAGAGGCCCAGGAGAAGAGCAGGCAAAAGGCTGGCGCAGGGAGCCAGTGAAGACCACTCCCTGCAGGATGCACCCTCTTAGAGACCCAGAGGGAGAAGGGGAGGGCTCCCAGTGGCTGGGGGATGCCACCAGGAGCAAGAGGACGCAAAAATGGGGAAGAATGGACCCCCAGGGACTGAGATATGGCTCCCAGTAGGTAGGCGACCTTTGACCCCTAAGAAGACCAACAACGAAGCACGTGGGGCTCCGCCGCGGGTCTCAGAGATGCCCCCGGGGTGGGCCAGGTACCGGGGGCTGCCCCCAAAGAGAAGTAAAGACGGGGAGCGCCGTCGCACTCCCCGTGAAGGTGCCCCTGGCCCCCACTAAAGATGGAGGCGGGGGAGTGCCGTCGCGCCCCCCGCGAAGTGGGAAGCCGGGGAGCGCCGTAGCGCTCCCCGTGAAAATGCCCACACGGGGTGCCAGGAGCCCACCCTGGCCCCCGACGAAAATGGTGATGGGGGCGTGCCGTCGCGCAACCCTGTCAGGAGGAGGAGGGTCCCGGGACCCCATCTCCGGGCCCCGAAGTGCAGAGTGGGGACAGGGGAGTGCCGTTGCACTCCCCAGCAGCCAGCATGAGCCTCGGTGTCTGCCCGCCGGAGCAGGCAGACTAGACCTGCAGCGCCGGCTCCCGCGGCTGCACGCGAGGGTGCTGGCCGGCGGGGGAGCTGGCGGGGGCAGCCAGGGGTGGGCTTCCCAGGCTGCCCTCCAACAGGAAGACCCAGAACAGGTGCCAGGGGTCCGGGTGGGACCGGGCCCCGAGAACAGGCAGAGCAGCCGGGGGTGGGCTCCCCGTGCCGCATACACTCACCTGGGGGTCATGGTGGGACCGGGTCCCCGAACGATGATTGACAAAGCGGCGAAGCGCCAGCACCACCAGCGCGGCTCTCCCCAGCACAGCGGGAGAGCCGCTCATCTATTATTCACGAAGAGGAGCACGAATCACCCCATAATGCCTTGCCAGGCATTTGGAAATCTGCCGTTTTGGTGCTCGGTGGCCCCCAGAGGAGGCGGGTCACCCTCAATTGAGAAAAGGTGCTGGGGGGAGCTGCTGGAGAAGCACAGTCTCTCCCCAGCATGAAGAGAAAAGTCATCCTAGGTGTCCTGGGAACTTGAAAGAATAACCCCTCAAGGGCTCAATCAGCATTAGAATGTGTATTTGGCTGGAACCTTTGTTTTACAGCTAGCGATGTTGTGAAAAGTGCACTAAGGAATGAAGGGCTGAGTTGGGGATGTCTGGAGAAAAGGATTTCCTGGAATCGAAGAGGTGTAATTGCACCAGTAGCTCTGAAGGTCACATGAGTAAAGTGAAGTACTGGTGGAAGGTGATGTCAGAAGCAAAGGGGGTTTATGTGAGCAGACATTCCTGCTCGGGTGTCTGGCTGTATAGGCGTAATCCTGTGATTTCACCTGTGATGCCTTTAGGGGCTGTAATTGCAATGCATTCTAAAGATCCACAAACGTGCTGAGTACTGTCATTCTAAAGTGTGCGTAATCATGGATTCTTGCTGCTGCGCTTAGGTGAAGACCCCAGACTGCTAGCCCTTAAGATATAGAGGTGCATACTTTATAGTCAGTAGGAGATGCTCAGTCAGGATCATGTGTCGCCATGGCAGGTGTACCCCTTTTTAATGCTTGTTGAGGTAATAGGGTGGGTCGCCACTGGGATGATGCCAGTGCGCAGGGCCCTTGCTCCAGGTTATGTACAACTAACTGCATTGGGGGCAAGATGATGTGCATACATGGGAGTGGTGGTACTAGACCCCACCCCCTTGCGTGAGGAGTGGAGGTGTTATGCAATGTCACAAAGTAATTCCAACAGCTTATGTATATTTGTAAATTGGTGCACAGTATTGAGTAGTGTGCGAGTTTAATAAATGTACTCTTACTTTTATAAAGCAAAGTACAGACTGGACAATCAATTATTGTGTGTTATTTCTGCACATGTACAAATGGCGATTACTAGCCCACACCACCTCCCTTGAGTAAGCCTCAGACTGCTCTGCAGCGCTACCCTCTGAGAGTCAGGCGCTACAATTGGGTGTTTGGTTCCCAGTGAAGGACAAATGTAGTCATGTTATTTGTGCAGGCCTCACAGATGCTGCCTCGTTTTCCAACACCACATAAAAGCAGAACTTTAACTCAAGGTCTGTTTAGCTCTATTAATTCATACAAATTCTTGTACTGCCAAAATCGCTTTATGTCAGGCAGCCACAAGATGACAGTAATCTTATGTGGACAAAAGAGGGCAGCTTGGAGTGCCCCTCCAGGTCACAGAATCATTTCTTCACCTTTGCATTACCATGAATAGGCCTAGGCCACTGCACACTTGCTAAATGAGTATGTTTGTTGGGCTGCTAAAAAGTCAAGATACCAATTTCATATACATTTGAGTTACTAACTGCAAGGGTACAAGCCTAAATACCTACAGATGCCCCTACCAGATCAGCCTGCCCTAAACCATAATTCACAGTTTTGTGATGTTTGACTGTCAGATCAGCAAAACCCGCAGGAAAGACTATTCGTATTTCCAAGTTGCATTCTGGCTTTATGCTCTTCAGAGAAATCTAGGCTTTGCATTGAAATAGACCACACCAAAAACTTTTGATTTTTACCCAACATTGTCATCAACAACTTGAGTGGCTGGTGAAGTGTTTGGACTGAAAACATCAGCCCCATTCCCTGCCCCCTCACTATTGGAAAGCATTTTCTCCACTGGCAGTCCAGTTCTCTTCTTGAGGAAGCAGTCTGTGACAGATGAATGTCACTGGATACTCTCTACCCCTGTCAAAGAGATGAGCCATTACTTTTTCAGAAGCACCAGTCTGTATAATGAAGGGCTGACCAAACTTAGGTGCCTTAAACACAGTGGCGTTGAATAGTCATGTTTTCTAGTCCTCAAAGGCCTTTTGACATTCAGCCATGCAAATCAGTTTTTTTAGTCACTAATTGGATGTGATATCTGTCAAGGGTGCCAGTATTGGCCAAAAAGTTCCTATAGTATCCAGGTAGTCTTTGAAAGACTCTTAACTAGTACTGGGTATAGGTACGGCCCTCTCTAACACAGAATGGGAAGATCTTCCCATTCACCGTCTGATGCCCATGGTAGACCACAGAGGGCAGCCCAACCTGATACTTGCTTATCTTGCTGTTCAGTTTTACTCCCTCTATCCTACCAACGCCTGTACCAGGTGCCTTAGGTGGTCCTTGCACAAAATGCAAAATATGGCAATGTCATCAAGATAAACTATACAGGACTCTTCTAGTTCACCAAAGGTGGGTGGAGAAACTTTACGTTCGAAAGTCATACCCTTAATCTGGTTCAAGCCCTATGGGGTTGTGAATAGTCTTCCTGGCAATAGGCATGAATGCAATCTGCCAACAGCCACTGGTCAGATCAAAGATTCTCAAGAAGCTGGCAGCATCCAGTCTGTCCACCAGTTCGTCAGCTCAAAGAATAGGGTGTATATCAGTCTTGGTCACCTCAGTGGCCAGGGACCAGCAGTCACCTTCAAAGAGTGGATCAATGGACCATTGCTTGGGCACTGATACCAATGCACTGTTCCATGGACTACTGGAATGCTCAATCACGATCACTCCCAGGTCCAACATCTTACCAATCTCTGCTTTTATGCTCTCTTGGAGCGGTCTGATACCTCATGGACCTTGCTGTTCCTTGGCAATCTATCTCCTGTGCCTATGCCAAACACACAAAGAGCTGTCAACCCTGGAGTCAGTGAGAAGAGCTGGAAAAATTATACCATTCACTCTCTACACCTTTCTTGCTGATTAGGAATCAGTTTAAGGGTAAGTTGGACCCCTTTAATAGAACCTTCCTTCTCATCACTGTGCAATAGGTCAGTGGGCGGATCACTATCCTCCTCAACACCTTTGTCATTGCCGTGATATTTATGGCAAAATCTCTCAGGAGATCTAGCTTCAGTGGTTTTGCATGGAACTCTCTTCTTGGTTCATGTGTGGCACCTACGCTCAGCAAGTACTTCACCTCAGAAGTCTTTTATACTATCTTGTATGTCCCACAGCTCTTAGCTCTCCTGGTGTCCAGTCAGGGGTGCATTGTGGTCATTCCACTCCTTCATATGCTCTGGGCTTGCATGAAGATTTTTTTTTCACCCCAGTCAGGTACTGCACCATTCATTTCCGGAGGCCAATCACATAGTCTATCATGCCCTTTTTTCTTACTAAGGTGAGTGGGCCAAGCACTGGGGGGCATATTTACAAGGGGATTGTGCCACAGGAACGTCACTTTTACTGACGTACCTGTGGCGCAATGCCCTGCTCCATATTTACAAAATGGCGGTATGGTTAGTAATTGTGCTGCTACTGTCATTGGTAGCACTGGCAGGGGCAACGGGTTATGGAAGCTGCAGTGACCTCCTGACGAGGTCAATGGCACTTATTCTTTTACATGTCAAGAACTGATGCACCCTCACTTTTTGGGCAATAAGGCCTGCCTTAGGGGTGACTCACTAGTATTTAGAAGGACGGTGTAGGCCTGTCAAAAGGATTTATTTTGAGAAGTCGAATTGGCAGGTTTAGAACTGCTTTTCCAGGCTACAGTGATAGGCCTGAAGTGGAGTTTATTGTGTAACTGCAATGGATGGCACAATGTGTGTTGCAGCCCACTGCTGACATTTGACAACCCTGTGTACACTTTGTACCATATACTAGGGACTGATATGTGAGTTAAAAGTGCCAATCAGGTGTGCACCAAGTTCATCATGTTTAATTGGAGAGCACCAGCCATAAGATGGTCAGTTCCACCACTGCCTCATCTGCTCTCCACCCTGGAAAAGAAGCAATGGGCATCACAGTGTGCGCCTTCACAAAGTCTGCACTGACCTACTCACTACCGTTCTCTGGTCTGTGCAAATCTGAGGCGTGTGATGTACCTTATGCCAATCTCTGTGTAACCCATTTTCTGAGGTTGGTGAAAACGCTATGACTTCCTAGAGCTGAAAGGTAGCTTAAATCTTTGTGATAGATTAACATAATTGAATTGAAGGACTGCCAATCGCAGTTTTCAATATATTTGTATTTTCTGTTTCTGTATTTTTGTTATTGTCTCGATCTTAATCATTGATCATGTTTTGACAAAAAAGGACCCAGAGTAGCTGAGTAAAATTAACAAGATTGGTTGATCAACTGGCATGTGTGAGGACCACAGATTGAAACAGCTGTACAAAACATATTTATATATAGTTATTTCATTTTCGAATGTTTGATAACTAGGTTGGACTTCAGCTAAATATGCAAGCATGGTATGGTATATTGTTATACTACACAAATAAGTTTAAACTCATTGCCACTGCCATAAAAGCAACCAAGCTTTGTACCTTGGCACATGTCAGAGTGATACAACTGTGATAAAAAGACAGAATATAGGATTTGACGATAAGGACACAAGATATTGCTAGTATAAGAACTTTATTTATAACATACATTTTTGTTCAATACCACTTATGAAAAAATAACATAAATATATCGTACATCTTACGGGATACAAAAATAAATAAAATCTATATTTTCACCAATAATAAAATATATCTTTTTTTCTTAGGAAAATGTCACGTTGGCCAATGACTATACTTGTGCAAGACCTTACTTATTCACAGTTTATACATAAACCAATATGAATAATAGATTGGCTGCATTTTCATACAACCTTTCTAACACCAATATATTTCACTTCTTTAGTTAATGGTTGAGAACACGGTTAGCATTTAATGAGAGAAAAAGGTGCCATCTCCAATCTCCATAAAACAGAAGCTTTGTGGATACAATGGATGCAGATAGGTTTGCAAACAATTATCAAATAATCTATTTGCACATGTACTTTCAAATTAGCTGATCGAAAAGCATAATTTACAATGGCAAAATATCGGATAGCGAGATTCCAGACTCACAATTGGGATTTTTCGCAAGGGAATTCCACCCGATTGGTTGAGTGTCTATGTCAGGAAATCTGCACCCTTTAGCGGGTTTTTGGGCTCTCTGCCGGCACTGGTTTCTAAGGCAGACTTGCTTGCACTGGTTTCTATTCCAGTGCCAGACCTGCCGACACTGGTTTCTATTCTAAGGCAGACCTGCCAGCACTGGTTTCTAAGGCAGACCTGCCGGCACTGGTTTCTAAGGCAGACCTGCCGGCACTGGTTTCTAAGGCAGACCTGCCGGCACTGGTTTCTAAGGCAGACCTGCCGGCACTGGTTTCTAAGGCAGACCTGCCGGCACTGGTTTCTAAGGCAGACCTGACGGCACTGGTTTCTAAGGCAGAACTGCCGGCACTGGTTTCTAAGGCAGACCTGCCGGCACTGGTTTCTATTCTAAGGCAGACCTGCCGGCACTGGTTTCTAAGGCAGACCTGCCGGCACTGGTTTCTAAGGCAGACCTGACGGCACTGGTTTCTAAGGCAGAACTGCCTGCACTGGTTTCTAAGGCAGACCTGCCGGCACTGGTTTCTATTCTAAGGCAGACCTGGTGGCACTGGTTTCTATTCTAAGGCAGACCTGCCTGCACTGGTTTCTAAGGCAGACCTGCCGGCACTGGTTTCTAAGGCAGACCTGCCGGCACTGGTTTCTAAGGCAGACCTGATGGCACTGGTATCTATTCTAAGGCAGACGCGCTGGCACTGGTTTCTAAGGCGGACATGCACAGTAACTTCACTGGCCTAATTTATCAGACTTCCGTTGTGGAATAGAATCATCAGAGTGATTTTGACTTGATAAACACTTGCAGGGAACTTCAACACCGAAAGTTATTTGTATTCTGGTTTATAACTATTTGAAGTGTCACAGGATAATTTAGGATGCTCAGTGTGCTGATTAATTGATTATTTGTGCATTGGTTGATATGCAGAATATTGTATGTATCACTTGTTTCCTTTTCAGTTAATATGCTTTAGTCCAGCATAACAACATCTATTGCGGCATTGGAACACACAGGTCTTCCATAGAAGCAGTAATTATAAGGTACATTCTTTCAGTGCTTAATTTGAGCCAGTGGTTTGCGGTGCTCAGCACCGGCACTTAATCATCAACACTGGCACTTTTCATGAACACTAGTTAGGGACACATTTATTTATGGGAAGATTAAGGGATTTGCCCAATATCACAGGATATTGAGCCGACTCTGAGACTCGATCCTGGTTTCCCAGCTTCAAAGTTGGCATCTCTGGCCATTACACCACATCCTCTACCCACTTTTATGGTTAGTAGCAGGTTCTGTTTTAGGCGACGCTACCAGGAGAAATGAGCAGGTGCAAGCTGTCTTCTAATTAGAGCCCCAGCACTTATTTTTTTTTACAAATTAACAACTGCATTTTTTGAGTCTGATTCCCAAAGGGCGTCTGCAATTGTGGCAGAGGCCCCACCATCGTGTGGGAGTCTCAATTTTTGGGGCGGAAATGCCGCAATGAGAATTCCCATTGTTAAGATTCCGCCACGAGTGTGTAGACTTCCCCATAACTGTGGGTCCTTCGCCACGAGTGCGGCGGCCCTTTGTGAATCAGGCCTTTTGAGTTTATCGCCTACCAAGCTAACAATACTGAGACGTTACGGTTGACTTCATAAAAAGGACATTGAGAGTAATTAAGTCACACGGGGACCAATTTAGAGTTTGGAGAACGGGTTACTCCATCACAAACGTGACTAGTATCCCGTCCGCCATATTAAAAGCACTATTCGATATAATCCGCTTGTAGTATGGCAAACGGGATATCCGTCATGTTTGTGAAGGAGTAACCTGTCCGTCGAACTCCGAGTGAGGCCCATAGTGTGCGTTCCACACATCCAGCAGTCATTGACATCTTAAATGGTACTCCAACAGCATGAGGTACTAAATTGGTCCTATGGTAAGTATTATGTGAATGTCCTCATACAAAGACAAGATCTTTTCTTTTTTTTTCTTTGACAGAAAACCATTCATGTTGTTAGGAAGTTTGGAATCCTGGGTGTTGTCTGAAGAGGTTTCAGTATCAAGTGGGTTTTCTTCTTTCTTCATCCAACTAACCTTCCCTACCACTGAGCTGAGTGTGTCTTCGCTACATGTGTTTGAATGCAAGCTCAGATCAGATTTTAGAATTATGGAATAATCTATCAGTGTCAGACCATATCAAAATACAGGTTAGTGTGTTTACTTATGTTTGACACAAAAGACTGTTCACGTGTGATGTGCAAATGCCAATAGGTCCAAATATTGAGCTGAAGAGCTTAGAGGAGGTACTGAATGGGAACAGAATTGTCCCTGAAATCTAGGATAACCATGCGCATTTAGGGGCATATTATCAAGCACCGCGTTAAAATTATCGCAGAAAACTGCCGCTAAAGCGGCGATAATGGGCTTGAGAATATGCCGCAGAGAATTCCAATAGAAGCTCATGTTGACACCAGAACATGGGCTTCTATGGGAATTCTCAAGGGAAATTTCTTGATAATATGCCCCTCAGATTCGGGAATCTAGATCTAACTGGTTCTCCTAAATGGAGGGGTGTCAGAAGGTTTGATACAGAGATACTGACATAAGTCAGTACTTACCGTCCCCATTTAAAATCCAGGGCACTAGTAATCATGCCCCTAGTAGCAAATAGAGGGTTATTTATGGGATGAAGGGTGTGGAAAGAGGTCAGCTTGTGCAGCTAATAGCGAGGTCAGCATAGGTGTGGTGTAATTTCTATTGCTACATCCGTGAACTTTCTTCCCCCAGTCGACTTTACTGCTGTCTGTGCCATATCACAGAACAGCACACGCCCACCAGGTGTGCTCTAACTTTGTCCATGTGATACAGAAGCCAACAGGGGTGTTGCAACATCCACTGCCGCGTTCTCATGTGTATCACAGCTGACGCGAGTGAATGAGGTAAATTTACTTTTGTGAAAGATGTGTTTTTATGCCAGTTATCTCCACACATTGGCAATTTCACCAAACATTTGTGAAACGTTTTCTTGCCCCAAGCAGACAGTGGGTGCCATGAAACTCGTGTTCCCTTCCTCTTTATGTTGACGTCTATTTTTATTTCTGTTGACAACTTTGATAAGCTCTTTTGAAAAAGGCTTGCCTTTCAATTTAGGTCAAATAATTGTATTTCACAATTATGAACCTTTGAGGGTCTCCACTTCTTTCATTTCATGTGAATTTTAGGGCGCCTTGTGAGTATTCCCTTTCCCTTTGTGAGCGCACTAGCCCAGGGCTAGCAACTAGAATTGACTACAATATTCAAATGATTTGCAATTTCTTCTCTCCCCCAATGAGCTACAGTGTGCTCTCTTTCTGTGGGAAACACTGCTCTTGTTGGTGGCTGACCTTGGAAAAACAAGCTGGTTCTACTGATTTCATGCTCTGCAAACAAGAATCTACCCGCAGTATTTGTCTGTTTCCCTATTGGTAGCCTTCCTGTTCCCAGACTTTACATTTCCATTGTGCTTCTCACTTGAATTTCCTTGGGCCTGCTATATTTCCTGACTTGTCCGCTTCCTGACCGAATGGCTAGCCACACTTAATTCACTCCTCCAAGAATGGATGCATTGGCTGCTAGCATTTCCCCTACTAGCCGTATCCCCCTTTGGTCTAAAGATTCCCTGTCACCTTAACGTAGAGTCAATAACCATCCTCCGCACTAAATCATTTAACTCACTTGCCCAACGAAAGCTCACCGTGCCCTTCCTCAACTATTGACGCAAAAAACACAGGAACCCCCATTATTGAGCCTGACCTGCCCAACCTAACGCAGATTTCTACCATGGTCATAACATCTGTGGCCAAGACATCCATGCAGGAAATAGGATCATTGGAAAGGATTGCAGTGATGTACCTAGGAGAGAACAACTTTTGTTGGTGTTGACACTGTTTTAGAAACAGACATAAATAGCTTCTTCCAAATAATTTGAACCTTTTGTGCTTCTGCTATTGGCACCAAAATTGATATCATTATCCTGCAAACAATAAAACATTGTGCAATAAATTACGTGGAACACTCCTCACCAATTATCATAGGCTTGACATACCAAATGCATAACCATCACGCAGAGTCAAGAGGTATCTAACAACTGCAGTGTTCCAAGGCATGCATTGTCTTCAGCCATTGTTTCTACATATGATTTCCAAAGCAGGAAACAGGGTGGTATGAGCAGTACATGCAAATTTACTTCAAGAGAAAGTGGAATTCTGATTTGTATTGCCATGCATTCATGTTGGCATTCAGGCCATAGGCTGTGGATCCAGAACGGTTGTGTTCTTGCACAGACGCAACATGTTCGGGAGGTTTACCACCTCCTTATTGGTGGCAGTTGTAAAACATATGTGACAACGACAAAATAGTTGCTGGAAGAACACACAACATGTGTCTAACCAAATCAAGCATTTCAATGGAATGTACGAACAATCACAGAGCGCAGGCCTGTACAACAACCCATGCCGTGCCATGCCAGAAGACATTTGATGAAACTGAAATGTCACTAGACATATTTTCTAGGCTACTTCAGTCAATTAAAACACGTCATCAAGATGGCTGAGGAAGCTCTCTGCAATTAGAAGAGATACAGTTAGGCAACAGTTTGTCCCAAATGGAAGGTGGAAGTGTCCGACTAACTGATGTACCTAACTGAACACTGGCCCCAATGAAGGGAGTCCTCCACATCATCAGTCATCTCATCAAATCACTAAGTAAAAATAATTCCCTCAGCCCCATCTTAAAAGATCTGCACTGGCTTTCCCTCCCCTTCTTAGTGATCTTCAAATCCCAAACATTGCATGCAAAGCTGTAACAACCAATGCACAGCTGTGACAGGCAGAACAAGCCTTTCATTAATGGATGCTGTCCTAAAGCAAGTAGGCAATATATTGCTCCTCTCAAAGTAAAGAAGTTAAAACAAGTCAAAAATTAGGTGACAACCCGCCATCACTGGTTTTCAACTCCAACTCACAACAGGCGTGTCCCATTGCTCCTGTATTTCTGAAATTAACTGAAATCTCTCCTGTTTGTGGACTAACCCATCCTCCATTGTTAATGGAAGGGTTGGTCTATCACAGATCTTCGGACACATTTTTGTCCATACATGCAGGATAGGTGTATGTCAAGCACAGACCATTCCCAATAGAATTTGAGTGTCTTCATTGGATACCACCTCTTCCTTCCTGCCTAATACTTTCCATGAGCAACTTATTGAGGCAAAATTCAGTTTGTGAGAGGAAGAGACATTCCCTCAAGGATTGCAGTTGTTCCGTTGCTGCTGAGGGCGGCTTCCAAAGCACTTGCCTGCCAGTAGGTATATGCATGGATTAAGGCAACTGTTAGCACTGGCAAGGGGCCGGGTCACTTTATATGCGATATTCATTGCATTCTGGGCTTCACAGTCAAGGTCCAGCTTCCGAAAGGAATAATATAAAGTCTGGGTGATGTGAAAAGGTAAGAAACACACAATGAAAACACCTGAGACAATAACTATCATTTTGATGGATTTATTCCTGTAATCAGAGGTCTGTGAGGTTGCTGCTGAAGGCTGCATCAGGGTTCTCACTATTAGGCAGTAGCACACAATGATAATGGTGAAGGGGACACAAAACAACACAGCCATTTTCACAGCACTGTAAATGATGAACTGATCAAACAGGTCAATACTGGAGGTGTCGTGGCAGACAATATTGTCACCATTGGTGCTTGTGGTCACAAAGTACAGAATGGGACACTGGGACCCAATGATGATCACCCAGACGCAGAGGCAAGCAATTTTTGCATAGCGGACCTTCCGCCACGGCAGAGACTCCATGGGGTAGCAGATGCCAAAGAAGCGATGGATGCTGATGCAAAAAAGGATGAAGATGCTGCAGTACAGGTTGGTGTAGAATGAGAAACGTACGAGTTTGCACAACACCTTGCCGAATGGCCAATGATTCTCCTTCGAGTAGTAGTAGGTCAGGAGTGGTAGAGAGACAACATAAAGCATGTCCGATATTGCCAGATTGAACATGTACATAGTGGATGCGTTCCATGGTCTCATCCTAAAGACAAAGATATAGAGTGCAGCGCAGTTGAGTACCAGGCCAAGAATGAACACAATGCCATAGGATATGGGAATGAGAAGGTATTTGAAGTCCTCATTGTATATGCATTTGTATGGAATGAGATCAGGTTCATCATCAGTTGTCCAGTTTCCTGTGGTCGCAAGGCTTGTACTCCATTGGTAGGAAGTTGTAACATTTTCCATAGGCTGAAAAGAAAAACCAACATAACGTTATTTCTCTATATTGCATGGTATTGTATGAGTATCAAGCTCACAGTGGTACTCACTTGACGCTCTTTCAACAAATGAAGCTTGCATTATTGTAAATTGAAAAAAAAGGCAACCATTGTACGCATTTCTTCAGCAGTGTTTCAAAAACAGCTTTTGTTGGATACATTTTGTCTATTTCATTGAGTATAGACATTCCATTGAGTATAGACATTCCATTGAGTATAGACATTCCATCCAGTAACAGATGGTTCAGCTGACTATGCTAGCTACCTAATGAAGAACTGCTTTTCTCCAGATACACTAGTATTCATTCTGTTGTCCTGCAAAATCAAAGCAAAGACCTGA
Source organism: Triturus cristatus (assembly GCF_964204655.1). Classification (NCBI taxonomy): domain Eukaryota; kingdom Metazoa; phylum Chordata; class Amphibia; order Caudata; family Salamandridae; genus Triturus; species Triturus cristatus. The sequence continues at coordinate 1,472,256,825 of NC_140591.1, read as the reverse complement.
CAAATATACTCTTAGACAATTTGCGGAAAGTGCGACTCTCCCCAAAATATTCCAGGAGTCTTATTTACTATTCTAACTCTAATTCTGACTGCGCGTGGTTGACTGTTTTGGAAGAGCTCCCTCTACTGGTTCTCTTTCGCTTCCGGAGCAGAGAGGCGGGCGGCAGTGTACGGCAGTGAGCGGCAGCAGCCGGTGAATTGTGTGGGCCGGCGATCTGTGTGTGCCGGTAATTCGCTGGTAATCCGCTGGTGACCTGCGCAAGTCGCGCAGAGTGAGCCACGGAGCCGGTGGGCTGTGGGCTGCCTTGCCTCGTCTCGCCTCGCTTTGCCTGCCTGCCTTGCTGGCGCGTTGGTGCCGCGAGACATTCTGACCCCGACCCTCGGCCCTGGGAGGTTGTGAAGGAGGTTGTGGAAAAGCGCCGGCGTCAGCGCTCTGGGCTCTGCGCCCTGCTTGTGCCCTGCTCCCGGAGCAGAGCGAAGGTTGTGGAGCTCGTGAAAAAAGCGCCGGTGTCAGCGCTCTGTGTTCTGTGCTCTGCATTCTGTGCTTGGAGCAGAGCAAAGTGGAGCAGAGTGGAGCAAGGACTGGTGAGAGGACTGCACTCTGTGCTTGGAGCCGAGCAAAGAGGAGCAAAGTGGAGCAGAGTGGAGCGAGGACTGGTGAGAGGACTGCGCAGCGGCTGTGAGCAAAGAGTGCTCGGAGTGGAGAGGAGTGGACTGGTGAGAGGATTGAGTAGTGGCAGCGAGCAAACAGTGAGTAAGAGCACTGCAGAGAACACTGCAAAACGTTGTAAATACAGTGAACTCTGCATAACACTGAATAACAGACGCCCCCCCCCCAGACTGACCCTCCCCCTCCCTCTACAGAGGTGAGGTGAGGCGAGGTGATTGGGCGATTGCTAGGGGGTTTTGACTAAGGGGGGGTATTTAGTGCGACAGAACGCAGTGGGAGAAGCGGTGGGAGCAGCGAAAGAACCTGCCTAATTACACACAGAAGGGTGCCAGTACCGAAGTTACACTAACTGGCACGGTAGATCTGAGGAAATTGGTCCAACAATTGCAGCGTTGTACCAACACTAATCCCACCACCTATTGCAACTGAATAAAGGTCACCAGCGGCGCGGTAGATCTGTGAAAATTGGTCTAGCAATCGCAGTCTTACCCCAATACTAAATTCCATCCCCTATTGCAACTACATAAAGGATACCAGTGGCGCCCTTAAGGGGAAACAAGCCAACAACGCAATTTTGCAATAAAGAAATATGCGATCTGGGAAAGTTCGGCAGGTGAACATAGGTAAAAACAAAAACAATTAAGTAAGATAAAAAACGTTATAGAGCAAGGGCCAGAAACAAGTACAAAAAGCAAGGCCCATAGACAGAGAGAGAGACTGGTCTCGGCACCAACGCCGGAAACAATATCCCTTAGTCCGGGTAATAAAACCGGGATCCAGAAATTTTTCTTTCTAAAGGACCCAATGGCCGCCATTTACGCACCAACTACAGAGACAGCCCGCTTGCCATGCCCCATAGAACCAGCAAAAAGGGCGAACAAAGGTTATGATAATTCAGGAACAGTCGAGCAACAGCAAAAGTGTGCACGTACACCCAGTAAAACAAGTCCCCCTTCCACACAGCGACAGTTAAGTACCCCCAGCACACAAAAAACAACTCCCGACATACAGAAACCAACCATGGAAGCGCAAGCAAATAGACTGGTTACAGCAATAGCACAGATAAATTGCATTACCACGTCAATAAATCAAACACCAGGGAGAGGCTCAAAGGAGCACAACAAAGAGTACCTGGAGGAAACAAAAAATAAATCAGATGATCAGGAAACGCAACAGGACGATGCCTGGGCAAGCTCATTCTCAATATCAAATGATGCTAACATGTTGCAAATATTAGAAACTAACACCCAAACCCAGGTATCCCTGAACGAGGTAATTGAAGGGAATATCGCATTACCGTGTAAAGAGAAGGGAGTATCGGGAAGAGCAGGAATGCTGGTATCTACCCCATCAGATCCAAAGAAAAGACCCACATATAAGTGCACAGGAAGAAGGAAGTTTGTAATTGGGAAAAAAGCAACTACATTTTTCATCACCAATTACAATTGCATCAGTCAGCAGGATTGACAAACCGGTGAAAACACAGGAGGAAGGAAGCTTTCCGATGAATATAAATCAATTAAACTTTTCATCCCCGATAACAATTTCATCTGCAAGCAGGAGTGATTACAAGTCTAAGGATATTGGAAATTCCCTTGATGAACTGCATACGACCCCATGGAGTAATACTCTATTAAGCACACTGGAACAAGCAATCAGGGTTCTGAACTTTCAGTCAGATAAAATGGAAGTCCAGATAGACCTCATAAATCTAATAGCTGGTCATATTGCAGGCATAAATACAAAGCTGGATTCAATTACTTCCCTGGTAAAGCGCAGGGGATCCCCAGAACTACAGCCAAACAATCGCAACCAGGAGTTCAACTGCAGTTGTGGTAAAATAATAGATAAATTGGCAAAATTGCCTGAAATATTAAGTGATATCCTAGGGGCAGTGCAATTAGCAACAAATCACAAACAAAAAGGAGCAATTCTAAGAGATGAAGAGGGAAAGGACGAGTTCATAGGAAAGTACACATCCAAGGGGATACAAGTTACTGACAACAGAACAAGTGGAAACAGAGGAATCTGAAATAAGGGACCAGCAATTCGAAGTTACACAGAGCTCTACTGATACCTCAAAAACTATAAAACTTACAAAAAGACAACGAAAACGTGCTAGAAAGGGTAGGGAAAAATATAATATTCAATCAACCACAAAAGTAGGGAACATTTTTCCTATTTTCACAAATCAAAAAACACAAAAGAAAGAAAATAAAGCATTGATAATAGGTATAACGGAAGATCCAATATTGGGTGCAGACCAACTAAATTATACAACGGATTGTAACTGACTAAACACAAAGCAAAATGCACCAAGAATTCTGGCCGAGACTTCCAAAGAGAATACAAAGCAGACGCTGCACATAACATCTAACTGTCGGTCGACTGCAGTATCCGCACCAACCCCCGGAAGTTTAAAAAGGCAATTAGACCAGACCCAATACACTGAAAAGGGAGAAGGGGCGGAAAAAACATGGCAGGACCCAACAAAAACTAGACCTAATGAGTAAGGAGGTTCAGAAAATGGATCAAAAGTTGACAGCAGGGAAAAGGAGGACAAAACAAGACAACCAAAACAAATCCCATATACTGAAAAGAGAGAAGGGGCCGAAAATACACCGCAAGCTCAGTCTAGGATTACAACCGAGGATAAGAGAGGCACCAAACCAGAGAATGGACGGCAAACAGTTTGGAGGGAAAAGGGTGCAAAAAAACGAGAACAATCGGAAAGAAGGGAAATAACACCAGGCAACAAGGCGAACGAGATAACAGATAATAAAGAACATAGTAGCCAAAATTCAATCAAGATCACAATAAATAGAAAAGGAAGATCATGCAAGTTGCAATTTATCGACAAGCACAGCGAGCCAAAAGGGCCTGCAATACAAAAAGAAGCTGGAAAATTGGAGCAAGGGATAAAAGAAGTAAAAAATCCCGTAACTTTGCAGGAACAGTTCAGCATAGAACAAGAAAGACAGATTGATAAGGAAATTGCGTATGCCAAAAATATACTGGCAGGAATAGAGGAAAGTTCGGGAAGTGTCAGCTGCTCTGAAAATAACCAGAGGGAGAACACCTCCAAGTTGACATTTGTACCAGAATATTGTACAAAAGGAAGGCAAGACACACTAAACAGAGGGAATATTTTAAGGTTGTTCAAAGAAATTCCTGAACTAAACGGAATAACTTCGCAAGATCTTTTAGCCGTGGAATTTAAGAATTCCCCGGAAAACGAAGACATTGAAGAGACTTTGACTACCTGGTCCTCAAAGGATCTAGTCGACAGGATATATGCTACCAGAACGACTTTCGAACTCTGGGGAATCATACTGCGGCCGCACAAACATCCAAGGTATCCTTACCGCCTCTTAATAAACCAGAGGATTCAAAAATTGGAAGACGCATCTGCGAAAAAGGAAAAAACATGCTTACACGGCACACGATCCACCACGCCTCCGGGGCCAACAATTTTAAAAGAGGGTAAAGAAACCGGCAGGCAGCTAAATTACCACACAGCCGACGGCACCGACTGGTCTTGGGTGCCAAAAGCATTAAGCAACACGCGTACCTAATGAACAGTTAAAGTCCCCAACGACTGACGAAAGGTGTGGGCAGATTGTTCAGGCTAAAGAGCAGGGCCGAGAGTTGAAGGATGAAATTCAGAACACGATAAAGATCTGTTCATGGAACGTCCACGGATTTAAAAACATGGGTCATGACCATGAAACTCTGTCCTTCCTCGAACAACAAGATATAATACTCCTTCAAGAAACGTGGATAATGAAACCCACTGCAATATCTGGTTACATTGAACATCACATCCTAGCAGAAAAATTTGCAAGGTTTGGTCACCCGAGGGGAGGCTTATCAACATACATAACACACAAACACGGTTGGCAAACAGAAGAGTTAGATGCCGGGGCAAACTGGCTCCAAGTTACAAAAGTTACTGGAAAGCGAAACTCAAGTAAAATGGACTGGCAACTAATTTTAGTCAACGTATATGTTCATCCCGAAAAAATAAATCAGAAGGAAAAATTTACAATACTAATTAATCTGATAATTGCATTGAAAAAGTCGCACGAATTCTGCCCTCTGATCATTTGAGGAGATTTTAATTATAACCTACTAAAACAAAATAAAATAAGGAGGCAGGATGATTGGGGACATCAAATCATAACGCGAGGGTTAGAAAGGTACGGCCTGTCAATCCTGAATGGTAACACCGCAGGGGATAGACCCTCAGCCATAACGTACTCCAACGGAAAAAGTTGATCTACAATAGATTTCACCATCATCAGCATTAACCTAGTCCCAAGAATAGACTCATTTCAAATCCTCACACGTATAGAAAGTGACCATCACCCGCAAATTACAAAGCTCAATATTAAGCTAGCCCGGGGGGCGCAAAAAATAAACACGCTGAGACAACATGTAGAAAAGTTTAACTTGAGGAAACTAAAATGGCAAGGTACAAATATGGCGAACATAATGGATACCCTCAAAGAACATATAAATAGGGCCGCGGAGAGAAGAAAATCGAATAAGAACTTGGGAAAATCTATGCCTCTTCCTTACCCGAAGTTTTCTGGCCACTAAAAGAAACACAAAAAGAATAGACACCAGACAGGATCCATGGTTTAACCTCTCTTTACGAGATGAAAAGAGAAAGATGGCAAAAGAGGCACAAATTCAAGCCATGGCGGCCAAAACGGGTAAGAAAAGAGACAAGAATAAATTAAAGGAGCTACAGAAGAATTATAAGAAAATGCTGAGCGAAGCTAAGACAGAATATAAAGAAAAAATCTGGACACAGCTACTGTGGGCAAGCACTTTGCCAAACAGCAGGGAATTCTGGGGCATTATAAATAACATGACCAAGGGTAGAAAATTACAACAAGAAGCGGGAATTGGTGAAAAAACCTGGATGGAGCACGTACATAATAAGTACAGCAGTGCGAGGAATGATAAGCACGCAATGGCAAAACCACTAAAGGACCTAAAACCGGTAGTAGTAGAATATACTGGTCAAGCAGAAAGTAACAACGACCAAAATTTCCTAATTGATAATAAACAATTGAGAGGAATAATAAGAGAGTTGAAAACGGAGGGGGCGGCAGGCCCGAATGGATTGCCCAACGCACTATTCAAACACGCGCCAGACTTTTGGGCTGATTACCTCGCGCCATTATTTAATCTGATCTACAGTGAGAACAACATCCTCAAATCCTGGAAAGGGAATATCATTCACCCAATATTTAAACAGGGAGACCATAATAAACCAGAAAACTACAGACTGATATCATTGATTGATGTTGAGGCCAAACTATACGGATCATGCCTATTACTTCACCTTCAAGAGTGGATGGACGAGACAAGCATAATTCCAAAGTTTCAAACTGGTTTTAGACAAGGGATGGGTACCTTGAAAAATCTGTCCACGCTAGCACTCCTAACCGAAAAGGCAAGAAAAATGAAAACTTGGTTATTTGCATGTTTTGTCGATTTGAAAGCCGCATTCGACAAAGTAAGCAGAAATCGCCACTGGGAAAAATTAAGGGCATGGGGGCTGCCGAGCAAATTACTGTATGCAATAATAGCCCTGTACAGCGAAACCTGGGCTAGAGTGAAACTAGGCGATGGACTTAACACTACCAGCAGTATCTGCACAGAGCAAGGGCTAAAACAAGGCTGTGTCCTTGCCCGAGTCTATTTAATTTATTAATGTCAGATATTAGTAAACATATGCAATCAGCCAACTGCCATCTGCCAAACCTAGTCAAGGAGCCAATACCCTTCCTACAGTACGCAGACGATATTGTGGTACTGAGCCAAAGCCCTATTGGGCTACAAAGAGCGATTAACAACTTAGTCATCCATCTGGTCAGAGACAGCTTGGAAATAAATAAAGACAAAACCAAGGTTGTACGTCTTGTTGACCCAAAAAAAAACAAGTTCAAATGGTACTTGAAAGGGACTCCAATAGAAGAACAAGTGGCCTACAAATATCTTGGTTTAAAACTAGGGGGAAGCTCAACACACAAAGAACATAAAATGGACTTAAAGGCAAAAGCACAATCGTTAATCTTTGCGTATAGACTCTTGAATAAAAAAATGGGCTGTCCGAGTTATGCACATCTTCTAAAAGTGATGGCAGCACAAATTGTACCGACATTGTCATATGTCCTAGTAGTTTGGTGCGGCAAAGAGGCGGAACTGCTAAACGATCTCCAGACAAAGGTCTATAAAGCTGTTTTTAACTTACCAAAGTCCGCCGCTCCAGCTCAGGTCCGGCTGGAGTTCGGCCTTCAGAATCAGAAACTTCGGAGTATGAGTGGCTTTGTGAAACTATGCCACAAATTCCGCGCATCTGAGCCGGGGCCATTTAACAACACTTGCTGGGAAGAAATCAAAATCCAGATAGACCAAGACATTACACATTCATGGGGAGCATACCTGAGAAAATCATTAGCGGAACTTGATATACAAACAACATGGGACAGCCAGTTAGAGCGGGTAGCTTTTGGTAAATTGGTAAATAAAACATCAAAGATGAAGTCTTTCCTGGAAGACAAAATAACAACTTCGAAACGCAGACATGGGTGGACCGTGATTAACTCTTACATATCAACTAAACCTCAGGCATACTTATTAACACATTTCAGTACTGAGCTAAAAAAGAGTTTCATACAATACCGCTTGGGCATGCACGATTCGGAAGATCTACAACCGTCCTGGCAAAGCAATCATCAAGCTGCACACTGTCGACTATGCGGCTTCTGTAACGAAACACTAATACACCTGCTGTGCGCTTGCCCAGCAGTTAAGGATATAAGGAGGAGGTTTTTAAAATCAATTTTTAACGAATTGAATATTCGCACTTGCAGGCAAGCAGTGATACGTTGGCTGGAAGGATCCTCAATTATTCTGGCATGCCGGGGTTGTTAAATACCTAGCAAAAGTAAGGAAACTTTTAAGGCAAGCCGATTTAGAGGCCATGAATAAACCATGATCACGGACGGCAGGGGCGTCGCGTACATGGCTTACTAGCCCAAACAGCAAGTAAAAAAATCAATAAACAAATAAAATAAAAAAATAAAAAAGATACACTAGATAGAATGACGGGAACAAACATAGAAAAATGGTCAAGTTTGGAATTTAAAATGGACACTATATCTTGAACAGGAACTAGCTGAAAGAAATTGCGCAACTCTGAAAGTTTTTAATAGAAGCCGCACAGATCGTTTTAAATTGTTAGATAACATTCTATGTGTATTATAATGTTATTCAGATTTTTAAATCTTGGTAACTATGACACTAAAAAGTAGTATTCAATGGAAGATTACGTTTATATATATATATATATATATATATATATATATATATATATATATATATATTCACTTAAAAAACCATAAGTTTCACACATGTTATAGTTAGCTGGACATTTCACTCGTAAAAAACCAATGAAATTCCCCCGTTATAGTTACTGCAGGCAACTATAACTCACGCGACCGCAATCCTCTGCTGATGACGTCAGATATTACATCACTGTATTTAGACACTTATTTACCCATGTCTTCTTCCATTAATCTTTAGCTATACATATATTACAAATATTTATTTTTCAGAAAGACACATATGTCATCAGTGATCAGCAGAGGATTGCGGTTGCGTGAGTTATAGTTGCCTGCAGTAACTATAACGGGGGAATTTCATTGGTTTTTTACAAGTGAAATGTCCAGCTAACTATAACATGTGTGAAACCTATGGTTTTTTAAGTGAATTTGCAAGGTTCTTTAAATGCTAATTCGTAACTATAACGTGTGTGAAACCTATGGTTTTTTCAGTGAATTTGTACGGTTTTTTAAATGCTAAGTTATGTTTTTATTTTATTTTTCAGGTTTTACACCGTGCGCGCACCGTGCGCGCACTGTGGGCACTCGGTGCGCTTCGCGCACCGAGCACCCACGGTTCGCAGTGCGCGCAGGGTGCGCGCACCTCGCGATTTAAAAAAAAAAAAAGAATTGTTTTTTCTCCCTTGGGGGTCCTTCTGTGACCCCCTGACCAAGGCTAGGGGGTCAGGAACTGTCCACTCTGCCCCCTTTTCACGTTCTCCACCTTTGTTTTTCACCCCCTCAGACTGCGAGAGACAAAATGGCGGCCGACACTTCCTGGTTTCGACCGATTCGAATGTTTACCGACATCTAACAACCAATCAGAATTGCGCTCGCGCACGGCAGGGTGCGCGCACAGTGCGCGCACGGTGCGCACGTATAGATATTGATATGCTTTTAAATGCTATTTTCTCAGGAAATACTGAACAGATTTACACCAGACCTGCAAAAGGCACTTCCTTGACCTTATGGCTACCTCTCTGCCAAATTCCACGTAATTCTGTTTATCCGTTCGGGCTGTAGCTGCGACTAAAGGTCCTATGGAAAAATGCATGGGGAAAACGCATTTTGGGACCCCCCCTTTTTCTCGGCGCCCGCTTGACGAATCACCCCGAGACTTTCAGGGTAGGAGCTGAACGGAGCGCCCCATTAGTTTTGAAAATTTCGCGAGGATTCGTCAACCGGCGCCAAAGTTATTCAAAATAGAATTTTGAGATTTCCTATGGAAACTAGGTTGTAACTATAACTATCTACTGGCGTCCGCCAGTAGATAATATATATATATATATATATATATATATATATATATATATATATGTATATATATATATATTCAAAAGAAGCATCAAGTGTTCCCCTGTTAACGGAGCTCCTGGCCCTTCAGGGTGGCCTCACAAGATGGGCACAGGGAAGCCCATTAACACCTTCCTGGCAAACAAACAAGGTGAGGCCCATGTAGTTGTAACTCGCTTTATTTCCAAAGTTTCAAAGCGCCTGCTTCCATATGTCTAACGTTTCGGCTCCTGCCTTGTTCACAGACTGGATCACAAGCGCCCAGGTGCGCTCGAGCCTAATTAATTACGATGCGTCACGTGACTGCAGTTATGAACTACTGCTCCCAAAGTGCATTGTGCAGGTTAAACAATACAAGACAACAGTTCCATCTTTTAGCACAATCACGATTTCAGAGTGGAATTTTCGTTTTAAACAGTCAGGTGAGAGTATTATTATCGCTGCTCATATTTGATAATTTTGACTCTTGAAAAGCCGTTTACATACTGCAAGATCATGACAGGATGTCCCCCTGTCTGAATCCCTTCCACGCGCCAACCTTTTTGCTGTCGTAGCATTCCTTCGTAGGTTAGGAGGCGCGAGTGAACCTAGCTCCGTATTAACATTCAAAAGAAGCATCAAGCGTTCCCCTGTTAACGGAGCTCCTGGCCCTTCAGGGTGGCCTCACAAGATGGGCACAGGGAAGCCCATTAACACCTTCCTGGCAAACAAACAAGGTGAGGCCCATGTAGTTGTAACTCGCTTTATTTCCAAAGTTTCAAAGCGCCTGCTTCCATATGTCTAACGTTTCGGCTCCTGCCTTGTTCACAGACTGGATCACAAGCGCCCAGGTGCGCTCGAGCCTAATTAATTACGATGCGTCACGTGACTGCAGTTATGAACTACTGCTCCCAAAGTGCATTGTGCAGGTTAAACAATACAAGACAACAGTTCCATCTTTTTGCACAATCACGATTTCAGAGTGGAATTTTCGTTTTAAACAGTCAGGTGAGAGTATTATTATCGCTGCTCATATTTGATAATTTTGACTCTGGAAAAGCCGTTTACATACTGCAAGATCATGACAGGATGTCCCCCTGTCTGAATCCCTTCCACGCGCCAACCTTTTTGCTGTCGTAGCATTCCTTCGTAGGTTAGGAGGCGCGAGTGAACCTAGCTCCGTATTAACATTCAAAAGAAGCATCAAGCGTTCCCCTGTTAACGGAGCTCCTGGCCCTTCAGGGTGGCCTCACAAGATGGGCACAGGGAAGCCCATTAACACCTTCCTGGCAAACAAACAAGGTGAGGCCCATGTAGTTGTAACTCGCTTTATTTCCAAAGTTTCAAAGCGCCTGCTTCCATATGTCTAACGTTTCGGCTCCTGCCTTGTTCACAGACTGGATCACAAGCGCCCAGGTGCGCTCGAGCCTAATTAATTACGATGCGTCACGTGACTGCAGTTATGAACTACTGCTCCCAAAGTGCATTGTGCAGGTTAAACAATACAAGACAACAGTTCCATCTTTTTGCACAATCACGATTTCAGAGTGGAATTTTCGTTTTAAACAGTCAGGTGAGAGTATTATTATCGCTGCTCATATTTGATAATTTTGACTCTGGAAAAGCCGTTTACATACTGCAAGATCATGACAGGATGTCCCCCTGTCTGAATCCCTTCCACGCGCCAACCTTTTTGCTGTCGTAGCATTCCTTCGTAGGTTAGGAGGCGCGAGTGAACCTAGCTCCGTATTAACATTCAAAAGAAGCATCAAGCGTTCCCCTGTTAACGGAGCTCCTGGCCCTTCAGGGTGGCCTCACAAGATGGGCACAGGGAAGCCCATTAACACCTTCCTGGCAAACAAACAAGGTGAGGCCCATGTAGTTGTAACTCGCTTTATTTCCAAAGTTTCAAAGCGCCTGCTTCCATATGTCTAACGTTTCGGCTCCTGCCTTGTTCACAGACTGGATCACAAGCGCCCAGGTGCGCTCGAGCCTAATTAATTACGATGCGTCACGTGACTGCAGTTATGAACTACTGCTCCCAAAGTGCATTGTGCAGGTTAAACAATACAAGACAACAGTTCCATCTTTTTGCACAATCACGATTTCAGAGTGGAATTTTCGTTTTAAACAGTCAGGTGAGAGTATTATTATCGCTGCTCATATTTGATAATTTTGACTCTGGAAAAGCCGTTTACATACTGCAAGATCATGACAGGATGTCCCCCTGTCTGAATCCCTTCCACGCGCCAACCTTTTTGCTGTCGTAGCATTCCTTTGTAGGTTAGGAGGCGCGAGTGAACCTAGCTCCGTATTAACATTCAAAAGAAGCATCAAGCGTTCCCCTGTTAACGGAGCTAAATTCTAATTCGTAACTATAACGTGTGTGAAACCTATGGTTTTTTCAGTGAATTTGTACTGTTTTTTAAATACTAAGTTATGTTTTTATTTTATTTTTCAGGTTTTACACCGTGCGCGCACCGTGCGTGCACTGTGGGCACTCGGTGCCGAGCACCCACGGTTCGCCGTGCGTGCAGGGTGCGCGCACCTCGCGATTTAAAAAAAAAAAAGAATTGTTTTTTTCTCCCTTGGGGGTCCTTCTGTGACCCCCTGACCAAGGCTAGGGGGTCAGGAACTGTCCACTCTGCCCCCTTTTCACGTTCTCCACCTTTGTTTTTCACCCCCTCAGACTGCGAGAGACAAAATGGCGGCCGACACTTCCTGGTTTCGACCGATTCAAATGTTTACCGACATCTAACAACCAATCAGAATTGCGCTCGCGCACGGCAGGGTGCGCGCACAGTGCGCGCACGGTGCGCACGTATAGATATTGACATGCTTTTAAATGCTATTTTCTCAGGAAATACTGAACAGATTTACACCAGACCTGCAAAAGGCACTTCCTTGACCTTATGGCTACCTCTCTGCCAAATTCCACGTAATTCTGTTCAGCCGTTCGGGCTGTAGCTGCGACTAAAGGTCCTATGGAAAAATGCATGGGGAAAACGCATTTTGGGACCCCCCCTTTTTCTCGGCGCCCGCTTGACGAATCACCCCGAGACTTTCAGGGTAGGAGCTGAACGGAGCGCCCCATTATTTTTGAAAATTTCGCGAGGATTCGTCAACCGGCGCCAAAGTTATTCAAAATAGAATTTTGAGATTTCCTATGGAAACTAGGTTGTAACTATAACTATCTACTGGCGACCGCCAGTAGATAATATATATATATATATATATATATATATATATATATATATATATATATATATATATATATATATATTTAAATGTACATTGTAACGATTTTAAGTAATCATATACAATAAACTATTTGACTATTCTAACTCTTGTCCTGGAATATTCTGGAAAAAGTTACACATTTCACATGTATTTTTTTTACGAAGGGTCGAAAAACACGTTTTGCATTGCAGAAGGTGCTGCTGCCCAGAGCGAACCACTAAAGGCAAAAAGCTGGGAATACCCACATATACAGAGACGAGAAAGTGTAGTCACACAGCTCATTGAGTCATTTAAACATGGCACGGTTGCCCATGTTTTAATTCCTCTCTGTCATAGTTTATATTTTTTAATCCTGGCCAGGGGACGCCTGAATAAAACTAACTGTGTGCCTCTAAACTAGTTTCAGCTCACATTTGTCTGATCCCTTTTCACTTCCTTCACCACACTCATTTCACTTAAGGTATTTATTATACCTCTTTTAAACAAACAAAACATCCCTGAGCTCCTCCCTCTCAGTGAGGGGGTGTTGCCCGCATTATGACTAGGTTCATAGTGCGAGGAGGTTGCCCTATGATGAAGCATGCCACCTTCAGGTGGGTGAGGGAAACTGTCCTGTAAAAGGCACACTCCACTAGCATTGGCATTCTTCTTTTGTTCTAGGCCCAGGGTCCCTCTGTGTGTTTGATTCTGATCTAAGTTAGATATTTGGCCTCAACTTAGACCAAGAGTCTAACATTAGTAGTAGTGGAGTTAGACTTTTGGTCTAAGTTAGACTTTTGGTCTAAACTTCGACCAAAATTCTAACTTAACTAGTAGTAAAGTTAGACTTTAGGTCTAAACTTAGATTTCAGGTCTAAATTTAGACTTTTGGTCTAAGTTTACCATTGTGAATCAGCCCCCAAGAGTCTGGGGAAATAGTCTTTGAGGGGTCCCATTTTGTTTGAAGTTTTGAGACCAAGTTAGTGGATTTTGGTTTTAAGAGGTAAAAGAAATTAGACCATTGGTGGACAGATGTATTGAAGGTCGGTATGGTTTTGAAGAGGGAGGGATCTCCAGCTGGGGGCTTGGTCTTGGATAAGTTTAAGAAAGTCGTAAAGGCCTAGGTCTAATGGGTTGAAGTGAAGTCGTAGTTCACTGAATGAGAGAGGTGTCTGCGGTGAGCCAAGGTTTTTCACTAATTGAATGCGCCTGGATGCCCAATGTGTTCAGAAAACTGGTTCCCCATGAATTTTGACTATAGGATTGTTCCAAAGAGAAATCTCGTGTCCAGAACATCAATTGCCACAATATTGTGATGGTAAGTATGTTTAATATTCTTAACTCCACATCTATGTACATACCTAGTTACCTGTATATAGTTCACAGTGGCACGCCACTGTGCAGTTCACCCGCACTTTCCATTGCAAAGGCATTTTTGATACCCTTATTACTTTTGAACCTATGGACCTATCGGTATAGAAGATGAGAACTATTGCCTAGTGGCATGGCGCATATTAATGCTTCATTCTCCCTATAGTGGAGGTTTCTGTGTCATTATTGCCAAGGGTGATTTTCACCACAGAATAAGACGCACTTAGACCCCGTTATCAGTTTCCAATGGAACTAGTAACTGGCCCTGCATCCAGCCCCAACCCCAAGGGCAGCCAAACCCATGCTACGCATTAACTTCATCTGTTTGCACTAAGCCACCTCAGACATTCAGATCCACCACTCTCATACGACTCCTGTAGGAGGCAGTGCAGCCCCTGCACTCCAGTCGGACTTCCCCTGGAGTTCAGAGGCACTCGCTGGGATCGCAGAAACCCCCTAATTCTTTTTTTCGAAATTTGGCCCCAGTGGGAGTCCATTGGGATGCACCCACTGGGTCTAGGGGGTCAAGATTCCCCTACACTGCCCCTTTTTACCTTATCTTTTTCTAATTTTATGAACACAGGGACAGAGTCCCCGTAGTCCTGAATTGGTAGCACAACATTCCTCTTCATGTCGTGGCCAGCCAATCAGAGCACAGGTAGTGTGTCGAGAGCCTTTGGCATTCAAAGGGAAGAAAACCCCCTCAGCTAATATTTGAAGTTGCTTGATTGTGGGACTCTTGATAGCCACCCACCGACCCAATCATCTAGATATGCAAAGTTTTCTAACCTTAATTTTGCAGAAACTAATAAACAGATTTACACCAAATTACAAAAACCATGCTTTCTTGACCAAGATCTAGGCTTTCATCAAACTTGATGTAATTCCGTTCAGCCGTTTTTACGGTAACGCTGTTCAATTTTCCTATAGATTGCTGTATGGGGAAATTGCATTTAGGGACCCCCTAATTTTCACAGCCGCAGCTTCACAGATCTCCCCAAAAGTGTTCAGGAAGAAGCTGAGGTGGATGTACATTGTTTTTGGAAAGTTTCATTGAGATTTGTTAATAACAAGTGCTCCTCCACCCGAGCCTCATTAAGTCCATGAGGCACTGGGGACCACAGGGCCTTATGCTATTTAAAGGGGGAGGGGGGCAAAGACGCCTCCCTGCCAGAGCCTTATGAGGCCCTGGGGACACTGTCACACAGGTCCTTTATTTTAAAAGAGTAGGGAGGTCACGTGGCCCCACTCCCAGAGCCTTATTAGGTCCCGGGGACCCCTTCCTCAGGGCCACTACTTTAAATAAAGGGGAGGGGGCTGTGTGGTCCCCCTTCCCGAGTCTTTTTCAGCCCTGTGGACGTCATCCACTGGGGCCCACAATAATTGAGAGGTGGGCACCCACCATACACTCTTAGGTGGCTGTGGGGGGAGTACCCGGTCTTCTGCTGAACCAGCAAGGCTACCTGCATTGAGCCAGAGTCGGCATTGATCCCACCCACAGGGAGCAGCTACTTATGCTGCTTTCCCGCGTGGACCCCTCTGGAGCCTTAACATTGAGTGTGGGGGCCCCAAGGACCACCACCTCCCCAGGGCTTTAGCCAAAAAGAATGCAGGGGGCCACGTGGCTCCCCTGCAGCCCTGGGACCACCACCTTCATGTAGCGCTCTTTTGCAGTACATGTGGGAACCACTTGACAGGAAACATCATGCTGATTTTATGGGAATTTGCATTTTTATGAATGCCTTTCTTCCTGCAAAGAGATAGTTTTGTACTTAGAAGGCATTGCGGTAGATGTAACTTGCATATCTTTGAGGCTATCCCGCCTCCTGCATTATGTTCTATCCGGCGTACATGAAGCACGCTTTACTTTGTTTATAGTAATATACCAAAACAAGCATTTACAATGCAATGGTCTCGGCAATATTATAGGTAGAGCTATTGGTATTGCTCATTATTTTTTTATCATTTTTGTATCCCTAAATAAATGGCATTGTCATTTCTATTGGCATTAGATTTTTTTGCATATGTGATACCTATTGCATTAGCAGAGAGAGAGTGAGGTAGTGAGATAGAGAGAGAGAGTGAGGTTTTGAAATAGAGAGTGAGGTAGTGAGAGAGAGTGAGGTAGATAGAGAGTGAGGTAGTGAGATAGAGAGTGAGGTAGATAGAGAGTGAGGTAGTGAGATAGAGAGAGTGAGGTAGTGAAAGAGTGAGGTAGTGAGGGAGAGGGATGTTGTGAGGTAGTGATATATAAGCATAGAGTGATGTTGTGATGTAGTGAGATAGAGAGAGAGGTAGTGAAAGAGAGAGTGAAAGTGAGTTAGTGAGATAGAAAGAGTGAGGTAGTGAGATAGAGAGTGATTGAGGTAGTGAGTGAGAGAGAGTGAAGTTGTGAGGTTGTGAGCTAGAGAGTGAGGTAGTGATGTTTTGAGAGAGAGAAGTTGTGAGATAGTGAGGTAGTGAGAGAGTGGAGTAGTGAGGTAGAGAGAGTTATGTAGTGAGAGAGAGTGAGGTAGTGAAACAGTGATGTAGTGAGGGAGAGTAATGTTGTGAGGTAGTGAGATGTAAGCAGAGTGGTACTGTTCCTATTTGGTATGTACGTATAATAACCTTGAAATCTGTGCACGTTAAAAGCGCTGTTAAAATTAAATAAATCTCTGTGAAAAGTGCACGGAAATAAACAACATATTACAAATACAGGCTAGCCTGCCATTACTCAGCATTATGGCAGTGGGTGGAGGGGGGAGGTGAGCTGTGCAATGAATTGGCGCTAACATTAATGGCGGCAGCAGAATCAAAATATAAAGTCGACGTAAGGCGCTAAATTTTCTATGCAGCACAATTAAAATTTAAAGTCTTCGTACTGTTCCTGTTTGGTATGTACGTATAATAACCTAGAAATCTGTGCACGTTATAAGCGCTGTTAAAATTAAATAAATCTCTGTGAAAAGTGCACGCAACTAAACAATGACGAAATGCACTTGCACATATTTTATAGAATGTGTTGGTATTTAATGAAGGTGTGCATTCTGGTTTATTTAGAGTGCATTGTAAGGTATATGTAAAACCACGCATTAAACAGTAAACGGTACCGGGGCAACATTCCTTGGGGGGCGAAAGGCATTATAAAAGAACTGCCCCGGTCTTGGTAAGGCTCGCGCCAGACCTAGTGAGGTTTAGTAAACATGGTGTATCTATAATATGTGTCAGGTAGGAGTTTACAAAGACAGCCATGTTCTTCTCAAACATAACCCACGCTAATGATACACATTACAAATAAAACAAGCGCCCAATTGCCCGAAACTCCGAGATATGTTAACACATTTGTAATTTCCAACTTCGAAAGAGTACCGTAAAAATACGTGTTGTTAGAGTCGGGGATCTCCGGTTGGCGCAAGGTTGCCCTTGTGTCAAGCAGGAACCCTCTCCTCTACGTCAGGGCGCAGGATAACCCCTCGTGAATGACCCTTGCTCACCCTCTAGGTGCGTGGCGTGAGCAGCCAAGGCGATTCCTCAGGCGTTGTTGGTTAAGCACTTACAATCGTACACACAGTAAATGCATCAATCCCTCCAGAAACGGACACCAGACTTGGATATGTAGAAAAATACGCTTCTTTATGTAAAAATAAGTATATATATCTCAGCAGACTTATCACAAGACCAATAACGTTTTCGCTATGCCACCAGGTTATAAAGCAGGCCAATGTTCTTTGTTCGTAGCTTCAAATGGAGACCTTGTAGTCTCTTGCAAATGTTACTTGTGGTTCCAGTACTCACAGAGATCGGCTCCTGCGAACGGGGAAATAAGGCGTTGCGGGCCCCGAGCCCGATACTGGAACTTCTTTCGTGATGTGGAGAGTCGGCACAGGTCGGTGCGACTCTCAGCTTGGGAAGTGTTCTTGGGTCCTCAATCAGCAGGTGTGGGCAGTAGGCAGGCGCGGCCAGCGACCCTTTAGCACGGCGGTGCCGGAGGGTCTCCACAGCGGGGGCGGCGCGGCCTGAGATGTCCGGGGATAGCGAAGCGGGGTCGCAGGGCACGGTCAGTGCAGCTGGATGACCTGGCGTAGATCACAGTCGTCGGACGGTTTCCGGCGGGAGGGGTGGTTGCGCGGTCAGCGCGCTCCAGTAGCAGGCGGTGACAGGGATGCAGGCGACCTGGCCCGGGGACAGAGAGCGGCTCTGGACGGAGCGGGGCTCTCACGGGTTTGAGGCAGGCAAGCTTCTGAGTGTCACGGCCCTAGGAGGGGCGATGAGGGGCGCAGTCTCTTTCCAGCGGGATGCACACACGGCTCGAATTGGAGGACGAGCAAAAGCACAGAGAACCCACTGGTCCTGGGGTTCAGTTCAGGGGGCAAGCTCAGATCAAGCCCTTGGAGAATGTTCAAGCACAAAGTAGCAAAGTCTTTTCAGTAAGTCTCTTCCTCTCCTTTCTCAGCAAGGCAAGCAGCAGGCCAGCTCCTCCAGCGTCTTCTTCTCCTTCTAGTCGGGCAGAGGTTCTTTGTGGTAAACAGGATTCTGATTTCTTAGGAGCCAGGCTCCTACTTTTATACCATGATTCTTTTGTTCTTTAGCGCCAGGGGGCCTGGGCCTGGCTCAGTCCAGTTCTGGAGCACTTTGTTATGGTGACTCTGCTCTTTCCTTTCAGCAGCAGGGCAGAGACATCAGCCGCTCCACAGGGGGCGGCGCCGGCTTTGTGGGGGCAGAGCACAGGTCTATTCAAGAGTCAAGGTGTACTCCTCCCACCCATCCAGGTGTCACCTCTCTACCCACCACCTGGTAGCCAACCTGTCTCGGGGGATTCCCCAACCCTGCTCCTTACTGTTGCCAGGCAGAACACATACACACAGCAGAGGCGGACTGAAATGGCCAGGTCAGTAAATACTAACTTTCTAAAAAGTAGTATTTACAAACCCAGGATATTAAAATAAACTTGACTACAAGAAGTATTTTATTATTCTGAGTTCAGGCATACTAAACTTGACATTCTACCTTGCTCTCTGAGTCCACTGGGGTCACAGCGTCGGCGTGATCCCAGCAGCCCATTCTGGCCTATGGAGAGCAGGTAGCCTTCAATAGTGAAAAACGAAAAGGGCTGTAATTCACTACTAAGACATGCCACACACATCAGGGCATGTCCTACCTTATGCCTACAATGCACCCTGCCCTTGGGCCTACCAGAGGGGTGGCTAATATGTAGGTAAGGGAAGGTTTAGGGACTGGCAAGTGGGGGCACTTGCGCAGTCAGCGCGACAGTCCCAGACTGCACGCAGGGTCTGCGGTGGCAGACCCTAGACACATTTTACAAGGCCGCTTTCTGTGGGTGGCGCAACCAGCGCTGCAAGCCCACCAGCAGCATTGGCATTCACAAGCCCTGGCACCCCTGGTGCACTTTACTGGGGACTGACAGTGAATCCAATAAATCAATCATGAACATCAATTACAGGTACACTTTACCTAGGGAGCACTTGCACTGCGGCACGGATTAGCCGTGGCGCAGTGCCCTGAGCGGACAACACCAGCAAAACAATCGAGGCACACCATCAAAAAGTGGAAGGGAAACTCACGCCAAGGTGCCAGGTCTAACACGTGTCATATACAAGTGCTCCGTCTGTCTATCCAAATGCGCCCTGAGCTGCAGAACGCACTAACGTAACACCGTGAAAAGGAAAGTCCATCAGGCATAGTGTTAGATCAGAGCGGAAGAGACAGTCCTGAAGCTTAGCTCCTCTATTCGAGACAATGCTGCGCTTTCCTTTTCATCCCAAACTATGCTGGAGAGCAACAGACAACAAATCACAAATTAGGAAACATCACCATTTATTCTATTCAAAGAACACTTCAAACACAGAAAAATGTCGGGGGATTTCACACTTAAGAAGAAACATGTTTGATGCTTATGAACGTCACGTTCTCCCAACACCCCTGACGCAACCGTTTCTGGAATGCCGTGCTCCGGGAGGATGAACACACAGTGACAGCAACCGGTCAGCAGACGGCCTGGCACCCTCTGCCCCCACGCACACTCCCCGCTCGCGCCTCTTTGGGGCGGGTCAGAGCGTGGCAGAGGTGGGTAGCTATGGCCCGCAACGAGGATGGCACTGAGATGGTCTCACACAGGGGCTGGTTCAACAGACAGCGCGTGCACGTACACACGCACACTGCTGGGATTCGTGGACACTGCGGTGTGTGCACCCTGCATAAACCACGCAAACAGACTCCAGGATATTAAATGACTGCATTTTAATGTGTATTAAAAAATGCGCAACGTAGGACGCAAAAGGGTTACGGAGTCTTTGTCGTTCAAGATTCTGGAAGTTATTTTTTTACATATTTGGGAGTGAGATAGATCAGGGGAGGGGGGGGCTTTTCACGTTCACAAAGTATTTACCATCCGACCCCCTCACTACGGACATGCGAAATGTGTGTGCCCGGCGCAGAGATAGCTCTTTTTAGGCACCCAAGAAAGGTGCCCTGCATTTAAATACGGAGGCACTTTCCCCAGTCAAACTCCACACAAATACCCGTCAATAGAAAACACACTTAACTACAAAAGAAAACCGAGTTTATTTCAATTGAACACACAATAACAAGCACACCGCTGCCTTTCTCCGAGGCGAAGCAGAAATGCCTCGGAGAAACGCAGCAGCGGTTTCGGATTCGGGGGCGTGTTTCTTTTTCTCTCCTCTTGCCATTGGCAGGAGGAGAGAAAAACACGCCCAAAAAGGGCGTGGCTAAAAAGTGGAAAGAACAGCACGGAACACGCCCCCGAAACTGAAAAAGACAGAGCCTATTTGGAGGGACGGCTCTCTCCTCTAATGGCTGGCCTCCGTTTAGGAAGCCAGCTAATGGAGGAGAGCCAAAAAGAGAGGCGGGCTAAATAGCCACTCTAAGAAACATTAAATGTCCGGACTACCGGTTCTGCCTTCGGCAGACCGGATGGTCCCGAGACCTAAAAACGTGAAGTGGCCAAGTAAATAGGGCGAAACGCATCATTACTTGATGCATTATGGGGCAAGTACCGAACAGTGATTGAAGGTCTCGAAGGTGAGCTGGAGTCTTTGTAGCACCCAGAGAGATTTAAAACAAGGAAAAGAACAGGAGCGGGATCTCACAGGAAGAGAGGAAAGTACGCTAGAGGAGGTGATGGGAGGAGGCTGAGCGATGGGTGGAGGGGAAGCAGGGGCGTGGGGGCCTCCCAGCTGCAGGGGGCCCCCTCAGCACAGCGCTCGGGTATGAGCGCTCCGGATAAAATCCGGGGCAGGGGCCCCTCTGTGTACATTGCAGAGGGGCCCCTTAAAAGTTCGTCGCCACTGACGGGAAGGGGGTGTTGAAGGAGGGGTGAGAGCTGGGATGAAGGTAGATTCAGCCCTGCAGCTGTCTCCTTTTATTGTAATGTGTAATTTTGAACACCTACTATTTAACTTGTATGTAAAATGCTTTTAATGCTATTTATGAAATAGCAAAATAAGGAATTTTGACTGACTGGCCGAGGACAGAGATTGCTGGAGATTCCTAGTGTATGTCTTATACCCGAGGAGGGGTAGTAAACATATGTAAGTAAAATCCATCACTGTGCTTTGCACCGGGATGGTCAGGTCCTGCACCCAACCCTGCGAGCACCCAACACCCGCTTCAAATGGCTTACTTTTTACAATGCTTAGGAAGGGCAGGACTGCAGCACAAAGCATCACGTAAAAAACCAAGGGGCATATCGACAAGGTGGCGATATAAAATAATCGCCGCTTTTGCGGCCGTTTTCGGCCGAAAAATGGCGATAATTTTATCGCTATATCAGCAAGGTCACGCTATCGCGTGAAACCTTGCCTTAGCGCCTGAATTCCTAACGCCCATCTTTGCATCTCTAATGGGCGTTCCTCCCCAAGATAACGGGAGAAATAACATTTCTCCTATTATCAAGCCTCACGCAAAGCAGCATAGCAACAAGAAAAGTAGCGATAACCTCTTTTATCGCTACTTTCCTTACGCCTGCTTTGAAACTGACTTAGCCATGATATCCTATGGAAGGTGGATATCATGGCTAAGTATGTGAGACCCTATCAGCAAGCTATCGCCAAACTTCGTGGGAATATCGCTGGCTTTCCAGCGATAATCCCACGTTTGGCAGTTAGCGCTAGGATTTTTATCGCTTTTGAGATAAGTGTTTCTAATAGCACGCTATCTCAGCGATAAAAATCCACGCTAGCCGGCGATAATTATCCTAGCGCTAAGTGCGCTTAGCCATAATTATCGCCGGTTGTTGCTGATATGTCCCCAAGTTTTTGTTAGTACCCCATTTTCAATGTGTGAGCAGCAGCTCCATTTATGGTGACAACAGTGTGCACTCTGGTGATAGGCCACTTTAGACCGCATTAAAGGGATTTACCACCTGCTTTCTGTTTATTTATAAATGTTTGAGGGAATGACAATGTTTTTGGCCATGCTGTTAGCTTGTTAAGTCGTGTATTATTTGTCAAATGCAGTATAACCCATTCGGGTACCTTCGGCTGGTAGTAATCTTCATGTCTGAAATTTAGAAACTAGAGCCTACACAGTGTTAGGTTTGTATGCATTGATGGACATTCTGGAAACATTTAGCTCTCTACACTCCTGTTATATTGTATTTTTATTGCTCAAGTAAATGAGGCATATGTTGTATACCACCCCCCACAGTCCCATCACAATTACTATGAGCATATTGCACATCACTTGACCATGCTGATGTACAGTAATACAATAACGAGACACATCTGCCTGCAAATCACTGTTCAGCCGACTCTAAAGGCCTGATTACAAGTAGCCTGTTATATTGTGTCCCTATGCAGACAACTGTTTGCGCTGGGATCACAATTATACATGATGATATGTATATGGCATCAAAGGGCTTATTTATGAGAGGCTTGCGCCACCGGAGCGTCACTTTTTTTGATGGTCAGGCGGCGTAAGCCTTTCAATCATATCTATGAGGTGACGCAAAATCACTCTGCATGTATTTGCATGGCTTCACAGATATAGAGTAAGACAAAAAAGCGCATGTCACTGTCTTGCGTTAGTCTGCATTAAGGAGACATTCAATGGTCATTGCGGTGGGTTTTCCCATGCAACACCCATGGATTTTGACACTGCTACAGATTTACTTAATCATGTACACCTGGGGCAGGGCCAAAACCTCACTTCTCCCAGAGCAGGAGTAACGAGGAGAAATGTTTTGCAGCACACATGGAAAGAGGAAAACGCATCTCGGGATTACTTTTTGTTTAACTTTCTTCTATTGATTTCCAACACAGAAAAATAGCGAACGAGCCAGCACACTCTATGGTCTTCGGGCTGCAACTCGGCATCCGTATGGCTATGATCGACCAGTTAAAGAGAACATAGAGAAAGAGAAAAACCACCCTCCCTCCCCACCCTCCTTCTCCCCAAGGAAAAACACATCGCTATCAGAAGGGCCTATTAAGAACAAACTAGGAAAAAGCCTTATAGGACACAGTAGGCAGTGGGGGTGGCCGGGGCAGACAATCTAGGGGGGTCCGTCAGTCTCAGTTGTCGCAGGTGTTTGGGGCAGGTGAGTTCCGTGAATTCTGAGGTGAATAACGTGAGGAAGGGAGCCCACAGCTTGGGAAAAGAAGCCCCTGGGTGAGTCAGAGAGAGATCTTCTCCATTCCCAAAATGGCCCACAACCTATGAAACCACCACAGGCGTGTAGGAACTGTCTTGGTACCCTAATGAGTCAGAACATTTTGGATCTCCACCCCCAGGGCAAGGGCCATCTGTTTACCCCTCTGAAATTTAAGGGGAAAAGTGATGGCGTTAGGGAGGGCCAAAAGCACATAGGCCGGGAATCTAGGGATCTGAGTGTCAAAGTGGGAGTCTACGTCGTCAAGGATCTACTGCCAATATGCCCCCAAAGAGGGACACTCCCACAGCAAGTGGGTAAGGGTGCCCAATAAACCGCAGGCTCGCCAGCACAGTGGGCTGCGGGAGGGGTTACCTCTGTGAAACCGCACAGGTGTTAGGTACCAATAAGTGGCCACTTTAGTGGCAGTTTCAATGGAAGAGACGTTACGTGCTGTGCGTTGGGCCCTATAATAAATGTCCGTCCGGTCTTTCGGTGTCAGGGCCCTACCCAGCTCCCCTCCCATCGAACTTGGCCAGGAGTCTTCCCAGTTTCAGTAGTGTTTCTAGTGAACTTATATAAGTCGGACGATAATCGTGTGTCACTATGTTGTGTGAGCAGCCACTTCTCAAACAGGGTAAGGGGACTCTCATCGCCCTCCCGCACATCACTGTGGAGAACCCAGTGGCGGATCTGTAAGTATCGTATTGTTCTGTCTCCGGAATGCCATGATCTCTTCAAAGCGCAGGAAAAGAACGGGGTCCGGGAAGATCAAAAAGATGGCCTATGGAGCGGCAAGCTTCTGTGGTCCAGTGGTGAAACCTCTTAGGGTCGAGACCCGGCTTAAAATCAGGGTTTTGTACTATGGGCGTGATCGGGGACGGAAGTTTCGTAAGGCCCCTAGGAACCGCAACCTTGTCCCAAGCTAGCAGGATAGTACGGGTCACCGCGGAGAGATACAAATTGCGAGGTCGCCCTGCATGCGTGAGAAAGGACACTCCGTATAGGGGCTGGTCAGCAAGTGACCTGTCCATAAACAGCCAGTGTTTCTCAGATTCCGGGCGTGACCACTTCACTTGCGCCCTCATTTGGGCCACCCGCTAATAAGCTAAAAGGTCAGGAACACCCAAACCCCCCTCCACTGGGTCTCTATAGGTGGGGTCCCGGCGCATCCAAGCCCGTTGATCCCGCCAGATAAAACGCTCCACATCTCGTTGCAGCGAATGTATAACCCCACCGGAAGCGTATGAAACAGGTAGAGAACTTGAGGCAATATCACCATTTTCACCGCCGCTATGCGGCCCAACCATGAAAGAGGATGCGTTCTCCACTTCCTAAGGGAAGCACGGACTTGTCTCAGGATTCCTGTGTAGTTTGACGTTGTGAAGCCCGTAATAGTGGCGGAAATTTGCAATCCTAAATAAGGAATGGAGTCACGGGCCCACTGAATCGGGTAAGAATGCTGTAGGATCCCCCGCGTCTCCGACCCCAAGGAGAGATCCAGGGCCTGTGACTTGTGCACATTAATCTTGAAGCCCGAGGCAAGGGTGAACCTGTCCAACTCATCCAAGAAAGCAGGTAAGGATTCCCGAGGATGCTCCAATGTAGCCACCTCGTCATCCGCATATAAAGCAGAGCTTGTGCTCCGCCCCCCCGAAGCACGCCCCTCTAATACCGGGGTCATCTCTGACCCTTTGAGCCATGGGTTCCATATAGAGGGCGCACAGGAGCGGCGACAGCGGACATCCCTGCCGAGTCCCTCTGCAGATAGGAAAGGCCGATGACGCCGTCCCATTCACCCGCACCGTGGCTGTGGGGTTTGTGTAGCTACTAAAGACCCAGTCGATATAGCGATTTGGAAGGCCGAAATGGGCCAGGGTCGCCTGGAGATACTGCCAGTGGACCTGGTCGAACGCCTTTTCAGCGTCAACTGAGAGGATCATGCGTTCCACTGGGAAGCGCTCCGACCTGTCCACTAGATGAAGAAGCCGTTTGGTATTCTTGGAACACTGGCGTCCAGGGATAAACCCGGACTGATCTGGATCGACCAGCTCGGGGAGGTGTCGAGCGAGTCTGCTCACCTGAAGACCTGTAAAAATCTTCAGGTCGACCTTGAGAAGGGGTATATGGCAAAAAGACCCACAGAGGCGCTTGTCCTTACCCGGTTTAGGGATCACAGTTATCAGTGCCTCTAGCATGGAGGGCGGGAGGGAGGAAGCCGGATTAGACCCGATCGAATAAAAAACCCATACCCGACGTGGGGCTAGCACTGCGCAGAGCTTTTTATAAAAAACTGAGGAGAACCCATCTGGGCCGGGTAATTTATTAAGCTTCAAACGGGAGATTGTAGAAATGACCTCCTCCAGGCAGATGGGAGCCTCAAGCTCCTCCGCCTGGCGCAGTAATAATTTGGCTGTGGCGACTCCCTGAAGATAGTGAGTTGGCCCATCCTTGGGAAGGGCTTGTGCCGCGTAGAGGGTCTCATAAAATTGTCGGAATGTGTCCACGATCTCGGGATCTGTATCCAAATCTCGCCCCTGTTGGTCCTGGATCTCAGTGACTTGGGACGCTTGTCACTGCGCACAGAGCCGATTAGCAAGGAGATGCCTGCCCCTGTCTCCCCCCCCACATAAAATGTGTATTTTAGGCAGAGAGCTTCGTACTCAGTCTGGTCAACATCTAAACCTGCCAGCTGCGCTCTGGCTGCCTTAAGGAGTTTCCAGACCCTAGGGGCCCCTGTCGTCTGATGAATGCGTTCCAGTTCGGCCACCTCTCCCATTAAGCGCTCCCGTTTCTCCATCCTGTCCTTGTTGGCGGCCGCTGCTATGACCATAAACTCCCCCCTAACTACCGCTTTCAGTGCTTCCCATAGGGTCATTGCAGATATGGTGGGGGAGTCGTTATGCTCTAAGTAATCAGTCATGCACTTTTGAGTTTACCTTATTACTGAGGGGCGCTGCAACATGGTCTCGCATAGGCGCCAAAACCTGTGAGTAGGTCGTCGATCCTGGAGGGACAGTGATATCCGCACAGCCGAGTGGTCAGATAAGGGGCAGGGAAGAATCTCTATGTCCCATGTCTGTTGCGTCAGGGAATCAAAGGTGAGTACATAGTCAATTCTGGCGTATGTTTTGTGAGGGTGTGAGTAAAAGGTATATTCCCTGGCTCCTGGATGATGCAATCTCTATATGTTTGCGAGTCCAGCCTCTGCAAGAAGTCATTTCTCATCCCCCGAAAGGGCCCAGGACTGCCCCCACCGCTGCCCCGCCCAGTCCACTGCGTCATCAAAGGCTAAATAAAAGTCACCCCCTAGAAGTATATTCTTGTCTGGTAGACTAGTGAGCTCGTGTATGACGTCCCTAATAAAACGCTTTTGTCCACCATTAGGGACATACACTGTAGCAATCGTGAATACACAGGCGCCCAAAGTAAAAGAGTGTGCCAGGAGCCTACCCCTAATCTCGGCCTGTTTGATACCTATTTGTCCCTGGAACTTAGCAGAGACCAGGATCGCCACTCCCGCTGTCTTAGAAGTATTAGAAGAGAACATCTGGTGAGGGAAGGCCCTGGACCTCAATCTGTGGGTATCTGTGGAGAGGAGGTGTGTTTCTTGAAGCATACAGATATGGGCATCCAGCTGCTCAAGAAAAGACAAGACAGCCCTCCGTTTGGTGGGATTGTTCAGTCCCTTGACATTAAGGGACAGGACATGGATATTAGAAAGCATGTGGAAAGGTCCCTGAGTGCGCTATATATGAGAGCCCCCCTGCCCGCGCTGCCAGAAGAGAGTCATCAGTAAGAGTTAAGAACCACCCAGCGGAGTTAAGAGCAGGAGGAGGAAACCCGAAAACCCTCAACAAACAACTAACAACGAAGGACATTTACTTAAAAGTTCACAAAAGTCCCGGGCAGTCGCCCTGTGGTGAGACGTGAGATGGAAAGCAGGAGCTCCCCGCTGCTCCCACCCCGCACAGAGCCCAATCAAATACCGCAAAGTGTATCCCAGAATGAGTGCATATGACATCACCTTAACCAGCATAGTTCAGTCAGCCGTGTTTGAGTCTTCTGACAGGGATTGTAGGACAGCCGTATGTTCTTTGGCGATGGTCTCCGTGTCCGGGCAGAGGCCCAACAGAGAATTTCCAACTGGCTGCCACTGTGTGGGGTCCGCTCGACACCTCGCAGGAGCACCCCGTTCCGACGTAGGGCAGTCGTCCTCTGGGAGACAGAGAAGCGTTGTAGCCTCCTGAAGGGAGCGAACCTGGCAAAGCTTGCCCTCCCATTTAAAAATGAGTCTGAATGGATGGCCCCAGGAGTAGGAGACATCCTTTGAGTGCAGGAACGTCGTAACTGGACGGAACTGAAGCCTTTTCTGCAACGTGGATGTTGCTAGGTCTTGGAAGAGAAGAGGCCTGCAGGAGCGGAACTCGATGGGAAGGTTGGCCTGAGCCTCCCGCAGGATACGCTCCTTAAGTTTGAAGTCATGCACGCATGGCAAAATGTCTGGGGGGGCAGTCACTGGCCCCTTAAGTCCCACCCGGTGTGTCCGGTCCAGTTCAATCTTTAGGTCAGGAGGGCCCCCTAAGATGTGGCGAAAAAGGTCCATGACAAAGGCCTCGATATCCTGTGCCTCTGTCCCCTGTGGCACCGCATGAATTCTTATATTATTCCAGCGGGAACGGTTTTAGGGATCCTCCGCATGGGCTTGTAGATCTAAGTGTTGGTCCCTAAGGCGCAGGGCCTCTTGCTGAAGTTGGGATACTTCGTCGTCTCTGGCTGTCGTTTGGTTCTCCAGCTCGTTGACTCTCTCCCCCACCGAATCAATGTCCCTGCGCATCTCTCGAATCTCTGCAGTCAAATCTTTCTTCATAGTGTGGAATTCCTTTGTTGGAAAGAAAGATTCCAGGACACTGGGCGTAACCGGCCCCTCCGGATCCTCCGAGCCTTTTCCTGTTGAAAGTTCGTTCTGCGCCGGGGCCATCTCGGCACCTCCAGCCCTGGCCTTGAGTAATAGGTCCTTGACTGACCTATCTTTGCGGGACTTGTTGGTGGCCCTTGTAGGGTAGGAGTCCCCCCCCCCCGGCCACCAGTGAAGAAGCGTGGGATTGTCAGATGGGGCCACACAACCCAGGCGGCGTTGGACCCCCCTTCCGGATACCTCTCCTGGTCCTAGCCACAAGGCCCTCTCTAGCGATCATAGGACCAGTGTCTCAGTGCCCAAGTAAGCTTGGCGGGGCCCCCAGTCAGTTAACACGGCCAGGTGCTGCTGTCGCCGCCGCGTAGAAGGCCAGCTCCGACCCCCCCGTGGTGATCCAATGGAGGCCTCTGTAGTGTTTCAGTGCTTCAAGTCCCTGCAGCAGAGGTTGCAACGATGAATGCGGCGGGCTGCTGGTGAGTGGCCTGCCCAACCACTCTTCCTTCCTTGGGGGCGCAAGGTTCTCAGTCGATGCAGCTGCCCCGGACAGGGCCTCACATCCGCCTCCCACACTGCGCAGCAAAGAACAGATCGCCCACCGATGCAGAGCTCTTGTCAGGGGGGCGGGTGCTGGTGCGGGTCTGTCGCCGCGCGGCCACCCTCGGCAGTCCCCCAGGCCCCAGCACGGTTCTAATCACCTCCGCTTCACTCTGCGGGGGTTGGAGGGAAGGGGCGCAGTTCCAAGGAATCGCCCCATAGTTCGTCGTCGCTGCAGGAGGGGCTCACCTGTGTAGGGCGCAGCGGAGCTCCACCAGCGGCCTCAGGCCCATGCTGCCATGCCCGCGCCACATCCGGAGCCACACTGCAGTACTCCAAGTTTCACGTGCCATCAGGACTCGGATCTCTGCAATCTCCCCCCCCCCCCCGACTCCAGCACCAACACTCGGGGGGAGGTGAGTCTCCAGCTTGGTCTGTCTTAGGATATCGCCGCTCGCACCCTCTTCCCTACTCGGCTGCGAGGCAGACCGCGGGACTCGCCTGGGCGGGCACAAACTGATCTCCGGGATTAAGCACCGGATCCGCACCAGATTCAGGGTAGCGGTGTTTCAGCGGGTCCCGGACCCAAACAAAGTCCGAGGCAATGTCTGTAGATCCGCTGTTTGCAGCTATGCAGGTTGGGCCCAGATCGGAGGTTGGAGCGGCGAACAGGCACGTCCTACTCAGCCGCCATCTTGACCACGCCCCTTGGGATTACTTTTGAGCTGGTAGGTACCCCTTCCTGCCCCAAAATAATCCTGCCTGCAACGGAGGCATCCTTACACCATGGTGCAAGGGGGGCTACATTGGCGCTAGGCATCAAATTGTGCACCAGAACAAGGGGAAACAACAGGAATGCACCATATGTCATAGATACGGTGCATTCCTGCCCTTTCACATTGGCGTAGGGCAGAGCAACAAGACTTGCTGCACTGCCCTACGCCAATTCCTCATGAATGAGGCCACATGTGTGTAATGAAGTCTGTGAAATTTCAGTAGGCCAACCTCCTGAAATTAAACAGGGGGAAAAGGCCTGCTATTTTGGAAGACAGGTGCACTTTGGAGTTATAAACACTAGAATTGTTTACTCCAAAAAATCAGTACAATAATAATAATTCCCATCAGCACAATGTCACATTATGGGCCACGAGTAATCATGACCTAAATGACGTGAGAAATAAGATGGTCAGTAATCCCACACCACTAGTAAACATAAGCTTCGACATCTTTTTTGCACAGCAAATGATGTCAGTAGAGGAGATAGGGATATTTTGGCTTATTCCACTGGTGTTACCCAAACAAACTGCTTGTGGTTACGTCAATTTACGAATTTTTTCATATCCCTTTCCTGTATTTAAGGAGCAGGACTGAAAATAAATAATCTCATTGTTTTCCTATTTTTATGTCTTATTGTTCATCATTCATCACATTACAGCTATAGGTAACTGTTGATATCCTAAATATGGGTTAAAGTCTTATTTTATTATCAGATGCAAGACATCCAGAGCCCTGTTATAAATTCCTTATGTCTGTAACTTTGGGGTTGACTATGTTACAGTAAACTGTTACTGTAGCACGCTCATTTGTTTGGAAATTCTTGGGGCTAAACTGAAAACTTGGGGCAAGGAGCAATCTTTTTTGGATAAAGCTAGCTCTTTTTCACTCGTTGGAATTTCGTTTATATGGATTCCTTGCAAAGACCCTAAAGAAGGCAGTCAAAAAGTTGTGTCCAATATAGTTTCAAAGCTATCACACTACCATAATATTGAGGGCAAAATATCAAGGAAGTTAATGAATACAAAAGTGTCGGCCGGTGCAGGTAAGAGCGGTAAAACGTGGGGGCGGTGTGAGGGGGGGATAACAGGTGGCGACGAGGGAAAATATCAATTTTTTTTAAGTCACCAAGTCGGCAATGCGGCGAGCGCAAGGTAAGTGGTTTTCTTTTTTTAATGTAATTTTCCCTCGTCGTCGTCTGTCAACTCCCCCCACCCTGCCCCACTGCTCTTACTAGTACCGGCAGTCACCTGAATAAAGGCAATTACAGATTGACGGTTCTTAACTCCACACCTATGTACCTCGATGATAGGTGCATCAATATTTTCAAGAGTGAAAGAAAGGTTTCCCATGTTGCCTCCTTCCTCTCGGAGACTCCTAGACCCATTGATTTAGAAACTTCATTCCTTGTACTATCCTAGATAGCATAGATATAAGTCTATGGTCTACGTAATAAAAGGTGTGAACTTCTCTTCTCTTTGATCTAATGCCTATTTGTTAATGAATAGCATGGAACACAAACACTGTTGTAATACCTGCGGATGGATATATCCTTGTGGCCAATTTGCCAGTTGCAAATCAGGAAATAGTGCACACAATTGTGGGAGAAACCCACCTTGGCTTGGTGCCCCAAAAAACCCCATGCACCTTTACATTTCAGGGTACATTCTTGCCAGTTTCAGCCTAATTGCACAACATCTCCCAAGCCCTCATTGCCAACACCTTACAACCACAGGTGTCACACATTCCAGCAAGATGATGTAGATTCCAGCATCTCTCAAAGCACGCCCACACCTAAGCCTCTAACACTCCCTTTAATTATTTCACATTTACATACAACCATTTCCTTAATATTGTAACTCGTGTGACACACTTCACTGACCACATTGCATAACTCCTAAACATGTATTATTAACCTGATGCACGTGCACTCCAGAGGTCCTTTCACCAGCGGTCAGTTAAAATTCTTACGCAAAAAATGAAGCAATTTTCAGTGTCATCAATTCTTTCTGCAGGCAGTGCCAGGAATTCTACTGTCAACTGAACCCCTAAGTCAGTTTTGCTCACACCATTCATTTATTAATGTTTCCATCGGATCCAGTTGCTTTTTGTCTCACAAATTTTCTATTCTTCAAAATAATTTTACCTACTTTCCACTTTAGTCTCATTTTCACGATTACATTTTTCAATCTAGCAAGTCCCATACTCCTCTCTGTAGCCATCCTAGACCCTTATTTCTGGGTCCAATTCATGCTTGTTCCAACTTGACACCAGTGCATCTTCTTCAGTTTTGGTTTAGGACTACAATGGACAGCAAAGAAAGACTTCCACTTTGACTTCTACTTTGATGTCTAGAACCGGCTGGTTCTAGACATCATCATCGTCAGATCTGGTGCCAAGCCTACTCTGACTACTGCCGCCAGGGAAAACAGACTTTTGCTATGGTTGCCGGGATCAGCAGCTCTTTATTTTGACATGCTTCCCATGGGCATCTTTCAGGCCTTTCAGAGATATGAATATTATGCTATAACAAAGATATAAGTGATCATTTACCAGGCTAGAAAAGCATAAAACCTCTTCGTTTTGTATTCCTCTTTCATAATTGTTTCTAACCCATTGTCAGAAATATTTCTCATCACGTGCCATTTGATTTTTTTCTTTTTTTACTTCCTTTTAAAAATATTGGCTTTCTCAAAACACCTTTAGCCGTTCAGCACTACAGCGCAATCAAATTAAGTCAAATTCAATTTATGGAAGCTACATAGATTCAACAAAACGTATTGAGAATCTAGTTCACCAGTAATGCTTAAATAATTCAGATAGAAGCACTTACAATACTAAACCTGTTCCTGAATCACAAAACCATGAATGGTGGGACTTTAGCTCATAAAGTGATTAACTCACTACAAAAATTCCGCCGGTATCCAGTGGCATAACACTACATGATGCCCCCCCCCCAACCAGAATGTGAAGGGCACCCCATTAGTCTTTCATATATCACAGTTGACTGGCCTTGGGCCTAATTGGGGGGGAGGGGCTGAAAGGTTTGGAGACCCTGAAGGGTTTGGGGGGCCCTGAAGTGCTGGGGGTGCAGGGGCTTGCGTAAAGCCCCTGCAGGTATCACAGACTTTTCTGAGTAAGTCTACTCCTGGGGGCTGCCTGTGGTGCTGCAGGGGGGGGGGGGGCGGGGGTGGGGGGCACCAACAAAAGGTGGCTTGTTGAGTTTTTTTCAGGTTGGGAAGGAAGACTAGACACTTCAGAATTAGTGGGTAGAATTGTAAGCAGTTTCTACATAGACAAAAATCACTTCCTCGTGGACAAACAAATGAAATAGTTATTCAGTCCAAGTGCATTGTGTGTTATATTTACACAAGTGTAAATGCACATTTTCTAGATTTCCACACACTTGATGTACATTTTCTAGATTACCGTACGCATAAACGTAAGCAGTTCTGGGATGCTGCAACAGCCACAGTTTTCATAAGCAATAGTCACATGCCTCCAGGGTAAATTTCTGTTTAGTCTCCTGGGAGTTTTGTGAATTAGGCTCTAATGAGTCCAACAGAAGTCGTAGAATTCTAACTGCTGAGTCAGAGTTCTATTCCAAAGTAATAACACTTTTTAAACTGCAGCGACACCCTTCATTGACAGTGGGAACGAGTGATGAGGTGCTACAAACCTTTTTCGGTGACAGTTCACCAGTGTCTTTCCATCAGCCATCAAAATAGCCCAACAAGTTCTGCACTCGATGCTGGCTTCTGCGATGATCAGCAAGTCATGTGGTCATTTTTTACTTCTCTCTGATATTTAGTAAACGACAAATATTGGCTAAAGGACTACTGTGCAGCTCAAAAGGTATAACAATTTACTATACATGGTCAACTGCACAGAATAAAACAACTCCAAAGTTGTTTACAATAATTGCGTCACCAAAGGAGAAAAAAGAACCAAAATATTTCTGAAACAAGTAATTTTTCATTTTTTTTAAAGGACAGTAGAGATGGGTCAAACTCAGTGATAACAGAAGGTCACAAGTTAGAATCTCACCAAGGTCAGTTTCAATGTATCCGGAAGTCGATAAATTGAGTACCTTTAAATTACGCAATATTACTTTACATTGCTGAGAATGGGCAAAACTGCGTTATATGTAACAAATTAATTTATTTTGGATCTACACAAATATGAGTTGTTACTTTACACGACTCAGTTTAGCCACAGTGATGTCTGGACAGGTTTCTTTACCCGACTAGAGTCCACAGACTCAGAATTAGATAAAGCATTTGTGAGTCAAATCAGATGCAGGCATTCTGTATGCTAAAGATGGATCAATGAGGAAGGCACAGGTGCATGTAACACATTTGAGGAATCTAGTATTTGCTGAATGTAATGCTTGTTTTCCAAGTGCATACATGGTTTGTTTCTCATCATGCCTACCATTTCCCCATTCGTTGCATGTATGTGCCTTAACTCAACTCCCAGTAGGAGTTGTCCAACATTATTGAGTATTTAATATCATCCTGCAGAAATATTCACCCCAGAATATCGTCTACCGCTACATTGTGAAGGTAACTGAATATAGGGCGGTTTAGGTTTAATAATAATAATACACCTTGGCAATATATGTGTCTTCAAGGTAAGAATACTAACTCTACGCTTACCTATATGATATAATGGTAGCCAATAATATAAGTATACTATTCTATCAGGATAATATTGCCTACCTGCATACTGTGGCATAGGAGACTCCCAATCAATGTCCTCTTTCACACACCTGCCCCATCTGAGTGCCGAGTTCAAGCAGTTTGTTCTCCAACGCAGAGCAGTTGGCGTGTATCGGTGTAACCAGCAGGACTGAAGGATCCGGCAGACTGTGCCCTGACTTCAGCAGCTAGAGGAAGGCATGCTTCTGTTTGGCAGATGAGTGCAGAGTCCTGGAATGCTGCTCTCCCAGGCTTGTGGGAAAACCCATGCAACTGGAAGAGTGAGTTAGCGCCAGGGTGCATTTATGATATTATGATTATGTCTTCTATTTTTATCATTGATTTAGTTTGTTTATTGAAGCCTAGGGTGCTGGCATCCACACAAGAAGCTATAAATAAGCCCAGGTGTATAAGAGTGAGACATCTTCCGTTTGCGACTAGTTTGAATTTAAAGTAAATCAGAGCTTGTTTTTGGCTTACACAATCAATTCTTTATCTACTTACTGCATGGTTTGGCAAGCAATGTATTTGTCTGCTCGCCAATAGTTACACCTGGATAATCTGCATAGAATATAGCCTTGCAGCCCGACATAGTGGGCTCTATCAGCCATTAACTGGCCCGCTCCAGTGTTAAAGGACCGAGCCGAAGGAGAGGGCCTTTAACAATTCCAGCGGGTGTTTAATGGCCAGTAGAGCCTAATACGGAGGGCTCTAAGGCTATTAGAACACTTCGCACCTAGAGGGCAGATTATTCTAATTTGCAAAACAAAGGCCTCATGGAGCCCAACGGGATTGAAATCCCCTCGGGCTCCATGAGGCTTTTGTTAGCAGATGTTGCTGTGAATATACATTGGAATGTTGATACTCCGGGGTTCCACTAGGCCTAGAAGCCCAGAGCACTCCATTTTCTTCAATGGAGCGCTCAACATTCCTACGTTCTAATATAATTTAAAATATACTTACATGATGAATAAATAAATAATCCATGGGAAAACAACACTCAGGACCACTGATTTCAGATTGTAATTTTGCAAAGGTGGGCGTATTATTCATTGGTGCGGTGAAGGAAACACCTCCATAGCACCAGTGGTGGAAAGCCACCTCTACTAAAAGGTGGCTGTCATGCTTTGAAGGGAGGGGAGCAGTGGAGTTCCACAAGGAAGCTTCAATCTCCATGGCAGAGGAAAACTCTGTTGTGTCAATGCCACCATGCATCTGTAGAATATGTGGGTATGGGCAATGCACCCATAAAGGGTAGGAAAGTGCCCATATGCTTATTACAGTGGGCCTGAGAAGCTTGAAGGTGTCTTCCAGCATGCCAGCAGCATCACCTGCAGACAGCAATGCATTTCATGGCATATCTGTGGAGAAGTGTGGCTCAATGGTTAGAGCGGCAGACCCTGATGCAGAGGTCTGGCCTGGGACCAGGGTTCAATTTCCGCATTGGCGGGTCTTGGGCTCAATTTCCTTGGACCTGATAATTCTTGCCTCAGTGCCTATTCTAATCATGGGTCCTACTCTGCAACTCTGGGCAATAGCTTGCTTAATCTCCACAACTGCCCCAAAAGCGCTGGGATGCCTGGCTTCACCTTGGGGGTGCCCAGAAGTGGACATTTCACAGGGAAAAGCCAGGCAGGGTTCCACAGTGGTATGAGTACAGCGCCAGGGCACCCCGGTCCGGGGTATAAGTGTGCTATACAAGTACAAATTCATTTCATTATCTTAGTACGAACACCCCTATAAACTGCAGCTTGACAATTACTCTAAATGAGGCAAATGGTCAATTTTTAGTTCGAGGCTTGCTAAAGATATCTAGGGACAATTTGGAACGTTTCTCTGGTAATGCATTCAGGCCAGTGCTTACCATTCGCTTTGTACTTTGTAACTCATACTTGCTTGCTTTTTATTTGCTAACTGTGTTTGATGTAGGGTGTTCAGCTTGAGTTCGTCCCTCCCATGGAGCACACCCTATCTACTGTATTCTTCTACCGATTGTTTGATTTCTGTAAGCAAGTCTTTAAATCCTGTTCTTATCTGTCGCATATCCTGTGCAGTCAAAGACAGAGGTCAGATGTCAGGCTCTGTCTTCTGAGGGAGCTTGATGTTTTCTTTCTATGACTTCAGAGTAAGAGGATTTATGTGACAATTGTGCTATGAAAGGATATGTGACAATGTTGCTTTGAAAGAAAGACTTTTTTCTAGCACACAACAAAATGTAAATGTCTGTAAATGAACTGTGCAGATATTTCAGAATATATCAGAATTAGGAAAGCACAAATTAAGCAATTTTTTTTGCAGTTCTTAAGTGTGGGGGAAACAATAATTTTAATACGATCAAATATTTCAATACACTAGGTGATGACATTTCCACTCATTATCGTCAATTGAAAATGTTATGTCTGTAATGGCAGCATGCTACCACACCATTCATACTCCATTTTACATCACTCCACTCTACGTCACTGCGCTATATTCAGCACCACTTCACTCTACACCACGGCACTCTGTGCCACTTCACTTTACGCATCTCTACTCTACAGTGCACCGCTTTACATTATGAAGATGCACTTTATGCCACTCTACTCTACTCTGCACCACTGCACTCTACGCCACTCTACTCTGCAACACTGCACTCTATGCCACTGCACTCTAGGCCAATACGCTCTATGCCAATGCACTTTACTGTGTACCACTCCACTTTACACCCCTGAACTCTACTCCAATTCACTCTATGCCACTCTAATATACTCTGCACCATTGCACTCTACCCCCTGCACTCTTTCTGCACCAGTCCACTCTACCCTGCATCACTACACTCTACTCTAAAACAATCTACTATACTCCACTGTGCTCTATGTCTCTGTACTTTTTGCCAGTTGCACACAGACCAAAGCTTGCACTGGTGTGTTTTGATATTGAGTGAATAGAGCCGTTCACATAAAGTAGCAGTGATATATGTTGGAAATATCTTGCAAGGAACAGACGCGGGTGACGTGAAAAACAGAGACCAGAAGAGACGTTTGGCCGTGATTATGTAAAATCCAACACTCAAGTATTTATTACTTTAAAAAGAAAGTTATATATTTATTTATTATTCCAAACTTATTTTTAAAAAAGTGCAAATTACTAAAAAATAAACACAAATGTTAAGACTTAATTAAAATGCATTAAATATTAAACCATTTTAAGAAAATGTAAATTTTAACTAAAGGAGCAAAAAAATACAATGTTCAAAATATTATTTTACACATTTTACACATTATCAAGAAATAATATTCCCAAAAACCCAACAAACCCCCACAGCTTAATAAATAAAAAATGTTTTAAAAAGAAATCAAAATAAAATGAAAACATTTATTTAAACACCGAAACAAATACTTGAAAGAAATGATTTTTAAAGTACTAACCACTCAATACCCCTTTTAAACCCCATATCTAAAAAAAATAATTAAAATTAAAAATACATTTCAAAAATTCAGAAAAAGATTAAACAAAAAAAAAACGTAGAAACCAAATACTAAAATACTCACCCAATACCCCATAAAATATAACCCAAAAAATTAAAATTAAACATTCAAGTAAAATTAAAATAAATATCCCTTAAACAATATAATAAAAACCTCATAATGTATTAAACATCATATTCAAACGGTTAATAATATTTACAACTTTGATATTACAGTTAAACGAAATAATATACTTAGCCTTGATATTTTCTAATCTTAATATTCTGGTATCTGCGATATTAATTCCTCGATAAATAGTATTATCATTATTTTGACATTCAGATTCATGATCTGTATCTTGCAGAAACAATACTGATGATGAGTAATACCTTGCGAGCAGATGGCAAGGATTAATGTCATCTTTTTATGATATATCATATGTGGCAGTAAACACCAGCGCAAAGTTTTCCAATTTTTCACCAATTTTTTACTTTTAACATGGCACATTTTGCAAAAGTGGCAACATCAGTTTATTGCCCTCTTATGTCAGGTGCAAATGATGATGTACTTTTGGTATTTTCATAGTAGATTTTTCACTAATTTCAATGATCTCTAATTTGGGCCAGTGTTGCACTTTTGAGACAAGATACCATATCACCACATTTGTGAGACAAATTGTGTCTGTAGCCCTCTTCCAAAATTAGACACTAAGTACAGTTTACACTTATGGAGAAATCTCCATGCCAATTAGCACTATCTTTATCAGTTTTGATTTGTTCTGCATTTTTGATCTTGATTAGAGGCACTTTCATTCTTGCATCTCTTTATTGCTATGGAGCGGGGGACCTTACTCATGCTATTGGTTTCATGTGGTAGCATGTTATGTTTCGGTAACTCAGAGGGCTAATGCATCCAATGCAAAATCCTCTGTCTAAACCAATGATCACAAATTTGAATTTCAGCAGGTTCAGTCAGACTTTCATCCTTCTGAGGACAATGTAGTGAATCGGTAGAGTTGGTGTAAGAAGTTTGGTTACCGGTTGAGGGGGGTAAGTCATCCACAAGCAACAAACACAATTCTCTTCAGGGTGAACTCACAAGCAAACCCCCAGAAGCAAACCCTAAATGTACTTGTGCTCAACCCTCGGGTAGCTTGGCACATAGCAGTGAGGCTTAACTCAGAGGCAATGTGTAAAGTATTTGTGCAAAACTTCAAACAGTAACACAGTAAACACGCACCACAAAAGAAGCCCACAACAGAGTGTAATATTTAATTATTAAAACAAGACCAAAAAGACAAACATCCAATCAGTAGAAACAAAGATATCCAGTTTTCAAGATTTTAGTAAAAATAGTGCCAAAGGGCATAAAAAAACAATTGTGGATATTGGGTTGCGCCAGACCGGGACATAATCACAAGTTCAGGCCGACCGCGATGGAGTGCGGGCTGGATACAGGCACTCAGTTAGGCTCGCTGAACTAAGTGATGCGTTGGTTCCGAGATGCAGTTAGGCTGCGCTGCGAGGTCTTGTTGCATAGTCATTAAAGATCTCATTGATGATGGCATGCATTGTAAAGTCCGCAGTAGGAGATGCATCTCGCAGTCAGGGTGATGCATCGCTTCCGCAGAGCTGCGAGGTTGAGATGCAGAGTCTGTAGTCATTTCAGGGATGTCAACGATGAGAGATGCGAGGGCCTGCACTGAGTATGCATCAATCAGCGGCAATTCCAAATTCCATGCAGGCTGCGGCTGCACTGCGGGTCTTTTCGAGTCGACAGGTCCGATCCTTCTATCAGCAGAGATGCATCAGTTCTGCTCGGGGGAGCAGAGGGAATGCATGGGTTCTGCTGGATCTACAGATGCTGGCAAAGCAACTTAGGCCAACTTCCAAGGGTCCAGGTCTGGGGTGGCAAGTCCAGGTGCAGGTGCAAGGTTATTGGAGCCTCTGTCTCTGAAACTCAAATCAGGAGGCCAGCCAGCTAGCTCTTGAAGTCACTCTGGGGATCTGGGTTCAAGAGATGTAGGTTCCGTCCTTCTCACCCAGGCAGGAGGGCAGCAGGCAGCCAGTCAGCACAGGTAAGCAGCAGCACAGCAAGGCAGTAGTCCAGCAGAATGCAGTCCAGCAGAGTGGGAGTCCTTCAGTAGCATAACAGTCCTTCTTCCTGGCAGAGTATCCACAGGTCCAGATGTGTACTGAAGTGTTGGTATCAAAGAGCCAGTACTCATACCCAGTTGTGCCTTTGAAGTGGACGAGAAGCTTTTAGAGGTTTCCTTTTGAAGTCTACGGGCATCCTGTCTTCCCTTTCCTGGCTCCAGACTAACTCTAAGGGGTATGCAGCCCTTTGTGTGGAGGCAGGACACAGCCTGGTCTGGTGTAAGTGGGACTGAGCCCAGCTCCTCCCTCCCATCATGCCAGTGACGGCCCATCCACACTCACCTTAGATCCCTATTGTGTGTGGCTGTCTAGGAGAAATACACAAAGTCCAACTGTCAGCTACACCCAGTCAAGTGACTGGACAGAAGCTACAGGCACTAAATGGCTAAGTCAGTAAAATGCCAACTTTCTAAAAGTGGCATGTTTAAAATTGCAATTTTAAATTCAACTTCACTATAAATTAGGATTTCAAATTAGGATTTCAGAGACACAAAACGTGAATTGGGTACCTATATCCATTTGGAACTTACACTTACAAAATGTAATAAGGTAACTACAATGTTATCATATGTGAGGGATAGGCCCTGCAGTAGTGAAAAACAAATGTAAGAGTTTTTTACTACCAGAACATGTAAAAACTAAAATCACATGTCCTACTTTGTAAATGCACTGCACCCTGCCCTCAAAGATGTCCTGGGCCTTTTTTAGTTGTGACTTATATATATATATATTAAATAGGAAGGCCTGGGCTTGGCAAAAGATTCATTGCCAGATCGAAATGACAGTTTAAACTGCACCCATAGGCTTTGAACTGGCAGGTCAGAGACATGTTTAAAAGGGATTCTCAAGTGGGTGGCAGAATCAGTGATGCAGGCCCACTAATAACATTTAATTTACAGGCTCTGAATACAGTTAGTACCTCTTTACTAGGAACTTATAAGTAAATTAAGTATGCAAATTGGGAACAAGCCAGTGTTACCATATTTTAAGGAGACAGCACTTTAACCCTGGTTAGGAGTGGCAAAGCGCGCAGAGTCCCAAGGCCAACAAAAATTAGATCATCAAAAAATGGAGGAGGAAGGCAAAAGGTTTGGGAAAGACCACCCTAAGGCTGATGGGTCTAACAAGCGGGTAAAAGAAGAAATCTGTTATCCACCCACAGGACTCCCACAGGTGAATGTGAGCTTAACAAATACATGTTGTGCAATTGTTTTTGATTGGATCCGTAGTCCTAGCCAGGACGATTCCCTCCAACTGACTGTAGTACACTGCTCGGACCTGCTGTTATCGAAATGTTGTGAGAAAACATTAACAATCGCCCAAACAAGACTCATTCCTCCCCATTTTGGCCTGAAGATTATGATGGGTCCTAGAGATTTGCTGGAAATAATTGTGTTGAGGACTATAATTTTGTTGAAAGAGAAGGTCTTTACTGCCAGTCTGGGGTTGGTTTGGGTTTAAACCAGGTCAAAGCTTTCTGCTGTGGCTTCTTCTGTTCCATCATCTTCCAATTATTAGAACTATGCATGTTAAAAAGGTGGTTTGCACTTCTTTAGATGAATTATTATTTAAGGATGAGTAATCCAGATCACAATGTTTTGGCCCTGTGACTTGAATAGGGCAGTTGTTTAAGTATCTTAAAAGATTTGTATTGTGTTGTTTAATTAAAATCAATCACTTGAAGGTCAATATATGTTTAAGTAAGAGAAGAAAACAAAGAAAAGTGCTGGGAATAGGATAAGAAAGATGAGATATATCAAAACAGAAGTATGCGGTGTTGGGTTTGCCAATAGTCAAAGAGGCATATACATGTGAGTAGGTCATGATTGAAAGATGAAGACATGGATTTGGGATACACTGAAAACTTTTGTAAAGTGTGCATTGTTTTGTAGCCC
The DNA here is from genome assembly GCF_964204655.1 of Triturus cristatus. Taxonomy (NCBI): domain Eukaryota; kingdom Metazoa; phylum Chordata; class Amphibia; order Caudata; family Salamandridae; genus Triturus; species Triturus cristatus. The sequence continues at coordinate 1,472,214,858 of NC_140591.1, read as the reverse complement.
TGTTTGTTATATCAGATAAGGTAAACACTGTTGCAAGCTAGATCTGAGTGTCTGCTACAATATGGGTCATGGCGATGAGCCAGACAAGCGTGGGAGCATCAGCCAGTACAATGCAAGTGCCTGTGCCAGTAAGGCTGGTAACTGAGGGCACAGTTCCAAAGTGCGGAATGTGTGGGCGTAGAACCAGGGTTGACACCTAAAGGAGGCCGAGGCAAATGTTTTAATGCTATTCACTTATTAAAGTGTAGTAGTGTGAACCACTCAAACCAGGTGAAGGTCTGGGGTGGGAGTGAATGGGAGGTGTTGTTTCTACTCAAATATTTTTTAAAGGTAGAGGCATAAGAATATTTTCTTATCAACATGTTTATATATTGTGGATAAAATCACAGGTTTTGCAGGCAATGTCAATTCAGTCCAGGCAGTCCAGGTGCCATGCAAGAGCCTGCATAAAATCCATGCAACTGCTCATCAATGTATTGTTTCCTCTTTTTTAGCTCAAGCACTTTAGCTCTACAAAACTTTTAATTGGGGTTTAATTCAACAATCTCAACATCGAAACTAGAAAGTAGGACATGCAGTGAACAACTTCACACAGTGTAATATACAGGACACTCATGATACTATTGAAGAAACTATTAGAGTATTGGGAACAACTAATTATGTGCTAACAGTTAGTGATATGAGCACATCAGAGTGCAGGTGTATGTGTAAAAGTCGGATTCTCTTTTGGGATGGAGAGCAGTTTATTAGTCCATAAGTAACTAGACCAGGCCACGGTATGAAGAGGTTGTCTCTAGTGAGTAATGAGAGGCTCAAGAACTGCCAGCTTTAACCATTCAGCAGTGGCGGCCCGTGCAGGTAAGTGCGGTGAGCGGTGGAGCAGAGCGGGAGTCAGGGGGTGAAAGTGACAAACGACGGAATAGGCAAAATAAATAAATAAATAAATAAAACCACGTACCCCCTGCTCCACCGCCCACCATGCTTACCTGCAGAGGCCGCCACTGCTATTCTTTCATTTTTACAGTTGTTTCTTTCCAATCCTGGTTGGGGTGATGTGAATTTGCTTTTGATGTGTATTTAATGGGATTTGAAATAGGGCAGGGGAAGACATGTTGGGGAACAACAGCAGAGAGTAGGTCAAAGGTTGCTTAAATTGCTGAATTACTATTAGGATACCTGGTTAATGGCCTACATACAAATTTTGCAGGGTGTATGGGGGCATAAACTGTAGCCTTTCCTTTATCGGGTAATAAACCTCTTGCTGAATTGTCAAAGCGGCTGCATTATTATAGCTTGTTGGCTAAGGCAATTTCTGATTTATCGGGATTCAGAAAAGGAGGTGGAATTTAACATGCAACACAGTTTCTACCACAAATTGAAAATTTTGGTGCATATTATGAGTCGTTGAGCAGAAAAAACATAGAAACTGGCTCGCCATCCCACATGTTCTGGAGCCCAGCAGAAGAATAATTCCGCCATGTGGCGAGTGGCACAATTTGGCCAGAACTCCGCATTAAAGAGTGACGTGGAGTCGCCAAAATTCCACCAATTCCGCTGGTGGAGAGCGCGCAACCAAGATGGCCGCGTAGGTGCGAGGCTCCCGAGGACCTCCGCGACCTCCTGTATAAATCCTGACAGAATCCTGTCCCAGATGAGGGGACTGTATTTGTGAACCCGTGCAGAGGTGACGCCCGTTTTCCGTTTTTAAATCGGACCTCGGACACCGGCAGGAGCATCGATTGAGGTTTGCGGCCTTCTCCACGCCGGCCCCCCGTACTGGAGTCGTGGGGCGATCCGGACACAAAGTGAACAACAGCGGCGGGCAAGGCTGGGTGGCTCGCGTACCCCGCGCTTTCACTTTCGCTTTTGCGCCCTCCTTGCTGCCAGGCGAGGTTGGGTTGCGGGGCGGTGTGCGGTGCTGTGGCCTCGTTGGGCTGCCCTGCCGGCCCGCCGGCTGCGATCCGTCCTGAGGAGCGGTGGTCGCCCCCCCCCGGAGCCCTTGAACGGGATTGTCTGCCCCTTTTCTGAGGAGATTGGCTCGATTTGGGGATTGCGACCATGGCCACAAAACAAGATGGCGACCGGGCCAAGGTGAAGTCGACCCGTCGTGGCACGGCCCAACAATCCAATAACATGGACCGCTACACCCTCCAGAAGGGATCTCCAGAGGTGCTGCGTAGGTCCCCCACGGGCCCGACTGATGCTCCTGTTCCGCCCACGGACCTGACCCTCCGGGACGTCATGGGCGCCATCGCCGAGATGAAGGCCTCGGTGGACCAGCGCTTTGACACTCTGGCGCAGAAGATCGACTCGGCCCTCGTGGACGTGGGCCTCGTGAGAGCCGATCTGTCTAAAACAAATGACCGGGTCGATTCTTTGGCCCACTCTACCTCGGGCCTCACAACTGACGTGGCGGCCCTCCAACAGGAGGTGCGCAGGCTTGGCCAGGCGAGCGCCCTGATGAATTGTCGACTGGAGGATTCCGAGGGTCGGGCCCGGAGAAACAACGTCCGCATTATCGGGGTGCCGGAGGGACGAGAGGCGGAGGCAGCGGATCTGTTCGTGGAGGACCTGGTCCTCACCCACCTACAGCCTCGGGGGCTGAGCAAATTCTTTGCAGTGGAACGGGCCCATAGGGTCCCCGGGGGTAGGCCTAAGATCGGCGCCCCTCCGAGGCCTCTCATCGCCCGGATCTTCAATTTTAGGGACAGAGACGCTATCCTGCAGACTTCTAGGCTCCAAGGGCCAGTCAGACTTGATAACATGGATATTAATTTCTATCCTGACTTCACCCCGGCGGTCCAAAAGCAGAGACTAAGCTTTCTGGGTGTCAAACGTCGCCTACGAGACCTGAATCTCAAATATTCAATGCTTTTTCCAGCTAAGCTGAGGGTGGAGGTAGATGGCCGCACGCACTTTTTTGATCGTCCCGAGGCGGCCGGGGACTGGCTGGACACTTTGCCTGGAGATCGGGGCCGGGGGGGCGGGGGGGGCGCGGTTGGTGGGGAGGGCCCGCCGGATCAGGACTAAGGGACTAATGGTAGGCCTTGCTCCGGGCTGTGTTATTGTCACCATTGACTGTTAGGGTAAGTTCCCCTCCTGTGGAGGTCGTGCGGGGTCTCTTGGGGGATCTCCCTCCTCCTCTGGGGGACTAGTTAGTTTTCTTCTACGGGGCGACAGGCACACTGCACTTTGGGGGGGCTGTTCGGGCTCATGCAGGGGTGCAGGGTGGGGGGAGTTCTGTTGGGATGGGTGGGTTGGGGTGGGGTGTGGTTCGTTTCTACCGCAAGGCAAACCCTTTATTGTACTGGTGTTTTTGAGTTGCTCTCGGGGGGACAAATGATGGCTTCTGTATGTGATGGGGGGTAGGGACCTGACTTTGTTGTCCTGGAACGTTAACGGGCTGGGGGATAGGATTAAGCGGGGTGTGGTCCTGCAGTATCTGAAACGGATTTCGCCTGATGTGGTCTTTCTGCAGGAGACACACCTTATTGGTAACTCCTTTTGTGCCATGAATCGACGTGGTTATCGTTTGGTGGCCCACTCGGGCTTTACGTCAGGCTCACGAGGGGTGGGCATTATGGTCAAGACCTCGCTCCCGCTAGAAATAGACGAGGTGCGCCATGATGAGAGGGGACGCTACACTGTTTTGGTGGGGAGAATGGAGGGCAAAGTAGTCGTCTTTGTCTCAGTGTACGTCCCACCGGGGCTACAGTCCACCACCTTTGCGGACCTGGGACGCCTCCTTCTTGACCTTCCGGGGGGGCTTCTGGTGGTTGGGGGGGACTTCAACGCGGTGGTTTCTGGGACCATGGATCGTTATCCCCCTAGGGACCTCCCCCGGGCACAGGCGTGGCTGTCGGGCCTTTTGGACACACTGGGATTGGTAGACTGCTGGCGTTTAAAGCATCCCACTCAGCTGCAGTACACCTTCCATTCGGGTGCCCATGGTAGCCTTTCGCGGCTTGATCATATCCTTGTCCCTGCGGCCTATGCCGGGAGGGTGGGGGAGGTGCGCCATTTGGCGAGGGGCATTTCAGATCACTCCCCGCTCCTGTTGCACTTTGATGTCTTCCCGAGGGGGGAGGGCAGGGTAGCTCCAATCAACGCTTGGTACCTGCGCGACCCCACTATTCGCGCTGACTTGATTAAATCCTTGCAACGGTATTTCGAGGAGAATGTGGGGTCAGTCCTGTCGGCTATCTCCCTGTGGGAGGCTTTCAAGACGGTACTGAGAGGGGAGGCCCTCTCCTTTATTTCCCATGCCCGGAGGCACGCACAGGAGGAGGTGACCCGGGTGGAGGCCGAAATTACTGAATTGGAGGGTGATTTGGGGAGTGGGGTGACTGACGCTGCGCTCCACGTTCTGCACCTTAAGCAGGCGGCCTATAGGGCCCTCGTCACGGAGGCGGCCAGGGGCCTCAGCAGAGAGCAACAGGGGCGATTGTATGATGTGGGTGATAAGGCGGGCAAGTTGATTGCGTGGCTGGATAAGAAGGAGAGAGCGAGTCGTGTGGTCCCGCTGATTGAGAGGACGGATGGCGTGCGTGTCATTGAGCCGGAAGGCATTGTTTCTTGCTTTGCGGATTATTTCCGCGAGGTATATTCCCCGGTTTCTCCCTGCTCGGAGGAGGATTCCCATGCCCTGCTGCGTGACATCGCGCTCCCCTCCCTTTCTGTGGAGGACAGGGAGTCGCTGGATGCCGCCCCCACCTCGGACGAAATCGCCCTCGCCATCCGCTCGGTCGCTTCTGGCAAGGCCATGGGCCCAAACGGCATTCCTATCGAGTTATACAAGCTGCGACCGGATGTACTGGCACCCCACCTCCGCGCAATGTTCCTTGCGGCCCACTCGCGGGGCTCCCTCCCGCCGGACCAGCGTCTGGCTACCATCGTGGTCATCCACAAGGAGGGGAGACCTCGAGATCGGGTCACATCCTATCGGCCTATCTCGCTCTTGAATGCGGAACCTAAAATCCTCGCCAAGGTGCTCGCCAACCGGCTGGTCGGCGTGGTGGGCGACCTGGTCCACCAAGACCAGTCCGGCTTTATCCCCCATCGCAATACGGCTCTTAATTTGCGACGCCTGCACGGCGTGCTAGCGCGTGTTCCGTTCGTGCGGGAGCCGGCCATCTTGGCGGCTTTGGACGCCACTATGGCGTTTGACACACTCGAGTGGCCGTACATCTGGGCGATGCTGGCGAAGTTTGGCTTCGGGCCGGGTTTCATCAGCTGGGTCAAATTGTTGTACTCGGACCCACTTGCGCAGGTGGTGGTGAATGGTCGAGTCTCGGCCCCATTCGTGCTGGGACGGGGCACGCGACAGGGTTGCCCCCTGTCGCCGCTCCTGTTCGCACTGGCCTTGGAACCCCTGGCAGAGTGGCTGCGGTGGCACCCTTCTATCCGAGGTCTCCGTTGGACCCCTGAGTATGAGGACCGCGTGTCTCTCTATGCAGACGACATCCTTTTGTACTTAGCTTCCCCGCGCAAATCACTGATTGTCCTGGTCGATGTTCTGCGCTCTTTTGGCCGCAATTCAGGCCTTGTCATCAACTGGGCCAAATCCTGTGTCTATGTGCTTTCCGGGGAGGCTCCTGTCCTCCCGCGGGGCTGTCCGATCCAGATTGCCTCGGAGGGATTTCGATACTTGGGTGTCTACATTACGCTGGACCCGGTGGCCCGCTACGAGCGAAATTTGCTTCCCCCCCTCCAGCGCTTGAAGGAGGACGTCGCGCGCTGGCGGCGCTTGCCACTTTCGCCGCTCGGCCGGGCGGCGTTGTTCAAGATGATGTCACTGCCGCGCTTCCTGTACGCTCTCCAGAACACTATGGACCTGGTCCCAGCGCGCTACTTCCGTGAAGTGGAGGGTCTACAGCGCCGCCTGTTCTGGGATGGGAGGCCGCGTATAGCCTTGGCAAAGTTGACGCTCCCGTGGTACGATGGAGGGATTGCCCTCCCGGATATTAAACGGTATTACTGGGCCTCCCAGTTGGCTGCAATTAATCAGGGCCTCTATGGGCCCGCCCTAAACCCGGCATTTGAAATGGACAAGATGCTCCTGCCCGGTGGCGACTACAATCGAGCGCTCTACGCTAGTGTGCCCGATTCCCGCTTGACGGGACCCACGCGTGTCATGGTGCGAGTATGGCACGCGGCTAATGCAGCTATGGGCTGGAAGGACCGTTTGACCCGGGCGTCACCGCTGTACGCGTCTGAGAGGTTGGGCTCTCTGTGGACCTCGAAGGGCTTTGAGCAGTGGGACACTATAGGCATCAGTACAGTGGGGGATCTCTGGACGAGGGGAGGATTTAAAACATTCGAGACGCTGCAGGCGGAGTTTCAGCTGCGGGGCAGTGAATACTTTCGGTACCTGCAGGTCCGTCACGCGCTGGGCTCCGTCTTCCCAGACGTGGCCTCCATCCCGGAGTCCTCCCCCCTGGAGGATCGAGTGCTAGATGGCCATGTTCCGGACAGCACGATCTCCCTCATTTACAAGAAATTGATAAATGATCGCTCGGGCTTACTGACTGGCCTCCGCGAGGCCTGGGTTGCCGATGGGCTGGAGTTGGACGACGAGGACTGGATTTCCGCGGTGGCCTCTCCGAAGGAGGTGGCCATCCCGGCTCGCCTTCGTTTCGTCCAGCTTAAGATACTCCACCGGGTGTACATGACGGGGCCAAGGCTTCTGCGTATGGGCTATGCCGAGGACGGATTGTGTAGGCGTGGGTGTGGTGCTTCAGCGACCTTTTTGCACATTTTGTGGGAATGCCCGAGGGTGGAGCGATTCTGGCGTGGTGTGCATGAGGTCCTGCGAGCGGTTACGCATGTCGCGCTGTTGCCTGAAGCGAGGAGATGTTTGCTGAATGTGTGGGAACCGACCGATTACTCGGTTCCGCAGACGCGATGGGTGACTCTGGGCTATATGGTGGCTAAACGGGACGTTGCGCGGCTGTGGGGATCCCAGAGGTCCCCGGCGGTGTCGGCCTGGAAAGAACACATGGATTGGTGCATGTTCCGAGAGAAGGTGGTGTATGTGGCGCGGGGTAAGCCTGGGGCATGGGTGAAGATATGGGGCCCCTGGAACGCCTACCGCGGGGGTATCTGCGAGCCGCCGTTGCTGCCTCCCGCTTCCCCAGCTCCATCCCCCTAGTTTACTCCCTCCCTCAGTTCCGAGCACAATATTCTCCCAGTCCCGGACCTGTTTCCCTTCCCCGCTTGGGGGTTTTCAGTGGATGGTTTGGGGTCCCCCATTTGAGGAGCACGTGCTGCCGCTTTTGATCGTGGGTTGCCTTGCGGGTGTGTGTTTATTTATGTTGTTGTGTTGTATAAAATGAAACCGTATTGTGGGCTCAGAGCCACATGGCCCGCGTTGTGGATACCTCCTGCCTTAGTGTCTATGTAAAGTTCAGTGCCTCATTGTATGTATGCCATTTGTCGTCGTCATTTTAGCGGCCGGCCGGAAGGTTGTAGGCCCATACCTGTATATATTTGAGATTGCAATAAACGGTTTCAAAAAAAACAACAAAAAAAAAAAAAAATCCGCTGGTGGAACAGAACATTCCGTCTACCCCTAATTGAAATCTTACACCAATGTTGGGTTAATGATAAATACTTGCAACCAAATGAGCAGTGATTGTTATTTATATAAATACATGTTTTAAATTGCAACTGAACAAATCTAGCCTCACACTTGAGTAACACTTTGCCTCGCTTACTCTGAATTGATATACTGGGAGGGTGAGGAAAAAGGACAAGAGTTAAGGAATTCCACAGCTCCTTTGGGAAGTTCCTTTAAGGCAATTATACCTGATCCTGGAAACTCCCTATCAGGTTCATTTAGTTAATTTCAGAGTGCCAAGTGAAGGGTTTAATTAAAGGTTTGTTTACTCACTCTGAGATCACATTTCCTTTTGAATGTGCCAACCTGGGTGTGTACAAACTGAATCTCTTTGGAATGTCTTCCCCATCTCAAGAGTAGTTTACAAAATCATTAACAAGACTGTGAAGAATTGAGGAGGAGTGCAGCTTTTCTCCAGACTACGTTTAATAAACAATTTAATGGATCCCTGGTTAGCCAGAGATCCGAGTACATTCACTTTGTCTTCTTTGTCTTGAGTTATCAACCTAGGATAAAGTGTGTAGCATCACCTTTGTGAGCAGTCAACCATTGTGTTTAAGAGGGGGAAGATGGCACTAGGTAATATTATAAGTGGAGAACCAATTCTGCATCCTCTAAACACCCTGGCATCAGGGACGTTTTAAGAAATGGGCAAAGTGGTCAAGTGCCTAGGGCCCCCACTTTTCAAGAGGCCCCCTAGGAAAGTGCACGTCCTCTCTTTTAAACTCCTGTCTATTTTACCCTCTAAACCTCTCTCCCTCTCTGCCTACATGCATCTCGGACTCTCTCTAACCAGTACCATCATAAATATTTTTAGGGTCTCGGGCAAGACATATTTCAACTGATTTTCGTGACCCTGTTAAAGTTTAACATATACTGTTTGGCATCATTCGAGCTTGAATAGGAAGGATATTGGTTATAAAAATTTATTTTATTCAATATAGGGGCCCCCAGAATATGTTTTGCCAGAGGCCCCTAAAACCCTTAGCATGGCACTGCCTGGCAGTTATCTCAAGCTTAGGGCAGGAATTGTTTAGCCCCTCCAAACTATGGCAACCAGCGTTCACTTAAGACCAATCTAATTCCAGATTTCGTCACATTGCTCGCTAGCGATGATGAACAGCTGCATCGTGGGTTAGGAACCAATGCTCTATCCTAAAGAATAAGTAAACGGATAGACAGTGATCCTGTCCTTGCATCTTGTGGTGCTTGTGTTGCAAGAAACCAAAGAAAATGGCTCAGTGCTCTTTACAGCTAAATAAAACTTGTCATTGCTTACAAGCAGTGATTTATTTTTTAAGTTTTAGAAAAAAAAGTATTAAGAAGAATAGAGGTGTCCATATGCAATACATAATAACAACTCATAGCAATACAAAATAAAACCATTACATTCAAAATTACATGAATTGGACTAATAAATAAAATTAGAAAAAGCAAAACAATATAAGTGCAATCTTAACATCACTAGAATATAAAATTACTTAGGAACAATTGGGGGAATCAAGGTGGTTTAAGAACTTCTTGATGAGATGGTTGTATCTGGGAATTTCTTTTAGCACTTGCGTCACTGTAAATTGTAACAGGTGACCATAAGTTTAGCCGTTTTGTTGCCAAATGTAAAGGGTAAACAAAGGAGATGTCCAACCTATGATTATGACAAACAGCGAACCACCAGGCCTTGTAAGAGATTTTTGTAGAATCTTTTCAATTTATGGTGATTTGCTGAAAAGCAACTGCCATCAACAAATCAATGATTTTGACGTTAATCGTAATATTTTCCCATATAGAGGAGAGACTTCCTAAGAATATATGAATAAAGGCAAAAGAAAATTTAGTACCAAAAATTAAATTAATTTGGTTCCAAACTTGTTTCCAGAAAGAATGTACCCATAGACAAGAGAATGACATATGAATTAAATCTGCATTTAAGGACGAACATGTCCAGCAAGTGCCTGACAGAGTCGGAAACCTTTTACTTAATGCAATCGGTGATAGTAAAAGCCTGTTATATGCAAAAAACAATGTTTGCGTTGTGTTTGCTGCCCTGGAAGACTTGCGTATCTTAGTCCATATGTTTTGCCAGAGTGATAGTGGCCTGGATGTCTTAAAGTCAGTCTCCCATGCCTCCTCTGTTTTGGTCTTCTGTCTAACAATATGTTTACCTTGTAAGTAACTATATATAATAGAGGCTCTAGGCTTGGTGGTTAGCAAAGTATAAAGTTGTGAAGAGGTGTCCGGAGTATTAGAGATATCAGGTGTATTAATAAGTTGGGTGTATGTGTCCATCGCAGCGTCCTTAAGTAAATTATATTTATGACAAAATGAGGCAGGCAAATTGAATGAGTGACTGAGTGAGGAAATAGGTAAGAAGCCTGACCCTGAAAATAATTGATGTATCCATAATAATCCTTTTTGCCTCCAGGTTTTCCAGTAGAAGAGTTTATTCCGAATTATCAAATTTTTGTTGTGCCAAATTGATGAGTTGAGGAAGGAGGCTATGGTTGTTGTGTGAGGGGGGGAGATTGATTCTAGAAGTTTAGAGGTTAGTTTTATTATAGGGGTGGAAAGGGACTGTGGTTTACGTGAGAAAGAAAGATATTCATGAAAGGAGAAGGGAAATAAAAATTGACGTTCTATTAAGGTTCAAAGGGGGCAGTCTTCTGTGGGATTAGGCAGCCAAAAAGAAGCTTGACATAGAAGGAATGCTTTCTGGTATGCCGGGAAATTGGGAAAATTAACTCCACCCTCTGCTTTAGGGCGAGTCAATTTTAATAAAGACATTCGGGATTTCTTGTTATTCCATAAAAAGGAGGAGAGGATAGAATACAGGGGCATATTATCATGCACAGCGTTAAAATTATCGCCGCTTTAGCGGCAGAAAACTACCGCTAAAGTGGTGATAATGGGCTTGATAATATGCCGCAGAGAATTCCCATAGAAGCCCATGTTGATACCAGAACATGGGCTTCTATGGGTATTCTCTACGGCATATTATCAAGCCCATTATCGCCGCTTTAGCAGCAGTTTTCTGCCACTAAAGCGGCGATAATTTTAAAGCTGTTTCTTGATAATATGCCCCTAACTTTCTTAAAAAATTTAGCAGGGATAGGAACTGGAATATTGGAGATAGTATATAAAACTATAGGAGATAACATCATCTTTATAGTATCTAAGCGCCCCCACCAGGATAAATAGAGCGGTTGCCATTTAGTGGTTAACTCTGAGATTTTATGAATGCATTTATTCATACATAATGCTGCTGTGTCCGTAATTGAAGATGTGAAGTGTAAGGCTAAATATTTAATTGAATTGGGACTCCATGTGAAATTAGAAGTACTAAAATCCGATTTCAACGTATATTTAGTTAAGGGCAGAATCTCACATTTATCATTATTCAACTTGTAACCAGAAACAAGGGAGAATAATCTCACCTCCTCTAAGAAAGCAGGAATTGAGTTATCTGGTTTTGACATGAAAATTAAAATATCATCAGCATAAGCTGCGAGTTTGATGTTGGAGTTCGATGTTTAGAAACCATGTATATTTGAGTTTCAATGTAGTTTAGAGAGAAATGGTTCCAAAGCCAAATTGAAAAGGAAGGGAGAGAGAGGGCATCCTTGCCGTACTCCTCTACCTAAATCAAAGAATGGGGAGATCAGACCATTAGCGCAGACTGCAGTTCGTGGATTAGAATAAAGGAGGGATATTAAAGATATAAATTTGGGGCCAAGTAATTCCACTCAACTCTATCGAACGCTTTTTCCGCGTCTAATGCTATAGCTGCAAGGGAGTGTTTTAGGTGGGAAGATTTTGACAGAACATTGAAAAAGAGTCGTGTGTTGTCAGTTATAAGTCTCTCTTTAACAAAACCAGATTGTTCTTTGCCCATCAAGTTCGGTAAATAGGAATCTAAGCGAAGGGCTAACGCTTTGGAAAAAAATGTGTAGTCGATGTTTACCAAGGATATAGGCCTATAGTTTTTACAATATCTAGAGTTTTTGCCTTCCTTAGGAATGAGACATATGGGAGCTTCTGAAAAAGAACCATTAGAACTGTTGAGGGAGCAAAAAGAATTTATGAGGGAGTGTAATTTGGGTAAGAAGAGTTTAGAAAAGTGGAGATAAAATTCAACTGTGAAACCGTCAGGACCTGGTGCTTTGTCCTTTTTAAGGCATTGGAGAGCTTTCAGAAGTTCTTGCTGTGTTAAATCTGATTCTAGAAGAGATAAATCAAGAGGGATTTGTTGGTATTCCTGAATTGTGGAAAAGAAATGTGACAATGAGTGTTCTGTGGATTGTGTTTCGGATGCATACAGTGATTTATAGAATAGGGAAAATTCTTTCAACATCTACATCTTTAAATTTTAAATCGGCATGTTCGTCGTAGATGGATTCGATATTTAACCTGTTATGTCTAATTTTCAAATAATTGGCCAAAATTTTCCCTGCTTTATTGTTGCCTCCGTAGAATTTTATGCTGGCTTTCAATAAGTATAAGGAAGCATTTTCTGTGGATATTTTATTGAATTGCAATTTGGCATCAATAAGAGCAGTTAAGCATTCTTTCAAATGGGAAGTAAAGTATGAGTGTTCTAATCTCTTAATGTCATGAAGAAGATCATTGGCAATCTTGCGTACATTTCTTAGTTTTTTTAGCAGTAAAACCAATAATGAAGTCTCTTGCTGAAGCCTTAATAGTTGAAAATGACATGGAATCACTTTGGTTCATCACAAAATACTAATTGAAAAAGGTGTTGAAGGAAGCTCTGAACATTGCATCTAGAAGAAGAGAGTTATTAAAACGCCATCTTCTAGGGGCGTTAACTTTAGGCAATAAGTCAAGCCCGATTAAAACAGGGGCGTGGTCGGATATAGAATGGGTCCAATTTCTGCGTTCGTGAGAGTTTGCGCGATGTTGTGAGAAACAAAAATATAATCTATTCTTGATTGAGTTTGATGAACTGGGGAATAGAAAGTGTACTCTCTAATTGTCAGATTGCAAAAATGCCATGCATCAAGAAGTTTATGTTGAGTAATAGTATGAACAAAAGATTTTTGGGGCTTATTGGGAATAAAAGTAACTTTGGAGTTTCTGTCTATGAATGGATCAAAGATCTGATTACAATCACCTGCTAGTGTAAAATTGTCAATGCAATGAGTAATTTTCTTCACCATTGCATGCCAGAAGGATGCGACGCCACCAGTAGGAGCATATACATTAAGGAGAGAAACTGAGACATAATTTAACCGCAATTTAGCATTCAGCCATCGACCGTCAGCATCTGATTCTTGCAATATGAGTTTAACTGGAAGCGATTTGCGACAAAGTATCATAACTCCATTGCATTTACCATCTCCTTGATAAAAGAAAACCTCTCCCACCTAGCCCTTTTTTAATTTTAAGGATTCGGCTTCTGTAAGATGTGTTTCCTGAAGAAATGCTATATCAGCATCTATTTTAGCTAGGTGGGTTAAGACTCTCTGTCTTTTGATAAGAGAGATTAATCCCCTAACGATCCAAGAGATCAATGTTAAAGGCATAGGGTATCAGAAAAAGAATGAAGAAAGAACATGAAGCAAAAGTCCAATTCTTTAAAGTTAAGAAAGAGTGTGAAAGGAGAAGTGACAAAAGGATAAGTGGTCAAGCAAAGAAGGATAGAAAAAACAGATGAATGGATCCAGAAATGTGAGCCGGCCATAATAATACAAAGGAATATAGATGTAGTAGGTAAGTAGTGGGAACATGGAAAGGTAGTAAAATGTGAATGTGTAACGATGAGTAAAGGAATAAACATGAGAATACAAGAGGAAATGGAAGTGTTGAAGATACCAAATAAGCAAAAAAAACAGGGAATGCGAAACGAAACAAAAAACAAAAGACAAAACAAAAAACATATCTACAAAAAGGGAAATGTGTAGGTAGGGGTGGGTGGAGCCACATGGAACAGACGGACGTCTAGGGAGGACTGAACTGGACCGGGGGAAGATCACGCCATAATGTAGACAAAACTGTGGAAGCGAAGAAGAACAAGTTTAATTTGGTTTGTAAAATGAACGGTAAGCATAAGAATAATGAGACCCAATAACCTAAACTCAGATATACATAAACAACAGTAAACTGTAAGTCTTATTAATGATAGACTATCAATATATAAAGGAATAAAGCAGAACAACATGTATCCTGTAATCCAAAAAGTGATAACATCCCAGATATAAAGTTCAAAAAAGTCAAGAACTACGTGGAGAAGAGGATCCTGAAGATTCCATATGGTTCGTTTTATGTGACTTGATGAAGCTTTGCAAACGTATTGGATCTTCATATGTCGTTGTTCTGTTGTTGTAGGTAACCTTAAAAAGAAATGGGTGAAAAAGGCCATATCTAGCTCCCATGGAACGGAGATCTGGCCTCATATTTGAGAAAGCTTTACGTCTGGCTGCTGTGGCTTTAGAATAATCCTGTGCAAAGAATAGTGCAGAAGCAGACCAAGAAAACCAGTTTATGGCTTTAGCAGCTGCTAAAACTTTCAATAAATCTGTGTACTCTAGAAAATAAAGGATGACTCCTCGTGGTCTCTGCGTGGATGAAGAGCTTGTAGGAAGGCGACCTAATCTGTGGGCGCGTTGTATGTTCAGCACAGTGTATTCTGGCATATGGAGAATCTTAGGAAGGAAGGATTTGAAGAATGCAAGAGAGCTCGTACCTTCGGCCCCTTCCACCAGACCGTAAATAAGTATGTTATTTCTTCTATTTCGATTTTCAAGGTCCTCAATCTGTTTTTGAAGTGTTGAAACTTGAGAGTGCAAAGAAGTGACGCTTTTGGTGGTGTCGTTAAAGGAGGAAACGTTTTGCTCAACTGCTGTAAGTCTTGTATAAAGTTGCGACCAGTTGTCTGAAAGGGTTTGTAATTTGGAATTGGTTTCCTCAACAAAGGGCCTGAGGGCTCTTATTTCCTGTGATAATAACTCCAAAGAGACTGGAGAGGTTGATTTAGGTGGGTAGGGGGGATCCTTTTTCAAGCGTTTCACATTGGACTTTTCCTGGTATTGGTTGAGTGGGATCCATTGTTGTTGTAATGCTCTCCGACGCGAGTAAACTTGAGTCTTCCAGTTTGGAGAATTTTGAGAAGAGCATAGAGTTTTTGATGAAAGAGCATTTTGGCTTCGATGCACTTAAGAGGGATCCTTTCGTTCTACCCATCAATTTGAGAAATGAGATATGTTTAGATGGACTCAAAAGGTGGAAGAGGAAGACCTTATAAAAGGAAAAATAAGTTTAATCAAAGAGACGAAGCAACTTGAGGAAAATTATCCAGCCAAGATGGAGGTTATATCTAGAGAAGTTTCAAAGTTGAAGACCATAAACGCTAAGACCTCTGTAGCCACCGCAACATCAATGGCTTTTAAGCTCTCTTCAGCAACTTACTCCTCATATTGGTATGTATTTCAGTTATAATGTGGAGAAACAAATGAATAGCAAAAATAATTCTTGTTGAAACACTATGCCAGAAGAGATGCCAAAAGAGTAACTGCAGCTCGTGTAGGAACATGATTGTTCATCGAATGGAGCGTGGGAACAGCTCAACAAAATGGCGGGCGCAAAAACATCTCCTCATAGTGCCTAGAATAACGAGGTGATACAGGGTTACTGTGCTGTTATTAGCCGCTAGTATGTATATTTGTTAAAGTTCCTCACCGTAGGAAGGGCTGGGGTATTTGTCGAAGTGAGCCATTTACGCTGCTATGAGGGACCGGGACGCTCGCGGCAACAATTTGAATTCCAAAATGGCGGCCGCACTATCTCAGCCGCAAGCGCGTGCGATTACCTTGAAAATAGGTTGTTAGAATGTTGTTTAAGATTGCAGGCAGGGTCACATTGTGCTGAGCAGCTCCTCGGATAGGCTTACTGCCGGGCAGCTTCGCGGTAAACAGTCGTGAAGCGCGATTCCGGCGCACCGGTCCGGAGAGCCTCACAGGAACGCCGCCATGCTCGTTGGGCGCCTAGCCACCCCCCCCCCCCCCTCCCCAGCCATTCCTTTAGCTTTGGGGACCTGGAATAATCTGTACTGTTGCATTTACATGCCAGAGAGATGGTTAGTAGTTGTTTTGGCAACGATGACAAAGGCGATGGGTGGTGCAAGCTGCAGTGGCCTCCTGGTCAGAGCCCTGGCACTTAATATTTTACAAATTGAGCACTGCTTACAAGAAATGAGGAGGCAATCTCCAATGCTCTGATACACAGCTGCACTGCTTCACTTGCTGGGCCAATGCAGACGCTTCTCACCTTCATGAGATGCCATTACCCCCTTCACCTTCAAGGAACATGCGCAGAACCCACTAATGACTGAACCCAAAGGTGCTTTGTTCAGATTTTCTCTAGCACCGGTCCAGTAGGCCAGTGATTATTTGGGATAACCAATTGTTTGTTTTCAATCCTTCCCTGGATTCTGTTTCTGTAGACTACCAAGATGTTTGCCCAGGTATAGTTTTACTATTTTCTTTGCAGTTTGCTTAAAAATATATTACCTTGAGTCTTTCTACTTTATCTACTCCTTGAGCCATGCCAGTGTATTGTACCTATAATATTGAGACTGTCATTGATGGAAAGAATGTGTTCAGGCCCTGTGAAAGCATGAGGAGCGGGCATGCAACCTTTACTCCCTTTTCCTCCCTTCACACTGCACTAATAGGTCAGTGAGTTCCATATTGGCTGTTTAACTGTGTGCTAGTGTGTATACTTGAGTGTTGTGTGTGTGCATGTGTCTGTGTGTGTGTGTGTGTGTGTGTCTGTGTGTGTGTGTGTGCGTGTGCGTGCATGCATGTGCGTTATTTATAATAGCAATTTAAAGGTTTCTGTCCACTTGGATAGCCGACATCGGTGACTACTTATTTTGCTAGGAATGATACCCTGGCGAGTTGAGATCTAACCCAGACGTGTACTGTCCAGCCTGCCTTCAACAGAAAAAAGAGGTAGGAGGAAGGAATGTAAGAAATGACACTGACCTCTGGAAGCACCTTTTCACGTTTCAGGAAACTACATGTTGTCCAGGACACTCGTTCTCCATGACTGCATCATTAATAAAAGGGAGATTCCTTAAGGGTTCAACTAAGGGCGGTGCCAACCTGGGAGTATGCAACAGCAAACAGATTATTTTTGGATTGTCGACTTCACTCTTTCAACAAGAGTTTGCAAAGTTATTGTCAAAACTATGAAGACAGCTGGACTGCAGCTCGGGGTAATTAAGCATAACATAACAGGTGTATTTGTAAAGCGCACAATTACCCGTAGGTGTCCCATTGTTGTGGACTCTACGGCAATTAGCGGGAGGCACCAGGCAGGAGATCTTTTTATTCTCTGCGCCTCCCTGTGCCAGTCGAGGTCAACTCTTACTCCAGACGTCATCATCTTTCCTGAAGAGTTTGATGGCTGGTTTACCAGTTGAGTGATGATCCATTACTGACCCTTGATTAATCTTATATGGGGGAGACGGTGGTCTTGTTGCGTCTAGTAGAGTTTGAGATATAATAAAAGAAACAGTGTAAACAACCGAATAAAATGTGTCCAGAATAAATAGAGAGAAGATCTCCCATGCTCTGGTTCATTGCCGATTGGGAAGAGCAGTTCCTGTGAAGGCACAGGGATCACCGGTAGGCCAGCGATTCAATGTTTACAACTGCAGTGTTATGCGTCTTGCGCCTCCCGTCAATCCATTGGGCAAACAACTATGGGTCAGATGTAGGTAAAATCAGTTAAGTGAGTCCTTAATAGCGATTTTTAGCGAATCGCCATTAAGGACTCGCAAAATGGAATGTATGTAGGAATCGCAATAATAATTGCGCTTCCTTAATATTCCTTAATTGCTTATTGCAATTTGCGATCCGCAAGCAAGGAATACCTTCCCTTTCATTCTTATGGGCCTAGAGGCCCTTAGGAATGAATGGGAATTTTGCACGCAATTTCAAGGGTGCAAGGGTTCCAAAGGGACACCCTGTTGCACCTCTGAAATGTGCATGTGTGCTCATGTGGCGCACATACATGCCCTATTATGTGTGCCACATGAAACTTTGAAAAAAGCAAAAAAGTGCTTTCTTAAAGGAAATCGCAAATTACCACCAATTTGCGATTCCTTAAGGCAATATCGCAATTTGCGATGCCTACTAGCATAGCATTTAGGGAATCGCAAATTGCGTTTCTCTAAATGCTTGTGCAAAATAAGGAATCACAATTTTTGCAAAACTTTTTTTGCGAGTAGGTATTTGCCTTCCTACATTGTACACAGTTGAATTGCGATTGCAAATGCTGAAATTCTGCAAATTTCAGCATTTGCGATCGCAATTTGGCTTGCTACAGCTGGCCCCATACCAGTAATTTAGAGATTCGCTAGCGGGACTGTGTTGGTGAGAATACTTTTTCGAGGTACCCTGTGAACTTAAGCTTTTACTTTCTCCTCACACCACCACAGGGCAAGATGATCACACTGTCTGGAGGCTGTCAGTAGTGAAGCCGCTTCATGAAAAGTGTCTCAATCAATCAGGAGCTCAGCTTTGTTGTGTTGCTGTACATCCACGTCTCAACTAGAAGCAAAGGGATGGTAAAGGCTGAGGATTGAGGTGTACCTATCGTGCTGAGCAGTAAACAAAAAGTGTATCCCATACACAAAGGTGTGTATGAAACATGACACGAGGGACCGAAGGCTGAGGGCTTCCAGTTAGAAAACCATTCATTCACCACAGTAACAATCCCTGAATCCTAGCTTCTTGAAGTCTTTGCATCAGTACTTTACAAAAATGGTAACTGGGGCTTCAGCAGAAGTCTGACATTTCCCGTCAATTATCTATTTTGGAGCATCCACAACTGGCATCAGGACTGGTCAGTTTCATGTCCCTATCGGAAACCAGCTTATGTTCGACCAAGCAGATCAGGCTTGTCACTAAAAGAACCATTTCAGCTGTTTGGTATGGGTGAGAATATTGATAAAACACTTTTGTTTTTCAACATCTATCAATTACTGTCTCACAACCCAATTTCTCCCATAATTCCTCCATCATGTTGCAAATACTTGGCCTAGATACCTATAGGCATTATCAATATCTTGAGTCATATAAAACCATAGAATTGTGAATCTGTCTGTGATGTATCAATGATTTGAGACTGTAATCCAGTAACTAAACATTGTAAGATTACCGACTCCCAAGTTGGGGTGGTAATGCATTGACAAAAGGGAAGAGGTCTCCATGGGGCCCTTTTACCTTTGTGAATTAAAAAAAGGTTTTTTGGGGAGTAGGTAGTGTTCCAAGGACAGAAACAACAATTGATGGACAGAATGCAGAACAATGTCATACATTCACACCAGTACAGAGATCTGGGCCTAAATCCATCGTTCTTTTGCTCACCATGCCATTCCAGTTTGGACCCAGCCATATGCAAATCAATCTTGTCCCTGTGCCCAATGAGAACAGTCCATACCGAACTGCCAGGCCAGGTCCTCCCTGAACTGGGGGACTACCAACTTTCAAACAAACTTTTTTGAAAGTATTTTTTTTTAATTCAACCCCATTTATTTTACTTTACTTAAATATGATCGTGGACCCCAGCAGGCTACCTTCCATGTGGTGGCATCCAATAGCAGTAAGTTTCCATTTGTGTACTAACTCGTTATTATTTATGAGGCAGGTCAGATTGCAAACCTATTCAAATGGGCATTTTGTGAACTAACCCATGAGCGCATAGGTCAGTTCATGAAATTTAACACTGGTCACAAAAATGTAGCAACCAGTGTTTTGCCCTTTAGATCCATAGATATCACTACAAGTAATGGTCTGGGGTCTTTTCCTTCTGCCATTTATACAGTCTAGTAGCACCTCTGTGAATTACTCCCAAGCCTGGCTATCAGTCAACTGCTGGGTCTATAACAGGGGAATACCTACAAAAATCTAATTTGCCTTCTTGGACTGCAGGGGGCATAACAAACGTAATGGAAGTGGCATCAGTCCAAACTGCACTTGTGCCCTGTTGTTCCCCGTCTATCTTTGTCATCTATTTGCATTCTAACTCACAACTAGATGCCTCAGCAGCTACTGGGAGCATAGTATGCAGATTTCCCCTCAAAGTGCATTTCTATGTATGTTGTTTATAGTACTTGTAACACTTGAATTACACAGAGGTGTATCTTTGAGTGTAAAGATTTAGGGCCCAATTTAGAGGTTGGCAGAGAGGGTACTCTGCCCCTCACCACCTGGAGGTAAGAGACAGGGAAAAAAACATGATCCCCACATCACGCAAACCAACCAGCCGTCATAGCTGAGGGTACGTCCGTCAAACGTTTCCTACATTGACATGAACTGCCATGACAGTGGTTTCTGTCGATGAAGAAAGATGTCTGTGGGCTGGAAGATGTCTCTAAATTTGGCAGGCTGGTCCCTTAGGGATGGCAAAGTTGATGTCTTCCGCAGTCCTGAGGGACTGAACCCTGTCCACCAAACTCTAAATCTGGCCATAAATCAGTACTCACAGGGGGATGCTGGGAAACGTAAACACAAATGTGAACAGCCTCATGATGCTGATCCCGCCAACCAGTCCAGTAACCACCCTTGAAACACTGCAAACTCAAATGTCAGAATAGTCGTTTGCAAATAAGTAATCACTCATGCTGCAGGTTCCGTATCAATTAAATAAAAATGGAAGGAAATGATGCTATATGAAGAAGAAGACACCCTTATTGACCCAACCTCAAAGCAACTAAGTTCCAACATTGAAAATAATCCCCACAAGATGAAACAAAGGAGTTCTTCAAGTACAGAGATCAATTTAACAAAGAAAAAAAGTAAAAACAGTGCCAGCACCTTTTACATCAAGGTCCTCATTTATGGAAGTTTGGCATAGGGCAACACAGCAAGGCCGGTGCTTATTTTGTGCCTGTGGTTTCTGGTGCTCGGCTCCGGCACTTAATTGTCAGCACCAGCCCTAGTGACAGTCCACCACATGGTGGCAGTGTCTTTTTAATTTTAAGATGAGGACAACTGTGTTTATTAAGTCAATATACATTTAAAATGAATAATACCAGCCCCTCATGCCATTAGTATAGCTTTGTGTGTCCTGAAATAGTCTGAATTGTCACACTTATAAGAGTCAGGGCCGGACTGGCTGTAGCGGGCACCGGGCATTTCCCCGGTAGGCCACCAGTGTGGTCGGCCGTTTTTGTCACTGGAGGCCGGCAATATCGGCCCCCTGTAACAAAATCGTCCGTTTCAAACAGCTCGGCCACACCCCGTTCCACACCCCAGGGGGACGGCAGAGCAGTTTGCCAGGGCCGGTTTTGGTTCCCAGTCTGGCCCTGGTAAGAGTGCGATTGTTAGATGTTATATTGGTACAGCCTTTGGCACTGCTGTGGATGCATGGGTGGTCCGGTTGCGGTGGTCCTCTGAGAAGGGCCCTGGCATTTTGTTTTTCACAAATCAAGCCCTGAGCAAGGCAGCTTGCTGCACTGCCCTACGCTAAAGTGAAAGGGCAGGAAAGCACCGTATTTATGCTATACTGTGCTTCCTGTCCTTTCTGCTTGCCCTGGTACTGCTTCGGCAGCTTGGCGCAAATGTAGGAACACTTGCATCATGGTGCGAGGGTTTCCCTATTAAATACCGAATTGTTTTTGTGCAGGAAGGGGCACCTTCCTTCACTAAACCAATTCTAAGAGGTGTTTTCCTCTTTCTATGCATAGTGCAGAATGCAACACAAATAGAAAGAGGAAAATACGAGGAGAAATAATGTTATTTCTCCTCATTATGCCTCACCTCAGGAGGCTTAAGGATTTGGCACTACCTCAGCATTACATGATTTTGTACATCTGGGGCAGCGTCAAAATCCATAGTTGTTGCATGGGAAAATCAACCACAACGCCCATGGAACGCTTCCTGAGTGCAGAGTAAAGCAGCGCAGCGATTTGCACTGCGTCACATTACTCAAGATTTATGAGGCCACTCAAAGCCACACAGGGTGGTTTTGCGCAGCTTCATAAATCTGATTGAAAGCCCTGCCTCACGCATGTACCACTGTACGTGGTGCAAAGGTGATGCAGGACTCTCATAAATAAGCCCCCACATTTTTTATAGAAAAGAAAATGCATACAAACAACCGCAGAATTCTCACTGAAATTTTGTAAGACAACCTAAGAAACATTTATTATAAAAAATGTTTCCAGCAAGGTGCCTGGCTAACTGTTAGGCAAATTGCAAAGTCTCTTGCCAAAACAAGAGTAGAAGGGTGATTTAATTAGAGTTGAATTTCTTAATCACATCACTTATAACTTTGTCTTGAAACTTGCTGAAAACATACAGGCTCTGGGCTTTGGCATAACTTCAATTAATTACAGTCATCAATCATAATTCAGTGAGCAGTGACCACATATGTATTTCAATCAATGGGTTAGGTGTGATTATCGCCCATCATGGATTGAGGAAATGTCCCCAAGAGTCTTTGAAACTGCAATTCAAGTGTCCCAAATTGTTTGTTCATTCAAAGGGAAGAACTAGAACATCAAGGAGATGATCTTCAAGATCGCAGAGAGAGTTCTTTGTGGGCAGTTGGAACAAAAGTACAAAACCATAACCTTATTCATTTAAGAGAATCCACAAAAGATACACTAAATATGATGATGACTAGGAAACCCCAGCATTTCTGTTGCAGAAACTCATACATCAACACTTCCCTTTAAGAGCCCAACTTTTGGGATTTCTTACCATGGAATGTGAAAGGAACCAAAAACGAGATAGATGATGAAGACTGTGTATGTTATCTAGTATTACAACAAATTTAGCACTATAAAAACAAGCATTTGCAATGCAATCGGTCTCGCCTTTGGGACCTTATATGTATTTAGCTATGCAGCACATTAGCCTGGGTGCTGAAACATCGACTGTTCTTTAACTTGGAGGGAAAATAAGCACCTAACTGCGTGACACGCCAGGTATGGGAACACATGGAGCGAAATATCGCCTTTCAGCGGGAAATGGTATAGTCAAAAGCTCTATTTATAATATAAAATCAGAGCCTTCGGTGGTCATATCACTGAGAATACAAGATTTGAAAAAAATATTATTGTCTACGGGTGCTCATGGAAGACAATTTCTATCTAGAGAATGCTAAAGTGATTCTGGTATTTTACTGACCTCTGATGGTCGTTTTCTATCAAGAAAGTTAAATAGAGGTAGTTGCCAGAAAAATAAAAAAAAGAAAGTCCCTAAGCAGAAAGCAATTCTGGTATTTTACTGACCTCTGCTGGTCGTTTTCTATCAAGACAGTTAAATAGAGGCAGTTGAACAGAAAAATAAAGTCCCTAAGCGGAAGCAGACAAGTCCTAGGCTGGTATCCAGAGCCCACAAAGTACATACACATATAAGTATATACTAAAGTATATACAGGAGGTCTCGAATGCTCGACCTAAAAATGGACAATATCTGCAATCACACTTCCCTGCTTTAATGGATGCAATGGAATTGTCAGGAAGTGAAAAAGTCAAAGGTCTGGATGCCGGGTTTGTGTATTGTTCGCCTAACAGAGTAGCTATTATACTTCTCCTCTCTGCTATCAACAACCATTCGTCATTGTCCTTGATTCAATTCATCAATAGTTATTTTCCATCTTCATAGTAAAGCCTGTAGCAATGGCGCCCACAGGATCCGTAATGACATTACCATGAAAAAACAAGAACATCTGATATTGAACTGGAGACTTTAATACAAAGATGATCTGAGAAAGCTTGAAGAACTGTTACAGCGCTGGTCCTATTAGATCTTTCCGCCACCTTCAGCGCAATCAATCAGGCATACTTTGACAAACTCTCACTGAACTTGCCTTTTTAGAAACTAGAAATGTCCTCAAATTAATTACGGACCTTGGTTTAAGCAAGTATAAATCAAATTTACATTAATCTTTCAACAATTCTGAGCGTGTAAACTTATCAGCTCTGGGTAAACGAAAACCAATCAAAATTAGTAATGTGCAACAACCGAAGAGATTCCAAACAAACATATTTTATTTTTCATAATTAGGACAGCAGTAGATGTCGTGCTGTATTCAAGGCATGAGTTAAGGAAAAGTGGTTGCTCCAGGGGAACGTGCAAAAGGTGTGCTCAGGTGAAGGTGCTCAGGGAAAAGGGTTAAAATAGTTCAACAGATTGGACTGATAGCAACTTGTCAGTCTCAACTGGCCTGGCCACAATCGGTCAAATTACATACAAATTATTATTTACAATTTTTCAATTGTTGGCGATGTGTCGTTTTTTAGCACGGTGGAACAGGGGGCTAGTGGTTCAGGCTCGAATTTTGTGGGTGTCGACGTTTCGACCTGACTTGTTGCATGGAGGGCTATTTGGGGCCTCAGCCTGCGGGTCTTCTTCAGGACAGGGGTGGGCAACCAAGGATTGTGTCCAAGTTATACACCTAAATGAAAAAGGGGTCCTTGAGGGTTGTGCACAAGGTTATTAAAACAGCAGGACCATCGGAATCGCCAACGATTGAAAACTTGCAAATAATAACTTGTATGTAATTTGACCTATTGTGGCCAGGCCAATTGAGACTGACAAGTTGCTATCAGTCCAATCAGTTGAACTATTTTGATTTGCATATGGCCATGTCTGAACTGGGGTGGCAGAGTGGGCTAAAGAATGGTGATGGATCAAACCCAGATCTGTTGACTGGGTGTGAGTGTTTGATTGGTTCTGATGCTCCGTCCATCACCACCCCCTTTTGTACTGCTTTGTTCACCATAAGTTGGCAGGGTATGCTCAGACGTGAGTCCCTTGCTCACTTTGCCACTGGATTCAAGCAAGCCTGGCTGAAGACGGCTGAAATGCCAGAAACCGGTCCTAGGAAGCTTGTTTCCAGTCCAGGGAAGGCATGGCTTGGCAGTTCGGGCTGGACTGTTCCCATGAGGCACAGGGTCAGACTGATTTGCATATGGCCATGTCTGAACTGGGGTGGCAGAGTGGGCTAAAGAATGGTGATGGATCAAACCCAGATCTGTTGACTGGGTGTGAGTGTTTGATTGGTTCTGATGCTCCGTCCATCACCACCCCCTTTTGTACCGCTTTGTTCGCCATAAGTTGGCAGGGTATGCTCAGACGTGAGTCCCTTGCTCACTTTGCCACTGGATTCAAGCAAGCCTGGCTGAAGACGGCTGAAATGCCAGAAACCGGTCCTAGGAAGCTTGTTTCCGGTCCAGGGAAGGCATGGCTTGACAGTTCGGGCTGGACTGTTCCCATGAGGCACAGGGTCAGACTGATTTGCATATGGCCATGTCTGAACTGGGGTGGCAGAGTGGGCTAAAGAATGGTGATGGATCAAACCCAGATCTGTTGACTGGGTGTGAGTGTTTAATTGGTTCTGATGCTCCGTCCATCACCACCCCCTTTTGTACCGCTTTGTTCGCCATAAGTTGGCAGGGTATGCTCAGACGTGAGTCCGTTGCTCACTTTGCCACTGGATTCATGCAAGCCTGGCTGAAGACGGCTGAAATGCCAGAAACCGGTCCTAGGAAGCTTGTTTCCGGTTCAGGGAAGGCATGGCTTGGCAGTTCGGGCTGGACTGTTCCCATGAGGCACAGGGTCAGACTGATTTGCATATGACCATGTCTGAACTGGGGTGGCAGAGTGGGCTAAAGAATGGTGATGGATCAAACCCAGATCTGTTGACTGGGTGTGAGTGTTTGATTGGTTCTGATGCTCCATCCATCACCACCCCCTTTTGTACCGCTTTGAATACAGCATGACATCTACTGCTGTCCTAATTATGAAAAATAAAATATGTTTGATTGAAATCTCTTCGGTTGTTGCACATTACTAATTTTGATTGGTTTTTGTTTACCCAGAGCTGATAAGTTTACATGTTCAGAATTGTTGAAAGATTAATGTAAATTTGATTCATACTTGCTTAAACCAAGGTCTAGGACCATTGTTTTTCTATATCGATTTACTGCCCGGGTATAAGAATTGAATTGGGTTACCCGATTTTCGTAATGGCTCAAATTAATTACATCATTCATATCCGACAAAACACAGAACCTTATATTGCCACATTTTGCCACATTTTCTCATTGAGAGCAAGAATCCCGGATGTGGATAACATTTAAGACTTTAACACACACCCACAAAGCTCATTACTATGATAACCAAGCAATACTAACGAGGTGTTCCTTTTACCAGTCTTACCACACTTTACGATCAGTCTCACAAAAAAAGTTTTTACCATTTCATGGGCACACTCATTCACCTATGGGGAGATGGCTTTATCTATAGCTGCAATCAAATTGTGGAATTCCCTTATCCCTTTCTTCATGCACAAACTAGTCTCAATGTTTTAAAAGGGATTAAAACATTGCCTTCTACTATTTAGTATATTTATTTTGCTTGATATATTTCTTTTGATTCACTTACTATTCAGCTTCAATTACACCCACCAAAAGGCCTAACCAAACAAAAGAAGCTCAGTCCAAACCAGAAAATCTCCCATTGTACTAAAGAGAGGTAGCACTTTTCACTTACATAGGCCTCAATGAAGTCCTTTAAACATAATTGGTTTGTGCTACTGTGCATTCCAAGGCTGAAATGCCACAACGGCAGGTGCCCACTCATGGGAATACTTCTAGTAGTGGGCTTGACACAGAGGGTTGCCTCGGTACTGCCTTCAATGCATCCCTCGTGTATAGAAGCCTGGGCAATTAGGCTCAAAAGAGACAAAAATCTGGTCTAGTAATACACCACATTTTAATTTTATTTAAATTTTCAGCATGTAGCTCTACTTCCAAATATCAGGAAAGACAGACAGAAATAGTGTAGCAGTAGGTAGTATTAGAGACCCTTGGTCCTGATGAAAGCTACAAACCCAATATGAGGCTCATTGTGGAAATTTGCAATATTTTGATTGGAGAATAGAGCGATAATTAATACCTTCAACAGCCTAACAAGTATCTTCATTTTTTAATATTACCAGAGAAAACATTATTAAAAGTCCCATAATTCACCTACAAGTAATTTCAGCAATTATTAACAGCCTTCCACCCTTCTGAAAGATCTCTGCCAAGATCCCCTGGATAGAAGCCCATCCTGCCTTAATAAAACATCTTGGCTTGGTGAGGAGCAGACCCTATGATGAAGCATGCCACTTCGGTGGGTGATGGTTTTGCCTCCTTAAAATAGAAATACCATATGGACAGAGTTCAACTCCACCTCCAATTAGCATAAAATTCACAATTCCAGAGCAGTGTGTTATATAACAGTATATATGTTGAGAGGATGTATTACAGACTATTTATAGTTACCTCTCACTCCCCCAAACTATTTGTGTGTCACATCTGACATCACCCATCAGGTACATCCAGGCTTAACATCCTTCTTTTAGCTCTTCATCAGTTCCAGTCATCTTCTGAGAGGCTGCTGGGTGGAATTCAGTTTTATAATGCACATTATCTAGTGACTGGTGATAACCTCTAATCCAATCCCAAAATAATTCACACAGCCCCATCCGCCTTTAGTTTTAACTGTTGTTGTTTGCTTTTGTTCATACTGATGCAGAGTGTTCTGGGGTCTTCCAAGATGGCAGGACCCTTGTTTTAGTGTGCAGAGGTCTTAAACTCCACACATGGTGTGCTTTACTGGAAAGAGGGTCCACCCCTGCCGAGGAAAGAATGTTGCTTAACGGCTAAGGTGGTCGACCTCGGAGCTGGGGAACCGGGTTCGACTCTCAGCAGGGATGCTCAACCTCCTGTGATTCTGGGCAAATGACTTAATCTCCCCGTGCCTAACAAAAATGAATGTGTCCATCTGTAACAAAACTGCTGCTCATGTAAAGTGCTCTGTTACCTTCGGGTCTAGTTTGCGCTATATAAAAACTCTACAAAAAATAAATATACTCTGATGGGGTCTGGGGACAAGCTTTACCCAACTGTGAGTTAGAAGGCTGTGATGGCACCTGTTCAAAAGTCCTCTTCCACGAAGCTTGGCCCTTAGTAATACCATGTTTGTTGTTCCTGTCCTCCTGCTCCTCCAACTTCACATACCAGGGTTATTTTCTCTAGCCACAGAAGTAATCCTTGCCTCATTGAAGGCCACTATCATGTGGGCAGAGCCTGGGCAGAAATGAAATAATTACTCCCAAAGCTCTGAGGCAGCACATAGCTGCACACTACATTTAGCAAACATTTACCATTGATAAATATTAAAAATAAACATCATATGGACTTTGTTGGATTTCCTCACCCAGCTTCTGAATAGATCACTTTTAATCACAAGCAGGCCTTCTCTTTTCAAAAAGTGCCTATACAGTGAAAACAGCACTTTTAACACTTTGCTTGTCCCATTTGTCCCACTTTTATACATGAAGTAGTTATGTTATGTTATGGAGATTTCTAACGTGCGCAATTACCCGGAGCTGTCCTGGCGCTGGTTACTTCTCGTGCAGCGGAGCAAGGGAAAGGGAATTATTTGTCAAAAAGCCAGGTCTTCAGCCCCTTCCTAAAAGCTAAAAGATTGGTGGTATTTCTCAAGTGGAATAGAAGACCATTCCAGGCTTTAGCTGCACATAAGAAGAAGCTTCTGCCACCCCACTGGGCTTTTTTGTGGGTGGGACTACGACCAGTTTAACTTCTGATGATCTCAGAGTTCTTGTCGGTCTATACCACTGAAACTGACGTCTTAAATGGTCAGGTCCCCACCCTTGCAGAGCTTTAAAAACTATACAAATGGACTTAAACTGCACCCGGTTCCTCACTGGGAGCCAGTGATTTTTTTTAATCTCATTTGAGATTGGGGAGAATTTAGATGTGCCCGTAAGAAGTCTGGCTGCGGCATTCTGGAGCAGCTGAAGTTTATACAAAATCTTTTGCTGAATATTCAAATATAAGCTGTTGCAGTAGTCCAGCCTCGATAAGTTGCAGTAGTCCAGCCTCGATAAAGCCAAAGCTGTGACTACTGTTTTCCGGCACCCCAACGGAAGAAGTCGCACAACATTTTTGACCGTTCTCAGAACATGCACTGTTTTTGAAACTACTGCATTGACCTGGGCTCCCAGGGACAATTTCTCATCCAACAGAACTCCCAGAGTTTTCACCTTTTTAGAGAGTGAAGGGAGTGATCCCAGAGAGGCCGGCCACCAGTTGGGAGTCCAAAAATTAGGGTCATTCCCAAACAACATCACTTCGGTTTTATCCGAGTTCAATTTTCTACCATCTATCTTCCTACTGCTTCCATGCAGGACTGAAAAAAATATCTATTCCTAGTTCTTGGCCGGGTAATAGAGACACCACAATTTGTGTGTCATTCGCATAAGATGTAATCCCAAACCCATAAGCACTGATAACAGGAGCCAGAGATGAGACATACACATTAAAGAATGTTGGGCTCAATGAAGACCCCTGCGGCACACCGCATGGCAGTGAAAAGAGTTTTGACTCAAATTTCCCCAGGGATACAATCTGACCTCTGTCTGATAGAAAGGACTTGAGCAGATCCCAGGCTTTACCCTGTACCCCCCAGTCCCTGAGACGGTCCATCAAAATCTCATGATGGACCGTATCAAATGCAGCAGAAAGATCCAATAGGATCAGAGCTGCCCTACCTCCCTGATCCTGAAGTAGTAAACCATGTGAGCTTAGAGGTGGCTTAGCTAATGTTTAAAAGTAAGTCTTTGTACATGTACCGCACTGTGATAGATATCAGGGTACAAAGGTAGGGTTGAAGGCGGTGTTTTACAGTCATAATTGTAGGTGGTGAAAATTGACAATGAAACCCACATGCGGCATTTCATTTTTATGACACTGGTGCACACCTTGTGCCAATATACTTTTGCCTAATTGAAATGTTAACGAAGCCAACTGGGCTTAGGTGATTTCACACCTTGTTTTCGGGTCACAGCACAAACACTTGAAGACTGAATGACAGTCATACAGTGTTAATATTCAAAATACCAGTAACATCTAACTTAAAAATAGAGACAACACAAAAAGAAGCACAGGTCCAAACTCTGATCTCTAGCATTCCCGAATAGTAGGATAGAAGAACCTTCTTCAGGAAGGATGCAAGTACTTGAGGCTCTGTGATTGGCTTATGCATCATTTATTACACTGCCCTTTGCTTCACCATAAGTGGAGACAACAAATCCCATTGGTTCATCCCACACTTGCTTTCTCCATTGGGTTAGCCTGTTTATCTTCCCTATTGGTTCCATCCAAAGGGGCGTTCTGTGCTGGATGCTGTCTTTAATTTGAGTTTTCTGCTCCTCGTTTAGCCGCAGTTAATCAATATGTTTGTAGGAACATTTTATCAGGTAATGAGGCACACTGCCCTCACACATTCAACACCAGGGCAATAAACCCTGCACAGAATCTCTTTGAAGCATATTGTTCCTGTTCCCTCTGCTACATCAAGAATATGAACTCTCTCTGGGCCCAATCTACCATTAGGAAGAGACGTGGCTGGATCAATGTTTGCCCGTGAGATCTCAGAAACCTGCAAATTACTGCTATGCTTAGGACTTTCAGTACAGCATACATTAAAAAACTATTTCTAGAAATTCTAATAAATTGTTACTATTTGCAACACATAACTAACTTACTTTAAATGGTCAAAGAAAAAAGTTAAATGCTTGTTTTAAATGCATAAAGACTGTGGGGCATATTATCAAGACAGGCGATAAAATTATCGACGCTTTAACGGCAGAAAACTGCCGCTCAAACGGCGATAATGGGCTTGATAATATGCTCTATGGAATTCCAATTGAAGCCCATGTTAGATGTGAAGGACATCTAACCTGAGCTTCAATTGGAATTCCGTAGAGCATATTATCAAGCCCATTATCGCCGTTTTAGTGGCAGTTTTCTGGCGCTAAAGCGGCGATAATTTTATCGCCTGTCTTGATAATATGCCCCTGTGTGAGTAAAACCCTTAGGGCAGGGAGTTCAAACAAAGAGGAACTAGACAAAGAAAAAAATTAGTTGTTTTACTATCAGAGACAGCATTAAAACCAGTAAGGGTTTTAAGCACAATCAATACATATGTCTAAGAAGTAACCTTCATCACCTCGACACAATGACCTAAAAAAATCAAATACATTTTTTACAGGAGATGCGCACACTTAGCTTTGAATTTCCCCTGGCTATACAGCATGGTGTAAAAATAACTTGCTCTACCTGTCTCAGTGTACACATGCCTTATGTACCCAGTAACAATACCAACCGATATCTGCCTCTGTGGCTAACAAGCCACATTGTACATGTACTTCTCTTTATTGAACAACTTACTACATTCCACACTCTACTAGACATGGTGTTATTACTATGAGCTAAGGGTTATCTGCTTACCCAGCCTTCATGCTCAGACTGCTCAGCTCACCTGGCCTCTTTAGAAGGTGGTTTCCATTGACTGTGGCGTCCAATGTTGACAGTCAGGAGAACATTAATCAGATGACAGTATGAAAGGGAAAGCAACAATGAAAGACACACACACCAAGGTGTTTGCAGGGCAGGTTGTGTATTGTAAACATGGCTTCTCAAACTTCCTTTTGATGGCTCAGATGCCCTTGTTATTGACTAAAAATGCGGGAACTGCGCACACGGAAGCTTTACCTTGATGAGATCACGGAGGAAGTTGTGGTGGGTAAAGTCCTCTTGTTTTTCTCAGCGATGACTGTAAACGTTAAGTGGACATTATGTCTGTATCTATTCACCCAGGATTCATGTGCCTGCCCATTTCCCTGTAATTTTCACTGCTTCCCTATGTCTGCCTAGCTGTGTGCCATCTCACTGTCCCTAGTTGTGCATAGCATTTTGTCAAGGAGAGGCAGGGTAAGAGGGGAGGGTGTCCCATGTACAAGTACATATGCTTCAGTGTCTAGCTAGTACATGGATAACTGTGGGACAACCACCAGTATAGGGTGATTCTGGTTAAACATGTTTCATGTCCATATAGTGTTCAGGAGTCCATTAGGATTGCACCAGAAGTATCAGAAAATGCTGGATGAGTCCTGCCCAGTACATTCTGGGATGTCCTGGCAGACTTACAGAGATTGGAGTATTTGTTGCAACTGTTTCATTCCAGTTGGAGAAGTCTGGAAATGCACAGGTGTCTCTGTGTTCCTGAGTATACTTTGTTTTCCTTGCGCCTATGACCTATCTGCTGGCTGTACTATGGGCAGCCTTCAATGGAGCCGTCTATATGGCTGGGAGACTAGCGAGGATGAATGCCACCGGCTACTGACTAGATCATGATTGCCTTCTGCAACACGTCTTTTATGTTTAAATCTTTTTATTATTATTATAATCGTTATGGAGCAACGCAAATGAAAAGTGCAATACCTTCAGGCCACGCAGGGCTCGGCAGCTTCAAAGTGAAACGCTTTAAGATATGTAGGCTCCAAAGAAAAACCACTATCCCACCAGCCACCCAAATAAAAAGGAAAGAAAAAACGAGAGGAAAAAAGAAGAAGAGCACTCTTCCCGCCCCTCGAAGATGTTGTCCTTAAATGGCCCCAAATGGAGCGGCTGATCTCAAAAAGGCAAAGATGTATCATGTGTGGGTGTCTGGTGTGGTAAGATGCAAGAGGCGTAAATATTTAGGACAATAGAGTTCTCTGAGTTCAGGGGCTAATAGCGCCAGAAAGGGTTGCCAAGGCTCACGAAAGGAAGAGCCTTTGCCAGCCAGGGTGAGAGAGATCTTCTCCATGCCTAGCACGTGCCATAGACGCTGGAACCACCCCATGTGTGTGGGAACCCAGGCGGACTCCAGTGTATGAGTATGTTCTGGGTGGCTGTGCCAAGGGCAATGGCTAGCTGTTTCCCCCTTCTGGATTTCAGAGGGTAAGTGATCAGGTTCGGGACACCTAGTAACACGCATGCGGGGAATCTGGGAAGTTCCGTGTCTAGGTGCTTGTCAGTCTCATCTAGGACATGTGTCCAGTAGGCCTGGATGTGGGGACAGTCCCACAAGAGGTGGACCAACGAGCCCCTCTGTCCACAGCGCCTCCAACAATCTGGACTCGGTGTAGGGTCAGCCTGGTGCAATCTTTCTGGAGTGTAGTACCAGTGGTATACGAGTTTAGTAAAGGTTTCAGTCAGGCCTACTTGTGTTGCGGTGTGGCGTGCCCTGTAACACGCGCCGTCCCACTCCCGAGTTGTAAGGTCATGTCCTAAATCCCTCTCCCACCGTGCCCGTCCTGCGTGATAACTGTGAGTGAATCTGGACAGGAGGAATTTGTAAAGGTCCGAGATCAGTTTTTTATCTGAGGAGCGCCTAATGAGCCAGTATTCATATTTAGTGAAGTGTCGCGATCCCTGCGCCCGAATATCAGGATGCATGGCCCAGTGGCTGACCTGCAGATAGTGCATGCATTCCGATTCAGGGAAGTCGTGATCGGCACGAAGTTGCAAAAATGGGACGATGTCGCCTTTGTGGAACAACTGACATAAAGCGCGGCAACCCGGTTCTCTCCACAATTGGAATGCCCGGGGGTCGGCACCGGGCCCAAAATCTGGATTGTCCCATATAGGGGTGAGCGGGGAGGGGAATGTGGTGAGGACGTGCCGCAAATTAGTCCGATCCCAAACCTTAAGGAAGGAACGCGTCACAAGAGAAGCGTACAGGTTGGGTGGGCAATGGGGTTTGGGCAGGAAGGGGACGTGCTGGCAACAGTCCGATCCTGGGACAGCCAGTGCTTTTCGCATTCCGCTTTACTCCATTCAACCAGGTACCGGAGCTGCGTGGCATTATAATAGAGCGCAAGGTCTGGAACTCCAAGGCCCTCCTCATGTGGTGGAAGAAATCTCACCAGCCGCTTCATTCTCGGCCTACGTCCCTGCCAAATGAAGGAGGAGAGGTCAGACTGGACTCTTTGTAGCCATCCGGTGGGAGGCGGGAGAGGCAGGGTCTGGAAGAGGTACAGGATCATGGGGAGAATGGTCATTTTAATGTCTGCGATATGCCCCAGCCACGATATTGGGTAGAGGTTCCATTTTAGCAACGCAGCACGAACGTGTGCCTGCAGGAGGAAGTAATTAATCTGTCTCATAGCCGGTAGATTCAGGGCCAGTTGTATGCCTAAATAGGGGACTGCCTCGTCCGACCAGTGAAGAGGGAAACAAGTTTGCAAGTCTGTTAAGACATTCGACGGCAACGACAAGTTCAGTGCTGTAGATTTTGCTAGGTTAATCTTAAACTCGGAGGCTCTCCCAAAGGTTTCTAGTTCCTCCAAGAAGTGCCCCAAGGTGGTCACGGGGTTCGTGAGAGTGGCCAGCACGTCATCCGCGTAAAGG
Organism: Triturus cristatus; assembly: GCF_964204655.1. NCBI lineage: Eukaryota > Metazoa > Chordata > Amphibia > Caudata > Salamandridae > Triturus > Triturus cristatus. Next base: position 1,472,180,953 of record NC_140591.1, on the reverse strand, counting down.
CTAATGGTGTGAGTGTCCCCTCCGAAGCAGACACCGGTGATCTGGGGGTGATCCCGGACTCGCTGAGCCAAGGGCTCCATGTATAGAGCGAAAAGCAGGGGCGATAGAGGGCACCCCTGCTTAGTGCCTCTACGGATAGGGAATGACGCAGAGGTATAGCCATTCACTCGGACCGTTGCGACGGGAAAGCGATAACAGTTCAGGATGTGCTTCCGCATCTTGTCTCGGATGCCAGCACGTATCAGGACTTGCTCGAGATATGGCCAGTGTACGTGGTCAAAGGCCTTCTCCGCGTCCACTGTCAGGAGCATGTATTCTCTGGGGGTGCGGGAGGCCTTTTCGATCAGGTGTGTGACTCGCTTAGTGTTATCGCTCGTTTGGCGCTGTATAAAACCTGCTTGGTCGGGATCTACCAGCCCCTGCATATGGGGGCCCAGTCGGGCGGCTAGGATCCCGGTGTAGAGCTTCAGATCAATGTTCAAGAGTGAGATGGGCCGGTAAGATCCGCAGGCTGTTTTATCTTTCCCAGGTTTTGGAATAACGACCACTGCTGCCTCTAACATGGACGCAGGAATAGCACCGGGCTCGGAGAAGGAGTTAAAAAGTCAGTTGAGCAGGGGAGCCAATGTGGCACAGAATTGTTTGTAAAATGCTGCAGTGTAGCCGTCAGGACCCGGCGATTTGCCCAGTTTCAGGCGAGCTATACCAGTAATTACTTCTTCCACTCTAATTTCTCTCTCCACCTGTGAGGCCTGGTCGGGAGTCAAGCTGGGAAGGCGAGCCTGAGCCAGATATGAGTCAATGTCTGCTGCCTCAAGCGGTTGTTCGTCATAGAGCTGTGTGTAAAACTCACTGAATGTTCCAGCTATGGCTGCATCGTCTGTATGGAGTGTTCCCAAGTGTCCCCTGATTTCCTGGACCCCATCCCGCTGACGGACCTCCCGTAGCTTATGCGCGAGTAGCCGCCCACACCTATCCCCTCCCACATAGAAGGAATGTCACAAGCGCATCTCTGTGTATTCTGCCCTGTCGCGGTCCAGAGCCGCCAATTGAGTCCTGGCCGCTGTTAATTGCCTCCAGGCTTGTGGGTCACCGGTGCGCTGGTGCAACTGCTCCAGTTCTCGCGTTTTAAGAGTCAATTCCTCCTGTTTCTTCTTGCGGTCTACATTGTCAGCCGTAGATATAGCAATTACCTCCCCCCTAATCACCGCCTTAAGGACTTCCCACCTAGTGGAGAGAGCTGTGTCTGCGTAGTCGTTGTGTCGCAAGTATTCGTCCAGTGCTCGCTGTAGTCGTGTGGTCGTGTCTGGTCGGTTTAGGAGGGTATCCCTGAAGCGCCAATGTCTAGCCGGGGGGTGCGCCAGCGGAAAAGCCAGGGCAACCACGACTGGAGAGTGGTCGGAAAGGGTCGCCACTGGTATGTCAGCTGAGAGAGTGACGTCTAGGATAGGTTTAGTGCCCAAGAAATAATCTAATCTGGCGTAGGTTTTATGTGCGTTGGAATAGAAGGAGAAATCTCTAGTACCAGGATCGAGGTGTCGCCACAAGTCTGTGAGTCCCATGTCATGTAGTTTAGCGTGTCCGGATCGGGAAAGGGCGCCCACCTAGCTCGGTGTTGTGCAGAGCGGTCCAGGACATTATCAAATACTAAGTTAACATCACCCCCAGGCAAAATATGGCGGTCTGGGGTGGCCATCGCTTCTATCAGTGCCTCAATCAGGAAACGTTCCTGACCGCCATTGGGGGCGTAGATGGACCCTACTGTAAATGTACGTCCCTCTGTGGTGAATTGGTAGGTGAGGAGCCTGCTCCGTATTTCAGCTCCCTTTTGTACCACCCGCCCCCAAAAGTGTTTCGAGACCAATATGGCCAGCCCACTGGTCCGGAGGAGTGAAATTGGGTCGGGAAGGAGCGGGACCGGAGCCTGTGACAATCTTTAGGGAGAAGATGTGTCTCCTGAAGGAGACAAATGTCCGCCCCGTGCTTTCAAGATAAGAAAGGGGAGCTCTCCACTTGATCGGGTGGAATAAGTCTTTTAATCAGTTTAATGATTCTTAACTGGTGATCATCTCTCTTTGGCAAATAATTTTATGGGTGTTTAGGTTTAATTTGTTGTCTAAATTGTAGATTAGGGCCAAGCAAAGCCACCTTGTGCGGTCCTGTTTGGCTTAGTAAATCCAGAGTTGTGCAAGGCAGTACAAATCGCTGCCATGTGTTACTCTGCGTTGAGAAGGCGTTGCATGGGTGGAGGATGGGCGTTTCCATGCATGACCTCTTTACTAAGGCCGGTAACTCTGGGATTGAGTCAAAATGGTACTCCTTCCGCAGGTGAGGCGTAATGAGGAAAAATATCTTTATTTCTCCGTGTTATTTAATATTTCCACTTGTGCTGCATCCTGCAGCACACATAGAAAGATCAAAATGCCTCTAATGATTGTCTTTATGCAGGAAGGTATCCATTCCTGCACAAAAAACAATCCTGCCTGTAATGTTTGCCAGATATTAGTAGATATGGTGCATGCCTGCCCTCCATTTGAGGCAGTACAGTAAGTTGTCTTACTGCATTGCGCTGCATGAAATATTGATAAATCTGGCCTAAACAATCTAGGAAATCCCCACTGTTCAACATATAAGTTACATAGAATTTGGGCCAGTATTCTTTCTTGTGGGACCCCATTGTTACTGGCTACGAATTGAAGTCCTTAATTTATGTTAATCATCTGGCAGGCAATCACATGGATATGATTTGAACTACTGGAAAAATGACAGACCAATAATAAACCAGAAGGAGAGGGTGTTCAATAGTTTGTCATGGTCCACCATATAGCACTGCCAACTAGTCAAGGAAGACTAGTCAGCTGGTTTCATTTTTGTCCCACCTCCCGCTAGAAAATGTAGTTTTTACAGACCCAGTCTTCCTCACTCTGTGTCTAACCATGGGAAGAAGACAATTCTTTCATCAGAGAGAAAGACATTTTTCATGCTTACAGTCTTCAGTGCAATGATTTCTAACTAAGTTCAAGATTCTGTTAAATTATCTCAATGTACACTTCTTCACCATCATTACATTTCTATTTTGCAGATGTGTTCAGTCCTTACTTCACAAATGAGCAATAAATGCTTTTTGCCTCCCACCATTTGTGATTCATGCTGGTGACTATTAATGGTACAGTTAAGTAATTCCGGTATCCAGTTGATTTGGAGCTTTGAAGATATGGAAATCCAGTGGCAGCAATCTATGGATATCACTCCGCCTCTTTTTCTTTCATCACCAGTGCCGTGCAAGGAGGCGACTATCAGGACCAGGGAGTCTGATAGGGACGCCCTGGTTGGATCATCACCTTGATAGGGATAAATCCAGCTCACCTCATAAACCTTGATTCTCGCCCAACGCCTGATGGGCGGAGGCTACCGTAAACTCAACTCCCTCTCCCCCTGGACCAATTGGCTTTCCTCTTCTCTCTCCTTTGGAGCAGTGGCCACCCATGGTGATCTATCACCTCACCGAAAGTTAGGTTGATCCTCTCTCTCCACCTCTAGCTTCCATTATATAATTCAATATGCCTCAACATCATACTGCACATTTATCTCTTTGGTCCATCAATGTAAACAGCATGACCCACTTTATCAAACATAAAAAGACACTTGCCCTTTAGGCACTAAAAACCCCACAAATTTTCTTAATGCAGGAAACGCATCTCATAGTGGAAGAAACGGTGAAGCTTAAACACGATTGGGTGGGTAAAATCCTCTTTTCAACAGAATCCGATGAGGATTTGCCTGCGACCCGCTTTGACATGTCTCCTCTCGAGCAGAATGGAATGGAAATTTTGTTTTACATGCAGCTTCCAGTTCAAATCCTCAAATCGGGGTCGGATAACCATGGATGCTCCATTTTTGCATGGATTAAAGTTTCCGACCAATGGTTGACAGCTCCATATATGCCTGTGTGGATAAGAAGGGCCCATGCTCGCTCACCTTCACAGATTGTTGGTAGAATTTGTCTCTCAAAAACTCATCATTAGTGGTGACTGAAATTTAATTATGAATCCTCTCCTAGATAAATCAGGCTGATAAAATATGAGATGCGACAGTGACAGGGCTGTGCTCCGTGACCTGATGGATGACCATTCTTTACATTATGTATGGAGCTTACTGCATCCTACAGATCAACCATATACATATGTTTGCCCGGCCTATTGCTCGGAGTCATGACTAGACTTCTTTCTGACAAACACTACGGCTCAACCTGGAATTTATATCCTCCCTGTATAGGTATGGCACCAAACTAGTTCAGACAGTCGTTAAAGCCCGATTTAGTTTGGCAAGTGCAGAATTAATGCAATCCTTCGACATAGCTGGTTGTCCTTTTCATGTTCCTTCTCTGTTACCTCAGCGCCAAGAAACCTTGTGGTGTACGTGCACTTTAGAAGTCTCTCTAATATAACGTAATATAACATAACACTTGCAACGTCGATATCGGAGTGATCTTGGATCACACTTCCATTCAATCAGGGATCTTTTAGAGCGCAACTAATCACCCTTAAGGGTCTCAAGGCACTAGTCCCATTGGTCTTAACCTGGATCTGCAACTGACTTTGTCCATGTCCTGCACTTGATGGCTAAATACCTCGTGGATCAAAAATGCCTCAGGAGAAATCTCAATTGAAGACCTTCCTCTGTGATTACTTGGAGCTCGATGAAATGACAACGATATCCAAGCAACGCTTATGGCCATCAGGAAAGGCGTACTTGCGCAGCAGGCTGATAAGAGGCTGGTATTGCACAATCTGTTATAATTGCTTAGAAGACTGCATTATAAAAGCACATCCAAACCCTCCTGGAGAAATACTGAGACTGCCCTACTCCTGATGGTCTGTGGACTCTCATGACAAAAAAACTGGAACTCAATAGTATGTACACATTGGAGGCAGAAAAGGCACTGTTCTGCATTAAACAGAACACACATGAATGTGGCGAAAAAGAGGGTCACTTTCTGGGGATGCAATTGAAACAAAGTAAAGCACGATCGACGATCCCGGCTATTCGGACGGCCGCTGGATCCATCCTGACTTATCCTCTGGACATAGCGTAGGAATTTTCAACCTTTTATATGGCACGTTAAAAAACAGACTGCCCAGCTGACAGCAACCGGGAGCATATATTCATGTCTGGCCTCTGGATCCCCACTCTTCCTGTGAGTGACCGGGAGGACTTGGAATCGCCTATTTCAGTGGAGGTAGTTGCCGAGACCATGAAATCCTTATATATGGTCAAAACTCCCCGAGAAGATGGTTTTGTGCTGGAATTTTACAGGGCCACTAGGGACGTTACTGTCCTGCTTCTCACTCTTAAGCTGCAGAAAGTTACAACCATGGGTTTGCTTTGTCCTGAATACAATAGAGTGCACATAGCCCTCATTTTGAAACTGGGAAATGATCACCTTTGCTGTGCCAACTACCATCCCTTCCGCTTCTGCATCGTGATGTGAAAATACCGGTAAAGGTCCTGGCCACCAGACAAGGGTGTGATCATGGCACTGATTCATGGCACTCAAGGGGGCTTTGTCTCATGCCGATCGTCCTGGAACCGCCTGCGCATACTGACACATGTTGTATGATCTACCAATGCGGATCCAGATGAAAAATTGTTCCCTTCTCTTGATGCAGAGAAGGCATTCGACCGTGCTGAAAGGCCCTACTTATTTCGCATCACAGCGAGACTCCAGATCCAAATTGTCTAGTGCATCTACCAGTCTCCTATGGCGATGGTCAATTGCAATGGCATCTTCTCTGACCTGATGTTCAATACTCAGGACATGAGGCAGGAATGTCCCATCACCCCTCCTCTTCCTCCTGGCACTGGAGCTCCTGGCCATAGCTATTAAACCTTCAGCACACATCTCAAGTATTCAGACGTGGACAGGGGAACAGAAAATACTGCTGTATGACAACAACATAGTTTTTACCCTGAGGAATCTGGGAGCGTCGATCCCAGCTGTTATAAATCTTGTTGGCTCTTTCACCCACTTCTCCAGCTACAGGATGAACTTGACCAAGATGGAGGCGATGCTGCTGATCGCCTAGATCTTGGAACCTTCTCTATACCAATTACCAGTGACATGGCTCTCGAAAAGACTTAGACATTTTGGCATCTTACTACATAGGGACTTTCGTGCTATGGTACAGAATAATATCCTCCCACTTCCTGGACCTTTGCCAAATGGTCATTGCTCCATCTATCTCTCTGGGGAGAGTTCAAGCATTTCAAATGGTGACGGCCACGAGATTTAACTATGTGTTTGGTATGGTTCCTTTTAATATTCCGGCTAGACTGCTTTCACAAATATGTTTGGGGCTCTTTGTCACCGAGGATCGCTTCGGTTAAACTCTACGCCATAGCATCCTCTGGGGGCCTGCGTCTTCCTAACTTACCTCACTATTATAGGGCCCAGCACTTATCACAGATGGCGTATCATCTTATTCTGCATAGCAACCCTCCCCTGTGGGTCAAGATCAAGTGAAGCCTTGAAAGCAAAACTTTGGGCCTTTATGCAGTCCTCTATGCGGGGCCTCAGGCATTACAGAATCCACCCAATCACATGCTACTAAAAATGAACGTGGTTTGGAAATTGATCCATGCCTCTTGAAGGAAGACGACTTGTTACATCTGAAAGCACCCCTGTGGCAAAACGGATCCAGCACAATCGATTGCTTGCCACTGTCCTGGCCGAACTGCTCCCTTGTGGCGATTTGAAAGATCCACAATCTCCTGACTGAGGATGGTTTTAGGTCCTTTGTGAGACTTGTTGCGGACTAGCACCTTTCATGCGCCAACTTCTGGAGGTATTTCCATCACCGTCATTGCATCTACTTGAAACTGTGTAAGAGGGACTGGCCTCTTTCTTCCTCCTCGCTCCACACTTACGTGTTGCAATGAGGCTCCTACAAAAAACTCGTTTCTGGACTTTATGGCCTGCTGGTGTCCAAATTGTTTTCTAAACCCCTGAAGCGCCCTCTCTGGACTCGATGGTAGACATGTCTACAAATGTACTACTCTCCAGCACACTGGTTGCATCTCTTAACCTCTCATGGATGGTAAGGGCCTGAAGGAAGCCAGAATAAAATTCTGTTACTTTAAGGTCTTACAAGACTATCACCGGTCCCCGGCTAAGTTATACAGAGCCTGGCTGACACCTACATCTTACTGTTGGTGGTGTCATACCATGAACTGCCACATCTTCCAAATTCTCTGGTCCTGTCCTGCGCTCAAGCCTTTTTGGACCAGAGTTGATAATTTTTTGCAGGACACTCTCGGCTATGCCACCCACCTCGAAGCCCCTCTGGCAATCTTCCACAATACACGGGGTCTACCGGCACTCACTTCACATGAGGTCCACTGAGTGGCCTGAATACTGACTACACTTAAGCGATGCAGACTCTGCCAGTGGTCCACACCTGCTGTTGGAACGCAGGAGGGATGGCTGGAGAGCATGGTGTCCACGGCTGCACATGAACCTTTGATCTACCAACTGAATGATCAGGAACACATATTTACTGACATTTGGGGTCCCTACTCCGCGAAGCTTTGTAAAGCTATGCTGTCCCTAGAGCCCTGGCTGCCGGGCAAATGCCTGTTGGCGGTTTATCTGATCCTGATCTGTCCCTCAGTTTCTGGAGCTTGTTCACATGCTTGTATAGTTGAAGTCCCACACCCACTCCTTCCCGCCGGCAGATGCTTCGATACTCTTTTATTGACCATCAGTGCTGGGGTCTGTTATCACCCACCTTTGCTCCCCTGCTACGGATTTATTGCTGTGCACTTCGCACAGCAAGTTCTAACTATCACTTCTCTCACCTCGCTCTGTCCTTATCTAATCAAGCGAGCTGACATGATCCGCAAGGGACCAGTTTTCGTCCTCTCACAGCCTACATCCACTACCAGCAGATGGTGACTTGCATGCATTCCTCTTCTTTGGATGCTTGGATAGACCATTGGACCCAGGAGAGGGCACTGTGAGTTTAGAGCGAGATCTGTTATACTGTTGTATGTTGTTGGCATATTCATCATGCAAGCACGCTTGCGTACATACGCTTTAATGTACGCATTTCTGCTTGGGAATTCAATAAAAGATACTGCCAAGCCAGGAGAAGAGAGGGTGTTGATAAAAGTGGTGAGCTGTGGTCCAAGCCAGGAGAAGAGAGGGTGTTGATAAAAGTGGTGAGCTGTGGTCCAAGCCAGGAGAAGAGAGGGTGTTGATAAAAGCGGTGAGCTGTGGTCCAAGCCAGGAGAAGAGAGGGTGTTGATAAAAGTGGTGAGCTGTGGTCCAAGCCAGGAGAAGAGAGGGTGTTGATAAAAGCGGTGAGCTGTGGTCCAAGCCAGGAGAAGAGAGGGTGTTGATAAAAGTGGTGAGCTGTGGTCCAAGCCAGGAGAAGAGAGGGTGTTGATAAAAGCGGTGAGCTGTGGTCCAAGCCAGGAGAAGAGAGGGTGTTGATAAAAGTGGTGAGCTGTGGTCCAAGCCAGGAGAAGAGAGGGTGATGATAGAAGTGGTGAGCTGTGGTCCAAGCCAGGAGAAGAGAGGGTGATGATAGAAGTGGTGAGCTGTGGTCCAAGCCAGGAGAAGAGAGGGTGATGATAGAAGTGGTGAGCTGTGGTCCAAGCCAGGAGAAGAGAGGGTGATGATAGAAGTGGTGAGCTGTGGTCCAAGCCAGGAGAAGAGAGGGTGATGATAGAAGTGGTGAGCTGTGGTCCAAGCCAGGAGAAGAGAGGGTGATGATAGAAGTGGTGAGCTGTGGTGCACTTGTTGTCACTTTGTTGCCCAAGTGGTCGAAACTGAGCCTCAGTGCGGGGAGAAAGACATCATTGCAACATCTGCTAGGAACAACACCATCGTGATTCCGGGAAAGGGAGGTATTATGAATATTGCAAAACCAAATCTGGATTATTCCCTGAATATCTTAGCCTCACAATCAATGTCACACTTCCCTGCAGGAGGTCAGTTTCCCTGCTGCCCTTGCACAGCCGGCCCCTCAGCCTGATGGTGGAAAGCTCTGGGTCCAGCTCTGGCATCCATAGTACACGCAGCGAAAATTCATTCTAACAAGCTGGAAACTCAAATAGAGATCTTACAAATTCTAACTACTTATACTATGTCCAGTGAATCAAAACTGAATCATCTAACCAACTCCTGCAGTCATTGAAAAACTGGATGCGCTACCAGAGACAATGCGATCTAATGGACAGCGAGATGGACTAGCGAGAAATAATAAAGCCCAAGTTGTTCAGCCAGAAGAATAGTGAGCAGATAAACTGGCCATAAACCATTGCAACCTTTGGGCCAATGAAAAAAGATATAACCTGTGAGAGGGCCAGTGTCAGAATAGATGTAATCATTTTTTTATTTTTTTTTATTTTAGAAGTTTCATATAGCGCTGGCCTGACCCCAGGGTATCGGAGCGCTTTACAGAGGATACATTGCAGCGTTTACAACAAACGAGACAGGAGAACGACACAATAATAATGCAGGGCGTTGTTGAGGGGTCTGCTTCGTAGTCAAGGTAGTCATGTACCTGGAGTACCCTCCAGAGGGCGGGAGGTCATTTTAAAGCCGAGTAAACATCTTAAACTGTGTAAAACCCTCCCAGGAATCTACAAATATAGAAGCCATTGCCTTTTAGCCGCCACAAGAAGAGGAATCCAATAAATGCACGGTTGAAACGTCCAACAATAAAATGGTCATGTCCTGCCTAGAAGGCAATCATAACAGCTTGCAGAATGGGGTTTTTAAAATATTGTATCCCCCTTCACCCAAACACCCCTCCGTATTTTTGCAATCCGGCCTCAATAATTATCAGCAAATGGATACTAAAGTGACACCGCGCTCAATAAAACAACTCAAATCAAATCAAAAAATTCAAAATAATTCTTAATTAAGTTACAAAAACCATAAGAGATATAAGACCAGAAAAATACCAAACAACAAAGCCCCATAGATAAACATGTTAAAGAGTCATAACTTTGTTAAAACAACGAACAACAGCAAATCACAATCACAAAGCTCAAATTAAGGAGCAGGCCTGCATTCTTAGGGAAGTAATCAAGAAATCTGTAAAACATCAATCAAAATTGTGAATCATCCATGAATCCATCATTGATTCAGTCAGAGCATCACAGAGCCTATGAGCACAGATGCTGTCAAATCTCTAAGTGGCCAACTATTTTTTTAATCTGTTTTAATTGATTTTACGCAACAAACAGCTTAGGCAACATAACGTGATACAGTATCATAGTTATACATGGCATAATGAAATACATTCGCAATTAGTATAAAAGAATACACAGTGACAGTGCCGAATCATTATGAGAATCCTCACAAGACATTGTTTAGTAATCTAACATCTGTAATTGAATCTCCGATTGCAAACCAGTAGGGATGATTTCCAGCTTTTGTTTCCATATCTGGAGTCTAATAACACATACCATGAGTAATCAAATCTATCAGTGCTCAATACATTGACAACAACCCTTGAGAATTGCCATAGAAGCCCATGTTTTGGTGTCAACCTGGGCTTCTATTGGAATTCTCTGCGGCATATTATCAAGCCCATTATCGCCGCTTTAGCGGGAGTTTTCTGCCGCTAAAGCAGCGATAATTTTAACTCTGTGCTTGATAATATGCCCCTTAGTTTGTCCCTCCACTAGGCTTTGTCCCTTACACTTGGGCCACTACACTTAAGTCATGGCTCAAGGCTGTTAACCCTTCAAACCCCTTCAGCCAGTGGAGTAACAAAAGTCTCCACAGTTCGGAGGGGCCCCGAGATCCAGGGGGCCCCTCAGCTAAAAGCAGTAGGTGGGGGGCCCCCTCTATGTACTTTGCAGGGGGCCCCCTCAAGCTTTGTCACACCACTGCCTTCAGCCTCTTAAACCTTAGGCTCTTCATCAGAGTGCTAACCTTCCATGGGGCATGATCCTGCCTTCTACCCAACCACACCCCTGCAGCCCCATCAGCAAGGGCCAATCATGCTCTTTGCTGAGACTCAAGCAGATAAACGCATGTTGTTTTTCCAGGAATCAAAGCGCTTGCCAGCCGACCCTTGGACTCCTTGGATGGGGCCCTTTACCACTACTGCAGAGTCTCCTAATAGGAATAAACATATCAATGGGGACTGCAATGTTTGGACCCATCGAGACCTCTAGCCACTTGCCCAAGGAATTTCTGCAACTTGCAAAGGCAAAAACATGTGCACAGACATACTCGCCAGCTACACCCGCTAACCACCTCCAATTCAAAAAGAAGCTCACAGTAATAAAACTTCCAAAAAATGAGAACTATGAAGAAAATACATTCAAGAGGTTACTGAATATGGATAAAGATGCAAACACGCCATTCAATTAAGTGAAGCACCCTAATGACAGGAAAGCTGCAAAATCTCAACTACCCAGTGGCAAACACCTTAAAAGAAAATCCCCAAAGAGTCACCGGAAACCTAGAGCATACATCAAGGGAAACAACCATTATAACGCAGTCATTACAACACACTACCTTTACAACGCAGTCATTACAACGCAACATCCTTTACATCGCATGCCATTACAAGCGTGCCGCTACAACGCATGCCATTACCATGCATTATAAGGTAAGAAATGGGAAATAGTCATTTTTACCCCTACACTATCCAACACTTACCCTAATGTTGCACTCACTGGAGTGGGAAGGGTAATTTTACCCCTATACTATCCAACACTAACACTACTGTTACCCTAAAAGTAATATGTGTTGTAATAGTATGCGTTGTAATGGTATGCGTTGTAATGGAATGCGTTTTAAGTGTAGTTTCTAAAAAATGCGTTGTGATGGCATGCGTTGTAAAATCATGCGTTGTAATGGACGTTGCGATGTAAAAACAGCCTTGTAAAAGTTTGCATTGTAACGTGTCCTATTCATACATCAAGGCAGAGGTCAACAATCATAAACCGATCGCTACCTGGAAATTACGACGAGAGTTGAGGGGCAGGAACTATCAAACTGTGGGGGCATGATAAGGCTAAGGGCTAATGCAGTCTGGACGATCCATGTGCAATCTGCAGGGATAATAAACCCAAATGGCAAAGTATTGTTGCAAAAGCACCAGCAGGTTAGAAGGACAATGAATCTTTTCTTGTGAGAAACAACCAAAGAACAAACATGATAGCATAAGAAGGCTTCAAAAAGTGGGCTGACCATTGCACAACTGCTACATGCTGATAATGCACATAGCACAAGTATAAGTGGCTGAAACAACGCAACAGACTTATAGCAAGAGAGAGACCTCCATGACTGATATCTCACAATGCAACGTGGCAGCACCACATGTAGTTCTAAAACTGGGCAGGGGGAAATTATTTTGAATTTCACAGCACAGCCAACAGTAAAACGCAAGTCTCCTCAGAAGGTCACCATGTTGGTCAGAGGAGAACATTGTGTTCTAACGTATTGACATACAACAATGTTAAAGTCCACAAGTAAACACTATGAAGCAATGCTACTTTGAGAGGGCGAATATTACATAATTTGTCATGAACCACAACTAGCTTGTTCTACTGGTGAACACACCCTGATGTTTGCTGCAAGCACTCATTCACCCTCTTTGATAACACAGAAATACACCCAAATTTCAAAACCCTCACTAAGTATAAAAAAAACTATAAATCCCTTGGAATGTTCCAAGCATTTCAGAGGGAGTTCGGGAATATGGAGTGCATGCTTTCTGCAGCATAGTCACATTTAATTCCTTATTGTCATGTTGACATGATGTGACATCGTGCACTTTCGATAGAACATATGTACCAAAGTCACATAGTCAACAAAGATGTTTTAAAAACCAAACAGATACCCAAAGACAAGCTATGAACAACCATGCATCGGCCGCCAACACGATGGCTGCCCCCTCTCCACACCGCATCGCACGGTAGGACCCTTCTCATGCACTCAATGCCACTTCCCTTGCAGCTCCTACTCACCCACAGCACACACCTCACTTCACCTCGCATCATGGACAGCCCCTCAGGATTGACTAGTCCCTTTAAGTGGACTATCAGAGAATATCTGACCCCCAACAGGCCATGTATCACAGCCTTTCTAAACCCTTAATGACCACCCGAGCACCTCTTTAAACTGGGATTTTTCAAAAACAGCTTAACAAATTTACACCAAATAATTAAAAGCATGCTTTCTCTGTAAAGTTTAACTTTAAAGTAACGTTTAGATAGATTCAGCCTACCCGACCTCCACACATGCAGGTTTTAAAGCACATAATGCCATAATCTGCATTTCTGTTATGAAATATTTATTTTGTTCACAACTTTTAATAAAGCAGGAACTTTTCCACAAATGGTTGATGTAGTCCTATACAATAATCACAATGAAACTAAAATCTTAAAAAACAATCCAAAACGGATAAAAATACAATCAACTCACAGGACCGGATCAATTATAAAAAAAGAACCCAGGTCGGCTGACACACCGGGCTCGCAGCTTCCGGCTGAGGTCAGCCACACAGTAAGCAGCTGTCCCAACTGTCCCGGGCTGGTGACAGGAAAAGAGATGAGAGCAAGATTTACAAGCCTCTTTACAGAGCCGTGGCAACTGACCAAGGGAAAACAGGACCATTGTGCCAAATGCTTTTCAAGGAAGCCACATGACGGTCAACAGCAAAATATAACCACGAAGAGGGAGGCATGGCGAAAGAAGTACCCCCAATACAACTGTGGAATTAGGAGAAGGTGGGAGGTAGGAAAACTATATTTAAATGTAATCAGCTATGGTGCTGAAACTACACACAGGTAAACAGAAACAGAGCAGGAAACAAAGAAATGAAGTAGTCCCCAAGAGAACAGACAAAGAACTGTACTGTGATGAGACAGTACTTAGTCACTGCTGCATGGGAGGAACAGAAGAGAGAAAGGAGAGACAAGAGGCAGGACTGATCACTGGCAAGTAAGGCGTTTTAAAGGACACTAAAACAAACAAATCAAAATCTGGGGGATGGCTTTAACCCAACATAAGACGTTACAATAGGTCTCATATGCTCAACCTAAAAAGGTCCCAGTTAAATACCACAAAAGTTCCATCCAATTGCACTCTTAGAGATTGAAGGCAAGATCTACACAAAACCCCTCCTTAAAGAACTCGAGAGATGGTCCGAAGACAAGAACCTCATTCGATTCTATCAAACAGGTTATACTTTTTGAAGAAACTAAGAAAATAAGGGTAAATTGCTATTCACAAAATTCATAGACTTCCCTACAGCCTTCAATAACATCTATAAAGGTAAGCTATGGGTAAAACTTGCAAGCTGTGGCATTCCTTTGCGATTGTTAAGCACAATTATTAGCCTGTATTCTAACACGTGGGTGAAGATCAGATTAGTCTCTAAATGGGTCACCTCTGGAAAAACTGTGACAAACAAAGGGTTAAAGCAGGAGCATATTTTACCTCCCCTTCTCTTCAACCCCTACCTGGCAGACAGGACAGATGTCTTCAGTTCTGCAAGAGCATGCCCACCAAAGCTATCACATGAAAAAATACAATCCCAGTAGTACGCCGATGACACCACACTATTTGATCAAACCGGAATCAGATTCCAGAGACAACTGGATAATTTACCGGAATACTTAAATAGTAATAGTCAAATCAATACAGCATAACCTAAGATCACCATCTTAGGGTGAAAGCTAAAAAAAAAGAAGAGCCAGTAGACAATCAACAAAGAACAGTTCAAAAGAGTTTTGCATTACTAGTATCAGAGGGTATGGTATGACAAGAGAGACAGCGCACAAAGGGGGATATTCTCAAGAACGTGTGATAAACATCGCAAAATTAGCGTAACACAACTTTGCATATCGCATTCTATCAGGGGAAAACCATGCTGTGTTGAAGTAGTATTCTCAACCCGGTGGCACCATGCGATAGTCCCTCGATAACGCGTCAAATGACCACGTTAAAATTAACACAACGCCACAAAAATGCGAAACACGAACACCAAAAAAGGTGCGATGAGGCCAATCGCGATACACAAATCAGCGATAACAAGCGGCAGGCCTCCAATTCCCACGCATCATGCGAGAAAATGCACCATGAAAGAAGAGTAAAAAAAACGGTGAGATGACAATATACGAGCACAACCCCACATCCGTGACGTAGAACAAATTACCATTGTCCCTCATCAACTAGACATCTCCTCACAGTCACATTGTACATTGACATGCAGTTTGCATGTAAACTGCGCCAATGCTGAAACATGCATGGAACACACTGTGAAACCGCATCTCCCCTTAACAGTGCAGAGGGACAAGCCACCCCACTTGCACAAAGACCTGTCATGACCATGATTAATCAATTATGAAAGCGTGGACAAATGTAGGGGCAGAGACTCCCACCTATGTACATGTTGCCCATGTTGTGGGACTTGAGTCACAGGGGGCATCCCTGCATCATGGAGGTACATATCTGATCCCAAAAAGAGTCCTGTTGTCACCTGTAGGTCACAAATGGCAGCCAAAATGGAATGATTTGGGACACATATGAAACGCCGAAGAGTGGGATCCCCTACTAACTGTGACACACAGAACTGGCAGTTCAAATACGTGACACCATAAACAGCCTCTCTGCACAGAGGTGACGCACCAACCATCCATGAACAAATCATAAAAATGTTAGCACCACATGTCGCACCCACACCTGTCTGAGTTATGTGCCTGTACAGATGAGTGACATGCACTCAGGGAATGTGTTATTGGAATGCATTTATTTGCACACGCTGTGCCTGTGGTCATTTTGTACTGTCCCATGATTGCTAAGGACTGTCACAAGGTGACGTGCTCATGTGAAGAAATTGCCAATGATGATGTTCCTATGGGCTATTCCTGCTGCGGCTGCAGTGGGGTGTGGTCCACCTGCCTTATCTTCATCATCATCGTCCAGTGCATCTGGCACTTGTATCCATGGGGCATTGCTGCGTACACACAACATGCAACAATCATCTTGCACACGATGCCTGGGCTGTATAGGAGCCTTCCACCTGTGACGTCCAGGCACCTGAAATGTGACTTCAACATGCCAAATGTGCGTTCAACGATGCCCCTGGTGCGTTTGTGGGCTGCATTGTACTGCCTCTGGGCCTGTGTGGTCGGGGCTCGGAGGGGTGTCATCATCTAAGCGCAGAGTGCAAATCCTTGGTCACCTGTGACAGTGCAGAGAGACATGAGTCAATAGTTGGTTCTGCATGATGTGTTGGCATGCTCACTGGTTCATTGGTGTGTGATATGTGTGACTTTGTGATTTCTGTATGACATGTACTGCTTGTTGCAAATGAGCGGCATCAATGTGTAGTACGTAGCCTCACTGCTGCTCCTCCCGCCCCCGAGCCTATTCACTAGTGTGTGCAGCGCGGTTGCATCACTTGCACCCCTACGGCACACCATTGTCATACCTGTCTGCGCATGTCCACAATCCTGACAACAACACAGTGATGTTGTGCGCTGAAGGTGTGCGGCCACATGTGTGTAGGCCTATGGTAAGGACAGGATGGACACAGATGTAGAGTTCATGCCTGGCTGAACTCGCCATGCGGTTGAGGGTAGACCTTTGGCTTATGCTGCAGAAATAGCGACACACACAACAGTTGGCATGTCTGATCCCTGACCCCGAGCGGGCTTGCGCACCCTCATGTACCCCTCGGCCGAGCCCGCACTCCGGGGGCATGCTACATAGAAACATTGTATATTGCGTGATGGATGGCGCCGACACTACACCAGAGACACACACATTAGTGACTTCCTTGGCAAGGCCCAAATTCAACCCAAACTCAACCACACCCAGAGCCACGTGTTGAACTACCACACCCCTATGCCGTACTGCCGTACGCCGATCCACTCCCTTACGCTCACATGGGGGTTCGACACAGCTACATGTCCCAGGTCTACCCCACTGTCTGAGGTGACAAGGTTGCACCCACTGTACACAGCACAATGTAATGTGGTATGGCCCGGGGCCCTCATGCATACATAATGACTACACGGACACACAGAGATAATTTGTGGAACTGGCTACGGGCACATGCGCCCGGCACCTTTTATTGCCAGGGTCACACGTCCAGTGACGCCTGTGCTGGATGGGTGTTGGGTAGTGTAAGCCACCCCTCAGGGGTTGGTTGGTGCTGGCAACAACTACAACAGTGATCAGACAATCAGAAGTTCAAAGCACAAACAGCAAGGTTCCATTTTTTGAGCTGCACAGAGTTAGTGGCCCCGGATGCACTGCGTCCGGCACAGGCACTCCCCGCAAGGGACGGTGACTTGCGGTGCACTGAGAGAGGGACACGAGAGCTGAGCGGGTCCCCATTGATGTCAAAGGAGAATGTCGCGGAGTGTTATGGGGGACAGTGGAAGGTGTCCATCAGGGCACAATGCAGAGGGCAGAAACAGGCAATATGGAGGAGTTGAATGCTACAGTCTCCTTTTTCCCACCATATCAGTATCAGCTACATGATGATGAAGACAACCCCCAGGCCATAGTCTCAGATGCCACCAAAGTTCAACCAGAGAGTGTCCGAGACTCCCGTGGCACAGAGTCAGTGGCACCAGAGCTGGAAGGGGATGCAGTCTGCGATGAGGCCTATACAATGATATCAACTCAGCCATAAATAAATCAAGGCTCAGTTCCAAATGTGTGACCTACAGGAACGCAGTGTGGGCCGGAGGCAGCGGTCAGCATGGGCCCACAGCCGCGTGTCGTTGGCTTGCGATGCACAGAGTTAGTGGCACCAGAGCAGTTGTTGGTAGAGTACGATCACCTCCGTAACGAGGATCCTTTTTTCCTCAGGACTGAACCACGTCTTCCTCTAACTCCTCTCCTTGTGTACAATGATGTGTACTCTGCCATTGCATAATCAAGACTCAGTTCCAAATGTGTGACCTACTCGACCGCAGTGTAGGCTGGTGGCAGAAATCAGCAAGGGCTCACAGACACGTGTGGTCGAAATGCTATGCCCAGAGTTGGTGGCACCGAAGGGAGTATAGTGACATAAACATGGCCATAAATTATGTACTCTGTCATTGTGTGATCAAGACTCAATTCCAAATGTGTGACCTACTTGTCCGTTGTGTATGCCGGTGGAGTAGGTAAACGAGAAAGGAGTACTGCGGGCCCTGCTTGCGGAGGCCGTGATGGTCTGAGGAGGCTGCCAAGGTCGCGGGCCTCAGGCTTGGAGCTTGCACCGGAACGTGATGGGCCCTCTTTGAGACACGCCGGTGTCGGAAGGTGAGCAGTGAGGCCTGGATGCGCAGGGTCTGGCAAGACAAGGTCTGGGGACCAGACCTTGTGGGGTGCAGCAGGCGCACAGGATTACAGGCAACACCACTCACGGCGTCGGCCTCATGGCCGGGTGAGAGGCGCCGCCCTGGCAGACACGTTGGCCATTCCGGAAGAGAACCACGCCCAGGGGCACGTGCTTTTTATTCACACCCCTACGCTAGCCTGGCGTATGCCGGGCCAGCCCACTCAGCACACGCTTACAGGGGGGATGTAACAAGCTACATTTCGAAGATCTTCCCCACTGGCTGGGGTGACATGGTTGCGTCCACTGTCCACTGTCCACAACACTACCACCACCAGCAGTATATGTCGACATGGATATGTCTGTGGTCGGCATACTGCAGTCTGGGCAGCACATCCACGCTACACTTGACATTGTGTGCATTCTCATTCACGGGTCACTTGCCTCCTTTGCACATGCCTGGTTCCCACCTCGGCCCACATTCTGCTATTGCGTGGTTGAGGTTCCATGCCGTTGATGGCTCATGTACATGGCTAGCCCAGGTTACCGCAGTACGTTGTGCTGTTGTGGATGGTGGGTGTGCATGTTGTTTGGCATGTTGTATGTGAGTTTGTAACGTGTGCATTGCCAGAGTTGTGAGTTGCATGATTGTGGAGTTGAGGTGTATGGTGTGTTCACTTGGTACTTACCAACGAGCACTGTATTTCTGTAGGTGCCATCCTGGAAGCGCCAGGTGATGATGGACTGTCGGAAGCTGTATGAATCATGCACACAGCCTGGGTAGTTGGCGACGACATTGGTGAAGAGACCCCGGTGGTCCACTATTGCCTGCACATTGATGGAATGCGTGTGCTTTCTTTTGCGGTAATTGTGTGCAGTGTCGGCAGGGGGCACAAGTAGGACATGTGTGCAGTCAATTGCCCCCAACACATGCGGGAATCCAGCTATGGCGTAGAAGCCTTGCTTGGTCTCCAGCTGTTCTTGCGCAGTGTGGGAGAAGTATAGGTACTGGGGTACCATGCTGTTGATGGCATCCAGGACAGGTGTTAGGAACTTGGATAGTGGTGGCTGTGAGACTCCTCCGACTCTGGCGGTTGTTGGTTGTAATGTCCCAGAGGCCAATAGGTGCAGCACAGCCAGCAGCTTTGTCTGAAGTGGGATGTTGGTTGTCCGCTGTGTTGGTACCGTCAGCCTGTGGGCAATGATGTTCAGGATGCAGAGGATGGTTGTCCTTTTGAGTCTGTAGTGGGCAATGACATTCTCTGGTGTTAAGTCTGTGAGGCTGGTGCGTTTCCTGAAGGTCCACTGTCTCTGTCTGCGCTGCCTCTATGGTGGTCCGGGGGGGGCGGTAAGGTCCGGGGGGGTGGCGGGCCGGGGGGGGGGGTGGCGGTGGGTGTTGTGGCCCTGTTGGTGCTCCGAGATGCATGATTAGGCGTTCCTGTTTTCAGTTTTTATTTTTGGTAAATTCTGGTGGTTTTTTTCCAGTGTTTTCAAGTCATTTCAATACCTTAAAAAAACAGTGGTTATCAGTGGTTACACATTTTCGCGCCATTAAAAACAACAGAAACAGTGTTTTTCCGGTGTTTATGGAAAGTTATGTTTTTATTATTGCTTGCTTTCTGCACTTATAGTGCATGGTATATAGACAGCGTACGTACAGTGTATATGAGGTCCAAATACATTTTTGTAAATCAAACTTATTGCAGTACATCATACAATACTTCTTCAGTGAGTCTTTGGTCATGTGCGCTCGCTCTTTCCTTCCCATGTAAACTTTTTTCTGTGAAAAGGCCCTCTCAACATTGGCACTTGAGACGGGTACCACCAAAACAACCAGTACACAATTTGCTAACTCTGGCCACTGACATAGCTTTCCATGCCAATACTGGTGCACTCGAAGATTGCGATTCTCTGGGCATTTTCTGCAACATTTGCGTTGAACTGGCTGCTTATGCCCTCAGAGTTGTTGAAGCGATCAAAAATGAAACCTCACTTTTGAAACTACGGAGAAAATCCTCCTTTACGGAAGTACCACAGTAAGGTTTCATTTAATTCAAATGCCATATTCGTAAAGGGACATTTCTATGCATCATTGCAAGCCCTTACTCATACACTGTATAATAAAAGTTCCTGAATCACTCTTCAACATTGCTTTGCTTACCAAGTAGCAAGCACTCTAACATGGAACATGTTGCAGTTTCAAAGCCACTAAAGGTGTCACTTAGCCTACTCTCAAGGAGATGTTTCACATATACACCAATTGTTGCTGAACACTTGGCTGACAAGGGTGTTGTCAGACTCTACTGTTTTAATTATGTCCACCACAGCAGTTATGCTTTCCTGTAAAAATCCAAGAATGCAGTAAATTGTACTATTAATATGCGGCCAAAGATCCTCACATTTCTTGCCTTTGGCATTATCACTCAGCAAAAATTCTGTAAACACATGGATAATATTGCATTCACAGCCCCTTGTACTAAGAACCATCAGCTAAGCGATACAGTTGAGATGACTCTTTCTTTGATGCCACACAAAGCTCAAAATGATAAATATTTGCGTTTTAGTTCCCGTGCATAACAAAACAGTGCACCATAATGGACTAAAAAGTCAATAGCATTCTACATTAATTCTGAAGATTGAAAAGATGCTTTCAGCAAACCATCTAACAATTGGCAAGGATCTCTTACAGGGAAGCACTTCAGCTCAGGTATCAATTTTGACAGGTCACATCACAACTTTTTCGTATACGGAGCTGAATCGCTGCAAATACAAACAATATCACTCAAATCTTTGTTGACTTGGAAAGAACCTTTTTGTAGCAGCAGTCTAAGTGACACTGTTCCCATGTTTTCCAAAAGTCTGGTGTCATGTTTTCAAAACTGTCCTAGATGCTTGGTGATAGCACTCTTTCACATATACTTGTCACTATACATTGCATTGAATGTTGAAAGCCTGAGGTGTAGACAATTCAATAACTATCAATACTAACTCGCAAGAAACTGGAGGCTGATGACTCAAGGGTTTTCACCTATTTTCTGTGGCTTAATGTGATGGCACATATTGGGAAAGATTCTTATGAAACCAGCCATTTTACCCATCAGTGAAAAAAATCAAACGCAGCCAAAATATCAAATCTGATTTTGATATTTCCTGATTCTCTACAGTTTATAAAATAATTAAACAAGTCCTAAACCATGCTTCTTAACCCTGCATCTTTAGACCAAAGACAACAAAAATGAAAAAAGCGAAAAGGAAGAAGAAACAATATTTTCGTGACATCCCTAAACAACAAAACTCAAGCAGAGTAATGTTAGCCCAGTCTTTCTTGCTGTTAGCTTGTATAACAAAGTTATATTGTATTAGCCCTTCCAGGAAGAAAAAATGACTCTTTCACTCTCCTTTTCCTTTCTTTGAATGGTATTTAGTTTGTGGTTGTGCAGGTGTTTTTTCAATGTTTATATGTTTACACTGGTGAGAGCTATTTCCCTTTCGGTGGGGTTTTATCAGTTATTATAGGGGGTTTTTTTTGATAATCAAGTCTATTATATTTAAAGAGAGCCAGAAATTCATTGGCAATTATAGGTTTAAACCTAAAACCAGACAGCCTATGCATGATGAGTAGCTCCATGGCATCGGTTGTTCTTCAGATGTGGCTGTGGGCTGGGCTCCCTTTTCTGGTGCCCGTCTGACTTTGCACCAGGTGAGAGCAGGTGTTAATTTCCTGCTGCTAACACACCTTATCGCATGTTTTGGGATCTTATCGCCGATCGGGCTGGTCATTGAGAATGTTGCGGTGTGGTGTTGTCGCTGCTTTTTGCTCAGGAACGCCTACTCTGCATCTCATTAGCGATAGTTGCCGGGGTCATCTGTGGCGATGTTTTTTGTGGATGCTATCGCAGGAAAACTGGTGATATAGGCTGAATTGCACCAGCTTGTGAATGGGGCGATACATTTATCACGTCATTGGCTGCGATGAAGTGCCGATAACTCGGCGATAGATCCTTGAGAATATGCCCCATAAAACATCACATAGGAAAGCATCCCTATTTCTACGAACCACCTTCTTGAAGTTATTGAAAAAAATTATCCCCAGACACAACCCATCTCTATAAAGTCATTGATTGTAAACTTATGCCGGCCTTGGTTTATGGTGTGGTCCTCTTTAGAAATATGCCTGCTGCCTGGTTAGAGAAATTAAATTGCTATAGCCATCATTCCGTATTCCAGCTGCCGGGTGCAATTTCTCTATTCCAGTTACAATTAGATGCAACCAGGTGAACTGCAAATTTATGCTTCAATCTAGATTCCTTTCATATTGTAATAAGCTCAAAAGGGCTGAGCACAACACCTTAAGGCACATACTGTGGGCTACAATAACAAAAGGAAGCTTCAAGAGGACATCACACATAGTATTGTCCTTACAGTCGCTAGAAGCAGCGGGACGTTGTAGCAAGGCTTTCCCTTCCAAGCTAATAGGTGAGCTCTCCGGTTGGGCTGGAGTCTGAGAATTTAAGTAAAAATCCCACGCCAAGCACTTTACACGTCTTTCCAGCTGCTCATCATTATTTGACACAACCATGGCCACTAGAGCAGAAAAGACAACTGATGTGGCATTGTTTTGGTCTTATACTACTAAGAGGCATATAGTAAGGCAGAATAGGAAGAGGACCAGAATGACCATTTGTGGGCCAGTGACAGTCACAGAATCTTCTTGTCTGTATCTGCCCATTCCTATTAGAGCTGTGTAAATATTCGTTTTTACAGATATTTAGTACTCAAACATGCAACACAACAGTGGACACCTGTTTGAAAATGTTTAAAATTCCTGAAGGCGCCCGTCAACGAACTAACTGAGCAGCAGTTATGCCAAGGTACAATCAGATGGAGGGAACTCATAAGGAATGCACTGATGGTCTTCAGAGCTGCTATTGACTGCACATTGTTCTAATGTCTTAGGTTCTTTACTATATTGCTACATGCCTGAGGTTCTTATTACAGTATGCATTTTAATTTGGGAAGAGGTGTAGCGCAGCGGCCAGGATCACGGTTCGATCCCCGGCACCATGTGACTCTTGGGTTATAGCTCGCTTAATCTTCCCGTTGGCCCCCAACGCCAGGATGCCTACGGGTAGCTGTGCGCTTTACAAATACTGGATTTACATTTTTTTTTTATAATTTAATTTTGCACTTTAGGGATCACTGGACAAATGGATGTCTTTTTTATAACCTATTTTATTAGCATTTCAATCTTGTTAACTCTGACAGTATATTGTCCAAGGAACTGAAACATAATACAGTTCTGTGTCCATACCCATCTCAAATGGCATCTCATTCGCAAAGCACTAGATATCACAATAAATTACATGCCACAATGCCACCACTGGAGTCCTACCCTTCTGTGTGCCTCCAACATCTGTCTACCTCCAACAGTGCAATCCCCGGGCTGTGTTATCTCATTCTGTGGGCTGCACTAGGAATTAGGTCTGATCAGTGTACGACTTGAGTACAATCCTGCAGTAGTAGGCCCAGTCCTCCCAAACCCTCCTATGTTTTCTAGGGGCATCTCCTGATCGCATATATAGGCTTTTCCAGGGGCATGCACCTGTTCAGGGTTATCTTCCATTACTCTACTGGTGGGGCATCTGCTAACTTCCAGTGTCTGGCTATATCTCTCTTTGCCACTACCAGTCCTAACCATAGTAGGGCCGGCTCATTTGTGCATGTTGCCCTCAATGTTCTCTAAGATGCGGAGCAGTGTGAGTTTAGGGTTGGTGGCCAGCGGCCCAGACAGACCTGAACTCCCGACTAGAAGGGGGTGAGACTTTGGCAGCTCCAGACCGTGTGAAGAAAGTCTCTCTGGTGGGTTGTGCAGCAGAGGCATAACGGTGAGGTGATTGAACTCATTCACCATAGTTTGAAGTGGTTGAGGTTTACTCTATGTAGGTACTTGACTTCTATGAGGGAGAACTGGGCAGCTATGTCCACTTCTCTGAGGGGGCTTAAGGCTTTTTGCCAGTAGTTGTTTATCTATTCGAGGTCCCTTATCTAGGTAGCACGTAGGTCAGGAAAAGAGTCTGGGGTGTGTATGACCAGTGATTTGAATATTACGGACAGTTTGTGTCAGCTGGGGGACAAGTGGGGGAAAAATTGATATCTTTTAAGTATATTTGTATATCTTTGCTATTTGATGCTTCATAGATTGGTTTTTAATGTTTGCAATGATTTTAATTGATTTTATTCATTTATTCATTCTGATTCAGTATGGTAAAAAATATGTGGTACTCATTTTACCAAGTGCGAGCAGTACTTCATTAAAGTAAAGTACAGACTGAGTGTTTCAAAGGCCTCTCAATTAAAATATGAGAGGACAACTTGAAAATTCTCCTTACAATACATCACTCTCCTGTGGAAGTCAGTGCTGATGGAAAAGAGACATGTAGTGTCACTGACAATTTCTATAAAAGCGTGAGATTTATAAACTGTAGATATTTATTTCCAAATGTTTGGTGAAAATTCTGAGACATACATTGTTATATAATGTATGGATGGCTTACTTACAGACACTTCAAACTGCAGTATCATTGCAAACATTCTTAAAATGGTGAACACAATGGGAATATGTATAAGGTATTTTACATACTATGGAGAGTTGTCCATTGCACCTGGTAGTCTATGCCTTTTAATTGGCTAATGCATAGAAGCGAAGCAGTTGACTTAAAATTCTGTCGGATGAGGTATTTAACAGGCACATCTCATGAGGGTAAATAATACATAAATTCAGTATTCAAGGCTTGATAAGTTGCTGTCTACAGAGCATTACATTTGTTATGCACTTCAATAGCATTAAAAAAACAGTACAATATGTACTTAATGTAGATTATTTCACAAACATGCTTCATAGGCTGCCTGTTCTGCTGTTGTGAAAGCATATGCCCATTATTTCCTCAGTATAAAACACTTATGGTAAACTGTCATATCCGTTGGATTATATCATCAGATGTCCTCAGTGAAGTTATCAATGATGTCATTTAACATGTCATGAGCGATGTAATGTGTGAGTTCATAAGCACGGCATGATGGGAGCACAAGGTATAGTTAGATCAGTAAATTATAGCTAGTGAATTTCAGATTTATTTTTATTTTTAATCATTAGTTTTTATATTATTATTATTATAACACCTAACTATAATGTCAATTTAACCTTTGCTTCTTTCTGTGAATTTCTTTGTTTTTTTTAAATATAAGCAAAACTCTATTGTCTTACCTAACTATAAATTCACTCTAACCTTTGGTTTTCTCAATGAATTTCTGAGGTGTTATTGTTTAACATGAAGTACAATCTTATTTTTATACCGAACAATAACATCACTTTGTTTTATTTCAGTAAATTTCAGTTTTTTTATTGAATTCAACCCACACTGACTGAGCATAGCTTTAGGCCTTGCATTGCATGGGCTTGGTCAAAACCCCCACGGACACCGAACCACTGATGGCAGCCAACCCCCAGCATACGGGCAACCCCCACTGCACACTGCCAACACCTTCTAGTTGGCTCAGTAAACTATAACTGGTGAACTTCAGTGGGTTTTTTTTGCTAGGAGATGACAATTCTCACTTGTTCTTGCAAACTTACCGTTGGTGAGCTGCACACAAGTAAAAACACTGCCACGCGGCAATTGGCAGAGTTACAAGCACAATGCATAGTGCATAAACTGCATGTACTCTGCCGGTGGAACGGAATTTATCGCACACCCCTAATTCTGGACACTCTCATGAGAGACCAGAGAATTTGGATTGGCCTTGAGGGATTTTCTTCCATTGTAACATCTCGCTCATGCAGGAGTGAAGGTCCCCCGGGAGTGAGAGCTCTGTTTGACTATAGTCCCTTGTCCTGAAAATATATTAAAATAATATATAAGGGGGCAGGGTAGGAATAACCTGCCCCACTAGCGCTTTTGGGGGAGGGGTGTTCATGGGGACTCTCCCTGGTGGCCAAATTGTCCCCACCCCGATTCCACTGTACACCTGCAGGATCACAGAAAAGAACAAACAAAATGGTGGCCACCATTTTTTTTTAATAACCCCCCGGGGTGGGCCATGGCCCAGCGGTCAATATTTATTTAATTATTTTGAGAGGGGGCATGCATGCGGCCTCCTCCCTGATCCTATTGTGGCCCCAGGGACCCGATCCACCAGGGCCTAGCATTATTATTCAAGGGGAGGGGGGCGTGCAGCCTCTCCTCCTTGGGCCTCTTAAGGCTCCAAGAACCCCATTCTCAGGCCGATATTTTAGTAAAAAGGGAGGGAGTGCACAGCCTCCCTTCCTCAGCCTTCAAATGTCTCATAGTTCCTATTCCCCGGGCCCGGCTCATTTCTTGTGTCGTTGGAAGCCAAAGCCCCGGACAATGTTTCCCTGACCGCGATAGCACTGGCAGGGAAAACTTGTCAGTTTCCACCAGGTGGGAGCTGCAAAAATGCTCTTGCCGGATTGGAGCAGAGTAAATATAATGCGGGAGCAAAGCCGGCACCTGCTGCACCCATGTTTGTCTTGCAGGTGCACTGGATGGACACTGGGGCGCCCACATTATGCCACCAGGGATGGGGTCCCCGGGGCAGTAAAGGCTCGGGGGCGCACACTCCCTCCCCTTAAAAAAAGGCCCTAGGGGATTGTGTCCCTAGTGCTGTGAAGGGTCAGTGATGAGAGCTGCGTGCCCTCCTCCGCTACAAATATGATACGGCCCCGGGGATGGGGTCCCTGGGGCCTGTAAAGGCTTGGGGATGGGGCACATGCCCCCCTCTCCTTAAAAATCAAAAAGATCTGGGTGTCCTGGACAGGCACTGGGACACCTAAAATATTTTTTATGAAAACTAAACAAATTAATACTAAATGAGCAGCAGGAGCTGCTCATTTAGTATTCATGACTCCTAGCAAAGAGCACCTCTTAATGCCCTAGGGCATTTTGACAAAGTACATTTTTATACTTGTTATGCCTCTGGAAGAGGCAGGGCCACCACCAAACCTTTTTAGGTCTCGTCTGAGACAGCGCTTTAGCGCTGCTCTGGCGAGACTTATAGTAAGCGAGTTTTGGAAGTGCAAACAGTGCTTTTCAGGCCTCCAAATACAGTGCATGTGCGCTGGGCGCGCGCACCATTTGGCAGCCTGAAAAGCACTGCCTGATCACTTCGCGGCCCCTTTGATGTCCGTCAGTGAGCCGCGAGGCCACTGAGGACATCAAAGGGCACACCATTTGCACTGTGCCCCCCCTCTCCCCCCTCCCACTCCCTCCTCGTCAACTTCAGTGCGCGCTTGTTTTGTGAAGAGCTCGGTTCAGTCACAGAGCTCTCTGCCTTCAGCTTCCAGACAGTCTGCCTGTTGCGTCCACCCTACACGTCCTCCTCCCATTCCCTCTCCCAGCAGCTTGTTGTGTGTAATGCGGTCTCTGACATAGCCACTGAATATTCGAACACACATCTGTGCATAGTCTGTCCTCGCGCCACCTCTCTGTAATGCTATTATTGTCCTTTGACCATCGCGTGCACTGTACCTGTGTGCACCCCTCCCTCCAGGCTTTGGCCTCTCCAGGCCGTGTGTCTTGTGTGCTGTTGTCAGCCCACTCCAGCGCCGTGTCTTGTGTGTTATCAGCCCTCTCGGGGCTGGGTGCCGTGTGTGTCGTGGTCAGCACAGCTCAATCACAGCTATCTAAAGTGACGGCACTTTAAGCAAACAGGCAAATACTGAAATGGCACAAAACAAGGACGACTGAAGCCGGGCACACGGGCACTTCGATAACAGGGTGTGAAATGTTTATTTCCAAACGAGCTGCAATTACCGTTGTCACTGCAAAAACAGTGCCTGCTTCTGCTGGCCTGGGGTGCGGCGTGTCACGTGCCAGACTTACTACACTGTAATCATAACAACAGAAGTAACGACAATAACACGAATGATAACCGCAGTGAAAACAAGAAAACACAATACAGTCTTTCTATGCTCGAAGCTCTGTTGGTAACAGGTGTTGTTTCTGTTGATTCACACAGAAATCCGCTCAGAACTCAAGCGCTGAATCGTTTTAAGGCGCTACATGGAAACCGGATGTCCACGAGTGATGTGCACTACTGTAGGGGAGGGGGTTTCCGATGACGCATCGTTGCATACCCCAGTGTTTCCCAGTTCTTCTGGCACAAGTTATTGTAACATCACATGAAATCTAACGCATGTTATTCCCACAAACAGCAGATGCTGAAATGCGATTTCCGATTTGAACCCTCTCTAATAAACCGAGATGCGTTCCCTCCCCCACAACGCTTATGATTTAAAGCCACACACAGGGCAGGCCTAAGAATCAAACTACATCAACTCGATTTATCGGAGTATTAATGCTGTTGGAATGAGAAGTATTACAAGTTGCCCTTTGAGAGTTCTAAAACTAGAGACTCATGGCTCTTTCATTATAGTTCAGTTTACCCAGGCGTAAACCACCCGATCATGCAATATTTACGTCCTGTTAAAAAAAAAAAAACTTGCAGTCAAGCCGTGAGGAGGGGTTGCCACTGTGTTTGGATGGCCAAAATGTTCACAAATGTTATGTATGTGGGTTTTTGTAAGTGCTTCCCCTGGCATAGAGCTACAGTGCACGAGGCGTGCACGCGCGCAAAGCAGCCATATGGCTTTACGTCGCTCTCCCTCGTAGCCCCTCTCCGCCCCCTTCCCTGCTGCTATTTCACACCAGTTCACCAGTTATCAGAACTCGCGCTTCTCTCCCCCACCCCCCCACCTTCGTGTCTCGCGCTGGAGAAGTGAGTATTCTAATAACTCAGCACTGCTGTTGGAGCAGCAGAAGTTACATGTCATTGGTGTATTTACATAAGCAGCAGTTGCACATTAATTGGAACTTCAAGCACGAACGTTGTGCAAAGCGTTATAGACAACATCCCCGTTGGTGTCCAGCGGTCTGCAGTGCTCAGTAGACTTTGTGCCTCGAGCTGACAAACTGTGTAGCAGCTGCACATGCACCTCCCTCGAGCACGGCACTGGCACTAGTTGCTTGATCCCATATCACTACGGGATTCACTACCAATGAATGTGACTCTTTTGCACACATGAAAGCTTTTTCTAACCCCACGGACCTCCCTTTAGTACTTCTGTTTGGTTCATCTCCATGCATGTACCTTCACACTGTAAGCAGTGAACTCAGAAGCAGAGCAATGGAGAGGATGTGGCGCTATGGCCAGAGCTCCTGAGTTTGGAACCAGGTTTGAGTCTTGACGTAGGCTTAACATCCTGCGATTCTGGGCAAATCACTTAATCTCCTCTTACCTAAAAAACAAATTGTGTCCAACTGTAATGTAATTGGTGCTCATATAAAATGCTCCACTGCCTTCGGGTCATGTTTGCGCTATATAAAGCACTGCTAGAAGTCGATAAAACTAAACCTAGAAACCATTAGCCAAGCTAGTAGAGTCATTACAATGTGCACAAGATCAAGAGAATTTAGCACTGAAACAGCAAAGCCGTTCCGTTACCTTACTGTATTTTTTTTCTTAAGGTATTTTTATATACTGAACTCCTGCTGACATCCTAATGTAAATATTTACTATAGATTGGAAAACATAGCTGCTGTATGCTGCCCACCTCTTTCGGTAGGAACAGAGGCTGATAATTTGCAGGACCTCCTCTTTGGCCCAGTTCATAACTTTTCCATAGCTATCGTGCACGCGCGCAAAGCAGCCATATGGCTTAACGTCGCTCTCCCTCGTAGCCCCTATCCGCCCCCTTCCCTGCTGCTATTTCACACTCCCGCTTCTCTCCCCCACCCCCTCCACCATCGCGTCTCGTTTCTTTTTTCCACAGTCCACAATGTTTTCCGCGATCATATCGCAACAGTCGCCCAAATATAGATGACTGTCTTCATGAGTCAGCCATATATTTTAATAATGCAGCCTCACCTAATAAATAGTCTTTTGGTTATGTCTGCATACCAAGATGCGAATGGTGGGCTAGAAAGCTTTCCAAATAGTTTACAATCGGCCTCTTTTACAGTATTACGGCTAAAACCATAAACGTGACACTCTACTTCGTTTTCCTCTTACTCGGTATCAGTCCTACAAGACTTGTTAACAACGCAAGAAATGCTTGCTTGTCAGTACAGCTTTAAATATGAAATGCTCTCCTACTACAAAGTGCAGTGGTTCAAGTGTTTCCAAAATGTGACAAGCATATATTTGCTGCAGCTATAGCATTCGGTGGGCCTTTACCCAAACTGAGCCTATGCAGTTATTTGTATGCCAGGCAGTTCTGCTGTAATCAAATGTAGCCTTTGTGGACACCAGTCTTGTATGGAGCTCTACCGTCGCCTCGTTTCATCTGAGAGATCTGTCTGCAGATTGCACTGACAATTATTTGATCCTGGTGGTGTGCACTGTAGGATATGACATTTGGGAGTCTCATTATCTTCCCTTGGTGTAAACAGGCTCCCACTAGTCCCAGCTCCAGGCATTTTTATGTGTATTCTGGGTTATGGACTATTTTTAACAGGGCACTGTTTGAATCTTATTGTAGGTTATACATTTCCAATCTAGTATACTCTCTTTTCTCTAAAAGTCCTCAAAACGTAATAATACATTTACTTTAAAGCATCCGTGCACTGTACCATGTACATTTTTAAAACCTTGGGCCACTGTATAATCTGTTTTGTATCATTGATGCTACATATTTTCCTCCCCCAGTCCTGCTGTTTTCTGTGCAGCATACATGTCACTATCTGTTGAAGGACTCCGCTGTCCCATAAGAGCAGCACAATACAGTCATTGTATCAGTATCCCTTTATGCACTGTGCGATGCATTCTCTGTACCTGGCTGTAGTTTTTGCCACAAAAGAGCACACACGTTAACGCTTCAATTCTTCGTCTGGCTTTTCCACAGACCTAACAAAGCCCCAGCCTCCTATCCGGCATTATAGGTGCACCAAAATGATGATGAGATTTTCAATTAGAGACTTATTTGGTAATGTCGGGGCATTAGAGCTGTCCATGCTTGTGGCCAGACATCTGGCATCTGACAAAAGCATTTCCACTATCCAATAACACACTGCTGCATTACACACTGCTGCACGCCGCACATTGCTGCAGGCCGCACATTGCTGCACGCCGCACACTTCTGCACGCCGCACACTTCTGCACGCCGCACACTGCTGCACGCCACACACTGCTGCACGCCACACACTGCTGCACGCCGCACACTGCTGCTTGCCGCACACTGCTGCACGCCACACACTGCTGCACGCCACACACTGCTGCACACTGCTGCATTACTCACTGCTGCATGCTGCACAACACTGCTGGACGCAGCACACTGCTGCACGCCGCACAATGCTACACGAAACACTGCTGCACGCCACACACTGCTGCACGCCGCACACTGCTGCACGCCCCACACTGCTGCACGCCCCACACTGCTGCACGCCGCTGCACGCCACACAGTGCTGCATGCCTCACACTGCTGCACGCCGCACACTACTGCACGCCGCACACTGCTGCACGCCTCACACTGCTGCACGCCTCACACTGCTACACGAAACACTGCTGCACTCCGCACACTGCTGCACGCCACACACTGCTGCACGGTGCACACTGCTGCACGCCGCACACTGCTGCACGCCACACACTGCTGCACGCCGCACACTGCTGCACGCCGCTGCACGCCACACAGTGCTGCATGCTTCACACTGCTGCACGCCGCACACTGCTGCACGCCTCACACTGCTGCATGCCTCACACTGCTGCACGCCTCACACTGCTACATGAAACACTGCTGCACGCCGCACACTGCTGCACACCGCTCACTGCTGCACGCCGCTCACTGCTGCACGCCGCACACTGCTGCACTCCACACACTGCTTTTATGCGAGTTTATGCTACTGACATTGTAAATGACAATGCCTTTTATTTGTTTTAAAACCAAAACATAAATAAAAGGCATTGTAATTTTACAATGCCAATAGCTCAAACTCTTATAAATGCGAGACCTATTGCATTGCAAATGCTTGTTTTTAAATGTTGTTGGGTGCTTCAGGGAGTGCAGCAGCCCCCCAGCAACATTAAAAAAAACAGTAAGGGTCCTTGTTCATTGATTCCATGACCCCAGGAAAGCTTACCATATTTCTTTTAACCATTCCTAGCTGTAGCTCTATGCTCTTCAGCTGGAGTACAAAGTCCCTCTGTAATCGGTTCTATGGCTGTACTTTGTTACTTAAAAAATGTTTAAAAACATTTGAAAGACGTGTTTTTCTTTTAACAAAGCTTTATTTTATGTTTTAATAACAATCACTTTTATTCAACATCGAATTGTTTGTGAATTAATTACATTTACATTTCATTATAATTATTGATCATTTTCTGGCAAAGACAATACATATGCATTACATATGTTGATAATTTGACCTCTTCATGGAGCCAATAGGCCCACTATTTATATTTCGGTATTCTGACCCTTTGGCAAAGTCAGTAGCTCTGCCTTACTTAAAACAACACCTCTTATATTCAACTATGTGCACCCGCAGAAGTTTGGGTGACAAGCCATGTGCCCAACCCCAGCTGTGCATGGCTTGTGCACAGCAGAGGTGTTGGGCACCAGTGCTGGTTGGCCTGGCAGCAAACCCACCAAGGCTGTGCACAGTGAGGGGTTGGATTCAGGGCCAGGCTTTGAGGCCAACCCCATGCTGCACACACCCTTGGGGACTTGGCTGCCCCCGGGGGTTAGCCCCAGTGCCTGGCCACACGCCGGGTCTTGCCGCCAACCCCACACCATGCATAGCCCTGGAGGCTTGGCTGCTTGCTGGGGTTGGATAAGCAGGTCTCTGGTATTATTTGGCACAGACCCACAGTTAAATACAGTGCACAGGGAAATAGAGAAGAGACTTATTTTTTATATGTTTCTTCTGGCGAGGAGAGGAGTTGGTAGAAAATGGAGCTCATCAGATCTTCCTTCTCCTCTAAATTGTATGAAGTCAGTTAACTAAATTAGTCAGCTAGATACAGCATTGGATTAAAAAAACTTAGAGAAAATCTACAAGGACTATGTGAAGTGGCAATCCAGCCTCATGATTCCTATGATTACACCTTAATTTGCTGTGCCAGACAGTTCATTCCTTGTACTTGCAGAAACAGTAAGCAAAATAATGATGTTGGGTTCTTTTGTTGGAGGAATTATGTGTTGAGAAACTGATGGTAGAATGAGAAAAAAGAAAGAAGAATGTTTATTTTAAAAGATTGTTATTTATTTTTGACAGTATGAACTTACAATCAAAGAAATCATGACTGCACGATACAGATTGATGGTTGGGTAATCTCGGTTGACATAGGGTAAAAAGCATATCAACAGTTCCCTCTAAAAGAGAGCATGAAGTCGGAGTTCCAGAAAATACATGTACATATGCTAAGAGTCCATCAAGGGCCATCTGTATCTCTTTCATCAAAGACGGGCCCGGTCCCACAATCGTCAAGTCTCTTCCCCTGATCCTCCCAGTGGCAAGGGCAATCCATCCCTCTTTTTCATCACCCAATTCCAAGCCATAGTATTTTATCCATGGCGCCTATATCTTTCGAAACATCCGGGGACAACCCCTCGCTTTGTATGTCACTTTCTCCGCAACCATATATAGATCCATACATGCTCTCCATTACTTGAGTGTGGGCAGGCGATTGGCACCCCAATACCTAGCTATATCCCTCTTGGCTACCACCAGCCCCAAATTAGCCAACATGAGTTTATGCCTTGTCAGGTTCACATCTGTGGAGATTTCCAGTATGATGAATTTGGCGTCTAACTCAAGTTGAGCCTCTAGTATGGTATTCAGTTCCTGCAATATCTTGCCCCAATATGTTTGAACCCTACTGCACTCCCAGAGAGTGTGTATGAATGTACCGCGTTGTGTGTGACATCTGAGGCAATCTGGGTTATCTGCTCTCCCCATAGAATAAACTTGTGCTCTCTCAAAGTAGGTCCTATGTAGGATTTTATACTGAATGAGCCATAGCCGTAGTTCAATTGCTACTTCTCGTGGGTGCATCAGCGGCTTCCCAGTCAATATCCTCTAGTGGGCCAGTGGTAAGCTCCCATTTAGTCCGAAGAGGGCCTAGATTGTCAGGCATATTATTAATTAGTGTTTTGTAGGTCAGTGAGTCGGGATCTCTTCCTGTAAAAATCTGCCTTCTAATGGGGCAAATTCCATCAGTGTCTCAGCGCCCAGTCCTTCCTCATGCCAGGCATGCTTTAGTCTGAGATAGGCGTAGGCTTGAGTGTCGTGGCGAAGAGGGCCAGTGTTCCTGCCTGTAGTACATCCCCTACTTTAGAGATCCCTATTAAATCCCACTGTTTAAAGCCTCTTAATTTTCTAATTTCTGTCAATCTAGTTCCTTCCCATAGCGGGGTCTCCCTTGTTGGTCTCCCGTCCCATTTCATTTGCTTTTCCGCACTTTTCCATGCCTCCAGCACTCGCTGGGTAGCTGATAGGAGTCGAGTGCAACCTCTGCCTCCATAGATAAAATGTAAGTGTGAACGTTCTCCAAATTGCAACCTTTCTAACCTGTAGGTGGGGTGATCTCCTGGAGCATGGATCCATTCATTGATTACAATGAGATCGGCCGCTCTGTAGTAAGTTCTGATATCGGGCAGAGCGAGACCCCCATTGTATGGGTTTCGCTATAACGTTTGCAGCGCAATTCGCGGATGGGCCCCATCCCATAGAATTGAGGGCAGCTCGCTATTAAGAGTTGTAAACACGGTCTCTGGGATTTTGCAATAGGTATTTTGCAAGATATACAGCAACTGCGGGAGTGTGATTATCTTGTTCATAGCTGCTCTCCCCATGATCATCAGGGGGAGTTTCCTCCACCACTTGACATCATCTTGGAAGTTCAAGAGAATTAGTCTATTATTACGCTCCAAGTTAGTTGCTACCTCAGTGGTAATATATAGTCCAAAGTAAGTTAACCCCTCCATGGATAATCGTAGGCATCTCGGGTACTTCTGGGGCTCTACCGTTCCAGCTATGGGGTACAGGGTAGATTTACCCCAGTTAACCCTGTATCCGGCAGGCCGGCTATACTCCTCTAAGATTCGTAACAGTTTGGGAAGTGTCCCAGCTGGTTCAGTGACATACAGTAAAATATCATCTGCATACAGCGAAATGCGTTCTTCCAAAAATCGAGACTCGTTTATGAAACCCACCAGACCTTGATGAGGTCGAACTACACAGGCCAAGGGTTCTAGTGTGAGTGCAAACAATAGGGGAGACAGGGGACAACCCTGCCTAGTGCCTCGTTGAATCCACCAACTCCCCAAGACAGCTCTGTTAACTCGGACTTTAGCCTCAGGGGCATTGTACAGGAGTGTCAACCAGTCCCTAAAGATTGGGTTGAAGCCAAACTTTTCCAGGGTGCATCTCATTAAGGGCCAGTGAATGGTTTCGAACGCCTTATCTGCGTCTAGCGAAAGGAGCAGATGGGGGCTTTTCCGACTCTGAGCTATGTCCATCCAATTTGCCAAGTGTCGTAGATTGAAGCGCTTGGCTCAATTAGGCATAAAACCAGATTGGTCTCTATGTATCAAGGGGTTAATGACCGTCAGGTGCCTCGTTGCCAAGATAGTGGCCAGAATTTTGGTTTCAATATTGAGCAGAGATATTGGTCGATATGACCCACAGTCTTCCGGAGGTTTCCCTGTCTTATGAATTACCACTACAGTGGACATTCGAAGATCTTGCGGGAGAATCCCTTGTACTTTCGCCTTAAAGAACATGTTAAATAAATGTGGTGCCAGCAAGCTGCTATTTGATTAAAAAAATTCCCCCGGGAGTACATTTGGGCCCGGGGTTTTTCATGACTTTTGGTGGCCAATGGCCTCTGTCACTTCCTCAAGAGTGAGATCTTCCTCTAGCCTGTCCCTCTCTTCCCGAGAGAGCGAGGGTAGTTTAATTGCATCTAGGTAGTGAATTATTTGTGCAACATCCACCTGAGATGTAGCTGCATACAAGCGCGTGTAGTACCGAGCAAAGGCCCCTGCAATATCTGCGGATGTTGTATATGTGGCACCCTGGTCTGTAATGGACGTTACCCATCTCGACTCCATTTCCTTCCTGCCCAGCCACGCTAGGAGTGTCCCTGCCCTGTCGCCTGTCTCGTAAGTCGATGTTGGACTGCCAATTGCTGAGCCCTCACCTCTCTGGTCGCCAGCGCCTGGTACTCCCCTTTGGTTATTTCAATTTGACGAAGGGTATGAGAAGTATGTGTAGAGGCGCCACTGCCCTCCAGGCTCAAAAGCTTGCATTCTAAGGCCTCTATCTCCCAGGTTTCACATTTCTTTTTATGGGCAATTATATTTTGTGCTCTGTCTCTCAGTACTGTCTTGAATGCTTCCCATAAGGTGACAGCCGACTGTACTGAACCTATATTCCCCTTAAAATAGAGCTCTGAATCTACCCTGAGCTCTGTAGCCACCCGTTCGTCTTTTAAAGCCCAGGGGCTCAGTCTCCAGTTCATAGCCTGACGGTCGCCCGTCCCGCCCACCATCAGTAAAAGCGGTGAATGGTCTGAGATGCCCCTAGCCAAGTATTCCACCCTCTCCACTGGTCTGATCTCCCCCGCCGGAGCAAAGAGATAGTCTAGTCTCGAAAATACTCCATGAGCCCCTGAAAAGTAGGAATAGGCACGCATAGTCGGGTGATGTCATCTCCACAGGTCAGTCAGCCCAAGGGTATCCTGAAATTTTGCCAATATTGTGGGACCCTGGGGCCCCAGTCTTAGTCGGGTTCGATCGAGGGAGGGTTTGATCACGTCATTAAAGCCCCCTCCTATAATGTGTATGGCGGGCCCGGAGTTTAGTAGTATCTCTGTCAGCCTATCCAGCGTACTTTGCTGCAATCACGGGGCGCATAGACAGTGATAAGTAAGAACGTCTTACGGTTCCAAATTCCCTGCACTGCAGCATATCTGTCGTCAGAGTCCACCCATTGTTGAGTAACACAAAAGGGAGGTGACTTTTTAATGTGGATTGCCACTCCTCTGGAACCCTTGGTAAAACCCGCGTGTACCAGGGTAGTCTAATGCCCTCTTCCCAGGAAAGAACAATTCAAACCCAACAGGAGCGTTTCCTGCAAGATTATGTCGGGTTTAAGTCATTTGAGATATTAAGTTACAAGACCCTGCTTGATTTTGTTTCCTAACCCATTGACATTCCATGTTAATGCCGTGAACCTGTCCTCAGTCATTGCAATACCGTTCAAGACTCACTGCATGACCAGCTCCCTTCTGGAGGATTACCCACCTCCCAAAATCCCAGCTCAATTTCAGCATTCATTTGATTTAACTGAAAAAAATAGTCCCCCCCCACCGCGACAATCTTAATACACAACTTTTGACAGTGTCTAACTTACCCCCCACCCCACACTCTTCAGGTACCCATACCCTCCCCCAATTCATCAACACGACAACTCTTACATGGGTGATCTACTAAGAGGTCTGTAGCCCTCCCTCCCCCACTACTTTAATTAACTACACAATAATACGATAACAGCACTCAGTGCACTTTCCTATCTCAGGCCAAAGTCCTACAATGTCTGCCAGGCCTTAGGGCTATCTTACTGTTTGTTGGCGGCTGTCCGGCCCCATCTCAGTCCTCTTCGTCGTTGCTGGGCAGATGCAGCTGCTGTGTGCTTGTGTCGAGCAGGATCGGGTCCATGGCTTCCAACCGCTGAATGCTCTCCAGTAACGGGTGCTCGCTAGCTGCATCCGCTGAGTCCTCTCTCTCTGACACTTCAGTGTGGATGGTGTCACTCGATCTCCGCAAGGTGTGTGTCATGCGTTCCTGCAGGGAATCATTCTCAGAGTCCGATATCTGTGACCTACTTTCTCTCGGCTGCAAGGACCTCCCCGATGTTCCCCCAGCCGCGTCTCGGATTCTCTGCACTCGTCTCCTGCGCTTGACTTTGGGTCATTCCTGCCATGAGCCCAGTCTCTTTTCTGTGGGCCGAACAGGTGTTTGGGGTGATCCGCGCCTGAACTGAGGCCGTTCCTCAATCCATGACCATGCCTCTTCCGGGGTCTGAAAAAACAACGTGTTGGCTTGGAAGATAACTTTAAGCTTGGCTGGGAACATAATATAAAGGGCTCGAAGCTTTGCCTTGACCGGATCAAAGGTTTGCCGCTGCTTCTGAACGTCTCGCGAGTAGTCTGGGAACATCATCACTCGTGTATTCTCATATTTGATCTCCCCCATCTTCCTCAGCTCGCAGAGGATTAGGTCTCTGTCCTAGAAGTTCAGAAAGCGGGCTATTAAGGGTCGAGGGGGGCCCTGGAGGGCGGGCGAGCACCAGGCATCCTGTGTGCTCGTTCTATGACAAAGCAGGACGAAAAATGGGTATTGGGAAGGGTGTCTTTTAGAAACTTCAGGAGAAACTGGCCCAGGTCCGTTCGTTCCGCATTCTCCGGAAAACCAATAAATCGAAGATTATTTCTGCGGGCCCTATTTTCAGCGTCGTCGACCCTCCAGGCCACGTCTTTCATTGAGGCCAGAAGCCCCGTCACATCCTTCCACATAGAGTGAGAGGTATCTTCAAGCTCTGAAATGCTGTGTTCTGCTTCAGTAACACATTCACAGACTTTTCGCAGGTCGTGGTGCAGCAACGTAACCTCTGAGCGTATCTACGCCATCTTCCCTTCCAGGCTGTCTCTTGAGTCATGGATTGCCTGTAGTATGGCCGCATTGTCTGGACCTCCCTCGGCTCCCGCAGGCGCAGGGAGCACTTTAGCAAAGCGATCCAATTTTCCCTGCCGCGACGTCTTAGGCTCCTTATCTTTCGCCATTGCAGGCCGCTTGGTGCGGGAATGTCGCTGGACACCGCCTCACCCTGTCGCGACTCTCGCAGCACCACCGGCAGGCTCTCACCTACTCACCCGCTGTGGTGTCTCGTAGTTCTCAGGTCAGCTGTAGTAATGTCCGTCGTTCTGCGTGGGCCAGAGCATATGCCCCAAAGCTTCCCCCTGTTATAGGCGAGTTCCACAGAGGGGACACAACTCCAGCTTCCAGCCACTTCTTCCTCGCTTGTCCCAGTATATTCTTGGTGTCAGTGGGGAAATGGGCAGAGCTCAGGCCCAGGCCACCAGACCATGCACAGGATGTCTTCCTGGCTCCCCTCCCCACCAAGGCTCTCCCACTCCAACGAGTTGGATTATCCTGCCTTTTGCCCCACCCCGTGCTCCACCATGGCCCCTTTGAAGCAGTACCTGGAAGCAGAGGTCAGACGGCTTTGAAATGTGGAGGCCGGAGGTGCCAGGGATTGGGAGGCCCAGCACACAGTGGCAAATTAACGATGTATTGTCTCCAGAGCCGAAGGCACACACTGGGGACAGCTGCCTTGACACTCCTGCTCAGACGCGTTTCATTCCTCCACGGCCGCGTTGTTGGACTCAGCGGGGGGGAAGAAGTGAGAGGGAATTCCTCAGCGGTCCCGCCGGCACCCCTGCAGCGATGTCGCCGTACCTGCAGCCCAGTCACTGGTTGTCAGTCTCTGCGGCAGTAGAAAAGGGAGCCGGGTCCACCCAACAGTAGACGGGCCGACCCACGTGAGCGCCGCAGGGATCACCGGCATCCTCCGCAAGGAAGGCAGACTTGTAGGTAGTCCACTTCAGACCCCAGGGCACCTCGTCTGGCTCCAGCGGCAGGTCCGCTTCGCACTACCGCAGTCTGCGTGAAGGGGGAGTCTTTCCACCCTCTGCGATGCAGTGCACCAGCACTTGGCACACCCTCCGGCCCGCAGGTCTCTTCCCTCGTCGTGCGTGTGAACACCGCTCCCCACCGTCCTGCCTGTAGTCCAGAAGGGCTCCACTGGTCTCCAGCACCAGAGACAGTGGCCAGGCGTCCCCACAGCTCACTCCACAGACCCTCAGAGTCGCCGCGGACTGGTCCAGGAAGACGCCATCTTGGCACGCTGCAGTTTAGCAGCTGTACAACATAGGCTGGAAAAACACCTTAGTCCGTCTGCTCTTCGGTGTGGCTGCTCACCTTCGTCGCAGCACACCTTACGATCCTCGCTGGTAGAATTAGAAGGCGTTGAGGTTCAGGGGCCGGTGGAGCTCTCAAGGTACACAGCTACCCGGCCATGTTGCTGGTCACACCCCCCAAAAAAAGAATGTTTCAAATCATGCACAACTTAATTTGGTCAAGAAGCTTAATCAATGTATGTTGTTAAATGTTTGACAGGTGCATGGGTGCTGTGATAGGGAAGATAAATGAGAAACATACCCTGTAAATATGGTGGGACCCAGAGAACAAACTCAGTCATGGGAAACCACTTCTGAGATGAGACCAGATAAAGGACCAGAAGTCAGGGGATGTTGGAATTTAGGAGGAGGAGTAATGAAAGATAGTGAAGGACCGGGAGTCAGGTGAGACAACCCTGAAAGGTGGAGGAATAGCATCGCAGGACCCAGGAGCAGGAGACCCAAGATGAGACAACCAACTGGGCTGGTGAGAGAACACAAGCCCTTCCAAGATCCAGGAAGATACCAACCGCCCTGAGGTGTTGGGAAAAAGGCCAACACTCCTCTGCCACCCTCTGACCCAGAGCTGTGGCTTTAATCACGTTCTGGGGAAAATACTTATGTGTAATATGGATGACGGGGAATCATTAACTTCACTAGCACCACAGGTGACATAAGAAAGGGAGCAGAAGCAGCCTGCCTACCATCAAGGACTTCCTTTCTGGACCTAACCAACAGGCGGTGGGATTGTTTGCCAAACTAATTGTACAAGATGTCTCAGCTAGTTACTTTTGAAAGCATGATATAGCAGCTGGTGAAGGCCAATGGTATTGACCATTAGTGGTAGAGCATAATGCAATGCACTTCTCAATGACACCTGCACATCTTTCTGCATCACAAAGACTGCGACATGACAGGAGCACACACTTCAGCCACATACCCTCCAACCACAAGCGTGGTCACATTAGTGACATCTGTGCTCTAAAAACATACCAAAGAAGCAAAAACAAGAGTAGACCCGTCAACCCAGGTGAGACCAGGCAAAGGGTTGTGACAAACAACAATGTCTCAGCTGGAAATTATTAAAACAGAGCAAATTAAAACTGTGATATAAATCACATGGGATGGGGGAAAAAAGAAGGGAGACCGCAATAGAAGAGGTATGCGGAAAAGATTATATTTGTAAGTAGTTATAACAGCACTACAGTACAATTCAATATACAAGTGACAATACCACTCAAGTGAGCACTGGGCATGATGGTGAACGGCACAGTGACTCAGGGGAGAAAAACAGCGTGAACGGCGAAAGTAGTATGAAAGGTAAAAATGTGGTCAAAAATACAAGAATAATTATATACAATGTTGGTATTTTGAATTTGAAATGAATAAATTGACCACAACAGCGCCAAAGTTCTATGCTGGGGAGTCGACGGTGTTTCAACCTGATTGATTTCAGGTCATCATCAGGACAATGGTCAATAATTTCGAAAGACTGCTGTAAAGGGGAAGGGAGAAAAAGGTCGGGTAAGTGGAGAAAAGTGGCCCAAGACAAATTGAAAGAGAGGATCCAGGTAGTGGACAATTACCTGAACTTAGCACAGGACAGGACAAGTGTCCATGCAAGAGAGATCAATCAGAAGGTATTGTTAGGACAGATGAGGAGAAGAGTCAGGCAAGTGTGAATTCACTGCTGAGGGAACAGGGGACAAGGACCGTGTTAATAAGCATCAATGGAGAACATTATGGAAGGCTTCTTCCCATGTTCTGATTTCCAGCTGAGACATTGTTGTTTGTTACTAAAAACATACCAGACAACAAAAGCAAAATTTGAAGACAAATATTTTTATTTACCAAAAAAGAAAAAAGCATTTGAGCACGAATATATGTATTTATTTTTTTTAAATATAAGTAATTGCTTGATATAAGTCTGATTATTTTTCAAAGTATCGGTATTTTCAGATACACATATGGCGATGGACGTGGATAAAATGAGTGCATGCCTAAGCTCTCCATGCCACTGGAATCAAGCTATCCTGGCTGAAGAGGGGTGAAACCCCGAAACCGGTCCTAGGATGCTTGTTTCCAGTCCAGAGAGGACCTGGCCTGGCTGGACTGTTCCCATTGGGCACAGGGTCAAGACTGATTTGCATATGGCTGGGTTCAAACTGGAATGGCATGGTGAGCAAAAAAACGATGGATTTAGGCCCAGATCTCTGTACTGGGGTGAATGTATGACATTGTTCTGCATTCTGTCCATCAACCATTCTTTTGCATTGCGTAAGCTGTATTTAAAGCTGATATTTGAATGACAAATCCATGCTGAGCTGCAAACACTCATTCTAAATTTAATTTCTCTAGTGCCAGATGGCACTTGCTGGTGTGGCTATTATTTTCTAATTAATTTCAAGGCAAGTTCCCATTTATTTTGATTGCCTTTTAAAAGATTTTCATAATGACCCAATAAGATTGGTGTACCCTTCAGAATATATTTCCTGTTTGAACCTGCAAATTCTCTACAAATGTAGCACTAGCTCTGCTCTGTGGGGATGGTAGGTTTAAGTGGCCTGGGGAAAAGCTCAGCCATACAAGGGATGTAACTGTGAGTTATTCCCTGCTTTTCAATTTCCCATACAACTCCTTCCAAGTAGATTTCAATTTTATTATATGACTAACAAAATTTATCAGATGAGTAGGGTGAGGCATTTAAAGGAAGTGGAAGGTAGATGGTATAGTAGATACCATTTGACACATCATAGACTGTCATGATAAATTGATTGCTCAACCAGATAATTTGAAATGCCTGTTAAATGCAGTATGTTTTCACAATTGCAATGGTTTAGAGAAGTTATAATGACAAATGCTTGTCTGCCTGCAATATTTCAAAGATTTCTTATGGACGAAACTTGGATAGTTATGGTTCGATTAGCACGCATTGAAAGTACTAGAATGCCAAATTAGTGCCTCTCTCTAACTGGCTATGAAACCCTTGTGGCTGTCTAACCAACTTATTTTATGTGGTGCTCTGCGTCCCACATGTGAAGCCTGAATATGGTAAACTATAAGGATTTTAAAAAAATCTAAAATAAAAAATAAATATTGAAAATATTTTTACATTAAATATTCATGTAAACTAATTGTATACATGTATTTTTAATGTAGAAAAACTAAAAAGAAATGCTGCAGCACTATTAACTTAATTTTGAAAAAACTATTAATTAATGGAAACATAATAAAATTAAAATGATTTGTCTGAAATTTAAATTAAAAAATATATTCTCACCTAAAGAAAAATAATGTAATGTTTTATTATGCATTAATAATTGCTAAACGTTATGTATAGAATAAATTAAAGATAATTTTGCTATATTCTAAGACAAATATTGTTACATTTTTGCATTTAAAATTGGGTATTAACATATTTCATAATTAATTGATAAATATATACTTTTTATGTGTTTTGAA
This sequence comes from Triturus cristatus, assembly GCF_964204655.1. Lineage (NCBI taxonomy): Eukaryota > Metazoa > Chordata > Amphibia > Caudata > Salamandridae > Triturus > Triturus cristatus. The sequence continues at coordinate 1,472,137,145 of NC_140591.1, read as the reverse complement.
ATTGCATTTATTTATATTTGTAACTACTCTATATAATTAGATTGTATTTATTATTATTTCCTATGTAGGTTTGTTTTAATTTTCTACCTGCATTGTTTTCTATGGGATGGTGTTGCAGTACCAGTAGTTGGCCATGTGAGGTGCTGCACTCACTACTGTTTTGCTTATTACTAGTAACTTACACTCGGATTTTCTGACTAGCCAAAATTGTCAGACTTACTCGTGAGTGTAAAATACTAAAACATGTTTAAGTTACCTTTGTGAATCCCGTTCCTAGGTTTTAGTAGTAAATATGGGAGGGACACAGGAGAGTGGCTGAAAAAAGAGACACCAGCTGCATCTGGCAGAGTTTACGGGGCAATAAGGGTAAGTTTAGGGAGGGCTAGTGAGGGGGATTAGGGAGGGACGTCACCCACACACAGAAGATTCAGGGCCATATTTATCAAAGTTTTGCTTCCTCCCCTTTCTCCCTGAACTCTTAATTTCTATCACCTTTCTCGTCCTCTTCCTTTGTCCCTTGTGCTCCGTTCTCTTTCATAATTTCCTTCTCTCATTCCGCACATTTTGTCTCGTCTCCTCTCTATCCTTTACCTGCTTCTCTTTCGACTCTTTCCTGTATCTCTCCTCCATTTCTCCATTCTTCTCTAATCCTTAGTGCCCCCCTCCCACCACCCATCCTTTAAGAGCAAGCACAGAGCACGGTCCCACACATGCTCTTTAATTTTAAAAAAACATAAAGTGGGTAACTGCAGTCAATGGAGAGCAGGCTGGGCCCTCTCCCACCACTGGACCCCGGTGCCACTGCACCGGCTGCACTCCAGATAACTACGCCCATGCACCTATAAATCATGATTATACAATTGAGAGTAACTGTATATATTTTTTTCCTTTGTGCATCTTTCCTGACGCGAGAAGAACACGCGGTACACGCGGGATGCCAGCAGAGGGCGCCTCTGTTCTATATTGCAGCGATAGAGGCTTTTAAAAGTCTATCCTAGAACTCTTCCGTATCCAGTAATGCAAATTGTATTTATATGGCGCGTACGAGGCGGTGAATAATGCAGTTTTCCCCCTCTTGCAGATGGTCTGTGGTGCAGACTTGTGATTCGATCTACACATTGACGTGCCAGATGATGATCACACCAGGCTCCATCTATCACTCTGTGATCCTGGGCAACAACTTCACATAATCCGCCATGGAGAACCATCGGCCTCTTAGCACATGTCTACGCTGGAGTAACTCTTAACATCTCCACGACCCCTCCCCCAAGGAACGTCCTCTGTAGAATGAAATCACAACTGGAGAGAATTTCATCGCAAGGGGCACGTACACAAAGGCATTTCACTGTGTGTCACGAGTGCACGGTGACCAGCCTCCCACCTTGTCAGTGAAGATGGCTGTGCCCACATACCATGAACTGAAAAATCCCCTCACATACAACATCTACATGGCCGTCTGGGTGTGTACTGTCAGCACCGCTGCTTCCAAGCCCCCATCTGTATATTCCATAGAGATGATTCGGAATATTGTGATATGCCAAGGCTCGTGGCCCCTCTGTGGCACACTTCTGGTGTCCGATGCCAGCACCGCATAGGTGAAGCCTTGATGTAAAGGTCAGATGGGGTGTGTCACACAAGAACTGCCGCTGAGAAGCGTAGATGAGCAGGTAACGCCATTGAGGGACATTTTTTCAAAGGGTTCATGCAATGCAGCACAGCAAGGGAAGCAGCAGACAGTGTATTGCATGCACGAGAAAGAGAAAAACTACACTAGATCTGCTTTGGCACTGTACAGAAAGAAAGAAAGAAAGAAAGAAAGAAAGAAAGAAAGAAAGAAAGAAAGAAAGAAAGAAAGAAAGAAAGAACAGAGGTGCCCAAGTACTATAGGTTCCAGCCCTTGGGTTTTTTAATGGATTCCCTGTGAGATGAAGCACACCTTTACAGGCGCTCTGGTAACATGAGGAGCAATAATCATTTCAAATTTTTAGGTTTAACGTGAATGCTCAGAAATTCAACAGAGAAATATTATGGAGTGTTGGGACAGAAAAGTCCTTCGCATGGTGATGGACTTGCACCCCTGCCCTGGATGCCAATCTGTTGGACTTCACCCTTTCTGCAGGGTCATCTCCGGACATTTTGCCTTCACTCCTCCACTTTTGTCGGCCATAGCACTCTGTGCACCAGCGCTCAAGTGCTTGCGCTTTCTCCTTGCAACATGGTAGATTTGGCTTATACCCAATTGGCATGTTTCATTTTACCTGTATGTCCCTGGTAAAGTGGCACTACCTTTACCCTGGGCCTGTTAAATGCTACTAGTGTGCCTGAGGTACTGATTGTGATACCCACTTAAGTAGCACGTTTGAGCATGTCTCAGGTCTGCCATTACAGCCTAGGTATGCAATTTAAATTGCTATTTCGACCAGGCAGAAGAAAACTTTTGCCAGGCCCAAACCTTCCTTTTTAATACATATAAGTAATCCCTAATGTAGGCCCTGGACTGCCCAGAGGGCAGGGTGCAATGTATTTAAAAAGTAGGACATGCACTTTCAAGTTTTTCATGTACTTGTAGTGAAAAACTCTGCAATTCGTTTTTCACACCTGCATGGACTCCCTCTCCCATTGGAGTTACCTTATTACATTTAATAAGCTGTAATTTCCAAATCGGAGCAGGTGAAAAGTTCATGTTTGGTGTGTGGAACCGTAATTGTAATCCTAATGTATGGGGAAGTCGGATTTTAAATTACAATTTTGAAAATGGCACTTTAAAAAAGTTGGGGACAGATTTACAAGAAAGTGACGCATCTGTAAAGATGCGTCACTTTCCCTGCGCCACCCTGAGAAACCCTTGCACCACTATGGATGCGCCGTATTTACGATACGGCGCACCATGGCGCAAGGATTGACAGATGCGTCAGAAATTCTGACGCATCTGTTGACGCAAAAGTCACGTATTGCTGGAGTCGTGTCGCAAGCACAACGCAACTCCAGCAATGCAGGGGGAGTCCTGTCCTCATTGTGCTGCGTCACTCCTTATGCCTGCTTCAAGCAGGTGTAAGAATTGACGCAGTGGCATCCTAGAAGTGGCGCAGTGAAATCTTGTACATTTCACTGCGTCACTTCTACGAGCCTTTTTTGCGTTGGAACGCCCACCCTTCATACATTATACCTGATGCAGGTATAATGTGACGCAGGGCTTTACAAAGTGACTCATCTCCCTAGATGCCTCACGTTGTAAATGGGCCTCATTTTTACGCTGCTGCTGCGTCACAAAAAGTGACGCAAATGTGGCGCAAAAATTATGCAAGGGACTTGTAAATCTGCCCCTTGGTGTTTTCCTGCCTCTGCCATTTAGTGCCTGCAGCCTGTCTCTGGGTCATAAGACAGGGTGTAGTTGACAGTTCAGTTTTGTGTTCTTCTAGACAAACACACACAATAGAGACCTTAGGCGTGCCTGGATGGACCATAACTGATAGGATTGGAGGGTTCAGCTGGGGACAGCACTACTTACACTTGAATAGTCTGGGTCCTGCCTCCACACAAAGGTCTGCATATCCTCTGTAGTTAGTCTGGAGCCAGGACAGGGAAGGCAGGATGCCTAGGTACTTCAAAGGAAAACCTCTAGAAGCTTCTCCCACCATCCAGAAGGAGCGCACCAGGTATAAATATTGGCCCTCAGACACCACCACTTCAGTACACTTCTGGACCTGTGGATACTCTGCCAGGAAGAAGGGCTGTCGTGCTGCTGAAAGGGCTGCAACTCTGCTGGACTGATGCTCTGAAGGACTGCTGCCCTGCTGTGCTGACCTGCTGCCTTAGTGTCTGGGTGAGAAGGACTGAACCTGCATCTGTTGAGCCCAGGACCTCAGACTGACTTCAAGGGCTAGTTGACTGGCCTCCTGACTTCAGCCTCAGGGACAGGAGACGCCAACACTCTCGACTTCAGCACTTGGACTCTGCTATCTGTCAGTCAACTCTGCCAAATGGTGCCACCCCAGTCCTGGACCCTTGGAAGCAGGCCTAAGGTGATGTGCCAGCTTCTGTGGAACCTGCGGAACCAACGCATCACCTCCTCTGTGTGGCACAACCCCGAGCAGAAACAACTCATCGCCACGATGCGTGGGTCTCCTCCCTCGCAAAGACCCGCATTGCAGCCCGCCGCTTCATTGAAACAGCAGCTGCACGATGCCTCCCTAGCAAAGGCCCTCACATCTCTTGTCAACTGCAGCCCTCCCGATGACACCGGACTCCGCATCAAAGCCTCACAGCTCTTCAGAACGGACCACTGCCCCGACTGCACGATGCATCAGTGATGCTTGACTTCGCATCAGGAAATAAACCTGAGGGGAGCGAGACAGACAGGAAAAAGCCGGTAGCGCGGGCTGCTTTGTATTTGCGAATTGGGAAATCGCATGCTTGGACTTCTGATGTTCAACTTAGTGCAGGACATGCAGACAGAAAATACTTAATATCATGGACACCAATTGCACCAATTGCTAATTTGAAATAATCAGCATCTAACTTGACGTTAGCATCTAAACAGGGCCCTCACAGGCCTTGTGGCAATATCTTGTAAACTGCAATCGATGACTAAGGCTATATTTAAAGCAATTATCGCTCAATAACCCCTGTCTACTTTTTTGAGATATAGTGAATTTTATTTTGGTCCTGATGAAGGTGGTTTTAATGATGCCCCACCGGAATGCTCGTTGACCAATATTATACATGTGGAGAGCCTTTTCAGAGACATATACACCAAAGGAATCTAATGGGTGATACTTGTATCCCAATGAATGACATTATTAGTCTCTACAAAGTTGTTTAGGATAGCCGATGAGATTGTATCTCTATTGCGTATGAGTGTTAGTGTGAATGAGGTAGTTTAATGGATGAGAGTGAAGTGTTGATGACTGTACATGGGGTTATCTGTTTACTCATTAATTGTATTTTGATTTTAGAGTTGATATGTTGGTTACCTTGCCTCCATTACAGCTACAGATGAAGATGCTGGTATAATCTGAAGCAATGCTAATCTAATTTACTGTTCAAGTAATTGTTCATTGTCCAAGTGTTGATATTCAATGTCTACAACAATGCAGTACCATTGTATACTCAAATGTTAGAGGCCTTGCTGGTACCTTGATAACTGTCTGTTTATTTGTTTTAGCGTTATATGTATGTGCTGATAAGTATGGATGTTTTGACAAAAAATAGATTTGGAGTTATATCATCAAACATTAATTTAAAAAAAAAACAGAAAAATATTTTTATAGAAAAAATTAACAATAATATATATATATATATATATATTCACTGAAAAAACCATAGGTTTCACACACGTTATAGTTAGGAATTAGCATTTAAAAAACCTTGCAAATTCACTTAAAAAACCATAGGTTTCACACAAGTTATAGTTAGCTGTACATTTCACACGTAAAAAACCAATGAAATTCCACGTTATAGTTAGATCAGGTAACTATAACTTGCGCGCCCACAATAAACTGCTGATGACGTCACATATTACATCACTCATGACATGGTCAGTGACATCACTCATGACATCAATGATGACATCTGAAATGACACATTGTGGATTGCGGTCGCGCAAGTTATAGTTACCTGATCTAACTATAACGTGGAATTTCATTGGTTTTTTACGTGTGAAATGTACAGCTAACTATAACTTGTGTGAAACCTATGGTTTTTTAAGTGAATTTGCAAGGTTTTTTAAATGCTGATTCCTAACTATAACGTGTGTGAAACCTATGGTTTTTTCAGTGAATTTGTACGTTTTTTTAAATGCTAAGTTATGTATTTATTTTTATTTTTTTTTTCTGGTTTTTCACCGTGCACACACCCTGCGCGCACGGTGCGCTTCGCGCCCCGTGCGCGCGCTGTGGGCACTCGGTGCGCTTCGCCATTTTTTACAAAATATCAATTGTTTTTTTCTCCCTTGGGGGTACTTAGATTTATATATTAAATGTGATTGTTAATTCTTTTTTTTATTATTTTTTTTTTTTACCGTACGCGTACGGTAAGCTTACCGTACGCGCACTCCGCGGTTTTTTTTAAAAATTATTAATTGTATTTTTCGTACTTTTTGGTCCTTCCTGGACCCCCTCACAAACGCTAGGGGGTCTGCAACTCTCTTTGTTGCCCCCTTTTCACGTTATCCACCTTTGTTTTTCAGAGCGAGAGACATAAAATGGCGGCCGACACTTTCTGATTTCGACCGATTCGAATGTTTACAGTCATGTAACCACCAATCAGAATTGAGCTCGCGCACGGCACCGTACGCTTACCGTAAGCTTACCGTAAGCGCACGGAGCGCGCTTACAGATATATATATTGATTTAAATGCTATTTTCTCAGGACCTACTGAACAGATTTACACCAGACCTGCAAAAGGCACATCTCTGACCTGAGGACTACCTCTCTGCCAAATTTCAAGTAATTCTGTTCAGCCGTTCGGGCTGTAGCTCGGACTAAAGGTCCTATGAGAAAATGCATGGGGAAAACGCGTTTTGGGACCCCTCTTTTTTCTCAGCCCCCGCTTGACGAATCCCCCCGAGACTTTCAGGGTAGGAGCGGAGCGTAGCGCCCCATTAGTTTTGAAAATTTCGCGAGGATTCGTCAACCGGCGCCAAAGTTATTCCAAATAGAATGTTGCGGATTTCCTATGGAAACACGGTCCTAACTATAACTATCTACTGGCGACCGCCAGTAGATAATATATATATATATATATATATATATATATATTCAAATATCAGAGGGTCCTTCCGGGGTTAATCCCATAGTCGGGTGGCGCTTTACCGGCAGGTACCCCAACGCCGGAAATTAATATCACAATCCAAGTTCAAGTAAGAAGCGCACTCAGGAACCAGAGAATATGCCTAGTTTCTTTATTCTTCGTAACGCGTTTCAACACCCACTGGTGTCTTGTTCACACGATAATTTCACTACCGAACAAGCGTGTATAAATCACCCATACTAAACATAGAAAATGCACTTGCAGTATTGGTCAGAATGGCCAGGCGAAAACGAGCGCCATTTTGCAATGGTCATTATTTGTTGGAAACAGGATTACTTTTTTCTTTTTTGAGAATGAAACAAAAATAAACCTATATAGCAAGGCAAATGTATAGATACATAAATCATATTGATGTACGTTGGACACATTAATATGAGTCTCATCAATTGTCACAAGATTCATAAAGCGACAACCTTACGTAGTTACGACTAATACGTAATGCAAAACATGATATGCACAACATTACCTAAAAATAATCGAAGAGTAATTCGTGTTCAATTCAATCTAAATACATGCGGACTAGTGCCATGTGTCCATCTTTTTTGTTTCAACAATCTTAAATGGTTCCGACTAGTGCATAATGTGTGACATAATAAACATGTAATGACATGAGAATAATTAAAACATTTTCATATTCAATTCAATATGAGTAAAATGCGGACTAGTGCCTTCAATCACAGAGAAACATTATACACATCTTGTTCTCAAGTTTGCTAATTCCTGTATTTGAACACATGTTCCAAACTATTCTGCAAAGTGCCAATGCTAAGTAAACGGTTACAAATTGTTTAAGACCCTGTTTCCAGAATCCCTGAAGCAATTATAGCCATGAGGACAATGTATACAAAAAAGTGCCACCACCAAAATCAAGAGAAAAAATTCTCATTTCATTATCAATAAACACACAGGGATGATAGAGAACCCATAAGTTTTTTCAACAGATTTGGAGTCCCTTCCTGGTCCCTGTAACAAAACAAGTTAAAATCTTATTAAAAAATATATATACATATATATTTTTTATATCTTTACATACAGTTTAGAAAAATGGACACGACAGTACAAAAGGTTTGTATTGCATTTCATTTGAATTTTTTCTTTCATCATGAAGATGAGTAGCCAATTCTTCATCCAAATTATGGCCCCCCGGGAAACGGGTTTCTAACTCCATAATCCATTTTGATTCTTTCTTTCTCAAGATAAATTCCCTATTCCCGCCCCTTCTGCCTATATTGACCTGTTCAATTGCATAAAATTTCAATAAAGCATTGTTTGACTGATGTTTTTCTTGGAAGTGGCGGGCAATGGGATAATGTAAATCTCCATTAGTGATGGCCCTAAGATGTTCCTGTACCCGTTTTTTAACCATACATATGGTACTCCCCACATATCTTAATCTGCAGGGGCACTCAAGTACGTATATAGCAAAGTTGGTACTGCATGTTAGAAACTGTGGAATACTATAGTTTCTTTTTCCAGGTACTGTTATTTCTTTCACCATATTGCTGGTTGTGCATGCTCTGCAATGTCCACATGGGAAAAAACCTTTCAGGTTGTGGACACTGCGGCTGCTGGTTTGAGAAATGTCACTTCTAATGAGAATATCTCTGAGGTTTTTGCCTCTGCGATAGGTTATTTGCGGCCGATCATCAATTTGTGGGCCAATAACTGGATCAGATTTGAGTATGTTCCAATTATCAGACAACAACTTGCGTATTTTTTTCGACTCTTTATTGAAAGTGGTAATCATTCTAGACTCCACTTCTTTGGAAGGAGTGATCTCCTTCTCTCCCAGGATATCGGCTCTATTGATGTTTTTGACTTTATTGATAGCTTTGTTCAATACCCACAATGGGTAACCTCGATCTTTGAACCTGATGATCATTCTATTTTGTTCTTGTTCAAATGATTCTGTCGTGCTGCAGTTTCTTTTAGCCCTCAGTAACTCACCGTAGGGGATACTCCATTTGAGTGCCTCCTGATGAGCACTGAGGGCATGAAGTAGGCTGTTACCTGCTGTTGTTTTTCTATGGAGACTTGTAGTTAGTCTTCCTCCACATATGGTTACCTGGGTATCCAAAAATTCAATATCAACATAACTCATTGTTGATGTGAGTTTAATGTTATATGGATTGTTGTTAAGTAGGTCAATAAAGGTCTTGGCCTCTTCTTCTGAACCTCTCCATATAACAAAAAGATCATCAATATACCGGATCCATATTTTAACAAGATTGAAAAATTTGGCAAGATTTGGATCACTGTGAATCTCCTCCTCCCATTTACCAAGGAAGAGGTTCGCAAAACTTGGCGCGAAGCTTGAACCCATCGCGGTGCCACGCACCTGCCTGTAGAGATCATCATTGAACAAAAAAATATTGTTCTTCAAACAAATCTTCATCATCTCTACAAGCATGTGCGTGTGCTCCAAGTACGAGATATCTCTTTGTTTGAGAAAATGAAAACACGCCTGAATTCCCTGATTGTGCTCTATTATGGTGTAAAGGGAACTCACATCCATAGTGATGAGAATCGAACCCTGTTCCCATTCAATTTTATCCATTTTGTTAAGGAAATCTTTTGTATCCTTAATATATGATGGTAAGGATGTCACGTATTCACTAAGAAAGAAATCAATGCATTTAGATACATTTTCATTGGTGCTACCCATGGAGGAAACAATGGGTCTGCCAGGAGGTGTACTGGGGTTTTTGTGGATTTTTGGTAACAGATAAAAAATGGGCAGTTTAGGGTAATCTTTCTTGAGATAACAATATTCTTGCCAGGTAAGTAACCCTTCCCTTTGCCACTCAATGAGTTTCTCCCATGTATCTGTTATGCTGGAATTATATTCGCTGGTGTTGCTTCTACAGTAAAAAGTTGTGTCACCCAATTGTTTGATTGCTTCGCTAATATACATTCCTCTCCCCCATAACACGATATTGCCCCCCTTGTCGGAGGGTCTGATGATCACATCCCTGTCCTCAGCTAGAGAGACAATAAAGTTACGTTGTGTTTTGGATAAGTTTGAATGCATGAAGTTATTTCTAGTTTGTTTATGTTTATGTTTGATTAGTTCTTTCGTCATAACCTCGTGAAATGTGTCAATTGCGTCATGGGGCATTACTGGCAAGAAGACAGATTTGGGCCTAAAAGATGTACAAGCTGCCCTATCCATAATGATGTCATCCTGTTCTTGTGAATTTCTGTCACTTTCTTCTATACCAGGTATCTCGCCTAACTCGTAGACAGTATGCAGAGTATCTAAGTCCCCTACTGTCAATTTGGGTAAATTTGATTCTACATATGTGTCATCGTTGTTTTTCTTGTTGTATACAATATGCCATTTTTTAAGTTTGAGCTTACGTATAAACTTAAATATGTCAACTCTGGTGTTTGTGTAGTTGAAGAGTTCTGTTGGGCAAAACGACAGACCTAAACAAAGAGTTGATTTCTCAGCGTCACTAAGTGATCTTGAAGATAAATTTACAATAGTTTTATTTACCATTGATATATCCATTATTGTTGTCCTTTTCTGTAGCCCCCCCTTCTTCTGGTTCCCATGGGCTTTGGATTTAATTGATCTTTGTCTTGCTTTGAGTCTTCTCCTCTTTGAACGCCCCTGCCTCTTGATCTTCCTCGTGTTCTCCCTCGGCCTCGGGCTGTCTTTGATGTTGTATTGTTGTTTCTGGTTTCTTCCTGATCTCTGCTGGATCGTAATACTCGGAACTCGTCTAAAAAAGTTGCCGGTTTCTTAGTTATTTCTACATCTGACATTGAACTTGTTGTTCCACTAGAAACATCAGTGTCCGAGTCGTCTACTTGGGGGCCGTCTTGGTGTTCATCCTCCTCTCGTGTTACATCATTGGCATTTTGCGCATTGGAGTTATCCTGTTTATATAGATGGTCATACTTTGGGCTATATGTTAAAATACGGCCACTCTCATAGTCCCCGCAATCTCTGTGAAGTTTTTTTTGTTTGCGGTATTTTATGTCATTTTCATATTTGATCAGTCTCCCTTTCAGATCTTCCTTGAATTTTGTAATTTTGTCTTGTTCTGCATTGGTTTTAAGTTCTTCTTCAATTTCCGATATTTCTTTTAATATGTTGACACGGTCTTCCCAAGCATATTTAATTAATATGCACAGCATATTTTTAGAGCTAGCTGCCGAATTCATCACCCATTCTTGTAACATATTCGGGTTTTGGGACTCATGTGATGGTGTAATATAAATGCGTAAGCCACGAGGAACCATATCTTTTTCCACATAATCCTGTAGGCTGGTAGCCTCCCACCACTTGGAAGACTCTTGTTTCCTCAGTTTCTCATAGCGGCGTAATTTGATGTTTAGTGCATTCCCCTCAGGTTTTGTGCTGGTAGAGCCAACATCCTTAGTTTTCCCTGGGGCCCTTGCAAAAAGAGTTTGCGCCTCTCTACGCCTTTCGTCTTCATTGTCCATTATTCAAAAACTGTGTGAAAAACTTGTCTGCGTTAAACGTGTAGGACACTTCGATAGTGTATTGCAGTTCAGAGTCCTTTTTACGCTTGTTCCTGACAAAATGGCAGTTAATTCTCTGTATTCCCCCGTCTTGGTTTAGACGGTTCCCGATGCCACTAAATGCTGAAAAAGCCCGATTTGGAAGGGAATCACATGCAGGTGCACATTCAACTCAACTTCCCGCTTGAAGATGTAATATTTGAGTTTATTGGATAAATCCGAAAAAACACCCGTACGTGTTTTCGGGCAAGCCAAGGAACCCGGGTCTATGTTTGGAAAAGGTTATATTCGAACAAAGTTCGGACATTTCCCTCCCTCCCAAAGATCCCAGGACGAGGCTTACCTTACGACACTAGGGCGCACGTCTTCCATTCAGGTCTTGATCACAATCAGTTGTTCGTATCTTCAATGGCCGGCATCCACCCCTCGATTTGAATTCAAATATCAGAGGGTCCTTCCGGGGTTAATCCCATAGTCGGGTGGCGCTTTACCGGCAGGTACCCCAACGCCGGAAATTAATATCACAATCCAAGTTCAAGTAAGAAGCGCACTCAGGAACCAGAGAATATGCCAAGTTTCTTTATTCTTCGTAACGCGTTTCAACACCCACTGGTGTCTTGTTCACACGATAGTTTCACTACCGAACAAGCGTGTATAAATGACCCATACTAAACATAGAAAATGCACTTGCAGTATTGGTTAGAATGGCCAGGCGAAAACAAGCGCCATTTTGCAATGGTCATTATTTGTTGGAAACAGGATTACTTTTTTCTTTTTTGAGAATGAAACAAAAATAAACCTATATAGCAAGGCAAATGTATAGATACATAAATCATATTGATGTACGTTGGACACATTAATATGAGTCTCATCAATTGTCACAAGATTCATAAAGCGACAACCTTACGTAGTTACGACTAATACGTAATGCAAAACATGATATGCACAACATTACCTAAAAATAATCGAAGAGTAATTTGTGTTCAATTCAATCTAAATACATGAAGAATTGGCTACTCATCTTCATGATGAATGAAAAAATTCAAATGAAATGCAATACAAACCTTTTGTACTGTCGTGTCCATTTTTCTAAACTGTATGTAAAGATATAAAAAATATATATGTATATATATTTTTTAATAAGATTTTAACTTGTTTTGTTACAGGGACCAGGAAGGGACTCCAAATCTGTTGAAAAAGCTTATGGGTTCTCTATCATCCCTGTGTGTTTATTGATAATGAAATGAGAATTTTTTCTCTTGATTTTGGTGGTGGCACTTTTTTGTATACATTGTCCTCATGGCTATAATTGCTTCAGGGATTCTGGAAACAGGGTCTTAAACAATTTGTAACCGTTTACTTAGCATTGGCACTTTGCAGAATAGTTTGGAACATGAGTTCAAATACAGGAATTAGCAAACTTGAGAACAAGATGTGTATAATGTTTCTCTGTGATTGAAGGCACTAGTCCGCATTTTACTCATATTGAATTGAATATGATTTTTTTTTAATTATTCTCATGTCATTACATGTTTATTATGTCACACATTATGCACTAGTCGGAACCATTTAAGATTGTTGAAACAAAAAAGATGGACACATGGCACTAGTCCGCATGTATTTAGATTGAATTGAACACAAATTACTCTTCGATTATTTTTAGGTAATGTTGTGCATATCATGTTTTGCATTACGTATTAGTCGTAACTACGTAAGGTTGTCGCTTTATGAATCTTGTGACAATTGATGAGACTCATATTAATGTGTCCAACGTACATCAATATGATTTATGTATCTATACATTTGCCTTGCTATATAGGTTTATTTTTGTTTCATTCTCAAAAAAGAAAAAAGTAATCCTGTTTCCAACAAATAATGACCATTGCAAAATGGCGCTCGTTTTCGCCTGGCCATTCTGACCAATACTGCAAGTGCATTTTCTATGTTTAGTATGGGTGATTTAAACACGCTTGTTCGGTAGTGAAACTATCGTGTGAACAAGACACTAGTGGGTGTTGAAACGCGTTACGAAGAATAAAGAAACTTGGCATATTCTCTGGTTCCTGTGTGCGCTTCTTACTTGAACTTGGATTGTGATATATATATATATATATATATATATAATTATTGGAGTTGCATGTCACTGATATTGGGTTGGTTGCTGATAATGAGCGCTAGGAGTATAAAGAAATATAGGTCAGTTGAGAGGGCTCTTTCTTCATGACTTCGCATCAAAACCCTCGTCCCCAGGATGCTCGACAGCGATGCAGAACCTCACATTGAAGCCTCGCCACATCTCGGAACAGATGCATCGCTTGGGCTGCGCGTCGTATCTTCTTTGCAAACCCTCGCAACACTATAGAAATCAGGATTTAAGGCACTTTGTTCAGGGGCCTAACTGGGTCCTTGTAGCTGGCCCACACTCCTATTTTCGCTGAAATCTTTAAAATTGCATATCTCTGGTTCAACTGATCAGGTTTTTGTTGTTTTATATTTGTTTTATTTATTAACAATAACTCTATTTTTCTACCTTGGTGTGGGATCCTTTTTGTTTGGTATTTTCACTGTAGTGCTATTTGAAGTGTTGCACAAATACTTTACAAAAGTTATTCCTGAAGCTCTCTGCCAAGTCACCAGAGGGTTGAGAACAAGTTAATTTAGGATTGACTCGTGCCTCACTTTGACACTTTGACAAGGATTGTAGTTGCTGCTTGACCAGAATTCACGCCACAGTCAACCAACAACCCAATTTCTCACACCAATTGCTCTGATGTCTGGATCCTTAATGGTGATTTTTTTTTTGTCATAGGCAAACACACATCATGCGTGTGCACCATGACATAGATCTGTCTCCCGGGTTACGGTCTTGGGATAGGTGCCCAAAGTGCTTCCCTCATAGTGGTGAGAGGCTACTGCCGTGACCAGGAGTTAAGAAGCACAAGAGCGGCAGTGGCAGCGTACTGTATGGTGATCAGTGGGAGTGAACAGGTCTTTTTTAACCTGTGTCACTGGAGTGAAGCCTACAGACTACATTTTAAAGTGTTGCTGCAGTTTGCTGAACTCACACTAGGCCAGTTTGTTATGAAGTGCTGTGTAGCGCATATGTGATGTATCTGCACTGGGTTTATGTGTACCTGTGAGTGGTACAATGCAAGGATAATGCTGTACTGTACAGTGCATGCATGGTAGATACATATTCTGGGTGTATGTGCACCTGTGAGGGGTACAATACATGAATGATATAGTGCTGTGCAGTGCATTCAGGTTAAATTCATGTGCGGTGTGTATGTGTATCTGTGAGTGGTACAATACATCTTGATACAGAGGGGCAACAACAGTCGCACTTCTCTATCTTTAGAGTAGTATGGAGCCAACAATTAACAATGGTGCGCAATACACTAAGAACACACCCATTGCCAAGATGTGTATATCTGGACCAGAGAAACTGAAATATTTCTCAGCCCTGACATGAACAAACCAAAAAATAGCAGAGCACTCTTATGGTGAATATATGATTTTCAGCGTGTGAGTCTAGGTGCAACTGGTGTAACCGCTTACACAACACAAACGTATAGAATGTATACCATAAAGACTCAATTGGATGTTCAAAGAACTTCATCAGAAACTTTCCAAATGTTGTAGTAAACAAGATTTTTACTTATTAGTGGTTTTAAACAAAGACGACACAAACAATATGATCATTTTTCACAAAGACTACAAATGTGTTGAGAATGTTGCTTCATGGAAGATTTCCACCAGATTTCAGCCGGCATTTGTTTCATCCCCACATTTGGACTTTTTAAAGACTATGTTCAAATAATTCCAAAGTCTGTAGAATTTGTGTGAGGAAACGTACAAGTCTCTAATTTTTGTCACTTGCCGACCAGTTAATAAAGAAAATCTCTGTTTCTTAACTTGATAAGTAAACTGTTATTTTTCCAAAAGTATATCATTTCAGGAGAGTGAAGGGGCACTTCACTCTCCCGCAATGAAGTCTGATCACACGGCATGCCTGTTTTGTCATGATATCATATTAAGAGCTTATCAAGGTCCTTAATCTTCAGAGGACCACATCCTCTTTCAGCCGCGGTCCTTGCAGGTAACTGCGTTGGGGCCGGATGGGGGTGGGGGGATTTCGAGGGACGATGCCGAGGCAAAATTAAATGAATAAATAATTCTTTGCCTCCTGTACGAGATTTCCTAACAAGAGGAATAGTAAGGAGACCTTTCATACCAGAGCGTAAGACCCTGCCCGGGTAGTAGGGAATATGTTTCTCAGCTAAGTAACTGGGCCCTTTGCCATTTAAGGCTTTGTGAACAATGCAGCAAACTTTAAATATAATTCTCTGGCGAATGGGCAGGGAATGTAGTTGTTGCAGGAGAGAGAGGGAAGCTGTTCTAAGAGGCATATTAGTGACAAGCCGAGCCGCCGTATTCTGTACTACCTGTAGTCTATTCAACAATGATTCATTTGCCGCGATAGTCCAAATAGTCAGGCGACTGATGACCAGAGGATGAACCAAGGTTTTATGTACAGCTAGTGAAAGAAGGGAGAAAACTCTGTGCAGAAGACGCATCATATAAAAACAGGTCCCAGAGGTGGTCCCTGCTTGTTCCTGCATAGACAGGGTCTGATCTAAGTACACACCTACGTTTTTAACTACCGTCTTGGGAATGGGGGCAGTGCCCAAATCCGCTGGCCACCAATCCGCTGACCAAAGTGTATTGGCATTTAGCTGGAGATAGTTATCCTTCATCCATGAGTAAATAGCTTTCCTGCTCTCTGAGAAACGAGATTTTGTGATTGAGGAAATTTTACTAAGAGATAAGAGCAGTTGTGTATCATACCCATAAAAAATTGGGATAAATTCAAACTCCCTCACAATCTTTGCAAGGGGGGCACAGATATATTGAACAGCAGGAGGCTTAAACAGGAACCCTGGAATACTCCCTTAGTAAGGTCCATAACGCGGGACCAGAAGGAACCTCAATTGATGACCTGCGTGTGGTAGTCAGGAAGCTCGTAAACCAGTGAAAGGCGAGTCCACAGATTCCAATCTCCTCCAGTCTTCGTAATAGGATTAGATGAGACACTGTATCAAAAGCTTCAGACAAATCCAGCAGCACTATAAACACAGCTTGATTATTGTCCAGAGAGCATCTGATGTGAACAGATATCGCAATCAACGCAGACTCCGTGCTGTGCATAGGTCTAAACCCCGACTGTGAAGGGTCTAGACAACCAGTAGACTCTGTGTGTTCAGTAATTATTTTATTGATATATCCTTCCAATAGTTAGCTCATCAGAGGAAGCAGGGAGTTGGGGCGATAGTTAGACAGAACCGATGCAGATAGGTTGGCCTTTTTGTGACTAGGGATTACGTGCGCTGCCTTCCACTCCCGGGGGAGTTGGCCCTGGGTCATTGAGAGATTCAATCAAGCGCACATAGATGGGGCAAGCTGAGCAGACAGCAATGCAGCAATCTTCGCTGATATGCTATCAGTGGGCGGCCCAGACTTGGCAGATTTTAGCATTGCCTCCCCTGTATTTACTTGTAAAGGGTTAGAACTGTCTAAAAGGAGTGCAGTTTTAATATTTATACGGAGGATCCTTTATTTCTGTGACTGGACTTCACATGCTGTATTTATGAGATTTTCCATACTACTTTTGGAAAAATAACAGCTTACTTATAGATTGGAGAAACAGAGATTTTCTTTATTACCTGGTCGGCGAGTAGCAAAAAATTATTCATTGATTAAAATAGGCAATAAAATTTAACAACACATACTTTACAACCACCACCAAATGTGTGACTAGCTTAGAAACTCACTCGTAGCAGAGGGAATGTGAATGAAAGGAGCTTCCCTGCAGTCCATCTCACTCTCAACTAGAGCTGTACAGGCCTTCAAGATTGGCACTCCAGACCTGAGTGTAAGCCCTAGCGTATTTTCCCACAAAGATACTATTGCTAACTTCCGATAAACATGCCCAGTAGATTGAAGCCTTGCTAAGTATGATACCACAGCTGAGTTAATTAAATCATTGGACACTTTTATCTGGGAGGGAATACTCAACTCTCTGTCTCATTCTGGGATAATAAAACAGTGGAGCAGCCCTTGCCCAGGAGATCTTATGCCTACATAATTTCTTAGAAAGGATGGATCTGTTCTACTGTGGAGCCACAATTCAGCTTAAATAATTGTTGTTAATAATTTTCAGGATAGCACTCATTCTTATGCTATAAAAAGCCACCAAAGCGCACACCCTGGAGGGAGAGTCTAGAGGCATCTGTATTCAAATAGAAGATTTATTGGGGCATGTCTTTGCCTTTATGTACATTACCTAACAATTCTAAAGATGCAAAGAGCCCAGGTCAACATGCTGGCCCTATGTAAAACAACTACAATAAATTAGTAAGTAGATACATTTAAGCAGAGATACTAATGAAAACCACTCATAGTTAGGATTTAAATAATGAGTTCTGTGTTTATTTAATCACAATCTCATCATAGACTCCATGTTTTGATCATTACCCTCATAATCAATCTCACCTTTCCAATGTTTTCATTGAATTAACACATGAGTCGTTTACCATTAAATCCCTTTCTAAACATGGCAGGTTTCCAGAGCATTTTTTATTGGCGTTTTTGGCTGTGGCAATAATTATTGGATCACTGGCATATGACAATAATCGCTGGGTAAGGTTACAAGATGACCTCACTGTGCAATTCACAGGGGTATATTATACAGGGGTGGGTAAAACGTTCAGTTCCGCCCGCGGAATCAGCTGAATTTTGGCCACTTCAATCTTTAACACGGATTTCTGGCCAAATTCCACACACCGTGCGAAGTGGAATTTTTCTCACGTGAGGCTCCAGAATATGTGGGCGGGCGAGCGAGGTTTGGCATCCCCAAAGCTATTTTAAATGTGGGCGGTCACTGGCATTCATAAGCGGTCATGATCAGAGGGACTTCCAGTAGATTTGCTGTCGCTCGAGTAGATTTTCTACTCAGGTGGTAGCAAAATCTACTCGAATGGCTGCACACTCTAGTGCAACGCATGGATGGCGTTCACACTGATTTTCATCACTGCTCACGCTACCAGTGCTAAATTGCAGCAGGAGCACCAGGAGCTGCATATTTTCTTGGCAGAATTCCACGTCAAATCACAGAGTTTTTCTGTAACTCCTCCAAATTCTGCGGAGTGAAACTAGTCTGCAAGTCCCGCTCACCACTTCTCCTGACTCAACGCAACTCTCCATGGGGCAATAATCATTTCAGCGCTTGCCCCTTATGTTGCAGTAGGGCAAGGCGCCATCAGATGTAAGTAATGAATGAACAGTGGGGGCGGGGAGCAAGTGCTCCACTAGAGTGGGGCCATCTGGGTCAGCGGTTGGCCATACCCATCTAAGTTGATAAACTATTGTACTCTGTGGAAGATGCATATCACACTTTTTCAATAGGATATACTGAAGCCCCATGAATTTAAGAACTAATGGCTGATATGGGACTTTCCATTTTTTTCTATCAGGCTTTGAATAGAATTTATGGGAAGCTTCGGGTTTCCTGGTCTCGGGAATTGTCTAAACCATTCTCCGCTCTGTCGTGGCTGTTCTTCATCCTGAGGTAAATAAAGATTTAACCCCTTCGGTGCCCGCCCCTTTCCCCGCCCTGTGCCGGCCGTTACATTAGCGGGCGGGGTTTGTGACGAGCTGGACTCGTCATGGGCACAGCGCCACCGCGGCCCATGACGAGTCCAGCTCATCACGGGCACCGAAGAGGTTAAACATATGTATGAAATAGCCACATACAATTACTCTTTCTGGATGTACTTCCCTCTAAGAACCACTTCTTCTTCATCGTACCCCATGGTGGCAATGAAGAAAGTGAATCTAAATGGAAACTAAATGGGAGAATGGAAACGAGTTCCTTGATAAGTGTTTCAAGCACCAGAAACAGATTTCACCACTGCCTGGTAATGACAGTGCAATAAAGGAGGGGAATTACTGCCTCCAGGACCATGTCCCCTCTCTTAGGGGCATATTTACGAGCCCCGTGCGCTGCATTTGCGCCGCCGTTGCGTCACTTCTGTGACGCAGCGGTGGTGTAAGCCATGCGCCACGTTGCGCCCTATTTACAACGTTTACGCATCTAGGGAGATGCGTCACGTTGTAAAGCCCTGTGCCACATGAAACCTGCGTCAGGTTTCATGTGGGCATTCCGGCGTGGGGGAGGGGGGCGTTCCATCGCAGGAACGCCTCGGAAAAGTGCCTGAGTGAAATCTACAAGATTTCATTCAGTCACTTTTCTGATGCCGCTGCGTCAAAACCTTGCTTCTGCTTGAACAGGCATAAGGCGTGACGCACCATGTTGAGGATAGGCCAGGTTGGAACAGTGCTGGAGTTGCGTCGCGCCTGTGACATAACTCCAGCACTGTGCCAACCTAACGCCGGTAGATGCGACACGCATCTGTTTATCCTTGCGCCATGATGCGCTGCATTGTAAATGCGGCGCACCTGTGGTGGCGCAAGGGTAAACTTGCGTCACGCATCTTACCTGGTGCATCCCTGCTGATTTGCAGGGACGCGCCAGGAAACGTAAATCTGCCCCTTAATGTCTCTGCTGCCCTCTGGAGTAAGAAGATGGAGCATGATGTGGCTTGTGTGAGCTTCCTCCTCCTGAAAACACAGAGGGGCAGACTTCCGAGCCCCTTGCGCCACTTTTGCGCCGCCGTTGCGTCACTTCTGTGAGGCAGCGGTGGTGTAACCCATGCGCCATGTTGCGCCCTATTTACAACGTGATGCATCTAGGGAGATGCGTCACTTTGTAAAGCCCTGCGCCACATGAAACCTGCGTCAGGTTTCATGAGGGCGTTCCGGCGCGGGGGGGGGCGTTCCGGCGCAGTAAAGCCTCGGTAAAGTGTCTGAGTGAAATCTACAAGATTCCACTCAGTCGCTTTTCCGACGCCGCTGCGTCAAAACCTTGCACCTGCTTGAAGCAGGCGTAAGGCGTGATGCACCACGTTGTGTAGGGGCAGGCCACGAGCATTTCTGGAGTTGCGTCACGCTTGCGACACAACTCCAGCAATGCGCCACCCTTTCGACGGGAGATGCGGCACGCATCTGTTTATCCTTGCGCCACAATGTGCCGCATAGTAAATGTGGCGCATCTGTGGTGGCGCAAGGGTAAACTGCGTGATGCATCTTACCTGGCGCATCCCTGCTGATTTGCAGGGATGCGCCAGGCGTCATAAATCTGCCCCAGAATGTCAACTAGTTCTGTCATCCATCTACTGAAATACCCTATAAAGGCCTTTAACAGGAAATCCGGAGGAATGCCTGAAGAAAATGAACTTTCCTTTTTACCACCATTGTCCTCCTTTTCTTCTTAGGTATTTTTAAAGCACAAATGGTATCATTTCTTGATAAAAAGGGAAATGTTTTCACATTTCTTTCAATGTTTGATAAATATATACTACTCTTCTCCCCCATTTATAAAGGAAATCTTAGAACATCTATACCTCTACCACTAAAAGCAGGACTGCCAGACTGCCTCAGGTCCCTAATAGGAGCAGAAAAGCAATCCCTAAAATCCACAACTGTCAATCGGCCTTATGTGATCAACTTAAAAAAGAGCTTTCGGAGAACTGCAGACTGCCCTTTGTCTCTGTCACATGTGGGTGGACGACAAAACATGTTTTGATTGGGCAGATTTGTGCTTCCACAGAAGAAAAGTGCTTCCTCTCCATGCAGCTTCAAATATTTTTTTTGTTTATCCCTCTGCAATAAACAATAGCAGTATGGCTGTCTATAGAAGGCTCACTAACATGTATAGGGCCACGCTTACCATGGGATGGTGCTTGAATTTTCAGGGGCATGGACTTTGCACTGTTAAACTATCTATGTAGATCATTTACTGAGGTTGTGTTTCTCCTGCATCAGCCCAGAGCCCCTTGTCTTTTCAACACTAACTCAAGACTTCAGTGTGCAGTTGTGTGATTGTGAACAGTGTGGAATGCCCAGGGCTCCAGTATTTCACATGCAGCTTTAGGTCTCCCTGAACCGCACTGCTGTCGCTAGAGTTTGCATTATCAACAAAAATGAGCTTGTACACAATACAGCAGGACTGAGTTGGTTATGATGGCAAGTGACCCACCTGAACACAACCTGGGGATGGAAGATTTGCACTATGGTAAACAGGCTGTGATTGTAGGGTTTTTACATTGTTTTAGAGCTGTAATGTTGTGCATATTTCTAATGTTATTATTGCATTCCTGGTGGTTACCTTGAGGGAATGGTTAGGCCTAACGTAGTAAGTTTGAGGTGGTTATGGAGACAAACCAATGATAACAGATATATGCCTGATTGCTTATCCTGAAAGGTTATGAATAAAAGCCGTAGCTCTGACATATTGATTGTGAAAAGTCAATCAGCATTTATGAGGGGATTCGTATTGCTCTGTATTAAGGCCTACACATAGGTCATGTGGAATCTTACATTTTACCAAAGTAGGCTCTGGTTTTGGCTAACCCATCCGACAACTGTGTTTAAGCGAAAATTTGCACTTGGACATTCCTTGTTAGGTCCTCTTAGGAGAGATAGTATTTTGCTTTGCCTAATGTAATGCTGTATACATTTGTAATTCTATGTCTGTGTGCCTGATGGCTGCATTGTGGGAAAGCTTACGCTCAGTACATTAGACATGACTTTGTTATGGTGACAAGCCAATGGGAACGCTTCTAGGCCTGATTGGTGTGCAGGGAAAAGTTATGCCAGATAACATAGGTCTTGACTGTTTCTCATGAAAATTTATGATAAAAGCTGTAGATCTGGCTTATTTATTGTGAAAAGGCAACAAAGTTTTAAGGGTGGATTGTTTTCACACTGTGCTAAAGCCTGTAGCAGGTATTTTGCTGGTGCGAGAGAATTTTTCAAAATTTACTTGCACGCAAATAGGCAAAGTTATGGGGAAATTATGTGAAATGCAAATCTGCCATTTAGTACTATATTTTAGGGTAAAGTGTGTCATTGTGTCAATATATGATGCAAGGATACATTTTGTGCACCAAAAATAACATGAAAAACAAACAAGTGCTGCAAACAAGAGCCAGCTGCATTTTATTGGTCATGTTGATCCTGCTCTCCTGTGCTCTAATTTTGCTACCCGCAGGGGCATCATTACAAAGAGTGGTGTGGTGGCATAATTTTGGAAATTTCGTGTAACACGAATTGACAAAATAATGCACAGTACCGAAGCATAATTTAATAATAAATTCGCCAGGGCCTAGAATTTTGTTACATGGAATCTGGCAAATTACCATGGTATGCTAGGGTTTTGGTGACCCACCCAAACAAACCATGGGAATAGATGGTTTGCACTTTGGTATGCGTGATAGGCTCAAATAGTAGGGATTTTTTTAGTACACATTTGTAATTTTATTATGATAAACGTGATTCATGCCTTGTGGGAAAGTTTATGGACAACATAGTAATTCTGAGTTGGTTATGCTGACAAGCAAATGATAAAGATTGTAGACTGGTTGTTTATAATTAACAGTTACAATAAAGGCTGTACGTCAGACATAATGATTGTGAAAAACATGTGTTAAAGTGAGTAAACGTTTATGGTATATTTTTATTACTCTGTATTAAAGCCTACAGAAAGGTATTTTGTTACACAAAATGTCAAACATTACCTTTGTAGGGAAGAGGTTTGGTGTTGTTTACCCCTCTCTCAAAATTCTATGGGCCAAAGTTGTCCACTGTAATAATTCATGCTACACTATCTTGGGAAGGCCTGACAAGCATGACAGTCTACCAGGATCTTTAATAAAAACAATTAATTGTACAATTCATATGTCCATATATAAAGATGGATATCCATATACAGGGCCTTCGCCATTGATCTATCTGGTCGATCTGAGTGTAATTTAACCTCTGCTTTCATCCCTGATTGTGTACTGCCTGGGGTAATGGCTGAGTTCACGTCAGTCACCGGCACTCTTGCCCTAAGAAGGACAGCAGTTTCTGATCACATGTGGACCTCTGTCTGAAAATGAGTGCCCTTCAATGTCAGAGCTGGTTGGCCAGTCCTTTCGTTTTAAATATTCTCCTTTATAGATCCATTTTTTAGCCTGATCCAGTTGCTACCTTTTGACCAAGTGACACCACCACTGTCCCGTTTTCCCTCCTGAGTTTTTCCTGCTCACCGTTTCTTCCCGCCAAGCCCCCCCCCCAGAACCTACTTAATGCAGGCTGCAGCATGACCGCACAGCAGACATGTGCAGTGGGTGAACCACTGGCATTCAAAAGGAAGCCCGTCTGTGCTCGTCCACCCAATGCAGCACCACAACCTCAGGCGTCACCAGAGCCAAAGAATGCTCCATAATGTCTGATCCCTCGGGAAACACTCCACTGAAATCTGGGATCTCCTCAACAGCAACACACCAACCTTCTCTTCCTGACCAAAACATGCCTCAACCCAGCCTCCAACCCATACATCGCCGCAGCCATCCCGCCAGCCTCCAAAGTCATACACCAGGACCGAACTCACAAACCAGGCAGAAGATTGGAGATCATCTACAAAAACAAGATTGACTGCACCACGGACTCGGACACCATCCATATGCAACCGCTCCACTTCAAAATATGAACAGACTACAACGCCACCCTTAAGGTACCCCTCACCTACCATCCCCCGGGCCCCCAAGTGGAATTGTGCAACCACATTGCAGACTTCATCGCTCCCCTTTTGATCAAATCAACCAACTGTATCGTCTTCGGGAACCTCAATTTCCACCAGTAGACACCACAGACCCTAACTCCATGGCCCTCCTCGACAGCCTCAGCAACGTTGGACTCACCCAGCTCGTCCAAGGACCAAATCACACAGCAGGCCACACCTTCGACCCTATTTTCTCCTTCACAGGATCACCACCACCCACACAACCCCACTCCCATGGTCTGACCACCACATCATACATTTTAAGATATCTGCCCACCAAGCCACCCCACCATAAAAACCCAAAGCACCATGAAGACACTGGGGCAAAATATCAGAAGAAAACTAGACCAAGACCCTAAAGGAATGCCCACACAAGCACATTGGGAACCTCAATGTCAACACCAAGCTCTTTAATAAGTAGCTTACACCAGAAAGAATACCTACAAAAATAACAAACGACCCAGCTGGTACATGAACGACCTCAGGGAGTCCAAGTGCCACTGCAAACAACTTGAGAGAAAATGGAGACGACAAAAACCCCACCGCAAGACCCACATACAAAGCCACCTTTAACATAACAACTACGAGACGCAAAGAAAAAGTCTCTAACTCTCAGACTAGAAGCCAGCCCTAACAACTGCAAAGAACTCTTCACCATCGTTAAGGAGTCCTGCAACTGCCAACAATAACATCATCCCATCCCAAGCAATCTGAAACGACGTCTTAAAGTTCTTTGAACAGAAGATTGCCAAGATCTAAAACACAATCGACCCACAGCATACTGATATGAACTCCTCTGACCAGCCGGACACCTCCCTCATTGCCAAACAACAGCTACGCAACTGGAAGCACATCTCAAGAACCCCCTCAGACCCATGTCCCCACTTCATATATAACCTCGAACGAACCATCATCTTCCATTTCACTCACCGCTATCACCAACATCTCCATAACCACCACCACCTTCCCATCTTTCTGGAAAAATGCAGAAGTCAATGAAGAAGTCCAAGCTCTATTGAAGAAACCAACAGCATACCCCAACACACTCAGCTGCTAAAGACCTATCTTGCTCCTGCCTTTTCCAGCTAAGGTAATTGAGAAAGTCATCAATGCCCAACTCATAGACCACCTAGAGCTCCATCAACTCCTAGAAAGCTCTCAATCAGATTTACACACTAACCACAGCATGAAGACATCTGTCAATGCGGCCACTCTAGACATCAGAAGCATCCTCGACTGAGGAGAAACGGCTGCATTTATCCTCCTCGACCTCTCTGCAGCTTTCGATACGGTCTGCCACAATTCACTCATCAGAGAGCTTCAGCACGTGGGTATCTGTGGACCAGCCTCAAGTGGATCTCCTCCTTCCTCACGGAGAGAGCTCAATGATTTAGTCTTCCCCACTAGACCTCAGAACCCAACATCTGTGAAGTCCATCAAAGATTGTCGCTCAGCCCAACACTCTTCAAAGTCTACATGACACCCCTCATGGGCATTGCCAGAGCCCACGGCATCAGCGTAGTATCCTATGACACATAGCTCTTCCTCTCCTTTACCTACTCAACTAGCACCACCAAAGCAAACTTCACCAACTGCATGAGAACCATTGCCGCTTGGATGAAAAACACCTGCCTCAAGCTCAACACACACAAACTGAAGTCCTATTCTTCAGCAACAAACTCACCCCCTGGGACACCTCTTGGTGGCCCTTTGAACTAGGCTCCCCACCCACTCCTGTGGACCATGCCAAGAACCTCCAGTTCATGCTGCACACCAACCTCTCCATGAGCAGACAGATCAACGTCATCTCCTCATCATGCTTCCACATCCTGCAAATGCTACAAAAGAGTTTCAAGTGGATCCTACTTAACACCAGATGAATGATTACCCAGGCTTTTATCAGGAATAGACTTGATTACGGACACGCCTCTACATCAGAATTCCAACTCATGCCCTATGCCAACTCCAAACTACCCAGAACGCCACCAGACTCATTCTGAACATCCAGAGAAATAACCATATCTCTCCACAACTCAACAATCTCCACTGGCTCCTAATCCAGGAAAGATGTCAGTTTAAGCTTATCACCCATGCCTACAAAGCTATCCACAATACTAGTCCAGCTTACCTAAACCACCACCTCAACTTCTACCAACCCACCAGCCACTTTTGTCTGTGTCCCAGGCAACAGCACACTTCCCTCGCATCAAGAAAACCAAAAGTGGAGGACGCTCATTCTCATACCTCACAGCCAAGACCTGTAATGACCTCCCGAAACACCTCCCTCATGGACTTCTGAAGGAACCTCCACACTTGGCTCTTCCAGATGAAACAGGCATGATCTCCTTCTTCCCCTTCAGGGCTGCCCTACTCAGCACCTGGATACCCTCACGGTGATTAGCTGCGCTCTTCAAATTCACATAACGTAACTATAATTTATTTGCTTCTCTTTTTGCTTGAATTTTTTCTTAAGAGGAAACTGCAGGTCTCTAGGCAGTGCTAACAAGTCACTTGCTTGCCACTCATTTAATTTGCAGTGTGCCACATCTCACATGCTCACGTCCACTAAACCAGGTGGCCATCATGGAATGCTGTTGTCCATAGTGTATCATTGTTTTGCCATTCCAGGATGGGCAACAGTTTGGTTCTAAATGTGGTGGTTATGCAGTAACTTAAACTCAGAACAATAGACTAGGTACAATCCTGCTGCAGGATGGACACCTCTTCCTATACTTAGTTTTGTTATTGCTTGCAAATGGCTTTCATATTTAGACACCAGAACATTTTCTTTTTCTACTTCTATTCCTTTATTTTACTTATGTTGTTAAGTATATGGGTTTTTGTGGTTGTTTCACAGGGTGATGAAAGAATGAGATAGTGAATGGATGAATGTATGTGTAAGTCAGAACTGTTAGATCTGCTAATGCTTGTTTAAAATGTTTTGAGGTAAATACCATACTCTAAAATGCCTCCTTTTCCCATCAGAAGAAAGAGATGGAAAACTTCCTTTTCCGGGGTTCCTGCATTTCTGAATTTAAGGTAAGATATTATAAAATGTTACACCAGCCACCCTAACAAAAATAATCAAACATACAGCCCATTGCACTGTAAAACAGGATAAACAATGGCAAAGCCAAATGGGCTGGCATTGCTTACCGGACTTCGGCCTTTGTCAGCACTGATTTGTTTTGCCATGGCAGTTTTCTTGTTTGTGCTGGTTTGTTTTGTCATGCTGGGCCCACGTCAAAAATCTGTGACTAAAAACAAAAAATGTTTTTGTCTCAAAAAACAGACATTGTCACAGCAGTCTCTGAAGGAAATTTCTTTATACCTAGTTGCCCTCTTTGTGGGAGGACAGAATGACGTTACTCACAGTGAAGTTAACCAATGGCTGCAGTGGGCTGACCCCACTGCCCCATGACGTAAGCTGTAGTGGTTGGAAGAAAAATTTGAATGACATAATAACAGACCAATGCACAGGGCTGGCTCCTCCGTTTGAGCGGAGGAGTGTCACCTCACGTAATTGCCCCAGAAATGCCACAGAGACGAAAATATAAAATGGTAATGAAGTTCATTCATTACCATTTCATTTTCCGTCAACCCGCACCAAGTATCAGGATGGGGCGGGCCTGCAGAGTGGCAGAAGTAGGGGGCTGCCTGTGCACTAGTTTATAGTGTGCATGTCCCTTTGGCCGGTCGTCTTCCGACAGCGAGCCTGACATGCGCACTATAAACCCCTTAACCCAGCTGTCTTACAAAGCTGGGTTGACAGCCTACACAAGCCTCCAGTTTCCTCAGGAGCGATGAGAGAGGCCACACCCTTCAATCGTGGCACTGGTCTCATGCAGTGCCAGGATTGGTTAAGCCCAGCTGGACGTGACGTTAGGAGAAGAAGATGACGGGAGCGAGGAGGCTGTGTCTCTGGAATCCATGGTAAGTACCTTTTTAATTATTTTGTGCATTTAACCCCTTCAGCGCGGCGCAGATTACCGCGTTGTGCTGAAGGGTTCTTGCGTGGGCGGGGCCGTGCGGAGCGGTTCCGTCATGCGCACAACGCGACTGACGCGCATGACGGAACCGCTCCGTCACAAGCATCGAAAGGGTTAAATGTATTTATGTCTTTTTTTAATGTATTAACCGTTTACCTGCTCCTCCAATCGCCGTACTCTCCAGCCACCAGTGCCAATGAATGAAAAAGGAAGACTGAAAGCCCCACCAAGGACACATACCATACATATAATTTTATTAAAATGAAATGGTCTCGGCTAGCGCCTAATCTAAAAAGACTGGCTAAAAGATTGTTACATGGACCTAGTGGTTTGAATGGGCCGGTACGTTTCGGTACTAAGTGCCGGCACTTTTTTATTTTGAGAGGGAGAGTACCTGCACTTCCCAAGAGAGAAGTGATGCTTTTAATTGGAGAGTACCTGCACTTCCCAAGAGGGAAGTAATGCTTTTAATTGGAGAGTACCTGCACTTCTCAGAGACCAGCAGGCACTCTGGTACACGGTACCTGCACTTCTATTTTTCCATTTAAAGCACTGCATGGACCTTGATATCTGCAATAAAACAGAGCTGTCTAAAAGATAAGGAAATGCAACACACGGGTCCTCCCACCACGAGCAATTAAATACAGCTAATCAAATACATCTATGTGAGGGCCCATGCATAGAATACCATTGCGAAGCAAAGACAAAAACGGCCGACGTACCATTTCAACGAACACATCCGTCTGTTTCTCTCTTTAATAAGAGTCGACCCGCAGCAGCGTCTTGAACAGATCAGCAAAACGAAAGCAAAACAAGGAAAGAACATTAAATAGGGTTCCAAATGGGCGGGCTTAAACTATCGATTCTGTGAGGATTGGAACGAGGAAGCAGCTTTTATTTTTTACCAAATTCCCCCTTTGCATTGAATCTTTGAAAGATTTTGGAACAGCCTAAAAGAGATCCAGTGACAGTCAAGATATACTTCTGGGTGTGCCAAATGCTGCAATGTCCAGCAGATATAAAATGCAAATTACAAAGACGTAGATTACTTCAAAATGCCAGGGGTAAGAAAGTTCTAGCATGAACCCTTTGGGTTTAGTAACATAACAGAGTGATGTCCTTGTAGGTGTCCGGCTTGACAGCTCCTTCTTTGTTTACACGAGGCCAGGAGAGCAAATAGAGTTGGAAACAAGCATTTGCAATTCAATAGATCTTGTATTTGCAAGAGTTTGAGCTGTTGACATTGTAAATGGCAATGCCTTTTATTTATGTATTTTGAAAACCTGCAAGCGGTGCGTAAAACCCACTTTGTACTTATAGTCCTTGCTTATGAGAAGCAAGGCTGGCAGTAAAAGAGGTGCAGTTACTGCTAGTCGTAAGCATGGACTATAAGTACAAAGTGCACGTTTATGCACCGCTTGCAGGGTTTCAAAACACATAAATAAAAGGCATCGTCATTTACAATGCCAATAGCTCAAACTTTTGCAGACGCAAGACCTTTTGCATTGCAAATGTTTGTTGAGCTATGAGACAGAGGGCGGCAGCAGCCATAGGAAGGCAGGACCATCATGCCAGGTTTTGCGTCTTAAAAGTAGGAGGGAGAGATAAACGACCCTAAAGCTGGGGAGTCTAATTTAGGTCCAGTTGGGCCAGATCCATGACAAATCATCACTCTATCCAGAAAAAATAAGGTGACTAAAAATAACTCAAACACACAGTCGGTGGTGAGCCTGAATATCCGGCCATCTTGAGCTTACTGGGAAGGCTCCTTCAGTTTTTACCTGTCCTACACATGATTTATTGGATTGGAGTAGAGTTGTCTTTTAAACTATCTGCCTCTCCCTTCAGCCAATAAATGTATTCTGGAATTGTTGAGTCACTCTTTCTAGGGTTGTGGCCAGTGGTGTAGCAAATGATGGCGGGGGGCTGTCTGCCCCGGGCGGCACGAGTTTTGGGGGCTGCGGCTGCCTCCCGCTCTTACCTGCTGTCTCAGGCGGCAATCAGCCCCTTGTCTTACTCCACAAAGTGGCCAACGTGGGGCAGCAATCTGGGCCGAATCTCGCCAGTACCACACCCACCCCCGCTCTTCAATGCTGCCGCGGGGCAGCAAAACCACAGGGACTGCCACAGGCCCCCAAAGGGCTAGCTACGCTACTAGTTGTGGCATTATTTTGCTAACATGATGATGGACTAAGCAGTTATGGAATGCCTTTATTGGTTATAAGTAAAGTATAAGCAAAAGTGGAGTGTATACAACATTCACACCAAATGGCTTTTTATGAGTTCATAATGTAATGCATGTCCGTGTTTATATAGAATCCACAGTTCCTTCCTAAGAGCATAAGGTTTAAGATAGCGAGAGAAGCAGATACTTGCTCTATCCCACAGAGTGTGTGACGTGGAAGAGCTCTGAATCGAAGTCTTGACTTTGAGCATTTATAAATGAGTTCGTTCACTAGTAGCGCAATCAGCGAGTGCAAACGAGGAAATGGGAACCATGGCTGCACAGCTTTAATCAGTATTCAATGTACCTTTAAGGCATCTGGACCCCGGTGCTACTGCACCTGCTGCACCAATTAAAGCTACGCCCCTGTAGTGCACGTGCTGCTCTATAGCTGTACAGCCAAATCATTTCACTCTGCATCAAGATGCAATAACAAAGGGCTCCTAAGCGCCCTTGATGAATAGCATATACCTTTGCGGCGTCTGCCACAGCAAGTATGATGCACCTGCTTGCGGATGTTAAAAATTCAGCAATTGCGTTTGTTTGTGTTTGTTATTTAGCTTGGATGTTTCTCACACGGTGCACCAACTGAAAACCAGAACAAACCAACTGACCCAAACGTATATGGAATAAGAAACCTTAAGGAGTATGAGGTAGAGAAACATTATTTTAGTTTTCTTTTATACTTTTAATTGTATATAACTATGGAAAGTTTTAGCGGTGAAAAATAATGCAAATTGCATATTTTACATAAAACTTTGGGAGGCAAGAAGAAGCATGGGGCGAGGGTAGAAATAAAGAAGCATAGGAATGAAAAATAAAGAAAATGCTTCTGTAAAAAAAAAAAATTGACGCAATTTAAATTGTTTATAAACACTTTTATAAATATGTTCATCAAGAGTTTGTTTTGCTAAAGCGTCGATAATGGACTTGATAATATGCCCTGGAGAATTCCCATAGAAGCCCATGTTCTGGTGTGAACATGGGCTTCTATTGGAATTCTCAAGGGCATATTATCAATCCTACTATTGCCGCTTTAGCGGCAGATTCCTGCTGTTAAAGCGGCGATAATTTTAACGCCGTTCTTGATAATATGGCCCATGGTTTGCTTTCATCAGCCTGTGTCAGCCAGAATGTATCTGAAAGTAACTAATGGCGGACAATATCGCCTGGTTGTGCGGAGGAAAGGCTCCGGAGGGGGTATAAAAAAGTAAAATTCTGCCCCTGACAGATCTATTGAAGGTTAGTGTACAGCATGCGCCACCGGGAGCATTTATCTGGCTATAATGTGCCCAGACAACATGCATAAACAAACAAATGCGGCCGGCAAGCATACCTAACGGGGTGCTATACTAAGTTGAAAGCACGCAGTGGGGAAGTAAACAAAACTGTCCAGCAGCCATATGAAAGGGCGCCAAATTGAAAGCGCTCATCTTACATTTTCTGGAGCTTAGAGGATACTCATGTTCTGAGAGGCACTCCAAAATAAATTACTTTAGTCCAAGCAGTCAATCCGACCTTGTGGCCTCATTGATCATCCCTAACAGCTTCTTCCAGAAGGGGGCACTGTTATTGCAACACCTTAATATATGTGTAAACGTACCCTCACCCTCGCACCTCCACCCGTGCCGCAGACACTGCTCCTTAATGTCGATAGCATGTAAGTAATTCAAGGTATAGTACCACTGATATAGAATCTTATAGAGGACTTCTTTCTCAAATGCTTGTGTGGCGAAACTATTATCACTTTCCAAATCTCCCTACCACTGATTCTGATGTATTCTTAATCCTTTTCCTACGCTTCATGAAAGGTAAGCTTTGTCATCCTTCTACAAATAATGAGAATGCAGTGCAGCTAGGAGATGGCTTATGTCCACCTCCAAATGCCTCGCAAACGGCAAGCCGTCTCGTAGCTTCCATCTCAACCTGTGGATTCTGGACCTTCTGCAGTGGAGAAGTAAACAAAAGAGGTCGGCAGCCATATGAAAGCGCGTTGTGTATAAACAAACAAAAGCGTGCAGCAGCTACCATACCTAAAGTGAAAGTGCGCCGTGCCGCACACTACTATAAAATTAAATAAACAAGTAGTCTCCAAAGAACACACAACACGTAGGTGTGTAAGGAAACTGTAATTTATGAGTGCTCCTCAAGCGAAAAACCGAAAATGATGTATTGGAGCACTAACGAATAAGGAGCCAGGAACTGAAAGCGATACAGGAGTGGACCAATTGCAAGCAGCAGGCGGAATTATCTTCAATACGAGTGATTCCACAGCGCATGCATGCTGATGCTTGACCTAAAAGGGGCTCTGAGGCCCAGATTTAGAGGTGGGTGAAGTCACAACCCTTGCAGAAGCTGAAACCTTGATTCCACTCTTCAGCCCCCTCCCCTGCGGCCTTAAAGTGGAAATTGGCTATGTTCAGAAGTTTCGCCCCAGAGTGGCAGCAGAATGGTGAAGTGGTGGTGACATCAGCATGGTAGTGCAAACACCGCCATGTTGATATATTTGTTTTGCTTGCCTTTTGGCACTGTGGGGCCACCTGGCAGAAACTACTCCTGCTAGTGAATCTCAGGCCATGAAAAATCCCTGCTAATATTCCTAAACTGCGGTACATGCTCTGCAGTGGTGGTGGAGCAATGGAATATCTAGGGTTCCCCATGGTCTAGGCTTTCAAAGGCACCCTGGTAATCCCAAAGATCACTTCGCACTGGATATTGTAAAGACAACCCCACTATTTGTAGAGGTTTGCTTCTGCGTATCAGGGAGGGGAATCCTTGGGAATTCCTAAACTTAGGACGTCCTGGTGGATACTGGGTATATGAAGCAGGCCTGGGTGAACCTGCAGCAGGTTTGCTGTGATAAAGGGCAAGTGGAGAGACTTGAGCTCCGGCCATACTCACCCTTGACCTTCCCAGAAGGACCCACATCACCCCACACCTCAAGAAACTCCACTGACTCTCCCCGTCCACAAATGATGGCAATTCAAGATGCTGATCCACGCCTACAAAGCCCTGAACAATCCCGGACCGGCATACAGCTTCCACCAACCCTCCAGGCACCTGCGCTCCACCTCCCTCTCCCTCGCTCACACCCACTGCATCTGCCGAAGAAACAATTGAGGATGCTCCTTCTCCTCCCTCGCCACGAAGTACTGGAACAGCCTCCCCCTCCCCCTCTAACTCCGGACCTCACCCTCTGTTCAGGAGTTCAGAAAGGGACTCAAGACCTGGTTGTTCAGCTGCCTTCACCCAAGCAGGCTGGCTCTTAGCGCATGGACACCCTCGCAGGTGAATAGCAACGCTCTATAAATCCTGTTTGATTGATTGCCCCTAGTACACAAACATGCTCTATCTTACTTAGCAAAGTAAAAAATCATGTAGCCAATATCACTACCCTGTCCTCATATGGTGGAAATGTCATGATCCATTGGCAATAGTGTAATTGGAGCTATTGTCATCCCTTGGATGGCTCTACTCCTGCCTTGTGTTTGCTTTGTTCGCCCTAAGTTGGCAGGGTATGCCCAGACGTGGGTCCCTTGCTCACTTTGCCACTGGATTCAAGCTAGCCTAGCTGATGAGGGGTATAAGTAACCCCGAAAGTGGTCCCAGAATGCTTGTTTCCGGTCTAGGGAAGCGCTGGCTTGGCAGCTCGGTCTGGACTGCCCCATGAGGCACAGGGTCAAGACTGATTTGCATATGGCTGGGGCTGAACTGAGGTGGTGGAGTGAGCTAAAGAACGATGATGGATTCAAGCCAGATCCGTGACTGGGGGTGAGTGTCTGAAAAGTTTCAGCGCTCCGTCCATCATCTCCTTGTGTTTGCTCTACTCTGCCTTCCCCATTGTACTTGCCTATTGGGCAGCACCCTGAGGAGTGAGGCTTCAATCAAGGTTAAAATGGAGGCCTTCGAGTCAGTGCTTAATTTGTAAAAAAAATAAGTGTTAGGGCCCTCATCAGGAGGCCGTCTCAGCTTCAACCACTCATAGCCACCGCCAGCGCTGTTAATGACAGTACCTACACAACTACTAACCATCACACTGCTACAAGTATGACATTTCAGACAGTTTGAGGCTCCCAAAGCTATAAGAATGCATTGGGAGGTACGTATTAGCTGTTTGTAATGTATATTGAATTGATAAACTGTTGTTTTGCTCATCTTTTAATTGCAAAAACGGCACCACCATGTGGCACCTTTCATAAGTGCCTGTGTTGACAATTAGGTGCTGCAAGCACTGGCTCAAATTAAGCACTGCTTGGAGCTTTCTGTTTTTTGCTGCTGCCTTTTTAAGCTGTGAGAATAGGGGCAGCAAGGCGTGGAGAAGTGTGGTTCAATGGTTAGAGCGGCAGACCCTGATGCAGAGGTCTGGCCCGGACCAGGGTTTAATTCCCGCCTCGGCGGGTCTTGGGCTCAATTTCCCCGGACCCGATAATTTTCGCCTCGGTGCCTATTCTAATCATGGGTCCCACTCTGCAGCTCTGGGCAATAGCTTGCTTAATCTCCACAACGGCCCCAAACAGCGCTAGGATGCCTGGCTTCACCTTGGGGGTGCCCAGGAGTGGGCACTTCACAGGGAAAGGCCAGGAAGGGTTCCACAGCGGTATGTGCACAGCGCCTGAGAGACCCTTTCGGGAGTGTGCGGAGCGCTATATAAATGCACTACATTTACATTTACAAGGCTAGTGCAAGGGATAGCAACGTCTCCCATGGCGCTCCTAAACTGACGACTATGATTACAGTTCAAATTCCACCAAATGTGGATGAAACCTGCGAATATTTGCCTTACATAACAACACAAGTCAGGGTGTTTAAAGACAGCACAAATATGCAACTGTGGCCCGTGCAGGTAAGAGCGGTGGGGCCAGGTTAGGGGGGATTCAACAGACAACCACGAGGGACAATTAAATAAGTAATTCATTTTTCCTCGTCGTCGTCTGTCGAAATCCCCCCCCCCACTTCCCCCCCACCTGAGCCCTCCCAGTTGCGTAGCAAGGTCAGGTGGTACCCGGTGCTTGACAAAAGGGCAAAACTACACATATTTTTGCCAATTTGTCACCCCCCTCAGTGATGACACCCGGGGCGGCCTGCACCCACCGCAACCCCTTCCTACGCCACTGAGCCCACCGCCCCACCGGTCTTACCTGCATGGGACGTGGCTGCAAAATTGTGTATTACAAGGACCACGATACGCAAGATCAGTCTCCTGGGAAATGGCGATAGATCACTGCAGGTGCGCGGATGACCAACACTGCCCGCAGCCCCTCTCTCTTGGTTTCACACCATCAGAGACCATCAGTGCTTGCAGCCACCTGAGGGCGAGAACAGGGCAGCCGATGTACCAGATAAGGCTAAATGTTCCATGGATCAAAGAATGTCCTGGGACACAGTGCAAGGAGCGAGCCTTCCGAAGAAGTGTGTTCGAAGCAAGCAGAGAAGAATGCATAATTTGAGGTCTGGATAGGAAGTTTTTTTTTAAAGGCTGCGCGTGGTTTGCAAGTGCACATTCTAGATCTGACTCCTAAGAGTCATGTACGATGGTGAACATAGTTCCAGTTTTCTAACCGAACAATACCCTTTCAGCGATGAAATATGATTGTATGCAAGGTGATAGTGACATGTTTATTTTTATTTTCCTTTCTTACATGTGTCTGCCAGCTATTGATTTACTAGTGATTTCGGATTCACAAAGATGTTTAATTTCCGATTGAGAATTTCAACTTCATTTAATTGTATGCAAATGTCATTAACGGCCCCGTTGGGCTATGTAGCACAGGCTAGTCCGAAAAGGTAAATTGGTCTTTCCATAATGCATCCTTGGCTCACCATTGGTAAAGTGGCTTGCGCACCAAGGGGCTTATTTAGAAGAGGCCTACGCTGCTGGAGCGTCACTTTTTTTAACACTCCGGTGGTTCAGGCCTCTCAAACATATCTATGAGGCGACGCATAGCCACCCTGCATGACTTTGCATGGCTTCAAAGATATGAAGTAAGACACAGCAGCACAAAGAGCTGTGTTGCCTTAATAAAACTAATAAACTATTCAATAAAACTACCGCACCTACGGAATTTGCACCGCGGTTAAGGAGTTAAAGATACATTAGGTCTTTAATATACACATCTTCTCTTCTGTAATTACCGAACAAGAACTCATTGCATAACGACAAAGGCGCAGACTTCCCAGTGAAAAAGAGTACACAACATGACTAAATACAGATAAATCTTATCGTAGTTGGCTATGGTCTCACACAAATCAATACACATCTTGTTAGAATTCAGAGTCCAATATTCTAAGAAGTTAGAAACTCCAAACCAAGGGACCACAATGTTGACGTTGGGACCCTACAGTTATTTAAAGGGTCTCATCAGGACAAGTAGTCTTAGGACCTTTGCCACATGACAGTCTAAACAAAGGCTCGGGCGTATCTCTCAAGAGTTTCGTATAATTTCCTTTCACAGCAATGGCGGGTATACCTTCACCAATCTCACAGTGGGCCAAATGAAAGAGATTGAATGCACCGTAACCAGACCTGTTTCCACTCATGGAGCTCGGGCACACCTCCATTAACTTCTGCTTCATCTCGTGTTACTAAATGCAGACTAATGCCCTCCAGGGCCTGGGCCTTAAACAGAAGAAAACCACTGCTCCTGCAAACCAACTCCACATTTAGTTTTTGTCATTCTTCTCTCAGCCACCATGTTCCTTTCCTTCATAATGCCATGTACAACATCATTTTAATTGATTTAGGAGACACAGTTGAAGTTATTCCTTTGAACATATTTCTTTATACTTAGACCGTTGCACTAAATGCTCTCTGTACTTTCCACAAATAGGTGTTTGATAAGTGATTGATGATCTTGAGTGACAGCTGTGCTTGTCTCATATCTGCTGTACCCACAGCACAAATAGGATCCTAATTCTAAAGTCCTGGACCTTGAATCATCCTGGACCTAGGAGAAACAGAGGACCCTCATCCTGCTCGACCTCTCAGTGGCCTTCAACACTGTCTCCCATAATACCCTCATCAGAAGACTCCCCGAGATTGGCATACAAGGATCTGCTCTCGAATGGATCTGTTCCTTCTTCACGGAATGAACCCAAAGGGTCAGGCTGCCACCCTTCACACCAGAGACCAAGAAACTGATATGTTGAGTCCCACAGGGATCGTCTCGCACCTTCACCCTTTTCAACATACATATGACACCGCTTGCCACATCATCCGATCACAAGACATCACCGTCAGCTCTTACGCCAATAACACCCAACTCATCCTCTTCCTGAACAAACAAGACAACCACCACCAGAACCAGCTTCACCAACTGCATGGCCATGGTAGTGGACTGGATGCAAACCAACTTCCTGAAGCTCCAATCCGACAAAACCGAAGTACTGGTCTTTGGCAACAAAACCTCCCCATGGGACTCCACCTGGTGGCGGTCAGAGCTAGGATCAACACGGACAGACCATGCAGGAAATCTAGGGATCATCCTAGATGACAAGCTTAGAATGATGGCTCAACTCATTGCAGTGTGCACCTCCTACTTCCACATCATACGCATGCTGCGAACCATCTCCTAATGGTTGCCTTAGAACTCCAGACAGAACGTCACGCAAGCACTCATCACCATCAGGCTGGACTACAGCAACACTCTCTATGCTGGCATCTCCAATCAACACCTACACAGACTCCAGACCATCCAGAACACTGCTGCAAGGCTCATACTCTACCTCCCATGCCACACCCACATCACACCGCACCTCAGGGTGCTTCACTGGTTCCCCACCCACAAGTGTAGCCAATTCAAACTTCTCATCACCCATACAAAGCCCTACACAGCATAGAACTTGAATACCTGAACAGCCACATTCACTTTCACCAACCCACCAGACACCTACGCTCTGACTCACTTTCATTCGCGCACACTCCACACATCCGCAAAAGAAAACTGGAGGACGCTCATTCTCTACATCGCACTCAAGACATGGATCGACCTCCCTCAACACATCAGAGCCTCCTCCTTACTTTCTGAGTTCCACAAGAAGCTGAAGACCTGGCTCTTTGTGTAAACACCTTGGGAACACCTACACACTTGCCCAAGCACCGGGAAACCCTCTCAGGTGATTATTGCACTATACAAATAAGCACAACATATGTAACATAACATAAAAAAGTTTTTAGGTTTCCATAAATTGTGCCACGGCATGGAAATTGATCTTCTTGGCCAAGGAGACTTGGCTTGTACATTTAACATTTTCAATCAGGCTTCTTACTGAGAAGGTTAGGAGTTCTGTATTAAACAAACTCTTCATTCTTTTCTATTACTTTTACCAGTGCTTTAAACGGGCTGGTACTCACCGGTACTGAGTACCGGCACTTTTCAATTTTCTTCCCTTGAGTACCGGAACTTTTTATTAGAGATGGAGAGTACCGGTGCTCACAGGGGCTTAGCAACACGCAGTTCTTAGCTATTCCCAGACTGTCAGTGAATCACAGAGCACCTGATTGGCTGGCTGTGGCGTGCGATCAGGCAGCAGAGCTTGCGCTGCAATCAGCAGAGAGCAGTATCTTCACTAGGTCGAATGAATGAACAACGCGTGCGCATTAATCGTGTCTTGCATCGCCATCTTGCACACAACCACCCATTCTCATTGCCCGATTATGTTAAGATTAGTCTTGTTGTGCAGGCGGATGTATGCATAATCGGTCTGCCCGTCCTGATCGAGCTCCGGTGTGCTTTGGAGCAGCCCGATTGTGGGCCCGGCCACCGGCACTTCAGCAGACACAGGTGTTCTGGCTGGGGCTCCGACCAACATTAATCTGCATTGACCTTCATCTCGCCTGTCATGATGTACAGAGGGGAAAGAGGTGGGCCTGCGCTTCTCCACAACTGCTTGGATTAAAGAGAGAAAAGGTAAGAGAGATAGGGAGATAGAGTGATGCAGAAAGATAACAGTGATTGGTAAAGACAGGGAAAAGAGATGAAAAGCTCTAGAAAAACAAGAGAAAGAGAATGAAGTAAGGCAACTGAGTGAAGGAGGAGAGAAACACAGGAGAGAAAGAGACTGGGCAAGGGAGAGTAAGACAGACAAGGCAGAGGAGAGTAAGGAGAAGTGTGGATAGACAAATATAAGGAAGGAAAAAACAGGTGCAAGACATGAGGGACAAAGTAGAAACTGGCATGGGAAAGGTTTAGCCTTGTGAGATAGACAAAAGTCAAGGGGTGAGAATAAAGGGGTGGGCATGGGAAATAGGTGTTTCATGGGTAGGAGGAGGAGAGACATCAGGAAGAAAGAAAGGGGAAAATGCTTGTGGACACCATGTAGCAATGCATCACCAAGGGAATCTGGAAAGGCTCTTTTAGTACTTTGCTTGGTTATCTGGCAACTCTAATACAACCTTTAAGTGGTTCAGTGTTTGAATAAGAGTTCTGCAAGAATTCCGTAGGGGTGCGAGCAATCTATTCTAATGTATACACCTCATACGCTTTGCAGCTCCCATTTAAATGCTGATCTATAAACAAATATAAAGGATATAGATGTAATTATTAAATCAGCTTCAAATGGAAAACATAATTTTTTTAAGAGAGTTTTATTCTCATCAATATCTGTGCCACAGCTTCAAACTTCAAAACAGCTGACCCTGTACTATGATTCTTTGAATGACACATTGCCCTGTTCCTTCAGTATGCACATGCCTACCTGTCGGGATGTGCCTCTATCCCCACTCTTGACTGTGTGCATGACTGTGCAAGTGAGTAGGGCTTCGACTTGAGGCCACAGCCAAATCTGTAATCAAGGAAAGATACATCTATTTTACATCCTTCAACAGTTGAGAGCCCCAGAGTCTCGCAGGGCCTGTTTTGCGTGCCCCACGAGGGCAAATCACTTGACCTCAGTCAGAATCTTATTGAAGAGTGAACTCAAAAACGTTCTCCACCCCATGTGGAATGCTTCTTTCTCTCTTCTGAACTATCTTTCCTTTTACAAACTTGCAGTTGTCATGCCCAGACCAGGGGCACCAGGACCCTGGGACGCAAGGGCAGAGGGCAGGGGACACTGGACACCAGTTCCGGTGAGGGGAGGGGGCAAGGGGAACAAAGGGCATTGCTAAGCAGGACCTCGGGGCAAGAGGTCAGGGTCCACTAGTGTGACGACAACGAAACAATAAAACAATACCTGAAATCTCCGGCGAGTCCTGCGTGGTTTGTGGGGTCCGGGGAACACGACAACTGGCGACGAAGGTGCGTGATCACAAGTGCCCAGCAGAAGATTGGAAGAGTGGCGGTCCGAGGCGTCGAAAGACACTGGAAATCGAGACCAGGAGCCCACCCTGACTCGTGTGTGCAGCCATCGAAGTAGACACGGCGCGGGAGCCCACCACGACCGTAATCGAGAGCAGGAAGACTGTCCTACATCACCCGGTAAGGAGATTCAAAGCCGAGTGGACGCGCGCTGTTTGGAGCGCGAAATATCGCGAGAAGAGGGCAAGGTCAGGCAGACATAAGGACAGCAAGCGTTAGGAAGCTGCGGGCGGCCATTTTAAAGTCAGGCAGAACACCGATTGGAGGAAAAAGTATCGCGAGATCACCGGCAGCCATTTTGAGGTCAGGCGAACAGACCAATAGGAAGATAGAACAGCGCGGCGGCCATTTTGAGGCCAGGCAGTGATAAAGAAGTGCCAAATAGAACAGTAAAAAAGGAAAAACAAG
This sequence comes from Triturus cristatus, assembly GCF_964204655.1. Lineage (NCBI taxonomy): Eukaryota > Metazoa > Chordata > Amphibia > Caudata > Salamandridae > Triturus > Triturus cristatus. The sequence continues at coordinate 1,472,096,200 of NC_140591.1, read as the reverse complement.
CACTGGCAACGGCAAACAAGCACCAGAATGGATTAAAGAAGCACTGGCAAAGGCAAATAAACAGGCAACATAAGTGGGAAACAAGCATTGGCAAGCACAAAAATAGAAGAAGGAGACACCGTGGTAGTGCGGCAGAGACAAGTGCGAAAGTCAGACAGTGTTTTCTCAAAGGACCCGCTGACAGTGACAGGAGTCAAAGGGCCAATGATAACGGCTTCAGCAGGGCCATACCACATCACGCGAAACAGCTCGCACTTCAGAGAATTGAAGTCAAAAGGAGAGGAGCTGCCAATACATGAACTGAAGAAAGAGACACATGAGGAAAGAGATCAAGCGGACAGCGGAACGCAACGACTGAAGGAAGAGACACATGAGGAAAGAGATCAAGCGGACAGCGGAACGCAACGACCGAGAAGAGAATGCAAGAAAACAAAAAGACTAATTGAAGAAATGTAAGGAGACAAGGGTCCGTGGACACGGTCTCTCTCTCTCTCTCTCTCTCTCTCTCTCTCTCTCTCTCTCTCTATCTCTATCTATCTCTCTCTCTATCTCTCTCTCTCTCCAAAAAAAAAAATGTGTTTGTTTGCAACAAAGGGGGAGATGTCATGCCCAGACCAGGGGCACCAGGACCCTGGGACGCAAGGGCAGAGGACAGGGGACACTGGACACCAGTTCCGGTGAGGGGAGGGGGCAAGGGGAACAAAGGGCATTGCTAAGCAGGACCTCGGGGCAAGAGGTCAGGGTCCACTAGTGTGACGACAACGAAACAATAAAACAATACCTGAAATCTCCGGCGAGTCCTGCGTGGTCTGTGGGGTCCGGGGAACACGACAGCAGTGAGGCAACTTCTCTTTTGCTCTCAAAATTTGTCAATCTCCTAACTAGAAAGGGATCATGGTTTATTTTCGCGCATGTTTCTTTCACAAATTGCCCACAGTATCCATAATTGTGCATAATGTGACAATACAAATAGCTTTCATGAGCCATAAGCGCAGAATCAAATTGCACACAGAAAATGTGAAAGTTACAGTTAAAATTACCCTTTTGTACACGCAGAGACACAAAGACTGCTATAGAGATGGCAGAACAGTTGCTGATTTACTGTGCACAGTTGCACACCAACAAAATACTAAGGGGCAGATTTACAAGCCCCTTGCGCCACTTTTGCATCACTTTTCCCATGTTAAAAGTGACGCAAAAGTGGCGCAAGCGGTTTGTAAATCTGCCCCTAAATGTTTGTCTTCCAACCACGCCCTTAGCCACGCCCCAATCCCCGCCCCTTCCGTTAAAGCTGGTGAGTACCTGCACTTATTTTTTTCCATTTAAAGCACTGACTTTTGTGTAGCTCTAAAACAGCATACGTACCTTAGTGAGTAGCAGCAATACCTGTCTGCTATTCAGTAAAAACAACAGAAAACTATGTTTGTTGAAGAATTACATTTAACCCCTTCAGCGCGGCGGGAATTCCCCCGCGGTGCTGAAGGGTTCGAGCGCGGGCGGGGCCATGACGGAACGGTTCCGTCATGAGCACAGCGCAACCGATGCTCATGACGGAACCGTTCCGTCATGGGCATGGAAGGGGTTAAAGTGCAGAGAGGGTGTGTAACTGCCAGGACATACGGTTTCCTAGAACCGAGTAGGTTTGTTGATTGGGGAATTTCCATCCATTCATCTACTTGACATTTGCAAATACCAGACCATTTCCGAATTGCTTGTAGTAAACCTTGAACAAGTAAAAATGGAGGTGGCAATATAGAGACAGCGCAATCGTAGACAAAGCAACAATAAACATCAGATGAAAAGAGATTTGTTTTCCTGCATAAGAAGTTCCTTTGGTTTGGTAACTCTTAAAAGGGCAGGGGTGTGCAAATCCTTTGTTTTATACCGCGCCGTTATAATTATTTGATTATTTGGTATCAGTGTTTTTGGGTATTGATTAATTTGTAGCATGTGCATAATAAACCCCCTTCTGCTGTATAATTTGATGATGTGTAAAATGTTTCTATCCCAATTACTTTGAAAGTTATTAATACAATTAATGTGGAAATCAACACAGTTCTTAGCTCATTGCAATAATTCATTGGTAGGTAACTTTCACCTGTTCACGGATGTATCCATAAATTTTTAACTTAGTCTAAATGGTGTTTATACCCTCAATTAATAGATTGGGGCGTGAGTGGCTTTTACCCAAGGCGACAAATCGTAGATATTTACAGAAACTCAGAAAGAAAGAATGATTTAACTTTTTTCACAACCATGTTCTGTTTCCCCATTCTTGCAAATTCATGTTGATATCACAGTGTTCTTAAAGCACCAGTTCTATCACACAAGTATTGTGGGATTAAGAGTATACCACCTAATCAATGATTATGTACTTAAATAATGTATAAACATATACTACAGGGCTGTTTCTTGTTGGAAAGAGGTTCTTCAAGAGACCATATAGCATGATCACAGAATAACCAGGAGTGTAGCTATCAATGGTGCAGCAGGTGCAGTGACACCAGGGTGTTGTAGTCTGAGGGACTCACTCAGCCCTGATCATTGGTGTATTTTGCTAGTCAAACAAGGGCTAGTGGGCCCATTGTCCTTGTTTGTACTGGGGCCCATAGCACCCTTGCTATCCCACTGAAAATAACTAGGAAAGAGGACTGTAGGCGCAGGAAAATGGCACAGAAAAGGTGTAGACTGATAGGCTTGTTTTCTGATGAGTAAAACATTCTACCTGTTCATACAGAAACTGTTTATCTCTTGGAAGTAGAAAAAACTGTGTTACTAATGTGCTTCCGTGAATGACTTAGGGGTTGATTTATAGATTGGCAGAGAGGATACTCCGTCACAGCGGTGAAGGAGTATGCTCTCTGCCAAACTGATGGTCTTCCCTCCTCATTACTGTCTGGAGGAGCTTAAGTATGTGTCAGCACCAGAGACTAGTACACCTCCATCGCTGAGGTACTCCTCCAACAGAGTAAGGGCCGTCAGATTGTGGAAACTAGCTGCAATAGCTGTTAGCATCAGCTGAAGCCATTTTTTTTGTGGCAGCCATTTTAGTTAGCCATGTGCTCGCCATGTGCTTTCTCCCTCTTCACTATTGCCTGCCCTTGTATTCTGCTTGTGTCATCTATTTGAGTTAACTCTTTCAGCACTGAGCCAGGGCCTTGCACATACTCAGAAAGACCTGTAGCTGCCAGAATGCACCTGCTCTTAGTATATAACTGTCAGGCTGTTTTTACTGATGTAAGGAGAAATGTCTCCCCTCCCACTTTGTTGAGTAAGCAATTATACCCATATTAGTCAATAACTATTCTTGTATGTGCCAGTACCTCCCCTTTGTCTCATGCTGACTATGCAACAAATGTATATATAAGACCCATGTTCTCTGTACTCCTTAGACTGTCTCATCACAGTGGCCTGAGGGTACCGTATTGGCGCAGTCTCCCTCATGTGAGGTCAGTCTCCCTCATGTGAGGTTAATAAACTTGTGTTTTACTATTCCAGCTTCCGTGCCAATCTCTTCTTTGTTGGTTTAAGGACCGGGTGCATCAGTGAACCCCTTAAAAGGTTTTTGATTTCTACAAGATGTTTGGCCATTCGACTGACCGTGAAACACCTGGCAATAAAGGACAGTTGAAACATTTAAATGACTCCGAAACGATGTGAGAAAACGCCCATGGTGGGGGGCAGTAGTGTGTTATTCCAAAAACAAAATTCCTTTGTGGGATTTTGTTTTTGGAAAAAGAAGCAAGTAAAAGTTTGAAGGGCGGTACTGTCATTTTGACGGCACTGTCCTTCAAACATTTAACTCATTGACAGGAGCCACCATGATGACGGCTCCTGTCAATGGCTAGAGATGTCCGCTTAGCCGGCAGGCATCTGTAAATTCAGAGTACGCGTTGTCTGTCAGAGCGACAGAGTATTTTACTCAGTTACCCTGATGAAGTACAATCCGTAGTCCAAACTCTAAATCAGGCACAACATCATTATCTGTTAATTGCATAACATTTTGACTAGTATCAGCTGAATCTGCGTAATCACTTTCTTAAGTGACATTTGTTTTAGCTACAGAGTTAGGATCCATTTTGAGTCAATTACTAGGTGCCCATTACTAGCGGGCTCTCTATGGCCCCGATCCACAGAACTAAGGGGCATATTATCAAGCACGGTGTTAAAATTATCGCCGTTTTAGCGGCAGAAAACTGCTGCTAAAGCGGCGATGATGGGCTTGATAATATGCCCGTGAGAATTCCAATAGAAGCCCAGGTTGACACCAGAACATGGACTTCTATTGGAATTCTCTAGGGCATATTATCAAGCCCATTATCGCTGCTTTAGCGGCAGTTTTTTACCGCTAAAGCGGCGATAATTTTCACGCCGTTTCTTGATAATATGCCCCTAACATAAGACAAAATCCTAAACTTACTACCATTTTGGTATTCACAGAAGGCACTTACTCATTTTGGTATTCACAGATGGCACTCTTTGATGAGTAAGTGTCTTCTGTGAATACCAAAATGAGTAAGTGCCTCAGAAGGCACTTACTCATTGATGAGTAAGTGCCTTCTGTGAAAAGCAAAATGAGTAAGTGCCTTCTGTGAATACCAAAATGATTAAGTGCCTTCTGTGAATACCAAAATGGTAGTAAGTTTAGGATTTTGTCTTAAGTTAGTTCTGTGAATCGGGCCCATTAATTTTATATTAATATGGCACTGGTGAATAAATCCACCTATGAGCCCAAGGAGAACCAAGGTACCATCGTGGATATAGAACCATGAAATTGATAATTTACAGTGACATGGGGAATTAGCTTAATGACCACAGTATTTCCTAACTAAACCATTGAATTCAATTGAAATATTAACAGAATACCATGCATAAAGAAGAAGTATTAATATATGTGTACAAATGTATACAGTCCAAACCCCATGGGATCTTTCTGCAAGGAAAGAAAATGATAGTTCATCATTGTGTACATTGAGGGTTGAGAAGAGTTTCTCTTCCATTTGAGCTCCGAGACCAGGAGGATCTTAAAGGCAAATGAGGTAGTCAATGAAGAGAAGCATTTTCAATGTCTTCCTGAAATAGAAAAATGAGTTTTAGACCCGTCAGCCTTAGGGTGGTCTTTCCCCAAACATTTTGCCTTTAACCCTCCTGTTTTGCCAAATTTGTTTTTGTTGGCCTTAAAACTTTATGCACTTTACCACTGTTAACCAGTGCTAAAGTGCTTGTGCTCACTCTCTAAAACATGGTAAAATTGACTTACATTTGATTGGCATATTTAATTTACCTATAAGTCCCTATTAAAGTGGTATACCAGAAACCCAGGGCCTGTAAATGAAATACTACTAAGAGGGCTTGCTGCACTTATTGTGCCACCCACTCAAGTAGCCCTTTAAAATATGTCTCAGGCCTGCCATTGCAATCTGTAGGCAGTTTTAAACTGCCAATTTCACTTGGCAAAATAAACCCCTTGCCAGGCCTAAAACTTCCTTCATATTACACAGACATCACCCTTAACAGACCATAGGGCTGGGTGCATTGTATTTAAAACGTTGGATGTGTACTTTTAGGTTTTACATGTCCTGGTACTGAAAAACTCACAATTTTGTTTTTCACTACAATGAGGCCTGCTCCTCACTGGAGAACATTGGGTTACCTTATTACATTTAATAAGTGATAACATTTGTTTGGGAGCTGGTGGAAATATCATGTTTGGTGTCTAAATAATTGTAGTTTAAAATCCTCTTCAATGGCAAAGTTGGATTTTAAGTCATAATTCTGAAAATGCCACTTTCGAAAGTTGGCATTTTCTTGTCCTATCAATTTGGGGCCTGCAGACTGTTCCCTGGGTCACATGTCTATGTGTAGTTGTCCTTTGTGTATTCTTCCCATACATCCACACTATAGGGGACTGGGTGTTGGCAGGATGAAGGGGAGGAGCGGTGCACCGCCCTATTTTCACTTCAAAATCACTGCCTCAGCACACACACAAATAACTTCACACTAACATTTTGTCACTCTAGACATCCTGGGGCCAGGGCAGAGAGGCAGGACATTCCAGACACTTCTGTCAGAGAAAAACTCCAGGAGTTTCCTCCATTTCAAAGCTGGAATCAGACCCACTCTTTAGTTCACTTCTGGACTTGCAGAAGACTGCCCTGCTGCCTGCGGCTTGGTGCTCATTTCAGAGGACTGCCCTGCTGTGCCAAGAGGACTGCCATGCTGTCTGAAGCCTCCCCTGTGCCCTCAGAGGACCGCCCTGTTGCTTGAGATATGCTTTCCTGCTTGAACCCAGGGCTACCAGAATGACTCCAGGGACTAGTTGGCTGGCCTCCTGATCGGAGCCCCAGGGACATAAAAGGCTCCAACCATCTTGAATCTGCACATGAACCCAGCCTCAGTAAGTCCTGACCATCAAAGTGGTGCCCCTCCAGTCCTTGACCGTTGGAAGTGTTGCTAAAGATACCCAAATCCAAAACTTGAGACTTAAAACATTTCTACCAAAAAGTGCTCTGAGCGCCGAGACGAGACCAGGACCTACCTGCTCACCGACACACGCAAGGTGCATCGTCGGTTGGCCTGACTTCACCAGAGCTCCCACTCCATTTTTCTCCGCAGCTGCAAATCCTGTTCAGCGGTTCCTCTCTGGAAAGGTATTCGGTCTCCTGGGGACCTCTTCGCACACAGACTGCAACTTCTTCTCACTGGTGAATTTCGACTTCCATAAAAGAGACAAGGGCCCGATTCACAAAGGTAAAGTTAGACCAAAAGTCTAACTTAGACCAAAAGTCTTACTTTACTACTTTTCAGGTATTCACAAAAGTATAGTTAGACCGAAAGTCTAACTTAGACCAAAAGTCTAACTTTACTCACAGTAACTTACCTTTGTGAATACTGAAAAGTAGTAAAGTTTGACTTTTGGTCTAAGTTAGACTTTTGGTCTAACTTTACATTTGTAAATCAGGCCCTAAGTCCGAACAAAGAAATCTTCACTTTGACTTTGTCCCTCAGCTCTCCAAAGACGCATTCTCGTCCTCGGATACTGCCAGCTGTCTTGCCCCGCTGAACTTTGCCTTCTCAGACATTTTTCTCTGAAATTTCTTTTAAGTCTGAAAGTAAGTGGGAACCGGGACCAATTCACTTTGTGTATCCAAACTGCACTCCATTGCAGTCAGCAACAAAGTTTGACTTTGCCCCGATCTCGTGTGACTAGATGCCTGTGGTTACCACTTGGATCTTTTGGTTGCCATTTTTCAGATTAATGTTTAATAATTCATAAGTCTGGTTCTACTGATTGGATTTTTGTTGTTTTGGTGTCAAATTATTTATTAAATGTTGTCCATTTTTCTAAATTAGAGTGGGATATTTCTTGTGTTGTGTTTTCACTGCCTCTAAGTTAAGCCTGGCTGCTTTTGTGCCAAGCTACCAGATGGTTAAGCACAGGTTAATTTACTGACTTTTTGTGGTTGACCCTGACAAGGATTGCAGCTGTTGCTTGAGTAGGGTTTCACAGCCTCACCCAACAACCCAATTTCTCACAATGAGGATACATTATATACTGAAGTATGGGTACACAAACAAAGTGTAAGCATGTAATTCACCATAAAGTGTAATAGAGAGCTCCCAACAAAGAAAGAACAGATTATGAGATACTAGATCTCAAATAGGCATTCAAGTCCCTTTATAAATTAATACATTTATTACATTGCAGAAGTGTCTGCAGCCTCACACTCCATCACCATTCTCTTCAAGGCAGCTGGTTGAGCGGTAGAGAAAATGTAGATGAAAAGAGCATCCAGAGGCGAGGGCTGAGTCCTTATTCTCCATGCCTCTGTTGCTCGTTACTTCGTGCTTAGTCAAAAGCCAGCACAGTTTTCCTAAGTCACCTAAACCTGAGAGGTGTGGTTCAGGTTGTTCCAGATGGGAAAAAGGGGGTGGTGATGGACAGAGTTTCTGAATGATGCAGAATACTCTTACCAAGTCAAGTGATCATGGTTTTAATCCATCACCGTTTTTTAGCTCACTGCACCATCCCAGCTCAGAACCTGGCTACATGCAAATTAGTCTGTACCTGTCCCAGTGCATGATGGGAACAGGGCAAACCAAACTACCAAGCCAATTCTTATACTGGGAAGGAAACAAGCTTCCGGGTAGCGGTGTCTGGCATCACAGCCTTCATCGGCCCGGCTTGCCTGAATCCTGATGGTGCAATGAGCAAGGGACTCACGTCTGAGCATACCCTCCCACACTGAGTGTGGATAAAATCGATTTGAGCCAGGTTCTGAGCTGGGATGGTGCAGTGAGCTAAAAAACGTCGATGGATTAAAACCATGATCTCTTGACTTGGTAAGAGTATTCTGCATCATTCAGAAACTCTGTCCATTACCACCCCCTTTTTCCCAAATCGATTTTATCCACACTCAGTGTGGGAGGGTATGCTCAGACGTGAGTCCCTTGCTCATTGCACCATCAGGATTCAGGCAAGCCGGGCCGACGAAGGCTGTGATGCCAGAAACCGGTCCCCGGAAGCTTGTTTCCTTCCCAGTACAAGAATTGGCTTGGTAGTTTGGTTTGCCCTGTTCCCATCATGCACTGGGACAGGTACAGACTAATTTGCATGTAGCCAGGTTCTGAGCTGGGATGGTGCAGTGAGCTAAAACACGGTGATGGATTAAAACCATGATCTCTTGACTTGGTAAGAGTATTCTGCATCATTCAGAAACTCTGTCCATTACCACCCCCTTTTTCCCAAATCGATTTTATCCACACTCAGTGTGGGAGGGTATGCTCAGACGTGAGTCCCTTGCTCATTGCACCATCAGGATTCAGGCAAGCCGGGCCGACGAAGGCTGTGATGCCAGAAACCGGTCCCCGGAAGCTTGTTTCCTTCCCAGTACAAGAATTGGCTTGGTAGTTTGGTTTGCCCTGTTCCCATCATGCACTGGGACAGGTACAGACTAATTTGCATGTAGCCAGGTTCTGAGCTGGGATGGTGCAGTGAGCTAAAAAACGGTGATGGATTAAAACCATGATCTCTTGACTTGGTAAGAGTATTCTGCATCATTCAGAAACGCTGTCCATTACCACCCCCTTTTTCCCAAATCGATTTTATCCACACTCAGTGTGGGAGGGTATGCTCAGACGTGAGTCCCTTGCTCATTGCACCATCAGGATTCAGGCAAGCCGGGCCGACGAAGGCTGTGATGCCAGAAACCGGTCCCCGGAAGCTTGTTTTCTTCCCAGTACAAGAATTGGCTTGGTAGTTTGGTTTGCCCTGTTCCCATCATGCACTGGGACAGGTACAGACTAATTTGCATGTAGCCAGGTTCTGAGCTGGGATGGTGCAGTGAGCTAAAAAACGGTGATGGATTAAAACCATGATCTCTTGACTTGGTAAGAGTATTCTGCATCATTCAGAAACTCTGTCCATTACCACCCCCTTTTTCCCAAATCGATTTTATCCACACTCAGTGTGGGAGGGTATGCTCAGACGTGAGTCCCTTGCTCATTGCACCATCAGGATTCAGGCAAGCCGGGCCGACGAAGGCTGTGATGCCAGAAACCGGTCCCCGGAAGCTTGTTTCCTTCCCAGTACAAGAATTGGCTTGGTAGTTTGGTTTGCCCTGTTCCCATCATGCACTGGGACAGGTACAGACTAATTTGCATGTAGCCAGGTTCTGAGCTGGGATGGTGCAGTGAGCTAAAAAACGGTGATGGATTAAAACCATGATCTCTTGACTTGGTAAGAGTATTCTGCATCATTCAGAAACTCTGTCCATTACCACCCCCTTTTTCCCAAATCAGGTTGTTCCAGAGTCTGGATCTCTGATCACCCAATGATCTGTATCTTTGCTCTTGTCTCATCAATTCTCATTGGTGGATCATGTGAGAGGGAACTGATTGCAAACCCTGGAAAACTTAAGAAAGTAGGGGCATATCAGCAAGGAGGCGATATAAAATTATCGCCACATTTGCGTCCGTTTTCAGACGAAAAGTGGCGATAATTTTATCGCCTTATCAGCAAGGTCACGCTATCGCGTGAATCCTTGCATTAGCTCCCTTTCCCGTAACGCCGACCTTTGCATCTCTAATGAGATGCAAAGTGGGCGTTCCGTCCCAAAATAACTCGAGAAATATCGCTAACCGACATTTCTCCAATTATCAATGGGCACGCTAACAAGCATAGCGATAAGAAAAGTAGCGCTAACCTTGGTTATCGCTACTTTCCTTACGCCTGCTTTTAGTTTGACTTAGCCATTATATCCAAAGTAAGGTGGATATCATGGCTAAGTCTGCCCTGCCCTATCAACAAGCTATCGCCAAACTTTGTGAGATTATCGCTGGATTTCCAGCGATAATCTCACATTTGGCAGTTAGCGCTTGGAATTTTATCGTTTTTGAGATAAGCGCTGCTGATAGCACGCTATCTCAGCGATACAATTCCACATTACCCGGCGATAATTATCCTAGCGCTAAGTGCGCTTAGCGATAATTATCGCCGGTCCTTGATGATATGCCCCGTAGATACTCAGATTGCCAGTGGTGATTTTCCAAGCTACTGCTTGAAATTCTAATTGTCGTAATGACACAGTGATGACGCCCATATGGTTTTAAACTAATACAGGGTTGGTTTCCACTGAACCTGACACCGTAATGCCTTCGGATGGATAGTAATACTTTGCTGCTAGAATAGACATAAGCCCATAATGTCTTCTGTGTCTGAAGATAAGTTTGCTCAAGCTAGGGCAATATTTAACATTTCACAGGACAACCCCCCACCCCAGCCCTGTCTACTTGCATGTACCTATGAGTGTTACACTTGTCACAAGGAGGCAAAACATTTCAAAAGGAACAATGAGACATGTCAGTTACTTTTCCAACGTTCCCAATTGAATAATATTTGAAAGAAGCAAATATGGGGCTGAAGAGTCTCTGGGCCTCAGGGTCAGCAAGTTGAAAGCAGCTACATTTTAGAAAAGCTGTAAGCAATACTTTTTTTTTTTTTTTTTTTTTTTTTTTTAGTTTTCAAAAACCTTTATTAAGTCGGAAATAAGCAGTACACAGCTCCTGTGCCTACAACCAGCAACTGGCCGGCAGCGTAATATACGAATTGAATGATGGTTAAGTACATAGCTGTCCGCCTACAACCCCTTCAGGGGCCGGCAGCGTTACAGGGAGCAGTAATGCCACAGTATGATGTTCAGTAGAGCTGCAACATACTTTACGTCACGCGATTTGTATGTATCATTAAACCTAATAAACCATTACAATTTGTGCATAGGTAGAAACTATATAGTGTAGTGACTGCACGAGTCACACCTAAGGCATACAGTGGATCATGGTCACAGTGGCACCTGTTTCGTGGTCTATGGTGACATTCGGGATGGCTACAGCCTCATCATCTTTCAGTACCCCGGAAGAGGGCATGCCAGTCCCCAGAGGGATCAGCAGTTAGCAACGGGTGTTTCGACCTGCCGATCAAGAGTGAGATCTAGGACCTCCCCCATCCAACAGAGTTTCCACCCCCCACCCCTCAAATGGAGTGACCCAGTGGATTCAGTGGTATAGTATTCGGGCAATCGGTAAGTGGGGGTGTGCTATGTCAGCGGGTGTGATAATAGATATGTCGTAAGGGGACTCCAAATATCCACCGGTCTGGACGCTGTGGGTAGCAGCTCAGCATAGCAGAGCAGCGTATCTTGGCAATGTACCATGTTGTCGATCCAGTCTTTGTATTTAGGAGCCCTGCCCCTGCCCCATCTGCAGGCGATTAGCCTCTTCGCCAGGAGGAGAGCAATGGTGGCAAACCGACGAACTGGTTTCTTAATGGTTTTCGTGTACCCCAGAAGTGCCTGCATCGGAGATGGTGTAAGTGAGACTCCTATCATTTCCGAAATGCCGGAATATATTTGTTGCCAATAGTCGGCTATTTCTCCGCAGCCCCAAGCCATGTGTAAAAAATCTGCCGCTGGTGTGCGGCAGCGCCAGCATAGATCGTCCCCTCGGAGGCCCACCCTACACATGTGAACTGGAGTACAGCAAAGACGGTGCAGGAACTTATAGTGGATAACTCTAAATCGACTATTGGAGGAGATCTGTGCGGTCTGGAGACAACAATAACTCCAAAGTTCGTCGTCTATGGGTATCCCTAAGTCAGCCTCCCACCTAGTGCGGGCCCTGCAGATTCCCGGGTCAGACACCGCGCGTATAGAGTGATATAGATTAGAAACCGCGTGTGCCGGAGTGGCAGCCTTAAGCAGCTGATGTAGAGGGTCTAAAGTGGGTGGCTCCTCCGGGAATCCCTCGGTTAGCGATCGGACCCCCCCACGCAGACGAGTATAAATAAATGTATCCATAGGCGTGGGTGTGAGATCCGCTAGCATGTGCGTTTGAGACCGAAATAGCCCGTTATGGTACAGGTCTCCCCACGTCTTGACGTTAAATTTAGCCATAAATTTCTTAAATATTTGCTCCTGCAGAATGGGGAGCCGGGGATGATGTGCCAGAGGCAACAGAGGAGAATACAGAAGTGTCATTCCGGCTTCTTTTGCGATCTTACGCCACGCGAGAGCCGAGCTGGAGACTGTGGTGTGGTGTGCAGCCCTAGTCTCCGGCACACTAAAGATGGCCCCCTCCAGTGGAATAGGGTCCACTAGCCAGTGTTCCACCGCTATATGTGGCATAAAGGGAGTGGGGTGGATCCAATGGTGAACATAATGGGCCTGAGCGCTGTAGTAATACAGTTCGAGCTCCGGTAAATCGAAGCCCCCCTGGGCGAATGGACGGGTCAAGACGTCCCAGCTCAGGCGCGGCCGCTTCCCTCCCCATACCAGTCGGATGAGCTCAGAGCGCAGAAGGCGGAAGAAGGACCTGCCTGGGTAATATGGGATGTTTAGGAAGAGGTAAAGTAGCTTGGGAAGGATCACCATTTTAATGAGAGACGCCTGCCCTGCAAAAGAAAGGGGCAACGTGATCCATCTGGTCACGCAAGTTTGGATATGTTCAAACGTGCGACCATAATTCATCCGCATCAGTTCGGTCCTATCGCGGGAGAGTAGAATGCCCAGGTATCGGACCTCATCCTCACACCATCTCAGAGGGTAATCTAGCGGAAATGGCTGGGCGGCCGCGGTGAGCGGGAATATAGTGGACTTTCCCCAATTAATGTGTATACCTGACAGGCCGGCAAAACGAATGAATTCCCTCAGGATAGGGTTAAGATTAGCAGCAGGGTCGCGGATGTATAACGTGATGTCGTCCGCATACAATGATATGAGCACTTCCCTTTGAAGACAGCGCAGAGCCCTTTCCCGGTGATGCTGTCGAAGACGAGCGGCAAGCAGTTCCATCGCTATGGCGAACAGTAATGGGGATAGGGGGCACCCTTGACGGGTTCCCCGGGATACAGCAAAGGCCTCAGAAATCCGACCATTCACCCCCACCCGAGCCACTGGTCTGCGGTAAAGGACACCGATCCATTGCGTAAAGCCTATCGGCATCCCCATGTTTCTCAGGATACAGTGGAGATAGTCCCACTCTAGGGAGTCGAACGCCTTGGTGGCGTCCAGTAGGACAGCTGCCAGAGGCAATTGAGGGTCCACATTATCCACTATGGAGAAAAGGGTCCGGAGGTTGTGGGAGGTAGCTCTGCCTGGGACAAATCCCGCTTGGTCTGCCAGTACCAGGCCCCCCAGTATCAGCTGCAGGCGATTGGCCAGCACTTTGGCCAAGATTTTTGCATCACAATTGATTAGTGAAAGGGGCCTGTAAGAGTCACAGTGGTGAGGCGGTTTCCCGGGTTTTAGAAGCGAGGTGATTAGGGCTTCCTGCATAGAGGGGGGAAGTGTGCCGGATTCATGAGCCTCCATATAAACCTCCCGAAGCACCGGCGCAAGTAGATCCACATACGCCTTGTAGAAGTCCATAGGCAGGCCGTCCAGGCCAGGTGCCTTCCCGGGTTTCATCTGTCTGATAGCATCCCTGATTTCGTCTAGGCCAATGGGTTCAGCTAAGAATTCCCGGTGACGGTCCGAAAGCCAGCCCAGCGTCAGCTCCTTCAAGTAGTCGTCCATGTCTAGTGCACCCACCCTGGTAGTTGCGTAAAGAGCCGAATAATGGGCAGTGAAGGCAGCCAGAAGCGAGTCCGAGTCTCGCAGAAGTATCCCGTCTTCTCTCTCCAGTTCCAAAACGAAATTTGAGCCCCGTGGGGGCCGAACCATTCCCGCCAGGAATTTCCCGGGCCGCTCGCCCTCACCATAAGCCCTCGCCCTAAAATATTTACCCCGGAATTTGACCTCTCTCTCGGCGGTAGAGGTGTATTCCGATAGGGCCTTTCTGTATTGTGCCTGTGTATCCGAGTCGGTGGCATAGTCCGGTCGGGTTTCTAGCGTGTGCAGTGTAGTTTCCAGTGTGCGCAGCGAGGCACGCAAAGTTCTCAGTACTCCTGAGCTCTTTGAGATGCAGATGCCTCGCACTGTGACCTTCAGCGCTTCCCAGAGAGTGGCAACTCGTTCCACCGAACCCTTGTTGTGAGTAAGAAAGTCGGCAAGCTCCTGACCTAGTTCAGAGCGGAACAGTTCGTCTAATAAAATGTGGGGTTGAAGTCGCCAGGAGGGTGATCTTCCCATCATATCCGGTAAGCGGAGCTCAACCAATACCGGGGAGTGGTCCGAAAATGTGCGCGCTACGTGTTGGACTGTGACTAGTGAGGGTGCCAAGCCTCTGGACACTAAAACGTAATCCAGTCTGGCCCATGTGGCATGAGCGGTATTCCAGTGTGTGCCCTCCGTCTGAGTCGGATGTAAGTGGCGCCAGGTGTCTACGATGTCCTGAGCGTCACAAATGTCCCGTAGGTACTTGTGTGTGGTGGTGTAGTGTTGGGCAGAGGGGTTGGATCTATCCAACGCGGGATTAAGCACAGCATTAAAATCTCCCCCCCAGATAAGATGTGTTGAGCCCACTTCCCTAATCTTGTTCCAAAGAGCTATGAAGCTGCTCGGGTCGTCACAGTTAGGGCCATACGAGCAGGCAAAGGTGATAGTCTCCACTCCCATCCTGCCCCAAGCCATGCAATACCTTCCCTCCCGGTCTACGGCGTCACCAATGGGAACAAACGGGACGCCTCTTTTTATCAGGATTGCAGTACCTCTCGCATAGGACGAATAGGAAGCAAAGACAGAGTGCGCTGCCCATCGGGAGGCAAAGGAACCCCCACGTCGGGGATCAATATGAGTTTCCTGTAAGAATGCGACCTGGGCCCCCAATCTGTCGAGGGCTCCCAGTATTTGTCTCTTCTTTCTTGGGTCTCCCAACCCTCTTACATTCCAGGTGATAACGGAGAGCAGCCCACCCCTAGCGATGTCAAGGTTCACCCCGTGACTCATATCTGCCGATGGGTGAAGAACAAGTCATGGGACGTGCTGTATCGTTCCCTCTTTGGTGCCACTGTGCCGTTAAGGTGTCGGATGTTGTATCAACTCTATGCCAAGTACCAATATCAGTTTGTACTGTAAACCAAACAAGAACAACCCCTTGAAATCCTCCCCGCCCTCCCACTCCGACAACCCCAACCCGTCGGGCATCTTCCCCACCTCACTTAATCCCACAACTTCGAATCATATCCTACTGGGGAATACCCAATTGGGGGACACAAGGGCTCCGGACCTGCCTCCAACTCCCCTCGATATTGCACCCGCTGTCCGCTAGCGACAATAGCCTGCGGAAAACACGGGAGGGGGAGGTGGGTGCCAGAGCGAGAAATAGGTCTAGTGCACATCCAAGAATCTAGGAGATAATTAAGGCACAACTGTTTGTAGCCTACCAAGTCCAGGCTAGAGCAGAAACTAGCCATTATGTCGAGCGCCCGGGCCTAAACCCCAGGCGGGAGCAGAGCACATTTTCATCAGTACGAGGATCCAATACAGGAGATGCGAAGATGCGATCAGTCAAGAGCAGAAGTGGGCGAGCGGGAGCCAGCCTCCCCTGACGAGGACTCAGCAGCACCGCGGGCCTGCCTGTGGTCCTTTAGGAAGAGTTCCACCTGAGAGGGGTCCTGAAAAATGTGGGGCTTGCCTTGATGAAACACCCTAAGCCGGGCCGGGTACAGCATGGAGTATTGGATTTCGCTTTGCATAAGTCGTTTTTTAACCGGTCCAAATTTACGGCGCGCCTCCTGCACCGATTGCGTGAAATCTGGAAAGAAGGAGAGGGTGGCGTTTTCGAACCGGACTGGCTGCCTCTCCCGGGCGAGGCGAAGCAGGGTATCGCGGTCTCTATAGTTCAGGAATCTAATAAGTACAGGCCGTGGGGGGGCTCCCGGCACCGGACGAGGCCCCAAGGTGCGATGAGCCCGCTCCACCACCAGCTGTGGCGAGAAGGCATCAGCGCCAAACAAGTCAGCGAGTAGTTTTTCAATGAAGAGCTCCATTTTGCCTACGGCGGTGGATTCTGCCAATCCAAGAAGGCGTACATTATTGCGGCGTGATCTCGCTTCTAAGTCCTCGTTCTTGTCGGCGATCACCTTAAGCAGTCTCTCCATCTGCGATACTTTGGCCCCAGTGGACGTTGCCCCATCCTCCAGACCTGAGATTCGCTGTTCAGACTCCTTGACCCGCTCCTCTTGCTGATCAAGTCTGTGCACCACCGAGTCGAGGCGACGAGACATGACGTCAATCTTGGAGTCTATGGAGGTGAGGCTTGTTTGCATGTTGAGGAGAAGCGCCTTCCAGTCCACTTCATCAGTATCCCCACCATCAGTATCGCCGTCTCCCGGCGGCGGGGCACGTGATTTTTTCTTTGGGGTGTCAAATGGGAGCCGGGACTGCTTAGTGTCCGACTTCCCCATTGTGAGAGGCTAGTAAGTCTGACGTGCCCTGTAGGTGCGCCTGTATGAGAGCCCTTCTCCGGAGTCCCCGCGACCCCTCCGTGGAGATCGATGGGATGCAGCGGGCACCCCGGTGCCGCTCGATGTCAGCGGATGTATGGGTTAGGGATTGGCATGAGGGGTAGGGGTCCCCCCGTCCACGGCCTCCACTGTAGAGTTCTGTGTCGAGGTGAGAGCCTTGTGCTCCACTGCAAGCCCTCTAGTCCCACTTCGTAGAGGTCCCAACTATTCAAGGGGGGCGACACAATCTGGTGCAGCAGATGAGAGCAGCTTGGGTTAGGGTCACAGTCCCTCAAGCATTTTAGTCTCTTGGTGCGGCGAGGAAGCGGGCCAGCAGCGTCACTCTTCGTGGGCCCCGCCGAGCACCAGGGGGCCCAGCCGGTGTCAAGAAGTAGCGCACCCTCAGTGGGGTCCACTCCGGGCCCGGCGTGGCTCCGTCCAGGCAGCAAGCAGCTCTCCGCTGGGGATCGGGGGGCGAAGGGGGGAGACTAGGAGGGGGGGGCCTTCCGGCGGCTAGGATCCCAGCCCGCTCGGTGTTTCAGGGTGATATTCGTGCCGGAGTTGCAGCACCCCCCCCGCTCCAAAGCAAACCTGCCCCTGTACGCCGGGGCCATAGGTAGCTCCACCCCAACGACTCCCCAGCCCCCCTTCACCTTACCGGCACTCCGGGAGGGCAACCGTCTCGAGCCGCGATCTCCTTTCGTCCCGTTCCGCAGTCACAGCGTCCCGCGGCCTTCCGCCCACGTGTGAGCCGCGGCCTCGCGTACACACCTCCGCCAGCCGCCTCACGTCACAGGCTCCGCAGTCGGTACCGCTGAAAGTTGCGGCGGCTGTTGCTCCGTGTGTGCCCGGCAGAATGGCCCAGAACTCGCCACAGGCGCGTCGTCGCCCCAGCTCAACACTCGGCGCTGATTAGATTTTGATTCCGAGGGTGCAGGATGGGCTGATGAATTGATAAACTCGCCCGGCGGGCGGGAGCCTCACGGGTGTGCGGCCATGACAGTCCGGCGCCCTCTAGCGCCCCAGCTGTAAGCAATACTTATATGACTTAAATAGACTTGTCCCTCAAATAAGCCGCGAGGTGAGTGGGAACATATACACTCATGGTAAGGACATTATGCATAAGTGGGAAGAAGTGTTATCAGGGTTCACAACTGGAACATCGCCGTGGCAGTGAATTCAGTCCCTAGTCAATCCTAAACCTAGGTTCTTTACTGGAGTTACTAGTCAAGGTTGGTGCCCAAATCTGCTTGGCTAAATGTTATTGAAACACAGGTGTGTATGATCAGAGACAGAAGCAAAATATTGATGTTGCTACCCTTCACCTGTGTGTGATTGGTGCCCATTAGGGCATTTGTTGCCGAGGGGTATGCCTAATGGGTAGGTGGCCATTGTTAGAAATTTACTCCGCTCCCACACCGGTAAGGGTTGGTGGTAATGGGGTACTTCCCAGACATACAGTGGTAGCTTGGCTCGAGTGGTCAGGAATCAGGCTCCGTGCTAAGCATACGACATACCCATACAATAACCATGCGTGCATCCGTTCCAAAAACGACTCTACACCGTAAAAATTATGAAAATATCTTTCTTTATCTTCTTTTTCTCTTAGTTGCTGATTAGATAAATAAATAACAATCACAATATACAAACTTTTTAAATAGTGCAGGTCAAATAAATACTGTGGACCAATAAATACAGTGAAGCAATAAATAGGTTAAATACAATAAATACAGTGCCCCTAATAAATAATTAAAAGCTGACAGTGACACTCATAGAATCAGATCACATTTGTATTCCTAAGGGCTGATTTGGCCCAGGCACAGCTTGTGGGGATGTGGAAGGCTTGAGGGTGTCTACTCCCTGGCTTGGACAAGGCTGAGGTCTAAACTGAGGTAGATCAAGGGGGGAATACCAGAGACCTGGCTCTCTCACTCCACACAACCCCTCTAGATTAGTCCCAGCTCACCCCTGGCACAGTCCAGCTGGTTCCAGCACCTCTCTAACCCCTAGAGTAGTCTCTTAGGATTCCACAGGGCCTTTGGCGCCCTCTATTCCACTTACTGCCCTTTTTCTGATGTTCCGACGCCGCTGGAGTCGTGTCGACGCCGTGAGGCGGATCCGGTTCGACGTCGGCGGCCTCGGCACAATGTCAGTTCCTGACGGCGCCGGTAGGCGGCTCCGGTTCGATGTCGGCGGCCTCGGCTCGATCTCGACCTCCGATTTGATTGCGTCGGGCAATCTTTACTCGATGTCGACTTCGGGCGGCTCCGGTCCGATGGCGACCTCAGCTTCGATGACGTCGGCCGGCCTTGGCTCGATGTCGACTTCCGGCGACTCCGGAGTGCGATCCTCACTCCCGACCTCCGGTGCTCCTTTCCTCAGGTTTCCGGCGACTCCGGAGTGCGACCTCCACTCCCGACCTCCGGCACGATTCTCTCAGGTTCCGGCGACTCCGGAGTGCGATCCTCACTCCCGACCTCCGGTACACTTCACCTCGGTCTCCGGCGACTCCGGAGGGTGGACTTCACTCCCCCGTCGACACCACTCACTCGACCTTGGGTGACTTCCTCCTCGACCTCTGGTACACCTCACATCCTCCGTCGGCGCCCTCTCACGATCTCTGGCGGCTCTGGGTACGACGTCTGCTTTTCCAGTCAGCGCCGCTTCTCCACCTCAGGCTCCAGGTCTCCAGGCTACTCGACGTCCGGCTCCAGGGAAACCAGTATCCAGGTCAGGATCTTGCTTTCTTGACTTCTAAGGCCTGTTCCTGCTGTCCAGGTCCTTAGGATGGTTTTTATTACTTCTTCCCACACAGGGCTCCAGGCTGGGCTCAGTCAGTAGGGACTAGTATCAAGGGTGGGTTTATGGACCCCACTCCAGGCACAAGTTTCCACCCCTGCTGCCTCACTCCTTCCTCCTTCAGGTTTCTGCTGCTCTCTCTTCACCAGTCAGGTGCCAACTGCCAGCTCCAACTGCCAACTCTCTGTCTTAGCTTCCCAACATTCTAAACCGCCTCCAACTGTCACAGGGTTCCAGAATGTTGCAGAAGGTTCTAGTAGGTTCCAGTGGGTGCTGGTGATGTCACAGGTGGCCACCATTTTGTGCTCCAGGCCCTCAGACAGAAGTTTCAGGGGTAGATAAAATGGCTCCCTGAATCTGCAGCAACACGAAAAAGTCTGGTGGTTCCCAAAAAGGAAAAATTCAAACAGGGTTTGAGGCAAAAGTGGGACAAAATAAATAATGATGAGGAGGGACCACCCAAAGGGCGGACAGGTCTAACACGCGTCCCCCCCAGCTGAAAGTGGGGAGAGCTACCCAACCCCTTGGGAGTTCTCATCACTAAGGCGGAAATACCTTGAGAGACCGTCTGCATTGGCGTTGTCCACTCCAGGCCGATGTTCCACCTGAAAGTCCATTCCCTGTAGGGAAATAGACCACCTCAACAACTTGGGATTCTCCCCCTTCATTTGCATCAGCCAACGAAGGGGTCTGTGGTCGGTCTGAACCAGGAACTGCGAGCCAAACAGGTATGGCCGCAACTTCTTCAGAGCCCATACCACTGCAAAGGCTTCACGCTCTATTGCACTCCACTTCTGTTCCCTGGGAAGTAGTCTCCGGGATAGGAAGACCACGGGTTGATCCAGACCCTCTTCGTTGAGTTGCGATAACACTGCCCCAATGCCATGTTCTGATGCATCTGTCTGGACAATGAACTCCTTGGAAAAGTCTGGGGCCCTTAAGACCGGGGCCTCGCACATGGCTTTCTTCAATCTCACAAAGGCTTGCTGACAAGCCTCCGTCCAGACTACCCGTCGAGGTTGTTTCTTGGACGTGAGCTCCGTGAGGGGGGCTACGATGGTACCGTACCCCTTCACGAAGCGGTGGTAGTATCCCGTGAGGCCCAAAAATGCTCGGACCTCAGTCTGTGTCTTGGGGGGTTCCCAGGCCATGATGGCCTCGATCTTCGCCTGGAGGGGTTGCACCGCTCCCCTACCCACCAAGTGTCCAAGGTACACTACCGACCCCTGCCCGATCTGGCACTTGCTGGCCTTGATCGTCAATCCAGCTTGTCTCAGGGCCTGGAGAACAGCTTGCAGGTGACGCAAGTGATCCTCCCAGCTGTTACTGAAGACGGCTATGTCATCCAGATAAGCAGCAGAGAAACTCTCCATTCCGGTGAGGATCTGGTTTACCAGGCGCTGAAACATGGCAGGTGCGTTCTTGAGCCCAAAGGGCATCACACAGAACTGGTAGTGGCCATTGGGCGTGGAGAAGGCTGACCTTTCCCTTGCTCCATCAGTCAAAGAGATCTGCCAGTACCCTGAAGTAAGGTCAAAGGTACTTAGATATTGGGCAGCTCCCAGCCGGTCAATCAATTCATCCGCCCTAGGGATCGGATGAGCATCAGTTTTGGTCACTGAATTCAGTCCCCGATAGTCCACACAGAACCTCAGTT
Source organism: Triturus cristatus (assembly GCF_964204655.1). Classification (NCBI taxonomy): domain Eukaryota; kingdom Metazoa; phylum Chordata; class Amphibia; order Caudata; family Salamandridae; genus Triturus; species Triturus cristatus. The sequence continues at coordinate 1,472,074,865 of NC_140591.1, read as the reverse complement.
CTGGTTGGGCACCCGGTGGTGCAGCTTTTGGTACTAACACCACCGGACTGGACCAGGGGCTGCTAGAAGGTTCGATCACTCCTAGCTCCAGCATCTTAGTGACTTCACTATGAATGCTGGCCTTCACCTTGTCTGACATCCGGTAGATCTTGGACTTCACAGGTGGGCTGTCTCCTGTGTCCACATCATGGACGCACAGGTGAGTCCTACCCGGGACAAGGGAGAACAACGAGGAGTACTGCCCCAGGACCTGGCGACAGTCCTCCTGCTGTTCAGGAGTTAGAGATGGGGAGAGAATCACTCCCTCCACCGACCCATCCTTCTCTTGAGACGCAAACAGATCAGGGAGAGGCTCGCTTTCCACGTCCTCTCCTCCGTCAGTCACCATCATCAAGATGACTTCGGGCCTCTCGTGGTGGGGTTTGAGGTGGTTGGCATGCAGCACCCGCAGGGGCTGACGAGGGGTCTTCAGGTCCACCAAGTAGGTAGCCTTACCCTTCTTCTCCAACACCTCAAAGGGTCCTGACCAGCGATCCTGGAGGGCACTAAGCTCTCCTGGTTCGATCACCCACACCTTCTGGCCAGGCTCCAACTCCACCGGGTGAGCGTTGTGGTCATACCACGCCTTCATTACTGCTTGGCTGGCTTCCAAGTTGTCAGAAGCTTGCTTCCACAACTTAGCCATTTGGCTCCGGAAGGCCAGCATGTAGCTCACCACATCCTGGGGAAGCTTTCTGGGAGTTCTTTCCCATCCGTCTCTCACCAGGTTGAGAGGTCCACGTACAGGGTGCCCATACAGAAGCTCGAAGGGGCTGAAGCCCACTCCCTTCTGTGGCACTTCCCTGTAGGAAAAGAGTAAACAGGGGAGGAGGACGTCCCATTTCCTCCGCAGGCTTTCAGGCAGACTTCTGATCATGCCCTTCAAGGTTTTGTTAAACCTCTCCACCAGACCATTTGTCTGGGGGTGGTAAGGAGTGGTGAACCGGTATGTCACTCCACACTCCTTCCACATTGCCCGCATATACGCTGACATGAAGTTGGTCCCCCTGTCGGACACAACTTCCTTGGGAAAACCCACTCGGGTAAAGATTCCCATCAGGGCCCTAGCCACAACAGGTGCTGTTATGGTCCTCAGAGGTATTGCCTCTGGGTACCGTGTGGCATGATCCACCAGAACCAGGATAAACCTGTGACCAGCTGTAGTTGGCGGATCTAATGGACCCACAATGTCGATGCCCACCCTTTCAAAGGGGGTGCTAACGACAGGAAGTGGTTCCAGGGGAGCTTTCAGCTTCACCCCTGTTTTCCCACTGGCTTGGCAAGACACACATGTCCGGCAGTAGGTATCGGACGACACTTTCATCTGAGGCCAATAAAAGTGTGGGACAAGACGGGCGAAGGTCTTGTCTTGCCCCAGGTGTCCTGCCAATGGTATCTCGTGAGCCAACTCCAGAAGGAAGGCTCGATAACGTTGAGGGACTACCAAGGCTCGTGACGATCCGTGTAGGGGTGCCTTGGGTTCACTGTAGAGGAGGCCATCCTCCCAGTAAACACTGTAGTTCCCTTCAACGTTCCCTGCTGCCTGGGCTTCGGCCTGTCGCCTCAGCCCCTCAAGGGTAGGGCACTCCCTCTGGCCCTGGCAGAATTCCTCCCTGGACGGGCCTCCCTCCACGTGCCACTCGGCCGGGATGGGTAGGTCCTCCAGTTTGGTAACGTCCCCCACCGCAGACTCCTGGTCCACCACCTCCGGTGGCCTATCCGTCCTACGGGGTGGGGACGCCGAGGCAGGCTCCTCCTGTCCTCGGTTCTTCCCTTGACTGGCAGCTGGCTGGGCCTTTGTTCCAGGCTCCAGCCGAAATGAACTCCCTCTTCGGGTAGTCGCGGACCTTGTGCTAACACAGGCCCAATCAGGTGTACCCAGCATCTCGGTGTGAGTCCGGTATTCCACCTCCTTCCAAGCGTTGTGCTCCATGTCATTCCCCAGCAGACAATCGACTGGCACGGCAGGGCTTACGGCAACTCGAAGTGAACCTGCAACCCCCCCCCATTCAAAGGGAACCTCGGCCACTGGATAGTGGCCTGTTCTGCCATCAGCCATCGCGGCTGGGTGGAGTACATCGGGAATTACCTGCTCTGGAGACACCAGTTGGCTACGCACCATAGTCATACTGGCTCCTGTGTCTCTCAGAGCCTCCCCTCTTTGGCCGTTGATGGTGACCCACTGCCCATACTTTGCGGTATTTGCGGGCACCTGGATCTTAGGAACCATCTCCCGTTCTCCCAGGGACACTAAAGTGACACCCGCCCACTCCCTTCCCTTAGTTAAGGGCATCTCCTCCCCGAGCACTACACTAGCTACTCCGGGGGTCTTTCCTCCAATGGGAGGGGGTGGTCGTTTCAGGCACTTCGGATCTCCTTTATAGTGTCCAACGCCACCGCACTCGTAGCAATGGACAACCCTTGGCTGCTGACTCTGGCCAGGATTAGGGTTTCTGGGTGGGTTAGCCCGAGGGGTGAATCCTGTTCCCTTTCCTTGGAAATTATTTTGGGGGCCTTTGGAGAACTCCTTTTTCTTTTCCCCTCCCTCTTTCTTCTGGGGGGCGCCCTGTCCGGCCTTTTGAGTTTCCCCTCCAGTCCCCCTTGTGGACACCCGGGTACTAGCCCAAATGTCCGCCTCCTCAGCAAGCTTCCGGGGACTGGTCAGCTTGCTATCCACCAGGTGTTGCCGCAGTTCAGGGAAACATTTCTCGAGCAGGTGTTCCTTCAGTACTAGGTCAAACAACCCCTCGTAGTTCCTCACTTCACTGCCCTGAATCCAACCTTCCAGTGCCTTCTTTGCATAGTCCAGGAAGTCCACCCAATTCTGTGTGCCCAGTTTGTGACTACCCCTGAACTTCTGTCTGTACTTTTCGGGTGTTAGTCCAAACTTCCTTATGAGCGCCAGTTTCATGGTGGGGTAGTGGGTCTGCTCATCCTCTTCGAGGGCCAACAAAGTATCCCTACCAGCTGGAGGCATGTACTTGTACAATCCCCCTCCCCAGTACTTCTCTGGAACCCCATGGGCCCTCAACGAGACCTCATAGGCCGCTAGCCACTTGGCGATATCGTCGCCCACTCCATAGCTAGCTACTATGTCCTTTGGCAGGTATGGTTTAGGTTCCCTGGTGATCTCTTGGGTTTGGCTGCCACCATTAGGAACAGGTTGTGCCCCGATTCTCAGGATCTGAAGATCTATTTCTTTCAGTCGTAATTCATGGGCCATCCTCTGCTCCTCCTTCTCCTTCTCCAGCCTTGCTAAGTCCCATGTGAGCTGTCTTTTCTCCCTCCGGTCTGTTAACTCCACTTCAGACAAGCCACCGCTAGAGGCACTGCTGCCCTTCCTAGAAATGGTTCTGGGCCCTGCTGACAGGTTCCCTACCTCAGGTTGGTACAAACCAGCTCCCTCACTGTCGGGCTCTCTATCCCTGTCCTCCTCCTCAGCCTTGCTTTCTCGGCGTGCCTCCCCCCAAGCCCTTAAGCTGGTTTGGAGTGCACCCTTCTTTGCTCCTGGGGGACGATACACCCCCTCCCGCTGGCAAAACTCCCTGAGTTGGGCCACAGTGTACGTTTCTAAATTCTCCAGTACAAACTCCATCTTGCCCACTCAGGTCAGAGGACAGTTATTTGCAGTAACAATGCAGGGGGGTACCTTGAATAATACCTCCTCCCACCACCAGAGTAAATTTGGAAAAAAACAAAAACCCACAATTAGGAAGGCCGCTTTGAGAAAACTCCCGGTGTAGGCCTATGGACTACCCACAGTTATTGTTGAGTATACGTAGGCACAGCTCTATCCCACCACTGAACACCAATTATGTTAGAAATTTACTCCGCTCCCACACCGGTAAGGGTTGGTGGTAACGGGGTACTTCCCAGACATACAGTGGTAGCTTGGCTCGAGTGGTCAGGAATCAGGCTCCGTGCTAAGCATACGACATACCCATACAATAACCATGCGTGCATCCGTTCCAAAAACGACTCTACACCGTAAAAATTATGAAAATATCTTTCTTTATCTTCTTTTTCTCTTAGTTGCTGATTAGATAAATAAATAACAATCACAATATACAAACTTTTTAAATAGTGCAGGTCAAATAAATACTGTGGACCAATAAATACAGTGAAGCAATAAATAGGTTAAATACAATAAATACAGTGCCCCTAATAAATAATTAAAAGCTGACAGTGACACTCATAGAATCAGATCACATTTGTATTCCTAAGGGCTGATTTGGCCCAGGCACAGCTTGTGGGGATGTGGAAGGCTTGAGGGTGTCTACTCCCTGGCTTGGACAAGGCTGAGGCCTAAACTGAGGTAGATCAAGGGGGGAATACCAGAGACCTGGCTCTCTCACTCCACACAACCCCTCTAGATTAGTCCCAGCTCACCCCTGGCACAGTCCAGCTGGTTCCAGCACCTCTCTAACCCCTAGAGTAGTCTCTTAGGATTCCACAGGGCCTTTGGCGCCCTCTATTCCACTTACTGCCCTTTTTCTGATGTTCCGACGCCGCTGGAGTCGTGTCGACGCCGTGAGGCGGATCCGGTTCGACGTCGGCGGCCTCGGCACAATGTCAGTTCCTGACGGCGCCGGTAGGCGGCTCCGGTTCGATGTCGGCGGCCTCGGCTCGATCTCGACCTCCGATTTGATTGCGTCGGGCAGTCTTTACTCGATGTCGACTTCGGGCGGCTCCGGTCCGATGGCGACCTCAGCTTCGATGACGTCGGCCGGCCTTGGCTCGATGTCGACTTCCGGCGACTCCGGAGTGCGATCCTCACTCCCGACCTCCGGTGCTCCTTTCCTCAGGTTTCCGGCGACTCCGGAGTGCGACCTCCACTCCCGACCTCCGGCACGATTCTCTCAGGTTCCGGCGACTCCGGAGTGCGATCCTCACTCCCGACCTCCGGTACACTTCACCTCGGTCTCCGGCGACTCCGGAGGGTGGACTTCACTCCCCCGTCGACACCACTCACTCGACCTTTGGTGACTTCCTCCTCGACCTCTGGTACACCTCACGTCCTCCGTCGGCGCCCTCTCACGATCTCTGGCGGCTCTGGGTACGACGTCTGCTTTTCCAGTCAGCGCCGCTTCTCCACCTCAGGCTCCAGGTCTCCAGGCTACTCGACGTCCGGCTCCAGGGAAACCAGTATCCAGGTCAGGATCTTGCTTTCTTGACTTCTAAGGCCTGTTCCTGCTGTCCAGGTCCTTCGGATGGTTTTTCTTACTTCTTCCCACACAGGGCTCCAGGCTGGGCTCAGTCAGTAGGGACTAGTATCAAGGGTGGGTTTATGGACCCCACTCCAGGCACAAGTTTCCACCCCTGCTGCCTCACTCCTTCCTCCTTCAGGTTTCTGCTGCTCTCTCTTCACCAGTCAGGTGCCAACTGCCAGCTCCAACTGCCAACTCTCTGTCTTAGCTTCCCAACATTCTAAACCGCCTCCAACTGTCACAGGGTTCCAGAATGTTGCAGAAGGTTCTAGTAGGTTCCAGTGGGTGCTGGTGATGTCACAGGTGGCCACCATTTTGTGCTCCAGGCCCTCAGACAGAAGTTTCAGGGGTAGATAAAATGGCTCCCTGAATCTGCAGCAACACGAAAAAGTCTGGTGGTTCCCAAAAAGGAAAAATTCAAACAGGGTTTGAGGCAAAAGTGGGACAAAATAAATAATGATGAGGAGGGACCACCGAAAGGGCTGACAGGTCTAACAGCCATCATTGGAGTTAGTTCTAGACCTATGTTGAGGAGCATCTTGGTGTAATCTTCGTACGCAAAGTAGCCATTATACTGAATGACATATGATGATCTAAGCCACAGACAGAAATTAGATTCACAGTGCAGGAAGTTGAGACAACAACAGCTGTTGGTCAGTGATGCTGAAAGTCCAAGAGGACCAGAGGAGTTACCCTGCCACACCATCAGAATGAAGTTTCAAGTCATCTAAATGGGCCACTGACTCTATTCCCAACCCACAGGGGATGAATCCTTGTGCCTGGCAGGGTTATACTCTCAGGTATTTCAGATTTAAGGGGCTTTTGTGAATTAGGAAGAAGGGGGCATATTAACAATCCAGGCGATAAAATTATTGCCGCTTTAGCGGCAGAAAACTGCCGCTAAAACGGCGATAATGGGCTTGATAATATGCTCTATGGAATTCCTATTGAAGCCCATGTTAGATGCCCTTCACATCTAACATGGGCTTCAATTGGATTTCCATAGAGCATATTATCAAGCCCATTATCGCCGTTTTAGTGGCAGTTTTCTGCCGCTAAAGCGGCGATAATTTTATCGCCTGGCTTGTTAATATGCCCCATAGCTTGCTAGAACAGTGATGTCCAAAGAGCACTCTTAATAACAGGAAACCACCGCGTCTCTAGAGTAAAAATGTAGCCTGGCATAGGGAGGCCTTAGATAACCACAGGAGGTCAGTGCTGATCAAAGGGAGCAATGGTTTTATGTATTTGCCTGAACCCGCGATGCCAGGGCTTCCTAAGCTTTCTAGAACCACGACCTAATTGTAAGAACGAGAAACTTTTGTGACCCACATAGTTTTAATGGACATGAGGTGGGCAATTTTTTTATATAGTTAAAGCATCCTATGGTAGCGCACTGTCATTTACAGACAACACATTTTCCATTGAAATGGCCATTAAATTCCATCAGACGTATAGATTTACTGATCAAACTACATTGCACACAAATCATAATGTGTGGAAATTGTGTTTCAATGAATATTTATCATTTGTCCTTCACCAAGTAAAGTGTCTTGATTCGTCTTGATCCTGTTAATCACTGTGTCCATTACACTTTAGAATTACAAAAAAACGCTTCATTTTTGCTTTCCTAACTGTTGAATGTGTCCAGTTCATTTACAGGTTTTTATATTTTGTTGTGTGTTACAAAAAAATGACATCCTACTGCCATTTCTTTCAACTCCCTGTACCCACCAAGATTGTCACATAATTCATTTTACTTATCTTTCTCTGCAAAGTGAGAGGAGTTTGTAAACATCTATCCCCATGTTCAAACAATAAGCAGCAATTTGTCAGAAGGCATAGCCTGACTATTGGTCTCTGTCTTTGAAGAGTAGCAAATGTGACACGATAAATGCAAAATGTAAAGGCATCTTCATTTATTGCTTGGACTTTCGAGACAATAGTGTTTCGACCCACCAGTTGGCCACGACCCCCAGTTCATGAAAAAACTGCAGGCATTTTTACTCAAGAAAAGAGGAACTATCTCAACATTAACATCACTGAAGAGCCAGAATATATCAATCCGGCCTCCAAGATTGGTATAATAGGAGTGGGAAATAATCCAGTCAACTGGAAATGGCAAGCTCATTTCTGCCTTCCAAAATCGGCATGCCACCCTGCTGACGTCAGAAAACTTCACTCATTGGCCTATATGAACAGACAATGGCTTATAAAAGACTTAAGTATAGCATGTTTGAAAATTATGAAATAGCCTTTGCTCTCATCTCTGAACAGGAACTGGTGATCTCCAGTTCAAGCAACTCCTGAAACTTGCACTTAAATACATCAAAAATGCACCTTGGGAGGCTGGGATGCAAATGGCAGGTCAAAGACCACAGAACCTACCTCTAATTCCCATGTTGCTCTGATCGAAAGCTGACCAGAGCTGCCGACTTTAGAGCTGGGGGACCAGGTTCGAGTCTCGGTGTCAGCCGAACTTCCTGTGATTCTGGGCAAAACACTTAGGGCCTCATTTACGAGAAGTGGCGCATCGCTGCGTGAAAGCAGCGATGCGCCACTTCTCAGTGCACCCTCCTTGCGACACCAATGATGCGTCATATTTTCAATATGACGCATCATGTCGCAAGGAAGGACAGATACATCAGTATAACTGACGTATCTGTCAGTGCAAAAAGTGGCGCATTGTTGGAATTGTGTCGGAAGCCTGACGCAACTCCAGCAATGTTCCTTTCACATGGGGCAAGCCCCATGTGAAAGGGCCTGCCTTACCCTTACGCCTGCCATGAGGCAGGCGTAAGGTTTTGACATATTGGCGTCCTAGAAGTGGCGCAGGAAATTTCATAGATTTCGCTGTGCCACTCCTACGACCCTTTCTTGCGGGGGTACACCCACCCTGCATACATTATACCTGGCGCAGGTATAATGTAGCGCAGGGGTTTACGAAGTGACGCATCTACCTAGATGCGTCACTTCGTAAATATGGTGCAACATGGCGCATGTTTTACGCCGCTGGTGTGTCACAAAAAGGGACGCGCCGAGTGCGCAAAAGTGACGTAGGGGCTCATAAATGAGCCCCTCAGGGGCTTATTTACAAGCCCCTGTGCCACCGGTGCGTCACTTTTAATATGGAAAAAGGTGACGCACTGGTGGCGCAAGGGGCTTGTAAATAAGCCCCTTAATCTCCCATGCCTACCGAAAAATGAATGTGTCCTTTTTTAATACAACTGGTGCTCATGTAAAGCGCTCCAATACCTTGGGGTCAAGTTCACGCTAAATAAAACTGCAAAAAACAAATTGTATAGAGGGAACAGCTAATTGCATTTTAAAGGTACGGAGACAGTAAATAAATGCAATGCGGGTAAAAAAAAGAGAGGGCAGGGGAATACGTGCACATTTGTGGGTGTGGCTCCAAATTGTCAATAAGTTATTTTGCCTGCAGGAACAGGTGATTTATGTGCAGATTTTCAAGCTCCTGTTATGAAGGAGGAGCAAACCTTCAGCTGAAAGGCAGGTCTTGCATGCATCTTGGGAGCAAGAAAGGGCCGGAGATCACCATTTACGTGTGTCCCAGGTGCCAGTGTTGTGTGGGCGAGGAAGAGGCGGAAGGCTGAATAATACTCAGGGGTCTGAGTCTTCAAATCATCATTTACAAGTGGTATAACCTCGCACTTTATGCTATGTCATCGAATGGAAATACCTGTACACACTTGGGTGCAGCTCTTAATTATTAAACAATGTAACAAGTGCAGGGGCTCATGGTTTTTCTTAAGATCACCATACTCCCGAATGCCATGGTTGCCCAGTCCCGGGGCCATCTAGTTTTGAGTCCACCTCATGCCTCTTTCCTCCACCACCTTCCACCTCCTGCTGCTTTATCTCACTCTTGCAGGTTCTTGTTCATCCCTACTTCCTTCTTTTGTCACTATTAACATATCTTTCTCTTTTACTTCTTTCTTCTTTTTATGCTTTTTTGTCTCTTGATCTTGATCAAAGCCTAGCCTGGTCCACATAAATGAGTGACGATGCCCCCCAGTGACAACCACTGGCACAAACTAGGCTCTGCAGGAGGGTCTTTCCCAAACCTCCCAGCCTGCAAATAAACAGGTGAAGAGGGCTGATTGAATACATAAAAAAGCATAGTAATAGCACCAACTCCAAGATCACTAGAACACTGATGATACAAGGAATGAACACAGACGCCCTTGAGGGAAGAAGAGGACTCTTATGGTCAGTATCCTGGAGACCAAAGACCGGGAGCTGGGCACTATTCACGCCCGCAACCAGGTCTATCACTGACAGCTACGGCAGGCAGGGAGCGGAGTAGTATAGATGGATTCACATAATTGATTGTCCTTGGTGGAAAAGCAGCAGTAGAACCTTTGCGTACAGTACATAAATGGAATGTACTCGGACAACGGGGAATGTAAATGCTACTTAGTCGTTAGAGACTTGTGTAGAGCCATAGCGGCCAGACAGCACAGCTGGGTATTCTTGGATGCTTAAACCTGGATATCTTCACGGGTGATTAGCCGCTCTTTACAAGTCATGATTGATTGATTTATTGATTGATTGATAAACGTAACCGCTCTGGTTGTCCTCCATCACCAGAATGTAGAGGTTGCAGCAGTGTTTACTTGTTGGTTCCTAGTACTTCAAGACTGGTTCCGACAAGCCAGGACCACTTAAGCATACCTCAGCGGGGTAGCAGAAGGTGCTCCTTGAGTTCCGAAGTACTCCCATTCTGGTACAGTGCGGGGAGCAGGATTTTCTGCCTGAAGAACCTTTCAGCTTCTAGGCATTTCCAGTCTCAGAATGCATCTTGACAGCTGGATACAAGACAACAATATAAAATAGATGTATCTGGGCTTAGGAGGGAGTCAGGAGGCTATCTTCCCTCGTCCTGGTACCAAGTGCTTTCCAACCAAGTTTTAGCCAAAGAACAGAGTAACTCTCAGTAGGTGAAGCAAATATCTTTCTCTTCTCTCTCATTCTGACTTGCACTTAAAGGTGTGTGGATCCAGTTGGGGGGGGCGGGGGCGTTATTATAAAAAAAAAAACAGCTAGGATGATCCCAAAGGGAAGGCCTGTAACAATTTCCGGTTGTTCCTAATGTTTCCAATTCTAAGTATAAGTTAGAACTGTCTAATCAGAACGATCTTAAATTATTGTCAAGCAGCTCATCCAGGCCATAAGTCTGTCCAAAGAAAGATGGCAGAAAAAACAAGCATTGGCATAGCCAATAGGTCTCGCCTTTGGGACTTTATAAGTATTTAGCTATGCAGCACAATATCCTTACTGCAACAACATTAACTGTTGCATGGCTAAACACGTATAAGGTCCCCAAGGCGAGACCTATTGGCTATGCCAATGCTTGTTTTTTTGGCATTCATAACTGCTATATGTGAGCAGTCCATTTAGAGGTATTTACATTTTGTTGTGTATTACAAAAATAACCTCCTGCAGCCTTTCCTTTTAACAGTCTCTGTACCCAGCAAGATTGTCACAAAACTCACTTTAATTTTCTTTCTCTGACTGCAAAGTGAGAGGAGTTTGTAAACACCAATTCCCGTGTTAAAATGTAAGCTGCAATTTGTCAGAAGACATAGCCTGACATTTGACCTCTGTTCTTGATGCGCAGCAAATGAGACAAGATAAATACAGAATTTAAAGGCATCTTTATGTGTTGCTTGGACTTTTATGGCCCACTAAAAATCATCTTGTGGCCCACCAGTTGGTTGTGACCCACAGTTTGGGAAACACTGATTTAGGCCTGACTGGCTCTTAGTTCACTAATTACATTATTATTAGGGGCAAGAAAGAACGTTTCTAAAAACTTTCACTTTTAATAAATGTCTTTCTGTGCGGTGAAATAATCTGATGTACTAAAGCGAAACACTTGAACATGATAAAGAAATAAAAAATGTTGACTTTTGAATAGATAGTATCATATGTTTACATTATGTATGTTGCATGATACACTTGCCAAACGTGTTCATGGCTCGGCTCGTGCATGGACTTTTAGAGCCACGCTAGACCCATGGCTTAGCTCTCGCTTGGCCCATCCTATTATTTTGCCTGCACGTCTTCCTCTATTTACGACTCTGGCTTAGTAGATGGTGCTGTCAGTCACTTGATAAAATGACTGTAAAGACGAGGACTGGAAACAAGAAACCCTGCCTGCATGCACCTTTTTTTTTTTTTTATACTTTGTTTATTGGTTTTTCATCACAGCCACAGACACAAACGTGGACAATATGTTCAGAATATACAACAATGCAGTTGGACAGCCATAGATGTACAGAACCATTAAGTAGGACTTTCTCATGCAACACGTCTATTCAGCTCCAGTTCAACTGTAGGCGACACACAGGGCTTTTCCCCTATATTTATTCCATTGTGACCACTTCTTATCCCATTTTTTGGGGCATCCCCTCATCTTAAAAACCTCTGTTTCTGCAACCATACATCTGTCCATTTCCTTAGCCCATGTGGTAACGAATGGTGGGTCTGCGCCCCCCCAGCTCCTTGCCAGTTCACGTTTAACCAATGTGTACCCCAATCTGCATGCACCTTTTTGACAACTCTACCTTCAAGACTTTTTGTAGTCGAGACGAGGAATGTAGCATGCAGTGAAAATATATTTAAAATAACTGGTCCCAGGGCAGGGACTCTAGACCGTTTTGTTGTATGTGACTGTAGTAATGAGTTCCAAGGGAGATCTACCAGACCCAGGTGGAACAGGCAGATGCCCGGCTTTATAGGGGGTGTTTGGGGTATGACACCCCTCAAATACATTCTTGGTTTGGTAGTTGGGTCTGGGGGTCGAGTCAGGTATGTATGTGTCACTTTTTCCTGTGGTTCTAAATTCACTAAGAGGTTTTAACGTGTTCATTTTTTGGATCGTGATCTTAAATATATAGCGTGATAGGTTCACTAAAAAAGCAGTAAATCTAAATCTACAGAAGTACTCCTTAAATGGGTGCGAATGTACTACTTTGGGGAATTCATAAACCATGGCCATACATTGGTGTAGCTAGGCCTTAGAATGCCCGTGGTGGTCTCTGTGTTCGCCGCCCGCAGCGGCCACATTGAAGAGTGGGGGGGGCTGGGACTGGCAAATCCACGGATTGCCGCCCCGCAACGGTTGCACTGAAGAGCAGGAGGGGATGGGTGCTGGCGATTTCCGCCCAAGGTGGCAGGTAAGAGCTGGGGGGAGGCCGCCGTCCCCAAAACTTGTGCCGCCCGAGGCAGACCGCCACCCATCCCTTGCTATGCAATGGTAGCCATAGTAGGCTTGGAAAGCTGTGCCAGCCTTATGTTTCCAGACATGCTACTGGAATTCAAACACACAAAAGATGATGAGATGAATGTTTGCAAATAGTCTAACCAGTGGTAAACAATTGGGGTCACATTCCAACCCACTGTTTTTTGCCCATTGTGCCACTCTAGAAAGAGGCCCACCTAATGCAAATCAGTATTGACCCTGTTCTTCATGGAAACAGTCCATCACAAACCTTGTTCATCTCACTCCTCCATCCTATAGTGCACTTCTTTTTTAGTTGGGAAACTTAAGATTCACACACCCCACATCACACTGACATAACAATGCCCCTGGTTCTCCCAGGTCCTCTGCGCCATGACACGTGTCAGTTCCAAGTGTGCAGAGGGCGGTAGAGAGCACTTAACTCATTCACTGAATTTTTAAGGGTTCCAAGCAGTTCAGAGAGCATCAAACCAACTATAAAGCCATACACTCTAGAGACATTTCTGAAGAAATATTACAAAATAAATATTCCAATACTTTGGGGACTGCCACAGTATGTAGGAACTTGTTTTTTCTGCATATTTGCATGCTCCTTGGACAATTGTCTATGCTTGGAAGAAAAACTGGGTGCGCAACTGAAAAATAATTGTGCCGCATGGGAAATGGTACCCATGTGATACATTGTGCCTCAGTGGAAAGTTTTATAAATCAGGTTTGAGGAAGAAATAACACTTTCCTCGGAGTCCAGAGTTGCAAAGACACATGATTACCTGCCTAATTTTTATTCATTTTGAAAGCTTCACACTTTGATAAGCTCGCAAATTTAGAACAGTTAGTGGCAAAGCCAATGGGGGGGCATTGTTGACTCCTGACCGTTTGCCTTTGCCAATGCTTATTTTGTTTGTGAGGTTTTTTTCTTCTTCTTTGAAACCTTACATTTAATCAAGACAGGCATTGTTTAGAGGCCAAAACACATAGAATGCATTGCGCTTGTGGTTCCTGGCACTGAAGGGGATATCTTCAGGGTTCGTGATGGGGGTACACACAGGTACACAGCGTCCCCCCCACTCTTTTCACAGGGTGGACGCCGTCCCCCCTACCAAGAAGCTGGACCCCACAGAAATATGCCGAACGTGTCCCGGTGTAATTTTCAGACACGTGCAACACGTGACGTCATGAGGTCATTTGCATATTGCCAGTCCCCCCACTTCTTATTATAGGACTTGTGGCCTGGAAATCTTATTGTGCTTAGGTGCTCATTGTGCATGAGCAGCATGCTGCCACGGACAGAGCTGACCCCGTGCCCCATAATGTATGCTGTGGAGAGCAGAAGCAAAAATGAGAGTGACACTTCAGCAGACTAGAGGATGATGAGGCTTACTGAAACCTCCTGCTAGGAAGTATTTTTATAGTATATATAATATAATTGAAAACCAAAAGTTCTGGCTGACGTCAGCTCTGAAAGATGAGGCAGTTTTAGTGGGAGTCTTTCACAATGCTGATTAGGGCAAGGGGTAGATTGGCACTGCTTTGCAGCCATTCCCCTGCTTTGCTCTGAGCTCCCTTCCTGCCCCATGGTTAAGTCCCAAACCACTGCCTGCCTCACCTGCCTCCACCTTCAGAAAGCCTGCATGCCACCCCATCCTAATGTGTGCACACCACCTGATAAGATCATCACGGCCACTGGTATCTGCCACCCACACTAGACCATTCCCCACGTGCTAAACATGCTAAACATGTGCAGGATAGCGGTTCAGGACAAGAAGGGCTAAAAATTAAATTTATACGTTTAGAACGTCTTAAGAAACAGGAACTCTCACGTTGGTGGGATGCCACTATTTTACAAAGATATCTAGATATTAAACAGGTACCGAGAGGACTAAGAGTGGTGATATTTCCCTCTTTTGATGATCTGGGGGCGGATCTATTACAGGAATGGGAACACCTAATTACGTCCTCTTCAGTTGGCATGATAGGGATTCTAATTAGAGATGCCAATGTCAAACGAGAGCGACTACTGTTGGAAATCAAGGTCTTAGAGGAGGAGATTAAATCTACTAACCTACCTGAAGTTATAGAGAAGAACTACAAAATCCTTAAAGGGGTCCTACTGAATCACCAGTTATATATTAAGGATAAAAAGATGCGCAAATTGAAGCGCGATGATAATGATTATCGGTCTGGCCGAGTATTCACCTATGCCAGCAAGTTTGACAATTTGAATGTAAACATCCAACAAGAGAGATCTATTAGACCTGAGACTGAAACTCTGAACAAGGGTACATCCAGTGATACTGACCTTTCCAGTATTACCAGCCTTACGAGTGAAGAGTCTAACTGCTCGGAAGGGCCATCAACTAGTACCAATAAGGGACAATCCAATTTCTTTTTTTTTAGAGATGGAGAGATTCAGGAAAGGGAACAGACAGAGAGTACAAAATGTGGGTCCAAACCCAAAAAGACAAGAAGAGGGCAAAAAAGAGGACAAAGGGGGAACAAAGGGAAAAGAAAGAATGACGACAAGATCCACGTCCAGAACAGTGCAGAAGTAAATGTTGTACAGAAGGATGGCAGTGAAAATGTTAATGTAATAAACCTTTCGGATAATGTGTTAAATGATAATGAAATAAAGATCTTGAGCAGAGGTTTGGGTTTTTGTCCTGCTTCCCTACCTGACTTTACTGAATATCACATTGGCTTATATAGATTTGTTAGAAATCTGAAACTCAAAAAGTTTTTTGCTAACAAAAATGAGAATGTGGTAGAACAACTTGATGCTATAACACCATGTGAAATAACTGTGGGAGATGCGAAAAATATACAACTACTTCTATCTTTAGAACAAATGGAGACACCTGACCCTACAATCAGTGAGATATTATCTGATCTAGAGATTAATACACAAGTTGAGACAAATAGTGGACTTAGACCTAAATCACGATTTACACCACACTTATCTCCTGACAATGTAATTGATATTTTTTCAGATAGAGTCACACAGGAACTGTACAAATAAGAGGATGAATATCAGAAAAAATTGAGACATGTAAAACATAACATAAGTAAAGAAGAGAGGGAAGCTTTAGATGGAATTGCTCAAAACCCGAACTTAGTGGTAAAGGAAGCTGATAAGGGCGGGAATATAGTCCTTATGAACAGAAAGGATTACATTGCAGAAATTGATAGACAATTCTTAGACTACATTTCCTATGAGGAGGTCGTTTCTAATCCTATGACCATGGTAACCAACTTGATTGAAAATAAACTACGGTTTTGGAATACTCAGGGACAATTGTCGGACGTGGAACAAAAGTATCTGTTTAATCCTTCACCCACTGCAGCTTGTATGTATATATTACCTTGTGAGAAGTTGGCCTGGTATATGATGTTCACTAGTTAAAGTGACCACCTTGTACCATGCCAAGCAACCCTTATGGTGTGGTTGTAAGTCAACCTTTTCGGACTAGCTGCCCTAGTGGTAGCGTAGGCTAAGCAGTCTTTGAGGCTAAACTCGTTAAAGCGTGTGAAGCAGGCTGTTTTACCAAATGTAACCCCCTTTTATACCAATGAAAGGACACCACACAGATATATATTCAAAATATATATGTATTTATTTCTCAAAGTAACCCCTAGACTCTTTATGAGCACAGGAGCACAAATCGTTAAACAAGAATACGTTAGAATACACAGAAGTTGCACTTTATATGGATAGGCCGTGGTGGCCACTCGGACCATATACTAAAATAGTGGTATAAGTACCACGAACAGAAAAGGGAAAAGGCCTAGGGCCTCTAGAATTGCTGGGCCTACAAGGAGCTAACTTTAGTTAGTGACCAGGAGGTCCACGGGTTGCGTGTGCAGAGCAAATAGTCACACGCGAGCTCCCATAGGTTTTCAATGGGTGCGTAAAAGTTACAAAGTTACTGCAAAAAGGATCTTCCGGATGGACTATGAACTCAAGATTGGAAACACAGACACTAGAGATGATACTCTACACTTGGGCACCGGAGTGCCAGCTTTACCTCACCCACAGGAAGCGGGTGCATAGGTCTCGAAGTGCGTCGGGTTTCTTCTATATGTTCAATGGAGCCTGAAGACAAAGGTGCTGCAGGCGGTCGGCCCGGAAGAGATGTGGTGGATCCAAGGGTGGATCGGAGTTGTAGAAGACCTGTAAGCAGAGGGGACAGTGTTCACAGTCACTAGCCAGTGACCAGCGTGGCACCAGGTGGGTACCAGGCGATGTCGGGTGCAAACAGGAGGAAAGGTACAGCTTGTCTCTGCAGCCACGTGGTCCCTGAAGGTTGACGACGTCCAGGAGTCGGGTCACGAGCTGTCCCACGCAGGCTCTCGCTGTCGGCGGTGTCGGCGACTTGATCGAAGCAAACAAGCCTTGGCAAAATCAATTGTTGTGGAAAACGAAATAAGCTGATGGCTCTGACCAGCAAGGTCAGAGGGACTGCTCCTTTGGAGGGGAGCAAGGGCCAGTCTGGAGCAACCAGACCAGTGGTATAGTTCTTGAAGTTCATCACCAAGATGGCCACTAGCCAACGGGCCTGCAACCGGTTAGGCGCGTCGAGTGGCAAAATGCAGAGGGGCCCCACGCAGATCGTGGAGATGCTGGAGGGCTCACCTTTGGTGCAGGTGCTGCTCGGGTGTTGGGCTCCTCAGGACCCAAAGCACAACTTGGAGGGAGCCTCGGTTGTCGCGCTTGCAGCTTGTCGTGGTCTTTTCAAGATGGCTGGCTCCACGTGTCTCGGTGCCTCCACGGGTTCCTTCTTTTCAGGGACTGTGGATCGGGCGGTGAGAGGTCTGGAGGTCCAGGTCTTGCCAGTCTCTGGGCTCGGGCTCCGGCGGGAGGCGGCGGCAAAGCAGATGTTGATTCGCTGGATGGTGCTTGCGTTAGCAAGGTGGTCACTCCCTGACCACAGGGGAGATTTCCTTCAGTCCTCTGTGCGGCAGAGCGTCGAAGTTCCCGTCTTCTTCTTGTAGCTAAGTTGATTCCAGGATGTCTAAAGTCTTAGGACACAGCTCCTACCTTTAAGCGGATTCTAGGGGCCGGACAACCTGCTAGGTCCCTCCCTAAGGGTGGGACCAGGAAGGGGGGTGGTTACACCCCCAATCCTTTGTCCAGCTCGCCCCAGGTCCGGGGCTGGTGTGCCCCAGGACCGGATTGAACTGGCATATGCACCGAGGCTCCTTGTGAGCTTCAGGCATGTCTGGTTTCTTTCAAGCCCTACCTGACCAATACACAAACTCCTGTCTGGGGTGGTGCTCGCACCTCCCCTGGCAGGAAACCCTTTGTCCACGTCTCCCAAGCTGGAAGGACTCCCAGCAGCAGGAGGGCAGACTTGTGTCTGTGGTGGCAGCATCCATTTTGTGGAGCTGAGGCTATGTCTGATTTTACCTGGGTTTCAGGTACTGTACATGTCGTGTCCCTCTAGAAGGGTGGAATGCTAACCCCGTCGCCAGAATTGGCGAGGGGTTAGTATTCCAATTCGTATGACACCTTACTCGACATGTTTTGATAAAGCCAAACCAAAGATAGCATTTAACCGCGAGGTTCATAATGCACTTAAGAGTATATGGTATGACGATATCTGGAAACAGTAGAAGGAAGTTGTTCCGTCCACTGCAGACAGGCTCAGCTCATGCCAGAGCACCATCTCACATGGAACCAAGCACTCTGCCTTCAGGATTGTTAAGGCCTGCCATAGGAGTGACTTATAGGTTAACATGTGTCCCATTTAAGGTTAGGTATAGGTATACTACACCTAAGTAAGAGGTGGTTACACCAACTTACCCCAGCTGAGTGATCAGCCAGTTGTGTCAAATTTGTTAGGCCAAGCCTGGGGTGGCATAATACATGCTTCAGCCCCTGGCAGGCCTTAGATACACCAATGCCCTGGGTACCTAGTGTACACTGGTACAGGGGCTCACAGGGTGATCCACTTCCAATTGGTTATGCACCTAGGGTGCATAGTGTCAATTTAGTTAGAGAGAACAGCAGGCTGGGGGTCTGATTAGCAGGCCCACAGCCTCAATATGTCAAAAACCAGTGAAGCAAAAAGCAAAAATTTGGGGTGACCATAGGATAGCAGACCCTACTCTCCTACACAACTCCCCCCCCAAACGCAGGGACATTAAACTAGCCTTGACCAGTCTCGTCTTCATGTCCTAAGTGGAAGTACCTGGAGAGACCATCTGCATTCCCATGGTCTGTACCTGGCCGGTGCTCCACTGTAAAGTCCATACCCTTTAGGGAAATGGACCACCTAAGCAGTTTGGGGTTTTCACCCTTCATCTGATTTAGCCACAAGAGGGGCTTATGGTCGGTCTGAATCTTGAAGTGAGTGCCAAACAAGTATGGCCTCAGCTTCTTCAGGGCCCACACCACAGCAAAGGCCTCCCTCACAATAGCTGACCAATTCTTCTCTCTGGGGGTCAACCTTCTGCTAATAAAAGCAATGGGTTGGTCTTGACCATCTACATTAAGTTGTGACAGCACAGCTCCCACACCCAACTCAGAAGCATCTGTTTGGACAATAAACTCTTTGGAGTAGTCAGGACTTTTCAGGATAGGTGCAGAGCACATGGCCTTCTTCAGGTCATCAAATGCCTTTTGACAGCTTACTGTCCACTGAACCTTTTTGGGCATCTTTTTGGATGTCAGATCATTAAGAGGAGTCACAATGGACCCATAGCTCTTAACAAACTTCCTGTAGTACCCAGTCAAGCCCAAGAAAGCTCGAACTTGAGTCTGGGTGGTTGGAGGAGACCAGTCCTTGATGGATTGTATCTTACTCTCCAGTGGTTGAACTTGGCCTCCACCTACAAGGTGGCCCAAATACACAACCTTACTCTGCCCTATCTGGCACTTAGTAGCCTTGATAGTGAGGCCTGCCTTTTGCAGAGCCTCAAGAGCCTTCTTCAGGTGGATCAGGTGATCCTCCCAGGTGGAGCTAAAGACAGTAATGTCATCAAGATATGCTGCACAAAAGTCATCCAACCCAGTAAGGACTTGATTCACCAACCTTTGGAAGGTGGCAGGTGCATTCTTCAGACCAAAGGGCATCACCACAAATTGATAATGCCCACCTGGGGTTGAGAATGCTGTTTTGGCCTTAGACTCCTCAGCTAATCTGATTTGCCAATAGCCAGCTGCCAAGTCAAATGTGCTCAAAAACTTAGCAGAAGCTAGTTTGTCTATGAGCTCATCTGCCCTTGGAATAGGATGTGCATCTGTCCTGGTGACAGCATTGAGTCCTCTGTAATCCACACAGAACCTCATCTCTCTCTTGCCATCTTTGGTGTGAGGTTTGGGGACCAGAACCACTGGGCTAGCCCAGGGGCTCTCTGAGGGTTCAATGACACCCAGTTCCAGCATTTTGTGTACCTCAGCCTTTATACAGTCCCTGACGTGGTCAGGTTGTCTGTAAAGTTTGTTCTTTACAGGCAGACTGTCACCAGTGTCCACTACATGGGTACACCAGTCAGTTTGACTAGGAAAACATGTGTTGAAATGATTGTAGAACCTGTCTACATTCCATCTGCTGATGATCAGTGAGGTTGCCTCCAAGGGTCACTCCTTCAACTGAGCCATCTTCAGGGTGCTGAGACAACAGGTCTGGGAGAGGGTCACTCTCTTCCTCCTGTCCCTCATCTGTAGCCATGAGCAAGCCCATGTCTGCCCTGTCAACATATGCTTTTAACCTGTTAACATGGAGTACCCTGTGGGGACTCCTGGGAGTTCCTAGGTCTACCAAGTAGGTAACCTCTCCCTTCTTTTCCAGGATTGTATGGGGTCCAGACCATTTGTCTTGGAGTGCTGCCGGGGCCACTGGCTCCAACACCCATACCTTCTGTCCTGGCTGAAACTCAACCAAGACAGCCTTTTGGTCATGCCAAGCTTTCTGTAAGGCCTGGCTTGCCTCAAGGTTTTTGGATGCCTTCTCCATATACTCAGCCATCCTGGAGTGGAGACCAAGTACATAGTCCACTATGTCTTGTTTAGGCTTTTTGAGAGGTAACTCCCATCCTTCCTTCACTAAACACAGTGGGCCTCTCACAGGGTGCCCAAACAACAATTCAAAGGGGCTGTAGCCAACTCCTTTTGGTGGGACCTCTCTGTAAGCAAACAGAAGGCAGGGTAGAAGGATGTCCCATCTTCGCCTGAGCTTTTCAGGTAATCCTTTGATCATACCCTTTAGGGTCTTGTTGAATCTCTCAAAAAGCCCATTGCATTGTGGGTGATAAGGAGTGGTGAACTTGTAGTTGACACCACATTCCTTCCACATAGCTGTCAAGTATCCTGACATGAAGTTGGTACCTCTGTCAGAAACCACCTCCTTAGGAAACCCCACTCTGGAGAATACTCCCAGCAGGGCCCTGGCCACAACAGGAGCTGTAGTGGTCCTAAGGGGAATTGCCTCTGGATACCTGGTGGCATGATCCACTACCACCAGTATAAATCTGTGCCCAGATGCAGTGGGAGGATCCATGGGACCCACTATATCTATTCCCACTCTTTCAAAGGGGACCCCCACCACAGGTAGTGGTATTAGGGGGGCCTTTGTTGTGCCACCTGATTTGCCACTGGCTTGGCAGGTCACACAGGAGCGACAAAACTCCTTTGTATCTTCATTCATGTGAGGCCAGTGAAAGTGAGGGACAAGCCTGTCCCAAGTCTTGTTCTGGCCTAAGTGTCCTGCTAGAGGAATATCATGGGCCAAGGTAAGAAGGAAGCCCCTAAATTGCAGAGGTATAACCAACCTCCTGGTTGCACCAGGTTTTGGGTCTCTAGCCTCTGAATAAAGGAGCCCTTCATCCCAATACACTTTATGGGTACCTTGAGCATTCTCAGCAGCCTCAGCAGCAGCCAGCTGTCTGAGGGGTTCAAGAGATGGACAGGTTAACTGAGCCTGCCCCAAGTCAGCCCTGGAAGGTCCCCCTGTCCGCAGAAACTCAACCTGATCAGGTTCAATCTCTTCAGGGACAGTTCCTTCAGGGTCCTCTAGATCATCTTCCTGGGAAGGCTGATCATCACCTTGAGGCAGGGGGGAAGGCACAGCCTTTACCCTCCTGTTCTTCTTCTTGGTAGGTGCTTGGTCCATTGTTCCAGGATCCAAGACCTGTGGTTCAGTAAGGCACTTTTTGGCCTGTGACCTGGTCACAGCAAGGACATGTGGTGATATACCTAACATCTCTGCATGTGTCCTGTACTCCACTTCTGACCATAGAGAACTCTCTAGGTCATTGCCCAACAAACATTCTACTGGGAGGTCTGCACTAACCACAACCCTTTTGAGGCCAGTTACCCCTCCCCATGAGAAGTTAACAACTACCACACTATGTGAAGTAGTGGCATTGCTGGCATTGGTCACCAGGTAATTCTCACCTGGTATGTACTGTCCAGGGTCCACAAAGCCTGGTGTCACCATGGTGACACTGGCACATGTGTCCCTGTAGGCTTGAGCCACTTTTTCATTAATTAAAGGAGTCTGTCTGTACTTGCCCAGGTTACTGGGGCTCACAGTCAGGGACAAATCCATGTCCCCATCACAGATCAAGACTGCCTGGGTCAGGGTTCTGTCTAAGTCAGAATCTCCTTCAGTTCCCATTGTGATTCCCACTACACCCTTTGTTTGGGGGCCAACACTGCTAACAGTAGTACTGGGAGCAGGTGCCTTAGGGGCAACAGTGTTGGGGGGCTCCACCTTTTTTACAATCACTAGTCCAGTGAGTTGTATTCTTGCAAGAGTTGCACCAGGGTTTCTTTTGACCTTCTTTCTTCTTCCCTTTAGGCTGGGACCCACCCCCATTAGTACTAGTTTGGGGCCCTGTTGAAGACTTCTGGTCTTTAGATTTCTGATCTCCACCCTTTTGGTCTGTTTTCTTCTGATCACCCCCTTGGCCCTGGTTCTGGTTCTTTTGCTTAACCCTGGTTCTGACTCATTTGTCTGCCTTCTTTCCCAATTCTTGGGGAGAGGTCAGATCTGAGTCAACCAAGTGTTGATGCAGTTGCTGGTTCTGACAGTTATTTAAAATCTGTTCTCTCATCATCAAATTGTACAATCCTGTATAATCAGATACCTTACTTCCCAGCAACCAACCCTCCAAAGCCTTAGTGGCACATTCAATGTATTCAGACCAGTCCTGAGTCTGTGTCTTCTGGGTGTCTCTGAACATTAACCTGTACTGTTCAGTGGTTAAGTCTAACCCATCAACTAGGACACTCTTCAGGACTCTGTAATTTCTGACATCCTCCTCTCTAACAGTGAGGAGTCTATCTCTGCCTCTTCCTTCAAAGGAGAGCCATAAGATTGCTGCCCACTGGTCTTCAGGAACCTGCTGTACTTTGCAGGCTCTCTCAAGAGCAGTCATCCATTTGTGGATGTCATCCCCACTTTTGTAGGGGGGCACAACCTTGGACAGGTTCCTATTGTCAAAGACCCTATATTTGTGCTTAGGGACAGTGCTGCCACCAGTGGGTATAGACCCACTCTCTCTAGGTTGCCTAGCCTTGTTCAGTTTCTCCTCCATCAGGGCTACTTCTAGCTCCTGTTTCCTGATTCTCAGCTGGGCTTCCTGCATTCTGGCCTCATGCTCCCTCCTCTGAGGGGTGGTCATCCTTCTCCTGGAGTGACCTTGAGAGCCTCTAGAGGTATGAGAAGCATTAGATTCACCTGAGTGATTCCTTTGCCTCCCAAGCCCCTGGTTAAGTCCACTGGGGAGATCCAATGGGATGATCCCATTGTCAGTCCCCAATAGCCTTAGGTTAGCTGGGCCACGTATAACACTTGGCACTGGGCTAGTTCTCCCTTCATCCTCACTACCTTCTGTATCAGTACCCTTCTCACTATCATCCTCTGTAGTATGAATCTCATCTAAGGGGTGACTATTGGAAAGGGGTACCTCAGTAGCATCTTCAGAAGGGGGGCCTCCTGTTCCAGTCCCTAAGGGGCCTAGCTGGGAGGCTTTCTTGAGAGCTCTCTGATCTTCATCAGCTTGTAAAAGCTCCCTGAGTTCAGCAGAAGTAGGGTTCTTGGGCTGTTTAAGGCCCCTGATATTTGCCAACTGCCTGAGATCATTTTGATTTAGGGTAGCAAAGAGAGTTGGTGCCCTCTGGGGGTCACTCTCGACAGAGATGGGTACCTTAGACCCCTCTGCCCCCTCCATTGCTCTTAAGTGTGGGTGGATGTGTTGCAATCTACCTACACTTGGGTTTACCTACTAAACCTATCTAGTAGTTGTAGTCAGTGTGTGCTACTCCCTTTTCTCTACAACAACTAAGTTCAGTAGAACTTAAGTATATCTATCTTGTTTTATATGTACCTACAGGTACCTATGTGATCTTTCAATTGGTAACCGAGAGATTACAATGGTAAAACACAGCAAGCTCAAATCCAACCGCTGCTCACCAATGTGAGAAGTTGGCCTGGTATATGATGTTCACTAGTTAAAGTGACCACCTTGTACCATGCCAAGCAACCCTTATGGTGTGGTTGTAAGTCAACCTTTTCGGACTAGCTGCCCTAGTGGTAGCGTAGGCTAAGCAGTCTTTGAGGCTAAACTCGTTAAAGCGTGTGAAGCAGGCTGTTTTACCAAATGTAACCCCCTTTTATACCAATGAAAGGACACCACACAGATATATATTCAAAATATATATGTATTTATTTCTCAAAGTAACCCCTAGACTCTTTATGAGCACAGGAGCACAAATCGTTAAACAAGAATACGTTAGAATACACAGAAGTTGCACTTTATATGGATAGGCCCTGGTGGCCACTCGAACCATATACTAAAATAGTGGTATAAGTCCCACGAACAGAAAAGGGAAAAGGCCTAGGGCCTCTAGAATCGCTGGGCCTACAAGGAGCTAACTTTAGTTAGTGACCAGGAGGTCCACGGGTTGCGTGTGCAGAGCAAATAGTCACACGCGAGCTCCCATAGGTTTTCAATGGGTGCGTAAAAGTTACAAAGTTACTGCAAAAAGGATCTTCCGGATGGACTATGAACTCAAGATTGGAAACACAGACACTAGAGATGATACTCTACACTTGGGCACCGGAGTGCCAGCTTTACCTCACCCACAGGAAGCGGGTGCATAGGTCTCGAAGTGCGTCGGGTTTCTTCTATATGTTCAATGGAGCCTGAAGACAAAGGTGCTGCAGGCGGTCAGCCCGGAAGAGATGCGGTGGATCCAAGGGTGGATCGGAGTTGTAGAAGACCTGTAAGCAGAGGGGACAGTGTTCACAGTCACTAGCCAGTGACCAGCGTGGCACCAGGTGGGTACCAGGCGATGTCGGGTGCAAACAGGAGGAAAGGTACAGCTTGTCTCTGCAGCCACGTGGTCCCTGAAGATCGACGACGTCCAGGAGTCGGGTCACGAGCTGTCCCACCCAGGTTCTCGCTGTCGGCAGTGTCGGCGACTTGATCGAAGCAAACAAGCCTTGGCAAAATCAATTGTTGTGGAAAACGAAATAAGCTGATGGCTCTGACCAGCAAGGTCAGAGGGACTGCTCCTTTGGAGGGGAGCAAGGGCTAGTCTGGAGCAACCAGACCAGTGGTGTAGTTCTTGAAGTTCGTCGCCACGATGGCCACTAGCCAACGGGCCAGCAACCGGTTAGGCGCGTCGAGTGGCAAAATGCAGAGGGGCCCCACGCAGATCGTGGAGATGCTGGAGGGCTCACCTTTGGTGCAGGTGCTGCTCGGGTGTTGGGCTCCTCAGGACCCAAAGCACAACTTGGAGGGAGCCTCGGTTGTTGCGCTTGCAGCTTGTCGTGGTCTTTTCAAGATGGCTGGCTCCACGTGTCTCGGTGCCTCCACGGGTTCCTTCTTTTCAGGGACTGTGGATCGGGCGGGGAGAGGTCTGGAGGTCCAGGTCTTGCCAGTCTCTGGGCTCGGGCTCCGGCGGGAGACGGCGGCAAAGCAGATGTTGATTCGCTGGATGGTGCTTGCGTTAGCAAGGTGGTCACTCCCTGACCACAGGGGAGATTTCCTTCAGTCCTCTGTGCGGCAGAGCATCGAAGTTCCCGTCTTCTTCTTGTAGCTAAGTTGATTCCAGGATGTCTAAAGTCTTAGGACACAGCTCCTACCTTTAAGCGGATTCTAGGGGCCGAACTACCTGCTAGGTCCCTCCCTAAGGGTGGGACCAGGAAGGGGGGTGGTTACACCCCCAATCCTTTGTCCAGCTCGCCCCAGGTCCGGGGCTGGTGTGCCCCAGGACCGGATTGAACTGGCATATGCACCGAGGCTCCTTGTGAGCCTCAGGCATGTCTGGTTTCTTTCAAGCCCTACCTGACCAATACACAAACTCCTGTCTGGGGTGGTGCTCGCACCTCCCCTGGCAGGAAACCCTTTGTCCACGTCTCCCAAGCTGGAAGGACTCCCAGCAGCAGGAGGGCAGACTTGTGTCTGTGGTGGCAGCATCCATTTTGTGGAGCTGAGGCTATGTCTGATTTTACCCGGGTTTCAGGTACTGTACATGTCGTGTCCCTCTAGAAGGGTGGAATGCTAACCCCGTCGCCAGAATTGGCGAGGGGTTAGTATTCGGATTCGTATGACACCTTACTCGACATGTTTTGATAATGCCAAACCAAAGATAGCATTTAACCGCGAGGTTCATAATGCCCTTAAGAGTATATGGTATGACGATATCTGGAAACAGTAGAAGGAAGTTGTTCCGTCCACTGCAGACAGGCTCAGCTCATGCCAGAGCACCATCTCACATGGAACCAAGCACTCTGCCTTCAGGATTGTTAAGGCCTGCCATAGGAGTGACTTATAGGTTAACATGTGTCCCATTTAAGGTTAGGTATAGGTATACTACACCTAAGTAAGAGGTGGTTACACCAACTTACCCCAGCTGAGTGATCAGCCAGTTGTGTCAAATTTGTTAGGCCAAGCCTGGGGTGGCATAATACATGCTTCAGCCCCTGGCAGGCCTTAGATACACCAATGCCCTGGGTACCTAGTGTACACTGGTACAGGGGCTCACAGGGTGATCCACTTCCAATTGGTTATGCACCTAGGGTGCATAGTGTCAATTTAGTTAGAGAGAACAGCAGGCTGGGGGTCTGATTAGCAGGCCCACAGCCTCAATATGTCAAAAACCAGTGAAGCAAAAAGCAAAAATTTGGGGTGACCATAGGATAGCAGACCCTACTCTCCTACATACCTAAAGTACATAAAGGGGGTAGTTTTCCCCCAGGAAGACCTATCATAGCCGGTATTGGGTCCCCCACAGAAAAACTGTCGGAATTCATTGACATATTTCTGCAGCCGTTGGTACAGAACTTACCTGCTTTCCTTAAAGACACGAAGGATTTGCTATGCAAAGTCGAGGATTTTGAATGGACAAGTGGTCACTTTTTGGTCACATTGGATGTCAGCTCTTTATATACATGCATACCTAGAGTAAAGGGCTTAGAAGCAATCCAACACTTTCTTGATACGAGAGCTGCCATTCTATATGAACACAATTACATGCTTATGGACCTAATATCCTTGGTTCTAGACAATAATTTCTTCTTACATGAGAACAAATGGTTCAGACAAAAGATGGGTGTGGCAATGGGTGCAAAATTTTCACCCTCTTTTGCAAATCTATATATGGGTCTATATGAACTCATACATATCTGGAGGGAATGTCCAAATATCTACAGTGAAAACATCATCCTGTGGACCAGATATATAGACGATGTTCTACTATTCTGGTCTGGAACTGAAAAGTGCCTATTGGACTTCGTCAGTTATTTAAATGACAATACGTTTAATATACGATTCACGTATCAATATGATACTAATAGTATCAATTATTTGGACACCACGCTATATGTAACAGAACAAAGAATTAGATCAAAGATTTTCCGAAAAGAGACAGCCTGTAATGAGGTGTTACACGCAACTAGCGCACATCCACCAGTACAGATTAAATCAATCCCCTACGGGGAGATGATCAGAACAAGAAGGAATTGTAGCATGGACAATGTTTTCTTGGAGGAACTTGACAAGTTGGAAAGGAGATTTAAAGACCGGGGTTACTCAAACCAGGTTTTGGCCTCAGCGAAAGAAAAAATAGTTAAGGTTAAAAGATCCAACCTACTATTCAATACCCAACACAAACATAAAAAGCAAAAGGAGAAACGGGGCAGAAGACCAGCATTAGTAGTCCCTTACAGTGCAGCCACACCAGACTTTTTCCGCATTCTTATCAAACACTGGCATATCCTTAAGATGGATAGTACCATAAAAGAGACTATTTCCCAAAAGGCCACCATTATTCACAGCAGGGGAAAGACGCTAAAACAAACTCTTTGCCACAGCTACCTCAAACCAATAACCACTACTACTTGGTTACCAACACCGCCTAGCGGTTTCCATAGATGTGGACAGTGTAGTATTTGCCATTTAGCCAAAAACAAATTGGTTCTTTTTAAATACAACACTTTAAAGACATATAAAATTCAGGACTTTATGACCTGCAATTCCAAGTATGTTGTCTACTGTATTGAATGCTGCTGCGGCAAAATATATATAGGCAGCACCATACGTCCTCTGAAGGAACGTATTCAGGAGCATGTTCGAGCGATTAGAAATAGAAATTTGGACTATCCGTTGGCAGTTCACTATAATCAGTCACACATGTTGGAAGGTAAAATCAATATTCAGTTCCATGGCATTGAAAGTTTAAAAACATCCAAGCGAGGTGGCAATCATACCCTATTGTTAAGACAGTTGGAGAGCAAATGGCTAATTAGATTAAGAGCCACTGAGTTGGGGTTGAACATCGATAAGGAACTGTATACCTTCTTATAGACAAGTGAATTAAGAGGAAACATGTCAGGATATCTATCGTTTTAATATGGGAGGAACATTGGAGGAGCAATACAAGGGGGACACGACTTGTAGGAATGAAAGTATACACCGTAGGAATATGTGTGACAACTAGCGATTCTATGTACTCCTTAGCTGGTTCATACACCCTATTTATGTTTGTTAGCAATCTATGGATAAATATGCCAAAAAATGTTTTATTTCCCTGGTAAACATGTGGGCTAATATTACTATACTGTCATGTTGGGACAGTGGAAATATTGGTGATCTCACCCCAAGGATATGGGTGCACTTGGTGTTGTCTGTCCCCCTGACTGTTAATACGGGTTTGTCTGCTCAAAATTAGTATATGTTGGGAAATAACTTTCTGATTACTCTCCATTATGTTTTCGGTAAAACGATACAAAATAGACTTACAATGAGTCAAACAATGGTTTACTTGGGCTGCTCTGCTCACGACAATACACTCTGTTACCTTCCCAAAATGGCGCGACCCCAAATACTGAGTATAGATGCTACAGTCCGCTTTCTCTTTCCGTGTTTCTTACGTCGATACGCCGGTTCGTTTCTAGATAAGAGTAATAGGACTAAAGTGAAGTCAGTTGTCGGTGCAAGTTGGTGAAGTTGAGACGCGGTTACAGATTCCGCTGACAGGTACGTGGTTAGTGCTTCAATGAAGGCGGCAGTTTCTGGTGTATTTGAACATATTGAGAAGGTCAGGCTGCGCGGATAGCTAGGACAGGAGTCTGTTTAGTTTGGGCATTAGACTGAAGCGCATCTTGGGTATCATAACAATATTATGCTATGTTCAGTTCTTGATTATAACGTCTATGGTGCGAACTTTGAATGAGGGTCGACTTATGTGTGATGATAATATGGTAGTTTGATTTCCCCAGTCAACTGTTGCTGGATTGGGGTCGACATTTTAGTGTTTACAAACAATATGAGCATTGAAACAGGGACTGATGAAATTACAAATGACACAATGTAAGTAATCCTAGGATATGTCCCACTATTTAAATAAAGCGACAACAGATGTTTATTGTGGGTTACTTTCAGGTTTTGCTCACAACACGTGAGACCCAATGACAATAAGATTGGTTTCAATTATTTCTAGTTGTATGATGACCTGCCTGACAACCCTTCGTTTAAGTCAATCCAATTTGTGGGCGGGTTGAATAAAAATTATGTTGGGACGGCTAAACAAACAAGAGTGTTCGTAATATTACTGTTTGGGATAGGGGTCCACTTTGAGACACAGAAAGGGATCCACATGATTTCTATCTAACTTAACAATAGGGATGAGAATAACTTTTGGATATGTTGGGTACTGATGGATAGATACTTCTGGCTAGGTACTACCTAGTGATATTTGTCCACTGTATATAACTATTTGGACAACAGCCTCATTATTATCAGGAAACGGGAATTGGGTTCCTAAATGGTCCCACACTTGGGGCAAGTTAATGGTTGTTTAATTGGTAATGTTTGGGCCAAGTATATGGCCATTGATATGGGAAGGAGATTACGTGATTGCTTTAAACACATCGTGTGCTTTTTGATATACAGGTGTATTATTACCTGCTGGATACGGCGATAATTCAGCCGTGAAAAACCGATTACGACTGAGTGAACTGTTTATTTCACAAGAAAGAGACCCATCATAATGGGATATTGACCTGCCTAGCAATAAGACTCAACTAGTGAGAAAAGGAGTGGCTGTACTTCTAATCCAATAAATACGGGGAGAAACACTGTTTTTCAGCAAGGTTAGTCGTTGATTATGACTTTATGAACACTTAGTGTTTTTATTAATTTGTGCAATATAATTGTACCCCAATAAGATCAAGATGATTTTTCTGGTGGTGGCTCTCTACTCTTCAATGCTAAATCTTTTCACCAGGATTGCAACCTTTTAATTCATACTTTGACACTAGCCCCTCATGCTAATTGAGTGTCAAGACAAAATAAATTGATACAATATAAATATATGTAAATTGGTCCTTATGGAAGAGAATTTTATTGTTATTATCGCCTTTTTAATCATTAAATGCTGCACAATGTGTGTTTTATGTGGTTTGTAATTTGTATATCTGTATCTATTTGTTTACAGCCTTGAAAAAGTCCAGATGGACGAAACACGTGTCGGCTGTTATGTTTTGTAATGATACTTGGACAATACAAGAAAGAGAAATAAAATAATGAAAATCGATGAACATCTTGGATCTTTTTGTGGACTTTAAATTTCTATCTACTTTGGTCACATAAAACATATGTTTAACTAATACCTATAATTTGCCTCAACTGATGGGTAACTTCTTATCAGAGTTTGTATGCCGGAAATTAAAATATCCTAAAATAAGCTGGCTTCAGGTACCAGAATGTTGCCATCATATGCCACGATACTGCTTCTACACATCTTAATGTAGCTTAAACATATTCCAAGGCACTACTAATAACACCAGAGCGCTAAAAAGAATTCCATTGTATAGCCACAACCATCCGGGCTCTTTTCAAATATTGCAAGTTCCTGTCAAAAATTATCTTGTGGAGATCAGAGAAGTTATATTAATATAACAAGGCTGCTTAAAAATTACAAGGTGATGTCAATAATATTTAAATGCTCTTGCGTGATGCTCTGTATCTGAGGGTGCTACCCAATGTACGCGAGGCACCGGGTAGTGGGCTAGGATGCTTGTTCTACAAGGGTGGTGGTCCTGGTGGTTACGAGCGATTCTGCAGCTGTGGTGTTTTCCGCATAGTTCTACATTTGCCGCGGTTGTCACATAGTACATCACCTGCAGCGTAGTCTGCTGATTTTGTTAAACAAAATGTTGGTCCAGATCAAAAGTTACTAAAAACGCAGTGATACATGGAATGCCCTTTGCAAAGGTTGCCTGGTCCCCATTCAGTTGCTTATTGCTATATTTTGGAGTTCATTTGGTACAAATGAGGTGAAATATTTGCCCAGACTTTGTTAATGTGTAAAAATGACAAAATATTGAATTAATTGTAACACAAAAGGTGCTACATTAAGCCACATCATTTGCCTTTTCTTGTTGGATGCTATGTGCATATGTAAAGCGCACATTTACCTGCGGGGGTATCCTGATAATTTAGTGAACCTTGCCGCATAATTCCAGTGGCTCTGATTATGAGATAAGATTTGTTAGGGGCAGCCCAAGGGGTGAAATGCGGAGATTCTTTTTCACAAAAAGTGTAGCCAGAGCATTGGGGCAGTTCCCAGCAAGTGGTGAGGGCAGCGCAGCAACAGTACAAGTCCCAAAGAGTGTGAGGTGTCACATCAGCCAGGCATGGGAAGGAGTTACCCAGAGGATGAGCTATTACATTCAGGGTCCCTTGTTAGACCCAGATAGGATTTGGCCAGAGTTCTTCCCTCCAGATTGCTTTTCTGCAGCCCAATGTGGAATCTTCGCTATTGCAAGCATGGCCTTCTAGTCTGGCTCCCAAGCTGCTCAACATGGGGGGTCCCAGCCCCTCAGCCTACAGATTATGAGCCTGAAGATTCGTACGTGGGATGCTTATTGATTGCTTTTAGCCCCTAGAAGAATAACTTGTTAATAATTAAACAACGGGCACGCCGTTGCATATCCATCACCCGTCTCTATGTACTTTTGCTGTGGGATTTCGAGTTCTGGTACAGACGTCAACAAGCCTCGCAGTAACCGTGTTAGTCTCACAGCCGAATTCAGCCGGTTTATCTGGAGTGTGAAAGGGCGCAGGCCTGCTCTGGGACTGGAAGTGTCTGGCGGTGCTGTGAAACTCGTGTTAAAAAGAGGTCAAACAAAGCCGGGCCTCATCCCGGACATACGTGTAGCATGAACTGTCTGAATATTTGTGGTTGATGACGTGGGTCGGGGCATGCAAATGCATGGTTTTGCTCAGGTGCCGGCTGAGGCAAGAACAGACGCATCAAAGTGCCACGGTGCCGACCGCTTCGTTGAAGCACGTTCCCACAGACAGACACAGTCTGAGCCGTGATCCATGGAGCCTCCTTCAGGGGGTACAGATGAATTTGTGGGCACTTGAGGGTGGGTGGGGGGGTGAAGAGTGTGGCTCTGCCCGGGAGGGGGCAGGTTCTATGCCCCCATGCCGTTCGGGGGCCGGCACAGTCGCTGGTGTGTGGATTAACTATAGAGGCGCTCTCTGTTAATACCACTGGTACAGGGCACAAGTCCTAAAACAAGTACACATGAGAGATGCCTTCATCGTCAAAAACTGAGCCTACCCTAGGGAGAGACTGCGCAAACAACAAGGGAGGTCGGACGGGCAGGCGCGCAGTGCACGCGCACGCGCATGGCGGCGTGCTTTCACTTTAAACTGTGTTTAAAGTGAAAGCACGCCGTGAAAGCACGTGTGTTTATCAAGATGGCGGCGAACTGTCCACTGTCCTTACATGCACGCGCATGTTGTTAGGTTTGGACAAATGGCGAGAGCAGCCATCTTTGTCCTTCCCTGTGCGTGCATGTAAGACTTTGGGAGAATCGATTCCAAAAGGTCCTCTCTGGCGAGTGCAGCGCATGCGCTGCTTTCGCCAGTCGAGACCTAAAAATAGTTGGAAGTAAAAACATCCTAGGTGCTTGTGTGGCACCAATGCTCATGGGAATATTGCTGGCTATTGGCTGAAAGCCTTTTACTAACACCCCAGCACCACGGACAGACGAGACGGGGCAGCCTACTCCTGAGGTCAGGGTACTGTTATTCAATGTCTTGACCCTTCACATTTTCCTGTCATCCCCAGCAGAGATCAACAAGTGGATTATCCCTAAAATAATAGTCTGTAAATCCACTCTGGGTAGCTGAGATGGTGTACGTCTCACCCCCTAAAGCAAGGTTGTAATGATTGCCAACTAAGTGGAAAAGCGTGGGCAGCTCAGATGCAGTAGCATAGCGGATGTCTTTTCTGTCCTCCAAAAAAGTCTAAGGGAATGCACCAGAGTCTTGCTACACCCACCAACAAAAAAACATATGGCCTTGTTGGTGCCACATAAAAGTGACCAATAAATAAGAAGATGATGTCCCTTCTCTGAACACGACAATCAAGAGTAAAGTCGCAGTGGAGGAAATTAAGAGCAAGAAAAATACAAAGGGCCAATGTCATAGCATTTGGGTTAATTGTCCCGATCACAATCCGCATGAATAGTTTGGGCACCTCATACTCAAAGTCTGGTGACTGTTCAGGTCTGTTCCCACCATAGACCCTACCTCGCTTTTCTACTCAGTGCATTTAATGTTGCTTTTGATTGAATTTTCAAACCTAGTACAGCCCCTCAGGGTTCACAGTGCACCGTTGAAACCACATGTCCCCCACCTAGGCCCCTCACGCAAGCAGAAAGGCACACAGGGTCCCTACTTTCGCCTCTAGTCCTTGATTCCACAGATTAATACAGTAGAAGGATGTCTGTGGTCTGTCTGCCCTCAAACTAGAATTGCACACCAACCGCTCCACAGTACATGAGAATTTACAGCACCTCCAAGCCGAAGTCATAGGCCAGACACAAAGCCACCCCCACCATGCCCTGCAGTCTGAGCACCGCTGAGCTCTGGTTCTCCAGCCAGGATACCAGGCAGTAGTAATGCTCGTATTAACTAAGGCTGGTCACCAGCACTATCTTGACATAAAGAAACTCTTGCTATTCACTATCCTATATTAAAGGGGTTTGGGCCGTAAAGGTGCACTCTTCACTTGTGAAAATCACTTTGCGCCATTTTACGTAGGAGGGTGTTACTGTGGTCAGATCAAGACAAAGACTCATAGGATCTGTGAGGCAAAGCCAGATCACCTATGTGAGCCGGACCAGGCTTTGCATCAAAATGAACACGTCATAGA
Source organism: Triturus cristatus (assembly GCF_964204655.1). Classification (NCBI taxonomy): domain Eukaryota; kingdom Metazoa; phylum Chordata; class Amphibia; order Caudata; family Salamandridae; genus Triturus; species Triturus cristatus. Next base: position 1,472,040,667 of record NC_140591.1, on the reverse strand, counting down.
TGTAGGCACATTTCTTGAGGGAATGCATTGATTTTCCCAAGAAACCTACACATTGCATGGGTGCTGCAGTGCATAGCACACTTCCTATGTGTCTGACCCCTTTGTGTCTGTCTACATCATAGTGTTAAGATTGATAAATACAATAGCAATGTACACTCTGATATAGGCACACATAGCAACGGCAGTACCAATAAATGCATTATCGATGTACACAGTAATCTTTGCACGCACTATCATGTAAATACTAGTACATGCAACGCCAATGTACGCTGTAACATACACACGCACAGTGATGGCAATATCACTAGATACAATGTTGATGTACACCGTGACTTATGCATGCATAATGATGTCAATCTCAATTAATGCAATTTTGATGTACGATGTAACAACTGTAAGAATGATAACAAGAATATCGGTAAATATGATATCAGTGAGTGCCATGTTACACGTGTACACACTCATGAAATAGTATCATTGCTGTCCGATTTATCCGAGATGACTTCCTCATTAACTCCAAGTCAGAGATATGTGGCCAAACTGGCCCTGCGACCCAAACCCAAGCCTGCTGATTCACAGGTCACAGTTGGGGTTACATGTAGCCCAAAACAAACGTGCACCCAGGAAAAGCACTCATCAATCCAACAAATAGGCAGTCTCACTATAAACAGGACCGAGGAGATTGGCCCCAATAAAACATGTTTGGCCAAAGGAGTGCATTCCCAAAATACTACACAGTTAGAAGCCACATGTAGTTAGGAACACTCAGCCAAACAGGACACGACACCGCACGAGGTGATCACGCGCTCACCTCACCGGACATCTGGACATGCACACATCCCCCCACACTAGCTCTTCTCGAGGTCAAGAGCCAGCTGTGTCCCCTTTATCAGATGATTTTTCTTATTATTTATGACTAAGATGCTTTGCAAAGAATGTTGAAGTGTTTTATTGTACACACAAAATGTATAGATTTGCGGCCAAAACTTCTGTTCTTTGAGACTGTCTTCAGACGTGCCTCTGACGATACTCTCCTGGCAGCTGCGTTTAATTCAACCAGCTTGTTCCTGTTTTGCCAAAGCGCCTCTTGTCTTTTCATTTATTTAAGGTCAATTCATATTCAAGCAACAGTAGGAAAGCAAATGGAAAGGATATGAGCCCAGTATAAATTCTATGCTAGATAGTGCACGCTTGCTTCTGCATCACATTTCAAAGTGCTATTCTTTGTAGGCATAACGCTGTGCTGTGATTCCCACCTTGTGCAATGCAGTACAGCAAACGTGGATGCTGCACTGCCTGAGAAGTTAGTCAATCTAGGGAGAAATGCTTTCTGTAGAGAAGTCAGTCCTAGGATAATGTCCCATCTCTCTAGCAAGAGGAAACCCTATTGTCTGCTGTTTCCTCTGGATCTTTCTCTTGGTGCAATGCAGGTGCTTTCTGACACTTTCTTCAATGGGAAGCTTCTGAAACCCCACAGGTCTTTAAGTGATCCGTGTGTGGTGTCATCAAACTCATTCTTTGGCTCTCTGTTTCCACTCTTGCCTCAGCCTGCTCTAGGGGGCTGTATAGTTGCCTTTTCACATTGGATTTCCAGGGCTGCTACACGACAGATGCATTTCAGAGTGACACACCTTCCATGCCAGCAGTTCTTAACTTATGGTCTTTGGACCACTGGAGGTCCCCGGCACCTATTTATGGGGTTCACTGACCTCAGCATGAACAGCTTGAGCTAAATAACCATATAAAGGTAGTCTCTCCTACGAACATATTCGTTCCATCAAGTAACAATAACACTTACTTGAAGTCCACTGTATTTTCTTCGATAAGTATTTGACATGTGTATCAATAAAATAAACAAAGATATATTTAAAAAAATAATAATTAAAAACAAGTCTTAGTTCATGATTTATATCTTAGCGGATGCGTCCAGACTGTTGAAAATTGGCGGTCTGTTCGTCTGCCGTCTGAACTGTTCTGCAGCCTGATTTATATGTTGGCGGTTTGACAGAGGAAAGTTCGTCAGGTCCCCACTCTCGCCATCACGTGCAGACTCCTCCGTTGACGGAGTAAGAGCTGACCTCCTAATCAATATTTTGGAATCCATTGATGTTACTATGGTGGCTATATCTCCACACATGAGCTGGTGGTTTCAAGCCGATAAAAGTGGGGTAGGAAAGCTGTAATGATCTCCAGTATGTATGTTACAATCTCCTTTATCATGGCCCTGTAGGGAGTGGGATATTCCGAGGGGGGAGAGGGACCACAAGACGCTGTGTAACCATACACATTCTTTTTATTGTAATCTGATTTCAGGTCTATCCCTGGGGTTGGTAAATCACACAAGAGCCTCAGTGCTCAGTTCTTTGAGTCAGGTCAAAATAACAAAAAAAAGATGGCTGGAGATGGTCTATCCCTTCTTCTCCTCAGGGGTCTTTTCCAGCACTTCAGGGTCTTGTTGTATTCCTGGGCTTTGGGTTTCTCACTCTCTCTCTCTTGGGCGGAGGTGCGTGGAAGGAAAAGAAAACAGATCAGGGGTAAAACCGGGCTCTCGGTTTACCCTTCTGCTTTTAGTGCTACTGTCACCAGTCACCGCATAGTGGGGGAGGGAACTGTGAGGGATTATTGCGTGCTCAGGCAGACCTACCCCACATGCTCCAACTCCCAGTGTCTCCCCACGACCCCCACCAAAACAATCCCCTGAGTGGTACACGCCTTAGGCCACAACATGGTGTAGGGACACGGGGCGTCTTCTCCCTTCGGCAGCCCGCCGGGTTGGAGCTCGGTGTAATAGATGCTCCTCTGATTCTCCGCCGCTCCGTCTCGCTCATCTTTGTCCTCGTTCTTCTGGCCACTCGCTTCTGTCTTCTCTCTCCGCTCCCTTCCGTCCTCCTTTTCGTCTGCTTCCGCCTGTATGCCTTTTGGGGCCGCTGAAGTCAGAGGCCCCACCCTACTCGTTTGGTCAAGACTAGACCACAGTTCGTTTCCGGCTGGGGAGGTTTTGGCTCGCTCATCGGCCACTTCCGATCTGCATCAACGCGGTCCTTCTCACAGACCTCCCCCCTTAGGAATGGACGTTGGGGCCATTCTGTGAATGGGTGTCGGGACAGGTAGTTGGCACTCACTTGCCTGGCTCCAGGAATGTGCAGCGTCTGGAAAGAAAAAGGCTGTAAAGTTAAGAACCACCGAAGGATGCGGGGGTTGGTGGCCCTGTTCTTTACAAGCCAGGTGAGTGGGGCGTGATCAGTGAGAACAATAAATGGGCGTCCCAACAGGTAATACTGCAGGGCTTCTATGGCCCATTTTATCGCCAAACACTCTTTCTCTATCGTGGAGTAATGCTTCTCTCGGGGGAACAACTTACGGCTGATATAGAGAAGAGGTTGAGGTCACTGTTAGACTCAGGCTGATATAGCACGGCACCCAGCCCGAGGCCAGAAGCATCGGTTTGTAGGATGAATGTCTTATGGAAACCAGGACAGTGTAATACGGGGGCTGTTTAGATGGCGTTTTTCAAGGCTTGAAAGCTATTCTCGTGTTCGGGGTCCCAGGCGGGTATACGGGAGGGATACTTCTTTGTCAGTAGATCGGACAGGGGGCTGGCCAGGGAGGAAAAATTCGGGATAAACCTAGGTAATACCCTAGAAGACCTAGGAAGGAGCGGATATCTTGTTTGTTAGTGGGGGTAGTGATCGCCCTGATGGCTTCCACTTTGCTTACTTGGGGTTTTATAAGGCCTTCCTGTATTGTATACCCTAAGTATTGGATGGAGTAAGTGACTAGCAGGGATTTATTTGGGTTTATAGTGAGGCCGGCTGTTCTGATGGCTGAAAACAAAGCGGTCAGGTGTCTCACATGGTCCTCCCAAGTAGGGCTAAAGACGACTATGTCGTAGAGGTATGCGGAGCTGTATTCCATATGGTGCCTCAGAATCCTGTCCATCAACCGTTGAAACATGCAAGCCAAAGGGGAGAACTTTATACTGGTATAGACCCAAAGGAGTTGAGAATGCTGTTTTCTCTCTGGTGTGTGGGGTTAAGGGTATCTGCCAGTATCCCTTGGTAAGATCAAGGGTTGAAATATACCTGGCTTTTCCTAGTCGTTCAATCAGTTTGTCAATTCGGGGCATTGGATAGGTGTCAAACTTGGCGATCTCGTTCACTCGCCGGAAGTCAATGCAGAAGCGCAGGCTGCCGTCGGGCTTTGGCACAATCACAATAGGAGAACACCAATTGCTTTGGGAGAGTTCTATTATATGGGCCTGCAACATGGCAGTCACTTCCTTCTCTACTGCTTCTCTTCTTGCCGCTGGGATCCGATAGGGGTTTTGTTTTATGATGGTATGATCTAGTGATATAATGTTGTGTTGTACCATGGTGGTCAACCAGGGGGAGGAAGAAAAGAGACCTGGGAAACCATCCAGCAGAGCAATCCGTTGCGCTTTTTGTGCAGAGGATAGGATATGGAACTGCCTCGGTCTTGGGTTCCTGCGTGTTTGTTAGGGGAATGTCCAGGTGTTTGTCGGTACACACAAGGAGTACAGGCTTTCCTTGTACTGTAGGCAAAGCAGGTTCCTCCTACTTTTTTAAGAGGTTCACGTGATAGATTTGTTTTCCCCAGGCCCGCCTGGGTAGCAGGACGCTATATGTGATGGGGGTTACTTTCTTGTCTATAACATAAGGGCCCTGCCATTGCGTCAACAGTTTATTCTCAGTGGATGGGAGCAAGAGAAGCACCTTGTCACCGGGACTGAATTTCCTCAGCTGGCTGTTTTGATCATAATACGTTTTTTGTGTCCCATGCGCTTTCTCCATATTGTCGTGCACTAGCCCCCATAGCCGAGTTATTGCGGATTTAAGATCAGCGGCGTATCATGCCTAGGGCTTTCCTTCCTCGTCCTCCCCCTCCCATTGCTCTACCACCATGTCCAGCAGCGTTCTTGGTTTTCTTCCGCACAAGAGTTCATATGGGGAGTAGCCAGTGGACCTCTGTTCATGTGTCCTGATGGCGAAGAGGACTAGGGGTAGTTTTTGATCCCAGTCCCTCTCTGTCTCCGAGATGACCTTGCGAAGCATGTTTTTGATGGTATTATTCTAACGTTCCACAAGGCCATCTGTTTGGGGGTGGTATACAGCTGTTCGGATTCGGTCTATGCCCAGGATGGTACAGACTTGTGCCATTAAACGAGACATGAAAGGGGTCCCTTGGTCCGTTAGCATCTCGGACGGAAACCCCACTCTCGAAAAAAAAGAAATCATGGCCTGGGCTATTGTAGGGGTGGTCATGCTGGATAAAGGAAAGGCCTCCGGTTACCTGCTAGCATAATCCACTATGACTAGTATGTACTTGTGTCCTCTGGCTGAGGGGGGCAAAGGACCAACTAGATCCATCCCTACCTGCTTAAATGGGACGTCGATAATGGGCAAGGGGTGTAGGCGGGCTTTTTTTACTCCTTCCGGGTTAGTGCATTGGCATCGTACACACACTGCACAGTGTTTCGCTACGTCTCTGTAAACCCCTGGCCAATAAAACCTACCCAACAAGTACCTCAGGGTATTCTCTTTGCTGTAGTGTCCACCCCCTGTTTGATTGTGTGCTAGTTGCAGAACGTGCTCGCGAAAGGGAAGGGGAACGATTAACTGGGTGGTAGTGTGTGTGTCCCCTCTCACAGCCCTGTATAACAAACTCCTTTGGATACAAAAATAGGGTCCTACCTGGTCTGGCTCTTGTTCTTGAACCTGTTCCCAAGCGTGCTTAAGGGTGTTGTCCTCCCGCTGGGATGTGCGGAAGCTAGCCGGGATCGCCCTATCCGAATCTACAAGAGAGAGAGGAAAAGCAGGGTTTTATGGTAGTGAACGAATAAAGTCTCTCTTCACCCTTGGTCTTTCTTGTCTGCTCTTTTTGTCCCTTCTTTTTGTGCTTTCCATGTCGCTGTCGCTAAAAGGTGCTTCGTGTAACCAGGCTGTAGCACTCTCTTTCGTCTCGTCGAGATACTGCTCAAATCTGGGGTGGACGGTACAAATGATGACAGCCTCAGGCAGAGAGGGTATGACACCCACCTTTCGTAGGTGGGGTCATTAGATACATCCAACAGGACCTCCGCTACCGGATATCTTTTGGTATTCCCGTATACACAAGTAACGCTTACGTGTTCAGTCTCCCTTATCTGGGGTTGGGATGCTAAGGCCTGGTCTATCACCATGACATGACACCCAGTGTCAATAGAGCCTGTTGTTTCTTCCCGTTTAAGAGGACCTCCTTCCTGTACTGGTGGGGACCCTTCCCTGTTACGTATATCCGCCCTCTGGAGTACCCCACTTCCATGAGTTTGGCCGCTGGGGCCCGATGGGATCACTGTCTGGCTATGTGGCCCCATTCTGCACAGTGATAACATTGTGGCCCTTGTCCGCTTGGGTCGGGAGAAGGGAAGATGTGTTTAGGAGGCATGTTTGAAGCTGTTTGGGGTTTAGGGTCTGGTCGAGGTGTACTTCTCGGGAGGTTGTAAGGGGCCCGTGGTATACCAGCCTTAAACTCAGGAGACCTATGAACAGCTCAGGCCAGTTCCACAGCCATTGTGGAAGTTACGTTGGGGTGCTGTTTCACCCACGAAAGGGTATTAGAGGGCAGTGCATTCAGGAACTGCTCCATATATATTGTTTCTGTTAGTTCTTCCATGGTGGAGATATGGGGGGTTAACCATCGGTTACCCAGATCCTTGATCAATAGTATAGAGCGTGTAGGTTGTCTCCTGCAGTCCATCTCTCTTTCCGGAACTTTGTTCTGTAGAACTCCTGGTCGCAACCCAGGCACTCGAGAATGGCTCTCTTGACTTCCTCGTAGGCAGTAGTGCCGGTGGGGTTGGCAGCCTGGTATGCTGCCTGAAGTTCTCCTGATAGGAGAGGGGCGATATATTGGCTCCACCGCTCTTGGGGCCAGGCAGCGGTGGTTGCCCCCCTTTTAAAATGAATAAAAAAATAGTCGGGGTCTTCTCCCTCCTGGATTTTTTGAAACACTGACCCTGGGACATTAGGACGCACCTTGGTGCTAACAATGGCGTCTGTGAGCCGAAGGATCGCAGTGTCCTGTACCTGTTGATTGGTTGTGAGTAGGTTGCCCTGTTCCTTCAAAGCATCCGGTAGGACTTATCTATCTCTTTGTGCGGTTTGGACCTGTTGTTCCAGCACCAACTGGAGGTGCATTTGCCCTTCCGAGAGCTGAGAGATTATACTCTCTACAGGCACGGGCTGTGTCATGGTGCAACACTTTGGGATGTGATCCCACTTCTGACACCACTTTGTAGGGAGTGGGATGCTCTGAGGGGGAGAGGGACCACAGGACGCTGTGTAACCATACACGTTCTTTTTTTATTGTAATCCGATTTCAGGTCTAATCCTGGGGTTGGTAAATCACACAAGACCCTCAGTGCTCAGTTCTTTGAGTCAGGTCAAAATAACAAAAAAAAGATGGTTGGAGATGGTTTCTCCCTTCTTCTCCTCAGGGGTCTTAACCAGCACTTCAGGGTCTTGTTGTATTCCCAGGCTTTGGGATCCTCACTTTCTCTCTCTTGGGCAGAGGTGCGGGGAAGGAAAAGAAAACACATCGGGGTTAAAACGGGGCTCTCGGTTTACCCTTGTGCTTTTAGTGCTACCGTCACCAGTCACCACGTAGTGGGGGAGGGAACCGTGAGGGATTATAGCGTGCTCGGGCAGACCTACCCCACGTGCTCTAACTCCCAGTGTCTCCTCACCAGCCCCACCAAAACGATCCCCTGAACGGTACTCACCTTAGGCCACAACCCGTGTCCAGGGCCGTGGCTTAGGGATCCGGGGCGTCTACTCCCTTCGGCAGCCCGCTGGGTTGGAGCACGGTGTAATAGATGCTCCTCTGATTCTCCGCCTCTCCGTGTCTCTCGTCTTCGTCCTCGTCCTTCTGGCCACTCGCTTCCGTCTACTCTCTCCACACCCTTCCGTCCTACTTTTCGTCTGCTTCCGCCTGTACGCTTTTTGGGGCCACTGACATCAGAGGCCCTACCCCATTTGCTTTGGTCAAGACTTCGTTTCCGGCTAGGGAGGTTTTAGCTTGCCCAGCGGTCAATTCTAGTCCGCATAAACGCGGTCCTTCTTACAGGCCCATACACAAATGCCACGTGCTCTGTTGAATGTACGACAAATCTTATCCTTTGCATTTAAAGCTTACATTTTTATTGTGATGTCTGCAAAACTAATAAATGCGTCATGTTGAACTATATCATCAATTAAATAGGCGTACATATGGTCAGACACATTTTGGACATATGAGACGTCCGCCAAATTGGGTACGCAGTGTCATCATCTGTCATCATGATAGAAGCGTATACAAAATACCAAATGTAGATGGCATTTCATTACTAGGAAATTAATAATTTAAAGCAAAGTAGCTCCAACATCTTTGCGATGCTCACACTTTTAAGTGTGTGTCAAATAAACCTAATTTTAAAGTTTCTTAATCCACCATAAAATCAGAAGAAACAACAAACGTATAATTTGTTGTACTCTGAGGGGTGAACACAATACATTTCCCCCTTCACCTCTCCTTTTATCTCAACATGTCCATCATATGTTAGTGATATGGTTACTCTAATTATGCAATCCAATTCTAAAATAATCTGCAACACTAGTTTGCCATACATCTCTTTGGAAGCTCACATTGATACTTACATGTCCGGATAACTGTGAATCAATGTAGGCAGGGCCTGGTGTTAGTTGTGCCCTTAAAGCACTTGTTGTGGGAACTACTGAAGTCATGGTATATTAAAGGTCTTTTGCATGCCATTATAAGCTACATGCAATCAAGTTTAGAAATATTTAAAGCATTTATTTGCTATTATGTCAACAATAGGCCAGTTATGTACTAATATGTATTTGTAGCCTGACAAAGATATTAGTTGTTGTTAACAATGCACTCAACTACTAAACAAGTTGTAAATAAATATGACCCCAAAGGGAAGGTAGATTAGAAGTGACATGAACTAATGTAGTGTGATCCACAAAGAAATATATTAACAAGAGCAGAAATCCAAAGGTCAACTTAGACTTCCAAACATATGAAGTGTGTACGCAAACATTTAAATGGTGTAAAAACATACACATCCTAAATAATGTGCCTGGGTACACTAGAAGAATAAACTAGTTTGCAAGAAAAATGCATTTTGTTATATCATGAGATACTTTGGTTAAAAAAATCATAATCATAAAACAAAAATAATTAATCAAACAATAACACATTAATCATATATCTGTGTCCAGTAACACATACTAGAATCTTGCCTCCAAAGACAATGGTATCCAAAGGACCTATTTGCAAAGAGGCATATGTCACTCCATGAACAGGCAGATGGAAGCCAGGCACCTCCATTTACCATTCAATAAGGGGGTGAGCCTTTTCTTCAGGGGTTCGGGAGGAGTCGGGGTGGTTTGGGAAAGAAGAGGAAGTGTGGTCGGGTGGGGTGGGTATAGGAGGTGTGTAGGAAGTAGAGCAGTTGCAGTGGTGGTGGGTGTGTGTGTGGGTGTTTTTGAGCATCTGAGTGTGTGTCTGAGGTTTCATGGTGATCTTTGGTGGTACTTTTGGATGAGTGTTTGGGGTGTGTTGTAATGTGGGTGGAGTTTTTAGTTTGGATGAATTAGTTTGTTTTGTGGATGTAGTGGCTTTGGGGGTGTGCGTCTAAGATGCAGTTTGTTTGGTTAATGGTGTATGTTTGTCTGAGGAAGTGTGTTTCCATGGTGTTGTCCGTTTGGGTGATGGTGTGCACTTATCTGACGGATTGTGCTTCTCTGTTGTGCATTGTTTTTGTGAGGTTGTATGTTTGGATGAGGTTGTGTGTTCGGATGAGGTTGTAGGGGTTGTAGAGGTTGTAGTGGTGGGTGTGGCAGTGTTTGTTGGTGAGGTGCTGTTTATGGTTGTGGTGGAGGTTGTGGTGGTGGTGGTGGTTGAGGTTGTGGTTGATATTGTGATGGTTGACAATGTGGTGGTGGTGTGGGGTGTGGTGGTGGTTGAGGGTGTAGATGTAATTGAGGGTGTGGTGGTGGTTGGGTGTACAGAGATAGTCGATAGTATGGTGGTGATTGTGGGAGTGAGCCAGACGATAGAAATGATTGGCAGGTGGTTGTCTGTATAAGAATCATTGTATGCTGTGGATATGTCTGTAGATTTGGAGGGTGTGTTGCTAGTTTCTGTGTCTGTATGTGTATGTGTGCATGCATGTTTCTTCTTTTCACTAGGCTTGCCTGTATGTTTGTGTTTGCCTTCCTGTGTGGGTGTGAGTGTAGAGATAGTTGCTGATGTTGAGACAGAGGTGGTTAGGGGGTTATGTTTATGAGAGGTGGGATTAGGGAAGAGGAAAGATCTTGAGAGGAGGGGCAGAGGTTGGTTGATGGGATGCAGGGATGTCTGAGGGGGGGTCTTATACAGGGCATGCCTCTTTGTATAGCACACACTACACTGCTTATGCCATCTTGGAAGGTCAGTAACTGTGTAAACTGTTGACTGACCCCCTTGATAGCACATAACAGGGCAGTCTGGCCATTAGAAATGTTGTGCAACACATCCAGAGCCTCCTTAGACATCACTGCTGGATGGATGGGGCAGGAGCAGAGGTGTTTTGCGTGAAGGAGATCCCAGCCCTTTTAGGGGCTGGGTGTTGGCCAATAGTGGGGAAAGGGTGCTGATCTTCTTGGTAGTAGTAGACAATGTTGTCCATGAAATGATATTGGGTCCACCACCAGTTGGGGCTGGTTTGCTGTGAAGGGCTCTGAGTCAGATGAGTTTGAGTCTTTCTCTCCAGCTCCATCACCCTCCATTCCACTGGGTCCTTCAGTTTTTATGGTACCATCTTCAGACTCCCAGGAGACATCTGCTTCTCTACCTTCATTCCCAATCACTCCCTCACTCGTTGTGGAGGACACTGATAAATGAAAATAAAACTTATGAGCTGCATGTACCTGATGTTCATAACATACAACAATTTGTAAAAACATTTCCTAAGTTGCAACCAATGAGCTGCTGTGTGTAGCACAAATGTACCATGACACCATATGCTAGTCATAAACAAACATTAGATTTACACTTTCATATGATTCAGATATTGGAAGAATGCTTAGCTACCCTATGTAGCAGAGACAGTGTAAATGACTCAACACCCGTCATGTGAAGGAAATGAGTTAAGGCAGACATACTATGCAAAACCAGTGAGATGGTGTAAACTGATCCAGCTTCCCCAGTATCAGCAAATACATTTATATGTACATTTTACGTTTGCTAATATTAAATATATAATGCCATTAGAGCGATTTCCACACAAGCATTTATGTGAATTTGTTAATGTGATGTAGGTGTACACAACACTTATGTAGTGAAATAATGAAGATCCAGACGATGAGAGGTAGATTGAAGCTGTAGTTTTATTCAAAGTGTAACTCCACCCAGCACACGGAGCATCCCCTTCAATAGAGACTCGAACGGCAACTGATCAGTAACGTCCGAGTCTCCAACAACGGACGCCCCATGCGTGAGCCACATATTTAAACATACACAAATGCCAACAAAGCATCAATCGGATGCGCGAGTACAACATCATGTGAGTGATACATCGCGCGCCAGTCGTGCGATGTATGACTCACACAGAATGCCACTACATCATTACATTTACCACCACATCACCTTCCCCCTTATAAAAATTATCAGAAGAAAAATACAAATGAACATTCAATATCTAACATACATATCAAATCTTCCCGGAGCTCTGATTGTGCGCCCCCGAGAAGAACGAGGATATACCCTTAAAGAATTTTGACTGATAGTAGGAGGGGAAAAAGATGTAGAAGGTTGAGTGGAAACACTGCCCTTACTAGAAGGTTCTAACCAGTGGCTCCAATGAAGATCACTCTCACCACTCTTACGTCTGTCCTGCATTATCTCAACTTGACGGGTGGAAACTTTTACCAGATGCCTTTTATTCCACCAACATTTTCTATCAATAAAAGCAGCTCCCTTACTGACTTTCATGACTTGAACTGGATCATAAAAAATTGATTCACCCTTCCTGACTCTAATCGGTTTTTTAATTAGGACCCAGTCACCAACGAGAACAACCTCATTGGAAACCTTCTTTTAATCAAAACTGGCCTTCATTTGGTTCTGTTTTGCATTCACCCTCTTATAAACTTCCTCCAGGTTAATCTTTTTCTCCCCGGCAATATTTTGAAGCCAAGCTGGGAATAAAGTGGAATGTGCCTCCCTGCCTCTTAACAAACTGAAAGGCGAGACCCCTGTGGTGCAATGAGGAGAAGTGTTATAGCTCCAAACTTTCTGTTTGATAAAATCCTTCACATTTAGACTAGATGATAAGGCAGTTTGTATCCCTTCTTTGATTACTTTATTACCCCTCTCTACTAATCCATTCGATGAAGGGGAATACAATGCTACCTTCAATTGATTAATGTCTAGGTCCTTCAAAAATGTACACATTTTTTCTGAAACAAAATGAGTACCGTTATCAGTAACTATGATCTTCGGGGAACCTTCTATCAGAAAAATCTTATTTAAAAATGAAATTGTCGTGTCTGTGTCAGGAGAATTAACAAAATCATAGTACATCCATTTTGAGTAATAGTCGACCAGTAAAATGATATATTTTTTTTCTTGATCCAAGATGGAATATGGACCAGAAAAATCAAGGCCTACTTTTTCCCAAGAAGAACGAGGAAAATCAGTAGGATGTAGTGGAACCTTAAGTGTTTGCCAGTGCTTATCTGACAAAAGGCATTCAGGGCAAACATTGATTGTCTTTCTCACCTGACTTTCCAGAGAAGGCCACCAGTAGTGTTGTTTAATTCTCATAATGGTCTTGGTGACTCCTAGATGTCCCTGGTGGGCTTTATTTATAATTAAAGGCCGCAGATTCTTTGGAGAAATAAATTTGTCCCCCCTTCGGACAATACCATTCTCAACCGAAAGTTCTTCGGCTATTTGAGCAAAAACCCGTAGATCACCATCAAGGCATCTGGGATCAGGCCAAGTTTGAGTGGAATACTCCATCACTTTCTGGAGTACTCCATCCTCCTCGCACACTGAATTCCAATCCTTCTCTGACAAGACCGAACTAAGTTCGGGAACTGCGTCTACGACTGTGATGCATTCAATGTCTTCAGGTATAGTATCATCGTCATCGTCTTTGCTCATAGACAATCTAGACAGGCAGTCTGCGCGAAAATTCTTCCCTCCTTGAATATGTGTCACAACAAAATGGAATTCTTGTAATCTGGAGACTAACCGCATTAATCTGGCGGACATAGAAGAGGAATTTACTTTATCAAAGATATAAATAAGTGGTTTGTGGTCCGTAACAAGTTCAAATTTCCGGCCCCAAATGTACATTTTAAATTTCTGAACTGCCCACACGCATGCCAAGACCTCTCTTTCGATTGTACTGTATTGTTGTTCGAACGATTTGAGAGACCTGGAAGCGAAGGCAACCGTCTGTTCATGACCATTAACTCTTTGTGTGAGAACTGCACCCAGACCAGAGATGCTAGTGTCAACAGTTATAATTGAAATACAATCGTCTCTAAAAACGTGTAAAGCCTGTGCTGAAACGATCATTTTTTTTACTTCGTTGAATACTTTTTCTAGGTCTGTCGACCAGTTAAAACTAGTCCCTTTCCTCAGAAGTAACCGTAAAGGTTCAACCAACTGGGCATATGCTGGTACAAACCTGGCATATTACTCAGCCAACCCCAAAAATGACCGTAAAGAGTCTTTATCGGATGGATGTTTTGCGTCTGCAATAGCCCTGATCACAGAAAATTTTGGTTTGATCCCATTCTTGGAAATCGTGTGAACCAAATATTCTAGTTCTTGGACAGCTAACTTGCATTTATCCGAACGTACAGTCATATTCCTAGATGAAAGAATCGATAAGACTCTTTTTAAAATCATGTTGTGTTCCTCAAATGATTTTGCGAAAATCAAAATATCATCTAAGTACGCCTGTACCCCACTGACCCCATTAAACAGTGTGTCCATAAGTTTTTGAAAAACGCTTCCGGCCGATTCCAGACCGAAAGGAAGGCGTAAAAATTTGTAAGCCCCGAACGGGGTAACAAAAGTAGTCAACTCTTGGGATTCCTTAGCTAGTGGGACCTGATGGTAGGTGGACCTTAAGTCAATAAGAGAAAACCATTTCGCACCCCCTAGGTTTGCAAGCAGCTCATGGATCTTAGGGAGTGGGTGGCAGTCAATAATAATGTTTTTGTTTAAAACGCGCAAGTCCGCACAGAGCCTGATCTCGCCGTTTTTTTTTCGTGCGACCACGATGGGTTGCGACCCATTGTGAGGAATCAGTTTGTTTTGTAATACCATGGTCACACAGGCTCTTTAAAGAGTCCTTCAGTTCTTTCCTAACACTTAAGGGAACAGAACGTACTTTATGGGTTACAGGTTGAGCCCCAGGAATTAATCTGATCCGATGTTCGAAACCTTTCACCACCCCCACTGAGTTGCTAAAAACAGATTTGAACTCAGACACAATCTCCTTCATGAGGTTAGACTCAGCATTAAGGTTGTCGCACTCAATATTACACACTGGTAATTCTCCCACTTTAATCGGATTCGCATCACCTGGGACTAATTACAAGCCCATACGAGCAAGATCCTTCCAGCCGATAATATTCTTGCCCTTCTCAGCAACGTAGATCTTCGTCATAGTCTCCCTCCCAAGACACTGTACTAAACCTGAAAAGTACCCAAGCATGTTAATATCTTTTTCTCCAAATGCTTTTGGCTTTACATCAGATGTCAGAAGGTTAGTTTTTCCCTTCCACAAATCATAAAAAGTTGAATCCCTCAGGATCGTGATCGGGGAACCTGAATTTGCCATTACCTGTAAAGAAACATTATCGATTATGGCTGAACACAATGGACCCTTTATGTGATTCGTTTGATCACCACAATCTAAAGTTATCACAATGTTATTCAAAGAATTACCACAAGTATCAGCGTCAGGGTCAACATAGTTCACATTAAATGATTTCCTAACATTTCTACAAACCCCTTAAAAATGTCAATTTTGTTTGCAAATAACACATCGCTTGTTAATAGCTGGGCAATTAGGGGAATTGCCAATGTGGTTCTTAGATCCGCATCTATAACAAAACATCGATTGCTTCCTTTGAAAGGTTTTTTGAGGTTTGTTCCTAACGTTTATTGAACATAAGGCGCTGTCTTTGTCTGATTCAGGAGATGAAACGATGTTGACTCCGCTCTTAGAGCCGTCTGTTACCTTGCTGGAGATGGTAGAACGCTCAATGCTTAAGGCCAGGTCGATTACTTCAGACAAAGTTGGGTTCTTACATCCTAGAATTCTCTGTTTAATTTTCCGTGAAGCCCAATTGAAAACAAATTGATCCCTGATATAATTGTCAGACAGCGGACCAAAATCACATGTGGTGGACAGAACTCTAAGTGCAGATATGTATTCTTCTACTTTTTCTTCTTCTTTTTGTTTTCTGCTATAGAAATTATGTCGCTCTAGCATTATATTAGGCTCATCTGAGAATTGTTTTCTTAAACGAGCTACTGCTTCCAAGAACACATTCCATTGACCATCCCCTGCGTGAGATGCAGGCGGCGCAATGGGAACAATACTGTCAAAAATCCTTTGTGCAGCCTGGCCTAAGCATCCAAACAGAAGAGCAAACTTGCGATCAGTAGAGTAACCAACAGCATCGATAGCCACCAGATGGTTTTGAAAAAGTCTAAACCATTCAGACCAAATAATTTCTGGGCTACCGTGTTTGCTGAGAAACGGAGGAGGTTGGGTAATCTGTTGTACATTAGCCATAGAGAAAAATACCTTTGGGAGTAAACTTATAAAATGTAAATAAAGTACGATATAGTTATTGATCAATGCATAAATAACACATTAGAGTAAACAACTATTAGATGAACGTGGTAGTATAACCATCCATAAGTGTAAAAATGCTATTGAAATTTACACAATTGACGCGTTTGAATCACTAGAAATAAATTGGGTGTGTGTGAATGTATATGTGACAATAAAAAATATTAAACATTCAGAGATCCAATGTCTGCAGCGCAAGATGAATATAAAATGGACAATTTGACACACTGAAGCTGCACAGGTACATTCAAGGAAGAAAGAGTGAGTGTGTCACTGATACAGTATGAATTGTGTTGCCAAAATCAGATAATACGTTGAGGCATAAATATGTTCCGCTTTTCTTTAAAATATATTCCAAATTTGAAATGTCAGGGGGTGTTAATCGTGCGTGTAGCTGCATACACGCGCTGAAATGGTCAAATAATGTCAAAGCGTGCGCGTCGCTGAAGGTTTGAATGGCGCGCTACATATGCAGATATACGTGAATCGCTTTGTTAATTAATAAAAGAACATCAAAGAGTGCGTGTCGCTGAAAGCTGAATCGACGCGCTGGCAATAATGGATACAATGTATCCGCATGAACTGAGGATGCAATGCCGTGATTGGTTAACAGAACGGAAATTAGTCATTCGCCGCTTGGATAAATCGTGGCGGGATCAACCAATCAGAAGATGTCTCTCAGTACGCTTTTGAGAGGAAGCGTACGGGCCAATGGGACTCCGTAAGATGACATTTAAGGACGAACCTCATCCGGGGCAAACCCTGTTGTACGTCGATTTCAGGATTAGATGCTGGCTTCACAGAGTCGAAGAAGTCGGATGAGCAGAGGATCATCACAGTCACGACGAAAACCAATTCTTCGGTGTGCGTGGGTGTGGGTGGAGTTTCCCAAACGTCGCCAAATGAAGTAATGAAAATCCAGACGATGAGAGGTAGATTGAAGCTGTAGTTTTATTCAAAGTGTAACTCCACCCAGCACACGGAGCATTCCCTTCAATAGAGACTCGAACGGCAACTGATCAGTAACGCCCGAGTCTCCAACAACGGACGCCCCATGCGTGAGCCACATATTTAAACATACACAAATGCCAACAAATCATCAATCGGATGCGCGAGTACAACATCATGCGAGTGATACATCGCGCGCCAGTCACGCGATGTATGACTCACGAAGAATGCCACTACATCAGTACATTTACCACCACATGTAGCTTCATACATCACAAAGCACTACATTTAAGTACTTGAAATTGTTACATGATGTTGTCACCATCATATTGTCCTGTTGTTGTAATAACTGGAGGCCTGTTCAAATGATCCTACAAAATCATTATCTACTTCACCATAGGAACAAAATGTCATGCAAAATTCAATGCCTACATTTCACAATAATTCTTTTGTGAGTAGTCAACATCTGGTAAGCCTTTTACATAATAAATGAAATTCCATAAAATTATATGGGTTTTTGATTGATAGGAATCTGACATGTATATTTACCATCATTTCCCTAGCAAATAGGTAACTTTATGGGATCCATTAGGATGTAGGGCGGATCGCCACCGCCCACATGGCGGTGGCGATCCACTCTACATCCTTCCCCGCCCGCCACCCATTTCCCCTGCCATATTAGTATGGCGGGGGGGACCCCGGCGGACGGAAAGACCGTCCGCCGGTTTTCCTCCGAAAGCCAAGAAATATGGTGGCAGTGCCTTGCAGGCTCCGCCATCCATATTTGGATGATGGCAGGGAATTGCCTTTCCATGGCGGAGACTCCGCCATGGAAAGGCAGGCGGTTTTGGCTTTGGGGGCCCGTTGCGGGCTCCCAGGGTGTTCGGGGGTGTGGGGGGTGCACAGGGGGGTACCCATGGTACCCCCCTGCATTGTCATGGACATGGTGGCAGGCACCTCGCGGTGCCTGTCACCTTGTGCATGACAATGCACAACGTGCATTCCCAGCATTGTGGCGGGCAGTGCTGTGAGCACCGCCCGCCGCAATGCTGGGAATGGAGGATGCCACCACCACGGTGGCATCCTGATTGCAGGTGCGGGACCGCCGCACCACTGGCGGCCGGTCTCAACACCGCTAGGGTTAGTCCACCCGCCATCATAATGGGCCTCTATGTGTTAAAACCAAATAATGCACACCCCTACCAACTATACTTCTCTGGTTCTCCCTTCATGCATATTTGATAACACAGCATCTCATCCAATGCCACTCTGCTGGATAATGACTAATCTATTTGGCATCACATCGTGACCCATTCCCTGCTCATGACGGAACCACTCCGTCCTGAGCCACGGGCGCCGTGTGCTCATGACGGAGTGGTTCCGTCATGCTGCAGCCGTTGGCGGCCTCTCCGCCCACGCGGCACTGATTCTCCGCCTGTGCGGGCGATCAATGCAAGTGGGCGGAGTCGTGACGGAACCACTCTCCGTCATGAGCACAGCGCGCCCGTGGCTCATGACGGAGTGGTTCCGTCACGAGCATGGCGGCGCCGCGCTGACCCCGAACCCCCCCAGCGCTGCAGCAGAATTTGTGCCGCGGCGAAGGGGTTAAGTGATCATATATCATAAATATCATACGTTATGATTCTGTGGACAGCATGACCACTGACCAGTGCTACAGTGTTAAAGTAATGACTGTGACACCTGCAAATACAGCTAAACATTCTCCTTCAATTGTAATTTTGCTTAATCAGTCAATGATACGTCAGTGCACATGTATGTACACAATCACTGATTTCATTTTAGTACTTGCTCCTTCACCACTTCATATGAAAAACACCTCAGTATAACCTGTATCAATATTTGAGGCCTACTTGGTCCTGGCTCTCTGGTTATTGTCAATATGGCAACTTATAGGAACCTGTATCCTTTGCCCAATCCTACATTTTATATAATAATCCCTATAGTCACCCCTCACGAATGTAATATTCAGGCCATTGTCCAGACTGATGCAGGTGAAGATTTATGAACAACCACTTTAATATACAACTGGATGTCACACTAATGTAATGGTCATGTGTATAACTTCTATGCACAGAGCATTGACATCATTTGGTGTCTGCAGGGTGTCTCCTCTATTAGCTGAGTCACAACTGGGGAGATGAGTTGGCCTAACGGCTAGGGTGCTCGACCTCGAACCTGGGGAACTGGGTTCAAGTCTCAGTAATGACGCTAAACATCCTGTGATTCTGGGCAAATCACTTAATCTCCCTGTGAAAAATGAATGTGTGTCCTCATGTAACGTAACTGGTGCTATGTAAAGCGCTCTGATACCTGATTGGACTCGGGTCAAGTTCGCGCTATATAAAACTCTGCAAAAATAAAAAAAACTGTTGAATACCTAAGATTGCTTTATAATACAAGGCATTCTGCAATCCCAATATAAAAGTCTGACTCTAATTACTTTATAATCGACGACTTGTGACGCACCCAGTCACTGATTATAAAGATTTTACGCCTGAACTCAACTATTATAACTTATTACAGTTGGGTTCTGACGTCACAATGCCTGCTGCCAGAGCCAGCAGCCGAGGAAAAAGGCTGGTCGGGTCATGGCGCATTATTGAAGCAGCTGTTGAGAGCACAAACAAAACAAGGCTTTTCTTTCTTTCTTGTTTTTCTGTGTTGTGACGCGCAGAAGGGAGCTATTTATGGCAACATGTTTATAATTTGCAATCCTGAGGTAATTATAGAAAAGCTATTGTTCTTCAGCATGTTTCTACACAATCCGAATTACAACGCTTATTAACAATAAAAACTGACATATTAAACTGATTCTAATATCTTGTGCCACAAATATAGAACAGCTGTTTTCACCCCCTCCATGCTCATGACGAGCTCAGCTCGTCATGAGTCAAAGTGGAGCTGTGCTCATGACGAGCTGAGCTCGTCATAACGGCCGCGGCCCACCCACGCGCGATAAATTCCCCGCCTGTGCGGGAGAATTAATCAGTGGGTGGGGCCGTGACGATCTCAGCTCGTCATGAGCACAGCTCCACTGTGAGTCATGACGTACTGAGCTCGTCCCGAGCATAGCGGCGCCACGGCTCCCCCGTACCGTGGGGGAATTACCCCCGCAGGGAAGGGGTTAATGAGTTTAATTTTGCACTAGAGATTCGATTTTTATTTGTCATGTTTGCAACCATTCTCTCTCTCTCTCTCTTTCCTATGTAAGAGCTATGTAGCAAGGAGTTAAGTGATTTGCGGTGTGTGACCATGTATTATAAGGAATATAGTACCCCCTGCAGTACACGATAAGAACATTGGAGTTCCATTATCTTATAAAGTAAACTGGCATTCAGCCTCTTTCCTCTATATGGTCATGGAATTCCTCAGTGTCTTGCAATATTCTTATAATGTATGGCAGGGGATACTTTATAGCAATTACAACAAGATGATGGACCGAGTGCTGAAACTTTTCGAACACTCACCCCCAGTCAAGAGATCTGGGTTAAATCCATTGTTCTTTACAGTGCTTGATTTGTAAAATAATAAGTGCCAGGGCTCTGACCTGGAGGCCACTGTAGCTTGCATCACCCATCGCCCCTGTCATTGCTGCCAATACAACTACTAACCATCTCTCTCGAATGTAAATGCAACAGTTCAGATTATTCCAGGTCCCCAAAGCTAAAGGAATGGCTGGGGAGGCAGGTATTAGCACTATTTTAATGTATTTTGTATTCCTAGACATCCATTGTTCTGCTCATCTCTAAATTAGATGAGCAGCGCCACCATGTGGTAGACTGTTCTAAGTATGGTTATGGCAATTAGGTGCTGGTGCTGAGCTTCGGAAACTAATTAAGTGCTGTGCTGAGCACCGGAAAGCACTGGCTCAAATTAAGCACTGGTTCTTTAGCTCACTTCACCACCCCAGTTTTGACCCAGCAATATGCTAATCAGTCTTGACCCTGCGCCCAATGGGAACAGTCCAGCCAGAACTGCCAGGCTAGGTCCTTCCTGGACTGGAAACAAGCATCCTGGGACCGGTTTCGGGGTATCACCCCTCATCAGCCAGGATAGCTTGATTCCAGTGGCACAGCGAGCAAGGGCCAATTTCTCCTAGTGTCATTTTATAACACGGGCGGTTGCGGGCCGTCGCTGGAAGTTATGAGTGGTTGTGCTAAGAGAGCTGCTTTACAAGTAGATTTGTTGGTGTTCAAGTAGATTTTCTACTAGAGCGACACCAAAATCAACTCGAATGGCCGCACGCTCTTGCACACTGCATGGTGCCATTTGCGCAGATTTTTCAGTGCTGCTCCTGCTGCTTGTGCTAATCGTGCTAAATTGCAGCGTGACATGCATATTTACGCCCATTGTGGGAACTCTGCGGAATCTCATGGAGTTTTTATGTATCTCAGCAAGTTACGCTCACCTAAATGAAACCACTTTTTTGGCTAAGGACATCGCACATGTAGGTGAAAATTAATCATCGAAATGAACAATGTGAACGCTGAATTTTATGCTTTGGGTGTCATTCCACATGTCAAATGCACCGTTTATAGGGCACATAATGCCTGGGTACCACCACACAACAGAGAACAAGTGTACTGCAACAGGAAAAACGTCCATTTGATAAAGATGCAAGTGGTTTGCCTACCTGATCTGTACATCACAAGCATCTGCGCATGTTTCCCTGGATTCACCCATGATACTGTTGTGCTATACGATAGTAGCACACAACAGCAAATGGCACATCTTGGAAATGTGAGGGCCTGGCTTGTTGGTAACTGCTCTGAGTGAATATACGTGATAATCCCATACTATCGTTATGTCAACATTGCAAACGTACTTCAATACTAAATCTTACATTATGTTCATATTTGATGTTTTGTAGGAGGCTCAGCGTATTCTGATAGACCATGGCTGTTACCATCACTGAGAAATCCAACAACTCTAGGGGAAGGCCGCTTCAATAAGGCACATGGCAGAACTTGTAGACCTGTCAAGCAGGCTTTTGGGCTCCTGAAAAAAAGAGTCTGTTGTCTGGATAAGTCTGGTGGAGCCAGTGCTTAATTTGTGCTGGCAGTTTCTAGTATTCGGCACCGGTACTTAATTGTCAACACCAGCTTGTGACAGTCTACCATGTGGTGGCACTATCAGTCTAATTTAGAGATGAGCACCACAACAGTTGTTTATTAATACAATACATATTAAAAATGAACATTACCTGTCCCCTAAGAGGTTCATAGGTCTTGGGGAACCACCACCAGTCTGCTGAGCCTCTAAGTGGGCTTTGTAAGCCAGGAATGTTACCCTCCCCTGCAGATCATTCCAGCACTTCCTGGCTTCTTCCCGTGAACACCTGCTGTTAGATACATTGAGACGATTCTCTCCCACATTTGCCTTTCCTGAGTAATAACTCTACTTTGGACAAGGGCTCCAAACACGCGTGGCTCTACCCTAATGATCTCATTCACCATGATTGTCAATACTGTGTCTATGAATCTGGGGTTTCTTTTGCCAGCCATGGTTTAAAAGTAGAAAATAAGTAAAAGTAGGGAAACAAAAGTAACTTTTGGATAAATGAAAAAAAAAACACAGGGAAAGCAAATTAATGAACAAATAAAAGCCTAGCTGCTGCTGGTTGCTTCTAAGAAAGTCAAAGGATCATGGTATGGCATGGGGTGTGTTTTCTAGTGTGATTACTTAACACATTACTATTAGGTGCATGAATTATGCATAAGTTCGGCCTTTTCTTTAACCAACCCAACATACGTACTTCAGCTTTTCTAACAAGCGATGTGTCAGTGAGCCCAGGGAACATAGACGTAACCTACAGGTCTCCCTGTGAGCGCCGTCTCTGCCTGCTCTAACCAATCCGGGTGCTGCTGTCATACTGTTGAAAGCAGCATCAGGATTGGTTTAGATGACGGGCTACTTATGAGTGCAGCATACGCACCTGATTGTGAAGCCACCAGAGCGCGGCGCAGGGAGTACGGGCTGTGGAGCAGAACAGTTTGGGTACAGTTTATTTAAGCTGGACGCAGGCGGTAAACTGGGAGCTATCTTTTAAATTATAGAAAATGACGTGGTTAATGGTTAGTGCAGTTTGTGCTGCTAGTTGTGATCATGTGTGGAGCGTGAAATGCCTCACACTTTCAAAAGTCACCAGCCGCCACTGGTTGGAAGACATCCTCACTGAAGCATGGGCGCTTTCATCCAAACCATGGTGGGGACATAAGGAGAACTCTACTGCTGTTACCTGGGCGGTCCCGGTTACAGGTGGCCTTCGCTGGGGACCTCACTGGTGAGTTATCGCATTCTCCCTAGAGAGGTGCTGGGGGTCATTACTGGTTGAGTGCTGTTACCTGGGCGGTCCCGGTTACAGGTGGCCTTCGCTGGGGACCTCACTTGTGAGTTATCGCATTCTCCCCAGAGAGGTGCCGGGGGCCATTACTGGTTGAGTGCTGTTACCTGGGCGGTCCCGGTTACAGGTGGCCTTCGCTGGGGACCTCACTGGTGAGTTATCGCATTCTCCCCAGAGAGGTGCTGGGGGTCATTACTGGTTGGATTTTTGGAATTCTACTTTAAACGCCCTTTGGCTCTCACCGTCGCCCTCTTTAGACTACTGGGGACCAGTTCACCTCTCTGTTACCTCTCAGAACAGGTGAGACTTCAACCAGTGGCCAGCTGCCCTGGCAAGTCATCTCAGTCCAGCAATCTTGACATCTGCAGTGTTGACGCAACTCTATAACTCTGCAAAATAATTGTTATGTACATACTTCACTGCAATCTCAAGAAGGTCATGTTTATTATGATTACAACCTTCACATTTGTAGTGATCTTTTAGAAATATGTAAAGAGGTGTTTATTAACTAAGGGTACCATGCAAAATTGTTGGAATTTGCTTTCATGTAATTATGCGAAAATATGGCACAATTACGCAAAATTACACACAATTGCATGAAATGCAAATTTATCATTTTGGCCTAAATTTCAAACAGGAAATGCATCATCATGTCAATTTTTGATGTAAGGACACATTTAGACGAATGCACAGCAAACAAGGGGAAGGGATGTGGTCCGTCAGCTAGACTGCCGACTTCGGTGCTGGAACCCAGGTTTCGAGCCTCGGGGTCGCGTCCACATCCTGTGACTCTGGGCGAATCACTTATTCTCACCGTGCCTTAATATGTATGTAAATATGTAATTTCAGGAATTTCCCCTAAGAAGCATGCCACTAAATCCTTACATTATGGGAATTACGCTGGCGTAATTTAAATTTCACTCGGGCCTTGTTTTTACGTGGACATTTTGAACATATGATTAGCATGGCTGAGGAGCATTCTCGAATAAAAAGCAAAAGTTGTGAAACATTTTTTTGTTCAACCCACTGAGCAGGCTTTTAATTTCTTTTTCACAAAACCCTTCGGTGCAGGTGAGTTGAAATAAAAGGGTATGTTATTTGCCATGCACAGAAAATGCTTGCATTCAGGAAACACACATCTTCTTGGACTGCAAAACGTCCACTGGACATTCAGGTTGCCCTCTTTAGCCTGACTAGCTGGCCAGGAAGTAGCCAATCAGAATCAAATGGGAAACAATTACAAATGATTGAAGGACGAGTAATCAGTCTGGCTGAGCTGAAGCTTTTTTCAGATTGGTAACCATTCATCCAATCAGAACAGGAGTCTATGTTTAGACAATTCTGTTTGGGCATTTATGTGGTGTTTTGGCACCATACTGTAAGAATTCTTTATTGGGAATGTTTATATGTTGGTGCCCATCTTTTGTATCCTAACATATAGTTTAAGGGTGCACCTTGTTGATTGTCTACACATCCTAGTACTGAATCCATTCATCCCTTGAAGGTGCCCATAAGTTTCTTCAGCTGTTATCAATGGGGCCTTGAACTGTATGCAGTGGTAAAATACCTGACCGGCATTTAGAGTATATATTTCATGATAAGTTCACACAAAATGGCCACACTAGAGTTATAATCTTGGGTGCAAAGCGTCAACAAGTCGAAAAAGGAGACTGAATCCCAAACCGCAGAAACTGTGGGAACCTCACCGCCATTCATAATAAACTCAAACTTACAGACACTATTTGCCTTTGAGTGGAGTAGCGGATATATGTGTCTGTGCATCATTGAAATTATGTACATCAAGACTTAGTTTGTTCCAGATTGTGGGACTTGCCCCTTTCTGCAGTGTCACCCCAGATATTTTGTCTTCCTCTGTCTTCCTTTACTCAACCTGTTTTTGTTAACTTTTAGGACTCTGTGCACTTTGTTTTCTGTCTCTATTTATCTGTAAAAATCCGTAAAAACGGAAAACAGGGAGCCTTAATTGTAATTTAAACCCTCTTTTATGGTGAAGTCAGATTTTAAGTTGCATTTTTTAAAATGTCACATTTAAAAAAGTTGTCATTTTCTTATCCAGACCAAGTGTGCCTTCCTGCCGTTGTCCTGGGTCACATGGCTGTGAATAGCTCTGCTGTTGGGTATGTGTATTGCTTCCAGACAGTGAGACAAATAAAGTCTCAGTGTGAGGGGAGGGAGGCTTCCTGACAGAATGGCAAAGGAGGAGCTGTCTCCTTCCTTGTTTATATTTCAAAGGGCCCTGCCTCAAGCACATGCAAATGAACATGACACTGCCTCTTGTAACCCTTGACAGTATGGAGATAGGGCCTCAGGAAGGGGAAGATCTTACCAGAAACAGTTTTGGAACTAGGTCAGAGAATTCCCCCACACAAAGACTGGCACTGGGTATAAAAATAGGGCCTTCAGAACGTCTCTTCAGAACACTCCTGGACCAGTGGAAGATTTAGAAGAAGGACTGCCCTGCTGTCAGGACTGCCCTGCTACTTGAAGGACTGCCTTGCCGTCTGAAGAAGGAAGATTGGACCTGCTTGCCTTCATCACAGGCTACCCAGAGTGATTCCCAGGGGCAGTTGGTTGATCTCCTGTGTGAGCTTCCAGAGGCCTCCCTGCAAAAGCCCAGCTAACCAGCACAGACTGGAGCTGCCTGAGCCCTGCTGCTGGCCTCTGCTAGAGTGAGTCCTGATCCTAGAGAACCCTTGGCTGGCATCAGCAAGAGCTCCTCCTGACGAACAGGTGAAAATCCTGACGTTTGGACTCCTCGAAAACACAAAGTGACCTCTTTGCACAGAAAATCAACTGCCCACGACGACCACCAGTGCAAAGACCCAGTGGGCCTTTTTCTTTGCACTACAGCAGTGACCGTCTGTGACGCTCGACCTGCTCCTCGTACCAAAATACTCCTCCTCACCGGCTCTTCCAGTACGAAAGGAGCTCTTTGCGCTGGACTTGAGAAGGTAACTCATCAGTGGAACTAACCGTGTCTCTGTATCTGACATGCGCTGTGAAACAGTCTGCCTGAACTTGTGCCTTTCCACCAGTCTAGCATCTAGCATAATCTGATAACCTCAAGTGGCACTTTGTGCTTCTTGATGTTATGTTCACGTACACTTTTAAAAATGCATACCTTCTGTTCTACTGATTGGATTTTTCTTGTTCTGGCATCATGATATTTATTACAATTTATTCTATTTATCTAAATTGATGTGGGATTTTTCTTGTTTTGTGTTTTCACTTTTTTACTGTTTGCGTGATGCATTAATACTTAACACATTTCTTCAAAGATAAACCAGACTGCTTTGTGCCATGCTAACAGAGGGTTGAGCACAGGCTAATTTACTGACATTTGTGGCTCACCCTGGAAAGGACTGTGGTTGTTGACTGAGTAGGACTTCCGCCCATTTCAACTAACAACCCAATTTCTTACACAGATACATACTGCTGTTAATTGACTACATCAATAACTCCATTTGGTCTGTTATTTTTTATATTTACCTTCCAGATCAATACAACCATGCCTAGGATCCAAGCTTTCCTTCTGAAGCTTGTCAGAGCATGCACATTTGTCCAATATTAATCAAAGTTGCTGGGAACCTCTAGAATGACCTTTGCAAACTAGAAGCCCATGCCATGTAAATAAAATATGTAAATATAATAAAATTAGAGCTGTAAATTATGTTGCTTTCCCATGTTCTCATAAATTGGTAGATGGTTTATTGGTATTGATGATTTAGATGAAGTCATACATGCCAGTTCTGGTGGCTCATTTGGCTGATTTACCACTCCAACGATATGTATTTGACTTCTGGGTCGCAGGTTCACATGAGGTCGATAAAAGCCAGAAGCTATGAAATCATAAATCATGACTATAGTACTGAGCTATTGATTTGCATAAGAGCCTGACCATGAAGGGTGGATAATAAAAAACAAATCTGGGTTACACAAGTTTGTGGAAGGAGATTCTCCACAACAGGTTTGTTTCAGTTTGGTAGTAAAAGCCTCAGGGTGGGAAAGGTTGAAATATGTAGAATGGGTTCAACTGCTACTGATCTGTCTGGGATTTCTTTCTCACAGGGTCTGTGAAGGATGGGTTATTGTCTCTGTGCAAGCCCAGGGAGTTGTCACTGGACAAGTGTCTGGGAGAGAATCCACCAAGGTTCAAGTTGAGAAAGCATGCTTGGATCAGACATTCAAACATGCTTCTGTAGATGAGCACAAACTCGGTGTGGGTGGGTTGAGCTTCATGTAGATTGTGGGCATCCTTGAGGTATGTTATTGTGTGTTATGTCTCACCATAAAGTTTCTTTCTTTCTGAAGTCCATATAGCTTCATGGTTTTCTGTTTTATCTTCTTCATCTAAAAGTAGCAGATGTAGCAGATGTCTTGCCAAAATCTTCACTACTTTATCTATGGCACATTTAATGGCGTCAAGTGAAGTTATATGTTGAAAGGTACAAAGTTGTACACTGAAATATTGTCCTCCTTTTCAGGAGCATTAATGACATGTTTAACATCAGACAGCCTACCCAGTGTTTTAGTCTTAGGGTTCTATTCACAAAGATGGCTATACAAGTGTAGATTTAGTCACGCACAAGTTTACTCTTGCAAAGAGGCGCGTCTACACTTTCTTGCTATTCACCATCTCCAAACGTAGATTTACACCTAAGTGTGGGCCTATCTCTCTTCATCCCCTCAGTTCAGGGGGTGGGGATGGGGAGATCTAAGATTCAATTTATGAGTGTAAAGTTAATACTAGTAACTTTTCACTTGTAGGTGGAGATCTCTGCCACCAGATGGGGGTCACCACCATACAGTAGAGAAAAATTTGTATGTTTACTCTTTCTTCTAAACATATTACAAATGTTTTTATTTAAAGATTTTTTTAAATTCATTTAAAAGAGTTATTAATACTCTAAAACTAATAAAGTAAAATGTCACAGCACATTAACTCTTCAAACATAATGTTTATTAAATTATTAATTTATATAAATTTACATTTAAATGTTTTTAAAAATATTTTTTAAAACCCACCTGCACTTGCATTTTAATAATTAATAATTAGATAATTTAATTATGTTATGTATTTTTGTATTAATTGACAAAACGTTTTTTAAGTTTATCAGCTTATTTTTTTAAATTCTTTTTATTAGACAATTATTTGAGAGCTTAATATATATTTAATAAGTTAATTGTTAATTTCTAAAATTATAAAATATTTCCTGTGTGGTATTATATTAAGTCCCTGTCTTCGTTATTTTCTATGGGAGAAAGTTGCATTACCTGCCTGTCAATGCCCATGTGTGATGCTAGACTTACTCCAAGGCTGTGCTGGAGTACATTCATCACTGTTTGGTAACCATATGGGCCACAGTAGGTATGATTTGTGAATTGCAATGGTCTTACTCTTTTGTGAGTGGGTGCATGTCCCTTCATAAAACCCTCATTATCCTTCCTTAAACCCCTCTTATTTAGTAGTAAGTATTTCCCATTTTCTTGCCACTCCCTCTTGACCCTCCCACATTTAAATCTAAATCCGCCACTTTGTCAGAGATGTCGGCTAGAAAAGATAGAAGGTGAATAGCATCTTGTAGTATATAAGTAGTACCAATGTTGTACCACTATATGAACTACAAAATGCAGTTTGTGAATAGCCCTCTTATGTCTTAGGGCCTGATACTGTTAAGGCGGAGTGGTATCCCCTGATCGCATTCTGCTCACAGCTCTAGCGTTCCTTGACCCACATTTACCAGGTGTTGGAAAAGAGCAAACAATTTTATCAGCCAGAAAAGCCGACCAGTAAAATTTCAAGCAGATAGGGCAAAACCCTTGCCCGACCCCTTCCTACAGCTAATGGGAGCATGCAGATCTTCCCTCTACTGGCCCACACCCTGCTACCCCTGACATTCTCCCTAAGCCTTCCTCCGGTCCAGTATAGGGCCTCATGGTCAAATTTAGCACCTGCCCAGAACAGGTGGTAAATGGAAGCAGAATTCTACATGGAATTGGGAATCCACATACGGAAAATAACTCAGTAATTCCAAGCCTTGATGTTATTCCCCACTGCAGAGACAATAACTTATAATAGCTGGATTTTAGGAGCAGTGACATTGACCAGAAATATTATGTCCGACCACGCGGTATCACCTCACCTAAAACCGCCTAACTTGTTGTAAGGCCCTAAGTGTCATAGTCATCATTAACCCCAGGCGGAGAAATCCGCTCCACCTGCTGAGTGTGCAGAGATTTGCCTTCTCTGCGTTCTGCGGACAACGCGGAGAAGACAAATCTCTGCATACTCCGCAGCGAATCGGTGTTGGCCAGCCCCTGCCTCCACGCCCCTCTTAACAAGTAATTAAAAATAAATTTAAAACCACTTACCTGTACTGCGGTGTCCCCAGGCTGCCCTCTTCCTCTTCCTCTCCGTCTCGCTAGTCCTTGAGAAAACTGCGCATGTGTGCGCGCCTGCGCATGTGCATTTCTCGCAAGAAATGTGCAGGCGCATGGGCAGTTTTCTCAAGGATTACCAATACTGCGAGGAAGAGGAGGAGGGCAGCCCGGGTACGCCGCAGTACAGGCAAGTGGTTTTAAATTTATTTTTGATTAATGTTTAATTACTTGTGAATAGGGGGGGTGGAGGCGGGTGGCGTAGCAGGGCGGAGTTACGGAGTTTGTTTGCAACTCCGTTGGCTTCCGCGTAGCCCCCGCTATGCCCACTACGCCCAGGGTTAGTCATCATTCGACTAATGGTCATTTATGTCATATGTTATAGCTAGCAAAAGAATGTAACATAAAATGAGATAACACTGTCAGTATAAATTTCATTAAAAATTCTGTGCTGTAAACATGGCATGCAAATGTCTGGTATCCTAGAAAACACATCTTGGTAGCCAAGTGACATTGACTGACCACTTTGTCTCGAATGTCCTATTACACTTTTCAAACAATCTGCCCTAAATAGACATGGCACAGTGAAACATATCATCTCTTACCACATTCATTTTCTTTCTGTCTCCGTAGCTGCCAATGTCAGAACAGTGTCACTTACAAATAATACAAAGGATACAAAAAATAATAGTTTTATTGCAAATTGCAAATAAAACATTTCCCAATTTAAAATGTATGTAAAAACATATGGTACAAAAAAAATACTTCTGCATCGGCTATTGTTGTTGCTATCTGCTTTTGTCCGTCTCTCTTCTGTTATAATGTTGCATGGAATCCAAGCTGCAAGGCGAGGGCGGCCATTTTGCCCAACACAAAACCGCTAATGGCGACATGGCTTTGAGATGGCAAAGCAAACAGAAAGACTAATGGCATTTGTGAGAGCGCTACACAGATGTATCACATAATGTTATGGGGATCAAGGGAGCTTTGATAGAACATGCATGCATTGTACATTATTGAATGGGCAAGTTTATAAGGTCCTCCTCAAGCTTGGAAAGTTTGAGAGTGAATTCAATCTCACCATATCTGTCCTGTCCTGGTAGTCAATACTTCATGGCTATTGGGAGAAGGGTGCTATAACAGTAATTAAATCAATTTTTGAGTTTTACAAACTTGTAGGCATGTTTTTGTCCAACTCCAGATTAACAAATGGCAAATGGCCATTGCGAGGGTTGCCATTTTGCTGTTGGATCTCTTGTTTGGCTTTAGTTTTTTTCGCTCTGAGCTTTTTCCAGATCGCTGGTCCGGCTAAAAAGTACAAAATGGGGTCTAAGCAACTGTTGGCACTGGCTAGTGGCCGGGTCACCTTGTAGGCTATGTTAATAGCATTTAGGGTCACACAGTCATAGTCAAGCTTTCGAAAGTAATAATACAGAGTGCGATTGATGTGAAAAGGCAAGAAGCAGACGATGAAAACCACTGAGACAATAATGATCATTTTAATTGATTTCCTCCTTGCTGCAGATGTCCTAGAGTTGGCCGCATTGGACTTCATGAGTGTTTGAGTCATTAGGCAGTAGCAAACTATTATGATGGTGAAGGGGAGACAGAAAAGTAAGGCTAGGTTCACAGAGCTGTAGATGATGAACTGGTCAAATAAGTCTTGTCTGGATGTGTCGTGGCAAGTGATGAGATCATTGTTGGCACTAATAGTGACAAAGTACAGGATGGGAGACTGGAAAGCCACGATGGTCACCCAGACACATACGCATGCAATGCGTGCATAGCGGACCTGGCCCCACTGCAGCGACTTCATGGGGAAGCGGATGCCCAGGAACCGATGGATGCTGATGCAAAGTAGGAAGAAAATACTGCAGTAGAGGTTGGTGTAGAACAAAAATCGGACTATCTTGCACAGCGCCTCGCTGAATGGCCAGTTGTCCCCCTTGGAGTAGTAATAAACAAGGAGAGGCAGAGAAATGACGTAAAGCATATCTGATATTGCCAAGTTGAACATGTACGTGGTGGAGGCGTTCCATGGTCTAATCCGGAAGATAAAGGCATACAGGGCAACCAAATTAAGTATCAACCCAACGCAGAAGACAATGCCGTAGGACACGGGAAGAAGAACGTACTTGAAGTCTTCGTCAAATTTACACCTGTAGGTTCCATTGAATGGAATGTCTTCCTCGGAAAAGTTACTCAATCTGGCCATGCTTCCCCCCAAGGAGAGAAGCCTGTGGAAGTATCCGCCTACCTAAAATAAAGCATAAGACAATCATTTCAGTTATGTATCCTGCTTTATAGATCCAAAAACAATGAATCAAGACAACATGGACAATGAAGCAGAGTTAAAAAAGAACAATAAATACAAAAATGAGATTAAAAGATTATCTCAGAAAAATGGATAAAACAAAAAACACTGCCTTCCACAAGAAAATAATGTATACCAAAAAGTATCTCCTATTGTCAACCTGGACTGCAGGTGCAAATTATGTTAGGATAGGTTATGGACTCAGACCAGCTGTTCATTTTAGATAGGAAGAAAACTATAGGAACATCAGTCCTGATAACACTTCAGTCGATTTATCAGAATGTAATTATTTTTACCACTTTTCTCGTTGGTATCATTCCAGACCATGCAGTCTGTCCAAATCTTTTTATGGGGTGTAGTAACACGTCATTGTTGTTTTATGAAATTTCATAGAAAATGTATTGACATTTTGTGAAACTGCACTTTTGCCAGGATTTTGCATGATGTGTTTTTTTCAAGCGAGGGCATAATTTGCATAAATAAGCAATGCGAGATACTGTGAGGAGACTGCTTCAAGCAGAAAATGCCTCTTGATCACTTATTTTCAGTGCAACCAAACTACCAAAGGGAAAAATAAGCAAAATGATGTAATCAACGTGCATCTGGTGAGCATTTACATAAGACCTTGTATTTAAAAGTGTTGGAGTTCTAATGTTTGCTGTAAACTTGGTAAATATATAGAATTATAGATGGATAACTGTCAATTTCGGGGATGTTTTTCACCGAGGTGTGCTGAGCAACATCAAATAGACAACGAGAGTGAAGCTTGAGATGTCTATTTTTATTTTTTTTAACTTTTATTTATTGAATTTTTACACCAACAGAGAATAAGCACCAACTTATCAAAGAATGAAAACCAAAACAAAGAGGGAAAAGAAGAACATACAGGGCATCCAAAATTGACTTAAAAATGGAACAAGCAGATATAGCGTCCGTACATGGAATACCTTGCAGAATGGCAATAAAACTCATCTACATTTACATAACCCCCCAAAAAAGAAGAAGACAGGGCTTGGCGGCACCAGCTACATGTGGAATAGCTCTAAATGGGGGTGACATAGAGGTTCAAATATCTAGGTCATGTATCAGCTTCGTCCGCTACACCAATATACATTCAAATCAGGAAGGAGCGTCCGTTAACCCCTGAGAACACGCATCGGGCATACATGAAGTGTGGTCCAAGTGTGCATTACCTGTATCCATGCATACGATCAGGGCTTAATTCAGTTTTGATACAGTCATTCAAACTTCTCCGGGTGAAGCAACATGCAAGTCCTCAATGGTTACCATATGTTTTTGGACCTTGAGGCAGGTGGCTGTAATATGGAAAGCTTGAGATGTCTATGATGTCACTCATAACCTAAAGTCCTAAAGCCAAGAAAAATGAATTCAGCAAAACAGGGGGAGTAAAGGAAAAGGTTTGGGGAAAGACCACCCAAAGGCTGAGAGGTCTTAACAGCAATGCCAATAGGTCTTGTTAAAAAAACATGAAAAGAAAAAGCTCATCGGTCTTGCTCGTAAGTGAAAGTGCAAACCATAGCTGTCGGCTCCTTGTCGAGCCAGCTCTTTCTCTTGTGGTTTGTAAGCAATGCCGTCAATGTGCTTCACAGGATACACATCTCATCTAAGGACCAGCCCTCTCTAGATGAGGTACAAATACACCAAATGTTACCCATGGCTAGTCACAGCTGGACTGCTTATTATTTTACTCTAGATAGGCTACAGCTAATGTGGGTTTGTTTACAGTAAGTTTATCCTTTGATTAAGCATTCCCTTGCCCTGCAAGCTGCTCTGTGTTTTGACAGTGCAGGCGGCAAGACGCCTGCACTTTTGAAGGGGATTAGAGATCCCCTTGCAGGCGTGTGCAGTCAGCTTTACTAACTCCCACCCTGCCCCTCCCTTGCCCGCCCCACCGCCCTGCAGCACTCCCTTGAGGAGCCGCTACTGCAAAGTGGCCCGGGGGCATGCAAGCGGGCGCAAACCGCTGTTGCGCCCCCAGGGCCCTTTGTGTCATATGGCCTCATATGTTTTTTCCAAGCACTACACCTCACTGAGTCACAGCTTCAAGCCGCCCACTGGTAACAGCTGACTTCGTGCAAAATCCATAATCCAGTCTCTTGTTTGTCTTGGGTCATTTAACAAATTCAAATTATTTGCAAATAAAAAGAGATGTCAAATATTAGACGGTGAAGTGAAGATGCTTTTGGAGCATAGTTTTCTGAATGTATCTATATTGTGAGAACTAGAACTGTGTACAATCATTTGAAGAGTAAATACCCCAGCTGAGAATACAGATACCATGAGAACTGTAAATACTGGGCACAGTGACTGAATCATTATGAATTTCATCTCTCCAAATGAAGATTAATCAAATATACTTTTGAAGCAATTTCTGCTGGCTCTTGCCTCATATTGAGAACTTTTCTCAGAATCAGTCCTGTCAGCATGTCACAGGTAAAGTATGTTGGGGTAATTTTGCACATGCAAACACTGCAGATGTCTGGAACAAGGGCTAGCTAGGATGTTTTTTCTTTTTATATTAAACGTTGCAAAGTTCTGGAACTTTCTCAAAAAGTAAGCAGAAAAATCCTTTTACAGGAAAAAAGCATTTCGTTACCTATTTTTTGCGGGAAAAATAAAGAATGCTGAAAAATTGTACTACAAAAAAAAAACATAAATATAAACGTACAAAGGCAACTAGAGAAGCGGCACATAAAATTGAGAACTGTAAAGTGATAATCTGGAAACACCATCAGATAACAAGGGACATAGGACTTGTATAAAATACAGCGCCTGACATGGAAACACAAGCAAAAAAAGGGGCTAGGCCCCAGAAGATGCTTTTACATACCACTATAAAAATTTCAGAAGTTCACTGAAAATATGGAGATAGTTGGACATTGAATTTATTGAGCGCTACTCACTGTTTCATGGCACATCTGAGTTTATACTATCTACCAACTCGTAGAATATTCTTTGCTTTCTCGACTCCACTACGCTCGCAGAACCGAGTCCTAAAGGAAGTAACCTGGTTATTATTCCACAAACTGACCACAGCCCTCTCAGATGGCTCATGCAGGTGATGGGGGAGAATCCAAAACTACTGAGGTGGTCCATCTCTCTACAGGGGATGGTCTTCACAGTGGAACACACTGCCCATGCCAATGCAAATTGACTTTCCAGGTTTCCACTTCGCTGATTAGGACTACCAGGGTGTAGTTTAGTTCCCCATCACCTTTCATTTGGGTGCGGGCTGTGTGAGAAAGTCATCCTTTGTGCCCTGATCACCCCCACCCCCCCCCCTCAACCACCATTTTGTGACTGATACTGCTGGTAACTGACCGTGCTTACCACGCCCAGGGCCAGCGTCCTGATTGAAAAGGTATATGGTAATTAAGTGTAATTACAATTTGCGCTGACAACCTACCTGTAAGTCCCTAGTATATGGTAGGGCATGTAAGTTTAGAGGCCCATCAGATTTCACACACTGATGTGTTGCATGCCGTCATTTTAAAAGTCAGTCCTGCTTGCAAGCTGCTTTTTAATTGAAATTACTTGCAAATGTTACTTTGGATTTAAAGGTAATTCCAAAGTATTAAACTACCTGATTTTTACATCTAAGATGTTGTATATGCCTAGGTGAGGGAAAAACTACCAATGCCGTGTTTTCCCCATTGTAGTCGTTCAGCTCCATAAGCTAACGTGGGAATAGTTTAATAAAGAACATCTATTGATAGGAGGGAGCTAAAATCATATTTCAAGGACTTAAAAGATTGGTAATGATAAATCCAACAACCCGGCACCTTTGAATTTATTTGTCATAATTAGTACAGAAAATAAGTTATGAAACTTTCTTTCCAGAGAGCCAAACTCCAGCCTTCTAGCAGTGTCTCCTGATGAGGTTATAAGTGTCTAGCATAGAAACAGAAGTTATCTGGTAGGGGAAGATCTGCACCTGCAGAGAACAGGTTAGGAAGGGCGATGGGTAATCAAACTGAGATTAAAAGAGAGCAGGACAGTGAGAATGCAAGCCAGGCCTACCCCCATGTCCTGTACTCCCCAGCCAGATGGGACCCCCAGAAATGCATTTGCAGAAGGTCTCGAGGGGGAGCGTTAAGGTAAATGAGTCACATCATAAGGTTTGCTTACCAGGTCTTCACTCCATGGAGAATGATTATCCATTCTGAAATGTAAAGTGAAGTGCTTTGTGGGATAAGAATATGCCACTCTTGGGAGGAAGCTGTCATGCGTTTGGGTGGCCCCCTGCACATCATTTGACACGGGTTCTCCCCTACTTGTCACCCCAGCACATTGGATAAATATGTGAGAACTGCATACCAACTCACATCTGCAGCCTGAAACTATAAGAAGGAGGAGGACTGCCCTGTTGGAACCCTGGCCTTCACCAAAAGGATGGCGCTCTGAATGACTGTGTCAGCTGCACACTAAGGAACTACAGCCTTAAGGACTTTGCCTTGCTTCAAAAAGAGGAGTGGTTCCCTGAAAGCGACAGGTTAATATAGCTTCACCTGCATCCTCTGCAGCAAGAAGAACCAAGCTGACCACCTCCAGCTGGACTTCAAAGGTTTTGGGCCAGGTTTATTGTGGGAACTCTAGTGCCAAGTTCCGAGGAGCAACTCAGAGATTCTAAAACTTGGATTTTGTTTGTGGACACTTTGAACCCCCAAAAGTAACTTCAGGAAGCACATCCTGAAGTTTGGAAAACTCTTGAGAACTTTTGTGAAAAAGCTCCATAAGGTGACCAATCCGACATTGAGAGTCAAGCCGACTAGGTCTCACCGCGACCCGGCCAGGTTCGTCCCACTGAAAGCTCTGGAGCTCAAGACTTCCAGGAGTTGACCGGGGGCTTGCGTGGATCCAAGCTGGTGAACCCGCTGAAAATCCGGCCCAACAAAGTGCCTCACTCATCGGTGTGAGGAAAAGCTCCAGAAAAGTTTTTAAGTGAGAGGGTAACATTTTGACCAAGGTCTTTCGCTTAGTGTGTCCAACAAGAGCTCCATCGCGGTCATCCTCAAACTTTGACTTTGTCCCAGTCAAGCACGACCAGATGTCCCAATTTGGCGCTATTGGTTTTTAAGCAC
This sequence comes from Triturus cristatus, assembly GCF_964204655.1. Classification (NCBI taxonomy): domain Eukaryota; kingdom Metazoa; phylum Chordata; class Amphibia; order Caudata; family Salamandridae; genus Triturus; species Triturus cristatus. Next base: position 1,472,003,609 of record NC_140591.1, on the reverse strand, counting down.
TAGAAATGTTTTATTTTTCAAAAATTCATATCTCCGGTTCCCTACATCGGAATTTTTGTTGTTTTGGTGTTATAAGATAAAATAATTTCCTATTTTTATTCTGTGTTGGGTCTTACATCTTTATTGTATTAGAGTTTTTAAATGCTTTACACACGTGTCTCCTAAGTTAAGCCTGTCTGTACATTTCCAGCTACCAAGGGTTGAGCAAGGGAATAATTTATTGAGACCTTGCTTGGTCCTCATATTCTGTTGGTGACCTTAATGCTAGTGGTAGGTGCATACTTACCACTACTAATAATCCGCCTTCCAACGGAACCGAACAGGGTGCCAAGGCAATTCTTGTGGATTCTCTGTTTTGTTGTTGAAGGACCTTGGCTTTTTTTCCTACTTGGTTTCTGACTCTGGATTTGCGGCAGGTACTGTGCCTACTTTCAACTGGGTAAATGCTGTTCCCCAAATCAAACCAGGCTTGTAATGTGGCATTGACCATGCCACTGGCAGACCTCACGGGGCAGCACCTGCAGACTGTGCTACACTTTTTCAAGCAGAGTGGTTCACACTAGTGGTGTAGTGCGCCTAAATCCCACCTGCATTCTAGGACCAGGATGTGTTCGGGAAGAGCGATGACAGCATTATTCTTTCCTTTCAGAGGGTCGTTAGAGATGACTAATTGTTGCTGCTTGCATTGTTCTGTTAAATGATGCCCACTGCAGGTTTTCTAAGGTTTGTTAACAGTGAAATACTCGCAATTGCATCTGAAAGGCATCTCTACACTCTCACCCACTGAGCTGTTTAACCCTTCATTGCTAACAAGAAAAAAGCAAGAAAACCAGAAACTTACTTTTATTTTGCATTTCACAACTCTGAACTTTGACAGTTAGACAGCAGATACCATCATCTATTTTTGTTTTCTTTAACCTATGGCACGTAGCATTGTGGACGTTATCGTTTTGCTTTTAACCGTTTCATCATGGACTGAAAACCTTAGCGTACAATGTGCTCTTGGCTACAATTCCACAATTGGCCACTAGTCAGCTATGTTTTAAAAATTATACTAAGTCGTCATCTAAGTTTTAAAATTTTACTAAGTCCTCTACTCCATTATAAAAAAAAATGCTTGCTTCACTCGTAAATTGAAAAATAAACTCTGCTCACATATTTTCTAAAAGTTCACTCACATCACGCATTAAAACTAGCATTGGCAATATGGATCTGTTTTTTGTGTAGCTTCTCAACAGAATAAAGGTACAACTTGGATAGCAGCAGCACAACCGTCGCTAGCGTAAATAATAAGTAATGGTCATATGGCAGTAGTATAAGGAGCAAAGCTCGATTCTCTCACACATACAGGACAGGTACAATACAGGTAGCTAATATACTAAAGAAGGTGTGAGAGACGTTAAAGGACTGTTGTACAATGTCCAGAAACATACATAACGTACAAAATTCTTGGAAGAGACAGACAAAGCGCTTATGGAATTAACATAGATTCATGTACTCGTTATAGGATGATGTACACTTACCTACCTAATGTGATAGTCTTCCTCAGTAGATTCCATATCTCACACTGGGAAGCATTAAGGAGTACTGCTGCTCACTGTTTGTACAGTCTCCTAGTTATGGGTTCCCTAGCTTGGCTGCGGTTATGCCACTTATGTCGACATTTATGTTCTACGTTTGATACACTGTTAGACTTATATTAAATTTGTACGTGAGTGAGCTAAAATGTTGCTTACTGCTGTCTCCCAAACACAAGATTAAAAATAGGAGGGCAGACCAAACACTGTTACTTCTTTTTCCATCAACATGTTACGGTGCACAAATATTGCCCCTATGGGGCCAGTCGTCTACCCCAAGAATATAGGTATCTCACATCAAGTATCGTGAAATAGTTACTCCTTCATATTCACCAGCCTCAGAAAGAGGGTGGGGAAGGGTGATGGGACACATTTCCTTAGTCCTCACACCTTGAAGAGGCCTCACAATGTGCTATTGGCGAGGTTGTCAGAAAATGTAGCATGTTTCACATGGTGAGTCGCGATAATCGTAGCCTGCGCTATGAAACAGATCATGCCCACGTTGGCAAGCCACGCTAGAACCAGCTATACAAGGTCTTTATTGTTGTTATTAAAGAAGCAAAATGATGGTCTATTGTACCATACACGATATAGGTTGTACAGAGCGCATCTTGAACTGAATTAGTTCAAGTTGCTCTCAGATATGATGATCACAGAAAAGGAGGCAAAGGGAAGAACTTTAATTGCCCAGGTTCACAAAGTTTGGACAAGCTGAGAAGCTGTGATTGAAACCAGAGTGGTTGAGGGCTCCACAACTAGAGTGTTCAAACTGAGTATGTTAAGCAAGTACATTCAAAACATCCTTTGTATTTTTAAAAGCTAGGGGAGAAGCATTGGAATCACCCCTCATCTCAGAAGAGGTGCAGCTTGGACAGAACAGTGCAAGCTTCTGAGCTTCAGAGGAAAGGTACAACCGGATAGCATTTGCAGAAACCTTTCCCATCACAGAACAGGGACAGTACGGCAATAACAAAGCAAGCTTCCCTCTCTCACAGAACAGGGACCGTATAGCAGTAACGAAGCAAGCTTCCCTCTCTCACAGAACAGGGACCGTATGGCAGTAACGAAGCAAGCTTCCCTCTCTCACAGAACAAATATAGATAAGGCATGAGTGAGATGTAGGTTACCGACAAATCACTGAAGTGGCTGCTTCAGTCTCTGAGATGAATGTATAGGTGCATGAATGAGTGAATATGCGAGATCGGGCACCATTCTTGTTTAGGTGCTGTTTCAAGTCAGCATCTTAAAAGTCCTGCTGCTGTCAGTTGGAGACCTGCAGTTTGTGCTGATTCTTTGGTGTTCCATGTATTGAGAAGTAGCCATTAAATCACAGATCAATATTATTTGGAGCAGACCAGCCACAGCCAAAGTAACTATGACATATAGCAACCTCCTAGAAAAGGTTGTGCACTCACCAGGCGCTGTGCAATCCAGGGCTCGGTGCTGCACCTGTTCAAAATGTTGAGGACCACCAGTGGACCAGGGTGACGGGGTGGTGGCACTGTTAGAATTCTTCGTAGCGCCTCGATAGGTAAAAGGTAAGTGCTAGAAATTGATGAACCTTGAATTTCAAGAGACAGATTGGCATCTAAGTGAAGGCATCGCTTACTTTGTGAAATTCAGATCAGAAGTGACTGGAACTATATGTTTCTTAAGAGACTCCCGCATTTTGACACAGCAGTCGCTGACCGATGTCGCCCACTGCAGGCACCTTAGGCGCTAGGTTCTTATAATGCACTAATACAATGCTGCCTTTGTAACTGTTGCCCCTAAACGTCTCTTCTGTCAAAAGATAACTCAAATTTGTAAAACATAATACATGAAAGAAAGAACGGTTCATATTAAAATGATCCAGTTACTGTTTAACAATACTTTTTACTGTATATCCTTTTAAACTGCTTTTTAAACAGTTCTTACAATTAGATCAAGCATTTTGCATTTCCATGTGTTACTGTGTGCTTTTAATGCAGGAGTTGCACAGATGCACCGATCCCACACCTGTGTCATTTAGTGTGTACTGGGTCTTTATAACCACCTGTATTCAAGGTTAAAGTGGGCGTGTCCCACTGAAGATGGGCCAGAAGACCAGCATCTCAGTCAAGCAAGCAGAGCCGGCCTTTGCTAAGATAGCGCTCTGGATGTGGGCGGAGAGAAATGTGGCCCTTGCTGATGTTAGTGAATTAAATGCAGCAGCACGGGGTCCCTTTTGCGTCCACTGGTCAGTGCCTGGATGAGCAGGGACTGGCCCCTGAACACAAACATCCCAGAACCTCCCCCAGCTCACCTCAATCTCTGATAGCTCAGCTGCGTCACGCAGATGATGGTTTTGTTGATGTGTGTCAGCAGGGGTCCGAGGGTGAAGAGAGGGCAAGGAAGGGGGCTAAAGGGGTGTTACAAACATTGCCTGCCGTATGATAAGGAAGGACTAAAACCACTTTAACCCCTTGTGTGCCACGCCCTTTCCCCGCCCTGTGCCGGGCTTTCTATTAGCGGGCGGAGTTCATGACGAGATGGTCTCGTCATGGGCACAGCGCAACCGCGGCCCATGACGAGACCATCTCGTCATGGGCACTGAAGGGGTTAAACTGGAAAATCAGACAGAAACAAACAGGGAGGGCCAAGGACAAGGCTGGAGCAAGATGAGAAGGGCGCTGCTGTTGACATTACCTTAATGTACACAGCTCCATGCGCCCCTCAGGAAATTGCCACCCTGGTCCTGGGCCCAGCTCACCCATGCTAAAGGCCAGCCCTGCAAGCAAGTCCCAGACAGAGCATCAGGTTGCTGCCACCCTCCCTGGGGACACCTAGCTTTGGAAACTGCTATCGGATGCGGTGGATCCATTTCACTGCCAACAACTGAAGAAGGGGGGAAGTGGAAGACATGTGATATGTGCCCTTTTATCTTTCTACCCGCAGACTCTTTTAAAAAGAGTTCCATTAACAAGAGTAGTTGTTCGTTTACCTTGAAAACTGCCAGCCTGTTCCATGAGTCCCTTTCATCATGATAGTAACTCGATGCTTACTTATGTGGGAACCAGAAAAGCTGCTTTGTGAAAAATGCTTTTGTAATCAAAGATGTTTTGCTGTGGTGCCTTCTTTGGTTGCTGCGCATGACAATGACCCGCTGTGATGGTGAACACACCCCGCACAAGGCAATGGGCGACCTGCCACATCAACTCCCTCGACGACACCAAGGCTGGACTCCAAAGCTACTCCTGTGGTCAGCTGTTTGCCTGGCGGCCAGCGGTGACTCCTCCGCTATTGTGGAGGAGCGTCAACCCCTCCACCCCGCCAGTAGCTTAAAAAAAAAAGAAAACGATAATAAACCCAGTTTTATTACTGTTTTATTTTGTTTGCCGACCGAGTCTTTGGGGCGGGGCCAGTGGGGATGACATGCACTGAGGGGAGTGGTTGCACACACAACCTTCAGTGCGCATGTGGGTTTGGCCGGCTGTCTCAGGACTGTCAAACCGACATGCACACTGAAGCTGTCTCCATCCAAAGCTGCATTGCCAGGTTGTAGACAGCAGGCACAGGCTCCCAGTCTCACAGGAATGCAATTGAGAGCACTTAGGCCAATCCTGTTGCTTCTCTCATGCTGCCAGTAGCATGAGAGCAGCATCAGGATTTGCCACAGGGGAGTCTGGGAGGCTGTGCCTGGAGTGGACTGGTTCCAGAGAGGAGCGGAATTCCATTGATGCATCAGGTACGTTTCAAAAATATTTGTCCATTGTTCCCGGTCTCCCCTTCCCACGCCCCGCCACTTTTCCCAGACACTGGTCGCTACTGCTGGTGGCCAGTACTTGAAGCACACGAGCCATCCTGGCTTGGCACCTTTTTAGGCGTATGAGTGCACCCGTGTCATTCAACAAAATGCCCCATCTCAGCCTTAGATATGACAGAGCTCGAAGCCCGCAGGGAGTCAGCAGGCACAGCACTCCACCACAGCTGGCACACTTTCTGACTTGAGATCACGTGGTATCACGCCAGGCCAAGCTGACTTGCACGATAGCCAAGTGGCCAGGAGGACCCAGCAACCAGTGTTACAGCAGGGAAGAACACATTTTGAGAAAGAGAATTAATGAATGGAGTTAGAGACTGGGTTTGGCTAGTTGGACTCAAGGTGGAAAAACAACCAGAGCCAGGTGGTATAGAAGCCTACTTGTGTGACTTACAGGCCCCGTCAACATGACCCACTGCACCCATAATAGTCACACTGATCCGGTTTTGCTTAAAGAAGATCCTTTTTTTTGTTCAATACATTTTATTGGTTTTTATAATGAAAAGCAGTACAGAGGGAATGCGGAAGGAGAAGAAAAAGATACAACCTCCGACATCTGACAGCTGCATAATGTAAACAATGTGGTGCATACAGATACTGATGATAAAGGCATGAGATAACAATAGACATAAATCCAGTTCATAAGAAGCAACAGAAGCATTTGATATCTGGCTATATGCATCAAATAGGACTGGATGAAGGGAAACAGGTGGAACTGTCAGATATATACTTTTCGCAAATTTACCATTGATGTAACAAATGGGAAAGAAAGAAAGAAAGAAAGAAAGAAAGAAAGAAAGAAAGAAAGAAAGAAAGAAAGAAAGAAAGAAAGAAAGAAAGAAAGAAAGAGAGGTGTGTGGGGGGATAGAAGGTGTGCACATGGAGGATCCGAGATTCAGATATGATAAGAAAAGAAAAGCCAGAATTAGTGGTCAGTGGGTGAGTTGCTAATAAAAAGGTCAAGCATATTCCAAACACCCTGAGAGGGGGCCGGGCAGCCTCTTGTAAGTGCTTGGTTGATGTGTGTACTGCGTAAATAGGTTACTCAGGCCCCCCAAGTGTTGTTGGAGGATTTCTAGTCAAGTAGTATAACTTTAATAGCAATAGTGAGCGAAAGATCAAGGAGTGATAGGTCCATGGCAGAAAGGTCAATTGGAGGATCTGTCATCTGGGGTCCTAGGTGGATGAACAGAAGGGATAATGGGATAGGTATTTCTAAATATTTCTGAAGCTGTGAGGACACCTCCCGCCAGTAGGGTTGTAGATGAGTGCAGGAGAATAACATGCGTTCCTCGTCTCAGGGGACAAGTCGTAGGCCCAGCATGTATTAGTGTCCTTCAACTTTAGCCAGAACAGTTTTGTCTGTATCAAAACATTCGATGCACTGCAAAAAGTTGGTTCTGGGTCAGCGACAAGATCCGTTTATGTAAGAGCCTACCCTGGACCAGGTAATGAGCAGTTTATAGAATTTTGAGGCATTGTGACCTTGTGAAAGAAACAGTTGTAATTTCCAAATGGGTTGAGAATTAGAGTTCTTTGCATTATGCATAGGATTTTTCATTTAGGGATAACGCATTGGTTGTCCCGAAAGTGTTTCAAATATAAGCCTAATCTCAAACTTCAATTAGTCTCAAACAAATTCTTTGCAATTTCTAAATTCCAGTGCAATAGATGGGGTGGTTAACCTCTCTGAGGACTCAGTCCTAAAGGGTGGAACCAACTTCCATCATCTCTGAAAAAGGAGGTAATTTTGACAAAGCTCAAAAAACCTTTAAAAACTTGGCTTTTCGATATCAATGTCCTACTTGAGATTTTTTTCCAAAGCTCTAGTCTTTCTATTGGAATGTCTTTTACAGTGGTAAGAATCCTCCTTCTGTGGTGCAAGCTTTGTAATTAGATAGATAGATAGATAGATAGATAGATAGATAGATAGATAGATAGATAGATAGATAGATAGATAGATAGATAGATAGATAGATAGATAGATAGATAGATAGATAGATAGATAGATAGATAGATAGATAGATAGATAGATAGATAGATAGATAGATAGATAGATAGATAGATAGATAGATAGATAGATAGATAGATAGATAGATAGATAGATAGAAAGGTGGTGTAAGGTTAACAAAAAGGAATATATGTTGCACAGGAGCTACAACAGAAATAATTGGGAAAGTGAAGACGACGAGGGAGATACAAGGTGTTTGTCCAAATAGCGCAGAAACTTAGCAAAAAAATTGAAAAAAGTGGGAGTTAGGAATTTATGCACCTAAAATTATTGGTCGGAAAAAAGCTTCCAGACCAACCTAGGAAAGCATGTGGAAAACAAATATATTTCAGATTGGTGTAATGGTGATTTTCCCCAACAACAGCCTCCCATCCTTCTAAGCCAACGTGTGCCAAAGTTCCTAACATAGGACACACACTCAAATTACTACATAAGGGTTGCTCTACATGCTCTAAATGCCCTTACTCCCTTTGTCTTCAAGGGAGTGTGTCTATATATGCATTCCACCGTAATACTACTGAGCTGGTTAGCAAAGTCATCTATCACCTCATATAGTTCTTACTGTTGGAAATTACCACCTTTTGCATGATATTACCCCATATTTTTGCCTTCACTACCCTATTTTTGCTGAACCCTTTTATGTTGGCTTTAAGACTCTGCACACTTTACTCCTGCTAACTAGTGGTAAAATGCTTGAGGTCTTTCTTCCAATCATGGTCAAATTAGTATACACATAATTGGCGCATTTCATTTACTTATAAGTCCCTAGTATATGGTCTATGTATGCCTAGGGCCAGTATAATAAATGCTACCAGTGGAGTGCAGGGCTCATTGTGCCACCCACTAATGCAGCACATCCACAGGCGTGCGCCTGCAGCCTGCGTGAGTGCAATTATACTCTACTATTAATTGGTTTGGGACTTTTCTTGTGCTGGGTTTTTACTTTATTACAGTTTCAGTACTTCATAAAGACTTTACACTATGTTAAGCTGACTGCTTTGTGCCAAGATACCAGTGGGTTAAGCACAAGTTTATTTTTTACCAATTGAGGTTCACCCAGGCAAGGAGTGTGATTATTACTTGAAGAAGGTTCTCGCCCCCTTCAACAAATAATCCAGTTTCTTACACTTACACATCATGTAGTACTTTCCAGCAAAGATTTTCTATGATCCTGAGGTTCAAAAAGCAAAGAACTCTGGCTTAAATGCATCATGTGATTGGCTCCCAATTCAATGTTCAACTAGCATCTACTCTTACTAACTTGATCAATGTATCTTCCATCAGGAAATATCTGATTAGTGAAGCTTTTCAAAGCCACAAGGTGCACCACCATTACCAACTAAACTAGAGGAGTAACTAGAAGAGTGTAGGGTTGCCTTCCTCCTCAAGACAAGGACATCTTTGGCTAGTTGAGGACCAGATGTGTGAAGGTGTAGGAGAACCAGCTAAAAGGATGTGTAAGGACAGTCAGGTGTGTCACACTGAAAGCCTGCAGGTTATGCCTGGAATAGAGCTCAGATGGATGGCTGGGGATCTCTGAGGATGCAACAAGGGTCCTTACAGGGCCAGCTAGAGGTAGCAGGGTCTCTTGAGGGCCTGCTGGAGGTATATGTGTCAGGTATTAATGCCTATAAGGGATGTATTTGGAAGTATATTTAGGTAGAATTCTCTAATTACTCACAAGATGTCCAATCATGACACCAAGAAACCAATTCAAAGCACAATGCTCTGCATTGTTTAAAAAAGAGAGAACAACCAATACAAACCTAAATTCATTATATTTCACTCATAGAATGATAGTTTCGTTAGGGGTTCAAAACAAAACGGTATTTCAACGGCATTGATAACAGAATTAAATATTCCTTCACAGTTAAGTCTCGCTAGTTATCAACGCACAACAACCCATTAACAATAAGTACAGTTTTGAGACTATCCTAGACATAGGAACAAAATGTCCCAGATTCAATCTTAACATGGACTAAAAGGAAAATGGGTTAGGGCGTCGACGTGTGGGTGTCTTCTGAAGTAAATCTATGAGACCATCTTCAGCACAGGATGTTTCATATGAAGATCCAAGACCCCTTGATCTGAGGGTCAAAACAAGTCATTCTCGCAGTTACGTTGCAGAATTTGTCCGCTGAGTGATGGTGGTGTCTTTTAGCAGCACACAATTTAGTATGATGGCGTTATTTGATGAGTCAGTGCCGCAGCAACCGTCCACGGTCTCTGTGTGCTTTCCACAAAGTGTTTGAAGGTATGTGTGGGCATGTCTATGGGCAAAATTGATCTTTTTCAGAGAAATAGCTGTCACATGTATGTCGGGAGCCCCTTGGGTAAAAAAACTAAAACAAAAATGTGATAGCACCTGCATCTCTAGGGTACCATGTTGGCACAGTATTCCTTTTAAAAAGAAAAGCTTTAAAGCAGGAAATTGTCTTCAGAAAATAAAATGTAGTGTCTCTGACACACTGGGAGTCCCAGCACATGGGGAACATTTTGTTATTTTCCTGCCATGGCAATCTTTTTCGCTTTGCTCAAGTCCAATCACATGAAAGCTGTGGCCTCCCTGAACCACAAGTCGCATTCTGTCCGGTTGTAATTGGGAACATACCAATTGGCCTTCTAGTGAAAGCCCACTGAGGCTGGAAATGCGGCATCCTGAGCTAGCTCCCTCAGACCCAAGGGCATGCAAGAGACCTCGACGACCTTGAGAGGGCACGCAGAACGCAGGCACAATAGGCTCAAATTCAATCTGCTCTGCTGGACCGGCTCAATTAAAGTACATAAAACAGGATCTGGGCGGGGCCCATCGACTTATTCAGACAAAGCCCAGTCCACGTTTGTGAAGTGAAAATGCACACACAGGCTGCACCTGCACAGCAAGCGTCCTTGCCCCAAGCTGTCTGTTCACGCTACTTCCGGTACTTACATTAGTGTCTGAGTGCGGTGAGCTGCCATTGTTTGATTCCTGGAATGGATCTGGGATTTGATGGAAACTGATGCGCACCAATTGCTTTCCTCAAGCACAGCACGCACAGAGAATTGTACAAAAGCGGCCACCTTATTTATGCAGGGGAAGCCCACACCTTCATGAAAGAGCCTGTCTCTTTGCACAACGTCAGCCATCACAGCCACCTGTTCACTCTCTTGGTAGGTTCATCTGTATATTACAGCATTATTGACTCTGCCGACCTCACTTACCAACTGGGGGATAGATCCAGGTATATACACACACACACATACACATATACATATATACATATAAATATATGTTCACTGAAAAAAGAAAGGATAAAATATTAAAGTGAAGTTATAGTTAGGTAAAAATGTCAGTTACAAAAACAAAAAAAATGTAAGCTACTAAAATACGGAAAAACACTAGTTATAGATTACAGGGATAACTACAGCCCACATTATAAATAGCAAAGGAATGAGAACTATTTCGTCTGATGCCACTCTGGGGGCATGCATGCTAGTCATCAAGTTGAGGTTAACTCCACATTCTGTGCAATGGAAGTCAAGGCAGCTAACCGAGTTTATTTTGTGCTCCTCAGCTGAGCCTGAGCTCCAGGACCCCTCCCTCAACCTTTGCACAGCGAGAGGCTTAGTTTGAGTAAATACATAAGGGCTGATGACGCATGAATACAGGCTTTCCTCTTTCCTGGCTACTCACATGTGAGTGACGCTTCAGTTGTCGCCTCTCCTGATGCCTGTGGGATTCCCCTTGTCTCTGGCACGGGTCTCACTTTATGGCTCTAAGATTTTTACAAAATTCCATATTGCATTGTTTCTTCTACGACCCTGCTATAAGTTCTCCTGCATGTGACGCACGCGGCACGCTAGCACTGCTGCATGCCTACTGTTTACGTGTCGAAGGCTCCTTTTCGGGATTCTCATTCACGCGCCTTCTGAACTCCTGCCCTCGTGCTGATCGAGCTCGGAATGTACAGGAGTTAAACCTTTTACGTCACCCGCAGAACTTGCTGAAACAGCAACATTCGTCATCAGTGCGAAGCGCGGGAATTAGAATGGAGCCGACAGTGTTATCAAATAGTGATGTCATGTGTGTGCTCAAAAGAAGCACCTTCCAAAGCCAGGCTCGCGCCACCCTAGATCATTGAGAAACAAGCCACGGATTAATGGCTTTGGTGCAAGAGGTGTTATTATGCTCACTTTTCTGGACGTCCTCAGCTCAATCTTGTGCGCACGAGCCGCACTATCAACACCAGTAAGCCTTTAAAAATAGCACTTGTAGAGGAGGTGCTTATGGCATCTACAGAGAAGCTTACATAAGGCTCACGTGCACAGAAAAGGTACGTTTTGAGCACAGACCCACTGTATGCGTCAGATACGATTGATATGTCTTGATAGGGCAAGGATACACACATGAATCGAACATATGCATATAAGCCTGCTCCCACCCAAGGAAGTCCACCCCAAAATGCCAGATGAGGACTCCGTCAAATGGGAATACAAAGAACCCCAGCCTGGTTTCATCCTTCTTAGGCCTCATTGGCGAGGTGCAGATTGAGAATGCCGCAAACCCAGACTGGTTTCATCCTTGCTAGGCCTCATAGGGAGGTGCAGATTGAGGATACAGCAAACCCCAGACTGGTTTCATCCTATCTAGGCCTCATCGGTGAGGTGCAGATTGAGAATATGGCAAACCCCAGACTGGTTTTATCCTTGATAGGCCTCATGGGGAGGTGCAGATTGAGAATATGGCAAACACCAGACTGGTTTCATCCTTCTTAGGCCTCATCGGTGAGAATACGGTAAACCCCAGACTAGTTTTATCCTTGCTAGGCCTCATTGGTGAGCTGCAGATTGAGAATACGGCAAACCCCAGACTAGTTTCATCCTTCTTAGGCCTCATGGGGAGGTGCAGATTGAGAATACCGCAAACCCAGACTGGTTTCATCCTTGATAGGCCTCATAGGGAGGTGCAGATTGAGAATACCGCAAACCCTGACTGGTTTTATCCTTGATAGGCCTCATGGCGAGTTGCAGATTGAGAATACGGCAAACACCAGACTGGTTTCATCCATTTTAGGCATCATCGGTGAGAATACGGTAAACCCCAGACTAGTTTCATCCTTGCTAGGCCTCATTGGGGAGCTGCAGATTGAGAATACGGCAAAACCCAGACTGGTTTCATCCATTTTAGGCATTATCGGTGAGAATACGGTACACCCCAGACTAGTTTCATCCTTGCTAGGCCTCATTGGGGAGCTGCAGATTGAGAATACGGCAAACACCAGACTGGTTTCCTCCATTTTAGGCATCATCGGTGAGAATACGGTAAACCCCAGACTAGTTTCATCCTAGCTAGGCCTCATCAGTGAGCTGCAGATTAAGAATATGGGAGATTGAAAATATGTCAAACATGCATTCTGCTCTTACTTGGAGAGACGCACTTAGACAGCCGTGACAAATGGAGTATTTTATCCACCAGTAATTATTGTCTGGTGCATTTCAATCCATCGTTTTTAGGTTGTCTGTGCAAGTAGAGACAGGGACCTATCCAATTAAAATCACCCTACTCCACAACGGTTGGTCCAACACACACTAGAAGGAACCCATGATGGGCCTCATTGGTGGGGCAAAGCCTGAGAATGACGGCACAGTGAACTCAGAACCCACATCTGGGCATACCCCCCTAATTAAGCAGACTCATGTATACAGCTCAAGAAGTGATGGAGGGACTGCTTGAATTAATTTCATATACAAGACATATCCTTGGACGGCAAGCCAGTCATCTGTGTTCTCCTTATCTGTGCCATTACTGACAGGGGGATCCGTATGCAAATCAATCTTCACCCTCCCACTCAAGGGATGGTACAGACCAAACCTCAAGCTCAGGGCCCCTCTGAGTTTTTTTTCTTACCCTAACAGTTATGATTTTATCAAATGTGCCATTGTTATATTGCATTGTTGTAGAAAACAGAAATAAAGATATTCAAAAAAAGTCCAAGCCCCTCTGAAGGTGAACCTATGTGAAGCAAATTGGTGATGTCATTTCAGTAACAAAACAAAACTCATGTGATAGGGCAAGTCAGTCTCTCCACTTGGCTTCAGTTCAATGACAGGGCCTATGCCCAATCCAGGAACATACAGGTGATTGGTCGCTCAACACTTAGGCCATTGATAAACCAAGCGTTCCAAATTGTGCTATTTATCTCCAGAAGTAGACTGTACTGTTGAGACAATCTATATGTTGGCCTACCTAAAAATACAACATAATTATGGTCCTAAGTGTGCAAAACACTTGTTTATTCAGCTTCATGTGCCTTAGTAACATCACCTCAGTCTTAATATTACTTTTCCAGCACCCTTTGTTCTAATAAGAAAGCGTTACATTTAGAATAGTCTTTTTTTTTTATTCTCTTGTGTTTTTTGTTCTTGTCGCTTTATTTCTCTACTCAAGCTGTATATGTATGTATGTAAGTATGTTTATTCTGATGCCACGACTTGTCTTGTATTTTTATGATAAATATAGAAAATTAAGTTAAAAAAAATATATAAATAGAATAGTCTATCTGATGTCAAAATACCCTGACCTATCACACTTAGAGAATTACTTTATGCCAAAGAGGTCTCAAGTTCTAGAGCACCAACCTGAATACCAGCACGGGCCTCATTTGTGGGTAGCTGGGGATAGCGATTGTTGCTTCTACTACGCTTGCAGCCCGTGTGTAGCACTACATAACTCCTGTGATTTAACCAACCTGACCACTGAGATTTCTAAAGTATGCATACCTTTAGATTTGGTGATTTTACGAGGGTGGTGCCTGTCTATGCTATGAATGACTTTTTATGAACTTTGAGTTTTTTATCGCATTATCAATAATAGTACATTTTTAAAAGTACAATAGGCTGTTATCAGGATTAAAGATTGCGCTAGTCAACTTCCTAAGGCGCGCTACATGATCAACAGAAATGTTAACCGAGTGAACTTCTAAATAACTCTAGAATGGGAAAGCATACTCTCTTTTCAAATGTGATATATTTATTATTTAGTATCCAGTGAAGTTTAAAACACAGAAAGCTGGGGGCGTGGCTAGGCGCCCGTAGGAGATGGCGGCGTCCGGGTGACGGCTCCGTCCGAACCGGAGGATTCCGGCGGTTCGCGTACCTGTTTCCAGTAACGGAGGGAAGCCCTTCGCACCGGAAGATGCCAGGCTCACTTTCACTCCCTTTTCGTTCCTAAGGCACAGCTATTTTGGGTTTTATAGCCCATTTTACCTCCGGTCGCGGCTTGTCATCGGCCGCGACCGCCATTTTGTTTATTTTTGCCCGCGAACGTCGCAGCAGCGCGTCCTAGCGCGCATGGGATTCCTGGATGCCTCGTTCGCACTCAAATGACCCCAGCACCCCCTGAGGCACAAATGTGGCGGACCAATACTCTAAGGTGACTTTTCTTTATTTTTCTTTTGTAATGGTGACCTTTTTCATGGTTTTGACTGGAATTTTTGGCTCTCCTCATACACGGCGGCCATTTTATGACTTTAGTCTCTGATACTTACGTCTCCAGTTTTTTTTTATCTGGCACACCTCTACGTTAATCTGTCCTTTGGAGCTTTTTTAGTCGAACGCTGAGAGAATAATCACCTTACATGATTTGACTGGAACTTTTACCTCTCCTCATTTAAGGCGGCCATTTTCATGACTCCAGTCTCCAACACTTATGACTCCAATTTTTTTCGGCCTGGCATATTTCTGCATTAATTTGTTTTCTGGTCCTTTTTGAGTCGGGCAAAAGGATATCTTAAGACCTCACGCTCCATAGGCGTGCTGATGGCGGATTGCTCCAGTAGAGTTCAAAAACGTAATTTCATTAAAAATTCCAAGTTATTCACGGCACTGGCCCATTTGGAAGCTTCAACTGAGATGACGTCGACTGCGGACGCCTCCTCACAATCTTCGGCAAAAGCGAACTCTAAGAGGTTAAAAAAGGACCCCCCTTCGCCTCCTAAGTCCTCTTCGCCCATCTCTATGGAGTTACTTCTCGAAGAGATACGGGCCTTGCGCCCTTACATGGAAGAGACTAATGCTAAGTTGCAGATTCTCACTGACAATTGGGCTTCGATGGATGAAAGAGTGTCGTCGGTGGAGCGTGACGTCTCCTCTCTTCAGGACTCTGCGACCAAGGTCTCTCACATGCACGCGCAGATTTCCTCTCTCCAGAAGCAGGTGGAGGACCTTGAAAATCGCAACAGACGCAATAATCTTCGTCTTTACGGCCTGGTGGAGGGTTGTGAGGGGAATGATCCCATCAGTTTCTTCAAGTCCTTCCTTCCTAAGCTTCTGCACCTGCCTGATGACACCTCACTGAATATCCAACGTGCTCATAGGCTTGGTCGAGCATCCTCCTCACTGTCCGCGTCATCGAAGCCTAGGGGTGTAATAATGTACTTTTTAGAGTACACAGACTTGTTGAAAGTTCTCTCAGCCGCCAGAGCCTCTCCTCGTCTCACATGGTCAGGTTCCACTCTGTTCTTTGCACAGGATTATGCCAGGACCACTGCAAATCGTCGCAAGGCCTTCCTAGACATGAGACCTGACCTTCGCTCCATCGGTGCCAGATATGGGCTCTTTCATCCTTGTCTATTTAAGGTCACTCATAATAATAAGACTACAACATATGAGGATCCTGCGCGACTTCGAAGCTTCCTGAATTCCTGCGGTCAAGCTGATATGGAGCTGTCTGGTCCCTCTTCCCACCCACCATGACTTTTTTCTGTAGTTGCAGTTTGATTCCCCAATTTACTATGCTTCAGTGCTTTCATTTTTTACTGGTTCCTCAGATTGTATGTTCTTTCGTTAAGATTATATCTTTTATTTTAGCTTCCGATATTGTTGTTCTGGTTCCTTAGCTGATCATATGTTTGTTTTTTATCTTCACTGTATTGGATTGCCTAACTTTGTTCTTTTTCTCCCTTCACAGATCATTGTTTTGCGTTCCGTTTTGTTTTCTCTGGTTGGACGTCTCCTTCACCCCGAATGCCTTGCTTCTCCCAGTTGGCCCTACCTCCCTCCCCTCGTCTCCACGTTTGTCTTCGCTTGTTCCCAGTTCCTGATTGTATTTCTCCCATGTTACCCCCCGTAAGTACTTTTCATTCCATATTTATCATGTCTCTCTTTGTTCTATATTTTCTTAACTTACTCTTTCCCCGGATGCTCTCAGGTTTATTGGTGTCATTACCTCTTCCATGGTTCTTCTTCTCTTCTCTTTCTTCACTCTTTTTTCTCCCCATTGTATATTGGATCTCTTGCTTGTGTTTATCTCTCTTTACTTATCTTTTTCTCCCTTGGCCCTTACTTACCATTATTTCTGAGAATTGCTGTGTCTTCTCATCATTCTTATTAATCTCTTGGCTTTTTCCTATTTACATGGCCTCTCAGGTCCCTCTCTCATTTTTTCTTTTGCTCATGTTTCATCATGTTTGTTCTCACCTCATCCTCTCTTTTTCTCGTACCCTTTCTCGGTCCGAGGCTTTTCCTTGCTGTCCTATTCTCCATTTGGTCCACTCGTTGATTAACCTTTAATGTCAGTTCGAATTGTTTCCTGGAATGTTAAAGGTCTGCATTCTCCTATCAAGAGACAAAAAATTCTCTCTCATTTAGCCAAATTAAATGCAGACATTGCCTTTTTACAAGAAACCCATTTGCCTGATGTTGAAGCTGCTAAACTTAAAAGAGGATGGGTGGGTGCTGTATTTTCATCTCCGGGTGATGGTAAGAGAAACGGTGCGGTTGTACTAATCCGCAAATCCCTTGCTCATTTGCTCTTGGTTTCTGAATCAGATCCCGAGGGTAGATGGTTGTATGTCAAACTTTCCTCGAAGGGTGTCCCTCTTTCCCTACTTAATGTTTATGCCCCCACTGGTGGTGATCCTGTCTTTTGGCGCGCAATGGCCTCCCGCATCACTGAATATATTGATGATAATTTTATCCTAGCAGGTGACTGTAACTTACCCTTTAATCCTTTTTTAGACAGAAACTCCAAGGCATCTTTTGTCCCTAATAAGTCCCACAAGCTCTTTGCTCAAGCGATATCCCAACATAAACTCATTGATGCTTGGCGTCTTTGTAACCCTACTTCTAAAGAATTCACCTTCTACTCCCCGACCCATCATTCGCAATCGCGTATTGACTATATTTTTCTTTCCCATCACATGTCCCAATCCCTCTCCCATGCTGACATCGGTCCCATCTTATTTTCTGATCATGCCCCCGTTTTCATTAACATTGACATTTTACCCAAGTCTAATGGACCAAAGAGATGGCGTTTTAACAATGCCTTACTCCTCGATCCCAAATTCTCCACCTCCTTTGTTGATTTCACTACAGAATTTTTCAACATTAATGACACACCCACCATGCCCAACCATGTTATCTGGGACGCCTATAAAGCAGCAGCCAGGGACTTTATTATCAGATTTGTGGCTAGTAAACGTAAGAATGCTCGTAAACGCACCAGTGACCTCCTTTCTACGATTAAAAAATTAGAGCATTCTTTCTATACTTCCCATTCGCAGGAAAGTTTGACTGCTCTCATTGCTGCCAAGTTGCAATTTAACAAACAATCCACTGAGGATGCTTCATTGTATTTGTTGAAATCCAGTTCAAAATTCTATGGGGGTAAAAATAAAGCGGGGAAGGTTTTAGCCAACTATCTAAAAGTCAAGCAAAACAAACTGAATATTGAATCTGTCTACGATGTTAATTCTGTTTTAAAGCATACAGATGTCGATATTTTAGAGCAATTTTCCCAGTTTTATTCCAAACTCTACTCTTCTGAAACGCACCCCACTGTTCACTCTCTTGCTACTTTTTTTGCCAGCATTCAACCACCTTCCAATTTCCCTGTTGATCTATCTGCCCTTGAATCACCAATCTCTAGCGATGAATTACTTGCCGCACTCCAGTCACTCAAGAAAGACAAGGCCCCTGGCCCAGATGGATTCACAGTTGAATTTTATTTGCATTTTTCTAAATTGTTATTGCCCAGGCTACATTCCCTTATTGACTCCTTCATATTAAGTGGCTCTTCTTCAGGTACATTCTCAGACGCTCACATTTGTGTTATACCCAAAGAAGGAAAAGATACCCAGCATTGTAAAAATTACAGACCAATTTCTTTGGTTAACATTGATTATAAATTATATGCCAAATCTCTCGCCATAAGACTAGACCCTTTTCTTCCCGAACTGCTAGGCCCTGAACAATCTGGTTTCGTTAAGGGTCGCTTCATCACAGATAACACCAGACTTTTGTTTAATGTCCTTTCCAAATCTCCACAGTTCCAAGACTCACTAGCAGCCATTGCCCTAGACGCGGAAAAAGCGTTTGATAGGGTGGAGTGGACTTTCCTTTTCTCCGCCCTTAAGTGGTTTGGGTTCGGTTCGCATTTCATTTCTTTTATCTCCTTCCTTTATTCCAGCCCTAGAGCGGCGGTTTGCGCCAATGGTCTAGTTTCCTCTTTTTTCAGTTTAGGCAGGGGTGTTCGTCAGGGTTGCCCTCTCTCCCCCTTTCTTTTCAATCTGGCCCTGGAACCCTTTCTCTCAAAACTTCGTCAAAACCCTAACTTACATGGATTCCAAATTTCCCAAACTAATATTAAACTTGCTGCCTACGCGGACGATATTCTATTATTCATGTCTAATCCCGCCACCTCTATCCCCGCGTTCCTAGCTGAAGTTCACGATTACTCTCAGATCTCAGGATATAAGCTAAATAATGACAAGTGTGAGATTTTACCCCTTACTAAGTTCACTTTTAAACCGGATTTTATGGCGTCCAAATTTACTTGGAGCCCCTCACACATCAAATACCTTGGTCTGCACATTACCCCCTCCCTTTCCGACACTGTTTCGTTATGCCTTAATAAGTGCATCCAGAAACTATCCGACCTTACTTCCAGATGGCACCCACTCTACCTTTCATGGTGGGGCCGTCTTGACACGATTAAAATGATGCACTCCCCATTAGTCCTTTACACCATTTCCAACATTCCAATTCCTATCCCTGCTAAGTTTTTTAAGAAAATCAACACTATTCTCTCTTCCTTTCTTTGGTCCGGCAAAAAAGCACGTATGTCCTTGCTCAGATTGCAACTCCCCAAGTCTGAGGGTGGAGTTAACTTTCCGAATTTTCCCGCTTACCACAAGGCATTCCTTTTGCGGCAAGCCTCCCATTGGTTGCAAGACCCTGATAAGTCGTCCCCCTTATGGGTTGTCATTGAACGCCTTTCTTTATCCCCTTTTACTTTTGCTGAATACCTTTCGTTTTCTCGTAAACCCCACTTCTCCTCCATTCCCATTCACAAGTTTACAGCCAAATTGCTTCTTTCCACCTCTCCAGGTCCCCCCTCCTCTGTGGCAGAGTTTCTCAATTCCACTATTTGGCACAATAACAGTATATCCATCAATCGTAAGCCCTTTTATTGGAAAACTTGGAGACAGAGGGGTTTGATCTGGGTATCTCAACTCTTTTCTAATTCTGATTTCTTATCCTCTCTGTTCTTAGCCAAAACTTCCATCTCCCTCGTTCTTTTGCTAGCAAATATCTTATGCTTAAAAATGCAGTTATGTCCACTTATGCTCTTCTCTCTAACCCCCTCATGCATCCTCACTCTCCCAATCCTACCTCACAGCTTCATTCCTTCCTGCGTACCCACCCTACAGCCTCCTCAATATATCACTCATTTCATACGATCCTCACACCTAGACCAAAATCCAAAGTTGAGGAACAGTGGGAATCTGATCTTGCCATCTCTTGGCCCACCTCTCTTTGGGACAAATTATGGACCAAACTTCGCAAGACATCTAGAGCTGCCTCTCTCACACAAACCCTTTTCTTTATTTACAACAGGCTTCTCTTTTCTCCTCAGGTGTTGAATAAGAGGTTTTCTTCTACCCCGGATCTCTGTTGGTCCTGTTCGACTCCTAAGGCCACTCTTTACCACATGCTCTTTTCTTGCACTCTTACGCATAATTTTTGGACACTAGTTTGGGCCCAAATCAATGCCATATTCCGCACTACATCCCCCTTCTCTTATGTCAATATTTTTTTAGGGAGCCTCTCTCCTTGCTGGGATGATACTGATCTCAATACGCAGATTGTTGATTTGTTGTTAGCTGTTGCATTCCAGCAAATCACTGTCAATTGGAAAAACTTTGCGAATATTTCTTTCAAAGCATGGTGGTACAAGGTTTGTCACAATCACAGGCTAGATACTGTCTTCGTATACCCCCTTAGCTTAGCTGCTAAACGGCATGATTTATGGCTTCCTGTAACCTTGTACCTAGATACCTGTGCTAAACGCTCCTCTCATGTGTCACCTATTCAGCAAGAGGTCTCCAAACCTCCTTGATTCACATGGCTTTTCATTTGCATTACTTTTTTTATATAAGCTACTATATTGTTCATTATTATCAGCACTGTCTTTTGTTATTTAGCCTCAAATCTTTGTTATCCTATGATTAATTGTATACTTTCATCACTATGTTTTACTCCTCTCTTATATTGAAGATATGTTTGTATTTTTTCTTATGTATTGACACCTTTACTTATCCAATAAAAATCTTTTGAACTTAAAAAAAAAACACAGAAAGCTACCAAAAAGATTCCATCCTTTTTATGTGTGGCTAGAAAGAGCTTTAGTAGTTTGCCAGAGCTAGTGTGATAGCAAAAAAAGAGAGTACAGAGAGGGGATTTCAGTGTTGATCAGTCTCTTTATGGAATCTTAGCATAGGCTTGTGTCACCCCACCAAAAGAGTGCATCAATAGCAGTGCATGAACGTGAAGTGTTCATCCCCTGCCATTAAGGGGCATTTTTATAGTCATCTCTGCTGCAGCACTACATTTCGAAGAGGCTGAAGGAAACCACTATATTGGTGCTATCAGTGCTTTCTTGAAGCTGAGGTGGAAGTTAACATTACTGGGGTTTCAAAGAGACATCACCACCTCTCCCAATTTCCATTAGAAGCATCTAAGCCTGGGCCGAGAACTCCACTCCGTTCGCAGAGTTTGTAGAGTTTTTCGCACTCCGCAGAGCTTGCGGAGTTCTGAAAAACTCCACTCCGCATAGCGGAGCAGAGTCCTTTCAGCGCTCGCCAACTCTAAGCTGGCGAGCCCAAGCGAGGAAAATCCAACACTAGACCACTTCCTTGCGCGATTTCTTGACACGGGCGGTCGCGGATGGTCGCTACTGCTCGATTGAGAAACCTTCCGTTCACGTTGAGGAAGCTGCCACTCGACTAGAACTTCTAATCGAGCGTCAGAAAGAAGCAACACCCTCTTGCACTGTGTGAGATGCCATTGGCGCTGATCTTACAGCGTGGGACAAACTATCGGCACTAAAAATCAGTGTGAAAGGGCCGAGGTAACCCACTCTGCCGCTCACGGAACTCCACATAGCTTGGCAAAGTTTCTTTGTCACTTCGTTGAGTTCCTAACTCTACTCACTCCATTAGAAGCATTTATTATCATGCAGCTAATTCTTAAAGTAGCCTGTGAAGAGTTTCTGGAAAATGAAAAAACGTCATCACCATTCTATTTTGTCCCAAAGTTGAAAGAGCACAACATTTCTATAGAAAGAATTTGAAGCCATTCTTGTATTTGTTTAGCATTTTTACTATTTTAGGGTTAAAAAGCAAAGAGAATGTTAATCTTAACTTCATTTGCCATAGCTGCCACGCAGAGGGCACCCAAGGACTAAAACATAACCTATCAGCGGCATCTTGAAGAGAGGGTGAGCTAAGTCCAGCCACCTTCTCGCAGAAGCAAATAATTAAATATTCCATCATGTTTATCGCTCTATCTCAATATCTATAACTTTGAAAACCCTTCAACCATTCTGCGAAATACTGTTCTCTGAAGGAACCCCCGCGTGTACACTAAATCGCACTTAGTAACAGAGTGTAACTAGGAAGCCATTTATGATGCAATGGTGAAGATTAGCATGTGTGACTTCGGCTGCCCTGGACTATTTGCTGTGAATGCCCAGTTCTTTGTAGTTTTGTTATTCTCTTTGCTTTTTGTTTTATTGATATATTACAACAACAGACACATATTGAATTATAGATGATGGACAACCGTGAATTACCAGGAATGTTTTACACTAAGAGGTTCTGAGTGACGTCAAATACAAGCAAGAGTGAAATTCGAGCTTTCTATGATGTCACTCAGAACCCCTCGGTGAAAAACATCACCTCAATCGACTTTTTACCCATCTATAATTTTATGTTATGTATGGCCTCAAAATCATCTGCCCCTGCGTTCAAATACTACGCAGCGGCAGAGGAGTGATAGGGGAGCCACAAAACATGGCTCCTGTTCAGCATCCGAAATGAAACAAAAACACCTGCCCTCTGCCACCCAAGCCCACCACTCTTCCTGCCCCGCCCTCCTTCTGCTCCAGAAGCTGTGCTCACTGCTTTCCAGCGCTGCTCTCACAGGCTCTCAGAGAGCGCATGTCAACAGAACGTGTTTCCTTTGGAAAGATTGCTATTGTAGTACTATTAACTGTATCTCCTGCTATACAACCCACTCACATACATTCAACCTATCCGCATACATGGAGGGAGCAGTGTAATTACACACCCCAAACCCTTTGCTAGTGAATCAAAAAACTGTAATTTTATAAAAATATATCAATTTATCAACAGGTTCACATAAAAACCAAGGAGAGTACACCTTTTACAAAAGGAACACAAAAGGAACACAATCTGTGAGGAAACTGGGACCACTGGATGCTCATTTTATGTACGGTATCAGGTCTCAGCCTCTAAATGAAACAATCACGGATGTGGCCATTCAATGACATAGTCCTCTGTCTTTTATGCGTACTCTCCTTGGTTTTTATGTGAATCTGTTTTAAATGACAATTGTATGTCATTACTATGTTTTTTGATGAGATTTGATGCAATAGAGATACTGTATACTGATGCACTGTGAAGCTTATGCTTTTTTTAAACAAGTAGAAAAATAAATATATATATTTTTATAAAATTACAGTTTTTTGATTCACTAGCAAAAGGTTTGGGGTGTGTAATTACACTGCTCCCTCCATGTATGCGGATAGGTTGAATGTATGTGAGTGTGTTGTATAGCAGGAGATACAGTTAATAGTACTACAATAGCAATCTTTCCAAAGGAAACACGTTCTGTTGACATGACGGTTTGGTACCCTATTCCTTTGGTATAAGGGGTCCCTCTCTTTCTCTTACAAATCTCAGAGAGCGCAGCCAGAACAGCCTGGAACTCTTCATGAGGCGGAAACTGGCGGTAACAACTTTTATTAACAACTGTTGCTAGGTCGTAGCGGAGAGTTACAAGATTTAAAACCAGTTGTTCGTGCTAGGCGCTCTCTACCAGAGCAACACGTAGCATATATAATTTTAGATGGGTAACAGAGAATTATGGGGGGTGTTTTTCAGCGAGGGGTTCCAAGTGACATCATAGACAATGAGAACGAAGCTTGAGTTAATGATGTCACTCAGAGCCCTGAGATGAAAACATTCCCATAATTCACTTGTTACCCATCTATAATTTTATGTTATTATGGAAGGCCTCAAAAATCACCTGATCCAGCTTTCAACTGCAACGCAGCAGCAGAGGAGTAATGGGGGAGCCGTACATAACATGCCTCTCGTCCCTGTCCCAATTGTAAATAAAATAAGGTATCCTTAATCAACCCCACCACATTCCCTGCCTTCCTATTTCTTTCACCAGCTGTGCTTTCTTTTTCAGTTAAATCATACAAGCAGCGCTACACTGGCAGGCTGTCAGAGAGCACTGGTACCCTGGCCTGGAAGGCCTTTATGACATAGTAACAGTGGGTAACAACATTTAACAATTGACCTCGGCAAACAAAACATGGGTTGATGCAACATATTCCACTCAGAACACGTACTTTTGTAGCCCTTCATGCTGGATAAACCTGTTTCTAAGCTCTCCCAAATTTTGTCGGAGGAAAGTGTAGGAGGCATATTGATTTGATAAGGGTCACATATTTGGCAACATGGATTAATCAGTGTTAGATTTTAGGCCTTGTATTTTCAAAGCATACATTTTAACCTTTAGACAACATCTCCTAGATGGTACAACCAGCATGAGTGATTGCGAGCTGGAGGATGAGGCGGACGGCGTTTTCCAGCAACACCGTGACCGGTGCTCTTGATGGAACTTTGACGATGCCCCCTGGGCAGAAACCCTAACTGTCTGTACTAACCGCGGTGCCCGAGCAACCTTGGCTGATGCCCGGTGGAGCTGTCCTATGCAGCTATAAAAGAGTTTGGCTCTGGTTCACCCCTCGGCCGGCACCTACCCAGCCGGACATCGGACATTGTTTCCTTCGTCTCCCTGTTTTGTTTCCTACCTGCTTTCCTTACCCCTGTTTACCATTCCCCCTCTACCTTTTCACTCCCCATAAGACGTGTGTACGCTCTAAAAACTCACATCATTTTGTAATCTCATGCTTTTTTCTCCTATGTCTATACTTGTCTATGTAATTATGTAACCTGTAACTCACTGATCCTCATGTAAAGCGCTCTGATACCTCCGGGTCTAGACAGCGCGATATAAAACTTTGCAAATAAAATAAATAAATAAATCGCGATGAACTAGTGCCTTGAATAACAGGGTTTCATTTTCCTTTTTCTTTGCAATCCATTTTTAGGTGTTACCCATGGACAGCTTTTGGCTGTCTCTTATCAAAGACCTAGTCTGTACTATACTAATACAGCGGACTTTGGGATAACCCATTGCTTTTAACTGGTTGGCTTACTTGCCAAGCTCATGTGCATGCTTCTTTGTCAATGGCTTTGCATTCTCTCCTTGTATTTGTTCCTCCCTCGGAACAAAGCTTCTTTACTATTCTTTTGACTGGATGACATGCATCTTTCCACTGCTTCCATTTAGGGAACGACTTTTATTTTCCTTTTCGCATTCCATGGGAGTGCATGTGTTTTCTTGCTGCCTCCTCATGTGCTGCTTCCCCACTCAATTTGCTGACCACCATGCTCTGTGATACCCTGCCCTCCTCCTACAGCTTTCACACATAATTGTTTTAATTTACTGATCCAAGATTGGTGCACGTCATCTAAGAAAGGTAAATTAAAAGTAATAAAAAATGGACACCACATGATAGCACATATGCTTGCACACTTGGGGACACATATGTGTCTCCATGTCCCCACCGGCAAAGAAATATCTTTTCTTTTTGCTGATGTCATTAGATTATGGAGATTCATCACCTATTGCCCACTTGGGGTTTGTGATCGCCAAACAGAGACTGCAGAAAACAAATTATCTGATTGGAAGCCCGCAGGAGAACACTTTCTCTTGCAGCTCCCATTACCGGATGCGGGGCATGGGCCCTGCACCATGAAACTTTTTGGGAAAGACCACCTACGTGTTAGAACTCGCTGATCATTAGGCCAAAGTAGGAGGGCTCACAAAAGTGCCCCCATACACCATGCGCAGTTCTCACAAGACGTACGTCAGACGTAGGGGTTTGCGGGAGAGAGACCACGGTGAGGAGGAGGAGGGCAGCACGGAGACTCCACAGTACAGGTAAGTGCCTTTTTTCTTTTTAAATGTATGTTTTAATATTTTTTATTAGGGGGGGTGGAGGAGGGGAGCGGAGCAGAGCAGAGTTCCATGGAGTTTTTCCCCTGGTGCTTAACTAACACCACAGACCAAGGAAGGGGACCCAACAAAGGTCCACTAATTTCAATGTCCGCAGTCCTGCCACAAGGGCCCTTAAATAGAGTGCTATTTTGAATGCAACAAGTCCATGGGATTTATGGAATGATGGATCCAAATCTATAATCCACGTTCTCAGTACTGAGACTGAAGACCAAAAGCCACCATGCTTGTAGAAGTTTATGATTGTGACCACTATTTTGGGTGTGCTGAGTCTGCAGTATTTAAAAGTAGTCTGCAAACTACTGAATCACTTGGGGCCCTGTAAGGTTGTGAGCATTCTAGTAGCTGGCGGGGGCGGAGCCTTGGGGCGAGGGGAAGAGGAGGAGCGAGGAGAGAAGTGGGCAGTTAGAATAGGGACGAGGTAGAGATAAGGAGTAGAGAATAAAGCTCCTGAGAAATCGTAAAGGGCGTCTGTCATTATTTGTAGCACGATGCTACAACTGGCGACGAGGGTGGGATGAGCAAGCCCACACCAGTTACAGAGCCCTGGAGCGTGGTGAAGAACCGGACCTGCCTGAGGCGATTGAGCACCTCTGGATGCCACCAGTGACTACGGAAGTCGGGAGCCTACCCCGACCCCGCCTCGTGTCCCCAGAGTGAAGGAGAAGGTGCCTGACGCTGGAGACGCTGTCTCCAAAAGCCTGCCTGTAAGCGCTGTTGAGCGCGCAAAAAAAAATAAAAGAAAAACGAAGACCGAAAATCCCTCGCTGCCGGCTAATCTCACGCCCGATGCGTGAGCTTTGGCAGGGTCGGCGCGCAAGAAGAGCGGGAAGCTGCAGAACAAGGCGGGAGCCCACCCCGACCTCACCTGGTAGCTGTCGCCGCCGTGAATGAGCAGGGACTGGAGGGTGCCACCCCTGAAGATGCCCGCCGGTGAGTCCAACTTGTAGTAGACTGAATGAGCCGGGAGAGAGCCTCGCGCGTGTGTGCAGGGACGGCGGCCATCTTGAAGTCAGGCAATCCTCCTGGGACACCCCCCATTAAAGTGAATTGGCGGCCATCTTGAAGTCAGGCGCCTAGGATTCACTGAGGGAGAACAAACAAGCATAAGCATACCCAGGATAAGTCATCAACAAGCACAAGCAAAGCCAAGATAAAGGAACAAACAAGCACGAGCAAAGCCAAGCCAAAGGAACAAACAAGCACGAGCAAAGCCAAGATAAAGAAACAAACAAGCACGAGCAAAGCCAAGATAAAGGAACAAACAAGCACGAGCAAAGCCAAGATAAAGGAACAAACAAGCACGAGCAAAGCCAAGACGAAGAAACAAACAAGCACAAGCAAAGCCAAGACAAAGAAACAAACAAGCACGAGCAAACCCGAGACAAGTGTGCTACAAACGCAGGTGCGAGCACGCAAGCCGACTGAAGTGAACTGACCCGAGCGCACGGGATTCACAATGTCGAATCAAGGATCACCGACCCGACAGGAGGCCAAACCCATCGTCATAGGGCTGTCACATCTGCGCCCTCCGGAGCCCCTGACGCTTGTAGTCGGTAGCAGCATGGGCCCTCGTTGGGAGGAGTGGATCGAGGACTTTGAGGACTACATCAAAGGTTCCAAGGTCCTCGGCGATGAGGACCAACTGATTGCGCTTCGAAACCTCGTGGGAAAGGACATTAGCAAGATAATTAAGGAAATCCCAGCTGCGGATGCAGGGACGTACGCCAAGGTACGGGAAGCCCTGGATAAGAAATTTTTACACAAAAAAAATGTAGACTACGAGAGGTATGTGTTCCAGCGGGCGCACCAAGTAAAGGATGAAGCGATGAACACATACATAACCCGACTACGACGGTTGGCACGCCACTGCAACTTTGAAGCATTCTCTACGGAGGATGCCATACGGCTGCGTGTCATTGACGGCTGTCAATCTGAGACCCTCCGAAGAAAATTGTTAAAGAAAAGTCACACCCTAGACGAAATAGAGGAACTGACGAGAGTGCATGACCAGACCGAGGAGCAGGCCAAGACCATGGAAGCAGGGCGTACGGAACGCCGAGAGCAGATATGTCAGGTGCGAACCGGTCGCCCTCGCCGAGGGTCCAGGGAGCGCGGGCGACACGATCGGCCATCATCGCGCCGGCGCCATTCTGGGCACCGTCGACCGGACTCGGGGAGAAACAACAGACGACATGATTATGTGAAGAAGGCGACAGCACAAAAATGTTACAGATGCGGGTACGACTTCCCACACTCCAGAGTGTGCCCGGCTATGGGCCAGCAGTGCCGCAAGTGTGGTCGGAGCAGTCACTTTGAAGCCATGTGCGGAGAGTATCGCCGCGAGAAAGGAAAGAAACCGCCCGTGACGTCGCGGAGTGACACTTGCCGGCAACATGCGCGAGCGGTGCATGGTCGCCCAAAGTCGTCATCAAGATCATCGCACTCCAGCAGGGAGTCGCGGACATCGCGATGGTCGAGGAGATCACCCTCTCGGGACTCTAGATCGACATCAGACGAACAAGAATATTCAATTGAATACGCGAGCATGGTTGCCGACCCGGACCAACTTAAGAAATATTCCCGACTGGACATCAGCGTCGGTGGACATGCCACAAAATTTGTGATGGACAGCGGAGCGTCACTAAATTACATTCCGGTGACGGAGTACAAAAAAATGAAACCCCTCCCGCGCCTGAGTCCTGCATTTGTTCGGGTCTACACCTGGATGTCCAGGAAGCCCCTCCCTTGCCTCGGGAAGTTTTCAACTACGCTGAGACACAACACAATGTCAGTTCCCGCTGTGATCCACGTCATAGAAGGGCCGGAGGCTGACTGTCTCCTTAGCCTGCCGACAGCCGAGCGGCTGCGTCTGGTGGAAGTTCTCTATCGCGTCAGCAATGACAATGACATCGTGTACAAGCCAGGCAAATCAGTCAACGTGGCTGACTACAAGTCGCGACACCCCAGGGCACCACACTCACTTGGACTGTCCGTTGTGGAGGAAGATGTCCACCTTGGGGAGGATCAAGCGCGACCGCCTGCGGGCCCCCTGGAGACCACCCCTCATGCCACCCTGAAAGAGTATCCACAGTGTCCAATAGTAGGGCACGGTGATCTTCCGGCCCCGAGTCAGATGACACCGCCGCCGCCTGGAGTGTGGCACGAACTAGCCCTGGACTTTTATGGCCCAATGCAATCAGGCAAATATGTTCTCGTAATAATGGACGAGTACTCCCGGTTTCCCATTGCCCAGTTTGTGCCGTCCACCAGTGCTGCCGCCACCATTGCGGTTCTAGATGAAGTCTTTGCAGCCTGGGGTGTGCCCAAGGAACTGAAAACAGACAATAGCCCATCGTTCACTGGACGGAAATTCAGCGACTTTGCGAAATCCGTGGGTGTCCGGCTTCGGCGGATAACACCTGTGTGGTCACAAGCCAATGGCACTGGTGAGAGGTTTATGGCCATACTCAAAGAGACTCTCCAGCAGGCTACCTGTGATAGACGAGATTTGCAAATGGCTCTCAACGAAGTGCTTCGAGCATATCGAACAACACCCAATGCCACGACAGGCAAATGTCCAGCGACACTCATGTTAGGGCGCCCCATCTGGACGCGGATACCCACTTGGGAGGGGGCATCAAGACCGGTGTCATCAGGTCATCTTCACCAAGAAATAGTAACTAACGCTGATCGCGCTGACAAGGAGAGCATGAGAAATTCTACGGACCACAAGAGACGAGCCAGATCTCTCTCGCCTCGGGAAGGGGATTGCGTCGTGGTCAAACAAGAACCAAGTAAGGAAACGGACTGTTGGTTCCGGGCAACGCCCCTCACAGTCACTAGACGAACGAGTACCGCGCTGACGGCTGAGTCGGAAAACAGGCGCACCACTCGCAATGCCCCCCACCTTCAAAGATGCGGTCTCACCATGAAAGAGACACTCACGCTGGGGCCTACAACGTCTGTGACTGGACACTGTGAAGGGCATGGTCGAACACCTATAGGTCAGGAACGGGACGCTGAGGGCGGCAATGGAACTGTGTCTGAAGGCCTGTCCCTCCGGCCAAGAAGAGATATTCAAAAACCGAGACGGTTGATCGAAGAGATGTGAGCACTGTCACAAGCTTTAGTAACAAAGGGGGAGATGTAAGGTTGTGAGCATTCTAGTAGCTGGCGGGGGCGGAGCCTTGGGGCGAGGGGAAGAGGAGGAGCGAGGAGAGAAGTGGGCAGTTAGAATAGGGACGAGGTAGAGATAAGGAGTAGAGAATAAAGCTCCTGAGAAATCGTAAAGGGCGTCTGTCATTATTTGTAGCACGATGCTACAGGCCCCATACAATTAATTGACTTTTCCCCACATAAAATGGCCCTCTTGCATGTGCCCTGGCATTGCTTTCAATTTTTAGTGGGTCATTCATGCAGAACTAAGGCCCTGATTATGATGTCGGTCGGACCGCTACCGACAGGCTGTCGGAGGGGGTCCAACCGACCGACAGCCCTTCGGTCCAACCGCCAGATTACAATTCAGGCAGTTGGACCGTAAAGGGTCGAGGGACAGAGCACCAACTCCGACAGGATCAGTGATCCTGTCGGGTGGCGGTCGAAATCGCAATCCCGAATGAAGGCAGTGCCAAGGCAGGCACCGCCATCGGGATTACGATATCCCTTTCCAACAGCCTTTTCATATCAGAAGGACTGCCATAAAAAGGCTATCATGAATGGATTTTGGTTGACCCAAACAGGGCCCCATTCGGTTGTGGGCCACCTTAAAGGGGCCCAGGGGCACATACACTGCCCCCAGGCACCTCCATGCACCGTGTGCCGTGCATCACATGGTACATGGCACACGGTGCATGGAGGTGCAGGAAGTGCTCCTTTACAAGGCAGCTTGTGCTGTGGCCCTTTTTCTGGGCCGCAGCACAAGCCACTGTGTAAAGGAGCACTTTGCAACCACCAGCCAGGTGGTCGCATTGTAATGCGGCGCTGGGACCGCTGACTGCTTATCGGGCGGCCTCCTGACCGCCACGATAGCGGTCGGCAGTCCGACCGACCGCCATCATAATAAGGCCCTAAGTCTTGCGAGACCAAGGTCCCAGGAAGTTCACAAGAACATCAGGATATGCAAGGTTTAGACTGTCCTCTAATTTCAGAATAGGTCAGGTTTGGCGGGTATGGAGGAGTGGAATATGGAAGATAGCTCGGTACTCACTTCCAGGTTATGGGTGGGATTTCTGCGGCCTCATTGGTCAGGGCTTATAAAAGGCAGGTGCAGTCACAGCGGTGCCATCTTCTAGGGCATACTTCGAGTCAGTACAAAGGCTCAGGCCACTTGGGCAAGAAAGTCTGCGCTCCAGTCCTGAGAGCAACACTAAACACCCTCACTGGAGTCTCTTCGGGTGGACAGACCCTCAGATCCAGGGTCAGCTGTTTTGAGTAGCTCTGGTTGGTTGCGTCTTGTGTAGGGCTGGCATTTTGTTTTGCTTTCTTCTCAGGCAGGCAAGCATCCAGGCACTTCAGGACATGGAGATAGCTTTTCTGTCCAAGTCAGTCCCCTGGTGAAGTTCCCTCACCTCTGCGAAGCTGACTTGACAGCAGACACCAGTACTAGATGCACAGCAGTCATCTAACATTTCCGTCCCAGCACCATCCCTGGCTCCCAGTCCCTGTTTGGCCCCTGAACCCCTTGGTCTCTTTCTTTTGTTTTCCATGTACCCTTTTGTGCCCGCTAAGTTCTTTTGCTCCCTTAACTCCGTATCAAGAGGTGTGCTGCTGCTCTCTCTTTTATCAGCATCTCTGTGGCTCTTGCATCAGCTCCTGCCGCAACCTCACCATCCATCCTGCTGAGCCTGCCTGCTGCCTCGCTCCAGTCTGGCAGTCCCAGATCATCTCTGTGGCCATTTGGCTCTAGGTCCTGGTAGGACTGAGGCTACTCACAATATGTCCTCGCCGAGTGAGAGATAAGCTATAAATGCCGCTGGTGTGACATAGTCAATGTTAGCTGAATGTGCCGCAGTCCATAGCCTGAACAAAAGTCATGCAAACCAGTGCTTAATTTGAGCTGGTGTTTCCGGTGCTGAGCACCGGTACGTGATCATCAACAACGGTGCTTTTCATGAGCACCAGTTAAGGACATTGATAGGGAGATTAAATGATTTGCCCAGAATCACAGGATATTGAGCCGACGCCGAGACTCGAACCTCATTCCCCAGCTCCGAAGTCGGCAGTTCTGGCCATTACACCACATCCTCGCCCCACTTTAATGGTTAGTAGGTGGTTCTGTTTAAGGCGGCGCTACCTGGAGAAATGGGCTGGTTCAAGCTGCCTCCTGACGAGAGTCCTGGTGCTTACGTCTTTACAAATGAACCCCTGATGCAGATCGCAGCCAGCGAAAGAGAGAAGCAGCTCTGGGAGGGCAGATGCCGTAGGCAGTGCGACGGCTATGAAACCCAAGGGCCGGCTCTTCAGCCCCTGCTCTGGAGAGGAACTCCGTGAAGGGCAGGTGCCACAGCCAGGGCATCGGGCGAGAGCCCTAAAGACTGGCCGCGCAGAGGAACTCCGTGAAGGGCAGGTGCCACAGCCAGGGCATCGGGCGAGAGCCCTAAAGACTGGCCGCGCAGCCACGCAATACCGAGGAACTCCTTGGAGGTCTATATGTGTGTGCCATTGGTTGTGTTCGAAATGTTTCTCGGGGGTCCTTACAGGAGGTTAGTTGCTGTTTTATTAGAGTGAATGGCCCTGTTGGTTTGTAATTTAATGATGAGTGTTGTGAACTGTCTTCTTGCTTGTTTCCCTGTATCCCCTGCTGAGCCTAGAATGTGTGACGTGTGGGGGAATGGTGCATACGTCACATGACTGGCTACTGGCGGTGCGGAGCAGCGAGAGAATGACACTACGACTACGCAGCCAGCATGACAGTTAAAAAGGCCCTAAACATGGGCTGTGCGGCTAGTGTTGACACAGAAGTCCAGAGTGTACCGTCTAAGCAGTCAGTGCCTGGATACCCTCTCGGGTGATAAGCCGCGCTTTACAAGTACTGATTGATGAGAATAATCACACAGAGGTTAGACTCCACAGCCAATATGAAAGGGCGGAAGTTAGGTAACTCTACCAGTGTGATATTGGAGTGACATGGAGAGGGCAGTGAGGCGGCAATGAGAAGTAGAACCCTGACTGGCCAAACACAGACCACGAGAGGCCAGGCTATGCAATCATTAGAGCAGGGGAGAGACGGTGAGAGGCCGAAGATGTGCAGTCAGAGTGAGAGGAGACGGTGAGAGGCCAAAGATATGCAGCCAGAGTGAGCAGAGAGAGACTGTGAGAGGCCAAACTCGACGACGAGCGTGAGAAGGATATGTTGGAGAGACCAGCTACGTCAGTGCCAAGGGAAACACCAGAATACATGGAACAGGGAAGCTGGCAGAGCAGTCAAGCGCTGCCGCCACGGTGAGCGACATGCAAGGGCCAATCGCCGGAATGTCAAACATCCTAATGCTACCTTTGCACCATCTGTGCAAACTGTCAGCGGGCCAACTCCGACAAAGGTGACGCATGACGCAGCAGGGGTGTGATGGCTGCACCGGCTACGCGGCTTCAGTAAATGTTTGACTGCTGTAAGCATGAGAAAGCTGCTGATGAAAGGCCCAGAGCTCCAGGTAACCAGAACAAATCAAAACAGTTCTACAGTCATGTGTTTTATTGGAGGGTCCCCAGCAGACACTTACGACCTTTTCACCTTTATGAAGTGTTAGTGGTACATAAGTGTAGAACCTCCCACCGGAAACTGCTCAGCCGCCCCACGTAGTGTCCTTCTCTCACTGCCAATCTCCCATCCGGTGACGCATGCAGCATTCCAAAACACGTCACACAATCTAGGCTCAGCAGGAGATACAAGGAAACACACAAGAAGACAGTTCACAACAGTTATCATCAAAACAACATTACTTGTAATACAGAGGTGTCTAATACAGAGAGTATTAAATCCCAGGATCGCCCCAACTGTTCTGTGCACACCCAGAACAGACACACCACACATTACGGAGACAAACTGAACTGACCCTATAACAGCCTCAGACCGGAAAGAACACCAAAAAAGTCTTTGTGGTGCAGAATGTGCAGTCTTAAAACAGTCCCGTTGCACGGGGTGGCAGAGAGCCCTCACGCATCCCCTTTAATGAAATGAGTTCCAGAAGAGTGACTGGACTTTCGGCAAAACCAGGCAAGCACAAAGGTTTGTGATATATCCCAAACCCAAAAGAGACATCACAAAGAGCCTGGACTCCTGACTGCCTTGAGAGCCACAGGTATACCCCCACCTGTGCAGAGAGCGATGCCATACACCTGTAGGACTACCTGACTGCTATTCAAGCAGAGCTGTCCAAGCCTAAATCACCACCACAGATGTTGTACTGAGTGTCAGTGCCAGCAGACGACCACCAGTACAAGAATGTCTCTAAAAGATGGAGCGGCGCCGCCTCAATCCACAGCTCACTGTCGGTGTCCACATAGATGCCCGCCTCAGCTTCAGCACTCACAATGTACATTAGAGGAAGTCCACCTGCCACTACCGGACACTACCACATGTAGTTAAGCTATGCCTATGCATAGGTGACTTCAGAACAGTCGCCCAGGCAGTGATATTGGCATATGAGTTTGTATGCAATGCACTGCTTGCCATGGTCACCAGAGGTCCACTGGACACCCCTGAAGAACGTACCCCACCGGCTGCCTCCAATGGAGTTTGTCTTAGATATGACAGAACCTCATCGACACGGAGGGCGTTCCACTGTCTCCTGCACATACAAGGCACGCAGGAACACCCGCGAGATAGTCAACTCCAGCACACTGCTAATCCTAGTGATCAAGATGAAGACCTCTAGCTGAAAATCAAGTATGTGCCGCCACAACAACAGCAACACCGAGCTGGACTGAGCATCATGAAATACATGGAGGAGGAGGCGAGGTGCCAAGACTTCTCCTGCTTTGTGTCCAGGGCGTGGAGCTCCCTCACCGCTAGCCCATCAGCAGCTCCATGATGACAGGTTAGCATGTGGAGTTGGCCACTGAGGGGGCAAGTTTCATTTGCATGGACCCCTCATCCTTTAAAAGCATCCAACCCACTACTGAAGCTGGTTGGGCCTGTGTGTGTAGACGCCCTGCTTATTGCATGCTCCACCTGCCACTCCATGTAATGAAGGAGGCACTGCAGCTGGGGAAAAACCTGTTTTTATGTCTGGCTTGAACGAGCATCTATCAGCAAGTCCTATTGTTATCAATTATTCAAAATATTCATGTATACGTATAGTAGGATTTAGCTCTACCCAGTAGAGTATAGTTCCCTTGATTTTCTCAAGTTTTTGGGTGTATCATTCCACCTTCAATGGAGTGCTGGCATTGCAATGCTTCAGGAACTATATTACCTCTAAATAATATCCTCAATCATCACATTTTATGCCACATTGAATACTTTATCTCCTACAAGAAAACCAATCAGTTTTTTCACTGGAGCAGCCCACGTTTACCTGCTTTTAACATTATTTGAGAGTGAGCCTTCCCATAATGGAATGACCCTTCTCAGATTTGAACAACCTGACCTCAGGTATGCAGCCGGAACTCTTCTGAGATCAGCTACAATAGGTGCACCCTCATGGGACATAGGACGGGCATCTTAAGGCCACGCCATCCTTTCTCCATCACCTCTTGGATCTCATGCTGCAGTAGAGCGCCCAGTGGCGCCTTCTGATCCTACCATCGGGCCTCTCCCAACAGACAGTGGCAAAGCCAATACGTCTGTCTTGCAACAAAATGCAAGACTTTGGCAATTTTTGTTTCCTTGTGGCACTGTACGTTTGTTTACTCAATGGATGCAAAGCACAAATTACTTAAATCAGCAGGTACTTCGATTTAAAAAAAGAAACATTTATTCACTGTTGCTGCTCATTCATGCTTAGTGCACATAACTTTCTGTGCAAACCATTGTTGAATACATTTGGTTTGGAGAGGTGTGGAGAAGCTATTGTAAGGTGTTTGAATAGTGAGACACCACAGCTGATCGGCAGATTTGTAAATTTATGTACATAGCTACAAAATTGTTTTCTTGATTGCTTTATTGGATTTGAAATGTTATTGTCTTGCTTCATCAGCATGTACCACGTGACATGGGGTGGTTTTATTTAGTTTGATAAGTGCATGCAATATTTGTTATTAAGAAATTGTTTTAGCTAACACCTTACTGTGACTAATGTTTTGTTAGCTTTTGTAATAAAGCCGAGGATAACTTCCTTATTCTATCTGTATCTAGCTTATCTGTGACGTTTTTTAATTTGGCACATAGATAAAACATGGATTGATTGATTGTTTGATTGAGAGCCAAGTGTACTTTACCTGTCTGTCGTAAGACATTTAGATCTAGAAAGGCATGGTTGTGCTCATTGATGTGGCTTTTAGCATTCACTAACTTATAGAAAATGCAAATAATTTCAATATCTATCTATAATTTAAGCAATACCTCTATTTTGCACTTCTCGTTTGGAATGTCAAACCCTAAAAAAGAGTCAGATCACTGTTAAATACAATTTAAAATGTTCTTTCAGTAAAATTCTAATACTTCAACTCAAATCAATCCAATACGTTTTAAAAAGTAGGTAAAAGGAGAGAGGAGAAAAAAGAGATTGTTAAGACATCATTCATGAGCAACATTTATTAAATCACCAATTATTGGAATATTGATTCCCTTCCTAATCCCTATGAGTTATTGAAAGAGTTTCAGTTTCTTCCATTGTTAATAGTTTATGGGATTGGTTGAATGAAATGTAATAAACGTAAGACCTAGATGGCCTATTTGTACTTCCCGTGTGTAGGAAATGCTAAATTCATGGAACTGAGAGATGACAACAAATTTTCGATCCAGCCGACTAAACAATAAATTGCCAGTTGTATGTTGTAAATGTTATTGTAACACCCGCTAAAGAGGGCCCCCAATAGAATCCAGCTCACCTTGAAGTCTTCTAGAAAAGAGAATCATAGTACAAACAAATTGCTCACAGTAAGAATCCTGGGGTGGGCTAGTTTAATCGACGTATAATTAACTAATTAACTCCAGGGAGGTTTTTAAGATACCCTCAATGATCACATACAATGGAAATTTGCATGCAATTAATTTGAATGGAGAACTGATTCATATATTGTTTCATATATTTTGATTACTCTAAAAATTAGACTGGATTTAACTCTTTACTGAGTTGACGAGCCGGGCCCCAATATGGTGGCGTCAGAGTTGGTTGTCTAGAATTTTCTTCCCACAAACCAGTCGGGGTAACAGGTTGAAAAGTCGTACAAAATTCCTATGATGAAGCAAAATTCTTATAGGATACTCACAAGGTATCTTATATACACAAACTGATTTAAATGTCAGGTCACTTCGGGGAATTTCTCGTGGTTGCTGACATGATCTTACGGTCTTGCTAGAGTCGCAGCAAGTCATACCTCTGGTGAAAGGTACACCTGACATATTAACCTATAAGGACCCTAGCAGAGAATTTTCCAACTGTTTGCCTAGGATTTTTCACATTTTCCTGTTACAAACCCACATGAATTCGCTGCGAAATCAGAAGGGGAAAAACATAACGTAATAATCTAAACTGGACCTAAAATATGTGTATATCACAACTGACCTCATGAGACTAAATTATTGTTCTCTGTCGTGTTTATATTTGACAAACCAGCGCCTTCAGCTTAGTTTCAAACAGGCTTTTGATCTACAAATGTTAGTTAGAAAACAGATGCTCCGGTTGTCTGGGAGGAGGTTAGGGAAAACAACAGAAGAAGTGTAAATGAACAAATGACAATAGATTTCATCCTCAAACCACAATATGATCTTAGAAGGACTGGACACCATACAGTGATGACCAGACCTGGGCATTAGGTATTCTTTATCCCTTTTACATCCCTAAGTAACTTCAGCCTATAAGATAATAGAGTCCACGAGGGACATGGCTTTCAATTGCTCGGAGGCAGGCACTAACTCGCAGCTGCTACAGGTATTAATTGACAGACAGCATCAGGACCACACTCATGCCCATTCATAACATCATCTATCG
This sequence comes from Triturus cristatus, assembly GCF_964204655.1. NCBI lineage: Eukaryota > Metazoa > Chordata > Amphibia > Caudata > Salamandridae > Triturus > Triturus cristatus. The sequence continues at coordinate 1,471,965,488 of NC_140591.1, read as the reverse complement.
CAGGCACTCACTGTATCAGAGCCACAGGGATAGGTAGGAAGACTACAGATAGAGAGGGCACTTGCACAGACGCAAAACAGCAACGCATTGCAGTACACAATCAGGTAATGTTTTCTATGGAGTATTGTTGCTGCCTTGGATTCAGCATCTACCTGGTGCCTTCGTGTCTGTAGTTTGTTGCCTTCTCGGCCTGTGCAAAAAGAAGACCCTTTCGTGCAAGAGGCGTCGTAAACCCATTCAAGCCGTGTTTCTCTCACTCTACATTGCAGTGAGGAGCTCTGGCCTCCCTGGTCTTCAAAGCACTCTCTTTCAACTCAGCTTGGCTGGTGCTTCTGTCCTGTCTATGTTGTACTGGGATTAGCAGAGATTCCAGGACCCTTGCAGCCTGCCAGATGTGTCTGGTGTTTCCCACTTCATGTGCCAGGTTCGCTTCACTTCTTGCTTTGATGACTTTCTGAAGTTCTTTGTTGCTAGTGACTCATGCATAATTTTCTGAAAAAGCTTCCACGCTCGGTGATCTAAAACAATTGCTTGTTTTTGTAGTTGTGTATTTGTAAAGGCCATCTCAACTTACGTCTCCTTTATTTCACTGTTTGGGATGGCTCCAGAACGGGATACACTCGATCCTTCAAACTGGGTATTCTGCTGCTGAACAACATCAGCAAAAAGTATTGGCAAAGGTCTATTACGTTTATCAATGCTTGTTTTGTATTATGTTGCAAAGTCCCCTTTTGTTGTGGATGCACTCAACTGCGCGTGCACCCAGCGTACACTGAAATAGGGCTTCATTTTACAAGGCACGGACCCTGGGGGGACACATATTATGTTTGTTTGTGTAAGTTATTTTGTACTCAATTCTGAATGAGAGCCAGAGACTTGTGGCGTGGGGTGTCACGTGCCCGTGATGCTCACGGTGCGGGCATCCAGACGTGCCCTGGGCCAAACCATGCAACAGGAGAACCCTGGGACTCAGAGCGCGTCTGAGCATTTCTGCGGCGGCGGGGCTTCACCCACACTTGGTGTGATCCAGGAAGTGGCAGAAGAGACGCTCTGTTTTGAGAACGAGGGGACTCGACAAGCCTGGGGGAAGATGTTACTCTGCCCCCAGGAATAAAAAAAATCAGCGACTTATTGATATGTCCCTTCAAAGTTTACTCCGTATCAGAAGAGACTAGTGTCCTAAGGTTGGAGGCTGCAAGGTTTACTTTCCATGTAGGCGGACTAAATAAGGAGGGAGTGAGTGAGACTGACAGAGACAGACGGACAGAGAGAAAGAGTGAGAGAGGGCAGAGAGGCACAAACAGAGACAGAGAGAGACAGCGAGCGAGAGAGAGAGAGAGACAAGGGGAGGGAGACAGAGAGTGACAGAGAGAGAGAGAGAGAGAGGGGCAGGGAGAGAGAGACTGACAGAGAGAAAGAGAGAGACAAAGAGAAAGACAGAGGAGAGAGAGACAGACAGACAGAGAGAGACAGACGGAGAGAGAGAGAGGGTGACAGACTGAGAGAGACTGACAGAGAGAAAAGAGAGAGACAGCGAGAAGCTGGGAGAGGGAGACAGACTGAGAGAGACTGACAGAGAGAAAAGAGAGAGATAAAAGAGAGAGACAGTGAGAAGCTGGGAGAGGGAGACAGACTGAGAGAGACTGACAGAGAGAGAGAAAAGAGAGAGACAGAGAGAAGCAGGGAGAGGGAGACAGACAGAGAGACTGACAGAGAGAAAAGAGAGAGAAAGAGAGAAGAAGGGAGAGGGAGACAGACTGAGAGAGACAGATAGAGAGGAGAGAGAGAGAAAAGAGAGAGACAGAGAGAAGCAGGGAGAGGGAGACAGAGAGAAAGACAGTGAGGGAGAGAGTGTGTGTGTGTGTGTGTGTGTGTGTGGGTGTGCATGTGTGTGTGAGTAATTACTAAGAGTGGGAACAACAATGCCTTTTAAGTGTGGTGAGATGTGTCACTGAAAACGTGATCACACTGCAGTAACTTGGAAACAGAGATGTTCAAATTGCAACTAGTTTCTGAGAACTTGTGGTCTCATCAGCCCGGTTCAAAAAGCCCATATTGGGTTATGTTTTTAGCACTTCAGGGCAAACAGTTGACTAACACACACAAAGGTTATTTGTGCCCGTATGGTGTGTATTATTGCCACGTTTTACAGTCAGCGTTACCACCGTTAGGGCCTGATTAGGGGTTGCTCGTAATATTCCGACCCGTGCATAAAACCCTGTTTACGTGTGGGTCAGAATTACCAGTTTAAAGGAATTTAATCCATCTGATAATTATTGGATGCGTTAAATAACTCAACATTCATTAACATTCGTTATCAGGGGGAAACATACAGTATTCACTGTACCACGCGGATTTTTGTGCGCTAAAGATCAAAATCTGCATGTTATTTCCCATGAACTGGTAATAGATGTTATTTTTAATTCATGTAAACAATTATGGACCCCCGTGGTATTGTTATTTATCAGGGGTAATCAGGCCCCATGAAGCAGGTAGTAAAATCCCAGCAAGCCTCCTCTGCGCTCTAGTTTTAGTCGGCGGAAGCACGAAGATGGGCACAAGTTCCTCATATGCACAGTTTTGCCCTCCCTATCACCGGGTTGTTAATGACCCCAGAGCTAAGCAAACAGAACCAGGAATGTGGAGTGTGGAAAGGGGATAATGGTCCGAGTTAATGTCTACCTGGGCTCCTTTCACGCTTCAAAGCTGGTAAAGAAGGCAAGAAGACCAAAAAAAACAGTGGATGAGTGTGGTGGCTCAGTGGGCAAATGCAACCACTGCAGGAATTTGTATTTTACATCATGGTCATAGGTTCACATCCCGGTTTTTTCATTCTGACTTTCATCCTTCCAAGGTTGATAAAATGAGTACCACTGAGTAGGGTAACAACAAACATCTGTTATTTCAGCACTAAGATGTTGGGCTTAAAATGCACCTTTCAAATAAATGTTTTGTTATATATACACGACATGCCCTGGGACTTGTGGGGCAACGCTTCTCTGCCCGTATGGAGGAGTCGCCCCTGGTACAGACACTGTAAAAGCCTGGTGAGCCACCTATGCACATGATCTAGTCTGTGGTAGCCACAGCTGCCAACTTGGAGTCAGCAGGTCATTTGAAAGAAAGCGATCAACATGATGATCGGTCCTATCTGCAAGTCTGCCTTGGGCAATGAGGCCCAGTTCTTGGAGGGGATCTTTGCTGAAGGATAATCATGGTCTTTTTGGATCCCCCCCACCTAAGGGAGGCCTAAAGAGCAGGATGCTGCTTAGACTTCACTAGTTTCTCCTCTAACAATGTCTGTTTTATGTAGGATTGACCAGGGCCCCATCTGGTACATCAGGCTCCATCCCCAGCAGTGCCACCCATCCAGGATCCAGCCAGAACTTACATGTGATCGTCCATAACATGCGACTGTGGTTCTAATGATCCCAGCATTGGTACTGAAAGATACGCGGCTTCTCGCCCTTAGACATCGCTGCTCACCAGTGGAGCTATTCTGAGATCCCCGCTCCCTCTCCTACCACCGCCACATTCTTACCAATAGCTCGAGAACCTCTGTTGAACGATTGCATTCGGTTTACTTTCTGGTAGGCTGCTGAGTGGGTGATCCAGGCCTCTGCATACCCCTTCGGGTCTCTTTCTACATCATCTTGTAAATTTACCTATATGCAAAGGCCCTATGGTTTGTCGGCTTCAAAACAAACAAGTGGTGATGTAACTCCACAATACAATTACTGAGGGCCATCACTGCATAACCCATTAAAGGTTTCTGTCTAGTTAAATTTAAGTCAGTCACTTAGGGCTTGATTTAGATTTTGGTGGATGGGTTACTCCGTCACAATGGTACCGGGTTTCCCGTCTGACGAAATATAAATCCCATAGGATATTATGAGATTTATATTTCGGTTGGCGGGATATCCGTCACCGTTGTAATTGAGTAACCCGTCTGCCGAAATCTAAGTAAGGCCCTTAGTGCGCTCTCCACACTAGAATTCCATATCTGATGGTCATTCTTAGTACTGTCCTAAGGTTTCTCTAAAACTGCTCTAGTGTTAAATTAAACTTTCTTAAAGGAACCTCACTCGTGTGCTTACCTGGTCGCAAAGCTAAAATAACTTTGGTTCTATTGGTAAGGCACCCTAGCTGTCAGACTCTTTCTGATACATAGTGCAACTAACTTCCAAGGCAGCTGACCAGGGGATTGTATATTTACCAATTGTAGCACTCCCTAAAGCTTCCACTGGAATGGCAGCATACACCATCTCTCCTACTATTACCTATTCTTTGATAACCTTTACACTTTTACAACTTCTACCACATCCTAGCCAGCTTATTTAAATTGTTCATTTATTTATAAATAATGATACTCATACTTTAACCCTATTACATTATGTTTATTTATATGTAAGTGCATTACATTTCTTTTCATGAAAATCCTTGTTAAATATATGTTTACTTCAAGCATTTTTTCCTCTGACTTGGTAATGAAGCACATGTCATGGTAAATTGGCAAACAAGGTAATAGCGAGGTAGCAATACATTTGTCGAGCTAATCGTAAGTAGATCGAAGGCTTTCTAGAGGAACAGTCCTTGAATTGTTTTGGGGAAGTAAGACAATGTTGATGGTATGCATGAGGTACAATTTTGAAGGCCCTGAGCTCACCACTAATGGTGAAAGCGCATGAGGAGAGTAATGTGTGTGCTGTTGAGTGTAGCTGGACCATGGATTTCTTCAGATGGCTGGTCTGATTTGCGGTAGACACAGATCAAAGCTTCTAATATGGTCCACACCTGAGGATGCAGCGGTCACTAGAATGTACACTCTCTGCAGAAGATTCCTTCGAAGATGTTCATGTGGGTGTAAGTCGCTTAGCACATGGACAGTCAGAGGGTCCAAGGTGAGTGGGGCGACCTAAAGGACATGTTGGTCTCTCAATGCATGCAGAGTGGTAGAAGAGGCCCTCAGGGGGCAGGATACATATTCTGTAGATTTTTGCATGCATATGACGTATTTCCTCCACCTGCACAGTTGCCACTTTGGGATTTCTGAAAAACCTTTCCCTAGCTAGGAGTTTAAGCTCCCTTTTGGTGACACTTGATGAGAAGGTGATGTTCATGTCTCCTTGACTCAGTCAGAGGAACGCATGGGGCCCAATTCGCAAAGGTAAAGTTAGAGTAAAAGTCTAAGTTTAGACCTAAAGTCTAACTTTACTACTTTTCGCTTTTCACAAAGGTAAGTTGCGAGTAGTATCTTTATGACTGCAGAGTTTCTGCACTCGGGGTGTAGCTTCTGCACTCGGGGTGAAATCTCCTCACCCGGGGCAGAGATCCAAACTCCCCAGTCGTAAAGCTACTATGCGTAACAAACCTTTGTGAATACCGAAAAGTAGTAAAGTTAGACTTTTGGTCTAAACATAGACTTTCGATCTAATTTACCTTTGTGAATCGAGCCCATGCTCTTCGCCTTATCCTGTGATATTTTTGCAGGTATAGATGATGATTCCATAGACATGTACATGGAAGCCTGTCATGGGGATAATGTCATCTGAAACCATTGTACACAAATGCCTGATTGTCTATATGATCAAAGAATGAGGTGAAAGCTAGAGAAGACCATAGAGATTAACAATAGACACATCATCCGTCTCTAGCGACTCATCAATCATAGCTGTTCGTTAACAGCATCCGTGACTAGCGCACCAGCACAACTAAAAGATGCTAGTACCTACCTCTCAGCGAAGGGCACAGGATATCAGCAGGTGCGTGACACCCATTGCAAGGGCAGATACTTGAAACGCACACCATTCAAATACGTGTTTCTATTTTGGTACGTCCACATTACCACGATACAGGTTAGAGGGGGTGAAGGGGCGGCAGCGATTGAGAATGGGCAAAGTACTTCTCAGGTACCACCATACCATTGTTTGAAAGTGGGCGGTACTTTTACAGCAATTAATGGTCAGATACACCACATGCACACTACTGTATTTTTAAATTATTGTTGTTATCATTATTTATGGCACACGTTCACATTGATGAGCATCTTGGCACTAAAAATATCCCTGCCAATTATAAACCTGCTAACAAAAGAATGAATGTTAGTGATGCAGGTGCACAACACAGACAAGTCTAGAGTGCTCCCCCGAAAGGGATGTATGACGGAACCACACACACATTTACCACGCAGGCCTTTACCACGCAGTCACTACCACGCAAGTTATTACAACGACTTGCCTTAGGGGGCACTGGACTTTGGAATAGTATAAATTACTATTCCAACTCCAGTGGGTGTATCAGTAGAGAAGGTGTTGGAGTTAATATCCAACACTAGTCCAACGATTCGCATGGTAAAGAAACACGTGGAGATGTCGCTGTCAGTTTAGTGACTGCGTTGTAAAGGTAGGTCGTTGTGACTGCGTGGTAAAGAATGTGTAGTATCCTGCATTTCCTCCTGAAAGGTGAGTAATTCTGTATCCTGGGCAGCTGGATTCCCCGTTGTAGAGTTCGGGTCTAGGTATGTAAAGCTACATGTAGCAGCATACAGATGTGAGGCTGAGGACGCCTCCATGAGGGTGGTCTGGACAAGCCCCTCATAAAACAGGTGATGTCTGCGCTTTAGACAACATTGTAATTAAGTCACACACTCCCCGAAATCTTGAAAAGGACACGTCTGTTGTTTCATACCCAAAAACAATGATGATTCCAAGTTGTATATTGAATGATCACAAAAATATGAATTATTCTCCTTAAACGACGGCTTTGTCTCTTATGTTTATCCACTCTCTCCCTATCTTCGTGGCCTGTTGTTTTTCTGGCTGACTGTTGCTGTCACTCTTTCTACCACTCTTTCTCTGCTTTTCTCCAGCTCTTGCTCACTCTCTGTCTCTCTGTTTGGCTTTCTTTTTCTCTCTCACTGACTTTCTCACTCTTTCTCCTTTTCTGTCTGTCTCACACACATGTTCTCCCTCTCTCTCGCTTTCTCTGACTGTCACTGTTTCTGTCACTCTTTCTGGCTCTGTTTTTCTCTCTTTTGCTTTTTCTCGTTGTTTACCTTAGATCTCACTTTCTCACTCTCTCTTTACTCTCTCTCACTCTCTCTCTTTCTGGCGCTCTCACTTTCTCTATCCTCCACACTCTATTTCACTTTTACTAGCTCTCACACACACTCTCTTCCTCTTTCTGTTCTCTCTCTCTCTCGCTTTCTCTAATAGTCAGTTTCTTTTGTTGTTGCTGTCACCCTTTCTCTTCTGACTCTCTTTTTCTCTCTCTTGCTTTCTCTATCTGTCTGACTGTCCCCCTGACTCTCTCTTTCTTTGTTATTCACTCTCTTCCTCTCTTTCTCTCTCGCACTCACACACTCTCTCCTAGAATGTTTCTCTCTCTCTCTCTCTCTCTCTCTCTCTCTCTCTATCTCCTCTCTCTCTCTCTCTCCCTCTTTCTACCCCTCTTTTTAAGGGCCTACTACTCTGAAATGAGATACCTCCAACCCGTTCTTAGTTCGGAGAACTGTCTGTTTCTTATACACTCTCTATACATGCTTTGAGCACCTATGAACGTATTACTTTACATTTAAAAGGAAAATAACACTATGTCTCAAAGTGACTAAACCCTCCCCTTTTTGTGATGCTGGCTGGTACTCCACTTGGCAAACACAACAAGATGATGGACGGAGTGCTGAAACTTTTCAACCCCTAGTTAAGAGATCTTGGTTGAATCCATCATCGTTCGTTAGCTCACTTTGCCACCCCAGTTTGATCCCAGACATTTGCAAATCAATCTTGACCCTGGTCCTCATAGGAACAGTCCAGCCCAAACTGCCAAGTGAGGCCCTCCCTGGACCGGAAACCGGCATCCGAGGATCGGGTTCAGGGTAACACCCCATATCAGCCAGGCTAGCTTGAATCCAGTGGCACAGTGAGCAAGGGACCCACATCTGGGCATACCTTTAGCCACTCAGAGTGAACATAGCAAACACAACAAGATGATGGACGGAGTGCTGAAACTTTTCAACCACTCACCCCCAGTCAAGAGATCTGGGTTTAACCCATTGTTCTTATGCTCACTATGCCACCCCAGATACTCCTCTTGGTCGGTATATGCACTGCCTCAGCGTGCTGGGTGCTCTCGTTAGTGCTGTTGTCCCCTCTGGCACTCTGGCACATTCACCTACGCTGATCTCTTTCACCCAATCTGTGACCTTGCACAGTCTGTCAAAATCAACCTCTGTCTTCACCCATGCTAAGGACAGAACCTACTCAATGCCCCGTCAGCCATGATGTGCTGCCTCGGCCACTCTGTGTCCCTCTGTGCACTCAAACGCTCTGTTCCCCGAGCTCCCCCTCACCATTCGGTGTCATCTCACTCCCTGAATTACCCTAAACCAGCCAAGTGATATCACTCTGATCCACTAATCGCCTTCATCACCAACTAAGTATCCTTACACCCAATCTGTGCCCTTCACCCAAACTCTGCACTTCACCCAATCTGTGCCCTTCACCCAATCTGTGCCCTTCACCCAATCTGTGCCCTTCACCCAATCTGTGCCCTTCACCCAATCTCTGCACTTCACCCAATCTGTGCCCTTCACCCAATCTGTGCCCTTCACCCAATCTCTGCACTTCACCCAATCTGTGCCCTTCACCCAATCTCTGCACTTCACCCAATCTGTGCCCTTCACCCAATCTGTGCCCTTCACCCAGTCTGTGCCCTTCACCCAATCTGTGCCCTTCACCCAGTCTGTGCACTTCACCCAGTCTGTGCCCTTCACCCAATCTGTGCACTTTACCCAATCTGTGCACTCACCACATTCAAAGTGACTGATGACCCAGCAGAGCAAAGGCTGTGGGAGTCTGAATCACTTTGTCAACAAGTTGATAAATAAAGTGGCTTTTCTCAATCTTGTAAGAGACAGGGTGAGTTGGCGAAGGGCAGCTGCTCCTTCAGTAGAGTGACATTCACCAAGTTTTAAAGATGCACCTGTCCTCGGATTGCAGATTTGAGCAGGTCATTGTTTCAAGAGATCTATTTGCATGAGAGTTGGTTTTGAACAGTCATATATGCCTAACTAGCATCAAATACTATCAAGGCTACATCGTGAAAAGTTGACCAAGTAGATTGTAGTTCGATGAATGTGCGATGTGCTGCCAGGAGCAAGACACTACAAGGCGGAAGAATCAAGCTGTGTAGGAACATCTGGGCGTGCGTAGAGGTCAGCGAGCCAAAAAATTAACAGGGAGAGCCAAGCCACAGCCGCCCTAAGCAGAAGGTCGGCTCTCGCTCTGAGAGCCCGTACACAAGCCGAGCCTTGAATATATTTGGCAAGTAAATTGTGCAACAAAGATCATGTTAAAATATGATAAGTTGTCGTCAAAAGGTGTATTTCTTTTAACCATAGAAGCGTTTCACCTTAGAACACCATATATTGTTAGAAGTATTTATTAAAAGTGAGTTTTTCAACATGAACTAAGAAACATTCCTCCTCTTTCCTGATGACAATGCTATCGGTGAAGTAAGAGGCAGAGTAGAGGGCATCCAGCATGGCACGGCACAGAGGGCAGTGGGTGAGATGGCCGCTGCGTGCCCACCCTTCCATAAAATAGCCCTTCTCGGGCCCCGCACAGACTCTCTGGCTGCTCGGACCACATTCACTGGAGGAATCTTTTCTATGGCTGATGGTCCCCGAACAATGCGCTGCCCATGCTGCGATAATCACTTCGATCCCCACACCCATCGCGTATGCAAATGACTGACAGCGTCTCTGATGGGGTGAAAGAAACAGAACGTAAGAGAAGGAGCACTCCCCTAACTAATCTCGATGCTGCTCTCATAATGTTACCCAGCATGAGAGCAGTGGTTGGTTGGATTGGTTGAAGCGGGTTAGCTCACTGCTCAGCCTGAAACTAAGGGTCTGTACTGTCTAACCACCCAGCTGTATAATAGCACCGGCTGGAGAAGTTTAAACTGCGCATGTCAGGCTGGCCATCGCAAGACAGCCCGCCAAAGTGACATGCACAGTTTAAGCAGGTGTAGCCAGGCACCCCTCCTCCCTGCTCCCAGGCTGCACCGCAGCAGTGGCCACGCCCTGCAATGCCCTTTCACTCAGCTCCGGCGGCTGGCAGGGAGGAAAATAAAATGGCAATAAAGTCACTTTATTACCATTTTATATTTCCCTTTGCTATGCCCACAGCAGGTAGTGTGACGCTCCTCCGCCCAACTGAGAAGCCGCCACTGATGTCAGGGAGGGATTCAGAGAATGATGAGCCGAGTCCATGGTTCGAGCCTTGTTCCCCATGTACCTGGTCGCATTAGCAGCGGTTACGGTTGCCGCTTTCCAAGAGAAAAATACTGGCCCTCCACGTTTTTGGTCTCTACAAAGGGCGGTACAGGATTCTTAAGCAGAAATGTATATGAAAGTGTCTGTATTGATGTTTAACATGGTGCTTCGGTATTTATTTACCACTATTATCACCCTGTGGTCATTGAGGGAGCTGTAGAACACATGTAACATTTTAAAGTGTTTTTCTTCTTACATTTACTGTTTAAATTATGTACGGATCAGGGAAGAATATACCAGCTTTAGGTGATTTTCATAATTGTTGTACGGGCAGGGGCATTAAAATGCCAGTCATGCCGGTATAAAATCGGCTGGGTACCAACCCTAGCAGCTGTAGCCAAAGGCACGCGGTCTCCCGTGAACGCTCAGCTCTTTCTGGCCTCAAGGTTGCACGAGGACCTCGAGCTGAGCCGGAGCCAAGCTTCTGGCTCGAGCCTGGCTCGGGCTTTCAGGGGCTGGCCCACCTCTAAGCCTGGATGGTGCTTTCTAGGTAGAAGTTGCAATATACGGCCAAGTTTGCTTTCCTGGAAATCTGCAGCGCCATGGATTCTTGCAAGAGAGACTTCTGATGACCTCCCCAGAGGTCACGCCCTCAAAAGTAAACAAACATTACTTGCAAAAACCTCATTTAGAATTCACACTGGTTTCTGCTCTGCTTCTCTGTCCGGAATGGAATATATCCAAACAAAATATTGTCGAAGCTCATCCCGTCTGCATTCTAGGCAGAAATGCACGTTTTATTTTATCTACTGTGAAAATGTACAGTGACTGCACCTGACGACAGTGAACCAAGAGCTGACGCCTCCTACAGACAGGTACAAAGAACAGGGCTCTCAAGATGAGTTCTAAGAGTGAAGGCATGTTGAGTGCCTGGCTCTGAATATTTCTTTCTCATTTTAACGATCAGAAGACTGTTGGAAACCAGAACGCCGGAAGCACGAAGCAATTAGGGCCCTTTAAGAGGCTACAATTAAAGGTTAGTTATTAGGTTTTGAGGGTGTGAGACAGGCCGGAGACAAGCCTGACAAGTCGGTCCTGTCGGTCTCTGTACATTCTCGTGAAGCTGGAAACTCTGCAAACGGTTGTATGATGGAACAGCGACTCCCTAAACCACCCAAGCCTTAACCACGCGGTCTTGACAATGACCGCGTCTTCATCATGCATGCCTTTACCATGCATGCCTTTACCATGCATGCCTTAACCACGCGGTCTTGACAATGACCGCGTCTTCATCATGCATGCCTTCACCATGCATGCCTTTACAACGAATTTCATTGCAAAGGTATGATTAGTAAAAGTATATACGTGGTAAATATCACACCCAGCCCCCCCAGCCCTGAGCCATAAAAGCCGGCCCCTTCACTGCAATTTACCCACCCCAGCCTTAACAAGCATTTGCAATGCAATAGGTCTCGCATTTGCGAGAGTTTGAGCTATTAGCATTGTAAATGACAGTGCCTTTTATTTATGTTTTAAAAAAAACAAACTTAGATAAAAAGCATTGTCATTTACAATGCCAATAGCTCAAACTCGTATAAATGCGAGACCTATTGCATTGCAAATGCTTGTTCTATATTATGTACCAGCCATACTTGCAGCTTAATTTTTCTTATGCAACAACCAAGTCAATAGTCGTGACTTTTTGTAGGTTTGATGTTACTTGTGTCATATATCTGAATGCAATGACAGAAACAGCAAAATACAGGTCGGGCGGCACACTATGCCAAGCACAGATTTTTGGGCGTAGGTGTTTCTGAGCCACGCCCCTTTGAGAACCGCCCCCCCAGTTTTTTCATCCCACTTAAAGCTCTGACTACAGCTCCTGAATAGTGTACTTCACCTGCATGCTCCGGGGATTGGAAGACGATATAGTATGCTCTGAGTTGTATTGTTCAAGTTGACGGTAGTTAAGGATCAATGTAATAATGGGAGATTTAGCGGCGGTGCAGTGCACCACAGCGCGGGGAGAACTGATGGTTCTCTGTGTTGGCTTGGCCATATGATTAAAAGGAGCCCGATGGTGGGAGGAGGTAGGCAGTTGCAAATCAAATTCTGGTTTGACTACAACCGCGCGCGCTGCGCTGTGACCCGGCCCCGCCTACACCACCCTTTTAACCTTCAGTACACGTTTGACCAAAACGCCAGTCCAATACTAATCAAAGGATAACATGGTATTGCCAATGAATGCGACATCAGTGAGCAGATTATCTAGTAATATATTGTTCACCCTTCGCTATTCCAAGCGCAACTAGCTAATCCTACCAGTTTATTTTAAAAAATAATTCGCGTACTGGTAGTCCTGGATGTAAAAACAAAGCGGAGTACGCAAAAAGATCAATGCACAAAAAAACAATTCGCCCCAGGAGCATGAACTAATCTACTATTTAACTTTATATTCTAAACAGGCTGTTTTAACGATCAACACTTTTGTAACATGCCCACTTGTAATTTTCTCTTCATGTAACACTGCTGTTCCTGTTGTGAAGCGCTCTGACACCTTCGGGTAAAGTCCGCGCTATACAACAAGTGATGCTCTGCAGAAAACACTTAAACGTTCTGGGTCATTATGATTTTGACCTGTGAGCAGAGTTTAACCACAGCCATCCGTAGCAAGTATTTAACCAGTTAAGCTATTTTCACAATATTATAACATGATATTAGCAGGATACAAGCAGACTTTGCAGGCTGCTACGTAAGCCCAGCTGAACTACCATTAAATAGAGATCTCGTCTGGTTTGGAACGATTACAAAGAAAACCAACACACCTTTACTATTGGCTTTCTCCTTGATCTCAAACTCTTCGGGAGCAGAGTTTTTTTTACTACTGAATATGTAACCTAAAGTTTGGTGCCTGGGGGCGAGAGGGGGCGAGAGGGGGCGAGAGGGGGCGGAGGCAGGCTGCGGGCGGCAGGCACCATTGTTGAGCATTGTTGAGCATGCGCCGTGTTAATTTAAATAAATAAAAAGACTACTTTTAGGTGCACAACAAGAAAGGTGCGAGTGCGCAGTATTAAAGTCAAAGCAAAATACTAAAATGTTTAATTGTACTTGTAAAGCGTGGCACCCGGGGGTGGGAGGAGCTGCAGGGCCAGGCGCCATTGTCGAGTGCACGGTGTTATTAATTTAAATAGCGTGCTGGGTTGTTAATTTAAATAAAAAAACAATGTTTGGGTGCCGAGTGCACAACAGAAATGTGCAAGTGCGGCAGAATAAAGTTAAAGAACGTAGTGAAAGCAAATTAAAACAAGCACTGACGAGGGACGTCGAAAGTCAAATGAAAATGCTTTTTTCCTCACCTGTGTTGCGAGAAATGGTGGCAAAAGTAAACAAGCAGGAAGGGGGTGGCAAATGGTGTGCACTTTCGCGGCCGCTTTGATGTCCTCAGTGGCCGCGCGGCTCACTGAGGACATCAAATCAGCCGCGAAAGTGATCAGGCAGTGCTTTTCAGGCTGCCAAATGCTGCTCGCGCCGGCGCACATGCACTGTATTTGGAGGCCTGAAAAGCACTAGTTTGCACTTCCAGATCCCCCTTTTACAAAAGCTCTCGCGAGAGCAGCGCTATAGCGCTGGCTCAGGCGAGACCTAAAAACGGCCCGGCCCCTGCCCCAGGGGATTCCTGGGTGCCCGCTACGGCCAGTCCGGCCCTGGGGATATGAAAACAAGTTTAGCAGCAGGAACCATCTATAAAGTGATGTAGGAATTCAAAGAGAAAATGGTGGCGAAATAATAGTACTATAGAACAGAGTATTGCTGTTAGAAATACATTGTCACCTTTTAAATATTTATGCGCACTAAACTTTGTAAAAAACAGTAGTGGATATTTCTAGCATTTTTCCAAAGTGGAGTGACGTAAAAATGCTTACTTGCTTCCCTAACTTCAGACCTGCAAGCGAGATTAGCTAGCATATTATTTTTTTTAATTTGGACAGGTGATTGTAGGGGTGCCGCTCGTCACACGTTTACCTACTGACAACTGGTGGAGCTGGATTCTGTCCTGTTGCCTTGTCCAGCCTGAGGGGACGCCGCGCTGACCAAGGAGGGCACGCCACGCAGGCTGTCGAATCCGGGACTGTGAGTCCCAGGGTGCTGGGGGATTAACTTTGCCGGCACACCTGGTTCTCTTCCCGGCCACGCCCCCTTTTCGGACCCTTCCTTTTGTCTAGGGGCTCCGCCCATACGCGCCAGCGGAACGCGCCAGGGACGCAGACCGGGGCGAAGACCAGGCAAAGAGCGGGCCGTTTGAGGCCGTTCGAGGACGGTCGGGATCGGTCTCGGTCAGCCCCCCCTGCCACTTCGCCCTCCCGTGCCTCACGATACCTGCTCTTGGCAGCTCTGAGAAAATGGCCTTGAGGGAGACACGGAGTAAGACCCTGATGGCCGCTGGAAAGCCCCAATGTACTCTGGACAGTTATTTCGCCAAAGCTGGTTCTTTACTAATTGAGGATATCACTACACTCGAACGACGTATCTCTCAAGAGATTGAATGGGTAAGGAGATCATCGCTGGGCCCCCTAGTCTCTGCAAGGCCTCCGACTCAGAGACTTGATGGCAGTCAATCAATGGCGGGGGGAGAGGGTCAAATTGAATTGCTTGAAACAGCTAGATCATCTTATCCCACTATAACAGGCACCTCCAACATTGATTGCTCTATACCATCTCAGATAGATTTTAGCATATTACCCCTCCCCTTATCAAAGCCGCCTCATTTTAATCCTAGCCCCAGCACTATTGTACATGGTAGGGAGGAAAATAGCTTAGGGGCTGAGCTGATAGACCCTAATAGGGCAGGAGTGAGAGAAGGAGCTATCCCTAAGAATAGTAAGAAGCCCCAGACGTCTCGGGGGAAAAAATGTAAAAACACCAAATTATTTCCTCAACCACAGAGCCAGAAACCAGAGATAATGAATAAACGTCGAACCCCATTACAATCTAAGGGGCCCAAACCAATTAATGCACTACCCTATAAATCTGACAACACTGGATTAACTTCTGGGGAGGAGGATATTACACTACTGGATATTCGTAATATGATGAGGCTGCTGCTTAAACCACTGGAAGCACGCCTGGGGAAAATAGAAACCACCCTAAATTGCATTGTAAAATAATTGGCAGGTATATCACTTCCCTGTCCAAAAGATGCCTTAGCCCCAGCTACTGATTCGAGCGGTGCGACAAACAAAACAGCCCTTCTAGCTACAAATTTGAATTCCCCTACTATCCCCCTAATACCCCACGTTTCTCCTCCCCAACTGACATTACCAGCTACAGTTCAGACACTAAACAGAAGTCCAAAAGAGAACCCGTCTGTACCTGGCTCCAAGGGCTCGTTCAACAGCATTATTGGGAAACAAATGACTATAAACTTACCACCTGAGGCCAGCCCATTCACAGTAATTTTGGCAGGTGTCCCTGCCCTAAAAGAGTCAACGCAAGAGCCAGTTGAATCGCTTAAAAATAAGGTTATCAATTGGCTCACAATCAATAGACCTCTTCCCGATGGTATACGCAGCCAGGTCCTGATGGTAAGAGCTTCATGGCTGTGCGGTAAAAAGAAATCTATCCAGGGAGACTGTGTCTTGGTCAACTTTAGGGACCCTAGGACAGTCTCCCACATAATCAACTGGCCCTATCGTGACAGGAGTACTACAATCCAAGCCCTACCACTATCTTTCTTTTACCCATCTGTCTTACAAAAGCAGGGAGAGGGAGACTGGGAACTTGTACTTGGCCACGGCTGCAGGTGGAGCCAAGAGAGTATGGGTACTCATTACATGAGTGACCTACCACACCTTGATTACTTCCCCACGCAGAATAGATTTGGAAGTTTAGCCTGGGAGGACTGACTGCTCTGGAAAAGCAGTAAAGAGGAATGTGTCCTACCCCACCACACAAAGGAGTCTAACACTATGAAGGTTGAGATCAAGAACCTGATAGCCAACTACCCTGTGCACTTTGCTATCCCGCCTTGTGAGGCGGTGCCTTCTGCATCTCCTATTCCTACTACGAGCACATCCCCATTGCACGAGCGGTGCTGCACCCCAGCTGCAGAAAAATCCATTGGCAGCACTAACTCCACCGTTTTAAAATTGCTATCATGGAATGTGGCGGGCCTCGCTAACAAGTTGCATTCTCCAGAGTGGAATGCACTTGTCAGGAGCAAAGACATCTGTATGTTCCAGGAAACCTGGGCCTGTGACGAGGTGACGTATTTAGGATACGCGTCATTTTCCATGCAGGCGAAATGGGGAGGGAAAGGACGTCCTTCGGGCGGACTTGCTACATGGTTAGCAGCAGACTTGGGATGTAGTGCTGCT
Source organism: Triturus cristatus (assembly GCF_964204655.1). NCBI lineage: Eukaryota > Metazoa > Chordata > Amphibia > Caudata > Salamandridae > Triturus > Triturus cristatus. The sequence goes on along the minus strand of NC_140591.1, from coordinate 1,471,948,838 downwards.
TTACATCCACTCTCCACGGAGGATATTCTTGTGGTTTTATTGGAATGGCCAAATTTTAACAGGCTCATGTTGGTTAACGTTTATTCTCGCCCAGTACCTAATGGGCTTGAATCACGAACTATAGATGATCTCGCCTCCATTTTATGCGAAATTCCCGCTGATACTCCCTACTTAATAGGGGGTGACTTCAACTGTCACTACGAGCCCCTCTATGGCCCATTAGATGGACTAACCGACGAGGAGGATGTGCTTTGGTCTATACCTCCCTTGGAGGCTCCCGGCCCCAGAGCATGGACACCTCTAGCGGTCCAAATTACATCCCTAACCTTAAAATTTGGTTTGCGGGCCTGCAATGGCCGGAAAAAATCAGACATCCCTCCAAAATACACATTTAGCCGGGGAGGAAGGCAATCAAAATTGGACTATATTCTTGTCCCCTTAGCAGCCTGGTCTTCCATCAAAGACTTTAGGGTCCTGCCAGGTGTGGATAGTGACCATCACGCTCTGGAAGCAGAATATATCCTTTCCGATAGTGAGGCCGTGAGGTCTCAGACCTCGCCCCCTCGGAAGGGTTTAACATTAGTAAACAATAGACGCAGAGTGAGATGGGAAAGATTACTTTCGAATCCAGAAACTCTTCCCAGTCTCTACGCCCGGGCAATTCCCATATTGGAAAAAGCACTGATGATAACTGATCGAGATGTTTGCCCTGATAACTGGATGGAGTGGGGAACACTACACACAGACCTAACTTTGGCTCTTTCTGATATCCTCTTTACTACACTGCAAGGACCTTCCAAACGTTCACTTAGCCCCACCTGGTATAATTGTGCATGCCGGAAGGCTAAATCGGATCTCCTGGTGGCAATCAAAGAGGGCCTAGGGACTGAGGTTATTAGGGCCAGGCGCTCAGCCTATAAACGTATGATTGGCAATGCACAAAAGGAAAGGGAGTACAATAAGTGGGAGAAACTTAAAACCACACTAGCATGTGCAGACTCCCGTTTATTCTGGCGCCTTGTAAACACAGGGGAAGAAACACAACCTGATGCAATTGAGCCTAACATTTCAGCCTCTGCATGGCGAAACCATTTTAAATCTTTATATAGCACATCTGCCCCACCAAAGCTAATACATTTTAAAAATATTGACGAAACTAAAGGGCACCCGTTTACCCTGAAGGAAGTATATGAGGCGATAGACAGTCTAGCCCCTGGCAAGGCACCCGGCCTAGATGGCCTGCCTGGTGATCTTTTTAAACACGAGCCAGAAGTCTGGGCTCCATACCTGTTGTGCCTATTTAATTTTATTTTGGGGGGCATGGAGGTCCCAAAAACTTGGTTGGGAGCAGAGATCGTCCCAATATTTAAAAAGGGATCACCTCTGCTCCCATCCAATTATAGACCAATAAGCTTAATAGATGTCCCACAAAAGCTGTTTGGGAGATTGCTATTGAACCGTCTCCAAGTATGGATTGCAGAGAGGGACATACTGAGCCCATATCAGGCTGGGTTCAGAGAAGGTGTCTCTACAATAGACCAGATTCTCCGATTCAATAACTTATATTGGAAAACTGTGACTCTGGGTAGAGGAACGCTGTACACGGTCTTTGTTGACCTGCGGGCAGCATTCGACTTGGTGCCCCGTGCCAAACTATGGGCAGTACTCAAGGATCTAGATGTCCCGGGTGACATCCTATCCATGTTGATGAGGCTCCATTGGGGCAATTATGCCAAAGTGAGGTGTGGTAGAGGAGGCGCTCTTACAGAGGGTTTTCCGGTGGATTCTGGGGTAAGACAGGGCTGTGTGCTGGCACCAACCCTGTTCTGCCTCTTCGTGAACGGTGTCATAGATTTCCTGACAGGGTTGAGCTATATTGATGCCCCGGTGTTGAATGGCAGGAGGGTACCCGCAATTTTGTTTGCGGATGATACCCTCCTGCTTTCAAAATCTCCGATGGGCCTTCAGAGAATTTTGGACGGTTTTGTGAACTTTTGTGAGCTTCGTGGTTTGGAAGTGAACGCGACGAAAACTAAGTTCATGACCTTTAACCCGTCCACTTCAACCCGTCCAAACCCTATGATAGGACATGAAAGACTAGACCGGGTCTCCACATTTGAATACCTAGGTGTCACTCTGAACCAAACTTTGACTTGGGACACCCACATTACGAGAGTAAACTTGAAACTCGCCCAACTCACAGGTGGCATACATAGGATGATATCTAGGACCTCCTACAAGCCACTTGGCCCACCACTCCACATCTACAAAACCCAGGCTAGAGGTGCAGTCACCTACGGGGGTGAGATATGGGGTCATGCCGTGTGCTGTAAGCTGCAGATAACTGAAAACAACTTTATCAGGCAACTTACCGCTCTACCATAAAGCACCCCGCTACTCCCGTTGAGACTGGACCTCGGCCTAAGACCAATTACTGAAGAACTGGGACTTAAGCCTTTGACATATTGGCGTAGAATATGGAGTTCGGTGGAGCTATCTAGCTACAGAGCAGAATTAGAAGAAATTCTGGGCCTACCAAACGTGTTGCAAATATCTTGGTTTAAGTATATTAAGATCACTCTAGAAAGGATGGGGAAATCGGAGCTGTGGCAAGACCCGCGGAGTGCTTGTCCCAGGATCTCTCGTAGATCGCTGGTGGAGGCATACCGCGAGTACAAGCTAGAGGCTGCAATTGAATCCCTATCCCAAGATTCGTTGTAAATGTAAATGTAAATGTGCAGATATTTATATAGCGCAAATCACCAACCGGTCTCTAAGCGCTTGCTTAGGGAACCCGTCCTGGTATTCCCCTGTGAGATAACCCAGCAGGGCATCCACAAGGTGAAAGCCAGGCATCCCGCCACGAGGGGCCATTGTGGAGATTAAGCAAGCTATTGCCCAGAGTCGCAGAGTGTGAACCCATGAATCAAGTATGCACTGGAGCGAGAATTATCGAGTCCATGGACAATTTATGGACTCAAGACCCAGCCGAGCCGGGAATTGAACCCTGGTCCCAGGCTGACCTCTGCTTCCAGGTCTGCCTACTCTAACCATTGAGCCACACTTCTCCACAAGGCACTTCCTTGCTATCAAGGATCTTTATCAGCTAGAATTGGTCCTTGATGATGTCAGCCCACCACTAACTCGAAAATTGTATTTGCAGTGGCGTTATGGAACACTCCCTGTGAGGGCTTACACGGAGCACTGGCATAAAGCGGTGACCACTCCAAATTGCCAAGTATGCCCTCTCAAGCGAGAAGACGATCTACACATGATCTTTTTTTGCCCTGCATACAACATTCCACGTAAACATTGGCTTGCCCCACTTCTTAGGAACCTAGGCTTTAGGGAACACCGTTCTGCATTTAGAGTTTTAAAATCTGATCTGTCTGCCCCCATTGTATGCGCAGTAGCCACATTTTTAACTGCAGCATGGTTTATTCGCAATCGTTTTATGTCTAGTGAATAATACACTTTCTAAATGTTTTAAGATTTGCACATGATTTCACCATTGTTTATGTTTTATTGTCTAATTGATATTGCATTGTATTTCTGTATCTTTTATGGTCCTCAGAGACCGAAATAAAGATTTGATGAATGAAAGTAATATTATGTTATTAGCAGACATCCATGGCGTGGTCTTATCCAACCTTTTTGCCTTCACCCCTCCTGTTCTGTCAATTAGTTTTTGTTGGAATTAAGACTTTGTGCACGTTACCTCTGCTAACCAGTACAAAACTGTTTGTGTTCACTGAATAAAGAATGCCAAAAGTGTCCTACACCTGATTGGTGCATTTAATTTACTTGTAAGTACCTAGTACATGGTAGTATCTGAGCACAGGCTCTGTAAATTAAATGCTACCAGTGGGCCCGCTGCACTCATTGTGCCACCAATTAAAGTAGCCATTTAAAACATGTCCCAGGCCTACGTTTTGTCGTGTTTTGCTATGCTATGCTATGTTTTATTATGCTGTGCTATGTTTTGTTTTGTTATGCTATGCTGCTTTGTTATGCTATGCTTTGCTATGTTATTTTTTGCTATGTTATTTTTTGCTATGCTATGTTTTGTTGTGTTTTGTTATGCTATGTTTGTTATGCTATGTTTTGTTGTGTTGTGTTTTGTTATGCTATGCTATGCTTTGTTTCGTTATGCTTTGCTATGTTTTGCTGTGTGTTGTTCTACTGTTATGTTTTGTTATGCTATGCTATGTTTTGTTATGCTATGTTTTGTTATGCTTTGCTATGTTTTGTTTTGCTATGCTATGCTTTGTTCTGCTATGCTATGTTTTGTTATGCTATGCCATGTTTTGTTTTGTTATACTATGCTATGTTTTGTTGTGTTTTGTAATGCTATGCTATACTCTGTTTTGTTGTGTTTTGTTATGCTATGCCATGTTTTGTTGTGTTTTACTATGCTATGTTTTGTTATGCTATGGTACGTTTTGTTGTGTTTTGTTATGTTATGCTGCGTTACGCTATGTTTTCTTATGCTATGCTATGTTTTGCTATGCTATGCTATGTTTTGTTTTGGTATGCTATGTTTGGTTTTGTTATGCTATGCTATGTTTTGGTGTGTTTTGCTATGCTATGCTTTGTTTTGTTATACTATGCTATGTTTTGTTTTGTTTTGTTATACTATGCTATGTTTTGTTGTGTTTTGTTATGCTATGCTATACTCTGTTTTGTTGTGTTTTGTTATGCTATGCCATGTTTTGTTGTGTTTTGCTATGCTATGTTTTGTAATGCTATGCTATGTTTTGTTGAGTTTTGTTATGTTATGCTGTGTTACGCTATGTTTTCTTATGCTATGCTATGTTTTGCTATGCTATGTTTGGTTTTGTTATGCTATGCTATGTTTTGGTGTGTTTTGTTATGCTATGCTATGTTTTGTTATGCTAAGCTATGTTTTGTTTTGCTATGCTATGCTTTGTTATGCTATGATATGCTATGTTTAGTTATGCTATGCTATGTTTTGTTTTGTTATGCTATGCTTTGTGATGCTATGCTTTGTTTTGTTATGCTATGAAATGTTTTGTTATGCTATGCTATGCTAGGTTTTGTCGTGTTTTGTTATGCTATGCTATGTTTTGTTATGCTGTGCTATGTTTTGTTTTGTTATGCTATGCTATGTTTTTTTGCTATGCTATGTTTTGTTATACTATGTTTTGTTGTGTTTTGTCATGCTACGCTATGTTTTGTTATGCTATACTGTTTTGTTCGTGTTTGGTTATGCTATGATATGTTTTGTTATGCTATGCTATGTTTTGTTTTGCTATGCTATGCTTTGTTATGCTATGCTATGTTTTGTTGTCTTTTGCTCTGCTATGTTTTGTTTTGTTATGCTATGCTATGTTTTTTGTGTTTTGTTATGTTATGCTGTGTTATGCTATGTTTTGTTATGCTATACTATGTTTTGTTGTGTTTTGCTATGCTATGCTTTGTGTTATGCTATGCTATATTTTGTTATGCTATGCTATGTTTTGTTGTGTTGTGTTATGCTATGCTATGCTTTGTTTTGTTATGCTTTGCTATGTTTTGCTGTGTTTTGTTATGCTGTGCTGTTTTGTTCGTGTTTTGTTATGCTATGATATGTTTTGTTATGCTATGCTATGTTTTGTTTTGCTATGCTATGCTATGCTGTTATGCTATGCTATGTTTTGTTGTGTTTTGCCATGCTATGTTTTGTTTTGTTATGCTATGTTTTTTGTGTTTTGTTATGTTATGCTGTGTTACGCTATGTTTTGTCATGCTATGCTATGTTTTGTTTTGTTATGCTATGCTATGCAATGTTCTGTTATGTTTTGTTATGCTATGCTATGTTTTGCTATGCTATGTTTTATTGTGTTTTGTTATGCTAATCTTTGTTTTGTTATGCTATGCTATGTTTTGTGATGCTATGTTGTGTTGTATTATGGTATGCTATGCTATGTTTTGTTATGCCATGCTATGTTTTGTTTTGCTATGCTATGTTTGGTTATTTTTTGTTATGCTATGCTTTATTTGGTTATGCTATGCTATGTTTTGTTTTGCTATGCTATGCTTTGTTATGTTATGCTATGCTTTGTTTTGTTATGCTATGCTATATTTTGTTATGCTATGCTATGTTTTGTTGTGTTTTGTTACTCTATGCTATGTTTTGTTCTGCTGTGTTATGCTATGCTTTGTTATGCAATGCTATATTTTGTTGTGTTTTGTTATGCTATGCTATGCTTTGTTGTGCTTTGCTATGCTATGTTTTGTTTTGATGTGTTATGCTATGTTTTGTTATGCTACGCTATGTTTTGTTTTGTTATGTTGTGTTAGGCTAGGCTACGTTATGTTGTATTAGGTTATGCTAGGCTGTGTTATGTTGTGTTAGGCTAGGCTGTGTTATGTTGTGTTGGGCTAGGTTTTGTTGTGTTGTGCTGTGCTGTGTTGTGCTGTGTTTTGTTTTGTTATGTTTTTGTTTTGTTTTGTTAGGTTATGGTTTGTTATGTTTTGTTATGTTATACTATATTTTGTTATCAAGTGTTTATGCCACAGAGCAGAATGGGAAGACATGTCACATCACCACACAATGCTTGCCTGCAACCCAAGCCTATTGTCGCATTGAGCTGCACGTGCAGTCCGCATTCGGGTCAATCTAAGCCATCATTAATGCAAGGAGACATTCGATACTTTTGGAATGCACGCGCTACAACTTGAAAGTTGTGTTTTATTATGCTATGGTATGTTTTGTTATGCTATGCTATGCTTTGTTATGCTATGTTTTGTTGTTTTTTGTTATGCTATGTTTTGCTATGTTTTGTCGTGTTTTGTTATGCTATGCTATGTTTTATTGTGCCTTGCTATGCTATGTTTTGTTGTGTTATGCTATGTTTTGTTATGCTATGCTAGGTTTTGTTTTGTTATGCTATGCTATAATTTGTTATGTTATGTTGTGTTAGGCTAGGCTATGTTATGTTGTGTTAGGCTAGGCTATGTTATGTTGTGTTAGGTTAGGCTAGGCTGTATTATGTTGTGTTAGGCTAGGCTGTGTTATGTTGTGTTAGGCTAGGTTGTGTTGTGTTGTCCTGTGTTGTGTTGTGTTGTTTTGTTTTGTTAAGTTATGGTTTGGTATGTTTTGTTATGTTATACTATCTTTTGTTATGTTATACCATGTCATGTTATACTATGTTATGTTATCACGTGTTTATGCCACAGAGAAGAAAGGTAAGACATGTCACGTCACCAAACAATGCTTGCCTGCAACCCGAGCCTATTGTTGCGTTGAGCTGCGCGTGCAGTCCACATTCGGGTCAATCTGACCCATCATTAATGCAAGGAGACATTCTATACTTTTGGAATGCATGCACTACAACTTGAAAGGTGGTTTGCATTGATTGCAACTAATACTTGTGAGTATTTAACATGCTATGAGCACTGATTGACAAGTGACATCATCAAACACAGGTGGATGGTCTGCTAATAGCAGCACGCCTTTATACCTGATGTTTTTTAATTATGAGACAGGGATAATGGCCTTACTTAGCTGTTATACTAATGTTATACTATGATTTATTCAAAAAGACATGTAACGTCACCACTGCAGCCATGATTTGCAAGCATCAATGTGTCTTCCCACTCCACCACCCTCACCAACTGTTCCCATTTTTAACGAACGGACAATATGCTAATTTGCGAAATTCCTTTTCTGTATCTTCGGAGATGCGGGAGTGAAAGGCCCTGCAAATTTGGAGGTTTTCACTTTAATGTGAATTAACCATTGAACTGGTGTAAATTGAATATCTGCGCCGCGTCATTTTTAAAAAAAACGTCAATGTGACAAGCGTACATTTTGAAATCCGATCTTGCTATAAGGGCAATTTTATTATAATTAAAATGGCGTCTTTTTCACTTTCTACCATTTGCCAAATTAATTAGGAAATGCGGCTGGCAGCAATATCATTTCAGTGACCCATATAGAAACAAAATGTTCACCATCTATATTTAATGCATTCTGTGTACAGCCAGAGGCAGACTAAACAAGCTTTGGCAAGGCGGCCGCGAAAGTGAAAGTGATACGGAGGAAAGACACATGGCGCTGCGCGCGTGCACGTTCACGTGCACTGAAGCTTTAGGCCACGGTAGCACTTTGAAAAGCCTGTATACAAAATGTCTCGGCCAGATCAGCGCAAGCGCTGGATCCTGCGAGACCTAAAAACGATCCCTATCCCCCACCCGAGCCCTAAAACCCAGCCTCCAGCGCAAAAAATTACCTCGATTCCAGCCCCTCAGCCCTGAGCCCTTAAACTGGCCCCAGTCATGAAAACTAACCCAACTCCAGCCCCCCGCCCTGAGCCCTAAAACCGTTCCCGGGCCCTAAAAACTACCCAATGTTCTTAAGAGAGCGAGGGACAAGAGTGGAGTATCAGAGAGCTTGAAGTTTGAGGTGGGTTGAGGTGATTTCAGCAGACCTCGATGAAAGCTGCTCTTTCGAGGTTTCAGGTTATTGAACAATACCAGGGTAGATCATCCAAAGTGGGTGCAAGTTACTTCTCACAGGAGGTTTTTCTAAAATCTTGTAAAAAAACATATACATTATATATTCACTGCAAAAATAAAGGTTAAAGTGATGTTATAGTTAGGTGACAATTTCAATCACAATGTAACATTTTAAATGAAAAAAAAATCCAGAAATTTACCAGATATCTCAACTAACTATAACTCGTGCCCCAAGGTAACTACAACTTGTGTCTCCGTCATGCAAACTCTTGTCATTAATGATGTCATTTCAAATGTTGCAGTGATGTTATCAATGATGTCAGAGAGCATGTCATGAGTGATGTAGTATGTGGGGTAATTAATTAGCAGTGCATGGAGAGGGCGCGAGTTATAGTTACTTTATGGTTACCAAGGGTTACTTGAGATAACTATAACTGATGAATTTCAGTTTTTTTTAAAGCATAAAACTTTATGTTGATATTGAAATTATCAACCCATTGGTGCAGCAGCCCTCTCCAAGCCACTTTGCGTCCTGGGGACCCATCCACTGGGGCCTTTGTTTTTTTTTTAATTAAGGGGGGTAGGGGTGCATTGTCCCTCACCCAGAGCTAATAGTGGCCCCAGGCACCCCATCCACTGGGGCCAAAAGATATTTGTAAGGGGGAGGGGGCACCCAGCCCCTCTCCCCGAACAACAAGGGGCTCCAGGGATCACATCCCCTGCGACATTAGAGGAGAGGGCAGCACAGCCCCCCTCCTTGAGCCAGTAGTGGCTCAAAGGGATCCCATCCCCGAGATCAAAACATATATTTTAAGAGGAGGGGGCATGTGCCCCCATCCCCAAGGTACTATACACCCCAGGGACACTATGTCCTTCAGCTTTCTTTCTTGATAAAGGGGAGGAGGCGCAGCCCCCCCCCCCAAGCCTATAGTGGCCCCAGGGACCCCATAACCCCTGGTGCCTCAGGTGTTCCTTGGTCTGTGCCCCGGCGGCCACCCAGAGGACCCACCAGACAGTACATTGGGGGTTACGGGCTCAGCCACAGTGGCCCTGCCAGGTCCCCGCATGCACCCATCCAGGGTGCTGTGGAAGCGGCTATTGCTCCCGCCCGATGGGAGCAGTTATTTATGCTTACTCCTGCCAGGCAGGAGTAAACTGAGTTTCCCTGGCCGCAAGGACAAGGGCAAGGAAACAAAAGTCTGACCCCTCTTGAGCTGTGGAAGCCTCCAGTAAGGGGTAAATGCCCCCACACTCCTACAAAGGAACCACCCCTGACCTGACTATAACTATCAGTTGCTGCTGCCATACTTCATTTTTACCTTACAACAGAAAGCATGTTGTATTGGGATTGGCTAGGCATCATGTTGCATGCAATCTGCATGCCTTAAAATACTAACATGCAATCATGTTTCCTATATATTTTCTGTCTTTTCGATACCAACACGTTCTGGTGCACAGCAAACATTAGTGCTGCCCATAGTTTGTCTAGTTAATTCTCACATAGAAAGTTAATTCCTAATTTCTTATTTTTAGGCTTGTGCTAGAGACAGCTTTAGCTGTTTAGTCTGCTTCATATAACAAACAAGCATTTACCATGCAATGGTCTCGGCATTGGTAAAGTTAGAGCTATTGGCCTTGCTCATGACAATGCCGTTTCTTTAAATGTTTTAAAAACAAAAACATAAACAAAAATAATGTCATGAGCAATGCCAATAGCTCTAACTTTACCAATGCCGAGACCATTGCATTGTAAATGCTTTTTTTTCTTTCTTTTAACCCCAATTACCCCCCGCCCCATTACCCGTGAGTCACGACTGGTGGTAAGGTACCTATAATCCTAAAGCCAGCAACAATGAGGTCAGCAAACTAAGAGGTCAGACACCCAACAGTTGGAGGAAAACACGCCAAGGATGCCAGGTCTAACAACAGCACAAAGTGGTGCAGCCCAGGCAGAGAACAGAAAAGTGACACGTGTTAGTAGATAGGGCGCGTTCCGCACTCTCCCGTTCACTCACTGCACTCACCCGTTCACTCAGTGCAGAGACTTGACTCGCTGCTCTGCATTGCCTGAGCTCTTAGTAAGTCTGGACCATAGTCTCTTTCATTATATAGGATCTCGGGGGTTACAACCAACCCCCAGGTCACGGCCCCCCGAGAACACCCTTTCATGGATTTCACTGACGTTTAACGTAACCAGACGCCTCAAAATTAGTATAAAATCCCCTGAACAGGGGTGAAACGTAGATCCCCTGAATGGAATGCAGGACACCCCCCTCGCCCCCACCCTTCAAGGGATCCCTCCTTTTAGGATATGCCACTGCTGCAGGAGGGACAACATCCGGTGATTCTGGGCATATCCCCTGGGGCCTGATTCACAAAGGTGCACTGCACTTTAGTGTAAATGTGTCATCTTCTAGCTATTCACAAACTCTGCGCCCCCGCCCCCCATGCAGCCCAAAGGTTATGAATATCTGAGTCATGTTAGAGTTTCAGGCCTTCACACCACATTCTGCGGGGGCGGGGGATATTTTTAAGATATGCCACTGCTGCAGGAGGGTGGGCATGACACCCCTCTTCCCCACCCCCGGGAGTGGCTGCATCCCCCCCTGCAGAGGGGCAGGTTCATCCGCTGGCAGAAGGGCAGGTGCACTGCAGAGCGAGATGAAGTCTACTACACTGTCTGCGCTTTCATTTCACACTCATGCCCCCCCCCAGGAAGGGGCTGTGGTGGCTGTATCACGCCTGCCCCCCTCCACCCCACCCCCCCCAAGCAGAGGGCCAGGTTCACGGCGCAACCGAATGAAGTCTACAACACACTCTGCCCTTTGGTTTACACACGTGGTCACCTCGTATCTTGTAGGTGTGAAGTGGGGGTGATAAATGGGAGGTCCCGGGCTCGGGGAACAGCAGTGCCCAGCCCCCCCCCCTCCACCCCCCCCCAAACCACAGTGAGACGTCTGGCAGGGTGTCAGCCACAGAGCGCTCAGAAGAAAACAGAATCAATTATATGACGCTCAGGTTCGGAAATAAAATGTTTCTATATTCTGTTCTAAATAAAGGAAACAGCAGATTATCAACACATTTTTTTCATTGTCTTTCTGCTAGCTTATATTTTTGCATAATTCGACGATCTTTAAGGCGTTAGGGGCAGGGCCTGCATTGGTGATTTTGGGACTGGGAAAAAAGGTTCGAATCTCGGCGTCGGCGCAGTAACTTCGGGTCGAGAAAAAACTAAACAAAGGGCACGAACCCTGGATGCTTTCCTTGTGACACGGGTGTACTCACACTCGGCAGAAGGAGTCGGTGTTCGCTATTTGCATCGAGGTCGCAGCCGGGAACATTCAGGGTCCGAAGTATTGTGGAACAAGGCTAAAGTAAACAATAAGCTCCGGAGAGGACAGGGTGAGGAGACCAGAGCAGCAGCCGGAGGCAGGGGGAGCGGACGAGCACACCACCGCCTTTGTCCGAGGCAGAGCAAAAATGCCTCGGAGAAACGCAGCGTCCATTTCGGATTCGGGGGCGTGTTTGTCTTTTCTCTCCTCCAGCCATTGGCTGGAGGAGAGAATGAGACTTCTTGCAAAAAACACGCCCCCCGATCCGAAAAGGACGGGGCCTAATCTGAATGACTGACCTCTTCTCCAGTGGCTGGCCAGCATTCAAGAGGCCAGCCAATGGAGAACAGGGGAGAAGAGGGGCTGGTTCAAGCCCCTTTTCTCCAAGTCATTAAATCTCTCGACTTCCGGTTCTGCCTTCGGCAGACCGGATGGTCCCGAGACCTAAAAAACCATGAATAGAAAATACAAACATATATTCATATACATGGAGGGGTTTTTGGTCAGCGCTCTTCATCTATTGGCCTGTTCAACTGTTATTGACATTTTGCTTCATTCCATAACAGCATACAGCATGGGGCAATGGGTCAACCCATTTCAGCCATTGGCCATCTCGCACTGTATGTCATAGTATTTTGCCTGAACACATGTGCACATCTGCTGAAGAATGCACTTCATTTCCAGGGCTGGCGAGATAGTACTGTCCTTTATCAATGTTTTTTTATTCATTCCATTCATTATTTTTGATAGTCATCCTTGCATGTTCAAATTATGCCTTTACGTTACAGTAATTCAAAGACAATAGTACCTTTTTGTGTAATAATAAGATTCATATTTCCATCAAAATTAAAAAGAGTTTATCTGCCTGTTCTAAGTACACCTACTTCTTAGGAAGCATCTGTATTGTTCTATTACGTCATGGTCAATTTTTAAATTTTTTTAAATGTCATTCGTACATATGGCCAGATTTAGGCGGTTGTATATTTTCCTTCTTTCTTCTTTTTAAAGATTTTTTTAATATGTTTTCAATACAAAAATAACACAAATATTTACCTTTTGCACCAGTTTGCCAAGGCCATCCCAATTGGCTTTGCCAATGCTTTTTTATTCTTGTTGTGCCAGGACGTTATTTTTATGAGGACCTGAAGAAATGAACAGACTCTCGTGCAAGTTTAAGTATTTACCCCTCTATTGTCGTTGTGACATCATGAAATGAAGAGTAGGGGTGGGCGGAATTTGCGAAATCCACTTTCGCAAATTATCGCGAAAATGTTAAAAATTATCGCAAACACTCGGAAATATCGCGAAGATGCAGAAGTTTTTTTCCCGCATGTTTGCGAGATTTTCTGCATGGTTGCGGCTCGCCAACTTACCCATGTGGGTGCTCGCGGGCGTGGCCATCTTGTTTTCAGTTGTCTCGCGGTGCATGATCGCGAGAAGAAAGACGTGATCGCGCGACGTATGACGTCACTGCAGGCGCGAACTGTCGTGAGACAGCGCAAATGGCTAAAAGCAATACAACATCTGATGGAGAACGCGACCGGATCAAGAAAACTTGTCGGCGAACGCAGGGATTCAGGTAAGGCGATCGCGCGCGCGCGAGAATGTATTATTTTACAGCGCGAGCAAGAAACAAATTATCGCCAAGCTGCGGAATGCGGAAATTTTGACATTTTCGCGCTTTCCGCGGAACACGAAAATTTCAAATTATCGCAATTTCCGCGAACGGAACGAAATTTTAGCCCAGGCCTAATGAAGAGGCATGTTTCCGGGACCCTGGCAATTAACGAGTTAAGGAAAAATGCATTGGATGCCAGCGTTGTGAATGCATCTGTTTCTTATGCCAGTTAGCTTCTTGCCAATTTAATTACAGGCTCGAGATGAGATACACATTCTCAGTCCTACATAATATTTGCTGAAGTTCAGCTGACATGCATTAATGTGATTCTGTATTTACAATCTATGAATCACACCAGTCACCAGGTATTTCAGCCTCAGCCCTGAGGTTTTAGGTGGTGGAAGCTGAACCTAAAATAAGTTCTCATTATTTAAAAAAAAAAAAAGTCTAAGACATGCAGACTCTTGGAGGAATAGGATTTTCGTCTTCGAGAATGGTTTTAATGTAGAGAGACTCCGCAAAATGCTGCATTCCTTTGCAGTCACACCATAGTGTACTGGAAAAGTACCATCACAATGTGTATAAATGGGGCAGTGAGGGACTTCTTTTGCTCCCTCAGAATTCAGCAAAGTTTGTCCTTTGGGAAACTGTAAGGTTCTCAATGTCTTTCCAGTCTGGGGTTTTGTTCTTGTCTTTTCCTTGTAATTGCGAGTACAAGTTCTCACAGGAATGGAAAACCAGCCAAACTTAACCGTAAGAAGCATATTCTAAGGGCTTACATCTCTGTGGTATGTGTGAAATTACATGTCGCAGACAATAATTGTATAAAGATGAACATCCATATGTCCACAATCACGAGGAAGGTTGGAGTGCTGGCATGAGTCAACCTAAATTGTGCAACTGTGCTGGTGGTCACCCCTCCCCACCCCAGGTCTCTGTTGAAAGAGATGTCTGTTTATATTTTGGACTTTTGCCTCTTTGCTCTATCATTCCTCTATTCCAGTCTGCTTGATCTGTTTTTTTAATTATTCTTTTTTTTCTTTGTTCTTACTTACTTTCATTTTTATAGGGTAACTCATTTTTGCTTGTGCTTGATTGCTAGCTGAGTTTGAAGACAAAGAGGAGCAATAGACTTTCACAAGAGGAGTTTGCCTTCCTGCTGAGGTTTGTGGCCCAATATTTGACAAAATCGCTGAAAAAGGTAGCCAGGGATTGGCACCCAGAGCAGCAGAAGATGCTCTCTGCCAAACCCAAGCATGGGTCCTGTGCTCACTGTGCAAAAGGACTGAAGCTATGACTGACTGACGAGGCCAAATTAGGTGGAAACCGTTCTGGGGTTTCATGTCATGCATTAGAAGCAGATGATCTACTCTGGTAGCTGTGCTACTCCTGCTCTACAAATGGAGGTGCAGGTGAAGAAGCCACAGAAAGACTTACTTACTTATGGCTACTACCCCTCCTGGGGTTTAGGCCATCGAGCTGCACCCTCAAGCCATCTGTGCCCTGGGTTTTTCTTTCAATCTGACTACAGGTGTAACCCATCTCCTTGCAGTCAGGCTCAAGGTTTCGGGGCCAGGTGTTCTTGGCCTTCCTCTTTTTCTTTTCCCGTGAAGGTTCCAAGTCAGGGCTTGTCTGGTGGTGTTTTACGCAGGCTTGTGGAGGGTGTAACCCATCCAGCTGCAGTGTCTTTTCATGATTTCTTCATCGGCAAGGAGTTGGGAAGTCTGCTGCCAGAGGTCGTTGTTGCCGATGGTGTTTGGCCAGCAGATTTGGAGGATTTTCCTCAGACAGTAATTGATGAAGGTCTGGACATTTTGTGCTCGTGGTCACTGTTCTCCTCCAAGTCTCTGCTCCATACAGAAGGACCTATTTTATTTTGGTGTTAATAGGCCTGCTCTTGGTTTACAGCATTAGTTTCTTGGAGCTCATGATCTTTTTTTAGCTGAATGAAGGCGGCCCTTGCTTTGCTAATTCTTGCCTAGACATCAGTGTCTGTGCCACCCTGCTAGTCTATAACACTGCCCAGGTAGGTGAAGGCCTCAACTTCTTCGAGTGCATCACCTGCAAGAGTGACTGCAGCTGTTCTGGCCGTGTTATCCTTCAGGATCTTGTTTTTTCCCATGTGGATGTTAAGGCTAAACTGTACTGATGTGGCTGCCGAATTGTCTGTCTTCTCTTGCATCTGCTGAAGGGTATGGGTGAGTAACTGTGCCAACTGCAGAGGGCTAAGTCTTCTATAACCCCTTAGGTAAAGTGTTCAACAAAGTCATCCTGAACGGTAGGAAGGTACAAGCTGCCACTCAGTTGCGGGACCAGCAATCTAAGGTCTGCAAAGATAGATCCTGCACAGATCAGATTGCAACACGGCATATCATCACTGAGCAGTTGATGGAATGGAACTACCCCCTCAATATCAACTTCACAGACTATGAGAAGGGATTTGACAGCATGAACAAGGAAACCCTTTGGAAACTCCTCCGCCACTATGGTGTGCAGATAAAGTTGTAAGAATTACCAGGAAATCTTACAAGAGGATGACCTGCAAGATCGTCCATGGAGGGCAACTGACAGAAGCCTTCCAAGTGAGGGCCGGAGTCCCCCAGGGTTGTTTGCTTTTGTCTTTTCTATTCGTGCTGACCTCAGACTGGATCATAAAGACATCCACAGCAGGGGAGAAATGTGATCCAGTGGAACCTTTGGGCGAAGCTCGATGACCTGGATTTTGCAGACGACCTGGCCCTACACTTCCCCCACATGAAGAACTTGTTTGGAAATAAGGCAATGGTAATCCCTAAATTATTTACAAGTTACCTTCATTACTTCTAATTCTACTATGCTTTTTTTTAAACAGAATTTTATACAGCGCGAACTTGACCCAAATCGGGTATCAGAGCACTTACATAGCACCAGTTGCATTACATGAGGACACATTCAATTTTTTGTTAGGCACGGGGAGATTAAGTGATTTGCCCAGAATCACAGGATGTTTAGCGTCATTGCCGAGACTCGAACCCAGGTCCCCACATTCGAGATCGACCGTTCTAGCCATTAGGCCAACTCCTCTCCCCGAAGCTTCAACGCTATCCGAAATTATAAGGTGGCATGCACCTGCCAGAAAAGAACCGGGCTGATAATTAAATCATGCAATCCCCACTCAGTGATTATTTGTGTACATGCCCAGGCCTTGGACTTGAATCTTACACAGGTGCTGTGGACGGGAAAAATCCTATTATAGACTGTGACAAGGAAGAGTAGGAGAATGAAAATTACAGTATGTATTTTAGCAATTGCATTCATATTCCTCTATATGGCCTTGTCAAACTGAAAAGGTGTAGCAAACTAAAAATCCATAAACACTTGTCCACAATATGCTAGAAACCACCTACTGTGAATTCAACTCCAGAAAATACACACTTCACAGCTCAGCAAGAAGTTCACCACCCACAAATCTGAGATAATGTGACCCTTCACAGCGCAGGCGCTAATGTTGCAAAAGTAATCCTCACAACTCCACACTTCACCCTTGTACACCTCACATGAGCACCATCTGATAAGGGCACCAGCACAAACAAGTAGACTACCACATCTCCTCATAAGCCTGATGCCCCTGATCCAAAACAAAAAAAGTGAAAAAGACATTGCTTGAGAGCAATATGGGCAGAAGTCTCCAAATACAAGAACCCATCGCACATTGAGACATTGAAGAAAGATCTCTGCTGGAAAAAATGAAGTACAAAAAGGCAACACAATGTATGTATGTATGTATTTACATTTATAAAGCGCGCTGTAACCCTACGGGCATCCTGGCGCTAACCAATGAAAGGAGAGCAGTTTCTTTAATCAAAACATGGGATTAGATCGAAGAACTAAAGAGGGGACTTAAACAATAAAACCTTTTCCCTACACAGACAGATCCAAATTCTCTTAATGTTGTTCAGATGTAATAGCCACCAAAAGCACCATTTTAAAGAAGCCATCCGGTAAATGATACCTCGACAAATCTCAAATCCCTAGCAGACATCATCAAACAAAGCCGGTTTCTAGTTTGTTTACTTCTGGGGATTGTTAGCGATGCAGGACTGAGTACATGGAATTGTGTTTTTTCTTTTTATTGGATGACCCCTTTAGTACCTTGATATAGACTTATTTATATATATTTAAGAATGCCTGCTGGAGTGTGCAAAAACAGTCCCTACTTAGGAGACACTGGGATGAGTTGAGATTTTATAGAATTCTTTGATATTAGATATTATGTTTCCAGTCACAAAATCAGTGCCGCGTTTGGTCTGCATGTGGTAAAGTTTGCAAGCGTTTGGCTGATTCACAAAGATTCCAGACCTAAATTACAAATGACATACATTAAGAATGTAAAATCCTGTATGTTGTATTATGTTGAGTACATTTGTAATGCACATTCCTGCCATTTGAATTGCCCTCGAGCGCTTTCAGAATCTGGACACCCTTTAGCGTTCTCGTTGACCAGTGTCAAGTCATCTTTGACAATTATGCATCAGGTTATGCCAGGTTTTAGGTAACTTCTTCAAGATCATTAGTATGTGTGTACTAGTTATCCTAACCCAACCTTAGTGGGATTTCACTTTTTTCTTTCTCATGCTATTGCAAGTTTCAAGGGTGAGAAGGGTGAGAAGGGGTGGAAGATCTTTTGTTTTCCTGACTTCTAAGCTCTGGAACGGCCTTCTTTTTGCAGTCCACGCCATTCCCTCCAAACCAATCTTAGGTAAACAGCTAAAGACCGCCCTCTCTGCAGCTCGGGTATGGGATTTGGATTCTCCAATGGTTGGGTCATCTGGCTTTTTGCTGCTAGCGCCGGTACACTACTTTTGAAGCAGCTGCAGTCTTTTAAAAAGTATTGTATTGTATTGTGTGATTATTTTTCCTTTAATTCACCCCGGAAAAGTATTTCCCTATTACACAAAGTAGACGCAACATCTGTAAATATTTGTGTACCGTTCCACCTTACTGCAGAATTTAGAACTGTTCAGGTTTAACCCCTTCAGTGCCCGCCCCTTTCCCCGCCCTGTGCCGGCCGTTGCATTAGCGGGCGGGGTTTATGACGAGCTGATCTCGTCATGGGCACAGCGCAACCGCGGCCCATGACGAGACCTGCTCGTCATGGGCATTGAAGAGGTTAAGCTAGATATGCATTGCAAAATTATGACTCTATGACTACTCCTTACAAGCCATTTCCTCTCCCCCCAGCGACTGTCCACTGGTCTAAACTATACATCTAAACATCAGAGTCCACACCAACTACAGCTATTACACAAATCTAACCAAGTTTCATGAATCATGTGTTGACTGTGCTTGCATAAGTAGTCTTTTCCTAGGTATCAGTGAAATTCATGTCTTGAAAATTATTTGTGAATTTATGTCATGAAGTGATGTTGAGCTGCACACAATACATGCAACAGCGGCCAAGATTTAGATTATATGTTGCCTTAAATGGTGACAAATCCAGATCAATCTACTAACCCACATTAACAAGGAGTATCCCCAACTTAAAAAGGAGACAGGGACTCATTGGACAAAAGAACTGGTCTGTGTTTTGGAGCATACAGGAAAGTAAGGATTGCACCGATGAAAGATAGAACAAAACGAAAGTGGTCCAAAAACATGCAGGGCTTTTTCAATCAAATGTTAGTCGAAGAAGCCATACAAACCATTGGGACATTTATCTTTACTAACAATTCAGGAATAACAGCAAACGCTTCTAAAGGTACCAACTACAATCAGGTGATGGGTACTGAGACCAGCACTAACAAAGCGCCACAACCTCGATATAATAGAGAGCAGTTGTATATAGTCTGCCTTTATTGTGGGTGGACCTGCCACCCCCTGCCACCTAAGGGGTTAAAAGGGTCTTTGGTTGAGGTGGGTGTATACTATGCAAAACATGTTCACACCACAGCTAGTAAATCCTGTAATTGTCTAAAACAAAATTCATCAAATCCTTGAATAGGAAGCAGTTCATTAAGTCGCTGATATTGTATCAAAGCAATTAAAGGCCAACAGATGTATGTAGAAATTGTTGTATTTGATTAAAATTGGTTGTTGTGAGCATTTACACTGAGGGCTTATGTACAGTTTTTTGGACAGGGATAGGTATGTCAACTATAATTGATCAGCCTCTGTGGTTATTGTTGAAGTGTATTGACTATATTGAACCAGTTGAGACATGTTTCATTCCAAAAGAAAGATTGAAGCTTTTAGGCAGATATTTTGGAATGGGACAAGGTTAGGAGTTAGGAAAGGAAGAGGAATGGCTTGTACTGAACACGCGGTAACATGGGGGGAGTTCTGAACTCTTGTAGTGAAAAGTGGAGGTTTGTTCTTTTAGTAGTTTTTTTTTAATGCCTTTTATTGCTTGTTACCAGGTGAGATCCTGGCTTTATGCTCCGCTATTTCTTTTCAAGATAGCAAGTTTTTGTTATATATGAGAGAGTGAGAGTGTGTTTGTGAGAGAGAGAGAGAGTGTTTGTGTGTGATGCAAAGTGTGGTTAGGAGAGATTAGAGAGCCTTGCCAGTCAATAATTTCCCTATAAGTGTCAGTTCTGCAGCAGCCTTGCATGAGTGTCCAGAGAGGCTGTTAGATGTCTCTAATCAGCAGAGATGGAGGGCTGGAGGCAGTCTGGATATGCATGTACAGAACTCAGGGTATTAATAGCATATAGATGTAGTTAATAGTATTGGTACTTATAGTTATTAGAGCAAGGGGGACACTGCACCCACATCACTCTCAACCCCCAGTGCACATGTACATGTGTGTATGAATGTACCTTCACTACTTTACTTAGAGAGGTGTACCTTACTCATGGCCCCTCTTAGAGACAGGATCTGCAGCCTCCAATGTAGTCCTGTTACCCACTCAGATGAATAAGCTGCACCAAGGTACGCAGTTTAGAAACAAATTGAGGAAAGACATTAAGACAACATCTTGATGAGGAAATCCTTCTATGGTTCCTCCATGCAGAAAAAGCCTAGCATTGCATAAGGAATGACTGTGGTGGCTTGGCTCACTCCTGACCCTCTCACTAGCCGTTACCGCATATTGATGAACTAAAGCTATTGAGGCAAAACTGTGAACCATGCAACAGCTAGAACTGGGTGAATATGGGTCATGTCTGCCTATAATTTAAAACTAGAAGGTTTGCCAAGACGCAGGACTGCTCCCTGCTCTTGGAAGATTGTACTTCAAATTGCCTTTGAAGTCATTAACACAATTAGAAGCGCCTAAACACAGAAACACCACAATCACAACACTTCTGTGACAAAATCTCCATTGAATTGATCTAAAAAAAATGACAACGGTTGAAAATTATCTGAAGGAAAATGCGAACAACGCCACAACAACATATGACCTAAACACCACAGAAAGAGACCAATTATCATCAATCAATGCTTACGTTCAATTGCCTGTCACAAAAGGTTTTCCTTGATATTATAATTGCAGTCAGACCATCAGAATCGCCTTCATACCCAGCACCACCAAAACTCTTTAAAGCTATCCTTCGTTTAACCTGTGTAGGGGAGGTAGCAAGATACCTACGCAACAAGTTCCTGGAACTAAGTTCATTCCCACCTGAGCTCACAACCGCCTACATCAGACCACTCCTCAAAAAGAAAAACCTCGATCCATTTGACCCAGCAAACTACAGGTCCATATCAAATGGACTATACTTAGGAAAACGTTTTGAGAGAGCAATGTTTAGCAAATTCTCTAACTTTGCCAACCATTATGGCATACTGTCAGACCAACAGTCCAGTTTCAGACCAAACAAGGGCACAGAGACAGCAATTATAACCATCTGGGATTATTCAAAACTCACAGTGGGCAAACATGGAGTAGCCGCATTATTATGTCTGGATTTATCAGCTGCATTTGACACTCTCCACCACCACATGCTACTGCAAAGATTTCACCATATCAGAATCTATAAAATACTTTAGAATGGATTACTTTTGATCTCAAAGACAGACTAACTATGGTCTACTTACCCCCTTACACATCACTTCCTCACACACACCACAGTGGCATTCCTCATGGGTTGATCAGATCCCCTCTATTATTCAATATCGACCTAACCCCTTCCTAAATCTGATTAAATCATAAAACCACACCAATTACAACTATGCAGATGACACCTTAATCATTGCCAAAAATGGATAGCCCCACAGACCTCCACAGTTAACAACTCAATGACTGCCTTCAGGCAACAAACACGTGGATGATGAATTACCATCTAAAGCTCAATGCCGCGAAGGGATTATGACCTGCGGACAATGGCAAAACTACCACCCTAACACCATATTTACTAGGAAACTTGAATCCCCTCCAACAACATCAAGAGAAGTTAGAAACCTAGGAGTAACCTTGGAATCAAACCTATCCTTTATACTGCATGCTAACAACATCTTTGCTAACAAAATCACAAAGAATGCCTGCTACACAATGAAAACACTATGACGCATCTACCCATTTATTGCACACCAATATAAACTGAAAGCCACCCGTACTCTTATAATCTCCAAGCTTGACTATGCCAACAGTTTATACACTGGTGCACCTGCATTCATTATACTCAAAATACAACTCATCTTAAATGCTGCACAAGTCTTCTTCTCTGTCTATATTCAAAAGTATGCATGACTCCGGTCCTTCAGTCACTCCACTGAATACCTATCGCTAGAAGGTCAAATGTTCAAGGCACTTTGCATTGTCTACAGAGTCTCCCAAGGAAAAAGACAACTTTACCAGTAAGTTAAGTTCAAGCAAAGAACTCAAACAGAGCACTGCAGTCCAGCTTGCACCACTGATCACCATACCACCTTACCACCTTACCATAGGAGGCACTGCTTACTCAATACAAGCAAGCAAGCTCTTGTACTCACTACCAACCAGCACGCGAAGCACCCAGGAGCCTATACATGCCCGAAGACAGTCGAAAACATGGTTATTTCCTCGATAACTGCACCACTCACATCCCAGCAAGAGTCCAGAAAACAGTTGCACCCTCAAGCGCAATCCTCAGCTTACAACCCGCAAATTACAAACACCTCAACCAACAAACTACTTTTGCTACATGCAGGTAAACCAAGAAGGGCTGATCTCTGTTTCACCATAACATTATATAGTTATGTACTTCAATGTATAACACTTACGGCCCACAATAATACAAAAACAAGCATTGGCATAGCCAATAGGTCTCGCATTTGGGACCTTATAAGTGTTTAGCCATGCAACAGTTGCATAACTAAATACTTATAAGGTCCCAAAAAGCGAGACCTATTGGCTATGCAAAGCGGCCATGCGGCTGCGAAAGTTAAAGTGATCGCGATCGGGATCACGATCAAACATCAAAGCGGCCCTGCAGCCGCGAAAGTGAAAGTAATTGCGGTAAAGCACGGCAGGCGCGCCCGCGCACATGCACTGTACCTCAATGCTGGCCTGGTAGCACTTTTTGGAGCCCTCTCAATAAGTCTCGCCAGACCAGCGCATGCGCTGGGTCAGGCGAGACCTAACAACATAGTATGCAGTGGTCAACAACATAGGATTAAACCAAAGACACCATCCGTCCAACCACACAACCCACATGGTGTAGCATGCTACTCATGCAGGTGAGCGCTTCAGCGGCCAATACTGGGGTATTAAGAGCTATATAAATGCTGCAGTACACTGCGAAACAATACAATACAATAAAATACCAATAGTGAGACTGAAGGTTGCCAGAGCGGCCTCACTTTCATTATGTTTGCATGTCCCTGCAACAGTATTTCAGTTAAAGCTTCTTCTCATTTTGTTTTCTTAGACAATGTCTACAAAAAAGTAACCCTCACTGTCCTGCAAAATGAATTTTGACACCAGATATTTAAAAAAAATATTACCTGAGATCCAGGTCACGTAATCAACAGTGTTAACATCAGTCCATTTCTGTGTTTCAAATATCATTTGCTGTGCTTTGTCCCAAGGAAGGAAATTCCTATGTGCAAGGATCAAAGATAAAGAGGTCAAACCCTGTGCCATATGGCAGAGAGCTGCACATTATTACACCGAGTTCTATAGGATAGGTTGAAAAACACAATTACACTAAGAGCTAGGTGATAGGAAGCTGCACAATATTACAGGGAGATGCACAATATTACACAATATATAATAGGAAGCTGCACAACATTACACAGGGAGCTATATGATAGGGAGCTGCACAATATTACACAGGGAGCTGCACAATATTACACAGACAGCTATAGGATAGGGAGATGCACAATACTACACAGAGAAATCTTTGACAGGGAGCTCCACAATATTACATAGAGATATATATAGGATAAACAATGTTATTCTAAGAGCCATATGGTAAGGAGATAACCAATATCATGAGAATAACCATAAGTTATGGAACTATATAGTGTTGCACCAAAAGGCATGCAATCGGGAGCTCTATGATATCTAAACAATACCATACTGACGTCTATATGATAGGGAGGTAAACAATATTAAACATTGTTCACCTGGTAAAATTGACCTAGGCCTTACATATGTGCCTCAATTGTTCCTGTGCTGGTTTCCTTTGATAGGATAATTTTGCAAAAATTTGAAGCAAAACACGTTTTTTGGTTTGACATATTTCGTGCACAATAGATGCAAAATGTTAGTTTCATCTTCCCTCCTACTGTCTCACATCATGGATCCAGTTTTAGGAACAATATTCTGCTAAAAACATTCCTGTTGGGTATATTGTGAGCATCCCCTGCAGAGAGGAGAATGAAGGCGATTTCTGCATTGATAGATTCATGGTGTAAGAGCGGAACAGAGGGGTTTATGCCATAACAGGTGACAATGTAAGAAAAAGACAGGCATCAGGCACAGGCAAGATGAATGTCTACACTGAGTGAGGAAGCGAAACATGAAGGACGAATGAATAAAGATAGGAGAACATGATGTTTACAGATGCTGAGAATAACAACAGAGAGTGAGAAGAGAGCCCGCTCACCGTCCCTCATAAATGTACTCAACAAAGTAAAGCGAGCATGCTATCATACTTTGTTGCCTGTCTGCTTGAGTTGTCCTCCACACGTCTGTGTGAAAAAACACTTTTAGTTTTTCTTAAAAGACCCCTCACCCACGAGCCTAGTTGGCGGCATGTTTCATTACTGGGGTCCCACCCGAGATACCTACAGTATCAAGGGAGTGCTACAACACCTGATTAAAACGGAGCAGTTGTTTTGGTGTTTCTCAGTTCAATAAAACGTCAATAAAAAATGCCTCCCGGTTAACCTTGGACAAAGATTAAAAGGCTGGGGGTTGCGTAACCATTTATCATGGAGAAGTCTTGTTTGCTATCGGAATTAACCAGACAAACTGCTCCACCAACTAAAACAAGCATTAGAAATGCAATAGGTCTCGCATTTTTTTGAGTTAGAGCTATTGGTGTTGTAAATGGCCATGTATTTTACCCTTGTGTTATGGAGTGGATATATGTAGTTTGAGTGAAATTATGTGGGTTGGATTGAATTGTCAGTTGTGGAATTGTGTGGCGTGGAATTGTGTGGCGTGGAATTACGTGGAGTGGATTTGTGAAGTGGAAATATGTGGTATGGTGTGCAGTGGAATTATGTGTATATAAATAAAGTGATGTAGAGCGCAGTGGTATATAGCAAAGTTGTGTAGAGTATAGTGGCATAGAGGGCTGCTGCTTATATTGAAGTGGAATAGAGTGGAGTAGAGTGGAGTGGTGCAGATTGTAAAAGAGTGGCTTAGAGTGGTGTAAAGTGTAGTGGTGTACAGTAGATTTTTTTTTTTAGAGTAGAGTGGTATAGAGTGGAGTGGTAAAGAGTAGAGTGGATTGGCGTAGAATGCAGTGCGATAGAGTGCAGTTTTGCAGAGTAGAATAAAGGTGTCCCCAATACTCAAGTATTCATTGGCCTTTGTCCCTATATACAAGCTTGCACAGCCAATAGAGGGTAACGCATGAAAACTACTAAAACTACTTCATGCAACACGACCGGAGCGCATACATGCGTACATGAAAGGAGATGCAGACATGAATAAATTAGGGGATGTGTCCTAGCAATGCAAATTTCTGCTTTTTGGTTCTGGAACCCCAGGCTTGAATCCCAGCCTCGGTGCTAGACTCAAGATCGTATGGTTCTAGGCAAATCATTTAATCTTTCTGTACCTAAAATGTGTTACAATGTATTTGTGTCATCCCCACTTGATGTATATGATCTTGTACATCGTCTCCAGACCCTTCACATAATGGTATTTGTATAGTGCCCCGTTGCTTCACAGCTAGATTTGCACTATATAAATACCTACATATGCATACATATGATTTGGACTTCTACAAACATACGTGGCAGAGGCTGTAACATGCATAGAGCACTGTGGCTGGCTGCTACGTGGAAACATAAGTGAAGCAGTGGCATGTATAGAAGAACGAGGCTTCTACTTGAATACACAATGTCGAACACTAAATGCGTACATGAGTGAGGCTCCAAACCCAGCACCAGTCTGAATATAGCATTTACAGCCTGCTCCTTCTGATGACGCAGATGGCACAACAAAGACAGATTAGTAAAGGAAGACAGTGGTGTCGCTTGAACTGGTGTACCCCACCCGTCGGCAAAACATGGCAAACTGTAGTGTAAGGTTAGGTTTAGAGCGTGAACGGGCTTGTAGGATCGCTCCTCTGAGATCGGGACCAGACCTGTTCATCGGGCAGGGTTGTCCCAGCTGAACTCGAGCCAGAGAGAACCGGGAAAGCACAGGGGATAACCCTACTCTTGGTGGCGTCATCTCAAAAGATCTTTGCAACCTCAGGGGGGGTCTCTGCTATGTAAGTGGGGAGCACTTCAGAGCTATGCAGCTGAGGAGGAAAGGCTAGGATGAATTTGACTGCGTTTGAAGTGCCGAGTCTGTAAGTTAAGCATCCGTGTAACATGTGAAAGAGTTTCTGCTGTTGTAGACACGAGCTTGCAGCATCTGTCCAGTAGAGGAATCCATACATGTGCTGTCAGATCGTGTGAGCAGAGGGACAGCACTACTGTCAAAAGCCTGATGTCTCAACATCTATGTAAACTGAGGGACAGCTCAGCTGTCCAACTTGTAAATGTGTAAGATCACTAAGTATGTATTAAAAGCAACACAATAGCAACAGACAATGACAAACTAAACCATGGACACAGCTTCCGTAAAAACATTTTTTTTTTTAAAACCACACGAAGGGCATGCATGGGGGAGGGATGGGGTTAGTGGTTAGATAGAAGTGCCGGTACTCTCCAATTAAACTTATTACGTCACTCTCGAGAACTGCAGGTACTTGCCGTCTCAAAATAAACGATCACCAGAAGATGTAATGTATATTAATATGCCAAGTAGTGTCACAGGCGAGACGTACGGGCTTTGCCAATAGGAGATGGGTGCAGAGAAAATCAAAGGAAGAAAGTGTTTTTTTACATGATTCCTACCACATGCCAGCCTGCATCTCTTATCTTCTGCCTGGGACCCAAGACCGTGATCAGAGAGCAGAGACACAAACAGGCAGGTTGAGGTGAAGCTGCCAATTGCCACCGCTTTTGGAGCACAATTGTCGATTTCCCGGCCTTTTATTTTACAGACCTGTGCCTCTGTGTTTTGTTCTTCACATTGTGCAAAGTGCTTTGATTTTGCTCTTTTAATATAGTAAAATGACTGCACCCAGTCTAACACAGTAATGTACTTACATTAATTTCACTCCATATGTTCCCTATTAACATAACCGGGAGAACTAGGGACATTGAACATACATTGGAGGATGCCAGAGCAACAGTTTAGCGTTCACGAAGTGTTACTGAAACACTATGCCACGCATGGTAAAGCATTACCTCAAAGCATTTTGTGAAGCTCTGTTTAGTCACTGATGAGTCTGGAAACAATAACCATGTTCACTCAAGTTTAAAGTGCCTGAAATATGCTAATTCAATGTCATGGGTTTGCGGCGGGTGTGAGGATTGCTGCCCAGCAGCCTCTCAGTGCGTTACCGCCACCTGAGGAGCCTATGGCACTTCAAAAATTAGGTCTTATTACACCCTGGCATGATGACCATCAGACGTGCAGCAAAAGAGGCAGAGACCTGCGATGTGTGTATTGCACGACTGGAAGGGAGAGGTGGGTGGAAAGAAGGAAGCCTGTGTGTTCACTCGATTGTGCATGTGTAGTGCGAGCACGCATGTGCTTTAAATCGTGGGCCGGGGAGGCAAAGACAGACCAGTTCCGGACCACAGGGAAGCCCTCCTGGCAACAGGAACAAACACAAAGGTTGCAAGGCGGAAAGCCCACCAAAATATTGCACACAGATTAGGCGCAGGATTCAAACCAGCGAGCCGCTCAATAAACAAGGATTGGCCGCGCGGCCGTTACATGAACACCGCGCGGCCGCGAAATAAAACAAATAAAAAACAAGCATTGACCGGGCAAGCGGCCGCGAGACGCGATGGGAGGGGGGAGGGGGAGAAGCGGGTTCTGTGCAACTGGTGTGAAATAGCAGCAGGGAAGGGGGCGGAGAGGAGGCTATGAGGGAGAGCTACGTAAAGCCATATGGCTGCTTTGCGCGCGTGCACGCCTCGTGCACTGTAGCTCTATGCCAGCGGTAGCACTTTGAAAAATCCATTACAAAATGTCTCTCCGAGCCAGCGCGCAAGCGCTGGGCTCAGCGAGACCTAAAAACGGCCATGATAACCAGTTACTTGACCCCCAGCCTTTTAATCATTCTCCAAGGTTACTAATGGTCTGCAAGAGTTATCTCTTAAGTATCACAATAAACCACACTGTTCTTTGCCCTCTTTATTGAATATATCTGGCCCAGGTCTTCCTTGATGTTGAACTGACCAATATCATTGTATCTACTTCATCGTGTGTCTCTGTCCCCGTCACCTCTTGGGTATCATTTTAAACCACGCCGTTATTTTCCAACTTCAATGTGTGTCTCTGTTCCTAGCATGGTTCTGTCCCCTCATCAGTGGGCTTATTTCATCTCTTCTGCTCATTTGTTTCATCTCGTAGGAATCTTCCTCTTCATTGCGTCTCTACGGAGCAGCTATGTCTTGAGGACTGCATTGCACACCACCTTATCTTCGACCTTCATTGTGTTCCTTTGCACGCGCAATCACTTGAGTTTTGTCCTTAGCCACATTGTGGTGCAGCTCTTTGCAGTGTAGCACTGCTCCTGTCATCACACGAGTATAACACTAAACTACAAAGCTCTTTTCCCTCCTCACTGAGTATTTGTTTCGGGGACCTGTCGAGAATTGCACTACAATGTGTCGGCTCCTGCCATCTCTTTAGTATCTCATCAAACCACTTTACACTCAGATTATCCTGAGCATTTCTACTTTTTCAGCTTTCACCCTACAATCCACCTGGCAGGTCTCCTGTGCATTGTCTATCTACTCCGTCCTCAACCAGGTATTGCACTAAATTGAGTAGTTCTCCCTTTGTCACTGTGCAAGTGCCCCGTGATCTCTCCGGTACTACAGACCCACATTGTTTTCCCTCTTCATTCACTGTCTACCTCTCACCCTGACACCTCATCAGCTGATTGCTCAACAGCCTTTTACTGTGGATCCCTACTACGGCCGTTGAGTACTGCACTAAACAGCGCAGAGATTCTTTCTCTTCATTGCATATCTCCGGCGCTATTAAGCTTCTACCTCGTATATGTCCAGCGCTATCATCTGTCGAGTACTGCACTAAACAACAATGTTCTTCTTCTTCATTGTGTCTCTTCTCCCATCATTTCTCAAGTTTCAAACTAAACCATACTGCTCTTTCCCTTATTCTTGTGTATCTCTACTCCTGGTATCACACAAAACCACATTATTCTAGTCCTTCTTCATTGTGCATCTCCGCTTCCGCCACTGATTGAGTATCACACACACCCATCATTCTGGCCCCTCTTCATTAGGTATTTGATTCTAGTATGACTCGAGTATCACACTCAACCACATCATTTGATCACCTCCTCCTTGTGAGCCTCTTCTCCTGTCAATCATTGGTTAATAACCTAAACCACGTCATTCTGTCCTATATACATTGTCAACCTCTGATGCTGTCGTCTATAGATGATTGCAACTTACCACTCCATTCTAGCCTGAATTCATTGCCTACCTCTGATATCATCACATATCAACTATTGCACTGAAGCATCCCACTCTATCTAGCATTCATTACCTATCTCTGATACTGTCATCTATTGAGTATTGCACTAAACCATTTCCTTCTATACCATGTTCATTGCCCAGGGACATACTTTAGGGGTCGCCGGGGGTTGCAGCTGCGACCCCTGGCTTGTCCCTTGTGACCCCTGGCCCTGTCATTGCGACCCCTGGCCTCAGAAGTGGCAACATCAGTGTCAGAAGCAAAAGAGT
Source organism: Triturus cristatus (assembly GCF_964204655.1). Classification (NCBI taxonomy): domain Eukaryota; kingdom Metazoa; phylum Chordata; class Amphibia; order Caudata; family Salamandridae; genus Triturus; species Triturus cristatus. The sequence goes on along the minus strand of NC_140591.1, from coordinate 1,471,919,003 downwards.
AGCTCGTCCTTATATATGTCGATTGTGGAAACAGTTTCCTTGCTTTCTGTTGTTCTATTATCCCATATTCTCCCATCCGGCTGTGCAAGACAGCTGGGTTGGAGAAATGTGAGTGTGCATGTCGGTTTACCTGACCTAAGATGGCAAGCCAAACCGACATGCACACTTACAGTGAACCTACCACTCCTCCTCCCTGGCTGCTGCTGACACAGAGGATGGCCCCGCCCCTCCCTAGACTTGGTGGACTCAGCTGACTTAGTGAAAAATAAAATGATAATAAATTACTTTTATTGATATTTTATTTTTCATTTGCTGCCTTTTAGCAGAGGGGCAACTCTCCTCCGCCATAACGGAGGCGCCGCCCCTGTTTCCACTTCAGTATGGTGGTTCACAACACATATGTTTGACCTCTTCCTTGTGTTTCTTTGCAGTATTTAGAATATTGAAAACAGAAATATGGTGGACCAAGATGTCGTGTCAAGAATATCAAGAACACAAACATTATAAAAGTAAGTTTCTATACATAAGCAAAGTTTTACTATCTATAACTCCACATCTATGTTCCTTGACAATATATATATCTTCAAGTTATGTAGATGAGGAGTTTTTAGTAAATCTAAACTTACCTATTGGCGCTTACTTTCTCGATATTTTGGTCCTCGGTATTTTCGATAGGATATTATGACCACATGATATTTCTGTTTCTGCTATTCTGCCAGTGGTCCTTCTCTGCTACTTTCAGCTCTCAAGTATCACGCTAAACCTCAAAGTCGTATTCCTTTTTCATTGCATACATCTGCTCGTTTTAGTTCTCAGATATCACACAAAACCACATTGTTTATTCCTCCACCTCATTTTTGTATCCACTTCTGTAATCTCTTTAGAAGCCCATTGACCCTGTAATTTACCCTTGTCATCATATGTGTTCCTGTCATTGCTAAGTATGACACTAATCCACATGGTTGTTTAATCTCTTCATTTTGTATCTGCTCCTGTCATCTCTAAGGATGACACTTAACCACAGCATTCTTTTTCCTCTTTAAAGTGTGTCAGTGCTACCATCAGCCCTTAAGTAGCGCACAACACCAGAGTATTCTCTCTCACTGATTGTACATTCCTGTTTCTGTCAGCTTGCGAGTATCTGGGATCTTTGTTGGTTCCAGAGTGGAATGGAGCCGGCCTCTCCACTTTATTCCAACAGCAATGTATTTGGCATATCGATTATATTGTCTTGAACCTTAATTTTATTTTAACTGACCATCAACTCTAAGAGCATAGCCTCTGCTGGCACTTCAGGGCACGTAGGATGGGCATGTCCAGAATTTGACAATTATTTGGATGCTGCAGCCTTATCCACACAGAGGTTGGTTGTTCCCAAAGAGTGCCAACACTTTTTTGGAGACATTAGAGGTCATCACATATTTGTTGTTCCTTGCAGGCCAAAATCCACCTTGTAAGGGCTAGAGAATGTTACAGTAAAATCTGCCACAATGTAGTAATTGCGTGTTTCAGCCACTCAACTGCAACTCAACTGCAACTCAACAGCAACTCAACTGCAACTCAACAGCAACTCAACTGCAACTCAACTGCAACTCAACAGCAACTCAACTGGAAATGCGAGTCTTAAGATTTGGCGAGCGAGTTCCAAGATCAATAGTGTCCAAAGTCGGTTTGATGAGGATCCATCATTTGTGAGTCCAGAGGAAGGGCAGTTCCTGACACCTGTTTATAAACTTATTTGAGTACATGGTTATACAAGTACCAGGTTCATTGGTTGCACACCGGACGTATAGATAACATGCACGTTCAGAATGTGGACTAGTTGCTGACAGTTCCTCAAAGTCGGTAAGAGTAGCTGGAATCCAATTAGTGGTGAAGGAAGAAAGTAAAATAGACCCGAGTGAGGATCACTCTTTTTTGTTTGATGGGATGTCTATGTGGATTCTTGGCACTTCAGGATAATGAAACCATGTGCACCAGTAAGCTAGGGATGGAAGCGCTGAAGATTGATGGCTGGACCAATGGCAGCATTGGTGGAGGGAGGTAGGGTTGAAAGATACATATGAATTGCAACTGGGGAGAGATTGTTCATAAGCTGTGAGACAGGATGAGTGATTATGAATAGAAAGTGTATGGGATATGGAAGCATGGAGGAGAGTGTAGCAGATGTGTGAGGAGTAAAATAGAGTGCATGTGTGAGACTTCAAGAAGGATGAAGAAAGCATTAGTATAAAGTGAATGGGATAAAAGACTAAAGACATGACGCATTAATATCATATGTGGGGAAGCGGGGGACTAGTTGCTAGTTTAGATTTATAGTTTGGGCGGAACAACCATAAATAATCAAATCAGAGTTAATATAGTGCCAAAAGCTCAAGGGCATGAGGACCAAGATGACCTCCTAACAAGCAGCTTAGGTCATTATTCAAGTAGGTCTTTCATGCTGTACTAAATGGTAAATGCTTGGTGATTTGTCTAAGACCATCTATAAGAGAGTTACACATACAGGACCAGAAACATAGAAACTCCCCCTTTCCAAATTGTTTCCTGCAGCTCTTTGGAGGAACCTCTCAGCGGACTACAGATCTCTTTTAAGGTGGCAGATGCTGGACTTTTATTTCACATAATCGGGTGTTGACCTAGAGGGATTGATGTGTCAAAGTTCGTGTTTTACTGATAATTCTTGAGGAAGCTCCAGCCAATGTAGCTTGGAGCAGAGCTCAAAGGTGTGTGAGGAATTGGGGAGAGCCAGTACCTCTTTCTCTGCAAAATTTTGAGACACCTGCAACTTTTTGAGATTAGTCTTCAAGATACCATCGAGGAGCGCATTTACGATGATACTTAGCTAACTGTATAATCTGGTTCAGTTGGCCCTCCATTAACACTGCAGTTAAATCTGTCTTAGTCACTTTAAAACTGTAACTTTTTAATAGGAGTCTTTACCGGGACGTGGCAAAGGCCAATTGTTGAGGCTTTTGTGTAGTGAAAGAGTTTTACCAAGCTTCACTAACATATTGCATGGGTAGGAGCAGTCCAAGATTCCCTAACACTAACAAGCCGCAGCAGTACAATGTTCTCTCACATGCAGAAAAGTAAAAGCACAGGCAGCAGCTGTGAATGCTGCCTCAGAAACAAAGAACAGACACAGGGTGTGCAACAGCAGTGCAAGCTTCCCTTATACCCAAAGAACCAGTTTTTTCCGAAGCAAAGCAGCGTGTATGATTCCTCACACGTGCAGACACACACACAAACTCATAGTAGTTACAGCATGTTCAGCAGCACTACAAGTTTCAATCATTGTGTGTGTGTGGGTACAACCTTTGTATGTGTGGGGTGCTAACAAACTTCAGCATGAAAAAAGTACAATATCAAGCTTGTTTCTTTGTGGATGTGTTTGCCATGTTGGAATTTTTAATATGACTTAATAGTCCCTTTTCCATAATTTGCTTAGTTATTTTTCCTTCACATACCTCAATTGAAATTAAAAAGCTCATGCGTAGTAATCCACTTAATATCATCAAGTTTAATGAGCTAACGAATAAGCAATGGTCTGGATACCTTTCATGTTATCACAACTGAGAGGGTTTCTCGAAATGACTTTATACATCTTACTTAGAGGTCAGTCTTCTGCCTGACTCAAACATGGCTGCCCTTCAGGGACCAACAGCTCCTCTGTATGTATGGTTAGCTTGCCAATAGCTCAACCTCAGCAATGGCAACAAGAGAATAAAAGATGCACATTGTGCAGCTCTTCAATAGAATGCATGACAGACACTTGTAACCTCAAGTCCTTCACCAGAATATCCACCATGCCATTTCCTGTACAGACATAATTTGCTTATCGATGTGTACATCTGACCTTGTTATGGCAATAGGCAACATGACGCATAAAGTATTCTTTGTGATGGCTGCAGCTACTTCCTAAAGCAATGTCCGTCGCTACATACACACCAATGCATTCCGCTCATGGTGAGCTCAAATACTTTTATTGGTTAACCATCAATGAGTGAATTAAATTCAAAATACTCATGCCTGCTGCTGGTTCACCGCAATGGCCCTAAATTCCCACCAGTCAAAAACAATGAAGTTTGTTGTGCACATTAGTTTTACTAGAACAAAGCAGTAAAGGCAACAAAGTTCAACCATGGACCATAGAAATAAGCATTTATTTCCATTGTTGAGGTATTATCGCAATCCACTTGTGTTCATAGACCGCAAAAGACTTCTCAATGATACGCATCATCTCTTATACCGTGGGATCTTGCTGACTGCATGGCCGCTATTGAGACGCTTTCATCCATTAACCGAGTCTAGAGATAACCATAGACCGCATTCGCACCAATCTCATATCAGCAACCGTAAGAGTGAATTATTTTTTATTGAGGCATGGAACTTTGCCAAGAGGACAAGGAACACAGGTTTCTTTTTGGGCTTTGGCCAGACATGTTAATCCCAGGATTACGTGTGGTACATTGTTAAAGGAAGAATGTGTTCTGCTCAATGCACTGTGACCAAGTTTTAGATGGAAACAGGCACGCATGGTACCATGAACAAAACACTCGTTATTTCCATTTGGCCTCTGGAGGTGAGGAGCATTAGAAATGATGCCAGCCTTATCTAGATTGTGCACTGAACAAGTCAATTTTTAAACAGATCCTATTAATCCGACTTATGGCGTTGCCAATAAAAGAGATAAATGTCCATTGGAAATCCCTCGCGACAATTACCTCTTGCAGACTGTGCCATCAACATGAGGAATCTTTGGCCCATTTTGTCAGTATTTATCCAAATCTGAGGTACGCACACTGCACTTTATTAAAACCACTTTTTCAAAAGTACGACATCCGCACTTGTATGGAAACAATGGAACTCATTTTTACGTCTCGCCTGACCCAGCGCATGCGCTGGTCTGGCGAGACTTATTGAGAGGGCTCCAAAAAGTGCTACCAGGCCAGCCTAGAGCCACAGCGCATGTGCGCGGGCGCGCGCGCCGCGCTTTACCGACATTACTTTCGGTTTCGCGGCCGCACGGCCGCTTTGATCTTTGTTCGCGATCGCGATCACTTTCGCGGCTGCAGGGCCGCTTTGAATATAGCCAATAGGTCTCGCTTTTGGGGCCTTATAAGTATTTAGTTATGCAACTGTTGCATGGCTAAACACTTATAAGTTCCCAAAGGCGAGACCTATTGGCTATGCCAATGCTTGTTAACCTTGAAATGCCTTTGGAACTGGCAAGGCTGGGAGCATTTGCACGGGAACTCCAAAGGCTACTAAGTGAAAGACAAGCCTGGGGCCAAGACGATAACTGTTGTTTTAAGGTGGAATAGATAACCACAGATTTAATGGCTTGGTTTAAAAAAATATATATATTGTATTAATTTGAAACTAATTAAATTAAATGATATGACGATGTTTTAGTAATATTAAGCAAGGTTTTGAAAGGATAAACGGTGTTCGTTTTTGTGTAAGAAGTTTTATTAATTGGAACAAATAACTTACTCACTTACTTACATTAGAAATCTTAGATTTCCATGCATATACCCAACACTAAATCAGAAGAGTTTCTGCCAGCAGAACTCCACCAGTTTTCTGATTTATTTTTTTTTTTTTTCAAAAAGCTGAAAAGCATGTTTTTTCATGTAGGGAAACCCTCAGTAAATGCACATGTGAAATATAAGGATGTTTGATTATCCCTCACACTCAATTTAAGCATTTATCTCACCTTTGCAGGCACTACTTCTCAGGATGTAAATTAGATGTGAACTCAATAAAGAAGGCCTGTGAGCAGCCAGAACACCACAGGTTTGTGGGGGGTCTACCACTGCTTCATTTGAGCCGGTGGTTTCCGGTGCTCGGCACCGGTGCTTTATTGTCAACACTGGCACTTATGTTTTTTTTACAAATTAAGCTCTGGCAGGTCTGCCAAATTCCGAGTGCCCATTCTCCTGACCACCCCACCTTTCCCCCCGACCTCAAAGTTATTATGCTGGCATAATTTCTGCTACGGCTTCGATTAAATGTTGTACACAACACACGGTTCTTTGATCTTTGCTGTGTTAAAACAATTGAAAATATTTTCTCAAAGAAGAAGATTGATGATCAATGTTTATCCCGAACAAATGACTGACGCATGTTTGATTGACATACAGGTGCTTATGTCTATGCAATAGCTTTATTAGATGCACACGAGCCACAGATTTAGCAACCATCTATTTATGTAACCATTTGCAACAGCCTCTTACACGTCTTCCTTTGATAAGATTTGCACCATGCAGTGAAACAGCCACGGTATTGTCGAGGTTGCAGCCCTGTGTATTAGCCCAAAAGTCTGTGTTTAGGGCATTTCGTGTTCATTAAATATATTTTTGTGAAACAGTAACTTCCACATGGTTGTGCTGTTTTCATTCTCCCCTCTTCGGTCTCTTACACCCGACCCTTCCCTGTCGACCCTCACCCCCATTTCAAAAGCTGCATTGTACTGTACTCCACGAGCTTGCTGTGCACATTTGTATCCAAAGTGCAGAAAGTTCGCTGATCAGTGGTACTTTTGCAATATCTCTGTGGCAGTGGTTGCATTTCACAAATCAAAAGGTAGATAGGGGGATTTCCTTCCTTTCACTGGTGCCTACAACACCCCGGCTCTGCCACCAGCACAGCACATGGAGCTATGAGGTCTGCAGCATTGTGGGCCTCAAATATTTTCACCAGAGACCTTGGGGGAAGCTGAGAGGAACCTGAAATTATTTTCCCACGTAATTCCTGTAACTCCTCGTTACTCAGGGTTCAACCAAGAATCCCATTAATTCCACACCACAAGATTTAATGAGAGCTGGTAGTGTTACCCCCAAGGTGCAGGATTAACACGCCTGCAGACCGGAGCCACATAGGGAGGCCCTATGTTTGTCCTGGCACCACCTAGGAACCTAAAGGCCTCGACTAAGAGGGCCTGGGTGCCTTCTGTATAACTTGCCCAGTTGATACCAGCCCTCCCTGCTTTTGGAAAATCCAAGGAAATGGCATTCCACCTTGAACTTCATCAGTAATTCGATGAATGACAATCAATTGAAACTGAATCCCGATAAAACCGAGCTAATTTTGACCGGGGGACCAGCTAACCCGTGGAACTCTAGTTTTTGGCCTCCATGTCTGGGTAAGTCCCCACTTCCAGTTGGCTCTGTCAAGAGCTTGGGGATTGTGATTAGCAGCGATCTGTCCATGAAAGCCCAGATTAGCTCGGTGGTATCTGCCTACTTTTTCCATCTGCACAGAATCCGGAAGATTAGCAGATTCCTGACCACTGAGGCCTAGACTCTGGTCGTTCAGGCCTTGGTAATTTTGCGTATTGATTACGCCAACTCATTATATGTAGGAATCCCAGGATATCAACTACACCGTCTGCAGTTGGTGCAAAACCACACAGCCAGGTTTACCACCTGTCAACCCAGCCAACATCATGTCAAACCTCTGATGAAGAGCCTACATTGGCTTCCAGTGGCCAAACGTTGCGCCTTAAAACTGGACTGGACCATCTTTAAAGCCCTTGCTGGAAATGGCCCAGCCTTTATTTCTTCAAGGATTGAGCGTTATATCCCTTCCCGAGATTTTCTTTCTTCCAATCTTAACCTACTGTCCACTCTGCCATTCAAATGCAAAAAGCATGAAGGGCTCAGATTTGCGGTTCTGGCCCCGCAATTCTGGAACTCGCTTCCCGTGGAAGTGAGGGCGGCGACCCCCTATGCTCAGTTCAGGAAAAAGCTTAAAACCTGGTTATTTTCCCAAGCATATCAGTAAGGTAATTGCCCTGTCAATGCTGCGCCCCCTCTGCCCTCAGTGCCATGAAACCGCTCGGTGTACCTGCGCTTAAGAAATTCCTTTAACATAACCTAACATGACCGAAGGATGGTTTAAGTTAAATTATTATTTCCTAGTAATTTATTGTGACTCAGCCTTCATTTTGGGACTTGCTACTGGCATTTTGTGAAGCTTGCATTACTTAGGTGCACAGATCAGACCAAATTTGAAAGGCAAATTAATTGTGTGTGTGGGTGAGTGTTTGTGAAGAAAGAAGGAGACAAAGAGAGAGAGCTTTGAGAATAAATATGTCAAGAACCTCCTTGGTGAGGCTCACATTTTTGTTATGCTGTCCTTAGAAATGTATCCGTAGGTGAGCATTCCTTGCTGATCAGCTGGTGTTACAGTCACCACTCCTTTCTTCACACTGCTTGTTACCATTACTTTTTCTTTAAAATTCAAATTCTGTGTGTTTTTAGTTCTGTGGCTACACTTCATTGTAAATAGGATACCTGTGTGTTTGCTCTGATGAAGGCTACAGAAGCAGATCCCCTTACTGGCAAGTACAAGGTCTGTTGCCTCCTCCCCCCACTCTGTTGTCATCCAATGATTGATTGAGTCGCTGTGTGGTTTTTACATACATGTGGCCCCTACCGTACAAGTACACCGGCAACCCTTTTGCGACTGACTATCATGGATGCACCATTCAACTGGTACCTGCTTTGCAGTATTGTGCAATATTGTCAATGTTAGTTGGATACGTGGCCGATAAATTCTGAACCATATTTTATCAGGTGCAACGTTTTAGTAGTAAATTTGGGAGGGGCATAGTCTGAGGATTGGCTGAAAAATGGGGAATACACACCACTAAAGGGGAAGGATTAAGGGAGCCTAAGGAGAGATTTAAGGCAAAGTTATAGAGGGGTTTAGGGAGGCAAGTTCATCAACTCACAATCAATCAATCAATCAATAGGGTTTATAACATGCGCTGCTAGTCACCCATGAGGGTATCCAGGCGCAGAAGGCCTTGCTGCTGAGGGTGGAGTCAGTTGAACATCCAGGTCTCGTCCTGAATTCCTGAAGAGAGGGTGAGGTTCGGAGGTGGAGGCTGTGCCAGGATTTTATGGTGAGGCAGAAGAAGGAACATCCTACATTGTTGCTTCGGCGGATGCGTGGGGTGTTAGCGAGGGAGAGGGAGGCTGAGTTGAGGCATGTGGAGGGTTGGTGGAAGCTCAGGTGGTGGTTGATGTATGCTGGTTCTTGATTCTGCATGACTTTGTAGGTGTGGGTCAGCATCTTGAATTGATATCTCTTGTGAACAGGGATCCAGTGGAGCTTCTTGAGGTTTGGAGTGATGTGGTTCCCTTTGGGGAGATCGAGGATGAGTCTAGCCGCTGAGTTCTGTATGGTCTGCAGTCTCTTCAATAGGTGTGTGATAATTCCTATGTAGAGTGCGTTGTCGTAGTCCAGTCGGTTAGTGGTGAGAGCTCGAGTGACACTACGTCTGGTGCTGACGAGGAGCCTTTTGAAGATCTTTCAGAGCATGTGAAGAATGAGGAAGTAGGTGGCGGAGACTGAGTTGTTTTGGCTTTTGATGGTGAACCTGCTGTCCAGGATAATGCTGAGGTTACAGGTGTGGTCTGTAGGAGTGGGTGAGGGTCTTAGTTCAGCAGGCCACAAGAGTTGTTCCACAGGAGGGGCTATTCCCGAAGATCAGTACTTCCGTTTTGTCAGTGTTGAGTTTGAGGCAGTTGTCTTGCATCCAGTCGACAACACTGGTCATGCACAGGCTGAAGTTGGCTATTGGAGTAGATGGGTCTTCAGATAGAGAGAGGATGAGCTGGGTGTCATCTGCATAGAATATGATATTCAGGCCATCGGTTCTGACAATGCTGGATGGGGTGTCCTGTACGCCCTAAACAATGTAGAGCTGAGGGACAAACCTTGAGGGACGCTGCAGATGATGTTCTAGGGTTCTGAGGTGAAAGGTCGCGGGCAGATTTTCTGGGTTCTGCCAGTGAGGAAGCAAGCGATCCATTTGAGGGCATCACCTTGGATTCCGATCTCAAGGAGCCTATTGATAATGGTGTGGAGGGACAAGGTGTTGAATACTACAGAGAGGTAGACGAGGATCAGGGCAGCCATTTCTCCCTGGTCTAGGAGGGTTTTGATGTCATTGGTGGCAGTGATCAGGGCAGTTTCAGTGCTGTGATTAGTACGGAATCCAGATTGGGATGAGTCCAGAAGATCGTTGTTCTCCAGATATTCCGTGAGTTCGCGGTTAATGGCCTTTTCAAGGACTTTGGCGGGAAAAGACAGCAGAGAGATAGGCCTGTAGGTTTTTTAGCTCGCTAGGGTGGGCAGATGGTTTCTTGAGGAGTGGTTTGACTTCTGTATATTTCCATCCTATGGAATGGTGGCCGAGGTGATGGATGTGTTGAAGATGGTGGTGAGTTTGTTGCTGATGCTCATGCTTCCAAGGTGGAGGAGGGGTCCGTGGGTGCTCCTGAGTGGACAGAGTGCCTTATGGCGTTGGTGCTGTAAGTGGTGAGTTGGTCCCAAGCGGTGATCCGGTGGTTGGCTTTTACGTATTTAGGAGCTAGGAGGCTGAGGATGTCGGAGGTGGCAAGTTGGGATCTGAAGTGTTTGTAGACGGTGTAGATCTTGTCATGGAAGAAATCCACCAAGGTGTTGCAGAGTTCTTGGGTGGGGTTGAGGATGTTTTCAGTGGATGAGAGGTTGGAGAACTCCCTGACGATGCCGGAGAGCTCTTTGCTGTGGTTGGAGCTGGATTCCATGCGTCGGCTCGAGCATTCCTTTTCGTCTCTTTTAGGAGTTGGTGGTAGTGGTTGAGGAATGTCTTGACAGTGGTACAGTCTGTGGTCTCCTTGCTGGTACACCATTTCCTTCCTAGCGGCTTGCAGTTGTGCTTTGTGTTTCTCAGATCCGAGATGTACCAGCTGCCATGTTTGGTGGGTTTGATGGGGGCAACTCTGTCGGACCAATCTGTGATCCAGGCAGAGTAGTTCTTGACCGCCTGATCGAGGGATTTATGGTGTTGGGGTGAGAGGTGTTGAGGGCGTCAGTCCATTGGCTCTGAGATACTTTGTTCCGGATGCGATGTGAGGTGCTGTGTGGCTTGGTGGCAGTGCTGGGGGAGGTTCTGATGGTGAAACGGATGATGAAGTGGTCTGTCCAGGTGAGCACGTGACATGGCTGTACTTGACTCTGACGCTGGCTGTGAAAATACGGTAGAGCATGTGTCCTGCTTTGTGTGTGGAGTTGGCGACTAGTTGGGTGTGGCCAATAATGTCCATGCTTTCGAGGAGGTTTGTGATGTTGGCGTCGTTAAAGTCGTCGAGGTGAGGTCATCACAAAAGAGTAAGCCTATTTGTACTCAAAGAGTAAGCCCATTTCTATTCACAAACTGCACTTCTAAAGTTACTACAACCAGAAAGGACCTAACACAGTTGTAAATGTACTTTAGCTTAGAGCTAGAGAGTCCAGCACCACAAATGGCCAACCTCTGGAACTGCTGCACCCTCACATAGAAAATGATGGTGCTAGGCACTTAAAATAAAACAACATAGTAAATAATGTTAAATTAAACATTTTTAAAGTTAAAAGGATAAATAAATATAATTTAAGGTTGAAAAAAATAAAAAATAAAACTTTTTTTTATTTTACATTAACATTTTTAAAGCAGTTTTAATGTAAAAATTAATATATGAATCTTAATTAAAATATAATTAAATGCTTTTAACTAATTCTAAACATTATTAAAAAAAGTATTGTTATCACATAATAAAAAATATAATTTTTTACTTTTGGTGGGAATGTTTTGATAAAAATAAATCAGAAAAATAATTTTAATGAAATATATTCCAAATAATCACATTTTAGATTTAAATTAAGTGAGCAACTCTGTAACATGTTTTTATTTTATTCTACATTAAGAAAAACATATAAGAAAATATTTCATATTAATATTCAACATAGAAATATTTTTACCAGTTTGTTCCAAGTTTAATAAATCTTTTACATTTTCCCTATTCTTTACCATAGGGAGATCTCTGGCACCAGGCATTAATGACTGATTGACTGAATAGTTGTGAATTAGGTATATGTTAAAGCAAATAAGAAGGCATTTTACGTGGAAGTTAGTTTACAGTATTGCAAAAATAATTTACAGTATTGTAAAAATCTATTTTACTTTTGAGGTATTATATTATTATTAATATTTTAAGGAAATGCTTTTTTAATAACTGTTTTGCAATAGACGTGTTATCACCTAGACGGTTTTTGTGCCTGGGGAGATTTTATTAGGATATGGCAGAGCTCCTACACAAGTGTCTCTTTCCTATTCCTCAATCCTTTTCCTCTCTTCAATCGTCCCGCTTTTTGGCTCTATCAAAAAAACACCTTTAAATGATTTGATTTTCAAATGGATTGCTGTGCTTAGAGGCTAATGTGTCTGGCAGAATGCCAACAAAGAACACATTTCCCTAAACACCTAGTTTACTTTGACAGAACCTTTATTGCAGCGGGGGAAGCTACCAGGGACGACGCTTGTTAGTGCATGAATTCAGTCAGTATGTGCCATGATAGCATTGTAAAAGTTAACATTTAATTCTTAATAGATGTACATGTCTTCTACAAGCATGTTCTAATGTTTTCTCCAGCAAGATATGTAGGAAGTGCATAAACTGATGAAACAACTGTTGACTCTAGTAAGATATGTAAGAGGTGAATAAAGTGTTAATTATTATGCATGTCTCATACATTTGTTTTTGCCAGGCATTACAGACCATTATACCCAATAAAACATTCAAAATAAAAATAATAACAATAACATTTCTAACTTTCTCAGGTTTTTCAGAGAAGTTTGAAATTTGCTTCCATTCCTTTTTCTGCAAAATACAGTATATATGTGTGCAGTATATGAGTGACTTGCAGTTTTCCAGGTTACTCCACCTGGTCATAGGATGGTTTTAAGGTCACATAAGAGAAGCTTTAAAAAAAGGCATTCAATTGCTTTCAGTGTATATCGTTTCTGTTAGACCTGTAAGCCCTTTGGGTGGTCCCTCCTCATCATTATTTATTTTGTCCCACTTTTGCCTCAAACCCTGTTAGAATTTTTCCTTTTTGGGAACCACCAGACTTTTTAGTGTTGATGCAGGGTCAGGGAGCCATTTTCCCTACCCCTGGAACTTCTGTCTGAGGGCCTGAGACACCAAAATGGAGGCCACCTGTGACATCATCAGAACCCACTGGAGATTTCTAGAACCTTCTGCAACATTCTGGAACCCTGTGACAGTTGGAGGCAGTTTAGAATGTTGGAGGGCTATCTCAGGTTGGCAGTTGGCAGTTGGCAGTTGGCACCTGACTGGAGAGGAGAGAGGACAGAGAAACAGAAGGAGGAAGGAGTGAGGCAGCAGGGGTGGAAACTTGTGCCTGGAGTGGGGTCCAGAAACCCACCCTTGATACTAGTCCCTACTGACCAAGCCCAGCCTGAAGCCCTGTGTGGGATAAAGACCAGAAAATCATCTCAAGGACCTGAACAGCCGGAACAGGCCTTAAAGGAGAAGAACAGCAAGTTCCTAACCTGTTTGGTGGAATCCTCCTGGAGACCCGACGTCGAGAAGCCTGGAGACCTGGAGCCCGAGGTGGAGAAGCGGCGCTGACAGAAGGCAGACGTCGTACCCGGAGCCGCTAGAGGTCGAGTGAGGGCGCCGACGGAGGTCGTGGAGAGACACCGGAGGTCAAGTAGAAGTCACCTGAGGTCGAGGTGAGGCGTCGACGGGGGAGTGAAGTCCGCCCTCCGGAGTCGCCGGAAGCTGAAGTGAAGCGCGCAGGAGGTCGGGAGTGGAGATCGCACTCCGGAGTCGCCTGAGGTCGAGGCGAAGCGCGCAGGAGGTCGGGAGTGGAGATCGCACTCCGGAGTCGCCGGAACCCGAAGTGGAGCCGACCGAGGTCGGGAGTGGAGGTCGCACTCCGGAGTCGCCCAGAAGCGGGGAGACCGTGGCCCTGTGACGCCGGAACCCGACATCGAGCCGAGGCCGCCCAGCGTCATCGATCCGGAGCCGCCTCACGGCATCGACCCGGCGTCAGGTAAAGCGGATCGACCCGACATCGAACCGAGGCCGCCCAGCGACATCGAACCGGAACCGGCCGACGGCATCGACACGGCATCAAGTGGAACCGATCGACTCGTCATCGAACCGGAGCCGCCCATTGACGTCGACCCGGCGCCGAGTAGAGCCGAACACCGAGAAAAGGGCAGTAAGTGTTGGAAAGGGCATCTGAGGCCCCGTGGAGCCCTAAAAGACCATTCTAGGGGCTAGAGGGGTGTTAGCACCAACCTGAGGGTGCTAGGGGGGGTGAACTGAGACTGGTGCAGGGACCTGTGTGAGGGACTGTGTAGTTGGTGAGCCAGAACCTTAGGGTACCCTCAATTTACCTCAGCTTAGGCCCCAGCCTTGACCACACTAGGTGGGACATCCCCAGGCCACCCCAGTGACCACAAGCTGTACTTGGGCATGGTAAAATCAATCTACCTCATAAATGTGATCTGATTTGCAATTGTTTGACTGCTTATATTATTCATTGAAGGAGTGTTATTTATTGTCTGACTGTATTTATTCTTGCCTTGTATTTATTGTCTGACAGTATTTATTTGCCCTATGTATTTATTGCACCTCTATTTATCCCTTGTGTATTTATGACCTAATCCTATTTATTGCACCTGCAAAGTGTTATTATTTAATTGACCTGCTATTTCTGAAGAAAATCCTTTCGTATTGTATTTGTGTCATAAACCTGCAACTAAGAGAAAATTAAGATAAACACAAAGAGATTCTTTCATAAATTTTTACGGTGTAGAGTCGTTTTTGGAACGGATGAACGCATGGTTATTGTGAGGGTGTGACGTACGCTTAACACGGTGCCTGACCCCCGACCGCTCGAGCCAAGCTACCCCTTGTGTTGGGAAAAACCGGGTGACTGCTAACCTCGGTTGCCCGGGGTTTTCTAACATAATTGGTGTTCAGCGGTGGGATAGAGCTGTGCTTGCGTCCACTCGACAATAACTGTGGGTAGTCCATAGGCCTACACCGGGAGTTTTCTCCAAGCGGCCTTCCTAATTTTGAGTTTTGTTTTTTCCAAATTTACTTCTGGTGGTGGGAGGAGGTATTATAAAAGGTACCCCCCTGCATAGATTCTGTAAGCAACTGTCTTCTAACCTGAGTGGGCAAAATGGAGTTTGTATTAGAGGATCTGGAAACTTACACGGTGACCCAACTCAGGGAGTTTTGTCAGAGAGAGGGGGTGTTTTGTCCCCAAGGTGCAAAGAAGGGTGAGCTCCAGACCAGCTTACGGGCTTGGTGGGAGGCACGACGGGAAAGTAAGGCTGAGCAGGAGGACAGGGATGGAGAGCCTGTTAGCGAGGGGGCTGGGTTGTACCAACCTGAGGTGGGGAACCTGTTAGCGGGGCCCAGAACACTTTCCAGGAAGGGCAGCACTGTCTCTAGCGGTGGCTTATCTGAAGCAGAGTTAACGGACCGGAGGGAGAAAAGACAGCTCACATGGGAGTTGGCAAAGCTGGAGAAGGAGAAGGAGGGACAGAGAATGGCTCACGAGTTGAGGCTGAGGGAAATAGATCTCCAGATCCTACAAGTCGGGGCACACCCTGTTCCTAATGGTGGCAGCAAAGACAAAGAAATCACCAGGGAACCCAAACCCTATCTGCCAAAAGACATAGTAGCTAGCTATAGTGCAGGGGATGATATTGCCAAGTGGCTAGCGGCCTATGAGGTCTCTTTAAGGGCCCATGGGGTGCCAGAGAAGTACTGGGGAGGGGGATTGTACAAATACATGCCTCCAGCTGGTAGGGATGCATTATTGGCCCTAGAGCAGGATGAGCAGACCCACTACCCCACCATGAAAGTGGCGCTCGTAAGAAAGTTTGGACTAACACCCGAGAAGTACAGACAGAAGTTCCGGGGTAGCCACAAACTGGGCACACAGAATTGGGTGGATTTCCTGGACTATGCAAAGAAGGCATTAGAGGGTTGGATTCAAGGCAGTGAGGTGAGGGACTACGAGGGGTTGTTTGATTTAATGTTGAAGGAACACCTGCTCGAAAAATGTTTCCCTGAACTGCGTCAACACCTGGTGGATAGCAAGCTGACCAATCCCCGGAAGCTTGCTGAGGAGGCGGACATTTGGGCTAGTACCCGGGTGTCCACAAGGGGGACTGGAGGGGATACTCAAAAGGCCGGGCAGGGCGCCCCCCAGAAGAAAGAGGGAGGGGAAAAGAAAAAGGAGTTCTCTAAAGGCCCCCAAAATAACTTCCAAGGAAAGGGAACAGGATTCACCCCTAGGGCTAACCCACCCAGAAACCCTAATCCTGGCCAGAGTCAGCAGCCAAGGGTTGTCCATTGCTTCGAGTGCGGTGGCTTCGGACACTATAAGGGAGATGCGAAGTGCCCGAAAAGACCACCCCCTCCCATTGGAGGAAAGGCCCCCGGAGTAGCTAGTGTAGTGCTCGGGGAGGAGATGCCCTTAACTAAGGGAAGGGAGTGGGCGGGTGTCACTTTAGTGTCCCTGGGAGAACGGGAGATGGTTCCTAAGATCCAGGTGCCCGCAAATACCATAAAGTATGGGCAATGGGTCACCATCAACGGCCAAAGAGGGGAGGCTCTGAGAGACACAGGAGCCAGTATGACTATGGTACGTAGTCAACTGGTGTCTCCAGAGCAGGTAATTCCCGATGTAATCCACCCAGCCGCGATGGCTGACGGCAGAACCGGCCACTATCCGGTGGCCGAGGTTCCCTTTGAATGGGAGGGGGTTGCAGGTTCACTTCGAGTTGCCGTAAGCCCTGCCATGCCGGTCGATTGTCTACTGGGGAATGACATGGAGCACAATGCTTGGAAGGAGGTGGAATACCGGACTCATGCTGAGATGCTGGGTACACCTGACTGGGCCTGTGTTAGCACAGGGTCCGCGACTACCCGGAGAGGGAGTTTGTTTCGACTGGAGCCTGGAACAAAGGCACAGCCGGCTGCCGACCAAGGGAAGAACCGGGGACAGGAGGAGCCTGCCTCGGCATCCGCGCCCCGTGTGACGGATAGGCCACCGGAGGTGGTGGACCAGGAGTCCGCGGTGGGGGATGTTACCAAACTGGAGGACCTACCCATCCCGGCCGAGTGGCACGTGGAGGGAGGGCCGACCAGGGAGGAATTCTGCAAGGGCCAGAGGGAGTGCCCTACCCTTGAGGGACTGAGGCGACAGGCCGAAGCCCAGGCAGCAGGGAACGTTGAGGGGAACTACAACCTTTACTGGGAGGATGGCCTCCTCTACAGTGAACCCAAGGCACCCCTACATGGATCGTCACGAGCCTTAGTAGTCCCTCAACGTTACCGAGCCTTCCTACTGGAGTTGGCTCATGAGATCCCCTTGGCAGGACACCTGGGGCAAGACAAGACTTTCGCCCGTCTTGTCCCACACTTTTATTGGCCTCGAATGAAAGTGTCGTCCGACACCTACTGCCGGACATGTGTGTCTTGCCAAGCCAGTGGGAAAACAGGGGTGAAGCTGAAAGCTCCCCTGGAACCACTTCCTGTCATCAGCACCCCCTTTGAAAGGGTGGGCATCGACATTGTGGGTCCGTTAGATCCGCCTACTACAGCTGGTCACAGGTTTATCCTGGTTCTGGTGGATCATGCCACCCGGTACCCAGAGGCCATACTTCTGAGGACCATTACAGCACCTGTTGTGGCTAGGGCCCTGATGGGAATCTTTACCCGAGTGGGTTTTTCCAAGGAAGTTGTGTCCGACAGGGGGACCAACTTCATGTCAGCATCCATGCGGGCGATGTGGAAGGAGTGTGGAGTGACCTACCGGTTCACCACTCCTTACCACTCCCAGACCAATGGTCTGGTGGAGAGGTTCAACAAAACCTTGAAAGGCATGATCAGAAGTCTGCCTGAAAGCCTGCGGAGGAAATGGGACGTCCTCCTACCCTGTCTATTGTTTTCCTACAGGGAAGTGCCACAGAAGGGAGTGGGCTTCAGCCCCTTCGAGCTTTTGTATGGGCACCCTGTGCATGGACCTCTCAGCCTGGTGAGAGACGGATGGGAAAGAACTCCCAGAAAGCTTCCCCAGGACGTGGTGAGCTACATGCTGGCCTTCCGGAGCCAAATGGCTAAGTTGTGGAAGCAAGCTTCTGACAACTTGGAAGCCAGCCAAGCAGTGATGAAGGCGTGGTATGACCACAATGCTCACCCGTTGGAGTTGGAGCCTGGCCAGAAGGTGTGGGTGATCGAACCAGGAGAGCTTAGCGCCCTCCAGGATCGCTGGTCAGGACCCTTTGAGGTGTTGGAGAAGAAGGGTAAGGCTACCTACTTAATGGATCTGAAGACCCCTCGCCAGCCCCTACGAGTGCTGCACGCCAACCGCCTCAAACCCCACCACGAGAGGCCCGAAGTCATATTGTTAATGGTGACTGACGGAGCAGAGGACGTGGAAAGCGAGCCTCTCCCCGACTTATTTGCGTCTCAAGAAAAGGATGGGTTGGTGGAGGGAGTGATTCTCTCCCCGTCCCTAACTCCTGAACAGCAGGAGGACTGCCGCCAGGTCCTGGGGCAGTACTCTTCGTTGTTCTCCCTTGTTCCGGGTAGGACTCACCTGTGCGTCCATGACGTGGACACAGGAGACAGCCCACCTGTGAAGTCCAAGATCTACCGGATGACAGACAAGGTGAAGGCCAGCATTCACAGTGAAGTCACTAAGATGCTGGAGCTAGGAGTGATCGAACCTTCCAGCAGCCCCTGGTCCAGTCCGGTGGTGTTAGTACCAAAAGCTGCACCACCGGGTGCCCAACCGGAACTGAGGTTCTGTGTGGACTACAGGGGACTGAATTCAGTAACAAAGACTGATGCTGATCCGATCCCGAGGGCGGATGAACTGATTGACCGGCTGGGAGCTGCCCAATATTTGAGTACCTTTGACCTTACATCCGGGTACTGGCAGATCTCTCTGACTGATGGAGCTAAGGAAAGGTCAGCCTTCTCCACGCCCAAGGGCCACTACCAGTTCTGCGTGATGCCCTTTGGGCTCAAGAACGCCCCTGCCACATTTCAGCGTCTGGTGAACCAGATCCTCACCGGAATGGAGAGTTTCTCTGCTGCTTATCTGGACGACATTGCCGTCTTCAGTAACAGCTGGGAGGATCACTTGCGTCACCTGCAAGCTGTTCTCCAGGCCCTGAAACAAGCTGGATTGACGATCAAGGCCAGTAAATGCCAGATCGGGCAGGGGTCGGTAGTGTACCTTGGACACTTGGTGGGTAGGGGAGCGGTGCAACCCCTCCAGGCGAAAATCGAGGCTATCATGGCCTGGGAACCCCCCAAGACTCAGACTGAGGTCCGAGCTTTTCTGGGCCTCACAGGATACTACCGCCGCTTCGTGAAGGGGTACGGGACCATTGTGGCCCCCCTCACGGAGCTTACGTCCAAGAAACAACCTCAACGGGTAGTCTGGACGGAGGCTTGTCAGCAGGCCTTTGTGAGACTGAAGCAAGCCATGTGCGAGGCCCCGGTCTTAAGGGCCCCAGATTTTTCCAAGGAGTTCATTGTCCAGACGGATGCATCGGAACATGGCATTGGGGCAGTGTTATCGCAACTCAATGAAGAGGGTCTGGATCAACCCGTGGTCTTCCTATCCCGGAGACTACTTCCCAGGGAACAGAAGTGGAGTGCAATAGAGCGTGAAGCCTTTGCAGTGGTATGGGCTCTGAAGAAGTTGCGGCCATACCTGTTTGGCTCGCACTTCCTAGTTCAGACCGACCACAGACCCCTTCGTTGGCTGATGCAGATGAAGGGGGAGAATCCCAAGTTGCTGAGGTGGTCTATCTCCCTACAGGGAATGGACTTTCAGGTGGAACATCGGCCTGGAGTGGACCACGCCAATGCAGACGGTCTCTCAAGGTATTTCCGCCTTAGTGATGAGAACTCCCAAGGGGTTGGGTAGCTCTCCCCACTTTCAGCTGGGGGGGACGCGTGTTAGACCTGTCAGCCCTTTGGGTGGGCCCTCCTCATCATTATTTATTTTGTCCCACTTTTGCCTCAAACCCTGTTAGAATTTTTCCTTTTTGGGAACCACCAGACTTTTTAGTGTTGATGCAGGGTCAGGGAGCCATTTTCCCTACCCCTGGAACTTCTGTCTGAGGGCCTGAGACACCAAAATGGAGGCCACCTGTGACATCATCAGAACCCACTGGAGATTTCTAGAACCTTCTGCAACATTCTGGAACCCTGTGACAGTTGGAGGCAGTTTAGAATGTTGGAGGGCTATCTCAGGTTGGCAGTTGGCAGTTGGCACCTGACTGGAGAGGAGAGAGGACAGAGAAACAGAAGGAGGAAGGAGTGAGGCAGCAGGGGTGGAAACTTGTGCCTGGAGTGGGGTCCAGAAACCCACCCTTGATACTAGTCCCTACTGACCAAGCCCAGCCTGAAGCCCTGTGTGGGATAAAGACCAGAAAATCATCTCAAGGACCTGAACAGCCGGAACAGGCCTTAAAGGAGAAGAACAGCAAGTTTCTAACCTGTTTGGTGGAATCCTCCTGGAGACCCGACGTCGAGAAGCCTGGAGACCTGGAGACCGAGGTGGAGAAGCGGCGCTGACAGAAGGCAGACGTCGTACCCGGAGCCGCTAGAGGTCGAGTGAGGGCGCCGACGGAGGTCGTGGAGAGACACCGGAGGTCAAGTAGAAGTCACCTGAGGTCGAGGTGAGGCCTCGACGGGGGAGTGAAGTCCGCCCTCCGGAGTCGCCGGAAGCTGAAGTGAAGCGCGCAGGAGGTCGGGAGTGGAGATCGCACTCTGGAGTCGCCTGAGGTCGAGGCGAAGCGCGCAGGAGGTCGGGAGTGGAGATCGCACTCCGGAGTCGCCGGAACCCGAAGTGGAGCCGACGGAGGTCGGGAGTGGAGGTCGCACTCCGGAGTCGCCCGGAAGCGGGGAGACCGTGGCCCTGTGACGCCGGAACCCGACATCGAGCCGAGGCCGCCCAGCGTCATCGATCCGGAGCCGCCTCACGGCATCGACCCGGCGTCAGGTAAAGCGGATCGACCCGACATCGAACCGAGGCCGCCCAGCGACATCGAACCGGAACCGGCCGACGGCATCGACACTGCGTCAAGTGGAACCGATCGACTCGTCATCGAACCGGAGCCGCCCATCGACGTCGACCCGGCGCCGAGTAGAGCCGAACACCGAGAAAAGGGCAGTAAGTGGTAGAAAGGGCATCTGAGGCCCTGTGGAGCCCTAAAAGACCATTCTAGGGGCTAGAGGGGTGTTAGGACCAACCTGAGGGTGCTAGGGGGGGTGAACTGAGACTGGTGCAGGGACCTGTGTGAGGGACTGTGTAGTTGGTGAGCCAGAACCTTAGGGTACCCTCAATTTACCTCAGCTTAGGCCCCAGCCTTGACCACACTAGGTGGGACATCCCCAGGCCACCCCAGTGACCACAAGCTGTACTTGGGCATGGTAAAATCAATCTACCTCATAAATGTGATCTGATTTGCAATTGTTTGACTGCTTATATTATTCATTGAAGGAGTGTTATTTATTGTCTGACTGTATTTATTCCTGCCTTGTATTTATTGTCTGACAGTATTTATTTGCCCTATGTATTTATTGCACCTCTATTTATCCCTTGTATATTTATGACCTAATCCTATTTATTGCACCTGCAAAGTGCTATTATTTAATTGACCTGCTATTTCTGAAGAAAATCCTTTTGTATTGTATTTGTGTCATAAACCTGCAACTAAGAGAAAATTAAGATAAACACAAAGAGATTCTTTCATAAATTTTTACGGTGTAGAGTCGTTTTTGGAACGGATGAACGCATGGTTATTGTGAGGGTGTGACGTACGCTTAACATGGTGCCTGACCCCCGACCGCTCGAGCCAAGCTACCCCTTGTGTTGGGAAAAACCGGGTGACTGCTAACCTCGGTTGCCCGGGGTTTTCTAACAGTTTCCCAATTTGCTTGATTGCAACAAGCTCAACATTGTTTTGTTGATTCCACCAATATTGTCTATGTTTGTCAAAGACTTGTTTCCCCTGTTGAATTCAGCACTGTAGAATGAGAATAGAAGATTTCAAAACTCTATTATAAGGATACGCCAATGCTGTAGTAAACATCTAATGGCCGCTTAATTAAATGAAATATTTAAGAACATGTGATTTAGCAATTATCAGCTAATGCTCTTGGCAGGGCAATGTGCAATTGCAAAAATAATTGTGAAATTCAGTTTAAATAATGCACAATACATGTGATTTTGCGAAACTCCCTTCTCAGAATCTTATGTGAAGATTTAACGCGATAGTAGGCCACCTGTTTACTCACACGAGATACCATCAAGGTGACGGGCTCAAGGAGAAAATGTCTCTTGCAAGACCGTTTTCTAATCCACACAGTTTTACCTAAGACATTTTGTGCTAGAACCACTCCCCTGTGGACAGAAACTGAAAAAATGAACACCTAGGAAATTGAGTACCTTGTATGAATTTTGCAACAAATAAAATTCATAATTTTGAATAATTTGTGGTTGTCATAAAAGGTTTTCTTGGGCCTAACTACTTGTTGAACTGTATCCTCTGCTGATAAAAAAGAGGTGACAACATATCTAACAGCTAATTGCCACAATCCAATTAAAAGGCTACCAGAAATTTGGAATCGCTGAAACCGAAAAACCATGGATCCACAAACATAAATTTGGATACTTAAGAAGCAGACACTAATTTAGTAATAGAGGCAATAAATGGTGAGCTTAGAGAGACATTTGGTCTAGATCTCTGTATTAGAAAGATATTAACTTTGGGTAATTAGCTCAAGCTAGAACTACATCGAGAGGTTTCAAAAGCTGTAGATTGCCTAGATCTCCCTGGACATCTCAAAGGTACAGCCGGGTAGGTTTGGGAGATTATAGTGATGGATGGTTGATTCTTTACTTGGCTAGACGATGCATACTAAAGATTTTCAAGGAAACGAGGAATTTGAGAGTTGTGGCCCTGTGCGTTTAAATTTTTATGGATTCACTGATCTTAGTGGTTTTCACAGAAATCCCTCTAGGTAGGTCACTAAATCTACAAAAATCACAGGTTTCTAGGTCTACACCTCGTTCTCCTAACGCTAATCCTGTTGATGATCTAATCGGGGGAAAAGTGCAACTATGCATAATTTTTCCCTTGTTTTCCCCCCACATGGAAAATATTTTTCCACATGATGAAACCCCTTCTCTACAACTCCTGATAATAGGAGAGTAATTGGAACATTTTTCAGCTTTAAATACACTTGACTCAAATCAATTTTGGAATCATTTTGAGTGTCAATTTAGAGTTGGAAAATGCATTCCAACTTTGTGGGTGTTCGCAACATTCCTCCTGTCCAGTCCCTTTCCTAAACTTACATTACTTGAAAATACACCTACATGGCAGATTTTTCACTGTAGTTAGTGGAATGTAGATTCAAAACGTTTCACAGATGCTTGGTGATTTGGAAATTTTTAGTATAAATTCCATATTTTACGCTCCTATATGTCTCCCAGTGGTAGAAAAGCTTTTGACAATCACCACCTATATGATTTTCCATAAGGTTAATGAGATAGTTACGGAAAGAAAATCTCAGTGGAGAACTGGATTACTAACAAGTGTGCATTGTTGAGAATGAAGTGTGCATCACTTAATAGTGGTACCACGTGCTATTAAATGAAAAAATATAAGGGTGTTGAATATCCTATCATAATTATTTTGGGGAAATATAAAACAGACATTCAACCCTAATTGTACTAAAACTTCACTAGTCTCAAAACAAAAAAGAGTCCTGTTTGGAATACTGTATAACATTTATTTTCATTTTATTAAAAGGTCTGAAGGCTACAGGACAGACAACCTGATGTGATGAAGCATGCTTTCTTGCTGCTTCCGCCTGACCTGCAGTTCAACTGCTGCTTCCGGAACTGAACTGTGAACCCCTGGGCTGGCATAGGTCTGCTGCGAAGATGTCCTAGGTTGGACATCACCCAGGAAGACACTTAACTACAACAAAAATATTCAGTGTGTAAAAGAAGTAAAGATTAACCAAATATTAAATGACAACAAACAAATGTTTGTTCTGCTAAGTAGTGTGACATAGAAACAGATGCATTAGTGAGTGTAAGGGTCAGGTCACTGGTCCCTGCCTCCTGCCCCTCAGGTCTATGGAAAGGCTCTGTCCACAGCCTCACTACCAGGGAAGCAAGCAAAGTCCAGTAACCTCTGGGCAGTACAAGCTCGCTTGGACTTTACCATACACACAGGAGTGTTATGGCCCTCGGTCACACCTCCCTCCTGGAGAGAGTAATACAGTGATGTGAGTGGCACCACATGTCAGTCACTAAGGCTGTGATCACATCTCACAGACAGCAGAGGGAGGAGGTGGAAACTGGGAAATGTTAGCGGTGGGGCTCTGTCCCGCCGCCCACGCTACATGTCTGAAGAAGCCCTCTAAAAATACCACCCTTTATGCCTCGGGCTGTTAGGAAGGCTTAGTTGTTCAAACACTTGCTGCTCAGATATGAGGTCATCAACAGGCCACAGGCTTGAATCCAACAAGGCTAGCTCAGCCTCTCATCCTTCCGAGGTAAGTACAATGAGTAGAATTCAATTGGGGAACAGTAATAGTGCTTCGAAACAGCAGAAATATGGTATAAACTATTGTATAAAACAAGTTATTATTCTATTATTGCACCTTTGAGGCTCTGCTTGCATTTTGTAAAGAATGGACGGAAGATCGTTCACCCCGAATAAGTTGATTTTTTAAATACGGGGCTAAAAAATATAACCCACTCAACAAAATTACAGGGGAAGAGGAAGTGACATCACACACCCTTTGACCTCTTTGTCACTAAACTGATTCCTATTGGCTACTGAGGAGCTAGGAAAGGGCCAAGTAGTGGAATATACCAAAGAAAACGGCGTCGTTTTTTTATTCCTCATGAAGCCTTTTTGACTCTTGACAACAAGGGTGGCAAAGGCAGTGCCAAGGGTACCAATGGGTAACCTGGGACCAGCAGTGGCTTTCCCTAGCTACCTCTGGCACGGGCGTCCCTGGGTGCCTAGCCCACAAAATATGCAGTTCAACAGCCCCATCCTCGGGTGAAAGGATCCTGTGAATCTCGTCATTCCTAGGGGGTGGGTAACTACTGATAGAGCATCATCAGAAATAAAATCGACCATGTAAAGATGCCCATAATGCAGCTTCTTCAAGATGGTACAGAGCACACGAGAAGAGAAGAGGGGAAAAGTTGGAAAGGTGACAGAAGATATTGACGGAAGTTATGGGGAAAGAAACGGTGGAAGCATAATGCTATGGCATGTACGTTACTTCACAGCAACTAACACTCGTTAGGTAAAGGATGGCGGTGGGTGAGGAAAGAGCAGGACAGGAGGATTTAAGGAAAACAGAGGAAGGAGCAGGACTTCATGTCATGTTGGTTGCTCGTGAGTCAAGTACACCACCTACAAAGAGTGGCGGGGGAACAGCAGACCCCTGGACCAGGCTTAAAAAGAGCTGCGTTACCAATCTAGAGACTGAGAAGAGATACAAGGGACGGAGTCTCCCTTGCAATATTTACTCCCACCTATCCACCCCAAGTCCACACTAAGTGACCAGAGAGTACTACATATGGCTAGAATTTAGTGAGAATTTGAGAATATTAAAGAACATTGAAAATGAAAATATCAAGTAACGTGAAATCGCAAAAAGAGACAGTCAGGGTAGAAAGTAACATAAAAGATATGCTGTTCCTGCCAAAACGCAGTAGTTGGAAGGAAAGTATGTGTACAGTAGTGCAGAGGGGAAAATACTATTTATGTATGTTTTTTCATTTAGTTATGCATTTATTATTTATTTTTGGGGGTTTTGTAAAGCTCTACAAATCACTGGCAGTGTCCTCAGAGTGTGCGAAGAAGTTTTGTGCAAAGGGTGAAAATATAACACATGTGAGGCAGACGGTAAAGAAAACAGTGAAGTGAGCGAGTGAGGAAGAATTGTCAGGCCACAGGGATCTTTCGGAAAGTAAAGAAAAAGTGAAAAAAATAAAAATGTTTTAAAAACCGAAACAAATGACATTTCATACCCTGTTTTGAGGGTTTCAACACAAAAACCCATTTGGGAGATAAAGGGGGGGGGGGAGCAAGCCGACACATGACGACTTTCTGTGTGTGAAAAAGACCGCTTTATTGAAACAGGTGCATATCACAACTTTCAACCCTTGGCAACTGCCTTCCAAAACTAAGAACCTCACTATACAAGAATTTCCTGACCCCTTGTTCCTCCCCCCACCCCTACGATCCCCACCTCAGATCCCCCCACCCCACGAAATACAACATAACATTCCATAACCATACTCTTACCCAATCCTACACATTGTAGCATTTCCAAATCCTAAACTCTCCTGACCCTAATCCGTACCTGCCTTTGTGCTACTGTAACTAACCAACCTCTAATCTAAACTTATCCTACCTGGTTACCCTTTCTCTGCTCCTGGTCACAAACTCCCAACATATAACAAAAAACTACATCCAATTCCGGCCAACTGTCAACCACCCCGCCTGCACCTGTTCCAAGCGACAAATACAATGTACACCAAAAACCCCTATGTACCTTTTCCAACAAATGCCGCCGACCAAAAACAAAAAGACAAATTTAGAAAACACCCCCCCCCCCCCCCCAAATGCCAAAAACTAGGGAGGGAGGGGGGGGGGGACAAAAACCTAAGCTATGACAGCGCCCCCAGCCACCAGGTCACCAAACCTAAAATGGTGGCTGGGGAGGCGCGAAAACAACATATATACCCCTTGGGCTCTCTTTAAAAAATTGGGCTACAATTGGGCTAGTCCCAAATGTAGCTGTGCTCGGCTGCCCCCCAAGCCCCCATTATGCAACACCCCGGGCTCTGGATTGTCTTTACATTCTCCCATAAGTACTTCCAAAAGATAAATACTTCCATTTTGTACATATCAACAACCCTGTCCACAGAGACATAAAGCCCAGGAAACTGAAATCCTTTGGGCAGGATTCCACGTGCTATTGCATGAAAAATACACCCAAAGGGTGTTGAACATCTAAGAAAAAATATTTTGTGGAAAACGAATTCAGAAGTTCACCCCTAATTGTGCTAAACCTTTACCACACTCAACACAAAAAAGACTCCTACTTGGGAGCATCGGTGACGTTCAGATCTGGATGTGAAAGGCTTTTGTTGGCAGGTTCTTTCTTTCCAGGGGCACAAATTAAAATGCATATTAACTACTGAATATATCATCTTGTTCGGATCGTTAGCAGACTTGTACACCACACCACACTGGTGAGATAGAGGTGGCATTGAGCCAATATTTTACATCCCCTTTTATGGAGATCTTTGAGCTGCAAGCACACAAACCTCCTGTTGTGAAAGCTGCATCTGATGAAGCAGCTTCCTGGTTGCCTCGCCTGACCTGCAGTTCAACTGCTTCCGGGGCCATGGCCGACCCTGGGTGCGTGAGGCTTATTCCACCAAGAGGTGGTAGTTTGGACAACACCCCGAAACCAATTCACTACAGCAAAGCACAGGGAAAAAAAACATGAGTGTGTATAAAAATGCTTATGCTTTTCCAAATAAGAAAATGATAAAAGAATCAGACATCACAGCTATAAAAGCAGTCAGTTTATGGATTATATTTTTGGGCGGCTGTCATGGAAACATGTGACTGAGTGAACGTGATGCACGTTCTTTCTTAAGTGCTGCCACTTTTTACAGTTCATCAAACCGATCCACAGAGAAAAAAGGCCCAGGGAAATGAAGTGCTTTGTCCAAAACTCCACAATTTACACTTGAGTTGACTGGGTATCAGGATGCTGAAAGGTGCGATGTGCAAACCCCTTAGAGCACACTGATGCAAAGTCATTCCCATAATTTCCACTTACGGCTGCCTGACGGGCTTCCCGGCGCTGAGCATAGGGAGAGATGTTGATGGGCCCTAAGAGAAAAGAATTGAAATAGCCAAGTTTGAAGATGTTTGCGAAATAGCAGCAGAGAGATGCAGTGTCTTAAGAATTGCAGTAGGGCATTCCAAAGTTTAGGACCGAGGTATGCGAAAGAACGTCCTCCTGTGAAGCCAGACGTATTCTAGGCACGCGGCATGGAGCCTGATTCATGGATCTCAGTCTCCGGCTTGGTTGACAGGGAGAGACTAGGTCCTGTACATAGCGACAGCCGAGCCGACTCTAGCTGTAAACGTGAAGCCTAGAGTTTTAAATTCCCTCTCTTTTCAATTGGAAGCTGTAGTATCCGGCTGGACACATTTTAGTGTTCCACCTGCGATGTAAGACACACTTTACACCCACCCACCACAGGCATCACCAGAAAGGAAACCCTGTTAATAAAACGGGGTGGGCGCACGTACCCTGGGCAAGTTACTGCACCAAACTATGTAGTGTCAGTTTCCATCATTGCTCAGCATGTGGGCCTGAGGCCCAATACTACACTGGCGACGAGCACATGCACCTGGGCCCTTTTATTGACGTGGCTCACGTCACTCGTGACGTCTGTGAGGGATGCGTGTGGGGGTGCAAGTGTGCCCACTCCCATAGGGGGACTGGCTACTAACTCTGTGTCTGTCGAGACACTAGAACGTGTCTCGCAGGACACAACAGAAGCCAGTGCAGCTCACGAGGAATAAGAGAAGCCGGGATGTATCATGGAAGCCAAACAAGGAGTCTTGCAGCTGAATTCTGCACAACCTGCCGATGGCGCATGCAGGCCTTGTCAGCTCCCAGGTAGAGAACGTGACCCTGATCCACTCTTGCGAGTATCACGGCCAAGTGCATTGGTTGCACGTAGTCTGTGCAGATGGAGTAAAACCTTTCTTATTATCATTAAAGCCCGTCCGCTGTGCCCCACACAGACGGTCGCTCCCCTCGCACTGCTGCTGCCTGTCGCCTACCTGCTGGTGCCGATCCCGCTCACGCCGCTCCCTCCTCACCAGCGCTGACCTCTGCTTCACGCCGCTCTCCTCCTGCTGCTGCTGGCCACTCTCCTCGCCTCCTCTTCGCCGCCGCTGCCCCGGTCACTCGCCTTCCTGGTTTCCCGCCGCTGACCCCGCAGTCCCGCCTCTCCTCCCTGCCCATTGGCCACCCAGCCTCCCGCCTCCCAGCGGACCCTCCCTCCCGGCTCCTTACTTATGACGCCCCCCAAGCGACCGCGCAGCGGACGCGCGCAGCGGGAGCGCCGACTGAGCGCCGAAGGTGCGCCAAAGGTAAGCCCGTCTGCGCCCGTCCGCGCCTGGACCGCGCCCAGCGCCAGACCCCCTGGCCCCCGCGCCCGCCAGCCCCCCCGCAGAACCTACGACTTCGCTACGCTCATCGCACTCAAAACCGCCCGAGCCCCCGGATGCTACCGAGCGTCCCCGCGACGCACCCATGGACCCTTCGTCTGCCGATCCTGCAACTTCTCCTGCCTCCGAACAAGCACCACGCCCACCAAGACGGACAACAGCAACCACCTCAAGTGCATCCTGATCAACACCCGCTCCGTCCACAGACACGCCGTCGAGCTCTGGAACCTGCTCGACACTACGTCACCAGACGTCGCCTTCTTCACGGAAACCTGGATGAACGACTCCTCAGCCCCCGACATCGCCATAGCCATCCCGGACGGCTACAAGATCATCAGGAGGGATCGCAACAACCAGACCGGAGGGGGCATCGCCATCGCTCACAAAAGCACCATTCGCATCTCGACTGACTCCACCGACGCATTCAACACCGCCGAATACCTGCACTTCCAGATCCACACCGACCCCAAGACTACCCTCAGAGGCACCCTCATCTACAGACCCCCGGGACCACGCGCACAGTTCTGCGAAGACATCACGGACTTCATCAGCCCTCACGCCCTCCCCTCCACCGACTACATCCTCCTCGGGGACCTCAACTTCCACCTGGAGAACAACAACGACCGCAACACGACCACCCTGCTGGACAACCTCGCCAACCTCGGACTCCAGCAACTGGTCAACACCCCCACCCACTACGCCGGCCACACGCTCGACCCCCTCTTCTCATCCAGCAAGCACGTCACCTTCAGCCACTGCACCGGACTCCACTGGACTGACCACAGCTGCGTCCACTTCAGCTTCAAGAAGAACACGGTCCACCACCACCCGAAGCAGGTTCCCCACAGAAACTGGAGCAAGATCACCGTCGACCAGCTCACCACCTCCCTCAGCCAGAAGCCACCGGTCAGGACAACGGACCCTAACACAGCAGCCCTCGACCTCACGCAATGGCTGACCTCCTGTGCCAACGACCTCGCCCCACTGAAGAACCCACTCACCAGGCCCAGAAGCAAGAAGGCCCCCTGGTTCACCGACGAACTCAAGGACTCCAAGAAGGCCTGCCGCACCCTCGAGAAGGCCTGGCTCCTCGACAAGACCACCGACAACATGACCGCCCTCAAACTCGCCACCCGCAGACATCACCAGCTCATCCGCACCACCAAGAAGAAATCTTTGAAGGAACGACTGGACAAGAACGCCCATGACAGCAAGGAGCTCTTCAACATCGTCAAGGAGTTCTCCAACCCCAGCACCGGCAACAACGACATCACTCCCTCGCAGGACCTCTGCGACTCCCTCGCCTCGTACTTCCACCGCAAGATCGCCGACATCCACAACAGTTTCGGCGCTCCACCCCCGCACCCATCGACCGAACCTACGCACCCCGCCGCTATCCTCCAGACATGGACCAAAGTGACCCTCGAAGACACGACACGCATGATGAACACCATCCACTCCGGATCTCCGACCGACCCATGCCCCCACCATGTCTTCAACAAGGCCGCCTCTACCATCGCACCCCACCTCCGAGACATCATCAACGCCTCCTTCGACACAGCCACCTTCCCGGAGAGCTGGAAGCACGCCGAGCTCAGCGCACTACTGAAGAAACCAACTGCGGACCCGACCGACCTCAAGAACTTCCGCCCTATCTCGCTCCTTCCATTCCCTGCCAAAGTCATCGAGAAGGTCGTCAACAAGCAGCTGGCCGCCTTCCTCGAGACGAACGGATCCCTCGACCCATCGCAATCCGGATTCAGAGCCAACCACAGCACCGAGACCGCCCTCATCGCAGCCACCGACGACATCCGAGCCCTGCTCGACAAAGGTGAAACAGCGGCACTCATCCTCCTTGACCTCTCCGCAGCATTTGACACTGTCTGCCACCGCACCCTAGTCCAACGCCTCAACGACACCGGCATCCAGGGGATTGCTCTGGAATGGATCATCTCATACCTCTCCGGCAGAACACAGAGAGTACGCCTCCCTCCGTTCCGCTCTGAGGCCACCGAAGTCATCTGCGGCGTCCCGCAAGGATCATCGCTCAGCCCCACTCTCTTCAACATCTACATGAAACCCCTCGCTGCCATCGCACGCCTACACAACCTCAACATCATTTCCTACGCCGATGACACCCAGCTGATTCTCTCCCTCACCAGAGACCCCGACACCGCCAAAGCCGACCTACACGAAGGGATGAAAGATGTCGCCGAATGGATGAACATCAGCCGCCTGAAGTTGAACACGGACAAGACAGAAGTCCTCATCCTGGGACCGTCGCCCTCCGCATGGGACGACTCCTGGTGGCCCCCGGCCCTGGGCACCGCACCCAAGCCAACGGACCACGCACGCAACTTGGGCGTCATCCTGGACTCCTCCCTATCGATGACCAGACAAGTCAACGCCGTCTCCTCATCTTGCTTCCACAACCTCCGCATGCTCCGCAAGATCTTCAGATGGATCCCGACCGAGACTAGGAAGACTGTCACCCAGGCCCTCGTCACCAGCAGACTAGACTACGGAAACACCCTCTACGCCGGTACAACAGCCAAGCTTCAGAAAAGACTTCAGCGTATCCAGAACGCCTCCGCCCGTCTCATCCTGGACGCCCCCTGACGCAGCCACATCTCGAGCCACCTGAGAGACCTGCACTGGCTCCCTGTCAACAAGAGGATCACGTTCAGACTCCTCACCCACGCACACAAATCCCTCCACGACCTGGGCCCAAGGTACCTCAACGACCGCCTGACCTTCTACACGCCCACCCGACAGCTACGATCCGCGAACCTCGCCCTCGCCGTCGTCCCTCGCATCCAGAGAGCCACCGCCGGAGGAAGATCCTTCTCCTACCTGGCGGCTAAGACATGGAACTCCCTGCCCGTCCACCTGCGGCTGACCCAGGACCACCTCGCCTTCAGGAAACAGCACAAGACCTGGCTGTTCGAGCAGTAGCAGACCCCCTCCCCCAAGCGCCTTGAGACCCTTCCGGGTGAGTAGTGCGCGATATAAATTCCATGATTGATTGATTGATTGGTACAAATGCTGCCATGAATGCAATTATCTTTTTTTCATGAGCGTGACACTACTCTAGAATGCACGGATGCTTCAAAACAAGGCAAAGTACAAAATATAAATACACAAGAGACATAATGCACACCAATAGAAGAGGAGTGCTGAGACACCAACTCTCTTTCAAAAATAAAGATACCCTAGGACAGGGAATTGAATCCCCTTACTTCTCAAAATAATGTATAAAATGTTGGTTTTCATGCTCTTTAGGAACAAACACTGTCAAAGTCAGTAGCACTGGCTTGCACTTTGAGTCCTGACTAACATGTTACAAAAAGCCTGCTGCAATGAAAATCAAATAAAAGTTGAGTTTCTGAATGCATTCCCTCCTTGAAATAAATAATGTATGGTGTACTTTGAAATGTAAAACAGTCACTCATGCCTTGCAATGCAAGCACTCCTTCAGAGGTGGAATGATACACTCGAAAGCCAATAGCATGTGCTGGGAGAGAAATACTCTGGTTGGAACCAAAGCACACATTATATTTTAAAGAATTGGTAACAATAGATCTTCCTGATATTTGAACTGTCAAGCCAGACCTAAAAATAGTAGGTCATAAGAAGGAAACAGTCACTGTAATCCAAGTGGCCACTCCCCACACACCCTGTGCCACACATTTAATCTTAATGAACATCTGGGTTTGAATTCCTGGATAGCTATGAGCCCTTAGATTTCTTGACTTGCCCTAATAGCCAATTTCTAGAGCAAAGTTTACAACTTTCAATATCTGACAGATTTCTACCATTTTGAAAGATTGGGGTATCGCCAGAGTTAACAAATGCAATCTCTCTAGGCGGGGGACAATGTAAGAATATGTGAGGCCGCTTCTGAACCGCTGTTCATTTTTCTAAACAATCTTCAAGCTTGATGATTTCAAAGACAACCACAATAATGGATCCCTTACTTAAGTACCTCTGGGGTTGCAAAGGTACTTCAGAGTATGTAAAGTGGTACTCCTGTATTAATCTTTTACGTACTCTTACATGCTTTGTGGATTAGCTCTAAAACATCCCAATGGAAATAAAGTGGAAATATTCAGGGAATATTCATGTACAATTAATACAACTACAAAGGACTGTGCCATCTTTGCACTTTCACTAATAGAAAGTTGGAAGTTTCAGGCCCAGTTCACAAAGGCTTGTAAAAGTGTATAAAATAGTTCTGCTGTTGAATTACTTATCTACTCAGAACATCTTTTGTGAATCAGACCCTCTGTCTTTATTCCTATGCTAGGACTATGTCACTTTGTCCTTCCCACACCTTTCTGAATTTTTTCGATTGATGTTTCGGCAAAACGATTTCCAAAATCTGTATACACCCTCAGAAAATACACACAAATCCACATTTTGGAAATAGGCTTTCACAATATAAGGTCTGCTTTCTAAGGGTCAGGATTAATACTGTAAAAATGTTCACCCTTTCTTAATCAATCACTGGATAGCATTTTCAGGAAACTTTATTATTTATTTATTCCTGTTCTTACTTTCTATCTAGTTTGGGATAAGTCCCCCTGAGCACCTTGAAGCTATTGGTCTGGAAAGTCCTTTAGCACAGTTGGCCCATTTTCCAATGGAATAAAAAAATCTCAATTTGTAGGATTGCACCTATGTTTTGTTGTAGATGTACACATTTCTGCAGATAACAATGGCTTTCTGGGAAGCCGGTATTGTCACAGTTTTCCCAGGAGCATGCCAGGAATTCTATTGTGAAATCTATTTTCACAGAAACAAATAAACACCACTTTTCCCACATACACTCCAATTTCATGGCATTCCCTTCCCACTGCCAGGAAAGTGATTCGGCCCTGTGCTTGGCAGAAGTAGGGGACTGACTTAGATCTTGGCGGGCGGGTTACTCCGTCACAACCGAGACAGATATCCCATCTGCCGAAATCTAAATTCCCTTATATCCTATAGGATTTATATTTCGGTGGACGGGATATCCAAGATTTAAATCAGGAGCTAAATCTCCATCAGTTTCCAGGATAAGAACTGACTGAGAAAAAGTTTGTGAGTCCCTACAAACTCACAGATCTGTAGCTGTGGACAACATTTATATACAATATTCGCCCTGGAGTGACAGATTTATTCCTGTATAGAACTACACCACGTTATGGTTGGCTTAATAAGAGAATGATTAAATCAGATTTTGCAAACACAAATCTTGAGTTTTCTCACCAAAATCATGCTAATTTCCAGCATAAATTGGGATTACGCATGCAAATGGCTTAGAGAATCGGGTCCATGATATCAGCTCGCGTTAATGGATGTCAGCCAGGTGTGCAAAAGCCCAGGTCAGGACTGGCATTATCTGAATGAAGTTCAGAACAATACCTGGCAAACACCCGTCGACATGAAACCTGCAGTGCGATAAGAAGCACTTTGCATCATGTTTGCTCTAAAGCTAAGGCCCGCCCATTCTAGTAAAAGTGGAAGATATTTTTATTAGATTAGTTCCTCTAAAAATAAACATCTGAACTTCCAGAGGCCTATTTAAACACAGTGTTCTCTGTCCCTGTCAGTAATGTCTTCCATTAACCTGCACTCCCTGACACATCTTATCACTTTTTGTTGGTTCTTTTTCATCACTGCTTTCTCCCTTTGTCAGGGGTTTTCCGTCTTTCTCTTCCTCTTTCCTCCCCCCTCTGCTGTGCTTTTCTCAATTTTATGGGTCAAAGTCTGATAATGAAAAATAAGTTACGGTCACAAAAAATGATTGCAGGTGGACCCCACCTGCAACCACGGGCTCAAATTTAAAACTGAGGGCCCGACTCACAAAGGGACGTACGACTAGTTAAGTTACGAGAGTGGGGTCTCTGCACTCATGTTGGAAGATCCGCACTGAGCACTGCAGTGCAGAGACTCCGCCCAGAGTGCACAGACTCTGCCCTAGGTGCACAGACTCCACCCTGAGTGCACAGACTCCGCCCAGAACTCCGCCCTGAGTGCACAGACTCCGCCCAGAGTGCACAGACTCCACCCAGAGTGCACAGACTCTGCCCTGAGTGCACAGACTCCGCCCAGAACTCTGCCCTGAGTGCACAGACTCCGCCCAGAGCGCACAGACTCCGCCCAGAGTGCGGAGGCTACGCACTTGTAACTTTATGAGTCGGAAGTTCCTTTGTATGTTACATACTCTTCCCTAGTTCATCTTATTTCACGAGGCTGAACGGGTGTCCATTGCCGGGCCAGTCCTGTTGAGTAAGATGTACTGTTGGAGTAGTATGGCTTTGCTAGATAATGTGTTTTTTGTGGTCATTAGAATGTCTCGGACAGGTGTTGTACTGTTAGGTTGGGATGCCTTTGCTTGCTATAAGATTATGGTTTGTGCTACATATTGTATACTGAGCTTTCGGTAAGCTTGGGGAGGGGATGTGGTCTGACGGCTAGAGCTGCTGACTTTGGTGCAGGAAACCAAGTTTCGAGCCTCGGTCGCCTCTACATCCTGTGATTCTGGGCAAATCACTTAATCTCCCCGTGCCTACTCAAAAATAAATCATGTGAAGAGCTCCAATACCTTCGGGTCAAGTTCTCACTATATAAATATGCAACAACAAAAAAAGTGTGCCGTCATCTATAATGCTCTTTTGAGGACAGGAAAGGCGGGTGTGGCATCTTTTAGAGAAACAGAAACATGATGGATGGAACACTTGAATTCATTTCAGCCTCTAGTGATTACTCTGGGATGCTTATCAGCTCTTTACTTTTTTGTTCACATTGCCACTTGAGACAGGAAGTAATCATATGTAAATCAGTCTTGGACTGGCTCTAAGAGTAACAGTCCAGCCCAAAGTTCCAGGATTCAAGCTGCAGCTCGCAAACGAGGCCCAATAAGGATGAACATATCTGATTTTGTTTGCGTGTGCCAGTATGCTCGATAACTGAGTAAGTGCAAATTGACAAAGGGTTTCCAGGAACAGTATCACAAATAAAGACAGCAGGTACGTTTTTCCTTCGTTGAGTTCAGCTTTATTAGAACAATGGAATGTTGGGAGCTTCATTGAAGACAATGGAGTGCTCCGGGCTTCTAATGGCCGAGAGAAGCCCGTAACTCCAATATTTCAATGTTTGTTTACAGCTGCTGCTGTGAACAAAAGGCCTCACGGAGCCTGAGGGGGTTTTGATTTGCTCGGGCTCCGCGAGGCCTTTGTTTTACAAATTAGAACATTCTGCCTTCTAGAGGCTGAATTTTCTAATAGTCTTAGAGGCCCTCCGTAGCGAGCTGTACTGGCCATTAAAGGCCCTCTCCCTTTGTTGAAGGCCCTCGCCTTTAGCTTGGGCCATTAACACTGGAGTGGACTTTTAATGGCAGGAAGAGCTATATTAGAACTACAACAAAACGTGGTCGCTCCCCAGCTGGCTGGGAATTGTCCAATCTTGAAATGCTACCACTCAAAAAAAAACATGGAACCTCAAAGAGATTCCAATTCTAATACAATACAATCAAAGCATACCAAATTATAACAAACAGGCCTGCAATCCTGTGACGATTGCAAGTTTCCATACGTACTCTGGGAATCTTTTGTGAATTCCTGAAATTAGGAAACCTGCTTTCATGCAAGGTGTAGATTTCTGACCTTTTCTGTGCATTTGACATCTTGTGTGCGGCCTGCATTTCCTAAAACCTATCACTGAATGAATGAATTACTAAATAAGGGTCCCCGTACTATAGGCCGTTAGTCATTTGTGCAACTGTAATCACCCAGCCTTGTCTAATTTGTTCACTTATTTGTGATCAGTTTCTATAAAAAATTAAAATTAGTCTGAAAACAAGCACGTTTTGTAGGCTTTCAAAAATGACAAGAGTGGCAGGAGGTGGTTCTTCAGATGTAGGAGTGGATTCGAGAAGTCTTAGTTGCCAACTTGCCTTTTCTTGAAGCGAGATATCACCAGAAGTATTTGCTGGCTCTGTATTGTGAGCATATGTAATCACTCTGTTGTAGAGAGATAAACACTTGTGAGGGCCCCAGAGAGCTATTTAAACTGAATACCATTCAACTGGAACCTAATGCGCAGGGAGATGAGACAACTTGGAGTTACCAGGAGAAACAGGGTCCACTTCACAAAGCTTTTTGGAGCAAGCTTGGCTATCACATGCAAAGAGCCTTTTCTACATGTGCAAACCCACTTTTACCGTTCCAGAAAGTTGGCTTTGCACTCCTTTAAGGATTTACTTGCACTAAAACCTTGCAAGCTTTCCAGATACACCTCTGGACACTTAGCGATACAAGGAAAATCATAAATCTACAACCACGCAAGACCGTAGTCATGTGGGAAATGTTCTCTTGGTTCTCTTCAACGGAACCAGTTGGAATAACCCAGACGATATCAGTGATTCATAGCAGGCCTCCCTACACCAGACAATGTTGTTCCAATAATAGAAGCCAAATGGTCACTCTACTATGTAGTTTATGGTGGGCCTGCCAGACATGGCCGTGTTTCATCAGGCCACTTGCCAGTTTATGTATGAGGTTCCTTGGCAAGCCCAAGCAAAGAACATGTCACCATGTTTTAAATCATTCAGACTTCTTAGGCATGTGATCAAGAAATGTAAAAAGGTATATTTTGTTTTGACTGGCCAGCAGGATCACCTTTAATTAGATTATAAAAGGAATCAATTCTTGCAAATGTTGGGGAAGATCCATCGTCTGTGGCTACTCATATTTCTTCTCCTGGTTCTACCAAGGATAGTTTTAGCTAGCACGACAGAAGGGGCTCATTGTATTAGATATTTCACCTTCACAGAGCTTGCAGTTGCCCTGCCAACAGTGCTTAATTTGTACAACAATACGTCCAGGGGCCCAGAGTTTTTCTCAAAAGCTGCTGAATGTCAGGTGCCAGAATACCAAGCCTGTTTAGTCTTGATGCCACCTTATGCCTCTTTCGTCGAAGAACGTCCACTCTCCGATACTTTATCTTAATCTTACAGGTTCTTTTTCATGACTGCTTTCTCCCTATGTCACGGTTTTCCATTATTCTCTTCCTAGTTCCTTTGCTCTGAGCTGGCTTTCTCTCTGTTTTTCCCGGTCAAAGTCTAATGATGAAAAATATGTCCGAGTCCCCAAAAATGAGTGCAGATTGACCCCAGCTGCAACCACCAGCACAAATTAAATACTGCCTCCCAAGTAGATTTGGACATGTCAATAAACCAAAAAACAACCTATTAACATGATATTGAGAGGTGCAAATGCATTTGCAGCTTGCAATCTCCCATCTGTTATTTCTTGCGAAAATCACGTAAACATTATCAGAGAATAGAAATTCCCTATGCTTCTTAAGGAAAATGTATCACTAGCTTGCAGCCGATCAGGTTATCGACTGCCCTTCTCGGTTAGTAACCGTGTGAAGGGTGGAATCTGTCTGTAAGGGGCAGCTTCCACTATGCAAGTGACAGAAGTGGACATCAAAAGGAGCAGACAGCAGTTCCAAGGATTGTTGCATGCTTTCCCAATTTCCCTTTAGCAAAGTGACACTATTTAGGTCGAAGTCTACCAGGCAGCACAGCTTCTGGTTTGCTAACGACATCTTTGGGACATTCAGAAAGCTGCCATGGGAATGCATTGCCTACAAATTGGCTTTGTGGTTTGTTACTCACATTTGCTTGCTTTCTATTTGCTGTCTTTATTTGTTTCAGGCTGTCCTGCATGAGTTTGTGCCCAAATTATTTCTGGATTCTTCCACCACATTGAATTTCTGTAAACTGGCCTTTAAACCGTGCTCTCATCTTGTCACATTTGCTGTGCATTCAAAGACAGATGTAAAATGTCAGGCTCTGTCTAAGAGGGAGCTTGGTGTTTAATTTTCTTTCTCTGACTTCAAAGTAAGAGGATTTATGTGGCAATCCTGCTGGGTACTCATGTGAGACAGAAAGGCTGTGGGGTGTTATTTTTTCGTGCTGGCTATCCGGGGTTCTCTGTATGATGTTATTTTGTTTTCTAGCATAAAACAAAATTTACACGTTTGTAAATGACCTGTGCAGATCTGTAAATGACCTGTGCAGATATTTCAGAATATGGAAAGCACAAATGAAGCACATTGTTTGGTAATACTGAAGTGTGGTGAAAACAGATATTTTAATACGACCAAAACAAATTAATAAACTAGTTTATGACATTTCCACACATTATCGGTTGTGCGCTGTACACTTTTATCAGTAAAACTGTGTAACTGTGCAATTGTAATGGTCATTCAATTGAAGATGTGTTGTCTATAATGGCAGTATGCTACCACACCATGTATAATTTCCTTTAGCCCACTCCACTCTACTCTGTATCAATCCACGACATTGCACTCTACTCTGCACTACTCCACACTATGCCACTCCACTCCACTTCACACTGCATTACTACATTCTACTCTGCACCACTCCACTCTACGCCACTTCACTCAGCGCCTCCCTACTCTACACCACTCTACTCTATGCCAATGCACTCTACCCCACACTACTCTTGTATGCACCTTTGCACTCTTCACCACTGCACTCTATGCCAATTCACTCTAAACCACTCTAATCTACTCTGCACCAGTGAACTCTACAACACTCTACTCTATGCCACTGCACTCTATGCCACTTCAATCTATTATGAAACTGTCTGCTCTACGCCACCCTATTCCACTCTACGCCATTCCACTCTCCGACCTCTCCGCTATATAACTCTGCAATCTACCCTTGCCACTCCACTCTACCCCACTGGCACTCTAGTCTGCAAAACTGCACTCTCTACTCTGCACCACTGCACTTTACTCTGCACCAGTCTACTCTATGGCACTCTACTGCACTCTATTCCAATGCACTCTATTCCAATGCACTCTATGCCACTATACTCTATGCCACTAAACTCGATGCCAAACCACTCTATGCCACTCTAATCTACTGTGCACCACTGCACTCTATGACACTGCACTCTACGCCATTACATTCGGTGTCTCTCTGCTCT
The DNA here is from genome assembly GCF_964204655.1 of Triturus cristatus. NCBI lineage: Eukaryota > Metazoa > Chordata > Amphibia > Caudata > Salamandridae > Triturus > Triturus cristatus. Next base: position 1,471,878,782 of record NC_140591.1, on the reverse strand, counting down.
GCATCACTCTACTCAATGCCAGTGCACTCTACCTCGCCTTGCTATGCACCACTGCACTCTTCGCCACTGCACTACTGCACCACTGTACTCTGCACCACATGGCCAGCTTTAGCACTGGTGGCGCCTGGTGCGGCATTCTTTTTTTGCCGCCCATCAAGACCTCCATCTCCATTAATTCCTTTACTGACACCTTTTAACAATGCACCGCATCTCTTCATAGCCCCTCTCTGACATACATTTCATTATTTTCACAGCGCTACTCATAGTTCACTCAGTTCTGTGATCTACATGGTACACGTTCTTTGCAGCAGGCACATTAACACTCTGTGCTACTTTATGATGAGCCAAAACTGCCACTAGACAAAATTCCAATCTCTCACCAGTAGGAACAATATTCACAAGAGTTATCTTGACATTTTTATTGCTGCCCAAAAACTGCTGGATGCACTTGGACGTTCACCTTCTTTTAAACCAAAAGTTATTTTTAAACACAGCGCCCCCCACCAAAGTCAGCACCAGGTGCAGCTGCACCGGTTGCACTACCCTAAAGCTAGCCCTGCTGCACCACTCTACTCAATGCCAATGCACTCTATTTAACTGCACTCTATGTCACTGCAATCTGACACTCTACTTTGCAAGACTGCACTCTCTACCACTGAACTGTATTCCACTACACTCTATGCCACTGCACTCTATGCCACTACACTCTATTTTGCACCACTCAACTCTATGCCACTCTACAGCACTCTGAACTCTACACCACTCTACTCTGCATCACTCCACTCTACACCACTCTAATCGATTCTGCACCATTGCACTCCACCTCACACAACACCCATCTACTCAATGAACTGCATTCAACACCTCAGCACTCTAGTGGAGCAGCCCATGCAGGTAAGAGCGGTGAGGCGGTGTGGGGAAAAAACAAGAAAATCACTTACCTTGCACTCGGCGATGCGGCGAGCGCAAGGTAAGTGTTTTACTTTTTTTTTTATGTAATCTTCCCTCTTTGTCTGTTGACTCCTCTCCACCCTGCCTCACTGCTCTTACCTGCACGGGCCGCTCCTGGCACTCTACCCTGCACCTCTCCACTTCACTCTACTCTGAAACAATCTACTCTACGTCACTGCACTCTATGCCACTGTATTCCACTCTGCGCCACTCCACTCTAGGAAACAACCTCTAAGCCACTCCATGACACTCTATGCCTCTCCTCTCTGACACTCTACTCCACTCCACACCACTCAACTCTACTCCATTTCCCTCCACACCACTACAATCTACTCTGCACCGCTCTACTCAATGTCACTTTACTCTACGCTAATGGACTCCACACCACTTAAGTCAAAGCTATTGTACTCTACAGCAATTTACTTTGCACCACTGTACTTTATGCCACTTCTCATAAGGGAAAAGGTGAACACCGGGCACAGTGTTGGGTAAATACTAATTGCAAATTGACTCCCAATTAGACAAAAATGTCTCACATTCCACTAACAGTTAGCAAAATATGCCTAACACACATAAATCTTAAAATAGATAAACAAACAGGCTAATAAGTGTATTATATATCTCTTTAATTAATACAAAATATAAATATATATATTTTTTGGTTTTTCGTTTTTCAATATCTTTTTTTACAATGAATTATTTTCTTCGTCAACATATATATTTTTGGACAACAATGCATCAATACGTCATCGTGTTATTAATATATGTACAAATTGATTCCTATATACAAAATGTAGATTATGATTAAACTATGATTAGTTTTTCATAATTAGTGTCCATAGCCTGCTGATGTTATCACATTAATTACTCATTGCTTTTACTATGATTGTTTTTCCTCACACATTCAATATACAGAAACAATAATCAAAAATCAGTGAAAACTTATTTTTATCAGATTTATACTCAATTGTAGGCGGTCGATTGACACAACGCGTTTCGGCTAAGCCTTCGTCAGGAACCCGCTCTCAGTTTTACATTGCCCAAACTGTATTCTGCTGGATATCAATATGACTTCCAATAAAACATATATATGACGGAGGTTTGCACCTTCTTTTCTGTCTTCACGAGAGGGATCAGATCTTGGTCGCTCTTATCTTTTCGTTCTATGCATGTTAAATCTTTTTCGTTATCATCTGTCTTGGCGATATCTATTCTTCCACGTTTCGCGATTTATTTCGTTCACCTCCTCTCTGTTGGGCTCCGCGTCCTCATCTGGTTCACTTCTCTACAGTCCGCGCTACGACACTCCACTTTATCACACTAGACTCCGCAATACTCCTCTCTATGACACTCCATTCTATGCCACTCCACTACTCAACTCTATGCCACTTTACAACACTATTCCACACTACAACACGCTGTGCAACTCCCTCTATACCACTCCATACCACTATACTCCACTCTATTCTATGACACACTATTCTACTCTGCTCCACTTCACCACTCTACGCTAATCCACTCTATGCCATTTCTCTCTGACACTCTATACCACGCCATTCTATTCTATGCCCCTTTACTTTACAACACTCTACTCCACTCTGTGTCATTCCATTCTCCAACACTACTCCACTCTATGCCACAACCCTCCACAACAATCTACTCTGCTCTACGTCACTCTACTATACAACACTCTACTCGACGCAACAACCTCTAAGCCACTCCAGGACACTCTATGACACTCCACTCCGACACTCTACTCCACTCTACGCCACTCAACTGTACTGCACTCTATGCCCTTCCACTCTATGACACTCCATGACACTCCACAACACTCTACACCCCTTCACTCAATGCCACTCCATGACACTTTAATTCACTCCACTCTACGCCACTCAACTCTACACCACTCCACGCCACTCCATGACTCTCTATGCCACTCCATAACACTCAACTGCACTCCTCTTTACAACACTTCACTCCGCTCTCCTTTACCCCACCAACTTTTAGCCATAATGAACAGCAGCCACACTGGTGTACAGCATGGCTAAAACATAATGGCAGAGCCAATAGCTCTTGCATAGGCGAGACCTAGTGGTTTTGCAAATGCTTGTGTGATAATGCAACTCCTATCCCTTAGTACCCAATTACAACCAGATCCATAGCTTGTTGCAAGCATTTGCATAACGAGTCCTCATTCACGTGACTCCTTGCGACCCACCTCTTTGTGCTGTGCTGAATTCAGACATCAGGGACACTGCAAAGAACTGGCCAGGTTCCAACGACGCATCTGTGCAAATACGGCACTGCGCGGCGACCTGGCTAAAAACACCTCTGCCGCATGCCAATTAAAACTGCATGCTTTGCTGTTCACCTCCAGCTGAATGAAGCAGGTTTTTCCAATGAAAAGCAAACATACCCAAAAGATGCAAGGTAAAGGTTTCCATTTCAGGTTGCTCAGTAGTAGGGAAAGTGTTTTTCTCTGCTAAAAAGCAGAAATCAATAGCTTTTGATGTTTTTTTCTCTTTGGCCACACCTGAAAAGGTTAACAACCCATATAGAGAGATGCAAACAATTCACTGCCTAAGCAGCTGGTCTTCTAACCGTGTAACAACCAGCCGTCCTGACTCCTGGTACAGAAAAGTTATACGTTTAAAAACCCAGATCGAATCCATTTACAACATGTGTGTTCCTTAAGTAATTCAAAACAGAGAAAAGAAATTGTGCACACGTTAATATCAAAAACATGTTTTTCACCAGAACATAAACCGAGGAAACATGGTGCAAATACTACACGTGCATTGCGTTTACATTTGTTTTTATGAGTGACAGATGTCAACCAGAAATCCTCCCTACTGTTTTCAATAAAATAAAGCAAATAAACAAACTCAAGTCATTTGACTTCAACACAGCCCAATATTTTTCACCAGCAAAGAGGAGAAAATCTATTGTATCCACTTCCTAATAGTACTAACTCTTTTTGCATTCGCCATTTGCTCCATTCACTAATATACAAGCAGTTTTATTTGGATGGACAACTTTTCTGGCACATGGCCCTGAAACATTCCTGGATTCCAAATATAACTTAATTGTGGCACAAACATCACTTGTTCTCCCTGCAGGACTCAGCTCCCCCAGCTGCAAAACATAGAAGGGACACAAGTTAACTCCTGACACGACTTTCTTAAGAGAACTGTTTCGGGTATTCCTACATACCTTTGTGAATCGGCACCTAAATCCTTCCTATGGGTACTAATTGTACACACGTGGTTTCCAAACAGTTTCATTTGAGACACCTTGGGGCAGATTTACAAGCCCCCTGCGCCATCACTACGTCACTTTTCGTGACGTACTGGTGGCGCAGGGGGCACCTCCATATATACAAGGAGAGGAAAAGCCACCCTGCGTGACTTTTCCTCTCCTCATAAATACCGCCCCTTCACACACAGCAGTGCCCCTTCCTGCACAAAAACAATCTCCCCATGACGCAGGCACTCCTGCACCATGGTGCAAGTGCGCATGCGCAGGGCTGCAGTTTCTGCGCCAGCGCAGGGGAAGCACAGGGATGCGACATATTCTTGTAAATATGTCGCATCTCTGTGCTTTCCAAACTAACGCAGCACGGCGCAGCAACATGACTTTCTGCACCGTGCTGCGTTACTTTGTTTTAAATCTGCCCCCTTGAGTGTAATTCACAAGAGATGTGGGAGTTCATAAAATGATGCTACAGCAGTGCTACTTACATACCACAAAGTGCTGCAAAGTTTGAGATTAGGAGAGGGGTCGGCTGTTGCAGCAGGCTTCATGGTTTTTCGACCCCCTGCAGCAAAGAACAAGTTACTGACCTTCGGTAATTGTCTTTCTGGTGGAGACGCTATCTAGACAGATTCCTCACCTTTTGAATTTTCTCCAGGTGTCAGGCTGGATCCGGAATCTTCTAATCAGATGGCACTGTGCAGCGCTGCACCGATTCTCTTCCACCTAAGGAATGAGGTGAGGAGCCCATATGACGCTACCCCTACGCGCTGATGTCAGTAGCTTTTGAGTCTGTCCGGGCCCCCATATGCTGAGCCCCAAGAGCAGATTGATAGGGAACAGTGTGCAGATTCCCAGAGTTGAGATCTTATTAATGGGTAGAATCCAATCACAGAAACGGGAGGATAGGAGTGTTGGTGAAGAATCTGCGGCTAGCTAGAATCTCTACCAGAAAGACCTCTACTGAAGGTTAGCAACTTGTTCTTCTGATAGAGATTTCTAGCTGAAGATTCCTCATCTTCTGAATAGATACCAAAGCAGTGTGTTTATGGAGGCGGGTCTGTGAATGGGCTCAACCCAGAAGACCTGGAGGACCAAGTGGGCAAAACGCCCCTTTCGGAGAGACTGACTGTACAGACAATAGTACTTCATAAACGTATGAAGGGATGCCCATGTAGCTGCCTGCTATATGTCTATGACAGGAACTCCGCATGCTAATGCAGTGGTAGCAGCTTTGGCCCTGGTAGAGTGAGCACACAGTCCTTCTGGGGGCTGCTTTTTAGCCAAACCACAGCAGATCTTAATTCAGAGCACGATGGTTGTGTTTTGCACAGCCTTGTCTTTTTTTGCGCCAGCTAACCCCACAAACAGCTGATCATCCACCCATTGTTCTTTTGGTACAAAGAACTTCAGTGCTTTCTGGGGGCAAAGCAATGTTGTCTCCTTACTCATTACAGGGTTGAGGCGGAGCATAGAACCCCAGCAAGGTGATGGTTTGATTGACATGGAACGGCATCATAACTTTCCACAGAATGGATGCTAGAGTCCTCAGAACCAGTTTGTCTGGGAAGAAGATGGTTTAAGGTGGATTAACAAAGAGAGTCTGAAGTTCACTTACACTCTGTGCAGAGGTGATGCTAAAGAGGAACACAGTCTTGATGGTAAGGAGTCACAAGGGGCAGCTGTGAAATGGAACATACACTAAATAAGTGTGGATCAGAATATGTTCTCACTGAGGCATCACAAAAGGAGAAGGGGGAACATATGTTGTAGCCTTTCCCAAAATTGCATCACAACTGGTGAATTAAACAAGAAGTGATATTTTGACAACTGTAAGAAGGCTGAAAGGGCTGAAAGATTACCTTGAACCATCCCAAAGTAAAGCCTTGCTGGGCAAAAGACAAAACAGACAACAGAACGTCAAATAACTTAGTCTGGATGGGGTCAATTGGGCGTGTGCCACACCAAACCACACATTTGTCCCAGCAACAAGTGTGTATAGATTTCATCAAGGGATGCCTGGCTGTCAACATGACATCAACCACCTCCAGTGGAAGATCGAAGGTGTTCAGTTGTCACCTTTAAATCCCTAAGCATAAAAGTGGAGAATGCGAAGGCCTGGTGCAGAATATGCCCTGTTGCTGCAACTGCAGGTCCTCCCAGAGGGGCAGCCAGAATGGAGGACATATACTCAAGCCCATGAGTTCTGGATTACACACTCTCTGTGCCCAAACTAGAGTTACTAGGATGACTTGGGCTCAGTTACTCCTGATCTTTTTTCATAACTCGTGGCAGGAGTAGTATCGGTGGAAATGCATACAGGTGTCCGAGTTCCAATCGAGACGGCATGCCTTAGAAACTCAAACATGCATAAGTGCTGACATTGCATATTCTCGATGGTGGCGAACAGATCACGCCAAGTTTCTCCCAATTTGCAGAAGAGGTCCTGCACGACCTCTGGGTGAAACTGCCACCTTCCAAGCTGAGGGTCAGAAACAACCACCCCATCCTGTCTGTTACAGTACCACATGGCAGTGGTGTTGTCTGTGATTATCTGTACCAGCCTCCCTTTGATGGAGGGAAGAAAGGCTTCAACACCAGGTGGATAGCCCTTTGCTCCAGGAGATTGACATGGAGCTGGGACTCCACTGGAGACCAGAGGCCTCTGACCACCACTCCTCCCAGATGGCTACCCCAACCTAGAAACAATGCTTTGACACCACTGTGAGCTTTGGGTGGGATAGAGAGAGAGGGGTCTGCCACTGACCCAATCATGGTCCGGCAAAACCCGCTGCAGGTCCTTTGCAGTCCCCTCCAAAATCAGAACATGGTCCGAAAGATCTACTTGATGTTGGGCCCTCTAGGACTTCATATCCCACTGCAGAGCCCACATATGCCACCTGGCATGCTTGACCAGCAGAATGCAGGAGGCCATGAACCCCAGTAGCCTCAGAGTCGTCATCAATGAAATCCAGGACCAAGGCTAAAAGATTGAGCCTGAATGTCCTGGAGTCTCTTTTCCTGGGGAAAGGCATGAAACCTAACTGTGCCTAGAATAGCTCTGATAAAAGGAAGCCTCTGATAGGGAGTCAGGTGTGACATTGGCATGTTGCTAGTGAACCCCAAAGATTGCAGAAGGGTTGCGGTAATCTGGAGATGGCTGATGACTGCCTGGGGCAAACCTGTCTTCAACATTCAGTCACAGAGGTAAAAGAAGACCTCCAAAAGTGAGCTGCTGCCACTGCTATTACTTTTGTGGACACCCGAGGGTCACTGTTGTGACCAAAGGAAGGCACCACAAACAGAAATGCTCCTGTGCTACAACAAGCCAAGGGTAGCACCAATTGGCTGGCAGGACAGGTATATGGAAATAGGTGTCCTACAGGTCCAAAACCACCACCCAGTCTCCAGGGGTGGAGGGCAGACAAAACATAGGCTAAAATGTGCTTTTTGAATTTCACCTTGTGGAGAAAGGAGTTGAGATGTTGCAGGACTAAAACTGTCTGCAGGGCTCCATCTTTCTTGGGCAGAAGCAGAGGGAAAAACAACCACAGCCTACTTCTGGAACAGGTGCCCTCTCTATAGACCCTTTAGCATCAACTCGGCTTTACAAAAAACGATCGGGACACTTTGTCTGGGGTCGATTAAAATTGGCACCTGCATCGCAGTGCCTGGGGCCAGTGAAGGTTGTAACTGGAGCTGGAGACAAAACAGACCTGGATTGCCCACCTGACACCAAGCGCAAATCGGCCAGCGGTAATCCTGATGGGAGGCCTCTCAGTTCCTTAGCGCACGATGGCGCACCAACAGCATTGTGCTACAAAGTCTCACAAGTTTGTATACTCAATCCTCAGGTCTGCCCTGGCACAGATGACTCCCTGCTCGCCCTATCCAAAGACAGCCGTAATACACATATGCTAGACACATATGAACCATTTTGTCCCCTTTCTTTTGAAGTCCTGCTTTGTACATTTTATGCTATATTTTTGCGTTGGCAGTCTCTTTCTAGATTTGGAAGCACTTCTTCCACGTGTCATATATGACACTCTTATCCAGCCCACCCTGGTTTTTCAGCAAGAAGCACTTTGCATTATGGGACATGTAGTTTGCTTCACCTATTATATGTATGTCTTACCAAGAGCCAGCATTCAAAGAGCTACTGGCTTAAAACCTGTCCTGAGAGTCACACATAGGATTGAGCCACTTGGAACTTTGTTGAAGGTGACTATGAAGGCCACATTGCAATGCAGGTTCATTATCCACCCGCAGGACACATTGAGATATGATAGATGTGCTTTAAAAGGACAGCCGCAGTTCCCAATGTCTGGTGAGTAGGTAACCCAGTCTTTGCGTTGTTCCTGCAGCCTAGTATTTGTAGTCATGATGAGAAAAGTAGAACTGCAAGTACCAGAATGCCTCAAAACGGACAGCAGTCACATGTTACAAAAATAGGTGCTTTTACTAAACCAGCGGGGGAGGGTGGGTGTACAATAGCACAGAGGACTGTAATCTGCTCACACAATGCTTCCACATCACCAATGGTATAATGTAGGCTTCTGCCTTCCCTTTGATTCGGCCCCACCTTTAAGAGGTCACCCCCCATTTAGCCTAAATGTGAGATGGTGTAATCTGAGGGGGTCCCTGATCGCAGTTTACAGGGCACCCCATCGTTTTGCATCAATCTCTGGCTGTCACAGTCCATCCATCACAGTTTACTCTTTGCGTAGGGTTGCCTCCCTCCCATGCCAGTTGCAAAGCATCATTGTCTCTTCTTGCGATCTGCAAAGGGGTTTGAGCCTCCACGGCATGGGCGTCCGCAGAAATGTTCCCAGGGGGTAGGCAAAATGTTAACGTCATCACCATCCTCCGACATGATGTGTGCCAGGTGGGGCACAAGAAACACTGGGGCGCAGGAGGAGCCATGGGGGGCAGGAAGCAGGCCGCATATGATCTCATACGCCATAGGGTTGTTGTGCCACAGCCATCTTTCTTTTGTGGCACCCCAAAATCCATACCCGCCCTGGTCCCTAAAATTACTCCCTAGCACCCCAAAACCCATACCCACCCTGAACTCTAATATTAACCCTGCCCCCCCAAAACTCATACCCGCCCTGAACCCTAAAATTATGCCCCAGGCACCCCAAGACCCATACCCACCCTGAATCCTAAAATTACCCCCTAGCACCCCAAAACCCACACCCACCCTAAACCCAAAAAGTACCCCTGCCCCCCAAAACTCATACCCGCCCTGAACCCTAAAATTACCCCCCTGGCACCCATAACCCATACCCTCCCTGACCCCTAAATTACCCCCCTGCCCCCCCAAAACGCATAACCCATACCCGGCCTGACCCCTAAAATTGTCCCCCTGGCACCCATAACCCATACCCGCCCTGACCTCTAAAATTGTCCCCTTGGCACCCTAAAACCCATACCCGCCATGAACCCTAAATTTTTCCCCCTTGCAACCCAAAACCCATACCCACCCTGAACCCTAAAATTACCCCCCTGGTACCCCAAAACCCATACCCACCCTGAACCATAAAATTACCCCCTAGCACCCCAAAACCCATACCCACCCTGAACCCTAAAATTACCACTGCCCCCCCAAACCTCATACCTGCCCTGAACCCTAAAATTACCCCCCTGGCACCCATAACCCATACCCGCCCTGACCCCTAAAATTGTCCCCCTGGCACCCCAAAACCCATACCCGCCCTAAACCCTGAAATTATCCCCCTGGCACCCCAAAACCCATACCCGCACTGAACCCTAAAATTTCCCCCTTGCACCCCAAAACCCATACCCGCCCTGAACCCTAAAATTAAACCCCTGGTGCCCCAAAACCCATACCCACCCTGAACACTAAAATTATCCCCCTGAAACCCCAATCCCTAACCCACAATGAACATTAAAATTTCCTCCCTGACACCCTAAAATCCACACCCACCATGAACCCTAAAGTTACCCCCTGGCACCCCAAAAGCTGAACACTACATTCTGATAGTGTATCGCGCCGTCTCCCTGCTCAGGTGGATCTGCTGGTCCGGATCTGCTCGCCCTGGTCCGGTTCTGCTCGCCCTTCTCTGGAGCTGTTCTGCCTGCCCTGTCCCTCTTCCAGACCCACCGAGCCTGCCTCCGTGCACACTGCCTGGACCTATTCTGTCTGGCCTGGTTTGTGGAAATGTGGATTTTCCTGATCAGTTATGTCCCCTATCTTGGACCCCAACGGTTCTATATGCATGTTACAAGTACATGTATGTTCCCTCCAGTTCCAGTTTCTAAGACGCAAACATATGTGTGTCTACCGTCGACATGTTCTCTGTCAGATCCGCCATCAATGGGCTGGATATTCGATTCCTAAGTATGAAAGGCCACCGACTTTATATGGCTAAGTTACTCCATTTTTACAGTTTAGGCAAGTAGGCCCGATTCTGTCCTCAAAGCCTTTCCCTGCTCTCTGTCTCTGACAGTTTCAGCTTGAGCTCGCATCTGTATCCATGAACTTTGTCCTACTCCCTGTGCAGCTAACGGTGCCTGCCTCGGCCAGTTTTCGCCTGCCTGCCAAGAAGCTGTATTTCACCTTCGAATTATCTATTTTGCTCTTCAGCCGATGCATTCCTGTCTAGTGATTTAGGTAAACATTTCCTTTTGCTCACAAGCAAAGGACTCAGCCTTTCCGTCCTCCTGCAAGTGATTCATAGCCCTGTTGCCATGGAAAGTTTTCTGCCCCTCGCATCTCATATAGGCACTTAGACGCTTGTACACGCACACACAGTCAGTATAGAATAGATTCTGTCCGAGAGTCCTTCCTTGTGGATAACATCGTTCTCTAAACATAGGATGTTAGATATGATTTGGGATTAGGTTGACTTGACCCCCCAGACTTCTCGTCTCCACATGTAGAGCTAAATGTCAAGTCCCCTTCACCCCCTAGTTGCACGTCAATCACACGTCATGCTGCTGCGCGCGCATCTATGTCAAGTATTATCTTATAGATCCACCTATGCATGATATCATAACCAATCATGTGTCTTTTTACTCCTTGTAAACACCCATTTTCGGTTACGCAGGTACCACGTCAAGTTCCTTATCAATTATTACGCCTACTGTATTTGCTTCATTATAACGTATGTACTATAAAAGTTACTTCTTGTCAATAAAGTGTTGTACTTCACTTCCTGAACCCTCGTGGTGACGGAACCTGAAGGCCGCGACTCGAGTCGGCCATTTTGGAATAAAGCCCATTTAGAAAACCTCTTATACCACGGATTCTGCCTCTTGTTATTCTGAGCTATTTTACTTTATTTTAAGATTCCGTATGAAATTCAGTTTAGGTGAAAAGAATATTTACCACATAATGGCGCCCGAATAGGGACACTTTCTCATCTCACGCGCCGGCGGTGCGTTGCAGGCCCGGTCTCCTGCCACAGCTGGACGGACCATAAACGCGTACCAGCAGGATTTCCTGTAAGCTCCCTCCGGTCAAGCGGGGGCGACTGAGGCTGCGATCAACCCAGACGAGGCGGTGAGAAGTGCGAAGTATCCCGACCAGAGCCTAGCTGAGAGAGCAAGATCCGAGGTATACAGAGGCCCACCAGGTTTTCAAAGTCCCGATGTCCAGAGGGTCCGCTGTCCGCAGTCATCGAGTCCCGTCCATTCTCTGAGGCCTTCCGTTTCAAGGAGCTACTCGGTGAGTACCATCGCCGGGGAGGCGTGTTGACGCGCACATAGGTTGTGCCGGTCAAGACGGATTTGGGTACACAAATCCGGTCTGCACTGTTTAGCAGTGTATATGTACTGTTTAGCAGTATATCAAGTATTCCGAAGTATTCAGTTATTGTCAAGAATTCAGCGTGGTGATTAGTTAGGCAGACTGTCATCATTGTCGGTCATTGTTAAAATGTTTAATGTTTAATGTTTAAAGTGTTCAAATATTGTGGTATGAATGATTGTTCATTGTTCACTGTTCATTATTATGTTTTTTCGTATTAAGTGAATTCAAGAGTAAGTATCAGATCAGTTGTCAAGATGCCGCTCTTCTCGAAGTTAAGACAGATTACTACCAGAAAAGGGGTGCTTGAAGAAGCAGTTCCTATTCCTCCTAGGGACACTCCAGGGCATTTTATGTATCACAAGCATGGCTTAGATGCCATATTGTTTCTTGATTTATGGGTAGATTATACCAAGGGATTGCCGGAAAGTCAAAGGTGGCCCGCAGCGGGAACCTGGGATGCAGAGTGCATCATGAAAGTGGAGGAAGAGTTATGGAAAAGAAAGGTCAGACAGTCACAGAAAGACGCTGTTGAGTTATGGCGTAAAGAATCTCATAGACGCACAGAAAAAGCACGTAGACAAGAAGAGAGGAGCAAAGAAAGTTCAAAGGAAGTTCAAGAAAATCTATTAATTGAGGAAGGTATCCGAGTGAAATCAGAACAAGTAAATAGACAAAGAAATGCTCTTACGAATGGTATGTACCCCCTTCTAGCCGAAGGACTACCTAAGGCTGTTCCAGAGATGCCAAAAGACTTGCCACCCCCATTATTTCCAATTAAGGTACATCCAGAAGGGCATCCCAGAACCGCAGAAGATGTTTTTCTTTCCTCATATCTAGACGACGCAGCTCCCGAGTATGCTAACGCCACACCACATAGACCGTCTGGCGGAGGGGTTCAACGTCAGGATCAGGTATCCGTCCCCGTGCAACAGCAAGTCCCGATACAAGCTTCGGCAAGCACATCTGTTTCCGCATCTGTCCCCGCAGTCGATTCTACAGTGGTATCGACACCCATAGTTGCTGTGTCACGTTCAACGAACCCATTCACACCCGACGCCCCAGATGGGGCCACGGGAGGTGCTAGCAATACCTTTACACCACCTAGAATAAATAAACTTGTCTTTCAAGAGTCAGCGCATTCACGTACACCCAAATTCGTAAGTGAACGTACGCTTAAGGAACTCCTTGTAAATTGTAGATATGACCCGGTGGTTGGTAAAGAGGACGAAATGGTCCTGGCATCATTACGTATCAGACGAGCCGCAGAGTATTTTGCGAGGTTACCAGGAATGACTACGCATCTAGACGAAATATATCATTTTGTTCAAACAGGGCGAGATCCAGAATGTATTAACAGAGCTATGGAATTCCAGAAAGTAGAGATACAGGGGGAACTGTTACGTTTCCTCATAAACTGTGTGATCAGAAATCAAGACCGTCCGGGGGTAGACCCGAATGCAATGCTTATTCTTACAAGATGGAGCCAGAATATATCAGAAGGGAGACACGATAAGAAAAACTGTATAATAGCCATGTGCCGAAAAATCCGTAGAGAGATAGAGCGTATTCATGAAGAAAGATTGGAAACAGACGAGTTCGAGCAAGATGAAGTGTCCGAATCAGGGAATTCCGCAAGACAGTCAGAGACCATAGCCTATGTAGGCAGAGGAAGATCCTGTGATAATACTAGATGTTTTTCTGATCCCATACACTCTGTATGCCCAAATAACAGCAGAACGTACCCGACGCCTGTAATAAATCTGAAGTCTCCTGAACATTTGTTTCAAGCCGCGGATAAAATACTACGAGAACGAAGGGGTTACCACCTCCTCGATTCCATGGATGAGCAAGAATTAGCCAGATCAGCCGTTCACTGGATTGACAGTCCTGAAAAATACGGTGATGAGACCGTAGCGCACACGTTTTTTAATCTCAGTGCAGATGAACAACGTTTAGCTGGAATCTATATGATTCAGCAACTCCTTATATTATATAAGAGCCAACATGCTGACCCTGGTCCTTTACCTGATATATTAACGGAACTACTCACGAACAGATGGAGAGGTTCTAGTAACAAGTTAATTAAAGAGATATTGGTGTCACGTAAACAGTATGTCCTTTTTGTAAGTCCGGATTCTCTCTCGCTGCCCCGCAGAGAAAGAACGCCGTACTATATGGATAGACAAAATCCCTTACGAGAAGTGCACCCAATAAAAGGCGAAGACAATCAGTTTCACCGTGTATTTGTATACACACCCATATCAAAAATTGAATTGTTAGAAATGAAGAAAGTAGTACCAAGTCATGACAAAGACCCAGCGGGTTTCCACCGAGAAATTAAGGACATGTTACTGATGGGAGAGTATACCTATCCTGATATTATGACGATATTAAAGGTGCTCTTACCTGCTGGCATTTATGAAAAACTGAAAGAAAAAGAGTGGGAAGTGGGCGACCAAAAGATAGATTGGACAGCATTAGAAACGGAGGAAAAGGCCCGAACTGCAGGTTCAGGACTCGGGGATAAAGTCAAAGCATTACCAGGTTTACTAGTACAAGTACTGCCACGTTTATTAACTACGAAAAAGGAAGATTGGGGTGCAATCACGGCCTGTAAACAAAAGCATGATGAAGACACAAGTGATTATTATGCCCGATTTGAAAAATGTTTTGGAATAAATAGTGGGATAAAAACAAGTAGTGAATCGTATCCCCACTTATTTGTGACAAAATTAGTAGAAAATGCATTACCTCCAGTAAAGAATAGAATATTGAAATTCGAGAGTACCTGGCAAAGTAACACTCCGTCACAAATGCTACAAATGTTACAGTATCATCACAATAGAATTAGAGATGAACAAGAACACGAACAAAGACGTATGAAAGATACAAAAATGAAAATGCTAGTGTCTCAGACAGTACCGGCTGAAGGACATAAAAAGGGTATGACACAGTCCGATTCAGCAGGACCGGTAAAAGGAACATGCAATTATTGCAAAAAGCCAGGTCATTACGTACATGATTGTCCAGTTTTAAAACATAATATCGCCATAGGTAAAACACAAGAAAGATCGCGGCCACTCAGACAAGATCAGAATGAACAAGGAGCTATGCCGCATCCCCAGGCCATGCCAGCCGCACAACAGTCAATACAGTTTGTGCCAGCTGCACCACCGTTGCCTGCTACTGCCACACAAACCACAACACGACAAATGTATCAGACTGCACAGTATGAATATCCTGAGTATCAGCGTTACGCATGAACAAGCCTAGAGAGGGAAGTTGACTTACCGCTTATCGAGATTCCTGTAGATCAAGAAGGACCTTATGTACATAGTGAATTATTAGGTCAAGATAGAAAATTCTTACTCGATACAGGGGCAAGTCGAACCACTATAAAACGTAGTGAAGTTCCAGGGGCACCCCTCTCAGGCTCACAAAATGTTTCCCTTGGTTTTTCAGGAAAACCTATTGTTAATGAAGTATCACAGCCTCTCCCACTTACGATAGGACCTTTGACACGAACTACAGATTTATTGCTTACTAAATCATGCCCAGAAAATCTGTTAGGAATTAAAACTCTGAAAGCACTAGGAGCGATAATATGTTGTTCTCCGGAAGGAGTAAGGTTGTTTTTACGTGATTTTAAAGGTCACTATGTGTCTAGAGACATGGATCCCCGACTACAGACTTTACCAGTACATCTATGGGCACAAGGCCCTACGGATGTCGGCTGCATGAACATTACACCATACCGAGTCACATTGAAAGCAGGAGTGGTACTGCCACGAATGCGACAATACAAGTTACCGCATGATGCTGTAGTGGCTTTGTTGAAAATCATTGATGAGCTAATTGCCCAGGGAGTAGTTGTAGAAACAGACTCCAATGTATGTAATTCACCGATAATTCCGATTCTTAAACGAACTGATCCTACTGCCCCACCAGTATACCGATTGGTTATTGATTTGCGTGAACTAAACAAGTGCATTGTACCACAATTTCCTGTGGTCCCTGATATATCATCATTATTGACAGCAATTGATTCCGAAGCAACATTCTTTACTGTAATTGATCTCAAGAATGCCTTTTTCAGCGTCCCAATAGATCCGGAAAGCCAATACTTGTTCGGATTCAGTTTAAATGGGCGCAGCTTTAAATTCTCACGCGCTCCCCAAGGATTCACAGAAAGCCCCAGCATCTACAGCCAAGCACTGAAACGAGAACTTGACAGTATCCACATGCCAGTCAATACTGCACTGCTTCAATATGTCGATGATCTGCTGATCACCGCGAGAAGCGAACCTGAATGTGAAAAGGCTTCTCTGACAGTTTTACATTTTCTAGCCGACAAGGGGCACAAGGTGTCTCCTTCTAAGCTGCAATTCTGTGTCCAGCGAGTTATTTATCTTGGTCACTCGCTGTCCAAGGAGGGAAGGCAGCTTACACCAGATCGCATCCAGTTAATTGCTAACATGTCAATACCCCAGACACAAAAGGAGGTGCGGGCTTTTATAGGCCTCACTTCATATTGTAGGCAGTGGATCCCTCAGTACGCATTTCTAGCAAAACCACTCATTCAGTTAACCACACAGGAGGCAGCCACATCGACTGTTCTCCCTTGGACTCAGGAACATACACAAGCTTTTGAAAGCCTAAAGGAAGCCTTATGTCAAGCACCTGTTTTAGCAACACCATGTTATAGCAAACATTTTACACTCTTTGTTACAGAACGTGAAGGTACGGCCTTGTCAGTACTCACTCAGGATCAAGCAGGATCACGCAAGCCATGTGCTTATTTTTCCAGTACATTAGATTCCGTAGCTCAGGCTTTGCCTGCATGCCTGAAATCAGTGGCAGCGACAGCCTTAGCAATCAGACAAAGCGATGCCATAGTGTTAGGACATCCATTGACAGTACAAGTACCGCATGCAGTAGAGGTTCTTGTGAACCGAACACAAACACAACACTTGACCATAGCAAGGATTACCGGTTATGAACTAACATTGTTTCAGCCACACATAGAGATCCGACGGTGTAATACATTGAATCCTGCTACACTATTACCTGTAATTGGAACAGACCCACTAGCTCATGATTGTGTTGAAATCATTGAAATAAAGACAAAACCTAGACAAGACTTGACAGACGTTCCATTGTTAGATCCAGACCTGACGCTGTATGTAGACGGATCGTGCATGAGAACAAGTACAGGAGATTTAGTGGCCGCGTATGCAGTCACAACAGACACTGAAGTTATTGAGACAAATTGTATAGACACTTTGTCAGCCCAAGCAGCAGAACTTATTGCTCTAACACAAGCCTGTATTCAAGCCACAAATAAGAAAGTTAATGTATATACTGACTCACGTTATGCATTCGGAGTTGTACACGACTTCGGCGTGCTGTGGCGAGAGAGAGGTTATTTAACCTCCCACGGTGCCCACATTCAGCACGGACCCCTCATTCATGCCTTGTTAGACGCAATACATCTGCCCACTGCTATATCGATTATGAAATGTAAAGCACACACGAAGGTTACTGATATCATTTCTCAAGGCAATGATTTAGCTGACAGAACAGCTAAACAGACTGCTCAGAACCGCACATTAGACATGACAAAGCCAATAGTTCAGACACCAACACAGTGTATGACAATTAAGGATCCCGCACTTGACGTAATTGACATACAGACACATGCTACTGCAGAAGAATTAAAGAAATGGACTGAACTAGGAGGGATCCAGACAGATCAGGGATGGATGACGAAGGAGAAATCTGTATGGTTTCTTCCTGACTCTATGGTCCAAGCCATTATAGCTACAATTCACAGCCCGGCGCATTTAGGAGAAAAAGCTATGTTAGATAGCATTCAACACATTTGGTTCAATAAACATTTACGAGCAGCAGCTAAACAAAAGGTCCGTACCTGTATGATATGTTGTCAGTTCAACCCAGGAAAAAGTGTTCCCGTAGAACAGGGTGGATTCCAGACTCCTGATCATCCTTTTGAAGTGCTCCAAATGGATTATATCCAGATGGAACGATGTCGAGGATTCAAATATGTTCTTGTAGTTGTCTGCGCTCTCTCCCGATGGACTGAGGCGTACCCAGTATCAGATTACACGGCCCCGACTACTGCCAAACAGTTAGTTCGAGAATTCTTCCCACGGTACGGGCTACCACGTGTTGTATATTCAGATAACGGCCAGCCTTTCTCATCCGAATTAATGAAACATGTCTCACTTTTGTTGGGATATCAGTGGAAATTCCACTGTGTCCGACACCCCGAGGCAGCAGGTCTCGTGGAACGACATAATCAAATTTTGAAAATCAGATTGTCTAAAATATGTAAGGAGAAAGGTGTTGACTGGATAGTAGCCTTACCAGTTGCACTATTTTACATAAGAATGGTAGCACACTCTCGAACAGGGCTATCCCCGTATGAGGTGATCTTCGGAAGGCCACCAAATATGTGGGGGACGCCTATACCACGTAAAATAACTGATGTTAATTGTAATATGCTGACAGATTACTTGGCTTCCTTGATGTCTGCACTACAATCTTGTCGTTCACAGGTAGCTGCAGCTTTTCCTGACAACACTGAGGTGAAACCCCATGACGTCGCTCCGGGGGATCTAGTGTTTGTGAGGAATTTCGATCGGAAAACCCAATTGGAGCCCAGGTGGAAAACACCGAAGCTAGTCCTGC
Source organism: Triturus cristatus (assembly GCF_964204655.1). Taxonomy (NCBI): domain Eukaryota; kingdom Metazoa; phylum Chordata; class Amphibia; order Caudata; family Salamandridae; genus Triturus; species Triturus cristatus. Next base: position 1,471,860,091 of record NC_140591.1, on the reverse strand, counting down.
TGACCACAAGAACAGCCGTGAAAGTGGAGGGCCGCAAAGGATGGATACATTCCAGCCACGTTAAGAAATTTCATGGACTATCCTCGGATATAGACACTGTGCCCTGCACTCCCTCACAGACTGATTCAAAACTTCCCTTTGTTGAAAGGAATGACTCTCAGTGCTATAAATTAAAACTTAGGCCCAAACAGTCGAGCAATTTGATTGTTTAAGTCCTCTCCAAGGTGAAGCGGTTGAATTGTCTCTGACATGTATCCCTTGGACCTGAGTAGAGAAAATACCAGAGAAATGTTGAAACGACAGGCGTATTGTAAATCACTGCGTAGCTACTGTGTGAGGACATTATTAATTCTGTTTTTATTGAGTGTTTTAATAATTATTACGAGTGTGATTTTGCATATATATCATCCTATTTCTAGACATGTTTATAATGTTGCTGCTGAACATTCTTTTAGTGACCTACCGCCACATGAATTATCTTATAGACTTGCGCTGCGCAATAACACTTTCATTAGTATGTTACATCATTCCCATCAGACTAGTAATGCTACCAATTGTTGGGTGTGTGGCCGACTCCCTCCCTATCAGAATAACCAAGGAGTTCTGCCTTTCTTTCCACATCCGTTCACACACAATGGCTCCTGTGGAGCATGGTTTAGTTTACTAAATTCCATAGACCCCGACACAGCAGTTTATCAACAACATTGGATATGGGGAAATTTGAATCTAGTTTTATTCAAAGTCTGTCACCCTAATAAGGAGGGTCACCCCAGTAGAACAGGAACTGATTTAGAAAACGAAGTGTATAAATTAGGTAATTTTACGCCTAATCTTATGATTCTGAATGTCAAATCCGAAGTTGAACTAATTCTGCCCACTATGTCAGTATTTCCAGTTAAGGGTGAATTATGTGTAAGAAAAGTTGGTTCCATACATATGGGCCATAGCCAATGCGTTACTACAATAGAATATAGGGATCAAGGTAAATCTTCATTTAGAGCTTCTCGCCATTCTTACTTTATATGTGGTCAGACGGCATATATGCGTCTGCCTCTAGATTGGGATGGTACCTGTTACATAGCATTCCTTTTACCACCTGTTTTCCTAGCCCCCCCTGATTATTATCGAAATGTTCATTTAGTACACAAAAGAGAGCGAAGAGATCTCCCAGTTGTCGATTATACTGAGACAGCATGGGACAAGTATGTAGATTTCAATAAAGGTATCTTTCCCTATATAGGTACAATATCAAATAGTAAGCTGATACGCAGACTAACCAAGACTCTTGAAGCTGTAGTAAACGAGACTATAGCCGCCCTAGGCAATCTGACAGAGGAACAATCAGTGATGAGAATTGTTGTTCTCCAGAATCGTCTCGTCCTTGACGTCATCCTGGCCGATAGGGGCGGAGCTTGCAGGGTCATCGGATCCAGCTGCTGCATATTCATACCAGAAAATTCGCCATCTGTATATAAAGCTATAACACGCCTTCATAAGATTGTAAGCCAGATACACGAGAATCCAGGCACTTGGACGTGGTCCGGGTGGTTTTGGAGTGTGATATCAGCCTGGGGATGGAGAGTTCTATCCTTCCTAGGTATTGGCCTTCTTATGCTCTTCAGTTGTTGTTTATGCCTACAATGTGGACCAGCGATTTGTGGTCTGTGTGCCACATCATGCATTCCATATCAAAGTTCTCGTTCAAAATGCCGGAAAAAGAAGGAAGAAGAAATGATGCTCCATGAGCAAATCGATGGAATAATGAAGATTGATATCTCTTGAAGGGCAAGTAGGGGACAAGGAGGGAATGTGGAAATGTGGATTTTCCTGATCAGTTATGTCCCCTATCTTGGACCCCAACGGTTCTATATGCATGTTACAAGTACATGTATGTTCCCTCCAGTTCCAGTTTCTAAGACGCAAACATATGTGTGTCTACCGTCGACATGTTCTCTGTCAGATCCGCCATCAATGGGCTGGATATTCGATTCCTAAGTATGAAAGGCCACCGACTTTATATGGCTAAGTTACTCCATTTTTACAGTTTAGGCAAGTAGGCCCGATTCTGTCCTCAAAGCCTTTCCCTGCTCTCTGTCTCTGACAGTTTCAGCTTGAGCTCGCATCTGTATCCATGAACTTTGTCCTACTCCCTGTGCAGCTAACGGTGCCTGCCTCGGCCAGTTTTCGCCTGCCTGCCAAGAAGCTGTATTTCACCTTCGAATTATCTATTTTGCTCTTCAGCCGATGCATTCCTGTCTAGTGATTTAGGTAAACATTTCCTTTTGCTCACAAGCAAAGGACTCAGCCTTTCCGTCCTCCTGCAAGTGATTCATAGCCCTGTTGCCATGGAAAGTTTTCTGCCCCTCGCATCTCATATAGGCACTTAGACGCTTGTACACGCACACACAGTCAGTATAGAATAGATTCTGTCCGAGAGTCCTTCCTTGTGGATAACATCGTTCTCTAAACATAGGATGTTAGATATGATTTGGGATTAGGTTGACTTGACCCCCCAGACTTCTCGTCTCCACATGTAGAGCTAAATGTCAAGTCCCCTTCACCCCCTAGTTGCACGTCAATCACACGTCATGCTGCTGCGCGCGCATCTATGTCAAGTATTATCTTATAGATCCACCTATGCATGATATCATAACCAATCATGTGTCTTTTTACTCCTTGTAAACACCCATTTTCGGTTACGCAGGTACCACGTCAAGTTCCTTATCAATTATTACGCCTACTGTATTTGCTTCATTATAACGTATGTACTATAAAAGTTACTTCTTGTCAATAAAGTGTTGTACTTCACTTCCTGAACCCTCGTGGTGACGGAACCTGAAGGCCGCGACTCGAGTCGGCCATTTTGGAATAAAGCCCATTTAGAAAACCTCTTATACCACGGATTCTGCCTCTTGTTATTCTGAGCTATTTTACTTTATTTTAAGATTCCGTATGAAATTCAGTTTAGGTGAAAAGAATATTTACCACAGGTTCTTTCTCCTTTGGACCCGCTGTCTTCACTGGCGGAGTTAGGACACAGCTCTCACTTCTCTGAAGCTGCTGTCCCTCACCCAGACCCCCCCACTCCCCTTCCACTTGCTCTCTCATCTTCCTTCCTCCCTACTTCTCGGTCTCTATTTCCCCACTGCTTCTCACTCTCTTTCTCTCCCCCCTCTTCGTTCACTCTCACCCCCCACCGTATCCGTCTCCCCGACCCCACCAAGTCTTCCTCTGTCCCCCCCTCTCTCTTCCTTCTCCTCATGTCGGTGATAGGGAGCCCGGGGCCCTCTCTGAAAATGCGAGCTGGAGGTGACCTTAAGTGTGAAAGCACCAAGGTGTGAACCGGGAGAAGAGGCGGGGGAGGGGGTGGACGGCAGGTAGAGGGTCAAAGGGGCTAGTCCATTGGTGTCCACCTTAAGTCCACAAGGGCCAGATTCATGTCAGATTTTCAGTATAAACAGTGACCAAGTCAATGTGTTCCATTTAGACACCCATGCGCTAGGGATTCCTCCTGCATATATATTTAAACTATAACATAAATTGGACATTCACTAATTTCTCTTTCAAGATGTTAAGACGATGCATTATTAATTCACTACTTTGATGTACAACCAGATTGACCATCAACACGCCTTAATGAATAAACAAATATAGGACTTCAGAAACCCGATAACCTTCTACATTAAAAATATCCTGGAGGGCGGCATGCCCTGGGTATTTTTTAGGAACCGCTCCATAGTGCGGGTACTGATGTCACAGACAGGATGCAAATAGACTGCCAGATCTATAAACTCTATAAAGAGCTTCTTTTATTGGCCTCGATAGATATATCTTCGTATCCTAATTTTATGCCTATTTGATGATGGTCTTCTCCACTTTTCTATGATTCTTTTCTATGGTTCTCCTCCTGACCTCTAAACCAATACATTGCATTTCACTACTAAATTACATGGAACACTATATCCAACCCTTCTATTGCTGTTGCATCATGCTATGGCCCCATCATTTCTTTGGCTTTGCCTAACTTATCTTGATTGTTACTGCTCTTCTCAGTCTATTAACTAAATTACTAGGGCTAGTACTATGTTGCTTAATTGTGGTTTTTGATTGTTACCTGCACTCTTACTTTTAACTTGTTGCTTCTTGTTTGTCATTTTTACTTTTCCCTTGTTTGTAATGTGCTCTAACGAGTCTCCTTTGTGGGACTAAATAACAATATTTCAATTAAATGTGCATAAAATAAAATCAAAACATTTGGGAAATTCTCAAAGGATACTTAAACTTACAATAAGTATTGTTTTCCGGATTTTCTACGACATACAAGGCAAATATTTATCATTGGCGGTGACACGACACGTGAAGCAAAATTAGTGAACTATTTCAAACATCCAGGTTGCAGTGATGTCTTGGCTGGAGGCACAAAAAAGTGTACAACCTGAAAACAAGGTGGACGACTCTAAGCACAGCATTCTGTTGCAACACGCGACGAGTGAGTCAAACAACACAGTGTGTTTTTTGTTGCTAAAGAGACAGAATTTAAGGTGTGGTCCAATTGCAGACCTAATAGTGACTGGGGATGAGTGTCTGAAAAGTTTCAGTGCCCCGTCTATCATCTTATTATGTTTCCAAATGAAAGATAAGTTCAAGCTTTTTTAAAGTTTCTTACAATGTCTTCAAGTTTTCCCAATGAATTGTGGAGGAAACTAAAATCCTGCAAAATAGAAGTTGGTAAACAAATAAACATTTTTAATTAAGATTAATATTGACTGTCTCTTTATATTGTATGAGGACAGTCAATTCCTGGATGTCTAGGAACTGCCTGAGATCAAATTCAGAATAGACAGAGGTTCTGATTTTTAGTCCCCAGCCATCCTTTTGGTCCATGGCCTGGTGGCCCTCCCAGCTGGGTTCACTTCCCACCCCTGTAAGAGTGTCTGATCAATAAACTGTCCTACCATGACAAGGTCAATGCTGTCCATTCTACCGCCTATTAGACTCTGAGAATGATCAAGGAGATCCTTCCGTTCGTTTGTTTCAATCTTCTGAAAACTTTTGTTACCTCCCTAGTGCGAACGAAGACTGACTACAGCAAAGGGCTGTACTCGAATGCCCATCAGCATGTCCTCTACAAACTCCAGACCGTGCAGAATGCAGCCACTAGATTGCTTCAGAAAATTCCCAAATATCATTCATTGTCAAGCTTCATCAAGATACTTCACTGACTGCCAGTTAAGCAAAGGATACTTTTCAGATTTCTCTGTACTGTTTATACGGCTCTGCCTGATCAAGGTGCGATCGTCTTTAAAAAACATCTTACTTGGAATGTTCTTGTCAGACCTTTACGCTCACCTGGGGTGGAACAGGTTTCCTATTTAACGTGGCAAAAGCCTAGGACGCCGTTCCATCTTCAATTCGATCGCTACCCATTTTTCTGCTTTTCAGGAAGTCTCTGAAAACATGACTCTTCTCTTCCTAATAGATGTTCCTGTTAAGCATCACTCTGGTTGTGACTTGCTAGCACCAAGACGCCCACAGGCATTCGAGCGCTTTACAAAAATATATAACATAGCATGGTAGCCTCCAGACACTGATCAGTGGACAGAACATTCACAGGAGAAGCAGATTGTTTTTTATCAAATTGACAAAACATCCATTATGGTGCAAGAGAGATAATAAGAGCAAACAAGGAAACAGAGCATTTTTATAGCTGATAAGAGCTCTTGCAAATTTTAACTGCAAACAACGCAATTTCTGTCTGCTGCTCAACACACACACGCTCCACACAGGGTCGGCTTTAGTGCTGGTGGTGCCAAATTTGTTTTCTCCCGTCCCTCTCATGATCTCCTCCTTGTCTTCCCTCACTGTCACTGGTCAGAATTGCCCCTTATCTCTCCATAGCCCCTCTCTCACATACATTGCATTTATTTTAAAGTGCTGGTAAAGGTTGACTTAAATAATCCACTCAGCTATCAACATAAAATACAGATCTGTTCTTTGCAGCAGGCATATTAACCCTCTACGCTACTTTATGGAAAGTCGAAACTGCCACTAGACACAACTCTGATCTATTTGTAGCAGGAACATTAATCACAAGAGTTATCTTGACATTTTTATTGCTGTCTGAGAGCTGTATGCACAAGGAACTCTGCAGCAGGTGCTTTTAAGGTAAGTTATTGTGAAATACAGCACCCACCCCTGAGGTCAGTGCTGCCCTCCCCAGGTCAGCGTGCAGTGCAGCCGAACCGGTCGCACTGCCCTAAAGCCGGCCCTGGCTCCACAGTCACCAATGGAGCTAATTTGACACATGTAGGTTCTGCTCAGATCTGTGTAACCCAAAACTGATATAACTTAAACATTTTTAAGAGGGTGATTAAAAGTTTGTTTTTAAAGCATTCTTACAATGCCAAGTCCAAGTGTCGTCACTCTCCCTCTAGACACCCACACTTTGGGTATACTAACAGTCCTTGTTTAACGACTTCATTTGATACAATGCAACTGTTGGCAGCATTTTCAAAATCATAATAACATTTTGCAGAAAAAAGCTGCACCAGTCTGAAGATCCCCAATCAGGGCAAAACTGGTCCTGGGTTGCTTGTGTTTAAGTTCAGGGAGAACCTGTGTTGGCAATTCGGGCTAAACTGTTCTGATTGGAGCAGGTGAAAGACTAATTTGCATATAGCTGGGTCCAAACTGAGGTGGCATGAAGTGCAAAATAATGATGGACTGGGATGTGGCCAGAGTAATTACTGGAGACTGAGATTAATTCAAGTATTTCACCCATCACTTCTAGGTCTCGCGTGGCGTTGCAGCATGAAGCGCTGCTCGCCTCGGCGAAATTTATGGTCAACGAGCATTTTCAGAAAAGGGCTTTAAGCCTCAGCCCTCATTTCCATTGGCTGGTGTCACCGTTCATGCTAAACGGTGGCCTGCCATTGGAAATTAGGGTTTTTGGTGGGCGCCCTTTCACATCCGAGCCGGACTGGGTCGCCTGCTTTGCTGCGGTCGCAAAGCACTTTCTTATCTTTATGGGGCCATGTGTTTCTAATTAGAAACACATGGCCCCATAAAGAAAAGAGATCGATGCTTGTTTCACAATGGCGACAGCTTGATCTCAAATGTTAGTAGTTAAAATACAGTGATAGATGTTCAAACACTGTAAACGTATGGGCATATGAGGAAACAAATATTGAAATAAAATATCGGATTAATTAATGTCGCTGGTCAGTGCGAGTGAAATGTTTTCCTTGTTTAAACACTCTTAGGGGACGATATTAATACACAGTCCGAGACTACCAGGGAGGAGGATGACGTCAGGCTCCCATGGTGCCTTGAAATAAAATATCGGATTTAATTAACATCGCGGGTCAGTGCGAACGAAATGTTTTCCTTGTTTCTACCGTGGGAACTGTAAATTTCTTTAGTTTTTTTTTTTACCCAAAATGCAGCTGTGTGGAGATTGAACCCCTCTAAGAGGGAGCTCTGTTATGCCCTATTTTACACAGCTCATCTGGGGAACATCTGGTACTGGAGATCAGAGGGGATAGCCCAACAGGACAACCGGCAGTTAATCCATTGTTGCATCCTGTAGGTGTACATGCACATTCATCCTCTCGAAAGTACCTCTCCTCTCTTTTACAGGAAATGTGCACATCCACCCCTGCCCTCTTTTGTATCTTTATTGCTATTATACAGTCAACGCTTGCCGTAAAGTTCTGTTATAGTGTAATGCAAACATGATTGCCATGGGGGCACTGCATTTATTTTACACTGTTGTTGACATTGTTGTACGTTTTTATTTTTCTTGAGTGGTTAGACGGGAACGTACAGTACTGTTCAGACACACTTTGGTTTGTTTTTGTTTGCCTTTATTAGATGAAATGTAGCTATAGTCGAGATATAATGGGTCCCTCGCACATTCATGCACTGCTGCCTTTGTCCTTGCTGGACTTAGAATGACAACGTCCCTACCTTCAGTGCTCGTAGTTCCTCATTTGACTTTCCTTCCTTCACACTACTTCTCTCCATCTCGCATCTCATTTCTCCCTTTCAACCTCGACAATTAGTCCCCATTCCGGTCTGCCTCCCACGTTTACATTTTTCTTTTCATCGTTTCCCAACTTCTCCGTCATCCTATTTCTTTCTGACTACATCTAAGCTCTATGCTCCCCTGTCACACGGGCACCCTTGGAGTTTTTTTTTTAAATATAGCGTGAACTTGACCCGAAGGTATCAGAGCGCTTTACGTGAGCACCAGTTGCGTTACAGACAGACACATCCATTTGTTTTAGGCACGGGGGATTAAATAATTTGCCCAAAATCACAGGATGTTGAGCGCCCCTGCCGAGACTCAAACCCAGTTCCCCAGCTTCGAGGTCCACCGCTCTAGCTGTTAGGCCACATCTTCTCCACCCTTTAATCTAGCTGTCCTCTATATTATCATACTTCCATTCTATTTCACATCTATATCTTAAATTCTCTTTCTTATCACCATCTCTTATTTCTCCAGTTTTTCTTTTCCCCATCCCCTGTTGCCTTGTCTTATTTTCTCGCTCACATCTCCTCTCCCCATCTTTCATTTTCTTCTGCTTTCTACGTTTTACCCTTTCCTTTTCATTCTTCCCATTCCTCTGTCTTTTTCATTTCTCACTCTTGCTCTCCTTTGTCCTTCAGTCATCCTCCTCCTATCACTCAACTACATAGCTCAGTTTCTCTCTGCCCTCCTGAATAAAGTCCTTCATCTCTTTCTCCATACCCCACCCCTCTCTTTTTCTTTCTTCTTCATATATCCTTCTTCTATGTCTGCATTTCCATGGTTTTTTCGTTGCTTCAGCTCTTCCTGCCTTTTTTCCTTTTCTCTACTGCACAATCTGTCCTTCTAATTCCTATTGCTTTCTTTATGCTTCCTCTTTGTACCACTTCGATACACCTTTTTATTTTTTTTTACCTTATTTCACCTTTCTTCTCTATCTCATTCCTAGCACTCAGTATCTTCTTTTCACCTCTTGGCCGCTATCCTTTCTCCTGTATTGCCTATACTGCCTTTTCTTGCCTGCTTTCTCCCACTTGCTTTTCCCCCACCAGACCCATTTTCATGCTTTCAATCTCTCTTCTTACTGCAACGGTGCACCATTTTGCAATGTCCCTTCTCTCCACCCCATGTTGGCCCTATCTTTCTAACCCCCTCCGAAAGAGAATAATCTCATTCAAAAAGAGAAACATTTTTTAAGAGAAGAATTGCCCAAAAACAAGACGTGTTATGAGAATTGGAAGAGGCCCAGATGTTACATTAGAAAATGACTTTTTGATGAATGGTGAATGCATGAACATATTCTCAGCAGGAGAAGACGAAAACAGAAACAATTTAAGTAGATCTGAGACAGAAACAGGGGAACATTACTGAATAACAAAGTGTTAAATGGTGGAGACAAAGAAAGGCCTTTCAGTGAACAGGAGGTGGGTAAACTAGCAGACTAGATAGGCGAGGCATGCAGTAATGGATTATGGCTTTAAAAGCCCCGCCCATTCTCCCCCCATATTTGTCATTGGCTGGTGTCATTGTTCTTCGTTAACGCTGGCGTGCGAGTCGTTATTAGGCTTGTTAGTCCCTCTTTGGTACCGCCTTGTCTTCATTTGTAACCACCCATGGCGGCTGGCCCTTTTACGTCTATTGCAACATGGTATGTCTTATTTAGTCTGTAAGCAATCTTTTCTGTAATGGGTTTCTCCTATTGCCGGCCTGATATGCTTTCTCGCCATGCCCGCTTTCACTCTCAAGCCGCCCCGGACAATGGCAGCCGCTTCTTTGAAGTGAAATATGTCTCGCATTTACAAGAGTTTGAGCTATTGCCATTGTAAATGACAATAGCTTAAACTCTCTTAAATTTGAGACCTATTGCATTGCAAATGCTTGTTTGTATACTGTGATTGCCAAATGACAAGCAAGAAAAAAGAGAGCAATAACAATATTGTGAACTTTCTGTAGACAACATTAACAAAACTACACTAATTTTCACAAGAAAGGGATTCTCTTCATGCTCTACATGGTTTATTCTCCTACCAATGAAGCATATAAACAAATAAACAGTCCATTTGATCAAGATCACTAGAAACGGTGCAGAGGTTCACAGCGCGTGGGACAAGTTTGCCCGAAGCAGCCTCAGGACCTTGCTGTGGCCCTAAAGCGTCTAAAACCTTCCAACTAACATTTGAGCTTTAGACCAGCAAGCGTCACCAGAGTCAATGTTGATCTGATTGTAACATCTTGATGCACTATGATCAATGCGTCACTTACTCGGAGAGTCATCCCCACTTTGTTGAAAATTGGTCAAATCATCCTTGTTTGGAAAAAAAACTCACTATTGCCCCATATGTCATTTCCAACTAAACCCCTGTAATCAACTTCCCCTGACTTGTGATAACTATCTAGAGATGTCTCTAGTTATCGCCTCTTCTCTATCAATAAGGAGCCCCTGCTGGTTGATTGTTAACTCAGCATCCATGCAGGCTGCTGCACTGTGCTGTGAAAACCCTTGAAAAAGAGCACAGCTTCTTGGATGAGAGAAATCCTGCCTCTCATTCTGCTTCATCTTTCAGTTGCTTCTGACAAACTGATTGCAATGCGCTGGATTGAACCCTGGGTCTCGCCCGGGTATTCATGACAGAGTCCTGAGTTGGTTCTCCTCTTTCCTAAGCAACAGATCTCAAGTGGTGAAAATGGGAGCGCACATCTCCAGCCAAGGAACAATGGTATGTGGGGTTCAAAAGGACTTCTTTTAGTGTCCATGCTATTAAAGATGTGTGGCGAGCAGCTGGTTTAGGGCCGAAAGGGATCCATCCATCAATTTGCAGGTGGCACCCAGCTCTACCTAAAGAAATTCCTCCATTAAGAAATAGCCACTATACACATCAACCTGATAAAAGTACAGACATGGATGCCTGACACCAACCTTATGCTCAACCTACAGAAAACAGAGTTCCTGTTCATAACACCAAAACACAAAGTCAAAATCAACCTAGAACCTCTCGATGACCTCGAAGAAGAAGACCTCTTCCACTCAGGATATGTGTCAATGAAATCCTTGGGTTTCACGTTGGACTCTTCTTCGTCTCTTATCTGGATTTGGCACCGGCTTCCATCTTCCACCTGAGAGCTGCAGTCTATACTTCAGCTATATCCTTCCTTGACCTCTGCAGAGCTGTTGCAGCCGGGGTGCCTCAGCCTTCAATCATTCCACTCAAGACTAGTGTACCATCTGCAGCCAGACTCATCTCTACCACAAAATTGCTTGATCGCATCGCGCCAGTCCGAAGGAACGTGCATTGGCTTCCAACCAAAGCCAGAATTAGATGTGACTCCTTGCACACAAAGCCATCGGTCATGTTTATTCCTGAATTAAGAACGCGTCTTGCCATTACTCTGCGCCCTAATCTTTTCTTCATAGTCTTTTGATGTTTGCGCTTTTTTCAGGTTATATTGTATGTTTTCATGTGTTCGGCATAAAGAGCCCTTCGTGGTCCAGGAGCGCTAAACACAACTCTTAAATAAACAAATTAATTAAATTCACTTATTAATGGAATCATGGAAATCCCTGATGCTCCTAATAGTTCAGCCTTACTGCCAGCTGTTCAGGCCATTAACAATGGTTAATGCTTTCTGCAAAAGATATTAACCGATGCTAATTGCTCACCGACAAGTCTCCAGCTGATTCAAAGGCAATGGCTCTTAATGAGGGGATCGGTCATTAACAGCACCTAATGCCTGACAGAATGTGGGCAATAACAGTATTAGTACCCCCTACCCCAAATCTCACCCAACGTAGGCACACAAACAGGCCAACTGTCCCTGTGTGCTCAAAGTCTCTGCTTTATGCACTCATCGAACATATAATGCAGGGAAACCATGGACATCATTTAGGGGTCGCCAGGGGTTGCAGCTGCGACCCATGGCTTGCACCTTGCGACCCCTGGCGCTGCCTTTGCGACCCCTGGTCTCAGAGGTGAAAAAAATCTGTGCTAGGAACAAGGAAGCAGCTAGTCCTGATGGACATCAGTTCGGGCTCTAATTTCTTTGTTTTTAGTCGATTATTTATTACACTAATAGTGAATCATATTTTATCATTCACCATTAGTGAAATAAAGAACTGATTACAATTAGCCGGAATATAACTCTGCCTGGCGACTGAGGGTGGCAATGGCTTGGACTGCTTTGTACGTGTTTGTGTATGCACGAGTTTTACAAAGCGCCGACCTACGTTCAGAGCACTAGGGCGCTGTGGAAGATGAGGTTTTACAAGGGATGGTGCAGAGCGGCGATGGTGGGCTCGCGTGGGGCTTGCAGAGGCGGGGAGGGGAGGAGGGGGGGTTACAGAGCAGCAGAAGGTAAGGGTACCCGGCAGGAGGCCGCCATGGGACAATGGTTTTGCCGGTTAAATGGGTTGAGGGGGCAGGGGTTACTCTGGAGACAGGAAACGAGTGTACTGTGGGGAAGCAGGGGGGAGTAGGTAAGTTTTAAGGTGGGAGGAGGAGGCGGAGAAAGTTAAGTCATCTGACATCCTACTGCTCCCTAAAATCTTAGCTGGTAAGAATATTCATCTCGGTGGATACCAGGCCTTTCTCAGTTCTAGGAAGCCCCGGAGCGCTGCACTACAGCGGCCATGTTATCTCTAACGCTTCCCCACCCCACAGACCTCCTGAGATCACCAGTGGAGGATGCTACAATGGAAGCCATTTGTGCCATGAGCCAAAGGGCCTATAGCGAGCATGCACTTCTCACCAGCAGCTCGTGCTGCAGTCTATGCATGCTTGGAGACTGATAATGGCGATGGAAAGATTGCTTCTCAAGATTATGATTGGTTGATAAATGGCTATTTAAATGCTTCAGTCGGGAGGTTCAAGAACTGTAGGTCACTGACCCGCAAAACATGCCTGTGGCGCGCTACTATTAATGTAAGACAGTTCAAAGTCCAGGTGCCATCTAGGGAACAACCTCGTAACTGCGAACGTTTCTTAACAACAGAAAGAGTTTTGTAACAGGCGCATGCCAACGAAACCACTTGTGGGTGGCAGCAAGTAGGGCCGGAATGGGTTCATGCCAATTGGATTCTACCCAGGTCCGGGTGCTGCTAATTTAGAATTCAGATCTTTTCTTCTGTGGCATCGTAACGTGGGGCACTCAAGATGAGTACTGCAGCTCCTAAAACACCACAAGGCCTCACTAACAAGGTGAATACCACCTGCAGCTCCTAAAACACCACAAGGCCTCACTGACAAGGTGAATACCTGCTGCAGCTCCTAAAACACCACAAGGCCTCACTGACAAGGTGAATACCTGCTGCAGCTCCTAAAACACCACAAGGCCTCACTGACAAGGTGAATACCTGCTGCAGCTCCTAAAACACCACAAGGCCTCACTGACAAGGTGAATACCTACTGCAGCTCCTAAAACACCACAAGGCCTCACTGACAAGGTGAATACCACCTGCAGCTCCTAAAACACCACAAGGCCTCACTGACAAGGTGAAAACCTACTACAGCTCCTAAAACACCACAAGGCCTCACTGACAAGGTGAATACCTACTGCAGCTCCTAAAACACCACAAGGCCTCACTGAGAAGGTGAATACCACCTGCAGCTCCAAAAACACAACAAGGCCTCACTGACAAGGTGAATACCTACTGCAGCAACTAAAACACCACAAGGCCTCACTGACAAGGTGAATACCTACCGCAGCTCCTAAAACACCACAAGGCCTCACTGACAAGGTGAATACCACCTGCAGCTCCTAAAACAATACAAGGCCTCACTGACAAGGTGAATACCTACTGTAGCTCCTAAAACACCACAAGGCCTCACTGACAAGGTGAATACCTACTGCAGCAACTAAAACACCACAAGGCCTCACTGACAAGGTGAATACCTACTGCAGCTCCTAAAACACCACAAGGCCTCACTGACAAGGTGAATACCACCTGCAGCTCCTAAAACACCACAAGGCCTCACTGACAAGGTGAATACCACCTGCAGCTCCTAAAACACCACAAGGCCTCACTGACAAGGTGAATACCACCTGCAGCTCTTAAAACACCACAAGGCCTCACTGACAAGGTGAATACCTACTGTAGCTCCTAAACCACCACAAGGCCTCACTGACAAGGTGAATACCACCTGCAGCTCCTAAAACACCACAAGGCCTCACTGACAAGGTGAATACCACCTGCAGCTCCTAAAACACCACAAGGCCTCACTGACAAGGTGAATACCTGCTGCAGCTCCTAAAACACCACAAGGCCTCACTGACAAGGTGAATACCACCTGCAGCTCCTAAAACACCACAAGGCCTCACTGACAAGGTGAATACCACCTGCAGCTCCTAAAACACCACAAGGCCTCCCTGACAAGGTGAATACTACCTGCAGCTCCTAAAACACCACAAGGCCTCACTGACAAGGTGAATACCTACTGCAGCTCCTAAAACACCACAAGGCCTCACTGACAAAGTGAATACCACCTGCAGCTCCTAAAACACCACAAGGCCTCACTGACAAGGTGAATACCACCTGCAGCTCCTAAAACACCACAAGGCCTCACTGACAAGGTGAATACCACCTGCAGCTCTTAAAACACCACAAGGCCTCACTGACAAGGTGAATACCTACTGTAGCTCCTAAAACACCACAAGGCCTCACTGACAAGGTGAATACCACCTGCAGCTCCTAAAACACCACAAGGCCTCACTGACAAGGTGAATTCCTACTGCAGCTCCTAAAACACCACAAGGCCTCACTGACAAGGTGAATACCTACTGCAGCTTCCAAAAGTACACAGAGCCTCATTGTCAGATTAAGAACTGTAGCTCCTATGAATTCACCTGGCCTCATTAAAAGGTTCAGTACTGTAGCTCCTATAAATCCACCTGGCCTCGCTGACAGGTTCAGTACTGAAGCTCCAATAAATCCACCTGGCCTCACTAACAGGTTCAGTACTGTAGCTCTTATAATTCACAAGACTTCATGGTCAGGTTCAGCACTGTAGCTCCTACAAATCCCCCTGGCCTCACTGACAGGTTCAGTACTGTAGCTCTTACAAGTACACACGGCCTCATTAACAGTTTGGGTACTGTAGCTCCTATAAATACACCTGGCCCTACTGACAGGTTCAGTACTGTAGCTCCTATAAATCCACCTGGCCTCGCTGACAGGTTCAGTACTGTAGCTCCTACAAGTACACACGGCCTCATTAACAGGTTGGGTACTGTAGCTCCTAAATACACCTGGCCTCACTGACAGGTTCAGTACTGTAGCTCCTATAAATCCACCTGGCCTCGCTGACAGGTTCAGTGCTGTAGCTCCTATAAATCCACCTGGCCTCGCTGGCAGGTTCAGTACTGTAGCTCCTATAAATCCACCTGGCCTCGCTGACAGGTTCAGTACTGTAGCTCCTATAAATCCACTTGACCTCGCTGACAGGTTCAGTACTGTAGCTCCTATAAATCCACCTGGCCTCGCTAACAGGTTCAGTACTGTAGCTCCTATAAATCCACTTGACCTCGCTGACAGGTTCAGTACTGTAGCTCCTATAAATCCACCTGGCCTCGCTGACAAGTTTAGTACTGTAGCTCCTATAAATCCACTTGACCTCGCTGACAGGTTCAGTACTGTACCTCCTATAAATCCACCTGACCTCGCTGACAGGTTCAGTACTGTAGCTCCTATAAATCCACCTGGCCTCGCTGACAGGTTCAGTACTGTAGCTTCTACAAGTACACACAGCCTCATTTACAGGTTCAGTACTATAGCTCCTATAAATCCACTTGACCTCGCTGACAGGTTCAGTACTGTAGCTCTTATAAATCCACCTGGCCTCGCTGACAGGTTCGGTACTGTAGCTCCTATAAATCCACTTGACCTCGCTGACAGGTTCGGTACTGTAGCTCCGATAAATCCACCTGGCTCATTGTCAGACTGAGGTATGTGCCTCTTAAAAATCCCCATGGCTTCATTGCCAAGCTGAGATGCATCCTTGAAGGACAAGGCAATAATTTTAAAGAGGAAGCTACATTTTCTGTATTGACCGAAAGAAAGACCGTATGACAGGTTACGAAGTGCAGAACGATACCACTCCTAATGTTACGTTATTGCTTAACACATAAACCGCCTTCTTTCCTCCATCACGACAGTTGCACCCAATGAAGGTGCTGCCAAGTCCCTCCTCCTGGCAGCTGACTCTCACTGAAGTTCCTCGTCATGCAGTCGACTCACCATCATTGTGCAACTGGTGGCCTGTGGCACAAATAATCAATACAGGGCTAATACACTCCCCAGGAAGATTAGATTTAAAATGTGTCCTGTTAAAACATGAACATAAATCAGTGGAGAGATCAAGGAAATAAAACTCCCCCATGTTCTCCACCTGGCTGCTTGCAGATGTGGGTGCCCGGGATCATCGCTACCACTTCCATTTCACTCTTAACTACCGGAAAGAGGGCCACATTGAGTGTCCAATGGAATAGGATTAGGGTGGATTAGGGGAGAAAAGGGGCTACTTAAGTATATTAAATTAAATTTACTTTTTGAATATCTATCTAAAATATCCCTCCTAAAGTAAAATGTTTGTATGTACTTATGTATACAAAATTACAAGAAGGTATGGATCCACATAAAAATATGGTTTAAAACAAAGTAATAGTGCATGTATTTTTTTAATAAAAAGTGTTATCAAGATAAAGATATAAAAAGAAAATATTTATTTTAGATATAATTTCTACATTACATGAAATCTATATGTATTTTAAAAAAGTCAAAATAAATTAATGTTTTCACCATTATTTGCTAGAGGGTTCTATTGTAAGTCCCTTCTTCCATTATTTTCTATAGGAGAGTGTTGCAGTACCAGTGGATTGCCATGTGTGGTGCAAGACTTACTCCAGATCTGAGCATCTACTGTTTTCGGTACTTCTTTGGCTATAGTATCCTTACACTTGTAAATTTGCCTCCGCCTTCTGTTTCAAGCTATGGAGACATATAGGTCCACACTTTGTAGTAAATTTACACTGGGAACCGGTGAATAGGAGAAAAAGTAGTAAATTTACTACAAAGTGTTAAGAGTAAATTTACACATGTTGATTTACTTATGTGTAAATTTACCTTTGTGAATAGTCCCATTAACTGTTATTCACCAAACATTCAAACGCATAGTATTAGAAGCTCTTACTAAGAAAACTTTAACCCGTTGTGTGCTCATGACGAGCTGGGCTCGTCATGAGGCACAATGGAGCTGTGCTCATGACGAGCTGGATTCGTCATAACGGTCGCGCTCCGCCCACGCGCGATTGATTCCCCGCCTGTGCAGGAGAATCAATCAGTGGGCGGAGTCGTGACGAGCTCAGCCCGTGATGAGCACAGCTCCACTGTGCCTCATGACGTGCTGGGCTCGTCACGAGCACAGCGCCGCCACCCCCCCACTCCCCGCGCTGCGGGGGAATTACCCCCATGGTGAAGGGGTTAAAAGTCTGAAACAGCATGATCAGAAGTTACATTAAAAAGTATTTGCAAATTTTGCTGCCACAGCTCACCCTCTATAGGGTTGATCCAAGTTGTTCACTATTGGAGTATCACATGATCAAACGTTGATGTGGTTTACTTCTGTTTTTTCATCTAAATGATAATCATAAACCTTTTATGGTGTGTTGGATGGGGTTTGTTTTATGACCCCACCCCACTATTTAGAAGAGTAGACTCCCTATTAACCCCCCAACCTCATTTTGCGACCGCCTTTTATAGATAGGATGTGTATAGAACTTGTGCAAATCATGGCAAACACATTGTGCTCTATAATTACTTAAGGGGATTTGAGTCAGTGTCTTTCAGTCATTCGCTTTGTTTTGTTATGAAACATCACCTATTGGCTTAATACTTTGTGTATCTTAGCTAGGATCAACTAACAGGAGTGTTTTAGTCTCACTGGGTTTTTGGGGGGTTGTGTGGGTGAGTCCTTCCACCTCCATTGGAGTACCTGAGGGACTACTTTACAACTGAAATCATTAAGGGAGAATCTTAGTAGCAATGGGGAGGAGAGCTGACAAAGGCATCTAAAAAATGGGTGCTATAGAAAAAATGTTGCCTTATTTTATGTAGCATCCATTTTTCAGATTCTGTTGTAGACCTCAGCGTATCCAATGCTGCTGCACCATGCACCAACAGACTGGAAACACGGTGGCCATCTTGAGGCAGTATTCTGCATGATCTATTATTGTTTTACCACCACCTTTATACAGCAAGCACTGGGGAGCAAGCAACGACAAAGCCATCTGAAAATGAAATATTAAGCAAAATAAAGCAACACTTTTTTCCGTTTCATCTGTATTTCAGAAGCTTTTGTCTTCTCTTTATTACAGTAGGTTTGATGTCTGTAAGGCATGCACATGCCTGATCCAAGCGCCGTTCAACTGTCAAACCTGTTGATTTTGTCAATGCTTCTTTTGCAGAAATGTTTACTTAAGGCAGGGGCTAAGGGCAATAACCCACAGCCCCCATCTTCCAAGGGAGCCCTGTGAGGAAGTGAATGCAGGGACATATTAAGGATTCTGGGGGCCCTGGGCCAAACATACTTTGGGGACCCCATGTTTAGAACAGCTCTGGAGTTATGTTCCAGTTTCAGCTCCTTCATGCCCTCTTTGGCCAGGTCACTGACAGTGCAGGGGCTCATCCGTCCAAATTCTAAATGTGTTTCCATCTAATATTCAGGGATAGTGACTTGTGATTTCAATATTGTAACACAGCAGGGGCTCTCTCATATTACTGCAAATAATCACTGTGACACCCTCCAATTTCTCATTTTTAAGGTCCTGTTTTGATGTAAAAGAAACTTTTTTATGGATGCTGATTGAAACAAACTCAACATTCCTCTGCAAAATGTCTGTAATAGACTCTCACACATCGCCCATGCTAAACATAAATTAAAGGAAAACGGTATTTAAAATAATCTATTCAAGAATATCAGTGCAAGACTCAGAACAGAGCTGTCTCTCTCAGGGGGGGCCCTGAAAAGCTGCGGCCCCGGGCCAGAGGCCACTTTGCCCAGGCCTTAAAACATCTCTGAGTTACAAGTCATATGTCCACTTTTTTGTGTGTATGTACCCCTTAAAGTTTAAGATGTAGTTTAGTACTGTTCAGCATTATGATTCAAAAGTTGGTCGCACTCTGCTCGTCACACCAGCAAGTTGCCCCAAGGAACACGTGTCCAGGGATGGCTAATGCGACACATACTTTTTTTCAACACTGTGGCATAGGCGTACTCTCCGTCGCCACTACATCTACCAGAGTTCCTTGGGGCAACATGCTGGTGTGACGAGCAGTGTGCGGCCAACTGGATTTGTTACTGTTCAGCATTATGCAGGTTTAATTAGCAGGAAACGGGTCATAAAATTCAAATTTCTCCCATACCAGGGCCCCCAATTATGTCTTTCCGGGACCCCCGGAATCCGTAAAATGACACAGCTTCTTTCTTTGTCTTCGGGACTGCATAGTGAGTTGTCATTGTCTCTTGGTTTCTGGGTTTTTCGTGTTTTTAGTACAATTCACTCTTTGTTGCCACAGTTTGGTAGGATAACTAGAAACTCTATTTAGCCTTTTTTCATCCGAACGTGGGCATATTTTACGTTAACAGTAAACAAATTGAAGGTAAAACCTTCCACCCTGTATCACTGATTTCGCTTTTTATGTTTTAATTTCCCATATTTTACGCATAACCTCACTTCTGTGTCCATAAAAAGAAAATAACTGACCTGGCTCACTTTGCAGCCTTCCTTTTATTTCACAATGTACCCTTGGTCTCTTTAGTAACGAGTCACTTTTTAAAAGCTTTCATGACCCCTCGAAGGCTGGAAACCATCACATGTACCACTTTGTACACGAATTACAAATGATTGACAAACCGCGAGGCGCACCGTGTGCTTTGCAGGGGTCGGGGTCAGTTGTCGGCCTTTTGTTTTCTGGTCGATGTAAACACATTCACAGACCTGACTTTTCCACTGAACTCACAAAGAACATAGCGCCTGGATGCCCTCGTCAGGGCAGGACTGGCCGTAGCGGCACCGGGCAATTCCCCGGTGCGCCGCACGGGTGGGGGCCGGTTTTGGGCCCTTGGGGGCCGTTTTTGTCACAGGGCCGTTTTTGCATCATAGCTGCAAAATCGGCCCTGTAACAAAATCGCCCGAAAACCGGCCCTGGCAAAGAGCTCGGCCGCACCCCTAACCCCCGGTGTGGGCCGGCCGAGCACTTTGTCAGGGTCGGTTTTGGTTCCCAGTCCGGCCCTGGCCCTCGTGGGTGATTAGCCGCGCATTACAAATCCAAGTTGATTGATTGATTGATTATTATACCCATTGCTGGCTGGCATGTTCTTGCGCGGCCGATATTTACGGTGCAAATGGCAGCAGCTACTCAGACTATCGGACCGCATTAAAATCTGTTTAATTTCGAATAGTTTCTTATCACTAAACACAGTTTTCAACCACTTTCTTTCAGTACATGTTAAATGTGCTCACATCTTCGATTTTCACTATTACTGCTTTTAAGAAGTCGCAAAATTCGAGCGCGAACCTAAATCTAAGGAGATCCGCGCTGTCTGCGCTGATGCCGAACTCTAACCGGTCACTTTTTCAAGCGGCGGCTGCTCCACCCTCTGCTTGTAGAGCAGTCAAAAGAGGAAAAATGAAATGATAATAACAAGGTTATTATAATTTTTTTGTGGGGTATTATCGTTTTATTTTTGGTTGCTGCAGGCTGGGTTAGGGCAGGGCGGGGCTGGTGGCAGAGTGGGAGGAGGAGTGGACTGTGCACACTAAGTGCACATGACTGAAACGGCCGGCCAAGCAGTCATTAGCACTTTGCATATTCCCCACTAGCAGTGCTTTAAATGGGCTGCTACTGTCCGGTACCTAGTACTGGCACTTTTTTATTTTGGGAGGGAAAGTACCGGCACTTCTCAAGAGAAATGCTATACTTTTAATTGGAAAGTACCGGCACTTCTCAGAAACCTTTCAAACACACAAGGGGGTACGGGGAGCGTTTAATAAAAGGTGGGTCCAGTACCAATGCTCCCAAGAACAACTATGTATCACCAATGGTAACAGTTCCCAAAGTAATCAGGTACGCAGCCATACTACGGTTGCGAGGAGGAGCCCCAGTGGGCAACTATATATGACAAAGGAGGAAAAGGAAAAAAAGAAAAAAGAAAGAAGAAAGAGAAAGAGAGAGGGGTGAAAGGAAATGGAGATGTCTCTAAGTGATCAGGTTGGGATTCAATTAAGCTGGGGAATTTCTCCGGCAGTCCACTAGCGGTTGGGGCAGGTAATAGGCTATGACGTGAAGCCATAACTTGCGGCATCTGCACCACAAACTTTGCCGTACAGGCACTCCATAACTTTCTAAGGGGTTGTTCTTAGGAACATACAGTTGATGTTCCACTGCACCACTCTGGCGTAACTCCACCTTAATATAGGTACTATAGGGCTATTTTTATTATTATTTTTATATCTCACCTTGACACGGTCCTGAAGAAGCGCACCAGGATCCATTAGGGACCAACACTGCGCGAAACATGTCGACCTCACTTATCACACTTTCACCACCACACATACGCACAGAATTCTAAAGAAAGCAGCAGAGCAATACTCCCCCCTCCATTTTTATTTGTTTCTTGGAGGTGCTTCTCTTCCAGCGGTATATTTTAACCTTTACCTCCTGGACCACTGAATAAAGGTATGTTCATTAGGTACAGTAGGGTAAAACCCTCTTTTTAGAGATCACACACACATCTTTTTATAGGCCCACATACCCACATGCACAACTGCGGCGTCTCCTAAAAGATCTCCGATAAAGAGTCCTCTCGCGGGGCCCATAGAGGACTGCAGCGCCACCCCCACGAGGAGCAACGCCCAATGATGAAGCATAACACTCGCAAGAGTGTGTGAGGGTACTAATATCTAAAGGAGAAATTACCCAGCTTCATTGAATCCCAGCCTGATCACTTAGAGACATCTCCATTTCCTTTCACCCCTCTCTCTTTCTCTTTCTTCTTTCTTTTTTCTTTTTCCTCCTTTCTCATATATAGTCGCCCACTGGGGCCCCTACTCACAACCGTAGTACGGCTGTGCACCTGATTACTTTGGGAACTGTTACCATTGGTGATACATACTTCTCAGAAACAAGCAGGTACTCTGCTACAGAGTACCTGCACTTCTATTTTTCCATTTCAAGCACTGCCCACTAGGCTGTATTGACCAGCCTGGTGTGGAATATGCACAGGCTCCCTGGCCCTATCCAAGGCGCTCAGACCAATCACAACACTGCACTGCAACGTTGTGATTGGCTCAGGGGACCCTGAACCTTCTTTCGGAGTGGATATATATATTTTCTAACCCCTATCCCCGTTCCCTACCGCCACTGACTTTTTCCACTGGCGAGCTGTCTGCTAGTTTAAAGGTAAGGTAATGCAAGGTAACTTATTTTCATTTTTTTCCAAGTGGAGAAATTCCTTCTCTTTCACCTCCGTAGACTATGGAAGTGTACAGGTGGGATTCACAAGCAGTTTGTAAACGTACACAAGTCTTTTCTGTAACTACAATTCATAAAAAGGAACCAGAAATACATTCCAGTTGGTTTACCCCTGTATTTGGATTCGATTTCTGATTTTGTGTAATTTAAACACACTTCTAGGAGAGCTCCTTGAATATAGTGCCTGTCACAGCTGTCCAGCAGTACTCGTAGATGTAGAAAGGTGCGCAAGAGTCACAGTGGCCGGTGTACCTTTATGCATGTTTATATACAGCTCAAAAGTGCAGCCTTCAGACCTTTTTTGTTTTCTATGAAGAAAATATGTTTCCCATGCAGAAACCCCCTCCCCTACAACCACACTAATTTCAGCTGTGGTACTTACACAATTTCCACTTTTGGTAGGGACTTACTCCTACCCTTGACAGTAGTACATTTCTGACCATCACAAGAGTGCGGATAGTTGCGAATACTTGGAAACTCGAACATTTGCTCTCAATGACCAGATATTCGTGTATTATTAGATGTGAGCAAACTTAAAACTGAAAATTCACTTTTTGCGACTATCAAACATATGTTTACAGTTGTAGATTAAATGATTTGTGCACCTACATTCAACTTGTGTGTGGAAGTACCTTTGCAAATCGGGTACTAAGTGCAGGTGTGATGGTAGAGCCTGACTCACATGGGTAAACTTGCACTTTTTTATGTTTACTGTTTTTTTGGTATTCGCAAACTACGAGTTTAATTTTACCAATGGTAAGTTTTCCAACGGCGGAGACGCTGCAGTCGGGCTGGAGAACTCTGCACATAAAAAGAAAGGACGGGCCTATCTTTGCGGAAAAAAGATAGTAAACTTAAACAAAAATGTAACTTCATCTTTGTTAATCAGGACCAGAGTGCCCACACTAGATTTGAACCCCAACAAAAGAACCACTAGAAATCATAGACCTCCCGCGCCCCTCCTGTCTTCTCCCGCCCTGATCCTACAGAGGCTATGTTTACAGGTTCTCCATAGTAGTAAGTTCCATATGTGAGGATGAATGTCCACAGACCATAATTCCACCACTCTGGCTGTGCCCTTAGTTTAGATGGCACACTGGCACATCTTAGTTACATGTAGGCGCATGCAAGGTTCTGTCAATCAGTTTCAGTATGTTTTGATGAAAGTGAACAAAAATGCTGTTCAGAAAAAGGAGGCAAAGATCCTGTGGTAGTGTTTAAAATGCAGAACTTGTCACCTTTAATAATACGCTTGGGTGCCTGAGCGGTGCCTTCTTGGGCTGAAAGGTAGGTCGAAGGTGCTTGCACTGTCGCACCCACGTCATTGACCCTCATCGCCCACATTGCATGGCAGTGCCCCAGGATATTTTCCAGTGTTCTTGCCTAAGCACAAAAGACTGCTATGCAGTTTGAAGGTCATTGATGACAGGGGGAAATCCGAAGTTGGCCTTTTTAGCCTCTGTTCCTTTTCCGGGTGTGAAAATACCATTACAATTATAAAAACAGTAACTAACCATAGTCATTTTGACATAGAATTGTACAGTGTGAAAATAGAAAACCTGGGATCAATCCCAGCTTCCCCACGTGACCAATTTGTGTGATCCTAGGCAATTGTTTTATTTCACTTTGCCTCCACCTCTTCATCATCACATATAAGAACACCTTGAAATACAAAACCTTTCCTTGTGTCTGATTTAATCAACTATAATGTCCATTTATAATAGCAACTCAAGCCAACCAGAGAGCTCCACACGACAATTGACTTGCATCTTAGTTCACTGTTGGCATTGTTTTTTTGGGGGGGGGGGGGGACATGAACGTTTCTACGTTCATTTTTGAAAACTATCATTTTTTTTTTTTTAAACAAAAAAAAGCTCCTGAATGTCCTGATATAATCTGATGTACTAAGGTGAGATGCTTCAGTGTGTCATTGAAATACACTTTTATGAATTTTCAATAGACTGTCATCATTTTTGTACACATTTGATGCTCAAGGTCTTAAAAGTAAATGTGGTGCAGGACACATTAAAGACTTCTTTTCTTTGACTTCATTTAGGCGTAAATAAACGCTGAACTCTTTATCTAACATCTTTCTGGATGTTAGAGCTCCCTCCAGTGATTGCTTCAGCCCAGCGTTGTCCTTCAGCAGGCAGGTGAAGCTCAGGAGGTGGCCGCGTCCACAGAGATAGCGGGAATGGGGGGATTTCTGTGAGCCACCCAGGGGTTCACCTCATTTTGATAATAATTGACTGTTTTCACCACCTTTCCAGTTCGATATCCAGTGAAGAGAGATTCTGGCTGATCATCATTCGTCATCTGTTTTCCCTGGTAGTTTCTTGGGAGGGGCCCTTTGCCGTGTGGACCACTTTAGTGTGGTCGTGTCAGGTTGGTTTCTTTCAGAAGTACCCTCTACATTCAAGGGGTCTCTTGGTCTTGGTGAGCCTTTCAAATCCCATCAATCTCATCCTGATCATCTCTTATAGGGAGATCCCTCTGTCCCCTGGCTTCGACTCTGTGGCAGAGCAGATGGGTCTTCGGAAGCCCCTCTTAATTTGTCCAGGGGCCCGGGGAAAGATGCATCAGTCCTGGGAACTCGAGTGAGTGCGGATGCATGGCACAGGTACTGGGATGCCAAACTGCCATGCAGCAGCTGATTGGACGGTCCATGGGTCCTTAACCACTCGCTGGCAGGATGGGGTGGGTGGCAATGGGCAGAGAAGGGGAAAGCAAGATTTTTTGGCACCACTGGCGCCGCTACAGGGGGCCAGATGGGGCCCATGCCCCTGCTCCGTTGGTCTTCCCCCACCCCCTTGGGCCCTACCAACACAGCTGTTAAATGGCAAGACAGAATAAACAAACACTGCACTTGCTGCACACATTAGCTTTTCCAGCCACCTTTTAATGCAAAGCAACATTGTTTGAGGCAATACATAGACTACATGTTTGATTAAAATGCTTGAAGCTGATTTAGTATGGCTGTAAACACACACACACATACAAAGTCAGATTTAAACATTTTAAGCTAACGTCCACACACATACATACATGTAAATACACACCCTCTTTATGACTGCCATTCGTAGGTGACCCTATTAGTTTTACCTGGGGCCCCATGTATGCCCCCTTAAATGTCACTTCTCTAGGCTCCACTGCAGCAATGCAAGTTAATTGGGGGGTGCAGGATATTAACCAGCATTAACAATTTGGGTGAGGGGGATAGCCGAGTGCAGTGAGCTGTTTGGGACACAGGTCTTCTGAGTCCGAGGTCTCTACATTTCAGCCGCGGCCCATGCAGGCAAGAGCGGTGGGGTGGTGGGGCTGGGAGAGGGGGGATTTCGACAGTCGACGACGAGGGAAAATTACTTGTTTAATTTTCCCTTGTGGTCATCTGTCGAATCCCCCCTAACCCAGCCCCACCGCTCTTACCTGCACGGGCCGCGGCTGACACATTTGATCCCAGCTGTCCCTGACAATGCACCTCGTCAATAGCTGTACTATCAAAACTTACACAGGAGGCTTAACACACAGAGGTAGAGAACAGCTGGTGCAATACAGAAAAGAACCTCAAAAATAGAGGTACAGAAGTGTGTAATAAATAACATTTATCAATAACTGCTTGATTCAGAAAGGTCAGGGCCAATAAGTCTTTTCTTTCTTGCCGGGGCTCTGCGGTTATGGGTCTGATAGCGCCGGGACACTCTGCCTGAGTAGCTGAGCACTTAATAAAACTCCAGATAACATAACATAACATAACAGGGCTGAAGTCAAAATTTTGCTCCCGTAAGATTATTCCTATATACACATTTTCAATGTTTGAAGAATTCACGAAATTCCTAGGACTGCTAATGGAAAACAACGTCAATCGTTTTATTCCAGGACTACCAATAAGCATACAATTTAAAACACGCATAATATCTACCAGGTGCAAAATTGGGCAAAGCAAAATCGTTTGCAAATTTGCTTTTGCTCATTTATCTTTTAGAGTTTTTTTTCATGGGGATTCTCTTTTTTTTATTTTTTTTATTGAGTAGAGCACATGAGATATAGCAAGAACAATCGATAACAGGGAGTTTAAATTGCATTCTCTGATCAAAACCTGCACGTATGCCTAAAACCAAAATGAAATAAATACAAGGAAAAAGAGAAAAATCATTTTACCACAATAATCTGGCTACTTCCTTAATTTAAAAAAGTGCTTAAGTCAATTTCCAGACTATTTACAAATGTGCAGATCTAACATACTAAAGTGCTAAAGTGCTATAATACACGGAAAGACCCGGAGTGAATTGTTTTTTACCCGTCATAGAACCAGCACAGATTAAGTACAGTACATCAGAAGATATTGCAACAATACTCTGGCAGCAGCCTCAATTTTCAGAAGTGCTTTAGTCAAAAGTCCCTACTTTTTACAGATGTGCAAATCTAGCATACTAAAGTGCAAAAGTTCTAAAGTGCTATAATACACGAGCGACCAAAAACGGACTATCTTTTCACCAAATAAGATATCTCTACAGGATAAACCCGAATTCAAATACGTGTACTATTTTTTATGTATTATTTATTCATTTTTAAAATCCTGCTTAAAATAGCTATAGAACTTCTGTTTCCACCATAGTTTCAAGGTTCGCTAAATATTTCCATACAGCCGTGAACATTCTTGTAGCGCCTACCCTCCTAGCGTAAGCTTCTTCAAACCTCATAGTTTGTTTCATTTTATTTAACCATTTTGAATATGAAGGTACTTCCGCCGACCTCCAGTCTGGAGAAATCAAGAGCGAGCAACGAGGGAGCAAATTGCTATAAAAGTCACCTCTGCTTTTGTCAGGTTTTCCCTAACTCTAGTAATGCCAAAAAGGGCTACCTCGGCCTCTGGATCTAGCCTCTTCTGGATTGCCTGATTTATGGCAGAAAAAATCTTAACCCAGAATGGCTCAAGTTTTGGACATGTGAAGAATATATGTAACCAAGCCCCTTCCCCTTCTGCCAAGCAGAGGAAGCATCTATTCTCCACTTCAGGATATTTTTTCTTTAGTATTTTAGGAGTATAGTATGGCATCCATCGAGACAAGAAGACCATTCTTTTAAAATTGGCAGCTCTTAATGCCTTACTCCCTAACTGGGATATAGACTGCCACTCCTGACTTGACAGAGTGCAATTGGTTTCCCGGGTTACTCTTTCTAGAAATTTCTCAACCAGAGAAGATTCATTTTGATTGCACAGCTGAGAGTACCAATTACCCACCCCTCTTAGTTTGGCTCGAAATAGAGCGGTCACCAACTTGATCGGGGCACCAATAGACGAGAGATTATATTTGTTTCAAAAATGTACAATCTGTAAATATTCAAAAAAGCCAGGCTTGTTCCGTTCCCCGCATCTATTCTGAATCTCTTGCTAGGTGATTGCTTTATTCTGCATAAAAAAGTGCCCCATCTCTTCTAAACCACAATCCTTCCAATTCCTAAGGTGACTGGGTTGAATTTGAAGACCCAAACTTTTGCAGTCCCCTAATTTTAAATAGTGGAATCCAGAAGAACCCGCTTGCTTAAAAAAGGACTGTAGTCTAGAGGCATAATCCTGCAGAGTCTTATATCTAGTCCTCTTTGGGAGTTTAGATGTTTTTAAAAATATCGGGATTTGCGAACCAGATTCCTGTACCATTTTGTCCCCCAAAAAGTTATCTAATAATCCATTTGATTCCAGTAAACGAGCTGTTAGGTCTAAAATAGCCGCCTCATAATATGTTCCGATTTTCGGCAGTGCTAACGCACCCTGATTAATATCTAGTTGTAGTGCTGAAAGTTTGACCCTGGAAGCCTTTTTGCTCCAGACAATCATGGGGATTCTCACCCTGAACCCTCATTAAACATGGGGTATTCAGGCTTCATTGCCATCCGGAAATGATATTAATAAACCTCTATGTGAATACTGCAACCCTATGAGTTTGGGAATAACAATATTGTAGAATTTGCAAATTCTATTAGCAATAGTAAATATTGAGAATTTGCCCTCTAATTTGTTTTGTTTTTTTGCTTATCCAAGATGAATTTAGATGTGCAAATAGCTCACAGGCACCAGCTTACAAGGGCCTTGGAGCCTTTGTCCCACCTGTAATTTATAGCAGGAGCCCCAACGCCCGGCCAGCACATGGTTTATCCTGGTCAGACCTGGCAGAGGGAGAAAGCACTGTGAGCACAGGAGGGGCTGGGACAGTGGCCCAGGACAGGAGAGTTCCAGCTCCCGGGTCTGCACGGTGTCTGTTATCTAAAGATCTGGGTGAGACGAAGTAGCATAGCCAAAGGATGCTGCGGGAGTAATAGATATATAGGAAAAACAATGGTTCCTGTGGAATAATATACTATGAGGTTATGATACATAAGCACAATCGCGATAAAGAGGGTTTAGGTTCCCTTTGTCACTTGGGACACTATGCACAAACGTTGTTTTGATGTATAATGTTTACTCCTAACTTTATTGTTTACAAAATCGATAAAATATACTACACTATAATCGATGTGTTAGTGGTTCCTTCGCGCTCTGCCATTATCTAAACCTGTATATCGCGATTGTGCTTATGTATCATAACCTCATAGTTTATTATTCCACTGGAACCATTGTCTTTCCTATATAACTATTACCCTGGTTCCTTAGTGAGTAGGGTTCCCCTGTTTTTTCTTGAGCGGGAGTAATAGAGACACATAAGGCTGAGTCTGCATGCCATTTCTCACTTTACATAGCGCTATTACCAAAGCATTACCATATTACAGAGGAAGCATTTGTTTTACTCATAGGAGAAACGGCTTCTTTTCAAAGTACCAAGTAAGCTAATCTCTCCACACTTTGAAAACTGAGTCTGAATCATTTAAATGGAAAATTACCCCTTAATATGTGGATCATAAACATGTGATTTACAATAGTTCAAATAAATTCTGATGATCTTTTCACATTTCTATTTGTGGTATTAGTTGTTTTTGTACAGCACCCGCAGCCAAGAGGATGCTTCAAGGCACTAATAAAATCATCAGATCCAAAAAAAACTCTGAATATGTAAATTGCACATATGTACCATGGCACCCTTTGCATAATGTATCACAATTGAGTGCAACCGACATGATAAGTCCTCATATTGGCCCATTGCGTTCTAAATATAAAGTTTGTCAACGATGCGGGGCTTCTTAAAGCAAACTTTGCAGCCCTTTGTGTTTTATTGCAAAGCAGGCAGTATTAAATGATTAAGTATGCATGCATTCTTTTTTTAAATATGTACTTATATACTGCTCCGAACTGCTGAAAGGAAATCTCTTTCCACTGAAGTTAAGCCACACCAAACTACCTCTGATACAGTACGCGGGTGACTTGATTTTGGACCATACACACATTGGCATAAAGAGGGCACTGGGCATATTACATACCTACAAGACCAAGAACTCCCTGCTCGCAAACGCCACAGAAACTACAGTTCTAGGCTTTGGAAAAAGAGCCAAGAAACAACAGTTGGTACGCACTTGGGCCCCTTAAACATAACCACAACTTCCAAAGGAAGTTACCTTGGCGTCTGGTTGCCGGACACTGGCAAACCCTATCTATGTGTGAAGGCACTTAAAGAAAAAGCAGCCAGAACACTGCTTGCCCTAACTAAACTTTCCCACAAATTACAGAGCCCTACAGCCGAGGGGATTCGAACAGTAACGTGGGCAAACCTGCCACCCATTCTCAGCCATGGGCACCTCGCACTCCCCGGCATGCTCACAGAGACATTAGAGCGCCGCCCGCCACATAGCAGCAACTATGCCGCTGCCCGCGTCCCACGCAGTGGGACATCAGCAGGGCAGCATTCTAGTGGCCGACCGTCGGAGCCTTCCCCCCTTGCTGCCTCGCGCGCGAGGCCTACGCCCACTTGGGAAAAACCCCTATCGCGTGGAGCTGGGGGCGGGCTGGGGGGGGGCGGGGGGCGCGGCTTACTCCCTACTTAGTGGGCTCTCTCGCCCAGTTCCTCCTCTGTCTCCTGCGCGCCGCAGCCAGCCTGGACACGCGTTCTGTCTCGTCGTGGCTGGCCGTATCCCGCCGTTTTCCTCACGCGGAAATTCGCCGTCTCTTGGTTGCTGAGGTTCGCCGAGGGTCGCTGCGGTCTTGGTGCCCGGAGCGCGTGTTTGGTCGTGTCGGTAGCCAGGTCAGTGCTCCCCCCCAGCCCTGTAAGTCGTCATGTCCACCACCCCCCCCCCTCGCTTGGGGTTTCCTACCCGGGGCAGTAGAGTGTCCCCTGCTAGGCAGTTTGTGCACGTGCCAGGTTGAAGCGGCATTGTGGCTCAGGGTGGGGGGGAGAGAGCGGCGGGGGGATGCGCTTTGAGTCGCGTGGCATGGTTATGCTTTTGTGGGTCGTGTTTATGGCGCTCCGACGTTGGTCTTTCGTTCCCCGGCGCGCGAGGGTTGGCGCTGTGCCCCGGGCGGGTTCCCAGGTACCGCATAGTTGGGATGGTTGCACCCGGGACTTGTAGGAGGTGTGGTCCGCCGGCTTGAAGGACTGCCGACTTTGGTGCAGGAGGCCAGGTTCGTGCCCTCGAGGTCGCGTCCACGTTGCGGTGCGCATGTGGGCGCTCCAATGCCTCCGGGCCGAGGTCGCGACATATGAATGTGCGGGCGTTTGCCCCCGCTTTACGGTGCACATGTGGGCGCATCCTGGTCAGGTTCGCGCTTTGTTGCTATGCAAATAGTTGCCCCAGTTTTGTGGCGCTCATGTGGGGGCGCCAATGCCTGCGGGTCGAGTCCGCGCCATGTAGTTGTGCACACATTTGCCCCGCTTTGCGGTGCACAAGTAGGCGCTCCGGTTTCTCCGGGTCATGTTCGCGCCATGTTACTGTGCGCGCGTTTGCCCCTGCTTTGAGGCGCTCAGGTGGGCGCCCCGGTGCACGCCAGGCAGACGTGCTGGCGTTTTGTCCACGCTTCGCGGTGCTCATGAGGAGCGCTCCGGTGCCGGGGGTCGAGTTCGCGCTAGATGGGTGCCGGCCGTTTTCCTACGCTGCGGCCTCGGGGTGCGTAAAGCATGATTATACAAAATGGTAGCCAATGAGATTTACTATAAATGAAATATATATATATGTTGTAGCATGATTTAAACAGGTGTCAGCCTCGCACAGTGCGTGGAATGGGTGTTACAAACTGGGTGTAAAGTACCACATATGATGTTTTCACTGTTACGCTTGGGTAAGATTGTTCATTGTGACACGGCTAATCGGCATGTTTCACGATTTAGGGTAACACTCAGGGGAATTTGCATTTTTTTCGTTTTTCATCCAACAATAACTCCACCCCAGTTCTGAAATGCACGAGGTGAAGTTTGTGAATGGATAGCCAGGGCTTCTCACAAAATATTCACTGTTTTTACGAGTTCGCTGTAAAAGCCCCTGATGAAGTACTCATTAGTGAGAAATGCATTGGAAACATCTCTAGAACACAACATGTGTGCAATGGAAGAAAGTTTAATTTATAATGAAACGTCAAAGGTGGCAGGAATGCATGCAGTGTCTGTGGGATGTAGCTGGCTGGTTGCTGTCGACCACGCTCATAGTGTGGGGGTCTGCTGTTCAGAATGCTTGTTCCACGGGTGAGGCCTTTCCCCCTTTCTAACATTGTTCCATCGATTTCTGGTCAACGTTTTGGTCAATCTGTGCATATGTGCGAGTTGTTGGACAATATCCCAGGTTATTCCTTCTCAATTTCAGAATTGTGAGATCGTTTGGGGTATATGCCGGGCCGGCACGAATGGGCATTGGCAGCACATTGGAAGTGTACCCTCTGGCGTGTTGGGGACATCTGATCTTGCCGTTTGTGGAAGGTTGATTTTGGTGTCCCAGTTCCTCGACTATGTTACTGCTATTTGGTTTTTCCTGGCCTGGTCGATTAGCTCGGTTGGTTGTAGCGTGGTGCTAGTGGCAAGAAGGTAGCGGGTGCAACCCCCGTATTGGCCAATGCTTGTGGCATCGGTCTCTGTGGCGTCATCGGTTAGCGCTTTCGGCTTTTAAAGGAAAGGTTGGTGGTTCATGCCCACCCAGGGACGCAAGATTGTATTTTTATAAACGGATTGGCGTGCTTTCAGTGCGCTGAGCTAGTTGTTTTTTCCTGGCCTGGTCGGTTAGCTCGATTGGTTGTAGCGGGGTGCTAGTGCCGCGAAGGTGGCAGGTGCGATCCCCGTACTGGCAATGCTTGAGGCATCGGTCTCTGTGGCGCAATCGGTTCGCGCGTTCGGCTCTTAAAGGAAAGGTTGGTGGTTCAAGCCCACCCTGGGACGCAAAAAATTGTATTTTCACTCATTGCAAAGCTTTCAGTGCGCTGAGCTACCGTGTCCTGGTAAATTATACGTTCGGTCGCCGTGGAAGCTAAGCAGGGTAGGGACTGGATAGCACTTGGATGGGGGGCCAGAATGGGATATGTTGGATGCTGGTGTCGTTGCTATGAGTTAGGCCCCTCTTAGGCGGGCAAATAAATGTTTTATAGCAGGCAGTTCCTACCCACAGAAGAATCAAGTCTAACACAGGGCAATCTCCTCCTGCTCTACATCCAGGGGAACGTACAAGGGGGTAGCTAAATCACAGAATTTACATATGTAATTCTAGCCGATTTCTAAATGCACAAGGAATGCCATGATAAATTCTAAACAGATAGCGGAGGAATTGCATACAAGTGGGGCAAACTTGGACTTTAACACATATAAAATGGGGGTATACAATATTGTTGTATATAATGCTGTACTGCAATATACAATCACTGTACACCAGTGGTGTATAGTACCTTTAATTCTCTATGACGGCAACGTTTCAGCCATGACGGACCTGGGCAAGCACAATCTATCCTCTATCGTGCTTCGACCCCCATAATGTACACCTACAATGTTAGTACCTCCATCGTACATTTGATTGATTAGATCCATTTCCCCAACAACCTGACCATGGCACTTTCGGCAAACGTTTATTAAGCTTTTAAGCACCTGCTGCAGCGTTTCTTTCACCCGCCAATTGTCAGGACTCGCATAATGGCAAGATTGCCTGCTGCAAAGACGTGTGCCAAGTACATTACAGAGGGCATAGGATGCAAACAGATCAGCCGGTTACTGCTTTCAAAAGGGACATCCTTTGGTTACTTGCAATGTATAACTTAAAGTCCTAATATAGGATAGTGAGCTATCAACTTTCATCCTAGAACTGCATACACAATGCAAAGTATACATTATTAGAACACCGATCAGTGTTGCAGAACATCCTAGGACACACCTACTATATCACTTTGTTGCATTATTTTCCAGGATGATTCACATGCCTGTAGTTGCTCTAATGCTTTTAAAAGGGAGAAGATACGGCCTATCGGATTGAGCTACGCTGCGCAGAAGGGGACACTATTTACATAGGAAGGAGTCGCAATAGCATAGCGTGGAGCAGGAAGGAGTCTCAGTAACATACCTTGGTATAAACTACGCTCATCCTCGCCAGGCGAAGACTTCGCATCGGAAAGTTGTCAGTGTTTGGCCCCAGGGCAAGATTGCTAGGCATGGTAATAAAGACACTTGTCTCTCTGCTCCGGACGTATCCTTGCCTCTAGACAACTGTTGGTTTGCATATGAAGAGAGAAGTGTCAGCGCCTTATCAATATGCAGTGATTCTGGAAAATCACTTAATCTCCCTGTGTCTAATAAGGAGAGTGTGTGTCCCTGGGGTGGCGTTAGTTGGTGTGCAGGTAAAGCGCGCAAACGATACCTTGCTGCTCGTGCAGCACTACCATACATTTTAAAAGTTTACCTTGGAGGCTGTTTTCATTCCTGAAAGCCGTGAACCAGATGCCCCTTCACTATTCACACCATCGCCCCCCCAGCTTTCCTCCGATTCCTGTCTGCATGTGAACATGCATGTCTTTGATATTGCGAACGTACCCCTTGCTTTACTAGGCGATGCGGTAGATTCCCGGTAGAATGCGGGATGGATAAGCGTCAGGGATGAGGCCATGACCTTTCTGGAAGGGGCATTCTCCTTCGACCTGGTCGGACTGGGAAAGGAAGGTAGGAGGGCTGGATAACTCTTTATTCTACCTGCGGTGGCACGTCTTGCCAGGAGTGATTGGCAAAGGCTTCGCCTTCAGCCAGCCTAGGTTAACACCCATCCATACAAGCCAATTGTTCATGGTGGTATCGGGCCGCATTTACACAGCGCAGTATTTGGCCCCTGGGGCTGTCAGTGTCGCGAATTACTAAAATTCCCTGAACTGAAGGTGTGGCCGGGTTTTACACGAGCAGAAGTTCGGGAGTGCAAGCCTCCACCTAGGGGGTGGTTGGCTGAATCTGATGAACTACTTCAAACGGCTCACAGCACTGCCGTGGGAGAGTGGCAATGCCCTGTGCATACTTCAACCAGACACCGGGAATGGTATGCCCTCACCTACATGTGCGTAGCACCTTCTGAAATAAGCAGGACCAGAGATGTGCTGCTCCCCACTGGCATTTGACAGGTTAATGGACAAGGCTAGCGGAAAAGCCAGATGTATTGTCATGAGTTAAGGTGGTCGTGACCGAGGCACTGGCTGAATAGAGACACTGCCAATTATGGGTTAGGAACGAAATTATAACTGGGGCGCACAACAAATTATTTGATAGCAATGGGACGTTTCCTTTCAAGCCATGATGTCGGTGCCACGACTTACCTACAGCACTGCAACACCGGTGTAACAAGGACTGTAGGCAAAGATATTAACTCCTTTCAGCAGCAATAGAGTCCAAAGCTAGCTGCTATTCAACAAGCAAGGAATTGGATACGCTGTCCCAGGGGAGAGTAAGGAAAGAGTGGGATAACAGCGGGACTAGTATAAGACCCTATCGTCCAATTTAAGGTAACTTAATTTGCAAGTAGAGAGGCCAAAACCGGGAGATGTTGCTAAGATATGGGCCGGTTGTAGTAAACAATAGACTAATACGATGTGAAAGGGAGCAAAGTCAGGTAACAGTGATGTCAGCTGTGTTTATACACGTAGGTGAAGGGGTTAACTCACACGTTACCTTCACCCTGCTTATGGTGCTGTAGCTGTTGGGAACACAATTCCGTGCCAGTTGGCACCCAAATTGGCCAATTGGAAAGTATTAAGGGGATGGCAGGTCCATAAGCGCCTATTTCACCAATGCCCTGTTACCGATGCCATATTTCCAGCCTGAAAATCAGATTTAGGTGTTACTCTTCTCGCCCAACATTTCATTGGAGCCAGGGAGGGGGGGGAAACGTTCGCAAATTTGGGTCCTCGAGCTGAGCGATGTACCTTCGGCAGCTCAGTCAGCCATATCGGCTTTATCCGGAGTCACGAAAGAAGCAGACGTCCATTTAGCAGTTAAAAATCTTCTGTCCTGCTAAAGAAATCATGCAATTGCCCGCAGCAGCAGCTGTTTTTTAGGTACCATGCCGCTATCTATACATCCCTGTGTAGACAAAGCGGAAATCAACACCTTAGTGCTAGGTTATGAAGGGAAGCGATGGATTGACGAATTCAGCTATGGTTTAGTTCTGACTCCATTTGTAGGTGCTAGATCTTCCCATAATTACGATAGGAAGATCTGCAGTGGCATCGCTTATAGGGCTAGTAACTCCAGTCACGCCTCAGCTGAGCGGCACTGGGGCCTAGAGTCATTCGTGGTTAGTCTGCCCTGGGCTTCTGAGTAACGTTGCAACTTAATGCCGTATATTTACGGTTACAGAACAGGACCCATTATTTAGCCCACTAAAGCTGGCTCGCAGGGGCGGGCACCCATAAACAGCGAAAGGAGGAAGGGGGGCTCTGGCAGCGACGGTAGCCTCCCCAGAGCTGTGGCGGAGTTACAGGGCGATCTGGATGCAGACTGGTACAGTAAGGGTACCTCTGCGACAGGCGGTACAGTAAGGGTACCCCTGTCCGGCACAGTAAGGGTGCCCGAGCCAAGGTCCAGGAGCCGAAGGGGGTTCTGGGAAGACCGCGACGGCGCCCCGTTAGTCCTTCGGGCGGTTGGGGGGCCTGACCAACCGGGGGTGGCCACAACACGCTCCGCCCCTGTCGGAAGGGGCGGGAGTAGGAGGCAGATCACGTGACCCAGTGGATGATCTGCAGATATTTATGTGCCACACTGCCGGGCATCGACCCACCGTGTGTGCTGGCTCACCAGGCGGGCGGGCAGCAAGGGGCTGCCTGCCCTGGATCGCCCGTAAGATAACCCAATTTTATTATCATACTGTGTTGTATGAAATAAACCTGCAGCAGTTCTTCACCCACAAATAAAGTGTCAGTGTAATCTTTGGGTGATGTCTGTGTATGCGTGTTGACTGAAGCGGATGACGGTGTGGTCACTATGCCGCTGCCCGCGTCCCACGCAGTGGGACATCAGCAGGGCAGCATTCTAGTGGCCGCCCGTCGGAGCCTTCCCCCCTTGCTGCCTCGCGCGCGAGGCCTACGCCCACTTGGGAAAAACCCCTATCGCGTGGAGCTGGGGGCGGGCTGGGGGGGGGCGGGGGGCGCGGCTTACTCCCTACTTAGTGGGCTCTCTCGCCCAGTTCCTCCTCTGTCTCCTGCGCGCCGCAGCCAGCCTGGACACGCGTTCTCCCACCCTTTCCTCTTACCCCGCGGGGCAGGCTCAGCGCGTTATTGGAATGTTTAATTTTTCTTTTTGCATTGCAGGCGGAGTTACAGGGCGATCTGGATGCAGACTGGTACAGTAAGGGTACCTCTGCGACAGGCGGTACAGTAAGGGTACCCCTGTCCGGCACAGTAAGGGTGCCCGAGCCAAGGTCCAGGAGCCGAAGGGGGTTCTGGGAAGACCGCGACGGCGCCCCGTTAGTCCTTCGGGCGGTTGGGGGGCCTGACCAACCGGGGGTGGCCACAACACGCTCCGCCCCTGTCGGAAGGGGCGGGAGTAGGAGGCAGATCACGTGACCCAGTGGATGATCTGCAGATATTTATGTGCCACACTGCCGGGCATCGACCCACCGTGTGTGCTGGCTCACCAGGCGGGCGGGCAGCAAGGGGCTGCCTGCCCTGGATCGCCCGTAAGATAACCCAATTTTATTATCATACTGTGTTGTATGAAATAAACCTGCAGCAGTTCTTCACCCACAAATAAAGTGTCAGTGTAATCTTTGGGTGATGTCTGTGTATGCGTGTTGACTGAAGCGGATGACGGTGTGGTCACTAGCAACATATTCCGTCTCCCCAAAGCAACAAGACGCCCACTGATTCCACTGGAGCTCGGGCGGGTGAATATGGACACGGAGTGTAAAAAGGATTGAATGAAATGCCACCATCAGTGGCCAGAGCGGACTGACTCCATGAAGGGAGCATGGCGTGATATTTCAGCCCAAAGGGAGCGAGCGATGACGGTCTCTCTGCGGTGTGAGAGCCACACTGAGTTTGGCCACGGAAGGTCTCACCGATCCAGTCATAATGTTGCAGCACTTCAAGAGCACTTTATAAAAACAATAAACTCCTATCGAAGGGACAGGACATACATGAAGTCAGAAACATCTCGGGCGCTGTGGGTCTTGACACATCCCATGAAGACACCCCCTGTCGGCCACACCTGAGAGCGGCTACGGGAGACAAGCCCCAAGGGACATTCTGCTGACAGACTCCTGACACTGCCCTTATGGGATTAGAGGGACCCCTGGACAACAAACTCACCAGGGCAGAGGCAGTGCAGGTTGTGCCCATATATCCTAGAATATGCAGACCACTAAGCATGTTGCTGTCCAGAGTTGCTTCGCCAAAGTAGAATTTATGTATGGCCATTATTTCTGCAGCGCGGCGTAAGATATTGCACAGAGGCAGTGTGGTATATTACCTCGTCTGGTGTCCCACTCACCTGGCACGAGTCAGCAGGTTGTTTGTAAGACTCCTGAGGGGTGATCGTCCATGCTGGGAACATCCCACCCGGCAGCATCGAGCATGAGCTTGCTTGACCTCAGCGAACTGGTGGCCCCTAGATATGACACCCTATACATGGGCCAGTTGGACAGCTGCCCCACAGGCTCTACGGTCCCTCTTATGACACTGTTAACCCATCTTGTGGTCTGCAATATCTGACATGGTTCGGCTGCTTGACATGTTGCACTTTCACTGATGCATTAGACTATAACTTCACCCAAATCCTTCACACCTGCTGCACTTTAAAACCTTATGACTTAACGTTCGCACTTTACTATTGTCTTTTCCACACGGGCTGTATTTACTGATCTCCGCTATGGAGTGTCGGCATTGATTCGATACAAGGCACGTGCACTTCGCAGTTTACTCGCACTTTACGCTTCCCATGGTGCCCTCTCTTTTACTGGAGAGCCTGTGTCCAACGTTCTTAGCGGTTTTACCTCAATGCTTTTTTTAATGTAATTTTATTTCTTTGATGCCTGTTCGCACATTGATGGAATTGTAAAGGTTTTAATTATTCATGCAATACATTACTTACCTATGTGCTTTATCACACGTGTTATTGTGCAATAGCAGGTGAACATGAAAAACTTACATTGTAAACCACATTCCATGCCTTTTTGATTGTACTGAAGTTTGGGTCTCTTAGAACTGTGTACCAGGTGGCAACAGCGCGCAAAGTACGGGGATGTGACATATGAGACTCTTCAGGAACCGCGTGACTTACACTTTTCAAATACACCCTTTTAGGAAAAAAAACCCTGTTCTTAATGACTCATGCGACTGACAGGTGTCAATCAAGTAGTTGGGATGAACTTTCAGCCAATCCAATGGCTGACAACTCGCTCCAAAACAAACACACAAAAAACAAGTTATAATCTGCAGCTACAGAACGTTCCAGGCGTATACAAGAGTAAAAAAGTTGCTTCGTGATTTCAAATGCGTGCATATACAAGTGTCAGTGAAGTTTCCTTACGGTTTCAGGTGTCTCCGGCAGTCCTCTGTCCGCGTCACATTCCCAGGAGCGCAGCATCCCCCGCTAGCAGCCGGGCCACGCCGGAGCCATGCCCCCTTCTCCACTCGCGCCTCGGTGGTCGCTCTGGGCTTCTTTCTGTGCGCTACCGCAGGTCTAGGGGCACAGTTTGTAGCTGGCACGCTGCTGCCGCCGCCAGGGACCGGCGTGTGGCCGCTGGGCCGGGTTACAGCGAGGCTTCCTGGTGAAGGCAGCGGTGGGAGGTGCACCGGGGCCAGCCTCCCTCCTCCCTCCCCGAGCAAGGACCAGAGGTTGAAGTCGGCGGACAAGAACGGTCATGCCACACGCGGATGCCAACCTGTTACCTAACTCGTTGTGACCTAGAGCTTGTTTGTTCATCAGCGCCCTCAGTGTTTTAAGTAAATATCTGTGAGTCACTTGCGGGTCACGAGTTCGAATCCCGACGCAACCACCACGGCTCCATCCATACTCACCCGAGGCTGTGGGTTTGACTATCATTGTTGGGGTGACAGCAGTGGCGTTTGTTATTTGCCGCACTACGGAAAACTTGGGCGCATGAAGTGTGGGGGAGATGGGGGATTTACCACCCCCTTTTGGAAGGAAAAGTGTTGGGGGACGCAGGGGATAAAAACAACGCGCACTCCCATTGTTCGCAGGGCCATTGGAGCGTTAAAACGCTACCCCGCTTTTGACCTGCCAACCTACTCCCAGCCAGGGTCGGATTTAGAGGGTGGGTTATTCGCTGGTGCCAAGGACTCATTCCCGAGGCAAGATGTAGGCTGTTGTTTTTCAGGTTTGGGGCTTTTAGCACAAACTTGGGCGGCCATTGTGATTCTCTTTAGAATAGCAAAACACACAAGATGATGGACGGAATGTTGCACATTGGCAACACATTCACCCCCAGTCACAGATCTGGGTTTAATCCATCGTTATTTTGCTCACCATGCCACCCCAGTTCAGACATGGCCATATGCAAATCAGTCTTGACCCTGTGCCTCATGGGAACAGTCAGGGCTTTAAGTGGGCCGGGTCTCACCGGGTCTGAGCACCGGCAGTTTTTTTAAGGGGGACTGGAAACGGGTCTCTATCGGGCTCTGTTTTGTGCACTGGCACAGACGGTCATGTTTTTTCCAGACTGCTGTGACATCAGTCTGCTGTCACTGCAGTCCGGAAAAAAGTGTCAGGGCACAAAACAGAGCACGATAGAGACCCGTTTCGAGACAGCAGGCACATCGATGTACCCTGCTCACACTACTCACAAGTGGAGAAGTTACGACATGACGTCATGCCAGGTGAGCGTTGTAGGGGGAAGGGAAATCCTTTTAAGAAGTCATTCTCTCTCTGGATTTCCTTTCTCTGTTTGAAACTCAGGAGCAGCAACAATGTCCTGGTGTCACCAGGGCTTTAAGTGGAAGCTTTTTCAATATTCTATACAAGCCATAGTTGTTGCTTATTTAGCTTATGCAACTAAAAACCACTGACAAAGCCAATAGTCCTGACTTGTAGGTATGATGTAACTTGTTGTATCATATCTGGATGCAATGACAGAAACAGCAAAATACAAGTCGAGCTGCACA
The DNA here is from genome assembly GCF_964204655.1 of Triturus cristatus. Taxonomy (NCBI): domain Eukaryota; kingdom Metazoa; phylum Chordata; class Amphibia; order Caudata; family Salamandridae; genus Triturus; species Triturus cristatus. The sequence goes on along the minus strand of NC_140591.1, from coordinate 1,471,819,060 downwards.
CTATGCTAAACACAGATTTTCAACTTACTGTTTTTAAGCCACGCCCTTAATTACATTGGCCACGCCCCCTTGAGAGACCCCCCAGTTTTTTCATCCCACTTAAAGCCCTGGGAACAGTCCATTCCGAACTGCCAAGCCATGTCTTGCCTGGATCGGAACCAAGCATCCCAGGACCGGTTTCAGGGTTTCACCCCTCTTCAGTCAGGATAGCTTGACTCCAGTGGCGTAGTGAGCACGGGACCCACGTCTGGGCATTCCCTACCCACATAGAGCGAACAGCAAAACACGCAAGATGATGGACGGAATGTTGCACATTGGCAAAACATTCACCCCCAGTCACAGATCTGGGTTTAATCCATCCTTATTTTGCTCACCACGCCACCCCAGTTCAGACATGGCCATATGCAAATCAGTCTTGACCCTGTGGCTCATGGGAACAGTCCAGCCCGAACTGAAAAGCCATGTCTTCCCTGGACCGGAATCAAGCTTCCTAGGACCGGTTTCGGGGTTTCACCCCTCTTCAGCCAGGATAGCTTGACTTCAGTGGCGTAGTAGTGAGCACGGGACCCAAGTCTGGGCATTCCCTTCCCACATAGAGCGAACAGCAAAACTCACAAGATGATGGACGGAATATTGCACATTGGCAAAACATTCACCCCCAGTCACAGATCTGAGTTTAATCCATCGTTATTTTGCTCACCACGCCTCCCCAGTTCAGACATGGCCATATGCAAAGCAGTCTTGACCCTATGCCTCATGGGAACAGTCCAGCCCGAACTGCCAAGCCATGTCTTCCCTGGACCGGAATAAAGCATCCTAGGACCGGTTTCGGGGTTTCACCCCTCTTCAGCCGGGATAGCTTGACTCCAGTGGCCTAGTGAGCACGGGACCCATGTCTGGGCATTCCCTTCCCACATAGAGCGAACAGCAAAACACACAAGATGATGGACGGAATATTGCACATTGGCAAAACATTCACCCCCGGTCACAGATCTGGGTTTAATCCATCGTTATTTTGCTCACCATGCCTCCCCAGTTCAGACATGGCCATATGCAAAGCAGTCTTGACCCTGTGCCTCATGGGAACAGTCCAGCCCGAACTGCCAAGCCATGTCTTCCCATGCCACTGGAATCAAACTATCCTGGCTGAAGAGGGGTGAAACCCCGAAACTGATCCTAGTATGCTTGGTTCCAGTCCAGGGAGGACCTGGCTTGGCAGTTCGGGCTGGACTGTTCCCATGAGGCACAGGGTCAAGACTGATTTGCATATGTCTGGGTTCTAACTGGAATGGCATAGTGAGCAAAAAACGATGTATTTAGGCCCAGATCTCTCTACTGGGGTGAATGTATGACATTGTTCTGCATTCTGTCCATCAACTGTTGTTTTTGCATTCTCTTTAGAATGACAGCGATCAGCCGAGCAGGTCCAGTGTGTGGTGCGTCACCTCCAGTGTGTGGTGCGTCACCTCCAGTCCTCGGCTAAGGGCTCAGCAGGGAGACCTTTCTTTGCCCTTGCTGCTGAGTAGAAGAGTTCCCCCTCCCCCCATGACAAAGGGCAGTGCTGGAGTCTATAGCAGGAGTTCTTTGAAAAGCGCTTTGACGCCTCGTCAACGGCGGTATTTGCTATATAAATGCAATGACAGGTGATGCATCTTTTGTATGCAGCCCACCCCAAATACATAAATACATGGTAACAGAAACCTGTTCCTTAGCTGTTTATTGCAGAATTGCCATTAATGGAAGCAATGGCCAACAGGCTGGCCTGTAGGGCAATCTGCCGGGGCTGGAAGGGCTGGTTCAACAGGTCAGTGTTTGGCTGTTTTTTGACTGTTTTTGGGCCAGTTTTATAGTCTGCTGGCCTGGATTTAATGTTGATTTCCCTGATAGTACCACAAACATTGCTTGTAGCAAGCGCACATGCATGCATGCTGTCAGCTAACCCAGGGCCACTGGAATTATGCGATTGTGCAGATGCAGCATTTTTTAATAATTATGCCTTTTCCTCAAAATCCATCATCCCCTGCATAATCTGCAGAGTTTAATGAAAATAAATCGCTTGTTGCTCAAACGGTTCAAAAGTTACTAAAAACGCAGAAACGCATGTTGCTGCACAGTGGAAGGCCCTTTGCAAAAGTGGACTGGTCACCTTTCTGTTGAATATTGCAGTATTTGGATATTAAACTGGTACTAATGAGGTGCAACCAATGCCCAGACAGTTTTAAAAAGTGTAAAATTAACAAAAGAATGAAATAATACTATTACAAAATGTTCGCATTACGCTACGTAATTTGCTTTTTCTTGACATATAATTTATTGAACTCTGCTACATAATTTGGCCCTTCCCAGCCACATAATTCCAGTGACCCTGGCCATACTTTGCAAAACACCTTTGCAGTGAGTCTTCACATGCGCAGTCCTGCCCCGATTTGCAAATGTTGGCCACTTTTTTAGCTTCCTGATTCACTACTGAGGACACTTTTAGTTTCTGCGCCCGGGTCGCTTTTCTGTCCCGGTCTGACCCTGCCTCCAGTACTTATGACTACCTTGCGGGTCACACAATGAGGCTGCTGTCATGAAGGTCTCCCCAAAAGAGACAGAGGTGCAACTTTGTACATACAGAAACTATAAGAACTGTGATCCTGAGTAGAATGTGGAGGCAGGGTCAGAGATGTGACTACAAAGGGATTACCCCCCTGATTGCCCCCCTATTTTGACAGAACCAGAGAAAATCAGTCACTTTCTATCCTACACCTTCCCTGGACCTCCCCTTTCACTTCAGCAGTCCCAGCAAGGCAATCAATCAATCAATCAATCAATCAGGGATTTGTAGAGCGCACTACTCACCCGTAAGGGTCTCAAGGCGCTGTAGGGGGGGAAGCTCCGGTCATCCAATGAGCCAGGTCTTGAGGCTCTTCCCTAATGCTTGCACTATAGGGCTTCATCTGATGCTGAGGGGGAGTTCGTTCCAGGTCTTGCAGGTCTTGGCCACGATGTAGGAGAAGGATCTGCCTCCCGTTCTAGCTATGTGTTTGCGGGGGATTTTGGCCAAGGTTAGGTCAGTTGAGCGGAGGTTTCTCTTGGGGGAGTAGAAGGAGATTCTTTTGTTGAGGTATTGGGGTCCGGTGTTGTGGAGGGCTTTATAGGCGTGTGTGAGCAGCTTGAAGGTCACTCTTTTTTCGATGGGGAGCCAGTGGAGGTCTCAGAGGTGCTGGTTGATGTGGTATTGTCGTGGGATGCTGGGTGCGAGTCTGGCTGCGGCGTTCTGGACGGTCTGGAGTTTGTGAAGTAGAGATTTGTTGATTCCGGCATAGAGAGCGTTCCCATAGTCCAGCCTGCTGGTAATGAGTGCGTGTGTGATGGTCTTCCTGGATTCGGGGGGATCCATTTGAAGGTCTTGCGGAGTAAGCGGAGGGTGTTGAAGCATGTGGAGGATACAGCTTTGGTCTGTCAGTTCATGGTGAGGGAGGAGTAGAGTATGATGCCGAGGTTGCGGGCGAGGTCCGTGGGTGTCTGAGGGTTTCCGAGGGCGGGGGGGGGGCACTAGGCACAAACGTTTTGTATCTACACATGCCCAGGGCTAGCCCCACTGCTCTTCAGCAACCTTTGAAAGAAACAAGCAGGTGGGCCCAAACAAGCTCAATCTTTCCTAATACACACCCTAGTGGCATTAAACACAGCCTCTCCTTTTCTGACTGCTCCATTTCATGATGCACAGGCCTGATTGCCCCACTCCCTTTGTGAGCAACATGAGATGGTGCCTTCTCTGAATACCCCAGTCTGTTAGAAAAAAATACCATAGAAAAGATAAGATATATCTGTTTCAAGGATCCCAGCTCCATGTAAAGCACAGACACATTTTTGAAGGGTCTCTCTACCTCGGTTGCCTCTCTGCTTTGGGTCATATTTAGTACACTTGTTATTTAGTATCCAACAAGTCTTTTCAACCACTTCAGAGCACTATGACACAATACATTTGGATTATCAGCACCACAAATCCAGTTAGGAGAGCTACCTGCTTTTCAAAATACATTTTGTTGCATTTTATCTAAGGGAGAGGGAGAGGATGTGGCATTATGGCCAGAGATGCCGACTTTGGAACTGGGGACCAGGTTCAAGTCTTGGTATGGGCTCAAAATCCTGTGATTCTGGGCAAATCGCTTAATCTTCCTGTGCCAAAAAAATGAATATGATCTTGTGTAATGTAACTGGAGCTGATGTATAGATCTCGTATTCCTTTGGGTCGAGTTCCCGCTATATAACTCTACAAAACAACCCCCGCCCCACAAAAAAAAAGAGTCTTTTCTCTGCTTATGAATCACTTCCAGCCATGTTCTTACAGCCTACTAGAACAGAAAATTACAGAGGTTAAAATCATACAAATCCAGTAATACTCATGCTATGAATCTTCGAGGGATGAAAAGTAGATCCCGCAGAGATTAAAACCGTGACCTCAAGGTTGCGTTTGGCTTTTGGCGGAAGATGTCTTGACTCCCTGCGCTACTGTACATTAGGCTGTGTTTGATAAAACCACATCTGAACTTTGTATTAAACTAGCTTATTTTAATATCACTATTTCACTTCAAAACTCTGTGATTTTACAGGATTATCGGAGCCAGCGGCGTGAATACCACAGGCAATTTGTATTGGATCTCCGAGGCTAACCCTGTCCCCCCAGAAATCTAGTGTCTCCTATGCTACTAACGGAAAGGCAGGACTGCAGGGGCCTGTATGTTATATGTTATAGAGCTCCAGAGGCTTCACTCAAAGAATGAAGGAGACCGCACACAGCAAGGTTTCTCGATGCGATTCTTTATTGCATTGTATCGAGATAGCAGCAGTAACACCAGGACGCGTTTCGGCGTTCGCGCCTTTTTCGACTGAGTTACAATGTGCAGGTTACGTGAGCAGTATTATATCCGGTTCACATGATCTAGTTCCGGTTCACTTTAACATAAACATAGTGAAAAGACTAAAAATACAGTTTAGATCGAACTTTTTGCTCACTTGAAGAAATACTATATATTTTACATCACCAGTACATAATTCTTAATTCATTATTACGAGTGAGAAAAGCATTTTGGAACCAATAAAATAAATAATTAGACAGGCGGTTAATTTAAGGCAAATTATTACCCTAAATGAGTCAAGTCAGCCTACAATAATTAATCCATGATTCTGCATTTAGCCAGAAGTAAATTTTTACATGTAATTCATTTCAGACTCTCTAAACATAATTGAGCCCTGTATGGGCATAAAGTGACAATGATATATTCATCGCAGTGAAGCAAGGAAAACACTCTGCCATCTTAGTCCCCAAATATCAAAAGATTATACTGTTTCAGCGTTTACCTAGGTGACATGACAGTTCCTCCTCTTTGTTCAAACCATAAGGTGTTGTGGTTTGGAGGTCAATGATAAAGCGAGATTCTAATCTCCTCAGCCTCAATTCCCGATTTCCTATTCGGTCACTGACTGGGACATGATCGAGGCAGAAAAACGACAATAGATTTCTGTCACTGTTGTGATGTTGTGCGAAATGTCTCGCTACAGGGTATGAAGTGTCTTGTTTTTCAATTGCTCTGGCATGTTCTAGGATGCGCTTTTTTGTGGGGTGGATCGTGCTGCCAATATATTGCTTAGGGCAAGGACATGTAAGGCAGTAAACTCAAAATGGCGTATTACAAGTCATCAATTTGTTGATTGGTCTCGGTTTTTTCATACCAGGGACATTGTATGAAGATACCTTTTTACTGTTCCTACATGCCTTACATTTCAGACAAGGGAAGAAACCGGAGACTTTACTGATGGGTTGGACAAAAGGAATAGGTTCATAGTGGCTGTTAACTAATTTGTCTTTTAAGGATCTACTTCTTCTGAAGGTTATTTGTGGATAGGGTGGTAAGATGTCGCCTATTATTACATCTGTCTTCAGTATGTGCCAGTTCCGGCAAAGAATCTTTCTCAGGGTATTTGTCTCATTAGAGAAAGTTGTAATAAATCTGCAAATTTCTGATGTTGTTCTAGTCTTAGCACGATTTGTGTCTAGTAGGGATTGTCTTGAAATTTTGTTAACCTTACTTAAGGTTTTCATTAGTAAGTTAGGACAGTAGCCACGTGATCGAAATCTTTCAATGGCAGATGATGCTTCATATTGAAAATCAACCTCACGGGAGCAATTTCTTTTTAGGCGTAGTAATTCGCCGTAAGGGATGCTGTTTTTTAGAGATTTTTGATGGCTACTCTGTGCTTCTAATACTGAATTTCCTGCAGTCTCATTTCTGAAGAGAGTGGTGCAGATGCTCCCGTCTTGGACAAAGACTTTAAGATCCAAGAAGGGGACTTGTTGCGTGCTAATTTGTCCAGATAAATGAAGATTCAAAGTATTTGTGTTAAGTGCTGAAATATATTTTTCAGCTTCATCCTTAGGTCCCTTCCACAAGATAAACAGGTCATCTATGTACCTATACCATAAAACAACATTTTTAGTCCAATGTTCATATGTATCAGCCCAGGCCACCTGTCTCTCCCACCAGCCTACGAATAGGTTCGCATAGCTGGGGGCGAAGCAGGTGCCCATGGCTGTACCCTGGATCTGACGATAGTGTTGTTTGTCAAACAAAAAAATGTTGTTATTGAGGCAGAACAGAATAAATTCAGTGAGCATAATATTGTGCTCAGCGAATTGAAGAGATCTCTCCTTCAAAAAATATTCCACTGCCTTCACACCATGCTCATGTTTAATGATTGCGTAGAGGCTTGTAATGTCCAAGACAATCATGAGCATGTCAGACTCCCAAGGTGTATTGGCAATATTACAGATGAAATGCGTCGTGTCTTTGATATAAGAAGACAATGTTACCACAAACTCCCTCAAGAAAAAATCAATGTACTGAGACATATGCTCTGTTAATGACCCAATGGATGACACGATAGGGCGACCTGGCGGTCTATCCTGATTTTTATGGATTTTGGGTAAATGATAGAAAGTTGCTGTAGTGGGATATGGACATGTTAGATATTTAAATTCATCAAAATTGAGCATATTTCGATCAAACCATTTCTGAATCAATATATGGTATTCATTGATACTTGCAATATACTCAGATTTAACAATAGGAGAATAACATGATCTGTCTGAGAGTAATCTCATTGCCTCCTCCACATAATACTTTCTCGTCATTAATACCACATTCCCTCCTTTATCGGAGGGTTTACAGATTATATTTGGGTCATCCATTAGTTGTGAAAGAGCAGTCCTTTCTTTCACAGTGAGGTTGTTGGATAAGTTCGTAGATTCTGTGAGTCTCAATTCCATGAGATCTTTCTTCACCGATTCCTCAAAAATATCTATAGAGTCGTAGGGAGTAACTGGAACAAAGGTTGATATTTGCTTGAAATGGGTTTTTGGAGCAATTTGTTCAATACCAAAGCTTTGGATACGGGAAATATCTTTAGTAGCACCTAATCCCATTGTTTCTTGGCTGGAAAGTACACACAGTGTTTCAAGGTCATCCCCTGTAAGGGTTGTTGTTGGGTCAGGGGCAGAAGTCTGCTGAGGTGCGCCACTGATATTTCCTTGCACGTTTTTGGATTTGAAAAATTTCATCAGTTTTAACTTCCTTGAAAAAAGATATAGGTCGATCCGTGTTTGTGTATATTCACACCTTTTTGCTGGACAGAAAGTTAGGCCTTTTTTAAGAACAGATTCTTGTTCCTCCGTTAATTGTTTTTGAGTCAAATTGACAATGGTGAGATTATCAGGGTTCTCTAGTTTTTGGATCCTCTTTTGCTGCGGGTTTGCCAGGCGATTCCTTGATTTTGGCTTTGAGTGGCCGCCCCGTCTTGTTTTCCGGCCACATTTCTTCTCCTTGATGTTTGGAACCTGCCGCGTCCCCCTCTTTGTCGTGAGTTGCGCATTAGTTTGAACTCCTCTAAAAAATGACTTTGTGTTGAGGAGGGCATGGCTGTTTCACTGAATTCCTCCCCTGATTGTTCTGCGTCTGTGCTCACGTTTGATTCAGAGGTATCTTGGATTTCCTGATCTTGAGGAACAATCCTTCTGAGCGCTTTCCTTGGCCCATCAAACTTTCGTGCAAAAGTAAGTACTCTTCCTTGTTCGTAACACTCACACTACTCACAAGTGGAGAAGTTACGACATGACGTCATGCCAGGTGAGCGTTGTAGGGGGAAGGGAAATCCTTTTAAGAAGTCATTCTCTCTCTGGATTTCCTTTCTCTGTTTGAAACTCAGGAGCAGCAACAATGTCCTGGTGTCACCAGGGCTTTAAGTGGAAGCTTTTTCAATATTCTATACAAGCCATAGTTGTTGCTTATTTAGCTTATGCAACTAAAAACCACTGACAAAGCCAATAGTCCTGACTTGTAGGTATGATGTAACTTGTTGTATCATATCTGGATGCAATGACAGAAACAGCAAAATACAAGTCGAGCTGCACACTATGCTAAACACAGATTTTCAACTTACTGTTTTTAAGCCACGCCCTTAATTACATTGGCCACGCCCCCTTGAGAGACCCCCCAGTTTTTTCATCCCACTTAAAGCCCTGGGAACAGTCCATTCCGAACTGCCAAGCCATGTCTTGCCTGGATCGGAACCAAGCATCCCAGGACCGGTTTCAGGGTTTCACCCCTCTTCAGTCAGGATAGCTTGACTCCAGTGGCGTAGTGAGCATGGGACCCACGTCTGGGCATTCCCTACCCACATAGAGCGAACAGCAAAACACGCAAGATGATGGACGGAATGTTGCACATTGGCAAAACATTCACCCCCAGTCACAGATCTGGGTTTAATCCATCCTTATTTTGCTCACCACGCCACCCCAGTTCAGACATGGCCATATGCAAATCAGTCTTGACCCTGTGGCTCATGGGAACAGTCCAGCCCGAACTGAAAAGCCATGTCTTCCCTGGACCGGAATCAAGCATCCTAGGACCGGTTTCGGGGTTTCACCCCTCTTCAGCCAGGATAGCTTGACTTCAGTGGCGTAGTAGTGAGCACGGGACCCAAGTCTGGGCATTCCCTTCCCACATAGAGCGAACAGCAAAACTCACAAGATGATGGACGGAATATTGCACATTGGCAAAACATTCACCCCCAGTCACAGATCTGAGTTTAATCCATCGTTATTTTGCTCACCACGCCTCCCCAGTTCAGACATGGCCATATGCAAAGCAGTCTTGACCCTATGCCTCATGGGAACAGTCCAGCCCGAACTGCCAAGCCATGTCTTCCCTGGACCGGAATAAAGCATCCTAGGACCGGTTTCGGGGTTTCACCCCTCTTCAGCCGGGATAGCTTGACTCCAGTGGCCTAGTGAGCACGGGACCCATGTCTGGGCATTCCCTTCCCACATAGAGCGAACAGCAAAACACACAAGATGATGGACGGAATATTGCACATTGGCAAAACATTCACCCCCGGTCACAGATCTGGGTTTAATCCATCGTTATTTTGCTCACCATGCCTCCCCAGTTCAGACATGGCCATATGCAAAGCAGTCTTGACCCTGTGCCTCATGGGAACAGTCCAGCCCGAACTGCCAAGCCATGTCTTCCCATGCCACTGGAATCAAACTATCCTGGCTGAAGAGGGGTGAAACCCCGAAACTGATCCTAGTATGCTTGGTTCCAGTCCAGGGAGGACCTGGCTTGGCAGTTCGGGCTGGACTGTTCCCATGAGGCACAGGGTCAAGACTGATTTGCATATGTCTGGGTTCTAACTGGAATGGCATAGTGAGCAAAAAACGATGTATTTAGGCCCAGATCTCTCTACTGGGGTGAATGTATGACATTGTTCTGCATTCTGTCCATCAACTGTTGTTTTTGCATTCTCTTTAGAATGACAGCGATCAGCCGAGCAGGTCCAGTGTGTGGTGCGTCACCTCCAGTGTGTGGTGCGTCACCTCCAGTCCTCGGCTAAGGGCTCAGCAGGGAGACCTTTCTTTGCCCTTGCTGCTGAGTAGAAGAGTTCCCCCTCCCCCCATGACAAAGGGCAGTGCTGGAGTCTATAGCAGGAGTTCTTTGAAAAGCGCTTTGACGCCTCGTCAACGGCGGTATTTGCTATATAAATGCAATGACAGGTGATGCATCTTTTGTATGCAGCCCACCCCAAATACATAAATACATGGTAACAGAAACCTGTTCCTTAGCTGTTTATTGCAGAATTGCCATTAATGGAAGCAATGGCCAACAGGCTGGCCTGTAGGGCAATCTGCCGGGGCTGGAAGGGCTGGTTCAACAGGTCAGTGTTTGGCTGTTTTTTGACTGTTTTTGGGCCAGTTTTATAGTCTGCTGGCCTGGATTTAATGTTGATTTCCCTGATAGTACCACAAACATTGCTTGTAGCAAGCGCACATGCATGCATGCTGTCAGCTAACCCAGGGCCACTGGAATTATGCGATTGTGCAGATGCAGCATTTTTTAATAATTATGCCTTTTCCTCAAAATCCATCATCCCCTGCATAATCTGCAGAGTTTAATGAAAATAAATCGCTTGTTGCTCAAACGGTTCAAAAGTTACTAAAAACGCAGAAACGCATGTTGCTGCACAGTGGAAGGCCCTTTGCAAAAGTGGACTGGTCACCTTTCTGTTGAATATTGCAGTATTTGGATATTAAACTGGTACTAATGAGGTGCAACCAATGCCCAGACAGTTTTATAAAGTGTAAAATTAACAAAAGAATGAAATAATACTATTACAAAATGTTCGCATTACGCTACGTAATTTGCTTTTTCTTGACATATAATTTATTGAACTCTGCTACATAATTTGGCCCTTCCCAGCCACATAATTCCAGTGACCCTGGCCATACTTTGCAAAACACCTTTGCAGTGAGTCTTCACATGCGCAGTCCTGCCCCGATTTGCAAATGTTGGCCACTTTTTTAGCTTCCTGATTCACTACTGAGGACACTTTTAGTTTCTGCGCCCGGGTCGCTTTTCTGTCCCGGTCTGACCCTGCCTCCAGTACTTATGACTACCTTGCGGGTCACACAATGAGGCTGCTGTCATGAAGGTCTCCCCAAAAGAGACAGAGGTGCAACTTTGTACATACAGAAACTATAAGAACTGTGATCCTGAGTACAATGTGGAGGCAGGGTCAGAGATGTGACTACAAAGGGATTACCCCCCTGATTGCCCCCCTATTTTGACAGAACCAGAGAAAATCAGTCACTTTCTATCCTACACCTTCCCTGGACCTCCCCTTTCACTTCAGCAGTCCCAGCAAGGCAATCAATCAATCAATCAATCAATCAGGGATTTGTAGAGCGCACTACTCACCCGTAAGGGTCTCAAGGCGCTGTAGGGGGGGAAGCTCCGGTCATCCAATGAGCCAGGTCTTGAGGCTCTTCCCTAATGCTTGCACTATAGGGCTTCATCTGATGCTGAGGGGGAGTTCGTTCCAGGTCTTGCAGGTCTTGGCCACGATGTAGGAGAAGGATCTGCCTCCCGTTCTAGCTATGTGTTTGCGGGGGATTTTGGCCAAGGTTAGGTCAGTTGAGCGGAGGTTTCTCTTGGGGGAGTAGAAGGAGATTCTTTTGTTGAGGTATTGGGGTCCGGTGTTGTGGAGGGCTTTATAGGCGTGTGTGAGCAGCTTGAAGGTCACTCTTTTTTCGATGGGGAGCCAGTGGAGGTCTCAGAGGTGCTGGTTGATGTGGTATTGTCGTGGGATGCTGGGTGCGAGTCTGGCTGCGGCGTTCTGGACGGTCTGGAGTTTGTGAAGTAGAGATTTGTTGATTCCGGCATAGAGAGCGTTCCCATAGTCCAGCCTGCTGGTAATGAGTGCGTGTGTGATGGTCTTCCTGGATTCGGGGGGATCCATTTGAAGGTCTTGCGGAGTAAGCGGAGGGTGTTGAAGCATGTGGAGGATACAGCTTTGGTCTGTCAGTTCATGGTGAGGGAGGAGTAGAGTATGATGCCGAGGTTGCGGGCGAGGTCCGTGGGTGTCTGAGGGTTTCCGAGGGCGGGGGGGGGCACTAGGCACAAACGTTTTGTATCTACACATGCCCAGGGCTAGCCCCACTGCTCTTCAGCAACCTTTGAAAGAAACAAGCAGGTGGGCCCAAACAAGCTCAATCTTTCCTAATACACACCCTAGTGGCATTAAACACAGCCTCTCCTTTTCTGACTGCTCCATTTCATGATGCACAGGCCTGATTGCCCCACTCCATTTGTGAGCAACATGAGATGGTGCCTTCTCTGAATACCCCAGTCTGTTAGAAAAAAATACCATAGAAAAGATAAGATATATCTGTTTCAAGGATCCCAGCTCCATGTAAAGCACAGACACATTTTTGAAGGGTCTCTCTACCTCGGTTGCCTCTCTGCTTTGGGTCATATTTAGTACACTTGTTATTTAGTATCCAACAAGTCTTTTCAACCACTTCAGAGCACTATGACACAATACATTTGGATTATCAGCACCACAAATCCAGTTAGGAGAGCTACCTGCTTTTCAAAATACATTTTGTTGCATTTTATCTAAGGGAGAGGGAGAGGATGTGGCATTATGGCCAGAGATGCCGACTTTGGAACTGGGGACCAGGTTCAAGTCTTGGTATGGGCTCAAAATCCTGTGATTCTGGGCAAATCGCTTAATCTTCCTGTGCCAAAAAAATGAATATGATCTTGTGTAATGTAACTGGAGCTGATGTATAGATCTCGTATTCCTTTGGGTCGAGTTCCCGCTATATAACTCTACAAAACAACCCCCGCCCCACAAAAAAAAAGAGTCTTTTCTCTGCTTATGAATCACTTCCAGCCATGTTCTTACAGCCTACTAGAACAGAAAATTACAGAGGTTAAAATCATACAAATCCAGTAATACTCATGCTATGAATCTTCGAGGGATGAAAAGTAGATCCCGCAGAGATTAAAACCGTGACCTCAAGGTTGCGTTTGGCTTTTGGCGGAAGATGTCTTGACTCCCTGCGCTACTGTACATTAGGCTGTGTTTGATAAAACCACATCTGAACTTTGTATTAAACTAGCTTATTTTAATATCACTATTTCACTTCAAAACTCTGTGATTTTACAGGATTATCGGAGCCAGCGGCGTGAATACCACAGGCAATTTGTATTGGATCTCCGAGGCTAACCCTGTCCCCCCAGAAATCTAGTGTCTCCTATGCTACTAACGGAAAGGCAGGACTGCAGGGGCCTGTATGTTATATGTTATAGAGCTCCAGAGGCTTCACTCAAAGAATGAAGGAGACCGCACACAGCAAGGTTTCTCGATGCGATTCTTTATTGCATTGTATCGAGATAGCAGCAGTAACACCAGGACGCGTTTCGGCGTTCGCGCCTTTTTCGACTGAGTTACAATGTGCAGGTTACGTGAGCAGTATTATATCCGGTTCACATGATCTAGTTCCGGTTCACTTTAACATAAACATAGTGAAAAGACTAAAAATACAGTTTAGATCGAACTTTTTGCTCACTTGAAGAAATACTATATATTTTACATCACCAGTACATAATTCTTAATTCATTATTACGAGTGAGAAAAGCATTTTGGAACCAATAAAATAAATAATTAGACAGGCGGTTAATTTAAGGCAAATTATTACCCTAAATGAGTCAAGTCAGCCTACAATAATTAATCCATGATTCTGCATTTAGCCAGAAGTAAATTTTTACATGTAATTCATTTCAGACTCTCTAAACATAATTGAGCCCTGTATGGGCATAAAGTGACAATGATATATTCATCGCAGTGAAGCAAGGAAAACACTCTGCCATCTTAGTCCCCAAATATCAAAAGATTATACTGTTTCAGCGTTTACCTAGGTGACATGACAGTTCCTCCTCTGTGTTCAAACCATAAGGTGTTGTGGTTTGGAGGTCAATGATAAAGCGAGATTCTAATCTCCTCAGCCTCAATTCCCGATTTCCTATTCGGTCACTGACTGGGACATGATCGAGGCAGAAAAACGACAATAGATTTCTGTCACTGTTGTGATGTTGTGCGAAATGTCTCGCTACAGGGTATGAAGTGTCTTGTTTTTCAATTGCTCTGGCATGTTCTAGGATGCGCTTTTTTGTGGGGTGGATCGTGCTGCCAATATATTGCTTAGGGCAAGGACATGTAAGGCAGTAAACTCAAAATGGCGTATTACAAGTCATCAATTTGTTGATTGGTCTCGGTTTTTTCATACCAGGGACATTGTATGAAGATACCTTTTTACTGTTCCTACATGCCTTACATTTCAGACAAGGGAAGAAACCGGAGACTTTACTGATGGGTTGGACAAAAGGAATAGGTTCATAGTGGCTGTTAACTAATTTGTCTTTTAAGGATCTACTTCTTCTGAAGGTTATTTGTGGATAGGGTGGTAAGATGTCGCCTATTATTACATCTGTCTTCAGTATGTGCCAGTTCCGGCAAAGAATCTTTCTCAGGGTATTTGTCTCATTAGAGAAAGTTGTAATAAATCTGCAAATTTCTGATGTTGTTCTAGTCTTAGCACGATTTGTGTCTAGTAGGGATTGTCTTGAAATTTTGTTAACCTTACTTAAGGTTTTCATTAGTAAGTTAGGACAGTAGCCACGTGATCGAAATCTTTCAATGGCAGATGATGCTTCATATTGAAAATCAACCTCACAGGAGCAATTTCTTTTTAGGCGTAGTAATTCGCCGTAAGGGATGCTGTTTTTTAGAGATTTTTGATGGCTACTCTGTGCTTCTAATACTGAATTTCCTGCAGTCTCATTTCTGAAGAGAGTGGTGCAGATGCTCCCGTCTTGGACAAAGACTTTAAGATCCAAGAAGGGGACTTGTTGCGTGCTAATTTGTCCAGATAAATGAAGATTCAAAGTATTTGTGTTAAGTGCTGAAATATATTTTTCAGCTTCATCCTTAGGTCCCTTCCACAAGATAAACAGGTCATCTATGTACCTATACCATAAAACAACATTTTTAGTCCAATGTTCATATGTATCAGCCCAGGCCACCTGTCTCTCCCACCAGCCTACGAATAGGTTCGCATAGCTGGGGGCGAAGCAGGTGCCCATGGCTGTACCCTGGATCTGACGATAGTGTTGTTTGTCAAACAAAAAAATGTTGTTATTGAGGCAGAACAGAATAAATTCAGTGAGCATAATATTGTGCTCAGCGAATTGAAGAGATCTCTCCTTCAAAAAATATTCCACTGCCTTCACACCATGCTCATGTTTAATGATTGTGTAGAGGCTTGTAATGTCCAAGACAATCATGAGCATGTCAGACTCCCAAGGTGTATTGGCAATATTACAGATGAAATGCGTCGTGTCTTTGATATAAGAAGACAATGTTACCACAAACTCCCTCAAGAAAAAATCAATGTACTGAGACATATGCTCTGTTAATGACCCAATGGATGACACGATAGGGCGACCTGGCGGTCTATCCTGATTTTTATGGATTTTGGGTAAATGATAGAAAGTTGCTGTAGTGGGATATGGACATGTTAGATATTTAAATTCATCAAAATTGAGCATATTTCGATCAAACCATTTCTGAATCAATATATGGTATTCATTGATACTTGCAATATACTCAGATTTAACAATAGGAGAATAACATGATCTGTCTGAGAGTAATCTCATTGCCTCCTCCACATAATACTTTCTCGTCATTAATACCACATTCCCTCCTTTATCGGAGGGTTTACAGATTATATTTGGGTCATCCATTAGTTGTGAAAGAGCAGTCCTTTCTTTCACAGTGAGGTTGTTGGATAAGTTCGTAGATTCTGTGAGTCTCAATTCCATGAGATCTTTCTTCACCGATTCCTCAAAAATATCTATAGAGTCGTAGGGAGTAACTGGAACAAAGGTTGATATTTGCTTGAAATGGGTTTTTGGAGCAATTTGTTCAATACCAAAGCTTTGGATACGGGAAATATCTTTAGTAGCACCTAATCCCATTGTTTCTTGGCTGGAAAGTACACACAGTGTTTCAAGGTCATCCCCTGTAAGGGTTGTTGTTGGGTCAGGGGCAGAAGTCTGCTGAGGTGCGCCACTGATATTTCCTTGCACGTTTTTGGATTTGAAAAATTTCATCAGTTTTAACTTCCTTGAAAAAAGATATAGGTCGATCCGTGTTTGTGTATATTCACACCTTTTTGCTGGACAGAAAGTTAGGCCTTTTTTAAGAACAGATTCTTGTTCCTCCGTTAATTGTTTTTGAGTCAAATTGACAATGGTGAGATTATCAGGGTTCTCTAGTTTTTGGATCCTCTTTTGCTGCGGGTTTGCCAGGCGATTCCTTGATTTTGGCTTTGAGTGGCCGCCCCGTCTTGTTTTCCGGCCACATTTCTTCTCCTTGATGTTTGGAACCTGCCGCGTCCCCCTCTTTGTCGTGAGTTGCGCATTAGTTTGAACTCCTCTAAAAAATGACTTTGTGTTGAGGAGGGCATGGCTGTTTCACTGAATTCCTCCCCTGATTGTTCTGCGTCTGTGCTCACGTTTGATTCAGAGGTATCTTGGATTTCCTGATCTTGAGGAACAATCCTTCTGAGCGCTTTCCTTGGCCCATCAAACTTTCGTGCAAAAGTAAGTACTCTTCCTTGTTCGTAACACTCACACTACTCACAAGTGGAGAAGTTACGACATGACGTCATGCCAGGTGAGCGTTGTAGGGGGAAGGGAAATCCTTTTAAGAAGTCATTCTCTCTCTGGATTTCCTTTCTCTGTTTGAAACTCAGGAGCAGCAACAATGTCCTGGTGTCACCAGGGCTTTAAGTGGAAGCTTTTTCAATATTCTATACAAGCCATAGTTGTTGCTTATTTAGCTTATGCAACTAAAAACCACTGACAAAGCCAATAGTCCTGACTTGTAGGTATGATGTAACTTGTTGTATCATATCTGGATGCAATGACAGAAACAGCAAAATACAAGTCGAGCTGCACACTATGCTAAACACAGATTTTCAACTTACTGTTTTTAAGCCACGCCCTTAATTACATTGGCCACGCCCCCTTGAGAGACCCCCCAGTTTTTTCATCCCACTTAAAGCCCTGGGAACAGTCCATTCCGAACTGCCAAGCCATGTCTTGCCTGGATCGGAACCAAGCATCCCAGGACCGGTTTCAGGGTTTCACCCCTCTTCAGTCAGGATAGCTTGACTCCAGTGGCGTAGTGAGCACGGGACCCACGTCTGGGCATTCCCTACCCACATAGAGCGAACAGCAAAACACGCAAGATGATGGACGGAATGTTGCACATTGGCAAAACATTCACCCCCAGTCACAGATCTGGGTTTAATCCATCCTTATTTTGCTCACCACGCCACCCCAGTTCAGACATGGCCATATGCAAATCAGTCTTGACCCTGTGGCTCATGGGAACAGTCCAGCCCGAACTGAAAAGCCATGTCTTCCCTGGACCGGAATAAAGCATCCTAGGACCGGTTTCGGGGTTTCACCCCTCTTCAGCCAGGATAGCTTGACTTCAGTGGCGTAGTAGTGAGCACGGGACCCAAGTCTGGGCATTCCCTTCCCACATAGAGCGAACAGCAAAACTCACAAGATGATGGACGGAATATTGCACATTGGCAAAACATTCACCCCCAGTCACAGATCTGAGTTTAATCCATCGTTATTTTGCTCACCACGCCTCCCCAGTTCAGACATGGCCATATGCAAAGCAGTCTTGACCCTATGCCTCATGGGAACAGTCCAGCCCGAACTGCCAAGCCATGTCTTCCCTGGACCGGAATAAAGCATCCTAGGACCGGTTTCGGGGTTTCACCCCTCTTCAGCCGGGATAGCTTGACTCCAGTGGCCTAGTGAGCACGGGACCCATGTCTGGGCATTCCCTTCCCACATAGAGCGAACAGCAAAACACACAAGATGATGGACGGAATATTGCACATTGGCAAAACATTCACCCCCGGTCACAGATCTGGGTTTAATCCATCGTTATTTTGCTCACCATGCCTCCCCAGTTCAGACATGGCCATATGCAAAGCAGTCTTGACCCTGTGCCTCATGGGAACAGTCCAGCCCGAACTGCCAAGCCATGTCTTCCCATGCCACTGGAATCAAACTATCCTGGCTGAAGAGGGGTGAAACCCCGAAACTGATCCTAGTATGCTTGGTTCCAGTCCAGGGAGGACCTGGCTTGGCAGTTCGGGCTGGACTGTTCCCATGAGGCACAGGGTCAAGACTGATTTGCATATGTCTGGGTTCTAACTGGAATGGCATAGTGAGCAAAAAACGATGTATTTAGGCCCAGATCTCTCTACTGGGGTGAATGTATGACATTGTTCTGCATTCTGTCCATCAACTGTTGTTTTTGCATTCTCTTTAGAATGACAGCGATCAGCCGAGCAGGTCCAGTGTGTGGTGCGTCACCTCCAGTGTGTGGTGCGTCACCTCCAGTCCTCGGCTAAGGGCTCAGCAGGGAGACCTTTCTTTGCCCTTGCTGCTGAGTAGAAGAGTTCCCCCTCCCCCCATGACAAAGGGCAGTGCTGGAGTCTATAGCAGGAGTTCTTTGAAAAGCGCTTTGACGCCTCGTCAACGGCGGTATTTGCTATATAAATGCAATGACAGGTGATGCATCTTTTGTATGCAGCCCACCCCAAATACATAAATACATGGTAACAGAAACCTGTTCCTTAGCTGTTTATTGCAGAATTGCCATTAATGGAAGCAATGGCCAACAGGCTGGCCTGTAGGGCAATCTGCCGGGGCTGGAAGGGCTGGTTCAACAGGTCAGTGTTTGGCTGTTTTTTGACTGTTTTTGGGCCAGTTTTATAGTCTGCTGGCCTGGATTTAATGTTGATTTCCCTGATAGTACCACAAACATTGCTTGTAGCAAGCGCACATGCATGCATGCTGTCAGCTAACCCAGGGCCACTGGAATTATGCGATTGTGCAGATGCAGCATTTTTTAATAATTATGCCTTTTCCTCAAAATCCATCATCCCCTGCATAATCTGCAGAGTTTAATGAAAATAAATCGCTTGTTGCTCAAACGGTTCAAAAGTTACTAAAAACGCAGAAACGCATGTTGCTGCACAGTGGAAGGCCCTTTGCAAAAGTGGACTGGTCACCTTTCTGTTGAATATTGCAGTATTTGGATATTAAACTGGTACTAATGAGGTGCAACCAATGCCCAGACAGTTTTAAAAAGTGTAAAATTAACAAAAGAATGAAATAATACTATTACAAAATGTTCGCATTACGCTACGTAATTTGCTTTTTCTTGACATATAATTTATTGAACTCTGCTACATAATTTGGCCCTTCCCAGCCACATAATTCCAGTGACCCTGGCCATACTTTGCAAAACACCTTTGCAGTGAGTCTTCACATGCGCAGTCCTGCCCCGATTTGCAAATGTTGGCCACTTTTTTAGCTTCCTGATTCACTACTGAGGACACTTTTAGTTTTTGCGCCCGGGTCGCTTTTCTGTCCCGGTCTGACCCTGCCTCCAGTACTTATGACTACCTTGCGGGTCACACAATGAGGCTGCTGTCATGAAGGTCTCCCCAAAAGAGACAGAGGTGCAACTTTGTACATACAGAAACTATAAGAACTGTGATCCTGAGTACAATGTGGAGGCAGGGTCAGAGATGTGACTACAAAGGGATTACCCCCCTGATTGCCCCCCTATTTTGACAGAACCAGAGAAAATCAGTCACTTTCTATCATACACCTTCCCTGGACCTCCCCTTTCACTTCAGCAGTCCCAGCAAGGCAATCAATCAATCAATCAATCAATCAGGGATTTGTAGAGCGCACTACTCACCCGTAAGGGTCTCAAGGCGCTGTAGGGGGGGAAGCTCCGGTCATCCAATGAGCCAGGTCTTGAGGCTCATCCCTAATGCTTGCACTATAGGGCTTCATCTGATGCTGAGGGGGAGTTCGTTCCAGGTCTTGCAGGTCTTGGCCACGATGTAGGAGAAGGATCTGCCTCCCGTTCTAGCTATGTGTTTGCGGGGGATTTTGGCCAAGGTTAGGTCAGTTGAGCGGAGGTTTCTCTTGGGGGAGTAGAAGGAGATTCTTTTGTTGAGGTATTGGGGTCCGGTGTTGTGGAGGGCTTTATAGGCGTGTGTGAGCAGCTTGAAGGTCACTCTTTTTTCGATGGGGAGCCAGTGGAGGTCTCAGAGGTGCTGGTTGATGTGGTATTGTCGTGGGATGCTGGGTGCGAGTCTGGCTGCGGCGTTCTGGACGGTCTGGAGTTTGTGAAGTAGAGATTTGTTGATTCCGGCATAGAGAGCGTTCTCATAGTCCAGCCTGCTGGTAATGAGTGCGTGTGTGATGGTCTTCCTGGATTCGGGGGGATCCATTTGAAGGTCTTGCGGAGTAAGCGGAGGGTGTTGAAGCATGTGGAGGATACAGCTTTGGTCTGTCAGTTCATGGTGAGGGAGGAGTAGAGTATGATGCCGAGGTTGCGGGCGAGGTCCGTGGGTGTCTGAGGGTTTCCGAGGGCGGGGGGGGCACTAGGCACAAACGTTTTGTATCTACACATGCCCAGGGCTAGCCCCACTGCTCTTCAGCAACCTTTGAAAGAAACAAGCAGGTGGGCCCAAACAAGCTCAATCTTTCCTAATACACACCCTAGTGGCATTAAACACAGCCTCTCCTTTTCTGACTGCTCCATTTCATGATGCACAGGCCTGATTGCCCCACTCCATTTGTGAGCAACATGAGATGGTGCCTTCTCTGAATACCCCAGTCTGTTAGAAAAAAATACCATAGAAAAGATAAGATATATCTGTTTCAAGGATCCCAGCTCCATGTAAAGCACAGACACATTTTTGAAGGGTCTCTCTACCTCGGTTGCCTCTCTGCTTTGGGTCATATTTAGTACACTTGTTATTTAGTATCCAACAAGTCTTTTCAACCACTTCAGAGCACTATGACACAATACATTTGGATTATCAGCACCACAAATCCAGTTAGGAGAGCTACCTGCTTTTCAAAATACATTTTGTTGCATTTTATCTAAGGGAGAGGGAGAGGATGTGGCATTATGGCCAGAGATGCCGACTTTGGAACTGGGGACCAGGTTCAAGTCTTGGTATGGGCTCAAAATCCTGTGATTCTGGGCAAATCGCTTAATCTTCCTGTGCCAAAAAAATGAATATGATCTTGTGTAATGTAACTGGAGCTGATGTATAGATCTCGTATTCCTTTGGGTCGAGTTCCCGCTATATAACTCTACAAAACAACCCCCGCCCCACAAAAAAAAAGAGTCTTTTCTCTGCTTATGAATCACTTCCAGCCATGTTCTTACAGCCTACTAGAACAGAAAATTACAGAGGTTAAAATCATACAAATCCAGTAATACTCATGCTATGAATCTTCGAGGGATGAAAAGTAGATCCTGCAGAGATTAAAACCGTGACCTCAAGGTTGCGTTTGGCGTTTGGCTTTTGGCGGAAGATGTCTTGACTCCCTGCGCTACTGTACATTAGGCTGTGTTTGATAAAACCACATCTGAACTTTGTATTAAACTAGCTTATTTTAATATCACTATTTCACTTCAAAACTCTGTGATTTTACAGGATTATCGGAGCCAGCGGCGTGAATACCACAGGCAATTTGTATTGGATCTCCGAGGCTAACCCTGTCCCCCTCAGAAATCTAGTGTCTCCTATGCTACTAACGGAAAGGCAGGACTGCAGGGGCCTGTATGTTATATGTTATAGAGCTCCAGAGGCTTCACTCAAAGAATGAAGGAGACCGCACACAGCAAGGTTTCTCGATGCGATTCTTTATTGCATTGTATCGAGATAGCAGCAGTAACACCAGGACGCGTTTCGGCGTTCGCGCCTTTTTCGACTGAGTTACAATGTGCAGGTTATGTGAGCAGTATTATATCCGGTTCACATGATCTAGTTCCGGTTCACTTTAACATAAACATAGTGAAAAGACTAAAAATACAGTTTAGATCGAACTTTTTGCTCACTTGAAGAAATACTATATATTTTACATCACCAGTACATAATTCTTAATTCATTATTACAAGTGAGAAAAGCATTTTGGAACCAATAAAATAAATAATTAGACAGGCGGTTAATTTAAGGCAAATTATTACCCTAAATGAGTCAAGTCAGCCTACAATAATTAATCCATGATTCTGCATTTAGCCAGAAGTACATTTTTACATGTAATTCATTTCAGACTCTCTAAACATAATTGAGCCCTGTATGGGCATAAAGTGACAATGATATATTCATCGCAGTGAAGCAAGGAAAACACTCTGCCATCTTAGTCCCCAAATATCAAAAGATTATACTGTTTCAGCGTTTACCTAGGTGACATGACAGTTCCTCCTCTGTGTTCAAACCATAAGGTGTTGTGGTTTGGAGGTCAATGATAAAGCGAGATTCTAATCTCCTCAGCCTCAATTCCCGATTTCCTATTCGGTCACTGACTGGGACATGATCGAGGCAGAAAAACGACAATAGATTTCTGTCACTGTTGTGATGTTGTGCGAAATGTCTCGCTACAGGGTATGAAGTGTCTTGTTTTTCAATTGCTCTGGCATGTTCTAGGATGCGCTTTTTTGTGGGGTGGATCGTTCTGCCAATATATTGCTTAGGGCAAGGACATGTAAGGCAGTAAACTCAAAATGGCGTATTACAAGTCATCAATTTGTTGATTGGTCTCGGTTTTTTCATACCAGGGACATTGTATGAAGATACCTTTTTACTGTTCCTACATGCCTTACATTTCAGACAAGGGAAGAAACCGGAGACTTTACTGATGGGTTGGACAAAAGGAATAGGTTCATAGTGGCTGTTAACTAATTTGTCTTTTAAGGATCTACTTCTTCTGAAGGTTATTTGTGGATAGGGTGGTAAGATGTCGCCTATTATTACATCTGTCTTCAGTATGTGCCAGTTCCGGCAAAGAATCTTTCTCAGTGTATTTGTCTCATTAGAGAAAGTTGTAATAAATCTGCAAATTTCTGATGTTGTTCTAGTCTTAGCACGATTTGTGTCTAGTAGGGATTGTCTTGAAATTTTGTTAACCTTACTTAAGGTTTTCATTAGTAAGTTAGGACAGTAGCCACGTGATCGAAATCTTTCAATGGCAGATGATGCTTCATATTGAAAATCAACCTCACGGGAGCAATTTCTTTTTAGGCGTAGTAATTCGCCGTAAGGGATGCTGTTTTTTAGAGATTTTTGATGGCTACTCTGTGCTTCTAATACTGAATTTCCTGCAGTCTCATTTCTGAAGAGAGTGGTGCAGATGCTCCCGTCTTGGACAAAGACTTTAAGATCCAAGAAGGGGACTTGTTGCGTGCTAATTTGTCCAGATAAATGAAGATTCAAAGTATTTGTGTTAAGTGCTGAAATATATTTTTCAGCTTCATCCTTAGGTCCCTTCCACAAGATAAACAGGTCATCTATGTACCTATACCATAAAACAACATTTTTAGTCCAATGTTCATATGTATCAGCCCAGGCCACCTGTCTCTCCCACCAGCCTACGAATAGGTTCGCATAGCTGGGGGCGAAGCAGGTGCCCATGGCTGTACCCTGGATCTGACGATAGTGTTGTTTGTCAAACAAAAAAATGTTGTTATTGAGGCAGAACAGAATAAATTCAGTGAGCATAATATTGTGCTCAGCGAATTGAAGAGATCTCTCCTTCAAAAAATATTCCACTGCCTTCACACCATGCTCATGTTTAATGATTGTGTAGAGGCTTGTAATGTCCAAGACAATCATGAGCATGTCAGACTCCCAAGGTGTATTGGCAATATTACAGATGAAATGCGTCGTGTCTTTGATATAAGAAGACAATGTTACCACAAACTCCCTCAAGAAAAAATCAATGTACTGAGACATATGCTCTGTTAATGACCCAATGGATGACACGATAGGGCGACCTGGCGGTCTATCCTGATTTTTATGGATTTTGGGTAAATGATAGAAAGTTGCTGTAGTGGGATATGGACATGTTAGATATTTAAATTCATCAAAATTGAGCATATTTCGATCAAACCATTTCTGAATCAATATATGGTATTCATTGATACTTGCAATATACTCAGATTTAACAATAGGAGAATAACATGATCTGTCTGAGAGTAATCTCATTGCCTCCTCCACATAATACTTTCTCGTCATTAATACCACATTCCCTCCTTTATCGGAGGGTTTACAGATTATATTTGGGTCATCCATTAGTTGTGAAAGAGCAGTCCTTTCTTTCACAGTGAGGTTGTTGGATAAGTTCGTAGATTCTGTGAGTCTCAATTCCATGAGATCTTTCTTCACCGATTCCTCAAAAATATCTATAGAGTCGTAGGGAGTAACTGGAACAAAGGTTGATATTTGCTTGAAATGGGTTTTTGGAGCAATTTGTTCAATACCAAAGCTTTGGATACGGGAAATATCTTTAGTAGCACCTAATCCCATTGTTTCTTGGCTGGAAAGTACACACAGTGTTTCAAGGTCATCCCCTGTAAGGGTTGTTGTTGGGTCAGGGGCAGAAGTCTGCTGAGGTGCGCCACTGATATTTCCTTGCACGTTTTTGGATTTGAAAAATTTCATCAGTTTTAACTTCCTTGAAAAAAGATATAGGTCGATCCGTGTTTGTGTATATTCACACCTTTTTGCTGGACAGAAAGTTAGGCCTTTTTTAAGAACAGATTCTTGTTCCTCCGTTAATTGTTTTTGAGTCAAATTGACAATGGTGAGATTATCAGGGTTCTCTAGTTTTTGGATCCTCTTTTGCTGCGGGTTTGCCAGGCGATTCCTTGATTTTGGCTTTGAGTGGCCGCCCCGTCTTGTTTTCCGGCCACATTTCTTCTCCTTGATGTTTGGAACCTGCCGCGTCCCCCTCTTTGTCGTGAGTTGCGCATTAGTTTGAACTCCTCTAAAAAACGACTTTGTGTTGAGGAGGGCATGGCTGTTTCACTGAATTCCTCCCCTGATTGTTCTGCGTCTGTGCTCACGTTTGATTCAGAGGTATCTTGGATTTCCTGATCTTGAGGAACAATCCTTCTGAGCGCTTTCCTTGGCCCATCAAACTTTCATGCAAAAGTAAGTACTCTTCCTTGTTCGTAATCCCTTGCATCTCTATTGAATTTCGTATGCTTGCGTGTCTTGATTTTTTCTTGGTAGTTTATCAACCGGTCCTTCATTGCTTGTCTGAGTTCATCTTTGGTTTTTGTATCCGGGTTAGTCGCAATAATGGTTTCCAGTTCCTCAATTTCTTTGAGACATTTTTCACGGTCGCTCCATGCAAACTTTATCAAAATTTTAAGCATGCCAACTGAAGATTCCGTTGTGTATGCAGCCCATTCCTCTAGCAGCGCCGGGTCCGGGTTTTCATAAGAAGGAATCGTATAAATACGTAAACACAGCCTCTCCTTTTCTGACTGCTCCATTTCATGATGCACAGGCCTGATTGCCCCACTCCATCTGTGAGCAACATGAGATGGTGCCTTCTCTGAATACCCCAGTCTGTTAGAAAAAAATACCATAGAAAAGATAAGATATATCTGTTTCAAGGATCCCAGCTCCATGTAAAGCACAGACACATTTTTGAAGGGTCTCTCTACCTCGGTTGCCTCTCTGCTTTGGGTCATATTTAGTACACTTGTTATTTAGTATCCAACAAGTCTTTTCAACCACTTCAGAGCACTATGACACAATACATTTGGATTATCAGCACCACAAATCCAGTTAGGAGAGCTACCTGCTTTTCAAAATACATTTTGTTGCATTTTATCTAAGGGAGAGGGAGAGGATGTGGCATTATGGCCAGAGATGCCGACTTTGGAACTGGGGACCAGGTTCAAGTCTTGGTATGGGCTCAAAATCCTGTGATTCTGGGCAAATCGCTTAATCTTCCTGTGCCAAAAAAATGAATATGATCTTGTGTAATGTAACTGGAGCTGATGTATAGATCTCGTATTCCTTTGGGTCGAGTTCCCGCTATATAACTCTACAAAACAACCCCCGCCCCACAAAAAAAAAGAGTCTTTTCTCTGCTTATGAATCACTTCCAGCCATGTTCTTACAGCCTACTAGAACAGAAAATTACAGAGGTTAAAATCATACAAATCCAGTTATACTCATGCTATGAATCTTCGAGGGATGAAAAGTAGATCCTGCAGAGATTAAAACCGTGACCTCAAGGTTGCGTTTGGCGTTTGGCTTTTGGCGGAAGATGTCTTGACTCCCTGCGCTACTGTACATTAGGCTGTGTTTGATAAAACCACATCTGAACTTTGTATTAAACTAGCTTATTTTAATATCACTATTTCACTTCAAAACTCTGGGATTTTACAGGATTATCGGAGCCAGCGGCGTGAATACCACAGGCAATTTGTATTGGATCTCCGAGGCTAACCCTGTCCCCCCCAGAAATCTAGTGTCTCCTATGCTACTAACGGAAAGGCAGGACTGCAGGGGCCTGTATGTTATATGTTATATGTAAATTTGTATTGTGGATAGGATGGCTGAAAGTGACATGCATTTTTGTGGCGTTCTAAAAAGCATTGCCCAATCAAATTGGATAAACTGAAATATTCACACGTTCCCAGCGTACTAGCAACGTCGCCCCACTGCTCTCTGAGCAGTACAAAAAAGGAAAAAGAAAATGATAATAACGCGATGTTTCTATCATTTTAGTTTTCCGTACTGAAGGAAGTGACCCGATTAGGGCCACCTGGGTCACTCGCGACCACCTCTCAGCCTTCCATACAAATGAAGAGTCGGTCAGACAGTAGAGAATACAAACCAAGTATATTTTATTCAGATACACCCGAGCATAGTCCAGTCTGACCAGCTTCCTAGGATTGCTGCAGAGGGACTGACTTCAGAAAACATAGAGATACATTATGTACGTTTTCTGAACCAAGAATGTCCCGCCCCTAATGGAAATCTACTAGCAGGTGCAGCTAAAACAAAGAAGTACAGTAAGATGATTTTCAACTCTGAGACCGGGCACACTTTATCTTATTGCCAAGGTCATTCTTTTTGTGTCTATCGCTAGGCCAGTGGGAGAAGGCCTCTAGCTATGGGAAAGGAATGCATTAATAAGAACAGTGTATTCATTAGCAAAGCAAGGTCTAACCTTGGAGAAATGAACATTTCCACAGCCTGCTTCTCGAGTCAGAAAGTACGTAGCTGACGACATGATTTAAAATGGCGGCTGCACATAAAATGGTACCGCAAATGCCAACTTAACACGAGAACAAAGCATAGCAAAACATTTTCATTCCATCAGTACTGAGCCAATTTAGGGGTAGGGCAGAGCTTTCCTCACAGTCTGCAGGGGGAGGAGTGGTTGGTGCACTTAAGTGCACATAACAGTTAGGTCAGCCAAACAGTCATGCGTACTTAGCATGTTCTCCACACTGCTGTTTTGCTAAGCCTGATGGGAGAACATGCACAGGCTCTCAGTCCCAGTCTGAGCACCGAACCAGGCCGCTCAGACCACTCACAACGCTGCAGTAATGCTGGTGACAGCAGTGTTGTGATTGGCTAGGGGAGTCTGGGAGCTTTCGGGAAGAGAAAAAGACAGAGAAGAGACAGCAGCAGTACAGAGGTAAGTGTTTTTCTTTCATACCACCCCCCCCCACCCTCCACTCCACCACCCCTGTTCTGTAGTGGCTACCACTGCACTAATGTTAAGCTTGCTGCGAAAATGTGAGGTGGGACGTATGAAGTAGGAGCACAGAGGTAGGTGGGGTAGCTTCGGGTGGGGAGGGGGTTTTGGGGGTGTTAGACCCCCATAAAAATGTATTCTGAAGTAAATAGTTGATTACAAGTGCTTTCAGTCGGATATGGTTAAGTGTCTGTTGGAATTCACCTGGAATTTTTACCTGCCCACACTGACAAAAAAAAAACATGCATATGCGACGGCACGCGCACTCACTCTCTCTTTTGTCTGTTTTGAAGGTCTTAAAAATGTTGAATGGTTTAAAAATGTTTGTGTTTTAAATACTCCTAACCAATCTCCCCCCTCTGTCTTTCCACTGCCTCTTAAGCCCCCTTCACATCTTTTTTCTCATTTTTTTTACAAGATATCCCAGTATAAATGTTGGGAAAGCTGAAGCTCCCCCTCTCCCCCAATCTTACTGACCAAGCTATACCCCGCACACAGGAGAAAAGTAAATGAGGAGCAGGAGAGGGACAAGAAGAGGTGGAGGGTTAGCTGGGGGCTAATAAGGGCACAGAGGAAGGCAGGGGGGTCAGGAAGAAGATACTGTGGGGGAGGTAGGCTGGGGCTAAAGGTAAGAGAGAAGGGACACAAAAGAGGAACAGAAGAGATGCACAGGGGAGAGGTAGATGGAGCAGACAGATAGAACTATAGTTGTGAAGTAGTCCCTCATGCTGTTCAATGCAAACACGGCTGTGGAGGTGGAAAAATACAGACAGCAGGGTTAAGAGAGATTTTATTACTTTATTGGATTGGGCCAAGATGTTATTGACAAAGTCTTAAACCAATAGCAGAAGACACTGGTTGAAGAAAGCCAGTGCCTGAAAGGTAGAAGCTCAAAGACTACACTACCTTTATAATAAGCTACATGTTTGGCAGCAGTGCTATCAAAACCCAAATCTAATGAAGAATACAGCCAAGTAACCAATAGGGTGACCACCCATCCATAATTTACACAGTCTGTTATTTCGGATTAATGTAATTGTTTGTGATTGCTGGCGTAACGGATTCCTTTTGTCTGTAATTTGGAAGAGGGTGGGTGACAGCCAACAATATGGCTAGATTTCAACCTCCAATCCTGCCCGGATTGTGGTCACAGACTCTAAGTTTACCCAGGATTGGCTTGTATGTCATCAGCCTGTCATAGAGCTCCCAACCCCACTGTATGACTGTTTTCATTAACGTATTTACTTTGGCCTTGAAGTTACTATATTGTGTGCCTTTGGTCTTTTTTGGTTTCCTGATTTGATGTGTAGTTGAGTGGGCTTGATGCTTGCAAGCCTGTGGTGTCCACTTCTGTGAGTGCGATGTGCAAACTGACTTCCAACCTGCCCCTTACCCGGACCCTGACCCATCTGCACGGCACCTGCTCCAGCCAGATCATTGAGTCTGCAATGGGAACTGACCAGATTTGGACCCTGCACGCTTTCTACAGGCTTCACTAAACCCACCATCCAAACTTCTGGAAGGGTACTTTAAAGTCAGTAAAGCGAACCGGTCAACTTTCACTGTTACCTATGAGAGATGTTTCTACTTTCCACATTTTCAAAAGAATAATTATTAGTCTCTCTCTCTCTCTCTCTCTCTCTCTCTCTCTCTCTCTCTCTCTCTCTGCCTCACCCTCTAGCTCTCTCTCTCTCTCTCTCTCTCTCTCTCTCTCTCTCTCTCTCTCTCTCTCTCTCTCTCTTTCTCTCTCTCTCTCCCTGCCTCTCTCTCCCTGCCTCGCCCTCTAGCTCGCTCTCTCTCTCTCTCTCTCTCTCTCTCTCTCTCTCTCTCTCTCTCTCTCTCCCTCGCTCTCCCTCTCTCTAGCTCGCTACTTCCTCCCTGGTTCTCCTTCACACTGCCTCCCTCCCCTTCCCACTATGCCTCGCTCTCCCCGATGGATTAGTATTCAGCTCTTGTTTGTGTGAGCTTTACAAACAACAGCGGTTGCCACAAACAAGAGGTTTGCCATTTTGGTGGCGCATGGTGTGGGGCTTTCTGAAATCTTGAGCAAGATGCCGCTTGACCAAACTATGTGATCCTAGGCAAATATTTTATTTCACTGAGCTTCCTTTTTCATTGTCACACAAGAGAGCACCTTCAAATATGTGAGATGAGGAAGTGTGTTGTACAAAAACATTTTGTGTTTGATTTAACAGACTATAATGTTACTCCATCAATAATAGGAATCTAGCCCACATACAGGGTACACATGACAACTGATTAGGTTAATAGCGACATTTTCATCTTGCTGGGGGCTCAGGAATGTTTCTAAGTTCTTGTTAAAAACTATCTTTTTTACTAAACGCCTACCAACCCAGTCTGGTTAGATTATAAACTTCTTTTACACAGTTGCTACCACGATCCATCTGAAAGGGGAAGTACGCTATATTTTCTGGGTAGCATTCCATGCCAAGAAAGGGTGATAGAGGTGGTGGATGGGTTTCTTCTTGGACAGGGAAACTTATGAGCTAGGTTTGTTGTAAACCAGGGATGGATGTAAGATTCTTGCAGGGAACACCCCACTCCAGAATCACTGTGAAAAAAAATCTAGTGCCCCACATAGTGTCCAAGGGGAGGCCTACAAGGCAATACAGTGAACAAAATTAAAATTGGTCGCACACTGCTCGTCCTACCAGCGTGTTACCCCAAGGCATTGTGGTCCATGAAGTAAGCATCAGCGAGTGCGCCTCTGCCAGAGTCTTAAGCAAAAATCAATGTCGCGTTGGCCATCCCTGGACACGTGTTTCAAGGTTGTTACCTCTCATCAGCAGGGAATAGGCATGTGTGTCGGGTTGCTGCGTAGGCTGCCCAAAATTTTTTCTCAGGTCCGGTACCACTCGTGGCACGCAGGTGCGTAACCATGAGCTCGTCAGCCCCACCGGCTCAAGGGAGCCTGAATATAAACAAAATTCAAATTGGTCGCACACTGCTGGTCCTACCAGCGTGTTACCCCAAGGCATTGTGGTCCATGAAGTAAGCATCAGCGAGTGCGCCTCTGCCAGAGTCTTAAGCAAACATCAATGTCGTGTTGGCCATCCCTGGACACGTGTTTCGAGGTTGTTACCTCTCATCAGCAGGGAATAGGCATGTGTGTCGGGTTGCTGCGTAGGCTGCCAAAAAAATGTTCTCAGGTCCGGTACCACTCGTGGCACGCAGGTGCGTAACCATGAGCTCGTCAGCCCCACCGGCTCAAGGGAGCCTGAATATAAACAAAGTTCAAATTGGTCGCACACTGCTCGTCCTACCAGCGTGTTACCCCAAGGCATTGTGGTCCATGAAGTAAGCATCAGCATTGCTAAAGACTCTGGCAGAGGCGCACTCGCTGATGCTTACTTCATGGACCACAATGCCTTGGGGTAACACGCTGGTAGGACGAGCAGTGTGCGACCAATTTGAATTTTGTTTATTTTCAGGCTCCCTTGAGCCAGTGGGGCTGACGAGCTCATGGTTACGCACCTGCGTGCCACGAGTGGTACCGGACCTGAGAACATTTTTTTGGCAGCCTACGCAGCAATCCGACACACATGCCTATTCCCTGCTGATGAGAGGTAACAACCTCGAAACACGTGTCCAGGGATGGCCAACGCGACATTGATTTTTGCTTAAGACTCTGGCAGAGGCGCACTCGCTGATGCTTACTTCATGGACCACAATGCCTTGGGGTAACACGCTGGTAGGACCAGCAGTGTGCGACCAATTTGAATTTTGTTTATATTCAGGCTCCCTTGAGCCGGTGGGGCTGACGAGCTCATGGTTACGCACCTGCGTGCCACGAGTGGTACCGGACCTGAGAACATTTTTTTGGCAGCCTACGCAGCCACCCGCCACACATGCCTATTCCCTGCTGATGAGAGGTAACAACCTCGAAACACGTGTCCAGGGATGGCCAACGCGACATTGATTTTTGCTTAAGACTCTGGCAGAGGCGCACTCGCTGATGCTTACTTCATGGACCACAATGCCTTGGGGTAACACGCTGGTAGGACGAGCAGTGTGCGACCAATTTGAATTAAGGCAATACAGTGTTAAGGAGTAAAGAATGGTTTTCGGGTCTCCCTGACATGATAATGGACATTTGTTACGGAACAGAGTATCAGGTACCAGACACATCAGGTGGTGCGAGTGTAAGGTGGGATTTAAATGGCCAATGCCCAATAAGCTACTCACAGGTTATAACACCCGGTGCTCTGTTAGGGCCTAATTATGACTACGTAGCCATAGTGCGGGCACCGCTGCACTGGCAGTCCGACTGCCCTATCACAAGTTTAGAGGTCAGACCACCATGGGACTGCTGCAACCGCCAGGGATCAGAGATCCCTTACGGTTTTGCAGCGGTCTCGAGGCTGCAATATGCTTGGCTGTGGCACCACCAAGCGTATTATGAGTTTCCACTCCGTCACGGTTTTCATAGAGGTGGGCCCCCTCTTGCCTCAAGGCCATGGGGTGCATGCGGGGGAGCACATGGTGTGCCCCCCTGTGTACATGCACCTCAGTGCCTGCACAACATGCACTACAGTAGCCCATGCCGTGCAGGAACTGACTTTGACGCACTAATTGCAGTGCCTTTTTCATAGGCACCACAGTGAGACCGCCAAAGACCCGCCTACCAGAGACTAAAAACATCATAATCTGGTGGGCAGTGACAATACAGCTTTGGATTCTTGGAGCCGGAGGCTGCATGGCGCCCTGTTCCAAGACCGCCAAAGTTGTAATCAGGCCCTTAGTGTTGTTAAAAGGAGTTATAATGCTGCCCAGCTTGTTTAGCATTCCAACCATGTTGCTCTGGAGTGAGTTGTTAATTTTTCCTTCCCCTTTGAGGTTCAACAAGTATTGATTATGCACATTTCTACCTGTGATGTCTAGCTCATGTCTCCCATCTCTGGTGTGCATATAAGCAGTGTATTGCTTGAATTCCCATCTCCCACTATTTTGTATCTCATCATTTGACATGGTAGAATGAGCCTAACATGTTTCCTAACTATTGAAAGGTTTCTGACACATGCTACTTCTAATCTGTGATAATTTCAACCAAATTGAAATTCACTGTCTGCAATGGTACCATCTATAGACAGACTCTCGGAACTGCTATGGGTACATGTTTTGCTCCCAGTTTAGCAAATTTGTTCCTGGGGGCATGAGAGGAGATCGGAAACAGCCCTGACCTCGTGAAGGACTTTGAACAGGTCATTGTATGGCTTAGACACATCGATGACTTGTTTATTGTCTGGAAAGGCACTGAACCGGAAGTTGTGAACTGTATTGAGAGATTAAACCAGAACAACATCAATCTCAAACTCACCAGCAACATAAGTAGCATCGCTGTTGAATTCCTTGATGTCAGAGTGGAAACCATTCACAACCAGGTCCACACTAAACTGTTCAGAAAAACCACGGCTGGTAATAGTTTACTTCATGCAATGAGCAGTCACCCGGATAACCTAAAATGGACTATCCCCTATGGGTAAAGCCAAGTTGGTCACCAGAACTGCCACTCTAACTGACAATGCCAACAACACCGAAGAAGATAATGACCACACTAGGGTTATTCTCACGTATAACAGGGACTCTCAAGACATCCAGAAAATCCTGGCTAAGAATTTGGAGATCCTTAGTAAGGACCCGATTATTGGAAGTTCAATCTCTGACAGGCCCAGTACAACATACAGGAGGGGATGCGATCTGAGAGACGCACTTATGCATGGTGATATCACAACTGGTGGTGGCATTAACAACATAAAGTTGCAGGGTTTCTTTCCATGAAGTCACTGAAAGGCATGCCGGAACAGCACTATGAGAAAGAATACACTAACCCGAATAAGAATACCAAGGTACCCATCAAGCAATTTCTCATGTACAGCTCTTTTTTTGTTATACATGTACTCGAATGCCCATGCAAACTTCGCTATGTGGGCAGTACAAAGCATATGGCTAAGAAGAGAGTCTTTGAGCATATGAGGGCCATATCTAACAAAGATCCACACTACCCCATTTCTAAACACTTTGAGACACACCGCTATTCTGACAGCTCCAAGCTTACATATTTTGCCATTAAACAAGTCAGTGTGGGTGTACGCTGGGGGGCAATAGGGAACTGGAGCTAAGAAAACGTGAATCCCTGCATTTTATTGATCTCGGCACCCGCTACCCTGGAGGTCATAATATTGATGAGGAATTGACTATCCACCTTCATACAGAGTAATTTGATTATCGCCTAGCCTGTTCACCACCCTGCCAGTGGTTTGACCTTTTTGGCACGTCTGTCTGTCTCACGTCACTTTGTTACTGATTCCCAGATAGTGTGGTAGCTAATGTATTTTTTCTCAGCAGTGTTTCTGCATATAACAACAGAGACATACCACGCCAACTGCCTCGGGCCACGTTTCTTGCAAGGAGCGTCTTCGTGTGGATATATATATATTTCTATATGCTGGAAAAAATGCAGGTTTATTCTGAGGTATCAGACTGTCGTGGCCCGCCACCCCACTTCTGGATGTAAAGAAACTGCCGGCATTAGCGGGTCCATGACTGCATGGAAAGACGCAGTTACTGCACAGGCGTCTTCAGTCCTCCGCGCTGGAGGGAAAGGTGCGCTGAAAGTAGGGGACATAATGACTTTGGTGACAACTGTGTTTCAAGCCCTCTCGCCGGTACCACGGGCGAAAACAACATCCTTATTGGAACTTTGCCATAACACACTGCATTGTGGAGCTGGTAGTTCCTCATTCCGAACTTACATCTGGTAACGTGGTCCAGGTGCGCGCCTCACCACATGGAAGGAGGCGCTTATTTTAGAACCAGTTTTGAGAGACTTGTCACAAGGAAAAGCATCTGATGAAGGCAGTCGCTGAAACGCGTTATGCCAAAATCCTTAATTAAATTTATTTTGAAGCCCCGCTGTGTCCCTTGAGTCTGCTCGGAACGGAGGAGAATTGTGTTGGATATTTAGCGTGTTTCCAGTATCACGCACAAGGGACACTTTCATCAAGAGGCCGTGATATTTGCTGGAAAAAATGCAGGTTTATTCTGAGGTTTCAGACTGTCGTGGCCCGCCACCCCACCTCTGGATGTGCAGAAACTGCCGGCATTAGCGGGTCCATGACTGCATGGAAATACGCAGTCACTGCACAGGCTTCTTCAGACCTCCGCGCAGGAGGGAAAGGTGCGCTGCAAGAAGGGGACATATTGACTTTGGTGACAACTGTGTTTCAAGCCCTCTCCCTGGTACCACGGGTGAAAACAACATCCTCATTGGAACTTTGCCATAACACCCTGCATTGTGGGGCTGGTAGTCCCTCATTCCGAACTACTGTCTGGTAACGTGGTCCAGGTGCGCGCCTCACCACATGGAAGGAGGCGCTTATTTTAGAACCAGTTTTGAGAGACTTGTCACAAGGAAAAGGCATCTGATGAAGGCAGTCGCTGTAACGCGTTATGCCCAAATCCTTAATTAAAGTTATTTTGAAGCCCCTCTGTGTCCCTTGAGTCTGCTCGGAACGGAGGAGAATTGTGTTGGATATTTAACGTGTTTCCAGTATCACACACAAGGGACCCTTTCATCAAGAGGCCACGGCATTTGCTGGAAAAAATGCAGGTTTATTCCGAGGTATCGGACTGTCGTGGCCAGCCACCCCACCTCTGGATGTGAAGAAACTGCCGGCATTAGCGGGTCCATGACTGCATGGAACGACGCAGTCACTGCACAGGCGTCTTCAGTCCTCCACGCCAGAGGGAAAGGTGCGCTGAAAGTAGGGGACATAATTACTTTGGTGACAACTGTGTTTCAAGCCCTCTCCCTGGTACCAAGGGCGAAAACAACATCCTCATTGGAACTTTGCCATAACACAGTGCATTGTGGGGCTGGTAGTTCCTCATTCTGACCTTCCGTCTGGTAACGTGGTCCAGGTGCGCACCTCACCACATGGAAGGAGGCGCTTATTTTAAAACCAGTTTTGAGAGACTTGTCATAAGGAAAAGGCATCTGATGAAGGCAGTCGCTGAAACGCGTTATGCCCAAATCCTTAATTAAAGTTATTTTGAAGCCCCACTGTATCCCTTGAGTCTGCTCGGAACGGAGGAGAATTGTGTTGTGTGTATATATATATATATATATATATATATATATATATATATATATATCCCCACAACGAGATGTCCACATGCGAAGACGCACTCAACAGCAGGCGGATCCTACCTTTGCAAAATCCTTTATTCAGGCGAAACATCGTGCCACTGAACATTTCCCTTGCCTTTCCCCAACGCGTTTCGGAGCTCCTGCTCCTTGCTCACGGGGCTGGTATGCAAATGGACAGATACGCGGGAAACCAAGTCTCTACATAACATATCACGCCCTTTATTTGGCTTAAGGTTTGCTGGGACTTGTAGTCTTTGCGTTAAAATATTACCCTAATGGGTTCTGCCTCATCCATCATTCTTGTCAAAACACTCGATAGTGCTTTCAGTGTACAGTCAGTTCAATTAAGCACAAAACCTGCCGTTCTGCTTTACGATCGTGGAGATCCTCGATCAGCAGCCCACCAATTGCTCCAGGTGGCGGTGCTGTCTTCCCGACCTGGACAGGCCGGTAAATTTCCCCACAACGAGATGTCCACATGCGAAGACGCACTCAACAGCAGGCGGATCCTACCTTTGCAAAATCCTTTATTCAGGCGAAACATCGTGTCACTGAACATTTCCCTTGCCTTTCCCCAACGCGTTTCGGAGCTCCTGCTCCTTGCTCACGGGGCTGGTATGCAAATGGACAGATACGCGGGAAACCAAGTCTCTACATAACATATCACGCCCTTTATTTGGCTTAAGGTTTGCTGGGACTTGTAGTCTTTGCGTTAAAATATTACCCTAATGGGTTCTGCCTCATCCATCATTCTTGTCAAAACACTCAATAGTGCTTTCAGTGTACAGTCAGTTCAATTAAGCACAAAACCTGCCGTTCTGCTTTACGATCGTGGAGATCCTCGATCAGCAGCCCACCAATTGCTCCAGGTGGCGGTGCTGTCTTCCCGACCTGGACAGGCCGGTAAATTTCCCCACAACGAGATGTCCACATGCGAAGACGCACTCAACAGCAGGCGGATCCTACCTTTGCAAAATCCTTTATTCAGGCGAAACATCGTGTCACTGAACATTTCCCTTGCCTTTCCCCAACGCGTTTCGGAGCTCCTGCTCCTTGCTCACGGGGCTGGTATGCAAATGGACAGATACGCGGGAAACCAAGTCTCTACATAACATATCACGCCCTTTATGTGGCTTAAGGTTTGCTGGGACTTGTAGTCTTTGCGTTAAAATATTACCCTAATGGGTTCTGCCTCATCCATCATTCTTGTCAAAACACTCGATAGTGCTTTCAGTGTACAGTCAGTTCAATTAAGCACAAAACCTGCCGTTCTGCTTTACGATCGTGGAGATCCTCGATCAGCAGCCCACCAATTGCTCCAGGTGGCGGTGCTGTCTTCCCGACCTGGACAGGCCGGTAAATTTCCCCACAACGAGATGTCCACATGCGAAGACGCACTCAACAGCAGGCGGATCCTACCTTTGCAAAATCCTTTATTCAGGCGAAACATCGTGTCACTGAACATTTCCCTTGCCTTTCCCCAACGCGTTTCGGAGCTCCTGCTCCTTGCTCACGGGGCTGGTATGCAAATGGACAGATACGCGGGAAACCAAGTCTCTACATAACATATCACGCCCTTTATGTGGCTTAAGGTTTGCTGGGACTTGTAGTCTTTGCGTTAAAATATTACCCTAATGGGTTCTGCCTCATCCATCATTCTTGTCAAAACACTCGATAGTGCTTTCAGTGTACAGTCAGTTCAATTAAGCACAAAACCTGCCGTTCTGCTTTACGATCGTGGAGATCCTCGATCAGCAGCCCACCAATTGCTCCAGGTGGCGGTGCTGTCTTCCCGACCTGGACAGGCCGGTAAATTTCCCCACAACGAGATGTCCACATGCGAAGACGCACTCAACAGCAGGCGGATCCTACCTTTGAAAAATCCTTTATTCAGGCGAAACATCGTGTCACTGAACATTTCCCTTGCCTTTCCCCAACGCGTTTCGGAGCTCCTGCTCCTTGCTCACGGGGCTGGTATGCAAATGGACAGATACGCGGGAAACCAAGTCTCTACATAACATATCACGCCCTTTATTTGGCTTAAGGTTTGCTGGGACTTGTAGTCTTTGCGTTAAAATATTACCCTAATGGGTTCTGCCTCATCCATCATTCTTGTCAAAACACTCGATAGTGCTTTCAGTGTACAGTCAGTTCAATTGAGCACAAAACCTGCCGTTCTGCTTTACGATCGTGGAGATCCTTGATCAGCAGCCCACCAATTGCTCCAGGTGGCGGTGCTGTCTTCCCGACCTGGACAGGCCGGTAAATTTCCCCACAACGAGATGTCCACATGCGAAGACGCACTCAACAGCAGGCGGATCCTACCTTTGCAAAATCCTTTATTCAGGCGAAACATCGTGCCACTGAACATTTCCCTTGCCTTTCCCCAACGCGTTTCGGAGCTCCTGCTCCTTGCTCACGGGGCTGGTATGCAAATGGACAGATACGCGGGAAACCAAGTCTCTACATAACATATCACGCCCTTTATTTGGCTTAAGGTTTGCTGGGACTTGTAGTCTTTGCGTTAAAATATTACCCTAATGGGTTCTGCCTCATCCATCATTCTTGTCAAAACACTCGATAGTGGGAGCCTAGCACGCAACCAAGATGGCCGCATAGGTGCAAGGCTCCCGAGGACCTCCGCAACCTCCTACGATTATCCTGAAATTATCCTGCCCTGGATGAGGGGACTATGTTGGTGAACCTGAGCTGAGGTGGCACCCGTTTCCCGCTTCCGAATCGGACCTCGGACACCGGAGTGAGCACCGATTGAGGTTTGCGGCCTTCCCCTCGCCGGACCCCGGATTTGCGCTGTGGGGTGATCCAGTGACAAAGTGAACAACAGCGGCAGGCAGGGCCTGGCGACTCGCGTACCCCGCACTTTCGCTTTCGCTTTCACACCCCCTTGTCGTCTCTGCGAGGTTGGGTCGCGGAGCCCTTGGTGTTGGTGTGGCCTTGCTGGGAGACCCTGCCTGCCTGCAGGCTGTGATCCACCCCGCTGTTTTGAGGGGGCCCCCCCCGGAGCTCGTGGCCCTGCTTTCCTGCCCTACACGACGTGGCTGGTGCGACTGGGAGACTGGTGGCCATGGCCACGAAACAAGATGGAGACCGGGCAAAGACCAAATCGACCCGGCGTGGCGCCGTCCATCAGGCTAACAGTATGGACCGCTATACCCTCCAGAAGGGATCTCCCGATGGACCGCGCAAGTCCCCTGAGAGCCCTCCTGATGCCCCAGACCTGCCCGCAGATCTGACTCTGCGAGATGTCATGGGCGCCATTGCCGAGATGAAGGCCTCGGTGGGCCAGCGGTTTGATACACTGGCGCAGAAGATCGACTCGGTCCTCGTGGATGTTGGCCTGGTGAGGGCCGATCTTTCCAAAACCAACGACCGAGTGGATTCTTTGGCCCACACCGCATCGGGCCTAACGACAGATGTGGCGGCCTTGCAAACAGAGGTGTGCCGGCTTAGTCAGGCGAGTGCGCTTATGGATCGACGCCTGGAGGACTCCGAGAGTCGGGCACGGAGGAACAACATCCGCATTATCGGGGTGCCCGAGGGACGCGAGGAGGCGGCGGCGGATCTCTTTGTGGAGGACCTGATTGCTACCCATCTCCAGCCACGGGGGCTGAGCAAACTCTTCGCTGTGGAGAGGGCCCACAGGGTTCCCGGGGGAAGGCCGAAGGTCGGAGCCCCTCCTAGACCTCTCATCGCCTGGATTTTCAATTTTCGGGACAGAGACGCTATCCTGCAAACCTCCAGACTGCATGGACCGGTCAAGCTTGACAATATGGAGGTTAATTTTTATCCTGATTTCACCCCAGCGGTCCAGAAGCAGAGACTGAGCTTCCTAGGCGTCAAGTGCCGTCTTCGGGACCTAAACCTCAAATACGCCATGCTCTTCCCAGCCAAGCTGCGAGTGGAGGTGGATGGTCGCACACACTTCTTTGATCGTCCCGAAGCGGCCGGGGACTGGCTGGATACTCTGCCCGGGGATCGTGATCGGGGGGGCGGGTCGGGGGGCGGCGGGGGGAGACGGCACGCTGAATCGGGACTGAGGGTCTAATATTGGGCCTCACTCTGGACGAAAATGATGCCACTTTCGATTCTGCGTCAGTTTTTGTAAGTTCCCCTCCTATGGAGGTTGTGTTGGGTCTATTGGGGGTTCTCCCTCCTCCTCTAGGGGGTCTAGTTAGTCTAACTATATATGGGGCGACAGGCACACTGCACGTTGGGGGGGCTGTTCGGGCTCATGCAGGGGTGCAGGGAGGGGGGAGTTCTGTTGGGGTGGGTGGGTAGGGATGGGGTGTTGTTCGTTTTTATCACAAGGCAAACGTATTTTTGTGTTAGTTCTAAAGTGCTCTCCGGGGGACGAATGATGGCTTCTGTATATGATGGGGGGTAGGGAATTAACTTTGTTGTCTTGGAATGTGAATGGACTGGGGGACAGGATCAAACGAGGTGTGGTCCTGCAGTTTTTGAAGCGAATCTCGCCCGATGTGGTCTTTCTGCAGGAGACACACCTCATTGGCAACTCCTTCTGCGCCATGAATCGGCGTGGCTATCGCCTAGTGGCTCACTCGGGCTTCACGTCTGGCTCAAGGGGTGTGGGCATCATGGTGAAGAACTCGCTCCCGTTGGAGATTGATGAGGTGCCCCACGATGACAGGGGACGTTACACAGTCTTGGTGGGAAGACTGGAGGGCAAAGTGGTTGTCTTAGTGTCAGTATACATCCCACCGGGGCTGCAGTCGACCACCTTTGCGGACCTTGGGCGCCTTCTCCTTGGCCTTCCGGGGGGGCTTTTAGTTGTGGGGGAGGATTTTAATGTGGTGGTATCTGGGACTGTGGATCGTCACCCCCCTAGGGACCTCCCCCGGGCACAGGCGTGGCTGCCCGGCCTCTTGGATACATTTGGATTAGTGGACTGCTGGCGTTTAAAACACCCCA
Organism: Triturus cristatus; assembly: GCF_964204655.1. Classification (NCBI taxonomy): domain Eukaryota; kingdom Metazoa; phylum Chordata; class Amphibia; order Caudata; family Salamandridae; genus Triturus; species Triturus cristatus. The sequence goes on along the minus strand of NC_140591.1, from coordinate 1,471,778,350 downwards.
CGCAGCTGCAGTACACTTTCCACTCGGGAGCACATGGTAGTCTCTCACGACTAGACTATGTCCTTGTCCCGGCGGCCTATGTTGGGAGGGTGGGAGAGGTGCGCCATTTGCCACGGGGTATTTCGGACCACTCCCCGCTCCTACTGCACTTTGACGTCTTTCCGAGGGGTGAGGGTAGGGTGGTCCCAATCAATCCTTGGTACCTGCGCGACCCCACCATTCGCGCTGAATTGATTAAATCCCTTCAGCGATATTTTGATGAGAATGTGGGGTCCGTGCCTTCGGCTGTACCGCTATGGGAGGCCTTCAAGACAGTACTCCTAGGGGAGGCCCTATCCCTTATTTCCCACGCCCGGAGGCGCGAGCGGGAGGAGGTGACCCGGATGGAGGCTGAAATAGCCGAGTTGGAGGGTAATTTAGAAGGTGGGGTGACGGATGCCGCATTACATGTCCTCCAACTCAAGCAAGCGGCCTATAGGGCCCTCGTCACGGAGGCGGCCAGGGGCCTCAGTAGAGAGCAACAGGGGCGACTGTATGATGTGGGTGATAAGGCTGGTAAACTTATAGCGTGGTTGGACAAAAAAGAGAGAGCGAATCGTGTGGTCCCGCTGATTGAGAAAACGGATGGTGTGTGTGTAACTGAGCCAGAAGAAATCGTCTCCTGTTTCGCGGATTATTTCCGTGGGGTGTATTCCCCGGTGTCTCCCTGCTCGGAAGAGGATTCCCGTGCCCTGCTCAGTGATATCGCGCTGCCGTCCCTTTCCGGGGATGACAGGGTGTCGTTGGACGCCACTCCCACCTCCGACGAGATCGCCCTCGCCATACGCTCGGTCGCTTCCGGCAAGGCCATGGGTCCAAATGGTCTCCCTATCGAGTTGTACAAATTGCGACCGGATACGCTGGCACCCCATCTCCGGGCTATGTTCCTGGTGGCACACTCGGTGGGCTCCCTCCCGCTGGACCAGCGTCTGGCTACAATCGTGGTCATCCATAAGGAGGGGAGACCTCGGGACCGGGTTACATCCTATCGGCCCATTTCGCTACTGAATGCGGAGCCCAAGATTCTCGCCAAGGTACTGGCCAATCGGCTGGTCGGCGTGGTGGGCGATTTGGTTCATCAGGACCAGTCTGGCTTTATTCCCCATCGCAGCACAGCCCTTAATCTGCGGCGTTTGCACGGTGTGCTCGCACGTGCCCCGTTCATACGGGAGCCGGCCATTTTGGCGTCTTTGGACGCCACCATGGCGTTTGACACGCTTGAATGGCCATATATCTGGGCGATGCTTGCGAAGTTTGGATTTGGCCCAGGGTTCATCAGTTGGGTCAAATTGCTGTATTCGGGCCCATTGGCGCAGGTGGTGGTGAACGGAAGAGTATCGGCCCCGTTCGAGCTGGGCCGGGGCACACGGCAGGGCTGCCCCTTATCGCCGCTCCTCTTTGCACTTGCCTTGGAGCCCCTGGCGGAGTGGCTGCGGTTGGAGCCTTCCATCCGTGGTCTCCGCTGGACCCCTGAGTATGAGGACCGCATATCCCTATACGCTGATGACATCCTCTTGTACCTAGCTTCCCCACGTAAATCACTCATAGTACTGGTTGATGTTTTGCATTCATTCGGTCGTAACTCCGGTCTGGTCATCAACTGGGCTAAATCGTGTGTGTATGTTCTCTCCGGGGAGGCTCCTATCCTCCCGCGGGGCTGTCCGATCCAGGTCGCCCCGCAGGGATTTAGGTACCTGGGGGTCTTCATTACTCTGGACCCGGAGGCTCGGTATGATCGGAACTTGCTTCCCCCCCTCCAGCGTTTGAAAGAGGATGTCGCGCGCTGGCGGCGTTTGCCGCTTTCGCCGCTCGGCCGGGAGGCATTGTTTAAAATGATGTCGCTGCCGCGTTTCCTGTACGCGTTGCAGAACACTATGGACCTCGTCCCAGCGCGCTACTTCCGCGAAGTGGAGAGTTTGCAGCGCCGCCTGTTCTGGGACGGGAGGCCACGTATTGCCCTGGCTAAGCTGACGCTCCCATGGTATGACGGGGGGATTGCCCTCCCGGATATTAAGCGGTACTATTGGGCCTCCCAGCTAGCTGCGATTAATCAGGGCCTATACGGGCCCGCCTTAAACCCGGCGTTTGCAATGGATAGGATGCTACTTCCAGGTGGTGACCATAATCGAGCGCTCTACTCTAGCGCGCCCGACGCTCGCCTAACGGGCCCCGCGCGAGTCATGGTGCGAGTGTGGCACGCGGCCAATGCAGCTATGGGGTGGAAGGACCGTTTGACCCGGGCGTCACCACTATACGCGTCTGAGCGGTTGGGCTCCTTGTGGACCTCGAAGGGCTTTGAGAAGTGGGACTTAATAGGCATTAGCAAAGTGGGGGATCTCTGGACGAGGGGAGGATTTAAAACGTTCGAGATGCTGCAGACGGAATTTCAGTTGCAGGGCAGCGAGTACTTTCGGTATATGCAGGTCCGGCATGCGCTGGGCTCCGTCTTTCCGGACGTTGCCTCCATCCCGGAGTGCTCCCCCCTGGAGGATAGAGTGCTGGATGGACACGTCCCTGACAGCACGATCTCACTGATCTACAAAAAACTGATCAACGACCGCTCAGACTTGTTGACTGCCCTTCGTGGGGCTTGGGTAGCCGATGGGCTGGAGCTGGACGACGAGGACTGGATCTCCGCGGTGGCCTCCCCGAAAGAGGTGGCCATACCGGCCCGCCTTCGTTTCGTCCAGCTCAAGATACTCCACAGGGTCTACATGACGGGGCCAAAGCTCCTGCGTATGGGCAATGCTGAGGACGGTTTGTGTAAGCGTGGGTGTGGTGCGCTGGGGACTTTTCTGCATATCTTGTGGGAGTGCCCGGAGGTGGAGGGGTTCTGGCGTGGTGTGCATGAGGTGCTGCGAGTGGTCACGCATGTGGTGCTGTTGCCCGAAGCGAGGAGATGCCTGTTGAATGTGTGGGAGCCTACCGATTACTCGGTGCCGCAGACGTGGTGGGTGACTCTGGGGTATATGGTGGCCAAGTGTGATATTGCCCAACTGTGGGGATCCCAGAGGCCCCCGACTGTCTCGGCCTGGAAGGAACATATGGATTGGTGCATGTTTCGGGAAAAGGTGGTGTATGTGGCGAGAGGTAAGCCTGTGACATGGGTGAAAGTATGGGGCCCCTGGAACGCCTACCGCGGGGGAATCTGTGCTCCACCGTTATTGCCTGATCCGTCGCCGGCCCCGTCCCCTTAGCCAACTCATCCTCCCGGTACCTGGGCATTAGGTGTACCCAGCCCTAGTTCTGATCTCTCCCCCCTCTTGAGATTCCTATGGATGGCTAGGATCCCCTCTCTAGGGGAGCACGTGTTGCTATTTCCGATTGAGGATTGCCTTGTGGGTTTGTTTGTATTTGTCGTTCTTTAAGTTTAAAATGGAACCGTATAGTGGGGTCTGGATAGTGTGGCTCGCAACGATGTTACCTCCTGTGCATGCTCAGCTGCAGCACCATGTGTTTATAAATGTATATCGTATGCTCCTTTCATTGCTAGCGGCCGGCCGGAAGGTTGTAGGCCCATATTTGTATATTTTTGAGTCTTGTAATAAACGGTTTCAAAAAAAAAAAAAAACACTCGATAGTGCTTTCAGTGTACAGTCAGTTCAATTAAGCACAAAACCTGCCATTCTGCTTTACGATCGTGGAGATCCTCGATCAGCAGCCCACCAATTGCTCCAGGTGGCGGTGCTGTCTTCCCGACCTGGACAGGCCGGTAAATTTCCCCACACCGCCACCTGGAGCAATTGGTGGGCTGCTGATCGAGGATCTCCACGATCGTAAAGCAGAACGGCAGGTTTTGTGCTTAATTGAACTGACTGTACACTGAAAGCACTATCGAGTGTTTTGACAAGAATGATGGATGAGGCAGAACCCATTAGGGTAATATTTTAACGCAAAGACTACAAGTCCCAGCAAACCTTAAGCCAAATAAAGGGCGTGATATGTTATGTAGAGACTTGGTTTCCCGCGTATCTGTCCATTTGCATACCAGCCCCGTGAGCAAGGAGCAGGAGCTCCGAAACGCGTTGGGGAAAGGCAAGGGAAATGTTCAGTGACACGATGTTTCGCCTGAATAAAGGATTTTGCAAAGGTAGGATCCGCCTGCTGTTGAGTGCGTCTTCGCATGTGGACATCTCGTTGTGGGGAAATTTACCGGCCTGTCCAGGTCGGGAAGACAGCACCGCCACCTGGAGCAATTGGTGGGCTGCTGATCGAGGATCTCCATGATCGTAAAGCAGAACGGCAGGTTTTGTGCTTAATTGAACTGACTGTACACTGAAAGCACTATCGAGTGTTTTGACAAGAATGATGGATGAGGCAGAACCCATTAGGGTAATATTTTAACGCAAAGACTACAAGTCCCAGCAAACCTTAAGCCAAATAAAGGGCGTGATATGTTATGTAGAGACTTGGTTTCCCGCGTATCTGTCCATTTGCATGCCAGCCCCGTGAGCAAGGAGCAGGAGCTCCGAAACGCGTTGGGGAAAGGCAAGGGAAATGTTCAGTGACACGATGTTTCGCCTGAATAAAGGATTTTGCAAAGGTAGGATCCGCCTGCTGTTGAGTGCGTCTTCGCATGTGGACATCTCGTTGTGGGGAAATTTACCGGCCTGTCCAGGTCGGGAAGACAGCACCGCCACCTGGAGCAATTGGTGGGCTGCTGATCGAGGATCTCCACGATCGTAAAGCAGAACGGCAGGTTTTGTGCTTAATTGAACTGACTGTACACTGAAAGCACTATCAAGTGTTTTGACAAGAATGATGGATGAGGCAGAACCCATTAGGGTAATATTTTAACGCAAAGACTACAAGTCCCAGCAAACCTTAAGCCAAATAAAGGGCGTGATATGTTATGTAGAGACTTGGTTTCCCGCGTATCTGTCCATTTGCATACCAGCCCCGTGAGCAAGGAGCAGGAGCTCCGAAACGCGTTGGGGAAAGGCAAGGGAAATGTTCAGTGACACGATGTTTCGCCTGAATAAAGGATTTTGCAAAGGTAGGATCCGCCTGCTGTTGAGTGCGTCTTCGCATGTGGACATCTCGTTGTGGGGAAATTTACCGGCCTGTCCAGGTCGGGAAGACAGCACCGCCACCTGGAGCAATTGGTGGGCTGCTGATCGAGGATCTCCACGATCGTAAAGCAGAACGGCAGGTTTTGTGCTTAATTGAACTGACTGTACACTGAAAGCACTATCGAGTGTTTTGACAAGAATGATGGATGAGGCAGAACCCATTAGGGTAATATTTTAACGCAAAGACTACAAGTCCCAGCAAACCTTAAGCCAAATAAAGGGCGTGATATGTTATGTAGAGACTTGATTTCCCGCGTATCTGTCCATTTGCATACCAGCCCCGTGAGCAAGGAGCAGGAGCTCCGAAACGCGTTGGGGAAAGGCAAGGGAAATGTTCAGTGACACGATGTTTCGCCTGAATAAAGGATTTTGCAAAGGTAGGATCCGCCTGCTGTTGAGTGCGTCTTCGCATGTGGACATCTCGTTGTGGGGAAATTTACCGGCCTGTCCAGGTCGGGAAGACAGCACCGCCACCTGGAGCAATTGGTGGGCTGCTGATCGAGGATCTCCACGATCGTAAAGCAGAACGGCAGGTTTTGTGCTTAATTGAACTGACTGTACACTGAAAGCACTATCGAGTGTTTTGACAAGAATGATGGATGAGGCAGAACCCATTAGGGTAATATTTTAACGCAAAGACTACAAGTCCCAGCAAACCTTAAGCCAAATAAAGGGCGTGATATGTTATGTAGAGACTTGGTTTCCCGCGTATCCGTCCATTTGCATACCAGCCCCGTGAGCAAGGAGCAGGAGCTCCGAAACGTGTTGGGGAAAGGCAAGGGAAATGTTCAGTGACACGATGTTTCGCCTGAATAAAGGATTTTGCAAAGGTAGGATCCGCCTGCTGTTGAGTGCGTCTTCGCATGTGGACATCTCGTTGTGGGGAAATTTACTGGCCTGTCCAGGTCGGGAAGACAGCACCACCACCTGGAGCAATTGGTGGGCTGCTGATCGAGGATCTCCACGATCGTAAAGCAGAACGGCAGGTTTTGTGCTTAATTGAACTGACTGTACACTGAAAGCACTATCGAGTGTTTTGACAAGAATGATGGATGAGGCAGAACCCATTAGGGTAATATTTTAACGCAAAGACTACAAGTCCCAGCAAACCTTAAGCCAAATAAAGGGCGTGATATGTTATGTAGAGACTTGGTTTCCCGCGTATCTGTCCATTTGCATACCAGCCCCGTGAGCAAGGAGCAGGAGCTCCGAAACGCGTTGGGGAAAGGCAAGGGAAATGTTCAGTGACACGATGTTTCGCCTGAATAAAGGATTTTGCAAAGGTAGGATCCGCCTGCTTTTGAGTGCGTCTTCGCATGTGGACATCTCGTTGTGGGGATATATATATATATATATATATATATATATATATTCACTGAAAAAATCATAGGTTTCAGGGGCGTTATAGTTAGCTGGACTTTTCACTTGCACAAAACCATTGAAATTCCCCCGTTATAGTTAGTTCAGCTAACTATAACTCGCGCGCCCGCAATGCACTGCTGATGATGTCACATATTATATCACTCATGATATGGTCAGTGACATCACTCATGACATCACTGATGACATCTCAAATGACATCACTGATGAAATCATCCAGTGAATGTGGGTTTTTCTGAAAATTACATATGTTTTATATATGTATATCTCAAGGTCGATGGAAGAATAAATCGGTATATAAGTGTCTAAATGGATGATTTGTTTTTGAAAAATTGATTGTATAACTGACTGATTAAGTTTATCTTAGTGAATACATGGCTTAGTGAGTAATGTTTAAATATGTAAATATCTGTATCAGTCTCTCACTTTGTGTATAAGTGGCTGCATGGGTTGGTGAGTAGCTACATGAGTGTCTATATAGGTTATTAGTTGGTTTTTTGAGTATCAGTATGAGTGTCTGAGTGTCTGTATGGTTCGGTGGGGGGTATTACGTAGTGCATAGGTGCATGAATGAGTGACTCACTGTTTGTATGTGTTGAAGACAGCATGTGTGCAGGACTGTATGGGTGGATGAGTGTGTGCATGGGTGTGTTAGTGAGTGAATGACAGTCTCAATAGTGTCTTTATGAGTAACTACATATGTTTTAAACTAGTATATGTGACTATTGGTGTATATAAGTGAGTATATGTGAGAGTGAGAGATTGGAAGAGTTCCTGTATGAATAAGTATGTGTTTCTATAAGTGATTGTTTAAAAGACTATGTGTAAGTTTCTGTAGAAGTAAGTGTGGTGGTGTGTGTATAACTGTATATGCAAGTAAATGGATGTTTGATTCTTATTAGCATGAGTAACTATGTGTGTGAGTAACTCTATGGATGAGTGGCGTTGTGTAACAGGATGTATAGGTGTATGAGTACATATGATGAGTGAGTACATGTATGAGTGACTGTATAGGACTGTTGGTGAATGAGTGGATGTGTATGTGGATCTTAGAATTACTGAATAGGTTGTTGTAACTGGTATTGGTATGTCCATTGTTTTGAAAATGTTAGTTTCTGTTTTTGAATGTGTTTTTCAAAGGTTATATTCGGGGGAGAGGAGGCCTGCCACTCTATCACAAGGATGATGTCATCAGCGATGTCATCAGTGATGTCATTTGAGATGTCATCAGTGTTGTCATGAGTGATGTCACTGACCATATCATGAGTGATGTAATATGTGACGTCATCAGCAGTGCATTGCGGGCGCGCGAGTTATAGTTAGCTGAACTAACTATAACAGGGGAATTTCAATGGTTTTGTACGAGTGAAATGTCCAGCTAACTATAACGCCCCTGAAACCTATGGTTTTTTCAGTGAATTTCTAAGGTTTTTTAAATGCTAATTCCTAACTATAACGTGCCTGAAACCTATGGTTTTTTCAGTGAATTTCAAAGGTTTTTTAAATGCAAATTTCTAACTATGCCTACAGAGATAGGACATGTGAAGAAAGAAGAAAAAACACACAGAAAGAAAAAAAAGAAATGCAGAAAGAAGCAACAGAAGTCCTCAAAGACGAAGAAAAGTGCAGGAAGAAGGATAACGTGCAGAAAGAACAAACAGAAGAGCAGAAAGAAGCCTTGTTGCAAAATCATCCTGTACCCTCAACTTTTTCAGACAGATACTGGTGGTAACTGAGTCTGACTAACCAGTCCTAGAGCCAGTGCTATGTTAAAAGACACTCAGAATACAGTGAAAACACATGCATACACTAGGGAACACAATGCGTTGGGGTCCCCCTGTGATTAGCATGACCTCCTCTGTAAGCCCCTAGTATATAATAGGGCAGGGGATTAAAACTACCTCTTAAGAAGCGCCACAGGGCGTGTTTGCACACGTCACCTCAGGCCCCGTCCCCTCCCTTCCCCACTGTGTAAACACGCCCTGTGGCCATTTTAAGTTGGGAGATTAAGTCCCCTTGAATCCTGAGGGTCCCTAGGGTTCAACTAGACCACTAGGTACCTCCAGTAAGCGCCACAGAGCTGCGTTGCAGAGAGATGTAAAAAAGGTCCACGGCCTAGACCACCTCTCTGCAACGCAGCGCAGTGGTGCTTACTGGAAGCACCTGGTGGGCTAGTTGGCCCCCAGGGTCCCTCAGGATTGTAGGGGAATTATTTCCCCAACTTAAAACGCCCCACAGGGCATGTTTGCATACGTTAACTCAGGCCCCATCCCCTCCCTTCACCACTGTGTAAACACGCCCTGTGGCCGTTTTTAGTTGGGAGATTAAGTTCATTTGAATCCTGAGGGTCCCTAGGGTCCAACTGGCCCACTAGGTACCTCCAGTAAGCGCCAGAGAGCTGCGTTACAGAGAGGTGTAAAAAATGGCACGGCCTGGACCACCTCTCTGCAACGTGGCTCAGTGGCGCTTACTGGAAGCACCTGGTTGGCTAGGTAGCCCCCAGGGGCCCTCAGGATTGAAGGGGAATTATTTCCCCAACTTAAAACGCGCCATAGGGCGTGTTTGCACACGTCACCTCAGGCCCTGTCCCCTCCCTTCCACACTGTGTTAACACGCCCTGTGGCCGTTTTAAGTTGGGAGATTAAGTCCCCTTGAATCCTGATGGTCCCTAGGGGCAAAATAGCCCACTAGGTACGTCCAGTAAGCGCCATGGAAGAGAGGTGTAGAAAGGGGCACGGCCTGCACCACCTCTCTGCAACTCAGAGCCCATCCCCTCCCTTCACCACGGTGTAAACACGCCCTGTGGCCGTTTTTAGTTGGGAGATTAAGTTCATTTGAATCCTGAGGGTCCCTAGGGTCCAACTGGCCCACTAGGTACCTCCAGTAAGCGCCAGAGAGCTGCGTTACAGAGAGGTGTAAAAAATGGCACGGCCTGGACCACCTCTCTGCAACGTGGCTCAGTGGCGCTTACTGGAAGCACCTGGTGGGCTAGTTGGCCCCCAGGGTCCATCAGGATTGAAAGGGAATTATTTCCCCAACTTAAAACGCGCCTCAGGGCGTGTTTGCACACGTCACCTCAGGCCCCGTCCCCTCCCTCCACCACTGTGTAAACGCGCCCTGTGGCCGTTCTAAGTTGAGAGATTAAGTCCCCTTAAATCCTAAGGGTGCCTAGGGTCCAACTAGCCCACTAGGTACCTCCAGTAAGCGCCACAGAGCTGCGTTGCATAGAGGTGTAAAAAGGGGCGTGGCCTCAGAACACCTGTCTGCAACACAGCTCCCTGGCGCATACTGGAGATACCTGTTGGGCTAGTTGGCCCTCAGGGACCATCAGTATTGAAGGGGAATTAATTCCCCAACTTACAACTGGCCAGGGGGCGCGTTTGCAGAGTGCTGCAAGGAGGGGGCGTCGCCTCCAGCACGATGCCGGTCTTTTATTTATTTAATTTTTTTAAGACGGAGGGCTGTGTGGCCCCCCTTCTTTTTCTAATTTATTGGCCCTGGGGACCCCATCCCCCAAGGCCTGCACCCTAATTTTTTGTTGTTGAAAAAAATAAATTTGGAAGGGGGCTGCGTGGCCCCCCTCCCAAGGCCTTGGGGACACCAACCCCCGGGTCATGGCCTTTTTAAAAAAAAAATCTTTAGGAGGGGGCTGTGTTGCCCCCCTCCTCAGGCCACTTATGGCCCCGGGGACCCCATCCCCCGAAGCCATCCTTTGTTTTTTAATTTTTTTTTAAAATATATATTTATAGCAACACCTAGGACATGCTGGACAAACCGTATGTACCTATCACCATGACGATTTGCGTGATATTCATTAAAAGGCGACTATGCATACAATGAATCCACGTGGAATGTATTTACACCGCTAGTGAAGCTCTGACGTGTCTGACGCCCTACCGTGCCTAATCCCGGCGCCCCCGCCGGTGGGTACTCTCCAAGTAGACACCCTTGTCGTTTATTTATACAAACATGGGTAGCTATTGACGGGCACATTTAATACACACGCACACCAAGCCATTCAAAGGCGATTCGACAAAAATTCGACCAAACTATGCAAGAAACCCCCCTCACAGTTAATAAAATACACATCCACCGCCGGATGTGTAATACTTTTTATTTTACTCTCTGGAAAGGAGACAAACCTCACTTGAGAGTCACAGCGTGCTCCTGGCTGAGCCCAATGCTGTGTTACACCCACCAGTGCCCGCCAAGTGCCACACACCTCTGTGTTGTATTCAACCAGCTAGTGCGTATGCTATGACACTCTCTAGCCCATGTGCACTGTAACACCACCCCGTGAATATGTCATGCCACACTTGCCTTCGCACGGGTTATATTGCCTCATCTAACGTGCCTTCCTGAATGCCTATGTTATAACGCACAGTGCTATGCCATACATATTACAATCTGGGATCCATATCTTTGTCACAGTGCATATGCAACGTTACACTCCCCAGCACATATTTTATATTACAACTTTAGAGACTAGTTAGGTTACACAACACTGCCCTGTGCATATTACACTCCAAGGCGTATATCGTATAGCACGCGCTAGTGCCTGTGCTATCTCGCGCTCTCCAATGAATCTGTCATTGCGCACAATGTATTGCATATTATATTTCACGCCCCGGTTCATCTTATATCACACTTTTTGGTGCATAGTTTATACCATATACTATATCTAGTTTTCATTTTCAATCGTGCTCTCAGGACTATGTTCTATATAACACTGCGTCCACCTACCCTTTTCACAGGCCTTACATTTTGCGATGGGGGTGGAGGGTCAGGGAGTGTTTCTGCCAAGTGAGCCCGGAGTCACAGTCACAAACGTCCGCTTCTTCCTGAATAAAAGTGTGACTATGCTGCATACTTGTTCATATTTTAAGTAGTTCGCACAGACACACATTTTAAGAACAATAAAGTTCCTAATACCCACCTTCTCTGAACAGTTAGCTTGCTGGCCCATCCACCTCCTCCCTATCCTCTCTTGTCTGAATCCATGGACTAGCCTCCTCCCTCCTGCCATGCATGGTCTGATGTGCTGCCACTGCCCTCCATTTAGCATGATGTACCAGTCCACTCCTCCTGCCCTCCATTGCCCAATTCTATGGCCCATCATTGACCTGCTTAGCCTCTGTGCTTAGCTTGCTGCCCCTATTCTCCTTCCCCCTGCCCTCCGATGTCTTTGTGCATGCCCTTGCTAAATCCTTTTTGCCCACCATGTTCCATGGACCTGCCACTCCTATCTACTCTGAGTGTTCTGTTGAGCTGCCACTCCCCTCCCACCTGCCTAGCAATGTCAGATGACTGAAACCTGTCCCTGCCACCTCCACCCTGCCTGTCCACATGCCATGCCCCTATCCCCTTCCTCCTGTCCTCCATGGTCCATTTTACTGCCACACCCTTCTGCCCTCCCTGGTCTGTTGTGCTGCAACTGCTCCTCCTGCCTGCCCCGCGCGGTCTGTTGTGAGGCCCCTTCCCCTGAACTCTCTTGTCTGTGCCCAGGTCCTGACCCTCCCTTCTATCCTCCATGGTCCTTTGTGCATGCCCCTGCACCCTCCTTCTTGCCCATCATAGCCATTCTGCTGCCACTAACCCTCCCGCTTGCCATGCATTGTTTTCTGTGCTGCCATGGCCCCTCCCACCTTCCCTGTGTGGTCAGCTGGCTGCCCCTGACCCCCTCCCACCTTCCCTCCATGGTCTGTGTGTATGCCATCATAGTCTCACTGTTGCTCTCCATGGTGTGTCTTGTTTCTAGTGCCCACCCTGCCTGACCTCCAGGGTCATCTTGCTGCTCCTGCCCTGCTCCCTTGCCCCCAGCCCTCTGTTTCCATGTGCAGACCCCTATTCCCTCCCTCCTGGCTTGTCTGTTCCATTGTAACGCCCCTGATCCGTCCCTCCTGCCCTTTATGGTCTGTTATGCTGCAGCTTTCTCTCCTGTCTGTCCATTATGGTCAGCTAGCTACCATTGCCTCTTTCCCCTCTGTTCTCTGTTGTCCATGTGCATGGTCCTGTCCCCTCCCTATTGCTTTCTATGGATTGTTGTGCTGCACTCCCGTCCCGCATGCCCTGTGTGGTGTATTGTGCTGCTGCAAACCCTGATGCCTGCCCTGTAGGGTCAGTTTGGTGCACCTCTCCATGTCCCTCTTGTCCTTTGTTATCCGAGTTCATGTCCCTACCCCAATTCCTCCTGCCTACCATAATCCAATGTACCATACTTGCGAACATTTTGAACTTGGTAAGAGGGAGATTTTGAAAAAAACCTGGGGTATTGATTTTCCCCTTTGAGTTACATTGAAAAAGAGGAGATTGTAGACAGGAGACAGATCAAATAAAGCCCATTAGAGCTTAAAAACATTGGACGTTACCTGGCTGAATGGCATGTATGTTTGTAATACCACTGCCTCTTCCTTCTGCCCACAATGGTCTATTATATTGCCACAACCTCTCTTGCCAGTCCTGTATTGTTGGTTTGTTGCCTCGGTCCCCCTTTCCACTGCCCTCCATAGTCTGTTTTGCTGCCACTGCCTTTCCTGCCTGCCCAGTGTGGTCAAGTTGTTGCCTCTGCACTCTCCTACCTGCCTTCAATTTTCAGAGTCCGTGCCCCTGGCCTCTGCCTCTCAACAGTATCCCAATGAACAACTAGATTGCTAACATTCTATAATTATTACAAAAGTGTGGAACGCCTGATGTCATCTTGATGTAATCAAAACTGTGATACCTAGAGCATTTCCTTTAGAAATTACATATATGAGAGGGTCTTATTTGCATCAAAATTATGAATAGTGCTCTAAAAAACTAAAATGAGGACATATTTTCCGAGTTTTCAAATAGCGACAAAGAACTTTTAAATTATTTGTAATCTTTATGTTTTTTTATCCAGTTGACCACTTGATTAAATGTTGCACTTAGGGGAGAGGATGTGGTGTTACTTCCAGAGCTGCAGACTTTGCAACTGGGGAACCAGGTTAGAGTTTCTGCTTCAGCTCAACATTCTGTGATTCTGGTCAAATCACTTAATCTCCCCATGTCTACAACCAAAATGAATTTGATCTTGTGTGATGTAACCAATGCTCATGTAAAGCACTCCAATACCTGACAAGTCTGCACTATATAAAACTGCAAATACACAACAAATATGTGTTTTGCACACTTCTGTCATTGGGCTACATGTGGGCTACATCTGGGTGATATTTGTGCTGCATTTGGGCTCTTTTGTCTCTGGTGGCCATCTTGGGAGATTTATTTGGTATGAAGTTTCCTAATTTCCTCCTTTACTGCAGTCTCCTCAGTAGGAAATGCTTTCAGTTTTTTACTATGATTCCATCAAGAAGGTATTCAGATATGTCACACATTTGCCATCAATTCTGAATGATAGCACTCTAGTTGCTCATTAGATCACTGTAGTAAAGCTACTGCTCACCACGGAAGTCTGCTGCTGGTATTAAAATTGCATGTTTCAGTCTGCATATCAGAATTTTTTAATGAAATAGAAGAGGATTTGAGAAGTCACTCAAAATGTACCCTAATTTTACTTTCTTCAGCACTAATCATAATTTCTATGGCAAAATCAACCCCCTCATTGTGTTCCTTTTTAAATTAAATGTTTTAAGTGTTACCAGTTTATTCCAATCAAGATGGCTTCAGGTGTGCCATACTTTTGTCATAAGTAAGACAGTAAGCGCTCTAGTTGTTCGTTAGAACACTCTGGGACATTCTGTCATTGGGCTATACTTGGGCTACATCTGAGTGATATTTGGGCTACATTTGGGCTCTTTTGTCTCTGGTGGCCATCTTGGGAGATTTATTTGTTATGAAGTTTCCTAATTTCCTCATTTACTGCAGTCTCCTCAGTAGGAAATACTTTCAGTTTTTTACTTTGGTTCCATCAAGAAGGCATTCAGATGTGTCACACATTTGCCATAAATTCTGAATGTTAGCACTCTAGTTGCTCATTAAATCACTGTAGTAAAGCTACTGCTCACCAGGGAAGTCTGCTGCTGGTATTCAAAGTGCATGTTTCAGTCTGCATGTCAGAATTTTTCTATGAAATAGAAGAGGATTTGAGAAGTCAAAATGTGCCCTAACTTTTCTTTCTGCAGCACTAATCATAATTTCTATGGCAAAATGAACCCCCTCATTTTGTTCCTTTGTAAATTAAATGTTTTAAGTGTTAACACTTTATTCCAATCAAGATGGCTTCAGGTGTGCCATACTTTTGTCATAAGTAAGACTGTTAGCGCTCTAGTTGTTTGTTAGAACACTCTGGGACATTCTGTCATTGGGCTATACTTGGGCTACATCTGGGTGATATTTGTGCTACATTTGGGCTCTTTTGTCTCTGGCGGCCATTTTGGTAGACTTATTTGTTATGAAGTTTCCTAATTTCCTCATTTACTACAGTCTCCTCAGTAGGAAATACTTTCAGTTTTTTGCTTTGATTCCATCAAGAAGGCATTCAGATGTGTCACAAATTTGCCATAAATTCAGCATGTTAGCACTCTAGTTGCTTATTAGATCACTGTAGTAAAGCTACTGCTTACCAGGGAAGTCTGCTGCTGGTATTAAAAGTGCATGTTTCAGTCTGCATGTCAGAATTTTTTAATGAAATAGAAGAGGATTTGAGAAGTCACTCAAAATGAACCCTAATTTTTCTTTCTGCAGCACTAATCATACTTTCTATGGCAAAATGAACCCCCTCATTTTGTTCCTTTTTAAATTAAATGTTTTAAGAGTTACCACTTTATTCCAATCAAGATGGCTTCAGGTGTGCAATACGTTTGTCATAAGTAGGACTGTTAGCGCTCTAGTTGTTCTTTAGAACACTCTGGGAAGCTGCAGTAGAACACAAAGGAGTCAACTGACAGTCTCTGCCCTTGTTGGATGTACATGTTTTACTGAGAATGTCAGACTTCATTCTCACATGACTGAGAAAGATAATGTGAATTTACAGAAAATATGCTCTCAGTTTAGCTTATAGATCACCTTCCAAACCTCTGTGGGAAAAGCATGAGAAAATAGTTTTCTCTCAAACATGATTCATGATATCACAGCACATGGTAAAATCACCTTAGACCACACCACAATTCCTAAAATGAGTATGGTACTGCTGGAGCGGGTAATGCAAAAATTTTGTATACCCTCCCCATTTTGCATGTTTATACTAATTAGATTAATTAATTAATTATAATCGAACTAATGGATTGAAGTGGAAGTTACTAATCAACCTCATTATTGACAGAAATACACGTGGGATTGCTTTGCATGACTTTATTAAATCGTAAACTAAATTATGTACGCATACTAATGATAGACAATTAGAATATTGCATGAGATATGTTGCTTTTGTGATGTATTTGTGATTTGTGCTTTATGTTGTAAGTATAAACCGCTTGAGTGTTGCTTATTGCTAGATAAAAACATACACATATGGGTATTAGAGAGGGAATAACATTTATTTAGTCATTTCTATGTATTAATTACGTTTTGTGTTTCTTTTGCTTAAGTTGACCATTTGGGCCTGCTACAAAATGGCTGCCTCTGGTATCTAATCCGACCGTTGACGCTACATGAGGTTTGGGTGAAGTGCGCCTGCGCTAACGCCAGCTACAGTGGCCTCGTCATGACCCTAACCAGACTGTACCCACCAAGGTCGTCCTGGGAAGCAAGCCAGCTTTTCAGAAAGAACAATAAGACGCCTTTAAAAACCGGAACAAGCAAGAATAATGACATAAGAGACATTATTTTGTGTGAACCCTGTCAGACGATTTCCGATTGACCAATCAGAGGAGCTGAAGAACCATATTTGTTACAATTTGTCAATGATTTTTACTATAAATTATGGTAGAATAGAGAGGTTGGTGCGGGTTCGTTTTTG
Organism: Triturus cristatus; assembly: GCF_964204655.1. Lineage (NCBI taxonomy): Eukaryota > Metazoa > Chordata > Amphibia > Caudata > Salamandridae > Triturus > Triturus cristatus. The sequence goes on along the minus strand of NC_140591.1, from coordinate 1,471,761,982 downwards.
GCTTTTCTCGATTTCCTGACGTTATGCTGACGGAGAGGACGGTGACGCTGCAGGACAGCTGTTTCCCTGAATCTTTGACGGACTGAATTAATGCCCAAACTCCTGATGAACTGAAATTGCTAAATTTGATGGGCATAGATTTGCGAGACTACCAGATTTGACATAGAGGACGACAATTAGCCAAAATAGGTAAATATGATTGGCGACTTGATTAAATGAATGATTTAATTTGCATTAATTAGATAAAGATTGAATTGATCAACTACAGAATGAGTTGGGTTGTTTATTCATTGAAAATGTATTAAGTGAAAAGGTAAATTAGAGAATTGGAAGTCAACCTAAACCTGCAACTAACTGATCCATCCCGATTGATGAGAGGAATACTAAAAGTGAAGTTCAGGGCCTAATGAGTATCAGAAGGTTGCTCATTAGGGTAAAAAGGTAATTCCTTTCATTCCAGCGTTTGGAAGATAATCGCCTCCCGAGAAACACAGATTGATGGTGAGTGAATGTTGGTGTTATGGGCCCCACCAGCGAATGTATGCATAGTGTATGTTGTGAGATCTTTGGTCTGTGACGGAGGGAGGGACTCTGTACTCCACGCTGGAACAGTTTTTCTGGTAGCAGTATGATGGTTGTTAAAGTTTTGCCTTGGTGATTATTGCTTGTACATTGCTTATTGATTATTGGTTATTGATTGGTATTTGTACTAACACTCTATGTTGAGTTGCGTTGAGTTCTATGTTGTTAGCACAGCTTCTGGGATGTAGGAAGTCGGAAGTTTGTAACGGTTCCATAGTAGAGCAGAGATAAGCGCTGCTCTTGGGAAAGACGGAATTGTTGTTATCCTGTAGGTACACAGGAGAGAAACGTGCGACAATTGAAGTTGCACGACGTATTGTCTGGTTTCGATTCGGTGGCATCGTCGTGTGTTGGCATTAGAGACATTTTCTGTGTGAGAGAAGAGTGCATGATAGCAAAGGTTACCTGTGAAGTTCTGGTCTTAGGTACCAGGGATCCAACTGGCATTCCGATAACGCTTATCACTGGAAAGGTAATAGGTATTCTCTGAGCTTTTTAGAAGGACAAAGGAGAGGTAAGCGCTGCTTTGTTAACGTATGTCATAATTCTGTAGTAGGACAGACTGTTCGCTGTTCTCGGGAAAGACAGGATTCTGTGTGAATGTACTACATTTTCTTGTGTGAACGTGCGTGAATGTAAAGGCATTCGGGTTAATTGCGAAACTCTGGGTTTATTTCTCAGGAGCATTGGGTCTCCAACTATGTGTCTTAAGTACTAGAGAAACAATTAGCTAATGCTTGTTAGAAGGGTGAAGTAGAGGGATGTGCTACTTTATCAACGGAAGTAACAATTCCGTAGTAGGGCAGAGGTAAGCGCTGCCCTCGGGAAAGACGGGATTCTCGTGAGAAAGGTCTTTTGCTATTCTTTTTTTAGCGAAGCGGACAATGGAGATGTTTCAATGTTGTTACTAACAGAAGTGTAGAAATTGAAACAAAAACGTACTGAGCGGATTTGTAAAGGAGGGGTAGACAGGAGCAAGAGCAGGAGCAGAGCTGCCGCAGCGGCTGCTGACGTCAGAACGACCGCGCTGGGTTTGGACAGTCAGTTAGAACTGTAAAACGCTCCGGATTGGTGCGTTAGTGTACGCCGCGCTAGGAGTGGAGAAATACAGGGTGACGTAGACGCTCCTTATTGGTGTGCTAGTGTGAGTCGCGTTGGGATTTGAGGATTGTGACAGTGACGTAGACGCTCTGAATTGGTGCATTAGTGTGAGTCGCGCTGTGATTGAATAGAATAGCGGTATAGTTGTAAAGAGAGACTAGCAACACACGGAAGACAAGAAAAATGTATTACGATCCACCAGAAAAAGAGAAAAAGTCATGGTTAGGAAGAATCAAGAAGTGGTTTAAGAAGGACAAACCGGTCAAAACTAGGGAAGGACCGTTACTTCCTCCACCGAAAACCCCCGCATCCTTTATGATTGCGAAATATGGGTATCATACTTGTATTTCGTTAGATAATGTTATGTTATGTTAATAACTTTTATTAGGCGCACAGCTGCCCCAGCGAAGGGGCGTCCTGGCGCCTGATCAGGTACACAACACAACAGGTCAAAGCTGAGGAGAAGAGAAATCAATTAGCAGAGGCAAACAGGTGGGATTTAATTGGGTGAGATACACGAAAGAGGACGGAGTATTAGCTTTTCCAGAACATGGTTCATTTAATTTGGCTGTTTTGAGAAATATGAGAGAGAAAATGATGAATTTAGAACCAAGACCTAGACCGACACAGTTTGAGGCTTTGACGGAATGGGAAGACGAAATGCATGAACGAGAGAGACAAAGAAATGGTAGAGGATATAGGTACCTGTTTGAAAGACCATACGGACATGAAACGCATAATGATCGAATGAGAAGATGGCGGGATGCGAGTATGACTGAAGGCTTGTTCCCTGTAAGAACTGCAGGAGAGAAAGAAGGACGAAGGTGCGTAGAAAAGAGACACAATGTGGAGTCGAGAGGGTATGGTGTGAATGAGTCAGAGGATGATGTTCTTGATGATATGTTCTATAAGAATCCACCACTGTATCGACCAGAACCAGAAATATTAACCCCAAGTGCCCCAATGAGATAAACAGTACGAATCATAAAATCGGAACCAGAATCTCCAAATCTGGGTAAAAACAATGCTACTAGAGAATTAGATAAGAGGTCGGAAGAGAAAACAGATGGAGAAAATTCTGTAGAATTAGCAAAAACGACCCTAGAATTAACTGAGAAAATAAGAGAATTGACTAAGAATCTAGAAGCGGTAACTGTTCCAGTAACGATAGGTCCAGTAATGCCTATTTTTGACAAACAGAAGGACAGTGAGCATTGTTTGACTGTCCCTTACAGAAGTAATAAACCGGTTGAACAACCAAGAGTGAGTCATAATGAGAATCCATGGAGACAGACTATGAGTATAATTGAACCGAATTTTTCAAATAACCCGTTTGTAGGTCAGAATTGTGCAGAGAGACGTATGACAATGACAGAGACAGTGTCAGAAACACAAAAAGATTTTGGACGGGGAAATGTAGAAAAACCAGTAGGACCATCGACAGAGGAGTTAAGTGAATGGTTAAGAAGCTTGCAGAGGAAAGACAAAGAATCCCAATCAATTGATGCGGCCAAGTTACGAATGGTATTGGAAGAGTTAATAGTAGGGACTATCCCAACAGAGAAATTGAAAAAAAATCAGGAAGATTAATTATTATTTTTGTGCAAAAATGTGACCTGGAGAGCGAAAAACTTACATGAAAGGTTAGAAGAAGTGGCAAATGAGATGGGTATTGATAGTGAAAAGGTAAAAGCATTACAGAAACCATATCGAGTAGATGTCAGCCAAAAATGTTATTGAAAACATGAACACCAAAGGACGATTAGGTCAGATTAAGAACATAATCATTTTATTGAGAAAATGGGGAGATGTGGATAAATGGAGAAGCAGGTGGTATAGAAAACGTGATGATGCCTCAGATAAGACATTTTCAGCATTTCCTGTAAGAGAAAAGGAAAAGGTAGTGACAGAATGCCCTATGAGAGAGATTCCAGGAGGAGGATATGTACATGTCCCATGGACGAGACAGGATATTTTGTCTTTTACGAATGATTTCCCTCGACTGCGTGAAAAGCCCGTCGAGTGGTACAGGCAGGTAGACAGATTTGTAAAATTGTCTAAAGTACTATGGATTGATTTGAATAGTCTATTTGACATAATTGTACCAGCAGATTTATGGACAGAGTACAAGCTCATGATAAATTGGCCAACTCAAGAATACCCTAGGGATCCTAAAACAGGAGCTCCAGACCCCGAGGTAATGAAGAAATATGAACAGGTTATGGTATTTTTCAAAAACAAAGTGCCCCCTAAAGAGACAGATTGGGTAAAAATTGATCTAACACATCAAGAAAGTAAAGAGTCAGTACATGCATATTATGAGAGGCTAATACTAGCTTTTAAGCAGTTTAGCGGAGATGAGAATCTGAGTGAAAAGGATTTGAGTCATTTTGTATACAGATTTGTATATGGTTTACGTCCAGAAATTGGTGAAATGATTAAACAGCATACGGTAGATTGGCAAAACAAGAAAATAGATGAAGTATTGAGACATGCTAAATATTTCAGTGATGAAATCGAAGCAAAACAGCGGAAACTAAAAGAGATGGCAATGTGGGCACAGGTAAAGGTAGTAGAGAGACAAGAAGCGCAATTAGTGGAACAAGCAGGGTCGAAGCCGAAATTTAATCCTGTGAAAAATAAAGGGAATATTGAAAAAGCTAAAAATAAATTTCGGGTCATAATTGCGGTAGGATAGGGCATTGGAAATCCGAATGTAAATTTCCCCCAAGTACTAACAATGAAAATCCATCATTGAACCCACAGTTGCAGCATGAGGTGAGTGGTCAACTGCAGCAACAGCAGCAAGTTGTTACCCCACAGAATCAGGTGCCAAAAACGCCTTTTCGACAGAGCAGAAACTCACAGAAGTATAGTAGTTAATCGGGATTCTACAATGAAGAACAGGTAAATAAGCTGCCACGCGCTAGCGCTGTCTCGCAGTATTGGCTGCAACGCGATGAAAGTGACTCAGAAGAAAGTTATTGACGGTGCCGAAGGGAGGAAGGAGAGTGCGTACTTGGCGCAACCCTAGAAGTAGACCAGACAGGACCTTTTGTAGATGGGAAGGTTAATAATGAAAATATTACTTTCCTAGTGGATAGTGGTGCTACTCGATCAACTGTTAGATGAGCTGATATTAAGAATCTTCCTCTCTCGGATGAAACGATCCAAGTAGTTGGTGTGTCCAACAGACAGATTAAAACATACCTTACAGAACCAGTGAAAGTTAGCATAGGGAAATTTTCAGAAATGCACCGCTTTGTGGTGTGCGACACCAGTCCTGTGAATTTATTAGGCAGGGACCTGTTGTGCAAAATTAATTGCACAATATTCTGTACTCCAGATGGAATAGCTTTTGAAACACCGGATGATGATGTACTGTATAAGATGACCATAGCTAACAGAGAAAATAAAGTTACTGAAACATATGCTGTATTCAACCCTGATGAATTACCTAAAGTATTGAGACAGTCTGTAAAGGCGGAAGTTTGGGATTTCACTGGAGAAGATGTAGAGCTAATGAGAAATGTAGATCTAATGAGAAATGTAGATCCAATAAAAATAACAGTAAAGGAAGGAGTAACATATCCAAATGTTCCGCAATACAAATTGACACCTGAAATAATTGAAGGAGTAACTCCTGTGATAGAGAAAATGATCAGGCAAGGAATTTTGAGAGAAATAATGAGTAGTCCATGTAATTCACCAATAATGGGACTGAAAAAGCCTAATGGGAAGTTCAGGATAGTGCAAGATCTGAGAAAGGTGAATAAAATTGTGGTATCATGTTGCCCCATTGTACCAAATCCATCAGTGATCTTATATCAGATTCCCCATGATGCAGAATGGTATACAGTAATTGATCTGTGTCATGCTTTCTTTTCCATCCCATTGCACCACGACAGTCAGCAAATTTTTGCATTTCGTTTTGGCGAGCGTATTTTGGCATGGTGCCGAATTCCACAGGGGTATACAGAAAGCCCCTCTATATTTAATCAGCTATTGAAGAAGTCTTTGGAGAGTCTAGAAATGCCCAAAAGTTCTGTACTAGTCCAGTACATCGACGACCTTTTGGTGGCGTCGAAAAAATACGTGAAGCTTGTGAGGTAGACACGATAGCCTTGCTGAATCATTTGGCAGATGGAGGACTTAAAGTGTCACCATCGAAATTACAATTTTGTAAAAAGGAAGTACAGTATTTAGGACATAACATTGAGAAAGGACTAAGGAAAATAACAATAGACAGAATCAGAATTATAAAAGGAATGAGAGCTCCCATGACTCAAAGAGAGGTGAGTATGTTTTTGGGAATGGTTGGATATAGTCGTCAGTGGATTGGCAATTTTTCTTTGATTGCCAAACCTTTGGTTCGACTGACGAGAAGTGATGTGAAAGATCCGATTGAGTTGAACAAGGAGGAATTGGCAGCATTTAGAAAATTGAGAGATGGTTTGTGTGAAGCACCTGCATTAGGTATGCCTGACTATGAGAAAGAATTCGAGTTGTATTGCAGTGAGAGAAATGGATGTGCACTTTCTGTGTTGATCCAGAAGCATGGAAAACTGAGGAGACCAATTGCATATTTTTCATCAATGCTTGATCCAGTAGCTGTAGCTTTACCTGGATGTTGGAAAGCGGTGGCTGCAACATGCCGAAGTTTGGAGCAGAGTAAAGGAATTGTGATGGGATATCCATTGAAAGTGTTTGTACCTCATGATGTAGCGATCCTGTTAACAAGGAGTCGTACCCAGTATATGACACACAGTCGGCTGACTAAATATGAAAAGGTCATATTGGGTGCAACTAATGTGAGTCTTGCAAGATGTTTGAATGTGAATCCCGCAACATTGTTGCCTGATGCTGAGATTGTGGAAGTGAGAGATGAAGTAGATCATGATTGTTGGGATGTACTTTATTTTTGTACAAAACCACAACCAGATATAAAAGATGTACCTTTGCCAGAAAGTGATTTTGTGATGTTCGTTGATGGGTCATGTTTGAGAACAGATGAAGGAGTGCTGAGTGCAGCGTATGCAGTGTGCACAGTCGCAGCAGTAATATAAGCATCCTATCTGAAAGGAGTAAAATCGGCCCAAGTAGCAGAGCTTGTGGCTTTGACTAGAGCATGCAAGATTGGGAAAAGTGTGAGAGTGACTGTGATAACTGACAGCCAGTATGGTTTTGGAGTGGTCCACGACTTTGGCCAACTATGGCTACAAAGAGGTTTCCTGACCTCGAGTGGAACTCCTATTAAGAATGCTGAAGTGGTTGGAAAATTGCTTGAGGCGATACAGCTGCCTAGACAATTGGCTGTTGTAAAATGTGCTGCTCATAGTCAAGGTGGTGATTATATCGCCACAGGGAATCGATATGCAAATGACATGGCACAGTATTGTGCACGTAATCAGAATTCGGTCAATCGGGCTAAGGAAAGAGAAATGTCTTCTTGCTCATTGATGTTTACTAACATTGTAGGAATTTGGGAAGAGGTAAGACAGTTGCAAGAAGAGGCAGGAGATGAGGAAATGAAACAGTGTGTAAAAGCAGGATGTGCCCCAAGGGAAAAGGATCATGTGTGGGTATATCGAGATGGAAGACCAGTTATGCCTGATAGCATGATGTCTACCATGGCACGGATGTATCATGGCCAGGGACACATTGGGAGAGATGCCATGATCAGGTCATTTAAGCAGACCTGGTACAATGCAAAATTCAGACTTGTAGCAGAAAGTCTTTGTCAAAGATGCCTAATATGTCAGCAATACAATCCTGGGAGAAAGACAGTAGTGAGTCTGGGAACAATAGGTCGAGAGGGAGGACCTTTCACCAGAATGCAAGTAGATTTCATTGAAATGCCTCCCTGTAACAGACTGAGGTATGTTTTGGTTGTGGTCTGCCTATTCTCTAGGTGGGTGGAAGCATTCTCAACAAGGAGAAATGATGGGATGACAGTAGCCAAGCTACTGCTGAGAGAATTCATCCCTAGGTTCGGGTTCCCAGTGACAATTGAATCAGACCGAGGAGGACATTTCCATAATGGGATTGTAGGACTAATTTGTGAAGCATTGAATGTACAACAAAAACTACATTGTGCCTACCGACCAGAGGCTTCTGGTGTGGTTGAACAGATGAATGGTACTATCAAAAATAGAATAGGGAAAATGTGTTTAGCCACAGATATGAAATGGCCTGATGTCTTGCCTCTAGTACTCATGACTATTAGATCAATTCCAGACAGAACTACAGGATTAAGTCCTCATGAAATAATCATGGGACGAGCAATGAGACACGTGTTTATACCAGTCAACAAGCTGATGACTATAACTGATGACATGGTGCTGCAATACTGTAAAGGCCTGGCTGACGCAGTTCATTCTGTGTTTCATCAGGTTGGAGCGAATGCCACCACCCTTGAAAAGAAGCCAGCCCATGATCTGAGCCCAGGTGACTGGGTAAGGATAAAGGTCCACAGAAGAAGAAATTGTTTGGTTCCACGGTGGGGATAACCAAGACAAGTCATTCTGACCACGACAACAGCTGTGAAGTGTGCTGGACTGAAAAACTGGATCCATGCAAGTCACACATTGAGAATTCCAAATCCAGTGGACAGCACAGGAAAATAATATTTTGATGAATCAGAATCAAGTACTGAGTCAGATGATGAAGAGTCAAAAACACGAGAAAACTCTGAAAGGGGGGAAACAGAACCAAGTCTGACCTTAGTCCCCAGAAGTAGCTCTCTGAGAAGAAGATTGCAGATTTCTGAATCCAGCGATTCTGGAAACGAACAAGAAACGCAGGGTTCTAGAAAAGAACACAGAAAGAAAAAAGGGCAAAATACTGAGGAAACAATAAAAGAAATTTGTGGAAAGGAAGTACCAGATGAGAGACTGAGAGAAATTCCACCGGAAGTAGCAAATTTAAGTGAACAAGGGACAGGTACAGAGAGAGAGGGACAGATTTCTGCGGAAGACCCCCGAGGAGGTGTAGGGAACTGCAACATCCAGTTAGGTGAAGGGACAAGTAGCCAGCAGGAAGATTGCGTGTCAGAAATCCGAGGAGGGACAGAAGTAGGGAGGACAAAACAAGTGGTGGAAGAAGAAATTGTTGAAAAGACAAAGCAAGTTGAGACAGAGTCTGAAGAGAGTGAAAATGAAATACCTGAAGGTCGAGTTCTAAGAAAGAGAGCTTGGAGGAATGAAAAGAACGACAAAGGAAGTAAAGTAAAAAGAGTTGCAAAGGATTACGTTTGGCCCAATAAAATAAGGAAATTGAGGTATCGACTGACACGAGTGAATTCACCAAGAGCTGAACAGGTGAATGAAATAACAAGTCAAGAAAAATCAAAAGAAGACGAAATAACTGAGAATAAAGAGAGTAAAAAAACAAGGAAACCTAACCAGAAGTATAAGTCACCGGAATGGACGTACGTGGCTCTGCCTGAAAAGGGAGAAGAGGCAGATAGTCAAGGAAATCCAGAGGAGGCTGTACTGAAAGTGGTTGAAGAAGAGGAAGAATCGGAAATCCTGAGAGTTCTCTTGTCCGACATTGGAGAAGAAGAAACGAAAGTTCAGGAAATTCTGTATTTGAATGACGAGAGGAAAGTGAAGAATGATGAGATGCCAAACTGAATAGATCAAGGAAGCTGTTGATGAAGAAAACAAGAAATTAAGTCAAAAGATAGATACTGGTAGAACCATATAGGTATTATAGCCTTAGGTTAGGAAAACTAGTTGTGAAGTGAAAAGGTGCTAAGTCAAAAGACACGGTCCATTTTAACAAAGATGGCTAACATAGATAGTAGCAAAGGTAGATGTACATTCATGAAAAGATGGTGTAAAATGTGTTGGTGTTGTACAGGATTATTAATGCTTTTATGGAGCATCCTTGCTCTTGTTATTTCTTTCAAGGTCACTATAGATACATTAGAAGGACATAGTGAGAACAAAACTAATATAGGGAAGATTCCAAAGGTAGTTCCAACTAGAATAGACAACAATTATTTACATAAATACAGGTCAATAACAGATTTTTCTAATAAAGTGTTTTCAAAATTATTGTATGAATATGTAAAGACAATGGATGTTAGGGACTGCTACGTATGCATGCAGTTACCTGCCTCTGTTTCTGAAGGAGTGACTTATCATCACCTTCCAGCAACGTATGGAATAACATGTAGTGTAATAGCTAGTTTATTTTATCAGACAGGGAAATTAGAATATTATTTTTCAGATGTAGATAATATTTTTGCGCAAGTTCCTTCTTTTAATAAACTAAACAAGGTAAAACCAGCTAAGGTATTAGGTGAATTTTTCTTAGAAACTAAAGAACTTATATTAGAATATATTTTTAGAAACAATTTGATGTGCAGTTTGAAGGAAGAGGAAAGGATATTCTTAGACATGGTTGAAGAAAGGAGATTGAAAATGTAAAGAAAAGCAGCAGAAGGTAAAGTGGAGAAAACAGTCTGGGATGTTGAAAGAGAAAAACACTTGAAAGGAGAAGCTAGTCCAACTATAGCTTTAGATTGGCCTCAGAAATGGAAATTTTGCATTCAAAGGAATCAAACTGTGTATGATAATTACTTTCTAGGTAATAGTGAGTGCCATGATACATACCAAATCATGGGTGGATGGGGATTTAAAGGCGGAAGAGATCCAGTCTTTCCTGGATTATATTTTATTTGTGGGAACAGGGCATATTATCGTTTGCTAGACCATTGGTATGGCACATGTTATGTAGGCCTGGTTTTTCTGAAAATTTTTCATATGGATAGAGGAGAAGATGGTGTACATAGTTTAAGTAATCATTTAGTGCGGAATAAGAGAGAATCTCGGGCAGAAATTACAGGTGACATTTTTGGAGCATTGATACCAGCAGTGGGAATATCTCTGAATGCAAACAAAATTAGAAGACTTTAAACAGTAGTGGATCGCTTGTCAACAAGCACCGCTGGAGGATTTTTATTGGTAGACACTGAAATGGTTGCCATGCGTGCTATGGTAATGCAAAATCGACTTGCCCTTGATATATTACTGGCAAAAGAGGGTGGAGTCTGTGGAATGCTGAAAGTTCAACATTGTTGTACTTACATTCCTGACGAAAGCAAAGATCTGAAAATTTATACTAGGAATATTACTGAATTGCATGATGAAATTGTACAACTGGAGGTTGAAAGTGTTTGGGAAAAGATTGGAAAGAAAATAGCTGCTATTAAAAATTTCTCAGTAAAGCTTGGTAGTACATTTATAGGCAAAATATTGTTTCCATTAACATGTGTAATTTGCATAATATTAGTGATAAGATTAGGTTGTATTTGTTGTAGAAATAATAAAAACAAGAAAAGAGTAAAAAGTGAAAAACAAAGAAGAAAAGATAAGAAACAAGAAAGGGAAATTGAAGAGATAGAATTGGAAGAGTGGAAGGAGAGTATGTATAAATCAGCAAAAAGAGAAGACGTAGGTGAAACTGAATTATAGAATTCAGAGCAAGAAAACATTTAAAAAGATTCTGTAAAAGACAGAACAAAATGTTTGGGTGGTATGGAGATAAAATCACCAAAGGGGGGATTGCTGGAGCGGGTAATGCAAACATTTTGTATACCCTCCCCATTTTGCATGTTTATACTAATTAGATTAATTAATTAATTATAATCGAACTAATGGATTGAAGTGGAAGTTACTAATCAACCTTATTATTGACAGAAATACACGTGGGATTGCTTTGCATGACTTTATTAAATCGTAAACTAAATTATGTACGCATACTAATGATAGACAATTAGAATATTGCATGATATATGTTGCTTTTGTGATGTATTTGTGATTTGAAACCGCTTGAGTGTTGCTTATTGCTAGATACATACATACACATATGGGTATTAGAGAGGGAATAACATTTATTTAGTCATTTCTATGTATTAATTATGTTTTGTGTTTCTTTTGCTTAAGTTGACCATTTGGGCCTGCTACAAAATGGCTGCCTCTGGTATCTAATCCGACCATTGACGCTACATGAGGTTTGGGTGAAGTGCGCCTGCGCTAACGCCAGCTACAGTGGCCTCGTCATGACCCTAACCTGACTGTACCCACCAAGGTCGTCCTGGGAAGCAAGCCAGCTTTTCAGAAAGAACAATAAGACGCCTTCAAAAACCAGAACAAGCAAGAATAATGACCTAAGAGACATTATTTTGTGTGAACCCTGTCAGACGATTTCCGATTGACCAATCAGAGGAGCTGAAGAACCATATTTGTTACAATTTCTCAATGATTTTTCCTATAAATTATGGTAGAATAGAGAGGTTGGGGCGGGTTTGTTTTTGGCTTTTCTCGATTTCCTGACGTTATGCTGATGGAGAGGACGGTGACACTGCAGGACAGCTGTTTCCCTGAATCTTTGACGGACTGAATTAATGCCCAAACTCCTGATGAACTGAAATTGCTAAATTTGATGGGCATAGATTTGCGAGACTACCAGATTTGACATAGAGGACGACAATTAGCCAGAATAGGTAAATATGATTGGTGACTTGATCAAATGAATGATTTAATTTGCATTAATTAGATAAAGATTGAATTGATCAACTACAGAATGAGTTGGGTTGTTTATTCATTGAAAATGTATTAATTGAAAAGGTAAATTTGAGAATTGGAAGTCAACCTAAACCTGTAACTAACTGATCCATCCCGATTGATGAGAGGAATACTAAAAGTGAAGTTCAGGGCCTAATGAGTATCAGAAGGTTGCATAGATTTGTTGCTCGTTGGGGTAAAAAGGTAATTCCTTTCATGCCAGCGTTTGGAAGATAATCGCCTCCCGAGAAACACAGATTGATGGTGAGTGAATGTTGGTGTTATTGGCCCCACCAGCGAATGTATGCATAGTGTATGTTTGTGAGATCTTTGGTCTATGATGAAGGGAGGGATTCTGTACTCCACGCTGAAACAGTACCATCAACAAATGATTTATAATGTAACTAAAGTCTTAAAACCTTCTATTAACTGCAATGCTTTTTAATGAGGTGCTATCATGTATATTGGTCCCAAGAGGCTGCCAACACTTCTTGGATGAAGTACTTTCAGCCAATTAGATCTCACGATGAGATGTGTGGTTAGGCTCCGCCCAGACATATCTATCTTTTTAACTCTAATTTTCTCAGGAACTACTGAACGGATTTACACCATTTAAGCAAAAGGCACGAGTTTGAACTGAGGACTACCTCTTTGCCAAATTTGGTGTAATTCCGTTCAGCAGTTCGGGCTGTAGCTGCGACAGGTCCTATGGAAAAATGCATGGGGAAAACGCGTTTTGGGACCCCCTTTTTCTCGGCCCCCGCTTGATGAATCACCGTGAAATTTTCAGGATAGGAGCGGACTGGAGCTGGCCAAAAGTTTGGGAAAGTTCACAAAGATTTGTCAATCGGCGCCAACGTTATTCCAAATAGAATGTTGCGGATTTCCTATGGAAAATAGGTCCAAACTATAACTACCTAATGGCGACTGCCAGTAGGTAATATATATAAATATATATTTATATATATATAAATATAGTTATTTTACTCATTCAATGGTACCCAAGTAGACATCGGACACGTAACAATGTAAACGACTAACCTCATATGGAAATCTCAACTCATTTCGGGGCATATCAGCAAGGCGAGGCGATAGAATTATCGCCGCTTTTGCGGCCGTTTTCGGCCGAAAAGCGGCAATAATTTTATCGCCTAGTTAGCAATCTCACACTAACGCGTGAAAACTTGCGTTAGTGTAGGAATTCCTAACGCCCATCTTTGCATCTCTAATGAGATGCAAAGTGGGCGTTCCTGACCAGACATGACAGGAGAAATGTCGCTAAGCGACATTTCTCCTATCATCAAGCCCCACGCTATGAAGCATAGCGGCAAGAAAAGTAGCGATAACCCCTGTAATCGCTACTGTCCTTACGCCTGCTTCAGGACTGACTTAGCCATCATATCCTATGGAAGGTGGATATCATGGCTAAGTTTGTGAGTCCCTATCATCAAGCTAACGCCACATTGCGTGAGATTATCCCTGGGTCTCCAGCGATAATCTTACGTTAGGCAGTTAGCGTGAGGATTTTTATCGCTTTTGAGATAAGCGTTGCTAATTGCACGCTATCTCAGTGATAAAAATCCACGCAAGCCGGCGATAGTGATCCCAGCGCTAAGTGCGCTTAGCGATACTTTTCGCCGGTTGTTGCTGATATGCCCCTTACTTTCTTTGAGAAATGCATGAAAGTGCTGAGGGTAAGAGGGTGCACATCCATGCATTTCCATATTTTAAAATGTTAATCAGTATTGAAACCACCATTTCTCTAGATAGGACTCACTGCTTGCTTGAGTTATCACTGTGCTAAGCGGAATTAATTTAAATTCACCAAACTTATATATTCAACCCATTCGTTGCTCGGACAGGTCAGTTCTTTTCTATAGTATCCGTCTGTTGCAATTCATTCTTATTGCTAATTTCTAAGTACGAAATTCTTCTCTTCCCTTGGCCTTTGGGGTTAGATTATACCATTCAAGAGGGGAAGTAAAGGTATCAGGCATCTTCCAGGGATCTTGTGAAGGCATTTTTTTTCTTTTTTCACTCACTGTCACAACCAATCACAGACCAGTTGGGAAGTTGGGGCTTAATTTGCCATCATTGATAATTCACTGCAGATCCCACTGAATCTTTGTAGATGTAGCTGAGCGAGGAGAAAAATATGGCCGGGAGAAATCAATCGCCACCATGTGAGTGTGCAACCAACCACTTAAAAAAGACACTGGTTCCTTCTCACTAATAAAATGACAAATCAGCACCTGTAGGCATGCACCTAGATATGGGAGCAGATTTAGTACTTTTGTAGTCACCCATATTCCGAGAAGTACTCCTGGAAGGCTGGTTCAGCTGCAGATTTACAGGCGTGCCTCTGTGAGTGTCATGCCACTTTTTTTCTAAAACCCCCCATTCCTCTAGCATGGAGATCTCATTAATAAAGAAATTTGTACAGGGGAAATCGAACCTCCTTCATGGGGAACATATTTTACTCAGTGGAAAGAGTCCTTCCCTGTATGCCCCGCGCAAGACTGGGGGTGAGCCGTTCCCGTTCCCCCATTGGAAGGGGACTTACTCCAGCCCTTGGCTGGAGTTAATCTCCAATCATTTCTAGGGAAAGGGATCAGAGAGGAGTCTGTCAATGTCCACAGTCATATGTGATTATTGGTTTTCCCTAAATTCCAAGGCAAACCATTCCTTGAGTGAGATTTACTACTGTAGATGTCTCTGCACTTGTGGTGGAGAAATCAGTACTAGACATTGGACTTACGCCTGCCATATAATTCCTTAGTCATGGCAGGCATAAACACAGTAAATGTAGCTGTAAACGTTATGTCTGAATTTATCTTTGTGAATACGGTCCACTGTCTATCGTGCATTTGCATCCGCTGGTTGTCTTGTACCACGCTTCCTGGTGGCATTGGATCTACAAATAATGCTGATGCAGTATGGCAGAATCATAAAAACATTTTTGGTGTGTTGACGCATCTCACCCCATTCAGTGTTTGACAGTGGTTTGCTCTTGGTGCCACACGACTGAAGGTATTCCTCGCTATTAAGGCTGAAGTAGGCCAACACTGGTCTGTGGTTGCCAGTGTGCTCATCTGGGACTGTTTTTGAGGGGGGGGCTGGCCTGGCATTTTAGTCTATACTGTTTCTATTGGACTTGACCTAGTCAGTGGCTTGTCTCTGTCTACAATTGCACACAGCTTTATAGAGTTTCATAGGGCGCAAAAATGCTATAGATTGAATAGTCAGATATTTTACACTAACCATGACAAAAATATAGAAAAAAAATTAATTGTGTTAATTAACATCCTCAATACTTACCTTTGGAGTAAATACAGGAAGGGAGAATTATGAGTGAGCTTTCCATTTGTGCTAATTCCTGGCACGCGAGTGCTTCTTTTATTGGAGACAGAGCCTTGTTGTCTTTACACAGCTTCAAAGCTGCTTCCATCTCCCATGATCACATGGAACGCCATTGGGCTCTTCTATCTTGGGATGGCTCCATATGCATCTGGGTGCTATTAGACACCTCCCAGGCGCTCTAGTCATTGCCAACATGACTTGCACACTCTCACTTGCCACTTACACCCTGGTTTAGTTCGTGTCCTCTACTTTGAGTCTGTAGTTTGAATTTTTGGGAGCTGCCTCTGGCAGCAAGATTGGGGCAGAGTCAGACACATATTTCTTCCAAGCAACGTCAGGCTTATAGATGCACTGGCCTTACAGAAGCCCTTGGGTTGCCCTGGGCAGAGGGTATGAGCGTGAGGTGGCAGTGGTACAGGGGCGAGCCTGGTGAAAGAGAGAGGAAAGGTGTTTCTCGACAGACCTCGAAGGCAGCTGTCCTATGTGCAGCACATTTGCTGTTTTGTTTGTTTATCTTTCTTGGGGTGCTTGCAGACTTGCATTTTGTTTTCGGGAGAAAGGAGTACAACTAGGAATACTTTAATATCCTGATCTGCTTAGTTGGGAAAGGCAATGTTTGTGAGTAGAGCTGAAATGTTTTTCTTTATTGGTTGAATACACTAGAAATCTACACCTCAAGGCTGAGTCAGGGGCTTTCCAGGGGACTATTCAGAATAAAGGCATGATGTCTGATTATGCGTCAGGTGAGGGTGCAGCAGAAACTGTACTCACATTGGATTTGGAGGCAGTCAGTGACTCAGATGCAACTTCTATCTTGCAGAAAGACTCCATTCCAGAGCCGCCAAAGACAAAGTAAGGAAATGTTTATGTGTACAAAGCAAAGTGCAGCATCTGTAATAAACACTTTTATTTTGTCCACGGAGGAGAACCGGTTTTTAAAATTCATGAAGTTGGATTGCAATGTGAAAAAACATGCCTCCAGCCGGCCTATAATGGCAATAATTACAGCATATCTCTAAGCGAGCTCTCAGCCGGAAAAAGCCAAATCAAACCAATTCTTGCTTCGTTTAAAGAGTTTTGCATTGTGGTGGTTTCACAATATCTCCTCCGAGCTACATGTAATCCATGTAAACTCTTCTAGCATTGGTAGCGCTCTTTTTAAAGCCCCCGCATGGACAGCCCACTCCCAGCCTTCTTATAACCTGCTATTAGGGACGAGGTGTGGTGCAGCGGCCAGGACGGCTGACTCCTGAACGCGGGGGATCCCCGGCACTGGCGGCAGGTTAGCCCAGCACCTTGTGGCTCTGGACAATAGCTCGCATAGGACGGCCCCCAGCGAGGGACACCTCTCCGGAGGTAGCTGTGCGCTTTACAAATGCTGGTATAATATTTCATTTCATTATGGCACTGTTTAGATGTACAGCAGTGTTTACCAAGTCACACTGCTCTTAACATGTTCCTCGCCACTGTTTGTTTCAAGAGCAGATTTTAATTGCATTTGGATTGGCAACAGACACTTTTATTTATTTTGAATTTCCAGCTTCAGGCTTCATTGCGTTATGTTCTGATTGATTAGAGACTTTCTCTGCGTGTCACTAATCCTCGTGCACTTTCCTTCCCATCTTAGGCCACAGCAGCAGTGGTGACTCGAGTGTACCATGCTGTCAAACATCACATCTCCTACCCATCTCCGGATTGTGGTTTCAAGTTATCCAAAGTTAATTATCCCAAATCATCCTTTGCAGCCACAGCTTCCTGTAGCTGCACAAAGGCATCCAGTATCACACAAAAGTGCTTGTACCTTGTATCCTTGCAGCAAGCATATGAGGACCTACAGCATGGATATTTGGGGGTTTGCAGCAACCATGTAATTTCCGGTTTCTTTGCCACACAGCAATGTAACTAAGGAGAGAATTTCTTTCTCAACTGAAATTCACCTGGACTGACACATGCAATAGGCGTGATGTGGAACTTGTTGAGGAGGACTTGCAGATCCACGCTAATATGAAACTCCTAGGCACAGCTTTGTATTTCTTTTCTCTTGGTAACAAAGAACTTCTGAAATCTGCCAGTTCCAATAAAAATGGTGCTTTCAAGCTCAATAAGCAATAGTGCTACTGCCTAGGAATCCATGTTCCACAAGGAGCATTACTCCTGGTACCAACATTCATGTTAAAGGAACAGAATCAAGTGAAAAGTGCACCTAAGATCAGTGGTCAAATTATTGCTTAGTGTGCATGTTGCTAGTTTTTCATTTTTAAATAAGTTGAGTTACATATAAATGTGCGTTCAATTTTGTTAATGATTCATACAGATCAAAGATATAAACCTGTTTTGACTTTAATCATGTTAGGCGTCTGTTTAATGAATGTAATATTGTGTGACCTCCATCAAAATTACTATTTGTTCTGAATTTGACCATTTGCCCAGAATATGCCTCCATGCCAGGTGGTCACTCTGTACAGCCAACAGTATTAAGTGAGATATGAATACTCCACTGAGCTGAGCCAAGACTTGATCAACAAAGTCTCCTGCCAATGGCTGGAAGGGTCTGCTAATAAAAGCTATTGTTTCAAAGCCAGTTCTATGCATAATGGACGCTACAGGGCTGTATGACATCAGCTCTGTCAAAAACAAAACCTCAAAATGAAAAGCAATAAATCTCAGAATCTTACGCCTTAACCATTTCTCAGACTAGAAACATTTTTCAGGTTCGTACAGCAGAGCTGCTACTCGGGTTACAGAGACTTGAAGATTCCAAGAGAAGACATACCTTTTAAGTTGCACTTACATACGTAGCCTCTGACATCAGGCATTTATATTGATGAAAATATCAAAACATCAATCAATGAAGTTGGATAAATAGTTCCACATAGCTATGAGCTAATTGTCATAGAAAAGTACACAGTTTAAAAAAAGTTTTATTGGCATTTTAGTTTGGTATCAAAACACATTTACAGCTGTCATATCAACTTTCATATATACCTTCTCCCAGCTTCCATTACATGTTTATAAACGTGTTGGCTGCTGATTTGGTTGCACTGAACTTTGGAATAAAGAACATATGAAAATACTCAACCGCTGTGTGGATTCAGCATTCAGTTTTTCACTTTGAAACTATACAATACTTTTGGTTTTGTGTTGCCTCTCATACTTGTGTACATATGTTTATATCCATAGCTTGATATTATTTTCCCTTGAGCTCTCATTATTAAACATATGTACTTAATGCTGTTTGTGCCAGTGTAACAACAAAAACATTCCCCCCACCCTCCCTATTGTCGTGTCAGATCTCAAGAAAAGGTGACATACCCATCTCCCCATAGGCCATATCTATGTACACAATGCATCCTCTATTGTCACTTCATCTGGTCATTTCTTCCATGCCTGTCTCCTCCTTTCCTTCCCCATTCGCCTCCACATCAAGGACGTGGGGGGGGGGGGTCTTTTGCGTCTGCTGTCATGAGGGACAAGGCTCACGCATCGTCTTCTACCTTTTCATCCCTCCTTATCCTTTTCATTCTAACTAGTTCTGCAGTTGCCCATGCGCTCAGGTCTTTTAGCCACCTCTCCATTGTGGGAGGATCCGAACTGAGCCATCGTATCACTATTCTCCTCCATGCCAACACCTGCCCTAATAGGACAAACCTTCTGCTGAGTTTTTTGGGATTTGGGCGTAGGGAGCAATCCCAATATTACTACTTGTACTGTGTTTGGTATTTTCCACCCTGTGGCAGTTTGCACACAGTCTATCACATTTTCCCAGTATTGTGTCAGTGCTGGGCAGTCCCATATCATGTGGATGAAATGCGCGTCTGTTTGCCTGCATCTGGGGCATTGGTTTGTACGGTCCGGATATATTCTATTTAGGATCTGCGGGGTCAAGTAGGTCTGATGTATAATGTTATATTGTATGAGTTTAAATCTCACACTTGAGCTTACCCGTTTAACTCCCTCTTGTATTTTCACCCAGACTTTATCTGTCAGGGGTTCATCCATCGTTTTGTCCCATCTTGACTGGACTGGGAGGAGTTTTTTGGGAAGGTCGTCTCATATTGCTCCGTATATATGCGATACCAGTCTACAGCCTTCAGCCAGGCTAAGCAGTGCCTGTAGGACCGATGTAGTGGGCGGTTCGTGCGAGAATGCGGGCCATATTTCACAGGCAACTGCTGATATCTTCGCATCTTGTACAAATTGTCCTCTTCCAAATTCAAATGTATTCTCAGCTTCCTCCCTCGTTATGAATTGTTCATTACTGTATAAATCTCCCATTGTGTGACATCCTCCTTCCACCCATTATTTAATGGACATTGAATCCACTATCTTTTTGAAGGGTTTCACCACCCAGAATGGCATACTTGGGGCATAGGGTGCATGTCGAACTACTTTGTGGAGTGCTGTCTCCCATACCGCCGCAAGCTGTTGAATAACATATGGATAGGACCTGGGCACCCCAGCCCCCATCATGAGGAGCTCAGGTAGGGAGACCCCTCCGTGTCTACCTGCCAATAGTTGTTTCTCCCAGTTATTATGCTCGTCTATTCAATGCATTGCGTGTTTAAGCTGTGTGGCCATATACTATAGATCCTGGTGTGGAACCTCCATTCCTCCCGGCTCCCATTTTTGTTGAAGAGTATCAAGTTTTCCTCGCTTCCTCGTTTCCCTACAATAATTCGACTAGTAAACCTTCTAGTTGTGTAAAACAATGATGTGGGATTCTGTACAATGAATTCAGCAGGGCACATAAGCACCTTGGCAGAATTTACCATTTTTATTAGTGATATTCTTCCCATCAGGGAAAGTGGAAGCTCCTTCCAAAATTTTATGGAGTTTCTGATACCTTCCACCGCTCTCCCTATATTGTTTTCTAGGTAAGCGGTAGGTGTATGTATTAATCGGATCCCTAGGTGCCTAATGACCTGGCAACCATGTTAGCACTACTTTGGGCAATTCATGTTCTGGTTTAACCGGCTAGTCTCCCGATAGGGAACAATTTTGGCTTTCCGGGGTTAAGACGAAGCCCGAATATCGCTGAAAATTTTATAAATTCTGTAAGAAGAGCCAGTGACGCTTCGTCCGGCTGGCGCATATACACCAGCATATCGTCCGCGTACATCGAGACCACATGGTCAGTGTGACAGCCAAGGGCTCCATTGCAATGGCAAATATAAGTGGGGATAAGGGGCAGCCCTGCCGGGTGCCTTTCATTAACGCAAATTGTTCCGATACTAGTCCTCATGCCCTCACTCTGGCTGTTGGGTTGATGTAGATTATTCTAATACATTGTATAAACCCCTGTCCCAGCCCCATTTTTTTAAGGGTCGCCCATATATATTACCATTCTATAGAGTTGAACGCCTGTGGACAGATCTTGGCGGCTAGACTTGGAGCATGCCACACATGTGCTAATCTACGTAAATGATGTGTAGTATTCCGCCTAGGTATAAACCCGGCTTGGTCAAGGTGGATATGTTGAGGCATGTATGGCAGTAATCGGGACGCCATAATTCCACTTAGTATCTTGGCATCCAGGTTTAGGAGGGATATCGGTATATAGGAGTTCGGTGGTAGGGGAGTTTGATCTGGTTTAAAGATCATAGTCACCACCGCCTCTTGCATAGTTTTGGTAGGGAAATTTTTGTTTAGGGCTTCATTAAATACTTCCAATAAGCGGTCAGCTATCAGTGGGGCAAACCGCTGGTAGAATTCCGCCGATAGTCTGTCGCTTCCAGGGCATTTCCCTGGTTTCAGTTTCTTAATGGGTGGGTAATTCTGTATTATTCAGAAAGTCCTGCAGTATTTGTTTAGGTGGTTAGACATAATTCGTGCATATCGACTCTAAGCCCAGTGCTAGTTCTCTTAGGATCGCCCTCTGTGCGGACGGTGTCCCCGTTTTAATTTTGGAGTTGTAATATAGGTGTAGCCTATCTGTCCGTTCTAATTAGTCTCGCAAGAAGTGCACCGGTCCATCTCCCTCCATATGTAGTCGCTGTCGATATGCTTTGTATGTAAATTTTTCTAGCCTGTGCCTTGATTGTAATAATTCCTCTTGGGCTTTGTTCCATTTAGTCATGTGTTGTGGCATAGTGTGTATAGTGCCCTCTAACTTCTTCAGCTGCCTTTCTTGTGTTTTTATGTCCCTTTCCAGTTGTTGTCCCACTCCATATGTGGTCCTCATGCATACCCCCTTGATAACCACCTCCATAGCCCCCCCACGTAGTTGATCTGTTGGCTGCTGATCTCCAGTTTTCCTCAAAATAATGGTTTATAGCCTCTGATACCACCACCGCATATGGTGGATCTGTGAGAACTTCAGCGCGGAGCCGCCATAGCGGGATCGCCAGACGGCCCTCCCCATTTTTCAGCGTTAATAATAGTGGCGAGTGATTGGATAAGTATCAGGGTAGATAAGACACTCCCTTCGTCGCAGCTGACAATTTGGGTGTAAGGCAACAGTGATCTATACTACTAGGGTGCCGATCACGATCCGGCAAAAACTGGGTACGAACCGTCGGACGGAGCATATTCTCCGTCCGACGCGTACCCGGTCGTCAAAATGTACAAACATGGAATTACGATTCGCACGGGAACACCATTTCCGTACGAATCGTAAAAAACCCCGACCGAACAAAATAAACCTACAAATGCGATCCGGGAAAGCGCCGACCTGACGTCGGGACGCTCGCAGCCTGCCATTCACGAACCAGGAATTACGATTCGCACCGACGTCATCCCGCACGGTGAATATTTTCCGGCTGCCAAAAACTGCCGGGAAATCAGGACGACGCGAACAAGGACCACCAGTACGCGACGGACAGACAGGACGACGCGAACAAGGAGGACCAGTACGCGACAGGACGACGCGATCAAGGAGTACCAGTACGCGACGGACAGACAGGACGACGCGATCAAGGAGGACCAGTACGCGACGGACAGACAGGACGACGCGAACAAGGAGGACCCGTACGCGACGGACAGACATGGACCCGAACCTACGTGTCATCCCGGCCCTCATAACAGTCGACCTCCTCTACAGGTTCCGACGCAGACGCCGCAGAAGGTCAGAATAACTAAGGGAGGGGGGAAAGTGGGGTGGGGTGGGGGTGGCAGGACCAGGGCAGGCCACAAAACCCCCACCAAAGTCACACAGCACACATGCCCAGGACATACCTGACTCCCATGCCCTGGTCACTACGAGGGGGTGGGGGCGTGTCCAGCTAAGCCAGCGACCGCCACAACGGAAGTCCGTCACGACGCGAACCGGCAACACAACCAGACAGGTACGTCCCGTACCCACGCCTGAAGAGCGTGGGTACGAGTCGTACCACGCCCACACCCACGTCACCCCAACAATGGCGGGACGGCTCGTACCCACGTGGCAAAGGCCTGGGTACGGGCCGCACAAGCATCACATAGCGTGGGGACGGATATGTACGGACCCTACCCCCACCCCGTATGCATGGAGTGTACCCCCACCCCAACAGTGTACGTACGACACGTACCCCCACCCGCGTACGTATGGAGCGTACCCCCACCCCAACAGTGTAAGTACGACCCGTACCCACACCCGCGTACGTATGGAGCGTACCCCCACCCCAACAGTGTAAGTACGACCCCTACCCCCACCCGTGTACGTATGGAGCGTACCCCCACCCCAACAGTGTAAGTAAGACACGTACCCTCACCTCGAATGTATGGAGCGTACCCCCACCCCAACAGTGTAAGTACGACCCGTACCCCCACCCGCGTATGTATGGAGCGTACCCCCACCCCAACAGTGTAAGTACGACCCGTACCCCCACCCGCGTACGTATGGAGCGTACCCCCACCCCAACAGTGTAAGTACGACCCCTACCCCCACCCGCGTACGTATGGAGCGTACCCCCACCCCAACAGTGTAAGTACGACCCCTACCCCCACCCGCGTACGTATGGAGCGTACCCCCACCCCAACAGTGTAAGTAAGACACGTACCCTCACCTCGAATGCATGGAGCGTACCCCCACCCCAACAGTGTAAGTACGACCCGTACCCCCACCCGCGTACGTATGGAGCATACCCCCACCCCAACAGTGTAAGTACGACCCGTACCCCCACCCGCGTACGTATGGAGCATACCCCCACCCCAACAGTGTAAGTACGACACGTACCCCCACCCGCGTACGTATGGAGCGTAGCCCCACCCCAACAGTGTAAGTACGACCCCTACCCCCACCCGCGTACGTATGGAGCGTACCCACATCCGTGCATGTCATGAGCGTACATATTGTGAAATTGGAGAGGTGGGTGCAGAGTCCTCCCAGCAGTGCCATGAGACAGGAGGGGTGGGTGCAGAGTCCTCCCAGCAGTGCCCTGAGACAGGAGGGGTGGGTGCCTAACACTCCCAGCAGTGCCCTGAGACAGGAGGGGTTGGGGCCTATCACTCCCAGCAGTGCCCTGAGACAGGAGGGGTGGGGGCCTATCACTCCCAGCAGTGCCCTGAGACAGGAGGGGTGTGTGCAGAGTCCTCCCAGCAGTGCCCAGAGACAGGAGGGGTGTGTGCAGAGTCCTCCCAGCAGTGCCCTGAGACAGGAGGGGTGGGTGCCTATCACTCCCAGCAGTGCCCAGTCACAGGAGGGGTGGGTGCAGAGTCCTCCCAGCAGTGCCCTAAGACAGGAGGGGTGGGTGCAGAGTCCTCCCAGCAGTGCCCTCAGACAGGAGGGGTGGGTGCAGAGTCCTCCCAGCAGTGCCCTGAGACAGGAGGGGTGTGTGCAGAGTCCTCCCAGCAGTGCCCTGAGACAGGAGTGGTGTGTGCAGAGTCCTCCCAGCAGTGCCCTGAGACAGGAGGGGTGGGTGCCTAACACTCCCAGCAGTGCCCTGAGACAGGAGGGGTGGGGGCCTATCACTCCCAGCAGTGCCCTGAGACAGGAGGGGTGTGTGCAGAGTCCTCCCAGCAGTGCCCAGAGACAGGAGGGGTGTGTGCAGAGTCCTCCCAGCAGTGCCCTGAGACAGGAGGGGTGGGTGCCTATCACTCCCAGCAGTGC
This sequence comes from Triturus cristatus, assembly GCF_964204655.1. Taxonomy (NCBI): domain Eukaryota; kingdom Metazoa; phylum Chordata; class Amphibia; order Caudata; family Salamandridae; genus Triturus; species Triturus cristatus. The sequence continues at coordinate 1,471,737,340 of NC_140591.1, read as the reverse complement.
CCAGTCACAGGAGGGGTGGGTGCAGAGTCCTCCCAGCAGTGCCCTGAGACAGGAGGGGTGGGTGCAGAGTCCTCCCAGCAGTGCCCTGAGACAGGAGGGGTGGGTGCAGAGTCCTCCCAGCAGTGCCCTGAGACAGGAGGGGTGTGTGCAGAGTCCTCCCAGCAGTGCCCTGAGACAGGAGGGGTGTGTGCAGAGTCCTCCCAGCAGTGCCCAGAGACAGGAGGGGTGGGTGCCTATCACTCCCAGCAGTGCCCAGTCACAGGAGGGGTGGGTGCAGAGTCCTCCCAGCAGAGCCCTGAGACAGGAGGGGTGGGTGCAGAGTCCTCCCAGCAGTGCCCTGAGACAGGAGGGGTGTGTGCAGAGTCCTCCCAGCAGTGCCCAGAGACAGGAGGGGTGGATGCCTATCACTCCCAGCAGTGCCCAGTCACAGGAGGGGTGGGTGCAGAGTCCTCCCAGCAGTGCCCTGAGACAGGAGGGGTGTGTGCAGAGTCCTCCCAGCAGTGCCCTGAGACAGGAGTGGTGTGTACAGAGTCCTCCCAGCAGTGCCCAGAGACAGGAGGGGTGGGTGCCTATCACTCCCAGCAGTGCCCAGTCACAGGAGGGGTGGGTGCAGAGTCCTCCCAGCAGAGCCCTGAGACAGGAGGGGTGGGTGCCCAACACTCCCAGCAGTGCCCTGAGACAGGAGGGGTGGGGGCCTATCACTCCCAGCAGTGCCCTGAGACAGGAGGGGTGTGTGCAGAGTCCTCCCAGCAGTGCCCTGAGACAGGAGTGGTGTGTGCAGAGTCCTCCCAGCAGTGCCCTGAGACAGGAGGGGTGGGTGCCTAACACTCCCAGCAGTGCCCTGAGACAGGAGGGGTGGGTGCCTAACACTCCCAGCAGTGCCCTGAGACAGGAGGGGTGGGTGCCTATCACTCCCAGCAGTGCCCAGTCACAGGAGGGGTGGGTGCAGAGTCCTCCCAGCAGAGCCCTGAGACAGGAGGGGTGGGTGCCTATCACTCCCAGCAGTGCCCAGTCACAGGAGGGGTGTGTGCAGAGTCCTCCCAGCAGTGCCCAGAGACAGGAGGGGTGGGTGCCTATCACTCCCATCAGTGCCCAGTCACAGGAGGGGTGGGTGCAGAGTCCTCCCAGCAGAGCCCTGAGACAGGAGGGGTGGGTGCCTAACACTCCCAGCAGTGCCCTGAGACAGGAGGGGTGGGGGCCTATCACTCCCAGCAGTGCCCAGTCACAGGAGGGGTGTGTGCAGAGTCCTCCCAGCAGTGCCCTGAGACAGGAGTGGTGTGTGCAGAGTCCTCCCAGCAGTGCCCTGAGACAGGAGGGGTGGGTGCCTAACACTCCCAGCAGTGCCCTGAGACAGGAGGGGTGGGTGCCTAACACTCCCAGCAGTGCCCTGAGACAGGAGGGGTGGGTGCCTATCACTCCCAGCAGTGCCCAGTCACAGGAGGGGTGGGTGCAGAGTCCTCCCAGCAGAGCCCTGAGACAGGAGGGGTGGGTGCCTATCACTCCCAGCAGTGCCCAGTCACAGGAGGGGTGGGTGCAGAGTCCTCCCAGCAGTGCCCTGAGACAGGAGGGGTGTGTGCAGAGTCCTCCCAGCAGTGCCCTGAGACAGGAGGGGTGTGTGCAGAGTCCTCCCAGCAGTGCCCAGAGACAGGAGGGGTGGGTGCCTATCACTCCCAGCAGTGCCCAGTCACAGGAGGGGTGGGTGCAGAGTCCTCCCAGCAGTGCCCTGAGACAGGAGGGGTGGGTGCAGAGTCCTCCCAGCAGTGCCCTGAGACAGGAGGGGTGTGTGCAGAGTCCTCCCAGCAGTGCCCTGAGACAGGAGTGGTGTGTGCAGAGTCCTCCCAGCAGTGCCCTGAGACAGGAGGGGTGGGTGCCTAACACTCCCAGCAGTGCCCTGAGACAGGAGGGGTGGGGGCCTATCACTCCCAGCAGTGCCCTGAGACAGGAGGGGTGTGTGCAGAGTCCTCCCAGCAGTGCCCAGAGACAGGAGGGGTGTGTGCAGAGTCCTCCCAGCAGTGCCCTGAGACAGGAGGGGTGGGTGCCTATCACTCCCAGCAGTGCCCAGTCACAGGAGGGGTGGGTGCAGAGTCCTCCCAGCAGTGCCCTGAGACAGGAGGGGTGGGTGCAGAGTCCTCCCAGCAGTGCCCTGAGACAGGAGGGGTGGGTGCAGAGTCCTCCCAGCAGTGCCCTGAGACAGGAGGGGTGTGTGCAGAGTCCTCCCAGCAGTGCCCAGAGACAGGAGGGGTGTGTGCAGAGTCCTCCCAGCAGTGCCCAGAGACAGGAGGGGTGGGTGCCTATCACTCCCAGCAGTGCCCAGTCACAGGAGGGGTGGGTGCAGAGTCCTCCCAGCAGAGCCCTGAGACAGGAGGGGTGGGTGCAGAGTCCTCCCAGCAGTGCCCTGAGACAGGAGGGGTGTGTGCAGAGTCCTCCCAGCAGTGCCCAGAGACAGGAGGGGTGGGTGCCTATCACTCCCAGCAGTGCCCAGTCACAGGAGGGGTGGGTGCAGAGTCCTCCCAGCAGTGCCCTGAGACAGGAGGGGTGGGTGCAGAGTCCTCCCAGCAGTGCCCTGAGACTGGAGGGGTGGGTGCAGAGTCCTCTCAGCAGTGCCCTGAGACAGGAGGGGTGTGTGAAGAGTCCTCCCAGCAGTGCCCTGAGACAGGAGTGGTGTGTGCAGAGTCCTCCCAGCAGTGCCCAGAGACAGGAGGGGTGGGTGCCTATCACTCCCAGCAGTGCCCAGTCACAGGAGGGGTGGGTGCAGAGTCCTCCCAGCAGAGCCCTGAGACAGGAGGGGTGGGGGCCTATCACTCCCAGCAGTGCCCTGAGACAGGAGGGGTGTGTGCAGAGTCCTCCCAGCAGTGCCCTGAGACAGGAGTGGTGTGTGCAGAGTCCTCCCAGCAGTGCCCTGAGACAGGAGGGGTGGGTGCCTAACACTCCCAGCAGTGCCCTGAGACAGGAGGGGTGGGTGCCTAACACTCCCAGCAGTGCCCTGAGACAGGAGGGGTGGGTGCCTATCACTCCCAGCAGTGCCCAGTCACAGGAGGGGTGGGTGCAGAGTCCTCCCAGCAGAGCCCTGAGACAGGAGGGGTGGGTGCCTATCACTCCCAGCAGTGCCCAGTCACAGGAGGGGTGTGTGCAGAGTCCTCCCAGCAGTGCCCAGAGACAGGAGGGGTGGGTGCCTATCACTCCCAGCAGTGCCCAGTCACAGGAGGGGTGGGTGCAGAGTCCTCCCAGCAGAGCCCTGAGACAGGAGGGGTGGGTGCCTAACACTCCCAGCAGTGCCCTGAGACAGGAGGGGTGGGGGCCTATCACTCCCAGCAGTGCCCTGAGACAGGAGGGGTGTGTGCAGAGTCCTCCCAGCAGTGCCCTGAGACAGGAGTGGTGTGTGCAGAGTCCTCCCAGCAGTGCCCTGAGACAGGAGGGGTGGGTGCCTAACACTCCCAGCAGTGCCCTGAGACAGGAGGGGTGGGTGCCTAACACTCCCAGCAGTGCCCTGAGACAGGAGGGGTGGGTGCCTATCACTCCCAGCAGTGCCCAGTCACAGGAGGGGTGGGTGCAGAGTCCTCCCAGCAGAGCCCTGAGACAGGAGGGGTGGGTGCCTATCACTCCCAGCAGTGCCCAGTCACAGGAGGGGTGTGTGCAGAGTCCTCCCAGCAGTGCCCTGAGACAGGAGTGGTGTGTGCAGAGTCCTCCCAGCAGTGCCCAGAGACAGGAGGGGTGGGTGCCTATCACTCCCAGCAGTGCCCAGTCACAGGAGGGGTGGGTGCAGAGTCCTCCCAGCAGTGCCCTGAGACAGGAGGGGTGGGTGCAGAGTCCTCCCAGCAGTGCCCTGAGACAGGAGGGGTGGGTGCAGAGTCCTCCCAGCAGTGCCCTGAGACAGGAGGGGTGTGTGCAGAGTCCTCCCAGCAGTGCCCTGAGACAGGAGGGGTGTGTGCAGAGTCCTCCCAGCAGTGCCCAGAGACAGGAGGGGTGGGTGCCTATCACTCCCAGCAGTGCCCAGTCACAGGAGGGGTGGGTGCAGAGTCCTCCCAGCAGAGCCCTGAGACAGGAGGGGTGGGTGCAGAGTCCTCCCAGCAGTGCCCTGAGACAGGAGGGGTGTGTGCAGAGTCCTCCCAGCAGTGCCCAGAGACAGGAGGGGTGGGTGCCTATCACTCCCAGCAGTGCCCAGTCACAGGAGGGGTGGGTGCAGAGTCCTCCCAGCAGTGCCCTGAGACAGGAGGGGTGGGTGCAGAGTCCTCCCAGCAGTGCCCTGAGACAGGAGGGGTGGGTGCAGAGTCCTCCCAGCAGTGCCCTGAGACAGGAGGGGTGTGTGCAGAGTCCTCCCAGCAGTGCCCTGAGACAGGAGTGGTGTGTGCAGAGGCCTCCCAGCAGTGCCCAGAGACAGGAGGGGTGGGTGCCTATCACTCCCAGCAGTGCCCAGTCACAGGAAGGGTGGGTGCAGAGTCCTCCCAGCAGAGCCCTGAGACAGGAGGGGTGGGTGCCTAACACTCCCAGCAGTGCCCTGAGACAGGAGGGGTGGGGGCCTATCACTCCCAGCAGTGCCCTGAGACAGGAGGGGTGTGTGCAGAGTCCTCCCAGCAGTGCCCTGAGACAGGAGTGGTGTGTGCAGAGTCCTCCCAGCAGTGCCCTGAGACAGGAGGGGTGGGTGCCTAACACTCCCAGCAGTGCCCTGAGACAGGAGGGGTGGGTGCCTAACACTCCCAGCAGTGCCCTGAGACAGGAGGGGTGGGTGCCTATCACTCCCAGCAGTGCCCAGTCACAGGAGGGGTGTGTGCAGAGTCCTCCCAGCAGTGCCCAGAGACAGGAGGGGTGGGTGCCTATCACTCCCAGCAGTGCCCAGTCACAGGAGGGGTGGGTGCAGAGTCCTCCCAGCAGTGCCCTGAGACAGGAGGGGTGGGTGCAGAGTCCTCCCAGCAGTGCCCTGAGACTGGAGGGGTGGGTGCAGAGTCCTCCCAGCAGTGCCCTGAGACAGGAGGGGTGTGTGCAGAGTCCTCCCAGCAGTGCCCTGAGACAGGAGTGGTGTGTGCAGAGTCCTCCCAGCAGTGCCCAGAGACAGGAGGGGTGGGTGCCTATCACTCCCAGCAGTGCCCAGTCACAGGAGGGGTGGGTGCAGAGTCCTCCCAGCAGAGCCCTGAGACAGGAGGGGTGGGTGCCTAACACTCCCAGCAGTGCCCTGAGACAGGAGGGGTGGGGGCCTATCAATCCCAGCAGTGCCCTGAGACAGGAGGGGTGTGTGCAGAGTCCTCCCAGCAGTGCCCTTAGACAGGAGTGGTGTGTGCAGAGTCCTCCCAGCAGTGCCCTGAGACAGGAGGTGTTGGACCCGGCCTCGTAGAATGGCCCTCCGTGCCCCCGCACCACCGAAACCTGGTACCTGCAGCCCAAGCACACGGCCCAGCCGACCCTTCCCACCAGGACACCCGCACCAACCCCGGACATCCCCGTCCATGGCCTCTCTCCTTTCGGCCACCCCGGGCCCGCGTGCCCACTCCATGCAACAAGATGGCCGCCCGGCCCCAGCGCGACCCGGGCCTCGAGGCGCCACTCCGGCTGGAGGACATCACGCTTCCAGGGGATGAGAGAGGGAGGAGCAGTTTCTATCGCACCTCTAACTCCCCTGGGACGATGGGTTTCGATCGGCCCTCCGGCCTCCCTGCGGGCTGGCTCCGTGCCTGCTGGGTGTCTGGGACTCCTCCCGACCCGGCCCTGAAAGGATCAAAAGACAATAGCAGGAAACCCCGACAAGCGGCCCCCAGGTGACAAGACCCCTGCCTGCACAGACTCCGGACATCAAAGAGGGGTCGACCTATAACAAGGGGTGCTCTGAGACTGTCCGGTAGATTCGACGCTGGAACAACGAGAGCCTGCCGACGCGGTCGCGGCTCCTGGAACTTGAACCTACCTGAGCCCTGCTGAGTGACTCGCGGCTCCCTGAAGATCGTAAGACCTCCGAACTTGTACCTGAGCCCTGCTGAGTGACTCGCGGCTCCCTGAAGATCGTAAGACCTCCGAACTTGTACCTGAGCCCTGCTGAGTGACTCGCGGCTCCCTGAAGATCGTAAGACCTCCGAACTTGTACCTGAGCCCTGCTGAGTGACTCGCGGCTCCTTGAAGATCGTAAGACCTCCGAACCTGTACCTGAGCCCGCTGAGTGACTCGCGGCTCCCCCAGACTCTCACGGTCCCGCCGGACCCCGACTCCGACCACGTATCCCCCAGCTCGAGGATTGTGAGCTGTGCGCCGGATACGTCCCTGCTTTGAACCGTTACCAGAGACAGTCCCGCTACCCCCTACCTTTCCGAGACTCTTGAGCCCGTGCTCACCTTGTACATATTTGCAGTGATACCTATTTGATAAAGCTTGTTTTCTGAGAATACCCAGTGTGGTCTCTCTGTGTCGTGTGGTGCCAGAAGTACGATCCTAGTTGCGAGATTCCTCCCCCTGGGGAATCTCCCGCCAGTGCCCGGCTACGATACTACACGGGTGGGACTCAGGGTAGTCAGGACCCCCCTTCCGGGCTCCTCTGAGGTCGCCGTCTAACATTGGTGGCAAGCGACGGGATTCGGGCCCATCACCTAGAGATCGTACAGTGAACAACGGACGCACAACCAACAAAGATGGCAGAAGAAAGCGCCATGAGCTCCGCAGAAACCAACGCCAACAGAGTGTTCCAGGTGGAGCATCTAGAAGAATACACACACAAAGAGCTAAAGCAATTTTGCAAAGAACTTAAAATCGCTACCACTGGCCTCAACACTAAGGAAGACTTGCAGAAAGCACTGAAAACTTGGGTGGAGACCGGGGCCTCCCGCCCGGAAGGCACGGGGGAGCGCCCCGACGAAGCCGAACCCCCTCCAAGTGAAAGCAGCGACAATCAGGTGCGAGGCATTGTACCAGACGGGGGCCTATCCCCGGAAGAACTCGCGGACAGAGAGAGAAGCCGCAGTCATGAACTCGAGTTAGCCAAACTCAAAATCGAGGGCGAATTGAAGTTAGCGGAGAAAAAGCTAGCGGTAGAGCAAATGCGCGTACAAGGCGAACTGGAAGAAAAGAAGCTCTAACGGGAGCACGAAGGAAGGAAGCTCCAACTGGAGCACGAACGCAGCTTAAAGGAACTCGAGCTCAAGGCCCGAAATGAGGACGGGAGGCCCTCGGGAAACCGAGAGACGGCCCCCCCATCGGAACAGAAGGTCCACATCCCCAAGGATGTGGTCAAGGAATATTATAAAAACGATGACATTCAGCAATGGTTTCGGGCCTACGAGGTCGCCATGACCTCCCATCGGATCCCACAGAAGGACTGGGGGGCGGGGTTGTGGGGGCGGTTTCTGAGCGAAGGAAGGGACACCCTGCTCGACCTACCCCTCTCCCTGCAGACCTCCTACAGCCACATGAAAGAGGCTCTCCTCACAAGATACGGCCTCACCCCAGAAATGTACCGCCAACGGTTCCGGGACTGCAGGAAGATCCCGGGCACCACCTGGGTGGAGTATGTAAACTTTTTTAGTCGGGCCTTCGATGGGTGGGTCAAGGGCAGCAAAGTCACCACCTTTGCCGAACTCACTGATCTCATGTTATGGGAACATCTGGCTGCGAACTGCTTCATAGAGCTACGTCAACATCTGCTGGATAGCAAGCTCACAGATCCCCGGAAGCTGGCTGTGGAGGCCGACCGCTGGACCAACACCCGGGTCTCCCGGGGCATGGTAGGAGAGTACCCCCGAACCAGTCAGGGACCACCCCGCCAGAGAGGGGGAGGGAACCAGGGAGGGCCGAGAGAGTCCCAGCCTAGCCCCCCGAAGACACCACCTCCACCTTTCCCGGCGCCCCCCCCATCAGTGACAGGGCCCCCTGGGAGACGAGGACACCGGGTGACCGTCACATGTTTCCGTTGCCAGAAACCCGGGCACTACGCCAATGACCCAGAGTGCCCCATGGCCACCCAAGTCACCCCCGCGAGACAGATAGCCAACGTAGCCCTGGGGGAGGAGGTTGAGGAAGCCGAGGAGTGGGAACCCGCCGCTATGGCCCTAGTATCCCTGGGAGATAGGGAAATGATCCCTGGTAGCCTCCTACCGTCCAACACACAGAAATATGGGCAGCTCGTCAAGATCAATGGCCACCAGGTAGAGGCCCTGCGGGACACCGGGGCCAGTATCACCGGTGTCCTCAGGCACCTAGTCCCCGAGGAGCAGATCCTCCCCAATGTCTTTTGCCCCGTAATATCCGCAGACAATAGGGAAAGTATGTGTCAGGTAGCCCTGGTGCCATTTGAGTGGGGAGGGGTGATAGGTAAACTCAAGGTGGCCGTAAGAACCTCCCAGCCGGTCGACTGCCTCCTAGGGAACGACCTGGAGAGTTCTCCCTGGAAGCACGTAGAGCACAAGGCCCACCTAGGAATGATGGGACTCCCCGAGTGGGTGTGTGCCACCACCCGATCTATGACAGCCCGACTCACTCCCCGGAGAGAAGTCGAGAGCACCCCGGTCGAAGAAACCCGTACCGTCCCCGCCGAGGGTCCTCCCGTTCCCCCATCGGAAGGGTCCGTCGCCAGCGACGAACCCGCACCATCCGACCCCGCCCCGGTCCCCGAGTTGGGGGATCTACCCGAGTTGGCCCATTGGCGCCACGAGGGCGGGCCCACCCGGGAAGAATTTTGCCGGGAGCAAGCCACCTGTCCTTCCCTGATCGGGCTGCGGCGCCAGGCCGAGGGCCAAGCCGCAGGTGACCAGACCGGAACGCACCGAATCTATTGGGAGAATAACATCCTGTATAGTGAGCAGAAGTCGGTGGAGCTGGGATCCGGACGGGTACTGGTGGTACCCCTCCGCTTCCGAGATTTCCTCCTGGGCTTAGCCCACGACGTCCCCCTCGCCGGCCACCTGGGTCAGGACAAGACCTACAGCCGTCTCGTGACCCATTTTTATTGGCCTAAGATGAAAGCAGCGGTAGAGGCACACTGCAAGTCCTGCCCCACGTGCCAAGCCAGTGGGAAGAGTGGGGGGAAGCGCAAGGCTCCCCTCCAACCCTTCCCGGTCGTCAGTACCCCCTTCGAACGAGTCGGAATCGACATCGTGGGGCCACTGGACCCCCCCACCTCCCAAGGTCACCGTTTCATCTTGGTCCTAGTAGACCACGCCACCCGCTATCCGGAGGCTATTCCCCTACGCACCATTACGGCCCCCGTGTTGGGCCGGGCCCTGATGGGGATCTTTTCCAGGGTGGGTTTCCCCCGCGAGGTCGTGAGCGATCGCGGCACTAATTTTATATCAAGGTATATGACGTCCCTGTGGCAACAATGTGGGGTGTCCTATAAGTTCACCACCCCGTACCATCCCCAAGGGAACGGCCTAGTAGAGAGGTTTAATAGGACTTTGAAAGGGATGATCGCTGGCCTAGAAGAGCCCCTCCGGCGTAAGTGGGACGTCCTGCTCCCCTGCCTCTTGTTCGCTTACCGGGAGGTCCCCCAGAAGTCCTTAGGGTTCAGCCCGTTTGAATTACTCTATGGGCACCCCGTCCGAGGTCCCCTCAGTTTGGTTAAGGAAGGGTGGGAGGCAGCACCCCAGACCACCCCCCGAGATGTGTTCCAATATGTCCTGGCCCTCCGGAACCAGACCAGGAGGTTCCGAGAACTGGCCGAGGCCAACCTGGAGGCGAGTCAAGAAGAAATGAAGCGCTGGTACGACCAGAATGCTACTCTGGTCGAGTTCCAGCCGGGCCAGCAGGTGTGGGTCATGGCCCCCGTGAAGCCTGGCGCCCTCCAGGACCGATGGACTGGGCCCTACAAAGTGGTTGAGAGGAAGAGTCAAGTCACCTACTTGGTGGACGTCCAGTCGCCTCGGGATCCCCTCCGGGTCCTGCACGTGAACCGCCTCAAGCCTCACTTCGTGCGGACAGAACTGAGCCTCCTGCTGGCCACCGATGACGGGGCCGAAGATGAGTCGGATCCCCTCCCGGACCTCCTGTGTGTCAAGGAGCAGGATGGCTCCATGGAGGGAGTGAACCTCTCCCCAGCCCTCACTGCCCAGCAACAAGCAGACTGCCGCCAGCTCCTCAGACAATTTTCTGACCTCTTCTCCCTGACCCCCCGGGTCACCAACTGGTGTGTTCACAATGTGGACACCGGGGACAGCCCGCCGGTGAGACACCGAGCCTACCGGGTTCCTGACCGGGTCCGGTCCTGCATTCAAGCTGAAGTCTCGAAGATGTTGACCCTGGGGGTGATCGAGCCCTCTGACAGTCCCTGGGCCAGCCCCGTGGTCCTGGTTCCGAAGGCAGCAGCCCCCGGTGTCGCCCCCGAGCTCCGGTTCTGCGTGGATTACCGGGGGCTCAATGACATTACCCGAGCCGATGCCCACCCCATTCCACGAGCCGACGAGCTCATTGACCGACTAGGGGCCGCCCGGTTCCTCAGCACTTTCGACCTCACCTGCGGATACTGGCAGATTGCGCTCACCGAAGGGGCCAAGGAGCGGTCTGCTTTCTCCACCCCCGATGGGCACTACCGCTTCCGCGTGATGCCCTTCGGGATGAAAAATGCCCCGGCCACTTTCCAGAGACTGGTGAATAGGGTCCTGGCCGGGCTAGAACAGTTCAGCGCGGCCTATCTGGACGACATCGCTGTCTTCAGTTCAGAGTGGAGTGAGCACCTCCAGCACCTCCGGAGAGTGCTAACCGCCCTGCGCCAGGCAGGCCTCACCGTAAAAGCCAGCAAGTGCCAGATCGGGCAAGGATCCGTAGTCTACCTGGGGCACCAAGTCGGGAGTGGCCAGGTCGCCCCCCTACAGCCAAAGATCGACGCCATCCTGGCATGGGAACCACCCATCACCCAAACAGAGGTCCGAGCCTTTCTGGGACTCACGGGCTACTACCGCCGATTCATTCGGGGGTATGGCAGCCTGGTCGGCCCTCTCACTGAACTCACGTCTAAAAAACAGCCAAAGAAGGTGCAGTGGACGGCTGCCTGCCAGGAAGCTTTCGATGCTCTAAAAAAGGCCATGTGCACTGCCCCCGTCCTCCAGGCTCCCGACTACACCAAGGAGTTCATAGTCCAGACCGATGCCTCCGAGCATGGCATTGGGGCCGTCCTGTCCCAAGTGAATGATCAAGGCCTAGACCAGCCCGTCGCCTTCCTCAGTCGGCGGCTGCTGCCCCGAGAACAGAGGTGGAGCACCATAGAGCGCGAAGCTTTTGCCGTGGTCTGGGCACTCAAAAAACTACGACCCTACCTGTTCGGCACTCATTTCAGAGTCCAAACTGACCATCGGCCCTTGCGATGGCTCATGCAGATGCGAGGAGAAAACCCCGAGCTACTGCGGTGGTCAATCTCCCTCCAAGGAATGGACTTCACCGTAGAACACCGCCCTGGTACGGACCACGCCAACGCTGACGGCCTCTCCCGGTTCTTCCGCCTCAGCGAAGAGAACCCCCCAAGGTGATGGGCAGTTCTCTCCGGCTTTCAGCTGGGGGGGACGCGTGTTGGACCCGGCCTCGTAGAATGGCCCTCCGTGCCCCCGCACCACCGAAACCTGGTACCTGCAGCCCAAGCACACGGCCCAGCCGACCCTTCCCACCAGGACACCCGCACCAACCCCGGACATCCCCGTCCATGGCCTCTCTCCTTTCGGCCACCCCGGGCCCGCGTGCCCACTCCATGCAACAAGATGGCCGCCCGGCCCCAGCGCGACCCGGGCCTCGAGGCGCCACTCCGGCTGGAGGACATCACGCTTCCAGGGGATGAGAGAGGGAGGAGCAGTTTCTATCGCACCTCTAACTCCCCTGGGACGATGGGTTTCGATCGGCCCTCCGGCCTCCCTGCGGGCTGGCTCCGTGCCTGCTGGGTGTCTGGGACTCCTCCCGACCCGGCCCTGAAAGGATCAAAAGACAATAGCAGGAAACCCCGACAAGCGGCCCCCAGGTGACAAGACCCCTGCCTGCACAGACTCCGGACATCAAAGAGGGGTCGACCTATAACAAGGGGTGCTCTGAGACTGTCCGGTAGATTCGACGCTGGAACAACGAGAGCCTGCCGACGCGGTCGCGGCTCCTGGAACTTGAACCTACCTGAGCCCTGCTGAGTGACTCGCGGCTCCCTGAAGATCGTAAGACCTCCGAACTTGTACCTGAGCCCTGCTGAGTGACTCGCGGCTCCCTGAAGATCGTAAGACCTCCGAACTTGTACCTGAGCCCTGCTGAGTGACTCGCGGCTCCCTGAAGATCGTAAGACCTCCGAACTTGTACCTGAGCCCTGCTGAGTGACTCGCGGCTCCTTGAAGATCGTAAGACCTCCGAACCTGTACCTGAGCCCGCTGAGTGACTCGCGGCTCCCCCAGACTCTCACGGTCCCGCCGGACCCCGACTCCGACCACGTATCCCCCAGCTCGAGGATTGTGAGCTGTGCGCCGGATACGTCCCTGCTTTGAACCGTTACCAGAGACAGTCCCGCTACCCCCTACCTTTCCGAGACTCTTGAGCCCGTGCTCACCTTGTACATATTTGCAGTGATACCTATTTGATAAAGCTTGTTTTCTGAGAATACCCAGTGTGGTCTCTCTGTGTCGTGTGGTGCCAGAAGTACGATCCTAGTTGCGAGATTCCTCCCCCTGGGGAATCTCCCGCCAGTGCCCGGCTACGATACTACACGGGTGGGACTCAGGGTAGTCAGGACCCCCCTTCCGGGCTCCTCTGAGGTCGCCGTCTAACAGGAGGGGTGGGTGCCTAACACTCCCAGCAGTGCCCTGAGACAGGAGGGGTGGGTGCCTAACACACCCAGCAGTGCCCTGAGACAGGAGGGGTGGGTGCCTATCACTCCCAGCAGTGCCCAGTCACAGGAGGGGTGGGTGCAGAGTCCTCCCAGCAGAGCCCTGAGACAGGAGGGGTGGGTGCCTATCACTCCCAGCAGTGCCCAGTCACAGGAGGGGTGTGTGCAGAGTCCTCCCAGCAGTGCCCAGAGACAGGAGGGGTGGGTGCCTATCACTCCCAGCAGTGCCCAGTCACAGGAGGGGTGGGTGCAGAGTCCTCCCAGCAGAGCCCTGAGACAGGAGGGGTGGGTGCCTAACACTCCCAGCAGTGCCCTGAGACAGGAGGGGTGGGGGCCTATCACTCCCAGCAGTGCCCTGAGACAGGAGGGGTGTGTGCAGAGTCCTCCCAGCAGTGCCCTGAGACAGGAGTGGTGTGTGCAGAGTCCTCCCAGCAGTGCCCTGAGACAGGAGGGGTGGGTGCCTAACACTCCCAGCAGTGCCCTGAGACAGGAGGGGTGGGTGCCTAACACTCCCAGCAGTGCCCTGAGACAGGAGGGGTGGGTGCCTATCACTCCCAGCAGTGCCCAGTCACAGGAGGGGTGGGTGCAGAGTCCTCCCAGCAGAGCCCTGAGACAGGAGGGGTGGGTGCCTATCACTCCCAGCAGTGCCCAGTCACAGGAGGGGTGTGTGCAGAGTCCTCCCAGCAGTGCCCTGAGACAGGAGTGGTGTGTGCAGAGTCCTCCCAGCAGTGCCCAGAGACAGGAGGGGTGGGTGCCTATCACTCCCAGCAGTGCCCAGTCACAGGAGGGGTGGGTGCAGAGTCCTCCCAGCAGTGCCCTGAGACAGGAGGGGTGGGTGCAGAGTCCTCCCAGCAGTGCCCTGAGACAGGAGGGGTGGGTGCAGAGTCCTCCCAGCAGTGCCCTGAGACAGGAGGGGTGTGTGCAGAGTCCTCCCAGCAGTGCCCTGAGACAGGAGTGGTGTGTGCAGAGGCCTCCCAGCAGTGCCCAGAGACAGGAGGGGTGGGTGCCTATCACTCCCAGCAGTGCCCAGTCACAGGAGAGGTGGGTGCAGAGTCCTCCCAGCAGAGCCCTGAGACAGGAGGGGTGGGTGCCTAACACTCCCACCAGTGCCCTGAGACAGGAGGGGTGGGGGCCTATCACTCCCAGCAGTGTCCTGAGACAGGAGGGGTGTGTGCAGAGTCCTCCCAGCAGTGCCCTGAGACAGGAGTGGTGTGTGCAGAGTCCTCCCAGCAGTGCCCTGAGACAGGAGGGGTGGGTGCCTAACACTCCCAGCAGTGCCCTGAGACAGGAGTGGTGTGTGCAGAGTCCTCCCAGCAGGGCCCAGAGACAGGAGGGGTGGGTGCCTATCACTCCCAGCAGTGCCCAGTCGCAGGAGGGGTGGGTGCAGAGTCCTCCCAGCAGAGCCCTGAGACAGGAGGGGTGGGTGCAGAGTCCTCCCAGCAGTGCCCTGAGACAGGAGGGGTGTGTGCAGAGTCCTCCCAGCAGTGCCCAGAGACAGGAGGGGTGGGTGCCTATCACTCCCAGCAGTGCCCAGTCACAGGAGGGGTGGGTGCAGAGTCCTCCCAGCAGTGCCCTGAGACAGGAGGGGTGGGTGCAGAGTCCTCCCAGCAGTGCCCTGAGACAGGAGGGGTGGGTGCAGAGTCCTCCCAGCAGAGCCCTGAGACAGGAGGGGTGGGTGCCTATCACTCCCAGCAGTGCCCAGTCACAGGAGGGGTGGGTGCAGAGTCCTCCCAGCAGAGCCCTGAGACAGGAGGGATGTATGCAGAGTCCTCCCAGCAGTGCCCTGAGACAGGAGGGGTGTAACACGTGTGTGAGGCTGGAAGTACACACATGCATACTGCCTACCAGGGAACATGTCCCCCATGAACTCATGTCAACAGACTCCATACACATGTACAGTGATCACCAAGGATGCCACGAATGTTGCAGGTGGAGACATGGCCCTGCATGCATGGCCAAAGTAGAAGGGCTCCGTCACACACACAGCTCAGGTAGACACAGCTCTGCGCTAAAGATTGGGAACACCCTGCAGGGAAGATATCAGGGTACACAGAGGGAGGAATACACTCTGGGACAATTGCACCATGCAGTAACTGCTTACATGAACAAAGAAAGTTAGCTAACACCTTGTGATGGCACACAGATCCCAGGGTCCCCCCAATGAGCAGCCCACAACTACATTTCCCACACACCCAACACATAAACACCACCCAAAACCATGTAGCAGCCCCACCAACACCAATACCAGCATAGCAGTAGTGTCAGAATGAAAAAAAAATAAAGCTTTATTCAGCATGATCACAGTGTCCGTGGATTGCAGGCAGTTAAATATTCACAAAGCCCATAGGGCAGTCAATAAGTCTCAGCTGGATGGGGGACACAGTGGGATGCGTGTCCCCTAGCTTGCCTGCACAGTTACATGCCGTCGTCTTCCACAGGGGTGAGGGCATCAGGGGGGGGGAAGCACCAGGCACCGCAGGGACATCAGGGCAAAGGGTAGGCGTTGTGGGTGCAGGGATGGAGGACTCCACCACAGGGGGTGGGGCAGGGCCAAAGGGGGAGGCCAGGATGGCACTACACACCTTTGCAAGGTCCTCCAGGGATTCCCCTGCACCCGAAGGATCCACAGGCCCCAAGGAGGGGGGGGGGGGGGGGGGTCAGAGGGATGGGTCGCAGCGCCACTGTGGGAGGGTGTAGACAGGGGGGGGAATCAAGCACCCTGACTGGGGACCTCCTTGACCGCTTGCGGGGTGGTGTCACTGTGGGGCTCAGGGACAGAGCGGCCATGAAGGAGTCTTTGGGGGAGAGGTGGCCAGGAGAGCTGAGGGGAGGGGATTTGGAGGGAGTGGACTGGGTGGAATGCGGACTCCCACTCTGGCTGCGTGTCACACGTTTGCCCCCCGACCCAGTGGGTGTGCCTATCTCACCCTGTGTGTGCGTGTCAGGAGGAGTGCGGTGGACCTTCCCTGCTGGTGTGGTGCCTGTGTCTGTTGATGTGGGTGCATGCCGACGTCTGGGTGTACGTGGGACAGGCATGGGAGTGGGAAGTGTGGATGGGGCAGGGGTAGGTGGTGGGAGGTCGCGCTGCAGGAGACCCACTGCTGCAGTCAGTGTCGAGTCTATCGACCGAAGCAAGCTGCGTTGGTCAGCCTGCGATGAATGAATGTCCTCCAAGTATGCCTCGATGTTGTTGAGGGTCTGGCCGTGGGCATGGAGGACATTAAGGATCGCAGCCTGACCAACCTGCAGCTGCCGCTGGATGTCCACAGACTCGGCATAGGCGGCAGCAGTGGAGACAGGGGCAGGGGGTGCGGTGCCTGGCATGAAGGAGACATGCGGTGACCGGGCACGCTGGGAAGGGACACGAGCAAGTGGGAGGCGGCTGATGGGAACGGAGGGGGCGGTGCGAGGTGTTGTTCCGCTGTCAGCTGCTGGTGCAGCCTCCGCCCACTCGGAGACATCCTCCTCGGACTTGTCAGCTTCGTATTCTGACGTGCCAGTCGACAGGTCCTCGGCCACACTCTCCTCCGCCTCTGTCCCACTCGATGTGCCAGCCTCGATGTCACGGCTGGCACTGGTGCTCGGTCCCTCCGCCTGGTCTGTGTCCATGTCTCCCTCTGTGTCCCCCGACGATGCTGTGGGCAGGGTGGAGAGACAGAAAGTAATCAGACACCTGTACACATCTGTCACATGAGTCCAATCTACATAGGTTACATTGCATAGCCTGAAAAGGAAGATCCCTAACATCTACTAAACAAGGTACCGATGTAGGGCATGAAACACACAGTTGGTTGAGCCACCATGCCACTGAAATACCATGGAGAGCATGAGACAATAGCAAATTACAGGAAACGGAGTCTGACATAGCACCCAGGCCCTGGGGACAATCCAGCACTGCATCTGCATCACACAGCGTTGGCGAAAATAGGGATGACCTGGGACCATATCCATGAACTTGAGACACATGCTGCATAGGTAATGCTGAAAACATGCCCAACATGACTGGGTCACTGCACCTTGAGTGTATGTCCAGACAAACATCACACACTGCCCAGACCCAGCAAGTAGAAATCAGGATTTGACATATAGGCTTTGCCCGCCCCAACCACCCCCTACACGAGGCAAATAGTTGAGACACAGGTGGCACCAACATCTCATAGTCTGGGTGATAAACACAGGGGCAGGCAAAATGCAAGATTGGACGCCAGACACCCAAGGTGCGCCTGTACAAATAATGAGGTACCAGTGCCCATCCTCAGATGAGTATAACAAGACACACAGGCACTGGCAACTGTGAGTATGAAGAAGGACATTCAGGTCAGGCTGCACAGTGGACACCTGTACTAAATTTCACGTCTATATACATGGTGCCAGGGGACAATGGCACAGAGCACAACCTAAGCTGTAGACACTGAGAGTGTCCACGTTTTGGGATGACACATACAACACCGAGGAAAAGGTGCCCCAGGGGACAGTAGTGGCCACACAACTCCATGCTCCTGAATGGTAATGACTGCAACACACGCCACCATCCCTGCACTATGCGTATCGCACACTCATGCACCGCATGTCACAGGCCACTACATAGGACATGCGCACTGTAAGGCATGACACTTGAGAGACTAACTCCCATGTCTGGACTCTGCATCAGTGCCAACTGACATGGAACCCACATGCATTGAACTGGACAGGGCACAGGCAAGGTCCCAAAACCAGTTACACACCACCCCCACACATGATGCTACAGGCATAGTTCTCGTGGACAAAGCGCCAGCCTACATTACCTTGTGAAGGAGTGACTACACACAGACCAGGGAACACATTGCAAGGAGGGGAAGGGTGGCAGGAGTGCAGCGCTATACTGGGGCAAACTTGATCTGCACAGCACCTTTAAACCCTGGCAGTGAATTCATGCTACTGTGCCCTTACAAATGCCGGTGACACACAACAAACACACATGTACCTACCCCCTTCCGGCTGCTGCATCTCCTGTAAGCGCCTCTCCAAGTCTGGAAAGACCACCGGCAGCACACGCCTGTGGAGGTGGCTCAGACGGCGGCGCCCGCGGTTCTTGTGGCTCTCAGGTGAGTCCCCCAGCAGGACCCGTGCGATCCTCCGCGTCCAGCACCGGATATCCTGCCAGCGTTTCCTCACCTGGGACAGGCTCCGCCTCTGACCATCCACACCCCTCACGGCACTGACGGCGGTCAGCCAGATCTGCTCCTTGGCAGTGGCGCCTACCTGTGAGGAAGAACAAGTGACACCACATCAATACACCAGCCACATGTCACAGAGAGACACATGAGAAAAAATTAGCTGGTTACAACAAGGCATGTCATGCAGCCAACGCATTGCACCTTTGTCATAGGGACATGATCCTCTGGGGAGGGAAGAAGCAGTACGTGCCATTTTAGGTACACAGGTGGAATGATGGCAATGTCACAATCAATGATCAAGTCTCACACTGTGCATCACACCCACCCCTCCTGTCTCAGGGCACTGCTGGGAGTGTTAGGCACCCACCCCTCCTGTCTCAGGGCAGTGCTGGGAGTGTTAGGCACCCACCCCTCCTGTCTCAGGGCAGTGCTGGGAGTGTTAGGCACACACCCCTCCTGTCTCAGGGCACTGCTGGGAGTGTTAGGCACCCACCCCTCCTGTCTCAGGGCACTGCTGGGAGGACTCTGCACCCACCCCTCCTGTCTCAGGGCACTGCTGGGAGGACTCTGCACACACACCTCCTGTGTCTGGCCAGCACCTCAAAGCAGTCACATGCCACAGGCCACTGACGCCACCTCAGCAGAGTACACAGACACAGGACATTCACCTGCCATTGCCAAATGCAGATACAAACCTCACTGCACATGTGCCACTAGATCGGGGGGGCTCACAGGTGTGGGGCTGGCTCTGCACGTCAGACACACAGCACTGCCCTCTGCTCACATGAGATGTGCAGGGCATATCCAGGCCTCACGCATCTGGGGTGGTCCACTACACATATGCACCCACACAAATGACATTGGACTTACACACACAGATGTCCAGGGGACGAACACATCATGTGGACACTCTCAGCATAGGTACAGTGGACAAACACACATCTGTAGGTACAGTCACCTGTCACACTGGGGTAACCACAGAATCACAGGAGGACTGTAGTAGCTCCATACCCTGGAGGATTAGACAGGCACAATGTGTAATGCCACATGCAGTGAATGTCACAGTAAACACAATGCAAGTGAGGAGAGCAAACATGCACCACAGCATGCTCTGGCTGGGAGACATCAGGCATCCCCCCCCGGGACCCCCCCTACAGTACATAGCATGTGTGTCACACCAGGACACAATGCCAGAAGTCACAGTCACAACAAAGGGACAATCTGTGCCAGTGGCCTATGCACTCACCTGATACCCTGGTCGCCCATACAGAAGGGGGTACTGTGGGAGGATCACATCCAGCAATGCCAGGTTCTCCTCCAGGGTGAATGGCTGTGTCCTCTCCACAGCCCTTGACATGGTTCCAGGGAATCAGTAGCAGCAGCTGGGTCGACGAATTCAAAGATGTGCAGGCAAGTGCTCCCTCATGGGACCTTGCTGCCTTATATCTGCCTTTCTGCCCTGTCTCATGCACAGGAGTACAGAGTGATTGGTCACTCACATTTGCATCCTATGTTTCCACCAATCCCTTCAAACCTAGCAGTCTGTGTGTACTCTATCGGTTTCATTCTCCTGCATGATGTCAGCCCCCCAAACACATTGCAACAAAGTAGATTAATTCCAACTGACTTCTGCTGTGCACCTTCCAGAACAAATTCAAAATTTGAACTTGGTCTCCATGACAACCAGCATGCATGTAGGCCTTAATACTTGTCCCTCATGTGTCCCCTATGTAATTTGGAGCTTCACACACAGGTACGGTGCGTTCCGGGGCCCTAGGGCACCCCAAATGCATTGCAACGGCCCGTACACGCGTGCCTACGTTCACTATCACTATGGGTGTGCTTGCGTATGCGTACTCGTAATGGTACGGGCCGTACACACGCCTGTACGCTCCCTATCACTATGGGTGGCCTCGCATATGCGTACTCGTAGTGGTACGGGCCGTACACACGCCTGTACGTTCACTATCACTATGGGTGTTGTCGCGTATGCGTACTCGTAGTGATGGTGAACGTACAGGCGTGTGTACGGCCCGTACCACTATGGGTGGCCTTGCGTATGCGTACTCATAGTGGTACGGGCCGTACACACGCCTGTACGCTCCCTATCACTATGGGTGGCCTCGCGTATGCGTACTCGTAGTGGTACGGGCCGTACACACGCCTGTACGTTCACTATCACTATGCGTGTTGTCGCGTATGCGTACTCGTAGTGATAGTGAACGTACAGGCGTGTGTACGGCCCGTACCACTACGAGTACGCATACGCGAGGCCACCCATAGTGATAGGGAGCGTACAGGCGTGTGTATGGCTCGTACCACTATGGGTGGCCTCGCGTATGCGTACTCGTAGTGGTACGGGCCGTACACACGCCTGTACGTTCACTATCACTATGGGTGTTGTCGCGTATGCGTACTCGTAGTGATAGTGAACGTACAGGCGTGTGTACGGCCCGTACCACTACGAGTACGCATACGCGAGGCCACCCATAGTGATAGGGAGCGTACAGGCGTGTGTACGGCCCGTACCACTATGGGTGGCCTCGCGTATGCGTACTCGTAGTGATAGTGAACGTACAGGCGTGTGTACGGCCCGTACCACTATGGGTGTTCTTGCGTATGCGTACTCGTAGTGGTACGGCCCGTACACATGCCTGTACGCTCGCCATCACGATGGGTACACATACGGCAGCACTCCCATAGTGAAATGGTAACGTACACAGGCCCTCTTCGCAGCAGTACAGTGGTTTTCACACATCACAGTGGTGACAGGCGGCACACAGGTAGGGATAGGGCGGACATACTTGCCCATGGATGGACAGACTTGTCCATGGATGGACATACTTTTCCATGAATGGACATACTTGTCCATTAGTTGACATCGAGGCATCGTCTGTGCATTACTACATGTGTGGGGCACAGGTGTGACGGCCTGTGATGTGGAACATGACCCCTGAGAAGGCACCAGATGTATGATGAGATGTGTACAGATGTACTGTGTGATGGTGCAATGTGTGCCAGGCATGCCCTTGACTCCTTTGACATGTGTGCATGTCGTACTGCACACTTGGGGTGAGCGTCACTGGCATGGCATGGACACCAACACACGGAAGTGTCCCCTGATGCCCGGTACAGGGGTTACCACACCTGACTTGTCACTACCCATGGTGCACAATGTGACTATGTCATGTATGTGTGGGGGCTTCCCATCAGGTTGATGTTGGAGCACCCTCAAAAGCTGCAGCCGTTGCAGCAACCAACATGTGTCTGTGTGTAGATTGACATTGCACACTGTTCCGCACACCATGCCACATGTGGTATCGGATGTGAGGTGCACATGTATGCATGGGACACGGAGTAGCGTGAAAAGGACATGTCTGCATCCTCACAATGAATGTGTGGTGAGTCATGACATGTGCACCTTCATGGCAAGGTGTGTGGGCTGTCCTAGTGTGATGTCATGTGACCTGTGGCTCTAGTGTTCCGCTACCAGTCTCTGCAATCGGCATCCTACTGCTGCTGATGTGTGGGCCTATGTCACTCCTGTCTTGCGTCTGGCTGTTCACTTGCACTGGGACACAGCTATTCCCATGGCGTGGCATGGGGAGGTTCTCAATCTCCGTGTTTAGCTGGGTCTTGGTAGGAGTGTCACCTTGCATCCATACGTGTCCTGGGCATGTAGCACATACCTGACTCCCTATGTAGCATATGTGTATTGACAGATTAACATGTGCTCAGTACATATGAATTGTTGTCGTAGTGCACTCACTCTTCCTTGTCACTTCCAAATTACTGCAGAGTGCCGCCTCTTGCCCGACCAATTCCGGACTTGGCTACCATGCAGGAGAATGACAGCATCCGGCTCTACCGCTTCACCCAACCGTTGATTCTGGAGTTGACGGCGAGACTGGCACCACACCTGCAACCGCAGCACAGGTATCCTACGGCACTGACACCCCAGCTGAAGGTAATGGCTGCCCTACATTTTCTTGCCACGGGTACCTTTCAAAATACCATAGCTCATGTTGGTGGCATGTCCCAGAGCATGTTCTGCCGTGTGCTGCATGATTTCTTAGAGGCCATGTTGATTCACCTGGATGACTTCATCAAGTTCCCAACCCCTGAACAGATGACTGCGGTCAAGCGTGGATTCTATGCCCTGGGAGGGATGCCCCATGTCATTGGGTCCATAGATGGGACACATGTAGCTTTGGTACCACCACACGCACGGGAGGTGGCGTACCGCAATCGAAAGCACTACCACTCCATTAATGCCCTTGTGGTGTGTCAGGCCAACATGGTGATTTCACATGTCTGTGCTCGTTTTCCAGGATCAGCACACGATGCCTACATCATGAGG
Organism: Triturus cristatus; assembly: GCF_964204655.1. Taxonomy (NCBI): domain Eukaryota; kingdom Metazoa; phylum Chordata; class Amphibia; order Caudata; family Salamandridae; genus Triturus; species Triturus cristatus. The sequence goes on along the minus strand of NC_140591.1, from coordinate 1,471,715,073 downwards.
CGTAGCAGGATGCCTGAAATGATGATGCAGCTGCGCAACGAACGGGCATGTGTTGTTGGTGGGTACAGTCTGTCTGTCCTGTAATTTTGCATAACCTACCAGCACGACCGCTTCACCAGTTCTAACGATGTCCATGTGCTTCCCATGTAGGGGACGCTGGCTATCCCAACATGCCTTGGCTGCTCACACCTCTCCGCAACCCCATCACGCCGGCCCAGCTCCGCTACAACACCGCCCATGGCCGGACAAGGCGAGTGATCGAGAGGACGTTTGGCCTGCTGAAGAGCCGTTTCAGGTGCCTACACAAGACCGGCGGCGCACTCCCATATGCCCCGGCGAAGGTCTGCAAGATCTTCATGGTCTGCTGCATGCTGCACAACATGGCAGTTGAAAGAGCTGTGCCACTCATCCTGAATCAACATGACGAGGACCATCCACCCGTGGAGGACGAAGGGCTTGGCAATGGGGCTAGTGATGTGGAGGATGTGGAGCCGCAAGAGGACATCCGGACTCGGCTCATACGCGACTTCTTTGCTTAGTGGTGAGTACCAGTGTCTGAGTGTGCACGCATTGGTCCCCGTGTGGCATGTGTTGTGATGTGTGTGTCCACCTGCATGTATGGCACGTGAGTCAGAGGTGTGTGTGGGTGTGTCACTGGAGTGATGGTGGCAGTGATGGTTGTATTTCCTCAGTCATAATTGTGACCTAGCATGTTGTCATCCATACATGTGTCGAGTAAATGCACATGCAAGTGGCTGTGCTTTTTGTGGCTGACTACTTGTGTGTCTCTCTTCCCCAGGTACTTGTGCATGCCGTCTGCTGCTTGCATTGTTGTGGCACTGCTATTCATCATGGACATGACATCGTGGGCTGACTCAGCGTTACAGGCACGGACACGTTTGGAAGTCTCCATAGGGTAAGGGATGCATCTGGGGTGTATTGGGTGTGGCAGTTGTTCACGATGTATGCACATTGCCCCTGTCGATGTTTGGTTCCTCTGCAGCCATGTAGCATCACCATGGGACACGACATGCAGCTGTGTACACCTGAATAGATGGTCTGCCTGGTTGACAGTCATCAGTGATGGGATAGGGGATTGTGATGATGGCATCAATGTGTGTGACACTGCCCTCGGACACGTACGGTTAGCATTGGGTTGACATGGTGTGGGACTTCCACATCAGCGGATCTATGGTGTATGGCAGGCTCTCCGTGAGCAGCTGTGGGTGTTCAGCTGTTAGCCGACGCTTGTGTGCCAGTTCCATGGCGAACACGCTTTTGTGCTGCAGAAGGGGGGTGCCAGTGTTGGACCCACATGTTACTCCACATGATGTGTTCATGTGTACTTCAAGTTGCCTCTGCAATCCCGAAAACATGACTAATAAAGGTGTCCCTATGCCTCCAAGGTGCCTCTTCTCAGTCAATGCTGGTGTGTTGCCACGGTGCATCCAGCATGTCTGGCATGGTATTCCCTGATTGTGGCTATGTGTCAATGTGTCGAGTAGCAAGATGCAAGCTGTGTGTGTGGGCTGAGACTGTGTATTGGGCATGATGTCCATGACTGTGTGGGTATTGTGACATGTGCCATCCCCATGCATCCAACGTTGTCCAGGACCCCATTCTCTGCATCCACCGGACTCAAGCTTGCAGGACATGGTTCTGCCACCTGTCTACACATACCTGGATGCCCCCCAGGACACTGGACTGGATCCCTGACCTCTGCGCATGACTGTTGCTGTACTCAATGTGTCTGTCAGCACGGTTGTTCGGCCACCCCCTCAGCTGGTTGGGCCCATCACGGGTGTGTATGGTGCTCCATGTCTGTCTTGCCTAATACACTGTGACCCATGTGTCCTGTGCCAGACTCAGGCCCCAGGGTGTGGATGGTTGAAGACAAAAGATGACTCAGGCATGTTTAGACTTTACAAGACACATGTTAGGTAATAATGCAACCAGCAGGCATCTACTCTTCATAGTGTGATTTATTATTGGGGGGGGGGGACAAAGTGAGGGGCTTTCCGGGAGTTTGGAATCCAAAGTTCAGTAGGGGAGTTGGTGTCCTTGCCATTTGAAATCCTCAGAGTCCATGCCACAGTCTTTGTCGACATTGGTCAGCCAGTGACCAGCAGGGCCATGTGGCAGAGAATGTCTCTTGATGCTGTGATGCTGTTGCTCCAGTGGGCCAGGTGCCAGGCCAGGTGTCCTGGGAGATGGTGATGTAGCGCCGACCCTCACGGTCCTTTCCGTGGACGACCCGGCCTCCTGCGGGGACCCTCAGCAGCAGGCCGTGACGACGTCTGGGATGCTCCATCAGATGTTTCCTCCTCCTCCTCCTGATCCCTCCCTGTGGGTGGTGATGTTCTCCGCCTTCTGGCACAGGGAGGGTCGGCCATGTTGTCGGCCATCCGACGGAGTGTATCGTGAATCCCCTGGAACGCCGTCACTTGCTCAGCCTGTCTGTCCTCCATCCTCCGTTGGTGTCGCAGTAGACAGGCATGTTGCTCCGCATGTTGCTGGGCCTGCTGGGTCTTTATCTCATCGAGGGTCCCCTTGATCTCATTGAGGGTGGACACAACCTGGGCCATGCCCGTGGTGTCCTGCCGGTATGTGTCCATGATGTTTCGGACATGGGCAAATACCGGTTCCCCAGCCAACTGGTCAGGCTGCGCCTCCGCCGTCCTCCACTCCCACCACCCCTGCCCACTTGCACCTGGCCTGCCCTTGTGGGTACATCGGGTCTCCGGGACCCCTGAGGGGTGGCATTGGCGTTGTCGCCTGCCTCCTCCTGGGTGCCCGGGACACCGTGTCCCTCCTGGCCAGCCTGGCTGCATTGTGGTGTTGGGGCAGGGATCCTGGGTGTCTCCTGGGATGTGGCAGGAGTGGGGGTGGTGGTTGGCACAGTTGTACCTGACGCAAGTGCTGCAGGTGGTTGGACACCAGAGGGGCCAGGTCGGTCGGGGTCGTCCACAGAGTGGTGAGAGTGGTCGCTGCCGGTGGGATCGGGCTCCCGCAGATCCGGGTCCTGTGAGTCTTCCCCCCCAGTGTTGGGGGGTGAACCACGACGTTGACCTGTGTGTGAGAGAGACAATGTTAATTTTGGACCATGCAACATCCATGTTTCATCTGTTTCAAAGTTGGGACATTTCCTCTTGGAATTGGGATCTGTCTTGCATTCCACTCACAGTGCACTTGTGCATGGGTGTGTCCCTTGGGCACCACTTTGGCCCCTTTAACTATGTGTGGCACGGTCTTACTTTCTGCGTCAAGTGTGACTGCAGTCAGCAGTGGAGTGGGCAGGTGTGGCGAGCCATGCATTGGCGCCTTCCGTGTAGCACTGTACATGTGCACATGGAGTGGATCCACACACTTATATGATCCAGGTAGCTGTCGTTGTGCTCGTGAACAGGTTGTGACATGGCCCTGTGTATTGCCATGGGGAAAAGGGGGGGTTCTGGGACTGGCCACCCTTGTCTACATGCACGCGGTCTACCTGCTGACGAGCAGACATTCGCACACGCCACATGGCTGATTTGCTCTCCCTGTGTCTCGCTCCCTCTCTGTCCCCCTCTCCCTCCCTCTCTGTCCCCCTCTCCCTCCCTCTCTGTCCCCCTCTCCCTCCCTCCGCGTGTCAGCCTCCTCCCTCTGTCCGTCTCGCTCCCTCTCTGTCCCCCTCTCCCTCCCTCTCTGTCCCCCTCTCCCTCCCTCCGTGTGTCAGCCTCCTCCCTCTGTCCGTCTCGCTCCCTCTCTGTCCCCCTCTCCCTCCCTCTCTGTCCCCCTCTCCCTCCCTCTCTGTCCCCCTCTCCCTCCCTCCGTGTGTCAGCCTCCTCCCTCTGTCCGTCTCGCTCCCTCTCTGTCCCCCTCTCCCTCCCTCTCTGTCCCCCTCTCCCTCCCTCTCTGTCCCCCTCTCCCTCCCTCCGTGTGTCAGCCTCCTCCCTCTGTCCGTCTCCCTCCCTCTCTGTCCCCCTTTCCCTCCCTCCGTGTGTCAGCCTCCTCCCTCTGTCCGTCTCCCTGTGTCTCCCTCCCTCTCTGTCCCCCTCTCCCTCCCTCTCTGTCCCCCTCTCCCTCCCTCCCTGTGTCTCCCTCCCTCTCTGTCCCCCTCTCCCTCCCTCTCTGTCCCCCTCTCCCTACCTCTGTGTGTCACCCTCTGTCACCTCAGCCCAGCTTCCTGGGCACACACTGTTAGCAGATCTTTGAGTGGCCCTTGGCTTGTTGATGTGAGTTTGTTTCTGATCTCCAGGCACCCATTGGGTGTGATGTGTGTCTGTGCGCTGCTGCTGTGGTGGTGTGTGCTGCCACTCTTTCACAATGTTGGCTGTTCATTAGCTGCTGTCATGTGCAAAACAGTGCCTTCACCCCCATGTGTTGATGCAAGGCATCCGCCATTTGCTGGCAAGTCATTCCTGTATTGGGACACACTGTTTGTCTGGCTGTGACCTAGGCCATATGGGCAGAGGGCATTGTTGTCTGCTTCGGAGTTGCACTATGTGATTTTTGGGGCCCAGCCTCCCGCCATCCGGGTTACCGTGTCATGTGTTGGTGTCTTCTGTGGCCTGTGACTTGACATTGTCCAGCTGGGTGCATGGGGCATGGTGGCAGCAGTGGCATGTGCGTGCTCATGGAGTGTGGTTGAGTCATGCGATGGCTTGGGGTGGTTGCGTGCCTGTTAGTGATTTTGGTTGTGGATGACGTTCCCCCCATGTGAGGTGCGTTGTTTGTGTACTCACCCGGGTCTCGGAGTCCTTCTAATCCTTCGACTGCCTCCACCGGCAGTGTGGCCATCACCCTCTCCTCCCAGGGCTGGTAGTGTACGGGTCTGCGGGAGGGCCCTCCTCCGGTGGCGTTGGCCTGGTCGTGTTCCTCCTGCCTCTTGGCTCGGACCCTCCTCCGCAGATCGTACCACCTGTTCTGGCATTCCTGCCTGGTCCTTCTGGTGTCCGCAACAGCATTCACAGCATCGACGATGGTCTGCCACATGGCTGTTTTAGCTGCCATGCTGGTGTTTCTGACCAATGTTCCAAAGAGCTGTGGCTCGACTCTGAGGATTTCATCGACAAGAACCTCCAACTCTCGGTTACTGAACTTTGGATTCTTGGTAGTGGGCATGGTGAGGGGTGTGGGTGTGGATGGTGGGGGTGTGTGTGGATGGTGGGGGGTGTGTGTGGATGGTTGTGGGTGTGTGGGTGTGGTTGTGCAGGTGTGTGTGTGTGTGAATGTGATGAGGGGGTGTTTGTGAAGGTGGTTGTGTGAAGGTGTGCAAGTGTAAGGTGTGGTGAAGCTTGTAGTAAGGTGCTGTAAGTTGTCTGTGGTGTCTGGCAGCAGTGAGTCTGTTGCAAAGGCTCATGGTTTGTGTGTGTGGGCCCTTTTTATTGGTCCATTGGTGGGTGTGGCTGTGTTTGAAGTTTGGGTGGGTGTGTTATAAGGAGTGGTGGTGTTTAGGGCCTCTGTTTGTTTTTGGCAGTTGCAGGTCAGTGAATGTGTGTTTTATGAGTGTTTGTTGGCCATGTTTAGTGGCTTTGTGCCATTCGAATAGTGTATTCTTGTGTTGTATTGTATTGTCCTGGTTGTGTACGTGCGTTTTGAGCGTGTGTACGGTGTGTAGATGGTCCATTTGGTTGTACGGTGCTGTCCTTGTGTGTGGCTTGGCACGACTCGTACATGCGGTTGTGATGTTGGGGCATGGGGTGCGCTTCGTACTTAGGAGGTTGTGGTGGGGGTGCGACTGGAACGTACTGGGGTGTACTTAGACAGTGGTACGACACGTACAAGGGTGGGGGTACGACTGGAACGTACTGGGGTGTGGGTACACGGGGGTGTGACACGTACAGGGGTGGGGGTCCGACTCGAAGGTACTGGGGTGTACTTAGACGGTGGTACGACACGTACTGGGGTGGGGGTATGACTGGAACGTACTGGGGTGTGGGTACACGGGGGTGTGACACGTACAGGGGTGGGGGTACGACTCGAACGTACTGGGGTGTACTTAGACGGTGGTACGACACGTACTGGGGTGGGGGTACGACTGGAACGTACTGGGGTGTGGGTACACGGGGGTGTGACACGTACAAGGGTGGGGGTCCGACTCGAAGGTACTGGGGTGTACTTAGACGGTGGTACGACACGTACAAGGGTGGGGGTACGACTCGAACGTACTGGGGTGTACTTAGACGGTGGTACGACACGTACAAGGGTGGGGGTACGACTGGAACGTACTGGGGTGTGGTACACGGGGGTGTGACACGTACAAGGGTGGGGGTACGACTGGAACGTACTGGGGTGTGGGTACACGGGGGTGTGACACGTACAGGGGTGGGGGTGCGACTGGAACGTACTGGGGTGTACTTAGACGGTGGTACGACACGTACTGGGGTGGGGGTACGACTGGAACGTACTGGGGTGTACTTAGACGGTGGTACGACACGTACAAGGGTGGGGGTACGACTGGAACGTACTGGGGTGTGGGTACACGGGGGTGTGACCCGTACAGGGGTGGGGGTCCGACTCGAAGGTACTGGGGTGTACTTAGACGGTGGTACGACACGTACTGGGGTGGGGGTACGACTGGAACGTACTGGGGTGTGGGTACACGGGGGTGTGACACGTACAGGGGTGGGGGTACAACTCGAACGTACTGGGGTGTACTTAGACGGTGGTACGACACGTACTGGGGTGGGGGTACGACTGGAACGTACTGGGGTGTGGGTACACGGGGGTGTGACACGTACAAGGGTGGGGGTCCGACTCGAAGGTACTGGGGTGTACTTAGACGGTGGTACGACACGTACAAGGGTGGGGGTACGACTCGAACGTACTGGGGTGTACTTAGACGGTGGTACGACACGTACAAGGGTGGGGGTACGACTGGAACGTACTGGGGTGTGGGTACACGGGGGTGTGACACGTACAAGGGTGGGGGTACGACTGGAACGTACTGGGGTGTGGGTACACGGGGGTGTGACACGTACAGGGGTGGGGGTGCGACTGGAACGTACTGGGGTGTACTTAGACGGTGGTACGACACGCACTGGGGTGGGGGTACGACTGGAACGTACTGGGGTGTACTTAGACGGTGGTACGACACGTACAAGGGTGGGGGTACGACTGGAACGTACTGGGGTGTGGGTACACGGGGGTGTGACACGTACAGGGGTGGGGGTCCGACTCGAAGGTACTGGGGTGTACTTAGATGGTGGTACGACACGTACTGGGGTGGGGGTACGACTGGAACGTACTGGGGTGTGGGAACACGGGGGTGTGACACGTACAGGGGTGGGGGTACGACTCGAACGTACTGGGGTGTACTTAGACGGTGGTACGACACGTACTGGGGTGGGGGTACGACTGGAACGTACTGGGGTGTGGGTACACGGGGGTTTGACACGTACAAGGGTGGGGGTCCGACTCGAAGGTACAGGGGTGTACTTAGACGGTGGTACGACACGTACAAGGGTGGGGGTACGACTCGAACGTACTGGGGTGTACTTAGACGGTGGTACGACACGTACAAGTGTGGGGGTACGACTGGAACATACTGGGGTGTGGGTACACGGGGGTGTGACACGTACAAGGGTGGGGGTACGACTGGAACGTACTGGGGTGTGGGTACACGGGGGTGTGACACGTACAGGGGTGGGGGTGCGACTGGAACGTACTGGGGTGTACTTAGACGGTGGTACGACACGTACTGGGGTGGGGGTACGACTGGAACGTACTGGGGTGTGGGTACACGGGGGTGTGACACGTACAGGGGTGGGGGTACGACTCGAACGTACTGGGGTGTACTTAGACGGTGGTACGACACGTACTGGGGTGGGGGTACGACTGGAACGTACTGGGGTGTACTTAGACGGTGGTACGACACGCACTGGGGTGGGGGTACGACTGGAACGTACTGGGTTGTGGGTACACGGGGGTGTGACATGTACAGGGGTGGGGGTACGACTCGAACGTACTGGGGTGTACTTAGACGGTGGTACGACACGTACAAGGGTGGGGGTATGACTCGAACGTACTGGGGTGTACTTAGACGGTGGTACGACACGTACTGGGGTGGGGGTACGACTGGAACGTACTGGGGTGTGGGTACACGGGGGTGTGACACGTACAAGGGTGGGGGTCCGACTCGAAGGTACTGGGGTGTACTTAGATGGTGGTACGACACGTACAAGGGTGGGGGTACGACTCGAACGTACTGGGGTGTACTTAGACGGTGGTACGACACGTACAAGGGTGGGGGTACGACTGGAACGTACTGGGGTGTGGGTACACGGGGGTGTGACACGTACAAGGGTGGGGGTACGACTGGAACGTACTGGGGTGTGGGTACACGGGGGTGTGACACGTACAAGGGTGGGGGTACGACTGGAACGTACTGGGGTGTGGGTACACAGGGGTGTGACACGTACAAGGGTGGGGGTACGACTCGAACGTACTGGGGTGTACATACACGGGTGGGGGTTCGACACGTACACGGGTGTACATACGGGGGGTGTACATTAACGGGGTGTACGACTCGAACGTAAGGGTGCTGGGGGGAGTGTTTGGCGCGTATGCGGGCACATATCTCCATGGTTGCAATCGGAGTTCGGTGCGGACGGTGTTTTTACCATACGGTTGTGAGTTGGGACGCACGGGTAGGATCGTGATTCCTCGGTCGGACTTGACTTTTCACATTTGTACGGTAAATCGTCCGAGGACGTGTCGGACACATTTTCCAACCCGAGGACGTGTGGGGAATGATTCCCGAGGCGGTTCGTATGGACTTTTTACCATGCGAATCGTAATTGCCAGTTTGTACGGCACTTGTCCGATTCGTACGGTAAAAAGACCGGATACGAGTCGGACGGGCATTTTTTTTACCGGATCGTGATCGGCACCTAAATGTTTTAGATGCTGGGGTGTGACATGAGAATATTCTCTTAAGCGGGTTATTGGCTCTTCATTCGTCTCGTAACTGCATGCCCTGCATTATTGTTGTCAGTGATGCTGCCATTCGGGGTTTTGTGTTACTCTTAGGGGGCTCTCTATCTAATGTTGCATCGAAGACACAGTTAAAATCTCCTGTGAGGATAATCTCCGCACCCATATATGGTGTCGCTCTCTGGATCCAGGACATGATGTAGGTGCTGGAAGGGGATCCCAGGTGCCACCCATATGAGCGCTCCATGTGCGAAACCTGAATATGAGGTAGCATAAAGCTGGCCCCAACATCTCCTGCGCACAACAGTGATCGACCCTCCCCCCCCCCATTTATGTGTCTCTTGTAGGCAGGCTATTGCCGCTTTATATTGTTTCAGGAAGGCATGTATTATTTTTCTAGACCCGCTATACCCTGGACAGTCCAGTTAATAATCTTCAATACTTGTGAAGCCATTTCAACTTTCTGTCACCTCGCTCTACCCCGCCCTACTTAAGAATGAATGCCTATTTCCTCCCTCCAGATTCTCTGGGTTTGAGTTTGAGATCGAATTGTTGAACACGACAATGTGAACTTCCCCCAACCTGCTAAAACATGATCAATTGAACTTTCCCTTTTCCCCCTCGTCCCCCTGGGCAGTCATGTGGTTCTCGCTTCCATTATTCAGCACATACAGCCCCATTGCCCCCCCAACAATTATTTGCAGTTAGAGTCCATAACATTGGTTTTTGATTTCTGGTCCCTTCGCAATTAACTAACTTTTGTTCCTTTGTCTGAGTTCCAGTAGTTTGTTGCTGTGCCAGTGGACTGGTTTCCACCGGGGTGTGAGATAGCTCCTCAAGCAAAGTCCAACCTCTGTTGGGGGAAGTACTTCCCCTTGGCCGCCCAACTCCATTCTAAGATTGTTTCTCATATATATTTTGCCCTTATCTCTCCATCCTTACAATTATAATCCCCACCTCAGTGTAATCATGTTCGTTAACCACTTAGCAGTGTTTGTCTCTTTTGCCCTCTTGGTTCTGCTCATTAATGTCCACTCCCTGAGCCTCCAGGATCTGTCGTTAGTTCCTGTGATATCACTTCTGACTCAGATATGGTCTCTGTATCGGAGGCCTGGAGTGTCCCATCCAGGAGAACTTTGATCCGCCTCCGGCTGTCGAACCTTCCTAGTGGTTGTTGTCCTTTCGATTTCCTGCATTCCTGTGTCCGTTCTCCGGTTGCTGGAATTCTGGTGGATCCCATGGATGGAGCCAGACAATTCCCTCTGCCTCCTCTGGTGTCTAACCAGCCGCTCGCTTCGTTGGCCAAGAACAACAACAGAGTACGACCCTCATTCTCCACTCGTAGCTTTGCTGGAAACATGAGGCTGTATTTTAGGTTCAGGTCTCGAAATCTCTGTTTAACCATTATGAAAGGTTTCCTCTGTTCCTGAACTCTTTCTGTGTAATCCAGATATATGGAGATGGGATGTTCTTCGTATAGCAACTGGCCTCATTCTGCATGGTAGCTTCCAGGATGATGGCACAGTCCTTGTAATAAAAGAATCTGGCGATGATGGCTCGATCAGGTGTGCCTGGCCTGGGCGGGGGGATCAGTGCCCTATGTGCTCTTTCCACATTAAAAAACATAGAAAGTCTCTTTGGGGCTATTTCATTAGTGATCCAGTCTCCCAAAGAATAATTCCATTGAGGGGCCCTCTGCCTTTTCTAGAAATCCAATAAATCTTACGTTGTTCCATCTCGATCGTCCTTCAGAGTCCTCTGCCCTCTCCTTCAGCTGTAGTACTTTCTTTTTGAGGTCGACCACCCTGGCACTGAGATTACACATTTCCTTCTTTAGTGTGTCCACGTTATTTTCATTGTTGGTTACTCTGTCCGACACTTTCCGCTGATCACAGCGCAAGAGATTTACATCTATGGCAACTGTGTCGATTCTGTGAACCATGTCGTCTCTTGTCGACTGGGTCACTTGAATTTCATCTGCCAGCGTGGGGGGAGTCTCATTGCCCTGGTCGTGTGAGCCCTCCCCTCCGTTAGCGTCCTCTTCTCTGGTTTCTGGGCCTTGTGATATTGGTTGTGCATAGTTCGATATTTTATTTGTGGTTTGGGTGCTTTCTCTTTCACCATTATTGCACTGGATGTCTCTTCCTGTGCCTAGGTGTCCGGGGAGGCCTCCTCTCTGGCCCTGTGAATGTTATATCTTAGAGTCTGTGTGTCTCTATAATATGAGCACTGGTCAAGATGCCCAGCTCCCCTCTGATTCCTTTGATCACTTTATTTAACCTCCCGGTCTTGGCCTATTCACTGCCCCTTGCTGGTTATGGCTTTCAGGCTATTTGTGTGTGTTTCCTGCGCATCTCCCTTTCACAATATTGCGCATTCACCAGTCCCGGTGTCCTTATGAGGTTCTTAAAAGGGTCTCCCCTCCAGCCCTTTAGAATCATATTTTCCCCCGATCTGTGAGTGCCTGGCATTTTCTGCGCCTGTTTGCCACGCTCCCTGTTGGGGCTCTCTTCTCCTTTATGCGTGTCTGGGTCCTCCACCCAGTGTCTGATTTACTTATAGGCCGTACCGCGATCCGATTCGGCCTCACGCTGCCGCGTAGCTGATCGGAGCAGGAGTAGGCCCTGAGAGCCGGCAGTTCTCCACTGCTGCGGGCGGGACGGACTTCGCTCTCTCCTACCTTCCGGGTCCAATGCTGGTCTCCCCGCGGCCTCTCGATGTCACCAGACCTTCTGTCTCTGACTCAGTTTCCCTGATCTCCGTCCGGGGTCTCAGAGGGCTGCTGTCTGTGTCGTTTGTTGTGCTTCACCGCCGACTCTCTTCATTTACAAGATGGCACTGCCCGTCTTCCCCGGAGCTCTTCTCCCATCTCGCCGATCTCAGTGCAATCAGCTATTTTTCACCTTATTTTTACACCAGGGAGGTCAGCCACTGTTGTCCAACTTATTCTTTTGGAGCAGGAAGCTGCCTGATATCAACAGTTATTTAGGCCGCCGAAGTGAGCTCTGACGAAGGCGTCTAGGCAGCCATCTTGCCCGGACACGCCCCCAAAAAGTACACTGTTGGACCAAGAAAAGGATGCCACAATACCAACAACAAGATGACCAACTCAGTATGAACCGTTAATCAAATGTTGACTCAAACCTATTTTGAAAGAACACACATTTTGTTGCCAAACATCAGTTTCCCATTTTATGAAACACCAATCTGCCTTGAAATGTGTTTTCATTTTTGACATATGCAATTTTAATACCATCTGTCATTGTTCGTAAATAAATGTTAGAAAAGTCCTCCTTGCCCTTTTCAGAAAGTATGCAATGGTGTGTCACCAAATGGCAGTTTAAATTTTGTTTGTAAATAAAGTAATTGTTCTCCAAACATGAATTTGCCATCTTGAAAAAAAAACACAGTAAACATTTCATCCAATACCAGCTTTTCATTTCTAGCAAAACACCTCTTTTGATCCTGGGCACCAAACTGCCGTATCCTAATATACAATAACTATGTACATAAATACCAGCTTTCAAACACCATTTATTCACTAAATATCAGCTAGATGTTTTCAACAAATACTCTAATGTGCCACAGATGCTACTTCAGAATATTAGCCCCAACGCCAAAGTTCAGCCTAGCATGCCCATGCATCCCTACTATATTCTTGGGGTGGAATATGGGCACTGTGAGAAGCTGGCTTGGTATGTGGTGTACACTTATGTAAGTGGGCACCTTGCACCAATCCAGACAACCATTATGGGTTTTTAGTGATTTTAGACAACTTAGAACTTCAGAAAGCTCTCTAAGTGGTAGCTGTGGAACGCAGCCTTCAGGCTTGGTCCAGAAGGAGTGTAAACCAGCTTATTTTACCAGAGTGCAATCTTGTAGGTATAGATTAAGTGAAAAAGAACCACACAATATATTTATAAAAATATGTATTTATCATAAGACATAACATATACAAATATCTCCTAGCCGGAGATATACACAATGCACACAATACTTTGTAATAGAAACAGGTAAGTGTTAAAACTGGGGGTCTCTTATTGGCAGAGGTAGGTACCTTTGACCAAATAGGGACCCTTGCTTCTAGTCAAGGTAAGGGGGTAGACTCCTAAAATAACCCCTGCTCACCCCCTTGGTAGCTTGGCACGAGCAGACAGGCTTATCTCTGAGGCAGTGTGTAAAGCATTTGTGAACACATACAATAATACAGTGATAACACTACAAATGGACATCACACCAGTTTAGAACAAGCATTGGCATAGCCAATAGGTCTCGCCTTTGGGACCTTATAAGTGTTTAGCCATGCAACAGTTGCATAACTAAATATTATAAGGTCCCAAAAGCGAGACCTATTGGCTATGCCAAGCGGCCGTGCGGCCGCGAAAGTGAAAGTGATCGCGATCAAACATCAGAGTGGCCGTGCGGCCGCAAAAGTGAAAGTAATCGCGATCAAGCGCGGCGCGCAGGCCCGCGCACATGCACTGTAGCTCTAGGCTGGCCATCGTAGCACTTTTTGGAGCCCTCACAAAAAGTTTCGCCAGACCAGCGCATGCGCTGGGTCAGGCAAGACCTAAAAAATAAGTAATCTTTACTAGACTTAACACAAGACCAAACGACAAAAATCCACAATACTGTACTCAAAAATAGTCTCTAAAATCGTAGAAAATAGCTTAGTTCAATGTAGATGGTAAATGCAACAGTTTACTTTCAAAGTACCTTGGATGTGTCACGCAATACAAACAAAAGGGTTGCAGAGAAGGTGATGCGTCGGTTCCTTGCTTCGGGAGAGGTGAGGCATTGGTTCCTTACTGCAGCGCAGGGGAGGTGATGCGTTGGTTCCTTACCGGAGAGGAGGTGATGCGTCAGTTTCTTACTGTGATCCGGTGCGATGCGACAAGATGGCGCCTCAATGCGATACGACGATCCGGTGCGATGCGAGAAAATGGCTTCTTGATGCGATGCGACAACGTTGGATGTGATGCATGCCCGCCCGACGGCCGTGCGGCGAACTCGGTAACTTCTGAGGTGCAACAGGCCCTGCGACATGCTTCTCTGGTGATGCGATGGTGACCTCTGTGGCGGCGACACGCTTCTCCTCAGTGCGTCGCGCTTCCAGCTCCCAGCGACTCGCAGTCTTCTCCGAGAGACCAAACAACAGTAGGCACCTTTCTGCAGGCAGAATTCCACAGCAAGGGAATTCAGGGGAGAGGTGAAGTCTTGTATCCCTGAGACTTCAAGCAGGAGGCAAGCACAGTTCAAACGCTTGGAGATTCTTCTTCAAGATTGCAAAAGTACACACAAAGTTCCTTTTCTCCTTTCCTTGGCAATAAAGTAACCAGTGCAGGCCAAGCCCAACAGCACAGCACAGGGGCAGTCTCCTCCTTCAGCTTCCTTGGTTCTTCTCCTTGGCAAAGGGTCATCTTGGTTCCCAGAAGTGATCTAAAGTCTTGGGGTCTGAGTCCCCATATTTATACTACTAAGGGCCTTATGTAGGTAGCCTAACATTTACCACTTCATAAATACCGAATTTTACCGATTCGGTATTTATGAAGTGGTAAATGCTATGTAGGTAATCAGTCGGTAAAAATTACCGAATCGGAATTGGTCGGTAATTTAGAATCGGTATTTACCGATTCGGTAATGGTAACTGGCTTCCCATTGATTCCTATGGGCCATTACCGAATCGGTAAATACCGATTCGGTAATGGGGGGAGCACAATCAAGGGTGGCAGGGTGTCACAGTGACACCCTGTTGCACCCCTGATTCCTGCATGTGTGCACATGTGGCACACATACATGCCCTAAGGGCATGTATGTCTGCCACATTGCACACTTCTAAGTGCCAAAAAATGCTTTTTCTAAGTCATTCGTCATTTACCACCAACTTTTAGTTGGTGGTAAATAACGAATCCACACAACACCCACACACTCCCCCTACATCTCATTTCAGGATTCGGTATTTACCGATTCGGTAATTTTACCGATTCGGTAAATTACCGAATCCTGAAATGTCCCCCCCTACATACCAAAAGCCTGAATACCGGTCGGTAACGGGATTTTTACCGAAAATCGGCCGTTAACGACCGGTATTAGGCTACCTACATATGGCCCTATATCCTTTGTCCTCTGAAGGCAGAGGGGCCTGTACCTAGTCCAAATCAGTTCTGTGCAGTCCTGGAGCACTTTGTTTACAGGACTCCTTCTTACCTTTGGCAGGGTGGGCCAGGGTCATCAGACGCACCACAGGAGGTGGAGCCAGCATTGTGGAAGGCAGACACAGCCCTATTCAGACCCAGGTGTGACTCCTCCCACCACTCTACATGCAGATAGGTCTATTCAGCCCTGTGCTGACTCACCCTGTCTCCTGGAATCCCCCAGCCCCTGTCACTCACAAAACCAGACACACAATACACAAGCTAGCAGAGGCAGGCTGGATGGTTAGGTAAGAAAATACCTACTTTCTAAAAGTGGTATTTTCAAACACAGAATGTTAAAACCAACTTTACTAAAAGTTGTATTTTATCATTCTGAGTTCAGGCATACTAAACTCGAATTACTACCATGTTCGCTGGGTCAGTTAGGATTATAAGAACATATAATCAAACAGCTCATTCTGGCCTATGGGGACTGGTAGCTTTGCAATAGTGAAAAACGAAAATGGCTGTAATTCACTATTAGGACATGCCACACACACCAGGGCATGTCCTAACTTATACTTACAATGCACCCTGCCCTTGGGCCTACCTTTCGGGGTGTCTGATATGAAGAAAAGGGAAGGTTTAGGGACTGATAAGTGGGTGCACTTACCCAGTCAGCATGGCAGTACTAGACTGCACACAGGCTCTGCAATGGCAGGCCTGAGACACACTTTACAGGCTGCTTCTGTGGGTGGCATAACCAGTGCTGCAAGCCCACCAGCAGCATTTGATTTACATGCCCTAGGCACACATGGTGCACTGCACTAGGGTCTGACAAGTACATCAAATAATCCAATCACGGAGTCACTAATCAATACATCAATTTACAATAGAGAGCATATGCACTTTAGCACTGATCAGCAGTGGTAAAGTGCCCAGAGTCATAAAACAGCCAACAAAAGGTCAGAAAAAATACAGGAGGAAGGCAAAAGGTTCAGGGATGTCCCTGCAAAAGGGCCAAGTCCAACAGTAAGTAGCACAAAATAAATAGTGGTCAGCAGGGGGAGACCAAACCATATAATAAAATAGTGGTATGCGAACCACGACTCGAGTCAAGACTATACCCAGATAACGTAGAAGTTCCGGGGACCCAAGGTAAGTACCCAGGAGCCCCACGGAGGCCGTGTGCAGAGTAAGAAGACGACCGTGGGATCAATGCAAGTCAATTGGTAAGACACGGGTGCAATTTTAAAGAAGAAGATCCTTTCCCAGTGGACCCTGAATAAACCCCATGGAAGACAGATGGTTGGAGAGGCACCCCACCCATGGATAACCTAGGAACCTGGAAACCTGCACCAGGGAGGCCTGGTGCATAGGTGTGAAGTGGCGTCGGAAACTGCTGTTGAACCTAATGGGAGACTTCAGGAAGATGCCGCTGCTGGAGAATGTGAAAGTGTCCGGTGGAACCCAAAGGTGGATTTAAGATGTGAAGAACATGCAAGCGGAGGGGACAGAGTCTATGCCACTCAGGAGTGACCAGGAGGCACGGAAGACGAATGCCCACCAACGTCGGGAGTTGCAGGGAAGCTGATGGTAACCTTGAAACTGCAGCTGTGTGGATCAGGCGATGCTGAGGATGACCAGGAGAAGAATACGAGCTGTCCCACATTGGATGTTGAGAGTTGAGGGGTCAGTGTCCGTCGGGAGCACCAACAAGCCTTGGCAACTGCAACCAACATGGAAGTTGATGAAGGTGTAATGTCGGGACCAGCAAGGTCCAGGAGACTCACCACTAGCAGGGGAGCGAGGGAAAGCACTGAGCAATCAGGGGATCCTCTTAGAATTCAAAGATGAACCTCAAGAGGACCCAGAGGCCAGAGGCACTAGAGTTGCGAGAGGACCTCGAGCAGCTCACCAAAGATGCAAGCCCACAATGCAAGTGATGTGGTGAGGGTGAAGATCTTGGTCACTGGAGATGCTTGAGGTTGGGACTACTTAGATTCCGAAGATCTTGGTGGAAGAAAGCCAACAAGCCTTTTCAACTGCAAGTCTACGCAGTACACAGGGGTTCAGTTCCTGCGGCTCCCACGAGGGATACTGGCCTCAAACTTGGTAAGAGGACATGAGAGGTCTAGAGGGATAAGTAAAACTACCACCTCTGTTGCTGAGCCTTTCAGAGTCTGTGGGAGCCCAATATCAGCAGACCGGTTACCTTAGAAGCGGTGCGTGCAGATGCAGGGAAGTGACTCCTTCACTTCAAGGGAGATTCCTTCAGGTGTCTTGGATACCCACAGGCCTTGGTAGGTTCCTGTATGGTGCACAGGCATGGATATTGCAGCAGACGAGCAGTGCAATGAAATCAGGAGCAGCAGGAGTCTTCTCAGTTGCAGCCTTGATGCCCAGAGCAAAGTCCAGCGAAGTCCAGAGTGCCCAGACAGTTGAAAAAGAAGTGATGTTGGAAATGTATCTTGTCCCACGACGAATCTGGGGACCTACCCTCAGGTAAGCCCTTAAATACCCTAAGGAAAGGGTTGGGACGATACAGGTGTCCCTCCCAAAGGAGGGGCTGTACAAGGGGGAGGATATGCCCCTGTGTTTTGTCCAGGTTCATGCCAGAGCAGGAGCCAACGGCTGCCTGAGCTGGTTTGAACTGGACAATGTATTAAGGGCATCAAGTGTGCCCTGCACGCAGACTATGTGGTGCTGGCAAGTAACCCCACCCTGGCTCAATACATTAAACCCTGTCTGGGAGGTGGTCATTCCTCCCTGTGACAGGATACCTATTGTTCTGCCTTCCCCTGCCCGAGCTTGGCTCAGCAGCAGGAGGGCAGAAACATGTCCCTGGCTGGCAGCAGCCCTAGCTTGCTGTCCGGGTCTGGAAGACTGGTACCGGGAGTACCGAGGGCCTCCCAGAGGAGCTTTATGGTGCATGGGATCATACCTCCCACACCGTTTATGGTGTGGGGGTATGATTCCAACATGTTTGATACCAAACATGATAGGAATCGTTACAGCCACTTTTGAGAGGGTCATCGCTTAATGGCGCTGTACCCCTCTATATGTCATATGGCTGTCTCACTTACAACCCGGGAGAATGAACTCCATGGGCTGTAGGGGTGTCCTGCTCATGCAGGGGCACCCTCCCACTTAGAACCAAGCACCCTGCCTTCAGGATTGTAAGTCCTGCCTTAGGGGTGACTAATAGGTTTTAAGTGTAGTGACCCTAGATATAGGTAAACCTATAGCTTTCGTTAGTGGTGTTAGCACCAGCTTACACAGGCTGCAATGGCAGGCCTGTAGTTACACATTGAGTGGTCTCCCATGGGTGGCATAATACATGGTTCAGCCCATGGGGGACCCCTGGTGTACCTATGCCCTGGCTACCTTAGTACCATATACTAGGGACTGATAAGGTTACACCAGTGTCCAAAACGGGATTTACCTAAGTACTTACCAAACCAATTTAGGGGAGAAAGTACGGAGGGCACGATTCACAGAACTAACTTAAGACAAAATCCGAACTTACTAACATTTTGGTATTTACAGAAGGCAATTACTCATTTTGGTATTCACAGAAGACACTTACTTATTTCGGTATTCACAGAAGTTAGGACTCCTAACTTTAGGACTCCTAAATGCCTTCTGTGAATACCGAAAGTCTTAAAATTAGCATTTTTCTCAGTTTAGGAGTAGTACAGTTAGGACTCCTAACTTTAGGACTCCTAAATGCCTTATGTGAATACCATAGTCTTAAAGTTAGGAATCCTAACTTTACTACTCCTAAACTGAGAAAAATCCTAACTTTAAGACTTTCGGTATTCACAGAAGGCATTTAGGAGTCCTAAAGTTAGGAGTCCTAACTTTACTACTCCTAAACTGAGAAAAATGCTAATTTTAAGACTTTCGGTATTCACAGAAGGCATTTAGGAGTCCTAAAGCTAGGAGTACTAACTTTACTACTCCTAAACTGAGAAAAATCCTAACTTTAAGACTTTCGGTATTCACAGAAGGCATTTAGGAGTCCTAAAGTTAGGACTCCTAACTTCTGTGAATTCCGAAATGAGTAAGTGCCTTCTGTGAATACCAAAATGGTAGTAAGTTTAGGATTTTGTCTTAAGTTAGTTCTGTGAATCGGGCCCAGAGACTGGGGTTCTGATTCGCTGGATCCCAGTCAGACTAGTCAGAAATAGTATTACATCAAGTAAAAAGTGGGGGTAACCATAGAAGCAGATCCTACTTTCCTACAGGCACCAAAATGCAAATCATGGCCCTGATATGCCAGAGATGGAAACCCATTATACCAAGATGACTGTGGCAAGGGCAGGTTGGGCCCTGTATGACATGGTTGGTTGACCATCATGCCAGCGATAGCCATCATTATGTCAATGAGGGCTGCTAACTTAGCCGCAATAGCAGGGTGGGATGGATGCAAGATACCAAAGATGGCCTGTATAATAATAGAGAAGTCCTTTAACTGTTCAGGGAGGGCCACCATCATGTCAAGGATGGCCACTATGTTATCATGGAAGGGAGTGGTTCTATTTTTTACTATCATTGTGCCAAAGAATACCATCATAATGCATAGTGTTTCCTCGTGTGAAGGATGGGCACAAAAAAGGCCGGAGCGGGTCCATCATTATGTCACAAATGGCATCGTATGCCCTGGGATGGCTGCTACAGTGCCATAGATGGTGGGAAAGGCCAAAAATGTTCAAGGATTGAGAACACAAAGCTCATAATGGCCCAAATGTGTAACTCCAGTGATGGCCACCACCATGGCAAACACAGCAATCATAAAGCCATGGGTGGCTCAAATTTGCCATATATAGTGACAAGATGACTGACTTCACATCATGGATGGCAGCAATTGATTGCCACCAAATGCCAGAGAGACCAAGGATAATGTCCAGGAAGGCCACCACCATTCCAGGGAAGGCAACATGCCAGGAATATTCTCAAGATAATAGGGGTTATGGCTATCACGTCAGGGACTCATACCATCATGTCAGCAATGGTGTCAAGAGGGGTTTTCAAGGCAATTAATTTATAGTCAACTATGCAATGCTTTTGAGAGATACGGTCCTTTGTCCTTGGAACTTTGGTAACAGACCTTACTGCAAGCTCACTAAAAGCCACCAAACATTTCCGGGAGTAGTGTAGGTGAAAAATCGAGGCTTACACCTGAAGGCTGTTCTGGAATAGAACGCTGAGGTACAGGTAGCACTACAACGATGCCCAAAGTATAATGTCCAGGCAATGGTATAATACTGATTCAAAATATAAAACTTGAATTCACAATTAAAGGTTCAATAGCATAATAAAATCTCAGGAGGGCCTGTGCACTCTAGCAATATCTGTGGCCACTTGAAATGCACTTAGCATGTTGTCCAGGTGCAGTGTCTGGTCTTCAAGGAAAAGTCAGAATTTTCCATTTGGGTATTCCACAAAACCTTTTTGAATTCTTGGTTGGACATGCATTGATTTTCAGAGTTGTCAGAGGACTGGGGCATAGGTGGTCGTAGTTTGTTTCCTGAGAGGTTTACAGTGAGGTTTTGGCCAGTGGGAAAGTGTCCTCTTGCCGCCAACAATCTTTGGTGGTCAATAGCGGGTGCAGACAGCAGCTCAATGAACTGTAAAGGAGGACGTGTGCATGACCTCAGCGTAAAATGAAACTTTCATGAGCAGATGAATAAGATTTTGGGTAACCATGTGAAGGGGGTGACAGCGTATGCATTGTTGCAGTCATACTACAAAGCAACATGTTGATGGCGGTGGCGGGTGGTGGATTAAGAGCGCCTCTGGTAACCTCACATCTCATTGGTTCACCTCAAAGGCACCATGATCCTGGCAGCAGGCACTGTGGATCTTTGGCTTCCCTCTCCCTCAGTAGTTGGTCTCCACTCCACTCTCAGCAGCACTCTGCTCTTTAAGCAACTATCCTCAATGCAGCAAAGCCCCTGCTGGTTAGAGCAAGTCCCTGCGTGCTTTAACAGATAAGGCAGGGTCTCAACATGCAGGACAGCACACCTTCAATTCTCCTTCAGAACAATGCCAGCAACACTAGTCTTTCCCAAATCTAGTTCAACATGTGGGATCACAACCAATCTACCAGTCTCTGATGCAGTCCTTTTTGTGGCATGGTGCAGTGACACCTCTGAGTAAAACGACACAGTTAAACATATATTCCTTGCTCTTGGGTCCAGCTTATACTCTTCTATGGTGGATCTTGGGGGTCCAAAGCAGACACTCAGACGGGGTGCAGCATGCAGATGTGTAGTGGGAGTCAGTCAAGTTCAAGGGCATCCTGTTCATAATTCAGAACAAATTCTTGGTAACGCATAACCTGTAATACTGTGAGTTCTAGTTCCGGTTCAATGGTAATAACCAATATCTGTTGTTATTACCAGGGTCTGTGTATTTGACTCAAAGAGTCCTTGAGCCCACCAGGTACTTGTGCTGGGCTTCAGTCCACTGCAGCCAAAGCTGATCACAAGACACGTGATGGCTATCCAGCAGATCTCAATTCTTCTGATATTAGCAGCTGCAGAGCTGTTGCCACATTCTTTGGCAAGGTGATTCTTTCTTGCTGGTGGTTTGCTGGGATGACGAGATCATGGGAATCAGTGAGGTGAGCGCAAAGGGCCTTCCGTGCTCCATTGGGCTGCTGCGGCTCTCTACCAGACCCACAACAATCGAGCTAAAATGAATTGTGAAGGTCAAAGCAGAGGGGGTTGAGTAGTATAGAGGGTAGGTAGGGGCGGCTCCTCCGTAATGGCGGAGGAGCGCTGCTCCCTTGCTAAAAGATGAAAAATAAAATGATAATAAAAGCAGTTTATTATCATTTTATTTTTGCCTGTCTAAAAGCCCATGTGTGACTTCAGTGGGGCGGGGCCAGGCAATCCTGTGTGACAGACATGGCAACCTTGGCAGGTGGAGGAGTGGTGAGCACTTTTAAGTGCAAATGTGAGTATGGCCAGGTGTCTTAGGCAGTCAAACTGACATGTGCACTTAGGTGTCAAGTGGATGGTAAGTTTGTGTTGCACAGCCCAGTTGGAGAAACGCCACAGGCTCCCAGGCACTTTGTGAGCGGCAAACGAGGTAGCTCAGACCAATCCCAGCGCTTCTCTCATGCTGGGTATTGTATTCCCAGCATGAGAGAAGCACCTGGATTGGCATCTGGGAGCCTGCGCAGTATGCTGCTGAGTCAAGGATCGTAAGAGAGAAGCAAGGCGGCAGCCGCCGGAGCGGCAGGTAAGTGCAACATTTTTCTTTTTTATTGTTTTCGTTCAGACCCCCACCCACCTCCTCCCACCCCCACCACTAAACAAAGCAAGCAACCACCACTGAGGGTAAGGAAGGAGAAACCGCTATCTCAAGCTTATGCTGTTTAACATGACAACCTGCCTTTTTAGGCCTATAAATACACTGAGTGTGCCCGAACCATTCATGATCATCACAATAATGTTGTGTGCACACGTTTGATTTCTGCCTCCTGGCATCTTCTGATCCAGCCTTGATGCAGAAACCAAACAAACAACACAGGTTGGCAGGCACAAGGGCTCCAGTCCCTGGCTTACCTGGTAGCTCCTCTGGTTCTGTTAAATAAAAGGCACACATGGGCTGTAATAGGGTGGATCATTCGGGGTAACCTATAATGCCAAGCGTTGTTGCCCTCGCATTACTCCTGGTGTGCACTGGTACTCCGAGTGAGATGATGAGGAGAAACGCTGTAAGCATATATTCTGCCATGCTAACGTATGCGCAGTGTACCTGCTTACAGCAAGCATGTGACCCAGTGTCAGAGTCAGGAGTTGTGAGCCTGAGGACTCTGTGACATCAGGCCACATTGCCCCAATCATTAACAGGCATCATGCTGTAACCTCACCCTTTCCCAACTCGTCACAGGGTGGGGTGGGATAAGTGATGCTGGCTGACCCCGCCTGACTCCATCCTGTTACGACTTGGATAAGGGTTAGTGAAGAAGTTTGGCACGTGCTTGCAGCTTGTGTAATGATTGACAAGCAGCCCCAGCAATACACGGCTTATGTGCTAGCCACCCATGGCTGCTTTAAAATGCCTTTACTGGATGGTCTCTTGAGACCCCCCAAGTATTTTAGGCTATGACTAGTGCTAGCTCAGCCATTAAACTGCTGAAAGTAAAAACAAAATGTGAGAAGTTGGCCTGGCATATGCTGGTCACTAGTTATAGTGGCCACCTTGCACCAGTCCAATTCGACTCTTATGGTAGATAGGTTTAAGACAACCTTTTAAAGAAAGCTATCCTAGTGGTAGCTGTGGAGAGCAGCCTTCGGGCTAAGTCTCAGAGGAATGTAAAGCAGCTTGTTTTACCTTATAATCTCTTGAATTACCAAACGAAAGGACACCACACAGGTATATATATCAAATATATATGTATTTATTACTAGACACACTCTACTAATCTCTTTATGAGATTAGAAACCAGGTACACATTCAAATGTCAACGTTTCACAATAAATTAAGCACAAATATGGCTGGAGCCCTAGGGGCGTACCAGACCATATACTACGAAAATGGTATAAGGATGTCGACTTGCAAAATGACAAGGCCTAGGGCCTGGGGAATCACTGGGGCTTCACTACTGCAGTGTTAGCAGGTAAGTAACAGGCCCACGGGAGACGCATGCAGTGTGTGAACACAGCCGTGGGTTCCCTATTGATTACAATGGCGCAAGTCGAGGTTTGATTTTTAAAGTTCTAGGGTGCTTCGAGGAAGACTACAAGCAAGCCACTTACAAGGTAAGTACTTCGAGGGCCAACACACACTAGGGCACCGGAGTGCACGAGATACCTCACCCAGGGAAGCCGGGTGCATAGGTGTCTTTTGGTGTCGGGTCGCGTCGATGTTTTCTATGGAGACCAAAGAAGACTTGCTGCTTGCGTCGCCTGAAGAAGTGTCCGGTGGAATCTAAGCCTGGATTCAAGATGGAGATGACCTGAAAATTGAAGGGACAGTGTTCAAAGTCACTTGCCAGTGACCGGTGGCCAGGAAGATGGATGACCACGGATGTCGGGTGATTTCAAGTCATCGATGGTGTTTTGACTCTTCGCTCACGAGGTCCAGGGGTGTTCGACGATGACCGGCAGCTGGATTCGGAGTGTCCCACAACGTCTGGGGCTGATGACGGAGTCAGCAACCGGATTGGAGCCAACAAGCCTTGGCAACTGTAAGTCTTGTGTAGACTGAAGAAAGTCGATGGTGCAGACCAGCAAGGTCTGAGGGACTCACCCAGCAAGGGTAAGTGAGGGCAGGCCTGGAGCAACCAGGGGAGCCCTTTGAGTTGATAGAAAAGTCTTCGGGGGACCCACTAGCCAATGGGCAAGTGATCGCAAAGACACCTCTTCAGGAAATGCTTCACAGGAGCCCACGGTCACTCGGGATGGGGTAGGCTGCTGATTTTTAGTGCAAGACCTGCTGGAGGCTTAGGCCACAAATGGTCCAATGCACAAGTTCATAGAACGTTGTTTAGGGGTTTGCACTCGACAATAGTGCACTGTCCCCGGGTACTGCTGTTCCTCATCACTCGTGGGGTCCACTCACCACAGCTTCGCTGGGGACTCACAATGGCCGTCGAGAAGTCATGAAATCCACCTCCGGGGCAGCGGGGACTTCGAACTCCGGCGGGAGCGGGAAAGTTTGCAACCGTTGATTAAGGTTTTTGGTGTCTGCCAAGCAGGGGAGTCACTCCTTGACTCCAAGGGAGATTCTTCTCTCTTCCAAAGGTAGTGGAACGTCGAAGGGCCAGGATTCTTCTTTGTAGAGCGTCGTCCAGGGTTATCTGAATTGCAATGGCAATGCTTGCTATCTTATAGTGAAGATAGGGGAGGGACTAGCTCTATGACCACTCCTCTGGGAGAGTCAGGGTAGGGGGTGGTTACACCCACTTCCCTTTGTCCAGTTTCGTGCCAGAGCAGGGGCAGGTAGCCCCTGAACCGGTTTGAGCTGGCATATGCACAGAGGAGCCTACTGCTTCAAAGCACTCTAGAAGTGCACCCACCCAGCCCCAATACACTAAATTCTCTCTGGAAGGTGGTGACACCTCACTGTGACAGGATGCCTTTTATTGGGCTCCCTCCACTGCGAGTTTCAGTCAGCAGCAGGAGGGCAACCCAGTGTCTGTGCTGGTGGCATCCATTTTGTGATGCCTGGGCTCTTTCAGATTTCTGTCGTTGAGTACAGTGGGTACATGTCATCCCCTCTAGAAGGGTGGGATCATACTCCCACACCAGTTACTGGTGTGGGGTTATGATTCCAAGTTGTTTGACACCAAACACGACATGTCTGATGCAGTCATTCCAAAGTTAGCATTTACCGCAAGGTTATAATGCACTTAAGAGTATATGGTTTAACCGCATCCACAAGCAGCCATAGAGAATAGACTCTAGTAGCTGCAGAGGGTTCCTGCTCATGCACAGGCACCCCCTCACATAGTAAACCAAGCACCCTGACCTCAGGATTGATAGGGTCTGCCATAGAGGTGGCTGATAGGTTTATATGTGTACTTATGGTGAGATATAGGAACCTATACCTCTGTGAGGAGTGCTATCACTACCTCACACAGGCTGCAGTAGCAGGCCTGTGGTATCAGATTGAGTCTGCTTCCCAGGGGTGGCATAATACATGCTTCAGCCCCTGGTAGGCCTGTGAAGTACCAATGCCCTAGGTACCTAAGGTACCATATACTAGGGGCTCATAAGGTACCACAGTATCCAATCACTAGTGCATCTAATATGCACACCAAGTCGTTTAGAGAGAACAGAGAGACTGGGGCCTTGAGTAGCAGGGACCCAGCCAGACTAGGGCCAGAGACCAGTGTATACATCAGAAAAAAAGTGTGAGCAACATAAGTGCAGATCCTACTCACCTACACAACCCCCCCCCCCCCCCCAAACGCAGGGACATTAAACTAACCTTGACCAGTTGAGTCTTCATGTTCTAAGTGGAAATACCTTGAGAGTCCATCTGCATTGGCATGTTGGGTCTCAGGTCTATGTTCCACTGTATAGTCCATCCCCTGTAGGGAAATGGACCACCTGAGCAATTTAGGATTTTCACCTTTCATCTGTTTGAGCCATAGGAGGGGCTTGTGGTCAGTCTGAACAATGAAGTGAGTGCCAAACAAGTATGGCCTCAGCTTCTTCAGGGCCCACACCACAGCAAAGGCCTCCCTCTCTATAGCTGACCAACGTTTCTCTCTAGGGGTCAGCCTTCTGCTTATGAAAGCTACTGGCTGGTCTTGACCTTCATCATTAAGTTGAGGCAGTACAGCTCCCACACCCAGCTCTGAAGCATGTGTTTGAACAATGAACTTATTTTTGTAATCTGGACTCTGTAAGATGGGGCAGTGCACATTGCCTACTTGAGGTCATCAAATGCCTTTTGACAGCTAACTGTCCACTGAACCTTTTTTGGCATTTTCTTAGAGGTCAGATCATTTAAGGGGGTCACTGTAGCTCTATATCCCTTAACAAACCTTCTATAGTACCCACTCAGGCCAAAAACGGCTCTAAACTGTGTCTGGGTTGTTGGAGCTACCCATTCCATTATGGTTTGGATTTTGCTCTGCAATGCTTGAACCTGGCCTCCACCAACAAGGTGGCCCAGGTACACCACCTGACTCTGCTCTGCCCTATCTGGCACTTAGTGGCCTTGATAGTGAGTCCTGCTTTTTGCAGGGCCTCCAAAACATTTCTGAGGTGGCCAGGTGATCCTGCCAGGTGGAACTAAAGACAGCAATATCATCAAGATAAGCTGAGCAATAAGTTTCCATACCAGTCAGAACTTTATTCACCAACCTCTGAAAAGTGGCAGTTGCATTTTTCAAACCAAAGGGCATTACCACAAAGTGATAGTGCCCACCAGGGGTTGAAAATGCTGTTTTGGCCTTGGCATCATCAGCTAACTTGATTTGCCAGTAGCCAGCTGTTAGGTCAAATGTACTAAGATACTTGGCTGAGGCAAAAGTGTCTATAGGCCCGATTCACAGAACTAACTTAAGACAAAATCCTAAACTTACTACCATTTTCGTATTCACAGAAGGCACTTACTCATTTTGGTATTCACAGAAGACACTTACTCACTTCGGTATTCACAGAAGTTAGGAGTCCTAACTTTAGGACTCCTAAATGCCTTCTGTGAATACCGAAAGTATTAAAATTAGGATTTTTCTCAGTTTAGGAGTCCTAAAGTTAGGACTCCTAACTTTACTACTACTAAACTGAGAAAAATCCTAATTTAAAGGCTTTCGGTATTCACAGAAGGCATTTAGGAGTCCTAAAGTTAGGAGTCCTAACTATACTACTACTAAACTGAGAAAAATCCTAATTTTAAGGCTTTCGGTATTCACAGAAGGCATTTAGGAGTCCTAAAGTTAGGAGTCCTAACTATACTACTACTAAACTGAGAAAAATCCTAATTTTAAGACTTTCGGTATTCACAGAAGGCATTTAGGAGTCCTAAAGTTAGGACTCCTAACTTCTGTGAATACCGAAATGAGTAAGTGCCTTCTGTGAATACCAAAATGAGTAAGTGCCTTCTGTGAATACCAAAATGGTCGTAAGTTTAGGATTTTGTCTTAAGTTAGTTCTGTGAATCGGGCCCACAAAGTTCATCTGCCCTGGGAATTGGATAGGCATCAGTCCTGGTGACTGCATTGAGGCCTCTGTAGTCAACACAAAAACTCATTTCTTTCTTACCACCCTGGGTATGAGGTTTTGGCACAAGGACTACTGGGCTAGGCCAAGGGCTATCTGAGGGCTCAATAACACCTAGTTCCAACATTCTTTGGACTTCAGTCCTGATACAATCCCTGACATGGTCAGGTTGCCTGTAGATTTTACTCTTTACAGGCAGACTGTTTCCAGTGTCCACCTCATGGGTGCACCAGGAAGTCTGACTTGGGGTCAGGCTAAACATATGTCTAAACTGTTGTAGCACTTGTCTACATTCAGTTTGCTGATGCTCAGTGAGACTGCTTGCCAAAACAACACCATCAACTGACCCATCATCAGGGTTCTGTGAGAGCAGGTCAGGGAGAGGGTAACTCTCCTCCTCCTGGTCCTCATCAGTTGCCATGAGCAAGCCCATGTCAGCCCTGTCCACATATGGCTTAAGTCTGTTGACATGGAGCACCCTAAGGGGGCTCCTGGGAGCTCCAAGATCCACCAAGTAGGTGACTTCTCTCTTTTTCTCAACAATTGTATGGGGGCCACTCCATTTGTCCTGGAGAGCTGCTGGGGCCACAGGCTCCAACACCCACACTTTCTGGCCTGGCTGATAAACAGTCAGGACAGCCTTTTGGTCATGTCAAGCTTTTTGTAATTCTTGGCTAGCCTCAAGGTTTTTAGTTGCTTTCTTCATGTACTTTGCCATCCGGGAGCGGAGACCAAGTACATAGTCCATCACATCCTGTTTGGGAGGTTTGAGAGGTTACTCCCATCCCTCCTTCCCCAGCCATAAGGGTCCTCTTACAGGGTGCCCAAACAGAAGTTCAAAAGGGCTGTAGCCAACCCCCTTCTGTGGAACCTCCCTGTATGTAAACAGAAGGCAGGGAAGTAAAAGGTCATATTTTCGCCTAAGCTTTTCTGGGAGGCCTTTAATCATTCCCTTTAGGGTTTTGTTGAATCTCTCAACTAACCCATTGCATTGTGGGTGATAGGGAGTAGTGCATTTATAATTGACACCACACTCCTTCCACATTGCTTTTAAATATCCTGACATAAAGTTTGTATCTCTGTCAGATATGACCTCCTTAGGGAAACCCCCTCTGGAGAAAACTCCAATGATGGCTCTGGCTACCACAGGGGCTGTGGTAGTCCTGAGGGGTATAGCTTCTGGATACCTGGTGGCATGATCCACTACCACCAGTATAAATGTGTGCCCAGATGCAGTTGGAGGGTCAAGGGGACCAACAATGTCAATCCCTACCCTTTCAAAGGGAACCCCCACCACAGGTAGTGGTATCAGGGGGGCCTTTGATGTGCCACCTGACTTGTCACTGGCTTGGCAAGTGACACAGGAGCGACAAAACTCCTTGGTGTCCTCAGACATGTGTGGCCAATGAAAATGAGGGACAAGCCTGTCCCAGGTCTTGTTTTGGCCCAAGTGTCCTGCCAATGGGATGTCATGTGCTAGGGTCAAGAGGAACCCCCTAAACTTCTGAGGTATTACCAACCTCCTGGTGGCTCCAGGGGTAGGATCTCTAGCCTCAGAATATAGGAGCCCTCATCCCAATAAACGTTATGGGACCCACTAGCACTCCCAGCAGCCTCAGCAGCAGCTTGCTGTCTGAGGGTGTCAGGAATCCCCTCCCGCACATGGATTCCCTCCCACGATGCCACTTCCGTGAACCTGGTGCGCTTGGAGGAGAGCGGACTACAACTCCCAGAATGCCCTCCGGCAACAATTGCCTTATGCAACTCAAGAGTTCTGGTTACATAACACCAAGGGTAACGCCTAGTTTTCATGTTATGCAACACAAGAGTTCTGGTTGCATAACACCAAGGGGAACGCCTAGTTTTCATGTTATGCAACTCAAGAGTTCTGGTTACATAACACCAAGGGTAACGCCTAGTTTTCATGTTATGCAACTTAAGAGTCATGGTTATACAACGCCGAGAGTACTACTTAAGGAGAAGATCACTGGGACTCGGCGTTGGATATTCTGATCTTTGCAGGAGTACCTGGTTGAGGTACACGGACCCGTTGGTGAGTTGAGCGGCGGAAGGAACATTCTAAGGAGCGGAGGAGAGGTGCTGGCGTGTGCTTCCTGCCCGTGTCCTGTCCCGTTCTGAGAGCCGTATTCAACGTCATTGGGCACAAGTCCTGTTGGTAGAGCTGAAGCTCCCAACGGCCTGACAATTTGGAGAAAACGAGGTTGGTGCGAGCCGAATCTCCCAACCCTCGTTCCTTGGGTAAACACACGCTTATAGCTAAGACGCTATCCAGGAGGTGTTTCCGCGTCTTAGCCATCGACACTCGTAGGAGAACTGGGATAGGTAGAGCGGCTGCTCCCATCCATTCTCTGCGCCACCTTGGGTATCATCACTTAAACCCGGATACAAGAGACGCACACTAGGAGGTGTTCCCAGCATCTTTGTGTTGTGGCAGTACTCTGGGGGATACTGGTAGAGAGGCTGGTCCCAGGTGGTAGAGAGCCCGGCCGGGTGACTCCCACGTGCCCCCCGTAGATTCCACAACCTTGGAACTACCCTTCACAGCGGTCGAGTGGCATTGTCGGCCACTGCTTAGCACTGTGCCCTCCGTTGGAGCATACCGGGTCCGGTGTGCATGCGGAGGACGGTTAGACGAGCTGTGAATGGGTATCGTACTTTAACTGGTGATTCCAGTACCGGTATTCTTTGTTGTCTGTAGTTGTTAATCTGTTTATTAAATCATCCCTAAACCTCCATTTCTCTGGTCCGTTGTCTGTTTGTCCCAACCCCGAGAAAGCCAGGACGTTACAGAGGGGTTCAAGAGAGGGGCAGCACTGTTGCTCCTTACTCAGATCTTCCCTGGAAGGTCCCCCTGCCCCCAAGAACTCAACCTGATCAGGCTCAAGTCCCTCTGGGGCAGTTCCTTCTTCAGGATCTGCTTCTCCTCCCTCAGGAGGGGAATCTGAGATCTGAGACAGAGGGGAAGGCACAGCCTTAACCCTACTGCTCCTCCTCTTGGGTAGCATCTTGTCCATAGTTTCAGGATCCAGAGCTGGTTCAGCTTTATGCATTTTGGCCTGTGACCTGGTCACAGCAAACACCTCTGCAGGTATGCCCAACATCTCAGCATGAGTCCATAATTCTACTTTAGACCAGGCTGAAGTCTCCAGATCATTGCCCAACAAACATTCGACAGGGAGGTCTGCACTGACTACTACCTTTTTGAGGCCAGTTACCCCTCCCCAGGAGAAGTTCACAACAGCCAGACTATGGTTGGTCCTGACATTGCTTGCATTGGTTACCTGGTACATTTCACCCAGGATGATCTGTGCAGGGTCCACTAGATCCTCTGCCACCATGGTGACACTAGCACCTGTGTCCCTGAATGCCAAAGCCTGTTTGCCATTTATGATAGGCTGCTGTTTGTACTTGCCCAGATTACTGGGGCTCACTAGGAAGGACATTTCAAGGTCTCCCTCACAAACTAGAAATGCCTGTGTTGGTACTCTGACTAGGCCAGAGTCCACATCAGAACCCAGGGTCAACCCTACTACACCCTTATTCTGATTGTTACCTCCACCAATGACTGCACTAGGGGGAACAGTTGCCTTAGGGGCTGGAGTGGTGGTGGTTTGGTCTTTGGACTTGGTACAATCAGAAGTCCAGTGCCCATTCTGTTTACAGAATTTGCACCAGGGCTTCTTTTGGCCTTTTCCCTTTGTAGACTGTGAATCCCCACCAGTTGCAGATTTTTGTCGGCCCTTGTGAAGACTTCTGGTCTTTTGACTTATCCCCACCTTTATCTGAGCCTTTAGGATCTTGCTTCTTGGTGTCACCCCCTTGGTTCTGGGTTTTCTGCCTCACCCTGGTTCTGACCCATTTATCTGCCTTCTTTCCCACTTCTTGGGGAGAGGTCAGATCAGAGTCCACCAGGTACTGATGCAACAACTGGTTTTGGCAATTATTAAGGATCTGTTCTCTCATTATAAGATTATACAATCCCTTAAAATCAGTAACTCTACTACCAACCAGCCAACCTTCTAGAGCCTTGGTTGCACAATCAACAAAGTCAGTCCAATCCTGAGTCTGTGCTTTCTGGGTATCTCTGAACTTCAACCTGTACTGTTCAGTGGTTAAGCCAAACCCATCTATTAATGCACTCTTCGGGGCTTCATAGTCATCAGCATCCTCTTCTCTAACAGTCAGGAGCTTATCTCTACCTTTATCTGAAAAGGAGAGCCAAAAGATTGCTGCCCACTGTTTCTGGGGGACCTGTTGAACTTTACAGGCCCTCTCCATAGCAGTTATCCATTTGTGGATATCATCCCCACTCTGGTAGGGAGGACCAACCTTGGACAGGTTCCTATTGTCTGGAATGTAATCTCTGCCTCTAGGGACACTGTTGCTGCCACCAGGGGTATCTAACCCTTCTTTTCTAGAAGCTCTCTGGAGCTCAAAGGCTTCTCTATCTAAGGCCAATTGCTTGGTTCTGAGGGCAAGCCTAGCTTCCTCATACTGGAGCATCTTGTACCTTCTTTCAGAGGAGGTCTCTCTATGTAAGTATGAGTTCCTCTGGTGGACAGATTCTCTGTTAGAGTGATATGAATGGTCAGATTCCCTTGAAGGGGACCTAGGCTTCTCTTCCACTCTATCAGTCCTCTTAGGGAGGATTCCTCTGTCCTGTTCAGACTTTTCTGGGTCTGGCCCTTCAATCACAGACTCCAGGTCATCTTGATTTTCATCATCAGACCCAGAGACTATGGCTGACCCCCCTCCTGATCCAGATCCACCAGCTTCTAGAGCCAGTCTAAGATCATCTGCTACTAGTAGATTTATCAGATGTTGTGCGGAGGGACTCTGTCCTTGCTTCAGGTGTCTTTCAACACACATGGCCTTCAAGTCAAAGTAGGTCATGTCCTTGTACTGAGGCTGGGTGGACCCACTGGCTCCACCTTTTAAAGACATTCTAGTGTTGTGCAGTGTTGTACTACCTACACTAGTTTGTGGCCTACTGAACCTAACTTGAGCTGTAGCAAGGGTGTGCCTATCCCTTCACAAACAGCTCTAAGTTCAGTAGAACTTATTGATACTAAGCTTGACTTTATATGTACCTTGAGTACCTTAAGTGGTTTTCAGTTAGTAATTCAAATTGAGATTTTCTGGTAAAACAATGGCAAGCTGGAATCCCACACACTGCCCACCAATGTAAGAAGTTGGCCTGGCATATGCTGGTCACTAGTTATAGTGCCACCTTGCACCAGTCCAATTCGACTCTTATGGTAGATAGGTTTAAGACAACCTTTTAAAGAAAGCTATCCTAGTGGTAGCTGTGGAGAGCAGCCTTCAGGCTAAGTCTCAGAGGAATGTAAAGCAGCCTGTTTTTCCTTATAATCTCTTGAATTACTAAATGAAAGGACACCACACAGGTATGTATATATATCAAATATATATGTATTTATTACTAGAGACACTCTACTAATCTCTTTATGAGATTAGAAACCAGGTACACATTCAAATGTCAATGTTTCACAATAAATTAAGCACAAATATGGCTGGCGCCCTAGGGGCGTACCAGACCATATACTAAGAAAATGGTATAAGGATGTCGACTTGCAAAATGACAAGGCCTAGGGCCTGGGGAATCACTGGGGCTTCACTACTGTAGTGTTAGCAGGTAAGCAACAGGCCCACGGGAGACGCGTGCAGTGTGTGAACACAGCCACGGGTTCCCTATTGATTACAATGGCGCAAGTCGAGGTTTGATTTTTAAAGTTCTAGGGTGCTTCGAGGAAGACTACAAGCAAGCCACTTACAAGGTATGTACTTCAAGGGCCAACACACACTAGGGCACCGGAGTGCACGAGTTACCTCACCCAGGGAAGCCGGGTGCATAGGTGTCTTTTGGTGTCGGGTCGCGTCGCTGTTTTCTATGGAGACCAAAGAAGACTTGCTGCTTGCGTCGCCTGAAGAAGTGTCCAGTAGAATCCAAGCCTGGATTCAAGATGGAGAAGACCTGAAAATTGAAAGGACAGTGTTCAAAGTCACTTGCCAGTGACCGGTGGCCAGGAAGATGGATGACCACGGATGTCGGGTGATTTCAGGTCATCGATGGTGTTTTGACTCTTCGCTCACGAGGTCCAGGGGTGTTCGACGATAACCAGCAGCTGGATACGGAGTGTCCCATGACGTCTGCGGCTGATGGCAGTGTTGGCAACTGGATTGGAGCCAACAAGCCTTGGCAACTGCAAGTCTTGTGTAGACTGAGGAAAGTCGATGGTGCAGACCAGCAAGGTCTGAGGGACTCACCCAGCAACGGTAAGTGAGGGCAGGCTTGAAGCAACCAGGGGAGCCCTTTGAGTTGATAGAAAAGTCTTCAGGGGACCCACTAGCCAACAGGCAAGTGATCGCAAAGACGCCTCTTCAGGAAATGCTTCACAGGAGCCCACGGTCACTCGGGATGGGGTAGGCCACTGATTTTTGGTGCAAGACCTGCTGAAGGGTTGGGCCACAAATGGTCCAATGCACAAGTTCGTAGAATGTTGTTTAGGGTTTGCACTCAACAATAGTGCACGGTCCCAGGTACTGCTGTTCCTCGTCACTCGTGGGGTCCACTTGCCACAGCTTCACTGGGGACTCACAGTGGCCGTCAAGAAGTCAGGAAATTTACCTCCGGGGCAGCAGGGACTTCGAACTTCGGCGGGAGCAGAAAAGTTTGCAACCGTTGATTAAGGTTTTTGGTGCCTGCCAAGCAGGGGAGTCACTCCTTGACTCCAAGGGAGATTCTTCTGTCTCCCAAAGGTAGTGGAACATCGAAGGGCCAGGATTCTTCTTTGTAGAGCGGTGTCCAGGGTTATCTGAATTGCAATGGCAATGCTCGCTATCTTATAGTGAAGATAGGGGAGGGACTAGCTCTATGACCACTCCTCTAGGAGGGTCAGGGTAGGGGGTGGTTACACCCACCTCCCTTTGTCCAGTTTCGTGCCAGAGCAGGGGCAGATAGCCCCTGAACTGGTTTGAGCTGGCATATGCACAGAGGAGCCTACTGCTCCTCCAGTGCAGGACTTCAAAGCACTCTAGGAGTGCACCCACCCAGCCCCAATATACTAAATCCTGTCTGGAAGGTGGTGACACCTCCCTGTGACAGGATGCCTTTTGTTGGGCTCCCTCCACTGCGAGTTTCAGTCAGCAGCAGGAGGACAGCCCAGTGTCTGTGCTGGTGGCATCCATTTTGTGATGCCAGGGCTCTTTCAGATTTCTGTCGTTTAGTACAGTGGGTACATGTCATCCCCTCTAGAAGGGTGGGATCATACTCCCACACCAGTTACTGGTGTGGGGGTATGATTCCAAGTTGTTTGACAAGTTAGCATTTACCGCAAGGCTATAATGCACTTAAGAGTATATGGTTTAACCGCATCCGCAAGCAGCAATAGATAATAGACTCTAGTAGCTGAAGAGGGGTCCTGCTCATGCAGAGGCACCCCCTCACATAGTAAACCAAGCACCATGCCCTCAGGATTGATAGGGCCTGCCATAGGGGTGGCTCATATGTTTATATGTGTGCGTATGGTGAGATATAGAAACCTATACCTCTGTGAGGAGTGCTAACACTACCTCACACAAGCTGCAGTAGCAGGCCTGTGGTGTCAGATTGAGTCTGCTTCCCAGGGGTGGCATAATACATGCTTCAGCCCCTGGTAGGCCTGTGAAGTACCAATGCCCTAGGTACCTAAGGTACCATATACTAGGGGCTCATAAGGTACCACAGTATACAATCACTAGTGCATCTAATATGCACGCCAAGTCGTTTAGAGAGAACAGAGAGACTGGGGCCCTGATTAGCAGGGACCCAGCCAGACTAGGGCAAGAAACCAGTGTATACATCAGAAAAAAAGTCGTGGCAACATAAGTGCAGATCCTACTCTCCTACACAAAAATACAAACACGAGTTGGCACATGAACACCAGTGCATGTGCCTCTGGAAAGTGCTTGGCTGCCTTACTCTTGTGTCTGTGAGGAAGAGAGAAAGAAAGGCGGCCAGGCAATGGGGACGGCACAGGATTGGCTTATTTAAGAAATGTCATGTGGATGGTAATTGCTCTTAGCATGCTGGCGTCTGGTTTCATATGGAGCAGGGGGATATATATGTATATATTTTTGTTTTTTTAAATATATTTATTTATATTTAATATACTTATGTTTATATTTATTCACTAAAACACCAAAGGTTACAGGGATTAGAATTTGCACACACAAAACCATAGAAATTCAGCAGTTATAGTTATACTTATCTGAAGAAACTATAACTTGTACCCTAAGGAAACTACAACCCCCGCCATGCAGTTTTCTCATCAATAATTTTATTGCAAATGTTGCAGTGATGTTATCAATGATGTCATAGAAGATGTCAGGATTTATGTAATCTGTGGGGTAATTAGCAGTGCATGGCGAGGGTGCGAGTTATAGTTACCTTAGGGCACAGACTTTGGTGGTGCTCGGCTGGGGTTAGCCGCACGGCCTGGCCTTCAGCCGGGCCCTGTGGCCAACCCCCATATGGAGGCGATCCGGGAGTGGGGCACACAGCTCCTCTTCCTGGGCCAATTACATCCCCAGGGACCCCATTTCCCTGGACCCATCCATATAGCAAATGGGGAGAGGGCATCCAGCCCTCATACCCGGCCCAATTTGAGCCCCGGGGACCCCATCCCCCAGGGTCCAGCAATATTCTGAATGGTAGTGGGGCACGCAGCCCCACTCCCCAGGCCAATTATAGCCCTGGGGACCCATTTCCCGGGCCCGGCTGTCAAAAATGAGGGGGAAGGGGACATGTGACCCCCACCCCAGACCAATATGTCCCCAGGAACCCCATTCCCTGGGGCTCTGTACCTTTTTAAAGTGGGGCACGCAGCCCCCCTCCCCGGGCTGATTTCGGCCCCAGTGACCTTATCCCCCGGTGCCTGACCAATTACTGGTAGGAGAGGGGAGCTGTGCAGCCTCCCCCAGGCTGATTTTGGCCCCGAGGACTCCATCCCCTGGGGCCCGGCCAGTAAATGGTGTGTGCACTGACCCCACCCAGGGCACCCAGTGTCTGGCTGTTGTGGGCCGTGGGGGGAGCCCCAATGCCCCCGCGGCTTCCAGAGGGTCCAGGCATTGTTGCTGCATGCAGGGAGCAATTTTTCCATCTGTTTTCCTGCCGAACAGATGAAAAGTCCACTCCCAGCGGGCAGGACAATTTTTAATGCTCTGGGAGTGGACTTAGTGTTTGCACGCCCTGTGGGATGGGGTCCCCAGGGCCAAAATCAGCCTGGCGAGGACGACCACACGTGTGCCCTTCCCCCAATTATATTACTTATTACACCCCATGGGACCTGGCCCAACCAGGGGGCACATGGAAAACGAGTGTGGCAGCTCGCGCTTTTTTCTTTAATTTGGGTTGCAGATTATCAGCGATTTTGCGGCAAAATTTGTAATTTTTAACTTTTTAAAAAACGTTCTTGGCCCCTGGCAGGGTGCCTTTGGGGCACCTACCACCAGGCCTAGGGGGGTGAGGGTATTTTTACCCCGTCCCCTTTTGTGGTTTTTGCATTTCGCACTGAGTCCCATGTCCCAAGATGGCTGCCAACACTTCCTAGTTGAAGTGTTGGCACCCAATCAGATCTCACCAAAAGACCTGTCGGATCCACAGAGGATTCTCGTCCTTAGATATCTATAAATCTTTTTCTTTAATAACTCCAAAACTACTGACTATGTGTTATGGAGTGTATGTATGTATGTGGAGTGTAATGGAATTATCAGGGTTGTATTTGATTAGTTAGTTGTTTAATTGTGTGGCGTGGAATTGTGTGGTGTGGAGTGGATTTGTGTAGTGGAATTATGTGGAATGGTGTGTTGTGGAATTATGTGACTAGTAATTATGTGGTATTGAATGTATTGGAATTATGTGGAGTGGGATTGTGTGTTATGGAGTGCAATTATGTGGAATGGTATTTTGTGTTGTGGAGTGATATGTCGTGGAGTTTAATTAAGTAGTGTGCTATTGAATTTGGTGGCACAATGTGGAACTGTGTGAAATGGATGTATGTGGTGTGCTGTATAATTGTGCCGTTGAGTTGTATTATGTAGTTTGGTATCAAATTATGTGGTTTGGATTGGAAATGTGTGGAGTTGAATTGTGTGGTGTGGAACTGTGTGAATAGCTTTGCCTTTTTGGTGACGAAAAAGAACAAATAGGTAGGAGAAAAGCTCCATATCTGAGTGTTTGGGTGTTAAAAAAAAATGAAAGAGAGTTAGAGTTATTGGCGTTGTAAATGTAAATGTCTCTTACTGACATGTTATGGATTGGAGTGGATGTATGTGGTGTGTACTGGAATTATGTGGGTTGTATTGGAATTGTTATTTGTAAAATTGTGCATTGGAAATAACATGTCAGCAGAATCTGCCACTCGCAGTAGCAAAAGCCCTCTGAAAAAATCCTGGAAGCGTTTTGTTGGTTACTATTGCAGTGAGGTTGCTATCGAAAAGTCAGTTTAGACCGGCTGTGGGAGCACAGCGTTACCGTACTATTCTGCTAAGGAGACTGGTGCCTGAGACATTTAATGTCAGTTCCACAATATACAAAGCAGCGTCCATTGAAGACATCACAAATAAGTTCTGAAAGGCTACCATTTGGGCATCGTTGCATATTTCCACCAAGCACTATAGAGTGGCTATTGACCCGAGGAATGAAGCGATCGTTCAAGAGCCATCCCATAGCATGTTTTTTGTTGCTCTCTTCTCAACTCACAGTGGCAGGGATTTTATGCTGCTTTAAGATAGGATTTGAAGAGAGGCAGCCCTATACATACCATATGGTGAAAAGCTACTTAGCCGTGGATGTCGAACCCAATCTTTGGATATTTGCATATGACCACTTGACCATGGAGGACTAGTGTGCAGTCCTAGCCAGACTCTCCACACTGACCATTAATCTTAAACTATAGGAACGGACCATTTATTTACAGTCGCTTCAAATAGCCTAAAGATTCAACGAGTCAAACTGCATATACCAGTGGGTTTGGAGCACGCAGCTGCGAGCGGGAAATCTGCGTCAGTCTCAGCCCCCCTACTTTTTTCTACTGACACTCATAAAGGTAGACCGGCCTCTGGCAATGGGATGGAAGAGATGAGGAAAGGTGCAAGAAAGAACGTAAATTGCA
Organism: Triturus cristatus; assembly: GCF_964204655.1. Taxonomy (NCBI): domain Eukaryota; kingdom Metazoa; phylum Chordata; class Amphibia; order Caudata; family Salamandridae; genus Triturus; species Triturus cristatus. Next base: position 1,471,676,136 of record NC_140591.1, on the reverse strand, counting down.
TATAAGCTGATCAGCAATTGTTCCAGTGCAGGACAATGGGCTTCTGTTCTACTACCCTGGCACAGCTGGCAAAAGCAAAAAGAACTGTTGATGGACAGAAGGCAGAACAATGTCATACATTCACCCCAGTACAGAAATCTGGGCCTAAATCCATCGTTTTTTTGCTCACCATGCCATTCCAGTTTGGACCCAGCCATATGCAAATCAGTCTTGACCCTGTGCCCCATGGGAACAGTCCAGCCCGAACTGCCGAGCCAGGTCCTCCCTGGAATGGAAACAAGCATCCTAGGACCGGTTTCACCTCTCTTCAGCCAGGATAGCTTGATTCCAGTGGCATGGAGAGCACGGGACCCACGTCTGGGCATACCCATCCCACTCGGGGTGACAAATGCAAAAACAACAGTTGATGGACAGAATGCAGAACAATGTCATACATCCACCCCAGTACAGAGATCTGGGCCTAAATCCATCGTTTTTTTGCTCACCATGCCGTTCCAGTTTGAACCCAGCCATATGCAAATCAGCCTTGACCCTGTGCCCCATGGGAACAGTCCAGCCGAACTGCAAAAGACCACCATCTGGGGTGCACGTGTCTCAGGGCCTATGAATGTGTTGCCAGTACCATCGTGGAATCGAGCAAACCAGGAGGTATCGTCATCCACGTCTCGTGCGTACTTGAATGTCTCCAATAGGCAGAGGGTTCCAGCCCTTCCAGAGAACCCTTGCAGTGCATTGAGCCAGACCCCTTTCGCCACATCTTCATGACTTGAAACTTCTACAGAATAAGGAAACGCACACATTACAGTTTAGTGCAGAGAAGGGGGAGCACTTCCTCATGCATGCTGCAAAGTAGAGGGCTGTCTGCATCTTCAGTGTCCCAACACATGGTGCAACGAAAACCAAGCAGGGTGGGTGGCGATCCCAGAGAAGACAAAGCCACCAGTCAAGGGGGAAGTGTCAGGAGTTAGGTTCAAACAATGTGTTGGCCATGAAACAACACTGAACTGGATTGTAAAGCTGGTGAGACGGTCAACAAGAGGCTTTCCACGCAGTAATAAAGAAACTAAGTTTAGTCAATGCTGGGAACGAGACAAGCAAACCACAATGGAAGATAAACAAGCATCCTGTGATTGTGCGCAAAGAGTTTTAATCTCCCCATGCTGATAATTGAATGTGTCTGTCTGGAAGGCAACTGGTGGTCATGAAAAGTGATCCGATCCCTTTGGGTCGAGTTTGTGCCAAAGGACGCTGCAAAAAAAGAAAATATAAAACAAGCATTTGCAATGCAATAGGTCTCGCATTTACGCAAGTTTGAGCTATTGGCATTGTAAATGGCAATGCCTTTTTTATGTTTTGGTTTTTAAAACATAAAGAAATTGTCATTTATTTTTTTACTTTAATAAGCACGGCACCGTCTTTACGGACACCGCGCTACGCAATACAATAGGTGTTGCTTTTGGTATTGTAAATAACAATGCCTTTTAATTTTTTTAAAGACATTGTGAATGGCAATGTCAATAGCTCAAAATAATGTAATTGCAAGACCTATTGCATTGTAAATGCTTGATTTTGGGACTGAGGCCTAGCAGGGCCTTGGCCCACGGCCCTTTTTGACCTCTCTTCAGGATCTCTACCAGCGCATGCGTTTTCAGCTGGCACTGCCCACTAAAAGATGCTGGACCGGTGCCATTCTACCCACAGAGGCTCACTGGGGAAACAAACAAGCATTGGCATAGACAATAGGTCTCGCCTTTGGGACCTTGTGAGTGTTTAGCCAGCGCTACTGGCTTTGCCAAAGTATTTATGTTATGAATGATGTAGAGCAGTGTGGTTGCTGTCCAGCATGTTGAAAAGTTATCATAAAAAATTGTTCTAAGCTTTTCTGTTTCCTTAGAAAGGGAAATAAATGTGCTCTAGTGAAACTCGAATAAAGCCAATTTGGTCACTCGGACTGGCCAGCCATCCCTAAGGCGTGACACTCTCACTAAACGAATGAGACTCTGATTTTTGTATTATTTTAAAAGATATACGTTGCAGGAAATGCATTTTGATAAACACACCAGTCTTACGCCTATTTGAGAATTAATGATCCTGAGGACTAATGCCCTCGTGTAAATACTGTTTTTCTCTTTGCAATAGTAACTTGCTGTGGATTATGATGGGGAGATCAGATGTGATGACCATTCGGTCCGTGGCCTCTCTGCTGAGATGGCAGCAAGTGCGTCCACCTCAGCAGTGGGTCTTGATAGACCCTCTGTGGCTCCCTGTTCTGCACCCTCCTCTGCTATGCCTCCACTTCTCACACGCCAGACGGACTCAGGCACTAGTGAACAGTCGCAGCAGGGCCAAAGGGAGGGGTGAAGTGGGTGGGTGTCACATGCCCTGACACATTCTACCCCTCTGGTCCTTCCCCCACTGCAGGAGAGACTGTCTTACAAGCAGGATCAATAGAATTATGCGATTCTCCGTCCCTGGCATTTTCTGCGGAAAAATGGATTGGCCATAAAATCCACCAACAGAGCTAAACAAAAATGTGTGTTTCTTTCATGCGGATCATAAATTACGAAATGAGCCCTGCGCGTGGTGCTCTGCAGTGGCAGACTGTCTGCAGAGTGGAACAGGATATCTGTCAATGGGCGATGGCTGTACTCCGGTATTACACTGGCACCAAAGGGGTAAATATTTGACAGGACAGAATAACCATGTGTAATCAAGGAAAACACACGGACATAACACTGCCACAATAAGGGCTGCAATATGCTACATTCTTTGCACTATATTGCCAAGTTATGTAATCCCTGCCGCATAATTTGGTCCTGTACTGTTCATTCATTCCATTGGTCCCGGTTATAGGGTAACCATCATGCCAATAGGCCCTCATTAAAGCCCCCTCCAGTATGCCCACGTATTTATTTGGTAAAGTGACATCCTTTTAGCTAATATTCCTACAAGCAGGTTAAAGTATTGCTGGAAAGATTGGGTCGGACGATGAACTCCCAGCTCGCCTGGTTGAGGGGTCAATGACCCCACCGACCTCTGCACCGGATGTAGATAGCCTGAGGACCCAAACTGAGGCATTACTAGCTGAATGCCGAAAAACATCCACGATTCGGAAGTCGAAACTGAGTTGGCTCTGTCAAGTCCACGCTAGTGACGTATCCTGACGGGGCTGGGGTGTCACACTCCACAAACACACCGTTCATTAAGACCATGAAGCTATCACCAATATGGCCTGGTACTACCTATACCCCCTCCTCCCTTGTTCAGACCCACAGAATATCAGGAACAAGAGTTTAATTGGAAAAGGGGGTCGTAGATAACCCCCGGCCGTATTTATTAACAAAATCAATCAAACAGTGAATATTAATTTTTACAAAAATGTACGCAGATAATCGTATCATTGACATTTAATTACATTTGATATGTACAGATATCAGATGGCTATCCTTAACATAACTCTAATACAAGTTATTCGTATCCGAATCTAAGCATGCATCATTCATAATCATAATGGCAATCATTTTCTGCGTATCCATGTTTGAGCCTACGGCAAGGTCAATAACTGGTGTCAGATCCTTATCAATTAAACCCCGCCCTCCCGCCTGAGTGCGCATGCGCAGAGGGCCCGTTCACAGTGAGGGTACTTCCCCCCCAGTTACCCCCGTACGCCCTGTATACTATCTCCATCGGGGGCCCTTGCTGTTCTGCGCCCTTTACTGGCGCCATTGTACACGTGTGGGGTGGCCAACCAGCCTAGGAAAAGCGTAACTCCCCCCTCCCCCGCACCCATCCAGCCACAACGGCTGTAACTGCCCCTGAAGAGTTCTAGGAGGGACGACTTGTCAATCCCCCTTGGGCGACCCCATTCAAGAAATGGTGCCGCCCCCTAAGGACCTTAAATTTACTGCTCACCAATCATGACCTTACCGCCTGACCACGGAATTGCACTAAAATACGACAATTTTACCTTAAAAATGGAAAAAACAAGTTATTTTACACATCACAACCTGGGATGAAAAAAGAAGACAATTGCATGTACATAACACAGCTTTTGCTCTAGGGGATGGTGGGTGGGCAAATATTAAAACTACGACCTCCTAATGAGGTCGCACGACAAGGCTGGGGAGCGCGGAGGGCAAAGAGGAAGGTTCCTCTGCTCCCCACCATTTTATTTGGGGCGAGTACTCGCCCCTCAAGGGGGGCGGGAGCTAGCGACTTGCTCGAATCCTGGCTCTCACATTGATACTAATAGTGTGATCCTGGTCTACCACTTCATCTCACCGAGCAGTGAACATTTAGAAGATTCTGCGTGTGTCATAAAAATGCATTGTCTCCAAGAGAGGTAAATCGCAAATTCTATTACTGCGTAAGTAAAAAAATCTCTGGCAACCCTATTGTGACCCTTGTCTGTATAGCTACGTTTACGTTTAGAAATCATTATATTAAAAGACACTGGCTGTAAAAATGTTATATAATATACCAATCTGTAAACAAGGAAGTTAACCACGAAGTGATCGCAGGGGAACAATGCTACCGCCGGCCACAGCTTGCAGTGCATGTGTGCAAGCTGTGGCCGGCCGTAGCATTTAAAAAAAACATTTTTTAGAAACCTTTTTATTAATACAATTTGTCAGGCACATTCACTTTCAACAAGTCGTATGATAAGTGCATTCCAGCGATCGACATTATTACAGCAATTTGCCTACTGCCAGTATTTAGACCATAACCATTGACCATACCGCACCTATGTATCTTACATTTCCCCACCATCTCTCTTCCTATGATGCCCCATCTAACTGTACCCTGGGAGGTTCACATATGTATCCCCGGAATGTATTCCAACCTCCCCACACTTTATTCCATTTTCGCAGACAACCTCAGTTAATGTATACTGCTTTTTCTGTCACCATGACTGTGTCCATGTCTTTACACCAAGCCTTGAGTGTCGGTATCTCGTCCGAGCCACACTTTTGTGCGATGTTACGCTTTGCAACCATTATTCCTAAAGTAGTCCATTCCTGTGCTGGGTGTGTAAGATCGTTTGGCTCCCACACGTTCAACAAACATCTCTTGGGCTCCGGTACCAGTGACACTTCCTCTACTTGTGACATTGTCCTCATTACCTTAACCCAATATTCAGCGATTTTTGGACACTGCCACAGTGTATGGAATAATGTCCCCTCCTCCCCACAGCGCCTCAAGCAGTATGGGTGTAAAGCTTTCCCTATCCTGCAGAGGGTGAGCCTGGTATAGTAAGTACGGTGCAGTATTTTGAGCTGCACCAGCCTAAGCCTTGAGGGTATATCCACCTCCCGTGGAGATGCCGTTGCTTCTTGCCACTCGGTGTCATCGAGTTCCCCAACATCTCGAGACCATTTTCCCCTGACTACCCTCGTAGGGTCCGGCAAGTTGTTGACCAATTTTTTGTAGGTGAGGGAAGTGGCGCGCCTTTGCATATAATCTGTGAGTAATCTATTCTCCAAGGGGGTGGCCTCCGGAACTTCGGTACCCGCTGGCAAGGCCGCTCGCAACACATGTTTTACCTGCAGATATCAAAACTTTTCCGAGGGCGCCAACTCGTATTGTTCCCTAAGACGTTCAAACGTGATTATCTCCCCCTTACGCCACATGTCGCCCACCGTGGATATTCCGATTGCGTCCCACAGAGCAAAACCCTTACTATTCCTGAGCCGTCCCAGCCATTTGGTATCCTACAGTGGAGTAAATTGGGTTATGATTCCCCACTACCCCAATTTTGCATGCGCCTTATGCCACAAACTGATTGTATGTTTTGTGGGCCCAAGCAATGTGGGGGGTCGTTTCTCATTATACAGCGCTGACATCATACCTTCTGCCCCTAGTCCATATCTGTCTGCCTTAAAAGCGGGGTCTGTTTGCGGGACGTGTATCCACTGATTAATAATCTTCTATTGTGCTGCCCAATAGTATAACTGTATGTTTGGAAGTGCTATTCCCCCGTCATACCACCCTCTAACCAATTTGCCCTGCGCAATACGTGCCGGTTTGTTTCCCCATAGCAGACTGGAAACTCGTGCCTCTATCGCTTTGAAATAGCTTGGGGGTACCAGGAATGGTGTATTCTCCAATGCATACAAGAACCGAGGGTGTGCCATCATTTTAAAGAGCGCCGCCTTTCCTAGGAGAGTCAGCGGTAATGTGCCCCAGTGTGACGCATCCTGTCTGAGACGCTCCAAAGGAGGCACAAGATTCCGCGTGTAGAAGTCGTCTGGGTTTGCGGTTATATAAATACCCAAATATTTGAATGTGTCATCCACAACCTGCAGTGGGCAATCTCTGGGGAGCCGAGGGGGTGGGCCACATAATATAAATAAGACAGATTTGGACCAATTTATAGTGTATCCCGAAGCCCGACCAAAAAAGGTCACATATGTTGAGGAGTACCTCAATAGAACGACTGGGGGAGGCCATGTATAGTAGCACATCATCCGCGTATAGGGAGATGCGGTCCTCCCAGTCTTCCAACCATCTGAGTCCCTGAATCATCGGTTCCCATCTGATCCACGCCGCCAGCGGCTCCAACACGAGAGCAAATAGCAGTGGCGACAGCGGGCAGCCTTGGCGCGTGCCGCGTGAGAGTGGGAAATCTTTGGAGATATGACCATTGGCCGTCACGTGTGCCACTGGATTGGTGTACAGTAAACGTACCCACGTGCAGAATTTAGGACCGAAGCCCAAGTGATTAAGCACAGCAAAAAGGAAGGGCCACTCCACCATATCGAATGCCATCCGAGCATCCAGGGAGAGGATAACTGCTGGCTCTTTCAAATATGACACGCGGGCCATCATGCCATTTAAGCGTTGTAAGTTTAATGCCGTACTTCTGCCCGGCATGAAGCCGGACTGGTCTGGGTGTATCAGGGTCCCCAAGTGCGGTGTCAATCGTAATGCAAGGAGTTTCTCCAGGATTTTTGCCTCAGCATTAATTAAAGATATGGGGCGATACGAGGTACAGTCTTCGGGGGGCTTTCCAGGTTTTGGGATCGCTACTATAGTGATCAGTCGTTGATCTAATGGGAGTTCACCAACCTTTAGACTATCGCAATACATATGTAATAGGTGTGGAGCAATTGTTCCAGCTACCTTTTTATATACTTCAACTGGTAAACCATTAGGTCCCACCGCCTTCCCCGATTGCAATGAACCGATCGCCACTTGCAGCTCCTCAATCGTAAGATCGGCTTCGAGCGCAGAGGCCTCCTCTGATGTGAGTTTGGGCATAGCAATATCTTTAATATAAGACTGCGCCTCCTCCATGGTCATAGTGGATGGCGATGTGTACACCTGCTGGAAATGTCACGCTAACGTGTGCACTATTGTGTGCGGGTCTGTTACCAACCGACCATCAAATGTACGGAGTCTAGCTATACATTTCTTCCCCAGTTCCCGTTTATCGAGCCATGCCAGAAGTTTCCCAGCTTTATCGCCGGTTTCGTAAATCTTATGCTGCGTGGCTGACATGCGTGACCTAACCACTTCTCTGAGATATTCCCTGTGTTCTTGTTGCTTGAGGCGCAGGCGCTGGGTCGAAGCAGGGGTGGGGTCGCGGGTGCATTGGGCTTCTGCCTCACGTAGCTCTAGTTCCAAGTCATTTAGCTCCCGTTGTTTGTCGCGCTTGTGACCTGTAATAGCGGCAATGGCCTGTCCTCTGAGCACGGTTTTGTAGGCTTCCCACAGAATGGTCGGAGAGTTGACCGAGGAAGCGTTTTCTTGAAAGTAATGTTGTGTGGTAGTGGTGAAAGCTTTCTTGATCTTAGGGACATGTAAATATCCAGGGTATATAGGGTAAATACGCTGCCGTGTCTTGTGGTGACTAGTGTATGTTAAGAGCACTGGAGGGTGGTCAGATATTCCTCTTGGTCGAATTTCAACAGTTGCTACATTACTCAAACACTCAGCTGATGCAAAGAAATAATCTATCCTGGAGAGGCTATTGTGGACCCCGGAATGGAAAGTGAATTGTCGTGTATCGGGGTTACGTTACCTCCATGTGTCAATGATTCCCAGTGCATCTACAAAGCTCCCGATATGAGAAACGCCACCTGTTCGTAGCTTGGAGGGGTATCGGTCCAGGGCCCCATCAATGGTATCATTAAAGTCACCCCCAATCAGTAGTGCCCCCGCAAGGGGATTGAGCAAAAAGTCACCAAGTGCTGGGAGCGTTACCGTGTGGAGGGCTGGAGGGATATAAACCGATACTATATTAAGAGGTCTCCCATCCCATTGTCCAGCTATTGCTGCAAATCGACCGTATTTGTCTGTTCTTGTTTGATGTACTATTAGTTGCGATTGTTTTCGAACTAGAATTCCCACCTCTCTGGAACCGGAGGTGAACTCTGAGTGGGCAACCATTTTAAACCCCCAGCGATCTAGCGCTTTGCAAGTGGTACCAGTTAAATGCGTCTCCTTCAGTAGAGCCACCGTCGGCGCGCACCGTTTTAAACATTGCAAAACCAAGCCTCGTTTTATTTTGTCCCCCAGGCCGTGTACGTTCCATATGTAAATGTAAATGTTGTAGACTTGTAAAGCGCACAGCTGCCCCAGCAACAGGGCGTCCCGGCGCTGTAGACCGCTGGGGAACCCGTCCTGGCTATCCCTGTGAGATGGTCCCTTTCTGGGTATCTCCAAGGTGAAACCAGGCATCCCCGGCGTCTGTGGGGGGCCATTGTAGAGATGAGGCAAGCTTAATGCCCAGAGTTGCCAAGTGTGTTCCTGGTTAGAGTAGGTACCGAGGCGAGAATTATCGAGTCCGTTTTGACCCTGGTCCACGACCCTGCCGCGTCGGGAATTGAACCCTGGTCCCTGGCCGATTCTCTGCTTATGGGTCTGCTGCCTCTAACCAGTGAGCCACACCTCTCCACATATAACTAGCGTTAAGGACCTGTGACATAGGATGCGTCTGTGGCTCCGAGGTGGATGGGCTATGTGTTGTCATTGCTGACATGATAGTTAAGCATTGTCTTGGTGTCGCATCCGTAATGCACTTTTTGGCTAAAGCATATGAATATCTCACACGTAAGTGCCTGACTAAGAACAACAAACAAAAAAGAACATAACCATGAAAATGTTCCCAGTCCCTCCTCCCCACTCCCTGCCTCCCTGCTCGAAGGAATTGAAACTACCCGCCACCCCAACTGTGCAGAGCGCTTGTTACCCTTCCCTGTTACCATAACTTGGGGGGAGAGTGAGCCTCCGCTGTCCGTTAGAACCCCCCTAAAACGTCTTCATCTTGTGCGGCACCTCATGTCAATCCATTATACCATGCGGATCAGAGTGTTGAAGAGGATCCGGTTTCCCAGTGACCTTGGGTAGAGTCTGTAAGCGGTCGATATATTCCCTCCGCAGTGAACATCAAGCACCTTGGTGCACAACAAAGTTCCGGTCAGCAGTCCACAGGGTGTTGCCCTCAACAAAGAGCCAGGAGGGTCCCGTTAAGTGTCAGTCCTGAAATCACAGCGCTGCTGTTGACCTGCACTACCAAACCCTAACCCTCAGGGTCTCCTATTCTTGTTCTTCATTCCTCGTTTGTTCTCCGCAGTGCGTGCCGTTTGACCCTGATCTTCCGGTTCGTGGGGCCTTGCGCCATTCCTCCAGCCATTCCTGCACGTCATCCGGTGACAGAAAAAAACATGTTTTTCCATCTGTTTTCACCCGCAACCTTGCCGGGTACATCATTGAGTATTTGATTCCACGGTCCCGTAAGGTATTCTTTACGTCGAGGAATCCGCGACGTTGTCGTGACACTGTCGCCGTATAATCCGGAAAAATGGTGATTGTAGCATTATCGATCCGTATCGGGGGTGCAGCTCGTGCGGCCTGTAATATGACGTCCCTGTCCCTAAAATTAAATATACGGGCTAGGATGGGTCGCGGTGGTGCTCCCGGTTTCGGCCGAAAAGTAGTTGGACAGGCCACGTGGTTGAAGGTGAGTGGTGACGAGCTCTTCGACAAAGAGGTCAAAGGATGGGCCACCCGTTTGTTCTGGTACGCCAATAAGGCGTATGTTGTTTCTCCGTGAACGCCCTTCTTGGTCCTCCAGCTTCGCCGCCATCTGTTTATTGTCTGCCATGAGGTGGCTCACTTGTTTCTTAAGAGCAGCTGTGTCGGTCACCAGAGTCGCCGTAGTTCCTTCTACCTCCGTTATTCTGGTAGACAATTTGTGAAGGTCGGCTCGGATCAGGGACACCTCCATCGACATCGCCCCAATGCGTGTGTCCACCTTAGTGAGCGCAGCCATAACGTCTTGCAGAGGTATTTCTTGCGACACTGCCGTTTGCGCACTGGGGGCCACCTGCGCCTCCTTATCTTCAGGGTCCCTCTGTGGTTTGGTATAGGCGTACTTGTCCAGCTTCGCCTGGTTCATGCCCTTTGGGCCCCTGGTGCTCATCCTGACTGTTCAAGAGGGTGCGGCTCCTTCTTGGGGTCAGGGGCGGTAGTCGCTGCCGCCAGCCAGAGGAGGAGTTAGATCCTCGCGGCTTGTCGACTTTCCCACCCCTTCACCTCTCCGCTGGGGACCACCCTGCCACACCTGGAGTGTCGAAAACCTTGTGTCCGTTATCCTCTATTCCAGGATTCAACTTAACGCAATGCAGGGAGCAACAGGCACCGCCAGGAAAGAGCTCACCGCCTTCATTTACTGGAGTGTTATTATACCGGCGCTATCTCCCCTCCGTCCTTCACCAAGTGAGCCCCTGTGCTGATTTCGTACTCCAGCGCTATCTGTCCCACTGCTGCCCCCTGCCCTCAATGCCTCCTTTACCACTGTTCTGGGCGGCAGGAGGGGGACCCCTCTGGCGCAGCCTCTGCACCCCCTGCGGAGGACAGTCAAACCAGAGCGCCGCGCTGTGCTTGAGAACTATTATTGCCCAGTTCGAGCAGGGCCGATGCTGCAATATGCACTCAGCTCCTCCTCGTCGTGTAAATCACCCTACGGAGTGGGGGTGGAGTCCTCAAATTCGCGCCCCCGGCCACCCGCAGCGACGTTCGGGATCGGGTCCCAGCCACAGGCAGTATGCGCGTCTCCGCGAGCTGCGTGCAACCAACTCCCGCTGCAGCGAGAAGCTCGCTGCGCCGTCCTCACCAGTGTGCTCAGCTGCCGCGTCACTGTGGCGCCCGGCTTACCCCACCAGCGTAGGCCGCCACTGAATTGTCCGCCATATCAGCTGCGTGCTGCCAGGTATGAGCCCAAAACGCAGATCGTTCTGTGCCCCGAGTCCGCTACTGCTGCGTCCTGCACTCTGAAGTGCTTGCACCACCGGATGAATGGACGGATAGACGGGGTCGGTTCCGGGACCCTCGGAGCCTCTCTAGGCTGTGGCCATTTTCGAAGGCAGCTAGCCACGCTCCCCAGCGGTAGCATTTTTCGAAGCCCTTACTTAAAGACTCGCCAGACCAGCTCAAGCGCTGGCTCAGACGAGACCTAAAAAGCAGTGTTGTGCGTGCGGTAAGGGGAGTAGCACGGGTAAATTAAGAGGCGGCAAAGGTTCAAAGAACAAAACAAAAAAAAACAATGTTATGGGGGGTGAGCAACAATGTGCTCAGGACGAAGTGCCGACAAAGGCTCCATACACCGGCCCTAGTGCACAAGTGCATGCTGAAACTGCTGCTCGCGCCTGCTGCAGTTCACCTCCTAACCTTCGGGATGATCAAAAACCTGCATTTACTGATATGTGCCAGTGAAATCCAAAAGCATTTGTTATTTCAGACTGTAAAAACATTGTCGAGCCTAAACGTTCTGAGCCTGTTGCCTTAGGGCGCATAGTCGCATTGAGTGCTATATTACCGCTTTTTAGAAATGTTGTGTGTGTCAGCTGTGTGCCAAATCAAAACAAGCATTGGCAAAGCTTGAGCGAGGTGTGCCTAGAATGGGTGACCATGTGAGGAGGACAAAAAAGGCAGGAACAAAAGAGGAGGGAGCAGCAGTTGGATGTGGCATAACAGCCAGAGGGTGCGACCTTAAAGCTGGGGAACCAGGTCCGAGTCTTGGCCTTGGCTCAAGCATCTTGTGATTGTGCACATATTATTCAATCTCCCCATGCCTCAAAAATGAATGTGTCCATCTGTAAAGTAACTGGTGATCATGGAAAGCGCTCTGATCCCTTCGGGTCGAGTACACGCTAAATAACATTGCAAAGAAATCCAATTTTAAAAAACAGTGTTGTGCGACAGGTGAGGAGGTGACTGGGTGAGGGGGCGGCACAGGGATATTAAGTGGCCGCAAAGGTGCAAAAAACAAGAACAAGCATTTGCAATGCAATACGTCTCACATTTGCAAGAGTTTAAGCTATTGGTATTGTAAATGACGATGCCTTTTACTTATCTGTTTTGATAATTAACACATAAATAAAAGACATTGTCATTTACAATGCCAATAGCTCAAACTCTTGTAAATGCCAGACCTATTTCAATTCAAAGAAGCGGCCGCCATTGTCCCGGGCTGCTTGGAAAGTGAAAGCATGCATGGGCATGTGGTGGTAGAAGCTTAATAAATTCCTCCAGTAGGTAACATAAAACACTCACGGAAAAAACATCATAGTAATATGAACATGTCAGTTAAATCTTACCGTTTTAAATTAACAAAACCACTGAAACTCACCAGTTATAGTTACAGTAAGTAACTCTAACTCGATCCCAAAAGTAACTATAACTGGTGCCTCTGCTATGCACAGTATTGACATGAATGATGTCATTTCAGATGTTATCAGCGATGGTATAAATGCTCTCATTAGACATGTCATCAGTGATGTAATATATGAGTATATAAGAGGTGTGGCGCCGCGGCCAGGGCGACTGACTCCAGAATCTGGGGATCACGGTACGATCCCCGGCGCCGGCGGCAGATTAGCCCAGCACCATGTGACTCTGGGCAATAGCTTGCTTAATCTTCCCGATGGCCCCCAGCGCCTGGAGACCCTTACGAGTGATTGTTCGCGCTTTACAGATGTGGATTATTATTATTATAACTAGAGGACACCCTTTGTTTTTTCATTGGTGTAGCGAAAAAAAAATCACCTTTTCACCCGGGGATGGGGACCCCCCCACACCAGCCCTACTGGGGCAAGGTATCCCTACCATGTACCCTATATGTTTGTTTTTTTACTTCGGGGACTGAGTCTTTGTTGATGTGGTGGCAGCCAATCAGATTTTAACTTTTGATCTGTCAGGTCCATTGATCCTCTGCAGCCTGATAGATGAATACATTTCAAACCTTAATTTCCCCAAAACTTCTGAATGAATCTACACCAAATCACAAAAGGCACATTTTCTGGATCAAGATAGAGATTTCAGCTAAATTTGGCATAATTTCACTCAGCAGTTTTTAAGGAAATCGCTGTTCAATTTTCCTATGGAAAATTGCATGGATAAAACGTGTTTTGGGATCAACTTTTTCTTGGCCTCCGCTTAACGGATCACCCTTAAACTTTCCAGGAAGGAGCTGACGTGAATGATACTTTAAAAAAAAAGTTTCATGAAGATTCATCCAATGGCGCCACAGTTATAAGCAAACCAAAAAATACATTTCCTATGGCAACGTGGTCCTGACTATTGCTATTGCTACCCAGTGGCGACCGTCACTTTGTAATGTAATATGTGTGTGTTCTTATATACATGTGCATAACATTAACTATTGGTAATATACAAACCAGCTCTCTATATTAAATGTACTATGTTTTGCAACAGGTGGTGGGCCTGCCTCAGAGAGAATATTGGACCATTCTGAAAGCACAGTTCAACTACTGTGCTTCTCCCTGCTCTATCCTTCTTCCCTTTTCCTCAGGGTCTTGTTCCTTTACTAAGTACTTGCATTCAGCCCCTATGGTAGCCATGTTGTTGCACTGGCATCCATCCTATTGATTCCTGACAAGGCCATGTCTGTGATGGGGATATGCTGCTCCTTGACAAAAAATGACATCTACTGAACTTATTTGATTACTTCATTTGGGACTCCAAAAGTGGCAGAGCAAATCTTTCTATTCAATGCTTTATTTTAAATCATAATTTTACAGTCATCAAAATCAATCCAAAAGTCATCATAACATAAGATGTTAGAGCTATCTCTCTCTTCTAGGATATTTTAATCCTAGATAAATGAATTTGTGGTTTGCTTGGTTACGTTTAAAAAACAAATTATAGTATCTTTTTATTGTGAGAATAATACAATAAAAATTCACTTGGTTGCGTTTTTAATTTAATGCTGTATATGATTGATTGTGATGATTGTAAAATAATGACTAAAAATGAACCATTATATATAAAGATTTGCTTTATATATAATGGGTGGTGTAATGCCCTTCCTCCAATGGCCCTTACTCTATCGGGCCAGGGGAGGATGCTTTCTGTCAAATGGAGCCAATGGGGGCTCTGTTAATACAAAGCTTAGGGTCCGGCCTTCTCTAAATGAGGGTGTGACAGACTGGGTACTACATTGCCTTTGTGACCGAATACTGTCTCCCAAAGTCTAAACCAGCCCTTACTATTGGACCAAAGGATAAGAAGTTGCTCATGCTATGGAAACAGCACACTTAATATTGGATCAAAGAATCAATGATCACCCATGCTATTGAGAAAGCAGACTTAATATTGCGGGCCACTGGGAACTTGGGGGCATATTATCAAGCATGGCGTTAAAATTATCGCCGCTTTAGCGGCAGAAAACTGCCGCTATAGCGGCGATAATGGGCTTGATAATATTCCCTTGAGAATTTCAATAGTAGCCCATGTTGATACCAGAGCCTTGGCTTCTATGGGAATTCTCTGTGGCATATTATCAAGCCCATTGTCGCCGCTTTAGCGGCAGTTTTATGCCACTAAGGCGGCGATAATTTTACCGCCATTTCTTGATAATATGCCCCCTGAGTCGCCAATGGAGGAAGCTGATGACAGCAGCGGTGGTATACTGGGTCAAAAGGAGAACCCAAAGGCAGGAAGTAAGAGGGAGAATAAGCACACCAACCAATACGTAATCCAAGAGGCAAGTCAGGGTTCAATCAATCAATCTGCAAAAACAAACAAATCGTAATCCAAAGAGCAGGCAAGAATGCAGGATATTAGGTCAGGGAACAGAGAGAACCAAGAAGGGAACAAACAGCAAAGGTGAGGAATGCAAGAATAGTGAACAACTGATTGCAAGTAAATGAGCCAGGCACCTCCTCCAGGGAAATGCCTGCTTGTTATAAAGCTCTGCTATCATTGATAAACTGGAAGTCCCTCCTTGACTTCCATCAGTGACGCTTCTGAAGCCACAGCTCTCACAGACCGGTCCTCCACAGCCTTCCTGACTTTCGTGACGATATTCTATGGTTATCTGTCCCAGAAGCAAATCCCCAAGTCCGCATAACTCCCTTATTCATGACAGAATCCAGAGTTGCTTTTAAAAGCAACAGAAGAACTTGACCAGCAAGGAGAATATCTAGGAAATGGCCTGAAGTGAAGAAGCATTAATGAGAAGGATTCAGAATTTAGCAGTAGCAATGAGATGTCCTGGTGAGCTAAGTGCTTACAGCTGACATTGTGATATATTTTGCCTTATGTATCTTTCAAGATCCCCCTATATCAGGCATTTGCTCCTTTGCTTAACTAATTGAAGTCAATATCCATTTTCATTATTGTACAACAATGTGCATTGCATGCAATACATTTATTGGGTGTTTTAATACCATGTTTATATAAGCGATAAAGTACCCCCTGCCATATATTATAAGGATATTGCACGTCACAGAGGAGTTCCTTTATAAGGTTATGAAACTCCAAGGTGACTTACAATACCCTTAGCATGTACGGCAGGAGGTACTTTACCCTATATAATATATGGTCATGCCATCACCCTTCCCACAAACTACTTAAACTCTACGGCAAAATTAAATATATTATAAACCTGTTAGATATTTGTTGCAAAAACATATTAGAATCAGTTCAATACAAGTTAGTTTAAAAAAAAAAGCTGCAGTAGTGCAGAATGTTTAGAAAGATGCCGAAGGATTCAATATGATTAAATAAGGAGAGGAAAATATAAACATGTTCTTTCTGCTTATCAGTGTAAGCTAGAAAAACAGAGCCAAACCAACAAAAGCAATATTTGATAGTCGTTTCTCTAAACAGCTGCTGGTGACCTGACCTGCCTTTCACCTTGGATGCTGACTCTGACAGCAGGCATTGTGATGTCAGAACTCAACTGTAATAAGTTATTACGTTTGAGCTCTTAAGTCTTGTGTTTATAATCAGCGACTAGGTGCATCACAGGTCACTGATTATAAAGAAATTAGAGACAGGCATTTATACAAGGATTGCAGAATCCCATGCATTGTATATTCATTTGAACAGATGGCGTTTCAGAAACTGCAGAATAGCTTTAGAATATATCTAGGTATTCACAGCTGTGAAAGGCATTTCTGCCATTACTTCCTTCACCCTACATAATAAGATTTTTTTTCTCAAAAGAAACACTCTCAATTATCTTAAATAGCTCTTCACCGCCCCCTCTGAGAGGGAGATTGGTCTTTAAATGACATTCCAGCCAGCAGAGAAGGGAGAGGTGGGCCATCCAGGGCCATCTAAGGCTGTTTGTCTCATAACATATTCTCTGACAGAGACATAACATAGCATTGCTTTGCCGAAAGCCCTGAAAACTGGAGAACATAAATGAAATACAGGTACCATGCCGGGTGGTGATTCTTTTGAAATACCATCCTTCATTTTGGGAATATTTTTGTTGCTTTAAGATTAGGCATGTTGGGTTCTAAAATTCCGCTGTTTATAATATGTTGCCACTTTTCATAACAGTTAGATTTGTTGCCTATGTTTTTGCTGATATTTTACTGATTTCAGAAAATATTTCTTTCATTTGCTGTGCACTAAAGTTGGCTTAAAATAAAGTCTTTAAAAATAACAGTTTACGTTTCTTGTGTGTGTATGCTTGTGGCGAATATATGCCACAATGCACAACAGCAATACATAAATGACCCTGAGGGTGTCTGTCATTGTTACAGACCTGATACAGGTCATCTCCAGGTAACTTGTCTGATCCTTCAGCCCAGAATGAGTAAGTCTATCTATACCTGGGCTTGCGAAAGAGCCACAATGATCTACTAAGGGTCTTTAAATAATATTTGTAAAAATATTACAACATCTGCGGAGAGTTGCACATCAGAAGGCCTGCTCAGGCCTTGATTCCTTTGAAGTCAATACATCTTGTACCAATAAATTGTGTAATGGTAACATCTGTTGGACTACTGTGGCAGCCACCTCTATACAGAAAGTACTATTACTTCGGAGTGGTGGTAGGAATTACATTAACAGAGCAAACATTAGTTGTTACATAGCATTATAGCCTGCTGCATCGAGTTATGTATTCCATTACAGACTCATGGGAGGGTCATTGGACTGACCTTGCGTCTAGGCCCAATTTCAAGGGTGTGGGATTTTAATTTCAGGTATAGCTAGCCGCAGAAAGTTAGAATGCTATTAGAGCATTCCTGCTATGGGGCAGAGTGTCCTAAAAGAAATCAAGTCTCCAGGAAGAGACTGGAGGGTTAAAACCCGTCAGCTCTTAGCAGCTCCTGTCCTGCATCTCTGGGGCGTAATACGGAAAGTAGCCCGGGCGCGCGATGGGCATGTGAGCCCACTTTGCGCGCCCCTGGGGCCCTTTGGTATTACAGAAGGGGCCGCAGACACTTGTGAGGCCCTCTCTGTAATACACATATAGCGCCAGCGTGATCATCAGAGGGTGTTCCCTCATTTGCATGGGGGCGTGGCCCCATGCAAATGAGGGAAACCCTTTGCCTCTGTACTGGCGCTGTATTATAGAGATGGGCACAAAGGGAAAGAAGCTGTCAGAATGCTACTGACAGTGTGTCACCTAAAAAGTCACTCACTGCACCCACCTGCAAGGGGAGCTCTCTCCCGTCTTAAAAGTGCAGGCGGGTTGCTGCCTGCCCAGTGAATCACGGAGCGGCTGCTTTAAAGCCGGTCTGTTTTTTACTTGAATACGCTGCGTCCAAGGCAGTATGACTTTGTGGCTGCCCTAGGGACAGCACATTCAATATAATAGTGCAGGCTTTCCCTGTGTGCACCCTGCCTACCTGTTTTAAGGTGCGCCGAGGAGCAAACAGGGAAAGTGCATCCTATGTGTAATGAGGCCCCTGGTACATCTGGGGCAGTCACTGGCATAAAAGGACATGAGTCACCACAGAAGCAGGATGGAGCACGTCTCTCCTGGCCCCTCCTTCTCCGAAATTGCTTCATTCCTGAAGTCTGGTGAGACAGGAAGGCAGAGGGGCAGAGGGACAGACTGGAGCTGCAGTGGTGCCCCATTCTTCGCCCTGTGTCTCCGGGTCTCACTGCATAACTGACTGCGGGGGACACAGAGGGAACAGGGGGAGGGCTCCGCTCTGTTGCCACACCCACAGCCTTTGCCTTGCTCACTCCCCTGCACTACTCCACCATATCTGAGGAGATGCAAAGGAAAACCAGTTACATATGCAGTGGGTTAGGGCATTGAAATGTTGATGGCAGCAGGCCTATTGTACCGCTTGCATTCCTCTGCCACCCCATTGACTCAGTGGAGCCCTCAAGATCTTAATAGCCCAACATGGGCCAAACCACATTCAAAAGAAAAAAATATTCAAAGTCACCATGGTTTTGGAAGAACAAGCAGAAGATGCGGCAGATAATGTGGACCTTTCACTGAAACATTTGAAGAATTAAGCTGCTGTTTGTAATCCGTGATAAGGTATTTGCTGGTCGGCTGGTGTGGCCTCCATCTTTTCAGCAGGTGACATTTCAAAGAGTAATTTTAAAAAATTAAGGTGTGTGGTCCAGAGAGAGGTCCCATGCTTCAAAAGTGCCAGGTGAAAGGTATCAGAAACTAAACTCATCAATCAACTGGTATTAGACTTTGTGAATTAATCTTCTACAGTTTGAAGTGAAATATGGACAAATACGGACACGTTGACCGCAGAATGTCTTATAAGTTTTATCCGTGAGATAGAAGGTCCAGTTGAGCAAAATATCACCAGGAAAAATGTATTTTGATGAAACCAGTGAACTGTTGCAGAAGATCACACCGTGAAACGAAACGAGAAGGAGGCAATTGTATACTAATCACCAACACAACAGAGGGAAGAGCAGAGAAATCACAGCCATATTACTATGGCCATGCTCTCCCGGTAGGTGGTTCCCCATTGGAGCCCAAGAGTTGGCATCCATATGGTAAAGCCCAGACATTCCAAGCACGCAGATGAAAGGAACCCCCAAAGCGAAGTTCAGCCAGATAGCAGCTCAACCATCCAGAAAGAAACATTCGGTATGTGCCAAAACTATAGAACAAATACATTTAGCAAACAAAGGCTATTATTAAAGCACAGCACTGCGTAACCAGAAGCAAGGGAAACCCAAAATAGCAATCTAGTTAATTATTAAAATATTTGTGACTCACCACAAGAATTAAAACACCTGCAGTGATATAATCTCGAAATACATCAAAGTCACATACTCTCCATTAACACACCTGCCAGACCTCATCAAAGCCCAGACTGCAACTCCATTGCGCACCACTGGAGGTGCACCTGATACAAGGAGAGCTGTGATAATGCCATCCCGCAAGAGAATGTGCACTGGCGACCAGAGCTGGCACACATTGTCACCGACAACATTTGGAGAAGGCAGTGGCGTAACGCAAAATGATGGGGCCCCCCTGCAGAATGTGGTGAGGAACCCCCGGCGGGGTTTCCCAGACCACACAGGTATTCATTGGTCTTGGCCTCAATGCGGACCCTGAGCAGAGTGGCTTTCCCGAGCATTTAACTATTTCTTATTCCATGCCCTTGCACACATTTGGGGCCCGATTCACAGAACTAACTTAAGACAAAATCCTAAACTTACTACCATTTCGGTATTCACAGAAGTTAGGAGTCCTAACTTTAGGACTCCTAAATGCCTTCTGTGAATACCGAAAGTCTTAAAATTAGGATTTTTCTCAGTTTATGAGTAGTAAAGTTAGGACTCCTAACTTTAGGACTCATAAACTGAGAAAAATCCTAATTTTAAGACTTTCGGTATTCACAGAAGGCATTTAGGAGTCCTAACTTTAGGACTCCTAACTTCTGCGAATACCTAAATAAGTAAGTGCCTTCTGTGAATACCAAAATGAGTAAGTGCCTTCTGTGAATACCAAAATGGTAGTAAATTTAGGATTTTGTCTTAAGTTAGTTCTGTGAATCGGGTCCTCTGCGAGGCATGCGATGGCATGGCATAGAGGATGAGGAGCCCACTCCAAAACCGGGAACCTGGGACCCCGCCCACACTGCGGGGGCTGCGGGAGCCTCTGTTAGCAGGCAGCATAATAAGATTTTAACAAAGAAGAAAACTGCATGATTACATTCACCGGGTATGTCTAAAGAGATACCACCAAATGTTTTTGTCGAGATCCTATTATGCATGAGAAAATTCACAGATATAAACAAAATATGTGAGAACAAACTCTTTCTAGGCAAAGCGACTATTTGTGTTCCGTTTACTGCTCACCCATTACATTAAAATGATGCCTGCCACCTACTCTGCCACATATCTTAAAAATAAGCCTCAACATCCAATTGCTGAATTGGTATTTTATGGACATTTCCACTTCACTGCTTGGTCAAATTCCTACTCTGACGCATGGCATGATGCTGTGCTTCTGAATGGAATTGATTACTTGCACCATTATGAAGGCATAAATAGAGAGTACTAGATCACATGGGCCCACAGGGGCTCAACACATTAGTAAGGCACCACACTTAAATGTCCCTGCAACCAGTCATCGCAGGTATAGAGATATGGTGACGCCTTCCAGAGAACAAAGAGACCATCACAGAGCTGTCAATCAAATCTGATGCACAATAGAGATAGTAGCTGGGGTCTTCAAACGATGCTTCATGGTCCTCTGCAGAAAAGGATATAAAGAACAAGGTTGTACAGGAGGGCTCACTATATATTTATTTATTTATTTTATTTGAAGAGTTTTATATAGCGCTGGCTAGACCCGGAGGTATCAGAGCGCTTTACAAGAGGACCAGTGAGTTACAAGTTACAAATTACATCACTTACTCAGTTACATCAGTTAATTATCAGGGGGAAAAACTATGTTTCACAGTAAACGTGTGTTACTAGAGCATAGAATGACGACACATGAAAAACAATGTTACATTGTCACATGAGTAAATAGAGCATAGAATAACAAGCCACATGTCATATGGGCATAGAGGGTAAGGGGGGGAAAAGAAAAGGGATAAGGAATGTAGAACGGGTCTGGCAGACCAGCAGGGGGAAAGTACTTCAGGGGGACAAAAGCAGTAAAAAGTGTAAGACAAACAAATCAGGAGACACAATGGAGAGACGAGGAGAACAGTGTCCAATGTCCGGCTGGGTAGGTGATGGCAGAGGGGGTGAACCAAAGCCGATCTCCTCTATAGCTGTCTAGGCAGCTCCACCGGGCATCGGCCATATTGCTCAATCTCCGCGGTCAGGATAATAATAACGGTTCCTCTGAAGATTCCGAGATTAGACGCCGGGGTTAGTGAGATGAGAACCGCAGTCTAATTCTGACCCCAGGTGTATATAAGAGTCAAAGAAGGGGGTAGCTTCCAGGGAAATTAAAGCCAAAAAGGAAATCCCTAGCCTGTGCTGCTCATCTGACGGCTATCTTGAAAACATCCCGTATGAGATACAATGCTGGAGAAGCTGGAACCTGGCTGTACAGTATGTGCAGATTGATTCCCGGCTTGGTGCCATAAGGAAGGGTAGACATGAAGCTCAGCGTCGCAGCAGCCACAGTCGGCTAAATTACTGATTGATTTGCCGATAGCTACAACAGGGGCGCCCTCTTAGGGCCAGGCCCCGCTCTATGTGTGGGGTGCTCCCTGCAGTTACACAAATAATTTTACTCCAACTGACCATCCAGTGGTCGGTATCGGTGCACGTAGATGGAATGATGTGAAGGATCTGGTGAGGGGGAATTTTAACTTCACCAATAGGTGAGCAAGGAAGCACTTCCTTTTGGTTTAGGTACCCTCACACACCCTAGTGGTGTCATGCTTCATCATCGAATCACCCCGACGCCTAAAAGTCGGGGTGGGCTCAACCACAATGTTGGGAGCTCTTTGAAGATATTATAGACCAGGGGGGCTGAAAGATAAAAAACCTCAGGCAGATCCCCAGTTTCCCTTTATTTTTGGGTCTGTCTGGGTTAATAAAATTACTAAAAATGGGGTCTTCATAGGAGTATTATGGTCCAAGGACCCTAGTGCCAACATGTTTCAGTCCGTGTACGGCCTTAAAGGTCCAGGACTTTCTTCAGGGCAAAAGAGGCCTCTAGGCAATGGATTTTTTTTTCAATAGCCTCTTGTATACATGTGCTCCCTGCAGTGCCTAGTGAGGTCGACTTGCATGCAGAGCCTCTATGACTGTGTGGGCTACTTCTTATACCTGGTGCTGTACTACTCCTCCTGGGTGGCCGCCATCTTGAGGTCAGGCGCCTAGGTATTCATGTTGATGCCCGAGGGGCTCCCAGGTGTCTGACTTGCCCAGCATGTGATCCAGTCCCAGCCACCATTCACCCTTTGGACAGTTGCTCCTTCCTTGCCCGCTCCACCTGTGCTCGCAGTGCCTCAGGCTCGACCGCCCCTCATCGGGAGACCATCTTAGGGTCAGGCGCCCGCTTCAATGTGCTCACCGGGATCTGCCCCAGTTTCCAAGGGGGAGACAGGGGTGGGGGCGCAGGACCCCCACCTATTCCTCCGATACTCCTGATATCAATGGGGCCTGATCCTCGCTCGGGGTGGCAGCGCTTGGGATGCAGTGATAGCACGCCATGTCTCAGCGGCGCGGGCGGAGCTCTCACCTTTGCTCCAGGTGGCCATTCACTTTCGGCACCCCATCAGTCGTGCTGTCTGTCACTGCAGTGAGTGGCCCTCAGATCGAGATGCGGGCTGAGGGTTGGAGGCGTTGTTTGCTGAGTAAAACGGAGGTCGGCGGCCTCACGGTGCACTTCTTTCGGCACCGGGCGCGTACTCTTAGCTCCCTAGGCACCATCTTAGCGTATTCATTGGCGGGGACGTCACGGCTCCTTTCTCAGTGATGCTAGATCGGAGAAGAGCGATATTGATCTTCAGGTGATCAGCCTGCATTCCGATTGCAGAATCGTTGTTCTGGGTGGGAAAATAGTGTGGTGGGATGCCGCTCAGGAAGCTGGAAGGAGGGTTCAACAGGGAGCATCAGCTCCGAGCAGCCATGATGGGCTGGCTGATGGGCTGGCTCCTCCTCCCCTGGAAAGATGATTTCCAATCTTATGACCCTGGGCACCCCTTCAGCCTGGACCAGTACTACTGCTAGGCAAGGGGGTATCAGGCAGCAACACCTGTAGCAAAAAGTTTAGAAAGTGACAAAGATCAAAGGGCAATACTGGCTGGCGAGGCTGGGTTCTTTCGGAATCACCTATTTTTCCATTACTGGATAGGCAACTGTGTCCAACTACTGTGATTTAGGTGAATGCAGTTATCAGTGGGACCCCCTCAGGGAGTACAGCCGGCAGATCAACAGTCATGTTCCACCAAGACTCTTCAAAGAGATTCATAGAGAACAGTCGAGATTAGCGCCTGGATACCCTCATTGGTAACAAGAAGCACCCTACAAATCTACTGATTGATTGATTTGAGTAAGTGGCCCTTCACCAGATCTTCTCTCTTCCTTTTCCATGTGATTAGTGTCGGAGAGGATGGGGCTCTGTGCACTAAGAAGACTAGACACAGGAACAATTGCAATAGCAGGCAAAGTGAGGTTTCACATGTTGACAGCCTGTATGTTCAGACCAGAGGAGGGAAAAGAATAGGATATTGGTAGCAGAGGGCATAGCTTAGTCTGTAAGATTCAGGGGGAGCGGGTCTCAAATTTTCCAACTAAAAAATAGTGGCCTGCAGGGTGGAGGGGTGAGGTGGCCAAGGATTGGGATGGACTGTTTCCATGAGGAACAGGGTCAGGACTGATTTGCATTAGGTGGACCTCTGTCTAAGGTGACCCAGGGGCCGAAAATGGTGGGTTGCAATGCTACCCCAAGTGAATGCCCTTAATTAGACTATATGCACACATTCATCCAATTACCTTTTGGGTGTTTGATTGCCTGTACTTCCCCTGGAAATATAAGAATAGCACAGCATTCCAAGCCTACTACTGACAATGTTTCTGAAATCCAAAAGGCACTAACTTTGCACCCATTTAAAGAGTATTTCAAGGGTGCAGATTTACTACTTTTTGGTAAAATGGTCACTATATATGTTCAAGATCCCGATCCAAAAAATGAACATGATAAAACCTTTTAGTGAAATGTGAATGACATGAAAAATCAACACAGACATAGCAGACCCGATTAAGGGTCCCCAAACCCAACTATCAAACCAAGAAATATTTAAGGGCTGTCACACCTCAAACATCTCTGTCTGGCCCACCTTGGCCTGGTAGTTTTCCCTGTGAATGCATGACTGGTCACATACAACACAAAGGCCTGGAGTACGTGCCCTGGGATCACTTATTTCAAATGTATTTTCACTGCACGCGCTCTTCGTCACTGCTGCAAGAATCCTTGATAGTAGAGTTGGCAAACCGGTCCATGAGCTCAGGGCTCCATTTTTTGTCCTCCCTCTTTACAAATAATTCAATCAAGGGACTTCTCCTTCAAAGTGGCATCAGGTATAAATAATGGAGTTTCAGACCCAACTCTTCAGTACACTCCTGGACCTGTGGATACTACAGAAGGACGAGTGCTGTGCTGCTCTGCTGTAAGAAGGACTGCTACCCTGCTGCCCCGTTACTCTGCTGCCTTGTTACCCTGCTTACTGAGAAAAAAGACTGGACCATCACCCTTCATCCGAGGCTGAAGTGACTCGAAGGGTCAGTGACTGACCTTCTGTTCTAAACTACAGATATATAACAGGCTCCAGAGGACTCCCCGCATCTGCCCAGCTAACCTGCTACTTGGAACTGCAACTGGACCTGTCTGAGCCCTGCTGGCCTCTGCTGGAGTGAGTTCCTGACCCCCAAGAGGTGCTCCTCAGGTCCTGGACCCTTAGCGTTGCCTCAATTAACACTTTCTCTTCAAAGAAGGAGACATGTTGAAGTTTTAGTCTCTTCACAACCGTGAACGGGCAAGTTTGCACCAGGATCTTGCTAGCCACGCCGCCCTACAAAACAAAACCAGTGAACCCAACACTTCGTACCACAGTGACCACCCATGAAGCCCAGCAGCGCGAGATCTGAACTTCACGCTGGAGCACCGACAGCCCACGGAGACAGCCAATGCAAAGCTCTAGCAACGACCATCCGCGTCTCTCGACATGATCTTCGTACTAGAGTGACGACCATCCGCGAAGCCCTGCCTGCTCTTCACGCTACAATGACAACAATGCAAAACGTTCTCCTTACTTCTTGCAGCTCCTTCCACCACACAAATGGAACTCTTTGCACTGGACTTTTAAAGGTAACTCTTTAGCTGAACTAACCAGTTGCCTGTTTCCGGCCCATGGTCCATCATAGACGGTTCAAACTTGTGACTTTCACCCAGTGTCACATGACCAGATACCCACGAGTGGCACTTTGTGCTTTTAGGCACCTTACTTCTCTGAATTCTTTTAAATTGCATATCTCCTGATTGGATTTTTGCTACTTTGTCTCACATAATGTATTAAATTTCACTTTTTTAAATATATATAATTAGTGTGGAATTTGTCTTGTGTTGTATTTTCACTTTAATAGTGTTTCAAGTGCTGCATAAACACTTTACACATTGCCTCCAACTTAAGCCTGACTGCTTTTGCGCCAAACTACCAAAGGTTTAAGCACAGGTTTATTTGGGGTTTGCTTGTGGTTCACCGTGACAGAGATTGTGGTTCCTGCTTGAGTAGGGCTTCATCCCCCACCCCAAGCAGTAACCCAAATCCAATTTCCAGCACCTAAATATTTTAATTTTACATGTTTTTGGTGCAATTTACAATGGCACGTAAGAGTACGTAAAACAGTTTTACAGAAGTACTACTTCACACACTCCAAAATGTTTTTGTGAATAAGCGTTGAAATGTCCCACTCCTGCTTAGTACAAATGCAAAGAGGACACACCCTTTTCTATTTTCACTAATGGTGTATCAATATTGTATTTGGCGCCAGTTCACAGGGACACTACAGGAGTACTAATTTACGTACGCCATTGGGATTCAGACACTACATGTTCCTCATTTCCCTCACCACCATAAAAGGCATGACTTTGCCACTCTCTCTTAAGTTTACAACTTGACATGTTAGTGACACCATGTTGCAGATTGTTAGTTGGACACGAGGTAGTCAGTGTCACAGTCCTGCACTCTACCCTGAATCATGTGTGTGACATTCCCATAGTGTGAATAACGCTCCTTCTTGTACACCTGTTTTCTGATCCTCACCCATTTTGTTTACACCACCCCGACGATTTGTTCATTCATGAATCCCTATTTGACCCCCACTTTGCAGTCTGCCATGTCACTTAGTGTTTTGGCTGCTGCCCTGGTAGTGTATCTGCAATCAAGTCTTTGAAGTCGTCATTGCTCCTCTGAGGGTCCAAAATTACAATATTTGATTTTTAAATGTCCTACCATTTTTCCCAAATATCATACTACATGGTTCACGGATGTGGCCCAATGTGCTGGTCGGCCTTCACCAGAATTGTAAAGGGATTTTGTATTGGGCGTCACTTCATCTGCAAGGTGCTCATTTGCTTTTCCATGGAGGCTGGCATTCTTGGTCACCTCTTGCCTTAGATCCATTGTCGCCCCAGGTGTGGTGGTGGTTGTTGTTGTCGTTTGTCACTTGCCAGGCCCTCTGCAGTGCTTTATGAATCATCTGAAGCAAACATACCTGACTCCACACTACATGGCATGTGTGGGAGTCAAGTGAGCAGGGTTATTGGGAGCGGGATTGGTTTGGGCCACTTTTGCCATTGTTCGCATCATGGAGCTGCTATTTTGCCCCTGATGTTGCCTCTGTTTCTGTGTGCAGCATTCTCACATCTCCAGTGCTTGGGAGAGATATTTGATTTGTTTCTGCAGTTGATTTCTTGCCTTCAATACTTATACTGCTGGTTTCAAGCGTGGCGTATACATTGATTTAGGTGTCCTAATGTTCGATGTCATTCTTTGGGTGATGTGTTCTCTTGTTTTTTGCTGCAGGTGTGCTCAGGCTGCACGCCTCATTGCACTTTGTTTTCCTAGGCGGCAGGTGGAGGCTGCTTGTGTGCATGCATTAAGTTGCTTACAATATTATAGGGAAATTCTGTTCTTGCATAATTATTTATTAAATTACCTGTACATTGATTTACTGTAAACCAGGCTTAGAAGGCGTCAGAGCACTTTACAGAGGTGATAAATAATCCAGTTAAATACTGCGGAAATGAGGGGCACATACAACATTTCACATATTTGCACAGAAGGAGGGCACATCTTGAGACAGATAAATAAACATACAGCAGAAAGTGGAAGAGCTTCAGTGAAACCCCAGCGAGCAGGAAAAACCCTACTGACACAGCTTTATGGGGATAAGGCTTTCGGGCTTTAGGTTTTGGGCTAAGGCTTTGTCCTTTAGACGAGTGGCGGCTCTGAAATAGTATGCAATAGTGGTATTTTCGAATGCTACCTGGAAAGCAGAGACATGGAGCACAGGAGGGCAGTGTTCCAAATTGTTAGGAAACACTCTTAAGAGGGAGCATCTCAGAGAGTGGCAACGGCAGAAGAGTCCGGCAAGTTATCACACTTCAAGTCAAATGGCGCTGAGCGCCTGCTTGTAGGAAATTATCACTTAAGCAGGCCATTTTGGAAATCCACCCGATAAAAATAGACATTGTATTTTGATAAGAACACAGAAGAGTAAAACCGACAGCTGCCTGAGACTATATGGGATGCAGCCTGAGGAACTTCAGTGAGGTGGGTAAGAGGTATTTAAGGTCTCCCATGGAGGAAATCTCAGCACAACTACCTAATGTTGTCCTGCCCAATGATGCAGTCTGTTACATATCTGAGAACCCTACATTGGAATTGGCAATTCTTGGCCAAGGATGCAGTCTGTTACATCGCTAAGAATCCTAGATTGGGATTGGTTATTCTTGGCCAAGGATGCAGTCCGTTACATCTCCAAGAACCCTACATTGGCATAGGCCATTCTGAGCCAAGGATGCAGTTCGTTACATCTTTAAGAACCATAGATTGGAATTGGTTAGTCTTGGCCAAGCATGCATTTCGTTACATCTCTAAGAACCCTAGATTGGGATTGGCCATTCTTGGCCAAGGATGCAGTCTGTTACAACTCCACGAACCCTACATTGGGATAGGCCATTCTGAGTCAAGCATGCATTTCGTTACATCTCTAAGAACCCTAGATTTCGATTGGCCATTCTTGGCCAAGGATGCATTCCGTTATATATCATATATCATTGATGAACTGCTCGAGTTGAATGGCCAAGCACATTTCTTTGATCTTCGTAGGAAGGAAATACCCAAACTAGTATGGACGATGCAGAGATCTTTCAAGCCATTAGAGGCTTTTTTAAAGAGGGGCCATTTATGAGGCCATCAGGGTCCTCACACTGGTCTAGTGAGTAGTTCCCCGGACCTGCACAATATAGAGTAATATGTGGTTTATGTCATTATTAAGTATTAATACGGAAAAGTTGATGGAGTAACTGAAAGATTGAAATATGATTCCATGGGCACCCTGTTTCTATTTCTAGATGAGTACGGTGGTGAAGAATTGTATTGTTGTCCTGATGATGACCACCAAATTCTGCATCGAGGTCAAAACATCAGCTACGGATATGTTGATTCTTCAATCAGATTAAGATACTTTGCTAAAACTGTGACTCCTTCTTTGATTTTTAAGTGCTGTTTTAAATTTAATTTGTATTTAAATTGCACTTTCTTCTTAAACCTTGTTTACTTCATTGCAAGCGCCTTTACATCCCCATCTCCTTTAGAAGTCATTATTTTTTTTAATCATTAGTTATAAATACCCTTTATGTCGATTAGAAGCCCCCGGATTTTAAATTACTCACTGTTAAATCGACAATCCCCACATTGCATGAATTGTGCGGATTTTTACGCACACCCTCATTTGGATAAGTTCTATTTTTGAATGAGTCCAGGGGAGATATTGTTGCTAGAGGAACTATAGCAAAGAATGGCCTGATAATATGTCTTCATAGTATGTTTCAGTATTTTACGGCGAGTGTTTTTAAAATACCACTGAAATATTTAATTTATTATTCTAAACAACATACCCCGAATCCAAGTGGATTTGAAGTGGTACTAGAAAATATACATTGTATCGAAATCACGTCCGGTCCTCGTAAAATATGTTTATATTTAATGAATGATGGTAAAATATGTTTATGTTTAAGTGGTGGACTGACTGCCTAACATTGGAGTGACTTACCTTGAAATTATACAGAAACCTTGATGGCAGTGGTTGTATACTTTTTTCCATTTTAACTGTTTTTGGTCATAGCCTAGTGGAACCTGCTGTATAGATAAGGTCTCCAAACCTTGATCACATCAAAGAACAAGAAGTTTAAAGTTCAGAGGAATATTTGTCTCAAAAGTTAAGTTGATTCTTATAGATATATTTTCACCAACTCCCTAGATTTTGAGACAATGCCGCAGCCCAGGAGAGTGAATGCCTGTAAAGTAGCAAGAGATGTAATGAAAGAGAGAGAAACAAAGAGAGATAGAAGGCAAAGAGAGAAACAGAAATACAGATAAAGAAAAAAGAACGGAAGGAAAGTAGTTAAAAGGAAGGAAGATAGTAAACATAGGTGCCTCAATCGGTCATTCGATAAAAAACAGGTTGTAAATTCTACCAACAGCAAATAGGATCTGAAACGTGTGTAATAAATCACTTTTAAAAATGAGAATACAACATTCTTTATAGATTAAAAAATATTCTGAATAACCTAAACTGAGTTACATGGAGTTCAGGCGCGTAGCTAGGGGGGGGCGGTGGGGGCGGACCGCCCCAGGCGGCACTATATTTAGGGCGGCTGCGGCGGCCTTTTAATTTATTTAGGGACACAGTGTCACTAAATAAATTATAAAGTCCGCCACGGCCGCAACGGCGCGTGCGGCCCAGGTATAGTGCAAGCAGCATGCACTAACCTGTAGTGCTGAGTGCGCCACCATGATGACCGTTAATCAACAGGGGTTATCACTACTTTTCTTGCCGCTATGCTTCATAGCGTGGGGCTTGATGATAGGAGAAATGTCGCTTAGCGACATTTCTCCAGTCATGTCAGGTCAGGAACGCCCACTTAGCATCTCATTAGAGATGCAAACCTGGGCGTTAAGAATCTGGGCACTAATGCAAGGTTTCACGCGATAGCGTGACCTTGCTAATTAGGCGATTAAATTAGTGACACTTTTCGCCCGACAACGGACGCAAAAGCGGCGATAATTTTATATCGCCTCGTTGCTGATATGCCCCTTGATTTCACCCAGTGGAGCCACGATCTGCTTTGGAAAGTGCGTCTGACTAGTTATTAAATATTTATTTATTTATTTGACTTAAGATGCACCAACATGTTGGATAGGCCATTTCACAGCGCAAAGAGGAAGGTGAAGGGAGGAAGCAAGTAAATCTTTCTTATACATTTTGGGAAGCGTTTCATGTGTCCATATTATGTTACATTACCCAGAAAAGGAATTTAAATGTGCGATAACAAGTCTGTTGATGAAATCGTTGATAGTTAAGGAGGTTGGGCATATCAGCAGGCGCGTAGCTAGGGGGGGCGGTGGGGGCGGACCGCCCCAGGCGGCACTATATTTAGGGCGGCTGCGGCGGCGGTGGCCTTTCAATTTATTTAGGGACACAGTGTCACTAAATAAATTATAAAGTCCGCCGCAACCGCGCGCGCGGCCGGGCGGCCCAGGTATAGTGCAAGCAGCGCGCACTAACCTGTAGTGCTGAGTGCGCCACCATGATGACCGTTAATCTCTCTGCCCGCGGCGCCGCCCATCCCAGCCTGCTCCAGGGCCGTCAATCCAGGAGAGCGCGCGCCAGCGCTACCAATGACGGCCCTGGGCTACATTTTTGCCTGGCCCTCGCGATGAGAACGTAGCGGTGACGCGTCACGCGCTTCACCACTACGCACTCTCGTGAGGACCTTGTGGCCTGGGGTAGTCTGCTGAGCCTGCTGCGTGGATAATTCGTTTTAGTGCAGACTGCAGTAGTAGGTAAGCGAATGTGTTTCTTTTCTTTTTTTAAATATGCGCAGGTCCAGCAGGATACGTACTTCGTGTGCGCATCATTTAAACAGTTTTTATCATTATCATGGCCGATGCATTGGGCAAAATATTCCTTGCCACCACCTCCTTTTTTACCGGACGAACTTTCCACTTCATTGTCACTACTGCACAGGCACATATATGAGACTGTCGTCTCATTGCCCGATTTCCTGTCAGTGTCAACACCGGTTTATTCCAGTTCTTGACACAAGATAGCTGATGTAACAGAGCAAGAGTGGCTCTATCAATACTTGTAGTATAGTTTGATAACAATAAAGTTGTGTGCGCACTTGATGGTTCTCATTAAATGACACTGCACATCATTGTAGCTAGAGCCGGGCTTGTTGCCCCACAAAATAGTAAAACAGTTATGCTCTCATACTGCCCAACAAACATGCAAATGGTCGCCACTGACACTCATTACATGTGCATTTGATTCATGCATATATCTTATAGAGTACCCAGGATATCTACCTGGATTTCACTACTGAGTGGGTGGATGAGCCCAGCTTTGGATAAACATCGAACATCTGCTCTCCCTTGTCAGCCTGGATCCTTAGCACTGGTTTTGCAGAGTAGAATCCTACTATAATCCTTGCTGATTGCTGTCGCGCCTAAAGTGCTCCGAGGCAGGCGAATGGTGATTAGTAAAGCCATGTAGAAACCGTAAATAAGTAAGTAAACAAATAAATTAAAAACATTTGCAGAGAATCGAGGCATTTCAAATAAGAAAATGTTACTGAGGACCGTTCTTTTAATCTATTGATTTTTTTAAAGCCTGTTTACCACTTTAAACCCACTCCCTGGTGCATTGGTGCCAGGGATTAGAGAAGGTTTGAAGAGGCGAGAGAGGTAGGGGCCGGTGGATCAGACTGATTTGCGCTCGAAGCAATTCCAGACCCGTGAGTGGGTTGGGTGGACTGCAAGGCATGTGTTTTTGGGTGTTTAGTGGGTGGCTCTACGCTGCTGCTCCTGCAGATCCAGGCCATAAGCAATGTGGAGCAGGAGGAATTTGAGGCCAGGCCTGATGTTCATGAAGCTCTACTCTGTGTGGAGGTCCTGAGTGCGTGCCTTGCACAGGATTTTGGGCGCAGAGTCCTTCCCTCAAAGTGCTTGGGAGCATATCAGCAACAACCGGCGATAATTATCGCTAAGCGCACTTAGTGCTAGGATAATTATCGCCGGCTAACGTGGATTTTTATCGCTGAGATAGCGTGCTACTAGCAACGTTTATCTCAAAAGCGATAAAAATCCTAGCGCTAACTGCTTAACGTGAGATTATCACTGGAAACCCAGTGATAATCTCATTAAGTTTGGCGTTAGCTTGTTGATAGGGCCCCACAAACTTAGCCATGATATCCACCTTCCATAGGCTATCATGGCTAAGTCAGTCCTGAAGCAGACGTAAGGAAAGTAGCGATAACAGGGGTTATCACTACTTTTCTTGCCGCTATGCTTCATAGCGTGGGGCTTGATGATAGGAGAAATGTCGCTTAGCGATATTTCTCCAGTCATGTCAGGTCAGGAACGCCCACTTAGCATCTCATTAGAGATGCAAACCTGGGCGTTAAGAATCTGGGCACTAATGCAAGGTTTCACGCGATAGCGTGACCTTGCTAATTAGGCGATTAAATTAGCGACACTTTTCGCCCGACAACGGACGCAAAAGCGGCGATAATTTTATATCGCCTCGTTGCTGATATGCCCCTTGATTTCACCCAGTGGAGCCACGATCTGCTTTGGAAAGTGCGTCTGACTAGTTATTAAATATTTATTTATTTATTTGACTTAAGATGCACCAACATGTTGGATAGGCCATTTCACAGCGCAAAGAGGAAGGTGAAGGGAGGAAGCAAGTAAAAATTTCTTATACATTTTGGGAAGCGTTTCATGTGTCCATATTATGTTACATTACCCAGAAAAGGAATTTAAATGTGCGATAACAAGTCTGTTGATGAAATCGTTGATAGTTAAGGAGGTTGGGAATATCAGCAGGCGCGTAGCTAGGGGGGGCGGAGGGGGCGGACCGCCCCAGGCGGCACTATATTTAGGGCGGCTGCGGCGGCGGCGGCCTTTCAATTTATTTAGGGACACAGTGTCACTAAATAAATTATAAAGTCCGCCGCAACGGCGCGCGCGGCCGGGCGGCCCAGGTATAGTGCAAGCAGCGCGCACTAACCTGTAGTGCTGAGTGCGCCACCATGATGACCGTTAATCTCTCTGCCCGCGGCGCCGCCCATCCCAGCCTGCTCCAGGGCCGTCAATCCAGGAGAGCGCGCGCCAGCGCTACCAATGACGGCCCTGGGCTACATTTTTGCCCGGCCCTCGCGATGAAAAGGTAGCGGTGACGCGTCACACGCTTCACCACTACGCACTCTCGTGAGGACCTTGTGGCCTGGGGCAGTCTGCTGAGCCTGCTGCGTGGATAATTCGTTTTAATGCAGACTGCAGTAGTAGGTAAGCGAATGTGTTTCTTTTCTTTTTTTAAATATGCGCAGGTCCAGCAGGACACGTACTTCGTGTGCGCATCATTTAAACAGTTTTTATCATTATCATGGCCGATGCAGGACATCAATAAGACAATAAAAGATGCCCCAATAACGCTGGTGATTAATGATTGGCTTGAGAGAAATTATTTGTCTGTTAGTAGTTTTTAAATGCTTATGAACTGTATTTTGTGTGGAAGCTCAGTGGGTTGCTGCCTTTGCCACAGAGATCCTTGTGTTACTTGCAGTTCAGAAGTTACAATCCTAACATAGGACAGTGACCAATGAACTGAGTCTTGTCACCAAAGAGCTGCATACAAGCGTGAATGGTATAGATTTGTTTTGTGATATAGTTAGAACTTCCTCAGTCTTTCATCATTCTAATGTTGCTAAAATGAGTATGTTTGGGCAGAGATACATTTTTATCAGTAAAGCTGACCCCCATGGAATACTCTTTTAAATCCTAAGGTTGTGTTTCCCCAGACCAAACCCTCTCAAAATATACTGCCCACCAGTATGGATGACACGGACCTACTTTGAAATACAGTGCGGCAAAGGCTACCGGTAATGCTATTTCCAAGCCTGCCTCTCCACAATATTTTACGGCCCATCTTAATCTGAGCCCATGAGTGAAAGCGCCGAGATCGAATGCTATGTTAGCTTTTTCTCAACATTAAGCAGTTAAGAAACCACAAGAGTCTATCACCCTCCTCCGTCTCCAAATGGATTTGAATGAGTTTACGCTCCATTTAGAACAATATATTTCAGCAGTAACGAGGGGTGACATTCTAGACTGGCACCATGTACATCTTTTTTAGCACTGATTATTAATTCAACCATTAAGTGGCTCAGAAAACATCCTGCAGAGTAAAGAAGTTGACTATATTTTCCATTTCCTCTTTTTTAATCCTTGACAGGCAACAAGATCAATTGCCCTAGGAGTAGTTGAGAAACATCTGTGGCCAATAAAGCGCGTTTCTTCTTCCTTTTTAAAGAATAATGACCATGTTTTGGTCAGAATAATCATGTTACGAGTAGGCCTATGCATTACCATTTAACACCTGCTGGTCATGGCAGAAGTGTAAGTGATTAAATGAAATTTAACTAATTTCACCTCTGATGTGGCTATGTGATCTTCAGCTGCTTTCATTTCCCTTTGTGTATTATAATTTTTGTTTAATTTAAAACATGTATCAAGCTGTGCACGCTGTGTAACGTTTCGACAGTACATTGTATGGCAGCTGTTTGATGCAAGTTCCTTCAGAATAAAGCAAAAATAAAAATTAATTATGCAGGGTAATGGATTCAATGAAATACGTTTGTAGCTGGTCAGGTACAGTTCACATTAAATCACACAAATTAATAATTAAATGTGGCTTCAAAATAAATTATTGAAAAAGAAAAAAGGTATTAGGTTTTTGCAGCAAGCAGGAGTGTGTGCAGTTGAAATAGCATACACACAAAGCAACACTTGGAGTGTTTTGCTGCAAATAATCTTTTATTGGGGAGGTTTTTAGAGACATTTCATAACAAATCACACTTTTGCTTCCCTCCTCGGCATGTTTAATTCCATTTTGCTAACATTACAACGAAATCATTGTATCTATAGCAATGAAACAAGATGAAAGAGGGTGTGGATGAATTCAAATGTGAGCGCTTTGCAGAGACAAGAAAAGACAAACAGGGGCATATTTATCAAGGTTTTGCGTCGTCGCAAGGGCACAAAACGGCGTCACAAAACCTAAATGAGATTTATCTAGTCCCGCAAGGCCACCTTGATTTGAGGAATCTAGAGTAACACAAGGCAGCGCAATCGCTGCCTTGCGTTAATCTGCAGCAGGGAGGCATGCCTCAGGTGGAGTGTAGGTGTTCCAGCACATTTAACCATGGATTCTGACACATTCCCAGATTCACCAACATTAGTAGACCTGGGAATGTATCAGAATTGTACGCCTCCCCACCAGAGGCACAACGGGGAGAAATATCTTTATTTATGGTTGTTGTGTCCTCTTTCTAAGTATGCAGCAGATTCCTACACCTTGTAATCCTCATTGGCTTATGTGACATTCCCTGTAGACTGATTTACATACTTGTATGATTCATTGTCTCTGTATAATATGTTCGTGGTGTAAAGTGCAGACACACTACACTGATATGAGTAGCGCTAAACAACAAATGCATATGAGAGAGGGGCTACGGAGCGATGAGGGGCACAGGTGGAGGGTGGCAGTGAGGGAATCTGAGGAGGAGGTAGTTGGAGGGGCTGTGGAGCGATGAGGGCACTGGTGGAGGGTGACTGCAGGGCTCGAGTCTGGGTACCAGGCGGGTGGATGGCGTCCCCTCACTTATTTTCACGGGAGCTCGATTACTGGAGCCACACATTTACTCTTTGGCCTCTCTGGGGCGAGATCGGAGCTCATTCAGAACGCTGCTCACGCGCTGGCTTCTCTGATGCAATGGCATCTAAGGGGTGAGCGAGGGGAGGCAATGAGTCTGATGGTGCAAGCAACCTTTCGTGACATCACTTGCTGTTGTGACGTCAGCGTCCCCCCACTTCTTTTTTTAAGGACTTGTGCCCTGGGTGACAGTGAGGGAATCCGAGGAAGAGGTCATGGTGTGGAGGGGGAGCTAGGGTGAGATGAGCACTGGTGGAGGGTGGTAGTGAGGGAGTCTGAGGAGGAGGTCATGAGGGGGAGAGGCTACAGAGAGATAAGGGGCAATGGTGGATGGTGGCAGTGAGGGAGTCCAAGGAGGAGGTCATGAGGGGGAGGGGCTATGGGGAGAAGAGGAGCCCCTGTGGCGTGAGGCAGTGAGGGAATCTGAGGAGGAGATCACTAGGGGGGCCATGGAGGGATGAGGGGCACTGTTGGAAGGTGGTAGTAAAGATATTTACGGAGAAAGAGGTTATTAGTGTGGCGCCAAAAAAGACTTTCGCATCAGCGCTAAAGCCGGCCCTGTCATGGCCTTTCTGTTTTTGTTTATTTAATTAGCAGTCGGGTCATAAGGGCTACTGTGGAACATACTTTAAAGTGCATGCTAATTATATTTACTGCTATATTCAATGTTTTAAGTTTGAAGGTGATTTTACTAATGTTTTTACCGGGAAAAAGCAAAGTGGAGCCCGATGGGGCCTGATATGGGGCTGGGGGCCCAAGGTCAGCTGTGAGATAAGGTGCACTGGAGAGAGTAGTAGTGGATAATCAAGCCTGTAAGGGAGAGCGTTGCCGAGTCCGGGGTCAGGTGGAGGTAGTAATGAAGAGGGATTCTCCCTGAAGGCTCGCACAGAGGGAGCCTGTAAGGGAGTGCGTTGCAGAGTCCGTGGTCAGGTGGAGGTAGTAATGAAGAGGGATCCTCCATGAAGGCTCGCACAGATGGAGCCTGAGTAGTATCACTTGCCTGATACTCCCACCTCAGAAAATTCCTCTTCCCATCAAAGGAACATTACATGGAAAGTGATAATATTTAGAAAGAGATTTGGAAAAGAGTGAGTTTTACTGGTCCTATTTTTCTGGTTTCTTCTGAATATTCAAGGAGTGCCGCAGCGCCGGAACAGTTTGTCCCGGGTCTTGGATAGAGTTGAACAAGTTCCCATGGCCCCCACAACTGTGTTTAAGGATTGTGATCATAATGTGTCGCCCCTCGCTGTATTTTAGCTTTGGGCCCCCAGGCATTCTGTGCACCATGTGTGTGCTGAGGCTGCTGTGAAGGAGAGATGCACTATTACAAGCTGGTTTTGGGTACCAAGAGCACATGTCTTTTCATTCCCAGGGAGTTGGTTGCTGCTGCCTGGAAGTAATGACAGGGAGCGACCCCTGGTTGTTGCCTTTGGGCCACCAGAGTGGGCTTTGTATCCGGTCTGTGTTGGCAAGGTGGAGCTGACTGACCCCTTTGTGCTGTGTTTAGTTTTAAGGGCACACAGTGAGTCATTCCCTGTGAATAATTAATTTGCTGTTTTTGAAAGTTAAAAAAGAATCACAGGCTTCGACACTGTTAAGTTGGTTTTGGGTCCACAGAGCACATCACCTTTGTGCAGGTCCCCACTGCTTTAATGGGGGGGGGGGACCATGATGAATAGTCATTTAATGTCAGCTGTAGATGAAGGTTACATGAACAGTGTCATGAATGTGCATGTTTGCATTGTGTTGAGGGGATTACCAGGTAATTGTTCACGCAGCTCTCTGATGGATGTCACATGCAGTTTTTATGAGTCCCCAGATAGATCATGCAGTCTGTGTGTTCTCTTTTGTACTGCCAGTCACCGGTGTTTTCAACTGTGTAGCCTTGGACCGTGTCATGTATGTGCATGTAACTTGCATGATCAAGGTAACTATTAGCGGCGATACTACGTGTCTCTCGGACCTCTTTGAAGTGCATGCCCTCCGGGGGGGGGGGGGGGGCAATCTGAGGGATAGCCCCGGGCGCCACAAGCTCTAGCTACGCCACTGATGGAGTTTTCAACATTCGAGATCTACACATGAAAAGACTTACTATATTGTTTACACACCTCAGACTTGCAAAACCTGTACCAGTGAAAGCACAATTAATAGCGCCTAAGCAGGGCAAGAATATTAAAGTGGACACAATTTTGAAATGTCACTCATTGCTATCCAGCTAACCGCCATCAGTTTGACAGTTTTAATTTTCTATAGTTTGCAAATGTAGATCTAGGATCCGTTCTGGTGGAAACAGAGTTCGTGACTTTGTGGTCACCAGAATTAATGATATTCATGATTTATTATGTCAATATTTTTTCTGGATTGTATATCACGAACAAAGCCAAAGAGGCTTAACAAAGAGACAAGAAAACAGAAGTTCAAATCTGCACTAAAGATATGAAAGAAGTTACAAGTTTGTGTAATATTAGTATGAAAACAGATCAGGACAGAAGCACTTCATGAGTTCTGTTTACTTTCTGTCTATACTGCTGCCTTCTGTACCCTGAGACAAGGTGTAAAGAACACAGTGGACGGCATTACGTTTGTATTTTTGATTTATTTCCTTCTTTCTGTTTTAACCTCTTTTTACTCTGGCCACAGCAATACCCAATGCACCGCAATACTCAGAACTTTAGAACGATTGCACATGTGCCAACCTCCAAACCTGATTAGGAGCGGAAATATGCTGAACCCCTACTAACATATGATCGAGTATCTACTGTGAACAAGGCTGAGTCAATGCGTAAGAAAGTGAAATTTAGATTTGTAGACCAATGCTGTATACATTGCAGGCCGTATGACATTGCATTCTCTGAAATGTCTGCATCAATTATGTTTTTTTAGACATGTGTACACAAATGTGGTGAGGTAATGTCAGAATGTGTGAGGTAATGAGTGAGCGGAGTGTAGAATGAGAGGTAGCATAGGTGAAATATAGAACGCACAGGATGAGGAGTTCCACAGGAGCTTGGA
This sequence comes from Triturus cristatus, assembly GCF_964204655.1. Lineage (NCBI taxonomy): Eukaryota > Metazoa > Chordata > Amphibia > Caudata > Salamandridae > Triturus > Triturus cristatus. Next base: position 1,471,636,887 of record NC_140591.1, on the reverse strand, counting down.
GGTACAAGCCGCAATGTTGGATATGATCACTATGTTGTAAAGACTGGGGCTGAATAAAGTATATAGCTTATGGAGGCGTCCCTGCTTTCACTGCGATATTGGCGACGAGGATTTATGAGCAGAAGCATCTGTTCATTTTGCAATGTACCGCGGTGCCAACAAATACTTTAACAAGTCAGTCATTTTTCTCAAGTTGTTTGGGCACATTTGGCAGTACATTGCCTACTTATATTATGGTAGGCAGAGTGGCAGAAACAAACAGTGCTGTTATTGGGCATGCCAAGCACTGCTCCCATACTAGCAGCTGCTCCTTCTCCTACTTAGCAACCATCATTTGGAACGTATTAACTTTAATCATATCTATCCTTTTGGAAACTGGTAAAAACCTACTTGATCTCTTGTTTCATCAGAACGCACTCTATTTCAAAAGCGTTTAAAAGGATAATTCTACAAGCGGTGGAGTCATATTCAGTTCTTTGAATTTATCCACGCCGCAAGCATTTCTGTCGGCAAAAGGTGAACCCTCCATGTGATGGGAAGAATGGAAGGAGTGCTTTTGTAATTACATAGATACTTTTTGAAGCAGACAAATTTACACCTGAAAAGAAGAAAAAAGTGTTATTACATTGTTTAGGAATGGGTGGGGTCAAAACATACAATCAAATTGAGAAAAAGGTCAGACAGGGGGAGATAGTGATGTTTTCACACATGCACTAAAGGATCTCGATAATTATTTATTCCCGGTGTGTGTCGCTGTGGAAAGATTAAAGTTCTTCCAATGCAAGCAAGGCAAAAATGAGAATGTAGATGAATATGTCGCATCACTTAAGCATTTGGCCATTACTTGCAGGTTTGCGGCTTTGCAGGAAGAGCTGATTTGTGACCAGATTATTATGCATGCTAGCAATGCCAATATACAGGACAAAGGATGGGTAAATGGGGAGACCCCTTTAAAGGATGTTGTAACACTGGTAAACAAAGCAGAACTCACAGGTAGATGTGCCAAAGCCATTGTAGAGGAGGCTCAAGGGAAAAGTAAATTGGTTAATATCGTGAAGGGGTTACAAAAAGGGTAAAAGTAGCATGTACACTTATAGGAATGTTGGACAAAACACTTCTACATCCACCAGTAAATCTGACACAAAGAAGAAGGGTAAAGAAGATGCTGTAAGGAAGTGTTATAGGTGCGGCAGTGCAGAACATTTAGCATATTTTTTAGTGTCCAGCACGTACTCAAAAGTGTGCCAAGTGTGGCATTTTTGGCCACTACGCTAAAGTTTGTAAAAGGAAAAAAGACAGTAATGTGAAGTTTATTCAGGAAGAGGATTCAGAACCTGACGGACAAGGGGAAGATTTGGATGCCAACAGTGTATTCTGTATAGAGTATGATGTTCTAAATGTTGACCATACAGTTAGAAAGAAACCGATGTGTGAGTTGATTGTTGATGGAGTTACCGTGAGTGTAGTAGCAGATTCAGGATCTCCATTTACAATTATTAACAGAGTTGTGTAGGAAGAATTGTTTGGAAAGGTGCCAATTCATAAATTAGCGAAGTCAGATGTAAGAGCAAAAACTTACCCGGGAGAGAACATTGATTTGACAGGTTTGAAGTTGTCGGAGGTCACTTTTAAGCAAAGAAAAGCAACTTGCAAGGTTTATGTTTCAGAAAAGGTTCCATCTGTGCTAGGGTGGTATGGCCAGGGAGAGTTGGGGATTATACTAGATTCCAACAACATAGAACCGGTGCTTACTATTCAACAGGAAAAGAACATTAGCAAAATAATTTTAGGAGCATTTCCAGGTGTTTTCTCTGGAAAAGTGGGCAAACTAAACGATTTCAGCCATAAAATCGAATTAAAATCTGCAGCTAGACCATGTGTTCATAAAGTGAGATACATACCATTTTCCATTAGGGTTGAGGTCACACAAGAGTTGAAAGAAGTAGTCAAGAATGGGGTGATTGAATAAGTAGAGTCAGCAGAATGGGTTTCACCCTTGGTGGTCATCAGAAAATCAAACGGGAAAGTCAAGTTATGTGTGGACCTCAAAACATCTTGGTTGATCAATATGCTTTGCCCAGGATCAACAAGATGTTGGTAAATACTATGGGTGTGCACTGATTTTCAACATTGGACTTAAAGTCCGCCTACCACTAGGTGCAATTGCATTCCGAATGTTGAAAGTTGACCATATTCATCACACCAATTGGGTGTTTCCAGTATTTAAGAGTCCCATTTGGACTTGCGTCAGCAGCTGCCATGTTTCAGAGACTTATGGGTAATCTTTTTGAAGGGATTGGAAAAGTTTTGTTCTTCCTTGACGACATCCTGATAATGGGTGGGACCAAAGAGGAACATGATGATAAGTTAAGACAGGGCCATGAGATTTTTGGAACAGAAAGGTCTCACTATGGAATTTGGGAAATGCAAGTTTGCCAAAGAGGAAATAACACACTTGGATCATAATATTAGTGGTAAGGTGATTAAGCCCAAGGAGGCATTAGTTGATGCAATTTTGTAATGCTCTGCCGCCCTCAAGTAAGGAAGATGTAAGGGTGTTTCTGGGATTAGTCGAGTTTTACACAAAATTCTAATGGAATTTTGCTGAGACAAATTACAGTATTGGAAATTTGTTAAAATACAGGGTTAAATTTGAATGGGCCATGGAGTGTCAAAGTGAATTTGCTGATTTAAAAAAAACACATTTGTAAGGTACCATGTTTGAAGAGTGTTGACCCCAATACAAAATAGTTGTCACTACGGATGCAAGCAAGAAAGGATTGGGGGCTGTGCTTTCCCAAATGGAGGAGCAGGGTAATGAATGGATTGTAGCTTTCACATCACACCCTTTTTCATCAGCAGAGGAAAAACATGCGGTCAAAGATAGAGACACGTTAGTGTGTATTTGGTGTTTGATTCATTTGAGACAATTTGAATGTTACACCTAAAACTGATCACAAGCCCTTAACAAAACTTCTTACCATCACTAGATCACAAAGAGCTTCACCTCAGTTGGCATTTATATCTATCAAATTAGTGGATTTTACTTATGAAGTCAAATAAATATCAGGTGTCAACAACAGGATTGTTGATTTTCTTGAGTTGCATGTCTGTACTGGCAGAGGACAGTTGTGAGAGTTTTTTATTTGATGGGTGTGTTTTAGGTGTGTTTGATGAAGGAATTATGGGAATTAATAAGGAGGAGTGGCTAGAGCAAATGAACATGGATAACAGTGTACAATTGCAACTGGGTACAGAGGGAGGAACATGGCGTCAGCAGGCTAGCTGTCGCGGTACTCTGCTCCGAGTTCTGAGCTCTCGCTAGAGCGCCACGCCCCCAGCAGTGATTCGGAAATGCTGAGCGTGTGAACCTTTTCACCGGCGATCCCTGGGGTCTACGCTGCCGTTTTACGAGCCTGATCTCGTTCTTTCTGTATTTTTTTACATTGAGGTCTTGCTGTGTTCACTGGCCCCCCATCCCACGTTGCATGTGTTTAATGTGCCTAGAGAAAGGCATTTCAGCCGCGCCGGAGCCTTACTTCATCTCACGGCCGGTCGGCGCGGCTCTCCCACAGGTATTGAACCTGTGGCACTTGGCCGCCCTGGAGCTTGGCCGCGGGAGGCGGGCGCGATATCTTCAGAGGGATCTCTTTGCCGACAGTCTTACCCTACGGAGAGAACCACCAGATGCTACAAAAGGGAGTGCAATTATCGGGAAAGCTGGGAAAGCAGGAAAAGCCCCACGAGCTACGTTTAAAATATCCACATTACCTATGGATCAGGCAAGGGAGGAAGTGGGTGCTGGCAAGGGGGGAGCAGGAGGCTACGGATATTTTTCAGATCCCAATAGCGCATCATCCTGTTTTTTTCCCTCCCAAATAAGTGAGCGGGGAGCCCACAGTGGTGTGGCAACCACAGAATTCATATTAGAAAACACCCTAGAAGGAAGTATACCTAGCAATTCTAGCCTTCACCCTCGCCCTCAGCCCAGACAGCCCCCACCCCAGTGCCCTAGACAACCTACATTCACAATTAGCAGGGGGCGGAGGGGGCAGAGTGGGTCAAGAGATTTTTGCAACATTAAGAGAGGCAGTCCAACGCGTAGTAAGGGGGGAAGACAAGTTAAAGATAAGGAGGACAGGAATGGATGCGTAGGCTCCTCACCGCTAACATTGGAGGCCGTAGTACCCACTCATGCTACCACTCAAGCCTTAACAAGAGCTAGCCATGAGTTTATATCTAAAGTATCTTCTCATTTAGATATAACATCACCTATTAGAAATTCTTCCTACCTCTCTACTGTGGTTAAGGCTAAACGTACCAAGAAGTCCAGGAAAACCGTTAGGCCTGTTCTAGACTTTGGTTCTAAGATCACGCCCTCATTGCGCACTTACTTTAAAGTTATACCCCAGGTCTTAGATTTGGCCCAGAATAGCCCCTCCACAGTATCTACCCCCCAGATACCTCAGATACCTCAATGACTATGTCTGAGTCAACCCAGGTTAACTCTACAGCTACCAGCTTACCTTAGGCACCACACCCTCTTCTTCCAGCGTTGGCAGTTCCCACCTTAAGTACCAGTCATAATGTACTATCCCAGGATCAGCGATTAATCCTTCCTGCCCTCATTAATCCGGCTGTTGAGGATACAGACGTTTCTAATTTGGAAATACGCCATGAAGAGTGTGAAGATTCTGGATGCCAGATGACAGAGGGACACTTGATCTTAATACCTAATGACGAGCAGCAAAATGATGTTCAGGCTTCTCTTCCTTTGGTTTCCAATGCCCTCCAGGCTTCCTCCTCTTCTATTCCTACTGTAAATACACCTCCTGATCCCTCAGCCCCCTCATTACTGTTGATGTTCTCAAATCTATCTGCTGACATTAAAAGAGGGTTTGAAGAATCAACGATCCTTCAGAAAGAGATCCGCTCATACTGTGAGACCTTAGACAAAAAGATAGATGGCCTCCTTACTAGAACTGGTGTACTGGAAGAGTCAGTCGCAGGGTTGGCTGTAGAGATGGACCGCGTAAAGGAGGAGATTTACAAGTTGAAAAATGTAGACTCAGCCCTAATAGACAGGATGGAGGTGTTGGAAAACAACGCGAGGCGAAATAATATCCGCATCCTGAATGTGCCGGAAGGCAATGAAGGGCAGGATATTAAGTCATATATCATTCAACTCTTAAAGAAGTCTCTCAACTTCGATCATTCTGAAGAGCTCCTCGCTACCGATATCCAACGGATCCATAGAGATCCATTCAGACGCAACTCACAGAGGATTAAGCCCCGTAAAATTGTAGTGAATTTTCACACTTATGCTTTAAAGGAATCTATCCTGAATCTGGCTCTTAAACAAAAATCACTTACAGGTTCTGGCTTCACCTACCAAGTAAGACCTGATCTGTCTAGGGTTACGCTAGACAGACAATGGGAGTTGGGCAGGAGAATGGAGGCTTTTAGGAAATTAGGGGCGACCGTGCAGATGAATTTTCCAGCAGCCCTGAAGATAATGTTAAACAATAAGATGCATAACATCCGTTCAGTAGAAGCAGCTGATGATTTACTTAGGGTCATGGGGGGGCCGCGGGGGGCTCAGTCTGATAAATTGAATCGCCTTTTTTGGGTGGCCTCTCTTCTTTCGCATGACCCACTCTATCCCCCCAGATCTCCATTTACCTTACTTCTTCCCGGGGAAGGTGTGAAGGGCATACCCATAACATCTCTAAAGTCAATAAAGTTAATAAAGTAAGAATAAGTTACAAAGGAAGAGAGAAAAAGGGGAAGAATAGTGGAGATCAATAGGTTAATGAAATGGAAAAAAAAAAAAAAAAAGGGGGGTGAGGCAAAACAGGAAAAAATTGGATAAGATAGGAGTAAAGGGAAAAAAGGGAAAAAAAGGAAAAAAAAAAGTCCCAGTATTTTTCTCTATTTTGTTATTTCATTATTTGCCTTATCAGGTAGGGCATAGAAGATTCTTATTTAAGTAATGTTTTCCTTTTTTTTTTTCCCCCCCTCTCTCCCCATAGCGGGGGTTCTAGATCTCAGCAGTCCGTGAACATTTCAATCTTGACTCTTCCACCTAGCAGTGGCGCTTAGCCGAGGCTCAGACAGGGGCAAGGGTACCACTATCCGGACTGTTCCGGCTAGACTACACAGGGGTTCCTCAGGGGTGGGGGGTGGGGCTCTCTAGGTTTGGGGGGGGTGGGCAAAAAATCACTATAAAACTTTCCTCATTTTCTGCCAGGCTGATAATCCTTTTTTTTTCTTTCTTTAAAGTAAGGACAAACCATATATGTGGTTATAGGGGCCATAGGTCACCCTATTTTCCTATCCATCAGTACATATTGAGAAGGAATGGCTAACCTACGGATCTTTTCCTGGAATGTTAATGGTCTGCGCACCAAACCCAGAGCAAATAGGATTCTTCAATATCTACGTGATATGGATGCGCAGATCATCATACTCCAGGAGACACATTTAGCTAAAACGGAGATGCTTGAGATCGCAAACAAAAACAGATGGATAGATCAGTTAGTTTGTACGTCCCAATCTTCAAACACTAGGGGAGTTTCTATCCTTTTTAAAAAGGCGAGCAATGCTAGATTAATCTCGCAGAAAATTGATCCCGCAGGTAGATGGGCAATTGTCTCAGTGATCATAGGAGGTACATCTTTCACTATAGCCGGGTTTTATGGGCCTAATAGAGACGACCCCTCTGCCTTGGAAGCATTATTTTCTGAACTTCTGCACTTCCCTGAGCCTGTTATTCTATCAGGGGATTTTAACATCGTGCTTGATCCCTTATTGGATAAAACTCCCTCTAGTCGACAACAGGGGATGTCTAGGTCTAGAGCGTTTCTGCTTAAATGTATGGATCAATATGGATATATTGACATCTGGAGAGCAATAGCTAGTTTGAAACCTGGATATTCATTCCGAAATTTTAAATATCGTCATAGTTCCAGGATCGATTTTTTTCTGATTAACATAGCTCTCCGTGATTCAGTAAAAAATATCAGTTATCTTCCCTCTCATTTGTCAGACCACTCTGCTGTTCTGCTCGAGCTTGTGGATGTGATCCAATCTTCGACCAGGTCTTGGTCCTTGGATCGTTCCTTTCTTTCGTCACCAGATGATATTATATCTCTGAGACTAGACACAAAGGAATTTCTGCAAGCTAACATTGGTTCAGCCTGCTCCTCTATGGTATGGGACGCTTTTAAGTGTTTTCTGAGAGGGGTTATAAAGAGCAAGACAGTATATCGTAGGAGGCAATACACTCAGGAAGTCTCAAGTATAGAGGCTAATTTGACATTATTGCAGAATGAGTTAGACTCCTGCGGTGATGGCCCCAATTCCAACATATTGCGTGAGAAGCTTGTTGCTCTAAGGGGTGAATTGGCCTCGGTGCTCAATCAGCGTATTTTCCAGAGGTGGGAGGCGAGTAAACTTGCTCACTTTGAATTTGGAGAAGGGGCGGGTAAACTGTTAGCCTGGAAATCTAGAACGGACAGGTCATGTAGCAACATCAATTCTATCATAACCAGTGCTGGGAAGGTATCTTCTGACCTAGAGATAAGAACTGCCTTTAAATATTTCTTTCAAAACATCTACCAGGAGGATAAAAACATCTCCCCTGAGAAAATAAAAGATTGGCTAAATGGCATTACGTTACCATCACTATCTTTAGAGCAGAGCTCCTTTCTGGAAAGTGCAATTACTGTAGATGAAGTTATGGGGGCGATTCAAAGCTGTAAGAGTGGTAAAGCGGCGGAGCCGGATGGCTTGCCCGCCGAGATATATAAACATCTTGTGGTAGAGGTTGCACCTTTCCTTGCGGTATTATTCAATCAAATCCTGCAGGAAGGTGTTTTACCGCCCTCCTCTTGGAATAATGCCTCCATCACTCTCATCCTTAAGCCAGACAAAGTCGCAACCGACTGTGGCTCATACCGCCCAATCTCCATACTTAATGCAGATTATAAAATCTTTGCATCACTGCTGGCTAAGAGACTGGGTCAGGTTGCCCCCTCCGTATTGCATCTTAACCAGAAAGGCTTTGTTAGGGGTCGCCAGCTCTACGAGCTGACGTATGACCTTATAGGAGCTATAGACATGGCTATTGGTTCATCTTCACCTCTAGCTATCTTAACGTTAGATACTGCCAAGGCCTTCGACAGGGTCAACTGGTTGTACCTGTCGGGGGCCTTGGAGAGGTTTGGCGTTGGTGGCGTTTTTCGCAGAGCTGTAGAGCTCCTATACCATAACCCCCTTGCATCCGTTTTGGTCAATGGAGGTCTGTCCGACCCTTTTACCATTACAAGAGGAACGCGACAGGGATGCCCACTCTCTCCGCTCCTTTTTGATATGTTTATTGAGCCTTTTGCCCAAAGAATTAGAGAGGATAACAATATCAAATCCTTTAAATATAGGAATTGGGAAAAAAGGGTGTCGTTATATGCTGACGACATCTTGATCATGACATCGGAGATTAGTGCGGCATTCCCTGCAATTATTAAACTAGCTCTTGAATTTGGAAGTATTTCAGGATATGAGGTCAACTCTGCCAAAACTGAAATCATGGCATGGAACAGCGACCTTTCTGGATTCAATGAGCAAATGAGCAACAACTTGAGGTATCTAGGTCTTAGAATAATTAAAGATATAAATAAGATCGTCTCTATGAATTTTTCTATTGTTGCTAAAGAATGCCGGAAGTTAATGGGATCTTGGGTCCATCTCCCCCTAACAGTCTTGGGCCGTGCAAACTTAGTAAAGATGTCCATCTTGCCTAAGTTGACCTACCTCTTTAACACCATCCCATTACATTTTGAGGCATTGCTCATTAATAAGATGCAGAGCGATATTTCCTCATTTATCTGGAAAAATAAAAATGTGAGGATAGCATGGAAAAAAGTCAGACGGCGTAGGGAGAAAGGTGGACTGGCTGGTCCGGACCTCCAGATTTATGCTTGGGCCTTCCAGATGACACATGCTCGTATGTTGCTAAAAATTCCATCTGCCCATGGAATAGGGAATATGTTTTCAGCCCTATTACAGGGTGAAGGAGTTGGGCAGTCAGGCTTTCTATTTAAGTTTGGGGACCCCAAGTTTTTAAAAAAAATCAAGCTGAAGGTGCTCCATGGCTTGGCTAAAACCTGGTCTAACCTTAGGGCTGGTATCGAACTAGGGTATTTTTCAAATAGATCTCCAATATGGAACCTTCCACCCCCCCCCCGGCTGGGCTAATGAAGCCTTGGTAATTCCATTAAAGGATGCCGGTATTCAAACCTGGGGCGATCTCTTTTTGGAAGGCTCAGTGTTTCCTTGGGAGTATCTGGTTAACAAGGTCGGTCCAAACCTTTCTAGATTAAAGTACATACAAATCTCAAGTTGGGCCCAGTCACACCTATCCAGTGCCCCTCGGAGCTTCAACATGCCCCTAGGAGGAAATAGCCTACTTGTGTCAACGTTGTTGGACAGAGCACCTCAATCTAAAGAAGTTTCCCTTTGGTATAATCTAATTTTGGACGAGATAGATGGGGAATTTCTTCTTCCTGATCATCTGTGGGGCACCTTACTGCCTAATGAAAACCTGAATGAACTCTGGCGTATGTCTTGTAACATCATGTGGGACCTGGTTAAGCCTGCCTGGCTACGCAGAAATCATCTCTTTACGATCCACAGGGCATATTATTCTCCTCAGAGGCTCTCTAAATTTACTCCGGGAGTTCTGGTGGCATGTCCCCGTTGTGGTTTAGTCGAGGCTTCCGATGCCCACATGTTTTTTGAGTGCACCCATTTGTCACCTTTTTGGGATTCCATTAGCACTAAACTCTCTTCTGCTGTGGGTTTTACTGTTATTGTGGACTTGCGATTAGTAATATTTGGGACTGTGGATCAGAAGCGAAGTCCAGCAAAAGATCTTGTGTTTTATTCCATCCTGACGGCTCGAAGGGAAATATGTATCAGCTCTAGAGGCTAATCTTATTCTATTCAATGAGTGGATCACAGGTGCTGTTGCTTCAGTCTCGGCGGCTGGCCAACCTAGGCTGAGAAGAGAGTCCACTTCTAAACCCTGGTTTACCCCTTTGTTACGGAGTCTTAAACACAACTGCAAAGTTGCAGAAAGGGCCTGGCGCTCCCGTGGCTATCTGCTCCACGACAAAGTGCTCCTTAGGTCTGAGCAAAAAATCTATTATAGAGCAATTGGGGAGGCCAAGGGCCTGTACTTCGCTACGCGCATTGAACGAGCCAATAACAACGCCAAGGAGATCTTTGCCATAGTGCAGTCTTTCCTTGCCCCGAGTGCTCAGGTAGCTGTAGCCCCTACATCGGACACCTGGTGCAACACCCTGGCTTCTTTTTTCAAAGACAAGATCATCAGTATCCAGGAGACATTTCGGCCTCTGATGAAGTCGCCCAGCACTGAGCTGGTTTCCACCCTGCCCAAGATCCCTCCACTCTCCCGCTTCTCTGATTTTTGCCCTATTGAGTTAGTCGACTCTCTTAAAATCCTTAAAGCCCTCAAGTCTGGCTCCCCGCACGATCCATGTGCCGCCCGATTACTTTCCGATCTGGCAGACACCATCAACCCCGAGGTCAACTATTTGGTCAACCAATCGCTTAGGGAAGCTCTTGTTCCCTCGGCATGGAAACATGCTCTAATTCTGCCACTTCTTAAAAAGCCCTCCCTGGATCCTCTGCTCCCAGAGAGCTATCGTCCTATTTCACTCGGATGTATGACGTTACAACGCATACTTTTACAACGCATGCACTTACAACGCAATTTTTACAACGCAACATCCACTACAACGCATTCCATTACATCGCATGACACTACAACGCATTTTAAAAAACTACCTTTACAACGCATTCCATTACATCGCATACTACCTTTACAACGCATACCATTACAACGCATAATGTTACATTGCATTTAAGGTAAGTATTGGATAGTATAGGGGTAAAAATTACTATTCTTACTCCAGGGGTGCAACAGTAGGGTAAGTGTTGGATAGTATAGGGGTACAAATTACTATTCTTACTCCAGGGGGTGCAACAGTGGGGTAAGTGTTGGATAGTATAGGGGTAAAAATCACTATTCTAACTCCAGGGGGTGCAACAGTAGGGTAAGTGTTGGAAAGTATAGGGGTAAAAATTACTATTCTAACTCCAGGGGGTGCAACAGTAGGGTAAGTGTTGGATAGTGTAGGGGTTAAAAATTACTATTCTAACTCCAGGGGGTGCAACAGTAGGGTAAGTGTTGGATAGTATAGGGGTAACAATTAATATTCTAACTCCAGGGGGTGCAACAGTAGGGTAAGTGTTGGATAGTATAGGGGTAAAAATTAATATTCTAACTCCAGGGGGTGCAACAGTAGGGTAAGTGTTGGATAGTGTAGGGGTTAATTAATATTCTAACTCCAATGGTATGCATTGTAATGGTATGCGTTGTAATGCCTGCGTTGTAGTGACATGCGATGTAGTGTCTGCGTTGTAATGGTATGCGTTGTAATGGTATGCGTTGTAGTGTCATGCGTTGTAAGTGTAGTGCGATGTAATTGTTGCGTTGTAAAGGTTGTTTCCCATTTCACTCCTGCCTAGTTTGGCCAAAGTGTGTGAGAAGGCTGTCACATTTCAACTGACCAACTATGTTGAGGTGGCTGGCGTGCTTCATTCTGCGCAGTCTGGATTCCGGGCCTCCTACAGTACCGAATCCGCTCTGTTGGAGGTCTCGGAGTCAATTCGCGAGTGTCTGGACACCGGCGGGAGAGCGGCACTTATACTGCTGGATCTCTCGGCGGCGTTCGACACGGTGCCCCACGCCAAGCTCCTCGACCGCCTCTTGGACATTGGAGTGTCTGGGAATGTGTTGCTCTGGATCAGGTCTTTTTTGGAGGGTAGGTTTCAGCAGGTCTGGCTCCCTCCGTGCGCTTCGGCTCCCCTGAATGTCACCACGGGGGTACCACAGGGGTCGTCACTTAGCCCTCTGCTTTTCAATATCTATGTGACTCCACTGGTTTTCCTGGCGGAGTCCCTGGGGGCTAAAGTGATGGCCTACGCCGACGATACCCAACTGCTGTTTACCTGGAGCAAAGCAGATGACTCGGTGGTTAAACCTCATCAGTGTCTGTCCTCTGTATTTCAGTGGTTGGCTAATGCACAGCTAAAATGCAACGAGGCTAAGTCAGAAGTTCTGCTGTTCGGCTCTTTTCCCTCTGAGTTTAGAACAAGACTTTGGCCCTTGGGCTTTCCATGCCCCCCGGCGATCACTGGAGCCGTTAAAAACCTCGGTGTTTGGTTTGTTGATAACCTGAACTTTGCCTCTCATATAAAAAAACTTACCGGCACATGCTTTGGGCTTTTGCGGAGTCTTAGGAAGTTTCTCCCCTTGATCCCGATCAGGGCTAGAGAAATGGTGGTGCGCGCTTTGCTCTTATCCCGTTTAGACTATGCCAATGCCCTCTTGGTAGGGAGCCCTGGTTACCTTGTATCGAAATTACAGGTGGTCCAGAATTCAGCAGCTAGACTTCTGGGCGGACTGTCCTCCCTGCAAAGTGCCAGGGACCAACTGCGGGCTCTTCACTGGCTCCCCGTTCAGTCTCGTCTTAAATTTAAAATGCTGTCAATTGTTCAAAAAGCCCTTTATGGTCTTGGCCCCAAATATCTTCAGGTCAGATTCTCCTTTTACATCCCTAGGAGACAGCTGAGGTCTTCCTCATTGCTGCTTATGCAGACCCCCAAATTTGAGCGGGCCCGCTTGGGGGGCAACTCCTTCGCCCGTAGAGCCTGCCTTGCCTGGAACGCTCTTCCCCTGTCTTTGAGGGCCATTCGTGATCCTCTCCTGTTCAGGAAATCCCTGAAGACCCTGCTGTTCTGATGAATTTCGTGGGATGGTTGCCTATTTCTGTTGGTAGCGCCGGGACACTCCCGAGTATCTGTGCGCTCAATAAATTTAAATAACATAACATAACATAACATAAGCGCTGGAAAGAGACAACTCCACCTTCTCTATACGACTGGCAGTCGGCTATGCTACAAATCTCGAAAATAGACCTCCTTAGGTCCGGCAATCTGAGTAAAAGAGCTGTTTGGTACTTACTTGATTGGTCTCAATGACAGACTGGGGTTTTTTTTTTTTTTTCCTCCCCAGGTCCGATGATTATGAAGCCATGGTTTACTCTCCCTGCTAATGCCGCATGGCATTGATGCCAATTCTCCTGCGGATTTTAGCTATGGTGGAAGCGGTTTCTGGTTGACGTGTGTTGAGTCCATTACAAGATGTTAAGGTTGGCTGGACGCATGACATAGATGTGGGGTCATGGTCAGCATTTATTTACCTTAAGACCTCTTCCAACTATCTGTTGAGTCAGCTTGTCAATGTCCTAAATGCCATACTTTTGTTTTGGCCTACGCAAGTTTCAGCCTTGGTGAAGATGAGGACAAAATAAAAAATAAAAAAAAATAAAACAATTGCTGTTAAAGCATGTGGTGTGTGTGCCGGAAAAAACAGAATTTGAATAGAGATATACAGCCATTTTTGGAGATTCGGAATGAATTGAGTGAGGATGTTGGATTTTTACTCAGGTGTTGTCAATTTGCATCACCGTGCGGGTTAAGGATGAAGATTCTTGCAATTGGCCACGAAGGGCATTTAGGCATTACAAAAAACAAAGAATCAAAAATCTATATTGGTGGCCTGGTTTGGACATTGGCATAGAAAGGTTCGTTAGAGTGTGTATGGAGTGCAATAGTTCTGATAAGGCACTCAAAACTTTCTGTCCACCTTTGTGGCCCATTTCATGTCCTAATATGACAGGGGAGAACATTGGACTAGATTTCATGGGTCCCATTGAGAATGATATGGCAGAAAATAAATAAATTCTTTTGGCTATGGATCATTTCTCCAAATGGCCGGAAACAGAAATTGTCAGGACAGCAGATTGTTGCATTATAAAATGTTTAAACAGGATTTTCTTTAGAGGAAGACTTGCCGAAACATTTGTTCCCTGACAATGGTTCACAATTTGTGTTTGATGTTTTTAGAAACTTTTTCGTGAGGAATGGGATTACACATCACTTTATCATCCGGCAGGGAATGGTCTCATGGAGTGCTTCAATAGAGTGATTAAGAACTCAATACGGACAGCTGTAAGTATTAAACAGAACTGGGAAGTTGACATTTTTAAAATGTTGTGGGCATATAGGATCACTCCTAATACTAGTACTGACAAAAGCCTGTTTGTGAGAGGGATAGAACCTTTAAGTAAGGACACAGCGTGGTTGTCACTGTCTGCGGAAGAGGTGTGGCGCAGTGGCCAGGGCAACTGACGCTGGAACCGGGGGCTCACGGTTCGATCCCCAGCGGCAGATTAGCCCAGCACCATGTGACTCTGGGCAATAGCTCGCTTAATCTTCCTGAGGGCCCCCAGCGCCTTGACACCTTTGGGTAATTGTTCGCGTTTTACAAATACTGGACATTCACATTTTACATAGGCAGGTAGAGTGGTCAGCCGAAAATGTTAAGAAAAAATGTATACTAGCTAAACAAACTTACAAAGAGCATCACAATAAATGGCAAGGTGTGAAAGCGGTGCCGGTGGCAGTGGGTGATTGGGTGAAAGTAAAAATGGAGACAAAACTCAAAAAAGGGGACAGCAGATTTTCTGGATAATTGAAAAACAACAAACGGTTCTGTAATTCTGTATTATTGAGTGATGGCAAGGTGTGGCATCTAAGTAGGCTGGCAAAATGCAGGTATGCTGTTAATGAATGTGATAAGATCATAGAACGTGGGATCAATGAACGCAATTATGTTTGGATGGATGAGAATGAGATGGAAAAGAAGGCGGATCAGTCTGGTAATGAAAAGAGAGGAGGAGCCCAGGTTGGTGTTCAGGTGAATGAAGGTGCTAACTCTATGGAGAGGTTGGACACACAACACAAGGAGTTCCAGGCAAGATGTAAAAAAAAAATTTGCAAACCAAAAAATATACTAGGATATAATTTGTACATGAGCAATTGTAGAATGTTGCATTAGGGTAATCTATATCATGTTAGTTAAAGTTATTCTCATGTAGAGTATATTGAATATTTGCACAACCTATTTGCAATTGATATATCAGTATGAGTTTAAAAAATGTTTTGCTGTATTAGTCATAGGTATGTTTTTTCCGTTTTTATTTAAGGAGGAAGATGTGTGGTGAGGTAATGGTAAAGTGTGTGTGGTAATGGTAGAGTGTGTGAGGTAATGGTAGAGTGTGTGAGGTAATGGTAGAGTGTGTGAGTGTAGTGTAGAATGGGAGGTAGTGCAGGTGGAATGTAGAGGGCACGGGATGAGGAGTTGCACAGGAGCTCGTGGGTACGAGCGGCAATGTTGGAGATGATCGCTATGTTGTAAAGGCTGGAGCTGAATAAAGTATTTAACTTACATAGGCCTCCTTCCTTTTGTTGCGGTAACAAAGTATATCAAATTTTCCTCAAAATTATGCTTTCTCTACATTCTTGTTACCTGCTCCTGGGTCTCTGCCCTCTTCAATACTCCTTGTTTAGCTCTAGCTCTTCATTTTGCCCACTTTCACTAGCCATCTTGAATGCTTTTCAATTCATATATCCTCAGTGCTTCGGTAGCCACTGCTTGTTTCTGTCAACATGTGGCTGCCATTTTGTTCAAGGGTCAGGCCCTTAAAGTGGGATTCTCAGTTGCACTGTCACATACTCAGAAATAAAGAATATCAGAATGATAAGTACCATCTCGAAATGTACAGTGTCTCATTTCCCCATGTTGCGAGGAGGAAAAGAGAAATCTTCTTATAGAAATGCACAAAAGCTGGGGACAAAGAGACTGGTCATGAATACACAAAAGGTCCAGAGAGCAACTCATTAGACATAAACATCAGTCTTATTCACTGTCCCGGTGAACCTCTTGCTCCATGTCATCATGGCCACTGCTTCCAGTTCTGAACTTTTCAACAAGAAATCACTTCTATTAGATGTGCCAATCTAATTGGTTTATAGAAGGAACCCAAGACTACAACATCCAAAATGCATTAGGCTGACACAAAAAAAGCCCAAGAGTGGAAACTGTGTCTGTAATGAAATGGAGGGCGGTGGTCATGCTATTCACCGCTCCAGGACATCCCGTAATGCAACAACCCAACTTGATAGAAGAGTACCACTCACAACAGGTCCAAGAGGATTGTTTTAAGTGACAGACAAGACGTCCTAATAGCTGGTCTAGGTACACAGAGGGTCAGATGACCAGAACCCTTACTGCGTAAACCCGGGCACGCCTGCATAGACAACATAACAGCACATATACCCAGGTAATTGTCCAAAGTTAACCTCAGAATATTTTCAATATTCACATATTTTACGTTAATGAAGTATTTAAGTATGTTTTAAGACATTGTGCCATTAGGTCATAAAAGAGACACTATGAAATCTTTGGTGCCTTAAAAATATATTTTATTTACTGAATTCTTAACGTTTTTCTAACAGTGAATGTATCAGACATGTCGGAATTTTTTGTGAGGCCCGGGTCAAAAATGTTCTGCTGGGCCCGCATGTTACAAGCACCTATGAAAAAACATGTTCTCAGTAAAGTGAAAAAACACATTACCCTTCTGCATCTGGCGCCATCTAGTGGTTTTAGCCATGTTAGCTGCTACTTCATTATTAAGAAACAGGTAGGGCCTGATTCACAAAGGTAAACTGAGATGAAAGTCTGACTTTACGACTTTCGGTATTCACAAAGGGCCTTTACAAGCAGTAAAGTTAGACTTTTGTCTCCGTTTTGGTCTCACTTAAACTTAAGATCAAAACTTAAGTTTAACTGAGAGAAAAGTCTAACTTTACAACTCGTGAATGCCTTTTGTGAATATTGAAAGTCGTAAAGTTAGACTTTCGTCTAACTTTCCCTTTTTGAATCGGGCCCGTAGTATTGTATCAAAGTCTATGACTAGATTTTGGGGAAAGAAGTCGTACAAAAATGATAATTTTTTCTTTATTGAACTGAAATTTATCATGTGTCAATTGTTTTTCAATAAACAGAGTTATATAAAAAAGAATACATGGGACCTGTGGAATTATGCCACTCTGCCCCACCTTCTGGCGGCCCTGATCATAATTACATTGAAAGTTTAATCTATTCCATAACAACAAATAAATAGAAGGGAGATTACACCAGCACAACGTGGTACCCAAGGTGAACTGATCGTTTGTGAAATTCGGCATTAGCTGTACCCCCAAACTCTAATGTAACGGTCTAGTTGTTCTGTGAGAGCAGACCCCTAGCCCGGAAGGGCACACACACATTGTAACACTCTCTGGCCAGGCATGGCCAGAGAACATAAATAAACGGGCGGAGGTCGCACGGGACATCCGGCCCAGACTGTAACCCAGGCGTACGTGTCATATGTGTCTAGTGCCTGTACAAGTGTCCAGGCTGTCTGCGAGGGCCAACTCCACACTGACGACGAGCGTGGGTGTCTATGCCCACATACTGCTGTCCCCCTATCTCCGGTGACAGGAATTTGGTGCCGACCGCGCCTTCGTCCAGGTGCCTGCTCATCACGCTGAAGTCCGGCGCGCTCCCGCTGCCTCCCGCAGCACACCTGCGGCTGCAAGTAAGCAGCAAGAACCTGCTGCCGTGCTTCTCATCTGCCGAGGACAAGGTGCCACCCTGCCGGCCTCTGCACATCATCCACTGTGTGCCCAGAGTGAGTCTTTACCCGCACGCAGCCTCGACGACGCACGCACGCGTGCCTCTTCCAGCCGCGTCTAATGCCTGCCGCGGTGCTCTGGCCTTCCCGCTTTACCTCGCGGAGGCACGCTACACCACCTGCTGGTCACCAGGAGCAACTGCATGCTCTCAACCCGCGGTGTGTGTTCCTCTCGGCACACTGGTTGGCCCTGCACGTGCCCTGTCACCTGGCTATTGTGCATACCTGCACATTTACCTGGAGGTGAGAGTGGAAGACGACACCCAGCCTGCAGAAGGGTGTGGTCATCGCCCTGATACCCCTAGGAGCAGTGAGAAGACAGACTCTGCCAGGGAGGCCAGGCAGGCCCAGCGCGCGCCACTTACCTGCTGGTGAGAAGTTCATCAGACCCTACAAGGGGGAATCACCTTGCTGACGCCGCCAACATACCACCATGTTGCTCCCAGCTGTCGGCCGCGCCCGCAGCCCAACAGAACGCGCCGACGGCCCAACACGTGGCGCAGCCCACGTCGCATCACTCACAAATTGCAGCGCTGCCCCCGTTCAGCGAGCTGATTGATCCAGCCACGGCGTGGCCTAGGTGGACGATTTGGATCGACAGGCTCAACAATTACTTCACCACCACTCGTGAGACGGACGGCGAAGTCCAGAGGTCGCTACTACTCAATTTTGGTGGGGAAGAAATTTATAAACTATTTGCTCACCTCCCAAATACCGGTGCTCCCAATGATTATGAGGCAGCAGTTAGGGCGTTAAACGCCCATTTTGACCCGCAACTAAACCTAGACTACGAGCGTTTTAAGCTCCGTCAGGCGCGTCAGAGGGAAGGCGAAACAATGGACTCATTTCATGCTCCCCTGCGAGAACTGGCCAGTACCTGCACGGACGACGATCAGAATAAGGAAGTAAGAGCTCAAGCAATCCAAGGTACCGCAACAAACATCTTCGGACCCTCATACTGCGACAACCAGGGATCACCCTGGAAGACATCCTTATCCTCGCAAGGTCGCACGAACTCTCCGATGCCAGAGCAACAGTTATGGACGCCGTGCTTGCCCAACAACCAGAAAAACCAGCAATGATTAAAACTGAAAGAGCGGATGCCATATGCACCCCATCCAGAGGCACTCAAGGGCAATGGCCAACCAAAAACCCACGAGGGCCCCGCTGTGGCTACTGTAGAAATGAAGAACACCCACCAGAGGAATGCCCTGCACAAGGTCGGACATGCTCCAAATGCGGTATCCCGAATCACTATGCGAGTGTCTGCAGGGGAGGAGCCTGAAGCAGAGGAGCTCGTGGAAGACGACCACCATCCAAAGCGGTACGACAATTATCGCTTGATGAGGCGGAGCACCCCAAAGCGACGAAGACATCAGCCAACCGGAGACAGTACTTAGAAGACTCGTCCACTGATGACGAGGCAGAGGCTTATCTGATATAATTTGCAAGTGACCTTAAAAGGAGACGGAGACCCCAACCGACGTGCGCCATCGAGATTGCAGGAACACCAGTGACAGCTCTAATTGACACAGGTGCGTCCGTACACGTAATGGGCTGCCAGCTGTATAAGTAACTGAAGCCAAAGCCGGCATTAACCCCATCAAACGTGAAAATTCTGATGTACGGAAGCCAGAAGCCATTACCCCTAAAAGGAAAGATGATGGTGCAGGTCAAGTCCAACACTCACGAGGTCACCACGATGTTCCACGTAATAGCCTGAGAGGCAGATATCTTAGTAGGCAGCCACATGGCTGAAGATCTAGGGCTGGTGACGTTCGCCAACGCGGTCAAGACACTACGGACCGACGACATCCTCGAGCTGTTCCCACAGCTCTTCAAAGGCCTCGGGAGCATGAAAAGACCTCCGGTGAAGCTGCACATTGATAAGGCCATGAAACCAGTTGCCTTACGACACCGTTGCATACCTTTTTCACCTCCGGCCGCTCGTCTAGCAAGAGTTGCAGAATCTAGAACAGCCAGGAGTAATAGAAAAGGTCACAGGACCGACGCCATGGGTGTCACCCATGGTCATTGCTGAGAAACCGAAGCAGCCAGGGAAGATACGTCTCTGTATCGACATGCGCATGCCAAATCTAGGAATAAAGCAGGAGCGACACCTCAGCCCAACAGTCAATGACATTCCGGCTAATCTCAACGGCTCCCGATGGTTTTCTAAGCTCGATCTCAATGCCGGCTACCACCAGCTGAAGTTGGCGGAAGAAAGCAGATATATTACAATGTTCTCAACCCATCTAGGGCTACGTCGCTACAAGAGGTTGAATTTTGGTATCTCTTCGGCAGCGGAGATATTCCAAAATGCAGTCAGAGAGATGCTGTCAGGACTTCAGGGAGTCCTCAACGTCAGTGACGATATACTCATACATTCAGCAACGCTCGAAGGGCATCACCGTCATCTCAAGGCCACTCTACAACGCCTAGTCGACCATGGAGTGACACTTCACCGGGACAAGTGCCAATTCTTCCAAAAGTCCATTGAGTTCTTTGGCTACGTGTTCAGTCAAGACGGCGTGCAAGTAGATCCCAGGAAATCGCAAGCTATTCAGCGCCCAGCACAGCATCAGAAGTTCAGAGCTTTATGGGCATGGCCACATACTGTGGGCGGTTCATACCCAACCTTGCTACAGTAGCCAAACCTCTAAGGGCTATCACCAAGAAAGATGCTGTATGGAAATGGGGAAAAGAAGAGGAAGAGGCATTCCAATGGGTAAAGTCGGCCCTGCTGAACAAAATCACCATGGCCTATTTCGACACTGCACGGCGTACAGAAGTGATAGTGGACGCCAGACCCGTGGGGCTAGGAGCACTTCTCGCCTAAGAGATAGAGACAGGGAAGTGGGCCCCACTGGCTTTCGCGAGCAAAGCACTCACACCAACTGAAGCTCGTTACTCGCAATTTGAACGTGAAGCGCTGGCTATCAAATGGGCTTGTAACCACTTTCACCTCTATATCAGCGGCATCCCTTCAAGGTCGTAACTGACCACCAGTCATTACTCCCTCTGTTCAGAGGCACCGCTCCGCATCCGCCTCCCAGGATCGAAAGGTGGGCGATACAACTGCAACATTACCAAATGGAGATAGAGTACAGACCCGGGCCAAGAATCCTGCCGACTTCCTGTCACAGCATCTGCCAGATGTGCCCCCAGGAGACACTGAACAGGAACAACGCACCGAAGAATACGTACACATGCTGTCACAATGGGCCTGTCCACGAGCCCTCACAGTAGAAGAGATCAAAGCAGAAACTGATAATGACGCAGTGCTCCAGAAAGTACTAGAAGCCATAAGCTGCAGATCGTGGGAAGGGTTCCTCCAAGGCATCACAGGCTGGAACGAAGCACTAACGACAGTGGCATGGTACTACGAGGGTCGCGGATCGCCATCCCGGTAGGCCTCCAAGAACGAGCGACAGTTCTAGCGCATGAAGGCCCCAAGGAAAAGTGAGAATGAAGTCAAGGATGAGAGAAAAGGTGTGGTTCCCTGGTCTGGAAGCTGCCGTAGACACCGTTGTGAGGAACTACCGTGCCTGCCAACTCACCAGCAAGCCAGAAGGGCCAGCGCCAGTGATAACGGAAGACCCAGTGCCCGCTCCGTGGTCATGGGTGAGCCTAGACTTCGGGAGCTTCCCTGACAGAAGGGTGACTGCTGTCCTGGTCGACAGCTACATGAAATATCCAATTGTAGAAGTCATACCATCCACATCATTCAACCATCTGCAGCCAGTGCTGGAGAAGGCGTTCGCCCTTTTCGGATTGCCTCAAGTTGTAAAAACCGACAACGGGCCACCGTTCCAAGGAGGAGAGATCAAGGAGCTATTAACGCAACTAGGAGTCAAACACCACCGCATCACCCCGCAATGGCCGCAAGCTAACGGCGAGGCAGAACACTTCACGCGAAAACACTAAATAAAATCCTTCGAATAGCGGTGGCAGAGCAGTCTGATCCAGAAGTGGCACTTCACCGATTCTTAAGAAAATATCGCAGTACCCCACACTGCACCACACAACGGTTGCCGTGGGCACTCATGCTAGCCGGCCCCCGGCTAGACACCATTCCAGTGGCAGACAACTGGGTACCAGAACCATACAATCCAGTCGACACGCAAACGTGACAAACTGTAACTAACAACAAAGTTAGCAGCCAAAGAAGAGCCCGGCCCAGAGTCATAGCACCAGGATGCACCGTCCTAGTGCGCCACCGCCGCAGCGGAGGGAAATTCCGCACAATATATGAGCCAGGATTGTGGACAGTACTGAGCATCAACGGAACTGCTCTCACCGCTAAAAAGGTATTAAAATCTGGTTTGCGATGTCAACATAATCGGCGCCACCTTGTCCCCTCTCAGGCCCGTACGCTCACTTAAGCAGTAGCCATTTTGAAAGCACCATGGCCCCTCTGCCCCTCGCCGATCACCAGCGCGTTCCCTTGGCGCTGCAAACATCCCCCCCTGCGTGCCGGCCACCCCCGCTCTCTCATACATGGGCCATAAACCCTCTCCTTCTGCGCGACCCTGCCATGGAACCACATCCCGCGCCTGACCAACACCTCCTTTCATCCCATCATGGTCATACGTCCTTTTGATAACCCCCTTCCTCTGCGCACGATTGTCCGAACCGATCCCAGGCCATCACCTAGCCCTGCGGATGCAGTTTATTGCCCCCACTGTAAGGGAAACACCTCACATCAAAGGGATTACAGTAGATCAAGGCCCCCACCCCCTGAGACCCGACCAGTCGCACACACCCCCGGGAATTGGCAGAATGTCCACCTGTGTGATAGCCATCTCTTACTGTGGGTGGGGTGGGGACTTCCACTGTAGATATGTGTAGGAACAAGCTTGAAGTGGGGATTCCAAGGATGCCTTTCCGTACATCAAAGTCTTAACAAGAATGTGTCACGTGTAATAAAGCAATAAACCTGTGTATAAGAGGCCAGGCCTCAGAGATGTGGTCAGAGCACCTCGAGACGATACCTTGCTGTCCGATCTGACGTGTTCTGCTCCGACGGAATAAACCCTTGTTTCTTGCCTTCCAGTCTCCAGCGCCTATCCTTTTTTTTGGTTAATCATCGAATGGTATAAGAGGCAATTACCGCCGGGCAATACTTGAAAGGTTATCGACTGAAGGTGCCGCTACTATTTAACAAAGGGAGGAGAGACCATCACCCGGAACATCTCCTGGTTCAAACATGTACAACCGGATGATGCTGAGCCATCGCATCCCGTTGGACTAGGTGATGAGCATCCTCCAAGTGGAGGCCTGTCGCCACGCTCAGACGACACTCAGAGCAGGAACCACGAAACTGTCACTCCAACCACGGATGGTGGACATCATAACATCATGGAAACTCTGCCAGCCGCCAGCTCGATGAGAACCCAACGAGATACACAGCACCGATACAACCTAAGGCCAAACCCCAGACCGAGTCAGAGACTGGTAGACTTTGCATGTTGACCTATCATTAAGATTCCTGTTGAACACTGATTTGGGATGGGATGTAACGGTCTAGTTGTTCCGTGAGAGCAGACCCCTAGCCCGGAAGGGCACACACACATTGTAACACTCTCTGGCCTGGCATGGCCAGAGAGCATAAATAAACGGGCGGAGGTCGCACGGGACTTCCGGCCCAGACTGTAAGCCAGGCGTACGTGTCGTATGTGTCTAGTGCCTGTACAAGTGTCCAGGCTGTCTGTGAGGGCCAACTCCACATCTAATACACCCCCTTACCAGGGTGAAAACCAGATTGCGGCCTCACTAAATTATTCCAATGCAAATAATGATGATGTTATTAGCGTGACTGCAGATGCAAATGTGGTAAGTAAACAGAGCTACCAGATCACAAAAATACTGAGAGGGTTTTATGTTCATTGTATGGGCATCACTGACTACAGAAGAGCACTCTCCTTGGCTTTTAAGTCACTGCAAATATATGCATTGCCACATACATTTAAATAACCTTAAGTAGGGTTATTTCTAAATAAATGTCAAATGCTGGTTAGATGCTCAAAAGGTGTTCTGATCATCATTCTACACTTTCCATTGCTTCCTTTAGGTGACTTTTTAGCCTTTATCTAGCAGCACTCTGTGTCAGTGCATGTGCTTCCTTGCTCTTCCCTCTTTCTTTTATTTGTTTATTAGCATTCCTATGCAGCCGCAGCGCTACAGGTAAGAGCAGTGGGGAGGTGAGGTCGGCTGGCGGGGGGATTTCGAGGGACGACCATAAGGGAAAATTAAATAAAGAATACATTTCCCACCCAGCCGGCCCCACCGCTCTTATCTGCAGCAACCGTGGCTGCTCCTATGTGTTTTATTGCCACCTGGATGTTCTGTCTTTATTTAATTTTAAGAGGACCCAGCAGCTGCAAAGTGCCACTAGGCTCCTTTGTGCTTCAGTGGCAGCTCCACTGCTAAGGCGGAGGAGCGTCGCCCCACTGCCTCGGAGCAGCAAAAGAAAGGAAAAACTAAAATGAAAGTAACCAATGTTAATATCATTTTATTTTGTCCTCCTGCTGCGGCAGCTGGTGTGAGGGGGCGAGGCTGAAGAGTAGGGAAGGAGGTTACAACCCTCCTAAGTGTGCAATGAAAGTTTGGGCGGCACAAGAGTCATGCGCACTTTCCCCGTTCTCCATGCAGGCTGCATTACAGCCTGCAAGGAGAACATGCCCACCCCATCAGCCCCTGGCTGAGTGCTGTGTCATGGCGCTCAGACTAATCACAACACTGCATTGCAGCATTGTGATTGGCTGCAGGGAGCGTGGGAGCCCTGGTGCTTCCTGCTTCCTGTTTCTTACAAGAAGCCAGGAAAAGGACACAGGGGAGGCAGCGGGAGCTGGCCAGCCGGCCGGCCGGCCAGCCAGGAGGTAAGTGTTTTTTTCTTATTGTGATTCCACTCGCCCCTTCAACCCCCCACCCGGCCCACTGCTGCTTCCGTGACTGGTGTGCTTTGTTTTTTCTCTCATACTCCCTCTCTTTTTTCCATCCCAATCTGCTTCTCGCTCCTTGTTTTAATTTTTTGACTTGATTATGTTTTTTATGAAGTTTCTGCAGCTGCAAAGTGCTACTGGACTACTTGTTTCTTTTTTTGCTCTGCTGTGTGCTATGTTTTTCAATGTATTTAATTTTTAATTTCACTTTCTGACATGTCTGTCCTCCATGTTGAAAAGTAAATTTAAAATGGTCTCTGTCCATGCGTCATGACGCACACGTGCGAATGTGTCATGACGCACATCACGCGCGCATGAGACTGGCAATATAAAAAAAACAGTTTAAATAGCAGGGGCAAAGCCAATAGCACAGCCTTATAAAGCAAAGAATTGTTCTCTTTTCCAACTCTTTCTATTCATAAAGGCGCACGCAGCTTTTTGTCCTCTAGACTCAATTATTACCTGCCCCCCATAGGCCCATCCCACTGGTGACAATTAGATAGGAAGATTAGGAAGATGAAGGGACACCAAGAGATTCAGTGGCCATTGCCATCTCGCTCACCTCTGCCTTAACCCCCACAATGCCTCATGAAGGTTTACAACACATTTCCTCCTCCCCCAGGGTCTACGGGGACACGTTTGAGCAGAGGCAGAGGCTGAAGGCATAAGGGAACTGGAGTAGGCTGGCTCTCTATAGAGTGTACTAAAAATAAGTTAACTGTGCGAAGAGTCCAGTAAATCCCCAAATGGTATACAGAGGTAAAAGCAGATAATTCAAATGCCCTTTTTGTGGTAGTGTGGGCGAGCAGTTACGCTAAAAGAGGGTAGTGCTAAGCATTTTTTGTACTCCACAGAGGAAATATATGAAACACACACTAAAGAATAAATCTGAGACCAGTTTATAAAAATACTATCGATTTTTATGTAATGTTTAAGATCAAGAACACACTTCAAAGGTAAGTACTTTTTGGAGTTATGATTTTTCAAAGTTCACAAATTATATCGCATTTCAGCGCAATTATGCACCATTAGAAGTAATGGGGGAAAAGCAAAAAAATATATAGAAACTCAGGCAATGCTTTCACGAAGTTCACCTTCTCGTTTTAGGATAATGTGGGGACCAGGTCCAAAGTTCTAGCAGGAGAAGTTCTGGAGCAATTCGGATCGGGCTGGAGCAGCGTACTGAGGGATTTAGAAACTGGTGCGCAAAGACAAAGGGGGCTTCAAGAAACAACTCACTGCACAGGTGGACCTAAAAGTAAATTCAAGGGGGCGCCATCAATGGAGGAGGTCACAAGGGCGTGTGGACTATGGGAATACAGCAGGTTAGACGGTGCCGGTGGGGCCCGGTGGAGAGCGAACAGGTCAGCTGGGCATCGTGAGTCTCGAGGTCCTCGCTGTAAGAAGCAGGCAACTTGGAAATGCCATCTCAGGACAACTGGGCCACTCAGGAAGTGGATCTCAGGTGTCTCGATGTTCCTCAATGGGTGCTTGCTTCTGGTGCTTTGGGAGTCGGCAGTGGACTCTTGTTCTCACTGTTTGCCGTTGGGGGTCCGGTACCCTGGGTATTGGTATGCCGTGGCTCCGGTAGATCACGGTGTCTCCAAAGTTGGTGGAGAGGCAGATCTGACCCTCTGGAGCTGTTCTACCTCTTCTTGCTTTGTTGCTGCATCAAGGTCATCGGGGAGCAGCAAACTGACAAACCAGGAGAGAGATACTTTCACTCCAAGGGAGATTCTCTGTGATTTCAGGACGACACAGTAGGCAGTGATTGTCGGGTCCTTGGACCAGCTGGAAGGGTTTGGAGGCTTTTTCTTCAGAAGCAGGGCTTCATTTCCCGTGCAACGGGTCTTCTTTGTCCTAGTCTTCTTTTGTCCGATGAATCTGAAGTTCAGGTCTCGGGGTGCCACCTAAATACTGAATTTAGAGGCGTTACAAGGGGAGACAGGTAGAATCCAATGGGCTACTTACCTTTAGGGTGTCTACCCCCTTAAGTGACCCCTTCCAAGGGGAAGGGCCACTACCCTAGCCTTGATTGGAGGTTTCTCCACCATTCCGAGATGGTGAAAATCAGGAGAGGAGTTCACATTGCCTGCCCTAGGGGTGATGTAGGCTTAGTGGGGACCCTCCTCGTCCTCTAACTAATTATCCTGCATTTCCTCCCACCAAAAGTGGAACACTATCTGGAGAATCGGGAGAACCCTGGGTTGGACCACAAAGGCGGTATAGCCTTCGAAACTTCCTGTGTGAAGCATCTCTGCCCAGAGTAGGCTTTGTTCCTGTCTTCCGAGAGCCCTGGTTCTCACCCCATGAGGTCAGAAACATGTCTGGTGGTGGCATGCAGAAATCCATCATGGAGCTAGGAAACTCGTGTTGACAAATAACCAGCCCATGTTCTCTTTTATGGCTTCCCTATTCACATATAATATCACACAACGGGCTGAACATTGTAGGGGCATCCTGCTGATATGCCCACACATAGGATATTGTGCACCCTGACTTAGGGCTAAAGGCCTGCAGTAGGGGTAACTTACATATATATTGTGCAGTGTAAGAGTGGCATAGCACAAAGGGCTGTGTATCATGTCAACTCGGATTTTCCTGCACCAAGGCATGCATCCTGCAATGGCAGAGTGCATTGCCATGGTGAGGGGTCCCTAGGGTGGCACAACCAGTGCTGCAGCCTCTGAGGACCCTCTTCAGTGCCCATGCCCTAGGTACCAGTGGAACAATTTACTGGGGACTTACAGGGGAAGCTGAAGTTGTGCCAATTGTGGTAAAGTGGTTGGGAAAGAGATCTGGCACTGGGAACCTGGTTAGCAGGGACCCAGTCACTTATAGTTTGAAGTCACATCAGGCATCAAGCACAAAGTGCGGGCTAACCATGCAAAAAGAGTCCCTTTCCAGCACCCATTTTCATGCACCAAAGATGCATCCACAGAGGCATACATGGCACAACTGTTCTTCCTTTTTGTGTGATACTCGTGTGATTTAGCGTGACAGTCTTGCCATTATGTACCACTGTAAATATGATGTGTTATTATTCAGTGTACACTTTTTATTAGCCTTAAAGGAAGAAAATTGTTGTTGGCCACAACAAGATTTGAACCTGAGACTTTTAAGCTGCTTACAGGGTTCAACGGTATTAACATTAATCCACTTTTCGCCATCTTATTGGTTATATCTACCGTTCAATTGTATGAGCTGGTAATATGGCTCAGTGGACTAATGCAACTGTTGCAGAGATCTGTGTATCAACAGGCCTCAACGTTTAGTTGCTTCAGGGGCTCAGCGGGTCCTCTACAATGCACGCTATGTAACTACAGTCACAGGTTTCTTACTAGGAGACTACTCAGTGGATTTGTGTGTTGTTGTAGAGACGCAGTATGCAGGGCACGGGTTCCATTCCTGGTAAGACAGCTATAAGGAAGTGAGCTTGAATGCCTGCAGGGCAAACTGAAGGTGATAATCACCCACAGTAGATATGTCAGTCATGCATCAATCAGGACATGTTATTTTGCTTTTATATACTGAAGACAGAATGCAGTATATTTTCAGCAGATTCTGCTTTCTCTCATTGTTGTGCACAAATGTTATCAAAGTCTATGTAGAAAATAATTTACCGTTTCCTCAAGTTTGACCATGTGTATATTGCTGTTAGTTTGGCTCTTAACTGATGTGTGAATTGACCAGATTGTAGTGTTAGAGTCATATGGCACTGTCCCTCTGTACTCCAGTCCCTCTGATGCCTTAGACCTACTCCAGACACTGGTACTTACCAATCCTAAAAACATGACAAAAGGGTGTAATCTGATTGTCCAGTATTGATTGCATAGAGAGCTAGCTTCTCCCTATTCATTCTTTGTTTATTCCTCTGAAAACTCCAAGCAGATTTGGTGGTCCTAAACAGGCATGGCTGTGTGTGGGCAGCTGCAAACAAATTCTCCTTTATTGAGACGTCATTCCAAGATGGTCACCAAAAACAGACACCACTGCAAGATGGCCACCAAACATCAACGCCATTCAAGTATGTCCCTTTTTGAGAGAAGACCTTTCCTGTCTGGTAGTTTCTGTGCAGAGATCAGTCCCTTACATCAAGGTGGTTCCTGTTCTACTAGTATATAAGGAATCTCTGATCAATGTACCAGGGCATCGCAACTCCTTCAGGGTGTTCCTTGTCTTGAATGCTTTGTCTCTGCTCCAGTCACGTTAGAGCTACAGCTCGGCTCCAGTCCTACGAGCTCCACTGCTGTGCGCTCCAGCTTCAGCTCTGCTCCAGTCTTGGTCTTACCCAGACCCAAAACATCCTGTGATTGTTTGAGTGACGTGGCTTGTACGACACCTCCATATATTAGTTGGGTATCCAGCACTATAATTTTAAGTTTCAACTTCTGTTGTGAGCATTGTAGGTTGCCATCTGGTTATTGGTGCTCATCAGAATCTACTGAAGAAGAATAAGGTAGATCTGCTGCTGAACCCGATACACTGATGTACTTCTGGGCATGTTCTCCTATGGCCAGTCAACCAGTTCCCTGGTACCTCATGAGCTGAAGCCATCAAAAGTCTTTTTCTAGCATTCCCCCAGGAGAGCTGAAGGTGATTAGGGAACAAGCGGGTTCTGCCCACCCTTATGATAGAGCTTTTGTGTGAAATAACCAAATAAAAGCTCAATATTACCATGTACACAGCGTTCTTGCGAAGAACAGACACCTGTGATCCTAATATTTCATGGAGGCCTTTCGGATTACATAATGTTGAATTCAGAATCTGTGACCAGTTCTGACCCAGATTTTCTGTCCATTAAAGCTCTGCCAGATGAAAACCACCATCTAGAAAGCTTACCGGCCGACTCCAAAAGACTCAAACACCCAAACCTGGGACAATCAGGAGCTAAGCCACAGTTTAATGCCCGGTTGCATCTTGTGTCACTGAAAACCCGCTTGTTTGCCATTACTTTGGCAGGAAAGAATCAATACAGGTTGTCATCTGATCTAATCTACTTACAACAGTTCCTATAGTCTGATTCTCACCTTTTCCACGAAACATGGTTCTTGTTCAGCAATGTACAAATGGTAGTAAGTGGGAAGCTACAGCCGTAACCCTTCTTCAGTGAGACCAGTGCTTTGTTTGAGCCTGTGGTTTCCGGTGCTGGGCCCTGGCACTTAATTGGTTTTCGGTGCTCGGCACAGGCACTTAATTGTCAACACCGCACCTATGACAGTCGGCCACATGGTGGCACTGCTCATCTAGTTTAAAGATGATTACTCTTATCCGGTAAGATTAATATGGGGGCCGCTTCTTGTCTATGTACGATTTGGGGTTCATGATCAGTAGCGTGTTGATTTATTTTAGTTAAAATGTAAGTCAGGAGATGTCGGCATTACAGGTACCTTGTCATGATCTTTTTGTTATTACAAGTCTCACAATGTATGAATCACCAAATAGGTGATGTCGGCATTACTAGGCATCTTGCCATGATTTTACCGCTAGTATAAGTCTCACAATGTACGAATCACCGCTACTTGTAGCATTTCAACTTTAGTTTTTTAGTTGCCTACTCAGTTACATACTTTCTTTATCTGTAGATTTCTTTACGCTTCATACTATACAATTTGGTGTGTTCGTCAGTTCGGATTGGACACTCTATACTTCTATATCGCCTTATATTTGGTTTGGTAAGTGTCCATTCATATATTACTGTGTCCTTATATTTCTATATTTCAGCTCCTATTGTCTCTAGGAGGAGGCTCTAATTAGCCTGTAAGTTATGCTTTTCGCCAAGACAATTCATATGAATTTTACGTACCTAGCACTATATGGCTATATTCAGCTTTATAGTTTGTCACGCTACACACCAGAACATTGGCTCTGCGGAGGGTTTGCTAATTAGTTTGGCTTTCCTTCATTATCTTAATGAATTTATACTACTCCCTCACCCGACTTGTGATTACGAATGCTTTATGACTCTGTTCTCTTATACCTCCCAATTCGATCAGATTATTGACATCATTGCACACCCCCCTTTTTCTCTTCATTAGAATTTTGCTTATTACGTGATTACTTTGGAGACTCTTATGTGATTGGACAACCCACCTATATTGATGTATTGGAATGGTGGACCCAAAGTATGGATTTTGAGGTGGGTTCGAACTTACATATTGGTGGTAGAGAGCACTTTTTTCAGGTTCTCTATTGGTTACTTGGCTCCTAGACGTCAGCAGTTGGTTGACATTTCTGATATTATTATTCAATCGTATTTCACTAGATTTCTTGACCAGAACTTTACCTATTTACTCGTCTACTCATTATATTTTAGGTTTGCACTTCCTATATGATCTTACGTCCTCCTCATAACTTAAACTCCTTTCTTTAATAGGCCACAGTGATGCTTCTTTTCTTCTTGATCCGTTCTTTTTCTGACTGGGTTTTGGGACTCAGAATTACACTAATTTCTTATTATGGTATACAATGCTTATTACCCAACACAGCTAGCCTTCTTCACCTCTATTTTGGGCAGTTTTCACTATTTGGTCACACTTCTGTCGTTCGACTTCTTTTGCTCCTTCAATTTATGTTTATTTACATGTGCATATTCCTGTCAACAGCCTTGAAAAAGTCATTGTACCAATTAAGTACAGACGAAACACGTGTTGGCTGGGCTGCATCTGATATTGGACGCTTGTACCACATTTCTTGGAGCTGTATTCATTATTGGACGACTGTACCACATCTCTTGGATATCATTTTCAATAAAGAGGAACAACTTGAACATAACAGAGGACCATTGTATCCTGTCCAGTGTATTCGATTGGATTACTAACTTCTTAGAGACACTTTTCTTTATAACGTGTACATTCAGATGGACTGCTATATACAATTTGGTATAAGGGTGTGCTTGATAGCTGGTCTTTTTCTAATATAGTTTAAAGATGAGCAGAGCAATGGTTGCCTATTAATACAATATACTTTAAAATGGCTAATACCTGTCGCACTTGCAGGTGAAAGAGACTGTTAGTAGTTGTTTTGGTACCACCATTGGCAGCGATGACAGGGGCAATGGGTGTTGCAAGCTGCAGTGGCCTCCCGGTCAGGGCCCTGGCACTTATTGTTTTACAAATTAAGCACCAACTGAGACTCCATTCCATGGTGGCTACCACCACACACATACTCCACTCCAAGATGGCCCAAAAACATCAGCACCATTCCAGTATTTCCCTTTATGAGACCGGTCCCTTCATGTCAGGTGGCTCCTGTTCAGAGACCAACCCTTTCTTTCCTTGTGGTTCATTTTTCACCAGTATACAAAGTGTCAGGATCCAGCAGCCGGTTAAGCACTGACTGACTGCAATCGGGAGAACTAGGAAGTAACCCGAAAAAAAAACTACATTTCCCAGCATCCATAGCGAGAGTCATGCTCCACGTGACTCGGGCGCATAGCAGTAACCGGATATAAGGAAGCTGGGCGATCCGGACGCTGCCGACTATCCTGGCAGATTTCCCGTGGTAGCTGTTCCGAGGGTCTCAGAATCAGAGGCGGTAAGAGTGCTTTTGCACCGCTGTGTGCCTTTCTGGGCATTTCTGGAGGTACGTGTGCTCTGGCCGGTCTAGTGGGCGTGCCCATTCGCTCCTCTGTTGGTGAGACAGCGCGTTCAGCGGTCTCTTGCGGAGGAGCGCATTGCGCATCCGGTGACATTGTTTTCCTGATGCTCCCTGTTGGCGAGACCAGCTTTCCGCTGAGGTCTCATGCGGGGAGTCATTAGTTGCTATACCCTGCTCGGTGAGGCTACACCTACGTGTACGCTCTTGCTTACGATCTGGGAGCTGGTTGTGTACGACAAGGCTATACATTGACACTTCTACTAGGCTTCCTTAGTAGTACCAGACTGTTGATCTACTGAATGCATAGCGAACCTTTGCTATTTGTGATATATGACAAGCAGTGTTGTTTCTCGTGATGGAGCAGGTAATGCAAAATGTTGTATACCTCCTCTATTTTTGCATGAAAATACTAATTATATAATCTATTAATTATAATATTATTAAACGAGTGTTGCATGTATACTAATCAACATTATTAATACTTAAACTACACATGGGATTTGCTATTTGCATGGCTAAATAACTCTTGTAACTAAAATCTGTACGCATATTAACAATAGTATGTGTGGTAATAGAATACTGCATGATATATGTTGCTTTGTGATGTTGCACCCTCGAGGAGGATCAAAAAAGGTGAATATAATTGCTTTAAATGTCGCTATATGCTAGATAAATACAAGCACATAGAGGGATTAGCAAGGGGTTAACATTAGAATCTCAATTTCTATGAATTCATTATTCTCTTGTGTTTGTTTCGCTTAAGTTGGCATCTGGGCCTAAATCCAATATGGCCGCTGTCACTACACGCAGAAGTGGCCGCTGCCTCATGAGGCGCGGAGTGAGCTACGCATGTGCGAGAAATCTCCTAAACATCATAGCGACCTTTGCACATCATGTACCCGGTCAAGGATACGAAACGGGGCGTTCACCATGACAGGGGAACAATCAACCTTACAGTAAACCGGAACAAGCGGACACTTCGCTGACCAATGACCTCACCCCTCGAACTGTACTGAAAATCTGGGAATATAAATCGTACGATCCCAACCAACCAGTCACCACTGTTCTAAAGCTCAAAATTGTATCTTCTTTAACTTGATTTTATTATAAAAAGCGTAGTAGAATAAGGAGGGGTACTCAACTACTTCATCTTTTCCTTGTTCGAAGCTATGTTCGTGGCGCCTTTCCTGATGATCCAGATGCTGCCCGATCGCTTGATGACTGTAAACCTTTTCTAGATCCACGGGGCTATGATGGATGCTTGCACGATTTCTGGTCCTATGATAAATTGGGACTGTAGCGTGCTGAGCAGAGGACTTTGAGCTTTGGCCTGCTTTTCAGGACAATTTACAACAAAATTTGGTTATGCAGAGCCAATGAATTAGAGGACTTCAGATAGCCAGATTAGGTAAATATGATGTTCTGCGATTTATTTGAATTGATCTAAAAATTCTAAACTTTGACGAGACAAATGCACATATTACTCATTATGAAAATTTAGATAAACAAATATTGATTAACAAGAAATATGAGTTTGTGGTTTCATTAAGGGAAATAAGGATTCTGAGTCTTAAAATGTGTTTTAGCTGGTTCTAAATCACCATCAACCAATCCAAATAAATTGGTCCATTGAGCAAGTGGGTGGAATGCCTTGATGTTTGGGACTAGGGATCTATAGGCGAAAGATGTTAATGTATATTTTGTAAAATAACTTTTCTCACCCTGTAGGTTATAAGGTATTTCCCCCCCCCCCCCCACATGTCCAGGGTTTGAATTACTCATCCCTCCTGTGTGCAGACTCGTGAGAGAGACATATGAGTGTTGGTGTTATGGGCCCCACCAATGAATGTGTGTATGAATGAGCTAGTGTGACGTCGGGTCTGCGACGCCGGGAGGATATCGGTAAATGTTATTCCCCATTTCCAGCAGTTTTTCCTGGTAGCAGTATGATGGTTTTTATTGTTTTGGTTTGGTGATTATTGCTTGTAAATTGCTGATTGATTATTGATTGTGGGAAGTATTGGTTTATGTATTAACACTCTATGTTGAGTCGCGTTGAGTTCTATGTTGTTTGACGGCTTCTGGGATGTAGGAAGTCGGAAGTTTGTAACGGTTCTGTTGTAGAGCAGAGGCAAGCGCTGTTCTCGGGAAAGACGGGATTGTTGTTGCCCTGTAGGTACACGGGGAAAACGTGTGACGATTGAAGTTGCACGACACCTTGTCTGGGTTCGATTCAATAACATCATCGTGTGTTGCCATTAGGGATATTTTCTGTATGAGAGAAATGTATGGTAGCAAAGGTCACCTGTGAAATTTTGGTCTCAGGTACCAGGAGTCCAAAAGGCACTCTGATTACGCTTATCACTGGAAAGGTAATAGATGTTCCCTAAGCTTGCTAGAAGGATAAAGTAGAGGGAAGTGCTACTTTATTAACGAGTGTAATAATTCTGTAGTAGGGCAAACTGTTCGCTGTTCTCGGGGAAGACAGAATTCTGTGTGAATGAACTACATTTTCCGTATGAAAGTGCGTGAATGAAATAGCATTCAGGCTAATTGTGAAACTCTGGTTAATTTTCTCAGGAGCAGAGCGTCTCTAACTAGGAGTCTTAATTCTGGAGAAACGGTTAGCTAATGCTTGTTAGAAGGGTAAGGTAGAGGGATGTGCTACTTTATCAACGGAAGTAACGATTCCGTAGTAGGGCCGAGGTAAGCGCTGCTCTCGGTAAAGACGGAATTCTTGTAAGAAAGGTAATTAACTATTCTTCTGTTAGTGAAACAGATAATGGTGGCGTTTTTATGTCGTTACTAACAGATTTGTGAGTCAGAAAGAACGTAAAAAAGTTTGCCGATAAATTTTGTAAAGGAGGGGGGTCAGCAGAAGCAGGAGTAGCGAGAAAAGCTGACGTCAGAAAAACGTCATGGTGCCAAATCCCACAGGGGTATACAGAGAGCCCCTCAATATTTAACCAGATATTGAAAAAGTCCTTAGAAGATCTAGAGATGTCCGAGAGCTCGGTACTAGTGCAATATATCGACGACCTGCTTGTGGCGTCAAAACCACGAGAAGCTTGTGTGGTGGATACCATAGCATTGCTAAATCATTTAGCAGATGGAGGACTTAAAGTATCCCCATCGAAATTGCAATTCTGCCAGAAAGAAGTGCAATATTTAGGCCATAACATTGAAAAAGGATTGAGGAAAATAACTGCAGAGAGAATCAAGATAATAAAAGGAATGAGAACCCCAATGACGCAAAGAGAAGTAAGAATGGTTCTTGGAATGGTAGGATATTGTAGGATATTGTCGTCAGTGGATAAGTTACTTTTCCCTGATTGCAAAACCTTTGGTACGCCTGACAAGAAGTGATGTAAAAGACCACATTGAATTAAATAAAGAAGAGTTAACACCCTTTAAACAATTGATAGACAGTTTGTGTAAGGCACCAGCACTTGGTATGCCTGATTATGAAAAAGAGTTTGAACTATACTGCAGCGAAAGGAATGGATGTGCACTCTCTGTATTAATACAGAAACATAGAAAACTGAGAAGACCAATTGCATATTTTTCAGCTATACTCGACCCAGTAGCTGTAGCGTTACCCAGTTGTGTGAAAGCAGTGACTGCCACTTGTAAGAGTCTGGAACAGAGTGAAGGAATTGTGATGGGATATCCTGTGCGCGTATTTGTACCTTATGATGTGGCAATCCTTCTAACAAGGAGCCGCACTCAGTTCATGACACATAGTCGGCTGACTAAATATGAAAATGTCATATTAGGTGCAACGAATGTGAGCCTTGTAAGATGTCTGAATGTGAATCCCTCAACGTTATTGCCAGATGCTGAGAATGTGGAAGTCAGAGATGATGTGGATCATGACTGCTTGGATGTGCTTGATTTCTGTACAAAACCACGACCTGATATAAAAGATGTACCTTTGACAGAAAGTGACTATGGGATGTTTGTGCATGGATCATGCATGAGAACAGCATATGCAGTGTGCACAGTAGCAGCAGTAATGGAAGCATCTTACCTAAAGGGAGTAAAGTCAGCCCAAGTTGCGGAACTTTTTTCTTTAACCAGAGCATGTAAGTTGGGAAAGAATGTGAGAGTGATTGTGATAACTGATAGTCAGTATGGCTTTGGTGTTGTGCATGATTTTGGCCAAATTTGGTCACAGAGAGGATTTTCGACTTCAAGTGGAACCCCTATAAAGAATGCTGAAGTGGTTGGGAAATTGCTTGAGGCGATACAGCTGCCTAAGCAATTGGCTGTTGTGAAGTGTGCCACCCACTCCAAAACCGGAGATTACATCGCAGCTGGGAATCAGTATGCGAACGATATGGCTCAATATTGTGCGCGAAACCAGAATTCGGTGAATAGGGCAAAAGGGAAGGAAATGAATTCATGTCCCTTGTTGTTTACTAACATTGTGAATACATGGGAAGAAGTGAGGCAGTTACAGGAAGAAGCAGGAGATGAGGAAATGAGACAATGGGTCAAGGCGGGATGTGCACCAAGGGAAACAGATCATGTGTGGGTCTATCGGGGTGGAAGACCAGTTATGCCTGATAGCATGGTGTCAGCCATGGCCCGGATGTATCATGAACAAGCACACATAGGGAGAGATGCAATGCTTAGATTATTTAAGCAGACATGGTACAATGCAAAATTCAGACTTGTAGCTGAGAGTCTTTGTCAACGATGCCTTATATGTCAGCAGTTCAATCCCGGAAGAAAAACAGTGGTAAGTCTAGGAACGATAGATCGAGAAGGAGGGCCTTTCACCAGAATGCAAATCGACTTCATTGAGATGCCTCCCTGTAACAGGTTGAGGTATGTTTTAGTGATGGTCTGCCTGTTTTCCAGATGGGTAGAAGCATATCCCACAAGAAGAAGTAATGGAATAACAGTAGCAAAACTGCTTTTGAGGGAGTTCATCCCCAGATTTGGGTTTCCAGTCACAATTGAGTCAGATAGAGGAAAATATTTCCATAATGAAATCATGAAGCTAATTTGTGATGCATTGAATGTACAACAAAAACTGCATTGTGCCTATCGGCCAGAGGCTTCTGGTGTGGTAGAACAGGTAAATGGTACTATTAAAAACAGATTAGGAAAGATGTGTTTGGCCACAGGACTGAAATGGCCTGATGTCTTGCCTCTGGTACTCATGACTATTAGATCAATTCCAGATAGGAACACAGGTTTGAGTCCCCACGAGATTGTGATGGGTAGAGCAATGAGGCATGTATTCATACCAGTCAACAAGTTATTGCCTATCTCTGATCACTTGGTGTTTGATTACTTACTGTAAGGGGCTGGCTGACGCTGTACATTCTGTGTTTCATCAGGTTGGATCGGATGCCACCACCCTTGAAAAGAAGCCAGCTCATGATTTTAGCCCAGGTGACTGGGTGAGAATTAAAGTGCACAGAAGAAGGAACTGTTCGGTCCCACGTTGGGGAAAACCATGACAAGTAATTTTAACTACAACAACAGCTGTAAAGTGTGCAGGAATAAAGAACTGGATCCATGCTAGTCATACCTTGCGAATTCCAAACCCAGCGGATAACAAGGAAGGGGAGTATTTTGAAGAATCAGAAACTAGCTCTGAATCTGAAACTGAAGACACTAGAACAGGACAAAATTCTGAAAGGGGGGAGTCAGAATCAAATTTGACCGTTGCCCCAGACAACATTCCCTTGAGGAGGAAGTTGCAGATTTCTCACACCAGCTCAGACTCAAAGACTGAACAAGCACAGGTACATACAGGAAAAGAGAAAAACAGTGAAGAGACAATTAAAGAAGTTCTCGATACAGAAATTCCTGATGGAAAGTTGAGAGAAATTCCACCTGAAGTAACAAAAGCAGATGGTCAGGTGACAAATACAGAAAGTGAGGGAAAGAGTTTTGCGGAAGACCCCCGAGGAGTTGTAGGGAATTCAAACATCCAGTTAGAGGAAGGGACGTTTAGTCAGCAGGAAGATTGTGTGGGAGAAACACGAGGAGGGACAGAAGTAGGGAAAATAAAAGAAGTGGTGGAAAGAAAAACAGCTGAAAGTAAAAGCCAAATTGAAACAGAATCAGAGGACAGTGATGAAGAAGCACCAGAAGGTCGAGTTCTGAGAAAAAGAGCATGGAGAGCTGAGAAAAACGAAAAGGGAAATAAATTGATAAGATCAGCAAGAGATGAAATCTGGCCAAACAAAATAAAGAGATTAAGATACCGACTGACACGAGTAAATTCATCCAGAGCTGAACAAGTGAATGAAGTATCTGGTCAAGAAAAATTGAAAGACGAGGGAAAAACGACAACAGAGGAAAATAAGAGAACAAGAAAACCTAACCAGAAGTATAAGTCGCCGGAATGGTAATATGTGGCGCTGCCTGAAATAAAAGAAGAGGCGGATAGCCAAGAAAATCTAGAGGTGACTGTACCAGAAGTGGTTGAGGAAGACGAAGAATCGGAAATCCTGAGAGTTATCTTGTCCGACATTGGAGAAGAAACGGATGTTCAGGAAGTTCTGTATCAAGATTGTGAAAGAAAAGTGAAAGACGATCAAATGCCAAACTGAAAAGACCAAAAGTGATACCAATGGAAAGACAATAAATTACTGGAAAAGACATAACTGATAGAACCAAGTAGGTACTTAGAGCCTTGGGTTAGACAAAACTAGTTGTGAAGTAGAAGAGGATAAGTCAAAAGACACTGATCGTTTTTCGAAATGGCAAACACAGAGAATAGAAAAACTAAATGTGTATTTCTTAGAAGATGGTTAAAAATGTGTTGTTGTTGTACAGGATAACTAATGCTTCTATGGAGTGTTTTTGCTTTGATGATCTCATTTAAAGTTGCACTAGAAACAATAGAAGGACATAGTGGGAATAAAACTAATGTAGAAAAGTTTCAGAAAGTATATCCGACTAATATAGATAGAAATTATTTACATAAAGACAGGTCTATAAATGATTTCTCTAACAATGTATTTTCAAAATTACTATATGAATATGTAAAGACAATGGACGTGAGGGACTGCTACGTCTGCATGCAGTTACCTGCATCTGAGGGAGTGACCTATCATCACCTCCCAGTAACGTATGGAATAACATTTAGTGTAATAGCAAGTTTAGGGAAATTAGAACATTACTTTTCAGATGTAGATAACATATTTTCACAAGTACCTGTAATTAACAAATTGAATAAAGTAAACCCGCAAAGGTATTAGGTGAATTTTTCTTAGAAACTAAAGAATTAATATTAGAGTCCATATTTAGAAATAATCTAACTTGTAGTTTAAAGAAGGAGGAGAAAGTGTTCTTGGATATGGTTGAAGAAAGGAGATTGAAAATGCAAAAGAAAGCATCTGAGGGAAGAGAAGAAAGGACAGTCTGGGATGTTGAAAAGGAAAAACATTTGAAAGGAGAAGCTACCCCAACAATGGCTTTAGATTGGCCTCAAAAAGGAAAGTTGTGTATTAGAAGCAATCAAACTGCATATGATAACTATTATGTAGGTACAAGTGATTGCCATGATACATATCGAATCATGGGTGGATGGGGGTTTAAAGGAGGAAATGATCCAGTTTTTCCTGGATTATATTTTATCTGCGGGAGCAAAGCATATTATCGATTACCAGATCACTGGTTTGGCAC
Source organism: Triturus cristatus (assembly GCF_964204655.1). Taxonomy (NCBI): domain Eukaryota; kingdom Metazoa; phylum Chordata; class Amphibia; order Caudata; family Salamandridae; genus Triturus; species Triturus cristatus. The sequence continues at coordinate 1,471,596,959 of NC_140591.1, read as the reverse complement.
ATGTTATGTGGGCCTGATTTTCCCAAAGATATTCCATGTGGGAAGAGGAAGAGATGGTGTACATGAGTTAGGAAGACAACTAACACGTAGTAAGAGTGAATCTTAGTCAGAAATTGTGGGAGACATTTTTGGAGCATTGATACCAGCAGTGGGAATATCTCTGAATGCACATAAAATTAGAAAATTATCAACAGTAGTGGATCGCTTGTCAACAAAAACCGCTGGAGGATTTTTATTGGTAAATACAGAAATGGTTGCCATGCGTGCCATGATAATGCAAAATCGACTTGCCCTTGATATAATTTTGGCAAAAGAGGGTGGAGTCTGTGGGATGCTGAAAGTGCAACATTGTTGTACTTGTATTCCGGACGAAAGTCAAGATCTAAAGTCATACATTTAAAATATAACTGATTTGCATGAGGAAATTGCACTGCTGGAGGTTGAAGGTGTCTGGGAAAAGATTGGAAAGAAATTATCTTCTATTAAAGATTTCCTATTAAAATTAGGTAGTACATTTATAGGTAAAATCTTATTTCCACTAACCTGTGTAATTTTTCTAGTATTAGTTATAAGACTAGGATGTTTATGTTGTAAACGAAAGAAAATACAGAAAAATTTAAAGAGAGAAACTTTGAGAAAGAAAGAAAATAAAAAACGAGAAAGAGAATTTGAAGAAGTAGAATTAGAAGAAATGAAAGATAGTATGTATTGAAAAGCAAGAGGAGAAGAAATTGGGGAAACAGAAATGTGAACTAAAAATTCTATGAATTCATTTTCTTTTCATAATAAATTTACAAAAGTTTAGGTATTGTGGTGATAAAATCACCAAAGGGGGGATTGATGGAGCAGGCAGTGCAACATTTTGTATACCTCCTCTATTTTTGCATGAAAATACTAATTATATAATCTGTTTATTATAATATTATTAAACGAGTGTTGCATGTATACTAATCAACATTATTAATACTTAAACTACACATGGGATTTGCTATTTGCATGGCTAAATAACTCTTGTAACTAAAATCTGTACGCATATTAACAATAGTATATGTGGTAATAGAATACTGCATAATATATGTTGCTTTGTGATGTTGCACCCTCGAGGAGGATCGAAAAAGGTGAATATAATTGCTTTAAATGTCGCTATATGCTAGATAAATACAAGCACATAGAGGGATTAGCAAGGGGTTAACATTAGAATCTCCATTTCTATGAATTAATTATTCTTTTGTGTTTGTTTCGCTTAAGTTGGCATCTGGGTCTAACTCCAATATGGCCGCTGTCACCACACACAGAAGTGGCCACTGTCTCATGAGGTGCGGAGTGAGCTGCGCATGTGCGAGAAATCTCCTAAACCTCATAGCGACCTTTGCACATCATGTACCCGGTCAAGGATACGAAACGGGACGTTCGCCAAGGCAGGGGAACAATCAACCTTACAGTAAACCGGAACAAGCCGACACTTCTCTGACCAATGACCTCACCCCTCGAACTGTACTGAATCGTACGATCCCAACCAACCAATCACGACTGTTCTAAAGCTCAAAATTGTATCTTCTTTAACTTGATTTTATTATAAAAAGCGTAGTAGAATAAGGAGGAGTACTCAACTACTTCATCTTTTCCTTGTTCGAAGCTATGTTCGTGACGCCTTTCCTGATGATCCAGATGCTGCCCGATCACTTGATGACTGTTAACTTTTTCTAGATCCACGGGGCTATGATAGATGCTTGCACAATTTCTGGCCCTATGATAAATTGGGACTGTAGCGTGCTGAGCAGAGTACTTTGAGCTTTGGCCTGCTTTTCAGGACAATTTACGACAAAATTTGGTTATGCAGAGCCAATGAATTAGAGGACTTCAGATAGCCAGATTAGTTTAATATGATGTTCTGCGATTTATTTGAATTGATCTAAAAATTCTAAACTTTGACGAGACAAATGCAAATATTAATCATTATGAAAATTTAGATAAACAAATATTGATTAACAAGAAATATGAGTTTGTGGTTTCATTAAGGGAAATAAGGATTCTGAGTCTTAAAATGTGTTTTAGCTGGTTCTAAATCACCATCAACCAATCCAACTAAATTCGTCCATTGACCAAGTGGGTGGAATGCCTTGATGTTTGGGACTAGGGATCTATAGGCAAAAGATGTTAATGTATATTTTGTAAAATACCTTTTCTCTCCCTATAGGTTATAAGGTATTTCCCCCCACATGTCCACCGCTTTAATTACTCATCCCTTCTGTGTGCAGACTCGTGAGAGAGAGGTATGAGTGTTGGTGTTATAGGCCCCACCAATGAATGTGTGTGTGAATGAGCTAGTGTAACGTCGGGTCTGCGACGCAGGGAGGATATCAGTAAATGTTATTCCCCATTTCCACATTTGTGCTGGAGCACTCGTACCAAATACCTCAGTGATTTGAATGACCGAGCAGGATGCTTAACACAAACTGAGGGTTATGGACTGCTGTTCATACATGTATATGAATATAAAACGTGATTTGCTTTGGGTATTGTGGAACCTGAACAAGCCGAAGCCTGCTCCGTTTTATGCATAGTACAAGAAAGTGATTGTAAAATGTGCCTTTTTCTATACGTTTGGTTGTTGTTTATATTTAATTTCCTAGGAGAGAGAATTAGAGGGTGTTCAGGAAGATATTGCTTTGCATACCAGGCGATTCCACATGTACACCTGGGTAGGTGGGGGGAAATTCTCATACCTCGTTAACCGGAATGATAAATGCTATGATGGTGTATGTATTACTCTCACTGTTTATTCTCTATTCGTATTAGTTTTGTGTTGGAAGTCTGCAACCACCCTCTTCTCTCTTCTTGTATCGCTCCCTCTTTCTTTTACTTAGTGTTTTACAAACATTTCAGTTGTTTTATGTAGTCGTGTTTCACCTATCTGTGTTATTGAAAAAGTGGGCTGGGTATTTACGGTGTCTTTACTGTGTTATCATCAGATCTCCTTCCATGCTGTTCCTACCCTTTCCTTCCCTCAATTGACTATCTCACTAGTCCGTGTGTATTGATATTCCGGACTTGGGGCAGTCGAAAGGTGGACCCCTTTGAGCATCAGCACAATCCCGAGGATTCTGGAAGGTGGAACCTGACACAAAGAACCTCTGATCAGTGTACAAGTGTGTGGCAATGACTCCAGCTTGCGCCTACTGTTGGACTCTGTGCTCCTGGTCTGCTCCGGTCCTGCTAGCCGCAGCTCTGCTCCAGTGCTGGAAACCGAATTTCCAATCTTCAGCCTTGCAGGAACTTCTCTACAATTGGGGCTCAACACTTTGGAGGTTTTTTGTGCTAATGAGCTTTCCCCTCCGTGTGCAGTCTGGCGCTGCTTTCCAGAGGACATCCTCTGTGCAATCCACGGCTTCTGGAAGGGGTCCCCATTTCAGCAGAGCCTCCAAGAAACAGGTAAGTGATTCACCCCCTTATGTGTAACACTTGACATCAAGGCATACTAATGTCAGAAGGGAAAAGTGGAAAATCTGTCTTATCAAGGCCATATTCTTTTTATCCATTTATTTATTTAGTATTTTTATAAAGTGATAGCAATCCAAAGCAGTGCCAGCACGCTCTACCGGACTACGATAGGCTGGGGCTCCAGGCATCCCTTACATAAAAGTCCATGGTTAACCCTGTAGTACACAAAGATAAGCATATTCTGCTCTGCTGTGCATTCAGTAATACCAACCGTCTTCCAGTGCTCCAGTCATACCTGGCAATGGAGATCCTATTTGTGGATACAGGACCGGAAGGCTGGGCAGTGCTAGCAATAAATCTGTGATGCACAAATTATGCATTAAAAGCTTGATGCTGCCATAGTGTTATTGCATGACATAGATGCAAAGATTATAATAAAAAGAGCTTGTGAAAGCATAATTCTTTAATTATATAGTGAAGAACATTTTAACAGTTGTAGTGTAAAAGTCTTTGGAAAAAAAATTAATTAAGGCCCTAAGGTTTGCCACTGTGGAAAAGAGTCATAGCTATTATGAGTTCAGCAGGTGCAGTCGCAGCGGATCTAAGTCTTAGCGGCGAAAAGCAACTTCTTTGTCTGTCTTCTAATACACAACCAGGGGCAGCAAAGAGTGTTTAGCTTGTTTTCACTAGGGCTCATGGCACCTATGCAACACCAGCGCCTCTCCCATTCCTCCAGCCATACTCACCCAAAACGTCAAACGGCTAGGAGCACTGCAGATTGAGGATGTATTTATGCAGATCAATACATCATTTGTTCAGTGTCCAGAGAAAACTAAAGCCAAGTCCCTCCAACCTCTCTCTCTCCTTTCCTTCAATCCCCTGTTTAGGTCTCGCCTACAGACGGCTTTAGCTGTCTTTTGGCAAACAGAAGTATTATATCCTGCATGCTCCGAGTGGGCTATGTGCCCACCACTTGCAGATAAGTCTTTCAATCAATATCTTGCTTCCCGATGCTTGTGTTTGTTACACTCAAGGAGATCTGTGATCTCACTGTATTTCGAATGGATGACTTTCTACTGCTTTTTTGAGTCCTTGCATTTCAGGGCACGAAGGACTCTTTTCTCTCCTTTCTGCTTCTTGATGCTCCTCCGCTCCTTTCCCGCAATGGTCTCTTCATTCAAATATTATCCTCCCAAGTGCCTGCTTTCGCTTTCACTCTGAGCATTCAACTCTCTACATTGGTGGGTAGCAATTTTAAAATAGTTTTAAAATCATTCCAAGATGGCCGCTACTGTTTGCGCATGCGCAGTAGTCACCTTGGAATGTTTTATCATATGGTTTAAGCAAAATCAATCCAAAAACGCTACTGCGCCTACAGTTGGTGTCATTGGCGAGAGACCTATATTAGCTTGTCAGTGCTTGTTTCTCTCCTTATCACCTCTAACATCAACCTTTTCACGTACCATACTGTCAGCTCCTCACCTTACAAGTGATCGCTGAGACCTAATAACTTTTCAGCCCAACATGCACCGCTGCTTGAAACATCATCCGATGAGATAAAATCACAAATTGTGGTGTTTTATTCATTGTCCTGTTTGTTCTCCAGCCTTCATATTGAAAGCAGCCACACTTCTGCTTATGTATAATCTTTCCAGTAACAACCTCTTACAAAAGAGAGGCAGTTCCAAGAAGCAATACCAGTTTCTGTTTTGGTACCTTAGTTATCGAAATATTAAAAGACAAGTTCTCTGATCTGTAGGGTACTGATTCGAAGTCGAGTCTTTCAACCTCAAATCAGCTGCCTATTATTATCGAAAAGACACGTGCAGTCATCTGTGGGTTTTGCATTTCAAGGAAGGACTCCAGCTTATTGTCATCTCTGTCAAATCGTTTCTTCATTCCAAGGCAGGTGAATTCCCTCTCTGTTCCGCATGCTTTGGGAAGATCTTACTTCACAGTAGAACTGAGCTAAAATTAACCATTTATTTGAAGCTTGATTAAGGAGCCTTGTGGTCCATTAATGGTGCAAAATCTTGTTACCTCTGTAAAATATAGACACGGTTCTGAAATCTTTCACCAACAAGTGAAATCATTCTACCAAAATCACGCCTGATTTCCACTGGCTACCGATGCAGTATTTTTAATTTTTTTTTATCTAATAATTTATGTAGTTTATTTACAGAAATGTTCATATAAATCAATCTTTGAACCACCTATAAATGTTATGATATATTAATTCAGTTAGTCAATCAACTTTGTTCGATCTAAATAATTAGACCATAAAAGCAAATTAAAAAAGTACATACAAAGATGCAATAAAAGTCCCAGATCATTTACAACAATACCTATTTTAAAAACATTTCAGTTCGATAATAATCATCAATTACATCATTTAACTCGCTTGAGCTGGAATTTATACATACAATCAGAAAATATACAGGCGTGAAAAAACCTCTCATCCGGGTCCGCCATACATTCCTCATCTATTCTCTTGCATTGATTTGCATTCATAAAATAATTGATAAGATCCATATTTTTAATAATTATCGTAAAAAAGGCAAGTTAACTGAAAGACCTAGGTCATTTAGACACTTGCCCGTGTCATACAAGTTTATTCATGTCATATATCAAGAGGTTCTTCCTGGCATAGAAAACACTCCATAGAAACCTCGACATTCTTACACATATTTCAGTAGTGGGCAATGTCTGTAAGAAAAGATACGCCGAACGACATTGAGTGAACAGTAACGACTTCAAAAGAATTAGAATATAGCGTTTCCACCGTATATTGTAGAATTTGCAAAAGAGTACAACATGCATTGTACTCTGTGCCGAGGTGCTATCACAGGGGCAATTGCATAGATTTGAGAACCAATCATTAGGTTCCAGGAAACTGATCATCCGGTGAAAAATGTCCATTCTACAACGAGTCAGGATGAGTCTATGCCTGTGATTCGGTACAGCTATCAAATAAGGCTGTATATTGTTAGAAATGGGGGTCTCTAGTTGGCAATGGCTGGCCACTGTCCAAGTAGGGACCCTTCTTCCTAAGTCAGAGTAAGCGGGCTACACCCTTTGATAACCCCTGCTCAACCCTGTGGTAACGTACCACGAGCAGCTAGGCTTATCTCAGAGGCAGTGTGTGAAGCATTTCTGACCATACACAGTAACACAGTGAAGAACACTACAAAGGGACACCACACAAGTAGTTATAAAAAATAAGTATCTTTATATATAGACTTAACACAAGACCAATAACAGTAAAAATCCACAATACTAGGAAAATAGGGTTGCTCTTAAAATGCTGTAAAAATAGTTCAAAGTGTGCAAAGAGGAGTTCAGTTCAAGGCAGTGGTCTCTGCGACCCTTTTACTCACAAAGTACCTGGATTCTGTAGCAAAGCAACCAAAATGTCGCTGAGGAGTTGTAGCGATGATTTTCCTCAGGCGTGACCAGTGATGCGTTGAATCCTTGCCGCAAGGGAGGATGATGCGCTGATCTGTGTGAAGGACAAAGCGACAAACTTCTCCACGCTAAGCCCGCGATGCGTTGAAATCCTTGCCGCGAAGGGAGGATGATGCGCCGGGCCTGTTGCGTGTGCGATCTTGTTGCGATGAAAAGAAATGGTGCCCCGAGAGGGAGCGGCGATCCTGATGTGATGCGATGAAAATGGCGAACGCTCGGCGTCCGCGCTGCGATGTCGTGAAGCGATGAACTCGATGCGATGATCTTTGGTTAGCGAGCGCTTGGAGTCCCGCAAACATGCGATGCGATAATCTTCGGGTTAGCGAGCATTCGGCAGCATGCAAACGTGTGATGCGAGGATCTCCGGTAGCGAGCACACAGAGGCAGCAGCGCAATGATTTTCCTTACGCTCTTTAGCTGCGGCGGCTCGCTAACGGGCGTTAGCGACGATTTTCAGCACTCTGTTCTCCACAGTAGAACTAGAGGCCCTGGAACTCACAGGAGCCTCACCTGCAGATAGAAATCCTCGCTGGGAGGAAACAGGAGGCTGGTGGTGGAGTCTGATGTGCCTGAGACTCCAGCAGGAGGCTAGCTCTCTTCTAGCCCTTGGGTGATTGCTGTAGCAAAAATAAAAGTTCCTTTAAAGTCCTTTTCCTCTTCTTCCAAGTCCAGTAGTAACCACTGCAGGCCAGTCCAAGAAACAGCACACAAGCACAAGGACAGTCCTCTCCTGCAGATTCCTTCAGTTACACGGACAGAGGTTCTTCTTATTGTCCAGGAGCAATACAAATTGTATGGGTTTCAGCACAGATATTTATACCCCAAAAGTCTTTGTTCTCAGAAGCTTCAAGTCACTGAACCCAGCCAGAACCAGTTCTGCCCAGCCCTGGAGCACTTTGTTTACCAGGCTGCATCCTTCCTTTCAGAAAGAGGGGGTCTGCCATCAGACGCACAGTGGGAGGTGGAGCCAGCATTCACCTTGCCAGGCACAGCCCTATTCAGGTCCAGGAGCTACCCCACCCCATACTCCAATGCAGATCTCTCTATTCAACCCAGGTCTGACTCAGCCTGCCCTGTCCCTCCAAAACCAGACAGCCAATACACATAACAGCAGAGCAAACTGGAAGGCTTAGGCAAGAAAATACCTACTTTCTAAAAGTGGTATTTTCAAACACAGAATATAAAAATAAACTTCACGAAAAGATGTATTTTAATATTCTGAGCTCAGGCATACTAAATTCGTTTTTCTACCATGTTCTGTGGGTCAGTTAGGAATATAGAATGTAATAGCCAAACCTCCCATTCTGGCCTATGGAGAACAGGTAGCCTTACAGTAGTGAAAAACGAATTTGGGTGTAATTCACTACCAGGATATGCTACACACATGAGAGCATGTCCTACCTTACACATACAATGCACCCTACCATAGGGGTGGCTTACATGATGCCAAGGGAAGGTTCAGGGGCTGGGAAGTGGGTGCACTTCACAGCCAAGAAGGCAGTTCTAGACTGCACACAGACACTGCAGTGGCAGGTCTGAGACACACTTTACAAGCTGCTTCTGTGGGTGGCGCAAACCAGCGCTGCAGGCCCACCAGCAGCATTTGGTTTATCAGCCCTGGGCACACACAGGCCACGCTACTAGGGACTAACAGGTAAACCAAATAAGCCAATCATGGATATACCAATTCACATGTCATCTTTACACAGGGAGCATTCGCGCTGTGGCACTGAATGGCAGTGGCACAGCGCCCAGAGCATCTATTACCAGCAAAAACAGAGGAGACAACAGCAAAAAATGGAAGGGAGACCCACGCCAATGGTGCCAGGTCTAACATATATCATAGCTAGTTAGAATGAGCTGATTCCTTAAAACAGTGGACTTAAATCATTTGGCTGACAACCTTATGTTTTCTAAGTGTGTTAAGCATTCAGTTTTTAGATTTTTCCTACTGATTTGTGCTAAAGATTCAGGGTTATTAAAATAGTCTGGATGCCCCAAATCCCAGCAGAACTGTTGTATGTATGTCAGCCACGGAATACGTGTGTATAGAGTTGACTTTAAACAGTTCCCTATGACATAGCCGTTTAAGGCAGTATGTTCATAAGTCCAGACTTTGTGCCACAATAAAATGGTTGAATCTTAAGTGAATCAGTAAGAAACGATACTCCCAACTCAGCAAGGCATACAAATGTAGGAGCGCTTTTAGGTGTAGCAAGCAAATACCTCAGAAACTCATTTTCCACGAGCTGAAGCGTCATATAATTTGCGTGTCCCCATATACCCGCCCCATATAATGCTATGCTAATGCATTTAGCCTTATAGATTTTAGGCATCTCTAGAGGGGGATTTGTACCTAACCTAGTGGTGCGTTTTCGTAGGGCCATACAGGAGCTTCTAAATAGTAGTGCCCTGCTCTTAATGGCACGATTCCATGTGCCTTCTTTATCAAATAAAATTCCCAGATACGAGAAGTTGTTGGTAACTTCTATAGTAGTGTCCAGGATTTTGATGGCATGACAAGTAACAGTTTTCATGGCACACTTCATTATAAAAGTTTTAGCTCGGTTCACTTGAAGATCAAGTCCAGCATACAGCCAACAAAGTCATTAAGTACAGAATGCATCGCAAGGGGGGTATGGGCCAGTAAAACAGCGTCATCGGCGTAGAGGAGAGCAGGCACAGGACGATGACCCACCTGAGGGAGATCTTTGGCATGTAGTGTCATAGCAGTGCACTATATTGTTTATATAAAGCGATAAGAGAAAAGGTACTAAAACGCAACCCTGTCTCACTTCTCTCTCTATGCTTAAAGGCTATGTACATTCACCCCTGGTCACATATCAAACCCTTGCTTTCATACCAGAGTACATATCCCTCAAAAAAGTGATGATCGAAGGCTCCACTCCCATGTCAGTCATGATAATCCATCGCTTAGAGTTATTCACGCATATATGTTAATTCAATTCATAATGCTCACAAATAAACCCGGGAGGGGTATCTCAGTGCAACACAGCGAAAATTAGTAAAGGAGAAGACTGATTAGGCCTAGGCTAACAATGTTTTGAGAAGTTTCCTGAATTTGAAATGGTCTGCACATTGACGTATATGAAATGGGAGCCTATTCCACCAAAGGGGAGCTAGGTAAGAAAAGGATCTACCGCCTGAGCGAGATTTCATGATATGTGGGGTTGCCAGCAGGGCTTTGTCACTGGATCTAAAAAATCTGCAAGGACGAATATGAACAAGCTTTGCAGGGATATAACTGGTTGCAGTGCCCAGCAAGGACTTGTGAGTCAGGCAGCAAACCTTGAAGATGATTTTCTTGTGCTTAATGTAACTTTGACTTCACAAGAAATAGATGATATGGGCAGATGGATTCTTGTTAACCTTCTTATTGATAATGTACCACTTACTGAGTTAAATGTATATGCTGCTACACTTACCAACCATAATTTTGGCCCCCTTTATCCAGGAAATGAATACAATATAAAAATTCACATTTTATTTTGCGGAGAGATTGTAATCAAATTATGGATCCTTTTTTAGATAGGTGTTCTTATGTCCGACTTTTGTCCCAGCAAATGCATAAACAATTCCTTACTACAGTTCATAACAGTGGCCTAATGGAGTCATGACGACTTTCCAACCCTACATCACAGGATTATACTAACTATTCATTCTCTAATAGTACACTTTTACGATAAGACCACATTTTCCTTTCCAAATCTCTCTCCCAACACTTTATTCCATCTCAGATTTCTCCAATTATAACTTCTGATCATGCTATGGTTATTACTGACTTGGATTTGGTTCCTCCCTGTTCATCCTCTCATAGTTGGTGTTTAATAACTCTCTTCTACAAGATCTTCAATTTTCTAGCTCCTGTATCTCCTTTACTTCTGAACTTTTTTCTTTTAATGATAATCCTACTATTTCTCCTTCTCTCCTTCTTTACCTTGGGATACTTTTAAAGCGTCGGCAAGGGACTTTCTTGTAAATTATGTCGCTCAGTTGAAAAAGAGCCGTGCTACGGAGCATCCTGCTTTGCTTTCTTCCATTAAATCTTTAGAACACCATGAAATTGCTGGCGGTGGCGGAACGCATAATATGCTCAGTGAGACTGTGCCAGTCCCGCTGAGCATCTTACATTGTGGTGCAGCTCCACCACCTCCTCCGCCACAGCGCATTTTAAAGAAAGTCGTAATGTGGCGTACGGTGGACCGCACACTGCTGCGCCACCACAAGTGCGGCGGTCGGAAGACTGGCGCACTTGTAATCAGGTCCATATATCCTAAACGTATTTTAGGAGAGAATGTAACTTTATTTTATGATTATGACTCCACACATTTTTTTATTAAGAAACTGAATTGTCAACAAACCTGTGTGCATTTGTTTGACCAATATAGAAATGGATCTGTTAACATCGCAATCCTCAGCATTATCTATTTCTGCATGACATGATTTGATGGCCAGCCTTTTTATATGCAATTATTTTTGTAAAACTTTGCACAAGTCTATAAACTTGTCCTTTATGTATATTCCTTCCTCTTACATGTGTTTATGCATTGATGTATGAATCGTATGATTATTGTATTAAAATGTTGGTCCACTGCATAGTGTACATTCATTTGAATTGTAGCACTCTCCTGCACAAAACTAATGGTATGACGACGTATCGTTGTTTGAAAGATCATTGATAGACTCTTCAGAATAGATTTTATGGTACTGAAATTTAAACAATAGCTATAATAGTCTCCTCTAGGATTTCCTTTTGGGATGTGTAGGCATGTAGGTACTTCACTGTCCGCATAAGTGTAGGATCAATCCCTAGCTCTTGCAGCCAGCAGGCTGTATTTGGTGCAGCTCCAAGTGCCCAAAATGTTAATATTTAATCTATGATTTGATTTGATTTGATTGGTATATTTGTATGCGCAACTAATGCCCGAGGCCGTCTTGGCGCTAGACTCGGTAGATCTGAGCAGGGTTGGTGGCGTATACAGGATGGATCAGTTGTTAAAGAGCCAGGTTTTTAGCGCCTTCCTAAAGGACAAAAGCGATGAGCTGCTCTTTATGGAGATTGGAAGTAGATTCTTAACTGTCCCTAATAGGAAGCTTCTTCCACCCCAGCGGGCCTTCTTAAACTTAGGTGTCTGCAGAAGTTTCGTATGGGCAGATCTTAGGTTTCTGGCTGGCACATACTATTTCAGGTGTGTCCTCAAAACTTGCGGCCCTGTGCCATGTAGAGCTTTGAAGACAGAGACCTACCCTCCAACAGAAGATGCGTCTGAAACGCCCCAAATCCGTACTCATATGTTCCATTCAGCAGAATATAATGGATTTCCTTCCCATCCACATACGTTTCAATGTGTAGTTAGTGGTGTACAATTGCTGGCACAAGCAGCCTTGTACTAATTGAAAAGTAGTGAAGACATGAGGGACACCACATGTGATACTTTTTTCAAGGGGTCCCACAGAATTTTTTCCAAACAAAATTATGCAAGAGCTAATAACCATCAGAAGGATAAGACAACCTTTGTGCAATTATGAAATACTAATGCGACATTTAAAAGACAATGGCTAAGAATGGGTAAGAAAATAGCTTCAAATGCCCCTGAACCCTAAAGGCCTTTCTACGCTCCTAAACTTCACTCATCCTTGAACGCTTAAAAACCCCTCTCGATCCCTAAGCTCCTACCCATCCCAGACCCATGAAACCCCTCTCCATCTCAAAGTTCTCCCTATCTCAGAACCCCAAATCTCCTCTCCAACCACCCCTGAACACCAAAAACCCCTACCAACTCCCAAGATCCACCCATCCTAACCCCTAAACCCTGAAAACCCCACTCAATTCCTAAGCTCCACCCATCACTGACCCCTAAAACAAATCTCCACCCCAAACATCTCTGACTACTGAAACCTAAAAGCCCCTCTACACCCCTAAGCTTCACCCATCCCTAAACCCTTAAAAAAGCCCTATCCACCCAACTTCCACACATCCATGAACCCTAAAAATCGCACTTCACCCCAAAGCTCTACCATCCCTGAACCTTAAAAAACCCTCTCCACAGCAAAGCTTCACCAATCCCAGAACCCTAAAAATCCTTCTCCTCTTCTAATCTCCACCCATCTATGAATCCTAAAAACATCTCTCCACCCTTAACCACCACCTATCCTTGCACTCTAAAAACCTCTCACCACCCCAAAGCTCCACCTATCCCTGAAACCTAAAAGAACATCTCAATTCCTATTCTCCATCCATACCTGACCCTTAAAAAGAGCCCACCACCACGTATCTCTGCCCATCATATCCCTGACTCCTAATAGCCCCTTACTACGACCAAACATCTCCCAGCCACACACCTTTCGGCCCTTAACTCCTCCCATTCCTTGTCCTATACATATGTTTCTTAGCTTTTAAGGCAAGGTCGGATATGAAGTAATAATCCTAAGTCACTGGATCCGAAGTAATGGTAAACCTTAAGTAAATACAGCAAGAAAGTGTAAGTCGAACTAAAACGTCTGACAAAGCTCCTAGAAGCCAAGCAAAGGATCAGAGGTCAGAGCTTCACCAATTGTACTGTGGAGCTCTAGAATGTTCTTCCTGGTTCATTGAACCTTGAGAGAACTTTACTCAAGTTCAAACAACTTAAGGCTTGTGTTTTTAAGCAGACGTGTGCTCTTGTCCAGTGTAGTAGATGTCTGTGCTTTGCTTGAGGCGCACTTTCTATAGTGCCTTGGGTTCCTGCTGTTAGCACACTCTATAAATAACTGTAACATAACATAATAACATGGGAGGGTGGAAAGATGCAGGGAGTGCTCTCGAGAAATGGAGCAGTGAACATATGCAGTGGCTGTGGAGAGATGTGACAGTGAAAGGATGTATCGGCTGTGGAGAATTGAAAGGGAACTATTGGGAAGCGCTAAGACTGTGGAGCAATGGAGGAGTGAAGTGATGCAGAGGCTGCTGTTGACAGATGTGGCAGTGAAGAGACGTAGGGGCTGTGGAGAGATGAGACAGTGTAAAATTGCAGAGTTTGTACAGAAAGAAGACAGAGAAGAGATGCAGAGTTGTAGAGAGATTGAGCAATGATGAGATGTAGAGGCTGTGGAGAGACTGGGTAGTAAAGAGCTGCATGGGCTGTGGGGAGAGGGGTCAGTGAGGGAGCTCCAGGACATAAGACAAAAGGAGGCAGTGATGAGATGAAAGGGCTGAGGAGAGAGGATGTAGTGAAGAAATGCAGTGAAGTGGCACAGAGGCTGCTGTTGAGATATCAGACAGTGAATAAAGGCAGGAGCTGTAGAGAGAAGGGGCAGTGAAGAGTTACACAGGTTGCACAGAATATGATAGCGAAGAGATGAAGGGCTTTAGAGAGACGGCGCAATAAAGAGTTGTAGGGGCTGTGGGGAGGAGGGGCAGTAAGGTTTGCAGGAGCTCATAAGAAAGGATGCAGTGAAGAGATGCTGGGGATGTGTGGAAAGGCAGTGAAGAGTTTCTTGGGCTGTAAAGAGAGAATGAAAATGAGCAGAGGAAGGAGCTGGTAAGAAATAAGTCAGTGAAGAATTCAGGGGTTGTGGAGGGATGGGGAAGCGAAGCACTGCTGAGTCCAATTAGAGAGAAGGTACTAAGAGATCACATTGGGCAGAAACAGATGCTTGATTTTAGAAAGAGGAAGCAGTGGAGAGATGCAGGCCTTATGGAAAGATGTGACAGTGAAAAGATGCAGAGGCTGTGGAGAGATGGGGTGAAGAGATGCATGAGCTGAAGAGAGATGGGGAAGTGGAGTGATGCAAGGACTGTGGAAAGATGGGGCAGTGTGAGTGAATCAGAGGCTCTAGAGGGAGTGGGCAGTGAAGAGATGAAGTGGCCATGGAGCAATGCGCCCATGAAGAGATGCAGGGGCAGGAGTCAAGAGGTGAAGCAATGAAGAGAGGAAAGTGCCGTGGAGAGATGTGACTGTAAAGAGGGTACGAGCTGTAGAGAAATTAATAGGGGCTATTGAGACATGATGGGGCAGTGGAGGCATGCGACAGTGAAGAGACGCAAGGGCTGTGGAAAGAAGTTCCTATGGTCCCCAGTAGTGTGTGCATCTCACGTTCCTGGTAAACAATTTGCTTACATTAAATCTAGTTACACATTGAAATTGTTACTTTCTGCAGATCTTGGATGTAAGTAAAGAGGCACATAAAATGTTATATAATAAGACAAACCATAAAGCTGTTGCTTAGGACACTGATACCAAAGCCACTCCCAGCCCTAAGAATTCCTTTTATCACCCCCCACCTCCTCGCACCTGCAGAGTGCCACCATCACTCTCGAGGTAAAAGATGTATCTAAGAATCAAGAAGCCTTGATGATTAAAAAGAAGTGATTTACCTATATTGAAAGGGATACACGAGTTCGAAAGAGGTACCGCAATTTGCTTTAATTGGGGAGTTGCCTACATAGCATCAAGAGATGTATGCTGTATATTAAAGCACAATTTTGTAAAACAAGTATTGCCAGTGCCTGCAGGTTTCAACTATTTCTCATACTCTGCCCAGCTTCGCTTGCTCCTTAATAAATGTTGTGCCATTTTATATTAATTATTTCATACAGCAATGTCCCAGCACTGAAAATATTCCACTGGTACTCATTCAAACAATGAATGTCCCAGCACTGAAAATAATCCACTGGTACTGTTAGACCTGGCATCTTTTGGCGTGATTCCCCTGTCTTTTTGCTTTCTGACCTCTCGGTTTTGCTGGTTTAGTGTCTCTGCGCACTTTCTCAGTGCTGTTCAGTGTTAAAGTGCTAGTGCTCCTGTTGTAAATCGTGTTATGGATTGGTGTTTCCATGATTGGTGTGCTTGATTTACTGGTAAGTCCCTAGTACAGTGCACTGAGAGTATTACTAGCAAAGGGGACCCCCTCTAAGAGAGACTAAGGTCAGGGAGAAGAGGAGAACACAACTGGGAAATTAAAAGGAAAAACTCCCTCACGACCTCTCATTCTTTAACTATTAGCAAGCTTCTAGTATGGGCTAAACAATATGGTACTCCAAATTGGACACTTCAACAGTATAGTTTATTTGTCTTGATTTTATTGTTAAAAAAAAAGTTATATCATAAATACATTTAATTTTTTTCATTTTTTATAAAACTATAAAGACATACATTTTCATTTAAATATAATGATTTTAACATAGTCACACACTACCAACACATGTTAGACTAGATATGACATGTCCCTCCTGACCCGTAAATAAAAATGGTAAAAACCAATTCACAAATTCACTCAATCACAGCCACATGCATTCATACATCATTCAATCCAATAATTATAATTGGATCATGGGGAGACTTTAGAACTCATAAGTCTCTAAGCCCTGTCGTGAGGGCTAATGCAACAGGGTTTGGCCAGAAGGTTGATGTGCATTTCGGTGGGTGAAACACAGATGGAAACCACCTTCCTCAGGACCATGCCAAATATAGTGGTTTGTAACAACCAACCAAGGGGTACAGAGGGTGTACTATTGAGCCTAGAATCTTACAATTGCCGGTACATTTGTGTTCGCGATATACCCTTGGGTGCTAATAAATTCTACTTTCTCTCATTTCTGTAGGTTCATAATACATGTACTCGAAATCAGTTAGTGTAGGCAGATTCCCAAAAGATGCATGCTGTATCAACTTTGTAGGAGAAATATATAACAGTGTGTATATTTCTGTTGTTTACAGCACCGTTGTAGCCCCGGATGGAGCTACCGACTCGGAGAAACTGTGTTTTCAAGTTATTTTTTCAAACATGAAGTATTCTTGCAAAGTGCATAATTTTGAGTAACTGTATGTTGGACATT
The DNA here is from genome assembly GCF_964204655.1 of Triturus cristatus. Lineage (NCBI taxonomy): Eukaryota > Metazoa > Chordata > Amphibia > Caudata > Salamandridae > Triturus > Triturus cristatus. Next base: position 1,471,580,215 of record NC_140591.1, on the reverse strand, counting down.
TATCGTTTTGGTCTTGTTTTGGATACATAAAAATATTGGATATTTTTCTAAACTGGTGTGGTGTCTTTTTGTAATGTTTTCACTGTATTACTGTTGAGTATGTGCAAATGCTTTACACACTGCCTCTGAGATAAGCCTGACTGCTCATGCCAAGCTACCAAGGGGGTGAGCAGGGGTTATTTTAGGAGTGTAACTCCCTTACCCTGACTAGAAAGAAGGGTCCCTATTGGACAAAGGTACCTACCTCTGCCAACTAGCGACCCCCATTTTTAACAGGTACTCATTCAAACAATCAATATCCCAGCACTGAAAATATTCCACTGGTACTCATTTAAAAGATCTGCGCTATTGATCATCTTTATTGTCACTTCTAAAGTCTAGTCTTTCAACCTCAAATGACCTGCCTATTCTTATCGAAAAGACACGTGCAGTCATCTGTGGGTTTTTTCGGATTTCAAGGAAGGACTCAAGCTTATTGTCATCTCTGTCAAATCGTTTCCTCATTCCAAGGCAGGTGAATTCCCTCTCTGTTACGCATGCTTTGGAAAGATCTTACTTCACAGTAGAACTAGGCTAAAATTAACCATTGTTTTGAAGCTTGATTATGGAGCCTTGTGGTCCAAAAATGGACCAACATTTGTTACCTCTGTAAAATATAGACACAGGTCTGAAATCTTTCACGAACATGTGAAATCATTCTACCAAAATCACGCCTGATTTCCACTGGCTACCGATGCAGTATTTTTTTTTTTAAGTCTAATAATTTATGTAGCTTATTTACAGAAATGTTCATATAAATCAATCTTTGAACCACCTATTAATGTTATGATATGTTAATTCAGTCAGTCAATCAACTTTGTTCGATCTAAATAATTAGACCATAAAAGCACATCAAAAAAGTACATTAAAAAATGCAATAAAAGTCCCAGATCATTTACAACAAAACATATTTTAAAAACGGTTAATTTCATTTCGATAATAATCATCAATTACATCATTTAACTCGCTTGAGCTGGAATTTATACATACAATCAGAAAATATACAGGCGTGTAAAAACCTCAAATCCGGGTCCGCCATACATTCCTAATCTATTCTCTTGCATTTATTTGTATTAAAAAAATAATTAATAAGATCCATATTTTTAATAATTATCGTAAAAAAGGCAAGTTAACTGAAAGACCTATGTCATTTAGACACTTCCCGTGTCATACAAGGTCATTCGTGTCATATATCAAGAGGTTCTTCCTAGCATAGAACACACTCCATAGAAAACTCGACATTCTCACACATATTTCGGTAGTGGGCAATGTCTGTAAGAAAAGATACGCCGAACAACATTGAGTGAACAGTAACGACTTCAAAAGACTTAGAATATAGCGTTTCCTCCATATATTGTAGAATTTGCAAAGGAGTAAAACATGCATTGTACTCTGTGCCCAGGTGTTATCACAGGGGCAATTGCATAGATTTGAGGACCAATCATTAGGTTCCAGGAAACTGATCATCCGGTGAAAAATGTCCATTCTACAACGAGTCAGGATGAGTCTATGCCTGTGATTCGGTACAGCTATCAAATAAGGTTGTATATCATAGCTAGTTAGAATGAGCCGATTCCTTAAAACAGTGGGCTTTAATAATTTGGCTGGCAACCTTATGTTTTCTCAGTGCGTTAAGCATTCAGTTTTTAGATTTTTCCTACTGATTTGTGCTAAAGATTCAGGGTTATTAAAATAGTCTGGATGCCCCAAATCCCGGCAGAACCATTGTATGAATGTCAGCCACGGAATACGTGTGTATAGAGTTGATTTTAAACAGTCCCCTATGATACAGCGGTGTAAGGCAGTATGTTCAGAAGTCCAGACTTTCTGCCACAATAAAATTGGTTGAATCTTAAGTGAATCAGTAAGAAACAATACTCCCAACTCAGCAAGGCATACAAATGTAGGAGCGCTTTTAGGTGTAGCAAGCAAATACCTCAGGAACTCATTTTCCACGAGCTGAAGCGCCATACAGTTTGCGTGTCCCCATATACCCGCCCCATATAATGCTATGCTAATGCATTTAGCCTTATAGATTTTAAGCATCTCTAGAGGGGAATTTGTACCTAACCTAGTGGTGCGTTTTCGTAGGGCCATACAGAGCTTCTAAATAGTAGTGCCCTGCTCTTAATGGCACGATTCCATGTGCCTTCTTTATCAAATAAAATTACCAGATACAAGAAGTTGTTGGTAACTTTTATAGTAGTGTCCAGGATTTTGATGGCACAACAGGTAACACTTCATTTTAAAAGTTTTAGCTCGGTTCACTTGTAGATCAAGTCACGCATATAGCCAACAAAGTCATTAAGTACAGACTGCATCGCAAGGGGGGTATGGGCCAGTAAAACAGCGTCATTGGCGTAGAGGAGAGCAGGCACAGGACGATGACCCACCTGAGCGAGATCTTTGGCATGTAGGGTCATAGCAGTGCCTACATTGTTTATATAAAGCGATAAGAGAAAAGGTACTAAAACGCAACCCTGTCTCACTCCTCTCTCTATGCTGAAAGGCTATGTACATTCACCCCGGTCACATATCAAACCCGTGTTTTCATACCAGAGTACAAATCCCTCAAAAAAGTGATGATCGAAGGCTCCACTCCCATGTCAGTCATGACAGCCCATAGCTTAGAGTTATTCACGCATATATGTTAATTCAATTCATAATGCTCACAAATCAACCCGGGAGGGGTATCTCGGTGCAACACAGCAAAAATGAGTAAAGGAGAAGACTGATTAGGCCTAGGATAACAATGTTTTGAGAAGGTTCCTGAATTTGAAATGGTCTGCACATTGACGTATATGAAATGGGACCTTATTCCACCAAAGGGGAGCTAGGTAAGAAAAGGATCCACCGCCTGAGCGAGATTTCATGATCTGTGGGGTTGCCAGCAGGGCTTTGTCACTGGATCTAAAAAATCTGCAAGGACGAATATGAACAAGCTTTGCAGAGAAATAACTGGGTGCAGTGCCCAGCAAGGACTTGTGAGTCAGGCAGCAAACCTTGAAGATGATTTTCTTGTGCTTAATGTAACTTTGACTTCACAAGAAATAGATGATATGGGCAGATGGATTCTTGTTAACCTTCTTATTGATAATGTACCACTTACTGAGTTAAATGTATATGCTGCTACACTTACCAACCATAATTTTGGCCCCCTTTATCCAGCAAATGAATACAATATAAAAATTCACATTTTATTTTGCGGAGAGATTGTAATCAAATTATGGATCCTTTTTTAGATAGGTGTTCTTATGTCCGACTTTTGTCCCAGCAAATGCATAAACAATTCCTTACTACAGTTCATAACAGTGGCCTAATGGACTCATGACGACTTTCCAACCCTACATCCCGGGATTATACTAACTATTCATTCTCTAATAGTACACTTTTACGATAAGACCACATTTTCCTTTCCAAATCTCTCTCCCACCTCTTTAGTCCATCTCAGATTTCTCCAATTATAACTTCTGATCATGCTATGGTTATTACTGACTTGGATTTGGTTCCTCCCTGTTCTTCCTCTCATAGTTGGGGTTTAATAACTCTCTTCTACAAGATGTTCAATTTTCTAGCTCCTTTATCTCCTTTACTTTTGAACTTTTTTCTTTTAATGATAATCCTACTATTTCTCCTTCTTTACTTTGGGATACTTTTAAAGCATCGGCAAGGACTTTATTTTAAATTATGTCGCTCAGTTGAAAAAGAGCCGTGCTAAGGAGCATACTACTTTGCTTTCTTCCATTAAATCTTTAGAACACCATGAAATAGCTGGCGGTGGCGGAACGCATAATGGAACACATAATATACTCAGTGAGACTGTGCCAGTCCAGCTGAGCATCTTACATTATGGTGCAGCTCCACCACCTCCTCCTCTGCTGCAACGCATTTTTAAGTAAGAATGTGGCGGACGGTGGACCACACACTGCTGCACCACCGCAAGTGCAGTGGTCGGAAGACTACCGCACTCATAATCAGGTCCATATATCCTAAACGTATTTTAGGAGAGAATGTAACTTTATGATTTTCCTGATTATGACTCCACACATTTTTGATTAAAGAAACTGAAATGTCAACAAACCTGTGTGTATTTGTTTGACCAGTATAGAAATGGGTCTGTTAACATCGCTTTCCTCAGCATTATCTATTTTTGCATGACATGATTTGATGGCCAGGCTTTTTATATGCAATTATTTTTTGTAAAACTTTGAACAAGTCTATAAACTTGACCTATATGTATATTCCTTCCTCTTACATGTGTTTATGCATTGATGTTTGATTATTGTATTAAAATGTTGGTCCACTGCATAGTGTACATTCATTTGAATTGTAGCACTCTCCTGCACAAAACTAATGGCATGACGATGTATCGTTGTTTGAAAGATCATTGATAGACTCTTCAGAATAGATTTTATGGTAGTGAAATTGAAACAGTAGCTATAATAGTCTCCTCTAGGATTTCCTTTTGAGATGTGGAGGCATGTAGGTACTTCACTTTCCGCATAAGTGTAGGATCAATCCAAAGCTCTTGCAGCCAGCAGGCTGTATTTGGTGCAGCTCCAAGTGCCCAAAATGTTAATATTCAATCTATGATTTGATTTGATTGGTATATTTGTAGAGCGCAATGAATGCCCGAGGGCGTCTTGGAGTCGGTAGATCTGAGCGGGGCTGGCGGGGTATACAGGATGGATCAGTTGTTAAAGAGCCAGGTTTTTAGCGCCTTTTTAAAGGACAAAAGCGATGAGCTGCTCTTTATGGAGATTGGAAGTAGGTTCCAGGTATTAACTGTCCCTAACAGGAAGCTTCTTCCACCCCAGCGGGCCTTCTTAAACTTAGGTGTCTGCAGAAGTTTGGTATGGGCAGATCTTAGGCTTCTGGCCGGCGCATCCCATTTCAGGTGTGTCCTCAAAACTTGCGGCCCTGTGCCATGTAGAGCTTTGAAGACAGAGACCTCCCCTCCAACAGAAGATGCGTCTGAAACGCCCCAAATCCATACTCATATGTTCCATTCAGCAGAATATAATGGATTTCCTTCCCATCCACATACGTTTCAATGTGTAGTTAGTGGTGTACAATTGCTGGCACAAGCAGGTATGTACTAATTGAAAAGTAGTGAAGACATGAGGGACACCACATGTGATACTTTTATCAAGAAAGGGTCCCACAGAATTTTTTCCAAACAAAATTATGCAAGAGCTGAAAACCATCTGAAGGATAAGACAACCTTTGTGCAATTATGAAAAACTAATGCAACATTTAAAAGACAATGGCTAAGAATGGGTAAGAAAATAACTCCAAATGCCCCTGAACCCTAAAGGCCTCTCTACGCTCCTAAGCTTCACTCATCCTTGAACCCTTAAAAACCCCTCTCGATCTCTAAGCTCCTACCCATCCCAGACCAAAACCCCTCTCCATCTCAAAGTTCTCCCTGTCTCAGAACCCAAAATCTCCTCTCTAACCACCCCTGAACACCAAAATTCCCTACCAACTCCTAAGATCCACCCATCCCAAACCCTGAAAACCCCTCTCCATTCCTATGCTTCACCCATCACTGACCCCTAAAGCACATTTCCACCCCAAAGACCTCTGACAAATGAAACCTAAAAACCCCTCTACACCCCTAAGCTCTAACCATCCCTGAAACCTAAAGGGCCTTTTCCTCCCCTAAGCTTCACCCATCCCTAAACCCTAAATATCCCACCCCACCCATAATCTCCAACCTCGGCGGAACCCTAAAAAGCCCTCTCCACCCTTAACTTCCACACATCCATGAACCCTAAAAAGCGCTCTTCACCCCAAAGCTCTACCCATCCCTGAACCTTAAAAACCCCTCTCCACGGAAAAGCTTCACCAATCCCAGAACCCTAAAAATCCTTCTCCACTTCTAAGCTCCACTCATCCCTGAACTCTAAAAACCCCTCTCTACCACCCCAGAACCCTAAGAACCCCCTCCAAGCCATAAGTATAATTTATTGATTAATTTGCAGAGTTACATAAAACCATTGCAATAAGTCACAATATGAAAACACATATTACATTTCGTTGCATTAATATCGGTTGAAGTTAGGTGAAAAATCTTGTTTGAAATGTAAAAACTTTAGTAAAATCCATAGTAAGAGCCATAGTAAAAGGCTGTATACAAAACAAATTTGTAATTAACATTTATAAATGATAATATTCATAAACCTCACCAATCCCTGAAGTCAAAACATCCTTCTCCTCTTCTAATCTCCACCCATCTATGAATCCTAAAAACATCTCTCCACCCTTAACCACCACCTATCCTTGCACTCTAAAAACCTCTCACCACCCCAAAGCTCCACCTATCCCTGAAACCTAAAAGAACATCTCAATTCCTATTCTCCATCCATACCTGACCCTTAAAAAGAGCCCACCACCACGTATCTCTGCCCATCATATCCCTGACTCCTAATAGCCCCTTACTACGACCAAACATCTCCCAGCCACACACCTTTCGGCCCTTAACTCCTCCCATTCCTTGTCCTATACATATGTTTCTTAGCTTTTAAGGCAAGGTCGGATATGAAGTAATAATCCTAAGTCACTGGATCCGAAGTAATGGTAAACCTTAAGTAAATACAGCAAGAAAGTGTAAGTCGAACTAAAACGTCTGACAAAGCTCCTAGAAGCCAAGCAAAGGATCAGAGGTCAGAGCTTCACCAATTGTACTGTGGAGCTCTAGAATGTTCTTCCTGGTTCATTGAACCTTGAGAGAACTTTACTCAAGTTCAAACAACTTAAGGCTTGTGTTTTTAAGCAGACGTGTGCTCTTGTCCAGTGTAGTAGATGTCTGTGCTTTGCTTGAGGCGCACTTTCTATAGTGCCTTGGGTTCACTGCTGTTCGCACCCTCTAGAAATCACTGTAACATAACATAATAACATGGGAGGGTGGAAAGATGCAGGGAGTGCTCTCGAGAAATGGAGCAGTGAACAGATACACTGGCTGTGGAGAGATGTGACAGTGAAAGGATGTATTGGCTGTGGAGAATTGAAAGGGAACTATTGGGAAGCGCTAAGACTGTGGAGCAATGGAGGAGTGAAGTGATGCAGAGGCTGCTGTTGACAGATGTGGCAGTGAAGAGACGTAGGGGCTGTGGAGAGATGAGACAGTGTAGAATTGTAGAGTTTGTACATAAATAAGACAGAGAAGAGATGCAGGGTTGTAGAGATTGAGCAATGATGAGATGTAGAGGCTGTGGAGAGACTGGGTAGTAAAGAGCTGCATGGGCTGTGGGGAGAGGGGTCAGTGAGGGAGCTCCAGGACATAAGACAAAAGGAGGCAGTGATGAGATGAAAGGGCTGAGGAGACAGGATGTAGTGAAGAAATGCAGTGAAGTGGCACAGAGGCTGCTGTTGAGATATCAGACAGTGAATAAAGGCAGGAGCTGTATAGAGATGGGGCAGTGAAGAGTTACACAGGTTGTACAGAATATGATAGCGAAGAGATGAAGGGCTTTAGAGAGATGGCGCAATAAAGAGTTTTAGGGGCTGTGGAGAGGTGGGGCAGTGGGGTTTGCAGGAGCTCATAAGAAAGGATGCAGTGAAGAGATGCTGTGGATATGTAAAAAGGCAGTGAAGAGTTGCAGGGGCTGTAAAGAGAGAATGAAAATGAGCAGATGAAGGAGCTGGTAAGATATAAGTCCGTGAAGAAGTCAGGGGTTGTGGAGGGATGGGAAGTGAAGCTCTGCTGAGTCCAATTAGAGAGAAGGTACTAAGAGATCACATTGGGCAGAAACAGATGCTTGATTTTAGAAAGAGGAAGCAGTGGAGAGATGCAGGCCTTATAGAAAGATGGGGAAGTGGAGTGATGCAGAGACTGTGGAGAGATGGGGCAGTGAGAGTGAATCAGAGGCTCTAGAGGGAGTGGGCAGTGAAGAGATGAAGTGGCCATGGAGCAATGTGCCCATGGAGAGATGCGGGGGCAGGAGTCAAGAGGTGAAGCAATGGAGAGAGGAAGGTGCTGTGGAGAGATGTGACTGTAAAGAGAGTATGAGCGGCAGAGAAATTAATAGGGGCTATTGAGACATGCTGGGGCAGTGGAGAGATGTGACAGTGAAGAGATGCAAGGGCTGTGGAAAGATGGGGTGAAGAGATGCATGAGCTGAAGAGAGATGGGGAAGTGGAGTGATGCAGAGGCTGTGGAGAGATGGAGCAGTGAGAGTGAGTCAGAGGCTCTAGAGGGAGTGAACAGTGAAGAGATGAAGTGGCCATGGAGCAATGTGCCCATGAAGAGATGCAGGGGCAGCAGTCAAGAGGTGAAGCAATGGAGACAGGAAAGTGCTGTGGAGAGATGTGACTGTAAAGAGGGTATGAGCTGTAGAGAAATTAATAGGGTATATTGAGACATGCTGGGGCAGTGGAGGGATGTGACAGTGAAGAGATGCAAGGGCTGTGGAAAGAAGTTCCTATGATCCCCAGTAGTGTGTGCATCTCACGTTCCTGGTAAACAAATTGCTTACATTAAATCAAGTTACACATTGACATTTTTACTTTATGCAGATCTTGGATGTAAGTAAGGAGGCACATAACATGTTATATAATAAGACAAACCATAAAGTTGTTGCTTCGGACACTGATACCAAAGCCACCCCCTGCCCTAAGAATACCTTTTATCACCCCCACCTCCTCACACCTGCAGAGTGCCACCATCACTCTCGAGGTAAAAGATGTATCTAAGAATCAAGAAGCCTTGATGATTAAAAAGAAGTGATTTACCTACATTGAAAGGGATATACTAGTTTGAAAGTGGTACCGCAATTTGCTTTAATTGGGGAGTTGTCTACATAGCATCACGAGATGTATGCTGTATATTAAAGCACAATTTTGTAAAACAAGCATTGCCAGTGCCTCCAGGTTTCAACTATTTCTCATTCTCTGCCCAGCTTCGCTTGCTCCTTAATAAATGTTGTGCCATTTTATATTAATTATTTCATACAGCAATGGCCCAGCACTGAAAATATTCCACTGGTACTGTTAGACCTGGCATCTTTTGGCGTGATTCCCCTGTCTTTTTGCTTTCTGACCTCTCGGTTTTGCTGGTTTAGTGTCTCTGCGCACTTTCTCAGTGCTGTTCAGTGTTAAAGTGCTAGTGCTCCTGTTGTAAGTCGTGTTATGGATTGGTGTTTCCATGATTGGTGTGCTTGATTTACTGGTAAGTCCCTAGTACAGTGCACTGAGAGTATTACTAGCAAAGGGGACCCCCTCTAAGAGAGACTAAGGTCAGGGAGAAGAAGGGGACACAACTGGGAAATTATATGGAAAAACTCCCTCATGACCTCTCATTCTTTAACTATTAGCAAGCTTCTAGTATGGGCTAAACAATATGGTACTCCAAATTGGACACTTCAACAGTATAGTTTATTTGTCTTGATTTTATTGTTCAAAAAGTAGTTATAGCATAAATACATTTAATTTTTTTCATTTTTTATAAAACAATAAAGACATACATTTTCATTTAAATATAATGATTTTAACATAGTAACATACTACCAACACATGGTAGACTAGATATGACATGTCACTCCTGACCCCTAAATAAAAATGGTAAAATCCAATTCACAAATTCACTCAATCACAGCCACATGCATTCATACATCATTCAATCCAATAATTATAATTGGATCATGGGGAGACTTTAGAACTCATTAGTCTCTACAGCCCTGTCGTGAGGGCTATTGCAACAGGGTTTGGCCAGAAGGTCGACACGCGTTTCGGTGGGTGAAACACAGAAGGAAACCACCTTCCTCAGGACCATGCCAAATATAGTGGTTTGTAACAATCAACCAAGGGGTACAGAGGGTGTACTATTGAGCCTAGAATCTTACAATTGCGGGTACATTTGTGTTCGCGATATACCCTTGGGTGCTAATATATTCTACTTTCTCTCATTTCTGTAGGTTCATAATACATGTACTCGAAATCAGTTAGCGTAGGCAGATTCCCAAAAGATGCATGTCGTATCAACTTCGTAGGAGAATAATATAACGATGTGTATATTTCTGTTGTTAACAGCACCGCGGTAGCTACAGACTCGGAGAAACTGTGTTTTCAAGTTATTTTTTCAAAAATGAAGTATTCTTGCAAAGTGCATATTTTTGAGTAATTGTATGTTAGACATTTATCGTTTTGGTCTTGTTTTGGATACATAAAAATATTGGATATTTTTCTAAACTGGTGTGGTGTCTTTTTGTAATGTTTTCACCGTATTACTGTTGGGTATGTGCAAATGCTTTACACACTGCCTCTGAGATAAGCCTGACTGCTCATGCCAAGCTACCAAGGTGGTGAGCAGGGGTTATTTTAGGAGTGTAACTCCCTTACCCTGACTAGAAAGAATGGTCCCTATTGGACAAAGGTACCTACCTCTGCCAACTAGCCACCCCCATTTTTAACAGGTACTCATCCAAACAATCAATGTCCCAGCATGGAAAATATTCCACTGGTACTCATTTAAAAGATCTGCGCTATTGGTCATCTTTATTGTCATTCCCAAAGTCGTGATCTGTAACCAGTGCTTCATTTGGGGGACACCAGCCCTTATTTCTGGGGATAAGCACTTATTTTCCCATGTGAGATATTTACGAAAAGTGAGAGAGGCACTAAACATGCAAATCAGAAAGATGGGAGAAGAGAAAGTAGGAAAACCCATCACAAAGGGACAAAGCTGGAACCTGCAAGAGTTACATAAAGGGGAATGGAGCGTTTTTTAGTGAATTTGTGAGGTCTGAGGTGGTTTAAGACAACCATCCTTGGAATTTGGAGCAGCAACATTTAGTTACAAATTAAGCACTGCGTAAAGTTTGGGGCTAGAGCTTTCTTGGTGGCCCTGGCCAAGATCTGGAACATACTCCCTGTGTGCCTTCAGTCCACTTGAAACCCAGCCTCCTTTAGTTCGGAAACTTCTCTTCAACCTGACATCATGTCTTCTATATTCTTGTTACTTCTTAGCACCAAGATACCTCAGTGAACAAGTGGTCTTTGAACTGTATTTTTCCCCAAGTACCAGACTTGTGTTTCTTCCCACCCCAAAATAACGCAGGACTAAGAGGATGTGAGATGTCTGCCCACTGTACTCAAGAAGGATCCAGGCACTCCAGTAACACCCCAGTCCTGACCGAATAACACCCATCTGCAGAAGAGCTTACTATCAGAGGCGTAGTTACCATTGGTGCAGCAGGTGCAGTGCACCGGGGCCCAGGCCCTGATAGACCCATTGAACCCTGATAATTGCTATATTTTACTACGCCAGTAGCAGTCAAAGGGCCATTTTCTTTGCCTGCACTAGGACCCATGGCATCCTTCCTACACTAATGCTCACTACTGTATTTCGAGAAAAAGCTTTGGGTTAGCAATGGACTAAGAAATGCCTCGGTCTAACCTGGAGAAAGGAGGCAGGTTGCTTACTCTAGACTAGAATCCAGATGTTTGTAGTCTGGTGCCCTAATGGAATTCTATTTAAAATGGTAGCAGTCCAGGAGATTGAGTAGCCCCACCATATCATCGTAAGCAAAATATTTAGGACCAAAATATACAATCAATCAATCCGTGGTCTTAAAAAGTGTGACTACTCACCATTGAGGGTCTCAAGGCGCTGACTGCGTGGGGAGGGTATGGGTCTGCAGTTCAGTCAAAGATTGCCTGAGGTGCAGAGGCAGCGAGTTCTAGGTCTTCACAGCGAGGCAGGAGAAGGATCTTCTTCCAGCGGTGGTCTTGCGGATCCGTGAGATGGTGGCCAGGGCCAGTTGGGCGGAGCGGAGATGTCTGGTGGGAGTGTAGAAGGACAGGCAGTGGGTGAGGTATGTTGGTCTAGCATTGTAGAGGACTTTGTAGGTGTGCATGAGAGTTATGTACACATAGGTAAGTATAGATTTAATATTCTTAACTCCACATCTGTATCATCAAGGTACATAGAGGTGGAGTTAAGCATAGTAAATGTATACTTACCTATACTGATTTACCTTGTTAATATTTTGGTCCTCATTAGTTTACGTACGATATTGCAGTGGGAGGATATTTTCTGCTCGATGTTCTGTACCTCCACCACTTAAAATGCTGCGCTACTATATGTTTATTCCAGAACAGAGGAGGAATCACTCGCACTGAAATCAGCTGGTCTGATGACCCCACTGTGGTCTAGAAAGGAGGGAGCTGGGGTGTGTTTCAAGTCTATTGGCCTGTAAAAACCTGCCTTTGCCTGTAAATGGCTGCTCCTTTTTGCACTCATCCCTGAGAAGGAGAAGTTATATGACCTTGCTTCAAAGGTTTAGCTCTCTTCACCTGAAGGTGCACCTGAGTGATGTCCAGCAGAGGACTGCTGCTGCACACTCTGCAAGGCTTGTCAAAGCTCCACCATGTGCAGCAGCCCAGATTTTTGAATGTGCATCATTGAGAAGCTAGACATAGATCTTTCAGCCAACGTTTTTCTCCATGCATCCTTACCCCGCAGCCTAGCAACCTGCTGACCAATGATGTCCCTCAGCAGTAACATACAAACTCTCTGCCGAGGCCCGCTCTTTTGCTCCTGTGGCTGTTCTGCTTTTCACGCTGCCACTAAGAAGGGCCCAGGGTGGGTTGAGAATTCTTAAACTACCCACCACTGTGATTGGCCATCAAGGAGGGCGAAGGTCCCCTGAGATATTCAGACACCAAGTTGTTCATCAGTCTCTAAGACTGAGCAACACCTTTACAGCACCAGGTGACCCTTTCTAAAGGGTAGATCTCTGAGTGTGGCATTCCAGGTTGTCCAATTTCTTTATTCCTGCCTGTGTATACCCTACTGAGCCCTACTTGATCCATGTAGATGCCAGCTTGAGGGGGTAGGTGTTGTTTCATCCCTGTGACTCTGTGGCGTCTGATGATCATTCGTGGTTGGTCATTGCTCCAGCACATGGTTGACTCTCATACACAGACATTTCTGTTTCTATTTAGTCTCAAGCCACTGCTAATAGACCTGTGCACCTTGCTTTGAACTAATCTGCCCCATTGTAGGAAGCTGGCTCTCTATATAGTGTACTAAAACAAAGTACACTGTGAAGAGAGTCCACTGGGTCCCCAATTGGCTTACAGATGCTAAAGTAAATACATCTAACGCTCTCTTTTGTGGTAGTGTGGACGAGCAGTTAGGCTTATCATTGGGTAGTGCTATGCATTTGTTGTACTCACAGAGGCCAGAGTCAGAGTCAGAAACAGCTTTATTCGATTTTAAAAACAAAAGCACACATATATAACATTTCATTCATGGCAAAAGACAACAAACTTTAAAAGACAAAATGTTACCATTTAAAAATAATCTAATTCATGGAGATCCTGAATCTTATAATAGTTTTAAGAAACATTGACACAGAAGAGATAAGAAATTCATCATCTAACATTTGCAATCTGACCAACGCCACTCTACATTGCCTCAACCCTAACTTTTTTAAGACGGGTCGAAGAATAGTTTTCCTTGGTTCTGAGTAGTATTTGCAGAAAAGAATACAATGAAGGGAAGATTGAACAGAGACCTGATCACAGGGACAAGGAATAAGTTCCTTTAGCCAGCAATTCTTCTCAGGGAAGGTGACTAATCTAAAAAAGATATCTGCCCTGAAGCAAGACAATAACATTCGGGAATAACAACTAGGGACTAATTTCAAGTATGGCTGAATACCTTGATTTTGAATAAGTAAATGGTTGGCCATAACAGAACTCTTGCATTTCTCTGACTGCCAGCGTTGCTCTGTTAGGAAATGCAGGCAGGTTTGCTTGAGCTTCTTTCTTGATAAGCCCACCATACTGTCTGGAGAGTCAAAAAATTCCGGGTGACCCATCTCTGCAAAGAAATTTTTTAGGTATTTAAACCATGAAATTTTCGAGACCCCATCAAGACCTAGACAGTCCTTGATTATATCCCTATTCAGGCCTGTCTCAATTCCAGACCAAACTTTATGCCACAACAAAATGGGCTCCAGTTTAATAAGGTCCGAAATGTATGGTACGCTCAGCTCTTGATGACAGACATAAGAAGAAGTGGACCCAGGCACTGCCAGTAGATAACGAAGGAAGGCATTCTGACAAGTCTGAATGCTTGGGGTGTTCACTATCCCCCAAATTCCTGCACCGTATAGTGCTATGGATACACATTTAGATCTATAAATGTCTAACAAGACTGGTACTGGCCGGCCTCCTACCTTATTAGAAAAATGTTTAACAGCCCCTATTGCTCGCGAGAATGCTAGTTTTCGTGATTCGCCTGCTACTGTCCAAGTTCCCTTTTTATCAAAATTAATACCTAGATAAGAAAAAGTATTTACAGTCTCGATTTTTGTGTTAGATAAAAATGAATTACAATTAAGATTCTTCTTTTTTGTGCAGCACATGTTAAAAGTTTTGCTTATATTGATCTTTAGGCCCCTGCTACCCATATACTCTGAATAGTTACTGATCGATCTCTGAAGACCGATTTGGGTCCGGGCCATTATTACAGCATCGTCTGCATATAAAAGAATGGGGATGTAGGAGTTGCCAATTTTAGGATAATCCTGCTTGTCTTCCAGGAGGTGAGACGCAACCGAATTAATATATAAATTAAACAAAAAAGGAGCTAAAATGCAGCCTTTTCTCACGCCCTTTCCTATAGGGAATTTGGAAGTGCAATCCCCCTTGTCCCCAAAACGTACCCTAGCACCTGCCTCCCGGTATTATTCTCTGATAAATATTAGGAGGTTTGGGTCCACTCCCATGTCCTGCATAGTTAGCCAAAGTTTATTGTGATTAATGCAGTCGAAGGCCGAACTTAAATCCACAAATGTAAGAAATAAATTCTCATTTTTGGCCTCGACGTATTTGGCTACTAGGAGTGCTAGGTTCAATCCTTGCTCTATTGTTCCCAAGCCTTCCCTAAAACCATATTGAAACTGAGAGAGAATACCTCTATCGTCAACCCATGTTTGCAATTTGTTAAGTATAACTCTCCCCGCGATCTTCATGAGTGAGTCAAGTAAGGAGATCGGTCTATAACATTTCGGTATATTGCGATCACCTTTCTTGAAAATGGGCACCACGATGGCTTCCTGCCAAGTCAGTGGGAAACCCACTTTAGTAAAGCTGTTAAGGACATTAGTTAAAAGCGCAGCCCATAGCTTATTGTTAGCCTTAAAAATGTCCACGGGTATTCCATCCGGGCCCGGGGCCTTTCCCGCTGGGCTCTTGTCAATAGCTGTCAGGACTTCCTCCATAGAAAAATCAACATTAATTGGATAAGGTACTACATCCTGAGTTCTTAAATTTAGCCCCCTTTCTGTCACTACCTGAAAGTCTTCTTGGTAAAGCTCCCGGAAGTAGGTCACCCATGTCTCTTCCGTAATAGCTATTTCAATGGAATCTGTTGCATTATCAGTAAAAAAAGGAGCATTCACCGCTTTCCAGAAAGCAGTATTATTTTTTGAATGGCAAGCTTCCCGAAGGGTATGCCAGGCTTCCTGTTTAATTTGTTTTTTCCTTTTTTTAACTGCCTGTTGATAGGCAAGTCTAGCAGATCTAACTTCAACCATTACCCTAGGGTCTCGTTTTAGTTGGGCCATTAAATGAGCATGGGTCTTACTACACTCTCTATCAAACCATCTCTTAATTCTGTTAGCCCCAGAATGCAAAGGTTTCGTAAGTAACTTTCTAATTTCCTCAGTAATACTAAGGAATGCATCATTGACTTTAGAGGGTTCAACGTTCTCTGTGAGGCAGGTATTAAATTCCACTTCTTTAGAGCAAATTAAATTTCCAAAGAAGGCCACTGGTTCCACTTTTTCCCATTTTAGGGTAAAACCTACTTCCTTGCAAGTTCCAGTCTAAAATCATATAGATTCTGGACCGTAGAAGCAGTGTTGCTTTTTCCCCTCAGTATGGCAAGGGACATACTAAGTGGTAAGTGATCACTCATTGCTACCTCACATATTTCAAACGCACGGATATGGTTGAAGATATCGTTTAGATATTAACATGAAGTCAATGACTGATTTACAGCCCCGTCCTATAAATGTGGGGTTAAACGGAACTGGTGGAGAACATAGTTCGTTTACGAAGCCCAGGTCCAGGGAGAAAAGTATATCGTTTAAGTGGTTTCCCAGAGATGTATGGGAAAAATGTGCCGAGGGAACACCATCCATCTCTCCCAGACCACATGTATTTTGGTCGCTAAATGGGCATAGGGAGTAGTTGAAATCACCAATCCAAATCACACAGAAATCAGAGGGTTCTTTTTCATCTATATTTTTAAGGGTCTCGTGTAGTTCTTTAAAAGTCGGGGCCCATAATTCTTTCGGGATGTTGTTATAGAAGTTTATCAAATTTATATGTTGCTTGCCCCCAAACGTTATATGCAAAATGTGATAAAAAACAGAAACAGGAAAAAAAGAAATCTTAGTTTCCTTTAAACAGTTTGAGACATAAGTGCATAGACCCCCTTTATTTCTCCCTCTTAAGGTATGTATTGCTGGCGTATGATAGGTGCGGTAACCATTCATATGAATGGGATCAACCGACCAGCATTCCTGGAGGCAAATAATCTGTACTCACAGAGGCAATAAATGAGACCAAATAAGAAAAATAACAATTGTATATATATTTCAAACTCAAGAACTTAGTTACAAGTTAAGTACAGTTTTTGATAACAAATATTCACAGGTAAGTAAAGCATTCAGATCACTGAGCTTTTACGCACAATGCAATCCTATGGAAGGAAAAGTCAATGTACATAAAGATTCGATACCGTCGGTTTCAGGGGTCCACCTTCTGGATAAGAATAGCAGTTGGCCAAGGTTCAAAGTACTACCAGCAGTTCATCAGGAACTATCAGAGTCCTCCCGGGAGCAGGGTGCTGGTGAGGCTGGTTACTAGTGTGATACAGAGAAGGGGGGCCACCTAGAAAGAGGCTGCACATGGGGGCTTGTAGGCAAGTCCGAGTGCTCCCAAACTGGGGCTCAGGTCATAAGGGGTCTTGGAGCATGGATGCACAGTCGGTTCGTCTGGACCCGGGCCAGAGGGCTCGGGAGCAGAGTGGGTTGGGTCGGCAGGGCTGGTGCGCAAAGATGCACCTCATGGTAGGGACTAACAGCTGGCGGGGCAAAAGCAAGCAGCTGGGCCACTCTCTACATGGGTCTCAGTAATGCTGACATCCCTTGATGTCTGCCTGGTCCTTGTGCAGTGAGAATCTGGACTGGACTCTCACTGTTAGTTATTGGTGCAGGGCGTCCGGTACCACAGGGATTGGTACTGCACGGCTCAGGTTGCTCCAAGTGTCTCCACATTCAGTGGGGAGACAGATCTGACCTTTCAGAGCAAGAGTACTTCTCCTGGTCGTCTGTGGCGTCAGTTGGGCCCGGGAGCCGCAAGGATGTGGACCGGACCTGTGCTGTCGTTGTTTGTCGAAGTGCTGGCAGGCTACCCAAGGGTTTAGTAGTTCTCCAGCTTGCAGGATGAGTCACTCCGTCACAATTGTCGAGAGAGGGCTGAGGACAGTAGGGTATCTCACCATAGTCCAAAGTTCTGCTGCAGTTCTCGTCAGGCAGTGACTCTTCTTCATCCTTCTTCTGTTGATCTGTCGAATCTCAGTTCTTGGGTTCAGGGGTGCCACCTAAATACTCAATTTAGGGGAATTTACGGGGATTGACAGGTAGTAGCCACTGGGTTACCCACCTTAGGTTGGCTACACCCTCTTTATGACCACTTCTTGTTGGAAGTGGGCATTACGGTGTCCTAATTCCGTCCAAAACAATATGGAGGAATCTGAAAAGTGGGGTCCACATCAGCAGACCTGTCCTAATGGTGGTGCTGGCTGAATGTGGGCACACCTCCCAATCTTACTAGTTTTCCCGCCTGTCTTGCCACCAAAAGTGGGTGAAGGACAGCGGAGTGGGCATCTCCACTATCTGGAGAGGCCCTGAGTCACCTAACAAAGGCAGCAGGGCCATTCAAAGTTCCCACTCTGGAATGCCCATCCTGCTTGGAAGAGGTGTGCACACCTCCACCCATAGCAGGCTTTGTTCCTGACCTCCTGGAGCATAGCCTCTCACCTCAGGACATTAGAGACCTGTCTATGGTGGGTGGCTGGTTGAGCTCAGTCAGTCAACACACTAGTAGTCAGTAGTTTTTAGGAGACCCCCTAAGGGGCCCTCAAGGAGCATCGTCTAATAAATCCATCACTGGCATCAGTGAGGATTTATTAAGATGAGATGTTTGGTATCAAACATCTTGGGGTACAGTCAAGCCATTATGTATCCGAGGAGCCCGTAATGATGAGTGTCCAGCTCATGTATTCATTATGGCTTCCCTGTGCACTTGTAAGATTTAAGGTTTTGCTTAGACATTACAGGGACATATCCACTCAGGCAGATATGCCCACACATGGGGTATAGTGCACCCTGCCTTAGGGCTGTGAGGCCTGCTGTAGGGGTGTCTTACCTATACCACATGCAGTGTTTCGCTGGCATGGCACACTGGGGTTTCGACTCTTCAGTATTCTCTGCACCAAGACACGCAGGCTGCGATGGCAGTTTACATGACCTTGGTGAGGGGCCCCTTAGGGTGGCACATTTCGTGCTGCAGCCCTTGGGGTCCTCTTTAGGTCCAATGCCCTAGGTACCAGGGGTACCATTTGCAAGAGACTTACATGGGGCCTACAGGGGGTGCCAGTTATGGAACAAATGGTACAGTTTAGGGAAAGAACACTGGTGCTGGGGACCTGGTTAGCAGAAACCCAACACATTTTCAGTCAAAGTTGCATCAGATCCCAGGCAAAAAGTGGGGGGTACTGCAACAAAAACCCAGTTTCTTACACCCATCAGCTAGTGGACCCCACACTTTAACCATTCCTTATTCCTTCAGTGGAGCGTACATGATATATGTTATGTTATGTTATGTTAATTTATTTCTTCTATAGCGCACGGCTACTCCCAGGAGCGTCCCGGCGCTTTGCTGAAGAACAATTGGCAGACAAAACAGAAACATAGCGACTACAAAAAAAGAGACAGAAGAGGGACTCAAGTTATCTAGAAGAACTTAATTAGTGAAAAGCCACGTTTTAAGCTCCTTTCTAAAGGCAAGGAGACTCGGGGCCTGTTTAAGAGAGAGTGGTAATTCATTCCACTCCTTCGGGACTAGGTAGCGGAAGGATCGACCACCCATCCTTGCACGCTTAATGACCGGGACTGTCATTTTAGATAGCAAAGATGATCTCAGGGCCCGGTACATATCGGGAAAGACATTTCCTTATGTACTTGGGGCCGGAGCCTTGTAGAGCCTTAAAGGCAAAAGTCAGGCACTTAAAAAGAATTCTTTTAGTGATCGGCAGCCAGTGTAAATCTCTCAAAAGGGCCGTGGCGCCGGCTCATCTTGGGAGCCCGTAAATAGCACGGGCTGCCGAATTCTGGACCACTTGCAGACGGGTCAGAAGATATTTTGGTAGGCCCAAAAAAAGGGCGTTTGCGTAGTCCAGTCGCGATCCAATCAAAGCCTGAACAATAGTCTTCCTATGCTGAACAGACAAAAGAGGAAGGAACTTTCTCAGCATCCGTAAAATGCCGAAGCATTTACCAGAGAGGCACGAAATATGTGGCCCAAAAGACAGTTCACTGTCCACAATTACTTTTTGCCTTGAGTGACACACTATCAGGAGGAAACAAATCTTGAGGCCACCAGGCTTTCCAGTCTGGTTCAGAGGTGCAACCAAAAAAGAGCAACTCCGACTTGTCGGGATTACACTTTAACCCATTACAGCTAAACCACTCGAAAGCCGCCCCCAAACAATCCTTAATCTGTACGCCATCGAAAGTCCCGCCCCTGTCACAAGTGAACAGGAGCTGGGTATCATCGGCGTAAGATATGACCTGGGCGCCAAAAGACTCCGCGACTGCCGCCAGAGGGGCCATAAAGATATTAAATAGCGTGGGGCTAAGGATGGAACCCTGCGGTACCCCTACCTCTAATGGAGACATATCCACGGAGAAAGGAGGCGCCCAAATCGTTTGTCGGCGGCCGGCTAGAAAAGATTTAAGCCAACTCCACACCGTCCCCTGAATGCCGCACTCCCAGAGTCTTTCTAGGAGGCGATCATGAGGGACGGTGTTGAACGCTGCCGATAGATCTAACATTACCAACATAGCCCTTCCTCCAGAGTCGAATACTTCCCTGATGGCATCAGTGACCTCTAAGAGGGCCGACTCTGTGCTGAAATTTGCACGGAACCCAGATTGCGTGTCGTGCAGCAGATCGTGCTCCTCAATGAAATTAGAAATCGTCCGATGTACAAATTTCTCGGCCACTTTCGCTAGGGCGGGGAGAAGGGAGATAGGTCTGTAGTTGGCATGGATAAGGGGGTCCGAGGTAGGCTTCTTGATCAATGGCAGGATCAAGGCATGTTTCCATGCTTGTGGGACCACTCCCGTTAACAATGAAGAATTCAAGAGTGGATTCAGTAAAGCATTTAAAGCAGGTGCCACCTTCCCCAGATGTTTAGCTGGGCACGGATCAAGTGGAGAACCTGATTTCAAACCAGACAGAAGCTCCAGGGAGGTGTCAAGACAAAGATGAGGAAAGAGTGAAAGAGAAGGGCCTGTACTCTCCCTAAATACAGGGAGGGATGAAAAACCTGCGGCCAAGTGTGAGCCAGGGTAGAGAAGAGAGGCTTGAATAGTTGTAATTTTGGACGTAAAGAAAGTTGCAAGCTGTTTTAACCATTCTTCAGAATGAGTATGAGATGGAGTGCAAATAGCCGGGGACATAAAATCCAAAACAACTTTAAAAATTTCCTTACAACCATTTTCAGCCTCATCAATTCGTCGCTCAAAGTATGCTTTTTTTTCCTTCCAAATTGACTGATGGTAGGCTTTAGTTATTATTCGAAATGTTGCTTTCTCAGTCAGGTCATAGGCCCGTCGCCAAACTCTCTCTGCCCTTTTACAGCCCTGCCGCTGCTCCCTTAACTGGGGAGTGAACCATGGGGCAGACACTCTGCGCTCGCCATATTTATGCTTCTTTTCGGGAATTAAGGTCTGAAGTCTGGCTGTCAGCCAATTCTGAAAGAGACAGAGATTCTCTTCCAACGTACCCGAAAGAGGACATGGAAAGATATTAAGGGCCTCAGATAGCATTTCCGCCGAAAGTAGATGGAAAGGGCGCGAAGATCGCGAGGTCTCTATAGATTCTCTCACCCGGGTGAGAACGGTGACAGGTACCGAGAAAGAGACCAAAAAATGATCAGACCAGAGTACAGGTTGTAAGGACTCTATCACAATAGCTTTTGTAGAAAAGATCTGGTCGAGAGTATGGCCTTTATTATGTGTCGGCTTTAGAAGAAACGGAGACAGACCTAAGGTATTTGTAATGTCACTTAGTTTCATTGCGTCAGGGTCCGCTGCGATATCCATGTGGATATTGAGGTCCCCAAGAAGCATACAGTGCTCTGATCTGAGACAGGGGACAGAGAGAGCGACTTGTAGTACATCAAAGAATGACCCTATCGACCCCGGGGCTCTATATAAGAGAATCCCGGTACAAGCCTGGAGGGGGAGAGCTGAAGGGTGAAGCCCAAGGCTTCGCATCCCTGAATGATCTCTACCGGAAAGGTTGAGCAGGGAATGTTTTTATTGACCACAAGAGCTACTCCTCCCCCTCTACCAGAAGTTCTGTCCCTCCTAAAGATGTTATATTCCGGAGGGATGGCGTTGGCTAAGTCAGGTGTTGAACAGTCACTCAGCCATGTCTCCGTAAGGAATAAACATGATATATCGGAATTATACAATAAATTCCAAATATCCAAAGAGTGACCGATCACGGATCTAGTATTGAGAAGAAGGCATTGGTAAGGGAGCGGAGTGGTATTAGGTGCAGTCCCGATGGAAATTGGAGGCCGCCATCCACAAGTAGAACAGCTTTTTCGAAAATGCCGGCTGCCAGGAAATGAAAGATGACATTGGCCACTAGGGGGGCGCAAGGCAAGTAAATCGGCCGCACTGTAACATACCATACCGGTAAGATTCCACACCGGTATTACCAGCATAGACAGCAATAGACACCTCTCCGTCCTGCCCCGGACACTCCCGAGACGCGGACGAGCGCAGACGGGCAGGACTCTGGCACGACTGGCGCAGGGAGGCGCACACCACTGCGCGTCACCGCTGCGCGTGCAGACGGCTAGTTTAAATGCGCCGTCGGAGCCTGCACTGCCCGCCTACTCCCCCAAAATGGCACCCAGCAAACACCTGCCAGTTCCTTCCCAAACCAAGATGGCTGCAAAAAGAACACCACACTTCCCAGTAGCGTGATCCGCCAAAGAGCGGTGTTGGAGCAAAGTTTTATAGTGCAAGTAAGCGGGTTGAATTGTTGCTAAAATCAGGGGATAACAACAAATAACAAATCAAATAGCATACAAAAGGGTTCGATTTTTAAAAATACCGCTAATCGCAAACGCGTTTAAATCTGCAGCCTCTTTGGTCCTTGCCCACCCTGGCTGCACCTTCTTCAGTGGGCTAGAGATCAGTCTGCTCCTCTCACCCCTCACAGCCATAGACTCAGGTGCAAACTATACAATCTACCATGAATCAACTTGATTTATCAAGGATATCGTATCTTTCAATAAGTGTCTCAATGTGTTCAAGCACTGGGAAAAGGAGTGCACTTGTGGGAGGGCACTGATGTGTGACTGTATAGTTTACTGCCAATTTGCACTAACCTTTGCCTCCCCACAGTTGAAGACAGTAAACCATCCTGGTTTATTTCATAACTGTTTTGTCCTTTGGGTTTGCCCTTATCTGTTAGTTTGTTGCACAGGTATGCAGCATGGATGCTGCTGGCTTCTCTTTTAGGTGCTAATTCACTTGACCTTGGTTAGTACATTTCCTTATGTATCTGTAGAAAAACTGTTTTTGTAGTGATGCACGAACTCCTGGAGGCACTGTTCTTTTTGCTCCTTTGTTTGCTACTAAGAACACCTATGCCTTATTGGCTACAAGCAATCCCGGAGGTTGGTGTGGCAGAGACCAATGCTTATCCCTGAGCATCCAGCTACCTAAAACTGCTCCTAGAGGGCTATAGGCGTTATATTTATTTTAGCAAACATTTTCAGTGTGCACCTCCTGCTTCCACATCCTATGCATGCTACGAAAGATCTTCAAATGGTTTCCTAAGAACACCAGATGAACTGTCACACAAGCACTCATCACCAGCAGGCTGAACTACGGCAACACTCTCTACTCTGGACTCTCCAAACAACTCCTACACAGACTCCAGTTCATCCAGAACGAAGCCACAAGACTCATACTCAACCTCCCATGCCGCACCCACATCCCACCGCACCTCAGGAAGCTTCGCTGGCTCCCCTTCACAAGTGCAGCCAACTTCTCACGCACACATTCAAAGTCCTACACAACACAGGACTAAAATACCTGAACAACCATATACACTTTCACCAACCCACCAGACATCTACGCTCTGCCTCACTCTCACTCGCACACACTCCCTGCGTCCGCAAAAGCAGCATTGGAAGTCTCTCATTCTCCTCCATCATACCCAAGACTTGGAACAACCTCCCTCAACACATCAGAGCCTCCTCCTCACCTCTTAAGTTCCGCAAGAAGCAGAAGACCTGGCTCTTCATATAAGCACCTTGGGACCACACACCAGCACACCTTGACCAAGCACCTGGATACTCTTTTGGGTGATTTGTGCACTTACAAACCAACATAACATAACAACATTTCCATATGGTTAAATGGCACTAGAGATGTAGATTAAAACACTTATGCGATTACAAGTGTAACTGAAAAAGAGCCTATTGTAAAGATGAAACTATTGGTATTTTTTCTTTCCTGCTGCACTATAAAATGGACTTACTGTGGTCTCTTTCATCGATATGTTTAACTAAATTCATTTTGCTGTTTGCCTCTAGCGCTGTTCTTAAAATATCACAATCACATTCTCTCTAAATGGCATAGCTTGACAGCATTGAAGCAAACAATGGTGCAAACCAAGCTACATTCTTCACATTTATTACATATTTTGCAATAAAGATAAGGTCTTCCGAGGCCCCATTCAAGCACATATGGTGTATGCAATACTCTTTAAAACTTGACCTTTGGTTAAGATTGGCACACACACATATTTAACAGGTATTATAGCTTTTATGGACGCCATTGCAAAATACAAGCCTGCAGCCTTGAACCCGAAAGGAGGCATTTTACTGGAGCCAGCTGTTTTCTGTGGTGCCAGCTCATGGGACCCCAACAATTGCACTAGAGACGTATCACCTGGGTGGAGCCAGATACGCCTCTCTGCCTTCTAAGTTTTACATTCCACCTGGAGAAAGGTAAAGCAACCATTAACTCAAATAGGCACACAATAAAAAGATACAATAAAAAGAATGAAAGATAAGCATGCTGTAAACAGAGAGAAGCATTTAAGAGTTCCTTCTAGGCGCAAGGAGTTAACACTATGGTGCCTGTTGATGTATCCAAATAAAGTATTTTAAGTGAAAGTACACTCCTGTTCTCATTGTGTCTCTCCTCGCTCACATGTGATTTGTTTCTCACTGTCCATCACTCTCTTCCTTACCCACCCTCACTTTCTCTGTCGGTCATTCCTCCTTCTCTTCCCCTCTTGTGTGCGCTCTCTCTACCAAGGGTATCACATGTAAAGGGGCAAGAGATTTCGAGCAGTAAAGGTTGCCCAACCACATCAATGCATGTGGGAAGAGGGCAGAATGTGTCCCTTCT
The DNA here is from genome assembly GCF_964204655.1 of Triturus cristatus. Lineage (NCBI taxonomy): Eukaryota > Metazoa > Chordata > Amphibia > Caudata > Salamandridae > Triturus > Triturus cristatus. Next base: position 1,471,555,418 of record NC_140591.1, on the reverse strand, counting down.
TCCTCTCTTTTCCTCCCTTTCAGTCTGTTTCTCTCCAATTCAATTCAGTTCAGTTCAATACATTCTTCTTAGCATGACTTATTGATTGAGCATTGCCAAAGCCAAGTAGGTGCTTAGGCATAACAAGATAGGTCTTCGAATCTCTGCTCCACATTTTGTCAAACATGATTCTTCTCCAAGGAGGATACACATCTTCAGGTCATCCTTCAGTTCCGACAACTTAATAGTCTTCTCGGAGAATTTATTGTAATCGTAGTTCCTTATTTGCACCTTTTTTTGGGTAGTGTTTGACTAGATGTTTTCTCATATGCAGTGAGGCATCTACCTTAATGTCTGCTTAACAGGTCTTTCTAAATTATCCTTTAGCTGCTCTCTAGCATTGAACACTTATCCTGAGTGGTTGAAGCTACTGATGACTTCACATACACCAGCAGACATCTTGACACTACAACCAAACAATAACAAGAGGAAACAACTAGAGACCAGTCAATGAGAGTGAAGACATGATTGATAATCTGATCAAGGGTGAGAGGTAGAGGATTCCAGAGTTGCAGTTTTAGAGCAGAGAAGAACATAATTCCATCCCCATCTAATCTAAAGAGAAGGACTTTGTCGAAAAGGAAGAGCGCAAAACAGAAGGAGCGATGTGGAAGAGAGCATACTAAGTCTCACTTGAATATAACTGGGTGCAAGACCATAGAATGCTTAACCGGCAAGACATAGAGCTTTTAAATTGCTTCTTTGCAACTGGCAGTTCATGTCATTGGTGACGGGTATGTTATAGATGATCAAAATTCTGAACCTTAAAAACAAGCCTGACTGCCATATATTGGAGAATCTAAAGTTTTGTTAGAGTCTCAGAAGCATGCCTCAGGTAGCAAACATTTGTACCATTGATCTGAGAATGCAATCCTGCTCCAACCACCAGGGCTCACAGATGCTGAGTCATAGAGTGGAGGATCTCCTTGAAGGGTCTCATCTGGTGGAAGCGGGGAGATACTCGTAAATGTACTTGGTCCTCCACATATAACTCTTTTACCAAATCGAAATGCCAGGTTTTTATCAGTGGACACAGGGAAAGGGCACAGACCCATCAGCTGAGGCCAAAGTGAACAGCCACAGACAACAACTCCTGCTTTTCTTGTGTTGCTCTTCAAAAGATCAGACTCCATTCAGGCTTTTATCACTATGAGGTATGAATTGGGAAGCATGCTAAAGATCAGGCAAAGATTTGTTGACGCACAGCATCAGTAATGTGTCGTCTGAATATGATATGCACGTGAGACCAAAGGATCTTATGATAGCGATTAGAGAACGCATATTGGTATTAAATAAAACAGGATCAAAGGAGGTCCCATAAGGCTCACTCCACTCTGATAAAAAAGGAGGAGAACGAGGGTGATAGATTATTATGATAAGATTAGCTGAATCAAATGCAGCAGAAAATTAGGCCTTGGCGAAAACAAAATTATGCAAGTCTAATTTATGTCATATCAGAATTTCTTATTACGCTTGTTATGCAATATTTCTTGAAATTACGCCATGTCACATAATTACACCATGTTTTCAACAAACTTTTAGCCCGGGAAGGCCGGGACAAGAAGAATATGAGTGCCAGCTTTTCGCAGCACTGGTGTTTTTGACACTATTATTTAGTGCAAAGTGCATCCTCATGCCCAAAATGTAGCCAGGGACGTATTTCACGCTATAATATAGCACTGAGTGCCGGATTTGCATTTTGCATAATTACCTGTAATTAATTTCCCATCATTTTCCTGAAATTACGCTAATTTCGCACACCCCTACAGGAAAGTAAGTAAAACAAAATCAGTAGTGTGTCACTATATTTGGTGATCAATTGTCTGTATTCGAGATTAAATATTCTTCTAGGGAGTTGTTTCTGTTTAGGAGTTTATTGTATTTCATTTTGTGCAGTGTCTGTTTTTGGGTTTGCAGGAGGGTTGTTTGTTTTCTGTTTGTTTGTTTTGTTTCACGCACAGATTAAGGTACTGCGCTTGGGAGTTTTTCTATTTCTTTGATCGGTGTTCATCGCATCTTGGTTTTGCATTTGAAGTTAGTCTTCGGATGATTTGTTCTCTGTTGCTATAGAGTTTATGAGCGTTTTTATGGTCTGGCTTGACAGTACTGCTGCCATCAGACAATTATTTGAGCATCACTAAATAGGGGCTTTGGCTCAGCCCCCATGTTGGGGAACCAGGAGAACATATTTTGATTGGGCAGAAGTTGTGAGCTTCCACAAAAAAGTGCTTGCCCTCCAACAGCTGTGATCTTATTGTTTATGTATCCAGCTGTCTGAGCTGGATCTTTCAGGGGCACACATGTAACATTATACTGCCATTACTACATTATGCTGCATGAGGAAGCTTTAGCAGCGGTTAATTTGGCTCTCCCCTCTGAGTATGCGATTTTTACTCATAATCGTAACTCGAGAGGTGGTGGAATTGCGGCTGCTGTAAAATCCTGCTATTCATGTACTTGGAAGGCCTTAGACATTGCAGGTTGCGAAAGTGTTCACTTTCGTATCTCTATTAGTCCTCATTTTACTTTTTCGGGGCTACTTATCTATCGACCTCCGGGCCCGGATGCTGCCTTTAGCTCTTCCTGAAGTTGTGAGCGCATTAGCCTTAGGGGCTGCCAATTTTAGTATTATTGGCGATTTAAATCTTCATTTTGATGCTCCTCTTTCTTGCATGGTCAGCAGCACCATTGCCGATCTGGAGGCTCTCCAGCTATTTCAGCTGGTTGAGCATTGCACTCATGTTGGTGGACATATTTTGGACCCTATCTTTACCAACTTCACTTCGGCTAAAGTGCTTTCTCCCAGGCCGATGGTCTGGACTGATCACTATCTCATAGAGTTGCATCTTACAATTGAGGATTTCCCTCATAGAGCAATTGCGCCTGTGTCCTTTCGACGCCCATGGAAAAAACTAAAGCTTGCAGATTTTCATCGGCTTCTTGGGCTCTATCCGCTTGGCCCTTTTTCCGATGTTGAGTCGGGCTATGATCTTTTTTGTAGCTGGCTGACTAGAGCCTTAGACTGTCTGATCCCAATTGCCGAGAGTAAATGTCGTCGTGCTGAACCTAGCCCATGGTATGATGATTCACTCCGGCTCCTAAAAAATATGGCGTAAGTCATATCTGCCTGCTAGGAAAAAGCTGTATCTTGTTAAGATCAAGAAGTATCATAGAGCGGTATGTCAAGCTCGGGCCGCTTATTACTCTCGTGAATTTAACATCAGCACCAATCCCACTAAATTAATATTTAAGGTGCTTAAGGATCTTACAGCCAGTAGAGCCCCAGTCGCTGAGATCTGCTCTGTTTCACATTGTGAGGACTTGGCCGTCTTCTTTGTAGAAAAGGTGGAGGCTATTTACCGCTCTTTGCCTGGCTCATCTGTACCTCAGGAGAAGCTGAAATCCAGCCCGAAGACCCTTATGTCTTTGTGCTCTCTCCCAGAGCTATCAATGGAGGAGTTCAACAGAATTGCGGCGAAAGTCAAATCAGGCTCGCCAATGGACCCTCTTCGACCTGCCCAATTTAGAGAATCTGCGTCACTGTGACTCCCTCCTCTACGTGACCTCGTCAATCTATCTCTGACGTCAGGTTCTGTTCCTGGCAGCTGGAAACAGGCCCAGGTGATGCCCATTTAAAAAAAACCTGCCCTGGATCCATTAAAGCTGGAGAACTACCGTCCCATATCTCTTCTTCCGTGGGTGGCAAAGTTGACCGAGGCCCATGTCAACGCTATCCTTTCCACTCATCTCCACTCTGCTAATATTTTAGATCCTTCACAGAACGGCTTTCGATCTGGCCATAGTACTGAGACTGCGCTGCTTTCAATGGTCGATCATCTACGTACTCTGGTCGACTCCGGTCAAACGGCGGCTTTGGTGCACCGCGTTCGACACCGTCTCCCACGCCATTTTATTAAGTCGTCTGGTTGAGGCTGGTGTGGACAACATGGCTCTTGAATGGTTTCGATCATTTCTATCTGGTCGTACTTTTAGGGTTGTCACTCCTCCTTTCCAATCTAAACCCTATCCTATTGCACAGGGCGTTCCATAGGGGTCGGCTCTCAGCCCCACACTTTTCAATCTCTATGTGCAGCCGCTGTCTGCTGTCGCCAAGCGTTGGAACCTGACTATGGTGTCCCGCTGACGACACGCAGCTGGCGGTTGCAATAAGTGGGGCATCCGACCTTGAGGCTGCTAAGTTTCGTGAGGGAATTAGCTCAGTGGCCCGGTGGATGACTGATAACTGCCTACAATTGAATGCCAAAAAAACTGAGGTTCTCATTGTTGGCAGGCAGAGTCATCTTTGGGGCGATCATTGGTGGCCGTCTGAGCTTGGCCCAACTCCTCTTCCTGTCACCGAGGTAAAAAATCTAGGGGTTTGGCTGGATTCAAAACTTAGTTTTGTCTCCCACACGAAGAAAACCGCTGCCATGTGTTTTGGGACTCTTCGTAGACTTAGACCCATTCTCAAATTTTTTGATGCTCCAACCAGACAGCTTATTGTACAAGCCACAATCTTCTCTAGGTTGGATTATGCGAGTTCTCTTTTGCTGGGAGCCAACGTGGCCGAACTTTCCAGACTCCAACGTGTTCAAAACGCTGCCGCCAGGGCTCTGGTTGGTTTGCCGAGATTTTGTTCGGCCAAAAAAACTATCCATAAACTTCATTGGCTCCCCGTTGTTCAGAGGATTCAGTTCAAATCTCTTTGTCTTTCGTTTAAAATCTTGAAGCATTCTTCTCCCCAGATATTGGATCATTTTATTTTACCGTATGTACCTCCACGGTCTCTAAGATCTTCAGGGCTTCACCTGGTCACATTTCCGCGTTTTAAGAGGGCCAGAGCCGGTGGCCGCTCTTTTAGAGTACTTGCTGCTAGGCTATGGAACTCTCTTCCTGTTCATATCCGTGCCATTGATGAACTGATAGTCTTCAGGAAGGCCATCAAAACCTTCCTCTTTCCTTTGGACTTGTAAGAGCTGTTATGGCCGTGTTCCCTGATACTGCTTGTTGTCCGGTTTCTTTTGTCCATTATAGCGCCGGGACGCCCCTTTGCTGGGGCAGCTGTGCGCTCTACAAATCCGGATAACATAACATTAAAGTGTATTAGATAATTTAGGTTGCTTTTCTCTGGCAGCAGCATGGACGGTAGGAGGGCAGTCAATCACCTACAGGTATGTTTAAATCTGGAATGACACTGCAACTGTCAACTGACCTTTTAACCTACACAGTTTATTTCTACAGTTATTTGTTTCTACACAAATTCATATCTATTCCCATGCTATTTATTTTTACTGCCTTACATTACCATACAACATTCCTTTAATGCCAGACCTATTGGCGGTTATGTGACGATACAACGCATGCCATTACCCCACATGCCGTTGCAACGCCAAACTTTACCCCGACTTGCTGTTGTGGGAGTGATGGAAGTTGGAATAGATTCATTTTCTACTCCAACTTCAGTGTGTGGAACAGTAGGTGTTGGAGTTAAATCCAGCACCTTCTACCCACTGCTAAACACCTTTTTCGTTGCAACGGCATGCGGGGTAAATGCATGCGTTGTAACGGTTGCGGTTTAAAGGCTGTTTCCCCCTATTGGCATTGCCAATGCTTGTCTCAAATGTATGCAGATATTTGCAGTAATTGTATGTCAAGCGGCCATGTGTGCCGCTCTAGGTCTGATGAGCAGGCATTATTGGGAGCCTTCCTTGTTTGTAGAACAGCAGGTGCATGATTTCGGCTAGGTTGTATTCTCACTGTGTGCATCATTTTAAGACCCATGGTGATCCCACGTCAGGCACAGCTGCACTGTGGGTACATTGCTTTGAGGACATTATATGCCTTCCCCAATACCGCTTTATAAACATTGGGGCAGATTTATATTGGACTTGCGCCACTTTTACGCCGCCGTTGCGTCACTTTTGTGACGCAGCGGCAGCGTAAACCCTGCGCCATGTTGCGCCCCATTTACATCGTGACGCATCTATGGAGATGCGTCACGGTGTAAAGCCCTGCGCCACATGAAACCTGCGTCAGGTTTCATGTGGGCTTTTCAACTCAGGGGGGGCGTTCCGTCGCAGGAACGCCCCTGAAAAGTGACTCAGTGAAATCTATAAGATTTCACTGAGTCACTTTCCCAACGCTGATGCGTCAAAACCCTGCGCCTGCTTGAAGCAGGCGTAAGGCTTGACGCACCATGTTAGGGATAGGAAAGGTTGGAACAGTGCTGGAGTTGCGTCGCGCTTGCAACGCAACTTCAGCGCTGCGCCAACCTTTACGCCGGCAGATGCGTCACGTATCTGCTTGTCCTTGTGCCACGATGCACCGCATTGTAAATGATTGTAATGCTGATTTGCAGGGATGCACCAGGGAACATAAATCTGCCCCATTGTATCCATCTCACATTGGGTACATTTCTTTCTGGAAAACTAGAAAGCGTAGGGATAATTTCTCTTTCTGTACCTTGTATATGTTTGTGTTCAACCATGTTTGCATGAATATGAACAATTGTGCTATAACTGGAGAGGAAATTTATTTGGCTCTAGTTTAGGACAATATTTTCTTTTATAGTACTACTTTGGGTCGCATTGAACTTTTACGTTTGGCTTCAGGTTTCTCCCCAACCCCATGTTGTCAGCAAAAATCATAATAAGAATACTTATGTGCATAGAGGGGCTTTGGATAAGTTCTCTTCATTCATTGGTTTGCTCAAATGTCATTTATAATTTGCTTCCACCCAGAGCGTACAACATGGAGCAATGGGTCAGCTCACTTCACCCACCCGCTCTATTTATTGTGAGCGGCAGCATTTCTCTGCTACACATGTATGTATCCGCCAAAAAAGAAATGCACTTTAGTGTGAAAATGTCTGCTTTCATTTCTGCTTAAATTTCATGTTTACATTTATTTTGGAATGGGGCGTTGTTTACCTGCTTTGCTTTTCCAAACATATCCACACCCTTTGAAAGGTATTATTTTTTGTTATTCAACTATTTTAATGTCTATTTCATATGTTTTTTTAAAAAAGAAATGCATAAAAAAGTGAAGACTTATCATGGCCAGACCAATTGGCTTTGCCCGTGTTAGTTTCCAGGTTGCTGCTTACACTCATCCCTCATTAGTCGATAATTTCCACATGGTCTCGATTTTTCCAAGTGGGAGTGATCTTGCTTTGAGGAAGTGTCCTGAGCTGAGTGTCTCCGTGTTTCTCTTTATGTCTTTGAATCTCCCTGTTTCTTCTTTCTTCTCTGTTTCTAATTTTGTGGCTCTTTGCCTGCTCATCTCTGACTTTCTGTGACATCTGCACTTTCCTACATCTAAGGCAGTGGCAGGGGTGTGCCACTGTAAATGTTGGAAAATACACTTAAAGGTGAGCCCTTGTATTCATTCACCAACATTTACAATTCACCTCCCACCCTAGTTACACACATAAAGTTGCAACTACAGAGGTTGGCATATGCAGGGCAGTGGTAAAGAGCATTATCTCTGACATAATATGAAACATATTGGCTGCAAGGCAAAGAACTGTCAGGTTTGCAAATTCCAATAACTAATAACACTGCAAGTCAAAGGGGAAAGTTTACGCTATGGAGGAAATCAACTTTTTGTGCTTCGGCCCTGATGTCCACTCCAGCATAGATATTTGTGCAGTCTGCCACACATTGAAATTTTCATGAATTTACCTTTATCCAAGTCTATTAGAAGACCATCAAATGTTTATATTTGCTCTCAAGAATTTCTTAGTTTTCACTTGGATTCCCAGTGAGCTTCTTCAGAAAGTGAGCATCTGCCCATTGTGAAAAACATTTGAAAGCTATTTTTAGGGAGTATCTGTGACTCCTGGGAATAGTATTCGTATTCTCTCTGTATTTGTGCTCATAAAACAGTGCACAATGCTAGAGACCGATTCTGATTTACTGTCTGGTTTTTGTAATATACACTGCCAATGAAAGGCATGTTTGTTTGAACTTTGAGGCATTTATATTACATAGCCTTATTTATTTTTATTAAATAGCTTCATAATGAAGGCAAGCATAACATCCCTCTGGTGACATCATAAACCAAAACCCGAAGGCCAAATGGTTTGTAAATGCCACCGGAATACCACGGAGGCAATAGAGGCCTATATTATGTTAACCATAATGCATTTTTTATATTACAATGTTATTTTGGAGTACTGAGCTTGAACAACAGTTTTCTTCGAGGTACAGCTAGCAGTGGTCACTGATTTAAATGAAAAGGTTTAGGTTCACCATCCATGAACAAATTGATGGTAATAAGACAATGGTGAGGTTCAGTGGAATTAAGCAATTCTGTGACTGCTGCCTTTACCACATAATGAAGGATTTACATCACTTGCCACAATATTGCTTCTATATCAACAAGATGAAAAGAATACTGCCAGAGAATGTGCCTCATAATGTAATAATCTTGCTTCATGTTTTAGGAAACCTTTTAGCATAATCCTAGTGGACATGAAAATAAAAAGCTCTGCATAGTGGTCTGGGGCCTGTCATTATGATGATGAAACACCCATTTTCCATAGAACCATGAGATATTTGCCATATTTCAGAGTTTCTTGTGGAATATTATTTTTATACCACAACAGTTTGTGCACTTAATCAAACAAATACACACGCACACTGATATTTTGCTAGTGGCTGTGCCTTAAACTCTAAAAGACATGAAATAAATGATCCAATTTCAGTGTTTTGAAATAATTGCAATGTAGCATGCAGCACTTTACAAAACTATGTAATAATTGAAAAATAAATACATTTCAAGTGAATGGCTTCCATGGATGAAAAGATTTTGTCAACCTTCTTATTTTACCAAGCCGGGAAAATGTCTGATTGTGCCAGGTATAGGGTTGACTCTGATCATGCCTCTCCTGAAAATCAAGACAGCTGACCCATGATATCCGGCTAACTATTGGCTCAAGTATAACCTCCACATCCCCAGCAAGATCTTTAAAAAAGAGCTAACAAGACAACTCCAAGAATATGTTGAACTAAATTACATCCTTGGTGACCATCAATCTGATTTGAGGAGTTTGAGGTGGAATGAATCAGCCCCCGATGTACTTTAGGAAAAACATGATTATCTTCTTGATTAAAATAAGAAATAATTTATTTTTGACCCCTCGGCAGCCTACAATAAGGCCTGGATTGTTTAGAATTGAAGTAGATTGGGTCAGATCCTTCAAACCCAATAACATACAACAAATCACACCAGAATGTTTGAATCAGTCTAGCGTGGCATACAACAGAGTTCTTCAAAGTTTTCACTACCCTGAATTATTTTCAACATGCCCCCTCTGGGTTAGCCTCTAGAACAATACAATGTGATCCTGGTGATGTATGCATGGAGAACCCTTTTCCACTTTCAAATGGGATATGAGCCAGTGAGCCAGGATAGCATGAACTGTATGCTGTAATGGGTGAAAGTAGATTTCTGTAAATGAATGAAGCAAAGATTGAGGTTATATGATTAGAAGGACCAGTGTTGGACCACCTACCATTCAACGGGCCCCTCTGCTTTCTTGTATCATTCTTTTTTCGCTACTCGGAAGTGAGCAATTTGGAAATTCTCAGAAACGCAGAGGTCTCTTTCTCTCCCTTAGTTAATTCTGTAGGCAAGCACATCAGAATCAATTTTCAGCTCCCATTCCTCAGAAATGTCCTTTACTCCTGCAAACCACCCTCCAAGTTGATGAGAGCTTTGGTGTTGCCATGAAACAGATTATGGCAACACCACATATGCTGGGCAATTGAATAGGCTGGAACCTTAACAGGAGTGACCATATCAAATCTACCCTGAAAGTCCACTGTCATTTGGTGGTGACAAGAATAACATTCTAGTTTTTCTTCACTCTGCACTAAAATACTGGGGTAATTGTCCCACATGCCTACACAATTCTGGAACCCTCTATTGCCTCCACACAGATGTATGTTCAACAACTGCTCACCTAATAGATCTAAGAGTTTGTAAATGCATGAAACATAGCAGAACACCCTTCTAGTCAAGGTCCCACTGATATGGAATGCCTGAATACAAACCTGTGGGCTGAAAAACATTATGGGCCATATGTAGATAATTTATATTTACCGATTCATAAATACCGAATTTTACCGATTCGGTATTTATGAATCGGTAAATAGAATGTAGGTAACCATTCGGTAATTATTACCGAATCGGTAATATTCGGTATTTATGAATCGGTAATTACCGATTCGGTAATAATGCATCCCTTCCCATTCATTCCTATGGGCCTGGAGGCCCATTGGAATGAATGGGAAGCCATTCACTATTACCGATTCGGTAAATACCGAATCGGTAATAGGGGGAGCATATTCATGGGTGGCAGGGTGTCACATTGACACCCTGTTGCAACCCTGAATCGTGTATGTGTGCACATGTGGTGCACATACATGCCCTAAGGGCATGTATGTCTGCCACATGGCACTTTCCAAAAAGCACAAAATTGCTTTTTTAAAGGTATTCGTCATTTACCATCAACTTGTAGTTGATGGTAAATAACGAATCCAGAAACAAAAAATGCACTCACTTGAGTGCCCCCTACATAGGATTTCAGGATTCTGTAATTTACCGAATCGGTATTTTACCGATTTCTTAAAATTCCGATTCGGTAAATTACCGAATCCTGAAATCCTGCCACCTACATCTCAATTGCCTAAATACCGGTCGGTAACGGGATATTTACCGAATTTCGGCCGTTACCGACCGGTATTTAGCTACCTACATATGGCCCTATATGTGCTTCAGGACAAGCAGAAAACAGCACTTTCAGGCTCACCTATAACTGAACAAAACTAACAGGGGATAGTTATGAAAAATATTATCTAGGGTCCTCGACTTACTGATTGCACTCCAACTTCACTGCATACTTTTCTCTGATACAACTTCAGTATTTTGAAATAACTTCTAAACAGTATGCAGTATAAGGTATCCCAAGGAAATAGATTCAAGGATCAATTATCAATGTATTATTGGTACCAGTCTTTTTCACCACTTCCCTAGATGTTTGTTTGTATTGTGCAAGGCTTGCCACTTTATTTGCCAACGCCACAAACTTTCAGGAAAAAGGAGCACTCAACCCTGAACAGCAAACCTGGCTGGAGCAGGTTTAAGTAGAAGAGTTTGCTGAAAGCAAGGTCCATTTTCATGTCCATATTGAATCAACAGCAACTAGTGGTCTGAATCATATATTTGCATTGACCACAGTGGCGCCTAATGATGTTTTCTGGATCAAGCCTTCTAAACATCGAATAACATTCCTATCTGAAGAAAGGTGCATGCTGAAGCTATTCAGAGTGTTGATCACACTTCATTAACATCTGGGGATGAGGTAAGTGAAACTCATGCTAGAACAGTGGTCACAACCACAGGTCATATTGAACTTTTGGTGAGTGACATCATGGATGTGCCATATTTTGCAATTGACATTGGAAACCATTAGTTGAGGAACTATGATTGATCTTATTATTAGATGGAGAGAAAAATTAATGTATTTTTCATCAATGCATTGAAATATCTATTGTTTTTGAGGAGAAGGGTGTACCCGGAATCAACCTTTGACCTATTTGGTAACGTAGGCCTGGGCGGAGTTTGCGGAACAGAGCTACGCGGAACTCCTCGCAGTCGCAAAAATACTCTGTGATGCTATGTGGAATTCCGTTAGCAGGCGGAGTTTGCTGGTGCATCCATTTGCATTGCAATGGGAACCTGCAGGGCGAATTTCACGTGAACTGCACCACGCGGTCCGCAGGGGCATGCCCATTTTGTTTTTCTGCTCTCTGTGAGGTGCTGGGCCTAAAATGTAACCTCTCTCTTATCTGTGTAATCCTCCCCCTTTAAAACTAATCTACCCCTAATTTTTATTTTTTATATTAGCGTGTGTCTTTGTGTTTGTGTATTTCACATTTTGGGAATTTGTTTCGTTGCTTTTGGTTTATTTCCCCTTATTTACTTCCCTCTTTCAATTTCTTTTTTTTTGTGTGTGCTTTTTTCTGAACCCACCCAGCGTAATGGCAGAGATAGGATGGCTAAGTTGCGGGTGGCACTGCTGCCCCGGTGTGCAGCCCCAGGCGATCTTTGGTGAGGAGGAGGTGGCAGCACAGTTTTTTTCTTTTTGCAGCGCCACCTCCCCTCCATGCTGAACAGGAGACAGGCCCAGTAGTGAATACCCCCTGCAGGAGCGTTGACTGGTCTGAGGGAGGGTGCGCCGGTGGTGCGGTGCACCGGCAGGTTAGGCGCACAGTTCAGCAGCTGACGCACCGCTGGGTGGACATCCTTGACCAGGAACATGACCTGCTAGGGACTGAGATTACAGGGCTCAATGAGTATTAATTATTTGTTGTGTTTGTGTTTTACAATGCTAACATTTTTCTCCCAATTAGCATGCTTCTCACACTATGCGGTGAGTTGCGTTTAGTTTACTCTCGTATATTGTGTGATCCAGTTTCTATTTTCTGCTAGTACAGGTGCTCAGGGCTACCTAATCGTATTCATCGTTGGCGCTGGGTTTTGGCTGATTAATTAGGAAGCCATTGCAGACTGTTCTCCTGTCACTATAGTGAATCAGTGAGTATTGTGTTCTCTCTGTGACTTTGTTTGTGTAGCTTGTACAGTTCCAAGTTATTTATTTCACAGCAATAGGTAGTATGCATCTAAATATTGCAAAAAAAGGGAGACTGAGTTTGTCCATCAAGGGGATTGAGAAATGGGAATAGAATCAAAGATCATTCACTGCAATGCATTAGTTCCAAATGTAGTTTTTGTTAAGGAAATTTAGAATAGGGATTTCAGGATTAGTATGGGCAACTCAACAATAGTCGATAGACTTGAGTCGAAACTAGTAGTAATATAGGCAATCTGTTTTAGAGAAGTACAATGTGACTTTGTTTGCTTGTCATGAATCATATTATGGAGATTATTAACTGAATCACTAATCTATTTTTTGTATCTTTTTCATTTCTTACATCAGCACCCAAGGGCAAGAAGATGGACGTTGTTGAGTGTCTGGGAGAAGCTGGTCAGCCGGTGCCGACCATCAGCGCCGCTGCCGAGAGTTCTGCTGCCCCCAGAAAGTCCTATTAATTATTATCATTGTTTCCCTAATTTTGGGCTTTACTATTGTTGTGGAGTTTTTTAGGGCAGTATCTTGGGGTATTGGAATGTTGATATTGTCTATTGTGAAGATTGCAGGCCCAAGCAAGCTAATATTATTAATAAAATTCACCATGTATGTCTGTTGAGAAGGCTTTATTTTTCCTGCTCATGCTCTAACACAGTTGAGGCCACGAAAGACTGGCCATGATCATTGCCCCCCCCCCCCCCCCCCCCAATGTAGTGTGCTGCTGTCTTGTTCATTTATAGTTGCGGTATACCAGAAGTTTCCCATGACAATGCAGCATGGCTGGAAAAAGTTAGGAGGTCTCACCCCCTTTTCATTTGCTAACCGACACCACATGTCTTTCATTTTCCATTTTTCCACCCCTGGCTAGTCTTACTTTGTGAACCAATCAAATGCCCAGAGTGATATTTTTGTTAGAAGGTACTGCAGTGCTAACTGAACTGTGGTGCTGTATTGCAGTTGTATTTGGGGTGGCGTATCCGGCATCTAAAATATGTAGAATGTTTTATTCTAGCCACACAGAAAACCAGTGATGCTGGATCCAGTGCCGCTGCAGGATGGGACAGGTCAGTGGAAGGGGATTACTATACTCACTAGCTAGTACCAGAGTGTCCTCAACATATGACTGTGAAGTGAACCCCCAGCTTTACAGCGGTGGTTGAGTTATTATGGTCTCTTCTATCTGCAACTCAGCAAAACCTCACATTATGAGCATTGATGACTTGAGGACAACATGAAAGAACGGAAGGTTAAAAGAAAGGAAATGGTATATGAGTGAAAGGGTGGGTGGGTGAAATGGTATGTGGGTGGGTAAAAGGATGGATGGGCGAAAGGATGGTTTGAAGAAAGGATAGATATTGAATAGACGGATAATGGATTGTAAATGGTGAAAGACTGAATGAGAGAAAGTAAAGCTTAATCAGGGTGGTTATGGGTGAATTAGAATGAAAGGATGAATGAATATTCGGATTGTTTGGATGAATAAGCAAGACAGCTCTTCTCTTGAGGAGCATACTGCTCACCTACTTTCCTCACTTGGTTTATGTAGGGTTATCAAAGCTATGGTTCAAAGTGGGGGGTATTTTTAATGTTTTGTTCTACTCCCTTGACTCACTGACTCTTTTGACATCCATCCCCCTTCTTGCCCGTGGCATTTTTGCCACCTATGACCAAAGTGCAGTATGGGTAAATTCGTGACTGCAGCGTTGGCTCTGCAATGTGCGTCTGCTTTAGTTAATGTGGTATGTACAATGTTTTCGATGCATTGCAAACAGAACACACAAGGTGTGTTGTTTCCCTTCGCCCAATCAGTCATCTCTTAGTACTTCACTCCTTTATTTTTTTCCTCAGTTCTTCCATCCAAGCCTACCAAATTGGAAAATACATTCATGGCAAGTGCCACATTTCATTTTATAACCATGTGAAGTGAAGTGATCCCAGAATATATTTCATGGTTTCCTATAACAGATTTATTTTACACTTGTTCAGAGTTTTTCCTTTCGAGTTGTACAGTGACTGGATAATCCAAAGATGATGAATCAATGATCAGTGTAGTGATCCCTCTAGTCTATATCAAAAAGCTCTACACTGTCTAATCCCTTTACCCTACCCTGCAGTAGAGCAAGTCAAGTTTCCTTTCCTTGCTTACTGACCAGCGAAAAAATTACTATTCCCACTCCAAAGAGTGCAACAGTAGGGAAAGTGTTGTATAGCGGGGGAGTAAAAATTACTATTCCCACTCCAGTGAGTGCAAAAGGAGGTAAAGTTTTGGATAGCGTAGTAATAAAATTTACTATTCCAGCAACAGTAGGGAAAGTGTTGGATAGCGGAGGGGTACAAATTACTATTCCCTCTCCAGTGATAGCAACAGTAGGGAAAGTGTTGGATAGCGGAGGGGTAACAATTATTATTTCCACTCCAGTGAGTGCAAAAGTAGGGTAAGTGTTGGAAAGTGGAGGAATTAAATTTACTATTCCAACTCCTGTGAGCGCAACAGTAGGGAAAATGTTGGATAGCGCAGGGGTAAAAATTACTATTACCACTCTAGTGAGTGCAACAGTAGGGAAACTGTTAAATAGCGGAGGGGTAAAAATTACTATTCCCACTCCAGTGAGTGCAACAGTAGGAAACTGTTGGATAGTGCAGTGGCAAAAATTACTATTCCCACTCCAAAGAGTGCAACAGTAGGCAAAGTGTTGGATAGCGGAGGAGTAAAAATTACTATTCCCACTCCAGTGAGTGCAAAAGTAGGGAAGGTTTTGGATAGCAGAATAATTAAATTTACTATTCCAACTCCAGTGAGTGCAACAGTAGGGAAACTGTTGGATAGCAGAGGGGTAAAACGTACTATCTCCACTCCAGAGAGTGTCACAGTAGAAAAAGTGTTGGATAGGACAGGGGCACAAATTACTATTACCACTCCAGTGAGTCCAACAATAAAGAAAGTGTTAGATAGCAGAGGAGTAAAAAATACTATTACCCCTCCAGTGATTGCAACTATAGGGAAAGTGCTGGATAGCGGAGGATAAAAATTACTATTTCCACTCCAGTGAATGCAACAGTAGGGAAAGTGCTATGTGGTGGTGAGTGAGACCACTGAGTAAAGTGGGAGTAAGTGCATGATTTGATGTCAAGTTTGGCATATGGAATACACAGTGACAAATGTGCCAAATACAATTTATATAACCAGTTCCTTTCCTTTCCCTGTAGTGCAGCCCATCAGATTCATGTTTCCCAATATCTACTTACGGCAGACAGGATAATATTAGTATTCACATTTCATATGTGAGGTGTGTGATGTAGTATCTTATTTATTATTCATCTACCTCTTTAGAGTCAGGGTAGAAAGAGAAATGCATTTGGAGAAGAGCAGGGCAATTGGATTTAAAAAATAGATAATTGCCAGACAGTAGCAAACTACCTGAAGCACTGGCTAGCAATGAGCATCGCTTCATTATTTTAGCACAAAACACAACTTGTACTTCATACAGTGCATAATGCCGTACTCATTAATGAGAGGTAATTCATTTTTCAACTCAAAGTGTCTCTTTATAGTTACTTGAAAAGCCTTTAGAAGAAAAAAATAATCAAATCACTGTTTTTTTAATCCCGTTTTATTCTGCCTTTTAGTACTTTCCTGCCACACAGTCAGTGCTTTTTATGCAAGGCATGTGTAGGTAAAACATAACATTGGCAATGTGACTCTCCTAGTTATAGTCACGTCAAATTCCAATGGCCCTAGGGACCCAGCAAATTTACTGCTACTGTGCCACCCAGTAATTTAAAACAATTGTCTGTACAGAGCATTTTGTTACAATTTGTCTTTTTTGTTTTTCTCAATACAGCTGCTCTTGCTGGTCCAGCTGGACCACCCAACAGGCAGGAGATAGCTGCCCGTTTGCAACAGCAGAGGCTGGAGGGTATCCTGCAAGAGTACCAGCAGCTGTTAGTACTGGAAGAGGAGTAGGAGGAAACAAACCTCTCTCAGCAGGTCCCCTTCATCCTCCAGCCTCCTGGCCATCCCATCGCCAGCATCACCACCATATTCCATCAACTGCTGCCACCCCCTTCTAAACTGACAACACTGCCAGGCAATTGCTATGCCGCATCCTGCAGCGAATGGTCTCTATCGAGAGCAGGCTCAACACAATGGAGAGGTGCCTGGATCAGCTCTGGACAGACATCAGCAATGCCCTCTTGTAGCACTTTTTGTAATTTTTTGTTTTGTGGGAGGGACTTATTTGTTGGGCTGGGTAGAGAGGTTGGGAAGAGAGTTGGGAGTGATTTTCCTTGGACATTTTGACTTTTGGGACTTTAGGGCTTGGGTCAGTTTTAGTTGGGGAGAGGAATGGGCATGTTTTGTGGGTAGAGAGGGTGTGTTTCTTTGTAAAAAAAAAAAAAAAACCAATGAAACAATTTTATTTCATCTACATCCATGCCTGTAATAGTTTGTTTTCCTTTTACTTTGCACTGCTGCCTTCAGCTTTTATACAAAACAATGGGGAAGCCCTGTGTCCCTCAGAACCTGGGTATCAAACAACAAAACTACAGTGGTTCCGTCAGGTGCAAGCTGATTTCTTCAAAACATTATACACTTGATATAATATAAACATCCAAAAGGAACACATTCAAAGCTTTTTTCTTTATGCCAAATATCAAGTGTATAATGTTTTGAAGAACTCAGCTTGCACCCGACGGAACCACTGTAGCATTCAGCTTTTATGCAGCCTATTTATGTGCTTGTAAGAGAAGAGTATAGAGCTTTGTTATAGAGTTATTCTTCTTTAACTATCTTGACCATTAGGGGAAATGCTCCCATGATGACCTCTATTGTCTACAACAACCTAGATAAACAATAGCAGCAGTTACTTACTTACTTACTATTCTGACTAGTTCAGTTTACTATTTACTAGTTGTCTTGCCAGAATATAAACTAAGCAATAAGAGAGAAGGCATCACAACTTCACAAGCGAGGTCCCACTTCTAGTCCCACCCAAGTGAGCTCCAACTAATATTGCTAAAACACAAAAAATAGCAATACTATCAAGTTTTGGCTAATGGGGAGCTAGTAGAATTATTTACAACCTCCTCAGGTTATAAAAAAAATTGACCTCAAAGTCTGGAGTTGACAAGCTTAGGTTAGGCGTTTACGGTTATGCAACACAAGTCCTTAATGATGATGCTGGTGATCTTCATTCTATATCTAAAATATGGATCACTTTTTATGCGCGGGGTGGTAAATGGGGACAGTGTGGGCTACTGCTTAGAAGATCCTGCAGTAAGTTGGTATTGCTTTCACCACATCCGCCCCACCAAGTGTGTGATCCATTGATGGTGTAAATTAAGCCACACCTCAGTAAATCATGCAGCCCCGGGGAAGAGGTTTAGGGGTTTGATGAATGGATGGGAAGGGGGATTTGGGGAAAGGTTTGACAAAGACAAACACTACACAAGGACAACATTCATCTATGCAATGAGAGGCAGCACATCATTCGTCATCAATCTGTTGTGGAAGGAAACAAAGGAATGAGTATGATAGAGTACAGATAAATGCATTGCAAACAGTCCTTCTGTCCCCGAGACCCAAATTATCAGCTATCTAAATGTTCTGTCTTCTACTTTGGGGTGTGAACCCAAGTCGATAACATCTTGCTTATAGCTGTTGATGAGGTAGTCCTGCAGCTCTTTGCCTGAGTTCTTCCATCCTCCTCCTGAGTCCAGACTCAGAGTAACTCCGTCCCAGACGAGTCATCATCATGATCCAAGCAAGATAGACGTGTGGTGCACTGCTACAGAAGAACAAGTAGAGAAACAGAATTGCAGTATTTTGCATAGGTTTTTGTTTGTTAACTAAAGTGACAGAAGGACTCTGCAATTAAATCTGGCTAAGTGTGAAAGAGCCGATCACCTCCAGGGAAAAAAATAATTGCCCATCACTCAGGCCCCCAAACATTGCAAATCAATTATCACCTCAAGAAATTTCCTGTATTACAGTTCAACACACCCTCCCTCACTGTCTGCCTCCACATCAATTATCACTCACAGTCACTCGATAATTTGATCACTTAATGGTCCAATGGTTACCTTTTCCAATCCAAGCACATTGGTAGGTATACTATCTCCCCTTACTGCAAGCAACAGATTGGAATCTGGCAGTCTTGTAAATCAAATAATTGACTAGGGCAGCCATCCTAGATGATGAAAAAAACAGAATGATCATAGGAGTGTACCATACAAGTTAATTTATTATTGCTATGTAAGTTTGTGAAGGCCAATCACCTCCACGGAAAAAATTATTGCCCTTCACTTAGGCTCCAAACTTTGGAAATCAATAATCTCAGGCAAGCTCCCACGTTACAGTTCAACACCCTCCCTCACTGTCTGCCACTAACCCCGGGCGGAGACCTCCGCTCCGCCTGCGGAGTGTGCGGAAATTTGCCTCCTCCGCGTTCCGCGGAGAACGCAGAGAAGGCAAATCTCCACACACTCGCAGCGGAGCAGAGTTGGCCAGCCCCCGCCTCCACCCCCCTATATTATTAATTAATTCTACCTGACTTAAAATTAACTTAAAACCACTTACCTGGCATGCGGCATCACCGGGCTGCCCTCCTCTTCCTCGCCATCTGGGTAATTCTTTGAGGAAACTGCGCGTGCGCCAGCGCGTGAGCATTTCTTGGAAGAAGTAAACTCCGCTCCTCTTGCAGAGTGTTGGGAATTCGGGCACTCCGCGGAGGAACACGGAGTTCCTGAATTCCTGAAAAATTCGTTGGAGTGAATTTTCTTCTCAAACTAGCCGTTAGAGTTGGTTTGTTTGTGAGAAGCCTTTTTTTTTTGTTTTTAACTTTTTGTTTTCAAACAGGAAGGACCCCAGAGACTCCAACTTCCTGTTCTTGTCCAGCAGGCTCCTCCCAGTGCTTTGTCCCTCGCCTGGTCACTTTTCATTGGGAGTTTGAGCTGGAAGGATCACTCTCCTTGTCGGCGGCCAATATATCATTGGATTTAAGAACTTTTTATTTGAGATTTCACAAGTTGGAAAACTGGTGTATAAGGGTGTTGTTTGTTTGATTAGAGGCATGCACCTGGATGTATTTGTTATTCTATTATATTTTTTTAATTTATTGTGGTAGATGACCTGCAGTTTTAGTAGGGTCTTAGTTATTTTTTTGCATGTAATTTATATTCTATCGTAAAGGAAAAATGTTGCACAGTTCAGTACATTTTCTTCTCCATGTTTAATTTAATTCCATATGTGGCCTAGTCTTCCACTGGGCCTTCTAGCCAGTATGTCCAGTTGTTTCATGGGAGCATAAAACAACTGTTTCTGTGGTGTCTGTTGAATTGAAACATCTTTTAGGCCATGGCTGTGATAGAGCAACATGATATTCTGAAAATTGTAGGGGTGCATCATAATCAAGGATAGTCCGCACCCGCATATATTCTTGTGTTGTATTAAATGGTGGTCATTAGAAACGTGGTGTAATAACGAAATGTGTAAGTGAAATGACAGAGAATTATTTTGTGCCATTCAGGAAAGTAAAATGGCATTTAAATGGAATTATGTAATCCTCGATGTTCATTGCAAATGCTTAATGAAGTAGCTTATGTGTAATGCATTAGATTTAAACGAGCACCATATTAAAGTTGCACACGTAGAAGTGATTTAATTATGTTTGATATGTGATGAAATGTAGTGCTTGCAGATGCAACATTTATAAATGCATGTTTAAATTGATGTCAAAGGCCTAGATGGAGTATTTGCTCTTTCGTATTATGAAAGGCCTATTTGTTTTCTTACGTTAGCTGAATTATGTAGGCCTGAAATGCATTTTCCTTGGTAAAGCTCTCATTTGGAGGCAGTCAGCGAAATTCATGTGCGTGCAAGGCTGTTCTGTTCTCATGATTCTGTTGCAGGTGCAAGGACACAGTTCTCGTTAGTTAGACTGAGTTAGGTATGGAGGAGGCCCGCTACAAAGTATACTGGAATGTCGATAATTGGGAGCAGATATTCTTTCTCGCTGAAGAAGCCTGAGACCCAAGGACACACCAACCGTTGCTGGACGGAGTACAAGTTTGGTGGAAAATTACCTACGAGAGGTGCCTGGCCAGAGGAGGTGTTTCAAGGGCGTATTCTATGAATTGTGCATTTTGTATTAGGGACAGTGCCCCGAGGGATGAGTTGGCAGAGCGGCGTTAGAGACTCAGAAGGAAGGGATTAATTCTTAGAAGGAAGACTTACAACGAACTCTGTAGCTTTGGCTACTGACCCTTACAACGTGAGTGTACTTCGGGAGATGCTAAGTAGGGATGCCACTTTAGTGATAGTGTAGGGATAGATTAACGGATTTCTTTTGCAGCCACTAATGAAGACTAATTTAGATGTTGGAGCAGTTATTGCTTGTTTAGTATTTTTGGAGTTGCTCATTCTTTTTATGTTGCATCGGATTCGATTAATACATAGAATTAACTTTGTATTAGTGCCTATGTGTTTCTTCAACCTCGTCATGAGGTGCTTGTATGTTCAGTTCTTTTTGGCTTTGTAATAAAACCCCTAAACTGGAATTCGTAGTCAGTGATCCCTTCCGAGTCTAAATTGATTGGTCCATGCTGTCTAGTTGTGAATGTATTGGTTTTCTCTCCTTTACACTTTTCAGCAGGTAATAAAGGTCCAGTCGATCGAGGATTCTTAGTGAGCGATATAGTAGAATCCGGCGTTATCAGCTGGCATTGGATTAAATTGCAAAATTTGTTTCTTTATATTATTTCAAGTTTTTATCTGAAAACAGCGTATTTGATGGGTAATTATATTCGATGCCTTTGAAGGATGTGTGTTGTTGTAAAAGTTCTTAGTCCAATTAATTTTCGTTTTTGCCATTTCTGAATTAATGTTCTTTTTTCTGTGTTACCAATCTATGCCTCCTTTGTCTGGTCAGTGTGTGAGCGTGTTTGCCACAGGCCACTAATTTGTATTTGTTACCCATGCCATGTGGCCAGGGGCCAGTTTGTATAGTCAGTGCCCATAGGCCTGCATGTCTTCTTTGTTCTCCGTGCCTTCTTGCTTGTTGTTGTGACCATGCGGCTGGCAGCCATTTTGTGCAGGCAGTTGGTGTTCTTTTGCCATAGGCCTGCATGTGTTCTTTGTGACCATCCTCCTTGCTTGCTGTTTAACCATGTGGTCAGTAGCCATTTTATGGAGGCAGACAGTGTGCTTTTGTAATAGGCCTGCATGTCTTCTTTGTTCCCCATGCCTTCTTGCTTGTTGTGTGAACTTGTGACCAATGTGGTCGGCAGCCATTTTGTGTAGGCACTGCAGCCAGTGTGCTTTTCCATAGGCCTGCATGTCTTCTCTTTGTTCCCCATGCCTTCTTGATCAGTGTTGTTGTTGTTGACCATGTGGCACTGGCTGGCAGCCATTTTGTGCATCCAGCCAGGGCGGCCTTTTGCCATAGGGTTGCATGGATGGTTGAGATAAAAGTTTAATGAATTATATGCATGAGGATAATTTCACTTATTTATAATTTGTGTATTTCGATTTTTAAAATTTTAGGTTTTTTTATTTAATTTTTTTTAGTTTTACATTTTTTAAATTTTATAAAAAATGTGATTTTAATTTGATATTAATTTCAATTTTTTGTATTTACGTTTTTTATTTAATTACAATTTCTTTTCCATTTTCCTAACATCAGGCGTCAACCCCATATCTGCTATAAGTGCACAACAGCATTCATTGTCTAAGGATTATTCCATTTTCACCTGCACCTCCCAGAGTGCCACATCCCAATGTGATGCACTTTTAGCAAACAGTTACATCCGTATGTTGTTGCTCTTTCTTATCCTTCCTGAGTGTAAACCACAAACATGTATGTTGGTGTGGTTTTACAAATGGATAGTTACACTGTATTGCTAATTATTTATAATAACTTAAGTAACTTAAGTAACCACACTGAATGACATTGTTTGTTTGTACTACTAATTGAACTGCCTCAATGCCACGTTTCACTGAAGTTCTTCTTGCTTATTTCCTTTTAGGTGCACAAGAGAAGAGACATCACCCACAGTACAGCCAGACATAAGGCCTGTGCACAAAATGACGTGTGACTGACTATGCACACGGGCATCTCTTCAGCTTGTGAAGCTAAGTGCCACTGCCAACTTCAAGATGAAAAGAAACGGGCTGCCAAGAGAGTGGCCAGTAGGGAGGAGAAGAAGTAGATTTCCACCACTATTGTGCCGAACAGAACCTTTTCTGGCAAACTTGTGCCTGCCGCACCGGCCTCCGGTGAGCAAGCTGAGAGCAGCACTCCTGCATCAACAACACCACCCCCCAACCTAAGCCTAGGACCATGTCTGACAGTGAGGCAGCCACTGCAATCATGTCGATATCGATGAGTAGTGATGTTGAATTGGATTTTTCTCTTTCACAAAGTAGTGTACAGTCGTTTCAGGAAACAGAGCAAAGTGGACAGCAGCTGCAGCCGCAGCCAGCAATAGTACATTTGCCTGATGTTGGAGCAGGACAGGAGGTTGAGCTTCCTTCTGAGCAAGAAGTTGAACCTTCTCTTATAGAATCATTGGCTCTCAGATCTCCCGCAAAGAAAAGGAAGGGTACTACTCCACCACTTATAATTTAATCATAAACCTGTCAAACACAACACTAAACCAAACTGATTACCAAATCCTGAACAAAGGACTATCCTTTTGCCCAACGGCTACCTGGGACCTAAACCTGTGTAATCCAAATTGGAATCCAAGACCTGATATGAACTTGTACTATGCCCTGAGAAAGCCCTGGTCCAAATGACCACATAGGGGCGAATCACAAGTTGGTTGTGTGAAAGTCTCTTTGTCTCACCATGAAATGAATATTGGACAAATAAACAGATATAAAACCACAACCAGAACTCTGCAAGCATTTCTTCGTCTAGAATGAAATGAAAAATGGTGGAGGAGGCACTCGCTTACTCCCTATGCAATGGTACATTTGCCTGATGTTGGAACAGAACAGGAGGTTGAGCTTCCTTCTGAGCAAGAAGTTGAACCTCCTCTTTTAGAATCATTGGCTCCCAGATCTCCAGCAAGGAAAAGGAAGGGTACTACTCCACCACTTTCTCCAGTATATTTATTTAGATTTTTTTATTTGAGGTTTTTATCATTTAAATGTTATTTCTTTTTTTATTTAATTACATTTTTAATTAAATTTTTTTTGTAATTTTATTTTTTCAATTTGTTTTTAAATAAAAACAATCAAAATTCCCTCATTTTCCTAACATCAGGCGTCAACCCCATGTCTGCAAAAGGTACACAACAGCATTCATTGTCTAAGGATTATTACATTGTCACCTGCACCTCCCTGAGTGCCACATCCCAACGTGATGCACATAAAGCAAACAGTTACATCTTTATGTTGTTGCTCTTTCTTATGCTTAGGTTCACAAGAAAAGAGACATCACCCACAGTACAGTCAGACAGAAGGGATGTGCATGACGTGATGTGTGACTGACTATGCAACACGGGAATCTCTTAGACACGTACTTTAAGTTTTACATGTCCGAGTAGTGAAAAACTCCTGAATTCATTTTTCAATACTGCAAAGCCTACCTCTACCATAGGATAACATTGGGGTTTCACCCGCACTCCCCCTTTCCCCAACTAGTAACCCATTTTCCCACATGTTGGAACTGATCAAGAGAGCTAAGGTTTTCTCCAACTTTGTGTGACAAGAAAATGCAATCCTCTTGTGTGAGGACAGGAAGAGGAAGATGTATTTGACAAAATGAAAATGACATTTTACTAAATCACTTAGAATACATACCTTGATGTCTAGGGTTTCCATAGTCAAAAGTCAAGACAACATACATGAACTGCATCCAGTAGCATTTTACCCCAGGGCCCTAACTCCTACTAAACAGAATTAAACAATTTACAGCAGTGACCTTGTATGTTTTAATGGCCACCTGGCGACAACCATTGCAAAGATAAAAAAAGACAAATTGTGAATTAAGAATTATGGTGTTAAAAACCACGTCTTGATTTCTTTCCATAAATTTGTGCAACTTGTTATCTGTCTCTCAAATTGGTGCAGGAAAAAAGCTATTGATTTTGGTTATGAATTTTAGATTCTTTTCAAGATAGTAAACTGGTTCACCATATTCACTGAGTTTATGTTTAAACAATAGGATTTAGTTTTGGGAGTTTTCATATGCTTATGGTGTAGCGCGGACAACTGACGTCATTTGTTGTCAAGCTGCACATAATTTATAAACTTAGATTGTTTTTGGAACTAGAACATACAGATGTTTTTAACTGCTTCCAAGGCATTTGTAGTTGCCTTTTGCATAACCAGCTATGACAGGTCGAGTGTGGATATCAGAAAACTCAGTACATCCCTGCACACTGGAAGTCGAGGACTACTCCCAGTGCCTTAGTTATGTGCCTCAATTTTATTTAAACTCAACAAGGTTCAAGTTTGTTAAATTCTTATTACATATGCATTCTTCTGATCTTCATAAGGTTCCATATTTCACAAATATTATTAAGTTCATTTGACATCAATTTTCATATTGATGAGATTTTGCATTGATTGTTCCAGCAACAGCGTTGTCCATCCAAAGCCTCATAGTATCATGGAATTGCATTCCTCAGATGTTTCTGGCACAGCCCAATGTATGTCAAGCTATGCAAGTCAAGATGGGTCGTGCTGGAATTGTTTCAGGAGAGTGCTTATAGCCAGCAGCCTTCATCCTGTTCCCCCAAAGCAGATTTATCCTAAAATCACTTCATGAGAATTTGCTGGATTACATCAGAGGACAAAACATTCTAAATGATTTTAAGAAAACGTTATGAGGGGAGGATGCAAGTTTGACGTCTTGGAGGAGATGATACAAAAGGTATGTCAAAAGTATTACTGAAAAACAAACCTCGGAAAAGTGAACTGAATCTAGTTTTTGTGAATAGGTTTCCTATACAGTGAGGGCTGATAAAAAATATTATTAAATTAAATTAAAAAATGTGTACTCATAACGAAGGCTCATCATTTAGAAGGCTGCATAAACACAATTGTACGGGCTGGAAATTACACCAAGATGACGCCAGATGTGTGGATCGACTCCTCTGCCTTTTATAAGCGGAGAGCCCTCTCCGGAGCTGCCTGCATGAGGAGCAGAGTGGAGGTAACTCAAAGAAAGCAGCAGGGCCCTGAATCACCCAAGCAGTGAGAGTTCTGGGCACTGGGGCCACCGAGGCATCTGATGCTCAGAGTCCAATTTGTTGGTTATGACCCTTGCCTGGGAGACCTTAACTAGCCAGGGCGGCCCTGCTTTAGGATCCCACAGAGGTACATTAAGTAGAACCAGCTGGCCCTTCAATACACCAGCCCTACAAATCATCCCAAGGCCTATACCAGTGATACCAGCTGGAGCAGAGCTGGGGCTTCTTCGAAAGCACAGCATAGCCCCAGCGTAGGTGGGGGGCCCATAGGATCAAAGTGAGCCAGGGACCCCCACTCTTTATAACTTCAGAAAGTGTTTAGCTGGCATGTGAAAAATCATATTACAAGACATATCAGTGAACTAACAGTTTACGTTGATTTGTTCATATTGGATTAAATATGTACAAATTAAACAAAATGATCAGGGGTGCCATCAGTGATTAAAATAGTTGATGGTGAGCCCTTGTTAGCCCTGTCTATGAAAAGCTTGATCTGACGGCCCAACAGACTATGAGTGGTCAGAGGAAGGACATTACACTGTCCACCCTATTTAGGGTCAATGGTCAAATGTCCTTCTTTTTCTGTTCCTCTCTGCCAGGTAAAATCTGGTGGAGAAGAACAGAAAAAAAACAAATATTGACCGCCAACAACCTGGAAGAAAACTTTAAGGATGAAGGGGTTATCAATTTATTTTCATAAAGAAACTCCAGCGTTGGGAATTTGTTTCTGAAAAACAAAAAAAAGGTTTAAACGTTTGGTGAAAGAAGTCACAACGAATGCCAGCTCTCCACCCTACTTGTTATACCTTGAAAAGAGCCGTCGTGACGGTGTTTCCTTTTAAGGCAGAGAGATGACGGAGATGGCCGGTGATCATCTCTAAATTGCCGGATGGTAGTCTTCCATGGTGGCAAAAGCTGCCTGTCTAGCTTAAATCAGGCTCTTAGTGTATAGATAGCTCGCCTATAGATATCTTTTTATACCTTCAAATGTCCATCAAACTCATAGCAATGTCTCAATTCTAAGCCAGCTACACTGCTGAGTGCACCATTATATTCAAGCTCCACACGGTTACACATCGCTTTTTTTTATTGATCTTTTTTTCTGATGACCCTAGGGTCTGGTTTTATATTTTTGATGGCTAAAGAAAACATTAATAATCCTGTGTTCTGTTAAATTCTTTGGGATTTATGTCTCACAAAGATCTATCCACCAGCACCCCCTCTATGGTAGGGCAGTCATCCTGGTTTCTCCACACCGGTGATTATTCAACAACCTTGCATGCTTGTTATCAAAGTTGTGCTAGTGTGTCATTAAGTTCAATACAATGTTTGGCAAGCTTGAGCTCATGTCTTTAGTACAAGTGGTAAACCTGTTCTCATTAATTCATCTTTTGCATTCTCTTGATGTTTGTCCAATCTACACCTTCCCATGACTTTATTGATTCACAGATTACAACCTGTCACAAGCCATTGCCATGCCTGTATGTGGATACCTCAACTACATACATTTGAAACATTATTACAATTATGCACTCAGGCTCATTATATTATGTTAAAAATATAAATAAAAGAAATGTATGTTTTATTGGCCACCTGACCACAACATTTATACAGATAAAGTAAGAGAAATGGTGATTTAAGTATTACGAGGCTAAAACACAACGTCTTGATTTCTGACCGCAAATTATGGTAACTTGTGATCTGTCTCCAAATGGGTGCAGGAAAAAATGTTGATTTTTTTATATGAATCTTTTGAAGATGGTAAACTGGTGCAGAGTTAATGTTTAAATAATAGGATCTAGTTTTGGGAGTTTTCAGATGCTTAAGGTGTGGCGTGGATGACACAAGAGCTGTTTCCTGAAGGCGAGGTGGTCCTGGGTCAGCCGAAGGTGGATGGGCAGAGAGTTCCATGTCTTAGCCACCAGGTAGGAGAAGGATCTTCCTCCGGAGGTGGCTCTCTGGATGCGAGGGACAGCGGCGAGGGCGAGGCGCGCGGATCGTAGCTGGCGAGTGGGTGCGTAGAAGGCGAGGCGGTTGTTGAGGTATCTTGGGCCCAGGTCGTGGATAGATTTGTGTGCGTGGGTGAGGAGTCTGAACGTGATCCTCTTGTTGACAGGGAGCCAGTGTAGGTCTCTCAGGTGGCTCGAGATGTGGCTGCGTCGGGGGACGTCTAGGATGAGTCGGGCGGAGGCGTTCTGGATGCGCTGAAGTCTTTTCTGAAGCTTGGCTGTTGTTCCGGCGTAGAGGGTGTTTCCGTAGTCTAGTCTGCTGGTGACGAGGGCCTGGGTGACCATCTTCCTGGTCTCGGTCGGGATCCATCGGAAGATCTTGCGGAGCATGCGGAGGGTGTGGAAGCAGGATGAGGAGACGGCGTTGACTTGTCTGGTCATTGATAGGGAAGAGTCCAGGATGAAGCCCAGGTTGCGTGCGTGGTCCGTTGGCTTTGGTGCAGTGCCTAGGGCTGGGGGCCACCAGGAGTCGTCCCATGCGGAGGGTGATGGTCCAAGGATGAGGACTTCTGTCTTGTCCGTGTTCAGCTTCAGGCGGCTCATGTTCATCCACTCGGCGACGTCTTTCATCCCTTCGTGCAGGTTGGTCCTGGCGCTGTCGGGGTCTCTGGTGAGGGAGAGGATCAGCTGGGTGTCATCGGCGTAGGAGATGATGTTGAAGTTGTGTTGGCGTGCGATGGCCGTGAGGGGTTTCATGTAGACGTTGAAGAGGGTGGGGCTGAGCGACGATCCTTGCGGGACGCCGCAGATGACTCCGGTGGCTTCAGATCGGAACGGAGGGAGGCGTACTCTCTGTGTTCTGCCGGCGAGGTATGAGGTGATCCATTCCAGAGCCTTCCCTTGGATACCGGTGTTGTTGAGGCGTTGGACTAGGGTGCGGTGGCAGACAGTGTCAAATGCTGCGGAGAGGTCCAGGAGGATGAGGGCCGTAGTTTCCCCGTTGTCGAGTAGGGCCCGGATGTCGTCGGTGGCTGCGATGAGGGCGGTCTCAGTGCTGTGGTTGGCTCTGAAGCCGGATTGCGATGGGTCGAGGGATCCGTTCGTCTCGAGGAAGGCGGACAGTTGCTTGTTGACGATCTTCTCGGCGACTTTGGCTGGGAAAGGAAGGAGCGAGATTGGGCGGAAATTCTTGAGGTCGGTTGCGTCCGCTGTTGGTTTCTTCAGCAGTGCGCTGAGCTCGGCGTGCTTCCAGCTCTCCGGGAAGGTGGCTGTGTCGAAGGAGATGTTGATGATGTCTCTGAGGTGGGGTGCGATGGTGGAGGCTGCTTTGTTGAAGACATGGTGGGGGCACGGGTCCGTTGGAGATCCGGAGTGGATGGTGTTCATCATGCGGGCCGTGTCCTCGGGAGTCACCTTGGTCCAAGTCTGGAGAGTGACGGTGGTGTGCGAAGGTTCCACCGATGGGTGCGGGGGTGGAGTCCCGAAACTCTCGTGGATATCGGCAATCTTGCGGTGGAAGTACGAAGCGAGGGAGTCGCAGAGGTCCTGTGAAGGGGCGATGTCGTTCCTTCCGGTGCTGGGGTTGGAGAACTCCTTGACGATGATGAAGAGCTCCTTGCTGTCATGGGCGTTGTTGTCCAGTCGTTCCTTCAGGGATTTCTTCTTGGTGGTGCGGATGAGCTGGTGATGTCTGCGAGTTGCGAGTTTGAGGGCGGTCATGTTGTCGGCGGTCTTCCCGAGGAGCCAGGCCTTCTCGAGTGTGCGGTAGGCCTTCTTGGAGTCCTTGAGTTCGTCGGTGAACCAGGGGGCCTTCTTGCTTCTGGGCTTGGTGGGTGGGTTCTTCAGTGGGGCGAGGTCGTCGGCACAGGTGGTCAGCCACTGCGAGAAGTTGCGGGCTGCTGTGTTGGGGTCCGTTGTGCTGACAGGTGGGTTCTGGCTGAGGGAGGAGGTAAGCTGGTCGGCCGTGATCTTGCTCCAGTTTCTGTGGGGGACCTGCTTCGGGTGGTGGTGGATCGTGTTCTTCCTGAAGCTGAAGTGGACGCAGCTGTGGTCGGTCCAGTGAAGTCCGGTGGAGTGGCTGAAGGAGATGTGTGTGCTGGACGAGAAGATCGGGTCGAGCGTGTGGCCGGCGTAGTGCGTGGGGGTGTTGACCAGTTGCTTCAGTCCGAGGTTGGCGAGGTTGTCCAGCAGGGCGGTGGTGTTGCGGTCGTTGTTGTTCTCCAGGTGGAAGTTGAGGTCTCCGAGGAGGATGTAGTCGGTGGAGGGGAGGGCGTGTGGGCTGATGAAGTCCGTGATGTGATCGCAGAACTGTGTGCGCGGTCCCGGGGGTCTGTAGATGAGGGTGCCTCTGAGGGTGGTCTTTGGGTCGGTGTGGATCTGGAAGTGCAGGTACTCGGCGGAGTTGAATGCGTCGATGGAGTCAGTCGAGATGCGAATGGTGTCTTTGTGTACGATAGCGATCCCTCCTCCGGTCTGGTTGACGCGATCCGTCCTGATGATCTTGTAGCCATCCGGGATGGCTATGGCGATGTCGGGGGCTGAGGAGGCGTTCATCCAGGTTTCCGTTAGGAAGGCGACGTCAGGAGCAGCGGTGTCGATGAGGTTCCAGAGTTCCACGGCGTGTCGGTGGACGGAGCGGGTGTTGATCAGGATGCACTTGAGGTGGTCGCTGTTGTCCGTCTTGAAGGGCGCGGTGCAGGTTCGGAGGCAGGAGAAGTTGCAGGCTCGTCAGACGAAGTGTCCATGGGTGCGTCGCTGTGATGCTCGGTAGCATCCGGGGGTTCGGGCGGTGTTGAGTGCGATGAGTGTTGCGGCAGCATAGGTTCTGCGGACGCGGGGGCCAGGGGGTCTGGCGCTGGGCGCGGTCCAGGCGCGGATGGGCGCAGATGGGCTTACCTTTGGCGCACCTTCGGCGCACATTAGGCGCTCCCGCTGCGCGTGTCCGCTGCGCGGTCGCAGAGGGGGCGTCATAAGTAAGGAGCCGGGAGGGAGGGTCAGCCGGGAGGCGGGAGGCGGGGGGACCAATGGGCTGCAAGGGGAGGCGGGCCTGGGGTCAGCGTCGGCGGGAAGGAGGAGCGGACCAGGGGCAGCGGCGGAAAATGGCGCGAAAAAGAGGTGGCGGCGGCGGCACCTACCAGGAGCGAGGGCAGCGGTGGAGAGGCGGAAGGTGTGGGCAGCGAGCGTCAGGCGTCAGGAGGCAGCAGGAGGCAGTGGAGGAAGCAGGAGGCCGCAGGCAGCGGCGGCAGCAGGAGGCGTCCAGGAGCGGCAGGCAGCAGGGATGAGGAGCGACCGTTATGGCACACGTGGTTTAGGCATGCGTAGTTCTGTCATACAACCAAACCTACTGACATAAGGACTTATGGCCGACAACTTTCATCCTGTTCCCACTAAGTAGATTTGTCCTACAATCACTTCAAGAGAATTTGCTGGATTATATCAGAAGACAGAACATTCTAAATGAGGTAACGAAAAAGTTATGAGGAGAGGATGCAAGATTGACGTCTCGGAGGAGGTGATACAAAAGGTATGCCAAAAGTACTACTAAAAAACAATCTACAGAAAAGTGACCTGAATCTAGGTTTTGTAAATAGGTTCCCTATACAGAGTGAGCTAATCAAAAATGTTATTAAATGGAATTGATATTTCTTTACTCATAACTGAGGCTCCTTATCTAAAGAGCTTCATCAACACAAGTGTAGGGGGTTGGAATTACACCAGTATGACACTGGATGTGTGAATCAGCTCCTCTCCAATCTACAAGAGGAGAGCCCCTTCCAGTGCTGCATGCATGTGGAGCAGAGTGGAGGACATTCACGGAAAGGAGAAGCGGCCCTGGATCCCCCAGGCAGCAAGAGTTCTGGGGACTGGGGCCACCAGGGCATCAGATGTCCAGAGTCCAATATGGTGGTTATGACCCCTTCCTGGGAGACCTCAATTAGCCAAGCTGGTCTCTGCTGCAAGTTCCTGAGGCAGTACATTGTGTGGAACCAGCTGGCCATGCGATGCACCGACCCCACGCATCTTCCCAAGGCCTAGAACCACTGAGACTAGCCGGAGTACAGCTGGGGCTTCATTGAAAGCACGAGTATAGCCCCAGCAACGGTGGTTCCACGTAGGATCTAGGTAAGGTAAGGGACCCCCACACTTTATAACTTTCATAACATGTTTAGCTGGCATGAGAAAAATCATATTACAAGACATATCAGCGAACAAACAGATTACATTGATATGTTCATATAGGATTAAATATGTACAAATTAATCAAAATCATCATGGGTTCCATCAGTGATAAAAATAGGTAATGGTGACCCTCCGTTAGGCCTGTCGATGAAAAGCTAGTTCTGACAGCCCCACAGACAAGAGACTGTCAGAGGAAGGGCATTTCATTATCCACTCTATTTAGGGTCGATGGTAAAATGTCCCAATTTTTCTGTTCCTCTCTGCCAGGTAAAATCTGATGAAGAAGAACAGAAAAAAACACATGGTTACTCATTGTTTTCTTTCATTGTTCTTACCTGATCCTCTCCCGTGTCATTTTAGTATTTAAGCTTTTTCTTCTGATGTCTCGAGGGTCTATATTCTATTTGATGATCTTTCTGACAGATAAAAAAAACAGGAATAATCCTGTGTTTCATTAGCTTCATTAGGATTTATGTCTCACAAAGATCTATCCACCAGCACTCCCTCCATAGTAGGACAGTCATCCTGGTTCCTCCACACCAGTGATTTTTCAACAACCTTGCATGATTGATATCAAAGCTGTGCTAGTGTGTCATTAAGTTCAATAAACTATTTGCCAAGTCTGAACTCTGTCTTTAGTACACATGTAAACCTGTCACAGATTACAAAGTGCCACACGCCATTGTCCTGCTTGTATGTTGACGCCTCAATGACATACATTTGAAACATTATTAAAATGATGCACTCAGGCTCATTATAATATATCATGTTATGTTAAAAATATAAATATAATAAATGTATGTTTTAATGGCCACCTGGCTGTGAGAAGTTGGCCTGGCATATGCTGACCACTAATTAAAGTGGGCACCTTACACCAGTCCAAACGACCCTTATTGATGATTAGGTTAAAGACAACCTTTCTTGAAAGCTATCCTAGTGGTAGCTATGGAGAGCAGCCTTCAGGCTAAGTCTCGACGGAATGTAAAGCAGCTTGGTTTACCAGATTATAACCTCCTGAACGACCAAATGAAAGGAGAACCACACAAGGGATATATAAAATATATGTATTTATTACTAAACACTCTCTACTAACGTTTTTATGAGATTAGAGAACAAGGTACACAATATTAAAGCACTAGAACAACAGTAAATAGCACAAAACACAGTGGGCTCCAGGGCGAAACCAAACCCTATACTACGAAAGTGGTATAACAACCACGACTTGACTAGACACAGTGCCTAGAGTACGTAGAATTGTTGGGACCCCAAGGAACCACCCAAGGTAGTGACACAGGGGAGCCACGGGGACGCGTGCAGTGTGAGAACACTGCCGCAAGCTCCGTACAACTCTATGGGAAAGTCGCGGTTGGAATTTTAAAGATTAAGAACACTTAGGAGAAGACTTCAAGCAAACCCTTTGGAACATAGAAGGTTCTAAGGCCAGCACCCTTGAGAGTACTGAGGTACCCATGTTACCTATCCCAGGAGAGCCGGGTGCATAGGGGTTAAGTGGTGTCGGAAACGCTTGTTGATTTCAATGGCGTGATGCGAAGAAGTGCTGCGGCCGGGAAGATGAGAAGTGTCTGGTGTGATCCAAGCCTGGATCGGAGCTGAGAAGAACCTTAAAGCAGAGGGGACAGAGTCTGGGTCACTTCACAGTGACCAGGAGCACGGTATACGAATACCCACCGATGTCGGGTGTTTCAGGTGAGATGAGGTGAAGCTTGACTCTGCAGCCACGGGGACCAGGAGTCGTCAAGGATGACCAAAGTCCGCAAGTGAGCTGTCCCATGAAGGATGTCGAGTTCTGGGGGGTCAGTGTCCGGATTGAACACCAACAAGCCTTGGCAACTGCCACCCACGCGGTCAGAGAAAAGATGCTTCGGTGAGGACCAGCAAGGTCCTGGGGACTCCCCAAGCAATGGAGAGTCAGGGCACATCTGGAGCAACCTGGAAAGCCCACTGAAAGTTAAAGTTCCCTTCTCAGGGACCCACAGGTCGACGGACCAGGGATCGCGAAAGGACCTCGAGAGGAATCACAAAATACCAGCCCACAGAACACTCTTGGAGTGTAGACTGGTAATCTTGAGTGGAAACACTGCTCAGGGTCAGGACTACAAGTAGCCCAAAGCACAGCCTCAGGGATCGCTAAAAAGCATATGCTGCTGCAAATGGACAAGGTGTACAGGGGTACGGGATGCACGGTACCCACAAGGGCTGCGGGTCTCAGGTTTGCTGAGAGCACTAGTCGACCTCGGGGACACTTGGGAACCCACCTCCTGTGTTGCAGAAATCTTTGGAGTCCTCAGGAGCTTCGTAGATGCAAACCGGTCAGATGCGTTTCAGGTGCCTGCCTTGCAGGGGAGTA
Organism: Triturus cristatus; assembly: GCF_964204655.1. Lineage (NCBI taxonomy): Eukaryota > Metazoa > Chordata > Amphibia > Caudata > Salamandridae > Triturus > Triturus cristatus. The sequence goes on along the minus strand of NC_140591.1, from coordinate 1,471,521,025 downwards.
ACTCCTTTACTCCAAGGGAGATTCTTCAGTTGTCCAGCAAAGCATAGATCGTCGAAGGATACTTGGTTTCTGTAGCAGAGTTTAGTTCAGGTAAAATCTAAAATCCTGTAGTCAGGGGTTCCTACTTTATACCCAAGGAAGGGGTGGGACAAACTCTGGGGACCCACCTATGGGACGGTCAGGACAGAGGGGTGGCTACACCCATGTCCTTTGTCCAGTTTCGCAACAGAGCAGGAGCAAATGGCTCCTGCAACCGGTTTGAACTGGACTATGCACAGGAACACCAAATGTGCCCCCAGTGCAGACATCAAAGCACTCTTGGAGTGCACCCACCCAGCCCCAATACACTAAAGCCTGTCTGGGAGGTGGTCACACCTCCCTGTGACAGGAAACCTATTGTCAAGCCTTCCCTTGCTGGAGTTTCGTCCAGCAGCAGGAGGACAGACTCGTGTCTGTGGCTGGCAGCATCCATCTTGTGGTGCCAGGGTCGAGAAAGCTGGTACCGGGTGTACCGGTGTTGTCTTTTGTCTCCCTCTAGTAGGGTGGAATCATACCTCCCACACCAGTTACTGGTGTGGAGGTATGATTCCAAGGTGTTTGACACCAAACACGACATGTTTCCGTGCAGCCGTTTTAAAGTTAGCATTTACAGCGAGGTTACAATGCACTTAAAGAGTATATGGTTGGCTGCATCACAAACAACCTCGGAATAGAGGTTCCGAAGGATGCAGAGGGGCTCTGCTCATGCAGGAGCACCCTCTCACATAAAACCCAGCACCCTGCCTTCAGGATTGATAAGGCCTGCCATAGGGGTGACTGATAGGTTTATATGTGCAGTGATATAAGGTAGATATAGTGAACCTATATCTAAGTAAGGGGTGCAGGCATCACCTTACACAGGCTGCTGTTCTTCCTCCTTTCCCCTCCTTGACATGTGTTCCCTGGTCTGTGTGTAATCACTATTGCACATGGTCATCTAGGCTGGCGGTTAATCCAAGTGCACATTGCTGTCTGCATCATGTGGGGGTGGGGTCGGAGACATGTGTTGTTACCTTGCCTGTGCCCTGTCCTGTTCAGTCATTTGGGGGTCCATATCAGTTGGCACTGATGCTGAGTCTCAACATAGGAGTGTGAGTGTTCAAATGAACAGACTTGCAGGATGCATGACCGATGTTGTGGCCTCAGACATGGTGTGCATGAGTGGGAGATATGCATAGTGCCGGGACGGTAGCTCATGTTACAGTCAGATAATTCCAGGCCCATGGAGCAGTGTGCCCACTTCAGTACCCTAAGACACCCTTGCCTCGGTATCATGTGTGTAATCCAACACTGTGCCCATTCTCAATGTGTTCAGCATAGTTTTCCCTCTGTGGCATTGTTCCCTGCCCTCATTTGTATTTCTCTGAAGTGTGCTACATGTGCCCATTGTACAGGCTGACTCCATTTTGCTTCTGCATCCTCACACTGGCCAGTGCCTGTGTGTCTATGTACAACAATCTGTTGAGGTTTTGTGTCACAAATATGTGTTGGCAGCCTCACGAGGTGATGTGGAGTACATTTAGGATTTCCTGATGCACTTTTTAGTAAACCCAGATTGAGAGGTGTCACTTTTTGAGCTGTCTCAATCACATTGTCTGAGGTATGGGTTGTTTTTGCGGGCAAGGACTACATGTCCATACCTTATGTCTCCTTGCCAGGTCTGACCAGTGTGTGATGATTGTCTGGACAGGCACTCAACGTGCAGTGACCCAGGCATGTTGTGCAGGGTGTCATGTTTGTGCTTTGCAGCATGTGTCACAAGTTAAAAAACATGTTTCCTGGTCATCCATTATTGGCCCGGGTGTGTGCTCCAGATGCTATGTGGTTTGGTCTGTGTGTGCTGACATCTGTGTGGACATTCTTCGTTCACATCAGGGTGTCTCCTCAGTGCAGGTGCTCCTTATTCCAACACAATTTCAGGGCCATTTGCTAATGCATTGTCCTGTGTCTGGACATGTGTGCCACTCCACATGACAGGTAGTGTGTCAGATGTGTTGCCAACTGTGTCATCATGGTACGGATGGCCTTGTGACAGGTGGCATGTTTTAAGTTGTTATTCAAGAAGGCATGTGCCCTGGCACTCACTACACTTGTCAACATGTCCCAATAGTTTATATGCTTCACTTTGATTTTTGTGAAGGACAATGATGTGCATGCATGACAGATGTCTCCCAAGGGAGTGCACAAGTACCACTTTTACACTTTTGTGGAACACGCTGGCACAATTAGAATATGGTCACATTGCAGGCCAAAAGTTGTTTAGGATTTTTACATATCCATGTTCCCACAGTGTGTTAGCATTTGGGTTAGTCTTTGGTTGTTGCTGAAGGCAACTTACCGGTGTCAAGTCATCCCGACCACCGTGGTGCCATGTATGTGTACTTCCTGATACCACATTTCTTCTTAACATTGGCTTCTTGGCATTAGGCGGGCAGCTCATACTATGACTGTGTAAATGTAGTTTTGTGTGCACCTCCTTGTGTGACTTCTGATATTCATGCACATGTGTGTTCTGTTCCACAGGTGGGACATTCACACATTCCAAATATTTCAATTGTGTAAATTGTTGTGCTTCCCAATGGATCAGATAGTATTACATTTGCTTTTCTACAGTACTCACAGGTCTATGAGTGTGGGGACCCCTTCAGCATTGGCGTCTGTTATTTGGCATTGGGTGCACGAATACTAGTGACCAGGAGGTGGCATGCCGTCATGGTCTGCCTGTGCTCCACTGTTCACAGACACTAGCTTCTCTGTATAGTTCGATATCCAGTTATTTGCTGTGGTGTCCTGATTTTCATTATTTCAGGGGGCATGTTGGGTGAACCAACTGGGGAGTGCAGGGCTTACATATGTGCTGGGTATTCTAGATGTTCCTCATGATGCTTTTCATGATATGCACTGTGACCTATTTAGTTTTGACTCATGTGTCAGATGTACACAGGTGACTGATTATTTCCTGTCTCTTCACCTTGCCCACAGCATCATCGGGGGACACCGAGGGAGACACCTGCACGGACGTGGAGGGGGGATCCAGCACCAGTGCCACCACTCCTGGCGAGTCGGCAGCATCAAGTGTCACCGAGGGCGAGGGGAGTGCGGCGGAGGACCTGGGTAGTACCACCACCGACTACGACGCAGACGGGTCCGAGGCTGAACTCCCTGAGGGGGCGGAGGCGGCTCCAACAGCTGGCAGCAGCACTACAACTGTCACCGCCCCCTCCATTCCCATCACCGCCCTCCCACTTGCTCGGGTCCCTTCTGTCCGTGTAGGGCAACAACGTGTCTCCTTCGTGCCAGGCACCGCACCCCCTGCCCCTGTCTCCCCTGCTGCCCTCACTGCCGAGTCTGTGGACATTCAGCGGCAGTTGCAGGTTGGGCAGACATCGATCCTGACTGTCCTCCATGGCTACACCAGACTGCTGACACAGATGGTGTCGTACATGGAGGGCATGTCATCAGCGATGTCTGACCAACGGATGTTGCTGAGGTCCATGGACTCGTCACGGACGGCAGCAGTGAGTCTCCTGCAGCGCTTCGTCCCCCCACCTACCCCTGTGCCATCCACACTTCCCACTCCCATTCCTGTCCCAAGCACACACACACCTTCCCAGGCAGGCACCACACCAAACACAGGCAGCACACCAACAGGGAAGGGCAAGCGCACACCTCCTGTCACGCACACTCAGGGGGAAGAAGGCACACCCACTGGGTCTAGGACACACAGCCAGACACGCAGACACAGTAGGAGTCCGCATGCCTCACTCCCCAGTCCCACCGATGTCACTCCCCTCGGCTCCCCTGCCCCACAGTCTGAGAAGGAGACCTACTTGGCTGTGCTGGGCCTCAGCCCCACTGTTTCACCTGCGCGCAAAAGGGCAAGGCACTCCACGGGTAGGGGAGTAGAGTCCCCCCCCTGTCCACCACCTCCCCCAGTAGCGCTGCGACCCATCCCTCCGACCCCCCCCCCTCCTTGGGGCCTGTGGTTCCTTCGGGTGCAGGGGAGACGCTGCAAGATCTTGCGGACGTGTGCAGCGCAGTACTGACCTCCACCTTTGGCGCTGCCCCACCCCCTGTGGTGGAGTTGTCCGTCCCTGCACCCCCAACACCTGCCCTACCCCCTCCTGTCCCTGCGGTGCCTGGTCCTTCCCCACATGATTCCCCCACCCCAGTCGATCAACCAGAGGTATTTAATGTGCAGGCAAGCTAGGGGAGACGCATGGACATGTGTCCCACCCCAGGCCTTCGTGTCTGGACTGGCCTATGGCCTTTGTAAATAGTGTCCTTTTCTACTTTTTGTTTTCATGCTGAATAAAGCATTTTGTTTTTCCTTTGCCCACAATTGCTTTTCAGGTATTGATGTTGGTGCTGATGCTCCATGAGTTGGGGTGGTGATCATGTGTAGGGTATCTGGGAAATGTAGTAGTCTGCTGCTCATGGGGTGGACCCTGGTATCTGCGTGGCATCACAAGGTCTCTGCAATGATTCTTTGGTCGTGTATGCTCTTTGTGTTTTGAGACATTGTTATGTTATGTTATGTTATTTAGGATTTCTATAGCGCACGGCTACTCCATTGGAGTGTCCTGGCGCTTTTTATTGGCAGCTTGAAAACATAAAATCATAACACATAGAGATAAAAAAAAACGACAGCAAAACTGAGGAAGAAAGCATGCTAAGAGGCAAATAGCCAAGTTTTAAGGCTCTTCCTAAAGGTCAGCAAATTAGACGTGCTACGTACAGACAATGGCAAAGCATTCCAAAGCTGCGATGCCTTCAGCTTGAAGGAACGACCCCCTACGCGGGCCCTCTTTACTCGAGGGACCACCGCAAGGAAGAGAGATTCGGATCGCAAAGATCGAGCCGGGCGATAAAAAGTAAGCCTCCTTTGCAGATATTTCGCGCCCGAGGCATAGAGAGCCTTATGAGCCAGCGTCAACGCCTTGAAAACTATCCGCTTCCGGATAGGCAGCCAATGAAGCGACTGCAGAAGGCCAGACACTCTGGCTCGCCTATGAAGGCCAAAGATAGCCCAAGCAGCCGAATTCTGGACCGCCTGAAGGCGCTGTAGCAGATACTCCGGAAGACCCAGATATAGGACATTAGAATAGTCCAATCTGGAGCCAATTAAGGCCTGCACAGTGATCCTCCTGTGCTCTTCTGAAATCAAAGGAAGAAACTTCCGGAGCATCTTCAGGAGGCCAAAACATGTACCCGTAAGACTGAGGATCTGAGATCCCAGCGTCAGACCATTGTCGATCTTAATTCCCAAATTTTTTGCCTGCTGGGAGGAATGTGCAGGAGGAAACATATTAGTCGGCCACCATTCCTGCCAGTCTGGATCAGAGGTACAACCAAAAAAGAGTACCTCAGACTTATCTGAGTTGCATTTGAGGCTGTTCAGCTGGAACCATTTGAAAACAGCCCCAAGGCACTCACGAATACTCTCTCCGTCAAACTCCTCACCTTTCCCACACGTAAAGAGGAGCTGAGTATCATCGGCATAGGATACGATCTGGGCCCCCAAGGACTCCGCCAGAGCGGCCAATGGAGTCATAAAGATGTTAAAAAGAGTCGTACTCAACACAGAGCCCTGTGGAACTCCGACTCCCAAAGGCGGCATCTCGGCAGAGCTTGGGGAAACCCAGACCGTTTGTCGACGGTCCGCTAAGAATTATCTTAACCAGCTGAACACCGTCCCACTCAGACCGATCTCGTGAAGTCTGACGAGGAGACCCTCGTGGGGGATGGTGTCAAAGGCCGCCGACAAATCAAGCATGACAAGCATAGCTTTACCTCCTGAATCCAGTGCCTCCTTAATGGCTTCAGACACCTCCAAAAGCGCCGTCTCGGTGCTTAAATTGGGGCGGAAGCCAGATTGAGTAGGATGAAGCAGATCGTTGGTTTCCAAAAATCCAGAGAGCACGGTGTGCACGTGCTTCTCCACAATTTTAGCCAGCGCCGGAAGAAGAGAGATTGGCCTATAATTGGCCAACGCCTCAGGGTCTAGGCCAGGCTTCTTGAGGAGGGGGATCACCATCGCCTGCTTCCAAGCCTGCGGGACCATCCCCTCACACAAAGAGAGATTCAAGAGTGGATTTACCAAGGGATTTACAACCGCTGCCATTTTCGCCAAGAATTTGGCAGGGCATGGGTCAAGAGGCGACCCAGATTTAAGATTAGCCATCAATGCCAATGACGATGCAGCTGAAATAGGCGGAAAATTGGCCAAGATGAACTCCTCGGGAGCCGAAGGAACTGGCTCATCCGCAAAGCTGAGGCACGCTTCCACCATCCTTGAGGGAAAGGAGTCCTGAATCAACTTTATCTTAGCTGTAAAGAAGTTGGCAAGAGCAGAAACCCACGACTCAGTGGGCGTGGCCTGGGTTACATTAGACCGTGGAGTCGTGAACTCCCTCACAATGGTGAAAATCTCCTTGCAGGAATTGGAGGCAGCCTCTATTCTCCTGGCAAAATAACCCTTTTTCTCAAGGAGGATGTCACGATGGTATGTTTTAATCGTGGTCCTATACAGCAGCCTGGCCGCCGGGTCATAATGTGAGCGCCACGCCCTCTCAGCCACCTTGCACTGCCGGCGAGAAGCTGACAGTGCTTCCGTAAACCAAGGGGCAGAAACCCGCTTTGATGTTGCTCGGGGTGTCCTCACAGGGGCGAGATCATCTAGCCTGTCCATCAGCCACGCCTGCAGAGACTCGAGGGCCCGTTCCAAATCGCCCGAAAAGGGGCAAGGATGATCAAGAGAAGCCTGAGCTAGCATCTCTGGGGTCACCCGATGGAATGCCCTCACTCCTAGTCCCTGCTGTCTAAAGACGGTACTAGAGGGTTTCTCCAAGCCTGGCACATAAAATTTGGCCAATCTATGATCAGACCAAAGCACCTGTAAAAGTTCTAGCCCCTCTAAGGGGAGCGTCGAAAAAACCTGATCCAGAGTATGGCCCCTATCGTGTGTTGGACCGGAGAGGTGAGGGACAAGGCCTAGAGGGGCCGTAATATCGATCAATTTAATCACCTCAGGGTCCTCTCCCTCATCCATATGAAAGTTAAAATCTCCAGCCAACACAAAATGCTCCGCTCTTAAGGCCAGCATCGAGATAGCTGACTGCAGCTCCTCGAAGAAGGAACCAGCCGGTCCAGGGGGTCTATAAACCAACAGCCCTTTAAGAGCTTGGTGGGCGGCCAGTGCGATAGAAAAGGTGAGGGATTCCGAGCCTGTGATAGCATCCATAGGGATAATGGAACAGGCGGCAAGTTTATTCACTACAAGTGCCACACCTCCACCCCTCCCCTCCAGCCTATCTTGCCTAAAAATATTATAATCAGGAGGAATTGCTATGGCGATATCAGGATTGGACAGATCCCCAAGCCATGTCTCTGTCAACATCAGGCAAAGAGGTTTTTCCGTAACAATGAGATCAAAGATCTCCTGAGCATGTCTGGGCACAGATCTGGTATTTAAAAGCATGCAAATATGCTTCACATTGCCCGCTCCCGTATTCAGTTGGATAGTCGGGACAATACCTGGTGTCCAGCCACAGGCCGGGCAGTGCCTCTTACCCCTAAAACGGCCAGGGAAGACTGTATGGCAAGCGCCCGATACCTTTTGCAAGGAGCGCAGCTCCTGCGACGAATAACATCCCATCCTATTAGCACCACTCCTAATCCTACAGAGCTGACCCCACCCGCCGCTCCGACGCCTCCAAGACGCTGACGGGCGCAGACGGGCAGGACTCTGGCAAGACTCTGGCAAGACTCTGGCAAGACTCTGGCAAGACTCTGGCAAGACTCTGGCAAGACTCAGGCACAGCGAGGGCGCACCCGCTGCACGATCCCGCTGCGCGCAGAGGACTGATTTAAGTAGGGCCGCCAGGTAAGGTGAGAACCGCCCCACTAGGACACTCAATATGGCGCTGGGAAAGCGTCACTACCCCTCCCAAGATGGCGCCCAAACAAAGATCGAGACTAAGCTCCTAAACCCTCAGAACCGGGCCCGCTAAGCAGCGGTGAACAGACCAATTATATGCAGGTAAGGGGACAGCTACCCCACTAAAAACAGGGCAAATAGAAAGAAAATTAAAATAAATAAAAAAACAGGTACTTTAAAAACAAGCGCGCTTCAAACACAGCGCTTGAAGCAAGGAGTGTTCCTTCCTCTGTGGCACCTGACATCTGCCCTGCAGGAAGTTGCACCATTGTTGTGCTGACCTGTGTCTACATTCCCTTGGTGGCTGATGGATCCCTTCAACTATGTCCATGCCTGCTCAGCAATGTGTCCGGCTGCATCATCTGTGCCATCCTTGGTAGTCACTGTACTTGTGTATGGAGTATGTTGCCATGCCTCCATGGGGAAATGGTCCCTTTTCCGCACTATGCATGTGTGTACTCCCAGCCTAGCACACATATGGTACTTGTTCTGCAGGGTATTTGGTCACCTGACTGACAATTGTGGGCATTGTATCTGTGGTAAGTCCACCCTATTCCTTCCATGGGAGACAACAACTTGGTGGCTGTGCCAGCACCTGTACATTCCTATCAGTCCTGGAATGTGCGTGACAGTGTGTGTTCCCTTTGGCTCTCTTAGTTTAGTGGGTTTCACATGACTATACAGTCTTGTGACATGATCTCAGTGTATGTATTGTGCAGCCTCTGCAAGGGGTGGGTATGCATGTGTCATTTGTCATCGCACCCACATTTGGTGTGTCATGCAGTGGGGGAATGACATCCATCCTCATGGGAGTGGGACACTGCTGTCAGTGATGTGTTGATATGGCACTCTCAACATAGTCGCACATTGGGGATGCGTTCATGGACCCATGGAGTTGTGGTCATCTGAGGATGATGCACCCACCCGTCATATGTCTGGGCACTGCTGGGAGGCCTCTGCACCCACGCCTCATATGTCTGCGCACTGCTGGGGGTGACATGCACCCACCCCTCATATGTCTGGGCACTGCTGGGAGTCCTCTGCACCCACCCCTCATATGTCTGGGCACTGCTGGGAGTGATATATACCCACCCCTCATATGTCTGGGCACTGATGGGAGTGATATGCACCCACCCCTCATATGTCTGGGCACTGCTGGGAGTGATATGCACCCTCCCGCATGTCTCTGTCCACTGCTGGGAGTCCTCTGCAGCCACCCATCCACCCACCCACCCGCCCCCTTGGTGCAGTGCACTGCTGTCCTGTGCATACACACACACCAATATACTGCTTATATGCTGCAACAGGCCCTATGCCAACATTCGTGGCGTGTGTACACCTTGTATCCATTCTGTACTGGTGCCGTAGGGGTACAGGTGGGACGGACCCTAATCCCGCATTCATAGGGTGTACGGGCCGTACCCACGCTGTGAGGGCGTGGGTACGGCGCGTACCCCTCCATCACCACCCCAATGGTGGTACGGCCCGTACCCACGCCCCCACAGCGTGGGTATGGCGCGTACACCTCCATCACCACTACAATGGTGGTACAGGCCGTATCCACACTCTGGGGGGCGTGGGTACGGGCCGTACCACCATAAGGGTGGTGATGGAGGTGTACGTGCCGTACCCATGCTGTGAGGGCGTGCGTATGGCGCGTACCCCTCCATCACCACAACAATGGTGGTACGGCCCGTACCCACGCCCCCACAGCGTGGGTACGGCGCGTACACATCGATCACCACTACAATGGTGGTACGGGCCATACCCACGCTCTGGGGGGCGTGGGTACGGGCCGTACCACCATTGGGGTGGTGATGGAGGTGCACGCGCCGTACCCACGCTGTGAGGGTGTGGGTACGGCGCGTACCCCTCCATCACCACTCCACTGGTGGTACGGGCCGTACCCACGCCCCCACAGCGTGTGTACGGCACGTACCCCTCCATCACCACTACAATGGTGGTACGGCCCGGACCCACACCCCCCAGAGCGTGGGTACGGCCCGTACCACCATTGTAGTGGTGACGGGTACGTGTCCACGTCCTCTTCCGTTGTGGCGGTACGTGGGATTGGTGGACATGTCCCCCGAAGTGACCAGACCATGGGGGTAAGTTATGTGCAGGATATATATGTTTTAACTTGACACGTAGGATGGGGTCCATGGCTGTCCGTCACGTACCGGTGCTCCTTCTTCGCTTCGTCCTCAATTTCCCGGCAGTTTTTGGCTGCCGTAAAAAATGGTCCGTGCGGAGTGACGTAGGCACGAATCGTACTTGCTGGTCCGTAAAACGCTGCCTGACCCCGTCCGGACGTCACGTACGCGATGTCCCGGATCGGAATTGTGGGTATTTTTTTGCCGGTCGGTGTTTTGTACGACTCGTACGGAAATGGTATTTCTGTACGAATCGTACTTGCGGGTTTGTAAGGTGGTTTTCCCGGGTACGAGTCGTACGGAAAATACGCTCCGTACGACCATTCGTACCCGGGTTTTACAGGATCGGAATCGGCACCCTGGTGAACGCCATCAAAACGAATGGCAGCTGTCCACTATTTGTTTTGTACCTTGAAAGGAACTGTAGTTACAGTGGTTCCTTTTAAGGTACAGAGATGACGGAGATGGCCGGTGATCATCAATAAATTGCCAGGTGGTAGTCTGCCTATCTAGCTTAAATCCGGCTCTGAGTTTACAGATAGCTAGCCTATAGACACCTTTTTATACATTCAAATGGCCTTCAAACTCTTAGCAATGTCTCAATTCTAAGCCAGCAACACTGCTGAGTGCACCATTATCCTCAAGCTCTAAACGGTTACACATCGCTTTCTTTCATTGATCTTACCTAGTCCTCTCCATGCTATTTTACTATTTTACCTTTTTTTCTGATGACTCGAGGGTCTGTTTTTTATTTCATAATCTTTCTGATGGCTGAAGAAAACATGAATAATCCTGTGTTTCGTTAAGTTCATTGGGATTTATGTCTCACAAAGATCTATCCACCAGCACTCCCTCTACAGTAGGATAGTCATCCTGGTTCCTCCACATGGGGATTTTTCAATAACCTTGCATTCTTGATATCAAAGTTGTGCTAGTGTGTCATTAAGTGCAATAAAATATAAGCCAAGCTTAATTAATCCCATGTCTTTAGTACACATGTAAACCTGTTCTCATTACTTCTTCTTTTGTATTTTTGTATTTGTGTCACAAGTCATTGTCCTGCCTGTATATTGATGCCTCAATGGCATACATTTGAAACATTATTAGAATCATGCACTCAGGCTCATTATATTATAACATGCTATGTTAAAAATGTAATTAAAAGAAATGTATGTTTTAAATGCCACCTGGTCACAACCATTACACAAATAAAATATGAAAATGGTGAATTAAGGATTACCAGGAGAAAACCACGTATTGATTTCTTTACGCAAAGTATGGTAACTTAGAAAAAGTATTGGATAGCGTAGGGGTACAAATTACAATTCCCACTCCAGTGAGTGCAACAGTAGAGAAAATGTTGGATAACGTAGGAGTAAAAATGACTATTCCCACTCCAAAGAGTGCAACAGTAGGGAAAGTGCTGGATAGAGTAGGGGTAAAAATTACTATTCCCACTCCAGAGAGTGCAACAGTAGGGAAAGTGTTGGATAGCGTAGAGGTAAAAACTACTATTCCCACTCCAGTGAGTGCAACAGTAGGGAAACGTTGGATAGTGTAGGGGTTAAAAATAACATACTTATAAATTAAATAATTTTGGTAATTAAATCTTGATTTATTAATAAATTAACTATAAATTAATTAAAAATACCAATGAATTAAATTTAATAATTACTTTAATAACATGAAATTACTTCCCACCCTATTCCTCAATAAACACACAACCCACTCTGCATAGAATTGCACACAATATAATTATCAATTAATAAACTAATACAAAATGAATTACCAATTAATAATTAATTAACAATAAATTATCAATACCAATAACTAATAATTAATAATTACTTAATTACAATTAAATTTCTTCCCAACCTATTCCCCTATAACCCCAAAACCCACTACACAACTAAAACGCAAAATGTAATTAAAAATAATTAATAATTCCGAAAAATTATTAATTAATTTACTATAATTAAATTACTTCCCATCCTATTCCCTATAAACCCACAACCCGCTCCAATAATAAATTAATACAATAAATATAATTATCAAGTAATAAAAATTAATTACCAATTAATAATTAATTACCAATAAATGATCAATACCAATACATACAAATTAATAATTGCTTAATTACACTTAGATTACTTCACACCCTATTCCCCTATAAACCCACAACCCACTACAGAACTAAAACACAAAATGTAATTAAAAATAATTCATAATTCTTAAAAATTATTATTTAATTTACTATAATTAAATTACTTCCCACCCTATTCCCCTATAAACCCACAACCCCCTACGGTACTAAAACGCATAATTTACTTTAAAAAAAATTACTAACTTCTCAAAATGTTATACATATATTTAAAAAAAGTACAATACTTAACAAAAAATATGGAACGCATACATATAAAATACATAGTAAAATACATAACACTAATATAAACATTGATAGTATTAACATCAATATTTTTGCTGATGATATTACTAACTTCGATCTTAACCAAAACAATATTGCTAACCTTCAGGTCGATATTCTGGTCGTCAATATTCTTGATGTCGATATTCTGTCCCCACGATATTTAAAACTCGATATTAATGTAGGTCGATATTAAAAACTCGATAATATGTCAGTACACAATTACTGAAAATCAATCCTCAGAAAATGGACCTGAATCTAGTTTTTGTGAATAGGTTCCCTCTATAGAGAGGGCTGATCGAAAATGTTATTAAATTAAATTGATAAATGTGTACTCATAACTAAGGTTGCTTATTTAGAAAGCTTCATAAACACAAATGTGGGGGTGCAAATTACACCATGATGACACCAGATATGTGAATTGGCTCCTCTCCCTTCTCCGGAGCTGCCTGCATGTGGAACAGAGTGGAGGACACCCACAGAAAGGAGCAGCGGCCCTGAATCCCCCAGGCAGCTAGAGTTCTGGGGACTGGGGCCACCGGGGCATCTGATGCCCAGAGTCCAATATGGTGATTATGACCCCTGCCTGGAAGACCTCAACTAGCCAGCTCGGCACCTGCTACTAGTTCCTGTGGCGGTATATTGTGTGGAACCAGCTGGCTCTTCGATACACCAGCCCCATGCATTATCCCAAGATCTAGAACCACTGATACCAGCCTTAGCAAAGGTGGGGCTTCGTTGAAATCACGGGCATAGCCCCAGCAAAGGCAGGGGGCCCATAGGACCAAGGTGAGCCAGGGACCCACATGCTTCCTAACTTCAAAATGTGTTTAGCTGGCATGTGAAAAATATTAAAAGAAATATCAGAGAACAAACAGCTTACGTTGATGTGCTCATATTGAATTTAATATGTACAAATTAAACAAAATCATAAAGGGTGCCATCACTGATTAAAATAGGTAATGGTGAGCCCCTATTGGCCCTGTTTATGGGAAACCTGCTCTGATGGCCCAACAGGCTGTCAGAGGAAGGGCATCACACTATCCACCCTATTTAGGGTCGATGGTAACATTTCCTTTTTTTTCTGTTCCTCTCTGCCAGGTAAAATCTGGTGGAGAAGGACAGAAAACAAATAAAAAGATTACCCCCCACACATACACAATCTGGAAGAAAACTTCAGGGATGTAGGGTCATTACTTTGTTTTTCAAAGACAAACTCAAGGGTTGGGAGTTTGTTCTGAAAAAGAAAAAAAAGTTTCAACATTTGGTGAACGCCATCAAAACGAATGGCAGATGTCCACCATTTTTTTGTACCTTGAAAGGAATTGTAGTTACAGTGTTTCCTTTTAAGGTACAGAGATGACGGAGATGGCCGGTGATCATCTCTAAATTGCCGTATGGTAGTCTGCCAGGGTGGTAAAAGCTACCTGTCTAGCTTAAATCCGGCTCTGAGTTAATAGTTAGCTCGCCTATAGATACCTTTTTATACATTCAAATGTCCTTCAAACTCATAGCAATAACTCAAGTCTAAGCCAGCAACACTGCTGAGTGCACCATTAGCCTCAAGCTCCAAACGGTTACACATCACTTTCTTTCATTGAGCTTACCTAGTCCTCTCCATGCTTTTTTACTATTTTAGATTTTTCCTGATAACTCGAGGGTCTGTTTTTTATTTGAATGATCTTTTTGATGGTTAAAGAAAACATGAATAATCCTGTGTTTCGTTAAGTTCATTGGGATTTATGTCTCACAAAGATCTATCCACCAGCACTCCATCTGTAGTATGATAGTCATCCTGGTTCCTCCACATGGTGATTTATCAATAACCTTGCAAGCTTGATATCAAAGCTGTGCTAGTGTGTCATTACGTGCAATAAAATATTCGCCAAGCTTAAGCCCATGTCTTTAGTACAAAAGTTAATCCTGTTCTCATGAATTCATCTTTTGCATTTTCTTGATGTTTGTCCAATCTACACCTTCCCATGACATTTATTAAGTCCGAGATTACAAAGTGTCCCAAGCACCAAGCTGTAAGTTGATGCCACAATGACATACATTTGAAACATTATTAGAATTATGCACTCAGACTCATTATAATATATAGGTGCCGATTCCGATCCGTAAAAAATAATTTGCGTACGACCCGTATCCGTATTCTTTTACGTATGAGTCGTACAAGTACCGTACAAACGGGCGAGTACGATTCGTACGTGAAAAATAACTACGAATAGCGTCGGGAAAAGTGTACGAGAGTGCGTCGGATAGTTTCAACGTCCGAATATCGTCGGGAAAAGTGTACGAGAACGAGCCGGACATTTTTACGTGCAAATCGTAAAACACAAGTCCGAGCGCGCAAGTACAATCCTGACCGTCCGTCCGAATACACAATCGCACGTAAAATGGCCCGTACGGAGCCAACGCACTAGCACACATGTGCACGGGTAAACTTATGCCCGTGTACGAGCCGTACAGCACCCCCACCCCCAAATATGTCAGCACCGTACACCACCCTGTCCGCACTGTACCCCAGTCCCGCAACTGTACGCGCCGTACCCCCATGTACGCGCCGTACCCCCCCATGTACGTGCCTTACCCCCCCTGTCCGCACTGTACCCCAGCCCCGCACCTGTACACGCCGTACCCCCCCATGTACGTGCCGTACCTCCGCATGTATGCGCCGTACCCCAGGGCCACACGTGTACGCACTGTACCCCCACCGCATGTACGTGCCTTACCCCCCCATGTACGCGCCATACCTCCGCATGAACGCGCCGTACCCCAGGGCCGCACGTGTACGCACCGTACCCCCACCACATGTACGCACCGCACTCCAACACCGTACCCCAGCATCCTCACCCAGCATCACGTATGTACGGATCGTACCTACGCGAAAAAGACTCTTACAGAACCAGGACACTGTAAAACAGCACAAGGAGGGTCAATTCGACTCGCACAACACCACAAAACACGTCTACATGACAAAATACATCTCAATGACTGACCTGGCACATCCAAACAGGCAAACAGAGGCCCTAAATCACAGCCACCTCTTATAACACACCCACCAAAATTCAAACAGAGCCACACCCAAAAATGGACCAATAAAAAGGGCCCACACACACAACCCATGAGCCTTTGCAACAGACCCACTGTTGCCAGACCCCACAGAGAAACAACTCTACATTACTGATACCTTCACTACACCTTCACGCACACACCTTCACACAACCACCTTCACAAACATCCCCCTCTTCACATTCACACACACCCACAACCATCCACACCCACACCCACACCCCACACCATGCCCACAGACAAGAATCCAAAGTTCACAACGGCGGAGCTGGACCTCCTTGTCAACGAAGTCATCAGAGTCGAGCCACAGCTGTTTGGAACATTGGTCAGACAGACCAGCATAGCTGAAAAATCTGCCATGTGGCAGAGGATTGTCAATAAGGTGAATGCTGTTGCGCCCATCCGAAGGACCAGACATGAATGCCAAGCCAGGTGGTACGATCTGCGCAGGGCGGTCAAGAGGAAAATGAACGAAGAATATGCCCAGAGTGACATCACTGGAGGTGGGCCGCCCCGCAGACCCGTACACTACTATCCCTGGGAGGAGAAGGTGATGGCCCTGCTACCGCCGGTGGGAGTACACGGAGTCGAAGGAGTCGCAGAGCCTGATGAGTACACAAACAACTTACGTAACATGGGGGCAATGGGGTCCACACCACATATACACCAAATGAACGCAACTTCCCCCAAGCACTCACCGCACACAACCACACTCAAAAACCAAGCTCATGCGACTAACGTCACCATGCACCCTTCACAAATCAAGGCAAAACCATGTCCAAGGCTACAACAACCACAAACACAAGACTGGATGTCCGGGAGGCTGGGAGGGTGGGCCCCACACAACACATTGTGAAAATGAGACATAGACACCAATGCCCTCAGCCCATATGGCATAGGTACATACCCATGCACAATGCACAGGGACTGGCAAAGTACTGACAAGGTAGCTGACACTTGGCCCTGCTGTATGCAGCACAAGGCCCCCCTGTGACCACTGTACACTCAAACACCAACTCCACAAGCACAGGTATCTAGCACAGGAACTCACACTCACTGTCATGCCAGCATGCACCATGAGGGGACAGACACATCACCTGGGAGACCCAATGACACCTCACACTACACACAACAGCAGGCCCGGTCACAACCCCCCCCCTAACACAAGCACACACCCCCGGGGCAGGCAACGGATTTACACACTCCCACAATGGACATGTGACACAACAAGACCAATCCACAGCCAAATAAGCATCATAGCCAACAATCTACAGGTCAAACACTCAGGAGAACATCCCAATCTGTCCCCCCCAACATACCCATCCCCAAGTGGACATTGAGAGGAATGCTAGGCACATCCAACTACCTGGAGGAACTGTGTCGTCGATCACAGTCCCAGGCTCCGCGTGACGATGATCCCACCGGCAGCGACGACTCTCACCACTCCATGGATGACCCCGACCAACCTGGACCCTCTGGTGCCCAAGCCCCTGCAGCACCTGCGTCAGGTACATCAGTGCCAACCACCACCCCCATTCCTGCCACATCCCAGGACACACCCAGGAGCCCTGCTCGCACTGAACAACAGAGCCAGTCTGACCAGGAGGGACATGGTTCCCCGGGCACCCAGGAGGAGGCAGGCAACCCTGCAAATGCCATCCCTCAGGGGTCCCGTAGACCCGATGTGCCCACAAGGGCAGGCCAGGCTCAAGTGGGCTGGGGTGGTGGGAGTGGAGGCAGGCGGAGGCGCGAACCTGACCAGCCAGCTCAGGACACCGGTATGTCACCCATACGCAACATTCTGGACTCATACCGGCGTGACACCGGAGGCATCAACCAGGTCGTGTCGAGACTCTCAGAGATGCAGGGGACCCTCGAAGAGATAAAGAACCTGCAGGTCGAGCATCATGCCAGTCATCAACTACACCAAGGACGGATGGAGGCAAGACTGGCTGAGCTCCTGGCGGTGCACAGGGACATGAGCCAATCACTCCGTCAGATCGCCCAAAGCATGGGCAACCCTCCCTGTGCCACCAGGCGTAGACCAGCACCAGACACAGGGAGGGAGGAGGAGGAGGAGGATTCATCTGATGGAGCGTCCCAAGCATCGTCAAGGCCTGCATCTGAGGGTCCCCGGAGGAAGGTGGGTCATCCACAGAAAAGACCGTGAGAGTCAGCGGACCATCCACATCTCCCAGGTCACCTGGCCTGGCACCTGGCCGTCTGGCGCAACAGCAGCACCTCATCCAATGACATTCTCTGCCACATGGACTTGCTGGTCACAGTCTGACCAATGATGACCAACACTGTGGCCTGGACTCTGATGACTTCCAATGCCAAGGATACCATCTCCCCCTGTGAACTTTGGATTCTATTCCCCCGGTAGAGCACCTAATTTCATCGACCAATACACGTACCCCACCGCAAATAAATATATTATTTTGGTCATGAGACGTTCCTGTCATTTTGCATAATTCAACCACATATGTGTGTGGAAATGTCAAACTATGCCTGAGTGTTGAACTAACTCCAGCCATCCATACCCTGGGATCAGAGTCTGGTACAGGACACACATGGGTCACAAGGTATCATGCAATGTAGGCATGGAGCACAACACTCACCTGTGATGGCCTCTGGCTGCTGAGGGGGGGCTTGCTAAACTGTGCGGACAGACCTATTTGGGAGAGTATCATCAAGGCGTAGAGGTCATGCCTCATGTGGAGGTTCCCGGGGAGGGAGTCCCAGGTATGTGTGGCCAGGTGGGAGAACAATGTCCTGTATGCTGGAGTACGGTGGATGTGAAGAATGTTGGCCAGGGCAAGGTTGGATGCACGGAGATTGTCCAACGGGATCTAGGATGACAGACGTACAAGGGTGGTTTGGGGTCGGGTTGTGGACTGCCTCCTGAGTGTGGGTGGGGAGTGTGGAGGTCATCCTGCAGCAGACAGTGATCCATTGCAGCTATTTATGGTGGACGGTGAGGTGGCTGGGGCGCAGGGTGTTGAAGCTGAGGTGTGCAGATGCACCCTGGATGTGGACAACTTTCCTGGGAGTTTGGATGTACTTGCTCCGTAGAGAACAGGCCAGTATTTGACACGGATGTTGTCATGGACCTGGGGGATGGTCTGTCTTTTCTTGGAGTGGATCTATCTGTGGATCATGTGCATAATGCAGAGGGCGTTGCAGCATGAGGTACAGATGCTGTGGACTAGCATGGCAAATGTGAGCGAGCCAAACATGATGCACACCATCTTGAGTGTGTGTCCACTGGGTGCTTGTGCAGGGCTCTTGTGGGTGGGACACAAGCACTTGACCCAGCTGGAAGGGGACAATCCTCAGATGATCACCTCAGTCCTGTACAAGTCCAGCCTCAGGTGGCTCGTGTTCAGCCATCCATCAATGGATCTCATGCATACTTGAATGATGGAACTGCCAATGTCTCTGTCTTTGTTGAGGGTGAGGAGCACCTGGCTGTCAATGGCATACGAGCTGATGATGAGGTGCTGTGCGCATGTGATTTGGAGAGGGGGGTCCTGGACACTCTGTAGATTGACATGCTGAGAGATGATACCTGTGCCATGTCCCAGACGATGACACCATACTACATGCTGAAGCCTTGAGTCCCACTCCCATTCCCTTGCTGGGCTACAGAGCCGGTGGGGAGTATTAGGGACGTGACCTGGTTGGTGTGACAGGGCCTGGAAGGCGGGGCAGCGCAGTGTAGGCAGTTGGAGTTGCACACTCAGCATGCAAAGGTGTCATGTGTGTGCCCAGGGTATGTCTGACAGCAGGCGTTAGATTTGCGGATGGACATAGCTCGGAGTGTGGCTGCTACATCAGACTGTAGTGTGATGTGGGTTATGCAAGGACAGGTTGGTGGTGCAATGTGCACCTTGCATGTGCTGATGGTCCAGCCTTTGGCACCGCGTGGCGGCAACAGTGGCATAGACAAGCTGAGGACAGCCAAATGAATGGGTGGAGGGAGGAAGTGAGGAGCATCTTGGAGGCGTGTGTGTTGCCAAATCTGGATACACTGTGGGCCCTTGCTGCAGGGGCCACAGCAGCAGGCGGCATCTCCTTGCAAAATGCCAGAATTAGCACACAAAGACTAGGATGTCAGAAGGACAACTGCAACAGGCGTGTGTGTAAAGTAAGGAATGTCCAGTGTCACATGGCACACCCAGAGACAATGCATGCACAATCACCAAATAAGCATGACACCGGATCAGGAAACTGAAGGCCGACCTGCGCACAGGAGACACACCCTCAGCAGCTGTTGATGGCCCATTGTGTGGACCAACATGCAAAAAAACATACACGACCATGTACTTCATGCCCAATAGGGAGCCCAATCCATGAGCAACTGCATGCATGTTGCTAAACTACACATGGACTCCTATGCATGATCTTCCACAACTATGCCAGATATGCCGGATGCAAAGTGGCAAGAGACCTGCATTGACAGAGATGAGGCACCTTGGAGTGTGACGAACACCTTTATTATTCAGCCTCACACTAAGGGAAATGCATCAATTGGAACAGACTCACAGGTCATTTGGCTGACCATGTGTGACCTACACTGGACACCCCCTTCAACACACAGATGTGGTAAATCCTACTGAGCTGGCACACAAGTGAAGGGGTTGAGCCTAACACCCCTTGCTGCACACAGAGAGTCTGCAAGTCCCCATAGAGCCTCATGTGGGGATGTCCCACACTATGTCCATCATTAGCATCCCGTATGTTCCTGAGGGACGTTTTACACACATTGATGCCTTCATCAGAATCCACAAACCATTACAGATGACTGTCAGGAAGGGTGACTATCGATTCATGGGAGCCATGCAACACGTCATGTGGCCCATGGTGAGTCGACATGTATGCATGGTAACACAACATGCACAGGAGCAGTCCCCACATATCACACACACGTACCACCCACAAAATGCCTTGCTGCACTCCTTACCCCAAAAGACTTTTCACCATGTCTGTGCATGTAACTCTGATCCAGCACACGTTGCAATACTCATGAGGAATAGCAGGAGGGCAATGATGACATGAGCAGACGACAGCCGCAAGAACCTGGGGAGGACAGACACACAACAAGTCAGCAAAGAGCTAGTAATCCGCAGACATGTGCATGTACTCTACTGGAATGATGTTGTCACCATGCTCTTAATAAATTTAGTGTCCCAGCTAAAATGTGTGGAATGACATCATCACTTGAATGACACATCAGAACACAACTCCAAGTCACTTAGCACACAGTCAGCTGGACACACACATTGCAACACATGCCACACAAGGCTCAAAGTGTGCACACTCAGACACAGGGACTCACCATCATGAGAAGAAGTTGCGGATAAGCTGACTCCGGATGTCCTCATCCTCATCCTCACTTGCCCCGTGCCCAAGCCCTTCATCCTCCACGGGTGGATGATCCTGCTCATCGGGATCCAGGATGAGTGGCACGGCCTTCTCCACTGCCATGTTGTGCACCATGCAGCACACAATGAAGATTTTGCAGACCTTCACCGGGGCATATGGGAGGGCGCCGCCGGTCTTGTGGAGGCACCGGAATCTGCTCTTCAGGAGTCCAAACGTCCTCTCAATCACGCGCCTCGTCTGCCCATGGGTGTCGTTGTACCGGTGTTCTGCGGCTGTTCTGGGGTTGCGGAGAGGCGTCATCAGCCATGGCATGTTGGGATAGCCAGAGTCTCCTACATGGAAAAATCATGTGAAGAAGTGGGTCAGGAGATGCCGTAAGATAAAAAGATAGCGCGAAACACAGGACTAACAGAGTATACCCACCAACAAGACATGCTCGTTCCGCGTGCAGCTGCAGCATCATTTCTGGCACCCTGCTACGCCTCATGATGTAGGCATCGTGTGCCGACCCTGGAAAACGGGCACAGACATGGGAAATCAGCATGTTAGCAAGACACACCACAAGGGCATTGATAGAGTGATAATGTTTGCGGTTCCTAAAGGCTACCTCCTGTGCCTGTGGTGGTACCAAAGCCACATGTGTCCCATCAATGGCCCCAATTACGTGAGGCATCCCTCCCGGGGCATAGAACTCACCCTTGACACGTGTCAACTGCTCACGAGTGGGAAAATAGATGAAGTCATCCAGGTGCACCAACATGGCTTCTAAAACATCATGCAGGACACGGCTGAACATTGTCTGGGACATGCAACCAACATCAGCTATGGTCAATTGAAACGTGCCGGTGGCAAAAAAATGTAGGGCTGACATCACCTTCATCTTGGGGGTCAGAGCTGTAGGATACCTGTGTTGTGGTTGGAGGTGTGGTGCAAGCCGGCGGGTCAAGTCCTCTATCAACTCTTGCGAGAAGTGGTATCTGCGTATGCAGTCATGTTCACGCATGGCATCCAGGTCTGGCATTCGTCTGGGGAGAGGCGGTGCCCTGCAGAGATTTGGAAGGAATAACGAAGAGTGAGTACATCACCACATCAATGTCACTGAGGTGAGCACATGTTCAACAGCTAATACACATCTGCTTAATACAGAGTCTGGTCTGTGCAATACATCCAGGACACGTAGGCCAGCCAGGTGATACTCCTACGAAGAGCCAGCCACAATAGTTGCATGGCAATGTTGACGTGACATGCCATTAAAATAGCTGTGGGCCAGTGTAAGTGACAAGCCAGACACATTACATGAGTGACAGATATCCACATATCAGCATTTGAAGGATGTCATCTCATACAGACAGCTTGCAGGAGTCTAGACGCACAGTTCACATGTCATCTGAAAAAGGACAGATAACACACATTGCCATGAAGGGGTACATGTCAAAAACTGATGACACAGACATTGAGAGAACGCAGATATTGCCTCATGTCAGGAAGTCATCTTCGAACCATCATGACACATGTAACGTGTGAGTCCACATGTGGCATGGTGTGCGTATATGTGTGTCATGCACATATGCACACAGACACATGTTGGATGCTGCAACAGCAGATGGAGTTGACGGAACACCAACGGCAAGCTCATGGGAACACATGACACACACGACATAGTCACATCGTGGCACGCTGGTAGTCACATGTCAGGTGTAATTATCCATGTACCTGGCATCAGGGGACAGTTGCGGGTGTTGCTGACTGTGCCATACCAGTAATGCAGTGCGTGACATGTGTGTCCTACATGCACACATGTGCAAAGTGTGAAGGGGAAGTGTGCCACGTAGTGCCCCATCACACATGACATGTGTAAACATGAGGAGACATGTGCCACATCACTGCCTGACACACCTAGGCCCTGCACATGAAGGACTTCACTGACAATGACTTGATGTCCAGCCTTTTGCGAGTCTGACACCTCCATTCCTTTCGTGTGCGCCTCCTATCACCAGTGTAAGCTGTGAAACGCAGTACACACGCTCTGAGGGTGTGTGTACGGCCCGTACTCACACGTGAGTACCTGCCGTACACGCGTGAGTACGTGCCTATCACTATAGTTGTGTTACTGTAGGTCCGAGTGATACGGCACGTACACACGCGTGTACAGCCCGTACACGCGTGAGTACCTGCCGTACACACGTGAGTACATGCCTATCACTATAGTTGGCGGTACCATAGGCCCTAGTGATACGGCACGTACACACACGTGTACGGCCCGTACACACGTGAGTACCTGCCATACACGCGTGAGTACGTGCCTATCACTATAGTTGGGGGTACCGTAGGCCCTAGTGATACGGCACGTACACACGCGTGTACGGGCCGTACATGCGTGTGTACGTGCCGTATCACTAGGGCCTTCGGTACCCCCAACTATAGTGATAGGCACGTACTCATGCGTGTACGGCCCGTACACACGTGTGTACGTGCCGTATCACTAGGGCCTAGGGTACACCCAACTATAGTGATAGGCACGTACTCACGCGTGTATGGCAGGTACTCACGCTTGTAGGAGACGTACACGCGTGTGTACGTGCCGTATCACTAGGGCCTACGGTACCCCCAACTATAGTGATAGGCACGTACTCACACGTGTACGGCCCGTACACGCGTGAGTACGGCCCCTATCACTGTAGTGATGGTGCCCTAGGGGTACGTGTGAAACGCGCCGTACCTGTGTGGGGATTTAAGAATTACAATGGGGACACATGAGGGACAAGTATTAGGGCCTAAATGCATGCTGGTTGTCATGGATACCGCGTTTCAAGTTCAAAATTTAACATCATGTGGTCTGGAAAAAGCAGTTGGCCACATTATACATTGTTGCAAAGTGGTTGTTGACTTGACATGATGCTTCAAAATCGAAAGATGCGAAGGCTGTCACTGGTGTATGTTTAAAGGGATTGGAGGAAACGTAGGATGCAAATGAGTCTGACCAATCACTCTGTACTCCTGTAAATGAAATAGGCCAGCAAGGCAGATATAAGGCAGGCAGAACCCATGAGAGGGCACTTGCCTGCACAACATGTCATTCGATACCACTGCTGCTGTATTGTCTCCCTCTGGCACCATGTCAAGGACTGTGGAGAGGGCCCAGCCTTTCACCCAGGAGGAGAACGAGGCCCTGCTGGATGTGATCCTCCCACGGTACCCCATGCTGTATGGTCGACCAGGGGAGCAGGTGAGTGCTGACTCCACTACCTTTGCCTGTGCACCTTTATTGTGTCTGTCAATTCTGGCATTGTGTCCAGGTGTGACAGACATGCAATGTTGGTTGGAGTGGGTCCCAGGGGGGGGTGGATGGCTTATGTCTCTCATGCAGGGCTTGATGTAGTTCATGTGTGCACTCCTCACTTGCATTGTGCTTACTGTGACATTCACTGCATAGTGCATGGCACATTCAGCCAGCCTAATCCTCTTGGGCATTCTTGTTCTATTGTCCTGCGGTGATTCAGTGGTCACCCCGGAGTGACAGGTGACTACACCCACAGATGTGTGTGAGAGTTGAGTGGAGCTGTGGTGAGAGTGGTGAGAATGATGTGTACGCCCCCTGGACATTGATGTGTGTGAATGTTTCTTGTCATGTGGGTGAGTGTCTATGTGGAGTGTTGCACCACAGCTGCATAGAGGAGGCAACTGCTCAATCCATCTCATGTGTGAAGTAAGCCGTGCTGTGTGTCTGACTTGCTGAGCTAGCCCCACACCTGTGACCCCCCTCTGGCAAGTGGCACATGTGAAGAGTGAGGTTTGCATCCGCTGTTGCCAATGGCAGGTGATTGATGTGTGCCTGTGTGTGTCTGTGTACTCTGCTGAGGTTTTGTCAGTGGCCTGGGGCATGTGACTGCTTTGCGGTGCTGTCCATCAGCCTTGTGTTGCTTCGGATGCACAGTGTGTGCCATGATCAGGGATTGTTTCGCACCCCTCATGCCACCTGTGTACTTACTATGCCATGTGGTGCATTGGTGCGTCCCCAGTGGAATAAGTCCCTATGAATAAGGTGCTATTGCCAGCATACTATGCCCTGTTCAACAAATCAAAGATGTTCAAATGTGTGTCTCTGTGACATGGTGCAGGTGTAGTGATGTTGTCCCACTTTGTCATCCACACAGGTAACCGCCTACCAGAAGGGGAAGATCTGGAAGGATGCCGTCAAGGCCGTGCAATCGGTGGAGGGTCGCAGTCGGCGCCTGCCACAAGTGAGGAAGAGATGGCAGGACATCCGGTGCTGGACCCGGAGGATCGCCCAGGTCATGCTGAAGGAGGAGGCTCCTCGCAAGCATGGCGGGCGCCGGCGCCTGACCCACCAGATGAAGCGTGTCCTGGCGGTGGTCTTCCCTGACATGGATAGGCGGATACAGGAGTTACAGCAGCAGGAAGGGGGTAGGTACATGTGTGTTTGTTGTGTGTCGCCAGCTTTTGTAGCTGCTCAGTCGCCTGGATACGCTGCCAGGCTATATATGTGCAGTGCATATCCTGTTCCCCCAAGTCAACCTGTGCTGTTCTTCCTCCCTTCCCCTCCTTGACATGTGTTACCTGGTCTGTGTGTTATCACTATTGCACATGGTCATCTAGGGTGCACACTGCTTTCAGCATCATGTGTGGGGGTGGTCTGCCTGTGCCCTGTCCTGTTCAGTCATTTGGGGGTGCATAATTGTTGGCACTGATGCTGAGTCTCAACATAGGAGTGTGAGGGTTCAAATGAACAGACTTGCAGCATGCATTACCAATGTTGTGGCCTCAGACATGATGTGCATGAGTGGGATATGTGCATAGTGCCGGGACGGTTGCTCCTGTAACAGTCAGCTCATTCCAGGACCATGGAGCAGTGTGCCCACTACAGTCCCCTGACACAGCCTGCCCTCCTACTCATGTGTGTCATCCAACACTGTGCACATTCACTGTGGGTTCAGCATGGCTCTGCCTCTGTGGCATTGTTCCCTGGCCTAGGTAGTATTTTTCACATGTGTGATACATTTGTCCACTGGACAGGGATACACCAGTTTGCTTGTGCATACTCACACTGGCTAGTGCCTGTGTGGCTATTCACAACAATCTGTTGATGTTTGTTTGTGACCAATATGTTTTGGCAGCCCTACAAGGTGATGTTGTGTTAATGAAGCTAGTTTTCAAGCACAGTTATTGTAACCCTGAATAAGAGGTGTCACTTCTTGATCGTTATCAGTCACATTGACTCAGGTATGGGTGGGTGAGTGCGGGAGGGGCGTACATGTTCAACCCTGATGTTTCATTGCCAGTTCTGACTTGTGTGTGATGATTCGCAGTACAGAAAGTCATCGTGCAGTGCCCCCGTGATGTTGGCCAGTGCTTAATGTTCGTGCTTCATAGCCTGTGTCAGTTTTTGACAATCATGCTTGTACATTTTTGGCACCTGTGTGTGGTTCAGATGCTACACAGCTGTGACTTTGTGTGATTACATCTGTGGGTACATTCTGGCTTGACATGAGGGGGAACCCACAGTACAGCTAGGCATTTTGGCTAAACAATTGCAGGCCCATTAGCTTATGCATTGTCCTGGTTGTGGACATGTGTGCCACTCCAGATGACAGTCAGTAGGTCATATGTGTAACCAACTGTGTGATCAGGTGACGGATAGCCATGTGACAAATGACATTATTCAAGTTGTTACTCAGAGAAAATGTCCATTGGCACTCACTACACCTGTCAACATGTCTCAATGTTTCATATGCTTGACCTTGTTGTTTTGTTGTGAAGGACAATGATGTGCCTGCATGACAGATGTCTCCCAAGGAAGTGCCCTAGACACCACCTTTACACTTTCCAGGGACACGCTGGCACATTTTAAAGTAAGGCACAGTTTGAACAAAACTTGTTTGGAGTTCATACATATACATGTTCCCACAGTGTGGTAGCATTTGGGTTAGTCCTTGGTTGTTGCTGATACCAACTGACGAGTGTCAAGTCATCCAGACCACCGTGGTGACATGTATATGTACTTACTGATACGCCATTTCTGCCTAACAGTGGCTGATTTGAATGAGTCTGGCAGCTCAGACAATGACTGTGTACATGTAGTTTGGTGTGCAGCTCCTTGTGTGACTTCTGCTATACAGACACATGTGTGTTGTGTTCACAGAGTGCCACATTCACACATGCTAGACATGTCCATTGTGTAAAGGGTTGTGATTCTCCAGGAGTCACAATGTATTTCTTTGGGGTGTCAAAAGTACTCACAGGTCTCTGAGTGTGGGGACACCTTCTGCATTGGCATGTGGTATTTGGCCTTGGGTGCGACAATACTGTTTGGTTCACAGTGAACAAGAGGTGGCATGCCTTCATAGTCTTGCTGTGCTCAACTGATCCCAGACACTAGCTTCTCATGATCTTGTGATTTAAAGTTTTTTGCTGTTGTGACCTAATTTTCATTGTTTCCAAGTGGCATGGTGGGTCAACCAACTGGGGAGTGCAGGGCTTACATATGTGGGGAGTATCCTAGATGTTACTCATGATGCCTTTCCTGATATGCACTGTTGCCTATTTTGTTTGGACTCATGTGTCAGATGTATACAGGTGACTGATTTTTTCCTGTCTCTTCACCTTGCCCACAGCATCATCGGAGGACACCGAGGGAGACACTGGCACGGACGTGGAGGAGGGATCGAGCAGTGGTGCCACCACTGCTGAGGAGTCGGCGGACTCAAGTGGCACGGAGGGCGAGGGGAGTGAGGCGGAGGACCTGCCCAGTACCAACACTGACTACGAGGCAGACGGGTCCGAGGCTGAGCTCCCAGAGGGGGCGGAGGCTGCTCCCACAGCTGACAGCAGCAGTACATCTCTCGCCGCCCCCTCCATTCCCATCACCGCCCTCCCACTTGCTCGGGTCCCTTCTGTCCGTGCTAGGCCACACCGTGTCTCCTTCGTGCCAGGCACCGTACCCCCTGCCCCTGTCCCCCCTGCTGCCCTCACTGCCGAGTCTGTGGACATTCAGCGGCAGTTGCAAGTTGGGCAGACATCGATCCTGACTGTCCTCCATGGCCACACCAGACTGCTGACCCAGATGGTGTCGTACATGGAGGGCATGTCATCAGCGATGTCTGACCAACGGATGTTGCTGAGGTCCCTGGACTCGTCACTGACGGCAGTAGTGAGTCACCTGCAGCGCTGCCTCCCCCCCTACCCCTGCCCCATCCACAAGTCCCACACCCATGCCTGTCCCAAGCACACCAAGACATCCACACACACGCACCCCACCAGACAGAAGCAGCACACCACCACGTAAGGGCAAGCGCACACCTCCTGACACGCACACTCAGGGGGAAGCAGGCACACCCACTGGGTCTGGGGCACACAGGCAGGCACGCAGCCACAGTCCTCGTCCACATGACTCACTCCCCAGTCCCTCCGATGTCACTCCCCTTGGCTCCCCTGCCTCAGATTCGGAGAAGGAGGCCTACTTTGCTGGGCTGGGCCTCAGCCCCACTAGTTCACCTGGCCGGAAACGGTCAAGGCACTCCACGGGTAGGGGAGTTAAGTCCCCCAGCCTGTCCACCACCTCCCCCAGTAGCACTGCAACCCATCCCTCCAACCCCCCCCCCTCCTTGGGGCCTGTTGTTTCTCCGGGTGCAGGGGAGACGCTTGAAGAACTGGCAGAAGTGTGCAGCGCCGAGCTCACCTCCACCTTTGTCGCTGCCCCACCCCCTGTGGTGGAGTCGTCTGTCCCTGCACCCACCACACCTACCCTTCCCCCTCCTGTCCCTGCGGTGCCTGGTCCTTCCCCACATGATGCCTCCCCCAGTTGACGACACAGAGTCTTCTGATGTGCAGACAAGCTAGGGGAGACGCATGGCCATGTGTCCCCCCCCACAAGGACTGATGATATGGTCTGGCCATTGGCCTTTGTGAATAGTCTCGTTAACACATTATTATTTTCATGCAGAATAAAGCATTTTCTATTTTCGTTGGAAAAGTCTTGCATTTCAGGTATTGATGTTGATGCTGATGCTACAGGAGTTGGGGTTGTGGGCATGTGTTATGTTTCAGGGAAATGTTGTAGTCTGCTGCTCATGGGGTGGAACCTGGTATCTGCGTGCCATCACGCGATCTCTGCAAAGATTCTTTGTCGTGTATGCTCTTTGTGTTTGGAGACATTGTCCCAAGGAGTGTTCCTTCCTCTGTGGCACCTGACATCTTCCCTGCAGAGAGTTGCACAATTGTTGTGTTGCCCTGTGTCTACATTTCCTTTGTTGGTGAAGGATCCCTTCAACTCAGGCCATGCCTGCTCAGCAATGTCTCCGGCTGCATCGTCTGTGCCATCCTTGGTACTCACTGTACTTGTGTATAGAGTGTATAGAGTATTTTGCCATGCCTTCATGGAGAAATTGTCCCTTTTCCGCACAATGCATGTGTGTAATCCCAGCCTAGCACACATATGGTACTTGTTCTGCTGGGTATTTGAACACCTGACTCACAATTGTGGGCATTGTATCTGTGGGAACTCCACCCTATTCCTTCCATGACAGACAACATCTTGGTGGCTGGCCCAGCACCTGAACATTCCTATCAGTCCTGGGATGTGCGTGACAGTGTGTGTTCTCTTTGGCTCTCTTAGTTTAGTAGGCAGTGATATGACTATACAGTCTTGTGGCATGATCTCAGTGTGTGTATTGTGCTGCATCTGCCAGGGGTGGGTATGCATGTGTTATTTGTCCTCACACCCACATGTGGTGTGTCATGCAGTGGGGGAAAGACATCCATCCTCCTGGGAGTGGGACACTGCTGTCAGTGATGTGTTGTTATGGCACTATCATCATTGTCCAAAGTTAGGGATGTGTACATACACCCATGGAGTTGTGGTCATCTGATAATGATGTACACCCCCCCATGTCCCTGTCTACTGCTGGTATTCCTCTGCACCCACCCCCATGTCTGTGTCCACTGCTGGTATTCCTCTGCACCCACCCCCATGTCTGTGTCCACTGCTGGTATTCCTCTGCACCCACCCCCATGTCTCTGTCCACTGCTGGGAGTCCTCTGCACCCACCCCCATGTCTCTGTCCACTGCTGGGAGTGATGGGCACCCACCCCTCACATGTTCCTGTCCACTGCTGGTATTCCTCTGCACCGACCCCATGTCTCTGTCCAGTGCTGGGAGTCCTCTGCACCCACCCCCATGTCTCTGTCCACTGCTGGGAGTCCTCTGCACCCACCCCCATGTCTCTGTCCACTGCTGGGAGTGATAGGCACCCACCCCTCACATGTCCCTGCCCACTGCTGGTATTCCTCTGCACCCACCCCCATGTCTGTGTCCACTGCTGGTATTCCTCTGCACCCACCCCCATGTCTCTGTCCACTGCTGGGAGTCCTCTGCACCCACCCCCATGTCTCTGTCCACTGCAGGGAGTGATGGGCACCCACCCCTCACATGTCCCTGTCCACTGCTGGTATTCCTCTGCACCCACCCCCATGTCTCTGTACAGTGCTGGGCGTGATGGGCACCCACCCCTCACATGTCTCTGTCCAATGCTGGGAGTCCTCTGCACCCACCCCCATGTCTGTGTCCACTGCTGGTATTCCTCTGCACCCACCCCCATGTCCCTGTCCAGTGCTGGTATTCCTATGCACCCACCCCCATGTCTCTGTCCACTTCTGGGAGTCCTCTGCACCCACTCCCATGTCTGTGTCCATTGCTGGTATTCCTCTGCACTCACCCCCATGTCTCTGTCCACTGCTGGGAGTCCTCTGCACCCACCCCCATGTCTCTGTCCACTGCTGGGAGTGATGGGCATTCACCCCTCACATGTCCCTGTCCACTGCTGGTATTCCTCTGCACCCACCCCCATGTCTCTGTCCACTGCTGGAAGTGATGGGCACCCACCCCTCACATGTCTCTGTCCACTGCTGGGAGTCCTCTGCACCCACCCCCATGTCTCTGTCCACTGCTGGTATTCCTCTGCACCCACCCCCATGTCCCTGTCCACTGCTGGTATTCCTCTGCACCCACGCACCCACCCACTTGCGCCCTTGCTGTGGTACACTGCTGTCCTGGGCCTACACCACCCCCAATTTACAGCTGATGTGCTGCACCAAGCCGTACACCTACATCCGTGGCGTGTGTACGCCTTGTATCCATCATGTAATGGGGCTGTAGGGGTACGCGTGGTACGGCCCGTACCCATGCTCTGGGGCGTGGGTACGGGCCGTATCACCATTGTGGCGGTGACGTAGGAGTACGCGTGGTACGGCCCGTACCCACGCCCCCCAGAGCGTGGGTACGGGCCGTACCACCATTGTGGCGGTGACGTAGGGGTACGCGTGGTACGGCCCGTACCCACGCTCTGGGGGGCGTGGGTACGGGCCGTACCACCATTGTGGCGGTGACGTAGGGGTACGCGTGGTACGGACCGTACCCACGCCCCCCAGAGCGTCGGTACGGGCCGTACCACTATTGTGGCGGTGACGTTGGGGTACGCGTGGTACGGCCCGTACCCACGCTCTGGGGGGCGTGGGTACGGGCCGTACCACCATTGTGGCGGTGAGGTAGGGGTACGCGTGTATGGACCGTACCCACGCTCTGGGGGCGTGGGTACGGTCCATACACACGTACCCCTACATCACCACTGCAATGGTGGTACGGACCGTACCCACGCTCTGAGGGGCGTGGGTACGTCCCATACCACCATTGTGGTGGTGACGGGTACGCGTCCACGTCCACTTCCGTTGTGGCGGGACGTGGGATTGGTGGACACGCCCCCAAAGTGACCAGACCATGGAGGTAATTAATGTGCAGGTTATATTTGTTTTTTGTCGGGTGTGGGTTATGTTTCCTGCCCCTTGCACCCCCCCCTTTGCCCCTGGGTGTTGTTCTAACCTTCTGCGGTGTCTGTGTCGGTTTTTGAACACGAGGTCGTAGGCTATGAGGGCCGGGATGACGCGTAGGTTGGGGTCCATCGCTGTCCGTCGCGTACCGGTGCTCCTTGTTCGCGTCGTCCTCAATTTCCCGGCAGTTTTTGGTTCCCATAAAAAATGCTACGTGCGGAGTGACGTAGGCACGAATCGTACTTGCTGGTCCGTAAAACGCTGCCTGACTCCGTCCGGACGTCGCGTATGCGCCGTCCAGATTCAGATTTGTATGTATTTTTTTGCCGGTCGGTCTTTTGTGCGACTCGTATGGAAATGGTATTTCTGTGCGAATCGTACTTGCGAGTTTGTAAGGTGTTTTTCCCGGGTACGAGTCGGACGGAGAAAACGCTCCTTACGACCATTTGTACCCGGGTTTTACAGGATCGGAATCGGCACCATAATGTTATGATAAATATATAAATACAAGAAATTTATGTTTTAATGGCCACCTGGCCACAACCATTACACAGATAAAATAAGAGAAATGGTGAATTAAGGATTGCCAGGCTAAAAACCAGGCATTGATTTCTTTCCACAAATTATGGTAACTTGTGATCTGTCTCTCAGATGGGTACAGGAAAAAGTACAGATTTTTTAATGAATTT
The DNA here is from genome assembly GCF_964204655.1 of Triturus cristatus. Taxonomy (NCBI): domain Eukaryota; kingdom Metazoa; phylum Chordata; class Amphibia; order Caudata; family Salamandridae; genus Triturus; species Triturus cristatus. The sequence continues at coordinate 1,471,488,478 of NC_140591.1, read as the reverse complement.
TAGGTTCTTTTTAAGATGGTAAAAAACTTTTTCAGCATATTCATTGAGTTTATGTTTAAATAATAGGATAGAATTTGGGAAGTTTTCCTATGCTTATGGTGTGGCGCGGATAACACAAGTCTGAGTTGTCAGGCTGCAACCAATATATAAACTTTGATTGTTTTTGGAACTAGAACCTACGCATGCTTTAAGCTGCTGCCAGAACATTTGTAGTTGCCTTGGGCGGATCCAGCTATGACAGGTCGTCTGTGGATATAACAAAACTCAGTACATCTGGCACTCTGGAAGCCGAGAACCACTCCCAGTTCCTTGATTATATGCCTCTTTTGTTTTTTTAAACTCAACAATGTTCAAGTTAATTAAATTCTTATTATATATGCATTCTTCAAATTTTCATAAGATTTCATATTTCACAAATATATTATGTTCATTTCACACCAATTTTCATATTGATGAGATGTTGCATTGATTGTTCCAGCAAAAGCGTTGTCCGTCAAAAGCAACTTTGTATCATGCAACTGCTTTCCGCATATGTTTTGGGCACAGCCCAATGTAAGTCAAGCCATGCATGTCAAGACGGGTCGTGCCGGAATTGTCTGGAGAGTGCTTACAGCCAGCAGCTTTCATCCTGTTCCTACTAAGTAGATTTGTCCTAGAATCACTTCCTGCGAATTTGCTGGATTGCATAAGAGAACAGAACATTCTAACTGGCACATGCATCAACAATGCCATTTGCGATTCCTTATTAGCGAAAAATAAGGATTCGTTAATAAGGAATAGCAAAAGGCTATGCATGTAGAAATCGCTTAAAAAATAGCGATTTCTAAACATTCCTTAATTGCGACTCGCAAATTGCGACTTGCAATTAAGGAATACCTCCTCATTCATTCCTATGGGCCTAGAGGCCCATAGGAATGAATGAGAAGACCTTCTCAATTTGCGATTCTCAATTAGAGAATCGCAAATTGCTCATGCAATTTCAAGGGTGTCAGGGTGTCAAAAGGACACCCTGTTGCACCCCTGAAATATGCATATGAGTACATCTTGCACACACAGTGTGTGTATAAAATGGAACTTTGAAAAATGCACTTTAGTGCATTTTTCAACGTTTTCGCAAATTGCCATGAAGTTCAACTTCATGGTAATTTTCTCCCCCTATTAACGAAATCGCTAATTTTTTTACTTTAGTGCATTGCATTTAAGGAATCTCAATTTGAGATTCCTTAAATGCAAACGCAATTTAAGTAATCGCAATTTAGAGATTACTTAAATTGCGATTTTTGCATTTGGGATGATGCATCCCAAATGCAAAAATACCGGTCGCAAAGGAGCAGATTCTGAGAATCTGCCCGTTTGCGACCGGTTTTTGCTTTGATGCATGTGGGCCTAAATGAGGTAAAGAAAAAATGCAAGACTGATGTCTTGGAGGAGATGATACAAAAGGTATGCCAAAAGTATTACTGAAAAATAATCCTCAGAAAAGTTACCTGAATCTAGTTTATGTGAATAGGTTCCCTATAGAGAGAGGGCTGATCAAAAATGTTATTAAATGAAATTGAAAAATGTGTATTCGTAACTAAGGGTGCTTATTTAGAGAGCTTCATAAACACAAATGTAGGGGGTAGGAAATTACACCATGATGACTCCAGATGTGTGAATCTGCTCCTTTCCCTTCTGCAAGAGAGCCCTCTCCGGAGAAGCCTGCATGTGGAGCAGAGTGGAGGAAATCCACAGAAAGGAGCAGCAGCCCAGTATCCCCCAGGCAGCAAGAGTTCTGAGGACTGGTGTCACTGGGGCATCAGATGCCCAGAATCCAATATTGTGGTTATGACCCCTGCCTGGGAGACCTCAACTAGCCAGGTCAGCCCCTGCTGCGGTTCTTGGGGTAGTACATTGTGTAGAACCAGCTGGCTGTGCAATACACCGGCCCCAGGCATCATCCCAAGGCCTAGAACCCCTACTAACCAGCGACGAGCTGGGGTTTCGTTAGAAGCATGAGCATAGACCCAACAAAGGTGAGGCCCCCAAAGGACCAAGGTGAGCCAGGGACCCACACGCTTTTTAACTTGAAAATGTGTTTAGCTGGCATGTGAAAAATCATATACAAGACATATCAGCGAACAAACAGCTTACATTGATGTGCTCATATTGGATTAAATATGTACAAATGAAACAAAATCATCAGGGGCGCCATCAGTGATTAAAATAGGTCATGGTGAACCCTCATTAGTCCTGCAGATGGGAAGTTTGCTCTGACGGCCCAATAGACTAGGGGCTATCAGAGGAAGGGCATTACACCATCCACCCTATTTAGGGTGGATGGTATAATGACCTTTTTTTGTTCCTCTCCTCCAGGTAAAATCTGGTGGAGAAGGACAGACAAAACAAATAATGACCCTCACAACCTGGAAGAAAACAACAAAATGTGGAGTTATTACTTTATTTTTCAAAAACAAACTCCAGCGTTGGGAGTTTGTTTTTGTACAACAAGAAAAAGTTTAAACGTTTGGTAAACGTCGTCCCCCATATTTTTTGCACCTTGAAAGGAACCGTAGTAACGGTGTTTCCTTTTAAGGTACAAAGATAACTGAGATGGCCGGTGGTCTTCTATAAATTGCTGGATAGTAGTCTGCCAGGATGGCAAAAGTTGCCTGTCTAGCTTAAATCCTGCTCGGAGTTTATAGATAGCTAGTCTATAGATAGATTTTTATACCTTCTAATGTCCTTCAAACTCATAGCAATATCTCAAGTCTAAGCCAGCTACAATGTTGAATGCACCATTATCCTGAAGCTCCACGCAATTACACATCGCTTTCTTTCATTAATCTCACCTGATCCTCTCCCATGCCATTTTTGGATTTAGGATTTTTCTTCTGATGAGCCTACGGTCGGCTTTTAATTTGATGATCTTTCCGATGGCTGAAGAAAACATGAATAATCCTGTGTTTCGTTATGTTCATTGGGATTTATGTCTCACAAAGATCTATCCACCAGCACTCCTTCTACAGTTGGATAGTCATCCTGGTTCCTCCACATGGTGGTTTATCTGTAACCTTGCATGCATGATATCAAAGCTGTGCTAGTGTGTCATTAAGTGCAATAAAATATTTTCCAAGCTTGATCTCATGTCTTTAGTACACATGTAAACCTGTTCTCATTACTTCTTCTATTGCATTTTCGTGATGCTTGTTCAATCTACACCTTGCCATGACATTTATTAAGTCACAGATTACAAAGTGTCACAGGCCATTGTCATGCCTGTATGTTGATGCATCAAAGACATACATTTGAAACATTATTAAAATTATGAACTCAGGCTCATTATAATATATTATGCTATGTTAAAAATATAAATAAAAGCAATGTATGCTTTAATGGTCACCTGGCCACAACTATTACACAAATAAAATAAGATAAATGGTGAATTAAGGATTACCAGGCTAAAACCACGTATTGATTTCTTTCCACAAATTATTGTAACTTGAGATCTGTCTCTCAAATGCGTACAGGAAGTTTTTTTATTTCTGTTATGAATTTCAGGTTCTTTTCAAGATGGTGAACTAGTTCATCATATTCATTGAGTTTATGTTTAAATGATAGATTCTAGTTTTGGGAGTTTTCATAAGCGCATGGTGTGGCGCGGATAACACAAGTCTGAGTTGTCAGGCTGCAACCAATTTATAAACTTAGATTGCTTTTGGAACTAGAACATGCACATGCTTTTAGATGCTGCCAGAGCATTTGTAGTTGCCTTGGGCGGAACCAACTATGACAGGTCGTCTGTGGATATAAGAAAACTCAGCACATCCTGGCCCTCTGGAAGCCGAGAACCATTCCCAATGCCCTAATTATACGCCTCAATTTGTTTTTAAACTCAAAGAGGTTCAAGTTCGTTAAATTCTTTTTATATATGCATTCATCAGATCTTCATAAGATTTCATATTTCACAAATATTATTAGGTTCATGTAACATAAATTTTCATATTGATGAGATTTTGCATCAATTGTTCCAGCAATAGTGTTGTCAGTCAAAAGCAACTTTGTATCATGGAATTGCAACCGCAGATGTTTTGGGCACAGCCCAATGTAAGTCAAGCCATGCATGTCAAGACGGGTCGTGCCAGAATTGTCTGGAGAGTGCTTACAGCCAGCAGCTTTCATCCTGTTGCTACTAGATTTGTCCTGGAATCACTGCCTGAGAATGTGCTGGATTGCATAAGAGAACAGAACATTCTAAATGAGGTAATAAAATGTTATGAGGAGAGAGTGCAAGATTGACGTCTTGGAGGAGATGATACAAAAGTTATGCCAAAAGTATAACTGCAAAATAATCCTCAGAAAAATTGACATGAATCTAGTTTTTGTGAATAGGTTGCCTATACAGAGAGGATTGATAAAAATGTTATTAAATGAAATTGAAAAAAATTATACTCATAACTAAGGTTGCTTATTTTGAGAGCATAATAAACACGAATGTAGGGGGTGGAAATTACACCAAGATGACGGCAGATTTGTGAATCAGCGTCTCTCCCTTCTGCAAGAGGAGAGCCTCTCTGGAATTGCCTGCATGTGGAGCAGAGTGGAGGATATCCACAGAAAGGAGCAGCAGCCCAGAATACCCCTGGCAACAAGAGTTCAGGAGACTGGGTCACTGGGGCATCAAGTGCCCAGAGTCCAATATTGTGGATATGACCCCTGCCTAGGAGACCTCCACTAGCCTAGACAGCCCCTGCTGCAGGTTCCCGGGGCAGTACATTGTGTGGAACCAGCTGTCCCTTCGATACACTGGCCCCAGGCATCATCCCAAGGCCTAGAACCACTGATACCAGCTGGAGTAGAGTTGGGGCATATTTAAAAGCATGGGCAAAGCTCCAGCGCAGGCAGGGGGCCCCATAGAACCAAGGTAAGTCAGGAACCCATATGCTTCTTAACTTCAGAACGTGTTTAGCTGTCATGTGAATATTCATATTGCAAGATTAAAATGTACAAATTAAACAAAATCGTCAGGGGTACCAGCAGTGATTAAAATAGTCAATGGTGAGACCCTGTTAGTCTTGTCTATGGAAAACGTGCTCTGACAGCCTAACCAACACGGGGCTGTCAGAGGAAGGGCATTACACTATCCACCCTATTTAGGGTCGATGGTAAAAAGTCCTTCTTTTTCTGTTCCTCTCTGGCAAGTAAAATCCAGTGCAAAAGGACAGAAAAAAACTGAGAATGACCCCCGCAACCTGGGAGAAAGCTTGCCTGGGAGACCTCAACTAGCCAAGTCGGCCCCTGCTGCAGGTTACTGGGACAGTATATTGTGTGGAAGCAGCTGGCCCTTCGATACACCGGCCCCACACATCATCCCAAGACTTAGAATCACTAATACCAGCCGTATCAGATATGGTGCTTCTTTGAAAGCACGGCCATAGCAAAGGCAGGGCCCCCCGTAGGATCAAGGTGAGCCAAAGACCCCATGCTTTAGTTTTCAAATGCAGTTAGTTTCTGCAGCACACCCCCAAGCTAGGCAATCGGAACAATTGGCACTTTTGCGAGCCCAAAGCATAGCTGGGGCTTTTATAGAAGAACTGAGATCTGGGGTCACCTACATGTATACTAATGCAGTAACCAAAGAAGACGAGGGACACTAGAGGATCAGCAGAAGTCGGGGCTCCCACTTTCACCACTAACTGCATTGAGTCTGCTGGCTGAAAACCCCCATAAACTGGGAATCAGGCACAAAAGACTACAGAGCAAGCAGGCCTGAGCCTAAAACATAACAAGTGATACCCACCCTTATCCATAAATGGGCCTACGCAGGGTCGTAATGGCTGCCACATTCCCAGGGGTTCTTTAGACTACAGAGATATTGGCCACTGCGAGAGGCCTGGAATGCCTCCCTGCATACTGCATGATACTAGGGCATGAAGGTGGGCCCCATTGACTGATGGTATGAGCTATCTATGAGGGGGCCACTTGACCTGGCTGCCTCCTGGCAGTTGCGCCCTAGACCCTGAACTTCCTGTGCTCAGAGATACCGATGGAACTTCGCACAGGCCAATGAAAGAACTCTCCTAAGTATCATGCCTGGAAGTAAGATGTATCACACTTCTTGATTGATAGCAATCACTACCCTATGTAAGAGTTTACTCCCCAGGGCCAACTTTCCTACTGACCTGCAAACTCTGGGAATATCCGACTCTGTGGGCGAGCCCCCAGACTACTACATCTAGAGAGCCTCAATGACAACCACAGCTGAGAGATAAGACACTGATACAATCCAGCTCCCAATACATTACGTTAAGCCGAGTTAACAGCCCAGGCGCACAATGGTTGTGGCTAGACACAAGCGCTATGGGTCAATCAAGCACCTACTTCAACAAAACTGTAGTAAAAAGTCAGAACCCCATCACCAACAAACCAGGCAGCATGAAACACAGCGCAAGGGTTTTGAGACCCATGTAAAAAGAACGAATCAGCGATGAAGTCTTTCATGATGCAGTTCTTTTAAGACATTAAATCTGAAATCTCTGAGGTCAGGGCAGATCCAGTGGGCAACAGACATACCCGAATGTACCCAGGACAAGAGAACCTTGACCTAAAGCACTATAGAGCCCACTTTCTGTAATTAAACAACCAAATGATCATCCTGCAGGAAAAGTAAGAAGATCTGAAGAACAGGTCGTGCAGATGCAACCTCTGCATTTGAAGCATGCCTAAAGGCACAGAGAGGAAAAGACATTCAGGTTTATGTTAAAGGCCTCCAGGAAGCCATCCTCAAAAAACGAGACAACAGGGCTCACAAGGCTTTGCCTCACTGTGGGGTTGTCCCAAAGGGCCCCTGGACATACTTGACTGTCTACAACATTTCAAAGATAAAGAGAAAATCATAAAGGCTGTAAGGTCAGGAGGCCAAATATCTTACAACGGCGTGGCGCTGCAAATGTTCCATAACCAGTCAGTCATGACCCTCCAAAAAAGGAGAGCTTTCAAGCCTGTCATGTCCTTCCTGTAGAGCAATGGCATCCTCTACAAGTGGGGTAATTCCTTCTACATCAGTTTCAATTGCGAGGTTCATACCAGAGTATCAAAATCCCTATGAGAGACCTGCAATTGTGAAGGACATTTAAACCTTGTGGCTAAGTTCTTGCTGAGGTATTGTTGTAGATGTTTAGTTTCTGGTTGAGGTAATGCATATATTGCATATATTCTGCTGCAAAGAATTGGGACTCCCAGTTTTAGAGCGATGCAGCAATTGTAGTTGCAATTCTAGTGTAGTTTACTAGCCCTATTTTATCAAACATATCTTGGTAGTGGTGCAATTCTGCAAAGACCATTTTCAAGGTTTTTATAAGCTATAAATTAAGCAGGTTGTTCTACTCCCCCCTCCTTAGTTGAGATCAGTTTAAGATGTTTCAGGCACTGGTCTGAAATCCCTCTGCACTGTCCTGCCATCCCAACTTACAAAAGGATAATGCCTTTTCTATTTTTTTAAACTTTTATTTTTCATTTTCAAATAAATCAACTTGGCAGCAGTAATAACAGTAACCACAGTGTACAGCTGGTAAGTAAAGGAACAGTACCCACAGTTTTAAATTTGTTTTCATTAACTGCCCCAAGGGATAACAGTCTCAAAACAGGGTGGACCAGATACATTTCCCTCCCCCACCCAGGGATCCCACTCAGCAAAGAGCTACTATTCAGAGACAAAACTGTCATCACTGTTCGGATCAGAATCTGGGGCCTAGAACCTTTCACCCAGGTCCCGTCATACAAGGATATCTTCCCCCACCTTATCAACCCTGCTGCTAAGTTTCATATGAATCTCTTCTGCTATCATCCATTCCGCCACATCTCTGTGCCAGTCATGGCTCAACATCCTGTGATTCTGGACGAACCACTTAATCTCCTTATGCCTTAAAAATGTGTAACATTTTCAGGTGGTCATTTAAAGTGCTCCAAACAGGTTTTTACTATTTAAAATGTTTTAAAAAATGATTGTTACCCTGTGTTTTAGTTCAAAGGGATCAATCCAGGACCACAACTCCCAGACTGCTCAGGATTGTTAAATGCTGCAGTAACGGCACACAGTGAACTGCCCCCCAAGGTTACATACTGTGTATTCTGCAGTGCTTTAAGTAAGGAGAGCTTGTTACTCCCACCTTGTGTTGGCCATGTCTTGGTTTCTTTTCAGATGGGCTTTCACCACTTAATTGGCCGATAAAGAGCACGTCTGCTCATCTGCAGAAGGACTGTCTGAGAACACCTGCACGGAGATAAATGAAAATGTGTGTGGCCATGCAGGAGGGTAAGTTAATTCATATAGGAGAAGCTTATAATATTAACAATAGGTAGTGGGCAGGCTTCTTTGTCTCCTGCCTAGCACTAGATCCCTTTGATATTTTGGAGGAAGAGCCCAAACATGTGTGGGTGGAGACTGACCAAGAGAAATTATTGCTCTGATTTTTTAGGGGATGCCATTTTGGATTTTTTCCAGAATGCCATACAGGAGAGGGACAGTCTGTGGACTGGTTCCTTTAGTGAAGGACCAGTCCAGTGGTCCTTTTAGAGGTGGAGGGTTGACGCAGCATGTCAGGGTTTAGCGGATGCCTCATCAAGCACAAAAGTCTCCTTCCCCCAACTTAAACCCCTGTACAGTAAGGGAGTGCTACAAAGGGGCCTGGAAGGGAAGGAGGAGGGACAAGGGATGGTCTAGGCTATTGGAGGTGTACCCACTCCTGGTTTGCACTCATCACACTTTATGACTCTCTCCTGGATCTGCTAGAGTGCCCTGAAGGACAGGTACTATGGACCTCTATTGAGATTGGAACTTGCTGTAGTACCTCACTGGGGACCCTGGCTGGCTACTGTGTAAAGTCACCCTGTAAGAGACCAAAAACCTGGGTGGCTGGAGAATGTATGTGCAAAGTATGATCTGCCATGGAGGGCCTATGGGGCACTGCTAAGAAGCTGGCAGGTCCCACATTGGAATACCACTAAGGAGTGCAAGCCCAGAGACCCTACAGTACAACTGATGTTGTCTGGAAGTGGAATCAGCAATGCAGAGGCTGTAAAGGGCCGAATAATCTACCCTAACTGCTAGTGCTCGAGGCTAGGAGAAGCCTCTAAGAGTAAAACGCTCCAAACTCCATATATATACATGCAGCAGTGACCAAGTTCTAGTATTTTGAAGTAGCCACTAATGTACTACTTGTTCAGACCCAGCAACATCGTGCAATCCCAGGTTTGACAATGCATTTCTATGATAAAGCCCTTTGAAGTGAGTGACAGAATAAAGCTATAAGTGTGCATCTGTGCTTCAGAGATACAGCCAGTTGAAGGTTTCTTTGTGCGGAGCTTTGTTCTTACTTCTTGGCATGTCCCGGATGCTGGGAAAAGTCAACCGTGACCAGAGGTTTCATCCCTCTCTGCCTCAGAAATTAGTTGCCAAAATTTGTAAAAGCAACCACCAGATTCTCTGGCTTTACTGGAGGAAAAGGCATGAGGACAAGACAAGACCAGTGCGGCCCCTGCAAGCTGCAAATAATTTTTGGAGATCTCCCCCAAGGCTGTAGTGAGCGGAATATTCTTTTGCCCACAGCACGCCCAGGACACCCCACTGCCTGTGCCCACACCCAATGTATAAAACCAAGCAGCCACTTCAAGAGAGGAGAGCAGGTCAGGTGTGAAAGAATAAGCAGGTGGGATGGGCGAATGGTGTAGGTGTCCATGCGGGTAGTATGCTCAAGATGACACGAAGGACAGCCTTCATTATACACGGAAAGAGGTTGGGTATGCCAGATCATCAGTGATTACAGTGGGGCTACTGCCAGTGTGATGAGACAAAGAAATCCACAAAAAATTAAGTTAGATGGTAGAAACTGACCAAGACAAATTATGTGCTCTGAGCTTCATCGGAAACAAGATCACAGCATCTACGAAAACAACGAGCCCAAACGAGATCCTTCCCCCCTCGCAGCCCTCCTGCCCATCTGTACTAACACCCAGAAGATAACCCTGACCACCTGCCCACCATCACCTCTCAAGAAAGTGCAACAACCTGGCAGTCCATCTACTCCCGAGTAGCCTCACCCTCACCACGTCTTCATAAAAGGACTGGACATTATTGGCACAGCCCTCATCCCACTCCTGAATGACTCAATCATCACAGCCACATAGGCAGGTGCCTGGAGACACACCACAGTACTCCCCCTCCTCAAGAAACCATCCACAGACCCAAAGACACTAGCCAACTACTGGCCTATCTGCCTGCTACCCTTCCTGGCAAAAGTCATGAAAAAGATGATAAACAAATGCCAAGCCACCCACCTGAATAATAACTTCTTCCTCAGCACCACTCAATCCGGATTCAAGCCCAACTACAGTACAGAGACCACCCTCATCGCTGCCACGGACGACATCTGGATGACCATGGACAGAGGTGGTACTGCGCCCCTCATCCTGCTGGATTTTTCAGCAGCCTTCAACACTGTGTCCACTCCATTCTTATCCAATAACTGCACAAACCTGGCATCCAAGGTTCCACACGTTGCTGTGTTCACTTCTCTATGACATGCCACACTGGGCCTCCTTCACTTCGAATGCTGTCAGCCTCATCTGCAGTGTTCCACAAAGGTCCTCACTCAGCCCCACTCTGTTCAAAGTCTACATATCCCCACTCACCAGCATCAGACCCAAAACCTTCCCTGCAAGCCACACAAAGAACCTCGGAATGGTAATGAAAAACCAACTTACCATGATCAGCCAAGTGAACTCAGTCTCCATCTCCTGCTTCCACACTCTCAAGATGGCAAGAAGATCTTCAAATGACTCCCTACCAATATTCACAGAACCGTCACCAAAGCCCTCATCACCAGCAAGCTGCACTACAGTAGCACCCTCTATGCTGGAATCAATGCTCAACTATCCTGAAGATTCCACACCATGCAAAACTCAGCTGCCGGGCTCACCCCCAACCTTCCACCCTGCACTCACATTACCCCGCACCTCAAAGAGCACCACTGGATCCCAAACCACAAACGAGCACTTTTCAAACTCCTCATGCACATATACAAAGCCTTACACAACATTGGCCTCACATACCTCAACAAGCGCATGAACTTCTACAAACCTACGACACACCTCTGCTCAGCTGGACTCCTACTCACACATCACCCACATACACAGAACCAGACCCAGCGGTCGTGCCTTCTCCAACATGGAATTACTTGCCTTGCACATCAGAGTCACCTCCTTATCTCTTGAATTCTAAAAGAAACTGAAGACCTGGCTCCTCACCTAGCACCAACCTTGGCTCGGCCCATACAGCTCTTGCTTCAGTGTAGGCCTGGGCGGAAAACTACGCTGGCGGAGTGTGCGTAGTTTGTGCAACTACGCGCTACGCGAATTGCACGTAGCACAGTGCAAAAACGGGTAGTGTAGCGGGCATTTTTTGATCGTTCGCGGTCCTCAACGTCAAGTTGGTGACCGCGAGCGAGAAAAATCAACATCCCGGCAAGACTTTTTCCTCGCTCGCGATCCAACATCAAGTTGCCGATCGCGAGCGTGGAAAATAAACCTCCCAGCAAGATTCTCAACGCGGGGAGGTCAGGTTTCTCATTGCAAGTGGTCGCGTATGCTCGCGACCGCTCGCGATGAGAAACTACCAGTCCGTGTTGAGAAAGCTGCCGCTCGAGTACAATTCTACTTGAGCGGCACAAAACGACCGCTTGCACTGTGCATGATGCCGTTCGCAATGATTGCACAGTGCGGACAAGCATCCGGCACTGTGCAATCATTGTAAACAGCACTGTGCAGTTTGCGTAGCTACGCGTAGCGTGCATAGTGCAAAGTGCACTTCGCGTAGCTACGCGTAGCGCGACTACGCGAACTACGCCCAGGATTACTTTCGTGCCACGATACTCTCCCAGGTGAGTTACACGCTAGACCAATACACATAACATAAAATAGCAGGTATTTGCTGGTCAGTTGTTATGCCACCAGCTTAAACAACTAGATACCATTGAGTTCATAAAAATCACATCTAATGGTTAAGAGGCCTGTCTTGAGAGATACCTGAAGTTCATTATTTTATATTTTAGTTCTGGCCAGTTTGAAGTTTGGCGTCTTTAGTAAGAGACTCCATGTTTTTGTTTTGGGACAGCCTGAATACCTCTTGGTCTCTCTTTGCAGAGACTTTATGAGTAAGAAAACGCCTATAGGCTTGTGTTAATGAAATGTATTGTTAAAGTCAGTAGGCTTATTTGCCTATATTATGAAAATCTTGATGAAGTCCAAATGGTCTGCTTTTTTGATGGTGAATGGCAAAATATTAAGACAATAGGAGGTGCTGCTACTATAGCATGTTAAAGCCTGCAGGCACATCAATTGTTGCATAGAAAATTACAGATAACAGAAACAGACAAGGCTTATGGTGTTAGTCGGACCCCTCTGATTAATCTTTAGGGTAGGTGATTTACATTCTTTTTATTCAAGGAAGGGCCCATTGAGAGGGGTTCCAAACTGTTGTTCCCACTGAAAATGTATCTATATTTGTAATTTGATTTGTGTGTAGTATTTCGTTGTGTATTAAAATTATAGTCCTTTAAAAGTAAAAGTACTGTCTGGACATTGATTTGTTAAGTGCAAATGTTGTGTGTTGCTGAGTTTAGGGTTTCTTGCCAGCAGCACTTCCTGAGTCAGCTTTGGTCTGCCTCACTATCCCAAAAGCAAAGAGGTAAAAGCAGTACTTGGTCCCAGCTTCAGGCTACACAGTATGGAGGTCCCTGTACACCAGACATGCCCCCCCTGCCCCCATTGATGCATTTTGGGCCCTGTAACATCTGATATACCAGTATTTATCATCCTACCCATCAATATTCAGACCGCAAATTGCTCATCATCTACTGTTGTAGCATGAAGGGAGCCATAGTCTCTCCCACTATTTAATGATTCCTGTTAATTTTCTCTAATTTTGCTTCTTGCAGCAGCAACCAAGAACCTGGAATATATAGCGCTTTCTGAAGAGTCCTCTATCCCACTATGGTCTAGAGTCCATTTGGGTGTCCAACCTGGATGTCTTCATCAAGGTTGTTAATGGCACCGTTGTTATTTTATTGGTCCTACTAGATTGTTCACTATAGTATTTGGATCACCTGCCTTCAGGTGATCATAGCTGCCAATATCTTTCTTTTGGAGGTCCATTCTGTTTGGAGAACTGTCATTTAACTTGTTGCCTTCTTCATTGATTTATTTATTTATGTTGGGAAACGCAACATATCGTTTAGCATTCTGGTGTAAATATTGGGGTGACCCCCATGTGTCTGCTCAACCTTCCTAGAATATTTACCGTACATTTACCATAGTCTTTGGGGAGCATGTGACCTCTAGATAAATCTTTCATCAGTACATAAGAGAAAGCTAGTTGGGAATCCATTAGCTCTAACTGAATACCAACTAGTAGTGGAAATATAATTAACCTTCAGGGTCCTAATGTATGGTCAGATGCAATGGCAGCATGGCCAGAGCCAGTTAAGGAGTTAAAAAAACTTTAGCTTAAAATTTGACTCCTAATCTCTTCTTTTGTTTGTGCATCAATTATTTTATTGATAAAATTAACAATTGAGAAATAACAAATACAGTGACATGCAAGTCGCCCATATAAAGATGTTAACGCTAATTATGATGCATGCACCAATAGCAAACAATATTAACATATAATATTGAAGAAAGATAAAAAAAAAGGAAGAGAGGGGAGAAAGAATAAGCTATAGAAGGAAGAAAGTATAGAGAGGAAGGGAAGAAGGACAGCGAGAGAAAGAAGGAGAAAAATACAGCAACTACAAAGCAGGGAAGAAAGAGAGGGGAAGCGCAGGGAGGAGCAGTGATTACAATGATAGTAATGAGGAGGAAGCAACAGTCTAAGCTAACTATGGGGAAATGGGGGAGCATCTTGCAAAATGAGGACCCTATAAAAAGAAAAGTATCTGCTTTGGTAATTAATTGTAAATGATCTTCTCATATTATGCGGTCTTGTACATCTCCACAAGCATTCCTCATGTGACGCCAATTGCGGAGAGCGCTAATGTCGCAAAGTATAGATTTTGGCAGCTGTAGGGGCATCTGGGTCAATTTAGGAATGACCGATAAGTCATGGAGGAGAACTAGTAGGTCTGGAAGTGGCGAGGGCAAATCCATAGATTCTCAGAGTGTAGACTCTACTGACATCTAGAAGGGGTGTATGGTGGGACAGTCCAGCAAAATATGGACAATATCACAAGACACACGTTCACATCGCCAACAGGCAGAATGAGGGAGCAACCCTGCAGCCTGGAGCTGTGCCCGGGTCCAGTGCCAGCCCTGAAGGATCTAAAAAAGATTGAGTTTCATCCATGTCTCACAGACTCCTCTTTCTAGAACCTCCAAAAGTGCTGTCCAGTCTTTCTCATCATATTCCACCTGCAGACGAGCCTGCCAGTTCATCCTGAGGCCAGTCGGCTGTGGCTGAGAATAAATACGACAAACCAGGAGGTTATATGATCCAGACATTGTTGCAGGGACGGTGTTATAACTGGCACCGGAATCCCTTTCAAAATGCAAGCTAAATTAGGAGCGTGCACATTACATGCACCATGTAACTGAATGTGCCTACACACCACGGAATGATCTGGGGTCGTAGTGCACTCTTCACCTTTTAAATAAACCTCCTTGCCATCCCTCACGCATCTATACGTGAAAGGAAGCGACGAAACTTCGTGCAGGAAGGCACTTCCTAGTTGTTCATACCTGCCTAGGGCGTAATGTTTCATGCACGAACTGAACTTAAACAGGGGAAACGGTAACGTGATCAACCCGTGTACTAGCCACACAGCGGAGTTTAATTCAGCAATGGAGAAAGGCAAAGGCTCTAATTTTTCAATGTGCAGCAATGAATATGTAGCATCTTTCATGGACATGAACTGTTGTTTTGCAGTTAAATTAAAAGGAAGGAACAAAGATGAAGTATTCATATAATCCCAGGGGACTTTCCCAGCCTTTAACGTTTGCAAAGTCCATGCAAACTGCATAACAGAACGCAATTGATTTTGACCATGATACAATACAGACAAATCATCTTGCACAATGTCTACAACAGACGAAACAATATTATCTAATGTATATATTCTTGAAGACAAGGTGTTAATGCTATTATCAATTACAGCCAATACTTTTTCAATATTGGCTTGGTCAATTGCTCTTAATCTGGATGCAGCCTCAATTTGTGAAAGTTTCCAGATTTCGTTATAAACAGCATACACCCATCTCTTGGACCTGCCTACTACAGGACCCTTAACAAAATCATCTAAATCTATTTTGTCGTTTAGTCGTGATAAATGAAGTTTAACAGACGGTAAGGTGGAATGTTGCAGCCATGACTGGCATAACTTACCTACCGAGTAGGTAGTAACTGTGTGAGAAGATTCAAAACGGGGGTCCACTCGAACCTGAGTATACCCCGGAGTTAAATCTAGAAACCTATGTTGACATGAATCCGAGCTCGTTTGCCATACTAACCACCCTTCAGGATCCAATGCAGAAATATTGAAGGTTGTGTTGGAAACATATGACAGCAACTTAGTAAGGGACAGATCTGTATGGTTAGCCCTATTAGGATAAGCACCCCGATCCGGGAGAGAGGGAGATTTCAATTTTTGAGAGGTAGCCAATCCGAAGCAAGTGGTCTGAAAAATTGAGGAATTCAAAAATAACATATGGTTCGAAATGAGGCAGGCACGATGCAAAGCTTCTGTTCCTTGTACCTGCCACGGTTTAGAACCCCAAACCGATTTAAGATCGATAGTAGCTTTCCATAGGTCATAACCTCCGATAGCCAATTCGTCCATAAGGACTTAGA
The DNA here is from genome assembly GCF_964204655.1 of Triturus cristatus. Classification (NCBI taxonomy): domain Eukaryota; kingdom Metazoa; phylum Chordata; class Amphibia; order Caudata; family Salamandridae; genus Triturus; species Triturus cristatus. The sequence goes on along the minus strand of NC_140591.1, from coordinate 1,471,472,601 downwards.
ATACAACAATTTGGTGTGTGTCAGTCTTACTTTGGAAGCAGACTCAGGGGCAACCTTAAAATAATAGGAGGCCGGGTTAGACACACTAAAATCCGAAAAGTATGTGAACTTGTTCACCAACGTAGTGGAGTTTCCAGGCATAGGGGCTGGACAATGTTCCCATTGTGTAAAATTTACAAAATTTCTAAACGTATTTGCTCTGTGTAGGAAATGCGTGCCATAATGTTGATAGCAAAATTGCTCATCATAATTTGCAGTATCTAAATACAAATCCTCAGCATCAAATGCAGCATAATATTTTAAATCAGAAAACAGTGCTTCTATGGCTTGTACATCCCAATCATCCGATTGGATGTTCTGTTTAACTACATCACCCATAGAAACACGAAATACATTTGGCACATTGATTACTTCAGTGGGGCCATGAATTTGGAATTTTACAGCATCCCAAGCAATCTCATCACGCACAGGCCAGGCAGTAATGTTCACAAAAGTCTGGTCCCTCTTCATAATGTGCGATGATGAGTGGGGGGCCAACGTTCCATTAATTAATCCAATTGGAGATCTTTCATTCAGGTAGTGTCCATTGATAAGTCTAAAAAACACTACCACAAAACCAATGGACATAAACAAAAAGATACATGTGAGCACCAGCCAAATGTAAATCCAAGGAGGAATTAAAAAATGTCTTTTGAACCAGGCAACAAAAATAGAAACTTTGGACGGGGCACTGGAAGTCATTGAATTAGTGTCAAACGAATCATGTGACTGGTTAATTGCGGTGGATTGCAAAATAGGCACCGGGACATCCGCAGGATAAGTGTACTCAGGATCTTCAGGTAGACCACCAGACGATGGCGGCAATAAAGGACCAGTAACTGTATGCATCTCGACGGCAACATCAGGCAAGGTGTTAGAAGCCGGGGCCACAACAGAATTTCGCAGTATCGAAGGGCAAGAAATCGCTGGTGTCATACTAAGAAGTATCGGCCACTCGCTGTAGCTTGACATTGTCAATAGAGATGTACCTGTTATCCTTGCGACCAGGAAGTGGAGGTAAAATGACTGTACGTGTACCCTGTACTCCAAGCACCGGCACTGGTGCACGATATGAGGGGCCAAACTCTTTTTTGTTCTCCACCTTCTCTCGGACCAGGTCACCAACTCGAGGTAGCCAGCCGACTACCGGAACCTGCAGCTCTGCGTCAGGTGAGGAGGGTACGTGTACTTTTGCAAGAGTGTCTCTGGCTTCTTGAAGATTCTGCAATACAGCACAGTGATCATCTAGGTCATAGGGAGCGGCAGCCGCCGCCATGTCTAGACCGTCAAGGTCTGGGACAAACATTCGAATACCAAAGAGCATCATGTATGGGGTCCGCCCACCCAGAGACCTTCTAGGGAGAATATTAAGTGCACGTTGCACGTCATACAAGTGGGCTAGCCAGTTCTGGCCAGTACCTAAAACCCTGGCTGTCAAAGATTACTTTAAGTCACGGTTCATTCGCTCCACAACACTATTGCCCTCAGGCCGGTATGGAGACGAAAATTTGACTTGGACCCCCAAACTTTTCATTGCTTCTTTGTACGCCTTAGAGGCGAACGCAGGGCCCTGATCAGAATGAAAGGTACCACATGCAAAACTTCCAACAAAGACACGCAAATCGTTGATGACAGTACGGGCATCAGCACTCCTTTGTAGCCACACCCACAGAAAACGTGTGCACGAATCCACTGCAACCAAGATGTACTTGTACGCAGTATCAGAGGTAAAAGGACAGCAGTGATCTAAGTAAACACAGCCAAGTGGTTTATTAGATATGTACAACTGAGTTTGTGGTGGGCGCGCCGCAGATGAAGGCTTTATCTGCTGACAAATGTCACAATTAAGTACATAGGCGCGGGTTTGTTTGTATAACCCAAACCACCAGTAACGTTGCTGTAATAAAGAAACAGTAGCCGCAACGCCGGCATGCGCGGACGCCATGCCCTCGTGGGCTGCCAATATCAAAGATGGTCTGCAGTCCGCGTTGGGAATCAATCTGTCACCAACGTCGTTAATCTTCACTAACGGGACATTATCGGGACTTAAGCGATAATGGTAACGAGAAGGGAAACCTCTCGGGAATTTCGTTCCCTTCTCAGTAGCAGCAATAGCTGCCAAGATGTCATCATCAATCTTACTTTTGGATCTTGTAACTGCTGCTACTAAGTATGTTGCCACTGCGGTTTTTGCTGCCTCATGAGCCAAGCTGTTTCCGACAGCATGGACGCCAACTCGTTGGTGACCAAGAGTGTGAATAACATTCACGAGAGGCAGACCTTCTTTAAGTTCTGCCACTCGAACCCAAAGCGTTTTATGCTTTATTGTGCTACCTTTGGAATCACGATATTCATTTTGACTCCAGAAGTGTAAATTGTCGTTGTAAGCTTGTACACAATAGAACGAGTCACTCACTATAAGAGTAGTGACCCAAGAATCAGCAAACTCCAGTGCACGCACTAGAGCACGAAGCTCCGCCAATTGAGCGGTACAATCACCCAAGGACTGCGTATGCACGACATCGGACTGGAACTCACCGTTCACGAAAGTACCGACAACAATAGCGCAAGCCGCTGAGTAGGCATGCCTCGATCCAGTAGCCGGTTGCGCAGAACCGTCAGTGTAAATGACACAATGGTAATCCTCGAGCGGGCGTAAAGACAGAGGAGCTGGATGAACAAATTCATACTGTAAGAACTCCTGAGTCTGTAATGCCGCGTCAAAGATATATGTGACGTCAGGCGATGTCAAGGAAGGAGCCCATTGTATCCACCTTGGATGCAAAGCTTTAGAATTTGGTACACTAGCTTTAGTCACCGCCTCAAGGGCAGGATACGGTGTTACCACCAACATGCGTTTACCCTGTGATAGCGCTCGTTCTTTCAGAATCGCCATTTGCACAGCTGTCAGAACTTTCTCGACAGCAGAAAAACGCAGTTCAGCTGAAGGGTACAGATGTGATTTGTAAGCAATGGGGACGGTGTCGCCCTCATTGAACGTTAAGTACGTGAAACCCACTGCTCCTGGCACAATTCTAATGAACAGGTTGGTGTGGTTGTCACGTGTCAGTAAGTATTTTGAAGCAAGAAGATCAGCTTGCAATGACTGCAAAATAGCTGAATGCTCCAGCAGCCAACAAAATTTGGTGAAAGTAGGTTGTACCAAGGCGTAAAGCGGCTTGATGCGCTGGGCATAATCAGGAATGTAAGTCCGACTGAAATTCAGAAAGCCCAGCAAGGATTGTAATTTCTTCAGTGATGTAGGAGCACGGAGGCATGCGCATTTCTCTAGGAAGTACGGGGCCAACCCACGATCTTCGTTGTTGAGTTCGTACCCCAGGAACAACACTGTGTATTCTGCAGTGTGACTTCGCAAAGTTAAATTTGTAACCGTAGTCTGCAAACAAAACAATTATGCGATCCACACGACTCAGATGCGGCATCAACTTGTCATCTGTGAGATAAATATCATCCACATACGAGTACGCATCAGGGTCTATTGTCTCTAACAGAGAGACAACACGAGCGGCAAAGACGCCAGGGCTGTTCTTATAGCCCATTGGCAATCTTTTAAACTGTTTTTGTTTGCCACCCGAGGTAAACGCCGTCCACTCACCACTGAGAGAGGACAGGTTATGGCTATAAAAGCCATTGGAAATGTCAAGTGTTGTTTTAAATCGTTTTCTCACGAGACTATCGACGAGAGCCGAACTGTGAGTATTCTGCACCGCGCATGTACGGCAATTTGAGTTAAGATGCCGATAATCCAAAACTAGGCGGTACGACCCGTCAGGCTTCGTCACAGTGAATAGAGGGTTATTCATTGGTGACACACATGTCTCAATTACTCCTTGATATTCCAATTGTTCAAGGATAGACGCGACGTGAGGTCTTGCTTCGCGACGCATGGGGTATTGGGGTTGTGGCTGGGGCGTGGACCGCAACGGAATCTCATGACTGGGAGACAATTTATCCCATCCAACCTGATTGCGATACAACGCAGGCGCAAGCACCTGAGCCCACTCCCCGGCGAACTTATTAGCTTGGACCTTCGGCACAGTGTGCGCAAAGGACGGGAGGATTACTTCCTCCCCTCTCGGAGCTTCTAATACGAAAGCCGCGGGCCAATCAGCCTCTGCCAATAGAATATCATAGGAAGTGGTCAGATTGTCCCAAAAAAACCCTTTAATTTTACGTTGTATGTCACCTTCAATACAAAGGACTATATCATATAGTCTATCAGGGGGAGCTACGCGAGTGTCAGCAGTTTCAATATTTACAAATGTATTAGTTGCTGTCGCCACCAGAAATGGACGCAGTGCTTGTCGCACTACTATAACTTACGCCGCGCTGTCTAGCAGCGTTAGCGCCCATGTCAGGTTCAGAAGTTGCGTCTGTACCATCTGAGGCATACCTTGCTGTTAGAGCAGCCACTTTCTTCTTTTGAAACGGGGGTCTTTGACGTGCAGACTCGTCTTGCTTGCCTTTGCCGTCAGTCTGACGGGGTTGCTCACGACCTTGGGCACCCCTTCCTTTCCCACGGTCTCCGCCACCAGAGTATGAAGCCGATGTTTCCTGTGAAGAACGAGGAGAGCGTTGTTCAGAAACCTGAAATCTATCAGGAGACTTAATACGAGATCGATCGCGCAGATCATATGTGCGTTCGCTAGACGACTGAACGGGTGAGGCAGGACGAGACTCCTGTTTCTGTTGCTGCTTCCCCTGTTTTTTAGCTCGCCAACTTTGCTTTGAAAAATTGGGCTTTTCGTCTTTAGTAGACGAACTCACCTTAGTCTGCTGCACTACATCAGGAATGATTACGGTGGGTTTTACGCCCAAGGCGCTGCGACCCACCATTCTGTAGGCTTTCGCAATTATTTTCGCGAATTCCCTGGGCCGGTCGGCCACATCCACGAGTTCCAGCATATTTGCTACTTGGAACTGCATGGCATCTCCTTTGAGGTTGCCCATTACCATGGAACTCACCACAACGAAGCTGTCGACCAGCCGCATTCCCAATTCAATAGCCGCCTCCGCACCATGATTCTCCTGAACCTTCTTGATGACGGAGGGTAGTACAGACATAGACGGAGTGCCATAGCACTTCGAATAGGTCGCAGCAAAGACCTTGCCCCAATTGTCACAATCGACAATATCTGGGACCAGGTCTTTTGGCAAAGTAATGGTGAGTATCCTGTGTTTCTCCACAGGAGTGGTGTGCGGAAAAACCGCTTCCAGTTGATCAAATTTCTCAGCAAGCCAGTAAGGGAACTCATCCCTACTCTGGGGGCGCTTGCCCACAACCGAATTAACCATAACAGGACTAATGACCACTGCGTGGTGGTCAGTCGTGGGACCCGCAACCGCAGGAGCCCCCGCCTGCACGTTGCGTGATACGTACTGCACTAAAGCCCTATGGACTGTAATGAGGGCGGTGTGAAGTACTCGTAACTCAACCACCCCTACCGTCAAGTAGCGGGGATGAGGTGTAAAGCCGGCTAGCACCGGCCAAATGGCCCCTGCAATCGACAAAGAGCCCATTCTCGTCGGTGCAACCGCATGGGGAAGGGCGCCATTAAACCAAATGGTATGCTGCCAGGCAGTAAGAGGAATTTCCAGTGTCCTATATGGGGTATAGACCGCAGGGACCTGTGTGGCAGTATAGGTGTGGAACGTATCATCGTCTGCATCCACTGCCGGAAAAGTCACCCACGAGTAAAACAACTCATACGGGTAGGCTACATCAGCACATACCACAAAAATAACAGTCATTCCATCATCAGGCACCCCAAACGTCGTCAAATGACGGCGCAGAGGGGTCCGACTATGTGCGGCTATATCGACCGCCATTAGGACACTAAAGAGAAACAACAATATGTACAGTAGCACTGGGGTTCAGAAAAAAATAACCTTTTTAATGATCAAGCTTGAAAGAACCTATTAGTCGAAACCTAGGTAGCTTAACCCGTCACTCCCGTTATCCGGAAACTAGAGTGAGGGGGTTGTAGACTAATATAAGCACTACTAAGGCGTTTTCAAATCAAAAGACCAAACGTTAGGTGCGCCATGTTGCAGGGATTCTGCTTATGCGCAGAACTATGCGCAGGAACCCAGGACCTCAGTGAATTGTGGTGTACCAAAAAACACACCTCAGAACCCAGAACCCCTATCCGGCCAGCATCAGTGTCCCATTCGTTATCCGAGATCTAGCTCGGCGGTCCCAATGTATAGACAACCCAGAACAAGCGACTTAGAATATTTCTCAGGAGTGGTGGGGATCAGAAATACCTTTTCGTAATTATTCTTACATCAGTCCACAACAGAATAAACAGAGACGCGGTAAAAGTTTAAAGAGTTTATTTTATAAACCTCGCGTTCTAAGATGCAGTACTTTGGCTAACATAAGCAGACAAATGGTCAAGATCAGAACCATCAGCATTGTTACAATACCATAGAAAATGAAAGGAGCAATCATAACAAAATGACAGTGGCAATTGGCCACCTTCCTTTCTCTAGCAAACTAATATTATTATTATTATGCTAATAAAAGGTCTCTAGGCTTGAATGGGGAACCCCATACCGTAAGGATCAGCTTAGTGGAATCACATCACAGGATCAGCAAGGCTCTCTCCTGGGACTGCTCTTCTTCTGAATGAATCTAAAACATGCTGCTCTGTAATATTAAAAAGCACTCGTCTTTCAGGTATCTGCAGCTGCGTGCGTGTTATGGCTAAATAGTGGGACGATCAACCTGTACCTCACAACATGCACCGTCTAGTGACCCAGACTGTTTCTTTACACAATGTACAGACCAAAGTCGCTGCTCACTGTTAAGGATGTTAACAACTGACAGTTCTCATGTGAAGCAAAGCCGAGTAAGCATTTCTCAAATAATAACATGTAACTACAGTGTCGTGTGCAAAAGCAGCAAAAGCAGCAAAATGGCTTTCTAACATTTACGCGGTTGTGCTAACTTAGCATTGTACATAAGGAGATAGTAATCTTCACTACAACATCACTCCATTAAACTGACCCCAAGTGTTGAGTTAAGAGTGCACAGTCATACAGGGAATGGTCCAGGGTTGGGGAACCAATTTGCTCAGCAGACAATGACGTAACTGTGAATATTGCCATTGTTGGGTATGCATAAGCCAAATGCATCCCATAGCATCTCAAAGGACTTGAGTTCACCACCAGAGATCAAGGGCATAGGACCCAGAATCCCAGCACTGCACCAAGAGCCCCATGCACGCATGGTCCCCCCTATGCGGATGCCAGTTATGGTCTAGATGGGAGCTTTGTCATGAAGATACGCATCTGCCGAAAAAAGCTTGTGGGCCCGCATCCAGGCATAATAAATGGCTTTCAGCATGGAATTGGGGGAGTCGGCGGCAGTGGGGCCAGGAATCCCAATGATGCCTCCTGGAGTCTGCATTCAATCATTACCCACAAGGGAGCATCTTGGACCCGGGGTGCATGTATGCTATTTGTCCCAAATGCAGGGCTCCACAATAATGTTCCACAGAGGGAGCTTCCGAATTGCCAGACTAAGTCTCGCTGAGCCCCAGATGAAGGCCTTTCTAAAAGATGTGTTTACAACTACAAAGGTGAAGCCAGTAAAGGTAAGCACATCACATTTCTGTATGTATACATCACATAGTCATGACATTTACTTCTAAAAACATACAGAAAATGACATAGAAACAGTGCCCATTATATCTCTGGTATGGAAGCAGTGGGGAGCAGGAAGTAGTGGGTAAGCCATACAACAGGTCCGAGGCGCATCAGACATTTGCATGTTAGCAGCATGAAAACAGGCAACGGTATGCCGTAATTATGCGGTCCAGTCCATATGTTTAATATCCATCGCCCGCTGCGTGCCAACAGTATGGGGGGGCAGCAGGTCGTTCGTGTCACCCTTGTTCAGTGTAGCTGTTGTGGTAGCAGTGTGCACCCTTCAAGGTGAAAATGTGTCATTCTTGGCCTCAATGTTCATGATATAGGTGCCCCAATTTTCACCCCGCATACGTACCATTCCCTTGGCACATAATGCTCTCAGCAAGCTGGATTCCGCACATGCTCATTGTAGTAGTATAGTCAACCATTTACCAGTATCAGGGGTCGTGGGTGCTTTAAATTGCATTATAATTTGTTGCTTATAGAGAACAAGAGCAAAGTCAATAAACCGTTGTATGTGTTCATCTCCTTTGGCTTTTGTACGGAGGTCAAGGAGGCAGGATTCAGGGGTGGGTGTCAGTGTGCGGGCACCTAATTCCGCCGTGGTGGTTGTGATTTCTATCCAGGTCAGTTGCAGTGGCAGGCATTCCCACACTATGTGGTAGAATCCAGCTTCTGCTAGCTTGCATCTCTGGCATTCGGGTGTGGTCATAGGAAATATGGGCTGGATACATTGTGGGGAAGAGGTAGGCTTGGTGTGTGTTATTAAATTGTGTAAAGCGTAACCTGGGATTTCTGGAAGCCTGCACCCACGCCTTGTTTGTCAATGGTGGAGGGAGAACTCCATTCCTCCAAGTAAAGGCCTTTCCCACAACCGCCAAAGCATCAGTTGTCAGTGCTACATATAATGTTGATATGGCCCGGGGTGTCCCACCATATGTAAGGAGCATGTGTAGGACAGGTGATTGAGGCGGTTCCACCTCCCCGGTTCCCCATGTAGTTCTCACCATGTGTTGGATGCTGTGGTAAGTTCACTCAAGGCGTACGTATCCATGATGTCCGCAAAGGACATGGGGGTTCCCTCATGAAATAGATCTCCTAAGATATCCAGACCAGCCATTTTCCATGGCATCAGGTCGTGTCGGGTAGCCAACTCCCGCGTATCCGGCAGTTGTTCCAGTATAAATAATGATGAGTAAGGGGCTAAGCACATGTAGAAACCAGCACCAACATGTTCGCACTGTCATCATCAGGCTCGATCCTCTTTGTGGAGGACAAGTGCAAGCGGTCAGCCAGGTGTAGACACTCAGCTTGCCCAGACTAGCTCAGACCACTGCCCACTCAGCGCTCGGTGTTGTGTCCAACCAGTGCAGCACCCATTGCAACTGCACCACTGCGTAATATAGCTCAAAGTTATGTGCGCCCATTCCCTTCTTCGAGGAGTGGTCGGTGTGCTATAGGTAGAGCTACTCGCCTTTGCCACCCCCTCCCCCATATCAAGGTCAATAGCAGACCATTTACTTCTCAAACAGCTTTAGGGAAGCACAATTGGCAATGCAGCAAAAAATATGGCATCTTGGGTACTGCCACCCGTCCCTGTGGAGACAGGGGCAGCGTGCACCAAAAAGGGAGTGAACAATGCACCGTCCGCACCGCGTGGCCCTGGTTGCCCTCTCTGAGCACCCTGTGGGTGTGATATAATTGGGCACCAAGGTATTAAAATGTGTATTAACGCTGTTTGAGTCAGTGCATTGAGGAGTCTGCCCTTTGGGGTTCAGGAATTTGGGCGAGGGGGGAACAGACAAGATTTGGGCCAGTTGACTTTTGGGTCAATACGACTCCAAAGTCATCTAGTAGCCACATCAAGTCTGGCAGTGAAGCTCCAATGTTACACAGGAAGACCAATGCATCATCTGCGTAAAGGGACACAAGATGGTGCAAGTTTAATTACAGAATTCCCCTAGTCTCACGCCCACAGCCACAAGTGACAGGCAACTGGTTCCATGGCAATCGCAAAGAGCAATAATGATAGCGGGTATGCTTGCCTGGTGCCACTCAGGATAGGGAAGTGGTCTGAAATCAACTGACCTGTACTTACTCTAGCCGTCTGGTTCAAATACTGTGTACGGATCCACCCTAAGTGTCATGACAATGATATTTATGCTAGATAGAATGGAATGCTGGTCAAATAAGAATAATATCTTAACCGAAGCCCAGTATGGATTTAGAAGGGGTACTGGAACGGTTGAGCAGTGCGTTAACCTCGAGTTGCTAATATGAAAGTATACCATCGCCAAAGAAGGTCAACTCCATCTTTGTTTTGTTGACCTCACCAGCGCATTTGATTTAGTCAACCATGCCAAGTTGTGGCAAACGCTGGAAGGGATGGGTGCCCCACATGATATAATTGTTTATGTATCGCAAATATATGCTCACTTAACATCAAGGATTCGTTATGGCCCAAAAGGGGAACGTACCCCTCATTTTAGAGTCACCTGTGGGATCAGACAAGGCTGTGTCCTTGCACCTCTTTTATTTTCGTTATATATTAATAATGTTGATTTTTTACTACAGAATCTAAAAGCTGATGCTACTACCGTAGATAAATGTGTAACTCCAGTACTTTTATATGCAGACGATGCAGTCCTAATATCTAGGACTGCTAATGGCCTCCAAAGCTTGATAGATAACTTCACCCTTTTCATGACTGGAAAAGATTTAAAACTAAACTTGAGTAAAACCCTAGTCATGACCTGTGGAAAAAGTAAAGCCAAGAGCAGAAATCACCATGTGGAAGGTGTACATATTGAAAGGACAACATCATTCTCATACTTAGGATTACTTTCTAATGGGAATGGTTCCTGGAGTACACATATTGATTCATGTAAGCTAAAGTTCATACGATCAAGCAAGGCCATCTTTAGATTCTCTAATAAAATAGGTAATAAGCCAGTACGAGAAATCCTTGTGTTATATAGGAGTTAGTGTTTTACAGGTGCGTGCTACGGAAGAGCATTATGGGGAAGAGCAAATATCTCGCTATTACAAACCCTTGAAAATAAATTTTTAAGGAGGGAGTTAGCAGTCCCAAATACAACTGCTTAATATATTTCCCATAAGGAGACAGGAGTACCCTATATTAGCGATTTCATTAGCATGGCTGTACTTACACTTTGGCATAGAATCTGGACTAAAGATGAGACACAATTTACCAAAGATATAATACCGCACTGCCTCAAACTTGATTATTGCAGAAAAATACCTTGGCTACAGAATATTTACAGTCTTTTATTGGAGTGCAATGTCGCAATTGACTTTTACGATCCCAAGTCTATACAGGCCTACAACAAAGTGGAGTTAAAAATGAGGCTAATAAACTCTAGAGAATCTATAAGAGATGTCGAGTCGAGTACAAAATCGAGTGTTAGATCATTTTGGGAAGGTCCACTCTCGTTGGGTGTCCAGCCGTACCATGTTTTTACTAGAATTGTGCAACACAGATTTTATTGAACAAGGTGAAGTATGGGCACCCTGCATTACCAGATAGCATTACCTAGAATGGGGAAGTAGAGTTTTAATCTACCTAATTGCCCATGGAAAGTCTCCCCAAACCACTTTGCACTTTATACTTTTTTGTAACTTTTACCGGGACATCAGGAAATCAATTTTACGACCCCTATTTATTGATAACAGTTTTACACCTATAAATCTACTTTTTATCATATTTGTAATTTAGATAATGTAAAAACGTGTAATGCAGTTATCTTATTTATCCAAATGGCAATCAAGAGAAGAAAGGACCTTTCACATTTGGAAATACTAACATATGAAAAATGAATAGGTCTCTACCTTTGTACTGTATTTTCATCAATCTAATAGATTTGTCAAGTGATGGAGATATTACTACAATAAGTAGTAATTGTTAAGTCAATTTATTATGAACTGTATTTATGTATTTTATGCCTTAGTGTTTTTGCGAGCTTATGTCTATATAATCATTGTCTTTCTAGGCTGAGAAATTATTGTGCACTGATCAAATCTTAAATGTTTTTATTGGAAATTGTTTGTGGTGAAACCCTTGGTATGGGAAATTCCAGGTTGGAACGTTAACATGCAACATATAGTTTTTTAAAAGCTGGTTTACTATGAATAATTGTTTTTGAAGAGAATGCTTTTATGGTTATATGTCTATATACCGAATAAAGCTTGATTTGATTTGATATTTATGGGGTCATCTCACATGACGCTGGCCAGCAGGGGGGCTGCACGCCCTCCCTCCCTGTTTAATTGTATTTGGCCCCATGGGGTGGGGTCCCTGGGGCTAATTAAGGGTCGAGGAGGGGGCTGCAGACACCCCTCCCCTAAATAAATATGTTTTGGCCCCATTGAATTTATCGTTTTGATTCGAAAATGTACAAATATATCTAATTAACACATTTTAAATTGGCAAATCATTTGGAAGCCAGGCTAGGCTCAATACTGAGGCTACAAATAAGGCAGTTTAATTGCAGGGACTTGAAGATGGCTCGAGTGGACAAAAGAGATTATATCCGGTGCAGCAAATTTGCATCTTTTGTATGCCAGTGCTACAAAGCTACGAACGACTTTTTTCACCTCAATGGTTGTACATCTTTTAGGGAGCTTATGGAAGACAATTCCTTCATGTAATGAACACTTTCTTCCAACCATAAGGCCTGGCAGTGATCAGCACCTCACACTGACACATTTTATGGGGTTGCAGCTCTTCTGTGAGAAGAATCACATTTGTAAATGTTCCGAATTGATGGAAATGCAGCCAGACCTGAGACCCCTGTTTGCACAAAGGATGCGAGGAGATAACATTATCCATTCAGCCATCTGCTACTTGTCTTGTTTAATTGAGCACGTGTTTTTTGTTTGTCAAATATTACTAATTAGTTTATTGTATGGTTCATTTAATGAGATGGTTTCACTGGCATGCAAAGTAAACACTCAAACATATGACTGTTTGCTTTGCATGCTTGCTTGATGGGCTTAAACAGTATGCCAAAAAACTGTAGTGTGTGTGCTGTTAAACACCTGGCCGACATTTGCAGGGGCAGTACGTGCTTTTCATATGTACTATTAAAAGAGATTCCATATTCACATCATAAATGTACTAAACTGCTCCTTTTTTCTTATGATATTAGGGGGCTGTGTTTGGATAAAAATGACTGTTTGCCAACTGTACTCCACAATACTCCCAACACGACCAGCAATGAACCACCAGTTTGGCCTAATTAAAAAAAAAGCAGTATTCGAGTATACGACTACGCTCAATCAGAAGTACACCAAAACGGTGCATTTTTGACACTGGATCAATGCACAATAAAAGCGCCTAAACATATGCCTAGTAGTAGATTTGCGCATCCCCGCCATATCCAAAAGTTGCAAGTGAAGTGACGATATACGTACGTCACAAAACACAGCCATAAACTTATGGTTGTGTCAGCCTGCTTACCAGGCATCGAAGAAGCCTCCTCCTATACTACTTAGAACTACAAATATCACAGAATCTGTCATCTCAGGGAACAGCGAACACCTGAGATCTCTTCCTCCTGCTATGTAGGTCTGTGCGGCGCTGGAGTAAAAACGGGGAAAAGGAGGGAGGCCAAAGGCACCAAAATGCCTTGCATCACGGGTGGCACATGTTGGGGATTTTCATATACCTTTGGGGGGAAGGTCGTGCTATTTTCAGTTGTTTGGTTGTGTTTTGTGAAAAAGTGTGTGTGTGTTTATGTGTATGTGCGTGTGTGTGTGTGTGTGTGTTTGTGTGTGCGTGTGTGTATACGTGTGTGTGTGTGTGTGTGCGCGCAAACATGCACGTAGGTGTGTTTGGAACATATAATGTGTCCTGGTGTGAATTAGTGTGTGTAGATTAGTGAGTGATGTCAGATATGTATTTTTTGATTCATTGAAAATGTTCATAGCCCTATTTGTCTAAGTATGTGCATCTGTAATGTTCACATTTTTACAGTGTGTTAGTTTGTGTTACTGTTTGTAATGTGTAAGGTGTTTGATTATTTTGAACTTATTTTAGGTGTTCAGCTTGTGGTGACATTCATTGGCTCCATTGATTTCCATGTGATTTCCTAGTAGCAAGAGTCAGTGACCATGTGTGGGGTGTCACTTACTTCAAGGCTTAGCTGGAGTAGATGTAAGACTTTTTGAGCTATAGTACTAGTTGAACAGATGTGGGTGTAACTTTTGTGAACTACAACTGAGTTACCGGTTTGTATGTGTCTTTTTGTAGTTGCTTGTGGCCCACCTTGATTTCCCTTCCCCCCTCTACCTGTAGTAGAGATTCCCCATGTTCCGAGCACTTGTACATGTGTAGCGTAGGTTTATGCCGGTTTGTTGCATTTCTGAGTCCATGAGATTACAGGAGTAAAAATGCATTGTGAATTGCTCCCTATGTGTTTTAGGTGTAATACTATTTAGGTGTAATACTTTGTTTAAGTGTAATACTTTGTTCAGGTGTAATACTTTATTTTAAAATTAAGACTGCCGTTCTATTTTTGCACTCTGGGGCATATTCACAAGGAGTTATCGCTGCATTAGCGGCACTTTTCTGCCGCTAATGCAGAGATAATTTTATCGCCCTATTACCAAGTTGTCGCTAACAGCCGTTAGCGACAGTTTTCAGGTGAAAAAAAACGTTATAAAGATCGCTACTTCTGTTAGTGATAATCATATGCAGGAGCGGCGTTCCCGTGCAAAAACGCCTGCAAACACCACTATTTCATATTCACAAGGGGATTATTAAACTTCTGAAGACCAAAAAAACTGGCTCTAACTGCAGTTTGAGCCAGTTAGTTAAGACCAGAAAATAGCTGGACTAAAAAATTGGGATAACACTTAGGGCCACATCTCAGCAGGTTTTGGTACTGGACATCGCAGCAAGCAATGTTGCAGCGCTGCCCTGCGACAAAACTACCGTGCAGGAATGCGCACCATCAATAAGATAGTGCGCATTCCTGGGTCCCAGTCATGAAAAGTGTTGCAGCGCTGCAACAAGACAGCGTTGCAACACTTCTCACTATGCCCTTCTTGTGACAGCATGGATGCGCTGTATTCACTGGACAGCGCACCATGACGCAAGTAATGACAGATACGCCAGGAATCCTGACGTATCTGTCTTGCGCTAAAGTCATACATTGCTGCAGTCGTGTCACAACCATGAAGCAACTCCAGCAATGCATGGGGCCAGCCTATCCCTGTGGCACTGCATCACCCTCACGCCTGCCATCAGACAGGCGGAAGATACTGACGCAGTGCCGTTCATGAGGGGTGCCCGAATGTCGGCGCTGTTGGAGATCCATCGGTTGTGGTTGCGCACTGCGGTGTCATCGTTTGGAAGCATTGGTGGAGTGATGTTGCGGAGGGAGTAGACGAGACATTCTTCGGCGGCCTTGATCCAGCTGCGAGGGGGTGCAATGATGGCGGTGGCGTCCGGTGGGCAAGTTGAAGACGTGATGTTACCAATAATGGTCGGTCCAGGAGAGTCCAGTGTTGTGGTTGTAGTTGAAGTTCCCGCTGGCGGAGGTGACGTGCTTGACCGTGTGTCCTGCTATGTGGCTTGTTGAGGTGACTTGCTGCTTGCGTCCGATGTAGGGGAGCTTCCCCAGGAGGGGGTGGTGTCCTGGTCACTGGGGTTGTCCAGGTGGAACTTGAGTTCACCGAATAGGATGTCGTCGGTGGATGGGAGACCCTGGGGTGTAATGGTATTGGAGAATGGGGGGCCATGGCCCGGGGGGCCTGCACATGAGGGTGCCGCAGAGGATGTTCTTGGGCTTGGTCCGGATCTGGGAAGTTGAGGTGGTCCATGGTCACCCTTGGGTCATTAGAGTACGTGGTCAGTCAGAGTGTGCTTCTGTAGGTGATTGCAATGCCTCCTCCTTGATGGTCGGGGTGCTCCTTGCGGGTGATACTGCAAGGCAATGTCCGGTCCGGAGCAGAGGTTGGTCCTGGCAGGCGAGGTGGAGTCCAGGGTTGATGGCGAGGAGGGTGCTGGCGTTGTAGCGGTGGAGTGACCAAGAGGAAGACTCCTTGGTGCAGATCGCAGTCCAGGGGCAGACGGATCCAAATGGCATAGCCTATGGGTTGTCTTTGGCATGGGAGATGACCATTACAATGCAGGCAGTACATAGTTAACAACGCAACTCTGACAACGCGGGTGCCTTTACATCGCATTAGATTACAAGGCATTGTGAGGTCAGTAATGGGGTAATTTGAAGTTTTTCGAGTGGGTATGGGTTTCGGATGTAAAATATGAAAATTGGGTTGTGTGTTGCGGTAATAAAGGGAATTTGGGGTGTGTTTTGGGGTGAAAAATGGAATTTGGGGTGTGCATTTGGGTCAAATTTGATTTTTGGGTGTGTTATGGGGGCTGAAAAAGGAATTTCAGGGTTCACAGTTGGGTTTGGGGTGCAAAGCTTAGTTTTGGGTTGCACTAACTGAAGTGGAAATAGTGATATTAATGTCTCTGCTATGCAACACCTACTCTACTGTTGCAATGTGCCTAGTATTAGTATACATTGGTATGGAATGCAATGTTATGGCATGCGTTGCAACTACGTCTGTGCCTTTGGCACACGAGTGGTATGCCCACTGTGCATGAGAGCACAGTGGCCGCGATTGAGAAGTGCTCGGGGGAGGGGCTGGACAGCTGTGAGGTGGTAAACGCTGGAAAGAACACTGGATGAGGCGTGGACGCGGGGATGTGTGTGTGAGCGGGTGTTGTATAAATGTACATGAGGGAAGTCTTACCTCGAAGCCGGGTCCCGTGTCTTCGTAGCTCCTGCTCTCCTGCGTCTGCTTCCAGGAAAAGGAGGTAGGCAGTAAGGCTCCCTCCCCTGAGTCAATGACACGCTGCGATGCGGCGGTGGGATTGGTAATTTGCAACGGGACAAGTCATGCAGCCAGGGCCCGGGCGGTTGGCATGTTCTCCATGCAGGCTGGAATGCAACCTGCATTATGAACAGGGAAGTGCGCATGACTGCTTTGGGTGGACTGAGTAGACCGGTCAAACAGTCATTGCGCACTTGAGTGGGCGTGCCAATCCGCCCATGCACTGCTCCATGTTTGGAGCAGTCCTACTGAGGATACATACCATGATTACATCAGTCAGTTATCCCTTGTTTTTCCCTTTTCATTCTGTTTTTTTAGCTTCTCTGAGCCCGTGCTTCCCACTTGCCGCCGTTGCTGCCCCTATGGCCCTGCCCCCTGGTCCTCGCCCGTTCCCACCTCCCAGCTGATCATTCCTCCCCCCTCCCCTACTACATGGCGGCCGCTGCACGGTCACACGCAGCGTGCGTACCGCTGGCGCTCCGAAGGCCCGCCTCAGGCAAGCCTGTCTGCACCTGTCCGCGACCCGACCGCGACCAGCACCAGGAACCCTGGATCTCGAGCCACCCACTACTACAGCACAGCCACCTTCCACGCACTCAACCCTGGAAAACTCAGAGACTGCCAACAGGCCTCGCCAAACACGACCCACGGCCAGTTCTCCTGCCTCCACTGCAGCCAGAACGTAACCCCCACCCCGGCCTCCAACACATCCGGCGCAAGCACCGGCGACACCCTAAGATGCATCCTCCTCAACGTGCACTCCGTGCACAAACACCCCATGGCCCTACTCGCCGCCACAGACGACATTCGCACCCTCCTGGACCAAGGCCACTCTGCAGGCCTCATCCTACTCAACCTATCAGTGGCCTTCGACACCGTTTCACACCGCACACTAGTTGCCAGACTACACGACACCCGCAGACAAGGAACAGCCCTAGAATGGATCTGATCAGTCCTCACCGGAAGAAGCCAAAGGATCAGACTGCCACCCTTCCTCTCCTGCGGAGTCCCACAGTGGTCATCCCTGAGCCCTACCCTCTTCAACATCTAGATGGCCCCCCTACCCGCCATCATCCGACAATATGGCCTCAACATCGTATCCTACACTAATGTC
Source organism: Triturus cristatus (assembly GCF_964204655.1). Taxonomy (NCBI): domain Eukaryota; kingdom Metazoa; phylum Chordata; class Amphibia; order Caudata; family Salamandridae; genus Triturus; species Triturus cristatus. The sequence goes on along the minus strand of NC_140591.1, from coordinate 1,471,454,903 downwards.
ACACAGCTTATCCTCTCCCTCACCAAAGACCCCACCACCGCCAGACTCAAGTTCCAGAAGCGTATGCAAGACATGGATGACCGACAGCTGCCTGAAGCTCAAAGCAGAGAAGACCGAAGTCCTCTTCCTTGGAACCACCCCTTCAACGTGGGACAACACCTGTTGGCCGACCGCCTTCAGAAGCCCACATACCCCCTCCGACCATGCCAAAAACCTCGGCTTTGTACTCGACTCATCCCTCACCATGAACCGACAGGTCAACGCTGTCACCTCCAGCTGCTTCAACACCCTCCGCATCCTCCGCAAGACCTTCAAATGGATCGCCCCGGAGTCAAGGAAGACAGTCACCCATGCACTTTTCACCAGCAGACTGGACTATGGAAACGCACTCTACTCAGGCATTAACAAGTCTCTACTCCGCAAACACCAGACAATACAGAACACCGTCACCAGACCCGTCCTCGGCATCCCCCAGTATGAACACATCAGCCAACACCTACGAAGACTCCACTGGCTACCCGTGGAGAAAAGAGTCACCTTCTAAGTCCCCACTCATGCCTACAAATGCCTACACAACAACGGACCCAAATACCTCAACGACAGAATCAACTTCCACGTACCCAAAACAAACCTCCGATCTTCCAAACATGCACTGGCCAAAACCCCACGCAATCTACAGAGCAGGCGGAAGATCCTTCTCCCACATTGCAGCCAAGACCTGGAACGAGCTACCAGCAGACATCAGACGCGCCCCTTCCCTGAACAACTTCAGGAAGACACTCGAGATATGGCTCTTCGGCTAACAGATCTGCGACCCCCCTCCCTCTGCACCTTGAGACCCTCACGGGTGAGTAGCGCGGTTACAATTCCCTTGATTGATTGGTTGTTTGAGTTATCTTCATGTGATGATTGTTCCTCTTCTGCACTGCTTGAGGCAGTGGGGCAACGCTCTTCTGACATTGCGGAAGTGCCGGCACTAGGGGTGAGTCATCTACGTGTGATGAGCCTGGGTGACTTGCCCCCCGGCCCTCCTGCGTTACGCGTCCCACCTTTTCCTTACCTGGACATTGACACCATGGCGCCATCCACTACACTCTCTCCAAATCTGTTACTCAGCCAGCAGGAGCCTCAGCTTGGTATGATTTCAGTAGACTGGGTACAGCAGTCGCCGCCTAGTCCGCTGGTGGACATCCTGATGCAGTAGATGCAGCAGGGCCCCCTTAGGGGTGAAGTTGCAGCGCTCACGCCCACAAGTTTGGCGTAGCACAGGGGCCTCATCCTCTACAGCATACGGCCAGTTCAACATCATGGGACCTGTCATGCAGGGAGATGGCACACAGCGTTGGTAATCCCCTTTGTGCACCCCAGTGTAGTGGTGGATTGCAGTATGCAATGCGGCCCTCACTACATTGGTGCGCAGGAGCACCTCTACCATTAACAGCTCCAAGGGTCGCAAGGCGGTCTTCTCACACAGGTCAGCAACGTGTCTCCATGCCAGCTGCCAGACTTTACCAACAGGTACGGGCGATCGTCGCGCCTCAATGTCTACCGCCACGGCTCATTGACTCCACAGCTCCTCCACATCCCACTCCAGGCGCAGGTCCAGCAAGGCATCCAGGCTCCAGGCGCAGGTCCAGTGAGGCATCCAGGCTCCAGACGCAAGTCCAGCACGGCATCTAGGCGCAGGTCTAGCGAGGCATCCAGGCTCAAGGCCCAGGTCCAGCAAGGCATCCAGGCTCCAGACGCAGGTCCAGCACGGCATCCAGGCGCAGGTCTAGCGAGGCATCCAGGCTCCAGGCCCAGGTCCATTGAGGCATCCAGGCTCCAGACGCAGGTCCAGTGAGGCATCAAGGCTCTCATCCTAGTCATCCTGGATGTTGACTGGCTTGCAGGGGTTGTTGATGTGTGCTGCACTTGGCCCTGGCTGCTCCATTCTGCATTTTATTAGTTTTTATGACTATTTTATATTGGAGGTTGACTGATAGGCTATTTGTTGCATTAGAGACAAAAAGAAAATCACGTTGGGCTGACTAACGTGAGTTTTTTTGCCGCTTATGGGCCTATCGGTAGTTATCGCCCGCTAACGCCCGATTTCCTATCGCCATCGTGCTGATGTCAGCGGCAGTTTTTTACCGCCGTTCCATGATACTATCGCCATGTAGCGTCGGCTTGTTAAGACACCGCTAACATGGCGATAGTTTTCAGGATTAGGGATCGATAAAAAGGCTGCTGCTAACTGGCGTTTGCGTTTACTAGCCACTGGGGATATTCCTATTGATTGATATGTGTTCCTTGTGCTACCACAGATTATGTAAGTTATGATCCTGACGGACTGTTTCTTTTTCTTTGTTTTTTTTTTGTATGTCGTTTCTTTGAAAAATGCAAATAAACACATTTTTTTTTTTTTTAAACTGGCGTTTGCGTTAGGTATCGCTGGTCCTTGTGAATATCCCCCTCTGCTTAATAAAGGCAACTGTTGGGACATGGAACAAAATCAGGGACATTTACACTAAACGATCATGTCGACCCAACCGGTAAAAAGCAAGTGCAACAAAATCTGAGTGCAAATAGTATTTGTGCTAGACAATACCAGTGTTTTGCAACCTACATACAGACCTGTTCTAACAATGCAGAATCATGTACATTCAGAGTATTTACGCCTGTCTGCCATGTGTTGTGCCCAGGTTTCTGTGCACTTACCACTGTGTAAAACATTGCACAAAAAGAAAGAGCAAATTGAAAGCAAAAATCCTACTCTTTGCTGGTGCTCAAAGTGAGGAAAATTGTAGTTGCCCAGTTTTTAATAAAGTGCTGGGGTGCAAATGACTGAGATGGTGTGACCCAAAGCACCAAATATAGGGAGGGCATAGGTTAATATAAATATCTACATGTGTATTTGTATATAACTCGCACCTCTGAGAGAAACTTTGATTTTTGATTTTTTTAAATATAGTTTTTAAGGCATTTAGGTATTGGAGCTCACCACATATTGCAGTTCACAAAGTCATACAAGCATAAAAATACAGCGGACAAGTGGTAAATGAAGAGAAAAACTGAACCAAAGAGAAAGAAACAAGCATTCACTTGAAATTAACCATTCTAGAAATGAATGTATTTGTTTTGGTCAGTTACAGAGCACAACACTAGCCACAGCGCAGCAGGGCGCTTTACATGTAACAATTCAGTTACCATAGAACACATTTATAGTTTCTACTAGCAACTGCATTCTGGGGGAATCAGCATTGTATGATCATTAGAAAGACCCGAAGAAGGTACATCTTGGTTCATACCTGTCCAGCTACAACTTATTTTGAGGGTGGGAAGCAGTGGCGGCTGCTCCATTAGGGTGTCGGAGTGCTGCCCCACTGCTTTCTCTCAGTGCGAAAAGCAGAAAATAAAATGGTATTTGAAATGCCATTTTAGGTTCTGCTTCTCGCGCTGCGAGAAAGCAGACGTTAGGGGTATGCCTGGTTGGGGGCGGGTGGGAGGGATTGCCTGGTTGGGGGCGGGAAAGGGGGCAGTTCAGGGAGGAGTGGCTTGCACCACTCTGAGTGCCCTAACTGCTTGGTCTGCCCTGGGGCCGACCAGACTAGTCATGCGCACTCTACATTTTCTCTATGTAGGCTGCATGCAGTCTACATAGAGATAATGGTGTCCCTACTGGTGCCCGGCTGGGCGCCGTCCGAGACTCCGCACCAATCACAACGCTGCCATTGCAGCATTATGATTGGCTTAGGGGAGGGGAGGGAGGATGCATGTTTCCTTCCAATGCCAGGAAACCCCGGCAGGGCCGTCACCCGGCCAGGAACGGAGGCGGTGCGGGACCAGTAAGGTAAGGTTTTAATATATTTTTTTCAACCCCCCCCCCTGAGGGATCCTCCCCCTACGCGAACCCCCCCTGCACGAACCCCTCCTCCCCGCCCATGAATCATGCGAGCCGCGACTGACCTGATGTGTCCTGAGTCCTTTAGCTGGTTCGCAGTAACGAGTTACTGCATGCACTGTAGACACCATCATTTCCTTGAAAAGAAGCACATCATTTCATACCACACAATGGCACATCCTTACAGTAGCACACCAGCACGTGTTTCATCTGCCCCCTAATTACATTGCTACTACAATTTTGTAGTTTGCCATGAAAATCCACAGATATTGTCTAGAATTGTAGCCCTGCCCAATTGTACCACACAAAACAGTTGAGATAAAACCACCCTGTTATTTTTCACTAAGGAAAAGGTAAATTATGAGGCTGTGGCCCATCTGCGTTTGTTCAAATAAAAGTGTGATTGCAATACCTCCTACAGCCCATTTCCTTCCAATGAAAAAGGATAAAATGAATTAATGGAAATAAATCATTAAAGCACAACAGAGACCTTTGGCGCGATATCCAGGACCTGTAAGGAATTACTGTGCACCTCTGCATGCGAGGAGTGCGTGTTTGCACATGCACGCCTGTGTGCATGACCAGTTTTGTGGTTTTCAGTGCACAAGAAAATAATTTATGGTGTGGGTTGTGTAGTATCCGGCTGGATACAGTCTAGTGTTTCTGATGCTATTAGCCCACACTAAACACCCACCCACCACAGGCGTCACCAGTCAGGTGACCCTGATAATAAAAGGGGCCGAGCGCACGTGCTCGAGGCCAGTTATCTACTATCCAACTGGTGTCTGTGTGCTTACTATTAAAGTATGTGGGCCTAGCGCCCCCACCACTTTACATTGGCGACGAGTGGGTCTTATCCCAAGTGTGCAGTGGCGACCGCTTCCCCGGGTCCTGGTGGGAGAAGAGTAGCCTGACCCGGGAGGACTGGCGGTACCCACAGCCTAATCTCGATGAAATGAGGTTCGGGTGCCCACCCCACACCAGATGCGACTGCGTGCATGCTCCCCCCCTCGGCGACCCGGCGCCCGACGCTCACAGTGGCCTGCAGGCGTAAGAAGAGCCCCGAGAAAAGCAGAAGGTGACTGGGAGACCACCTCGCACCTGGAGTGCCCGCGAGCGCGCGGCGACACACGACGAGTGAGAGCCACGCGGCGAGTCCTGGAGCCGCTGTCATGCCCCTGTCGCCCACCTACAAAAGCCTGACTCAAGAGCAGACCGAGCGGAGCCCACCCACGTCGGTCGCGATGCCATGCCGCGCATGAGGTGAGCCTAAAGACGGAAGGAGTTGGGGAAGGACCGCAGCGCAAGGAGTGCGACCGCCAGCGGAGGTCCGCGGGAGCCCACCCCGCTTCAGTAGGTGAGGGCTGCCGGCCGCGGAGGACAGGGAGTGGAGTAGCTAACCGCTCCCTGCCACGCTAGGAAGATGTGCGGTGATCTTCCTCCCCCGCGGGCAAGACATGCAGTGCCCTTTTCCCACCCCGAAATGAATGCGCGGCCCGCAGCTGAGTGAAACGGCCGGTGCGCCGTGCGGACAGCGGAACTGCGAAAGTATGTAAAGCGGAGCCCACCGGCAGCTTATCACACCGGCTCTACCCCCCCTCCGCCCGTGCAGTAGGAGAACTGAGTGAGGCAGCCGCGGGTGTGAGGGGGAGCCGTCGAAATCAGGCATGCGGCCCACAGCCGATCTAAATGCACATTGAGGAAGAACATGCTGGGGCAATAGTACCCGGACCGCAGCGGAAGCAAGTGGGTGTCCGGCAACGTAGTGAAGGTTCGGCGCGGCCTGCACTCCTGTGGGGGCCGGCGAAGAGGGGTGCCCAAAGTGACTATATGCGGCCAGCGCCGCTGCAAAGCCCCCTTCCACCCCGACAACACCGAAAGCACACGTGGTGCAACTGCTCGGCCGAAAACACTCACCGCAGTAAAGGGGAGATCTCCTCCTGCTGAGTGCGGCCGTGTGCGTGTGTCTCGGGCGGTAGCGGTTGGAGTGGGACCCCTGCCCAGGAGGTGGTGAGTGTGAGACTGTTAGGAGGTGGGGGCAGCACCTGACACGGGTCGCCATCGTTCCTCTGCCCCAACGATGCCTGCAAGACCAGGACACCACGCAGCACTACGGAACCTGGGAGGGGCCAGAAAGAAGCTAAAATAAAGCCAGTCAGTCAGTCAAAAAGTCTTTATTCGATTTGCATCATAAAAGACATACTACACATATTAGACAATTCGAGTATAAGACAATTCATGTACAATACAAAAATAGACTGTAAAACCTTTAAAATAGTAGATAAAATAGTAGATAAAAATGATCACATCATGTTAAAAAATACAATAAAGTGCAAAAAGAGAGACGTGCCGTTTATGCCATGGACCAAAGTAGATACTATTGTGTGGCAGCAGGGAACACAGGTTATGGCTTCAATTTCTTGGCCCTAAGGATCCATGCCCAACTAATAAATTTAGCAACACCAATTACTATAGGAGTGGAAGTATCGGTTTTCAAAATTCTACTAGCGACCTGTGCAGAACGAGTGCTCATTAGTCTGCATGCAGGTCGAAGCCAGATACGTCTAGGAAGTTGATAAGTTGGGCAACAAAAAAGGAAGTGGTCCATGGTTTCAATCTTGTCAACACAGAATGGGCATTTATCACTACCAAGAGGACTCCAACTTTTGGTGAGTCCTCGCAGTGGTAGAGCGCCCACTCTGAACTGGTGATACAACTTACGATCTAGAAACTTCAAGATGGTATCCCAGTAACTTTCATAGACAGAGTCCTCCTTAAAAACTAGGAAAGAAGCAGTCATTGTGGAACCTGTAAGGGAAACTAAAATAAAGCAGCACTGCCACCTAGTGGTTTTGGTGCAACAGCGCACCCTAAAGAAATGAAATAGAACCAGAATGGAATGTGAGCAGTGACATGCAGCAAAGAAGGTCTAACTGTTGTGGCCTACGGCGAGGGCCACATGAGAGACAGTTCCTAGGCTGTTTGTGACCCACGGAACAGAGGTAATCAGCGGAGAGCCACCCTGCTGGTAGGGGCTGCCTCCAAGGAAAGTCATAAACAGACGAAAGCATCAACAATCAAAGCTTATATTAACGTAAGTCTGGCTGCACTCACAGTGCACAAAGGAAAAGTAGCACACCGGGACCACCGCAGATGGCACGGCGAAAGGTGCAACAGAGTAAGCGGATGGGGGCAGACCCCACAAGTGTCCCGGTAAGGCTGTCAAGGACAAGCTGACAAGGTGCAAGGGAAAGCCATGCGATGACGTCCACTAGTGAGGAATGGTCACTGCAGCAGTAAGCAAGTGCCCGCAGTTCAAGTGAGATGACGAGAATAGCCCCAAGAAGAAAAGAAAAGCACAGTCACTAGCGCGCAAAAGGGAGTGACCAGGAGCAGGTCGATGGAGTGGTGGCGCAGACCACCAGAAGCACTGAACTGACCTGAGGCCGAGAGAGAGCGCAGTGGTACCTAGTAGCCACAGGTTGTCGCTGCAGCAGTAGGAAGGAGAAGGAGCACCACCAGACAAACGAACGGTGATTCAAGAACTCAGCACCAGGCAAGTGCGAAGGAGCGCAGGAACAGCAGACACTGCCCCGGAACGTGCAGCGAGTGCACACCGTGAGGTAACGGAAGAGCGCCATCAGAAGCGCGCTACAGCAACGTGAGTGCGGAGAAGAAGAGGTGGTTGCGCGAACCACCAGAAGCACGAAGACCCGGAAAAGGGTGAAGAAGCGGACCAGCCACATGGTCGCCAAAGAAAAGAAGCGGACCAGCCAGATGGTCGCCAAAGAAAAGAGGCGGACCAGCCAGATGGTCATCAGAGAGGGGAGACCTGACAAGAGGTCTGATCAAAAGAATGGAGAAGAAGTCCGTGATGTGAATGACGAAGAGGATGTCCGCGAAGAGGACCAGAAAGGCACGGACGAGAAGTTCAACATCAGTAACTAGAATTTGGAATGAATCAAAGGGAGAAGGTCGCGACGACCGGTCCAGTCACGGAGCGAAAAGAAGACAGTGTCCCATTGCTGGGACAAGACCATAGGGAAACGTGTAGAGTGCACGCTACACGGAGAAGCCTGGTTAGGATGAGAAAGAATGCGAGAGGACCAGACCGTGTCGCAAAGGAAGGAAAGAAAGGAAAGAGCGTGAGTGGCAAGACGCCATGAAGAAAGAAGAGGAGAAGAGGATGACAGGATGTCAGCCTACAAAGTAGGAAGGTAGAGTGGCACCACGCCACAGGGCAGACAACCAACACAGGCGGGTAAGGGACAATGAGGCGAAGTGACCGGGCAGAGTACTCACATCATTACAGAAAAGAACACCCCGAGACATTGGACCACCGCCTACTGCCCCATCAAAGAACAACGGTGAGGTCATCAACACCACCAAGGAGCAGCACAACACCTAAGGGAATCCACACACTCCAGGCAACCGGAGTCCAAGAAGGGAGGCCGCCCAGGAACCGTCTGTGCACCCCTGTTAGCCTGCAGCATACGGAAGTAGAGCACAACCGGACATTAGAAGATCCACCCCTTGGGATACAGCAAGACTAGGCCGTGGCCCTGTTGGGAGTTCAGAAGCGACCCCTACGCGCAGCCTATACGAAGGCCCGCACAGCCCACGCAGTCAAGTGGAAATCCAGGGGCAAGGGGCCTCGGCGGAATTCCAGTGAAATGGGAGTCCGAATGGGAGAGATGTTCGGCAGCAGCTCCTCGACATGCGCAGGATGCACGGAGACCACAGCCGGAGACTGGTTGCCCTGCGACCCTGAGAGGAAGACACAGAACCGGATTCCTGATGGCGAAGACACCGAGATGGAAACATCACCCTTGGTGGACACATGAGCGACTAGGCTGTGAGTACCGTTGGCAGTTCTGAAGTGAAGCCTTAGCATGGCCCACGCAGAGCCCGCACGGTCCCTTGACCGCTCAGCAGGAAAGCCCACCCGGAGGCACCGGTGAGAGAGGTGCCCAAGTGAGAGAGGCAAGTCGGAAGCATCTTGGCCATCAAGACACTGGGACAACAGCTAGCACGTCACCTCCAGGCAGTAACCTCATGACAAGAAACATCACAGAGTGGCTCTCATCACAGCTCCCAGTATCCTGATGAAGGACTCGTGTACATAGACATTATTACTGATAGACCAGGTCGGTCTCAGGTAGTTTGCCAAGATGAACCCGAACGTCACGAACAATGGTGGTCTAAGAAATCCAACACCGCCGGACTGCGGCCTGAAGATAAGGCTACGTGTGATTTATTTTGGGGTGTCTGTTTTCTTTGCAGGTTGGACTTCGTATATTTCCTTTTATCCTAAGTTGGGAGGGATGTAGTATCCGGCTGGATACAGTCTAGTGTTCCTGATGCTATTAGCCCACACTAAACACCCACCCACCACAGGCGTCACCAGTCAGGTGACCCTGATAATAAAAGGGGCCGAGCGCACTTGCTCGAGGCCAGTTATCTACTATCCATCTGGTGTCTGTGTGCTTACTATTAAAGTATGTAGGCCTAGCGCCCCCACCACTTTACAGGTGGGTAAGTCAATAAGGGAGTTAACAGACAAGCCAGGATATGTGTGATTCACACATTACTAAATTGTCACAGAGTGGATGCCTCAAAGGGATACACAGCAGGCAGCAAAGAACAGCAGCTACTTCCGACCATCTTGCCACTCTGATTGGTTGCATCCCTTGTCGGCTGCATGTCTAGTTGGCGACCTGTTGCCCATCAGTGTAGTCTGTTGGACCATCATTATTTCCAAGCAGTGCAGTCACTCATGTGTCAAGTATTTTTTAATACACTTTTCTTTCACTTGAGAGCCGGAGGCGTCAGATGTCCGCATCTGCAGATAGCGCTGTGAATCCCTGACTTATGACACCAGTGTAACGCGCGAGAGGCACGGAGAAGCGCACACCAGTATTAGTATGCAGCACACCGTGCACCCCTCATTACCAGACATAAGACACCCATTGATTACAGAGCCCGCAGTCACAGTGGGATTACCGACACTAGCATTAGTGCTGGCTTGGCGCTGTAACACCCAGGGCAGCAGCATTCGGGGAGCAGCAAGTTTAAACAAATTGACGCTCGACGCCCACTCCAGTCAACTTTTCTTCCGACTGCCTTGCTAGTGGCACAGCTCCCTTATTTATTGCACAGCCCAAGCTCTTTAGCAGACTGAAGGGTAGGCGTCACATTTCTGACTTTCAGAGCAGGCTGCAGCAGTGCTTGGCACCATCTTTGTTAAGCCAGTCTGGCATGCCGTCCCATATTGGTCCAAATTTATTATCTGTCGGACGGGTAGCCGAGTTCCCTCCTTGTTGGCATTTTTTCTTTGTGAATGACGTGCTGAATACTAAATATGGCTGTGGTAATTTAGGGCACATCGTCCATTTAAAAAAATATATGTATTTGTGCTAGGGGGAAGGCGTGAACAAAGGCACACAGCAATAATCTTTTTTTTGGCCACGGGTGTCACATTTTTTTATTTTACTCTTCATGCACACTTTGTAAAATGGTAACACTAGATAATTCCGGAGCGACGTACCTCTATAGCTCATAAAAATGTGCAATTTCTTTGCAATAAATGATCTCTTTGGAAAAGACCCCTAAAGAACTGGCGGTGTCTACTTTTGCCTCATACCTCTGGCCAGCTGTTAGTTTCAACTGTAAATATATTTGCAAGAATAAAAGAAAATGATGCCACAGGTGTGGAAGAGCATGAATTACTCAGAGAAATATAGAGAATTATAGCGGATAAAATGGCCACTAGTCCCAGCTAGTTTACTCATTCCCTGCGTTTTCATGGCAACTGTCCTTCTAATCCCAGCAGATTGGCCCATTTCCTGCCTATTCAAGACACGCACCATCCAGGGTCCAAAGCTTTACCATGGCATTCTCAGAATTGTTTTACACATTGTGAAATTATGTAATTCAGTCTTTTTACTATCCTGTGAGAGATGTAATATATGCCGTTCCTCTAGTCACTGGTTCTAGGCGTGGTGCTGTAACTCCAAATAACTGACTAATATCCACCACTCAAATTACTTTCATATTTCACCATATTAATTCACCACGAACCTTTTATGGGTTTCCGGAGTAGCGTGCTACTCGCCCAAAAAAAACAAAAAAACAATTGCGCTTTAACACCCCATCAGGGGTAACAACGCTATATAAATACAAACCTTTTTTCCTCTTCTATCCTTCTGCTATCCTTCTGAATCCAAATAACTGACTAACCTACCCACCACTTAAAATTACTTTCATGTTTCACTATACTAATTCAACACTAATCCTCTATGGGTCCCGGAGTAACGTGCTACTCGCCGAAAAAGCGCTTTGACGCCTCGTCAGGGGTAGTAAGCGCTATATAAATGCAATTACAATACAGTAACCACCTGCATGGCATTCCAGTTATGTTACGTGTATTTGTATAGTGCTCTATCACCAGCAGGGGTAGCCTGGCGCTGAGCAGGTGTGTGTATGCCTGGCCCTGTCCATGGTAGGTTGGTTAATTGAAAACCCAGGTCTTCAGCTTCTTTCAAACTTCAAGAAGAGAGGAGGAGGCTCTGATGTGGGGTGGCAGGTTGTTTCATGCTTGGAGCGATGTAAGGGAACCCTTGTCCTCCTGATTTGATCCTATGTATGTGAGGGATATGGGCAACTAGGAATCCTGCAGAGCGGAGATTGGTAGAAGGAGATGAGAGTGTTCAGGTATGTGGGGCCTGAGTTGGGTAGTGCCTTGAATGTGTGTGTGAGGTTTTTGAATTGAGTGTATTTGTATATATGGAGAGCCAGAGTAGTTCCATGAGTTGATGTGATGTGAGTTATGTGTGGGAGGTTGAGGATGAGTCTGGCTGCCGAGTTCTGGATGGACCCTGATTGCGGTGCATTTTGAACATTACATTTCAGCAGCCAGAGCTACAAATGTTTGCCTTCTGCTGATTTCCCATTGAAGAGAATCTGCAAGCGTAACTCGGCGCTAGAAGTGAGTTTACGTCCAGTTGTCCACGTTCCGAGTCATGATCCATTAATGAGGGAGGGCTGGTATGAAAAGCCAACACCAAAACGAGTGAAAATATCAGCTAAACTACAGAGTATGAATACATTCTATATCCAGCCCATCCCTTGTAAAATTCTGATTGCACATTTGCTTGCATTCATTACCTCAAGAAAATACAGATCTCAATGTATTCCAAATATTTTGGCCGCACATGCCCATCAGCCCGGAAATTTACCATTTCAAAATAAGATTCTCGGGTTCCTACGAGATTGTATGTGCGAATTTATATATGTGTGCGCAATTGGGGAATATTGAGAGCAAGCTATTTTTGTTTTCTTTGGTTCATGTGTTATTTCCACATTTTTCTTGATTGCAATAGAATTTATACTCAGTAAATTTTAGGGGTCTCTGTGAGTGTAATTTTCGTACAGGTATAAGAGGTTTTTGAGCATTAAAAGGGACAAATGGTATTTGCACCAATTTTCAGTCTGGCGTTAGCCAAAACCCTTTTGATTTATTAAAATGATATGTGAAATATTTACTTGTAAGGGTTTTCAGCCTTTTGTTATGTCATTCACATTTTCACACGGTTTCTAAAGGTCACTCAATATAATTCCCCGAGGGGAAGCGGTCCATCGGGAATTGCTTCCCCTTTGCGAACCTGTCACCACTTATTTTGAAGATTCAGTAACATTTCAAGCCAGTGAGCTTTAGAATTAGAGTCCTTTTCCATCTGTGGGTTAATGCGGACATCTAGCGGCCAAAGCGTTAATTGCACATACAGCTTATGCAATAAACATAAAATACAAACACGTAACTAATTTGCAATGCTTCTAAAGTTCACAAGGCATGCAGAGATTACCTCAACTCTGTACAAAACTTAAAAAAAATATTTCAACCACTTTTAAATGAAGGATTTTATATATATATATATATATATATATATATATATATATATATATATATATATATATATGCAAAAAAGAAGCAGAGAACTCTGGGTAGTTCTCAAGTTTAGGTGGAAAGCAGCTCCTGTATGGAGCACTCTCAACACCAGCGACACTCTAGATCTGCTCACCTCAAATGTCTGTTTTTCTATCAAAATCTTTAAGCATAGGATTAGCACAGTGCCATCCACGCCGAGATAGAAAAGGACAAAGTCTTTTGCCATTTGTACAGCAAAGTCTTTAAGCATAGGACTAGCACAGTGCTGTCCTTGCCGAGCTGTAAAATGACAAAAGCCAATTACCACTCCAGGCACAGTATTACAGCTTTGAGTTGGTAAAATACCAATCAAGCCAACCTGAAATGAGTAAAAGCAACCCCTGACACAGTGTTTCGCTCTAGGAGCTGCTTTCCACCTAAACTTGAGAACTACCCAGAGTTCTCTGCTTCTTTTTTGCATAATTTATTCGTCACTCTATGCCTGAAAGGGTATTTCTTTGAGATATATATATATATATATATATATATATATATTCACTGAAAAAACCATAGGTTTCACACATGTTATAGTTAGCGGAAATTTTACTGATAAAAAACCAATGAAATTCCCCCGTTATAGTTAGTGCAGGAAACTATAACTCACGCGACCGCAATCCTCTGCTGATGCTAATAGTGTATTTAGACACTTATTTGCCCATGTCTTCTTCCATAAATTTTTAGCTATACATATATTACAAATATTTTTTTTTCATAAAGACACATATGTCATCAGCAGAAGATTGCGGTCGCGTGAGTTATAGTTTCCTGCACTAACTATAACGGGGGAATTTCATTGGTTTTTTATCAGTAAAATTTCCGCTAACTATAACATGTGTGAAACCTATGGTTTTTTCAGTGAATTTGCAAGGTTTTTTAAATGCTAATTCCTAACTATAACGTGTGTGAAACCTATGGTTTTTTCAGTGAATTTGTACGGTTTTTTAAATGCTAAGTTACTTTACGCCATTCGTGGCGTGCGCGCCCACTTAACGCAGTTCGTTCCGTGCGCGCACGGTGCGCTTCGCGCACCGTGCGCGCACAGTGAGCACGCGGTGCGCTTCGCGCACCGCGCGCCCACTTTACGCAGTTAGTGCCGTGCACGCACGGTGGGCACGCGGTGGGCTACGCACACCGCGTGCCAACGTTACGCTAGATGGGCCATGTACGCACGATGCGCTTCGCGCACCGTGCGCACATGGAGGACATATTATGCGCTTCCTTGTGATAGGTAATCTGTTGAAATTTTTTGGGGAAATGCTGTGCTCTTATATGCCATGCACAAATGGTGGCCTTCGGCCACCATTTGCTCACGGGGTGGAGAGAGTGGGGTTTTTTTTTTTTTATATTCTTTTACCGTACGCGTACGGTAAGCGTACGGTAAGCGTAATCGGCGAAATTTTCGAAAAATAAAAAATTACCGTTTTTTGCCTTGGGGGATCTTTGAAGACTCAACTAACATGGTTATGTGCATGGGCGCTGTCTAAACAGCCCCTTTATATGTTTTTGGCATTTGTTTATCAGCTCCCCCCTCAGAGTGCGAGAGAGAAAATGGCGGCCGCCGCTTCCTGGTTTCGACCGATTCGAATGTTTACTAAGATCTAAGGGCCAATCAGAATCGCGCTCGCGCACGCCACCGTACGCGTACGGTAAGCGTACCGTAAGCGCACCGTAAGCTGGCTCAGATATATATATTGATTTAAAGGCTATTTTCTCAGAATCTACTGAACAGATTTACACCAAACCTACAAAAGGCACTTCCTTGACCTGAGGACTACCTCTCTGCCAAATTTCAAGTAATTCTGTTCAGCCGTTCGGGCTGTAGCTGTGTCTAAAGGTCCTATGGAAAAATGCATGGGAAAAACGTGTTTTGGGACCCCCCTTTTATCTCAGCCCCCGCTTGACGAATCCCCCCGAGACTTTCAGGGTAGGAGCGGAGCGTAGCGCCCCACCTCTTTTGAAAAATTCGCAAGGATTCGTCAACCGGCGCCAAAGTTATTCAAAATAGAATGTTGCGAATTTCCTATGGAAACGTGGTCCTAACTATAACTACCTACTGGCGACCGCCAGTAGGTAATATATATATATATATATATTCTGCTCAGTGGGGGGGTCCATTAAATAAACCCTTATTGTTTAGATGCTCGCACACTATATCATGTGACATGAGTAAACATCGTATTGACCCGTGACCAAGAAACCCTCGGGTTTCGAAACGCGTCGGGAGTTGTTTGCCACAACCTGATTAAATAAAGCACGCTTAAAAGCAAATTGGGGCTCGGCGCAATCTTTTTGAAGAAGGATTGAACGGTGTTTGGTACGAAGGGGTCGCGTCCCTGCCGGCAGCCTGCCACCATACAGAGGCAGAGGTCATCGCGAAGAATGGTCTGAATGATATAAATATATATCTCAAAACAAAACCCTTTCTGTGAAAAATTCCTCCAGGTTTGCAGGATTCTTTAAGATCACGGGTTTTTTCTAAACTTGAGTAAATTCCCGTTACTTCCTTCCCAGCATCTAAGTTGTATAGGAGCATGTTTAGGTCTCGCCTGACCCAGCGCATGCGCTGGTCTGGGGAGACTTTTTGTGAGGGCTCAAAAAGTGCTACCACTGTAGCCTAGAGCTACAGTGCATGTGCGCGGGCGCACGCGCCTCACTTTCGTGGCCGCACGGCCGCTTTGATGTTTGATCGCGATCACTTTCACTTTCATGGCCGCTTTGATGTTCTCCGTGAGCCAGGTTTTTTTTCCTGTTTATTACTTCTATGTAGTAATGGTGGCACCCATGCGCCGCCATTACTACAGAGCAGTAATAAACAGAAACAAGCATTGGCATAGCCAATAGATCTCGCTTTTGGGACCTTATAAGTATTTAGTTATGCAACTGTTGCATGGCTAAACACTTATAAGGTCCCAAAAGCGAGACCATTGGCTATGCCAATGCTTGTTTCACATGGACTTGGGATAGGTTTGTTTTCAATAAACCAGGAAGCTGTATTTACACCTGACCTCACTTCTATCCCAAAGGGAAGCAAAGGCAGAGAGTGGCTGGGAGTTCACGGCGAGGTGGCATCCACTCTTACTGTTCTTCCTTGCCTCATCTTCATCTTCAACCTTTGGTCCAGCCCCTTCCGCGCTTATGAAGTGAAATACCCGAGGGCAACAAGTCTCTGGTGCCAAAGTCACAGCAAGTGCACGAGCACTCACAGTGGTGGGTCATTCTGCACAATCTGGATCAGGGTTTCCTTTGGTTTCTCTCACTCCCCTGGGATCACAACAGATGCCAGCAGATGGGGTGGAGGTCCACTGGAGACCTTTCTGTACAGGGCCTTTGGAATCAGACACTGAAAAGACAGTGGTGTAACGAAACTTGCGGGGGGGCCCCCTGCAAAGTGCATGGAGGTGCCCCCCACGCTACGGACCCAGTAAGGAGCTTTCAGGCCCACCCGTTCACCATCCCGGAGGGGACCCCCCTGAGCTCGGGCCCTCCATACCCTGGGGGCTGTGGGGAGTATTGTTACGCCACTGCTTGAGCCAGGCTCCAGCAGGATACCTGGCTTTAGCTCAATTTGAGGCCCTCTTAGACCCTCAACCCCAAAACAAGCTGAGTTTAATGTGACTTCTAAGATTTAATGTGGCTTCGGCCTGCAGCCATGCTCTAACTCCATGTGCAATGAGGTGATTTGCACATGGCTGAGTCCAAACGGAGGTGGCATGGTGAGCAAAAGAACGATGGGTTGGAGTGCTACACCGAGCAATTGCAAATTGCTGTCTCAGACAGTATAAGACACGATCTTTCTCAGTCCAGGTGCCTTGTATATCTTTTGCTTTCTTGCCCTAAGTGCGCCGGGTATGCCCAGACGTGGGTCCCGGGCTCACTGTGCCACTGGATTCAAGCTATCCTGGCTTAAGAGGGGTGAAACCCCGAAACCGGTCCTTGAAAGTGCATGTACACCAGCCCGGTGTACATGCACTTTACAAAACCTTTTAACATAACATAGGATGCTTGTTTCCGGTCCAGGGAGGACCTGGCTTGGCAGTTCAGGGTGGACTGTTCCCATGAGGCACAGGGCCAAGACTGATTTGCATATGGCCAGGTCTAAACTGGGGTGGCTTGGTGAGCAAAAGAATGATGGATTTAACCTAGATCTCTTGACTGGGGGTGAATGTTTTGATTGGTTCTGCATTCCGTCCATCAATTGTATATCTTTTGCTTTCTCGCCCTAAGTGCGCCGGGTATGCCCAGACGTGGGTCCCGGGCTCACTGTGCCACTGGATTCAAGCTATCCTAGCTTAAGAGGGGTGAAACCCCGAAACCGGTCCTTGAAAGTGCATGTACACCAGCCCGGTGTACATGCACTTTACAAAACCTTTTAACATAACATAGGATGCTTGTTTCCGGTCCAGGGAGGACCTGGCTTGGCAGTTCAGGGTGGACTGTTCCCATGAGGCACAGGGCCAAGACTGATTTGCATATGGCCAGGTCTAAACTGGGGTGGCTTGGTGAGCAAAAGAATGATGGATTTAACCTAGATCTCTTGACTGGGGGTGAATGTTTTGATTGGTTCTGCATTCCGTCCATCAATTGTATATCTTTTGCTTTCTCGCCCTAAGTGTGCTGGGTACGCCCAGACGTGGGTCCCGGGCTCACTGTGCCACTGGATTCAAGCTATCCTGGCTGAAGAGGGGTGAAACCCGAAACCGGTCCTAGGATGCTTGTTTCCAGTCCAGGGAGGACCTGGCTTGGCAGTTCGGGCTGGACTGTTCCAATGAGGCACAGGGCCAAGACTTATTTGCATATGGCCAGGTCTAAACTGGGGTGTCATGGTGAGCAAAAGAATGATGGATTTAATCCAGATCTCTTGACTGGGGGTGAATATTTTGATTGGTTCTGCATTCCGTTCATCAATTGTATATCTTTTACAGTCCAGGTGCCTCGCTGCATCCTAGATCTAGCGCCTCGGTGCCTCATACTATGCGCCTGATTTCAGATTTTGAGTCAGGTGGAATATGCGCTTGTCTAGTAGTTTTGACTTCAGGTTTGAAATATTGTGGCTAAAACATCTGACAGTGGAATACCACAAGGCACCTAAGTTTGCAAAGAACATTCTACATTTTAGTCCCCTTTACACGGGTAGAATGTGTCACTAGAAGCAAACCCTGCACAGGGAAACGGCAGTATCAGGAGATAGTGGTATTTCCGGGTCTTTTTGCACCAGTTGTTAGGGTTACTCGCTTGGAACCAGAGGCTTGGCATTGCAATTGGGCTCAAAAGATGCCAGGGCCATGTATTTTCAGTCTAATTTAACGCTTTATATGGCAGCGAATGCTGGCAGAATGACTGTGTTAAATGCCCGCCGCTGAGACATGCTGTAATCTGAGAACCAGGTGTGAACCACCAGCAAGGTCAACAAAGCCTTCCATCTTTATGAGGTCAGTAGACTGAGCTCCATTAAACTGGGTCACAGCAGTGCGTAATTTGAGCCGGTGGTTTCTGGTGCTCAGCACTGGCACTTAATTGTCAACACCGGAACTTGACAGTTTACCACAGGGTGGCAGCGTCTGGCTAATTTTAGAGATTACTACAACAATAGTTAATTATTAATTCAATAGACATTAAAAATGACTATTACATGCTGCCCAAACTACTCTTATAGCTTTAGGGGTCTGTAATAGTCTCACTTGTAAGAGTGTGATGGTTAGTAGTTGTGTTGTTACTATCGTTGGCAGCGCTGGCAGGGGCAATGTGTGGTGCAAGCTGTAGTGGCCTGCTGACAAGAGCCCTGGCACTTATTTTTTTACAAATTAAGCATTCCTCCCAGGCCCTCCTCTATAACCAAGAAGAGGATGCTCTGCTACGGAATGGAAAGTTAATCGGGGCGTATGCTAGTCTACAAAGTCAGACTCACTATGGTGTGATACTTTTTTGTGGAATAACAAAGATTTCGGAATAGCATACTCCCTTCCTATGTCACTTGGCCCGTATGTTCCTTTTCTTGTCAGTCAGTTCACTAAAGGTGTCACACCCTACAGAAACTCTATAGAGACAGGGCATTTCATACATGAAATAGTAACCCACTCTCCTGATTGCATCAGAACTATAATGAGGAAAAAGCTGAGCATTTAATGATTAAACCAGGTGCATGCTCTCTGCACAAGCCGTTCAACCATGCCGAAGTAGGCCCTTCCTAACAAGAAACTGTTCTGGGAGGCAGAGCTATCTGGGAGAACAAAACATTCCACCTTTTCTTTCCGCTCCCATCCATTCTTTACCACTGCTCTCAACACAACTATGTACAACCCATCTCGGAAGCTGGACGTGCTAAACTCGGGAATACTACACCAAAATGGGTTCGCAACAAGCTCAGTATGATTGGATGTTATAAATGGACGCTCTGTACTGCACCTGTTCATTTTCGGAGCTGATGCTGATATGTTACTATGGACACCTCATTATATAGAATACCTGGGATGGCCACAATTGTACGTGGCGGGCAGTTTTAGGTCCCGAAAGACTTTCCATCCTTAAAATGTTAGCAGATTACCAGTGTGCCCTACCCTTTCTAGCATAACTGTATTCGGATGTTAGGTAGTTTACATTTCCATACATTGAGTAACATCCATGCAGAAGCAGCAGCACAACATAGAAAGGACAATCGGAATATCCTTATATATCTGATGATCTGCAATGTACTCCATCATTCCTTGAATGCCCCACGTGCTCCTTGGTTCGCTGCATTCCTTTTGTTAACAGGAGTGCGGCTGCGGGCAGATTGTGGTTGTTTTTGAAATTCTTCATGTTGATCGCAGCGTCCGTCATACCTCTACGCGACGCTGCAATTAACATGAATACTTTTAAAAAAGGCACACAATTTGCAGAATATGCTGCTTACACTCACTTCAGTAGTGGCTGAGGGGCTCCCTCCAGTATGAGTATGCCTGGGGGCCCCCCGCACTGCGGGGGCTGCGGGGGCCTTTGTTACGCCCCTGTGAAAAGAGGTTCTTCCAGTTCTATCCTCCAGAGACCTTTGTTATGCCTCCCTCGCCCTCGCCCAGACACCCTGCATCAGCTGAAGCTACAGTTGAGGTCGTTCCTTCTCCTACCTCGCCACCAAGTCCTGGAACATCCTTCCTATCCACTTCCTGTCAGCACCCTCTCTGGCGGAATTCAGGAAGAGACTCAAGACCTAGCTGTTCGACTGAGCCCAGTAACATAGCACCTGGACCAGTGCTTTAAATGGGGCGTTAGTCTCCGATATGGAGTACCGGCACTTTTTAGGTCTCGCCTGACCCAGCACATGCGCTGGTCTGGCGAGACTTATTGAGAGGGCTCCAAAAAGTGCTACCAGACCAGCCTAGAGCTACAGTGCATGTGCACGGGCGCGCGCGCCACTTTTACCGCGATTACTTTCACTTTAGCGGCCGCACGGCCGCTTTGATGTTTGATCGCGATCACTTTCACTTTTGCGGCTGCTTGGCATAGCCAATAGGTCTCGCTTTTGGGACCTTATAAGTGTTTAGAACTATAGGCTATGCCAATGCTTGTTTATTTTGAGAGGGAGAGTACCGGCACTTCTCAAGAGAAATGCAATACTTTTAATTGGAGAGTACCGGCACTTCTCAGAAACAAGCAGGTACTCTGCTACAGAGTACGTGCACTTTTATTTTTCCATTTCAAGCACTGGCCTGGAAATCCATGCGGGTGATTTGCCGCGCTCTACAAATAATAATCAATCAATCAAAAACCTTCATTTGATCTTACCAAAGGTCTTAAAAGTACAAAATACAGACATTTCAAACAACTTCATGCTAAAATACTAAAAGATTAAAATAGGCAGAGCATGCTCTACAAATACATATTGATTGATGGTTGGAAAAAGCTGGCTCCTATTCAGAAAGCACTCTTGCCTTTTTCTCTACTTCTTCAAAAGGCAGTTTGGATAAGAGCATGCAATCAGGTGGTTCTGTCTTATATCAGCCATAAGGGAGGAACAAGGTTTTCATCCTTGTTTGTTCTGCCTCAACAGGTTTTCCTCTGGGCCTTGGCAAATCTCTCTGACTGCAGCCTTTCCTTTGGTGAAGGAGTAAGGGCCTGCACCCCACTTGAGCCATGTATTCCTGCCTTGATAATTATTTGCCTGAGCTCAATTCTGTTTCAGAGAATGTTTTGGGGGTACATTTTTCTTGCAGCACCAACCAATGTACAGAAATATCACTGAGACCGCACTGACTAAGGACTTCAATACCGTGGAGTAGAACCCAAGACTTGGCACAGCAATTACTTGTAGAGAAGGGAGGTGCAGTTTTCTCATGAAACCAGATAACCATATATAAACATAGACATAGTCAGGGCAGCTTCATGCAATAGAATGTCTCATCAGGGGCTACAGTGGTGCTCCCATCCAAAAGATGGACAAGTGATAACTTCCAACCATGGAAGGCCTTCAAAAGAGAACCAGGTGGACACAGCTGTCCCTATGAACCACAAACCTTGGGAAGGAGGGGGTGCGGAGGTAAGGGGTGAGATGAGGGAATGAAATATGGATCTCCTTCAAGGGTGGTGGAAGGGAAGGAGCCGAAAACGTCTAACACTCCCTCCAGTGACAGCATATGCCTAAATTAAAGTCGATTCATTGGAAAGACAAGTTATGTCAAAACAAGCCATACAGTAGAATACTTATTAGAGAAATGAATCCAATAGGGAAGACACAGGGAGACCGAGGGTGTAGGGAAATATATATTTGAAGAATGTTCAGCACATGATGGACATATTAAGTCATATGTACATATCATACAGGTGAAGAGCACTGCGTGACAATTAGTGGCAATGTAACCAAACGAAATACTGTGCACAAGTGCTCGTGGAATTTTGTGACGGCGCAAGTGACACATAAAGTGGTATATACAGCGGTGAAGGAGGCGCAGCATAAAAAACAATGGTACATAAATCTGGCGGAGTTAGGGCATTCACACAGTTGATGTGAGAATTTTCAAGGAACAGTGGAGCAAATGCCCATGGACAGAGGGGCGCCAAAATTAACGCTGTTGAAGTCGACGGCGTTTCGGCCTGTAACAATCTAGGCCATCATCAGGACTGGTTACACATACTTGGGGCAGTGTTCGTAGAGGGCGGGGGGCTCAGTCAATTGGAATGGTGTCCATGGCGAGTGAATCACCGCAGGGGGGTCCGTGGGTACACGCCACGGACCCCCCTGCGGTGATTCACTCGCCATGGACACCATTCCAATTGACTGAGCCCCCCGCCCTCTACGAACACTGCCCCAAGTATGTGTAACCAGTCCTGATGATGGCCTAGATTGTTACAGGCCGAAACGCCGTCGACTTCAACAGCGTTAATTTTGGCGCCCCTCTGTCCATGGGCATTTGCTCCACTGTTCCTTGAAAATTCTCACATCAACTGTGTGAATGCCCTAACTCCGCCAGATTTATGTACCATTGTTTTTTATGCTGCGCCTCCTTCACCGCTGTATATACCACTTTATGTGTCACTTGCGCCGTCACAAAATTCCACGAGCACTTGTGCACAGTATTTCGTTTGGTTACATTGCCACTAATTGTCACGCAGTGCTCTTCACCTGTATGATATGTACATATGACTTAATATGTCCATCATGTGCTGAACATTCTTCAAATATATATTTCCCTACACCCTCGGTCTCCCTGTGTCTTCCCTATTGGATTCATTTCTCTAATAAGTATTCTACTGTATGGCTTGTTTTGACATAACTTGTCTTTCCAATGAATCCCACATTGAGACATTGTTGTTAGATATAATGTACCGCCCCAGTCTCACTGTGGTTTATGGGCTACCTCCTGTGGTCTGTTACTGTCTAAATTAAAGTCGAGGCATGTAGGGTTCCATAATTGAGAAAGAGTTCCCAGATATGGAGAAAGGTGTCAGTCTTGTCTTGTGTCCTATAGGTAAGACGCTCGTATGAAGTTGTTTGGTACATTGAAGCACGCCATTCGCTATGTGTCAGTCTTTGCGGCGCTCTTCAGAGGCCCAGAACACAGAGTGTTGCCTTAGTGAGCCCTGTGGCCAGGTGGTGCCGCCTGTGGGTCACCAGGTCTGGGAGGTCAGGTGTACCATGGAGAAGGACCAACTGTCCCATTAAAGGAAGGGGAATCTGCAAAGCAGCCACGGTCTGTGCAGGTAACAGTGGTGGGGCCCCACGGGGAGGGGGGTTCGGGGAGGGATTTCGAGGGACGATGCTGAGGGAAAATTAAATAAAGAATTCATTTTCCCTCAGCATCATCTCTAGAAATCTCCCCCCCCCCCCCTCAAGTGGCCCCACCGCTGTTACCTGCACAGCCCGCGGCTGGTGTAAACCTCACCAAGCGATCTTTGAATAGAGGTCCATGTATGTGGTAAGTTTCGGCCTTGGTAAACGATGGTAAAGGATATGCGGCAGGTCACAACGGTCATGGGCACCCCTCCAACAGGTCTAATAGTGCCCCAGACCTGCCTGTTTCAGCTTGAAAGGGGACCAATACCAAGCATGAAGTATTTTGAAGAGAGTAAATTTCATTCTAGATTCCAGGATATCCTTGTTCAGGTTTTCAACGAGGTCTGTGGAGTCTTCTTCAGAATAGTCCACATGCAGCAGTCGCTGACAATGTAGCCATGTCCGGTGCAGCAGGGGCTGGGAGTGAAGGTGTCACGTCTGTAAGTTATAAAATCCTAAGATCACCCCCTTAAACTGGTCCCACACAGTATGGATTTGCAAGATCAGGGAGTCTTCAATCTCCCATGGCGACTTGCCAAGGCAGCCAGAGAGGGGGTGTTTCTGTTGCCAGTGGCGCCACCGTTGGGAGCTGGGCCGGCGGAATTCAGCCCTTAGGGTTTGAGTTGGGTTTCATGAATCAGGTTGTCAATCCTATGGAAGCCAGTCTGGCTTAAAAGAGACCAGAAGATGGGCTGTTAGGCAGATACTGACATTGCACCATAACGGTGCTCGGTTGTGCATTCTTGCTTCACTTTTGAGCAGTTCGTGTGCGTGTGTCCATGCCTTGAGCATGGCTTGTATGATGGGGTTGGTAGTACAGTGCTGGGGGTGCCTTGGAGCATATACAGTTTGTGGAGAACCAGGCCCGATCCCGTTAGAAGGCCTTCTATATGAACCCATTGTGAAGCTTTCGACCGAGACGGGGTAAAAAATACTAGTTGAGAGAGGTGGAGTGCATTGTAGTAATGTTCCAGGCTCTGCAGGCTTGGGCCTCCATAGAGCCTTTGGGCATTCCGTTTTGAAGCTTTCATTTGTGGTCTCATGTTCCCCCTTATGAAGGATTCTGTGCCTCAGTCTATTTCTCGGAGTATGGATGTCCTAAGCACTAGTAGTAAAATTCCCAGGATGTACACAAAACGCAGGATAATCACCATCTTGACCAACTGTACCCTCCCCCAAGGGGAGGGACTGAGGTGGGCCCATTTGGTAGCAGCTATGAGTGGGTCCAGATTGTTGGATATCATCCACTCAAGGCCACAGTTAATGTATACCCGAGGTAGTCTGCTTTGGTCACTTTTGTGGTAACCAGAGAGAGTGGTAGGGTCTCACTTTTGCGCCAGTTAATCCGATAGCCTGAAAATGTAATGAAATCAGAAATGGTGGACATAAAGGTTGGTAAGGATATGGTAGGTGGGTCTGGGCAAGCAGAATATCAATATTTTGAAGCACCTGCCAGGGTGGAAACAACCATAATGAGAGGGTGTCGCCAGATAGCAGCTGCTGGTGGGCTCTAAATCTACAAGAAACAGCAGCAGGGAGAGAGGATAGCCCTACTGTGTTCCCCTCTTAATTTCAAAAGGGTCAGAAAGAAAGCCACCACAGTTGACCTGCACCATCAGCGCCTCGTACAGCAATGGGACTTTAAAAATAAAGTATTTGCTGAGTCACAACTGCAAAAGTGTCCGGAAGAGGTAGTGTCACTCGATGCGATCAAACGTCTTTTCGGCATTTAGGGAGAGGGCAACTCTCTCTTCCTTGGCATCTTTTGAGAGCCACAGCATGTGGGAGAGGGTGCAGAGATGATTGCAATATGTTCTAATGGGCACAAAGCCCACCTGGAAAATTATGACTCAAGGTGGGATCACACGTTTAACACGGGCAGCTAATATCGCTGCAGCGTTAACTAAAACTAAAACTAAAATTAAAAAGGTGTGCTAGGCTGCCTGTTTTCTCAGCTTCCTTAAATGCATCAAATAGGAAGAAAATCACTGTCGGCTGCATCCGTTTGTAAAATTCTCTTGGTAAGTCATCTTCACCAGCGCTTTGTTGCAAGGGAGACTAGAAACCGCTTGGGATGCATACACTCGTTATTTCTTCCATAAGGAGAGCTCGGCCCTGGTCATTAAGTGACAGAAGATGGATGTCCTCAAGGGAGCATTCCTCCGCACTGGTATCATTCCAGCCTCCGAGCTGAAGAGGTGTTTCAGAGAATTTTGAATCCCTTCATCCAGCAGTGGGAAGAGCTTTTAGCATCAACAAATAATGTTCTGATTCCCAGCTTTTGAATGATTTTTCCAATCCAAAGAGATAAGGATTTGATGCTGTTTCCCTTTCCTGGATCTGGGACTTCTGTATACGTTCTCTTTGTTTCTCTTAATCCCCAAGGACCATCAAAAGATCTAGTAGAACCCTACAGCCCTGTTGGCTGAAACAGCTTGGTATCCTCTTCTTCTCCAGCTCATGTAATTTTCCAACCAGTCCATCCCCTCTCAGAGTTTCAAAATATCACGGGGGACCATGGAAACGTGTAACTGGTAGTCACTTGTATTGTCTTCTTGTACAGCTTCCAACTAAGAGCCATTGGATTTTTCTAACCTGTAAATCCCTTCTGAGAGCTACTTGTATTCCAGTATCTTGCCTTTTTCCCCTTCTCCTAGGGTCTGGAGCTTAAGCGTCTAAATATTATCTAATCTAATCTTATCTAAATCTTATGGCTCAAAGAGTCTCCAACACCCAACAGCCTCCGTGACCTGCAACCTTATTGTTCTTCTCATTTTGAGAACTAGTTTGCATCAGAGGGATTGAGGGCTACTTCTTGTGATCCCTCAAAGCTTTTTGATTTTTGAGGGACTTTTTTTGTAGGTTTAGGATTTTCTTTGTTTGTGTAGCCAAAGGGCCACCATTCAAGATTACAGGGAGCCTGAGCTGCAGGAAGTTTCAATATTAGCATCCAGGGCCGGACTGGGAACCAAAACCCGCCCTGGCAAAGTGCTCAGCCGGCCCCCACGGGGCTTGGGGGTGCCGCCGAGCTCTTTTCCAGGGCTGGTTTTCGGCCGTTTTTGTTACAGGGCCGATTTTGCAGCTAAACGGCCCTGTAACAAAAACGGTCCCCTGGGCCCCAAAACCGGCCCCCACCCGTGCGGCGCACCGGGGGATTGCCCGGTGCCCGCTACGGCCAGTCCGGGCCTGTTAGCATCTCGCTGTCTTCAATGCTTTTTTCATCATGATTCAGTCTCCTGTTTCCACTTTGGATCGCCCAATGGCTCTTCAAAGTCTTTAAGCTTCTCTTTTGAATCTAGGATACAACCCAGTTAAGGCTTCTTTAAGCCAAAGTTTTATTTTTGGTGACTATTTGTTCAGATAGACATATTAGGGAACCAGGAGCCCTCTGTCAACCACTGATGCATTTTTACCCCGATAAGGTTGTCCTTCACCTCAATCAATCTTTCTTTCTTAAGACTCCTTCTAGGTTTCCCTGTTCTCAGATACCGTCTTGCCATTTTCCTATCCATCTTCTCCTTCTGACAGAGAGGCAAGCCTTCATTTCCTGAATGTACATAGAGCTTTCTCCACTGATCTTGCTTGTATGGCAGTCTTACGAAACGTGGATCCTTTGTTTGTAACTTTGAGTTGTTCAGGCAAAGGTCTACTCACCATCCTATTTCTACTGTTTCTCATTGGTTTGGGCGGATGTATGACGTTACAACGCACACTTTTACAACGCATGCACTTACAACGCATTTTTTACAACGCATAATCCATTACAACGCATGACATTACAACGCAGGATACTACAACGCATTTTAAAAAAATACCTTTACAACGCATTACCATTACAACGCATACTACCTTTACAACGCATACCATTACAACGCATAATATTAAATTACATTTAAGGTAAGTATTAGATAGTATAGGGGTAAAAATTACTAATCTAACTCCAGGGGGTGCAACAGTAGGTTAAGTGTTGGATAGTATAGGGGTAAAAATTACTATTCTAACTCCAGGGGGTGCATCAGTAGGGTAAGTGTTGGATAGTATAGGGGTAAAAATTACTATTCTAACTCCAGGGGGTGCAACAGTAGGGTAAGTGTTGGATAGTGTAGGGGTAAAAATTACTATTCTAACTCCAGGGGGTGCAACAGTAGGGTAAGTGTTGGATAGTGTAGGGGTAAAAATTACTATTCTAACTCCAGGGGGTGCATCAGTAGGGTAAGTGTTGGATAGTATAGGGGTAAAAATTACTATTCTAACTCCAGGGGGTGCATCAGTAGGGTAAGTGTTGGATAGTATAGGGGTAAAAATTACTATTCTAACTCCAGGGGGTGCATCAGTAGGGTAAGTGTTGGATAGTATAGGGGTAAAAATTACTATTCTAACTCCAGGGGGTGCAACAGTAGGGTAAGTGTTGGATAGTATAGGGGTAAAAATTACTATTCTAACTCCAGGGGGTGCATCAGTAGGGTAAGTGTTGGATAGTATAGGGGTAAAAATTACTATTCTAACTCCAGGGGGTGCATCAGTAGGGTAAGTGTTGGATAGTATAGGGGTAAAAATTACTATTCTAACTCCAGGGGGTGCATCAGTAGGGTAAGTGTTGGATAGTATAGGGGTAAAAATTACTATTCTAACTCCAGGGGGTGCAACAGTAGGGTAAGTGTTGGATAGTGTAGTGTAATATTATGCGTTGTAATGGTATGCGTTGTAATGGTAGTATGCGTTGTAATGGAATGCGTTGTAAAGGTAGTTTTTAAAAATGCGTTGTAATGGTATGCGTTGTAATGTCATGCGTTGTAATGGATTATGCGTTGTAAAAAATGCGTTGTAAAGGTAGTGCGTTGTAAAAGTTGCGTTGTAAAGGTTGTTCCCCGTTTGGGCTGGTTACTTCCCTTTTCTATACTAAGGTAAGAATTGGCTTTTCCAGGTTCTGCTCAGGGGAGAACTATTAGATGGGTGTCCACCTCGTGGGCAGCTTTCAAGGGTGCCACTGTAAAAGATATTTGCAATGTTGCTGCCCTGTTTTAGCCTCATATTTTTATGACTCATTATCAACTGCAATTGAGTGGAGGTTTTTCTATGGACTTTGAATCACATTTGTTGTCTCTGGTGGAGAATGGTACATCTTAAAAGGCTAATTATATAATAAAGTTAGCCGGGTGCTGTAGTATACTAAGTAGTGTTTTTCTCTTTTCCTTCGGACTCGCTCTGTTTTTCTATGTCGTATTGTCTCAATGCTAAGGACTGGGACAAGGTAAATGAAAAGGAGGTAATGACTACATTACTTTTTATTACTGATCACAGTGAGTTCAAGCAGAATATTTCAGTTTTCTGCCTGCCACACCAAAAATAAATAATCCATGTTCTATTGTTCTACCATGCTGTTGTGCATACTCGCCCCCTTGGCGGTGTTCAGTGTGCTGTCACTCCCACCCTCTCTTGCGCCATGAGGTAGGCTGTTTGGTAAGAATGAAATAGTACTCTGAAGTCATCAAAGAGAAAGACAACTGTGGAAGCTATCTCCCTTTTTAGAACTCAAGCTAATCCTAAGCCCTACAGTTAGCAAAACAAGGTCAATGGAACCCATTGATGTCTTACTTGCACATCTTTGTGAAGATGGTAGCATCTGTGAGTTTCCAAACTCAGAGGAAGAAATATGCACTCAGACCTGCACAGCATCCATGCTCTACAACTAAGACAGATACTGAAAGAACGTCAGAAGACACTGCAAAATATATTCATGCAAGCATGGAGCATGGTCACAGAAACTGACTGAAGCTTTTGCCTCCCACCTGGAACCTTCCTTTGCAGTCTTCTCCATCAAAACACAATCAGATGAATCAGTGAGTGAACACTCCTGACACCCAAAGCTATGCTCCCCAAAAAGGAAGTTCCATGGATATACTATGGAGGCTCATATCTCTGCCTGCCCAGCAAAATGGAAAACCTGCTCAGGGTGTTGGAAAATCAATCATTTTGCTGAAGTAGGTCGCGTCACGCCTGCATCTTGAAACTTGAAGCAGTTCATCTCACTAAATGGAAGCAGCGTGAACCCTTTGTAGACAGATGAATCAACACATTAAGGTGATATGAACCTGGAAAATGAGGAAGACAAAGGGCATATCCACTTCATATCAACAGTTGACAATAAAACAAAGGTGGGGCAACATTATCCACAGTGAAAAGTCCACATGCATGGGCAACCACTTGCCTCCATAATCAATACTGGGTTGCCCTTGATTGTAATGACTTTCATGCTGTTGAACCCAACTCCCTAACTTACCCAGCTCAAATATACATGCACATGGCAAAGCATTGTGTCTTCCAATCACAGGCACCTTAATCACAAAGTCACCCATGAAACGCACACTCTAAAAGCATATTTTTCCAAAACAGTTGGTGGCGTACTACTAAGCTGTCATGGTGCGAAAGCTCTCCAGCTCAGCTTCATTTGTATCCAGCATCCTCTCGCAAGAACTAGGCAGCACTAGCAGTCTAGAAGGAAAGGACATGCTTTAATTCAATGCAGCCTGTCAGATGGAAGAAGAACTTGATAAAGTAGAAGGAGCTGGCATCACAGAGAAGCTTGAAGTCCCAAAACCCTGAGTCATCCAGTAGCCATTGGTAGAAAGTCAAAGCATCCCTATGAACTCCACATCTACATGGACAAGCACATGGCTAACAAGACAGTCAAGAATGAACCGCATATTGCTCCCACAATAGACAACGTAGAGGTCTAAGTAAAGGGATATAAGTAGTTTCCAAGATCATCCTTAAAGTAGATTAACGCACGATGTAGCTAGACAACGCCCTTCAATACATTGCCACCTGTTCACCACAACAGACACCTAAAATATGGAAGCTGCAGTGACACTCAAACACACATGGAAGGTGCAGTCATGGCTCCCAGTGTTATAAATATAAGTGATGTTCCAGTGCACTCTGACAACACAGAACAACACCAAACCCAACTACAAGATGCCTTTAGAATATTCTGAGACTGCAGCCTGACACCACATCATAAGAAATCTGAGTTCTTGAAGGGAAACATTGAGTTAATTGATTACAGCTTTTCAGCAGAGGGTGCGACTCCTGACCATAAGAAGGTCCACGATCTCCAATCTTCTGCACCTTGAAGCCGCACCGCAAAGACCACCGTTTTCTAGGCATGGTGACCTACTGTGGTGGTGTTGTTAACCCCTTACATGACTGGCCAAACCACTAGGAGCTCTTCTAAATGCGGACTCTCTGTCGAAAGGATATGAACAGCAGGTGTGGGCATTCCAAAAAACAAAAGCTGCCCTATCAGATGACGCAACAATGAAGTAAAAGGACCCCTGACAACCCAGTAGGTGTGGGTGGTAGTCTCACTGGGCTCAGTGCTATCTTCCTTCAGCAAAAAATCACTAATGAATTGGGGATGATGACTGAGCACCTATCACTGATGCCAGCCGTGCCTTTACTGCCACAGAACAGAGCTACTCTCACATTGGATAGGACGCATTGCAGTTTTGTGGGAGTGCCACTGTTTCTATTTCTATCTATGAAGCTCTCTACGTGTGCCACAAACTGCCTGTAACTGAGGAAGAACTGTTGCTAAAGTGGAATTAAATCATTGTTCCCATGATCTTGATGCCTCAAAATGTTAAAAGTAGCTTGTGTGTACCTCACAGGGGTAACCTTAGCAAAAATAGCAAGGAGACAAAATGCTTTATGTCTACGTGGCTGTCAGTTAGAGGCAACTTTCTATCATACTATATGGGAGTGTCCGATCCTCCGCCATATATGGGATGGGGCAACGACACATATGCAGGATGCAACAGGGAAACAGATAAAACTTATGCCGCCGCTGGGGCTTCTGAACATTTGGGAGGCAACAGATCTCCCGGAAGTGGAACAGCAATTTGCCACACTAGGGTACATATTAGTCAAAAGGGCGACAGCAATGAAATGGGGGTCAGCGGAATTTCCATCAACTGGGAGCTGGGCGGCTGAAATGGACAAATGCATGATTGCAGAAAAAGAGGTGTTTAAATCCAGAGGCTGCCCTAAAAATGGGATAAAAAATAGGCGGTGTGGAATGCACATAGAGGTGAACTATGTATATCTCCCACTGTTGAAATGGAAATGTTAAGACACAATGGACATCTATCTGAATCGCTAGATTGAGTGTTGGTAAACTGTTATGTCATGGCCACAAGATACAGCAGATTTGTGAAATGTGTTTAATGATGCTTTGTGATTCTTTGACGTTTGAATTCAATAAAAACAATTAATAAAAAAAAGTAGCTCCTGTGTTAGTCCAACCGCTGAAAGACCAAGATGGGGATTCATTAGAAGGTCTGGTTTGCAGAAGTGTACAAGAAAAACAAGTTGATGACATGGTGGCCTCCGGGCCTCTGTCCTGAGCAACTGGTCAGGGGGAGTCATCAGCCTCAATCACCAATGAAGCAATCCTAAAAAAGCCTTGGATCAGAGAATGGGCTGACTTTGCTTACTTCCCCAGTAGTCATCACAACAGTTTTCTTGTTGACGACTTGAGCAGATATTCACTATTAGTAGAATAAACACTAGGAGAGCAAGTAATAACCAAGTTCCAAAAGATATTCTCAAGACAGGATCACCCAATTCAGATCTCGCTGTGGCCCACCATTTAATATGGGAGAAACTTCACGGCATATCTCCAGTCCCTGAATATCACACTTAAGATAATGCCTCATGGGCCAAATCCAATGGATACATTTAACAATTATGATGACTTTGAACAAGGTCATGAGTACAGCTGAATTAGTAAAGGAAAACACTGAATGGGCAATACACCATTTGCTAAAAGAGTACCACACCACATCCAATGTATCTACAAGTACCACTCTGGTCTTGATAGTTATGGTTAGCCATGTAGTAGAATCAACCCTGCTGAAATACTAAGATGCCAACAAAAAACAAAATTACCAAATGAGCATAAGGTGGTGGCCACTGAACCAGTCCATCAGGACATTCAACAAGGAAAGTATGTCCTAATATGTATCCGTAACCTAGGTAACAAGTTTAAGACACCCTATCCCCCGCACCCTGGAGAGTGACTTCCAAAACAAGAACCATGATCACCATCCAACAAGGGGAATAGCAAGGTTGGGAAAACATTGCTCCCTTCAAGAGAACCACTTGTGCTGTCGGGTAAATCAGCTTGGCTCTCTCCACAATAGCACATAGTCAGATGAACATCTCAATGACGTTAACACACACAAAGCACAACCACGTCATCATCCAGGCTTGAGGAGAATTGTTGACATGATATTGGAGTATCCAGCAAGTTACCTCTTTTACTCTATATTCACCGATCCCGGCAGAAGAATCTGGCCTGGCACTGCGGCCAACAACAACCACAATTTGTTTTGACTGATTTTGTCATTGTATGATTTGGTAGGAATATTATATTTGGTGAAAATGGTATGACCTGAAATTCGGGGATCCATCACACCTGTCCCCTTGTCCATGGTCACACCAGTACGAGTTCATGACGTAACAAAGGTCTGAAGAGGAGAAAAATTGGCACTGCCGGTTTTATTAGAAGTAATTTCCTTATTTCACTAGTTTCTTGTGGCAATGAAACAAAATTAGGTTTAGCTGCTGCAGTCAGCAAGGTAGCACCCCTCTCTACTGCCATATGGGAAAACGAGGGAGGTCTGCAGTCGATGCATCCTTGTGTGCTTGTAGGGAGGTGTTTCGGGTTATTTCTGGCCCAAGACAGGCAATATTTCAATCAGTTGAGGCAATATGATCTTGCCACAGACATTTAGATGGCATAATAGTGTAGCTGACCAACCAGCTGCTTACCTTTGGTCAGCAGTGTAATAGCTCTCTAGCAATTTTGTGTCTCACACAGTGCTTGAAGTGGAAATAAATAAGCACTGGTACTCACTAACCCAGAGTACCTGATTGGTAATAAGAAGCGCTTGTATTCACTAACCCAGAGTACTTGTTTGCTAATAAGAACTTCTTTAAGAAGCACTCATACTCACTATAGCAGAGTACCTGCTTGCTTATAAGAAGAGCAGGCACTCACTATCAGAGAGTACCTGTTTGATATTAAGAAGGGCTTGTACTCTATCCCAGGGTACCTGTTTGGTAATAAGAAGTATTGGTACTCACTAACCCAGAGTACCTGTTTGCTAATAAAAAGCGCTGGTATTCACTATCCTAGAGTACCTGCTTGCTAATAAGAAGCTCTCGTACTCACTATAGCAGAGTGCCTGCTTATTTATAAGAAGCGTTGGTACCTGTTGTTTAATAAGACGTGCTGTTACTCCCTATGGGGCAGCCTCATTTGTAATGGCTGGAGCTGACGATCGCAGAGGTAGGTGCTTTAAGTGTGACAATTCCCATGTGATGGACTATCCGGGAGGATGGGCCATCACCAACTGCCCTTTGCACGTCACACCCCTCAGCAGATCCACAGCAAATGGAGGGTCTGTTTTCCGCTTTCGCTTCTGCTTGACCAGGACTAAGTCACACTAATTGAAGACTCTTTCTTAGGCTCTCTGACGCCGATTGCCAAACATCTTCATATTGCACGTTTGAGAAGTGTCGATGACCCGAACCTTATCAGCACTCACTGAGTGGTCTACTGAGCATTGAGACAGTCTGGTTCAGATAGCTCTCCTGAATAGCAAGTTGGCGGGGCTTTCACCTGTTGGGCAGTGAGTAGTTGAACAACAGGCATGGAAGCCTTGACATAGAGCTTGATTTAATTCAATTCCCTTTATTGATACTCACTGAATTACCCTTTTGAGGGCAATCTTGAATCTTTCCACAACACCATTTGCTTGGGGCCACAAAGGTGTCCTCTTTTGATGCTTGATATTCACTCTGGCTGGAAGCTCTTTGAATTCTTTGCTGTTGAACGGCGGACCATTGTCAGATTTATGAATGGTGGGGATAACCCACTCTGCAAAGATGTTACGCAGCCACTCAATAACCTTGTTATGGGTTGATGATGATACCTCCTCTACCAGCAGGAAGCATGAATACTCATCAATGACTATCCTAGGTGCCCAAAGACATTAACTGCAACTCTTTCCCCGACCTTTGTCGGAAGGTCACATATTGTCAATGGATGCTGTGTCATTTTGGGGGAAAGGTACTTGCAAAGGTGGCACTCCTTTACTTCCCTCTCAACTCCCTCATCTAAGCGTGGGAGCCACACTCGGTCTCTTAGGGCTCTTTTAGTAGATACATTGCCACAATGTCCTTCATGGGCTAATTCAATGGTCTGTTGTTTTAGCCTCTCAATACAACACCTTCCTTGGTGACGGACAGTTCATCTGGTACATTTTTGATATTTTTTAAAATCGACATCGTCAACAAGAGGTCAAACTCTTTTTTTCCAGATCTGTGTTGAAATGATGTCTTTGAGGATAAGTATGTTCTTGTCAGCATTGGTAGCAGAAATAATCTGTTTAATGGATAGAGCCGTTGGCGTGCTGGATTTCACAATGAAGTTAATATACTCTGCAGCTGTTTTGCATGTTGAAGTGTGATGATTTAGCGGTACTCGTTAAAAATAATCAGCAGGGCTCTGGTCTTTACTTGACTTATGTACAATTGCATAGTCGTACTCTTGCAGTCTTAAACACCACATCTCAATGCGACGGGGCACCTTGGCTTTTAGATTTCCAAAAATGTTGAGCAGCGCTTGGTGGTCTGTTATGATAGTGAAATGCTTTCCATATAGAAACACATGAAAATGTTCACAGGCCCACACTACAGCCAGACTCTCCTTCGCTGGCTGACAATAGGCACATTCTGTGTCAGACAAGCTTCGACTTGCATAGGCCACAATATGTCTCTGGGCATTTGGATGACCATTATGTTGAGCAAGATTGCATCTACTGCAATCTCAGTCTGTAGTTTGGGGTCAAAATAGGTCATCTTGATTGCATTCTCAATTGCATGTTTTATTCTTTTGAAGCTTTGATCTCATTCCTCAGGTCATGCGAATGGGACATTTTGTTTGGCCAGTTCTCTCAATGGAGCACTTACAGTGGCAAAATCATGAATGTGTCTTGATCAATAACTGGCCATGCCTTAGAAGGATCGTAGCATAGTGACAACTTGTGGGGGGCAAGTAGCTGGGTCAGAAGTCATTCCCCCATCAGAAAATATATGTTCACAGAATTTAAGTTTGGCGCTGTGAGACTCACACTTTGCTGCGTTCAGAGTGAGACCTGCATCAGCAAGTAACTGGCACACACATGTAAGAGAGCTGTCATGCTCCTTTTCCATTGCTCCAAATACCAGTATATCATCACTCTAGATAAAAGCATTTTAACATATTATTTAACATATAGCATCCTGAAATATTTCTACAGCTGGCGACTCTTCAACACCTAACCTTTTGTATCTGAACAAACCAACATGAGTTGAGAAAGTAGTGATGTGCCTGCAATTCTCTTTCAACTCGAGTTGATGGTATCCCTTGTTCAGGTCAAGACGGAAGAAGACTTTGGCACCATTCAACTGAATGATCATGTAAACTATGTGCGGACCAGTATGTCTTTCCCTCTCAATCTCTTTGTTGGCCTGGCGCATACCAACGCAGATGCAAACTGCACCCGCACTGTCCTTTTTTTGCCACCAGCACAATTGCCGACACCCATGGCGTAGGTTCAGTGGAGCGCTCAATTATGTCATGTTTCAACAGCATTTTTAATTCTTTCCCAACAGCTTCTTCAAAGAGGAAAGAGACTCCAAGGTGCCGCTAGGCAACATGGCGAATGTCCTCATTGACGTGAAGTCGCACTTTTATCGTCTTGAGCCTGCCTAGGTGGTAATTTACAGACAGGAACTAACTCACAACTTCAGACTGAGTGTGGAAGTTGTAATTGAGAGATATCAGTCCAATCTCAGAAGCGGGGGCAAAACTGAGTAGACAAGCACTGGAAGAAGCTCCTTGAAGATATGAATTGTTGCTTGCACAGATACTGCTTTATGTTTCAATGTCACAGTAAATAACCCTTGACTCTGCAATGGTTTAGAAGCAGCCGACGTGTATACTTTTGTGTTTCATAGGTTGAGGCACTGGAGATAGGCTGTTGATGGGCATGATGTTATTCGATGCACCACTGTCTATAATAAAGGCTATGTGGCAACCATCGACCTTTATTATGTTCTAGCAGCAATGTCCAAATGAATTCCCTGGTTTTGTGTG
This sequence comes from Triturus cristatus, assembly GCF_964204655.1. Lineage (NCBI taxonomy): Eukaryota > Metazoa > Chordata > Amphibia > Caudata > Salamandridae > Triturus > Triturus cristatus. The sequence goes on along the minus strand of NC_140591.1, from coordinate 1,471,418,584 downwards.
GTGGTTTGCTTTTGTCATTTGTTCTTCTGTGTAAGCAGCCAAACCTACATGTGCCTGTCATTCCTTGGTCAATGCCACAGCGTACATCCATCTTCTTCATGGGCGCTCAACAATGACAACGATGATCCTTTGTAGGATGAACTTGATGACGATCGACTTTGTCTGGTTTCTACTTGTTATTAAGGGTGGGCGTAGTTCGCGAAGTAGCACTTCGCGAAGCTACGCAAAGTGAAGTTCGCACTACGCGAGCTACGCGTAGCACTTCGCGAACTGCGTAGAAACATGTTCGCACTGTGCAAGATGTTGTTTTCAATGATTGCACAGTGCGGACAAGCAACCGGCACTGTGCAATCATTGAAAATGGCATCTTGCACAGTGCGAGCTGTAGTTTTCTGCTGCTTGAGTAGATTTTTACTCGAGCGGCAGCTTTCTCAACGCGAACTGGTAGTTTCTCATCGCGAGCGGTCGCGAGCATACGCGACCCCTCGCAATGAGAAACCTGACCTCCTCGCGTTGGGAATCTCGCCGGGAGGTTTATTTTCCATGCTCGCGATCGCCAACTTGATGTTGCTGATCGCGAACAAGGCAAAAGTCTCGCCGGGATGTCATTTTGCTTGCTCGCGGTCGCCAAATTGACGTTGAGGACCGCGAGCAAGCAAAAAATGACCGCAGCACTACGCAACACTACGCTACGCGTGTTCGCACTGTGCTACATGCAGTTCGCGTAGTGCGAAGTAGCGCGAACTTCGCAAACTACGCGAGCGTAGCGTAGTGCTTCGCCCAGGCTTACTTGTTATAACTGAGGTTGCCTTTTGGTTTTGTGGCCGTAGCGAGAATGCTTCTGGAACCTTCTGGTGCCCATTTCCTCTTCTCGCTATGATGTAGTCAGTTTCTCTTTTACTTTACAAACCATTATGAAGTGGTTCTCTACAGCAACATTTGCACGTACGTCCTATGGCTGGACATTTGCCTTCATGAGGAAATGAAAATCCACATCGAAAACACACTTTTGTCTTCTTTGGAGACATTGACTTGCCTGAATCTACCTTTTGCTTGCTTTTCATGATCAATGCTGATTCATCTTTTTCTGTTCCAGCTTCCATGTCAGTGGCTTGTCAACCTGCGCTTTCTTCGGTCCTTGCGCCCATTAGTACATTCTCTAAGCTGAGCATATCTACCAACATGACTCTTCTGAAAGAGTCTGAGAGACAGCCATTGATGACTTAGAGACGTATGGCCTCTTCATTACTGAATTCACTAAATTTGCAATGTTTGATAAGCATATCAAACATTTAAAAAAACTCATCCATCGTTTTACCAGCTTGCTGTCATGCTTGATTGAAAATGTACCTTTCATAGTCGACATTCCGTATCTGATTGAACTTGGCTTTCAGTGCTTCCTTGATTAGACAGTTTGATACTGCATCCGGTTGTGATATTTTCATCAGCATTTGTTTAACTCCATTACCCGAAAGGTACTTCAAATACTTAATGATTTTCTCATCATCTATTTCTACTAGGGCATCTATGAAATCATCAAAAGTCTGGATCCATGCAGTCTACCTGGTACCAATATTCTGCTTCTTTGCCGTGGTGAATGGTGGTGGATTCAGAAATACAGCGGCACCGAACGTCACACTCTTTTCTACTGCAGGTGAGAGTATATGCTATTCAGGTGATGGTAGCTGTTCTTCTGGGCCTGTATCTTCCGCAAGCACTGGTCTTGTGCTTGTACTTGCGTTGTTGCGCTCGATCGGAGGTCGTAAGACGCCATCTTCTTTCTTGTCGGTCAGTAACTGTTTTCTCTCTCATACTTGTTCGTCACTGTTTTTGGCATTTTGCATTGTATTTGGTTGTGGCTGCCGTTAGCGTTTTGCATTTGTATCAATGATGGCTCAGCGTTATGCTGTGGTGCAATATCTCTTCTTTTGTCCTTACCAGTGGGCTTCTGGTGGGCTTTTCAAATGCATTGCTGTGTAGGGCCTTCAACTTCTTCGAGGGCCTTATTTGGGTTGAGCGGAGCTACAATTACACACACGCTGCCTTCAAACTGCTTCTCATCAAATTATGCGCACATGGCACACACAAGTGATTTGCTGTTACATTGCAAACTTCCAGGGAGAGCAGTCTTGTTTATATGGGGCACAGCTCCGCACTTGTCGCTAGTTGTAGTGTCCTCCCTAGCCTGGGAGAATGGAAATGAATACACCACACACAGAGATCTGGACTGTACATCTTTATTCCTCTGCATACAATCACACACTGTTCTCTGATTATGTCATAACCATTGATAACCACACCTTAACACCTCCCAGCCAGTTACGTGCTTCCTCTGTTAAGTTCGACCAGAACTACAAGGGTCCTAACACACATTGTCTCACAACACTACTGTAACCAGAAGATGTGTCAGTCCAGGTGTCCCCTTTTTGAGTAGACTCCACCCGCCTGTTGGCTTTTCAAGTGGGGCAAGCTTAAAGCCAATTAGAGCTCCCCTGCCATTACTCAGCAGATTCACCATTTCTCTCTGCAGGGCCTGAAACTGGTGTATTTTCCCACAGCGGCAGGCCACACAGGTTGAAATCTGGGACATTCCACTGAAATCAAGAAACTCCCTCCTGATGATGTCATGCTGTTCAAGTTAGAGCACAACATTTGAGAGACTTTCACAGTCAGGATTCCAGCCAGGGAATTCACACAGTCCATGCCATTGAAGGTTTCAGAAGACATGGTGGCACATCCGGTGCATGGCATATCTAGTGCCTTGCTCTGGAAAACTATGCCTGCGGGCCCCCAGGGTCATTGCAAACACATGCTTGCTACACCAAAGGCTGTCCAAATGGGACAGTCTGTGCAGCACTTTACCCAGGCACTGGATCTGGGAAACCTCCATCAAATCTCTATGTGACACACCAACCAACCTGTAAGTGTGTAACAATATCCCACATTTCCTGGTGCCTTCTTCAATAATATCATCAGGACGGTCATGTTTCCATTTCCTTGCAGTATACTAGCTCTTGCTGACCACCCAATTTAAGGTTTCAGCCACAGAAGGGAAGGTGGCGTTCCTTGGCCTTGCAAGAGAGCAGTAAAGTACCCATTTTAAGACCTTCCAAGAAAGGAGAGGAGCAAAAAACAATAAAAGACAGAAAATCCAAATGGGATGAAGCACCTAAATATTATATCTTTCTCCATCATCAGAAGTATCCAGGGTTTCTGTTCTCCACCCACCACACTGAGAATTTGATCAATCAATCAATCAAACAGTACTTTGACAGCGCATGCTAATCACCCATGAGGGTAACCAGGCACTGGGTTGCTGAACTTAGTCGAAAAGACAAGTCTTGAGTTTCTTCCTCAGGTCCGTCAGTGAGGGCGATGTTCGGAGGAGGAGGGTGTTCCAGGACGTGGAAGCAAAGTGGGGAAAGGATCGGCCTCCACTATGGCTACGATGGACGTGTGGCGTCTGTACAAGGGCGAGGGAGGCAGAGCAGGGGTTTCTGGATGGTTGATGGAAGTTCAGTCGGTGGTTCATGTATGCTGGTCCTTGGTCGTGCAGGGCTTTGTAGGTGTGTGTCAGTAGTTTGAATTGGCATCTTTTCTGGATGGAGAGCCAGTGGAGGATCCTCAGGTGCTGGGTGATGTTGGTCCATTTGGACAGGTTGAGGATCAATCTGGTCGCTGAGTTCTGTATCATATAGAGCCTTCCCATGAGTTTGATGGTGTTTCCTGCATATAGTGTGTTGCCGTAGCCCAGATGGCTAGTGATCAGGGCTTGTATGACTGTTTTTCTTGTGTTTGTGAGAGCCATTTGAAAATTCTTCAGAGCATGCGAAGAGTAAGAAAGCAGGCAGAGGAAACAGTGTTCATTTGTCATTTCATGTTGAGTTTGCTGTCTAGGATGATGTGGAGGTTGCGGGTGTGGTCTTTTGGTGTCAGGATGGGTCAGAAGTCCGCAGGCCCCCAGGTCTTCGTTCCAGAGGGAGGCATGGTTTCCAAAGATCAGTACTTCGGTTTTGTCCGTGTTTAGCTTCAGACAGTTGTCCTTCATCCAGGCTGCGATGTTCTTCATGCAGTTGTGAAAGTTGGTCTTGGTGGTGGGGTCTGCTGAGAGCAAGAGGATGAGCTGAGTGTCATTGGTGTATGATATATTGATGTTGTGAGTTCTGATGATGCCGGCTAGAGGCATCATGTGGGTGTTGAAGAGGGTGGGGCCTAGGGAGGATCTTTGAGGGATGCCGAGGGATGCCTCAAATGGTGCTCATGTGTTCCGAGTTGATGCGGGGAGGCAGATTTTCTGCGTGCTTTCTGTGAGGAATGATGCAAACCATCTAACTGCGTCTCCTTTGATTCCGATCTGGTGCAGTCTCTTGATGACAGTGTGATGGGAAATGGTGTTCTAGGCAGTGGAGATGTTGAGAAGGATCAGGGAAGCCAATTCTCCTCTGCCGAGAAGGGTGCGGATGTCATCCATGGAGGCGATCGGGCCGTCTCAGTTCTGTGGGTGGCTCAGATACTGGAATGAGAGGTGTCTAGCAGGTTGTTTCTCTCGAGGTGTTCAGTGAGCTGGCAGCTGATGGCCTTCTCCAGGACTTTGGCGGGAAATGAGAACAGCAAGATGGGGTGGTAGTTCTGGAGTTAGTTGGGGTCTGCGGGAGGGTTCTTGAGGAGACGTCTGACCTCTGCGTTTCTCCATGCATTGGGGAAGGTGGCTGTGGTGATAAATGCATTGAGGAGGGTCTGGGGCATAGCTTCGAGGGGGGGTTGGGGTGTTACACCCCCCTTACAAATGTATTTTATGATAGTTGGGTACAGGTGCTTTCACTTGGGTATGGTGAGGTGTCTCCTGGATTCCACCAGGAATTGTTACATAAACACAGGCAAGAATGCACATACAGGCTCTCCCTCTCAGTTTTGAAAGTCCTTGAAAATGTTGGTTATTTAACAAAATATTGGGTTTACTCTCACTTAGTACTCCTACCAATCTACATTCCTCTGACTTTCCACTGCCCCCATTCATGTACCCTGATTGTCCTATAATGTATTTTAACATTATATGCCAGCGTGATTGTTGTGAAAATGTAAAGCTCACAACCCTTCAAACTTAATGACCAAGCTACGCCCCTGAGGATGGCGGTGAGTTGGTGGCTTATCTTGCTGCTTCCTAGGTTGAAGAGGCAGTTGGGGCAGTGGTCCGTGGGTGCTCCTGAATTGATGGAGTTCATGATGGCTGTGGTGTCCGGTGTGGTGAACTGTTCCCATGCGGTCAGATGTTGGTTGGTCTTGGCTTCCGTTGGAGTGAGGAGGCTGAGAAGGTCGGTGGGTTGGGGCTCTAAGTTCCTGTAGATGGTGGATACTTTGTTGGGGATGTGATTTGCTAGAGCGTCGCAGAGTTCCTGTGATGGAGGGATCGTGCTCTCGGTGGCTGTTGGGCAGCAGAACTCTGTGCCGATGGTGAAGAGTTCCTTGGTGTGGTTGGCACTAGCTTTGATGCTGTCTACAAGGGGTTCCTTTTTTGGGTGTTTGAGTTGTAGGTGGTATCTGTTGAGGGCTGGCTTGAAGGTGGCTCAGCCTGTATCGTCTCTGCTGGTGTGCCATCTTCTCTTAAGTTGTCTGCAGCTGAGTTTCATTGTGCTGAGTTCCAGAGTGTACCAGCTGGCTTGTTTGGTGGCTCTGAGGGTTTTGGCTGGTTTGATGGGGGCAGCTCGGTCAGCGGCATTGGTAATCCAGGTGTTGAAGTTCTTGACTGCCTGTTCCAGGTTGGTTGCAGGGGCTGGGTGGTGTTGAGTGCATCTGTCAATTGGGTTGGTCACCTTGCTCCAGCTGCAGAAGGTTGTGCTGAGAAGACTGGAGGCGGTGCGAGGTGATCCTGTGATAGTGAAGTGGACAATGGAGTGGTCGGTCCAGGTGAGTTCTGTGGTATGGCTGTATTTTATTGTGTTGCTGGACATGAAGATAGGGTCCAGTGTGTGTCTTTCTCTGTGTGTGCGGTCTGTAACCAGCTGGGAGAGGCCAATGCTGTCCTTTCATTTAAGAGGCTGGCGGAGTTCATATATGTGGGATCGTCCAGGTGGAAGTTGTGGTCTCTGAGGAAGATGTAGTGCTTGGGTTAAATGGCGAGAGGGGCAATGAAGTCGTCGCAAAGGCCAGTGCGAGGTCCAGGTGTCTGTAGGAAAGAGTGCTCTTGACTGTAGTTTTGTCATTAGTGTGGAGTTGGAAATTCAGGTGCTTCAAGATCGGTGTGGTGTCATCTTCGATGGTAAGGCAGCAGATGTATTCTTTGTGGATGATGGCGATGCCACCTCCGTGTTTGTTGGTGCAGTCCCGGTATGTCTTGTAGCAGTGGGGCATCTCAGTGATGAGGTCGGGGGCAGAGGAAGGTTGACCCAGGGCTCTGTGATTACATCAGGGGTGAGAGTTCAGATGGCAGCCCAGACTTCAGTGGCGTGTTTACAGAGCAATCTGGCATTGATCGGGAGGCATTGGAGTGGTTCTGGGGAGGTATCGGTCGGCAGGGTGGGAGTGGCACGGGTTTCTGTGAGAGCAGATGGTCTTAGGCTGCAAGTGAAGAGCCATTGGTGGCAAGAGAACGATCCTGCTGTGGAGTGAAGAGATGTGAGGCAGCAGTTGTTGCAGCGTCCGGGGTCCGGGGCTCGAAGATCTGCGGTGGAGTACCAGTAAGCGCCCAGAGGGCCGGGCTACCTGGAGGTAGGCGCAGTCCAAGTGCAGACAGGTTTGCCTTCAATATGCCAGAGGTGCGGCCGCACTGCGGCCTCCATTAAATAAGTCCTGGGAGGGGCGCTGGGAAGGCGGGAAAAAGCAGCGAGTGGGCAAGGGACTAGGAATTGGAATCTAAAAGGGCTGAACTAAAACTGAAGAAATAAAGCTCTGCGCTGGCTGACCATGCTGTCTACTGAGGCTCACTCACAAGGGCAGGAGCAGCCTAGCAGCAATCAGGAGTGAGGAGGGACATGGGAGAAAGAGGCCACCCACAGGCAGCAAGGGGAGCTGGTGAGGACATGCTACAACATCAGTGCTATGCTGCCTGCTACCTCACCTCCAACGCAGTCATGGGCATGCTGTACTACACACATGCGCGTAGACGGAGGTCGTGGGTGGCAAGATTTGAAAAACATTTCTCAACCAAGAAAATGAGTCAAGTTATTAAAGCAACTGTCAAACAGGCTGAAGGTTGTCACTCCATACTAGATGCACTCAGCACACAACTGGGACCCCCAGCCAATCCTGAGTCCAAGAGATTCATCATATAATTGGCAAAAACAAGGTGCAAAGGAATCCACTAATAACTTCAGAGAATTGAGGTGGGCCTACACCTCCAAATTCACAAACTCAGAGGAGTTACAGGTCCAGATTATCCAAAGGTGTCCCTATGCAAAGCTAATAAACCAATAATTTATGAAGTCATAAATTTGAAATTCCAAATTTTACTCTCATATAATTCTTCTTGAGAGCGAACATAACACAGGACTCCTTATTTTTTATTTTTCAAATATCACTGTAATATTTTATTCAAAGGCTATGTCTGAAGCAGACTAATCCAAATGTGAGACCAAAAGCAAGGCCAAACTGTTTTTCACGATTTCAGGATTGCTTTTTTGGGGTAAAACTAATTAAGAATCTCTTTTAGAATGTGCAACACCCACTTTGCTTTCAAAGGGCTCCAGTACATTAAAAAAATGTCAAACTAGTCAGTCTTCTAGCCCTACTCTGGAAACCATGCTACTTTTCCAAAGTTATGATTTCATGCACGTCCTTTCAAATCACCATGATAACCATTTCCTTTTTCGTTGGAGACGCGGTGTCCATGGTTCCTCATCCATTGACACCACATTTTCTGTGAAGCTGAGACGGCTGATTCTGGAAGAACCTTTGATGATGCTGGATCGCATGCACATGGTAGGAATAAAGACATGAACACTCAGAGGTGTGCACATGTGAAATGGAATCCTCCTTTGCTCATATCAAGAGGAATCAAAATAGTAGGTGAGCAATGTTTCCTTTTGCTATTTGGAAAAAAAATTATGCAAGAGAGGAGAGGGGTGACTGTTGAAAAATGGCCCTTTCTAAAGGGTCAACCCAAACTTTTTGCCTTCCTCCTCCTCTTTTTGCTTAACTCTTTTTGTTGGCCTTAGGACTCTGAACACTTTACCACTTCTGAAAAGTGCTACAGTGCATGTGCTTCTCCGCGAAACATAATGACATTGGCGTTTACCTTGTAAAGTGGCATAACATATACCCAGGGCCTGTACTTCAAATGCTAATAGTGGGCAGCAGCACTGATTGTGCCACCCACAGAGGTAGCCTTTCAAACCTGTCTCAGACCTGCCACTGCAGTCCCTGTGTGTGCAGTTTACTGCCACCTTGACTTGACATTTAAAATGACTTGCCAAACCTTAAACTTCTGTTTATTACATGTATGTCACCCCTAAAGTAGGTCCTAAGTAACCCTAAGGGCAGGGTGCCATGTAAGGAAAAGGTAGGACATGTACTTTTATGCTTTTCAAACAGCCTATTTGTTTTTCACTACTGTGAGACTGTTAGACCTGTCAGCCCTTTGGGTGGTCCCTCCTCATCATTATTTATTTTGTCCCACTTTTGCCTCAAACCCTGTTATACTTTTTCCTTTTTGGGAACCACCAGACTTTTTAGTGTTGATGCAGGGTCAGGGAGCCATTTTCCCTACCCCTGGAACTTCTGTCTGAGGGCCTGAGACACAAAATGGTGGCCACCCATTGTCACCTGTGACATCACCAGAACCCACTGGAGGTTTCCAGAACATTCTAGAACCCTGTGACAGTGAGAGGCAGTTTAGAATGTTGGGAGGCCATCTCAGAGTGGCAGTTGGCATCTGACTAGAGAGGAGAGAGGACCAGTTCAGAAGGTGGTCGGAGTAAGGCAGCAGGGGTGGAAACCAGTGCTTGGAGTGGGGTCCAGAAACCCACCCTTGATGCTAGTCCCTACTGACCAAGCCCAGCCTAGAGCCCTGTGTGGGACCAAGACCAGAAAAACCATCTTAAGGACCTAAATATGGTGAAGAGGCCTTAAAGAAGAAGACCAGCAAGCTCCTGACCTGTTTAGCGGTGTCCTCCTGGAGTCCTGACGTCGGGAAGCCTGGAGACCTGAGGCCTGAGGTGGAGAAGCGACGCTGACAGAAAGCAGACGTCGTACCCGGAGCCGTCAGAGGTCGAGAGAGGGCGCCGACGGAGGTCGTGGAGAGGCACCGGAGGTCGAGTAAGGAGTCGCCGGAGATCGAGGTGAAGCGCGCCGGAGGTCGGGAGTGGAGATCGCACTCCGGAGTCGCCGGAGATCGAGGTGAAGCGCGCCGGAGGTCGGGAGTGGAGATCGCACTCCGGAGACGTCGTAACCTGAGGTGAAGCGCGCCGAGGTCGGGAGTGGAGGTCGCACTCCGGAGACACCCGGAAGCGGGGAGACCGTGACCCTGCGACGCCGGAAGGCGACATCGATCCGAAGCCGCCCAGCGACACCGAACCGGAGCCGCCCAGCGACATCGAGCCGGAGCCGCCTCACGACGTCGACCCGGCGCCGAGCGGAGCCGATCATCGTGAAAAGGGCAGTCAGTGGTAGAAAGGGCATCTGAGGCCCTGTGGAGCCCTAAAAGACCATTCTAGGGGCTAGAGGGGTGTTAGAACCAGCCTGGGAGTGCCAGGGGTGAACTGAGACTGGTGCAGTGACCTCTGTGAGGGGTTGTGTATTTTGGGAGAGCCAGATCCCTAGGTTACCCTTATTCTACCTCAGTTCAGGCCCAGCCTTGACCAATCTAGGTGGGACACCCTCATGTCATCCAAATGACCACAAGCTGTACATGGGCATAGTAAAACCAAACTACCTCAGGAAAGTGATGTGAACTGTAATTGTCATTAATTGCGTTATTTAAGTTATTGAAGGTGCTTTATTTATTGACTGTATTTATTGTCTGACTGTATTTATTCCTGCATTGTATTTATTGTCTGACAGTATTTATTAGCCATTTGTATTTATTGCACCCATATTTATTCCTTGCTTATTTATGACCTGATCCTATTTATTGAAACCCCACTGTGGTATTATTTATTTGACCTGCTATTTTCAAGAAAAGTCTTATGGTATTGTATGTATGTTTTGAAACCTGCAACTAAGAGAAAATAAGATAAAGACAAACTACTTTCTTTCATAATTTTTACGGTGTAGTGTCGTTTTTGGAACGGATGAACGCATGGTTATTGTGAGGGTGTGACGTACGCTTCACACGGTGCCTGCCCCCAACCGCTCGAGCCAAGCTACCACTGTGCTGGGAACATGGTGACTGCTAACCCGGTTGCCCGGTTTCCAACAGAGACCTACCCCTCTCATAGGCCAGCACTGGGAATTCCTTAATAGACTTTTAATCTGTAATTCCTGATCAGAGAGAAGTAGCTTTTTCATGTTTCATATGTTTGGAATAGTAATAATAAATCCCCCTTACTGGTGAAGTTGGATTTAACATTACTGTACTTTTAGAAAGTGGGAATTTCTCTGTACTTACTGCTCCTTGTGCCTGACAGACTTTCACCAATACATGTCTGGGTTGGGTGACAGCTACACTTTGTGCTTTTCCTCTAGACAACCACAAAAACAGGAAGGTGAGGCTCATCGGCATTCTAAAAATTAATCTGCATTCTGATGGGTCTTCCTAGGCCGTGAGGAATTGGAGAGGCTGACACTTACACTTCGAAAGGTAGTGTGCTATCCACACACAAAGCACTGATTTACCCCCCATCCCACCCCAAGGTTAGCCTGGCAGACAGGGCGGGATTGAAAGGGATCCTTGTGCAATTCAGAGCGCTCCTTTGAAGTCACCCCCTACATCAAAGGTACTTTAGGTTATAAGTACTGCATCTTTGACCCCCCTAAAAACTGGCACTTCTAGGTCTTGAACTGAACCTCTGTGTTGCTTAAGGGACTCAACTGGACTGATTTTCTGGAAGGACTGCTTTTCTGCTTGTTGCCCTACTTCCTGCTGCTCCCTGACTCTGCAGGTAGGGGAGTTGAACTCTGCCCTCCTTCCAAGTAATCTCAAAGGGCTTCCTGGCTTGCCTCCTGTTTTATGAAGTGTCAGGGACACAAAAGACTTCCTGCAATTCTGCTGGTGCTGCTGGACTCTGCTGTCTGTGAGTCCTGCCTAAGATAGCCCCTCTATGTTCTGGGCCTAAGAAGTGGGTTCTGCAGCTGTTGTCTTCACCTACAGCTCCTGGGCCCGCCTTCAACTCACTCCTGACCCCCAGGATGTGCCTCTGCCGTCTTGGGCCTTTGGAAGTGGTTTTTGGGCATATGAAATCAAGCTTTTCAGCTGTTCGCGACCGCGAACGGGTCCATTCACTCTGGGACTGCACCGCTCACCCCAAGAATCAGAAGCATTGTCTCCTCGCACAACAAGCATCACCGCCAGGGTTTTGTGCGTAATGCAGGCAATTTTGTAGGAGGACCTGCATTCGATAGGAAGCCATTTAAGGTCCTTGAGGGCAGGTGAGATGTGGTTGAAACGTTTACAGTCCATTGTTAGCCTGGCCGCTAGTTTGAGAACAGATATGAGGGGGGCAAGGTGAACTTTGGGAGTAAAGCGTTTCCGTAGTCAATTTTCGAGAGGACTAGAGATTGGACAACCGATTTCAAATCTTCAGCTGGAATGAAAGGTTTGATTGTTTTGAGATGTCAGAGTGTGAAGAGTGCTCCCTTTGTCGAATTTTTTATATGGGAATTGAGCGTTAACTTACTGTTGATGGTGATGCCATGAGATTTTACTGATTCGGTGAGGGAGAGAGAACAGTTTAGGGCATTAAGGTCAGCGATCCATGTTTGAATGGGGAGAGGGTTGTTTTTAGGAGAGAAAAGAATGATTTCACTTTTGTTTGGATTGAGTTTGAGATGATTGGAGTAGAACCAGGATTGAATCTTGGTTAGAGCAGTGTTGAGGTGTAAGATATCGGAATGGAATTTAATTTTATAGTACAGTTGGGTGTCATCAGCATACAGGTAATAGTTAATTCCGGCTTGATGAGTCCTAGAAAGTTGGATGGGGAGAAGATGGTGGACGGTCGATGAGTCCGGTCGGGAGCTCCGTGATGCAGTAATTGTATGCAGCTATGCGGCTGAAGTAAGCTGGGAGAAGTGCTGCTCTCTATCCGGGGAACGCTGTAATGGGGGAGTATGATGAAGTCTCTGGTCTCCCCTCTACTTATCTCTTAACGTTGTCCCCCGTTTGCTGTGTTGCATTTTGATACACTGCGTCCGCATCTTGATCTTTATCACTTACTTGGATTAGCGGTTAGCGACGGGAGTGTGGGCTTGCCGAGGCATGGTGGCCGAGCTTGAAGAAGCCGTCAGTGCCAGTGCTTGTGTGTTTTTTTAGGCGGAGCAGGTTGGGGTCAAATCTCGATCGGCTGTGCAGTGCTCGTCCATCCGTGGCTCCGCGTTCCTGAGTTGCTCCGGTTGGTGGGAGGCGGCTTCTCTGGCTCAGAGAAACTGCAGGAGAGCCGTGAGCCGGATCTCGGTGTTTACCCGGGGGAAAGGAGGAAGAGATTCGTCGAGGGACTGTCCTGTATTTTTGCCTGGCTTTGTGGGGCATACAAGGCATACAAGTAAATTGCCCCCCCAGACTTTTCAAGACATATGTAGAATCCAAGAGCCGGAAGCAGACTCACCATAAGACCTAAGGTATTAGAAGGATCCCACTTCAAGTGCAACCAACACATGATTCGGGTAAGCAGGCTCTTAGAGGCAAAAGTGGAGGGGGTAATATCTAACACTAATAAAACAGAGAATATAACTGAGAATACTACCCTGCCCCCTGTAGCTGAGGGTTTGGTTAACTCCCGGAAGGAAGGGGGAGGGGTTCAATCACCAGATGAGGGTATAGGAGAGCCCCCCCAGCTAGAAAGATGGGCAGGTATAAGCAGTGAGGCGAAAGGGGTTTCCTCTTACTGTTTAAGGAATAGGCAGTTAACTAATACAACCATACCCCAAGTGGTAAAACAGCCCGTTATTCCACGCATCACTAAAAGAGTCTCTCGTAAAGCCCCGAACATACAGGCAAACAAATGAAATCACAAAAGAGGGCTCCTAGGGGAAAGTGTGGAATTAGGGGAGGGGGGTAGAGCTCCCAAAGTAAAGATTACCACCTCTTTAAGGTCATACTTCAGGGTTCAAGATCGTGGGCAGAATTGGGAAATAAATAAAGCCCTGAGAAAACAGGTCAATCTTAAGATAGGAATGGAAAATCCCACAACCATGGTTGAGCCAGAAACCCTGACAGAAGGTTTAGTAGGGGAGATAGTTGATTTTTCTGTTCAGACCGTGGCTCAAAATCAATCCTCGACCTCTATTCCAACCCAGTCCCAAAGCCCGGCCCTCAGTCCAGTACAAAGTCTGGTCACAACTACACCTATTAGCCCAGATACATGTGCATTAGAAAACTTAGACACGTCACTAGACAAAGCTCGAAGTAGCACTGACATCTTGCTGGGAAGAGTGCTGGACGAAATTAAATCAAGGTTTGAAATCTCTGAGGGAAATCAAAATAAGATTCAGGAAAAATGTGAGTTGCTCGACGCTATGTTAAATACATTGAGTGAGAGAGTCTCCTCAGTGGAAGCAGAAGTTGAAGGTTTAAGTGAAAAAGTAGAAACAACACAAAAAGAAATTACAGCTCTAAAGGCAAAGGATAAAAGTATTTACGAAAAACTGGAAGCATTAGAGAACCAGTCCAGGAGATGCAATCTCAGACTTCTCAATGTCCCTGAAGGGTGAGAAGGTTCAGAAATAAAGAAATTCATAATTTCTCTCCTAGAGGAGCAGTTTCCTTGGAGTAAATCTATTGGACTGGAAGAGGACATTCAACGGGTGCATCGGGACCCTTATGGGAAAGTCAAGGAGAGGAAGAATCCAAGGAAGATCCTAATAAATTTCAGGACTTACACCATTAAAGAGAGATTTCTAAGTGAGGCTTTGAAAAAGGGTATATATAATAAAGATGACTGGTCCTTTAAAATCCGCTCGGACATTGCAAAGGTAACGCAAGACAGGCAGTGGGAACTAGGACAGATGATGCCAGAATTGAAGTCTCTTGGAGCAACTGTTCAGATGAAATTTCCTGCAGCCCTCAGGATCATGTGGAGAAATAAGATGCACAACATCAGAGACCCTAAAGAAGTTGAAACCCTCCTGGATCAAATGCGTGAGCAGGCTCGGAAATAGGGGTAGCTATAGGCTATAGGTTATAGACTCAGGCATAGGTACAATAACAGTTTGCATTGTGGATGTGAGTAGCAGCTTACCCTTAGAATGTTCCTTCATTCTTGCTGTAGCACGGAGCTCAAAGTGGGCTAGTAGTAAGGCCCAAAAGAAGAAAGGGAGGCTTCTCCAGTCTCTTTTTTTTTTTTTATTGCTTTGTTTTTTATCTACATTTGCTTAAATTATTCACTTGAAAAAGGAGTGGAAAAAAGGAAAAAAAAGGGAATGTACACGGGTTGGGAGCAAGTTAGGGGAAAAAATTAAAAAATGGTCCTCAGTATATTGTAGGTTATAAAAGGAAGGGGGAAATTGGGGTGACGCGAAGGGGCTGGGGTTGGGGAGGTACCCAAAAAAGGTAGGAAGTGATGGAAAAGAATTTAAAGTATGTAAAAATAACTTCCTGGAACGTTAATGGTCTACGTATAAAGAGCAGGCGAAGGAGGATTTTTGAATATCTGAAGTCAATAGACAGCGAAATAATAATCTTACAGGAAACCCATCTATTAAGAAAAGAGTGGGAGGAAATCATGAAAACACTCCATTGGATTGATTCTTACATATGCACAAATCAAGAGTGCGTTATTAAGGGGGTGGCCATTTTATTAAAAAAAATCCTTGAAAGCAAGAATAGTTTCTTCAGAGACCGACTCAAAGGGAAGGTGGGCAATAGCCAAAATTAGTATACTTAGCGAGTTCTTCACGGTGGTAGGCTATTATGGTCCAAACTTGGACGATCCCACCCCTCTCCAATCGCTTTATTCTCAACTGATTACGGCTACAAGTCCAGTGATCTTAGGTGGGGATTTTAATATTATTTTAGACCCGAAAATAGATCGGTATCCCAGGGGGGGGGCTGAATAATCTCCCTAAGATGAGAGAATGGTTAGGAATCTATAAAAGGGAGATCCCTTTTATAGATTCCTAACCATTCTCTCATCTTAGGGAGATTAATCGACATCTGGAAGGACAATGGAGATAAGCAGCTTAAGTATACCTTTAGGAATAAGAAACTAGGAATTCAATCGAGAATCGACTACTTCCTATTAGATGCAGGGCTATTAGAAAAAATCCAAGTAGTGATCCATCTTCCAGCCCATCTTTTGGATCATTCGGCAGTTCAGGTCACCCTATATTTGAAAGAGGAGTTGGTAGCCCCAAGATGGATGATGGATCGCACAATTTTACGGGACCCTCAAATTATTGAACTACTTATTCAAGAAACAGACACATACTTTGAGAACAACAGTGAGGGCGCCTCTCCCCAAATTATATGGGATGCATATAAGGCGGTGATAAGGGGGAAGGTCTTTGGTTTAGCTATATTTAAATCCAGTTGGCTTAACAATGAGATTCAGAAGCTGGAGGGTAAAATTAAAGCACTTGACCAACAGATATTTACAGATAGACGATCTTCCACGACTCAGGATTTAGAAGTTGAAAGATCAAAGCAAAAAGAAATGTTAGCTGATCTACTGGAAGACCGAATTAGAGAGAAATGGGAATGTAGCAAATTGGCCCATTATGAATACGGGGAAGGCTGTGGAAAAATGCTAGCCTGGAAAACCAAAACGGATCGAGCGAGAAATAAAATTGATAGTATAGACCCAAGTAATACATCCCAGAATGGATCAGAGGAGGCTGTAATAAAACAGGAATTTACCGCCTTTTTCACAGACCTCTATATGGAAGACTGTAACACAACCATCAGGGAAATAAAAAACTTTTTAGATGCCCAAAACACCCCTAGTCTCTCGTTGGAAGAGAAAGAAAAACTAATGCAGAAATATCAATGCATGAGGTAGAAGGTGTTATAAAAAATCTAAAAAGAGGCAAGGCGGCAGGTCCTGACGCTCTCCCAAATGAGTTCTATATAAAATTAAAAAACATTTTGGTCCCCCCCTTAACGGCCCTCTTTAATAAAATCTTTCTGCATAAGGGTAAAATTCCAGAGTCATGGAAAGATGCGACGATTTCCATCCTGTTAAAGCCAGGACAAAAAACCCTAAAAGGTGTGAGTCTTACCGCCCAATATCGATTTTGAACTGTGATTATAAGATCTTCACTCAAACTATGGCAAAAAGACTAGGGAGAATCGCAGGGATGCTGATAAATTCTAATCAAAAGGGCTTCTTGGCAGAAAGACATTTACAGGATTTGACGCATGAGCTGATCGCAACAATAGATATTGCCATCTGTGAAAGCTTACCTCTATCAATAATCACCATTGACGCAGCTAAAGCGTTCGATAGAGTGAATTGAACATACTTAATTGAAGTATTAAAGAAGTTTATTCTAGGTGATAATATTCTGAATATGGTAACTAATATTTATGATTCTCCAAAAGCTAAAATATTAATAAACGGTATACTTACTGAGAATATCCACATAAAGAGAGGCACTCGTCAGGGGTGCCCCCTGTCTCCGCTGCTCTTTGACTTTTACATTGAGCCAGTGGCAGAAAGTCTCAGGATGCATCCTTTAATCCCTCCGTTTTGTTTTTGAAGTTGGTATAAAAAAGTGGCTCTTTATGCCGACGATCTTATGATTTTTACGTCAGAATTAAAAGAAGCCCTAGGTGTATTAGAACAGACCCTAATCAACTTTGGAAGAATTTCGGGATATCAGATAAACCAGGCCAAAACTGAAATTATGACCTGGAACGAGCCCTTTTTGAGTCCATACTGCAAGGATAAAATCAGATATTTGGGTATTGATATAGTTAAAAACCTGGATAAAATATCCCACAAATTACATCCATAGAATAGAGGTCGAGGTGAAAAAGCTGCTGAAAGTATGGAGTGGTCTCCCATTAACGATCTTGGGTAAATCAAACATAGTTAAAATGTCAGTCCTGCCGAAGTTTACTTTTATTTTTGGTGCCATCCCGTTGGAGTTTAATAGGGAAACTATAAAGAAAATCCAAGGAGAGCTGTCGAGCTTTATCTGGTCCTCAAAAAGATCGAGAATTGCCTGGAACAAAATTAGGAGAAAGAAAGAACAAGGGGGTCTTGCTAGCCCTGACCTCTTGGAGTATTGTAGAGCCTTTCAATTTCAATCTTGCAGGACTTTGCTAGGCCCATATGCATACTACCCATTATTCTAACAGAAAATGACAAATAACACAAGCCACTTTTTATATAAGTTCGGCCACCCGAAATACTTCAAAAAAATAAAACTGAAGGTCCTGAAGTCTGCCGCTAAGTTGTGGTATGGTGTAAGATCTACTTTAGATATTCCCCTTTTAAGCGACAAAGCCCCGATCTGGAATTCACCAAGTACACCAGAATGCCTTAAGGACACTCTTGCGCTTCCCCTAAAATCAGCAGGAATAAAAGAATGGGGGCAATTGTTGTCTCAGAATAAAATACTAGACTGGGAGATACTAGTTGAACATATGAACATCCCGCTATCAAAATTCAAATATTATCAACTTTTAAGCTGGGCAAGGACACTAAAAGAAAACAGAAAGGGAAACCTTCCTTTAGAATTGAAGATGCTGGAGAAGGATCCATTTAAGAAAGAAATATCGTACTGGTATTGGGCCCTTATTGCAGCTGGGGAGGAAGCCTTCCGGATCCCAGAAAGAATATGGGGGAAAGATCTGCCGACGTTGGATACGAATAATCTTTGGCAAGTATCAATGAGCAAATGCTGGTCCATTGTAACTTCTGCTGCATTAAAAAGAAACCACTTATTTACCACTCATAGAGCGTATTGGACGCCGAAGAAGTTATCCAAATTTAATGGGGCAGCAGTGAAGAGTTGTCCGAAATGTGGTCTGCAGAATGCAGATGACCTGCACATGTTCCGGCTGTGCCCCCACCTCGATGGTTTCTGGTCGGATGTGGGTAAGACCTTAGGAGAAGCAGTGGGAAGACAGCTAATTGTAAGTATTGATCTAGTTATCTTTGGGGTGACGGATGTAAATATAGTAGGAAATGTAAATAAAGCTCAGGAAAACCTGATCTTTTTACTGATACTTTTGGCCAGGAGAGAGGTGTGTATAAATTGGTTAAGTCCTACCCCTCCACTTCATAGGGATTGGCTATCTTCAGTTTTAAAAGTGTATAATTTAGATAAAAAAAAGAAACCATTTTCTAGGAAATATAAATTTTGGGAGATATGGGAAAAGTTGCATAAGGGTTGATTTTATAAATATATAAGGTTACGACACCTACCTTGTTAGAAGGTTTGGTGCCCCTTCTTGAAATTTGGTCACAAAGTCCGATGATTATGTGTGTGTAACACAAATATTGATGAAGGCTTCAAAGAGTAGCCAGAATGGCTAGCTCACCCCCCCCCCCCCCCCACACTCTATAAGAAATCTTCTCCTAAAGTATATGGAAGTAAGGGGTTCCTATTCTCACTAAAATTCCAGGAAAAAGCAAACTTTGCCAGAAAGGCATAAGTGGGATAGAGAAAATGGACCCCGAGATCTCCTCTACTATCAGAGTTACACAATGAGGACAAAAAAAAAAAAGTTAATTCTGGCTTGTTTAAGTATGAGGGTAAGGGGTTCCATAAAGAGGTTGAAGAGAGCGGGAGAGAGGATAGATCCTTGTGGGACACCGAGGGAGACAGGTGTGGGGCAAGAGAGGTAGTTTTGAATTTGAATTTGTTGGGTTCTGTGTTGGAAGTAGGAGGCAAACCAGTTTAGGACAGTGCCATTTAGGCCGAAACGATCTTTGAGTGCATTAAGTAAGGTTGAGTGGTTAACTGTATCAAATGCAGCAGTGAGGTCGAGAAGAATGAGTAGGCAGGTCTCGCCCTTATCCAGGGCGAGGTGGATGTCATCCACTATATTAAGCAATGCAGTTTCTGTGTTGCAGCCTTTGCGGAAGCCGGATTGTAGAGGGTCAAGCAGGTTGTAAGTGTCAATGTGTTTATCTAATTGACGTAGGGCACATTTTTCAAGGGCTTTGGAGAGAAGGGGGAGGTTGGAGATGGGGCGGAGGTTGTTAGGGTCATTAGGATCGGCCTTGGGGTTTTTAGGAATGGGTGTGATTTGTCCAAGTTGGAGGGAGACAGGGACGCACCCCATAGAAAGGGAGGAGTTAATGATATTGGTCCATTATGGACCGATGACGTGCTTTAGATCTTGGACGAGTGAAGATGGAAGCGGGTCTTTTGTGTGAGAGGACGGTTTTAATTTGGATAAGATGTTATGCCAGGAGGCATTATTTTTAAGCAGTGGGTTAGAGAGGTAGGGTTCAGGCAGGGTAGATGAAGGAAAGTATAGGGAAGGAGTAGGGGGGAGTGTGGTATTGAGGTGGCATCAAGAGGACAGTGGGGGGCTGAGTTACAAGGAAGCATTGATCAATTTTTTCGGTGAAAAAGTTAGCAATTGCTTCACATTTGTTAGTGGAGGCCAACAAGTTGAGGGAGGCCGGGAAGGTTTGGTTTCTAACAATGTTGAACAGTTCTCTGGGTCGGTTCTTGGCACGGGCGAGTTGCGAGCGGAAGAAAGATGCCTTTTCAGAGAAAAAGTTTGTATTTTGTAGGTAGATCTAGTGGTTCTAAGGCGGGCGAGATGGGAGGGGGAAGGGTGTTGCCTCCATGTTCTTTCAGCGAGTCTAAGTGAACGTCTTTCATTGTTGAGGTCTGAGGTAAACCATGATTTGGAGGGGATATTTTTTTGAGTTTTAAGTTTGGGAGGGGCAAGTTGATCTAAAACCTCAGGAGACAGTTTTATTAAAGTGATCAGTGAGTTCATTTACATTGAACAAGGCCGAGCGGACACATTTGTGGAGACCTGGGTGAGATCCAGGATACCTAAGGAGGTCCTCTCTCCATGGTTTGCGGTCAAGCGCGCCCATCGCTCCCTGGCTCCCCGGCCTCTGCCTGGGGCTCCACCCCGGCCCATCATCATGAGGGTCCTCAATTTCCATGACAGAGACGCTATCCTTAGGGCGGCGAGGACGCAAGGCCCCGTGACTTACCAAAACAGCACGATTATGCTCTTCCGGGACTATACCAGAGAGGTACAGGCCCAACGACGAACAAATGACGATGTCAAACAGAAGCTCCGTAATCTGGGTCTTCATTACGGTCTCCTCTTTCCGGCCCGGCTCAGAGTCGTTTTCCAGGACAAGACACTCTTTTTCGACACCCCTCAAGCAGCTTGGACTTGGCTCACAGAAAAGTGCCCTCTCTGGACTCGCCCCACCTCCCCCCTTGATCGGCGGGAGCCTTCGCAACCCCAACCACCCCTTCCCAAGCCGCAGCGGCGCCGCACTCGGTCCCGCAAGAAGGGTGACTGGCATTGGATGCTGTGTCCCAATTGCTCACTACCTCTGAACTGCTTTGGGTCTCTGGGACTCACAGCCTGACCGGTTCTCTGATCGATCTGAGCTGGGTCCCTGACCCCTCCGAGACACTGCGCCCTGCCATATCTGACTCTGAATTGTCTAGGAGTCCCGCACTTTGGGGATCTGGGGAGGATGACGGAATCTGACCCTGAAGCCCCGCGGATCAGGGACCACAAATTGTTTCTTAAGTTCTACTGCAGCTGTTAACAATAGCTTATCCGTCTACATGGAGGGGTCCATCATCGCCACAAATACGCCCTGCTAATCGTTTTAGCTTAGCACTCAGACTGTTTGTCATTATTGTTATCATTGTTTTTTTTAAATGTTTCCTTATCAGGACGACAGATGCTTCATTTTCAGAAGTGTAGGGTGGGGGGTGTTGGGGCGCATGGGGGGGTGGGAGGATCGTTGTCTTCCGATTGTTTATTGTTTTTGGCCTCGTTCGGGCCACTGTTCTTCATTTTTCATGGCAGATCATTGCACACATACGCCACTACTGATGACAAGAGACCTACCACACTACACAAGCCCTATCCTTACACCCAGACTCTGAGATGTCACCTTCCCTGGGACCCGGGACCCTTTGCACTAGTCCACCCATACGCCACCCAGTCAGACTATGGAACCTCATAATAGACCCCTCCACATTAAGTTGTGGAATGTCAATGGCTTATTACACCGTATAAAACGAACCGCAGTTCTTCGCAGTGCCCAACGCCAAGCGCCTGATATTCTACCCCTACAAGAAATTCACCTCCTGAGAACTCACTGCACCTTCCTTGCCCGATATGGGTTTGATAGGGTCTGGCATTCTGGTTTCGCACGGGGCTCCCGGGGAGTGGCCATACTGATTCGTAGAGGTCTCCCCTTCAATCTGGTACAGGTAGAGACTGACACGCAGGGACAATACGTGGCCTTAACTGGTAGGCTCAAGGGTCATCTTCGCAATCTCCTTTGTGCATACATCCCTTCCCCCACAATTTCCTCTGCCCTCCGACGCCTCACACTGTTAATTTTGACTTTCCCTCAGGGTCTGACAGTCATTGGGGGTGACTTCAACGCTGTTATGCAGCCTTCTCGTGACACAACAGGTATTCCCTCCACGTCCCGCCTTGCCTCTGCTACGCGCCTTTCTGATTGGTCCTCTGCCCTGGGTCTCTGCGATGCTTGGAGGGTCTGGAACCCCCGCCGAGAGCAATACACTCACACCTCCGCGGCTCACCATACCCACTCCCGTATTGATTTGATCCTGTTGCCGGCCACCGATTGTCAGTTGGTGTCTAAGGTTACTATCCTGCCCTGAGGCATCTCTGATCACTCCCCTGTCTCCCTGCGTCTGGGGCGTGCCCCCGATGGAGTGCGCACGATTTGGCGGATGAACGCATGGTTCTTACAAGATGCGGAGTTCGTTGAATCCCTTGGGCAGGAGCTGAAGCACTACTTATTGATCAACAAGGGATCGGTTCCCTCCCCGGGCACACAGTGGGAGGCCGGCAAGGCTACTATGCAGGGCGTAGCTAGAGGCTTGGTCCACGCAAAGCGAATTACCCAGACCACCCGCCTGATACAGCTGGAGGCCCAAGCCGCACAATTGGAATCATACCAAGCCTCTGCAGAAAGTGCTCGCTCCGCACGACAACTCGCGTTGCTCCCTGAGGAGATCTGTCAGATCTCCCTAGAATCAGCTAAAATGTTATGGCGTTCCTCGGTGGCGCGTGTATATGGCTGGGGAGACAAAAACGGGAAACTACTCCATAGTCTGGTTTCATATCCCAAAGCCAACTGCATAATCCCTGAGGTCTGCGACGATCTAGTCGATCTTTTCCGACATGTGGTGGAAACGGGTCCTTCCCCCAGAGACCGACTTGACCACTATCGTGGTTATTCCTAAGACACAGCCGCCCTCCCTCTCCTGCGTGGACTACCACCCCATTTCCCTCATCAATACTGAGGTGAAAATCTTTGCCACTGCCTTGGCCCAACGCCTCCGCCCCCTCCAGCACGATTTGGTCCATCCAGACCAATGTGATGTTATGCCTGCCCGAAGTACCCGGCACTGCATACGCCACATTCACCTCGCCCTCGCACACCGCCACCAGCTCACCCCGTACTTGGCCCTGCTTTTTATCGACTTTGAAAAGGCCTTTGACACGGTTGACTGGAGTTACCTGGAGGACGTGCTAGACACGATGGGATTTGGCCTCCCATTTAGGCGTTTTATCCGTGTTCTGTATTCTAGCCCTAAAGCACGGGTCCTGACCAATGGCAGACCCCAAGGACTCTGGCCTACGGTGCTTAGAAGTCCTTTACCCCTTTGAGTGAGTCTCTGGTCTGTGGCTCAACCCGGCGAAATCCACTCTGGTTCCCCTCCACCAGTCACGAGCCTGTTCGACTGGCAGACAACTATTCCTTTGTGTAGACAGTCATTCAAATACTTAGGAGTTTGGGTAACCTTGCTCCCAGAGCTTGAATGGGCCCTCAGCCTTACACCCCAGGTTACCAAGGCCAAGGCAGACCTCAAACGCTGGCATTCCCTTCCTCTCAATCCCCTTGGCAGAAGTGTGCTCTTTAAAATGATAATTCTCCCCTGCTTCCTGTATATTCTTCAAAACATAACTTTCCATCTCCCGGGAAGCTGGTTCCGCGAGATAGATGGTCTGCTCACCCGGTTTTTGTGGAAGGGCGGGAGGCTGCGTATGGCCCTGGCTCATTGTCGGATACCTCCTTATGACGGTGGCATGGGTGTAACCAACCTTCACCTCTATTATTTGGCCACATGACTTATTGTTGTTCATGACTGGTTCGCCGGCGGCTGGTCCGACCCGGCATATCAGTCTGAGCTTCGGACTATGGATTTTCCACAGCTCCAGGCCTACTTGTATGGGGCCCCCATACCACAAGTCCTCCCCCCTATCACTAGGGCAGTCCTACTGGCTTGGCACACTGCCCTGCGCCATACGAGATGGGATGGGAAGCTTACCCAACACACACACCTGTGGCATGGTGCCTGGCAGCGTGAGACTTCGACTCTCCGAGACTTTCGTCAATGGGAGGGCATTGGGATCTTGCTTCTTGGGGACGTCTGGGTTGGGGACCATATCAGGGCCTTCGTGGATTTGCAGCAGCGCTACTCCCTCCACGCCTCCCAGTTTTACAAATATCTGCGGGTTCGCCACGCCCTCAATGCGCACATTTCATCACCCACCTCCCTCCCCAAATTCAGTCCCCTCAAGGCCCAAGTTATGCTGGGGAACCTAGGTAGAGGAGAGGTGTCACGGATCTACCGTTTCCTTGTGAACAATGGCCCCGCGACTCTAGACCCACTACGCACCCGCTGGGAGGGTTGGCTGGGCCCCTTGTAGGATGCAGACTGGCGGGACGCTCTCGTGGCTCCCAAGACATTGACGACGTCCTCCAAACTGTGCCTAATCTAACTCTACTATTTGCATTTGGCATATCTAACTCCTGCGCGTTTGTACAGAGCTCGACTGCAGCCCTCCCCGACTTGCGCACGATGCGACCACGCCCCAGCTGACTTTTACCATGTGGTCTGGCAGTGCCCTGCCATTGCAACATTCTGGGCGGGTGTGGAACTAGAGCTTACACAGACCTTGGGGTGGGTAGTCCCTCATGACCCACTACGTTTGCTTCTAGGTGTGTTTAATGGACTGGATGGCTCTCGGGCCGATAAACGTTTCCTTGGGACCGCAGTGGCGGTGGCAAAACGGGACATTGCGACAGCCTGGTCTCAGGCCAAACCCCCTACTGTACGGAAATGGCAGCGGGGGGTGGAATGGTGTGCAGCCCAGAAATAACCCCTCTTTGAGGCCCGGGCTGCCGTGAACTGTTCAAAAATATCTGGGGTAAATGGTTACATTTATTGTCTTGATTAGTGTATGTGTTCCTACGTATCCTGATAAACCTGCACAGGGGCCTATTTTAGAGCCTGATAAACAGGTCTATGTCATCACCTCTACTGTTAATGATCATCGTGGAAATGTGCTTGATTTTGCTGTCAATGCAAATGTTTTTTTTTCTGAATACTAATAAATTTGATTATCAACAAAAAGGATGGTTTCGGATATTTCGGTCCCATGTCGAACAGCCGAGCGGCAGTTCACGAGCATGCAGGTCAGGGGTTTAGGGTTAGTATGTGGGAAGGGCATGAGTGAATGGTGGTGAGTTGAGGGGGGGTCTGGGGAAGCCGGGAGAAGAGTGCATTCTGCTGATCCCCATAATAACAGGGATGTTGGAGTGGGGGAAGGAAGAATCCGTAAGGGGGGACTTATTTAGGTAGGAGTTGCAAATGTCTGATAGGTCTGTGGCGGAGTAGTCATTCAAGGTGCGAAGAGGTCTGTGTGTACGGTTGTGAAGAGGGGTGGTTATCCAATATTTGGGATATGGGCATTTAAGAGGGCCAGAGCATGGAGAGGAAGACCATGAGGGGCGGGTTCTAGGGTTGGGGAATTTGAAATTTTTGAAGTCTTCTCTAAGTCGGGCAAGTTCTGTGACCAAGGTAGAGCTATTGCGGTCAATGTTTCAAAGTGCCTGGGTTAAAAGAGTGAGGTGGGATGTGGTTGGGGCAGGAGGAGGGGAGGAGGTATGGTCTGAGTTGGCTGTGGCGGGCGGTTTGGTGTTCGGAGAGGGCGAAAGGCCAGGGGGTGGGGACAGGGGTAGTACTGAGACTGTGGGGGTGGGGGAGGCCTGGGGAGAGGGTGTAGCAGGTGTGAGGAGACGCAGCATCAGAGTTGGGGGTTGGAGTGTAGTTCTGGGAAGGAGGAGAAGGGGCAGGAAGGGGTATAGTAGCTAGGGGGAGAGCTTGGGGGAAGGAGAGGGGAAGGAGGGGGTTTGAGATGGGATTAGGGGTTAGAGGGAGACGATCATTAGGGGGCATGGTAATTTGAGGGGTTGTGAGTGATGAGGGGGGTGGGTTCAGGAGAGGGCGGTAGAATAGAGGTCAAAGAAAGGGATATGTCATTAAGCTTTTGGGTATGTCAAGAGGGAGAGTGGTTAGCGTCGGGGAGTCAGGGGAGAGCCAGGAGGGGTCTTGAAATTGGCCAGGTGTGGGGAGAGGAGTAGGTATGGACAACTGGTGGGATAGGGTGCTGAAATGGTGTTCAAAGATGGTGAGGTGGTGTTCGGAGGCTTGTATCAGGATGTTACCTGTTTTGAAAATGGAAATGTCAATTTCACCAGGGAAAAGTGGGGAAGGAGTAGTGGATAGTTTGAAACCGTAAGGGATTTTGCACTATTTAGATACTGGGAGGTGGCGTAAGAAGGTGCTCTTCCATTTGGAGGGGCGTTTGCAGTAGAAAATGTAGTTGGTTTTTATGGGGGACGTGAGGCTGTTGTAGTTGTCAACAATTAGGGTTTCGGGATGCCGGATTAGTAATTTATGTTTAAAACGTTTCTTGGCATTTTTGGAAAGATTAGGAGGGTAAGGAATGGTCCAGGAGTTGGGGCCATGTTTGGTGAGGGAGGGGTGTTTGGAGGAGAGAGCGGGATAGAGGTGGGATGTAAGAGCGTGATTGAGGCTGCACATGATAGGTCCGTTGGTTGGAGGAGATGGAGGAGAAAAGAGGGGACGGTGGAGTGACATAAAGAGATTCAGGCGACAGGGAGGAGAGAGGGGTAGGGAGGTTGACGTAGGATGGTGAGGTATGTACTGAAGGCAGAAGAATAGGGAGAGATTAAGTGATGGGGAGTGAAAGGGCGAGAGAGATATAGAAAGAGAGAAATAGATTCGGGGGGATTGACAAATTGGAGTGCTTAAATGAGAGAGTATTAGGCAGAGGTTAAAGTAATGGATGGGGTTGGACGCAGGGGGAATTGAAGGGAGAAGTCTTAAAGGGGACTTGCGAAAGTATGAGTACTAGTTCTAGTAGAGAGAAGCGATCCTACAGGAGGTGAGAGAAGCAAACTGCCATGGTAGTATCTAAAGAAGTGTAGAAATCTCATTACTTAGCAGAGTGGCAAAAGGCAAGAGGAACAGCAGAATTAGAATTTATAAAAGATGAAGATAACAACAAAATTGGGTATTATAAATAGAGCATTCTAGCATCAGTAAGATCAATACAGGTAATTTAAAGTGCATATAGGTCATATTAAATAGCAGTTAGGAGATACATAAAAAAGAACAACTGTAGCGCATCATAGTTAAAATAATGCATTTGGAGAGAGCAGAGGTGGCGCAGCGATGGTCTCCAGACAGGAGGGCTAGGGCGGGCGGGCGGGCGGGGGCTGCACAGTAGTCCTCGTGCAGTGGGACAAATAGAGGTGCCCACATGAGTGGTGGGGGAGAAGCAACATCTGAATATTTTAGGTGAATCCAGTAGTCACTGCACGAGTGTCATTAATGGAGATCTCAGTTACTCTAGTGTGCAAGAATGTGGTGAGTTGCCCTATCCAAGATGGCCGTCATAGATTGTGGCTAGACCAATCCTCTTTCAATTTCCATATACCATTGCTCAAGTAGCAAATAATGCTGTACATTGCCCTATACAAGATGGCCACCATAGATTTGAGAAAAGACCATTCCTCTTTTTATTTCCATAGACCACTTTGTCATGCGTGTGTACCTCTTCTATTCCTAATAGTGGTAGAGGAAGCACAAAATGGGTGTCATCCACCGGGAAATTCAAAATGGGTGCGAGTCCAAAATCAAAATTCAAATTCAAAATTCAAACATGGAGACCCCGCAAAGGTAATTTGGGAATGTACCTCAGTGTTAACTCGCCTTGACTCAACTCGCCAGCACTGCTCTGTGAGGAAGGGGGAGTTACAGCAACGCCAATGTGAGTCCCGGGCAGCGTGGCTCCTGCAACGACCGTATCCCAAGCACCGAGGCCGCCCCAGAGCATGCCAACCCCCCGTCTCAACTCGCCAGCATTTCTACGCGAGGAGGAGGGATCAACAACAACGATGGTAAAATTCACCGGCAGCGAGACACCAGAGCATCCGTGCCCAGAGCATCAAGGCAGCCCCAGTACGTGAAGGCTCCTCGTCTTAACCCGCAGTTGTGATCCTCGAGGAGGGATCCGCAAACACCAGCGGGGAGTCATAGACCAGAGTGAAGCAACCCACAAAGAGTCTGATCAGCGGAGGGAACGGGTTCAGAGAAACTTCAGGGACGGGAAGCAGCAGGCTGGCGGATCAAAACGCGCCAGGAGGGACACAAGCGCATCGGGACAGCTCAGAAGGCAAAACAACAAGCCCCGTCACGCCAGGACGGTCCCGGAATGATCGGGCCAAGGAGAGCGCCAGGGTTGGGAAAGGAACAAGGCTGGCGGCATACCTTGTTTTTCAGAAGAGTGGTTGGAGGGTAGAGCGGCGCAAGACTTCCCGACCAGCGATGATGTCCCAACAGGCAGTCTTCCTCAAGGTGTTCAGGGATGGGGCGCATATGATGTCGATCGGGAGCTCGTTCCAGGTCTTGGCCGCGATGTAGGAAAAGGCTCTTCCACCTGTTCTGGCTCTGTGGATGCGTGGGGTTTCGGCGAGGGCTAGGTCGGCGGATCGGAGGTTTCTTTTGGGTACGTGGAAGGAGATTCTCTCGTTGAGGTATTGGGTTCCGGTGTTGTGGAGGCATTTGTAGGTGTGGGTGAGTATCTTGAAAGTTACTCTCTTGTCTACGGGGAGTCAGTGGAGGTTCTGCAGCTGTTGGGTGGTGTGTTCGTATCGTGGGATGCTGAGTACGAGTCTGGCTGCGGTGTTCTGAATGGTCTGGAGTTTGCAAAGCAAAGACTTGTTGATCCCGGCGTAGAGGGAGTTTCCGTAGTCCAGTCTGCTGGTTATGAGTGCGTGGGTGACGGTTTTCCTAGATTCAGGGGGATCCATTTGAAGGTCTTTCGGAGTATGCGGAGGGTATTGAAGCAGCTGGAGGCAACGGCGTTGACCTGTCGGGTCACGGAGAGGGAGGACAACCGAACAACGACGACGATCAGCCCCTGAAAGTGGGAGAAGAAATCCTAAACTTCATCTTACGTGTTGGTAGAGTGCAGAGAGCTTAGTCCCATGAAGAAAATGGCCACATTTATCCTTTTCAACTGGATCCAATCTACCATTGCAGTGGTACTCCAGGAGTTGCCTTGTTCTGAAGCCTTGGATTTTTAGCTGGAGAAGGTCCAGGGCATTCACGAGCTTCTATGGCAGCTTCAATTGGAGCCTCAATTATTTGCTGCCAGGTAGATACAGGAGGAGCTTGAGTTGAAGGCCCATCCTGCTCCTCCACGGTTCCAACACAGAGCAGAGCACAACCAGACAAAGCAAACCACAGCCGAGGCACTGCCACTTCCTGCTTCTCCATGTAACTAGCAGGAGAAAGCAAAGCATCTCCCAAACTCTTGCAGGAGCCGCAATCTTGCAGTCAGGCAATGTCTTGAGTTGGGCTCAAAAATTCCACGCTCTGAGAATACAAATATAAAACCTATACTGCTTTAAGCACTCTGGGCAGTAGCGGGACACCAAAGTTACATGCCATAATCACTTTGAAAGAATAAGCACTCTGTGCTCCGATTAAGGCAGCATTATCGGTCTTGGCATGCTCAGCAAGGAGGTACAACCTCATGATGAATACAGGGACTGCTAAAGCAAGTCTCAAGGAAAATAAATATATACATTATACATATGTCCATTCAGTAAAAATTAAAGAAAAAGAAGCCACTTAACTTCAAGTAGGTAACAGACTCATGGTTGCAGAAAGCAAAAATACAAACAGGAATTGGTCTTACTAAGTTTCTCCTGTTCTGCATGATGGGGAAACAGCCATTTTGGGGATATTTTACCTTTTGGGTAGGTAATAGAATTCTACTGAGAGACATTAGCAAGATGCCACCTTTTAATTTAATTCGGGACAAGTGAATGTGAAACTGTGGGAAACGAGGGGGGGGGGGGTATACGGTGAAGTTTTCATCTGCTTACAGTTGAATTAAAAAAAATGAATTTGCCCACCCTTGTCAGGAGGCTGCTTCATAAAGCTAATAAGAACACGACTGCAAATCGGTCTGAACAAACGGTTGTATCTCAGAACCATTTGGGGTCTGCAGGGGAATGAGCCCGGGATGCCCGTTGAGCCCTATGCTGTTTGCGCTTGCTTTGGAACCATTCGCCTCCACAGTCCAGACAGATGGACGCGACAGAAGACTCCAACTACATGATGGGGAGCACTGCGTGTCGCTCTATGTCGGTGACATGCTGCTGTATTTACAAGCTGCAGATACTGGTGTGCTGATCTGAGCAGGGTATCAGGCCTTTGCCAAATTGGTCCAAATCATGTTCATTTCCACTTAGGACGCACTGTCAGAACACCCCACTAGAGGTGGCCCACGCGGGACTCCAATGGGAACCAGTCACTTTCAGGTACCTAGGGGGGAGGTTTACCACGAAGAGCAGAAGTTCGGGAGGGAAACTTGGGAGGGGTCCTGCGAATTCTCCGAAGCACACGGATTGCTGATGCACACTACAATTACCGATCATGGTGAGCATCGCCTGGACCAAGATGGTGGTGCTACTATGAATGCTTTATTACTTTGCGAACCTTCCCATCTGGATCCCACAGTCTTTGTTTAAAGCAGCGAACATGCTGCCAAGAGACCTGATTTGGGATGGAGACAGACAGAGAGTTGCTGACCACCCTAAGGCACCCAACTGAACAGGGGGGCCTTGGTGCTCCCCATTTTGAGCTATACTATCTAGCTGCCCAGCTGCAATGGATAGCCTAATGGCTGAACGGGCACAGACAAGCCGAACTGAGGCAATGAGTGGGCACATTGATTGCTCTGATGCTTGGCGTCAAGCTGCGAGAGGCCAAACCCACTAAACTGGTGGCCACTGCTCTGCGATGTTGGCAAAATGGCACTGCAAAGAATGTTGGCAAAGGGCACTGCGAAGGATGGTGCCAAACTTAGCATATGCCCCTACTATCCCCTTGGTGGGCCTCCCAATGGCGAGAGGAGGATATTTTACAGCACAAAGAATGCGGAAATGGATGAATGAGGGAATTATGACAGTGGGCGACTGCTGCACTGAGGGTCCACTTCGGGAGTTACGCTCTCGGACTGAGGAAGACAGACTCGCAGAGTCACAGTACTTAACCTATGGGACATTGGTGCGCTCCCTAGATGTCATGTGGGAGGACAACCTCACTAATCCCAGAACCTGTGATGTTTACAGGTTCTGATGGCAGATGCAAACTTATATCCTGCTTGTATATGTAACTTCAGGCGATGTCTGATGAAGCGCCGAGCATACTGGGAGGGCATGATAGGCGAGGAGCTGAGACACAAAGAGTGGGAGCACCTCCAGGCCCATCCATGTAAGATTTCCAGGAACACTAAATTCTGCTATACACAATGAAACTACCAGCACCCTAATTATGTTACACCCCAAAGGTTGAACACCATTTTCATGACTGCTGAAAAGTATGTCCCCGATGTCACACGCCAGATGCAGACTTCCTAAATATGACGTGGACAACTCTTTGAGTAGGTTTTGGTAGGCGGTCAGTGTGGATTTGGGGATTAACCACAGAGACCTGCCTGTTGGGCCTGTACCCCGCCCACAGTCCAGGAGGGTGCAAGCCAGGTTCAGGGGGCTAGGCTTGGTTCTGGCTCATCGAGCCATAGCAATGCACTGGAGATCTCCTGATGAACCCCCCCCCCCCACCTTTGTAGGGTGGAAGTCTATAGATGGGCAAACGCTGAGGCCACTGCCCTCCAAACTGAAGGACACAGAGGACTCCACAAGCATCCAATAGCGGACTTCTGGAGCAAACTCATGACACATTTGACAGTCCATTGCATGACCCCAAGGTACCCTCATCGGCAGGGACAGACACAGAAGCTTCACCCCAAAACATACTACTTAGGCCATTGTTCAGACCCAAGCACAGAGGGGCTACCCGGACGGACAGCAGTCATTAGCGAATGTGGCACACTCACTACATTGAGGCGCAAACTATGACCGTGGAGGGTCAGGCATACGTTATTGTTACCCTGTTGCTTCCTTCAGGTCACTCTAGACCACGTACTGCTACCACTAAAAATGCACCCTGCTGAAATTGCAGCAATTGCAAAATTGATTGTTTAGAAAGCGGGGTCAACTGATATATATGTCATGCTGCGTATACCACGTAGATGTGAAGTACGCTATGAGGCACTCATATATGTATTGTTTGACTGACACTAAAGCAATAAAGTTTTTTTTCTTAAAACCACTACTAAATCGTTCATACCATGTCACGTTTTGATATTGTTCATATGAATAATGTGTTTGAAATAAAAATGATAGAAACACAAAAAGTGCATGGCTTCCTACAGTATTCTCTTTGTTAATTAATTTTAATTTCATGATTGGCTCACGGGAATACCCAGGGACAGTATTACTTGTACAGAACTATGAAGCTTGCATGTACCTTGCAAAATGTATTATTGCGATTAGTCCTAGCTAAGGCTGTAATATATATGTTAAAAAAAACTTACTGATTTACTCTGATTGGTGTGGTTGTGTATGCGAGTCCTGGGAAGATGGAGTTGTGATGGCGCACACTTGGCCATTTTTGCTAAGGTAACAAAAGCTCTACAGCCGACCCCCAGGCTATTGAGAAGTATTTGCAGGGCCTGGGGCAAAAACACTATAGGGCCACTGGATGATTCCTGGGCGTAAACTCTGCTCTGCTCGAGGAGATGACGGAGTTCCCCAATCCGCGTAGAGCACGGAGTTTCAAAAAACTTCACGAAGTGGCGGGGAGCGGATTTTTCCCTCTTGCGCGGCTTCAATTTTAAGTTGCCAAAGGAGAAAAATCCAAGGCTAGAACACCTCCCGACGAGACTTCTGAGAGTGGACCACATATATGTGAAGTATGCTATCAGGCACTCATATATGTGTTGTTTGACTGACACTAAAGCGATGAAGTTTTTTTTTTTTAAACCACTACAAGTTGTTCATACCATGTCACGTTTTGATATTGTTCACATGAATAATGTGTTTGAAATAAAAATGATAGAAACACAAAAAGTGCATGGCTTCCTACAGTATTCTCTTTGTTAATGTGTATTTCATCATTGGCTCATGGGAATACCCAGGGACAGTTTTACTTGTACATAACTATGAAGATTGCAACTGTATTATTTTGTTAGTCCTAGTTAAGGCTGTAATATATATGTTAAAAAATAACTTACTGACTTACTCTGTTTAGTGTGGTTGTGTATGCGAGTCCTGGGAAGATGGAGTTGTGATGGCGCACACTTGGGGCTTTTTGCTAGGGTAGCGAAAGCTCTACTTCCGGCCCCCAGGCTAGTTAGAAGTATTTGCAAGGCCTGGGGCAAAACACTGTAGGACCACTGGATGATTCCTGGGCGGTAAACTCCACCCTGCTCGAGGAGATTGGAGTTACCGAGTCCGCGTAGAGCACGGAGTTCCCAAAAACTTCACGGAGTGGCGGGGAGCGGACTTTTCCCTCTCACGCGGCTCATCAATGTTAAGTTGGCGAAGGAGGAAAATCCAAGGCTTGACTACCTCCCAACGAGACTTGTCAACATGGACTGCCATGGCAGGTCGCTACAACTCGCGTTGAGAAACCTGCTGTTTGCGTTAAAGAAGCTCCCGAGTCGAACATCCACTCGAGAGCAGAAAGAAGCTGCTGCCTCTTGCGTTGTGCGTGGTGCCGTTCGGGCTGATTTTACAGCACGGGGCAAACGCCCGGGGCTAAAAATAAGTGCCAGCAGGTGACTTACCTCACTCCGTCGCTTGGGGAACACCGTGAAGCGTGGCAGAGATTTTTTTGTCACTTCGCTGAGTTCTGCCCAGTGCCAGAAGCATCAGTTTCTAAGTAGCAAAGGTAATCCAGGGAAAGAGAAAAACAAGTAATTTGGCGGCACCTTCTGGTAGGGCCACGTAGGCTGCTCTGTTAATGAAGCTGGACAGCATGCGATCAGACAAAGTTTTATAAATTCATTTAGCTGAATCAGCGCGTGGCTTTGCCCTCCTCTGCGCCCCCGCCACCCCACTTGTGACATTCCTCGTTCATCGCCGGACCTGTGTCGGTGCACTGGTTTGCAAAATGGTTCCGCTCCCGTTCACTGAGGGGCCTAGGCAACAGCTACTGCTAGAGTGACTGGTGAAAGCGGACACAAGGAAGAGATGCAGCAAAGAGATGACAATGAAACTAAGCAGTGTTGTAATGGAGCTGCGGTGTTGGGCTTAGTAATAGGCAGCAGAGGGCGCACTTCACCAAGGTAAGGACGAAACGAGCACTTTACGCTATGGGTTAAGAATCCTGTTTAGAACTGCGATCTGAAGTAAGCTTAGATGCAAGGGGTGAAAGATGCCGCCACTGCTTGAATTTAGTTCAGCCTGTTTATTACGTCAGTCCAGAGCCCCAAAATGGGGTAGGTAGAAGAGGTGGTGGAGAAACGGGCGGTGACCTCTGTGGTGAAATATTAGTGTTTTTGGAAACACTCACCAAAAGATGCCACCTGTACTAAAGCCCCAGTGTAAGAGACCCCTCTAGCATCTATTTTCTACTGCCCCCCAATATTTCTTGAGGGTCTATTGGACCTTAACCGACGGCTGTGTCTGGTGTACCCTACTTCAGCGCCGTCGTGTGTGTTTAACATGGCAATTCTCCATGTAAAAAGTGTAAAAAGTGCAATTCTTGAAGCAAAAATGGTGAGAAACAGTAACAGCCACAGTCTAACTTTGAACAGTTTGAAAGTGGCTAAGGGCCAGATGTACGACCATTCCGTTTTGCGGGCCGTAGATTGTGATTGTTTGCGACACACAATTTGCGACTCGCAAAACCGAATGTACTAATGTGTCTCAGAAACATTTAGTGATTCCCAATGGGGTCATCAATATTCAATCAGGCAGGTCACAATATGCGACCCATTGGGAATGGCCCATAATGACAGGGATAGTGGCCTGCTGGGGTCAGAAGACCAACATGTCTTTGTTTGCTGGTATAAGTAAAGCAACTTTTTTTTAAAAATGCAGCCCGTTTTCCTTAAAGGAAAACGGGATGCGTTTAAAAGAAAAAAATGAAAAGTTTTCTTTTTATTTTCTAAGGGCAATTGTACCACTGCTGCCTGCCCTTAAAAAATGTTTTTGTGTACATGCACAAAGGGGAAGGGGTCCCCCGTGGACCCATTCTTGTTTGCGACTGGCATGCCACCTTCTTCAAGTAGGTGTAACTGCAATTGTATTGCGACCAAATTTGGGGTCGTAAAACAATCGTACATACCAGTGCAATTCGCTATTAGGAAGGGACTCCTTTGGGACGCCCCTTCCTAATAGAGACTCGTAAACCCTATTTTGCAAGTCAGAAATAGGTTACCGACTTGCAAAATAGGGTTTTTACATGCTACAACCCTTTTTAGCGGTTGTAAGCGGCCTAATTTTCCGTTTGCGACTGCTAAAAACAGTCGTATATTTGGCCCCTTATTGCTTGAGCTGCAGCACATGCGTAGCGTCATACTTCATCCAGGTCCTTATGGCCACTGGAAGCCAGAGTAGAGAAACGAAGCCGGATATGATGTATGTTCATCTACGTAGGTTAAGAAGTCGTCTGGCGGCACTGTTTTGAATTCAATGTAATTTAGCTCAGTATTAATAGTGAAGCTCCTACAGAGTCTATTAGTGTAGAAAGAGAGAGAGCACCAAGGAAGTGGTAGCTAGGACTGTCTGCAGGAACTCTGTAGATGTCAGTTCATTATGTGGAAGCCTCATATGACCATATGATAAACTTGATCAGACCTTAGTTTTTCACTTAGGCTGAGTATGGAGGAGGATTCCAAGGGTATTAGGCCTACAGGCAGGTGTATGCCACCTTGTCCAGACGCTGGCGCGTCTATCTGCAAGTACTCAACCACCACTGAAGGAATCAAGCATTTAGACGACCAGAGATGTCATCTCATCTGAGTCAAACATAGAGGCTTTTTAAATGGCCTCCACTTCCAGTCATTAGGGTTGTGATGGCAAACAATTACCTTTATTCTGCTCCATCGTGTGGGTCAGATGGACCAATCCCAGTAAGGTGACCTCTTCAAGTCTGGCTCTTGGATCCTGGACAAGTCCTCATCTTTTTCATCCTGCTACTTAGTACGAGCGGAGGGATCAGCCTTCAACTAATGCCAGTTTGAAGTCCCCTTGGTGTCTGCCATCTTGACTGTGATGCATCCCAGGTAATTATTCTATGCAGCTGGAGACTTCTTGGAGGTTTGCCCAACTTATGCCAAGAAAGTTTTCGCAGTTTCCATGGGGTATTGGTCACCGGCAACCCTCTCCCCTGGTGCCCATTCAGAGGCGATGAACCTGTTTCTGGAACGTGGTGTCAGGTGCTTCCACTGAAATGTCCCCTCACTGGTTGGTTCAGCCTCCATTCCCACTGGCGATTCTGGGACTGTGACCTTGGTCTGCGTCAAGGATGGTTCATACGGAGTGTGAAATGGCTTAAGCATCTACCCACCCTTGTGAGATGGCTTCCATGGAAATCGGCACATCTCCTCTCACCTGCAGTTCTTAATTTGAGCTGGTGGTTTCCGGTGCTCAGCACCCGCACTTATAGGAGCCTGCCACAGTTGTTATTAATTAAATATACATTAAAATCACTAATACTTGCTGCCAACGCCATTCTTATTGCTGAAGGGGCATGAAATAGTCTGAGTTATCACACTCGTAGGAGTGTGAAGGTCAGTAGTTGGTTTGGTACTGTCATTGGCAGCGCTGCCGGGGCCAGTGGGTGATGCAAGCTGCAGTAGCCTCCTGATAAGGGCCCTGACACTTATTGTTTTACAAATTAAGCACTGCTCACCTGTAAGGAGAGATCCAAAACTGTCCTGAGTTTGTGACTGAGAAGGCAGAAAGATTCATCCCTTTTCGCCATGCCCGCAGATGACATAGGGGGAAATATTCCCAGCACAGTCCACTGAAGAGTCACCACGTGAGCATTGAGCCTTCAGCACGCGGCCCGTGCTAGCAGCCCCACGTCACAGAGCTTCAGCTTCTGCAGTATCGCAAACACCAGACAAAGTACCAGAACAAACAATAAGTAGTCACCTTTTGTACATATTTTATGCACAAAGAGAAAATGAGAGGTGTTGCGGTGATGTGCAGAAGATCAGAGAGAATTGTGTTACTGGTCACACGATCTGCAGTTTACTTTTCTTAACATTTTCTTTGGTTTGCAGGGAAAGACAGTTTATATTATTGTTCTTTGGTGCGGTCAGAAAGATAAAGAAATTCGATGAATAGTTCTCACCTCCTTCCATGCCACAGAATCAGAGCCATTACATAGCTGGGATTCTCATCAAACGTGTGGCTTAGAAGATATCAAGAAAGATCAAGATAGTCCAAGTGTGGTCATATAAAGTACTGTGACACTTTCTTTGATTACAGCAGCACAGTTGGCTGCGATAACTAAGATCCCGATATGCCAACCTAGAGCTAAAGAATAAAGATGGATTCAACCCAGATCTGTGACTGGGGGTGAGTGTCTGAAAAGTTTCAGCGCTCCGTCCATCATTTCCATGTGTTTGCTTTGTTCGCCCTAGATTGGCAGGGTATACCCAGACGTGGTCCCTTGCTCACCTTGCCACTGGATTCAAGCTAGCCTGGCTGATGAGGGTTCTTACCCCGAAAGCAGTCCCAGGATGCTTGTTTCCGGTCCAGGGAAGACCGGGTTTGGCAGTTCGGGATGGACTGTTCCCATGAGGCACAGGGTCAGACTGATTTGCATATGGCTGGGTCTGAACTGGGGTGGCGAAGTGAGCTAAAGAACGATGATAGAGTCAACCCAGAAATGTGACTAGGGGTGAGTGTCTGAAAAGTTTCAGCGTTCCGTCCATCATTTCCTTATGTTTGCTTTGTTCGCCCTAGATTGGCAGGGTATGCCCAGACATGGGTCCCTTGCTCACTTTGCCACTTGATTCAAGCTAGCCTGGCTGATGAGGGGTGTTACCCCGAAACTGGTCCCAAGATGCTTGTTTCCGGTCCAGGGAAGACTTGGCTTGGCAGTTCGGGCTGGACTGTTTCCATGAGGCACAGGGTCAAGACTGATTTGCATATGGCTTGGTCTGAACTGGGGTGGCGAAGAGAGCTAAAGAATGATGATGGATTCAACCCAGATCTGTGACTGGGGGTGAGTGTCTGAAAAGTTTCAGCGCTCCGTCCAGCATCTTTTTGTGTTTGCTTAGAAAAATAGAGTACAATTCAATTTAAAAGATGACACTAAAATGACAACAATCCAATAAAAGGAATCAGAGCCGTGAATGTTTTACATTTTAAGTGACAATAGCGCCAAAAAGCAATTATAGTCAATCGTTGTGGTAGACTATACCCTAGCGCAATTTGAGCATGACCAGGATGGAACAGTGGCCAGATACACCAACCAGGTTTGTCCTGGTCAAATGCATTATTTATTTTATTTTTGTGATTTAAGATAGCGTGGAAATGGCCTGGAGGCATATGAGCATTTCACAATAAAGTGAGAACATAGCAATAACACAATTAAAATATACACGTACATTAAAGGAGGAGTGAACACCAAATTAGCTTCTTCATCACACGTATTTATAGCATTGAACAGCAAGAGGGACAGTACAATTGGATGATCATCAATCAATTGTGTGTGCTGTGGTTGGTATGCGTTAGGAAGGAGCGTGAGGAGGTAGGAGTGGTTTAGCCCAGGTAGTGTTAAAAAAGAAGAGGTTTAAGGTCTCTTTTGAAGGTGATATGACATAATCAGGTGGAGGCTCAGTGGGAGGGAGTTCCAGATTCTTGTTGGGCTTCCAGAGAAGAACTGGTTCATGTATCGCTCGTGGTTGGAGAGAGGTGTTCGTGGAGGAGCAGTTGAGCTTTTCTTGAATCTCGGCCAACGCCAGAGATATTATGTTTCTGGGCGAAGTACGAGGGTAGAGAGAAGTGAAAATCTTTATGAGTGGTGCAGACACTCTCACCTCTATGGGAAGCCACTGAAGTGAGCGCAGAATGGGGGGCATCTATGATGAAATTTCTTGTGACCTGTCACAAAGCAGACTGCCACCTGTAGGATTGCTCCTAGAGGACCTAAGTGGACTTTGGGAATGCCCGAAAGGAGTGCTAGCCGTAGCCGAGTCTAGAGAGCACCAGCGTATGGACTCTTCAGGTCTTGTGTTAGGATGAGGTTCTTGATTCCCCAAAGCAGCCTTAGCTGGAACTGGACTCTCTTAGCCATGGAGGAGACAGGACTATGGGGATTAAGAAATCTGTTGAGGGTGAAACCGAGAGATTTGGCTTTCTGAAAGATGGAGGGTGACCTTCAATGTTGTGAGAAGATCCTCCCAGTCTTGGATCAAAGAGTTAGCTTTCTTTGGAGAGATGAGAAGAAAGTCTGTTTTTACTGGGTTTAGTTTGAGGTAGTTGTTTGCCATTTAAGCTGAATTCTATTCAGGGAGTTGGATAGGTGAGTTAAGTATTCCAGGCATGAGATCTTCAGGTAGATTTGGCTGTGGTCGATTAATAGGTGGCAAAGGACTCCTGATTTCCTGTGGATTAAGTAGAGGTGTTTGAGGTAGAGATTGAAAAGTGTTGAGGAGAGACTCGAACCTTGGGGGAGCCGTTGAAGCAGGCTAACTGGATCAATGACTGCATTCTAATTTTACAATTTGGGAACAGTTTGTTAGGTATGAGGTGAACCACTTAAGGAATACACCATCAATGCTCATTCAATGCTTCAGAGCATCTAACAAAGCCTGCTAGTCAACTGTATCAAACACAGCAGAGAGACAGCTAGAGTCAAAAATGCAGAGGGCATCGTCCACAATCTGCAGAATTGCTGTCTTAGTGTTGTGGCCCTGACAGAATCTAGTTACGGAAGTTGTGATCCTTGATTTGGAATGATAGTTGAGAGGCTATGCAATTTTCAGTCACCTTGCCTAGGAGAGGCAGAGTGGATACTGGTCAGAAGTCGTTAAAGTTATTAGGGTCCACTGATTTTAAGAAAGGGGAAATTTGACCTCCTTTCTAGAC
This sequence comes from Triturus cristatus, assembly GCF_964204655.1. NCBI lineage: Eukaryota > Metazoa > Chordata > Amphibia > Caudata > Salamandridae > Triturus > Triturus cristatus. The sequence continues at coordinate 1,471,378,994 of NC_140591.1, read as the reverse complement.
AGTCTGGGAACAAGTCCTGATCCAGACAGTTAACCAGGGTTGTACAGTTGGGGAGAACAGAGTAGCCCGCGATTTGCTGATGGAGCTCAGGATGGTATTGCAATGATGGTTAGAGGGTTTCACCTTGTATAGAGTTAGAAGTAGATCTGATTCTGAGATTGGAGAGAAAAAGGATCATGGCTGTAGTGCTTTGCAAGGCAGCTTCTTCTTCATTATGTTGTCGAGTTTGACTGAAAGTGAGAAGTTATTGACTTTTACTTTTTTGATGAAGAACTCTGCAAAGTTATTGCATAAGATCTCAGATGTCTTTTATGGGATGTTGGGGGAGGGTTGTTAGCGTGCTTAATTACTTGAAATTGTTGTTTTGGTCAGTTCTTGGCTGTATCCTGGAGGGATCTTGTGTGTGATGACTTGGCTTTGGAAACATAGCCTTTGTAGTTTTGTCTCAAAGCACAAAGCTTAGTTAGACTTAATGATGATGGACCGCATCGCCACTCTTTCTACAGCTTTCTGATTGTTTACCTTTCTTCGCAGAGGGATTTGGAGTACCAGGGCAAGAGGGTTTGGATCTGCAGTGTTTACTCTTCATTGGTGTGAATTCCCTCATCAGGGAGTCCATGCAGGGGTTGAACTTGTTTGTGGCCAATTTGATGTCGAGCTGAGGAACTACCGAAGAGAGGTTTTGATAGGGCTAAGTTAGCCAACGTTTCAGTGCCGATGATACTGGTGTGTCTAAACCAGATTTTGTCTTTCTTCGATTGTCCAAGGGATTTCTTGTTTGAGAAACTCATTGTGAATGGAATCTGCAGGTGATCAGACCAATCTACAGGGATGGGATCACTGGTTGATAAGTGAGAAATGATCAGGTCGAGAGTGGCCCATTTGCAGTGTGTGGCTTTCTGGCAATGTTGGTGATGGTCATGGTCTTCTAGAATAGCAGTTGTCCAGTGGTATATTTCCTTCTAACCCTCAATGGAAGTTGAAGTCAGCGAGAAAGATAATGTTGTCAGAGCTAATTAGTTGTATTTTGAAGAATTTAATGCACTCTTCGATGAAGGTTTTTATTTGACCGGAGTGCTAGATCATGTTCAATCTGAGTTTAGAGGTAGCTTGTCAGAGGATTTTCAGTGATAAACACTCAAAGTATTGAAAAGTGGGTAAAGTGGAGAAGCCCGCTGCTCAGAGAGTTTCTGTGTATGACCGTTACACCCCGACTTTTTTTGACAACCTGTTCATTTCTCAAAATAGAGTAACAAGGGGGCCACAGGAGTGGACAAACACTGCTTGAAGTATCGCTCAGCCATGTTTCAGTGAGCACCCAAGATGTTGATGTGGTTGATGATTGTGTCCGAGATTTCAAGGCAGTATCTGACTGCCGAATGGCAGTTGTGAAGCATAGAGATACGAAAGGGGATGATGGACGGAGCGTTACAGCAAATCACTCATCCCCAGTCAACTGATCTGGGTTTAATCCATCATCATTCTTTAGCTCACTCCACCCCCCCAGTTCAGACATGGCCATATGCAAATCAGTCTGACCCTGTGCCTCATGGGAACAGTCCAGCCTGTACTGCCAAGCCATGTCTTCCCTGGACCGGAAACAAGCATCCTGGGACCGGTTTCAGGTTTATAACCCTCATCAGCCAGGCTATCTTGAATCCAGTGGCAAAGTGAGCAAGGGACCCACGTCTGGGCATACCCTGCCAACTTAGGGAGAACAAAGCGATACCAAAGGGGATGATGGACAGGAGCGTTAGAGCAAATCAAACACTCACCCCCAGTCAACTGATTTGGGTTTAATCCATCATCATTCTTTAGCTCACTCCACCACCCCAGTTCAGACATGCCCACCTGGTATGTGTGCTGGGGGCTATAAACTCTATTGCCACAACAAACCTCAGCGCCACTTGCTGTCACAAACTCGTTTTTCCTCTCATCTCTGTTTACAGGCAAACCTTTGGACACTCTACCCCTCACGGCACCTACTTACACAAACAGGTTCCAAACACCAAAAAGACTCTTGCAACATGCTTTACTGCACTGCAAACAGCAAGACTTGTTTTTACCAACAATGGGACCTGTTTTTATCAACAAAACAGACTCTTAGATCTGGCCGGTCTCACATGTTTTAGACCCTGAAGCAAGGTCCAGCTGCAAGATAAGATTGTCTGTTTGACCTGGGTGGGAAGAGAATTACTGTTGGGCTTGTGTGACAACCTGCCCGGGGCGGGGACTCCAAGCTTGTGTAACCATGTTGATGAAACAAATGCATTGTGTCAAACCTGTATAAAAGGAAGAGCCAAAGGAGTTAACTGCCGAGCACCTCCCTCAGACATCCCGGTGTCTGCAGTTGACGTGATCTCCTCATGAGAAATAAACCTTTTTCTTGTCTTCCAGTTTCCAGCGATTGCCTCATTATTTTGATAGCGAACCCAACGTGAATTAGAGGTGGAACCCTGCACCAGGCGGCATTGAGGGTCTTAGAAGACTCGCTGCCTTTCACAAATTGGCGCCCAAACGTGAGGGCCCATCCGCGACGCGTGGGTCCGGTAGAGAGGTCCTAACCAAGGAGTGAACGACTAAACGATTGGGGTATACCTGCCTGAGAAGACCCTCGTCTGGCTGCCGATCGACTGAACTTCACCGATTTCTAACAGACCTCTCTCGAGTGACCTGCGGTCCTGACTGGGACCTTAGAGGAATGCCGCATTGATTGTTGGAGTGAGAGGACAACCAGGCACTGGAAGGGGAAGACGAAGAACTGTCCATACGGTCCGGGTAAGGTCGTGAAAAAAAAACGACTTATATTGATTGATTGATGGAATAGTTTGCTTGAAATATTAGTATTCCTATTTTGATATTGAGTTATTTGAGACATTCCCTGCTTGCAAACAACGAAGAATAGGAATATTCTCTCTCTTTGCAGACAGCGAAGGACAGGTAGTGCAGACTTTTTGTCTAAATTGATTGAGATACTCATTTTGACCGATAAATACGTCATGCCTGTTTACTCTAGATTGTTTGATTGTAATTGTTTTGGACCGGACCGTTTGTTAGAGGTCAGTCAGCCGGCACCGCCGGCAGGCACCCCTAACAAGGACATGTACATAAAGTATGGATTAGCCACCGTAGCTTAAAGCAAACTATGGCATAAATACACTAGGAAGGACCGGGTAAATCAGTGGCCACTGACGGGATCTTTCGATCCTGCTAAAATAGAAACGTTAGAATTAGCTCTCCACAAAAAGAAAACTAGACCAGCCATGTTTGACAGTTTTGGTTTATGGCGAAAAGAGGCAGCCCAAAGAAAGAAAAGAGACGAAGCTAGACAAGATAAAGAAACACGAAAATCAGCTTACCAAGCCTGTAAAGGGTTAGAAGAAAAACTAAAAGAAAAAGAAATCGATAAAAAGGAACAGGAATCTAAAATATCAGGTCAATGCCCTGTTAGAACGCCCTCGACTCTTTACCCAGAGTTACCGGTAAAACGAAGGGTAGATGATGATTTATTGTTAGGTCCCCCAATCATATACATGCCACCCCCTTACGCCCCTACTCATCACGTAGTACTACAACAGGACCCCCAAAGTATAGCCGGAGGTGGCACGATCGCCTCAGTCTCCACTGCCTCTGCTCCCACCGAGTCACCCACACCAAATGCCTCATCAAAGGATACAGTAGTACAGGTAGGATCAAAAGAAGAAGGACCGCCCAGGGTCCCGCGATTAAGTACAAATGAGCGAGCAGGCATTGATAAAATAGTTAAATCCCTCATGGATAGGAAGGAGACAGAAGAGTATGTAACTAGCATATGCAACTCCTATGTTGAAAATCACAAACGATACTTTATTGTACGTCTCTGTTACCACACTCTTACTGAATATGAAGAGAAATACCAAGATGTAGGGCCCGAGCGACTAGTAGCTCTCTATAGGAAAGTAGACACCGGAGATGAAGGCGACAACGATGTTACAGAACTCTTTTCATCTACACTGGAAGTATTCCGTCACCTTGTGGAACAAGGACGGATAGATAAGGACAGGACATCTAAGATAGCAGGACCCGCGGTGGAAGAACCAGATAGCATGAAGCCGATAAAAGAAGCTGCCCCTTATTGGGTACCTCCTAGAGGACAAGGGACTCATGACGATATGAACCATCAAGACGCTAGAGGAAGGGTGGTCTACAATTGGGTGTATCAGCCATGGGACAGACAGGACATTTTGACGTTCCGTAAATCTTTACCGGATTTACGAAAAACCCCCACCGCCTTTTACACCGAGCTAGGTACCGCTCTGGGATCAACAATAATGACACTTGCCGACATAGACTTTTTCTTCGGGGTATGTTTGCCAGCAGATGTGTGGAAACAGATTAGGAAAATAGACCATACCGAACTGCTTGGTCATACCTGGGAACAACTCAAAACACTAGATAAACAGCGGAACCCTGGTCAAAAACCGGTTAAAGCAATATTGGACCTCCCTGACAAAATAGTGCAGAAAGTGAAAACACTGATCCCAGAGAAAAAGAGAGACTGGTCCATAGTAACGCGGTACAAAAGGGGGTGGTGATGGACGGAGCATCAGAACCAATCAAACACTCACACCCAGTCAACAGATCTGGGTTTGATCCATCACCGTTCTTTAGCCCACTCTGCCACCCCAGTTCAGACATGGCCATATGCAAATCAGTCTGACCCTGTGCCTCATGGGTACAGTCCAGCCCGAACTGCCAAGCCATGCCTTCCCTGGACCGGAAACAAGCTTCCTAGGACCGGTTTCTGGCATTTCAGCCGTCTTCAGCCAGGCTTGCTTGAATCCAGTGGCAAAGTGAGCAAGGGACTCACGTCTGAGCATACCCTGCCAACTTATGGCGAACAAAGCGGTACAAAAGGGGATGGTGATGGACGGAGCATCAGAACCAATCAAACACTCACACCCAGTCAACAGATCTGGGTTTGATCCATCACCGTTCTTTAGCCCACTCTGCCACCCCAGTTCAGACATGGCCATATGCAAATCAGTCTGACCCTGTGCCTCATGGGTACAGTCCAGCCCGAACTGCCAAGCCATGCCTTCCCTGGACCGGAAACAAGCTTCCTAGGACCGGTTTCTGGCATTTCAGCCGTCTTCAGCCAGGCTTGCTTGAATCCAGTGGCAAAGTGAGCAAGGGACTCACGTCTGAGCATACCCTGCCAACTTATGGCGAACAAAGCGGTACAAAAGGGGGTGGTGATGGACGGAGCATCAGAACCAATCAAACACTCACACCCAGTCAACAGATCAAAACGATGGATTTAGGCCCAGATCTCTGTACTGGGGTGAATGTATGACATTGTTCTGCATTCTGTCCATCAATTGTTGTTTTTGCAATTGACACCCTGAGTGGGAAGGGTATGCTCAGACGTGAGTCCCGTGCTCTCCATGCCACTGGAATCAAGCTATCCTGGCTGAAGAGGGGTGAAACCCCGAAACCGGTCCTAGGATGCTTGTTTCCAGCCCAGGGAGGACCTGGCTTGGCAGTTCGGGCTGGACTGTTCCCATGAGGCACAGGGTCAAGACTGATTTGCATATGGCTGGGTTCAAACTGGAATGGCATGGTGAGCAAACAAACGATGGATTTAGGCCCAGATCTCTGTACTGGGGTGAATGTATGACATTGTTCTGCATTCTGTCCATCAATTGTTGTTTTTGCAATTGTCACCCTGAGTGGGACGGGTATGCTCAGACGTGAGTCCCGTGCTCACCATGCCACTGGAATCAAGCTATCCTGGCTGAAGAGGGGTGAAACCCCGAAACCGGTCCTAGGATGCTTGTTTCCAGCCCAGGGAGGACCTGGCTTGGCAGTTCGGGCTGGACTGTTCCCATGAGGCACAGGGTCAAGACTGATTTGCATATGGCTGGGTTCAAACTGGAATGGCATGGTGAGCAAAAAACGATGGATTTAGGCCCAGATCTCTGTACTGGGGTGAATGTATGACATTGTTCTGCATTCTGTCCATCAATTGTTGTTTTTGCAATGGTCCATAGTAACAGCGTGCCGCCAGAAACCACAAGAGGATGTCTCAGAGTATTTCTCAAGATTTGAAACCGTGTTCTACGATTACAGTGGACAAGACATGTCCACCGCAACCGGACACCACTTATTTGTGCAGAAATACGTTAAAGGATTACTGCCAGATGTATCCCAGTAATTACAAGCCAGCAAAAGTAGTTGGGCAGCATCTAAACCGGCGGCCATTCTCCAAATGGCCCAGTACTATGAGCATCAGAGAAACGAAAATGACAGGGCTACAGAAAGGAAAAAGAAGGACTTGAAGGAAAGGGTGATGATAGCACAACTCCAGAGGGCGAATACAGGAAGGGAGCAATATAGGGGAGGATACCAGCAGAATACCCTAGAGTACAGACACCTAGAAACAATTCATCGACTTCATATGTAGGACGCCAAGACATAGGGCAGGATCAATGTGCATTTTGCAAAGAATATGGACACTGGAAAACCCAATGCCCGGCTTTGTTAGGAGCTGGTAGGGGCAGGGGGGCGAGGGAAATAGCAAGTGGACAGAGAGGAAGAGGACATGGGAGAGGGTATGCGAGTGAAGCAAACGAAGAAAGGCCAGGAAGAGTGAATGCATTTGACCATCCCAAACAGAATCCGTACCAAAAGACAGATTATGACAATACGTACGATTTTGCATAGGACAGCCAGGGGCAAGGGAGGGATCCAGTCGAGCTCTATGTTGACCAGCAAGGCCCTTATGTTACCGCTAAGGTCCTGGGCACAAAGTCGCCATTTTTAGTAGACACGGGAGCAACACGTAGTGCACTATCCAAACGACTGATTCCAAGGGCACCCTTGTCAGGCTCACATGTGACCTCAATAGGATTTGACGGTACGCCCACCACCAACCCTTTGTCCTGACCGATCCCTTTTAACCTTGACAACAATAGCGTTGAAACGACATTCCTCCTCTCTTCTAACACACCAGACGCCATATGGGTCTCGACCTTTTGAAACACTTCCATGCGACTATCAGATGCTCACCAGACGGAGTATGTGTCATCCTGTATGACAACCCCCAGCGCCATAGAGAGAACCCTTCTCAGCACATGTTTCCCATCTCCGAGACTGGCGCATCCCTACTGGACACTTTGCCATCACACTTATGGGCTAAAGCTGATTCAGACGTAGGACGAATGATGATTGACCCAGTACACGTAACAATACGACAGGACGCAACCCTCCCGAAAGTACCGCAGTACAAAATATCGCCAGATGGTGAGAAGGCACTGACAGAGATCATACACTCTTTGGTAGAGGCAGGGGTGGTAGAGGAAGTAGTGAGCAACGTTTGTAACAGTCCCATACTACCGATTGTAAAGAGACAGGGAGAGGGAGAGGGAGACAGAAAAGCCTACCGCTTCATCATTGACCTGCGGGAGATAAACAAAATCGTAGTGCCGCAATACCCAGTAGTTTCCGACATCACGACAATTTTGAATTTAATCCCCTCCGCTGCTACCACCTTCACTGTAATTGACCTCAAAAACGAATTATTTTCCATACCTATACACGAGGACAGCCGCTACCTACTTGGATTCACCCTAAACTCCCGTTCGTACAGGTTTTGCAGAGCACCTCAGGGGTACACTGAGAGCCCAAGCATCTATAGCCAGGCGCTTAAAAGACAATTGGACGCCATACAATTGCCAGATGGAGTGGCACTAATACAATATGTAGACGACATCCTTCTAGCAGCAGACACCATACCAATAGCCGTCACATCCACCACCAAACTACTCCATTTTCTTGCTGAGAATGGTCACAAGGTCTCTCGAAAGAAATTGCAGTTCTGTAAATCACAAGTGACCTATTTGGGTCACCTTTTATCAAAAGAAGGGAGGAAACTCATGCCTGACAGGATCCAGACAATTCTAGACACCCCTGTCCCCAAAGATCAGAAGCAAGTCCGCTCTTTGATAGGTCTCACCTCATTTTGCCGACAGTGTTTACCGAACTTTAGCCTCATTGTCAAACCCCTTCTCTCCCTCCTAGCTAAAGACATCACCGCGCCTCTCCCCTGGACCCCCGAACGCCAGTCAGCCTTTAAAGAACTACACAATGCCCTTTGTTCAGCGCCTGTCCTAGGAACCCCAGATTACTCCAAACCATTCTTCCTCTACACGCACGAGAGGGAGGGATGTACATTGTCTGTCCTAACACAATCAATTGGTCACAAACAACGCCCTTGAGCATATTTCTCTGCCACCCTCGATCCAGTAGCCAGAGCGCTGCCAGCGTGCCTGCACGCTGTGGCAGCTGCAGCAGTATCAATACGCCAGTGCGAAGGGATAGTCCTCTCCAATCCAGTCACTGTTTTAGTACCCCATGCAGTCGACACACTACTAAACCAGACCGAAACCCAACACTTGACTAGCACCGACTGACAGGATATGAGATGACCCTGCTAGCACCGCACATTACTCTAAAGCATGGGTACTCACAAACTTTCTCTCGGGGGCCAAATTTACAGTGTGGTTTGTGGCCGAGGGCCGCACCCGTGGGGGCGGGGGCAGTGGGGGAGGGGGCGGGGCTAGAGCAAAAAGAAAAACTGTGACCATGAGGTTGAACACAGGCCCCTGCAGCGGACACCTTTGTCCACTGAGCCACCAGACCCGGCATTCACACATCTCTATCTATCTATCTATCTATCTATCTATCTATCTATCTATCTATCTATCTATCTATCTCTCTATCTATCTATCTATCTATCTATCTATCTATCTATCTATCTATCTATCTATCTATCTATCTATCTATCTATCTCTCGCTCTGTCTCCCTCCCTCCCTCTATCACTCTCTCTCTCTCTTTATCACTCTCCCTCTCTACCTCTCTCTCTCCCTCTGTCTCCCTCACTCTGTCTCCCTTTCTCTCTCCCTCCCTCTCTGTCTCCCTCCCTCCCTCTGTCCCTGTCTCCCTCTCTCACTCACTCTGTGTCTCCCTCCCTCTCTCTGTCTCTGTCTCAGTCCCTCCCTCCCTCCCTCTCCCTCCCTCCCTCTGTATGTCTCCCACCCTCTTGTCTCCCTCCCACAGTCTCCCTCCCTCTGTCTCCCTCCCTCCGTCTCCCTCCCTCCGTCTCCCTCCCTCTGTCGCCCTCCCTCTTGTCTCCCTCCCTCTCTCTCTGTCTCCCTCTCTCTCTGTCTCCCTCCCTCCCACTGTCTCACTCACTCTGTTTGTCTCCCTCTCTCTCGGTTTCCCTCCCTCCCTCTCCCTCCCTCCCTCCCTCTCCCTCCCTCCATCTCCCTCCCTCCTGTCTCCCTCCCTCTTGTCTACCTCCCTCTCCCTCTGTCTCCCTCCCTCTGTCTCCCTCCCTCTGTCTCCCACCCTCTCTGTTTCCCTCCCTCCCTCTGTCTCACTCAGTTTGTCCCCCCTCTCTCTCTGTCTCCCTCCCTCTCTTTTTCCCTCCCTCTCCCTCTTTCTCCGTCTCCCTCCCTGTCTCCCTTCCTCTGTCTCCGTCTCCCTCTGTCTCACTCACTCTGTGTCTCCCTCTCTGTCTCCCTTTCCCCCCCAATCCCTCTCTCTGTCTCCCTCCCATCTCCCTCCCTCTTGCCTCCCTCCCTCCCTCTGTCTCCCTCCCTCTGTCTCCCTCCCTCTCTGTCTCCCTCCCTCCCTCTGTCTCCCTCACTCTGTTTGTCTCACTCACTCTGTTTGTCTCCCTCTCTCTCTGTCTCCCTCTCTTTGTCTCCCTCCCTCTCCCTCTCTCTCCTTCCCTCTCCCTCTCCCTCTCTCTCTCTTTCTGTCTCCCTCCCTCTCTCTCTGTCTCGCTCCCTGTCTCCCTCCCTCTGTCTCTGTCACTCTGTGTCTCCCTTACTCTGTCTCCCTCACTCTGTATCTCCCTCACCCTCTCCCTCCCTCCCTCTCTCTCCGTCTCCCTCCCTCTGTCTCCGTCTCTCTCCCTCCCTCTGTCTCCCTCCCTCTTGTCTCCCTCCCTCTTGTCTCCCTCCCTCTTGTCTCCCTCCCTCTTGTCTCCCTCCCTCTTGGCTCCCTCCCTCGTCTCCCTCCCTCGTCTCCCTCCCTCTGTCTTCCTCCCTCTTGTCTCCCTCCCTCTTGTCTCCCTCCCTCTTGTCTCCTTCGCTCTTGTCTCCTTCGCTCTTGTCTGTCTCTGTCTCCCTCCCTCTGTCTCACTCACTCTGTTTGTCTCCCTCTCTCTGTCTCCCTCCCTGTCTCCCTCCCTCTCTGTCTCCCTCTCTCTGTTTCCCTCTCTCTCTGTCCCCCTCCCTCCGTCTCCCTCCCTCCGTCTCCCTCCCTCTTGTCTCCCTCCCTCTTGTCCAACTCCCTCTCTCTCTGTCTCCCTCCCTCCCTCTGTCTCACTCACTCTCTGTCTCCCTCCCTCCCTCTGTCTCACTCACTCTGTTTGTCTCCCTCTCTCTCGGTTTCCCTCCCTCCCTCTCCCTCCCTCCATCTCCCTCCCTCCGTCTCCCTCCCTCTTGTCTACCTCCCTCTCCCTCTGTCTCCCTCCCTCTGTCTCCCACCCTCTCTGTTTCCCTCCCTCCCTCTGTCTCACTCAGTTTGTCTCCCTCTCTCTCTGTCTCCCTCCCTCTCTTTTTCCCTCCCTCTCTTTTTCCCTCCCTCTCCCTCTCTCTCCGTCTCCCTCCCTGTCTCACATCCTCTGTCTCCGTCTCCCTCTGTCTCACTCACTCTGTGTCTCCCTCTCTGTCTTCCTCCCTCCCCCTCCCTCTCTCTGTCTCCCTCCCATCTCCCTCCCTCTTGTCTCCCTCCTTCCCTCTGTCTCCCTTCCTCCCTGTCTCCCTCCCTCCCTCTGTCTCCCTCACTCTGTCTCACTCACTCTGTTTGTCTCCCTCTCTCTCTGTCTCCCTCTCTTTGTCTCCCTCCCTCTCCCTCTCTCTGTCTCCCTCCCTCTCTCTCTCTCTTTCTGTCTCCCTCCCTCTCTCTCTGTCTCCCTCCCTGTGTCTCTGTCACTCTGTGTCTCGCTTACTCTGTCTCCCTCACTCTGTGTCTCCCTCACCCTCTCCCTCCCTCCCTCTCTCTCCGTCTCGCTCCCTCTGTCTCCGTCTCTCTCCCTTCCTCTGTCTCCCTCCCTCTTGTCTCCCTCCCTCTGTCTCCCTCCCTCTTGTCTCCCTCCCTCTTGTCTCCCTCCCTCTTGTCTCCTTCGCTCGTCTGTCTCGCTCTTGTCTGTCTCTGTCTCCCTCCCTTGGTCTCCCTCCCTCCCTCTGTCTCACTCACTCTGTTTGTCTCCCTCTCTGTCTCTGTCTCCCTCCCTCTCTGTCTCCCTCTCTCTGTCTCCCTTTCTCTGTCCCCCTCCCTCCGTCTCCCTCCCTCCGTCTCCCTCCCTCTTGTCTCCCTCCCTCTTGTCTAACTCCCTCTCTCTCTGTCTCCCTCCCTCCCTCTGTCTCACTCATTCTGTTTGTCTCCCTCTCTCTCGGTCTCCCTCCCTCCCTCTCTCTCGGTCTCCCTCCCTCCCTCTCCCTCCGTCTCCCTCCCTCCGTCTCCCTCCCTCCGTCTCCCTCCCTCTTGTCTCCCTCCCTCCGTCTCCCTCCCTCTTGTCTCCCTCCCTCTCTCTCTGTCTCCCTCCCTCCCTCTGTCTCACTCACTCTGTTTGTCTCCCTCTCTCTGTCTCCCTCCCTCTCCCTCTCTCTCCTTCCCTCTCCCTGTCTCCCTCCCTCTCCCTCCTTCCCTCTCCCTGTCTCCCTCCCTCTCCCTCTGTCTCACTCACTCTGTTTGTCTCCCTCTCTCTGTGTCTCCCTCTCCCTCTGTTCTCCCTCTGTCTCCCTCCCTCTCCCTTCCTCTCCCTCGGTCTCCTTGTTTGTCTCCCTCTCTGTCTCCCCCTCTCTGTCTCCCGCTCTCTGTCTTCCCCCTCTCCATTTCTCTCTCCGTCCCTTTGTCGCACTCTGTCTTCCTTCCGCTGTAAACTCACCCGCTGCTCTCACTAGCTGCTGCCCCCCCCCACCTCACCCTGCTGTCCCTGTCACCTCACCCCGCTCTGAGACAGCTTCCCTGGAACACACACAGCCACCGCACCCAAGTACTTCACAGGTCTTTTAAAGACCATTTACTTGTTAATGAGGCTTTGTTGAATTTCACCTCTTCTTAGCGCCCCTGCATCTCCACTCAAAAGCGCCCCTGCATCTCCACTCAATCAGAGTGGAGATGCAGGGGCGCTAAGAAGAGGTGAAATACAACAAGGCCTTATTAACAAGTGAATGTTTTTTAAAAGAATCGCCCGGCCCCCACAGCTCCGCGCTGCTGCAACCGGCGATATAAAAAAACAGAGGTATGTTGCCTGCAAGGTCCGCGGCCTGCCAAGGAAGGCTTGCCGGGCCGCTGGCGGCCCGCGGGCCGTACTATGAGTACCCGTGCTCTCAAGCGATGCACCACCCTCAATCCAGCCACACTGTTACCCCTACCCGAAAATGATCCTAGCGTGACTCCACTACACGACTGTGTGACACTAACCGATGAACAAACAAAGAGTAGAATAGATCTCAGAGACACCGCCTTTCTAGAACCAGATGGAGAACTATGGGTGGATGGTTCATGTATCAAACTCTCCGATGGCACCACCTCAGCTGCATATGCTGTCACCACAGCCCGACCCGTTCTGGAAACAGCCCGTATCCCCCAATGATCTGCCCAGGCTGCAGAACTCATTGCCCTCACACGAGCATGTATCCTAGCGACTGACACAACAGTTAACATATACACCGACAGCCAATATGCCTTCGGGGTGGTTCACCATTTTGGGATCTTATGGAAAGAAAGAGGGTTCCTGACTTCACACGGTACACCCATCCTGCATGTAGATTTAGTCTCCGCCTTGACCCAAGCAGTCCTCCTCCCCAAGAAGTTAGCAGTGATAAAATGCCAAGCACATAGGAAAGTGACTGATCTCATTGGACAGAGAAAAGCACTAGCAGACGTTACTGCCCGAGCCACGGCAGGAGACGGAACTACGACACTAATGTATGTGACCAGGTCACAAGCTGAACAATGGACTGACGCTAGGACCACTGTAAGGGACATACAGACTACAGGCACACAAGACGAATTGACCGAGTGGGAAAAGGTCGGACTAAAAGACGAGGAAAATTGCTGGAGAACTAAAGACGGAAATAAATGGCTGTTGCCCAATTCCTACCTCATCCCCATATTGACAATGGCACATTTACCAGCACACATAGGCTCCACCCCCATGATTCAACTAATCACCAGAGTATGGCATAATGTCAAGATAGCAGAATCTGCAAAACGCCTAGTACAACAATGTATAGTCTGCCTACAACACAACCCAGGGAAGGGGACAGTAGTACCACGGGGAGGGTTTGGAGACCCTGACCACCCCTTTGAAATCCTTCAAATGGATTACATCCAACTAGAGAGATGCCATGGTCTAAAATATGTTCTGGTGGTGTGTGCGCTTTTAGCAAATGGGTGGAGGCATATCCCACCCGCGACAATACCGCCTTAGCCACTGCAAAAGTATTGCTGAAAGAATTCTTCCCCCGATACGGCCTTTGCAGAATTTTATGGAGCGACAACGGCCCCCACTTCGTAGCCGAGGTGATACAGAACATACTGAGAGGGTTGGGGGTAAAACAAAAGTTCCATGCCGTCTTCCACCCCCAATCAGTGGGCCTGGTAGAGAGACACAATGCAACATTAAAACTAAAACTAGCCACAACCGGGTTGAAATGGCCCGACGCCCTTCCATTGGCATTGCTATGAATGCGCTCCACCCCAACCAAACACAGACTGACCCCGTATGAGGTGGTCTTCGGCAGGCCTATGAGCATTTGGGCGGCACCAAGACCAACCTCCATTAACGATGTCAAGAACATATTAATGTCGGATTATTTTCATAAATTGACAAACGAGCTAACAATTATCCACCAACAGGTGCAGCAAGCCTTGCCTGACGTATCCAGGGTCCCGGGACATGAAATAAAGCCAGGCGACCATGTATTGATTCGCAACTTCCAAAGAACGAAGAATCTGGAGCCTAGGTGGATGGGCCCCTGGCAAGTCCTGATCACCACCCAAACTGCCCTCCGAGTGGAAGGAAAACAAAACTGGCTGCACGCTCATCATTGCAAGCGAGTCCCTCCAACCCTGGCAACCTGTGAAGGGGTGGAGGTGCAAGAGGAAGTACTCGCGAATAACCGACCAGCTCTGAGTTGCTACCCACAAGAAGACACCCTTGAACTATCAGAATTTCCCGACCCCACGGTGCCATCCAAGAAAGGGTACAACCTAAGATCGACGAAAGTAGGGAGCTTCAACGACCAGGGCACTAACTGAGTCAAGGTCTCAGATCGGTAGCACAGTCAAACAACGCTACCAGGAAAGAGCCAGACAAAAGTCTGTGGTCCTACCAGTTGTTGAGCTCCTCGAAGATGATGGAAGAAACTGAACACCTGCAAAGCCACCGCAAGACACCAAAACTGCTAACATGCACAGTACAAAAACAATTGCACTTGTAGCCGCATTTCTCACCTGTCTCCTGTTAATGGTCGCACTCTGGATCATTGAAGAGAATGCACCTGCATACAGAACATTGTCACCCACCATGCAACCAATCACCAAGAAAGAACACTACCTGGTATCACTACTGTCACATCTCCGAGAATGACGCAAAGAATTCTGGAATAATTATTTTGTGCAGATGTTGCACCAGCACAATCTTGCCACCAATGCTACCAACTGTTGGGTCTGTGGGCTGTTACCACATGCCACTGAACATTCCATCCCTTTCATCCCTTCGCCCTTTTCTATTTACGGATCTTGCCTTGCCTGGATGATGCTCCTACAAGAAAGTTACAAAGACAATGCCACTTCCGACGAAACAATCGCTCAGTTCTACAACGAGTTCTGGCGAAACAAAACAGGAAGAACAGCCTCACCCTTCTGCCCTCACACCTTCAATGCGACATTCCCGATGAATGTCCCCTCCATAGAACGAGTGGAAATGCAAGTGTTAAATAATCCTAACCGAGCCACATTTTCCTACCTGAAGAAAAGAACTGCTGTAACACTGACTGTGGCCCTATCTGTGGTGAACGTCTCTGGCCTTGTATCCATTGAAGACCGTGGGACTAAGAATGTGGGTCACAGCACCTGTAGCATTGTAAGGAATTTGAACACTGCCACCCCTCCAGCGCTTGTTGCATCACCCAATATGTACTTTGTTTGTGGAACCAAAGCCTACACCTGGCTCCCAAGAAACTGGAGGGGCACGTGCTACAGCGCCTTTGTTTTGCCACCAACCTACACAGCCCATGCAGAGCATCATCGAGAAAAGCGTTCTAAAGACACTGATCAAGCAGACTCTGCCTCATCACAGTTCCTCGACGCAGCAAAAGGGCTCATCCCGCTATGGGGTCCGATGGCAAACAGCTGAGCCATCAGACATCTGTCCCAAGCGGTAGAGACCGCCCTGAACGTCACTGCTGGCATCCTCACCAACAACACTGCTGAACTCCAAGCGGTCCGTCTGGTTACCCTTCAAAATCGCATGGTCCTAGACGTGGTACTAGCGGACCGTGGAGGAGCATGCCGCATCATCGGTGCCAGCTCCTGTGTATACATTCCTGATAAATCACATTCTGTCTATGAAGCAATCGAACATCTCCATAGACTGTCTTCAGAAATTCATCAGGGATCAGAGACTTGGACAATTGGAAATTGGCTTTGGGGCATCTTGAAGGAGTGGGGTTGGAAAATATCAATGATTCTCTTGGTCCCAGTATTGACAATATGTGGTTGTTGTTTGGGTATACACTGTATACCACCTTTGTGTTCTCTTTGCATAACTACCTTGCACCTTAAGACTATGGACTCTCAGCTAACAAAAATGAGAGTAATGTATGATCAAGAGATACAGGACATTATGGAGATCGAAATAGACTGACAAGCTGGCTAGTTATGTTCAAAGGGGTCACTGTTAAAAGCAAAACGACAATCGTGAACATTGTCTGCACCATTTCTATGTGCACATAAACTGCAGTCATTTTAATCTATCACAGCCATTGTGTACTCTGTTGGTCACCTTTGTTTCACCCTGCCCTTACTAGCATCCCTCTGACCCTCTGCCCGACCTGGTATGTGTGCTGGGGGCTATAAACTCTATTGCCACAACAAACCTCAGCGCCACTTGCTGCCACAAACTCGTTTTTCCTCTCATCTTTGTTTACAGGCAAACCTTTGGACACTCTACCCCTCACTGCACCTAGTTACACAAACAGGTTCCAAACACCAAAAAGACTCTTGCAACATGATTTATTGCACTGCAAACAGCAAGACTTGTTTTTACCAACAATGGGACTTGCTTTTATCAACAGAACGGACTCTTAGATCTGGCCGGTCTCACATGTTTTAGACCCTGAAGCAAGGTCCAGCTGCAAGATAAGATTGTCTGTTTGACCTGTTGGGCTTGTGTGACAACCTGCCCGGGGCGGGGACCCCAAGCTTGTGTAACCATGTTGATGAAACAAATGCATTGTGTCAAACCTGTATAAAAGGAAGAGCCAAAGGAGTTAACTGCAGAGCACCTCCCTCAGACATCCCGGTGTCTGCAGTTGACGTGATCTCCTCATGAGAAATAAACCTTTTTCTTGTCTTTCAGTTTCCAGCGTTTGCCTCATTATTTTGATAGCGAACCCAACGTGAATTGGAGGTGGAACCCTGCACCAGGCAGCACTGAGGGTCTTAGAAGACTCGCTGCCTTTCACAGGAGGACCTGGCTTGGCAGTTCGGGCTGGACTGTTCCCACGAAGCACAGGGTCAAGACTGATTTGCATATGGCTGGGTTCAAACTGGAATGGCATGGTGAGCAAAAAAACAATCGATTTAGGCCCAGATCTATGTACTGGGGTGAATGTATGACATTGTTCTGCATTCTGTCAATCAACTGTTGTTTTTGCATTTGTCACCCCGAGTGGGACGGGTATGCTCAGACGTGAGTCCCGTGCTCTCCATGCCACTGGAATCAAGCTATCCTGGCTGAAGAGGGGTAAAACCCTGAAACCGGTCCTAGGATGCTTGGTTCCAGTCCAGGGAGGACCTGGCTTGGCAGTTCGCGCTGGACGGTTCCCACGAGGCACAGGGTCAAGACTGATTTGCATATGGCTGGGTTCAAACTGGAATGGCATGGTGAGCAAAAAAACGATGGATTTAGGCACAGATCTCTGTACTGGGGTGAATGTATGACATTGTTCTGCATTCTGTCCATCAACTGTTGTTTTTGCATTTGTGAAGCATAACCAAGTAAGGGAGGAACTGGCAAGGTTGCGCTCAGTTTGACTGAGAGGAAATATGGTAATGTGATCAAGTTAGAGGAGGAGTTGCTATTTTGAGTGGTCGAGTGGAATGGCACTTGCGTACGGTTCAAGATAATGGTGAGGTTAGGGAGGCGGCTTTGTGTTTGGCTGGAGATCAGAGTATCGGTTCATTTGGTGTTTTCATAGCTTTTCACAAGGTTGAATATTTCATACTCATTAAATGGGGAATATGCCGGGTTGGGTCATGGAGAGCATTTATCCCTAGGGATGGTGTTTGGAGAGGGGGCTCTTGGACTGCAGCGGATGTGGTAGGTAGCATTTGTGAGAGGTGAGCAAATTGCTGAAAAGGAAGAAGGCCTGAGGTAAGAATGTCTACTTTCTTTGTGAGATATGAAATAGAGGACAATAGTGCAGAAAGAACAGTCCAGTGATGTACAAGGGAAGGCTGAGACGTTTGCTGTTCTTTTGAGGTAGATGTTGGGATGGGCTTGTGGTTTCGGATGAGTCAGATGTGGGTGGGGTGAGCTGAAGTGGAGAGTTGAGACGAAAAAGTTTCAGAACGTGGTTGTTCCTGTTGAATGTGATGGTGAGAGGAGACAAGTTAGTGGCACGGTGGAGTTGCCGGCAAGGAGAGTGAGGGAGGTGTAGAGATAGAGTTAAATGAAGGGGTGTGTTTTTACTTGATGAGTGGGAGGGTATGCGGACTCTTGTTGAAGGTTCTTGGTGTAGGGGTAGGTGTCTGGGTCCTTTTGGGATGTTTGTCGGTGAGTGAGCAGGTGGATGAGTGAGGAATAGGATGGTGTATGGGAGCGGGATGAATTGTGGGAGGTGAAGGAGTTGGATGAAGGTGTGTTGAGTGGAGGCGATGACAGAGGTGCGAAGTTATGAATGTTGGGGGACTTGATGAAGGGGGTGAGAGACCAGATGGGTTGGCATGTGAATTCGGTGAGAGGGGAGTGCGAGTGGGAAAGATCTTGTCAACCAAGGCCAGCATCTTATCATGTAATTGATACATGATTTTCCCGTTATCACAGATGGATATTGCTGATGTTTGACAGTGAGGGGGTTCCAACCCTACTTTGTAAGGAGGTTACCATAGGTCGGTGTTGTGTGTGAAGAGGAGTTCTGTTTTAAGGGCTCCTCTCTGCATGCAATGGAATCAGTCCACAAAAAGGGATTCAAGGAAGTCTCTCAAGATTTTGTGTTTAAAAATGTTCTTTCAATATTTAGAGAGGTTAGGTGGGTATTGGAAAAGTGTTCGAGGGAGATGAGGTGTCAGGTAGTGTCATTGCCATGCTAGTGTGGAGTGTGGATCAGGAGGAAAGAGAAAAGTAACAAGTCAAGAAAACACTTCAGAACGTGATCAAAACCTGCCTTAATGACCTCTGGGTTGTAGTTCAAATAAACACGAATGGACAGGTCACGTTATAAATGAATGCAAACTATTTCATATAACGTTCTGTTTAAAAAGCATGAAAGGGCCTTTGCAGAATGTTAAAACAAGAACTGAAGGCTGGTATTTTTCTCATGGAAAAATGGCAATCCTACGTGGGAGGAATGTAGAGGAGTTAGGATTGTGAGGGTAGTCTTGGTAAGTAGATGATCAGCCTTAATTGTTTCTGTTAATCTTCTTGCCGAGAAAGCCATTGCAGGGACTATATGTGGTGAAAATTATTGTTTGTGGTGTTTCTGGTCTGGTCGGTCATAAACAGTGAGTTCTGGGCAGACGGAGTGCAATCCAGGACACAAGTTTTTCTTAAATGCTAAGTCTCGGCACAAATCAAAATGAGTGGTCAGTCTGAGAGTGCATCTCAACAGGAACGGAGACAGGCTGGATGGATGAATCCTCTTTCAATTTCCTATTTTGATTTACCAGGAAGTCCCTAGGATGGTGGAGAGAATGAGTCCCTTTTCTCTCTCAATGACTTACTCTTGGCTGTTGAGGTAAGTCCTCTTTTTGCTTTTGTTGGGGAGACCTGTGCCTCATTCTATGCTGCTCCTGTGGAATCAGGGCCATAGAATGGAAGTCAGGATTCCTGACCCACATTGGGAAAATGGTGTTGAAAGTGATTCATGGAGATGACACCACTGTCCAGTGGCATGATTGATAGGATGTAGTACAAGTCAGTTCCTGGGATTAATTCAAATTATTAACAACATTTTGCAGGCTTAAGGCAGTGATTCCCCAAACTGAGTGGCCCTTCAATGTATTCTAAGGGTGAGTTGCCTTTGGTACACAGTAGGGGCACTGACTCCTGTATCCTTAGGGCACTGTGGCACTCCTTATGTAGCTGTGACGTTCCGTAGAATACAATATGGCCGCAAATTGTGGCCTGGTGATGTCTTCAAAGGGAGCCACTCCTAATCCAAGATGGCCACCAGAGCTATCCAGCAACAGGGGAGCCTGGAAGTCTGACCTAGAAGCTAATTTGCAGGTTTCAAAAGATATTGGTTTATAACGCATAATAACCAGAATTTGAGAAATAATATTTTATGTTTGGTAGAAGATGTAAAGCACATAGACGCATTTTGGGAATAAAGACTGATTGGGTCTTTTACTGCATGCATTGCAAGCTTCACCTCTGATTGGAAATCAACTCAGAAATTTTCACATCTCTGGTGCACACTGTCAGCATAACTCGGGCATTAATCTAGCTGCTTCATTTAGAGTATAGTCACTGTGTTGTTTTTTTTTAATATTCGTGACTTGTGGGGTGGGGCACGCGGCTCGCACTCACTGTTTATTTCTCTTGCTATTTCTCAGACATGCTGATCAGCCATGGCAGAGTCAGGCCAGCCATCTCCGTTTCCTACTCGTGCAATCTCGTGCGGTCTCTACACCATCAAAGATTTTGCCCTCTGAAGTTAGTTCTTTAAGTCCCAATCCACCACAGGGGTACAGTTCTAAAGACCCCAGAGCCTCAGTGGAGGCACTTAGAGGCTTAAAGACTGGTAGACAGAGGCCGATAAGTGGGTCTAGTTCACGTCTTATTGCCACTGGTTGGAAGAAAAGGCCTCTAATATCTTGTTGTGTCCCTGTAGCTCTAACAGGAGGTCAGTCTGCCTTGGAGTCCACTTCTTTGTTCTGACTTCAAGAGGGAGAGCAGGTCCAGACTTCTAGGCTCTTCTTGGGTTTCAGACAGCAGGTCAGTCCTCTTCTGATCTTCCACAGGTCCAGGAGTGTTCTGAAGTGGGTGCCTGGAGGTGCCACATTTATGCCTGATTGGGAATGACTCCTAGCCATCCCTTAACCAATGCGGGTAAAAGTTTCAGGGGCCAACCCCTTTCCTCTTTGAGTGTTTTCAAGACGGCGGAAATCTTTGATCACACTTATCATGGGTTCAAAAAGCATTGCATGTGTGAGGGGGGGGGGGGGAGTGTACTATGGTAAGCCTAGTGTCCTCCCACATCTAACACTAAAATCAAGTTTGGGGGGTATACTCCAGATAAACCCAGAGATGGAAATCCGGTGGAACAAAGCAGGGCTTTCCAGCAACCAGACAGTGGATACACAACAATTGCTTGGGCATCCTGTTTCTCGCTCACGGAAGTGAGCCGAAGTCTTATATGTAAAACCCCTTGTGGACCTGTCAAGAAGGATTTGACATTTAAAGAGGAGTTAACGCTGAAATATCAAAAAAGCCCACTGTGATTGAAGCATGCCTGGCTGTGGAGACAAGGAATGATAACTGCCTAGGTGTTTTTTTAAATTTGCCTGGAACTAGGGGGGCTCTTTGAAGTTAATCCAGTTCCTGGACCCAACCACACGAGTCCTCTTGTCGAGGGAACATCATCATCTCCCCACACCCAGGACTTTGTTCTCTGCTCTGACAGTAATTCTCACAGCTCTTCAAATGCCACCGACTGGCTGGCAAAAATGGGAGAACAGTTGCAAATGGGCCTCCAGAGAGTTTAGGCAGTAAAAATGTAACTTTCTAAAAGTGTTATTGGATTTTTAATACCTATTTTAAATGGTAGTTTAATTATTTTTCTAGCTGTTTACTTACCAAAGTTAGCTTTCTTAAATGTGATAATGTAACCAGTGTTTTTTTCTATGGAACAGCCAGCATTGCTATATCAAAAATAGCTTTTGGGGCCTTTTAACTGTTTAACATTAAATACCTACATGTTCTATTTTTAAAAACTCTGCACACTGCCTTATCAGAGGTCTAAAATGGGGTGGCTTATAAATATTCAAAAGGAAGGTTTTGACTTTACAGAAATTGGTTATTTTGACACGTCAGATTTGCAATTTAAAACTGCAACAGGCGGGCTACAAATGGTTGGCCTGTAGTCATGTTTCCACTGCCATTGTAGCAGATGGGACAATAGGTACATTTAACTTACAGGCCTTGGGTACAATTTCTACCATATACTAGAGACTTATAGGCAAGTTAAATATACCAACCAGGTGTATACCAATTTTATTGTGTTGAAAGGGGAAAAACAGGCACGTTACCACTGGTTAGTATGGGTGAAGCACACAGAGTTGTACATCCAGAAGATACAGAATTTAGCAAAAAAGGCAAAAACATCCAGAGTGAGCCTGCAAAAAGGGAAAGTTTTTGTACACATGTCCATCTAAACTCTGCCAAGGCAACCAATATATAAAGATATCTAAATATTTCTGTAGGTACCCACAGGTGCAGCAGCGTCTTTAACCAACACCTTTCAAGAACGTTTACGCGCTTTTTAAAAAACTTAGCAACAGTCATAGCCTCTTTTCAAACACAAAACACCTAATTTTCTCCCACAAACGACATCTGCAGTCAACATGCCTTCACCCAAAGGTCACCCAGGTGACAAAAGATGTCTGAGAGTAGATGCCTACTCAACTCTTGAGACAGTGCATTAAGCCTTGCAACAGGTATGAAAAGCTCTATGTAAATACAAATACATTTGTGAGAGGAGAGAGAAGATATCATAGCCCGTGCCCCACAACAGAACAACACGTGCTGGCAACTGCACCCTGCCTGAAAACTGCATGAAGAGTGACATCACCCATGGAACTATTGAAGGAAGTGACCCGATTAGGGCCACCCGGTTCACTCGCGACCACGTCTCAGCCTTCCATACAAATGAAGAGTCCGTCAGACAGTAGAGAATACAAACCAAAGCTATTTATTAGTCATACACTCGAGCAGAGTCCAGTCTGACCAGCCTCCTTAGATAGCTGCCGAGGGACTGACCCCTGCCAACATGACAATATCAGATATACATTTCCAGCACCCCTAAAAACCCGCCCAGACTGCAATTTTTCAGTCTGGGAGCTGATGGCCAAAGGAGGTACAGAAGGATGAGCTATGATCCTGAGACTGGGTACATGCTATCTTATTTTCAAGGTTACTGAGAGTGGGAGCAGGCCTACCTACGTGGAAAGGCATGCAGTTACAGAACGAGCTAATCATTAGTGCAGCGAAGCTCAACCTTGAACAATAAAAATAAACAATTGAGGCTGCTTTCTGCTGAGGCAGACAGTATGAGACAGAAGCCTCCTTTCGATCATGGAACAAAATGGCAGCTGAATACAAAATGGTGCCGCAAATGCTAACTTAACTCGCTCAATGCTAAAAGGAGTCAGCTAGATGCATTTTTCAGTCCATCAGACCCTCCTTTTAACATTTGCTAACAATTTTATCTAGTGCTAGGAAACCAATAAATATGTGCAAATGGAAAGAACCATCATTATATGTCAATACACACATTATCAATATTCAAAATACCCTCATCAACGGCCATTAGGTTGTGGCCAGCCTGCATCATCATAGCTGAAGACTTAGCATTATGTATTAGGGCCTTCTGTGTGGGTGTCAGCTTTCCAACACAGTAAGTACAGCAGGCAGGAAGGCAATGTACGCATAAGCAACATCTGAAAATGCCACCTGCAATTGCTATCAGAAAGAGAAGAATCTTCTACCCCCAGGATGCTAATATAACCCAGAACCAACCAGAAAGTGTCCAGGTACCATTGTCTTGGTGGATATCAGATTCAAGCCTATGCAGCTTTTGTATAGCAGCGTATACATTAGGGGTGTGATCCGGCATGTACACACAACTGCTGCCGATGACGCGGCAGGCCCCACCACGATCAGCAAGGATGACGTCTACCACCATCCTGTTCTGAAGAGCAACAAGCCTCGTAGCCTGGAGCTCAGCTGTAATATTTGTCAAAATCTCTGCTGTGGTATTAATGACCCCCTCCACAACTCTGGTGAGCCGACGAATGGTAAAGCTATGGACATACGACCCCAAAAGGGTAAAAATACCCTTCATAGCATCTGTGAACTGCTGCAGAGTGTTGTCTGTCTGGTCTATGTCTTCTGTGTTAATAACCATTCTAATTCGGGACAGATGAGCACGCTTACGCTGTAATCGATGGTCCTTATGATAATTAGATAGTGCTATGTACACTGGGGAAAGGAGGAAGAAAGAGGAAACATACACCTGACCATCCCCTCGGAAGCCAAACATAAGCGTGAGATCCACAAACATAATAAACATTATGCAGTGGGAGGAAAGGCGGGCTATTACTTGTGCTCAATGTATATGTATATTTGCAATTACTCTCCACAACTTTCACCTTCCCAAACCCTTGAACACAAACTCCAGCTGTGGTGTTGACTACTGGCACCGGTATTGCCTCATCTTGAGTGATATTGCGCATCTGGAATGACTGAAAATATTCAGTGACATTAAATCCCTGGAAATCCAACATTTAATTTTGGAGCCATGTTACATTTTTCTCTCTTTCATATATATTCATACAAGCTGTTGGGGATAATGTGTCAGGGGTCCCTTGTTCTCCCGGTGTATATTCTTGGTGGACACTTATATATTCTAACACTGTGTGATAGTCAGCAGATGTCATATTCATAGTACAAGAATGATAATGAATGTATACCATAGAGAACAATTCAAACCACCCCTCACAGCTGGCTAAATAAGACATAGGCAGCAACAACAAGCTATCACTCTTATGTGTAACAGAAGGGAGCAGTCCACATATCCAACAGTTTGTAACATTAGAGGTATTGTGGGCTTAGTGGAGTGTTTGCAAAAACATATTATCTACATACGTATTTCTGTGTTCACCTTTATGGGGGGCCAAAGTAACACACATGTATTCAGGGGGAACAGCCGTTGTACCAATCAAAGAGTGCACAGGATATCTCTCCTCAAGGAACCATACTATTCCAAGCACTGCTATCACGGATATCAAGACAATCACCACAAGAACAATTTTACTTTTTGTAGACCAACTAGACCAACCAGACTCATCCTGCCCAAAATGTGAGGCTGCAAATGGCTGTTCCTCCACCATAGTGGGGGGACCAAATGAATAAATTTCTTCTAGCGAAAAGGACATGCAATGGAGCCAATGACAAGAAAACAAGAAGGGGCAAATGTTCCCAGTGTCTGTCAGAGCCTCACTGGTAGACTCCTATTATTCATCGATTGTTGGCACTGTTGAGCACCAGCGGTGGAGCTGTCAGACCAGCTTTTTAGGAATCCCAGGTCGCTCAGGATGCAGCACACCCCCTTCCCAGGGGAGCACGCTCGATCAATCCTGTCCAATGTCCGAACGATGCACCAATCTCGTCTCTCCCTATGCTACTGTGGCCTGACTTATCAAGTCCATCCCTGCTAGTCTTACTTTTCCTTTGGTGCACTGTTCCTCCATCAGGGGCGCAGATTATACCTAGCTACTCCAGGGACAGAGGGGTCTGCAAACAGGGGCTCAGACACAGAGGGGCCAATGGACTCAGGAGGCACTGTCTCGTTCAACACTGCGTCGTTTTCTTCCTCCGTTTGTGCCCACGTCAGCCGGGCATCCGAAAAAGGAATGAAACATGGCACCTGCTCAGTTTCAGAGTCGCCAACTCTGTCAAGCACCCATTGGTCGTAGGGTAATGGGAGGGCTACCTTGTGGCAATGCTGGCAGTGAATCCAGTTCTTCCGGCCAGCCACCTTCACTGCGGTGCAGGTGGCTAGAAGTGCTTGCGCAAGCCCCTTCCACCGGGTCTCCAAACCGCCTTTCCTCTGGAAGTGTCTGGTCAGCACAAAATCGCCAGGCTGAATATCGTGCCTGGGCCCCTCGGGTGTTGATGGTAAGGCCTTGTGGATCTGTTGGTGAATAGAACGTAAGCTTTTAGTCAACTCATACAGGTAATCCACCAGCAAAGAGTATTCAATTTATGAAAACCGTCAGGGTCGAAGGATGCCCCAGACATTCCAGGGGCGTCCGAACACAACCTCGTACAGTGACAATCCTTTCCTAGAGTGAGCCGTAGCTCTTGTAGACAAAAGAGCTAATGGTAAAACATTTGCCCACTGCAACCCTGTGCTCTCCTGAATATTTGCCAATTTCAGTTTAAGAGCACTATTGTACTTCTCAACCAGACCTGCTGACTGGGGGTGGTTTGCAGCATGAAATGTCTGCTTGATGTGCAAGCCCTCACTCACCAACTGAATAACCCTTGAATTGAAGTGACTTCCGTTGTCACTCCAAATCAAACGGGGCAAACCAAACCAAGGGAAGAACTCCTTTAAGAGTGCCTTCACCATGGCCCTGTTCTCTTTAGTAGGGTAAGCCTCAACCCATTTACTGAATGCACAAACAACTGCTAACACATATTTCAGATTGTTGACTGGTTCCATTTTGATAAAGTCTATCTGAAGGACCTCGAAAGGGAAAGAGGGGGGACGCAAAATTACCAGGGGTTGTAGGGGTGGCTTTTCCAGGATTATACATAATGCACACCATACAGTATTTAACTAGATGAGAAGCAACCTTGGGAATGTTGTCATTCTGCCATACAGGATCTGACAGTCTACAGATACCTTTCGCGCTAATGTGGGCTGGCCTGTGCGCCATAGTGACCACAGAGAGGACATGTGCACCTGGTAACATCCATCTCTGTTTTCCTGACTTATCCGTCCAACATGTATCACGAAATGGTAACAGTTCCTAATAGAGAGGAGGATAAGTAACCCAAGTGTGGTTAAGAGTAAAGTAGAAGTGTCTCCAAAGGATAGTTGAGTGTGCTCGAAAGGGTAAGAACTCCTAATATCTTTTTTGCCCTCACACACTCTTGCGAGTGTAAAGTATCATCATTGGGCGGTGCTCCTCGTGGGGTGGCGCTGCAGTCCCTCACGGGCTCTCCAAGAGAGCTCTTTGTTGGAGATCTTTTAAGGAGGTGCCATACTTGTGCATGTGGGTGTGTGGGTCAAGAAAAAGTGAGGTTAAAATTACCTCTTGGTACCTGAATGAGTTTAATTAAAGGTCCTTGAGGTAAATTAAAAAGATAGTGGGGTTTGGAGACTCTCCTTCAGACTAAATGAGGGGAGGGACTGGTGTGTTTCCACCTGCTCTCAAACCGTGAGCGAAAGTGTGTGGTGAACTAAAAATGAGTGATGGTCGACATGTTTCGCGCAAACTGACAGTCCCTAATGGATCCACGTGCGCTTCTTCAGGACCTAGTGCATGAAAACTTAATAAGTGGTAGTCAGGGGAAAAAAACACCCTATACTTCCACTTCACCTATCGTCAGGTAGGATGAGACGTCTCTGCGTCCGAGACACGTATTATGCGTAGTCTCAATAACCGGAACCTGTTGGAGACATAATGAAAGAGAAGAGAGGGGGGGATAAAGAGAGCTGTATGTGAGGTTAACACAGCTAGAAGTATAGTAGACAGACAAATAAATACTTCTATCTATCTGGGGCCACATATTTAGTGGTCCTGTCATTCAGGGTATAGCAGAGAACCATAAGTGCTGAATCAAATGATTCTGGTTAAGCTAATAAGAGGCAGGGAGGAAAGTAAGGGTAGCGCCCAGCGAGGGTGGCTATCCTGGGTGTGAAGGCACATAACAGTAGGCTAAGGATGGACAGAGATGTCCTCATGCTAGAAACCGTCTGGATGAATATAGTGACGGTAAACAGAAGTGGTGTGTACACGGTGGTATGCTCAAGAGGAATGGAACGCTATCGTGGTTAGCGTGTGGCGTTTTTGTGGGGCGGGGTACACTCATGCTGGAAGCAGAAGCCACAAAAGGGGCATGGGCCGCTTAAGGGGTGGAACTGCTGTAGGGTTGGTACAGCTAACATGCATAGCACACGGTATCGGTCCTCATGCTAGAAGCCGTCTGGAAATAAAAGGTGATGATAAACGGGTGATGGTATGCCCAAGAGTAAATGGAACACTATTGTGGTTAGCGTGTAGCGTTCTGGCTGGGCGGGGTATACTCATGCGGGAAGTAACATGCATAGCGCACGGTGTCGGTCCTCATTCTAGATACCGTCTGAATATATAAGGTGATGGTAAACAGAAGTGGCGAATTAACAGTGGTGTGCCCAAGGGTGAATGGAACGCTATCGTGGTTAGCGTGTAGCATTCTAGCTGAGCGGGGTATACTCATGCGGGAAGCAGATGCCGTAGTAGGTTGTGCGTGCCGCGTAAGGGGCGGAACTGCTGTGGGGTTGGTATGTTAAACATGCATAATGCACAGTGTCGGGATGATGCCGCTTTGCAATCGGGAGCGGAGGTGGGCGGCGTGAATGCTGCTTAACTGTGTAGTGCGGGGTGGATCTGGCTGTAACTAACTAGCTGCCAAAAGACGATAGAAGAGCATGTAAAACATATTATACATCATTGTCAAATGAGTCATACCCTCCCCTAAGAGTACGGAGGGCCGCGTCAGCATATTGTCAGGCAGCCGAGAGAAGCTGTATGTGGGAACAACCCTTCCAACTTTATCTTGTATCCGCCATATGCACCTGGAACAATTCTGCCGGATTCCAACGGTGTCTTGCACTTGAGACCATTGTAGGTGTCCTTTGACGAGATTGTAATTCTTGATCCAGTATCCACCAACATCTAATCACTGTCTCCATTCACGCCGACATTACACCGGGGTTGGTTTTGCGCATCTTCTCTGTTAATAATGGCGACCAGCAGCACCAAGTTCTCCAGTAGTTCACTCTCATCTGAGTCTTCTTCGGACTTTGACTCATTCACTGTATAAATCTTCCTAGTACGCGAAGTTCTGCAAACCTTAAGGAAATGTCCCATTTTTCCGCATAACTGGCAACCTTTTCCCCATGCAGGACACTCTTTACTAGTTGCCACATGCACGTTGGATCCGCAACGATAACAGCTTTGCTTTCCAATATAAGTACTGGGGGTTTCCGAGTGAAATTCTTGCGTGGTCTGTTGGATGCAGATTCTTCATCCTTATGCACAAGATTGACGCTCATTTGTTGGGAATCAGGTTTGCGCAGTAGTTTAACTCCTTTGTCCGATCTTTCCATGCTCTTGATGGTGGAAACCACCTTTTCTAGGTTTGGGTTCCTATGCCATAACAGTTTTTCCTGCGCCTTCACACACGTGGTGCGCATCACAACCTGATCAATAATCATCTCATCTGCATCTTTGAATGCACATGTTGTGGCCAACATTCTTAATGTCGCGACGTTAGACTCAATTGCCTCACCTAGTGCTTGGTACCTGTAGTAGAAGTTTTATCTCTACATTATCACACTCATTGTGGTATCAGAGTAGTTCTTCTTCCTGATTTTGCCTTCTTTAAACACATCCCACTCTTCATCCCCTTCTTCCTTTTCAATGGGAGTTATGTGATAAAATAACCTCCTTCCTTCTGCCCCCAAACAGTTGTACATCATGGCTTATTTCCTGGTAGGATTGTATTCAGTTCCATCAATTGCCTCCAGATGTTTACGAAACATTTAACCCACTGTGTCCAATTTTCCGTAGGTGGCCCAGGGACTTCTAAAAAGGTGCTGGGCATGGCCACTGCATTCATTATCCCAGTCAGGTTGACACAGTACCGGTGTTTTGTTTTCTTAGGAAAATGTCACAAGTCTTTTACTGGGCTAAAAGTTAAGAAGGGTTATGGCTCCCTCTGGTGTCAGTTCAGGGTAAAACCCAGTGAGCAGACAAATAAGATTTGTTCCACTCACATTTAGTTGCAGCTCCTCCCAGGGGCTGACAGGAGTAAGAGAAGACGAATGAAGTGAGGCTGGATAAGCAGCGGACGTGACACAGTGGAGATCGGGAGAAAAAGGAAGTCCCCCTCACACTACATTAGATCGGAGAGTAACTTGAAGGTCTTGAAGCCTCAGGCGCACTGCCGCATCGATGCACTTGAAGATGCAATCCCGTAGTCTTCGCCAAAAGTAAATGTGGTAATGAAACGACAGGCGAAGGTGAAAGAAGCAACCTTCTTTATTCGTTCTATATGACAGAATGCCGTTAACTAATGGCTCCCTCACGTTTCAGAATCAACATTCTAACCGTGCACCGGGAGCCACGCGCACAGACACAATAGGTAGGGCGGGAGCGGGGAAGGGGCACAGACAAGGGTCTATAAGGACAGCATATTACAACGTCTTTAGTGGTTAGTGCCAACAAGTTTTTTAGCAGTAAGGAATAATTAGGGATCCAATGGCGACAGTAGGAAGAGATGCCAATAAAAGCGAGCACATTCCTCTGAGTTTTAGGGATAGGCATTTTAAGAATATCGCTGATGCGCTCAGGGGTCAATGTCCTACCCTCCTTCAACAGTAGGTGACCGAAATAGGTGACCTCCTGTCGACAGTTTTGAAATTTAGAAAGGGACACTTTATGTCCATGGTGAGCCAAATGTAGCAACAACTTAACATTACTATTTTTGCATCCCTGTTCAGTGTCAGAAGCTATTAGTATATCATCCACATACTGAAGCAATACATTACCTGGGGAAAGCGTGAGGGAGCCCAATTGAGCTTTCAAAGCTTGGCTATATATACTAGTGCTCTCAGTATAGCCCTGAGGAGTGCGACAAAATCTAAAGCTTCTGCCAGCTAGAGTAAAACCGAACAAATGTCGGCGATCAGGATGGATCGAGATACTAAAGAAGCCATTTTTCAAATCAATGAGAGAGAAGAATTTAGCAGAGGAAGGAATCATTGTCAGAATGGTAGTAATGTCAGGGACCACCGGGAACGGAGGGACAACTATTTTATTAACTGTGCGCAAATCAATCACAAAGCGATAAACATCTGGGTGGTCATCGGGGGAGTCTGAAGATGCCTTTTTGAGAATAGGAAACATAGGGCTATTACACACATTCGCCGCTGTCTCTTCAACCACTCCCGACTCAATCAGATCTTGTATAATTTGCACCAAAGCTCTCTCTCCTGCTTGAGGAATTTTATACTGGGGAATACGAGGCAACATGGCATTGTCTTTAACTTTAATGGAAATCGGGGGAATTTGCAATAATCCTACATCCGTGTCACCTGTTGCCCACAAAGTGGGTGGCACACCCTTAAACTCAGCAGGAAGGGCCGCATCTATGGACAGACACTGCTTAGAGCTAACCACATTTGGACCCATTGTCATGTAAACACCTTCCAGGGAGCAAAAAATGGTCGCATGCAAATTCTTTAATACATCTAGGCCCATTAAATTTTCTTCACAGTTTGATATCAATAGGAACGGTGAATCCACAGTAAAAGGACCGATAATCAAGGCAAGAGGTTTGGAAATGGGGCTTACAACTGGTATGCCAGAGAATCCTACCAAAACATTATTTTGGCCAGACAGAGCCGCCCCGGAGACCAGCGAATGAGAAACAGAGCTATTCATTGCACCTGTACCCACCAAAAATGTCTTAACTGAGCCTTGCAAATCCGCTGTGACATAAGGACCGCGCTGATCTACAGGTATCTAGATGGTCCCTCACCCTGCCCCTGGCTGTCCTAGCTGTGAGACATCCCTGTCACCTCGTACAGATCATAATCGTCGTGATAACACTGTCTCCCTCGAGAGTTTTCAAAATAGTTTTGGTCTGTGCACCCTGTGATACCTTATCCTCCCGAACCCTATCTTGATCACCTCCTTCACGACCCCGTCCATGAGAACCTCTTCCTCTAGTGGCCGCAACTTTCTGTAGTAACACCGGACACACACTATGCCAGTGCCCCTCCTCCTTACAGTACGCACACTGATTCAGCCCCACAGGTGAAGTGCTCCTGCTAGTATAGGAAAGCTGCAGGGCCAGACCAGCACCACATCCCCTACCGTTTTCCCTAGACGCCTTCGTCTTCAACTCCTTGTGCTTCTTCTCTACCTTCTCCTTCTCCTCCCTGTGTTCATAATACTGTGCCATACTCAATATAATAGAAGGGGAGGATGTCGTCCAAGTGCTCTACGAGGTCTGCAAATGAGTTGCTATCTCAGGAAGCAGGTTCGTAACAAATCTATTAATGAACAATCAAACACCCCCTTCCATCAACAAATCCTGTCCACTAAAATCCAAAAGACACCCTCAGACCGGGTGAAGAAATCTGACACACTTTCATCTTTCTTCTGACGACATTCCATTAACTTGTCCCAATCTACTCTCCTTGGTGGAATAAGAGAATGCATATAAGTAATAATTCGGCCAGGCAGAGCTAGTATCTTGGCCTTAGGCTCTTCCCCAGGCTTCCTCTCCTTAACCCATGCTTTATTCTGGTCCCAGGTACCACCCAATTCCACAGTGTGGTCCTGCATGTGCACCTGCCTCCAAATGTCAACTGTCACCAGCAAACCAAAAAAAAATCAATATCTGCAAGCGCCATTACCGTCGATGAAGCAGCGTCAGTCAGTTCCTTATAATACGCAGTGGGATTTTTCCTTGGGTCAGGTAACTGAGTATTAAGGGACAAAACCTCACTCCTCTTCCATGGAGTGCACACCCATTGCTCTTGGAAACAGGCCTCTATCCTTGGTCTAACAACAGCATTGTGCTGATCTCGGAGCTCCGGTAACTTAGGGTGATATATGGGATGGACTTCCCTCATCGGAAACTGGGATACTGTCTTCGGTCTCTTCTCAAACAGCCTACTTCGATAAGTTACCAATGTTGCAACTTTACCGAAAGCCTCCTCAGGAGCCATACCAGTAGCATATACATTGTCTCTGATATCATAAATAATCTGGGGCGCTACATCACTGAAGCACTGTTCCCACAATCCAATCAGTGTAGCCGACATGTGCTTAAGGGCATGCTGCTGCACAAACGGCTCATAATCTCTTATCACCCTCCACACATCTTTAATACTATAAATGGGATGGCGGGCCCACTAAGCGGCCTGATATGCTACTGCCCTTTTCTCTTCCTCCCCCAAATCAGATTGTATCAATATCCGCCCCAGTCGCTCCCTAGCAGTTGCCCAGTCCCCGTCCCCAAACGCACGTACAGGCATCGTGTTACCCAGTACTGTCGGGGAATGAGGGAAGAGGGAAGGAGTAGTAACAGAAGAAACAGGCACCAATGTCGTTAATGGCTGTGTTGTGGGTGTAAGGGCTGGAGAGAGAGGAGACAGACACGATAGGCATAGCAGGGAGACTAGCAGTTATCGCAGGCGCAGAAGGCAGAGCCACAGAATTGACAGGAGGCGCGGCGGCTAAGGAAGCTGGGTTGGTAGCAAAAGAAACAGAAACGACAGGGGCAGAAGAGACAGACGACTGGGGCTATGGCACAGCAGGGTATATTCTTTCCGGGCCTATGGAGGCGGAGATCAGGTGTCCAACAATTCCTCCACAAATGTATAATTTTCTTAGCCGAACCACATAACACTTTTCACATTGCAATCGGAACTTCCTATTGACACACTCTATCCCCTACTCAGTTTTCTCTTTATCATATGCAACAGTTTTCTGAGTCACTGTGTGCATCCTTCCGTTTTGGGCCTCCTTTTCTGCTTTAATTCATCTCTGTTTAGCTTCCTTTTGCCTTTCTCTAAGGGAATCAAACATCGACTGCCTACTCCTTTTAGCAAACAATTCATCCGGCAGGAAATTATGCTTTTCCTCATCAAAAGTGCCTGTCAACGGCCATTGCAACTCGGCAATGTCCCTCGTATATTTGTGCCATAATGTACTAAACATAATAGGGCCAAGGCCATGCTTGACATACATCTCAAAATTTGGAGTGCCTTCGGAGGCGCAGGCTGACTCTCTTCCAATCGAGCATCAGTAGAATAGTTTGCTAAAACAAGGCGTTTTAAAACGAAAACGTATTCACTATTTATGGCGAACAGATATTTGCAAATATCTTACCAAAGTTGGTCCTCAGACCTCACCAAATCCGAATCAAAGTGGTACCATGTTCATAAAGAACTCAAACAAATTCAAGCACTTGTCCAAAAACGATCCTCAGACCGAACCAAACACAAACCAAAGAGGCATCATAGCCACAAAACAAAACCAAAGCAAACTCACCTGGTGCACACAGGTCAACGGAATTTATTTTCCACTGCCAACTCTTCGGACCAAACGGTCAGATACAAAGTTTTCGCCGTTCAGGACCCCAGCCATCATCCATGACGCAAAACGACGCGCACCAATCACAATTGTAGGTGGAGCCATGACACAACTTCTGGATTCCAAAAAGCCTCTGCATGGCAGAGCAGCGCATGCGCTGCTTTCGCCAGGCCGAGACCTAAAAACTTAGCAACAGTCCTAGGTTCTTTTCAATCACACAAAATACCCAATTTTCTCCCACAAATGACATCTGCAGCCAACATGCCTTCTCCCAAAGGTCAACCAGGCGACAAAAGATGGCTAAGAGTAGATGCCTACTCAACTCTTGTGACAGTGCATTAAGCCTTGCAACAGGTATGAAAAGCTCTATGTAAATACAAATACATTTGTGAGAGGAGAGAGCCTGTGCCCCACAACAGAACAACACGTGCTGGCAACTGCACCCTGCCTGAAAACTGCATGAAGAGTGACATCACCCATGGAACTATTGAAGGAAGTGACCCGATTAGGGCCACCCGGGTCACTCGCGACCACGTCTCAGCCTTCCATACAAATGAAGAGTCCGTCAGACAGTAGAGAATACAAACCAAAGTTATTTATTAGTCATATACTTGAGCTGAGTCCAGTCTGACCAACCTCCTTAGATAACTGACGAGGGACTGACCCCCGCAAACATGACAATACCAGATATACATTTCCAGCATCCCTAAAGACCCGCCCAGACTTGAATTTTCCAGTCTGGGACCTGATGAACAAAGGAGGTACCGAAGGATGAGCGATGATCCAGAGACCGGGTACATACTATCTTAGTTTCAAGGTTACTCTGCCCGCTTCCGTCTCTCTCAGAGTGGGAGCAGGCCTACCTACGAGGAAAGGCATGCAGTCACAGAACAAGCTATTCATTAGTGCAACGAAGCTCAACCTTGAACAATAAAAAGAAACAATCAAGACGGCTTTCTGCTGAGGCAGACAGTATGAGACAGAAGCTACATTTCGATCATGGCACAAAATGGCAGCTGAATACAAAATGGTGCTGCATATGCTAACTTAACCCGCAAAATGATAAAAGGAGTCAGCTAGAGACATTTTTCAGTCCATCAGTAGAAAAGACTGGGAATTAGCTACCCCGTTACAAACTGGGGCAAAGTAAAACGTTGATTAGTGTAGGAATTAGCAAAGATCACCCCATCACATACAGCTAAAAGTGAAAGTGAAGAACCTTTCTTTCCAACACAAGGGAAGGACTTCGCTGCAAAACACAATGAACTGAACCACCTTAAAATCAACATTTAACGAAAACAGTGAATTGTGCAACACCATACAGCCCATTCAAAGGCAATGACCACAATTACGGACCATTCACGAACATTGAGAACACTAGATACTCATTGTTACATGGGAGGATGTAGTTTGTGAGTACCCACTCCCACTTATGCGGGCTACAGCTCCCTAAAAAAACATCGGTGAAGCTAATCAGTCTCACTTTACCACTGCTTTGTGGTTGCTGATACTGGATGCGACAATGTCAGAAGCTTTTAAAATGCACCAACCAATGCAATGTAAACGTTCCAATCACCACATAGCGCTCGACACGGCCGATCTTTTACAAGGCCTGAGAGGTTGCCGCCCACACTGCACTAATTTACCACCTGCCAACAGCCTCTAAGCAGAGCGGCAGGACCAGCCTGCCACACAGAGCCCCCTGACTGAAAAGGGGGAGGAAGAGATACAGCCAGTCCCACAGACGCAGAATATAACCAGGAAACAACCCTCTCTGAGACAGTCTCTGCACCTACACAGTCCGTAGAGGAGGTGGCAGTCAAAGGTCCCAAGATGAACGAGCCAACTAGCAGCCAACTCTGACCCTAGGAGAATGAGAGAAGAGAGAGAGTCCTGGCCCAACTAGGATGTGACCAGAACAGGAACAATTATGCCTGTGGGGCAGCCAGGGTTACACCCAATAGAGGCGGCCCTACTAACCCAGAACCTGAGGCTGTTCAGTCAAATCAAAACCACAATGGATCCAGAAGAAATTATTTTTAAAATAATATGTAACAAAAAAACAGACAGGTGCCCACGGAGAAAATTTTCAAAACAGTAAAAGTTATTATTAAATTCTTATCCAAATATCACAAAAATAAAAAAACAATGCAATATACAAACAATTTATGCTCACCATGTTACACTAAACAAACATATACAGACAATAACAGTGTAAACAAAACAACTAATAATGGAAAAGGGTCCTAAATTAATTTAAGGGGTCCACATAAAAAACTGGAACCTCACACAACCAATGTTCCATTCCAATTTACCAAAGATGTGTCAACTGCGTTTCGACCATTGCAACTTATTAGATCATCATCAGGACAAAGAGATATTTTTTGAGCAACGAAAAGACACAAAATCTGAAAACATAAAATATAATTACAATGAGGGGCACCATAGAGAACCTAAAAACACAAAATAAATGGTAATGATGAATAACCAAAAGGTCAAGTACTCATGTTACTGACCACTGAGCAAACCACATAAAACATTTTAGTGGAGCAGCCAGAGCACAGCAAGAGGGCGCTCAGACGTGGATCGGTAGCACAACATGGATGCGGTGCCCCTGAAGCGCCACAGTCACAGACAGTCCCCGCCGCAACTGTGGTCCAGACACTAGCACTACATTGTCCTGCGCCCTCAAAGCACACCGTGATACACACCACCAAAAGTGTGTGGCGGCAGAGAGGCCTCACGGCACAAGTCCAGCACCATGCAGAGAAGGAAGGCACAACCACAGCTGCCTACTGCCCACAGAAGGGGGTCCCTGATGAGGGAACATGCAACACATGGCCGGATGCCACAGAGCACTCAAGAAGAGGAGGAGAACAGAATCAGCGACTGGCCTGATGATCACCAAACCAGAGTCAACACCGGAGGCCGGTAGCCAGATTATACAGAAAGCCGACCACTGAGCGGCCCTGTTGAAAGTGCATGCCGCTGCACCCAGAAGGAAAACAGACTCAAGCAACTAGAAGTCTCACCTGTATAGTCCCAAAGATGGTGCATGCCGCTGCACCGAGGAGATGTGATGCGAGCATTGGGAAGTCTCACCAGCATAAGTGGACAGAAACTGCATGCTGAAGCACCAAGGAGACAGAGGAGAAGGAAGTGTGACCTGCTGGTTCACATTGAGAAACCGGATGACGGACCAAGCCCAAAAAGAGGGAAGATCAAGAGTAATCAGGCCTGGAAGGCGTGGTTGAGAGGATGCGAGCCATGGATGGAAGGCATCTATACACACAAAGAGGCCATTGAGGTCAAAGGATGGATTGGCGACAGCACAGCAGGAGAACCACGAGCAAGCCGCAGGCATGTGCCAAACGAGTCTCTGCCACATGCCCAGTGGCAGGACCGGGAGTAAGTCACATGCATGCACAAACCAAGTCTCTGTCCCAAGCCCAGCGGGAGAACTGGTAGTAAGCCGCAAGCATGTGCTAACCGAATTTCAGCCCCAGGTGTCCCAGCATAACCGTCCAGACACTGGGTCCGGTGGCTCAGCATCCCAGAGTATCCAGGCTGAAGGATTCAGGTGCTTCCACAAAGAAAGAAAGTAGGGCCATATGTATGAACACATTTTCCCCATAGACACAGAATGAGTAAAACCCTTTGATACATCCGGCCCGTAAGCACCTGGCCACCATCTCTCTAAGTTGTTGACGACCCAAGAAGTTTTAGTAACAAGTATGTCCACCAGCGACCACCTGCTCAGCCTGTCTGGTCTCGGTGGCGAGAGCGCATCTTGACCAGGACCCATCTACCCCTGTGGTTGCACGAGCGACTAGGCAGTGGCTCCCCTGCGGTCTTGCCTCGGCCAAGGCGTGACACGCAAGAAGTTCCAGCACAGACCACCCACAGTCCTGTGGCAACCCAACCACGGGGCATCCACAGAGAGACAGGCTTGACACTGCTCCACCGATGGATGTCAGGAGCTAATGGGGCCCAAGAGCGGAGGCTTCCAACAGATTGCAGCACACCAAGACTGTCTTCAAGGAGTCCAGCAACACCACCAATGCAAGCCTTGTGATGGACTCCGACAATGCTCCTTATGCACCCCGTTTTTGAACTGTTGAAAACCAACTACGAATCATCTGGAGCACCAGCAGAGTGGACCAACTCCACACGACCAACATGACATCCGCTGGCATGCAGCCAGAAGGTTTTGGACGTCCTTTAAGCAGTGTTTGTGTCCTGTCTCAAACAGGTTAAAGTATGAATGCGAGCAGAGATGTCCTGCCGCAGCCAGCGTCATCTGGCCATGCATCCACTGCTGTCCTGCTGAGTGACTCCAGAAAGGGATGGATTACGTGGTATCGTTTGTTTTGCTTTGTTGCCACGGGTTTAGACTTGTTGTCGTTTTCATTTTGGGAGGAATCTAGTGTCCTGCTGTGCAGGTCATATAGCAGCTCCTCCCTAAGGGCAGTGTCTGCATCCGGCCCACACCCATCCACAACAGGCATCATCAGTAAGGTGACCCAGCCAATAAAAGGAGTCAGTGCACGTGCCCAGGCCAGGGCTAGTCATAACTCCAAAGTAATGGTGTCGGTACTGTTATTTTTTTAGCATGGGGGGGGTCAAGCGCAGGACACAGCACCTGACCACAGGTCAAACCATGAACGTTTCCAACAAGTCCCATGTGTCTGTCTCCAAAGTCTCGGCACCGGTTCAACATCCTGTGATTCTGGGCAAATCACGTTATCTCATTGTGCCTGCAAAAATGTATGTGTGTAATGTAACTGGTATTCATGTAAAGCGCACCAATACCTTCAGGTCGAGTTTGCGCTATATTAAACTGCAAAAATAAAACCACAAAAAAACTCATGCTTGTATACCCTTTAAGGGGGAGGGGGTGCGCTCAGATGATCCAGAGGTATATTTACTTCTGACAAACGTAAGTTAATGTCCTGAATTTTCTCTTTGAGTTAAGAATAAACAGCTGCATTCCTTCCTGCTCTTTTTCTTTGACGGACTTAAAATAGTTTTAATAAGACAGAACTTAGTTTGGGCTGGGAGAATCCCGGACTAGACTACCGGACTAGACTACCGCCCACAAACATCAGTCTAGTAATTATTTCATTTCCGCCTTCTCTTTCGAAGTTCTCGCTCTCTCTGGTCAGGTCCACTGTTTGCCCGGCCACAGGCGCCCTGCTCCTAGAGGCCCTTTGCCCCTCTCGTCCCTTTCTTGAAGCCCACCCCTTCGCCCCCATCCCGAGCCGCGTTTGACGGCTCCCGCCGTCTGCTTCACAACTGAAGTCATCCCGCCTCCCAGGCCTTCTTCCCACCTCCTCCTCCTCATAGATTCCGTTTGCCCTCCTCTTCCAGGAACTTTTCCCTCCTCGGGCCTGTGTCTCCGCCTTCTTCAGGCTAGCCCTCCTCCTTTCTGTGCTTCGCACCCCCCTCTCCATCTGCCGGCCCCTTTCCTGCCCTGGGTCCTCCCTCCTGTCTGTCTGTGTCCCTCCTCTCCTGGCTCTGGGGTCTTCCCCCTGCTGGACTCACCTCCCTCTGTCCCATATCCTGCCCCAGGCGTACCTGCAGCCCCCTTCTCCCCGGGTCTCAATGTGTACTGTCCCCCACCTCCTTCCACCCCATGCCCCGGCCCTCAGTCTCTGCCTCCCTCGTTACCAGGGACATCCCCACACCCTCAGCATCTCCTTGATGGGACCCTTTCAATGTGCCTGTGACCCCTCCTCCAGGGTGAGCCCTCCTCCTCCCCATCTCTGCTGCCCTCCTCCCCCGTCCTAGAAACCCCTTTCCCTCCTCCTCCCAGGGTATGCGTCTCTCCACTTTCCTAGAAACCTCCCCTCCTGCCCAGGTCAGCCCTCCGGGTACCACCCCTCCTCCCTGGGAACAGCACCTCCTGCTCCGGCTCCTCCCGCATCTCCTGGGCCCCTCCTCCAGGACCCGCTGTCCCTCCTCCTCTGGACTCTGCGCTCCTCCTCCCTCTCCTCCGTCCCTCCTCCTCGGGGCTCTGCGCTCCTCCTCTCCCCCATCCGTCCCTCCTCCTCCCCGGGCTCCGCGCACCTCCTCCCCGTCTCTCCCCGCTGCGCTGTTATTCTCCCGGCCCTCTCTGTGTTGTGCACCGCGGGCTCTCCCTCCCTCCCTCGCCGCCGGCCGCCAGGGTCCGCTCTGCTGCTGCATGGAGGAGACCCGGGCGGGCCTAGACCGGCGATGCCGCTGCTGAGGCGGGCAGGGCGGCAGCAGAGCAGCGGCTCCCCCGGCGCCGGGCCGCTCTGAAGCGGAGACGGGCTCCCCGCGCGGGGGACAGAGCAGCGCCGGAGGCTCCTCTCCACACAAGGGATTTATGGTTCTCACCGGACCTGCAGGATCACCATGCAGCCTCCGCCGAGAAAGGTGAGCCTTGGCTCTGTCTGCGGCGCGCCGGACAACCGTGGAAGCGGTGGGGGCGTGGACACTTGAGAGGGGGTCACTTCAGAGGGCCAAAGGAGTCCTGCAGCACAGGCAGACACAACGTCTGCCAAAGCCAGGGGAGGACTCGGTCCTTCAGCCCCTACACACAACCTGCTAAAGGGACCCCTTAGAGAAAGCAGACTGTTTTGGTTTTTGGGTTGGGGGGTGCATGCATGTTTTCGCGGCGGATCCATGCTGCATGAGTCTGTGTTTCACAGGAACATGTATCCTGGGTCGAGTATAACTGTGAGTTTGTGCAGGATGTGTATAGGTTTTGGGGAAGGGAGAGGGTAAGCATCTTCCTTGACAGGACAGGGGGTAAGGATCCTGCTCCTGGACTGGGTAGAGAGTAAGGATTCTGCTTCTGGACAGGACAGGGGGTAAGTATCCTGCTTCTGGACTGGGCAGAGAGTAAGGATTCTGATTCTGTATATGGCAGATAGTAAGGATCATTCTTGACAGGACAGGCGGTTAGGATCCTGCTTTTGGACACGGCAGAGAGTAAGGATTCTGCTTCTGGATAGGGCAGAGAGTAAGGATTCTGATTCTGCATAGGGCAGATAGTAAGGATCATTCTTGACAGGACAGGGGGTTAGGATCCTGCTTTTGGACACGGCAGAGAGTAAGGATTCTGCTTCTGGATAGGGCAGATAGTAAGGATCATTCTTTACAGGACAAGGGGTTAGTATCCTGCTTCTGGACCGGACAGAAGGTAAGGATCCTGCTTCTGGACAGGACAGGGGATAAGGATCCTGCTTCTGGACAGGACAGAGTGTAAGGATCCTGCTTCTGGTCAGGACAGGGGATAAGGATCCTGCTTCTGGACAGGACAGTGTGTAAGGATCCTGCTTCTGGACAGGACAGAGTGTAAGGATCCTGCTTCTGGACAGGACAGAGTGTAAGGATCCTGCTTCTGGTCAGGACAGGGGATAAGGATCCTGCTTCTGGACAGGACAGTGTGTAAGGATCCTCCTTCTGGACAGGACAGAGTGTAGGGATCCTGCTTCTGGACAGGACAGAGTGTAAGGATCCTGCTTCTGGACAGGACAGTGTGTAAGGATCCTCCTTCTGGACAGGACAGTGTGTAAGGATCCTCCTTCTGGACAGGACAGTGTGTAAGGATCCTCCTTCTGGACAGGACAGAGTGTAAGGATCCTGCTTCTGGACAGGACAGAGTGTAAGGATCCTGCTTCTGGACAGGACAGAGTGTAAGGATCCTGCTTCTGGACAGGACAGGGGTCGAGGATCCTGCTTCTGGACAGCTTCAGGACAGGGGACGAGGATCCTGCTTCTGGACAGGACAGGGGGCTAAGGATCTTTCTTCTTGACAGGCCGTTCGTAGTCTGGTTCTTCCATGCAGCTGGGGGTGGGGTGCAGTGGATGCAGGAGCCTTCTGTGAGCACAGGGGTGCCTCGAGGATACTGCAGCATGTGCCTGAGCCACCCTGACAGTAGGGCGAATGGGAGCCTGAGGGGGGTCAGTGGTTCTGCACTGCTCGGGGGTTCTTCAAATCACTCCAAAGCCTTCAATTTTAGGATACGGGTATTCCCAAGCGTTCCCCTCTTTGTTTTTAGGAATTTACAGGGATTCCGAAGTCCTATCCTAAAGTTTGCAGATACTGAAGCTCACAGATTCTAGTGTTTATGGATTCTGCAGTGTTCAGGTTCGAGAATTTGACCTCTGAAGCCCGCTGGGTTCATGGATAGAGCACCCTTTGGGTTCTAGGTTTAAGGCATTATACACCCTTTGAATGCTTAAGTTTAGGCACTGTGCAGCCTTCAGCCCCCAGGGTACTGTGTCTGCAGCCTTTGGATGCTTAAGTTTAGGTACTCTGCAGCCTTCAGCTCCTGGAATTCTGTGCCTGCAGCCTTTGAGCGCTAAAGACTAGGCACTGTGCAGCCTTCAGCCCTTAGGGTTTTGTGTCTGCAGCCTTTGGACGCTTAAGTTTAGGCACTGTGCAGCCATCACCCCACAGGGTTCTGTGTCTGCAGCCTTTGAGCGCTAGAGACTAGGCACTGTGCAGCCATCAGCCCTTAGGGTTTTGTGTCTGCAGCCTTTGGACGCTTAAGTTTAGGCACTGTGCAGCCATCAGCCCACAGGGTTCTGTGTCTGCAGCCTTTGGATGCTTAGGTTTAGGCACTGTGCAGCCTTGAGCCCCCAGGCTTCTGTATCTACAGCCATAGGCACTGTGCAGCCTTCAGCCCCTAGGGTTCTGTCTGCAGCCTTTGGGTGCTAGAGACTAGGTACTCTGCCGCCCTTTGCCCCTAGGGTTCTGTGCCTGCAGCCTTTGGCCACTAGAGACTAGGTACTCTGCAGCCCTTAGCCCCTATGGTTCTGTGTCTGCAGCCTATGGCGGCTAGAGACTAGGTACTCTGCAGCCCTTAGCCCCTAGGGTTCTGTGTCTGCAGCCTTTGACAGCTAGAGACTGGGTACTCTGCAGCCCTTATCCCCTAGGGTTCTGTGTCTGTAGCCTATGGCCGCTAGAGACTAGGTACTCTGCAGTCCTTTGCCCCTAGGGTTCTGTGTCTGCAGCCTTTGGCAGCTAGAGACTAGGTACTCTGCAGCCCTCAGCACCTAGGGTTCTGTGCCTGAAGCCTTTGGCCGCTAGAGACTGGGTACTCTGCAGCCTTCAGCCCCTAGGGTTCTGTGTCTACAGCATTTGGCCGCTAGAGACAACGTACTTTGCAGCCTTCAGCCCCTAG
Source organism: Triturus cristatus (assembly GCF_964204655.1). Classification (NCBI taxonomy): domain Eukaryota; kingdom Metazoa; phylum Chordata; class Amphibia; order Caudata; family Salamandridae; genus Triturus; species Triturus cristatus. Next base: position 1,471,336,220 of record NC_140591.1, on the reverse strand, counting down.
GGTTCTGTGTCTGCAGCTTTTGGGCGCTAGACTAGGTACTCTGCAGCCTTGAGCCCTTAGGGTTCTGTGTCTGCAGCCTTTGGCCGCTGGAGACTAGGTACTCTACAGCCTTCAGCCCCCTAGGGTTCTGTGTCTGCAGCCTTTGGGCGCTAGAGACTAGGTACTCTGCAGCCCTCAGCCCCTAGGGTTCTGTGTCTGCAGCCTTTGGGTGCTAGAGGCTAGGTACTCTGCAGCCATCAGCCCCTAGGGTTCTGTGTCTGCAGCCTTTGGGCACCAGAGACTAGGTACTCTGCAGCCCTCAGCCCCTAGGGTTCTGTGCCTACAGCCTTTGGGCGCCAGAGACTAGGTACTCTGCAGCCTTCAGCCCCGGGGGTTCTGTGCCTGCAGTCTTTGGGCGCTAGAGACTAGGTGCTCTGCAGCCATCAGCCCCTAGGGTTCTGTGTCTGCAGCCTTTGGGCGCCAGAGACTAGGTGCTCTGCAGCCTTCAGCCACTAGGGTTCTGTGCCTGTAGCCTTTGGGCGCCAGAGACTAGGTACTCTGCAGCCATCAGCCCCTAGGGTTCTGTGCCTGCAGCCTTTGGCCGCTAGAGACTGGGTACTCTGCAGCCATCAGCTCCTAGGGTTCTGTGCCTGCAGCCTTTGGGCGCCAGAGACTAGGTGCTCTGCAGCCTTCAGCCCCTAGGGTTCTGTGCCTGCAGCCTTTGGCCGCTAGAGACAACGTACTCTACAGCCTTCAGCCCCCTAGGGTTCTGTGTCTGCAGCCTTTGGGGGCGAGAGACTAGGTACTCTGCAGCCCTCAGCCCCTAGGGTTCTGTGTCTGCAGCCTTTGGGTGCTAGAGGCTAGGTACTCTGCAGCCATCAGCCCCTAGGGTTCTGTGTCTGCAGCCTTTGGGCACCAGAGACTAGGTACTCTGCAGCCCTCAGCCCCTAGGGTTCTGTGTCTGCAGCCTTTGGCCGCTAGAGACTAGGTACTCTACAGCCTTCAGCCCCCTAGGGTTCTGTGTCTGCAGCCTTTGGGTGCTAGAGACTAGGTACTCTGCAGCCCTCAGCCCCTAGGGTTCTGTGTCTGCAGCCTTTGGGTGCTAGAGACTAGGTACTCTGCAGCCTTCAGACCCCTAGGGTTCTGTGTCTGCAGCCTTTGGCCGCTAGAGACTAGGTACTCTACAGCCTTCAGCCCCCTAGGGTTCTGTGTCTGCAGCCTTTGGGTGCTAGAGACTAGGTACTCTGCAGCCCTCAGCCCCTAAGGTTCTGTGTCTGCAGCCTTTGGGTGCTAGAGGCTAGGTACTCTGCAGCCATCAGCCCCTAGGGTTCTGTGTCTGCAGCCTTTGGGCACCAGAGACTAGGTACTCTGCAGCCCTCAGCCCCTAGGGTTCTGTGCCTACAGCCTTTGGGCGCCAGAGACTAGGTACTCTGCAGCCTTCAGCCCCGGGGGTTCTGTGCCTGCAGTCTTTGGGCGCTAGAGACTAGGTGCTCTGCAGCCATCAGCCCCTAGGGTTCTGTGTCTGCAGCCTTTGGGCGCCAGAGACTAGGTGCTCTGCAGCCTTCAGCCACTAGGGTTCTGTGCCTGCAGCCTTTGGGCGTCAGAGACTAGGTACTCTGCAGCCATCAGCCCCTAGGGTTCTGTGCCTGCAGCCTTTGGCCGCTAGAGACTGGGTACTCTGCAGCCTTCAGCCCCTAGGGTTCTGTGTCTACAGCCTTTGGCCGCTAGAGACAACGTACTCTGCAGCCTTCAGCCCCTAGGGTTCTATGCCTGCAGCCTTTGGACTCTGGAGACTAGAAACTAGGTACTTTGCAGCCTTCAGCCCCTAGGGTTCTGTGTCTGCAGCTTTTGGGCGCTAAAGACTAGGTACTTTGCAGCCTTGAGCCCCTAGGGTTCTGTGTCTGCAGCCTTTGGGTGCTAGAGACTAGGTACTCGGCAGCCCTCAGCCCCTAGGGTTCTGTGTCTGCAGCCTTTGGGCGCCAGAGACTAGGTGCTCTGCAGCCTTCAGCCCCGAGGGTTCTGTGCCTGCAGCCTTTGAGCGCCAGAGACTAGGTACTCTGCAGCCCTCAGCCCCTAGGGTTCTGTGTCTGCAGCCTTTGGGTGCTAGAGGCTAGGTACTCTGCAGCCATCAGCCCCATGGGTTCTGTGCCTGCAGCCTTTGGGCGCCAGAGACTAGGTGCTCTGCAGCCTTCAGCCCCTAGGGTTCTGTGCCTGCAGCCTTTGGCCGCTAGAGACAACGTACTCTGCAGCCCTCAGCCCCTAGGGTTCTGTGTCTCCAGCCTTTGGGTGCTAAAGGCTAGGTACTCTGCAGCCATCAGCCCCTAGGCTTCTGTGCCTGCAGCCTTTGGGCGCCAGAGACTAGGTGCTCTGCAGCTCTCAGCCCCTAGGGTTCTGTGCCTGCAGCCTTTGGGCGCCAGAGACTAGGTGCTCTGCAGCCTTCAGCCCCTAGGGTTCTGTGTCTGCAGCCTTTGGGTGCTAGAGACTAGGTACTCTGCAGCCTTCAGCCCCCTAGGGTTCTGTGTCTGCAGCGTTTGGGTGCTAGAGACTAGGTACTCTGCAGCCCTCAGCCCCATAGGGTTCTGTGCCTGCAGCCTTTGGGCGCCAGAGACTAGGTGCTCTGCAGCCTTCAGCCCCTAGGGTTCTGTGTCTGCAGCCTTTGGGTGCTAGAGTCTAGGTACTCTGCAGCCTTCAGCCCCCTAGGGTTCTGTGTCTGCAGCCTTTGGGTGCTAGAGACTAGGTGCTCTGCAGCTCTCAGCCCCTAGGGTTCTGTGCTTACTGCCTTTGGGCGCCAGAGACTAGGTACTCTGCAGCCCTCAGCCCCTAGGGTTCTGCGTCTGCAGCCTTTGGCCGCTAGAGGCTAGGTACTCTGCAGCCATCAGCCCCTAGGGTTCTGTGCCTGCAGCCTTTGGACTCTGGAGACTAGAAACTAGGTACTTTGCAGCCTTCAGCCCCTAGGGTTCTGTGTCTGCAGCCTTTGGGTGCTAGAGGCTAGGTACTCTGCAGCCATCAGCCCCTAGGGTTCTGTGTCGGCAGCCTTTGGGCGCCAGAGACTAGGTGCTCTGCAGCCTTCAGCCCCCTAGGGTTCTGTGCCTGCAGCCTTTGGGTGCTAGAGGATAGGTACTCTGCAGCCATCAGCCCCAAGGGTTCTGTGCCTGCAGCCTTTGGGCGCCAGAGACTAGGTGCTCTGCAGCCTTCAGGCACTAGGGCTCTGTGCCTGCAGCCTTTGGGCGCCAGAGACTAGGTGCTCTGCAGCCTTTAGCCCCTAGGGTTCAGTGCTTACTGCCTTTGGGCGCCAGAGACTAGGTACTCTGCAGCCATCAGCCCCTAGGGTTCTGTGCCTGCAGCCTTTGGCCGCTAGAGACAACGTACTCTGCGGCCATCAGCCACTAGGGTTTAATCTCAGCCTCCAGTTTAGGACTTTTGCTGCCAGCAGCCTCCACGCCTGCCAGAATCAGCATTTTCTAGATGACAGGACTCGATTACTTTGCAGCTTGTTCTGCTATGGGTCATGCTCTATGAATGTGTCAGATGCTTGACTTGAGAGAATCTGCAACGTTGAGATACTCTGGATCACAGATGCAGAATCACTAATCCCTGTCTTTGGGATTTCTGCTAAACCTCGGGTCCTATGTGATCTCTAAAGCAATCAGACCTGAAGTCGAGGATGCGGGTGGCCTGAAGTCGAGGATGCGGGTGGCCTGAAGTCGGGGATGCGGGTGGCCTGAAGTCGGGGATGCGGGTGGCCTGAAGTCGGGGATGCGGGTGGCCTGAAGTCGAGGATGCGGGTGGCCTGAAGTCGAGGATGCGGGTGGCCTGAAGTCGAGGATGCGGGTGGCCTGAAGTCGAGGATGCGGGTGGCCTGAAGTCGAGGATGCGGGTGGCCTGAAGTCGAGGATGCGGGTGGCCTGAAGTCGAGGATGCGGGTGGCCTGAAGTCGAGGATGCGGGTGGCCTGAAGTCGAGGATGCGGGTGGCCTGAAGTCGAGGATGCGGGTGGCCTGAAGTCGGGGATGCGGGTGGCCTGAAGTCGGGGATGCGGGTGGCCTGAAGTCGGGGATGCGGGTGGCCTGAAGTCGGGGATGCGGGTGGCCTGAAGTCGGGGATGCGGGTGGCCTGAAGTCGGGGATGCGGGTGGCCTGAAGTCGGGGATGCGGGAGTCCTGAAGTCGAGGATGCGGGAGTCCTGAAGTCGAGGATGCGGGAGTCCTGAAGTCGAGGATGCGGGATTCCTGAAGTCGAGGATGCGGGAGTCCTGAAGTCGAGGATGCGGGAGTCCTGAAGTCGAGGATGCGGGAGTCCTGAAGTCGAGGATGCGGGAGTCCTGAAGTCGAGGATGCGGGAGTCCTGAAGTCGAGGATGCGGGAGTCCTGAAGTCGAGGATGCGGGAGTCCTGAAGTCGAGGATGCGGGAGTCCTGAAGTCGAGGATGCGGGAGTCCTGAAGTCGAGGATGCGGGAGTCCTGAAGTCGAGGATGCGGGAGTCCTGAAGTCGAGGATGCGGGAGTCCTGAAGTCGAGGATGCGGGAGTCCTGAAGTCGAGGATGCGGGAGTCCTGAAGTCGAGGATGCGGGAGTCCTGAAGTCGAGGATGCGGGAGTCCTGAAGTCGAGGATGCGGGAGTCCTGAAGTCGAGGATGCGGGAGTCCTGAAGTCGAGGATGCGGGAGTCCTGAAGTCGAGGATGCGGGAGTCCTGAAGTCGAGGATGCGGGAGTCCTGAAGTCCAGGATGTGGGCGGCCTTAAGTCTTCATATCCCAGATTTCTTGACTTCAGTAGCCTCAGACTCGGACATTTATAGATTCCGCAGCCTTCTACATTTAGCAAACAAGGACTACACTTCCCTGAGATCCTAGAGTTCAGGGATTTGTCTTTGCTGTCAGCTCCCGCCCAAGGCTTCAGTATTCTGCGCCTCCCAAATCCAAGGCTTGGGAATTCTGCAGCATTGGATCCCCAAGCTTGTGTTCTGCACCTTCTAGATCCCCGCCTTCAGGAGATCCGAGGCCCTGGCACACTATGGTTTTGGAAGCATCCTACCTTAAGGATCCAGGCTAAGGGATTCCGCTGCCATAAAGTTCTTGGTTTCAGGAGCTCTTTCATTTTCAGTTCTTTGGCTCAAAGACTTTTAAGCTGTCAGATCTTTGGCTCCAGCTAAACTTTCGATCATTGGCCTAGTAGATTGCAAGGTTTTCGGGTTCTGGATTTTAGGGCACAGGGATTGGGAATCTCTTACATCTCAGAGTGTATGGATCCTACCATCCTGAGGTCCTAGCGTGATGGCAGCCTTCAGGTTCCAGTTCATGGACTTTGAGGGCTTCAGATACCAGAGTTTGTGAATGATGGACCCTCGGGATCTACGGATCAGGGAATCTGCACCTATGGGGTCTAGAGCTTAAGATCTGCGCTGTTTTTGGGGTCCTGAGTTTTGGGGCAGTTAACCCTTCGTGCTCTAGGGTTAGATTCCTCTGTGGACTTGGGTTCCCAGGCTTCGGTTAGTCGGCACCCTTCAAATCTCGGGGCTCCGGGATTCTGCTGCCATTAGACATGGGGCACTGCAATTAGGACAATGAAGGAATACATTATGCTGCATAGCGTGGCACTTTGCATAGCAGTATATTGCTATGTTGTCATTTTAGCTCATGTAAATAAAGTCTGGGCATTGGCTGCACCTCTTTAATAAACCACCGATGGCGGCCAATTGACCTGCGCACGTGGCATGCCATTGTGCCGCCACACAGCATATGTTTTTGTTTGTTTGTATTAAAGTAACTTTGGATCCATTTGAGCTGGAAACATTTTATTGAGGTCATTGAAAATGATACAGCAGCCTTTGGCGGATTGCACCGCAGCCATACAATCACAAACTTTCAGTTGCCATTCTTTAAATCCAGTAGCCCATGCATTCTGTTGTCTCTAGATTTGTCAACTTGAACTATTGAAAACGGGAGGGTGTCGCGGACTGTGTCCGAAGTATCCACACGGTGGTGTTAAGGAGCTCGCTAGCACGTTCTCGGGGGTCTGCACTGTCCCCGATTTTACCCGCTGTGTGTTGGTTTATTCTGGTGCAAGGGTGGACGCTCTATGCCATTGCATATTCTCTTCATGAGCAAGGGCCCGACTCAGCATAGTGGCTACGCATGCGCATCATGTCGCTGGCACCCTCAGCTTGGTCTCTGGGGGTTAGATGTGTGTGGGAAGTAATTGTTTAGTTGCAGGGGTTAGCAGCACACACATGTGCAGGCCTGTTTTTGTGAGCTGCGGTCCCACATTGCCATCATGTTTTCACGCTGCCCGGTGCCCCAGGGGCATTGTTTTTTTTTCTTGCATGCAGCTGATGCTGTACTGAAGGGCTGTCCTTTTAGCTCCAAGTCCTTTGGTTTAAAAATAGGAGTCTCTCTTCTGGCAGGTCTGTGTGCTTGTCTGCATTGCAGCGCCCCTCCCCTCCGAGAGCCGGCTCCGGTGTGTATTGCACCCTCCATACAGGCAGTCAGTGGGGGGAAGGGCCCTGCAATGCTGGCTTTGTTTGGATTGAATATATTCCCAATGTGAGGCCTGGCAAGTGGCAGGTGTATTATTGTCATATGTATTACCCAACCCGCTTGGAAATAGGCACTCAATTAATCATGCCTGGATAGTACCCTTATGTGGGCTGCATGCCATTTCAGGCGGTCGTAGATTTTTATTCTGTATTTATTTCACCTCAGCCCTTGTGGTAAGAGAGCTCTGCAGAGGCAGCAAGTTAGGAAAGGCCAAAGGAAAGGGATGGGCGAGGCAGTAGAGCTGAGGAGAGGGCAGTGTGTCATGAAGGAATACAGCCAGATTCCACCAGAACAGGGGGTTTCTCCCTGATCCATTCATTTATTTATATATGTATATTACGCAGCCAAGAACAGGGAGTGTCCACGGGTGCTTTTTATACAACAAATAGACATAAACAAGCATTGGCACAGCCAATGGGTTCCGGCAGTAAAATGCTGAGCTACTGGCCTTACCAGTGCTTTTTTGCAATCTCATATATGTGCAAGCATGAAGACACGTGATGGCAATTTTGGAAGAAGATTTCTAATAATCAGAACTCATTGCAAGATTGGCCGCTGGCCCCAGGATGCTACGCGCATGCAAAGCGATCAGGCCAGTTTTAATTTCCTCGCGCTTTACATGGGCACCATGGACACATTCATTTTTGTTAGGCACGGGGAGATTAAAGTGATTTGCCCAGAATCACAGGATGGTGAGCGTCCCTGCCGAGACTCGAACCCAGTTCTTTAGGCATCTTGTTTATGTGTGGGATAAACTCTAGGACAGGGTTGAGGCTGCATTCCAGCCATGTGAGTGATGGCGCAGGAGCAGTGGAGAAGGCGTTGAGATTTTGTAGGTTCAGGAGAAATGGGTCCAACTTTTTTTTTTGCCAAAAAGGAACAATTCTTCTCTTTGCTGGTTTAAGAGTCTTGGACTGAATTTGGCAGCTTCCTGGTTTTAATACTGTGAATATTTGATGATTTTAGACACAGCAGTGCATTGATGTATATTTGCGCCAGTGTTCTTAACAGATCAGCTACATGCTAGTATTGTTGATCTGCTTTGTGTGCCAACTAAAGTCTTGAGACTTCACAACACTGTACCTAACTGGGGTTGCGATAACATCCCTTGGCGGTATTCATTTTATCGATTTCAGCTGTTGTTTTATCTGCTCCTGTTAAGTGGTGGGTAGAAAATAGTGGGTGCATCCGCTGATGGAGCTGTTGGGTGATTTTCATGGCGCTGGGTAATTTCTGGTCCTTTAGTTGGTGTGTGACATCCTGCTCTGTTTCATGTACAGGTATCTGCTGGACCAGTGGTCTCCATCGAGGCGGTGGGCAGCCAGCTCTGTCTCTTTTTCCAGTATGACCTCTGACATGACATAACATTACCCAGAAGGGCCTCTTGGCGCTGAATAACAGATGTTTGTTACCCAACTCAATGGTACTCATTTTATCAAACTCAGAAGGATGAAAGACTTAGTGGACCTACTGGGATTTGAACCTGTGACCATGAGGTTGAACACAGTCCCCTTCAGTGGACCCATTAAACCACCAGACGCAACATAACCCGGGAACTGAACATGTAAATAAGTTCCTATTTTGATGTTTTTTTTTTATTCACATTACTTAATTTGGTATCTTTGGCCCTTGGCCTTGATGTCCTATGGGCAAACTTGAATTATACTCCTGGGGCTGCGTGGGCTATGGACAGGGCCACTCCAATTATGCGGCAAGAGAGGGACAAATTATGCGGCACCGTTGAGTAAATTATGCTGCAAGAAAAGGCAAATTGAGCGGCCGAATGTGGCACATTCTTAATAGTATTGGATCATTATGTCAACGTTTTTAAACTTGGTAACACTGTCTGGGTATTAGTTGCATCTCATTAGAACCTGTTTAACACACTAACGTAGCAATAAGCCACGGAAAGGTTGACCTGTCCAGCTATGTAAAGAGCCTTCCACTGCGGTCAACGTGTCGCTACATTTTTTGTAACTTTTGAACTGTTAGAGCTAGAAACATGTTTTGGGGGTTAAAACTCTGCAGGTTATGCCACTGATGATTGATTATGCGGCAAATCTATGATAATGTGAAAATCACTGTGGCCGCACAACCGCATAATTCCAGTGGCCCTAGCTATGCGTTAGAACATCTACGGCTTCATTCTTGTCGGACTCAGTTTATCCAATCCGATACCTTTGTCCCCAAAATGACGACTCCTATCAAACTAATGCGCCAGTGAGTAAGGAGCCCGTAACAACTATCTTTTTGTAGATTTAATATTCCTTATCAGAGCACTGTAAAAAGAGAGCAGTCTTACCGCGACTTAAAAAAAAAAAAAAATTTGTATCGTCATCTGTAGGATGAAAGGCTGAGTCCCCCCCCTGCTGGATTTTGAACCTGCAATCTCAGGATTACACACAGGCTTGTCCAGTAAGAGGTCGGCGCGCTGGCCCTACCACCATTTCTATGTACTCTGCCCATGCAAACTGTTTCAAAATCAATCCGGCCACTTTAAACATTCTTGTCTGTAGGTAGGTACATGAATGACCTTGTGGCCTACAGTTTTTCAACTCTCGTAAATCAGTGCGGTGCAGGTTGCTTCCTCTCTGCTTGGGATGCGGCTGAAACCGCAGACTCCTTCCGCTGTAAACGAGAGTTAATGCGGTATTCCATAAGTTTGTGCCACCTGCAGATACATCAACGCCTGGATCAAGTCCATTAACTCTTCGATTATTGATTCGTAGTTTGATTAAGTAGTATTGTGCGGGATAACACGGCCGCCGAGTCCTAAGACCCATTTCAGTTTGGTGTCTCTCTGAATTGCCTACAAAACAAAGAGAGTTCAGAAACGTGGTTTACTTGCACTTTCAGCGCCATTTGCTGTTCTTTTTACGATTTGTAGCCTGGTGCCTTCAAAACCACAAGAAGCTGTCCAGGAAAGACCACAATGTGTTTATTTGCTGAATCTCGATAGAGCTGATGGGTGGTTGACGCTGTTGTTGTTTTGATCACCGGTTTTGTGGCAGAGACACGTGGTGTGTGTCTCGCCCGTGTTTACTGACTGCACTCTCAGTGCACGACAGAAAACCATCGGTTCATCTCAAAATGTTCCCACACACGTCCCCAGAGGCGCCTGGCCTGTCGCCCCTTTGTGTCCTATGCGTTGAGGACTAGGGCCGAAAATCAAGCCGTCTGCGTTTTGTTTTTGGGGTGAAGTGTGCTGTTGATGGACTTTTATATTTTATTTCTAGCTCCTAGCAACCCACTAAATATCTGTAGGCGCGAAAGCGAGCACGCTTTTACATGGACTCTGCCAATACGTACGTTCAAAGCCCAGACGACGGCGTGGAAATTTAATAAACTGGATTGGGAATGAGGGCATGTTTTATTCATTGTTTCAAATCCGTCCTTTGTGGTCGTCTGTCTGTCTGTCTGTCTGTCTGTCTGTCTGTCTGTCTGTCTGTCTGTCTGTCTCTCGATGTAGCCCTTTTCCAGGAGACACCAGGCCCCGTTATGTGCCTGGGGACTGTCAGTTCTTACAATGCAGCCTTTTACAACGCGAAACATTAACATGCGGTCCATACATTACAACGCATATAATTCAACGCATTGACCTTTACAATGCACTATTATAGTGCCCTATTCCATTGTATCATTTCTATTGCGCTTACTAACCCTATGTGGGGCGCTTAAGCGCTTGCCTGCATGGGTGCACCATGTAGGCTGTGTGGTTGGAAGGATGTTGTCTTTCTTTTGATCCTGTGTGGGAAGTGTTTCCATGTGTGCTTGTCAACCTTCGAGGTGTGGTTATCATATTATGGGACGCGGAGCGATCAAGTGTGGCAAGCAGTTTACGTTCTTCAGTAAGCTGGCAGCTTTAAGCAGCTACCTACCAGACAGTACAGCCCAGCTGTCTGATTTGCTGAAGACATCTTGGGGACATTCAGAAAGCTGACCTAGAATGCCTTCTTCCCGTTGCTTCCCGTTGGCTTTGCTGTTTGGTACTCGCATTTTCTGGCTTTCTGTTTGCTGGCTTTATTTGTTTTAGGCTGGCCATCCCTTCTATTGCTACAAACCCATTTACTGTATTCTTCTGTAAACAGGCCTTTAAATCTTGTTCTTATCTTGTCACATTTGCTGTGCATTCAAAGACAGAGGTCAGATGTCAGGCTGTGTCTTCCAGGAAGCTTGGTGTTTATTTTTCTTTCCCTGACTTCAAAGTGAGAGGATTTATGTGACAGTCAGGCTGGCTAGTGGGTGTCCGGTTGAGGGAGGCTGTACAGAGGTTAATATTTTGTTCTAGCACACAACAAAATGTTAAATGTCTGTAAATGTGCTGACGATCAAATCAATACATTGGATATATAGTTTTATCAGTAAAACTGTATGTGAGTGCAAATGTAATGGTAATTTCAATTGAAGATGTTGTCTGTAATGGCAGTACACTACGTTTTGGAAAGAGGCACAGGAAACCTTGGAAAAGAGTTCTTTCTTGAGCCCTGATCTGGCTTAGACCCTCAGCAACTGTGTTCTTCGCAGCTTCTCAGGATATAACCCTACAATACCATGCATACTCCACGTTAACCCCACCACACCCACTCTACTCTGCACCATTCCACAGCGCCGCACTCTACTCTGCATGACTCTACACTCTGCGTCACTGCACTCCACTCTACGCCTCTTTAGTCTACACCACTCCACGCCAGTGCACTCTACCCCACACTACTCTACTATGCACCACTGCACTCTTCACCAGTGCACCCTATACCACTGCGTGCCACCATACTCTGCAACTCTGCACTCCGTGCTACTGCACTCTACACCACTTTACTCAAAACAAATGCGATCTACAACAATCTACTCTGCACCAAATCACTCCACGCCACTCTATTCTACTCTGCATCACTGCATTCTATGCCACTCTATCCTACTCTGCCTCACCGCACTCTACACCACTGTTCTACTCCGCATCACTGCATTCTATGCCACTCTATTCTACTCTGCGTCACCGCACTCTATGCCACTCTATTCTACTCTGCATCACTGCACTCTATGCCACTCTATTCTACTCTGCATCACTGCATTCTATGCCACTCTATCCTACTCTGCCTCACCGCACTCTACACCACTGTTCTACTTCGCATCACTGCATTCTATGCCACTCTATTCTACTCTGCGTCACCGCACTCTATGCCACTCTATTCTACTCTGCGTCACTGCACTCTATGCCACTCTATTCTACTCTGCATCACTGCACTCTATGCCACTCTATTCTACTCTGCATCACTGCACTCTACGCCACTCTACTCGGCACCACTGAACTCCATGCCACTTTGCTATACACTACTGCACTCTACAACAGTATACTCTGCAACACTGCACTCTCTGCCACTGAATTCTACACCACTGCACTCTATGCTAATCCACTTTAAACCACTCTGCACCCTATGCCATTCTACGCCTTCACTCTACTCTGAAACAATCAATCTACTCTGCTACGGCAGTCTGCACCACTCTATTGCACTCAGTGCCACTCCACTGCACTCTATGCCGCTGCACTCTATGCCGCTGCACTCTGTCAATCTACTCTGCACCACTGCACTGTATGCCACTATACTCAGTGCTGCTGCACTCTACGGCACTCTGCTCTACACCATTGCACTAGAGTGCTATGCCACTGTACTCTAAACCACTGCTCTCTAAACTAATGCTCTATGCCACTTTACTCAAAACCAATGCACCCTACGCCACTGCATCTACTCCAGCTTCTTTGCGCCACTGCACTTCACACCACTATACTCTACAACATTCTATTTTATGCCACTGTATTCTATTCTACTCTGCACCGCTGTACTCTACGTCACTGCTCCCTGCACCACTCTATGACCCTGCACTCTGACACTCTACTCCTCATGACTGCCCTCTATACCACTACACTGTACTCTGACCCACTCAGCTCTATAGCCACTCTTTTGCACTCCATCCTGCATCACTCCACGCCATTTCACTCTACGCCACTCTTCTCCAATCTGCACAACTCTACTCCATCTGTGCCACTCCACTGTACCCCACTGCGATCTACTCTTAATTGCTCTACTCTATGCCACTAGACTCTACGCTACTCTACATCACTGCACACTACACCTCTTTATTTAAAAAAACCCAGTGCACTCTACACAACTGCACTCTACACCAATCTTCTCAGCACCACTGTACTTTACGCCACTTTCCTCTAGGCCACTCTGCTACACGATTCTCCACTCTGTGATGCTCTACGTCATTAAACTCTGCTACACTGACACTCTACTCCACGCTATGCCACTCCACTATAAAGCACTGTACTTCACTCTGTGCCATTCTATGCCACTCCATGCCACTTTACCCCACTCTATTCTATGCCACTCCACTCTGACAATCTACTCTCCTGTACACCACTCTACGCAACAACCTCTAAGCCACTCCACTCTGCTCCCTTACACTCTGTGTCACTCCACTCTACAACACTTTACTCAACTCTGACAATGTGCTCCACTCTACGGCACTCAACTCTACAACACTCTACTCCCTCCATGACACTCCACAACGCTGTACGCTACTCCATGACACTCAACTTCACTCCTCTTCACTTCTCTCCTCGCCACTCAACCCTACTATGTACTACTCCATGCCACTCTATTCCACTTCTTATCACTCCACTCTCCTTTACCCTACTAACATTTCACCATGCTGAATAGCAGCCACTCTGATGTACAGCATTGCTAAAACATATTGGCAAAGCCAATAGCTCTTGCATAGGCGAGACCTATTGGCTTTGCCAATGCTTGATGGTATTTCCTATGTTCTTAGTCCACTTACCTGGTTACTGCACTGGGTTGTCTATAATGTTTATGGTCCTGAGAAGGGATAGGTTAAAAGTGGGGAATGGTGGAGCAATCTGCAGAGATGGACGTTAAGAGCATCCCCAATCTGACTGGCATCATGAGATGCCATGAAGTGGCCGTAGCAGGTTGCTAGTCGGGACTGCAGTGTTGGACCAAACTTGAGTCCTCCGATGGTTAGAGCTTGTGGCAGATCTCTTCAGTAATTCTGTGCTTGATCAGAGGGTAAACGGTGTGGACTAGTACACTGCTCGGTAATGGATATGACCCTTAGAAGTGTTGTCTTATGTAAGTGTAGAAGTGTCGAGCAGTAAAGGGAATTATGAGGCTGCCTCTATGAACTTCCATCGACTGTCTGACTGCTGACTGTTATGATTGTATGTTTTAGCGTGGGTTATATATTGTATTGTGATTGCATTATATAACACTTACTACCCTGACGAGGCATTGTCGTGCTTTGCGTTGGGCAGCACTCTTCTCTGGTTCACAGAGTTACTGTTTTCTTTTTTGTTATTGTTGGTTGTTGGGATTCGTCTTGTGCTCCTAAATGAACCATTCAATGTCTTTACTCCAGTTTCTGTGTGGTAGATTACATAGTAGGAAATTAGGTGTGATCTGTAGTGGGAGAGGGGTGTATGAGGATTTCATGCATTGGTTGGCAGTATTATTAGACAAGCTACAGGAGACTAGGTAATGTTAAGGTGGGAGGGTATGACGTTTAAAGGCGAGGTTCCCATCTTTGAAATAATGTGTGGGCAATTTGCAGAGATTGATGTTGCACTCCCTTGCTGGGATGTGTCCCCCTTGGGCACTCCAAAAGTCCTATGAAAATAGGTTCTTCAAATTGTAAATAATTGAGAAGTTCATTTTGTTGTATACATCAATTCATGTATTTAATTCTTCATACATGTTGTCATTTTGCAGAGATGCAATCATGGTAATTAAGGCAAACATACATGTGACTTAGAGCAGAGTCTGCTCGGAGAGAGGAGACATGCAGAGGATGGAAAGGAGGAGAGGGTCATTTAAAGGGACAAAGGAGAGCCAACATTGCGAAGTTTCCCATCGAGGTTGTTTTTTCATGCAGGGTTTTTAGGAATATTGTGGAGGCTTTCTGCCATAGTGTGCACAACTGTAGAAGAAAACATTGTTTGCATGTGTTACAATACCACTGCACCCATGAGAACCCCCGCGTTCACACAGACCAGCATCACCTACGAGTAAATGCAGTGAAATAAATATGATTTAGTTTAGAAGGAAACCAGAAAACAGGAGCTGTATTTTAATTGTGGTCAGGGGTGTGGAATTTATTAAAATATCTACTTGTCCATGGAGCAGGTTGCTTCATAAATCTACTTGTCCTGTAACAAACTCCACTTGTCCCTTTGGTGCCATGTTGTGCGGCGACACATTTTGGCAGCAATCTCATTATAAAAGACCTCTTGTATAGTCTCTCTGATTATGCCAGGGCTCATACCATAGTAGTGTTTGAATACTAGCAATCCCTTTATGTTGCTACGTTTCCGCAGATCTACATACTGTGACTGAAGGTAGTGGTAAACAATAGTTCCAGGGTTGGAATGTCCTTTTGAGTCTGTGCAAATCTACTAACTTGCATGTTTTTAGAGTTTTTCAACAACTCGTCTCTAATCTTTCTCAATACTGAGAAATGTTGGAAATTTACTCCTGACAATGGCAGACATAAACCTTCTTCCAGAGGTGGGAAAAACGTGGTTGGAGGGAAAATAAACTTGCAAACACTCAGGTTTTTGCATGAGCAAATCTGCGCATGCACATTTGCTCATGCTAAAATGCAGTTCACAAATATTTTTTAGGAGTACTATTTCTTGCCCTACTGCTGTAAATTCTTGTGAATTCAGGAAAGCCACATAGCTGCCCTTAATGCAAGGACATATACCAAGGGTCCACTTTTGAGGCCTTCTTTAAATAATTGGGCCCCTAATTTGGTCTGGCGTTGATCATGACCTTTTGTGTTTATTAAAATTCTCTCTCTCGCTCTGTATCGGTTGGCTTCACGGTGAGTGACAGTATTCTGCTCTTTCACAAGGAGCATATCGGCACACAAAGTAGTTTTGTTCAGTGCCAGTAACTAATGTGGCGGTATGTGCTTTTTTGAGACCAAAAACAATTTTTTGATTTTGCCAATGTTTGTTATAATGGTGAGGGTCCGGCAGCTCTCACATCAATAAGGTTTTACAAAACCCTTGCCAAAACAAGTCACGCGTTGCCACAAATAAAAAGCTGACCACTATTTCAGACCTACTGGCTTTGCCAATGCTTGTTTATTTTTGTTTTCCAAAATCTTATTGAAGCTGGTTACACTGATTTTCTAATATGAATATTTTGGGGACATACTACGATGCATCAACACATTTTACTAAACGATGCTGCAAAGAAATGGTACCTGAAATTTTACAGTAGTTTAGCAAAAAAATGTTTTCCTACGTTCATTTTTTAGGTACATTTTATATTGAAAGAAAAGAATCATTAATCTTGCTTTCAAGCTTCTGCAAATATTTGCATCTAATCAGAGAGCATTCTGGGAGCATTATACATAGCCTTATATTGCTAAACTTTGAAACCGTGTGTACACCTTTTTATACTGGAACCACTGTCAGTAGTGCAGTCAGAACTTACATTTACTGAGAGCGCTCACCCCGATAATAAAGGCTTTCAATTAATGAACCATAAATACAAGTTTGAACAGCATTAACATATGCACACAAATATTACCTTAACTGCAGGCAGTGCCCTTCCCTGATCCTTAATGTGGTACTGTAAACTGGCAGCCAAAGGGTTTGTGCTGCAGGGGGTTGGGCCTGCTTGTCCCAAGGACAAAATGCACATTAAAACTTGTTGCCCTTGACCCCAAACAATATGTCCTGGGCATCAGGCTATAGGAATTCCACATCCCTGCAGTCAGGGTGAGATAAAGGATAGTGATTTTGTGTAACAGTATTGCTTCTCATGGGCAGTTGGCACTGGTCCCTCCAGTTTGAAGCCCCCACAACATAGGCACAGTGAAGTTTGAATCCTGCATCTGGCTGTCATTGCGTCTTCCTGTAGCAGGAATCGGATGCACAAAAGGAAAATCTCCGCCTAGAAACTTCTCACCTGAGCAATAGAAACTGCTGCCCCACAGTTAACACTTCCCATCTGACAAACCCGCAGTGCTCAGGAAGAACAAAGAATCCGCAGCCCCTGCCCAACAAGGCCGTCATTGAATTTCAATGGGGAGACCTACCTTCATTTCTTCCCACCCCAAGTGTATGGGAGCTATAAGAACGGAGGTAAATGGCGCAGTTACACATCATCTAGAAGGATGATTCATGGCAGGACATCAGCCCCCGCCCCATACAAAGCTATAAACTTACATTATTGTGTTGTTGGGGGAAGTGGTGCAAAGAGTAGTGTTCAAAACCAATGCAGCTTTTTGGTGCTAATAAGAAGGAACCTGTATGATAAAATACTGTTCTATTGAAAAGCACTTTAGTGCTTGCTGCCTTTGAAATTGTCCATCTAGCCTCCCTTTGTGAGCCAGTTTATTTCACAGCTTCGCTCATCTGTGTCTGGAGCAGACCTAAACAACCCCCTCCCTTTACTGATGGAACAGTTAACACGCAAAATTGGTGGCGAGTACCTATATATTTTACCATCTTCTTAAATTCCCCCACTTCTTCACTTTTTATAAATGTATATTTTCCTTTCTAAATGGGGAGCCACCAATACACGCTCACAGACGCACATTCTCATATATATATATATATATATATATATATATATATATATATATATATATATATATATATATATATATATATATATATACACACCCCCTTACCATATCCTGACATTAAAATTCTTTTGCTTCCCCCTTACTCCCACCATCCCGAAACTCTTTTTATCCCTACTATGCTTAAACCCTAAAACCTCCCTACCCAACCCTGTAAATTACTTGCTACCACTCCCTGAACCCTGCAAATCCCTTACTACTCCTACTTATCCCAAAACACCTTACTATCCCGTACGCAGCGTTGAACACAAAAAAAATCCTGTACCCGATAACCCCTATCCGTCCCTAAATCCAAAAGCACCTTTCCTCTACCCATCCTTGAACCCTAAAAACCCCTTACGATCTCTTGCCAGCATTGTAAAGTACCTGAAAATGGCCCGGCGTGCTACTTACCTGTTTTGCAAAGACTGTGGTGAAGGCAACATACCGTGCTAGGGTTCTCTTTTTTGAAAAACGCTACAGATATCTGCAGGGGCGGCTCCTCCGGAATGGCGGAGGAGCGTTGCCCCACTGCTCAGACCGCAGATGATAAATAAAATGATAATAAAACAATGTTACTATAATTTTATTTATCACTATCTGAGCCACAAAGCTGATGCTTCTAGGGCGGGGCCGGGCCATGATAGGGAGGAGGAGTGGTGGGCACTATTAAGTGCACATGTCAGGTTGGCCGTCCGTCTTGGGCAGCCACGGACATGCGCTCCTATGTTTCTCCAGCCCAGCCGTGTTGCACAGCCGGTTGGGGACAAAGTACAGGCTTCCCTGTGCCTGAGCGAGTGTCAGTACAGCCTGATCAGGCCACTCCCGGCGCTTCTCTCATGCTGAATATAGCATGAGAGCAGCTTCTGGATTGGGTGAGGAGCCTGTGCTTTGTCACCTATTGACTGTCAGGACAAGAGGAGCAAGGAGTGCGCATTAGTGGAAGCAGCCTGTAAGTCTTTTTATTGTATTTTATCTCCCCTGCCTCCTCGCGCTGCCCTACCACTTTAGACTGGGGGCTGCCGCCACTTGCTTGTGTGGTGCCATCCAACAGTACTGTGCCGGATACAGGTTGATGTAAGCAGTCTCTATCTGATTAGGAAGGATATT
Organism: Triturus cristatus; assembly: GCF_964204655.1. Taxonomy (NCBI): domain Eukaryota; kingdom Metazoa; phylum Chordata; class Amphibia; order Caudata; family Salamandridae; genus Triturus; species Triturus cristatus. Next base: position 1,471,317,944 of record NC_140591.1, on the reverse strand, counting down.
ACGTTATTCAACATTATCTAATGGTGCCAATGATATTGCAGTGGAATCCTAATCAATACCTTCTCGATTCGTTTCTGTTTTGGGTTAAGTTATTCATGTGATGCAGGACACACTGAATTAATCCCTGGTACTTTGGTCTGTCTTCCTAGGTGAAAGTTACACAAGAGCTGAAAAATATTCAAGCTGAACAGATGACAAAGCTGCAGGCCAAGCACCAGGCGGAATGCGATTTGCTGGAAGACATGAGGTGAGGTTACAGAAAGTTGCTGCAAACTCCTGTTCGGATGTCCGTGTTTTTTGGAAGAACATTTGGTTCACCCAGCTCCGGGAACTAACGCTGGAATTTCCTCCCTCGATTTCCTGCATTCGGCTGTTGTAGCGTCGGCCCAGCTGGAAAGCATAACTGAAATTAATACAAGACAAACTCTGTCCATTGTTTTTTGTGGAGCGAATAGAATCAAACCAGCAGGCATTTTTTAAAATCTGTTTTAATAAGGCTGACAAAGTTAAAGAAACTCTTGTAAAAGTTAAATGCATTTAGCACGTACACCGAGTATTAAGGTGTAGTTTTTTCGGTCTGGTGTTGAACAGGACCTCTTTGATTTTACAAAAAGTACATGGTACTTGTAGGGAGGGCCTTTCAGTCAGCCCTCTTCTTCCGTTGGTCTGTTGTTGTGTCATTCACATTTTTGTTCCACCCTCTACAGCATGAGGCAGTGGGTCTGCGGTCTTCAGTCATTGGCTAACTTCAGTGTGAGTGATGGTATTCTGCCCTCTCACATTGAGAACATCTGCACACCAATTAGTCTGTCAGCGGCAGCAACTATTAAAACAATGGGTCATTTTGATATCAGAAAATTATTTTTACTTTTAGTCAGTGTTTTCTTTATTTTATTGATGGCCCAGCAGATTCCTTAAGCACTGACAACGCCATCATGGCTGGCAGTTGACGCCAGACTTGTTGGTGTTGCCTATGCTTGTTGGTAATGGCCTTATACAATGTTTAAATCCACAGATATCCACTTTTTTTGGTTTTTCAGCGTTTTTTAGTTTTTATAGATTTCTGTGACTTGGTAGGTGTTTACGTAGGTTTGTGAATATTTGTTGATCTGGTTTTTCTGACCTCGGAGTGCGCTTTGAAAATGTGAGCCTTCTGTCGTGGTAGATGGCACGGTAGGGATTCCTAAAAAAAAGTAAGAGTTTGTCTAGCACTGTGTCCGGGCACTTCTTCTGATGGACAATTCCACCCCTGGGTTGCAAGATGTCTGACGATCAAACGTTGATGGATAAAGTAAGATCTCCCGCCGTCTGTAGCATGGGCGTGTTGGGGGGTGTTTGGTCTCCCAATTAAAAAAATAAATAAAAAAATCGTGCCTGCTGCAGCTCTAGTGATAATGCATCATTACATTTGCCTCCTTCTCACTCTCGATCTAGTCTTGGTGCCTGTGTTTTTCTTTTCCCACTCGGTCAGCCCCCGATTGTGTTGATAGTTTACCTTTGTTTAGTATCTTTTTTATTCTGTTGTCTTCTTGCCCTGTCTTATGTAATAAGTGTTCTGTCCCTCGGGTTTTTTTTATGTGTCTTTTATCGTGTTTGGGTGTTTGTTTACAGATTTGAACACATTCACATTACATGTTAGAAATTAATGGATTTACCTTAATTTCTGCTACCTTGACAGCGGGAGTTTTGGGTGATGAGAGGTGGGTTGGGTGATTTGGGTCATAAGAGGTGGGTTGGGTGATTTGGGTCATAAGAGGTGGGTTGCAGAAGCGATATTAGTTGACAGTGACTTCTTGTACATTTGTGGTTCATGGAAGAAGAGGTGGTGGATCTAGGAACCATGAGCATCCCCCAAAAAGGCTGACGCTTGACAACAGCGGTGCGCTCTTGCGCGTATAGTTTTTCAGCGCATATGGGCCCTCATCCCCTGAGGCCTGGGGATATGTTGAGTTTTTATACCAATGTATGTGATGTTGAATTATATCAGTTTTTAATTTTCAACCCTATGCTTTTCGAACATTATTTTTTGTATTTTTTTTTATAGTATTTCATGTCTGCTCTCTATTTTTCATGTTTTAGTTAATATCACTCAAAAGGGTTTGACTTGTGTTTTGCTTGCACGAGCTTCGCCTTTCTGTCTTGTGTACTCCCTATGCAGCGTGTCTACTTTTTTTTCTTTCTCAAGTTTCAACTATTTTTGTCTGTTCAGTAATTTATTGGGTGGCCTCACTTGCTTTAAGTTTGGCTCCTTATTCTACCTTACACCACCATATCTTTTTGTTGTTTTTTCGGTTACAAGTCTATTGATACTGAGTCATTTGTTTCTATTTATTTTTCTCAGTATTATGGTTATTGAGTCTGGTGTTTGTTGATTTTGGAAAGGAGTTGGCGAACACCCAGTGAAAGCTTGCGTCATCACTCAAGGATGTAATGGAGGAAGGGCTGCGCGTGTACTCTGGAAAGGGCGGCCAGTGGTGCTGATGCTGGTGGGAGCTAGTGGAGATTTTCAGGGGATCGAGTTTGTCTTTCAGGACATAGAGGCACACAAGATTGTCCTTTGCCTGGTTAACATTCCCATGATGCAGAGTGTGGCTGCTAACTGAGCTGCTCCACGTTGTGGTTGCAGTTGGAAGAATACAAAATGTATTTTCAGATTGGTGGACGGTCGCTTGCACTGATTGTGGCTGGAGTCCTTCTTCCATTGAGGGAGAGTTACGTGAGCACCATTGAATTGTATAAGTGTGACACTTTCAAGTGCAGCACAATTAAACCACATCGAACCCGAATAAAGTCTTCTAATAAGCATATTCACTATTGTTCAGGAACAGCTGGTATCGGGGAAAAGTGGCGGGGCAGCGCCAGGTGGGGCAGACGACAACAGCACACGCAACAAAAATAAAAAGACCTCATCTGCTGCATTGTCGCTTTTCTGATCCTCTGCAGCATAGGCTGAGGCTCCCAGATATGGCCAATCCAGACTTTCCTCTCAAGCTGCTGGCAGCATGAGCAAAGCGCCGGGATTGGCCTGAGCACCCTGGATTTGCGCTCCCACAAGAACTGGGAGTTTATGCCTGCTGTCTCCAAACCGCAGCGCAGCTCAGGTTGGAGACCTCTCAGTGCGCATGTCGGTTCGGCTGGCCAAACCCACATGCGCACTGAGCAGCAATGCTCACCGCTCCTCCTATGCCATCATCACAATGCCCCGCCCCCTAGACCCGGCCCTACGAAGTAAAATAAAATGATAATAAACCTGTGTTATTTTATTTTACAAGGTTTGCATCTGTGCTGGCAGAGGGGCCAAAACTCCTTCGTCATAACTGAGGATCCGCCGATGCTACTGTAGTTACTTTTTGTGGGCTCTAGCCACGCTTTTAGGGTCACCCATGCCAGGTGAGGATTACAGGATGTCTGTTTTGGCACTAGAGGGAGATCTACTCTACTCGACGGAATCCCTTGCTTACCCGGCACAATGTCCCCCTTTATGCAGTATTATTCTGAATTTTAGTTTTCAAAGGTACTCGCAAATCAGGTTGCTTGTTGTAAACAAGATATCCTCCAGTTCTCTGTTAGGGCTCCACCAGGATATCTCTTCTTTGGAATTCTATTTTTTGTAGATACTTTTGTGCTTTTCAGTTATGTGGCTAGCAGAATTATGTGGAATATAAGACATTTGAATGTAAGACTTGGATGAGACTACGCTGGTCGAGAAACAAGGCGACACTGTCAGGACAAGTGAAGTCCTTGTGCAAGGGTCTGCCTAGGAGGTCGCTGCTTATAGTGTAACACAACCAGATGCTGTACATGAAATGTGAACTTGGCAAGGTTCACGTGTTCTATTTATTTATCTTTGAAATTTGCCTTGAAATTGTCTCAGGACTATCCAACTAATGTTGAGTGTTGCTCCACTAATGCAGCGGTGGGCATAAAACATACTGCTTCTGCCATGCAACTTTCATGATGATGGTGGTATGCCGCAACCTACAGTTTATGAATAAAGCATAATTAACAAGTTTTGTGTTTTTAAACAAAACAAAAATGTTCTTGATGAATGCAGGTTTGCACTTTGCGAATGGTCCTGCATGATTTAGAAATGTGGTATGAGTTTCAGGATTGGCCACTATGCATTGAATATATTTATTATCTGGAAAAAAATCTGGTAGGGGTAGGCCACTGGTTACCCAAAGTGCCAATCAACCAAAGTGGATGTGGATTCTTGAGAGCTGGTTGCTGGCCCTGAAAGTGACAGATGCATGTTGGCGTGAAAACCCAGCCCTTGAAGTCTGGGTGCCTTCCAAGGATGCGGGACAGCTGGAATGCAGGAAGACTGCTTTACTGCATTCTTCGCGAGGACACGCCCCTGCCAGATCCCCTCCGGCTGAACCCTCCGCGTGCACTCTGTTGATATCCGAGGTCGCTAGCAGTCGAGCGATGCCCTGTCTGGCAGATTTAAGGAAAACCCTTAAATCCTGTGGTTGCCTAAGCTAAACGTTTCTGTAGTAGTAGTCCTGGTAGCTTAGATTGGGCACTTAATTTAAAAACAATGAGTGACCTATTTTGATCTTTTGACATTGCTGAGCTTTAAACTAATATATATATATTTTTTTGCAGAGTTTTATATAGCGTGAACTTGACCCGAATCCAATCCGGTATCAGAGCGCTTTACATAGCACCAGTTACGTTACATGAGGACACACATTCATTTTTTTTTTGTTAGGCAATTAAAAAAAATAATACAATTTAAAACCTTTTCTGTGGTTGTGATGCTGCATGCCCAAATTTTGATGATTGAGAAAATGCAATGGAATGTAGGTTTGATAGCGTGGAATGGAATGTAAGGTTGATGACGTGGAAGTCCGTCTTTTCAGCTTTGTTTCGCCTTGTTTTGACCTAATGTTATAGGACAGGCGCGATCGACTTTAACTGGGCCCCACATGCTAGGTCTGCTCCTTTCCAGGTCTCTCTTGACAAGCCTCACTATTATGGTAGGCAGACCCTAGTATGGTGATCAAAATGCCATTACACTTGTTGATTAATGCTTTTTTGTTTAATCTTGAGAGAACATTGCTGAATGTGCATTTCAGTCCAGGCCATGATTCTGTTTTTCCTGGATTACTGTGCCTCACTCCTTATTAGTTGTCTGCTGCGGAAGATCTTCCCTGAGGAGACTTTGTCCCTGCAAACCATGCTTGACCTGTTCTCGACTCATAACCGCTGTGGCCTCCGGTCCATTCCCATGCTCCTTGTTTCATGGTGCTGGTCGACGCCGCTTGTCTCTTGCCCATCGGGTCATCTTTAAGCTTTTTCCTGATCTGGGCATCAAACTTGACATACCTACGATACGTATTCAGTACATGAAATAAACAACTTGTATTATGGCATCGTTGTGGTTCTAGCTCTCTGCCTTACATTTCACATTTGCCCCATATCCACCCGCACCCTTGCGGCGACGTGCAACAATCAGGCGGGCTCCTGTCCACCCAACTGAAAGCTGGCAGGGATCTACAAACAGGACAGAGTCTCCCTTCTTCACGCCATGCACAACTACAAGTTTGCCGCATCACAACGGCAGCACCCCTCCCGAACCTCTTGCATGCTATATAAAAGCCACATACTTGCTACTTATCTAGCCACCTCTCCTGTCACTTGTTAACTGTGCTTTAGTCTTTGAGCCTGCACAGTGTTCTGCTCCCTCTTGGCTAGGTGTGATCTATACAAATAGCACGTACATACATAGACCCAGTGCTTCCCAGGTCACCGTCACGACGGGCCCACACTCCACCTCCATGTCTACCTAGCGTGCTAGCCTCTTATTCGCCCACCCTGGAAGTGTTCTGGGTCCGCGTCTGGAGGATGCAGTACTGTGTACGCCATACCCCGCAAAGCTGCCAAAAAGAAGGGCCAGCTTTGAGACCACTGGGAGGAGGCGTCCCATTAGGGAAAACGATGTGGGCAACAGTCAGACAAGTTCGAGAAGGCCACGCATTACCGATCACGACTATTCTTTTTCATGAACACAGTAGATTTCCTGTTCCAATAAATACCATGTGTACAAATTCTCTTGGTATATGGTCTAGCATGACAGCCAGCTTTGAAACAGACATTTTGTTTACATTCTAATTACACGGTTCTTTGCATCTCCCCCCTCCCCCCCCACCACCACCACAACCTTTTTCAGCCATTAGCTTGAGACTTTGTCAATAACATCTTGTCTGAGCGAGCGCAAGGAGTGTTTCTTTCTCACATGTTAAGGTGTATCTTTGCACTTCCAGTTCAGAGCCTGCATTGAACTGCATGAGGGACTACTTAACAGGATAGGCCTCCCTGTATGCTCTTCCGGACTCCCTCTCGGGTATCTAGCTCTGTTTCCCCTGCCCGCTACCCCCTTAGTTCCTCACTACCGCTCCTACTTCTGTCCCATGCTTGCTTCTGGTTTTTGCTGCCCACTCTTTCCTCCTATAGGCTTCTCATGAGTGCCATGGAGTCTGAGTGCTTTTTTCCCTTTTTCATTCCTGATATTAAAAGCTCCCCTTTTTTGTGTCTATGACTAAAGAAGATCAGGCGGCAAGGTATCCTTTATTATATTTAGGGCTCCCGGTTTTGTGGTATTTCTTTTTTTGACCTTTCCGTCTGTATTCATCCATATTTATTTTAGGCTTTGCGAAGAAAAATTAAGCTGAAACTGGTATATTTCCACATTTATGTAACCGATAAATATGCACTCAGGCTTGAATGCCTGCTAGGTTTCAGTGATATAAACACCCGCAGAAGATAAATCGAGGCACTTATATGAGAATATATGTAAATTTCAGTGTCAACGTTGTGCATATCTACTTCTGTTTAAGCCTCTTTACTAAAATTCCTTTCTTTTTTAACCTCCTTATCTAGCAATCCACACAGTTATTGGCCAGGCAGTCATGGCAGAGTGTATTTAGAATCACTCAAAAAGCAATCCAATTTCTGTTTTTACATACATTTAAAAATTAATACAGATAAGAAAATAAATGGTTTTCAGTCTGTATTTATCTGTAAAAATAAGTGAAAACGGGGAGCCTTAATTATATTGCTTGCTTTCGTTCTGTCATAGAAACATAAGACAGACTATAATGAAGGCTCCTGGGATCTTTTTAAGTCTTCTGTGGCCCCCAGAATGATGCACATGATTTGTGGGAGTTTGCGGTCAACTTTGAAAGGTCGTTTTCTCCCTAAAATCTCAGAATATTTGTTTTTTAAGAGTATTGTGGAAGCCAGGTGGATGGAGAAATGGCTGCTTTCATTTCTTGTTTAAGTCCCCCTTTAATGTACTTAAGGCCAAACAAGGGCTAGTGGGAAACTCCTGAGCCGAACATGCCAATTCATCTTCAGTTTGCATTTTTTGCTGCTTTTTTACTCTGCAAATGTAGAATCTCTCTTGCGCTCTCTCTCTTTACCATGAAGGAAACTTGTATTTTTCTGCAGAATTAAGTATCTGCACTGGTACAGACCACCCCAAAATTAATTACCAGAAGTTAATTAATCTTGTACATTTAAAACCCACTCCAAACTCAGTACTTTGCATACTATTTATTTAGTGCACTATTATTTGCAAATAAAAGGCATGCATATAATTGCCTGCTTCTCTTTGAGCGTGTCTGATGTGATGTTTTTTAAGGTCTCAAAATCACAGGAGTGTGTGATAACGCAGCAACTACTTTTCTTAAATAAATAAATATATATATATATAATGTTACATTTTTGGGAGATACAAAATTTGTTGCAGCACCAAATTTGCAAAATTGACTAATTCCCCCTTGATTAACTAAATTTGGTTTACAGTGCCCAGCGTTTTATAATTTGGAATCCAGGTTTACAGATTTGCAATCCACTGTCCGTCATTAGTTATTTTGCTGCCTAGTGCAGCGTTTATGCTAATTTAGAATCCAGTGCCAGGAATTTGTGAATTTAAGAACCTGTTCAAAACAATTGCTAAGTTGGAACAGAGGGGCGCATATTTCCTAATTTGGGGCCCAGTACCAGATTTGTATGCAGTGCCAGGAATTTGCTTTGCCATTGCCAGTTGTTTCAAAATTTGGAATCAAGTGTTTTCAGATGTGCAATGCAATGATGGGACCTACAGAAAGGCTTAGCTTGCAAATGTCAGGGCTCAATGGAAGGGCAACTATCGGCAGTCGCCCCAGGGGCCATGGAAGATAGTTTACCTACTCTGTGGCTTGCAGCTTGGGCCTCTTTACTAGCCCGTGCTGGTTGTAGCATGCCTGGTTGAACTGTTGGACACTAGGCGTGCACACTCTACCTACAAAATGCAAATGTCTAATTCCTCATTGTTTTACTCCACTCATAAGCGAAGCAATAAGTGTGCCCCGACACTTTTGGGGCACCCCATTGCACGTCACACAATGTCCCGAAACTCTTTACTCATATTCTTCTCTATGAACCCACGCTCTATATGTGACACAAGACGAACTGATTGGCGCCCCATTGATGCCGCCGAAAGTGCTTCTGAGCCGTGTTAGTGGTATGAGGCGCTATGCAAACGCAACAACACGTTGTCTGCGTAAGGTTAAGTGAGAATGCCCCCTGATTGGACGCTGCCGTAGCAGGTGTTGGAATAGGCGTTGTGACGTCCTGATTCGTATTCAGCACACCTAAAATGGCGCCAAGACATTAAAGTTGTCATTGTACTCTTAAGAGTAAGTAGTGGTCCGCCGTTGAATCGTTAAACCCAGTTTCGTCAAACCAATTTGGCCCCTTGTCTGGCCTTCGGGACACTTCTGAAACGAGCATGCATCACTGGTACAGCTGGCAGCTTTGAGGTGCTTACTGTGCAAATACCGGTTAATGGGGGTCAAAGGGCAATGCGCAGTGTTGAAACTTTCTTCTTCCAGCCCTTTCTTCCTAATATCCGTGGCTGTGCCAGTTCTAAAGGCCCTGTACTTGTTTCAAGAGAGGGAAACATTGATTTTGTGGAAAAGAATGCAATGTTGGGAAATGTTCGGTTCGTACTTGGCTGTAGTTAGACATGGGAGGAATTTTCCGGAGGAGAGAACGTTAATATTCTAAAAATAACGATCTAAGCGAGTCGGCGATGACTCACCCTGTTTTCTTGTGCACACACTGCACCCTGTTAGCTTTTTTGCAGCATGTGGTTGGTGAGGTCAGGTATGCGGTGCAGGATGGAGCATAAAAACAAAAGTGAAAATGTTTGTTTGGAGGGGGTGGGGGGGGGGGGGGGTGTAAGTAGCTGGGACGTCTCAAACGAACCACCGCAGTAGAGTTGCATAGGCACATAGTATAAGGGGCTGGACTGGAGAATGTGCCTCTTTCACTTTTTCCTTGTTCATCAGTGTCACAACATGTACTTTTTTTTTTTTATCTTTGTACCAAGGCATAGGTATGTGCCGAGTAAGTTGTTGGCCTGCCCTCACCTCTTTTTCATGAATTGGTCTACAAAGGTCCCAAAGCAAGTGGCACACAAAGAAAATGCTGGAATACCAATGCAAGCATTGGCTAATAAATAATATACAAGGGGGCCTGGGCGCGTACTATGTGTTTATTATGCATTGGGGGTACCATCTAATGAATATGCATGGGGGTACCATCTAATGAATATGGAAATATGATGAGGCGTGAATCGACTAATAAATATTTACGGAGGTGCCAGGGCAATTCCCATCTACAGAGTATGCACTTTAAATGAAGATTTAGGAGTGCCAGGGCAAAACATCCTCATATATCCAGGGAACAAGTATGAATATGCAAACATGCCAGATTGAGAATTGCATAATGAATATTGTATTGTAATTGGATTTATATAGTGCTTACTACCCCTGACAGGGCGTCAAAGTGCTTTTTCTGTGAGTAGCACGCTACGCCGGAATCCAAAATGGATTAGTGGTGAATTAGTATGGTGAAATATGAAATTAATTTGAGTGATGGACATGTGAGTTGGTTATTTGGAATGGAAAGGATAGTGGAGGGATAGAAGAGTGAAGTGTTTGCATTTATATAGCTCTTGCTACCCCCCGATGAGTGTCAAAGTGCTTTTTGGCGGGTAGCACAGTACTCCGGAACCCAAACGGGATTAATTATGTGATGGAATTTGTAAAGCACCTGGTTACTCCAGGAGGAGTGTCCCCACGCTGAGGATAGACTGCACTAAGCTCCAAGTATAAGTCAGTCAGGTTTTGATAGTTAGTTAGTGGGGAATTAGTATAGGGAAATATGACATTTATTAGAGCGGTGGACATGTGAGTCGGTCGGTTGGATTAAAAAGGGATAGTGGAGGGACAGAAGAAGGAAGGGTCGAGAAGTGTTTTTTTGGGGGGCTCATAGCAGTAGTAGGAGGTTTGGGATGAGGAAATGGGAGGTGGAGGGGTAAGGGTTTAGAAAGGCTTGTTTGGGAAATCTGAATAGTAAAAGAGGTAGGAGATGATGCAAGGAGGGTAGAGGAGGGAAGAGTCTACAAAGGGTTATTTTGTGGATCATAGTAGAAGAATGGGGGTTTGGGATGAGGGGGATGGCAGGGAACACACTTGCTATTGAATAAGCAGAAGTGTCATGGCAAGTACTACCTAATACACAGGCAGGGGGCAGTGTAAGAACCATAAGCATCTAATTAATATACTGAAGAACCAAGTAAAGCTCTACCTAATCAATAAGCAGGAGTGTCCAGGCAAGAATATGGGTGACCAGGCAGGACACCTGAGCACACAGTGAGTGTGCAGGGATGGCATTGTATGAACCACCTTCTAAGCACACAGGTGTACCACAGCAGTGACACTTGAAAGAGTGCCTGAGCAAGTAGAACTTAATAAACATATATGGCCGGTGTGCATTCCACAATGTCCAGAGATTAGCATAGCACCTATGTAGTGGCAACTACGAAAGGCCATCGCAGTGACAAAACAGAAGTGACATAGGCAAGATTCATCCAGTGGCTAGACAGAGGCAGTTATGCAAGTTCCATGAGAAAGTTATTTGGTTGTGGTAGTGGAAATTCCACCCAGTGGATGTGCAGTGTGATAGAGGAATCGCTGTCCATGGGCTATGCCGGATTAGTAGATGAGGCTCCATGCAAACACTATGTAGGGATGCTAATATCATGCACAGCCTATGAAGAGATGTTCTAGGACACTCCACCCAGTGCATATCCATAGCCTGTGAAGCAAACTCTAGTTAATAGATATGCCAGGTTGCTGGAGGAAGCTTTAGCTAATGACTATGGAGAGGTGGTAAACGGAAGTCCGCTCTGCTTGTTGAATGTCGTGGGTACTTAAATATTAGCAATAGGTGAGGACCAATCATGCCTCTTAATTTCAGTGCCTGCAGTAACACTGTAGATTTGATGTTTCCGAGTCAATCAAGGAACTGTACATTCAATATGCTTGGTTAACCACAATATTCAACACTGGGTCTCATTTTAATTTTGGCAAATTCTACAGCCCATCCTATTATAATTAATTGCTTACTGTTCAAATGGCACTAGCCTTGTTACATTTTCTTACATGTTTACGGTAGTTAGAACCTATCTTGTTTTGATTTTCTCTTTAAAAAAAAAGCTTCCCTCGCAACATATGTTTGCAGCCATCTGCACTATGGCAACACAGAGATGGCGTCCAGCATCAGGCATAGAAAAGCTAACCTGTTTCTCCTAAAAAAAAAAAAAATGGCCCATCATGTTTAGATTTGGGAGAACTAAGGGAGGAGGTGAACTGAAAACCACTTAAAAGGGTTGCTGTACTGAAGCACTCCGGGGCATTTGTACAGAGTTTAGGGATTGTGATTACCTAATTGCACTTCTCACCAAATCGCAACTGGGGAATCTCAATTCCTAATGTATAAAATAAAGATTTCCTAAATAGTGATTCTAATGGGTTTGCAAATAGACCTACCTCATGAATAATAATGAGGTGGGTGGCAATTTGTGACCCAATTGAAATCACTGCCATGATAGGGATGGTGGCCTGCTGAGGTCAGCAGGCCACCATATCTGTGATAGCTTTACAATAGAGCATTTTTTTTTAAATACAGCCCGTTTTCCTCAAAGGAAAATGGGATGCGTTTAAAAAAAGAAAAGAAAACTTTAAAGCTTTTTTTTTTTTTTTTAAAGCAGGCAGTGGTCATTGGACCACTGCATGCTCTTAAAATATAATTGTTCCAACATTCACAAAGGTAATGGGGTCCTACGGGGACCCCTTCCCTTTTGCTTGTGGTTACCACCAACCTTGAGGTGTCGATAAAAAATGAATGTTTGCGACTGTAAATCGGTTGAATAACATTCATAAAAACCATTGTGATTCTTTATTACAAACGGATACCCTAAACATGCCCCTTCCACATAACGAACCTCTAAACACAAATTGCAATTCTGTAACATGTTACTGAATAGCAATTTGTCCTCTGTACATATCGAAAAACATTTTTGTATTAGTAATGGCTGGATTCTTAGAGCCGGGCCGTTATGTACCGGAAAAGGGCTTTTGTACAAATGGCCTTTAATGTGATATGAATAGACTTTGAGAAGACCCATTTACTCCTCCATGTTTTCTGACACCTAGCACATACTGTAAAAATATCATGAGAGACTAGAATGTTTAGGTCTCACCTTCATACAGCCTTGAGCTGTCTATTGTTGGAAGACCTGTTGTATTTAGTACCAATGCAGAGCTTTGGATTGTCCCATTGCTCATAATTGGTTGGCTTTCTTGTCAACTTCATTTACATGCTTGTTTTTCAGTGGCTATCCTTCGTCCTATTGTGTTTGTCACTCCCAAGGAACAAAGTTTTTCACCTTCATTTTGATTGGATGAGTTGTATCCTTCCGCAGCGCACAACTTGGAACTTTCTTTTTCTTTTCCTTTGAGCCCTCCATCGGGGGCTTGTGTTTTTTGCTCTCTCCTCCCATATGCGGCTTCCACCTTATACATCTCCGAAACCCCACGCCGGCAGTTTTACTCCCTGCCCCTCCAAGCTTGTTCCTTTTGAAAGTGAATGAGGCTTTCGCAAGCATTTTCCTTATTCGCCCACTGCCATCTTTATCTATTCGTATATGTTTGCTTTTCAACCAGTATTTTGAAAGTTTTGTTTTCTTAAACTTTTTTAAAATAATGTATTTACATACAAGTATTGGCAAAGCTAGTTGTGTAGCATTTGCATTGTGAATTTGCCAGCACTTTTTATAGATCAGTAAGTTTGGTAGTTAAATTCTGCAATTCAACCATAAGACTGGCTGGGACAATTGCGATTACTAACAAATTAACCACTCCAGTGGCAGTGTTACTGACCCAGTAAAGTTAATACTCCGTAATGTAGTTGCCCATCTCTTGTCAGATTGCTAAAGAGGTCTTTAAGGCTAGTTATTAAAATCAGGATCGTTGCCTATTTTCCGAAACACCTACTGGTTACTACAGCGGCTTTTTGTGTGCCGTAGTACATGCATATTGTTGCTAACATTGCATGATTATCGAAACAAGGCATGTTGTGATATATGTTAGGAGACTAGATATTGTTCTTATGTTCCAAACGGATTCCAGAAGCCGCTGAAAACGTTGCTCGACCTCTGTGTATCTGTATTTGTGTACTTCTACTTTGAGGTTTACAGAAAATGCTCAAGACAGACTTTCTGTGGAAAAATGGTACATGCATCGTATTGTAGGCATAAGAATCTACAAAATGACACCCATGCGCCATTGAGCCTTTTTTTTCTTTACCATTTCTTTTGACCATGCTGCACATCATCTTGCCGATGCTGTACATAATCATCAAAAGGCATTGGCAAAGTCAATAAGTCCCAAAGGCATGACACATTGGCATGCCCCATTCTTGCAGAAACCTGTCGCTGCTCCTTGTTCTGGTAATATATCCGAATCTGTATTGTATTTTTCCATTTATATAGTGTTTACTACCCCTATGGGTAGTGCTGAAGCGTTTGTCTACATGACCAGCATGCTGCACTTTGTAGGGTATGTGGTTGAAAAAGTGTTGTATTTTTTTTACCCTGCATGAGGGATGTTTCCAAGTCATTTGTGATGACCACCCGAGGTGCTGTTGTTGCTATTTGGGATGGAGCGCTCACCAGTGTGGCGCATGAAAAAGTGTGAGCGAAAGCTCCGTTTATTTTTCAATGAGCTGGCAGCTTTGACAATAAGAAACAGCGCAAGGAGAAGTGATCAAAGTCCATTAACCTGGTTGCTTTATGAGGGTGCTCATTCTGACATGTACGCTTATTTTCATGGTCCTGAACAGATATAGGTTTGAGGGAGAGATGGTCTGGAGATTTTCGGGTTGGGCTTTCTCACTGTCAGTTATAAAGTAGGCCAACGAACTTCCCATCATTCATCCAATTGTGGTCATTGACGATCCGACGCGTCACAGAGGCAGGATATGGTTAAAAGTTTGCACCCTTGTGCCAAATCAAACTGGAGAGCGTTGCCGCATGGCAGGAGTCCGCAAAAAGGAGAAGCCCTTTACAATACTGTAATAAGAGGCAAGTTAAAACTCTAAAAGCCATCATTGACACTTGGTGATTATACTAGCGGGAAGTCCCGCCTCCTGCACCGGAAGTACTTGTTTCACGAACGTGGCGTTATGCAAATTATGATAGCCTTTTGCAGATCACTGTCTCGTTCTTAAAGAGATTACGCTTTGGAAGAGTGCTATTTAACCAACCCAAACATTTCAGACTGGCGTTTCTCTCCAGCTTCGATGAAAATAAAATAATTCACCTGCGATGCTGTTGAAGTATTTTTAGCGTGGTTCCTTCTGCGCCACAGGTGCTGACCTTCCAAGACTTCAAACCCCTTTTCTCAGCATCAATAATTTACCTGCCGGAGACACCTGCGCCCCACTTGCCCTGGGGGAATGCAACAAGTTGTCCTCCCTACATTCAGAGACGCATCGGTGTTAACAAGCAGCTGCCTCGCACGCTTTCCTGCTGTCGCACTCTGAGCTGTTATTTCCGGGTGTTTTTATTGCTCTCGCATCCACGTCTCTTTCACGTGTTGCAAAATTCGGATCACCTGTAATTAGTTTATGAGTCCCAGATGTGACACGTTCTCACTGTAACCCATGACCCGCCGGGCCCCAGAAAAAAGTGGGCGGGTCCAGATTGTGCGGTATTCGCTTGCCTAGAAGGCATGGAAATGCAAGGAAGCTCAGAGTCCTGGCACTTGGCAGTTGCACACCTACGATTTTGGCAGAGGTTTCTTGAAAAGTCGGTCAGCGTGCCTTTTGTAGCTTTGATCCCTTCCTGGTTTTCATCCAAGACGATCATGAGTTCGTAGCCTCTCGTTTATTGCATTGTGTGTGGTTTGTGGTTCAGTGGTTTCGTAAGCAAAAATAATCCACCTGCCTCATTGAGCTTCGAATGCTGCACTGATGTTTCCTGTTTCACGCCTGGTGTGTTTAAAATTTGTTTTGTACAACAAAGTAGTGAAATGGATAAAAAGTGGGTTGTCTGAAAAGATCGCAGTGCATCACAAACTATCGTACAATACCCCAATTGTACAGAATGGGTGACTGTTGTGCCTCACACTGTACACATTTGATTTGTGCAGCACTGCATATTGCACATACATTATTGCTGTATTTGATTTGAAAACAAATTTTATTGGGTCAAGCCACGAATATCCTGCAGAGCCCTGAAACCCAGAGAACCTCTGCCACATATACGATACAAGAAAAGCATTGACGTTTATACTTTACAAATTATAAGGCAACATATAATGACAACAAAAGAACAATAATAACCCCCCCCCATGCACTGTCAAAATACCCTCACCCCAGCAATTGCAGCTCATCCTTCATAGTGAGAAACAAAATCACAAAGAAGTACATAGGAAGGCCCCGGTCAGGCCGAGCCACTCCCAAACTACACTGTATCATACCTCCTTCAGTGCGCGTCCATACCAAGTGAGGCAGGTTCTAACAAAAGTCCTCTATAATCAGCCCACCGCTTCCTGTTCTTTGTGTGTTTACGTGGACATCCCCTGGCCTTGAAAATCGGGAGTTCCAGACCCATATTGAAGTCTAAGCCATTATTCCATGCCGCCAAGGGGGGTGAGGCAGCCGCCTTCCAATGGCGTGCAATGTCGCGTTTAGCTAGCGTAAAATCCCAAAACATTAGGTGGCGTTTGTAAATGTTGCCTCCAATTCCTTCCATAACATGTAGGAGTACTAGCCTAGGTGAATAGGGAAGGTCCCAACCCAGAACCTCCGACAGGCACGCCAACACTCTCTGGCAGAATCGCACAATCACCCGACACTGCCTAACTGTGTGAAAAAAAGTTCCATCTTCTTGCCCGCAGCGCAGACAAAGCGTAGAGGCGATCAGGCCAGCCCTATATAGACGAGCACAGGTATAATACACCTGGTGTAAATAATTGAATTGAATTAAGCGGAGCCGCATTGCGATAGCAGCCTCTCTAGGGGAATAAAGAGCCTCCGTCCAGAATTATTGCTGTATTTGTGCTCTTCAGTGTGCATTGTTATTGTACTGCCTCACGTGGTGGTGAATTTATGAGGCAGGAGGATGTTCTGAAACTAGCAAACACAATAAGATGATGATGGAGTGCTTAAACCAGGATGCTTGTTTCCGGTCCAGGGAGGATCTGATTTGGTAGTTAGGGCTGGACTGTTTCCATGAGGAAAATGGTCAAGACTAATTTGCATATGGCTGGGTCTAAACTGGCGTGACGTGCTGAACACTTCGTCATCATTTTATTTTGTGATGTTGCTATGGATGTTTTGTAAAGTGTGCTGAATTGTTTTCTGAGTGCATTACGCTGTAGAGAACTAGTTACCACAGTGCCTTATAATTCACACAGTAAGTGGTGGCCGCATACTGGGGAAATTGGTGGAGCAGCTTGGAGGCAAAAAAACAACAACAAAAAACGTACCTGCATCCTGACGAGCGCCTCTTCACCGCTTCTTCTTCTTTGACGATGCTCACACAAGCGCCCAGACTCCCCTGCGCCAATCCAGATGTTATTTTCATGCTTGTATGACCCAGCATGAGAGAAGCGTAGGGATTGTGCGGAGCGGGCTGGTTCCACACTCCAGCAGTGACTCTGAGCCTATGCTCCTGAGCACTGTTGATACTTCCAAGCAACAGCCTGTCAGTATCCAATTGAGCATGTTGGTTTGGCTGTCCTAAGATGGCCGGCCAAACCAACATAAACAATGGCAGTTCCCTGAGCCCACCACCACTCCTGCTATTGGAAGCCCGACCCTTAAGACTCAGGTGTGGCTCCGGGGTAAATTAAAATAATAAAGCAGTTTTTTAAATTGCTTTATCATTTTATTTTACATGTGTCTGCTGGCTCCAGTAGTGGGGCGACGTTCCTCCACCTTAACAGAGGAGTTGAGAACTGTGATACCTATTGTAGATAATTGATTATAGTACATTGTCAGTTTAGGCAGAGTTGATTTTAATTGGTTATTGATGCAGAAAGGCAATCCGAAAGACGGACACTAATGCCTCTTCTGTTTCAAAGACTGTAAAATTGCAGTGCCTCTTGAACCGAATTGATTCCTGAGTGTGTTGCTTTGTCCTAATTAGCTATTGTAGTGCCTCACATTCCTGCATTGCCTCACTTTGCATTCATTTGGTTAGTGCAGTGCTTCACATCACACAGAATTGGCAGTTGTGTCCTACTATACAGCTTTTGTTCTTGTGGGGCCCCCACTGTGGGCAAAATGTTTATTGGAGCACTTCACTTTAAAGGAATTAGTTACTTTGGGTTCAGGCTCAAAGATTTACAGCCTGTCCTCTGGTTGTTCAGGATTCGTTATTGCCAAATTTGACCCAACTCGTATGCTGATTGGCTGACACAGTGATGCCATTTTGTTTGCATAAAGGTCAAACTATAACTATCAATTCAGTCATTAAACGTTATAATAATATATGATAACCCTCTAGGCTTCCTAAACGCATGATATAGGACACTGTTGTCAGTAGGAAGTGTGTCTTTTATTATTTTTCTATGCAAGTGACCCCTTCTATTCAGGATGAGTCATGGGAATACTAGAAGTGTAATGTTTTAAATCCACCCTCCTAGCTTTATTATTTTTTACACCACACACTTCGTTGATCCTATCTGCCAGTGTAAAAATAGATCCGGTCCACCAGCACCTAAAAGGTGCATGTTGTCATAGTGGCAAGAGCTTGCTCGTCAAGTCTTTAAACGAGCTTTCAGTGCATGGTCGGTTGGACATAGGATGTCATCGCCTGCATTACACGTTCATTGTGAGTTTCTGTCCCTTCGTGTGGAACCAGACGTTCACAATATGCAGTTAAAGGGCAGGTGAATCACTCCCACGTGAGTCCGGTGTGATTGGCGTATGCAAAGAGTTCCAGACTCTACTGATGAAGGATGTCAGTGGAACAAATTCACTGTTCGTCATCACGAGCTATCTCGTTTATATTACTAAGAAATCCAACCTGCTTTCTTTTAGGCTTATAAACCAAGTGCTGTGTGAAATCACATCTATATCCAAGGGTTGTAATAAAGACACAAATTACACATTCCCAGAGTCCTTTGATTGGAGCCGCCTTGGTGTTTGACCCTTATGAAACCTCATTCTGCTGTGAGTGCAGTCAGTTTTGATTACTTGGCTTTTCAGGGGGATGCCTCCCACCACCAGGAAATTGAAGGTTCAGATACTGTGAGTTGTAAGGAAAGGCATGTTTCATCTCCCCACTGAAATATATTGAGCAAACTGGAGTCTTTCTTCTGAGGTGCAAATAAACAGAGGACTAATTCTAGATTATAAAATTTGAAGTGTACTTGTGAGGAGTAATCACAGAAAGGAGATTTACTCTACATCTTAATTGGCATTTAGCATGTTGTAGGGTTTCTATAAAGTACATCATTTGACGCTGAGGAGGCCTCGTGGCATTTCATCTGACCACAGCCATCACTAGCGCTGTGTTCGACGGGATTAGCCATTTTAAGCTGCGAAGAGATATTTAGAGACAACAGTTAGCACCAAAAAATAGCAGCATACACTTGGGTGTGTTACAAAAGGGACGTGGTATTTCTCACTGGTACTATATTAGTGAGCCGTACAGTAGTAAGTCATGCCTGCATTCATTGCCCTGCACTGGATCTAAGTGGCCAGGCAAATCCCCTTTAAAGCAATGTGCAGAGCTCCCCAAGCAATCTACTGGACTGCACCACTTTCCCTTCAATAAAAGCTCCAGATCTATAGTCAAGCTAGGCCTTTTCCCTCAAGGCTTACCCCTTATCTCTAAAGGCTTACCCCTTATCTCTAAAGGCTTACCCCTTTACTCTAAAGGCGTACCCCTTTACTCTAAAGGCGTACCCCTTAACTCTACACGCGTACCCCTTAACTTTAAAGGCGTACCCCTTAACTCTAAAGGCTTACCCCTCATCTCTAAAGGCGTACCCCTTATCCCTTAACTCTGAAGGCGTACCCCTTAACTCTGAAGGCGTACCCCTTAACTCTGAAGGCGTACCCCTCAACTCTAAAGGCGTACCCCTCAACTCTAAAGGCGTACCCCTCAACTCTAAAGGCGTACCCCTCAACTCCAAAGACGTACCCCTCCACTCCAAAGGCTTACCCCTTAACTCTAAAGGTGTACCCTTTAACTTTCTATGCCTTCCTTCTATAAGTGCTGAACAGGTGAATGTTACTTCTCCACCGAGTTTGCCAAAAGAATCGGACAGATTGCCAGTCATCTCCTATTCTGCAAAGCAATATCATCATGTCCTTCACAACACTGAAACCACAATATCCAGAGCATGAGCTATGCAAATACAATAATAAGTATGCACAGCTGTGTTTAATGTGACACTCTCCACAACACTACATGCTTAGGAACTGCCGCAGTCACTGCACCGTGTTTCAAACATGTTTCGGAACCTCCTGCACCTCAACTAACATTTCCCATCTAGGTTGTTCACCCCCCCCCACACCCCTCCCCCCCACCCCATCCTACATTCCAAAAACGGTGCCTAGGTACCGATGCATATTGGAGCGCTTTGAGGTTTGTCAAGTGTATGAAGTGCTACACTAATGTGACCATGCAGTCATTAGGGTGGACTCATGCTTTGTAGATTACGAGTGGTTGCTTCCCATTACTCTGGCATGTTTCTGACTGGCTGTCCTCTTCCTTAGGGTCATTGTGTTGCTATTGCCTGCTGTCCTATGTTCTCCATCCCTATACGCGACCAGGCGTATCGAAAAGCTGGTAATTGTATCAGCAGCTCAATGATAACAGCCCCTGGGCATTTCTTTTAGATGTCGACCTTCATCAGATTGCATCAATATTTGAAATTCATTCTTTTCACGGGTTGTGTTTCATCCTTTTGAGATGCCTGTTGGATTTCGCAGAGGGCACTGTATGGTCGTTTGCAGACTAGACTTCTAGGATGACGTATGCGGAGAGCCGATGTCCTACCAAGCCCTGTTTCTCCACCCATTTGAGACTTTTGAAAGTAGGAAATGGGCACCTACATCCACATTTAGTTTTATCCCTGTTTGTGGTTTCTGATAGACACAACTTTTGCCTGATGCAGCCAAAGTGGGTACCTATTGTGTTGATGGGGGACATTTAAAATTAAAAAATAAAAACCTCCTGCAGTGCGACTCGGATTAAAAATGAAAATGGCGCATCAAGCCATTGAGAATAATTTTTTAGACACCTTTCTATTCCTTCTCGTGGCATGATGCTGATCAGAGACGGGCATCATTTTCCTACAAAGCAAAACCAAAGGGAATGATGGACGGAGTGTTGCACATTGAAAGCACTCACCCCCAGTCAACTGATCTGGGTTTAATCCATCACCGTTCTTTAGCCCACTCTGCCACCCCAGTTCAGACATGGCCATATGCAAATCGGTCTGACCCTGTGCCTCATGGGAACAGTCCAACCCGAACTGCCAAGCCATGTCTTCCCTGGACCGGAATCAAGCTTCCTAGGACCGGTTTCTGGCATTTCAGCCGTCTTCAGCCAGGCTTGCTTGAATCCAGTGGCAAAGTGAGCAAGGGACTCACGTCTGAGCATACCCTGCCAACTTATGGTGAACAAAGCAAAACCAAAGGGAATGATGGACGGAGTGTTGAACATTGCAAGCACTCACCCCCAGTCAACTGATCTGGGTTTAATCCATCACCGTTCTTTAGCCCACTCTGCCACCCCAGTTCAGACATGGCCATATGCAAATCAGTCTGACCCTGTGCCTCATGGGAACAGTCCAGCCCGAACTGCCAAGCCATGTCTTCCCTGGACCGGAATCAAGCTTCCTAGGACCGGTTTCTGGCATTTCAGCCGTCTTCAGTCAGGCTTGCTTGAATCCAGTGGCAAAGTGAGCAAGGGACTCACGTCTGAGCATACCCTGCCAACTTATGGCGAACAAAGCTAAACCAAAGGGAATGATGGACGGAGTGTTGAACATTGCAAGCACTCATCCCCAGTCAACTGATCTGGGTTTAATCCATCACCGTTCTTTAGCCCACTCTGCCACCCCAGTTCAGACATGGCCATATGCAAATCAGTCTGACCCTGTGCCTCATGGGAACAGTCCAGCCCGAACTGCCAAGCCATGTCTTCCCTGGACCGGAATCAAGCTTCCTAGGACCGGTTTCTGGCATTTCAGCCGTCTTCAGCCAGGCTTGCTTGAATCCAGTGGCAAAGTGAGCAAGGGACTCACGTCTGAGCATACCCTGCCAACTTATGGCGAACAAAGCAAAACCAAAGGGAATGATGGACGGAGTGTTGAACATTGCAAGCACTCACCCCCAGTCAACTGATCTGGGTTTAATCCATCACCGTTCTTTAGCCCACTCTGCCACCCCAGTTCAGACATGGCCATATGCAAATCAGTCTGACCCTGTGCCTCATGGGAACAGTCCAGCCCGAACTGCCAAGCCATGTCTTCCCTGGACCGGAATCAAGCTTCCTAGGACCGGTTTCTGGCATTTCAGCCGTCTTCAGCCAGGCTTGCTTGAATCCAGTGGCAAAGTGAGCAAGGGACTCACGTCTGAGCAAACCCTGCCAACTTATGGCGAACAAAGCAAAACCAAAGGGAATGATGGACGGAGTGTTGAACATTGCAAGCACTCACCCCCAGTCAACTGACCTGGGTTTAATCCATCACCGTTCTTTAGCCCACTCTGCCACCCCAGTTCAGACATGGCCATATGCAAATCAGTCTGACCCTGTGCCTCATGGGAACAGTCCAGCCCGAACTGCCAAGCCATGTCTTCCCTGGACCGGAAACAAGCTTCCTAGGACCGGTTTCTGGCATTTCAGCCGTCTTCAGCCAGGCTTGCTTGAATCCAGTGGCAAAGTGAGCAAGGGACTCACGTCTGAGCATACCCTGCCAACTTATGACGAACAAAGCAAAACCAAAGGAAATGATGGACGGAGTGTTGATCATTGCAAGCACTTACCCCCAGTCAACTGATCTGGGTTTAATCCATCACCGTTCTTTAGCCCACTCTGCCACCCCAGTTCAGATATTGACCATATGCAAATCAGTCTGACCCTGTGCCTCATGGGAACAGTCCAGCCCGAACTGCCAAGCCATGTCTTCCCTGGACCGGAATCAAGCTTCCTAGGACCGGTTTCTGGCATTTCAGCCGTCTTCAGCCAGGCTTGCTTGAATCCAGTGGCAAAGTGAGCAAGGGACTCGCGTCTGAGCATACCCTGCCAACTTATGGGCTAAAGAACGGTGATGGATTAAACCCAGATCAGTTGACTGGGGGTGAGTGCTTGCAATGTTCAACACTCCGTCCATCATTCCCTTTGGTTTTGCTTTGTTCGCCATAAGTTGGCAGGGTATGCTCAGACGTGAGTCCCTTGCTCACTTTGCCACTGGATTCAAGCAAGCCTGGCTGAAGACGGCTGAAATGCCAGAAACCGGTCCTAGGAAGCTTGTTTCCGGTCCAGGGAAGACATGGCTTGGCAGTTCGGGTTGGACTGTTCCCATGAGGCACAGGGTCAGACTGATTTGCATATGGCCATGTCTGAACTGGGGTGGCAGAGTGGGCTAAAGAACGGTGATGGATTAAACCCAGATCAGTTGACTGGGGGTGAGTGCTTGCAATGTTCAACACTCCGTCCATCATTTCCTTTGGTTTTTATCATTTTCCTACATACATGTGGGATATTGTGAGTTGTAGCGGTTTAATATCCAAACAGCATTGCATTATTGATCAGGGTTTCAGAATAACATGTGTAGGCGTTATAGTGACTTTAAAAAATAAAGAAAGGTGTGTTGCAGATTTTGGAATATTGTCTAGCGTGCAAGCGTTTCCATCTTTGCTTTTAATTGCAATCTGCTGTTTGTTTGGCAACAATGAAAATGAAGCTCACGAAATTGTAAAGAGAAAACTGTTGTGCAAAGTAGTGTGGCAGTAATTAGCTGACGGGGACGCTAGCAATCTGTTTTATTTCATGTTTTACAATATATGCGCTGGCTTTTGCAGTCAGTTGAATTATTCCCATGATGTCCCTGGCACAGAGTTTATCATTTGGTTTGCAGATATAGACCAATAATAGACCTATAAACTGAATTACCTTTTACTATACTGCATGTATAATATTTTATACATTTTCCTTCTATTATTATTTTGTCACGTAATCCATGAATTAATTTTAAATTGTACTTTACTTTGTGATCGGTTTTAGGTTATTTCCTCTTTTCTTTCCATTCACTTCTTTCCTTTTTCTCTGTATCCTTAATGATTTCTTTTCTGTACTTACTATAATATCCCTTATTATATTAAATAATTTATAAAATAATGTAATATCCTCATTCTCTCTATATATTCTAAATGTCAATAAAGTTTATTAAACTAAAAAAAAGAAAATCTACCCAGGTTGACGCCTTAGAGCAAAGTGCCCATTTGGTTTAGGGAGCCTGTCCACTCCACGGAAGACACATTTGTGGTGTAGCTGATATCACAACGTATTAAATTCTATAAGGCTACCACAGTAAACTGTGTTATAACAGCCAAGGGGTATATATCTTTATAGAGAAGAAAGCTGTCGACCGCAGACATGTTAAGTACCATACTTGGATGGGTGGGAGGGTGGATCTGAAGAAAGTTAATGTGAAATGGCAGTTTGGTAGGTTGTCACGAAATGGGTAATATGCTGTACCCAGTTGAGAAATGTTAATTCAGGGATGCCAGTAAGGGGGGGAGGGGAGGGGGGGGGAGATGATTAGGTTTAATACATTGCCCCAGAATCTGCTAAAGTTAGATTCTGCAATTTTGTTCCTAAATTAAGGAAGTGCACATGTGCATTTGTACAGTTGCGGCCGGCATTAATCACGGGTGGGAGGTCACGCGGGGAGGGTTATAATATAATAAAAAAATGTACCCGTCTGCCGTCCGGGTCCTGTGTCCTGTCTGCTGGTGCTCCTGCTCTCCTGCCTCCGGTGGGAACGGGAAGGAAGCAGCCTCCCTCCCCTAAGCCAATCACAACGCTGCAATGGCAGCGTTGTGATTGGTGGGGACGCCCCCCAGCCAGGGGTTTACAGGGAGGCCATGTTCCCCCTGCGGGCTGCATTGCAGTCTGCATGGAGAAAAGGCAGAGTGTGCATGACTGGTTTGGGCAGCCCCAGAGGGCCGACCAAACAGTCGTTATGCCCTCAGGAGTGGGCACACGTCTCCTTCCCTGCTCGTAGAGCAGCCCCGCCCACCCACAACTAAACAAAAAATGGTAATAACAGGAAGTTATTACCATTTTATGTTTCTGCTTCTCGCACTGCGAGAAAGCAGTGGGGCGACGCTCCTCTGCCCTAGTGGAGGAGCCGCCCCTGCATTTGGAACTGTTTCACATTAAGCAGGGCGGCTAGAATTATGCAATTCTCTGGCCGCAGGTTTTTTTAGATAACTATGAATTTGCCTGGTTTCACGCATTATCCTCAATCACCTGCCTAATCTTCAGACAGATGTTTAAAAAGAATTTGTTTGTAACTCAAACGGATCTAAAGTTACAAAAATCATGGCGATGTGCGAAAGACCATTCACAAAGGTTAACTGGTCATCTTTAATTTGCTTATTCTGTATTTGGTTGTTAAACTGGTACTAATGAGGTGAAACCTTTGCCCAGACAATATTACTATGGGTAAAAATGACAAAATAATGAAGTAATTTTATTTTAAAAAGTGCTGCATTATGAAGCGTAATTTGCCTCTTCGTGCTGCATAATTTAGTCAACCCTGCCCCATAATTAGCTGCCTCACTGCCGTATAATTCCAGTGGCCCTGTCAATAAGTTTGAGGATGGCATGTCCTTTGTTGGAAGAAAGACACACACATGACTTGGTAATGCTATTAAAGTATCTTAGATTACTAGGTAATGTATGTTGTTTTTCTCTGGCAGCAGCGCAGATTGGAGGAGGGCATTCATGAAACTACGTGGTTTTCTAGGTCTTTACTTGTAACTCTCAGCTTACCTTTTAACATACGCCAATATTATTTTACAGCTGTTTTCTTCCACACAAATTCACATCCATTTCCATGCAATCTACTTAGAATGCTTCACATTACTTACAACATTCCTTTAAAACCAGACCTACTGGCATTGCCAGTGCTTCTTCTATGCTGGAACCTGTTGAGAAAAGTGAGATTAGGAAGGTCACCTGAGGCTACTTTCTGTGCCTCCTGCGGTCGCCTCGGTTTACCCTTCTGGAGGAGGAATGGCTAGTTAGGAACACGGCAGGCAGTCGTGTTTGCAGTGGTAACTGTGAGATGCGAGACCATAGAGAACTTTTTCATGATTTCTGCAGATCATACACTGCATATTGATAGACTGAGCCACGTTTATTGTAGAACAAAGGATGAGGACATCAAAGGTCCCATTCTCAGACCTCCTTGCTGACATAAGTGTCACCTACCTGCATAGAAACTGTCCTCCGCTCCAACAAATGACAAATCCCGAATGGGACACTTATAATAGCCGATGCAAGGTACACCTGCAGAAGGTTTGCTAGCCGACTTCGTTTTTCATAGTTTAATTAAAAAAAAGTGTGGGAAGAAGAAAGTTTCTAGAAAAGGGTCCCGAGATGATCCGTAGAAATTTAAAAAACCTAACTCAAGATATAATGGGCATTCTTGAACTATACGAAGGTATTTCCCCATTCTTCGTGTAGGTGTAAAAACATTTTTTTTAAATTGATGTAAGTGTACCATAAGGGGTGGGACAGGATGTGGGGAAATATGGAAATTCCACGTTTCGACAACTCCTAAACCTGCAAATGGTCCATCTGTGGACAATCAGCTGAAGCGCACCTGGAGGAGGTCTACCTACATGTGAAGATATGTTGCAGATTTCCAGGCATATTTCAGTGGATCTGAGAAGTTCCTTTTTCATGTTTCTGTGGCATTTGATTTTTGGAATACAGAGTTACTCCCTGGACTGTCTTTTATGTCCTAGGTCGCTTACCTTGTTTTAGAATCTTATGCTCTGTGTTCCATCTTATAGAGTCTACAGTGTGTTTCTATACTGTGTGCTTGCTGGTGGTCAAGAAAGTGTCATCAGCTGCTCCAATTGTGTGGTGGAATAAACTCCTCTTAAGTTCATTCTTGTGTAGATTTCTTACATACTTATTTTACTCTCTCTGTCTCCCTCTCACTCTTTCTCTTTCTCTCTCTCTCCCCCCCCCCCCCCCCCCCATTCCTGTGGGTTGTTTCGAGCCTGCTCTCTTTGTAGCTATGCCTTACTCCCCAGCTCTTTATTTCTCCCTATTTGTTCACCCCGGGCTTCACTCCTGTGCTTTTCCCACCATTGCTCTTTCCTTTATCTAGTTACTTTGCTAGAGCCACGAACACAATAAAAATGGCTGCTCACCTCAGCTGTTTCTGCGAAGTTTGCTTTTACTAATACTTGCACAATTGCGGGGCAAGCATTGGCCAAGCAAACAGTGTGGGATGGCCATCTTGGAATTCTGTTTGGTTGGTGTTATTTATTAAAGTTGTACTGTTCCAAGATGGCCATGACGTTGCGTCTAATGTAACATGATGACCATCTTGTAATGGTATAATTAAAATAAATAATCATATAAAAGAATTCAGATACGGCACGCGGTATCTGCATGCAAAGTGCCAGCCATCTTGGGACTGCAGGATTATAATACAGAACACCAACCAATTCCAAGCTGCCCCACTGACTCTGTGGGTTTCGCAATGCTAGCTCTGCAGTAGTACAAGCTTTGGCTAAACCAATACTGTCCGCAGTGGGCAATAGCATGTTTAAAGCCAGCCAATAACTTTTGCCA
The DNA here is from genome assembly GCF_964204655.1 of Triturus cristatus. Lineage (NCBI taxonomy): Eukaryota > Metazoa > Chordata > Amphibia > Caudata > Salamandridae > Triturus > Triturus cristatus. The sequence continues at coordinate 1,471,290,694 of NC_140591.1, read as the reverse complement.
GTGCTCGTTTCCTTTGTACTGTCATGGTAAGTTATACTTAGGACATGCATACAATAAGAGTGTACATAATACTTTTATTGATGTCTAATGCTCAGCAGTTTGAATACAGGTAGGGCCAGATCAGCTCTTAATTTTCGTGGTTGGTAAAATGAGAAACATTGTATTGTAGAACTTCAACGCCTATTACGTACAGTGCTTAGAAATTGCTGAAGTGTTAAAAAGACCTAGATACTATAAAACCTATTTTTAATGTTGTTATTAATGGTTATCTAATTATGACTAGTAAAATAAAATAATCCTATAAGCACGTACTGATAATGTAGACGTATGTTTCTGATTAAAGTTTAACATGCAGGCAAAGGTTTGCAAACTCCATTACATTCCACCATCAAACTTTGCAGAACTATGAGGGCAGAATATTACAATAAAAAACACACCTACCCTTGTATTGTAAGCCTTCTTATCTTGCTTAGTGTGCCAAACCTGTGAACATGAGTGTTAGGAAGAAGTGGGCGCTAAGGGACTTTGAGGTGCCCTCGGCTTTGCTTCATTTGAGCTCCCTGGCTTTGTGATACATATCTTTGTTTTTAAGTCTTGCCTACGAGACAGCACATGCGCTGCTGTTTCAAAACGTATTGTGGGCTTACCAAGAATGTACAGAGGCTTGGAGCCCACTCCTGCTCACCACTGGTTGGCTTCCCCGTCACTCTCATTTGAGAGTGCATGTTGTTTTTCAGCTGTCCCCCCTCCGGTACTTCTCTCCAACTGCACTCGCTGTTACTCTCTGTCATTCTTGTGTTTTGCCCTGCACCCTCCATGTTGCACTTTCTCTCCTGGCATCCTCCGTTGCTTTATCACCGTTGTCTCCAAGCCCGCTCAATGCTGTTTTCTCACCTGTTGCTTCTCCTCACCCTCTGTATTGTTTCTCCCAACCCCGCCCTCCTCTCTTGCCAATTGATTTTCCTCCCCCTGCTCCGTTTCCTGCTCACCTGTGTTCTTCTCTCCTGCCCACTCCATGTTGCTCGCTCGCCCGTTGCTTCTCCTCCCTCCTCCTGCCCCAGTGTCGCTTAAATGCCACCCAGTGTTGCTTCCGTCCCCTTTGTTTCTGGTCCCACGTTCCTTCCCCCACCTGGTCTGGCGAGACTTATTGAGAGGGCTCCAAAAAGTGCTACCAGGCCAGCCTAGAGCTACAGTGCATGTGCGCGGGCGCCACGTTTTACCGCGATTACTTTCACTTTCGCGGCCGCAAGGCCGCTTTGATGTTTGATCGCGATCACTTTCACTTTCGCGGCCGCTTGGCATAGCCAATAGGTCTCGCTTTTGGGACCTTATAAGTATTTAGATATGCAACTGTTGCATGGCTAAACACTTATAAGGTCCCAAAGGCGAGACCTATTGGCTATGCCAATGCTTATTTAATATGCTTTCGTGCTTTTTTCGTTTTAGTTATGTATCCAGCTTAGGTCAGTATGTGTCATTTAGTAGGTGTTCGCTTGCATGGTGCCTGCACCCATCATGGGTTTTTGTGGCACAGCCTTTTTAGGTCTCGCCTGGCGAACACAGCGCGAAAACGCTGTCGCCAGCGAGATCTATTGTTGCTGACTTGCCTCAGAAGTGGGACAGGAGATGGGCACGCGCAAGGCTTTTGGCAGATTTGAGCCTGTGTACGTGCACGTGAACACGCACGTCCACACACGCGATGTGCACATCTCCTGTCCCCCTTCCGACCACATGCCAGCCCCGTTGGAGCTGCCCGCTGCAAGACGGGGCCGCTCGAGAGCCAAAAGGACACTTTGTCAAAAGGACACTGTGCCTCGATCAGGCACCAGCAATAGCCCACACGGACCCCCCCAGCCCTTCTTCACTCACCAGGCTGCTCTTCTGGGCGTGGCTCCTCCTCGCGGCTGCAGCACTTCTCACCCGGGCCCCCTCCTGGGATCCGGGGCTTCTCTCCACTCCGGCTGCCACCGCGGGGCTCTCCCTTCAGCATGGGAGCCCCGCGTTAGCACGGCACGCCGGTTTCTCTTTTTGCCGGAGCAGGCCTCGCCCACGTCCCCGGGCAAGGGCACCTGACTTCCGGTTTGTTAGCGTCCGGGACTGAAGACTAGAAGTTAACAAGCATTTGCAGTGACATAGGTCTTGCATTGACGCAAGTTTGAACTGTTGACATTTGCAAATAATAATGCCTTTTATTTTTGTTTACTTTTTAAAAACATAAATAAAAGGCATTGTTATTTACAATGTCAATAGCTCAAACTCGCGTCAATGCGAGACCTATTGCATTGCAAATGCTTGTTATGTTTTGTTTTATTCTTTATCCAAGCTGCATATTCCACCCGACCACCTCACATTAAATATTGAATACAGAAAGCAATTTTTATTTCACTGCTGCAGGCCTATTGTTTTTGTCAGAACTCAAACTGCAAGCTAGGTCTATTGGTTTTGCCAGTGCTTGTTGTTATCTGTGCATGGTATATAGCATTCTTTTGTTGAGAATAGCCTTTCATGAATTTGAAACCGATTCGGTTACCCCACTCCAGTATGGGCCTTTCCCCCCACTCATAGAGCAGAGGTAAAGTAATTCTGAACTGATGCGACATAATACCAGCATAGTCAGTCTGCGGAGGCAAGGACATACAGTACACAACTGAAATTTAGAAAACTTTAGAAACACCCCTTCTCCCTCCATCCATCCCTCTTCCTCCGGAATTTGAGAAGGAAAGCACCAACGCCATGTTTCCAAAACAATGCTGTTATGCCATATTATGTGAATCCGATATAAAGCGTGTGCAAACCCAGGGGGCTTCATGGCGCTAGGACATAAAGAACAACCGAACCACAACTTGACAAAAAGTTAAGTGAAAAGCCATTAAGGAGTCTCTTGGAATCTAAGGCCAGCATTCTCCTTAAAACAATATTTTGGGAGATTGTATGATTCTATAAACATAACATAGCTGTGTACTTCAGCCGTTTAACCAATGTATCCGTTTGTTGCATGCCTGATTAACTCGGCACGTTCACCCTTTCCACTTGTGTTGTTCACACCTCCCCCCCCACCCTCCCCTATGAGGATGTAACGAATACAGCAGAACATTTCCCGGTGAGACAACATTCGTGTTGTACATAACCAGCTATGTAAGAGTCAACAGAATGTGTGAGAATCTTGGCAAAGGGAGCCCGGGGTATAAATAAACATGCTGAACAGCCAGATCCTGTTTAGAAGCCCATCTGGAACAACAGGCGGCGTGAAAAAAACACATCATGCCTCGTCAGAACCACGGCCTTTTTGTGAAAACCAGGCTTGCCAGCAGATTGTTTTCAGTCTAGAACTTGGGGGTTTCAAGCGGCGTGTGTCTACCTCTGGTGTGTCTCTCGTGGCCTATATATAGTGCTGCTGTGGGCGATATTGATTCAATATGCCATGCGGAATGTAAGTTTTTTTTATTCCCTGGGGCTTGAATATAGCTTTAAAGGCCACTACAGAGCGCTCTGCACATTGTTAAAGGCCCTGAACCAGAGTTATAGCCCATCCTGCAGTCAAGGGCCTATAATAACTAATCTAGCCAGAGGTAGAATGTATTTCTAAGGATGTTAGAACATTCCACCCACTGAAAGTAGAATGTTCTAAATTTAAAAAAGGGAGAAAGACAAACATTGGAATGTTGGAGCCGAAGCCTTATTATTACCCCAGAGCTGCTTCATTATTTTCAGTGGAGCGCGCAAGTTTCCAATGTTCTAATTATGTTTGAAACTGGTATTTTGGCCTTCAAAATGGATATTATGTTTCAGTTTGGTTGGACCTGCCTGGTCTCCGCCATCTGTAGCTTTGAAGCGACCGTGTAGTTATGGAACATGTAGAGCTGATCTTGAGTTGACTTTCTTAACCAACCCATTGTCAGGAAGTGGGTTTCTCGTTGTACTCAGCTAGGCAGAGACTGTCTTAACTCATCCTATCCCCCGCTTACTACTGAAATGGAACCTGAGCGCTGTCAAAATCTGGAGGGAATTGCAAACATCCAGGATGTCCTAGCTTTTCTGGAAGGCCAGTGATGCTTCAGCATCCCATGGCAGCAAACCAATGTTAGTTCGAAAGTTGATATACTGTAGTTTATAAGCACTTCCTGTTGGGGGATCAATAACCCTGTGGCTATTACACAAAGAATCAAAGTTAATGCTACACAACGTTCCCCTATGGTCTCTTCACACCTGACCAGAACACAATACTGGTTCAGACAAGTGAAAGGCTCTGACCTTTGACAAATGAAGGGAGTACTGGTGTAGGCTTAGCTAATTGACACTTCCAGGTGGTTAACAGCATCCAGTACCTTTAGATGGATACCTGTCCACCCGTTCCTGTGCATCTCCTATAAACCAGCCCTCTGGAAAGGAAGCCTGGGCTCTGCAGAGATTCGAAGCATCTCCAGAAACGCTGTGAAACTCAGGGCTGCTGGTCAGAGTGGGCAGCGTGGGAGGTGCAGGCTTCTCTCTTGATGGTCTTTTTACCCGATTGTTAATTATTGCTGTAGTTTACGCTTTACATTTTAGATATTGGCTTCAAGAAGGGGCATGGTGCTTGCATTTCGTTTCCGCGTTGCAGACGCGGATCCAGCAGGATTGTATTTATCGGGGTGTACAGTGCATGCATGAATCAATGAAGGCAGTGACCCCCAAGTTTCAAATCCCTGAGCTAATGCTTTGTAAAGAAACCATATTCGGAATGGGATGCAGTGCGTGACATCTCAGGAAGCTGGAGCCCACTACTACACAAAGAAACCCAGCTGCATCCAGACAGGAAGGTCACCCCGGGCACCTCTTTAACCCACCATGCTTCGCTTTAAGAAGTTTTTAAGTGTGGAGCAAGTCTCTGGACCTCAGGTTTCGCACCCAGCATTTGCCGCAGAGGACAAATTACATACACCCCCTTTCAAGCCGGGGGCTTTTTAAGAGAACCCAGGAACAGATGCAAATCGGGCGCTTTGCAGCCTCGTCTGGGGTCTGAAGCGCTGTACAGAAGCTATGGCAATTTTTTAACTTCTTGGTGCTGTAATGGTTTAGCAGGAATGACTTACCCTTGTCTCAGCAGTGCGATTGTGGGGCAAGTAAACCCAAAACTTTGGAAACGCCAATGTGAATATAAAGAGAAATTATATCTGGGTGACATGTAAATGTTCATATTTTTGAGACGCATTGCCTCCACTCTAACCTGAAAATAACGCTTATTTCAACTGTTTGTTTGTTCTGCGTCTGCCGACCAAAAATATCCAAGCTGAGCAGAAGGTCCTCCGTGCTGCGGATTAAGTCCTCATCCCCGCCATTTGCTTAGTTGTAAAACAGTCTCCAGTTTATTACATTTTACTCTGGTGCAAGCATTACTTGCATAGCTGCTCCGCTAACCCTATAAATGTAACCTCGTGTCGCCCTACCAATACTTCCGAGACAACGCATGCACTTTTTGAGTGTTAGTGATCTTAAACTGTTTATGTGAATTAATCACACTCCTGCTTTTGTCCTGCAGTCATACTCTGCTTAACATTGACATCTCTTACCCTTGACTGGGGCGAACTTTTAGTTGAGCTATCGGGGATGTTTTTACATTTAGCCCTGAGCTTACTCCTGGCCCTGTCAACCGCACTTTCAATCATCAATCAATCAAGATTTGTAAGGCGCGGCTGCATCACCCTTGAAGGTCTCGAGGTATACTTATCAGTGGTTGGCTACTACTTGTTGCAAAACACAAGAATGTCTCCGTTATCGTATTGCTGATCACTGTTCATCTGCACATGTTCAGGTCGGACCTCAAGACCTGGTTCTTCGATTGATCCGAAGCTGCACCCCTCTTTCCCCCCCCCCTTCAGCGCCTTGAGACCCTCACGGGTGAGTAGCGCGCTTTACAAACCCCTGATTGATTGATCTGTAATAACGTATGCAGGCTCCACCTCTCATCCTCAGCAGCACTAGAGTAGACTTGGGCGGACGCGGAACTCCACGAAGGGAACAAAAATCTCTGGTGCGGTACGCAGTGTTCCGCATGCGGCAGAGTGCATTAGGTCGCACTGTTTGAGCTGATTTTTAGCATCAGGTGTTTGTTTCATGCTGGAAAATCAGCAAGAAATGCACCATGCGCAACGTAAGAGGGTGCTGCTTCTTTCTGCCACGCCAGTAGATGTTCTATTCGAGCGGCAGCTTCCTCGACCCGAACGGAAGGTTTCTCAACACGAGCGGTTGCGGCCACCTGCGAGCGCTCGCGTTGAGAAATCTCGCCGAGAGGTGGTCTGGAGTTACATTTTTTTGCGCTCACCAAATGAGGAAAAAACTCTGCACTCTACGTGGGCTGCGGAGTGGGAAAAACTCAGCGAGCTGAGCGGTATTTCACACCCAGGCCTACACTAGAGAGGAAGGGAGATTGGTTCACCTAAACACATGAAGGATTTCGGTGCCCTTGCGCCTCTCTTGGGATAAGCCTAAGAGGAGACCCGGTAACTCTCAGAACTAAAGAAAACTAGCTGTGTGGATGGTTCTATCGGGGTTGACAGTAAAATTGTTGCTGTTGGCCTCCGGCACTTCTCTACTCATACTTCCGACTCCTACCACGCCAGCCTCCAGCTCCCTCACCTTCAAGTCCCCTCCACGCCAGCTTTCCATCAATGACGTCATAGCTGCCTCAGCACTGCATGCCCCCAGAGCTGTGTGCAGAGCAGCACTCACACAGGCCTCTGTCACACAGACAGGTAAACAAGGAAACGTGGAAACCGTGAGACTTGCAGCTCCTATTGGACAAACGACCCAGTGCTGCAATAAAGGCTGCTGGGACCAAATACAGCTCGTGCACGTACTTGCACAAACATTACTGTTGCTCTGATCGGTACTCCTTTGCATACTCTAGAATTGTTATCCTTTAATGAGTAATGCATATGTGTGCAATCGTTGCGTTTACTGCTCGAGTGCCACCCAGTCACTGCCTCTTTAGCATGAAGCTAAGGCTTCCACAGACCTGAGATGCCAAGGAAACTGCTAGGTGTTGGTGATGTTGTTGGTCCCTACCTTGGCAGCCTAGAAACAAGAGCATCTTTGATCCTGTAAGGACCCTCCCCAGAATGTGAAGTCTAGCACAAGCTGTACCTGTGTGTTCCTGATGGTGAACAGTGTGACCTACAACCTGGCAACAAGTCCCACAGCGCCCTGGTGATTGTGCATCTATGACCATACACTGGCAGTTTCTGTTCTTGTTCATCTTTGCGAAGAGGTTAAATGTACTCCTCTGTGCAACCTCAGGTGCCATCTTTTACTTTCCATTATAACCTCTATTTTACAATTGTGTGTTCTTTTCATGGGGTGTGGTGGCGGGAAAACATTTTTACAGATCCATTTTAAGTTGGCAAACCAACCTCGCTGACTGACGCCTTGCCATGCGACGTGGAAATTCACATTTGTTTCATTGGATTGAAATAAACGATTTTTTTTTGTATGTGAACTAAAAAGCGCCCAGCTACGCCAAACGTTTTCAAGAAGTTAACACAGTTTTGAAAAAAGTCTTTCTAGCAGCCAATTTTTTTCATTAACCTTTTTGTGCCTTTCTACTAATTATAATCTTTTTCTTTTTATATAATTATTCATTTTTCAATTTGAACGTTTCGAAGAGCTGTAAATAACACATGTTAGTGTTACCCAATTTAATGGTGTTCTATTTGCCCACCTTGAAAGGAAGAACGGCTGCACATTGCAACGGCGAGTCTTAACTCGCTGAGCCATCCTGATGGCCAACTTAGCTGGCGAGGTGAATCTGGTATGGTAGCAGATGTATAGTTCTTGATGCCCATGATCAGGACCAGAATGTGTTCGCTAGCGCCAAAATATTTGTCTGTGATGGTAGAGGCTTAAGTTGCTAGCCTGTGTTTTTTTTTTTTTTTTTTTTTTTTTTTTTGCATTATGACAGCCCACAATGCCCTAAATGAAATAAAAATGAGTTTGAACATCTTTCTCCAACTCTTTGAACAATGCAAATTACATCTCTGCAGTGCCTCTGGGTGCATTATAGTCCTGAGCTTTTAAATTAGTTTTAAACAAAATTGTAGAAATTGTTGTCTTTACGGTGACCTGATTAAAAATGGTAGCTAAAACCTTAAATAATGCAGTGAAGAGAGGCGTATAGTATTTGATTTTCTTTCTAAAACAATACATTTGTAGGTTGGTTTGCTAACCAGTACAGGTGAATCATATATATATATATATATATATATATATATATATATATATATATATATCCCAGAATTCCATATCTGTTCAATGGCACTTTGTTGGTACTTGCTGTACTTTCAACCTGCATTATTTATATATATCCCAGAATTCCATATCTGTTCAATGGCACTTTGTTGGTACTTGCTGTACTTTCAACCTGCATTACATGACAGTCGATTTAGACCATGCTTTCAAGAATGTGCAGGCGCCGCCCCAGCGGGTCTGTCTGGGGAAGGGGTGGGCAAAGGGTGGTTGGGTTGTAATTATTTCTTAATGCTTTTGCAAAACTCGAACCCTTAATTATACAGGCTCCAGACCAGATGCTGGGGAAAAAGGTGTAGGTGGCACTGGTGTGGAAAAGATTAAGAAGGTGGATTTTAAGGATTTCTTGAAAATTTTGAGGTTGCTGTTTGGTTTGAAGCGTAGCAGGTGATGGTTACATCTCTCAGGGGTCCAGGAAGGAAAGGAGTACATTTGACCTTGTTCTTGATTTTGGAGATCTTCTTTATTTTAGGGACATGAAGGTGTCCTGGTTAAATCCTGTTCTGATTCGAAGCCTGTTCTGATTGGAACTAGGAACCAGTGGACGCCTAAGCACTGCAGATATGTGGAATTGTTTTTGTTTGGTGACATTTCTGGCAGCTGCTTTGGAGTATTCTAATATGTTGAATAATGTTCTGTTCACCAGTGGTTTCCATTGAACTCTGTCTCGCCAAGCTGAGATCTCAAACTAGATGAGGTTTTAAAAAGTTTGCCCTTGAGAAGCATGTTCTTTCTTGTACTTCACAGAAGAATTGTTGTCGTAACAGCCTTTCGGCTCTTGTGACTGCTCCCGATACTTATTTGAGCAAGAACTCTTATCAGTTGTGCGGTACACAGTTGTCCAGGTTATTTGAGTCAGATCTCCAGTCAGAACTACTGCTCTGCGATATCCAGCATATTACTTACGCAGGGCAAATGAAAGTATTTTTCATCTCCAGCCATATGCTGTGCATTTATAGGTCTCGCCTGTCAGACAGCGTAAGCTGACAGTTTGCAGAAGACGTAAAGCCTACAACACGTTCATAGCTTACTGTTGTTTGACTTCATTGTCACTCCCATTGGCTTGCTTTTTATTCATAAACTTGTGTGGACCTTTCTTCCTCTTCTTGCTTTTGCCCCTTCCTCTTGAGCATGGGCTTTGCCAATACTTGTTCTTTTTGGGGCGTCCAGTAATTCTAATTCCCAAGTACCTGGACCTCTGATTTAGAAAATGTTGAGCCTTCCCACTAGAAGTCTATCTGTCCATCAATTCTCTTGACTCGGAGCAATGCATTGGTGTTTGTGTTTGGATCAGAATGTTTGTGTTTTTTCTGACAATCTGTTTCAGCTATACTGTTTGTCGCGCACTCGGACAAGTATTGTAGGGGAACAAATAGTGACACTCGTAGTCCTAACAAGAGCCACTATTTGTTGGAGAGAAGTTGGTTGGCCTGGGGTTAGAAGTAGTAAATAGTACCCTGTTCCAGAACTTCTCACACACCTTTGTAGTTTGCCCTCAAACTTGAGGTTGACCTTTCTCCATATGGACAGAGTTTAAATGGGCTGGAGCGGTCTGCCCACTCTGTTTATTTTTTTTATTTTTTTTGGTGTTGGATATGAATTGTAAATGATTTCTTTACACAGTCTTTTACATGGCCCAAAATAAATGATTTGTGGAGAGACAGTGCCAAGTGCCTTATTGCGCTCCCTAGAAGACTAGCTTCTGCCCACACTGTAGCCTTTGTCCGGAGTTAAATATTTCCTTTTTTTAAAGTCTGCGTGAAAATGATGAACTAGAAAAGGTCTCCAAAAATGGCAAATGAGGAAATGTGTTTTCCTTCATGCCATAAAAAAAAAGATTGTACTTGCCCTGTCGACTATTGAAAATGTCCCTTCGCTTTCTTCAACTCAGATGAACCTGAAACTGGTTTAAAATAATTTGATTTTTTAAAAACTGTAAAGCAAAGTATCTTAAAACCATTTTCAACGCGACTTATGTAGTCCCTGTTCCACACGCCCTTTTAGATCTACATCAAAACCTTTTCTTCTTCCAATTTGGATATGTTCCCCCAGGCAATGACTAGACAGGAAATTACTCCCTGGCGTTATTTTTAGCGTGGAAAGAGGTTGTGTACAGAGCTGTTCCTGCCAGGCCCAGTACAATGCTAATGAGCTGTTTTTTGCCGTTCCAAAGAACTGCCGGGGAAGCCCAACTTCTTGGAGAGTAAACTGTAGCGAGACCTAAACACGGGAACCTTTTGTGGCCTAGAAAATATGGTATAATTGTTCACAAGATTTGCTTTGTTTGTGATGGAGGCTGTGCAGAGATCCAGCAGAGCGTTCTGTCCCCAAGGCCTGGCTTCTCATTCTTCTGCTAGTGTCTGGCAGAGCATAGACTGCTGAAGGTGATGACGTAGGTGGGCGATACTGATTGTAAATGGTATTGATGCAGTGACCTTACCATTCTTATCCGGTGGACCTTTTTTTGCCAACTGAGAGGTAAAGGGAGTTAGCATTTCATCAATCAATTGAATTATGAATTATTAGCGCAACCCATTTGGTTACACAGAACCATGAATCAGTGACTATAGTTAAGAAGGTTTATTACAAGTTAGCTGTCCAATTACGGTAAACAAATCTCAATACCGTACTGTAAAGATACAGATTAACAACTGGATAAGCCAAACTCCTAAAGAAGTTGAGGCATACCAATATAAGGCAGGCAAGAAGTTTAATCACAGCAGTATAAAAGATCAATAGCTGAATTTGATGCCCAGAGAAGAGTTTCTGATTCTCTCTTCTATACATGATTGAAGTCTAAAATCATCTAAATTAAAGTCCAATCTAAGGAGGATGGTTAAGAACCTAAAAGGATCTAAAAGATCAGGGAAATACAGAAATTTAGGAAGATACAGGAAGGTGTCAGCATATCAGAAACTTGGTCAAGAGTCTTCTTGTGATAGGGGTATAAGTGTTAGCCTAAACCACACTCCGCAAAGAGTCAAGTGAGTTAAGCATGGAGGTCTACACCTACAAAGTCCAAAGGAAAGTGTCACAATCGCAGACCGTGTGAACACCAGTTATTACCGCAACAGTCTACAAAGTAACACCCCTCTGTTCGCATCATCAGGGGCTCCATTGTCCTTCCCATTCTCACGTTATGAGCTGAGCATTAACGATTTCTCCCAGTCCAAACATGGGAATAGTGTTGTCATTGGTTACCTGCGGTTTCACCTAACATCCTTTTCTCAGGCTCTCTCTATCACTAGTACAGTGTTCTATCTATTCTCAAACTAGCAAACCATGTGAATGTACCTACAAGGAAAGGACAAGCAAGCAGACAATGGGAAACCGCATTTTATGCAGAAAGAAATACGGCCTAGCCATGCCAAGTTAACATATTAAATCAATGGTGCACATTTAGTATGTGTGTGCACATTCAACTTACAAATAAATGGAAAATGTCAGTATATTAGATTCATGTTAGACGTAAACAGATAGAATAACTGGAGTACATGTGTGTAAATGTGAGTAAGAACTAAATAATAAATGCAAATATGAAACATTAGTGCGCACATTACATAAATCCTTTTTGTTTCTAAAGTAAATACATTTTAATAGTGTAAGGATAGATTTATTCAATCACCTAAACAGTAAATGTCATTTAATGACTAAGAAAATGTATAACTCAGTGTAACAATGAAAAAAACTGGTGCCCACAATAGATTCTTGTAAAAGACTTTTTTGTTGTTGAAAGTGTTTTTTGTAAAACATGATTTATACAAAGTCCAGTATACATACAATTGGCACTCACAATGTTACACACAGCAAACATATAATAATACACATCACAGTGTAAACAATAACGCACAATGGCAGAGGTAACAAAAAGACAAATATTTGTCCGTATTATAACAAGATCAGAATGCAGTGCATGCTTCCTCTTGGTTTGCCAAAGGAGGACGTCGACGGCATGTCGACCTTATTGATTTTTTAGCTCATCATCAGGACAAAAAACAATGTTTGATAGCAACCATCAATACAGTTTGTAGAGTATACTGTTTTCAAATCTCAAGAGATGATGGTTGGAGAGTTTCGTGTTTGGCAACCCAAGGAGAATTGATTCCCTGGGACGTTAATTTGAGAACTGGTGATCCCTTCAGATGAGTTTCTTGGAATTTGATACTCGTTTTAGGGAATGTAATCTCAATGTACCAGTGTAATTATGGATATACTGGGTAGCAAAACTACGGTTCCTTGAGGTTATGGAAATATGTTGGTGCAGATCTTTTCGCCTACAAGATATCATCTCTTGACCTGACATTTGAAAATAGTATGGACTACAAATCGAATTAATGGTTGCTCTCAAACATTGTCTTTTGTCCTGATGATGACCTAAGAAATCAATTAGGTCAAAATGCTGTTGATTGTCACCTTGGCAAACCAAGAGCAAGCATACATTGCATTCTGATCTTTTTATAATAAGGAAAAATATTTGTATTTTTTCCCCCTCTGCCATTGTGTGTGGTTTTTGTTTACACTGTGAGTTGTATTAATATATGTTTGTTGTGTGTAACCTTGTGAGTGCCAAATGTATGCTTATTCTGGACTTTCTATTATTTATGTTTTACAAAAAATATTTTCCATAACCTAGTCTTTTACAAAATGTTTTAGTGGGTACCTTATTTTCAGTTTTTGTTTCCATTATTACACGGTTATGCGTTTTCTTGATTTCGTTTTAGTATTATTAGTGTTCTCCCCCCCCCCGCTCTGCCACTTTTCTAAAAATATTTTCCCTGAACCGTTGTAGCAGTTACATTGTTTTTTGTCCCCAGGTTCTGGAGAATGGGGCTGCCCCTGTTTGATGCAATCATGGAATGATTTAAGAAACACAGTATATATAAAAGTCTCTAACCCTTCAGTGAATGCGTGATATCAAGGGCAACAGTTTACATTAATATCGTTAGGACACACAGAGTACATGTGCCAAGTGCATGCATTAATTGCGTATTTGTGACGTGTAAGGGTGGAGACAAAATTACACTGCTGCAGTATTTATATCCCTGACGAGGCGATGAAGGGCATTGCTGCGAGGAGTGCACTTCTCCGGAACCCAAGATTAGAAGGTTAATAGTTAGTAGATTAGTAATTTATTTGTGCATGAGTCTTGTTAGGTTTGTGCTCTTGGCTTCTTGTGTGTTTAGTGGAGTTTAGATTTGTGACAGGATGAAAAGGGAAGTCAAAGTTTTGGGATGAGTTGGAGAGTAAAGGGATAGGACAAAGATTGAATGGAGGAATTTTTCCCCCAAAAAACTGGAATTATTTTATACATAAATATATGCACATGAGACTTAGTAATGTTTTCTTGGCTGGAGAACACCCCTCTATATAAAAACCCAGATGTCCATAGAGGCAGCAATATTTACATGGTCGGATATGCGCCTTTAATTTGTGGTGAGTATACATATATTTTAATTACATTTCTTAAAGGTTTGGTAGCAGGCATAAACTCCTCTATATGTGCACCTATATGTACATAGAAGCAGCAATTATTACGTTGTCCTATACACACGTGCATCTTGTGGTGTAATATATTTTCTTTTCCCTTATATGGATGTATCTACTTATAACAGGAAGCCTAGTTCAATGTACACTGACACATGTTTAACTACAACTAAATCTCTATACTATGAAAAGCATAGATGGTCCTGTCTGAGTACATTGTTGTGGTACATTGTTGTGAGTATAGTCGTCATTTGGGGGAAGAGCCAGCTCTCCACTAATCCCCTGAAGCTTAGATGGTTGTCAGTGGGTCTGATATGTGTAGGTAGCGAATTCCATAGTTTGGCTACTTGAACAAAGAAAGATGTTCCTACCATTTTTTTTAGCTTTATGTATGAATGTTGAGACGGGGAGCCATTCTCAAGCGTAGGTTTGTTTGTTGTATGTATTTGTTGGTTTTATTCCTGATGAAGAGTGGCCTTACGTGTGTGGCGCACAGAGGTTTGAATATGGATCTTCTGGCAGCTGGTAACCAGCGTAGGGCTCTCAAATGCAGGGGAGATGTGTTTGTAGATTTACGTGTAGGAGACTTCTGAACCCTCTATAATCTTCTCATAGCTGACAGAGGAGCAGTGCATTATCATAATCCAGTGGAGATAGGACAAGAGATGGTAGCTGGGACCTTGTGAAGGAATCTTAAGTGCAGCAAGATGTGCCACCGTGTTTTCATTGTGAGAAAGCTTGATTTGACTACCTTATCTACTTGTGCATTCATTGATGGATTGGTGTCCATGGTAGTTCAGAGGTTTCTTACCTCCTTAGATATTTTTGGCGTTGGCCCTAGATTGTCAGGCCAGGTGCAAAGAGGGTCATAGATTTTCCAGTCCCCTCACATGAGTGATTCGGTTTTGCACACATTCAATTTGAGGTGGCTCCATGTCATCCATTGGGCAACTGCCCGGAGGGAATCGAAGATTTTGGATGTGCCAACGTCCTTTGGGTTTTCCAATTTCAGACATGTCTGCTTTTCTGCAATGCAGTTACAGCCGGTGAAGTCAAAGCCATTCATCAGATCTGCTAATGGTTTAATATAGATGTTGAAAAGCATGGGCGAGATGATTGAGGGCCTCCGATGTTATGGCCAAGAAGAGAATGGAAGAGTATGTATGATATTTTATCTTTTGCGCAGGTCCGATGTAGTCCAAACGAGAGCTGTGCCCTCTATTCCAGCAATGCACAAATGTTGGCAAAGGACTGCACCTTAATAGTGCTCCATCCAATAAGATCGTTTGGAAGATATATGTGCATGCTGCGGAGATTTTGCTCTGTTTGCGGGCTTTCTTTCTCGTGCTTCCAGGGTTATTAGTCTTTGTATTACATAGGTGGGAAACGTCTGCAGCTCACATAACAACAAAGTCTGTCACTGTATGTCATCTCAGTGCATTCTGTAGTTCACAAATGACTTTCCAGGCATTTTGACACATTCCGTCACAGACCAGCGTCTGAGTGGGTATAGAGATATGTGGTGTCCATACTGTATGGACGGTGCCATTGTTAACTGAATGCATTAGGCTTCTCTTGTGTTTTAGATTTGCAGGAAGAGACCCGAGGGCTCTACCAAGGTGTTATCCATATCTTCTCATTCAGTGTGCCTGCCCTTTGTCCAGCAGATGTATCTATCTGTGTGTTGGGTTGTTTGTGGCATCAGTGTGTAATCTAGACTGTTCTTCCTCATTCAGATACTCAAATATTATTCACAGTATTAATAAAAGTCATTACCATAGTAGTGTTTCTCTATTTTTCACAATATTTTAAGAGTATAACGTTTCATGTGACGACAATTGTGAATGAGACCCACTTACCTGTGTCTGATGTACTCGCCCATTGCGTGCTCTCTGACTTTATTGCACTTGCAATAGCAACTGAGAGAATCCTCCCTTCCCCCTCATTAGTTTCCTCTTCCATTTCCACAATCATTTTAAAACCGTGCCCACTCGGAGCCACAAATCACATTGAGGTTGCTACAGACGTCTGTAGCCTTGAGAACTCTTTTGTGATGTGGCAGCCTGCAAGGCCCATGAGAACCTTCTGGTGGCCAAGATGAGTGGATAGAGACACAACCTGACCACAGCCATAAAATAGATTCAGATTGCCACAGGACAACCCAACTTGGGTATTACTTCCTAAAAGGCCACAGCTCTTCTCTGTACTAGCATTAGTGGTTATGCTGTAAGGGGGTCTGATGTGGAGATGGCACACGTGTTGTATCTCCCAAATGCCATGTTAGTTACCATATGAGTGTCTTGTGATGTATTTTTTTGCTGAAGTTGCCTACATTGAGTTTTCCTACAAACCCTCTGCAGATAGAACAGGCGGCCTCTTGTTGGATATTTGAAGAAGGAAACAAACAGGTCTCAAAATCCATCTGGATCTTATCGTAGCAAGTTTCTGAAAGTTCCCAAAGCCAGACAACCTCTTTATGATGTGCTCTGCAAATGACCTAACACCGAACTTGACATGCAGCCTTTGAATAGAACTGGAGCAAAGGTTTCACAGTCTTTGTCATTAAACAAGAAGGAAACAGAGCGATGCTTGATGGGCGTTTGGTCCTGTTGGAGACTGTAGTCCTGTCTCTTGTCAGTTTCTGTTAGTGGTCCAAAGGTTATTTCCTCTCAAACCTGTTTCCTGCCTGTGGTGTGCACAGATCGGTGATTTCTTTGAAAGGTGTCTGTGCATTGTCGGTGAGGTTCTACCAACTGGATCACCAGAAAGCTCACAGCCCAATGTGGCATACCCTACCCCTGCTGTCTGACACAGCAGATTTGTCATGGCTTGCCACACCATGCCAGATAAGTTTTGGATGGTGATGGAGAAAAGAGGCATATGCAGACTCTTGTAGACTTCTCTCCACTGATTTGCCTCACTGGCTAGTACATCCTTCTCCCGCTACCCAGACTCATGTCCCATTGACCAGCCACCTTCCCCACCTGCTTCCCGTCGCTTAGTGTTTGCTTTATTTTAATAATTTGACATACTGGGGACCTCCCGCCAGTGAGCATCTGCACACTATACAGAGAACATCTTCCAAACAAAGTATTCCAAACAAGGTGTTGTACACAGAGCAGGTTTGTGTGTGTGCGCAGTGCACAGGACACAAAAAACAGGTTTTGACTGAGTGGGAACGTGTACTTGGAGAGAAGTTACTTTTTAACTCCACATTACAGAACAAACACTTGGCACACCAGACACATTTCCAGGTACAAGGAGGTAAAGTGAATTGTTCTGAACGATCCATTTTTTTGACAAGCGATGGAGCCTTGGTAGAGTCCACTTACTTTGGATGGAAGATAATTCACCAATTCACAAGATAAAATCTGCAATGTGACTAGTATATTATCCTGATTTGTCCTTTCTCTTATCATTGTTTTTTATTTACCCCTCTGTCTCTTTCTGATCCAGCCCAGCAGGTGCCCCACTCCCTCTCATGGTTCCTGAACCTTTCTATCTCTACCGCCTCCCTGTGACTGACACTGTTCATCAGAAGGGGTACATTTGTTGCAATCGTAAAAATTGTAGTTGTCATCAAAGTTCTCTGGACTTAAGTTGACGCTACTACACCAGGAGAGATCGTTTCTAATCTGATCTTTTCCAATCAATTGAAATTGTGGTATCCTGAGAGTATGACTTGGTCCCCCTTACCTTAGTTATGTCATCCGTCAACATCGAGAGCTTTTAGAAACGGGAATAGCAGCAGCAACTGCACTACGTAGACCAGCTGTTAATTTTGATTCTCATTTCATTGCAGCCATTTTAGGACTCCTCTCCCAGATGGGCCAAGCTATCCGTTTGCAAAAAGACCTATTGTCTGCTCACAGTGGGCCTAGATCCTGCCCATTGCTTACCATTGGTTGGTGTTGCAGTCACTCATGTTTCATATCAGCTTGTGTGGGCTTTCCTTCCTCTTCTTGTTTGTTCTACCCCCGGAGCTTGGGCAGCATTACGCGTGTCCTTTCACTGCTTGCTCTTCAAGCACTATTTTTGCTCTTTTTGGTTAACGCACTTCATGAGAGTACATGTGTTTTCTGTCTCCCTCGTGTACCCGAAAATATTCCAAATTGCTGTCTGTTACCCATGTGCCCCCCCCCCCCCCTCGGCACTCCATGTTGCGCTTGCCTTGTGTGCTTCCCCTCCGAGTTGTTTTCTAGCCTGTGTGCTTTACTCCTACCTGCTCCACATTGTTTTCTTGGCCAATGGTTCTCCCACCCACCCGCCGTATGGCTTCCATTCACGCCGACCTCCATGTTGCTTCCCGCCACCTGCACCCACTATGCTGTTTAACCCCCACCTGCTCCCTCCATTTTGTTTCCCCCACCTGCGCCCTCCTCGTTGTTTAGGTTGGTCTTGGGTTGGATGACATTGGATGAAACAATACTTTGCTTAGAATAGTTTACAATACGTTCTGGTTTTTAAGAAAAGGGCAGTATGCAACAGTGCCATTTTTTTTGTCAGAAACTGGTAGGTAGTGATGCTTAAAGGGGAAATGAAAAGTGTTTTTTTCTCATGTTGGGATAGGTCATTTTGCACGAATTGTAATTATATCTATATAGCGCTTACTACCTCTGACGAGGCATCAAAGCGCTTTTACGGCGAGTGGCACACTACTCCGGGACCCAAAAAGGATTAGTGGTGAATTAGTATAGAGAGATACGAAATTAATTTGAGCAGTGGACATGCGAGTTTGTTATTCGGATTGAGAAAGGATAGTGGAGGGATAGAAGAGGGAAGGGTTTGCATTTATGTAGCACTTGCTACCCTCGATGAGGCTTTGAAGCGCTTTTCGGCAGGTAGCAGAGCAAAATGATGCGTGTAATGTTAAAGAACCAGCTCAGGTTTTGAAAGCTTGGACGACAAAACGTAACCAGTGCCTGCACAAACAATTTCAATTTAGAGGTGTGCGTGTGCTCCATTTTTCAAACGTGAGTTTTGAAGCACATTCTTCTGGCTATCACCTCTTGCAGGGCATCAGAAGGGCGAGTCCATCTTGCACTGCAGCTGTAGCGCAGGGGGAGTGGCCGGGCCCATCAGGGCGTCCTTCCTGCATGACTCTCCCGCCTGCGGCTTGAACTCTAGCGCGAGCCCTGCGCGGGACAGGCGAGAGGTCGCGCACTTCAGGCATTTATGGAAGTGTCAGCACTTTGAAGGGGAGCCGATTTCTCCGGATGAAGATTTTTCGCTTGTTGCCACAGATGTTGCATGGCAGATAAACGAGGGCAGCACATTCCTGTCTTCCAGCTGAGCATACAAGCATGTGCTGCGGGCCGCTTCTCTGTGTAGGAATGGCAAGGGGAGGAGTTGGAACATGCTGGAAAGTAAAACATACACATTGCTTCAAGTCACTGCACTTGTTCATAAAAATAATGCTATTCCCTATTAATTATCTGTACGCTTTTTGGGGAGGGGGGGGGGACAATAATCGACAGGACGAGAAAAATGTATGGTATATAATATAGAGCTTTTTACGCGGTATCTCGAAACGTCTTGAATGGAATTATTTCTGTGTTCCTTAGAGGTGTGTACAAATTTGCTTTTGCCCTGGTGAGGGTTTTTATAAATTCCCAATTTTAATCCTTTGGGAACGTTGCAAAGTTTTGTGGTTTACCATTAGCAAAGTTTTTTGTGTGTGTGTTTTACTAAATATCTTTTTGTGCCTAACGAGATAACTTTCACTTCAGTGGAATACCGCCAACCTGCAAAATGTGTGCAGAGGTTGAAGATTATTTGCACGCTTACCTTATGCAGTTTTAAAAAAAATATTAGCAATACTAGCTTTTTTCCTAAATATATATCTTAAGAAAATCTCTTTTCTGAATGTTAAATAAGAATATAAGTCTCAATGTTTATAGGGAAGCAGAAAATGGGAAACTTCGCTAGGTGCCAGGTTTTCCATAGAAATTTCTGGAATAAACTTTGCACTTTCACTGGCTTCTAGATTTCACATCATTTGAAACGCTTCTCTTTCTAAATGATGTGCTATCAGGCTTAAGTGAGCTGGGGGGTGGATTTTACTCCATTTTTGTGACAAAGATGAATGATAGTAACGGAGGAAGTAAAAAGTAGACATCTAGCTTGTCTTCACAGCCATGCTTTTTTTCTTCTCTCTGCCTCAGCAGCTTTTGAGCAAGTACATATAAGGTGCAGGCAGAAGACATATTGTATTGGTGGTAATAGCGGGTTTCGATTGCTGACGTGGATGACCGTGAGTGGGTTACGGTGGAAAAGAGTAGCGTAGGGTGCACGGGAGAGTGAGGATGGTCAGATCGCTGGCTCTCCTGTAAAATGTTGTTGGCCCGCTCACTCTAGATCGCTGATTCTCCACATTTATTAGAGGTTCCCAGCTGGGGAACCAATATAATTTTGTGGAGGAGCCTCATTTTGGGGTAAACTATAGTATGTTGCAAGGCACAGCATTCGCACTGACCTGTTGTATCCCAGCTTTTTAAATTGGGGGTGGGGGGTGCCAACCTCTAAAATGCGTTCCAAAATGGCACTCAGCGGGGGTTGGAGAGTTGATTTCCATCGATGAGATGAAAGTAGAGGCACAATTTAATTTTCACTTTGTCTGGACACGTCTAAAAACACATGTAAGATACCAGGGAAAATGGAGATAACCATGGAATGTTTCTGTCACCCGTTGCAATATTCTTATTAATTCTGGAATCCAAAGTAATTCATTCTTTCTTCTGACATAGCATCTTCACAGTGCAACCAACTGCAGATGTAGACCAGTGTTAAGATGCTGAACAATATGAGCGGTCTTCCAATTACTATCATTTTCTTTTCCAGATGTGCACTCATGAAGTCAGGCATGACATGAAAACGGGCCAATAAAAGGGACTAGTTAATGCATCCAGAATCAAAACCGCTTTGGACTGGGTTGGGGTAGAGTAGTTGAGGGGCTAATTTATTATTGGCCCAGTTACTTCAATCTCTTCTGTGGGTTTTTAGAGGTTGTTGCATGCTCCAAAGTGAGAATGGCCCAGATGACCAACAATTTGTTCCTATTAAGAAGCACAAGAGCAAGCATTAGAAACCCAAACAGCAAAACCTTATAACAAGATGCACATAAAGACAAACAAGTACAGGTGCTGTCAATACAGGTTGCTCAAAAGGTGCAAATTCGCCATGTAGTTTTATTCAGATATAAACAACCCACATCTTGCTGCACCTTAGTGTCAGGCGAGAATTATAAGCACGGTTGAGCAATATTACGCAGCACCCATTTTGAACAAAGT
The DNA here is from genome assembly GCF_964204655.1 of Triturus cristatus. NCBI lineage: Eukaryota > Metazoa > Chordata > Amphibia > Caudata > Salamandridae > Triturus > Triturus cristatus. Next base: position 1,471,269,644 of record NC_140591.1, on the reverse strand, counting down.
GGCATAGAGGCCCGATACTTAGTTAGCCTAAGCTAGAAAAAAACACTTGAACATATTGTTGTGATATTGTTTCAAATTGCATGAGCTCCATATCAGTTTATACACGTGTGACCCGAGGTGCAGAATGACTAATATTAGTTTGCGTTTTAGTTCACATGCACAAAAGTTCTAGCAGCATTTATTGACATGGTTGAGATTTCACAGTATCGGAAACCTTTACATACGACTGCCTGTTGTATGTTGCATTCAGTGAAGGCGTGAATTGCAATGTTTCAGCATGTCGTGAATGGTAAAGTGCCAGTGGACCATGTACCCGGGCCTGCTGTGCAGATGCCGGTCACACTCTGCGAGTTCATTCACGTTCCAGACTCTACTTCTGTAGAAGGTTTCCTTTCTATCAGTGTGGAGGACATGCTTGCACGGCGGGGACTCACTTCTCTGAAGGATGTTAGTGATGGTCTCTGACGGATGTCAGTCAGTTGTAAAGGGGCCTTCCAGTGGAATGAAGAGAAAACCCAGCTCTCCTCACCAAGTCCAGCACCACCACCAAGGATGTCCATTACAAGAGTCCAGCTGGGTTTTGAGACCTTTTGTAGCACTAATCTCTAGATGATACTACTGAGGGAAGACTGAAGCTGTATTGTAAAGAAGTAATACCACATGCTACACACGTGACCCACACCTTAAAGTGTTTATTCAGAACGAGTGTTGTAGCCTCTCTAGTGGCACCCTTACTCTCTAAGCATCCCCTTAGAGTCCTTGGAGAAGTATGTGTAAAAGAATGTTTGGATATTCTGGCCTATTTTTGGCTCCTACAGAGAAGCAAAATATGGTTTTGCCTGGCTATCAAGATACATTCTTAAAACTACCGTAGAACTATGTGTTTGTCAACCAATTTAAACAGTTTGCAACTACAGTATTAGCACTTAGTTGTGGCTGTATTAATTCGGTTGATGGCATTTATTTTAGGAACTCTGCTCCTAGTCTCAAACAACCTAAGAGAAGTTGATGAGATTGTGTGGTGACGTGTAGGAGTATAAGCAGTAGTTATCTTTCGGGACAATAACATACTGAACAAAGACTATGTGCATATTAAACATTTTATGCCTTAATCTACTTGGGAAGGGAGCAGGGCGGAGATGGGTGTTTGAGGGAGAGAGGGATGAAAGAACTAGGATTGCTAAATTAGGGGGGGTGGTATGGATCATTGCACCTATCAGATCATCAGATCAACCATGTTTTTAGGGTGTTCCTGTTAAGCTTATACAGTATGAACCTCTGCATTTATGAATGCGAAGGTATCCAAGTGCATTGCACAACAGTATTAAGTTTATTCTACGTAACTGCGGAGATTAAAGTGGTTCCAGGAAACTTTCTCAGAGGCGGGGCCCTCCGTCTGTTAAAGGGCAAAATGCTCAGGCAGGTAGCTACTACATAAACTTTTATAACGAACCACTAATTGTGTGTGGCTGCTTTCCAAGTTCCAGTCTTTGTCATCCCTTTTAACTGTTGGCCCTGTATGCGTGCGTAAACAAATGCGCATGTACACACTAACAAATGAAGTTGTGCAGCTTGACAGATTAGATTCACATAGGAGATTTTTTTTAAATCTGGTATCAGCCAAGACCTTTCGATTTTAATTCAATTATATGATATAGTGCACTTTCCTACAGGGGTTTTCTGCCAGCTCTCTTCATTCATTGGTCAGTTGCAGTGTCCTTCACATTTTTCTTTCGCTCACTACAGCATGGAGCACTTGGTCAGCCCACGTCAGCCATTGGCTAACTTGACTATGTGCAACGGCATTCTGGTCTTTCACAAAGAGCACATCCACACAAAGTAGTTCCCTTCACTACCGGGGTCTTCTATGGCAAAGTATGTTTCGAAGGCCATAAGCCTGTTTTCTCGTTTAGCCATTGTTTATTATTGTTTATCTAGGCAAGGCTCTGGCAGCTCATTAACCCCTTGCATGCTTCTGACGGAACCACTCCGTCATGAGCCACGGGCGCCGTGTGCTCATGACGGAGTGGTTCCGTCATGCTGCGGCCGTTGGCGGCCGCCCACGCGGCGCTGTTTCCCCGCCTGTGCGGGCGATCAGCGCAAGTGGGTGGAGTCATGACGGAACCACGCCGTCATGAGCACAGCTCGCCCGTGACTCATGACGGCGTGGTTCCGTCATGAGCATGGCGGCGCCGCAAACCCCCCAAACCCCTCCAGCGCTGTGGCGGAATTCGCGCCGCAGCGAAGGGGTTAAAAATAAAGTATCTCAAAAACTACGACAAAACAAGCTTTGCCAGTGCTAAAAGGATAGCAGCCAATGTCTGACCTTTTGGCTTTGCCAGTGCGTGTTAAAATGATTATACCAAGCTGTGCTTACTCTAATAGTACTACTGTATGACTAAGCAGTGTGTATCTCTCCTGAATGTCAAAACTGAGACAACTGTTTTTAACCCATTACTGAAGGCAGTCCAAATCTGTGGAAAAATGTGAAATTCTGCAGAAAGATTTTCACATTTTCCATGGGAGGAGATTGATGAAATCTGCAGGATAAACCTAAATGTGAGTAAATAAATATCAAAATACTGAAATCCTGTCCAACCCCTTCTGCGGCTATCTGCATGATAAAGGATTTGCATGAACCAAAAACGAAGTAGTACATATCCAGGAGTTGCCGGTAAACCTCTTGTTCGCACGCGCTGACTCTATATGGAATCAAGAACTTCCTGAGCTCACTCAGTATGGGAGAAATCGAAAACTCTTTCCTCAAAAATAGTTCTCCAGATTGCTAGATGTCAAATCGATGCCTCTTCATCCCTGCAGTTAGTTTCCTTTCTAATGAGTAGCATCTTGCTGTCTCTCGTGTTGAATCTTTGTTGGTAGTTTTTTGAGCTATCATTTATTTTTGGTACACACACATTGGATCTACAATGAGCGTTCCCTCTTTTAGATGCCATCAATCCTTGTGCTTTGTTGTAGGTCTGAATGGCTTCATGAACCTCTGGTTGTTGTGTGGGATCACGCAAGACCTCCGTACACAAAACGTTTTCATGTCCTCGCACTGATATATTATTGCGGTGTTGTTCAGGTTTTTCAGTTAACAATAAACAAAAGTGGTATAGAAACTGTTTACACCAAATGTAAAAGATGTGATAATATGGTATGGACTATATTACTGATATCACAAAGGAAATGTATTCAATATATTCACATTGTAGATCTGATTTATACATCCTCCTTCCTAAAATCTAAACCACACATCCTTTCATTTATCCATCATAAATGATTTATAAGATGGGAGTCCAAAACCAAGGTCAAGTTGTCTCTCTTTCCACCTTCTGTAAATCCTGTACGTTAATCTTCAGCGATTCCTCGTCTCCCAGTCATTTTCTATATATCAGCTATGTTGTCATGATGTAATAATTTCAGCCATCTTGTTTAACATGCCTTCATCACGGTAATAGATGTATTGATTGAAATTTCCATCATTCTGTTTGTACCACAGATGTGTCTTGGAATCCAGAAGATTTACTCCACCCATCTATGTCTAGGACATGTCGGTGAGCACTAGCTCAACTCCTTGAGATTCCTCCATTGTCCTCGTATGAATTTTTTTAAACGGGTATTGTTGTAATTATAATTACAATTCCTCTATTTGATCCTTAATCCCGGGTGGCCACTGAATTCTGTCCTACATTTTTAAATGCTTCACCTTCTGTTGGGACAAACCGCTGTGACTTCATCTTTCACCGGGAGAGTGACCGACCCTTCTCTTCCACCGTTGGCATCAAGGTTCCACCCTCGCTTCATGCTGCAAACCTAGTGAGATTGGCAGTGCTTGTAAATCGTCTTTTGCATCTGATGCACTTGCCCATGTCCCTTTTCAAAATGTTCAACTTTTGCCTCCATTTCTTCCATGTCACCTTCCATAGAAGGAACCTGTTTGCTGTTCTGTGAAGTATTCTAGAGGTATTTCAACATGTACCTACTATTGTTTTCCCTTGTGGCATGCTGACCTTCTGAGGGTCAGACATCCCTGTTCCTTAGGCAGGTTTGACCCATTAAGAAAGGGCATCTTGGATGAAAAAATGCCTGGGCTCAAATTTTATTTTATTTGTTACACATTTGAGCAGTAGCGATGCAAGGCCACAGCTCCAAGAGCCTTGCCAAACCAATGTCACGCATGTAAGTGAGCCCATAGTCCTCTCACATCTTGGCCAGTGGTCTTCTCTGCTCATCCCTAATGGTGTGGACATGTGTTCTGCTCGCTTTATCTTCACCCCCAGTGCTTCTTGGTGTAATTGGCAGTCCTGGGATTCTCCTTCCTCTGCCTCTAGAGTCCATGTCCCAACTTGAACACTACAGCATCGGGCGTCCTACAGCACCAACCTGACACGGAAAGAGTTCACTCCTCTTGGTAACCATGCTCGAGGGTCAATTGATCTTTGCAACACGTAACTCTTGCTGCAAGGGCGTTGCAAGACTTGAGGCTAGCTAAACCAAAATGCACCATCAGTCCTCCGTGGGCCTTGTCGCTCCACTCTGTGCTCTGCCACATTGCATGTCTATGCGTAGTTCTTGATAGGGAGCTACTGGAGGACCAAAGCTTCCCTGTTGCTTGGCAAGCTCCGACCCACATACTGGACGGTCTTGTCAATACACATAGCGTGTTCTTCTCTACAATGTTTACCCAATGCGTCTTCCTTGATAAATATTCGATTTTAGGCTCCATTGAAGCAAAGTGCAGTTACCTTTAGTTACTTTTGATTTGTTTTCAGACATGTACAGATGCCTGTTAAGGCTTACGTTCATGTCTTTTTCTTATTGCTATGTTCAAGACTCTGTACATCTCTGCTGCCCGGTCCTACTCCCTAACTTGCCATCAAGCCATACACTAGTTCCAGTTATTGTGCTGGTGCTCCATATGTTTGTTTGTTCATCTGTTATAGCTCCCCTCTGAAGTTGACACTGTTTATTTAGTATTTTGAGTTCTTGAATATTAAATGTGCTTTTCTTCTGATTTTGATTCTTTTGCATGGACTTCCTTGTGGTTGCCTCGATTGTGGTTTGCAGTAAGTTTTGATGGTCTCTTTGAAAGGGTTAGTTGATGGGAAACCATCCATAAAGATTGTTCACCATCGAAGTCGTCAATCTCATGGGCACATTGGTACCTGGTCTGTGATGTGCATTTTATAGATGATAAACCCCCTCTTTGCTTTCCTTAGTGTTTTTAGATTGAAACTTTCTACAGCTCATGAAAAAGAGAAAGGAAAAGTAACATATGCATACAAACACCAGTGGAAATGGTAAAGAAAGTCAAATACTTAAGTTGGGTTTGGATGGGACAAACACTGTAGGATCTGTACATTTTATATGGCGGCCCTTAGAACTTTAGTCGTAAAATCTTAGACTCTAGTAGGTTTGATGGTAAACCAAAGCGGCACATAACCGGACGGACCCGCAGACGTATGTCTTTGTATATTTTCCCACTCTATTGGAGTACATCAATTTCACACTGATTTGGGACCAAATGCTGGACTATTCACATGGCTGGCTACCTTGAGTTATTTTTCTCTCTTGTGTGTCTTTGGATTGCGCCTAAAAACAGTACAGTTGCTTGAGGCTGACTTAGTGAGACTCCGCCAGATTTTTACATCTAGAACAAATGCAAGATCAATGAAGAACCCCAAAGCGTTTGTCAATTTACCAACCCACACGAGATGATTCAAAGCAAATTTATTATTGGTTTGTATATTGTAATTTTCCGGGACAGAAGCAGGATAAAAGCTGCTCATTTTGACATCTGTACTGATTTGCAGTGAGAATTTGATGTTTCCCGTGTTCCGTTGGTGTTTGCCACGCTCCTGTCGCTCATCTGTGTGAAGATGGGACATTTATAGCCCATGACTTGGGGTACCATTACACAGTTCCTCTTTCACAAATAGCCATTTCACTGCTCTACAAAGGAACAACAAAGATTTCCACTGACAAATGATGAGTAAAGCTTTGAACAGTAACTGCTCTGTAAAATGTTCTTAATGCCCTTCCTTTCCCATTCTTCCTTCGTCATGGAGTTTGGCAAATATTCACATGTCCCTCTGGTAGGTGTTGTCCTTGGTCTTCTGTGTAACACCTTACTCAGGTAGGATTCCTCTTGTCAAAGAGCTCTTATTCGAGAGAGTAGCCTTGGGGTATTCAGGGACTCTCCAGACCTACGTCATTGAGCGTTTCAGTTAACCTCCTGGGATTTTGAGTATGAATTTCAACATTTGGCCTACTTTTTCATCTTGGAATAATTATTTTTCACATAGCACAACAATGTGGAATAAACATTATATATTGTCCCAAGTGCCCATGAGCCTGTGCGGTTGTTTCTGTTACTAAATCAACCATTTCTGGCATTTGCTGAGTACAAGCCTTCCGTTTTCCTTTTTCTGTACCATGCTATTTTAATATCCAGCTATTATTTAGGCCTCACAGTGTGTAAATTGCCTTTGTGCTTTGCGGAGAGATGTGCCAAAGTACATGCCTTTTCTTTCCTATTTCATGTATCCCTTGGCGAATAGATCCTCTTCTTCTAATCCCAGAGGTGTCCTCGTCTTGCCAATTATACTGTCACAGTCGGTTTTAATGTTTGAAGCAGCTCTAGGGCTCATTTCGACTGAAAAGCTGAATAAAAGCAATCATCGAATGCCATATCGTGTTTTGTAAGTTGCTGGAATGGGCAAGCAACCACTTCATATTCGGATTGTCGGCTGGGTGTTTGGACTATATCCCAGGTCCCCTGTTCTTAAGCTTTGTTGGACAGTGGTTGATATTGTGTTGTTGGGTCCAATGAGTATCTGGCAGTGCGTCATGTCTTATTGAAAATGGTCACGCTAGAAAGGTCGATACCAGGGTGGTACGCCACTGGAGTCAAGCTCTCCTGGCTGAAGAGGGGTGAAACCCCGAAACCGGTCCTAGGATGCTTGATTCCGATCCAGGGAAGACATGGCTTGGCAGTTCGGGCTGGACTGTTCCCATGAGGCACAGGGTCAAGACTGATTTGCATATGGCCATGTCTGAACTGGGGTGGCGTGGTGAGCAAAATAATGATGGATTAAACCCAGATCTGTGACTGGGGGTGAATGTTTTGCCAATGTGCAACATTCCGTCCATCATCTTGTGTGTTTTGCTGTTCACCCTATGTGGGAAGAGTATGCCCAGACGTGGGTCCCGTGCTCACTAGGCCACTGGAGTCAAGCTATCCTGGCTGAAGAGGGGTGGAACCCTGAAACCGGTCCTAGGATGCTTGATTTCAGTCCAAGGAAGACATGGCTTGGCAGTTCGGGCTGGACTGTTCCCATGAGGCACAGGGTCAAGACTGATTTGCATATGGCCATGTCTGAACTGGGGTGGCGTGGTGAGCAAAATAACAATGGATTAAAAAATCACACCAGTCTTGAGGAACCCTGCAGGACTCCTGTTGGGCCAACATGTTGGTTGCGTCATGTCTTATCTGTTGGTGTCAGACTGATAAGGAATCAATCCCATGCATTGCCCGGTCTCAGGTCCATACCCATTTCTCCAGCTAATTTGATGGATGTTCATGATGTGCCTTGTCGTTCTTTGCCAAATCGTTGGGCAGAATTAAAGAAGCTGTTCCTGTTTTAAGGGCCATCAAGGTGAATTCGGTACCCCTGAAGGGTTTAACCCCAGACTTGACTGTCCTGTCGGTGTTTGTTGATTGGTATGTGGTTTTAGATTTGGTTAGTGATTTGTCTGCCAAGTACCTAATAGTGAAGATGAGCTTGGATAATGCACCTGCTACCAGCTTCTTCAACAAATGGTTTATTATGGCGTGCCTGAAGTCATTGTAGGGGAATATTGGAAGAATCCATTCAGCGTTTCGACAGTGTCTAGCTCAAAGGTCACGGTCTCAACTCTGATGGTCACTGCTGGGCACAGTTCACATGGAGCTTTTGACACTGCTTCATGGAGCATTTGTAGGTCTTGTGAGTTGGTCAGTTGTGTGAAAGGTGTTTGGAACATGTGGGTTTTAGAGGCACAATGCAGGCTTGCAACATGGACCTGGAGGTCAGAGGTACTGAAGTGATAATTTCACAGGTTGTCTCATACTTTAGCGCAAATCTTCTTTGTTTTAGACTTGAAAAGAGCGGATTTTATTTCAGTTTTGTGTGGCGGTTTGCAGAGCTCCTGTCTATTCACTGAATATTTGTTCCTACTTTCATTATCTTGACTATTCCTGGTCCCATAGTGTCCTTTTTAGGTCTCGCCTGGCGTATGCTGCGCAGACATGCGCAGTCTCGCTGGCGAGATTAAATGAGTTAGGGTAGATTTCACTAGCGGGGTTTAAGCCCCACCCCTCTTTTCCATTGGCTGGCGTCACCGTTTATGCTAAACGGTGGCCATCCATTGGAAAAGAGCTTCCAGTGACGTACAGTTTTCTCTTTTAGAGCCGTCCCAGTTGGACTGGCTCGCTTGGTTTACGTTTGTGGTAAAAGCTTTCTTATCTTTATGGGGCCACGTGTTTCAAACACATGGCCCCATAAAGACAAGAAAGCTTTCGCGAAGGACTAAAGTGAAAGCGGACTGTGCCTTAAAGCGGACTGTGCCTTAAAGCGGACTGTGCCTTAAAGCGGACCGTGCCTTAAAGCGGACCGTGCCTTAGCAGTTCAGCCAGGCAACACAAGTCAGAGCGGAGTGTTTGGACAATTGACGATCTCCGTGTTTAATTTTTGTTTTGATGTTTTGTTTTCAAAGGATCGCTTTTAAAAACCTGCGTTAACATAGCTTGTATTGTCTTTGCCCTTCAGTATCTGTTACTCCCTCTTTGTACTCCATATTGCTGTCTTACCTCAGCTCATCTGTTGCTTATCGTCATCTTTTCCTGTGCACTCGGCATTTTTTGGTGTACATAAAATTATGCCAGTCATCTGCCTGTTCTCGTTCGTCGCTGCTCATTGGCAGCTCCCCCCCCCCCCGCCCACATTCTTTGCTTTCAGACAGCTTTACTCTTTCTTTGCTTGCTACTGGCCTGCTTGATATTCTGCATTCACATACTTTTTTTTACCATCTTAGATGGGTGAAATAAAATGCACAAACATTGTCGTGATGCTGGGGTCATGTGTGTATTACATCGGAGGCCATCGGTGCTTGTAGTTGGCAAAGAGACAAACCAGACTGTTCATTGCTGTAACGGTGCTTGCCTGGGTGTCACGGGCACGACTGCAGTGGGCTCATGACCGCAACAGCTGTCTGTCCGTGCCGAGGGTTACCTCTCCTTGGGTGGGCGGAGCCAAGGAAGAGCCGTCGTAGCTGTCCGACTTCGGATCTTGTCTGTCCTTTCCTATGTGTTGCATAGCCTCTGCCCTCTTCTCTCTCTCTCTCTCTCTCTCTCTCTCTCTCTCCACAAACACACACACACACACACACGATCTCTATTTCTCTTTCGCTATTGCTTTCTCTCTCTGTCAAACACACTCTCACACTCTCTCTATTTCTCTTTCGTAATTGCTTTCTCTCTGTCACACACTTTCTCACTCACACACAAACGCGCACCCTTCTTTCTCCTTCCTTCTTTGTCTCTCCATTCTCTCAGTTTTCACTTACACACACATTCACAGAGCTTATTTCTCTCCATATGTTCCCATACCAGGTGTGTCATGGAGTTTCGTGCTTACTTTCCCTCCATATTAAAGAATAGTAAATGTTCCAGCACCCAGGCTAATATGCTGCATTGCTAAATACATATAAGGTCCCAAAGGCGAGACCGATGGCCCCTTGAACCATTAAAAATGTTATAACTTTATTTACAAAATCTTAGATATATATTCCGAATTAAACGTGGCTGTCTTCATTTGTTTTTAAAGCACAACTCTAATCTGGCTGTATGGGATGGTCCTAGAATAAATGGCATGCATTAAATTATTTTCACCGGGGCATGGTAAAAATAGCTTAACGCTAGTGTCCGTGTGTGAGAATCTTGAATTAAAAGTACTCAGGACTTGGGGGTCTCGGTTCATTATAGTTGCTGATTTTTTAATTTATTTTAACAGTCCTTTCAGTAAAAAATATCATATTCTTGTATTGAGGTAGTGCATCAAATTTAACTGGGTATGCCCTGGAACAAGGTAATGTTCTCCATTCTTCAAGGCCAATTTTTGTCATCTTGCAAAGCGCTCCTATAAAACCCAGCTCAATTGCAGCCATCAAATCTGGAGTCACACGTTGCTATTCTTGCAGCTGCAAATTCTCCCTGGTTGGACCCTCCAACATATGCTGTGTGTCCCACTGACACTGTGCTATTTCTACGTCATTAGATGTAATATTTAATGCATGCTCTGTTCAATTTAACACACTTATTGTAATATTGAACAATTGACAACAAGTCATGTCTCTGACTGTGTTCGTTTAGCATAGATGTAACTGCCCAAAACAAGCTTGTGTTTTTGGTGGCATTTTGTTTATTCAAAAATATTGGTAAGATGGCCAATAGACTGAATCAATTATGTAACTACTGGTTATGAAAGTTTTGAAGTAGGCCGTGCGTGTGTGTGTGTGTGTGTGTGTGTGTGTGTGTGTGTGTGTGCGCGCGCGTGTGTTAGCCTACAGTGCAATTTACAAGTAAAGGGAAATATCCTTTTCAATTACTGTTCTGCCTGAGGCGCCAGCAGGTTATGCATTTTGAAATCAGGCCAACCAGTTGCTGCTCTTGGCCAGATCCTTCAGTCGCAAAGTTTATAGAAACAACTGGTCAAATCTAACTCACTACCAATGCTGAGAATAAAGAAAGACGAAGTCCTAATCTGTTGTACGTATTTGCGGCTGTATTGGGTATGCAGTCAATAACAAACGTCTGTGGGGGCCATACTTAAGCTCTCGTTTCATTAACTAATTCCAAAGCACTCTTATTTCTCAAAGGGACCCCAATATTGACACCACCCAGTAAAGCGTAATTTGCATGTGTCATCGAACTCTTCCTATGAATGGGACTCACCGCCCGTATCTAAAGCACAGAGTCCCCATAATCTCCTCTGTTATCACCTGTATTTCCTCCCAGATCTTTGGCAGAATCCTCATCTGTTACCCTTCTTTTCAGGTTCTCCAAAGTTTACAATTTAGCATTAAACTCCATGATCTTTTCAATGACTCATTTTTCGAACCCAGCACACTACTCTAGGTTATTTACTGTAAGTTCTTAATGTTGCTCCAACGTCTCCATTTGCAAGAAATTTCGACATATTCATAAACTTACTTTTTATGTGAATCATTGATAATGTCTCATTCATCTGGCGATGGAACCAGCAAATGTGTTATAAGATTTCAAACGTTTTTTTTGCTTTTTGTAAAAAATAATGCTCATTCTGATTTTGTTAACAGTGCGGTTAACTTGAGCGTGGGAGATCCGGAGCTGGAGGCGGGCATTCATAGCTCAAAAGCACCGGAAGTTGCCTTTCACTTTCTCCCGCTCTGCTGCTTATTTTTTGTTTGTTTCATATGCTGTTTCGATCGGGTGTATCTTGCAAAATAAATAATATATTTCCTTTTATCAATATAGTCTTCGCATTTTTTTGACCGGTCCTTTTACTTGCCTTTTAGCAATTGTGAGTAAAATGCTTGGATTCTTGGGTTAAAGTGGTGTAAATCGTTGACCAAAGCAAAGGAGTCCACCAAAATATCTTTGTAGGCAAGTACATTCTCTGCTACAACATTTGCTGTTTGAGGTGTGTTTTACAACCACGTCATTTGCTGCATGATGTAATTTTAGGAGCATTTGCGTTTGAATCTGAGTACAGTTTAAAAAAAATACATCAACACGATGTTTGTTGAGACTTTATTCAGAAAATACAAAGTGGCGGTATTGAGCACACAGTGTGCCTTATCACAGTTATTTGCGCAGTTTCAATCACCGCTTTCTCTTCTCGCACAATGGTAACACCTGGTCCCACCCCTGGTCAGAGGATTCCAAAAGAGTTTTGTTGCCAAAATTCCAAAGGGATATTTTCTTCAAAAAGACTCGGACAGTCGCTGGTTGTTTTGATTAAATTTTCCCAGGGCCCGCCATAAAAGGGTTCTTTTCCCCTCATTCTTAAATAAATGTATCTCTTTACTTGCATAGTCTAATGCTGAAAGAATCGGCTAAATATAGAGTTTTCCTTTGTGAAAGAAATTGGTCCTAATATCATAATTTCTGATTTTTTCTGTGGTCTTTGGTTTATCTCTGCGATTGAGTACTCTGCGTTGATTGTGTGCGGATGCTTTGCAAAGGAGACTGTTCACATTATTTATCAAGGTTTCCACAAAAGCCACTTTTGATTGAAAAATGTTGTCATTTTTCACGAGCAGGCAGGTAGGACTTTCGCGAGTGGCCTTTTTCGCGAAGCATTTCTTGTTGTGCTGCGCCAGTTTTTCATGAGGCTGCTTTCCATCACGAGTACTGCTCTCGTTATTGAGTTCCTAGTTGGCACCTCTTGATCTGGGTGTTGCTGGGGCAGCTTTGCGCTGTCTCTCTTGCTGTTTTGTCTCTGAAGTCCTCTTCTTTTTTTTTTTTAATTCAACCATTTCAGTTTCTGAGAATCTGCGCTTGCGGCAAGGATTTTTATTTCACCCTGTGCAACACAATCCTAGACGCACAATAACTAGGCAGATTTTCGTATCCGTTGCCAACGGCAACGCTGACTATTAATCCGCCATTGGATTACAGCGCATGACCTACAATGGGTCAGGATGTTGAACAGGTCTGCCAGATATGTTTCGCTGCAGTGTGGGAGATATTCCAATATTATTGTGTGCAGTAATTTAAAATGTAACTATGGCACTGCTGATGTCCATTGGGGAAAAGGTTTGCATTAAGTGAACCTAAACACAGTGAGGTCTTTCTGCACCTCACCTTTGGTTGAAGCCACTGTGTAAAATATACCTTAAATTAAGATAATAAACCCCAGTTAGGGCTGTGTTAATATCCTTGGGGCCAGTGCACCCTCCCTTGCTGAGCCAATGTTGCTGTAGGCCTCAGGGCATTGGCCTGGGGGTGGAAGGTGTGAGAGTGGGGGCTCATATTAGAGCATAGGAGATGCCATGGCTAGGGCTCAGAAAGCTGGTGGGGCCAGATAAGGGCCCGTGTTTTTAACACAGGAACCCCACTTTGCAAGATAGTAGCTACCTTTAGGGAAGTAGGTGCCTTGGCACTGGGCCTCAGGGGAGGAGAACTTCGCTACATCACAGCAAAGACCTTCTTTCATCACAAAAGGTGCATGGTGGCCCCTTTTCTTTGCTTGCATGAGGGCTGCGGGCGCACTTGCTGCACAGATGGGGCAACACACAGTCGATGGTAAGGGACAGACAGGAGTGATGCCCAGGCATGGCGGGGAAGGGTGAAAGAGGCCCAGGAAGACAGCCTGCTACTCAGAGCTGCTGCCATCTGTGGTGCACTAGGTGCAGTTCCGTTGGGACTCAGGAGTGCGAGTGGCTCACAAAACCCCAATTACGGGGAGCGTTTTTTTTTTGGGGGGGGGTCCAGTTTGTTTAATGCATTCACTCTTTTTTAAGTCCCACTTTTAACGTGGATCATGAGTTGCAGAAAAAGTGCAGCTGAAATGATCTCATAAGCACCGCCACTTGTGTCAACTGTGAACCTCCTGTGATAAAGTGTTGGAGTTCCTGAATTCAAGACATTTTGCCATGGGGGATGGGGGGGGGGGGGCTCAGAGCAAAAAATTTAAGACCTCTGTGTTAGAGGGACAGACGCAGCAAGGCTCGGCTCGAGCTGAGCCAGATTCAGGCATCTTGCTCGATTCTGGCTTGAGCCAGAGTCTAGCACTGAACATGGGGCATGAGCCCTGCGGTAGAATTCATTTACAAGAGCAGGTTGTGTGCAGGGGTATGCCCTGCTATACGTCCTTCAAGAGCCTGAACTCCTCCCTCGGCATGCACGGCCGCAGTTCTTTTGGTCACTTTACTGTACTTTTCCTGCCGTATGATTCAAGAGCAATCGCCTGATATGAGATATCTTGCCATAGAAGTGGCAGCCTTGCTTCGAATGATACTGCTGCTGATGTCCTTGAGAGAGAGAGAAATAAGATATGAAACCATTCGGTCTGACGTACAATACGGAATAGTGTGAGTCATGACTGATGTTCGGAATCTGTGAAATTGATTGTTAGCAATCAGATCTAATATTACACCGGCTTCTATTGTTGGCCTTGCATATTATTGCTGATTTCCTGTCTAGTTTTAACAGGCCAGTTACTTGTAGTTGTGTTTCGCCGACTACCATTGTTGAGACGTCTTTGTTCCCTTTCCGGCGGATCTGGTGAATTGATTGTGTCTGCTGTTTGTTGTAGTTGGTTCTGTTAGGTAAATATAGAGTTTGTTAATTGTTTACAACTAGTTTGAGTACTTTTTTTTATTTTTATAAAGGTAAGTTGCGTTGGGAGAACTTGGTTGGTTCATGTTTGCTTGTTACATATTTTCACTTCTCAGTCACTAGCTAACAATAGATTTGTCAAAACAAACATCTTTCATCATTTGCAGCACAATGTGCCAAGGGTTTTAGTTTTATATATTGGTATATAGAAGGTGTATAGTTACATGTTTTTGTATGACAAGGAGGAACCAAGCCCTCCCAACTTCACCAAATCCCATCAAGAACTAGAAACATGTAATAATTCCGTGCCCTCAAGACGACAGACTTGAATATGGGTCATTAAATGTATTATTCACTCACTTAGTGCCTTACTGAGTGAAATATTAAGAGATGTGCACATGGGGGAGAAACATTACAGTTTTAGATCTGACTTGACAGATCAACTGTTTTCTGTTGCTTACAGTTCTTTAAAATGTGGGCTCTAGTTTTTCCAGAGAGGTAATTCTTCCTACTTTATGAGACTGTTTGGGTACCATCCCACCTCCTTTTGAGTGCTTCAATTGCATCTCAGAATTGCACAGTCATCCATATATATTTAGCTTTTAGATACTTAACATGCAGAAAGCATCTATTTGTGTTTTTTCATTACAGTAGGCTTTTAAATAATATTTATTCAGAGGCGCATAATGCAAGCCAGGCCTATTGGCTTTTGCAAGGCTTACTAATGGTCACCATCCGGTTCCGTTGGCGGAGGAGTAGGTGTAACGCTTGGAATCCTTGCTAACCAGGACACTACATGACAGGTGTCCTAAGACTCGCCGGCAGCTGCTGAGGCATGATTTTTGCAATAGTAGGTCGTCCTCCACCTCTGTGGGCACTTTTCCCGCAGTTTCGTCATGTGGGAGGTAGGTGTTCCTGCCTCGCCACGATGTCTAGATGCATTTTATTTGGTTCTGAAGAATTGCCATTCGATCCTCCTGACGAGCGAGGCAAGAAACATGTTGACCTGTATAATTTACGAGTAGAGCGTAAATATCCTGATTTATCACAGTCACATATTCGCCACTCTATCTTTATTTTAATCAGGCAGGGAACCTACCAGAATAAAGGTCTCTTATTGGATTCCCTTACCTGTTTTAATCACTGCATGCACTTATTCACCGCATCTACTCTTATCAGGCCCCTCACCCCCACGACACCATGCGACATGGAACAAAAGATCTCTGCCAAAGAGCCCCACATTGGATGCCCGTGGGGTATTGCAGCACTGACCCGACGAGGGGCCGGGCCAATGATGAAGCATGACACCTAGCTGGCTGGGTGTGTGAGGGCCCTAGTTCCAAAGGAAGGAATTCCCCCTCCCTCCTGTTAAATTGGTTGGACTAACCCCTGTAGTAATAGTTTCGCTGGCTCCCTCACCTTGCTCAAGACCCCTAAAAAGGAACTACGTACCCTCTATTTTTATGAATGGCTTACTATTGTGTTAGGAATGTTGAACATAAATTCAGTGGGTGCAGTTTGAAGTGTTTTTTTGTTATTATTTTAGTCATTGATCTCCGAAGCAAATCCCATGATTTGTTATCTGTTTCTTTAGATTGCCTTGGTTTTCCACAGATTTGCCTTTTAAGCAACAAAGTGTCAAACTCTTAGAAGCCAGGCATGGTTCCTGGATGTATAAACCACTAAAGCAGAAGTTAGAACGTCACATATGAGAAAATCTCACTCCTGATAGATTTCACACAGGGATATTGTCAAAGTCAGTATCTAACAAGAAGCTTTTTCACCAAAAATGCTAAATGTTTATTTCCTATGACTGCAATTTAGGCTCACATATTTTAATCAGGAAACTACCAAAAATGACAGAAAAATATACCAGCACAATTGAAATGGGCCCCTCAAATCTCCTTGTATGGGAATATTTTAAAAGTGCCAATCACTTGCGCCACCAATCTTCATCTATGTCATGATCGTATCAGTCCAACTCCAGAGTCTCACAAGTACCTTTACAAGTACCATGTAATCACATTTTATCTAACTCCTATACTCTTATTGAGGACAATCATGTGTGTTGACCTTGTCCCCGCTGTGTTACGTTAGTGGTTTGGGGGTACCCCTATTTGTCCAAACCCATTACAATGTGTTAAATATATGAAGACCGAGTCAAGTGTAATCCATAAAATGTTAATCACTGCGGGGCAGGACCCTGTTTAAATTATATTCATATTTGCTGGTATGCCTAAAATCTGATTTGTTGCCTTGCATACTTTATTTGACACTAAATGGCACACCTACATATGTTGTCGACTAGTTTTGGCGTGTATTACAGCAATCCAAGTCAATCACCTTCATCAGGACCTTTAAGCAATGTGTTACAATGACTAAAAGCATATGTTCTCAAGCCACATTAAAGGCTACATGCAGGCATGTGCCTATATAGACTGAGAACGCCATTAGTCACCAGTATACAGACAAAAGTACTAAGAGACCATAATCGAAATAAAGAAAAGGTGCATCACACAAATTGTATAACTAAATTACAAACTTAATCACAAACATGAATGTTATTCCTCTATTGATGTTAACTTTAACGGTTGTGAAAGACTGCATTTATCCACCCAAAAGCTGGAATTATTTTGACATTACATTGGTAGGAAAAAAACAGGTCCTTTTTAGGTCTCGCCTGAGACAGCGCTTTAGCGCTGCTCTGGCGAGACTTATAGTAAGCGAGTTTTGGAAGTGCAAACCAGTGCTTTCAGGCCTCCAAATACAGTGCATGTGTACCGGGCGCGCGCACCATTTGGAGACCTGAAAGCACTCGTTTTCTTTCACTTTCGCCTGTCACACAGCCGCGCTTTGAAGTGTGATCGCAATTGCGATCACTTACATTTCGCGGGCGCTTTGATGTTTTTAGTGAGCCGCGCGGCCACTGAGGACATCAAAGCGCCCGTGAACACCATTTGCCACCCCCTTCCTGCTTGTTTTAAAGTTTACAAACTCTCAATTTTTATAATCTCTTCCTGCGCTCAGCCTCTTGACGCTATAACCTGTCGGATCCATTGCACTGTGTGATGGTGATTAAAATAAATAAATGAATAAACTGTACATTCTTCGTGACTTTCTTCAATAGTTCTAGATACTCCGTTACTGCACTATAATGTATAAAGTAATGCTACTTCAGTCTATAATATCCATAAGATGTACCCTTACAAAACACACTCAGCTAGAGTGTAGACTAGAGCATACTAGCATGTGTACACATCTGCATGACCTTAGGAGATGCATACATGTGTCAACAGGGCCACACGCACGGGGCGAGTTATACTGGTGGACGGAGTTCATGAGTGCATGACTGTTTATACACATGGTAGGAAGTGTATACGGAACACATGGGCACGCAGACTTTACTTATGTAAAGTACTTATGTAAGTATGCACACAACACATACACGGCCCATGAGCGTAGACTATACCTTTGTGTGTAAACAAGACACACGCATTCCCTTGGGGTATGATATGTATCTGTGTACACAGCACATGCACGCAGTACATACATTTATATGTACAAAGCACCCATATGATGAGTGTGGAACATACCTGTATACGTGTGTACACACAGCCCACGAGCGTAAACTATGCATATTTGTACACATACAGAAATACCGATAAAATGGATAAAATTAAATCACGAACAGCACTTGCTGTCCAAAATAACAAGGCACGCTCTGTTTTACATAGAACACACCGGCAACTGAATAGAAACGTTTAACTGTTCTCATTTCACGTTTGTTGTTGATAGCACCCACTTACAAAGTTTGGCTCCAAAGATAAAACTTTCCAAAACTCCTCCAACACGTATGCATTAGCTCAGAGCGGGTTTCCAAGGAAACAGCGTGCCCAGGTTGCATTATGAAAATGTTTATTTGTTTGTCCAGACTTGCTTCCTAATGCGTGCCTCTCTCGCCGTTTTCAGTGATGTGCGGCCGTAATTGCCTCTTTTCGTCTCGTTTTTGTTTTATCGCGGGTGAGATTACATCGGATTATTAGCAGTGATTGCTGTAAACAGCTTTCCTCTCCCACTCATTGTGCGAGTGCCGCCCAAGCAGCTCCCCGGGCCGCGCGCAGCCTTTTCACAGATTCAATGTATGTTTGTGAACTAGTTAACTCTGGGGAGAGGTTGTAGTCCGTCGCCTAGACTGCCGATTTAGGAGCTGGGAAACCACGGCTTGAGCCTCGGAGTCGCGATGTGATTCATTCTGGGCAAATCACTTTAATCTCCCTATGCCTGAATGTGTAATGTAACCGGTGCTCGTGGAAAGCTCTTCAATACCTTCGGTCCGAGTTCATGCTATATAAATCTGCATTAAAATAAAACAAGCATTTGCAATGCAATAGGTCTCGCATTACGCGAGTATCCGCTATTGACATTGCAAATAACAATGCCTTTTATTTTTGTTTTCGTTTTCGTTTCTAAAACAAATAAAAGGCATTGTCATTTACAATGCCAATAGCTTAAACTCGCGTAAATGCGAGACCTATTGCATTGCAAATGCTTGTTCTTTACAAAGTTATAATGGCCTATCCACATACTTATGAAAAACATTAATAGATCAAAAAAATGTTAAAAACAGGCCAACAGGATTTGAATGCCTCTTGTCCTATTATGCTCCGCTCACCTGCTGCTCTGGTTATTGTTGGTCATAAGTTTTATTACCCTGTGTGAAAATGTGTGGATTCCAACTCCTTGGGGTTTTGAAACAGGACTCCTTACCATTTCCTGTCAGGAAAGCGACACTGCACATCCTGCCATAGTTGTGCTCGTGTGTGGCGTCATGATGTCACTGCGTATCCTTAAAGTCTTCATGGCAACCAAAGTCCAACAACTCTGGCGGGGGAGACGCCAGCAGCCATCTCCTTCGAAGTCCTCGCTTGTGGCCATATTGGGGGTGCGAGCCCCAATCGTACCATTCCCCTGATTTCTGGATGGCCAGGAAGGCTGGCGTGGAGGACATTGATGGTTTGCCAGAGGAATGGGCTTTCACCCTACATTTGATATACCATGTGGGCGGGAAGCACATGTATGCGTTCAAAAGCCAGTCACGTCTCTTCCAAGGTGATGGATCCGTCCAGTCAAGATAGCATGTGTGTTTCCATCCGAATATTAAAAGGACAGTTTGGGCTTTCCAAAAATTAATTCCACTCGAATAGATGTATATGCTGCTCAGAGCCAGCCAGGGTTTTGGTCCAGTTTATGGAGCAGCGAGGGTAGTCGTGCAGGTTGTCGAGAACTGTCATGCTGAAGACAAGGGAGGGTTAGTTATGTGGCCACGATTGTGTCTATGGAAAGAGGAGACAGACTGCAATTCAACACTCTGTACCCAAAACCGCAAATGTACCGGATCACATATGCTGTTGTATTGTGTTTCTTAAAAATGGCAATAAACGAGTGTAAAAAAAAAAGATTGTGTCCATGGAAAGATACAAGCGGATGAACGTTGTGAAAGGAAGGTTTAAATTAGTTATTCTTTTACGTTATTTTCTCTATCTTACCAGAGACCTTTTTAGCCAGTTATTTTACAGACGGTGGGATTGTGCGCTCTCGCGATGTTGCAGAAGAAGGGCCCTTTGATGCGAGCAGAACTCCACCCGGTGATGTCAAACGGGGCCAGAACTCCGAGCACACGGATGGAAACGACTGATGAGCCAGGGCCGTGGTTAACACGGGAGGCAGCGCCGCATAATGTTGGTGTAAATAATTGTAAAATTACAGAGGCGCCACGAAGGTCCGGAAGGATTTAAACACATTGAGGGGAGTTTAAATTACAGATGGCTACTGGCAAACAGATGTCTAGCGCGTAGTGTCGACCAAACGCTTAGAATTGTGGGGTAGGGCTGATTGACATATCATATCCTTCACTGCACAGTCTGTGGGTGCGTAAACGATGACGCACTGCTAATATTGTTTTTAATTTTTACATGTGATGCACTGGTTGGTAGTGGTTACCTCTAATGGGCGCATAATCATGGAAAGTTCCATTCTCTTTGTGCCTCTTTAGTTCCATTGCTGCAAAATTGTAGTGGATTGAAGCTGGGTTGGCTACCGCTTGGCTCTATATGACTGCTGTTTCTTTCTTTTAGTCACGACTGCAACAAGACTAAACGAGTCAACATTGGGCAGGGTTCAAAGCAGACCTCACTCTCTTGGTGTGTAGCCTAGAAGTCTTGGATTTATATCTCCCCGGGTTCACCTCCTGAGCTTTGTTTTACAAGACTTCCACGAGGAGGCTTGTCTACTGGTACAGTGGAAAGGGAGTTCCTCTAAAGGCCGGAAGGGCTGGAGAAGAGCCACTCGTATGTGCATTCCTGATTGATTGTTTCATGTGATGCAGTCAACTTTTTTCTAAATTTTGTGTGCCATCGACCCTGAGCCTGGTTTACCAAAGGTTTATTTTATTATGCGTTGCTTGGGTTTTGTGAGTATTAGACTGCTGCACTGCAATGGTGAATATCAACGGGGGCAGCATGTTAAGGTAGCTCAGTGAGTAAAGTGCTTGATCACAAAATCTCTGTAATCTTCATGCCATTGGTTCAAATCTAAGAAGAAACAAACTCGGAATTCCACGCTGCTGAGGTTGGTAACATTAATGCATTTGGGTTTGGTATTAGTACCGCCTATAAGGCACTGTGAACATTAAAAAATGCTATAGTAGCGACAGCTATGCAAAACAAACATTACATTCCTCTACAAAATGTTACAGAGCTGTGATATTTTTAGTTAGTATGCTTTACTTAATTTATCACAGCCCTTACACGAACTGATTCGAATGCCAATGTTTGTATTACTCCTGTTGACCTGTGGCTAAAATAGTCACGATGTTTTGTAGCCAAAATGGCTAGCAATTTTAAAACAAAATTACGTCTCAAAGTTGTGACATAGAGGGGCAACGACAAAGATTACTGAGGAATGGGTTGAACACACCCCATCAATATTTGCCCTTGAGCTGGCTTTGAAGTGGAACAGCCACCGTTGGCAGTCTCACTACTAGGTACATCTCCTGTAGGGCGAAAGTTATGAGGTTTCGGCCCTGAAGCTTGGCATTCCTTTCTGGTTTGTATACACAGTTTCCGACCTCTTTCTTTGTCTATCCAGACAATAAAAATGGCTATTCAATTAATTCACTTGGTCGTGCCTCTAATGTGGCTAAAGTCCACCCCATCCATGATACAAATTTAATATAAGTGGGTGCGGTATGTCGCACACAATTCCAAAGTCTCACTGAAGGAGTCCTGCTCTTTCCTGTCACTTTGACCGGTGCAGCAATAGAATCACTTGAAGGTTCTTTGCAAGTACTCACGCCTCCATCAACACTAGGAACCTCCCAGCTACACTCTCCTTCCAGACTGCTCCAGACACTGGCAAAGATTGTTTGACATTTCCTAGTTTCACCAAATACCCCACTGGGGACTCGAGGAATTACTCCAGTTCAGGTCCACGCTTCACCACTCTCCCGATATTCCGCACTTGTTCATCTTGAGATGCAACACTGTGTGTAACTGTCTACAGTTCACCATACTTAAGACCTCCCTGTGCCACAAGACCTGGATTGAGAATCCTGACCCATACGGCAGCTTCCAAGTCAACGACCTGAACATCATTTCTACAGTCTATTCTAACCTTTTCCATTATTTGCTCCTTAGCCACTCTTTCAGCGACCATCTTCCTCTCGCAGCTGACATCTCCTTCCTCTCTAGATTTCTTATTAAAACACTGTGAGCAAAGTTTTGATGCTGCTTTTCGACCTTTGAGCCACTTAAAGGACCTAATTTCCTATGAGGCGTGATATGGTATAACCATATTTTAACACCGAGGAGCTCCTTCCATTCCAACCCTTCGGACTTGGCCCAAGTGGTGCTGTCTTTGAGGACTTAGATGAATTGTTCCACTGTACTGGTAGCCATGCAAAGCTATTGTAATATGCTCGATACCGTAGGGACGCACACAAATTCTGCTTCAAATAAGTGCACTGGACCGTATTATTTGTGGTCAGAGTGCCAACATTCCCTTCCTTTGCAAACAACTCTTAATAAAAAAAAACCTCAATTACCACTCCACTTGAAGCTCAGCTCGCAAACTTACCTTCAAGCCATTCGGAGAGGTAATCCACCGGCACAAAGGCTAAAGGCGAGTCACAGGTTTAGCGGAGGAAAGGTCCAGATATGTTGAAAGTCACCTACTTCCTTTGTAAATCAGGCCAAGGCACAGGTATGAGTGGTGCTGATTTAGCCATTCGCATCCTCTCATTGTTACCATTCTCCAAACACTCCCATCCACCCATCCACCATCTTATCTAAGCCAGGCTACCACAAATGCCACAGCAACAACTTTTCATGGAGGACATCCCTGGGTGACCTTGAGTAAAACACAGAATTGTTTATTGCATGAAACATGGTGGTGCGCATGTCTAGGCTTTGAACAGGATATGATCATCTGTTGCCAATTCATCAGAGATATGGTAGTAGAAAGGAGTCTCCAAGTGGTAAACTCTTACAGCCCTCTTACTCCTTTGTGACCCAGAACTTCGGAGTTGTGCATATTTTCCTTGTCATCTACTTCACCCCCATTCATCTTCTTTTACTTTTATTCCACCGAAACATCCAGCAATAACTCTATTCACAGCGGCCACCTCATCAATATTGGTCATCTCGGCACACTCCATTGTGTCACAGGGAAGCCTAGACAATCAGTTGCCTGTTACATTCACCTCCCCCAGAGCATACTCTAAATGGAAACTACAAGCCACCCAGAGATGTAATCCCAAATAGTGGCTTGTGGTCCTTTCTCAGACATTCATTCTTTCAGTGCCATTTACAGTCCCTGATGCAAAACCCACGTTCCACTTTTCCTTGCTCCTTCTTTGTGATAGCACAACATAGCACACTGTACACACTGTTCAACTGTTACAATACAGTTCATCCCCAACTAAGGGTTTCAGTGTTGATGCATCAACAATTTTTGCCCTGATCTGTTCAAAACCTTTTGTGGAGATTTAGTCCAACAAAATTCCACAACCTTCGATATAAGCATCTTAAGGATTCCTTTGTCTTGGCACAGTTGTTCATGAACTTGCTGTAATAGTCATAGAATTCTGTGAACGCTTATAGTTTGTTTTTACTGTCTGGGTCAGGAGCCCATAGGAGATCGCTTCAACCTGTGACTTCTTAAGCACAACCCAGTCTCCAGACACAGTGTGTCAGAGTCTCTTTATCACAGAACAGTTTACACTTGTCCCCTCTCAGTGTTGATCGGTTCTCGCCCATCCTCCTGCAGATTTATTTGATGTGCCTCGTGATGTCTTGTTTTTTTTTATTTAAAGAACAAGATGATGTTCTGAAACATCTGACAAACTGATGCATTGCCCCCTGAAGAACAGAAGCTGCAGAGCATAACCCAACGGGCATTCTCTTACATTGGTACAGACTCCGTGGAGTTGCAAACGCAACAAGTAGTAGGACTCTGGATCTTAAACAATGTGATGATAGGTAGACCTAAGATCCTGTGTGGAGAAAACCTTTACATCCTCAAATGTGGGTACCATTTGATAAATTTTTGGCAGCAGATGGAAGTCTGTCAAAATGTTGGCATTCAGAGTTTTCACATCTACACGAGCATTTCTGGCCAGGACAATGGGCGACACCCACTCTGAAAAATCAACATCAACAATTTCGCAATTAACCACCCTTCCCTCTGTTTGTTTTTCACGTTAATGAGTACTTACCTCAGCCTCTCCCTCACTGAAACAAACCCCTTTTTGAGTTTGAGCTTATGAACAATTCCATTGAACATTTCCAGATCATCTTAAAATCTATTTCGAAATCATTTATTCTCTCTTCTTATACAACTAAAACGTGTTCTTTGCTATGGAATTTAACTCCTTAGTACCTGTAACCCACAAAGAGACAGTGGCAACCAAGAGGGACATTTCTTCGCCAACACAGTAGTCTGACACCGATGGCCATTCACCTCTCCTTCACCATCCTTGCCTTCCTTAAGGGCTAGAACCACTCTGTTGACTCCCTCGGATTCTTCCTTATGCCCCCACTTAATACCCAGACCATCTTCTCCTTCATATATGCATGCCGCTTTCCCCTTCATATTCCTGATCCCTCTTTTGATGTTTTTATAAATCCTGGTCAAATGTCCAATTTTACGACAGTTCTTTCACTTATTCCCTATTGTAGGACAGAATTTAGATGGCATGGTTGATGTTTTTAATTTTATTGTGCACAGGTTTTGCCCCTGTGCTGGTAATGGATTAATCTCTGCTATCACAGGCTCTCACACTGCATACCTAATAGCACGTGGAAGGGGGGGGGGGGGTCAACTTTATCCTTTTCCATTTTCCTGAGATTCAGTGGCATTGGCAGTGGCTATAATATTTTGAAGATTAGGATCACGCAGGTCCCAAAATTGTTCTTGTATTTTCTGGCTTCTCTCGTTAATTTTAATTTGGTGTCAAATAATTTCATAAGCCATTGATCCAAGGTTATAAGACTTGCATAGCACCCTCAATTATGTAGGAATTCGTCGGATGACTACCTCCCTCTGAGCTCATGTATAAAGCTTGTACCCATCTAGAGCTTGTACAAGGCTTACATGTCTCATCCATTCTTAGCCAGGCCTATTCAAACTAATTCATGACCGCTTGCGCCCACCCGTTGTACAATTTGTGGTAAAGACCTGAACACCACTTGTTCCTCTGATCGTAGGCATAGCAAAATTATGTTTTGCGTCTATCCACAAACATTTTGTCCACTTCAGTGACTCCTCCTTCCATCTGCTCCACTAAATGGAGGCTGTCCTGCAAACTATAAAAAAAAAGTTGAGGGTTGACCACATTGCATGTTGGCAAGCAGGCATTGTTACTTTGACCATTATAGTCAAGTTCCCAAGAGTTACGACTTGCTTCCTGTTTGTGTTCATGTCACAGGAAAAACAAGGTTGGAACTAAAAAAAAAAAGGGTTGCATATATTAAGCTTGAACTTGGCAACTATTAAACCAAGGATATATGAAAATCGAACCATTGCACCAATCCAGATTAAAAGTCCTGGGCAAATGTCAGTTAGTTCAGGACCAGCCAAGTCAACGATGTTTCATTTACTGTAAAAATGCAGGTGTGTACGGAGGCATCAAATCATTGTGCACAGCAGTGACTCCTTCACCAACACTTGCAACCAGCAACCGGCTACGGGTTAGCTCTCTCTGCACTCAGGGTGATGTACTGCGCAGGTCCCCGAATAGGATGGTGTGCAGGTTTGCACAGGCCCTAAGTGCCTAGGAGAAAAGGAACTTGCCTCTACTTAGCCTTGGCTGCCCCGGTGCTGCCCCAGAGGTTAGAGGTGGTTGGGTCCTGCCCACAGATCTAAGGTGGTGAGAGTAGGTGGTGTGGCGAGAGGGTGGAGCCTTTGAGTGGAGCCCTCAGAGTGCTGGTAGAGGGTTCACAGCAGTTGGCGTCAACACCAATGACCATGGAAGTGCAGTCAGATATCAACCTGCACACGTCTGCACGTTTTAACATGAACACGATGAAAGAAGCTTAGGTTCACCTCTTCATTTATTTATTCAGCGCTGATCACAAGCTCATAGCGGTTTAATTCAGAATCCCTACACTACAACACGTGAAATGAATGGCACGTGTAGCATTCCAAAAAAAACACACGAGCTAGACTACAAGATAAGCAGTTCAAGGAACAATGAAGCATGAAACAACTGTGCTCACAGATTGCAACTTGGTTTTTTACCAGCTAATTTGTCCATAGTTGTTAATAGTTGCCAAGGTGACACTGGTTCTGGCACTAATATAGAGGGTGTTCATATATAAAACAGGGATTGAGCCCCCTCTGATTCTTACTAACTCTACATCCAAGGCCTTTTTAGATTTTGGCTTTTTTCACAGCTAACCTGTGGCAGGGACACTGAAGAGGTTTTAGTGAGAAAAAATAATTAAAACATATTTCTGTTCCAGACTTTCATAACCCAAATCTGAGATTGATAAGCACCCTTGCCAAATGTTTTTTTTTTTTTCGTTTTAATACATTGACTCCATTTCACTCTACTTCCTGTGTCCTAATTCCTGGTGATTCTTGCTCTAAAATATGTTTGACAGTATCGTCAGTGTTTGCATGCATGGTTTATGAACTGCTGCTGGCCGCCTTTCTTCCACTATTCTCTGAAGTGTTTTTTGGTAACGGCTTGTTTTGTTCTTGGCCTCATGCTATTCAGTATAGCCACCATGTACAAAGTGAGACCCCAGGCCTGATGGTGCAGCGGTCTTAACTGTTCAGCGATTGGAAACAAAGTTGTCTTCTGTGGCCTTGTTGCGGATACCCAAATTTTATGGGCTGAGCCCAGCGGACAGGGGTCTAGATGGGCGGGGGGAGGGGTCAACCGTTGTCAGCCAGGGTGTAGCACGTGACTCCTAGTAACGTTCCCCAGGTCCCCAAAAGACTTCCAACACTTCCTCGCTCATGGTTCCTGCTGCAATACATTAACACCACTACAGATCGAGATGTCTTTAAAGAGCAGGGGACACTATTCTTCACGGGGAGTTCTGTGTAAGTAAGTTTGGGTGACTACGGGTGTCTGTACTGGAGCACAAGTACATAATATAGACTCTCCTTACCAGTTGGAGCTCATCTGCCTTCATACTGGAGTATTTGAAATGGTAAAAACGTACCTCACTGTATACTTTATCAAAGTCCACTTCTATGTGGGCCGTGGGAGATGAGTCCCCTCTGACTGTAGTTGTGGCTGGCCATTCCACTGTGGCGTGAATAACACATGTAAAGAAGCGTAGTCTTTTTCCAAGGATATACTTTTCGAAGTAGGCAATAATTCCCACCCTCAGTAGCTGCTTCCTGCCTTTGCATTGATTACAAAGCCATGACTCCTCCTCTTGCTGACATCATCAAAAGGGAGGAGAACGTGTCGCAGGGCTATGGGCGTCTCAAATCCAAACACGAAATCTGCGTATCCTAAAACAGTACTATTAAAAACAATATATGTATATACACATATACATACATATACAGATCTATTTATGTAGAATATAGAAAGTCAGTTCAGCAGCCTAATGTATCATCAATGGTTGCAAAAAAATACATATAGAATATTTTCGGCTTGCATCATTTTAACTATTTTGCGCTGTCACCTGTTGACACTGTAAGATGAAGACATTCAAAAAATCTACTGTGGGTCAAAAGAGAAGTACCTGTAAAACTCAGTTTATTTTCTAATGTGTTTGCCAAGCGTAGCCGAGCCAGCTAGAAGATTACAGTTGCTTATAAGCTTTTAGGCCCCACAGCGCTATAATCTTCCCTGTTGGGGGTCTCAAATCTCATCAGTTTTACGCTGTGTGTTTACAAAATAACTATACTTAAATCCTTGTATTGTTCACCTTTAATCCATGCATAACAAGGTGCTTTTAGGAAATTCTCACCCATGTACTGCTTCTCTTGAAATCTCTAAATTATTGGATAGGAACAATTGCTACAAACGGTTATTCTATATTGCAATTTGAGGGTTTACCCTTTTGTTGCTGCACTGTAAAGCTCCGCTTCTATTCCTGCGGCAACAAAGAAATAGGAAAATGGGCGTGAAAAGTCAGCACCTTCTTTTTCTAGATTAATGCTTTTTTTATTTTGTACACCTTGGGTCCAGTTCACAATAATACTGTGCATTACTCTTGGGATGATCCAGGCATACACCTGCATTCCAGCAGTAGGTCCAGACAGTGACCCCACCTCCTCATCAATGCAAACAAACTTCATCGTAGGCAAGTAAAATCAAGGGTCCACTCCAAAGATCCCAGCATGTGGATAACTTTAATACATATAAGTCATCTTGAAAAGACTGGGAAAATGCGCTAGGTGGTGTTAAAATTGTAAGCACGTTCCTGAATAGGATGGTGTCACTCGTAATGCACTCGGAATGAAAATTAATTTGTGTTTTTTCATGGAGTAGACCAAACGATAATTCAAAGGTCAATTGAGTTGTGGTGTTAACCTTTCTTGTTTGATGTGGCCGCCACTTCTCCCTGGTTACTAGTCACTCATCCGAGTTTGCCATCAGCTTATCAGTAGTCGTGGCTACTAAAAGCATGCACCTTGGATAGGAGCGTTCTATCTGTCTTCCCTCACTCTCTTTACCTCGCGGAACCCTGTAACTCATCTGTTTGTTGATCAACCCATATCCAGTGCGCTGCTTTGTTTTAGAACAAGAACTCCATTATTTCTTAAGTTAGTTTACTGCTGTTGTTGCTTGTAATAGTGTCATTTATGAGTAGTTGTGGTGCATCTCTCTTCTTGTTTCAACTTCTTTCACCTCTACTGTTACTTTTTCAAATATGTGTTGTGTGGCATAATTTGTATTTATTCTAGCAGTTGATAAAACCTTTTTCCTATTCTTGAGTGTTCAGAGTAGAAAGGTGTCAGTGAAAGTGTTCCTGCTTCGAGTTACTTGACCTAGTACTACTTAATGCTATGTGTTTCAATACATCAGAGTTTGTATTCCACATTTTAAAATGGAATCTGCGGAGCATATCTCTCTCGCTCTCTCCGCACTCCAAAAATGGTTGCTCCGAAGTTTAATGTCAATAACCACAGAAAAATGCTAGGATCGGTGGCTGACGCTCCCTGATAGGTTAAAAGCATACTGTACGTGAAGTGATAGCTATTGGGTAGATCCAAATAGCCGGCTCCACAGTTCCCGCATATGCAAAAGAGAAAGGGTAAGAAAATAGGGAAATCTAGCCCCAGTGGGCAGGCATAACTAGCAGAACCTGTAATCTGTATTCCACCGTGTTGCAGAAATGTTACAATTAAGATCATATGTCTATACCTTTCTGTAGCCTAATTCAGATCTATGAAAGGAGAAAATATATATGGCACTTAATCTCTACATCAATCTTGAATGAAACAAAGACCTGGCCTATACAAAACATACCTGCGAGCGGTTACCCCTGCCTCATGTTCAATGCTTGTATACAAGCTTCCTACATCTAA
The DNA here is from genome assembly GCF_964204655.1 of Triturus cristatus. Classification (NCBI taxonomy): domain Eukaryota; kingdom Metazoa; phylum Chordata; class Amphibia; order Caudata; family Salamandridae; genus Triturus; species Triturus cristatus. The sequence goes on along the minus strand of NC_140591.1, from coordinate 1,471,240,222 downwards.
AGTGATAAACAGGAAATGTTATCACTTTAGATGTAGGAAGCTTGTATACAAGCATTGAACATGAGGCAGGGGTAACCGCTCGCAGGTATGTTTTGTATAGGCCAGGTCTTTGTTTCATTCAAGATTGATGTAGAGATTAAGTGCCATATATATTTTCTCCTTTCATAGATCTGAATTAGGCTACAGAAAGGTATAGACATATGATCTTAATTGTAACATTTCTGCAACACGGTGGAATACAGATTACAGGTTCTGCTAGTTATGCCTGCCCACTGGGGCTAGATTTCCCTATTTTCTTACCCTTTCTCTTTTGCATATGCGGGAACTGTGGAGCCGGCTATTTGGATCTACCCAATAGCTATCACTTCACGTACAGTATGCTTTTAACCTTTCAGGGAGGGGCAGCCCACCCGTGATCAAGGCGACTTGTTTGTCGAAGCGCATTAGGAGCGTTGTGGTGAACTTTGCACTTTTGTGTTGTTATTGCCATTAAACTTCGGTGCAAGAATTTTTGGAGTGTGTGTACATTTTCTGCAAGTCAAGGAGAGTTGTGGTCCTGTGATACTTATTTCGGAGTTCATGTCTGAACACGCACCGCTGTCACCTGGGCAGGGCACTCAATTGAGGAAGTTTGCGATATATATACAAATATATTTCGCCAACCTCACCAATCCTCGTGGCTGGGACCCACTCAGTAATGGTGCGCATTCTAGTGTGCAGCCCGTTCCACAAATATTACTTTTCCAATCGCCACCCCATTCAGATACGTGCGCTCCAGTGCACCAATTACTTTGATGCCGCTTAGTTGTGAAAATCCAGTTCATTGTAGTGCGGACATGCCAAAGTCAATACCCAACACCTTTCTGCGTCACCACGCCTTGTTCACAGGTGGTGACGCCGAAACGTGTTGGGTATTGATTTAGGCATGTCCACACTACCATAGACTGGATTTTCACCACTGAGCGGTATCAAAGTTATTGGTGCACCTGAGTGCGCATCTCCTAACATGGTGATGATCGGAAAAGTAATATAATATATATTTATTTGATTAAACAGAATTGCATTTCTTAAGTCCTTTTTGTAGCCTGCGGGATGGTTGATAAAGTGTAGCTATAAATGTAGTTTTTACGAAAGAGATGCCATTAAATAGGTTCAATACAGATTCTCTATTTAAAATATAAATCATACATGGCATGACATTTTTATGGAAGAAAGAGGATTTATGATTTTATTTTGGTGTAAAATGCATAATAGTTTTTGATACATAAGTTTCTGAAAGAATGTCACCCCTTTTTAAATTAATTCATGTAGTCAGATAACAGTCAAATTCAGGGAGCTGATTTAACCATGCCTTTACAATAAAGTAATGAGGCAATTAAAAAACTTTCAATTGTGTTTGGAATCTATAATAGTTTCTTGTGATTCAGTCCTGAGACGAAATAGCTATATATGCTTTCTAATTAGTGACTATGCAATTTGGACTTATGATTATCAAATAGATCTGTAGACACTTAGGGCCCCATTAGTATCGCGGGCGGACTTTGTCCGCCTGCCATACCCTCGGGAAACGGGACCGCCCGCTGAGGGTGCGGCGGTCCCGCACTCCCGATTAGCATGCGCCCGCCACACTAGCGGGCGCATGGTGCATCTGCAACATTGCGGCGGGCGGTGCAGAGAGCACCGCCCGCCACAATGCCACAAAGGAATCCTGTGCCTTTCAATGCACAACGTGACAGGCACCGCGCGGTGCCTGCCACGTTGTACATTGAAATGCAGGGGGGTACCATAGGTACCCCCCATGTCCACCCCCGGGCCCCCAATGTCAAACACCGCCTGCCTGCATAGTAATATGGATGGCGGTGTGTCCAGACACCGCCACCATATAAACTGCTTGTCCGCCCGGTAGGCAATCGGGCGGATTGCCTACCGGCGGAAAACTGGTGGACGATCTTCCCGTCCGCCGGGGTCGTCCCCCCCCCCCCCCCCCCCCGGGGGGGGGGGGGGGGGAATTTGCAGCGTGCGAAGGTTTTTAGCGGGCGGTCCGCCCGCTATACTAATGACCCCCTAGGTGTTACCCGTTAATTTTACAACATTAGCTGGTATGATTTCATTGTGTAAATCTTTTTGGCTAAACCAGTGAGGTTTAAATCAATTATAATAAAGTTAAAGTTTTGATCTTTGGTAAAGCCAGACATAGTTGACACTGGAACGTGAGTGATGAGTAATTAGATTTTGTGGAAGATATGTTAACAATCTTTTTCCATGGATGCAATGTCAGTGAACAAGTATTGCTGGAACAAATTGCCTTCTCATGCTCAACTTGCAGAATGATGGTCTAACACCTGCTCAAGCTAGGTTGACTGCGTACTGGGCAAATCTTTTTAAAGGTGTATTGTGTGGAATAGCATTGATGTCCTAATAGTAGGTAACAATGACTTCCTCATGGTGGGAAGTTATGTTCTTCAAAGAAAGCTTATGGAGCAAAAAACGCTGGAGAAATGTAATAATGACTTACATAATAGAGCCAAAACCCATGGGAGTAGTAGGTTAAAGTGTTGTTTAAGGCTCAGTGGATTTGTGTAAAAGTTAAGGTCACAGTTTAGTGTGAAACGTTTAAAAGTGATCAGTAAGAGAAAAAAACAAGTTCGGACAAGAGATAGGATTAAAAAAAGCATAAGGATATACTAGAAAAGAAAGTTTATTCCCTGAAATCAATGAACAGATATCCTAGTTCAAATAAGGTTAGGGGCAGAATAACTCTATCAATCATCTGAGAATATTAAAAAGTACTTAATGCCTCTGAAAAATCATGAATCCATTTTAAAGCCTTAAACGGTTACTCCTTACTGGAGAATATTTGTTTGAATGCAGACTTGTGTAAGGAAGTATTGTATGAGGGCTACACTTATATTAATAAGATGATGGGTAGAAAACAAAGCCGGTTTCTATTAAAGAAACCGATGGCTGTGAAGTATATGCTTTACTTGAAAGAATAATAGCATTTTTTTAATGGGAGACTTCCCTGTTATATTGATTAATGCTCCTGGGCTTTATGGATAGATGTTCTAATGTTGGTATAAAAGAAGCCTGGGAAGAAGTGTAATAAGAAATAAGTGTGCAGATTCTGCAGTTTAGAAAGATAATTGGTAATATGCTTGTTTTTATTTTCTCTCATTTGCTGACCATATTTACCTTATATAGCTGCTCAACCAACAGTCCAAGACCTTGGTCTGCTGCACATTGTTAATAACAACATCCTCCTCGAAGGCATGGTAGATGCCACTCGAACTCTCTGAAAGTTCTCTATTGCCAGACTCATCAAAGACCAATACAAATCTGTGATATTCCCCCTAACCTTATAGGTTTGCGTTGACATCCATTACATGTCCTCTTACTCTCAGACCCATTGTGTGCTCTCTAAGGCCCTAACATACAAGAATCCCTCCCGCCTAATAGATTGAATCACCATCTCAGATGCTACCTACACTTGCTTCCCAACGCATCGAACCTGCAAACGTACATCCGAAAACCAGCACTCAACGATTGATTGCGCCCACCATGCACTTGTCATGTGAAGCTCACATCTGCCACAACTTTTGTAAGCAATCATATTTTTGTAACCTGTAATATTCATCTGTATAGATGGAATCCTTTTCACTGTAAAAACATGAAGCCTCAGAACACACCCAAGAAGGCCACAGTCTCTGTATCCGTGAGTTAAACTTATCCTGAAAACCAGACACAATCCAGAGTAGTTTTTCTTTTTTAAAGGCTTCTCCCTTGTGTAGTAGTGAGTTGTTTCTTTAAGATAATTTTTTTCCCTCAAATATCCAAAATAGGTGAAATTAATAGAACTGATCTTGGAACCATAGCACTTTAAAGCTTTCTAGATGGACACACAATTCTTAAAAATGATTGTGAATTTAGACTGCAGAATGTGGAAACATACACAGGTAGTTTGTGTATTGAACAGAAATAAATAGCTGTTTAATTAAATGCAACTGTTACAGTTTTTGCATTTTTGATACTATAATTCACTTTTACTTCCTTTAAAATGATCTATGCTATTAAATCCTGGAGCAGTACTGATTAACTTTACTGTGTTGAGGTGGCTCAAGTCATTGTTTTTTCTGTTGAGGGATATAATGTTTAAATTTGCTATGTTCAGTTCGCTTCAAAATGTTGTTGTTTTCTGTTGATCAAGGAATTTATCAAAATCTGAAAGAGACACGTTAGTGATAGATTCCATACCTTAGAATATCCCCAGGCGTCAGATTGGATCTGGAAAGTTTTCGTCAGCAGTACCCCTGCGCATCGGAAGGTGGCGTCGTGCGGCTCCGCGTCCGTCGCTGGCGTCGTATGCGCCAAGCTGACGTCACGGAGACTACTTAGGCACCACCCATGCGTGCCGATGTCCGTTCTTTCTTTTTCCGCGCCAGCAAGCGCAGATCTGGTTAAAGCACGTACCCTAGTCACTTTTTGACTAACGTTTGAGACTTTTTTGTCTTTCATTTTTGAGTCTTTGACTCCTGGTGCCACGTAGGAATGCCTGGGTGTAAATCCTGCGGGGCCTGTCGCCGTACGATGTCGGTGGCCGACCCCCATGGCATCTGTCTCTACTGTCTGGAGCGCGACCATGACTCCCAGTCATGTTCCGACTGTCTGGCTCTGAAGGCCTTACGGAAGCGCTCCCGTAAGCTGCTGGAGGCCCGGCAGTCGTCTCCGTGCCATTCGAGGTCCATCATCATCGCTCCCCGGGGTCGAAGTCTTCACACTCGGAATCGGGTAAGAGACGTCTTAAGAAGAAGTCGTAGCAGCGTTTTCGCTCTCTGACGTCCCCCCGTCGGTCTCCGGACGTGGACGAGGGGGCTGGGGGTACCTCCCCCGCGGCTACTTTGGAGCTTGTGACTCCTGCGGCCTACCCACCATATCCGGGTCTGTCGGTGACTCCTGCCCAGGTGCAAGCTTTCCTTGCTGCCATGGACCGCATTTGCAGGCCTAGGGCTCCCGCCGGTGCGCCTTTAGGCCCCACGGTCCCAGCTGAGGGCCCTCCCTTGCCACCGCCGGCTCCAGCCCCGGTACCGCAAGGTCCTACACTGGCGACTGGTGCCGCCACGTCCTCCGCCGGCGACTCCAACCCCGGTGCCGCCCGCGACTCCATTCCCGGCGTCGCAGTGGGTTCCGTTTGTTCCACCATCGCCCTTGCCTGGTTTCTCGGACAATTTTGTTCCCAGTTGGGACCCTAATTGAAACACGGAGCCAGACCGGCGCCGTTCCCGAGGCCGTTCGACCCTTTTTTCCCCCGTCCCTCCCCCGCCGCAGCAGCCTGTTCCATGGGTGGTGGAGGACGGGGATGACTGGGAGGGGTCAGAGGACCCTCTCGCACGGCAGTGCGAGTCGGAACAGGAATGGACAGAAGAGTTGGAGGATGCAGGTGGTCTCGACCTCTCCTCTGAACCTGGTTTTCTTTCTCCTCCTGCTGTGACTATGGAGGAAGGCGCCACATACACTATGGTGCTCCATAGAGCAGCTGAGGCCTTGACCTGCCTACGGTAACCCTCAAAACGTAATCTCCTCAAAGAAGTACTTCAGCCGGCGGCAAGCTCTATGGAGCCCCTGCTACCATTCAATGAGGCGTTAACTGATGTATTGATGGGCACTCGGTCTAGACCAGCAGCGGGGGTTCCCGTGGATAAAAACGTAGCCAGGCGTCATCGCCCGGCCCCGGGTGACCCTGCTTTTCTGACAACCCACCCAACTCCGGAGAGCCTGGTTATCCAGGCCTCCACTTCCCAAAGCACATTCCCAACCGCACCGCGGATAAGGAATCCAAGAAGCTGGAGCAGTTCGGCAAGTAACTGTTTTCATCTGCCAGCTTAGGGCTGCGGTCGGTGAACACCGCATGCCTCTTGGGCCACTGCTCCCACGCTCTGTGGGACATGGTTGTGCAGGTGCTGCCTCAGTGTCCGGAGGAGGTTCGGACAGTGCTTTCCCAAGCTGTTGCTGAGGGGAAAGATGCAGCAAAGTTCGCCATCTGGTGTGGACTGGACACCACGGACTCACTGGGTAGGGCAATTTCCATGACAGTGGCCCTCCTTCGCCACGCCTGGTTGAGGTCCACTGGGTTTTCGGGGGATGTTCAAAGTTCTCTTATGGACATGCCCTTTGATGGTACTCTCCTGTTTGGCGATAAGGCAGATAGTGCGCTGGAGCGTTTTAAGGACTCCTGGGCTACGGCCTAGTCCTTGGGTCTCTCCACCACGTCTGCTTTTCGTTCCTTTCGTGGCCACGGAAGGGGCGCCCGACACGTTCGTTCTGCCAGAAGCCTGCACAGAACCAACCTCAGCGCGGACGTGGTTCCCACCGCGGCGGGACAGGGGACCAGCGCGCGGGTCAGTCCACCTCCGCTCCCACAGCATCCGCCTCAAAGCCTCCCTAGTCTTAGCTTTGGGACACACCCCACGCCGGTGGGTGGCAGGATTCACCATCACCTCCCCCACTGGCGTTCCGTTACCTCAGACAAGTGGGTGTTGGAAATTGTCCGAAGGGGCTACTCCCTCCCCTTCGAGTCTGCCCCTCCAGCCATGCCACCTCAGTTCCACTGCATGTCGGGTGACCATTTTGCGCTTCTCCAGCAGGAAGTCACAGCCCTCTTGGCCAAGGGGGCCATCAAGCGCATTCCTGGGCCTGAAGTAGGACGTGGTTGTTATTCCCACTACTTTTTGGTCCTCAAGAAGGAGGAAGGGGGCCTGCGCCCCATCTTGGACCTCAGGAACGTCAACCGCTTCCTCCGGAAGGAGAAGTTCAAGATGTTGACTCTGGCTCAGGTCTTGGCTGCCCTCGACCCCGGAGACTGGATGGTAGCTTTTGACTTGCAGGACACATATTTTCATATCCCTGTCCTGCCGGCCCACCGGCATTACCTGCGGTTCATGGTAGGCCAAGAGCATTTTCAGTTTACCGTGATCCCCTTCGGCCTTACCAGTGCCCCTCGGATGTTCACGAAAGTTATGGCGATGGTCGAGCTCATCTGTGCAGATCAGGGGTTCCAGTCTTCCCCCTATCTCGACGACTGGTTGTTGAAGGCGGGCTCACCCCAGGCAGTCGTCTCCCACCTCCAGACTACGGCCGACCTCCTGCATTTGCTGGGGTTCTCCATCAACGTGCCGAAGTCGCACCTGAACCCCTCTCAGAAGCTCCTCTTCATCGGAGCGGTTCTGGATTCGACGCAGTTTCGGGTTTATCCTCCCGAGCAGCAAGTCTGGGATATTCAGGCTATGATTCTGACCTTTCAGCCTCTCTCCCGGGTTACGGTCAGCTTGACCCTCCACCTCCTGGGCCTGATGGCATATGCGGGCTCTGCAGTGGGACCTGAAGTTCCAGTAGTCACAGCATCAGGGCAACCTGTCCGATCACGTCCAGATCTCGGAGGGCACTGCACGACAATTGCAGTGGTGGCTCACGAATCGTGATTGGGTCAAGGGCAGATCCCTCTCCCTTCCCCAACCAGAGCATACAGTGGTGACGAATGCGTCCCTCCTGGGATGGGGTGGCCACTTGGGAGAGGCGGAGATCAGCGGCCTCTGGTCTCCTGCGGAGTCCCGGCTCCATATCAACCTTTTGGAGCTTCGGGCGATCCGGCGTGCACTGAAAGCATTCCTTCCCCCTGTCCGGGGAAGTGTAGTGCAGGTGTTCACGGACAACACCACCACCATGTGGTACTGCAACAAACAGGGCGGGGTGGGGTCGTGGACCCTATGTCAGGAGGCTCTTCGCCTCTGGACATGGCTGGAACATCAAGGCATTACCTTGGTGGTGCAACACCTGGCAGGTTCTCTGAACGCCAGGGTGGACGAACTCAGACGTGGCGCAAGGCCTCTTTCTGCAGTGGGGAGAGCCTTGGTTAGATCTATTCGCCACCGTAGAGAACGTGCAATGTCATAATTTCTGCGCGTTGAAATTTCCAAGGCGGCACTCGCTCGGCGACTCTTTCGTCGTGAGTGAGCTGCGGTCTGTTGTACGCCTTTCCGCCTATACCACTTCTGCCCAGAGTGCTGAAGAAGATTAGGCGCAACTGGGTCCAAGTCATCCTTGTGGCTCCAGATTGGGCACGAAGATACTGGTATCCCGAGCTACTCAGCATGGCTATCGATCCCCCGATCCGACTGCCTCTTCGGGAGGATCTTCTGTCACAGCAGCAAGGGACGGTCCTCCACCCGAACCTGTCCAGCCTCCACCTCCATGCGTGGAGATTGAGCGGCGACAGTTGACCGCTTTCGACCTTCCTCCCAAAGTCTGTGATGTCATTCTGGCAGCCAGGCGTCCCTCCACTAAAACGGTATACGCCTGCAGGTGGGACAAATTTGTGGCATGGTGCACAGCAAAGGCTGAGGACCCCCTTTCTGCCGCTTTTTCCGAGGTCCTTCTGTTCCTTCTCTATTGGCCCAGCAGGTCTCTGCTCTGGGCACTATCAAGGGTTATCTTTCGGGCCATCTCCGCCTTTCTTCGGCTTCCAGATCAGCCTTCTCTTTTTAAATCCCCAGTTGTTAATCGCTTCCTCAAAGGAATTACAGACACGTTTCCTCCCGTGCCTTTCATAATGCCTCAATGGGACTTAAATCTTGTCTTGAAATATCTGATGTGCGCTCCCTTTGAGCCCCTTCATAACTGTCCCTTACGTCTACTCACTCTCAAGACGACTTTCCTGGTAGCTATCACCTCTGCCAGAAGAGTGAGTGAGCTCCAAGCGCTTTCTTCTAAACCTCCTTTTCATTCTGTTCATCCGGACAAGGTGGTTTTAAGGACCCGTCCTTCTTTCTTGCCGAAGGTTGTCACGCCCTTCCACATCGGGCAGACCATCACTTTGCCCACCTTCTTTCCACCTCTGCATCCTTCAAAAGAGGAAGAGAGGCTCCACCGTCTCGACCCAAAACGTGCGCTCTCGTTCTGTCTGAAGCGCACACAACAGTTCCGGGTGGATGACCAGCTTTTTGTTGGCTATGTGGGCGCCATAAAAGGTCGGGCCGTGCACAAACGAACCATCTCTGGGTGGGTCGTTCTGTGTATCAAAGCATGTTACTCATTGGCTAAGAAGGAGCCTCCTGTGGGACTGCGTGCTCATTCTACCAGGGCAACGGCAGACACTACTGCCTTGGGCCGTGGCGTTCCCTTGCAGGACATTTGTCGGGCAGCTACGTGGGCCTCGCTGCACACGTTTACCAAGCAGCATTGCCTTGACAGTCACGTCCGGAGAGACGGCTTCTTTGGCCGTTCTGTCCTCCATGACTTTCTGGTGTAATCTTGTTCGCAGACCCACCACCGGGGTTGGTATTGCTGGGGTATCTATTCTAAGGTAAGGAATCTATCACTAACGTGTCTCTTTCAGATGCACAAGTTACTACTTGTGTAATGATATATCTGTAAGAGACATTAGTTAGTGATAGATTCCTTACCACCCCAATCATCCTCCCTGCTCTGCAACCTGATTTCTAGGGTTAAGGTCATCCCTTTCAGGGCCCTAGTTTCATGGCACCAGTGGTCAGTTTCTTGCATGGCTCTGTGTTCCTGGTGCGGAAAGTCGTGTACAGAAAGGACGTAAGCGCATGGGTGGTGCTTAAGTAGTCTCCGTAACGTCATCTCGGCGCATACGACGCCAGCGACGGACGCGGAGCCGCACAACGCCACCTTCTGACTAATGTCTCTTACAGATATATCGTTACACAAGTTAACTTGTGCTACAGGACTTTGTCAAACTTAAATTAAGATTTACTGAGAGTTTTCAGCCCACTGATCCTATGAGCTGTCAACCAAAACCAGAAGAAGTTATGCCACAAAGAACGTTTTTCTTCTGTCTTGAAGATTCTGATCTTCAGATCTTGCTCCCCGCACCAGACCTGAAGTCTTGTCTCGCCCTACAGTGCCCACAATGCAGCCTCTTGGTATGCATCGCTACATGCCTATACTAGGACTGGGTTCCTAGGCCCAATAGAAAATGTTATTACTTTAGCTTAATCTCATATAGTTTCTCTTTTTATCCGGTATACATGTTTTTCATAAATTCCCATAATTTTTCTCTTTGTTAGTTATGATTTTTCTTGAAAAGTACACAAACTTTATGATGATAACATTGTGATTTCACCCATAGCTAGCTAGAATTGCAAATATGTCTCCTTGGCTTATGAGGGAAATTGGTACAAACATTCTAGGACAGCAGTTACAATAGGAAATGAGCTGTCCAAACCCTCACTTCCCTTAGGGCGCTATTAGCACTCACTGGAATAGAAATCAATGCAGTGATTGGCAACCATCGGAAATAGAGCGAGGGCGCGCGTCTCTGCTTTCTCGTCAGCTGCCCGATTCTACACTTTGGATTTCTAGGCCTGACATGCCAGTGATATTAAACATATTTGGGCCTACTTTGCCAAGACATTTTGGAGCATGTGAAGCAGTACTCATGTAGTACTCTTTTTAGTACTTAAAAAAATTATATAGAGTTTTATATAGCGCAAACTTGACCCGCTTCGGGTATCAGAGCGCTGTACATAGCACCAGTTGCGTTAGATTAGGATACATTCATTTTTGTTAGGCACGGGGAGATTAAGTGATTTGCCCAGAATCACAGGATATTCAGCGTCATTGCCGAGACTCGAACCCAGTTCCCCAGATTCGAGGTCGACCGCCCTAGCCGTTAGGCCAACTCCTCTCCCCTCTTTCATGCCTTTATGAATTATTCTCCAAAACATCTCAAATGGGAATATTCCAGGAACAGCCATACACAGTTACCACAGATAGAAAGGACGGTGCCCTCAACTTTTATTATTAGGAAATTGGACTTTTTTGAGCTAATTCTCAAATGCATGTAATAATGCATAAAATAATACTCCTGTAGTACTACTTTCCATACTCAAAATAAATTGCCGTCATGGTTATTTATAATGTAATAAATTAAAAGTAAATTAAAAAAATCAAATGCTTTAAATTTAATTACCGTGCCCCTAACTTGCTATCTAACATTGTACCACACATATGGGTTGAGCTGAGTTGACAAGTAGGTACATTATTAAAAGGTTTTTCATGTAAGTCTGAAATTGGCACTGTAAATTTTACGCTGATTGGTTTAAGCTTTTTAAGGTAAACACCAACACTTTGAATAGCCCTTCACCTTCAAACGTTTGCACATTTGCTCTTTTACGGGCCCACTTTGTGCACTCATCTTTCCTACTGAAACTATGCAGTATATATATATTTTTACTTCATTCTGCCTCTGTTAAATATTAATTCGGTTTCTGCGGTTGATGATGTTGATTAGAAAAATATAAAAACAATTAAATTGAGTTTTCAAAACTTATACATTTTCTGAGATCTTTCAACACAAGCAATTATTTTGTGTTGGGCGGTTTCCTATCACCGATTGGTACCACACTTATAACCAATAATTATGAGCTTAAGCATGCCTAAGCCTTCCTCTCTGTTTGAAGGAAATTTTAGTATAATATGCCATGGTGGCTTTGTTTTTAAACCGGGTGGATGTCTAGACTTTGCAGGTCGGCTCGGATTCCAACATTGAGTTTATTTTACTGTCCTAGCACAAGTAGATTTGTTTTAAAAGGGCACTATTTCATGTAAACCTTTTAAGCAGATCATTTAAAAAAATTAAAGTAGTAGGTAATCATGCCTGTAATTATTCCCACTCCAAATATTTTCCAGTTCCTTCCCTGGCCTAACATTGGAACAGCTGCTAACACTACCTCCAAAGCGGAAGCGAGCGAAAGGAATTATTGGATTACTACCGAAGAGCATAAAAGGTTCAGTGTAACTATTTTGTGAACTTTTAAAATCTTTCCTGCACATTAAGATACAAAGCTTTGCTTGGCCGCTTGAGTCTAGCTTGCTTGAGATTTTTCCCAGGCCAGAGCCTGAAGTCTCAGTTTGAAGGCTAGAGTTTGAGACACTGTGATATAGCAGTGAATACTCAGTGTAGCACTGTGTACCTATTACCCGCAGAGTAGCAGTAAGGAAAACCATAATTCTGCCTGCAGAGCAGTGCAGCCCTTGGGGAATCCGAAGATATGTTCGGGGAGTAGCATTGAGACACACCAAAGTTCTCACTGGAGAGTAGCACTGGGGAAACCATAGTTCTACCTTGAGAGTAGCACTTGAGAAAACAATAGTTCTGCTTGGAGAGCACCACTGGGAAACACCAACGTTCAGTCTGGAGAGTACACCGGGGAAAGTCACATTTCTCCCTGGAGAGGAGGACCTGGGGACGCCATATTTTTGCCAGGAGAGCAGCATCTGGAAAACCATAGTTCTGCTTGCAGACTAGCACTGGGGAACGCCATCGTTCTCGATGGAGAGTAGCCCACGGGAACGCATACGTTCTCTCTGGACCATTGCACTGGGGAAAGTCAGAGTAGCACATGAGAAAACCATAGGTCTGCCTAGAGAGTAGCACTGGGAGAAACCCATAGTTCAGCCTGGAGAGGAGCATTTGAGGAAAACCATAATACTGCTAAATAGCACTAGGCAAGCCCAAAGTGCTCCCTGGAGAGTAGCATGTGCGAAAATTATATCTTCCTGGAGAATAGCAACGTGGAAAACCGTACGTCTGCCTAGAGAGTAGCACTGGGAGAAAACCATAGGTCTGCCTAGAGAGTAGCACTGGGAGAAAACCATAGGTCTGCCTAGAGAGTAGCACTGGGAGAAAACCATAGGTCTGCCTAGAGAGTAGCACTGGGAGAAAACCGTAGGTCTGCCTAGAGAGTAGCACTGGGAGAAAACCATAGGTCTGCCTAGAGAGTAGCACTGGGAGAAACCCATAGTTCAGCCTGGAGAGGAGCATTTGAGGAAAACCATAATACTGCTAAATAGCACTAGGCAAGCCCAAAGTGCTCCCTGGAGAGTAGCATGTGCAAAAATCTAAATCTTCCTGGAGAATAGCAACGTGGAAAACCGTACGTCTGCCTAGAGAGTAGCACTGGGAGAAAACCATAGGTCTGCCTAGAGAGTAGCACTGGGAGAAAACCATAGGTCTGCCTAGAGAGTAGCACTGGGAGAAAACCGTAGGTTTGCCTAGAGAGTAGCACTGGGAGAAAACCATAGGTCTGCCTAGAGAGTAGCACTGGGAGAAAACCGTAGGTCTGCCTAGAGAGTAGCACTGGGAGAAAACCGTAGGTCTGCCTTCAGAATAGCACTGGGGGGAAACCATGGTTCTGCCTAGAGAGTAGCACTGGGAGAAAACCGTAGGTCTGCCTAGAGAGTAGCACTGGGAGAAAACCGTAGGTCTGCCTAGAGAGTAGCACTGGGAAACATGGCGGTGCTGCCGGGAAAGTAGCTCCAGTAGCTCTGCTCTGCTGGGACTCTTGAATTATTTCATTAAGTTTTGTCAAAGAACTAGACATGCTTCTCAGTATACAGTTGGGTTGTGACAGAAGGAACACCTCGGACCGCCCTGCCAGAGAAATGGTCTTGGCCTTACGGATCTCATTTAATAGCAGTCAGGATAGAGCTTGGGTTTGCATGAGCGGTGCAGCCCGCTGACCCACTCACACCTTTAAAAGATTTCCTGGTAAGCAGAATGGCCCCCTGTCCTATGAGGGACTTGAGCCATCTTCTTGAAGTCATCAGTTGAATGTAGTTGGTTGATAGGTAGGAAATTTGGAAGAAGATAACCATGTCATCCGGAGGCATATTTTCATGCATTTAGTGAGCCATCATCAGGAAGTCTCTATAAGCTATGATCTACATATCTGTCTGTCTGTCTGTCTATCTATCTATCTATCTATCTATCTAGATAGATATTTAGATATGTATGTAAGATTATTCACAGAGAATTCAGATACACAGAAATGTCACATTTGATTTCATTGAATTCTCTTGGCGCAATATGACATGCATATCCGCCTTTTTTATTTTTTAACACACAATGAAAATAGATCTCCCCCATTCTGTCCTAGATGCATACACGAAGGGCAACCTCGTCCCATCCCAACTTAAAAATGTTCAAAATGCCCTTTGTTGCTCAGTGAGTCTTCTTGCAAATAGGGAACCCAATCCTTGGATTCCTGGCTACCTCACAGGCAAGCCTTTCATTCTTGTGGTAACTCAGTCTGCACAGAGCTTCACTTCGCATTTGTGGCGAGGAAGTCCTAACATTCTATGCTTACAATTGTAATAATTGGTCCATTTTGTTCGGGAATGTAAACACTTCAGTGTCTAGAATTTAGATAAATAATGATATCCATGAAAGAGAAATTAATAGTTATTGATGGGGAAGGGGGGGATTTCTCGCTTATTTATGTTTTCTTTTATTATTATTATGAGAGCAAAAGGAGGACAGGGCAGTCAGCAGCCAATGGGATTTTTAGGCCTGATGTTGGCAGATGGAGAAGGGGGAGGTTCTCAGAAAAACGTACAAGGCAAAGAAACGTCTGCCTGCCTAAGCAGGAGTCTGGAGCATCACATATAATGTCACAGTATAAACCTAATGCAGTCTGTGTAAGTCGGTGTCTTCATGGGCCCTACTTTGGAGGCTTGTTTTTTGCACTTTAACGCTAACTGATTCACTTGCAGTTTAGATTCTCCGGGTCGCCTGCTAGAATATGAGGTTTCACCGTCTCAACCATTTCATCCACCGTAAAGTTTTTCGTTGATTAATCATGACCAGGGCTCATCTGCTGCTAGCCTAAAGGAGAAGATGAGGTTAATGCATTTTTTTTAGCTGAGACTGAAAGCGCTTAGATTTATTTTACTGAAGCTACTGAACACCGTGTTGGCCTTTCTCTGTCTATGCACATCTTCACTCACTGTTTCGTTGTGTTACTCTGCGCCCTCCAGATTACTTTTGTTCTACCTACTGCATTAAATACCAGTTCATTGATAAGTTGTGCCTCACGGCTTCATGTTTTTAAAAAAAGAACTCTGATCATTATTTTGATTACTCGTTGGTTCATGTAATGTTAAATAGATTTTATAAAGCGCCCAAATACCAATAAGGCGTCTTGGCGCTAGCTGAGTGAGCAACCTGAGCAAACTGTGGTGGGTAGAAATGAATGTAAAGTAAAAAGCCGTGTCTTGAGAGCCTTCCTGAAGGCTGAAAGATTAGGCTGAGATTGGATAACAAGGGGAAGAGAGTTCCAGGCCTCGGATGCGTTCAATACAAAACCACGGCCGCCCCATTCTTCCATTGTTAACTTGTATTATGGCATTAATAACAAAGTAAAACCACTGCTGTTTTTTTTTCCAGCGAACAGAGTCACTCCATGCATGCAGGGAGCACTGGGCCTTAGTTCAAGCATTACTGTGCCACTGACCTCCAGTGCAATCAATGTTGTGGAGTGAGGAGCAGGTGGCTGGAGCGGGCCCACATGTTAATCTCAGGGTCTTTAGACATTTTGAGATTAATCTCTGATGATTAATCGGAGTAATTAATGTCAGAGCCCTATTTTTGTACTATTTTTTCATTGACTTCAAGACATTATTTTGTGCGAATGGCGAATTAAATTTTGGAGTATATATGCTTTTGTTTATTAATTCTTTTTATTTAAAATACTTAATGCGCTGGAAAAGACCCAGTACAGCCCTTTCTTCCTTTTATCCTTTTCCTTTTTAATTATTAATGTAATAATGGCTAAAAATATGACAAGTTATTACCCTTGCATGAAATTCATCTAGTCGATCCCTCATCCCTTTGTTATTTTTATTGAAGAATAATTGCGTACTATTGATACATTTGTACGGTTCTTGCAAAAGTAATTATAAATGGATTGCCGGAGGGTCACAGGCTTAGCGACTGCGTTATTCTTCTCCTGAGGTGTTGAGATGGAATTGAAAAAATGTAAAATTAGGCTTTGTTCCTGACCACGTCAATTCTCAGATGGGCTCATCTTCAGAGCCCCAGTCAGTATTAATTTTTAAAAATTTTAAAATGGAAATTTGTGACAGTCTAGCTCCATAAGCGGATCATATTCTTTCTCTTGTACCACATACCCACAATGCACTGTCCAGGAAGCTCAAATGCAAACAACATTGGATGGCTGACACAGTTTGAGCCCTACCATTGTTGTTTTTACATATTTTAAAAATAGGGCATGATCATATCTTTTTCTAAACTTTATATTTCTTTGTTTTATAGGACGTTTAGCCAGAAGAAGTCTGCAATTGAAAAAGACTATGCACAGGTAAGATCTTTGATTATCTTCTGTTGTAACCGTATGTTAAACCAAAATGGCGGCTCTTCCGAGCTGATGTAGAAAGCCAGAGTTGATTGTGCATCAGAGATTTGTGCCTTTATATATGGTGATAGCTGTGATAAATCTTCATTTTTGCACAAAACCTTCTCCTGTTAGTGGACACCTTGGTTTATGAAGGAGAAACCGCATAGCCCACTGAGGCCGTGCGGATCTGTTCATTTAATACCAGTGCTTCTTTGTTAAGTGAATTATTGCATTGCAAAGGTAGATTCCGACCAACACTGTACAGCATATGGTTAAAAAAGACAAACATATTTTCTACGTGGATCCCTATCCCACCACGGGATGAATGGCATCATGATACTGTATATATGTATTGGAGGGGACATTTCTTACAGTGGCCTGACTTTGAATGTACCGGTCTGGTTTGCGTAAAAATGCAATAAAAAGTAAAAAAAAAGACAATCAGATTTCTGTTCTTTTTTTTTAAATTTCATTTCTTATGTGAAATTGTTTTGCTGACTTTATGTGTAAATTGATTTTAACCAATCATCCGTCGGAAACCGTGTTTATTGTAGTCACAAATAACAGCATTGCGTTTATTTCTGTGATGCTTACACTTGAATGTGAATTGCCCCTGACAATAAATAAGCTGCTATTAATTACTTTGCTTGTCGAGTCATAAGACAGTGTGACAGTCCTTGCTTGCATCTTAAAAAGGTGAGCATTTATCTGGCACCGCAGTTTTAGCTAAACTTGAGAGAGCTTGCAAATGTTCATACGCCACATTATAGGCTCAAGCTGTTTTGTTCATATAGATTCCTAATTTTCATGCATAGTTGAAGCACCTCTTTTTTTATGGGCAGTCCTTTTTTACTGCAGAGTATGCATTCCACAAAAAATGTTTTCCTTGATATGTGCTGAACTTATGTTTTTCGTCCAGTTCGGAAACTTTCGTGAACATGATGGAGTTTTTAGGCTGGGCAACATAATGGCAATCCTCTTTAAAGTTCTTCAGAAGAAGTTGGTCGTCTTCCGTGTTCTGTAGGTCCAGGTTGGATAATTCCAGAGGCTTGCGCCCAAGATTCATGAGCCCCTATCTCCGTGTATGGTCTCTCTTGCCATTAGTACCGGTGTGGTGGTAATATAAAACTGAAATAACTTTCTCTTGCGGGAGAAACTTTGTGCATCCTGTGGCTTACCTGTAACGTATGCCCTGTTGCTCTTGGGTACTAAAGAAAGGGAGCCACAGGGATCTGGTTAGCTGCAGATGTGCGTGTAGGCTTGAGTGGTTGCCTCAGTGGTGTGGCTTCTCACTACGCCCTCTGGATGGGGATTAGAAAAGCCACCATGTTCTTCAGAGATGAGAGCGCGGCAAAGAAGCTGCTATACATTGAACTTTAGAAGTGCGCTGACGCCAACATATGCTTGACTGGGTATCAAACGACATATGAAAAGAAACACATCTGTAGATGGAAGGATATGCTGTCTTGTAGTGGCTAGGTGGGATGTGCTTTCCAAAGTGTTGGTGCTGAATAAAGTTAACATGCCAATAGTGATGAATTTGAACCAAAGGTGCTGAGGCTGATTTTTTTGTTGTTGTTTTATTTTTTGGGGGGGGCAGTGGGGGGAGGTTGAGGTAGGGCATGGCCAGGAGTTTATAGTGAGAAGCTGACATTGAATATTTTGATGGTCCCTCTGTGTGGGCGAAATGTTACATGAACCCATGACCTCCGCGTAGTGAAAAAGGCCACATTATTAGTAACAAAGTACCATCCCCCGCCCTTCAACCTCCCCAAAAATGCCACAGAATCTCCAAGAACTCACTCACATGCAACACTTGGAGTTTTCATCTCACAGCCATTCTTTTCCGCAGCCACATCGCTCAATCAAGTTACCAACCTCTCAACGCTACCTCCCACCTTAACCTGCCCCAGCTCCCCAGCGCCTCTTGCCCAGCCCACAGTCTGTGCTCCACCTACACCCCAGGGGTGGATATGCTCACCAGTGATTCACCAGCCCCCCACCCCAGCAACTACCACCAACCAGGAATGCCCAGGTAAGGTGTTTTCCTGCCACCCCAGTCACCAAAGACACTAAATACTGCTGGCTCACTGTAATGCTCAGTACCACAACCTCTCAACCAACAAACTGTGCAACCAGTTCCTGCAAGTCCATTAAATAATGTGCATTTCCAAAAAGGGACCGATGCACTCCATCTGAGCGATATAAAGTGGGATCTTACTCCTTAATATTCTTTTGTGATTGCAATTTTAACCCTGTGCTAAAGACTTATTTCTGTATTTAATTTGCCTCTCGCTTTGTCCATGGCAGTTTACTTGAGATTACCATTCCATACCCTTCTCAGAACAAATTATGTCCATACCATGCATCTGCTAGCCCATTGCATCTCCAACCTTACCAGGTCCTCTTTCATGTTCTTCAGCAAAGAGAGGCTGGACGACTGAACGCCATAATGTTCTCCCAGATGTACTTTAAATCAATCCAAGCATCCTTTGCCCACGAACAGTTCTGCCGGCAACTTCCTCAGCTACCCCTACCTTATCCCGTCCATGCCTCACCAATATACCTCATGTTTACTATTTGAGAGCCCCAACGATCCACCATTTTGGACGGGTATCAGCAAACCATGTGGCCCCCCATACCAAGGAATGCCCACCAATATCATTTCACAATTTATTTTTCTGATGCTGGGCCTTGTGTGGAACCTAGAACAGAACATAAATAACACAACCAAATATTCCCGCCCTTCCAAATGGCCAAACCTCCTCTCCCCCATTATGTGTCCCTCACAACATCTTAGCCACCATCTTCAAATTCTCTTTCTTCAGCCTGCCGACCCAACTTCACTGCCTCAGATGCTGCACTTATCTGGAAAGAACGTGTGCCAAATCCCTCCTCATTCAATCCCAAGGACACTAATGATTTTCTCAACAAAGCCCAATCGACCGCCCCCATTCATTCTCCTACTGTCAGCATAGCTGAACACCCTCTCTCCAACACAATCTGGAAATGTAACTTTACGTTCCATGCCACAATTTGGCATGTCTCTGTGACCAGCCCAGGTTGCAATAAAACCCAGCCCCTACCCCTTCTGATCTGTTTTGGATTGCCGTAACTAGATTTTCAAAACTGTATTCTCCATCACTATCTCCTGTGTTTTCACCCCTGGTCTGTTCTTTGAGCCCGGCAACTTAGACAAACGAAACGCGCAATTAAACATGTCAACTTTAAAATTGTAATAGCAGCAAAAATGTAATGCCCCCAGCAACCTCATCAAGTGTGATGTAATAGTTTCCTGCCACCTAGATTTCTTTTCATTCCCTTTTACCAACTCACTGGTGCTCTCCTTACCGGGAAACATCGTTTACAACGCATGCGATACATCGCATGCTATTACAACCACTTGCTGTAGGGGGCATAAGGTGTTGGATTTAAAATCCAATACCTTCCCTACTGTAGCACAGACTAGAGTTGGAATAGTAAATTATACTATTCCAAAATCCAGCACTCCCCCCTACAGCAAGTCGTTACAACGATATGCAATGTAACAATGCGGTCATTATAATGGCATGTGATACATGTAACGTGGTACAAAAGGGGGTGGTGATGGACGGAGCATCAGAACCAATCAAACACTCACACCCAGTCAACAGATCTGGGTTTAATCCATCACCGTTCTTTAGCCCACTCTGCCACCCCAGTTCAGACATGGCCATATGCAAATCAGCCTGACCCTGTGCCTCATGGGAACAGTCCAGCCCGAACTGCCAAGCCATACCTTCCCTGGACCGAAAACAAGCTTCCTAGGACCGGTTTCTGGCATTTCAGCCGTCTTCAGCCAGGCTTGCTTGAATCCAGTGGTAAAGTGAGCAAGGGACTCACGTCTGAGCATACCCTGCCAACTTATGGCGAACAAAGCGGTACAAAAGGGGGTGGTGATGGACGTGGCCTATTCCTCCTTACCAGTTCGCTAAGCAACTGGTCATAACCCCCTAAATAACTTCCCATAAAACAACAAACCTGACAATTTCCCGGCAATATTAAACACTGATAATCCTCTGTTAATTAAAGTTAATGCAAAAAGCATTGAATCCTCATTACGCGGCTCTATGCCCTCTCTGCCATTTTCTCTCTTCCATCTCCACATTCCTGAAACTCCCTTCAAGACGGCAAATAGGACAGTCCAGTAGTTGCTGATAAAGTTTGTTCAACAAGTTCCTGTACGCTCATACCCCAGTGATCAAGTGTCCTGTGGCAAGCAACTCTGTCTTCTTCCCTTTCGTTTCTGAGGCCAAACATCAAAACCCTGCCACCTCAAACAAGAAAGCATCAGCAATGTCGTAGTTCATGCTTGTGACATGCTTTGTTCTAAAAAAAAAAAAAAAAACATATTGTATTGTAGACAGCCTATCATAAGCGTCCTCAAGAGCTGTAAACTCCTCATTTCCTTCGCCTCCTGTCAGTTCTCTAGCTCCATCACTCCATGTTGTCCACTTGAGCATCACTTTTCTGTTTGCCGGCCTCGCACCCCACACCACCAGAGCAGCCATGAATGGAAATATTTTAAGGAAGTGATAATTCTGCCTTGCTTCCCACAATGTCATGGCACTTGTTCCGCACCCCATTGCCGTTCCCAGAACGAGCCAAGAGCTCCTGCATGCGTAGACATCTGCACATGCTAATTTATCCCATCTGCAAAAAATACGCTTTCTCTTGATATTTTCCAGAAAATACTACCACACGCTCAGATCTCCCATTAGAGCACCTGTCATTCACACCAAATTAAGCAGTAAAACCATCCCGACGTGGCAAAGCTCAGCATTCTATTGAACATTCTGCCGACTCTGACCACTCTGCACATTGTCCACATTTCCTCAACAATTTAAGTGCATCATCCTCCGTGGCATCGTCGGGAGCAATGTAGTTGTTCATAGATGACCCCTCAGGCCATGTAAGTGGTAAATCAAGCTATATCCCATTGTGTTTATTTTCTAACCACCTCTATAAGGGACACCATCAACTCAGATAAAGGCCAAAAAACTGGCCTTCAATTCTCCCTTCTTGCACCTAATTTCTCAATTTTTTCTTCACCATTGATTTCATCTCCTTTGCTGATCTCAAGTTGTCTGACCAACGATGCTGCCAAGGGCCTTGATATCCCAGCCCAAGTCCCTCACTGAAATAACCTTCAGGATTGCTGGACAACACGCCACCCAACCCACCAAACCAACATCCTATCAAGCTGAGCCAGTGTAGGGGTCTTTGTGAGAAGCCGGAGTCTGTTGTCCCCTACCTCTGGACGCTCTCCACTGCTCCCTCCGCCCGCCACCTGTTCAAAACATTTTGTAAGCAGGTGTCTCACCCCACAGAGACAGAACATTCATGCCTGTAACAGCAGAACGGGCTGGCGGGGCCATTCACGCAATCACAATTCAGAGTCAACCTTCCCCGGGGCTTCTCTGTATTGACGCTCAAATGTGCCCTCAAATTCTCATCTTATCTATACCACGCTAATCCCTAAATTCCAACTGTGCTCAATCAGTGTAACGCTTGCAGTGCACTCTAGCATACATTTAAAATGTTGATGTCCATCTCTTGATCTTTACTGGGACGCTTGGCTAGATCCCATTCCTCTTCATTTGATCCCTCGCTTGCTTGGGTCCTCCTGCGTAATAACTTGTTGACAACCACAAATTCTTTCCGCCATATTTTCTCCTTCATACTGGTAGAAAAATCAGCCCCCAAGGGCATTGTTATTACCATGTATGGCAACCTCTGCTACTTCACTCTTCTTTCCCCCATCCCAGTCCTTTTCATACTCTTACTTTCCTTCTTTTCCTTTCTAGTCCGCTGATTTCTCCATCACTACCATCCTTATTGCTCTTGCCTCCTGATGTTGGATCTGACCCTACTGCCTTATCAGCACCCCTTGACTCTAATGCCATTGCCACTTGCCTGGTTTCTATGATTCCTTCAACACTAACCTATTTTTGTCTCCCCTCGCTCCCGAGACACCGCCACCTTCCAGTCAGACCACCACTTCCCCGTCCCTTGTTGTACAGTTCTTTTCCCACTTCCTTCCAATCCTCATCCCCTCCCTTCCAACAAACATCTTCTCTCCATAAGGTGTTCTGACTGCTTCCTACTCGTGTCTGCACTTGACACATTCAATGCACCAAACCTCCTTTGACAATGAACTGCCCCAAAGCCCCCCCCCCCCATTTATGCTTCCATTGTGTCCACTCCCCTTCACCAATCGCCACACTCTCCTGAATCTCTCCCTCTTCCATTTCATTGCTCTCATCCTCATAATCCATGCAGGGCCATCTGGTGGTGATCCAAGTGAATAATCTCAGCCCTTGAATTACTGCAATTCCATATATTTTGGGCGGACGCAGGACGGTGAAGGAAATTGCAAGGCATTAAGAATGTGGCAGCCAAGATGATGTTGGACCCTCCTTGTTGGTCATCTCCTTCAGAGACCCTAAAACATCTTCACTGGCTTCCAGCTGAAAAGTGAGGGAAGTTCAAATCGCTCTGCCTCGTACTCACAGCAGCTCATGGAATTGGACCAGTCAATCTGGCTAATAAATTCAAGAGGTTCACTCCCTCTTGTCTGCTGCGCTCCTCTGATACACTGTGCGTCCTCGATGCTGTACAGGAGGCGAGGCTTTTCCCAGTTGCGCAGCAAAACTGTGGAATGAGCTTCCTGTTCGTCCCCTTTCTAGTTCAATTCATTAAAGCTCTAAATGCTTGGCTGTTCGGCGTCTAGTAGTTTGCTTTGTGCCTTTTTGGGGAAGAAAAATCTCTGTTCTGACACCTATTCGGCCCTGCGGGCTCTGCCTGTTGCCATGTCATTGTTGGGAATCTTTGCCCTTAGGGGTATTTGGTGATCTCTGTGGAATAAATCGTATAACATAACATAATCCCACACTAACTCATCATGCAATTAATATTGCGCTCCACTCCTACTCGCACTTCGATGAGCACTCACCCACACCACATCATACAACTATAATGCAGTTTTTTTTTAAATGGGCCATTTGAAAAATCTTGTTCCTGCACTGTCGGAGGGGCCACATACATCCGTTTCCTCTCTTCTTGCTGGTATAATGGAGTCATAGCTAACTGAGGTGCTGAGTGCAACCTCTGCCCGGCCCCTTGTGCTGGGATTGTGTTTTGATCGCCCTATGATAAGGGAGGCCCACTCTGGCCCCTCCCACTTCCCCGCCTCTTTGCCTTCAGCTCCGCTGCCACTCCCAGGATCCTCCTTTTTGGAATAAAGCGGCATCATTACTCTCAGCTCTTCTCAGCATGGAGAACGCTGATGGCGAGACGTCTCCCACTGGTAGGTCCTGATTTTGTTGGGTCTTTGGATAGCAGCCCTGCCCCAAAACCCTGCGTTTGACCGCGTCTTCCCTCCCTAATGCACACAGCATGCTTAGGACTGCCCTGACCTCCCCACCCTGCTCCATACGGCACCCACTCCCACCTTCCTAATGGCCCCTAAAACCTCACAATCTACTGTGGAACCCCTCCCCCAGACCAGGACACCTGGGCCTAGATAAAATATAAATTGATACAGATGAAGGTTCCAATTTTCCACCTGCCTACACGAATTGCCCATGGATCAAGAGTCAGTCGAAGGAGTTTGTACTCCTGACCCCTGCCCTATATAACTATATCTCTAACCTACCCCTTGCTGAGTTCAGTGACCAGTCACCTGCCCGAGTAAACTCAGCAGCCCATTGTGATTGTAGTTGTGGAAAGGTGTGTGTTAGATCTTTTGCACCTCTCAATGCCACAGTGGCTGTCTGTCCTCTGTGACCATGGCGACATAACGCTACCCATGAAAGCTGCATTACTGTTTTAAAAAAAATCTGTTTTATGCATCAGAATGCTTTTTGAGACTCTTGGCTTCCATGTAGGACGGGAGCAACTGCAAAAGTCAAAAAAGGAAACATTGAACATTTGTGCTTAAATGCATACACTAAATAAAGACTTTTTGTAATCTTTTGGATTCCTCGGATAGCACTTGCCTAAATAGGTTGGACCAATGGCTAACTTGCAAACCTAACAGTCGCGTGACTGATAAAGGTGCCCTCCCGCTATCTGCCTCTCGCAGATGCAGGCAAAGGTCTGGTTTGTAAAAATCAATCTTTCTGTGTTAACAAAACCCTTTCTGTGCAGAGAGCAGCTGAATTCTGCTCACTGCCCTGGGGTCAAGGGTCGGGGAACGCACTGGATCATAGGAAAGCACCAGCATGGCCACGAGGAAGCATTTAATAAAAGCAATAGGCAGTTAAAGGACGCACTCTATTAATTTCAGATGCTAGTTTTAAACTCCCATGTTGACAGAGGGATTTATGGTTAGCAACTAATTGAGTTGACCCCTGGGCCATCCAGCTTTGGAAGACCAGCAAGAAGGCGGAAGTGCATGTTTGAAAGGGCACTCTGGCTACAAGTAGTGTACTACTGTGAATGATTACTGGAAGGGCTTACACTAAGTGTGTGGATGTGAGTGTGTACATATATGTGTCTGTGTACATATGTATAGATGTATGTGTGTGCGTTTGGTGTGTATATATATGTGTGTGTGTGTGTATATATATATATATTACCTACTGGCGGTCGCCAGTAGGTAGTTATAGTTAGGACCCCTTTTCCATAGGAAAACCTCAACATTCTATTTTGAATAACTTTGGCGCCGGTCGATGAATCCTCGCGAATTTCTCAAAATAGGTGGGGCGCTACGCTCCGCTCCTACCCTGAAAGTCTCGGGGGGATCCGTCAAGCGGGGGCTGAGATAAAAGGGGGGTCCCAAAACGCGTTTTCCCCATGCATTTTTCCATAGGACCTTTAGAACGAGCTACTGCCCGAACGGCTGAACAGAATTACTCGAAATTTGGCAGAGAGGTAGTCCCTAGGTCAAGGAAGTGCCTTTTGTAGGTTTGGTGTAAATCTGTTCAGTAGATTCTGAGAAAATAGCCTTTAAATCAATATATATATATCTGAGCCCGCTTACGGTACGCTTACCGTATGCTTACCGTAAGCGTACGGTGGCGTGCGCGAGCGCGATTCTGATTGGCTCTTAGATCTTAGTAAACATTCGAATCGGCCGAAACCAGGAAGCGGCGGCCGCCATTTTGTGTATTTCACTCAGAAAAAAAAGAGTGAAAACAAGAAAAGGGGGCAATGAGGAGAGTTACAGACCCCCTTACATTTGTGAGGGGGTCAAAGAAGGACTGTAAAGTACAAAGAAAACATTTATTGATTTTAAAAAAAATCACGGGGTACGCGTACGGTAAGCTTACGGTAAGCGTACGGTAGAAAAAAAAGAAAAAAAAATGAAAATCAGATTTAAGTGTTTAGATATTAGGGGGCTCTAAAAAGAGCCGTTGTGTTTATGAAATGATTTTTTAGTGGTACCTACAAGTAAGTACCGATGCAGAGTCTAAGGTTCAAGAGGAAGACTCTGTTCCCTTCATCATTGAAGTGCACACCATCTCCTCTATAAATGTCTTGCATGTCATAACGCAAGTTGTTGTGGTAAATGGCACCCATACCATAGTCACGGAGGAAAGCAGAAACAGATTTGTTGACGTGCTTTCTTGCTTTGTCATCGCACCGCGTGCCCACCGTGCGTGCACGGCACTAACTGCGTAAAGTGGGCGCGCGGTGCGCGAAGCGCACCGCGTGCTCACTGTGCGCGCACGGTGCGCGAAGCGCACCGTGCGCGCACGGAACGAACTGCGTTAAGTGGGCGCGCACGCCACGAATGGCGTAAAGTAACTTAGCATTTAAAAAAACGTACAAATTCACTGAAAAAACCATAGGTTTCACACACGTTATAGTTAGGAATTAGCATTTAAAAAACCTTGCAAATTCACTGAAAAAATCATAGGTTTCACACATGTTATAGTTAGCGGAAATTTTACTGATAAAAAACCAATGAAATTCCCCCGTTATAGTTAGTGCAGGCAACTATAACTCACGCGACCGCAATCTTCTGCTGATGACATATGTGTCTTTATGAAAAAAAAATATTTGTAATATATGTATAGCTAAAAATGTATGGAAGAAGACATGGGCAAATAAGTGTCTAAATGCAGTATTAGCATCAGCAGAGGATTGCGGTCGCGTGAGTTATAGTTGCCTGCACTAACTATAACGGGGGAATTTCATTGGTTTTTTATCAGTAAAATTTCCGCTAACTATAACATGTGTGAAACCTATGGTTTTTTCAGTGAATATATATATATATATATATCCTACTGGCGGTCGCCAGTAGATAGATATAGTTAGTACCTATTTTCCATAGGAAATCCGCAACATTCTATTTGAAATAACGTTGGGGCCGATTGACGAATCTTCGTGAAATTTTCCAAACTTTTGGCCAGCTCCGGTCCGCTCCTATCCTGAAAATTTCAGTGTTCCGTCAAGCGGGGGCCGAGAAAAAAGGGGGGTCCCAAAACGCGTTTTCCCCATGCATTTTCCCATAGGACCTTTTATATATATATATATATATGTGTGTGTGTGGTGCTGGGCGTTAAACCAAAATAAACTATAGCTCTACGAATGTGGGTCCGTATCGTCTGTTTTCCACAAAAAGGAATGGTGTGCAGTACAAGAAATTGGAGTGTGTGTGTGTGTGTGTGTGTGTGTGTGTGTGTGTGTGTGTGTGTGTGTATGTGTATGTATGTATGTATGTATATATATATATATATATATATATATATATATATATATATATATATATATATATATAACCCATCCCCTCCCCCCGGCTTCGACCACAGAGAAGAAAGCAGCACAGAACGAAGGTATATTTGCTGATTTATTCCACCACACAAAGCTCCATCTGTGTACAATTCAGGAAAGACATGTTTGGGTGTTTTATTGAACGAAATGCAGTGTTATGAAAACCCTTATGTCACAGCCCCCTGTGAAATAATTGCTTTCATAATCACAGCTCACAAACCATGCTGCAGAGCTTTACCATTGTCCGGGGAACTGGAGTTATGTGACTTGGAGGAGCAAATTATGCAGCAAGGTTATCTAAATTATGCAGCAAACCAACGCAATGTTAGTGCATATTCTCTGGCAGTGTTATTCCATTTGTTTGAGTTTCAAACAACATGCTTTGTGAAATCTGGAAATTCTGTGGCAAATGAGGAACATCCATAATTGCGAGTTAATCGCTGTAGCAAAAGAACCGCATAAATCCCCTGGCCCTCACCATTGTTTTATTAAAAATATATAAATGAAAGGTAAACAAAATCTAAACATTTTAATTCCAATCTGTGTCCATTATTAGCTGTCATTTGAAGGCAAAAAGTCTTCCAAGCGTACTAATACAAAATAATTATGTGGTATACAAACTACCTAATGTACCACATGGGTTATATGGTCCTATTTTGCCATAAGGGGATTCTGGTGGCATTTATAAACCACAAGGCAGAGTGTCCCCAGGACCGCTCATGCAATATTGGACCATATTACACAGTTAGCCATTACCTGTACTCTGTATAGTTCTATTTGATTACTTGTTAAGTATCTTGTCGATGCGCTGAGTGTAATAAGCTGTTTAAGATCATTGTTGAGTTTGGGGCGAGGCCATGACTCACAAGAGGCGAAGTCCCCTCCTTCAACAATGGTAATGAATAGCAAATGTCTCTCTTTGCATATTTCTGCATTTTGAAAACATCTGGCCAGGACAGCAAAGAATATCAGAAGGTGGGTTCATTCAGGATTTCTTAATTCATTAGCGTAGAGATACTTACCCTGTGCCAATCAGGTAGCAGGTTGGAATTGAGCAAACTTTGTGTCAATAGGGTAACACTGGTTGGTAAAATTGTTGAAGCCTGTGTTGCTCTCTAGCCAACCTTCCTTGGCTCGGTGGCTCATGGTGATACCCAGTCTTGTGCGGTTCAAGTATTTTGTGTCAGTAGTCTTGGGCGGCTAGACCTGGAGCTCTCAGAGCCACAGGCATTGGAAAAAGGGACGCAGCCGACTATTGCATCTACAGAGATGTCCGCTGCACACCCGCCTCATGAACAAGGTCATTTAGTCGCCCCACCATCAAATAATGTCCTCTTTGGCTTGAAAAAAAAATCTCTAATGATTAGTTTAACTATTGAGCTGGGTGAATTGAATCATTTGCTAAATGTCAACCTCCTGGCGCCTGGATCCAGGGTCTTGTGAGTGATGGTCACATACGCTTGTCGTGATTTGTAAAGCTCGAAGCTACATGCAAAGCAGCAGAGCACTGACCATGTAAACATGGGATTGTTGATGTGAGGAGTCTGTTTTCAGTGGGAGGCAATAAACCATACTATGCCATGCTATCTTACTCATAACTTATAGTGAAATACAACTCTGTGTGTTCGGATCACTGTGTGACTTTGTTTCCATCTGCTTTACATTTCGGTGGATTGGCTTCTATAGGTTAAATAGAAGCTTTGGTACATTTTGTAATTTGTTTTTACAAATTGGGGTGTAGAAGAAAATACACACGAGAATACAAAAGGGCATTTCGGGTTGATTGGACAGTTTTTACGTTTTTGTATTTAATAAGTCTAGTAGTCATGAAAGATTGTTCCCAGCTGTTTTCAAAGTTCTTACAGTACAGACAGGTGGCAGCTATGTTAGGTCTCTGTATACCGCATCGAATGGTCTCTCAACTCATTGGGCATTGCCCACTGTTGCTGGGCAGAAGCTCGTAGTAGGCAGCCAACGTTTTTCAGCTGCATTTTCCACACACAACCCCAAAAAAGTACTGCACTTGCCGATCATCAACACCTCCTTTTCTCTGGCCACAGTTCCTAAAAGCGAAGAATGAGGCATCTGTGCTGGCTGCACAGCCTGCCACTGTGTTTAGATGCTGTAAATTAATCTCTTGACACACAAAATAGCAAGTACTGAGGAAGGTCACTTAGAGAGGCTTTTTTGCAAACATTCAAAAGTCACTATGGGCTAATTCAGACCTTCTAAAACCAACAAAGCTCGGACTGTGGCCGGGGAACACAGCACCCTTATGACAGCACAGCTGAGCAGAATGAGCATGGGGGATGAAGTCAGGCCTGGCCGCTGACTCAGCAGTCGGCTTGACCACCGGGGCGTTGGTAAAATCATTCTGCAGCCCTCGCAGTCAAATTGTTACAAGCGACTTTGTGTGCGTTTCAGTTCGCTGGCGGATAGGCCTGGCACGGCGGTGCCTGTGAAGGAAGCCGGGGTACAAAAGCCATACTGTGGACGCAGGAAGAGGCTGTGGATTTAAAGGGCCTGCCTGCCGCTGCTGGCGAGGAAGAGGATTGGGTGGCGGGAGGGCTGCAGCCAGAGGAAGGAAGAACACGGATATAATCGAGCTATCCAGAGCACCCCAGGCATCGTTTACTTTCCCAAAACAAACGTGTACAGTTCACCCCTCCCCCACCCAGACAAGTGGGTGTAATTGTGGTCAGCATCAGCATAGGGCCGTGGCACACGCACCTGTAGAGGGCATCATTCTTGAAAGGTATAACCGAGTTTTGTTTACTCTTGGAAAAACTGGATGGCAGGGCAGGAGTGGGGCATGCTCTAGAGGCCTAACCCACTTTATCGAATCTCTCAAACTGACCTGTCTCTGTTTACAAACTACAGTACATGGGCAAAGGCCTTAGGCTCAGTGCTTAGTTTGTAAACAATTAAGTACTTACTGGTCCACGGCAGCTGGCGCAAGCCACGTCACTTTAAACTGCCAATTTTATTTAAAGTTCCATTTTTTTTGCATATATCCAATAGCAATAATGCTTCACTAATGAATGTTGCTTAAAATTACACACACCTCCTCACAATGTGGTGGATTCTCATAAATATGTGCTGGTGTTTACAAATAAGTGCAAACACCGGCGCAAATTAGGCCCTTGCCTTTGTGGTTCTGCCTTTTGACAGCACAGAGGCCAACCTTTACTATTGCTAACAATATGCTTAGAGTAGACTTTGGGTCTGTCCCTTTCATCCATTGGCTTTCTTCAATCCGCGTCTTTGACCCATGGTTTGAGACTTTCAGCCATCTGGTGGAGTAGTCATCTCTCACCTAATGCGCTAGGCTGTTTGGCAGCCCAAACAAAGCGCACTTTGAATGTGTGTCTGCTGATTTGCATGTCACAGTGATTGGCGGCTAGGTGTTGTGAGTTAGTTACATTATTAGTGTTGCACTTTTTCTGTGGTGCTGCCCATTAGTCATCAGATAGCCAGTGCTGTCTGTTCAATGTGATTAACTTGTATGTTTGACTGGCAGTGATATTCGTTTGTCTGGTATGCAAGATGTTCTCTCTAGTATTTGGGGAAAGCTGGATATTACAAAATGACAATGATTATTGGGGAAAGGGAGTATCTCTGCTGGAATGAAGAGTACTTCAATGGAGTATGATCAAGAAACCACCACCCTGGGGCGCTTTGCTTGTTCCACGGAGAGCGCAAGCCATTAGGATCCTGCCTTACCTTGCTTTGCTGACATCCCCTGCAGCTCCCCTGGGCGCCATTGAAGGAGCCATCCTGCCGCCGCAATTCTTGCCACCCGCGCGGCCGCAGCTTGGGAGGAACTACAAACCCCACGAGCCTTAGCGGCAGGAAGCCGCCACCGCCAGCACGGACTTCCCGCCAGGAGGAGTTCAAATTTCCAGCTCGTTCTTGGCAGAGCGGGCGCTTTGCTTGTTCCACGGAGAGCGCAAGCCATTAGGATCCTGCCTTACCTTGCTTTGCTGACATCCCCTGCAGCTCCCCTGGGCGCCATTGAAGGAGCCATCCTGCCGCCGCAATTCTTGCCACCAGCGCGGCCGCAGCTTGGGAGGAACTACAAACCCCACGAGCCTTAGCGGCAGGAAGCCGCCACCGCCAGCACGGACTTCCCGCCAGGAGGAGTTCAAATTTCCAGCTCGTTCTCCGCGTCGCGGGACCGCGCGCGGGCGGCGCCGGGAGAAGCCCGGGACAAGGGCGGGACCGTCTGTGGCCGTCCGGGGCCGCTCGAGGCCGGGCAGGGCCATTCCCCTAAGTGTCGAGTTCCTGCTCCTGGATGGTAATTTGACACTTTGTTGACTAATCGCTGTAGACTGTCATGAACTTGATATACTGACTGCACAATATACTGTTAGTCTTCTTGCACGCACTACACTGCTACCACACCACCTGCAAATGGCTATGTTGACCCGGTCAGGTAGAGGAGGCGCTTTAGGAGGTTCATCATCAATAAGTGGCACTTTAGATCACTTTATAATTCGTGCCTGCTCGGTTCTTGAGAAAGAAATCGCCCTCACTGAACGACGTGTTTCCCTTGGTCTGCATAATGATAAACGTTCTTCACTGGGAAATATTGCTTCTGTTGTATCCCCTGGCTTAGATAATATTATTATTACACTCGATGGAACCCCATTGGGGCACACACCACATATGTCACCTACTGTGGCTGCCTCACCTGTGAGATCTACAGCCCATTGTTCAAATTCACAGTTTAATTTATCGTATTCTCCCCTCTTTCCTACCTCATTGGTTGTTCCTGAACCCACCACTAACATTACATCACCTTCTCCTGAAGCCTGCGACTCTTCTGAGCCACCTAACCCAGCAGGTCAGAACCCTACCTTAAATAAAAGCAAAACGGTGGGCAGTGGAATAATAGAGGATCAACCAAAAGTTCCCCAGAAATGTAAAGGGAAATTGCGCAATACTCTTGGAAAGAGAGCTGGCCGTATAGTTTCTCCCCAATTCCAGCACCAGAAGTCAAGATCATCTCTTGTACAGACCCCTAATTTAGTTTCTGCTAACACTGTTGAGCAGTGCCCTCTGTCTTCTGATCTGCTAGAGGTTCCAGATTTCCAACATTTGTTCATTGATCAACTTAAGTTACTTATTAACTCCCTTTTATTACCTCTGATGGAAAAAGTGAGAATATTGTCAGAGAGGCTTGAGAAGTTCGAACAGTCTTCTCTCGACAATTTTTTCTCTCTTAAATCTTTAATTAAGCTATACTCAAAAATGGTCCAAGAAAACGGTGTAACTACCAACCCTCAGCATACTAATCATGCCGACCCTGTTCCTAAAAATGGTTCATCACACACAAATGTGGCCCCACGTCCAGAGGTAAATAATGGAACCTTTCCTTTGGGTATCAAGTCCCCGGCATCCACATCGCAACTGGGTTCTCTGCCCAAAGGGAAGAAGCTAGATACTACTTCAAATGTCAGCTCCACAACACTTGAAGTACCAGCTTGCGCAGCAAAATCCGCGCAGAACCCCTCTAAAACACTTGACATAAGCCCAGCCCAAGATTCCCTAAACAGTGCCGCTAGCGACCCTGTGGACAAATTACCCTACATTAATCTTCCACCTGAATGCCAGCCTTTTGTTGCTGTCCTAACATGTGTTCCACACCTCAAGGCTGGCAAGTCAGAATCCTTCACTGAGCTCAAAAACAAGACGACATACTGGC
This sequence comes from Triturus cristatus, assembly GCF_964204655.1. Taxonomy (NCBI): domain Eukaryota; kingdom Metazoa; phylum Chordata; class Amphibia; order Caudata; family Salamandridae; genus Triturus; species Triturus cristatus. The sequence continues at coordinate 1,471,207,540 of NC_140591.1, read as the reverse complement.
TGAACAACAATAGGCCGCTCCCTAGGCATCTGGATGGCCATGTTCTTCATGTCAGGAGGGTTGCTTGGGTGGGGAATAGACCAAAGCAAACGACTGGCGACTGTATTGTTATAAACTTCAGGGATCCTCACGTAGGTAATTTGCAATAAAGGATATCCAGGCCCTAACAACAGCGGGATAGAATGCTCAGATTTAAGTTACTTCTATTCTGATCCCGTGTATTCTCATTATCCACATTTCCCCCCTCTTCACCTGCCTCAGGCTGAACACTTCTTGGGTAACTGGGTTCCTCGTGAAAATGTCCACTTCCCTTTCGTTCAAAATAGGTATTGTGCCCCTTATGGGCGCTATGATTCCTATTGACACGTATCTTTTTCTCTAGGGGATAGAATTTACCCTTTTGCAGAAGCACAAAAAAGCAAAGAAGCAATCATGCTCACCACCTTAACCAATGATTTTCCTCAAAATATTCAGCAGTGCAGCCTACAGCCTACCTCTACTCATCAGGCTAGCAACTGCCCATTGCCGTCCTTACCACATAATTCTCTACGGCACCTTTTCAACTCTCCCGGCCCTATTACAACGCAAGGCACAGTTTCCGATGCCTCCTCTCTAGAGGCGCTTAGTTCGAATGTAGCTGACCCATTGCCGCCCTTACCTTATAACTCTCTACGGGATTCCTCCAACTCTCCTGGTCCTACTACAACGCAAGGCATAGCAACCGTTGTTTCCACCCTAAAGGTGCTTAGCTGGAATGTAGCTGGTCTTTCCAGCAAACTTGATCTACCTGATTGGAATTCCTTAATAACGCCTTATTCCATTTGTATCTTCCAGGAGACATGGAGCATAGTGCCCCACCATATGGTCGGTTTTACCACCTTCTTCATACCGGCCATTTCACCACCAACAGGATAAGGTCGCCCTTCGGGAGGTCTCCTGATCTGGGTTAACATCTCTATAGGGTGCTCTGTAAGGCAAGCCTGTACTATCTCCCCTGACATCCTAAACCTAACCCTAGGGGGTCCCCATGGAAGGAAGCCTATTGTTATTTTCAATGTTTATGCCAGGGGCCTTAATGATGTTGCACTATCCCCTGTATTTCCACTTCTAGAGGGCGAATTACGTAAGTGCCACCATACATCACACATATTAATAGCCGGTGATTTCAACTGTTGCTATGAGCCCCTTGCCTCACTGGACCTCCCTGATCTTTTTGGGGATGATTTCAAAAGAGGCATCCCCTTGTTATCCCTAACTCCCATAAAGAGATGGACGAAAACAGCCATCTTTCTAAACACTATGACACTTGAGTTTGGCTTAAGGGCTACAAATGGTAGAACATCTTCTGACCTTCAATGTATGCACACTTATAATAGGACCAACCACTCATCTCGGATCGACTACATACTTCTTTATCTTAATCTCTGGGCATACGAGGTAGATATGGTAATAGTCCCCTCACACGATAGCGACCATAATCAGCTATTCCTTAGCATAAAATCATTGTGGGAAGACATACATGGGTCTCTGCCTCTTTCAGCAATTAGCACCATGCAAACCCATGAGGTATGTCCTGCCAATTGCGAGAGACGCCTCAAATGGCATAATGTGAGCCTAGATGATGTAAAAATCGATTTAATTAGATCAATAATGAAGGAAGTGCAAACCGATCTGGCCCCACTAAGCGACCTTGAGACAAACTTAGATAAAGCCCCTTTGATTTTTCAAGATACTATAAGTAAGCTGGGCAATTTATTTCGTATAGAGGGTAAGGGTGGCCCATCAAGTGGTATGACTAAACGCATTTCCACCGATGGGTGGTATACACCAATGTGCAGGAAGAAAAAATCTGCCCTAATTGCAGCCTTAAAAACAAGGATTACATCTGAGATCCAACTGGCCAGGAAGGACTATAAGGTTACCGTCTTTAATGCCAAAAAACTTTGGGAAGATCAGTATTGGCAGGCACTTAGAGAGGCTTCTTACAAACGAGATTCTGGCTCTTTTTGGGAAATAATCAGAAGCAAAACCAGGCCAACCCATACACTTTTAACATGCAACATCACGGGCATGGCCTGGTTCGAACACTTCTCCAAACTTTACTCCTCTCAGTCGGAAGAGTTGGGGACATCCTCTATCGACGATGTCCCCCCTCTTGCAAAAATTCCAAATCCTACTCCATTTACTGAAAGGGAAGTAGTCTTTGCTATCAAGTCTATTGTCCCCTTGAAGGCTGCTGGCCCAGACGGCATTCCTGGAGATGTTTTAAAACTTGATCCATCTCGATGGGGGAGGCTTCTTTCTATCTTAATCAATGCCATCGATAATGGTGCCTCGGTCCCCGAGTCCTGGAAGGGGGCGGAGGTTGTTCCCATATTTAAAAAGGGAGCTAGAGACGATCCAGCGAACTATCGCCCGATCAGTCTTATTGATTCATCCCAGAAGGTGACCGGGAAAGTGATCCTGGAGAGGATTCTATTTTGGGCCAATGAGAACAATATTATCTCTGACTACCAAGCAGGCTTTAGGGTCGGAACAGGCACCATAGAGCAGGCCTTTAGGCTGTTTCTTCTTTACTGGAAGGTCGTACTCCTTGGAAAGGGCAGTCTCTATCTTGCCTTTATCGACCTGAAAACAGCTTTCGACCTTGTCCCTCGCAATACTTTGTGGTGTGTTTTGGCCAACATGAATATCCCTTCTTACTTGTTGGCTTTACTAATGAAATTACACGAGGGAAATTATGCCCAAGTGCGTTGGGGGCCCCAGGGTCAGAAAACTGAGAGAATCCCAGTGAACAGGGGCGTCCGCCAGGGATGTGTCCTTGCCCCTACCCTATTCTCATTATATGTGAATGGTGTGGTGGAGCATCTGAAAAAAGTTCCTTCTGATGCCCCATCCCTGGCGGGCGATCGTATTCCAACTCTCCTGTTCGCGGACGATACTCTCCTGTTATCTAAATCGCCAAAGGGTTTACAAATCCTGCTTGATAGTTTTCAGGCTTTCTGTAGTGCTAGAGGCCTCATTATAAATACCTCTAAAACTAAGTATTTAATCTTAAATCCACCCAGAAAGTTAGGGCGGCCACCAGTCCTGAATTCGGTCACCCTTGAGCGGGTGAAAGAATTCGATTACTTGGGTATCCGCATTTCTGATACGATGTCCTGGTCATCCCATTTACAAAAAATGCTAATAACCCACAAGAGGGTTACTGGTGCCCTCCCCTGGGAGCATCGATCCTCCATGTCCCGGCCGATAGCTCCAGCTTTGGATATATACAAAGCAAAAGCTGTGAGTTCGGCACTTTACGGTGCCGAACTATGGGGCTTAACTAATATTGATGAGCTTGCCAAATCCGAATCTAGCTTCTTCAAAGAATTACTGGCACTCCCACAGAGCACCCCTTTAGTTCCGTTACTAATGGACCTAGGGTGCCACACAATCAAAGACTTGGCAAAAGTACGCCCCTTACTTCTATGGGCCCGGATTTGGCGGACCCCCGAGTTAGCCAAATACGCAGAGGGTCTATCCGATATTTTATCCATCCCTTCTTGGCATAAAATTAAATGGTTGAAAGAAGTCAAAACTTTACTTATGGATCTTGGCCTTAAAGAAGCTTGGGACAGTAAAACGTCTCTCCCAAAAGCAGAACTCAAGAAGCTTTATTGGAGATGGATGATCGCAAAAAGAAATTCTAATTCTTTTGGCGGCAGTAGAACTACTGAGTTCCTCACGTTTAAAGATGTAGTGTGTTACGAGCCCTATTTTGACATAATCCAAAAGCCGTATGACCGATCCCTCTATTTTAAGTTCAGGATTGGCACCCTTCCGGTTCGTGAGTTGACTGCACGATGGAAACCGCCTTCTCAGACATCTCCATATTGCCCTTTTTGCGAGTCCTTAATTGAGTCGATCGCGCATGTTTTATTCGCATGCCCAAAATACAGAAATCCAAGATCCTATTGGCTCACTCCCTCATGTAAAACCTTGGGAACACGCGACCACCGCATAGCTTTGCGTATCCTGAAATCAGATGCTCGACCTCTTTATGCCTGTGCCCTGGCAAAATTCTTGAGGTGGTCCTTGCTGCTGAGAACCAAAGCCCTTGTAGACTCTAGCTAAGCTGGATGATTGATCCCCCTCTTTGTATATACTCCATCTTTTTAAATTGTCTTATTTATTGTGTCTATATGTATTTTTCTTAAACTCTTGCTGTATAATTTGGGATCTATGGATGCTATTGTATTTCTCCGGCTTGTGCTTATTTTGTACGTTACATTTGTATGTGCTTTTTAAGATATGTTTTTTATCGAAATAAAGCTTATTTCAATTCAATTCAATTCAACCACCACCCTGAAGAGTTGTTTGAACCAGAATTACAATTACATGGATTGAAATAACAAAAACCTTTGTAATACATTCCTTTGTTAACAACAAGCAATCTAAAGCACCTAACCCGTAAACCGCATCTGAATTGAAAATCATTACTCGGAGTGTGACCCACAACCCTATGCCAGGTGGTACATTTTATCCTTTTTAACTTAAACCTTTATCCTTCAGTTTTTCGTTTGTTTTTTTTTTTTGTTTTTTTTTAACGAATCTATCAAATAGCCAATGTTTTCAGAGTTCTTTTTATATTCGTAATAGTAACTTAAAAAACAAAATCGAGGACTACGAAATTTTATCTTACTGACTTTCTCATAGTGAAAGTTTTTTATTTTCGTGATCCTTTCTTTATAGTGACATGATCCTAGCGAAATAATCACCTGCCTGGGAATACGTCCTTCACCATCATAATCCGGTCAACTCAAAGGTGCATCCTAGTTCTGGCTAGGTATTGAATAGATGGAGTGATCATAGCAGGAAGTCTTAGCCAACTTCCTAACAGGACAATAAAGCTCTGTCATTCAAATACCTTCAAACAAATAATTTCTTAGTGGCTATCGTGAAACCAAACATGGTTGCTACCAGCTAGCCCTGGGAATAGCTAGACATTTTTTCCACAGTAGTGAAGAAATCGGATCACATACATTTTTGTCTTAATATGATTATGTGCAGTCCCAAAGACGTCATGCAATTCAAGGTTAGCATTATAAAATTTGATAATTGCTTTTCCTGACAGCCTAGGAGAAAGAGGTGGTCTTAACAACTGCACAATGGCAGTGAATAAAGTAGAGCTTCGTTTGACCAAGACTGATGTAGTTACGCTGATAAGTCGCCGATGGACCTCCAGACTATGGCCTCCTTCCTTTGAGGCCTTCGAAGTCCTGTTCACCAAAGTGAAGAATCCATAAATCATGTTTGACCGGGAGCCATCCTTAGAGGTCAGAATTGCATTGTTGAGTAACCTAGGCAGGCGTCTTCCGTTTGTGCAGACAACGGCATATGTTGGACTATCAGAAATATCGGCCATGAGTCTGTGCAATTATCACGCTACCGTTCTGAAGGATAGAATGCTAACAGCACACATTGGCCAACCAAAATATCTAAGCCACCTGCTACAACATCTGTAAAATGGAGCTGCTGCAATAATGTGAGGCGCTCTTTCAAGAGATTATACTACACCTGCATGCCACCATTGAACTGTCTCTACACAAGCGATAAAATTACTTTAAAGCCCCTGGACCTCAGGCTAATGACTTAGGACTGAGACTGTTGGACCACATCATGATGTTTTTACAAGTCTTCAAGAACACTTTGATAAGCCAGAGATCTAGGGCCATATTGTGGGAGTGCCCGGGAGCATGAGAAGGGTTTGAGTTGTTTATGCACCCCAGGGGTACTTTGGTTTCAGAGAAGGGGCTGCAGATAATAGTGAATCCCCTCCAATAACACAGATTGTACATTTTGTGCAGGGCGATCTTGCGGGTAGTGGTGGATTCCCTTATGTGTTTTTTGGTGTGCTTCCAGTAAATGAGGGATTGCCTTCACTTTTCCAACTCAATTTATCTGGAGGTGCACTACCTAAATTCCTCTCCAGGAGCAGTTTAGGAGAGGAAACCGAAAATCCATGGTAAGCAGCTCCCTGCAGGCAGGTGTAGTCACTCACTGAATCCTCATGCTGGTAGATCCCTGCTTTCTCTTCAAAGTGAGACCGGACCCGCCGCATGGAAAGACTGGCCGGCCGTTGAAACCAGTGGCCTTTTTTTTCACTCATGCAAAGTTCCTTGCAACTTTGATGCATGCACCGGGAAGAGCACATTTTTTTCATGAACCTGTGCACAGTAGTGTGTGTAACGTGTCCCCTCATTTTCACGATATCAGGAGGGCATTCTTTTGCAGCACTTGCTTCAAATCTAATGAGTTGGAACCAATTACATATCAGAAAGGTTTCAAATTAATTACATTATAGGAAACAGCAAAAACAAGCATTTGCAGTCCAATAGGTCTCGCAATTACGCGAGTCTGAGCTATTGGCATTGTAAATGATAATGCCTTTTATTTTTGTTCTGGTTTTTAAAACATAAATAAAAGGCATTGTCATTTACAATGCCAATAACGTAAACTCGTGAAAATGCGAGACCTATGGCATTGCAAATGCTCGTTTCTTAAGCTGCCTGGTCTATCCAGAGAGCCTGCAAGTTTTTAGCAACGTTTTAGCCGTGTGTGAAGTTGGAGCTCGATGTAGTCTGGCATTCGGCTGAATTAATGAGCAGCCTGTCAACAAATTCTATGCTGATTCGCACAGCGTGTGAGCATGAACACATTTTTGCACAAGGAGTGGGCACATGTGTATGTATTGAGTCCAGTTCTATGCTTTTGCTATAGCACCAGTGTCTCATGAGATGTGCCTGTGAAGAGGGGGTCAGCGTTCAGAGTTTTGTTTCTAGCTGCGTTGACACTTTCCCAGAAAATGGAAACCGTGCACAGCTTGCTTTGTGAGTCTCTGAAAATAAGTAAGCTAATGCAACTCTGTGGGAAATGCATAGAGCAAAATCAGTGCCAGGGAGTATTTTTCGCGCCATGTTGATATAATTCCATTTTAGTGTAAAAAAATTACAGTTTATTGAGGGGTGAAACTGTTTTTCGATCTCTAAGGTTCATTGCATACCATTGCCAATAATTTTAAAGCCAAACTGTGGCTGGCTTAAGCTTGACAGAGAACCAAAGAGCCCTCAAAGCGCCCGGGAGGTCGTTAGAGCACGATTAGTATGGTGGCCACAAGCGAACGTGAAGAGAGGACTGAAAACTTGAACGCACATAAAGCAATCAGCTGCTGGAGACAAATGGCCTGATTGGTCTCAAGAAGCAAACGTGTTCTTTTCTCATCTGAAACTGGAGAAATGTACGTCATGCAATGCCTGACTTGTAAATGTGTGGGGTGCAAGAAAGGACATACTGAAATTAAGAGCCAAGTCAGAGATATGTGCTCCCAACAATACATATTTAAGTTTCCATACTGAACAAGCTCTGCAATTAATGAATGAGAAAATACTTGCATGCACTTCTTGAAAGTTGTCTGGATAGAGTGCATACTATTTCCGATTCTGCTTGATCACTACTGAGGAGGCAGATGAAAAGAACAGCAACAGCTCAAAACTGCATGCCAAGCATTGCAGGAAGCGCACATGGATTTGAAATTCCAACTCCCTCAACGTGGTGTACGGCAACCTACTGGGGTTTCGGCGCGGCTGGGATCCGGTTGCTCCGCTTTGCAGACAACAATAAACAAAGTGATGGGCAGGGGAGTGGCACAGAAGGGCGCTGAAGCTGAATAGGCACGGACAAAAGCAAAGTCTTGACAATCGATTTAAAATACATTAAAAAAAACACTTGCTGAAAGTCTTTGCTTTCGAATACAAAACAAGCAGAAGGGGTGTAATATCAAATGAGGCGCCGTGCAGAAACACAAAGCACGGCTCCCCATGCATATAGCTGTGTGTTCCTAAGCGGAAATCGGAAATTAATAATTAAAAAGCTGATGGGCTGGCAGTGGGGACGTCCGCGATGGCAACGGGTGGACAGCAGTAAATAACAAGCAGGAAGTGGGATACGGGAGGGGGTGGCAAATGGTGTGCACTTTCGCGGCCGCTTTGATGTTCTCAGTGGCCGCGCGGCTCACTGAGAACATCAAAGCGGCCGCAAAATGATCACGCAGGCTGCCAAATGGTGCGCGCGCCCGGCGCACATGCACTGTAGTTGGCGGCCTGAAAGCACTGGTTTGCACTTCCAAATCCCCCTTTTACAAAAGCTCTCTCGAGAGCAGCGCTAAAGCGCTGGCTCAGGCGAGACCTAAAAAGTGCTTCATGAACTTATTTGCCTTACCTCTACTTGGACGGAAATCTCAAGGTCTGCAACCCTATTTCCTTTTTTTTTCTTACACCTATTGTCTTATGTATCAAAATAATTTTGTAATGTTAAATTTGTGATTATGCAAAGAAAAAATAATGTAAAACTGCACACTGGTCTATCGTGTAGACAGTGCCCAGTGTGTGTTTTGTAGACAATGTATGCAACCCTCTTGTTTTCTGAGAAATTAAATTCAGCGGGTAACGCACACAATCTATTACTTTTCTAGTTTTTGTATAGGGTGAATTACAAGTGTAGACATTTGACCTAATTTTTTCATATGATAAGTGAAATATATGCAAGAAAGTTTTAATAAATTATGGCAAAGTATCCCATCTTGATTCTAAAGCTGTTCTTTGTGTTTTAAAATTCTGTGGCTTTCTAGCCTTTTCATATTAGTAACAACTTTTCCCATGTACAATTATTTAATAAAGTAAAAAAGGCCCTTTCACACACTGTACTGGGGTAAAAAAATATTCAGCATTTTTGATTTTTGGGTAAAAGTGTCAAAAGCAAACCACAAAACCTGGTTAACGTCCTAATAAACATAATTATGTTTTATATTGTTTTTTTCAATTTATATAGGGCTTTGTGCTTATGACCGGGCGGGTGGAGGGGCAGACTGTATTAGCTGACTGGTACATGCTATGCCATGGGTGAGATCTTACCCTGTCCTGTGGGCTCAGCACCCAGGCGTGCAATGGCGAGAAGGGAAATGAGGAATAGAAGGCAAGCAGTTTCCATTAATTCATTGCAGTGCCTGATTTTGGAAAGTCTTTGTATGGGACAAGAGAGTAGAGGGCAACGCCATGCCCATGTAATGACTGATGTCCTCAGAGGAAGCGTGTGTGAGCACAGCATGCATGCACTCTATAGAGCTAGCCGTGGTGATGCACCCAAAACAAATTTTCTTTACAAGTGACCTGTGAATGACCAGAGCAACCTACTGGGGACCACTGGTTAGAGTTGTCCAGTGTAAAGCCCTATGGGGTCAAACTAATGCGTGGCATGAGGCTGATATACCGGCCACAGACAGCCAATGGGAAGCGTTTCCTGCGTCCACTCAGGAATGATGGCGATTGGCCACAGGTATGCCACAATGAGACTATGGTAACACTCATTACGCCCTGCTAAAAAGCAGCTAGTGGTTATAGGCAGCCACAGAAAATGGTTTTAAGTCTGTGCACGAGCCGTAAGTTTTATCCGGTAGGGATGCCAAGGGTGTTAGCTCTTTGGAGAGTTCCTCAGGCCCCACACAGTGGCAATCCGCTGGCAAGTACAAGATACCAAGTCACTGTCCGGTGTAAGGCCTACAGAAGGACACTGGACTGAAACGTAGTTGGGTGGCAAGGGTGCCGGGTCCCTTCTGCAAGCATCGACATTTGCTCCCCAGGTTGCCTAGTAAAACACAGTGGAAATTTGGGTGCAGTGTGCCCCGGTGCCAGCGTACCTGCTACACTTATAACTGCGCTCCTGAAGAAGGGCTCAAGCTAGTGTGGCAAGTCAGGGAGACTAGGGCGAGATGCCGCTCTCACAGTTAATCTACAGCCTATTCCCATTGAGAATTAATATTTCCAGGCAGATTTCAAGCTTAGCTTGCTGGCATCCATCTAGGAGCAAAGAGAGGCTGTCCGTGGCATGCACTGGATAGAGACACCCTGAAAGCATGCCAAGACAGAGGGTGGTGGTCCAGGGTGATGGAGGGGGGAATGCGCAACACATAGTGGCAGCATGAACTGTGCATAATTGGAGCAGTAGACCTTAGGGACTGTGTAGAAACCCTTATGATTTAGCTGCTGTAAACATCTGTAGGCAGCCTGAGGTTCTAAGTTAAAATGCCTGCAGGGATGACTCTGCCTTTCATGCTTCGATAGGAAATTAAGGGTCAGATATGCTAAGAATCCATGCTCAAAAGCCGGTCACAAATTGCAAACTGACTTTTTTCAAATCAGCACTGATATACCTAATAGATCAGTTTGCGAAATTCCCATTCAGAATGTGTTGCAATCTGCCCTACCATTTGGATATTAATGAAGGGGCTCGCAAAATGCCACCAACACCAATTGCAGTCATCACAGGGATGGCTGGCTTCTAGGGTCAGCAGGACATCATGTCTGTGATCACCTCTGTATAAAGGAAACTTTTTTTTTTTTTTTAATGCAGCCTGTTTTCCTTAAAGTAAATTGGGCTGCGTTTAAAAAGAAAAGTTTACTTTTTGTTTTAAAAGTTTCAGCGTTGGCAGTGTCCCCATGGACCACTGCTCACTCATCAACTCACTTTGTTTTTTTAACATTCACAAAGGGGAATTAGTTACCATCTCCTTTGAGGTGTCCGGAGCTTTGCAATGGTTTGCAATCGGAATTGTGGGTCCAAACCATTGATATACCCAATCTCAATTTGTAAGGGATTCCATAAACAAGCCCCTTGCCAACTGTGATTCGATATCCATTTTTCAATCCGATTCAGTAAATATTTACCATATCACAAAATTGGTTTCGTGAATAGCAAAAGCCGTTTAGTAGTCGCAAACCGTCTAATTTTGTTAATCGCAGGGTTTTCTGCTGCTAAATGACTTGGTACATCTGGCCCCTTGTGTTTAACGCTGGGATGTGGGATGGGAACACCCAATATTGCAGCTCTTTGATGCTTTGGTAAGTTCTAAATTAATTACTAGCATCACCGTCATTCTTATTATTTTTTTTAGAATATATTAGAATTGATTATTGGTTGTCTAAGAGTGCCGGCCTGCACATCATCACAGCGACATTGTCCTACTTTTACGTAGCTCTGAACTTTATAGACATCTCTTACTTTGATCTCTTTCCGCAGCGCCTTGACACCCCTGGGCTAAGTTCACGCTCTACAAAACTTATATTCATTCATTCATTCATAGTCCACCCAGTACCGCGATGCAGGTAGCAGTGCTTCGCTGGCTCGTCGATGTATGTATGAAACGCTATACAAATTCTGCATTACAATACTATATAGTAAAACTACCTTTAGATAGCGAACTACATATACATTGACTTCACCTATATTGTCATTTAACATTTAGGGTTGGGGGTTAGAGGTGGGTAGGATAGGGTTAAACTGTGTTTTGAGATTGGAGTTAGCTGACCATGTCAAAGGCATTCACATTTTAATTGCTTAGATTTGGTAATTAAATGCATGTAAAATATGTAATGTTAAGTGGCATTTGTAATGCTGACATGTGTAGTGACCGGTTTGTCTGAAAATATCTGATGTGTTCATTTATTTATTTCAAAATAGCCTTCCTACACTTTTCCCCCTTTTCTGCTCGATAAGCAAATTGCAAATGCGGAATTTTGCTGGGTGTAAACAGCACAAACACTTCTGCAAGTGTTTTTTCTTGGTATGGGCTCCCTTCCTGCCTAATGCTGAATTAAATAGCCAGCAATTAATCTGAGAAAACACAAAACGTCCATTCATGTTGGAACTCGTTCCTAAGACATTCCTAGAAGTCTTTGCTGTGCTTGTTTGTTCGAAAATATTTCTTTTACCATTCATGGATGCGAAGGCTTGATGAAAGAGGCCCAGTGTGGAGGCCTGCGTAAGCAGGGGCAGAAAGGGAAAGGGTATTATTGTAAACAAGGCACTGAAAAGCGAATGCGTGAGGGGATCTTATTAATATCTGAAGGTGGCGCTTCATATACTGAAGGTGCTCTCTTCACACAGGTTTATAAAAGAGACTGTTTAGTTAGAAGTGTTGTAGTTAAGATGCCTAGTTGCAGGCTGTCTCTAAGGCTGCGTTAAATGGTACTGAGAATTGCGACTTCTGCAGACGGACGGAGGGATGCGATATTCACCATAAAAATAACATCGCTGCAGGTCAGTACAGTGTTAAATGCACCTGCATTGTGTGTAATGCTGCCACTCACAGTAGGGTTAGATACCATATTGGCTCCCCATTCCCTCCCAGTGGACATCACTTTGCTTCTTCCTGTGATTCGCCGCCCCCCCACCCACCTACCCAAACCTACCCTCCCACCTGCAGGCCAGAACTTTGAGGAAGGAGAACTAGAAACACCGTAGCATTTTTGAGTCACAAATGCCCCAGCCATAAAGTGAAGGAAGTGCTACAAAACAATCCTGTGTTATACCAAATGGGCTTACTGACTTCCTTATGAATAAAGACACAAACCTACCTATGTTTTTCCCAGACCATATGCCAGGAAAGACAAGACTGCTCAGAATGTGAGCTTTCAAAGGGCTCTGCATTGTTATGTGGGCTGTAAAGGATTCCAGCCCTTCGTCCCTTTTGTCCCCCTGTGTAAAGAGTGCCCATGGCCAGGAGGTATCCCTCGCCCACTGGAATGTCCATAACCTGCCATTAGAGTACCCCATTAACCACCACAGGGGCAGCCCTAACCACCTGAACCAGGGGCAATCCATATTTAATCCAAACAATGGTTTAGAGTGTTCACAAAATTATCATAGCACAAACGTATATCAACAACAAACAATTAGTTGAGACAAAAAATGCATATAGCAATGCACACACAGAAAATAAGAGAGGAAAGGCCCATATAAGAAAAATCTAGAAAAACATAAAAAATGTATTCAATAAATTGTGTATCTTAAATGCTCCAGTGAATCAAATAAGCAATCAAAATTGTATCATTGAAGCATCAGTCCAATAAGATGTCAGTCCAATGTATTATCAGACAATATTCTTCTTTATTTTCTCATTTCTCAAATATTCTCATCTTGATCATAACCGTAGGTGTATTACACATTGGTTAATAATAACTATTGGTGTAGATGGTATAACCAAGTTGTAGCCTGTAGCCCACAGAGTTCCACAACACTTCGTCCCAGCTTTTTCAACATCTTTGCCCTCTGACCACCCTAGTGAAATGCTTCGACTTTGTATCAATGCGCAAATTATCGTCTCTACTCCTGACAATCTGCATCAGGCCCAAGTTAGGTTCCAAGAATGTGTGTCTACTGCTGCTTCCTGCAGTCAACGTAATTCCCCCGGGTTGAACAGTGATAAGACTGAGGGTGATAATGTTTGGTGAACTTTCTTCTCCATGGTCTTCTGAAAGTGAGCATCTGATCAGGGTGTCGCTCCTCTCCCTGTTAACATTATTACAAAATTAGGAGTTTTTCTTGATCAAAATCCTGATATTAGCACTCAAGTCACCAAAGCACTGTCACATCTTTGTTGCTTCTCAAAATGTTCTCCATACATTTTTCTTGGTTTCCCCATCATGCTAGAAAAATTGTGATCCATGGCATGATCACTTTCTAACTAGATAATTGCAACATCCTCTATCAGGGTATTGCTGAATGTCTTCTCCAACGTCTCCAAATTGTCGAGAGTTCGGCTGTGCCTGGTACTAAACCTGCGTAGTTGCACTCACATCTCTGGCCATCCTAAGGATGTACACTGGCTCCAGGTGCGTGAACATGTCCTTTTAAGACTGTGCTTTGTCCACTGTGTTCTTCACAAGTCTGGCCATTCCTACCATAATAAGTGAGTCAAACTTCAGTGTCCCACTTGCCCATTCTGCTCAGAAAGCCACCATCTTGCCGTCATCCCTCCCTCCCTTTGTTTGCAAAACATGATGGCCACTCTTATTTTTTTGTCTTACACCAGCATCATGGAATGCTTTGCCGCTGTCTTTCCATGTGCAACAGAACATCCTTACTTTCAAGAAAGACCTAAAAACTTGACTATTCCAATCGTGTTGTCTCATGTTGTTTGTTGTAGCGCGAGGATGCCCTTACTGGGTAACAGCAACGCTCTACAGAGGCAGTAAATAAATTGGGTTAATGCATACTTGTCCAATACATGGGATATGTAATTTTAATAAATATCTATTTGTCTGAGGGACTGCATGTTTTAGAACTCAAATTCTCCGGTAAAAAAAAAAAATCTATTTGACCCTTCAGGTGCCACGCAGTGAGGTGACAAATCATGGCAGGTTTTTCATTATATCAAAGCTCTGATAATAGATTCTCTGTTTAGATCAGGGCTCCTATGAGGTCAGGAATTCGACTCTGGCAAGGCTCTGGTTTTGCCATCTTTCCACAATCTATATAGAGGGGCTGGAAATAGGTGGGAAGCAGTAGTTCCAGGTTTGGAATGGTCTGTGTGTCCTTGTTTGTTTGAGGGTATTAACCAACCCCTCTTAAATGTCATCTTACATTGGAAAAGGTTGGAAAATTGTTTTTGGTAAAGGCAGGAATAATTTTTTTTCATGATGTGGAAAAGAGGTGTAGAAAAGGCTCAGCAGATTTTCGCACAGACAAATCTATACATGTATGTATGGAACTCACGTAGGTTAGCTGGGAGTATGGCCCCAGGCCTACTTCTGAAAAGTCCTTTCAATTTCTAGACACTTGTGAGTGCACTTTTGTGACCTTTGTTTAAATTAATTTGCATGTTGTCCATAATGGTTACACAGATTCTTAATCTTTCTGCTTTAATTTAAAAAAAAAAAACATTGGTGTGCATGAAACGCTTTTTACTAAATGTTGCATTGGATAAATGGTATTAAAAATTGCACAATATTTTAACAAAGCGTATTCTTTCAATTTTAGCATATTTTGTGCAAGTTGTGTTTCACAATTTATTGTGAAAGCAATCTCCTAATTTTGCTTTCATGTTTCTGTGTGGATATGCATCTAATTGGAGAAATCTTGGGGCATTATTCGTTGCCTCAAATAGTTACATTTTGTGAATATTTGTATATTTTTTTTATACAGGAACCACCCTCAGTAACGCAGCCAATCTCACAACTCAGTTCAAGCTCAGCTCACTATTCAGTGCTTGCCTTAATGGTAAAGACTTTTGTATTAATGAATCATATTTACAAGTCAGAACAGCATATTCCTATGGATACTCATCTTGCCTTGGTGGCAGGCACTTCTCTTTCACAGATCTATGTTTGGTATTGCAACCTGTCAGCCAAAGGGTTTGTGCTGCAGTGGGTTGGGCCTATGTTACAGTGGACAAAATGAACTTGAAAACATGTCTTTGACCCATAACAATATTCTTACAGGGTTGGGCATTGGGAATTATTTCCATAAAATACGTTTACACATAATTAATGAAAATGGTTCTCATTTTACTTGGTCTCTGATTTTTGGTATGGTGAAAGGTACCCTTCATAGCTCAGGAGGGCCTGCGTATGTGCCTGGAGGTCATCATAGCGGGCTGTAGATTTTTATACCCCAGCATGTGGTACATGCGATGACCGTGAATGTCTGCAGGAGGTGCTTGTGATGCAGATTATGACTTATGCTGAGGCTGTGTGGTCTGGAGAGACACGCCATGTGTGGCCTTCTGAATGTGACTACTCTTGTTTCGCTGGGTTTGTTGAGAACTGACATTGGTAGCAGGAATACCTGTTTGTAGTGGCAAAGCCAGCCTTTTACCCATCTGTGCTGCGGCGAAACACCCACTGATGGCTCACACCTTTTTTAATTGGTCTGCCAGTCTGCAATCTGATCATTTGCCCTTCCAAGTGTGACATCGATCTCATATGATCCTTTCTGCACGTATAGCAGATGTGTGTATAGGGGATGCATGTAAGGAGTGTTGTGTGACACAGGTGAACATAGCCAATGTGGACTCTATTTTGTATTTGCTACATCCAGATGTTATCAATCGTGAATGCTTGTAGAGAGCCCAGACAGCAAATGTATATTGCTGGGCTCCTCCAGGGCTCTTAGGGATCATTTTTAGTGGGTCAAATGTTTGGGTGGTGTAGAGATGAGGCAGAGAGCCCCTTTGCAGTTTATGTAGATTCCCCGTCTGTTTCCGGGCCTGTGGTTTACTGGAAGGGATATACCCTACTACAGGCTAACAGATAGTCTAGTGAAACAGTCTCGCTTTATTTTTTGGTCTTGCCTAGTAGACCGCGCATGTGCAGTCTGTTGCAAGACATGTTGTTAGCATACAGTGGCCTTAAAGTCCTCCCATTGCTCATCATTGGTTGATTTTATTGTTACCTTCATTTGCTTGCTTCTTATTGGTTAGTTTGTGTGGGTTTCCTTCTCCTTCTTTGTTCCTCCCCCGTGCATGGAAACACATTACTTATATCTTTACACTGCTCATTTTTCAGGTGCTAATTTTTTCATTTTGTTTAAGTAGTCCATGAGCGTCCATGTCTTCTCCAGCGGTCGCTCTAGTGTATTTCTGTTCCCCCCTCCCTGCTCTTAGTTGTGCTCTATCTGTCTAGCCTACGAGCCTCTCCCCTACCCTCTCCTCAATGTTACTCTCTCTCTCTCTGTTAGTTTGCTTCCCACATGTTGCTTCCACCCTTCCCTCTGTATTGTTTCCCTCACCCCCTTACTCCATGATTCCGAACCCGCCTTCCTTGTTGCTTTCAATCCACCCCCACCCTCCAGATTGCTCCCTTGCCTGTGTTTCTCCTTTTGTGTTTGAATCCCTGAGAAGTTGAGGAAAGTTCAATCTACTTCGCCAGAGTGCACATACCTGCTTGACTTTGGATCATGTTTGTCAGGGAACAAATACTGCAGCTCCACTTATAAAGAGGCTCTGTGATAGCAGGAACCTGGGACTTACAGTCACGGCACGGGGTATCTGAGGTCATGCACTCTTCTTCTTTCTTTGACCACGGTAAAAAATGTCCTCCTCTGCCACGTAACACCAGCAGTGCTCCTGCCCTCCCAGAGATGCTGCAGAGTGAGTGCCTCGGAAGACCAAAGCAGTCCCTCCTTCTTTCAGGTCCACAAGTTTTAGGGGAGAGGATGTAGCCTTGCGGCTAGAGCGGTTGACCACAAAGCTGGGGAACCGGGTTCGAGTCCTGGCAACGGCACTCAACATCTGTGATTCACGGCAAATCAATTAATCTCCGTTGTGCCTAACAAAAATTAATGTGTCCTTCTGTAACGAAACTGGTGCTCATGTAAAGCGCTCCGATACCGGATGTCTCTGGTCTAGTTCGTGCTATATAAACCTAAAAAATTTTTTTTAGGTCTCCCTTCGTGACAGCTTATAGTTTTCTGTAGGCAGATGTATATTGTGGACTACAGTGCTTTAAGTGAGATGAAAAGGGTAGGGAGGCGTGCGGGGGGGGGGGGGGCGGGAGTCTTTAGAAAGTGGCAATGCCTAAGTAATTAAGAGCAAGACTTAAAACATATGAACTGCAACCCTGTGCTTCACACAGCATGCTGCCTGACCAGCATGCGCATGTCTCTTTGTGAGTTTCCTGCTGTTCCATCCAGACATATCACACAAAAAACATAGACCTGAAACAAGCCACACCTTTTGGCTGCTGTTTAGCAGTGTGATATAAATGAGTAACTACAATGATTTTGTAGTTAATAATTAGAACTGGTTATTACTAGTGGTAGATATTTGACCATCACTATGAGCGCCGTGGAGAGGTCAAGGATTGATGAGCATGTAATATAAATACTGTTGTGGCCACCGACTCTCACAGCCTTCAGCCTCCGCTCCAGAGCTCGCGGTTGTGCCTCATTATAAACACCCTCCCTCAACCAGAGCTCACCGGGACACCTAAATGCTACTCTGCTCACACGTCCCATGCAGATATTGGAAAACCCAGTAGCTCAACCTTTTAGAGTTGACACCTCTTGGATTTGCCAATACTTATCACAGTAATTTACTATACAAAATTGCATGAAAGCAAAATGTTCACAATTTGAAAGTCTTTATGTAAGTGAAATATGCACTGTATATACAGTAACATATTGCTAAAATCATATGCAAAGCCAAGAGGTCCCAATTGGCTACCGCCCTAATAGGTGAGACCTATTGGCTCTGTCAAGGCTTATTTACCATTGGTTTGGGTCTCTCTTGACAGCAGACTCCGATTTCCTCCCCACCTGCCCTTGCCAGTTTCAGGACCAGAAAACTGGGAACTATTTATTTTTTAAAGCATCCTTTATTGGGTATTTACATTTTATAGTTACAAGAACAAGTAACATGTCAACAATAGCCATCTGTAACACTGTTACAGAGAGAAGTAGTGTGTATGGCACAAGCATATCTGTAACGGAGTATTATATGCAAGTCGACATCCACCAAGAACGGGTACTTGAGCCTATTTGACTCCAGTGATCTAAACGCGGCAGGGTTATTTCCTGCAAAACATTCAAGCTGTGATGGAGTCGAAAACTGGTGACTTTGACAAAAACTACCAGGAGGGGTTGCTTAGAAACTTGTTCCAGGGAGCGAGCTGATGGGCTGCTCAGAAGGGGCATAAGAGGGCGTCTTGCTTGAAGAATACACTTCTGTGACGGAGAGGGTCCGTGAAGGAACGGAGGCAGGACAGGTCCAAGACATCCATTGCAGCATCAGAGAAGGACCTACGCCGATATCTAGGTTTAA
The DNA here is from genome assembly GCF_964204655.1 of Triturus cristatus. NCBI lineage: Eukaryota > Metazoa > Chordata > Amphibia > Caudata > Salamandridae > Triturus > Triturus cristatus. The sequence goes on along the minus strand of NC_140591.1, from coordinate 1,471,188,903 downwards.
AGCTTAGAGACCCTGTGGTGTGAACAAGACTGTGTACCATCCCTGGCGGACTCCCGCCCAGGGGAAAGATAGTGCTAAGGAACTCGTGTCCACTTGAGTTCCTTTGCAAGACCAAGTGTCAAGAAGCCATGTGGTGCTACGGGACAGGACCGCGGTCTGTCGTCCACATGACCAGAAACCAACAGTGGCCGAGGAGAAGCACATAAACCGAATGGTTGCATCAAGTCTTGTGTACCCACTGTTGCAACGATAGGTGTGCAGGTAGGCTGTTTTGGTGATGGGTTCCATGTTTGGGCCAAAAAAAGAACCCCAGCACCAAAATCCATTGCGATCAGTGGAACTCTACAGCAGCCTCCTTGACTGGTGCTGTTGCTACCTCCTGTTACTTGTTGCACCTTGCAGCTCCATAGATGCTGCCATTGTACCAGTCAGCTGGGGCGAGATCACTACTTCTTGTGTTCTGTGGGCCATGCGGCCCCCCTAAAGCGGCATTGCTTTTCCTCCCAAGTCTCTAAGCACTGGCTGGAAACTGAGTAAATTTTTAGGCCGACTTAATTTTCAGGCTGACTTATTGAGTTCTGAATCTCTCACCACCTCCCGGAGTAAACCTTGGACTGTTCGTGTTTGCTACTCTGCAGATTAGGTGCTCAGGGGTGTACTTCTGTGATCGATACAATCTGGGCTCAATCACTAACCCTTGTCTGCCCGGGACTCCTCAAAAAGTGCCTGCAGTGAATATCCCTCATGAGTCCAGCACTCCTTGTCCTATGTTGGGTACTCAAACTCTATTGGTAACAAGCAGAACATGTGCCACAAATAAATGATGCACCATGTTCTCACAGAATAAAACAAATGCAAAAAAACACAACCCAAAACTAAAAACTTGCAGAGGGGATGAACAAGATAATCAAAAAAGGTTCCTTTTTCTAAATTCTAGAGAGCCATTGTGCTGTCATCTCTGTTCCATACTTGCATATCAATAACACTCTGTGTAAATTTATTTAATATTGATATCCTGAAATTTGGCATGAATCTGATCCTCCAAAACTTTAATTGGACACCCCTACTCTACAGCTACCCAATACAGACCTGCCCTGACCCCAGGAACTGTTTTACATCTCTCCCTTCCTCTGGTGCCCCCTGCAGCCCACCCGCCCAGGAATCATCTGTGGTTGCTTAAAGTATTGCCAACTTCAGTCTCCGCTTATACTGTAGTTCAGCGCTGTTTTCCCGGATCAAAGTTTGTTTTGGTTGGTATTCGGCTGTGTTTTTACTGGGTTATGTAGAAAGCAGCAGGACCATATTCCTTTCTGTGTGTGACTTCCATAGCCCTTCTGCTCTGCACATCTCATGTTGCACACAGGAGTGGCACCAACTTGACCCATAGCTCAGTATGGGTTGGCTCAGAAATGAACTTGCCTCAGTAATCCTATTCAGTCTTCAAACTTTCACACCAGTAATGATCACTTGTTATCTAATGCTTTATGTAGATCATGAATAGGTCTGCGTTAGCCAAGACTTTTCGATTTTCCCAAAATCTGGGAATCCTAATTCCAAACTTGCAAATCAATCAAATGGCAGCAGCGAGCCCTTGATCTTCTGAGCTACCCTGCCCGCTCAAATGATTAAGAAGACACAATTATGCATTTACTTAATTTTTGGTATTCCTCATAACGCCCCATCTGAATACTCTTAACATACCTACCTTGATTCCAGCGTTTAACCAAACCCTAGTAATTGCTTTATCTAATGGCAACAAAACCTGTTTAAAATATAATTTGCATTTTTGTAATTGTTCACCATCTCTATTCTAAATCCTTTCCTCATAATTTTTTGTTTTCTTTATTTTCACCTTTAACAAAGTGTTTTTTGTCATTAATCAACATCACTTTTCGTCCTTCTTTTCCTCATTCCATAGTTTTTAAGTTTTTTTCATTGCATTGTTTGCAACATTTATATTCTCATCTGCTGCCACAGAAGACTAAATACATAGCCGCAATTTTGTTTTTAGTACTCTATCAGCAAAGGCTGCTGTTTTTTTTCCATGTTCTGCCGCTGCCGCCTCACTCTGGGTCTACCGCTGTCCAGTCACTGCAGAAAGCGAGCGGGAAACAATTTAGCTTATTGAATTTATCCCGGTGCAGTTATCATCAAATGAGCTGGTAACCGAGTTACTGAGCAAGAATCAAATGCACAGTGGATTTAAATTAAATATCAATTGGCGGAGTGCCAAGAAAGAGAGTGTGAGGAGGAGTAAAGAACATCGATTCACCTCCAGCCTGCCTCTTCCAACAGGGAAAGGCTATGTGATGTGCTCAGTTTTATGTCTTGCCTCGAGGACAAAAAATTGAAAGTGCATGTTATGTTATTGTATTTTTAAAGCGCAAGGCTACCCCAGCAACGGCGTCCCATTGCTAAGGTCAGCAGAGTGGAGAGGGCAGAGCGCGAGTAGCTAATGGTCAGAGAATAGCCAAGGCTTCACGGCCCTTCTAAAGGCCCAGTGGTCCAGAGTGCGCCGGGAAGTGAGAGACCGGGACCTCCAGAAAGTGGGGACGATCGCCCTAACGGAGCGCCCAGCCGCTTTGGCCCTACGCACCCGGGGCAACAATGGCCAGATGGAGATCGGCCGAGTGCAGAGCGTGGGCAGGCACATATGGAAAACACAGAGTTTTTACGATTCTCCACCATACACAAGTGCATTATTAACAATAGTGTATAACTGAATGCTTGGGTCCCATATGGGTTTTTGGGTGGTCCATCTGCGCAAAATTAACGGTGTTGTATCAGCATTGGGTCTGCATTCGATGTTTTGATTCAGCAGTATTTTGGACTTGGTGCGTCACTAGTCAATATCTGGCCCTCAGAACAAAAAGAAGTAGTAATGGTTCAAAAAAATTTGTTTTAAAGCGAAAAAGAAAAACATTGCCATAAGGCTGCCTGTGCAAAAAGTGGACTCCACATTTTCAGTACTAACTAGAGGATGCAAAGTTACGTAATTTAGTTTTTGCTAAATTTCATGAAAATTAAACTAAATTAAGAAAGTGGTGTGAAAACGGGCTTACCGGTGTCTTGTTTTAAAATTTCAGGCTAGTCATACTGTGGGTAAAAAATTACCCACACATGATACTAACATGCGCCTGGTTCAAGCTGAAAAGAACTCTAAATTGCATAATGGAAAATTTCATAAGTATAATTTATTTTGCGTTAGCCTTGTATGGACCTGAAACATTTGTGCAGCAGCTGGCAAGATGGTGTAGTGAGTTCAAAACTTCCCCTCGAGCTTGTGCGGTGACCTGCATATCATGAGTTCCATTGGCTGATTTTATTTGCTTTTGCCATACTGCCATTCGCAACTGACCACTTAGGAAGTGTTGTGGAACGGTAGGTAAGCCGGGTATACAAGGAATACAATTAAGCTACACTGATACTGGGCATGGAGGGCACCAAAGTCACAGAGCTGGACCGGGGTTTACAGGTTGGCAACGTTGCATTTGCCATGAGTTTCAGGCCAGGTGATGGGGTAGAACTGTAAACCTTCAAAGCTGTGCTAGGGCAGAGAGAGTCCTGTGGGTTCCAATGATGCTGGCAGATAGATGCCTATGAGTCAAGTTGAGCCTGGCCGGGAATGTCTTTCGGTTCGTCTTCAGAATCCTTTCTTGTTAGTGACCGGGTTCTTTTTGGAGTTTCAGATCGCTCGTCAGTATTTGGTCCTCTTCTTACCTTTTTGGCCGCAACAGTAGAAGTCAAGGTTGTCGGCTGGGGGTCTGGAAAGTAAATCCGCTGTGCCACGTGCACCAGATTTTAGGAATTCTGAATGGCTTTTGGAGCTCACCAGCTCTACAGCCCAGCACTACCGGGGTGCGTGACTCTTTCTCTATGTGAATGAATGAAGGGATTTCTAAAGCCTCTGACTACTCCGAGGAGTGTCCCGGCGCTGTATGGGAAATAAGAGTCAGAAGGTTCGGAGAGAAGTCATTAAAGAGTAAAAAGCCAAGTCTTAAGTTGCTTTCTGACCGATTGTTCATGTTTCGCTTGACGTAGTTCAACAGGCAATTTGTTCCAGGCTCGAGGGCCCAAAAGAGAAAAAGATCTTCCTCCGGGTCTGGCACGCTTTACCCTTGGATCTTTGGCCAAGTGAAGAGCGCAAAGATCTACAAGGAGAGTAAAATCGGATTCTAGAGGCCAGATAATCTGGGCCAGATTGGTGCAGCTCCCTGTGCATAAGGGCCAAGGTCTTAAAGAAAATCCTATTTCTGACAGGAAGCCAATGCAGCTGTACGCCATCTTCCTCTACTTTTCATCTCTTCATTCTAGGTCACAAATCCAAATTCAGTATGACTTGGAGCAACCCAAATTGGGCAGTAGGACTTGTACTTGCTCTCTTCTTTGACTCTCGTGGGGAGAGGGGGTTATGAATATACGATATGCAGTTAATTTTACAGGTGACTCAAGACCTGACGCTTAGGTAGGGACAGAAATGGCTCAGGCTATAATCTGCTTAACAGTAGGGTGCAGTGAGGTGGTCTGGTTGTAGCTTCAGTGGAAGGGTGACATAGGAATGATGTACTCGGGTAACAAACACACAGGGATTAAGATGTTGATTTTGAAAAGAGGAGCCAGGCTTATTCCCTCAAGCATGAGTATGCTGTGGACTGCCTTGGCGAATGAGGGCGGATGACATAATACAGTGGAGCAACCTACAGAAGAGGGCATGGCCTCTGCCACTGTGTCACCCTCTCCACCCCTGCGGATACAGTGGCCCCTATGCCTCATGCCCCAGGCACTTCTTCGCCCTCCTTCTCCTCTCAACTTTTATAGAGAGAAGGGGAAGCTGTCAACCAATGACCCAGCGACTAGAACATCCTCTGTATTTCAGGTTCGGAAGCTCTACTCACGGTGACCACTATTACTAGTAGGGGAAGCCAGAGGGTTGATTTGTTCCATACACAGTGACACCATTGGGGTCTCTAGACACAGCTCACTCTTTCATAAACTCAGGCTTCACCTTGCTGGAGAAGACTACATTGAACAAGCATTGATAAAGCCAGTAGGTTTCGTTTTAACGTACCTACGCACATAAGCAGAGGTATCCACAAATAATTGACATTAGTCGCATGTGCAGATGCTGTTTATCACATTAAAGACTGCCCTGTTCATTTAGCCAGAGGTGGGAGAAAAAAGCAGTAAAAAAATAATTGCTTTCTCTGTATGATGTATGTATGAGATAAAGAATCACACTGATATATACAAACTAATTGAAATGTGATACCCAGTGCTTTGTTATACATTTGTGCAGTAGACTGGCATAATCCAACTTCGGCTGTACTTCACAGTTTTCTATTGCTAATAAAATGAGTTTCAAAAAAATTGATTTAGAGTAGAATTTGCAATCAACAACAAGAGAGTGTGACGAAAAAAAAGAGTAGGGGCTGCGTCCTCTTCCCGTAAATAATAGTAGAACCAACATGGACGAACCCACCAAAAAATGTTACCACTTAAGTTGACTCATTGTCCTTTAGCAGAGCAGCTCTGTGAGCACTCACTTCACTCATCAAACAAAACTTGCTCCGCTGTAATCTGGCGTTTTAGCACAGCTGGGTTGCATTCGGCAACCCAATGGGACCCCAATGATGAAGCATGCCACCAACCAGGTTGGTGGTTGAGGGGTCTTATACATCTACTGGATGTCTGTCCTCTGCTAAAAGGACATAGAGTCACCTTAAATGGTAACATTTTTTGGTTGGTTCGTCCACGTTGGTTCTACTAGAGTGGAATTTGACCAATAACATGAGGATTGGGTGTACTTTTTAAATGTGAAAAAAAGTCCCACCTAGATTCCAGTGGAAGCACTTTATAGAAGGTGGAATTGTACACCAAATAGCCAGTAAAATGAAGAGCAACAGTCATATTCCCCTGGAGAGAGCCAAAGGCCAGTGTATGTATATTTTAAATGATTGGTAACAATACATCCTGCAGACAGCTGTTTTGTCAAGCCAGACCTAAAAGGTGGAGCCTTTAGGTATCTTCTGAACTTTAGAAATTGGGAAGAACTGTTGTCTTTCTGATGTCTTATTAAAACTGCATCAAGGTCGGTAGTTGTTAAGGGTGTCCTCACGAGATGCTGGTGCATGAGGCGATGCAGAATTTGACAAAGGGGTTAGAGTGGGGTGTATTTGCTTAGGTCGTTGGCTGCCCACGTTTCCTTTCTCGCCAGAAGAGATTATTGCTTCCTTTTGTGCGGAATCTGCCAACGGATTAAGAATAAGAGAGAAATTATCTTCCGTGTGACTCTCTTACTCTTTGTATTATGTGAGCTCTTTTGTGTTCCCAACAGCCTCCCCGCCCACTTCTTTATTATTAGCCAGACTGCCACTGCTTCCTTTTTAGGTTATGATTTTAAAATGTTTTGTATAATATACATGATGAGATAAAGTACCCACTGCTGTACATTATAAGGATATTGTAAGTCGCAGAGGGGTTCCGTGACCATATGGAGGCACGAGGCTGAAGTCCGAGTTCCTTTATAAGGCCTTGGAACACCGAGTTGATTCGCAATATCCTTAAAATGCATAGCATAGTATATTTTATTCTTCATAATACATGTTCCCACCATCACCCTTCCCTCAAAGCACTTAAATCCTTGGCATCTTGCTCTTTTTAATGAAAGAGATGATATAGACGCAGACATGAAGGATAAAGGCAGAATCTAGTGCGAAATTAAACACATCAAAAAGCTTTTAATAACTTGCTGCAAAAAGATGGAATCAGTTTAATGTCAGATAAAAAAAATGATGAGGCTCCCAACATGTAGCTAAATTAGAGAGATTCTAGGTTTATTGTAACCTTTGGACCTTTAGTGTCCAAATCAAAATAAAATGTTCCCTAATATTTCCTCTGTATTCATCACCCTTCTGTCGGGAATGAAAATCCTGTTTTCACTTTCGATGCTTTATTGAAACTGCAGGTGTAATTATGGTCCGTGACCTGCCTTTCGCCTTGGCTGCTGGCTCTGGGAGCAGGCATTATGACATCAACTGTAATAACGTATTACAGTTAAGCAGCTATGCCATTTCATTATTACAAGTGACTAAAGGCGTCAGAAGCCTCTTGCAATAAGAAAATTAGAGACAGGCTTTTATACAGGTATAGTAGGGCCAGTGTATTACTCTTACTTTCAGGGGCGTTCAGTCGGCTCTCCTTCTCCATTTTTCTGTTATTGTGTCATTCACAATTTTCTTCCACCCTTTACGGTGTAAAGCTTTTTCCCTGTCACAGGGAGCACATCTACACTCAAAGTAGTTCCCTTATTAATATTTTTGCTGTTAGCCACTGCTTTTGACTGGCATCTTCCTCAACAAAAACTTTTTGAAAAAACCATGACAAATCAAACGTTGACAAAGTCAAAAGACTCTTGGCCAACACCAGACCTGTTGTCTTTGCCAATGCTTATTAAAGATGGCTCTTGCGAGGGTAGTCCTAGGTTGACACGGTAAAGTGCCTGATGTCTAAAAGTAGCATTCTCAATAAAAGCAACTTCATACTCTTAGCCTCTGGGTGTCCATCGCAGATCCATTTGAGGCCGATTCATGGCCGATATTTCGGCTATCGCCTAAGAAGCAGTGACTCTGAATGGAAATAATGTACAAGTCCTGGTTAGCCTGAAAACCTGGCATTGAACTGGCCCTCGTGGCACCTTAGTGTAACACGGCTGCTATAGGGACCTCTTGGGTATCTCCGTTAAATTCGGGTGCTTTTTTTATTTTTCGAAGCCAACAGGTTCCTAGAAATTGTGAAGTGTGCCATTCTTCTTCCACTGTTAAGCTGTATTTCCATGCCCAATATATAAGGTTCCCAAATGACTCAGTGTCTTCAGGGACACCATTTTCCAGTCTCTGCTTTTTATTATCAACCTGGTGCATTTTGGGAGTTGTAGTCTTGGTTGATTTCAGCTGAAAAATTGGACTGAGACATCTGGAAATCAGGATTTCTTCAAGGAAAGCCCAGAATTGGAACTTTGCACTGTTGCTGGTGACGCAGAGTCATTTGGTAATCTTACCATTACATTGCTTGCTTTGCATTGATTTTTGAAAATTCTGACACATACTTTGACTGTGCAATTGTTGTTCATATAATCTGAAGGAGATAATTTAGGTACAATTCCCGATCTCCTAAAAAAAAAGATATCTTGCTTTTCCTAGAAGTAATGAATTCTTGCAAAAGAACAGTGCTGCAGGATTTAGGCGCATTTCGTAAGTTCTCTGGACTTTGATTTTACTTATCTGACCATAGGAGATAGTGGCGTTTATCCTAAAGTAGGAAAATGCCATTTTAGGCGTGCGAGGAAAGTAGGCTGGATACGCGTTTTTTTCTTCTTCTTGGAAGTAATCTGTCTAGATTCCTCGGTTTCAGAGCTTTCTCCGGCTCTTTGTCCCTGGGATTAGTGTGAGTTGGCACACTTAGTGCCTCTGTCTCCAGGGAGCAGCTGATGATTGACAATGGACTTCGTCCCGCCCCCTCCCCTTTCTTTACTCTCCTTGGAATGTGATTGGCATCAGACCATCTACAAGAACGGTCAACTAATGAGCCGTGGCAAGCTACTCAAACTCTCCATCAAGGGGGCTAATGACCATGAGTGATTCATGGCCACCCCTCCTGTCCCTGGGACTGACATCTGATATCACCCCGCCATTATCAAGGGGTGGTGAGCCTGGTTTTAGGGGTGGGTTGTGGAATTGGTGGGCAAGGAGTGAAGGCATGTGATAATCCGAAGGAAGCAAAGGACTTGCAGTTGGCACTTGAAAACAACGCAGTTTGTCGAGGTTGCAAAAGCACTGCAAGCGTAAATTCTGAGTGCTTGCAAAGAGGAATGCTTGCAAAGGGTGTATTTATTCTAATTCTCAGAGCACAAAGCTTTTAGATGTTTGCTTGCCCCAAGGAAGTATTTAACTATTTTTTTTTTTAAGTTTACTGGCACAGAGTTTCATGTCACCACATCTTCTCGTGCTCACACTCCACTCTGAATTAAAATATTCAAAGTGGTTTGTCACTGACCACATACACTGCATGCCACAGAGAGAGGGCTTAAAAGACTCGTTACAAGAAAAGAAACGGGTTAGGAAGAGGCTACTAAAGGTGTTAGCAGCAAAAGGCTGCAGAAGTCCAAACGAAGCTTTGGTGACGGATGAAGGTGTGGGCAGGATTCTGTGAGAAGCCTGGGTCGCCACCTGACAAATTTCCCACTAAAAGACTTCCACTCAGGGTACTGTGACTTCTAAGAAAAGTCCTAAACACCAGGAAAAAAATGCAGAGCTCTTAACTTGTTCAAGTAGATACCCCGATCCATAGCTCCCGTCTCCAAGGTGGGTGTCTGCCACTCAGAAGCAGCTCCATATGTCCTAAAAAGAGATCTACTGTTGAAAATAAATAAGGGCACGGTGCCGCTTCTTCTGGTGTGCCCATGATCCCAACTTATGAACGTTCTGAGGAGGAGATCTTAAAACTGACTTCTACGACTGAGGTCTGAAAGGTATAATGTCTGTTTCACCTGTGTATGAATGTATTACTCCCTGTTTCTTGTTCTCAGGTGACTTTGACGAAATGTATCTTCTGACTTGTTTTGTTCTTTATCGTTGACTGTAATCTTTCCGTCTCTGGGTTTTATTTTCTGGTTATCGATTTGATCCAGGAGTCCATGTTTCTCTTTTCTTTTCTGTGACTTGTCTGTCGCAGCTCGCGCGGCTTTAAGGAATCCACATTGTGCTGCTGGCCTTTTCCTTTGTCTGCCCCACACTGGACGTACATCTGCTTTTGAGGACTCTGTGCCCTGTGTTTACCTTGTGGTGCCCTGCTGCTGCGAGGATATACATTTTCATCCTCTGTGACAGATTGATGACCAGCAGTGATCTAAATGTCTCCACCTATTTATTATTATGGATTTGGGGGGATATTGAGAGACTTCTAGCCAAATGTTGTTATACTTCCATCTTCTCATCAATTATAAGGCCAAATAGGAACTAGATCACTTTCCATCCCATGGGTCCAGAGAGTGTTCAGTCTTTCAGATCTGATGTGTCATTTGTACTGCGGGACCCTGCTGACTCAGCATAGGCCTTCTTGGTAGTGATTGAAATTTCAGACAAGGTTGTGGAGACCTGTGATTTATAAGCCTAGGACAGGTTTCCACACTCATAATACCTCGGTTGTCAGTGGATTCTCAGTTGGTGTTCCAAGCTTTAGGTTTCAAAGAAGCATGCTGCCTGCTTCATAATTTATTCAAATTGTGTTGATGTGACCAATGAGGCGGTGCGCGATCGGCCTATAAATGAACATGCCTATTACCCACACAAACGTTCACATGCAACTCATTTGCTGCAAAATTATTGGATACAGCAAAAATGACTGTAGTCATCATAGTTTAGTATCATAACTCGGATAGCAGGTTTCCAATGTGATAATGATGATTTAGATCATAAACTGCACCATCCGCATTACAAAATATATGTTTAAAACAAGATGTGTGCAAAGTGACCCCCACATGAGCAACAACCACAACCAAAGTGAAACAATCGTAGGTACGTTGGGTTGCAAACAGCCACCAGGCGGATCCCTGTTCTCCTCTGCACAGTAAGTGGTACTGCCCTAGGTGGGGGAGATTAGGTGGTGTGTTCCCAGCAGTACAAAACGTATTAGACAACATCGTGTACCAAAATAACATAGGCGAGGGCGCTCGATTACGTCCCTTTCAGTACTACCCTGTATAGTTTTATTTTAATATGTACAACACATATTTACATTGTTAAGCTCAGTATCGTGTTTGGTTTAAGTGCTAAAGCTTGCATTACAACTTTAGACCCCTGTTTTCAAGGTAGGGCATGTGGTCAGTAGACCATCATAGGTCTGGAATGTGGCCCGTCTTTGGATCGTTTCATCCCCATCTTCAATATCTAACAGACCACAAGGAACTCTTCATCGTACGGTGGAGAAGGACCGATTTAATCTGTCATCCATGGGTCGACCCTTCTCGTGCAGACTGCAGCTTTTGCAAATGCACTGGAAAACTTTGCTCCTTCTAGACTAGAGGAAAAAAACACGTCTTGACGTATTTTTGTGTACATTTTACTCTTAGTGAACTCCTCTTCCTTCAGAGTATTATGGTCAAGAAAATGGGTTCGAGAGTAGGAAAATTATCATGGCAGACACCAGGAGACCCCCTCCCCCCATTTCAGTGTTATTGTGTTGTCGTGTAAACCCGCAGATTTCCTCGTCGCCATGTGGTATGCCTCGTCGCCATGTGGTATGGAGAGTCCGTAATGTGCTCTCTCGTCGATAAAGAATGCCGCATTCTGTCTGCTCGATAATCCCTCTGACCCCCGTCTATCGATGCCCTGTCTGTTTTTGTTTTTTTGTTTTTACTAGATCTAGTAAATCATCGTGTTTGGCACCCGTGGACCCTCCTGGCTGATGCCCCTGTCAGCTGTCCCAGCGTTAAACGTGAAGTGGCAGACGTCCAGCGCCCCCTCGCCCCCGTAAACACGGCATCCCCTGGTTTGTTTTTCCACATGACTGGGACACAATTGCCCGTCTTCCACGCCGAGCCTGCTCCCATTCCTGGGAAAAAGGGCCGGGAAGGGGGCGCGATTTGCATAATCGTCTTTGGGGCCATTGTGGGCGGCGCTGGATGCCGGCGCGGAGGCAGACAGGCCACCTGTCCACCACAAACGAGCCTGGCCCTTTGTGCACGCGCTCCTGCCCAATGAATAACTTGATTAAATATTATTTCAAAAAATCCAAATTCTGCAAATATTTACTCTGGGTTTAAGCCCTTCTTTTCACCTCACGTCAGAAGCGATTTTCCCCCCTTTTCTCAGGACGAGCCTGAAAGCTGCCTGCACTCCGAGCGGTACAGCCCGCGTGTGTGGAATCTTCCTCATGAATAATGCATATGGGGTGGGAGTGGGAGAAAGCGTCTGTCTTTATCCCTTGTTATGAATGATAAATTAAACGCTGTTTGACATTTCATCATCTGTCATTCCATCTTAAACACTTCTGGCCCGATTTAAAAAGAACTTTTTGTGACTTGGGGCTGCCACGCATGCCAACACTTTGAAACAAAAAAGTGGGTGATTTTCAAAAAAATAAATAAAAGGGGGTATTTATTTTGTCCAATGACCAGCATTGAAAAGGGGGCAATTTGGGGCGGGAGAAAGCTAAATTAAAGACATTTTTGGCTTTAATAAAGAAGATTCTTTCACCTCAGTTGGGTCTCTTTGCTTGTACATCTTTCAATGAGCTTAAATTACAGTGTCACTACTAACTTAAGAAAAACTGACACAAGTCTCCGAATTAAAAGTGCCTAACTCAGATAAGTCAATTTATAAGTGTAAATATTTCAGTTGAGGGAGTGCCAGGGGTGTATTTATTAGGGGAGTGGTCAGGGAACTCCCATGTAAATGAGGTGCGCTCCCATCAGACGTAGCTTTTTGAGATGTTCATAAATGCTATTGACTGAATTTCGCACACTTGCCTGTACACTTACTTTATATATTGAAGGTTCGGACGTCACTGCTACTGAACAAAGCGAAACAAGAAGCAATCGCCCCAGTTTTCTGAGGGAGGGCGGACGAAGAAAGGACACGTTAAGGGAAGACGGGATATCTGACCCTAATTTCATACTATGCACTTTTCCTAATCCTAAAATGGCTTATTTTACGAGTACTCATGTAATGTATACCCCTTAGGCTGTGAAGCCCGTTGTTGGGTTCCTTTTTTGCGAATTCCGCACACTTTTCGATTGTACCTTGAATCATGCATAGTTGAGACATGATACATAAGACATGTTTGGGGTGGCTAGCAAATACCAGCAGAAGGCATAACAGGCAAATCTAACGTGGACATGTGATAAGTTACCCCTGTTTTAATAATTAGGCCTTTAATGAGGTAGCAGGCAAGGCTAACGTTCAATGAAGGCTGCTAGTGAGTGTTCTTGTGGAGGAGTTCAGCTTGTAAACTTCTACAATGATGTGGAAGATTTTTTGTTAGCGGAGGGGCACACTGCTAATATTTATAGTCTATATTCATAGAGTGGTGGTGAATTAGCTCACCTTTCAGATATCTGCTAATATCGGTATTAGTCTTATAGAGCAATCAGCTACCCCTGGAGATTTCCCGGCGCAAAACCCAGGTAAAGTAAAATCAGTCCTCAATTAAAACGACCAGGTCTTCAATCCCTTGCAAAATTCCACGAGCGAGGAGCAGCTTTGCAGTGATTCCAGAAGGTTGTTCCATAGCTTCGGGCCAAGGTACGAGAACAACCGCCCCACCCATGCACACAAGAAGAATTCTAGGCACTTTACAGAGGGACTGTTTTGATGACTGAAGCATACGTGCGGGCTGGCACGGCACCATCAGATCTTGAATGTATTGTGTAGCTCTGCCGAATCTAGCCTTGTGCGTATAGCACAAGACTTTGAATTGTATTCGTTTGTCCATGATCAACCAGGGAAGCTCTCAGAGCAGATTTGACAGTGACACATGCTTTGAACTACTTGTAGGCGCCGAGAGACTGCCTTCTCTGCCCCCAAGTACAAGATGTTTCCGTAGTCCATCCTCAAAAAGATCAGCGCTTGGATCACTGTTTTTTGGGCAGAGTGTAAAAGGAACGAAGACATTTAGGCTAGCTTTGTACCCAGAAGACCAGTGATGTTAGCCTTTCCAGGACGATGGAATGGGACACAGTGTCGAAAGCCGCACGGAGGTCTCATAAAATCAGTGTGGCTGTATTGCCCCCATCCAGGAGTCGTCTAAGATGTTCTGTGACCCTTAGGAGAGTGGATTTGGTGGTGTGTCCCACTCTGAAACCTGAATGCGATGTGCTCTTCCACAAAGTTAGTGAGCTGCGAGTTTAAATGTTTCTCCAGAATCTTGACGAGAACGGGCAGCATTGAGATTGGTCTAAAAGTAGGCTAATTAGTGGGGTCAAGCCTGAGCTTTTTTTTAAAGTGGTAAAACCATAGCATGTTTCCGGGCCACTTGAATTGCGTCCCTCTCTCAATGAGGAGTTGAGTACTCTAACCACTTTTTGAAGTATATTCGGGTCCAGAAGATTGCGTTTAGATGGAGGGAGCGGGTTGAGTGGCGAACCTGATTTAATCGACCGCAGTATGGTCAGAAATTGAGTGTCCAACTAGAACAGCGATTCCATTTTCTGATCGTCCAGTGGCACACAAGGCAGGTTTTTCACCCTTCTTGGGTTGTCTTCCCCAGTGCAGATGCTAGAGATGGTACTGAGCGAGATGAGACTGAATATCGGCCACCTTTTTAACAAAGACATTAGCCAATTCTTCTCACCACAGAGATCTTAAAGCATCCAAGATAGCCCAAAATGCTATCAGTTGCTTATACAACCCCCAAGAGCACAATTTTGCCAGGCGATGGCATTCCTACCATCTTTGGTGCTATGTGAGCGATACGGTACAGCCCACCCCTCTTACCCATCAAACACTAAAACCCACCCCCACAACTCACTCGTGTTGGCACAATCCCTTAGTAAAGGAACAGATCTATCGCACTACTCGGTGTGCATCTTCATAAGTTATATCAACCTGGGAACGTCACCCCTGGACTGGTGAAATTACTGCAGTGCCAATCCAGTGGCTTATTGTGCCAAATTCCATAGCCTAATATTTAATAGATGGGATGTTGCAACGTATTTATGTTATTGAATGGGCATTAGACCATACTAAGATTTTCCAGCAAATAGTAAAGCCTTACTCTAAAAACATATCACATTTACACCCACCCCTCAATCATCTAGCATGTCCGTTAACGGTCGTTCCACAATGCTCCGCCATCACCAGGTCCTTAGGCTTTGCTCTCCATCGCATGATTTATGGACACAAGACTACCACAAGTAGTTGAAGGGTGCTTCATTGAGCTGAACAATCGCTGCTGACATTAGTGTGGGTGTGCATGTTGCGGGTTTAATCCCTAGCAGGACAACTTGGTCTTCCATCCTTCAAGGAACGGCTGGACAACAACACCCACAACAGCAAGGAACTCTTCAGCATCGTCAAAGAGCTCTCCAACCCCGACGCCGGAAACAATGACATCACTCCCTCGCAAGACCTCTGCGACTCCCTCGCAGCCTTCTTCCACGACAAGATCGCCAACATTCACAATAGCTTCGGCCCACCAACCACGAACCCCACCACCGAACCGATGCCCCCCACCGCCACCCTCCGCACCTGGACCCCAGTCAGCACCGAAGACACAACACGCACAATGAACACCATCCACTCCGGATCCCCTACGGACCCCTGCCCACACCACATCTTCAACACGGCCGACCACATCATCGCACCCCACCTCCGCGACATCATCAACGCCTCCTTCAACACCCCCACCTTCCCGGAGTGCTGGAAACACGCCGAGATCAGTGCCCTGCTGAAGAAACCAACGGCAGACCCCTCCGACCTCAAGAACTACCGCCCCATCTCGCTCCTCCCGTTTCCTGCCAAAGTCATCGAGAAGACCATCAACAGACAGCTAGCCGCCTTCCTCGAGACCAACGGATCCCTCGACCACTCGCAATCCAGCTTCCGAGCCAACCACAGCACGGAGACCGCCCTCATCGCAGCTACAGACGACATCAGATCCCTAATGGACAACGGGGAAACTGCGGCCCTCATCCTCCTGGATCTCTCCGCAGCGTTCGACACTGTCTGCCACCGCACCCTGGTACAGCGCCTGAACAACACCGGCATCCAGGAGAAGGCCCTGGAGTGGATCACCTCATTCCTCGCCGGAAGAACCCAGAGAGTCCGCCTCCCCCAGTTCCGGTCAGCGGCCACCGAAGTCATCTGCGGCGTTCCACAAGGGTCATCGCTCAGCTCCTCCCTCTTCAACGTCTACATGAGCCCCCTCGCATCCATCGCACGTCAACACAACCTCAAGATCATCACCTACGCCGACGACACCCAGCTGATCCTCTCCCTCACCAGCGACCCGGACGCCGCCAGAGCCAGCCTACACGAAGGGATGAAAGACGTCGCCGAATGGATGAAGAACAGCCGCCTGAAACTGAACTCAGACAAGACGGAGGTCCTCATCCTGGGATCATCACCCTCCGCCTGGGACGACTCCTGGTGGCCCCCCGCCCTGGGAGCCACCCCCAAGCCAATGGACCACGCACGCAACCTAGGCTTCATCCTGGACTCCTCCCTCTCGATGACCAGACAAGTCAACGCCGTCTCGTCTTCATGCTTCAACACCCTGCGCATGCTTCGAAAGATCTTCCGGTGGATCCCCACCGAGACCAGGAAGACGGTCACCCAGGCCCTCGTCACCAGTCGGCTGGACTACGGGAACGCCCTCTACGCCGGCACCGCCGCCAAACTCCAGAAGAAATTCCAACGGATCCAGAACGCCTCAGCACGACTCATCCTGGACATCCCCCGACACAGCCACATCTCCGGACACCTGAGAGACCTGCACTGGCTCCCCGTCAACAAAAGAATCACGTTCCGACTCCTCACCCACGCACACAAGGCCCTCCACGACCTGGGCCCCAAGTTCCTCAACAGCCGCCTGACCTTCCACAAGCCCACCCACCCGCCAGCTCCGCTCCGCCAGCCTCGCTCTCGCCACCGTCCCCCGCATCCGCAGAGCCACCGCCGGAGGAAAATCCTTCTCCTACCTGGCAGCCAAGACATGGAACTCCCTCCCCATCCACCTCCGGACAACGCAAGACCATCTCGCCTTCAGGAAGCAACTCAAGACCTGGCTGTTCGAGCAGTAGCGTACCCCCCCCCCCCCCCCCCTCCTCCAGCGCCTTGAGACCCTCCGGGTGAGCAGTGCGCTATACAAATGCCTATGATTGATTGATTGATTAGGTCTTCAAATTGAGTACCACTAATATGGGCATGACAGCACTTAGAATTGGCGGAAGTGCTTTGTACCATAGGTTTTTCTTATTATTATTATTGCTTGACTAAAGAACAACACCTGAAACACCTTCTTATATTATGACTGAGCCCGATCTGCTAGGATGCTTCCAACTTAGTTGAAACTCATGCTAGAAGTCTGCAGCGCTACCAAGCCTTGCTAACAGGCTGCATCGCTCATCAAGATGGGATTTTCCCCCCAAGTTGTCTTTATTGGCAGTAGGTATATCAAAAACAAAGATGAGCCTATTTTAATGTTTCCAAAAACAAGCTGATGCCTCATTATGCTCCAGTCCCAAGCTGCACAGCCATACCGACGTAAATTACTCCGGTAACAAATCAAACTTCAATTTTTTTCCATGTAATCCAAATTGAATTCACGTTTTTCTGTACTTTTTTGCACAATGGAGGCAAATTAATTCCAAGGTTCAAATGTTACAGACGTGCCTATCCAGGCTTTATCCTGTAGCACGATGGAATTGCCGTTACATCCTGGTTCACCGTGTAATGATTGACCCAATGCGTTTCAGGCTTATAAGCCCTTCTTCAGGGGTAACTGAAATATAAACAAGCCAATTTACCATGTAGAAAATCTCAAAAGGCAGAAACATAAACTAACCATTAAATTATACAAAACAATACCTAAATGTCCAACCAGCATTACCCTCTGTATCTATGCGTAAAAACCATATAAAATAAAACAGGACTAGCTAAGATGTATAAAACGTGTATGCTGCTGCATCAAAATATACATGTCAAAAACTGGAAAATAAACGTGACAATTTTAATGTAAGCCTTCTAACGAAGACTTCCGAGTTTGTTGGAAAAAAATCCAGTTCCTTGAAATCTGTTTTGGGGCAATTCAAGTGCCCTCATGATGATCACACTTTGTCACACCGTCCGTCTTGGTGCATACTATTTTCATTTTTCAGTGACTTTTTAACGATTGCCTGTTGAACTTTATCTGGTATCTTTGGAGCATTACTCCACATTCTTTTTTTTTTTTTTTTTTTTTTTTTTTAATCTTATTTTCTTCTAATCGAAAAATAGCATAGAGAACAAAGCGTAAATATTTGACAGACAATAGTGGATAACCCATTGTAGTTCCATCAGGTATATGTTCACAGTAAATGTCCATTGCAAGGCAGTACATTGAGTGACACAAAAAAATCAGTGTTGTATAGAGCATATTGTAAAGCTACGAACTTTGTGTGGCGTCAATAGGAGCATAGGATACAACAATTAAGGGTCTTCCTCCATTCCTCGTGACGGTGTTCCCCCACCCTCTGTTACCCCTTCCAATTCTAAGCCATAGTACTTCATTCAAGGCGCCCATATCTTCTTGAATTTGCGAGGATTACTCCACATTCTTAGTCATGTTTTTACAGTACACGTGTTTTCCAATCCGTTAGTGACTATTTTCAGCTCATAAAATCACAGCATCTTAATGTCAGTTTCCGAATCAAGTGTAGGCCCAACTTGACACCAACACTCCAAAGCTCATACCTGCTGCTCAGGTGCTAATTAAAACAATGTTCTTGCAAAAGTCAGCGCCACTTGTGCTGTGATTAACATTTGCACATTGATGAATTCTGAGCTGTAGGTAATTAATAAAGACTGACGCTGGAAGCAGAATTTAGAGATCTTTGGGAAATGTGCCCACGGATGCATACTTTAAACTCTTCCCACATTTGAATATGTTCTTTTCACTTCTATGGGAGAGTCTAACCTTTGGATGCTTGATTAAGGGGTTCTCTAGAGTGGGATGGTGGAGTATGGTGATGAGTGTAGAGTTAGGGGTTGTCCTCCAGGGGTTGCGGGATTGCTTACTAAAGATAAAGGTGGTCTGAACCATGGGCATGTTTTGATGTAAGTTGGAAGAGTTCATATCTGGAGTAATTTCCTTGGTTGAAAACTTACTGTAGAAAATCATGGAAGTAATCTACACGGCACTCTCAAAATAATTAATCCGGTGTCATTGCTTGTCAGGCTATTGAAATTCATAATATGATGCCCTAAAGAAAGTGTGTAGGCGAATCCTCATGAGAGCCACGTTGTATTGTTCTCCATCCAGGGCTTAAGTTAGCACTTATTTTTGGGGACCAGCACTTCTATTTCCAGCATCAAATATTTACAGAGAGAAAAGGAGAGAAGGCACACACATTGAAAAGATGAGGAAGAGAAAGACCGAAAACCCGTCGGAGAGGGAGAAAGCAGGGACAGGCAAGAGTGAGGCATAGGAGAAGGGAGTGTATGGGAGTGGATTAAAGAGACATAAGGTGGATTTAAGATCCCAACGTTGACATTGGGTGCGCTGACGTTTAATTTCACCATCCGTGTGCTTCTGAGCAGAGCTAAGGGCACTCTCCCTTTTACAAATAAAGCGCCGTCTCCATCCCCCGCTGCACAACCAGTACCTTCTCTTGACTCCTCGTTCACCCCATCTTCTCTGCTTTTCTTACTCCTACCTTTCCATATGCTGTACTTTCTTCCGACCTCTATAGTTTCCTCCAGTTAATTCAGGATTGTTTGCCTCATTCATAATAATGCATAATGTACTTCTGGACTAAAGAGACTACCCTGTTAAATCGAGCAAAGTGAGGGATCTTGGCTAAAATGACCACATTTCTTCTATTCTGCACTGTCTGATCTTCGATGGATGAGCACTTTCTACACTACACTGTGCTGACTTGTTTTCAATGGCCGAGTTCCCACTACACTGTGCAGTCTGACTTTAAAAAGGGCCAGTTCCTTGTACATTGCACAGTTTGGTCTCAAATGAGTGTCTTCCAGCGGTGGAAGCACTGGGTCTTGTTCTCTAGAACCTCGTGACTGAAGCTGATGACTTGAGAGGAAGGAGGTACTGAGGGTTGGAGTCAGTGGGCCCCATCCGTTCCTTGCATAAGATGCTTAGCTAGCCTCGACTAGCCTTCGGCTTCAATGCATGGAATCTCTTCCATTCCATGAAATCTACTAGCCCTGTGGCTTTTGACCCATAAATCACACAGTGATGTTGATATTTTTGTTGTATTTTTCAGTCTTTGTGGCAAGGGATAGGCTCCCTGTCTACTTAACTTTTTTTGTTCTTTAAAAAAATCTTCTTGTCCCAGCAGGCCTGCTTAAAGGCTCTCTCTGTGTGGGCCATGCCTCCATTGTTGGCCTAATGTACACCGTTCACCCCGTCATTTTGGTGTGTAGCTGGGATGAGCCTTCAACCCATGCTTTTTTAGGTCTCGCCTGACCCAGCGCATGCGCTGGTCTGACTTATTGAGAGGGCTCCAAAAGTGCTACCAGGCCAGCCTAGAGCTACAGTGCATATGCATGTGCGTGGGCGCGCGCGCGCCGCACTTTACCGCAATTACTTTCACTTTCGCGGCCACACCGCCGCTTTGATGTTTGATCGTGATCCCGATTGTGATCACTTTAACTTTGCATAGCCATAGGTCTCGCCTTTGGGACCTTATAAGTATTTAGTTATGCAACTGTTACATGGCTAAACACTTGTAAGGTCCCAAAGGCGAGACCTATTGGCTATGCCAATGCTTGTTTGCCTTGTAATCCATCTCTTGCGTGGGCCTCCTTAGCAAGGCCTCTCTGGCCATGCACTGCGCCGCCTGGCTCACCTCTCCAGTTCCTGGTGGTGCATTGGTGCTCCGTGCAGCTGCACTGTGCTATGGGCCTCTTCGCCACTACTGAACATCCCCATGGAAAGATGACACTTTGCCATGCAGAACACTGTTCGGTCAAGTTCATCACCGGTGTGAAGGTTGTTTATTTTATGCTCGGTGCATTTACCTAATGTCTTTGAATGTAGCAATCATAAATTGTCATTTTTAGTTCTGGCATAAGCCAAGATCGTTTGAATTAGAAAGAAGCATTATTAAATACATACCTGCATTTATTTCATGCAGCCCGCTTCATCCACTTGTATGGTGGAGTGCAGTTCATCTTTCTCTTCTGCTTTGCATAGCCATGTGGCACGGTGCAGTGGGTCTGCCCACTTTAGTTGTGGTTTCCCTGCTGCATGCCTGGCATTCATCCAAAGCACAATGTCATCACCCACACAGAAAATAGTCCCCTACAGTGCCTGGGACTTTTTGAGCCAATGTGTTTTTTATTTACTTTTTAAACTTTCGAACGCTTTTTTTTTCTTCTCTTTGCATTGGCGGAGCAGATCGCCAAACACTAGTACTTGCCCATCGCTGCTGCTTGTAGTGCGCCACATCCTGTGCAGGCAGTGAAAGGGACATTCGTCTTTGAGTGGGCTTTCAAAGATGGTCACCTCTGTGTGTTTGTGTATAAATGTGGATGAATGCGCACAAACAAGCAGACATTTTTTAATAGTTTTTACTTTTGTAAAAAAGCATTAAAATATGGATTCTCCTGTGTTCATGCGTGCATCTGCACACGTGTAGTCTGCTATTCTTCAGTAGCTTTTTAAAGAACTATGTATAAAAAAAATTAGGATCACTGCTCATGTATGGTGTTGCTCGCACCAGTGACCATCTTTGAATGTTTCTTGTAATAAAATTTCAATAGAAAACAAGCATTGGCGTTTTCAAAATGTCTGCTGACTTTATTTCCTTCAAACCAGTTTGAATGGTGCAAGTTCCACCTTCCGTCGGTTGCAAAATGATGTGCGCGAGGGAAGATCTCCTGACACGACCAATAATTGCCTTTTTCAGATCTTTGGGGACAGTGCTTGTATTTCCTCCCTTCAGTAAGCTAATTCTGCACGTCTTATTATTGCGCGATCCCTACATGTAGGGCGCGTCATGCTGACTCACGTTTGAGTAATGTTGGGGGCGAAAATACAGATGTTGCAGTGAGAGCAAAAAGACGAGGGTGTCCAGTGGAGGGAAACAGATGGGAATCTGCTACAGATGTTTCAAGAAACAGACTGGTGAATGGCCGAGAGAGTTCTCTATTTCGAGTAACAGATTTTCTGAATCCAGTGCCACGGGGCAGCGCCTCGTGTGGAAGTGAGGGGAACACATCTGTACATAAACCAGCGCGGACAACCGTAACAACTGGATTGGTTCTCAGAGGAGCTAAGTTTCTGAGTTGAGACTTATTAGCTAGTGGAGAGCGCGAAATCGTGTATCACCGTGGACAGCTGTGGGCATCTCAGACTGGAAATGGGCAGAGGCCCTCCAATACTAGGAAAGAAAACATAAAACTTGCAAGAAAAGCCTATGGAATCCACATAACCATATTTTAACGTTTCTCAGTTAAATGCCAAAAACAACGAAACAAAGATCATGAAATCATCAACATTCCCGAATGTCTAGAAATCGGCCTAATTGAGATGTGGGAGCCTCTGCCCCTCACAAACATCTCTCTGCTGCCGTTGGCTGTGCCTCCGGATGTAACGCCTATGTGGTCATGTAAGAAGACTCTGGCCAAGAAGCCTTAAGGCCTCTCTATTAGCACCCACGCGCTGGCAGCTCAACAGATTAACCAATGACAGCCTAACATAACACTCCATCAACCCGTGCGATGAAAGAAGCACAAGCTAATGCACTGGAATGTCTGCAAAACCCATGACAACACAAGTACGCATTGCTACAGCCTATCTTGCCGTGGCGAAGGCCTCTTGTCAGGATCTGTGTGTGAAGATGCCAGCTTCTGTGCTTCCTGAGACACACCATCGGAGCCCCCTTGTGTGTTTTGTGACGTTTGGAGCACACATACTTGCCGTATTCAGTAGTAGTGTGTAGAAGAGAACGTTTTGTAGTTGATAGCATGACTCTGATTGGCTGGCTTTCCGGCACAGACTCCCTAAACAGGTGCCGATTCCTCAGCCCAGCCTCCAGCTATGAAGGGCAGTCCTTATAGCCAATCAGTACTTCGGCCAGGGCCGGAAGCATTGGTAACCTACCTTGGTTGCATGCACCCTCTGCAGTGCCACGTCTTGGGTCGTCATTTCAGCTTCCTTTCTAATCCAGCTCCACACATTCTAGGTGTATGGAAATTCAGGCTGGGATAAAATAAAATCTATAGGAGATTCACAAAATGGGCAGTATTTGCAGGATATTTCTTAACTGTAAACTCTGCCAAGAACAAAAAAAATGGATATTTTCTGTAGTGGATCTATGCCAAAGTTCTGTACTTTATGAAGTATGCACACCACCCACACTTCATGTAAAACAAGGACCACAGACATGATCATGGGGGCGGGTGCAACAAGAGGACAAGATGGGCATGGAGCATTGGAGCGCTGGGTTAGCTCCCTCTTGCAGCCTCACAGTTGAGTGCCCTGGGTGATGCGCGACCACCGATGGGAAGCATGGTGCCCTACCCGTGATGACTGAAGAATGGACCGCACTCCGCTCCCAACAGGTTAGGTCCCAGTGGCTCCACAGTCTGAACAGTGGAACCGGAAGACTACAAAATCCCTTACTGCAGTTGAATGCCCTCTTGCTTGCTTGGCCCTCCATTTGGTGCAGAGGGTGGTGAGTGGCACGCGATCACCAGTGGCACCACGAGATGCTGGGAGGAGATGCCATTCCTTGAGAGAATGCAGCTTAATCGGGCTTCTGGAAGGTAGTTAACTATCATTTGGAGTGTTTTTATCCCTTATGGGTATCAGAGGAGCACACAGTAATCACAAGGGGGCCAGGGCACTGCGCAGGGGCCACCGGACGTAGTACAATTCATCCTAACGTGGCTTTGATGGTTGAGGTGCCTTCCCCGGAGAGAGGGAACCTTGCAGGAATGAGTAGTGAGAAATACTTGGCAATTGGGTGTGGACTGGAAGTGCTACAAGTTGTTGTGCACTATAGGGGACAAGAAAATGTGGAAATTATTTCTTTAACTTCTGAGGATTTGCAAATAAACAAGTAAAATAAGTAGTAAAAGCAGAATCCACAGACAATTCAGAACTTACAGCTGGAGAAAGTACCCTAGTGAAATCCATCAATGCGTTTCATACCGATATGGAGAAGAAAACCTTGAAGATTGGGACCGGGGTGGACTCAGTCTGGCATAGATTGGAGGGACTTACAGGCAGGATGAAGGTGGTTGAGCAGAGCCTGGAGGCTGAGCAAGGTAAAGACTGTGGAGGTTAAAGTGGGCGAGCTGCTTATCCTCAATACGTGCTGTGACCAGTATACTTAAAAATAAATATATATTTTTTTATTGCTTTTCAAACAGACTTTTACAAGAAAACAGGTCAAAGATGTCGCACTTGAGGAGGAGCCTAGCGCGCATCCAAGATGGTCGCGTGAGCACAGGGCTCCCCGGACCCTTGCTGCTCCTCGGAATTTATCCTGAGAATATCCTGATGTGGTTTATGGAATCTGGCAGATGAAGACCGGCTGAGCACGTATCTCTTTTCAGAACTCGAATCGGACCTGGGAATCCTGAGTTGTCGTTGTTCGAACTTTTGGGACCCACCCGACGGAGGTGCCCGGGGCGAAGGTGAACCGTGGAGCCGTGTCGTAATTGAACAACAGCGGCTGCAGTGCGGTGCCAGTGGCCGCTCTACCACTTTCGGTTTCACTTTCGGACTTCAGGGGGCTGGCCTGCGAACGCACTTGATGTGGCGGGGTGTTTCCTTGGCCTCTGCACGAGGCCTTGTCTCCACCTGCCACTAGTGTGCCCATCGCCTTGGGTCCCCCCGCACCGCTATATTGTGGTCCCTGGTGAGGCGCTGGTCTGCGGTGCCGGTGCCCCTACGACTCTTGATCGGCGGTCCCCTTCGGTGTCCGTGACCACATGGGGGGCCCCGAGGGGCGTAAGACTAAGGCCCCCCTCCGCGGGGGACCGCTCCAGGCCAACAACATGGACCGCTACACTCAGGGCAGAGGGTCCCCTGGAGCGACCGGCCCCCCCCCGGATGCCGCCGGCGGTGGCACGACCGTCTCTCCGGAGCTTTCCCTGCAGGACATCATGGGCGCCATTGATGGCATCAGGGAAACCATCGCCACGCAATACGAGGCCCTGGCCCGTAAAATCGACACGGTGGCAATCGATGTCACCTTAATTCGGGCAGATCTCTCCAAAACTAACGAGAGGGTTCAGGCTCTCGATGCGCGGACCTCCACCCTTGGTGCGGATGTGTCGGACCTGCAGGCCGCGCTTGGTGACATTAAGGCGGTCAACGATCAGATGGCTCGGCAGCTGGAGGACTTCGAGGGACGGGCCCGACGCAACAACATCCGTGTCATAGGCGTACCGGAGTCCTCCGACAACCGCCCGGTTGACCTCCTGGTCGAGGAACTCATCCTCCAACAGTTGGCCCCTGCAGGCCTAAGTAAGTTCTTTGCCGTGGAGCGGGCCCATCGAGTTCCGGGCGGTCGGCTACGGCCGGGGGCCCCCCCGAGGCCTATCGTGGCCAAACTGTTCCACTATAGAGACCGAGATGCGATTCTGCAGGCCTCACGGGTCCACGGCCCGGTTCGTCATGAGAACTCATCCATTAACTTTTATCCGGACTTTACCCAACTTGTCCAGAAACAGCGGATGGGATTCCAAGGGGGGAAGCGTCGTCTCCGCGAACTGGGCCTAAAGTACTCTATGCTCTACCCTGCAAAACTCCGAGTGGAACATGAGGATCGGACTGCCTTTTTTGACTCTCCAGTGGCCGTGAGTGACTGGCTGGACTCGCTGCCGGACAGAGGTGGCCGTCCCGGGCCCCCTGCAGGCGCAGGAGGTGACGGGTCCCCTTTGGAGTGACTTTTGGTCCTTGATTTTGCCATTTTGCACTGTTCAGCTGGGTTTTACTTCTTTTGTTCATTTTGTCTCACTAGGACCTGTGTGGGGGGCGGGCGGGGACGGGTCCCTTTCCTCCTCCGGGGTCTTTTCGTAGAATGGGGTTAGTAGGGCGACAGGCACACTGCAAGTTGGGGGGTTTTCTGGCCCGCAGGGGTGCAGGGTGGGGGGAGTTGGATTTGGGGGGGGGTTGGGGGGAGGGAGGGGTTGTTTTGCTGTGTGTTTTTTGTTTGCAGGGCGAGGTACTGTTTTTTGTCCAGATTTGGGAACTGTGCTACTGACTGGGGGGCCTTTGATCTATTGGAGGGGATGGGGGGGACGGGTTGAGGCTGGTGTCATGGAACGTCAATGGGTTGGGGGACCGTATCAAACGGGGTGTAGTACTGCAGTATTTGCGTCGTCTGACTCCTGATGTGGTGTTTATCCAGGAGACGCATCTGGTTGGTAATGTTTGTCATGCAATGAACAGGGGGGGATACCGCCTCGTGGCCCATTCTGGTTTCACAACTGGTTCCAGGGGGGTGGGCATTCTCCTGCGATCCTCACTTCCGTTGGATATCACTAGGGTAGTCTCGGATGACAGAGGGCGCTATGTGTGCCTGATTGGGAGGTGGGAGGGGCAGCCCCTTTCCCTGGTCTCAGTTTACGTCCCCCCGGGCCTCCAGAACTCCACCTTCGCGGACTTGGGTCGAATGCTGCTTGAACTTCCGGATAGTCTTTTGCTTATGGGCGGGGACTTTAATTCGGTGGTTTCGGGTGACCTGGATCGTCACCCACCCAGGGCCCTCCCCGCTGCCCAGGCATGGCTTGGTGGTCTGCTGGAGACCTTCGGTCTGGTAGATAGTTGGAGATTAATGCATCCGACCCAATGTCAGTACACCTTTCACTCTGGGGCGCATGGGAGTCTTTCTAGGTTAGACTATTTCCTTATGCCCGCGGCACAGACTGGTCGGATACGAGGGGTTAGGCACCTGGCGCGGGGTATCTCCGATCATTCCCCGCTGTGGCTGCTCTTTGACACCGAGTCGCGGTCTGCAGGGCGGATCGCTCCCATCAACCCGTGGTACCTGCGAGACCCTACGACTCGCGACAGCCTGGTTAAGGCTATGGACCAATACTTCCTTGAAAACGAGGGGTCGGTGTCGTCCGCAATGTCCCTGTGGGAAGCCTTTAAAACCGTAATCCGCGGACACGCCCTCTCCCAGATAGTGGTGGCTAAGAAGCTCAAGAGTGAGGCAGTGGTGAAGTTGGAGACTGACATCTCGGGGCTGGAGTCGGCCTTGGAGACGGGTGTCACTCCGGACGGGCTCCATGCCCTCAGCCTGAAACAGTTTGAATACAGGTCTCTTGTCACTGACGCTGCCAAAACGATGTATAGGGAGCAGCAGGGTCGATTGTATGATGCCGGGGACAAGGCGGGAAAGTTGATTGCGTGGCTGGATAAGAAGGCGAGAGTGAATCGTGTGGTCCCGGAGCTGTGTGTCTCGGATGGAGTGTGTGTGACTGAGCCTGGTGAGATTGTGGAATGTTTCGCTGACCACCTCCGGGCCGTGTACTCCCCGGTGACTGATAGGGATGAGGAAGACTCTTGCCTTCTGCTGAGGGATATTGCTTTGCCCTGCCTGTCCGTCGAAGACCGTGAGCAGCTGGACGCCCCCTTGTCTGTAGATGAAATTGCAACTGCGATTCGGTCCCTTCGTTCGGGCAAGGCGATGGGTCCCAACGGTCTGCCTATTGAATTATATAAGTTGCGCCCGGATAAACTCGCGCCCTTCCTCCGTCGTATGTTTCAGGAGTCCCTTGCGGCAGGCTCCCTTCCTGACGACCAGCGTCCGGCCACGATAGTCGTGATCCCCAAGGACGGTAAGCCACGAGACCGCTGTGCCTCCTATAGGCCTATTTCACTGCTAAACGCAGAGCCTAAAATCCTGGCTAAAGTCCTTGCCAATCGTTTGTTGAGCGTCATCTGCGATCTGATTCATCCTGATCAATGCGGCTTCATCCCTCACCGTAACACCGCTCTTAACTTGCGGCGTCTTCACGGCGCCCTCGCCAGGGCGGAGTACCTCTCCGAACCAGCCGTGCTGGTTTCTTTAGACGCCACGATGGCCTTTGACACCATCGAGTGGCCATTCCTCTGGGCTGTCTTGACCAAATTCGGCTTTGGGGACGGATTTCTTGGCTGGGTGAAGCTTCTTTACACGGGACCCATGGCTCAGGTGGTGGTTAATGGGCGGGTCTCTCGGCCCTTCGCTCTCGGTAGGGGTACGAGGCAGGGGTGCCCGTTGTCCCCTCTGCTCTTTGCTCTTGCCCTGGAGCCGCTCGCTGCTTGGCTCCGCTGGGAGCCCTCGATCAGAGGGATCCGGTGGGCCCCGGGCTTCGAGGATCGGGTCTCGTTGTATGCGGACGATATTCTCCTGTATCTCACCTCGCCGCGGCAGTCGCTTAATGTTCTCTTTGATGTTCTGACTTCCTTTGGGAGAAATTCGGGTCTAACGATCAACTGGTCTAAATCCTGTGTCTATCCTATCTCCGGCGACCCTCCTCTCTTGCCGCCTCGGCTTCCGATCCAATTATCTCTGTCCGGCTTTAAATACCTGGGAATATACGTCTCGATGGACCCGGTGGCTCGCTATGAGCAGAATCTCCTGCTTCCACTTCGGCGTTTGAGGGAGGACACGGCTCGGTGGTGTAAGCTGCCCTTGTCCCCGCTGGGTCGGGCAGCACTGTTTAAAATGATGTCCCTTCCCAGATTCCTCTATGCACTTCAGAACTCCTTCGATGTCATTCCTGTGTCCTACTTCCGGGAGGTGGAGAGCCTGCAGAGGAGACTGGTTTGGGACGGACGGGCGCGTATCGCTCTGGCAAAGCTTACTCTCCCCTGGTACGACGGGGGCATCGCGCTTCCCGACATTCGCAGGTATTATTGGGCCTCAGAGCTATCGGCCATTAACCATGCCACGTATGCGCCTGGCTTGAGTCCGGCGTATGAGATGGATAAATTACTGCTTCCCGGCGGAAACTATAATAGGGCACTTTACTCCAGTTCGGCTGGACGGACCCTTACGGGCCCTACTAAGATTGCGGTACGGATCTGGAAGGCGGCCAATGTAGCCATGGGCTGGAGTGAGCGATTAACATGTGCTACTCCCCTGTTTGCCTCCGACCGACTGGGAAGCCTCTGGACAACGAAGGGGTTTGAACGTTGGGACACGATTGGTATTAGTAGAGTGGGAGACTTATGGATTAAGGGTGCGGTTAAAACATTCGCGGCGCTCCAGAGCGAATACGAACTTACGGAAAGGGAGTTCTTCCGCTACGCCCAGGTTCGGCATGCCCTGCTCTCTGTTTTTGGGGAGGGGACCAAGATCCCGGCTTCTTCGCCCCTCGAGGACCGCATACTCGATGGTCATGTCCCCGACAGTACTATCTTTTTAATTTATAAAAAACTTATCAATAATCGGGCTGACCTCTTGGTGCGCCTCCGGGAGGCGTGGACGGGGGATGGGGTGGAACTGGACGACGAGGACTGGCAGTCCGCACTGTCGTCCCCCAAGGAAGTCGCCATTCCGGCCCGTCTCCACCTGGTCCAGCTTAAGATTCTCCACCGGGTGTATGTGACGGGTCCCCGTTTGGTCTCGATGGGATTTTCTGAAGACGGGCTCTGTAAGCGGGGATGTGGGCTCAGTGCCACCTTTCTCCATATCCTTTGGGAGTGCCGCGAGGTGGCTGAATACTGGTGTCGGGTTCATGTGGTCATGGGACAAGTCACCGGGGTTGCGCTGTTGCCGGAGGTGCGTCGCTGTGTCCTGAATGTGTGGGAGCCCAATGATTATTATAATGTTCAGGGAGAAGACTGTGTATGTGGCTCGTGGTAAACCGGGGGCATGGGGTAGAATCTGGGGGCAATGGAACGCGTATCGTGGGGGTATCTGTACTCCCCCCCCCCTAGTGGATACCGATATTGCTTTGTCCCCCTGACCGTTGATGGTTCCTTGCGACTTTTGGAATAACCGAATATAGACGTTCCTCTCCCGTGACCCCCCCCCCCGACCTATCAGTACTCCTTCCTCTTGATAGCTATTTGAAGGTCTGAAGTAGAGTCCCCCGGAGGTAGCCGGACCCACACTTTTTGCCCTTATGCCTCGCCTTTTGTTTTTATTTGTTAATTATGTTAAACCTATGTATCCTGCTTCCCTAGGACTATCCGGAGCCTTGTACGGGGCTGGGCCCCGGGAGTCGACTACTGCCTTAATAACTGTATGATCCTTTCTGAATCTAGCGGCCGGCCCTGGTGGTTGTAGGCCCATGCTTGTAATTGATTTATTGTTCAATAAAATTTTCAAAAAAAAAAAAAAAGATGTCGCACTTATGTTGCAAACGAGGAAATCATAAAAAAAAGGTACATAGGAATTCATAATAAAAAAAATGTGCAGAGTGAAACTGGTCTTGCGATAGCCACTGTAAGTACTTTGCAGACATAATTGTTCAGAGGTACTAGTACAAGGCCAGGCACACCACCTTACGCCCAGATCATCGCACGCTCCGCAATCAAGCCTGCCAATATCCAATCAGCACAGACCTTCCCCAACTCAAGTGACCGCAGTATCATTATGCTGCCCTGACTTAATGGCCGAAGCCACCAGGGACTCCCTGGACGGTCCCTCCTCCACCGGAATCCTGCCATGGGGGTCCAGTCTAGTGCAGGCCAATAGTACTGTGTTCCATGGTGGCAAGATTGGACTCATGTGCACCTCTGCTGTCCTCAAACCTTCAGATCTCCTCTCCCTCAAAGTCCCTCTACTTAATCACTTCCTTCCACCACCAGTACAGATCAGGGTCCCTAGCCGACTTCCAGCTCATCGTCAACTGTCTACGAGCAAGGATGAGTGCCAAATCTGTCCATCTATCAGTTACCTTGCCAGCAGCGCTGCGTCCGTGGAGGCCCAGCAGACACAGCTGTGGTGTGCTCTCAAAAGGCCTGTCTGTAGCTCTGTGGACAACCTGTAACACCATGTTCCAATAGGGGGTCAGCACAGACCAGGTCCAGACCCTGTGAAAGAAGTCGGCACCCGCCACATAACAGTGGGGGTACGCCGAAGAGGCTGCAGGAAACATGGCACGAATATGCCGCTGAGTGAGATACGCCCTGTTTAAATAATAAAACTGAATCAACTTAAACCTAGCATTGCTAGATACTTTGGGGGTGTAGGCCTAACGGCTATGGCGGTCGACCTCAAATCTGGGGAACCGGGTTCGAGTCTTGGCAAGGACACGCAACTTCCTGTGATTCTGGGCAAATCCCTTAATCTCCCCGTGCCTAACAAAAATGAATGTGTCCTCATGTAACGCAACTGGTGCTCATGTAACGCGCTCTGATACCCGATGCCTTCGGGTCAAGTTCGTGCTATATAAAACTCTCTAAAAAATAAAAATAAAAAAGAGGGCCCTAGGTCTTCCATTCATTGCTGATGCAGCGGAGCCAAGTCTGTCTGGACTCCCTTCAATGGGACCCTGTAAAGAAGTGGGACTGCCCTCGTCTTCCTCCATTATAAGGAAGAGGTATCGGAGGCATTCATGTTCCGCAGAGCTCGAGCCTCACCAATTATGCACCTGACCCGTCAAGGCCGCATATAAAGAAATGCCCAGCTGGAAGATCATAAGACTCTCGCATTTCCAAAAAGGGGTTGAGGTCACCCCTTGTAAAAAGGTCGCTCAGTATAGTAAAACCTGCCTTGGTCTACGTGTGCAGGCCTCTCCAGTTCCCTAGGGTTGGCCAATACTGAGCAATTAAGCAAGGGGAGTTCAGAAGTATAGGGGGCTCTTGTGAGTGTCGTTTGCAGCGCCGTAACTCAGACATGCCTCGCAGTCCTAATCATTCTCAAATCGTACCATCGATGTAGGGGTTGGTTTCAACAAGATCTGGGTCAGAAGATCCTAAGAGGGTAGACCTGCTCTTCGTGACCCAGGGCGTCCCAAAGGTAAGAGCACCACCGGGCCACCCACTGCAACTGTGCAGCCAAGTAGTAAAGTTCAAGGTCCGGGCGGCCGTTGCCCCCTCATCCACGTGAAGTTGGAGCTTCCGCAGGGCTCCTCGTCATCTAGAGAAGCCCCAGTACAGAGTCTGGAGAATGCCATCTATTTGTCGATTTCCCCCATCCCCTCCTGGAAGTTCCGCCCGCAGAGCAGCAAACGGGTAAAGAAAACATGGTAGAATCACCATCTTCAAGACCACTCTCAGTAGCCCTATACAGATTGATTTTTTTTTTTAAACGTGTTTTTATTGCAGCATTTTCAGCAAAATAACCATCGGGGTAATCGACACCCCCGTACAATCTCCGATCACACCCCTCGGTTTAGCAATGCACACAGCCATTTAGCCCACATCCCGGGGGCCGGGCGGCATATATAGACAGTTAAGCAAAGTAACACAACTATCGCCTCATAGCGGTGCCCGGTCCATGCCCCATGAGAGCCTCTGCTTTTCTGTCCAATCAGATTCTCTCCCCATCCAACTCAATATAACACTACCCTCCTACCTCAGGAACTCCCCCCACCCCCGCCCACCCCACCCCCCAACTGCTGCTGATGTAGGCCCCTCCAGTGATCCCTAACTCTAATGTGTGCCATCCGTCGGAGGTTACAACTATTTTCCCCAGCCTCAAGGAACTCCGCTCTCATCGCGCTCTCGTTCCGCCCGCTCGAGCCGGCTATCCTGCAGGGCCTGCCCTATCATCTCCCAAGCCCTCACCCACTCCAACCCCTTTTCATTATCCGCCTTAGTCGCCTGCCGCCGTCTAACCTCACTCTCGCATCTAGTCCATTTTAACAACTCGGATATCCACCGCCCGACTGACGGGCCCTCCCGGGACTTCCAGTGCCATGTAATTTCTCTCTGAGCCAACATGAGCCCCAAGTCAATGAATTTGCTCGTCACTTTCGTCTTTGCTGTGTGAGGGAACCAAAGCAACAAACACGCCCCCATGTCAAACTCCACCTCCCGGTCAGTGATAGTATTCAAGATCTCTCCTACCTCAGCCCAGTACGACCCAAGCTTCGGACACCCCCACAGCATATGATCTAGTTCAGCTCCCAGTGTGAAACAGCGCGGGCAAGCGGCCTCCCGCACCTTAAAGTACCGGCTAATCCTTCCCGGGGTCAAATATGCCCTATGGAGGATGAAGAAATTCACCTGCTGAAAGCGGGCATTCCCGCTACCCTTCCATGTCTTCCGCAGGATGTGGCTCCAGATCGTGTCCGGAATGGGTTTGCCTATGCTTTCCTCCCACCGCTCTTTCAATGCCGCCAGCGGCTTCAACCCCTCCTGCAGCAATCTAGCCTGTAGGCATGTCACCGCCTTAATCGTTCCCGCCGCCATCACCACGTACTGACAGGTCAGGGCCGCAGAGGGTTCCGCCAGCCCCTCCCTCCAGTATTTTTGTATCGCCGCGCTCACCGCCGCGTGCAGGAGATAACTCCCATCCGGGAGGCCAAACTGCTCCTGCAAAACCCCGAAGGGGGCCAGCGCCCCGTCTATGTAGAGGTCCCCCACCATCTGCAGCCCCAGCTCTTCCCACTCCGCTAGCGGGGACCAGTCGCCTCCATGCGGCAGTGCCGTCAACATCCCCAGCGGGATCTCCGGTGCATAAGGTCTCACCGTCTTCGCCCTCTTCATACCCCTCTGCCAGCAGAGCCGGAGAGTCCGCTCCTCGATGGACAAATCTCTCAGGTCTAATTTCTGTTGCATGACTATGTAGGACAGGACATGCCTCTGGATGCCAGTCCCCCGTCCCTGCTCCGGGCCTCTGAACACTCTGGCAACATTCTGTGTCAGCACTTGTAGCTGTGCCGCCAGGTAGTATAATTCAAAATCGGGGACCGCTAGTCCCCCCTCTAGTTTAGGCCGCATCAGAGTTGTCAGGGCTACCCTTCGCCGTCCCGTCCCCCAAAGGAAGCCGATGATCTGCGACTTCAATTCTTTGAAGATCCTCTGCGGGATCCATATTGGCAGTGTGCGGAAATAATAGAGCAGTCGGGGCAGAGCCACCATCTTCAGCAACGCAACCCGGCCCAGCACCGAGAGCGGTAGGGCAGCCCAGAAGGCCATGCACCCCTTCAAGGCCCTTATACACCGCCCCACATTACCGTCCAAGAGATTCACGACGTCGCGGTATATCCGGACTCCCAGGTAAGTAAAGCACATAGCTTCCCATACCACATCCCGAGTGGGAGGGCAATATGGGACATCAGCCCGCAGCGGGAAAACACAGGTTTTGGTCCAATTGACCTTGAGGCCCGAGAGCTCGCCGAAGCGCGACAGCATCCCCACAGCCCCCTCCAAGGCTTCACCGGAGTCCTCCAGGTACAGCAGGTGGTCATCCGCGTACAGGGAAATATAATGATGCTCCTCCTCCCCACAGCAAACCCCGCCGTACACCGCTCCTGTTCGTGCTTGTGCCGCCAAAGGCTCCATCGCCAAGGCGAACAACAGGGGGGATAACGAGCAACCCTGCCGTGTGCCCCTGCGCACCGGATACGCTGCGGATACGACCGCTCCCAGCCGCACCCTGGCCGTAGCAGAGGAATAAAGGACCCGTGTCCACCGTCCAAACCCCTCCCCCAGGCCGGACTTCTCGAGCACCGCATCGAGGTACCCCCATTCGAAGCTATCGAAAGCCTTCTCAATATCCACGGAGAGCACTGCCGGCCGTTGCTCCGGGCTCCAAACGCTGTCCATGATACGGACCAGGCGGCGAATGTTCCAGGCCGTGCTCCTGGTGGGGATAAAACCGGCTTGGTCCTCGTGAACCAATTTGGTCATGTGCGGCAGTAATCTAGTGGCCAATATGCGACTCAATATTTTGTAATCGACCGTCAGCATAGACAGAGGTCTATACGACGTCACATCCGAGGCGTCCCTGCCGGGCTTCAACAGCGGCACCACCAATGCTTCCCTCATCGACTGGGGAAGTCTCCCTAGCTCCATGGCCTCAGTGTAGACCAGCAAGAGCCTGGGCGCCAAGGCATCTGCAAACTGCGCGTAGAATTCGATCGGTAGGCCATCCACCCCCGGCGTTTTATTTCTGGCCATCTGCTTAATAGGCACTCGAATCTCCTGCAGCGTAATGGGTCCACCCAGCACCGTCGCAGTTTCAGCATCCACCCAGGGGAGGCAAAGAGTCGCCAGATAGTCAGTTATTGCGGAGTCCTCCACCCCCAATTGGCTCTCATAGAGGACCGAGTAGTACGACCTGAACCGCTGTAGCACCGTCCCCTGCGAATAAACCACCTCCCCCGTCTCCGTTCTAATGCTCATGACCGGGCAGCCCCGGGGTTCAGGGTTAGCCAGTCTAGCCAGTAGCGTTCCTACTTTGTCCCTTTCCGCATGCACTCTGACTAGATACCGCTTGTAATCAAAGCCCCGCAGCCGCTCAGTTTCAGTCGCTACCACCTCCTTCGCCTCAAGCAGCCTGTCCTGTAACTCTGGTCGCTCAGGCCTACGTCGCTCCAGATCTCTCAACACCCCCTCCGCCTTCTCCAGAGCCGTCAGGATGGTAGTCCTCACATTCGCAAATGCACCCATACAAACGCCTCTGGTCACCACCTTCATGGCATCCCATTCCATTGCCCTCGTGGCAGTGGAACCCTCATTCTCTTTAAAGTACTGCTCTACGCCCCGCTGGACCGCTTCACTAAACACCGGGTCTTCCAATGCCTCCGGCCGCAGCCGCCATGTCGGGACCGCCGATCGCGGCCGCCGCCACTGCACCGTCAGCAGCAACGGGTTATGGTCCGAGATAGTTCTAGTGAGGTACTCCGTGTGGGCCATCACGGGCGCCAAGTCCCCGCTGCACAAAATGGCATCTATCCTGACGTGCAGCGCGTGCAACGCGGAGAAGAAAGAATAGTCCCTGTCTCCCGGATGCTGCTCCCTCCACACATCTATCAGCCCCCACCTCTCCTGCCAGTTCGCCCTGTGCGCCGCTAATCGGCGCACCGGCGAGTCAGCCAAGGGCGGATGCGACCGGTCCAGTGCCACATCAGTGCTTGAGTTGAAGTCCCCTCCTATCAATATGGGGCCCGCCAGGAAGTGCGCCAAGGAGCCCGTCAAGCTAACAAAAAAGCGGCCTGGTCCGTGTTGGGGGCATATATACTGCATAAGGCTACTTCCTGACCATAGAGCTTCCCCCCTACCGCCACAAATCTACCCTCCGGGTCCACCAGCTGATTCGTGGCCTGGAATGGGACTCCCGCCCGCACCCATATCAACACTCCCCTGGCAAACGCCGAACATGTAGTCCCAAACACCTGGCCACGCCATCTCTTCTGCAGCGCAGTGAGTTCCTGCTTAGTTAAGTGAGTTTCCTGCAGGAGTGCGATTTGTACGCCACGCCTCACCAGGTGGGCATGGACCTTGTATCGTCTAGACATAGAGCGGAGACCACGAACATTCCACGTGAGGCATTTCAAATTAGGTAATGTCCCCATTGCAACCAGTACCCCCCCAGCACACCAAATTCCCCGGCCCACCTACAGCAGCGCAACAAATCCCCACAACCAAAACAACCCCACAAACTCCCCCCCACCCATTCCCCAGAACAGGACCCAATAATGCACTATCAGCCCCCATCCAAACCTGCAACCCTCCAAACCGTCTCTACTCTGTGGTCGTCTCCACAGAAAGCCTTAAGGGCAGTTCGAGGGTGATTCAGAGCCGACCCAGGGTAGGCCAAGCCCCCCGCCCCGCACCCACCATCCCCGGAATGTCTCAGCACCATACCTGCAAGTCCGCCGAGCATCGGGACCCCCAGCCAGACCCGGATTCGCAAATGTGGCCCCACCCTCCGCATCACCCGTTAAATAGTCCATCCGCCGTCTGCGGGGTGACCGTCGGCCCCCCGGAACTGTCAACCTCCAACACCTCTCCGCCGGACTGCCCGGCCTCCTCACCAGAGTCCGAGCCCACTGAAGTCTGCTCCTCTTGAGAGCCCGTTATGATCGCCGTCGCAGCCAGCGCCCTCCGCCTGTCGTCCGCCATCTGTCCATCCCGCTCCGCTCTCTGGAGTTTGTTGCGTTTGCGGATACGTTGAGATTTCCGCACTTGGACCGGTTTCCGTCGCTCCTTGTCCTCCGTCCCTCCCCGGGCCGTGCCAGCACGATACGACTCCAGCCATGTCCACGCCTCAGCAGGGGCCTGAAAGAAGTG
Source organism: Triturus cristatus (assembly GCF_964204655.1). Classification (NCBI taxonomy): domain Eukaryota; kingdom Metazoa; phylum Chordata; class Amphibia; order Caudata; family Salamandridae; genus Triturus; species Triturus cristatus. The sequence goes on along the minus strand of NC_140591.1, from coordinate 1,471,152,042 downwards.
GGTCGCCCCGCCCAGGATAACCCGCAGCTTCGCTGGGAACAGCAGGAAGTACTGTAGGCCCTCGATCCGCAGTTCCTTTTTTACAGCCATAAAGGAAGCCCTGTTCTTCTGTACTTCCTGCGTGTAGTCTGGGAACACCGTGACCGAGCTGTTGGCCACCTGAAAGGGGCCATCTGCTCGCGCCTTCTGGATCAGCAGGTCCCTGTCCCTATAATGCAATAGTCTGACCAGCATGGGTCTGGGAGGGCGGCCCTGTGCCGGCGGGCGAGCCGGGACCCTATGCGCCCGCTCCAGGGAGAAGAAGGGGGAGAGACCCTCCGGGGCCACAGTCTTCTTAAACCAGTTCTCCATATATGCCACTGCGTCATCCCCTTCAACTTTTTCCGGCAGGCCCACTACCCTCACGTTATTTCTCCGATTGCGACCTTCAGCGTCCTCCGCTCGCTTCTCCAGCGTCGCCAAACGGCCCAGGATATCAGCAAGTTTGCGTTCCGTGGTCACCGCCGCTCGCTTGAGCTCCCGGATCACTACCTCATTGTCTTTGACTCTGTCCGCCAGTTTGGCATGATCGGCCCTCAAGAGTCCCAGCCCAGTAGCAACCGGCGCTATGTCCTGATGCAAGGCCTCCTTGGTCGCCATGATTGCCTCCAGGATCCCATCCAGCCGTTTGTTCAGGCGCCGTTCCTGTGCTGTGTCCCCCGGGTCATCGTGGGCTCCACCAGCTGCGGCCGAAGCCGCCGCCCGGCCGTGCCCAGGGGGCAAATGCGGCGCGGCACCCTTCGTGGTCATCCCGCCCCGCACCAGCTCTAGTTCAGGGCCCCACCGGCAGGCAGGTCAATTCCACCGTCCGTCCACTCCAGGAGAGAAGACCCAGGGCCCGGCACCCGCTCACCGAGCTCAATGTTCTCCTCGGGGGCGGTCCGCTCCCCCAGGACCCGGCGGCCCAACAGCCCGGAGCCACTCCGCTCGTGGCCAACAGGTCGTCCTCCCGCCAAGGCCACCCGCCACTGGCGCAAGGGCCCTCCGCGGCCCCTCGTGGCGACAGCAACAACGCAGGCTCACCACCTCCCTGCTCCAGCGCCGGGGACGATCCCGCTCGGTCCACCCCAATGGGCCAGCCTCACATCTGGGGGGGGCGCCACTCCGCAGTCGCCAGGCCCGCCGGTCCACAGCGCTCCCCCAGCTCAGCGCTGCTATCTCTTCAGGCCGCCATCCGGCCGCCACCACCACCTGGCGCGCGTCACCCGGCTCCGCCGCCAGCTCCTCCGCTGCCCCCAAGCTCGTCCTCTCTTCAGCCCAGCAGCCGCGTTAGCCGGCGGGCAGGCGCTCTGCCCCGAAGTCCAGCGTCGGCTCCACTGTTCCTCCCGCAGTCTGCGCTGGGTGCCCCGAGGCGCGGTGCCTCGCACCAGGAGCCGGTCTCCCTTCACCAGGTCGCTGCGCGCTCCGGTGGGGGAGGGGCGGCGGACTCGTCAGTCGCCGCCGCGGCGGTGAGCTCCTCACTCCAGCACCGTGTTCCCGGAGCCCCGGGCAGCAGGCGATCGGCCCCGCCTCGCCACACCAGCGGCAAGCTTCCCCGTGGTCACCAGCTCCCGTCCGGAACTGTTTACTCTTCGCCGCTCGGGGCCGCCGCCATCTTGTTCTGCGAGTGCCATCCGTCCCGCTCCGCGACCCGGCTCTAGCACCTCGCCTGGGTCCCCACCGTCTCGTTCTCTGCGTCCGCTGTCGTCCCGGCGCCCAGCTCAGCAGGCTCGCGCCAGCAGCGGCGCGTCTTGGACGGTTTTTCAGGATAAGAATCGGGGATTAGGCACGGAGCTGCAGGCTCACGCCGCCATCCCGATCGGCGTCCAAACCACGACCCCAGCCATATACAGATTGATCTCGTTGTTACCCATGACTCTGAATCTCTGCACCATGTCCTCTCATGTTGTGTTGTAGGCTGAGTCGGCGCTACAGTTTCTCCTTGGACATAGGAGTTCCCCATATAGATGCTTTCCTTTAGGGGTATTGAGTAAAAGCTGCCTGCGTAGAGAAGACTAATATCTGATATTGGTATTTCATAAACTATTGTGTTCAGTTTCATGTTCTCCACTCTGATTTTAACTTCCAAGAATTACATTTATGTTTCCTCTGTTGTGCTTTTAAAGCTGAACCTTGGATCACCTACCCCTCCTGCCAGCCTGTTTGTTTGTCTGTCTATCTTTTATGAAGTGGTGGGTTTACTTCACAAACCAAAACAAAATAATGAAACTAAGAAAGATTGTGGTTGTAGAAAACACTAAATTTTGGTTCATCTACCCCGGCAAGCAGTAACAACTTCCAGCCCTGCAGGCTTGGAGGGTTACATAGTCTGACAGCCATGTTGTGAACCACAGAGAGTGTACAATTAACACATTTCCTGAGTTCCTCCGCAAACCACAAGTATTACTTTTCCAGAATTGTTTCCTCTTGTGACAACTAAGTGCCGAGCATTCTGGTAAATTGCATGGAGTTAGGTGCCAAAAGTCACCCCAGTGCTGATGGCAAATACACTGACGCGGAATTTGGAACTCTTTGCTGCACATACAGAGTTACGAGTAATGGTTAAGGGTAATGCGTGTACTTTGGAAGAGAGCACTAGCACAAGTGGCAGAAGCCACTAGCAATGCACGGTTTAAACTAATGGATTACTATCCACACCGCACGTATCTTACCCCCTAATAACGGCGAGCACAGTTCACACCTGGGTGGTCTTCCGCATGTCCACGCTGTGGCACAGATCCCGCCACGTTTTTACATATGGTCTGGAATTGTCCACACCTGCACTTGTACTGGCAATGGGTGGTGGTATCTCTGGGCACGGCCACGGCGGTGCGTATAGATACGTCTATAAAGCATTGTATTCTGGGAGTGCTTCTGACGCCTGAGAAAGGGGCTAAGATGCGCCATATGTTTGCGCTCCTAGGGCTGGTGCTTGCGACACGGAGGATAGCAATACACTGGATACATCCCGGTCCACCGTTGTGGAAGAAATGGAGAGATGACTTGCGGGAGTGGGAAGTAGCAGAGGAATGTCGCCTCAAAGCAGTACGGACCAATGAGAACGCGGAAGGTGATCTCCTTGAATGGGGGCAAATGTTGACTGAAGTGTCCACAGCAGAGCATAAGGGTGAGACTGTGCGCACGCATGGCTCGCCGAGCACTGGGTCCGCTTTAACGCTTCCAGTTATAACACGATCACACGCATCCTCTCACACCACAACTCCATAACCTTTGAATAAGATATGAGTGTAATGCTGGTTTTTATACCTAGATTGGAGGTACTATGCCACCTGTCTGGAACTACCACAGGGGAGGAGGGTGGGATGGGGGTAGGGGGTGGGTTTAAGTAATAGAATTCGTATTCCTGGTTGTGATTTTTGTTATTATCGTTAATTGGGATGTTGGTTTAATTATTTGAAGATAACGATTCCATAGGTATATTACTGTGCTGCTGATAACTGTTCGAGCAACTCGTTGTTACGAGTAATGAGCCTGTGTATACTCACTAGATGTGTTATTAACAATAGCAGGAATATTTTGAGCAGATTTCCTGTAAATGTACTTATGCGTACGTATACTTGATGTAATTGAACGCAGTATTTAATAAAAATAAATTTTAAAAAAACGGTAATATGTGTACTTCTGGACACCAGCTATGGAAGTTATGGATGTGTAGATCTATTGCTAGATTTGTGGATAATAAAGGTAAATATCGTGCTGGATAAATAAAACATTTTGTCCTCTGACCGAAGGGCAGCTACAAGAATTGGGATCCCAGGAAGAGCAAAGGCAAAGCCATTTTCACCCCCGGGTGACTTTGTGCAATTGGCAAAGACCCCAAAGGTTGGGCCACCCACTGCAACTGTGCAGCCAAGTAGTAAAGTTCAAGGTCTGGGCGGCCGTTGCCCCCTCATCCACGTGAAGTTGGAGCTTCCGCAGGGTTACTCGCCATCTCGAGAAGCCCCAATACAGAGTCTGGAGAACGCCATCTATTTGTCGACCCCCATCCCCTCCTGGAAGTTCCGCCCGCAGAGCAGCAAACGGGTAAAGAAAACATGGTAGAATCACCATCTTCAAGACCACTCTCAGTAGCCCTATACAGATGGATCTCGTTGTTACCCATGACTCTGAATCTCTGCACCATGTCCTCTCATGTTGTGTTGTAGGCTGAGTCGGCGCTACAGTTTCTCCTTGGACATAGGAGTTCCCCATATGGAATGCTTTCCTTTAGGGGTATTGCGTAAAAGCTGCCTGTGTAGAGAAGACTAATATCTGATATTGGTATTTCATAAACTATTGTGTTCATGTTTTCCACTCTGATTTTAACTTCCAAGAATTACATTTATGTCTCCTCTGTTGTGCTTTTAAAGCTGAACTTTGGATCACCTACTCCTCCTGCCAGCCTGCCAGCCTGTCTGTCTGTCTGTCTGTCTTTTATGAAGTGGTGGGTTTACTTTGTGCAAGTGGCAAAGACCCCAAAGGTAGGGCCACAGGATAGGTTTAGGAAAGGATGGAACCAATGGACGGGGTATTTAAGGACGGCCTCTCGCTGACTCCATCACTACGTGGGCAGACCGGGAAAGAATAGACCACCCACCCACTAAATGAAAGGCTATTTATAAATATGGTCAAGATGGAGTTAAAATGATTTCACAGTTATGCCACAGTTGGACAGGTGCACGTACATGAGGCGGTGGTTTGGGAAACCAGAGAGTCAGGTGCAGGTGTATCCATCCCTCTTTGGAAGGATAAGTTTTGAGGGTTTTGGAGCAGGTGAAAGAGAATTGCGTTGGAGATGCTTGGTAGGGCGTAAGCAAGTGGGATTGGGGCATGCAAGGCAAGAGAAGGTTTGGCATATGGATGAGCTGTTTGGGGGACTGTTTATACTTTAGGGTGTTTTTAAGGGAGAAAGGATGTCAGTGAGGTAAATGCATTAGTGAGGTTTATTGAATGATTTATTGTGAGTTAATGAATTTCTAGTACAAACCTATCCTGATAAAATGACCTTATATCCTAACAAAAAGTTTGTGGTTATTTGGTGTTTTACGTAGGCGCCTTCTTCACATAGAAGAAAGTGTCTGGTCGCAGTTTGGTTCCTGTTTTTGTATTCCGCCCTTTGCGTAGTGCGGATGCCCAACTCACCAAGGGATATCCTGTTGGGCTCCGGCTTCATGTTGATACCTAGTGCACACTTCACATGGTCACAGGGGGCACAAGCTTTCCAAATAGTTTTCATTAAGATCCCCCACCGTATATGAACAAACATTGGCCTTTACTTCCAAGTTTTTCCCTTCAACTGTTGTGTGCTCAGCATGCCTCTCTGTTTCCCAGACATGATACAATACCCGGAGAGGCTTAACGGCTGGAAAGAATTAATTTATTCTCAAATGAATTTCCTGCACTTGAGTATATTAATTCTTTAAAAGCCCTCTTAGGCTTGGTCCCATGCGGTGTAAAAGGCCAAAGTGTGCCCGATGAATGTACGCGGGTACGTATCCCGATGGAACGCTACAATTGCATTGGCATTCACTGTAATGACACTGGGGTAAGAGCAGATCTGGTTTTGCTTCGATTACAGTAACAGACATGCGATCAATCGGTCAGTTTCTATAACTTTAAATCAACGCTTCCACCGCCCCACAGTTGAGTGTATTCAGATCCTTGTCAGGCACACTGCAAAGCTAAGCATTTGTGGCTTTCTTGTGCAGAGCCTTTTCACAAAGTAGGGCTCCACATGTGAGGTACAGCTCATCAGAAGCCCCAGGACTGGCGGGCTTCTAAAATATGCAAATGTATGAAGATTGGTTAGGAGGGACTTGTAAACTATGCAGATCAGCTAGAGGGTTATGATTATGACAACCTGTAAGTTGCCTATTATTTTGCAACCTATTAGTTGGTTTTTACTTTACAACATGTCAGTTGGTTATTACTAGGCAACCTCTCTCTATCTGCTGGGTATGACATCATATGCAGTGCTTTGGTTATGACTTCATGCAAGGCCAGTAGTTTGTGACATCATGACCAGCTAGTTGCTTGTGATCTCATGACCTGTCAGTTGGTTATGACTAAGGCCACTGAAATGATTCAGTTTGGAAAAGTCAAGTTATTCAGTGTAATACGGCATATTTTAACCTCTTCGGTGCCCGTGACGAGCTGGACTCGTCATGGGCCGCGGCGGCGCTGTGCCCATGACGAGTCCAGCTCGTCACAAACCCCGCCCGCTAATGTAACGGCCGGCACAGGGCGGGGAAAGGGGCGGGCACCGAAGGGGTTAAAGCAGTATTACTTCACTATTTTTACACTATATGAAGACTATATGGGAATGGCTTCCCCTCATTCATATCAGTTTAACACCTAATAAGCAACTGAAAGGTGACCTGATACATTGCGACAACACCTGCGGTAGCATTTCTAAAACATTTGGTCTGTTTGAGCTCGAAACAAAATTGATTTTGTTTATTAAATTCTGCAAATTATGCAGAAGACGATGTATTATGACATCACAACCTGCCAGTTGGTTATAAAACATGCTCCCGTTAGTTGTTACTTATGAATAATTTAAAAGACTGGTTATGGCTTCACAGCCCCTTTGTTGGTTATAACTTCATGACCTGCTGGTTGGTAATCATTTCAAACCTCTGTTGGTTTAGACTTCTCTTTCTCATGGCTGAATATGATCTCTCAGCCTACCAAGTGATTAGGACTACACAACCCAGGACTGTATTACACAGGAAATCTAAGACACGGCAGACTTGATACTACATCTTGAGCAGTTCGAAGAATTTGAATGTTTCTAGTAATGATTTATGTTTGGGTATTTGCCAGTCGGCAGTCCACTTTAAGTAATTTTCCATGTTTTCATCTGATAGGAACCAAGTATCAATTTTAAGTTCAATGTTTTAGATTTACATGAAACGTTAACTTTTGATTTATCTAATTATAGAATTTGGGAGTTGGGCCGTGATAGTTGTATACTGTTCACCCCACAGCTTATCATACATTTCAGATTAAATTATTTGTTTTAAAGTGTTTATTTTACAAACTTTAGTGACTTGCTTAGTGCAGTTCTCTTTTTCATTTTCTATATTTTTTATATGTTGTGTTCTATTGTATAATGCCGAGCAGTGCTCTGGTAGCCAACTGACATAGTTGGTTATGAAAAATTAAAATGCAATAACATTAAAGCATCAAGTGTTTTCCCAGTAAACCTGACAGTCTTATTTTCAACTGTACAATACAATGCAATACAGAGAATGGGGTGGAAGCAAAACGCCAATGCTTCTTAGCTGTGTCCTCATCCTACTCACAGAAATCACCTTTGCGTCTCATGCCCTTTGGAGCTGAAAAGACTGGGGTATCTGAGCCGTAGGTTGGGTGGGAAGGGACAAGATGTGGCTTCTGGTAACTCGTTCCCTGGCATAGTTCCTGATAGAACTCCTTTTCGTACACAAGCATGCTTCCAATCTAGTAGGTTTGTAATCAATCACTTTCCAGTGGAGTGGTACCATCTGGCTGGAAACAGGCCGTAGTTGCACCACTCTTGAAGAAGGCCACTCTTGATCCAACCTGCTCGGGTAATTATCGGCCCATCTCTCTCCTCCCCTATCCAGTGAAAATTCTCGAACGTCTGGTCAGCAAATCTCTGTCAGCATTTTTAAAATGCACTGGCTGCCTGGCAGATGTACAATTTGGTTTCCGTCCAGAACAAGGAACTGAGTCGGCCTTGGTGACCGTGATGGACGATCTGCGTCAGTTGGCAGACGGGACAATCAGCAATACTTATTTTGCTTGACCTGTGCCTCTTTCGACACGGTCAACCACGATATTTTGCTAACCCGTCTAGAGGAGGTGGGAGTAGTGGGCACTGCCCTGGATTGGTTCCGATCATATCTATCTGGCAGGTGTCAGGCAGTGGCTCTTCCACCGTTCCAGTCAGCCTTCACAAATATCTTTCATGGGGTTAGGATAGGATAGGATAGGATAACCACTTGTAAAGCGCAAACAAATGCCGAGGCATCTTGGCGCTAGTCCATAGAAAGAAACCACCCCGTCTAACCCCGGGTCACATCAAAAAGCCGTGTTTTTATCAATTTTCTAAAAACTTGATGACTGTCAGTTAGTTTAATAAAGCCAGGGAGCTTATTCCACCGGCTGGCCGTGTGAAACGAACAAGCTCTGCCGCCCCATCTAGCTTTTTTGACACGGTTTAGTTTAAGCAGGCTTTGAGTGGATGACCTGATTGTCCGACCCGGGAGGTAGGGAGTAAAGAGCTTCTCAACTTCCTTAGCTCCCCCCCCCCCCAAACACAGCCTTGTGGACTAGGCATAACGCCTTGAAATCTATCCGCTGCTGGACTGGGAGCCAGTGCAATGCCTTAATTCCCTCAGCGACAGACTGATCCCTAGGGACGTCTAAGAGGAGTCTGGCTGCTGCGTTCTGCAGAACCTGCAGTCTCTGCAACAAGGTCTTATTTAATCCTAACAATAATGTGTTACAGTAGTCCATTCTGGACAGCGCTAAGGGAAAATCTTCCGCAATGTCCTGATTAAATAAGAGCAGGAAGAGGCAAGATTACTGACATGCGCAGAGAAATTGAGCTGGTTGTCAAACACCACCCCCAGGTTCCTGACCTTGAGCACTGGACAGGAGCATTCACCAGCCTCGGCTGGCCACCAGGAGCTATTCCACACGGGACTTCCCGGGCCAAACTCTATTCTCTCCGTTTTCTCTGTATTAATTTTGAGGAAATTTTCTCGCATCCATCTCATAATTTCTGACATACAGCTATGAAACTTGATAGCTGTGTCGTTCGCTTCTTCACCAGCAGAGACTATAAGCTGGGAGTCATCAGCGTAGGAGATTATAGTAAAGCCCTGAGCCCTAATGAGTTTGGCCAAAGGGGCTACGTAGATGTTAAAAAGCGTAGGAGATAAAGAGGAGCCCTGTGGCACTCCACATGGTAGGTGAAAAGGGTCCGACTGTAGACCATCCCATGACAAGCTGTGGTCTCTACCCTCCAGGAAAGAAGCTAGTAGGGTCAATGCCATTCCATGTACCCCAAATTCCTGGAGCCTTCGAAGCAACACCTTATGATTAACGGTATCGAAGGCAGCCAAGAGATCCAACATCACCAGGACTGCCCGACCTCCCACCGTCTACTATAGTGCGAACATTTTCTGCTGCGATCAACAGTGCTGACTCTGTAGAGTGCAGGGCACGAAAACCGTGCTGAGAAGAGTCGAGCAGATCGTGGGCCATCAAATATGCCGTAAGGGCGCGGTTTAGCTCTGTCTCCAGAATCTTGGCCCCCATGGGTAGGGCGGCGATTGGCCGATAGTTTTTTAAGACAAGGGGGTCTAGTGTGGCTTTTTTTTAGCAGAGGTTTGATTATTGCCCTCTTCCAGCTAGACGGGTAGCAGCCGGATTGCATTGCTATGTTAATTAACTGGGACAGCTCTTCCGCAATCACCTCGGCAGCCAGGTGAAAAACTGATGGAGGACAAGGATCTAAAGGTGATCCTGAGTTGGTTGTAATGATCAACCTACGGGTTTCCTCCACCGTAATTGGGGCAAACTCACTAAGTCCCATGTTGTCCCTAGGGCCAGGTTCCAGCTCTAGCTCCCCCCCCCCCTCTGAGCTAGAAGATAAACTACTAAACTCATCGTAGATAACCTGAACCTTCTCTTGGAAATATACCGCCAACTTTTGGCAGGTTTCTTGGTCCGGTCGGTAGGTGTTCTCCTGCGGCGGTTTAGCCAGAACTGTTATAGTCCTAAACAGCTCCTTGGCCGAGTTGCCAGCCTCCCTAATTTTGATTGAAAAATAAGCACTCTTGGCTGCCACTATTGCATGCTTGTAAGCTGCAAGGGTGCAGTTATAATGTGCTTTGCCCTCCGCACTGTAGTCCCTTCTCCACAACCTATCCACCCTTCTACATGTAGCCTTCAAGGTCTTAAGCTCGATGTTGTACCAAGGTGCGCTTGGTTTGGTTCTCCTGGATCCAAGCAGCTTCTGAGGGGCTTCCCTCTCCACCGCCGCCACCAACCAATCCTTGAAGCGCCTCGATGCCACCGAGATCTCATTAGTGTAGGAGGGGCGTGATCCGGCCAGTATATGGAGTAGTTTCTCAGCAGTCACCTGAGACCATGGTCTGACCACACGTTTCTCTGCCCTATGACCTGAGGGAATAACCGATATCCCGGTCATAACAGTGAAATTCACTGCCTTATGGTCAGACCAGGGAAGTGACATGATGTTGACCGCCTTCAGAACCATATTGTTCCACAAGGATCTGCCATCAGCCCAATTTTATTCCACATTTATCTGAGCCCATTGATTAATACCATTCGGGCCTACAATGTGAAATTGGTAAACTATGCTGATGACACCCAGATCATTCTATCTCTTGATGGAACCCAACCTAATGCCCTGGAGGATTTTCATGCACGACACTGCGCAGTGGTTACAAAATAATTATTTACAATTTAATTCGGATAGGACCGAAATTCCACACTGCGCAGTTGGGAAGGTTCCTCTGCCTCTTCCTTGCAACTTTTGGCCTCTTGGCACTTCTACTCCCTTGGCGCCGTCCACAACGGTGCGAAACTTGGGAGTCATGTTCAATACCAACTTGTCACTGGAGACACAAGTGAATAAGACGGTGGGGTGCTGTTTTGGCCTTATGAGAGCTTTAAGAAAGATCCTTCCACTGCTTCCAGTTTCGGCCAGAGCCTTGATTGTTCAAGGCGCTATCTTAAGTAGACTTGACTGCTGCAACGCCTTACTGTTGGAGTCTCCCAAATATTTAATCCAGAGACTGCAACGTGTTCAGAACATAGCAGCAAATCTAGCCCTGTCCAGACCACGAGGTTTTTCTGCCTCAATGTGCCTAGCCGAGCTACACTGGCTCCCTGTGCAGCAAAGAATATATTTTAAATCCCTTTGCAATGGGTTTAGGGCGCTACATGGACTCGGTCCTACGCCACTACAGAAGAAACTAGCTTGGTACACTCCTACCCGAAGTGTCTTCGTTCCTCTTTCGCCTATCTGGCAAAGGTACCCAGATTCTACAGGGCCAGACTGGAAGGAAGATCCTTTAGTTTTGCTGCCACGAAACTCCGGAATAAACTTCCACTCAAAATCAGATAATGTAGTACCTTGTCCCTGTTCAGAAAAAGGATCAAAACATGGCTGTTCCCCAGAAGCTGATTTTGTTGTCTCTGAGTAATGTTCATCAATCTTTCTTGCTCCTTGCTGGTCTGTGTTCACGTATCTTCTGTGCCAGGGTACCCGTGGGGTGTTTGCCGCGCTCTATAAAGGTTATATACAATACAATAGGTTTAACCATCAAATACGACTTTCTATTTTCAATGTACATTGTTGCTTGTTTTTCTTTTTTTTATCTATGTAAATTCACAATAGTCATATTTTCCCTTTTTTATTTTTTATTTTATTTAAAGAGTTTTATAAAGTGTGAACATGACCCTAGAGTATCCCTAAAGTAACCCTTTTCATGCTTCACACGTTGACATTGGATCTTTTTCTGAATCTGCACATCCCCATCTGGCAATCAGAGGGAGAGCGGGGAATGAATCATTGCTTCTGTTGCTGTATAAAACATTACTGTTATGTGCTTCACGAGAATTAAGCTCTGCTTCCCATACCTTCCTATTGGCTATGAAGCATTGTTTGTTGTCTCTTCTTGAAATACTATTTTATTTTTTAGAGTTTCATATAGCACGAACTAGACCCAAAACTTGGGGTATCAGTGCGCTTTACAGGAGCACCAGTTTCGTTACAGAAGGACACATTCATTTTTTGTTAGGCACGGGGAGATTAAGTGATTTGCCCAGAATCACAGGCTGTTGAGCGTCGTTGCCGAGACTCAACCCTGGTTCCCCAGCTTCGAGGTCGACCGTATGGCTACATATTGCTTCACTGACTCTGTTATTGGGACGAAGGATTACTTCTATATATATATATATATGTATCAAGAGGGGGGGGGGCTTGGAGCGCATAAAGGTCCAGCATACATGCTCTGATTGGCTAATCATGATCACCGGGTTATGCAGTTCCTAGTAAGTACGGATTTGTCTGCTTAGGTCAGTTAAGTTCCACAGAGTCTGCAGGGAGCATTACTACATTACTAATGCTCCTTGCAGACTCTGTGGAACTTAAATGACCTTAGCAGACAAATGCGTACTTACTAGGACCTGCAAACCCCGGTGATGGCGAAGGATTGCTTCCCTTGCCTTTAGGAAGGAAGTGTTGCTTCCAGACACTCTTCTTAGAATAATGCGTTCATTAGTTCCCATGCTCTCCGACTGGAAAGGATGTGTAGCTTTCTGCTCGGAAATGAAGCATTGCTCTGTTGCTCTCCCCTTGGAAGAGAAACGTTGCTCCGATTGCTTTTTTCTTGAAACTAAGCTTTGGTTCCATATTTTTCCTATTGAGAAAGAATTGCATCCTATGCTGTCCCTTTGCAAATGAAGCATTGCATTCTAGACTGTCCATTTGAAAATGAAGCTTTGCATTCTAGACTGTTCATTTGAAAATGAAGCTTTGCATTCTATAGTGTCTATTTGGGAAGGAGGCTTTGCATCCTTCCCTCTTGCATTGGGAATGAGGCCTCGTGTTTTTTTACTTCTCATTTGGGAATGAAGCAATGCTTCCTTCTTATGGAAAAGCATTGCTCTCACACGCTCTCATTGGGACTGATGCTTTGCCTTTACTTCTTTAGTCTTAGGAAAACAAAAAAAAATGTTTGTACTTTCCTATTCCAATTTAGGCATCAGACGTTTTAGCCACCTGAGTTAGTCGACCTAGATAGACGGCACAGGATACCTTGCATGACGAATTAAGACTTTAGCCTCCAGGGCCCGCATTATGCTTGTTTTGCGATATTCATAGATTTATTTCATTATGTCACTGTGCGAAATTACTCCACGTTTGCGGCTAAATAATAGCACGGGTATGCCGCCTATGACCAGAACACGAACAGACATTTTTTTCCCGGTACTATTTTTTCCAAACGATTTTTGAAGCACTAAATTGCTCACGCTTTCAAAATAGATGCCAGGAAGCGTTAAATGTCGGATTCGCATTTCGCGCAAGTATGGGTAATTCCTTGAATGTTTTATCACGAGCATTTCGCACACCTCTAAAAAAAAAAATACTTTGAATTAAAGAAGAAAATGATATAAATGCTGTATGGTTAACTTAGGTTGAAACGTTTCAAATATTGTCTGTTTGTGATGTTTACGATGGGCTTAACGTGTTTTTCTACTTACTAATGTTTTCCTCTTTATTAAGATGTGTGACTTTGCACTGGTATCACAATGGCGTCACTCCACCCTGGGGATATATAGCCCCAATGGATTATCTGATGTGTGGGTCATGCAATGGAAAGTTTAAAAACACAGGACTGCGGTTCTTTGCAGCCCTTCCGTCTCGTGAATTCCCTAACATTTGTTTTCAGTGGGTTAATCCCTTTCAAATTAAATTGATGTCGCGTCACCTAAATATAGACTGATCAGACAATGTCAGATGGGGGCTTGTCAGACACTCTTGTTTGTCCTTCAGAGCAAATAAAAACACAAACATACGCGCATAGTTGTGTGCCCTTTAGCTGTGTTTAGTAAACGTTGAAGGCCTTTAAACAAAGGCAATTTTGATAATTTTAACGAAACAATTTCAAGCCCAAAAACGTGTTGTCTGCTTGGAATTGAACCCCCTGATGAGCACTAGAATCCGCTGTCAGTGGATTTCTAAAGCAAATCGCCTCACTCTCCCAGAACGAGTGGCCCAGTAAAAAGCAAATTATATCTTTTTTTCTATTCCCAGCTGCAGCCTTTTATTTTTATTTAGACCAAAAGGTGCCCCAGGGATATAATTGCTGTTTTGCTGTGTGTCTGTGTTGTCTCTGTTGATGCCCTACAGACCCGCCCTGACACTGCCTTGCCAAGCTTTACACTTTTGCCAGCCATTTGCTACTTCCGGTTTGGATTACGCACTTCCGTCCCGTGGCTGCGCATCCTTGGTCGCCACTGTCTTTTCCCGGGGGAGCTAGTGTAATGCGTCTCGTCTAAGGGTCTGGATTAAAAGGCGCTCGTGCCCTCAAGGAGCCGCAGCCATCGAGGAGCGAAGCGTGAGAGGCTCTTTAATTTCCCATGCCTGCCCAACGAGAGGCTGTCTGCCTGCTCACTTACTGTCACGCATTTGATTGATGTGGTAGCTATTTCTGAAGATATGGAAGGAGAGCGAGCCTGCCGTGGCCGTTCACATAACCCTGGGTCACTGGTCACTTCTCCACACAAAACCCAAACCTGCTTATAATTTTCCATTAGTGCCGATGCACTCTGCTCTCATTCAGCCTTCTTTGCCCATGTATTTGAGGGTAGTCGTTAACACCACCTTCTTGATTATTCGTAAATTAAGTTACAACGTTTGTCGTAGTTGGTCACTGCCAGCGACAGCGTTGTGGTTTTGAAACATCTGTGGAGCCCACCAGACGGCCGGCAAGATGGATTTAATATGTAGGCACTTCAAGAGGAGAAGGGGCCATTTAGTTTTTGTCAGTGTGTGCTTGGTTCAGTTCCACGCCTAGAACACCTGATGTTGGTTGAAATGTTATGCTTTAATTCTGGAGTGACAAATGCAAAAACAACAATTCTGGAGATGACTGTTGATGTAGCATTTTGGTCTTCTACCTCGCTGCATTCACTCTGACTTAAAATAAATACCTTTTGCTTACCAGTCGTATGTGTATGATGTTACCACTGGTCGAAGAACGAGTGAAAATTGAACCAGTAGTCACCGAATCAGGTTCCACTTATTCTATCAGAGGAAAAGGAGCAAAAATGTTGGTAAAGAATAACATTTAAATGCGTAAGATTATACATGAAGAAAAGAAAGTTTTGAAACAGTCCAGAGAAGTATATTGAGGCAGAATGGAGAACAGACCAAATCTTAAGGTTCTGCGCAGCACCTAGCTTGTCATAGTCTCGGCAGCATGTGGACCAATCCCAGAACAGGGTGCCAGCCTTTTTAGGAAAAGTAGAAGTAGACTGTGTAGAGGCTTGCCAGTTGTGTTACGCTCCCAAGTCGTCAGCCCAATGTCTGTTGGTGATGGTTTACCTGCCTCTTTTAAAGTAATGCCCTTCTTCAGACTAACAGAAGAGGTTTAGGAACTTTATGTAGCACGTGAAGAACTCATAAGCTACTCATGCTTATTGGCAGATGGTAACATAACAATGCCTAGCTTGCAGCAGTGAAATTTGCTGCTACCATACTTTTCCTGATTTCTCAAGACTTCGTGTTATGAAGTTTCGGACAAATTTTGAAAAAGGGAGTATGCACGTCACTTAAAACAGTCTTGTAAGATGACCATGGGAGAATGGCCTGCACAGAAAATATCTTGCTGAGACATTTTCTGCTTGGACCAGTATCCTGGTGGCATCTCACGAGTGGCATCTCAAGAAACATTTTTACACAAGTTGCGTGGTAGTCTAAAAAAGTTAAACAAGACACTGTGAAACCACATTTCTGTCTTGAAATATACATCTATTAAATTTTCATGCAATTCTAAAAAAGTTTGTGGTAGTAAATTACGAATTTCAGACACTACTAACTAGGATAAATGGATCATTGGCAGATTATTTTGACTGTTGGTATACGCTAAGAATAAGTTGAAGTTGATGAGAGTCCAATCAGAAGTGCCTTCTGTTGATAAATTAATCTGTATTCATCTGAATAAGCTGATCTGCTGTGCTTTAACATTTTGTGAGTAGAGGGTTACTGGATAGATTTAGGCATTGGTTACTACTTCACTCACTGCACCTAAGGCAGTATTAGGGCATTTCTATACGCAGTGAGTAATCAGCAGTGGATTCTTAAGGGATGTTTAACAATCTGGTGAAATATAGGCATGTAATTCACTAGAGATCCATTACTACTAATTTTCTAAGTTTATTTAAAGGGCTGCTTTTCGGGTCTCTCGCCGAATTTCTGCCCAAACTATTTTTCTTTGATTCGTCTTCTGAAATGTCATCGAAACAGTAATTTTGTGTAGGACATTTAGGAATTATTTAGGAATTTGGAGGCAACATTTTTTGGTCATCCTGTAATATGTGGTGATGTGGTGTAGAGGATGCGTTCGAATCTACTTTTAGATGAAAAAGCTGTGACAAGTTCACTACAAACGCACTTGGAGGCCGAGCCAAGCATTGTGGTGTAGCATTTCCAGTATTATCCTCTTTGAAAACGGTTCCATAAGCTTGTTGAATTTTATGTGGCAGTATTGAGGGTCGTAGCTGCAACATGTGAAATTGAAATCTGCACTTGAGACTAGAAAACATCTCAAGACACCTTATTAGAGATCAAACATAAGAAGGCTGCTATGGGAAAAAAGTGCTGTAAAAGTTGCTAGAATGTAGGAATGCCAAATTAACCATAGGCGAAAGTATTGAATAGTGCATGAAATTGTCACAGGTGCTTAATCAGGAATTATATTAGGAGACATTGTTAATGCTGTATCTGAAGAACAAAATAAATAAGGATAATATTTTACTAAAAAGGAAGACGATGGTAGGTACTCCTGGTAGATCACGCTCATCACAAGCTAGGGACACCTACACATGTTGGAGTGATGTCCCGATGTTCATGAAAATGTTGATAACTTGATTTGAACGATGTTGATGATGTTGAGAAAGACAAACCCGTTAACTAAGTGGTAATACAGAATTGAGAACTTAGCTCTATGGCAGATTTTGAGTCATCGACTGCCATAAACTCCAGGTAGAAGTTACAACAGGACTGGTTGGCTATTAAGTTATTTAAATAGGAAAGATATCTTGGAGAATAACAAACACAATATTGATTTTGACAGATTTTAAATTTCATAATCGGCATACCAAATGTATTGTTTATGTGGGAAAAGGTGACTCGACTGTCATCAGTTAGAGGAGACATCTGAGGACCCTGAAAAAGAAACCTGACAAATGTTCTAGTCCACAAGGTTTGTCTGTGGCCTGGAGCAACACATTGCCCTCTGCCATAAGAGTTTGATGAAGTTGGTGAAATTACTGGGGTTCCAACATAACTGTAAACAAGGTGCCCATCTTATTATGGTGGCATGTAAAATGAATATGGAACTTGTTTATGCATTGATTTACATTCATTAAGTTCTAATGTAGAGGCAGACGGTCACCTTCTGCCTAGAATTAGTTATTTGCTGCTCTTAAGGGAGCCGATGTGTTTCTAACACTTGACATGGATGTCATTGCAGTATACAACTGCGTGGGGCTGGCTGGGTAGTGGAAGAATCTGATGACATTTGTCACTTCGGAGAGTGACTTCCACTTCCATAGAATGGAATTTGGATTCCTGAAGCATCCAATGCCCACATTAATCCGGAGTTCAAATTGGGGGTGAACGCTTTCTACGATGAGTTTCAAATATGTGGATCCAGTGAGCTGGAGCAGATCAAATCTTTGAACAGGGTAGTCAGCATTTTAAGAGAACGGGTTTTAATATTCCAAAATCAAAAGTGTTTGGTCATGCAAGATCGAGTTGGTACCTATGCAATATGATCTCTGGTGAGGAGTTGCTCTTTAACAGAGTCTGGTGAATGCAGTTGAGGAGGCACCAACAAGCATAGAGGATTGAATCCTCTATGCTTTCCTTGATGTGCACAAATGCTATTTGAAAGTTATGCTGTAGATTCGGAACCGTCAAAGCAGTTACTAAACATAGGGCTTACTTATGATTGGATTAATGAAAGAGATGATTTTCATGTTTATAAATAGATGTTTGGTCATCTCATGTACTTGAGTGTAGAGTATTCTCTTCAATACGTAGACACAATTGATAATTGGTGCATAAAGCATGGGTGCCATGCTTTCACAGGTGGATAGTAAATATCCATTGTGTGTGCATTGCACTCCCTTTGACATGTAGAACATAATACATATTCCTGGGCTGTAAATTTTTATGAAAAAGTTCTTATAACAGTTGCCCATAGACTCAGGTATTTGATTGAATCAGAATAGTAAAAAGGACTGTACCTTTGATAAGACTGGAAGGTCATGGATGACTTGTCTTTCAAAGATGGGTTGTTGTGTAGTGGCAGCTAATTATTGCCACAGGCTAGCCTGTAGTGCCAACATAATTTCTTATTGGCACACATGGACATGACCAAGAAAAAGCTCAGGAGAAGTTTTTAGGCAGTTTCATCTGGACTCTGCGATGGAGTTGTTAGTGAAAAGTTTCTCTATTTGCTTTCTATCAGATAAGAAGTTGATGCCAATCATTGTCCACTGATGTCTATAGAGCGGCCGGTGAGAAGGTTACAGTATATTTCACAAGTGATTTCTGCACTTGCTCGCTAAAAATGAAAATGTCATCTTTTTTATGGTCTACATTATGAAATGGGTCAATGTCCGCTTTGTGCAAAATTCGTATCTGGAAGGTGTTACCAAAGTGTTGGCTTCCAATCAGCACCAAGAAAAACAGCCATGCTCTCCCTGGTCACAAGCAAGCTGGGCTACGGGAACACCCTTTATGCTGGTATTAACAGAAAGCTCGCCAACGGGCCACGAACCATTGAGAACTCTGCATCCAGAATCACTAGCACTTACATCACACCACCAGCAGAAACGGAACCCCCGGCTTTTGGAGGAGTCCCACTAGGCCACAGGCTTTGCTCGAGACTCACCGGAGCTCAGCTACAGGCTATTCTCCCAGGTGAAAGTGTGCTCCAAACCTGCATAACATAACAATTACTGAGACATTTATTCAGTGGAAGTAGTTCTCTTTAACCATCAATAGCATCCATAGGCCCAAGTTACTTTTGATGTGATCAAAACATGTTTTTTGCAAAACTCTGCCATTATTCACCCATGAGCTGTCAATGATCATCCTCTGGCAACCGGGTTTAGAAAAGAACAAAGCTCATTGTGAAATAACGTGCGCAGTGAGCACTATTGTCATGTTCTGCTTCATGAGACATGGGGAGCAATCCAGTGGTGGCATAGAAAGACTCAACAGTGTTACAGGGGAAACAGTTTTTTTGTATTAATGATCAGGTTACAGTTAGTTTGCCTCGTGGATGTTTGATGTGAGGTTTGACTCGACCAAAAGAGTTGGACCTGATCGTGTTGGTGCTACTGAGATAAAGAGACATTGTAGAAAATAAGATGGAGGGAGTGTTGTCATGAAAAACTTCAAGGTGTCTGCAGACAAGGCTGTGGTGACGAAATTAGGGCTGGGCACAGAAACCTGAGGAAAGTTGGGGAAATTATGCGTGTTTTGCAGCTTGTCAGTTGTGCGAAGAGACCCAGGGTGTGGGTGTTGGCTTGTGACAAACGATGGAATCCTAACCAAGATATAAAAGTGTCCACTGTGTACAAGTGGCACTTGTATGACTGATGATTGTTGATACGAACACTTAATCGATGATATGTCATCTTCAAAGGTAGAGGCTGCAGATGTTGGGGGAGCCAGAAGTGATAATGGTTCATAGTATAGACAAGGCAGGAGCCGATGTGCTAGTAAGCTCATGGTGTCCATACTCAACTTTTGTCTCCTTTACAGCAGGTAACGGACTTGTCAGTTTGAGCGACTTCAAATGGTTCCAATAACATTTACCCAATTGGGTCGGTCCATTCGCAGACCTAGTAACCTCAAAGATTGAGTTTGAATCAATGCCTTTTTCAGTTCTTTGAAAATAGATACAGATGTTGTATCTTAGTTTAGGGTGCTTAGTATTTTGTGCTGTATGTTTGGTCTGGTGCAACCCACAGAATCTCGTGTTTATTGTAATGTTGTGGTCGTTTACTGTAGACCTCTGGCGACGAGGCATTGTTCCACTGTGCCGGCTCGTCCTAGCACGGACCTTTCTTGGCACACCTGCCCATGCTGTGCAGCCGGGCATTCTACTGTGTACACCTGAGTCTGTGCCCAGTAGGGTGCCCTTTGGATCGCACATATTTTTTATTGCTGGGATTGGTATACAACCTGCCAAGTTGCACATTGCAGGTTGGCAACTTTTAATAGGTGAAGTTGTTTGTCGAGTGCAAACGGGAAAGGCCCTTTCATTTTGTACCAAAACGTGGAGTCATTCAGACCTCTAACGAAAATGTTTGCATTGCGGTGAAAGTCCAAAACAAGGACATCGTTCAGCAGAGGTTTCTGGCAGGCACGTTGCGTGACTTACCCTGTTGTTGATGGTGGCTGAAAGGCCGTAATGATGAGCGCACGCATACACCCGAGGGCAGGCTGTCCTCGAAACAGGTAACCTGTGCGAACTAATTATGTGGCATATAGTGAAACCTGTTTCTTCCTTATTTTTTCTACACATTGCTCATCTCGAAATTTGCATTTGCTACAAATGTGCACTGTATGCAAATGTAATTCCTACAGGCACCACAGAAAGACCTAAAACTTTATAGCTGTTAAATATTTTTATAAAACATTGCAAAAGTGATTTCGGACTGCCATAGATTTTTGTAACAGTTTAATGCTGCTGTTTTTCTTGATTACAGGGCGTTGGAAGGGCAGGGGGGGTTACGACATAGCAAACTATGAATATCTTAAAAGCAAGTGAGTTTTCTGGATGATAAAAACCGAGGGCTATAGGAGAGTATGTTATGTTATTTTTTAAACAAGTGCCTTGTTGGTGGATTCTTAGGGTTTGTGATCCTTTTCTTTTTACGTGAAACTCCGTGAAGTGCAGAGTTCCTCAAGCGGCTGAGTGCGTTGGATAAATGCTGTGTGCTGTGATTTTCAGTGCCAGGTGCTTGTCTGCACTGTTCAATCATCTCGAATGGTACCATGCACAGCGCAAGCGGGCGCTGCTACCTTTCTGTCGCTCAAGTAGAATTTTACTCGATCGGCAGCTTTCTCAACGTGAGCGGACTGTTTCTCAACGCTAGCGGTCGCGAGCATATGCGACCACTCGTAATGAGACATCTGACCGCCTGTGTTGAGAAATCTCGCCGGGAAGTTGATTTTCCACGCTCGCGTTGGATAACTTGATATTGACAATCGCGAACGAGGAAAAATCTCGGCGGGAGGTGGATTTTCCTTGCTTGCAATCGCCAACTTGATGTTGACGAACGCGAGCGAGGGAAAAAACTCTGCTCCGCGGAGCTGAGTTTTTCGGAGCTCCGCATAACGAGGAGTGCAGAAATCTCCTCAGACTCTGCGAGCGGAGCGGAGTTCACCGACCAGGCTGATTTAGAAGTCATCTTTCTGAAATAAATTATCTCAATATTTTAGTACATCCCTTGGAACTGCATAAATCAGGAACACGTTCATGTATGGTGAAATGCAGTAATCTATGAAAAACATGTAGATTAAAAAATGTGGTCATTAGATTACGTATAAAAACAATTGAAGCCACATGTTTGTGGGATTGCTTGTAAATTTGTGGGTGGGGCTGAATAAGTCTTTCCCACTGCTTTTACTGCCATGCCTCCAAACAAAACATCAAATTTTATTGTGATGACAGTCACAGGGTAGGAAAAGTGTGCGGCCATCCGGAACCGCTTTTGTATCTACCCTTATTCCCCAAGGTAAAGTTTACCGGGAGGTCATAAATTGCTGACGGGCAAGCCTCTTGAGTGCTTCTCATTTCATATGTTAATATTTCTATAGAATAGAAATACAGCTAAGATGAATTCTTGATTTTTATTTTTTTGTTGTATTCCGCTCCTTGTTTTTCCCATTATTCATAATGTATTTCTAGGCCAAACATCAAATCCTTGCTTTGTTTGATCCTGTGAACGTATTTAGTCATAGTTGTCTTTATAGCTTATGTAAATTGACATAAGAAATATTTTATATCCTTTTGTCATACATTGTTATTGTGCATTCTTTTCCTGTGAAGTTACCCTTGTAGAATTGCATGAAGCGTGACATCAGAGTGGTCACTAGGGCGTGCACATGTGTTGCTGAAGGGCACGCATCATGAGCACTGCTCAGTCGATACATGAACATTTCTGCTGGATAAATGTACAATTTACCTTTTTTGTAGTTTTTGATCCATCCTCTGGTAATCAATACCCTGTCACCAGGCAAAGCATCAGATCCTTGCTGTGTCTGATACACTGACTCGACTTCTAGTTAAATTATTTTTACTTTAAACTATCTTATAAATAAATAAATACTTTTGTAAATTTTAGTCCTGTCATTTCTCTGTATTCCGTTGATACTAAAGTGCTCAAGTGACAACACTTTACCATCAAGACAGTCTAACGTTTAAGGATGCAGCTCAGGAGTAGTATCTGTTTTTGCATGCATGTGTATGTAAGTGGTATTTCTATAGCACAAACCTAGCTAGAAGGCAGTCGAGAGCTGTACAGAGTCAAAGACCACCATAAATTCAATGAGGGAGAGGCTACTGGATTGTGGACGATTAATGCACTGGGATGTAGTGTTCTTTTAAGAGGTGGTTCTTTAACTCTTTCCTAAGTTGGAGCAGCTTTGGGGCGGTCCTGATGGATACTGGGATGTTTGTCCAGATCCTGGGTGCATAAATAGAAAAGACCTGCTGCCTTATTTTTTCGTTTTTACACTTCTTAGTCTGCAGTTTGATGGTGTTCTGGGTGTGGCAAGAACCACCAGAAATGGTGAGCTTGTCTGCAAGATGAGCAGGAGTGCTGGTCGCGATGGCTTTGTAAATGATTCAGCTGGTTTGATTCAGCTGGTTTTGAAGATGTTGGAGGCCCTCAAGAAGAGTCAATAGAGTTATATTAGGGTGGGTCTGATTTAACAATATTTCTTCAGTACCTGGATGAGATGTGCTGTGGCGTGTATAAAACTCTTAAGGGGTGCCATTGTGAAATCTGGGAGGCCATGGACCAGTGTTTCTATCATCCTGAGGTTTAAGTACAAGGGCTTGAAAAGAAATTTTGAAGTCCCTTTTTGAAAGAAAGGGTTTCACTTGCTTCTGAGAGCTTGTACCAGGCCATTTAAAGAGCTTGTACCAGGCCATTTTCTTGGCAGTGTGTTCCTTGAGGGTGAGGGTGGTGCCCAGGATGAATCCAAGTTCATTGCCATTTGGAGAAAGTTTGTGTTTGAAACCAGTCAGTCTGCATGTCATTGAGCCTGGCTTGTACTATTTATTGTTTGTAGCTAGGTAACAGGAATTCTGTCTTGGTTGTGTTGAGCTTCAGGTAGGTGCTTAACATCCAGGTCTGTAGGATGTGCAGGCAGTGTTTGAGGTGTTGGATGTCTGAAGAAGAGGGGACTTTGAAGGTGAGGTGTGTATCATCAGCATGTTGGTGAATCTTGTTGCAGTTACCATGAACAGAGCATAAGCATCTACGTGTAGAGGTTCAAAATAACAGGAATGTATGAAACCCAGGAGGATTTCACAGGTGATAGGGAAACTATGAGATTTGGAGGTGATTATGTGAGCAACTGGTGTTTGTTGGAAAGCTAGGAGAAGAACCATGTTCGGAGAATTCCATTCGAGACTCCAATGTGCATATTAGTTGTCTTCAACACAGTCAACCATCACACTCTAAGAGGTCCATCAATCTCATGAGGCAGGGGCCGTCTTAATCTTCAGTCAGAAGGTCATCGTCTACAATGTGCAAGATAGTGGTCTTATGTTTGCAGCATGATTTGGTGCCAGAATTCTAGTTGTCTAGGAGATAGCTAGCATTGTAGTATTCCTTTAGGGTGTCAAGTCATGTGTTTGTTCAATAGGGTGTCCCATTTACTGCACACCCTTTGCCTCATTTAAAGCAGGCAGGTATGGTTTGCTTGACTGCTGATGGCATACAGTCTTCAATTGTGTCTCTAAGTTTCTTCCAAATCTCTTCATTTAGATCTGCAATAATCATGTCCTGTTGTGACCGAGGGCGACACTAGAAGGATGATATATCAACATGAACAAAGTATCTCAGATTATACTATAGTTACCAGCATACCCACATTTCCAAATTGTCGTGAGGTCCACAAAAGCGATTTTTTTTTTTTAATTCTTTGGTTCTCTCGTGAAGCATGTTCTAGCCAACCTATTTTGTGTCACTCGGTAGTAATCCAGAGACTTCATCAGGGCTAGAAAGAATACATGCCAAGTGCATAATAGGTCCATCAAGGTCACACAGTTAGATAAATATAAGTGTTTACCTTAACCAGTTGGCAGGAAGTGGGTATATCTGAAGGAGAATCGCCCACAGTTCTCTCACGAACATAAAAAAGCAGTGTGTGAGGTGCATTGTGGGGAACGTGGGCCTGTACAAAGATAGTCTGTAATAGGCAGGATGCCTACATATTGAAATAATTACATTATCACGGACCAAGTGCAGTGCAGAAAGCTTCAGAAAAATACAGTAATTCCATGAAGATCTCACCCCCAGAGCTTCTGCAATTGGTTGGCTTAAAATAAATGTAGCCATGTACTTTGTGTAAGAGTCTACAACTATGAATTAGGAACTGAACCACCGCACAGAAGATCTCTGGGATGAGTTTTGTACAGAAGTGCGGCATATACTGATAGTGTGGTTCATTTGGAAGGATCAGTGGCGTTGAAGTTGCATCCTCTGTTTTTTTCCCAAGTGCTTTTAAGCAAGATCAGGAAACTAAAAAGTTTAGGCTGTTGTGTGGACGAATGTTGTGATTGTTGCTTGAATCGGATGTTTCGGTGCACGTAACCCCAAATCAAGTATACCATTTGGATGTTTATCAAAAATTGGTTGAATTTCTCTTGCTCAGATTGAGGAATCAATGCTGATATTCGTTTTCTTGATTATTTTTATATATGGCTTTTGATAGCAGAGATGTCAGACAGGCTTGTAGCTAACAGCTAATAAAATGTGCTCTGGGTCTGTCCTTTCATCTATTGGCTTTCTTTGGCCAGCCTCTTTCAGCTATCGGCTTGAGACTTTGTCAATCACGTCTTAGCCTAGTGGAGTATTAATCTCTCGTCTAATGAAATTGGTTATTTGGATGTATGCTTCTGCATCCACTTGAGTGCTAGCATTGAACTGTGTGAGGGACTTCCTTTCAACCGTAGCTTTCTCTTTCCCATCCTGCTGGCTCCCTCCCATGTGTCTCATGCTTATGTGCTACAGCTGCATGTGTTAGTACATTAACCCAGACCTGTTGGCGTTACCAATGCTTACTCATTTTTGTCCTTTGGCAGGGTATAGGTGAAAATGTTAGTCTTTGATGATGCAGTGTTTTCATACAAGCTATTTACTTTCTAACCGTGTTATTTCGGGGCTTCATTTATGTGGACTGTAAGCACCAGTATCTCTCTGATTGCTTTGTCGTCAGAAGTGAAGGTAAGTCATCTGATTGGGGGCGATAGGTCTTGCTTCCCCTGTAGTCATTTGCCTTATAGTTAAACATACACCCCTTTTTGAGAGTCATGGCTCGAAGAAACATTTCCACTGGTAGTACCCTCTTTGGTCACCACTGAGGATTGAATATGTGGTGCCCAGTGTGGTAATCCCCGGGCACGCTTCCTGGCAGCCTGCAGAATCCCTCTCCTCCAAAGGTTAAACACTCAATGGGTTTTTCCAGTTTAAGCCGCACAGTGCACCCTATTGTGTCCAGGCACGGCTGTGCGGCAGGACAGTGAGTGCCATTGACTAAAGAAGAACGAGCTCATAGAGCGCCTATTAAAGGAGTCTTTTTGGATCAGACTTCAAACCCTACCATACGTGCTGATGTAATACAATATTTTTACTTAAGTCATCGCCCTTTTAAAATACCTTTGACAGTGTATTTAAAAAGGTGTCTCTTGTAAAATCAAATGCCCTGTGTCTATGTGGACATAAAGGGTGGCACAGGGCATTGGATTTTTACAAGAGACACCTTTTTAAATACACTGGCAAAGGTCTTTTCAAATATCTCTTTACATTCACCTAACGTAAAAATGTGTCTCCTGTAAAATGATGAGCTGTGCCAAACTTTCTTTTAGATGTTGCAGAATTTATTTCTGGTTGTTCTTTGTATACATCCTGTTAACATTCCAAGTTAGTACCTGGATCTGTCTCCTCCTATCTCTCGAGGCTACAATCATAGCTTTTTAAAGGCAGGCAAAAGCCGCATCAGAAACGTCCCATGCCTCCCTCTATCGGTCAACTTGGGGTTGCCATTTGTTATCCGCTTTCCAGAGTAACTCGTCCCCAACTAAATGGCATGTTCCTATTTGCCTTGTTTTAGGTCTTTGCGTATCAGAGGACCTTTTGTACATCATATTACTAAATAGTGACTATACCCAGCCATGAGTTGCGTATATGTATTAAGTGCCTTTCTGCCCAGCTACATGCATATTGTTTGAGTTTGTCAGCCTGTTCCACCTTTCCAGAGTTTTGCATCTTATGTTTACCTTTAACGTGGCTGGGAACCTTAATTGTACTTTGGCTCCAAATTTCGCCATCTCGTCCCCTCTCTGACCCAGTTCCCACTAGTGCTTCTCTGTCACTCTGCTGACGTCCGATCTAATCCTACAGATATTTTCCCCCACTGTTACGTTCCCGGACTTAAGCCCGAGTCCTAGAATCTGTTCCTTGACAGAGTATGACAACAAGTTCATTAAGATTTTCCTGGGTTTCTTTCACCCTTCCTTCAGTCTATAAAGGTCTCTAATCACCAGCTGAATCTCTTTCTCTAAATCAACCTCTAGATTACATCAAAGGACCCCTTCTCTTAGAAAGTTAACAAAACCTTTAAGGTCATTGCCCTCCACCCCTTCTGGGATGTTTAGCATTCTTAGATTGTTTGACCTGGAATCATTCCCCAACCTTTCGAGATCCTCTAAAAGGCTCTGATTTTATCTCTAAGTTTGCTGCTCATATTGTCCATCTTTTCCTCTAGGGCTGAAATTCGCTGTGCAACATCATCCTTCTTAACCTCTAAACTCTGACACATACTGTGAATCTCTTTCTGATTAGTTTCCAAAACCTCAAATCTTTTCCGCTTTTTTTTGTCTGTATACCCATTAAGAGTCTTTACTGGTTCTCAATGTCCACACACACTGGTGTCTCTTTATTGCCCACATTTCCTCCATTCACCCAGCTTACGTTAAATGATTTATCTATCTCAACACTTCCCACAACATTCCACCCAGCCGGCTCCGCCAACACCTCATTTCTGTTCTGAGTCTGCACACCTTATCTAACAGGTTCAATCTCTTGCTCTGTAGTACCTCTCTCGACCCCTACCAAACGCACATTATTGCACCCTGAAGAAGCAGTAGTCCATGATGGTGATTTGTGTAGCCGTTGTTGTTCATGCGTGGGCTGCAGGACGTGCTCAGGGATCTGCTCTCAAACTGCGGGAACCAGTGTGCCTTTAGTTGAGGTACTGCCAGTGGAAATGTTTCTTTGAGCCATGACTCTCAAAAAGGAGTTGATGGATGGTGTATGTTCAACTATAAGGTTCAAATTCATTTTCCCTCTCCTCCGTCCCTTTTGACTGTGGGCTACAGGTGAACTTGTGCTAGCTACGTGGTGTGAGTTAAGTCGCTGTTTAGTTCGAGATTTAGGAGATGTCGCTGATGGTCTGGCGGGCTGGGGTATCCATGCTATCTCAGTATACTCGGGTGCCTCACCTTGTTTTCCAGACCCGACTAGCACTGCTCTGCCCCTAGTTCACAAGGAGTATCTCATGATGCAATTTCCCTACTCTAAAAGCAACTGACTTTCACCCCTCTTCCATACACGCAGAGTATTCTCTCGCCTCGTAGGACCCGGCCTTCTGTGTCCCTGGTCTCCCATTGCTGTGCACAGTCGGTGGCATCCTTAGGATTAGCAGATTACTACTGCCTGCTGACTTGTTTTGCCTCTGCTCAAAGTGTTTATTAGCATGAGGTGACCGTGGGAGCCCCTGCACAAGGCGACTGCCTCGGCTGGTACACTGTAACGTGGCAGGGAAAGAACAGCAGAGGCAGGACCAGGCCTTCACTCTGCTTCCCTCACTCCCTCATATTACTGCCGGCGGCTACACAGTTGAATGGAGACTGCGGCAAGATGAAGCCAAGAGGTGGAACATAGCACCGCTACACCCCTCTGACAGCGCTGACCCGCAACCGTGCTCTCAGCTGGCCTCCATATTCCCCAGTGTCCCGCAAGATGTTATCTTTGTGAAGTAGGACTTCTAGCAGTGCTACAAATCTAAAATGAGGTGCACCCACAACTTGTATATTAGCCTTCTTGATCCATGGCTGTCTTCAGGAATGTTTTTATAAGGCAGGGATTCAATTGTCTTTAGGTCTGGCTTGACAATGATGTTGTCTATCTGCTACTGTTACCAATTGTTTAAACTATGCATAGACTGGGCTTTGCTTTCACCCAGGGGAGTATTTTTCTTGCAATTCCATGCTGTTGGCTTTTTGGTGTATCATTCTGCCATTTAATAATTTCTTCCATTGGACCACCTGAGTGACTAATTTTACATCTGAAAGGTGCACTCAGGCATCAGTATTTACTGTTTTTTATTTCTCTCCTGTATGCACTATATAGATAATGCCAGTAGGTCTAGCTCTCTAATGTGCTGAATGGCATTGTGCATCTAACACATGCAAACAGAATTTGTGTATACCTTAATTTGCATTAGCCATTAAAGTCAGGCTATTGGCTTTGCCAATGTTCAATCCCATGGCATTTATCTATATTCACTGGAAAAAAAATAGAGATTAGAGTAACATTTTAGTCAGGTGTGATCAAAAGATCTGAAAGAGAAACACACCGGATGGTGGACTATCCTTCCTGCACCTCTATACCAGTGTCCTGTTTTGTAAAAGTCCCACGCTACAAACCCAGACACCAACCGCCCTATGGTGCCCTGTTATCCAGATCATAGATCAAAAGATCTGTTGTTTAAAATAAGACACCCTAGAAATTCACTGAAAAAAACAAAGGTTAAAGTAACATTATAGTTGGGTGGATGCGTCAGTGACAACATTACCATTTTGTAATAAAAAAATAACACAGAAATTCACCAGTTATAGTTAGCAGAGCAAACTATAACTAGCGCCCCCATCATACACTGCTTAAGACCTCACATATTTCATCACTCGCGCCCCCCCTCCCCTAGCCTTTAAAAGGCCCTGAGGACCCCATCCACCAGGGTTGTGGGATTTTTTTTAGCATAAAGGGAGCTGCGTGGCCCCCCTCGCCGAGCCTTATTAGGCCCTGGGGACCCCCTCCCAGAGGGCCTTTTTCTAAAAATTGCAGCCCCCTCCCCGAGTCTTATTAGGCCCAGGAGACCCCATTCCCTCAGGGACATTTTTTTTTAAATTAAAGGGGTTTAGGACTGTTTTTTACCCCTCACCGAGCTTTATTAGGCCGAGGGACCCCATTCCCCAGGGCCTTTTTTTAAATCTCGGCACCCTCCCTCAGCCATATTGGGCCTAGGGCCATTTAAAAAAAAAAAAAATTATTAAAAGGGAGCCAGCCCCCCTCCCCGAACCTTATTATGCCCGGGGGCCTGAGCCCCCAGAGCAATATTTTTAATTAAAGAATAAGGAGTTGGGGAGGAACATTTTTTCTCATGTTGCTAGTGAAAGATGGCCCAAGGGAAATAAAGCTCCCTGGGCCAATCAGAACACCCCATTTTTAAATTGGCGTTCCCGTGTGTGTCTCTCGAGACTCTTGCAGACCCAGCCCTCCAGATTTACAATTATTTTTTAACCTTAGTTTCTCAAAAACCAATGAAAGGATTTACACCAAATCACCAAAATATGCAATTTGCGGAACGAGATCTAGTTTCCTGCCAAATTTGGTGCAATTCTGTTCTCAAGTTTTTGCTGTAGCATTGTCTGAGAAAGTCTATAGGGAATGCAAGGGGTTTTGCGTATTGGGAGACCCCGTTTTTCTTGGCCTCCCGCTTGATGGAGCGCACCAAAACTTTTAATTCACAAACTAGTCAAAAAGTAGCACCTTTTTGGAAAGTTTCATGGAGAATCTTTAAAAGGAGCCAAAGTTATTAGCAACACTAAAAACGATTTTCTTTTGTTACAGCTGACCTAGATATATATTATGCATTTGTGTGTATGTGTGTGTGTATATATATGTGTATAAAATAAATACTCGATTTCATGTATAATCCTTTTTTTCAATATTCTGTAATACTGCCATTTGTTAAATCCGGTCATGCAGAATATATGAGAGGAGGAGGCTTGTGCTGTACAAAAAGTTTAATGAAATTATTAAAATAACCTATTTCTCCAGAGGCGCCCTTGGAATTCTTTTTCCTGTGCTATGATTTGCTTTCGTTTACGCTGTATAAAGAAGCCAGCTCTCGCTTTCAGGCATGTAAATGTTTGACTTGGCATTTGTTTATTTTTCAGGCGATTCAGAAATTGGCCAGTCAGTACCTGAAGAAGGATTGGCCCGGGATCAAGGCGGATGAAAGGAGTGATTATAGGTATTTAACAAACGCTGCTTTTTAATGCCTATTTTTAACCTAATTAGTCAAAGAGGGAACGTATGTGTGAGGGAGAGCTGCACTTTCCTAAGAAAGTCATTAATTGTGTTTTGTGAGAGCGCCGCCATCTGCACTGGCACGAGGCTATTTTGAGCAGTGCCTAGAGAGAGTCACAGCGGCTATTCAACTGTACCGACCTGGGAGTTGAAAGTTAGCTGAAGTGATAATTATTAAGGCAACAGTGCATAATATATCCCTGGCCTCAGCATTTCCTTTAAAAAAACATTAAAGCCCAGGATTTGAAACCTCATGGCTTTGTGGGTAGCATGTTACAAAATCGTTTTCTTGAAAATGTTTTACTAATAGTTATTTTCAAAAACAAATGTATTTTACAAAAAATGTATCCTCGGTTTTACACAACATTTTGAAGTAATTTACCCATTGCATTCTATGGCACAAAAGAAAACATAATTTTGAGTGAAGGAATTGATTTCAAATGAATGTGGTTTTATGTGTTATATTATTTATTTATTTTTTAAACTTTATTTTGAAGGTTTTATATAGCGCAAACATGACCCTTGCGGGTATCAGAGCGCTTTACAGGGGTAAACATAAAACAAAAGTACGATGTAATCAGTTATGATGTCCTGCTATAGATAGTTACAGAGGTGTATGCGCGAAGGTTATCACTGTATAACATTCTGCAAATATTTTAGGACATTTTTAAAAATCTGTAGTTTTGTTTCTTTACATGTTATACATGAATGGTAAATAAAAAAGCAATTCACCACAAACAAAGAATCTCACAATGTTAAAAGTTTAAATAGGTTGCATAGAAATGATAGGTATTTGAAAGACCATGTTTGTTGTATAAAACTACATCAAATAAAAAGATGTCAAAGGAAAGTCGCAATTTACAAAAATAAAATTTATAAAAAATAAAAGAATACATATAAAAATAAGGTTATTTTAAAAGATCTTTAAAAAAAAAAAAATTTACGAAAAACTTTTAGGAAAATAATTTGAATACATGGAACAGTGACTTCGATGACAGGGAGCACGCAATAATCTTAATTATAACGTAACTATTAAGCTGATTTCAAAGGGTAGTGCAGTTCTTGAGAGCCGAATTTCAACCTTTTCCTCTAGCCCTGCTCTCTCCACCCATTTGTGATGTCAGTATCAGAATCTACCTCTCTCCAGCTTTTGCACATCAAAAAGCAAGTGTTTCAAAACCTTTGTTTACAGAGAATAAATCTCACCATGTTCCATTTGCATATGTAGAAAAGATTTTTAAAAAGCTTTTTCCCTTCCTGACACCATGAAAGCGGCAGAGAGCTGGTGTTGCCACGGGGCACATTGCACTCAAAGTAGAATGTGTTCCCTAGCCTTCTGTTATTCTTCTTTATGTGGATAGAAGCTGTTTGCTATGATGTGTGCTGATAAATGTTGTATGCAAGCTTTATATAGAGGGGTTGACAGTATTGTTATGTTTCCAATGCATTTTGCGGGCTCATTTCTGATTGGTAGTTGTCACCACCTTCCTGTTTCCCTAAATCCACTCCACCAATGAACTATTTAAGATCTGTGACCATTCTGGCAGGGTTTCGTTTGTGCCAGAGACATTTTAGCAACATTAGGGGACTACTACTACTAGAAACAAGCCGCATGGGATACAACATACGGGTGCACCACTGTATTTACTTCGTCAGAAAAATTCTACATGTTTCCCTATATGTGAATAAGTTGGTCAGCTTATGCTGAAAGTAGTGTTTCTTCTATTTTAGTAAAAAAAAGTTGACGCCACACAAGTCCATGTCTTTAACTTGAGGGTGAAAACCTGTTCAGAACAGTCTGTTATTTGAGTCTGAAGCACATCGTAACACCTTTATGGAACACTTTTGTCAGTTGTTGTTTGGGTGTCAGATTGAACAGAGGTCTAGGTCTCCTCTCGCCAGCTTTATAAATGTCGGCTATACATTTCGACTGTCTCGGGAACAAATCTCACCTCCATCTTGTACACAAGGTCAGACTTTGTGTATCCAAAATGGACCCTACCGGCGTCCATTGTTCTGGTTTACTTATATACCATGCATGTACCACACTGTCCGAATACACAAATATGCACAATAAACACTTGGGATGTTTGTGCTTGCATCTGGGCTACCTCATATGAGTGTAAATAATCTCAGCAGGGCCCCCATTTTATAGCTCCCTTAATAGTGCCTCAGGCTACAATACCTGTCTTGTACCAACCACTACACAATTCAGCTCTCAAGCAACACAGCACTGATGAAAATTACTGAGATGTCTAGCCCTGTCATTGAAGTGAGGGCAAATGACTGGATGAATGATAGAGCAATGGGAATTGACTACTTGAAGGAAGTTGCAGGTCTGCTAAAATGTCCATTGCTACTTTGTGAACACACATTCAACTATTTTATATTCCTTTGTCCCTCCAAACTTTGCGTGATGTAAGGGTAGACAAATAATCACCTTGTATAGCACCAATAACACAATAAGCATATTAGGATACTGCATCACAGTGGTTACTGGGAGAACAATATTCAGTTAACTGTATTTATAACTTAAAACTTTATGTAGAAAATAACTAATTTTATATTTAGATTTATGTTCAAGCTAATTTCCATATATCTTGAATGATATCTAGTTTTCAGGCCTTAAAAGATATGATATGTGACTTACGAAAGGCAACCATAGTAGTACTTCACAAAAAGGGTAAGCCTCAGGAGCTTTGCAGCTCCTATAGACCTATCTTGCTAATTAACTTCGAGGCAAAAGTGTTAGCAGAGGTGTTGGCAAACAGGCTTAGACCGGTCATTCAATCTCTGATCCACTCGGATCAGTCTGGCTTCATGCCCCATAGGGGCACTAGCCTCAATCTCCGTAGCTTATATAGCGTGATGCATGTGGTCTCCCAACGCCCGGACATACCAGCTGCACTCCTATCTTTAGATGCCCATATGGCATTCGATAACATCGAATGGGAGTATCTGTTTGCGGTCTTGACTAAATTAGGCTTTGGGCCAAACTTCCGGGCATGGATCCGCCTCCTTTACACAGCACCGTTGGCGAGGGTGAGAGCGAATGGGTCTGCGTCAAGGGTTTTCAAGCTACATAGGGGTACAAGGCAGTGCTGCCCGCTTTCCACAATTCTTTTTGCGCTTGCACTTGAGCCGCTGGCCTCGTGGGTGCGCGGTGACCCGTTAGTGTGGGGCATTGATACAGGGGGAGGATGGGAGGAGCGTATTTCCCTCTATGCTGATGATGTCCTACTTCATGCACATCGCCCTAGACACACTATCCATAGGTTTCTGCATATCTTAAGGTCCTTTGGGGAGTACTCCAGATATCACATCAATTGGGACAAGTCCCTTGTGTTCTCGCTGGCGGGAACGCCGGCTGTGTTGACATCGGAGTGTAAGGCTCTGGTATATAAGGAGACTTAAGTATTTGGGCATCTGTGTCACTAAGTCGGAAGCCGAATTTATGCGCTTGAATGTCTATGCACAATTGGATTGACTGAAAAGCGATGTGGCCCATTGGAGAAGTTTGCCGGTCTCGCTTATGAGGCGCCGTCTTGTTTAAAATTATGGCCCTCCCGCGACTATTATACGCGCTACAGAGTACTCCCTTTCTGATCCCTGAGAGTTACTTTCGGGCGCTTGAGACAGAGCAGCGCACGTTACTGTGGGGCGGGGAGTCCTAGGATCGCCCTACGGAATCTCCAACTGGGGGTATATGAAGGAGGGCTGGCGGTGCCGGATATGAGAAAGTATTAATGGGCGACACAACTAGTTAACCGGTGGATTTTCACTACCTCCGACGAACCAGCATATCGGGTGGATCGCATGGCCATGAGTAGGGGCAGCTATCTCTCGACCCTCTATCGAAAGCGAAGTGGCAACTCAACTCTCCCCCCTCAAACAGCGACAGTAGTTGCAGTGTGGCGTAAAGCGACAAACATGACTGGGTGGGTGGCCAAACTTACAGAGCAAACCCCATTATGGGAGGGGTATTTTCTGACTGGAACCGTGAGCCTAAAGGGATTTTGCGGATGGAGTAATATCAGCATTAATCTGTTGGAGGACATCTGGAAAAAAGGGCAGCTGTTGGATTTTGTCAATATGCAGTCGGAATATCAGATGGGAGAGGGTGCATTTCTACGGTACTCACAGCTGAGACATGCGCTACATTGCTACCTAAAAGCGGGTGATCAACTGCCAGAGTACGTCCCGTTAGAGGATAGGCTGTTGCTCGATCCAATGCTTGATAAGGCCATCTCACTAACGTACAAAAAATTGATAAATACCACACCGGACCCCCTGGGACCATTATGGGAGGCATGGGAGTCAGATCTTGGCCTCCTTGAAGATGACTGGGCAGAGGCTTTACAAAGCCCTGGAGAAATTGCGATAAGGGCAAGGTTCCGCCTAGTTCAGCTCCGAATTGTACATAGATCATACGTCCTTTGTACTGTACAACATCGTATAGGTTTTTGTTTGTCGGAACAGGGACATTCTTTCATATCCTCTGGGCATGTCCCAAAATTCAGGAATACTGGAAGAACCTGGCCCAGGTAATGTCGGAGGTGGTAGGCGCCACGGTCCCCGTGGATGCTGGGTGGCTTATCATAGGAGTGACAGTAGATATAGTATGGCCTAAAATGGCCACAGTATGGCTCGCACTGGCGGGAATAGTGGCAAAAAGAAGCATTACCAAAAAGAAGCATTGCTCAACTATGGGGCACCAGTGAGGTACCCTCAGTGTAGAGTTGGGAAAATGACTTGGACTGGTGTCAAAGGGCGGAACAAACTGTGTATCAGAGTAGAGGATGCCCACAGAAATGAGTAAAGATTTGGGGAGCTTGGAGGGCCTACAGGGGGAATTTCTCGATTGAGTGAAGGGGACCCTCCATCGGGGTGTAGATGGTTTTAGTTTCTCCACGATAGCACGAAATGTTTGGAATCGGGAATAATGATACACTGTGGATGTAGTTGAATTGTATGTGCGGCTCCGCTAATGACTTAAATGTACACTTTTGTGCAAGCATGTTGTTTACAGTTTTAAAAATAAAAATAATTTTTAAAAAATCAAAAAAAAAGATACATGATATGAAATCACATCATGTATCTAGATTTTTTGTCACAGAGCAACTTAATACTGAACATTTATCTGTGATAGCATAGGCTCCTCTCTTTCATGCTGATGTCACAAGAACAGCTCTGCTGCAATTAATCTGCGTAATGACTAAATCCAGTACACCTAAAGGATGAATGCTGCTCCCTGGATGCAACACAATGAAAGTGCATACAAATCCTTCTAGAACATACAAATTAATGACTGCTGTCAACATATACATCTTTTCACACTTCCCGACTGCTGTCAACAGAAATATATTGCCACAATACAAGAAAATTATTCATTTTTCTGACTCTGTATGGTAATGCCCATAACTCTACAGGTGAAATCAGTACAGTTTAAAACAGGTGAAAATAATACTGATCGTGAGTCAATTAAGACTTTGGCCCTTTCTCACTTTATGAACAAATCACTTCTTTTTCCTTTTCTAGGAGCATGTATGCTGTCTGGAAATCATTTTTAGAAGGTACCATGCAGGTGGCCCAGTCTCGCATCAACGTCTGTGAAAACTACAAAAACCTAATTTCAGAGCCTGCAAGGAATGTGAAACTTTATAAAGAGCAACAACTGAAAAGGGTAAGTCTCTCCCTCTGAACCCATGGATCAACTCACCTCATATATATATATTTTTTAGTTCTTTTGTATTATCTAGAATATGATATCATAAGAGTAATAGATTTGAAAACAGACGCTTTACTAGAACTGTGCATTTTGTTGTAAAGAATGTGATAATGGAAAAATGCTTTCTAAATTATTTTAAAAATATTATTCCCAAATATATTTTTAAGATATCTGTTATAGTATTCGTCTTGAGCACATCTCCAGTATCTTAATCGTACCAAATTTGAGGGGATGTTTAATTTATTGTGTGGGCGCTGATCAGCGTGTAAGGATTCTGCCATTAACTTGTTGTTCATTTAGAACCTTGGTGTGTTTGTTGGTCCCAAGAAACAATGATATGAAACGCTGAAATAAATAAGTGAATAACCAAAGTAAATAAAATAAAAACTTGTATATAAAATGAATACAACTGAGCTGTCTACAGTCTACGTATATGGCGCTATTTGGTTATTATATCAATAGAGATTGATGTAGGTTAGGTGATAAAGTTATGAGCAACATTCCATTTATTCTGATATATAACCTTACCGTGGTTTGGATGTTGGGCCAGACATATCTTAGGAGTCCATAGTGATTTATTTCTTTTGATCATGCTTTACTCTTTAAGGGAAGCAGTTCTGAGGATATAACAAAGCCATGCCCACCAAGTATTTTAACACTTTGTCAGCTGATATCCAGTTAATCAGTATTATTGCCCAGCGAGATCATTAGATCAAGGAATAAGATAACTTTATTTTTTACCTTGGGTAAAATATACACTGCGTGAATTACCAAGCAGGTAGAAATAGGATCTAATCCAGTGTCTCAACTGACACATTTTAATTTGCATTTCCATTAATTGGTGTGCATGTCATATTATTTTTGTTAAGTTTGGGCCAAAAGTCTGGAAATTTCTGTGGCGTGGGCGTAGATATTAATAGCATATAGAGCATTGCCATTTTGTTTAGCATAATTATGACCTGTCTTCCTTCCTCATTTATATCTGACAACCCAATATTTAACTTGTATTTCCTCAATAATAATGTAATTACTCACATTATTGCCTTAGTGCTTTCAAGCAAGTTATATCTTCATCCATGTGCCGCTCATGCAGTTTTGGTCTCCTGTAAAAAATAAAAAACAAAAAAAAACTCTGTTTTTCATTTTACAACAATATTCTAGAATATTTCTCTTCTTCAAAAGATGATCCAAGCCCTTGTTGTTGAGCAATAATTTAAGCTTGTTCCTGTTAGCTTGTGTGTTCTAATCTTCATTTCATGGTGGTTAACTGAAAGAGTTCTATTTTGAAGTTTAAAAAATAGTGTGATTAGTATCCATTAAACAAATTCACAACTTGTAAAATATTTAATTCACAAGCAAAACAATAGAAAAATCAACCATTTTCATTTTGACGGGAAGGCAGCTTTTTTTTCAAAACATGTCTTTCTTTAAAAGCCAAAACTGTACTCTAGACTCTAGCTTATCACTTTGTCTTTTTTGCTTTTTACTTTGTCTTTTTTGCTTATTATGCATGTTCTCTTTTTGCCAGCACATATCAGTGCTTTAATTGAGGCCACCCATTGCCCAGACTAGAGACAGTTGGCTGTATTTTCCCTGCTCCCATGAATCATGCATTGATGTCCTTATGTACCAGACCAATTAGTTAGTCCACTGTTCTAGTGGCATTGGCTGTATTCGAGAAGTTGGTAGCCTAACCAATAAGGTATCTGGGGACTTCAGGTGGATTAAGGTATTGAATTGCTTGGGTAACGCCTTAATCAGTCTTGATATATGCTGAAATCTGGGATCTTGACTCCTCCTTTGTTTGGAAAGCTGTAGTTTTTGTGTAGACATTTTGTGGCGATTACTATTCCCAGGTAAATGTGATAGAATTCTGTACCTGTCTCAGAAAATAAAATGCTAGAAGAGTTGGGGCATCACAGGGAGGGCGTAGAGTACAGTATGGGTCTACAATATTTTAGTAGTTGCTAAACGCCCTGTGTTTTACTTTTGATATGATATAGTATTCTTTTTGGATTTTAGAGGCAGTATTTGTTTAAGTCCTTGGTGAATAGTATACAGAGATATGTAATATGACCAGGCTTCCTTTTGAAGTTGATCTCATCAAAGAGGTGCTTTTTGACACAGGTTTGTCAGTGGTAGTATCTCCGTTTTAATGCTGAGTTTATATCTAGATGAGGAGCTAACTTACTCTATATGTTGGAGAACGGGAAACCCGCAAGTACGATGGTTGATCACTATCCGAAAAAAGTTGTTGACATATGCTGATAGCTTGAGTGAAAGGGCTGATGTCATGAATGTTCTTGTTGACTCTGATTTTCTGCAGGAGTCATTCAAGAACCAGAATAAATAGTAAGGGAGAAAGTGGGCATCCTTACCAGGTGTCTCTATCTGAAAGAAATACGTTGGTTAAGAGATTCCTTACCTTGGAACTACCCCCAGGCGTCAGACTCCATCCGGAAAGATTTTTCGTCAGCAGTACCTCTGCGCGTTAGAAGGTGACGTCGGTCGGCTCCGCGTCCGTCGTTGGCATCGTGGTCACCGGGATGACGTCGTGGTAGCTACTTAGATGTCGTCATCACGCGCTGACATCAGTTCTGTTTTCTTTTTCCGCGCCAGCCAGCACAGATCCGGTCACTTTTTGACTGATTTTTTTCTCGACTTTTGTTGACTTCTTTTTTTGAGTCTTCGACTCCTAAGGTGCATGAGGAATGCACGGCTGCAAGCCATGCGGTTCCTGTCATCAGATGATGTCGGTGACGGATTCGCACCGCGTGTCTCTTTTTGCCTGGAGCGTGACCACGACCCCAAGTCATGCTCCGACAGCCGGTCAATGGTGCCGAAGGCTTTGCGGACGCCGTCCCGAAAGCTGCTTGATCACCGGCAGAGGGCTCCGCGCCGTCTGAGGTGTCGGTCGCTAGGGAGGCCGAGGGACTGGTCGCGAGGCCACCACCATTCGTCCAAGTCTTCGAAGTCTTCGCACTCTGGGTCGGGTAAGTCGAAGCATAAGAAGAAGCCAAAGAAGCATCACCACTCTTTGACTTCTCCTCGGCGGTTGGCCGACCCGACGAGGACGTGGTGGTGCCTCTCCCACGGCTCTGCACGCTGAGCCCGAAGAGCCGACTCATGATCCCCCCTCCCTTTCCGGGACCCGGAGCGACTCCCGCCCAGCTTCGTACGTTCTACGAGGCGATGCACGCCATCTTTGGGTGGCCCAAACCCGCCGGCGTGCCTTCGGTCCCCACAGACTCGGTTGGGGGGACTAGGCCTTCTCCGCCGGCGGCTTCGGCCCTGGCGCCGCATCCCCCCGTGGATCCAGGTCTGGATCTGGATCGGCAGCGGTTGACCTGATTACGCCTCCACCTGCACGCTACCTCCAGCACCACTACCGCGTATGACGCCGGTCGGCCCCCCAGCCGGCGTCGACCCCAGCCTCCGTCCCGACATGAACCCGGAGCCGGACCGGCGTTGCATGACGCCATATCCGGCGCCGAGTGGGGTTTTTGTGCCCCTGTTCACTCCTGGGGTCCCTTTTCGACCAGAATGGCACCCAGAAGATGAGGACGACTGAGAGGCGTCAGGTGACCCTCTGACTGACCAGTTGGACAGTGAACGGGACTGGAGAGAGGAACTTGGGGATGCCAGTGGTTTGGACACCTCCCCTGACCTTGGCATGTTATCTCCTACCATAGCTACGGAGGAGGAAGCGTCATACGCAGTGGTGTTGCATAGGGCGGCCGAGGCTCTCAACCTCGAGCTTCCAACGATGGCGGTTAGGACTAACTTCCAGACAGACGTGCTTCAACTGGCTGCAAGCTCTTCGGAGCCCTTGCTACCATTTAATGAGGCCCTCACCGTCGTTCTTTTGGGCATGTGATTCAGGCCCAACACGGGGTCTCCCGTGGACAGGATGATTGCCCGACGCCAATGCCCGGATCCGGGCGACCCCACTTTCCTCTCCCAACACCCCACCCCGGAGAGCTTGGTAGTCCAAGCCTTCGCTTCTAAAAGCGCATTCCCTACTGCACCACCGGAAAGGAAATCCAAGATGTTGGACCATCTTGGAAAGAAGATTTTCTTTTCCACCAGCTTAGGACTGCGGTCAGTAAACACTGCATGCCTCTTGGGCCGTTATTCCCACTCCGTGTGGGATACGGTTGCGCACGTGCTGCCTCAGTGTCCGGAGGAGGCCCGGGCAGTGCTCTCCCAGGCTGTTGTCGCCGGGAGGAATTCAGCAAAGTTTACCATCCATTGTGGGCTGGACACCGCCAACTCTCTGGACAGGACCATTTCAACGTTGGTAGCGCTTCATCGCTACGCCTGGATGAGATTGACTGGCTTATCAGGGGATGTCCAGAAAACCCTGATGGACATGCCTTTTGATGGCCGTCGCCTTTTTGGCGACAAAGCAGACAACGCTCTAGAGCGTTTCAAGGACTCACGGGCTACGGCCAAGTCCTTGGGCCTCTCTAACCTCCCTGCGCAGTCTGCTTTTTGCACCTTTTGTGGCTACGGAAGGGGTGCCCCGCTACGTCCCTCCCAGAGCCACAGGCCGCAGCAAGTTACCCAACCTTTGTGCATGGTTCCGGGGGCCAGCGGGCAGGCCAGTTCACCAACAACCCCCCCTACCCCCACCCCCCCCCCTCTGCAGCAGCCTCCTAGTCCACCCTTTAAGGCCCATCAAGCGCCAGTGGCCGGCATTATTCGCCACCACCTCCCCCACTGGCGCACCATCACATCAGACAGGTGGGTTTTGCAAATAGTCCGAAGGGGCTACTCCCTCCCCTTCGAGACTATCCCTCCAGCCATGCTACCGAGATACCACCGCATGTCGGAGGATCATCTGGCCCTTCTCCAGCCGGAAGTTACGGCTCTCTTGGCCAAGGGAGCCATCGAGCGCGTTCCTGTCGCAGAAGTAGGTTGTGGTTATTACTCCCACTACTTTCTGGTCCCCAAGAAGGACAAGGGCCTGCGTCCTATCTTGAATTTCAGGGATGTCAATCGCTTCCTCCGGAAGGAAAAGTTCAAGATGTTGACGCTTGCTCAGGTCTTGTCTGCCCTCGACCCGAAAGACTGGATGGACATTTATTTTCACATCCCCGAGCTGCCGGCCCACCGGCGTTACCTACGGTTTACAGTAGGCCACAAGCATTTTCAGTTCACTGTTCTCCCCTTTGGCCATCACCAGCGCCCCTCGGGTGTTCACGAAAGTGATGGTGGTGGTCGCAGCTCATCTGCGCAGATCAGGGGTTTCAGTCTTCCCCCCTATCTTGACGACTGGCTGTTGAAGGCAGGCTCGCCCCAGGCAGTCGTCTCCCACCTCCAGACTACAGCTGACCTCCTGCATTGGCTGGGGTTCTCCATCAATGTGCCGAAGTCACACTTGATTCCCTCTCAGAAGCTCCTCTTCATCTGAGAGGTTCTGGACCCTATGCGGTTTTGGGTCTATCCTCCCGAAAAGCGTGTCCGCGATATTCAGGCTATGATTCCGATCTTCCAGCCTCTATTCCGGGTTTCGGTCAGAATGACCCAGAGGCTGCAGGGCCTCATGGCCTCCTGCATCCTGGTGGTCGATCATGCTAGGTGGCATATGCGGGCTCTGCAGTGGGATCTGAAGTTCAGTGGGAGCAGCATCAGCGGAATCTGCCCGAATGCGTCCTGATCTCGGAGTGCACTGCATGACAACTGCAGTGGCAGCTCACGAACCAGGATTGGGTCAATGACAGATCCCTCTCCCCTCCCCCAACCAGACCACACCGCGGTGACGGACGCATCCCTTCTGGGATGGGGTGGCCACATGGGAGAGGCGGAGATCAGAGGACTCTGGTCTCAGGCGAAGTCCTGGCTCCACATCAACCTTCTGGAGCTCCGGGCGATTTGTCTTGCACTGAAAGCATTCCTTCCCTCTGTCCGGGGAAGAGTAGTGCAGGTGTTCACAGACAACACCACCACCATGTGGTACTGCAACAAACAGGGCGGGGTGGGGTCGTGGACCCTTTGTCAAGAGGCCCTCCGCCTCTGGACATGGCTGGAACATCAGGGCATATGCCTGGTGGATCAACACCTGGCAGGTTCTCTGAATACCAGGGCGGAGGAACTCAGCCGCAGGTGCATGATGGATCACAAATGGCGTCTTCACTCGGAGGTGGTGCAAGGTCTCTTTCAACAGTGGGGAGAGCCTTGGTTAGATCTATTCTCCACCGAAGAGAACGCGCAATGTCAGCAATTCTGCACGTTGGAATTTCCAACGTGGCACTCGCAAGGCGACGCTTTTCGTGGAGTTGCGGTCTGTTGTACTCATTTCCGCCTATACCACTTCTGTCCTGAGTGCTGAAGAAGATCAGGCGTGACCGGGCCCAAGTCATTCTTGTGGCTCCGGATTGGGCACTAAGAGTCTGGTATGCTGAGCTGCTCAACAAGGCCATCGATCTTCCGATCAGACTGCCTCTTCGGGAGGATCTTCTGTCGCAGCAGCAGTGGACGGTCCTCCACCTGAACGTGTCCAGGCTCCACCTCCTTGTGTGGAGATTGAGCGGCGGCAGTTGATGTCTTTCGTCCTGCTTACTGAAGTCTGTGATGTAATCTTGGCAGCCAGGCATCCCACCACTAAGGCGGTATACGCCTGCCGATGGAACAAGTCTGTGGCATGGTGCACAGCAAAGACTGTTGATCCCCTTTCTGCCCCTTTTTCTGAGGTTCTCTGGTTTCTTCTTTCTCTAGCCCAGCAGGGCTCTGCTCTGGGCACTATCAAGGGCTATCTTTCGGCCATCTCTGCCTTCCTTCAGCTTCCAGATCAGCCTTCCCTTTATAAGTCCCCAGTTGTAAGTCGCTTCTTGAAAGGCATAACTCATCTCTTTCCTCCTAGTCCTTTCATTATGCCTCAGTGGGACTTGAACCTGGTTTTAACTTCTCGAATGTGCGCTCCCTTTGAGGCGCTTCAGAATGGTCCTTTAAGCCTCTTGGCTCTCAAAACTGCATTCCTGGTGGCCATCACCTCTGCCAGATGAGTGAGTGAGCTCCAGGTGCCTTCTTCTAAGCCTCCTTTTCTCTCTCTACATCCGGACAATGTTGTCCTTAGGACTCGTCATCCTTCCTGCCCAAAGTTTTCACTGCCTTCCACATCGGGCAGACTATCACTTTGCCCACCTTCTTTCCGCATCCTTCCAAAGAGGAAGAGAGGCTCCACTGTCTGGACCCAAAATGTGCGCTTTTTTTCGATCTGGATCGCACAAAACAGTTCCGGGTGGATGACCAACTCTTTGTTGGCTACGTGGGTGCCAAGAAAGGTCGGGCCGTACACAAGCGAACCATTTCTCGATGGGTCGTTTTGTGTATGAAAGAATGCTATTCTCTGGCTAAAAAGGAGCCTCCAGTGGAGCTATGCACCCATTCCACCAGGGCGACGGCAGCCGCTTCTGCTTTGGGAAGAGGAGTTCCTCTACATGACATCTGTTAGGCAGCTACGTGGGCATCGCTGCACATGTTTACGAAACACTACTGTCTGGACACTCAAGTCCGGAGAGACAGCTTCTTTGGCTGTTCTGTTCTCCAGGACTTTCTGGTGTGATCTTGGTTCGCAGACCCACCACCGGGGTTGGTATTGCTGGGGTATCTATTCTAAGGTAAGGAATCTATAGCTAACGTGTTTCTTTCAGATGAACAAGTTACTTACCTTCGGTAACGATATATCTGTAAGAAACATTAGTTAGTTGTAGATTCCTTACCGCCCCACCCATCCTCTCCGTTCTGCAAACTGATTTCTAGGGTTAAGGATATCCTTTCAGGGCCCTAGTTGTGTGCACCAGTGGTCAGTGTCTTGCATGGCTCTGCGTTTTTGGCGCGGAAAGTCGTGTACAGAACTGACGTCGGCGCACGAGGGCGACGTCTAAGTAACTACTGCGATGTCATCCCGGCGACCACAACGCCAACGACGGACGCGGGGCCGACCGACTTCACCTTCCAAAGCGCAGAGGTACTGCTGACGAAAAAGCTTTCCGGACCCAGTCTGACGCCTGGGGGTAATTCTAAGGTAAGGAATCTATAACTAACTAATGTTTCTTACAGATATATCGTTACCAAAGGTAAGTAACTTGTCCTTCAAGTAGAAAGCTAGAAGAAATTACGGTATATTTGCTAGTATTGCTGCTAATGGTTTGACTTAGAATTGCTTATCGTAGGAGATACATTCTTGCGGGGCCAGGCATGCTTTGATAAAGGACATTATATGTGCCTCCATGTACACATTTTCAGGGTGCATGAGGATGACAAACTTATTTTAGATTTGACAAGCCTGCTTCTGAAATCCAGGATACGCCAAGTGGGTGTCTCACCTGCATTGTATGTTGGATGAA
Source organism: Triturus cristatus (assembly GCF_964204655.1). NCBI lineage: Eukaryota > Metazoa > Chordata > Amphibia > Caudata > Salamandridae > Triturus > Triturus cristatus. The sequence goes on along the minus strand of NC_140591.1, from coordinate 1,471,107,501 downwards.
TGGAATCTTCCTGAAGCTTAATGCCTCTAAAGTGAGAGTCTTATTCTTGGGTCAGGGCTCACTAGGAACACCTGTCTTGCACACGAGAATGGGTGAGGTTACTGCCCATACTGGCACTGCGAAAAGTCTTTGCTTTTTCTTCTTTGATAAAGATCTTAATATATCCAGACATATATTCAGTCATCAGATGAGACTGTTGAGTAATTCAGCCATTCATCAGGGTCTGCAACGATACCGTAAAGATAATGCCCCTCCGGTAAGACAAAAAGATTCTGGCCAATCGACGACATGCATGGACAGTAATAAACACTTACACACACCTCAAGCCGCAAGCCTATTTATCAGCACACTTTCATCTAGAGTTAAAAAGGAGTTTCATCCAGTATCGATTTGAAGCACACGACTGGAAGGACTGCTACCAACATGGAAAGGCAAAAATGTAAATGCAAATTGCTGCTTATGTGGATACCATAATGAATCCATAAGCCATTTGAAGTGTGTATACCTCATAGTCAAGGACTTAAGAAGGACACTCCTTAAACCAATTTTTAACGAACTAAATATTCGCACCAGTAGGCAAGCCGTAATGCGCTGGATAGAGGGCATATCCACCATAGTGACTTGCCAAGGGGTAAAATTTCTCTTACACATAAGTAACCTCCTCCTAAAAGTGGTCCCATAACAGTCAAAGTGCCACATGAAGGGACAGTTTTTTTTCAAACCTAAATGAAAAAATGAAATGAATTTACCAGAAATTAGTGTCCAATATTTATGTTAAATATTGTAGATACAAACTCAAACTATTTTATGGGAAATATAATTACTTTTTAACATTTGTATATTGAACATTTTATAAAGTGACAAAAAGCATATTTTATTTATCGCGCTTTATGGTTATGAAAAAACCAAATAAAGGACTTTTTGACAGCCATTGCTCCCTTTTCATCTCAGAGCTCCCGCAGACCATGCAGGGATTAGCTCCAGGCTTGAATATGTTGGTACATATTACTTTGATCTTCCTGCTCACTCTCTGCCAGAGTTAGATTGTGTTCAGACAATGGCGTTATACCTGCTACAAAACCTCATGGAGTTTAAAAGGCAGGCAGTTGGCTGCCTGTTATTCAGCATATCCACTTTAAAGCCATTTTTATTTCTCTAAAAGCTTTCTTTTGGGTCTAACTCTGAATACTTGATTGGATACATCCCCAAATGATCTCTCTAGTTGACATCTTCACTTTTATTTGTGGTACCCCGATTCTCACGAACTTTGTGTGGGGGCCATTCTTTATCTGCCTTTAAGCCTTCTATTTGTAACAAAGGTCCTCTTCATATAAGCCTGATTGACAAACACAGCAGCTTCAGGAAGGTTCTGAAGATCTTCCTGTTCAGTTAATTAGGCTGAAGCCAACCAGCCAGTGCAGCTGTCTGGTTTGCTAACAACATCTTGGGGACTTTCGGAAAGCTTCCCTGGGAAAGCATTCTGCCTAATGCTTATCAGGAGGCTTTGGATTGTAACTCACATTTGCTTGCTTTCTATTTGTTGGCTCTATTTGGGTTAGGCTGTCCAGCTTACGTTCACATCCCTTCTGTTTCCCGAACCCTATTTACTGTATTCTTCAACCAGTGATAGATTTCTGTAAACTGGCCTTTAAAACGTGTTCTTATTTTGTCATAGTCGCTATGCATTCATAGACAGAGGTCAAATGTAAGGCTCGGTCTTCCAGGTAGCTTAGCATTTACCTTTCTTTCACTGACTTCATAGTGAGAGGCTTTATGTGGCTGTTTCCTGTTGGCTACTGGGGGTGTGCTTAAGGAAGGTTGTATGATGTTGTTTTTTTCTAGCACACAACAAAATGTAAATGTCTGTAAATGAACTGTGCAGATATTTCAGAATATATCAGCATTAGGACAGCACAAATGAAGCACATTTTTGGATAATTCTGAACTGTGGTGTAAACAAATACTTTAATTTGATCAAAATAAACCAATACATTAGATGGTGACATTTCCACATATTATCGTTTGTGCGCTGTATACTTTTATAAATAAAACTATATATCTGTGCAAATGTAATGGTCATTTCAATTGAGGATGTGTTGTCTGTAATGTCAGTACGCTACCACACCCTACACCACTGCACACTGCGTCACTGCACTCTACTCTTCACTACTCCATGCCACTTCAGTCTATGCATCTCTAGTTTACACCACTCTACTTTATGCCAATGCACTCTACCCCCCACTACTCTTCTATGCACCACTGCACTCTTTGGCACTCTGTGCCACGCCACTCTGTGCCATTTTACTCGTCGCCACAGCGCTCTATTCTGTACCACTTGACTCTACAACAGTGCACTCTATGCCAATCCACTCTACGCCACTCTAATCTACGTCACTGTACTTTACTGTGCATCACTCCACTCTGCGCCACTCCACGCCACTCCACTCGGCTCTACGCCAATGCACTTTACACCACTGGACTCTATGCCAATCGACTGTGAAACTCCACACTCTACGCCACTATACTCTACAACACTCTGTGCCACTGCACTTTAAGCTAACTGCACTCTATGCCATTGTACTCTGCTTCACTGCACTCCATGCCAATGCACTCTATGCTACTCTACTATACTATACATCACTGCACTTTGACAGTGTGCTTTGCACCACTGCACTCTGTTCACTGCACTCTCTGCCCCACGCTGCGCCAATGTGCTCTGTGCCACGTTACATCACTCCACGCTACTGCACTCTACACCACTCTACTCTGCAACACTGCACTCTCCGACCATTGAACTCAACGTCACTTTACTCCGCACTGCTGCATTTTTCATTGCATCATTTTATGCCACTCTGTGCCAATGCACTTGATTCCACTTCACTCTGCACCACTCTACTCTGCATCATTCCATTCTACACTAATCAACTTTAAGCCACTCTGCACCACTGCCCTCTCACAATGCACTCTGACACACTGTTCCATTTTGCGCCATTCCACACTACGCGCCGCTCCATGCCACCCCACTCTGTCACTGCAATCTACCCTGCACCACTCTACTCTACACCATTGCACTTTATGCCGCTGCACTGTGTGCCTTTGCACTCTACGCCACTTTACTCAAAACCAATGCACTCTACATTATTGCACTACACCAATCTACTCTTCATCACTGCACTCTATGCTACTCTACACCATTGCACTCTACGTCCCTTTACTCTGCCCCACTCCACGCCACCGCACTCTACAACACTCTTCTCTGCAGCACTGCACTGTCTGCCACTCTACTCTGCGTCACTCTACTCTGCTCCATACCCCCGCACTCTACTGTGCAACACATCACTGTCTGCCACTCAACTCTGCACCTTTCTACTCTGCGCCACTGCACTCTATGCCAATCTACTCTACACCAGTCTGCTCTATGCCAGTGCACTCTACTGTGCACCACTGTATTCTTCACCACTGCACTGTACACCACTCCATTCTAGGCCACACCACTCCACTCTGTGCCACTGCCCTCTATGCCAATGCACTCTACACCACTTTAGACAGTACCAATAAACTCAACGCCACTGCACTCTGCATTCTACACCAACTACTCTGAACCACTGCACTGCCACTATACTTTACTCTGCAACACTCTAGGCCACTGCATGCTACACCACTCTGCACCATTGCGCTCTACCCCACTGCACTCTTCGCTTCTGCAATCTACATCACTCCACTCTATGCTACTCTCCTCTGCAAGATTGCACTCTGTGCCCCTGAAGTCAACACCACTCTACTGTAGTCCCCGTCACTACACTCTGCATCACTTCACTCTACATCACTCCACTCTACATCACTCTAATCTATTTTGTACAACTGCACTCCATGCCATAGCACTCTGCACTATTCTACTCCACAGCACTCTGCTCTACACCACTGCACTTTACCCTGCACCACTGCACTCTACGCCACTTCATTCTGCTCTGAAACAATCTGCTCTTAGTCACTGGTCTCTATGCTGCTCCACTCTGCACCGCTCAGCTCTACGCCATTGCAATCTACTCTGCACCGCTGTACGCCACAGGACTCTACGGCAGTGCACTCTACACCACTTTACTCAGAACCAATTCACTCCACGTCACTGCAATTTCGGCCACTCTACTGTACGACACTACACTCTGACACTCCACTCTGATACTCTACTCCACTATATGCCACTCCACAATGCTCTACTCCTCTTTATAGCACTACTCCACGGTACGACGCTCTACTCAACTCCCTCCATCCAACTTTACTCCACTCTATTGTAACACACTTCTCCACTCTACTCCACTAAATGCCACTGCACTCTACTCCACTCTATGCGTTCCACTGTCCTACACTACTCCACGCCATTCCACTCTACAACAATCTACTCTGCTCACCTCTACACTACAACACTCTGCTCCGCTCTATGCAATGCCATCTACGTCACTCTACTCTACTCTGACAGATTGCACTCTATGCCACTAAACTCAACACCACTCTACTCTGCACCTCTCTACTGCACTCTACGCCAATGCACTCCTCGCCACTGCACTCTGCATCACTCTACGCTAATCTATTAAGCACCACTGCACTCCACGCCACTGCACTCTACACCGTTGCACCTGCACCACTGCACTCCAAGCCTCTTTACTCTGCGCTACTCTACTCTGCGCCATTCCACTCTATCCCACTTTGTTTTACTCTGCACCACTCTATGCCACTGCACTCTACACCACTTTACTCAAATCCAATGAACTCTACACCACTGCACTCTAGTCCACTCTGCGAGGCTCAATGATACTCCACTCTCACGCTCTACTTCACTCTGACGCTTTACTCCACTCTATGTCACTCCACGACGCACTACACAACTCCCTCTGTGCTACTTTACTCCACTGTACTCTGACACACTATTCCACTCTGATACTCCATTCTATGCCACTCCACTCTGGCACTCTATGCCACTACACTCTATGTCACTACACTCTGCAACACTCTACTCCACTCAATGCCATCCCATTTGCCTACACTACTCCACTCTGCCACTCCACTCTAAATCAGTCTACTTCTCTCTACGCCACTCTGCTCTAAAACACTACGCAGCACCTTCTATGCCGCTCCACGGCACTCTATTCCACTCCACTCTGACACGTTATGGTACTCAACTGTACTCCACTAAGCTCTACCCCTCTCTATGCCCTTGCACTCCACAACATTCTACTCCCTCCACAACACTCCACACCACTGTAGTCTACGTCACTCCATGACACTCTACTTAACTCTACGACACTCTATGACACTCCACTTTACGATATTCCATTCCACGCCATTTTCCTTTACCCCCCCCTAACGTTTAACCATGCTGAACAGCAGCCACACTGGTGTACAACATTTCTAAAATGTATTGGCAAAGCCACTACCTCTTGCATAGGCGAGACCTATTGGCTTTGCCAGTGCTTGTTTTATTTCTGTCTTTTGTTCCAAGATGCCTCTGAGTGTACATTAGTGCATTATATGTTTTAAATTCATTAAGTTCATTCATAGGGCACATGCTATCATGGACTAGCCCTGCATTCCTTGGGAGCTTTCCTGATATTTCTTCAGACCAAATGGAGAAAAACAAGAAACTAAAAACATCCCTTACAGGGACACATTTTGGTATGATTGTGTTGACATCTTGAAATTTGCAAATTTCATGATTACCCAGTGACCCCACTAGTGTAACTTTTCTGTTGTGTTTGTTTGTGCTCCGAATAGCAGGGGAAGGCAAAGGGTGGTTCCTTCTTCATAGGTACGCGTTTGGATTCGTAGGCACCATGTGATATTGGTGTCCTGTAGTCCATGGACCCTCAACATCATTTGAACATTGATTTCATGTTTAGTAAGAGCCAAGCACCTTCATTGCTGGTATATGGGAGTATCCTGGCTGTTGAATGGAGCATCCGGGACCTAAAGCGCCTGGATACCCCATCGGGTGATTAGCCGTGCTTTATAACTCCTGATTAATTGATCGAGGTTCGGAAGCTCGGCCTTGCTCAGGGTAAAGGAGTCATTGTAGTTACTGAAGAAGTAAACGCACGCCGATTTTTCAAGCAAACTCCAAGTACCTAAACTCTGCAGCCCGTCCAGTGACATCATCTCTTTCTATTTCGCCAGACCCCTATTTACATGTCCTTCCTTTAATGCATAGGAAGTTTAATCACTTTCCAATTAATCTGAGCACCCCGTTTTTAATGACCTCAAAGTCCAGACGTTAACGTGACCTTAGCGGCCCAGGCTGGTAAATTAGAAATTTTTACATTTACATTTTTTACATTTAGTTTTGCATTTAGAGAAATCTGTAGCGTTCACTTTGGCATTAAGGCTGACTGTATTGGATAAAACGCTGCTACGGTTTTAGCTTTTTGTTAAAATCTGTGCTGTTATCTAGATTTAACACTAGCAATGTGTGACATGACAGTTTAACAAGTTTTACGGATTTGGAGATGTCTAAACAAACAGGTGGAAAATCATAGAAAAAAAGTTTCGTAGAGCAACAAAAAAAAAAAACCTCAACCATTGCTGGATAGTTCAATCCAAAGTCGAAGGTGTGTTAAGTTGACAAACTTTGGAATTTCTATGAGCTAACAAAGGTTTCGACTTTGCACAATTCCATCGGCTGAAGTTTAATTCCATCACTTCTAAATCACAGATACCAGTCTGTCAATTAACTCGCATCGTAAAAAATGTTGGATCGTTTATCTTTCAGAGAATATTGCATATTCCAAACTTGGAACATATCTGCGATTTAGAAATGGGATTTTCACAACTGAAGGACATTGTCGCCATTAGGGGGTGTAACATTATTTGGTACAGTCCAGCTCACTGGATTCAGTGTGCGCCAGGCTCCTGAAAAGAACTCCAGTTCTCTCTTCAAGGGACAGCCTTTAAAAACGATGGTCCTCATTCACAAAGGTAGACTTGACTTTTGGTGTGAGTTTACTATTTTTTCTTGCTATTCGCAAACTACGAGTGCAGTTTTGCGTGTACTTTATTTACAACTGTGGATAACTCCACACATAAAAAGATAGGACAATCCCTGCAGTCGTAATAATACATGTAAAACTACACTCGTAGTTTGGGAATAGGGCTCCAAGTTTTATGTTTTTTTTTTTTACATTTCCGTCTGTATTTATTTGTGGTCCATTTTATTGCTATTTATCCATATTTATTTTATGTTTTGCGAACAAATGGGGTCGTAAAATGGTATATTTCCACATTTAACTGAAAATCGTACTCGTACTCTGACGTCTGTGACATTTTAGCAAATTAGGCCGTCAAATATAACTTAACACTGTGCCTGGAAGCAAATATTAGCAGTTATATACAAATATATGTTAACATATGCCTGAATTTAAGGGAATCTCATCCTGTTTTAAAATCCCCACGGTGGGTATCTGCTTAGCAATTGGTCTGGAATTCATGAACGACAACAAGGAGAGTCACTTACAGGAAGCACAATTTCCTGTATTTTTCTACTTTTAAAAATAAATACAGACTGGAGATAGATTGGTTTCTGTCTGTGTGTATCTGTAAAAATCAGTAAAAATGGAAAACTGGAAGCCTTATTTGTGAATAGCACGTAAATAGTAAACTTACACCAACATTGTAAGTTTACCTTTGTGAATAAGGCTCCATATGTTCATTAATTTATCTTGTTGACTTCCAAACGTATATTTGCCCAGTAGTGAACTAGGTGTTTGATGGCATTGTCCACACACCTGTCACAGAATGTTTGAAAGCAATTACAAGCGAGTAGAAATGGAGGCCAATGTGCAGTGTATTTTTTTTTTTTTTTTTTTTTTAATCAAACCTATTCCTTTTAGAACATTCTTCATCACTCCATGGGATTAATTATTCATAACCATTTTAGTTGTTGCATTATAGTACCCTAAAACAGTTTTGCAGCGTGAATCTTTCTGGATTCACTATGCTGTGCATTATTCCGCGATCTTGTGGTTGGGTCCGGATTCGTAGTCTTTTCTTTGTTTTTTTTTTTTTTTTTTTGTAGCCCAGGTGGGCGTCGACGTCCACCATTTGGTGCACCTCCCGTGACGTCGTCGTGCTTCCTGCGGAAGTCCCACCTTTGGGGCGCCATCTTCAGATTCTTTTTTCCGCCGTTGGGTCTGGATCGTCATCGGGAAGCTCCAGAAGTTCACTCGGAGGAAGAAGGAAGAAAAGCGAGTTTCATCGATAGAATCAAGAGAAGACATCAGGAAAGAACAGATTTCGACAGGAACGCGAAGAAAGAAGACCAGCGAGCCTTTTTCTTCGACAACCTTGGAGAATGCACGCTCAGAGACCCTGAGCGAAATGGACAAGACGCCATTCAAGTTCTGCCCAAACTGCCACCACAAGTTCGCGCAGAAAGACCTGCATCCGGTCTGCAACCTCTGCCTACCGGTGGATCATCAGAGTATCGACTGCAACGCCTGCTCAGTCTTCGCGCCGAAGACACTCAGGGTCAGAGAGAGGCAGAGGAGAGCCAACGCCAACATGGAGGGCCAAGGAAAACCCCCGACACTCTACGCGCTGGGCCTCGACACGGACGACGAGGACAACGTCGCCGAGGCAGCCGAAAACTTCACGGTCGTAGAGACCGACAAGAAGAAAGAAGACGAGGTAAGAGAATCGTCGAGCGCAAATCAAAAAACACCTCGAAAACACGAGGGTGACTCGAGAAAAACTGAGTCAAGGTCCACGAAGGGAGCCCCGGCGCCGAAAACTTCGACGTCCAAAGGGGGAACTTCGGACAAAAGGCCCAGCGGATCCTTACAAAAGGACTCCCTGGCGCAGAAAGACGCCGAAAGGCAAGGGTCGTCGAAATCATCCCATGAAACGGGCCGATCGACGCAGAAAGAACGTTCGACGTCGACGCAAGTTTCATCGAAAAGGCCCGCGGTCGACGCCGAAAGCATCTCCGAAATGGAGAAAAAGAAGAGGCGGCTCGAGGCCGAAATGGAGAACATCCTTCAAAGGAAGAAGGAGTTCGACGCCAGGATGAAGGAATTCAAGATTCCAACGGTTTCATCGGCGGACGTCGTCGAAGTCGAGGAGGAGTTCGACGCCGAAGGGCTGACAAGGGACCTCGAAGAGGAAGAGGAGCCCTATTATGAGGAAGAAGCCGAGGAAGAAGACCAACAATCGTTCTTCGAATCGGCGACATCTACCGGCAACGACGTCGAATGGCAAGATCTCGACACCGAAAACCCGGAGGAGGCCGTGGACACGTACCCCTCGAGGCCTTCGCCACCAGACGACATCGGGGTGTACAATATGGTGGTGAAGAGCGCAGCAATGGCCTTCGGCGTCAAGCTCGACGAGGAGAGGCCGAAAGCAGATTTTCTCGTCGAAACACTGCTCCCCATCCAGACTAGGAGCCAGTTCCTCCCCATGCTACAAAGCGTGATGAACCAGGGGAGAGAAGCCTTCAAGGAGCCTGCCACCTGTCGGTCGATCACGCCCAGGACAGAGAAAAAGTATAAACACTCCTCCCTGGACCCACCTTACATCAAGGGTAGCGTCACCGCAGACTCCATCATTGCCTCCACGGCCAGGAGAAGGGCCAACGTGCCAGCAACCTCGGGCCCACCTCCAGATAAAGAGAGCAGGAGAATCGACCTCACAGGCAGAAAGGTCGAGAGGAACGCCGCAATGCACTGGCGCATGGCGAATTCAAATGCACTCCTAAATAGACACCAGTACCAACACTGGGATGAAGTGGGGGAGCTAGTAAAGCACCTCCCCGAAGAATACCGCCAGAGAGCCTCTCACCTGGTAGATGAAGGCAAGAACATCGCCAACTCCTGTATAAAGACGGCGTTGGATGGGGCAGAGACTTCAGCAAGACTCATGGCCATAGGGGTCACAGAAAGGAGGCATGCATGGCTAAGAATCTCGGGATTCAAACCGGAAGTGCAGAACAACATCCTGGGCACTCCCTTCAACGGAGAGACACTGTTCGGAGCAACGGTGGACGAGAAGCTCACCCAGCTCAAGAAGGAGAACGAGACAGCGAGGTCCATGGGGGCCCTGCAGCTGAGGGGAATGAGACGAGGAAATCCCTCGAGGAGACCCTACGGTAGGGGTGGAAGCCAACAGGGGACGTCGCACCAGGCGTTCCAACAAGGTCAGCAGGGCGAAGGTCACGGACAAAGTCAGCAGAAGCAAAGCTGGCAATATCAACCTCGGGGCCAGTCCTTTCGAGGGAGAGGGAACGGACGTGGCCAAAGGAGGAGAGGGGGCGATCAGCCCTCCTCGAAGTGACTCAGCACGCAAGAAGACGCCCACCCTCGTCAGGCCCCCAAGGGTGAGGCGCAAAAAGGTGTCATCAGGGGGAAGAGAAGATCCAAGAGCCTACGAGCATACGTCACCGGTAGGCGGAAGGCTGAGGTTCTACCTTCAGGAGTGGCGGCGCATAACCACAGACAAGTGGATACGGAACATCGTGCAGTACGGATACTGCGTAGACTTGGAGAAAAGACCTCCAAACAGAAAGCCGAAGGGAAGACAGAGATCGGCCCAAGAACTGGCAATACTCAGAGAAGAAACACGGAAACTCCTGCAAAAGGGAGCCATAGAGACAGTGCCGTTCAGGGAACGCAACAAAGGGGTCTACTCAAACTACTTCGTGGTTCCGAAGGTAGACGGAGACCTCAGACCCATACTGGACCTCCGGTACCTAAACAAGTTCGTCAAAACACAAAGGTTCAAAATGACTTCACTGCAGGAGGTACTGCCACAGATAAGAGAAGGGGACTTCATGGTCACCGTGGACCTCAAGGATGCCTACCTTCACATCCCAATAAACAGAAGGCACAAGGGCCTTCTAAGATTCAACATCGAACAGGAACACTACCAGTTCACAACCCTGGCCTTCGGATTAAAATCAGCGCCAAGGGTCTTTACAAAATGCCTGTCGGCGGTAGCGGCACACCTACGAAAGCAGGGCATACACGTATACCCCTACTTGGACGACTGGCTGGTCAAGGCAAACTCACGCGAGAAGTGCGAGAGGCACGCAAAACGCGTAACGGACACCCTCACAAATCTGGGATTTTCCATCCACTGGGGAAAATCATCGCTGGAACCGGAGCAGGTAAAGATTTTCCTGGGGGCACAGATCAACTCCCTCAACAGTACAGTAGTGCCCAGCGACAGGAGGACAGATGCCCTACTGAAGGAGACGCAGCTCTACCAGAAGGGGCGAGCTCTGACAGTGAGGGCGGTGAGCAAGATGATGGGGATGATGGCGTCCTGTATCCAGCTGGTGCCGAATGTACGCCTGCACATGAGACCATTCCAGGAATGGCTGCAACAGCAATGGTCACAAGCAAACGGAAGTTGGGAGGATCTAGTGGTTGTTACGCACGCAGTGCAGGAGGAGATAACTTGGTGGAACAGAGACAACATAACAACAGGGAGAAGCCTGACACCACCAAGCCCAACAGTGACCATTACCACGGACGCATCGCAGATGGGATGGGGAGCGCACATGGACAACCTCAGAGTGAGGGGTCTATGGGCTCCGGCAGACGCGGTCCGCCACATCAACTACCTCGAGTTGAAAACAATACTGCTAGCCCTGAAGGCATTCCAGAGACACCTGTGCGGGCAGAGGGTGTTGGTGCAGACAGACAACACCACGGCGATGTTCTACATCAACAAACAAGGGGGGACACAGTCGTTTCCCCTCTCATCCCTAGCTCAGGAGATTTGGAGATGGGCCATACCTCTCAGGATAGATCTACTGGCAATTCACCTACCGGGGAAGGACAATGTGGAGGCAGACTGGCTGAGCAGGCAGACCTCAGCATCGCACGAGTGGGAGCTCAATGGCCAGGAAACGGAGAAACTCTTCCGGAGATGGGGGACTCCCACAATAGACCTTTTTGCAACACGCCACAATGCAAAATGCCAAAGCTTCGCGTCCAGGCAACCAGATCAGCAATCCAAGGGAAATGCCCTATGGATAAGCTGGTCGAGGACATTTGCCTACGCCTTTCCACCGATACCCCTGTTGCACAGAGTGCTCGACAAGTGCAGAACCAGCAACATGACTCTGATCCTGGTGGCCCCACAGTGGGCGAGGCAGACATGGTTCTCACAGATTCAAGAAATGGCGCAAGGCAATCCGTACAGGTTCGAGCGAAGAAAAGACCTGCTCTCAATGCAAAACGGGGAGGTCCTGCACCCAGAGCCAGAGACCCTCAACCTAGCAGCATGGCTCCTGAAGACCTAGAGTTCGCACACCTAAGGTTACCTCAGAGCACTATGCGAGTGCTACGGGAGGCAAGGAAACCTACTACAAGAAAGTGCTACAGCGCAAAGTGGAAGAGATTCACGGTGTGGTGCAGGAAGAAGGGCCTGCACAACAGAATGACAAGAGACTCAACGGTGCTGAGGTACCTCACACACCTTCTAAAGAGTAACCTCTGCTCGAGCTCCCTAAGGGTGCACCTAGCAGCGATCGTTGCCTACACCAGAGGTGAGAAGGGTGGAAGTTTCTTCAGCTCGCAGGTGGTGAAGAGATTCATGGAGGGAGCCAAAAGAATGGCACCCCCGAAAAGGTTGCCGCCGCCGGCATGGAATTTAAACGTGGTTCTGACGGAGCTCATGAAGGCGCCGTTTGAACCCATTCACAAGGCCAATCTACAAATGTTAACGATGAAGACTGCCTTTCTAGTGGCCATAACCTCACTACGCAGAGTGAGCGAGCTTCAAGCACTAACGCTACAGGAGCCCTACATTCAAATTCACAAGGACAGGGTAGTCCTGAGGACGGACCCACACTTCATGCCCAAGGTAGTGTCGGCGTTTCACATAAATCAGAGTATACATATACCGAGTTTCTTCCAAAACCCGACTACAAATGCAGAAAAGGCCCTGCACACCCTCGATGCCAGAAGAGCGGTGATGCACTACATTGAAAGAACCAAAGAACTCAGGAAGTCGAAGCAGCTGTTTGTGTCCTTTGCTACTAGCTTCATGGGTAGACCAGTGACCAAGGGCACCATCGCTAGGTGGATTGCCCTCACTATCCAATTCTGTCACAAACAGGCTGGACAGGAGCTAACGGAGGGGCCACAAGCTCACTCCACAAGGAAGAAGGGGGCCACAGTTGCCTTCCTGGCAAACACGCCCATCCAAGACATTTGTCTCGCAGCAACTTGGGCATCTGTGCACACGTTCACAAAGCACTACTGCGTGGACATTCAAATGAATAAGGAAGCACAGGTCGGACAGAAGGTGCTACAACACATTTTCAACGACCAGCGATCATCTTCCACCCAGCCACCACAAAAATAGGAAAACCGCTACAAAATCTATGCACAGCATAGTGAATCCAGAAAGATTCACGCTGCAAAACGAAAAGTTTCTTACCTGTCGGTGTAGTTTTGCAGCTTGAAGATCTTTCTGGATTCACTAGCGAACCCACCCACCTCCGCCAGGAAGATGAGGCTGGAGGAAGAGGGGGTGAAATGGATAGGATCAAAAAAGTGGATACGTACAGAAATATGGACAAAGGGATTAATCAATCGCCTAGGGTTAAAAAAAAAAAAAAAAAAAAAAACAGGGAAAAAAGAACCCGAAGATGGCGCCCCAAAGGTGGGACTTCCGCAGGAAGCACGACGACGTCACGGGAGGTGCACCAAATGGTGGACGTCGACGCCCACCTGGGCTACAAAAAAAAAAAAAAAAAACAAAGAAAAGACTACGAATCCGGACCCAACCACAAGATCGCGGAATAATGCACAGCATAGTGAATCCAGAAAGATCTTCAAGCTGCAAAACTACACCGACAGGTAAGAAACTTTTCGTTTCTCTTCAATATGACAACGGAGCCGGATCTCTTTCTTCCATTTCATGCAGAGGGAGTCATAAAGCATGATTAATAATCGTAATGTTATCACATATTGCATTCACAACTTGATTTACCTTTGTTATTCTTTGTTATTCTTTGTAAGATGTTGCTTTCTTTCTCATGATTCTTTAACTGTTATTCTAATCTGTGTAAGAAATTATTCTGTCTGGTTTTTTTCAGTTTCCATCTTGTTTTGCACTCTAGTAGACACTTTCAGCTTTTCCTCCACTGCTACTGAAATAATTGACCCTCTGTGGATTTCATCCGTTAAGTGTTTTCCGAAGCATACTTATTTATTTTCTTAATTATATATTGTATCTGATGCATCCCCTTGGGAATGCAAACCTTAAGAAATACTTAATTTTATATTTCCTTTTCAGGCATAAAGTTAAAAAAATTTCTGATCCAGTGTTTTTCTGAGGATTCTAGCCTAACATAAGGCTGTGGATTGTAAAACCACAGATTTCCAAAGGTGAAAAAATGCGATGTTTGTACGTAATAGTGCTTGGGGTCTAACCAAGAAGCAACAGGGGGCGCGAAGACTACGGTATTATTCACCATTTTTTACAGTGAGGTAGACACCTTCTTCCGAGTGATGTAGAGAAGTGGGTCTTCAGTTCCATTGTGATTTGGAGAACGAGAAGAGCAGTTCTTATGTCGGTGAGGATGCTGTGTCAGATCCTGGGTACTTGGATGGAGAAGGCCTACCTTCTATGCTTTTTCTCTCTATTGCAGGACTTTGCAGTCTGTCTGGCAATGTTCTGGCTTTTGATGTGGCACTGTCCACTTAAGGTGGCTATTTTCTCAGCCAGATAAGCAGGACTGCCTTTTTTGGTGCCTTTAAGTGATTGCAGCTGGTTTTGAATATAATGCGACCTTGAAACAGGGAGCCTTGTGGGTTCTTCAGAATCTTGTGATGTGGTCGAGCTTCTTCAGACCTTTGGTTAGATGGGCTGCAGCGTGTCATTCCTTTTCAGAGGCACAATTAAGTATACACCCTAGTGTGTTCATAGTATTGTGGATTAACTCAATTTTATTTTTCTTATACCTGCCACTTTTTGTCTGATTAATGAGTAATACCCCTTCTAACTGTTATTTCATAACTCCAACTTCTATTGATATTTCATATTCCATTAATCTCCAAACTCCCATTCCCACGTCGTTCTTCAGTCCTTTCTTGTCTTTATTCTTCCTCAACCTCCTCTGCATTCTCTTCGTTTGATTCATCTGGCTATCCCTCGCTCGTAGCAGTACCGCTGATGCAGTGTTATCACCCTTGTTCTTGTACACTTGCAGGTCATTAAAAGCCCCATTCTTAAAGAGTACCCAGACAAATTAGATAGCCATAACTTTTAATGCATTTTCAGAAGCAGGGTACATGTGATATTCAATAAGGGTGACTAAGGGTACTCTGTTTCCAGCCTGTCTCGCTATTTCCCACCAGGCCCAATTTGCTACTCCATTCACATATATCAACTCTTCGAACAGTTGCCCTTTACTATACTACTGATAACAAGTGGGGTTCAGATCATTTCTTTCTACCTCACGTGTTTAGGAGATCTGTGCACCAAACCAGTATTTAACATAATGCGCTTGTGTGATTAGCTAATATAGAAGTTTGGTGGCACTGACAGCACCCCCCCCACCCCCACTATTGGAAGAAGCAAAAGCTCCCACTTCACACATGGCTGCTTGCTCCTCCATATCAATCTCACTAACGCCTGTCTAAGGTGGTGAAATAATTTGCTTAGTACGCATATAGGGATATATAATATTACTTACAGTCTTGATGAGCGCAAGCACCTGAACAACAACTAGTGAAGCAATTACAAGCATTAAATATGCCTTTTGAGTTTCTTTAAGGCTGTCCCGAAGTTCTGCCTTCGCGACTCCACTGCATAACTAGTCACATATCCCGTCAGCTCTCTATCTAAGTGGGTACTCTCCATTGAAGATAGTGCCGTTCTAAGTTTGAATAATTCTTACTTGTTCCAGTTAATTTCTAAGCCAGAATAACCTCTCAATTTAATGACATCACTAATAATAGGGCCACATTAGTCTCATGGTGTTGGATATACAAAACAATATTGTCATCATAGAAAGATAGCAAAATAGGTCTTCCTCTAATGTAGGACCACACTTGAAACTCATGGAGCAGACACACCAGAGGCTCCATAGGCAGGGGTCAGAGTAGACCAGAGACAGCCCTGGCGAATGCCCTGCCAACGGGAATAGCATCCAAATAGACTATTAACCTTTACACAAGCCAAGGGACCTACCTGTATGAAATAGGTTTATTAAACTCAAAAGTATTTACGCAGGCCCATAAGCCTGAGCTACTCCTGCAGGACTGGCTATTCCAGTGCATTAAAAGCCTGCTCAGCGTCAAGTAAGATGGTCGCGGCTGGTAAACTTTGGTCTATCCGGTGTAGGATGGCCATCAATGTGCGCAAATGAAAGGGTGTTGAACTTTGGGATATAAACCGGGACTGTTCCGAGAGTACCAACAGAGACTGGAATCTCGGTGCTAGAATTGTATTCTCTTCATTCAATAGTAAATGCCGTCTGTTCATGGAGCATTGATAGGGATCGCTGCCTGGCGTTGGGAGTGTAGTGATTATGGCCTACAACATCGACGTAGGCAGTCTATCTTCAGCAGCAACTGCAGAATATACGTCCTTCAGCCTGGGAGCCTGGATCAGAGAACTCCTTACAAAATTCCATGAGGAGACCATCTCCTCCTGGGGCTTTACCTTTGGCAAAACTAGCTAGCTAGTCAGGAGGGGGGCATTGAGAAGCTCATACGTTTCTCCTTCAGTCCAGGCAAGGCAAATGTAATTTCTAAAAACCTGCTATGTCACGGATTGAGTAAGTCAAATATGATGCATACAGTCTCACGTGATATTTCCTGACGGTATGTAAAATACCAGACAGCAGTGTTGCAATTGAGCCACCATCTGTAGAAATGCCCAGTGTGTGCGTATTGTCATTATCCATGCTACATGTTACCCAGCCAATCGCCTTCTTCTAATTGTCTGGCCCAGGTGTTCCTGCCTAAATACAATACCTTGGGGGTCTACAACTTCCAGAATTCATTGTGTGTCCAGTAACGTAAGTAGTATGGCTTTATCCTTGCATGCATTAGTTTCTCACAAGACTTTAAGCTCCCTTTTCAACCAACTTGACTATGTTTGCAGGGATCTTGGAATACTCACCTCTTTGGAAATGTATATAATAATATTAAAATAATAATAATATTAATAAAATATATTTATATAAAGCGCCCAGCTACCCCGGATGGGGTGTCCCGGCGCTAACACGGACAGCAGCAGAGAGTAAGTAGACATCTAGTCATTGCGACTAAAAAGACCGGTTTTCATGGCCTTTCTAAATTCCTGTTCGGACTGCAATGTGTGTAATTGAGCAGGTAGGTTATTCCAGCATTTAGTGGTGCCCATCTCGAATGTCCCTGCCCCCCCCCCCCCCCATACCCCGCCTTTTAACCTTTGTGAACCGGGGGGTGGTAAGGTATCGTTTGTGGTTAGACCCAAGGGATCTATCCTGCTGGTAAGGACGAAGTCTCTTCCTCAAGTAGTTGGGCCCCATGCCCTGATACGCCCAAAAAGCTAACGTAAGGGCCTTAAATTCGATGCGCTTGGCTATGGGGAGCCAATGCAGTTGTCTCAGATGAGGAGAAATACGTTGGCAGAGAAAGACCTTGCAGACCAGTCTAAATGCCGCTTATGTGTGATTTGAACGCTTCCTACATTGTTTTCACGTTAAACTCCAAATCCTTATTGAGCCTGAAGCATTCCAGAATTCCAGATGTACCCTCCAATATTTAATCCTCTGAGGAAGGCGAGGGTTATCCACTGAGCACCACTGGGGAGTGGTCTGTTAAGGTTTTAGTTTGAATAGTTACTTCTCGAACATTCACTATTAAAGATCGCAAATCAAGCCATAAATCATTATGGGAACTTGTATCATGTAGTGACCAATAGTATGTGTATTCAATAGCCACAGGATGTAGAGTTCGCCATGCGTGCTAACTATTGTACAGGTGCATGATATGGGACATCACATTGTTCGCTTTCAGGGCGATATAAGAGTGTCAGCAGTTCTATCTTGCTGCAGAATCTGTGCTTAATTGAAGACTCCCCACAATATTGACATGTCATCAGATCTGATCCATTTAAGCATAAACTAGTTGAAAAATTCTAGGGCATCAAGATTGGGCCATATATATTTATCAGTACCATCTTCATTGAGTCAAAGCACCTCACAACTATTATAAACCACCCCTGTGAATCCCCTATTTATTCCTTTATGGTTAAATTCATAGTTTTTCATATGAGAGTAACCACCCTCCATGGAATAGGTTGAGTCAATAGAAAAATACCTGTGGTAGCCCCAAGTGGAAGCAAATGTGGGTTGTGTTAATGGTGAGATGTGTGTCTCTTGAAGTAGATCTACATCAATCTCATGGTGATCATGGTATGCGAGTACTCAACCAGGTTTAATCCGGTTGTTAATCCAGCGTATATTCCATCTAAGTATTCCTAAAGTGGTGCCAATAGAAAGTCATATTTCACAATCTTATGAACTCATAGAGATGCAGAAAGGTATGTGATTGTGTTTATTATACCAGTTACGGCATTTGGTCCCCGTGCCATTTAAGAATACAGACAAGCGGTTTAATAAATCCCATGGTAATGAAATATCTACATTACTTAAGGAAATGAAAGAAAGTTTGCTATCTATTGATGGGTAAAAAGAGACACCTTAGCCACGAGAATACATCAATTGAAGAAGCAACTCAACAAACATGATACCCTCGTGACTGCAGCTAAAGTGAGAAGCCATCCTCCACCCGCACCAAACCAATCGCTAGTAAACAGCCTCATCACAACCAAAGCTACAGAGGAATCATCACAGCGTCACACATCATCTCCGCAGTGCACGCCACATCTTGTATCTGGCCCATGGTAATTAGTATCTCCCATCTCAAGATAATCCTGTTACTCCAAACATCCAGCAAATTACAATAGTACTGAAAAAAAAGTGGTCCAAAAGCATGCAGTACTTCAGACCAAGGTGAGCGATCATTATAAGTGGCAAAAAAAATAAGTTATTGAAACTGCTGTGTTTACTAAACATCCAAAGACAGCACACTTGGGCAGAAGAATATATAGAACTCATTTGACTTCTGGGTATGCAGGAATGACTGTTAATGGATACGTGATATGCAGTTAATCATTGTCAATTTAGTCAGCGACTACAGTTCACTGCCCCAAGAATGGATCCTTGACTACTGGACCCGAATCTCGTACCCTTTCTGAGCTTCCTGGACCATATTCGATAAAGTGCCCCGGGGTGCAACGGCCCTTTGCACCCGCTTTGTCCGCCCATGGGGCACTTTGGTATTACAGAAGGGGCCGCAGTCGCTAGTGCGGCCCCTTCTGTAGTTCCAAAAGGTCTGGCGCACATAAGGCACCAGCGCTATCTTTAAGGGGGCATTCCCTCATTTGCCTGGGGCGTTCCCCCGGCAAATAAGGGAATCCCCTTTGCCTCTGCGCCTTTACCATGCTACAGGGTGAAGAGGCAAAGTAGTCCTCAGGAGGCGCACTGACAGTGTGCTTCCTGAGAGCAGCCCTCGGCAGGGTTTAAATGGGGTACCTATGGCCCTCTAGACATCCCCTGCAGGCAGGTGCAGTCACTGACTGCACCCGCCAGCAAGGGGATCTCTATTTCCCTTTAAAAGTGCAGGCAGGTTGCCGCTTACACAGTGAAACACAAAGCGGCTCTATAGCAGCCGCTCGGTATTTCACATGAATGCACTGCCCCTTGGGCAGCTCGAGTTTGCAGCTGCCCTGGGGGCAGCACTTTTCCCATTATGTGGTGCATTTTCCTTCATTGCACTGGGCGCACCTTTTTTAAAGGTGCGCCTGGTGCAATGAAGTAAAATGTGCTGCATGTGTAATGCGAGCCCAGATGTGTTATAATAAAATACAGTTCTGATTCCGGCTGACTGAAAAATTTACCTTTTCATTATGCGCAACAGTTTGGCTGAATATAGCATTAAGTATTTGATGGACTTCTTGCACAGTAGCTTCTTGACCTCTAGTATTGCTCTTCTGCCTTCTTGTACCAACGGCATAAATTCAGCATAAAATGCTGTGAAGGAAGCACTGCATTGGAAGTTGTGATTTGTTGTCCCTGTAGTTGGGCAGGCATGCACTTATGGTCTTGGGGTTTTGGTCTGGTCGAGGTTTATGTGCAAAGGATCTGTTGTGCTCTATCCACAATAAACACCTGAGAGAAAGAAGCCCCTCATCCAAGCAGGGACTCCAACAGGGTCTCTACAAATTCTTCCATATTGGATACTTCTGATATTTCTGCACAAGTGCCCTTCCAATTCTTAATTATTCAGCTTGGCAAATGTATCAGTTGATTCTCGGTGGAGTCTTCTACTTCATACATTCTCCCTTTAGCTGCACTCAGAAGCGTATCATGTTGGTTGAGTTGCTCCTTCAATTGATGTATTCTCATGGCTAAGGTGTCTCTTTTTACCCATCAGTAGATAGCAAACTTTCTTTCTTTTCTTTAAGTAATGTTGCTACTTCATTATCGTGGGTTTCAGTTTGCTTCTGATGCTGGTATTCTCACTGTCCTGGCTTCTACTGTTTATCAAACTGTAACTTTTGCTGTTTCAGCTCCAATTTGGCCGTTATGTTGGGTATCGACCAAATGTGCTGTTTGCCAGATCTATCCTAAACTGAGGGAGTGCAATAATTGTTAATAAGACGTCAAATTGGCCCATTAAGTAACAAGACAACAATGATCGGGTTTCTCTATCACCCTTTTTTTGGAATTATCCACCAGAATAATAAAGCATGTCTCAATAAAGGAGCACTGGCACAATGTCAGTAGAGGAGGCAATGCATATTGTCCCGGCACGCTGCATAGCACAGTTATTGCAACTACACAACAGGTGGGTATACCGCATCCTGAACAGACCAGCTGAATTTTCATTGACCGCTACCTACCTGACTAAAGTGCTAGTCCCAGGTGTGCTGGCTGTGGCCCAACACACTCACCTCAAGAACCAGTCTATCTGATAGAGACTTCTAGCTGCAGAGTCCTTACCTTAGAAATATCCCCAGGCGTCAGACTGGATCCAGAAATCTTTTGTGGGCAGTACACCTGCACGCCGTTAGGTGGTGTCATCGGCGTAGTCCACGCAAGAAGTGCAAGATGTCTGTATATGTGCTATCCCAACATGCTGGCGTCAGTCCTTTTCTTTCAGTGCCAGTCAGCTCAGATCCAGGGAGAGCTACCCCTTACTAAATATTTAACTAACTTTTTCTTTTACTTTTTGTTGTGTCTTTTTGAGGCTTTCTCCAGGGATGTCCTCTCGGAAGGTCAGCTTCAAGCCCTGTAGCGCCTGTCACCTCTCGATGTCGGTGACATACCCTCATCTTGTTTGCCTTTGGTGCCTTGAGCTGACCACGATCTGAAGACTTGCTGCACCATGAACCCGAAGGCCTTGAGGAAGCGGTCCCTCAGGCTGCTGGCGGCTCGATGTGCAATGATCCAGGTCCCGTTCGAGAGGAAGGTCCTGTAGTCCGAGATCCTCGTTGCACTCAAAGTCGTCTTGTCATTCACGTAAGTCCTGCAAGAAGAAAAAAAAGTCGAAGAGGTCTTTGACTTCTCTTTGTCCGTCAAGACGAGAGAGCGTCGACATTTGAGGCCTGGCTCCGCGATTCAGTGCCTGGGCCGTCGCCACACCTCCCTGAGTTTCCGGGAGTCGGAGCCACCACCACCCAATTGAGAGAATTTTATGAGGCTATGTAACTCATATTTGAGTGGCCCGTTTCCTCTGGCGTGCCTTTGGGCCCAAGAGATACAGGAGGGGCCCCTACTGTATTCACGCTGGCTGCTCTGGCACCAGGCGAGCCCCTTGGATCCACATATCGATACAAATCAGCTCTGGTCGTGTCACCTCAACCTTCCCTGATGTCTATCCCGATGCAGATACTCCTGGCGCCGTCCCCATTCTGAACCCCAACTGCGACACAGCCGGATGGGTGTTGCCTGACGCCGACTCCAGCACTGACCGGATCCATGCCTTGCAGGCCAGAGCCTGGCCCTATTCCTATGGGCCAGGTCTCCGGGAGGAGTGGGAGGGGTCGTTTGACCCTGAAGAATGCCAGCATTATGACCCTAACATGGACTGGTTTGAGGATTTGGGAGATGCCAGCAGACTGGATACCTCTCCAGGTACTGGCATGCTTTCATCCCATACCGTGGCTACAGAGGGGGGAGCGTCAATCACAACTGTGATGAGAGGGCAGCAGAGGTCTTTGACCTTAGCTTGCCCTAATCTTGACAGAAGTGCTTCAACCAGTAGTGTCCCCTTCGGAACCGCTTCTCCTGTTTAATGAAGCTCTTACTGACGTCCTGCTTGAGGCTCAGTCCAAGCCCAAATCAGGGGCTCCTGTGAACAGGACTATTGCCCGCCACCATCACCCCTTCCCAGGGGACCCCAACTTCCTCACATAACACACTACACTGGAGAGCTTGGTGGTCCAAGCCTCCACTTCCCATGTAAATCCTGGCACATTCCCAACCACACCACCAGATCAGTAATCCATTTTTTACATGAATCCCACACGTTAATGATTGGAGTACTCTCCTTTTAGCGATACACATTCCTTTTATTCTTGAGACGGTTTTTGAAACAATTGACCGATAGTCCAAACCAGTTATATATGCCTTATCGTTGAAACTGGATGAATACGAGCGAATCTCAGATACTAACCATATGGAATCAAGTTTAGGCCCTACCTAATGTGTGATGTATTACTTGCTTAATATTTTATTTGCCCTGATGAAGTCGTTGGGCCACTAACCCAAGACGAAACACGTGTTGGCTGCAACTTTTGTGCTCACCTGGTACTATGAATTGTCATGCAATGGCCCTAAGGAGAGACTTTGGGAAATAAGAAAATAAAGAAGACTGTTTCCTGATTATATGGACTGAATCCTTCTTTTGAGACATTGATATTACTCTGAACATTTATGTGTTTGTACTCGGGAACGATATCTTGTTCTAGGTTTATCCTCTGTATACCTTGGTAACGGAGGATTATTGGGACGCAGGTGGCCGTTTCCCTTTCTGTTCCCTTGAGCAATCCTTTTCTTCGTTTCATATACACGTATTGGTTGTGCGCAAGACTAACTCAGCAACTTTTCTATGTTTGTTTCAGTAATCCAAGAGGCTGGACAACTTAGGCAAGAAGATGTTTTCTTTTACCAGCCTGGCACTGTGGTCCTTCAACACTGTGTGCCTTTTGGGCTGCTATTCCCATGCTCTGTGGGATACGGTTGTGCAGGTGCTGCCAATATTCCCAGAAGAGGCCCGGCCTGTACTCTTCCAGGCGGTTGCCGACGGGAGAGATGCAGCTAAGTTCACGATCACTGCACACCACCAACGCACTTGGCAGAACGGTTTAGTCTACAGTTGCCTTACGGTGTCACGTCTGGTTGAGGATGACTGGCTTTTCTGGGGATGTCTAAGCATTGCTCATGGACATGCCTTTTGATGGCACCCGTCTATTCGGAGACCAGGCTGATTCAACGCTAAAGCACTTTAGGTCAGTAGGACTATGACCAGGTCCTTGGGCCTTTCCATGGCCCCTTGACACCCCCAGTCTTTCATTAGCTCCTTTCAAGGCCATGGAAGGGAGTTCCGGACTCGTCCTACATCCCGAGGCCACAGGGGCGTGCAAACCTCGCTGCCTCTGTGTGGCCAGGACGAGTTGCTCACAGACCTCGTGGATCAGGCAGTCAGAAGTCTGTCAAGACCACCACATTACCTCCCCCCGGCAGTCGCTGTCTCCAAGCCCTTATAGTCTGCTCCTTATCATGGGCACCCCCGAGGGCGGCTGGATTCACCATTACCTGCACCTCTGGGGTGGTCTATAACATCAGACAAATGAGTTTTACAGATTGTCCAGAGGGGCTACTTCCTCCCCTTCGAGACTGCTCCTCCACCCATGCCACCTGCTTGCGACAGGCTGACAGAGGACCCTCTTTCTGTGCTCCATCAGGTAGTCATGGCTCTCTTGGCCAAGGGTGCCAAAGAGAGGGTGCCGATGGCAGAAGTAAGTCGTGGTTGCTATTCCGCTACTTTCTAGTGCCCAAGAAGGACTTATGCCTTCGTCCTTTTCTAGACCTGTGCCCAATCAATTTCTTCCTGAAGGAGAAGTCTAAAATGCTCACTCTTGCTCAAGTCTTGTCTGCCTTGGACCCATGAGATTGGATGGTAGCGTTGGACTTGCAGAATGTAAATTGACTTGCAGGATACATTTTCCACATTCCCATCCTGCCTGCCCACAGGCGTTGCCTGCAGTTCAAGGTGGGTCACAAGCATTTTAGGTTTGCTGTGCTCCGTTTTGGCCTAACCAGCGCCCCTTGGTGTTCACCAAGGTGATGGCGGTGGTTGCACCTCGCCTGCTGAGATCAGGGGTGCCAGGTTTCCCCTATCTCAACAACTGGCTATTGAAAGCGGGCTCACCCTAGGCTCCCACTCCAGACTACGGCGGACCTCCTACATTTGCTGGGGTTCACGATCAACGTGCCGAAGTTGCACCCTACTTCTTCTCAGACGCTCCCCTTCATCTAAGTTGTTCTGGACACACTGCAGTTTTGGGCCTAACCTTCCAAATGAAGCGTCCAGGATATTCGGGCTATGATGCCGATGTTTCAGCTTCTATCCTGGATTTCGGTGAGACTAACTCTGAGGCTGCTGGGCCTCATGGCCTCCTGCATCCTGCTTGTGGCACATGCCCACTGGTATATGCGGGTTCCGCAGTGGGACCTGAAGTTCCAGTGAGCACAGCATCATGGAAATCTCTCTGACATGGTCCAGATCTCAGCGGGAACTGCACATGATCTGCAAGATTGTTAACAGACCGCGATTGGGTCAGCGGCAGACCCCTCTGCAGCCAGATCTGACAGTAGTGGCAGATGTGTCACTCTTGGGATGGAGACCATTTGGGAGTAGTAGAAATCAGAGCCCTCTGTTCTCAGTCAGAATCTGGACTCCACATCAACTTTCTGGAGCTCGGGTGCTCCAGCTGGCATTAAATGCCTTCCTGCCCCACATCAAGAGAAGGCTAGTGCAGGTGTTCACGGACAACACCATGGACCATGTGATACTGCAACAAAAAGGGCGGGGTGGGGTCGTCGATCCTTTGTCAAGAGGTCCTGCATCTCTGGACATAGCTGGAATGTCAGTGCATTTTCCTGGTGGTTCAATACCTGGCGGGCTTTCTGAACGCCAGGGTGGATGAACTCTGGTGCAGATGCCTAGTGAATCACGAATGGCATAGCCACCTGGGGGTGGAGTAAGGTCTCTTTCAGCAGTGGGGGATTCTTGGTTATATCTTATTTGCCACTGCAGAGAATGCGCAATTTCAGCAGTTCTGCGTGCTGGAGTTTCCAAGGCGGCTCTCGCTCAGAGATGCTTTTCCTCTCAAGTGAAGCTCAGGCCTCCTGTTCGCCTTTCCAGCCATACCACTCTGGGCATAGTTCTCAAGAAGATCAGGAACGACTGGGCCCAAGTCATCCTTGTGGCTGTGGACTGGGCATGGAGAGTTTGGTATCCTGAGCTGTTGAGCATGGCCATCAGTCCTCTGATCAGGCTGCCCCATTCGGGAGGATCTTCTGTCGTAGCAGTGGAGGGTTCTCCACCCGAACCTGTCAACACTCCACATTCTTGCGTGGTGATTGAGCGGCGACAGTTGACAGCATTCGTCCATCCACCGGACGTCTGCAGTGTTAATCTGGCAGCCAGGCGTACCTCTAGCAAAACTGTATACCTTTACCGTTGGGACAAGTTTGTGGCATGGTCTGCGGAAAACCAGGTTGACCCCCTTTCTCAGATTCTGCTCTTTATATTTTCCCTTGCCCAGCAGGGCTCTGCCCTGGGCACCTTAGAGGGTTATCTTTCTGCGATCTTAGCCTTTCTGCGGTTGCCTGACCAGCCATCCCTCTTCAAATCCACTATTGTACATAGGAGGCGGAAACATTTGTTGTTGCAAACCTTTCAAGAACCTATCTTTATCATGCGTTAGTGGGAACTTAACCTCGTCCTGATGTTTATGATGTGCGCTCCCTTTAATCCCTTGCACTATCCTCTCAGGCTCCTTACCATCAAGATGGCCTTCCTGGTGGCAATAACATCTGCCTGGAGGGTCAGTAATCTTCAAGCTTTGTCATCCAAGCCTCCATCCCTGATCATCTACCCAGACAAGCTTGTCCTATGAACTAGAGCTTTTTTTCTCCTGAAACTCGTCACTCTTTCATGTAGGTCAGTCCATCACTCTGCCTACTTTTTACCCTCTACCACATCCCTCTAAGGAAGAGCACCCACCTTACCGACTGAACCTAAAAAGAGCGTTGTCATTATACCTTGACCACATGAAAGAGATATTGGTGGATGACCAATTCTTCATCGGGTGTGTCGGAGCGAAGAAGGGAAAGGCAGTGCAGAAGCGGACCATCTCCAGATGAATTGTGCTCTGCATTAAAATCTGCTATGCACTGGCCAAAAAGGAACTCCCTTGGGGTTTGCATGCGCATTCCACCAGAGCCAAATCTGCGACCACTGGAGCCCCGCTCCTAGACATCTGCCAGGCAGCAACATGGGCTTCCTTGCACACGTTCACTAAACACTGCTTCCTGGGCAGTCAGGTCTGTCGGGATGGGCACTTTGCCCAATCAGTCCTACAGACATTTTTTGTTATAATTTTTTTTCGTATACCCAGCTCCGGGGAGGTATTGCTTGGGTATCTGGTCTAAGGTATGGAATCTGCTGCTATAAGTCTCCATCAGATGGACAAGTTATTTACCTTCGCTAACACCTTATCTGATAGAGACGCTATCTAGCCGCAGATTCCTTATCGACCCACCCATCCTTCCCGCTCTGCAAACAGATTTCTAGGGACAGGGCTTTCCTCTTTCAGGGCCCTAGTTTTCCACATCAGTAGTCAGTGTTCTTTGTTGCTCCGAGCTCCTGGCATGGAAATTTGGGAAAAGTAACTGACGTCAAGCGCTGGCATGACGCCTATATAGGCCCGCATATGTCACTTTCTGCGCGATCGATGAAGCCACACAAAGCCGATCGACGCCACCTACTGGCCGTCTGCGGTGCTGCTCACGAAAATTTGCCAGTTCCATTCTGACGCCTTGCTATAATTCTAAGGTAAGGAATCTGCAGCTAGATAGAGTCTCTACCAGATAAGGCGTTACTGGAGGTAAGTAAGATGTCCTTTATTCCCACCGTGGTTACAGAAAACAGCCTCTGTATATGAGGTCTGCTGCAAGAACACAACTTCTAGAGCTGAATATGACTGTCAGTCCAATCACAGTTATAGGAGTTTCAGTGTGCCATCATTACCCACTGTCTCGCACTCAAAGTGCCAATGGAATGCCGTGCTGCGCCAGGCACCACCCGTCCAAACAATAGTTGTAGACGTCGACAAGTTGTAGTCACCCCACAGGGCCCCAGCGCAAATCTGTAGTGTGCCATGTGCGCAGTGGGTTAATGTAGTGTATGCCCAAACCAATAGCAGATGAACCAGGCCGGTCTGCCCAGGCCAGCCCGCGCAGCCGTTGCAGACTGAGATGCAGCCACAGCTGCAAGTTGCTTTTCCTCGATTCCTCAGGACTGACAGTCCCCGGTTGCAGTCCTGGTCCTGCTAGCTGGACTCTCCGGCACCCATTGCTAAGCCACCCCAGTGTCAAGAATTCCTGTCATGCGAGGGGAGGAAAACGGTAACCAGCGAAAACGGACTACATCTCCCAGGATGCTTAGCGGTTGAGAGGTTCTGTAAACAGGAGAGCTGTTACATAACTCAAGGAAAACACGCCCTTATGTAAAACAGGAGAGCTGTTACATAACTCAAGGAAAACACGCCCTTATGTAAACAGGAGAGCTGTTACATAACTCAAGGAAAACACGCCCTTATGTAAACAGGAGAGCTGTTACATAACTCAAGGAAAACACGCCCTTATGTAAACAGGAGAGCTGTTACATAACTCAAGGAAAACAACGCCCTATAAAGGGATGAACCGGGAGGTACAACGCTGTCGGATATTGTGTTTACAACCGACGTACCTGCTTAGTGAAGAGCAGTGTTCCGGAGTGGTGCTCCAGTAAGGCAAGAACGGAGGTAGGTCGAGTCGTTACTCCCTGGGCCGTGTCTTGCCCCATCGTCACCTGTGAAGGACCCGGAAGCTCTACCGGATAACCATTGAGCTTCGCTTTTTGACTCGGCTGAGTCAAAGCGCAGTGGCGCTTTTGCTGGTTGGAGTCGTAACTCCCAGCCCGACCAGAGATACAGGGACTGCCAGCTGTAACGCACACCAGGAGGTGTTTGCCGCGTTACAGACTCGGAAGTCCACAGGATCGATCGAGCGGCTGCTCTCGGTTCAGTCTTCTTTGCTTGTGATTGGGGTATCGGTGACGCATCACCAGGAGGTGACTCCGCGTCCCGGTGCAGTCTGAGGAAGAGGTTGAGCGGCTGCTCCCTTCAGGTAGAGACCCCGGCTGGGTGTTTCCCTGACTCCTCGATTCTCCCCAACACTCTTCGTGCCCCTCACAGCCTACCGATTGGCATTGTCGGCCATTTCATTTCTGCCCTCTGTTGGCATACGCCGGGATCGGCGTATATGCAGAGGACGGTTAGGACCATCCGTGCTGTGGGCTGGTAACGTACTTAGCCTGGAGGATTCCAGTGACTATAACCTTTGTTTATTCCTTGTATTATTTTTGCCTTCATTAAAATAACTAAACCTTCACAAGTGGTTGCGTTCTCATTATCGTGTCTGTTAAACGATCCTGAGACGTTCAGGGCGTTACACCCAGATTCCAGCAAGCATGCTAATAAGCCCCCATCAGGAGTGTACCACAAGCTCTTTATAATGTGGACACGACTCTAAGTTGATGTCTGGATCCTCACCACTTCGGGCTAGCAGCGGTAGCAGGGCTAGTAATTGCAGCTTCTACATTTGGGCCAGGAGACCTGTCCTCTGAGACAGCCATGTTGTACGGTTCTCTGGTGCCCCCTGTTCAAGTTTAAGATCTGTGTGGTGCATTGAAAATAATTATATTTTTCGTACGGTCACCGAAGCAAAAAAAATTGACATTTTGTAGAAATATGTGTTCAAAATGACCAATGGATCTTCAAACATAGGTTCTGTGGTCATCTCTACTTTTGACAATATTGAAATTGCATAGAAATGAATGGAGAGTGTCTGTTTTCTCTAATGTCAAAATGTTTATGCTCCACTCGCTGCACAGCAAGTTGTAAATGTCTGGCACAGTTTAGCGAGTGGAACAGGAAGTACCATGTTTCAGCGAACAAGTTGTTACAGCTGATCTCAATGTTTGAAGAGGAGCGGCTTGGCTTGTACTGTTGACAAACTCGTCAGTGTGGACCACAGGCCACTACTGAGGCAGTATGCATGATTGACATGTAGCACTTCGATGTTGTTTAAATAGGGTTACCGCATGGCAGCCACTACACTGATATGGTAGGTGTTTTTAAACGGAGGCTGTTATAAGTGGGAAATTCTGTGAGCGCGTAAAATATTTCTCTTTGTTTTAGAATATTTTTACTATTCCCACGTCAGTGCTTTGGAAATGTAGCAGTATTTGCCTCACAGGATATGAAAACTGGAGTATTTACTTATATAAATCTGCCCATGGCCAGACCCTCCCATTCTCCACACCACAAGTTATTTACTCTCACTATCTCATTACTAAGGGTGGAAATGTTTGCAAAGCAGATTAAGTGCTAGTCATTTGTTCAGTATATTTCACTTTAACTTGACATCAGGAAGGTGAGTTAAGATCAACAAACAACCAGCAACAATGTGCTGTATTAAAGCATGGAAACCTCCAAATATGACTGTCTTTCCATTTTTGTATTTGTAGTGTGTGGAAAACTTGACAAAAATCCAAACTGAGTTTTTCGACACAGTCAAAGACTTGGCCAAAGCCAAGAAGAAGTACTTGGAGACGGAGCAGATGGCTAATGCGGTGCGGGAAAAAGCAGACATCGAGGCTAAGTATGTTTCTTGTTCTCAAAAATACTATTCAGAGTCCTGTATTTGATGTCACAAGCCTGTTGTATACGTCTGTTTGCCAACACGCACACCAAAATATCTTATTGACTGTCTAAAATGTTGGGGTCACTCTTTCTGGAGCAGTTTTTCTCAC
The DNA here is from genome assembly GCF_964204655.1 of Triturus cristatus. Classification (NCBI taxonomy): domain Eukaryota; kingdom Metazoa; phylum Chordata; class Amphibia; order Caudata; family Salamandridae; genus Triturus; species Triturus cristatus. The sequence continues at coordinate 1,471,077,295 of NC_140591.1, read as the reverse complement.
ACTTTGATATAAGCTTCAGTTATTGACGAACTCAACATCACTAGCCCTAGTTTTGTGCCCCTTGACTACTTTATATTTGTTTTCAATAAGCTACTTTAGGGGTCTTTTGGAATTTCTTAAGGTTTTCACTTTCCCAAACTTGAGATAGTTTAGTTTGCAATTCTGCTTTATTCAAATGAGTCTTCGTTCCTTCATTCAGTCATTTATTCATCTTCTTTCTAGCACCTGTATGACTATTGACTCAGTATGTTGGTAACCATCCCTTGGAGTACTGAATGCTCAAGAATCTGTTGCCACTCGCTTACCTATATCAAAGATTACATTTGTTGAGTACTAACCATGAAACGAACAAGTGTGATGGTTTTTGTGATTCTCTTTATTGTATACGTTAAGTTATATGGTGCTAAAACCTGAGAGTATATCCAGATCCTTCATTGGATTGGTTGGTTGGGAGATGTTTTAGGAGTGTGAACTTCACATCCAATATGCCATAGAATTAGGATATACTTTTGAGGTTCGAGCGGTAAAGCTCATTGGGAACTTCTTCCCAAATTCCCAGCAGCTTGTTCTAGGGTCCAGGTTACATTTGAAATCCATTCTCTCTCCAGGTTGGTAATTTATCAACTTCAACACTTTCTTTGTCTTAGAACACTCTCTTTGATAGAAGGTGCTTACCTGACCCCAGCCCATAAAACACAAATCGATAGGTGATCTACCAAAATGTAATCATGTGTTCTCTTGTGTAACATACCCTATAAAGTAACTTTATTTGCATCAGTCTGAAACCAGATCATAATTCCTCTTTCCTAAGGTATCTCAGATGTTTAACTCAAAGTAACCCATTAGTTTTTTGTTTAAGAAAAAACATTGTTCACAGGGTTTGTGGGTGAATTCTATATTTCTCCGACAATGCCTCATGGGTGGAAAATGATTAAAGTTCTCAGTGCATTTTAAATAAATATTGTTTATAATTGGGGCTCTCGGTTTTATGGTATTTATTTTTTTAACATTACCGTTTGCATTTATCCATATTTTTTTTGTGTCATCTTATCAATATTCATCCATATTTATTTTGTGTTCTGTGGATAAATGAAGTTGTGAAATGGGATATTTTCACATGTATTTAACTAATCAACGTTCACGCATACTTTCACGCCTGTTGGGTTTTCGCAAACTAAACAGCCAAATACAACATAATAATACACCCACAGGTAAATACGTATTCACATTATTCTTTAAATGAATGTAGACATATGTTGTTATTTAAGGATGTCTCACCCTGTTTTTTAACGCCCCACATCATTAATCTGCTCAGCTGTTAGACTGGAATTGATGAAAGACCGTATTAAAACTCACTGAAAGGAACTCCAATTTTCTGTATTTTTCCATGTTAAAAAATAAATACAGACAGGAAACATATTGTTGGCTCTCTGTAATTATCGGAAAAATCAAATAAAACGGAAAACTGAGAGCCTTATTTACAATTTAATACCAGAGATGATATTTTATACATTATTTTTTGTATTTCAGATTTCTGCTATGTATTCTGTTGTGGTCACTTTGTCTAGAATCGATTGATTATTTTTTGCACTTGTGAGATGTGCCATGTTGCATATTTATAGGGACGTTGCAATTTATGTTTCATAGGGCATATAACTCACAGAAAAACCCTAGAAATGGACAGGGTGCTTTATGTACAGCTCCACTATGCGGCTGTACCGTAGGTAGTGAATTGATGACGAGGGATGCCAGAGAAGAGCCACTGTGAAAACCCTCTGTAGTGTGAGAAGCAGTGACACTGACACATCTAGTTACAGTAATGGAGTCTGGAAATAATAGTGGCATTCAGAAGTTTAGTTCTTGTTGGGAAAATTAATATATCCAGTCTAGAAACTGGTGAAATGGCAACGGCACACCCTTCTTAGGAGACACGACCAAGAAGGTCTTGTGTCCACCAGGTGCTCAGTATCCTAAACACGACTTGAGAGAGCAAGGACTATTTGCAAACCTAATGGCCAGCAGAAGACAAAACTGTCGAAAAGAAAGACCGTTCTCTCTGGAATGTTGTGGTTTATAAAGTTGGTTCTCATTCAGTAGTCTATCTCAAGCAAGCTTTGTGTAAGTATGCTATCAGTTAGGTCACCTTGCTTAGCAGCATTGTTGTCTTTGCAGTCAACATGAGCTTGTAACTCATGTGTTTAGACAAATAATGACAAAGCAGCGAGGCAGATAAGACACAAATTTCTGGTGGTTCTTATCTCTACCAGTAAACAATAAGCAGTCTTGACTATAGGCTTATCGTCGAAAAAGGGAAAGGCAGACCAATGCTGCATCAGTCAAGAGCCATACTTGAAAACTGCTCTAATTGGAGGTGGTGGGGAAGTATTTGGCATTGCCTTATAGTGCTCCAGCTACATTGAAAGTGAAGCATGTTTTTATTTGTTTATGGGATTCTTATTTCAGCATCACACTGGACCAGTTCAGTCTTCGTTCCACAAACTGAGCAAAAGACCTGTTGGGGGAAGAAAGTCCAGAAACCCTGTAATCCCATTGTTACTGCAGTGACATTTCTCCAAATTACTTTAGCTAAATGGAGAGTATTTCTATATTGTTGAGATGGAGAAATCGCTCAACTTGCTATGTCAGAGACCAAACAATGATTGTCCAACTTCAAAGACATGGTTACATTGCCCTCTCTAGAAAAGAAATGATTGTTGAGCCCAGGTTTGAGGCCTGGGCTTAAACCTAGGACCCCGGGATTATGTCCTGCCAAAAGGACATAGGTTGGAGTTGCTAACTGATGCACAGTTTAGGACCTTTAAGGAAGATTTATTAATTTAATTAGGGCCAGGAATTTAAGGGATTAACATTGGTGTGATGAGATCCAAAACGCGAAGGCTGCATTTTTTCATAATTGTAGATATGAAGACACTTGCAGGTACCAGCACCAGTCTTGGATGTTACAAAGCATCAGAGTTAAGTGCACTTGGGCAAGTCCCTTCAAGGTTACATCTAGCAAGCCAGAGAATCTGTAAGGGGGCCAAACAACCTCACTGGAGACGGAGCAAGCCCCATGCCACATATAAATAGACAGGAGTCCATTGTCTCTGCCAAATATTAAGACATACTTTCTCCACTTTTTCTTTGATGATCAGCCTTTGTCTCTGCTCTGTGAAGAAACTGCCCTTTTTCATTTGGAAAGCTGTTTATTGGTTATCAGTAAGTATGTGGGGGGAGCATTTGGCATCTTCTGTGTCCTATACATTCCCTAATACATAGCAAAGTGTAAGATGGTTGTTAAATAGCCTTGCTTGATGGTTGGGTTTTAGAAAAGGTTTTTATAAATCAGAAATGAACTGAGTTTCTGCTTGTGAAGGGCAATATTGACAAGCAAAGTAGCTCAGTGATCTGTGCGAGAGAGAACATGGGGAAAATGTGACTTGTGGGTGGGAAAACTATTTTTGTGAGTCCCGAGCCACACTCGAGGCGCTTGGAGACAGATTAGTCTTCCATCGACACTGTTAGAGGTCCAGCTGAGAAGATCTTGTATAGTCCTATTTTGAACTAAATAGATCCTAGATAGCCCCAAAGAAATCAGATTTAAGAGATGGAGAGTGTGGTGTCCACCACCTATGAATAAGTAAGTCTCACACTTGATTAAGTGTAAAGATAACGTTTATTCACCTCATCCATCAACTGCCAGTTTCAACTGACTCATCCCAAACTCCCCCACATTCCAAGGTTCCATATGGAATCTTGGATGATGACATGTCACACATCTTCCCTCTTTACAACAAAAGAAACTTAATAAAACGAGATACACATACCTAGAAATACAGCTTACAAATGAAAAGGGTAATGAAAAGCAACATGGTTAAAAATGAAATTGAATGTGAAACTTTAAAAGTGATCCTAACAAACATAATCCTTCATATGCAAAGGTTGTCTACTCACTCTTTGGCTTTTCTCCCTAACAGAGCCTGGCAAAGACTGTGACCCTGTTTGAGAAGAATCACAACCATTTTTAGAATGTAGATTGTTACCACAACCCACATCCACAAAAGTAGAATCTGAGATGGATTTGACCACGACAACCCTGCTCTTATTCCAAACTCTGCCATCATCCGTCTTCACTGCATTCTTGAATAATTTAATAACTCTTCTGGCTTTTGTATACTTTGACCGTGGTTGACATCCAACAGGTGCCCTAATTTTAACATAGTCACCCACAGTCAAACAATTGGTCCGTACACATTTCCTTTCATCAAAGTACAGCTTCCCGGCCTTCTGTTGCTTGAGTTCTTTGCGCCTTCATCACCTATCCCATTATTCTTCAAACCTTTGTTCAACACCATCCAACCTGGACTCAACTTTGAGTTGGAAGCTCTTCCTTTGAACACCTCAAAGGGTGTTCTGCCCATGGTTGAGTGAAGAGACATGCAATACACTGTTATCTTGTCTTGCAGAACAGATTTCCAATTAAGGTTACTTGCTCTAGCTAATTGAATGCTCTCTAAGAGTTTTGTTCACCCTCTCAACAGCACCAATGATTTCTGGGTGGTAAACTGAAATTAGTTTATGAATTATACCACATTCTTTTAAATATCGCTGCATTTCTGTCAAGCAAAACTGGGGACCATTATCTGAAAGAATGGAATTGGGATAACTTTCTCTTTTGAATATTTCCTCTAAAGATTTTATCACACTTGCAGAAGAAATGTCTCTTACAGAACTTACCTCAATCCATCTAGAATATAGATCCAACACAACTATCAAATAAGGAGTATGACTCACACCATGCAACACTATGTCTATGGCAACTTCATCCCAGAGAGGGTGGGGAAGCTTCCTGCAGACCATGGGAATTTGCTTACTTTTTAAAACCTTATCACTCAGGCAGCATTCCACACAATCTCGGACCATTCTTTCAACTTCTTTATCCATCACTGGCCATCAGAATTGCATCCTCAAACACTCTTTAGTCTTTACTATGACCAGATGACCAACATGTGCAAAATTGAGTAGTTTCTTCTGTACCCCTAACGGTGGTACAAGTTTAGTTCCACAAACAAGCATACCATCCATAACAGACAATTCCTCACAAACCATAGACCAAGGTTTTTCAAAAAGCTTGTTTCTCCCTATCAACAACAACTCTATCACCTTTGAAATGTCCATGCCTTTAACTATCTCACTTATCCATTCCAACTATTCGACAGCACCCATTGTAACCTCACAGATGTTTATAACTTCATCTTCAAGACTCTCCTCTTCCGGATCAATCTCCTTGGCATCTACCAAACTTGACAAACAATCTGCAGAACAATTGATCACCCCAGGAATATAATCAACTTCAAAGTCATACTCCTGAAGTGAAATGATCCACTTCCTAATCCTTGACGAATTTGAATCTAGTCCTTTTTTTAGAGAAAACTTCCTTTAAGGGTTTATGATCTTAGAGTACCTTAACCTTGATACCCCAAATCAAATTCCTGTACTTCCTCAATGCCCAAAAGATTGCCAAGGCCTCTTTCTCAATTACCGAGTAATTTAACTCTGAACCACTCAAACACCTGGAAGCGCAAGCTATTAAATGTTCCAACCCATTTCTCTTCTGTAGCAAAACCGCTCCTATGCCCTTGGCACTAGCGTCAGTCATGAAATCGGTCTCATTACCTGGTTCAAAAGCCTGCAAACAAGGTGCATTCTTCAGATCATCCTTGATAGAATTGAATTACCTACCACATTCAGAACTCCAATCAAAGCAGACATTCTTTCCAGTCAACCTCCTAAGACTTTGTGTCTTGTCAGGATATCCAGGGATAAATTTACAATAATAGTCTATCACTCCCAAAAAGGATACCAACTCCTGTTTGTTGACAGGATCCTGCAATTTCACTATGTGTCAACTAACTCTTTTGTGGGAAATACACCTTGTCCTGTGATGCAATGTCCAAGGTAATTAACTTCCTGTACACAAAATTGTAATGTTTCCTTCCTCAGCATCAAACCAGCTTTCCTCAATCTCTCCAACACAGCATGCACCCTTGAATGATGTTCCACCTTTGTGCTTCCATAAATTAACAAATCATCCTGGTAACATTTAATACCAGACAGACCCTTAAGCACATTGGACATGATATGAAACACCAAGGCTGCTGAGACAAGCCCAAATGGCATTCTGAGTAATTTAAATGTTCCAATGGCTGTTATGAACGCCTTCAAATCTTGCGATACCTTATCTAACTCTACCTGATGGTATGCGGAAGCTAAATTTAAGTTAGTAAAGTACTTTGCACCTGCCAAAGTGCTGATGATCTCGTCAATGTTTGGTAGAGGAAATCTATCCACAACCACCTCCTTATTAAGTACACTCAAGTCTCGCCACAAGCTTTTTTTGCAACGACAATCGGAGCTAATCACTTCGTTACCTCAATAGATTCAATAGCAACCATCTCAAACAGACGTTTAATCTCCTGCACACCAGCTTGTTAGTTCAAAGGTATTCTCCTTACTTTGGTAACAATGGGAATCGCACCCTCTTTCCCCTTTATGTGATGTTTATACCCTTTAAGACACCCCAATTTATCTTGAAACACATCAGCAAACTGTTCACTCAGGACTGCCATGGGATCATCTACCTCTTGCACTTGAACTTGTGGATCAGCATGAGTCAACAAAGCTTTCATGAGGCCATCATTTAAACACACCCTCCAAACTCAGTGCGGATTAGAACACTAGCATCTTCTTCATTACATCACATCTTCATTGATTATTATATCAGCCATGTCTCCATACCTTGCCCAGCTTGCCTTCCCAGCCAACAGGCTCACAACTTGCCATGTGCACAGAGCACCTTCTATGCCCTAAGTGATAGTTTGGATAACACTGCTAGCAGAGTTCCTCAGTCTAAGAGGGGACATGAAATAATGAGTGTCTATTGTGTGTACATCCATGTTCCAAGCAACTATCATTTAAAAATAAAAAGACAAACCACTTTGACAGCACTGAAAAGATGTTGGAACACTGAGCGAAGAATGTCAAGTCTTTAGCAACTGGAAGCTAGCCATGCTGAGTGGGTGTGAGTGGTGTAAGTGATTAGTACATTTGTGCTGATGGTGAGGATGGCTGAGTGCAGCTAAAGCGCAGCAGCCACAGACTAGAGATCGTCTCCATGACTTGGGCCGACTGCCGTCCTAGTATTGGCGGAAGAGGACAATGTGATCGGAAACCAACAACTGGAGGCTAAAAGCCAGTCTGGAGATAGCCAGTACCCCTCACACCTAAGCTCCACACAGCTGTGGGGCTGATTTGGAGTTGGAGGAGGCTGTAGTCTTGAGGACTGAGATTGAGGAATTTAATCATGGCTTGGTTGTACTTGGAACTAAACGCCGGGGGCGGAAGCCACAGAGACCATGAGTCCAGCAGCAAGTCAGCTTGTTGGGGCCAAGACTCTTGTTTGTGGAGAGGAGTGGGAAGTATGAAAAGTTGTGGGTGCTGGGAGTTGTATGGCTCTAGGAGACGACCAGCTGCATGCAGGATGGTGGAGAAAGTTGATGTTGGAGAGGTCATTGGCGACCCAAACCTAGTTATGCAGGTTAAATTAAATGTTTGAGTGAAAGGGAGGCATAAGTAGAATTTTTTTTTTTTTTTTTTTTTTTAACATGAGGACATGCTGTCAGGCAACTGCCCTACATCTTTTTCAGGAGTTTTGTCACTTGCTTCAAAAATATTGTCTAGCAATGGTAGATCACAGCTTCAGCACTTGACCAAACAATGAAATATCTGTTGCAGGCCAATTTATTGCTATGATCGCTGAATTGTAAATATGTGGGATGTGATGTGGCCATGTAATTAGGTATGAAAAAAGTATTCTAATATTATTTTTGCATGTTCTTTTCTCCATCACGTTCAGTTTTCTGTAATTTTGCTTCCAACAGGACTTCAAACTAACACGCATGGCTACACACACTCGCACAATAGTGTTCTGTGCACAGCATCTTATGTCTGAGGTTGTTCTTAAGCATACTACTCCTTGGAGCTAGGTGTGTACTGTCATATACCTAAAATTATGAAGGGCATGAAGACTTTGAGTGGGCTTTTAAACGTCAGCATTTAATCTAGTAAAATCTCTTCAATCCCTCGCCTAAAAGCCTACACAGACAAGGTAATTCCACTGATGGCTTTGCAGGATCTTCAACTGGAAGATATCTATTTTAAAAATGTTTCGTTCATGGACAGCAGACTTTCAAGAAGGACTTGTTATTGGGAGTTCAACATTTATTGGCTGATTTTCTTTTGGTTGTAAATAGTAAAAAAGCTACCCTTTTTAAAACTCACTTAGAGCATTTGTGGGAAGTTGGTGATAAGCATAAATGGCTGCAAAGAACAATTCTGAATACATTAATAAAATTCATTTTAATATATTAGATGTATAGCGTATACCAACTATGCCCTATTGAACTATTGTGGTGGAGCTGACAGCCCCTGATGTCAGCTCGCTCTCTAAAAGAAATTGCCCAGAATACACTCTGTTATGTGTGTTCTGTTGCGGTCCCGTTCTTCAGGTTTTTAATGATGTATTATGAAGTGATGCTGGTGGTTTGTTAAAGTTTTTGTTGGGGTTTTTAGTCCAGAATTGATTGATTGTTATCTCTGTTTGTGGACATTGTAAAATTGTGCAGTTATATATAATGTATGCACGGCCCAATGGATGACTCATCGAATAATGCATGTATATTGGATCCTAAATGTATATTGAACCAAGGCTCAAATGCTGCACTAAAGATAGCCTTTCAGAAGCATATTTTACCCCGTGAGCAGAATAATGTAGTTGAGAGGCGAGTGTTAGCGAGGTTAAACTTGCTTGAGATGCAATTGATGGATTTGAGTTTGTGCATGATCCCAGTAATTGTCAGCAAAATAGCGTTGCCTTGAAGCTGAAGTCCTCTATCCCTGACTCTGGGAGTTTGTGGAACTGCAGACATGTAATTACTTGTAGGGCCAAATGTAATACGCTTGTGGAAAGCTGCGATAATGCATTAAGGGACTTGTTCGCCACATTCATGCATTTAGGTGAAAATTATGTGACATGCATCTCCGATGCCTAGGTGTTGTATTGTGTCTTTTTATGGTAAGAGCTTATTTTTGTGGATCCCTTAGGTAATGAAATTATTAGTTTTGTTCGTGTAGACAGATGTAGTGGAATTGTGTAGCCCAGCTTTTATTGAGGTTTATGAAAATGTTACATTTTGCTTAACAATGGAAAAAAAATATTAAAGAAAGCATTATATAACTAAAAATTAAAGATATAAGTATTTTTTTTTAAATCCACAGTAAAATACCTTCAAAGTAGGTCTGTTGCAAATTAGTTTTTTTTTTCGTACAACCACTTTAAAAAAGTGTAGAAATACTTTCAAATTTCCTTCACTCTACAGTGGTGTCTGTTATAAAGAGTATTTTCTTATCGTCCCTTACACCTGGTAGTGTAGTAAATGAAATCTTTATTGCATGATTAATAAAAATCTTTACTTTATAAGTTAAAAACATTAATGCATAAAATCAGTAAAAACCCAAAATGTAAGCGTTAAAAAACAGTCGCAGTGTGTTGAATATTAAGTGCAGGGCTAAGTTCAAAGGTGTATTAGCAGGATCTAAGTTTAGCAGCAATAAATAGGTGCAGCGACAACGAGTAGCTCATGACACGATCAGGCTCGATCTTTAGGAGATTGCATCCTTTATACTCTGTTTCATAATATTAACATATATATTTTTGTCCTATTTTTGCTAAATCCTCAGGCTCCGTGATGCTGAACGAGTAGATTTATTGCCTCGTTGCAAGTTCGGGCACTGTGAGCGATAAGTGTTTTTAGTAGTCAGCGGCGCTATATGAGAAGTGCGGGCCAACGAGAAAGCAAAGGGTTAAAAGATTCATATTTGTAGTGGCAGAGTCGGCAGTTTTCAATTGCCCTGAGATATCACCATCTTGGGTTTAATTCCTTGATTTGTCGGCCCATTAACCTGGCTAAAAGGATTTGTTTTAGGCACCTATACAGCGCCGACTTGACAGCTAGGCTACGGTCTGACAAAATCCGATTGTGTGTTAAAATTCAACCACCCCACGGCTTGCAGAACTCTCGCGTTTTTAAGCTGGTTCATGTCTTTTTCCTTGGCTAGTGTTTTAGATTGTTTTTTCAGGGCATGTTTGAGCACGACACACGAGAGGTGCAGGCCATTAAACACCTCTTGGTCAATTTGAAGGGTGCCAATTGAGCGTTGTAGGTGTTGTGACCAAAGATTCCCTCTTTGGCTGAAGATGGGCAGGATGGCTGCTTTCATTGCATTAGCCGGCGCCTTGATTATTCTATGATAGTTATGTACAAAGGCTACCATGCTTGCCCACATTTGGGCCACCAGTCCGAATTCCAGCCTTATCAGGCAATTCCGTAGATACGGAGGTAGGCTGAAGACTCTTTTGTAAGGCTTGACATGGTATTTGTCCAGGGTGCGTACTAACTGACCCGGGTAAATAAGTAATCGCTGGCAGCAATGTGGCTGCCAGAACCCGTCTTATTGAACCAGTGGACGGGCTTTCCAGAGAATTATTAAATTTACTCACTGATGATGATTACCTCAGCTTTTGTGAGGGCATGCCTCAGTTGCTTTTTTTTTTCTCAAAATACTTTATTGGTATACAGAAAGCGTATAGCAGGGTACGCAAGGGTATCCAAGGCAAACTTTTACATGTGCATACATGTCTTGAGGGTAATGCGCCTTAATGGATAACGCGAGCCTAACCCGGCAACCACTGGTATCAGAAAAAAAAAGGACAGGCAAAGGAAAGGAGAAAGGAAACAAAAGGAGAAGAGAGGAGTGTGGCTCAATGGTTCGAGCGGCAGACCCTGAAGCAGAGTTCTGGCCAGGGACCAGGGTTCGATTCCCGCCTCGGCGGGGCTCGGGCTCAATTTCCTCAGACCTGTCTATTCTCGCCTCGGTGCCTATTCTAATCACGGGCCCCACGCTGCAACTCTGGGCAATAGCTTGCTTAGCCTCCACACCGGCCCCAACAGCGCTAAGGATGCCTGGCTTCACCCTGGGGGTGCCCAGGAGTGGACACTTCACAGGGAAAGCCAGGAGGGGTTCCACAGCAGTATGAGTATCAGCGCCAGGAAACCGCAAAGGCGACACCGCAAGGTGGCCGTCTGGTGACAGTGCGCTCTATAAGTACCTTGACATTTACATTTACATTTAACCATACACCCGGGTAGTTGTAAGACTCGGCATTCTCAATTTATAACGCCCCCAGGCTACACCTTATTTTGACTGGGTGACCAAAGACTAGATATTGGTCTTACAAGCATTTGCTGCCATTTTGTTAGCCATATTATACTTGTGCATTGCATTCAGAGCTCTCTCTAGGCCTATTCTCTAGTGGTCCAGGAGGACAATAATCTCATCTGCATATTGCCGTATATGCGTCTTGGTTCTGCCTATCTTCGGAGGGATAAGATTGGCGTGTTTCAACACAATGTCCATGACGGTCGTGTAAAGATTGAATAAGAGGGGGCACAAGCACACAGCCCTGCTTGAGACCGCTGTCAGTCATGAGTAGTGTGTACCTCACTTGATTTGGGGATAGGGATGAAAGATGTTGTGAGGAGTCAGCTTCCAATTTTTTCAAGGACCAAAGAAGGCCTTGTTCTACTCTAGGAAATCTTTCTTAGATGTGTGTTTTAAAGGTTAGAGTTTTGTAAATTATTTCATTTCTAAAACGGTGAAAGAGTCGAACGGAAAACGCATGGCAAATATTTTGGTTTTTGCAGACTCGGAGAAGAGATGCAGCTAAAGCAGGAGTTATTTATATTGTTGGGATTCCACGCCTGAACATTTTGTGGTATTTCCCAAAATTGAGTAATGTCATCGCTGGTCTATGTCTGTCCTAACTCGAATTTGTCTTGTTGGTGTGGGTTGCGTTGCGTTTACACCATCTGTTGTCTGTTCCGCTTATGACAGCTCGTTTTGAGAAACTGCCATTGTATTTTTTAAAGTCTGACATTTAGCAGTCTCGTGTATTAAAAAAAAAGTCACCGTAAATTAAAAATAAATTCGTATATATAAACATAGATGGGCTTTGGGTCAGCCCTATTAGTCTGTTCATTTGCTTCCGCTCACCTCAGCGTAGGGCCACTGACGTTGTTGCCCAGTGGGTCCGCCTAAAAGGGTACTTTAGTTCCAGGACTGGTGGGCCAATACTTTAATCTAAGTATGCTTTTTTTCTTTCCATTCTTTCTCCTTTTTTTATTGTTTAGTCATCTATGTTTTTATAAGCAATGTCTTTGTGTCACAGTATTTCAAAGATTATAAGAATAAGAATGATATTTTCTTAGGTGTGCATGAATACTCTTGCATGTAACACTTTTAATATTCTCTTAAAAATATATGCAATGGTTACTTTTTTATTTAAAATTGTTATTGCAAAGTATATCGCTGCCTTGTTTAGGCAACGGTATGTTTTCTTTTTTTATTTCTTTTTATTTAATTTTGGTATCGTATCCAGGCAGTAAAAAGAAATAACTGTCACACCAGTTTCACAAGGACAGACCTATTAGGTTTGCCAATGCTTGTTTTCCCATTATATTCCAGCGCAATGCTTTTCCGCACAATCAATTGAATTGTTTCCTGTAAAATAGCATCAGAGCTGATCTCCCAGTTTCTCGTAAAATCATTAAAATGTTTATTGTTTTTTTTTTACAGATCTAAACTCAGCCTATTTCAATCGAGAATAAGTTTACAGAAGGCCAATGTCAAGGTAGGCTTTTAAAACTTTTCGAAGTGTGGCTGATTCTAAAAAGCAATTTAATCCAATGCATATGCTATTTGCTAATATTGCCTACTAATTTGACAGCTGTGATCTGTGTTGGGTTTGAACCTGTTTTTTTGATTTTGCATCTGTTGTGGATCCAACTTGGTGTGTATTTTCCGGACTATTTTACAAAGAAGTGTTGTGACAGTTGAATAAATTCTGGAAGAATATTGATCCTCCTTTCACAGTAGTGTTGGCCCTTCATTGATTGCATATGCTCCATCCAATTAATTTCTCTCTAAAGGATTTCCATAATCTAAAAAAAAGAATACCTCAGTTACCGCCTCAGTGGCACACATTTGCTGTCATTAGACGGATAAGAGGCATGGCTGCCCAAAGGGGATTTGAATTTGTGAAATGCAGGGTGCATACACATCTAAAAAGCAAGGACTTGAACTCTGAGGTGTCCTGCACGATTTTCTAAAAATACTTCTCAGAATCTTGCAATCTAGAAGAGAGAAACAAGCTATGCATATGATATTTACAAAGTTATGTAGTTCAAATATTTTGTTGCTGCATTTCAGTTTGTACATAAATATAGTTTGTTGAACCTGGCAAACATCACACAATAAGAGTTTTCAGGAACTTGTACTGCATAAAGAATAAGCTTTCACATTTTCAAGCAGAAATGTTCATTTTTATATTTTGTAATCCTGAAGAAAGAAATCCTGATTGCTCGGGTGCCAACATTTGTACAGAAGTTTGTAAGTAGAAGATATCGCTAGACTAGCCCTTGATCTCTTCTGTCGCCTTCTCTTTCCTCTTTTCTTTCTGCTCGTCTCTCTTCCTCAATTATTGTTCATTAGGGTTAGGCCCTTGATACTCTTATAGGCATAATAACCTCACCTTACACTTTTATATGTGATCTGTTTACCTCACAAATATCTTATGCTAACCCTGGTACAGTATTATTCTCTGTTTGTTCTTCTTGAAAAACAATAAAATACTTTGAAATAAAAAATAAAAAAAACGTGCTTCTCAACAGCACTTGGATCTAGCAGAACATAAAACATTTTCTGGATTTCAAAGCAATTACTTTCTTTGAAGTGGCAGAGAAATTCCAGTTGAGATGACAGAAACCAGTAGGAGAGCGTTTGCTCTGTGACTTCGACACTTAAAGATAGCGCCTTTTCAAGAATGATCCTTTGGTCCGGCCAAGGAATATAGGCCTGTTTATCTGTGTGGGTAATATGAGTACTTCATGGAAACATGGGTTCACTGTAGTGACTGATGCTCCAACGATTGAGTGTTACAGTCGGGTGCCTCTTGACTGTCTGGAAAGATTTGATAAGTGCACCTCTGTACAGGAGAAACAGGTTCCTCTGCGATACTCCTCTGTTGGCTTAGTTGATGTCCGCCTTCCTGACTTCATTCTCCTTCAGCAGAAGATAGTGGAGACATTCTTTGACATATATGGCTTCTGTTGGCCTGAAGACCAAATTTTGTTTCGGATCTGATACATGTGGCTTACTTCACCTGTCCTGCAGCATTTATGTATTTCTATCAAGTACCTTGATTCTTTACTAGAAATGCTTTGGTGGCATAAATAATTCCAGAAACATGAATAAACTAAGATTTAATAATTGAGTCGACAATGATTCCTGTATTAGGAAATACATAGAACCAATCAATGAAACAGTTAAATGTAAGAATAACCTGTGGAATGTAACATGAAAACAAGTATACGTCTATCTGTAAGAGTAAGGGTGTCAACCCAGAGTAAATGAAGGGTCGTTGAATGGTGAGTGCTGTAATTTTTGGGCAAACCTCCAGAAATTGCCAGACCCCCCCAACCAACCACATCATGATCCCCCTGGCTCCCTTCCCCAGAAGCCTAACGGCTGCAATAACATCGACTGCATGCTCATAAACTGCAGATCAGCCACTTATCTTGCAAAGGATCTAGCTGAAGCCATTCTAAACTACGGCATTGCCATCGCATTCATCGTCAAAACATGGCAAAATTAAACCTATCCTTGACCTACCAGTCCACCTGGTTTCTCGATCATCAAGGGAAAATCGCACTGGGGGTGGCATTGCTATTATCGACAAGACAAACATCCACGTGACAGAATCATTCCTACCCCATATTTGAACATATCAGCTTAACCTTAAGAATGAAAAACAACAAAACTACGAAATGCCACATACTCTATCACCCACCAGGCAACACATCCTTTTGGAGAACACCTATCGTAACTGATTACCTATTCCTAGGCGCCCTCAACCTTCACTGGAATGATGATAACGATGCTCTCTTACTATCCATAAACGATCTCCTTCTCAGCAAAAACCTGATCCAACCCTACAGAGGACAAACTCATACCTGAGGCGTAACCCTTGAAGCGTAGTAGCACACAAGGAAGCAATAAATATCGACAACATCATTCCAGTCGATTGGTTGGACCACCAAATGATTCTGTTTCCGATCAACCAGAACTGAAACCACCTTCAACAGCTCAGAGTTGGACGCAGAAAATATAAAAAACACATTGTAAAAAAAAAAGCTGCTCTCTTACGCAGAGCACTAGATAAAGGAAAAAACTGCCCCAAATAACTGTTCCCTATCATTAAACAACAAACCCCAAAACCAGTAAAACCACATCCCCATGTCTCCAAAGAACATTGCGATAACCTAAATAAGGATAAAATCTCGAAGATCAAACTCTCCTTAGACTATCACACTGCCATCCTCTGGTAACCCTCCCCTCAGAAGGGAGCAACCCAGGGCACCACCGCTCTCTCTGAACTCACCAAGGACGGCCTCTCACTTTAAGTGCTCTGGATGTGACACAAGGCCAAGACCCCCTACGACACAAAAGAGATGGAGGTCATTTAACACACTCTAGGAGGACGTCATCTCAAAGATGATTGTGAATACCAAGCCCTCCTTTCACCTCGCAGATCCTCTTCCGGCCTCCCAACTAAAAGCCTGTACCACACTCTTACTCCTATGGACCAAAATAAAAATAAGCTCTCTGAGTAATGGGTTGATGCCTGACTGCCTCAAACTAGGACAAGTTACTCCCTTGCTGAAGAATCCAGGTGCACCTAAACAACTCAGGCCCATCTCCAACCTCCCTTTCCTAGCCTAAATACCCCAAAAATGTGTTCTTTTCCAACTCACCCAACACATTGATGACAATAATCTCGACTCACTCCAGTCAGGTCTTAGAAAAGGATGTAGCACAGAAATAGGCCTACTGAACATAGCGGCTGACATACACAAGCCACTGGACTCTGACAGATGCTGCCTAGACCTATCGGCAGCCTTTGATGTGATCAATCACAAACTGCCTCTGGAACACTCCAAAATAGTCTTGGAATAGATGGCATGGTCCTGATATGGTTCACCTCCTATCTCCATAACCGCTCTCAGCTACTAAAACAATTCAACCAACACTAGTGTTCCTGGGGTGTTTGGAGACATAGGAAGTGTTGGCGCCTGGCAAATTTGCGTCAATAAGCTGATTCAATTTTATGTGTGGTGCAATAGGTAGGGGAAAAAACACCCTATAACCCACAAGTTATGAATGATCAAAGAACCTCTAAGTAAAAGTCAACAGATTATCCCATGCACACGCTGTTGGTGTTCAGAATGAAAGTGCATTGCTAGGTAGGAGCACAAAGGTCAGTGAAAAGTCATGTGGTCCTTTCTTTGTCTTATATTCATACAAAGGGAAAAATGTCCAGCCAACACGTGTTTCGTCGTGCGGGGATTACCCCTCGACTTCTTCAGGGCTGTTCTGTTCTTCCCATCGAACAGAATCACTCCGCCGGTTGTAATTCCGACGCGGCTGGTCAATAAATAAATCTTGATATATCCAATAAAAAATCCCAAAGTTGTATCTAACACCTTAATGTTCATTCAAAAAGTCATTACCGGGCCGATATATCATAAATAAAGTCGTATTTAGCATGCTTAACAACCGACACAGAAGGCACACCCATTGCCGATCGTGGATCAAAGCGTACTCGCTACTGGTCGTACATTTTATTGGGCAAACTAAATAAGGCTTTATTTATATCTCGTCCCGGTAATGACTTATGGATTTAGGACAAGGGCCCAATTTGGATCCATAGTTAATCTTGGTTTCATGTAAAATAAGAAATGGGTCGTAAAAAGGAAACTTCAAATTCAACGTGAAAAAGATTACAAGTGAAGTGCTTCTTCAATGTGTAGGCTTTTGCACCAGTGGTCATGTCCTTGCCTGAGGTCCACACCTGGATTCAAGGCTCCTCTCATCGCATGTGCATGTCTTAATGTCCTCTTAGAAGCCAGTTCTAATAGATGGGCCAATTCGCTGTGTAAAGACCATGTCCATATTCTTTGTGTTTTACTGAGATCTCACATGGATAAATCTGTGTATTTTGAACACTTCCTCATGGTTTTAACTAGAGGTGTGTGCTACAAACACTGGGCAGGCTTCCCTGATAACCTCTCCGTCTACTAACATCCCCATCTTTTCTCCTTGCTCTAATGGGCACTTGCCTGATGTTGTCAGTGATGTGACTGTTGTTTACACACTTGTGCTCCATATGATAATTTTCTCTGTAGATTTGTACCTAAGTGTCCTTCTCACTGGTTTTGTGGGTTTTCTACTTGAGGAAAAAGTCAAGAAACTGAAGTGAGGGGATTAGTTTGAGCACAGCATGGACCTTCTTGGAAGTTCTTCTTAGAGGATTAGTCAATCTTAGGGGAGCAGTAATCCATAGGACTGTGTTTGTGGTGTCTTACAGTAAATACAGAACTCTGCTTCTCATGTGCCTCCATTCTCAATAAGAAAACACAGGGTGCTTTCCTGATGAGTAGACTTCCATGGGGATAGTGTGTTGACTTTTTGGGTGAATTGCAGAATATATTGTTACCAAAATAGCCTTAATAGTGATGGAGACCTGGGACTTTGTGACTGGCCATGTGATGCTCATGTTGGATCTGAACATTCGAGGCAGATCTTTAAAATTAAATTTGTGTCCGCGCCTTGGGTAGTCCTTTCCAGAGCAGAAGAGTTCGCTGTGATGGAATTGGGCAGCCGGCTGTTCTGCGAGACAAAAATCTATCGCTTCAAGGCTCGAAAAGCTTGGCTTTGCGTCAGCTAATTAAAAACAGGCATTTCCTGTTGATGTTTAAAATGGAGCTATTTAGTCATGTATTTTTTTTTTTATCAGCGAGCTGGTTTGTGAAACTAGCAATGTCAATGACATTAAGAGACTGATTTCTTATGTGCCTAATTCTCCTGGTACTTACTCTCTGATGAGCAGGTTAATGTTGCATAGTATAGTCAAATCTTTCTAGTTGCACATTGTGCTCTGTAGCAATGTCCACGACACTCACACAGCTTTATTTACCACATTTTACTCCAGGCATGTTTTACAGCATGGCAGCTTTAACCCCTTCATTGGAATAGCCCCATAATCTGGTCTGGCTACAATTATATGAGCATCACTAGAAAGGGGTTTTGGCTCCTCCCACATGCTGCGAGCACAGGAGTACATGTTTTGATTGGGCAGAAGCTGTGTGCTTCCACAAAGAAAGTACTTGCCCTTCACGCTGCTGTTATCATTTTGTTTATTTGTCCAGCTGACTGACCTTGAACGTTCAGGGGCACACACATGACATTGGAATGCTGTAAATGTGCCTTAGATAACTAGGGAATTTATATTTTTTCTCTGACAGCAGCACAGATGGGAGTAGGACAATCATTAACCTACATGGATTTTTGGGTCTGGCTTGACAGTGCAACGGTCACATTGTATTTTAATTTCAATATTATTCTCCAGTTCTTTGCTTTTACACAAATACATACATATTCCCGTGCTATTTACTAATAATGCATCTCCTTATTATTGTACACCATTCCTGTAAAGCCACACTTATTGCATTGCCAGTGCTTGTTTTGAATGTGTACATCATTCCTATATTGCAGCTGTATAGTCACGCCTCACCCCAAATTTGTTCTTCTCACCTTTCCTGTGCATTCTAATCACCTTCTTCCTCTACTCTTTGAACATGTTACTTCTTTACCTAACTCTTAGCTGTTACTCCTGTCATCCTTCACTCTTTTCTGTTTATATCTCCTTTCTCTCCTCTTCGCCCGCTCTTCTGTCAGTGTCCAGCTTCCCATTGATCTCACCCTCCCTGTCACTAGGCTGGCTTCTTGACAACCTGAACTTGCTGCTTCACAAATGTGGGATTCGGATTTTTCAGTTTTTCTCTGTATATGTGACCTACACCATGTCAGTGACATATTTAGAATAAACCAAGATGTATGACAGTGGGGCTTTGAAAGAGTTGATTACTGGTATAAACCTTCTTCGGAAAAAAATGTGTATTGCCCTGTGAGCATACCCCTATGCCGTTTAAAGATGTGCATGTTACGGATGTGGGGAACGCGATTGACCGTGTGGTGGAAAGTTGGGATACTGTTATCTAAAATTTTATTTCTCTCGCGTACTATCTGATAGAGTTTAGGCAAATCGAGTACGTTGGATTGTAGGCCAAACAAATATTACTTCAATATGGCCTAGAGATGTTTTCCTTTACTAGCCAGAAATTGGATAGGCTTTTAAATTAAATTCTGAGATGGTATTATTGCCTTTGGAGTTTTTTTAGGAATGCATTGAGCAAACGGCCAAATGTAGTTATCCCGTTCCATTGGTGTACCCCAAATAAAAATTTGTTGTCACAAGTAGCGCACTGCTTTTGTAATTCCACCTGAATGTAGGCCATGCAGGAGGTTGATGAGTTTGTGGCTATTAATCGGAAAGAGGTTATTATGCTTAGCAGCTAACAGTGGTTTGGAGGTGGGTTGGGGGGGGATTTGTCACTGACTACTGACTGTACAAAGGATGAACTGATATTAAAATTCATATTCTTTTCGAATATAATCCATTATCAGACACTAGACACTGCCTGCTTCTTTATCCCACTCTTTCCTGTTATTTTTCACCCTTACTTTCTCTTTGTTACTATTTTCCATCTTCCTCTTTCTTTCCCCTCCTGAGTTTCTCTTTGTCTTGCTCAGGGTGACGGTCTGATGAAGAAACATAAGTGCCACCTTCCAGGAGTGCTGGTGGGCCCCACTTGCAACCACCAGGTCAAATTAAGCACTGCCAGTAGGGATTTTAGATGTAGGGATCTCGGGTTCATATTTAACTTCCTTCTGTTGCCCAGGAGTAGTCATCTTGGAATTATGTAACATTTGTTCAATCAATTAAGGTCCTTTCTATTTCTCAAGAAGTTTCAAAATGTATTAGTTTACCCCGCCTACCTCCACTTGCACTCATCTATGCCCAATACGTTGCCTCCTCTTTCTGATATGTTTATGGTAAGTTCTTCATAAGCACAGGAATTCCATTTGGTAACAACCATTATCATTTTACCATTTGGACTCTGTTGTGCTTGTGTATGAACACGTAGTTTCACATGCACCACATTATTTCACAGTTTACTCATGGTATGATGTGTTAATACTAGGATGATGTGCAGATGAATGCTGGTCTGTCTTTGTGCAACCTATGCATTTTGTAAGGTGCATAGATAAGGACATAGTATTCTGTAACTGCATTGAGGTACACTTGTTTTCCTGCTTTCAGCATTTGTGGTTCCATGCTTATCTGAGACTATACATTTGTGCATTATGAAATCTTTCTTTTGAATTAAATATTTTCCTTTAGAGATTTTTTATGATTTATCAATTTTTTCATACACACTCGCTGTGAAAATCGAAAATATTGATGCACCCCCTTTACAATTTCTGCGGAGCTTTGATCTGGATCATTTAATCAGATTTCATTTGCAGAGGAGTGCTGATAATGCATTGGGAACATTTGTGAATATTCACAAAGCTGTGACTGTGTGGGTGGTCGGCGCACTGGCACTACATTTCCCTGACTGCTTGTCCACCTCTGTTGAAAATGCCTACTCATGCATCTTGCAGGAACTAACAAGTGAACACAATGCTTGGAAAGTTGCATGCTTGTAGATGACGCCTCTGCATTGTCAGGTGGGAATTCTGCCTTGTACAGATGTTACTTCCATGCAAAAAAAAAGCTTTTCTGTTATACCCACTTACATCGTAAAGATGAAAAAGTCTCAAACCGTTATGAAAGATTGCTGGGTAGCAAATTTGTGTTAGTTTTTCATGATTTTGATTTTTAAGAATTTGAAGTCTCACTTTGAAGTTTACAAGGTTGTTTTTGCTTTATAAATGTAGTTAAAAGCACGACGGTCAGAGTGCAATTCAAAAGCGACTCACGCCAGGAACGACTATCTCCTGACCCTTGCCGCGGCTAATGCGCACCAAGACCGCTACTACCAAACAGACCTGGTCACCATAATGAAGGTAAGTTTGCTCCCATGTTTTACCTTTTAACTTGTATTTACATTTTCATTTGAATTCTAATTTAAATATTTGCCTGTGTTTTATCTTGACTGTAGCCATGAACCTAGTAATGGCACTCTGCACCAGGCCATCAAGATCTTTTTTTTTGTTAAAGATATGTATTGCACTTTATTGCTTTAGGAATGGCTTAAATGTCTCCATTTTACCCTCATCTTCCTCCTGATCATTCTTTCTCACTTGTGGATGGCCTCTGTAACTTTGATTTATAGTTGCTGCATCTTGATTGTAGTTTGTAAACTTTCTAGGAACATTCAACATGTATGTGACCATAATTTCGTGTTGGATAGTTATTGACACGGGGGTGCAGACTAGTTTTCCTAGATGCTTTTGAAATGGCAGCTTTAAGATTGTGCTTCGTCTGTTTTGTTCTGTGATAGTGAAGGCATGCATTCTTTTGTGCAGGCCCCTTAATTACCAGTGTATGGGAACATGGCCAACTCGTGGGAGGACTGGAAAATGTGTCAAAGCTATGGCTTGCTGATGTCAGAATCACATGCCTGCACGCTTGTCTTGTGCTTACTTGTCCTTTCTTAATAAGTCTAAGTTTTTCATCAAATTGTGCTGCAGTCTGGTTTTCTTGGTGAAACCACACGGGTGATTGTTTCCCATATTAGCAAGTCTTCCGTTTCACCGATTTTACGACCCATTATATAGTTCTGGACTTTGGTTTTATGTGACAAGAGAGGTAGTCAAGGCAGGAATTTTAATAGAATCATTGTATAATTGACACAGTAGATCTTCTGCTTTGGTCTCAGGGGAAGAGACTAATCTTTTCAGGTATGATCACTTCAGAAGGATGATCTTTCAGCTAGTGAGTCACTATTTGCACCCACATTCCAAAAGTACACTCCCGGTCACTATTACCAGTATGATAGCTTATATGGTCATGATCACTTTGGTTGTTAGACCTGCTCTTTGGGGTTCATTCCATATTCTCTGTGATAAACTAATCAATGTCATTCTTTGTGCTGCAGCAGCTTGATCTTAACTTTGCTCTAAATAATTTAAGTTCATGTGCCAAGCTGCTTCTATGTGGGCATGCTATCATGTCTACTATTGCCAATGCCACCAAGATCCATTCACCAACATTATTAACCCAATAGTTATGTTGACATACTAGTTTTTCCATGTTCTCACCGATAACCTTGCAAATCTAGTCCATTTTGGAAAAATGTTTCAATAACTTTTAATAAGTTTTTCTCCTTTGACTATCACTTAAAATAAGAGAAGTGTGATTTACTGCTAAACCACTTGTACCACTTCCCCACTCATAATGTGTCCTTCCTCATTTAAAAGTGAAAGTGAATGCCTGCTTCCTTTTTTGTTTGCCACTTTAGGCGGCCGTTGTGGGTTGTATTGCCGTTTTACTCTTTCATAGATTTACTTTTGTGTAAAAGGGGGTGAATGCATTCACAGGAAGGATATCTGTTGGTTTCACTATCTAAACAACAGAGCTAGAATGGTGTCTGTACTCGGGGAGCATGTACTTTACATTATTGTGGACTTAGTGTGTTACACTGGTGAGGTTATAGGACCGACCATTTCTTCCCCACCATACACTCTGGCATGTCTCGCAATGCAATTGTTATAGCCATGCAAGAATTGTGGCTTTATTTTCTTAAACATCATGGTCACAGCTTCCCATAACGCCGAACCAGGTGAACCTGTAGCGTTGGTGATGCGGCAAAGTGGGCCATCAGTTCAGAAGTGGGAAACAAACGATAACATACATAAAGGAAAAAACCCTGTTAAGTAAATTCCTTCTTGATTTTTTTTAAGTTCTAGCTCTAGCGAACATATATTTGTCATAATAGGGCTCCTTATTGGTGTCTGTTTGCCTGGCTGGCTGGCTGCTGTTCTCTTTGTCTGCTTGTTTGTGAATGTCTGCTCTGGACGGACAGGACCTTTACAGACCCAAATCTGATCTTTAATGCCAACTTTGTTTGGTTACAGGTTACCAGCCCCGTTGAACAACTTGGCAGTAAAATACAATATATTCTAAAATTCTATGAAGAATATATGTATATAGCAAACCAGTTGTAGCAATCTTTGTGTAGTACCGCAGAACAGGTTGATTGAAGTCAAAGAGGTACAAAAACAGCTGAAGGCTTTGCACGTCAGATAGTTGTGTACATGGTGATCTAGAAGAGTTTGTCTGGGCCCCTGCCGTAAAGGCTGTGGGTTCCAAAATCCTGGGTGGACCAGGAAAATGTTAGCCGTCCTGAGTAGCCAAAGATTGTCTGGCAACACCGTTAAGCCTTAGCAGAGGCTATGTAGCTGTCTCCGGCTGTAGGATCTTTTCCAAGAGCACCACTAAATACCAAAACCTGCCGTAGAGCAGTGGTTCTCGAAAATCATGAAGCATGTGTGCAACTAGCAGGGGGGGGGGGTGTTAAAGATGGGGAGATGTTGACGTCGTAGTACATTCCAGACCATAATGTAGAAGTTGGGAGCATGGTTTGACTGAGAAGTTTTCCTATAAATGCGAGTGCCTGGCATGAATGCTTTACCTAGGATTACTACAAGGTCACTTTGTAAAACCTTGCATCCAATAATTACAAACCTGCAAAAATTAGCCTTGACCACTGCAGTTGACTAGGAAAGGTGAATATTTAAGATAAGTCTTTGGCTGTAGGAACTAGAGCCATCTGTTGTCTAATAAAGATTGCATATAAATTTCCTCTAATTTAGGAGCAAACCTCAATTGATATCCTTGGGGTCAGGTTGCCTGCATACCAGCTCTGTTCCTTTGAACTTGTCCGCATTCAGGGACTCACAGCCTCATGGGAGGTTTTAAAAAACTTTTTTTTCCATGAAAAGAAGGCATTGTTGCTTATTGAGACTGACTTGTCACGTGCAAGATGTAGAAGCGGGCTGGTTATCTACTAGGATAGTTTAATCGTAGTAGTGGCGTCACATTTTGTTTAAGAATTTCTACAGGAGTAGTTGTTGCTACTTCGTGAAACTCCTTGCATTTCCCACAGTGTAAATAACATTTCGGCGATATCTTTTGTGTCTTGTTACTTTGTTTGCCTCGATGGACATCTCGAAAATAGTGACAGCACCGCTGTCTTCCATTCACTTTGGTACGTTTACTAACTTTTTAACCATTCTCAGTAGAGTTATGGTCGAGTTAAAAAATGTTTTTGGAAAAATATTTTTGCACTGGAATTTCTAGCCATCACTGTGGTGGCATAGTGTCCTCCCGCCCCAGTAGTGACGGAGAATCACTGCATTTTGAATTTTCTGCTAGGATAGCTGAGGTTCTTCTGCAAAAGTGTCTAACATGAGAGGAGCAACTTTAAAAGTGAAAACCCTGGCCAAAAATTACACCCCTGCCCATGTTACTTGGTGGTATTTCCATAATCTATGTGGGGATTGGAAATGTACTGTAGTGTATACCTAGTTTCTCTGACGTGTTGGATGAGTGCCCCGTCTGGCAAGCAATAGTTATTGCACCCAAAGAAATCCGACAGTGTTGTGTTCTGAATTTATCTGTTGCGATAATTATCGATCAATGCGGGTTGTGTTCTCACACATGAGGCATTGTGTGTGGAATTTGCATTTACAGCTCTCAAATTTGCATTTATCTGTTTTTAGCAGACATTTTCCCCTACTAACTATTGACAGGTTTGACCTGCTGAAATGTATCTGGGGTTTGCAGATTTTATTGCATTGGGTAAGTACAGAGTGTGGTAGAGTTTGCGCACACATAATTCCGTTAGATGAGGTAGATATCGCACATATTGGGAATTTACCGGGGCACACCTGTTCAAGGCCTACAAAGGGTACTTGGACAGCTGAAAATGCTGACAGCGCCAGAGCCTCCGTAACAGGATGGTGTCATTAATGGGGAAAAAAAAGTCTTTATTCTGTTTAGAAATCTAAAATTGGCACATGACAGTCCTCTGGTGCTGCCTGTGTCAAATGGGTATGTTCAGCACATGTAATATGTTTAGGACTGGGCGTGGTCCTGATGCTGTCATAAGCAGTGAAAAATCCACAACTTTTCTCTATTAATAAGCTCACCTATGGCCACCTCCCTCTTCAGGTACATGACGCCCCTTTGTGACTTCTGTGACATGCGCACTGTCGGTGCGACTTTATTTCACTTATCCAGGAAGGCTTTGGTGATGCACTACAGTGCAAGTGCTCCCCCTGTAACTTAAGCTTACTTAGTTTACTTACAGATGGTTTATATTCTTGCATGAGAATTAAAACAACTTGCATTCATTGTCGAACAGTAGTCCATCGCTGTGTATTTCCCTTCTGCCTCATGTGCGAGACCCAATAAGCAGGTCTCTACAGTTCATTTGAAAGGTCCTTTTCTTCTACGCTGCAGGTTGAATGTCGCAAGACTATACAACCAAGTATTTACACTATCCTAGTGTATGACACATTTTGTAATGTTATGCAGGCTAGTGCTGTGTCAACTCAGAAGTGAATAATAGATGCAGTAAGTGTCCTGAAAAATCAGATAAGAATCGGTGCTTAATTTGATCCGGTGGTTTCCGGTGCTCGGAACCGGCACTTAATTGTCAGCATCGGGTCTATTGGCAGTCCACCACATGGTGGCGCTGTCTGTCAAATTTTGAGATATGCACAACAGTGTTTAAAAGTTAATATACATTAAAAATTCATCATATCTGTTGCTCACACCAGCTTTGGGCGGCTTTGATAGTTTGAATTATCACACTTGTGGCAGTGCGACGGTTAGTACTTGTGTTGGGTCTGTCATTGGCAGCGCTGGCAGGGGCGATGAGTGATGCAGACACTTACTTTTTTTCTTTGTACAAATTAAGCACTTGATAAGATACACATCTCAAGGTGTGTTGGCATCTTGGCACAGGTGCGGTTCTGATTGGCCTTCAGCAGCCACTAGAATGGACTGTGTCCTTTTAGTGTGCCATTATCGTCCTTTGGAATGCATTGCTGGTTACCTCTCTGACACCAGTCAGTGCATGTGTGTACCTCTTTAAATATTTCAGATTTTAAATCAAAATACTGTGGCCCGATTCACAAAGAGCCTCCACACCCAGAGGCTGCACAGTCGTAGCGGGATCTCTGCACCCGCAGCGCAGGCTACACAGTCGTAGCGGGATCTCTGCATCTGCGGCTCCACATTCGTAGCGGGATCTCCGGACCCGTGGCGGAGGCTCCACAGTCGTAGCGGGATCTCCTCACCCGCGGCGGAGGCTCCATACAGTCGTAGCGGGATCTTGGAACCCCTGGCGGAGGCTCCGCAGCCGTAGTGGAATCTCCGCACCCGCGGCGGAGGCTCCACAGTCGTAGCGGGATCTCCGCACCTGTGGCGGGCTAGTCGCACTGCAGTTTCCCATTGCGCAGATTTGGCCACGAGTGCAGAGATCCCGCCACCACTGAGGAGCCTCCGCCATGAGTGCGGAAGGCTCTTTGTGAACGGGGCCTCTTCATTTTGCATTCAAACAAGGGACTGGATCAGAGTGATTAGTGCGGCTAAATTTCAGCAATTTCTTCTTCGGGAAACGTAATCTATATTTGTGTATGTAGTTCTATACTGTCAGCACTAAGCATGCTGGGGCACGTAGTTACATACTTCGAAGACGATTCCTAGAACTTCAGTATTGAGACTACAAGTCCCATCATGCTTTTTGCTTTTGAGTGGAATCTCAGGATTGTCTGAAGCCTCCATCCTGGTGTGATACTTCATAGCTGTGGATCTTGATTCACTTGCATCCTTTTTCATCTGACGCTTCTCACTATAAGGGCTTTTTTGAAAGTGGCCTTGCACTGCTATCTTGACCTGTTATAATTACTATAACCACCATGTTGCTGTTGGAAGTCATCATGCTAACACCTTTGCTCACTGTTTCATACATCTCTGGCCATATGAATTGTCTAGAGCATTGTGAATGAGGTATTTGTGAGCCTAGCAGTCGTACCAAGGCGCCTTGAGGCTAGAAGTGACTGATGAAACAAAACAATCTGTCTCACAAAAACCAATAATAAAAAACACAGGATTTCAGGGCTTCAGCCTTGTATACAACCTCCCTCTCCTAGGAGAGCTGTGTAGTGAAACGGCACTTTTATCAGTGAAAATTACCTACTTGATGAACTACAGTTGGGCTTCAGACGCGGCTGTACTTCTGAGATTGCCATTTCACAAATAGTAGATGATGTGCTGAAGGCAACCAGGCATCTTTCTTGAACTGTGGTAGTGCAAACGGTACAATGTATAGAATCACACAGACGTGTGAGTCTATACAAGACAGATAGGGTTCACAATAAGGGTTTGGGGGGGGTGGGGGGGGGGCTTTGTCCTGAAGAATGCCTCAATTGCACCCTAAACTTGGACAGAAACATGTTGGCATAATACCAGGGAATATCTTCATAAAGTCTGTCTGAATTTTGTGGTAGTAACCATGTGATAAGGAGTGAGCAATAAAATAATTACACAAAATCACCCGTCTACACCGTTTTCCACTTTTAATGTCAGGTCCCCAAGGACGATTAAAAAAAAAAGACAGGCATACGTCACTTACCCCCCAACGAAAGAGCTCCAAATAGAGCCATCCATGAATATCACAGACTTCTACAGTGGGGGAGGAGCCCGATGATGAAGCATGACCCCGTGAGCGAGGGCTTTTGTCCGTTTTACTGGGAACCCCACTTTCTGTGTTTCCAATCAGGTAATCCCAAGGACTTCCAAGTAGTGTCATGAAATTATGAGGGTTTGCCAAGTACTCTTGTGGTGAACTTACTTGGGAGGATGCACTTTGACATCATCAAATGGTTCCCCTCCAACTTGCCCATTTGTGTTGTGTCATAGGTGCACAATAGTTGCACCCGACTGGTAATGAGAAGCCTCAGAAGGAAGCTCTGAATAGATGTTAAAAGTGTTAAGAGAGATAATGTTGGAATACAATTATGGGCAAAGGCAGGAATCTCTTTCAGTGACAATTGGAAAAAAAGATGATCTCCCTTATGCACTCCCATATAAGAGCATCTTAGTACGGGGCACTCAACTCTGTCATCCTAGAAGGATGGGATTTATCAATGTAATCAAACAGTTTTGCTCCTGGGAAGCGGTGGAATTGTTCAGCATATTCCTGATCTTCTGGTCACCGAGCACCAAGAGAAACAAGGGTCTCTTGACTGGAAAAACTGCTGCCCTTCAGTAATACCAAGGTGCCCTGGGGGTGCAGAAAGCAGGCGCACATGCATGTTGCGGTCCCAGAGAACGTCATGTAATAGAGCCCCTGGTGTCCACTTCCCAGGGATGTTTCTAATGGAGCCTCCGGCTCATTCTGATGGCCAGGGCAGCAAGGATCCCGAGTGATGCTGGTGCGACCAGGAGAGAGGCGGCACCGACTGCCACAGACCTCACCTAATCTTTACCCACCTAGAAAAAAATGGACGTCTACTTAGGGTCCAACCCAGTGATTTAATTATTTCAGGGTAAATGTGAGCTTTTTTCTGCACGCGGAAGAGGAACGAGGTTTGCATTCATTTTGATTAGAAGCATCCAAAATATCTGTCTATGCTTACCTTTTTAACCAAGTCTTGTTTTTGTTGTAAAACGCTCTACTATTTTGAATATATACCATCTGGTCTGCTTAATTGTAAAGTAAGCACCGACCTCCATAACACTGCAAACATTAGCAACAACGATTTATCGAAGAAGGTAATTTGTGTTTTTCGTGTTTTTATTTTTTGCTCGGTTGGGTAGAGGCATTGAGGGTTGTGAATCACTTCTTTGAGCACTCATAATAAAATGAAAGATTGCAAACTAAGTTTGATTTGTCGGCTGTTGCTGTGCTGCTTCATTTGCTCTTTTGCTGACTTTTGATGAAGGGATTCTTCTTTGCTAGTTGTTTTAGTCACACTAGCATACAGTAGCATTTGTGGGGGGCAGGGGTGATCTCTGGTGGGGTGGTGGGCCTAGTGCCAATTACTGTAACCATTTGTGGATGGACCTCGCGAGACAACAGAGGGGGCGTGGCTCAGTGCTCAGCACACATGGGTTAAGACTCGCTCCTAACTCTCTTACCCCCCCACCCCCCAAAAAACAAAACATAAAAGCTTCTGAGGTTGGCGCTGATGTCCAAGGAGGTTTTGTGGTCAATTTGTCTCCTACCATGTGATATTTGCCCTCCACCAGCTTACCCTATGACACACAATGGAACCTTGTGAGATGTCCGTTCTGAAGACATGCTGCCCTTTTATGTTTTGTCTTGGAGGCACTTTAGCTTCCATAGGGGTGTGGGATCTGTTGCTTTGGCATTGCAGAGGTGGGGTATGGGTCAAACACATGCTACTTACAAACAGTGCATCATATCATGCTGTTGTGCCCATAGGTGTGAGCATGGTGCACTCATCCTCTTCTGTGCTGCTGCATGTTCACTGGCTGACATACTATGAATTCAATACCTACCCTTGAAATTTCGACTTTTCCTACTAAATGCAACAGCAGCGTTTTGTCTGCAAGGATAAGTCTGCTGAAGGCTTCTCTATTTGTAGCAAAAGTAAAAATGCATTCATGAGTTTCATGAAATTTCTTGCATTAAAATTTCTTCAGTATTGTGTTTTTTAACATAATTGTGTTATTTGTAATTAACTTGTGAACCTGTTAGAAGGTGAAGCAGTTGACTCGGCTACCGGATAAAAAATGTTGTTTATTTATTGGCAGGTCTTTTTTTGCATTGAAAAGTAAATACTCGGTTTCTAAGCATCATTTACATTCTTGGATATTCTACTTCAGGCACATAGAGAAAGTAAGAGGGAGAAACAAGGCTTTTGGTCAGTGGCATACTTTGTCTCTTGTCTTCTCACTTGTGTTTGAATAATAGATTTTAGTTTCTAGAATCCTGATCTGATGAGACAGGTGCATGAATGCCAACTTTTGCAGCAGTTCAGATTCCCAGCGAATTTGTTGCAGCCAAGTCATCCTGATTGTCTCTCAGGCCCTCCCTGTGTGCTTCAGATGTAGTCCTTATTGGCGTACCTAACACTCCAGAGATCGGGCCTGCTCTTGCTTCACGTCATTCCATTGGTCCTGATGATGACCCTTCAGTCACTACTGGTCGAAACGCTGTCGACACTCATGCCATTGTGAGCAAGACTGATTGTTGACGACCTGGGAAATCTACAACCTTTTGTCTCTCTACCATTGATCCTTTGCCCTTCTGTAATATATTCACAGTACTGCACTGGTGTATTGCCAGTGTGATCATTCGCACCGAGCACTGTTTTTTTCGGATACTGGTTAATTGTATGAATCTTAGTACAATTATTTATGCGAGTCTGCCAGTATTCTTTAACATTGATGATTCATGTGATTTCTATTGTTTAGTCATCACTGCTTTTCTAATTTGATGTTCAATCTGGAACCTCAGTATTGATTGTTGTTTATATACCCCTGGTTCCAGGCGGTTGTGGGCTGCCTCTGTTGTGTATAATTACTATAGCAGAATTATAGCCACAGGTGTGTGCGAAATAAATTCATCTTTAATATCTAGCGGACACTAGAGTGTTGATGGGTGTTTTTATTAATGATTTTCTTTTGCTGCTCTACCTATGCTGTCTGTGGGGGGGAATCTTGCGGTGCTTTCACCTGCGCTGCGTTTGAGAGCAAATAAAGACATTGGACCTTATGAAATCTGTAAAACATAGTAAAGACATGCATCGACAAACAGATGACATGACACTATGAAAAGCTCTCCTCTAACACAATTCCTATCATCATGGCTAGTCTCCATCCATACTAATGAAATAGCGAGTTAACTGTTGTTATTACAGGTTTGGAATACAGGTTCTTTTCGCACCACGTTTTAGATACCCTTTCATCTATTTATTTTTGTTACAGAAAATACACAAACCGACCACTTCCCCCTGGTTGTTCCATGGTCTCCCAAGTTTGGATCTCCAACAGAAATAGTCTCCCAATCTGTGAGAAGGCACCTTAGCAGC
Source organism: Triturus cristatus (assembly GCF_964204655.1). Lineage (NCBI taxonomy): Eukaryota > Metazoa > Chordata > Amphibia > Caudata > Salamandridae > Triturus > Triturus cristatus. The sequence goes on along the minus strand of NC_140591.1, from coordinate 1,471,046,080 downwards.
TGTGTGTCCAGTTCACCATCATATATGCAGGACACTAAAGATCTATGTAACTAGCTGTGACTTGATCAGCAAACTGGGGATGCATATGGTGAACGTTGATGTATGTTCCCTTTACACTTCAATACCAGCTGCACTGGACTTAGAGCCATGCTGCGAACACACAATGATGTTGTTTGAAACAGCAGAAGTTCTTGTTGGGAGCGATGTGTTTTTATGCGAAGACAACTGGCACCGACAGAAGCAGGCAATACAATGGGTTTCAGAAATGCCCCCAAATATGCCAAACTGTGTATGGTATGGTTTGAGGGTGTATATGTCTAGACCCAGAACAGTGCACCACCAACTAACGACGCCCTATATTGGGGAAGTATATAGGTGACATTTCAATGCCATATATTGGGGAGAGGAGTTAGCCTAACGGCTAGGGCGCTCGACCTGGGGACCTGGGTTCGAGTCTCGGTAATGACGCTGAACATCCTGTTATTCCGGGCAAATTACTTAATCTCCCCGTGCCTAAAATAGAATAACGTAACTGGTGCTATGTAAATCGCTCTGATACCTGATTGGATTCGGGTCAAGTTTGTGCTATATAAAACTCTGCAAAATATATATATATATATATTATAATGTCCCTATTATACTAAACCATTGCAACATTTCTAGTTGCATATATATATTTTTTTATTCTGCTTTCATTTCTGTGAAGCTTTCATTTTGGTGATGTTTTCATTTAGGAGTGGAACCTTCCATTAGAACCCAAAACAGGACCTCAGTGGATGGGCAAAACGCTGGTGTTTGCTCTTGTGACTTGCGGAAGATAAAACTGGATGCAAATCACAGGAGCAAACCGTGCACATGCCCTTTTGCACAGTCAGAAATGCCTTGCAAGATTAGGGTGTTATGGCCCATTCCAAGTTGGCTGACGTGTAATTAGTCACAAATTCCACACCTGCCAATTTGTGAACCTCCGGTAATCATATATTAGCCGGTGGTCAATCTGCACCAATTTTATTCGGCCAAATCTGATGAGGCCCAATGTGTATATGCACGCCCATTACAGAAGCTTAGCTGGAGCCACTAATTTTATAGCCCCAGAGCTGTTATGTGCTCCAGTTGGTACTGCTGTTAGACTATAAAATGAGTTGGATAAGTAAATGTGTGTGGGAGGGCTGTTGTGCACTTTCTGTGGTTGGTATATTTTAGTGCATCAGCTATTTCTGTCATTAGTCTCTATGTATGGTATGGTTTCCTGTGAATGTTCTTTAGCTTTGTAGAAAAGTGCCTTGTTTGCACACTTGCTTGCATTCTTTAAAGTGTTCATCTTTGAAGGGTACTGTGTTTTTGGGGGGGGGCGGGGTTGTACTTCGGGTAACGTAGCTCTGGGTAGGCAAACTTGCTTTAATTTTACCCCCAAAACATTCTGTAAAATTAAGCTGGAAAACATTTCACAAAATGCACTTCCAGGATATCTTGGACATACCTCTCTTTCAGAAGTCACTTTTGATAATGGCGTGGTGATTGGCTCGAGGAGAAAATATTTATTGTAAGACTATCTTGTGCATGAACCATTTTTCAGGGATCTATTTTCTGCTTAAACCAGTCTTCAACAAGATATGTTTTGCTTAAACGTAATCCCCTCCGGAAAAGCAAATGTGTGAAATTTCATGCCTTTGAAATTCTCTAAATTTTGCAAGAAGAATAAAAATGTCAATGCAGATCTAGCTAATAATAGATTTTGAAGAATATATTGATTAGCAATTATTTTTAATTTATATGCACATCTGCTTTGTTTTATTGCAGTGGTTTTAAGTGACTATAGAATAAGTTTTCCTCCTTCAAGGGATCGACAGTGCCGTTTAAGATCAATAGTTCTTATTTCTGAGTCTGAGACATTTGACTTTAGGCGCCACCCAGCGCCCCTGGCTGTGGCTTGACTGTGGCCATTGGCACATGTATACACCTACATTAGTGTGTGCTAATTGTGGCCCTGTGGATAACTACGTGAGATTGTGGTGGGACGCGGTAATGTTGTCAGCCGGAATGCTTGCACAGCTGCCTTGTGATTGCATGAGGTTGCTGTGATTTTGACGTCTATTCATAGTTCTTCTCCTTAACATCTGCATTAGCGGGCCCTTCCTTGTCTGTTGACAAGCAACCTCATTTAAGTCGCCACCTCATTATTACGTAAAGCCTTTGTGGCTTTGTAAATGACCGATGCTTCTGTTACTTAAAATGCTGAGGCTGAACAGAGATTCAGTAGGTAAAAAATTCTAAAAGAATACACTGAACTTCAGCTTGATCAAAAAGGCAGACCAGACAGGCCTTGCTGTACATTTTTGTTTCTGGCTTATGTCTTAGATTCAATTTGCACTGATAATATGTCAGGGCCTGTGCTAACTACCCATCTCTGTGCAGATACACTGCACACAAAGCTTGACTTCCCTTGTTCTTCCGACTAACACATTGGCTTCACAAATTGGCCACTCTAAGTCCCTCTCTCTCACACTGATGGAAAAACCTCTCTTTCTTGCTGCACCAGATGCAAACTGTGGCTTCCCTGTAAAGCAAAACCTGTCTTCAAAAACAATGTGAAGCTAATCAGTCTCTATCTGAAAGCAAAGCCTTGTACTGTCTCTTTTTTTTTTTTTTTTGGTAAACCTTTTTATTGGTTTTTCAATGTCCATACACAATATACATTTTATAATGTCATTGATAGCCATGTAACATTCGTTCAGTTGTATTGCCAATATGACAGAAAAATATCAAAGTCCTTATTAGTTCTGGTAGGCATCTTGTGTCCGATCGTGTATGGGTGCCTAGTGAAACTGGGTCTCCTCCCCGCTTGCTCGTTACAGGGGTCTATTCAGTGCATCTTACTACTCTTAAGGTGGGCTGAAAAGAGTTCACCTGGTTGAACCAACTGGGGGCCCAGTACTGTCTCTTATCCCCTCCACCTGCTTCCTTTGTAGACTCGCCTCTATCAACTCCTTTACGAAAGACCTCAGGGGCAGTGTTGCTTCATTTATCACCTACTGTACCACTCTGTGGATGTTTACATCTAATGATGCTAATGTTATGCTTCTGTTCTGTTTGCATCTCAACCGCTATGCTCGCCAGATAACGATGGTCAAAATCGACGCGTATACCCTCCCATGTTTGTTCCCATAATCCTGTTTACTTGCCCCTGTAACACTGCCATGATGTTCCAGCCTTTCATATGCCCTTTGATTTTACAGATATAAATCTGAAAATTTATTTTTTTCTTCTACTCTATTATACCCTTGTAATCATAATATTACTTGATTTGTGGACCCCCATATTGGAACGAGGGCTTGATTTGTGATCCTCCTTGTTAGAATGTAGGTGTGTGGACCCTTTGGTTGGAACGAGGGCTTAATGTGTTTTCTCTTTTTGGAATGAGGGTTTGTGAACCCTTTGGTTGGAATGAGGGTTTGATTTGTGTTTTTTTCTTTTTGGGATGAGGGTTTGTGGACCCCTTAGTTGAAGTGAGGGCTTGATTTGGGGACCTCTTGTTGGAGTGAAGCTTTGCTTTGTAGTTGTGTTTTTCAGGATAGTTGTCCAGAAGTGGTGACCTTCTGTAATTGGAATAATGCCTGCTTGTCATTGCTCATCATCAGGGTCACACCTAGATCATAAGCCTTCACCATAACTCCTTAGTTATATTGAATTAATTAAAATAACATTCTGAGCAAAGTTGCATTTACGTTCGATCTTTAACAGTCAGCTCTGCTTCAAACAAAGTAGGTCTTCATAGCTCCCCTTACATACCAAAAGACAATCTGATTTGCGATTAATCTTTGATATCAGTACATTGATTTACTGCCTTTCGTTGGTATGAGTGGCACTCAGCAGCCCTTCCCCAGCGAGACGAATCATTGAATCCTTCTTGCTCAATCCTAGAAGTAAAAACAATAACAGGTGTAGTTGAGCTGCGATAAACTGGTCTCTCCGCATACCAAAAATTCATTAACACAGCCAACAGGGCCTTTCTATGAATGCACTCTCACAAAGGCAAACATCATGCACCCCTCAGGGTAGTACAGCAAGTCTACTCAAAAGCAGTCCATCAACTTAAAAAATTTCTGTCTCTGGTGCATTGATAGCTTCTCGTCTGTAGTTCAAATTAGCTCCATTACATCCAACTGTCAGGGTCAGCGTTTAAGTCCCCAGATCACGCATTTTAACTCCTTCCCAGCTGTTGAAAAGATTTTAAATGTTCTAGGATATCTCGTGTCAAAACTACAGGACCGATCTCAGTCTTCATCCATGTTCATTTGCATTTTGGGGTATTGCACTGTTTATATCGAAGATTGTCAAAGCTTGACTTAAAGAGGAAAATATATTCATCTCCCCCAATGTATGTCTGTAGGGCATCCCAATTCCATTTAAATATACGCACATGTGATACAGTGAAACACGTACCTCCTTGCCCTCCTCTTCCCCATCACCTCCATTTCCCTTCTCTTAAAATCCAACACGCAGTAGCACTAGGATTCTATAAAAACCCTGGATAGAATTTAATCATGCCGCTATAGTAATTCTACCGTAAATCTCAATACTGTTGATAGGTGTCTTTGTTTAACTGTCTCCTTTATATAGCAGATAATATAACTTATATTCCAGATGGAACAGAAACATATTTCCTTCTGATCTACGAACTATTCTAGTCAGTGCTAGGGATGAATAGACTTTATTATGTCTAAGACGTGGCCGCATTTGACACCATAATCTCTGTGTCTAGAGTGTCTCCTGTCCCACAGAATGGTTTCTGTTTCTGGGATATGAGAACCTATTTCCAGAGCCCTATGTTGCATTTCATGCCTGACTTATGGTGTTCCTAGCAAATGGATTTCATATCCATATTCAAACCTTTGTAGATGATACTTGTTCAAGCATCCTACTAGTTTGGACGATATCAGCATTATGATGAAACGCTCCCATGAACCTAGTCCTGGGATTAAATCGTTGATCTGATTTAAATGGTGATATGTCTTTGAAGATGTTTTTTTTCTTCATCTTAACCACTTAGCGGTCACGAGGCCCTAATAAAAAAACTGCCACTAATTTTGGTTTAAGATTATGGTGCGTTAGTGCTTAATTTGAGCCAGTGGTTTCTGGTGCTCGGCACCGGCACTTAATTGTCAACACCGGGACATATGAAAGTGTCCCACATGATGGCGCTCTTTGCCTAATTTAGAAATGAGTACAACAGTTGTTTATGAATCCAATTTACTTTTAAAATGACTAGTACCTGCGCCCTAAGCCATTCCTATAACTTTAGGGCACTAGAATAGTCTGAATTGTCACACTTGAAGGAGTGTGATGGCAAGGAGTTGTGTTGGTACTGTCATTGGCAGCGCTGGCAAGGGCAATGGGTGGTGCAAACTGCAGTGGCCTTCTACAATTACAAATTAAGCACTGTGGTGCGTCTATTCATATGGTCATACTAGTCTTTCGAGGGTGGCTGGTAGATTGGAGGTGGGCGCATGCAGAGGTGCACCGCTGGTGGAGATAGCCTCACTGTTGACCAGACCCTGCTGGGTGGAATGTCACCAATGATGCATTGTTCCGCAGTTCATGCTCGTAGGGCGCTTGCATGTTGATCGACTTTGAATGTGAGCCAAACATAGTACTGAGTAGAGCCTGTCGAATGGAAAAGAGGCTGTCCACGTGCTTGTTGGCTGCCACTGCATTGCTACGTGTGTAATGATCTTGCAGGTGTGCTACTTATACACCTGTGTTGGTTCAGGATTATGTTTGTGGTTGGCAACTGTCTTACAAGGCCATCACAGATGGCCACAAGTGGATGCCATATTGTTTCAAATGGACTGTAAAATGGATGTTCTGCTTGGAGAAAGGCAAGCGGCCATGTTGTTTTGTCTAGGATCTGAAAATCCTTGCGCCACTTCTGCTTTTGTAAAATACCCAGATGAAAGAAAAAGGGAACAGAAGAAGAACAGACTCCGTGATTGCCTGGACTATTAAAAGCCCCAAAACAAAAAGGCTCAACAAAGCGAGCGGGAATCAAAAGGCTGAAAGAACAAGGTGGGCAGAGTGCAGTGCTGAAGACCACATAGGTGAATTGACAAGATGGGAAACCAAACGCCAAAATCCGATGACTCTTTGAGCAAATTAACGTAGTGGCGATGGACAGGGCGAGGATCACAGATGATAATCCAGTCAGTCCTGCCAAGTATCATGCATCACGTGTGACACTAACGCATTTCAGTGTGGTGATCCACATCACCGCACTGAAATGCATTGTCACGCATATATAGCGCCTACTGAGCTGTTAAGCAGGAGTGCTAGTAACCATGCACCACTGAGCTGTACTGAAACTAACGCTGGAGGGAGGAGTGGCAGTGCGCCCTGCACTCTGCTCCTGGGGCCGTCTCGGAGTCTGCAGCTATGGCTGCAAAGTGTTACAATGTAACATTTATACTAGGATTCACCACCGGCAGCAGCAGGGCATATTTGCTACATTCCTAACTTCCGTGACTCAGTCAGGACGAGTTTTGTAGCACACGCATCCTGCTGCCGCCAGTGGCCGAAGTTAAAGTTTCTGCAGGCTCGCACCGCGGTTAATTTAAATTAATACATATGTTTGCTCTAGCACCGGAGGGAGCCGACTCATCGCAACGGGGCGCTGGCGGTTGAGTGAACAGCCCGGGGCAGGCCTTGCGCTGGTTTTGTTCCGCACATAAGGCGCACCAGTTTCTCCACGCAGCTGCTGAACATCAGAAGGCGGAGTCGTTGAGGCCACGGCTAAGGCAAAGTGAGTGCAGCCTGGAGTGTGAACTCTCTCTTACTCTGATTATAAATATGGTTTCACTATATAGCGCTTTCCACACCCTGTCTTCCTCCTTCAACCGATCCGTACGGTTTTGCTGATCCCTGTCTTCATCCTTCACCCTTGTTAATCCCCTCCACCCACCTCGCGCTTTGAGTCTTGTGCCTAACAGTCAACTTGCCATCCCAAGGGCCCATGCTAAGCCACGGTGTTGTTGCCAGTAGCTATTGCTTGTACACAAGCTTTTGGTCCCCTCCTTTACGTTTGCGGTTTATTTCTCAAAACCGCTGGGGGTAATTTAAAACCGGTTCCTGACAGTCCTAAGTTGTTTGCTATGTTGTATGAAAAATTACTGCGCCGGCCTCAGCCTGTGAAGATAATGCAAAATGGTGTTTGCAGCCTGTCTTATGCTAGTCCGCTGAGACTCTGTGACTCTTGGGCAGCTCAGATGCCTCCGTGTGTAACATGTTCATGTTGGGCCCTTGCATATCCTTCCTGTTGGGCCGGGTCCCACGTGACAGAGACCATTTCTGGTGCTTTGCAGCAGTTTTAAAATCTTCTTGGAGTTTCTTGTTGCTCAAATGGGTGTAAATTCTGATATTTATGTTTCCCTCGTCTACATTGCTTGATTTTGCTCGCCAGAAAGTGTCACTCATAGTAGTTGAAATGTCACTCATAATTGCACTGAAATTATGTAAATGTCACACATGGCTATCTGAAACCTTGGCAGCTATGTCCAGTATACCTAGATGCAGAATCAGTGCGTTGCAATGCTGGATCCAGGCCTATGGTCTCATCTCGAGGTACCAGCCATGAGTATGGTGCATCAGTGAGTTTAACGCGTGTGAAGCGAGGAGTAAAGTCCTGTGATGGTGGAAGGAGTCGTGCGAGCAGTCCTAGTGTGTTCACCATTATCTTGGTGGAGGACAGCGTCTGCTGCATGGAGGACACAAGATGTGTAGCGGGATAGGCCCCGGTGAGTGTTTGAATAGCTGGGGTTTTAGACTGCTTTTCTGCACATGTTAAGGTAGGTATGGAGCATGGAAAATGACAGGATGTGGGGTGTGTCGGTGTGGTCATGTCAAGAGATGCAGAGAGGTTGCAGATTTACCTCTGCGAATTAGGCGGCCTGTGGATTTCCACCAGTGTGAAGGGTGTCCGAGGAAGTCCTTTCCTGCCTTTGGCCCATACACACAGAGCAGAGTTGGGTGTATTTCTCACAGCACCCATCCGGGGACCAGTGTTTTGGGATGCTGAGGGCTTAGCCTGGAGGGAAACCTTGTAGAATAAGATTAATTTCCCAGGACCCGGATGTGAAGCATTGATTGCAGCTCCGAAGGAAGATTGTTGTGAATTAGACACAATATGAGACTACAGGCTTCATGTGATGGGGGTGCTGACTGCTGGTCAGCATCAACAAACAATGACTGGCGCTTAGCTTGGAATCCTCCGATTCTAACGTTCTAGGGGGAACCAAGAAGGCGCCAGGGAAGGGGGGGGGGGACAAAGGTGCAATCGATAAACATGTATTCATCGTCGATTTAAATCACATTGCAAAAATGCTTTAAAACTACCGCGGCGTAACGCAGGCCCCTGCAGCCCGAGCTGCGCAAGGCCCAGCCCTTCATGGAGCCCGATCTCGCCCCAATTGGAGCCCCAGGGGCCCCTCTTCACACTGCGGGGGAGGGGTGATTATCATTTTACCTCACGCTGCAGGAAGCGATCTGTCGGAGTTCATGTGGCTTCATTTCAGTTACAGGATTCCCCGGAGGTCAGTCGCGCTCATCGAGCCGCGGTGCTCTTTTAACTGTCTTTCAGCTGTAACGAGATTATTTGTGTTTGCTGGTGGAGCGATGCTGAATCTGTCAGCCCTGGCTCGCAGGTCTGGACGCCTCGGTGCTGCTGTTAGCGAGACAGGAGAGTCGGCGCGGAGACCCTTTCCAAAGCGGCGCTTCTGGGCTCTGTGGGCACCTCTGATTAATAGGAACCAGTACCGCAGAGTTTTGTATCATGTCTGCCAGTTTCACTGCATCTCGAAGTGACAGCTGCACTCCGCAGGGATGGCTGCTGTACTGCACCCTGCATTGATGGGTGCTTCGCAGTCCCCAGTCTACTCACCCTGCAGCGATGCCCGCTCCGCTGCACCCTGCAGCGATGCTCGCTCCACTCTACCCCGCAGCGACGGCCGCTCCGCTGCACCCCGCAGCGACGGCCGCTCCGCTGCACCCCGCAGCGCCAGCCGCTCCTCTGCACCCCGCAGTGAAGGCCACTGCACCCCGCAGCACCGGTCGCTCCACTGCACCCCGCAGCGATGGCCGCTCCACTGCACCCCGCAGCGCCGGCCGCTCCACTGCACCCCGGCCGCTCCACTGCACCCCGCAGCACGGCCGCTCCACTGCACCCTGCAAATATGGCCGCAAGTCTGCACCTCGCAGCACCGGCCGCTCCACTGCACCTCGCAGCACCGGCCGCTCCACTGCACCCCGCAGCGAAAGCCGCTCCACTGCACCCCGCAGTGATGGCCTCTTCACAGCCTCCAGTCTTCTTCATCCCATGATGCCTACTCCATTGCACAATGGAGTCATTGATGTAGTTCACGAACAATTCTTTATCTAGTATTGCCACTGACGTAATCCTTTCATGAAGTCACTATCGTTGCAGACACCAAATCGCTTGTCTTCTCCATTAACACCACCCTCTTGTTCATGCCCTGCATTGGCCGTCTGACGAGTACCCACTGTTAATGCTGTAAAAGGTAAAACCATATCTCCTTAAAAGAAAAAACAGACTTCAGAATGTCGACCCAGGACTGGGTCCCCTCCAGCCCTCATGGTGCTGATGCCAGTCTCACCAGCATTGCTGCCTCTAGACTGGTTCCTCTTTGGGGTGTCTTACACAATGCTGCTCGTCTCCTCAAAAGAGTGGGAGAACAGTACCACATCACTCCCTCAATGAATCATCCACCGTGGGTGCCTCCCAAGCTTGCACCCCCTTTAAAAGGCTCGCCTACAAATCTGTGATAGACGGCAGTCCAGCCTACGGACCGCTCCGGCCAGCGAGCATCATACAAGGTAGCAGAGAATCAGCAGGCTCAAACCCGAGAAGCGCTCAAGAGAAATACCACATTAGCAAAAATGTGTCTGTATTATTTGTCCACTCATCGGGGAAGGGTAGGCCGTGGGTCATCCACCGTCTAGATTCTAGAATGACCATCCCCTCTCCTTTGATCTAGCAAAAGACGTCCCGCTTCCCCACCCTGGCCACAGTCACCGTACCTGCCCGCCACAGTCACCCTACCTGCCCGCCGCAGCCACAGTCACCCTACCTGCCCACCCCAGCCACAGTCACCCTACCTGCCCACCCCAGCCACAGTCACCGTACCTGCCCACCCCAGCCATACCTGCCCACCCCAGCCACAGTCACCCTACCTGCCCACCCTAGCCCCAGCCATCCTACCAGCCCCACCCGGGCAACAGGCATCCCACTTGCCAGACCCTGGCAGCAGGCACCCTCTGCGCTGCACCCCGGCAGCAGGCACCCTCTTCACTGCACCCCGGCAGCAGGCACCCTCTTCGCTGCACCCCGGCAGCAGGCACCCTCTTCGCTGCACCCCGGCAGCAGGCACCCTCTTCGCTGCACCCCGGCAGCAGGCACCCTCTTCGCTGCACCCCGGCAGCAGGCACCTTATTCGCTGCACCCCGGCAGCAGCCACCCTCTTCGCTGCTGCCCGGCCGCAGGTGTCCTGCTTGCCCCGCCCCCTCACACAATTGCACACTCCTGCTGTTCTTACGATCCCGTTTTCACCGTGTGCATTGCTTTTTGCTCTCTTGCGCCCTTCTTCAGACACTAATAATCGATAGAAGGGCGCACCATGTTTCATCGGCTCACAGTAGACACGCTTCCGTTGTATGGTAATGTTCTTTTAATCAAATTTGAGAGCTGTATCATTGAGCATTTAAAAATAACCAAAACTACCGATATCCGGGGCGGGGGGGCGGGGGGATGGGGAATGGAAATGTTCTAAACTATCACATTTCACCCAGGAATATAATTTTAGTGGAAAGTTTTTAACCACGATTCCGATTTGCAGAAGTGTGAAAGTTGGCTGGTATGGTTTGTTCATGAACGAAAGACCTTCAGAGGTGGCGTAAAATACAGCTTTTGTCCTTCTAAGAAGCGTTTGCTCCAGAGTCTTATCGGTCATCGTGTTTGTAGATCCAAGTTAAAAATATCCCCTCCGCACTCCGTCCGGGGGCTGTTTAATCACACGCCTTCTATCTGAAACCGCCAAAGGCAGCACCGAGTTTGTCCTTTACACTTTAAAGGTGCCTTTGATACCTGAGTGTTCACGAGTGGTTGTGAAAGCTTGAGAAATCAAAGTTTTTTACTAAATGGGCGCATACAGGAAAGTTTTAATATAGAGAGGGCAAATTTTCCTTGCATTTGTAAATGAATGATAAATACAACTTTGTTTTATACAGTCGCCTTCGTGGCATTTCGACAGGCATTGTGTAATGTTGCAAAGCTTAATGGCACAGTTGTAGTAAACGTCCATTCATTCATTTTGTGGAATTTTTGGATTGAACATAATTACTAATACCTGTAAACATTGTCAGAGTATGCTTGTAGGTCTAGGAAGAGGTCAGAGTTCATGGACGAGTGGGCTCTAACTTTCAGTTCGATTAGAGTCTGCTGGCCAGCAGGGGTGCTGGGGAGCAGTTTTCAGAGTGGGGGTGCTGCCATTAATATTACATGACTTAACTCATAGGGCTTGTGAAAAATCCAGACATGGCAAGAAAAACGAGTGTAGCAAATGAGCCACGCCAATTTGGCAAGAGTGGTAGGGGTGTAGCACTATGTAGCTGGGGGTGCATTCTGGATCACACTGCAAAAATACGACTAAAGTCATTTACCAACAGCACATTCTCCATGGAAATGGGCACTACATTTGCAAAGGCATGAAGTTTTACTGATAAAACTTTACAGCTCACAAACGATGTTTTATGTTTTGATCCTATTCAAATCTGTGTTTCCATCACACTTTAGAACTACAAAAAAGTTTCATTTGTACTTTTTTAACTGTTGATATATTGTAATTTTTGTGCCGTTTATTTATAGGTATTTATACATGTTAGAAAAAAATGGCGGGCTGCAGTCTTTCCTTTAATACCAGCAAGATTATCACATAGTTCACTTTAAAAATCCTCTCGATTTTTAAGTCAGAGAAAAAAATATAAACACCAATTTCCATGTTAAAAAGAATAATTTGTCAGAGGACAGTCTGACATTTCACCTCTTTGTCAGGACGCACAACAGATCTGACAAGATAAAAACTACATTTACAGGCATCTTTATTGCTCATTCACCTTCGGAAATCCAGCATGGTTATTTTGGGGGTGCTGCAGTTCCCCCAGCGCCCCTAATTCTAGCGCCTGTGCTGTCCAGCTGCACTGCAATACCATTGCAAAAATAAATAAACACATATATAAATAAAAAACAACAATCCATCTGAAATTATGCCTTTCTCCTGAAAGTGCCCATCTGGTTACATAAAAGAAATACAGACATCTTTCTTCAGTTACATGAGGTCAGTACTTTCCCTCCCAGCTTCCTGAACCAGGAAGCCCATTGAGACGCTCCACAAGTTTTCGTCAAATTAGATTAAACTACTCTTTTTTTTGTTTAGTCTTTGTTTGCCACCCCCAGCATGAGAGAAGGGTTGTTTCAGAGAGCTTTTCAATATGTGATATAGTCTCCATTTAGCCAAAAACAGCAGCCGAACTCGTACCCTATGAACCATCAGCAGTGCTCTATCGTACCCATAGTTCTGAATCTGTTCTCCGTTAAGTACCTCCTCTTCCTTGGCCATCTTCCTGGCACGCTCTTCTACCCAAAGAGAATCAGATTGAGTCGATTGGTCTAAGTTGGTACTTTTTTCTCTGAAGCCCACTATATTTTATAGGTCTGAGTTGCCAGCAAAGGTTTGCCAGACCCTTGGTAGAGCAACAGAAAAAGAGCTGTCATAAATACTAATCAAAGAGGGGGTTTGGCTCCGCCCCTACAGTTATTGCTTTGAGTACATCCTTTGAAATGACAGAAATTGTGAGCTTCCACGGAAAAAGAGTGCTGGTGTTGTATATGGTGGCAGGCAAAACATTAAGGCCCAAACTGTTTACTATAAAACATGACAAAGGTGATAGGCCTAACACATTTATTGTGAAAAGCATGCATTAAAGCCAATGGGCATTTAAGGGATACACGGTGTTACAGCTTTTAGAGAAGTACTTTGTCAAATGGCATCTTACAGATTATTGTAATAGGCGCTGTTTTTGTTGATAGTTACCCCACTGACCAACCTTGGGGAGTAGAAGATTTGCATTGTGGTAATCCTTTGTTAGACCCTCTTACAACTAATTGGATTTTAGTAGCTATAATTTTAAATATTTGTGCTTTAATGGCTGTTTGTTTGATGGTTGACTTGTGGGAATATTTATGCAAATTTCAGCAGGCCTGAGTAGGCATTGGTCACAGGCAAATGATAAAGGCTATAGCTCTTATTGGTTGATTTGAAAAAGTTGGGTGTGATACAATAGGTCTGATCTGTTAAATAAGAAAAGTCAAGCTGAAGGCTGGAGGCCTGCCTTATTTATCGTGGAAAGCACTTCTTAAATCCAATAGGCATTTAAAAATGGATTGTTATTACACTTAGTTGAAGGTTGCAAAAATATATTTTATTGGCTTGAATCTCAGAGGTTACCTGCAATGGTTTCTTTATTGGTACCTCCTCTGACAGAACCTTTGGATTGAATATTTGGATTGTGGCAAGCCTTGTTGGGCCCTTTTTAGGGGTGTTGTATATTGTTTTGGGGACTTACTTTCAAGCCGTGAGGGGAACGGGCAGCGTGCCCAGCAATAGCGCTCCAGCTCTCCAGCCGTGAGGGAAACGGCCAGCGCTCGCACACCGACGCCCGGGGGAACTTCAGTACCCAGGTGCCCCGACGGCGGAAGTGACGCCGCACGAGCGCCAGGAGGCGCCTTAAGGCACGGAGCGCCCAGAGCTCCTCGGGGGACTTGCTTTCGGGCCGTGAGGGGGACGGGCGGCGTGCCCGGCGTGCCCAGCGGTGGCGCTCCAGCTCTCCAGCCGTGAGGGAGGCGGCCGGCGCTCGCGCACCGACGCCCGGGGGAACTTCGGTGCCCGGGTGCCCCGGTGGCGGAAGTGACGCCGCACGAGCGCCAGGAGGCGCCTTAAGGCACGGAGCGCCCAGAGCTCCTCGGGGGACTTACTTTCAAGCCGTGAGGGGAACGGGCAGCGTGCCCAGCAATAGCGCTCCAGCTCTCCAGCCGTGAGGGAAACTGCCAGCGCTCGCACACCGACGCCCGGGGGAACTTCAGTGCCCAGGTGCCCCGGCGGCGGAAGTGACGCCGCACGAGCACCAGGAGGCGCCTTAAGGCACGGAACGCCCCTCGCACTCGCGAGTCGCACCCGCGGGAGAAGCCCGGGACAAGGGCGGGCCCTCTGTGGCCCTCAGAGGCCTGAGGAGAGTGGACTGGGCCAGGAACTTTATATTGCCTCTTCTGGACCCCTAACGTGCTATGAGCATGTAAGACATTTTACACATTATCATTTTGTTATTTTCGTTTGTTTTTGTTTTGTGAGTGTTTAGACTTAAGGGTACTTGTGTGGCAGTCTAACATCATTACTGCTCATAATGTCTAAATCTAAAACTAACAAAGTGATGGTGGGCCCTGCTACCCTAGACAATTTTCTGGTTAGGAAAGTAAATCAGATTAATAATGATAGACGTGTATCTCTGGGGAAAGGCACTGTGATAGGGGAAACACTATCTGAAAATTCCCCTATTAGTCTGACCCAAGATTGTGAAATTAACACGAGTGTTGTCATCTCTACTGACCCTCCAGCGCCCATTCTAGTGAATGTGGAGGTTCATCCCGACTCACGGGCGCTGTCAAGTTCAGACATTGGTGTGCTGAATGAGACCCAACCTGAAATCAGGCATCTGAGAACTTGTAGAACACTGTCTCAAAGGGAGAATGGGAAACATAACAATTCTAAGTCTAAAAAAAAGGATGGTAAGGCAATTATCAGTCCTGCTATAACAACCCCTTTTGTATTCACGGGCACTAATGGTAATGGTAATGGAGTAAATTTAAATCCTGATTTGCTTGCGTCACTTATAAAAAACTTAGAAGTTTCTTTAACAGCAAAAATGGAGGAGCTTATTAAACCATTAACCATTAAGATAGATAACCTAGTCAAGGAAGTGAAAAGGCTGGGTGGTCTGTTATTGTCACAGAAGATTGTAACATCTAGTGGAAATGTCCACTCTGGGGGGAAAGGGAGAGAAATTGCTGAAGTTAATGATACACGAAATAAGGGGAGGGGGAATATTGTTGTTGCAGTGGCCTCAGGATCTGAAACACCTATTTGACCGGATATCCCTGTGGCAACTGCCGCGCAGCAACATCCATCTACAAACCCCCAAAGCAGTAGAGCTCCCAGACCACCGAGGTACAACCGTTATCTTAATTTACCACCAGACTGTGCTCCGTTTGTGGCAGTACTGACTAATGTGTCCCCCTGTGGCACCCATCCCGCATCTCCTTTTGATGAATCTCAAACCTCTTTGAAAAATAAGACCGTGTCATGGCTCAACAAAAACTGTGGTTTTCCCATCTCATATTTTGACCAGATAATGACAGTAAGGCGTGTAAACTGGGTGGGGCCGTCTAAAAAGTCTGGGTCTGGGGATTGTATAGTTGTAAATTTCAAACACCCCCAGCATGTGGCAACTGTCCTTTTGAGAGCTTCTGCACTGGTATATAATATGAACAGTATCTGTGTACGCCCCCTGGGTTACTTTTATGCGCATTTGTGCAAACCTCCACCACAACAGAGTTTAACCAGGCGGGGGCTTGAACCTTATACTCCTGTGCAAGAGACTCAATTTCTTTACAACACCACTAATCCCTGTGGGTCAGGTGGACCCATTGGAACTTATAACGGGAGCCCCAGTGCTGGACACTATCAATATGGGTCGAACTTAAACACACAGAACAGGTATGAAGTGTTATTCGGTCTTGAGCTGTGTGATTGACGGGGGGCACTTGTGGCCCAGGATACTAGGGCTACAGGTGAATCTATAAACTCAGATAACCCGGTGGGCAAAATGCCAGGATGTCTTGCTGTCTCTTGGAATATTGCTGGTCTTGCGGCCAAAATGTCTGATGCAAATTGGGTGACTTACATTAAGCAATTTTCGATTGTTTGTTTACAAGAGACCTGGGAGCTGGGCTGTAACCTCTTCTTAGAAGGGTATAAGGCCTTCTTTGTGCCAGCCTTGCCATCTTTGCGAGGTAGGCCCAAGGGGGGTCTTGTAATTTTTGTTTCCATACTAATACCCTGTGAAGTACGAAGAATTGAAGCACAACATACAGGTGTAATGGGCTTAACTCTAACTGGAGGTAATATCCTTGTGGGCCTGGTGAATTTTTACAATGCTGCTTATGATAGTGCAGGCAGGAATCACATTCATATATTAAATTCTTTTGTCTCTAATTTTATGAAAAATGTGGGCCATAACCTCATGATTATGGGGGATTTTAATCTGCATCCCTGTATAGACCCATTGCACAAGTGCTTACCAGAAATGACTTGTGAACGTGCGGACTGTCTCCATATGGAGCACTCTAAGGAGGGGGAAATGTGCAATGACCTACTGAATGACTATGACCTCTCTCTGGCTATGTCATTAAAGGACCCGCTATATTGCTTTGATACCCCTACCTTTAAGGGGCATGGAAGGGGTACCTTTATAGACCACATACTTGTTTCGCGGACGATGCAAACTTTTTAAGATTCTTTTTGCATTGTTCCTAGCGAATTCAGCGACCATAACCCTCTAACAATCTGTTTAAAATGGCCCTGGTTAAAAAAAAGTAATAAGATCATCAATCAAGGTAGATTGGGCACAACAGATGGGAGGAGGCGGTTAAAATGGTCTATGGTCTCTGCGGACATCCTCTATAAGAACATCTCTGTTGGGTGTGCAGAGGATATTAAAGTCTGTACCAATGGGGGGGGTGAACCTAGGCTGGTTTTAGAGGCTTATCAAAATATTTCGGAGAAGGTGTCAGCGTTTCTATCGGTCCCTAATAAAACTCAGGTTAATATAGGCCCGAGATGGTTTAGCCACGACTGTACTATAGCTGCTCGCAAACTGAGGCTTGCACTGTCAGCCTCCCCGACGAATCGTGAGGTCGTAAAACTCTGTAGAAAGGAATACAAGGCTATTACTGTTGCTCGCAAGGAGTTTCTGAGGAATGAGGCCTGGGAGGAACTGCTTGATCCCTCCACCCTGAATAGCAGCACCAAATTCTGGGCCCTGGTTAAAAAACCTTTTTTGACCGAGGACCCTGGAGATGGACTTGTCTGTTGCATAACCAAAGAGTAATGGGAAAGCCATTTTAAAAGTCTGTACTATTCTGAGGGCTCTGGAACCATGGCTGCTGCCCCCCATGATAGGGACAGCACCATTATTTTTGACAAAAGTGAGGTCTTGGCTGCCATAATGGGTCTCACTGCAAATAAAGCGCCAGGTCCTGACGGAATACCACCGGATCTTTACAAATCTGATCCAGTTTTCTGGGCTCCCATTCTGGTTTCTGTATTTAATGCTGCGGCCATAGTGGGTTGTCCGGGAACGTGGGGTCTGTCAACTATAGTTCCTGTTTTCAAGAAGGGAGATAGGGGAAGTGCTCTTTGTTACCGACCAATATACCTAATCGCTTCAATGGTTAAGATCATGGGGAGAGTTATACTCCAACGCCTAACAAGCTGGTCGAATGAAAATAACACCATGTCGATTTCTCAATATGGCTTTTGTGAAGGGCGCTCTACCATAACTCAGTGTCTCAACCTGTTTCTTATTCTGAATAAATATACTGTTGTACAGAAAGGAGTAATTCACCTTGCCTTCATGGATCTGTCCTCAGCCTTCGACTGTGTCAACAGAGGGAGGCTGTGGCAGACCATGAAGGATAAAGGTATTGATAGGGGGATCGTGGAGTTTTTTAGCGGATCTGCATAATGACACAAGAGCCAACGTGAGGTTCTCATCGACCGGGGAAACCACAGGAAGTTTTAGTATTAATAAAGGAGTACGTCAGGGGTGTATCCTGGCCCCTTTTCTTTTCAACTTTTATATAAATGATTTAGAGGCTGTACTACAAGAGGTAAAAAAGATTGTCCTAGAGCTGGTGCGAGGGGTATTCCTTTACTTTTATATGCCGACGATGCGGTTTTAATTTCACGAACAGAATTAGGTCTCCAGGCGCTTTTGAATGCTTTTAATAATTTCATGTCTGACAGGGACCTTATGGTCAACAATTCTAAATCTTACGTAATGCATGTTGGCCGTCAACCTAAAAAGAAGTTCAATTTTAAACTGAATGATGTTCTGATCCCCATCACCCAGACGTTCTCATATTTGGGTGTTTTATTTGATACGAAGCTTAGTTGGGCCCCACATTTGGCCAAGAAGAAGGGGGAAATGACTAGAGTAAATGCCTCCATCTTCAACTTTGCCTCTAAATTGGGGAAAAAGCCAAATGTGGCTATGATGAAATTATACAACACTAAATCCATAGCCACCGCAGTATACGGAAGCGAGATATGGGGCTACATAAATCGCGAACAACTACAAATAGTTGAAAATAATTTCTTAAAGCGTCTGTTATGTGTCCCAGGTAGCACACCGAATTTAGCTGTACATGAAGAACTTGGTTGCCTGCATTTATCCGACATTGTTGGATTGAAACCACTGTTATGCTGGGTAAAATTATGGTTAAGTGATGAAATTCCTCTAACACACGAGATAGTGGAAGATCTTGTATCACTCGAGCATGCAACATGTGTACCTTGGCTTAAATATTTGAAGTCCCAATTTTTGAAGCTTGGCCGCCTGAACTTGTTTGATAACCCGAGGGATATAGTTAAGGGTGATGTTGCAGCAATTAAGAGAGCTTTTTTCTTGGATTGTAATGCCCTCAGAGATGAAGTTGAGCTTTTGAAACCCAATGTTAGAAAGTATACCATGTTGAGAACTTGTGATTCTATGGAAATGTACCTAACATGCTCCTTTACCTCCCATGAGAAATTTTTGCTGACCCGATTCAGGTTTAACATCTTTCATCATCTTTTAATTAGACCCAAGTCGGACATTTTTAAGAAACCTGCAGCTCCCTGTGGCTGCGACGGGAAGTCTCCACAGGATATGCTGCATTTTATATTTTTATGTACATTTTATGAATATCCCCGTAGGCGGTATCTTGTTACTCTTTTAAAGAAATTAAATTTTAAACAAATTAGACCCGCCCTTATGTACTTACAGCTGCTGCACTCTGATAGTGTCCTCCAGGTGCTAGAATTTTTAAAACTAACCATGAGACTAAGAAAATGTTTAGATGAGTAACTGTGAATCATCTGCAGCCCAATGCACTAATGCACGTTTTCTGTATGTGGGCACTACCTGCACTTTTCTTGTACTGATTTTGTCTATGCACTCTTTTAAGAAATATATGTGTTGTATGTAACTTAGATTGACTTTGTAATTATTGTGATGTTTTTAATATGAATTGTTTAATGGTGTGTACTTTTATGGATTGCAATATATCCGAAATAAAGTCAATTTTGATTTGATTTGATTTGTTTTACCAACTATAAGTTGTACACATTTGTACTTTTATTACAATATGTGGGATGTTTGCCAATGTATGCTCAATACAGTAGGCCTAAGTTGCTTACGGTAACAAGCCCATGTCAAAGGCTACAGACTTGATTGACTCATTGGGAGGAGTCTTGTAAGATTTCATAGGTTTGATCTGTTTGTGATGGAAAGTTTTAACAAAGGCTCTAGTCCTGGCCTATTTATTGTAAACTATTGTAAACAGGATATTTTAGAAACCAATGGGACATCAAGGATGATTTGTTTTTAAACAATGTAAAAGACTGTAGACAGGTTTTCTGATGCATGGAATCTCACAGATTTATCTTACTTGGCAAGGATTTTGGGATTGATTACCCAATCTATCAACCCTTGTGAGCGAGATTTGCGGAATACCTTTTTGGCTCCCTTAGGAGGGGATGTGTATTCTTTTCTCAACTGTAATTTTGTACATATTTGTAATTATTTTGTGATTGTATGACTGATGATTGCTTTGTGGGAAAACCTATGCTCAGTACAGTAGTCTCAAGTTGGTTATGGCAAGCCAACACTAAAGTCTGATGGCCTCATTGGTTACTTAGGAAAACTTTGTTTTTTTTTTTTGTTGAAATCTTTTTATTTTAAATCGATAGAACAACGTTATGGTGACTGTAATTCTTGTTTCACATAGCATTGAGACACAGCGCAACAATAAACGTTTTCCTGTGTCCCCAAATACCCATAAACTCCCAACCTCCCTGACCATAAATTACAGTCCAGCGATATGGGCCTGACGCATTTGGTACATATCAACAGGATTCACTTGTACGATAGGAGCACACAGCATTGCTCTATATTTATTCCACCTCCTCCAGATTTTGGTCTATTTATTTGGGCAACCCCAGCTTTCGTAAACTACCCTTTCCGCCTGCATACACCAGTCCATGTCTTTTTTCTAGTCATCTAGGGTCAGAGCTGATTTATCCCTCCAAGTTCGGGCTATATTTGGTTTGGCCAAAAGATATGTTAAACGTCGTAGGTCTGACCTATTTATTTTGAAAGTTTACAACATAGCCATTAGGCCTGAAATATTTATTGTAAAAAGTTTAAGTTAAAAGCAACTGTCCTTTAAGGGTGAATTGTTATTAGAAGGAGCTAAATCCTGAATACAGGTTATTTAGTTACAGGAGATCTCGGAGATTACCCCAGAAGGCAGGAGTTTTTTGCATTGCTGATCTCCGGCAAAGAGAGTAGAAATTTTACACTGTTTTAATCATAAGGAGTCCATTTCAGGAGAAATTGTAGTGTTGGACAGCTGCAACTGTGTGCCTTTGTGTAATTTTATGGCTGTATATCTGATGATTGTCTTGAGGGAAAGCTTATGTTCAATACGTTAGACCTGAGCTGGTTATGATGGCAATCCAACTATTAAGGCTATTGCCTGAATTGTTTATTGGGGAAAGTTATGTCAAATGCCCTAAATGTAATCTGTGTAACTATGAAAGTTAAAAATTAAAGGCAGTTGGTCTGGTGTATTGATTGTGAAAGGCATGTATTACTGCCTTTAAGGGAATTGCTACCTCACTTTGTAAAGACCTCTATACAGATATTTTGAAAAGCAGTGTTTCACAGATTACTGTAGTAGGCAAAGATGTTGGCGTTGGTTACCCTCTTACAGGTCCTGGTAATATTAAGATTTACACTGTTAGAATTCTTGCTAGGCCTCCCAAAAATGGTTTGTATATTGGTTTGCTAATGATAATAATGTGCATATTTATACTTTTATGACTGTACAGCTGATGGTTACATTGTGGGAAAGCCTATTCTCAGCATAGCAGTCCTGAGTTTGTTAGTGACAAACCAATCTGGAAGGCTGACTGGTTGTCAGACAAAAAGAATGACGTAACCACAAACCTCTGTGAAGTAGCCAATATGTTATGGGAGTGGCATGTATCCCTGCTTCACCAGGCTGAACATACAATTGAAAGTTACCACAATGGCAGTAGACATTTTTATTTATGTATTTTTTTTCTTTTTTTTTTTTTAAACACGCGTTCAACCCAGTGGGCCGTCAGTGTTACTGTGCAAGGCCTGTGTACAGGCATTTTGTTGTAAAGAATCTCACCTATTCCTTTAGCTAACAAAAAAATAAAAAGATTTTGGTGTTGATTACCCCCTTTGACGAACCCTAGAGGTAGAAGGGTCACACCATGATAATCTCGGCTAGACCCTCTTAGGAGGACCTGGCAGGTTTAAGGGGGGGAGGGTGTGTGTGTGTGTGTGTGTGTGTGTACGTACGTGTGTGTGTGTACGTACGTGTGTGTGTGTACGTGTACACACGTACGTTCACTCACTCTCACTACTTTTCCCTCCACCATTGGTCTGTTTAATAAATGCACACAGTGTGAGGCAATGGATAGGCTCATTTCATTCATTACCTCTGTTGCCATGTGATTGACGGCAGTTTGCCTGAACTCTTGCATCACCACCTGAAAGTGAGCGTGCCTCGGACAGCGCTAGTGTGCCTTTTAGTTTTCCTTTTTTTTTTTTTTTTAGATCGCCTTTAATTTCTTTTCTTCTACTGCTTCCAAACTGGGATGGTATTGTCCACAGTGTGTTATTGCATTACCCTCCCAAGGTGACCAACATGATGCTGCTAAACAGTGAGGCCTTGTTGAAGTACCATTGCAAGATTGATGCCCACGGTTAATTTTAGTTTTCTCATTGCTAGCTTCCACCTGTCTGGTTTAGATGACGGAATGTTTTTTTAATTCTTTCTATTGGGTATAGGAGGGAAGAACTTATGTCCTGGCGGCTCACAAATCCCGTACCTTGTAGGTATGTCAATGAGGGTGATCTACCGTTCCTGCCTTGTGGGACATGCAGTGGGGGTCGGTGTATGTCCGTTGATAATTCTGTGCTTTCTATAGCTTTGCTGAATTGCCGGTCTGTACCTAATCATGCCACAGAAATTAATTCCTTGATTTTGGACCATAAGTTAGATGTGTTATTTTTAACCGAGACCTGGATCTCTTCCTGCTCGGGCCCTGACATAGTCACATCTCTCCCTTTTGGTTTCCTAATGGCACATTTGGATAGGCCTGTGGGGAGGGGAGGAGGGATTGCTATCCTTTATAGGGACTCATTAGTTTGTAAGGTGCAGGATGGAGGGATGAGTGACTGTGAGAGCTGCCAGTTCTCTCTTCGACTTTCACCCACGGCGTCTCTGACAGGCTTTTTGCTCTATCGTCCCCCTGGGCCCATGGGAAATTTTCTTAATTCCTTCTTGGAATCAGCTGCCCTCCTTGCCTCTTCCACTGGCAATTTCATCGCCTTGGGCGATTTTAACATCCACTTTGATGATCCTTACAACCCCTTGGGAGTAGATCTACTAAGTGATCTTCAAGCTTTGGGGATTAACTTGGTTAATTTCGGTGCCACACACAGGAAGGGCCACTTGTTGGATCCGATATTTTCGAACTCGGCCTGCCTTAAAGCTTTTCCAGCGCGGGCCCTGCCTTGAACTGACCATTTTATGGTGTCTGCCCAGTGGCAGTTTGATATCCCAGTTACATCGGCTCCCAGGGTATACACGGTGGAAAGAGCCTGGTCGAGACTCTCAGTTGATACCTGGGCGGTCCATCTGGAGGCGTCCCGGCCTCCCCTTGGGTCCAATCCGTTAGTCGCCGATGAGAGGCTAAACATCTGGCTGACCAACTCGCTTGATGTTCTCCTCCCCAAGAAGAAACAACTTTCTATGGGTAAGAGAGTGGGATCGGCGCCCTGGTACACATCAGAGTTGAGAACTTTGAGAAGGGGCTGCAAGAGATTGGAACGGTCTTGGAGGAAAGACTGGAGTGAAGCAACCCGGAGAGAATACCGGGCGGCTCTTAGCACTTACAAATCTGCTATTCGGGCAGCTAAATCTGTATTCTTTGAGGAGAGAATAGGCTCGGCGGCCAACTCCTCAAAAGAGTCGTTTAGGATCATCAAAGAACTTTTAAAAGCTCCCGAACCTCAAGTCTACCACGCTGACTCTCTTGGGAAATGTTCCGAACTTGCCTCTTTCTTTAAAACCAAAATAGATAACATTCTATTATCACTCCCTCGGTTGGACGTGGAGAATTCCTCCGATGGCAAGTTTGAGTCTCTGTCCAGGGTGCGGACAGCGGAGTTGGCCTCTTTTGGGCTTGTCACTGTGGAAGAAGTTCTCACAGTCTTGACGACCATGAAAAGTGGCTCGCCTAAAGATCCTGCACCAATGAAATATCTTAAGCAGGTAGCCTCCATCATCGGTGGTCCAGTGACGGATCTGATAAATTTATCTTTTGCCCATGGCGTGGTGCCCCCGAGTTGGAAGGGAGCTGTTGTTAAGGCTCTCTTGAAGAAGCCTAACTTGGACCCCGCTGACCTTGCCAGCTTTAGGCCCATCTCGCTGCTCCCTGGCATTAGCAAGGTAGCGGAGAAACTGGTGAATCGGCGCCTCTCGGGCTTCCTGGAGTCCAATTCCCTTCTGGGTGATTCTCAAACAGGTTTTCGCCCCGGTCAGGGGACCGATACTGCCCTGTTGGCAGTCGTGGAGAATGCCAGGAGCATTCTGGATACAGGGGGATCAGTGGCAGTGATCCTCCTCGACCTCAGTGCGGCATTTGACACTGTGGACCATCAAGTGCTTCTCCAACGACTGTCGGGGGTGGGGGTCTCCGGGCTGGCCCTGAAGTGGTTCTCTTCCTTTTTGGCTGGCCGAACGTTTGAGGTGTGGGAAGGCCATATGAAATCTTCATCGGTTCCTCTCCAGTGTGGTGTGCCACAGGGCTCATCGTTGAGCCCTACTTTATTTAACATTTATATGGCCCCCCTGGAGAATGAGATACTGCCCCTGGGTGTCAAGATTATCAGCTATGCTGATGATACCCAGCTGGTGGTAGGCCTCCCCCAGTCATCTTACCATCCCGTTCAGCTGCATACGTGTCTGGATAAGATCTACACGTGGATGTGTAGCTCAGCACTCAAGCTTAACGGCTCCAAAACGGAATTGATGATATTGGGGAACTCCCCTCTTACCCTGTCTCCGGGTAGCTGGCCTAGTTGCCTGGGAGCAGCTCCCACCCCAAAACAGGAGATCAAGAGTTTGGGGGTGTAGTTGGAGCAGGACCTTACCTTTAAGACTCACGCTAAAAAGACCGCAGGCGTGTGTTTTGGTCTGCTCCGTTCAGCCAGGAAGATTTTACCTCTCCTCCCAGTGGTCTCTAGGAGGTTACTTATTCAGGGGCTTATCATCTCCCGGCTGGACTTTAGTAATGTGCTGTTTCTGGGGGCCCCAGAGTCCACCTTAAACAAATTACAGCAAGTGCAGAATGCGGCCGCCAGGCTCCTGATGGATCTCCCCAGGCGTCAGTCTGCTCGACCTGCGCTGAAGGCGTTGCACTGGCTTCCCGTTAGGGAGAGGGTGAAATTTAAGGCACTCTGCATGGCCCATAAAATCTTGCTGGGGAAAGGCCCTCCCATCCTACGGGATATGGTGCAACCTTATAAAGCCTCTCGTTCCCTTCGTTCGGACCATCAACATCTGCTGCAGGTCACGAGAGTAAGGAAGGCTAGATCTGGGGGCAGAAGATTCTCCATCAATGTGGCCACTCTGTGGAACTCCCTTCCACTTTACCTACGCCTGGAATCAAGTTTCTTGCGTTTCCGCAAGCTGTTAAAAACTCACCTGTTTCCTGCCTAACTTCCGGTGCCTCATGTTATGACGTCTCTTTCTGGATGAGCGCGGGGATGCCCAAGGGTAACCAGGCGCGTTATAAAACTCATTAATAATAATAATAATGATAGTCGTTTTTAATTTGTTTTACATAAGTTTGTTGAATTTTTGTGTGTTTCGTTGTGGCTGGAAACGTGCCTGAATGCAAGAACTCATAGTAGTGTAGGTGGAAGTATGCATAAGTGCAATAATGAGTGCCAAAGTGCTTGTATGATGACATATTGAGTGCCTAGACGCACCAGTGACAAAAGAAGCACCTTCAGTTATAAGCCAAACCTATTAGCATTGCCAATGCTTGTTTTTTTTGTCTTGTTATAGCTTGGCCAATTTAAATTCAGAAACCTCTGTTTTTCTTTCTCCCGACTTCCTTCCTGGCTTTTTTGTATTGTTTTCCATTGGAAGCCTCTCACTTCCATGTGAACACTATTGTTCGCCTGGCATTCCTTCATATTGAGTCAGCGAGGGGGTGCGCCTACCTTGACAATCGGCTCCTTATGCCAGCCGTCTGTTTGCCTTTATGAGAGTACAGAAGACGTGCCTTTTTGGCTGTACTCCCATTGCCCTAGTCGGTCAGCAGGACTCCGCAAGGAATGCTGTAACAAAACTCTCTGCTTTTGTTGGCGAATTTGTTATAAACAGCAACTTATGTGTTTTTTTTCCCCCAGCTTCTCTTAGCGTGGAAGGAAGTATGCCACTTAAGAGAACCTTCAGCATGGTGGCACCATCTCACAATGCGTGTCCAGTCCACGAGCAACTTCTTATCACTAGATATGTTCCCACAAGAAACCTGCATTGCTCCCATGGCTACACACTGCAATGCATGCCTCAAGGAGAGAGGCTAACATCAGAAGACAGCTGTTTCTCTGTTCAAGGCTCAAGCCTATGGGACTTTTGAGGAGTAGGTCAAACCTACTTGACTTTGGAGGAGCGCTGAATCCAAAAGGGAGCGCTGAATCCAACAGATTGCAAACTAAAGAATGTCTAGCAATTAATGATCTTACAGAAGGTTTGTGGACACCTTTTTATAAGGCCTTTAATTGCAATCTTTTGGCTTACGTAGTACAGTGAAGCAGTTTTAGGTCGAAATGCAGTCCTATGTATCTCACTGGTTCGGTCTGGCATTAGCCCAGACCTTTTGATTTTTACTAAAATAATATGTATAATATACTTACTTATAAGGTGGTTCAGTCAGCACTCTTCATCCATTGATCTGTTACGGTCATTCACATATTTCATCCATCCGCTACAGCATATATCATGGAGCAGACGCTGACTTCACGGTTACATCATTATCCCCTTTCACACGGAGCACATTCACACCCAAAGTAGTTCCCTTAGGTGACAGGGACTATTATGGCAATTTGTGCTTTTGAGACCTGAAACACTTTGTTGCTTTGAGTCACTATTTATTTTAGATTGAGGAGGCCCGACAGCTTCCCAATTTTGCAAAAACCATGACAAAACAAAGCAAGCATTGACAGAGCCAAGAACCTGGCACTCAACCCCTTCTCTTTTGGCTTTGCCAGTGCTAATCTTCAAGGCCCTGGAGATGCTGCACTGTATAAACACATCCAGAAAATGCCTAGAACCCATAGGTAGTCGCTAGCACACTAGAAGTAATAATGAATGCCTTTGTTCGGGAATTGTGTACTTGAATGTTGAATCGGTCGAGTGACAAACCTGCAATGAAGACAAACTCCTGGGTGTATAAAAGCAATATCACTGAAAGCACCGCAGTAGACGTGTAAGACAGAAAGTGATTGCCTCAGGAGGAAGCCATAGTGTATGCAATTCAGCATGCATGTCCGCTTGTGCTTGTGTAGAGGGAGATCTTCACATTGGAACAGGGTCGGTACCCAGGAAGTGAAAATATTCTTAAGAGTCATAAGGTAACTGGACTGAAGACAAGTAAGGCAGCTTATCCCAGTAAATTTGTTTACTGGTTCATGCTCATTTTTGACCTCCTAAGATCCAAAATTCCTTTCCCTGAAAGTCGTGTTCTCTATTAGTGGCCATTATTTTGGTAAGATCTGGAAGAGAAACGGATTGCGCTTAGCCATTTTCGCTATTTGTCTGTATTTAGTGCACTTTAATCTTTGGTGTAGATAGGTAGGGGTTCACCTCAGCAGTGAGGTGTCATCGGAATGATATTTCCAGAAACAGCTACACAGGAAGAAGTTGGCTGGATCTCTCATGCTTCTCTTTCACAAGAGTGTGTCTCTCGTGCTCTGCCTCTACCATGAAGCATCCGTGCAGTGTGATGTTGAAGTGCTGTTCAAATTCTGCCCATGCCAGGGTGTGTTCTTTGCCATCATAGCACTTCGCTTGCCCTTGGTAAGGAGTGCAGAGCAGGCATGGTTTCATTCGCTGTAGAACATCCATTTGGAAGAGGCGGCCATCACGCAACATCGTTTGCGTGGCCACGCACTGATAGGGGTTGGTGGGATGCGTTTGCGTGAGCACGTTCAGAAACTGAAACCTGGACTGAAAGCAGTCCGGTGAGTGCATATTGCACACTTGCTGTTGAAAAACACTGAGGGTAGCAGTGTGCTAAGCAACACTATTTGTCATTTTAAAGCATTAGTTACCAGATGAGAATCCAGTTTTGCAGCTTCAAAAACAAAGAGAAACAGCAAGAATATCTATATATTAAAAGGCTAGACCATCAAACCCAGAGGTACAGGGATATCCGGAGGAGAATTAAAGGAACTGCTTCACAGAAGTGGCATACAGTCCTTGGCGATTGAAGGACCCCAATATGGTCATTACAGCAGAGAGTGGGACTGAGGTGTAGTGCCACAGCAGAATTCTAGAGAGATGGGCACTAGAAGTGTGTGGAGGTCGCTTAACATGCATCTGTAGGATTACACACACTATCTGATAGAGACTTCTAGCTGCAGATTCCTTACCTTAGAATTATCTCCAGGCGTCAGACTGGATGTGGAAATTTTTCTTGAGCAGTCCCCCTGTGCACCGGTAGGTGGCATCGTTCGGCTCCGCTTGCCATTGTCTGCGCCGCAAATGATGAGCGCAGTTCCTATATAGGCGCAATCCCAGCGTACGGATGTCAGTTCTTTTCTTTACATGCCAGTCAGTGCAAAATAATCAAAAGCTACCCCTTAGTCAATTTTTTACTACCTTCTTTTGGCGTTTTGTGAGGTCTTTTTGTCCTCCTGATGTGGCCAGAATGTCATCGAAGAAGGCCGGCTTAAAGCCGTGCCGCACCTGTCACCATACTATGTCGGTTTCGGACTCACATCGTGTGTGCCTCTGGCCTGCTCTGATTGCTACACCATCCACCCGTAGACCTTGAGAGAGCCATCCCTCAAGCTCCTGGCGACTCGACTTGTGATGCCGTGATGTTCCAGATCCTAGTTGAGAGGAGGGTCACAGGAGCGGTCGCGGAGTCCGAGAAGCTCGTCACACTTGAAGTCTTCAGGTCATTCTGGTAAGGCCCGACACAAGAAGTTATCGTCGATGCATGCTTTGACTTTGCCTCGTCCGTCGACCGACGAGACAAGCGAGGGTCACTCCAAGCTTGGCTCCGCGGTTGAGCTAGCACCTGGGTTGACTCCAAGACTCCCTCAGTTTCTGGAATCCGGAGCGACCCCCACCCAACTGAAACAGTTTTATGGGGCTATGCACCTCATATTTGGGTGGCCCGTTCTCTCTGGTGCGTCTTCTGACCCCGTGGATTTGGGAGGGGCCCCTACAGCATCCACACTGGCGGCTACTGCCCCAGGGATCCACAGATGGATCCGGATCGGCGCCAGTCGTGCCATGTCGACCTTCCCTGGCGCTGGTCTCAAGGCCGCAGTTCGCGACACCACCGACGCCATCCCCATTTATATCCCTGACTCTGACACAGAGCTGGCGGAGCATCACCTGACGCCAACTGGAGCCATGCCTTCCAGGTCGGAGCCTGAGCCCTTTTCCTATGGGCTAGGACTCAGGGACGAATGGGAGGGTGTTGTGAAGAAAGACCACTCTGGACACTTCTATGCGGCAAGAAAAGTCGGCTTTATTAAGAGCCAGTAGCGTAGTCGAGTAACAATCGAGCAGAATGTTAGAGCATGAACAGCACTAGAATCCACTAGGGTAATTCTAGACGGGTAATGGAAAGAGGACACAAAGAAAGGGCTAAGGCATAACACTTAAGTAAACGGTATAACTTATAGGTATAAGACATCTTCCTCCTTTTCACAAATTAACACACAACAACCTCCATACTACTGTTGCTATAACAAACAGTCATTTAAATATGCAGGTGGCCTGCTACTTCTTAAACCCCTGACCACATGGAACCTTTGTGAGTTTTCTTTGCAATAAGCATTGGCATCACCACCACCACCTTCCCTTTGACCCCCAACAGAAAGGCCCTCTGAAGGACTGAAACCGTCAGCCAACATATAACCAGTACTCCCACCCATGCTGTCTACACCTAGGGTAGAGGTGGTAGTCTCTGAAGGACGTGTAGCTTTCTGATATAAGGCTACACGACGAAGATTCAATTTTTCACTGTTTTCCAAAATGATGCAATGCGGGAAAGCACATTTGACTGTAAAAGGTCCCCTGAACTTGGAAAGACCTTTGCTAAACCTACCCGATTTGACTTTGACTAAGTCTCCTTCCGAAATGCGAACCTTCCCACCGCTCGAAACGCTTGCAGGTGCTGTGCCCATCACACCACCACTCAAAACCCACTCCTTAAACCAAGCAGGAAATAGTTTGGTGCCTGGAGACCTACCAACCATAAGTTCAAAAGGAGACTTATCGCAATGATTAAGCTTGGTGGTGCGATAGGCCCACACCATTTCCTTCATCATGTTACAACCAACATCTCCACTAACACACACCATCTGGATGATGCCTTTGACCACACGGTTGGCTCTCTCACAGAGACCATTCCCCTGCAGGTTGTATAAGGAAGTGTGATGATACACCACCCCACTAATGGAAAGAGGACACAAAGAAAGGGCTAAGGCATGACACTTAAACTGTATAATTTATAGGTATAACAGAGGGGTTGCTGGAATCTGAAGAATACCAGCTTTGTGACTCATTGGACTGGTGTGAGGATCTGGGCGAAGCCAGCGGACTGGACACTTCTCCAGATACTGGCATGCTTTCTCCCCCTACTGTGGGCACCGGAGTGATTTCGTCGACAGTGGCCTTGCAGCGCCATGCCTGGTTGAGGACTACTGGCTTTTCTGGGGATGTCCAGCCATCACTCATGGACATGTCCTTTGATGACTCTCGTCTCTTCAGAGATGAGACGGATTCAGCATTGGACTGCTTTAAGGACAGCAGGACTACAGCCAGGTCCTTGGGCCTTTCTGTGCCCCCTTGTCACCCGCAATCCACCTTTAGCTCCTTTCGTGGCCATGGAAGGGGCGTACAACCATGTCCTTAACCGCCCAGGTGCACAAAATTTCCATCCTCTGCGGGGTCGTGGATGCCGGTCCTACCAGTCCTCTGGCACAGGGAGCCAGCGGCCAGGTCAGTCCACCACTCCCCAGGAGCTGCAGCCTCCAAACTCTCCTAATCTGCCCATTTATCATCCTGGGCACCCAGTGGATGTCAGGATTCACCATCACCTGCCCCACTGGCAGTCCATAACATTGGACAGATGGTTTTGTAGATTCTCCAAAGGGGCTACTCCCTTCACTTCAAGACTACCCCCTCCTCCATCCATGCCACCTACTTACGACACGCTGACAGAGGACCACCTATCCCTTCTCCACCAGAAAGGGACAGGTGGATCAAAGGATCCTAAAAGAGAGTGCTGATCTCAGAAGTAGATCGTGGTTGCTATTCCCGCTACTTCATGGTACCCAAGAAGTACGTAGACTTGCGTCTTATCCTTGACCTGCGCTCTCTCAATTTCTTCCTCGAGAAGTAGAAGTTTCAGATGCTCACTCTTGCTCAGGTCCTGGACCCCAGAGACTGGATAGTAGCATTGTACTTGCAGGATGCATATTTCCACATTCCTGTCCGCCAATAGGCCTTACCTGTGGTTCACGGAGGGCCACGAGCATTTTTAGTTTGCTGTGCTCCCTTTTAGCGCCTCCAGCGCCCTGCGGGTTCTCACCAAGGTGATGGCGATAGTTGCAACTCATCTGCGGAGATCAGGGTTTCCAATCTTTCCCCTATCACGGCAACTGGCTGTTGAAGGTGGACTCGCCCCAGTCTGTCCTCTCCCACCTCCCCTCCAGACTATGGTGGACCTCCTGCATTTGCTGGATTCACTATCAACGTGCCTAAGTCACACCTAACTCTCTCTCAGCTGCTCCCTTTCATTGGAGCTGTTCTGGGCACGGTGCAGTATCCGACCTATCCTCCCGAAGGGCGAGTCCAGGATATTCAGTCTATGATACCGATGCTTTGGCCTCTATTCTGGATTTTGGTGGGACTGACTCTGAGGCTGCTGGGTCTCATGGCCTCCTGCAGCCTGCTTGTGACACATGCCCCGTTGGCATTTGTGGGCTCTGTAGTGGGACCTAGTAGTTCCAGTGGGCACAGTATATGGAGAATTTCTCTGACATGGTCCTGATCTCAGAGGGAACCGCAAACAACCTGCACTGGTGCCTTAGAAACTGAGATTGGATCAGCGGGAGACCCCTCTCCCTCCCCCTACCAGATCTGACAGGAGTGACAGATGCATCACTCCTGGGATGGGGCGGCCATCTGGGAAAGGTGGGCTCCAGTGGAATCCGGACTCTATATTAACCTGTTGGAACTCTGAGCAATCCGATTGGCATTGAAAGGCTTTCTACCCTCCATCCAAGGAAGGCTAGTGCAAGTGTTTACGGACAACACCAGCACCATGTGGTACTGCAACAAGCAGGGCAGGCTTGGGTAGTGGACCCTTTGTCAAGAGGTCCTGCGTTTCTAGACATGGCTGGAACAGCAGGGTATATCCCTGGTGGTTCAACATCTGGCTGGCTGTCTGAATGCCAAAGCGGACAAACTCAGCCACTGATGCTTCGCGGATCACGAGTCGCATCTGCATCCGGAGGTAGTGCAGGCCTATTTCAGCAGTGGGGAAAGCCTTGGTTAGATCTGTTTGCCACCACTGACAGCACGCAATGTCAGCAGTTTTGTATACTGGAGTTTCCAAGGCTGCTCTCACTTGGAGAACCTTTTCGCCTCGAGTGAAGCTCAGTCCTCCTGTACACCTTTCCGCCCATTCCATTCCTACCAAGAGTTCTTAAGAAGATCAGGAACAACCAGGCCCAAGTCATCCTTGTGGCTCCGGACTGGGCACAGAAAGCCTCGTATCCTGAGCTGTTGAGCACGGCCATTGGTCCTCCGATCAGGCTGCCCCTTGGTGAGGATCTTCTTTCACAGCAGTAGGGGAGGGTTCTCCACCCAAACCTGTCAATGCTCCACCTGCTTGCGTGTAGAATAAACAGCAACAGTTGACAGCTTTCGACCTTCCTCCCGAAGTGTGTGACATTATCTCGCAGCCAGGTGTCCCTCCACCAAGACTGTTTATGCCTTTCGGTGGGCATGGTCTACAGCACGGGTACTCATAGTACGGCCCGCGGGCCGCCAGCGGCCCGGCAAGCCTTCCTTGGCGGCCCGCGGACCTTGCAGACATTGTACCTGTGTTTTAAACATTTTTTTTAAAGAGTGTCAGCAAATACCGCCGCAGCAATGCAGACTCTGAGACACTCTGCTCTATGGGGGCCGGGCAATTCACAACTTAGCCTCATTAACAAGTAAATGGTCTTTTAAAGACCTGTGAAGTACTCGATTGCGGCTGTGTACGTGCCCGGGAAGCTGGGGTGAGGTGACAGAGGGAGACAGACAGAGGGAGACAGACGGAGGGAGACAGACGGAGGGAGACAGACGGAGGGAGACAGACGGAGGGAGACAGACGGAGGGAGACAGGGGGAGGGAGACAGGGGGAGGGAGACAGGGGGAGGGAGACAGGGGGAGGGAGACAGGGGGAGGGAGACAGGGGGAGGGAGGGAGACCGAGACAGGGGAAGGGAGGGAGACCGAGACAGGGGAAGGGAGGGAGACCGAGACAGGGGAAGGGAGGGAGACCGAGACAGGGGAAGGGAGGGAGACCGAGACAGGGGAAGGGAGGGAGACCGAGACAGGGGAAGGGAGGGAGACCGAGACAGGGGGAAGGGAGGGAGACCGAGACAGGGGAAGGGAGGGAGACCGAGACAGGGGAAGGGAGGGAGACCGAGACAGGGGAAGGGAGGGAGACCGAGACAGGGGAAGGGAGGGAGACCGAGACAGGGGAAGGGAGGGAGACCGAGACAGGGGAAGGGAGGGAGACCGAGACAGGGGAAGGGAGGGAGACCGAGACAGGGGAAGGGAGGGAGACCGAGACAGGGGCAGGGAGGGAGACCGAGACAGGGGCAGGGAGGGAGACCGAGACAGGGGCAGGGAGGGAGACCGAGACAGGGGCAGGGAGGGAGACCGAGACAGGGGAAGGGAGGGAGACCGAGACAGGGGAAGGGAGGGAGACCGAGACAGGGGAAGGGAGGGAGACCGAGACAGGGGAAGGGAGGGAGACCGAGAAAGGGGAAGGGAGGGAGACCGAGACAGGGGAAGGGAGGGAGACCGAGACAGGGGAAGGGAGGGAGACCGAGACAGGGGAAGGGAGGGAGACCGAGACAGGGGACGGGAGGGAGACCGAGACAGGGGAAGGGAGGGAGACCGAGACAGGGGAAGGGAGGGAGACCGAGACAGGGGGAGGGAGACGGAGACCGAGGGAGACGGAGACAGGGGGAGGGAGACGGAGACCGAGGGAGACGGAGACAGGGGGAGGGAGACGGAGACCGAGGGAGACGGAGACCGAGGGAGACGGAGACCGAGGGAGACGGAGACCGAGGGAGACGGAGACGGAGGGAGACGGAGACGGAGGGAGACGGAGACGGAGGGAGACGGAGACGGAGGGAGACGGAGACGGAGGGAGACGGAGACGGAGGGAGACGGAGACGGAGGGAGACGGAGACGGAGGGAGACGGAGACGGAGGGAGACGGAGACGGAGGGAGACGGAGACGGAGGGAGACGGAGACGGAGGGAGACGGAGACGGAGGGAGACGGAGACGGAGACGGAGGGAGACGGAGACGGAGGGAGACGGAGGGAGACGGAGACGGAGGGAGACGGAGACGGAGGGAGACGGAGACGGAGGGAGACGGAGACGGAGGGAGACGGAGACGGAGGGAGACGGAGACGGAGGGAGACGGAGACGGAGGGAGACGGAGACGGAGGGAGACGGAGACGGAGGGAGACGGAGACCGAGGGAGACGGAGACCGAGGGAGACGGAGACCGAGGGAGACGGAGACCGAGGGAGACGGAGACCGAGGGAGACGGAGACCGAGGGAGACGGAGACCGAGGGAGACGGAGACCGAGGGAGACGGAGACCGAGGGAGACGGAGACCGAGGGAGACGGAGACCGAGGGAGACGGAGACCGAGGGAGACGGAGACCGAGGGAGACGGAGACCGAGGGAGACGGAGACCGAGGGAGACGGAGACCGAGGGAGACGGAGACCGAGGGAGACGGAGACCGAGGGAGACGGAGACCGAGGGAGACGGAGACCGAGGGAGACGGAGACCGAGGGAGACGGAGACCGAGGGAGACGGAGACCGAGGGAGACGGAGACCGAGGGAGACGGAGACCGAGGGAGACGGAGACCGAGGGAGACGGAGACCGAGGGAGACGGAGACCGAGGGAGACGGAGACCGAGGGAGACGGAGACCGAGGGAGACGGGAGACACAGAGACCGAGGGAGACGGGAGACCGAGGGAGACACAGAGACCGAGGGAGACACAGAGACCGAGGGAGACACAGAGACCGAGGGAGACACAGAGACCGAGGGAGACACAGAGACCGAGGGAGACACAGAGACCGAGGGAGACACAGAGACCGAGGGAGACACAGAGACCGAGGGAGACACAGAGACCGAGGGAGACACAGAGACCGAGGGAGACACAGAGACCGAGGGAGACACAGAGACCGAGGGAAACACAGAGACCGAGGGAGACACAGAGACCGAGGGAGACACAGAGACCGAGGGAGACACAGAGACCGAGGGAGACACAGAGACCGAGGGAGACACAGAGACCGAGGGAGACACAGAGACCGAGGGAGACACAGAGACCGAGGGAGACACAGAGACCGAGGGAGACACAGAGACCGAGGGAGACACAGAGACCGAGGGAGACAGACAGTGGGAGACAGAGGGAGGTGTACTGCTCGATTTTCCTGGCCCTATTGTGTTGACGGGTGATTAGGGTGACTTCAGTCTCTTACCATTCAAGCCTAAGGGTTAGAGTAGTGAATGAAGTCTATTTACTAGGCACTTCGACATGATCCTGTGTTCTTCCCCATAGATTAGGGCTTGCACACATATCCTAGGGGATAGATTCGTTAGTATTAGGGATAACCTGCCCTGTAGTGAGGGTATTTCATGGAGCCGTGCTGAATTCAGGCCTGGTAGGCCTCAAACGGGAGAGACTCCATCTTTCTTTCTGCTCCGGCAGCTTGAGATGCTTCTAGGTTAAAGGGGATGTTTTAGTTATGAGGTGTTATTCGCTTGGAGAGAACCGGTTCAGACCGGCCCTTATCGAAGGATTGTATTTTTCTTCATGCCGAAGACACTACATCAGGCCGGCCGGCTGGAAAAGTGTCCTTGCTACGGGGAGGTACAAGAATTTGGTGGGCGGCAGGTTACGGGCCGGAATTTTCCATGAGGAAATGCACCTCTATATTAGTAAAAGTCTGAGGCAGTTACGTGGCACTTACTTCAGTCCGTAGGCGGCATCTAGCCGTTAGCAGTAAAGCTACTACTTATTCCAGGGAAGACAGATGACAAACTTGAAGGCGGAGAAAAACCGAGAGACAGATACTCTTCTAGCAGAATTGCCAGAGAGGAGAGAGTAGCCGATGAGGAAGAGGTCCCAGTGACTCGGAGAAGGGAGCCGTGACTACGGAGGTGTGACCTCCAGGCGAGCCGAGGCACAGACGAGAAGGGAACCTAGATGACCATTGAGTGCAGGCTACACACGACTAAGGTGATGTCGACCCCTTTCTTATTAGAGTGTACAACCTAATCTTTCACTTTTCTTTGCAGGTTATGTGTTACACAGTAATGTTATGTGATTGCGTATATAATGAATAATAAAGTATCCAGTTTGTAGTGAATCAACATGTGCTGCGTGTTCTTGTATAAGAGGGTAGCCTATTCTTCTAGTCAGCTGTGACTTGACATGAACAGATGTTAACCCTGATCAGGTAAGTGGTAACTGAATAAGGGAGAGAGGAGCCCCTCGAACCAGAGAACAGGTTGTGCTCAAACTGGCAGTTCTTGTGTGATCTGATAAATAGTAAAACTGATTCCCCTGTTGTATGTTATGGTAATCATAGGATGAACTTGTACTGAGGCTGCCGTCTGGGTAGGAAGTCCTGGGTCCGTCTGGGACCGCGAGGCTAAGGCTGCCGTCTGGGTAGGAAGTCCTGGGTCCGTCTGGGATCGCGAGGCCGCCACTTGTATTATAAGAGGTATATATATATATATATATATATCACCTAAGGACAGGGAAATATATATATATATATATATATATATATATATTTCCCTGTCCTTAGGTGATATATATATATATATATATCGGTGGTTACTTGTTGTGAATAGGCCCTAGGGAGAGGGTAACGTTCTGGCTGGGTTAGAGAGGCTCTGATGAGCGGGTTCTATCTGATCCGAAAACCCAAGCAGAACAGGAGGGAGACAGAGAAGGAGGCAGAGTGAGGGAGACAGAGGGAGGAGGGCGACCGAGGGAGGGAGACAGAGGGAGGAGGGAGACAGATGGAGGGAGACAGACAGACAGAGGGAGAGAGAGGGAGAAAGAGGGAGACCAAGACAGACATAGAGACAGACAGATATAGACAGACAGACAGAGACAGGGACAGACAGACAGGGACAGACAGATGGAGACAGGGACAGACAGATGGAGACAGGGGCAGACAGATGGAGGCAGAGACAGGGGCAGACAGATGGAGACAGAGAGACGGAGAGGGAGTGAGACAGGGACAGACAGAGACATAGACAGACAGAGGGAGAGAGGGAGACGAAGGGAGGGAGAGGGAGGGAGACAGAGAGAGAGAGAGAGGGAGGGAGACAGAGAGAGAGAGGGAGAGGGACAGAGGGAGGCAGAGGGAGGGAGTCGGGGGGAAACAGAGGGAGGGAGAGGGAGACAGACAGCGCGAAACAGAGGGAGGGAGACAGACAGCGCGAGAGGGAGACAGACAGCGGGAGACAGAGCGGGAGGGAGACAGAGAGCGGGAGGGAGACAGAGAGCGGGAGGGAGACAGAGAGCGGGAGGGAGACAGAGCGGGAGGGAGACAGAGAGCGGGAGGGAGACAGAGAGCGGGAGGGAGACAGAGAGCGGGAGGGAGACAGAGAGCGGGAGGGAGACAGAGAGCGGGAGGGAGACGGACAGGGGGAGGGAGACGGACAGGGGGAGGGAGACGGACAGGGGGAGGGAGACGGACAGGGGGAGGGAGACGGACAGGGGGAGGGAGACGGACAGGGGGAGGGAGACGGACAGGGGGAGGGAGACGGACAGGGGGAGGGAGACGGACAGGGGGAGGGAGACGGACAGGGGGAGGGAGACGGACAGGGGGAGGGAGACGGACAGGGGGAGGGAGACGGACAGGGGGAGGGAGACGGACAGGGGGAGGGAGACGGACAGGGGGAGGGAGACATACAGAGGGAGAGAGAGAGACAGAGGGAGAGAGAGAGACAGAGGGAGAGAGAGAGACAGAGGGAGAGAGAGAGAGAGAGAGGCAGAGGGAGAGAGAGAGAGAGAGGCAGAGGGAGAGAGAGAGGCAGAGGGAGACAGAGAGGCAGAGGGAGACAGACAGAGGGAGGGAGACAGAGAGGGCGACAGAGGGGGCGACAGAGGGAGGGAGACAGAGAGGGAGGCAGAGGGAGGGAGACAGAGAGGGCGACAGAGGGAGGGAGACAGAGAGGGCGACAGAGGGAAGGAGACAGAGAGGCAGAGGGAGGGAGACAGAGAGGGCGACGGAGGGAGACAGACAGACAGACAGAGGGAGGGAGACAGACAGACAGACAGAGGGAGGGAGGGAGACAGACAGACAGACAGACAGAGGGAGGGAGACAGACAGACAGACAGACAGACAGAGGGAGGGAGACAGACAGAGGGAGGGAGACAGACAGACAGAGGGAGGGAGACAGACAGACAGAGGGAGGGAGACAGACAGACAGAGGGAGGGAGACAGACAGAGGGAGGGAGACAGACAGACAGACAGAGGGAGGGAGACAGACAGACAGACAGACAGACAGACAGACAGACAGACGGAGGGAGGCAGACAGACAGACAGACAGAGGGAGGGAGACAGACAGACAGACAGACAGAGGGAGGGAGACAGACAGACAGACAGAGGGAGGGAGACAGACAGACAGACAGACAGAGGGAGGGAGGGAGACAGACAGACAGACAGAGGGAGACAGACAGACAGACAGACAGAGGGAGGGAGACAGACAGACAGACAGACAGAGGGAGGGAGACAGACAGAGGGAGGGAGACAGACAGACAGACAGAGGGAGGGAGACAGACAGACAGACAGAGGGAGGGAGACAGACAGACAGACAGAGGGAGGGAGACAGAGGGACGGAGACAGACAAAGGGACGGAGACAGACAAAGGGAGGGAGACAGACAAAGGGAGGGAGACAGACAAAGGGAGGGAGACAGACAAAGGGAGGGAGACAGGGAGACGGAGAGGGAGACAGACAGTGAGTGAGACAGTGAGTGAGACAGGGAGAGAGAGAGAGGGGGAGAGAGAGAGAGAGGGAGGGAGATAGCGAGAGGGAGGGAGACCGAGAAAGAGAAAGTTGTGTGTATGCCGGGTTTGGTGGCTCAGTGGACGAAGGCGTCCGCTGCGGGGCCTGTGTTCAACCTCATAGTCAGTTTTTTGGGTTTTTTTGCTCTAGCCCCGCCCCCTCCCCCACTGACCCCTCTCCCACTGACCCCTCAGCCACAAACCATACTGTAAATTTGGCCCCCGAGAGAAAGTTTGTGAGTACCCATGGTCTACAGAAAGACCAATTGATCCCCTTTCTGCGCCCCTTTCTCAGATTCCCCGTTCATCCTTTCCCGTGCCCAGCAGGGCTCTGCTCTGGGCACTCTGAAGGGCTATATCTCTGCTATTTCAGCTTTTATGTGGTTGCCTGATCAGCCATTCCTCTCCGAATCCCCTATTGTACATAGGTTTCAGAAAGGTTTACTACATTTGTTTCCACCTTCTCCCTTTACCATGCCCCAGTGGGACCTTAATCTTGTCCTCACTTTTTATGTGCTCTGCCTTTGAGCCTCTGCGCAATTGTCCTGTCAGGCTCCATACCATCAAGAAGGCCTTCCTGGTGGCAATAACATCTGCCCGTAGGGTCAGTGAGCTTCAAGCCTTGTCATCCAGGTCTCCTTATCTGAACATCTACCCAGACAAGCTGGTTCTTCGTACAAGAGCTTCCTTTCTCCCGAAAGTGCCCACTCCATTTCACGTAAGCCAATCCATTACTCTCCATACTTTTTACGCTCCGCCTCATCCTCTTAGGTAGCGGAACCACTTCACCATCTGGACCCAAAAAGAGCGTTGTTTTATCTTGATCACATACGAGAGTTCTGGGTAGATGGCCAACACTTTGTGGGTGATGTGGGGGCGAAGAAAGGAAGGGCCGTACATGGACTGTGCGCTATCAAAATCTGCTGTGGATTGGCTAAGAATCAACCCCCTGAGGGTTTGCGTGCTCGCTCCACCATAGTTAAAGCTGCAACCACTGTTTTAGATCACAGAGTTCCAGTCCTGGACATCTACCAGGCACCAGCGTAGGCATCCCTGGACACGTTTACCAAACACTAGTGCCTGGACATTCAGGTCCGTAGGGATGGGCATTTTGCCCTTTCGGTCGTACAGGACTTCCTCATGTGAAACTGGTCAGCAGACCCACCTCTGGGAGGTATTGCTTGGATATCTATTCTGAGGTAAGGAATCTACAGCTGGAAGTCTCTATCAGGTGAACAAGTTACTTCCCTTCAGTAACACCTTATCTAGTAGAAACTCTATGTAGCCGCAGATTGCTTACTGACCCACCCATCCTACCCACTTTGCAAACTTATTTCTATGGCCAAGGCTTTCCCCTCTCAGCGCCCTCGTATCCCAAACCAGTGGTCAGTGTGCTTCGTGGCTCTGCGCTTCCAGCGTGGAAAGTCACGAAAAGTAACTGACATCAGCGTACAATACTTCCAGCTTGGATAACGCCACGCAGAGCCTAACGACACCACCTACCGGCGCGGAGGATTACTGCTCAAGAAAAATTTCTGGATCGGGTCTGATGTCTGGGGATAATTCTGCGGTAAGGAACCTGCGGCTAGATAGTCTCTCTACCAGATAAGGCATTACCAAAGGTAAATTTTTCTTTATGAAATTTACACGAAATTAAGTGTCATTACTCAAAAGGCAAAACAGCCATTTTGTGCTATATTGTACCACAAAATGCATCACTTGAGTAAGCATTTTGCACAAAACAAATAGCACCAACATAAACAAGCACTGCAAGCAGCACAGTTTGTTCCTCGTGTAGCCGGACACACATCTCACTGCGCCCCAGCACTGCCAGGCTTTGAAGTGGAGTGCCCTTTCAAGAAGACTCGCTGTGGGGAGAATCTCCCATGGTTGGAGAAGCTGGTGGTGTTCTGTAGGAACTCTTTTCGGTGCTGCAGTGCAGCAGCAAATTTGGTGATCTTGCCCACCATGTGCACACTTTGGTTGGTGAGAGTAGGCATCAGCCGTGTCCAGTTCCTGTTGCTCCCCCATGTTCACATCTGCCTCCGTGTTGCGGCCCCTGAAGCAAGACAGGAAAATCCCTGTTTCCAAATTGAAGTGTAGAAACCGGGGCATGAAGCTATCCAATACTTTCAGAGTTAAAATTTGCACCATTTTATCTGTATTTGTACTATCGAATAACTCGACGGTGCAAGTCGTAGAGGGGGTAGTAAGATAAAATAGATACTCTGAATCTGAAAGGTGTTTAGTAGGCCTGGGCGGTAAATTCCGTTCCGCTTGCGAATTTGGGTAATTTTGTGTTCCGCAAAGAACGCGGAATTGCCCAAAATTCTGCCTTCTGTGACGTCGCGGAATTTTTTGCTTGTTCGCGTTCTCAAAATGCGTGTTCGCAAAATATTTCTCCCCGAGCACGCGAACAGGAAAAAAGCATCACGAACAAGCAATTCCGCGTGTTGGCGGAATTTCTGCGTGCTCGCACAGATTTTTTACCGTTTCACAGAGCTTTGCGTAGCGCAGCTACGCAAATTCCGCCCACCCCTTGTGTTTAGCAGCAGGCAAGGGTCCGAGAGCTCAATAACTGCGGCACATGTGCATTGGTAGAATATATATACTTTTAGGTGGCCTTAAGCTGGAGCCTCCCTTTTAAAGGAGCATAGGCAAATACCATGTTCTTCTCCTTTTAAAAACAATGCAGACCTTTTGACTTTGCTAATGCTTTTGCTGATGCTATTGTGCATCGGCAAAAAGAAAAAAATGCTTGTTTGTCGATGCTTACCAGCATCAGCAAAAACAAACAACAAGAAACACAGTGAAGTGTTTGTGCTCTTACGGCATCATGCAAGCATGTGTATGCGTTGTAGTGTTACAGCAGGCATGTATCACCACATGCAAACACATGGTATGATGCAGCTACAATTTTTTTGTTTTAACCTTTCCATGATTGTGGACATCGGTCTTGGAGTGATGAATTTAAAAAAAGCGTAAAATGTGCACAAAAGCACTTCTTAAATAAGCAGCAGCTTACCAGCAAATTGATGCTGCCGAGTTATGCATAGAAAAGTGGGGGAGCAATGGAGGAGGCGGGAAAGGGTTAAACATTTAAAAATGATAGAATTAAAAAGTATTTCGGAGGTGGGGTCCTGGTGGCATGAGGACAAACGCAGAGAGTCGTGTGAGTAATTTGATGGGAGAAGCAGCAGACAGAAATGAGATCAAAAAAACACATGCACAACCTTTGAGTGCTGGAAGGAAAAGAGAAATTAGTTCCCAGAATGCAGGCAGTAGAAGTTCACAAATAAGGAAATCAGAACACATTAAAGAAAGTGCACCAGAGGCGGGACAGACCAAGAATAGGAAGGAAGGCCATCGAATGACGAGCATGGGAATAACATGACAAGAAAGCCATCAATCAACAGCAAGGGGCTGACCCAAAGTCCACTATATGTAAATAGTTGAAAGTATTAGAGACAATAGGTCTTAAACTGCAGCCGAAGTCTAAAAAAAGAAACAAACAAGCATTGGCATAGCCAATAGGTCTCGCTTTTGGGACCTTATAAGTGTTTAGTTATGCAACTGTTGCATGGCTAAACACTTATAAGGTCCCAAAGGCGAGACCTATTGGCTATGCCAATGCTTGTTTTAACTGGTGTATGTTTTTCGTTGTCTCTCTCCAGCAGAGTATGTTTCTCAATCCTATGTTACTAGTTACTTTGTGGCATCTCCTAGAAAGCCAGTGTATGGGTTTGTGAACGGATTCGACCTGCTCTATTGGTTTGAATCTGAAGTTAAGCCCCTCTGCTTTCTTTGGGATTGCTTGTGGCTTCCTAGTGAACCATTGTGCAAGCCAGACCAGAAGGTGGTGCAATAGGACGACCACACAAATTAAGGAGGGTAAAGACTTTTTTAGGGAAAAGACTTGGGACTTTTTGAACCTCCCCAGTTAGTAATTAAGAAGGATGACACCTAGTGGGATGTGAGGGTCAAGGGTCATTTCGTCGTCAAAGAACATTTACTTGGATTAGTTTAGAGGCTATGCCTAGAGAGAACGATACCTCGAGAAGAATATGCGGACAAGACAATTTTATTACTTGCATTACCCTATGGAATAATGTATAGAAAAACGTGTTTGCATAGTCACCTCTATGGAAACATATGCGGTAAAACAAAGTTCCACAGCAATGTGTGAAAAATATGCATAAAAACAGAGACTCCCTCTGCAATTAATTGAATAATATACATAAAAACATAAGACACCCGCAGTAATTTATGGACATATATGCTAATGAGAACTCGCGGACAATTTATAGGGCTAAATGCATAAAAAACAAAACACTTAACTTATGGTGGAAAGGACATCAAAACAAGCGATCCACAGTGAAGGAAAGATCAACGTGTACATAAACTGCGTAGTAGATTTTAATCAAGAATTTAAATATCTATATACTTATATAACCAAATACATTGTGTGTAATTTGTATAAGAAATTGCGTAGAACCCGAGACATCCATGGGAATCGAGACAACATGCACATAAAT
Source organism: Triturus cristatus (assembly GCF_964204655.1). NCBI lineage: Eukaryota > Metazoa > Chordata > Amphibia > Caudata > Salamandridae > Triturus > Triturus cristatus. Next base: position 1,471,002,418 of record NC_140591.1, on the reverse strand, counting down.
ACAAGCATTGGCATAGCCAATAGGTATCGCCTTTGGGACCTTATAAGTGTTTAGCCATGCAACAGTTGCGTAACTAAATACTTATAAGGTCCCAAAAGCGAGACCTATTGCCAATGCAAAGAGCCGTGAGGCCGCGAAAGTGATACTGATCACGATCAAACATCAAAGCGGCCGAAAGTGAAAGTAATCGCGGTAAAACGCGGCGCGCGCGCCCGCGCACATGCACTGTAGCTCTAGGCTGGCCTGGTAGCACTTTTTGGAGCCCTCTCAATAAGTCTCGCCAGACCAGCGCATGCGCTGGGTCAGGCGAGACTTAAAAAGGAAGAGGTAAGTATTCTACAGCAGCTTGAGACCACATGATGAGGATTTTATAGACTATGTACGTCAGCTGAAAGGCACTGAGATGTTGTATAGTAAACAAACCACATACTCCCACATGAGGCAGACAACCCCATGTTGGGCGCCATGTTCCCCTCATGGCAGTCAGTACATAAAGTCTCAGAGATCACTGCCCTGCTGCATTTAAATGCTCCATTTTGGAACAGCACCAGCCTCGTTCTAGAGCTCGACGATTTCTGTTTATTTGAAGACTTGGGGCACTTTGGTGAACTGTTCAGGAATTTGTTATTTTGTAATCGAAGAACGTCACTTGAATCAAAACAGATTGAGTCTGGTGATAACATCCTGGCAGAACATACTGGCGACCCTGTTCTCTGAGAAGAACTTGTCACGAGTCCGACCTGTTGTCATTTCATGTTCGAAGCCTGAGAAAAGAGTGCCCGAAACAGTTTATCAAGTTGATATGGGGGTGTGTGAAAATCTCATAATGTCCTTTCCCAAAATTGCACAAAGCTTTGGAGAAATTGCACATATTTCGTTTTCCTCTTTTCCGTCCCTTTTATTCACTATTTTCAGTTTTTACATCAAATGTCTTTTTAAGATTTTGGGCCGAATGCGGCTTATCCGACTTTGTACTGTCATTTACTGTGTCTTGATGCATATATTTCAGTCAATGTTTTAACATTCCATATCACTCTCATATAAAAAATGTTCCTTAAAAATGAAAGAACATTAGGGTTGAAGGACAGTCAGCTGTCAGACAGCGCACATAGGACTGACTTTTCGCTGCTCCTCCGGCCTTTTTCTGCCCTGCCGAAGTCTCTCGGTGACCTCTGGCCTCCTATCTCTCAGTGCATTGACAGCTGCTCCCCTCCTCAGGCAGTCACCCGTGCTTGACTCCCCTCCTGCAGATTGCCTGGCCTCCAGCAAGTACCTCTTATAGAGTAGTGCCTCTCTAAGGCTGGTAGGATTGGTACACAGTCAGTGGCATGTGAGTTGCTGTTTGACATGCAGCTAGCTGTCCTCAAAATATGCTGGTGCCAGCCGTGCCCACTTCCCATCTGCATCAGCCTGCAGGTGAATCTCCCCGCCACAAAGGCTCCCTCCCCCTGCGACCCCAACGCCCTTGAAAAGTGCGTGGGGTGCTGGAAACCGGGTAGGCTATGGTGTGAACCGAGTTGTTAGTCGCAGTGCAAGAGAACAGGCCTGGCCTGCTGGGAGACATCCTTTTTAGGTCTCGGCTAGCGAAGGCTGCGCTTGCGCAGTCTCGCTCGCGAGATTTAATGTTTTCTAGTACGGGGCTTGAACCCGCCCCTCTTCTCCATTGGCTGGCTTCCTAAACAGGCCAGCCATTGGAGGAGAGGGGCGTCTGTCCATTTAAGCCCCGTCTTTTTCGGATTCGGGGGCGTGTTTTTTACTTTCTTTCTCTCTTCTGGAATGTAAACATTCCAACCAATGGGAAGAGGAGAGAAAGAAAAACACGCCCCCGAATCCGAACATGACGCTGCGTTTCTCCAAGGCATTTCTGCCTGACCTCGGAGAACGACGTCACTATCTCCCTTTCCTCCCCGCCATGTTACAGGCGCAAAGAGGCAAGATTGAGGCCTGTTAAAGGGCCCGCCGTACCCGGGCTACCCCTTCATCATGATCCCAGACCTGGGCAACCCCTACCACCCCAACGGCTCCCTCTCTCCGACAACCAGAACAGTGAGTGCCTCACCGCCGCGCTGCTCTCCGCAGCCCCCCGCTCTTGTTTTATGTTCATCTGACTCTCAGGGGCCGAGCTAAACTTTCAGCTGAGCTGTGTGCGCGCTGCTGCTAAACTTTCCCCCGTCGCCGCTCTCTGGGACTGGGGATTGTTTACCTCCGCCATATTGTCCCGTACGCTACTTCCTGGTTTAGAAGGGAGCCTCGCTTTGCTCCGTATGTCCATCTTTTCCTGTTTCCTTTCTTCGCCGCTCTCTTTTTATTTTTACCTCTCGCTTTCTTTCTCCCACCTTGCGCTTGTGCCTTCCTGCCATGGCTGACATCGGGGGGTTCATGGGGGCCCTGTATTGGGATTTGAACGGGTTTGCTGCCTCCCTCGGAAACGTGGCCCTGTCGGACTCCCCCGGCTTCTTGGCCGAGCGTCTGGGGGAGATCGAGGGCCGGCTGCAGCGGGGGTCGCCCACCGACTGCGCGCACCTGAAGGGCATCCTGCGGCGGAGGCAGCTGTACTGCCGGACCGGCTTCCACCTGGAGATCTTCTCGAACGGCATGGTGCACGGCACCCGGCAGGACCACAGCAGGTTCGGTAAGAGCCGCAGGTGTAGCTCCTGCACGTCTGCCTCGGGCGCTAGCTAAGCTACCTCAGGAGAAGCAAGCAGGTTCATGTAGCCAACTCATACCTCGCCTCCAGAGAGTCCAGGCTTGGGGGGGGGGGTGGGAGAGGCGGCGGGGGGGTTGGGAGGGGTCAAGACAGAAAGGAATCCTACACTCATACTTCCTCGGGGTCCTTTGCTCCTAGATTAGTTTTGTGCTCCCCACTTGAACCCAGTGGCACAAATTAGGCCATTCAGTAATTTCTTTCAGAAGAACAAAAAATCTGTACGGAACTTTTAGCTGTGTTTATTCTGTCTTGCCCTGCCTACCGAAGAGATCCTTCTGTACTGTGGGCGGGAGCAACGCATCCTAATACAACACGTGGGGACTCCTATTTTCAACTCAATATATTTTCGGGCACCAGGTTTCCAGTATGGACTTCAGCACATAACCCGACAAAGCTGTGAGAGGGGAGAGAGAGGCCAGTGCCAAGGTAGTTGTGTAATTTGGGTTAGCTAATACAACCGCAATGTTATATATTACTGGACATCGCGAAACCCAATGCAGAATGGGTCTGCACAAGCCCTATTTCTAACCGTCTCAGTGGCAAAATTTTACCATTGAGAGTTTGAATTTTAAAGTGTAGCGATTTAGATCGATTACAGAAGAAAATGTTTTTTACTCATTTGTTAGTTCAGTCTATGTCTGCCTCCCAATAAGGTATAGCGACAGAGTAAGAAGGATATTCTCGACTTGGCTATTTCTCTTGTTTCTTTCTTTCTTTGTTGTTGTTTTTTGTTTGTTTTAGAAATGACGCTGTGCACCTAGTATCTGCTGTCATAGCCTGTTTGGGGGGGAAATACTTTCTTGTGAAAGATTCATAAACATGGTTATAAAGATTGTACTGCATGTTTCAATTTGAAGTGTAGCAGGAAAGGTCCACACTATGTTACCAGCTCTGCCCTTAATCAAAGCTGCCACTTTGGGAACATATCTCCAAGCACTGACATTTTAGAGGAGAGAGCAGTAGGCCAATGTCATGAGCAATACCAATAGCTCTAACTTTGACAATGCCGAGACCATTGCATTGCAAATGCTTGTTGTGACTGTCAGGGGAGGGGTCACGGATGAAGGAAGTGTTAAGATACTCGAAGTTATAGCTGTATAATTACAGCCCATGAGTACTAGCTCGTGCACGCCGTGTAACCAAAGCAAGGCACTTCCGGGTGCCCTAACTGGTGATGTGGTAACAAAAACAATGTCTCAACAGGGAAAATATGTCAGGGGACCAATAAATACAAGATTTAATCAAACAACCAAGGAGGGACGAGGGGGACCAAAGGAATGAAAAAGTAAAGAGATTTATAATTAAATACACAAATGGTATGTACAATTTAAAGTAACCTAACTGGTGATGTGAGCAGCGGAGCGGATATTAAACGCGGACGGCGTGCCCGGTCACTCACAGCCAATACACTCCTCATTCTTCAAGTTAATTCATAAAAACTTAAATATCTCTTTAGACCTCGCTTCGCTGATGAGTGAGGTCGCCAGGTGGTCACAGTGCCTAGAAGCTGAACCGCAGTCTCGCCTATAAGTGCCCATGAAAAGACGGATCTTCAGTTGATCGCTGCAAATCACCCAACCTGCCAGTCTCGTAAGAGGTCCACTGAAGACAGTGGGGGTGGCAGAGGGCCAATATGATCCGTTATAGGCATTCTGCTCCATCATACCAATGTCTGTCTTTCCCTTTCCTCGTGTAATTTAGAACATTCTTCCTACATATTCTATGAACATTCGCGTTTTTATGACACCAGCCTTATGAGTCATTAAAGGGCATTCTCTTATTCACATTTGCCTGCGGCACGGGCAGATACATCGGATATGTGGCCTTTAAAATGTGATGGCTTTCAGCAGCGGGCTATAATTCTACATTTGGACATTGAATACAGGGCCACTATTGGCTGGGAACGGCCCTCTGCCTCCACTCTTCAGCTCTAGGCTTCACATCTCTCCCGGATTAATATATTTTGCTTTCAGTTAGTGGTTTGTTCAAACGAACCTTCTCCTTCAGACATGTAAGTTATAATGGACCTCGTCTCCGCTCTACGTACCGGCCCACAGCCAGGGCCCGTATCTCAGAGAGAGGGCCTTTAATGAGTGTACAGAGCTCAGCAGCCGGTGGGCTCTGATTCTGTAGTTAATGTTCATCCAGAAGGCTGGTGCATTTTAATGGGCCTCGGATACCCCTTTAAACTGGGACAGGGCTCTCTATACAAAAGGTCTTTGCTATGACTCGTGTGACACTGAAGCATTTTACATTCTTTCGTTTTTGTGCACAGAATTCAAGAATCCAGAGAGGGGCAAGTGAACAAGAACGCTCCATTTTCAGTGGAACTGAATAGAGAGCTTGGTGTGGGCGGTGATGGAAAGATAATGAATCTGCCATTCACTCTGCCTGGCAGGCGCAGTCTTGTGTTTTTTGGGGAGGGGGGGTGGGGGGGGGGCTTGATCTTTCTGTCGTGTTAGAGTGCTTTTGAGCAGCTTCCAACCACCACATCACAAGATTTGGCCTTTATGAACTCCGTGGGGAACACTGTAAATAAAAAAATACTTTGACGCATTTTTGCGCTGATGGGGCGGACTAGAAGTACATGCAAGGTCAGCGGGGTCAAAAGTTACATATTTCAGAATTGAACTAGTTTTGTTTTACTGCAAAAGTACATTTATCGCGGACAGCACGCCTGCTTTTGAGTTCTGGAACAGCAGACATCTAGGTCTCTTTGCAAGTCGAAGAAAAGGCGCGATCCACACAGGCCTTGTACGACGTGGAGTTGGTTTCCGCAGGGATGAGGGAACAACAGTAAAGTGGAACGTGAGATCTCCCCCTTCAGTCTTTTGGATGGATGGTATCTTCCACACACTGCTCAGTGGTGACTGGTAGCCGGTTAAGTGGGTGAAGTCAGAGAGGGCTTAAGGTCAGGGAGAAGGTGCAGCACAGCCTCGTTCATCGAGGCATCCTAACACACCAGGAGGCACAGGAGGAATTAGCCCCTTCTGCCATCCAGTGATTTCCAAGAGTTGGTTAAGGACCGATTATAAAAGTAGCGCCAAGCCAGCAAAATGCAAAATGCTGCAGTGCAAAGAGGTGGGAGCCCCCTCCTGAATTTGCAGGGTAAAAATAAAAGGTGAACCACAGAAACCTAACATATCATCCTGGTTGCAGTCCACCAAAAAATAAAATTAAAAGAAGCCACTCTTCTGGGGGGAACCCAAAACAACAGCAAAAAATAAATAAAACAGGAACGGGACATGGGGAAACAGGAGACACAAGTAGAAAGGGTATCTGAGATGGAGATATCACCACGGGACAGTTGTAGGCGGAAACTGGGCATCCGTGTGAGTTCCGCTGTGAAAGGTCTGCAGATCGATTCAAGGGAGTTAAGGGTCTGGTACTGTCTGGGTCAGCTTCGATGAAACCGGTTTGGGCAGTACTATGAGCTTGTTATTGCTGCTGATGGGACTGGTTTACAAGCGGGCAGGATGATGGCCAGAGTCTGCAGAGCTCAATGGTTTGGCTTATTGCAGATCCAACAGATCCATCTGGGAGGGAAAGGGACGTTGTTGGATGGAGACTGATGGTTGGTAGGGACATAGGCAAGAGTGTAACAAGGTGTAATTGGAGGAGAATTTGAGATGAATGTAGGAGAGTTTAGAAGAGTTAAGGAATTTGCCCTAGTTGTGTATTGGTAGGCTCCTTAGTTTAGTACTTCATTACGACCTCAGAGATCAAAAAAAGTGCGTAACAGTACAAATATATGGTACTGGTAGGACCTGTTATAGTTCCAGGGAGTTCTGTGGGCTAAGTTGTTGCATTAGTTAGGTGGGTACATTTGTTTCTAATGGGGGTTTCAGAGGGTTTTGTTAAGCAGTGTCATCTTGAGGATTTTGGGGGCCCCTGGCAAAACCTGCTTTATGGGCTCACATTCTGAACAACTTTGTATTTCATTGTATATTTTCAGCTAACTCTGGATCCATGATGCCAAACAATATTGAATAATATGTTAAAGGTTGAGATGGAGAAATAGACAGATGACTGATACAGAAAGAGTTCACTTTCTCACGCACCCCTTGGAAGGAAGGTGGGCACCCTGGGCAGTTGCCAACTTTGACCGTGCCTTAAAGTGTCTCTGTTGTAAGCGCGATCTGCCCTATTACATCGGCCTTTTGCACTTATGTATGTGTCTGTGGTTACATTGCTTGGTATAGCCAAATGCTGTATGCAGAAGAGAGCTTTGATTGTGGGTACTCACAAACAATTCATCAGGGGCCAAAAAGTAGGGTCTGTGGCACACCCGAAGCCTGCATTGATCCCCGCAGGGTGATGGCCAGAGTGGTGTAAGGTGGACAGAGGAGGAAACAAACCATGTAGATGGTGTGGAAAACAAACCAAGCCTTCATGTGGCTTCTGTCTGCCCCAGTGCTCTACCTTTATGCGCCAAGAATGCAAGACAAAGCATTCGCATTTGATGTCCAATGTATGTGGGAAATAAATACCCATCTGTTAGCCGAATTGCGCGGTGTGAAACCAGAACATATTGGTTCAACCTCCGCTTGCCCACTTGATCAAATTGTGTGATCCTAGGCATTTTTTTTATCGCACTTTGCCTCCTTTTACTCCATGAAAGCACCTTGAAATGCATAAGTTCAGGATGTGTGGTGTATAAAACTTTCGCTTGTGTTTGATTTAATAAACTATAGTGTTTGTCCAATTATAATAAAAACCAAGGCCACACAGAGGGTGCACCTGACAAATGACTTGCCTCTTTGTTCACTAATGGCATTCTTGTCAGCAGCGGCGGCAGCATGAATGCTGCTAAGTTCATGGTTGTAAATGATCACTTCTAATCCTCTCACTGCAGTCATTTAATCAGATTTACAAACGTGGAACACATGCATGTTAGGCAAATACATTTTTTTTTTTTTTTTTTTTTACAGTGTCTTTATATTTTCTCCTGATTAGTGCCATATCTCTTTAAAATGAAGGTTTTCCGAAAGGCAAGTTGTGCAGGACACCTTCCTTTGATTACGGTGTAAATAAATGCTCGCTCGGTTAATTCTTTGTGGATGTTCTGCTTTGTCAGGTAAACAGCAGCCCAGTTCTGCCATTCACCAGCGGGCGTCATATAAAGGTCAGGAGGGCCGCATGCGGCCCGCGGGCCGTACACCGTGTATCCCTGAGCCATAGAATGGACGTTAATGGTGTTTGCTGGACGTAACCATCCTCATACTGCGAGGTGGTGATCTGAGCTTCCGTAGTTTCATGTTGTGGACCTGCACAAGTTGTGTATCACAACCAGTCTGTTCACATTCCTGTCATGCTTTGCACGGTACAGTCACGAGTGCCGACGGTACAACCCCCTAATCCTGTCACTGTCCTACCAACCCTTCTGTGAAGAGAAGGAAACCTTCAGCGAGAGGTGGTTGAACTTTGGAAATGAAAAGCTTCCGTGGGGTGGGGTGGAGGGGCCCGACTAGCCATAACCGAGCCATACCAGTCTTTCTCTGGCTGGGGTCAGACAAGTCCGTGCAAGCATGGAGACTAAAATCAGAGTTTGCAATCACCCTTACGTCACACGTTCTTATCTCAAAAACCTAATCCTGCCCAGCACACTGGGCCACATTCTTTCCAGCTCATTAGAAACATATTTTAGCTTACTCCATCAAAGTAATTTGTTTGTGAACTAACATAACCAGGTTTTAGTGGCTGCTTGTGACTGTTCCAGAAACGGCATAATGAAAACTATATATATATATTTTTGTCTTAAATGTATTTATGTTTTAAAAAAACGGGATATTGCAGGTTTAAACCAAGACAACAGGCATGTAGTATTTGAATTTCTTTGTGCCTATTTAACATTGTATTGTAACATTTGTATAGCGCTTTTTATCCATGTTCAGGCCTCAGAGCGCTTTCTTGAGGTCAATCCTGCTCACTTTGTTTTCCATGGTTGGGAAAGTGTAGGGTTATGGTGTGACCTGTGTGGTAAGTGTTGGTGACCACGTGTGAGGATCAGAGGGGTGCTTCAGTTGAGTTGCATCGAACCTAGAGATGTGGTTACGCATGTTCTAATGAAGACCGGTGTAATAGAAGTTCACATTTGCAGATACGTGCCATCCTCTTGACCGCCCTGTGTCTGAGCGGGTCATACATTTTGGTACAGCCAGTACCCTACAGCTCTCCCGTAATCAAGATGTTTGTGCAGACTCATGTTTCTTGGCTGAGGCACATTCTGGAGCTGGCCTATCTGTACAGAGAAGAAGTGCTCCCGATTGGATGTCCGCGTTGGGGTCCCTGGTTTGGAGTGCCATCCTGGTCAGTAGATGCAAGAGCGACATCTTACATTGAGCAGTCAATGAAGATTTTGAGGAGCCGGAATGATGTGGTCCTCTTTGCACAGCTGTGTTAGTTCTATGATGGGCGTGTCCTGATGAAGCTCTTCCTGATTGCAAATGGTGCTTGACCGGCAGCATCTCGGATGTCGGACCGCGTACATATGGCTACTTCAGATTTCGAAATCTATTTTCTATTGATCTCTGAATGGTAAGCTGTGAAAATTCATTAGACCTGCCTTGAAAGAGATCGCTGGAACTCCATACCCTGGAATGGAACACCTGACAACAACAATATTGGAATGGGCTCCTCTTGGAAAGCAAGCATTGGCAAAGCCAACATATCGCGCCTTTGAGACCGGTTGGCATTCCCAATATTTTTGTCGATACTGTGCAGTATTGGCAAAAATAATCTTTTTGCCGTAGATGTGAAGCATGATCGAAAGAAAAACAAGCATTGGCATAGCCAATAGGTCTCGCTTTAGGGGTCTTATAAGTATTTACTTATGCAGCACAATATCCTTGGTGCAACAACATCAACTGTTGCATGGCTAAACACTTATAAGGTTCCAAAGGCGAGACATTTGGCTATGCCAATGCTTGTTTTTAAGGCAACTTTTACCGATGTCAGGACTCTAACCCGGCTCCCCAGTTCGAAAGTCAGCAGCTCTGGAGGTTACGCCACAGCCTCTCTCCTGCTGGGCATAGGCGTCAGTCTGTTTAGCTGCAACTTTCTTAATTTATTTTTTTCTCGCTTTTTTATTAAGCGAGGAAGCAACTTTAGAAAAGCGTCATTTGCAGCTCAAACAAACATAGCTCACCATGAAAGCAACTCCTAAATAAGTCTAATGGTCAAAAACGTTTTCGTAGCAGTTTTGTCTTCAAATGGATATGCTTTATGATCTCATTCAAGTCATTTAAAAAAGTTGGCATATTGTATTATATTATCAGATATCGAAAATGTATGATGAAAACTTGAAACTACTAATCGTCATTAAAAAATATGAAAAAGGAGTGCAAGTTTGTTAATTCTGCTAGTGTGGACGTTGAAATAACGCGGATTAAAGATGGCCGCTGTGTTTGCAAGCATCCTCCCCTCGTCGATGGTTACTCTCCCATGTTGGGATTCTTCAGCTGAAGAGCGACTTCACAGTTTACGGGTGGAAGGAAGGCAGCTGCTAGTGCCGCCCTCTGAAACAGGAGTTGTGTTCTGTGATAACTGGCCCAGACTATCAGGAAGGAGCTGGAGGCTGCAAATGCAGGGTAAGGTTTGCATTCTCGTACCTTGCTCTCTCAAAAGAATCATCTAGTAAGTAGACCGATAATGATGTTCTGCTTGTTTTCGGCCAGTGAGGAAGTGAAGATAAGTTCCCCAGACAAATTACTTAAGACTGTACAGAAACACGTTATAAGACACGCAAGACAGTTGGGGTGCTGATCCCTGCTAAAATACACAAGCTGATATTTAGGGACGCGCTTTATGGTAATTTTGCAGTGGGTGAAAATGTGTTTGCAGAATGCCTTTCAGCATAATGTGTTTTGTGAGCAGGGTCAGAGAAAAACAAGCATTGGCCGCGCGGCAGTAAAAGTAACGCCGCGCGGCCGTAAAAGTGAAAGTCATCGCGATCACTTTGAAAGCGAAAGTGATCGTGATGACGCGCTAAAGCAGCGGGGGGAGGGGCATGGTGCTGAAGGCTGGCGGAGGAAAGGCAGATGGCTGGGCGAGAAGGGAGGGGGGAATGAGGGGAGCAGCTGTGCGCGTGCACGCCATCGTGCACTGTAGCTTGTAGCCAGCACAAAAATGTGGGTAGCACTTTCAAAACCCACCTACTGAATGTCTCGCCAGACCAGCGCATGCGCTGGGTCAGGCAAGACCTAAAAAGGGCGGTATATGGCCACTAATCATGGCTGTATCATTCTTGTAGGTGTGTGATATCATCATGCAGGCGCTATTTTTTAAATTTTACTGATCCTGGATGGAAATGTGAATAAAAAATAATAATATTGGAATAGTATTTTTTTTTTTTTTTTTTTTAAAGCAATGGAGCTGGCAGCAATTTGACCACAAGACTGTTTGGGTGGGGGGAGGTGGGAGTGGCAACAGAGAAACAGATGGGGGGAAGTAAAACAAAATTAAAGCTGAGTGGTAAGGGAGCGGGGGGAAAAGTAGCCCGGGAGAGACAGCAGCACACAGGGTGAGGAAGCCCCACATGAGGGAAAGAGCAATGCGGAGGGGGAGAAACACACGAGTGGGTGAGCAACACTAAGTCCTGGTAGATTCTCTATAAGGCCTTTCATTGTTTATACTGATGTAAATATTTGTATAGTGTTAATTGGGGTATTTTTAAAGAGTTTTGTGCAGGGCAGAATTACTTTAAAATCTTCCTGCTAATGAGGGGCGAAATGATCTGAAAACCTGATTGCAAAGTCTAAAGAAGGCAAGGCTAAGGCACAAGAGTCTTCCTTTTCACTTTTAAAGCATCACTGCATTGTGTGTTAGAGAATCTGCATGTTTGTCCACGGTGTAAAGCAGAATGAAGGAGTTGGCGGCTACTGGGCCATCTCGAGGAACCTCTGAGGCTCCAGACTGGTGAGACCTAGCTGCCTCCCAGAGAAGTATTAAAACACTGCTCCTCATCCCTCCATAACTCAAGAAAGCCCTTGAAGTTCAATGGGCATTGGTGCCCAGCTTTTAGCCTGCATCCTGTGCCCCTGGGGAAGTCCAACTAAACCCCACCCACATTGCAGGAGCATGTGTTACTCCTCTGCTGTTTGCCAGAAAGCACTACTTCTTGATTCATAAGAGAGGTAACAACCAGTGATTGTAAATTCAGTCACATGTCGCAATTTAAAAAGTGCTCCTTAAAAAACAAACAAAGCAATGTAAGGCGTCTTTCTATTCACCGTTAAAGAGGCAAATAATTGATTTATATTCTTGTTCTTTTTAGTGCTATTGAAGCACATTAAGAAATCCAGATAATTATCAGATAGATCCAGTAGCTGTGAAAAAGTAGAATCTGTATGTCTTTTTCTTTCCCCAAAATGCAAGTTTTGGTTACTAACCGTTTGAAAATAATAATCAGCTGGTCCAAAGAAAGAAAGTGCGAGGTAAAACTGTGCAGGTCAATACAAAAAACTTTATAACCTTCTAATTATTTGTGTACGTTAGCGTGTTCCATTTGTTAGGTGCTTTTAGTGAAATTTATCAGCAATCTTAATGTCACAAGCAGCATGCATTAGTAGTCTATAAGGCAATCTGTGTGGTTTTACTTAAAAATAGCAGAGAACCCGTGTAGGCTGCCCTTCCAACATCTGCATCGGTTTTCTATGTCCTCAGAAAGATTTTCCCTAAGATGACCTGCATGAATTCGACAGCCCTGTGGCTGCGCTTAAGATATACCTGTGGCGTGTTATTTGATCTACGTGTTGCAGAAGACTTGCAGTCCTCTAAACGGTGCAAGGAGAGTGAAACTAATATGGTGTTGAAAGGAGCGTGCTTTTTAAAGTGACTGAATGTGATCCCCGGTGACAAAGTAGTCCTGTGTACGCAGCTCATTGTTAAAGGCAGGACTCTGAGCAGAAGAGGTGACCGTTCCATTCCCAAACCTTTGTTTATTTTTAGCTACAGGGCAGGGATGGGTTTTAAGAGGGCCAAAATGAGAAGTGAATTCTGAGAGAGATTGTCATTTTCTTTCCTGGAACTCGAGGATCTTGAGAACGGGAGGACATAGAAAAAGATTAACTTTTTTCTGAACTTAATTTCGACGCAAGTTGTTACAACCCGTGAGTCTTAAAATGATTCCTGCTTCTTAAATTGTCATGGACACTTGGTCACACTCAGCGTTACCTGGACTTGTTTTAAAAATGTACTAATGCCAGGGTGTATTTAAAAGAACAAACCTTCACATGTGTGAGAAATGTAACACGATCACCAGCAGTAGAAATAAATACATGCAGACCTCGTCAAAGTGCAGTGTTAGACAGGACATTACAAGTATGATGTTCATGTTATATTCAAGTTAGAACCTCCAGAAATGTTTTTGCTATATTGTGATTGTAAATTTCATTTATATATCGCTTACTACACCTGACAAGGCGTCGAAGCGCTCTTTGGTGAGCATATCACAAACTACTGTTTGTTTGTTGAATTGAGACACCAGTAGCCCACATGTGAATCACAGATTTAATGAATTCTGACTTTGTACATCAGTTTATGAACTTGTGTCCATGTTTGAGCCCATTCTCCCCATTTTTCACTGTGAGCGGTACCTAGTACTTCGTTCCCCTTCCTACGGACAGCTGTGCCCAGGTCTTGAGGTGCTCACACCAGGAAAAAAGAGCTTTTATCCGCGCTTGTGAGTGGTCATCAGTGCGCAGCTTTGGTAGATGGACACTGAAATTTCAAATCCTCTTGTAAATTTAAGTATAAAGTCACCAGTCAAGTTCTCAAGAACCAGAGGTTTTCAAGAGTGTGTATTCTGCCACATTTTGTGATTGCAAGCTATTTGTTATTATTGCAAAATAAACATTGCAAAGTATCTACAAATATTAAGTTCTCAGCAGTTCTATCATTCTGTTTGTAAATGAGGAAAATAGCGTACAAGGTGACAAAGAAATAAAACCTTTTGGCTAGAGAATAAGTGTGGATATAAAGCAAGCCCCCAGAACAAAACTGTGAGAAATAAAACCGGAAAGCTGGGATCAGATGAGAGGAATTAATCCAACATTGCGTGGATAACGTGGCGGTCAACTATTCAGCGACAGTGTTACTCCGTTTTAAATACTCTGTGGATAATCATAATCTTACAGGATTAACTCTTAAAGTCTCCCTTCACGCAAGCCTCTCCATTCCCTTGTCTCATTATGCAGCAATCCCCTTTTTCCCTTTGCACAAGCCCTTGGCATGCTTTCCTCCTCCATTCCCTGAGCCCCGCCATTCAACTTCCCTTCTTGTCGCGCTGCTTGATTCGTCTAATTTCTACAGTAAAGAAGCTCGCAAAAACTGAAAGCAAACCGATCCGCCAGGAGCTACATTTATTCCATACTACAGGGTCCATGCCTCATAGGTGAATGAAATCCTGCAGTGTTTTAATCATGAACTTTCGCCGCTGGGTGGCGCACTGCGTATTGTCTATAAATTATCTAAATAAATGAATAAGACATTGCAATTATTAATTATTGAGCAAATTAGCTAGAAATGGAGCAAACTTTACAATTTTTGTAGGTTAATGTGCTAAAGGGATTTTAGTTCCTCAGATGCACATGGTTGGCATGGTGAGCAACACTTGACTCTCCAGCACTCGTGGGTGATTTGGTGTCTTGTGGCTGAGGAGAAGTAAGCTTTTGGTTGGTAGTTGTGGCAGAGGTGGAAAGAAATGGGTGCCCAATAGCACGAAGGGAACCATGGGTAGCATTGCCCTGGTGCTGAAAGAACAGTGACTTTTATTGGTTGATATTTTGCTAAAAGAAGGGTGTGCTACTTCTCACTTAGTCCTTTCACCAAAGGAATCTTTAGGTGAGTAAATGGTGATGTAGATTATAGAGGTTAATGGTTTTTTGAGGATTGTGATGGGGATGGGAGGAGTGAAATCAAAGCATTTAATTCTCCAAGAATCTATGTCCGAAGAGGGGATTTACCAAAGTTTAAGAGTGATTCGATTGTGCGAATGGATTAGTGAGAAAGCACACATTTGTTGTAGCATTACCATGATTCTTTAGTCTGATCAGATTGCTTGGTGGAGAGAATGGAAGGAGAGAGGAGATATTAGGCATAAAGCTTTGAATGGCTTGTTCGCTCGGTGGATCCAGCATTGATTGGGTTGGGGCATGCGTGCTTTCTAGCTGTTATGGGTTGTAATGAGACTCCCCATGCATTGACTCTGTGCCATGGTGTAATGCATGAGTCTGGTGTTCCCAGGCGGAAGAACGTCTGTGACGGGGAAGACAACAGATGAGTTGAACAGGTGCCTGGATAGACGTGGCAGGTTATCAGGAAAGTGTCTGAGATCGCATGACAGGCCGAGTACCGATCGAAGAGGGGTGTGTCTAATAAGGATTTGTGGTAAGTTGCTGAGCAGTAATTCCGAAGCTGCACCTACAAGGCAGCAGCCAATCAAAGGATTGTGGAACAAGTGAACACTGCGCATGTGCAGCAACTCCAAAGAGCAGGAGGGTGGGGAGTGTTAGTCTTCAATAACTGGCGTGCGCAGGCTGCCAAGTCCAAGGGTATGCATTGCTAGTGTGGAACTCCCCATGGACAGTACCATTCCATAAATCTGGCTCCTCTTGTCTCTCTGACATTTCCTGGTTCTCACAAACGCTCCTCACCCTGGAGCTGTCCAAAGCAGTCACCCATGGGGCAGATTTTCTCTAGAAATAACCATGGCAGAGGAATCCTGCAAGGCCTAAGGAATTTGCAGGGAGCCGCAGTTATTATTAGAAAGCCATGTAACCAGCTGTTTGGAATTCAGTGGTAGGGTTTGATCTATTTTTCATCTCATTGGTTAATCTAGTCTACTAGTGTGTGTTTTGACTCACCTTTCATCCTTCCGATGTCGATACAATGAGTACCATTGGGTTGGGTAACAATAAACATCTGTTATTCAGTGCCAAGATACCCTTGGGTGAATGTGTGCTTTACAAATGCACTTGTTATGTTGCCTAATTCCTGGTCGATATTTATTGAGCACAATGTTAAATAAACCTTCTTGGGGCTAAACAGAACTAAAAATGTATAAAAATAATAATTTTTGGTTGAGTAGTTGGGATTTCTGAATTGGTGGATACTGAACAGAGACCAGCAAGCAAGGAATCCCAGGCGTTGGCCGTGACCATCGAAAAGGACTTGATTGAATTTGATTGTCCAAGATCTGGGAAATGTTAGTAGGAATTGGTTTACAGAACGAAGTGTCCGATTGGCCTGGTGCCAACAGTATTTCCTATTAAGTCCGGAGATCGCTGGTGCTTACCTCTTCAGACTATGGCCATTGCTTTGATTGTAATTTGCCTTTGGATAGGTAGCCACAGGAGCTGGACCTAAGCAGTAGACATAGGTGAAGACCGGCCTATTAGAAATAAGTAAAGCAAGTAGCAGCGTTTGTACCAGCTAGTTTCTGGGGTGCTAAATCTACTGACATCCCATAATCCAGTGTAGCCTGAACAAACGCATTTACGACAAGAACATGGAATTTATCAATAAACGCAATTAAAGTCCTCAAGATTGTCAAGTAACATAAAAACATATTTACTATCTTTGTTGCATAAACTTGTACTGATCGGTTGACATTAATAAAAGATGCTGAAATTCAGAATAAAATTACCTGGGACCTGAGTGACCCCATTACGGTCGGCTAGTGCAAACAAATCAATTTTCAATACATCTTGAGATGTGAAAAGAATTTCTGGCTTGGATGGATTCAACTTTAAAACGTTTATTTCACCCATCTTGCAAGTGGCCAGCAGGCAGTTTTCAACACTGAGACCTTTGTTGGCGGATCTGTATCTTGTTGTTAGCAGAACCAAAAATCAGCAGCGTATCTTCAAAAGCAAAGCCCTTCTTGGCATGGTGACCACCTTTATGGTAAAGGAGTCTGTGAGCTAATTTAAGACCTCTGTACTCTAGGTAGCGCAGATGATGGGCAGCCTGTTTCTGGTGTATTGTCTACATTTAGTGTTCATGATCCTATGATGGAGGGAGGGATTCGTTTGTTTTGAGGCACCACCCTGTTTACTGATACTTGTCAAATGCTATGGCCTGGTTGGCTCCCCTGGTTATCATTTGAATGTAAAATTAGGTGTTGAACGTGCATTATTATAATTAATTCCATCAAGTTTGTTAATCCCTTATTTGTTTATGAATTCATTGCACAGTACATAAGCACTCTATAACTGTATTGTAATTGCATTTATATAGCGCTTACTACCCCTGACGAGGCAGCGAAGGACTTTTTCAGCGAGTACCACTCTACTCTGGAACCCATAAAGGATTAGTGGTGAATTAGTAAAGTGAAATATGAGATTCATTTGAGTGGTGGATATGTTAGTCTGTTATTTGGATTGAGAAGGATATTCGAGGTATATTCGAGGGAAAGGGTTTGCATTTAGATCCCTGATGAGGTGTTGAAGCGTTTTTTCTGCGAGTGACATGCTACTCTGTAACTGTCCTAGGTAATCCAGTGGGTCTGTATCTGAGAGAAGTGTTTTCCACGTAGAAATGAAATTTGCAATTTAGCTGTCGTTTCATTAGCACCAAATTAATTGCATATGCATGTTTGCACACAGCGAATAAGCATGATGGATTTTAAATTACATTGTCTTCTTTTTAAACGGATGGTAGTTATTATTTGTTGATCGCCTAAATGTCTTTGATTGTAAGAATTAATTTTCCGAATGAATTTACTTTTGAGCGAATTAAAACTTTGGATTCAAACACGTTCTCAAATCTTCCTAATGTGAATTGCTGGTGTTGTGGTGACCTTTTGACCCTGCTCAGTGACGGGCGTTCTGACGCTCCAGTGACGTAAGACGGGGAGGGTTCAGTGTTACCGAGCAAGGAATGCGTGAGTAGGGTTCTCGGCAGAGGAGCGAGTGTGTCTGCTTTTATGTGCACCTTCCAGTCTGTTGTATCTAACTGTATTTGAAAGGTGTTGCTGTTTGCTGTGAGAAATATATCAGCCGCAGTATCCTAGAACTTTTATAGACATTTTTTTGTAATTAATAGCGCCACCTATAGGAAACGTGCGCATATTGGTGAGAATAGGTTTACATTGTGCATTTTGCAAACTGCATAGATGCTAGAAAGTTGTGGGAGTTTACTGCGCGTGAACTACAGACCACGTGCACTCACGCGCTTGTGCAGGTGAAAAGGTAGTTCATAAACGGCACTCGTTCAGCTCCGGGTTGTTTTTGCCGACTCCCACTCGACGAAGATGCCAAATTCTGAGAGTCAAGTGAGCAATACCCACCTCATGTTTAGTGAAGCCACCAACTCGTTCCGCACAGACTACCGAAGAAACCCTAGAAGGTGAGTGCTGATCTGCGCTCCAGCATTGCCCTACAGTCAAGCCTTGGAAACCCCGTGCCAGGCGGGCCCTTGAGCCGCCCCGGCCTCCGTGCCTTTGATACGCGGCTGTTCTGCCATTGTTTGTCCAGTTCAAAATAAACTTTCGTGCCAGCCGTGTTTGCTTAGCAGGAGTTCCAGCCGTGCGGTGCCCTGATATGGCGGAGTCGTGAAGCCGCGTGCCCGGCCGAGCGCCTCATCTCTGGGCACCGCCGGCTGAGTCCTCTGAAGGGCTGGGGCCCTGGTGCTGGTTTCCTAGCATTGTTTGCAGCTCTGTGAAAGGACATTCCTGCGGGTTCAGTGGTCTGTTTTGGGAATTAAGAACAAGTTCAGTGTGCTTTACAGTGAGGTGACCGCACGGCTTGCTGTTGTTGTTGTTTGAGAGAGCCGGGACCCTCTGAGTGGCCCTGTGTGGATTAATTGACATTAATCACTATTTACATCTCGGTTTATTGTTGGCAGACCTATACATATACACAGTCAGTCTCTTTCCCGTGATTGAATGCCTGCCCTTGTAAACTGCACCAGGCTTTCCCTGCCACCAGGTCACCTGAGCCCAAAATGGTGGCAGGGAGCCCAAAATCACCCCCTAAATAGTGGTTTCGCTATATTGGGCTACCCAAAACAAAATGGCAGTCAGTGGTCTGCACCACCCTCCCAATCTGTCGGGGGGCAGACCTCCCAGTGGCCGGCTGCCCCCCAAACCCCTCTTGCTGGGCACCGCCGACCGAGTCCTCTGAGGGGCTGGGGCCCTGGTGCTGGTTTCCTAGCATTGTTTCCAGCTCTGTGAAAGGTCGTTCCTGCGGGCTCGGTGCTCTGGTTTGGGAATTTAGTACAAATTCAGTGTCATTTACAGTGATGTGACCGCACAGGCTTGCTGCTGCTGTCTGGGAGAGCCCAGGATACCTCTCTGAGTGGTCCTCTGTGGAGTAATTAACATGAATCCCTTTTTACATCTCGGTTTATTGTTGGCAGACCTATAGTTTCTAATACAGAACATATACACAGTCAGCCTCTTTGCATGATTGAATGGCTGTGTTGTCTATCTCGGGTGTCTGCTCTTGATTCAGTGGCCATCTATGCCAAATTATTTTTTATTAACAATGTTGTGCCTGTTGTTTAGATGTTACTCTCTTCTGTTGGCTGCTGTAATCCTCCATTGTTGGATTGTTATCACTTTAGGCTAATTTTGTAGGGCATAGTTCTAAGCCTGTAGCACTAAAGGTTCTGATTCGAGCAAGAAAACACAAGCCCGTACCAAAGTCTTAGCTTGGATTGCAAGCTTTAAGAAAGGGAACTGGCTTTTAGCGTACCTAGATGGCATTTGGTACTTGGTATCAGTCGTTAACTGATTATTTCTCATTTCTGAACAAAGTTGAAATTAATGTAGAGCAAGTCTTTTCCAACAGAAGGGAGTACACATCTCCATTCACAACGTGAGCAGTGGTTTGATTGGTCACTTATGTTTTGTGTTTTATTTTTATTTTTTGCTCCTTCTAGAAAACGTTGCATCCCCCTCCTTCTCCCAACCCATAAACTCATGCTTTTGATTGGCTGCCACAGTTGGTGGTCGATGCGGTCTAATACTGAACAAAGTCCTGATCCTTAAAGTTTGTGTGGGTCATTCTGTACTGGGCTTTGTGGGCTGGGTGTGCAGCCAGAACAAACTTAGCTTCTGGGCAGATCCAGGCAAAATATTATTTTGCACCAATATCAGATGCTTTGTAGTGAACCCTAGGGACAGAAACATGAGATCCACCCTGCTGTAGCAGAGAGTAAATCTTACTTGTAACTTTGCATTTCAAGGATCAGCCAGAGGTTTTATTTTTGCAACATCATTTGCATGCACTTTACAGCAGTCTGCAAAATATTGTACGATTTGAAATGTAAAATGTGCCTTATTCTTTACTTGAGGGCTTGTATCCTTGGTTGTGTGATTTGT
Organism: Triturus cristatus; assembly: GCF_964204655.1. NCBI lineage: Eukaryota > Metazoa > Chordata > Amphibia > Caudata > Salamandridae > Triturus > Triturus cristatus. The sequence continues at coordinate 1,470,982,385 of NC_140591.1, read as the reverse complement.
CTTTGTGCTACAACAGCAGGCATCGAAGATCAGTTTGTTGGTGGGTTTGGTAGCCTTCAGGTTGATTGGAGTTGAAGGCACTTCTGGAGTTGTTAAACGATTTCCTGTACCCCTAAATTGTGTCTTAGTTTCCCTCACTGATGACGTCTTATACCACAGTACATCACCTGGGTGCACTTTCAGATATGGTGCAATATCTCCTGTCACTCACTTTGTGCAGTAAGGATAGGTGTAAAAAATTGGTGTATTCCAGTAGTATTTTTAATTGAATTATGGAGTTTAGTTTATAATTTAAGAGGGCGCTCCCTTATTTGCATGGGCGTGTGCGTGCGCCTGTCCTTTGAAGAGCAGGCGGGTGCCGTCTGCACAGTGAAACACGGAGCGGCCGCTTCAAACAGCTGCTCTGTCATTCACTAATGTACTGCCCCAGGGCAGCCACAAGTTGGCATCTGTCCTGGGGCCGTAGATTATCAGCAATAGGTGGCGCTGTCCCTGTTTACACCCGGTATGCCTATTTGAAGGTGTGCTGTGGCACAAACAGGCGCTCTGTGTATGTCTTTGATGACACCACCAGGAATGCACGTGATGCAGTCAGGAAGAGGCGGGGCAGTCTGTGACAACACTCTTGCAAATCAGTGGTAGTATGCTGAGAAATGAGCCCCAAACCTATGAGGCTTCCCTTCCGATTAGTAGATGTGTGATGTCACAGGGAAGAGCCGATGATGGTGGCTTGGGGCACAGCAGTGTGGGTTTATTCTGATCAAGAACCATCAGTGGAGATGGCATGAGGCTGCGGCACACGCTCCTTTATTTCATATCCACTCTCAGTGGTGGCTTATTTGTGAACCTCCCTTTGAGTCTTATGCATGTGCTGTCATCAGGAAGAGTCGGGTAATGGTGCCGGAGCAGATCAACAGTATCCCGGTGTGGTCCGCGATGGGGTTGTCTTCAAACGTCATATGTAGCTCCCTGAGAGGAGGGGTATTCCTCTTTTATTGGCCTTTATCTAAAGTGATGTGCAGTATGTGTAAGGAGCGGATGAAAATACCAGGACAATAAACTTATAGGGTCTAATTAAGGAGGAAAACTTGTGTAAATGCTTTTTGAAATAATTCTCTCCAGAGCTTGGGTCCTTACGCTATGTTAAACCTAATTTGGCTGTTTCAAGGTACCCTGGATTCTGGCACTGAAGGAAGCGGAGGCACACAGCCCAACCATCTACGGTCGCACAGTACGTTCCAGAACCACCACACACTCTCACACTCACTCTCCTATGCCACAAATGGGTATGCGTGCAAAGCCATCAGGCGGCCAGGTTGTTTGATCAAGCCCTTCGATCTTAACCAAAAAAAACAAGAACATTCCCCACAACTCATTAAGGCTGACACTATAGGAATATATTCATTCACGCTACCGATACATCTTCTCAGTTCTCAGGTGGGGATCTCCAAACCATTTGGAAAGTCACCGCTGGAATGCCAAAAGTGATGTGATGCCCTATAAAATACTAGTGCAAATAACATTACAGAGTGAAAGCAGGTTAGCAATGCAGGACTCCTTGTTTCACAGTTGAGAGCCTACTATGTGGGTGACATCTCTGCCTTTGACCAAGTGAGATGATCCCATTCGTAGATGTTTGATGCCTCTATTTACTCTTTAGCATCCTCTGTCAGCAGCCGCAGGATAGTTTACTACTTTTATGCTGATGATGGTCTGATACATTTTAGCACTACCAATGATGGTGGTAATCACAGCAGGATTAAAGGCGTCTTTCACACCCGCTGCTGTGGATCAACAAAAATAGCATGTACTATAACCGGGCTTTAGGATTGGGAAACTCGCCTTAGATTCGTCCCCGATTCCCTCTCGTAAGGTCAGTCTTGTATTTGTTTGTCCTTCCTTCGTCAACTCGTTAGAGTGACTATGAGCATGTGGCATCACGGTTACCTCCCAGGAACTCTCGCCGCTGCTACAAACAGCGCTACATGCGTGCAGTTGGCGTTTCTTACTTGGAGTACTTCAGCGGACTCTCATAGGGCCCCACTGCTAAAACAATGTGAATGCTCGAAAAGAGCTCAGCGTTGCTGCCCAATCCATCCTCGGCTTGGCCATTACTCGCCCACTCCCATTACGCGCCATTATCCGTTGGTCAAGCAGAAGACTTGCTTCAAAACCCTTTGTTCTGTCCATAAATCTCTGCATGGTGCTACACCTGAGCTCCGCTTCAAACTGGTACTACCTTACCCCAACTTCCTATTACTGCCACCATCAAGACTTCAGCAGTACAGAGGAAGGGCTTGAACTTTCCAGGCTCAACCCTCAGAATCTCTTTGAGATAGACTGCAGGACATAAGGCTCATCGGTAGAGACCCAACAAGGGCTGAGCTGGGCTCACCTCAAGATTGAATCACCGGTCCTACACCCCAGTATACCACCACATTCTTTTCCCATGAGCGCTCCGAAGATACTGTCGGCTCTTGTCGGCGCTGTAAAACAGATAAAATAAATCAGAACATGTAAATGATAGCAGGGTGTTAAAGCGTTTCCAGACATGGTCATGTTAATATAGCGTTTCTTATTGAGTTGACTCGGTTCAAGACCTGAGAAGTTTAAAGTCTAGCATGAACAAAAGGTGTTCTTGAACATGGTTAAAAAAAAAAAAAGAAGCAAAAACACTACATTTATAAGAAATGACACCAATAAGGCATGCAAAAATAAATGTGTGGCCGACCTGGGCATGTTTAGTGCGTATTGTGAAAACCAAGAAAATATTTTCTGTGTTTTTGAGCAGCAGTTGAAAACCCCCAGAAATTCTGCTGCACAGACCTGCCCTTGTTTAAGAAGTAACAGGTTATTTCCAGTTGGCCCAAGATGGCTGCCCCTGCCCATAAGAAAGGGAAATAGCCTTAAGATTTAGCCCTGCCTTTGTGTTTCGTTTCTGCTCTGAGCAGTTTTCACGCAGTACTCATCTGAGCCCGGGAACATTCCGGTACTGGTGGAAATGTCTCCACCCTGTGTTCCCAGGGTGGTTTTCACACCTGCTGGTACTGCAGCAGACCAGTGTTTCTGCAGATTCACCCTGAGAACGGAAGTGACCCATAGACTGTGGTTAACGTGCTAGTGCCTGTGGTTGATCTCGCACATGTCCTGGTCTGGGCTCAAGTCAGGTTGTAAGAGGAAGTGAAATGATACATTTACATTAAAGAGTACTCAAACTCAAGAGAGGCCTTGGGGTCACTATGCACCTGGGGTATTTCAGAAGGAAAAAAAAGAGAAGATGGCCCCTATTCGAACAAGGATAAGGCAATGACAATAAAAGTAACAGTAATGATAATAATATAAGCAAATGTTTATTAACAATTATCTAGTCAACAACTTATATAGAGCACAGAGATGCATCAGAAACCGTGCCAGTGAGGTAAATGACGTGCTCAAACAAGCGTGACACACAATAGCATGACAGTAGACTGTCAGCGGTGGCACTGAGTGTGGTATGGTGTGCTGCTTGAAGAGTAGGTAAAGAGACAGCCCCGTTAGCCATGAAGGAGTCTGGGTGGGCAACACAACTTTCAACACTGAAAGTCCATGAGAAAAATGTTAGTACACCTATAAGGTGGGTGTGGTATGAGGGTGGCACACAAGGCTCAGACTTACCTATGCAAGATGTCAAAAGACCAGCTGGGTACAAATAGAAGTGACAAAGAAAGACTGACACAGGCGATTAGTGCAGAGGTGTTGGGGCGCAAAACTGCCCCTTGCTGATGACTGCTGTGGAAATGAAAGCAGGTTGGGAGATGGAGCGGGAAGGTCAGATCCCCCAATCACCCCCCAATGCTTAACAGTCACCGCAGAGACCAGGACTGAGCAGACGGTCCATAGGATGGCCCCCTTTCACGCAGTCTCTGGAGAGTGTAGCTGAAACGTGGAGCACTCATACAGCCAGCAGTGGTCTATGTAAAAGTCTCAAAGGGACCTACAGTGAATGTGCTGCAGGGTGGGTAAAAGCTAGTGCCGAATGCTGGTGGAAAGTTCTGAAAGAGTTGGCCTGTGACTGTGATGAGGAGGATGGCGAAAATCCATGAACCTGGGCACCAGAGAAGCTGCTATTGGAAGAAGACCTAGCAGAGCAGGACTAAGGGTAGGTTGAAGAAGATGGAGAAAAGGAGAAGGTGCTGAGATGTGTGAGAAGACTGGCATGGCAGTGAGGGCAATTATAGATGCAAAGGACTAGGACTGGGGTCCTCGGTGGATAATGGAGAGATTGAATGAAGGCGGGAGAATAAAAGCACTAGAGCAGAGTGCCCGGGCCAGGGAGAATGACCCGGGAGAAGAGTTGGTGTCTCAGAGTGCAGGTGAGAGCAGATGTTTGTAGAGGAGCGCCAAGAGAAGGCGTTCCGGGCACATGGTGGATAATGGAGGGGAAAGTCTTGGGTCACCTATAGCTTGCAATGAAAAGGCCAGTAAGGACTATAGCACGCGGGGTGTAAACATTAGTGTAATTGGCCTCTCTTGACCACTTTCCCAAGGTTAGGGGGCGGTGTTCAAAGGTGGAGGACAGAGGCAGTGATAGCTGGTGGCATATAATGTGACTCAAAGAAAAGGGATGGGGTGCAGGTGAAAGTAGGAATGCAAGAAAGAAGTGCTGGGAGGGCAAATAAAAGAGGAGAAGGAAAGAACAGAGGGCAAAGAAGGGAAGAAGAGGGGAAGCTGCCTGAGCGTTACTAAGTCCCAAGATGAAGATGAAGATGAAAATAGGGAATGGGGAGATTGTTGTGAAATAAGGGGGAATGATGGAGGTGGTTGGATAATTAACTGGCAAGGAGCCTAGGGTGCCTATCAACATAGAAAGCCAAGCGCCTCAGCATTGGCCACGAGCCGAGGTGCCTACTAACATAGACAGCCAAGTGCTCCAGGATTGGCTGGGTGCCGAAGCTGTCTTTTAACCAAGAAAGCCTAGTGCTCTGGGATTGGCCAGGAGGAGAGGGTGCCTACTAACATAGAAAGCAAGTGCTCCGAGATTGGCCAGGAGCCTAGGATGCATTACTAACATGAAAGCCAAGCACTCTGGGACTGGTCAGGAACGGCGCGAAGTGCAAAAAAAAAACTCTGCCGCGCTACGTGGAGCGCCGCAAGCAGCGATTGCATTGGATAAATGCTGTTTGCGGTGATTTTCAATGCCAGGTGCTTGTCTGCACTGTGCAATCATCAGGAACGGCACCATGCACAGCGCAAGCGGGCGCTGCTTCCTTTCTGCCGCTCGAGAAGATTTTTACATGAGCGGCAGCTTTCTCAACGCGAACGGACAGTTTCTCAACGCGAATGGTCATGAGCATACGTGACCACTCGCAATGAGAAATCTGACCGCCTGCATTGAGAAATCTCGCCAGGAGGTTGATTTTTCACACTCGCGCTCGCCAACTTGATATTGACGATCACGAACGAGGAAAAATCTCCATCGGAAGTGGATTTTCTTCGCTCACGCTTGCCAACTTGATGTTGAATAACACGACCGAGGGAAAAAACGCTGCTCCGTAAGGTTTCGGAACTCTGCGCATAAAGCAGAGTGCGGAAATCTCAGGAAACTCTGCGAGTCGAGCGGAGTTCACCACCCAGACTTAGCCGAGGGTGCCTCCTAGCATAGAAAGCAAGTGCTCTGGGATTGCCCAGGTACCTAGGGTCAGGGGTGTAACTTGGTCAGTAAGATTGGGGGGGGGGTGTAAGCTTCAGATTTTCAGACAATCAGGCTAGCATATAATGTTTCAAAACATTAAACAACAAGCATGGTACACGAGAGGGGACTAAGGAGCAATGGAAAGGAAGAGCAATGCACATTGGTAGGAGTACAAAGAGCTCAAATACAATATTTTGTAAATAACTAATACTTTGAGGACTTTCAAAACAGAGAGGGAAAGATAGTGTGTGCCTTTTTGTCTATGTACATCCCTGTTGAAATCCGACTGACATCTCACAATACCCAACTGAAAGCACCTGTACCCAACTATTTATCAGAAAATCCATTTATAAGGGGTGGGGTGTAACACCCCCCTGAAGCTCTGCCCCACCTAGGGTGCCTACTAACGTAGACAGCAAGTGCTCCAGGATTGGCCAGAAGTCTAAGCTGCATACTAACGTAGAAAGCGAGTGCTCTGGGATTGGCCAGGAGTCTAGGGGCCCTGCAGACACAGAAAACTACGTGCTCCAGGATTGGCCAGGAGTCTAGGCTGCATACTAACGTAGAAAGCGAGTGCTCTAGGATTGACCAGGAGCCTAGGGTGCCTATTAACATAGAAAGCCTAGCGCTCTGGTATTGGCCACGAGATGAGGGTGCCTGCTGAGAGTAGAAAGCAAGTGCTCCGGGATTAGCCAGGAGCCTGTGGTGCCTACTGACATATAAAACCAAGCAAGTGCTCCGGGATTGACCAGGATTTGAGGGTGCCTCCTAGCATTGAAAGCCAAGCACTCTGGGTTTGGCCAGGAGCCGAGGGTGCATACTAACAGAAAGCCAAGTGCTCCAGGATTGGCCAGGAGCCTAAAGTGCCTACTAACATAGAAAGCAAGTGCTTGTCCAGAAGCCGAGGATGGCTACTAACATAGAAACCAAGTGCTCCGTAATTGGCCAGGAACCTAGGGTGCCTGTTAATTGTAGAAAGTAAGGGCTCCAGGATTGTCCAGGAGCCTAGGATGCCTAATGATAGAAAACCAAGCCAGTGCTCCTAGACTGACCAGTAGCCAAGGGTGCCTCCTAACATTGAAATCCAAGTGCTCTGGGATTGGCCACAAGCCGAGGGTGCCTGCTAACATAGAAAGCAAGTGTTCCGGGATTGGCCGGGAGCCTATGGTGCTTACTAACATTGCAGGCCAAGCTTTGGCATTTATTCTTTACATCAGCGTGTACTGTGGATGCTGCCCATGGTGATGCGTTGCGCCGATGCATAGATGTTCTCAGCCCCACACTGGTGCATTTGTAGGACCATGTGTCTTTGAAATGTGACGAGGGATGGCGGAGGGCCTTTGGAGCCCCGGAATGAGGCTTTTGGAGGTACAAGTGCAAGAACTGAGGCAGGTGCAACATCTGCTGGACAAGTTGCATTTTGCCTGCAGGGCTGCGAGGACAGGTTGGTACTTTTGTAGAGGGACCGTCAATTCCTTTCGACGGTAATTTCAACATATCTTCCATACTCCGTCCCCTCTTCACTTTCCACCCAACCCACCCTTCTGACGATATTGGACGCCTGGTAGGCTGTGCTGAATTTGGGCTGGTGGTTTCCGGTGCTCGGCACCGGCACATAATTGTCAGCACCGGAACTTATGCGGTCTGCCACATGGTGGTGCTGTCTATCTAATTTAGAGATGAGGAGAACAACAGTTGTTCACTCATTCAATTTTCATTTTAAATGACTAATACCTGCCACCCAAGCCATGTCACACTTGTAGGAGTGTGATTGTTAGTTATTGTGTTTGTTGTGTCATTGGTAGTACTGGCGGAGGCAATGGGTGGTGCAAGCTGCAGTGGGCTCCTTCCGAGGGCCTTGCCACTTATTTTTTGTTGTTGGACAAATTAAGCACTGCACTATGTTTGAGCTCAGTTAATCCCGCCCACAAAGACTGTGCATGGATATCTGACAGGCAGCTGGAGAAATCTAACCATCGGTGGATTTTATCCCAACCAAGTTCAGCGCCTCAGTTATTGTTGCGGTGATTGTGTCGGTTTGTGCTGTTTCTTGTTCTTCTCCAATGTACATTGACTCTCTTTTCCAAGACTGACTATGAATGTGCAGTTACTGTTCTTGGAAACGGCCTGGAGCCAAAATCTATGTGTTTGCGAAGCTTAAGGGTCCTACTCTGAGGTGGTGTCGGTGTGGGGTCCCCATGCGGCCTTTGACCCCTCACTGGCGGGCGTGGGGTGTGAGTGAACAGTTTGACACTACTAGGGTGAGTTGGCTGGGACCAGGCAGGCGTTTGGTACGTGTGTTTGACATTTCACATGACATCTCGTGCTTCTGCGATGATGACCTGGATGCCACCTACATTTCTAGTGTGGGAATTTCCAAATGTCACATATGACTTGCCTCTAGTCTAAAAGTAGAATGCATCGCATTACTGACTAAATGTCCAGGGCGCCACCTAGTGGCGCTAACCAGCACATTTCCAATATCAGTACTTAACACATTCTTAAATGGTCATTCTATGTAGAGAGAAAAAAGTTATCTTTGTCCAGTCCTGAACCCTTTAACAAACACCAACAATAGACCTTCTAGAATGTTTATCGTTTGTTTTATGATCTCAACTGAGGTTTTGACGTCGATTGTGACATTCCTCACCGTATGGCCCTGTTAAATGGACAGTGGGATTTTATACTGGTCACTTCTCGCCTCCTGTGCCCTTTGTGCAGCAGGGACAAAAGACATGCATATTAAAACGGGCTACATTCACCGACCTACATCTGGAACTCATGTATGCAACAGTTTAGACGAATATATAAAAGTATTTTTGTTTTCAGGGCATCTTTGAATTCTTCTGAAGCTCAGGAAATGTGTTCAAAAATATTTTCGTTTCAAACTTAAAACAAAAACTGCTTGTGCCTATAATTAGGTTTTGTTAAATAGTTTTATTCTTTTTATAGCTTAAGATTTCACACTTTATTTGATATTATGCTGCGTTTCTATCCGTGCCAACACGTGTTTCGCTACACTTGATGCTTTTTCAAGGTCTTACATTTCTCTCAGAATTTTGTATTATTCGTTGTCTCATGAAATTAGTTTTTCATTTGTCCAAACAATATTTCCGATTGTTTAGTGTTTTAGAAGACCTTTCCATTTTTCCCCAGTATGATAACCTTCCCATAGCTCTCCATTCTTTGTCTTTACTTGTCACATGATGACTTTCAGAACTTGTCTTCCGGTGCTGTGAATCTTTGTACTAATGAATGTGCGGTTCCTCCTCTGCCCACAGGCTCTGGATGGTAACTTCAACGACCATCTGAAGGACTATGTGATGGCGTTCAGCAGAACTGAGCTGGAGACATGCCAAGCTGTGCAGACCACATTCCAGTTTTTATTGGAAACCTCCAACCGGGTAAGTCCATTTACGCCAAAGCACGATGTGTACCACTATAGCCTTAGAGCCCGCCGTAGCGGGCTTTACCAGTCCTTAAAGGCCCGCTCCAGCGTTTCGGCTCGAGCCTTTAACAAAGGAGCGGGCCTTTAATGGCTGGTAGAGCCGGCTACGGAGGGCTCTAAGGGTATTAGAACATTCCGCTACTAGAGGGCAGAATGTTGTAGTTTGTAAAACAAAGTCATCACAGAGTTCGAGGGGGTTGAAATCCCCTCGGGCTCCGTGAGGCCTTTGTTCAACACCAGCTGTGAACAAACATTGGAATGTTGATGCTCAGAGCTTCTACTGGCCATTAAAAGCCCAGAGCATTCCATTGTCTTCAATGGAGCGCTCAACATTCCAGTGTTCTAATACACAGTATTGTGTACCTCAATGGTGGGATCTGAGTGCCTTGGAAAAAGGCCAGCGAATTGTTCTCTTGTTGCTGCAGTCTTTCCTGCGCTGCTTTTCTTGAAACAGTTTTAGAGGTGTGTTAACCCCTTGCCTGCTCATGACGGAACCACTCCGTCATGAGCCACGGGCGCCGTGTGCTCATGAGGGAGTGGTTCCGTCATGCTGCGGCCGTTGGCGGCCGCTCCGCCCACGCGGCACTGATTCCCCCGCCTGTGCGGGCGAACAATGCAAGTGGGCGGAGTCGTGACGGAACCACTCCGTCATGAGCACAGCGCGCCCGTGGCTCATGACGGAGTGGTTCCGTCACGAGCATGGCGGCGCCGCGCTGACCCCGAACCCCCCCAGCGCCGCGGCGGAATTCGTGCCGCGGCGATGGGTTAAAAAGGCACGGCATGCACAACACTAATACTTTGGTTTTCATAATGTAAAATTTGAAAAATTTCTGCTCAAGGCGAATGAGTGACAGCACACTGAGCCCTGTTTTATCCCAGTTCTAAAAACTGCTGTGCCGTGAGCATGTATGTATGTTCGAGCAGTTTTTATTAAACATAGTTATCACTTCTTGTATTGCATTCTCCTTATTTTACACAAAATCTTCATTCTTGCAGGCCTTTCCGTTAGTGCTGGGATACTTCTGTTGTATGCACTACAACACTGCAGTTGTTTAATTTTAAAAATACGAAGTATAGTTTTCTCCGTTTGTATAAAATCATCATAAAACTCAGTCAATTTAAATCTTATATAAAACATTCTCAAACCATTTCACTCCAAAATCCAGCATATTTTTTTTGAAAAGAACAATTTATCTGTACATACTTCACTAATACTGAATTGTGTGAATGTATGTTTCCTCGAGAAAAGTTGCTTCTACATGGCTATGCAAGAGAGCCTTAATTTGTTAGGTCTTGCGTTAACCAAGACCTTTGATTTTACTAAATGTATTCATAATTTACTTGTAGAGGCTTTCTGTCAGCCCTCTTCATCTATTGGTCCGTTGTTGTGTTATTCACATTTCTTCACACACTGCATCATAAAGCATGGCGCAGTAAGTCAGTCCACTTCAGGCATGGGATACTTCAGTGTGAGTGAAGACATACTGCTCTTTCACAAAGCACTCTTCTCCACACAAAGTAATTCTCTTTATTCGAGGGGCTAAAATGGCACGGTGTCCTTTTTGAGGCAACAAAATATTTTTGCTTTAGTCCGTTATTTTTGTATATTGGTGAGGGCCCAGCACCTCCCCCAACAATAAAGTTAGAAAAGCAATCACGAAGCAGAAAAAGCACTGGCAAAGCCAAAAGGTTTGCAGTTTCTTTTGGCTTTGCCAATGTTTGTTGTTGAGTAGAAGAGCACATCCACACACTTTGTGAGCCCACGTAGGTTTAATCTTTTTTAAAAAAAAATCTTTGTTGCTCTTTCCACACACACATGTCGATTTGAAGAATGTGAAGTCTAGCTAGTACAAACGTGTACTATAGGGCCTGGGAGGTATCGATATTTTACAGGCCGGCTTCAAGACAAGTTCCCAGTACAGTCCACCTGTACTGCACTAATGCGTAAGCTTGTACAGCAGCTATTCCCAACTGACCCACGTTGATTGTTCCTGCACTGCTTTTACCCTTGCTGCTTTTACCCTTACTTTTTTTTTTACGCATCACATTTGCATAGGGTTTAACGTGCTTTCTACTGAAATCCTCTTAACATTTGTTTAGTAAATTACGCCAATTGCCCATTATGGTTTCCATCTTTTGGAGGCCGTACTACACAACATCTTTGTCTTTTTTTTTTTTTAAAGATTAGCCTAATTCCTTGTCCTCTTGTACTCCAACCGCCTTGGCTCCCTTTCACATCACTGCCAGCACTTTTGCTACTTCTAACAGAATATTGGAATGTGTTTTTGTATGCCAGTCTGTTTATATTTGACAGCCAAGCAGTTTTGGGAGCATTAGATTTCCAAAAATGTCCATAAAGCTACAAGACCTTGTCCTTAACTATAGGCAACTTTGCTTCGCATTATTGATGTCAATGGCAGAGTTCATGACCCATGGAGCAAAGGGTGGGATTTTCACCTTACAATACCTCCTTCAGTCTTCTGCCCAAAGGCCACCCTTAATGCCCTGCAGGTGTTGCACTCCAAAGGTGACCACTGGATGCAGCAGCTGATCAGAACCCAGCATAGCACAAAAAGGTGTGCGTCTGTATTCAGCATCAGAAGTGTGCACCTTGATCAACAAGTAATCAAAAGTATACATCCTGATCAGCAGGAGCAGCACATACGCAAACCCAACCCATCCAAGGTACTCGGCGACTCAGTCTCCTTGACTGAATGGTATAATGGGCAGGTCAACACTCTCAAGGACAAACTAACATTCCAGCACCAGGGTCATAATTACCACTTGAGAGGCACACTCGGAACACTCACAAATGCATAGCAGACACACCACCTTCCTCTTGAGAACACAGAACCAGTGACAAAAGAAAAGATGAGACAAGTACACATCTTATTAAACCGCGTTGTGCCCACATCAAGAACACAGAATGCAATCCCTATACGGGGATAACTTGCAAGCGGACAAAATCCTTTTTTAACTCTCCGAAACAACCTCCTCTTCAGGCTCAGACAGGGGTCCAGGAACAACAGCAATTGGTGACCATCAAAGCAGACTTCTAGTTTATTAATAACGTTATGCAAGATGATCTTTCTCAGTTCCTAGGACAACCGAAGAGCCTGAGATCTTCAGATCTTGGGTCCTCTGTCCTCACTGCCAACTTTTGGATTCTTTGTAGAGATTCTGAATACTGGTCGCTGTCATACGGGTTATCAGGTGTATTCAGACCATAGAGGAGCTTCCATCATCATCGTCTCACATCCGTCCTCAGAATATTCTCGACCACGCAGTTTTGTAAATTCCCAAAGATCAGCCGAGGCTTTCTCTATTGTATGCCACTAGGCCAGAACAGATTTCAACCGACCTGAGGGCCTGTTGCACACCTCTCACCCTCCCCGAAAAAGATTTAGGGTAGTTTCTTGGATACATTTGTTGGAAGGCAAGGAGGCCAGGGTAAAGTGAATTGCGATAGTTGATTCTGGATTCCCAGGGCTTCCAAACTAGTGCCCAATGCGAAGGTGGTAAAAGGTAGCACAGGTTTTTCAAACATGCATGTGCTGGAAGCAGCCACAACCTATTACATCTGCTCATGAGATTGAAATATTCTATCCATGTTAGTGACTTCTGAGGTACAGTGCAGACTCCTCTTTGTACTTCTCTAGATGGTGATACTGTTCTTCCAAACGGCTCTGCTGCTGTTCGTCCGGCTATCCTGCATGTGACCACTGCATTGGTCAGCGATTCAAAGAAATATGAACTCCTTTCCCCCATCCTAGGGCATCGCTACTGGCTCCTTCACGAGCATAACAAGCAAAGCAATCTACTCTAAACGTCCACTTTACCTGGAGAGCAAACTCCCAATTTACTGGCACACAGTGGGCAACAAGAGGCAAAGAGCTTAAAATGTTTGACTCGCAAAACTAGAATAACGACATCCAAGCAGGTCTTCTCGTGCCTAGCCCGTTGCATAGTGCGTAAAATACAGTTGTACCATTAGCCAAGCAAAGATTACAGCAGTGCAGGCAGCACCCTACTCCAAATGGCGGCTGACGGCTTGATGGGCCTTGCTGCGTGCCCGGGATAACCCCAGCGAAGCACGGAAGAGCAGCGTTGCTCCCCTGATACCAGCTCATGGCGTCAGCATGCATGAGTGTGCACCATGTGCTCCTTCGGTTACAAAGCCAGTTAGGAATTCTGGGATCGGAATCAAACAGATGATGCAAACACTCAGCTGTGGCAGTACGCTAGGTCGCTAGAGCAGGCAAGGATTGAACTTCCATGTATGGCACGAGAAGTGCATTGCCAGGAAAAAATAGAAATAGAGTCCTCCAGCATACTTAGAATGGGTAACATGTATGTGAAATATCATGTGCAGTAAATGTGTTGGCAAACCCTTGCACAGGTCAATAATGCAAGCAGGTTTGAGCATGCACCGGGAGCCAGAGGCGAGATGCAGAAGATGAGCCAGCTAGAGACACTGCGGGTCTTGAGTCCAGGAAGAAAACCCGCCCATCGGCAGGAGGACAAGCCAGGCTCCATAGACGGTAATCAACATTTATGACACAACTTTTTTCCCGCATGGAATCACAACGCGGTTGTTGCAACGACCGCGTTGTGATTCCGCATACCATTACTCTGCAAGTCGGAACAATGACTTGCGGGGGGGGGAGGTGTTGGATTTAAAATCCAACACCTTCCCTAGTGTCCGCACAGACTGGAGTTGGAATAGTAAATTATACTATTCCAACATGCAGGGACCCCCCATCCCCCCCTCTCCGCAAGTCGTTGTTCCGACTTGTGGAGTAATGGTATGCGGAATAACGACCGCGTTGTGATTCCATGCGGGAAAAAAGACTGCGGGACAAAGACCTATATTCTCCATAGACTGGCACAGAGGGCAGAAAAGTTGCACAGCCATGAAACAGAGGTTCAGAAACAGTATTTTTAATCGCCCATGAATGAATAGTTTTGAGTGTGGGGACAGGTTGGGAGGCACCTTTGCCAGGAAGACTGATATAACATTGAGTGTGTTCCTTCTATATAATGTTGAGTAATTGTTTCCTAAGTGATTCAGATTTTTTTAGACAATATTTTTTAGACCAGTTGCATGATGTATCACTTCTTGTTCAATACTGGTAACAACAGTTCTCTTAACTCCAAATGGGTAGCTACGCAGTCATATGCAGGTTTCAGCCGCCCCATCAAATTTGCAGGGCCTTCGTCAGGTCAAATATTTTGAGACACAATAAGAAATGATGGCTCATGAAAATATCAAAAGCAAGGTTTTGATCTACCTGTAAAGTTCAAGTTGTTACCCCAGAGGGTGTTCTGACACTAACTGGTTGAGAAAGCTAGCAAAGGTAACACCTGCTCACCAGAAGGCATGGACAGACAGGTTTTCAGCGATTTCCAAAACTTAGGTGGTTTCGAAAGAGTTCTGAAAGAAATGGGAAACTTGTTTCAGTGTTTGGCTGGCAGGTAAGGGATACGCTTGTTCCCGGGCCTTCTTTACCCTGCTAACATGAAGAAGATTCAGCAATGCTGAACAACGTCAGCAGGGAGGGGTGTAGGGTCAAAACATATGCTGTGAAAGGAGCTTTGCCAAATGCAGAGAGCTTTGAAAAAAAAAATGTTTCTCACTGGGCACCCAATATAGGTGGGGGAGAAGATGAGAAATGGAGGAACTTCTAGGAAGGTTGATAAGGCCTGCACCAGCATCCTGAACTACATGAAAATTGACAATGATGCCCTGGTCTGTCCTAGATATATAGAGTTGTCATTATCAAGCTGAGTGATAATGATGGACTCTACAACAGTTTTCCTATTGTCTTCCGCACAGAAGGGCAGCATTTTGCTGAAAAGGACACTATCGTTTCGCACTGAGAGCTGGAGAGATGTCATGTTCACCTGATCGTGTAAATCACCCGACTGGCTGAAAGAATTAACTACTTGGACACTTGCCAAAGACCTCTACGACTCGTGTCTCTTTTTTTTTAGATCAAATATAAATCAACCACGTTTTTGGAGATAGAAGTATAACAAACGCGCAGTGATTAATGACTTCTGCGCAGGGCTACATATACCCCTCCGTCCCGAAGAAGACCTGCCGTGACGCTAAAAAACTGATGCGCCTTACATAGGGTCGAAACGTCGACGCACACTAAGAGTCTACACAACGTCTCAGTTCAAAAATCTATGAATATGAACAGGAGACATATGTGATCAATCATATGGACTTTACCAAAAATCGCACCTTCCCAACTATTACTTTGTTTGTTATACTAAGTGTATTAAGTGTATTGTCTGTATTTACTTCTACATGCCACCCCTCTTTCACATTTCTTTCAATTGTACCATTGTAGCCTAACTTATTCATTATTTCTTAAAATATTGATTGAAACTTTCGCTTGGGTGTTGTGCTTTTCTTTTCCTGAATAATGGAGACATGTTACATGTAATGTATTTTATATTGTGAACATCCCAAAGCAATTGTATTTCCCCGACAGAACCATTGTAGCTATATAATAGAAAAGGACACAGTAGTAATAGCAATTAGAAGCCGCACGGTAGATCTTGGTGGAAAAGGAAAGGGTATCGTTGGACCAGAAACAAAGCATCTTGATAGGTCGGGAAGGGTTGGGAAGGGGCTCAAGGTCAGTTGGCCACCATAAAAAAATACCATACCAAGGGAAGGATATCAAAAAATCAGTTCTTCAGTCCTATTCAAGTTCAACTTCAGGTAAATTCCATCGTTCAGCGAACCACGTCGCAGAAACCGGTGCAGATCCCTCCCTGTCATCAATGCTGACAACAGTTTGGGTGAAGCAGAAGAGGAGCATACCCAAGCAATTTGTGCAAATGCATGATTGTAAAGGGACTTCAACCCACCTTTCCCCTTTTAATTAGCATTATAAATAGAACACCAAAAAAATATGAAGATACAGGATCATAAGCCTCGAGCCTGCAACAGGTTCTGCAGCCTTCCTCACTAGAGGTGCAGATACAAACGTCTGCACCCCGGGGTCTAGATTCACCAGCAGCTGGTCTGCGGATAGCCTGCTGGTAACAGACCAAGCCACCCACCTCTATGGCCAGGGTACACTTAACAAGCACATCCCTGCCAATAGAACCGGAGCCTCTCCAGCCAAATGTCAGAAGAACATGGAACTTATTCTGGGGACTCACAGATTGTGGAGTCTCCTGGGGAGGAAAATCACAGGACAGGGCATAAAAAGTCAAACGGGAACAATCGACATTAGAGAATGTCTGGGGGCGGAGTGGTGTGAAAAGGTTATGGGAAGCAAGGACTTTTGACAGGTGTGATCGCTGGCATAATTGCTAATTGGAGTGTTCTAACCAGACCGAGTCATCACCCTGAGGAACCATCAAGCCTGTCCTTTTCTGTCTCTCCAGGTGGTTCGAGAAAACAATCTGCAGATGTTTGTGCAGGACAACTCTGTGTTCCACAAAGCACAGCCCTTCCAGTTTCAGCCCAGCGACAGCGATACGGTAAGTCCTTTTACCAGTGGGTGTGAGCTGTGTGTGCGTTACTTACTGTCTTGAATGACATATGTACTTGATAATCCGGAACAATTGTGTTCTTATTAAATTCTGTTGATTATGCGGTTGTTCTTGGTGAGTTTACTTTTGGTTACTCTGTTTTGATACTTCTGGGAAATTCAAGATCTCTGCTTTTGGCTTAGTTTCACAGTTCATATTAACTTTTCCAAGAAAAATTTAAAGAATTCTAAGGGGGCCTGTCTTCCCTTACTTTAAATGTCGGTCCCATTTCAAGATGTATTTCCCGTTCACAAAGATTCATTGTTCCCAGCGTCTAAATACGCGAGATTGGCGAGCACAGCGTGGATTACTGCAAAACTACAAGCACATATGAGTTCTTGAGAAGGAGGACATCTGCTTTCTCCCAGCACGAGGGTAGCGAACTAGCCAGGGTTTTTATCTGCGTACAATCGGTTAGGTGTTGTGACCCAGTGAGTGTTATATGTATTTGTGTGTGTGTGTATATATATATATGTATATATTTGTGCGTATGTATATTTGTACATATATATGTTTAGTGTGTGTATAGAGACACATATATATATATATTTTTATATATATATATACACACACACACACACACGTTGTATATTTTTAGAGAAAATGTTAGTGAATTACAAATTACAGTTGATCACTATTTAGGTGTTGACCGGTTGTGCCAGATAGAGGGTAAAACCCCACGCGGTTGTGGGACAGTGGGCCACTTTCACTTCTGAAGAGGTTGAGGGAGCCTCATCCCATCAAGTCCTAAAAGTAGCACCTAACTGAAGTCTAGCGCGCAGACAGATGTTTTCCTGGATACGGCACTCCAGCCTGAAGCATTGGAGTATTTGATGATATTTGCTTATTTCTAA
This sequence comes from Triturus cristatus, assembly GCF_964204655.1. NCBI lineage: Eukaryota > Metazoa > Chordata > Amphibia > Caudata > Salamandridae > Triturus > Triturus cristatus. Next base: position 1,470,964,855 of record NC_140591.1, on the reverse strand, counting down.
ATTTAAGTTGTACAAAGAATATCCTAGACCTTTAAAATAAAATAGTAATTTCTTGCATGTGGTAAATTACCAAACTCCTTCGGAGAGGCCCCGTTTCTCTCTGTACACTCTCTCGCTTGGAGCAAGATGGGGCTTCTGTTATGAGGACAGCCTTTTGCTCCCTTCAGTCCCTCCTCCGTTTTATTTAAGCGGTTGGCCGTTAGGTTTATTCCAATCCTGCTACCTGCCCGTTCATCTCCTCCATAGCCTGCACCTGGCTGGAAATAGCCAGTTGTGGTTGCCGCTGTAAGTTTTTCGTTTGCCTGCAGGTTAATTGCTAGCGCGGCCTTTAGACTCTGCATTTGCCAGCTTTAATGATATTAAAGTGTGTAGTGTGTTGGCCGTCCTTCGGTCACACTAAGAATTTTTTGTCATTCAGTCATGTCTTACCATACCCTGCCAGCCAACTATGCAATGGCTATTGGTACACTCATGGCTATGGACCCAGAGTGATGAAAAGAGCACCTAGCCAGGCGAGAGGCTGCTCTCTAGTCAAAGTGTAGTTGCAGAAAAAGTAATGTACATTTTCCTACTTGCTGCTTGTAACTCTCCATTCACACACCCATTAAAATGGCAGCATTAGCACCTACTGTTAAACCGTGCACGTGTTTGCAAATGTTGAAAGTCCAGCTCAGAAGGAACCAGCTGCATTAACCAATTGGCAGCCTTCGTTTAGTGTAAAATGAATCTATAGGACTCTACTCCCTGAGCACTGTTGCGATGCAATATTATCATCCATGCTCTCACTTGACGGTTACCATCTTGAATGTATATCTGTCTCCTTGGTCCTTTTGGTTGCAATTTCCCACACACTACGAGCCGCTGCATCCTATATCGGCTTCGAATTGGTGTTGTTGGTTTAATTATATTTTTCCACATGGCCATTTGTAAACCGCTCTGATATCCGCCTGGGTCATGTTCGGCTACATTAAACTTTCTAAATAACTAAATACTAGTTTGAAGGCTTAAAGCTCCTCCCTTCCTGGGATTCTAACGGAAAAAGGTCATAGGAAGGTCAGTAGAAAATGGAGCCTACTCTAGTCGAGACACATATTTAGAGTTCTTATTTAATGTTCTGTGTGTCTCATTGCCATTGGCTTTTGTAAGTCATTTCAGAATGTGGCTTATTGTAACAATGTCATTTGTGAAATGTGTATGTATGGGGGGAAAACTCTCTTCTCCTTGAAATGTCACGTTATCACCGTCTCAGAAGAAAAGTGACCAGTCCACGCAACTCTCAGTCCTCCACGTCCTTGTGTTTGTTTGAAGTCTACATGTTAAATTGCCATGTGTTTGCACTACAGATTTAACTTTGTCTGTTTTTCGTCCTTGTGCTACTCCAATCAGAGTATAAGTGCAGTTCCGCTGGTGGATATTGACCCCACGCCTGCTATGAGAGTGACTTTAGCAGAGGTACCTAGTCTCATCTGTCGCTGCCTTCTACCTGCACTGGTCGCACTGGGGGGTGTGCTTGCTCGTGGTGGTGGTGGTGTTCTCCATGGTGGAGGTTGTCTTTCATCGCTCTCAGCTGACATACATCTGTGATAGCAGTCTTATTTTTAGGTGGTTTTGAGATGAAGTCTGGGGTGTTAATCTCACTCTCACCTTCTCAGTCATCTGTTTCCTTGCACAACATCTGCGTCAAATCAGGTTTTAATTAATCAGCTAGAACTCCTTGCTGTTTTGACCTACTTTGGCTCTCGGTGGGGGTGCAAGTGAAGCTAGGTGGCCATAGGGATCCCTCACGTATGCAGTAAAGCTACCATATTCAGTTTTATTTCCCTGTTCCTGTGTTGCCTCGGGGAAACATGTGGCCAACCATGTTTTCAAGTCATGCTGTGATGTGGAAGCTTTCAGGGAGAAAGTATGTTGGTGCTGGCATGCACCAGAGAAATTCTTCGGCTTCTTGTCAAACATTTTGAGAGCAAAGGGGATGTTCGTGCTGTTTTCTTAGTCTTGTATATCAGTCGTGATATGGGTGTTGTAAGGTGCCAAACATGCCTCCAGCTTATACAGACCACAGCTAATGGTGTAAAAAATGTACACGTAAACGTCCTGTTTTTACATGGTCTTTCATAATTGAGTTGTCGATATTTCTTACCACGAAAAATCTCAGCAGATAAAATAACTGAACTTGCGGACATTTTCAGTGTAAAGTACATTTGAGTAACTAGAATTCCTCAGTTATTCATGAGTTTGTGGTTGGTAATTTAAATCTAAACTTGACCGAAACTGGCGAGATATGATGGGGTACCGTTCAGTTATTTTTTCTTTAAACAAAAGTTTTTACTGAAGTGCACATTGTTTTTCCACCACAGATGTTGGACTAAATGAACCCCTTGAACATCGCTGTTAGCTACCCAAAGAGTAATGAAAATTGATGAACTCCTTTCCTTGTACCAATCGAATATCTCTGTAACCGCACGTGTTCATATAGCGGCACTGCACTGGGTTATCACAGTTCTCAGACAGTGGGTACCCTGTTTGATAGGATTATGCTTTATAATGGATAACCTGGTGCCTCCAGGGACTGCGTAGGGATCCCTACCCTCAAGCAGGTAGTTGTAGGCATGAGGATAAGCGGCCTACACTGTGGGGAACAACTATGGGCATGGACCTGTAAAAAGAATGAGAATATGTGACCCTAACACGTTACGTTTTGTGCAGTCCAGCAACTTAGAACAACTCTGGTAACCTCCACCAAATACCACTCCATGTATATTATGTATTGCAGAACGGACATTTATTACGCTGCCTATGGGGAGGTTAAGCAGGTTAGGGGTATACAAGGCTGACTCTACACCATATTGTACTCATTTCATAACTGTACATTTCTGCCTGACCGTGTACAAACCCTGTTGGAAGTAAAACACAATTTGAGTATTGTCACTGCTCCGCCCCTCCCTTCCAGAGGGCAGTCTTGGAAAATGACCCTAAATGCTGGCGCTTGCTATCGAACTTGCTGACCGTGGAGGTGTGTTTTGTAGCTACCCATCTCCTGCGGCATCAATGATAGTTCGTAAAGTCTAATGTGATGGGTAGTCAGGAAGCCGGTACACAAGATTTGGGCACTCCACTCCACCCTACCCTCTTGGGTGACTATGACTGTGGGAGCTGGTGCGACGCTGAATGGAAGTCTGCCTGTTGGGCCAGCTTGCATTTTCCAAATACAAGTGCAAACTAGAACTGCTTCCTTGAACTCCTTAACAGTCCCCAGAATGGAAATGGTTACAAGCTATCAGCGTATCTAGGGGCATGGCCCGATATCCTCAAGCCTTCCAAACTTGCCCCAAGCTGGTAAGGCACCAAACTGTGCTGTACCTCCAAGCTTCCTAGATTGCCAAAGAGCAAGATGGTCAAACACTGGGGCTCCCTTTCTAGATTCTGGAGCTATGGGGCTAACCACCTACGGCCGTGATCCTCTCTCTCATGGACAATAAACACATTTGCCACCTTAAAACTCTCTAATGTGGTGGGGGGAAGGGAAGCAGGTGATCACTGAGGCTCCCAGGGATTGAAATATCCTGCTCCTAATTTGGGCTATCATCGACCGGGAAATCCTCACACCCGTCCCTTTTGTTTCCCCAAGTACTAGTCAAGCTCTATTTCCTTGTTTGCCACCACTAACTCCTGAGTGGTGGTGGTGTTATCTAAAATGGCGAGGGTCTAAGTCACTCCTCCTGCTCCTCCTCCCTATAATCCTTACCCCAGCATCCTTTCCACGTTAAACCCCCACACGTAATGCAGTATTCCCGCCATATCCTCCCCAGAGAGAGCCCTTTGGTTTCTCTTATCTACTCTACCTGCTGTAAAACCCCCATTGTAGAGAGTTTGCACTTATGAGTGAAAAGTATTAAGCAAACCTGTTACATCCTGCAAATCCCGAAGTGTTTTAGAGTTTAAAAGTTATTTAGAAGACTGGTTCACATCATCACGTATTATTAGAGTGGATGAAAAGCTGTGTGTAACTATGGGCACTTTTTGTTAGTGTATTCTCAGAAAGTATCGAAAGCCAGAAGTGGCTTTGTCGACACCTCCTACAGATACCAACGAGAAGTTCGTATCCGTATACTGATTAAGAAACTCCATTTCCAGCTGACCCGGTTTTTGTGGAAATCATCCTACTGTTTTGCCTCACTTAGTATTATTTTCCACCTTCTCTTTGATTAACATTGCATGTTCAGGATGTTATGATAGAATTTATCAAGTGTTAGCAAATTTTGAGGAAATCTCACATTTAATTCTTTTAAGATTGTTCTAGTTAACAGCTGCTTAATGGTTTTTGTCCGCATACATGATCAGTCACTGCTTCCTTCTCAGCCTCCGCTCCTCCCAAAAAAATGATACTAAGTCAAGGTTTAGAAGATGAGAAGAAAAGCCCAATGGGATATTTGCAAATCAGAACTAAAATGAAAACAAATGAATGTGCAGTTCAAGGTCTGAAAACATGATTTGCATTGAACTGATAAATTAGTCTGGGGACCTTGACACATCTTTGTTATTTTATTCTAAGTATTTTTTAAGTCAGTGTTAAAGGGAAGCCACAGAAAGACCGGAGTGAAGGCCTAAGCGACATGCAGCTGCTCTTGATTAAAGTGCTGCGCTAGTAAAATTGTTACTCTTTCACGCTGCCTCTCGCCAGTTCTTACAATCTTTTATTCCCTTGTGCTGAGGCATTATGCAAGTGTTGATTTGGAGGTCTCCTGACACTCTTTACTTCGCCAGTGGCTTGCCCGAGTCCTCGACATATTGTCTTTGCCACCGCATAGAGCAAAAGGAGTCCTCTTTTTTGTGCAGTGCACCTCCCTAACTTCCCCATCCGGACCCTCGCCTACCCCCCTGAATAGTCCAGGAGTATGCTTCTCTTACATGCCCTAATGGAGGTGCAGTAGGGTCAAGCACAGGTAATTTTGATCGTACCATATTGGGTGAAGAGGACTTGGTACTCCGATCTGTTGAAAATCAGCACCCAGCCCCATCCTATTTTCCTGCACACGGTGGACCAGCAGGATGGACAGGTCGTTCAGCCCAACCCTCAGAAACTGTGTCTCCATGCTTGGTGGCTGAGTGCTGTAATCTAGAGAGGCAGGTGTCAGCTTGCCTGCCTAAAAACGTGCTGTAAATTAGTCTGTCCAAGCTGCTGTCAAACTTTATTGCCTTCTGTGCAGTAAATTGCCCAGTTTGACCCCTCCAGCCTAGCCTCTGATGTCTTATGCTTTCTCTTGCCCTCCAGGGCTCCACAGTCCCCACTGTAAGGGGGTATCTAGCTGCTTTGTCCTCTTTTGTGTGTCTTCTTGAACCACCCTCTCTGTTTAGGTTGATCCTGGTGGTGCTCTTTCTAAAAGGTTTGTTAGACTTTCTTCCTCCCATTCCTAATTTTTTAATCCAAAGTAAGATTTGAATTTGGGTTTACATTTCCTATGGTTTTCTCGTTTTAACCTGTGCACGCTTGTTCAGTTTGTTTGCTTGCGCAGAAGTTTGCATTTTTGATGGCAGTAACTTTGGCCGCTAGGGTTGGTGAATTACAGACTCTCTCAATCTGGCAAACCTACACTGTTTTCTATTCAGAGGAGCTGTTACTTTGTGCATTTCCAAAGACCAAGTCTGCCTTCCACATGAGGCACTCCATCACTCTTTCACACTTCTTTCCTCCTCCGTATCACACTACGGAGAGGAGATCTCCTAGACTGGAGTCCAAATGCTCAGTATCTTCTTGCATTGACTTCACATGACAAGACGGGGTGACTCTCAGCTCCTTGTATTGTTGCAGGAGACCAGAAAAGCAATGCAGTCACCAAATGTACAATGCCATGTTGTGTTACTTTGTGTATAAAGATCTGCTAGCCTTGGTCATGAAAGATCATCCTGCTGGCATTTGTGCAAAATCCACGAGGGGCATTGAAGCTTCTTCTACCATTACTAGGGGTTTCCCTGTGGCTGTTTGTTGGGTACCCATTTTTTTTTAAAAAAAAAGTTTGTTGTATTTAGTTAAGACAAGACATTACGTACAGCAATGACTGGCAAAGGAAAGCAGCGATGAAGAATAGAGCGTTACATAGTTCCCCGGTCAAGTCATAAATATTGCAGGGTATGTCACAACATTGCAAACCAAACAACAGTGAACTCCATCCCCCCCCCCCCTCCCAACCTATGGTCATGTCACCTAAGCTATAAAATACAAATATGCAGCAATACGTTTGAGGGGATATAGAAATGGTATAAACATGCGGGGGCAAAAAATTGCACCATGTCTGAACAGAGAGGGGACGCAGCTAAGCCACTGCCACAAACGGCATCCAAGAGAGTACCCTCAGTTACATCGACAGGGTCACGGAGCGCAAGGGGGCCGCCAACAAAGCAGCCCTCACTCCTGGACTGTCGGAGAATATGTGCCCAGGTCAGCTAGTCAGGTGACTTGTCCTGTGCTTTTAAGCCCTCTAAAAGAGCACATCTTTCTAGGAAAATGGGCTTTTTGCGGAGGACACAATACTCCTCTCGACAAAGAGCATTGCTCTTCGCAAGCCCCCAGTGGGCCACCTCATCTCGCCAATTATTTAACCTCAGGACTATCGGGGATTTCCAGTGTCGTGTTATAAGCCTTTTCGCCAACAATAAGGCCAGATCGGCATATCTCAGTGTCACCTCGGAATCGCGTGGTATTTAATGGAGACCAAGAGGACACAGCGCTGGTGTGTCCCATTGATCCAGCCCTGTAACATCCGATAATCCAGTGCCACTCCTGCCCAGCACTGAGATAAATGGTGACGAGTCCAGAGTATGCGGATGAGGTCGGTCTCTAAAACGTTACATCGGGGTCGGCTGAAGGAGGCGGTAGGGAACATCTTAGCTAGGTTTCGTGGTGTCGAATACGCCCTGTGCAGAACAGAAAACTAAATACATTGAAATCTAGAATTGCAGGAGACTCGTTTGGGATATTCAAGTATACGTGCCCAGTCTTTTTCCGGGATATCCCCAACGAGGTCTGTTTCCAATTCATCTTTAAAGGAGTCAGCGACCCCTCCAGGTGTGCCTGGAGCCCACAATAAAACCAGTGAACAAGGTGCCTTCCATTTCCCATCGTGTTCACTGCCTGAAGTAAATCATGTGTGCCGGGTTGTTGGGCACCCAGTTAGCCAGGTAGTCCCCATTGTATATCTTTGTCAAAGATTACTGCCTCATAGCACATGCATGAAGTGATGGATGCCTTGCCCAGTTTGTGCTGCATGATTTATTTGGTTAACCACTTCCTGAGAGGGTACTCCTTTAAGACTCATTGTTAAATCTGCAGGATTCGGTGTCCATCAGGAAAATAAGTTAGTTGCAATGTTGTCACAACTAGGGTAGATGGCACCACAATTGAGTATGTTCGGTTCCACCAGGCTGGATTGGAGAGCTATTGTTGGAGAAACTTTTCCTGGATTAACTCTTTTTCTCGAAGAATTTTCATGAGATTGGTAATCTACAGGGAGATTTAGAATTCACCAGAAATTACCAAAGGTAGGTCATTTTTTCATCATGTATCCATAATTATATGTAGCACACTTAAGACTAATTATAGTACTTTAACAGAATAAATAAACATTAGTTTTCTACATGAATACCCTGAATTTCAATACCAAACTATTCATTTCAGATACTCTTTCCGTAATAAATTTGCTTCTTGAATTAAATGTAATATCACACACTTTTCATTAACTAATATTTTGTAGTGACCAATCAATTACGTTGCTAACCATACGTCGAACTAGACTTTGATTTCATCAAGCTGACTTTTCAGATGGCACACATGCTTATCTTCAAGCAATGAGACCAGAGGCTCATTAGGGCCATCCATCACGCGTTGTTGTTGTAATGCAAACTCTGTGCTAATTTATGGAAGCAATTGTGGCCATTTATTAAGTCTATTGCGATCCATCGTCGTTCGTCCTGCTCTGACTTGATTTGTCCCCGTCTGCATGGATATTATTCAGCCTCTCGACAAGGGGGAGGACATAAGGAAGCGGGAACAAGACTGATCATTCGTTTGGTACAATCGCTGCTCTTCTTGGTCAGCTCATCATTTTACCTTTCCAAGGAGTGAGTTGTGAGGCTGGCGTCGCACCATTCCATTGGTGCCCATGATCTCCGGCAGCTTCTTTGAGAGAGTTCTTTCTCCTGTTTCATTCTTGTATGAAAGTGTTCCACCTGGTTATTAATAGTGTGTAGAGCAGATTTTAATGTGCAACATCTCAAAAAAAACATTGACAAAGCCAATAGCTCTCATAGAGGCAAAGCCTATTGGTTTGCCAATGCTTGTTCTTCTACATGGATTCTGTACAGGAAGCAATTCTATTTTTGCTACATTTTACCGCAGCATTGGCAAAGCCAATAGGGCTGAGTTTAGTGTGATAAACCGCATTTGTTCATGTAATGCTTGCAAATAGCATTTGTAAATACCTTTGTTTAAATGCTTCTCAGTTAGTACAAAACGTTTTTGGGCCAGATGTATGACCATAGAATTTTTTGACTTGCAAATTGCAAGTCGTAATTTGCAAGTCGCAAGATGCTATGTACAAAAGTGTCTGAGACACTTTACGATTCCCATTGGGGGCGTAAATTGCATGTTTCATGAATACTAATGAGGCTGTCGCAGTTGTGACCCCATTGGGAATGGCTAGCACTCCCAGGAAAGATGGCCTGATGGGGTCAGCAGACCTCCATGTCTGGGACTGCTTAGTCAATAAAGCAATTTTTTTTAATGCAGCCCGTTTTCCTTAAAGGAAAACTAGATGCAATTAAAAAATATAAAACAAACTTTTCACTTTAATTTTTTAAGGGCAGGGAGTTGTCTCTGGGACAACTGCCTGCTCTTAAAAAATAATTTCCCACGCATTCCCAAAGGGGAAGGGGTCCCCCGGGCACCCCTTAACGTTTGCGAGTGCTTTAACACCCTTCTGAGAAGGGTGGTAAACTGCAAGTGTTTTATGACCTCAATTGCGGTCGCAAAACATTCATACATAGGTTTTTGAGTCGCAATTAGGAAGGGACACCCTTGGCACGCCCCTTCTTAATAGTGAGTCGCTAACCCTATTTTGCGAGTCACCAATTGATTACCGACTCGCAAAATAGGGTTAGCACATTGGCCTGACCTATTTTGCAGTCGCAAAGGGGCTGAAATCCCCTTTGTGACCGCAAAAATCGGTCGTACATCTGGCCCTTAATGTGGTACTTGCTGATATACAAAGTAGCTCCAGTCACATGGCCTGGGTCATTGTCCTTTTCTCTGATATGAAAAGATGTACAAAGTTAGGTTAGATCACTTCATATCCAAAGCTCTACACCTTCAAACACCCTTGCACCTGCTTGAACCAGGCCACAACGTTCAGAGGAACTATGACCATCCATCTGGTGACTGAAGGAACCCTTGCCCCCCACACCCCTTTTTTTTTAAAACTAAATTGACACATATGTACCCCCCACCCTCCCTTTATTAGTAACCTGAAACTGCCTCACAGCAATAAAGGCGCTATGCGAGCCCTGTAAGTAATCGACTAATAACATTAGCCTTGAGGTTTACTAGACCGGAAGTGTCCAAAAAGAATGGCAGTGCATCCTGTTCACAGCGATGGGATACTGAGATAAAAATAAGATTAACACATTTTAAATGAATGACCTTTAAAACGCCAACATGCAGAGCAGATCTGAAGACAGCGGTGTGTCTCCGGTCCAATATTGGCTGGTATAGGCCTTCTGCTCCAACATTCCCATGTTTTTCCCTCAGTTATTTCCTTTTAAATTTAGAACATGCTACCCTCAATGGGAGGAATGTTCTAATAGCTCTAAAACCCTTCTGCCTCAAGCTGTAAAAGACATTAAAAGTGCTCTCCCTCATTGAACGACTTTGACGGAAGCTCGGGCCTAAAACCCAAGTAGAGAGCCTTTAATATAGCCTTAGAGCCAGACGTAGCAGGCTCTACCGGCCATTAAATGCCTGCTCCAGCGTTAAAGGCCTTTAACAAGGGAGCTGGCCTTTGAGGGCAGTAGAGCCTGCTACGGTGGGCTCTAAGGCTATTAGAACATTCCGCCCCTAGAGGGCAGAATGTTGTAACTTGTAAAACAAAGGCCTCACAGAGCCCGAGGGTGTTGAAATCCCCTCGGGCTCCGTAGGCCTTTGTTCATAGCAACAGCTGTGAACAAATATTGGAATGTTGATGCTCCGGGCTTCTACCGGCCATTAGAAGCCCCCTGCACTCCATTGTCTTCAATGGAGCGCTCAATAGTCCAATGTTCTAATTGTCAGTATAGCCCTTTGCAGCGAGCTGTAATAAATCACTCGTGTTCATGGTGCTCCAGAAAGTACTGGCTGGTATATGTTGGTTCTATACCGGTTGTATTCAACACGAGTCCATACTGTTCATTCATGCACGCTACGTGCTGTGATTGGACAAAACCAGGCCAGGGTTTGATGAGGAATTAAGCTTGATAATGCCAGGGTTCCTATTGTGGTCCTGATGACTGGTTGTGCCTTCTATACCAGGTACAGCGCCCATAGATACGCATACAATATTAGTCTGCAAGAGCCAGGTTCTGCCACAGGAAGGAAGTGCTACATTTTCCTGGCACAAATGGAGCAGTATTGAGTCAGTGTTTGCGTTATAACGTTTTAGTCAAACTTGTCATCTGTGGACCGTGTCCCTTTTTCATATTGTGGTGAATCTCGATTTGTGATGACATTAAATGCAGCAGCAGAAGGAAGCGTTTGAAATGTTAGAGATAGGGCATATTCATGTAGTAATAACATATTGTACTAATGAGCTTCTGGCTCTAGCAGTGATATTAAGCTGTTTCTGATGTAGTGCTTCATTCACACATCGGCCATTTCTAAGCGCTGCTGACTCTCAGCCTTTTTTCAAGGAATGCCTTAATGCAAATAAACATTACGTAGGTAGTGGGGTGATGTGGTGTCTGCAAAAGTCTGTGTGTGCATGCATGATTCAAGTGATGAACTGCGCTTTTTATCCTTTGCAGGCTTGATAAAATGAGTGTCATTAAGTTGGTTAGTAGTGATATCAACAGCCCCCCCCCCCCCCACACACACACACACACACACACACACATATTCAGTAGTAGACAATACTCTGGGGTTTGTAAAACAGGCGATGTAAGTGTTTGAAAACTAGAGGGGCCATTGAATTGAGTGCTGAAATATAGGAGAACAGGAGCATGCTGACAACTACCTGCATTAAGGAGACTTAGGTTCTACGCTTTCCCCCAAAGGTATTTCACCAGGTTGTTGTGGTAAAGCAGACATAGCGGGAAAGCATATGTTTCCATCATAACAGTAAAGTAGGGGTGGGCGTAATTTGCGAAAGTGACTTTCGCAAATTATCGCGAAAATGTTAAAAATCTCCGCAAACACGCGGAAATATCGCGAAGATACGGAAGTTTTTTTCCCGCCCGTTCGCGGTATTTTCTGCGTGGACGCGGCTCGCCAACTTAACCATGCGGTTGCTCGCGGGCGCGGCCATCTTGTTTTCACTCTTCTCGCGGTGCATGATCGCGAGAAGAAAGACGTGATCGCGCGACCAATGACATTACTGCGGGCACGAACTGTCACGAGACAGCGCAAATGGCTACCAACAATCCAACATCTCGTGGAGAACGCGACCGGATCGGGAAAACTTGTCGGCGAACGCGGGGATTCAGGTAAGGCGATCGCGCGCGCGCAAGAATGTATTAGTTTACAGCGCGAGCAAGAAACAAATTATCGCTAAGCTGCGGAATGCGGAAATTTTGACATTTTCGCGCTCTCCGTGGAACGCGAAAATGTCAAATTATCGCAATTTCCGCGCGAGCGGAACGGAAATTTAGCCCAGGCCTACAGTAAAGTCCTTGCTTGTGCCACCTTGATTTCTGTATAGTTAAGGGGTTGGATCACAGAGGTGTTAGACCTTGAGTAATCCTCATTGGGTAGGCCAAGCTCACAACTAGTCTGTTTGTTCAATTACCTCAGTGCACCTCCCGACGGTCTCTTACCGCTTGCACCCACATTTGTAATATGACGCTGGCGCACAGGCGCAGTCTTCCCACTTTTCCATGGAGCCATCCCTCCATTCAAATGAGATTATGCCCACTCGAGATTTCACCCGTGCAAAAGGTGACCAACAGCATCTGTCTGGTAGAAGGGTCGCACAAGCATGTGTGGCCGGTTCTACAATACCACAGTGGCCAGGGGCCGAAAGAAGGGAATGCAGATGCTGAGGGCTGGCTCTAGGGCGGTGCGACCGGTGCCACCGCACCGGGTGCTGGCTTGGCATGGGGGTGCCTGTTTTCTAGACTATATTGTTTTTAAAAGCACCCGTCACAGCGTTCCTGACCGCCAGCATTTTTCAGCCAACAATAAAAATGTCAAGCCTACTCCGGTGATTGGTGCTCTTCCTGGAGAGCGAAAGAAGTTTTGTCTAGTGGAAGCTTTGACTGGGGGATGTTTTGATTCATCATAAGTTAGTGTAGGGGGTTAATGTGCCTGCTGCAAAGAATGTGCATCATGCACACCACGAAGTGAGCATAACGTGAATAGGTCAGGGGGTTACTGCTTTCGTTGGAGTCTTTGTTTTGTTACTTGTAGCTTGTTAGTTAAAATACTAATAAAAAACTGTGAACTATAAACTGTCAAAGAACTGAAATGCAGACTTCAAGTATAGATTAAAGCGTGTTGAATTCCCCCCCAGACTTTCAATATCCTAATGTTGTGCAAAGTGTTGATTTGGGTAGAAATCAAATCCAATTATTAAAGATAATCCCCAACCGTGGTCTTCGTTTTAAATTCTGAGACGGTGCTTCTCCAGACCAAGCCCCCCTAAACTTTACTGCCTTCCAGAATGGATGATATATAAATCCTACCACTCTGTCTTATGTAATGTTTCCTATACATTGATTTGCACACATATGATTGAGTAATGGGTGTGCAATGTAAAGTGCTCTGACACCCTTCACTTTTATGAGTGACGCTATAAAACGAATTGAATGCAGCTGAGTGAGAGTGGTTATGGAGACTGTTACGGGGTGGTGGTAGTGCGGGAATTCATTGCGTAGGTGGTCATGTGGGGGGGGGCGCCAAGAAACATTGTCGCACTGGGCGCCACCAGTGCTGAAGCTGGCCCTGCAAATGCGTGCGGTGCCCCTGGGGCACTTAGTGTGATATGGACAGTGGGCCGTGTGCCCAAGTTACTACTCCGCCTTCTGGCGATCAGGACACATAGGGAGCTTGACCTTATTTTAACCAATTCAGCAGGGCCGTGCTTCACAGCCGTCACACTGAGATAAATCTGTCGTAGACTGGGTGAGAGCCTTCACATGTGACCACCAGCTTTGTCCTCCTTCCTGGTTCTTATTTAGTTTGGGAGGGGGGCATTCCCTGCTCCTCTGAAATCCAAACTTATCGTTGTCAGAAAATGCTCCGGCTGCAAAAAAGCATATCCCAGAGTCAGAGTTGACCGGTAGCTCGTCTGTCGCCGACCCTGGTGAACCAAGGCCTCCTTCCTGTTTTGCTCAGCAGAGACTTTTTAAGGTGTGGGCAAAGTGAGCTCTGACCCAGGCCCCAGCCTTTCAGGATGATAGGTCAGGCTCTGTTCTCTACACAGTCCTGCCCTGATGCCCTTTAATGATTGTTAATACCAGTGATGTGTGGGAGTTTATTACAGATATTTCAACACCATGCAATAGCCATAAAAATGTTCCTTTTAGGTCAAAAAGAGGGCCTTGGTCACATAGATTTGCAATAAAACTAGTAAGCCGCTGCTATATTACAATATTGAAATCACTATCCCTGAATATTAGATAGAAACATGCTGTTCCTAACAGGGCCCCATAAAAATGTTTGTCCCAGGGCCCCCAAAATCCTTCAAATATCCCTGCTGCTCAGTTGTTTATTTATTTCTATGTTTCACCGACTCGGTGTTTAGTGACCTGTTTTAAGTGCACGTGCTCTTGTACAGCTTCCAGTCTGGGAGATGTGGAGTAATATATGGGATTTTAAGTATAATGTAATTTCAATGCGCATGTCAGTGGCGTAGCGTGGACAGGGCCACAGGGGCGGGTGACCCGGGTACAAAATTCTTTGGGGCTCAGGGCTTTCTAGCTGCTTTTTTAAAATTCCTTTTGGTCTGATTTTGTTGCTGTGAAATTATTTAGATTATATACCCACTGGTTTTTTAGGTCTCGCCTGAGACAGCGCTTTAGCGCTGCTCTGGCGAGACTTATAGTAAGCGAGTTTTGGAAGTGCAAACAGTGGCTTTTCAGGCCTCCAAATACAGTGCATGTGCGTCGGCCGGGCGCGCGCACCATTTGGAGGCCTGAAAGCACTCGTTTGCTTTCACTTTCGCGGGCCGCACAGCCGCTTTGATGTGACCCCTTCCTCTCAGCTACAAAACACCACCCCTCCACCCCCCCCCCCCCACACACACCCCCGTCAGCAGCCAACAGACGCTCATTGGCCTGTTTATTATGCATGCAGAGAAAACTCACTTTTCTTCCCCCTTAAATCCGCCATTACAATTAACAAAACACAGAGCCCTGCTACCACATGTGGCCCCCTCGTACGTCTCATCAGGCCGCCCACACCCAATGCCTCAGAACTTCACGCCAGTTTAGTGTCCAGAACTCTCAAACGGGAACTTTGTCTACACTAAGAATCGAAAGCTCCTTGTTAAATTAAAGTTCTTAAATTGCGCTATCCTCAAAAGCGCTCCGCGCTTAAGGACGAGGAGTTCTCAATGCTCACCTGAGAGACGACCCAGAGAACATTCTGCTGCTGTCTGTACTTCTATCGGCGACGTTAGCATGAGATGGAGGAGGTAAAAAAATGCTGCCTGTAACGCAGCACTCTCAGGCACAGGGCATGCCTAATGAAGCGTGAACAATGTGTGCCCGCTTTCAACTACTTTTTGTGTCACGCGTCAGATTATCCCATTGTTAATGTGACGCTCAGGGCGCACTGTTGTATCACATTAGTGAACATGCCACATGACACCACACAGCGCCACAACGTTTTTATTAACAACACACGTTAAATTGGAGGCTGAGTTATGCATCTGCATGAACACGTTGTGCGTATGGACCCAGCACGTTTGAAACATCCCAAACTAGAAAGCTTTATTACCCAGATCGGCAACGGAGAATTGAAACCGAAACTTAAAGTAAAATTATTGCGCAAGGTATAAAAACAAGCATTTGCAATGCAATAGGTCTCGCATTTATACGAGTTTGAGCTATTGGCATTGTAAATGACAATGCTTTTTATTTAAGTTTGGTTTTTTTAAAACATAAATAAAAGGCACTGTCATTTACAATGCCAATAGCTCAAACTCGTATAAATGCGAGACCTATTGCATTGCAAATGCTTGTTTTACCGTATGAATGTAACTGGAGAGTTACTACACAATCTATATTTCTTGAGTAGTAAAGTACAGTAAAGAGTTTCAGTTTTTTTCTTGAATGGGTGCAAGCAATTTAGTTAGTCTTTGCTATATATGCTATAGCGCTGCCTCTGCAAACAAATAAAAAACAAAGCTATGTTAGACATTAATGGCAGACCTCCTTTATGAATCAAGTTATGTGCATTTGTCCACCCTAAACTTTATATATGAGGCTCAGTTTTCTAGTTATTCATGTTGTCCACGTTTTTCATGCTTCTCTTAGCTCAATGACGCTAGTTAAATTATTTTCAGTGCTATACAGTAAACTTTGTGAAATCGATAGAAAAGTAAGAAGAAAGAAACAATAATGTTGAGAATCAAAAAAATAAGTTGTTGTGATAACTACCAAGCAAATCAAAGGGGCATGAGAAATGTAATACATAAATAAACTTTTGTCTGGTGATATCTATGGGCGTCAGGAGAGGCCACAGCAAAAGATCAAAGAGGGAGAAAGCAGAGAGAGTAACAGCCAAAGTGCTGAAAAAATAGCACGGGTAGCAGGAGGGCGGGTGTAAAATAGATTGTGATGTGCAGGGGGGGAGGGGAATACAAAACCACTTTCAACATTTAAAAAAAAAACAATCTTCCCTTTAAACATAGATTTGTGTGTAATTTTTATTGAAACATACAGTAGCATGGGCCATCCCTAAAAAGGTAGACCATGTAGTCCGTGGAACCCAATCACTCCTAAATTATCGGAAAATGCCAGCATGACTCTAATTCCATTCCGATACCAGTGCGAAGGGCGTCTGAATTTAGCCACCGTGTTTGCCAGTCTTTCAAAATAGCCTATGGAAGCTGTTTGAACCATGCTGCCCATCTGTATTGTATATTATCCCAGTAACATGTGTGATCGATGTTTGCTTTTCAACGCCGCACTTACACTGGACTATGTTTGCATTCTTCGATAATTGAGGCGCTAATAAGTTGATTTTGACATTCCCATCCATACCACATTTTTGCCAACAATGCTAAAGCAAAAAGTGATTAATAGGTTCAGTTCCAGTAGTTGAGAACTCTCTAATTTCCATCTGTTGAAAGAATCCATATCTAAATTCATTTAAAGCGCACCTAAACACATGGCGTCAAGGTGCACAGGGGCACCCTCCTCCTGTAATGTAGTAACAAGGAAAGGATTTTTACTCGTTTCTGAGAGCACTTGAAGCCTGGACTCTGCCCCACTGAGAGGGTGTTCATTCCATAACTTGCAGCCTGAATAGTTTCAACCCCCATCAAGTTTTTCTAAAAAGACCAATAACATACTAGACTGGGATAGGCTGGTCTCTGAGCGTGTACCAGGCTTGTTACATATAATTCTGTCAACACAGTGTTGTGAACCTCCCTCGTACCCAGCTTCACATGTGTGCACCAGTGCTGCAAATCACAGTCCTAGGTTTAATAGGGAGCTAGTGAGCAGACTGCAAGGTGGGTGAAAACATCTCCTGTCCTTACTATCCCCAGCACAATTCCTGTTGTGTGACTTTTAATCCTGGTGATCAGTTTAGAGGAGCCTGGTAAGAAATCTATTAGAGGAGTCCAGTCAGGACCTCTCAATGGCACACCAAATGTCCAATCTTGTTCCTCTAGATATTGCAAAGTTTAGCCATCATCCGAATACAATTAGTACAGTTTTTCACAAGGGTGTATATGTGATCTTTAATGGACTATTGTTGGTCCAAGGTGACTGTCATAAGTTTTCCTTCTTGGGCAGGCCAGTGGACACAACTCCGATAAACCAAAGTTTGTGATAGTTGAATATCATCCCAACAATATCAACTTTTCTTTGGTGATCCTGAGAGCTTCGTCCATTTGGGGATTATCTCTGATGAACCCTGCTCTTTTTATCTTTTAAGGGTATTATAGATGGGTGTCATGGCATAGATATGAAACCCACTGTGCGCCCAAATGCTGCTCCTCTTTGCAGTAACAGCTTGTGTATGTGTGTTACGCATTTATCACTGTGTGAATCACCATTGTATAATTATGGTTCAGGCACATTTTCCATTGAAAATGCATTTTTTTATTTGCCTATATCTTTTGACTCCATTGGACAGATCTTCACCTATTTTGGCAGTTGCTTGGTGTACATGGTTAAAGTCTGGCATGTCTGGTTTTATGCCGAGCCATACACAGAAAAAAAAAGTTGAAGCTGGGACGGGATGTGAAAATAAAAACGCTTTCCGATCTCGCGTAGGACATTTTTGTTGTGCCTACAGCCACAACTGCCAAACGGATTTGAGCCATGCTTGGTATGAAAGTAGAACTTTAGTCAGAAAGCTTGCTTCCACTGGTTTGTTGCAAGTCAGTTAAGTAGTCCTTCAGAGATAAGTATTTTTAAAAGTTGCAGAGCGGGCCTTTAAAGGTAAACACCTTTGTATGCCTGTGCTGTTTTAATCGTAGATGATTCCTGGATCCAATCTGTGGATATCCACAAATCCAGATGAATACCAGAGGCTATTCCCGTGGAGGCAGGGTGAACACACCCTGACCCCTGGCCATAGAGTGACCACTCAAAGGAGTCCGGCATTGTTTAAATAAAGTTGTTTAAAATGTTGCATAGTCTGTGGATCCTTTTCGGGATTTGCGGTTGGCCAACACCTAAAATGATGGTCTCGATCCACGATGCCTGTCTCAGTGCGCGAACCTATGGCACCATTAAGTTCTCAAGGTACCACAGATCTCGAAAATGATCTCTGGACAGTGCCACCTCCATACTGCAGGCCCAGGGCAAGCTTCACCAACCTATTCCTCACCATGCAGGGGTTCGCTTTCATGACTTTGGAACCACGAACCCCCGTAAGCAAAGGCATAGGTCAGAGAAGTTTGGTCTGTGTTTGTGATACCCAGATATTAAGCATACCCTGGTTCGCTGTACCAAACTAGGGTCTGTAAATACAAAAAAAAAACAATTGGCCTGTTCAGAGGTCAAACTATGTGGGCAACCCCTATCAGCAGTAGGGGTTAGCTGTCTGAAGCATATTGAGCACAGGGCCTGGACCGTGCACCGCAGGGGCTGGTCATCTGGAGGGTTTTGGGCTCAGGGTCTGGCCAAAGGCCAGCTGCCCACACTTGGGGATCTGTACTTCTCTCCACGTGCTGCTCTCTTGTGTACTTCTCTTTCCTTGCTGCTCTCTCCCTTGTGTTCTTCTCCCACACCCTGTGTCTCCTTCCTGCCCCAGTGTTGCTTTCAACCTTGTATGCTACTCGCTCCTGCGTGCTTCTCTCCCATGTTCTGTGTTTCTCTTTCCATTGTGTGCTTCTCCCCCGCCACCCCTTGTTGCTCTCTGTCTCCTGCACTGCTTTTCTTATTCCCCCTCCCCCCCAACACACGCTTTTTCTTTGCCCCCTCACATATTTTTTTGGGGACCTTCCCACAATTCTTTTTAAATTTGTTTACTTGCTGATTCAAGTGGCATCCACCATCTTGAATCTGTAAATAAAAAAGCAAAGCAAATGAGGGATGTGTCACTCCGCTGCACACCCATGCACCCTATTGAGTCCTCACGGCAGCGGAATGACTTAACTGCCAGCAGCTGTCATTTCATCCCGTCTTTTTTCCCCAATGCTGCACAGCATTGGGGGGGAAAAAACATTTTGCTTTTTCTTTTACGCTGTACATCATCACCGAAAGGCATTGGCAAAGCCAATAGATCCCAAAGACTAGTTTATTTTTTATTCCAGGGGGACAATATTTTAGTAAACGATGTGTAGAACAAAATATGTGTCAGGTGATAGTCTGACTGAAATATCTGTACAGCTAATAAAAATAAAGTTGGTTACCACAGTGAAGAGGGTCTGGTCAGAATCCTCCATAATTGAAGAGGGGTGCAGGTCAAACTCATTGTATTGATATTCACAGTCCACATCAGCTTGTCAAGATGCACATCAGATACCTGTTTCAACACACAGGCCGGGTTTGGCACCCTCCCGTCCCACCCACTTGCCTGACAATTGAGTTTGATAGCTGAACTTCTGTTCTGCTCCTGCAGTGATGGCTCTGGGTGGTTGTAGGAAAGATCCTCACTCCGTTCTGCTAACCCTGGCAGTTGAATGAAATTGACTTTTTTGCACAAAGGGGCAGATGTACGAACACATTTTCCCATAGACACAGAATGGGTAAAACTGCTGGATACATCTGGGCCCAAGTTCTTAAGCTTAATATCAATGGAGCAGTTCAGGTTTCTTGAGCAGGAAGTAATTCTGCTGACTTTCCCCAAGATCATAAGATGTTCCAGAATGCACTTTCTTGCTTCTTTGATCCACTTAGTAATGTAAAGTTTTGAAACTTCTTCAGATGAAACTCTGTAATTGGACTCAAGCCTGATCAGGTGCCGCTTTGGCCATTTCAGGTCCTGACTATTGCATTTTAATCATAATTTAACCTGTTCGACAGGACAAAAAGCTGAACAGTAAATACTTTTTTGATTCGGAACATCTCTCTACCTGGCAGTCACCGTTTTCAGGGAGACCAGCTTGCTCGAGCCTGTCATACAGTTTAGTAAGCCTCTGCAGTGCTTCTTGAGTGCACTTGTTAAGTGCTTAAGTCGGGGTTGGATGTTTTCCGGCTGGAGATTCTGTTTCCAGTCTTTTGGCCCTTCTGGCAGTCGCGCCAACAGGTAATTAACTCAGATATATTTGGAAGATAAAGCCCAGTCTAACGTAGAATCCTTCTCGTGGGTTATTAAGGTCGCACATTGGTTGAGTTACATTATATAGAGTTAATGAACTGGTCAGTTCATAGTTTTATCTGATCGACTATCCTGGCCTGTCTGTTAGCTAGGATCAAAAGTTACCAAGGTGAATAAGGCCACTCTGAAAGTCTCTCCCCAAGGAGGTACCTAGAGAACTACTACAGTCCGTGTACCTGGCGGTCTACACCAGGTTTACAAGTGGCTGTTTCAAAAGGGCACAAGTTAGCCATTGAGATATGTTTAGTAGAAGGAGATTCTTATGTCACTAATGCCACCTCTCACCCCATCCCTGTCAATACAACACATGCCATATTTCTCATGTAACTTAATATTGTCTGGAACAGCCAAATGGCTTTTACCCATGTTTCTGTTATTGCTAGAAAGTCTGTGTATCCCTTTACAGAAGACAATAGCGACTGTTCGCAAGAGACTATGCATTTACAAATACCAAATATACAAACTCTGTTTTACGTTAGTGCTAAAGCAAATTTGATGTTAGTAAATCAAGTAAATTTAGTGCCTTCTATCTTAGGGGTGCCTACATTAGTTGCTGGGCTATAGTGTGTGGCCCTTCTTTTGAGGCCAGTCATCTAGAGGGCCCCTTCTCAGGCCAATGAATATCTGTGAGAGATGGGAGACTCAGGGGCCTGCATCACATTCTGCAGTGGACCCCATTATTTCGCACTCCCCCACTGACCAGGCTTGATTCTATAGGAGCATGCCCTAGAGTGCCGTACGAAGGATCAAAGCCCCTAGGCTCAGGCAAAAGGATATGAAACAGGTCTTTACCACAGCAAGCAATGTAAGGGAAGAAAGGGCACGGCTTGGGCAATAGAAGAAATAGCAGAAGGAGCAGCAATTTTTTTATTTACTCCTTGCTTGCGCAGAGGTTGAGAATACTGTCCACAGCAGTATACACAATACTTAAATTTGGGGCCTCACTCAGAAGTATTTAGGGTGCTCTAAAGATAAAGCCTGGTATTCATTATTAGCAGCTACCACCCAAACAAACAGCGTGTTGAGCTTGGTCTTGGCTATAAGAATACACATGCATCGGTCTGTATAGGAGTAAGCCACTGTGATTCTGTACTGGGCACAGCTCACTTACCACAGTGACACTCCACTGCAGAAGTGTGCCGTGTGACCAGTTGCAAGAGTCCTGTAGGCCCTCGAACAGGAAAAAAATGACTGCTGGACTTCCACGCCGATGCCGGATCCCTCTATGGCAGGAACGGATAGACTCACACCTACTTAGTGTTGCCACAATGTGTTGTGGCATTGATGCACCACAGAATACTGTTTTGTGGTGGTGGATGTTGGCTTCCACGGTTTGTAGCAACCTATGCTGTGGCATCTTTAACTCTGTGAGCCCAAGTCTGGCAACTTACTGTTTGACGTATTGTACCAACCACCTGCCAATCAAAATAAGACGGCCAGGTCATCACCAGATAAGCAATGCAAATTATGTCATTTTAATCGAAGATTAAAAAATAAAATGAAAGAGTGGTGATAGGCAATTGCCTCTTTATTTAGTGTATTCCTCATTTGTTGCTTAAATCTTTCCATTAAATATTGGCATTAATATTTTGCTGTGAGTCGTGAGAGGGAGGAAGGGGGATGAGCACTAAGCGTAGGGTTTTATGGGATTAATCTATAAAGGAGCACAATATGGATCGAGTGTTCATTACCTCTCAACTTTCGAATTTTCCAGGAAGGGCCGTGTTTCCTAAAGGCGGTTCTCTAATCCGTCCCTGTAGCAAAATCACTTAGCAAATTAGGTTCTGGCTGGGGTTCCCGTTTTGGAAGAATCGCTGAGGTAATTTCTAAGAACTAGGCTGATATGTTTACAGTACTCCAGTGACGTATGTGCTGTAAATATTTGTGTTGGATTTTATGCTTGAGTGCTTACTTTGTTTAAGCTCTGCTGAAGCGTTGTAGCAGTGTTGCTGAGGAGGTAGTTGTTCAAATGCAGTACCTGTTGTAGTAGTTGTGAGAAGTTGGCCTGATATGTAGTGCTCACTATTCTAGTGATCACTGTGTATCATTCCAAACAACCCTTATTGATGATTGGTTGTAAGTCAACCTTATAGACCAGCTATCCTAGTAGCGTGGATACGAGCAGTCTTAGGCTAAACTCTAGAGGGCGTGTTAAGCCAGCCGTTTACCACCACATATACCCCTTGAACACCAAGTGAAAGGACACCACACAAGTTGTTATCAAAATAAAGGATATTTATTTATAACAAGACTACCCTGGCTCTTTATGAGTCAGGGAGCTAAGCACAATACAAAACTCTTAGGAAAATACTTCTGGTTGCACAATTTACACAAATGCCCGAGGGCACGAAACCATTACCCTGCAAGTGGAAGGGGTGAAGTTAGCAAGTCTAAAGTTACTGATTCCGGAGTGATCCGATCAGTGGGACTAAACGAAAAAGGAACTGGACACTTGTAAAGCGAACCTGCGATGGAGCACCGAAATGCTCGAGTTACCTAGCCCAGAGGCTGCGACTGTGGAAGGTTCGGCAAGATGTCGGAAGTTCTCGTTGTAGTCTCAGGAGCCTGAAAGAAGAGTTGCTGGCAGGCGACCAGTGTCGATGTTCAGCGAGATCCAAGCCTGGATCGGTGATGAAGGAAACCTGAAAGCGAAGGGGACTCAGTTCTCAACCGCTAGCCAGCGATCGTGTGGGCACCAGGAGGGTACCGGCTGAAGTCACCTCGACCAGGTGAGTGGATGACGTCGGACTCGGCTGTTCCTCGGACCAGGAGGCGCGGCGGCGACCAGGATGGAGGGCGAGCTGTCCCACGCAGGTGTCTGCTGTCGATGAGGCTGGGCCCAGGAATGGGGCAGCGGATCTTGGCAGTGGCAACCCACGCGGTGGAGTCAAGATGGCGTCTGGAGTGGACCAGGAGGGTCCGAGGTACTCCTCTGTTGAAGGGGAGCAAGAGCCAGTCTGGAGCAACCAGACTAGTGATGAAACAAACGTGGTGCGTCGTGAAGAGGGCCACAAGCCGGTCGGCAAGTGGTCGACAACGCGGTGAACAGCAAGGAGCGGAAGGGCCCCCACGCAGATCTCGGGGATGCTGGGGAGGCAGACTTCGGTGCTGGAGCTGCTCAGGGTTAGGGCTTCTCAAACCCTAGGTGCACTCACTCGAGGATCCCTCGGTGGGCGTGCTAGATAAGCGTCGTGCAGGTTCTGAAGATGGCCGGTCCCGCAGGTCTCGTCACACCTACGGCTCTCAGCTGGGCTGATGAGGTAGATAAAAGGTCAGAGATGGCAGGGAACTCGGGTCTCGTCGAGCTGGGCAGTCTTGATCCGTAGGAGAGACTTACAGCAAACCGCAAGCGCTTAGGTGGTGCCTGCTGGTGCAGGGTGGCTACTCCTTAGCCACAAGGGAGAGTCTTCAGAAATAGTCAAGAGTTCCTTTCGTGGAAAGTAGTTCAAGATTCAGAATTATCCAATTTGGGAAGGGGACTCGCTCCTACCTTTATTCTAAGAAAAGGGGCTGGCCCGTGACTAGGTTCTACCTATGGGTGGAGCCAGGAGGGGGGTGGTTACACCCCTATCCTTTGTCCGGCTTCGCCCCAGCTCAGGGGCTGGTGTGCCCCCGAAACTGGTTTGAGCCGGGCTATGCACAGTGAGCACCGGGGTGCCACTGGCAATCACCTTCCTTTCAGCCCTGCCTACCTGGGATACACAAACCCTGTCTGGGATGGTGCTAACACCGCCCTCGACAGGAAACCCTTTGTCCAAGCTCCCCTCGCTGGAAGGTCTCCCAGCCGCAGGGGGTCAGACTTGTGTCTGGTGGCAGCATCCATTTTGTGATGCTGAGGCTTGAGTCAACTTTAACCGGGGTTCAAGGTTACTTCCATGTCGTGCCCCTCTAAAAGGGGGGAATGCTAACCCCATCGCCAGAACCGGCGAGGGGTTCGTATTCCGATTCGTATGACACCTTACTCGACATGTGTAGGTGATGCGATGCCAAAGTTAGCAAATAACCGCGAGGATTATAATGCATTTAAAAGTAGTTGGCCCGCGTCACCATGGAACGGCTATTAGGACTTGGTTCCGCAAGCCGTCGACGGGCTCAGCTCGCGCCAGAGCACCGTCCCACATGATTCGCTGCACTCTGCCTTCAGGATTGATAAGGCCTGCCATAGGAGTGACTGATAGGAATCCATGTGTCCATTTTAGGGTTAGGTGTAGGAATACTACACCTACAGCAACGGGTGATTACACCACGTTGCCCCAGCTGTCGTGCAGCCAGTTGTGTCAGATTTGGGCGGCCATTCCAGGGGTGGCATAATACATGCTGCAGCCCCTGGTAGGCCCTGGGTACACCGATGCCCTGGATACCTGTGGTATGCTGAGACAGGGACTGACAAGGCGGCCCAGTTCCAATTGGTGGATGCACCTAATGTACATGTGTTTAATTTCGAGAGAGAACAGCTAGGCTGTGGGTCTGATTGGCAGGCCCACAGCCGGGGAAAGTCATTAACCAATGAAGCAAAAGCAAAAAATCTGGGTGATCATAGGATTGCAGACCCTACTCTCCTACAGTAGTTTCATACAGGTTGCTTACCCTAGTGATGTTTAGTTTCATCCATCCACCTCCTTAGATTACCACAACGAACATCATTCAACACAGTTGGAAGGGACCCGAGATTTACGGGAAGAGCTATTAATAGAGGGAAAACTTTGTGTTTTTCTTGTGTCGAAACTTGTTCAGCGCAAAGTTTGCAGATAAGCAACTGAGCACTGTGTGTACTTCACAGGTATTGGAGCAAGTGGACGATTCAAGATGGTGTACATAACTAAAGGGTGGAAAGAGAGCTCTCTTCAAGTTCAGCCTAGCAGGCATTCAGAGACGGGACGTTTCATCCCTGGGTGGATGCATGGATCCGCTCGCCACCTGAACCCATCCCTCCCCTCCTGCCTAATTGAAGAATACATTATCAGTGTACATTGATGGATCATACAAGTCTGCTGAATGGCCTTTAAATCTTGAACCCTGACCAGAACGGTTAAAACGAAATATCGACCTAAATCATAGTGCACAAACGTGCACTAAAATATATTTTCCCCCGTCTGACCCCTCCATTCATCATCTCTCCCCTCCCACATAAGTTCCAATATTTCTTTCTGTATTGAGAACTTCTACAAGATGATTTACAATATCACATAGGCTTGTGGCTTGTTGAATGGGCAGAGGTCTTGAATAAAGAGTGCAAGCCTCAAAACGCTGAGTGATAACTATTAGCAGGTAAAACACTGAGGGAATGCTATTAACTGGTAAAACATTGAATGATCGCCATTGGATGATTTAACATCGAGCGATCACTGTTAGCTGGTTAAACATCGAGCGATCACTGTTAGCTGGTTAAACATCGAGCGATCACTGTTATTTGGTTAAACATTGAGCGATCACTGTTAGCTGGTTAAACATTGAGCGATCATGTTAGCTGGTTAAAGATTGAGCGATCACTGTTAGCTGGTTAAACATCGAGCGATCACTCTTAGCTGGTTAAACATCGAGCGATCACTGTTAGCTGGTTAAACATTGAGCGATCACTGTTAGCTGGTTAAACATCGAGCGATCACTGTTAGCTGGTTAAACATCGAGCGATCACTGTTATGTGGTTAAACATCGAGCGATCACTGTTAGCTGGTTAAACATTGAGCGATCACTGTTAGCTGGTTAAACATTGAGCGATCACTGTTAGCTGGTTAAACATTGAGCGATCACTGTTAGCTGGTTAAACATCGAGCGATCACTGTTAGCTGGTTAAACATCGAGCGATCACTGTTATGTGGTTAAACATCGAGCGATCACTGTTATGTGGTTAAACATTGAGCGATCACTGTTAGCTGGTTAAACATTGAGCGATCACTGTTAGCTGGTTAAACATTGAGCGGTCACTGTTAGCTGGTTAAACATTGAGCGATCACTGTTAGCTGGTTAAACATTGAGCGATCACTGTTAGCTGGTTAAACATCGAGCGATCACTGTTAGCTGGTTAAACATCGAGCGATCACTGTTAGCTGGTTAAACATTGAGCGATCTCTGTTAGCTGGTTAAACATTAAGTGATCGCTATCAGTTTTTAAAGCATTGAGTGATTGCTATAAGCTGGTAAAACATTAAGCTATTGTTATTTGCTGTTTAAACATTGAACTATCGTTCTTAGTTGGTAAAACATTGCGCAGCCGGGATTAGCTGGTAAAACAATGAGCGATCGATATTAGCTGGTAAACATTGAGTAATTACTATTCGCTGGTAAGGCTTCCAAATATACATCATCGGGCACTGAAGGCTACTACAACATTGAGGTTAAGGTAAAAATATTTTTTTAGTGTGGGCCAAACAAACTGTGTGTTGCTTAAGAAGTGAAACTACAAGCATGAGGTGTAGTTCAAGGGGCTTCCTTGCAGATTACTTTGATGAAGACATGCCACTGACACTGCCATAGCTGAAATGTTTCTGAGTGTAGACCGGGAGTAGAATAACGCTGTATTAAGCAAGACACCACCTGTCGTAGAATCTGCTTTTCCTGGGTCCTTCTGTGTGCTGGGAGATCACTTAAACGGTTAAGGAGTCCAGGAGCAGCAAACCTGAAAGCAGTAGGGTCAACAAAGCCAGGGCATCCTGAGCACGGCTGGACGCCCTGGCAGAAATACTCAAACCAGCCCCACTGTGTAGCTGGCGATGACTACAATGAATTGCTGGGGACATGGTGGGTGCAAGGCAATTCTTGCTGCCCTGAAAGCTGCCCCCTGGCACAGAGTGACAGAATGGCCACTGTGGCCCTGCTCCTGAGAGGAAAGGTTGTGGCAGAGGGCTTGATGCATAAGGCTGCGGGGTTAGCCCTTTGGGGTATGAAGGGCTTGGGAAGTGGCAGTAACAGTGTTCACTGTTTTATAAATAGGAGCGGAAGCCAAATATTCCAACTGGGGAATCCTCTCAAGGGTTTTTTTCTAAAACAATGTCCTAAGATTAACTCATCGTTTGTACCTGAATATTTACATCACAGAAAAATTAAGAGTCGTGTGGCGCATGACTGAAGGCTAGAGAAAGAGGGATACATCATGGGGCTCTGGGTAAGCTGTGGTGGAGGCAAAGCAGAAGCATCCAAGTGTTGAGGCTGGTTGGCTGTCCTTTATGCTGAAGTAGTGCCCCTAATGTTACTACACGCTACCTACTCACTCACCGAGTCAGCAACTAGATATTTGCTCACTATGTATGTTCCTTTGTGCAGGAGGTCAAACTGGGCCTGGACAATTTAAAATTGAAAGACCCTTATGCCTCTTTAAGGCTCACTAGAGTGGACTTAAGTGGGTTGAGGGTCAGTCATTAAAGGTCTCAAATAACTGAGGTGCTACAGAGGACTTGGCAGTCACGCTAATCTCTATCCATCTTCTTCAGCTTAGCAGCACTAGAAGACCTTTTAGATAGAGAGTACCTATCGTAGTCAACTTGCTACCCGTTTGCGCCAGAGTATTTTCATTATTCTGGATCATCAGATGTACTCGGCTCGCAAATGGTTGTATATATGACAAACGGTACTTTATAAAACAACTTCTTGAAATAAACTAGAATAAACATGTGAACTCTGAGAAGGATATTTCATCCCTCCACCCACTTCTGGAGTAGCCTTCGACCTAGAGGCGTTTGAAAGTTCTTCACTGCACCCTTTTCCCTCATTATTAGAAGTGAGCAGCTCACAATAGCCGTGTCGTTATGTTTTCATGTCTTTAAGAGTTTTTTTTTTTAAATGAGCCTTTGTTCTTTTTCCCTCGTGCAATATTAATAAAATAAACAAAATGTGGCAAAAAAACTATTTTTCTTCTAAGCTATAGAGAATTGTTTTGTGTTAATTCTGAAAACTTTGTTGCTCGTTGTTTGGTGGTTGGCCGCTTTCATTTTGGTGGTGTTCTGGTGGAGGGACTGAACAAAAACATGAGCACTGTCAACCCTTAAGATGTGTTGGTGTTCACCCCTGGGTTTAGGAGCGTTTACACAGTCATCACATTTAACATTCATAAGAACATCCACTTAATATGTCTCTGCATAAATAAGCAAACTATGCAAAAGGATGTTGTTTTGGGCCTCATGTAAGAGGACTTCACTGACCTGCAATCCTGTAGTGTGGTCATCTTTCAAACCAGGGGCTACAGCAAGGACCATTAAGCTGTGCCCTGTTGTCTGCGTACCAGTCGTTTCTCACCTGTGAGGGTTGACAGTGTGCATGTAGATGGGTATTCCTACTCCTGATTGTGTTTTATCAGTTGCATCATTCAGAAACAGCTGTAAGCAGAACTTGTCCAAACACTGTAGTTATTAACTTGTTTTCATTGATTAGTGAGTTTCTCAATCTTCAAAGTTTTTCCTTTTCTTTTCTCTTTTGTAGAGCCGGCAACTTGAATCTGAAACTGGGACCACAGAGGAGCACAGTCTCAATAAGGAGGCTCGCAAGTGGGCTACTCGAGTCGCACGGGAGCACAAAAACATTATCCATAGTCAACGGGTAGGTTGAAGCAGTTTCTACACTCTATAGAAGTATTGTGTGTGCCTATGCTCTCCAGTTGTGTCCACACTCACATGTTTGAAACGCCCTATAGGATGGTAGCAGATACATACCCTTTCCTCTGCACACCTCTTCCTTCCACTTATGCCCTCGTTCCGTGCTCCCTCCCCCTCCACGCCAAGAGCTTCATCTAACAATGAGTGCGGCTCAACTGTTATCGTGGTAAGAGCAGGAGGACGCACACCAGCTTCATTCTGGCTTCCCCATGACCAGTGATCATTTTAATGGATTTTGTAACCACTTTAGTAGACTCCAAACATGAATCTTGAAAGGGTAGCCCCATAGGTATATTCTGGTACTAATAATTGCTGCTCTTAAGACAGTAGGTACCTTAGTTTCCGTCATAACATCAATGTATAGGCCCAGAGACCTGAATCGTTCACTTGGCCGTACAAGGAAATATTGTTGATAAATAAACTTGTTAGGTTACTGAAACATTGCCAATAAAAACTTTGAACAATTTGGTAAAATCTGTTACCCGCCTTCATGCTGCCCTAGCGTTTGTGTATATTGACTATGGTGCATAGTTGTTCTTCCATGTAACATGTTTGAGCACGTTATTTAAACCAAACTATTGTGCTGCACAGCTTTACGTTAAGGTTTGCTTCTTTTCTTTGCTCATGCATCAAGAAGTACTGTTCTCCAGCATTCGCTCCTTCAGAGATTAGCATGCTTTGTAATGTTACTGTCGCCAAACTGGGAACCCTCTGTACAATACTAACAGTAGAGCACAAACAGTTCACTTTAGGAGCACGTCCACCCCATTGTTGGACTACTTTACTCTGAGCTATTGGACTTAATAGCCACCTCTATACAACCTGTAAGATTCTATTACGCTGTGTCATTTGAGGAAGACCGCCATAGTATTCTTTTGAGTTCTATAATGACTTTTATTCTTAGTCTAAGCGTTTAAGCTACACAACTTTATGCTTAAAAGGTTTTTTAGTGCAAGGTATGCTTTTAAGACTACTCACCAGAGCAAGTTGTTTCAGCACTTTGGTCTTGAGCACATCCCATCCATTGAACATGACCAAAGAAAAGTCCAGCCTTTTCAAGCATAGCAATTCTTCTGGAAATAAACACTTGTAACAGAAGTCCCTTATAATATATATTCTGCCTTTACCCTGATAATGTGGAAGAAGACTATTGCTTGCTTCTCTGCTGTAGCAATCATCATTTTTTTCCGTCTGGCACTATTCAGTCTACAGCCTTCTAATTATCAAAGCAGTCACTTGGTAATTAGAAATGGGTAAAGGAAAACCTGTCTATTGGATTGAGATCATGAAGCTATTTTGGATAATATGGAAGATTTAATGGAGTCTCAGCTTGATGCCCTTTATAAAGGGCTAAATAGTACACTGATGGGCGAAGATAATATTGTTCTTCACTTCTCAGTGAAGCCTACAAGAGCTCTGTAGATGTCTTCAGGGTGTTTAGGAAACCAACCCAAGGTGTATATCTAAGTTTCAAATTTACGCCAGCTGATGACTTCGCTGAACATATCTGAAACTTCTTTAGAGAACAGATGATAGGGATGGGGCTCATGGTATTAGATTCACCCGATCCAGTCCTTGTTTGATATTTTGCCCGACCCACCCACCCAAGATTCTTAAGAGTTTTTTTCACATTCGCATTGAGTATCTGTACTAAAGCATGGCTTAACAAGGATGTCTGTTGAGGTTTGTTGCTTGAGACTTGTCTGTATTGCTATCTAGAGTACTTGGTGCCAGCTTTGATGCTTGTAATCAGGAAAATCATCAACAGGCACCTTAACGAGGAAGTTGTTCCTCCATAGTGATTGAAACTTGTAGTGGTTATTTCCTTCCTTAACAATCCGGTTCAGGTAGTGATCGCACACTTCTGGTCACATTGGACCTGGAGATCACCTTTGTTAGACCTGTCAGTCTTAGGGTGGTCTTCCCCCAAATTGTTTTCTCACCTCCTCCATTTCTTCTGACCTCGTTTTTGTTAGCTTTAGGACTCTGCACACTTTACCACTGCTAACCGGTGCTAAACGCTTGTGCTCACTCCCCTAAAACACAGTTCAATTGGCTCATACTTAATTACGATATTTAATTTCCTTGTAAGTCCCTTGTATAGTGGTATACCATATACCCATGACCTGTAAAGTAAATGCTACCAGTGGGCCTGCGATTATTCTGCCACCCACTTAAGTAGCACATGTTCCAGAACTGCCATTGCAGCCTGATTTCTGTTTCAAATGTTGGCCCTTTACACCCCTTAAACTCCCCTTTAAGTCACCACTGAGGTAGGCCCAAGATAGCCCATAGGGCAGGGTGCTGTTTCATCAAAAGGTTGAACATGTACTTTTAGGTTTAACATATCCTGGTAGGGAAAAACTCCAAAATTCATTTTTCATTGCTGTGAGGCCTATCTCTCTCATAAAATAACATTGGAGTTGCCTTATTACCTTTTATGGGAATAATTACCAAATGGGAAGAGATAATTGGTTCATGTTTTGTGTCTCTGGGATTGGAATTTAAAAATTCAAACCTATGGTCAAGTCGGATTTTAAATCTAAATCACAATTTTGAAAATTACACTTCTAAAAAGTCACCCAATCAAAAGATTAGGTGTGCCTGGATGTGCCAAATTCTGACAGGGTGGGGGGTGGCTGACTGAGCACAGCCCCACTTACAACTGAAAAGCCTGTGCTCTGCCTTCACACAAAGGCCTAACAGCCCTGTATTGTCACTTCGGACCACTTGGGCAGGGGAGGCATGGATTTCCATGCACTTCAAAGCCACCGTCTAAAAGCTTATCCCACCTTCCAGAACCAGAGCACCAGGTTATAAAAGGAGGACCTCAGACACCAACTCGTCAATACACTTCTGGACCTGTGGATATTCTGCAACAAGGACTGCTATGCTGCTACAAGGACTGCCACTCTGCTGGACTTCTGCTCTAAAGGAAATGCTGCCCTGCTGTGATGACCTGCTGCCCTCTTGCCTGAGGAAGAAGAAGAGCTCGACCTGCAACTTCATCTTGAACCCAGGACACCAGAGTGACTCAAAGGGGTAGTTCGCACCAGAACTGCACCGCTCGTACCGAAACTAGCGCGAGTTGCCATCAGCCCGTCTTCTTGCACAGCAAGCATTGATCGCCCACAGAGGACCTCCAACGTGAAGCTCCAGCCAGCCCGTCCGCAATGCCTGGCAGGCTCTTCGTGCCACGCCGACCATCCTGGGGCCGTTTCCAACACGAACAGGACTTTTGGCACAAAACTAGAGATGGTAAACCTCCAGCAGGACTAATCTGGGACTGTATCCGACCCACGCTCCGTCACAGTCTGCCTTAACTTTTGACTTTGACTCGGTCCAGCATGACCAGCTAGCCACAGTTGGCACTTTATGCTTTTAGGCGCTATATTGCAGTTTGGTCGTTAAAAATTCATAACTCCAGTTCTACAGATTGGATTTTTGTTGTTTTGATTTTGTTTTATTATTAACATTTGCTCTAACCTGGTGTGGGATCTTTTTGTGTGGTCTTTTCACTGTTTTACTGTTTGAAGTGTTGCACAAATACTTTACTTATTGCCTCTAAGTTAAGCCTGCCTGCTTTGTGCCAAGCTGCCAGAGGGGTGATCACAGGTTAATTTGGGGTTTGCTTGTGTCTTATCCTGACAGTGATTGTGGTTGCTACTTTGCCAGGGCTCTCCACCCCCTCCCCACACCCCACCACTTCCCTCTCAACCAGTAACTCGATTTCTAACAACTCTAAATACGTGTGACATGTACACCGTTGAAATCTACCTGCTTGGTTTATATCAACAGACCGAGAGGAGGCTGGTAATGAGACCTGGCTCTGAGTGTGGCCTGCAGGGACATAGTACTACACTGAAAGTCCCCAGGAGGCCCACAGCATATAAGGTGGAAGAAAGTTGTGGAGACCTGGACAATGGCCAATGGGGCAGGTCTAACAATGGGGGGGATTAGGGTTTTATGTATTGCGCCGCTGACGGCACAATAGCTGGGGGTAATTGTGGCCTTTACAGAAACTGAGGAGTAGCCCTCCCCCCTCTGTCCAATATGAGGACACTTCAGGTGAAGAATAATGCCCCAGTGCTTGACATACAGAATCTACTACCCCGTTTAGGTCCCCTTCCGCCGCCCCTTCTTTGACTTAAGTGGAATGTAAGCCCAAATGATCAGTTGAAAAAAAACAATTACCATGTCAGTTTGTTTCTTTTTTCTACTTTTATTGTTGCTCCTGTGTATATTACCCTTTAGTGAAAAGGGGGAACTGAGCTGCACTGCTGCAGAACTTGCCAGTAGTCGTTTCTCCTCTGAAACGCAGTGAGCTTAATTCACACCTTGAGGGTAATAACTGCTTTTATTTACCCTCCTCTTGTTGTTTTCGCTGGCCTCCAACTTGGAACCATAATTGTATGGATGGTAATTAAAACTTGTCATTGCCCACATTTCCTCAGTTTAGCACATTGGTTATGCTGCATCTGTAGTCAAATAAACAATCACATATTGATCACTTCCCTGATCTAATCCACAATTAGATCCACAAAGGATTCTTTAGTCACATCCCCAATTAAATCCACAACCTCAGCACCAATTGAATCCACACTCACATTTGAATCCACACACTCAAGAATAATTGAATCAGTACTAGCATCCAGAAGTGATTCTACACTCGCATCCACACTTGAACCCAAATCTTGCTTCCACAATTGAACCCTCAATTAAACCCGCACTCGCACCCACAATTAAACCCACACTCGCACCCAAAATGTAATCCACGGTGACATCTACAATTGAATCATACTCTCATCCACAACTGATTCCACACTAGCACCCACAGTTGAATCCACACTCTCGTCCACAGTTGAATGCACAACTGAATCTACACTTGCCTCTACAATTGAATCTACACTTGCACCCACAATTGAATCCACACTCGAATCCCTAGTCACATCCCGATTTCCTCCACATCTGCAATGAAATCCTTACCCACTGTCACATTGATGGTCTCATTTAAATCCACTATCACAATCATGTTTTGCATTTTTGACGTTATTGAAAATATTCTGAACCCTTCTGCTTGGAGACATAATTCTGCAGATATGAATGCAGTGCATTGTACACCACGTCCATTTATGTTGATAAAACAAATTACATTGCAGTTTGTGATTTCTTTTTTTTGTAGCCTACATATTTATTGTCAGTAAACGCCATGCTCTGTCTTTTTATTTTGATAGACACTGGATGAACTAGAATGCCATGGCACTGTAGCATCAGACCAGAACCGAGCAGAGCTGGAACTGAAAATAGATGATGTCAGAGAGAGCATCCGCAAAGCTGAGGTGAGGTGCAGCCTGTGAAGGGAATTTCTCACTCAGAGTGAGAGGGGTGCCTGTGAAAGATTCAACCATTCTTAGAATGTGGAAAGCAAAGCAGGAAGGACACAGTGACATCCGTCAGATGACATTGTGGCAAATTTGCTGTTATTTAATATAAAACTGTCAAATGAATCATACTATGCCAAGTCGAAAGTTTGCTTGTGTAATAAGGATAGGGACAGGTAGGTATTAATAATGGTGGGACATTACACAAAATAATGTTTTATTGTCTATTACAAAACACAGATAACCAGTGTCACTGACATTTTTACAGACCTGAGCGCCCACACACCTCCCTCACTGGTGGTACATCAGAATA
This sequence comes from Triturus cristatus, assembly GCF_964204655.1. Classification (NCBI taxonomy): domain Eukaryota; kingdom Metazoa; phylum Chordata; class Amphibia; order Caudata; family Salamandridae; genus Triturus; species Triturus cristatus. The sequence goes on along the minus strand of NC_140591.1, from coordinate 1,470,930,394 downwards.
AGTGGTTAACCCCTCCCCCCACCTCTTCTTCATATGTTGACATGTCATTTAAGGTTTTTTTTGCCCTCAAGTCAAGTGTTGCAGACCTCATTTGAAAACTCACAATTCCTACATTTGTTCTGCAGAACAGTTTTTGTGCTCTTCAGAAAATATTTCAAGACTTTGGAGTGTCCCTGTGAACTAGATTAATTTCAAAATTACTTTTTGAATTGATTGCTTGTGGAAGCAGAGCTGCTACAGCAACTGCTGTGTTTTATAAATGAAGTTTATACTGGTTGGGTCAAATAGGTAAAGGTATTTGAGAAACCATAGCTTCTATCCTTTGTTACACCACGTAGCTTACAAACGAGGCCATCGTTACTGGTGAATAAGTTCAAAGTATGTTTACATATGTGCTTTGCCGCTGTATGTCTCTATTGAGCATTTTTATCCTCAGTTCACTTTGTAAACAAGGTTACCTCACATATTGGCTACATAGCCTGATTGTACGTATCACGACTTTGGGGCTAGGTTCTTAATTTATAAACAACACTAAGAAAATTAATTAAATTCACTTTTATAAAGTTGTATTTTAGGCAACATTCAGATCCATCAGAAGCGCTTCAGCAGTTTAGTACCATGGATGAGTATGTTTCTTAACTTTGGAAAATATGTTTCTGGTGGATATTTTGTAGATTCACAACCTCATGAATCTCCCTTGCGAATCAGTATGAGTTCTGGAAAAAATGAAATTGGGTCTCCTACACCAGCAGCAGGTGGCGCCATGGCTCCAGCTCACCGCTGGTGGCTCCTCGGGCATGACATTATATCTGATTATGGCACAGCCCCAGCGCTCTGACATCAGTTCCCATCCTTTTTTCCAAGCGTTCAGAGGAAAAGATGAGATTGACAAAAGCAGCAGAAGCGCTGTGCAGAAAAAATATTTTGAACCTTTGTTAACCTTACACCAACTCAGAAAAAGGAGACTGAGTAGGTTACCAAGGAATCTGCAGATCGAGTATTCCCCATAAATATCAATGCAATGGGTAAGTAACTTATTCTTCTGATGGATACTTCTATGTGCAAATTTCTCACCTCGTGAATCAGTAGCACAGCAATACACCCCAGGGAGTAGGGTCTGAGGAGAAAATTCTTACAGAGTAAATGCCATCCAGGCCCAAGTTGACACTGTTCTGCAGAGACAGTCTTGTCTGGCAAGGAGCACACTCCAACAGTCCAACTCATGCCCGGCTAGGACACTTCTTGATAGATAAGAAACAGCCTTGCCCCGGCAAAGTTGGCCATGCATTAAAAAAAATGCTCAATATATGTAAACCTATAAGTGCCTGCCACATTATTATAATGCACTATGCATACATACATACATAAATACATACAGATAAAGATCGTCCGTGTCCAGTAGGGACTGGCAATCAACAATGTCACACTCAGAATTGGACAAAACGAGAAGTGCAGCACTTCTTCTATCCCCTTTTGACAGGGTACAGAAAGCAAAATGTTGTCAAAGAAGTAGAAGAAAGGCCTATGTAGGAACACAAATACGTCAGCAGAAGATACTAAGGCGCAACCCCAACCAAAACCATAGTCCTAAAAATACGGACTCAAAATACAACAGCCATACGGCAACTGTTTATGGCTAGCACCACACACCTATCAGAACTAGGACCAAACCAATCTGAGGCAATGAAAGTGGAGGACAAGAAAGCATAAAAGACAACGGTAGAGAGGAAACCACCCTTTCTCAGTTAGGCTTCTTGCGGCAAACGCTCATGCCCGTTACAAGCACTGCTTGCAATCTGAGAAACAAAAGGAGGCCGAAGCATTGTAGTTGAGATTGCTCATGGGAAAACATTTCAAGGCCCAAAAATGGAACAGAAGAGCCACACTATCATCGACGCCATCAAAAAGCCAAGCTTGCCCAGAGGTAGCCCACTGGAGTATAGAATGGGCCTTCACTGTAGACAGGGTTTTAACGCTTTCATTGTCTCTCTTGTGAAGTGACCCAGTTTTTAAAGCTTTTGTGGCAAGCCTCACCCTCCACTCTAGCCATGCCAACCTCTTTGTGGGCCCCAGAGCAACATTTAAAAGCAGAGGAGACCTGCAATTTTTTGTCACTACCCATAACCCCCCCCCCCCCCCCATCCCCCCGTAGAACTGCCTCTCTTTGGACATTACTACTCTGTATTTTCTTTAGCACATAATATTTAAAAACTGCCTATTTTGAGTCACCAGCATTTGTGATGGACATGTTTCTTGCCAGCGTTGTGCGCCATACAATGTCTCGTCATCTGCTCAGCACAGGAAATGCGATCAACGTACATGTCTATGTTGGTTTCAAGCTGTGACTCTATGGAGATATAGGTAATGTGCCTGCGCTCCTCTGGCTTACAACTGTTGCTTCCCTTATTAAGATATACAGTTTGTGGTATATAAACTAAATTATCTTATAGCTATCTCAATGCCTGTTCTAGAACATGCCATTATGCAAATTGCATTGCCTACTTGCCTGCTTTTTCTGTGAATAACTTCAATTTTTAGAATGAATGTAATCACCCCTTGGACAATCGGCTGCTTCTTTGGATGTTCTTTTCCTCATTTTCTTGGTTCTCATTCCCTGTCTTCCCAAACAAAGTTTAAAATAATTTCCAGTTGTCTGTCGAGGCTAGACCAACATTTGAAGATTAAATGGTGCATCAGGTGCTCAGGCTCATGGCGACTAGTGCTGCTCCCTAGAAATGACCATTTTGCTTACTAAAAGTTAGCTCCACGGCTTCTCTACATTGGTTTACAAATTTCACATGATTGAACTTGACATAATTACCTGATCTAAACTTGCATTGTCTCATCAGTCACTTTTTTAACAATGGTCTTTTCCCATAGTATTAATTAAAGTCCTAGGTTTATCTCAAGTGTAAGCACTGTCAGAAATGGACTTCTAGCGGAGATGACCTAACATTAGAAAAAATCGCGATATTCGTGGAGAAGAGTTTTGCAATATACAGGGATAGTCCTGTTTTTCCCAAAGATCAGTTTAATAATTAAGAACAAGCAGAACAGATACACGATACCCAGCCCCTGAAGCGTGGGTAATACAGATCCAAAGAGGACACGCTTCAGGGTTGGCTGAATCTATGCCCTTTCCCACAGCAAATTGTGTGACCCCTCTCCCGAAGTCCTTCCCTTCATAAAAAGCAAAAAGGCGCTTGTTCCCACAAATTTCGCCAAAGCCTCCAATGTGTGAATAACAATGGTAGACCTTAAAGTTCAGAAAGTTTGATTAAACGTGATTTAACGTAACCATTCACTGTAAGTTTCTCCCAGATGAAGCATCAACATACCAATTAACTGCTGCAGATTCTCCTAGAAACAAAACCATGTAAAACGTTGACAAAGATTTTACAACAATTTCCTACAAAGTCCTCGTAGAGCGTGGAAAATGGCTGTTTTGCCCTCAATTCCTGTATATAATACAGGGAGAGAAATACTGAGGCGTCAATGGGGTATTTAAATTGCAATTGTTGTATTGAGACATAGATACAACAGCACTTATTTCCTAACTAGATGCTTTATTTCATTTGGAGAATAGACTCCCTAGCAGTTTACTTAACCATATTCCCAAGCTCCCGACTGGAGTCAGCCAATAGTTTGAGAAGTCAATATCTATTTAAGGTTGTTTTTATTCTTTGTTTTGGCTTGTGTGGCTAGGTTGCTAAAGTTATACGTATGGAAAAGAATCTTCCCAACACCATCTTCCATTCTCTGTACTCACATAATGAGGCTGAGAAGATTTAACCTCTTGAAGCATGGTGAGTCTTCAAATTCCGAAATCAAGTAAGCATACACCGGGAACCAACCTTGGAAAAATTCTCTGATGTATAGTCAATGGAATTTATAGATTTTTTTCCATTGCTAATAACCACTAAAATCTGGACACCAGTCTCCGAGAGGCAACGGTTACTGGATGCCCTATGGAGCTACATGTTTTCCTGCGTAGAAGCACGTACTGTATGTATAATTTTGCCAGAAATTAAATGCAATATATATTGGGTCCCCATTCATATACTATGCAAAATGTTCTCGGGTCTCCTAGCAAAGCGTTGTTCAACTCCATTTCCCCTTTTTGAATTATTTGACCCCAAAAACCATGTTATCTAATGGCTTTGTTGGGTATTCAAAGATGGTGTTTTTAAGTAAAAGCTTTTTGCTGGTGACAGTTCATTATTGAAGTAGGTTCTTGCTAACATGCTTTGCTTGTCTGATGCCACAAACTGAAGACTAGGTTTGGTTTTCTGTTCTCTCTGTATAAGCAGTTCACAGACACAGGATGAGGTGGCGGAATGTCTAAAATTAGGCAAGACCCTCCCCTCTCTTGAAAAAGCCAGGAGCTGATCACAAAGAGCAAATGATTTAAATCCCTTAACAATGTTTCTCTTTCTCGTGCAAGCCATGGAATGCTGTGCTGAATCCCAGCTCGAGCAGATCATTATGGATTGTGATCTGTTTGATCTGCAGTCGGGATTGAGATCGGGGTGTGTAGGACTGAAGCAACAATTCTTCAAATTGTTGATGATTTGCTACAGTAATATGATGACTTGTGTCTCTGCATCCTCTGTGACTTCTCCGTGGCATTTCATACTTTGCACTACAAACACATTAAAGGTGAGGACGGGTATAAACGCATGGTGCCATGCTGGTACTTGTCATACCTTGAAAACCATAGCAATAAACAAGTGAGCAGCCGTCTTTGAGACCCCCTTGTCTCAGAGTGCCTCCAGGCTCCATTTTGTCTCCTACTTTTTAAAATGTACACTTGGAACATCTGACCATGTTTCAAAAATGGTCATACATTTTGTATCATCTCTAGGGTGATGTTACTTGGTTATACCTACGGGCTTTTTTTGGAGTTTGGGGGGTGGGCTACACCATCAAATTGTGGCAGATGTCCTGTCTGCTGTATTACAAGTGTCAAAGGCTATAAAGCTCTTGTAATACTACAGACGGAACATCCACCGCATTTGTGACCATGTATCCCATCCACCAAACTCTAAATACTGCCCAAACTTGCTTCCCCTTCAGACATGCTCTTTCTTTGGCAGATGATTGCATTCAATCCTGGATCTTGTTTCATCATGTGGAACTAAACACCCTAAAACTGTACTTCCTAGTTGTCTTCTCCTGGGCTCAAAGTTTGGTCTCTCGTCAGTCAGAGCTCTCTGTGTACTAAACTGCAAACCCAACATCATTGAAAGCGCAAAATCACTGGGCGTCGCACTTGATAAAAGCACTGTATAAACACCACAGCAGAGAGTGCGGAATTAGTACTTAGGCATCATCAAGGGTGAAACCCTTCAGACCAGATCCCTTCTTTGAAACAGTTGTATAGTTTACAATCATATTGACTTAACTATGGAAATTCTCTTCCACAGGTAAATGCTCAAATTACACCCGGCACATTTGAATGCAACCTCGTGTGCAGCAGTTTGATTTGTCTCAGGTTCAAAATATTTAGGATACATCATCCAGTCCTGATAACGCTATAGTGGTTTCCTATTGAATACCATAGTCTATTTAAAATGGGATGCACCGTTCACAGAGTTCAGCACTCTGATGTGGGCCGCATAATTATCAAAGTTACTATTAGTCAGTGTGTTTTACTGACTCATTCAGAATCCTGAAAAGAATGTGAAGTTGGGTGCAAATTCCTCATGTATCCAGGGTTTTTCCTCCCTCCTCAGTGGGAATTCGCACTGGGAGAACAGGTTAAAGATTGAAATCCTGTGTGATTGAAACTGAAGCCACATATTATTCCCAATTCTTACCTGTGAATCTTGTTAAAAATTAGGTAAAACCACCTGGGTACTAATATGACCATGTTTTAACAGGATCCCGTGTCCTATCCTCAATGAGTCGAGTTGTGGTGGCCAGTGATGTCTAGCACAGTGAAAGCCATTACTGGGCACACACTTATTTTAATATATGAAGTTTATGAAAGGTGGGTCTAAATCTCGAAGGTTTCTTCCATGAGAATTTGTAACATAACAACTGAGATTTGTGGAGTAAATAATAATTGTCACAGGAAGATCTTTGCGTACAGGCCTTATTTTTTTCCAGCTCTGAGACTATCTTGATATTCTATTTTCTGATAGTCGTTTCTGCAAGCATGCAAAGATGGTTATGCTAGAAATCCGGAGCAAGTGAAGAAGTCTGCTCATTTCCCCTTTTTCCTCTTCGCAGATCATTAAATTAAAAGCAGAGGCTCGACTGGACCTTCTACGGCAGATTGGCGTCTCCGTGGACACCTGGGTAAAGAGCGCAATGAATCAGGTGATGGAAGAACTGGAAAATGAGCGCTGGGCAAGCCTTCCTACAGTGATGAATAATGGCTCGGCACACTTGGTATAGTCTCCCTGTTTGTAGAGTAACTAAAGCATGTATCCTGATTAATTGGGAAAATTGATGATTCACTTATTTTTGATCTGTTCTTAGGCCTCGGGTCAATAGACCACTTGTGGACCATACCAACCCATACAGTGGGTTTAGAGCCAGTCCATTGCTTGCTATTGGTTGACTCTATTATCACTCATTTGCTTGCTTCTTATTCAGTGGCTTACCTGCCTGCATTTCCTCCTTCTACTTGTTTTCACAGAAGCACAGCTTCCTTACCACTTTTTTGGTTGGATGACTTGTATCCTTACACTGCTCACATTCATGGAACTTCTTTTTTCTTTTTCATTCAGGACTCCGAAAGCGTGCATGTTTTTTTTGTTGCTCCCTCTCTCATGCTCTGCTGCCCCCCCCTACCATACTCATCCTGGGCTCTGTATTGCTCACTTGTCACTCCACCCCCAGCTCCTCCATTGCTTTTCCTACTTGACCTTCCCCTCGTCTACCGCTTCACCTATCCCGTCCATTGCTTCACTCACCCCAGCTTTTTACATTTTTATTGATCTCCTTCCCCATGACCCACTGTGTCAAACTTGTCCATTGCCCTTCTCCGCCCACTTCCCATCGCCTCCCTTCCACTTCATTGTTTTTGGAGGGCACAAAATGTGTAAAGATTAATTTCATTCAGATGGCGTCTGCCATCTTTGAATGGTAGGAAAAAAAAGATAGTTAAAATGGTGCCCGCTTCATTCTGTGGGATGTGCGCATGCCTGGTGACACATGCACACACACCTCATTGATCATGCCAACGTAATTACGCCTTTATTTGGGGGGGTGTTCTCTTTTTTCCAGTTACTGTCATCGGGAAAGCCAATATTTTAAAAAGCTCGACCAGTGCACGTTTTCTCAGACAGTAACCTTATAAATATTTTACTTTTTAACTCCCATTGACTAACCAGTACTGTATACCATCAGCAAACATGATTGTACCTTAGATCAGATAGCACAAAATATGATGCCATCATATCGGTCTTGCTTGCTATATTTGGTATGGGAGCAGTGTTTAGTTTTTATATAGATATCATTTTTAAAAACCTATTCTTATTGTCATACATGAAGGTATCTCAAAACACATTCTCAGCGTGATTGAATCCTCGATGCGGTCGTATTTGAATATACCTTCCATATTATTTTCTCTCGTGAGGTGGATAAAGACTTATGTCAGTTTAGATTATTTTCTTCCCATTGGTTCATTTCACTCTTGATTATGCTTGTCCCTTCACACCAACTGATTTTCGTATTCTTAGTTCTCCTACAATATCGCGTCCATGGTTGGCTTGTTTTCGTACATTGTTTTGAAGCAACCACTGCTCTCGGGTACAAGCTTTTCATATGACAGGCTCCATTTCATTTCCTTCATTTCAGTATGTCTGTCACCTTTACTTCTCCCTATTCACATGCAGTGTCCTTACACTGCATGTGAATACAAACAATATCAGACTATACCGAGGCTCTTGGTAACATCCCGCTAGATACCTAGTAATGCCCTCTACCTTAGCACCATCGTGTCCCTTCCAATGTTGCTGATACATCTCCCATTACTGTCTCCCAAAGTGTCTGAATCAGAGCACATGTCCACTGTGTTGCGTCTAGTTTGTGTTTGATTCGTTCTATGTTATAGTTGTTTTACTAGTCAAGAGTTGCCTGTATGGTCACCTTCTTCAGATGCATTAAAGCTTTCCCACCAATCACCATCTTACTCACCCATAGAGACATATATATCAAGAAAAGAATACCCTACGCATTGAGACAAGGTGCGCCATTTCATCTTGCCCATGATGTTTGCAAGTTAGTTACGTCTCTGTTGTGTAGAGTTCTGTACTGTGTGCACTGAGGGTTGCCAGATACTTCTACACTTGGTTGATTTGCCAAACTTGTTGTATTGTCAACAAACAAGAAATGTGCTGCTCAACAATTGAATTGAATAAGGCTTTTACAAAATCTGCCACAACTGAGAGCACAGCTCATGAAGAGTTACCAACACAAAGAACATTGAACACAGAGACGTCTGTCTGTCGGGAAAATATGTTTTCGATAAAATTGGCAAACAAAGCTTTTTGACAAGCAAGTTTTCCAAGAAAGATAGAAGTTGTGATCTGTTGAGGAGCAGCTACAGGCATTAACTAAACATCCAGAGACAGATAGAGAACAAAAGGCCAGATGTGCTGAGCACTGTTTGCAAATTTCAATCAGTGCATTATTTTTTAAACCATCCTATGGACTAACAAGTTGGATCTTAAAAATCGGGAATCGGAGCGAGTCCGAATCCGACCCACATCATTCATTTTAATGAGGTAGTTTGCAAATTGTGACCTGCTACGATTCGCAGCCATCACTGGGATGGTGGCCTGTTGGGATCAACAGACCACAATATCTATAATTGCTTTTAAATAAAGCAATAATTTTTCTTTTTTTAAACTCATTATGGAAAACGGGATGCGTAAAAAACGTTTTTAATTTATTTTTTAAAAATTTTAAGCGTATGTACTCCTAAAAGTTTTTCTGGGCCATTCACAAAAAAGGGATCCCTTGAGGACTCTTTAAAATTTGCAAATAGGTTACCACTACCTTTCAGTATTCAGTAAAATATTAACATTTTGTGACCAGATTTTGGTCGCAGAACATTATTACACACCATAAGGAATAGGTATTTGGAAAGATGCCCTAAACACATCTCTTCCAAATTCCGATTCGGTATGGTTCCCTAAGCCCATTTAATGATTGGGTTCTGTCAAACAGCCTGCAGAAGAAACACGTGCGACTATGGTGACTAGAAGTGGTTCACCACTTCTCCATTGCTGAACATTGTACAGATCAGTGCATTCTAGGAGCTGTAGTCTTGGTTCATTTTAACTGAGTCAATTGGTCTAGCACACCTCATTACAGTGATATGTAAAAGCAAAGGCCAGGAATGGAACCGTGGTGTCCCAGGGACGAGGAGCCATCAGGTCGCTCTGCATGTGACTGAGAGCCGAGCTTGCATCCTTGTGGCAGGATATCCGCAGGCCGGGCGAGTCTTCTGCATCCTGCGAGGATATCGATTTTGCTGACTCGATTCCTGCATTGATAGCCGGTCGCTTGTCATTCCTGGTCTCAGCGGGGTACTGCCCAGTGCCAGGTCAGCGCTCCGACGGTCTCTGTGCCAGGAACTGACAGAGGACAACGACCGCATCGCTGCAGGTATCATTTGTACGTTTTCAGTTTTTAAAGTACGCGCATTTGGAAAACTTTAACATATTTTGAATTTCTCATGTTCCTGTCTGGTGTTAACTACTGTTATTCGCCTGCCTTCAGTGAGAGCGCCTGCCTTCAGTGAGAGCGCCTGAGTTCAGTGAGAGCGCTAAGTAGGGCGATCTATGTTTTCTCCATGCACTTGTGACATTCCAGCAGCGTGGGGTCGATGGGAGATTGTGTTTGTAGCTTCATGCCTTACCTGCTGTAAGGCATTAACAGATGTTAATTGCTCTTTTGTATGTATCAAGTTTAAGTAAGCGTTATTGAAATAATATAATCAAAAGGTACATCTTAACAAAGTATGTCCAGTAACTGGGAATAAAGATAGTAATGACGTAATAATGCAGAAAAAAATGGTACATTTGGAGCATACAGAGGCTCGTTGGGGAGGTAGAAGTTTCCTTTTGGGAACTGCGAAAACCTGGAATCTCCTGCCATTATCCATAAAAAACAGTACGTCTCTTATCTCCTTTAGAATATTACTGAAAGCATGGCTATTTTCCAACTGACCGGTTGGAATCCCATAGGATATGACTTTACCCGTCTATACATATGTCCGGCCAAATCCAGCGCCAAGACGCCTCGGGGCATACCTTGCGCTATATAAATCGATAGATCAAATCAAATCAGAGGCAAATATTAAAATACTGCATTATAGAGACTATAGACCAACAAAGAAAAACTTAACAAAAACAGTATCATAATAGCGCATTTTATGTTTTATAATAAGAGGGAAGAGAAATGAAAAGAAAAGGAAAGAGAAGAGAAGATAATGAAAGAAGCAATAAATGGAATAATACAAATAACCAGGTTTACAGAGGACAATATTGTGAATTAAAGGCGTTGTACATGAGGATAACAACCATTAATGACATTTGAATGTTATAAACAATAATGAAAAGATCACGGTAGTTGAAAAATACAATTACTGTCCTGAATCTGTTCGATGTTAATGTTTCTTTTCCCGCGCTTTGTGCTTTCACTTTAGGCTCATAATTGTAATGGGGCGATTAACACCGGTTAACGCTTCATTATCCCTGAAGGGCTTAACCCTCCTTTACCTTCATTATCCCTGAAAATCAGCGCCTGAGGCCGGGGTGGGGGGACCACGGGTGCGTCCCATGTGTCTGTGTCCCTGTTTCCGCGCACCCCCGATTGACTCGCGAGGGGCACCTGGAGGGTTTTCCATCTTCCCAGGCTGGGCATCCTTTTGGTCACCTACTTTGACGTGTTACGTCATTCATAGCAGCCGTCCCCTAACCCTTTACACTTCTTTTTGTAATGGGCAAGTGCGCTTGTAAAAACCACACATACCTCTGTGGGGCTCGAGGACAGGGCCAGCATTAGGGAGGTGCGACTGGTGCAGCCGCACCAGGCCCTGAGCTGGAGAGGGCGCTGTGTTTAGGAATAGCTAAAGCACCTGCTGCAGAATTCTTTGTGTGCACAGCAGTTTTCAGGCAACAGTAAAAATGTCAAGATAACTCTGGTGATTAATGCTCCTGCTGCAGAGAGATCAGGGTTTTGTCTAGAGGCAGTTTATAAAGTAGCGCAGAGGGTTAATATGCCTGTTGCAAAGAACATGTATTGTGCATATAACAGAACTGCATTAGATGCGGATAGCTCAGTCGGTTACTGCTTTGGTCACAGAGATCCTTTTGTTACTTGCAGTTCATAAGTTACAATCCTAAAATAGCACAGTGACCTGTGAACTGTTATCAGAGAGCCTCATGCATACGGCCTGGTGTAGGTTAGAACATTATGTTTTTTCCCCAGTCTTTCATTATCCTACTGTTCTTATTAATAAAGCGAACCGCAACCACTGTGGTACATTTGAATTCCAGAGTTTGGGCCTCTCCAGACCAATCACACTTAAAACATGCTGTCTACTACACCCTGTCTTATGTAACGTTTCCTATAGACTAATTTACACACCTATGAGTCAGTGTCTCTGCAAAATGCATGTGTGATGTAAAGTGCTCTGACACCCACACTGGTATGAGAAGCGCTATAAAACAAACGTGAGAGAGGGGCTGGGGAGAGATGAGGGGCACTGTTGGAGGGTGGCTCTGCCAGGTCTGCTAAGAAAGCGAGGAACGCCGGGATTCTTTCACGCGCTAACAGAGCGCTGGCTTCATTTTCAGATCTGCGAAGAATTCTCAGCATAGATAATCGTCGGTTAAGATGCACTTTCAATCCCGAGTAAGTCGTGTTATTGCAGTGCACCTGTCACCCCAGGATGCGGAGGAAGTGTCACTTCCGGGGTGCTCTGAACATTCAGCGCCCAGATTGTAAAATTGTGGCTAAGACCGTGTAGGACGAGCCCTGCTGGGTGTCACGAGCCCAGCTTTGATAAAACAGTGCAAAATATGTCTGGGCATTTTTCAGTGACTACACCCACTCTACGTACTACAGTGTGTGCGTGCTACAGGAGACACCAGGCAAGTGAAAACAGCTCAGCAGCAGCTTTTCTGACCCAAGTGCACACGTACTAAGGTTCTCTGTAAACACATCCATTGTCACTACATACCCTCCTCTGCATCATCTGATATTACTTCCTCATGAAATGGGCGTTGGTTCAATCCAGAGGCATAACGCTCTATCACCTCATGCTATTAGCTGTTTAGTGTATCGTTCCGCCTCATATAGAGTGCCTGCATTGTTGCATATAAGGAACTATTTTAAATCTCAAAGGAACCATGATTCACCGCACGTTAAATTCTTTATCTCTCAGATGTATTATATACAGGAAGCCATCTTTTTTTTCTTTTTTTTTTTTACCCTGGTAGGAATTTTTAAATTCTTTATTCAGAACACAGAATGCAAGACAGACCTATTTGTTACCATAATTTCAATTAAATATCCCTTACCATTACCCTGGTTTACCTAAGTTACCTTTGGCAATGTAGTAGTCGGGCAGTGTAGCAGTCGGGCAGTATAATGCCAGGCGATGGGGGTGCAGGTATGGCATTAGAAGACAGTACAGACGTAAAAAAGAGGTCCCATTGACATTGTAACCGGCACATGGAACACATCTCGGGGTCATGGATGGGTGCATAGGGTGCTCCACCTTTCATATCAGGAATTTTTAAAATATTTTTCATTATCTGATACTTATAATGTGCTTTTGCTCTCCAGAGCAAAGTACTGTCAAGCCTAGAATTTAATCAGCATTTCTTTTGTAGATAAACCACCCCTTCCTGCTAATTTTTGTTTAGTTTGTTTGTAAAGCTCATCTTTCACCCACTGGGATATCATGGCGCTAAAAACAGGTCAAAACAAGCTTGTATTGTAGCTGTCTTTTGCCAACATTGAGTGCAGAGAAAAGGTCAGGTCTAGGATCTCCTTCTAAATCTCTAGAGGTCTGGTTCATCTTTGAGTACATCTGGGAGAAAGTTCCAGCTTTGCCGAGCTATAACCGAAAGGTCTGACCGCTTGACTCGTGGATTCAGATGAAAGGCTGATCTCCGAGAGTACGGATAGGAAAGTGCGGTGTACAACAAGAACCCCGGGGCAAACTACCGGGTGAATAATTTACCTTGTGAACAAGGCAAAGTGATTCGAACATAATTCACTCTTTTATAGGCCACCAGTGAAATTGTACCAAAACTGGAGAGATATGAAAGCTGCGTTGGATACCGCTAGCTAACCTCGCTGCGAAATTTTGAACCAGTTGATAAGGAATGCAGGTAACCCTAAATAAATAGAGTTACAGTAGTCCAGGTGTAAAGAACTATTAGATCAAATGAGAATATTCCTTCAAAACAATACCTTTTTATAAAACCCATCATATTACACTTAGGCCATTTGTAAGCTCTTCAAATAATAGCTGTTGCTATTGCCGAGTCAGTGTGTTACTTTATCATCCCTAGAAGGTTGGAAGGCAGAGCTGGCCTTGCAGAGGTTCTAACTCATGACCCTTACATCGTTGTAAATGTCACTGTCAAGTGCTTACACACCGAACTTGCTGGGAATAGTGCTAGAGCCTAACAAATTATCAATAAACTCTTGTTCAGAGAATGAAATGTTCAAAACTTTTCCTTCTAATGTAAGAGGCACAAACATCGGAATTCAACACCCAGCTCAAAAATCGGGAGTTTGAAAATTGGTTAAATGAACCATGTGCTTGTATCAACAAGTTACAGAATTATAATAATGTTAATTTTAACGATCTTTAACTTTGAGTGTTGTCGTTTTGAACCGTTACGCAGGATTGGTGGGGTCTTCTTCAGGGCAGTAGGAATTCTTACGTCACCAATCAGATTAAGCATTGATGGCTTCTCCAAACAAAGCATTAATCATTGAAGCCCTGATGTAACAGACTCGCCCAGAAACCTAGACTTCATAACTGATAGTTGAGTAACTGAATAATGAATACTTTTTCACCGAAATGATTTATTGTAATACCGTAACTTGTTGATCCAAATAATTGGACTAATTTCTGATCATATGGAAACCATCACACTTTGCACTTTTGAACCACTGCACTTGCACTCTTACCACAGGTTTTCTCATCTATTTCTTCTATAAATAAAAGTGTAATTTCATAATCTGCGTGCCTTGGTTAGCCGTTTTTGGCATGTTTGCACCTACCGGTGCGGTATTTGTGTGCCTCACTGATTTGGTGTTCCCCATCCACCAAACTTTAGTTTTAAAATCATTCCAAAGGGAACAATGTTTTTTTTTTCTTTTCTTTAATGTCACATATATGTGCCTCTAGCATAAACGGGAAATGCACATTTGTTTTTATCAAGAAGTGCTTGCTTCGATGTTCAGCTGCAGGTGCCAGCAAAGATTTTAAAGAACATAGCTGTGATTTAGTGCCATCTGGTTGGTGGCCCTGCTGTTCTTCATTACTTGACTAATTAGGAAAACAATTTATCTAGCAATTTAGGGAACTCGTGTTTTAAAACTCGAATAGCTTTTGTTTGCCAACATTACGGAGTAGAGGGAAATGGAAGTCCGGGGGCGCTGTTATGTAAAATGATGCACAGACCCTGTCTGCCTACGACGAATGCTTAAGTGCATGCACCTAATTGCTTAAACATTGTGCTTCCCCCTTCCAGGTGCAAACTTGCACCTGCACTGGTGACAGGGCAGCATTGAAAGGCAGACCAGCAGTTTGAAACCACCATTCAGACTTTCAGTGCAGATGGACAGGTGGGACATTGAACAGGGGGCAGGGATCAGCTCCAGTGACTGCACCCTCACATGGGTGGTAATGCCACATAAGACTACGTAGCAAATATGAGAAGATATATTTCTAACATTAACTCTGCCTTCTTTTATCTTGGTAAAGCTTGTAGATTGTACTTATGCAAAACTCTGCTTTCTGTTTGCCTGCTTTACCTGTCCGTACCTGGCTGATGAGGTCCAACATTGGCAGCTGATACACAAGCGACCCTTTGTATAAATTAACGCTGCTTGCTTGTCAGAAGCCTTGTCCCTAATTTTGACACAGATCTCTAAATCATTTCTATCATTTTGCTGTCAGGGCAGCAGTGAATGCCATAAAATTCAAATGTTTGACTTAGTTGAGGCCAAATTTACAATTGGAGCGCTGCTGTTTTTCTGAACTGGCCAAATGTCTTCTTCCTAGCCATAGACCCACAACCTCATAACAAGAGAGATGCAAACTCCCGACTGGCTAGCTGCTCTCCTCCCGACTAATGAGCTGCACTCCTCCTGACGAGTGAGCTGCACTCCTCCTGACGAGTGAGCTGCACTCCTCCTGACGAGTGAGCTGCACTCCTCCTGACGAGTGAGCTGCACTCCTCCTGACGAGTGAGCTGCACTCCTCCTGACGACTGAGCTGCACTCCTCCCGACGAGTGAGCTGCACTCCTCCCGACTAGTGAGCTGCACTCCTCCCGACTAGTGAGCTGCACTCCTCCCGACTAGTGAGCTGCACTCCTCCCGACTAGTGAGCTGCACTCCTCCCGACTAGTGAGCTGCACTCCTCCCGACTAGTGAGCTGCTCTCCTCCCGACTAGTGAGCTGCTCTCCTCCCGACTAGTGAGCTGCTCTCCTCCCGACTAGTGAGCTGATCTCCTCCAGACTAGTGAGCTGCACTCCTCCCGACTAGTGAGCTGCACTCCTCCCGACTAGTGAGCTGCACTCCTCCCGACTAGTGAGCTGCACTCCTCCCGACTAGTGAGCTGCTCGCCTCCTGACTAGTGAGCTGCACTCCTCCCGACTTGCCATCTGCTCGCCTCCCGACTTGCCATCTGCTCGCCTCCCGACTTGCCATCTGCTCGCCTCCCGACTTGCCATCTGCTCGACTCCCGACTTGCCATCTGCTTGCCTCCCGACTAGCCATCTGCTCGCTTCCCGACTAGCCATCTGCTCGCTTCCCAACTAGCCATCTGCTCGCTTCCCGACTACCGAGCTGCTCGCCTCCCGACTACCGAGCTGCTCGCCTCCCGACTACCGAGCTGCTCGCCTCCCGACTACCAAACTGCTCGCCTCCAGACTTCTCGACTAGCCATCTGCTCGCTTCCCGACTAGCCATCTGCTCGCCTCCCGACTAGCCATCTGCTCGCCTCCCGACTACCGAGCTGCTCGCCTCCCGACTACCGAGCTGCTCGCCTCCCGACTACCAAACTGCTCGCCTCCCAACTACCGAGCTGCTCGCCTCCCGACTACCGGTGCTGCTTGCCTCCCGACTACCGGTGCTGCTTGCCTCCCGACTACCGGTGCTGCTTGCCTCCCGACTACCGAGCTGCTTGCCTCCCGACTACCGAGCTGCTTGCCTCCCGACTACCGAGCTGCTTGCCTCCCGACTACCGAGCTGCTTGCCTCCCGACTACCGAGCTGCTAGCCTCCCGACTACCGAGCTGCTAGCCTCCTGACTACCGAGCTGCTAGCCTCCCGACTACCGAGCTGCTAGCCTCCCGACTACCGAGCTGCTAGCCTCCCGACTACCATGCTGCTCGCCTCCTGACTACCGAGCTGCTCGCCTCCTGACTACCGAGCAGCTCTCCTCCCGACTACCGAGCGGCTCTCCTACCGACTACCGAGCGGCTCTCCTCCCGACTACCGAGCGGCTCTCCTCCCGACTAGTGCGCGGTTCTCCTCCCGACTAGTGCGCGGCTCTCCTCCCGACTAGTGCGCGGCTCTCCTCTCGACTAGTGCGCGGCTCTCCTCCTGACTAGTGACCTGCACTCCTCCCGACTAGTGACCTGCACTCCTCCCGACTAGTGACCTGCACTCCTCCCGACTAGTGACCTGCACTCCTCCCGACTAGTGACCTGCACTCCTCCCGACTAGTGACCTGCACTCCTCCCGACTAGTGACCTGCACTCCTCCCGACTAGTGACCTGCACTCCTCCCTACTAATGAGCTGCAGTCTTCCTGACTAATAAGCTGCACTCCTCCCAACTAGTGAACTGCACTGCTCCCGACTAGTGAGCTTCTGTCCCCCTGACTAGTGAGCTGCTAAATCCTGACTGGGTAGCTGCTCGCCTCCCAACTACTGAGCTGCTTGCCTCCAGAATAGCCAGCTGTTCACCTCCCGATTAGTGAGCTACGAGCCTCTCTATATAGATAGCTGCTTGCCTTGCCTGCTGCTAGTCAGCTGCACTGCTCCCCGACAAATGAGCTGTTCGCCTTCTGACTAGTGAGCTGCTCACCTTTCGCCTCCTGGCTAGTGAGCTGCTCGCCTCCTGACTAGTGAGCTGCTCGCCTCCTGACTAGTGAGATGCTTGCCTCTCACGTCCTGACTAGTGAGCTGCTCACCTCCTGACTAGTGAGCTGCCTACCTCTCACCTCCTGACTAGTGAGCTGCTCACTTCCTGACTAGTGAGCTGCTCGCCTCTGTTGTCCTCCCGACTTGTGAGCTGCTCAGGTCCTGCTTGGGCAGTTGCTTATCATAGCTCGATTGCCGCCACTCTTAAAAACCTGGGAACCGCTTACCACTTTAAAAGAGAGGTAGAGGCCATATAACGCGAGATCCGCTTAGTTTCCAGCTGATGAGCTCTGTACCTCCTGACTGGAGGAGCGCTTAACCAGCGACCACCTAGCTCAACAGCTGTAGTCTGGCAACTAGAGCGCTGCTTGCCACCCACCTAGATAGCTCTACATTTCAACTGCAGATCTGCTGGTTTCCCTTGACAGTATGCTTGCCTCCAGCTAGAGAGCTGTATGCCATGCCGACAGACCGGACTGAGAACTGTGGGTCTCTTTACGTCATATTAGAAGAGCTGTTTGCTACAGGACACTAGAGAGCTTTAGAGCTCGTGGCTGTGTGATTTTTCCCCCACATACCGGAGACTGATCGCAAGAGCTCTCCCCTGTCTCTTTAGCTAGGAGTGGTGAGACCCATCCCCCTGGGAGAGTATCCTGTTACTGCCACAGGAGCCCAGTGCACTATGGGTTAGTTCACACATCACTGAGGGATGTCTTATCCCATTTCATCCTCTGATGTAGCACTTTGAACGCGCTCCCTTCTCCCGATGGCTGGGCACGTTTCATTTCACAGAGTGGCCTGATTAATTAACCATCAGCCCCTCAAGCCTGACTCGGGGCCATTAATCAGCCCTGCTGGCCTCGCCTGTCCACGCCTTTCTGCTTCCTCGTTCTCCAGAGCATCCTCCCGCTCTCTCATTTCACCATTTACTTTCTGTCCGCAAATGAATAACTAATCGACCTATTACCAGGAGAGGTCCTGCAACCATTGCCTCACGTTTAATGGTTTGTTCGCTGAAGCAGGAATGAATGGAAGTGCAGCCGGGTCATTGTAGAGAGACCAGGGGCATGGCTTTAAAATAACCATGCACTGAATGCAGGGCCCTCAGTTAATGCCCGCTCCCACACTTGTATAGCTCTTGTCTAACCAAGTGTCTGCTAGTTGGCTTCACTGCCCCTGTGCTTCACTAGTTTGATATAATACTCGAGAGCCTGCAGTCTCAGTATAAAGCATGCTTCTGATTGTCTTCTTATGGAAGGGTCCCATAGACAGCCATAATCCTAAACTAGAGTGGAGTTACTCGCTGTAATTGCTCTGCAACAGTGAGAAACAAAGCTTGGTATTCTCTTCTGTGATGTAACAATGCTGAGTCCTGGAGCAGGGCCCTTGCAGTCCATGTTTATTTATTTGTTTAAGAAACCTTCATTTGAAAAGCCTGTTCAGGAACAGTGGATGGGGTTGGAACAATTGTAGGTGGGTAGCTGTGAATCTAAAGGATGTTTTGATCTCTGGGATCCGAGTGGCATTATAGACCCACTTTGCTCTTTCATCTCTTTCAGGACCTGTGTTTGAAGAACATGCCTGTTAGTCAGATATCTGTCCACAATTCTGTATGTTACACTCCATTTGTGGCACCGCTAGTCATCTGTAATTAGAAAATGATATAGCTACTCAGCTATAGTACATTACTATAGTAAAGTTTTGACGCCAACAGAGTTTTTGAAGTCATGTCAGTGAGCAGAATTAAAACTACTGCTTAAACAATGAAGACAAGAATGGGCTTTTAAGCTCCTATGGACTGTTTCTGTAAAATGAAGTCATTCACAAAAAGGAGACGTTTATGCCAATACTACAAAATACTGCGGCACGGCTCCTAAAAAATCCAAGACTTCACTCTGTAGCCTCTGCCATTAGGAACCTCCATTGGCTCTCTATTAGACAGCACATCGCTTTCAAGGCGCTTTATATTGCCTACAAGGCACTCCATGGCTCAGGTCCCAGCTATTTCCAACAAAACTTCAAATGGTACGCCCAAAGTCGAACTCTACTCTCCACCACGGCCAAACACATCATTATTCCCAAATTTAAACGCTCCACCTGGGGAGGCAGGAGCTTCTTTTTGGGAACCACAGCAACGTGGAATACCCTACCACTCCATATTAAGAGGGCACCTAATATTACCTTCAGGAAGCTCTTAAAAACCTGTTTTTTCAGTACTTGCTAGGCCTGTTTGTGCCTCCTGCACGTCCTTTCGCCTGCATCAAAGCCAGCGTCAAGACGCCCTAGGGTAATCGAGCGCATTAGAAAATATATTAACATAACATAAACTGCTTATAATCTGTTTTTTAACAAAGTACTAACTGTACACTTGTGTACTTTTTCATATGAAGGAGCAGGAAGCTAACAATTTAAGCTTTTTGGAGGGAAAGTAATAGTGTGACCGTGTATTGTAATGAATAACATACTCCGTCATATGTTATAAAGATATTGCAAGTGGCATTGAATTCCATGTCTTCTTAAAGGAGCTCAGCCTTCAGCCTCATCCCTCTACATCATCACTGAACTCCTAGCTTACACGCCCTGCCTTTATAATGCACAGCGGATTGCACTTCGTCCCAGCTGTTCGTACCTGCAGTGAATGGACGCAGTTTAGACTTGGCTACCTCCATACTGGTATTTTGCAGATCTGCTGAGGTAACAGAATGGGCATTGTTGGTTCTCAGCCAAGAATCCTCCTCACGTGTCCACCATTGAAGATCATGAAACTGCACCAGGTCTAGGGAAGGCTACTGTCAAAGGTGAGCCTAAAGAGGGAACGCTTAGTCCCCCGAACGCTCAAGTCTTTCTTCTTGGCACTATCAAGACGACTGCATGAATTCTCCAGGTGTTTGAGCCGAGGACTGTCATCGGCCCCAAAAAAGGTTATCCGAAATCAAGCTCTTAGCTATGGGACCATTTGAAGGCCTACTAATTCTTCAAAGTCAAGACAACATTCTCTGCCCTGCAATGGTCCTGAGAAGTTTTGAATCCTCCTCAGTTAGCTATGTGGGGGTCTTTTTTAAAATGAACAGTTCTTCAGTCTGGATTGTGCCTGAGGCACAAACTGTGCTTTTGTGATTGTCTTGTTTGCAGTACATATATTTTAATAATTGATCGTGCGACTGGTTATCGAGTTCATCGAGTGTGGCTGGAGATCTTGACAAATCCTTTAGGTACTGTCTAGGTCAGTGGTTCTTAACCTGTGGACCGAGGACCCCTGGGGGTCCGCGAGGCCTACTATGAGGGTCTGTGGCTATGTTAACAAATTAAATAATAAAATTAATACATTAACCCCTTCGCTGCTGCGGACATTCCGCTGCAGCGCTGGGGGGGGCAGGGGGGCAGCGCGGTGGGCCTGTGCTCATGACGGAGCCGCTCCGTCATGAGCCACGGTTGAGCTGTGCTCATGACGGAACGGTTCCGTCATGACTCCGCCCATTTGCGTTGTCCCCCCGCACAGGCGGGGAAACAGCGCCGCGTAGGCGGAGCGGCCGCCAACGGTCGTGTCATGACGGAACCGTTCCGTCATGAGCACACGGCAACCGTGGCTCATGACGGAACGGTTCCGTCATGAGCGGGGAAGGGGTTAAAAAGCATGTACAAATAAAGAAGCAACATTGATAATGTGAAAACCTTTTCTATACTAGATTGTGAATTAAACAAAATATTTCAATATCTGAGCATTTGTACGCAAAGTGTTCATGCTTAGTTGCTAACCTCACAGTAGGCCGGCTATGGCCACTGTCCAACATTGTTTGTTTATACCACACAACTCGCTCTCTTTAGTCGCCTATTCCCATCATTTGCACTCAACAAGAGAGTATTTTGAAAGAGGCTCTTGCACTGTTTCAAAGCCTGTGGCTGCTTATCTTTCCATCCCTACCCTTTTAAAAGGTAATTGAAGACATACTAGAGACATTTAATGTTCTGTTGAGTGGAGAACAAAGGCACTGTGTGTGCGTGCTTGGGTTAGCGCTTCACTAAGCATGTCTCTGTCAAACGACTTCAAAACAGCCTTGCTAATAGATTACAACAATGATGGCGATTCAGAGTTTATTTAAAAATGCTTAAGAATAAGTGATGCCAAAATGTATTGTGAGAGTCATGATTTCTCTCACAGTTCAGCTCCACTGTACCTCAAGGAGTCGGGTTATGAGCCATTCAGTTGGAAGATTGATCAAAGCTGAAATGTGGCGTTTGGGATTGGCCGCCCATTTGGTTATGGCTCTTCGAGCAGCTTCCCCACCTGCCTCTCCAGAATTACGAAGATCATCGCAACAGAGTATTCCATCACAAAATCCTCCTGTCACACCCATAACCACCACTGCATGACAACCGTGCCATTCGAGAAATGTTTTGACCTCGACGGTCTAGTGAACGGTTGTGTAATCGTCCTGTGCATAAAACAGCATCACATTGTTCCTGATGAACTACATAAAGGGATCCCTCAATTGAAAGTATGTGCACCCTTTAGTCTTTTCCTGAGGGGAACACAGAAAAGGTTTTTATGTACAAGTGCTGAATGGTGGTTTACGTGAGCTCTTATTTCGCCTGTAATGTTAAAAGCTGTCATAGGTACAGTCTTGTGAGGAGTTTAATCTGATAGAAACTTCTAACTACAGTTTTCTTACCTTAGAACATTCTACTGGCATCGGACTGAATCCAGAGGTTTTCCAGCAGTACAACTGAGCGTCGGTGGTGGCGCCGTTCGGCTCAGCGTCATCTGCGTCGAAATTACATGCACTGTACTTATATAGGCTCTACCTCGGCTGGCTGATATCAGTTCTTTTCTTCCCACGCCAGATAGCACTGATCTGTGAAGAGATACCCTCAGTCGTGTTTTTGACTGGCTATTTTCTCGACTTTTGTCAAGCTCATTTTTGAGAGATTTTCTCTCCTGTGTGACAGCATGTCCCTGAAGGAAACAACTGGTTTCAAATCATGTGGTGCCTGTCACAGGCAGATGTCTGTGACATATCCACACTTGGTTTGTCTGTGATGATTGTAGAGGAATCACAACTCCAAGACCTGTGAGGACTGCTGCGCCGTGTACCCTAAGGCACTGAGGAAGCGGTCCCCCAAGCTTCTTGCTGCCCAATGTCTGAGGACCCAGCGGTGCTCAAGATCCCGGTCGCGCAGAAGGTCCTCGAACCGTTCGTGGAGCCGCACCCGAAGATAGTCGTCCTGCTCGAAGTAGTCTGGTAAGTCACAAAAGTGAAAGAAGTTGGAGAGGTCTTTGATTGTTGTGGCAATGTCAAAGTCTTCTGACGAGGCGCAGGAATGGCAGCACTCAGCCAGAGTCAGGGTCTGCTCCACACCTCCCTGACTTAGCCAGAGCCACCCCCACCCAGCTCAAAGACTTTTATGAGGCCATATACCTCATATGTGGGTGGCCTTTAGGCCCCAGAGGCTTGAGAGGGGCCCCCACTGGGTTCTCACAGGTGGGTTCGTCCTTGGTGTCAGAATGGCCCCGTGGATCCAGTGTTGAATCCAGAGGAGAGTCACCGGCGAGTCTGAGACCTTCCCCTGTGCCCGCTCCATTGCCGACATCCCACAGCAGTGCCTTCGTTATTCCCGACTCCGACACAGCGCCGGACGGGCGTCATCCGATGCTGGTTGCGGCTCCAACCAGTACCATGCCCTCCTGAGCAGAACCAGTGCCTTTTGCCTTTGACAGGCCTGGAGAGGGTGACAAATGGGAGGGGTCTGAGGCCCCTTATGCAACGACTCCCTTGGGGCCTGGTCCAAGCCTTGCACAGGGGCTCCTCTGCATGCGACAATTGTTTGCCGCCATCGCCCGCTCTAGGGGATACCGGCTTCTCTACCCTGCACCCCACCCTCGAGAGCTTGCAGGTCCAAGCCTCACCTCTAAAATCAACCCTGGCACGTTCCCTCCCACTTCACCAGATGGGGAATCCAAGAGCCCGGATACCTTTGGCAAGAGGATATTCTCTTCCGCTAACCCTGCACTATGGTCAGTGAACCCCGCTAACCCTGCACTATGGTCAGTGAACCCCGCTTGTCCGTTGGGCTGATATTCCCTTATGATCTGGGATTCGATTGTTCAAGTGCTGCCTGTGGGCTCGGAGGAGGCCTGAGCCATACTCTCCCAAGCTATTGCTGACTGGAGGAATGCAGCAAAGTTCACCATACGATGTGGAATGGATACTTCCAACTCTCTGGGTACAGCGATTTAATAGTCAGTGGCCCTGCAGTGCCACGCCTGGCTGAGAACCACTGGCCTTTCAGGGGGTGTTTAAGCCTCGCTTATGGAAATGCCCTTTGATGGCTCTCGTCCATTTGGAAAGAAGGTGGACACCTCAGTCTTTCCCTTACCTCCACGATTGGCTGTTGAAGGAAGGCTCGCCGAAGAAAGTTGTCTCCCACCTCCAGAATATGGTGAACCTTCTGCACTCGCTGGGGTTCACTATCAACGTGCCAAACTCACACCTGACTCCCTCCAAGAGGCTCCCTTTTATCCAAGCTGTTCTGGGCACTGCAGTTTCGGGCTATCCTCCATGAGTGGCGACTTCAGTATTTTCAAGCTATGATACTGATGTTTCAGCCTCTATCCTGGATTTTGATGAGAATGACCCTGAGGTTGCTGGGCCTCATGGCCTACTGCATCCTGCTGGTAAACCATGTCCATTGGCATATGTGGGCTCTGCAGTGGGACCCGAAGTCCAAATGGGCCCAGCATCAGGGGAATCTCTCCAACATGGTCCAGATCTTGGAGGGAGCTGCGAAAGATCTGCAGTGGTGACTGACACACTGCAATTTGATCAGTGGCAGACCCATCTCCCTTCCACAACCAGAGTTGACTGTAGTGACAGATGGTTCACTTGTGGGATGGGGCGGATATATGAGAGAGCTGGTGGAGATCAGAGGACTTGGATTTTCAGCACAGTCCAGGCTCAACATCAACCTGGTGAAGCTTCGGGCGATTCGCTTGACATTAAAAGCCTTTTTTCCTTTGATCAGCGGTAAGGCAGGTGTTTACGACAACACACCACCATATGGTACTGCAACAAACAGGGTGGGGTAGGGTCGTGAATTTTTTGTCATGAGGCTCTAGACATACCTGGAACGCCAGGGCATTTCCCTGGTGGTTCAACACCAGGCAGGCTCTCTGAACACCAGGACGGACAAAGTCAGCCGAAGATACCTAGCGAATGACGAATAGCGCCACCATCCGGAGGTGGTGCAAGGTCTCTATCAACAGTGGGGAAAGCCTTGTTTAGATCTGTTCGCTAGTGCCAAGAACACTCAATGTCAGCAGTTTTACGCTCTGGAGTTTTCAAGGCGGCTCTCACTCGGATACGCATTAGTCTCGAGTGGAGCTCCAGCCTCCTGTACGGCTTTCCGCCTATGCCACTCCTGCACAAAGTTCTCAGGAGGATCAGGAAAGACCAGGCTCCAGTTATTCTTGTGGCTCCGGATTGGGCATGCAGAGTTTGGTATCCTGAGCAGTTGACCATGAACATTGGTCCCTTGATGTAAATGTAAATGTATTTGTACTTGTATAGCGCACTTCTACCCAGGGGTCTCGTAGCGCTGTATTCATACCGCTGTGGAACCCTTCCTGGTTTTCCTGTGAGATGTCCACTCCTGGGCACCCCCAAGGTGAAGCCAGGCATCCTAGCGCTGTGGGGGCCGTTGTGGAGATTAAGCAAGCTATTGCCCAGATTTGCACAGTGAGACCCATGATTAGAATAGGCACCGAGGCGAGAATTATCAGGTCCGGGGAAATTGAATCCAAGACCTGCCGAGGCGGGAATTGAACCCTGGTCCCAGGCCAGACCTCTGCATCAGGGTCTGCTGCTCTAACCATTGAGCCACACTTCTCCGCGGTCTGCCGCTCTAACCATTGAGCCACACTTCTCCACTCTTGATCAGGCTGCCCCTTTGGGTGGATTGTCCGTCGCAGTAACAGGTTAGGGTCCTGCACCCAAACCTGTGCACCCGAGCCTTCATGCCTGGAGGTTGAGCAGTGACAGTGTACAGCTTTCAACCTTCCTCCCGAAGTCTGTGATGTTGTTCTGGCAGCCAGACGTTCCTGTATACGCCTGCCTCTGGGATAAATTTGTGGCATGGTGTGCCTTTAGAAACATCAATACTCTTTCTAAGGTTCTCATTTTTGCTTTATCGTTGGCCCAGCAGGGCTCTGCTCTGGGCACGGTTAAAGGTTCTTTATCTGCCATTTCAGCATTTTTGCGGTTGTCGGACTGAATTTCTTTGTTCAAGTCACCTGTTGTGGCTACGTTTTTCAAAGGCTTGCAACACGTTTCCACCCAGACTATTCATTATATGCCCCTGTGGGATTTAAATCATGTTCTGATTTTCTTAATGTGTGTGCCTTTTGAGCCTCTGCACAATTACCCTCTTCGGTTATTGGCCATCAAACTGGCTTTCTAGTGGCCATTACATTGGCCAAGAGGGTCAGCAAATTGCAGGCACTCTGCACACACTTTCTATAGCACCTTCTATCTGGATAAGCTGGTACTCTGAACACGTGGCTCCTTTCCATGTAGGCCAGAACATCACCCTGCCTACCGCCTTGGCTCTGCCTCTCCCATCCAAACAGGAGGCGAGACTAAACCATCTGGACCCAAAAAGAGCATTATTGTTATACCCCGATCACACAAAAGAGTTGCGTGTTGATGATCAACTCTTCTTGGGGTACGTAGACCCCAAGAAAGGGAAGGCTGTGAAGATGGATAGTACTCTTCATTAAGAGCTGGGGGCTTGCGTCCTCATTCCACCAGAGCTAATGCTGCGACCACTATATTAGCTGACGGAGTCCCTGTCCTCGTCATCTGTCCAGTAGCATTGTGGGCATCTTTGCACACGTTTACCCAGCACTACTGTCAGGACAGTCCGATCCAACGCTATGGGCACTTTGCCCGTCCTGTCCTTCAGGACTTTTTAGTTTAGATTGTCTTTGCAGACCCACCTCCGGGGAAGCATGATTGGGTATCTATTCTAAGGTAAGGAATCTGTGGATAGAAGTCTCTATCAGATGAACAAGTAACTTACCTTTGCTAACGCCTTACCTGGTAGAGACTCTAGCTGCAGATTCCTTACCGACCCTCATTTCCTCCCAACTCTGCAAACTGATACAGTAGGGTCACCTTTCTCAGGTATTTAGTATTTCACACCAGTTGTCAGTTCTGGATGTGGCTCCGTGCTACTGGAATGGAAAGATGCGAAAATAACTGACATCAGCATGTTGGGGTGGTGCCTATATAGGTACAGTGCACGTAATTTCTGGCGAGGCCACCTCAGGCGCGCAGGGTTACTACTCGAAAACTACTGCATCAAATCTAAGGTAAGGAATCTGCGGCTAGAAGTCTTTATCACATAAAGGGTTACCGAAGGCAAGTAGCTTGTTCTTCCAGCATTCTGGCAAATTGGGCAGCTTTTTGGTTTTCCTAAAGGGTCCATTTAGTGAATGTCACAGTGAACATTGATGCCCAACCAGATTCCATCAATCTATTGGACATTCTGGAATCCTTATGGTTGGTGCTACAGTAATGGGAAAAGAAAACAGTTTTTTTCATTTAATTGTTTTGCCCCTTGAAGTTCTCGCCGCCTGCAACTGTGCGCATAAAAGATGTGTTTAATCATGACACCAAAGAGGCCTTAAAGACTCAAGACAGCTTGCAAATGCCAGTGTGTTAGTTTTGAGTGATCGTTGATGCCGACATCAAAGCCTTCGTGCTGCAAAAGCTTCCATTGCAGACCCTCAAGTGCTCAATGTCTCCAGTCTAAAGTAAGCTCCAGCAGAGTACAGGAATAGAAAGGATGCCTTGCATGATTGGGGAAGGTCTGTGTACAAAAGAGGGTACTTGTTTATTCAGGATAAAGGATTACAAGTAGGAAAGTCCTCCAGGAGTGGCACCCACTTGAGTCAACACCCCACTGACTTGACACGCAAGTCTACACGTACACACGCATATTGAACACAGACACACACTTTCTCTACCTCTCATGTGCACAACATGCCAATGCAGAAAAGGACATGCATGAAGCATGTTCAAACACACGTCCTTCTCTTAAAAGCATTACCCCCACATGACAGTGGTTACTCAAATACAAACATATAACCAATAGACTTGCCCACACAACTTACATTGGTCCAGAGGTTTTTGAAATACAGGTTGACCACAGCCATATCCTTACAAAACCATTTACTACTAGCACATGCGTAGTCCTCCAACCAGCAGGACAAAACTCTTAAGACCTTCCAGGACACAGCATAAATTCCTACATCATTTTTAATGCTTGCTGCTCAGGATCCCTTACTGCCCCTATACTCACAGAGAACACAACACACCTACCTTCCAGGCAGTGTTTAATTCTGTACTCATAATTACAGGGCACAGGAAACAACTCATAATTCCCTTTTTTTTAATTTTATTTTTTTAACAAAGGTCTTGTGCCACCCAACACAGAGACACCTTGAAAATGAACCATTCACAGTCACCCAGCCCAAGTGGACCTGCCAGGATATTGTCATAATCTTGTCAGCCCACAGCTTCAGCAGCTACACAAAAGTTTTCTTCTCACCTAGGACACCTCTCAACTGAGCAAATAGCATCAACATAGAAAGCATAAACACAGTGAGTGTGCAACTACCAACACACAACATTCTGCCCAAACTTACTCTTGGGATATGACACTGATCCATCTCCCACATCAGTATCCCGACCTGTAGTCTGTTTTTACACATAATTATGGATGCAACTGGTCTGTCATAAGAAGTACCATTTCATTTCGGGTTTACTTTCTGTTCCAAGAATGCTGAACAAAAACCCCAACAGAGCATGACACTGCAGACTGTGGTTAAAGTTATGGCCACAGCCGCCCAACACTACAAGTGCAGTTCCAACCTTCTGCAAGCGGTTGGAAACGCAGCCCACCACTAGTAAAATTTATCAGACCTCTTTTGGCCCGACTGATGCTGACACATCTTGAATTACATCACTCAGCAGATTGTACTCACTCTTTTCTCAATGCAGCAAATCTACAGATGTTTAATAACATTTCATTTATGACATGACCTCAGTAGGCTAGTTTTCTGATGGATACTTTTATCCAGCGATCCTTCACCTTAGAATAACACTTCCCAGGCACCGGACTGGATCCGGAAAACATTTTTCACAGCAGTTCTCTCATATGCTGGTATGTAGTGCTATGCGGGTCTGCTCGGACTCCACACTACCACAAAATTGATGGAGCGGGGCCTCACATAATCATCAGCCCTGTGCGATGATGTCAATTCCTTTTGTTCCACACATTTTGGTGTAGATCTGGCGTCCCACTCCCATTTATGTCGGATTCCCAGCAACGTCTAAAGCAGGGTGCTAGGTAACAATATCCCCACCAAGAATGACAGATTTAAAACCATTCCACTGCAGAAGCCAGTTAGAGGCATGTGGGCTGCTGAATTCATATCTGTGCATAGATCGCCGCCTAGTGTTGGGTCCGGATGTTTGCACGTTGTTGTCCTGGAAGAGTCTTCGAAGTATCCTGGGATAGGTGACTCCTCCCCTGGACTACAGTGCGCATGGGCATCCTCTCCATCCTCAGATTGTTTTTTTCCGCCATTGGGTTCGGATGTGCTATCTTGACTCAAGTTAGGAAAATCTTTTTTCAGGCCAAAAGGCCTTTAGTTCGCGTCGGTACTGTTCTCGATCGGTATCGATAGTATCTTTGTTAGTTTACTAACTTCCAGAACTAACTTTCGCATCTTACCCGACCGTCGATTCGACATCAACGATGGAATCGAGGACACCATTCAAGAGGTGTCCGGTATGCAATGCGAAATATCCCCACGTCGACGTCCATCCGGTGTGCAACAAATGCCTTTCACCGGATCACGACGAATCTACATGCATGGCCTGTGCCAGATTTCGATCCAAGAAGACTCTACGGAATCGACGAGCGGCGAGACTCGAGGCGCAGCAAGCGGCACCGGCCCCGGCCGACATCTTCAACGCCGAGACCGAAGATGTCGAAGAAGTGGAGAACCTACCCTCCAGTCCCGTTTCCGAACATGACTCCGGATCGGAAGACGTCGACGAAACACTCTTTCGCAGAGATGAAGACGACACCGAGGTAGGAGACTACAATGAGGCCTTAGGGGCCGAAGAGAGTAGCTCCGGTGATGAGCAAGGCCTACCCGTTCAGACTGAAGAAAGCCCAGTGCAACAGTCTATGGCTCCGGTCGAGGGATCGCCTTCGGGCCTTACCCAAGACCTATCCCGCAGTTCTTCGGCCCCGCCCTCGGGCCCGGCCTCGGACATTCAGCGGCAGCCATTAATGCCCAAAACGGCTGGTTTCCCTTCTTCGAAACCGAAAGCTGTATTGGTTCAATTGAAACCGAAACCGAAAGTGGTGCTGGTCGGATCGAGGCCCTCCACACCTTCGACGCCAGCAAAACACATCGGCACCGAGCGCACCAAACGAGACTTCGGTGCCGAACTCGAAGTGGCCGACGTCGGAGTCGACATAAGGAAGAAGGCCTTCGGTACCACCAAACCTGCTCGGCTCCCGGCACCGACGCAATCGACTCCGACCCCAAAGGTCAAACAGCCTGCTGCGTCTCACACCGCTTCCACGGCGACGCCAAAGCCACACTCATCGAAGAAGTCGACGGCCATTCCCGCCCCTCGACTCGATGACCCACCGGCGCCGAAAAAATCTACGACCGCCTCAACAGAACCGGTCGGTGCAAAAGACTCGAGGGCGCTCCAGACGTGACCCATTGCTGCGCAAAGCACCAAAAACAAAATGGTCCTCCAGGACACGTCGGGCTCCGAACCAATTAAAGCTCCAGCAGCCTCTTCGACACCAGCCAACATTACTTTTGGCCTGCCACCATCCACGGCCCCGAAAATGTTCCAAATCAGGACACGGGTGACCCATACCACGATCACGCCTGCCGAACGCTCTGCGGAGACGTCTCCATCGCATCTAATCGACGCCGACACCGGCAGGATGATTATCCACAAACGGAAAATAACTTCGGAGCCGGCTTTGGACTCCTTCAGGATTCCACTTAAACGAAAGCTGCCTGTGGCTACAGAACCAGTTCTTTACGAACCTTTCCACTCACCCTACCAGGATCCACAATCCTTCTCTCCCACACACTCCGACACGGATGCGTTGGTGGACTACATGGGTGACCAAGTCCCCTACCCCGGAGACATGGACCCTGACGGCCAACAGGACCCTGATCAAACTTGGGATGACCCTGTGGACCCAGGTGCACCTATGGATGCACAAGACCCGCAACTCTATGGAGCAAAAACATCTCCCACAGAGGACACGGCAGCGTTCAACGCTCTAATTGAACGTGCTGCGGCCAATCATGGGGTGCAACTTCACTCGGACACCGTCGAGGACGACTTTCTTATGGATACTTTTGCATCCTCAGAAAGGAATATAAAAACTCTACCCATGTTGAAGGGTGTCCTCAAACCAGCAAAGGACATCTTCAAGGAACCCACCAGGGCAAGAGTGATAAACCCCAGGATCGACAAAAAATACAGATCAGCGCCTGGGGACCCTACTTACATCAGAGGCCAATTACCTCTGGATTCCATTGTCGTTGCGAATGCTCGCAAGAGGGCACACTCCCAAACAACAGGTGACGCTCCTCCCCCGGACAAAGAGTCCAAGGTGTTAGAGACCTCTGGGAAACGGGTTGCCGCCCAGGCAGCCAACATATGGCGCATTGCCAATACTCAAGCACTCCTCGCTCGCTACGATAGAGCGCACTACGACACATTAGAGCAACTAATCCAACATCTCCCTGACCAATTCAGAGAAGGTGCAGAGATCCTCATCAGGGAGGGACAGCTCCTCACAAACGCATCCATCAAGTGCGCACTGGATGCCGCAGACACAGCTGCCAGGGCCATAAACACTAGCGTCCTGCTGCGACGACATGCCTGGTTACGAATCTCCGGATTCAAACCTGAGGTGCAAAACAACATACTCAACCAGCCTGTCAACCCCGACTATTTATTCGGCCCGGAGGTTGACACCACCCTAGAGAAAATAAAGAAGGACACGGACACTGCAAAGTCCATGGGGGCTCTCCAGACTCAGTCCTTTCGGAGCGGCTCCTTTCGTCGCCCCGGAAATAGAGGAGCAGGTAGAGGACAGGGGTCACAGCAAACATACAACAAGGGCAATACACAAACCACCTACGATAAAAACACCCGGGGTGGATATCGTGGCTCCAGTACAAAGGGCAGAGGACGCGGCTACGGCAACACCAGGTCCTCCCCCCAAGAACAAGCAGTGACGCCCTCTCCCTTCCTCCCGACCACATAACACATGTCGGGGGAAGGCTACAAAGGTTCCTGTCCACGTGGAACTCCATCACCACGGACAGGTGGGTCAAAGATATTGTCAAATACGGTTACTGTCTAGAACTAACCTCCACTCCACCTACAATACCTCCAAAAAACCGTCCTATGTCCTCAGAGCACTTAACGCTCTTACAGCAGGAGGTGCAAAGTATGCTTCTAAAAGGCGCAATAGAGGTCGTACCCGTCCACGAGCAAGGTACGGGGGTGTACTCCCTGTACTTTTTAATACCGAAGAAGGACGGGTCACTCAGACCTATATTAGACCTGAGACCCCTAAACAGATACATTCTTTCCGAGCATTTTCACATGCTCACTCTCCAGCAAGTCCTCCCGCTGCTCAAGCAGGGAGACTTTCTAGCCACACTGGACCTCAAGGATGCGTATTTCCACATACCCATTCACCCATCACACAAAAAATACCTCAGGTTCACTGTTCAAGGGCAGCACTACCAATTCAAAGTCCTTCCCTTCGGCGTGACAACGGCACCAAGGGTGTTTACAAAGTGCCTAGCTACTGTGGCGGCACATCTACGGAGGCAGCACATACACGTCTACCCTTACCTGGACGACTGGCTCGTTCAAGCGAAGTCAGTCCAGCAATGTGCCAGCCACATGTCCCGCACCATTCACCTCCTTCACAGTCTGGGGTTCTCACTAAATTACCCAAAATCCCATCTACAGCCCGCACACGTACAACAGTACCTAGGTGCGACTATAGACACTCTGGCGGCCACAGCTCAGCCAAATTTGGTGAGAATCAACAGCATGCAAATGCTGATTTCAAAGTTCAAACCACAACACTCCCTTCCCGCGCGAGTGTTCATGCAGTTGATAGGCATGATGGCCTCCTGCATCTTCATAGTCCCCCACGCGAGACTACATATGCGCCCGCTTCAGGAGTGCTTAGCACGTCAGTGGAATCAGGCTCAAGGACAGTTGAAGGACCTAGTGTTGGTGAGCGGTCGGGCATACAACTCTCTGCATTGGTGGAATCCACAAAACCTTTGCAAGGGCCGACCGTTCCAAGAGCCTGTCCCACAGATAATACTGACGGCGGACGCATCTCTCCAGGGATGGGGAGCTCATGTACTCCATTACACAGTGCAGGGACTATGGACACAACAACAAAAGAAGATGCACATCAACCTTCTAGAGCTGATGGCAATCTTCCTCGCTATGAAAGCTTTCAAAGTACACTTGTGCAACAAAGTCGTGTTGATCCGGACGGACAACATGACTGCCATGTACTACATACAGAAGCAGGGAGGAACACACTCTCCACAGTTGTCTCATCTGGCTCAGAGCATGTGGAAGTGGGCCATTCAAAGGAACATGTTCCTCATGGCAGAACACCTCCCCGGCAAGGACAACCAGATGGCGGATCTGCTCAGCAGACACAGCCACCAGATGCACGAGTGGGAGTTACACCCATCAGTACTCCAACCGTACTTCCAGCAGTGGGGTCATCCAGAGATAGACCTATTCGCGACAAGCGAAAACGCAAAATGCCAAAGCTTTGCCGCCAGGTTCCCACATCCGCAGTCGCAGGGCAATGCGATATGGATGAACTGGTCGGGCAGATTTGCGTACGCTTTTCCCCCGGCACCACTGATACCGCTGGTGGCACGCAAACTGCGTCAACACTCACTGACGCTCGTCCTGGTTGCTCCAACGTGGGCACGCCAGCCGTGGTACACCACCTTTCTCGAACTTTCCGTGGTGCCGCATCAAAGGCTGCGGATCAAACCCGAGCATTTAACGCAGAACCATGGAGAGATTCAGCACCCAGATCCGCAACAGCTGAACCTGGCAATCTGGCTCCTGAAGTCCTAGAGTTTGGCTACCTCAACCTGCCACCTGACTAGATGGACATCATTAAGGAGGCCAGGCGACCCACTACCAGAGCTTGCTATGCAGCCAAATGGAAGAGGTTTGTCATTTATTGCAATAATAATGACATTAACCCGCTAGATGCATCCATCCAAAACATTATTTGTTACCTATTACACCTATACCGATGCAATCTGGCGTACACCTCTATACGTGTCCATTTGACCGCAATATCAGCCTATCTGCAGACCAGGCAGCACCTCTCTCTATTCAGAGTGCCTGCCATCAAAGCATTCTTGGAAGGACTCAAACGAGTCATTCCACCAAGCCACCCACCGGCTCCGATGTGGAACCTCAACTTGGTCCTCACACGCCTGATGGGTCCACCCTTTGAACCTCTACACTCATGCAAGATTCAATTCCTTACCTGGAAAGTAGCTTTCCTAGTAGCGATCACTTCTTTGAGAAGAGTTAGTGAACTCCAGGCACTAACCGTTCAAGAGCCATTTATACAGGTTCACGCCAACAGGGTCGTGCTACGTACCAACCCCAAATTCATGCCAAAGGTGGTATCGCAGTTCCACATGAATCAAACCATTGAACTGCCCGTTTTCTTCCAAAACCCACAAACTGTCGCAGAAAGGGCACTCCATACACTATATGTCAAAAGGGCCCTCATGTATTATATCGACAGGACCAAACCCTTTAGGAAAACACAACAACTTTTCGTTGCCTTTGCCCCACACCACAAAGGTAACGCTATCTCCAAAGCAGGAATAGCCAGATGGATCGTTAAATGTATTCAAATTTGCTATCAAAAGGCTAAACGCACTTTAACGATTCCCCCACGAGCCCACTCAACACGTAAGTTAGGGGCCTCAATGGCTTTCCTAGGAAACATTCCTTTGCATGACATATGTAGAGCAGCCACCTGGTCCACTACACATACATTTACCAAACACTATTGTGTAGATGTGCAATCAAAACAGCAGGCAGCTGTAGGACAGGCTGTTCTCAAAACTCTTTTTCAGACCGCTGCAGCTGGCACTGGTAGCCACCGCTAATAGAGGGCACTGCTATACATTCTATGCACAGATATGAATTCAGCAGCCCACATGCCTCGAACTGAATATGCTACTTACCAGTATGCATCTGTTCTTGGCATGTAGGGCTGCTGACATTCATATCGCCCTCCCTCCTCCCCGGCGCCTGTAGCAGCTGCAGCTCTCAGAATTAC
This sequence comes from Triturus cristatus, assembly GCF_964204655.1. NCBI lineage: Eukaryota > Metazoa > Chordata > Amphibia > Caudata > Salamandridae > Triturus > Triturus cristatus. The sequence continues at coordinate 1,470,895,543 of NC_140591.1, read as the reverse complement.
TGTAAGCATGGTCATCACTTTCTATATCTACTCCATCACTGCCACAATGGCGAAAAACAATCTGAGGATGGAGAGGATGCCCATGCGCACTGTAGTCCAGGGGAGGAGTCACCTATCCCAGGATACTTCGAAGACTCTTCCAGGACAACAACGTGCAAACATCCGGACCCAACACTAGGCGGCGATCTATGCACAGATATGAATGTCAGCAGCCCTACATGCCAAGAACAGATGCATACTGGTAAGTAGCATATTCAATATCGGTCAATTGACGTCTGGGTCAGGTCACAAGTCCGGCAATAAGTATGCACAATAAGAAGAGGCCTTCACGTAAGTTCCACTCACATTCCATGTCACAAGCGCAGACTCTGTCTCTGTCTCAAGGCCGTTCCCACGACTATTCATCTTTGCACTTGAAGTCCTCTTGTAAGTGCATGTCCAAGTACAAGCATAAGAAATCAAAGCGGGACTCGACCCCAAACTGCCACTCTGACTCCAGAGAAAAGTACAGAGGGCCTCAAAATGTCAGTCGCACCCCTTTGAGTTCTTCAGCCACAGAACCAATTCCTCGGCTATTCCCAACTCATCGGAGTTCTCTGGGCTATTTTCGACTCTGCAGTAGATCAAGGCCTTCAAGGAGGCCTTGCTGCAAAGTTTTGGTTGATTTCTGACTCCATCTTGGGTTGCCTTCGGGCCCATGGAAGCGCAGTGGCCTCCATTCAGGTTACCTCCTTCAGTTCCATACCCAGCCTCATCTGTTCATTTGGAGCCATAACCAGGCACGTACCAACACCAGAATAGTATTTACCCTAAAGGTGAGGAATCTGTGCTTATTAGTATCCATCAAAAGAACAAGTTACTTATCTTTGGTATCTCTAATTTTGGTGGATACTCTAGCTAACTCCAGAGACCTTACTGTCCTCCCTGTTCCGTAGAATGTTCTTTTTTTCCCCATCCAAAAAGGTCCCAAATTCGGGATCAGCTCAGTGGTACCTCTGATTGTTGTTTGGCTCTGCATTCGAGGGTGCAGACAGAGTTGATAAAAAAAAATGAACGTTGATATGTAGGCATGGTGCTTATATGTGGTTACCTTGTCCCTTCCGAGGAAAAATTAAGTCAACGCGGAGTCGCACAGCGTCACCTAAATGCGCATGAAAGTACTGCTGTTCAATTTTTCCAGATCAAGTCTGGTGCCCGGGGATATTCTAAAGGTAAGGAATCTGCAGTCAGAGAGACTGTTTATCAGAAAGAGCGTTATCAAAGGTAAGTAACGTGCACTGGGTGTTGACCAACAAGTCAGGAAAAACATTACCTTTTAGAATACTTTTTTAATCCAGTTAACACATTTAAAAAAAATAAAAATTTGCAGTAGTAACAAGCTATCACTGAAGTGTCTTCAGAATACAACGCGGGTGCAAGGAAAACTGCTGCCCTAGCCCACGTGCCCTGTTACCCCTCTGCTACACTTGAGGGCACATTTACTGCTTGCAGGGTCAAACTGACAACGCCCTAGGCACCTGCCTAATATTTTCATAGTCTGGAGTCCTCCCCAAGAACACATGTACCATAAACAAGGATGGACCAGTCAGATGCAGGAGGCCAGCAAGGTCAAATGAATGTTAATTTGAAAAACCATGGCCCGTGGGGTTTTTTCTGACGGTCACTGCAGCACCACCAACTGCTGGTGATTCCCACAGCAACCACCAGCGTCTCTGCTATCGCTGTTTCCCATTCTCTGACATCGCTGTTTCCCATTATCTGACGTAGTTTGTATATCAGCCTATTGCTTTTTACAGCTTTTCATTGACCTCCAGCTAGATTAGTGCATCAGTCTATAAATGCACTGTGGAATAGTAAATATTTTTCAAATGAGCAGAATTAATGCAGATAAGGATTTATCCTGAGCTGTTCCTTGTCTGGTGTGAGTAACTGGTCCAGTGTTGTATTTCCTTTGCATCCTGGTGTTTGTAGTCCTCCATTGATAATATAAAACAAAATACAAGTATTGGAATTGGATGCAAAAAACATAACTACATAGGTTTATTAGCTGCCATTGGTCAGCTTGAGGGCTCCAGTCAACCAATAGGAGGTGATTCGGCACCCTCTGTGTGTGGTTGTGGCAGGGCCTCGGAGAGGTCTCATGTACCACTGACGCAAAAAAAAAAGACAACAATCAATACATTCACGAATGCAAACACCTCAGTTAAGTCTGGTGATGCCAAATGGCGTATTTTTGCTGAGCTATGCAAATCCAGGCTCAAATTAACCTTTGGGCGACCAGGGCGCAGATCTGTTCAGTGCCAGATCTTTATTTCTTCCCGAGTCTTCGGTTGGAGGGGTCGTTGCTCAGAGTCTCTGAGCTGCTCCCAGTGCTTTGATTCGAGGGCAGAGAATTCATTGCTTTCTTTAGGTCCTTTCCCTTATTTAAGTATGTGGTGAAGGTTCGCGTCAGTGCACGGAAAGGGCAGCTGGGATGGGAGTTGGAATTAGCTGTCTTCTGCTACCAGAGTCTGTTGTGCATTATGCAAGTTACTTGAAATGAAACCTGTTGTGCAAACATTAATTAGGTTTCTAAAATGAACAGAAAACTAAAGCTTTGTAACTTTTTGTAGCTAATTCTCAAGGTGCTGAAACCTTTTAATTGAACACCCTCCAAACATGCCAAGGTTGCAAATTGCCTAAACTTGAAAGGACGATCTGCTCCTTTGTCAAAATAAGGCCCCTGATGAAGTCGCAGTCCAAGTAAAGAAATGCAGACACGGTGCCTTTTGATTTTAGACAAGACAGGCATTCTTAAACCTCTTCTTACACGCGTAGGTGGGTTCTGCCCCTGTTAGGACCTTCTCCTTGCCCACTTGCATCCTGTAAACATGGACACAGCCTGACATCTGCTTGTACAAATACGTTGGGGTGACTTATTAAAGTATTTATGAGTATGGGAAGAAGTACTACAGGGCTAAGCTTTTCCATACTCATACCTGCTTTTGTGAATTGGCCCCAAAGCCATCAACTCCCGATCAGTCAAGGTTCAAAAGAACTCCTTCCTTTCTATGGGTGTGAACTGCATATGAATGTTTCCTGAATATTCCAATTTTAGATATCTTGAAGCCAATTCACAAAGCATTGTAAGAGTAGGAAAAAGAACATTACATGAGTACTCCTTTATGTACTGCAAAATGTCTTTTGATTTGGAACTTATATAGCTATCTGTACCACTGGTGTGGACTCTCTAGTATGTGCATCTATCTCACACAACTTCAAGTCTGATTCAAGATACTAAATCCGGTAATAAGAGACTTCAAGTCTCTTTGAGATTGTCTTTCATACCAAAGAGCCTCATAGTCCAGCTCAGTAATCTGCTAGAAAGAGAGAAGTAGTCTGCTGGAAAAAGTGTGTTCCGGCCAGCGGGTCTGCATAGCAATTCCCCATTCTGTGGGGATTAACTCATAATAGCAGGAATTCCACGAGGAAATTCTGGTGGGTAGCTTTAATTTTGGTAACCTGGAATTTCCTCATGGAATTCCTCCGTGCTTTTAATCTTATTGTCATTAAATTGCAAAGTTTTACCAATTCATTGAATTACAGAATATTACGATTGGTCTGACTTTTTTTTTTGCATATTTCATTGACAGGTTATCACCGACATAGAGCGAGAAGAAGGGGAAGACTTTGAGGACAGTATGGATGCATACGATGACAGTAGTTCCAGCCCTTCTGGCACTCTGCGAAACTATCCACTAACATGCAAGGTGGTCTACTCCTACAAGGTTCGTATTCCTGTAGCGACTCTGGCCGTCGTACGCATGTTTGCAATTAATACACCAGTCACAAATAGACTTTGGTACTTTTTATTACTCTTTTATGTATTCATTTTTTAAATTCTTTGCTGAACATTTGTATTTTTACAGATTTTTGCTAGGCTTGCTTTGTAAAAAAAAGTGGAAATGTAAACATTGGGGCATGGCTGTGTGATTACAAAATGAACTCTCTAGTGGGCTCTATAATCTAGAGCTTTCAATCTGGTTTGTTGAGTGTATCCAAGAAATAATGAATGATTCTCATTTAGGAAACTCCTCCCCTAGATGGCTCCTTGCGTGCCTCGCCTCGTTTTAGTTCCTTGGTCGTTATTAAAAATGGGCTTTCCTCTGGTAGACAGACCAAATGGTCTCATAAGATATTTGGAATTTACAGTGGCACTTCTCCCTTGTTGGATTTTACATATGTTGGCAAGTTAATCTCCATGGGACCTTTTATCAGCCTTGTTTAAGACATGCTGTGGAATAAGGTAGCTTCCTGACTCAACCTGTGCTAAATAAATTAATACACACACAACAAAACTCACTGGATGTGACACATTCTTTCCTTCTCGCTTCCTCTCTCTTGTCTTGAATCCAACATGTACTATTGACCTGTGAGTACAGTAGAGAGCCTCAAGGACTTCTTCTGGTCAAATCTTGAAGTCTGAGGTTGCTGCTACAAATCTTCAATCAATAAATCAGTCATTTGTAAAGCGCATTACATACCCGGGAGGGTCTCAAGGCGCTGGGGGGGGGGGGGGGGGGGTGGCTACTGATCGAACAGCCAGGTCTTGAGCATCCTCCTGAAGGTCAGCAGGTCTTGGGTCTGTCGGAGGCTCAGTGGGAGGGTGTTCCAGGTCTTGGCGGCGAGGTGGGAGAAGGATCTCCCGCCGGTGGTTGTTCTTCGGATGCGCGGGACGGTGGCTAGTGAGAGGTCGGCGGAGCGTAGCTGGCGGTTGGGGATGTAGAAGTAGAGCCGTCTTTTGAGGTAGGCTGGGCCGGTCTTGTGGAGTGCCTTGTGTCCGTGATCTTGGATGGCGTACATTATATGTGGAAGAGGGTAACTCATCCTTAATCTTACTTCCCGTCTTTTCAGTGACGTTTGACACAGTTGCCTACGGTAGGCTGCTATGAATGCATGAACTCTGCATGGGCATTCAAGGTCTCGCCTTCAATTCTCTTCTTTTGTATTTAATCTATATAGGTTGGCGAAGATGAGAAATCACACCTGGAAGGGAGGCAATCCCTTGTGATGTTAGGTTTCAATACTGTCATCAGAAGAGTTCAACTTGTACCTCAAACCACTTAGGTCATTAATTGAGCAAGTACGAATTTCCATTAATTAATATGTGGATGATAAGCAACTTTACTATAAAACATCTTCCTTAAATGACATCCTCCTACTTCGATCCTACCTCTTGAAAGCCCAATTGATCTAGGACCACCTCCTGATATTAAACATGGGGAAAAAAATGATAATTCTACAGAAATACATTGAAGCCCATGCTACTAAATGAACTCAATATCGGTGAGTTTTCTTTATTTGCCTCATTGGCTAAATCCCTGGGGTTGACACCACCTTCTTCCTCGTGCCCCACATCAGTAGTTTTGCTCCACCGGCTGTCTTCCACCTTCACTCTTGAAAGACATCAAGGCTTTATTAACTCCTATCAAGCTGAAGTGAGCAGCACGTGCTGTGTTCATCTTGCGTCTGGACTCTGGCAGCAGCATTATGGTGGTAGTCATGCTTCGTTCCTCTCAAGTTATTCTCTGTTGTACGACTCGTTTCATTCATGAGTTAGTCTGATCACCACTTTCCAATACTTCAGCAGCTCATTTGCTTCCCTTTAAGACAAGAATTTCATTCAAAATTTGACACACTAACCGCGAAGCAGATTATATTAAAAACAAAAGTCAACATACCTTGCTCGCCTTCTTGTTTTGCAGCGTGAATCTTTCTGGATTCACTATGCTGTGCATTATTCCGCGATCTTGTGGTTGGGTCCGGATTCGTAGTCTTTTCTTTTTTTTTTTTTTTTTTTTTTTTTTTTTGTAGCCCAGGTGGGCGGCGACGACCCACCATTTGGTGCACCTCCCGTGACGTCGTCGTGCTTCCTGCGGAAGTCCCACCTTTGGGGCGCCATCTTCAGATTCTTTTTTCCGCCGTTGGGTCTGGATCGTCATCGGGAAGCTCCAGAATTACACTCGAAGGAAGAAGAAAGAAAAGCGAGTTTCGTCGATAAATACTAGAGGATATCACAGGAAGATTTCATCAGGAGCGCGAAGAAAGGAGGTTCAGCGCCCTTTTTCTTCGACGACCTTGGAGAATACGCACTCAGAGGCCCTGAGCGCAATGGACAAGACGCCATTCAAGTTCTGCCCAAACTGCCACCACAAGTTCGCGCAGAAGGACCAGCATCCGGTCTGCAACCTCTGCCTACCGGTCGAACACCAGAGTAAGGACTGCAACGCCTGCTCAGCCTTCGCGCCGAAGACGCTCAGGGTGAGAGATCGGCAGAGAAGAGCCAACGCCAGCATGGATGGCAAGGGTAAGGCCCCGTCGCTCTACGATCTGGGCCTCTCCACGGACGACGAGGACAACGTCGCCGAGACAGCCGAAAACTTCACGGTCGTAGAGACCGACAAGAAAAAAGAAGACGAGGTAAGAGAATCGTCGAGCGCAAAACAGAAAGTACCTCGAAAACACGAGGGTGACTCGAGAAAATCAGAGTCTAAGTCCACGAAGGGAGCCCCGGCGCCGAAAACTTCGACGACCAAAGGGGGAACCATGGACAAGAGGCCGAGCGGATCCTTAGAAAAGGACTCCCTGGTGCCGAAAGACGCCGAAAAGCAAGGGTCGTCGAAGACAACCCAGGAAACGGGCCGATCGACGCTGAAAGAACGGTCGACGTCGACGCAAGTTTCATCGAAAAGACCCGCGGTCGACGCCGAAAGCATCTCCGAGATGGAGAAAAAGAAGAGGCGGCTCGAGGCCGAAATGGAGAACATCCTTCAAAGGAAGAAGGAGTTCGACGCCAAGATGAAGGAATTCAAGATTCCAACGGTTTCATCGGCGGACGTCGTCGAGGTCGAGGACGAATTCGACACCGAGGGCCTAACAAGGGATCTCGAAGAGGAAGACGAGACCTATTATGACGGAGAAGCCGAGGAAGAAGACCAACAGTCGTTCTACGACTCGGCGCCATCTACCAGCCACGACATCGAATGGCAGGATCTCGACACCGGAAACCCGGAGGAGCCCGTGGACACGTACCCTTCGAGGCCTTCGCCACCCGACGACATCGGGGTGTACAATATGGTGGTCAGGAGCGCAGCGACAGCCTTCGGCGCCAAACTCGACGAGGAGAAGCCGAAAGCCGATTTTCTCCTCGAGACCCTGCTCCCCATCCAGACAAGGAGCCAGTTCCTCCCCATGCTACAAAGTGTGATGAATCAGGGGAGAGAAGCCTTCAAGGAACCAGCGACCTGCCGGTCGATCACGCCCAGGACAGAGAAGAAATATAAGCACTCTTCCCTGGACCCCCCTTACATCAAGGGTAGCGTGACCGCCGACTCCATCATAGCTTCCACGGCCAGGAGAAGGGCCAACGTACCAGCAACTTCGGGCCCACCACCTGATAAGGAGAGCAGGAGGATAGACCTCACAGGAAGAAAGGTCGAGAGGAACGCCGCAATGCACTGGCGCATGGCGAATTCCAATGCACTCCTCAATAGACACCAGTACCAGCACTGGGACGAGATGGGGGAGCTAGTAAAGCACCTCCCCGAAGAATACCGCCAGAGAGCCTCACACCTGATAGCCGAAGGCAAGAACATCGCCAACTCCTGTATAAAGACGGCGTTGGACGGGGCAGAGACTTCAGCAAGACTCATGGCCATAGGGGTCACCGAGAGAAGGCATGCATGGCTAAGAATCTCGGGATTCAAACCGGAGGTGCAGAACAACATCCTTGGCACCCCCTTCAACGGAGAGACACTGTTCGGAGCAACAGTGGACGAGAAGTTCACCCAGCTGAAAAAAGAAAACGAAACGGCGAGGTCCATGGGGGCCCTACAGCTGAGGGGAATGAGGCGAGGCAATCCCTCGAGGAGACCCTACGGTAGGGGAGGAAGCCAGCAGGGGCCGTCGCACCAGACGTTCCAGCAGGGTCAGCAGGGTGAAAGTCACGGACAAGGTCAACAGAAGCAAAACTGGCAGTACCAACCTCGGGGCCAGTCCTTTCGCGGGAGAGGGAACGGACGTGGCCAAAGGAGGAGAGGGGGGAACAGCCCTCATCAAAGTGACTCAGCACGCAAGAGGACGCCTACCCTCGTCATGCCCCCAAGGGTGAGGCGCAAAAAATTAACATCAGGGGGAAGAGAATATTCAAAAGCCTACGAGCATACAACACCAGTAGGCGGAAGACTGAGGTTCTACCTTCAGGAGTGGCGGCGTATAACCACAGACAAGTGGATACGGAACATCATGCAGTACGGATACTGCGTAGATTTGGAGAAAAGACCTCCAAACAGGAAACCAAAGGGAAGACAGAGATCGGCCCAAGAACTGGCACTACTCAGAGAAGAAACACGGAAACTTCTAGAAAAGAGAGCCATAGAGGCATTGCCGTGCAGAGAACGCAACAAAGGGGTCTACTCAAACTACTTCGGGGTCCCGATAGTAGACGGAAACCTCAGACCCATCCTGGACCTGCGTTACCTAAACAAGTTCATCAGAACGCAGAAGTTCAAAATGACTTCGCTGCAGGAGGTACTGCCCCAAATAAGAGACGGGGACTTCATGGTCACCGTGGACCTCAAGGATGCCTACCTGCACATCCCAATAAACAGAAGACACAAGGGCCTTCTAAGGTTCAACATCGAGCAGGAACACTACCAGTTCACAACCCTGGCCTTCGGATTAAAATCGGCACCAAGGGTCTTTACAAAATGCCTGTCGGCGGTCGCGGACCACCTACGAAGGCAGGGAATCCATGTCTACCCCTACTTAGACGACTGGCTGGTCAAGGCAAACTCACGCGAGAAGTGCGAGAGGCACGCAAAACGCGTAACAGACACTCTCACGAATCTGGGGTTCTCGATCCACTGGGGGAAGTCATCGCTGGAACCGGAGCAGGTGAAGATTTTCCTGGGGGCGAAAATCAACTCCCTCAACAGTACAGTAGTGCCCAGCGACAGGAGGACAGATGCACTACTGAAGGAGACGCGACTCTACCAGAAGGGGCGAGCTCTGACAGTGAGGGCAGTGAGCAAGATGATGGGGATGATGGCGTCGTGTATCCAGCTGGTGCCGAATGTACGCCTGCACATGAGACCATTCCAGGAATGGCTTCAACAGCAATGGTCACAAGCAAACGGAGGTTGGGAGGATCTAGTGGTTGTTACGCACGCAGTGCAGGAGGAGATAACTTGGTGGAACAGAGACAACATGACAGCAGGGAGAAGCCTGACACCACCAATCCCAACAATGACCATTACCACGGACGCATCGCAAAAGGGATGGGGAGCGCACATGGACAACCTCAGAGTGAGGGGTCTGTGGGCTCCAGCAGATGCGGTTCGCCATATCAACTACCTCGAGTTGAAAACAATCCTGCTAGCCCTGAAGGCATTCCAGAGGCACCTGTACAACCAGAGGGTGTTGGTTCAAACAGACAACACCACGGCAATGTTCTACATCAACAAACAAGGGGGGACACAGTCGTTCCCTCTCTCCTCTCTAGCTCAGGAGATTTGGAGATGGGCCATACCTCTCAGGATAGATCTACTGGCAATTCACCTACCGGGGAAGGACAATGTGGAGGCAGACTGGCTAAGCAGGCAGACCTCGGCATCGCACGAGTGGGAGCTCAATGGCCAGGAAACGGAGAAACTCTTCCGGAGATGGGGAACTCCCAGAATAGACCTATTTGCAACATGCCAAAATGCAAAATGCCAAAGCTTCGCGTCCAGGCAACCAGATCAGCAATCCAAGGGAAATGCCCTATGGATAAGCTGGTCGAGGACATTTGCCTACGCCTTTCCACCGATACCCCTGTTGCACAGAGTGCTCGACAAGTGCAGAACCAGCAACATGACTCTGATCCTAGTGGCTCCGCAGTGGGCAAGGCAGACATGGTTCTCACAAATTCAAGAAATGGCACAAGGAAATCCATACAGGTTCGAGAGGAGGAAGGACCTGCTCTCAATGCAAAACGGAGAGGTCCTGCACCCAGAGCCAGAGACCCTCAACCTGGCGGCATGGCTCCTGAAGACCTAGAGTTCGCACACCTAAGACTACCTCCGAGCACTAGGCGAGTGCTACGGGAGGCAAGGAAACCAACTACACGAAAATGCTACAGCGCAAAATGGAAGAGATTCACTGTGTGGTGCAGGAAAAAGGGCCTGCAAAACAGAATGACAAGAGACTCAACAGTACTGAGGTACCTCACACACCTTCTAAAGAGTAACCTCTGCTCGAGCTCCCTAAGGGTACACCTAGCGGCGATCGTGGCCTATACCAGAGGTGAAAAGGGTGGAAGTTTCTTCACCTCGCAGGTGGTGAAGAGATTCATGGAAGGAGCCAAAAGGATGGCCCCCCCGAAAAGGTTGCCGCCGCTGGCATGGAATCTGAACGTGGTTCTGACGGAGCTCATGAAGGCACCGTTTGAACCCATTCACAAGGCCACACTGCAGATGTTGACGATGAAAACGGCCTTTCTGGTGGCCATAACCTCACTACGCAGAGTGAGCGAGCTTCAGGCACTAACCCTACAGGAACCCTACATTCAGATTCACAAAGACAGAATAGTCCTGAGGACGGACCCACACTTCATGCCCAAGGTGGTGTCGGCGTTCCACATGAATCAGAGTATTCAGATACCAAGTTTCTTCCAAAACCGGAGTTCAAACGCAGAAAAGGCCCTGCACACCCTCGACGCAAGAAGAGCGGTGATGCACTACATTGAGAGAACCAAGGAACTCAGGAAGTCGAAGCAGCTGTTTGTGTCCTTTGCTACTAGCTTCATGGGTAGGCCAGTGACTAAGGGCACCATCGCTAGGTGGATTGCCCTCACTATTCAATTCTGCCACAAACAGGCTGGACAGGAGCTAGCGGAGGGGCCTCAGGCGCACTCCACAAGGAAGAAGGGGGCCACCGTGGCCTTCCTGGCGAACACGCCCATCCAGGACATATGTCTCGCGGCAACTTGGGCATCTGTGCACACGTTCACGAAACACTACTGCGTGGACATTCAGATGAACAAGGAAGCACAGGTTGGACAGAAGGTGCTTCAACACATTTTCAACGACCAACGCTCATCTACCACCCAGCCGCCACGAAATTGGGAAAACCGCTACAAAGTCTATGCACAGCATAGTGAATGCAGAAAGATTCACGCTGCAAAACGAATAGTTTCTTACCTGTCGGTGTAGTTTTGCAGCTTGAAGATCTTTCTGGATTCACTAGCGAACCCACCCACCTCCGCCAGGAAGATGAGGCTGGAGGAAGAGGGGGTAAAATGGAAAAGATCAAAAGAAATGAAAACGTACACGAAAAAATGGACAAGAAGGATTAATCAATCGCCTAGGGTTTAAAAAAAAAAAAAAAAAGGAAAGGAAAGGAAAAAAGAACCCGAAGATGGCGCTCCAAAGGTGGGACTTCCGCAGGAAGCACGACGACGTCACGGGAGGTGCACCAAATGGTGGGTAGTCGCCGCCCACCTGGGCTACAAAAAAAAAAAAAAAAGAAAGAAAAGACTACGAATCCGGACCCAACCACAAGATCGCGGAATAATGCACAGCATAGTGAATCCAGAAAGATCTTCAAGCTGCAAAACTACACCGACAGGTAAGAAACTATTCGTTATCTCTGGCAGCCAATGTGGCTTTGCAAGAAACGGCTCTCCCTAAATGGAAACCATGAGATTCAAGTATCACCGGCATGGGATCAGTCGTTTACAGCAGTAGCGACAAACTTGTGGAACTCTATTCCAACCAACACATGATCTCTTTTTAATATTCTTTCTGTCAGGGAGTCGTTAAGTACTCCGCTTTTGCAGCTCCACACAAACAGTGTCTCAAATCCTGTTTTTATGTACACACATTATACAGTTGATGATTTTTATTTCTCCTCAGTTGCAGCATGGTTTTTGTTCTGTACAAAGCACGTTGATGACCTTTTGGAAATGTAGTGTAATGCAACATGTTAACTAAATTAGCAGATCTTCGACATGCTGAGTAATATGTTGCCCTTTCACCCTAGCACAATAACACAAGTAACTCTATCATTGTCCCTCACTTGTCAGGATGTACTGCTCCCCTTTTTGAATGCTTTCACTGCGTCCAAATTCAATTTGGGCCATTTACTAACTAAAGGGATTGCATTTTAAGTATACATTTAGTGTTTATTAGCAAAGGTGACCCGCTTTTGGTTTTTGCGTCACGGTGCTCACCTAGCCTCTCTGCTGGTAAAATGCCTCTGATAGCTGAGGTGGAAAAGGTGGGGGAGCTTACAGGCAGTTTTTGTTAAGCTGCTTTTTCAACCACCTCTAACTCTCTTGATTTGTTTCCATCACCTGGGATCGTGTTACTGAATGGCTTTGTATTCCTAACCGTAGAGCAGATTGTCCCCTTTTACCTCTTTTTTCTTCTCCGTGATTCAAACTGCTTTACAATTTACAAAGTTGTGAAATTTTGATAAGCCAGGAATCCAGTGAAGGGTACTGGGCTTTATTCTTGCTTGGAAGAAGATATTTTTCCCGTCTGTGGAATCTGAAAAAAACATTCTCAACATTAGTAGATTTGATGTTCGCAATGGAATTGTTAGGATACACCCAATCAGTCATTGAAGGTGAAACTAAATACTGCTGGGGGCTGATTCAAGATGTGCCTGACAAATGTCGTAAGCCAGTGGCTGAGGTTCCAGAACCAAAGAAGCCAGTGGTTGCCAGCGTCTGAACCAAAGCCCTTTAATCTCTTTAGTGAAGTCGACAACACAATGGCACCCCCGCATTAGTGCGCAGAACATGGGCAGCTGTCCACCACATTCAAGAAGAAAATGCTTCTTGTGCCAGTACCACAAGCATTTATTTAAAATTTAAATAAGAAAATTATTGCGAGGGAACAGCTTCCCTCGCGTACCACAGAGAGAGGACATCACACAATTGAAACTGAAAGCAGTCAGCACTAGGTCATGTTTGCGCTATATTAAACTTAACAAATAAATAGAATTACTCTCTGTTGACTTTCAGTTTGATCAGTGCTCGGGTGTATAACTCTGCGGGGTATATAAGCAAATTTGATTTCTCACAGAAAAAGGCTTTTTTAAACATTTTTATTTAGAACAAGGCTTGTGTTGACAAACTGCTATTCTGTTTGACAATACTGGTGTGTTTGATTACCAACCTGAAAGCTGATGAATGCTTGTAATGTAATTGACTACTCCGTAAACAATGGGGTGTCTCTCAGAACCTGGGTATAGTAATGCAAAAAGTACAGTGATTCTGTCAGGTGTGACAAAATATTTCTTATAAATAGAATTCAATTTAAAACAAGTTATTTACTGCACAGGTTTAATGTTAAAGCGTTTTCAGGGGACACACCGTAAGAACACAGAAAACCAAAAAGAAATCAAGTTTTCAGGGTATTAAGATGTTTTATATAAATTACATCATTTATATATACCCACATACAAGGAATTCTTGTATACACGGCTGCCGACAAGTTGCAAATTAAAGTGAGTTGTGAACAAGTGACATATTGTGCTGAGTGACACAGTTGAGTGCGTAATATGTACAAAGTGATTTAAGATATATACAAGTTTGGAAGAGGCCAGGGTAAACAGAAGCACAATGACCCTGCTGCTCTAGTCAATTTCAATATTTTTGCAAGCAAGGCCTTGAACTGGACCGGGAGGTATCGTCGACGTTCCAACCCTATATGCGCGATAGTTGACTACACAATATCGCGCATTGGATGATACATGAATAACTAGTGTTTGTAGAATTCTGCCATCCCAGCTCCATTTTATGATCCTGCTTTGCAACATAGATTTGAACACCTCAAAATTAGGAAAAACCTTTCTAAATCATGTCTGTCTTTAGGCTTCTCCAGGTTAGTCTTGTGGTTTAGAGGTTCCCACCAACACTTCTGTCAGTAGCAGCTTTTTATAATTCTCTGCATTGGGTTTCATGTGTTGAAATTGCATTCCTTGTTACTTTGCCATGGCATGTATGTCAAGTCATTTATGTTCATCCTACTTCAGCCCTCATTCCATGTTTGCTATGTATTTGTCTCGTCAACGCCTAAAGCCCCGACAAACAGTTTGTGCCAGCGGTTTAACCCTATGAAGTATTCACTTCACTTCACTGCAGCTGAGCAAATGTAGTTTGTTGTCATTAGCTGACTAAGCGTACTGAGTGTCACATAAGCTGACTAAGCGTACTGAGTGTTATCATTAGTGGACTATACGTACTGAGTGTTATCATTAGTGGACTATACGTACTGAGTGTTGTCATTAGCTGACTAAGCGTACTGAGTGTTATCATTAGTGGACTATTCGTACTGAGTGTCGTCATCTGCCAAGTAAACGTTCCTGTGTCCTCCTCTCTCTCTCTCTCAGTCTTCCCAGCCAGATGAGCTAACCATCGAAGAGCATGAGATGTTAGAAGTCATTGAAGATGGAGATATGGAGGACTGGGTGAAGGTATGCTGCTTTGCTTCCACCAGTATTAACTTTGAGATCACTTTTGGGCTTATGAAAGCATCTTTTGTTGTTGCATTATCAGGGAGTACACAATGTAATTTTGCTCTGCATTTTCCATTCTCATTTTCAGGCGCGAAACAAAGCCGGCCAAGTGGGTTACGTGCCAGAGAAGTATCTACAGTTCCCAACATCCAACAGCCTGCTCAGTATGCTGCAATCACTTGCAGCATTGGACACTCGGTCGCACACCTCCAGCAACTCAACCGAGGCAGAGCTCGTCTCCGGAAGTTTAAATGGCGATCCTAGTGGTATGTACGAGTAGACCTCCAGAGTGATGACTTTGTAATCAAAACTGTTTTTTATAAATATACTCAGATCTCGTATACCCCCTACATTATGGTGACACTGTCTTGTTGCAGCTCACCTATTGATCTTCAAAGACAACGTTGCACATTTCTAGGTTCTACAGTCCTCTGTGGGTAGAATTAGATATCAAAGAGTTTTTTTTTCAAATAGTGAAATGTTTATTGAAAACAAGAAGTGGAATGCTGGCCTGTGATGTTTGGTTGTCTGTAGTAAACCGAGAAGAACCATGTTTCAGAAGGGTATTTAGAAGTTGGGGGTTTAGTAAACGCTAAATGCTTTGGTAAAATACATTTTGTTCGTAGAAGTTAGAGATATTTGAAACTGCTGCATGGAAGGTTTAGCTAACAGTGAGCCCTGATTGCAGTCAGAATATTCAAGTTATGTTTACCTTTCAGGAAGAGGATTTGGATTAAACAAAGGGCAATCATAAATCTAATCCTAATGGTTCGGGATTGTCATTCTCTAAATGCACAGTCATGTTTGCGGGTTCATTAAGTGGAGAGAAGGATGTCTGACTGAGACTAGACCCTCCCTTTGGATGAAATCTGTATTTCACAGGAATTGTTATAGCTTTCAAATAACATCAGATTCTTACGAAATACGGTTGCAAGAAAAGCTGTCAACAATTAGTATATATTTTAAAACACACACAGACTTTTATTCTTGCCCATGTTCAACCAACCATTTTACTTTCCCCTTGTTTCTATATACAGTGAACCACACTATGCAGATGTTTTTGTAATTGACAAATTATTAATAAAAATTAGATATGGTGTTTGGAGACTTTCTTTGAAATTGTATGTGTATAGGAGATGAAAGACTTATGAATAGCATTGGTAAATTTAAGTTATCAGTAGAGTAATCAAATATTGGAACTTCCCTCTGTATGTAGCCTCCCTTAGTCTACATCCAAGAGGCTGAAAACAGATCCCACCTTACATCTATAACTGGCCACCTGAAATGGTCTTCCAGAGAAAACTCTTTCTTCATGGGACCCTTCCCTTCCTCACAAAGAAGACTTGCTTTTACCTTTATTGCTTTTGAATAATAGGCACCATATGGTGTCCGCATGGACTAAGCAACCAATACTATGCCAGTAAATAATGTAAGGAGGGGGCTCATATAAAAGCCTAACACAACCAACAACTGGATCACCAGTTGTTTAGTCATGACACCATTATCTCATTTTTTGAGCATCACTTTTGCCGAGGTCGTTGTTGCTTCCGACCCCTCGGTCTAGTTCTGAAGAGATGGCTACATCACAGACATTATGGATGCCCGAGTGAATGAGGAGGTGATGTGTGACCAGTTTAACTCAGTGGGTGTTTGTTAGTTATAACTCCAGCAGAGGTTCAGCAAACTTGACCCCCGAGTCACCCTCCCAGCCCCCCGCACTATAGTTTTTAGCCGCAAAGGGGAACATCGTTTTAGTTGGTTTCTTTGTAGCCATTCTTGCCCAAGGCTGGAGTGATGTTTGACTTTTTCATCGTGCACATTGAAGAGAGGAGATCCCTTAAGGTCACCAGGACCTTCTTCCCTCATTTACCTACATGTTATCGGAGCCTTTTGGGGCCATTAGGGCAAGATTTCCTAAACACCCACGGTAAACCAGAACGCTTCTGGTAAGGAGAGACCAGCACCTGGAAACTTCGTATTTTTGACCTTCCACGCCATCAGTTAGGTGGTTCTTGTAAACTCCACTGCCGGGCCAAAGCCAAATGCTTTCTGCAGTTTATCTCCTGAAAGAGATTCTATAAAGTTTGACCCCCTGGGCAGAATGGTTTTACTATCAGAGAGTCTGAGATAATAGCTTCTAATCCCAAACACTTCTTGCTTATATGAAGATTGCAATATTGGCAGGGAGGTTCCTGCCACCGAGATGCAACTTTCATGTCAACAAAATGTGTCTGATGGCATGAATACCACGAAGTATGCCCTCAACGCCTAGACGCAGTAATGTTTTTCCCAAGATGTTTTCACGATGAGCTTGCAAGCGGGAGTTCCTCTCCCTGGTAACCCCACAGCTGATGTGGACGCTCTTCTTGAGTACCCAACTTCGTGGAGAAGTGTGGCTCAATGATTAGAGCGGCAGACCCTGATGCAGAGGTCTAGCCCGGGACCAGGGATCAATTCCCCGCCTCGGCGGGTCTTGGGCTCAAAATTCCACGGACCTGATAATTCTCGCCTCGGTGCCTATTCCAATCATGGAGTCCCACTCTGCAACTCTGGGCAATAGCTTGCTTAATCTCCACAACGGCCCCCACAACGCTAAGGATGCCTGGCCTCCACCTTGGGGGTGCCCAGGAGTGGACGCCTCACAGGGAAAGCCAGGATGGGTTCCACAGCGGTATTCGTACAAGCGCCTTGAGACCCTTGCGGGTGAGTAGTGCGCTATACAAGTATCAATTTACATTTACTTTGAAAGCTAGTGCTGCCACTCTCGCTTCCCCTGAAACTGCACACCCAGAAATCAAGCCCTCTGTACCCACTGACAGCACATCAGTGATTGTCAAATAAGAAAATACAGAAATGCAAAACAAGTTGACAAGATTAAAAGCTTCTGTGCTGCTCATGCAGAAACTTCACCAAAAAGCCCAGTCTACGACAAGTCCGGTCAACCCCTGCAAAATCCTTCAACAGAAGCTAATCTCTCTTATAAGCCATAAAACCCTGAATCATTACAATTGCAGATCCTCAAAACAGTAGGCAAAGGACAGGTTTAACACCATCAATTGTTCTTTCACTGAAGAATACATCTCATGAGGCTCCATATCACTTTAACCAAATAATGCTGTGGAATACATCCATCCAAGAAGCATTGCAAAGTGGACTACTTTAAAAGGCTCACTCTTAAAGACCTTTCTGAAATACCCACCATCCTGAAAGACACCAGAGTGTGCACAAAAGCTTGATGGTAACTAACTGGAAAGTGTAATGACACTGAGTCATCTGACTCAGGACATCTATCAAGGCCTAGCATCCTGTTGCCTTTCCATATGTCTTTACACTTACTTTTGGCCTAATCTGGCAGACTGCACTCTGTAGCTTGTTCATGTGGGCACCAAAGCACATCCATGCACAATATAGGTTTTGGGCCCGAACCCGCAGCTTGGGGGTGTAGGTCTTGCCTCCTCGTGCTGGAATAGAAGAGGTAATTTAAAAGAAGGTCTTAACCTGATGTATGATGTTCAGGTGTAGAATTTATCTGACGGGCCTGGAAGGGAAATTATGAAAGCTGGCTCAGTTGTGCTTAAATGGCCAAGATTGAGATGGGTGCTAGGTGAGGCATGTGTCTTCAATCCCTCTTTTCTAGGTCTAGCCTTGGGGTCAGAAACAAGCTGATCTTGCCTTCCAAAAACAGGAATGCAGCGGGTGTGGTATGTGTGAGCCGCTCCATTTTGAGTGCCATCCCACAGACTCCTCTCAGCGTCTGTGTGAGTGATGGGACAGGGCACAGATCATGCAGTCTGGCCTGCCTTTACAGGAGTTATGAGTGCAGACTTGCTTTAAAGAAGAGAGGAGCCCCCTCTGAAGTGGAGGAGGAAGGGATTGAACCTCAAACACTGGCATTAGGCAGCCTCTGCCACCAGATGGTGGAGTGGCGGTGGCAATAAACGCCCACACGTAAGCTCTGCTACCTTCACCCACACTGGTCTAGTCTCCCTCTAGTTCCCATAGGCTGGCCTCACCATCTATAGGTCTTGTCAGCACACCAGGGGATAACCCACAGGTTAATTAGCTCTCATGGAGGCTTGAGTACTTTGCTATTTAAGTTACCCCTACAGATGGGGTCCAGTGTTCATATTTGCTTTCCAATTTCTTATCCTAAATAACAGAAATATTTTTAGGAAACATTGAGTGTGCTGAAGCATTATTCTTAGATGGACATCTATTGAAATTGTTTGTAATAAACTTCTCATTTCTTTTCCTCCCAAACCTGTAGTCTGTTTCGTAAAAGCACTTTATGATTACGAGGGCCAGACAGACGACGAGCTGTCATTCCCAGAGGGAGCCATTATCCGAATCCTAAACAAGGAGAACCAGGATGACGATGGCTTCTGGGAAGGGGAGTTTAATTCACGCGTTGGTGTCTTCCCGTCCGTGCTGGTGGAAGAACTTGCCCCCTCGGAGAACGGCGACTGCCAGTGGCTTGGGGATATTCAGGTATGTGCCGTGCAGCGAGTCACAAGATGTTACTGTACACAGCATATTTTTGTTATTCGCAAGATATATGGGGTCAACAGCAACTACAATGGAAATTTGTCAGAAATTCCTCTAGCCACCAAATAAAAGGAAGAGGTCCAGTGTGTGAAGTTTTTGTAATAAAAGAGTAGTAGTGTACTGCTAGGGCTGGGTTTTCAGCATATTTCCCGGCTTTATGCTGAGAATCCTGAAACTCTGAAGCGTAGCTTCTATACATCACAAGAGCTCTTATTTTATTTGTTGGGTCCTCTTGATTTTGAAGCCTCCGCTTTTTAGATTCCTTTTATAGACTGGGTAATTGTAATGGTGCCATGGAACCTCCCCAAAAAGACAGCAACACGATGCAAATTATTAGTGCCAGCCTATGTAGGTCACACCCTCTTCCAGCATAAGAATTTTTAAGTTACGTGTTTAGAATAAAGTAGCAGGCAATAGGAAGAAAATGGGGCGGGCTCTGAGGAACTCACCCCCTTACCTGGATATACATTTGGCAGTAGCATGGACCTCTGACCAAGTGCCGGCAGTCCTTCATGTGGATGCCTTGAGCTTCTCTACTCGAGGCTGACTTACCTTTGTGCCTGATCTCTGCGGTACTAGGAAAGTGAGCCCTACGTTGTGTGCATGCTTGTGTTCAATCTCCCTGCATTACCATAGTGTGTTTTCTGCCTTACTTTACGTGTGTGTGTGTGTGTGTGATTTGCCGGCACTACATGTTTTGGTGCTATCAGTGTCACCAACATGTCTTGTGTATGGGTGATCCCTACAGTCGCGTACCGGGTGATCGAAGCCTTACCCATTTGCAGGTGTCTGTGTTGGAGAGATCCCTACATTACTGTTCTGGGTCAGCTCTGCATTGCAGTTGTAATACACCAGAAGACGGACCCTACTTTCATCATTACTTGTGTAGAGTCTCCAGACGGCCACAACACCCCTGCCAAAGGACTGAAAACCCTGCTCTTCTGTGCTCACATTGCATCCTGTGGCAGCCACGTGTTCCTGGTTCCCATCACCGTATGCTTGCATTTCTGCTGCAAATGTTTTGTTCCTTGATTTGAGAGTTGCTTAGTGGAAATAGAGGATGCGGCCTAACGGCTAGGGCGGTCGACCTCAAATCTGGGGAACCGGGTTCGAGTCTCTGCAACGACGCTCAACATCCTGTGATTTTGGCAAATCACTTAATCTCCCCGCGCCTAACTAAAATTAATTTGTCCTTGTGTAACGCAACTGGTGCTCATGTAAAGCGCTCTGATACCTTCAGGTCAAATTCGTGCTTTATAAAACTCTGGAGCAAAAAAAAAATAATTGTCATCCGGCCTTCAGTGAACGCGAGGTCTCTTGGCTGCAGAAATGAATATATTCCAGCAGCCCTGGCCTGACTTGTGGCAGCCGTGCAGAGTACGCCCTGCGGTAACGAGGTTTAACTCAAGCAGACAAAACTATGCTGCATGACATTGACACACCTACATGAAACCATTGACTTTTGCCTTTAAGATGACCATCATGCTGAAATGACACTGTGCTAGATCTAGTAAAATGCAACATGCGCGGGAAGGGAACAGAATGCAGATGCATTCAGCCTTTCAGGTTTCACGCGCTACAAGGTTCATAGAAGTCACCATGTTTGCATCTGCTGTCCTGGGACAGGACCAGCCAGCTGCTACCTCGCCGCATTTCTGTATCTTTTTCAAGGTGCTGTTAATGTGGAAAATGAGACACCTTGTGAAATCACTCACCTGCCTGTCCCACTATGGGCCAGAGTCATAAGACTGAGACTGAATTGAGGCGCATAAAAAATAGCAATGTTTGTCCTAGATTTGCTCTTGCTTTAAAATTCTTAAAATCCCTACAGGCGATGCATACAGAGTCTGGTATGGAATTTATAGAGCACAAACCTAGCTTCAAAGCAATCCAATACTGTACAACCAAGCATTGCCAAAGCCAATAGGTCTGGTTTCTATTTTTGAGTCCTGACTAAAATATGTGTAAAATCCTGTTGCAACCTAACAGAATGAAGTGAGAAAGAAATACTCCTCAGGGAGGAGGCAAAGCTCACTGTGTGTGTACTTGTAACAATAGGTTGTGCAGGCATCTGTGCTGTCAAGTCAGACCTTAAAAGGGGATGGGGGTTCTAGTTAGTTGGCCATAGCAAGAAAAAAGGGTGGGCTATAGTGAAAAAAGATTTCAGTGTATTTAAGGGGAGAGCAGCTGTCAGCAGGGCTCTATTAGGGTGTCATGAGATGTTTGCAGATGTGGGGACTATTTGTCGGCTCAGGGCAGTGATCCTTTTCTAGATTCTAGGGGCGTACCAGAAGGCTTGCTGTGGGTTTGTAGCCGCCTGCATCTCTTGCTTTTCAACCTCGACATAGCTACTGTCTGCACCTATGTTCTAACACCTTTTTGGAACAAAAAAACAAATATTCATTGAATAAAATGATGGAAAGTTGCAGAAAGCACAATGGGTATTGTACTCATGGGCTCAATCGAGAGTATGATATAAAATACTAGCATTTGTAAATCGCACAGCTACCTCCGGGGAGGTGTCCCGGCGCTGGGGGCCGTCGGGAAGATTAAGCAAGCTTTTGCCCAGAGTCACATGGTGCTGGGCTAACCTGCCGCCGGGGATCGAACCGTGAGCCCCATGGTCCCGAGTCAGGCACCCTGGCCGCTGCGCCACACCTCTTCCACATGCCCTGTCCAAGTTTATCTGTTTATCTGCCTGATTTGTTAGTGTTTCCACCCAATTATAGAGAGCCATTGTTACAGGTAAGTAACTTTAGATAATCAGTACCTGTACTATAAGGAAACAACCTCTACAGCATGCAGAATGTGCCCAACTGTGCCACCTTTAATATTCTCTTGCCTTCTATCCTATTTCAGATCTCTCCGTCCCCAAAGCCTCAGAATTCCCTCCCACCGCTGCCGCTCTACGACCAGCCTCCCAGCAGCCCTTTCCACAGCCCAGAGAAGAGGAACTCTGGGTTCTTTCCTAGATCACCTTCTGTCAACGGTAAAGTGTTCTTCTCTTTCCTATATGTTTATCTACCAATTCGTTTATATGTTTTTAAATAAAGCATTTCTGCGCAGCGCGACATTCAATCACAGGTGGCAGAATGGTTACCGAGATAAGTGGTTGAGCTGGTGAAAAGGACAATACAATGACAGTATCTTACATATAATATACATTATTCTTTTTTTAATAATATATTAAAGATATTTAAAGTTTTGCTTGTTGCTCAGTGTCTCACAAGATATTCAATAATACCTAAGCTTTCAAATGAACCCAGGTCCCAAGACCATCATTATAGTCCCTTGACCACATCTTCGCCCTCTTTTGTAGAAATTCATTCCTCTCTGTGATTGTTTTCCTTCCTCTCTGTTGTAATACATTTTAATCTGCACATTACATGTGGCTAGTATGTCTTCTCTTGCGCCATGGTTGTTGTAATGTGTGGCTTGATCGTCTCCGTATATTTTACAATAATTTAAAGTGAATGGGTGGTAAAATGTGTGGCAAATGAACAGGGGCGAAGCAGCTGGTTTGATTGACAGCTGTCCTTCCTTTGCCTTTTTAGAAAACAGTAGCTGTTCAGAACCTCCTGGATTTCCCCAGCCCCCGCGATGCACTCCAGAAACCTCCTACGGAAAACTGCGGCCGGTAAGTTTTACTTTACTTTGGGTAACCTATAACGGGTGCTCTCAACTTGGTGCAAAGCTACTAATTTAGGTCTAGACCTGTGCAAGCAAAATGCTGTGTCAGAACAACAAAAGTGAATATTTTTTAAGAGCGTGGGCTTTCACATTTGTCTTTAATTTATTGAATACTGTCCATGCTTTTTCGTCAGGTGACTGAAAATTATCAAACACAATTTTGCAACTGATGTTACAAGTCATGCTGCATCGCGAGAAAAATTATCCAATGGCGATTGGGGGCTCAGTTTGGAGACCTTGAGCAGATAGTAGCAACTACTTGGGTGCAGTATGGGTACCAGTGGAATGTTAGCCTTGGATCCTCATCGCACTCCCTCTCCCCACTCTCCATGATCGAGACAAGTTTCCAATCGATTAAGCTGATTTGCCAAACTACCCATGTACACAAAAAGCATACGCGGAGCAGTAATCCTAGGTCCCTTTTCGCTTTTCCTTAATAAGGTTTAAAGCCTTTGCTCCGCCTTTTCCTTATTATTGCACTCTTACAGTAGCACCACCTTACAATAGAGTTTACTTTGTGGTTTAGTTAAACAGAAATATTCTTAGAAGTCTTACTTCCTTGATTCCTCCTTTCATAATAAGATGTCCATCCAAGAGGCAAACAATACAACCGGATGGAGTGTTTGCCAGATATAGTAGCATTCATGTGTACACCATGGGATTCTTTTCTTTCCAATTCTTCTTCTAAACTCGTGAGCATTGCTGCCTCTGGTGGTTGGACTCAAAACTACTTTCCAAAAATAGTTTAAAAAATATTAGACACGGATACCGCGCATGTGCCTTTCTCAGCTTATCTAGCCTTTCCCCCTCCGGAGCGCATCCTGTGCAAGCCATATGGTTCTCTGTTTCTCTTCTCACTATTGTGAGCTGAAAACGACCCTATGGTCTCTTGAGCCACTTTTTTAGGTTGTATCCAGATGCTCAGATACATTTTTATTTTCTATAGCCTCCCTCTCTGGCTGCTCAAATCTAAGTGCACACATTCCTCTAGTTTACTTCAGACTAGATTACTTTTGATTACTAAATAATGAAAAATACCCCACAGCTGCGAGATTCCTGGGAGCATTGTCACATTTGTGTACAACTTTTTGGACTTCTGAGTTGTGTTTCCAGTGTCATGGCTTCTTTGCGGTACAGCAGCAACCAAACCTACTTGAATGAAAGTAAAATGACAAGAATAATACGCTAAAATGGAGAAATAAATGTATTTTAAATGACAAAAAAAGCAATCGACCCAAAAAAGCAGAAGCCAGAGCAAAGAAGAAGCTGCAAAATACATAAATTACGCAAAAAAAGGTGAGCCTGCTTTGGACAAAGTCAGAAAGCAGGACCCAGAGACCAATTCAGGGAAAATACACATCCGGGGAAGGACTGCAAGCCCCTCATCTATTTCTAAGCCACATAGATCACTGAATGTGAAGCAAGGCTGTAATAAAGTGACTTCTGGGCGCTAGTACAAAAGTAGTCTCTTTATTTCAGTCACACATCCTTCCACATTATTCCAATTCACCCTATTATCATCCACGGTTTTAGGTACCACCCTCTTTACTAAAACACAAGATACTACACTATTAACTTGAATACATTCAAATTCAAAATGCAATAGTACAGAGGCCTCTGCATTAACTCAGTGCACAACTCTCCTATCAGATACTTAAAACCACTAGGCCTGCAAAAAAGTTTCTTCCAAGTGATCTAGACACACATCAAGCACACTTCTGATTGTGCCCTTAAAACTATAGGCATACATTACTGAGCAGAAAAGGATCAATTCCATACACAAAAGGGCACCATCTATGCACCCAAGAGTGTAATTAATTCTTCGTATCCAAGTCAGTCAGGTAGGGTTAGTACTCCTAACACACAGTGCTGAAGTAGTACATCTCTCAAACCAGCAGCCTCCTTTCCTCTGTCCCAGTTAAGAGGTTGAGGTTTCCAGCACCTCGTACAGTTCTCCCTACTGTCTGGCGCATAGGGCACTAAAGCCATCCATTGCAGTTAGCGTACAAGTTATGCGCACTGAAATCCATGTCACATTTGTGGAAGGTTTCATTAAAAGACAGCTTGCCACATCGCAGAGGACAGTGAAAAACTAAGTCCTGCGAGTCTATTTTAAGGGTGCCCACGTTTCTGAGAAGACCTGGTGGTTGCTGCAGTATGCTGGTGGGGTGTGTTACGCCACGTGTCACGATGGCTTTAAAGAACCACCCCAGAAGCTGACATGCCTACCCTCCAATCTCTGCTTTCCTTTGCCTGCAGCTGATAACACGATTCTAGAGCAACACAGACCAGTGCAGCTTCTCTTTTCTCAGTTAATCCAATGCCTCTCCCATCCTCCACGAGCACTCTATAAGTAAAAGAGGCAGTATACCTGGAGGCCCACCGCTACACTGGGCATGCTTCCCAGAGTCCGAGGTTCTTTAAAGGGTCATCCAGTGTAGAGAACAAACAATTCTCACGCCCACTCTGACGACCAACAATAGCCATTCTGGAGGGTTGCTTCATTTGATGATGTATTGTCACGTAGTTTGCCAGATGGAGCCTCTAAAGTATCTAAAGGACCTCTCATCGGGGATCCCAAAGAGAAGCACCAAAGGCGAGCTGCAATGTTCCTGAGTGGGAGAAGGTTTCCTCTTCTAAAAATGAAGAATCCATGGACATAGTAATCACAGCTTCGGAGTCGAAATAAGGGCTGCAATTTTCTGACTTCAGGAAATTGGTGTCTTTGTTCTCTTAATCCTTAGTTTACAGGCAACCTTCAGCGGGAAGTAGGCAACAGACACTGAAGGTTGTGTGGAATTGTGTAGAGTTCTGATCCAGTGCCACCCAGTAATTATGTCAATGAAGGACGGTGTTTTTTTTTTTTTTTTGTTGTTTTTTTTTACTCTTGGAGTATTTGTATTTGTAGTTGAATTTGTAGGGCGCACAGCTACCCACAGGGGGTCTCCCGGCGCCGATTGAGTTAGTGATTACCCGTGGCAGTTGTTAGTGAGAGAAAAGCCAGGTTTTAAGATCTTTACGGAATTTAAGAAGAGATGGTTCCAGTTTCAGTGAGGCCGGGAGAGAGTTCCACAGTCTAGGGGCAACACAAGAAAAAGAGCAGCCGCCCATTCTCGTCAGTTTGAAGCGGGGAATCACAAAGTTGCCCTGAGCTGATGACCTGAGGGGGCGGGATGGAAGGTATGGTTGAACCAAGGCCTTAAGGTAGCCTGGGGCCGACCCTAGCTTGATTTTATATAGGAAACAAAGGGCCTTGAATTTGACACGGTTTGTTATGCGGAGCCAATGAAGGTCTCTAAGAAAGGGAGAGATTGAAGATCTCCACGGGACCTTACAGAGGAGGCGCGCGGCTGAGTTCTGTACAAGCTGAAGTCTCCTCTGAAGCTCCTGTGTAGCACCTAGGTAGAGCACGTTGCCGTAGTCCAGGCGAGAGGTGACTAAAGCCTGGACCACCTGGCGTCTTGTCCATACCGGGAGCATCCACAACATTTTGCGGAGCCACCCCAGGATGGAAAAACAAGTGGCTGCTACCTTAGCCACCTGATGTCGCTTGGAGAGCGATTCATCCATGACAAAGCCAAGATTACGAACCTGGGTCACTGGAAGGGGTAGAGGGCCCATTTCTGCCGGCCAATGTGCAGGGCCCCAGAGGTGCTTCTGCTTGCCCAGAATAAGCACCTCTGTCTTATCGCCGTTCAGTTTCAAGAGGTTCGCCTGCATCCACTCTGCCACTCGGCTAAGTCCAAGTTTAAGAGCAGATGAAGTATTAGCTGCAGCGGAAGAAAGGGAGAAGAGGATCTGATTGTCATCGGCGTATGAGTAGAAGGAAAGACCAAGGTCTTCCATGATGGTAGCTAGGGGTCTCACGTAGATATTAAAGAGCATAGGGCTCAGTAAGGACCCCTGCGGAACACCATGCGCCGATGAGCGAACAGAAGAAGAAGAGCCGGAAGAGACAACCTGAAAGGTGCGATGATCCAGGAAAGAGGCCAGCCAAGCAAGAGCAGGGCCAGTCACTCCAGCCGTTCTCAGGGCTCTCAGAAGAATAGAATGTGAGACCGTATCGAAAGCGGCGCTTAGATCTAAAAGAATAAGCACCGCTGTCTCGCCATGGTCGAGACGAGAGCGAAGGTTCTCTGTGACCCCCAAAAGGGTTGTTTCGGTAGAAAAATGGGAACGGAAACCAGATTGGGATGGGTGTAGGAAGCCTATGGTCTCAACATGAGATGTAAGATGTAGATTGATATGTCTCTTCAGGATTTTAGAGAACATAGGCAGTAGAGAGATAGGCCGAAAGTTGGCAAGCGTCTTGGGGTCTGCACCGGGTTTTTTCAAGTGGCACTACCAGAGCTCTTTTCCATTCATCCGGGGCTATGGATTCTCGTAATGAGGAATTGAGGAGTTCTTGGATGATTAGTAGAGCCTCAGGGGAAAGTTGTCGAAGAATGTTCATGGGAATTGGGTCTAAAGGGGAACCTGAGTTGACCTTAGTTAAACAGACAAGTTGCGAGTCAGGATCTAACAGGGGCCATTCCGAAATCAGTGTCTCCTGGGGGGGCGAACTCAGTAGGGCCCAAGTAGAGGAGTCAGGAGGGGGAAAAGGGGAGGCTCGGGACAAGGCAGTATGGATAGTTATGACTTTGGAAAGGAAAAAGTCAGCAATTTCGTTACATTCCACTACCCCCAATACAGGTGGGATGGGACCAGTCTTGGAGCCGGCTAACTTCTTCACCATGGAGAAGAGGGCTTTCGGACGATTGATGGCTTTTTCGATGGATTGTGAGACAAACAGGGCTTTTGCCTTTCGGCAAGCTTGATGGTAATGCCTGAGTGCTGCACGATAGATTAGTTTATCATTCGGGGCATAGAATTTACGCCAAGACCTCTCCAAGTGTTTGCATTTAGATTTGGATGCTTTCAGGTCGTCCGTGAACCAAGGGGCGGGGACAAGATGCGGAGTTGGTGGCCTGGGACGCGCTGGCAGATGGTGATTGATATTAGAGGTTAGCCAGTGAGATACTTCTTGAGCCAAAGCGGTGCACCCAAGATTGATATTGGGGCAACTGGCCATAAGCGAGGTGTTAAAGGCCGAGATATTCAGCTTAGACCAGGCTCTGTGGCTGTTCCTAGTGACGGGAAGAGACATACACTTTATGAGATCAGCAGGCAGAGTGAAATAAATAGCATAGTGATCGGACCAGTCAAGGGGGAGGGCAGGGGAAGTACAATCAAACGGAATGTTGGAGATAACAGGGTCAAGTAAGTGGCCTGCCTGATGGGTAGGGCCTTGGTTGTGAAGTAGTAAGTTAATAGCCTCGCAATCTGATAGAAATGTTCTACTTAGACCGTTCTGCGGGTCCTCTAAATGGAGATTTAAGTCTCCCAGGATGGCAACATTTGCTGCTTTCATAGCATGGGGGGCTACGGAGTCAGCAAATGAGGTTAGCCACTGTGTAGATTTATCAGGGGGGCGGTAGATTAGTAGGCCTGATAGCATCAGTCGAGGGGAAACTGCTATCTTGAAAAGTGCGGCTTCGCAGTTTGGGAGGGGAACAGCATCCAAAGAGCAGGAGTGGATGTCTTTAAAGATAATCGCAATCCCCCCTCCTTTCCCGGTGGCTCTGTCTTGCCTGACTATAACATAGCCAGGTGGCAAGGCGCAAGCTACGTCAGGGCCGGAGCTAGCGTGAAGCCAGGTTTCCGTTAGGAACAGGGCATCAGGCTGAGTGGACGACAAAAAATCAAAGATGTGGTCTCTATTTTTGGGCAAAGAACGACAGTTAATACTCCAGAACTTGTAGGGAGGAATTAATGGCACTAGAGGTGCTGTGTAACCAGAAAAAGCAAAGTTACAGAGCGAGCATTTTGACAATGCTTTGAACGAGCAGTCAAGAAGTGTGCAAGAAGGAGGAGTAGTGTTGAGTAAACAGAATAAAAAAAAAAAACCTTCTAAAACAAAATGTATTATGTATTTTTCATGAACAGGTTGCAGAACTTGTGCAGTTAAAAACTTGTCAATGAATGTCCACTTCTGTTGCCTTCATCAGAGGCACTGCTTCGACTATGCTTTGTAGTTTTCTGAGTTTTTGTCTTTGCTGTCGTTCACAGCACACTACTTTGTGGGATTTGTTGCTTGATTTGGCAGCTCAGGCCTGAAACCTTGCTACCATTGCTACAGTGCATCTGTTGGCATTGGTTCAAAGTGGTGAAGGCGTTAAAAAAGTTACTCTCCTGTAACAGTGGTTTCGTGTTGAAGCTGTCAGTGCGCTTTACTGCTGTGCTTGAGCAGACGTGGCATAGTTGGCTAACTTACCCAGTGGGTAGCATGGTTGGAGATGGCCGCTGTGGAAGAGGAGTGAATATTGAAAGCAGTGGGAAGAGTATTATACCCGTCTGTTACAGAAGTGTTACTTTGTTCACTGATGATACTAATATTAGGAGTGAGTGAAATTGCAAAAAAAAGGTCTTTTGCATTTTACTTAAAATGCATTTCTCTAGCTGTGTTTGCAAAATTGTACTTAAGTGCACCCTGTGTACAAAAGTCATGAAAGATACCAGGAGCAGACCAGGTCGGGCAAGAACTCTCTATGCCTTGGCATACATCAGTTTCACAGTCCTTCCATTATATTTTCTGCTGAAAAAGCTATCCACTGGTAAAATTATGTGGAAAGTAAAACTGGAAGTAAGAAAAAATAAACAATGCAAATTTCGTGAGATTTCATTTGTGTAGCAGAAAGTTCACCCATGCCCCAACAACATCTGTTGTTGAAAGGTTGTAAGACGAATACTTATGCCTCGAGGCCATAGAATCCATCTTTAAATGTAAATAACTCAGTCCTCCAAAAGGGCGTTACAATGGTGTACTAAATGCAACAAAAAACCTCTGTTGAAGAAGACACATTTTGTAGCTAAATAAGAAGTTAGCATTATCATTGGTTGTCCAAAAAAAAGTAAGAGTTAAAAATTTTGGCTGTGGAAAGAACTTCATATGGGGACAGTCAGGGACCTTGCATGTGTAAACTGCCCTTTTTTAAAATCAGGAAATCCACTTGGGAGGAATTCAGAGGCATTACATTTTCAATGCTACCTTCTAGGCGTATTGTTTGTGGGATTTGATTACTGACCACTTGTCATCTGTCTTATGTAGGACGAATGGGGTGCACCTTTGTAGGTGTTGCAAGATTAACAAAAAACAGACCGCATCGATCACTTTAGGTTTCAAACTAAATGTTTTTCATTGAGGAAGTAGATGGAGGCTTTGTTACACTAGCAACAACATTAGTGAACATGCTTGTGTTGTTACATATGTGGTGCTGTTAAGATTGCGTTGCCTTCCTTCTACAGTGCATTTATGCAAACCCGTCTATGTAGTTGTGTATATGTATGTATGTATATAGGAGTTTTTTTTTACTGTGTGAGTCCAAGGCCCTCTGCGCATGAACACCCATAACAGACAAACAGTTCCTCAAGCCTCAGCGAGCCATGTTGAAAACTAAACCCTTTTTCCTGAATCAGGAACTCACTCTGAACAATACCAGTAATAAACATGCATGCTATTTTATAAAACCAATAATAATGATTTAGAGTTTTGTATTAGTTGACAAATTGGTCAGACCAAACATACGCAGAACACGCACAGAGTTATCGCATAATACACTCTTCAATTTACACCTTGTGCCAAAACTAGCCTAGGGGTGCAGTCCCATAAAACTGCATCGAATAAAATTGTGGTTAGTTCCTTCCTACCTCTAGCGGGCCTGGCATAAGCAAAAGAGCGTCCCGTTTGTTACTGGTTGCATATACCATTTATAAGAGCTCAGACCCCCTTGTATAAGTCCTCAAAGGAATGCAGTTTGTTGGTAGCCTAGTGCCTAGAGCTTAAAATGATGCCCTTGCTCTAAAATACCGCCCCCCCTCTTCTCAGTTCTGTGAAATACCTGGTCTGTACAGCCCAAATCTTGCATTCCTTGTTCAGAGACACCACTTACTCAGTGGGGACAATCATGGGGTTCATAAAACAAACTACAAGGCTCACGTGGAAGAGCGGACTTCAAAGCATGTTATCAGTTCTGACATGCGCATATACAAACGACACACTAAGACCCTCATTTCAAATAGCTGGTAAATCAGGACTCAGCGCAAAAAGATCAGATTATGAGTTATGCGCAGATTTCATACTGATTTATGATTTTGGAGGGATTTGCATGTTGAAAATCCTGCCTGTTGTACTTCATTCGGCAGAACTCTGACTAGCCCCAGAGAAGAACTGCAGGTTATATCTGAAAGAAACACGTTAGTTAGATTCCTCACCTTAGAATATCCCTAGGCGTCAGACTGGATCCGGAAGATTTTTCGTCAGCAATACCCCTTGCGCGTCGCTAGGCGTCGTCTGCGGCTCCGCGTCCGTTGTCGGCGTCGTGCACCGGAATGACGTCGTCGAAGTACTTAGACGCCGCCCTCGCGCCGATCCGGGAGAGCTACCCCTTTAGTCAATTTTTGACTAACTTTTTCGACTCTTTTTGGTCACTTCTCGACTCTGATGCCGGTAGGATACCTGGTTTCAAGGCCTGCGACGACTGTCACCGACTGATGTCGGTGACCGATCATCACCGCCGGTGCCTGTACTGCTTGGGCCTCGACCACGACGCGGAGTCGTGCTCCGGTTGTATGGCCCTGACCTCGAAAGCTAGGCGGGAGCGGTCCCGCAAGCTTCTCGAGCTTCGCCACTCGGCTCCGCGGCCCTCTCGATCCCAGTCCAGGAGGAGGTCCAAGGATCGGTCACGGAGCTGCACTCGACATCGTCGCTCGTCTGGCTCGAAGTCTTCGGGTAAGTCGAAGCACTCCAAGAAGTCCAAGAGGCGACACCGCTCTTAGGACTCCCCTCGCCGGTCGCGCGACTCGGCCGAGGGTCCGGGTGGTTCCACCCCCGCAGCTCCGCGGGAGCCGCAGGCACCGCGCAAGTCCCCATACCCGCCGGTCCCTGGGACTGACGCGACGCCGGCGGAGGTCAGTGCCTTTCTCTCGGCCATGAGGAGCCTGGCCCCGCCGTCGACGCCCGCTGGCGCGCCTTCGGGCCCCGCGGACTCGACTGGGCGACCTCGCGTGCCGGCGGCTCCGGCCCCGGCGCCGTTGGAGGCTCCGGCCCTGACGCCGCAGGTCCCCGAGGGGCCCGAGCCTGGGCCCCCACCGACGCCGGTCGACCTCGTTACGCCTCCTCCGCCGGCGCCGACACCGGTACCACCCCTGACGCCGACTCCGGTCCCGACGCCGATGCGGCGCCGCCCGACGCCGCTAGAGACACATATTGTCTATCGACCGGCTCCGATCATTCCTCCTGTTTACCAGGAATCAGATGACGGGGGCGAATGGGAGGGGTCTGAGGACCCTATGGCCCTTCAGGGGCAACTTTCTCAGGACTGGGCAGATGAACTGGGGAGGCCAGTGGATTGGATACCTCACCGGACACTGGATTCATCTCTCCTCCGACTGTGGCTTCGGAGGAGGGTGCAGCTTTTTCTGTGGTGCTGCGCAAGGCGGCCGCATCCCTTGGGCTTGAGCTGCCTGCCGTGGCTGTGAGGACTAACATCCTCACTGAGGTGCTTCAGTCTGCCGCATGCTCCACTGAGCCTCTGCTGCAGTTCAATGAGGCCCTCACTGACGTTCTGCAGGGCACCTGGTCCAAGCCCTCCACAGTCCCTCCTGTGGATAGGAACGTCGCCAGGCGCCACCGCCCTGCTCCGGGCGACCCCAGTTTTCTGTCCCAACACCCCACCCCCGAGAGTCTGGTTTTCCAGGCCTCTACCTCCCAATCCTCCTTCCCGTCCGCTCCTCCGGACCAGGATTCCAAGAGACTGGAACAGTTCGGTAAAAAGCGGTTCTCCTCGCTCAGTTTGGGCCTGCGGTCTTTGAACACCGCATGTCTCTTGGACCGTTATTCCCACTCTCTGTGGGATACGGTGGAGGACGTGCTGTCACTGTGCCCGGAGGAGGCCCCGGCGCGGCTTTCCTCGGCTCTGGCCGATGGGAGAGATGCAGCGCGCCATGCAATCCGATGTGGACTCGACACTACGGACTCGCTGGGTAGGGTGATTTCTACCACGGTGGCGCTTCGACGTCACGCCTGGCTGCGATCCACGTCCTTTTCAGGGGATGTCCAGAGCACACTCATGGACATGCCTTTTGATGGCGCTCGCCTTTTTGGTGAGAAAGCGGACAGTGCGCTGGCTCGCTTCAAGGACTCCCGGGCTACGGCCACGTCCTTGGGCCTCTCGGCCCGCGGCCACAAACTTCCGCTTTTCGCTCCTTTTGTGGCCAAGGAAGGGGCACCTCCTCACGTCCACCTAGCCACCGGCCGCAGAACCAGCCTGCACACGGTCGCGGACGTGGTTTCCGCCGAGGCGGTACTGGAGGACGACGCGGTCAGTCCACATCCACCCCGGCAGCATCCGCCTCAAAGCCTTCCTAGTCCGAGCTTTCAGGCCCATTCCACGCCAGTGGGAGGCCGGGTTCGCCATCACCTGCTCCACTGGCGTACCATTACTTCGGACAGGTGGGTGCTGCAAATCGTCCGAAGGGGCTACTCCCTCCCCTCCGAGACGACCCCTCCAGCCATGCCACCGCAGCACCACCGTATCTCGGGGGATCATTTGAATCTTCTACAACAGGAAGTTTCGGCCCTCTTGGCCAAGGAGGCCGTTGAGCGCGTTCCGAGCCCAGAAGTAGGTCGTGGTTGTTATTTCCACTACTTTCTGGTTCCCAAGAAGGGCAAAGGAGGCCTAGGCTACGTCCTATCTTGGACCTCAGGAACGTCAATGCGTTCCTCTGGAAGGAACTGTTCAAAATGTTGACTTTGGCTCAGGTTCTAGCTGCCCTAGACCCTGGAGACTGGATGGTAGCGTTGGACTTGCAGGACGCATATTTCCATATCCCCGTCCTGCCGGCCCACCGGCGTTACCTGCGGTTCACGGTGGGTCAGGAGCACTTTCAGTTCACCGTGCTCCCCTTCGGCCTTACCAGTGCCCCTCGGGTGTTCACGAAAGTGATGGCGGTGGTCGCAGCTCATCTGCGCAGATCAGGGGTTCCAGTCTTCCCCTATCTCGACGACTGGTTGTTGAAGGCGGGCTCGCCCCAGACAGTCGTCTCCCACCTCCAGACTACGGCGGATCTCCTGCATTTGCTAGGGTTTTCCATCAAAGTTCCGAAGTCACACCTGAGCCCCTCTCAGAAGCACCTCTTCATCGGAGCGGTTCTCGATTCGGCGCAGTTCCGGGTTCATCCACCAGAACAGCGGGTCCGGGATATACAGGCCCTGATTCCCATCTTTCGGCCTCTATCCTGGGTTTCGGTCAGGCTAGTGTTGCGGCTTCTGGGGCTGATGGCCTCCTGCATCCTACTAGTGCATTACGCCAGGCAGCGCATGCGGGCTCTGCAGTGGGACCTGAAGTTTCAGTGGGCCCAGCATCACGGCAACCTGTCCGACCATGTCTTGATCTCGGAGGGCACTGCACAGCAGTTGCAGTGGTGGCTCACGGACCGCGATTGGGTCACGGGCAAGAGCCTCTCCCTACCCCTACCGGAGCATGTCGTAGTGACGGATGCGTCCCTCCTGGGATGGGGTGGCCATATGGGAGAGGCAGAGATCAGAGGCCTCTGGTCTCCGGCGGAGTCTCGCCTCCACATCAACTTGTTGGAGCTGAGAGCGATCCGACTTGCACTGAAAGCCTTCCTTCCCTCTGTCCGGAGAAGTGTCGTGCAGGTGTTCACGGACAACACCACCGCCATGTGGTATTGCAACAAACAGGGCGGGGTGGGGTCGTGGACCCTATGTCAGGAGGCTCT
This sequence comes from Triturus cristatus, assembly GCF_964204655.1. Lineage (NCBI taxonomy): Eukaryota > Metazoa > Chordata > Amphibia > Caudata > Salamandridae > Triturus > Triturus cristatus. The sequence continues at coordinate 1,470,860,926 of NC_140591.1, read as the reverse complement.
GCGCCTCTGGACATGGCTGGAACACCAGGGCATCACCCTGGTGGTTCAACATCTGGCGGGCTCTCTGAACGCCAGAGCAGACAAACTCAGCCGCCGGTGCATGATGGATCACGAATGGCGTCTGAACTCCGAGGTGGCGCAAGGTCTCTTTCAGCAGTGGGGAGAGCCTTGGTTAGATCTATTCACCACCGACGAGAACGCGCAATGTCAGCAGTTCTGCACGTTGGAATTTCCAAGGCGGCACTCGCTCGGCGACACTTTTCGTCGCGAGTGGAGTTGCGGTCTGTTCTACGCCTTTCCGCCTATACCACTTCTGCCCAGAGTGCTGAAGAAGATCAGGCGCGACCGGGCCCAAGTCATCTTGGTGGCTCCGGATTGGGCACGAAGGTACTGGTATCCCGAGCTACTCAGTATGTTGACCGATCCTCCGATACGTCTGCCCCTTCGGGAGGATCTTCTGTCGCAGCAGCAGGGGACGGTCCTCCACCCGAACCTGTCCAGCCTCCACCTCCATGGAGATTGAGCGGCGGCAGTTGATGCCTTTTGACTTGCCTCCTGAAGTCTGTGATGTCATTCAGGCAGCCAGGCGTCCCTCCACAAAGACGGTATACGCCTGCCGGTGGAACAAATTTGTGGCATGGTGCACAGCAAAGGCTATGGATCCCCTTTCCGCCCCTCTTTCTGAGGTTCTCCTCTTTCTTCTTTCTTTGGCCCGGCAGGGCTCTGCTCTGGGCACCTTGAAAGGTTATCTTGCTGCCCTCTGTGCCTTCTTACGGCTTCCTGATCAGCCCTCTCTTTTCAAGTCCCCTGTAGTGTCACGCTTTCTTAAAGGCATTACTCACACGTTCCCTCCTGTCCCTTTCGTAATGCCTCAGTGGGACTTGAATCTTGTCTTAACATTTCTGATGTGCGCTCCCTTTGAGCCTCTTCACAATTGTCCTCTTCGTCTTCTAACTCTTAAGACTGCTTTCCTGGTAGCCATCACCTCGGCTAGACGGGTGAGTGAGCTCCAGGCTCTATTGTCCCAGCCTCCTTTTCTATCTGTTCATCCGGACAAGGTTGTCCTTCGGCCTCGTCCTTCCTTTCTACCGAAGGTGGTGACTCCCTTTCATCTTGGGCAATCTGTCACCTTCCCCACCTTCTTTCCGCCTCCGCATCCTTCCAAAGAGGAAGAGCGGCTCCACCGTCTGGACCCAAAACGTGCGCTCTCCTTTTATTTGGACCGCACAAAACAGTTCCGAGTGGATGACCAGCTTTTCGTTGGCTACGTGGGTGCAAAGAAGGGAAAAGCTGTGCACAAACGGACCATCTCCCGGTGGGTCGTTTTGTGTATAAAAATCTGTTATTCCTTGGCAAAAAAGGACCCTCCTGTTGGGCTGCGAGCCCATTCTACTCGGGCCACGGCGGCTACTACTGCTTTGGGACGGGGAGTCCCTTTGCAGGACATCTGTCAGGCGGCGACGTGGGCTTCGCTGCACACGTTTGCCAGGCATTATTGCCTAGACAGCCAAGTCCGGAGAAATGGCTTCTTTGGCCGTTCTGTCCTCCAGGACTTTCTGGTGTGATCTTGGTTCGCAGACCCACCACCGGGGTTGGTATTGCTTGGGTATCTATTCTAAGGTGAGGAATCTAACTAACGTGTTTCTTTCAGATGAACAAGTTACTTACCTTCGGTAACTATGTATCTGTAAGAAACATTAGTTAGTTAGATTCCTCACCGACCCACCCATCCTCCCCGTTCTGCGAACTGACATCTAGGGTTAAGGCTATCCCTTTCAGGGCCCTAGATTTTTTGGCACCAGTGTCGGTCTCTTGCATGGCTCTGCGTTCCTGGCGCGGAAAGCTATGTACAAGAACTGATGTCAGCGCGCGAGGGCGGCGTCTAAGTACTCCGACGACGTCATTCCGGCGCACGACGCCGACGACGGACGCGGAGCCGCAGACGACGCCTAGCGACGCGCAAGGGGTATTGCTGACGAAAAATCTTCCGGATCCAGTCTGACGCCTGGGGATATTCTAAGGTGAGGAATCTAACTAACTAATGGTTCGAGGCATGTGGGCTGCTGAATTCATATCTGTGCATAGATCGCCGCCTAGTGTTGGGTCCGGATGTTTGCACGTTGTTGTCCTGGAAGAGTCTTCGAAGTATCCTTGGATAGGTGACTCCTCCCCTGGACTACAGTGCGCATGGGCATCCTCTCCATCCTCAGATTGTTTTTTTCCGCCATTGGGTTCGGATGTGCTATCTTAACTCAAGTTAGGAAAAACTTTGTCGAGGCCAAAAGGCCTTTAGTTCGCGTCGGTACTGTTTTCTCGATCGGTTTCGATACTACCTTTGTTAGTTTACTAACTTTCAGAACCGACTTTTCGCATCTTACCTGCCCATCGACGACATCGACGATGGAATCGAGGACACCATTCAAGAGGTGTCCGGTATGCAATGCGAAATATCCCCACATCGACGTCCATCCGGTGTGCAACAAATGCCTTTCGCCGGATCACGACGAATCTACATGCATGGCCTGTGCCCGGTTCCGTTCCAAGAAGACTCTACGGAATCGACGAGCGGCGAGACTCGAAGCGCAGCACGCGGCACCGGCCCCGGCAGACATCTTCAACGCCGAGACCGAAGATGTCGAAGAATTGGAGATCCTACCCTCCAGTCCCGTTTCAGAACATAACTCCGGATCGGACGACGTCGCCGAATCACTCTTTCGCAGAGATGAAGACGACACCGAGGTAGGAGACTACGATGAGGCCTTAGGGGCCGAAGAGAGTAGCTCCAATGACGAGCAAGGCCTACCCGTTCAGGCTGAAGAGAGCCCAGTGCCACAGTCTATGGCTCCGGTCGAGGGATCGCCTTCGGGCCTTACCCGAGACCTATCCCGCAGTTCTTCGGGCCCGGCCTCGGACATTCAGCGGCAGCCATTATTACCTAAACCGGCTGGTTTCCCTTCTTCCAAACCGAAACCGAAAGCTGCACTGGTTCAATTGAAACCGAAACCAAAAGTGGCGCTGGTCGAATCGAGGCCTTCCACACCTTCGACGCCAGCGAAACGCGTCGGCACCGAGCGCACCAAGCGAGACTTCTGTGCCGAACTTGAAGCGGCCGACGTCGGAGTCGGCATACGGAAAAAGGCCTTCGGTGACACCAAACTTGCTCGGCTCCCGGCTCCGACGCCATCGACTCCGACACCAAAGGTCACACTGCCTGCTGCGTCTCACATCGCTTCCACGGCAACACCAAAGCCTCATGCATCGAAGACGTCGACGGCCATTCCCGCCCCTCGACTCGATGACCCACCGGCGCCGAAAAAGTCCACGGCCGCCTCTACAGACCTGGTCGGCGCTAAAGCCTCAAAGGCGCTCCAGGTGCGACCTGTTGCGGCACAAAGCAGCAAAACCAAAACGGTCCACCAGGACACGTCGGGCTCCGCCACAATAAAAGCTCCAGCAGCCTCTTCGGCGCCAGCCAACATTACTTTTGGCCTGCCTCCATCCACGATCCCGAAAATGTTCCAACTCAGGACACGGGTCACCCACACCACGATTACACCTGCTGAGACGTCTCCGTCACATCTCATCGACGCCAACACCGGCAGGATGGTTATCCACGAACGGAGGATAACTTCGGAGCCACCTTTGGACCCTTTCCGGATCCCACTAAAAAGGAAGCTGCCTGTGGACTCAGAACCTGTCCTTTGCGAATCTTTCCACTCGCCCTACCAGGATCCACAATCATTCTCTCCCACACACTCCGACACGGATGCGTTGGAGGACTACATGGGTGACCAAGTCCCCTACCACGGAGACATAGACCCTGATGACCAACAGGACCCTGATCAAACTTGGGGCGACCCTGTAGACCCAGGTGCACCTCTAGATGCACAGGACCCACAACTCTATGGGGCGAAAACATCTCCCACAGAGGACACTGCAGCGTTCAACGCTCTTATTGAACGTGCTGCGAATAATCATGGAGTGCAGCTTCACTCTGACACCGTCGAGGACGACTTTCTTATGGACACCTTCGCATCCTCAGAAAGGCATGTTAAAACTCTGCCCATGTTGAAAGGGGTCCTCAAACCAGCCAAAGACATCTTCAAAGAACCCACCAGGGCACGGGTGATAAACTCCAGGATCGATAAGAAATACAGATCGGCGCCTGGGGACCCTACTTACATCAGAGGCCAATTACCACTAGACTCCATTGTCGTAGCGAATGCTCGCAAGAGGGCACACTCGCAAACGACAGGTGACGCTCCTCCCCCGGACAAAGAGTCCAAGGTGTTAGAGACCTCTGACAAGCGAGTTGCCGCACAGGCTGCCAACATATGGCGCATAGCCAACACTCAAGCGCTCCTCGCTCGCTACGATAGAGCGCACTATGACACATTGGAGCAACTACTCCAACATCTCCCTGACCAGTTCAAAGAAGGTGCAGAAATTCTTATCAGAGAGGGACAGCTACTCACAAATGCTGCCATCAAGTGTGCACTAGATGCCGCAGACACGGCTGCCAGGGCCATAAACACAAGCGTCATGCTGCGACGACATGCCTGGTTGCGAATCTCCGGATTCAAACCTGAGGTGCAAAATAATATACTCAACCAGCCTGTCAACCCCGACTATTTATTCGGACCGGAGGTTGACACCACCCTTGAGAAAATAAAAAAGGACACGGACACCGCAAAGTCCATGGGGGCTCTCCAGACTCAGTCCTTTCGGAGCAGCTCCTTTCGTCGCCCCGGAAATAGAGGAGCAGGTAGAGGACAGGGGTCACAGCAGACATACAACAAGGGCAATACACAAACCACCTACGATAAAAACACCCGGGGTGGATATCGTGGCTCCAGTACAAAGGGAAGAGGACGCAGCTACGGCAACACCAGGTCCTCCCCCAAGAACAAGCAGTGACGCCCTCTCCCTTCCTCCCGACCACATAACACCTGTCGGGGGAAGGCTACAAAGGTTCCTGTCCACGTGAAACTCCATCACCACGGACAGGTGGGTCAAAGATATTGTCAAATACGGTTACTGTCTAGAGCTAACCTCCACTCCACCCACAATACCTCCAAGAAACCGTCCTATGTCCTCAGAGCACTTAACGCTCTTACAGCAGGAGGTGCAAAGTATGCTTCTAAAAGGCGCTATAGAGGTCGTACCCGTCCACGAGCAGGGTACGGGAGTGTACTCCCTCTACTTTTTAATACCGAAAAAGGACGGGTCACTCAGACCTATATTAGACCCAAGACCCCTGAACCAGTACATTCTTTCCGAGCACTTTCACATGCTCACTCTCCAGCAAGTCCTTCCGCTTCTCAAGCAGGGAGACTTCCTAGCCACGCTGGACCTCAAGGATGCGTATTTCCACATACCCATTCACCCCTCACACAAAAAATACCTCGGGTTCACTGTTCAGGGGCAGCACTACCAATTCAAAGTCCTTCCCTTCGGCGTGACAACAGCACCCAGGGTTTTCACGAAGTGCCTAGCTACTGTGGCGGCACATCTACGGAGGCAGCACGTACACGTCTACCCCTACCTGGACGACTGGCTCGTTCAAGCACAATCAGCCCAGCAATGTGCCAACCACATGTCCCGCACCATTCACCTCCTTCACAGTCTGGGATTCTCACTAAATTACCCGAAATCCCATCTCCAGCCCGCACACGTACAACAGTACCTAGGTGCGACTATAGACACTCTGGCGGCCACAGCTCAGCCAAATTTAGTGAGGATCAACAGCATGCAAATGCTGATCTCCAGGTTCAAACCCCAACACTCACTTCCAGCGCGAGTGTTCATGCAGTTGATAGGCATGATGGCCTCCTGCATTTTCATAGTCCCACACGCGAGATTACATATGCGCCCGCTTCAGGAGTGCTTAGCACGTCAGTGGAATCAGGCTCAAGGACAGTTGAAAGACCTAGTGTTGGTGAGCGGTCGGGCATACAACTCTCTGCATTGGTGGAATCCACAAAACCTTTGCAAGGGCCGACCGTTCCAAGAGCCTGTTCCACAAATAGTACTGACAGCGGACGCGTCTCTCCAGGGATGGGGAGCTCATGTACTCCACTACACAGTGCAGGGACTATGGACGACACAACAAAAGAAGATGCACATCAACCTTCTGGAACTGATGGCAATCTTCCTGGCCATGAAGGCATTCAAAGTACATCTGTGCAACAAAGTCGTGTTGATCCGGACGGACAACATGACTGCCATGTACTACATACAGAAGCAGGGAGGAACACACTCTCCACAGTTGTCTCATCTGGCTCAGAGCATGTGGAAGTGGGCCATTCAGAGGAACATGTTCCTCATGGCAGAGCACCTCCCGGGCAAGGACAACCAGATGGCGGATCTGCTCAGCAGACACAGCCGCCAGATGCACGAGTGGGAGCTACACCCTTCAGTACTCCAACCGTACTTCCAGCAGTGGGGTCATCCAGAGATAGACCTCTTCGCCACAAGCGAAAACGCAAAATGCCAAAGCTTTGCCGCCAGGTTCCCACATCCGCAGTCGCAGGGCAATGCGATATGGATGATCTGGTCCGGCAGTTTTGCGTACGCTTTTCCCCCAGCGCCGTTGATACCGCTGGTGGCTCGCAAACTCAGACAACACTCCCTAACACTCGTCCTAGTTGCTCCTACGTGGGCACGCCAGCCATGGTACACCACCTTCCTCGAACTTTCCGTGGTGCCGCATCAAAGGCTGCGGATCAAACCCGCGCATTTGACGCAGAACCATGGAGAGATTCAGCACCCAGATCCGCAACAGCTGAACCTGGCAATCTGGCTCCTGAAGTCCTAGAGTTTGGCTACCTCAACCTGCCACCGGACTGTATGGACATCATCAAGGAAGCCAGGAGACCCACTACAAGAACTTGCTATGCAGCCAAATGGAAAAGGTTCGTCATTTATTGCAGTAATAATGACATTAACCCGCTGGACGCATCCATCCAAAACATCATTTGTTACCTCTTACACCTATACCGATGCAATCTGGCGTACACCTCTATACGTCCATTTGACCGCAATATCAGCCTATCTGCAAACCAGGCAGCACCTCTCACTATTCAGAGTGCCTGCCATCAAAGCATTCTTGGAAGGACTCAAACGAGTTATTCCACCAAGCCACCCACCGGCTCCAATGTGGAACCTCAACCTGGTCCTCACACGCCTGATGGGTCCACCCTTTGAACCTCTCCACTCATGCGACATTCAATTCCTCACCTGGAAAGTAGCTTTCCTGGTAGCGATCACTTCTTTAAGAAGAGTTAGTGAACTCCAGGCACTAACAGTTCAAGAGCCATTTATACAGGTCCACGCCAACAGGTTGTACTACGTACCAACCCCAAATTCATGCCCAAGGTAATATCGCAGTTCCACATGAATCAAACTATTGAACTGCCCGTTTTCTTCCAAAACCCACAATCTGTCGCGGAAAGAGCACTCCATACACTAGATGTAAGGAGGGCCCTCATGTACTACATCGACAGGACTAAACCCTTTAGGAAGACAAAACAACTGTTCGTTGCCTTTGCCCCACACCACAAAGGTAACGCCATCTCCAAAGCAGGGATAGCCAGATGGATAGTTAAGTGTATTCAAATTTGTTATCAAAAGGCAAAACGCACATTAACTATTCCCCCACGAGCCCACTCAACACGTAAGTTAGGGGCCTCCATGGCTTTTCTAGGAAATATTCCCCTGCATGATATATGTAGAGCAGCCACCTGGTCCACTACACACACATTTACCAAACACTATTGCGTAGATGTGCAATCAAAACAGCAGGCAGCTGTAGGACAGGCTGTTCTCAAAACCCTTTTTCAGACCGCTGCAGCTGGCACTGGTAGCCACCGCTAATAGAGGGCACTGCTATACATTCTATGCACAGATATGAATTCAGCAGCCCACATGCCTCGAACTGAATATGCTACTTACCAGTATGCATCTGTTCTTGGCATGTAGGGCTGCTGACATTCATATCGCCCTCCCTCCTCCCCGGCGCCTGTAGCAGCTGCAGCTCTCAGAATTACTGTAAGCATGGTCATCACTTTCTGTATCTACTCCATCACTGCCACAATGGCGAAAAACAATCTGAGGATGGAGAGGATGCCCATGCGCACTGTAGTCCAGGGGAGGAGTCACCTATCCAAGGATACTTCGAAGACTCTTCCAGGACAACAACGTGCAAACATCCGGACCCAACACTAGGCGGCGATCTATGCACAGATATGAATGTCAGCAGCCCTACATGCCAAGAACAGATGCATACTGGTAAGTAGCATATTCATTTCTTACAGATACATCGTTACCGAAGGTAAGTAACTTGTTCTTTTCCTCCACGTAATTTTGACTCGGAACGGCTACTGTTTGCATGCTGCCAAAATATATCTTTACTCTCGCTTTTGACCTAGGTGGTGACCTAGCTCACCTTACATTAAGGTTCAACCTTGGTCAGGGTGGGACAATTGAGGTGACTCCTGCAACTTCTCTTTGGAATGAAAGGGCTTCTTTTCAGGAGCTGCCTGCTTTGATCCGTGGAATCACCTTCCAGTGTTTGTGTTGGGATATTCTCTATGTAGCATTTACTTTCTGTCCTGCCGTGGGTCACTCCTACAGATTCCACACATGAAGGAACGTTCATGAGATTTGCCATGCAAGGCCCAAGTAGAATCAATTTGCTGTTGCCTTTGTTTTGGAGCTAAACTAAAAAGCACATTGCCCTATTTTCACAACTACACCGAGTACAATGACGCCCATCACTACTTCTTCAAAACTTCTCCCACGCATGCTCCACCCCACACACACATACCCTCGTCTCTGAATAGGTTTAAGAGTCCTGACTCAGGAAAAATTAAATCACCAACATTTAGAGTCAGGATCCCAGAATTAGCCTTTCTGTCACTTAGGAGGTATAACAAGTTAGTTGAATGTTAATATCAATGTTTCAATACATGCGAAGGACAGAAGGAATTTAATGTAGGTATTGGTTGTAGTCCACATTTACTAGTGTCACACCCAGAGATTGTGTGATATTTGCTTCCTTTGCCCACAAAGGGGAGAGGATGTTGTTTTTGGTACTTGTTTCTTTTGTGTCACTGGTGTGTCAGGTAGGGCAATTGACAACTTCTGTGTTGTAAGATTTTACCGTGCGCATCACTTGGCACACTTTTCCGGTTTCCACCGCATTCTACACTGAGCCGCCATTTTAGTGACATTCGTCACTGCAAAAAACACAGTGCCGTTTCCTATTGATGTGTTCTCCACTGAAGGGCAAACAATGCTTTCACTTTGAGTTTGGAGTCATTTTCCTCATTCTGTCCCTTTTATCTTTTGCAGGTGAGGGCTGCGCCTCCTCCCCCAACACAGCACCCTCGAAGGCCGCCTGAGAAGATAGAGGACGTGGAAATCACATTGGTGTAGTGGTTGGACTGTCCACGCGCTGTCGGACTACAGTCGAGGCAAACTATGGAGTTTGGCCTATTGCGTTCTCTTGGCACCTTTGCATGAGGAGACTCTGGATGACTCAAGGGGGAGACAAACAAAGAGAGGGTTTCTCACCATCATATTTTGTGCCTTCTTTTGTTTTTGAAACCGTACGCGTCATCTCTCCTCGCTTAGCACAAAGACTGGCCAAAACAGCCAGAGTGCCTCTGAGCAGGCTGCTCTAATTGGCTGAGCATGGCTAAATTCTCTACCAACGCTGGTGGAAAGGACACGCCCATGCAATGTAGTCATAGCATACTTATATCATGTGCATTAGTACAGTACATTACTGTTGCCATAGGAATGTTAAAAGAAAAGTCTTGTAATAATTCATGTAGCATTACTTATCTGATTAGGTATTAATCAGACGTGATCGCTTTTATAAAATGAAAGTGAACAAAGGAAATATCATTGAAAGGGAGGCTGGCTCCTCTCGGCGATTCCATTGGAAAAGGAAAAAAGGGAATCAAGACCAGGTAGCACCAAGTGTTGCAGAACTAACTACGCACTGGTCATGACTGCGCAGCTTTCTAGCGACGGAAAAGCAAGCAACATTCTCCTGCAGTCCTCTGGTCTCTGTGGTGTGAGGGTCCACCACCAATCTCCTCTCAAGCTGCCACCTGTGTGCTTTAGAATAACAGTCGCCCTTTCCAGTGCAGTGCATTGCCAGTGGAAGATGTTCCTTTCACCCCTTCTTCTTTTTCGGAATTCACTTTTTCCCAAATTCAAATGGAGAGTTACTTGTTTTATGAAAAGCATACCTGCCCTCCACCACCACATCCTTGGCATTGAAAAAGCTATCTTTGTGAGTAGTGTTGACTACGCTTAAGATTTTCACTTTTGCATTTTTTTGGGCTTCTCAGTAAATTCCTTCTTTGAAGAAGACTTTTTTCTTTTCAAGATGAGGAATGTGGAGAGAAAAACCCTGCGTATGTAAATTAAAAAAATAATTGTTTTGTGTTCAAATTAATTCAGTTTGTTTCTTATAGTCTATCAGCTTTGGAGGTGCTTGTGCGTTGGGCAGATTTTGCCCTAGAGTATATACTGACTGAGCGAGGTAAATAGGGCCTTTTGTCCAGGCGTACTAGAGCTGAGGTTGAGTTGTGTTGGCTGAATTTGTCCTTCTTTCTTCTGTGTTTCGTGTTTTCCGCCTGTGTACCCCATTCACTGTAGTCTCCATTATTGCCTAGCATCATCGGAGTACGTCATAATTCCACCTAGCTAGAGGTAAAGACTGCGTTTAGAATATTTATGTGCATTGCTCATTTCTTGGTTTCTGTCTTTTCCGTTAAAGTTTAAGTACAGACCTCTCCTAACCTGCCATTAAGACTACTTGCCACCTCCAATTGCTAGGGCCGTGCTTGGCTAGACGGTCTCTAGTTATCTGCTTGCAAGGCCATTCTGGCTGCCTTTGGTGACTTCTTGTTGAACGCTCTGTATATACTCAAAATATTTTGACACTGAGCAGTTCGCATCCATAAATATATACAAGTAAGGCAGCCGAACTAGCTTGCTTCAGTGGGACAACATATTTGGATGCTAGAATTAAAAACTAAATTGGCCGTTCTTAATGAGCGCTCGCTACCAATCAAAACAAAATGCCCAAGAGTGATGGGCAATTTACAGGTTCTTCTGCGTTGATTTAATAACGTTTGTCCCCTAACACTATTTAGCTGGCGAGCTGGAGACATTTTTGCATTTTTCTGAGATGGTAAACATGACAATTATTGCAGCTGTGTAGGAGACTGAAGAGTGAGCTGTTTTTTCCAGGGGGTCTTTTTTGTCCAGCAGAGTGCTGTGTCATATGAATATTTCGATTGGTTGTCTTTCAAATCAGCAACGGTATCTTCTTTGAAGACTTTTAGTAACTTTTCCATGTTCTTATACATATTTGGTTTTGTTGCACCTCTCGTCCTGTTGATCTGTTAGAGGTCTTTTTATGTGTTATCAAACTTATTATTAAGTTTAAAAAACAAGATTTTTTTTATTTCCACATAATTGAAAATAATCACAAAACAAAGTTAAAGTATTGCCATAATTTGCCCGGTAAAATTCTTTGGCCAGTTTCTTTTTCTGTTTTCTTTAAAAAAAAAAATCTGAAGTGTTATTTGAAAACTAGTTTATATTTTAAAAATATTTTCTTTAAGAGCTGCTAATTTTATTTAAAAAAAAAAGTTGTAAGATATGGCTCCTTTTAACTAGACTTCCTTATACAGGGCACCTAATCCATGTATCACAGTGTACAGTGTCAATACGTAGAGAGCATAGGTGCAAATGTTTCTCATTCGTATTGGCTGTAAAAAGTTTATATTTATTATGTATAAAATGTTGAATAAAAAAGTGGAACAAAACCCTTTGTATTAATTGTGTTGGTGTCATGATTTTTGTTTTTTTATTTGTTCAAGATAATTTGCCTTCATGTCGCACAACCCTCCGTTGCATTAGTAATATGCCCCTTGATTTGGTATAAGTTGAGCGGAGGAAGGGAAGGATTATTTACACTGTTTAAGGATATCAATGGAGAATTAAATCACTTAACTCATCTGGTAGGACATGAACATAACTCCAAGTCCTTGCATGTGTAGCTCATGCAGTCCAGTTTTTCTTTGCATTCAGGAACTTGTAGGTCAGAGTTTATAATGACATAAACAGGACACCAAGAAACAAAATGCAACCAACATACCCAGACTGGATGTGCTTTTCACACATGGAACTGGAAACTTGGAAACTCTCCATGACTTGATTTTTAGTCTTGCCACTCCAGTGAGTTTATATCTTGCCAGTCCACCAGAGGAGTCAACATACTCACTTTTTTATTGAATAATGTGATCTAAGCTGATGATATCAGATAGTAATAAGAAACAGCCTCATGTATTTACATCATCAAGGAAATGATTAACCTAATTTTTAATCTCCAACATTGACACTGTCATCAGTCACATTCTTGATAGAATTTGGGGTTACTGGTTCGGGTTGGGTGTTATGCTTTGGATTTGTGTTTGGGGGTTGCTGTTGGATGTGGGATTTGAAGATGGGACAAGGCTTTGGGATCGGGGTCAGAGGTTTGGGATAGGGGGTTGCATAAGGGTTTAGGGAGTGGATGATGCAAAGGCATTGACAATATAATATTGTCGATCGATAGATGACGAAGTAATTGTTGACAATGATAATGTGATTTATTCTTCAGTTAATTTTCATTCTTTAGAGTTTGTTTTTGTTAGACTCTGGCTAGACTGTCTTGTTCACAATTAACTTCGTATTAGATTCAAGTAGTTAATATGTTATTTGAAGCAACAGGCTTAAATGAAATCTTATTTTAAGCACAACAGCTCCAGCGCATGACTTATGTCGGCATGCAGGCCGGTCCACCTATGCAGTCAGACCTTTAAGCTGGAGGGAGTTTTCAGAGAGTTAAGCGTTTACTATTGAGATCTGCATTTTACCTGCAGTCGCACTTTATATGAAGTGCATTTGTATATCTCGTTCCCACCATTTAATTAGTTCGATTGAGCTCTCTGAATACTAGAATTCTGACAGGGTTTATTTAGCCCTTTATACTTCAGAGGTCTATAAATTGTGTACTGTTAAGTTAGTAATGGGAACATTTGTTGTTCTGAGCGTGCCAGAACTACAAATCCCACATTGGGAACTCCTACATGAAAAAAAGCTTTGACAAAGACAATTGTTTGGGGTTTTGTGTATTTAAAAGTTGTTGTCAAGCTTCACATATCATTAGTAGATGAGTCACTGGGAAGTAGGAGGAACATTCAGTGCTTAAGCTTATGGACATGCATGCCAGTTACAGGGAAGCACGTGCTCTGCATTGTTCAGCTGCTGCAGGACATGAGCTTTGTGGGAGAAAAGTTCAAAGTATTGGCTTCTGAATCATGTTTATTACTCAGCTACTCATGGAATTGGCCCTGGATCCCTTTTAATCAAAATTAATGACTGGAGTGCTCACTGATCTCAACCCCTGATCTCTCACTAACAGTAAGTACTTCACTTCAACAGGACATGAAGTCGAGGAAAAACATTCACAATTCAAGCTTCTGAGCTATGGAGCATTCTCGGCAAAGACTTTGCAGGCATATCGTGCATTCTGCAAAGTGTTGGGAACCAGAATTTTTCCATGCTGCCTACCCAGACTGTCCACAAAGTTTGTTCAATGGCTTGCAAAAGATTGTCACAGCACACAAGATGTTATCCCCATCGTTATCACATCTGTTTCAAGAATCCAAAATTAATTGTTTGTAGCATGTGTGGCTGTAGAAACCCATGCTCTACATACTTCTGCCTTCTGGTATTGGGTATAAATATTTGCAACTTTTTTGTTCATAGTAGTTGGTCATAAAACCTGTTGTGACTCCTCCCACAATATACAATGCACGAAGACACAGGCTCCACTTCAAATAGTTTTTTTACTCCATTGGGTTTGGACATTTCGTGTATGAGCTCTGAGACACTGATTCTTGTTGACTTTTCGGGACCAGGTCTTTGAGAGATCGAGACATACAATTCGGAAGAAAAACGAAAAATCTTCTTACCTCCTAGCCATTTCATCAATGACTCTTGGCCGACCTGCAAGCCTACTATTATTCTACTAATTTCAATAACCTTCACCTTAAGTTAACTAAAGTCTAAGATAACAGGGGTTCTTAATGTGTTGTCCAGGGGCCCCTTGAGGTCCGCAAAGCATTCTCAGGGGATCCGTAGCTGCTTAGAAAATTAAATATTAACAGATTAATGATGTGTATATAATTAAAGAAGCAAAATTGAACATTTTATTTCGTTCTGTAAATGTGAAGGAATTTGAAACTGAAGGCTAAAAATTAATCGTCAGATTGATTAATGGGTGCAGTGCAAGTGCATTAAACTGAATATAGTATGGACGATGAGTGGCCTCAATTAAATTAAGAAAAAATCCAACCTTCCTATTAACATTTAAAAATTATTGATTTTTTTTTTTTTTTTTAATTTTGTGAATCAAAATGTTTCATTATTTGTGTTTTATTTGTGTTTTTGTTTGATGAATGCTTGTTTCTTTATTTTTTGTGTGGTGTTTTGTGGTTCAGATCGTCATACATGCTTAGGCTAGGGTCTCCGGTATCCATTAATGACTCAGTGGGGGGTCCCGGGTTGCAAATATTGATTCAGTGGGGGGTCCTCGGTTGCCAGTAATGATTAAGTGGGGGTCTACAGAAGTCAAAGAAACACTCTAATATGTGATTCTCATCCTCCCATTAGCTAACTGTAAAAGACAGACTTCCAACTCGGTCATACACATGATGCACATTTCCCAAAAAGCTACCCCATAAAGTGTCAATCTTCCAGTTGTACAGATTGTCTCATAGTAGCACATTCTTAACCCACTGAAATTAAACGTGAAAAATTACTAATAAAACTGTTTAAAAATTAGCAACTGTATTATCATTATCTGGGGTCAAACATTTGTGCAGGTAAATTGCTGCATATCCAGTTTCCTCTTTGTAAATCCATTTAATAATGTAAACCGTCCCTTTCAATATTCTGTACCCTTTAACTTCTGAGCTGTTAAGGGGGCTCCTATCCCTCGTCTTGAAACAGAATTCTGGAGCATGACAAGTACAACACAGGCGAATGAACTGAACCCCCCATTTTGAAGCCACAGTATTAAATTCAGAGCGGACAGTGTCAACAAGACGCATTTCATTTGACCTTTCCTCGTGTGAAGTGACTGGTATGTCTCTAAGTTACAAAAAAAAATGGAAAAAAAATATATAAATATGTTATATAATACATACATTTCGCCTAATCAACAGAACACATCCAGTACAACTCCCTCCCACTATCGTGTTCGCAACTGCACCCTAGCTCTCTAAATGGCTAAAAACACAACTGCACAATGTTTTACATAGATTTCACTCTTCACAAACGTAACATGCAAGGCATACCACAGTATCACACACACACACCGTACCACTAAAGCAATATAGACAACTCGCACTGCTACCTAAATGGCAACTAAATATCCATGTATATTTATTCTCTGAACTGCAGCAGGAAAATGCATTAGATACTCCCCAAGCAGCATCATCCACAGCACCAAAGCCCCTTAGTCGCTTAACCACTCCCACCTCAGGAGACATTCACATGCATGTATATCTACATTTCCCCTTATTCTAGTAGGACACATGCAGTACTCCTCCTGGGACTGTCACAGGCACAACATAATAGCATCAAAGCCATATGGTTGGCTAAGGTCTGGCACCTCAGGAGGACATCTACTGTCTTCCTTAATCAATACTTACCAGAACATCTGCTGTACAAGTTTGTTAAGATGTACCACAATCTCATGTGCACTATATTGAACCATTGCAATATAAGCAGCTAATGCTTAAGAGAACAACCTCTTTAGATCAAGCATTGAACCCCCACCATCCTGTAGGAATTAAATGATCGAGCCATCGGCACATGCAACCATGCCGCTGATACACAAAGTAAATTGTGATGGGTTAAAAGACATCTTACATTGCCACTAGCCGATAGTAAAGTAGGGAAGGTGCACTCTTTAAAAGGGAACAACACTGGATTTTCCATCTGTCCACGCATATACAGGGATTGAATGAGGATATACCATGGGCAGAGATCAACTGGTAGCCTTCACTAATCATTTGATAATCTCCATCTGGCAACATGCTGTTTCACACATTGTGTGTTCTCTTTACTGGCAACACGTTCCACCTCTGCCATGGGACTAACCATGACACACACGTTCTACTTCTTGCTATTGGCCAGAACCCAGTGGGTTAGCACACTCTGTAAAGACACCGCATGATTAATACTTGACTACACTACTTCAGTGAGTGTTAGCTCTGTTTGTCCCTGTCAATTCTCTACTGCATTTGATTGGCTGTTAACATAATTCACACAAACTTATAGGACCATCAAGGATCCTTTGCCCCTTGACTTGTGACAAATTATTTCTTAGGTTTCACTAGCCTCCTTCATGGGATCATTTCCTATGATAGGTTGCACACTCTCCCAGGACTGTTAGTGGGTGACTGCCCTCCTGGAAAATTGTGTTTTTTACATTGCCTCTCCTATTCACTTCATGGTAAGGAAAGGAGACCCACTTGAGTGCAATTTTCAACCGTGTCGCATTAATTGTTCGCAACAATCCATGTGATACATGGGCTCTTAACCCACTACAAGATGGAGCCCATGATCCCCAGCTCATCACTCCTTACCTTTGATGAGCTGCACCCCCTGCCCTTCCACAGTGTGATTCCCACATAGGCACATACATGCCCACATTCAATGGGAGCGCTCCAACGATTTTCAACCCTGTCACATTAATTGCTAGCAACAATCCATGTGATACATGGGCTCCTAATCCACTACAAGATGGCGCCCATGATCCCCAGCTCATCACTCCTGACCTTTGATGAGCAATTAACCACGCTGCACCCCCTGCCCTTCCACAGTGTGATTCCCACATAGGCACATACATGCCCACATTCAATGGGAGCGCTCCAACGATTTTCAACCCTGTCACATTAATTGCTAGCAACAATCATGTGATACATGGGCTCCTAATCCACTACAAGATGGCGCCCATGATCCCCAGCTCATCACTCCTGACCTTTGATGAGCAATTAACCACGCTGCACCCCCTGCCCTTCCACAGTGTGATTCCCACATAGGCACATACATGCCCACATTCAATGGGAGCGCTCCAACGATTTTCAACCCTGTCACATTAATTGCTAGTAACAATCCATGTGATACATGGGCTCCTAATCCACTACAAGATGGCGCCCACGATCACCAGCCCATCACTGCTGACCTTTGATCAGCGATTAACCACTTCATGCTGACCACCTGTCACCGATTGGGGCCGAGAGGCGGGTTTATAAACCGAACGACCACTTCCAAGTCCTCACTCCCGAGGCATATGAGATGGGGTAGGTCGTTGGTGTAGTTCTACAATGGATGATGTGTGTACTGGATCTTTGGCTTTCCATCATGTGAACGGAGGTTATTATTCCTCCCCCTGGGCTCACTTACAAAATATCAATTAAAATTTTACTTCCCAACAGCACGCTAACATTCTTAGCGTTTATCTCAGTGTTTCTCTTGAGGAGGTGATGACGTCACCCTATTTAGGCCAGTGTTTTCCCCCTTTTGACCAGTGTATGTAACCACCACCTCTGTTTTTATGTATGTGTCACATGTTTATCTAACTTGTTTCCTATCACTACATGTTACAAATCACAAATTTACGCATGCTAGTATTGCATGCCTCTACAAATACTATACAAGACTTCTTTTCATATCTTCCTCCCCCAGGTCAGTGATTATACATTCTGCAGGTACACTTATAGGGTACTTAGTGTTTGGACATTATTTGTTGCATCCTTGGTTCCAGACACTGTATAGATTAGTTATACATTTTACGGTCATGAAGAATTACCCCCGATCACATCTTGACTAATTGACGGCATGAAACATGTTGACCTTATAAGTCACCAGGGATCATTGTCCCCACTGGTGACATCACTTTTTTAATAAGTTGGGCATACTCATGAATTAAAATTTGATTTGAGACTTGCCTAGCTTTTTTCAGTCCCTAATCACTACATCGATACCTATGTTTCCTCAATCTACACAAAGGGCCCTTAACTTGCACTTCACATCACAGCTTTGGAAAATGATCTCTGATAAAGAACCCCCTTGAGGGTTCCCGGCAGGCATTGCAGTGCCGGCCCGATGAGGAGCAAACCCGATGATGAAACATGACACCACCTGCAAGGGTGTGTGACGTCCCTGTTTCCAAAAGGAACTACTCCCCTTGCAGTGGTTCCTTTTCTCTGACCTACTTCCCTTTGTCCCTTTTAGGAACAGCATACCTTTTTCTTTTAAGCACTAGCCTATAGTAACCATCATAAAACAAGAAATAGGTAAAAACAGATTAGCAGACGAGTTAGATGTTTTTCCCAAAACCTCCCTATAAGATGTGAAGGGAGCAGGACAGCGTCAGTCCTAATGATCGCCAAAGTTCCCAAAGCAATGAAATAAACTATAACTCCAGCCCTACAGGCAAACGGCAGGTTCTTTGAGGAGGCTGTCTCCAGAGTTGAATAAATACCATTTGCATTCCTATGTACAAGAACTTGGTGGTAATATCACGAGAGATCTTGGTCAAGGTATCAACAATTCTAAGAACAAGACTTACATGTGGCAGATTACATTGTGGTACACGCCGCCTGATACTCGTGATCAGGACTGTATGGCCCTCGCAACAGAGAAACATTGGAAGCACAGGTATGTCAGACTCCCATGTACATTGTCTCTATGGTCATCTGCAGAGCACACACATGCTTTCCAAGTCAGGTGCGACTAATTGTGCACCCTCGGAAAAGGATTTGAAGCTATGGGAAGGAAAAGGACCATAGGCGGTGGAGACTGCGCTTTTCACCAATTCACAGGTGCTTCTCGTTAGGTGTGATCACTTTATATGGGAATGAATCTAAAATTGAATACAACATCTGACGAGAACCAACCAACCAAAATATCGGAGATCATTCTGGTAGGAAACGCATTCTTCAGCACTTTGATCAGCTGCAGATAGAAAGTAGCCAAGCCAAAGACAGCCATGTCAGACCACCTGGGATACACACAATACCACCTGCAGCCACTGTTCCAAGCACCAGAGAAGGAATATAGACCCAGGAACTAAGTGCTGTCACCAGCAATCAATGACAGGCCATGCATTACCGTGCTGACATAATCTCTGCTGGGAAAACTGGTGTTATTCCTTGGTCAGTGGGAGGAAATGACCTCAGACTTGCGGTTGCTGGAAATAGTTACCAGCAGTGTCTGCATCAAATTCAGCTTTTTCTGCCCACCACACAAAACCAATAAAAGGACATAACACTTTAGCTTGTCTTTAGGAATAGATATCTTTATTTCACAAGGAGACCACAAAAGTTCCCTCAATTGAAAGAGATGAGGCTCTGTTCCAGTGCAGAGCACTGAGCATCTTTTTCTATCTAAGAATGATGACTCTCCATGAAAGCAAGCATAAAGAAAAGGACCCCCTGCCATAAACTGCAGGTCTAAGGGCAGGGAAAATACAATTGTACAAACGAAACCCTCAGCAACTAAATAAATGAAAAGCTCAAAATAGACAAATAAAAATGGGCCAAGTGAACATGCACATATGAACCAACTGATTTATTAATAAATACAAATAGTACTATAAATATAATTCAAAACCCTATCATACATGTTTTTAGGGTTTAAGGACAGTGTAATTACAATGAAATCATACCGCAACATATCAGTCAATACCTCCACACAAGCAGCCATACTAACAACAAAATATAATCCAGTCAATGAACAAAAGCAGAACAAGGTCACGGTAGAACATACTCTATAATAAACACACAAAATTATCCGTATGAGGTACAAATGAGAACAATCGATCATAAAACTTGGAAAAGCTGTGGATTAAGTTCTTGATTCTTTGATGCAAAAAGTGTGGTCATAATCATTACTCTCCAAGGACATTACATTACACGATTTCACCCTTAATGTAAACCATTCTCTTGCTGCAATATGGGGACTATATTATGATGCTTGTTCTAAAAAATGTGTACTTTTGCATTCCATGCAAAGGCAAAACCAAAGCTATACGATGTGTATACTATGGGCAGCAAGTGTTGATAGCTTATTGGAGATGCCTGTGCCTATCAGCCACACACTTTTGCACCGCCAGGTAATCCACGTATATCCATAACAAGATGACTGGTGGGTGAAAATGAAACCCCTTTCACAAGTGTCAACACAAGAATTAATTTTCATTCAATTGGTGCATCAGTTTGGATTCAATGTGAGCAAAATGCCGTATGAGCACTTATGGCAAGTGCCAATCGCAGGTAGCCAATTGCAGGCTTAATTGTTCTTGACCAGTATACACAGCATCTTACAGTAAAGAAGTTAACACACTTTTTGAGGATGATGGACAACATACACTTGTCCCTGGTGATCAGTTACGAAGGCAGGATTGGCTAACCTCACAGTGGTCACAGGCAAGTTGTTTTATTTAGCACTTATGGCGTGCCATGGCCACGTCCTAGGAAGATGCCACTGAATATTTTGCCTCACACGAATGTATAACGTTACAACGCAAACATTTGCAATGCATGCCTTTACAAAGCAGTTTTTACATCGCAACATCCATTACAACGCATGATTTTATATTGCATGCCATCACAACGCATTTTTAGAAACTGCATTTACAACGCATTCCATTTCATTGCATTATACCATTACAATGCATACCATTACATTGCATTTAAGGTGAGTGTTGGATAGTGTAGGGGTAAAAATTACTATTCCCACTCCAGTGAGTGCAACAGTAGGGTAAGTGTTGGATAGTGTAGGGGTAAAAATTACTATTCCCACTCCAGTGAGTGCAACAGTAGGGTAAGTGTTGAATAGTGTAAGAGTAAAAACTGCATTGTAACGGTATGCGCTGTAATGGTATGCCATGTAATGGCTGCCATGTAATGGCATGCGATGTAAAGGATGTTGCGTTGTAATGACTGCGTTGTAAACTTAGTGCGATGTAATGACTGCGTTGTAAAGGTTGTTTCCCGTCTCACACTCGTCAGGTTACCTGGATAAGCAGTTGGAGGGTCACAATTCTGGAAAATCTTGACAGTGATCTACGCGTGAGGTACTGTTCACATCAATGGCCCAATAAAAGATAAATGTCTACCAAGACTTCATGAAACGTATGTTTCAGCCAACCCATCTCTCACTGGAGCTTTCTAAATTTATGTGGATATGAACTGCTATTAAAGCAAGGGTGCCCAATGATATCATGTTTGACTATGAAATCATGTCTCTTCCATTTGTTACATACAGGTCTGTAACAAACAAGTAGTCTGTCTTTTTACTAAGTAACTGAGAAAACCCTGTTTTTTTTAAAATTCCTGCATCATAATAGACCTGACATATTTACCGAAGTAGAGGCATCTATTTCTGTTAATAAATCTAGAGAACCATTTGCAGTAGTAAAATTGGCTGTAGGCAACCATTACAGCTAAAATAATCCAGATATGGGGAGGGTGGGGCGTAGATATGAAGAGTCTGTCCGCAGGGTGGTGTTTATCATTGACGAGGCACATCCACCTACAAGACTTCAGGGCAATAGCTCTGAATGATGCATCCTCCGACAGATTCCTCATCTTCTGAATTATTCTTCTAGACTTCAGACTGGTCTAAAAAGCCTTTTTCCCAGCACTAGAGCCACAGTGGCATCACATGGCTTTATCCATGACTCCTTCTCCTGACATGATGATTCCAGAGTATATTGGGCACCAAACAGCATGCTGGCGTCAGTCCCGGAAGTTGTATCGTGCTCCCACAAAACGTGCAGAGAGGAACCAAGAGAGCAATGACAGCGACCAAATACAGCACATGACATGCTTGCATACCTCAGGATCCTATTAGTGTCATTGCACAAACTCATAAGGGGAGGAAGAAGAGTGGTGAGGAATCTACAGGAAGACTGTGTATCCAACAGAAATATCATTACCAAAGTAGGTAACTTTTTTCTCTTCTGATGGATACATCTTCCTGCAGATCCTCACCTTATGGATGAGTCCCAAAGCAATACCTCCCTTTGAGGAAAATCATGCAACACAGCTCTGAAAAGTAACCTTCACTGTGTGACTGAGACATGATTCAGTAGTACTTGCCAAAAGTATGCAAAGAGGCCCATTTAGCCACTGGGCAGTAACTGAGATGCCTTTGGAGAGGGCCGTGGAGGCAGCCATTACTAGTGAAATGAACACGCATGTTCTCCAGAGGGTCTTTCGTGGCCAACACAGTAGATTTTGAAAAAGAGGATGACCTATCCCGTAAGGGTGCACTTGGTTTCCGCCTTACTCTTCTAGATGTAGTAGTTAAATTTTGAATTTAATTCTTGTGATGTATGTAGAATGACACTGTTACCCTGCAGCTAATAAATGTCACCCCATGGTTGCTGGCACATGATGTAATGTGGAATGTTATGCTACAGCTGTTAGTCAGGAGTGAAAAAGCTGGAAGGGAGGGAGCTTGCATCCTTAGGTCTGTTGTGCTGGGGCCTTTTTTGTACAATAAAGTATTTTTATAAGTTTGAAGTGCATGTCCATTACTAGAATGCTCTTGTGTGGGCTTCGGCCTACTAATGGTAGATTTCCCTCTAGTTTCCTCTCAGACATGCATGCGGCTTATACATTCAAGAGGTACGATAAAAAACAGGCTAAACTATATCTTTCTAGGAACAGGGTATTGGCAGAAAGCAAATTACTTCTATGTGGATCTCAGTACAGAAATTCACAATAACCCACTTGTTCTGTATCAAGACACAGGCCACCCTCAGGCCAGAAGCCTGCCGTGATGAGACTATCTCGACCAAATAGATGCAGGTTTAAGTGGGATTAAGAGACGTCGCACTTGAAATATCATCTCATAATAGGGGAAATTACCCATTATGTGGAGGTGAAAGGGATCATTGTGCGCTCTTAAGACACGTGAGAATATTGTTTAATTTTCAAAGGACTGTTGGAGCAGTGGCAGAAGAATTTTCATGGTCACCCAAGATATGGAAGAAACAGTTTTAAGACTGAGTTGACAAAAGAAGAGGAAACACCTCCCCACACCAACAAAAGCATCCCTGAAAGCGTGAAACAAGGCACATCGAGCTATTGGTTGGCCGGCAAAGGCTACACTGGCCACTCCGTTATGGCCTAAAGAGGTCCACAAGTTGAAGAGTTTCAAGAAGTGGGAACTGGTGGGTTTAGAAGCCTTAGGAGAAGTCCTCCTCAGTGGAAAACTAAAACCCTTTGAAAGTTTGTTGCAAGAATATCAGTTAGATTCCAGCCAACGATACAAATACTTACAATTAGCACCTGCATTCTGGAGAGAGCAGGCGACGGGGCAGACATCCTGGAACATTCTCCCTTGGAAAACAGAGCGCTGCAGGGTGAAGTAATCCAGAAGATGGTATAGCAACTTTATCGTATCTTGATCAACCATGCCACAGACAACCTTCAATACCTACGGGCCAGATGGGAGGCGGATATGGAGAAATGGAAAACATAGGTTGGGAGGTGGCCCTCATGCACTGAAGGGAAGTAGCTATCAAGTCACAATTAAGGTTAGTACAGTTGAAAATACTACACCGGATCTACTACAATTGTAGTAAACAATTCAGAATAGGTAGGGCATCCAGCCACGGATCACTGAGGTGTATTTCAAATGAGGGAACATTCCTACATACCATAAGGGGATGCCCCAAATTAAAGGTTTCTGGAGGGATGTGATACAGGAGATAGAAGAAGTTATGGGCCTGGAGATACCGCCAATGCCCTAACATACTCTTGGGGATCCTAAATGACATACAGTCTGCGTCAAACCCTGGGATTTTGCATGTTGGGGTTCATGAATGATGGTGAGACATGACTAAGTTGTGGGATCAGACGCAAGTACTGACCATAGTACAATGGAGGGAGGGAAAGAATTTGTGCATGGAAGCAGAAAGAGTAGTATTTGAAAATAGGTGGTGCCCCCAGAAGTTTGAGAAGGTGTGGGGAAAGGGCTGGAAGTACCAAGAGGCGATGCGGAATCAATTGAACTTTGGACTGATGCCACAATCCCTACCACAATAAGGAGAAGGGAAGGGAGAAGCATACGAATTGTATTAGGGTTGAGTAGCCCTGACACCCAGGGGGAGAGGTCAAGAGGGAGGGGGAAGTTTCCATTGTGCAAACTCATCAGCTCAATATCCATCTGTACTGCATGCTTTGGTTTTGTGCCTTTAAAATCAATGCGTTTGAAGAAGAATGGGTTGATAAAGAAGACAGGAAAACCAAAAGGGAGATTCTAGGTGTGATCAAGAGCGATTCTGTGGTTAGATTAATGAGTGTGTCATCAGCAAGGAAAAAGGATTGAATGACTCTAACACAGGAATAAAGGCAGTGTGCGGCAAAAGGGAGGAACTTCAGACGATTGTAAGTGTGAAGGATTGAAATGGGTTCTGGGCTGTGATAGGAAAATACCTGAGAGGACATGACATGAGCCAGTGCCTTATCCCAGCTGTTCGGTGGTTTCTCATCCTTTCATGGAGTGGACCTGGCTACATTTGATTCTGTACAGAATTTCAGTAATTGTATAAAAAAGAGAAAGATAAAATGTATCCATCCCCTAAGAATAACAACGGGGGAGGATGCTCTGCCTATTTTGGCCTAAAAAAGGGTAAGGCCCAGGTGCAGTCCCGGTTCTTTGCCCATGATATTAGATTTTATTTTATTTATTTAATGAGTTTTATATAGCGCTGGCTGGACCCGTAGGTATCAGAGCGCTTTACATTCGGTTACACAATGTTACAGAAAATGATAACAATTAAACATTCCGTCAAATATAAGCAACACATTAAAAGAGGAAAGAAAGGTGAGAGGAGGAGGAGGGGGGAAGGGGGAAGAGTGAACGGGGGAGGATGAGAGAAAATAAGTAGGTTACATACTGATTACATAGTCGCGATAAAAGTACAGTCAAGGTGCAGTAAAAAAAGGCAGATGCACGGACACTGGGGAAAGGGGGACAGAAACAGTGTTAAGAGAGAGGGAGCGGGGATAGGAGGGGATGGAGGAACGGCAGACTAGAAAAAGGGAGATACATTAGAGGATCGTCAGGGGGAGAACAAGGGGACAGGGGAGAGGACAAAGGATCAACAAGATGGAGGATCCGGGTCCGGAGGAGTCGGCGGAGATCAGCGACAAAAGGGCGTTTTTTGATTAATTTTTGATTTTGATTAATACTTCTAAATGCAGCCATTCAAATTCTACTGCATGCTTAGCTGCAGTGCCGTCGAAATCTGCCGTGGCCTCTGGAAATGATGAGACAGAGCTATATAGAAGTACCACCCCTGTGTGCTAGTAACAGTTCCTTTCTTTCCAAGCCCTTTGCAGTGGATCTGGACCTCCACTGATAAACATTTGTTGACGTTTTATTGACTGCACAAACATTATCTTCAATTCAGTGGGCAAGGGGAATAATCTACCCCAATGACCACAATATTTAAACTGCTGTGACTGTAGGAAGCAGATGTCAGTTACAGATGTGCATGATGTATTCTTGTGGTGTCTAGGTACCGAGCATGATTCGAAGTCCTGCGACAAATGCTCCCTGATCTACCCGAAGGCCATAATGAAGGTGGAGATTAAACTGTTTATCCACGAGCACAACAAATGAGGCAGAGTCCACTCCACACCATGGATTCACTCCAGCTTCAAGTCACAAGGTCTCTCCAGTCTACATTCTTGCGTAACTCAGACGAAGTCTAAGGGCAAGTCCCACCATAAACATTAGCAGTCCAAGCGGGACACTTCTCAGTCAAATCACTCCCACTCCAGGGAGAAGTCGCTAAGTTGGCACTCAAAGGAATTGACTCAGAGCTTATCCACTGGCGACACCAGTTCTTATAGGAACACCTTCATCGCAGAGGTACCCAGTCGGGTGTTCGCCAGCAGGGCCTACTCCAGCACCAATTTGTCCTGTTGTACCCTGACCCATACCTTCACACATGTGCCGAAGGGCACACGGGTCCCTTCGGCTCCAGTGCCAGTTTTGGCTTCAGTGGCACATACTCCTTATCGCACACTGACACTTGGTTGGCCAAAGCCCGATGTAAGATCAGCAAATAGCATCCCACAACCTGGAAGGATTCTGAAGCAGTTCAACTACCTTGACACTAATACTGCTGAATGCTGGAGACCCTGTGTGGATTGCACATGTTCTTTACAGGGCATCCAAAGCTTTCCACATGATGACAGTGATGATGATGATGAGGTGGTGGATAATTTACTCCTAAGTTACTGATTACACTGATGCTGGCCAATATTTAGATTTACAGAATGCCATTTGCCAGGATACTTCTGCTGAGACAGAGTTGGACTCTCTATTGGGACACTAAGAGTACCTCTTGTGGGGGTAGTCCGCAGAGTCGGCGAAGTTTTGCAACCTAAGCCACCCACAGTAGCAACCAAGGCAATGCTATTGACAGTGATCTTGCAACTGCCACTTCATAGCCATTGCTTCCCTTTAACAAAGATGTGGTCCCCTGCTTCTCAGCCAGAATGACTGCGTGAGAGAATGTTGGTATGTGGAGTGCTGGAGGGCCTGAGTCAGTTGGTGTTTGGGCTGGTCAGCAGGGAAGCTGCTCCTGGTGGGGCTCTCTTTCATGTAACCTGCTCATCAATAAATCTACATGAAACTTACTTGGATTCGACTACCTTCATTATACTACATTTTGGTACCAGGAGTGGGGTGTCTACAGTCTGAATAAGAAGAGGCTGAAGAGACTAGAACCCGCGATCAAGCTAAAGGGCTTTCTCTGAAAACTTATGCGGAGCATTTCTGAGCCCCACCAATGACCTTCCATCAGTCGCCCACAACTGAAGTGTGCCAGTTCTTACCTGCAGGTCCTGCTGCCTCTCAGTTCCGGCCTGCAGTTCCTGCCTGCTGACTTGGTGTCTGCCATTTCCTGTGACATCGGTTGCACACAACTGAAGTGTGCCAGTTCCTGCCTTCTGTTGCCGGCCAGTTCTTGCTACATTCAGAGTGTTTCTCCACTCACCAGTCTTTTCTAAAGGAGTGACCAGTTTCAGCTCCCTTCTGTTTTTCTACTTCCAAGCGCCCTGAAAGTTTCCTACTGTGGAGAAGACCTTAGGTTCCTGATTGATACAGCCCAGATATCTGCTCTTAGCAATCGAGTTTGGCTTGGGTTGTCTCTTGCCTGCCTTACTACGCGATATTCACCGTGTCTGCTCTGCCCGTTCTACTTTGCCGTGATAACCCACCTAAATTGGAGGATATTGCATCTATTTGTTGTGGCAGGGACCCATGGCTGTATTCGAAGGGCCATTTGTGAGTATTTTGTGTTTTTGCGTATTACTACTCCGTGTACTCTTCATGGCAGCTTCATGACAGTTTAACCGTTACTTCATTTTCAAAATCTGCCGCGAGCACATGCAGAGCACGCAGTCTTACCTGTGCTCAGCTGTCTTCATTGTCTATGTGACGTTGTCTTCCTGCCAGCTGCAACGTTTTGGAGCACGGTGATCCCGGGAGCCATCCAGCGCAGCGTCACCGTGCGTGCTGCCATTTTGAGTTTGCCCCAACATCTCTGCCAACCATGCTGTTTTTGCCAACCAAGTTATGTTCACCAAAATAAAGCTATCGTGGGGCTGAAGAAGAATTTTGCGCCTCCATCATGCATCAGCGCTTTCTCCCGACGTCTGTTTTGATTTCAAGGACATCGTCTAGTGGACACTCGTGCTCCTATGCAGGTACATGAAAATTACTTGGATTCGACTACCTTCATTATACTACAAAAGATTTGACAGACATTGATGGTGACCTGCTCCAAAGCGTGCTCAGATCCTGCAGTGAGTCACCCTGTATCATAGCTTGCCCTTTGTGACCTGGTCTGTCTGACCCAGCCCCCGACTCCTGAGAGCTTGATAGTTCAGGCTTTAGATAGCAAGCACAATACATTCCCCATTGCTCTGCCGCACAGCTAATCAAAGCACATAAACTCCTTTTAAAAGAAGAGGGTGTTATGATTCACCAGTTTGGCTCCCAAGGTCCTTGACTACTGTCTGGCCTGTGCTGTCACATGTCCGCTAGGAGATGGCCATTAATATCGTGCCTGTCATCCCGGAGGAATTTGGTAATGCTTTTGCTCAAGCATCTCAACATGGATAAGACGCGACTGAGTATGTGTTGAGAGCCAGTCTAGATACAACGAACTTTGTAGTTCGGCCTTTTGCTGTGGGTACAAGTGTGCTGATCAGGCATCATGCTTGGATGTGCGCCACTGGATTTTATGTGGACGTGCAGGTGTCCCTTATGGACAAGTCATTTGATGGCTCCTGGCTTTTTAGAGAAAATGCTAACTTTGGATTTGAGTGTTTCAAGCACATCCAGTCTCCTGCCCGCTCCTTGTTTATCCCCAGCTCATCAATTCTGCCAACAATACTGAAAATTATCCTCTTCATGTATCTCGCCTGCCCCAGGCAGCTCTGGAGGCCATATACCAACCTGTACAGCCTGTTTGTGGCTCCAGGTGACGTTGCATCAGAGGCTGTTGTCACCAGCAAGGACAGCGGCCAGTCCACGTCCTCCTCGTAGCCTGCCGCGACTGCAGCCAAGCCACTGTGATTCCCCTTACCCCAGTCATGCATGGCCAGTAGGGGGCAGAATTCATTTTTACCTGCACGGCTGCTGTGTAATTACCTCAAGACCAGTGGGTGCTGCAGTCTGTTCAATGCAGTTACACCCTCCTATTTACATCCACTTCTCATGTTCCACATGTTTTTGTTCAGACTTCGGAAGATCACGCCTCCATCCTTGCCCATTAATCACTGATGACCCAAGTGGTTATAGTGAGAGTTCCCGAAGTGGAGAGGAGCAAAAGGTGTAACCTCCTACTTTTTGAGGCCCATGAAGTACAGAGGGCTCGGTCGATATTAGACCTTAAGTTTTTTAACAATTTCCTTGGGAAAGATAAGTTCAAGATGTTGACCTTGGCCCTTGAACTCGCTTCCCTGGATCTGGGGGAATGATTACAGGGCACGCACTTTCATGTGCCTGTCCTCCGGTACCACAAACACTTCCTTCAGTTCATGGAGAGGATGGAACAATTTCATTTTACATACCTGCCCTTCAGCCTCACCTCAGCCCCTGGGTGTTTACAGAGGTGATAAGTGTTTGCAGCCTATCTTCACAGTTCGGGCTACATGTATTCCTGTATCTTGACAGCTGTCTCATTTAGGCAAGCTCGCTGCAATCAGATGCAGGCCACCTACAGATAATTCTCCCCTGCTGTCATCCCTGGGAAACTCTATAAAGGAACAAAAATCCGATCTGCAGCCAACGTAAAGAAATCCCTTAATAGTTGGCCTCTAAGGCACAGTGGCTTTCAAGGTCTTTCTACCCAGACAGTGAGCCCGGGACATTTAGGTTATGATCTCAATATTTCAGGCCCACTCTTAGTGCCCAGCATGGATGGTTCTGAGGCTTCTTTGCCTGTTGGTCTTATGTATCCTGTTTGTCCCATGTGCCCGCTGGCACATCAGTGCTCTGCAGTGAAACCTCTGCCTTCAGTGGGCCGAGCACTGTAGTTGCCTCACTAACATCATCTATATTTTAGAAGAGGCCGCCCGGGACTTTCTATGGTGGCTAACAGAAGCCAGCCTGACCTGCAGCGGGCCGTTCTCCTTACACCACCCAGAATTCACAGCAGTGATGGGAGGCATCATCGCTAGGTTGCGGCGGGCACCAGGGGGAAGTGGACATAATGGTCCTTTGGTCCCCTGTCCAGCAGAAGTGCCCCTTATCATTTCTTCATTTGGTTAGCCATAAAGGCCTTCCTCCCACCCATCAAGGGTACTCAGACCACATCTTAATGTATAACTCTTTTGAGTTGTCCATTAGGGTGAGAATATTGTGGTCTTTGGGGGGAGACTATTTTTGCTTGCCTGCTGAACTATACACTATATCTAACTGAAGTTTCTTCACCGCCCTCTCACCACCCTGATCTGAGAGTGGAACTTCAAAAAACGGGGCGTCTGGGGGTCACGGGTGCTGTGCCAGGAAGCTTTAACCCCTTCGCTGCTAGGCCTTTCTCCGCCATGTGCTAAGTCTTTTCTTTTGCTATTTGGGATAGTTTGCACTTAGGCCCCTGTAACTTTTTGACCACATAAGGTATCCATGCCAAATTTGCGTCATTTTTTCCCAACATCATGGGGATTCTAAAGGTACCTAGGGTTTGTGGA
The DNA here is from genome assembly GCF_964204655.1 of Triturus cristatus. Classification (NCBI taxonomy): domain Eukaryota; kingdom Metazoa; phylum Chordata; class Amphibia; order Caudata; family Salamandridae; genus Triturus; species Triturus cristatus. The sequence continues at coordinate 1,470,830,552 of NC_140591.1, read as the reverse complement.
TTCCCCTGGAGGGGACCCAGAGATGAGCCAAAATACAGCAACATTTTTTTTTTGGGGGGGGAAAGGGCTCCAGATGAAAGCTTCTGGTTTTTTCCATGCAAATGGTATCAAAAAAGGGGTTGCGGTGCTGAAATCACCATCTTCCTAGCTTTCAGGGACAAGCAGACGTTTGTCAGAAAACCAACATTTTCTACACAGTTTGGGCATTTTTCTGGGACATAACCTATTTTTGCTATTTTTTGTGCTTTCACCCTTCTTCCAGTTAATGGTCGAAATGGGTATGAAAGCAATAATGGATCCTGGAAAGCAATACGTTTTGGAAAAGTAGACCTAATTCTGAATTCAGCAAGGGGTCATTTGTGTAGATCCTTCAAGGTTTCTTTATAGAAACTAACAGTTAAATATAGGAAAAATTGAAAATGAGTTGAAAAAAATAGCAGTTTGTGTCAACGTTTTCACCTGTAACTTTTTCTAATTATGACCGCTGTTTGAAAGAAACATACCGTTACATCCGCTGGACCTTTCTGGTTGTGGGGATATATAGGGCGTGTAGGTTCACCAAGAACCCGACGAACCCAGAGCCAATAACTGAGCAGCGACTTGCAATGATTTTTTATTATATACCGGGTATATAGCAATTATTCTGGGAAAATGTATACGTGGAAAAATCGGTATGAAAGACACCTATGTAGTTCTGAAATGGGAACAATATATAGAGTTTAGAAACAGTAGATATTTGCTCATTTCCGAAATTGGGAATACCCATACTAGCATGAGAATTATAGGACATTTTTCAAAATGACTCCTTTTTTACACATTGTCTTTCATTTGGAATGCAGAGATGCATCGAAAGTCAATGGGTAATAACAGGTGCTCTACCATTCTGTGTTACCCTAAGTCTCCCGATAAAAATGGTACCTCACTTGTGTGGGTAGGCCTAGTGCCCGCGACAGGAAACGGCCCAAAATGCAAGGTGGGCACACCGCATTTTCACAGTGAAAAATGACCCTTTTTTTGCAAAGTGCCTAGCTGTAATTTTTGAACCCTAGCTCTGCCGGCACCTAGGGAAACCTAGCAAACCTATACATTTTTTTAAACCAGGCACCCAGGGGAATCCAGGATGAGGTGACTTGACTGGCTCTCACCAGGTTCTGTTACCCAGAATCCCTTGCAAACCTGAAAAAGTGTTACAAAAAACACATTTTCCTCACATTTCTGTGGTGGAAAGTTCTGGAATCTGCGTGGATGCACAAAATTCCACCCACCCCGTGTTCCCCAAAGTCTTCTGAGAAAAGTGGTTCCTCACTTGTGTGGGTAGGCCTAGTGCCCGCGACAGGAAACGGCGCAAAACGCAATGTGGACACACCACATTTTCACAGTGAAAAATGACCCTTTTTTTGCAAAGTGCCTAGTTTTTTAACCCTAGCTCTGCCGGCACCTAGGGAAACCTAGTAAACCTATACATTTTTTAAAACTAGACACCGAGGGAATCTAGGATGGGGTGACTTGAATGGCTCTCACCAGGTTCTGTTACCCAGAATCCCTTGCAAACCTAAAAAATTGTCAAGAAACACACATTTTCCTCACATTTTCTGTGGTGGAAAGTTCTGGAATCTGCGTGGATGCACAAAATTCCACCCACCCCGCATTCCCCAAAGTCTTTCGAGAAAAATGGTACCTCACTCGCGTGGGTGGGTAAAGTAAACGCGACAGCCAAGGGCCCAAAACCTATTGAAGTGACCTCAAAATTACCTTTCACAAACCAACCTGGTTTTGCAAGAGGGGTCCCATGAGTGTTTGGCCCGGGGCTCGTCGGACATCTAGGGAAACCTACCAAGCCCACACATTGCTGGAAACTAGACACCCGGGGCAGTCCAGCAAGGTATGCTTTGCGTGGGTCCCCCAGCATTCTCCTACCCAGAATCCCCTGCAAACCTCAAACTTAGCTGAAAAAATCACTTTATCAAATTTCTGTTGAGGGAAAGTTCTGGAATCACAAATTTCCTCCCAACCAGTGTTACCCCAGGTCTCCCGATAATAATGGTAACTGACTCGCATGGGTGGGTCAAGGACCGGCGACTGGCAAGGGCCCAAAACCTTTTAAGGCGACATCAAAATTACCTATAAAAAACTATCTGATTTTGGGGGGGGGGGGGGGCACCTGGGGTTTTGGCCTCGGGCCGGGTGGCCACCTTGGGAAAGTACCAAACCCAAACATTTCTAAAAACTAGACACCCGGGAGAGTCCAATGAGGTATGGCTTGTGTGGATCCCCCAACGTTTTCCTACCCAGAATGCCATGCACACCTCAAATTTAGCTGTAAAAACAACATTTTCCACAAATATTTGTGTGGAATCACCGTGCCGGCACAAATGTCCTACCCCACAGCGTTCCCCTGAGTCTCCCGAGTATAATGATACCTCACTTGTGTGGGGGGAGGGGGGGGCAAGGGCCTGTGACTGGGAATAAGGGTATAGCACCGAGAATTCTAAGCACTGTATTTTTTTTAAAATAAGTTTTTAGCCAATTCTGCATTGGACACCCACACAAGTGAGGTATCAATTTACTAGGGACACTAAGGAGAACGCTGTGGGGTAGGACATTTGTGTCGGCACGGTGATTCTACACACAAATATGTGGAAAATGTGGGGGGTTTCAGCGAAATTTGAGGTTTGCATAGCATTCTGGGTAGGAAAACGTTGGGGGATCCATGCAAGCCATACCTCACTGGACTCCCCAAGGTGTCTAGTTTTCAGAAATGTATGGGTTTGGTACTTTCCCAAGATGGCCGCCAAGCCCGGGCCAAAACCCCAGGTGCCCGCCCCCCCAAAACCAGATCGTTTTTTATAGGTAATTTTGATGTCGCCTCGATAGGTTTTGGGCCGTTGCCTGTCGCGGGTCCTTGACCCACCCACGCGAATGAGGTACCATTTTTATCGGGAGATCTGGGTGAACGCTGGGTGGGAGGAAATTTGTGGATCCACACAGATTCCAGAACTTTCCCACACAGAAATTTGAGAAAAAAGTGATTTCTTTCGGCTAAATTTGAGGTTTGCAGGGGATTCTGGGTAGGATAATGTTGGGGGACCCACGCAAGTCATACCTCGCTAGACTCCCCCAGGTGTCTAGTTTCCAGGAATGTGTGGGTTTGGTAGGTTTTTTCTAGATGGCCGATGAGCCCCGGGCCAAAAACAAATGGGACCCCCCTTGCAAAACCAGGTTGGTTTGTGATGGGTAATTTTAATGTCGCCTCGATAGGTTTTGGGCCCTTACCTGACGCGTGTCCTTGACTCACCCTCCCGAGTGAGGTACCATTTTTATCGGGAGACCTGGGAAACGCTGGGTGGGAGGAAATTTGTGAATCCACGCAGATTCCAGAACTTTCCCACACTGAATTTTGAGAAAAAAGTGATTTTTTTCAACAAAATTTGAGGTTTGCAGGGGATTCTAGGTAGGAGAATGTTGGGGGACCCACGCAAGCCATACCTCATTGGACTCCCCCGGGTGTCTAGTTTTCAGAAATGTGTAGGTTTGGTAGGTTTCCCTAGATGGCCGCTGAGCCCCGGGCCAAAAACAAATGGGACCCCCCTTGCAAAACCAAGTTGGTTTGTGATAGGTCATTTTGATGTCGCCTCAATAGGTTTTGGGCCCTTCCCTGCCACGAGTACTTGGCCCAGTCACACAAGTGAGGAACCATTTCTATTGGAATACTTGGAGAAATGCTGGGGGGTTGAAATTTTTTTACTTTCTGCAGCGTGAAGATTTGGGCACAGTAATGCAAGGAAAATGTGACCGTCACATTTTGAGGTTTGCAGGACATTGTGGGTAAGATAACTTGTTGGGATCCACAAGAGAGACATCACCATGTACTCCCATGGGTGTTTATTTTCCAACAATATCTACAGTTGGTAGGTTTTTCTTAGATGAAATATACACCTTGGCAGAGAGACAAAAAAGACAAAGATTACTGTACAGCAATCAATTCCTCAAGCACACACACATACTGGTTGGATTTGGCACGAGGGCGAGTGATGGTTCAGTATATAAAATTTTATTAACAAGAGATTACACAAAAATGAAATGCACTGTCATTAATTGAAAGGACAAAAAACGGAACCAGTGACTCGCAGCTCGTGAGCCACGACAAGGCACCAACCGCTTTACAGGCCATTCAGACACCTTTCATACGTGATACACACAAGACCATTCACGCCACCAGGCACGAAACCAACACATTCCAACATTCACAAAAAGGGACAAGGTACACCCTGCTTGAGCAAAACAGAAAAGTCTAATATTTCTGCACAACCACCTACTCCTCAAGCACACATACATACTGGTTGAATTTGGCACGAGGGTGAGTGATGGTTCAGTATATAGTTGTATTAACCAGAGATTTCACAAAAATGAAATGCACTGTTAATAATTGAAAGGACGAGAAACTGAATCATTGACTCACAGCTCGTGAGCTGTAAAGCCACGACAAGGCAACAAACTTCTTTACAGGCCATTCATACACCTTTCATATGTGTGACACATACAAAATCATTCACACCGCCAGCCGCAGGCCCAACACATTAGAGCACTCACACCAGCAGACCGCCATTTAAGGGCCCATCACTTTCACACACCCACATTCCTGATACAGCAACCACACCAGCTCACGGATTGCGTTGAGTGGCGTTTAGCTAGTGTGTGTAGTGACCAGCAGCAAGTCACTACTCACACACCGCCAGCCAAGCACCCATTCACGCACACCGCCAGCCATAAGCCAGTCCACACACACCACCAGCCAAGCGTCAGTCGACGCACACCGCCAGCCAAGCGCTAGTCCACGCACACTGCCAGGCAAGTGCCAGTCCACGCACACCACCAGCCAAGTGCCAGTCCACGCACACTGCCTGCCAAGAGCCAGTCCCGCACACCACCAGTCAAGCGCCAGTCCATGCACACCGCCTACCAAACACCAGTCCACGCACACCACCAGCCAAGAACCAATCCACACACACCGCCAGCCAAGCAGCAATCCACGCACACCGCCAGCCAAGCGCCAGTCCACTCACCGCCAGCCAAGCGCCAGTCCACGCACACCGCCAGCCAAGCGCCAGTCCACGCACACCGTCATAATTATTTTTTTTCAACAAGAAAGAAAACACAAACCAATTGCAACTAGATACAAAACTATAACTACAAAAACATCAGTAACTAAAGACATCATTCTATTGCCTAACGTGATCACTGAACAACTATATAAAACCATACAGACCAGGCAGTACACTATTAGACTCACGGTTGCTCCCAAAAACTCTCTTGAGTGTGATACAATCTGAAACATGTGGGCACACACAGCCCAGGATTAGAAGGACAATCAGCACAGTGGATGCGACTCCCCTTCCGCACACCTCTTCGCAAGCAGACTCTATATCTCTTACAGGGATTGTTTTTTTTGGGCGTGGGAGGAATTAAATCAGGAAAGTGGTGATCTTTCAATCTAGCCACATCCTCCACCACTCCTACTCTAGGAACACTTGCCTGTTCCACAACAACAAGGCTGCCTATCACAGACTCCTGAAACTGAACAAAAGTCATCTTTGACGCAGAAGAGAGGGGCGTGGCTAAGCAAGCCACGATGGCGGTCCTGCTTTGCAGAGGCTCCGCGTCTGGGCACCTCTCGGAAGCCTTATGGAGCGTCTAAATGGGTGCTAATCGGTGCAGGGGGCGTCGGAAGGTGGCTGCATCGTAGTGTGATGCCGGCAGCCGCCTGGACGCATTCCTAGCCCTCAGAACGGGACTTTGTCTGACTGCTGCCGCCAACACCGCAACCTGAGTCCCAAGATGGCGCCGGAGCTCTTCTACCCGGAGCGGGAGATGGTGTAAAGGGAGTCTGTGAGGTTAGCGGCGCATCCCGCCTTGTTTGCATTGGCACCCGGGGGGTGTGAACGGGGAACGGACCCACGAAGAGAGACGCGGGACATCGGAGGGGCTTCGCCGGCCCGGGCACACCAGCCATCTTGGACGCACTGAGCCCGCCGTGACCCGGAGGTGAGCCCCGAGGTAGCCCTTGTACGCCCCAGGTACCCCTTGTGACTGGCTCTGGGGGGGCACCGGGATTTGGTGGGGGCGGTGGGACCTGGAGGCCCTTCAACCTACCAAACCAGAGCTCGCCTGACCCTAACATGGCCGCCCAAGAGACATCGGATCCTTCCCGGCGCGGCCGGTGAGGCCTTGATCCCCGTGACCGCCGAGGAGACGGCCTCTCTGGCGATATCCAAGGGAGTTGCTGTGCCCTTGCGGACTTATCGGCCGCCTTCCCGCTACGAGCCGCCTGGGACTCCCCCTGGTGCCGGGGGGGTCTCGAGGCCTGACGGGGCCCGATGGGGCCGACGAGGACGCCCAGGGTGCTGGGCGCTGTGGAGTGCACTGAGGGGCACGCGGGTGGCGGCTGCTTTGAGGGGGGGCGTTGTGGCCCGGGCCCCCCCGCCGCCCACGTCGGGACCCGGACACCGATGTACCGAGGGACTTTGATGGCCTCGCCTCGGCTGTGGACCCTGAGAGAGAGTTAGGCCTACACGGAGGCCGCGAGGACAGCTCTTGAGTTCCCCCCCTTGACCTTGGGGCCGCCGCAGGTGCTCTCCCGTAGCGTCAGCCGCCAGTGGAGTCTCCGCGGGGGTGGCCTGGTACTGGGAGCGCCCTGCTTGTGGTGTCTGGTGGCTGGTGTGGACGATTCCTGTGCCTTGTCCGCGGCGGGAGCTCCAGTAGACCGGCTCGGGCTGCTACTTCCCTGTGCGGCTCCACTCGAGGGACAACGCTGCTGCGCCTTCTGCGGATCCCTGGCGTCACTGAGGGCTCCTCCGACCTGGCCGACGACGCCGACCCCTCCAAACCACATGGAATCACGATGGGGAAGTCAAAACCCGTGCAGCATCAAGCGATCCCGGAGAACATGCCTCGGACCTCGACTTGGTCCCCCAACACGGTGCCCTCCACAGATCTATCAATCTCGGACAAGTTGGATAAGGTCCTCGCCGCCATTGAACTGTCCCGTCTGTCTATGGAAGAATGCCTTGGTACCCTGGCGACAGACGTCAATCTCCTCCGCGATGACCACCGTAAACTGGCGGACCGGGTGCATACGGAGGAACGGACACTTGAGGAAATGCAGCCCATGCTAAAAGAGCAACAGCAGACGCTCCAGGGGGTCCTTACTCGTCTAGCCCCGGTGGAGGAACGCGCACAGGATTTGGAGGCCCGCTCAAGACGCTGTAACATCCGAGTGCTGGGGCTGCCGGAGGGAGTCGAAGGTGCCGACCCCATAGAATACATGGACACGTGGCTGAAGCCCTTTACCCCGCAATCCGACCGCACACCATTCTTTTCCATAGAGCGGGCTCACCGAGTGCCAGCCCGAAAGCCCCCGCCCGGCGCGGCTCCTCGACCATTCCTCGCCAAGTTCCTACACTTCCGGGATCGGGATGCGGTGCTTCGGGCGGCGCGACTGGCTGCCCCGTTGCGAGTGGAAAACAACCACATCATGATCTTCCCGGACTATGCCCGAGCGGTACAACAGCAGAGATCCTCCTTCCTGGACGTAAAGCGGAGACTACGGGACAATAAGATCCAATATGCATTGCTCTTCCCGGCCCGCCTCAAGATCCTCTATAACGGGTCCTCCCTCTTCTTCACGTCCGCGGAGGCCGTGCAAGACTGGACAGATCAGCATTGCCCGCGGGCACCCGCTCCTCATCCCCAAAGGGGCTCCCCTCTTAAAACTTTCCACGCCCGGAAGCGGCCCAAGAAGCTCCGTAATATCGAGTCCAGACCAACGCACGGCTCCCACGACTCGCCGGATCTCGAACAGATTATGCGAGAAAGACGGGAAGCTCTACAAGCAGTGATCGACCTGCGCACCACACAGCCCTCAGACACTATAGATCGACCTCCGCACCTGTTCTCATCAGAAGGCGAAAACGACAGCGACAGCACCGTCTCGGGGGCAGACCAGGCGGCGCCCCCCCACGCCACTCCGCAAACTGCAGATGGACTATTGGATGGACTGCCCTCTCCTACTTTGCCCTGAGGCAACTCAGGCACACGGACTACTACTTGGTATCCTTATCTGTAACGCACGCCTAGCACCCATGATATCTCACTCACAGGGACTGTCACCCTGCTCCTGACACACACCGATCCTACTACATGCCCACTCAGCGTGCAGCCTCGCACTAGCATATCGTCACCCCCTCTCATATAAAGCAGTTCTCCCGCCCCCTCGTGTTACGGGAGGAAGTTTGGACACATCGTTTCCCACAAGATGAGTCCTATGTATTGGGACAGTTTCCCGCACCCCCACACGTTGCTTAAACCCCGGTTCGCATATGTCCCACCTTGCCATGGAGTTTCACACCACAGCACATCCGTTTTTCCAGGCTTCCAGTCCGCCTGCCCCCCTCAAACGCAGCGCATCCCTGAGGGTCCACTACACGATTTCTCTAATGGGCACCTCACCCAGCCCCCACACAGAATCGACCATTTATGACACGACTGACGACCAACGCAGACATTAATATACTCACACTCAACACACGTGGTCTACACACCCCACGTAAGCGCTACGCGGTATACGCCTATGCGAAACGACAGAAAGCATCTATCCTCTGCTTACAAGAAACCCACCTTAATTCAACCGAAGTCGGCAAACTACGAGTGAAATGGCGCGGACTCATCTGCGCCACGACCTACTCCTCATTTGCCCGGGGAGCACTGATATGGATCCGTCCGGGAACCCCTTTTCGGGAACTTAGACGGGTGGTGGACGACGAAGGCAGATACGTCCTACTAGAGGGTCTCTTAGATGGGAGGGCTATCCTCTTAGGAAGCATATACGCCCCAAATGTCGATCAGGATAAATTCTGGGACCGACTCACAATCTCTCTGGCCCAATTCACGCATGTACCCTGGCTACTAGGAGGGGACTACAACTGGACCCGGGGCTGGACCGCTCACACCCCCCACTCCCACATTCCCCCACCTACAGACAAATAGACCGATTTAAAGCATGGGTCGCACACTGGTCCCTCACGGATGCATGGAGGCTACACCATCCCCAGGCCCGCATTTACTCTTTCCACTCCATTCCTCATAATCTACAAGTCCGGCTTGACCGATTCTTATGCACTGCAGCGCTTCTCCCGCAAATTTGTCACTCGGACTATCTGGGTAGAGTCATTTCCGACCATGATGCACACCTTCTCAGCCTCCAATGGCGACCCCCGCACCCCCTGTCCCCACGTGGCGACTGTCGCGGGACTGTCTCACAGACCAGACCTTCACGCACGACCACCAACGTAGCATCCACGACTACTTTACGCATAATACGGGGACCGCGTCGTCAACCCTGGTTGAGTGGGATGGCTTCAAGGTAGTGGCCCGTGGAGAATGCATTCGGTACAGAACCGGGGTGAGACACATCTTGGAGCAAGCCCTAGAGAAGGCGGAGCAGCGACTGGCGGCGGCCACTAAGGCTGCGGATCAATCGGTGGCGACGGTAGCTCAGGTCGCCCACGCCAAATCAGAGTACCAGACGGCGTGCGTGGACCTCCGTCGTCACAATTTTCGGGCATATGCAACCCGAATGCACAAGGACCGTGACAAGTCGGGCACACTCCTGGCATGGCTTGCTAAGCAGGATATTGAAGTCCGGCCTATTACCGCAGTTATAAATCCCCAGGGCACCCTGGTGCAGTCTCAGGACGAGATCCTCCAGGCGTTCTATCAACATTACTCAGCAGTCTACACTGTTCCCTCGTCTCTCGATCCCGGGGCCATCGACCACTTCCTGGACCCTCTTCCCCTTCCCCGAATCTCCGCTGTAGACCGGAAGGGGTTGGACGCAAAGATAAAAACAACTGAGATTACAAGCACGGTACGAGCACTGACCCGCGGCAAGGCCCCTGGCCTTGACGGGCTCCGGCTTGAATATTACGCCACTTTTGCCCCACTGTTGACTCCTCGTCTATCAGCAGTATTAGACTCGGCGCTTAGACTCGGCGAACTGCCTGGCTCTATGAGAGCGTCTGTGATTGTGACATTCCCGAAACCCGACCATGACCCTCAACTCCTAGCCTCCTATTGTCCCATCACACTACTCACAGCCGACTGCAAAATTCTAGGAAAAATTTTGGCAGACAGATACTCACAAATCATATGCCCGTTAGTACACCCGGACCAATGCGGTTTCGTTCCGGGAAGGAATACCTCTCATAATATCCGGCGCCTCTTTCATATCCAGGATCAGATTGGTGACTGATTTCCTCACGCGGCATGTCTGATCTTGGACCTTGAAAAGGCGTTTGACACACTAACGTGGCAATTCCTCTTTGTCGTCCTGGGACGGGCGGGTCTCGGCCCCACACTCATAGCCTACACTCGCCTGCTCTACACCAATCTTACGTCCCGGGTCCGCCTCGGTCGCTATATCTCCCCGGAATTCGCAACACACAGGGGCACGCGACAAGGGTGCCCCCTTTCGCCCCTATTATTCGCGCTCGCGGTAGAACCCTTGGCCATCCGGCTCCGTAGGGACGGGCAAGCCTGGGGTATCCCACTAGCGGACGTTACGCACTGCGTATCCATGTATGCGGACGATCTCCTCATTTATATACGGGATGTGATAGCGGATCTCACCATGCTTGAGACCGCCCTGGCGGAGTTTGTGGAGGCCTCGGGATTGAGAGTGAACTGGCACAAGTCGATGGTCTACCCCCTCCACCCGGACGCCTCCTCCCGGGAGCTCTGGATCGGTGACCGGAAACTGCATTGGGCGACAGAGGGTCCCCGATACCTCAGGATCCGATTATATCATTCACCAGTTGACATTTTTTAGGGTAACCATCGTAGGGCACTAGCAGGGATACGATCCTCCATTGGGTTCTGGCGGAACCTACCGTTGGCCCCGATTGGCCGGGTAGCCCTGGCGAAGATGATACTGGTCCCGCGGCTTTTGTACTACTTCACCAATCTCCCAGTGATCCCACCCCGCTCCTTTTTCAAAGATTTAGACACACTCCTCAGCTCTCTGATATGGGGGCAGGGGCGGCACAGAATCGCGCTGGCCAAGCTAAAACTGCCCACGACGCAAGGGGGGCTCGGGGCGCCCTCATTCGAAGCCTACTTCCTGGGGTCGCAGCTCCAGTGGCTCTCATACTGGACGGCGGAGCGATACACACTCGAGACATGCACTGCCACAGGATGTATGCCCATGCCCGAGTTGCGTCGCCTGCTTCTGCCGGGCTCCCACCCCACGGGAACCTACCCCCTGCCGGTAGACATCGCCCGGAAATGTGTTCAACGCATACACCGCATGGCACCGCGTTGCCCTCCATACACGCCATCATTACCACTAGTCGGCTGGCCCAGAAATGACGGATTCTTCACATCCGCCATGCTTTGGGAGTGGGCGGCTAGGGACATTGTCGAAGCAGAAATGTTGTTTGACGAGGGACAGCTCCGGCCATACCGGCAGCTCATGGAGGTCTACGATTTGCCCCCAGGCCAGTTCCTGCTTCACCATCAACTCCTCAGCCACTTTCGACCACATGCTGATCTTACACTGGGGGAGCCTCCCACACACCCAGTCCTCCACACAATTTTACGAATGGGACGGGGTCGACACCTTATTACATGGTTGTACAAATCAATCAGGGACCTGACACCCCCACTACTGGTGCCTCTAAGAGCCCTATGGGAGGAGGAAACAGGAAGACCATTTCATGACAGCGAATGGGACAGGGCGATAGAATTCCCCAAAAATGTATCCAGGAATGCCCGCTTTAAGAATATACAGTTTCACATCCTACATAGGGCCTACTTGACGCCAGCGCGCCTTCAACGCTTTTATCCCGACACTACCTTCCTTTGCCCTCGTTATCAAGCGGGGGATGCTGCCTTTTTCCACATGTTCTGGACCTGCCCGGGCATTCAGAACTATTGGTCATCTATCCACTCGACACTTAGAGATCTTACTGGGCTGACCCATTTGACTACCTGGGAGGGATGCGCGCTGGGTATACTGGGGCGGAGGAAGCGACACTAGGTGCCGATGCGCTTCGTCTTCCTAGCCCACCTACTGGCCAAACACTGTATAGCCATGCACTGGCGGTCCCCTACTGGTCCTCCGCTTGCGGCTTGGGTAGGGGCAGTTCTTAAATGGGCTGCAGCTGAAGAGGACGCAATACGGGAGGAGGAGGCCAAAGGTACCCGTAAAACCCCAATCTCTCTAGAATGGGCACTCCTACTACACCAATTCAGACAATCCCAGACCCCGGATGCCCCGGTCACCGACATGCATACCCCCGACACCGTACCGCCTCATGCGGTGCGGGGTCCCCACGGCGGGGGATCCCCCCCAGTGTTCCCCCACACCACCCTCGAGCCAGTTGGGTTCCCCCCTGCTCACCTGACGCACCCAACGGTTCCCCACACCGGATTGCGCATGCGCCCATCCCCCCCTAGGTGGGAGGCAGCAATACTGTTGAATGGGCAAGGGCAGACTTAGGACATAGCCTTGGCCCCGTCATTCAGAACTTCATGGCACTTCCCAGTTTGGTTCTCCTCCCCAGTTTTCTTTACGGGCAAGGATCTGCTACAGTACAGACCGCATCTACACGGAACAAGACACATACGTGCTTTCTATATTGATAATGGTCTATTTCGCTACTCATGTAACATACTCATTTCCACGGAATGTGGTGTATGTATGCTTATATTCATAAATGCCAATAAAAAGAACTTTCAAAAAAAAAAATCCAAGAGCAAAGACCACTACAAGCCGAAGACAGAATGGAGATTCAATAGGCACCCAGAACCCTAAATGCACGGACGGCAGCTACAAAAAAACACAAAAGCGACATGCTCAATGTCAAAGCTTTTGTCTTTCAAACTGAGATTCAGAACTCTCTCAATAGACCACAAGCGGCAGTCCAAGTTATGAAACTTTATTCATAACTCTAAATGGCTCTACCTAAAGTCCATTCTACGGCTAATACCTAAAATTTCAAGACCTCTTCCTTAACAAAATGGCACAACTCTGAGATCCCATCAGACGTTCTCTCAGGTGTTTGAAGACCAACAATTCAGGGTCATGAAAAAACAGAAACATGTCTTTTACAATGACAAACTAATTGTGTCTCCATAATTTGAAACAAAGATTTTTCAGCAACTCTGGTGCCAACTTATTAACTTTTCCCCCCAGAGACACTAACTTCTAAAAACTGGCTGAATTTTCACCCTACTAAAGAAACCTTAGGCTGACGCCTCTTTAATCACCAACTAGATATGTCACCAGAGGTGGGTAATTAATAAAAAAATGACCTGCTTATCCTAGGGATGAGATGCCTAAAAAAAAAAAATAATAATAAATAATCTTTGACGCAGAAGAACACTCCTTGTACACAACAAAATGGCCAACTTCTTATACCAAATGTAAGCCTTACGACTAGCAGTGTAAGGTTCCAACCTCTGATCTACTCTACCGACACCACCCATGTGCTTATTGTAGTCTACAATGCACACAGGTTTGCGCACTTCCCCAAACAGTTACAGGTGAAGTACTCTTATCATGAATGGTAGTCAGCATGTACACATCCCTCCTGTCCACAAATTTCACAGCTAGCAGTTCCTCACTACACAAGGCACTGCACTGTCCCCTCTGAAGCTTTTTGCAAACAAGCTCTTTTGGGTATTCTTTACGGTTAGAGCGGATTGTGCCTCAAGCAAAAGTGTCCACTTTGAACAATTCCTTAAATAATTGCATAGCAGTGTAGAAGTTATCAAGGTACAAATGGTGGCCTTGGTTAAACAGTCCTCTAGCAAGATCCCACACAATTTTATCTGAAACTCCAAAAGTGGACGGACAACCAGGGGGGTCAATAGTGGAATCCCTACCAGTGTACACCCGGAAATTAAAGACATATCCTGTCCTACTCTCAGACAACATATACATCTTAATTCCATAACTTGCTCTCTTGCTAGGAATGTACTGCCTACAAACCAAACGGCCCTTGTACAGGACCAAAGACCCATCAACAGATATTTCTTTGCCTGGAGTATAGATCTCTGAAGATCGATCTACAAATTGATCAAGAACAGGCCGAATCTTAAAAGGACGGACACAGTCAGGGTGATCTCGTGGCAACACCAAAGCATTATCAACAAAATGCAGCATCCGAAGCAAAAGTAAATACCGATCACGACTCATAATTTCAGGAAATATCGCCGTTGCCATCAAGGGACTGCTAGACCAATATGAAGCCAGGGATGGCTTCCTTATCAATCCCATCAAAGAAGTCAAACCCAAAAACTTCTTCATCTCATCCAAATTTGTGGGAGTCCACCGGGTAGCTTTAGAGCGGGGCCTAAGTCTGGCACTGTTGTCCCTCAAAAACTGTTCAGCATAAAAATTTAGTCTGCTCAACAATCTCACCCAAAAATACATCATCCATGAACAACTGAAAAAACTGTATAGGCAAAAAAAATTACAATCCACTCTACACCCTGCATCACCACTAAAGGCAGGCAGCACCGGCTGCACCATGTTTGGATCAGCCCACAGTCCAGCACTTCCAGTAGGAAGCCTTGCAGCCTCAGGCTGCAATCCAGATACGTCTTGCACCATCGGCACATCAGTGTCCTCCTCTAAAACAGGCACTTCATCTGCACTGAGAGTAGCTTCATCTGCACTGAGAGTATCTTCATCATCCGATGAATCCATGTGGAGAGAAAACTCACTGCCTGAATCTTCCCCTCCCTCCTCTCCCCAGACGCACTGTCAGTCTCATAATCCTGTTCAGAGGAAGATTCAAGAAGCATACCAACTACCTGCTGAGCAGTAATTCTACTGCTAGCCATAATGCTTACAAATAAAGGTAACTTGTCAAACAAGTCAACAACAACAAACCCTTTGTAAAAAAAGAAATGAACAAAATGTAGCTTTATCACAAAGGCCTATATACTCCAACACTATACCACTCACTTGCCAGGAGCAGCTATCCTCACCACCACCTACTCTGCACAGACACAGTAAGGATCAAGAATATCCCACAAAAAAGAATAAGAAAAGAAAATTACACATAAGACAATGCAAAACACATCGCAAAGAATTTCATGCTCAAACCACTAACTAAATATGCTGCCATCACCAACATCACTAACAAAAAAATTCATTCATGCATGACAATAATACTCATTTGGAGTAAATACAACATAAATGTTTTTCTTACCAAAAAAATGCAAATACGCAAAACTGCAGAACAACCACTGCCGAAACTGCAAACAGGAATCAAAAGCTTTACACTAGAATAAAAAGGAGAAAAAAAACATTACAATCACATATGCAAATAATGCACCAGTCCACACACAATCCACCAGCCAAGCTAAGGGGTAGGTGGGCCTAACGGTATAAATAAAATATTCACCCTGTAAAAGGGGAGAAACCCTTGCCCTCAAGGCCACTCCCCAACACAAACATTTTAAAACCCCTGTTGTCTAGTGGCTTCTGCCCCCCTTGGGGGCAGCTGGGCCTAAAAAACATACTGCTAATCTCCACTCGAAGAGGACAGAAATGGCCACAATCATCCTCCCATAAAGGGGAGCGACTCTTTTCCAAGGGGCCGCTCCCCAACATTTGAAAAAAAAATAACCCTGGTGGCATAGTGGCCATACAAAGGAAAAAATCAGCCAATCTGCCCCTCACTGGGGCAGAAACGGCCAAATTAATGTTCCCCAAAGGGGAGCGACCCTTGCCCAAGGGGCCACTCCCTACAAATAAATCCATGGTGGCCTAGTGGCCATAAAAAAAAATGCCGATCTGCCCCCCAGGGGTGCAGAAACGGCCAAATTAATGCTCCCCAAAGGGGAGCGACCCTTGCCCAAGGGGCCACTCCCCACAAACAAATCCCTGCTGGTCTAGTGGGCCCAAACATGGAAAGACACAGCCCCCAAATGAGACCGACCCTTGCCCAAGGGGTCACTCTCCCCCCAAAAAAATCCCTGGTGGCCTAGTGGGCCCTAGATTAAAAAAAGGTGAAATCTGCCCCCCCATGGGGGCAGACAGACAAAACATAGCCCCCAAAGGGGAGTGACCCTTGCCCAAGGGGCCACTCCACACAAAGTACTCCCTGGTGGTCCAGTGGGCCGCTTTTAATAACATTTGGGTGAAATCTACCCCCCCCCCCCCCAGCGGGGCAGACAAACCCAAAAAAACATTGCTCCCATGAGGGCCGCTCCCCCCAAACAGTAATCAATTTCAAATAAAAGAATGGCTGGCGTCTAGTGGGCATTCCTGCTGCACGATCGCAAGATCGTGCAGCAGGAATGCACAAAAGAGACATCGGGTGAAAGGAAAACCCTTTCCTTTCCCCCGATGCCTCTTTTGATTAAATCCCCCCCTCCCTCGAGGAGAAACTAACCTCCTCTCATCCAAACGCGCTGGAAGCAAATGGCTTCCACCGCGTTGGGAATCCTCAATGACGTCAGCGTGCCTCGGAGGAGAGGCGGGGGGAGGAAGGGGAAGGGCTTCCCCTGCCTTCCCCAGTGGGGGCATGTAGATGGGCGGCCCACGGGGGGAGCGCCAGCGCTTCCCCCGTGGGTGGGTGATATGACAGCTGGGAGCCGTCCGACGCACACGCCACCCGTGACGTCGGACGGTCCCCGGCCATCCGACGCACAGAAAGGGTTAAGTCTCCAGCAGTGGCTCGAAATTCTGGGCATTCTCTGATGGCCAAACAACAAGAGAAGGATGGTGCAGGTTGTCATGGACACCCTTACCATGTGTTATTGAAACAAGCAGGGCAAAGAGGGGTCCTGTACCATTAGACTGTGCCTTTGGAAATGGTTGGAGAATCAAGGCGTTCCCTTGATCGCAAACCACCTCGTGCAATCCTTCAGTGCCAGAGCAGACAAGTAAAAGAGGCGTTGTCAGCTAGATCACAAATGGCATCTGCATTTAAATGTGAAGTAGGCCATTTTCCGACAGTGGGGAGAACACTAGCTTGATCTTTTCACCACCGACGAGGATGCACATTGTC
Organism: Triturus cristatus; assembly: GCF_964204655.1. Lineage (NCBI taxonomy): Eukaryota > Metazoa > Chordata > Amphibia > Caudata > Salamandridae > Triturus > Triturus cristatus. The sequence continues at coordinate 1,470,813,471 of NC_140591.1, read as the reverse complement.
AAAGGTTTTGCACATTGGAGTTTCCGCCAGAATGCTCACTAGTAGCTGCATTTACAAGTCAAGCTGTCTGATGTTCTTTTGCTTGTTTTGTCTTTGGCCCACAAAGACCTTGCAGTGGGTGCTATTAAATGTTATTTTTTTGGCTCTTTCAGCCTTGTTTACGTTTACTAGTCTAACTTACCTTGTTTAAATCACCTGTTGTGATGAGGTTCATTAAAGGATTGACATATTTCCTATCAAACCATTTGGGATGCCACAACAGGACCTTAATTTGGTCTTAATGTTGCTCATATTCATGCCCTTTGAACTGATGCAAAGCTGCTCGCTGTGTCCCTTGAATTTGAAGACTATGTTCCTCATTGCAATTACTTTTGCTTTAGGCACTGACGGTGCAACTACCCTACATCACTTTTTTTACCAGATAACCTGGCATTGGGAATGCGTGTGCCCTTCCTGCCTAAAGTTGACTTCTTTCCACTTTGGACAATCAGTGACCTTGCCTGCTTTCTTTGCATCTCCTCACCCCTCAACAAAGGAGGAAAGCTTCAAGGGCATTAAGCTCTTATATTGATCGTACGGAGGAAAATCTCATGGGGTTCTTTGGGGCAAAAAAGGGTAACTCAGTGAAGAAGAGGACCCTCTTGAGGAGGCCAGTCCTCTGCTTTAAGATATGTTATGCACTTGTCATGCAACTGCAGGATGTTCTGAGAGCACATTCCACCAGGGCTAAGGCTTCTACTGCTGCGTTGGCACCTGGAGTGCCTGTGCTTGACATTTTCCAGGCTGTGACTTGGGCATTGGTGCAAATGTTCACAAAGCACTACTGCCTTGATAGCTAGACTGGATGGGAAGGGCATTTTGTCATGCAGGACTTTTTGATCAGAGTTTGTTCCACAGACCCTCTGCCTCGGTGCAGGTATCTATTCTACAGTGAAGAATCTGCGGCGGGAAGTATACGTCAGAAGAAAGAAGAAGTTATCGTTGGTAATGCTCTTTCTGGTGGACACTATATCTAACTGATGATTCTTCACCGCCTTCCCACTACCTTGATCTGTGAGTGGCCTCTTTATACCATCTAAAAAGGTCTCAAGTTAGGAATCTGTACCCTGTGATCGACAATTGTTCGCACTCCAAGGTGTGGAAAAAGACAAGTAAGAAACTGAAATCAGCTCATATGTGGCTCCACTCCATCACTTCTGGGGAGGCATGGAGCCATATGGTGCCACCTAGCGGTGCACAGGGTGATTGCTGGAAAAAATCTTCTAGATCTAGTCTAGTGCATGGGGAGCATTCTAGGTTGAGGAATCCATGGGTAGAGTGTCCACCAGAAAAAGCATTATTGAAGGTAAGTAACTTGCTCATTTAGTTGTTATTAGCAGCTGTCAACACTTTTTAAAGTTATGATAAATTAATGATGTATTTTTAATTTTAAATCGACAATTTGTGATGATGGTGATATGCACATACATAGTGTCTGGTAAAGGACCTAAATGCAACAAAACAGCATTATGGGATACTAAATAAAAAGCAAGTTACTATTATTAATTTTATTTTGCAGTAAGTCCATGAATATATTTTAAGTGTCATTTGTTAGTAGTAAAGAATTGATGGTAGTGAGTTGCTGCTGCATACGTTTGATTATACCAAAGAGGCCAAGGACAAAATGGGCATGCAGAGAGCACTACATTCTTACCTACAGGTTACCATTGGAAAGAAGGCAAAGATGTGAGGGGAATGGAAAATGAAGTATTTGGTCCCCCACTAGATGTGATTTCTCTGAGGAGAAGCCAAGGACTGAATAGACACTAATCGTTTGTCTCCCTTCAAATTATGACAACAAAGGGACTGAAGTTATGTGAACTTGAAGCCTGTATTCCTTCATCTAGCATCCAGCTCCGTCCATCCCTCTGTTTGTCTACAGTTCCTCTGTGTGCCTACTTGTGTACCTGTTACCATGTTCTATGTTTTCTGCGAGTTAGGCTCTGAGCGGCGGATTTACAAGCTCCTTGCAACACTTTTGCGCTGCCGTTGCGTCACTCTTGTGACACAGCGGTGGCGTAAACAATGCGGACAATTTACAACGTGACGCATCTAGGGAGATGCGTCACGTTGTAAAGCCACGCATCACAATATATCTGCATCAGGTATAATGTATGCAGGGTGGGCGTTTCCAGGCAAAAAGCCATGTAGAACTGACGCAGTGAAATTTACAACATTTCACTGCGTCACTCTACGCCTTCACTGTGTCAAAATCCCTACACCTGCTCAGACCAGGCGTAAGGAATGACGCAGGGCTTTTTGAATGGGACTCACCTAACTGTTGTGGTGCATTGCTGGAATTGCGTCACTTCCATGAGCAACTCCAGCAATGCGTCACTTTTAGGACAACAGATGCATCAGAATTTCTGACACATCTGTTAATCCTTGCGCCATGGAGCACTGTATTGGAAATACAGCAGATCCATATTGGCGCAAGGACTTTTGGTGCTGACGCAATGAAACTGACGCATCTATTCAGATGCATCAATTCCTTGTAAATCTACCCCTGTGTGTTGACTTCTACACTAGGGTTCCTGCCTCTCTCTGAATTGCCTTGGTATTTCTTTTAGCTGTCTACCCTGGGTCCTAACTCTTGCTCACACCCTAACTCATCACCCTGTTTGCTCCCTCCCCTTGTTCGCTACCATCCCTCTCTTCTTCACTATCCTGCCTTCCACTTTTCTCATCTGCTTCTTCCCGACTGTCCAGGCGCCTAAGGTGAGCTACTCACTACCACTCTGTTTTGGGGGATATCATTCCATTCACAAAGCTCATTTTTGATTCCCTCCAGTTACATTTCCTCTCACCTATTGCTCTTTCGGGTGGTGTAAAATGGTGTACACACTGTCAATCTACCCAATGTATGCTGGTTGGTAGCTGTGCCCTTAGTGCCTGCTGGTCTGGCTGCTTATGTGCAGGGGTAGCTCTGTATGTGGGTGCCATTAGGCTCTTGTGCTGTGTCCATGGATAGCTGTTGGGATATTCCTCTGTATAAGTGCATAGTCTGTGCCCCATGCTTAATTTGTGGCGGGTGGAACTCGGTACTCATTCTTGTGGACTAGGAAAGTTTTTTTTATTTATAACAGACTGTTACCCATAGCAAGAGGAGGGGGAAACGGATGGGGGTCGGAATGAAGGGAAAGGTGTCAAAAGAGTGACAGATAGAAAGAATGGAGAAAAAACTGCAGGGATGAGATTAAAGAAACAGTTTCAGGTGGCGGAAGAAAGAGGCATGAAGTGGAATCAAGACTAGGCAGTTGTGGTGTTAGGCAGATCCAGAGCCGGGCGGCCTAACAAAAGCTTTGCGTTTGTGCTTATGTTTTTTAAATAAAGCACTGTGCCAGTCTGTTTGTGGATGCTGAGTATCTGCGCACATGCGCTATACAAAAGCCACACCTATTGGCTTCGTCAGTGCTTGGTCTTTTTGGGTCACGATTTGAGAAGCTGCTTCCTTTGCAGACATGTTTAATGACACACGTGTCATCTTGCAGGCGATTTTGCTGTTGTGTGTGTCCAGCAGTGGCCTTAAATCACTGAAATACCCCACATGCATTTTAAAAAGGCCCCTTTCTTGTGACGTCCGAACTTATCCGTGCTCCCAGCTCTTAACAGTTGTAAACAGAGTAAAACTGAACGAGTCGTGACAGACGAGGATTTCCTGAGGCCCTGGGGACGCTTCCCTTCAAGAGCTGAGATGGCGCAACGTGGTCCGGCCGGGAGTCACCGAGAGCAGACGTCCTACACCAGCAAATACGTATTTGTTTAATCTGAAGACAGAGGGTGTAGAATATAGACTTCTGAGTCCATTTGCTTTAAATCTTGAACCGAATAAAGGACAAACTCTCCATGGAGGCCGGAGATGTGCTGCGAAGAGTCCTCCTCGCCGGAGACCTGTCCCAAATCCCTTCTGAGGAGTTCAAGAAATGCATCCGGGTTTTCCTGTGCGCGGAACCAAGAGGTGAGCGGTCATTGGACACGTGTGAGGTGACGAGCGTGATTCCTTGCTGGCTCGTGCGCTCTTTATCTCGGTGGGTGCTGTCCAAGGCAACCAACTAGAATACTCCATGCCCCATAGATCCCCAGGGCCCGATTCACAGAACTAACTTAAGACAAAATCCTAAACTTACTACCATTTTGGTATTCACAGAAGGCGCACTTACTCATTTTGGTATTCACAGAAGGCACTTACTCATTTCTGTATTCACAGAAGTTAGGAGTCCTAACATTTATGTGACGCCTTTGATCCATCTGGCTGAAGCTCTCGGGGCTAAGGTATTGGCTTATGCGGATGACACCCAGCTGCTGTTCACCTGGGATAAAGCATCTAATTCTGTCCTTGCGGTGCAACATTGATCGGAGATTTTGCTTTTTGGCAAATTTCCTGCTGACTTTCGTGAACAGTTGTGGCCACAGGATTTTCCACCTCCGCTGTCCGTGGGACAGCCCGCTAAGAACTTGGGGGTCTGGTTCGAGGAGAATCTTTCCTTTTCTACTCACATTAGGAAAACTGCTGGCTGTTGCTTTGGTCTTATGAAAACCCTTAGGAATTTTTTTCCTCTGCTCCCGCAGGGGGCTAGAGAAACGGTCACCTGTGCTCTGATTCTCACTTGTCTGGATTACACCAGCTATGCGGGGGTCCCTGGGTATCTGATTAAAAAACTGCAGGTGGTCCAGAACACAGCGGCCAGATTGCTCCTGGGCATCTTGTCAAGGAAGAGTGTCACCTCTCATTTGCATTCTCTTCACTGGCTACCCGTGGCGGCCAGGATCAAGTTTAAACTCTTGGTCTTGGCCCATCGAACCCTCCATGGTCAGGGCCCCCTTTATCTCCAGAGTCGTTTTTCCTTTTATGTCCCTTCGCGGGCCTTGCGCTCCTGGTCCCGTTGCCTTGCTTCTGTCCCGCGTTTCAAACTTCAGAGGTTCGGGGGCTGTTCCCTTGTGGTTAAATCCAGCTTGGCCTGGAATGCTCTTCCTTCCGATCTTCGCCTTACTCACGATCTTGTATTGTAGCGTTTAAAAAGAAGCTTAAAACACATCTCTTTGCGTGAATGGCTTTCCTCTCCCCTCGGGTTTCGCGCCGGGACACTTACGAGTAGCCGAGCGCGTTACAAGTGGACATAACATAACATAACATAAATGCCTTCTGTGAATACCGAAAGTCTTAAAGTTAGAATTTTTCTCAGTTTATGAGTAGTAAAGTTAGGACTCCTAACTTTAGGACCCCTAAATGCCTTCTGTGAATACCGAAAGTCTTAAATTTAGTATTTTTCTCATTTTAGGAGTAGTAAAGTTAGGACTCCTAACTTTAGGCCCCCCTAAATGCCTTCTGTGAATACTGAAAGTCTTACATTTAGGATTTTTCTCAGTTTAGGAGTAGTAAAGTTAGGACTCCTAACTTCTGTGAATACCGAAATGAGTAAGTGCCTTCTGTGAATACCAAAATGAGTAAGTGCCTTCTGTGAATACCAAAATGGTAGTAGGCTTAGGATTTTGTCTTAAGTTAGTTCTGTGAATCGGGCCCCTAGTTCTCAAACCCTGGTATTTCCTTTTACAGACCATTGTAATCTCGCCCTTCACTCCAATTGGTTTCAGTGAACCCAGTTTACAAAGTCAAAATGTTTCCCCACATGTTTTCTCCTCTGTTTGGTGTATGTTTCTACCTTTTATGGGATCCTTGAGGAATCTGTTGAGCAGCACTTCTTCAACTTTTTAAAACTGCAATCCAATTTTTAGAACAACAAAGTTATGAGTCCCACCTAGCATTAATGGGCATGAGGGGGGCGATGTTTTAATGTCACTAAAGCATCGTGTGGTAGCGCACTGTCATTTACAGACAACACTTTTTCCATTGAAATGCCCACTAAGCAGCTTATTTACAAGCAAGCCCCTTGCACCGCCGTATTAAAAGCAGGCTTGTAAATAAGCCCCTAAATTTGCACAGACATAGAGTTATACTAATAAAAAAATATTGCACACAAATGCTAATGTATGGAAATCAGGTTCCAGTGAATATTTATCATGTGTGCATCACCAAGAAAAGTGTCTTGATTTATTTAGATCCTTTTAAAATCTTGATTTACTTCACACTTCAGAATTGTAACCAAAAAAGTGCTTCATTTTTGCTTTCCTACCTGCTGAACGTGTACAGTTCATTTACAGATATTTACATTTTGCTGTGTGAGTTACTCAAAATGACTTTCTTTTCACACTGGCGAACCCCAGCAATCTTTTCACACAACTTACTTTAGTTTTCTTTCCCTGACTGCAAAGTTAGAGGTTTGTAAACACCAATCCCCACGTTAAAAAACATAAGCAACAATATGTCAGAAAACGTAGTCTGACATTTAACTTCTGTCTATGACGTGCAGCAAATGTGACAAGATAAATAGAGAATGTAAATTAATCTTTAATTATTGCTTAGACCTTTGCGACCCAACAAAAATCGGATTGCGAGCCCATCGTTTGGGAAGCAGTGCTTTAGAAAACTCCTGAAATTCTACATCAGCGGTAGAGCTCCGGTACCCCAACGCTCAAAATGCACTCATGCAGAATTGTGCATTCGCACAATAATTTTTTTTCCTAAGCAGCACTGCATGTCTCCAAGTCAATTAATTCTGTTTACTGCAAACCAATTACATATGGACATCTTCCCTTCTGTTTCCCACCCTAGAAAAGCACTTACTGCTGCCTTTGACAATATTCCTCACACCTTAAAGAACGGGTATTTGCCCTCATACTCCTAAACATTCCTACCGGGCTCCATAGCCAGAGTTCTTGGCGAGACATGAGCTGCTGATTCAGTCAGCTCACCTTGCTGTCTGGGACCAATATTAATACAGGGTGAAACAGGAGTTGCTTAGAAGGGGAAATTACATTACTACATATTTGTCTACTGCTGTTTGAATCACATGTCTCTTGCTAGAGGTGAGAACAGAGTTAATGGGAGGAGAAGGATGAGAGTCGGAAGGGACATGGTGCGATAGACCTGGGTGAAAGTTAAATTATGGAGATATATATATATATATAGGTTTTATTTTACAAGGCTTCCAGGTTAGAGAAGAGCTTGGTTAAAACTGTACATAAGGAGGACAACAAGCCAGTGCCATGCTGGGGTTCTAGGTGAAGAAAGGTGGGTCAAGTTTAGCAACTTTGTCTCTTTTTTATCCTGAAATGTTGTTTCCTACTAAAATGGAAACGGGAAATTGGGAGGAAATTCTAAAAGAGCAGGACGATGCCTCCTCATGTAAAATGCGAAGTGGGTCGCACACCGCTCGTCATACTAGCAAATAGCCCCATAGGATTCTGGAGGATGTAGTGACAGCGGCGGGTACACCTATGCCACGAGTAAAAAGTTTAAAATGCCATCCCTGGACACGTGTTTCGAGGTAATTGCCTCTCGTCAGCAGGGAGCAGGTATGTATGCGGGGTGCTGTAGACTGCCAAAAATTATCAGGTATAGTACCTCTCACGGCGCGCGGGTGCGGGATCCGGGCTCGTCAACCCATAGCTCAGGGAGCTTTAAATACAAAATGCGAAGTGGGTCGCACACCGCTCGTCATACTAGCAAATAGCCCCATAGGATTCTGGAGGATGTAGTGACAGCGGCGGGTACACCTATGCCACGAGTAAAAAGTTTAAAATGCCATCCCTGGACACGTGTTTCGAGGTAATTGCCTCTCGTCAGCAGGGAGCAGGTATGTATGCGGGGTGCTGTAGACTGCCAAAAATTATCAGGTATAGTACCTCTCACGGCGCGCGGGTGCGGGATCCGGGCTCGTCAACCCATAGCTCAGGGAGCTTTAAATACAAAATGCGAAGTGGGTCGCACACCGCTCGTCATACTAGCAAATAGCCCCATAGGATTCTGGAGGATGTAGTGACAGCGGCGGGTACACCTATGCCACGAGTAAAAAGTTTAAAATGCCATCCCTGGACACGTGTTTCGAGGTAATTGCCTCTCGTCAGCAGGGAGCAGGTATGTATGCGGGGTGCTGTAGACTGCCAAAAATTATCAGGTATAGTACCTCTCACGGCGCGCGGGTGCGGGATCCGGGCTCGTCAACCCATAGCTCAGGGAGCTTTAAATACAAAATGCGAAGTGGGTCGCACACCGCTCGTCATACTAGCAAATAGCCCCATAGGATTCTGGAGGATGTAGTGACAGCGGCGGGTACACCTATGCCACGAGTAAAAAGTTTAAAATGCCATCCCTGGACACGTGTTTCGAGGTAATTGCCTCTCGTCAGCAGGGAGCAGGTATGTATGCGGGGTGCTGTAGACTGCCAAAAATTATCAGGTATAGTACCTCTCACGGCGCGCGGGTGCGGGATCCGGGCTCGTCAACCCATAGCTCAGGGAGCTTTAAATACAAAATGCGAAGTGGGTCGCACACCGCTCGTCATACTAGCAAATAGCCCCATAGGATTCTGGAGGATGTAGTGACAGCGGCGGGTACACCTATGCCACGAGTAAAAAGTTTAAAATGCCATCCCTGGACACGTGTTTCGAGGTAATTGCCTCTCGTCAGCAGGGAGCAGGTATGTATGCGGGGTGCTGTAGACTGCCAAAAATTATCAGGTATAGTACCTCTCACGGCGCGCGGGTGCGGGATCCGGGCTCGTCAACCCATAGCTCAGGGAGCTTTAAATACAAAATGCGAAGTGGGTCGCACACCGCTCGTCATACTAGCAAATAGCCCCATAGGATTCTGGAGGATGTAGTGACAGCGGCGGGTACACCTATGCCACGAGTAAAAAGTTTAAAATGCCATCCCTGGACACGTGTTTCGAGGTAATTGCCTCTCGTCAGCAGGGAGCAGGTATGTATGCGGGGTGCTGTAGACTGCCAAAAATTATCAGGTATAGTACCTCTCACGGCGCGCGGGTGCGGGATCCGGGCTCGTCAACCCATAGCTCAGGGAGCTTTAAATACAAAATGCGAAGTGGGTCGCACACCGCTCGTCATACTAGCAAATAGCCCCATAGGATTCTGGAGGATGTAGTGACAGCGGCGGGTACACCTATGCCACGAGTAAAAAGTTTAAAATGCCATCCCTGGACACGTGTTTCGAGGTAATTGCCTCTCGTCAGCAGGGAGCAGGTATGTATGCGGGGTGCTGTAGACTGCCAAAAATTATCAGGTATAGTACCTCTCACGGCGCGCGGGTGCGGGATCCGGGCTCGTCAACCCATAGCTCAGGGAGCTTTAAATACAAAATGCGAAGTGGGTCGCACACCGCTCGTCATACTAGCAAATAGCCCCATAGGATTCTGGAGGATGTAGTGACAGCGGCGGGTACACCTATGCCACGAGTAAAAAGTTTAAAATGCCATCCCTGGACACGTGTTTCGAGGTAATTGCCTCTCGTCAGCAGGGAGCAGGTATGTATGCGGGGTGCTGTAGACTGCCAAAAATTATCAGGTATAGTACCTCTCACGGCGCGCGGGTGCGGGATCCGGGCTCGTCAACCCATAGCTCAGGGAGCTTTAAATACAAAATGCGAAGTGGGTCGCACACCGCTCGTCATACTAGCAAATAGCCCCATAGGATTCTGGAGGATGTAGTGACAGCGGCGGGTACACCTATGCCACGAGTAAAAAGTTTAAAATGCCATCCCTGGACACGTGTTTCGAGGTAATTGCCTCTCGTCAGCAGGGAGCAGGTATGTATGCGGGGTGCTGTAGACTGCCAAAAATTATCAGGTATAGTACCTCTCACGGCGCGCGGGTGCGGGATCCGGGCTCGTCAACCCATAGCTCAGGGAGCTTTAAATACAAAATGCGAAGTGGGTCGCACACCGCTCGTCATACTAGCAAATAGCCCCATAGGATTCTGGAGGATGTAGTGACAGCGGCGGGTACACCTATGCCACGAGTAAAAAGTTTAAAATGCCATCCCTGGACACGTGTTTCGAGGTAATTGCCTCTCGTCAGCAGGGAGCAGGTATGTATGCGGGGTGCTGTAGACTGCCAAAAATTATCAGGTATAGTACCTCTCACGGCGCGCGGGTGCGGGATCCGGGCTCGTCAACCCATAGCTCAGGGAGCTTTAAATACAAAATGCGAAGTGGGTCGCACACCGCTCGTCATACTAGCAAATAGCCCCATAGGATTCTGGAGGATGTAGTGACAGCGGCGGGTACACCTATGCCACGAGTAAAAAGTTTAAAATGCCATCCCTGGACACGTGTTTCGAGGTAATTGCCTCTCGTCAGCAGGGAGCAGGTATGTATGCGGGGTGCTGTAGACTGCCAAAAATTATCAGGTATAGTACCTCTCACGGCGCGCGGGTGCGGGATCCGGGCTCGTCAACCCATAGCTCAGGGAGCTTTAAATACAAAATGCGAAGTGGGTCGCACACCGCTCGTCATACTAGCAAATAGCCCCATAGGATTCTGGAGGATGTAGTGACAGCGGCGGGTACACCTATGCCACGAGTAAAAAGTTTAAAATGCCATCCCTGGACACGTGTTTCGAGGTAATTGCCTCTCGTCAGCAGGGAGCAGGTATGTATGCGGGGTGCTGTAGACTGCCAAAAATTATCAGGTATAGTACCTCTCACGGCGCGCGGGTGCGGGATCCGGGCTCGTCAACCCATAGCTCAGGGAGCTTTAAATACAAAATGCGAAGTGGGTCGCACACCGCTCGTCATACTAGCAAATAGCCCCATAGGATTCTGGAGGATGTAGTGACAGCGGCGGGTACACCTATGCCACGAGTAAAAAGTTTAAAATGCCATCCCTGGACACGTGTTTCGAGGTAATTGCCTCTCGTCAGCAGGGAGCAGGTATGTATACGTAAATTACTAATAGCTCATTCGAGCGACTTTGGCTGACGAGCCCGGTGTCTGCACCTGCGCGCCTTGGAAGGTATTTTACCTATATATATGGCAGTCATCGGCACCCCGCATACCTACCTGCTCCCTGCTGACGAGAGGCAATTACCTCGAAACACGTGTCCATTGATGGCATTATATTTCTATATACTCGTGGCGTAGGCGTACTCACCGTAGCCACTACACTATCCAGAATCCTTTGGGGTTATTTGCAGCATGACGAGCAGTGTCGCGACCCATTTACGTAAATTACTAATAGCTCATTCGAGCGACTTTGGCTGACGAGCCCGGTGTCTGCACCTGCGCGCCTTGGAAGGTATTTTACCTATATATATGGCAGTCATCGGCACCCCGCATACCTACCTGCTCCCTGCTGACGAGAGGCAATTACCTCGAAACACGTGTCCAGGGATGGCATTATATTTCTATATACTCGTGGCGTAGGCGTACTCACCGTAGCCACTACACTATCCAGAATCCTTTGGGGTTATTTGCAGCATGACGAGCAGTGTCGCGACCCATTTACGTAAATTACTAATAGCTCATTCGAGCGACTTTGGCTGACGAGCCCGGTGTCTGCACCTGCGCGCCTTGGAAGGTATTTTACCTATATATATGGCAGTCATCGGCACCCCGCATACCTACCTGCTCCCTGCTGACGAGAGGCAATTACCTCGAAACACGTGTCCAGGGATGGCATTATATTTCTATATACTCGTGGCGTAGGCGTACTCACCGTAGCCACTACACTATCCAGAATCCTTTGGGGTTATTTGCAGCATGACGAGCAGTGTCGCGACCCATTTACGTAAATTACTAATAGCTCATTCGAGCGACTTTGGCTGACGAGCCCGGTGTCTGCACCTGCGCGCCTTGGAAGGTATTTTACCTATATATATGGCAGTCATCGGCACCCCGCATACCTACCTGCTCCCTGCTGACGAGAGGCAATTACCTCGAAACACGTGTCCAGGGATGGCATTATATTTCTATATACTCGTGGCGTAGGCGTACTCACCGTAGCCACTACACTATCCAGAATCCTTTGGGGTTATTTGCAGCATGACGAGCAGTGTCGCGACCCATTTACGTAAATTACTAATAGCTCATTCGAGCGACTTTGGCTGACGAGCCCGGTGTCTGCACCTGCGCGCCTTGGAAGGTATTTTACCTATATATATGGCAGTCATCGGCACCCCGCATACCTACCTGCTCCCTGCTGACGAGAGGCAATTACCTCGAAACACGTGTCCAGGGATGGCATTATATTTCTATATACTCGTGGCGTAGGCGTACTCACCGTAGCCACTACACTATCCAGAATCCTTTGGGGTTATTTGCAGCATGACGAGCAGTGTCGCGACCCATTTACGTAAATTACTAATAGCTCATTCGAGCGACTTTGGCTGACGAGCCCGGTGTCTGCACCTGCGCGCCTTGGAAGGTATTTTACCTATATATATGGCAGTCATCGGCACCCCGCATACCTACCTGCTCCCTGCTGACGAGAGGCAATTACCTCGAAACACGTGTCCAGGGATGGCATTATATTTCTATATACTCGTGGCGTAGGCGTACTCACCGTAGCCACTACACTATCCAGAATCCTTTGGGGTTATTTGCAGCATGACGAGCAGTGTCGCGACCCATTTACGTAAATTACTAATAGCTCATTCGAGCGACTTTGGCTGACGAGCCCGGTGTCTGCACCTGCGCGCCTTGGAAGGTATTTTACCTATATATATGGCAGTCATCGGCACCCCGCATACCTACCTGCTCCCTGCTGACGAGAGGCAATTACCTCGAAACACGTGTCCAGGGATGGCATTATATTTCTATATACTCGTGGCGTAGGCGTACTCACCGTAGCCACTACACTATCCAGAATCCTTTGGGGTTATTTGCAGCATGACGAGCAGTGTCGCGACCCATTTACGTAAATTGCCTCCTCATGTAAACTCGAAAGAGTTTAGGGGCTCTCGACCCAAGAAAGGTACTGAGCTCACATGAAGGGGCGAGGACAAAAAGGTAACACGGGTGGGCCATTCTGTCAGGGCTGCACCTACCAAGGCTTTGTCTTTCACTCTTGCATGTGCAGGGGGCCAGCCTGGCTAGGGTTTGAGACATGACCTGACTAGGACTCCTCCTCCAGTGGGAGCAAGAGAGGGACCAGTGGCATACACTGATGCTGAAAATATTCGCCTCCTTTTTCCTCATAGGAACCAGATAACACTTGGGTCTTTACATATTGTATACCTTCTGCTCAGGTTGCCAGTCTTTATTACTCTCCCACTTCTTTCTTTCCTCATGAGGTTTATTTGGATCACTGCTTAATTTGTAAAAAAAAAAGTGCCAGGGCTCTTGTCAGGAGGCCACTGCAGGTTGCACCACACATTGTCCCTACCATGCTGCCAACAATAGTAACAACACAAGTACTAACCATAACACTACTACAAGTGTGGCAATTCAGACTATTCCAGCCCCCTAAAGCTACAGGAATGGTTTGGACGGCAGGTAATAGTAATTTTATTGTTTATTGAATTAATAAATTACCTGTGTTGAGGTCCTCTCCAAATTAGCCAGACAGTGCCTCCTTGTGGCAGCTGTCACAAGCGCCGGTGTTGAGAATTAAGTGCCGGTGCAGAGCACCGGAAACCAACAGCTCAAATTAAGCACTAATTTGGATAGCTGTGTACCTGCCTTTAAGAAGCTGCAAGGCTTCTGCTCAAGCCATTTGGCATCATTGTACTCGTCTAACAGCATTTCTGCAGTATAGATGACCTCTTTTTTGGTGCACACAGACAGCACCCTGCTGCTCCTCTGGCCTAGTTGGTTCTAGCTAGCTGCATGTGTTTCAGTTCCCATCAGTCCCCTTACTGGACTACCTACATCTGCAGCACAGACTATGGAGGTAGATCTCTGCCTCATTCCCCGTTACTCCTCCCGCCGTCTGTCCTCCTCCCAGACTTTACAGAGTGGTTGACCTAGCTGCGGCAGTCAGCGTTGAATATGAGCAGAAAACACAACAGGCTCCATGGAAGCTAACACTGGACCTGCAGAGTGAAATATAACCATCATCTAATTACAATTATAAATTGTTCGCCTAGCTCTAACACCACCCCCATGTTATCTTAGCTGGTTTTATAGAGCGCAACGGCTACCCAAACCGGGCATCCCGGCGCTGACAGGAGGATAGGTAACAGAATGACTAAGAATGAACTGAAACTTTATCCAAGAAGGTGAGTTTTTAGTTGTTTTCTGAAACTTAAGCAGATTATTGTTATACCTGAGCTGTCCTGGAAGAGAATTCAATAGTTTGGCAGGAAGGTAGCTGCATGAGCGACCTCCTCCTCTCGTTCTCTTGATTCTGGGCTCTACGAGGAGGGAGAGATCATGCGATCTCTGTGCTCTTGTGGTTCTCTGAGGTGTGATGAGGTGTTGCAATGCCAAAGTTCTGGCTGAATATTTTAACTTGTGGGCAATACTTAGGGCTTTTAATTCCATACGTTTTTTAATGGGTAGCCAATGCAATTGCAGAAGAGCTGGGCGTGCTGAATTTATCTTGGGCAAACCCATAAGAGCTCGTGCTGCGGCTGGACGCAGTGCCCCGAGCCAAGGTAAGAGCAGCTCGCTGGTCATACACCCATTGCTTCAAAATGCTTTGCACTTAGAATACAACACAAACAACACTGACAATGCACACTCCCCCAATGCACCTATAGGATGTCTATTATGTTTGGATCAAAATTTCGACTCTTCTGCTCATCAAGGAAAACTACAGGCATTGAGCGCCCAAATGCATAAAATATGTGGTTGTAGAACTTCCACCAAGTGGAAAACAGCCATGTGTAAACCTGGCACAGATGTTCATTGGCGCATTTAACTTTACTTTTAGTTTTTCCATGGGCAAACAAAAATCTCAGCGGACAAACTCTCATTCAATACCCAGATTAACAAGCACTGGCTAAGCCAATAGGTCTCGCCTATGGGCGATCTATTGACTTTGCCAGTTGGATAGAGGTGCACAATGACAGGTCGGGAGGGATAGTTACCAGGACTAGAATAAGAAAGAAGCACTATGAAGCATGCAGCACTGGCAGCGTCATATGCTTTTTTCTTCTTTACAGTGGTTTAGGGGAAACAAGCAACATGGACTGGGAGGGGAAGAAGGAACATGGACGGGGAGGTTGGAGGGGAAATAGCCATACAGACTGGGGTGAGGGGAAAGAGGTAACACGGAGGAGGGTGGAAGGGGAAGAAGCCACATGGACCGGTAGGGGGAGGGAAAGAAGCAACATGGACCAGTGGTGAGAGGGGAAGAAGCAACATGGACCAATGGTGGGAGGGGAAGAAGCAACATGGCGGGAGTTGGGAGAGGAAGAAGCAACATGGCGGGAGTTGGGAAAGGAAGAAGCAACATGGATGGAGAGTTAGGAGGGGAAGAAACCACATGGACTAGTGGTGGGAGTGGAAGAAGCAACGTGGACATAGGGGTGGGTGGGCAAGAAGCAAAACAGACCAGTGGTGGTAGGGGAGGAAGCAGCACGGAGGGGGTTGAGAGGGGAAGAAGCAACATGGACAGAGGGGTGGGAGGAGAAGAATCAAAACAGACAGGGGGTGGGAAGAGGAAGAAGCAAGAAAATAAAATAAAAAGTACGTCAATCGCAGCACTAGCAGCAGAAGGACCCTGATTGAGATGAAGCAATTATTACTTAGTCCATGCTTCAGCCGATAGAAGAGGAAGTGAAGCTGGTCAGTAGCACCTAATTAGAAGGCAGCAAATGAGAGTCACAAGTAAGCCCACAAATGGTAGGCAATGGGTGGGCTCCAAGCCCTTTGAAGAACACAATATCTCTGGCAAGCAAGAGTCCATGAGCTAGCGTATGCTCACATAGGCGAGACCTAAAAATGAGTTTTCCTTTCCGTGTTCCCTCCCTAGAAAAGCACTTACGTCTACCTGCAAAATAACTCATTTGTGTGTTTTCCAGAACGCTACCTGCAAGAGATATTTGAGATACTTTCCCAGGTAGGACCCTAGAAATATCCATAACTCCCAACACGAAGACCCGGCAGGGGGAGGGGGTGGTGGAGAGAGGGGTTGTTGGGGAGAAGTTGGGGGGGTGACTGGGGGAGTTAGGGGTAGTTTTGGTTACAGTTAAGGTACTATGACACGACACAAAAACAACGAAGTAAACCCTGAATACTTGGACAACTTCCAAAGGACTTCATACTGGACTAAATTCCTGAGTTCATTGTTGGGCTGATTCACTATCTCGACTGAGGTGGAAGTATTATAAACTTGTAATTGTACATGAACGTGATATGCAGGTTGAAAGAACAAACTAATAAAGAAATATATGAAAAAAAAGAAAAACTCCCAACACGAAATTTACGGATGCAGAATTCCAACAAACCTGCAGAATTTCCACATTCACAAATGCACATTAGACCTCTAACATTTTGCCAATCCTGTATATATGAATCATGATTACGAGTGTCAGTGCACAGCCATTGTGTGACTAGGGCCCTTTGCTAGCACATTTCCCCATAGACACAGAATGGGAAAACCCCTTTCTTACATCAGGTGCTTGGTACTCAAATGCTTTGTGACTCGGCTCTTGGAGCGGATCAGATTAGCAGGGCTGACAGAGGGCAGGGTTGCTTCTCAGAATTGTTCAGTCCTAGCTGCAGACATAAACACATAGTGCTGGCATTCCGGGCTGCATTTATTGAGGAAGCCGCCATAAAGCCTTTTGTTTAAGCTCCTTGTGTTGGCTTCTTGAAATAGTTTAATCTGCTTCTTGCAGGAGCCGCCTGCAGTGAGGTCAGTTTCCGATGGGGAAAGTGTGTTCGTCTGCTTGCTTTGTTTGCTAGTTTACGTTGATTGGTTGTTGTTTGTAGACCCTGCCTCTGCTGTTATCACTTTTTCATTAGTCAGCAGCGAGTTCTCCTGCATCCCGGATACTCTTAAATTGCAGCTCATCGGTAAGACGTCAGCTCCAGCAGAGGCGTAGCTATCAATGGTGCAGCAGGTGCAGTGGCACCAGGGTAACAGGTGCCCACAGCAACCAACATATAGATTTCTTCTACTACACAACCAGGTGCGGGGGGGGGGGGGCTTTCCCTTTACTTAGATTAAATGGGGCCGGTGACACCACTGGCTCCCAGCTTAGAAGGGGACACACATGGTTTTCGGGAGTTGGGGTCCACACAGAAAAATATCGTGCACTGTCTGTCCCCACAGTGCTCTTGCATCAGTAAAGGTTGATGTTGGCGACATTGTGTGATCTTGAACACTCTCTTTGTGACTGTGGATGAGAACTGTATTTAGATTTCAAGCCTGTAATGTACACAGTGGCCTGTGTAATTACCAGGTGGTTCAACGCCCCAGTGAAAATATCATTTGCACCAGTTTGCACCAGTGTACACGAGTGCAATATAATGGGGACTAACTAGCACAAACAGGTCTGCTTCCATTGTGTGTTTATGAAAGCCCCTTACACAATGTGCATAGCGTAAAGCCCCTTAAAGTCAATTGCACCCTTCACTGGGAGCTAGTGGAGCTCTTTCAGAGAGCTCCTTACACAGTGCTGTATCCAGATGTGGCAGAGCTCTGGTGTCTTGTTTTGCATCGTCTTGAGTTTCCAGGTGTTCTACTCCAGTATATCTCATACACAGAGCTGCAGTGAATCGTGTTCTGATGTAGGTCGAAGCTCTCGCTCCTCGCTCGACTGAAGTTCTAGGCGGGGTCATTTGGACTAGTTCAGCTGATGGTTTCACCACTGCCTTGACTTGGGGATCAAAGAGTCTTCAACCTTAACAAGGATGCCCAGGTGGACGGGTCTTCTCGGATATGTGTTCAGACTGATTCCCTTCTGCCAGTTGTCCTCAGGTCACATTGAAGATAAGACAAGAGGCTGTTCGTCTCTGAAAACCCTTGAAGTTGACGTGCAATAACCTAAATCCTTAGCCACTGAGTACTTATAATCCACATGTCAGTGCTTGTAAAATTAGAAATTGGAAGACACGGAGCGGATTACTGATTGCATTGTAATTTTATTCATATAGTGCTCACTACCCCTGATGAGGCGTTGAAGTGTTTTTCGGCGAGTAGCACGCTACTCCAGACCCAAAGAATTAATGGTGGATTAGTATAGGGAAATATAAGTTGCTCATTTGAGCGGTGGACTTGTGAGTCTGTTAGTTGGATTGGATAGAATAAAGGAGGGATAGAGGAGGGAAGAGTCTAGAAAGTGTTATTTGGGAGATGTATTATGATCTCGCTAATAACCCTTTCTTGACTCTTACCTCCTCTATCCCTCCTTTGACTCGTCTCAAACCTCATTCAATGTCTGGTTCACCCACCACACACATTACTATCGTTGTCTCTCTCCAACCTCCACCCCCTCCTAAACCCTCCCCCCAAAGAACAATGTTACAATAATTAGAATAACAAAGCAAATGCATGAAATACCACCAGTGCTGGTCCGGAGGAGGAAGAGGTAACTCCTGGAAAGTCCATTGGGCAGCAGAGGCGCGAGTGTCAGGAGGGAGCTCATTCCAAAGTGTAGGAGCCGGAAGACTCCGAGTAGAAGGACAGAGGTGATTGAGAAGTGGAGCATCCAGAGAGAAGGAAACGAGGGAGGAAGGTAACCACGAAGAGGTGGAGGAGGAAGAAAATTGAGGTGCGCTGAATACTGAGTTAAGATGGTGATCAGGAGATGGTGGAGGGAATTGAAGAGGCAGCAATAGTCATGAGACTGCTCAAAAAGTAGTGAATTGTAAAGCTTCTTTAGTGGACTTAAGACAGCAGGCAAACTTCATGTGAGCAGTTAAAGGATGATAAGGCTGCAGATGTTGTGCATTCTCACTTAAGCTGTTCAAAATGTCGCGCAGGTTTCCCAGAGGGAGCCGTGGTTGCGGAGGCTTGAGGTTGAGCTTGGAAGCTCTGAGAGGAGCTAGAGAATCTGTACAGCAAAAAATCAGAGAAGAAAGTGAATCCATCACAGAGTCAGGAGAGAGGGAAGAGACAGGATAAAGAGAAAGGTGGTGAGGGGGAGTTATGTAGGCTCGCTGGTCTCTTCCCGTGCCAGTCCAGCACATGTTCTCTCACTGCTTCAGCTGTTATGCTGCCTTGATAGGATATGTGTGTACAAGGATTCATCCTCTGACATTCAGACTCAAATGTCAAAACATCACCCTACTCAAAGATTCAGAGACACGTATACTCTCAAACAACCCAAAGCACCTAAACCAGGAGAGCTGCAAAGTGATCGAAATATATACAGTGAGATACAACAGTAGATCATTCATACTAAAAACATGTGCAAGCAAATGCACCTGCACAATATCCATTCACCGAAACACCTACTACTGCAAACACAAGCATATGTGTAGCTAGGTTAACCCAAAGCAACAGGGTGAATTGGAAGGACATAAGTGATCTCACTTTCGTCAACGTGAGACGATGACCGTGATATCTTGGCGCATCGTCATTTCATTCCAGTGTACTGTGTACCCTAACAAAATTATTACTTTCTAAAGGTGTAACAGGAATTTGCATATTTTGTATCTCTGCACTGCAGTCTGGCTCAGTGTCACTATATCTATTTATATATTTATCGATTGTCCTAGTAAATATCGACCGGCTAAATATTGTGATGCAAGAGTATCGAGGACAGAATATCGAGGGACAAAAATATCGAAAGGTAAGAACTTATAGGGAAGTATAGATTTTCTTTTCCTAACTCCACATCTACGTACCTTGAAGATATATGTACCACACAGGTACATAAATGTGGAGCTAGGTCTAGAAAATTTAGATTTACTTACCCGACAATATTTGTTTTGATATTGGTTCCTCAACATTGTGTCCCATCAGTATCCTGAGGTCGATATTTAGCGTGCACACCATAGTTATCCCATGGGACGGGTTATGAGGCCAACGTGCTTCCTGAGTGTGGCTTCTGAGCACTTTCATGCCACTAAACCTTTGATAAGGATTGCTCCTACTTTATTCCTAGATTCTGAAAGTGAAAGAAGAGTTCTGAGGGAGAGAGTGTACCCAAAGCTGCGTGAATACTGCAGACAGACACATGGAGTTGAATTTCAGGTAAGCATTCTGGTCACCTCGGCTTTCTCCGCCTGGTTCCTTTAGCTCCATTGTATTTATTGTGTTCTGGTGTTTTGCTTTTTTATTCTAAGCATTGACAAACTCCTTGCTCCAGGAGGAGGTGATTATGTTGATGTCACTTGCCTGGATCCCCTCACAGGTAACAAGAAGCGCTCCACAAATCTACTGATTGATTGAGTGATTGATTAACTTGTGCAGCTGTGTTGCACCCTTTCGCAGCCACCTTCTATTACTAACCCTCCACTTTCACCCCATCTTCCCTAACACGCTTTCAATAATGTCCTCCATTTCCAGAATGTCACGCTAAGCCTGAGGAATCAGAAATGCACTCCAGTCTCTCTCAATAATAATAATCTATATTTGTAAAATATTCCATACTCCTCAAAGCATATCTGTATCTACTCTTTTGTCAGAAAGTGCAAGAGTCAAAGTAGCCAGCATAGCTATAATGGTTGTAATATAATGTATAATGAACACTTCCTTGATACCAAGTAATAGATATCTGAGAAATCTGAAATCACTCACAGGGGAAGAGAACGGCGGAAAGGCTAGCGCTTTTGGTCACTGTCTATGAGGATATGCAGAAAGAAGAGAAT
The DNA here is from genome assembly GCF_964204655.1 of Triturus cristatus. Lineage (NCBI taxonomy): Eukaryota > Metazoa > Chordata > Amphibia > Caudata > Salamandridae > Triturus > Triturus cristatus. The sequence continues at coordinate 1,470,792,870 of NC_140591.1, read as the reverse complement.
GAGTGGATGGATCAAACTCATGAAAGCCCTCTCTTGCCTTTGACATCTCACTCCTTGTCTAGGGATTTACCCACATCACACAACAGAGGTCCTCATCTAGCGAGTCAGAGGAGATCTCGGCAGCCATCTTGGTGGCGCCGATCCAATGCTCAGCAAATTCCTTGCCATAACTAATATCGTCACAACAAGACTCTGTGTCAGAAGCCGACTGAATCTTTCAGACTTCAGGAATCTACCTATTTTCAAGTTTCCAGGTTATAGCTTTTACAAGTTATTAAGAAAAGGGATTGTGGGGCATGTCAACAAGAGTCAGCGTTAATTACCGCTGACCCCGCTGACCCCGCATAGCGCGGGTTTTTGTTAACGCCGGCTATCTCTGGAATTTATCGCCTTGCGCTGTATTAACAATGCATAGTGCAATGGCGATATAAATTCCAGCGATAGTGGGGAAATCGCCATTTTGCAGGGAACATCGCTGTTTTTTCAGCGATGTTCCCTGCAAAACGGTGATATGCTTGATGATACGACCCTGTGGTTGTGACACAATAATTCACCTCCCATGTTACACATACATTAGTCAGGATTTTAGCAGACGTTAGCTTTTGGCAAAAAACGCGGTTTTCACCAAAAACTAACGTCTGCTAAAATGCTGTGGGCCGCCTTGTAAATATTGCGATGTGCACTTAGCGATATTATACAAGTCCCCCTGTGTGAGATACGCCCAGTGACGCCCTCTTTGCATCTCATTAGAGATGCAGAGCGAGGAGTCGGGGAAAAGGCTGCTAACATGCGCTAATGCATGTTAGCATCCCCTTGTAGATAGGGCGATAATATTATCTCCGCTTTTTTGGCTTTTAAAGCCAAAAAAGTGGAGATAAGGCCCTTGTTAATATGCCCCTGTATTCTTACTGCTAGCAGCAACAGTAGCGGGGTTTGATAGCCCTGTGCAAGTAATCAAATCCAAAATGTAATTTGGTATATCGTTCCTGTGTTGCACTGCCCACTGTTCCTAATAAACATTCCCCAAGCTTCCCTTTAAATATGGCTAGTTAAAGTGACCAATAACCCCTCAATTACCAGGAGTAGCCGCACACCATTCTAGGTCGTAGACCGCTGGCATCTTCTCTATCTTGATCTTATCCATTCCTGGTGCCAGCCCCTAGATCCTCTGCCACTGTGAACAAGACAATGAGCAATGTGATTCTCCACCCATTCTCCAGTCCACTGTGTGTCATGCCCTGAAGACGATTGTGCATCATGCACCACAAAGTACACACCTGAACAAGCATCAACATTTGCTCATCCCATGCCAACAGCCTGTTCACTAGACACCAGCGCCTCATTGTCCATACATTAAATTCACCTTTCTGTTCTCCAGCATTCAACCCCACTACCAATGTCACTCCAGAAGAAGAACACCAAAACGCATTGCTCTTCTACTACATGAATCACATCTCTGACCACCTATCAGCACACCATCTAATCTGCAAGTGCACACCAAAATCACCTGCTACTGCCAAAATAGAAAGAATGTGTACCAGCCATTCTGCTTCATCATCCACAGCACATAATGCTACTGCATTGAAATTCTTTAAAAAAGCTGCCGAAGCCCTCAGATCGGGCTTCACTTCCACTTTCAACTGAATCCTATGGAAAGTTCAGGTCTTCCACAAATGTCTACACCATTTGTAATTCCAAGGTTTAGAGACCAGGGGCCAGATTGATCAAACTTTCAACTTGCTGCACTGCGTGAAAGAGAGAGGGTAGGAATGCACCAAATTTAACACCATATAGAACATTCATGTCCTTTCCTTTCGCTGGTGCACAATGTGCTGCCTGCTTTGCAGACAGTATGGTTTTTGTGCACTTTCCTGTGCAAAGATGATCCTCTGAGGCTTTGTCCTCTTTCTATATGTGTTGCAGAATGCAGCACATGTAGAAAGATTAATAAATTAGGAGAAATAAAGATTTTTCTCCTTGTTACACCTCCATTTTGACACGTTTCCAGGTCTACCACTCATGGTAAATCTGGGAGTGCACCAAAATCCATAGGTGGATGCGTGGGATTGCCTACGCTCCACCCATGAAACGCCCTCTTGGGGCAGAGCCAAGCAAGGCAGCAACTTGCGCTGCCTTTCATTACTCCAGATTTACCACGCACTGCACGGCCACGCAAGGTGGCTGTGTGCTGCTTGGTAAATCTGACTTTAGTATTGCGTTGCCCTTGTGTTACCCTGCGTGATGCAAGGGCAATGCATTGCTATGATAAATCTGGCCCCAGGTTCAATCAAACTATGCAACGCCTCCACTGTTGCTACGGGCAACAATACATCTATACATTCAGAATCTACTTCGACAACCAAATAAGTCAACGTTGTGGCTGTTATCTCCATCTTCTACAATACCAGCAGCACCCCCAAGTCTGCTAAATCTTCCATTAACAAATAGAACTGCGATCGCGCCTCTCTGCAGCAGTCCCCACCCCTCTGTGCTGCAGAAAGAAATCATCCAAGTAATGGTCACATCCACTGGTCCTGTCTGTGCCAAAAAAAAACTGAGGAAAATGAACTGAACGTCTTGAACAATATTCAAAACATAAAACAGCCCATCAGCAGCAACAATTTGTTGACAAAGATATGCCTGTCAAACTGCTTTCCCAAAAAAGAAAAGGCCTGCAGAGGAAACATCATAAGGCAGAGTACCCACTCAATGTTGTGATTTGCCATCTCAGCCACCCTTCCCACCCCAGTCCTTCTCACTGTCCAAATATGGTCATTAACCATCACATAGTTACCACTGCTGCCCTGGAGCAAAGACAAATAATATATGGACTAAAACTCTTCTGCTGCTTTTTTTTCACTCAAACTCCAAATGTGAAACAACCAAATTCTCTACTGAAAATCAGATGTTTTAATTACCAGCATCCCCACCCGGATCTCAATCTTCAACTTGTTTCCCACAACATCCATTACTACCATGTCTTGCTATCTGCCAGCAACTCTCACGCCGGCCTCTGTAGCGTTACCTAAACCCTTTCCTGAATCTATCTGCTTCTCTACCTGGTGGCAAACTCAGCAAAGCTTGGCAAACCTCCAGTGTAAACAGTAAATGAGCCCTTCCCCTTCATTCCCCGATTCCCTCCACCCTGCTGCCTTGAGTCTTCCCCCACTGTCCGAATCATTGCATGACTAGATACTTTGTTCCACATTTGACACATTAATCCCTCAAATTGCCAGCTAGAGAAACTTCTAAAAGATCTGCACATCTTCCTGTCTACACCTGTCCTCTTGCCCCACCCCCTACCAAAACGGGCCGGGTGCCCACGAAAGGGATAAAAGGGTAGGCCTGGGCGGTAAATTCCGTTCCGCTCGTGGAATTTGTGGAATTTGGGTAATTTCGCATTCCGCAGAGAACGTGGAATTGCCAAAAATTCCACGATCCACGGCTTCGAGGAATTTTTTGCTTGTTCGCGCTTTAAAAATGCGTGTTCGCAAGATATTTCTCCCCGAGCACTCAAACTGCGGTCGCAAACAGGTATAATAATAATAAAGCATCGCGAACGGGCGGAACAAGTAATTTTGCGTGTTCGCGGAACTTTTGCGTGCTCGTGGAGATTTTTTACCGTTTCGCTGAGCTTTGCGTAGCGTGACTATGCAAATTCCGCCCACCCCTATAAAAGGGATAATAGTGCACCGGGAGATCATTGGGGATATTAATGGGTGATTCCAGCCTTGTTGGTGCCATCTCTTATAGCCATAAATGAATCCGTTCTGGACCCTGACATTTCTCATCATAATACACCCATCCCAGTCCCCTGAAATTCACTTTGGCCTTCGTGATATAATCAATGCACTTGAACAATGTGAGACACCAATTATTTGCAACATTCAAAACAAGCATTTGCATAAAAAGAAAAACCGATACCCAGTTCTAATTGTTTAATAGTATTTGTAACGTCTTACCCAGTTCCTTATTTTAAAACCTCTTTTACCCTTATTTCACTCTGCAATAGATTGTATCAAACTCCTCTCTGCAGGTCTTCTTCCTGCATTAAAATGCGATCTAATATCCTTAGTTATATCCACGTGAGGCAATTTCTTTAGTTCTGCCAAACCACCTCCTGAACCTTCTGCAACCCCTCATGTTGTGTTCTCTCCCAGACCCTTTACTGTGTGTTAATCTTTACCTTCTCTTTGCCCTCACCCTTATTGTCCCCTTTCTAGCTTCCTCTTACTCTTTCCTTGTCAACTGCTTCTGTGGTCACACCTCTCAATCTTTTGATCAATTTGACAACCTCAAGAATGTGGTGGATCTTCTCATAGCCCAATGCACAGTATCTTCACCATGAGTCCTTAACACACCCCACTGTTCCTCCAAGGTTCTTGCCAACTCAGTTTACCTTATCAATAAAGAGGTATGCTGTTCCCAGCAGAGGGAGCAGGATCAGTACAGAAGGGGGGGATAGCTCCTATAAGGAGCAAGGGCCCTCACACACCCTGGGAGGTGTCATGCTTCATCATAGGGCAGCTCCTTGTTGGGCTGGCGCTGCAATGCCCAACAGGTCCTCCACGGGGGCTCTCTGCTGACGATCTTTTACCTGCGGGTTCTACCATAGATGAAGGGGGTGTGAGTGGCATGTATAAAAGTGAGTAGAGTGTGGGGTGAAAGGAATTAAAAATAACTATAGGAACTAGCTGAATTCACTTTATTTTGTGGGTTCCATGTTATGATTAAAAACCTGTGATTCTTGTTTGGGAGATTGTCAATGTTTTCGTCTAGCGTTGAGAGTCAGGATAGTGGTCAACATGTTTCATGCCTTGTTTGTCATATCGATTGTAGCATTTCGTCAGGACCTAAATACCCTATTTTCTATTCAAAGGGGGGTGGTGAGTACAAATCCCGAATGACGGAGGTTAGGTCAGCCGTGCTGCGCGACCTTCTACACTGAGTTAGCAGTGACACCAGTGAGCATCCCATGACTCCGGAGAAGCGGCCCCCCCTTACCTCCACTGCGGTCCCTACTCACGAGGAACCTGGTTGCAGATTGTGTATTCTGGTGAGGGTATGGTTATACATTTATACAAATTTATACTCATCATCCCTCTTTGAGTGGAAAATAGGGTCTTTAGGTCGGCCCATCGAGGAGCTGCCCTTTTATGAAGCATGCAAAAACAACAATTGATGGACAGAATGTAGAACACTGTCATACATTCACCCCAGTACAGAGATCTGGGCCTAAATCCATCGTTTTTTTGCTCACCATGCCGTTCCAGTTTGAACCCAGCCATATGCAAATCAGTCTTGACCCTGTGCCTCATGGGAACAGTCCAGACCGAACTGCCAAGCCAGGTCCTCCCTGGACTGGAAACAAGCATCCTAGGACCGGTTTCTGGCATTTCAGCCGTCTTCAGCCAGGCTTGTTTGATTTTCAGTGGCATGGAGAGCAAGGGACCCACGTCTGGGCATACCCTTTCCACTCGGGGTGACAAATGCAAAAACAACAATTGATGGACAGAATGTAGAACAATGTCATACATTCACCCCAGTACAGAGATCTGGGCCTAAATGCATCGTTATTTTGCTCACCATGCCGTTCCAGTTTGAACCCAGCCATATGCAAATCAGTCTTGACCCTGTGCCTCATGGGAACAGTCCAGACCGAACTGCCAAGCCAGGTCCTCCCTGGACTGGAAACAAGCATCCTAGGACCGGTTTCTGGCATTTCAGCCGTCTTCAGCCAGGCTTGTTTGATTTTCAGTGGCATGGAGAGCAAGGGACCCACGTCTGGGCATACCCTTTCCACTCGGGGTGACAAATGCAAAAACAACAATTGATGGACAGAATGTAGAACAATGTCATACATTCACCCCAGTACAGAGATCTGGGCCTAAATCCATCGTTTTTTTGCTCACCATGCCGTTCCAGTTTGAACCCAGCCATATGCAAATCAGTCTTGACCCTGTGCCTCATGGGAACAGTCCAGACCGAACTGCCAAGCCAGGTCCTCCCTGGACTGGAAACAAGCATCCTAGGACCGGTTTCTGGCATTTCAGCCGTCTTCAGCCAGGCTTGTTTGATTTTCAGTGGCATGGAGAGCAAGGGACCCACGTCTGGGCATACCCTTTCCACTCGGGGTGACAAATGCAAAAACAACAATTGATGGACAGAATGTAGAACAATGTCATACATTCACCCCAGTACAGAGATCTGGGCCTAAATCCATCGTTTTTTTGCTCACCATGCCGTTCCAGTTTGAACCCAGCCATATGCAAATCAGTCTTGACCCTGTGCCTCATGGGAACAGTCCAGACCGAACTGCCAAGCCAGGTCCTCCCTGGACTGGAAACAAGCATCCTAGGACCGGTTTCTGGCATTTCAGCCGTCTTCAGCCAGGCTTGTTTGATTTTCAGTGGCATGGAGAGCAAGGGACCCACGTCTGGGCATACCCTTTCCACTCGGGGTGACAAATGCAAAAACAACAATTGATGGACAGAATGTAGAACAATGTCATACATTCACCCCAGTACAGAGATCTGGGCCTAAATCCATCGTTTTTTTGCTCACCATGCCGTTCCAGTTTGAACCCAGCCACATGCAAATCAGTCTTGACCCTGTGCCTCATGGGAACAGTCCAGACCGAACTGCCAAGCCAGGTCCTCCCTGGACTGGAAACAAGCATCCTAGGACCGGTTTCTGGCATTTCAGCCGTCTTCAGCCAGGCTTGTTTGATTTTCAGTGGCATGGAGAGCAAGGGACCCACGTCTGGGCATACCCTTTCCACTCAGGGTGACAAATGCAAAAACAACAATTGATGGACAGAATGTAGAACAATGTCATACATTCACCCCAGTACAGAGATCTGGGCCTAAATCCATCGTTTTTTTGCTCACCATGCCGTTCCAGTTTGAACCCAGCCATATGCAAATCAGTCTTGACCCTGTGCCTCATGGGAACAGTCCAGACCGAACTGCCAAGCCAGGTCCTCCCTGGACTGGAAACAAGCATCCTAGGACCGGTTTCTGGCATTTCAGCCGTCTTCAGCCAGGCTTGTTTGATTTTCAGTGGCATGGAGAGCAAGGGACCCACGTCTGGGCATACCCTTTCCACTCGGGGTGACAAATGCAAAAACAACAATTGATGGACAGAATGTAGAACAATGTCATACATTCACCCCAGTACAGAGATCTGGGCCTAAATCCATCGTTTTTTTGCTCACCATGCCGTTCCAGTTTGAACCCAGCCATATGCAAATCAGTCTTGACCCTGTGCCTCATGGGAACAGTCCAGACCGAACTGCCAAGCCAGGTCCTCCCTGGACTGGAAACAAGCATCCTAGGACCGGTTTCTGGCATTTCAGCCGTCTTCAGCCAGGCTTGTTTGATTTTCAGTGGCATGGAGAGCAAGGGACCCACGTCTGGGCATACCCTTTCCACTCGGGGTGATAAATGCAAAAACAACAATTGATGGACAGAATGTAGAACAATGTCATACATTCACCCCAGTACAGAGATCTGGGCCTAAATCCATCGTTTTTTTGCTCACCATGCCGTTCCAGTTTGAACCCAGCCATATGCAAATCAGTCTTGACCCTGTGCCTCATGGGAACAGTCCAAACCAAACTGCCAAGCCAGGTCCTCCCTGGACTGGAAACAAGCATCCTAGGACCGGTTTCTGGCATTTCAGCCGTCTTCAGCGAGGCTTGTTTGATTTTCAGTGGCATGGAGAGCAAGGGACCCAAGTCTGGGCATACCCTTTCCACTCGGGGTGACAAATGCAAAAACAACAATTGATGGACAGAATGTAGAACAATGTCATACATTCACCCCAGTACAGAGATCTGGGCCTAAATCCATCGTTTTTTTGCTCACCATGCCGTTCCAGTTTGATTTAACTCAGATCCCTTGACTGGGGGAGAATGTATGCATTGTCAGCATTCCGTCCATCATTTGTTTGTTGTAACGCTTTTCGCCCTAAGTGGGATGGGTATTCCCAGACGTGGGACCCGTGCTCACTACGCCACTGGAGTCAAGCTATCCTGGCTGATGACGGCTGATAGCCAGAAACCGGTCCTAGGATGCTTGATTCCGGTCCAGGGAAGACATGGCTTGGCAGTTCGGGCTGGACTGTTCCCATGAGGCACAGGGTCAAGACTGATTTGCATATGGCCATGTCTAAACTGGGGTGGTGTAGTGGGCAAAAGAACAATGGATTTAACCCAGATCCCTTGACTGGGGGAGAATGTATGCATTGTCAGCATTCCGTCCATCATTTGTTTGTTGTAACGCTTTTCGCCCTAAGTGGGATGGGTATTCCCAGACGTGGGACCCGTGCTCACTACGCCACTGGAGTCAAGCTATCCTGGCTGATGACGGCTGATAGCCAGAAACCGGTCCTAGGATGCTTGATTCCGGTCCAGGGAAGACATGGCTTGGCAGTTCGGGCTGGACTGTTCCCATGAGGCACAGGGTCAAGACTGATATGCATATGGCCATGTCTAAACTGGGGTGGTGTAGTGGGCAAAAGAACGATGGATTTAACCCAGATCCCTTGACTGGGGGAGAATGTATGCATTGTCAGCATTCCGTCCATCATTTGTTTGTTGTAACGCTTTTCGCCCTAAGTGGGATGGGTATTCCCAGACGTGGGACCCGTGCTCACTACGCCACTGGAGTCAAGCTATCCTGGCTGATGACGGCTGATAGCCAGAAACCGGTCCTAGGATGCTTGATTCCGGTCCAGGGAAGACATGGCTTGGCAGTTCGGGCTGGACTGTTCCCATGAGGCACAGGGTCAAGACTGATTTGCATATGGCCATGTCTAAACTGGGGTGGTGTAGTGGGCAAAAGAACGATGGATTTAACCCAGATCCCTTGACTGGGGGAGAATGTATGCATTGTCAGCATTCCGTCCATCATTTGTTTGTTGTAACGCTTTGCGCCCTAAGTGGGATGGGTATTCCCAGACGTGGGACCCGTGCTCACTACGCCACTGGAGTCAAGCTATCCTGGCTGATGACGGCTGATAGCCAGTAACCGGTCCTAGGATGCTTGATTCCGGTCCAGGGAAGACATGGCTTGGCAGTTCGGGCTGGACTGTTCCCATGAGGCACAGGGTCAAGACTGATTTGCATATGGCCATGTCTAAACTGGGGTGGTGTAGTGGGCAAAAGAACGATGGATTTAACCCAGATCCCTTGACTGGGGGAGAATGTATGCATTGTCAGCATTCCGTCCATCATTTGTTTGTTGTAACGCTTTTCGCCCTAAGTGGGATGGGTATTCCCAGACGTGGGACCCGTGCTCACTACGCCACTGGAGTCAAGCTATCCTGGCTGATGACGGCTGATAGCCAGAAACCGGTCCTAGGATGCTTGATTCCGGTCCAGGGAAGACATGGCTTGGCAGTTCGGGCTGGACTGTTCCCATGAGGCACAGGGTCAAGACTGATTTGTATATGGCCATGTCTAAACTGGGGTGGTGTAGTGGGCAAAAGAACGATGGATTTAACCCAGATCCCTTGACTGGGGGAGAATGTATGCATTGTCAGCATTCCGTCCATCATTTGTTTGTTGTAACGCTTTTCGCCCTAAGTGGGATGGGTATTCCCAGACGTGGGACCCGTGCTCACTACGCCACTGGAGTCAAGCTATCCTGGCTGATGACGGCTGATAGCCAGTAACCGGTCCTAGGATGCTTGATTCCGGTCCAGGGAAGACATGGCTTGGCAGTTCGGGCTGGACTGTTCCCATGAGGCACAGGGTCAAGACTGATTTGCATATGGCCATGTCTAAACTGGGGTGGTGTAGTGGGCAAAAGAACGATGGATTTAACCCAGATCCCTTGACTGGGGGAGAATGTATGCATTGTCAGCATTCCGTCCATCATTTGTTTGTTGTAACGCTTTTATGAAGCATTACACCTCCTGGGGTGTGTGAGGGCCCTTGCTCCCTCTGCTAGAAACAGCACACCTCATTGATAAGTTGAAGTATTGAGGGAAGTGTGCCGGACCCTCATTTGCCCTTGTTACCCCCTATTTGTCTATTTCAACTCAGTTTACCTGGCAGAAGGTGGACTGCCCATTCCACAGGTTATCGTTTTGCTGACATCCATCATCTACTCTCCTTATTCCGCTCCGTTCATTGTAGGCTTCTACTTCTTTCTGTTTCCTAAAAAATACCACCCTCTGTTGCACTGCTCACCAGCAATCCACCACAGCCATCTTACCGATCTTCTGTCACCTCTGTCTCCGTAAACTTGCCAGTTTGCCACTGAACTAACACCTTATCTCAAGACAGCTCTCCACACGGGTCATGTGTGCAGTGATTACTCCTTTCTCATCTCTTCTCAGTCACTCTCTTCGTTCTCATTGGACCCCAACTCTTCACCATGCAGTTCACTTCATGGAACATCAACCCAAGCAACTATCTGTTATTCCAAACCACTCATTACTTGGACTGGGCTACCACTTTTTGAGAAAAGGTTCACAGCAAGAAGTGACACCATTCTAGCACACACCTCACTCACCATGCCACATTCTACACATCCATCAACACGCACATAAGATTACAACACTTCATCCCTGCCAGGCTGTGAACAAGGGCACATGTCTGTTTGCCCTTGCACCTTCCGAGCCCCTTACTCCTGGAGCTCTCCAGCGCTCCCTATCCTTTTCTGCTGGTGCCCTATCACCCATGTGACCAGGCCAGTCTGGTAACACAACAATCTCGCCCAATCAGTGGCATAGCTAGGGGAATCGGGGGGTGGTCCCCACCGGGCGGCACTGTTTTTGCAGGGGGTGGAGGTGAGAAAGTCGTGTCTGTCAACTACCACTATTCCCCTGCCCCCCCCCCCCCGAGAACAAGTCGTCCGTGAGACACGCCCCTCTCCCACCGGAGCAAGTTGTCCGTTGGCCCCCACCCACTCTTACCTGCACCGGGTGACAAACTTAGGGTCCGCCCCGGGTGACAGTAGGTCTAGCTATGCCACTGCACCCAATAGACTCTCCTCCACACTCCTACAGCCTCATGTGAGACCCCAAGGCCCTCCGCTCGCAGGCACCCATTCTACAAATAAATCACTGCTAATGACAGATAAACAGTCTCTCCCCACCCTCTCAAAAAACAACAGTATATGTTATTCAAAGGCATGGAACATCTTCCAAAACAATTCCTTGCAGATTGGCCCTTGATCCACCCACAAAGTTAACTCTGAAATACCGTCAGGTGAGGTCTGTTGGGGATCTTGATGCCCTGGTGAGCAGTAAAGTGCTCATAACCAGTTGCTGCACATGAATCGAGCTGGCATTAGTGAGGCTTTGCTGGGTGAACAGGCGATAGAAATGCTGCATTGGATTAGACTAGCGCAACAAAGCAGGAGTGCCTCAGATTAATGCTATGGCCATCTGAGTCTTTGAGCAGATTAAGGGGGCTGTAGAGACAGATAGGCCTCTCATAAGGAAGGAAGATGGGACATGTAGGATGGTAGGATCCTTTTGCATGGTTACCCCCACTTTTTGCTTGGTACTAAGCTGTTTTTGACGACTGACAGGGATTCTGCGTATCAGGACCCCAGTCTATCTGCTTTCTCCCTTAAATTGTTATGTTCAGTACTTAGGTACATCCCAGATTAGATACTGGTATTACCTTTATCAGTCCATAGCACATGTTACTAAGGTACCCAGGGCATAGGTACCCCAGAGGTCCCCCATGGGCTAAAGCATGCCGCCCATGGGAGATCATTCAAAATGGAACTACAGGCCTGCCATTACAGCCTGTGTAAGCTGGTGCTAGCACCGCTTACTGAAGATATAGGTTTCCTATATCTAGGGTCACTGCACTTAAAACCTATAAGTCGCCCCAATAGCAGTCCTTAACAAATCCTGAAGCCAGGGTGCTTGGTCCTAAGTGTGAGGGTTCCCCTGCATGAGCAGGACACCCCTACAGCCTACGGAGTCCATTCTCCCGGGTTGTAAGTGAAGCAGCCATATACCATATAGAGGGGACCGCGTAAATATGCGATGACCATCTCGAAATTGGCTATAATGAATCCAATCATGTTTGGTATCAAATATGTTGGAATCATACCCCCCCACACCGTAAACGTTGTGGGAGGTTTGATTCCAAGAACTGGAAGAGCCCTCCGTTGGGCTCTCAGTGTACCCGGTACCAGTCTTCCAGACTCGGACAGCACAAAATGGTTGCTGCTGACCAGAGACACGATTTTGCCCTCCTACTGCTAAACCAAGCTCAAGCAGGGGAAGGCAGAACAATAGTTATCCTATCACAGTGAGGTGTGACCACCTCCCAGACAGGATTTAGTGTATTGGGGCTGGGTGGGTGCGCTTGCCAGCACCACTAAGACTGCATGAGGGGCACATTTGGTGTCCCGGTGCATAGTCCAGTTCAAACCAGTCCTGAGAGACGTTGGCTCCTGCTCTGGTGCAAAACTGGACAAAGGACATGGGAGTAACCTCCCCCCTGGGAGGGTCCCCTGAATCGTCCCAACCCTTTCCCTAGGGTACTTAAGGGCTTACTTGTGGGTGGGTCCCTAGATTCGTCGTGGGACCAGATTCAGATCAGACACCACTTCTTCTTCTACCGTCTCGGCACTCTGGACTTTGCTGGACTTCGTTTCGGCTAGACTTTGTCTCCGTTCCAGTCTGTTGCATCGTCTGTGCACCATACAAGAACCTTCCAAGGCCTGTGGGCATCAAAGACACCTGAAGGGATCTCCCTTGAAGTGAAGGAGTCACTTCCCTGCATTCACAGGCACTGCAACTGAGTCGACTGGTCTGCTGATCCTGAGCTCCTCCGGACTCCAAAAGGTTCTGCAACACAGGTGGTGGTTTCCACAGCTCTCGAGGCTTGCCCTGCCCTCTTACCAAGTTTGAGGCCAGTATCCTTTGCGGTGGCTGCAATGACTGAACGTAGAAAATCAAAAGGAAATAGCCCCACGGTCGAGGGGGATATGTGTATGTAGATATGAAGAAACAGAATAGTCTCTTTAGTCAAGGGAAACCATTTAGGTTTTTAAGAAAGGCCTCACCCACCAACCTAGTTGCTGGCATGCTTCATCATCGGCCCCCACTAGGGGTACCGAATGTACCCCAAGTGTGCTGCGACGCCTGCAATTGCAGCGGAGCTGGTTTATTGTCAAGGTGAGTGTGCAGTGATGGTGTAGTGCGTGTATATTTAAAAGCTGTCCCTCTGGTCCCAAAAACCAATTAGAATTATTTAATAATGGGCCATGGGCAGCATTAAAGGAGGCAGGGGATGGCTAAGGAGGTATCAATGGCCGCCACCATCCAGTGGGGTCAACATGTTTCAGCCAGTGTCTGGAAACTGGGGCTGGCTTTCATCAGGACCAAGAAAGTGGAAGGTGAGAGGACAGGTCTAATAGAGTGTGTATAGCCGTCTATGTGCGGTGCACGCTAAGGCGCCTTAACTGGCAGAGGGGGTATTCCTCTTATTTCCAATCACCAAAGATTAAAGGGACAGGCTCCATGAGTCAGGAGTAGGGGTATTCTGTCACAGCTACCTTTTGTAGCTGACAGAGCTCATACCGCAAACCTGTGTTGCCTCTCTCCGACTCCGACTGCAATAACTGAACCCCTGTGCACTGCAACAGCTTTCAGTTGCAAAGATTTGTTGGTTTCCTTCCACCAAGATCTTCAGGCTCCTAGTAGCCTCAACCTCAAGTATCTCCAGTGACCAAAGTCTTCATCCACCTCACATTTCTTACACCATAACCTGCATCTTCTGGTGAGCTGCTTGGGGTATTGAGGGTCCCCTTTGTCTCTTTTGGGCTCCCATGATTGTTCGGGCCTGTCCTGACTCCTCTGCTTGTGGTGAGTCCCCTGGACCTTGGTGGTCCCGACAATGCACCTTCTTCGACTTCTGCATGGGTTGCATTTGTCAAGGCTTGTTGGTGCTCCCACCGGACACCAACCCCTCAGCACTCGACAGCCGACGTGAGACAGCTCGTGCATGGCTCCTGGTCTTCCTCAGTGTCGCCTGGTCATCACAGCTGCAGAGTCAAGGTCATCGTCATCTCTCCTGCAACACCCAACATCGGAGGGCATTCGTCTTCCAGGTCTCCTGGTCACTCCTGAGTAACATAGACTCTGTCCCCTCTTCTTGCAGGTCCTTCTCGACTAGAATCCACCTTCGGATTCCACCAGACACTTTCTCCTCTTCCAGCAGCAGCACTTTCCTGAAGTCCTCAATTGGGTTCGGTGGAGGTTTCTGACACTACTTCACACCTATGCACCCGGCTTCCGTGGTGTAGGTAACATGGGTACTAGGGTATCCGTGGATGGGGTGGCTCTCCAACCTTCTGTCTTCCTCTGGTTTTCTTAAGGGTCCACTGGGAAGGGTCCTTAATCTAAATCCAACCGCGACTTACACATACGGGGATCGCGGGCATGTTCTCACACTGCACATGCTCTCCATGGGTTCCCTATCTACTTACCTTGGGTGGTTCCTTGGGTCCCCAGCACTCCTACGTCCTCTCGACATTGTCTTGACCTGAGTCGTGGTTCTTATACCACTTTCTTAGTATGTGGTTTGGTCCCCACCCTGGGGTCCACTGTATATTCTGTGATAAGTATTGTGTGCATTGTGCATATCTCAGGGTAGGAGATATTTGTATGTGTTGGAGAGTATTATATAATAAACACATATTTTTATAAATACGTTGTGTTGTTCTTTTTCCCTTTTTTTTTAAAGTATCTTTATTGGCATTTTCAGTGGTTGCAATACAAGTCTCATAAAATAGATATGTTCAAAACATTCCTAAGTACAATTATCAGGATAGCCTCAAAGCAGAATATTTGCCATAGGTCACAGTACATGGCCCGTCAGACTCAATACTATACAATATGCAGTATGGGGCTAACCACCAATCTACCAGGGTACCCACATAACAATTCAAATTCACAAAGTTCCACTTCAATTATTGAAAACATATTTCCAGTAGCATGATACTAGAATGACTCCAAAACAAATGGCCCAACTGGGGCAAAGAAAAAAAACAAATAAAGGACCTTCTGCAGAGGGGAAAACATATCATGTCCATCTATTTCGGCTTGTGGTGGGGAAATTTAATATTAAGAAGCTACAGCAGAGAGCAAGTGGGTTGACACATAAGTGAGAGACCCATAGCTACCAGTAAGGGTGCGTCCTCCAGTTTACACAGATTCTGTAAACTCATATTCACTCAGCAATTGGACATATTGCACCATCAGGATCTCAAGCCTTCTCAAATAGCAGTAGGTGTTCAGTAGGTGTTGCAGGCAGAGTCACCCCTGGGTGTGCATCCGTATCTGATTCGGGCCCAAACCCATCACCCTCTCCTCCTGTCCGGCTGGATTCTTCCAGGTCGCCAGCACTTCCCTCCATTGGCCAGCTATGGGAAGCTTCCTCATCCCCTTGGATTCCTCCCAACCGAGTGCTCTACCCTCTGCTCCACCCCACACATTAACACATCTATGCCAGGTCGCGAACTGTGGACCCCTGGCAGATTTCCATTCCATTGCAATGCGGCGTTTCGCTAGTCCCAGTGCTAGGTCTACAAGTATGTTCCCCACTTTATGTTTCGGCGGTCTAGGAAAAAGACCCAGAATGCAAGACTTTATTGTGAGAGGTAAATCTCTGCCCAGTACTTCAGTCAGCATACCCAGGACTGCCTCCCAGAAAGGTCGCAAGGCACCACACTCCCAAATCATATGACCAAAGACCGCATCTGGGTGAGAACATCTGGGGCAAGAACGAGCCTCACCGCCATATGCCACATTGAGTCGATGTGGGGTCATGGAAGCCATATGTGTATAATTAAACTGAATATATTTAAGACAGGAGTTTCGAGAGATTTTCTTGGGATAATGCCAGACGCTTCGCCATTCCACATCTGTTAACTCTTTACCCCCAATCTCATCCCATTTAGCACGTAGTCTGGTCAAGGGGCACACCGAGGCCTCCTGGAGGGCCACAGAGAACCATTTCACAAGGTGCCTTGCCGTTCCAAACGTGAACAAGGCTTGAAGCACCGGATGTGTTTCCGGCTCGTTTCTACCCACCTCCCACAACTGTGCAAAAGTTCGGGTCAGGGCTTCATAATGCAGAAACTGGCCAGGGGGCAGACCACAAATCTTCTACTAGGCCATCGAAGGGAATTAGGGACTTGTCCAAAAAACAATCCCCAACCGCATCTAGTCCCACATCTGTCCAGGGGGCCAGTTGCTCAGTGGTAAAGACGGACTGGGTGTCGCCATGCCGCAGGCCCACCAGGGGCAGCACCGGGGTGTATTTAGCGGCCTGCCGTCCTTGATTCCCACATCTCCACCAGGCCTGAAAGGCAATGCGTTGTAGTAAGGAACAGTACGGTGTAGGCGTCTTAGCTGTAGCAATTTTGACATTACCAATCTAGGACGGGCATCCGGGAGAGCCAAGAATGTACTTCCCTCATTGACCTCTTCTATCCATTGCACCAAGTCACTGTAATTGACCAGCTAGCATATAATGTTCAAAATTCGGCACTCCCAGGCCACCCTCAGCAGTCGGACGCTGCAGAGTTGCCAGCGACACCCGGGATCGACCATCTCCCCACACCAGATCCCGAAGCAGAGCATTCAGTGAGCAAAACCACCGGCTAGGCATGAGGACAGGAAGATTGACAAAAAAGTACAACCAACGTGGAAGCATAACCATTTTGGATAAGGAGACCCTGGACATCACTGGTAGCTGCAACGTACGCCAAAACTGAACACTCACTCGTAGGGATCGGACCGCCTTTCCGAGATTACCCTCCTTCAAGTCATCTAATGAATGGAACACCTGTATACCCAGATATTTAAACGTATTCTGAACCCATACAATATCGGGCGCCAAGGCGTCCGGCCTAGGAAGGGGGCCTGCCACAGGGAATATGTAAGTTTTTGCTTTGTTAACCCGCAAACCCGAGAGGCCAGCAAATTCTTCTAATATTCGCATTACCGTCGGGGCGCCCGCCACAGCATCCCCCAGATACACCAGAAGATCATCTGCGTATAGGGAGATGTAATGCATCTGCCCAGCAGAATCCAGTCCAATTCCATTACCCCCTCCCCCCGGCGCAATCTCTCGCCTCTAAGTTCGATTGCCAAGGCGAAAAGAAGAGGGAAGAGGGGGCACCCATGTCTGGTCCCTCAAAACACACCGTATTCCCTGGATATTGTCCTACCCGTTCGGACCCTGGCAGTGGGCTCATGCCATTAGATGTCAGCAGATGCTGGATCTGCTGTTTTTTTCTCTTTCCCTGCAGGACATTTTGTTTACGCTCTGAATCAGGATGTCATCCTATGAAGGGCTCCGCTGTAGTCTATTGACCCGGTGTCCCAGAACAACTTCTGACATGCTTGGAAGCAGACATAACAGTTCTAAACAATCCTTCCAATCCCACGACAGGGGTATTGTTGTGGGGACAACAGCAGGCTGAAGGTATAAGTCAGGCTGCAGAAAAAAAATCATCTATTTTCCTATTGCTGAATAAATCTCTTTTGGACCCACTGGAGTAAAGGCAGTTGAAGTGATTCTGGCCTGGAGGTTTTGATGACTGGGTAATACAATACACTAATAGTCCAGGACCTTGGGGAAAAGCCTTGGAAACATTTGTCTGAGCCTGAACAGCGGAAACTGTCATTTTACATTTAGGAACCTTGAGAAACCCAACAAAAATCTCAATAGGGGTAAAACATCTAGGCCGTCCTTTGCGGTCAAGAAACCTTGTCATGATCTCAAAAATTGAATGACCGAGTTTCCAACATTGTGGTGATAAAAAGTTGACTAATTTAACAGTTTGACTATGTGCAACAGTTAAGGGCAAGTTAGTAATCTCTGGTTAGTAGAAATTGTGAATAAAGACCGCAAGGTGAAGAGGAGAGCTGGTTCTTTCTCCTCACAGGATCATTAAAAAAGTAGAGCTACTACACCCCCAGTGAACCTGTATCCGGAGGCTCCTAATAGCCTCCCCGATGCTCACTTCAGATGGAAGGACTAGCCAACCCTTGTCCAAGGGGTAAGGAAAGCTCCACTGAGAGATGTTGTGTTCACCTCAAGGACTGCATGCCACCTCCTGGACTGCCTAAGTGGTGTCACACACACAAGTTGACCTAGGAATTCAATGGTGGCCTTTTGTATATATACAATTTACATAGTTCATTTGTATTGCGCCTATGCCTACTTGTGGCTTACAATATTACAGTAATCATATCGCCTACACAGTTAAAAAACACTTATTACAGGAAAAGTGTAAATATTACATTATAAAACTTCCCCATTCGGTGCAACAAAAAGAGATTATCAAATTTAAATAGTCAGAGTGAGACACAAAAAGACAATTGTCTATTTCAATAATTTTGATGCATTCATTACTATACATGATGTTGTATGAGGGACATGGAGGAATGTCAGCCATGAAAAGGAGAGCTTGTGTGGATTTTCGGTTGCCAGGTATGAACAAAGGGATTGAGAGATTTGTGCCCAATTGGATCACTTGCATGTGCAGTGATAAATCCCATATTGTCAATGAAACTCCTATTGAGCCAAGGAATCTCCCAAGAAAGCATGACAAAAGGTGGGAATTTATATTTCTGGTGCATTCAATTGTAGAGGAATGGATGGGAAGTATGCTGTGTGTTGATAGCCAGAGGTAGCTTTTGTGAAGGTGGTCAAAGTCTATAACATAGCAAGTTTTTGTGAAGAGATCTTCAGAAGAAGGTGTCCTGAGTTTGTTGTGTTGCAATTTGTGGCAGAGGAATTCCAGCAGTTCCTGGAAAAAGAGGGTATATAACAATACAAAACGGCAGTTTATCATCCCTGAGAGAATGGTCTCGTGGATCGTTTCAATCAGGTCTTGAAGGAGCGTGGACTGTTGGCAGTGGAGATCGATCTGTATTGTAAAAGAGAAGTCAAAGAGAAGTCAAGAAAATGCTGTCGGGCTACAAGAACACGACTCATTCTGCCACAGTCGAAACACCATTTTTACGTCTCGCGCCTAGCGTTGCACAGCGCAAGATCTCTTGTACGGGGTTTAGAAAGCTACCCATACGCTCGTGCGTGTGGTTTTGCTTTCCCCGTCTGGCATTGGCATGCGCTTGTTTTTTTTTTTTTTTAAACGGCACGCGATTGGGCAAAGGCGGGACAATATCCCGCCTTTGAAACGCCCATTCCCGACGGTGGCCAGCATGTGCAGCAGCGCACGTTCGCCTTGCTGTCGCTCCCTCCCCCCGCTCCGCTGTGGTGCGCGCGCACCACTAGTTGTTGACAAAAGCGATTGTGATGCGATCGCTTTCAGTGCCGCTTGTTTTCTTTACTTTTGATATAATCGCGATTATACCAAAAGTAAAGAAAGAGAAAAAAATATCTATTTCTTTACTTTTGCTATAATCGCGGCACACGCGCTTTACTTATAACATTAAAAGTAAAGCGTCGGTGCCGCGATGCTTGTTTCACCAGTGCCCGGGCCAAATTGTGATCCCATCCGACCCTACAGGCGAGCACATCCTAAAGCCATTTGTCAGCTCATAAACACATCCCATATCAAACACAGATGTACACAAACAGCAATGCCCCAGTGTGTGGAGAAACAGGCTGTGCAGGTTAAATAAATGCTGAAGGTCGTGTTCTTGTGTGTTTCATCGGAGCCGGGTTCATGCTCTTGAGTGGCAGGGTGTGCAGATCTCGTAAGCAGGAGGGCCGAGGTGTAGGCACTGATATTTAACATCTATTTAACAGCTCTAAAACAAGAACACATCATAGGGGATGATCACAGGACTCGTGATGTGCGGAAGATGCATGCATTCAGAACATTTCACAGCCTTATTTTAAAGTGTTACCAATTTGGATTATTTTGTTATTTCAAAAGAATAAAAAAAACACCTCGAATGACACACAGATTCAGTGTAGTTAAACTCCTTCCCAAAGCCTAAATGCTCATGTGTTTCCTACACGCACAAACATCTCTAGCAGATGATTCTCTGTAATAAATAAACAAATACCTTGAATTTGGAGATCGTGATTCCGCCGCAGCAGGTTAACCCACTGTGCTGCTCAGATATTGGGAGCCAAATAATTACCAGAGGCATTACAAATAAGCATTGGCATAGCCAATAGGTCTCGCCCTTGGGACCTTATAAGTGTTTAGCCAGGCAACAGTTGCATAACTAAACACTTATAAGGTCCCAAAAGCGAGACCTATTGGCTATGCCAATGCTTGTTTTAACTGCTGCAATCTATTGTAACCTCACGGAGAACATCAAAGCGGCCGTGAAAGTGAAAGTAATCGCGGTAAAGCGCGAAGCGCGCGCCTGCGCACATGCACTGTAGCTCTAGGCTGGCCTGGTAGCACTTTTTGGAGCCCTCACAAAATGTCTCGCCAGACCAGCGCATGCGCTGGGTCAGGCGAGACTTAAAAAGAGAGAAGGAGCACTTGTCTCAGACTGCACAAGTGCCCCGGACCAACAATATCACGACCATGACCTTGGTCCCTGCCCCCCCCCCCCTTCACCCCACCCACCCCCAAAAACAATTTTGCAACCATCAACCTTGTCTAAGACTGCACAAGTGCTCCGGACTTACAAGATCAAGACCTTGGGTCCCTGGCCCGCCCCACAAAAATGTGCAACCATCAACCTCTACCGGATCAACAAGCATTTGCAATGCAATAGGTCTCGCATTTACGCGAGTTTGAGCTATTGATATTGTAAATGACAATGCCTTTTATTTATGTTTTGGTTTTTAAAACATAAATAAAAGGCATTGTCATTTCCAATGCCAATAGCTTAAACTCCTGTAAATGCGAGCCCTACTGCATTGCAAATGCTTGTTCTTACTTAGGGGCAGGGTAGCATGTACTAAAGTGACACCGCCATGGATTAACAGAGCGCTCAGATTTAAACAAGGTGAAACTGAAAAAAAGTGTCTATGTAGCAAAAGAAATATGAGCAAAAACACAATGCTAAATTGAGTAAAAAAATGGTGTGTGTTTAAGAATGGTAATTTTGTGAGAGTGCACCTGGTTTTCGAATGTAATAAAAGTTTTTTCCAAGTGGTCGAGTCCAAAAAAAATAAAAGAAGTGAAGGGTAACACTGTATGGTTGGATGATGGAAGAAAGTGCAACACAAGAAAAGTGGCAATGTACAATGCTTTGGAGCGTCCTGTTTGGTTGAAATAACTTGTGACCTCTAGGTGGCGGTAAGTGATGTAAAGAAAATTATATATAAGTTTCAATGAAGAGTGATAGAATTCGCATGAGAAGACCATATTGGCACAAAGATTATGTAAGTACATAGGTTTGTATTATTCCCTTGTCAAATGTATACAAAGGTGTGTTTATGATCAACATTTGGCTAATGTAGATCGTGACATACATTTGTGATGAGGGTGATACAATCCTGTACGTTAAATGATAAATATAGTAATAACATGTGGGTTATAGTTACATTTTTTTAGTGAAAAAAGAGAGATATGTTATGTTTTGACTAGGAGTTAATTTCTGGCAGGGTTCCATGGAAAGGCTGGAGATTCCAGAACCTTTAATCAAGTGGATTCCTGCCAAGGGTTGGATGACCAGAGCTGAAGTTCTGCATTAAACATCTTTAATTACAGCGTTTGGCCGATATTCCTTTCCAAAAGTAAATAGTCAGGTGCAGCAGAGGAAGGAAGGTGTAAGACCCCTCTCTCTTTGAGCTCAGCTTGAGGGATGGCATCACACTTCTAGGTGAAAACCTGTGAAACGACCTGATATGCATGACTGGAAGAGGGGAGAAAAACTAGGAAAGGAAAAACATTTGTGTCATTGTCATAGACATGGTAGGTTGCATACAATAAAAGAAATGATGTCACCATACGGAAAACAGCAGTGGACTCAAGAGTGAGCCTTGGGATGAGACACTTTTGCATTGAAGCAGAACTGGTTTAGGGGCTGCAACATGTAATCTGGTGGGTGAGTATAGCACAAAATCCCATCTGTGAATGAGCAGGAAGAAGGAAGACTGAGGGGTACTGGACAGTAATTAGAAGTAGATGGTTGGTTTATCACAGGTTTGTTTTTTACTTTGAGGTATGTTATAACCACTGTATATTGAAGCATAATGGGCAAGTGCTGGTATACGAGCAAGCGCTTGAAAAGAGAAGTAAAGCCATTTAATTCCATGATTTCTACCTGTAGTTTGCAACATAACCTTGCCTCAATCAGAGAAAGAATTTTTTTTTTGTGGCATTTATTGGCAGTTGTAACAAATACTAGTATTTACATTTCTGGTGTTTTTGATTTGATTTCTACCAGGTCTTCGATGGATATTACGGAGTTGATGCGGAAGACGTGTACTCGCCTCATATCCGTCAGTGCCGTATGAAAGTGCTGCAAGAGTGTCTTCGGTCATCAGCCGGCCCTTGTTTTGTGGTGAGCATGATTTACCCATTGAGTGGATCACTGTAACTGAGCAAGCTGTGGTCTGTGCTTGATCATGTCAGTGATTATGATATTTGAGTTTGTGAATCCCTGTGTGGGATGGGAATGCCCCGTACATGGCAACAAGGACATGTAATATACCCCAACTGGATGAAATGTGTTATCCTGACCTATTACTTTTGACTGGAGCACATGACCACCAGGCATGCACATTGTGAACTAGGTGATTCTGTAATTTGGGAGACCAAGAGCCTGGCTCTGTGGTCTGGAGAGGTACACCAAGCGTACCCTCGAGCAGACACAAGCACCCACTGTTGGCATGTTACATGTGTTCCCGGAAAGTTTGCCAGAATAGGGCCAAATGTCCAGTGCTAACCAAAATGGGGATAAACTCAACCCTACCTTCCTAGGTGATCGGGACCTTTATTATCAGATTTTATTCATAAAACATGTTAACTAATTATTTGCTTAGTTTACGTTTTTTTCCTTGTGTGTTTTTTCTATAGGCTCTTATAGGCGAGCAATATGGAAATCCTTGCTTCCCAACACAGATTGATGCTGTGGAGTTTGAGCAAATCATTGAAACTGCTTCAAAAATGAGAGTTTGCACAAAGATGTTGGACGCCTGGTACTGCAGGGATGAAAATGCAGTTCCACCTGTCTATAATATGTTGGAGAAGAAAGAGGGGCCCTTACACTTCACCAGGCAGGTGAATTCTGCAACACTGTGTATTTATTTTCTGTACCACCACAGGAGTCTGATATTTAATATTACATTATCCTAATCTAACACTTATGTCCTTGTGTGTCATGCCTGTGCAGTGTGGTGAAGCATGGAGGCTGACAGAACTCGGGAAACAGCGTTTACAACACTATCATTACGTCGTGCTACTATTACAACGCGATCGTTACACCGACCGTGTTGTTAATACGTGATGCATTCACATCATACTCAAACAAAACAAGGGGACCCAAAAGGTAGTTGAGGACCTTGGGTAATCGTTAATTACAAACAAACAGTGGTCCTCAAATGGTTTAAGGAATAAAGGGAATAAATATAGTACAGAATCGAAACTATATTAAGGATGTCCAGCCGGACACCCAGTTTAATTCTTCAATGAAACATAAAAAATAGTCAACAGCAAAACATATGTGGGACACAGTCCTGCATCCGTTGGGAAAAAAAGACATATACAAAACAAACAGACATTTCAGGCAAGGCAGAGGAGCTTATTTACAAAATCCAGTGTTTTAAGCTTATTCCGAAGAGACAATGCACTTTTTTACGTAATGGGTTAATGTGCACGCTGTTTAGACTGGGGTCGACGACGTTTCGATCCTATTACAGGGATACAAGGATCATCATCAGGACGGTAGAATGTACAAGCCTGGTATTGAGAGAAATTGCCTGTGGGGAAATGAGAGGTGAAGTAGGAGTAAAGGAGGGGAAAAAAGGAAAAAGAGGAGGAGAAATGGTAAAAATTAGAGCTAGGATAAGGCGGCTGCGGTAATTTAGCCAAAATTGTGCGCAGTGCACATGCCGTTTGTGAGTGCATGCGTATTTGAAAAGGTGGCGGTCGTTAGGAAGCCAACGAGTGAAACTGGTGAAGGAGCCGGAAGGGTCTCTGGTTCACGGAAACGTGGGGAGTGAGATAAGGCAAGCATTAAATTGGCGCCGATAGGAGAGTGCTACGAACGGCCACTAAAATCGGGACGGATAAGTGGAGAGAATTGAACCGCATGAGGTGTAGACGGGGTCTTGCAGGCATTGGGTGGTAACTGCCGGTCATTATATGGATGACAACACAGGATGTAGGGTAGCCAGAGGGCCCGCTTACCGTAGTGAGGAAAACAGAATTCAGGACGTGTTCAATGCCGGAATGATGGAACTCACGTTTTGCAATGGGAATTAAGGAGGTCCGGCAGGAGGCTCGGGAGTACGGGCGTTACCGTAACAGTTGCTAGGGGAGGAAGAAGGCACGTGAGGCAGTGAGCAAGTGAACGGATAGGGGCGCCGAGGGGCAAAAAGGGAAAGAGAGGTACCTGAGATTGGGAGGAACCGGGCAATTCGGATAAGTTGCTCCGATGGGTAATCCGTGAACTAGCACTGGAAAAGGAAGGTACGAGGGGAGGTACCTGACATTCAGAGGAAACGGGCAATTCGGATAAGTTGCTCCGAGGGATGATCCGTGAAAATGCACTGGAAGAGGGGGGAAATGCGAGTTAGTGACTGGGTCAGTAGTGGTTGAACCCGTGAGGGGCGATGGTGAGGGCGCTTACCGTGATCAAGTCGCGTCCTCAAGTGGCGATGGACAAGTGAAGAGGAAAGCGTGCTGGTATACATGCAGCATTGGCATGTGGGGCACTAGAGCGTAAAACCGCGCCGCCATGATGGGACAGAAGAATAAAGATGGAAAAAAGACTCAGCAATAAGAAAGTCATCAAAATTGCGACGATTTCGGAGAGAAGTACATCAATGAGAAGAACACATTAAAATTTTGACAACCATGAGGAGAATTGAAAAAATTATAGATTATGTGCCACAGTATGAGAAGGGAGGTAAAATATACCATATAAGACAGAATACTTAAAAACAGTGAGAAAATGGCAAGTGGGGTACTAAAGCGTAAAACCACGTCGCCATGATGGGAGAGAAGAATACAGATGGAAATAGGACTCGACAATCAGAAAGTCATCAAAATTGCGACGATTTCGTAGAAAATTACATCAATGAGAATAACACATTTTCATTTTCGACAATCATGAGGAGAATAGAAAAAATTATATATTGTGCGCCACAGTATGAGAAAGGGAGGTAATTTATACCATGTAAGACAGGATACTTCATAACAGTGAGAGAATGATTGGTAATGAGGGAGAAGAAACAATTATTAATCAGACATAAGAAAATAAAAATAAAAATAAGGTGTGAATTAAAACAACCTCTAAAGAACTGTGAGGAAAATTGTCAATCGGGAAAAAGGTAGAACCATTCCGGTGATAATCAGATGAGATTGGTCCAGTCCTCGTTGCGGTTCAAACCATCCCTGATGCTGTTGGTACGAATGATCATTCTTAGTTCTTCTTTATTTAGGATTTTTGCAATGTCCCCACCCCTTTGGGGTTGCTTGATGGTTTTGATAATTGTCCACTTAATGTCATCCTCTGTGTGCCCCATTTCGGAAAAATGTTCAACATATGTTTTGCTGTTGACTATTTTTTATGTTTCATTGAAGAATTAAACTGGGTGTCCGGCTGGACATCCTTAATATAGTTTCGATTCTGTACAATATTTATTCCCTTTATTCCTTAAACCATTTGAGGACCACTGTTTGTTTGTAATTAGCATTCACATCATACATCATTACACTAGGGGATGCTGAGGTATTGGAAATTAATTCCAACACCTTCCCTACTGTTGCGCAAACTGGAGTAGGAATAGTAATTAATACTATTCCTAAGTCCAGTGCACCCCCATGTGCAAGTCGTTGTAATGACTTGCAATGTAAATGCATCGCGTACTAACAACGCGGTCGTTGTAACGACCGCGTTGTAAAAGCACGCAGTGTAATACATCGCGATGTAATGAACCATATTCACAGAACTCACGCATAAATCTGGTTGGATGTTGGATGTCAGAATATCACGGGCAAAAATAGCAATATATAAAAATATTTTGGCCTTAGTATCGGTCACTAAAATATCAATAGTGTTACTATTTACAAGTTATACTTGTGTCAGTTATGTATGGCAAATTTACTTGGTTGTTTGTTTTTTAAACGGTAGTGCTTTACCTTACTACCTTCCCCACGAATATATATATACTCTTTAGCCTTTGTTTTTTCAGTGAATATAAGACACACATGCACACACCACCCCCTAACACACACACACACACACACACACACTCACCTCCACAATATTTTGTAATCCATATTAATCCCATGATATTTTTGTATATAAATATTTTGTTTGTATACCATAAGTGCTGATCCTGCCTGCTTATTACTGCTTATTTCCATATTCTTGCGCTGCCGAGGAAATTCTGCAGAGAATTTCAAAATGCGGCCATTTTATTATGATGGACAGACTTAAAAAATATGTATATATATATATATATATATATATATATATATATATATATATATATATATATATTCACTCTGAGCTAACCGGCATCTGAAGAAGGCGTGTGACGCCGAAATGCATTATGCCCTAACCAGCAGGGAATAAATGGTCTTCCCAGTATACCCCGCTGTGTCCTCCTGATTGCCCGTCATTGGAGTGGTTGTTTTGGATATATATATATATATATATATATATATATATATATATATATATATATATATATATATATATATATATATATATATATATATATATATATATATATATATATATATATATATATATATATATATATATATGTATGTTTAATTCTGAGTTTACATTATTGAATATCCTAGGTGATGAAATCGCGTCAGAGTCCAACTTTAGCACTTATAAAGAACTGCCCTCAACTTCTCGATTTGGATGTTACCACTCCATGCTATATATTTAAATAGATGGGATAAAATGTAAAAACTAGCTATATAGGAAATTAACCTCAAATTCGTTTTAGGTAAACATGAATCTGCTTATGGGTACATATAAATTCATATTCATTCTTAGCTCAAAACTAGAACTTTATATACATACTGAATACATTTCCTGTTCTGTGTTCTAGTCTATCTCACATGCTTTTTTTTTGAAAAACGTTTTTATTGGCATTTATATGGAAAGACATACAGAGGCACAAGTGGTAGCGCCAGCAGCACAGAAATTTACATAGCAAGCTTGCTCAGTCGCAGCCCTCTTGACCTCGCAGTCTTGTGGGTGCCCAGGCCATCCGACCCTATCCTAAGTAGGGCCGCAGGTGCGCTTTCGGGGGCAGCCGCTGTGTATGTCCTACCGGAGTGCGGCCTGATCTCTGCGCCGCAGGGGTGCCGCGCAGTGTAGTTGGACCCCTTTGCGTGGTGTCGCGAAGGCGAGAGAAATGCAGCCAGTGAGTAACTATGAACAAACTGGGGGCAAGGAACCAGGGGATGGGGGGGGTGCACTATGTCGGCTATCAGGAATGCTTGTAGCTATGCGCTCGAGAGCTGGACCAACGTGAGAGAGCAAGAATAGAGAGGGGGGGGAGTCGGGGAGGTCGCGGACGCCGAGAGGGGGGAGCATGCCGGGGGGGGCTGGGGCATCAGCCGTAGCCTATGAGGGGTCCGGCGGCGGGGCATGCGATACCTGCCTCTGCGAGGCACTGGGCGTTTGGACTGCCCGCGCCGCTCCCCGGGTGGGCTTCGGGGTCGCTGGTGCCCCCAGGGGATCAATCGGTTGTGTACTCGCTGCAGCCGCTGTTTCCTGCGTGAAGGCGTGCAATAACATGGCCCAGGGCATGGAGATCGGGTGTTTGCGCATCCCTCGGGCCTCCTCTGTTCTAAGTGTGGTTTCCTCTGCCTTGCCCCATTTCTTGACCGCTCCCACCCATGCCGCTGCCGGGGGCCCCCCCGGCGACTTCCAATGCATACCGATGCATCGTTTAGCGAGGAGCAACATTAAGAAAGCGAACCTCCTTTCCACTTTCTGCGACTTGTGACGTTCATGAATACCCAGCGCACACGCCTCCCATGTGTTCAGATCCCGGAACCCCGTAACCGCTTGTTGGGCAGTGTGAATTGTGTGCCAGTAACTGTGTAGTGTCGGACAGTCCCAAAACATGTGCTTGAACGAGGCCGCGGGCATCTAGGGCAGCCAAACGCCCCGTCAGGGTAATATTTCTGCAGCTTTTCAGGGGTTAGATACGCCCGGTGCAGGATATGCAGCTGTATGTTCTTAAACCGATAATTGCGGGACACTTTTTTGGTGTATTCGAGGGCCCTAGCCCACTCCCTGTCATGTAGAGGCCGCTGGAAGTCGTCCTCCCAGTGGTCCCGGAGGGTCGCTAACGTAGGACTCCGCAGGGTTCTCACCGCTTTGTATATCCACGTGACGAGATGGCGACCGGGACCCATCTGCAGTATCGCATGAATGACCGGGTGTGTGGGGGGCTCCGCCTCTATCCTTCCCCACTGCCTGTGGCAGTCCGTGAGAAGCTGCCGGTGCCGGAGGAATTGTCCCCCGGGTAGCTCGAAGTCCCCCGCCAGCGCCTCGAAGGACTGCAAACTTTCACCGGAGAACAGCATTCCCACCTCCGTTATCGCATGATCCGTCCACGCCCGCATCATTTGCTCTGTGTAATATGTCCGGCCCCTAGGGAGCCCCACCAACGGCAGCAGTGGAGAGTACAGGGGGGTGCCCCGGCTAAGGCGATGAACTCGTGCCAGGCAGGCGCGCGCCGTCATGACCTGAAGAGGCCGGGATACCGGCGGTGCTGCACCCGGCAGCAGCATGCGGAGGACGGCCGGGACCGGGATCCGCCCCGCCTCCGTGATCAACTCCTCTTGCGCTCGGCCCTCCGTCCAACGCGACTCCCACTGCAATTGGGCGGCAAGGAAATACGCCTCGAATGAGGGAGCCGCCAACCCGCCCTGATCCAGGGGCAGTTGCAGTTTCGCCAGGGCTATCCGCCGGCGGCCGCTGCCCCAAATAAGGGTCCCGAGCAGAGTATCCAACTCCCGGAACAGGGATCGCGGAGGAACCACCGGAAGATTGGAGAAGAGGTACAGCAGGCGCGGGACCAGGATCATCTTTGCAACGGCTATCCTTCCCGGTACGGCCAAGTGGAGGCCTTTCCAGAAATGGACCTGGGATCGGATGGTGCCCATCAGCGCGCGGTAATTCCCCTCATAGATATCTTGCGGCGTATGGTACAGCTTAATGCCGAGGTAGCGGACCGCCTGGGGACTCCACGAGACTTCAACGTCTCCTATTCGTATCGGACCCTGGGGCACAACTTGTGTCAAGGGGTAGACAGTGGACTTGGCCCAGTTCACCCTGAGGCCCGTCACCTCTGCAAAGTCATGCAGGATGCGCGATATCGGTGTCAAATCGATCGTGATGTCCCGGACGTATATGAGTACGTCATCGGCGTACATCGATACTGCATGGGTAGAATCGCCTATCGGAATGCCCCATTCCCCACTCTCCCCGCGCAACATGATCGCCAGCGGCTCCATCGCCAAGGCGAAGAGTAGGGGGGAGAGGGGACACCCCTGTCTGGTCCCGCGCCGGATCGGAAAGGAGTCCGAAATGAGAGGGCCTATGCGCACTCTGGAGCTGGGCGAGGAATAGCTGAGCCGGGTGTAGGCTAACAGTTTGGGTCCGACGCCCATGCGCAGTAGGACCTGAAACAGGTAGGCCCAGGAAAGTGTGTCAAACGCCTTTTCAAGGTCAAGCACCAGAAACGCTGCCCGAGGGAACCGCTCTCGCACCTGGTCCTGCACGTGGAACAACCGCCGGATGTTAGAAGAGGTGTGCCTACCGGGCACGAATCCGCTCTGATCCGGGTGAACCAGCCGTGGGAGGACCGTGGCGTACCTATCCGCCAGGGCCTTCCCATAGATTTTGTAATCCGCCGACAACAGAGTTATAGGTCGGTAGGAGCCTAGCTGATGCGGGTCCCTATCTGGCTTAAGGAGGGATACTATGACGGACTCGCGCATGGAGCGAGGCAGGACTCCCGTGTCTACAGCCGCTCGGAACTGCAACTCAAGTTGAGGGACCAACTGGGTCGCGAATGTCTGGTAAAAGTCAAGGGGGGAAGCCATCGAGGCCGGGGGCCTTATGGGTGGCTAATGCCTTCATGGCGTGCCGAAGTTCGGCCGCCTTGAGAGGGCGATCGAGGTCCTGGCGCGTATCACGATCAATGCGGGGAAGCTGAATACGGTCCAGGAAGTCCACCGGGGCCGCAGCCGACGCCACGGGACGGGGGCTTGTGTATAAGCGCATGTAATGCTCTTGGAAGGCCTTAAGTATCTGCCCCTGCGAATACACCAGGGTACCCCGGACGTCACGGATGGCCGTGATGGTCGGGAGGCTCGAGTCCTGCCTTATGAGCCACGCCAACAGGGCACCCGCCCGGTCGCCCTCTGTGTGGGCCCTAGCAGCGTAAGCCGCAAAATTAAACCGGCGCATGCTTGCCAACGCCACGGCGTATGCAGTCTCGGCGCTAGCCCGCGCGGCCGGCGTGGCCTTGGCAGGATCTGTCTCCTCAAGAACCCGCCGGACCCCCGTAATATGCCGGATGCAATTGCCACGCATCACGACCTTAAAGGCATCCCACTCCGACGCTCGGGTACTAGCTGTGCAGGCGTTCTCTCTGAAATAATGACCGATGTGGTCCACCAAGGTTTGGCGGAAGACCGGGTCTTCAAGGCTGTCCCGAGGTAGGCACCACGTGGGGACGGGGGGATGTGGCGGGCGCCACTGCAGCGTGATCGTGTGGGCATCATGGTCCGATATAGTTCTACCCAGGTAGTCAGCGTCCAGAACGGTGGGAAGGACGGCGGGGGAACAGAGGAAACAGTCCAGGTGCACTCTAAGGTTGTGCGGACGGGAGTGAAAGGAGTATAGCTTAGTGGTGGGGTTCCGAGCCCGCCAAGCATCCGCCAAGGACCAATGATGCAGCCAGGCCGTGAACCGTTTGGCTTGTGTGACGATGGGGGAAGCGGGGAGGGGCGGATGGGAGCGATCCAAGGTGATATCTTGCACGCAATTATAATCGCCCCCCAGGATCCACGGCACCTGCGCGTATGCGCTTATGGGATTGGATAGCGTGTCCCAAAATTTGGACTGATCCACGTTCGGCCCATAGATGCTACCTAGTAAGAGCGTCTGGCCGTCTAACCGACCAAGTAAGAGGACATAGCGACCCTCCGGATCTATTACGTGCGATATCTCCTGAAAAGGAACCCCCGGTCGCACCCATATGAGGGCACCGCGGGCGAATGCAGAGTAAGTCGTAGCATACAGGGTCCCCCGCCAGCGTCTGCGCAGTTTCGCCACTTCCCCCGCCGCAAGGTGTGTCTCCTGCAGGAACGCAATGTGTGCCTGGTGACGCTTGATGTATGCGTATACGGAGTATCGCTTGTGCGCCGTGTGCATGCCTCGCACGTTCAGTGTGAGAAGTGTGATTTTACCGGCTTGTGCCATCAGTGCATGTGTCTAGCGCGCATCGCAGGGCTGGTCAGTCGGGGCTCCCAGAGGCCCCCCGGCGCCTATCCCCGCGCCCCACCCCCATGGGTCGTGCTCTACAGCGCGGTAGCTCAGCAGCGCATGGGTAGGGACATAGTGCAAAAGGTGTGCGTGGGGAGGGAAAGGGAAACTATGGCGAGGCGAACGGAACTTGCCCCAACACGGAGGACATATAGCCAAGCGCGATACGTCCAAACTGACTCCCGGGTTGCATGGGAGCATGAACCTAGTAGGAAGGGGGAGTTCGGCTGGCGTCTGCAGCGGGCTCTACGAGTGGGCTGTGTGCGGTATCTATGATGAGCCACTTGGGGAATGTAGACGCTGCTGGGGGGGGAAAGTGCCCAGGGCAACGGGGAGAACGCTAGTAGCGCCGGGCCTGTAGTAACATGAAGCGGGGAAACGGCAGCCCAGGTTGCGAATGTGTGTCCCTTTGTCCATAGTCACTCATATCAGATCGTCAGCTGTTCGCGGGGTGACTGAAGGCAGGGCCCCCGAGTCAATCCCGGACTGCGTCGCCTAACTGTCCTCTTCCTCCTCTGATGTGAAGACATGGGGGGCCCGTTCCAGGTCCGTCGCCGGGGAAGCCGGACGTAGGCCCGCCGCCGCTTTGATGGCCTGGCGCCTTTCCTGGACGATCTGCTCCAAGTCCGGCGACCCCAAGGTGTGTGACGGCCCCCCGGGGGTACCCGGGCGGTTTCGTCTGCGCGAGCGCTGCCTCCTGCGGCCCCCCACAGTCGCTCGCTGTTCATTAGGGCGCCCGTTCAGCCGGGCCCCTGTACAGTTCTGGTCCGCCCAGTCGTGTGCCTCCTCCGGCGTAGTGAAGAAGTGGGTGACACCGCCATAGATGATCTTCAGACGGGCTGGGAATAGGAGAGAGTACTGTATGTTTTCTGCTCTAAGGCGCCGTTTCACCTTCAGGAAGGACGCCCGCTGACGCTGGACCGCCCGTGAGTAGTCGGGAAAGATCATGACAGTGTTGTTTTCAATGCGTAATGGGCCCGCCTGTCGGGCCGCTCGCAGTACTGCATCCCGGTCCCTGAAGTGGAGGAATTTGGCCAGCAGCGGGCGAGGTGGGGCTCCTGGCTGCGGCCTACGAGCAGGCACGCGGTGCGCCCGCTCGACAGAGAAGTAGGCCGTTCGGTCTTCGCCAGGGGTGAACGACTTAGTCCAGGCTTCCACGTACTCCACCGCATCTGCCCGTTCAATTCTCTCCGGCAGCCCAATGACGCGGATGTTGCAGCGTCGAGACCGCCCTTCCAGGTCGTCAACACGTTCTTCCATGGTGGACATGCGACTCAGCAAGGCACGCATCGAGTCCCGGTGTGTGTCCACCATAGGCTGGAGGTCGGCGACCG
This sequence comes from Triturus cristatus, assembly GCF_964204655.1. Classification (NCBI taxonomy): domain Eukaryota; kingdom Metazoa; phylum Chordata; class Amphibia; order Caudata; family Salamandridae; genus Triturus; species Triturus cristatus. The sequence continues at coordinate 1,470,759,901 of NC_140591.1, read as the reverse complement.
CTTTGGCGTTGTCCGTAACTTTATCAGCCAGCTTACGGTGATCGTCGCGGAGGAGATTGACGTCTGTAGTGAGGGTGCCCAGCTGCTGCTCCAACGAGAGTCGCGACTGTTCGATCGCCGCCAGGACCTGATCCAACTTGATCGACAAGGACGGGTCCGCGACCAATCTTGCGGCCGCCGGGGCCCCTCCCCGTGTTCCGGCCGGGCCCCCCGACGCCGCTCCGGATGCTGGCAACACCGCCCTGGACTTGCCCATGATGGTGACTGGCAGGGCTATCGTAGGCGCGGATCAGGCGCGGAATCCGGGCTAGTTGAGACCGAGGCCAGTCCCGGGCCCTCCGGTGCTCCGCCGCCACCTTCCCCCGGCCGCCTCCGCCGCCGGGCCGTATCGCTGGCGGAGCAGGTGTCACCCTCGGCGCAGACTCCCGTCGTCCTGCTCCTGCGGTCTGCGCCCTCCACCGCGCTCCTTCAGACCAGGTCCGGGTCCGCCGCCAAACGAGTAGTGCTCCGCCCAGGTGACCAAGCTGATGTCGGTGCCTCACAGGTCCCACGCCGGCCGCCCTGCGCCTTGGACAGATCCCAGAGGAACGTTGCTGGGGGATCGGAGTCTGGGCAGCACCTCCGGGTCCCAGGGGCCGACATGCACCCCACAGTCACTCCGCTTCGCCGCTCGACTCACTCTGCCGGACTGCCACTCACCGCCATCTTGGAGTCAGGCAGACGCTCTCGCCGGTGGTATCCGAGACTCCTCTCCCGCGGGAGCCCCCCCCCCCCCCGGGGGTCGCCGCCTCCAGCTCCGCACACCACCTGCACCTCGGTCTCCAGGCTTGTTCCGCGGAGGCCGCTTCGTGGTCTCCTGCGGGTCTGCTCACAGCCGCGGTGGACAGTAATGGCGGCAATCCTCACCGGCCGGGGCCATCGGCCGTGTCACTCCCCGCCAAGCCGCTCCTCCGCACCGCGCCCAGCTCCGTCACTCCGGGCGATCCTCGCCTGAGGCAGCTAGCTGGCGTCCCCGTCCCGGGTCCGCAGGCCGTCAGCAGCCGCGGCGGGGCCGGACGGGCGCCATTTTGTGGTCGGCTCCTCCACGTCCGGGCGGCTCCCGCTGCAATTACTGGCCCCTGGGAGCCGCTCCGCTACCGGGACATCAGCGCCGGGCTCCCCCCGCCGCAGGGCATCTGCAGGAACGCATGAGTCGCCCCCAGGCTCACCGGGAACAGGCGAGGGGAAAGCCCGATCCCGGAGCCTCAGCAAGACGCGTCCGTCTTGGCGGCCATCGTAGCCACGCCCCCTAGTCTATCTCACATGCTTACCATGTAAACTTCTCTATACCTAAATTGGCCACTCCATTTGGGTAGCATGTTTCCAATGCATTAGTCAGTTCAGTGAGGGGACCCCAGCCAGTTCAAAGATTTTCTTTAACATCTTCGGCTACATAAGCCTTTTTTGTGTGGCAGAATACATATAGATCATTAAGAAGGTTAAATATGGTAAATAAAACTTAACAACTTTGAACAAGAACAGGGGGATTTAAAAGAAAATGTGGAATAAACAAGGAAAAGACTGGAAGGCGAACACTGTTAGCTTTTCATCTTGCGTAAGTGCACTTCTTTGATTAACGTTTCGGAGGAATTGAGGCAGAGTAAGGTATTGGCCCTATGATCAATTTCAACATAGGGTACCGTCTTTACAATTTTCTACTGTCTGCTAAATATTCTGGCAAATTACCGGTTCTTTGGCTTATAATGATGCCGCCATTTTTTGGACCGTTCTGGAATCTTAGCTCCGCAAAGGCTTTTCAAATCCTGATGCCACACCACATTTGGCCAGGTTTCTCCATTAGCCACGAAAGAGCCTTTTACCGGGAGGTATCCCGGGGCTCCTTTTTATGAGGTTTGGAATGTTGGGAACTACAATATTCCATTGGTCGATAGTTTTGGTCCTGATGTTTTGATTAACTCCTACTGGCATGTTCCTTTTAGTTTACCTTAGGCTTCCAGGATTGTTGCTTAGGATGGGGTGAAAGGGTAAGGCAAACACTTCTAGTTACGCATTCCATGTCTTGTTCCTTGGCTTTAGACTTTGAAGCATCTTTACAAGCCCCTAACGCCACTGGAGCGTCTCTTTTTTTAATGCTTCAGTAGCGTTGCGCCATTCTCCGTATTTACAAGGTGGCACTAAGCCACTCAGCGTGGCTTATCGCCACCTTGTAAATATGCCCTTTACTGCCGCAGTCTGCTGCGGCAAAGAGGCAGGCAATAGGTGTTGCTGTGGACATTCCACCGCAACACCCATTGCTTTTTGATGCTGCCCCAGGAGGGGGAGCACCAAAAACAAAGGCCAGATAATATCTGGTCTTAGGATGGCGATACGAGGAGAAATTAATATTTGTTTTGTTTTTTGCTCTTTCCATGTGTGCTGCATTCTGAAGCACTCATACAAGGAACAAATTACAATTATTGATTGTTTATGTGCAGGAAGGTGTCCCTTCTTGCCCATAAACAATCGCCCCTGCATCACAGGCACCCTTGCAACAAGGCGCAAGGGTGCCTGCACCAGCAGTAGCTAGTCTGTGCTGCCGCTAGGCAGCTTTTTGAGCGCCACCGCTAGGGTTAAGGCAGGGGTGCCCCATATTTTTGTAAATACGGTGCATCGCTGCATTTTGAAAATGTCAGAGCGCAGTGTTGCCAAATTAGTCGTAACGGCGCGCTCCTGCATTTTCTTGTAAATATCCTCCTTTATGTTTTGATGAATGGGATGTGGGACTGAGAACTAGCTATGAAATTGAAGTCTCTTCAGACTGTGTAGGAGATGCATGCCAAGGGGTTTACTGTTCACTTGGGGACCCTAGATGAAGACTGCTGATGACGTTGGTGACTTTGTTGTGTTTATATTCTTAGACGTTGATGACTGGCTCATGAAAGCCTAGGTTACTTTCTTGTCTGCTGTTACCTTTAAATCTATTTTATTCTTCATTCTGCTAGTAACTCAGAGCATAGTTTAATTATTTCTTTACTTTGATATTCTTCCAGAACCTTGTGGGTCAGTGCACTTATAGGGTTTTCAGCTAAAATAGCCACTGCTGATAATTTGCCTTGAGTAAAATCTTCTCCGCCATGACTGGTCACCACTGCCACTGTCACTTTCCAGGATGAGGGCTTCATAGCTACCTGGGAAGGTCTAATTAATAATGTGACTGTGTGTAGATCTGCAGGGTCTAATTTGCTGTTTCCGTTTTAATTTATTTGTTTTTGTTTTACCCATGTCATTGTTGATTTTACAGAGGTTAACCCCTTGAGTGCCCCGCACTTTCCCCCTCCTGTGCCGGGCATTGTATTAGCGGGCGGGGTCCATGACGAGATAGTCTCGTCATGGGCACAGCGCAACCGCGCTCCATGACGAGACTATCTCGTCATGGGCATTGAAGAGGTTAAGGAAAACACCATAGAAAGGGTACTTATGGGAATGACAAGAAGAGCAAGATGAAGGAGATTAGAAATAGATGAAATGGGTGAATACATTAATATAACATTGAATAACTTAACTGTAGTGTCGAAGGCTTGTAGGCTTTAGATCATGTGCATAATCAAAACGACAGGCTAGAAAAACAAAAAGATACCTTGGAGGAAGCAATGTATAAACACCAGATAATACTACTGTTCCAGTGTTCACTAATACTACTACCATTGCTGCTGCTTCTTCTTTTACTACTAGGAGCACTACTATTATCAATATTACTACTACTAGTGCTGCTAACACTAAAGTTACTTTAGGTTTAGTAGTACTGCTCAAAGGTTTACGAATACTAGTACTAGTGCTGCTGCTTTTACTAATACTACTGTGACTACTTCTATTATTAATTCTGATACAGTTGCTACCATCAACGCTACTACAGGTACTGCTACAACTGCTTCAAAAATTACTAATACAACTACCAGTACTGCTGCTTCTACTTTTACTGCAATGACTACTATTATTAATAGTTTTACTTCTAATACTTGTGCTGCTACAACTAACGCTACTTTAGGTATACTAGTACTGCTAGAAAGTTTACTAGTACCAGTGCTGCTGCGTTTACTAATACTACTGTGACTACTACTATTAATAATACTGCTACTGTTGCTACCACTAATGCTACTACTGGTACTACTAGAACTGCGCCAATGTTTACTAATACTACTACCACTACTGCTACTTCTACTGCTATGACTACTATTATTATTACTTCTACTACTACTAATGCTGCTACTACTTATGCTATTTTAGGTACAGTAGCACTGCTCTAAGATTTACTAATACAAGTACCAGTGCTGCTGCTTTCACTAAATACTACTGTGACTACTACTATTATTAATACTGCTGCCACCACTAATTCTACTATAGCTACTACTACTCTCCTTTTGCCTCAGATAGTAAATATTAAAAACAACCCTACGGTATAATGCCGGGAGCTCAGCAGGCTCAATTTTTCCTGCCCATCCCTTTACTTCCAATTTCCGTACTCGGGTCTCACCTGGACCCCACACACCTACTTATAACACTCCTTGTTCAAGATATCACTGTAGAGCTGCTCAATGAATCGAAATCCACTCTATAAATACCGAAAATGTGAATGAATAATGGCACTGTGTCTTTTTGGCAGCAAACAAAAGTCAGTACCTGGAAAGAGGCTGTCACAGACCTGCACGAGCTGTTTGATGTCATTGTACCTGTGTGCGTCAAAGAGGGAACCTTGAAAGCAGACCAGGCCAAGAAGTTTTCCATCTCCGGTGAGAAGAGCTTCCAAGCCGCAGTGTAATCCATCAAGCAAACAATTCTTTGGCTACCTACGCACATCCACAGCGGAGGCTTCCTTGTGCCAACAGAGACCTTGAATGTAGCACAGTCTGTACTAAGCTGGGAGAGCACAGTTACTCCCTGTTTGTTGGGCCCAGCGGTGTGTCTGGTAGTTAATTTGAAGGGGCACATATGTGTGTGTGTGTGTGTGTGTGTGTGTGTGTGTGTGTGTGTGTGTGTGTGTGTGTGTATATATATATAAATGTATTTATAAACTGAAAAAAACAACGGTGACAGGGACGTAATAGTTAGACTCAGATTTCACTCATACAAAACCAGTGAAATTCAGCAGTTACAGTTACCTGAGCTAACTATAACTTTACACCCCTGTAATGCACTGCTGGTCAATGACAATACTGATGACATCATCAAGTGATGTAAGTGTTTTTAAGAGTTTGAGTGTTAAACATATATACTAATCTACTATAAAAGTTAAATTAGTATACTAGGTGCACTACTACTGAGTGATACTACTTCTAACATATATTATGTGAGTGGCTGTGTGACTGTATGTATCCTTGTGTGTATGGGTGTGTGAGTGGCTGTATGAGTGTGTAAATGGGTGTGTGAGTAGCTGTGTGGGTGAGAGATTCTGTGTCAGCGGCTGTATGGGTAAGTAAGTGGCAGTGTGAGTGGCTCTATGGGTGGGTAATTTGGTGTTTAGTGACTGTTTGGGTGAGTGAATGGGTGTCTGAATGGCTGTATGAGTGAGTGACTGGGTGTATAAGTGGCTGTATGGGTGAGTGAGTGGCTGTTTGAGTGGGTATTTGGTGTGAGTGACTATAGTGGAGAGTGAGTGCCTGTGTGAATGGCTGTATGGGTATGTGAATGGGTATGTAAGTTGATGTGTGGGTGGGTGGGTGAGTGAGTCTGTTGAGAGACTGTATGTGTGAGTGGGTGTGTGAGTGACTGTGTAGGTGAATAAGTGGGTGTGTGAGTAGCTGTATGGCTTAGTGTGTGGGTGAGTGACTGGTTGTATGAGTAGCTATATGGGTAAGTGAATGGTTGTGTGAGTGGCTGTATGAGTGAGTGAGCGAGTGGGTGTGTGAGTGCCTCTATGGAGGAGTGAGTGGGTATGTGAGTACTGATATGTGTCTGTGAATGGGTATGGGAGTGGGCATACAAGAGGTTGTATGGGAGTGTGTCTGTGTGTGAGTGGTTCTGTGGATGATGTCATCATTTATTTTATTTGGATTGTCATCGGTGATATCATTGACTACATCATGAGTGATATAATATGTGAGGTCATGAGCAGCCCATTGCGGGGCGTAAGTTATAGTTAGCTCAGGTAACTATAACTGCTGAATTTCACTGCATTTGTAGAAGTAAAACCTGAGCCTAACTATAACGTACCTGTAACCTTTGGGTTTTTTAAGTGAATTTCTAAGGTTTTTCTAATTCTATTTCTTAACTATAACGTCCCTTTAACCTTTGGTTTTTAAAGTGAATTTCTATGGTTTTTTAGGTCTCGCCTGAGCCAGCGCTTTAGCGCTGCTCTCGCGAGAGCTTTTGTAAAAGGGGGATTTGGAAGTGCAAACCAGTGCTTTCAGGCCGCCAACTACAGTGCATGTGCGCCAGGCACGCGCACCATTTGACAGCCTGCGTGATCATTTCGCGGCCGCTTTGATGTTCTCAGTGAGCCGCGCGGCCACTGAGAACATCTAAGCGGCCGCGAAAGTGCACAATTCAGACATGGTGTTAGACAACACTATCACAGTGTAAGCCCCATCTAAGATGTCACAAGGCACGCTATTTGGAATTTTCTCAGCTTGTTACAGAACAGTGGACCATAATTCCCTTCACTGGGGACACACCAGGTCGGTGAGAACTATGACCGTATTTATTTACAAATCACAAATACCAAACATTGATCGAATGCCTTCCGCCAACGGTTCCTCAGACCAACCCCCTCTCACATAGTGTAGACAAATTCACCATTCTAGCAATACCAGAAAAGGCATACAGTTCATACCAAAGGCAGCTTGGACCCCATGTGCTGACCAGTACACGCTGCTTTGGGTCATTTCTCTCACGGGAACGCGGCTTTCATGGACTTCAAGCACTATTTTAAATGGTAACAAAATATTTCCTGTAAAATATAGTAAGGGGAGAAAATGGTCACGAAGAGGCGCTAGCGTATTGATCTGAAATCGTAACCTGGGATCGGGCATGTTTGGTTGAAGACAGGAGATGAGCTGCGGTTTCTTGGGACTGCGGTTCTGAGCAGGGGTGAGGCGCGGTCTCTGCTTTCCTTCCCTGTCCTATGGTCTGATGGCTGGAAATCAAGTGTAATTCGCAATGAAGTTGAAACGGCAGCTTTTGACCAGAAAGCAGCAACGTGGAGCCTGTTCAGCTCTAGACGCAGTGCTTTAACTGGGCCGGTACTGTCTGGTTTGGGGTACCGGCACATTTTTTATTTTGAGAGTGAGCGTACCTGCACTTCTCAAGAGGAACGTAATACTTTTACTTGAAGAGTGCCGACACTTCTCAGAAACAAGGAGGTACGGGGTACCTGCACTTCCATTTTTCTATTTAAAGCACTGTCTAAACGTGCAGGATGTATACAGTGTTGGAGATATAAATATAAAAGCACAGCTACTCTCTCGCCCAGACTGCCAGTTTGCTACAGACAAGCGGAGGTACTCCAATTAAAAGAACTGAACCTCTGCTGAGAAGTGCTGGTTCTCTCCCTTGCAAGTTAGAGGGGTGTAGGTACTCAGTGCTCTAGGGTACCGGCCCATTCAAACCATGGGGTTATACCCCCAGTGGCAAAGCCATGTACTTTTTGATAATCTTTGTGTCAATGCCAGGGATACAACTACCACGTTATTTACCCACCTGACAGGAATAGGAGCACTTCAATACAGACTACAGGCGATGCTGTGAGTGACTGCAGAACAACGCCGTGGCTAGGTTCTTATTGCTGTGAGTTGCCAGCAGTGTCATTGTTGGTGGGTGTATTTATGAGTTTGGAAATTTTACAGATTACGTGAAAAAGACTGAGAAAATATTTGTTCGTTAAAGTTTCTGAACAGTTTCATCGAGTCGTCTGCATGTTGGGTGTGTTTAAGTGTCACTATGAAATTGTGACTTTACGTTGTATAATTGAAGTTCTCGGGTGTATCAAAAAGTCATGGGCGAGATTTTTGTTTGGGAAATTTATGGTTTTCTACTAACGTTTCAGAATAAAGCATTACACGTCTCCAGTTTAAGACCACAACTTAAATCTTCTGAATTTGTTCAAATATTGTGAGCGAACTCCTCACTCCCGGAATGCCTGCATCGGATCCATACATAATAAACGTGTGTGCCATTGAAGTTAAACATATTGAAAATAGTAATTTTATCTGGGAAAATGCACCCATCGCCTTCATTCACATTCAAATGGTCACACAACGGGTGTATTGTTTGTAGCTTCAGTGGTAACCCCAGCATTGTCATACACAGTGCCTGATGTGATGTGTGTGGTCGGGCGGGTGCATTGGGGGCGCTAGGGAGCGAGAAACAAACGTAGCTAGCTGAAGAATTACAGTAGTTTTTAGGTTTGGCTTGACCTATTTATATGCCAAAGCTTAATGCTAGTTATACGAGCCGTGCGATGCAAAGTGCTGTTGTGGTCAGTTGGGTGCAAGGTTTTAGCCTCTGGTCTCTATTTTCTATATGGTATCTGCCGGTTTACTGGTATGACCCTAGTAAAAGCAAGTTCTGTCTGAGAGCTTGCCAACGACCTTGCCTGATCATGGTAGCAAGAAATTAATTTCAAAGCGCCCTCATATCACTTGTCACATTATAAACACGCATTCACAAAGCCAGTAGGCCTGGCCTTCACCAGCTGGTGTGATAGATTTTTCTTTTATTGCTTATTGTAAACGGGCAAGAAAAAGGTAACCAGCATTTGCAATGCAATAGGTCTCGCTTTTACGAGAGTTTGAGCTATTACCATTGCAAATAACAATGCCTTTTATTTTTGTTTTCGTTTTAAATAAATAAATAAATGGCATTGTCATTTACAATACCAATAGCTTAAACTCCAGTAACTGCGAGACCTATTGCATTGCAAATGCTTGTTAAACTAGTAGTCTCGTCCGCAGAGTGGTGGTGAAAGGGGGCAGGGCTTCTGACTAGCTTTTAGGAATCCTGCTGTATCGGACTTACTCAAGGTAACAGGATGGCTTCTGGCCCCAAAGAACCCTCAGCATCCAAGAGGACTTCAACCCCCAACCAGCAGTGCACCAGGAGGTGCGTTTGCACAGTGGTGGAGAAAGGATATGTGGCCTCCAAAGACCTCTCAGCAATTCCGCTGTGTGGGACTTCCTAGAGGTTACAGGAGGGCTTGTTAGCCCCTAAGGACACTCTAGAGCCAAGGGAACTTTATCCCCCAGCCAGCAGTGCGACAGAAGGCATGTTTGCAGAGTGGTGGAGAAAGGGGGTGTGACCTCTGAAGTCCTCTCTGCAATCAAACTCTGTGGGACTTACTGTAGGTAACAGTAGGGCTTGTTGGCCCCCAAGGACCCTCAGCATCCAAGGGGACTTCATCCCCCATCGAGCAGTATGCCAGGGGGCACATTTGCAGAGTGGTGGATAAAGGGGGCATGGCCTCTGGAGTCCTCTCAGCAATCTCGCTGTTTGGGACTTACTGAGGTAACATGAGGGCTTGTTGGCCCCCCTGTACCCTCTGCAACCAAGGATACTTCATCCCCCAATCAGTTGTGCGCCAGGAGGCAAGCTTGCAGAGTGGTGGTGAAAGGGGGCAGGGCCCCTGACTAGCTTTCAGGAATCCAGCTGTGTCGGACTTACTGAAGGTAACAGGATGACTTCTGGGCCCCTAAGAACCCTCAGCATCCAAGAGGACTTCAACCCCCAACCAGCAGTGCACCAGGAGGTGCGTTTGCACAGTGGTGGAGAAAGGATGTGTGGCCTCCAAAGACCTCTCAGCAATTCCGCTGTGTGGGACTTCCTAGAGGTTACAGGAGGGCTTGTTAGCCCCCAAGGACACTCTAGAGCCAAGGGAACTTTGTCCCCCAGCCAGCAGTGCGACAGGAGGCATGTTTGCAGAGTGGTGGAGAAAGGGGGTGTGACCTCTGAAGTCCTCTCAGCAATCACACTCTGTGGGACTTACTGTAGGTAACAGTAGGGCTTGTTGGCCCCCAAGGACCCTCAACATCCAAGGGGACTTCATCCCCCCATCCAGCAGTATGCCAGGAGGCACATTTGCAGAGTGGTGGATAAAGGGGGCATGGCCTCTGAAGTCCTCTCATCAATCTCGCTGTTTGGGACTTCAAGAGCTTGTTGGCCCCCATGTACCCTCTGCAACCAAGAAGACTTCATCCCTCAACCAGTTGTGCGCCAGGAGGCAAGCTTGCAGAGTGGTGGTGAAAGGGGGCGGGCCTCCGGTGACTTGTCATCGGGTTTTTTTCTAACTTAAAAAAATTGTATTAAGTGCCCCCTTCCCTGTGCCATTTTCGGACCCGGTGACCCCATCCCCTGGGTCAGGCCTTTTATGAATGGGGGAGCTCCCTCTCTGTCAAAGCAATTGTGCTCCGCTTCTAGAAAGCGAGAACATTTTTGTATGCTTACGCTTGCTCGAAGCGAAGCACAGTTTGCTATGGCTTGGCGGGAGCGGTAAAGCTCCTGCCAAGCCAAAGCAAACAGCTATGTCCCGGGGGTGGTTTGCAGATTACGCTTTCACTTAACCGGTGTAAATCCCTTCAGAAGATGTTGAGAAATTTAAAGGAAAGCAAACGAGGCTATCTGGGCAGAGCCTAAGCACGGATCTCATAGGAAGTTTCTGATTGGCTAGCAACACTTCAGCCAGGAAGTGTTGGCAGCCGTCTTGGAACTCGGTTTTAGCCCAGTCTCACAAAAAACGTTTAAATAAGAGAAAAGGGGACAGGGTAGAAATACCCTGACCCCCTAGGTGTTGTAGTGGGGTCCCCCTGTGCCCCGCAACGACCAAACATCACTTTTAAAAAAATCATTGCCGCAAAAAGGTGATGGAGCCATGAATCCGCAGCAGAAAACAAAACAAAAAACAAGTTTGGGCTCCCACGCTTGTTTTGAATACAGCCCCCGGGTGGGACAGGTCCTGGTGGCATTTGTTTTTTTTTAAAGGCGGGGGGCACACAGGGCCCCCTTATTAAGGCTCATTGAGCGCCAGGGACCTCCACCTCCCTGGGGATGTATTGATAAAAAGGAGGGAGGCACGTGGGCCCCCCTCTATGGGCTCTATAAGCCCCAAGGACCACCACCTCCCGGGGCTAAAGAAAGATTAATGCGGGGACTGCGTGAACCCCCATAAGTTCCGGGGACCACCACTTCCCTGGGGCTAAATAACACCCTCAAGTAAGTCCCCCAAAGTTGGATTGCTCAGATCTCGTAGGAGGCGCCGTCCCCTTTCTCAACCACTCTACAAATGCACCACCTGACGCACTACTGTTAGGGGGGTGAAGTCCCCCTGGCTGCTGAGGGTCATTGGGGGCCAAGAACCCCTATTGTTGTCACAAGTAAGTCCCCCACAGGGGGATTGCTCAGACCTCGTCGGAGGCCCTCCCCCATTCCTCAAGAATTCTGCAAATGCACCTTCTGATGCACTACTGGTTGGGGGATGAAGTTCCCTTGGCTGCTGAGGATCTTTGGGGGCAAAGAACCCCTATTGTCACCACAAGTTCGTCCCCCACAGCAATATTGTTCAGACATCGTCGGAGCCCCCACCACCTTTCGCAACCACTCTGCAAACGCACCTCCTGGTGCACTACTGGTTGGGGGATGAAGCCCACTTGGCTGCTGAGGGTCGTTGGGGGCCAAGAATCCATATTCTTGCCACAAGTAAGCCCCCCACCTGGTTGGAGGCCTCGTCCCCTTCCTCCACCACTCTGCAAGCGTTCCTCCTGGCGCACCACTGGTTTCCCTGACACTTGTTTCAAGAATGCTACTGTAAAACGTTGTATTTCTTTGTAAAGCCGGATCCATGTTATATGCTTACACCACTGCACCATTGGGATGCGCTCTTCATGTGGAGGCAGGAGATGGTTAGCTTTGTGTCTTTTCCTGGCCGAGATTCCTTTCTTGTAAGGAGCACTGCAGTGTGCGCCACAATGCCAAAATTAACCTACGCCAGCATAGAACAAGTTTGCGTCATGCACTCAGTACAGAGTAAGCATATCACACGGATGCAGCTTTACAAAGAAATAGAAAGGTTTACGGCAGCCCCTCCCCTTTATCCCACCAGTGTTTCTACCACCACCCCGTGCTCACTATTGTTTTTCACCCACCTCTTGCTCACCGTTGTTTGTCATCTACCCCTTGCCCTTCCCTCGCTCTCTGGTGTGTTTAGGCACCTACTTCCGCTCGCCGATATGTTCACTCAAACCCCTGCCCTTATGTTGCCTGAACCCCTTCCAGTACCCCCCAGACAGTTTTTTTGCAGCGCGGGCTGCTGTGCAACATGGCTTAAAGAAAAAAACAAAGCACTATGATGCGGACTATTCTTGCCATGTCATAGTTTTTTTTTTAACCTGTGCAATATGTAACAAAAAAAACATTGTCAAAGCCAATAGATTTTAGATAGGCGCAACCTATTGGCTTTGCCAATGCTTGTTTTTTTCTGTGTCGCCTCTTGGCACATTTAGCAGCTGTAGAGGTGGGGCTCAAGGTAGGTGTAACAAAAAAGGTGAGGCACTGACCCCATGTTCACCACCATGTGGCAGACTGTCATAAGTGCTGGTGTTGATAATTAAGTGCAAGTGCTAAACACCGGAAACCACCGGCTCATATTAAGCACTGGGCTCATTTCCTTAGCCAATAGACAGTCTGCCATTTTCAGGTGCCAACTTTGGAAGAAGTATATTGCCATTCTGTGCCGAAATGTGGACTTGCACTGGTCTCTCCCCTGAGGCGGAAGCCGGGGGATTTTACTTAGCGTTTAGCAATTTCATCTCATTGTTTTTAGCTTTGATGTATATTTTGCTGTTTAACCTTTTTAAATACTTTTAAAGCCTAATTGCTGCTACTTACTTGTTCGCTGCCTTGCCATCACTCCTCGCGCGTTCTGTCACACTCTTGCGCTGTGAAGGAAGGGGCCGGCCATCTTGGGTGAGGGAGGGGTAGCGCTGCAGCTGCTCGACGCCTCACGCCCTCCCAGAGTACTTAATCAGCCGGATTTTGCATCGCGCTGACTTGCACTGGTCTCTCCCCTGAGGCGGAAGCCGGGGGATTTTACTTAGCGTTTAGCAATTTCATCTCATTGTTTTTAGCTTTGATGTATATTTTGCTGTTTAACCTTTTTAAATACTTTTAAAGCCTAATTGCTGCTACTTACTTGTTCGCTGCCTTGCCATCACTCCTCGCGCGTTCTGTCACACTCTCGCGCTGTGAAGGAAGGGGCCGGCCATCTTGGGTGAGGGAGGGGTAGCGCTGCAGCTGCTCGACGCCTCACGCCCTCCTCACACGGATAAATGGGAAGGAACACTCGTCCGCGCAGTGGGCGAGCGCAGCGGGCGCGCCGGCGGCGCGCCAATGGCGCGCCAAAGGCAAGCCCGTCTGCGCCCGTCCGCGCCTCTTCCGGGCCAGGGGCCACGACCCCTGTTGTATTTTCCTCTCAAATCAAGCAAACATATGACCGCTCAACTCTTATGAGGCTTCAACCCGCCCCCTCCTCACAATGCATCATATATGATCCTTCACTATTAAATAAGGACGCCTACTTGACCTGCCCACACTGCAGCATCATGATCCGGACTTATAACACCATGGTGGCTGTCAACCAGCAGAATGACACCAATGAAGTGGTCACTCTCATGGCACTTATTAATGCGCGCTCCTTAGTTAAACACAGCCAAGAAATTGCTGACCTTATTATCGACAATAACTTGGATGTACTGTACATCACGGAAACCTGGGCAGATGACGCTTCAGGCCCCGATCTTGCTGTGGCAGTTCCTTCTGGTTATAAAGTCTATCGACAGGACAGGCTTGGAAAAAAGGGTGGGGGGCTAGCGATCATAATTCGAGAGTACCTCGAAGTTCGAACATCACCCATCCCTGTCACCGCTTGTGAAGCTATGTATTTCGATATAAAACTTACAGCCCTCTATAATTTTAAGGGTGTACTTCTATATCGTCCCCCGGGGACTAAAGCAAACTTCCTCACCAACCTCAGCGTCATAACAGAAGTCATAGCCACAGAAGCATCTGTTACAATGATGGGCGATGTGAATTTTCATCTAGAACAACTGGAGGACAGAGACACCGTTGCCCTCATCTCGGACCTAGAAATCTTGGGTCTCAGACAACTAGTCACCGCCCATACTCACAAAGCAGGACATACGCTAGATGGTATTTTCTCCAACGCAGAGGGCCTACATATATCTCACATCTCGCCCATGCCTTGGACGGATCATTATGCCATTTTCAGCGGTTTAAAAATTAAGGAAGCAGCGAAGAACAAGGCTGTATCTTCTATAACACCCCCCTTCAAAGTTTGGAAGAGTCTAGACCAGGATAAACTCGTAGCATTACTAGATGAAACCCGCCCTATCTTATCTGCTGATCCTATCATCGCTACCAACCAATTTCACGATTGGTTCAGCGAGGCTTCAAATCATCTGGTACCCACTAAACGTTACTCCAGGAACAGAAGCACTCCTACTGCTCCGTGGTTCACCGATGAACTAAGAGCCTTAAAACAGATAAGCAGGAACAAGGAAAGGCAATGGCGCAGAAGCTATGACCCTAAAAGTAAGATTATCTACAAAGAATCCTTGGCCACTTATAAATCCACGATTGTGGCTACCAAAAAAATATATTTTTCCGAGCAAATCGAAACATCTAAAAATTCTAGTAGACAACTGTTCACCATTACAAAAACTTTGACTGGTAATGCGCCTGATCTACATCCTCCCCCGTCCCAATCACTTTGTGACGCGTTGTCAGAATTTTTCTACTCCAAGGTTAATAACATCTACCAAGCCTTTTCCTCTCAAAATTACATCAGCAAAGTTCCCCCTGCTTATACCAGCCCCAGTAGTTCCATGACCAGCTTTAGGACCCTTTCCACTGATCAAATAATCACCATCATGAAATCTATTAAATCAGGTTCGGCCTTGGATCCCTGCCCTCCTGCAGTATTTTCCATGGCGATGGACACTACCGCCCCTGCCATTACCCAGGTCTGTAATACCATACTGACCTCTGGGATTTACCCTTACTGCCTTAAAAACACGCTGATTAAACCTCTATTGAAAAAACCCAGTCTTGACACTGAAGAACTCAAGAATTATAGGCCCATAGCTAGTCTTCCCTTCCTAGCTAAAGTGGCAGAAAAGGCGATGAATCAGCAGCTCTCAGAATACCTAGAGACAAACCTGCTCTTGGATGACACACAGTACGGTTTCCGTAAATACCACAGCACAGAAACTGCCCTTTTCAAGGCAGCCGATGATATTAGAACCACTCGTGATCAGGGCATGACAGCGCTGCTTGTACTGCTGGATCTCTCGGCGGCTTTTGATACGGTCGACCACAAGATCCTGGTCGACCGTGTCGGGAAGAAGGGTATTGACTATCTGGCTAGAGAGTTGCTCTCGTCTTTCCTTGCCGATAGAACTCAGGTGGTCACCCTGGGACCATATCAGTCAGCTAAGCTGTCGCTCCCGTGTGGGGTTCCCCAAGGCTCATCCCTGAGTCCGACGCTATTTAATATCTATGTGTCGGACCTTGCAAGTATAATAAAGGCATCTGGGATGAGCCTAACTTCTTATGCTGATGATACACAACTGGTATTGGCCATTAAGGATAAAGGGACGGAAGTGGCAGAACGCTTTCAAAATACCATGAGCCTGATAGGAGAGTGGATGGCAGGGAACTGCCTAAAGCTCAACTCCGACAAAACGGAGGTGGTCATCTTTGGACCCCTCTCTCCGATCTGGCCTGCTTTTTGGTGGCCCCCCGAGTTCGGCACTCCAACCAATCCGACCTCCAAGGTTAGGAACCTGGGAATTATTTTTGATGATCATCTTAACTTTATGGCACATGCCAATAAAGTAGCAGCCACCGCTCACTACAAATTAAAGATGATAAGAAAAATCATGCCAGTTCTCCCAGATGCAGCTGCCAAAACTCTGGTGACCTCCCTGGTCCTTCCCTCTTTGGACTACTGTAACTTGCTTTTTCTTAATGGTCAAACCAGAGTTATAAAAAAACTACAAACCATACAGAACGCGGCAGCACGCCTCCTGACAAGAACACCCAAGTTTGCACCCATCTCGGACACCATCAGGACACTCCACTGGTTGACTATCAAGAATAGGATCACTTTCAAATCTCTTTGTATAATTTATAAAACCCTACACGACCAAGGTCCACGCCCTCTCAAGGACCAACTTAAACTTTATAGACCAACTAGACAACTCAGATCCATGACTCTTAATAATCTAGTGGTCCCACGCTCTAAAATTGTCTCATGGGGTGACCGCCGCTTTACGGTAGCAGCTCCCAAGATCTGGAATATGCTTCCTCAGCATATCAGATCCAGCAATTCATTGATGCAGTTTCGCAAGAGCCTGAAAACTTGGTTGTTTAACCAGTAATTCCCTTGGTCTTTCCAATGCTGTGGAGATTCAGTCGTTCAGTCTAGCGCCGAGACGCCTACGGGTATTCGTTCGCGCTCTATAAATGCCAAAATTAAATTAAATTAAATTAAATTTCATCTTTGTGAAAGTGAACACACGTTTTGCAGTCCCTTGACTACTGGCACCAGCGTTTGCCATATGAAGCTTCTTGGCTTTATACGTGTTAATGGTGATACAACCAGGTCCGGCTTTAGGCAGTGTGACCAGGACCAATGCACTTGGCGTTGAGCTAATGGGGGACGATCTGTTTTGAAATATCTCATAGGTTTAAAAGAACCTGCTGAAGAGTTCCTTGTGTGTCTAGCAATTTTTAGGCAACAATAAAAATGTAAAGATAACTCAAGTGATAATGATTGTGCTGGAGAGAGATTGGAGTTTTGTCTCCTGGTAGTTTTGACTCATGATATAGTAGCGCAGAGGGTTAACATACCTTGTGGATCACAGAATGGTATTTATTGTGGAAAGCTCAGTGAGTTACTGCTTTTGTCAGAGAGATGTTTTTTCTTACTAGCAGTTCACAAGTTACAATCCTAATATAACACACTGACCTATGAACTGTCATCAAAGAGCTGCATGCAAACTGCAAAGGGCAGTTTAGAACATTATATTTTCCCCAGTCTTTCAATATCCTAATGTCCTTAAATAGGATTTCTTATGGGTAGAAATAAATTCTTAGTATAGCCAACCCCAAGCACTGTGATATGTTAGAAATCCTGAGGTTGAGCTTCTCTGGGCCAAACATCCTTAAAATATCCTGGTTTCCAGTATGGATGACATGTGACTCCTACACCTTGTAGTCCTCATTGATTATGTAACATTTCCTATAAAAATCACTTATTTACATATATAAATAAAGATTGCCACACAGGATGCCGCCATCACTAAAGCTGGCACTGGATATAACTACAGCACATGTTCAATCTGTATCATATTTAAACTATATAATATACCTTAAGTCTTTAAAAGAATCGTAGGAATTATACAATCCTGCAGCTATGCTGGTTTCTGCATAAATATCGACTACCCTCTTCCCAAACTATCTGCTACATAATTTCCATATTTCAACAACAAAAACATATCTAGCTCAGGCAGACCAAAAGTTACTGAAAAAAGTGCCACATTGTATTGCACAGTGGCAGACCCTTTGCAAAGGTTAACTGGCCACCACTCGGCTGCTATTGGCTGTATTAGAGTTAATTTGTATTCAAATTGTGAAATAATACTGACCCAGAATGTGGCGCAATATGCTGCACAATAACAAAGTCAAAGTAAACATGGGTGAACTATTTACAAAACAGTGAGATAGTTGACGGAGAGGGTTAGTTCAGTTAGATGGTGAACCAGAGGAGGGGTTGGTAATAGGCAATATGGGAATGGCTTTTTCTAACGTTGAGAAGGCCACCTTCCCATAATGAATCTCCTTCAGCACCGCTGATGTGTATGACGTATGAGTGGTGGAGGGTAGCCAAAAAATGGAAAATTACCCCCTTTCGGGAGTAAATTTGTAGTGCGTAAATTAGTGACAGAAATTCCATCATCCCTAAGACATATGATGGAATTGTCATCATTGATGTCTTTCCCTTGATGCTTCTCTTGCCATGCCAATGAGATCCGCCTCAGGAGAAAAGGCCCAGCGAGCATCTCCAATGAGCTCCAACATTGGTTGTCACCTGGTAAAGATGTCTTACCCATCACACCATCATATAGGCAGTATGATGCTAAGCGTAGATTGGTCCACATATATTACATAGACGTACAACTTAATCACAAACTCTTTTTGTTTTTCCCTAGCCTTGGAAGAAGAATTGTTGTTGGCGCTAAGTAATCAACCCCCAGCGTTGCTTGAACGATGCGTTTGTTATAACCACAAAATCCCTTATGTATCCTTGAAGAAAAAGGGAAGAGTGACTTTTAAGACAAAGTCCACCAGTAGCCATGACGCGCATGTGTCTTTCGAGACAAGTGACCATAAGAAGCTTTGCCAGCTCCGCGATGTCACTTTACCTGCTCTGGCGCTCCAAGAGGGGCTTCAGGTCTTCAGCTCCACCACAACCTGTGACATGAAGGTGGGGTACACGGAAGAGCGGAAACAGGCCTACTTGGAAGGTCTCTGCAGACAGTTCTACACCGACATGCTGAGATTAATCGAAGCAACAGTGGCCAGAAAGACTGCCCACTTGGACTGGGTTGCTGAGGAGGCAATGCAGCATATATCACTGTGCAACATGTACGCAGACCTGTACACGTATGAGTGCAAAGAAATGGCGGTAGTAATGCAGTATATTCAACAGAACGAGGCTCATCGCACCCCGTTGGTGGTTGTTGGAGAACCTTGCAGTGGAAAGACGGTGCTTTTAGCTGCATGTGCCACAAAGGTAAGACAGAGGATGGTGATATTTGGGCTTTAAGCAAAAGTATCATGAGCAGAGGTGCTGCTGTCTTTCCAATTTAAGGGAAGAATATGAAATGTGATTTAAAAAAAAGCAGATGCAGATAATGGGTGGTCCAGTACTGTACGCTTGGTTCATCGCCCAAGCCATGCTGTGGTGTTGAAGTATAAGCAGCACGTTGAGTACACGCCCCATCAAAAGTAATGAGGGCTTCTCTAGTCTCAAGTTATCCAACTGTTATTGGTAGAGCACATAGGACATAACCCTGATGCATCATACGTCCTCGCAGGAGCAGACAAGCAGACAGGCGTACACTTGGCACCCTGACTTACATAAGCCGGCCCTACTCTAGAAGGGCATAGCCAAAAAGGTTCTGAGGCCAGTGAAGAAAAGGGATCATTTCAATAACAGCACATGCACTGCTCCAAAATATTTATTAGGCACTTTCAATTAGAGAAGTTTGCTCACAACCAAAGCTGGTCTAAAGTGCTGATCATCACAAATACACTAACGCACATTGTGTCATGCTGGCCATTCTTACCAGGGTTCTGTAATAAGTGTCATGGTGTTGTGGAAACTGGTGTGGGGGTCTTCTGTGGCACACAGGAGCTACTATGCACCAACTGTGTCAACTAGAGTCTTTACCACTGATGCACCAGGCCTGACCTATTGTTGGACTCAAAACTGAGCACCAAATTCACCCTTCCGCATTCTACTCTCAGGGAAGCTAATCCAGGGTTTACTCAGGGATGGGATATGGGTTGAGAGTCAGTACCCTTTTTACATAGTTTTATTTTCTCAAGGCACAATACAAGTTTCCTTCATGACGTATAAACAACATCATGGCTTTAATAAAACAATAATTGCAAGAATAACAAAGATGGCAAAGCAGCGAGCAACTTTTAGGAAGATGTAAAGAGAAACAACAGCGAATCGAGACAGCTAAATCATCAATTTAACCCAAAAGATCTAGAACATCAAACACATGTTGCTAGACTGTAGTAAAGCTTTGGTTACAATGATGACCCAGAGATTTTTCAATGACTCATGATTCACAAAAAATACTACACCAGCGAAAGCTAGATGGATGATTACCGGGTGACTTACTTACCAGAAATCCTCATTAATCTTAATCCTACTCGCCACAGTCCTATCCTGGTGAGGTTTGTCTCATTCTGTAGGTAGAATGCACCCCATGCAAGCTGTACTTAAAATTTAAATGTTGTAATACCTCTGTGATCCCCACTTTGCTTCTCCCTCACAGGAACTGAAAAATGGAGATTACACATCCCAAAACGTAATGAAATATCAAGCTGAAGAATGGGACCTCTGCTCCCTAGCTTAAGCAATTGTTGGGGACTGTGAGAAATCAAAACTGTGATAAGAACAACTAGAAGTAATTAAGATTACCATAACGTGGATTAGGAAAAATGGAGATTACCAATAAGTAACTCAGTCATTATCTCCTCGCCCGTCTTCCTTGGCCCAGCCTTTACCAAGTGATGATGTACCCAAGCCACATTAAGGGAACATAGGTTCTTCTTATATGGTTAAGAGGCAAGACACTGAAATGAGTGCACCACGTAGTGCTCTTTAAACACCAGTCCTTTGAGGTACCCAAGACAAGGCAAAATCAGCTGAAAATGGCAAGAAAGTGTAAGTAGCAGCATTACAGCCATCTCTAAAATGGGCTGTCTTGAAAATTGCACAGAAAGTAAAAATACCTCAAGTTGATGTGTACCAAACCTGGCATAGTTGAGATAGAAGCCAGATATGCCCAATAAATGGTTAGCTTTACCCAGCCACTAAGTGTTGCTATTGAAGGTTTCTGACCCTGATCACAATTCTCATAATTTACAAAGGGAGCACTAGACTTCAGAAGAGAACCTGTCCTATCAACATAAATGGAAAGAACTATGTGTATATCAAGAAAATGTAATCTCATCTCCTCACCCGAGGATTGAGAAGGGAAAAAATTGAGCAAAACAAAATCCTATTATTTGTGAAATTCAGATGGGATTTTAGGAAGACATTCTGTGTTGGACGCAAGGCGACTCTGTCTGGAAAGAAAGAAAAGAAGAGGTTGCCAGCACAGTAAGTCATCCAGCTTCCTCTGATGCGTTCAGAACACACTGCAACCACTGGACAGTGAGATTGTGCAAATAAACTATATCCTGGAGTTCAAAAGGGCTAACCTGCAGACCCCGAAGGACCAAAGGGCCCAGAACTGAACAGTAGAATGAACCATCGGCTGTCACAAGAAGAAGCTTGAGGAGACTGGAGGCTAAGTGGGCAACCAAAGAAACTTCTAAACCTCTAATGCAACGGTTCTTAACATTCTGACTTGTGTGGACCTCCATTGAATGACTACTGGAAGCCAGGCCTAGGAAATTGTATGATTTGAAACTCACAACAATAAACAAAAATACAAAAACAAGTATACATCAAACAACCATACTAATTATGAAAGACTTCATTAAATTCACAAACAAAAACTATGCAAACTTCGAAATTTTTATTTTTAAAGGAAGGCTGGACCTTTTCAAAATGTGGTTTTATTTCCAAAAGATAAAGCAATGTGCTAGATGGGAGGATATCACTTTGTGTCTTTTGCTTCTAACACTTGCCCTCTTTTTGTCGGTGCATAACACTGCTTCAGTTGAGGCCACCAATCTTCCGTACTAACCCCTTCAGTGCCCCGCCCTTTCCCCGCCCTGTGCCGGGCGTTGCATTAGCGGGCGGGGTTCATGACGAGATAGTCTCGTCATGGGCACAGCGCAACCGTGCTCCATGACGAGACTATCTCGTCATGGGCACTGAAGAGGCTAAACTCTGTTTGCTGAACTGCACTGATCCCACTAATAAAGCAAGCAATCTAATTTGTTAGTCTCCCATAATAAATTCCTTCACATCTCCTTTTAAAATTTTCAATTTTAGATTTTGTTTTAATGTAAATATATTTTATTAATCTGCTAATATTATTACTTTTGTGAACAGTCATGGACCCTCTGAGTACGCATCGTGGACCCCAGGTTAAGAACCACTGCCACAAAAGGTGTAATAACCACCCACTAAGTTCGCAAATTGAAACAGTAAACTAAAAGAAAACTAACCTATAGGAAGTCTAGACTCTGGGATGGAACAAAAAAGCAGCTCTAACACTCTTTGAAAAAATCAAAAATCAAAAAGTTCCCAATAAAAAGCTTTCGCCTTGTGAGTAATTGGCCACCTAAGCTTCTAAATGGAAGCAGCAGCTTTCCTGGAACAACACTGGGATTCCAGATTTAGCCTTTCAAGCTGCAAGTTACAAACTTTAGATGAAGAAAAGAGGATTCTTAAAGGAGAGGGAATCTTAGAGCAGACAAATAGACTGGAAACCTCCATGGAGCTAGGTCTGAGAGCTGTTGCTACTGGGGTAAATACGGTTTCCTTGGCCAACAGGGAGCAACTAAGAGAACTTCTGCCTTTTCCGTTTGAATCTTTTGAAGGACCCTGCTCAGAAGGGGAGAAATGGGGGGTAACCTAAAGAAGGCCCTCTACAGGATGAGGCATTGACTTCCCAAGCTCTGGGAGAGGGAGTCAGAGAACAAAAGTGCAGATGGAGTGCATCTTGCTTGAATGCAAATAGGTCTAGAGAAGGGAGACCTAATCTCTTGATGGCTCAGCACTAGCCACCCTTAAAGGTCTTGCTGTATTTGAGGAGTCACTACGCTCATCGCTTTGTAACCCCCTAAAGAAGGAGTCCAGTATCTCAGTAGATGATAATGAAGAGGCTGCAGGTGTAAACAAGACCAAGGAACTACCTTCAGAGAGGCCACAATATCTCACTGGACAAACAGCCAGTCCCTTGCTGTAGCCTCTTCCAGAATTAACAATACCATCAGGCTGGTGACTATCTTCAGCTTCCTTCATTGAGGAAGGAACACCTGCCCATGTATGCTTAGAAAACTGCACCAATACACCTAAGGGACTGAGACAGTTCCAAATTAGACTTTTGGTGGTTCAGAAGAAAGAATGCAGGACTTGCACACCAGTTGAAAATCATTGCTGCCCTTGGAAAAAGAAGAAGAACAAATGAAACAGTTGTGAGGAAATACCTGGATTCTGTGGAATGCTGCACACATACCAGGGTCATGAATACCTTTGGAGCTGAACCTGAAGCAGAGAATGATGTCCCAGAATACAAAACGTCAGTTACGCTGAAGGTACACATCCAACAGATCCAATAAGGCAAAACAATTCACAGAGAGCCACCACAGCAACATAATCAGCAGAGTTCCCATTTTGAATGTTACACGTGGAAGGGTTATATTTAATCTTTTTAAATCCAAAATGGGTCTAACACTTCCAGAGGGTTTTCTGATGATAAATCAGGCTGAATAATACCCTTACCCCTTCTTCTTGCTGGATCTGCAATTTCCTTCTCTAATATTTTTTGTGTGCCCAGCAGCAGGGCTTTGCAACAAAGAGGAGACACAGTGCACAGTTTTTTAAAGAAAGTTCCAGGGTCTATTAAATACTGAATGTGGTAGCCTAACTTGACATCCTTCTTCCTTTAACACTCATGCATCTGATATTAAGGTTTCCAGATCTAAGTCTAAGAAGTGTTGAAGCTGCCAGAAGGCATGCTTTTAAGGACTGCACAGATGTTGGAAGGAGCAGGTAAGGACTCATCAATCAAACATAAGGGCCCTAGAGTCATAACCCCTTTACCCAAAAGGGCTGATTTGCACCCGTAGAATTCAGGTCCAAAAACTCTTTACCGCTATCTGAATTGGACTAGAGTATCATTTTACAGTCTCCCGCTGAGCATTCGACCACATCTTCTAACTAAAGACCATAGAGCTTTGCATTAAAAGGCAAATGAAGAAGAAGAGATCAGATATTTGGGAAGTATCTCTTTTCCACATTCTTTTCCTCTGGGACAGATAATTACATGAAACAAAACCTTCAGAAAAGAAAATTCTCACTAATATTACGCAAAATGAACAAAAGGACTGATCCAGACCTAACTCCAAAGCCAACTGAGTGAGGCTATTCACCTTCTCCCACTAGGGCTGTAAATTCATTAGATTTGGTTTTCAATGCACTCTCTAATTTGGCCCACCTGTTAGCAAGCTAACCAAACCTGGTAACTTTCACCTGCACCATCTAAAAAGAACAAAGCATCTCCTCCTCATATATCAGTGAGGACAGAAGCACATGAACTCATCATCTGCAGAATTGATGTGGGCAACGCCATCCTGACTGGCCTCACAGTGAATGCCTTGATGTCACTAAAAGCAATAGAGTAAATTGTGATAAATAAAACAATACCAAAACAACCAAATTCCAATCAGTAGAACCGGAGATATGCAGTTTTAAAGTTTTCAGTAACAATAGAGCCAAAAAGCGCACCTCGCCAACTGTAATTATCTGGTCAAGCAGGACCAGGCCAAACAAATTCAGGCCAACCACGATGGAGCACGGGCTGGTTAGAGGGATCCTGTTAGGCCCGCTGAACAACAGTATCTTAAATCCTGGCTGTGGAGCTTTGCGAGGACCAGCCAAACAAAATATCCACGGGTCTGCCAAATCTATTGAAGAACTACAAGCATGGCGCACAAGTGAGAACCCCTAGTTATGCCTAAAGAAAGTCCTTTTAAAAGGACGGAATCCCATCACTCACCGAGGTGACATGCTTCATCATCTGGGATCTCCATGATGATGAAGCATGATGATGAAGCATGTCACCTCGGTGAGTGATGGGATTCCGTCCTTTAAAAAGGACTTTTTTTAGGCATAAGTAGGGGTTCTCACTTGTGCGCCATGCTTGTAGTTCTTCAATGGATTTGGCAGACCCGTGGATATTTTGTTTTGCGAGAGTGTTTTATTGTCATGTCATAAACTGCAAATATCAATCGACACATTGGTCGAACAGCTCTGACATCCTGTCTTTAATCAGGTGTGGCTTGAACATCTGCTCTCACTCAATAGTAACATTCAGGTAGAGTTCAAGGCAGGTTATTATTAATTATTAATGCACAGTCCTCGCACAACCTAGAATTGCTTGTGATCCCCAGCAGGAGCACAATTTACTAGTTCCACCCCCGCTACACAACCAAAGCGCATCTGAAATGAGGGGTTGGACACAAGCCCCTGCCACCCACCCTCTGTTGTCCGTGTGTAGCCCCTGCACATCCTGACCTGCCCCCAGTGTCTGTATGCTGCCCCTACGCCTTCTGCCTGTGTGCTTCTGCCCGTCCATCCTGCCCTCCATGGTCAGCTTGCTGTCCAAAAACCCTGTTCCCCTCCTCTCCGTTCTCCATGTGCCGCCCGGCTTCCTTTCTCTGTGTGCTGACTCTGCCCCTCCTTGCCTGCCATCCATAGGCTACTTGCTGACCTTTCCCATTCCAGCCTGCTCTTCATTGTCGGCTTGCTGCCCCTGCCTTCTGTTCCTTATATGTTGCCCCTGACCACCTCCACCTGCCCTCAATGGTCAGCTTGCTGTCCCTGACCATTCCTGAATGCCCTCTGTGGTCAGTTTGATGCCCTTGTCCATTCTGGCCTGTCCTCCATGGTCAGCGTGCAGTCTGGCTGTCCTCCATTTTCCATGTGCTGCACCTGCCCCTCTCGCCTTCATTCTGTTGCTCATGCTGACTATGCCCCTTCTGCCTGCCGTAGATTGTCAACTTCTGGCTCCTCCTGCTTGTCCTCCATGATCTGTGTGCTACCTCTGCCCCTCCTGCTTGCCCTAGATTGTCAGCTTCCTTCCCCTCCAGCCTGTCCTACATGGTCTTTGTGCTGCCTCTGCCCCTCCTGCCTGCCCTCCGTGGTCAGCTTGCTGAGCCTGTTTTTACCACCTTACCTCCATTGTCTGTGTGCTGCCCCTGCCCTCAGTTGTCTGTGGGCTACAACACCCCCTCCTGCCCGCCCTCCATGGTCAGTCTATTGCCATAGCCGCCTGCTCTTCATTGTACTTTTTCTACCCCTGACCCTCCAGCCTGCCCTCCATTGTCTGGGTGCTAACCTTGCCTTCTCCGGCCTGACTTCCTTCATCAGCTTGCTGCCTCTGTCCCTCCTGCCTGCCCTCAATTGTTTGTGTGCTGACCCTGCCCCTCCAATTGCACTTCAGAGTCTCTGTGTTGACCTGGCCTCTCTGGCCTGTCATTCATGATCCATGTGATGACTTAACGGGCAGCTTGTTGTCCCTACCTATTCTAGCCCTCCCTGGTTAGCTTGTTTCTCCTGCCACCCTCCTGCCTGCCCTCTGATCTCCATGTGTTGTCCTTGCCCCCTCCCACCTGTTCTCCATGGTCAGCTTGCTGACCTTTTTTTATTCCAGCCTGCCCTCAATGTTTAACTTGTTACCCGTGCCCCTCTTGACCTGGCCTCTCTGGCCTGTCATTCATGATCCATGTGAAGTCTCTCCCCTCCAGCCTGCCCTTAACGGGCAGCTTGTTGTCCCTGCCTACTCTAGCCCTCCCTGGTTAGCTTGTTTCTCCTGCCACCCTCCTGCCTGCCCTCTGATCTCCATGTGTTGTCCTTGCCCCCTCCCACCTGTTCTCCATGGTCAGCTTGCTGACCTTTCCTATTCCAGCCTGCCCTCAATGTTTAACTTGTTGCCTGGGCCCCTCTTGCTTGTCCACTGCCACTGCCCTTCTCAGGTCAGCTTGCTGCTCCTTCTCCCGCCTCCTTCCTGTCTGCCCACCATTCTTTGTGTGGTGCCCCTGCCCTGCTCCTGTCTGCCCTCCATGGTCAGCTTGTTGCCCCTGCCAATTCTAGCTTGCCCTCTTCGGTCAGCTTGCTGCATCTGCCCCCCTTCTGCATGCCTTCCTTTCTCTGTGTCCTACCCCTAACCCCCTCCCACCTGCCCTCTGTGGTCAGCTTGCTGCCCTGCCTATTCCATCCTGCCCTCTAAGGTCAATTGCAACACATGCCCCTCCCACTCACTCCCACCTGACCTCTGTGGTCAGCTTGCTGGCTCTTCTTCCCTCCCACCAAAGATTCACACTATTTTGACTGTCCCTCAATCAATCAGGAGTTCGTATAGCACGGCTACTCACCCGTTAGGGTCTCAAGGCGCTGAGGGACGGGGGGGGCTGCTGATCCGTCTGGGTGTGAAGGTTCAGTCGAAGAACCAGGTCTTGAGATCCTTCCTGAATTGGGTCAATGACAGGGATTGCCTGAGGTGGAGTGGTCGGGTGTTCCAGGTCTTGGCGGCGAGGTAGGAAAAGGTTCTTTCTCCGGTTCTGGTCTTGTAAATCCGTGGGACGGTGGCCAGGGCAATTTGGGCGGAGCAAAGTTGTCTGGTGTGTACGTGGAATGAGAGGCGGTGGTTCAGATACGCTAGTCCTGCATCGTGGAGAGCTTTGTACGCATGTGTGAGTAGCTTGAAGGTGATTCTCTTGTTGACTGGTAGCCAGTGGATTTCTCGGAGGTGTTGTGTGATATGGCTGCTGCGGGGGATGTCGAGAACCAGTCTGGCTCAGGCATTTTGAACATTCTGTAGTTTCCTGAGCTGTCTCTGGGTGACACCGGTGTACAGTTCTTTGCCGTAGTTGAGTCTGCTGGTGAGTACTGCGTCTTTCTGGATTCTGTGGGGATCCATCGGAATGTCTTTCGAAACAGGCGGAGTGTATGAAAGCAGGATGAGGATACGCCATTGATCTGGTGGTTCTTTGTTTGCGAGGAGTCCAGTATGATGCTGAGGTTAAGTGCATGGTCCGTGGGGGTGGGAGGGGTTCCCAGTATGACAGGTCACCAGGAGTCATTCCAGGCTGAGGGGGCAAGCCCCAGGATGAGTACTTCAGTCTTGTCCGGCAGCTAACTTTCATCCAGGCGGCGACTGCCTTCATCCCTCTCTGAAAGTTGATTCTGGCAGCTGTGGGTTCATTGGTGAGGGAGAGGATCAGCTGGATGTTGTCAGCGTAGGAGACAATGTTTAGTCCGGGGTTTCTGATGATGGCCACGAGGGGGGCCATGTAGACATTGAAGAGGGTGAGGTTCAGGGAGGAGCCCTGGGGCACTCTGCAGCTGATCTCTGTAGATTCTGAGAAGAACGGAGGTAGTCTGACTCACTGTGATCGGCCGGTAAGGAAGGAGTAGATCCAGTCCAGAGCCTTGTTGCGGATGCCAGCGTCATGGAGTCTTGTGATTAGGGTGAGGTGGGAGAGGGTATCAAAGGCGGCTGAGAGGTCCAGTAGAATGAGGGCTGCAGTTTCGCCCTGGTTGAGGAGGGAGCGGATGTCATCAGTGGCAGCGAGGAGTGCAGTCTCGGTGCAGTGTTTACTTCGGAAGCCAGATTGAGAGATGTCCAGGATGTGGGTCTCTTCGATGATGTCAGAGAGTTGGGCGTTGATGACCTTCTCAATGACCTTGTCTAGTAAGTGGAGGAGGAACATGGGTCCGAAGTCTTTGAGGTCTGTTGGGTTGGCGGAAGGCTTCTTCAGCAGGGGGTTGATCTTGGCTTGTTTCCAGTCTTCAGGGAGGG
This sequence comes from Triturus cristatus, assembly GCF_964204655.1. Taxonomy (NCBI): domain Eukaryota; kingdom Metazoa; phylum Chordata; class Amphibia; order Caudata; family Salamandridae; genus Triturus; species Triturus cristatus. The sequence continues at coordinate 1,470,731,579 of NC_140591.1, read as the reverse complement.
TGGTGGTTTTGATGAAGCAGTTGATGGTGCGGCGAAGCTCTGGGGCGATGAAGGTGGCCGCTCTATGAAAGATGTAATACGGGCAAGGGCCGGATGGGGCTCCGGAGTGAATGCTCTTCATGGTCTTGAGTGTGTCGTCTGTGGTGAGGGGAGTCCAGGTGAGCAGGATCTGTTGGGGTGCAGCCTGGTTGCATGCGGTGGTGACAGGCATTGCGGCAGGTTCTTGGGTGTCAAAGCTGTCGTAGAATTGCCTGATCTTGTGGTGGAAGAAGATGCAGAGTTTCTTGCAGAGGTCTTGGGAGGGTGGGACATCTGGGTCTTGATTATGAGCCTGGCAAACTCCTTGACAATGGCGAAGAGTGGACCATTTTCTTTGTGGTGTTGAGGAGGAGGTGGTGTACGTTGATGGCGGTTTTGAAGGTTGAATGGGTTTAGGGGGTTTTGTTGTTCCTCCATCTCTTCTCAAGTCATCTGCAGGTGTGTCTGGACTCGTGGAGGGCAGGAGTGAACCAGCTGGCTCTCTTGGAGTTTTGCTTACCTGGTGCCTTCTTGAAGGGTGCCAGAGTGTTGGCGCAGTTGGAGATCCATCGGTGAAGGTTGCGTGCTGAGATGTTGGCTTCTGTTGATGTCGGCGGTGTGGTAGTGGTGAGGAAGGCGAACAGATGTTCTTCAGTTGCCTTGTTCCAACTACAACGGGGGAGGACTTTGAGGGCAGTGGTGGACGGTGGGAGTGAAGGTGAAGTGCTCGCAGTGGTGGTCGGTCCAGAGGAGTACGGTGTTGTGGCTGTAGGTGACGTTTCCGCTAGCGAAGAAGACAGGGTCGAGGGTGTGTCTGGTTGTATGTGTCGGAGCTGTGGCTAGCTGCTTGAGCCCGATGTTGGTGAGGTTCTACAGAAGGGATGCAGTGTTTAGGTCACTGGGGTTGTCAATGTGGAAGTTGAGGTTGCAGAGTAGGATGTAATCGGTGGATGCAAGAGCCTGGGGTGCGATGAGGTCTACAATGGTGTCAGTGAAGAGCGGGCATGGGCCGGAAGGCCTTTAGAGGAGGGTGGTGTTGGGGTTGGTCTGGATCTGGAAGTGAAGGTGTTCCACGGTTGTCGTTGAGTCATTCAAGTGACTGGTCAGGCGGAGGGTGTTCTTGTGGACGATGGTGGTCTCCTGCTCGGTCGGCACGGTCCTTGCGGGTGATTTTGTAGCCATTGGGGATGGCGGTGGCAATGTACAGACCAGAGCTAGGGTTGGTCCAGGTTTCTGTGAAGAAGGCGATGTTGGGAGAGGTGGCGTTGCAGAGGATTTCTTTGGCGTGTTTGTGGAGGGAGCACGTGTTGAGGAGGATGCAATTGAGCCAGTTGGGTGCGTTGTTGGTTGGCTGGGTGGCCAGAGGAGCTGGAGTGTTGGGGTGGGTGAGGTTGTGGCTCGAGTTTCAGAAGGAGAAGGGTCCTTGGGTTTTCTCAGGTGAGGTGAGGGGCTAGGCGGTGTGGCGTCCTGTGTTGAGGGTGAGGAGGGTGCTGGCATTGTATCAGTAGAGTGTCCAAGAACCAGGGTCCGTGGCACTGGGTGCGGTCCAGGCACGGACGGGGATGGACGGACTTGCCTTAGGCATAACTATCACATGCCAGTGGCGCACCCACTGTGCAGCCATGCAGCAGCCGCCATTAAATGGTGTGCAGGGGGGCTGGACAGCTGGGAGGCGGGAAAAGCAGGAATGGTCACTGGAGGGAGTGGCAGGGCCGTGGGGGATCGCATTGGCAAGGGCAGTGAAAAGAGAAAAAAAAGTGAAAATGAGCAAAAGTAGGAAAGAAGGCAAAAAGCAAAAAAAGGCAGAATCAGAAAAAAGGCAAAAGAGGCAGAGAAAAGCAGAAAAAAGACAGACAAAAGGGCATCCCAGCAGCAGAGCAGTGATGCTCTACCACTAGACCACCAGGGATGAGACGCAGGCGGGAGTCTGTGGGCGGAGGAGGGCTCTAACACCTGACCAGGGGGCCAGCAGCAGCAACGGGGGCAGCAGCAGCTACCAGGCAGAGCTGTGCAGTGAAGGGAGCAGTCCACTAGAAGGTAAGTGAACTGCACCCTATGTTCAGAGTTTACTTTGTCAGTTATGGAAGTGGAATACTCGCTCTGTCCAGGATCACCGGACCACCTCCCCACATGGCAGAGGTAATGTCTTTAAAGACTGCTATGTAAATGGTGGTTGACTTTTATGGAATGGTCAATATTGGCCACTACTTGCTGGCAAAGAAATTCCCAGAATTTTACAGAGAGAGGGTTATATGGGCACTGATATTGATCATTGGTGGATGTTCCACTAGAGTTTTGTTTCCTGCATTGCCTCCTCTGATGGGAGAGACTGTGACTTTGGTGGAGAAAGCTCCACTGTCCTAGATACGACAGATGTTCTATCATTACCTTGGTGGGGTAGAAATTCTGCCATCTGGCAGACGGAAATTGTCCTAGGAAAAATCTCAATAAGCCCTTTTGTGTTGACCCAAGTAAAGGGGTGAGAGGCTTTGGAAGAGCAAGTTTGTCATGTCCCATGTCATTGTCTGTGATGGAAATCCACGATACATAGAATGTGCCTCTAAGTTGGGGATAGAATGTGGCCTAATGGCAAGGGCGGTCGACCTCGGAGCTAGGGAACCGGGTTCGAGTCTCAGCAGGGATGCTCAACATTCTGTGATTCTGGGCAAATCACTTAATCTCCCTGTTCCTAACAAAAATGAATGTGTCCGTCTGTAACGCAACTTTTGCTCATATAAAGCGCTCTGATACCTCAGGTCTAGTTTGTGCCATATAAAACTCCCCCCCCCCCCAAAAAAAATATAATAATAATAATTTGGTCAAGGAGTGAGGGATGGAAAAGAGGGAATTGGAAGTGCTGTAAAATAAAACAAATAGAATGTTTAAGTTGTTGAACAGTAATCTAAATCTTTCAAACGTGCAGGCCATTTGTATGAATGTTATGTCAGTAATCTTTTAATTTGTTAAAGTCTTTGACAACCCATCTCCTTTGCCTCCATCGAATAAATAAATCTGTTGTCTGAAGAGTTATGATGCCTTGTAAAGTGATAGTTTTCTGGCTGATAAATGTTTTCTATACTTCATCTCGATCTTCTTCCTTTCATCTTGCAGGTACAAACGTGGCTGAAATGTGCCTGCCCTAAATTGATTGTTCGATTTCCATGCGCCTCTGGGGACAGCATCAACCTGTGCAATCTTTTGGCAGGATTGTGCCAGCAAATAGCAGTAAATTACCAATTGCCCATGCAGGTACACCAGAAAGATGCCACGCAGTTGAGAACATGCTTTATTGACCTTCTGAATGCCTCATCCCAGCAAAGTCCTCTGATCCTTATTCTTGATGTCCTTGACCACATCGCGGAGGATGACAATGCCAAAAGTCTTTGGTGGTTGCCCGAATCCATTCCACCATTTGTGAAGATTATCATTTCTGCCACTCTGGGAACATCTGAGATTTTGGGAAATTTGAAGTTACTGTACAAGGATCAGACAATGCTTCTTCACCTTAAACCAGAAAGGAAAATTTGTAATGAGTATCTAAAGCAAAGCCTCTTTGAGCATCATAGGAAGATCACCTCTGGCCAACAAATGTATGTGAATAGGTGCCTCGGGAAAAATACATCACCATTAATGGTCCTCCTGCTATCCAAAGAACTGATGCACTGGAGATCTCATGAAGACGTCAACGATCAGACTCTTGGTGACAGTCTGCACAAAAGCATTGAAGGACTATTCCTCAGGCTTGAGGAGGAATATGGAAGAACGTTTGTCTCAAAAGCCTTGAGCTATATCACACTTTCTCGGTCAGGAATAGGAGAGACAGAACTGGTGGATATTTTGTCCATAGACGACACTGTCACAGCAGATTGTGTTTCATCAAACCATGCCACCGACATCTGGAGAGTGCCAGAATCTGTGGTTGCAGGTTTGGTGTTTGCATTGAGTGGATGCCTGTCTCAAAGACAGTTCATGGGCTCCATGGTGCTGTGCTGGACTCACTTGTGCTACAAGCTTGTGGTATTTAAACGATACGTGAGCGATGCCACTGTGGTTAATGATCTCCACACTAATATGGGCCATTATTTCAGTGGGCGCTGGGCATGTGGAAGGGCTAAGCCATATTTGAAATTTGACAATTTGTCAGACAGCAAGAGATTTTCCAAGGTGTATATTGACAGGCAGCAACCATCCCAGCCTTGGCTATACGGCTCGCAGTCAAGCGATCAAAGGCACATTATTGCAAATGTAAGAAAATTGCATGAGCTGCCCTTTCATTTAAAAAACTGTGGTAAACTGGAGGAACACTGCACTAATATGCTGACTGTGTTCCAGGTCTATCAAGCCATGATAAAGGCTCATCAATTGCATCTTTTACTTTATGAGGTGGAGGATACAGCCCGACTTGCTCAAAGAATTGAACTCAAGGTAATAGGTGATATTTTAAGGGAGTCCACTTGCCTACTAAGTCAAAATCCAGGTGCACTGGAAATGGTCTTTCAGGCTGCCATTTTGCCACTTACCACTGAATATCCCAGTCTACTGAAGCTTCTGAAGCAAGCCTACCACGAAAGCCTTAAAAGCTCCGCAATTATTGCTATGCACTCATCCTTAGTTATGGTTGCGGCAAAGTCTGTTAAATCTTTGGAGCCCTCGAGCATAATCTCTATTTTGGAAATGCAAACTGAATCATTAATCATTGTGGTATTGGTCAATGGAGCTTTCTATACATGGAACTCGGTACAACCTCTTACTTTGGTTTATCGCTCTTCACAGGACATTGAGGTCAGAGATGCGGAGCTATCACAAGATGGAAGACATCTTGTAGTATTGACTGGAAGCAATTCACTAATGATATTGGACTGCGATACCTGGGGCCTTCTTTCTGAAATTAATGGTAGTGGACTTCTCACCACACCTTCCCATAACCCACTTGATCTTAAGGGGTTCAAAGTAATTGGTACCAATATGTATGTTTGGTTCGAGAATGCTTCTTTCGTCAGAGTTTGCCATAATATGTCTGGTGCCAGCTTAAGTGATCTTCACTGTCCTCAGTATGTGACCTGCTTGTCAACCACTAAAAATGGAAAACATGTACTTGTGGGACAGCAAAGTACTGTCTCTATATTTGACAATTCTACCTTTTCACATCTGGCAACCATCCAATGCAGCTTTGAAGGACATTGGGTAAAAGTTGTTTATGTCTCTGAATCAGATACTGAGGTGTACATTGTAGACACAATTGGAAATATCAGTGCCTGGGATATTCTTGATCCATGTCAGCCCCAATGTTTGGATGAAATTCACAATTCAGAGGAGTCTGGTGAGGTTATTTCAGTAGAGCATTCTCCCGATTTTAAGTGGCTACTCCTCTGCAAACAGAACCACGTCCGAGTGTGTAACACAGATGGTTGGTGTATGGATGAGTTCACAGCCCCCAAAAACAACAGTTTTTCTAGTGCAGTTCTTTCAGATGATTGCGAATATATAATAGCTGCTATGATAACTAGTACCTCACTCTTCGTGTGGAGAAGGGACTGTGGACAGTGTGTCCTTCAACTTAAACATGGCTGCGGGGAAGCGGTAAAGCTGATCAAATGCTTACAGCTGCGCTGCTTAGTAGCTGTGGTGAGAGGGGGCTACATCAGAGCTTGGAGCATGGATCTAGTACAAAACGCTGCGTCAATGTTCAAAGCAAAACAACCAATGAGATCCGTCCTGCTCTGTCCTTCTGGAGAACATTTGTATACCAGTGATGGTTCTGAAATGGTGTATAAATGGCAATCTTCATCATTTGAGGTGAAGGCTGTCTTGGAGCATGACCATCCCATTGCAGGCACACAGCTGACTGCCACTGGTGAGTTCCTTGTAACTTCAGAAACGCTTGGGGATCTCTATATATGGTCCACCGACACCGGAGAAAACCTCTTCCGAATCCAAGGCAGCCAGGCATCACAAGTTCTACTTACTCCCAATGGTCATTTTGGTGTGTCCCTTTGCAAGAATAGTGCGTCTAGAGTGTGGAAGCTAACAACTGGCCATGTGGTGTGCACTTTCCATACAAATCTTCAACAAGCATACATAACTCCTGAAAGCACCTTCATTATGGGCATAAACAACGGTGATCTGACTGCATTTAGTTTGTGGTCGGGATGTGTAAGCAAGACGTTTCAGTGCAACGAACAGTCCAACGTACTAGCTTTCCAAACCTTGCTGAGCTATCCAGATATCACTGTTGTTATCACCGCAACGAGGAATATCTACACTTGGAACATGGCTGAAGAAACAATCTGCCATCAAATTGAGTTGCCAAGTCATTTCCCAAGCGAAGTGTCTGATTGTCAGATGTCGTCAGATGGCAGTATTATCATCAAAATGGCGGAGCACAGCATACATGTTCTCAACACCCATTCTGGAAAACTGGGCATGCTCTGTACTGATGGCAAAGTTCTCTACCAGCACCTGAGCAAGGATGGCCGAAAGGTGTTTTTTGTGTCTTTCGTCGATAAAAATAAGTGGGACTGTGAGTTTCACGCCAATCCAGTTCTCCAGGTGGTGCAGGTTTCCAATGGAGAAACTATTGGACAATATTTTCTGGGTAAAATGCCATCCTGCTTCACTGTGTCCGAAGATGACATTACAATCTTTATCGGCTATGATGATGGAACGATTGGGGTTTATACAGTCATTGAAACAGACGAAGACAGAGAAAAACTAGAAAGTACCATAAGCTTTACAAGCAAATGTGCCCAAGATACCACTGCCATTAAAACATTTCTGAGTAAAGAGATTCCTGACATCATGTGGGTGGATTCACATGATGTTTTTCCAGAAGAGTAGATATCAAGTGTGCTCTTTGTGAAAATAACAGGATATGCAATAAATATGAAATAAAAAAGTCTAACACAGTAGTCTTGTGAATGTTTGCATTTGTGAGCCTTCATATAATGACTGTAGGGAATAGCCAGCCTGACACCCTAAAGCTAGATCCTTAGACAATGACGCTATAGGGTAGAGCCTTTGAAAATGAGTGTAGGAAGGTGGAATCTGACTAATGGTTGCCCCCAACTTTTTGCCTGGTATTTGAGTGGTTTTTGACTAGTCTGGTTGGGATCCTGCTATCCAGGACCCCAGCCTATCTGCTTTCTCCTTAAAACTGATGTGAGTACCCTAGGTACAAACCCAATTGGATGCTGAGGATGCCCTGACAGCCCCTTGTAGATGGTACCCTAGGTACCCAGGGCATGGGTCCCTCAGTAGGCCTACCAGGGGTGCAGCACTTATTGTGCCACCCTGAAACAGCCATACAAACTGACACCACCAGACCACTACTGTAGTCTGGGTAAGGTGGTGCTAGCACCCCTTACAGGGATATAGGTACCCTATATCCCACCCCATTACAACACATGTACTCTCATGGGTCACCCCTATGGTAGGCCTTGCTAATCCTACAAGGCAGGGTGCTGAGGTATGTGTGAGGGGGGACCCCTACATGAGTAGGGTCTCCCTGCAACCTTCGTAAAATCATTGCTGGGTTGTTTGTAGTGTAGTCTACAATAAGGAGCTGAAGGGGCAGAGAACAGGTCATCCCCCACTCAATGCACTGTATACAACAAAGACCTGTTCACACTGTGAACAATTATTTCATACATCCGTATCAATTGTCATGAACTTTAGACACTCTTCACAACTTGCGATTCTATCGTCTAAGCTATTCAACGGTGTAGTTCACTAAAAAGAAAGAAAAATAAATTTTGCGTACGAGGTAAGTCAAGATGACTCTCAATGTGCAATAACCTTCTGTCTCCACCACCCAAATGTCGTGAGAAAAGGAGTGAAAAGGAGTGTTGGTGCCTCACGGTAGCGCCACCAAGGAGGGTTAAGCAGGATGGTACTCGCCTGCTACCTCAAATTCTCATCATCAGCTACCAACACTCCAAAAGCAAGAAATTTGTGTATAATGACAGAAATTAACTGTACAGGTGCTAAGGTGTGTAGTTAAAGAAAGAAAGAAAGAAGAACTGTGCAATAGTGTGTGCACCGTCTTAAACCCCTAAGTGATATATACTAATATCAAAAAGCGAGCTAAATCACACTGGCTTGAATACTTTATTCTAAGCTGCGTGATAACTCAGGTTCCTGGGCTGAGTAAACGCCAGTGACGAATATTCACACGACTCACGTTTGGAGTGGAATAAGTGGAGCCTTGAATGTGCATTCAGAGCCGCAAGGACTCACGGGTAAAGGTATGCCCACGGTGGGCGACATCCTGAATTGCTTTTAACTGACAATTAGAGGTGCAGGGTGAAACGAACAGACCCCACGCCCTGAAGAAGTTGCCGTGAGTGTTATCCAGTGGTAACGAAACATGTCGGCATTTTAACATAAGAGCTATCACGCAGCTTAGAATAAAGTATGCAAGCCAGTGTGATTTAGCTCGCTTTTTGATATTAGTATATATCACTTAGGGGTTTAAGACGGTGCACACACTATTGCACAGTTCTTCTTTCTTTCTTTCTTTAACTACACACCTTAGCACCTGTACAGTTAATTTCTGTCATTATACACAAATTTCTTGCTTTTGGAGTGTTGGTAGCTGATGATGAGAATTTGAGGTAGCAGGCGAGTACCATCCTGCTTAACCCTCCTTGGTGGCGCTACCGTGAGGCACCAACACTCCTTTTCACTCCTTTTCTCACGACATTTGGGTGGTGGAGACAGAAGGTTATTGCACATTGAGAGTCATCTTGACTTACCTCGTACGCAAAATTTATTTTTCTTTCTTTTTAGTGAACTACACCGTTGAATAGCTTAGACGATAGAATCGCAAGTTGTGAAGAGTGTCTAAAGTTCATGACAATTGATACGGATGTATGAAATAATTGTTCACAGTGTGAACAGGTCTTTGTTGTATACAGTTGTTTGTAGTGTAGCCATACCATATACTCTTAACCACATTATAAGTCTATCGCGATAACGCGATAACTTGAGAATGGCTACACAGAACCATATAGTGTTTGGTATCAAACATGTAGGAATCGTACCCCCAGTCCAGCCATGGGCATGAGGGCACGATTCTCCCCTGCTAGAGGGGCGATATGGGAAAAGCGGCAGAATTCGGACACCAATTTAAAAGAGCACATGTAGTACAAAATGGCTAATACCCGCCACCCACACGACTCTGGCTGGCTGTTGCTGGGGAAAACCCCAGCCTCGCCAGCTGGACAATAGGGCTCCTGTGGCAGTGAGGTGCTAGCATCTCCCCAGACAGGATAATGTGGATTGGAACAGGGTGGGTGCACCAAATGTCCTTTCAGAGTTGCACGTAGGCAGCTGCAGAGCCTTCATTCTGCATACACCGCTTGGAACCGGTTCAGGGGCATCCTGCCCCTCGCCCAGGTGGGAAACACACAAAGGGGAGAGGGTTTAGCCACCCTTTCCCGCCTCACCACTCATTGGTGGACACTACTCTGGACACTCCCCTAATCTTGGGGATAAAGGAGAATAACGTGGCCCCAGAGCCTCAGATTAATCTTGAACTTTACAGTCTTGACCTTTGACTTGCTGCTGCCCAGCTGACGGAAGAAATCTCCCTTGGGATAAAGGAGTTATCCCCCTGCTTGGCAGGCACCTGAAACACTGCAAGTGACCCGGTTGGAACCTCGCTGCTCCTATGGACTTCGACGACTTCCAGCACCCTTGAGGTGGGTTTCCTAAGCATCCCAGAGGCCAGTGAGTGTGCACAGCAAACCTGTGTACCGTGGACCGCGTGGGTGCCGAGATTCCCAATACCCCAGGACACCAACCACCTCTTGCGTAGCACACGACCCTGACCAGTGGGGAAGTTGTGCTTTGGCCCATTATTGAACCAACCACCAAGCAGCATCTGTGCCAAAGATCAGCGCCCTAGCCCCCTCCGGTGGCCCGTGGGCTCCCTTTTACGCACTGCATTTTGCTGCCTTCCGCGGTCCCTTGTCTCTCGACTTGTGGGCCCAAGTGGAGGACAATCTCAACAACTAAGAGTTCCTCTGGTTGCTCCAGGCCTGCTCTATAGTCTGTCCAAAGGAGACCTCTCACAGAGCTCGTGGGTCTGCACCAGTAGCTGATTTGTTTATCTTGCATTGGTTGCGGTTGGCAAGGCTTAGTGGATCCAATCCGGACACTAACACCGCAGCGACCCTCATCCATTGTGGGAAAGTTGCCCTCCAGAAGCTGGCCTTTCTTGAAGCCTCCCAGAGCCCGTGGCTGCAGATCCAAGCTACACCTCTTTCCACTTGAAGCACCCGACATTGAAGGGCTCTTTGCTTTGAGCTCCCTGGTCACTGTGCCGTGACCCAGACTCTGTCCCCTCTGCTTTCAGGTTCTTCTCTTCAACTTCTACAACTTCAATCTTCACGGCATCATCGACGCTTTTGGCTAGCAGCACTTTTGAACATTTTCCCATTGAAAATCAGCCCGCGACCCGACATCGAAAATGACCTATGCACCCGGCTTCCCTGGGGCAGGTAACAGTGGTACCTCAGTACTCTCGTGGTAGTGGGCTCCTCAAAAGCTTAAGTCTAAAGTTTTAACTTTGTACTCCTGCTAGAAGTGACTTTAATCTGTGTAAATCAAATCGCGACATTCTCCATAGGCTTTAATAGAGATCCCGATAGCAGCTATTTCCACTGCACGCGCCTCCCGTGGGTCCCCTTCCTCATAACCTGGGGTGGATTCTTAAGGGGCCAGCAATCCTAAATGCCCTAGGCATTGTCTGTAGAATTGTCGTGGTTCTTATACCACTTTTTTGATATATGGTTTGGTCCCCCCCTGGGGCCCTGTGATTCCTGTGCTATTTATTGTGTTTATAAATGCTTGTTTGAATTGTAACTTTGCCACTAGCCTCATAAAGAGACTGTGGGATTCTGTCTAGAATAAATACATATGTTTTATATATATACCTGTGTGGGCTACTCTTTCATTTGGTTATTCAAGAGGTTATTATGGTAAAACAATAAGCTTAACACTCCTTCAAGACTTAGCCTGAAGGCTGCTCTCCACAGCTACCACTAGGATAGCTTTCTTTAAAGGTTGTCTTAAACCTATCATCAATAAGAGTCGAATTGGACTGGTGCAAGGTGTCCCTATAACTAGGAGACAGCATATACCAGGCCAACTTCTCACAATGAGTTACATTTTGAGTCGCTTCCTTGTCTAATAGGCAAGTAGTGCTCACCTCGGAAAGGACCATCTCTACTATAAACAGACCAGGAGGAGTACAGTCTTGACATCTGTGTCGGAAGAATGCTTGAAGATTTGCTCTCTGGAAAATTTAATTCTGGTGACTCCGTTTGGCTGAGGCAAGATTATCTTCAGCTCTTACCGGGTTACCATCGGTATTGCCACATGAATCAGTTACCCTGCTGGCTCACCGACCTCCTCTTTCAATTGGGAGCATGGCCGGTCGAACCAAGTAATGCCTGTGTATGACCATACATTTTTAAGAGGTATTTGGCACATCTCAAACAGCATTCCTGACCATTGGACATGTTGATAAATGGAGAATTTCTGCATGATGATGGATGTAAATGTTTGACTACTTACTGTAGCCCAGAGAGTCATATGTCATAATGGAACATGTTATCTTGGGTAACGATTAACAAAACCCTGTTTAGAAAATTGTCTATCTTGTCAGTATATGTCTACTTCAATTTAGCAGGTAGTGGCATAATTGCACCTCAGAGATGCCTGAGGTAAGCAATCTTTCCTTGTTTAGGCAAACACTTAAATCTTACCTTTTTTTTTTTTTTTATTAGAAACCGTTAGCACACAATAAAAGACATACAAGGGCCTACAACCACCAGGGCCGGCCGCTATAGAGCCCGAGGGCCCGCAGTGTAACGCCATACATTCAAATGAACCAGCGGCAAAGTACCCGGCAGTCCGTAAGCACCTATAACAGACCATGGCCATAGGCCAGGAGCGGTTTAAGACAACGGTTTCATTTTTTATTAAACATAAAACACACTCAAGGCAATGAGAGTCCGAGATAGCAGCGTGCTCTTCCCAGGACGGGGAACAACATACAGTGTCCAAAACGATTCTGGTCCAGAAGCGGTGAAGGGGGGCAATGGGAAAACAAAGCATGGAACACACATCACACACTCCCGCAGAATGCGCAGCTAGGGGGTCAAAGCAATATCGACCTCTAATGGCAAAGGCGGGGCGCAGATACGGCCTCAATATAAATTTCACGGACCCCATACCCTACTCCATTTCCCTGGCTTACCTCTCGCCACATACACCGTCTTTTCCCTAAACATACACCAGTCCATATTCTCAAAAATCTTACCTTTTTAATTCATTTTCGACTATACCAGTAGGCCTCCACTCAAGACTGGCGCCTAGAGAAAACTTTTGTCTGTAATTGTGAGGTCCAGAAATATCCTATCCAGTGCTATCCAGTTCCTCTAAAATCCCTTCTCTCTCTTTGAAGATTCATAAAACTAGAGAGGATTACTCGTGGAAATCTACACAAGTCAGTTTTCCCAGAATATGCCTTCTTGTGTACACGCTCTCCCTCCTGTGAATTGCCCGCCTGAGTAACCACAACATAATTGTACTTAAGTCCATTAAAAAAAAATCTTTTTTATTCACAGAGAGATATTTTTCCATGTGATCAAGTCCATCCCCAAACACTCCCAAGTAAATGTTTCCAACTTTTTGATAGCACATGTAATTATGTGTGTTTTAAGGAAGGCAACGGCAGGCACAATGGCTGTGAACCACAAAGTAACAACTTTGTTCTATGCATTTTGCATCGCTACACCTTCTCCTCAAAGAACCCACTTACTGCCACTGATCCCAAATGTAGTACTGCAGAAACCCATCATACTTTCGGATTATCCATGGGATTAGTTTTAATCTGTCTGCATAAATGTTCACAAATCATGATTCTAGAAAGCAGGATCCTGAAATATTTCACTGCAGATAACTTTAAGTTAGGAGTTCAAAAAGTTTGTGAATCAGCCCTTCTGTGCTTATTTCTTGGTCGCCGTTGCTTGCGAAAAACATCCCTATATGTAGTCAAAACAATGACACACGCTATCTTATTAAAATCGAGATCAGAGTAGGAATCAGACCCCTGTTCTGTCCACATTATCCTGATCATCTTCAATAGATTTATTTCAGATGATCCGTCCATAATATGAATAAAGTACATTTATACACATCATATCGATAAATATTATTAACTTTAAAAAGAAACATAAAGTCATACAAAACTAAACATACAAGTGTAACAAAAACACATAATGGGCAGGTTAAAGACCTGAAGTCTGTCACCCGCCAACACCCTCATTCTCGACGGACGCTGGACCCCAGACCCTTCACGCACTGCTTTGGAGAGATTCCAGATCCTTTCTCTACATTCTTTTTCCAGTCTAATGGGACATCGCTTCCACTACAGGAGGGGACCAGAACTTGTTACAGAGGTCTCAGAAACGGGTTTGGGTGCCAGGTTACTAGGTCACAACGGTGGTGGTCGAGGCCTCTAACCACTGTTGTCCACCACTGCTCTCTTGGGTTCTGAGCCACTGCAAATTGAACACGAAATACACCCTTTCAGGACTAGACCTTCGGGTTCACTGGCGAGCATTACAAGGCTTCTCAGGGGTGTAGTGTGGGGGATAGAGACTCAGATCTCAGCAGTAACAATATAGCATGCATTATTGATTGACCAATCCAGTAGTTACCATTTATAGAAAGAGAAGTACTTTATTATACATGTCAGAACCCCATTCGGAGGGCCACAGGGCAACAGGGGCCACTGGACCCAACCATGGTGACTGAGGCCTTTTACTCCTGCTGTCCTGCGACCCGACCTACTATGTATCCTGAACAATGGGACAAGTAATCCTTCAGTACTTGACTGTCAGTAGAGGAGCGAGTTGAGCATTCCTTGGCTTCTGGGGTGAGGGGGCAGTATATGCAAGGGAGTGAACATAGGCGCATAACTCAAAATTCGTTCAATAGCAGCAATAAATGATTGTCCAATACTTGCTTTCATGAAAAATGGTAGTTATATACAAACATGAAGTGATCAAAGACAGACACAAACAATACACACAGTCCCCTGAGGTCAGTTCTAGTGTTTGATGGGCAGGCCCCTGAGTTCTTCTTCCCTCTCATCAATGGTAGTGGTTATTCCCCATTCACTATATGCGAGATTTAGGATAGCTCCGCTAGTAGTCTGAGTCTCAGGAGTCCCACTCCAACTCTTTCAAAAGTGCTTCAGCGCCCGAAGTGCTATGCGGCAGAACAAGTTCCCCTGGAACCTTCCAGCCCTACAATCAAACTTACCCTATCCTGCATGGATTGCACTATCGGAGACTCTGGGAGAGTTTCGTTTTTGGGCTTTGCAGAGGGCTGCAGCGGCTGCGGGCAGAGAGTAGCACTTACAACTACAAAGGGGCAGAGGCTGAGCGTCCATCGCGCTTCCTCCAGTGAGACGATAAGTTCTTCTGATCCTTCTCACAGGTGGGGGGGATGATAACTCCGGTTCCAATTCTCAGTTGAAGCTTGGGCATGCACATGTCACCATGGTGTCCTCTCCTCTTTACAATGGCTGAAACAGGCGATGTCCTTTGTTCTTCACAGTGGCCCCCTCTGGTATACAGGGTCACCAACTTCATTCCATCACTCTGCACACGGGCTACGGCCTGATCGGCACAGCAGTAGTCATCCTGGAGGCCCCCTCTGACAGATGGGTCGCTGATTTTACTCCGTACATGGGAGATTGGCAATCGGCACTGTAGTGATCATAACGGTAGCCCCCTTTGGCATATGGGGTCGCCGACTTAACCCTGCACATGGGCGACAGCCCGATCTGCATGGCAGTTCTCTTCACAGTGGCCCCTTCTGGCATACAGGGTCACCGACTTCACACTGCACATGGGTTGATAGCCCATTCGGCATGGCAGTGGTCTTCACAGCTGCCTCCTCTGGCATACGGGGCCTCCAACTTGAACCTACACATGGGCGACAACCCATTTGATACAATTGCCATGTCTTCACACCTACAGGGAGCCCTCACTGGACCTCGCTCCTGCCAAGCGCTCTCCTCTTGCTCACAAGGCACATTGGTCTTGGCAAGCAGACAGGCAGTGGTGCTCCAGGGCAGGTAGCCTTGGATTTCCCCGGGTGATGTCCCCTGACTCAGCTAGAAGACTGGCAGGCCCTTAACGCCCAGTTCTGGTCTCAGACAGAAATTTAGCAGAGCTTCTCCTCATCACACAGCCCCAATGGCTGCTTAATAGTTGGCCCTTTTGGGGGCTCTGAGCCCCCCTTCTTATAGTCCATTTCCAGACACCTAATGGGATTTAGGGTCTGACTCTGTAGATTGTTTTAGAGTCCTGCTTTCTTTTGAAGTGCCCGCTCCTCTGTCCTGCTGTTCCTCCAGAAAGCAGTCTGCCACAGCAGGAGTGACTCCAAAACTGATAGCTCCACACCACAGGCCATGGGAGGGACCAGAGGTTCACACCTAGATGTCAGCCACAGTGATATGTGCATCAAAAGGTTACCCCGGGGCTCGAGCCCTACTCTTTATGATTCTCTTATCAGCCCCCTCTCCTTCCTGAAATGTGCCCTGGCCTCTTTCCAGTAACTTCTCCCTGAATGAAAGAGCGCCCTTTGAATTATACTAAAGCGCCTGGCTCTTCTTCCTCCAGCGCGTGTCCCCCTCAGCTCACAGGAATGCAGCAGTGCACATCTGTCTGGGGGATTCCTTTACCTCCTCATGCTCCTCCAGTCAGCCCTGGGTCTCCCAAAATGGAAACCAGTCTTCCAAGTATTTTATCATTCACAGCACACATACACACAGCCCACACATGCATCCGTACACATGCTGCACAGCGCTGCATACTAACTTGATGTAGGCCAAGGGTAAGTTCAGTACACAGCAGTGGGACTTTGCATGAGTGATCCTGTAGGCCTCACTCCAGTGACACAGGTTAAAAGGTCTGTTCAATTCTACTAATGACTACACGATTTACTGCCACCACCAAGCTTATGCTACTTAACTCCTGGCAAAGGCAGTAGCCTTTCACCACTTTGAGGGTAGTGCTTTGAGCAGGGTGCACGCCCATAACCATGCAAGGGAATTTTCCGTCCCAGCAATACAAAAATGAAATTCCACACAAAGGAATAAGCCCATGGGCACATGGTTCTATAATGGGTACTAGATGGGAAATAGGCTTAGAATAATCTCAGGCTCACTGAGAATAGTGTAAGCAGCCCTCCGTGTCAGTGGCTTATAAGCCAGTGACTCAGTGGCCAGTCACTGGCAACCACGCCATAGCTTTTCCTAAAGCCAAGCCAGTCCCAGTGTCTGGAGAGCACAAATTAAAAGCTGCAAGATTTACCTCAACATAGAAACATCAATGTCCCCAGCAACAGGCTCTTACACTGTAGTGTGTGCGTCAAGGCCACGCCTTCATCTGATGTTGTTTGGGAGCGCCATGTAGACCACGACTGGTCATTTGGTGTGGCTGCAGGCTCATGAAGGGGTACAGGCTGAAGCAAAAGTTCCCTCCCAAGCAAGTAAAGCGTCCACCCTCCACGCTGGTGATTTTTCGGTCTTTGGTGATCCTTTACTCAGAGGCAGAGTCAGCATAGTATGTCGCGTTTCGGGTACAGTACTGGGAGGCTGTGGGTGGAGTTTGATGCAGTCGGTGTCTCTCACTTTCTTCTTCTTTCCCTCTCCTTGGTTGTTACAGCATGCTGGTTAAAGCAGTGATCAGTTGGCAGGGAGACGCACTCCAATACTCGGGTCCACTCTATGCACCTCGCTCTCCTTCTTGTTGTGCACAGCGCACGGATAGTGATTTTACAGTGATCTATGAGGCAGGGAGGCCAACTCCAACATTCATGTCTGTTCCTGTGTCTTTCCCTCTACATCTTCTTGGGCATAATGGCCCGAGGGTGATTTTAAAGCAGGGTCGGATTGGGAAGGTGGGCAGTCGGGTATTGAGCGATGGGCTGGTGCCTCAGGGTCATCTGGGGGCCCGTTTTTTAGGGCCAAAAGACTTCTCCCAAGAGACTTATTGTCTTCCCCAGGCCACTGTAATGTGGCGCGAGCATCATGGGTACTCCCGACATGCTGTAAACAGAGGCTGGGTTCCAGGTGTTGCTTTGGCCTCTGGGGCGTCCTCACCTCAGCGCCCTGCCTCGTGCGGCCTGACCTACCAGAAGCCGTATTATCCCCCACTGGGCCATACAATTTAGGCCGTAGAGGGTGTGGGGAGGATATTAGTATACAGGGGCCTCGCTGGGGGGGTCAGGTAATTTTGCGCCATTGGGCCATTGTCACCTAAGTCCCCCTCGAGCAGCAGGGGCAGTGTGCTTTTCTTGACCCCTCCCCTGCCAGATCATCGCCCTGAGGCTAGAGTCAGCTGGGGAGGGGGCGAGTAAGAGACGTGACCTCTCTAGGGGACAGGTGTTCTCATCTTGGCCCCATTGGAAAGGGGAGAGGAGGGGTTGCATCAAATTGGATGTGGCGTTTTGATTAGAGCTGCCGACGTTGATCTTAGGTTGGAGTCCAGCGTCAGCTCAACATCCTGTGACTCTGAGCAAATCACTTAATCTCCAAACCTAAAATAGGAATGAACTGTGTAATGCAAGTGTACATTGCTCTAATGCCTTAGGGTCGAGTTCACACTATATATAACTCCAAAAGATTAATTGACAAAAAATAACCGGCCAGATTCCAATGAGACTAACAGATGGTGATCCATGAAAAGGACGATCTGCAAATATGGCCCACTTTTTTGGGAGTGCCCGGGCCTACTTTTGATCCCAAACCGACCCTACTTAAAAGCGATTGGGGAGAAAGCGAGACCCACTCTAGCCCAGGGCTATTGTGCCGTTCCAATGCTAATGTTCGAGGCATGTGGGCTGCTGAATTCATATCTGTGCATAGATCGCCGCCTAGTGTTGGGTCCGGATGATTGCACATTGTTGTCCTGGAAGTATCACGAGATAGGTGGCTCCTCCCCTGGACTACAGTGCGCATGGGCATCCTCTCCATCCTTAGATTGTTTTTTTCCGCCATTGGGTTCGGATGTGCTTATCTTAGCTCAAGTTAGGAAAATTTAGTTTAAGGCCAAAAGGCCTTTAGTTCTCGTCGGTACTGTTCCCGTTCGGTATCGACCAGTTTCTTTAGTGCTTTAGCACCTTCTTCAAGCTTTTCGGATCCGCTTGGTCCGAACATCGAACTTCGATCGACGATGGAATTGAGGACTCCCTTCAAGAGATGTCCTTTATGCCACGCGAAATACACACACATCGACGTCCACCCGGTATGCAACAAATGTCTCTCACCGGATCACGATGAGTCGAAATGTATGGCCTGCGCCCGGTTCCGATCGAAGAAGACTCTCCGGAATCGACGGGCAGCGAGATTGGAGGCGCAGCAATCGGCGCCTGCCCCGGCCAACATCTTTAGCACCGAGGACGAAGACGCCGAGAGCGTGGAAGACGTAGACTCCAGCCCCGCTTCCGAACACGACTCCTAATCGGAAGATGACGATGAGGTGATCTTTCAGGGAGAAGAAGTCGTCGAAGAGGTAGGAGACTACGATGAGGCCCTTGGGGCCGAGGAAGATAGCTCCAGCGAAGAGCTAGGCCAACCCGTCGATACGGAGGCCGAAAAACTTAGTCGTCATAAGGCTCAGGTCGAGGGATCGCCTACAGGCCTTACCCAAGACCAATCTCACGGTTCTTCGGCCCCGCCTCCAGGCCCGGCCTCGAACATTTCACAGGAGCCATTATTATCGAAGACGACTGGCTTCCCTTCAGCGAAACCGAAACCGTCCATCGCACCGGTTCCATCGAAACCGAAAGTGAAATTGGTTGCGATCGGCTCGAAGGCCTCGAAGCCCTCCACTCCTTCGACGCCGGCAAAGGTGATCGGCTCCGAACGCGCCAAACGAGATTTCGGTGCCGAGCTCACCGCAGCGGATCGGGGCGCCGAGCCGAAGAAGAAGGCCCTTGGCCCCCACACAGCCCCTCGGCCTCTGGCACCGAAGACGGCGGTGCCTGCCAAGTCATCGACTCTGACGAGCGTCGATACCTCCCTTCGGATCGATGACCCAAAGACCGCAAAAAAGTCGGATGCCGCTTCGACCCCTACCTCTAAGGTGCCGATCGGTTCCAAGGCGCCCTCTGCGTTCACCGTGCAACAGGTCTCAGAATCGTTGCAACGCATCAGGGACCGGGCAACCCTCCACTCTACGTCGGGCCCCGAAACGCACAAGAGCGCAAAATCACCCTCGGCGCCGGCGAACATCACGTTTGGATTGCCGCCACCCACGGCGCCGAAAATGTTCCAGATTCGGACACGTGTCCGCCAAACACAGTCCCCATCCACTGGACAAACCGATATCGAGCCTTCATGGGCACACTTTATCGACGCCGACACTGGTAGGTTGTACTCCGCAAGCGGAAAATCACGCCAGAGAGGGGATTGGACTCCTACAAAATTCCTCTCAAACACAAATTGCCGGCAGGATCAGAACCAGTGCTTCATGAACACTTACAACCCTTCCATCAGGATCCACCGTCCTTTTCTCCTACGCATTCAGAGACAGACGCAGGAGAGGACTATGTAGGGGATGATACCACCTACCCTGGGGATATCGATCCTGATGATCACTTGCAAGACCCAGATCAGGCATGGGATGACCCCACCCACCAGGGTACCGCACCAGATATCCCTGACACGCAGCTTTATAACATAAAGACATCTCCCACTGAGGACACTGCTGCCTTTAATGCCCTCATAGAACGGGCTGCTGCCAATCATGGAGTGGAACTCCATTCTGACACTGTAGAAGAAGACTTCTTAGTGGACACTTTCGCCTCCTCCGAAAAAACTGTCAAAACTCTGCCAATGTTAAAAGGAGTTCTAAAACCTGCAAAAGACATTTTTAAAGAAACAACCAGGGCACGGGTGCTCAACCCCAGAATCGAAAAGAAATACAAGCCTGCACCCGGAGACCCTATGTACATTAGGGGTCAGTTACCTTTAGACTCCATGGTTGTTGCTAATGCTCGTAAGAGAGCCCACTCACAAACAACGGGTGATGCTCCTCCCCCAGACAAGGAGTCCAAAGTGCTGGAGACATCAGGCAAACGGATTGCAGCGCAAGCGGCAAACATCTGGCGCATTGCCAACACACAGGCACTCCTGGCCCGTTATGATAGGTCCCACTACGACACACTAGAATCACTGCTACAACATTTGCCAGATGAATATAAAGAGGCAGCGGAGCTCCTTATCAGAGAGGGACAACTCCTTACCAATGCATCCATCAAATGCGCACTGGATGCAGCCGACACTGCGGCCAGGGCAATCAACACCAGAGTCATGTTGAGGAGGCACGCATAGTTGAGAATCTCAGGCTTCAAGCCTGAGATTCAGAACAATATCTTAAATCAACCGGTCAACCCGGACTATTTATTTGGCCCTGAAGTTGACACTACCCTCGAAAAAATTAAGAAAGACACTGACACTGCAAAATCAATGGGGGCTCTCCAAACGCAGCAGTTTCGTAGTGGCTCCTTTCGTCGCCCCGGGAATAGAGGAGCAGCTAGAGGTCAGGGGTCACAGCAGCAGTACACTAAAGGGGGCACACAAAGTAACTATGATAAAACCACCAAAGGTGGATATCGTGGATCCAGCACCAAAGCGAGAGGACGTGGGTAGGGCAACACCAGGTCCTCCCCCAAAAACAAACAGTGACGCCCTCTCCCTGCCCCCCGACCACATAACACCTGTCGGGGGGAGACTACAACAGTTCCTGTCAGTCTGGAAAACCATCACCACAGACAGGTGGGTCAGGGACATTATCCAGCACGGTTACTGTCTCGAATTAACGTCCCCTCCACCACCCATACCGCCAAAGCGCCGTCCTATGTCCGTAGAGCACTTGACATTATTGCAGCAGGAAGTGCTAAGTATGCTGCAAAAAGGTGCAATAGAGGTCGTGCCCGTCAACCAACAGGGGACAGGGGTGTACTCTCTGTACTTCTTAATCCCAAAAAAGGACGGTTCGCTCAGACCTATACTAGACCTGAGACCCCTCAACCACTACATTCTCTCAGAGCATTTCCATATGCTCACCCTACAGTAGGTTCTACCGCTCCTCAGTCAGGGAGACTTCCTAGCCACACTGGACTTAAAAGATGCGTATTTCCACATACCCATACACCCTTCACACAGGAGATATCTCAGGTTCACAATTCAGGGGCATCACTATCAGTTCAAAGTTCTCCCCTTCGGAGTAACGACGGCACCCAGGGTCTTTACCAAGTGCCTAGCAACAGTGGCTGCACATCTACGGAGACAACACATTCAAGTCTTCCCTTACCTGGACGACTGGCTTGTTCAGGCAAAGTCAGCCCAGCAATGTACCAGCCACATGTCCCTCACCATTCACCTTCTTCACAGTCTGGGATTCACACTAAATTACCCAAAATCACATCTCCAACCCGCACACGTACGACAGTACCTGGGCGCGACCATAAACACTCTGGCAGCCACAGCTCAGCCAAATTTAGTGAGGATCAACAGCATGCAACTGCTGATCTCAAAGTTCAAACCTCAACACTCCCTTCCTGCGCGAGTGTTCATGCAGTTGATAGGCATGATGGCCTCCTGCATCTTCATAGTCCCGCACGCGAGACTACATATGCGCCCGATTCAGGAGTGCTTGGCACGTCAATGGAATCAGGCTCACGGACAATTAAAAGACCTAGTGTTGGTGAGCGGTCGGGCATACAACTCTCTGCATTGGTGGAATCCACAAAACCTTTGCAAGGGCCGACCGTTCCACGAGCCTGTTCCACAAATAATACTGACAGCGGACGCCTCTCTCCAGGGTAGGGGAGCTCATGTACTCACTTACACAGTGCAGGGACTATGGACGACACAACAAAAGAAGATGCACATCAACGTTCTGGAACTGATGGCAATCTTCCTAGCCATGAAGGCATTCAAAGTACACTTGTGCAACAAAGTCGTGTTGATCCGGACAGACAACATGACTGCCATGTACTACATACAGAAGCAGGGGGGAACGCACTCTCCACAGTTGTCTCATCTGGCTCAGAGCATGTGGAAGTGGGCCATTCAGAGGAACATATTCCTCAAGGCGGAACACCTCCCCAGCAAGGACAACCAGATGGCGGATCTGCTCAGCAGACACAGCCACCAGATGCACGAGTGGGAGCTACATCCGTCAGTACTCCAACCGTACTTCCAACAGTGGGGTCATCCAGAGATAGACCTATTCGCCACAAACGAAAACGCAAAATGCCAAAGCTTTGCCGCCAGGTTCCCACATCCGCAGTCACAGGGCAATGCGATATGGATGAACTGGTCCGGCAGATTTGCGTACGCTTTTCCCCCAGCGCCATTGATACCGCTAGTGGCACGCAAACTGCGACAACACTCACTGACACTCATCCTAGTTGCTCCCACATGGGCGCGCCAACCATGGTACACCACCTTTCTAGACCTTTCCGTGGTACCGCATCAAAGGCTGCGGATCAAACCCGCACTTTTAACGCAGAACCATGGCGAAATTCAGCACCCAGATCCGCAACAGCTGAATCTGGCAATCTGGCTCCTGAAGTCTTAGAGTTTGGCTACCTAAACCTGCCACCTGACTGTATGGATATCATCAAGGAGGCCAGAAGACCCACTACCAGAGCTTGCTATGCGGCTAAATGGAAGAGGTTTGTCATTTACTGCAACAACAATGACATTAACCCGCTGGACGCATCCATTCAAAACATCATTGTGGGAGGGCAGGTCGGATAAACAGACGCGGAGGCCGTATATATGAACACAAGGGTCGAGTTTTATTTAAGGCTGCGCTTAAGGGTGTTGGAGATAAGGTAAAGTTCTCTGTATCCTCTATCTTCGCTGTCTTTTCTTCTTCTTCCCTCCGTGTGTTTGGGTCCGTGAATCCCTCGCTTGTTGATTCTTCTTCTGGACGTATGGTGTTCCTCCGGAGGGTCATGAGCATGAAAAGAAAAAGGGAGCCGTCAGTTTATTGTGAAATGGCACCTTTTTAGAGGATAGTTCCTTCACCAAACCCGGGAGTGACTGTGTGCTGCTTTCTGAGGGGGAAGTGCCGCTCGTGAGGAAGAAAAACTGTAATGATATAGCAGGAGCCCCGATATCCTACAGACATGGGTATCTTGTCCCTCGTCTCAAGTGTTAGGCTAGCATGGTTGATCGTGGTCATAAGGAAGGTTCAGTGTACGAGGAATAGGTGAGTTACAGGGAAGGTTTAGTGCACGAGGAATAGTTGAGTCACAGGGAAGGTTATTCTTCTCCCCCCCCTCCCTTTTCAGCCTCTACCCCACCCTTGTCTCCCTTCCCTCGTCCCGCACCACTCACCGGCTCCGCCGCAACTCTTCTCCTGAGTTGCGGCCGCTCTCCAGCCTCCTCCTGAGGTGTCCACCACTCTTCACACCACCGCTCGTCTTCTTCGTCCTCTTGGCCTTGGGTGTCTTCGGGTTCCTCGTCTTCTCCGTACTCCGTGGTTCCTGTTCTCGTCGTCTCGTCCTCCGTATACTTCCTCCTTTCTCCGGCTTCCTCGTCGCGCCCTCTGTTCGGGGATTGGTCTCTTTTATTCTCGCTCTCGTGACTGTTTCCGGGTTCTCCCCTCTCGTCTCGCGGGACCTGGAGAAGCGGTTCCTGTAGGGGTGGCATACGGAGGGGATTGTTTACTGCTCCGAGGATGGCTTGCCGGGTTTCCAGTCTCAGGGTCCTAATGTCGGTAGGTGGGGGTTCGGGAATGCGGAATACTGGCCAGGGGGAAGAGTCGCTCGGCTCTTCCCAACATCCCCTTTCCCTTGCTGTCTTACTAGTGGGAGGAGGCCCAAGAGGATACCGGGAGAGGAAATCCGCATTTATCTGTTCTGTACCTTTCCGATGTTTGGTTTGGAAATTGTAGGGCTGTAGTGCCAAAAACCATCGTAAAACCCTTTCGTTATTCCCTTTGTTGCGGGCCAACCATTCCAAGGGTGCGTGATCGGTATAGAGGGTGAATTCACGGCCCTCCAAATAGTATTTCAGAGATTCAATGGCCCATTTGATGGCAAGGGCTTCTTTTTCAATGACTGCGTAATTACGTTCGCGGGGAAACAACTTCCTGCTAATATACAATATTGGTCGTTCCTCACCTTGTTCATTCCTTTGGGATAGGACGGCCCCTAACCCGTGGTCGGAGGCGTCTGTTTGTAGAACAAAGGGTACGGAATAGTCTGGACTGGCGAGTACTGTATCAGAGGTGAGGGACGTATTTAAGTTTTCGAATGCTTGGACTGTCTCTGGGGTGGGGTTTCGGAGTCTACTTTCTGTGTGTATTGTCTTCCATAACAGGTCCGTAAGGGGGGCAGCTATTTGTGAGAATCGGGGAATAAACCTATGATAGTAGCCAAGTAACCCTAAAAAGGCACGGAGGTCTTTTGCTGTCTGTGGAAATGGTATTTGGGATATTGCTGCTAATTTCTGACTTTGTGGGCGTATTACCCCCTCCCCCAACAGATAACCCAAATATCTCACTGTTTGGGCAGCCAAATGGCTTTTGGCCGGGTTGATATTCAAGCCATAGGTTCCCAGGGAACGGATTACTTGGGACAGGTGAGAAAGGTGGTCACTCCATGTGTCGCTAAAAATGATGATATCATCAACGTAAGCCCCGGCATATTGTTCATGAGGCCGTAAGATAATGTTCATGGCTCTTTGAAATGTAGCGGGGGCTCCATGCAACCCAAAAGGTAATACCCTGAATTGGAACAGGCCATCCGGGGTGGAGAAGGCCGTCTTTTCTCTGTCTTCTGCTCTCAAGGGTATCTGCCAGTACCCTTTGCATAAATCTAGGGTGCTGATGTACTTCGCTTTCCCTATCCGTTCGATCATTTCATCTACCCTCGGAAGCGGATAGATATCGAACTCGGAGATCTTGTTGACTTCCCTAAAATCAATACAGAAATGCACCGAGCCGTCAGGTTTAGGCACCAGTACAATAGGGGAATTCCACTCACTGGTAGAAGGTTCTATTATACCCATTTTTAACATCTGTTGCACTTCTTCCCGTATGGTGTTCCTACGGGCTTCCGGAATCCGATACGGTCGGAGACGTACCCTCCTGCCGGGACGGGTTTTAATGGAATGTTCTAGTAGCGTGGTTCTCCCTGGGGTCAGAGAAAAGATGTCCTGTAACGGTTTTAAGACATTGACTAGGTCAGTCTTAAAGGGAGGCGGCAGATCATGATCAATGCATTGTTCGAATAGGGGTATAACCCCTCCTGTACACCCTATAAGAGTCGGGAGGGGTCCCTCCCATTACTTTAGGAGGTTTACGTGATATACCTGGGATGTCCCTCTGTTTTTATCCAGTTCTATTCGATAAGTAACGGGAGTCACTTGCTCTAGAATGGTATAGGGACCCTGCCATTGTCCTAAAAGTTTGTGGTCAGAGGATGCCATCATTAACAACACCGCATCTCCCACGGCGAAAACTCGAGTCTTGGTTTTCCTATCGTAATGTGCTTTTTGTGCCTCTTGTGCTCTCTCCATATTGTCCCTGACTATGGCCCTTATCTGGTGTAGATGAGTTTTTAGTTGACTCACGTAGTCTATGAGGGGGGTGGAGTTATTTGGTTCGGCTTCCCATTTCTCACGTGTCATATCCAACAAAGAGCGAGGTTGATGCCCATAAAGCAGCTCAAACGAAGAAAACCCCGTGCTTTTTTGGATTTTGCAACGAATCGCATATAAATCTAAGGGTAGTAGGTCTTCCCACCGCCTCGATTCGAGGGATAAGAGTTTTTTTAATGTGAGTTTAAGGGTGGCGTTATAACGCTCCATCAAGCCATCCGTCTGGGGGTGATATGCCGCCGTTCGTATCTGTTTGATGCCCAATTGGGTACACACCTGTTTCATCAATTTAGAGATGAACGGGGTCCCTTGATCGGTTAAGATCTCTTTTGGGAAACCGACTCGTGAAAAAACAGTGATCATGGCTTTAGCTATAGCAGACGCATTTGGGTTTCTCAAGGCGATTGCCTCTGGGAATCGCGTGGCGTAATCCACCAAGACTAGAGCGTAGCGACAGCCGCTACGAGAAGGCAAAAGAGGACCTATAATGTCCATCCCTATTCTATGGAAGGGTTCATCTATAATAGGCAGGGGATGGAGCGGGGCTTTAGGGGGCCTGTATCGGCTGTTTTTTTGGCAAATGGGACATTCCCTGCAGTATTGTTTTACCTGACTGTATATCCCTGGCCAATAGAATCGCTCTGTAATTGAGTGTTCGGTTTTCTCATTACTAAAGTGACCCCCTAGGAGATGGCTGTGGGCCATATATAGGACTTTTCCCCGAAAAGGGCCGGGAACCAATAACTGGGGTATGGAGCCGGTCTAGGCCTTTCGGTACAACAATCCCTTGTTGATAAAAAAATATGGACATACATGTGAGGGGTCCTCTTGTTGTAAGGCTTGATTCCAAGCTTCTTGTAGAACGGGGTCTTCTCTTTGTGCAGCATGGAAGTTTCTATCTTCTTCCCAGGGGTTGGTCTCCACTTGTACTGGTAAACCTAGGAGAGGGTTCTTCCTTTCTTTACGTCTTTGGTTTTTAGATTTCCTCATCTTTGAGGGAGGCCATTCAGGGGCCTCGTCTTGGGAAAAAGGTGCTTCGGCCCACCAGTCCTTTCCATCTGGTTTTGTTTGTTCAAGTAACTGAGACAGCTGCGGATAGTCATTTCCTAAAATGACCTGTTCAGGAAGTTTCGGAATAAGGCCAACCTTTAGTTGTGATCCTGGATCAGTGGGGTGTTGTATATGCACGTAGGTCGTGGGATACGGCTTAGTGTCTCCGTGTACACATTTGATGTTCACGATCTCTTCGGAAGGCTTGAGGTTAGGTCCCAGTTCCTGAGGGCGTATCACGCTCTGTCGACATCCAGTGTCGGCCAACGCTGTCATTGTGCGGCCGTTCACGATGACATCACAACGATAGGGTGGTGATGGAACAGTTTGTGATACACAACAATAATTTCTCGCTACCCCTATCTCCATGGGTTCCTCTTTTTGCGGACAGAATCTAGCGATGTGTCCCAATCCACCGCAATGAAAACATTGAGGGCCAGGTAGTGGTGTTCTTACTACAGGGGGACCGGGAACCCTGAATACCGGTGTTCCAGGAACAAGAACCGCTGGTTCCGATTTTCGACTCAGGGGTGGTCTTGGTGTACGATGGGGCCCGCTGAACCCAGCTCTCCATGGCATGTCCTCCCGCCCTTTGTGTACTTCTTGGGCTCTATTATATGCACTTGCGATCTCTACAGCTGTTGCTAACGTAAGATTGGCATGCTGTCGTACCCATTTCTGAATGGGAGGATGTAGTGAGGACAAATACTGCACCAAATATATTTTTTCCATAATCTCGTCCTTGGTGGAGGTGGCCGGCTTCAGCCATCTATCGGCCATATCCTTTACTCGGAAGTATAAGGCTCTGGGGGTTTCTTGGGGACCCTCCTTGATTTGTCGGAACCGTATTCTATAGGTATCGTCGTCTACCCCTAACCTTTCCAGGATGCAACGCTTAATCTCGGCTTAGGGAGTAGTTCCTTGGATGTTGGTTGCTTGGTAAGACGCCTGTAGTTCTCCCGATAGCAACGGCCCTAAATATTGCCCCCATTTCTCTGCTGGCCAAGCCGCCATTGCCATCCTCTCGAAATTATTAAAAAAATAATCCGGATCTTCACCTGTAACGTATTTTTGCAAAATTACTGACGGTAGGGTGCTTGGTGTCCTCTGTTGTCCCATAACGTCTGTAAGCTTTCCCATGGCGGCATCGTGTGATTGACCTTGTTTGGACAACACCTGTTGGAGCTTCCCTCTGTCCTGCTCCACTACTGTCAAGAACATTTCCATAGCCTTACCCAGGCTCTCTTGGTTTTCGGCCATCTTGGCGAGTACAGCCTCCATGTCTCACGAAAATCCCACTTCTGACACCACTTGTGGGAGGGCAGGTCGGATAAACAGACGCGGAGGCCGTATATATGAAGACAAGGGTCGAGTTTTATTTAAGGCTGCGCTTAAGGGTGTTGGAGATAAGGTAAAGTTCTCTGTATCCTCTATATTCGCTGTCTTTTCTTCTTCTTCCCTCCGTGTGTTTGGGTCCGTGAATCCCTCGCTTGTTGATTCTTCTTCTGGACGTATGGTGTTCCCCCGGAGGCTCATGAGCATGAAAAGAAAAAGGGAGCCGTCAGTTTATTGTGAAATGGCACCTTTTTAGAGGATAGTTCCTTCACCAAACCCGGGAGTGACTGTGTGCTGCTTTGTGAGGGGGAAGTGCCGCTCGTGAGGAAGAAAAACCGTAATGATATAGCAGGAGCCCCGATATCCTACAGACAGGGGTATCTTGTCCCTCGTCTCAAGTGTTAGGCTAGCATGGTTGATCGTGGTCATAAGGAAGGTTCAGTGTACGAGGAATAGGTGAGTTACAGGGAAGGTTTAGTGCACGAGGAATAGGTGAGTCACAGGGAAGGTTATTCTTCTCCCCCCCTCCCTTTTCAGCCTCTACCCCACCCTTGTCTCCCTTCCCTCGTCCCGCACCACTCACCGGCTCCGCCGCAACTCTTCTCCCGAGTTGCGGCCGCTCTCCAGCCTCCTCCTGAGGTGTCCACCACTCTTCACACCACCGCTCGTCTTCTTCGTTCTCTTGGCCTTGGGTGTCTTCGGGTTCCTCGTCTTCTCCGTACTCCGTGGTTCCTGTTCTCGTCGTCTCGTCCTCCGTATACTTCCTCCTTTCTCCGGCTTCCTCGTCGCGCCCTCTGTTCGGGGATTGGTCTCTTTTATTCTCGCTCTCGTGACTGTTTCCGGGTTCTCCCCTCTCGTCTCGCGGGACCTGGAGAAGCGGTTCCTGTAGGGGTGGCATACAGAGGGGATTGTTTACTGCTCCGAGGATGGCTTGCCGGGTTTCCGGTCTCAGGGTCCTAATGTCGGTAGGTGGGGGTTCGGGAATGCGGAATACTGGCCAGGGGGAAGAGTCGCTCGGCTCTTCCCGACAATCATCTGTTACCTCTTACACTTATACCGATGCAATCTGGCATACAACTCAATACGTATCCATTTAACCGCGATAGCAGCCTATCTTCAAAACAGGCAACACCTCTCTTGATTCAGAGTGCCTGCCATCAAAGCCTTCTTGGAGGGACTCAAACGAGTAATTCCCCCAAGACACCCACCAGCACCGGTGTGAAACCTCAATGTGGTCCTCACCAGATTAATGGGTCCACCCTTTGAACATCTCCATTCATGTGAGATTCAATTCCTCACCTGGAAAGTAGCTTTCTTAGTGGCAATCACTTCGTTAAGAAGAGTTAGTGAACTCCAGGCACTAACCATTCAAGAGCCATTCATACAGGTTCACGCAAACAGAGTTGTACTACGTACCAACCCCAAATTCATGCCCAAAGTGATATCACAGTTCCACATGAATCAAACTATCGAACTGCCTGTTTTCTTTCCAAGTCCACAAAATGTCGCAGAGAGAATGCTCCATACACTAGATGTAAAGAGGGCCCTCATGTACTATATAGACAGAACTAAGGACTTTAGGAAAACAAAACAACTTTTCGTTGCCTTTTCTCCACAACACAAGGGCAACGCCATTTCCAAAGCAGGGATAGCCAGATGGATCGTTAAATGTATTCAAATTTGCTATCAAAAAGCTAAACGCACATTAACGATTCCCCCACAAGCCCACTCAACACGAAAGTTAGGGGCGTCCATGGCTTTCCTAGGAAACATTCCTTTACAGGAAATCTGTAGAGCAGCCACATGGTCCACTATACATACATTTACCAAACACTACTGCGTAGATGTACACTTAAAACAGCAGGCAGCTGTAGGACAGGCTGTTCTCAAAACTCTTTTTCAGACTGCTGCAGCTGGCACGGGCAGCCGCCGCTAAGTGAGGGACTGCTATATAATCTATGCACAGATATGAATTCAGCAGCACACATGCCTCGAACTGAATATGCTACTTACCAGTATGCATCTGTTCTTGGCAGGTAGGGCTGCTGACATTCATATCGCCCACCCTCCTCCCCGGCGCCTGTAGCGGCTGCAGCACTCAGAATTACTGTATAGCATGGTCATCACTTTCTGTATCTACTCCATCACTGCCACAATGGCGAAAAACAATCTAAGGATGGAGAGGATGCCCATGCGCACTGTAGTCCAGGGGAGGAGCCACCTATCTCGTGATACTTCGAAGACTCTTCCAGGACAACAATGTGCAATCATCCGGACCCAACACTAGGCGGCGATCTATGCACAGATATGAATGTCAGCAGCCCTACATGCCAAGAACAGATGCATACTGGTAAGTAGCATATTCACTACTCTTCTTGGCTGTCCATTTCAAGCAGGGACCTTTGCTGGGTTTCTCTTGGCTGTCTTATTCATACAGAGGCATTGTCTGCTCCATTTTCTAAGGGGCATATCAACAAGGCGAGGCGATAGAATTATCGCCGCTATTGCATCAGTTTTCGGCCGAAAAGCGGCGATAATTTTATCGCCTAATTAGCAAGCTCACGCTAACGCGTGAAAACTTGCGTTAGCATAGGAATTCCTAACGCCCAGCTTTGCATCTCTAATGAGATGCAAAATGGGCGTTCCTGACCTGACATGACAGGAGAAATGTCGCTAAGCGACATTTCTCCTATCATCAAGCCCCACGCTATGAAGCATAGCGGCAAGAAAAGTAGCGATAACCCCTGTTATCGCTACTTTCCTTACGCCTGCTTCAGGACTGACTTAGCCATGATATCTTATGGGAGGTGGATATCATGGCTAAGTTTGTGAGTCCCTATCATCGAGCTAACGCCATATTGCGTGAGATTATCGCTGGGTTTCCAGCGATAATCTCACGTTAGGCAAGTAGCGTGAGGATTTTTATCGCTTTTGAGATAAGCGTTGCTAATAGCATGCTATCTCAGCGATAAAAATCCATGCTAGCCGGCGATAATTATCCTAACGGTAAGTGCGCTTAGCGATAATTATCGCCGGTTGTTGCTGATATGCCCCCTAGTAGGTTAGTAAGGCTCTGGTACCAAGGCAGTACCACAGTTTCTCCAACAGCTCTTTGCAGACTTTACAGGTGATGTCTCTTTACTTCTAGGTGACTGGCTGTCAGGGACACCAGCCCTGCTCTCAGGAATTCCTCTGGTACGCTGCACTGTCTTTTGTCAATAAGAATTCCGGAACGAAGTGGAAAGTTTCAGGCCCACTTTAATAGTCATGTTGTGGAAAGGGAAAGTTTATATTACTACCAGAGGCCTGGGACTGGCCCAAAGTGGTTTCCCCTCTGACTGTATATCTCTTCCGCAGGACAGAGGAGTCTTTATTTTAGGTGATGGGTTCCTCAGCAGCTAGCGATGAGGAGTGTCTCACCCTGGAGCGCCCAAAACATGAGTACAGTTATACCTGAAGACCTGGCAGCTGGCAACTATCAGCCTCTGGGAGTCGCACCTTTTGGTCAGACAAAGGGGCAGGCCCTACCTGGAGGGTTTCCTCTGCACAACAAAAGACACTGATGTCCCCACCTCCACTCACCCTCCATCAAGTCAAATGATGCTACTCCAAAGGAGACAATCATGAGTCCTCTGCTAAAAATGTCACTGCTGCATAGCTGCAGCAGCCCTGTCTCCATCCTTTCAGACATTGTTGTCTGATGCTGACCCCAGAGCTCAGAAATGCCAGCAACACACTTTGCCGGAGTTAGGGGAGGCTGTCCCTCAGGATCCATATAGTGTCATGATTTACCATGGGTGTTCCAAAATGGATCACACGGGTCTCACAGTCACACACTTGCATCCAACAACGAGCCGTACTCCCCGTCACCATATATACTCCCAATGCACACTCCACTCGCTCAGGCATGGCAGAGCAGGGCCTGAGCATCACTGTAGCAAACATGTCCCCTATTGACGCCAGTAGGCATCTCACTCTTCCAGAACAGGAAAATGGCCAGACCTCTGTCGTAGATCTGAAACATGGAAGGTTGCCACTATTGTTCCGCAACTGTGTCCATCGAATGATGGAGATAAAGGTGGTCGAGGTGGTAAGAGTGAACAAGCATTTGCAATGCAATAGGTCTCGTATTTACGCGAGTTTGAGCTATTGACATTGCAAATGACAGTGCCTTTTAGTTTTGTTTTCGTTTTTAAAACATAAATAAAAGGCATTGTAATTTGCAATGTCAACAGCTCAAACTCGCATAAATGCGAGACCTATTGCATTGCAAATGCTTGTTGCTTCTCCCACCGAGTGCGAGAGCAGAGGAAGCTAGCAGCTGCCAGCAACTGACACACTGTGTTGACCTTCCAGAGATGTTGGCACCCCTCTGCTCTCTCAGCCTAATTGTGCCCAAATCCCCAACCACGGCACTCATTTTAGGGCAGAGCGCTTCTGATCCTCAGCAGACGGCAGTCCGCAGGACCACTAAAACAAGGGTAAGAATGTCTGGGGCATGTGAAGGGCCGATACTGTACATGCTGCTCTGTCTCTGAGAGAAAGGGCTGGGGTGCAGAGGATCAGAAGTCTCAGCAGCCAGGCATGTGCCCCATTCACTCTATATTTAAAATAGGCTGAGATAGATTGTTCGGTGTCGACAATCACCTCAAGTGCGTACAGCACGTTCTGTGGTTTGGATGTTTGCACAGCTCCCCGGTGTGTGTGTTTGTGTGTCCCTGCAGAGTAGACGCCGTCCCGGCGGGTGTTGAAGCCCTCACCTCCCCTCTGCGCCGCACCGGTCCGAGGGTTGTGCCGAGGATCAAACCGCCCTGTGACTTGTCTGTGATGGACGGCTGTCTCCTGGCTTCTCACTAGAACATTGTACAAGTGAGAACACCATTAGCATGGCCATTCGAGCATTGTTGCCAGTCAGAGCACGGATTCCAAACCGCAGATGGTTGTGGGTAGCAAAGACGCCAAGTGACGGAATGCAAGCAAGGAAAACAAGTTGCAGGGGCCTCCTGGCCTGAATTATTCACCTCATTGTTGGAATGTAGCAGTACCAGTGGAAATCAAAGCACACGGCAGTACACAATGCAGACACGAGCAAGAAGTCACTGGGAAAAAAAGTACAGACGAGCTAGCAATGACGGAAAGTGCAGAGTTCACACTTGTACAGTTCCAAGACAAACAAGCTTTGATTAACAAGACAAGCCCGGCGGAGCGTGGCGCGCGCGCTTGGCAGGGGCGGGGGAGCGCATTCCAGGCGGTGGAACGGACCCTTTGAAGTGCGATGCCAAACGGATTGCATGGCGGCACGATGCGCATATTGTGCGCGTGCTAGCCATGCAATCCGCTTTTTGGGAGCACTTTTAAAAGCCCCTTACAATAGTCTTGCTTAGCGATCGCTTACGCGATAGCAAGGCGAGACCTAAAAATCAGTCTTGGTCAGGGAGTGTGTAGGTAAGCACTATGCTCCAAGAGGAATGGTATGTGTGAGGAGCAGATGCTAAGTTGCATGATTGATGTAGGTGACGTTTGGGGGAACTTAAGGTCTAGATGTGGTGAAAAGGGACATGTGTATGAATGTTGTTATGAGAAATGGGTGGATGTAAATGACAAACCCTTGAACATCAAAAAGTGGTTGGTTCTAATGAACAATGTGATATGCAGGAGGGGGTTCACTCAAAAAGACATTAGTCCAGACCTCTGGATCTGAAAGATTATATGTGCACTATGCCGAGTTAATTGTTAGGTAGGGCATTTCGTGTAGAAGCATTGGTATGTGCCTCACGAACAAATTAGTGAATGCATAAATGTATACATTATCCCACCAACTCGTGTTCTCTTAGTGTTATATATCACAAATTTAGTAACTCATTTTTTAATGCTGAAGAATTCTCTATGCTGTAGTCCAGCTATGCCGGTCTGCTGACTTGTCGAGGACAAAGCCAGCTGTAAGCCTAAAAAAACACACCTATTCATTTACCGTACTTCTGCCTGCATGCCCCAAGGCGCGTCATCTTATAAGCACGACCCAAAACAGGGCGGATCCGGCAGACTGTAGACAATGAAAGCCATCAGATAAATGACAGAGTAAGATGAACACGCAGGCATATGGACTGAGGCGCTGTATAGACTAAAGCCCCAGAGATGCAATAAAACAGACGAAGAGCAGCACAGAATTCAACGTCAATCAGCTGTGGGACAAGAAAAGCCGTCACCTGTGCTTACCTCCCGCCCGTCCCCAGGACAATGCCAGCTCTTCGGCCTGAGGTAAAATCGTCACGGGAGGCAATTACCTGGAAAATTACGATGTTACGACAAAGTGAGGCCTAAATTAATCATGAAATGCTGTCGGGTGCCCCTGAGATTATCATTTATTCATGTTTTCGGAAGAATGAAGCGGCGCGAGCACAGAGGCACTCGCTGGCTTTGAAGTCTGTGCACCTCAGAAATGGCCGCCATTGTTCGCCATTTCTGAATCGCACAGTGCGTCTGTTCCTGCTCACATATGGGGTGCTGACTGGATGTAATGTATCTCTGAGAAAACCGCACCCATTGGACTAATATTTCTTCACCATTCAGACATGCCCACGGGGCCGCCACTCGGCCAAAGGCTTTTGTATATCATTGTGGGGAGGTGACATTTTAAAGTCCTTGACAGGAGGGGGCCCGAATTGGGCGGTGTCATCATTTTGCATGAAGCTTGCTATGAGGATTCGTGCATTTCAAAAGGCCCAATTCTCAAAGTCTTTGGTGACAATGTTGGGAATGTGTTCCTATGGCTGTCCTACTATATATATACTTGGAGTACACTTCCCACGTTTTGGAGAAGCATATAGAATCATGGAACCACTACGGAAAATCTGCGCTAGTCATATATTACAAGCTTGTAAATCAATGTGCAAAATTTACATCCGAAGGAAAATTCTGTACACAGATAATATGGAACTGTACTATTTTATGTGCAGCAAATGTACATAACCAAACTGGAACATATGTGTAGCACTGAGGTCTTTTCTTTGAATTGCAACTTCAAAATCACTGCTATGTTGTGCTGGGGGAATAGAGGCATCTTCTCATGTACTCTTGTCAGTTGACTAGGGTTTTTTTGGGTAGGCCTTAATAACATTTTTGTATGTTCACTTCTTTGTGAATTAGAAACTGAGCGCTATGCAATAACTTTGTTCGTTTTTTCATTACTATCTTGCAAAGTTTTGTCAAAGCACACGCATTCATCATATTTTTTTTTTCAACACAGTTTATTAAGTTTTGCAATCTTGATGAAAAAACATGTTACATTACATTTGTGTATACATTAGTTTGCTGAGTCATATAAAAGACAGCAGATAATGGAAAGACAGTATGACCAATAATAGAATCATAATAATTACGCCTTCAAGGTGCCTATTTACATATATAGGTCGTAGAAATGGGCAGCACTAAGTAGTGTCAATAAATTCCAATATACAATATACATGTATAAGCGATATTTTGATCACAACCCTGACTGTATTGTCTATTATCTCGTTATTAAACACCCAATCTGTATTAAAGGTAACAAAAAACCCCACAACAATAAAGAACTGTGCTACTAAGAACTAAGGGCCAGATGTAGGTAAATTCAATTTAGCGAGTCCTTAATAGCGATTTTTACCGAATCGCTATTAAGGGACTCGCTAAATTGAATGTAGGTAGGAATCGCAAAAATATTTGCGATTCCTTAATATTCCTTAATTGCAAATCGCAAATTGAGATTCGCAATCAAGGAATACCATCCCATTCATTCCTATGTGCCAAGAGGTCCATAGGAATGAATAGGATTTGCGCCCGCAATTTGAGAGTAACCAAGAGGCACTCGCAAATTCTGGGCGCAATTTCAAGGGTGCAAGGGTTCCAAAAGGACACCCTGTTGCACCCCTGAGATATGCATGTGTGCACATGTGGCGCACATACATGCCCTAAGGGCATGAATGTGTGCCAGATGGCACTTTAAAAAAAGCAAAAAAGTGCTTTTTAAAGGAAATCGCTAATTACCACCAACTTGAAGTTGGTGGTAATTAGCGATTCCTTAAGGCCAAAGTGCACTTTCTTTTGTGCTACTTACATTGCATTTAAGGAATCGTAATTTGCGATTCCTCAAATGCAATCGCAAAATAAGGAATCGCAATTTTTGCGATTCCCTATTTTGCGAGTAGGTTTATTCTTACCTACATTGCTCAAAGACAAATTGCGATCGCACAGGCCGAAATTCTGCGAATTTTGGCGTTTGTGTTCGCTATTTGGCTTCCTACATCTGGCCCTAAGTGTCTGTTTCAATTTCCATCGAGGGGCAGGTCACAACAGGAGCACCAATATCAGGGGCGGAGGAGGGAGGGAGGGAAGGGGAAGGGGAGGAGGGGAGAAGGGGGGGAGAGGGAAAAGGGAAGGGGGAAGGAGCAGGTCACGATTCCAGTCTCACATCAGTCATCAGTGACATCTACATTTTGTATTTCGAAATGCTCTATCAGTTGAGCCCATTCTAAAGATATAGGTTTCTTCCTCAGCCCTCTGTATTATTCACGGTGCAATGCCTCTCTCTCAGCAGTGGCCCACTTTATAACTTCCTCCCGCCACTGCCCTTTGCGTGGCACTCTGTGTGACTTCCATCACTGTGTGATAAGCCTCTTGTCCAACATTAAGATGAGACTCGTGAAGCAACGCAATACTTTTGCCTTCTTGGGAAGAGGAGAGAGCTCTAGGAGGCAGGCCTCGAAGGTGTTCCAGGAGGGACGCTCTGATAGGTATGTGAGGCCCTGTAGAACCTCCATCCAAAATTCCACTAGGGAGGGGCAGGTCCAAAACATGTGCATAAAATCTGCCTCCAGGCTATGACACCGGGGACACTCCGATGAGGAATTAGGGTACATGTCCTCTACCACCCGAGGTGTGAGATAGGCCCTATACAGTACAAACATCTGTATAGTTTTTAATCGGGCATTCCGAACACGTGCATGGGATATTCAAGGATCTGTACCCATTCCCCGTCAGTAAATTCTCTAGACAACTCCGCCTCCCATCTTTGACGATGAAACAACAGGTGAAATCCCAATTGGGACCGTAGGCCTCGATACAACCACCGAACCAGGTGACTGCCATGTCCCATTATGTGCAGTGTCTGTAACAGTTTAAAGGTGGGACTCTTTCTGATCCACTAACCAGTACCTACGCACATATTGGGTAACCGCGGCATGTGTTAAGAATAGTGTTGGGGGGCCGAATAGGTCTGTACAAATTCTTCTTGAGGCATTAGGTTTCCGTCCAGAAATAAGTCCCCTACAGTTGTAGCCCCAGACTCCACCCAACCGAGTAATCTAGTAGCAGACAATATTCCCCGTAACGTGGTTAAGCCGCACAGGGGTACATTTGGGGCATATGGTGCAGGTGCACCAGCATACTTCATCGCCAGTTTCCAATAGTAGAGTGCAATATGTAAAAGAAATGGAGGGTCTTTCACCCGAGCATAATAAGGATTGTAGAGTCCCAGCCGGTAAGCGTTCGGGCGAATAGCCTATCTCAAATTGATTATGACCAGCCAACCAGTAAGCTAACCATTGTAGTTGGGCCACTATGGAATAGGCTTTGAAATCTGGTGCTCCCATGCCCCCCTCAGTACTTGGTAACGGCATTTTAGCAAGTGCTAAGCTATGACGGCCCTGCCCCCAAAGTAATTATGTCAATAACGTATCCAGCGCTCTGTAGATCCAGGCAGGAAGGACCCCGGGTAGATTCGCAAATTGATACAGTACTCTAGGGAGCGTAATCATCTTAGAAACTGCTACACGGCCTGCAGTAGTTACAGGCAAGGTAATCCAAAACGCTACCGTGTCCGAAGTAGTTCTGTAAATATGGATCCCTAAATATTTAAAGGTAGTGGGTTCCACCCTGAACTGCATTAGACCAAATTGAAGCGTGGGGAGAGTATACATGTCATAAAACGAAAAAGCCACTGATTTGGAGGCATTAAGGCGCAGTCCAGATATCTCCCCAAACTGCTCAAACAGCAACGCGACAGGTGTCATATCTAAATGCATATCTGCAAAATAAAACAACATATCGTCTGCATATGCTGCGACAGAGTGACGTAGCTGACCCACCGGGATGCCACGCATTCATCAGATGATCATTTTCCATATAGCAGGTGTTGGAAAACGAGGCAGCATCTGTGAGGCCTGCACAAATAACATGACTACATTTGTCCTTCACTGGGAACCAAACACCCAATTGTAGCGCCTGACTCTCAGAGGGTAGCGTTGCAGAGCAGTCTGAGGCTTACTCAAGGGAGGTGGTGTGGGCTAGTAATCGCCATTTGCAGGTGCACAAAAATAACACTCAATAATTGATTGTCCAGTCTGTACTTTGCTTTATAAAAGTAAGAGTACATTTATTAAACACACACACTACTCAATACCATGCACCAATTTACAAATATACATAAGCTGTTGGAATTACTTTGTGACATTGCATAACATCTCCACCCCTCCCGCAGGGGGGGTGGGGTCTAGTACCACCACTCCCATGTATGCACATCAACTTGCCCCCAATGCAGTTAGTTGAACATAACCTGGAGCGAGGGCCCTGCGCACTGGCACCATCCCAGTGGCGACCCACCCCATTACCTCAACAAGCATTAAAAAGGGGTAAACCTGCCTTGGTGACACATGACCCTGACTAAGCATCTCCTACTGACCATAAAGTAGGCACCTCTATATCTTAAGGGCTAGCAGTATGGGGTCTTCACCTAAGCGCAGCAGCAAGAATCCATGTTTACGCACACTTTAGAATGACAGTACTCATCACCTTGGTTGATCATTTGAATGCATTGCAATTACAGCCCCTTAGGGCATCACAGATGAAATCACAGGATTGCTCATATACAACCAGACACCCTAGCAGGACTGTCTGGCAACATAGCCCCACTTGGCCTATGACATCTCCTTACACATGTGACTTACAGTCCCTTCAAAAGAAGTACTCCTGGCAACTACACTTCTCCTGCAGTGTGCCTCTTCACTTTAAAAGGAATCACAAAAGCATGGGATTACGTAAATACAGCCAGACCCCCTAGCAGGAGGGTCCAGCAACATAACTCCATTTAGCTTAACATCACCTTACACAGGTACTTCACTTTACACATGTGACTTTCAGTCCACCTAAAAAGAAATAACCAATAGTAAATGCATTTCGGTGCAATTACACCACTTCACCTCCAGGGGATGCCCTTCTCCAGACGTCCCCAACTCAGCCCTTCTGCTGAGCCCTTGAGGGGTTATTATTTCAGATGCCCCGTGAAACTTAGGGGTGGACTGTTCTTCCTTATGCTGGGGGAGACTGCGGTGCTCCTGCCGCCCCTCTGCACCCCTTTTCACAGATGAGGTTGACCCCCTCCTCCGGAGGCCACCAGGCACAAAAATGGCAGATTTCTTCATGCTGGGGGGGGAAAGACTGTGCTCCCCCAGCCGCTCCCCCAGCACCTTTCCACAAGTGAGGGTGGCCCCTCTCCTCTGGGGGCCACAAAGCACTAAAACAGCAGATTTCCAAATTCCTGGCGAGGCATTATGAGGCACTTCATGCTCCTCCTTACCAGCCCCCGCCACTGGGTACACTCTCCTCTTCCCTCAGGGTCTCTGATTCAGCAGGGTGCTGTCTTCACTGGCTCCCTGCGCCAGCCTCTCGCCAGGCTCTCCTTCTGGGACTCTGTTCTCCCTGCGCAGAGGCCCCTGCTTCTGTGCACCAGTCCTGGGCTCTTCTTCTGGTGCTGATAGGGTCCTGGGGGCAGTCAGGGGGTCTCTCCTTCCAACTGCCCATTGCGCCAGGCTCCAGCACCTTCACCCTCAGCAGACCACACCCCAGAGAGCTTCTCTTCCTGTGCAAGCACTTTTTAAAAGTTGAGTAGGGGGCTGGCAGAAAGTCTCTGTTGGTCCTATCAAACAGCGACACATCACGTCCCTGCCCCTGCTCCCTCCTTCTTGTCCAGCCTCTGAGCTTCTTCAAAATAGTGTCGTCCAGGGTTTCTGGCCACATGTCTGAAGCCTCATCCCCCACGCTGCCTTCCCTCCTTGGTGCAGCCTGGTGCCTGGCACCCAGTGACAGCTGCTAATTGATGAACCTGTATCCCCTCCCATCTTCTCTTCGGAGAGGAGGCCCTAGCTTGTGGAAGAAAGGTTATCAATCCATCCAGCTGAGGTCAGCCCTCAGCCTGGGTCTGGTCCTGGTTGGCTCACAGAAATATGACAGTTCTGGATGACCCAAAAGCAGTACAAATATGACTTTGGACTCTGCAGAATACTTCTTTTCACCTCCAATACAATGGACTTTAGTGCATGTCTGTAAACTGTAGGCCTTGTGGAAGTTAATTTAGCCATGGTCCCCACATTCCCTTAGGGAAATAATGAAGTGAAAACACAGTAAGACACACTGACTTTCCCTGGCATGTTTCCAGTGTATAAAGCCTATTCCACCCAATACTGCATAAGTCCTGCCACACCATTCACTTTGTAGCTGCTCCTGGACTGCACACGCTAGGAATCTCCCCTGAGCTGCCCGTACACGTGTGCACACGCATGTACACATGTGTCTGCATGTAACCAGCCTGGTGTCCCTTACTCCAGCTGCTGCGCAGTGGCCTGGTCAAGCCAGGGGAACACCAGTAAAATCCCCATGCAGTCTCTTACATCCTGAGTTCACTGTGGGTGAGTCCCAACTTATGAGGCTCCCCCACAGTAAAAGCTCAACAATTAGGTGCTCAAAAATAAAAAAATCTGGGCGGCCCATAGTGTCAGAACCACCTTCTAACACACGCCGCGCCCAGCTGATTCCTACAGGGAAGAAGTAGCCACTCTACATGGGTACACTTCCCGTAGTCAGCGATAACTAGTTATAAGGGGTTCTGACCAGACCCCCCTTACTGACCAGTTATCCGCTTAGACCACCTACTCCTCCCATCCATGAAATCTCCACCCATGACAGGGATCCCAGACTACCCTAAGAACCCTCCGGGCTCTAGGTTAGATACCTCTAGGTCACTCATGGTCTACATGGACTCCGCCTAACTATGCTCACCTTTGCCCTTGGGCATGCAACACTATGCCTACCACTTCTCCGGACAAGGGTCCAGTGCCTCAGCACCGATGCGGTCTTCTGGGATAGGTCTAAATCCCATCCCCTGGGTCACTAGCTGGTCTCCCTTCCAGAGTTTGTTCCAACCAGTACCCTCTCTCTGTTTTGGTCCTTGCACCCCAAATATGCAACCTCTCTGGACCCTCACCCTCAGCCTGCCGCTGAGGTCATTCTGCTGCCACCACCCTTTCGGGATGACTGTCTTCCCTAAAGAAAGCACAGCCACTTGTGTTTCCCCACACAGAAAAGCACCCTTTGGCCACTGGCCTGGCTCCCTGATAGGACCTCAGACTGGCCTCACCACCACACTGGCAGTGCCAGGGAGGAACACTGAGGGTGCCTCATCAGACATCCTACAGCTCATTCCCCCCGTCAGTAGCTCCACACGGAAACTACCCCGGGAACCTAGACCCCTTCCTTGTTCTCCGCTGCGAGAACAGGGCCTATGTACCCTTCCCTCCGAGAGGTGCGCTCTCCTCCCGGAGTACCCTTAGAGAGCCTGTGGGCCCCGAGTTAGCTAGACCCAGGCCCACCTCTCATGGCTCTCCCCGGTCTCCCTGCAGCGCCTTGGGAGACCGCCCAGGGACCTACATGGTCCCTGGATGGCCTGCACCACCCCTTATGAAGAGCAGGGTCCCTTCACTTAAGATAGGCCCCACCTGCCTTCAGGGTAGTACTACCACTCTCAGCCAGGGGCTCTAAAGATCCTGGCTAGGCCTGCACCACCCCTTCGCGAAACACAGGGTCCCTTCACTTAAGATAGGCCCCACCTGTGTTCAGGGTGGTACTGCCTGACAGAAGTCCTCCTCCTGCCTCGAGCTAGGGGATCACCCCCATCTTCTGGTCCTGGGGTTCACGTCCCACAGGGCCTACTTGACTGGTCACCAGCCACCCGACCCCGACACCTCAGGATCCACCACTAACCCTTCCCCTGGAAACTAGGGAGCACATCGCCCCCACTCAGATCTCCACTGGGTCAGTTACCTAGCCCACCTAGGGTACCTAGGGGCTACCACTACACACCATTACTCAAGAACTACCCTCCTTGGGGGCCACCCACTACCAGGGGCCACCCCTGGGTTGCTCACCTCCCCACCAGTTAACCTGGGGGACCTGCCGGACACTCAACTCTACCACACCCTCCTCCCACAGTGGGAAACGTTTCTTGAGGTCCCCCACCATGGGAACCCCTGGGGCGCTACTACACGGGGTAAAGAAACCTCCTGCCCCACCCTTCCAGTGGTTTTGGACTGCGCCATTAGCAAGAAACTTCCAGTGGGGGAAGGATATCTTGGGCCCCTCCTGTGGAAACCCTCCCTGCCCTTAAAAAGCGCTGGAACCTCCCAGGACCCCTACTTCTCCTGTCCCCCTTGAAG
The DNA here is from genome assembly GCF_964204655.1 of Triturus cristatus. Classification (NCBI taxonomy): domain Eukaryota; kingdom Metazoa; phylum Chordata; class Amphibia; order Caudata; family Salamandridae; genus Triturus; species Triturus cristatus. Next base: position 1,470,688,946 of record NC_140591.1, on the reverse strand, counting down.
GTCAATCCACCCCTACACCCCCACCTGTGATATAGGTATCAGTTGCTGTCCCTATCTCTTGAGGAGACACCCTCCTCATGCAGGTGTAGTGTATGTAGTGTTAGGGTTCAAAGGTGTACAATATGGCTTAGAACATTTGTATGCAATCATTTCCTGGAAAGCACCATCCCGCTAGCACATTATAATCAACATAGCATGGTCATATCAATACAGCTTACATTTAAACCATAATAGCTTCACATGACACATATGGGCGCTGGGCATTCCTTTCCCATACCTTTAGTTCACATAACCAAAACTTTGAACCTTTCTCAGAGCCTTGCGCTCTTCCATTTGCTCATTGCTGCATAGGTAATGTGTGGCAAAACTGGACTTATCAAATGCTATAAATGCACACCAGAATGGGATACTATGTATCCCACCGCTGCCACCAATGTTGGAAAACGAGGCAGCATCTGTGAGGCCTGCATAAATAACATGACTACATTTGTCCTTCACTGGGAACCAAACACCCAATTGTAGCGCCTGACTCTCAGAGGGTAGCGTTGCAGAGCAGTCTGAGGCTTACTCAAGGGAGGTGATGTGGGCTAGTAATCGCCATTTGCAGGTGCACAAAAATAACACTCAATAATTAATTGTCCAGTCTGTACTTTGCTTTATAAAAGTAAGAGTACATTTATTAAACACACAAACTACTCAATACCATGCACCAATTTACAAATATACATAAGCTGTTGGAATTACTTTGTGACATTGCATAACATCTCCACCCCTCCTGCAGGGGGGGTGGGGTCTAGTACCACCACTCCCATGTATGCACATCAACTTGCCCCCAATGCAGTTAGTTGAACATAACCTGGAGCGAGGGCCCTGCGCACTGGCACCATCCCAGTGGCGACCCACCCCATTACCTCAACAAGCATTAAAAAGGGGTAAACCTGCCTTGGTGACACATGACCCTGACTAAGCATCTCCTACTGACCATAAAGTAGGCACCTCTATATCTTAAGGGCTAGCAGTATGGGGTCTTCACCTAAGCGCAGCAGCAAGAATCCATGTTTACGCACACTTTAGAATGACAGTACTCATCACCTTGGTTGATCATTTGAATGCATTGCAATTACAGCCCCTTAGGGCATCACAGATGAAATCACAGGATTGCTCATATACAACCAGACACCCTAGCAGGACTGTCTGGCAACATAGCCCCACTTGGCCTATGACATCTCCTTACACATGTGACTTACAGTCCTTTCAAAAGAAGTACTCCTGTCAACTACACTTCTCCTGCAGTGTGCCTCTTCACTTTAAAAGGAATCACAAAAGCATGGGATTACGTAAATACAGCCAGACCCCCTAGCAGGAGGGTCCAGCAACATAACTCCATTTAGCTTAACATCACCTTACACAGGTACTTCACTTTACACATGTGACTTTCAGTCCACCTAAAAAGAAATAACCAATAGTAAATGCATTTCGGTGCAATTACACCACTTCACCTCCAGGGGATGCCCTTCTCCAGACATCCCCAACTCAGCCCTTCTGCTGAGCCCTTGAGGGGTTATTCTTTCAGATGTCCCGTGAAACTTAGGGGTGGACTGTTCTTCCTTATGCTGGGGGAGACTGCGGTGCTCCTGCCGCCCCCCTGCACCCCTTTTCACAGATGAGGTTGACCCCCTCCTCCGGAGGCCACCAGGCACAAAAATGGCAGATTTCTTCGTGCTGGGGGGGGAAAGACTGTGCTCCCCCAGCCGCTCCCCCAGCACCTTTCCACAAGTGAGGGTGGCCCCTCTCCTCTGGGGGCCACAAAGCACCAAAACAGCAGATTTCCAAATTCCTGGCGAGGCATTATGGGGCACTTCATGCTCCTCCTTACCAGCCCCCGCCACTGGGAACACTCTCCTCTTCCCTCAGGGTCTCTGATTCAGCAGGGTGCTGTCTTCACTGGCTCCCTGCGCCAGCCTCTCGCCAGGCTCTCCTTCTGGGACTCACCAGCCCCCGCCACTGGGTACACTCTCCTCTTCCCTCAGGGTCTCTGATTCAGCAGGGTGCTGTCTTCACTGGCTCCCTGCGCCAGCCTCTCGCCAGGCTCTCCTTCTGGGACTCTGTTCTCCCTGCGCAGAGGCCCCTGCTTCTGTGCATCAGTCCTGGGCTCTTCTTCTGGTGCTGATAGGGTCCTGGGGGCAGTCAGGGGGTCTCTCCTTCCAACTGCCCATTGCGCCAGGCTCCAGCACCTTCACCCTCAGCAGACCACACCCCAGAGAGCTTCTCTTCCTGTGCAAGCACTTTTTAAAAGTTGATTAGGGGGCTGGCAGAAAGTCTCTGTTGGTCCTATCAAACAGCGACACATCACGTCCCTGCCCCTGCTCCCTCCTTCTTGTCCAGCCTCTGAGCTTGTTCAAAATGGTGTCGTCCAGGGTTTCTGGCCACATGTCTGAAGCCTCATCCCCCACGCTGCCTTCCCTCCTTGGTGCAGCCTGGTGCCTGGCACCCAGTGACAGCTGCTAATTGATGAACCTGTATCCCCTCCCATCTTCTCTTCGGAGAGGAGGCCCTAGCTTGTGGAAGAAAGGTTATCAATCCATCCAGCTGAGGTCAGCCCTCAGCCTGGGTCTGGTCCTGGTTGGCTCACAGAAATATGACAGTTCTGGATGACCCAAAAGCAGTACAAATATGACTTTGGAATACTTCTTTTCACCTCCAATACAATGGACTTTAGTGCATGTCTGTAAACTGTAGGCCTTGTGGAAGTTAATTTAGCCATGGGCCCCACATTCCCTTAGGGAAATAATGAAGTGAAAACACAGTAAGACACACTGACTTTCCCTGGCATGTTTCCAGTGTATAAAGCCTATTCCACCCAATACTGCATAAGTCCTGCCACACCATTCACTTTGTAGCTGCTCCTGGACTGCACACGCTAGGAATCTCCCCTGAGCTGCCCGTACACGTGTGCACACGCATGTACACATGTGTCTGCATGTAACCAGCCTGGTGTCCCTTACTCCAGCTGCTGCGCAGTGGCCTGGTCAAGCCAGGGGAACACTAGTAAAATCCCCATGCAGTCTCTAACATCCTGAGTTCACTGTGGGTGAGTCCCAACTTATGAGGCTCCCCCACAGTAAAAGCTCAACAATTAGGTGCTCGAGGGGAGGAGCCTAGCGCGCATCCAAGATGGTCGCGTGAGCACAGGGCTCCCCGGACCCTCGCTGCTCCTCGGAATTTATCCTGACTTTATCCTGACTTGGTTGATGGAATCTGGAAGACGAATGTTGGCTGAACACTAAACTCCTTTCGGAAACCAAATCGGACCTGGCAATCCTGAGTTATGGTGGTTTGAACTTTTGAGGCCCAACCGATGGCTATGCCCGATGCGAAGGTGATCTGTGGAGCCGGGGCGTAGTTGAACAACAACGGCAGCGGGGCTGTGCCAGTGGCCGTCCCATCACTTTCGGTTTCACTTTTGGATCTCTGAGGGGCTGGACAGTGGAATTGCTTGGTGCGACTGGGCTTTCACTTTGCCTTCGCTTGATGCCTGTGTCTTCGCCTGCTACCAGTGTGCCCATCGACGGTGGTCCCTTCGCTCCGCCACATTGCGGCCTCTGGTGCGGCCCGCGTCTGCTTGGCCTGTGCCCCCTCGACGCTTCCTCAGTGGTCCCCTTCGGCGAACGTGGTTCTCATGGGGGGCAGGGGAGATCCCGAGAGGCGTACGACCAAGACATCCCTACGTGGGGGACCGGTCCAGACGAACAACATGGACCGCTACACCCAGGGTAAAGGATCCCCCGGGACGGCCAGTGTCCCCCCTGATGATGCCAGTGGTGGCCCGTCCGTTTCTCCGGATCTGTCCCTGCAGGACATCATGGGCGCCATTAATGGCATCAGGGAGACCATCGTTACGCAGTACGAGGCCTTGGCCCGTAAAATCGACACGGTGGCCATTGATGTTACGCTAATCCGGGCGGATCTCTCTAAGACCAACGAGAGGGTTCAATCGCTGGATGTGCGGACGTCCTCCCTTGGTACGGACGTGTCGGACCTGCAGACTACTCTCGGCGATCTCAAGTCGGCCAACGATCTGATGGCCCGGCGGCTGGAGGACTTCGAGGGACGGGCTCGACGCAATAACATCCGCGTCATCGGCGTTCCGGAGACCTCCGACAACCGCCCGGTTGATCTCATGGTTGAGGAGCTCATCCTCGAACAGCTTGCCCCCGCTGGCCTGAGTAAGTTCTTCGCCGTGGAGCGGGCCCATCGAGTTCCAGGTGGTCGGCCGCGACCGGGGGCCCCCCCGAGGCCTATTGTTGCGAAACGTTTTCATTACAGAGACCGAGATGCGATCCTGCAGGCTTCACGGGTCCATGGCCCGGTCCGATATGAGAACTCGTCCATTAACTTTTTCCCGGACTTCACCCAACTTGTCCAGAAACAGCGGATGGGCTTCCAGGGGGTGAAGCGTCGTCTCCGGGACCTCGGTCTCAAGTATTCTATGCTTTTTCCTGCTAGGCTCCGAGTGGAATATGAAGATCGGACTACCTTTTTTGACTCTCCTGCAACTGTGAGTGACTGGCTGGATTCGCTGCCAGACCGGGGTGACCGGACTGGGCCCTCTGCCGGTGCCGAGGGTGGCGGGTCTCCTTCGGAGTGACTTTTGGTCCTTGACTTTGCCATTTTGTATTGTTCGGCTGGGTTCTACTTCTTTTGTGCATTTTGTTTCATTATGATCTGTGTGGGGGGCGGGCGGGGACGGGTCCCTTTCCTCCTCCGGGGTCTTTTCGTAGAATGGGGTTTGTAGGGCGACAGGCACACTGCAAGTTGGGGGGGTTTTTTGGACCGCAGGGGTGCAGGGTGGGGGTGTTGGATTCGGGGGGGGGGGGTTGGCGGGTGGGTGGGGTTGTTTGGATTTGTGTTTTTTGTTTTCAAGGCGAGGTAATGGCTATGGTTCAGTTTCGGGTGTTGCGCTATTTGCTAGGGGACCTTTGATCTACTGGAGGGGATGGGGGGGGACGGGTTGAGATTGATGTCTTGGAACGTCAACGGATTGGGGGACCGTATCAAACGGGGTGTTGTGCTGCAATATTTGCGTCGTCTGACTCCTGATGTGGTGTTCTTACAGGAGACGCATCTGGTTGGTAATGTATGTCATGCCATGAACAGGGGGGGGATACCGACTCGTGGCCCATTCTGGTTTCACCACTGGTTCTAGAGGGGTAGGCATTCTCCTGCGATCTTCACTTCCGTTAGAGATCACCAGGGTAGTCCCAGACGATAGAGGGCGCTATGTGGCTCTGACTGGGAGGTGGGAGGGGCAGTCCCTTTCCTTGATCTCGGTCTATGTTCCCCCGGGCCTTCAGAACTCCACCTTCTCAGACTTGGGTCGTGTGCTGCTCGGGCTTCCTGACAGTCTTTTGCTTATGGGTGGGGACTTTAATTCGGTTGTCTCGGGTGACCTGGATCGCCACCCGCCCAGGGCCCTCCCTGCTGCCCAGGCGTGGCTCGGCGGACTCCTGGAGACCTTCGGTCTGGTGGATTGTTGGAGGTTAATGCATCCGACACAGTGTCAGTACACATTTCACTCCGGGGCCCATGGGAGTCTCTCCAGATTGGATTACTTTCTTATGCCCGCGGCCCAGGCTGCCCGGATTCGAGAGGTTAAACACCTGGCCCGGGGTATCTCTGATCATTCCCCACTGTGGTTGCTTTTTGACACTGGGACGCGGTCCGCTGGGCGGATCGCTCCTATTAACCCTTGGTACCTGCGAGACCCCAAGATCCGTGATAGCCTGATTAAGTCGATTGATCAATATTTTCTTGAGAATGAGGGGTCGGTGTTGTCCTCAGTGTCCCTGTGGGAAGCTTTTAAAGCAGTGCTCCGCGGGCATGCCCTGTCCCAGATAGTGGAGGCTAAGAGGGTTAAGAGAGAGGCGGTGGTGACGCTGGAGACTGAAATATTGGGGCTGGAGGCAGCCTTGGAGGCGGGTGTCACTCCGGATGGGCTGCATGCCCTCAGCCTGAAGCAGTTTGAATATAAGTCTCTTGTTACTGACGCTGCCAAGACTATGTATAGGGAGCAGCAGGGTAGGTTGTATGATGCCGGAGACAAGGCGGGTAAGCTGATTGCCTGGTTGGACAAGAAGGAGAGAGTGAATCGTGTGGTCCCGGAGCTTCGGGCTTCGGATGGAGTGTGTGTGACTGAACCTGGTGAGATTGTGGAGTGTTTTGCTGACCACCTCCGGGCTGTGTACTCCCCGGTGTCTGATAGAGATGAGGACGACTCTCGTCTTCTCCTGCGGGATATTGCCCTGCCCGGCTTATCCGTCGAGGACCGCGAGCTGATGGATGCCCCTTTGTCTGTCGACGAGATTGCTACTGCGATTCGCTCCCTTCGCTCGGGTAAGGCTATGGGCCCCAACGGCCTGCCGATTGAACTGTATAAATTACGCCCGGATAAAATCGCGCCTTTCCTCCGTCATATGTTTCAGGAGTCGCTCGAGAGGGGTTCCCTTCCCGACGACCAGCGTCTGGCTACTATAGTGGTGATTCCCAAGGATGGTAAGCCACGTGACCGCTGTGCCTCATATAGGCCTATCTCCCTACTAAATGCCGAACCCAAAATCCTTGCTAAGGTCCTCGCTAATCGCTTGCTGAGAGTTATATGTGATTTGATACATCCGGATCAATGCGGCTTTATCCCGCATCATAATACCGCTCTCAACTTGCGGCGTCTCCATGGCGTCCTCGCTAGGGCGGAGTACTTCTCTGAACCGGCCATATTGGTTTCCTTAGACGCCACGATGGCCTTTGATACCATCGAGTGGCCATTCCTTTGGGCCGTCTTGGCGAAGTTTGGCTTTGGGGAGGGATTTATTAGTTGGGTTAAGCTCCTCTATGCTGGACCAATGGCTCAGGTTGTTGTCAATGGGCGGGTTTCTCGGCCTTTCGCTCTCGGGAGGGGAACTAGGCAGGGGTGCCCGTTGTCCCCGCTGCTCTTTGCTCTCGCCTTGGAACCGCTCGCTGCCTGGCTCCGTTGGGAGCCCTCGATTAGGGGGCTCCGGTGGGCCCCGGGCTTCGAGGATCGGGTCTCATTGTACGCGGATGATATTCTCTTGTATCTCACCTCGCCGCGGAAGTCGCTCAATGTTCTCTTTGATGTCCTTACTTCCTTCGGGAAAAATTCGGGTCTGATAATTAATTGGTCCAAATCTTGTGTGTATCCTATCTCTGGTGGCCTTCCTCTCTTGCCGCTTCGGCTTCCGCTCCAAATATCTCAGTCCGGCTTTAAATACCTGGGGGTGTACGTTTCGTTGGATCCGGCGGTCCGCTATGAGCAGAATCTCCTGTCTCCACTCCGGCGTTTGAGGGCGGATACGGCTCGGTGGTGTAAGTTGCCCTTGTCCCCACTTGGTCGCGCGGCGCTGTTTAAAATGATGTCCCTTCCCAGATTTCTTTATGCACTCCAGAACTCCTTCGATGTCATTCCGGCGGCCTACTTTAGGGAAGTGGAGAGTTTGCAGAGGAGACTGGTTTGGGACGGGCGAGCGCGTATCGCTTTGGCAAAGCTGACTCTCCCCTGGTATGACGGGGGCATCGCGCTTCCTGATATTAGACGGTACTATTGGGCCTCCCAGCTGTCTGCCATTAACCATGCTACGTACGCTCCTGGTTTGAACCCGGCATATGAGATGGATAAATTCCTGCTTCCTGGCGGTAACTATAACAGAGCGCTTTACTCTCGATCCGCTGGTAGGACCCTTACGGGCCCTACTAGGATTGCGGTACGTGTGTGGAAGGCGGCGAACGTAGCGATGGGCTGGAGTGAGCGTTTAACGTGTGCCACTCCTTTATTCGCCTCAGAACGCTTGGAAAGCCTCTGGACAACGAAAGGCTTCGAGCACTGGGACACGATCGGCATCAGCAGAGTGGGGGACCTATGGGTTAAAGGTGCGGTTAAATCCTTCGCGGCGCTCCAGAGCGAGCACAAGCTTAGTGAAAGAGAGTTCTTCCGTTATGTACAGGTTCGGCACGCCCTGCTCTCGGTCTTTGGGGAGGGGACCACGGTCCCTGCTTCTTCGCCTCTCGAGGACCGCATACTCGATGGTCACGTCCCCGACAGTACTATCTCCTTGATTTACAAAAAACTGATAAATAATCGGGTTGACCTCTTGGTGCGTCTTCGGGAGGCATGGACGGGAGATGGGGTGGAGTTGGACGACGAGGACTGGCAGACTGCACTGTCATCCCCTAAGGAGGTGGCCATCCCGGCCCGTCTCCGTCTGGTCCAGCTTAAGATTCTCCATCGTGTTTATGTGACGGGCCCCCGCTTGGTCTCGATGGGGTTCTCTGACGACGGACTCTGTAAGCGTGGCTGCGGGCTCAGTGCCACCTTTCTCCACATTCTATGGGAATGCCGCGAGGTGGCGGCATATTGGCGCCAGGTGCATGATGTTATGAGACGAGTCACCGGGGTCGCTCTGCTGCCGGAGGTGCGTCGCTGTGTTCTGAATGTATGGGAGCCCAATGACTATAATGCGGCTCAGGCTCGGTGGGCGGCCTTGGGGAACATGATTGCAAAGAGAGATATAGCGCAGCTTTGGGGTTCCCAACGGCCTCCCACCGTGTCCGTATGGAAGGAGAACATGGACTGGTGCATGTTCAGGGAGAAAACTGTGTATGTGGCTCGTGGTAAACCGGGGGCATGGGGTAGAATTTGGGGGCAGTGGAACGTGTATCGCGGGTCTATCTGTGCTCCCCCCTGGTGGATACGTCTGGGGTTGCCTCGTCCCCCTGATCCTTGAGGGTTCCTTGCCTATCTCGTACTCCGGGAGTACAGATTTGGTTCTCCCGTGGCCCCCCCCTCCCTCTCAGGCCTCCTTTTATTGACCGCCCTCGGGTGGTCGGGTTTGGACTCCCCCGGCTGTGGTTCGACGCCCATTTCAAGTCGTTTCGCCTTGCTTTTTGTTTTTCTTTATTTTTGTTGTTATTTATATTAAAAGTGTGTATCCTGACTTCCCTTATGTGCAGTCTGATCTACTGTAATATAGCGGTGCCCCTGTGGGCCAGTCATTGTTTTTTGATCTGCTTGACCACTTTAACTACTAGCGGCCGGCCCTGGCGGTTGTAGGCCCGTGCTTGTAACCTTTTCTCTGCACAATAAAACTTTTTTCAAACAAAAAAAAAAAAAAAAAATTAGGTGCTCAAAAATCAAAAAATCCGGGTGGCCCATAGTGTCAGAACCACCTTCTAACAGCAGGTAATTGAAGACAAACTTTTCTGCCTTCAAGTATACATTTAAGTTTGAGAAGTGTTGGCCAATTCTCCTTGCAAAATAACTTGACTTAATTAAATTCCTAACTCCATCCACCGTTATGTATGACATTTTCATGAAATTGAGGGAACCTCACCCAATACAGGACCTCATGGACAGAAGGATTTTATTGTTCAGAGGGTTCGGGGATTGGTGCAGGACTAGACTTGGTCCATGGGCTGAAGCCACGGATTGAGGTCACCCAGCAACCACTACAGTCATCAAGGTATGCTAAGGCCTGCCAGATAGAGTATGTAGTGCCCCAGTCTCAATCTCGCAATGCCCTGCCAGGCAATCAAGGCATTTTAAGACCTTCCAGATAGAGTATGTGGTGGCCCAGTCTCAATCCTGCAAAGCCCTGCCAAGCCACAAAGATGTGCTAAGGCCTGCCAGAAACAGTATATGGTGGCCCGGTCTCAATTTCACAAAGTCCTGACAGGCCACCAAGGTATGCTAAGGCCTGCCAGATACAGTATGTGGTGCTCTGGTCTCAATCTCACAAAGCCCTGCCAAGCCACAAAGGCAGTCTGAGGCCTGCCAGATAGAGTATGTTGTTGCCCAGCCTCAACCTGGCAAAGCCCTGCAGCGTGTTGCACCAGGCTCAGAAGGCAACATGATACATTCAGAAGGCAACATGATACATTTGTGGATTGGCGTTTGCTTCCTGGCTCCAGCATCAACAGAGAGTGCCACACCACTGCTCCTCTGGTTGTAGGTGTAAGGAACCCACAGGACCTAACTAGCATGGTGGGTTATGCCAGTGTACACGTCACAAGACTAGTATGTTCTTGAACCATGGGCTGGCAGTTCTGCCTCAAAGGAGACTTAACAGAGAGTTATGCTTAGACAAATGTCCTAATCCCAGCAAACTAAAACACCTCTCCTTGTTTATTTCAAAGAGAGTAACACCATCAGGGACAAGGTAAAAACAAAATCAGTGTATACATTAATTAAACCCTGTTTGTTTACCCAAGTGGACTAGGAATATGGCAAAAAGAAAAACATTTTACCTTTGAAAAAACGATCTCATTATTCTTGTTTTTCTCCATCATATATTGACAGGGTCAGCAGTAAACACTCGTCTTGATTATAGCATTGAATTAGCTGCAGATTTCAAAAAGGTTACCTACTAACTTTGAAGTAGCTCAAAAGGCCATGGTGTGCCGATGCCTTGGTTTAAAAAAGAAGCTACGAGCCGGCCACCCTTAAGAGCTTACAGTGGTTGGATTTATAGAATAAAAACATATTTAAATGCCTTTGTCAGCGGCTTATATAACTACAAAAGAAAGTCACCGAACCTTGATCAGGTTTGGATCCATGAACGTCAATTCACCAAAATTCCAGGGGTAGCAGAAGTGACATCACACACCCTTTGACCTTCATTTTCACTCACACATACATACACATGCTTGCACATACACACATTCACACTCTCTCTCACATAAACACAGTCTCACCTGCAAGCATGCAAACAGCCTACATTTAGAACCATTTTTTTACTTAACTCAGATGCAGGGCAAGATCATATTCCAGCTAATAAATAGTAATAAAAAGCCATTTTATTACTCTATTAGTGAATAATGTACTATTATTCATCATTCGCGCAATAACAAATTGACAGAAAGCAAGGAGAGTGAATGGACGTCCATAAAGACGAGCTGCTACTGTGTTCCAGGCACTCATTTTGGCAACTCTGAGACCAGCGGTCACAAAGGCAGTGCCAGGGGTCTCAAGGGTCACTTCAGGGGTCCTAGCTTTGACGCCTGGTGACCCCTAAAGGACAGTTAATTGGATCACCTAAGAGCAAATGAGCTAGACTTTTTCACACCTGCACACTGATTGTTAACCCACAAGTGTTTCACAGCCAGCATTTTTAAGGCTATTTTTCATTTCCTGTTGTATTGTATCTTTTCTGTCCCCATGACCAGGTGTTGCAGTTCAGTGCCTAAAGACAGATTGTATATAAGGCTCTCAAAAAAGTCTTACCTCACTCATTGTGCTCACAAATTTTCAGTCCCCAATGGATTTAATTGTGAGTGGGATACAAGTGTGGCCCCCTCTTCAGAAATTGTGTGAATTACATTTTTATGTATATCACATGTTAAGAACATTCACAGTAAAGTATATTAATTTATGATTCACTGGGCTCTTGCAATTTTTTTTCTAATTTTGAGTCGCAACGCAAACGCAGCACAAAACTTGGAATGGCATTTACCAAAGCAAGCAAGGTCACATCGTGTGAACCCTGTGTGGCTTGGTAAATGTGGAGTATGCAAGACAGCGCAAGTCAGTGCCTTATGTTCCTCTGCCTCAGCGAGGCATTCCATGGGTGGATCGTGGCTGTTCCCACTCATCCACCCATAGATTTTGGTGCATTTCTAGATTTACCATTAGTAGTAGACCTGGGAATGCATTAAAGTGCTACGCCTCCCCAGAGGAGGCATTACAATGAAAAAAATGTTTATTTCTCCTTGTTTTTTCCTCTTTGTGTGCTGCATTCTGTAACACACAAAGATAGAGCATTAAAAATGTATTTCCAGTATTTATAAAGCGCATCATTCATCCATAAGGGGACATCGTGTGGCTAGAGGGCTTCCAACAGCCTTGCTACTGTGAGAACTCGACCAAAAGATCATCAGAGGAGGAAACGCTAACTTCTGTAAAGGCGCATGTTTTAAGTTTCTTTCTGAATCAGGGATGGTTATCAGTGAGCGAAGATAAAGGGGACGAGCATTGAGGAGGGCCGCTGCCAGATAAGAGAATGAGCGGCCACCGAATCTGGCTTTTTTAATCCTTGTGCAAGTGCCAAATTACCAGACCTTAAACCACGTTGAGGGATATACCATTCCACTTTCGCTTGAAGAATTTCGGGTCCAGGATTGAACAAAACCGTGTGAGTATGGCATAGGAGCTTGAAGCTTGAGCTTTGTCTCATAGGCAGCCAGTGTAGAGTTGTCAAGCAAGCTGAGGCAGAGCTAAATCTATCTGAGTTACTGATCAGCCTGGCGGCAATATTTTGGATCACCTGAAGCCTCGTAAATAGGTAAACCACCACGCCTACATGCATTACGTTGCCATAGTCCAGTCTGCTAGTTACAAGGGCCTGGACTATCGTTTTACTCCAATCAGTTGGTAGCCACTTAAACAATCTTCCCACCAGGGCGGCTCCTCAGTATGAGCGATGGAGCCTCGCCCCACTAACCAAAATTCCCATTGAAAAACGCCCCAGAGATGAAAAATAAAATGGCAGTATAGTTAATTTATTACCATTCTATTTTTCATCCACCAGTCCCGAACTGAGTGGCAGGATGGGCGGGGCCTGCTGACTGACAGCAGCAGGGAGGAGAGTGGGCTGCCTGGACAGTTCAAAGTGCGTATGTCCCTTTGGCTGGCCGTCCTGCAGCAGCCAGCCAGACATGCGCACTTTGACACCTCTTTAACACAGCTGTCTTAAGACCAGGCTTCTAGTGCCCTCGGGAGCACCTCTCCCTCGAATCCTGGCGCTGCTCTCATGCTAGTTGAGAGCAGCGCTAGGATTGGTCAGGGTTGTTGTTGAGGGTCCCGCGCTAGAGGCAGAGCCGAGAGGAAGAAACCAGACCGGAGCGCGGAGGACCAAACAAAAGCTAAGATGCACCACACATTTGTGAAAAGCAGTAAAATAATAACAATATATATAGTTCAAGTCCAATTCAAAAGACAGATAGGAGTTCCTTGATTTAGTCTTTTTATTCCAAGTTCATTGGACAATGACCAATACAATGCGACACAGCCGACGCGTTTCGTCCTGAAACAGGACTTCTTCAGGGCAAGATGTAAAAAAGATCACACTTATATCTTAAGGTCGTTGTTGATAAGATGAGGAAAAGATCTTCTATGTAGGTTCTTTTCTTCCATAAATGAATATCTTCTCTATACCTAGTATGTCTGTCACCATGGATTTTTCTTTTGTTTGAATAGCAGATTTTTATTTCTAGTCATATATTTGAGAAAAGTATTTATCCGGTCGCAATATGTTAGTCGCAACTGGAAAGGAGAGAAGTGTGCTCGAGAAACGGGTCCTCCGATCGGAAATAAAAATCTGCTATTCAAACAAAAGAAAAATCCATGGGGACAGACATACTAGGTATAGAGAAGATATTCATTTATGGAAGAAAAGAACCTACATAGAAGATCTTTTCCTCATCTTATCAACAACGACCTTAAGATATAAGTGTGATCTTTTTTACATCTTGCCCTGAAGAAGTCCTGTTTCAGGATGAAACGCGTCGGCTGTGTCGCATTGTATTGTCCATTGTCCAATGAACTTGGAATAAAAAGACTAAATCAAGGAACACCTATCTGTCTTTTGAATTGGACTTGAACTATATATATTGTTATTATTTTACTGCTTTTCACAAATGTGTGGTGCATCTTAGTTTTTGTTTGATCTATTTGATTAAGTTCCCTAGGAGACCAGCATTGTAACAGTGGGTGCTATTCAGAATGCACACATTTCCTTAATTTATGTGTGACAACACTTTATTGGGGAGAATACTTTAAAGGGTGATATTAGATCAGGTGCTGTCAGGTAGAAGGTTCCATTGTTAGTCTTAGGAGCGCGGAGGACATTCGTCAGGTAAATTATATTTATTTTCTTTATTTAATGTGAAGATGGATGATGGCGGGGCAGCAGAGAGGAGCCAGTGCTTGAGTCCGCTGCTAGGAGGTGAGGAGGGAGCAAGCATGGACAGGGAAACATGTTTGTACCATGGGAAAATGCCTAAGCTTATTGTGAAGCGCTCTGACACCTTCGGGTAAAGTCCGCGCTATATAAAAACGCATAAATAAATAAATAAATAAGCTTGTCATATGGGATCTGATTGGAGTGGTGGGTGAGCATGGTGGGTAGGAAGGGGAGAGACATCCCTGTGAAAGGCAGAGAGTTGGGGTAAATGGAGGAGACCCCCGCCGCTTCCAACACTATCTGAGTCTGCGCTCCTCGGAAATTTACTTAAACGTGCTGCTGGGCTTGTAGACGGGGCATGGAGATAGGATAGATGTGGCTAAGAGAAACACAACTGTGAAATAACAACTCCACACGCAAAGCAGGCAAATTCAAAGCATCAAACATTTTTGGTGGGAGGGTAAAGTATACCTAGATTTGCCCTCATCGGGAGAAAAACTCTCATTATCCTTACTCAGGGCTTCAACTGGGCCAGGTCTTGCCAGTGCTCAGCACCGGCAGTTCTAAAAAGCAGGTGCTGAGAAGGGTCCATTTTCGGACACTCTATTTTTGCCATCACCTTCATGATGAAGAAAATATATCTTAACTTTGCAGCAGTACAACCCTTTACTGCCTTTGATGTGACTTCAAGGAGACTCGTTATAGTTCTTTCACAGTCTCATCATTTCAGAACTGAAGCATTTTCAATATTATATACGATGAAGCCATAGTTTTTGCTTAATTTTCTTATGCAAGTAACAACCACTGGCAAAGCCAATAGTCCTGGCTTGTTGAAAGTGTAATTTTAATAGTTGTGTTATACATCTGGATGCAATGACTGAAGCAGCAAATTACCAGTCAGGCGGCACACTATGGTAAGCACAGATGTTTAGCTTACTTTTTAGCCACGCCCTAACTACATCGACCACGCCCCTTTGAGAGACTCCACAGTTTTTTCATCCCACTTAAAACCCTGACCTTACTAATTGTTGCCCACATTCAATGATTGGGACCCCACTCCAAAAAGATGTGATGTCACTCTCTGTGGAGGCCTGGCGGCTTAAGAGGCGTTTAGCGGCTCCTGGAATATTGCTGTGGAGCGACCAGCAGCTGTCGGACCCACTGCTCCTCCCTCTTCTTCAGATA
Organism: Triturus cristatus; assembly: GCF_964204655.1. Taxonomy (NCBI): domain Eukaryota; kingdom Metazoa; phylum Chordata; class Amphibia; order Caudata; family Salamandridae; genus Triturus; species Triturus cristatus. The sequence continues at coordinate 1,470,673,794 of NC_140591.1, read as the reverse complement.
CGCTTTCTTTGACTCACTCCCCCCGCCCCCCCCACCAACTACTTTAGAATTCAAGTTTCTATTGTGTGGTTGCAAAGTCACATGAACACAGCTTATCTGCCTACATCAGACAGCTTATCTGCCTACATCAGACCCACCAACTACTTTATATCCTCGAAGTAAACTGTGAATTTATGAGGAATGACAGGACGTGCAGGCTGCATGAGATACTTATGAAATCGCCCCTTCGGATTACTCTCCATTTGGAGATTTTGGAGATTGGCTATTACCAAGGATGGTTTTTGATAAATGAACTTCACATTTGCAAAGATTTTGAGCAAATTTGCGCTTGGGTGCTGCCCTTCCCAGCAATAATCAATGTTAATTGTTTAAAAAACAGTTTCTAAACAAGTATTAATTTACTTCCTCCAGTTTCCTTATGGGGTATCTCTTTTTAGAGTAGGCGTTTGGAGATATGGAAACAATCAACATCTCGCCCAGGGTGAGATCAGCTTCAAATTACGACAGTACATTAAATTCATAAAATATAACTGTCTGTGTTTATTTCAGCCAGCGCAATGCAATAGGAAGTGGTATAGAGCGAGAGGGGGTGGGGGGAGGAAGGAAATCACATAGTAAAACCAAAGACAATGGCAATTAATGTTTTGTGGGAGTCTTTTTATGTGGGAGGAATTGGTGAGCCTGCGAGGAAAGTAGTTTCGTAAAATTGAAGTTCAGATAAAGATGAGGTGAAGTTAGGTGCGAGGGAGATTTGAAAGGGAACTAAAGAGGAGGGCAGAGGTGAGATAAAGTGGAGTAGGTGCAGAGACGATGTGATGGGAAAGGATGTGGCGTAACAGTCAGATCCTACTTTTGATCTGGGGAACCAGGTTCGAGTATCAGAGTCGGCTCAACATCCTGTGATGCTGGGCAAATCACTTAATCTCCCTGTGGCTACCAAATATGAATGTGTCCTTGTGTTACGTAACTGGTGCTCATGTAAAGCGCTCCAATACCTTTGGGTCGAGTTCACACTGTCTAAAAACTGCAACATATGCAGCCACCCACCCACCACCCATTTGCCCGACTCACCACTCTCAACTACTGCCAGCCGCAACTGCTACTCAACATTTTGAGGATGCCGAAGCATTTACCACAAGTGATGCTAACTTGATCTTGCATGGACAGATAGTCATCAATCATAAATCCCAGATTATTTGCTTCTTTCTTAGGTTTAGCCATAACTACAAAAGAAGCTGGCCACCAGGAGAATTCCCAGATCTTGTGGACTTTCCCAATATGCCTCAGAGGATTTGCTTTGTGCAGGAAGGTGTTCCTTCCAGCACAAAAACAACCCTGCTGACAACACAGGCAACTTTGCACCATTGTACAAGGGAGCTTGCATTGGCACTAGGCAGCAATTTGTGCACCAGCGCAGGCAGAGAGCAGGAAAGCGCCCTATAATGTTAAATATGGCACGTTCCTACCCTTTCAAGGTGGATTGCTGCAGTGCGTGACTACTTGATAAATATGCCCCTAGGCGTTTACCGTCTGAGCAAAGGCAGGGAAAAAGTCCCCGAAGTACACTCATGTACCCTCAGGTTCCAGCCCCATTTCAACTAAAAACACTGTGGCATGTTATGGGAAAAAAGTATAGGGTGCAATGGAGCAATGCACTGATGCAATACGATGGAGTAGTCTTGGTGAGTGATGATCGGAATCTGGAACATACAGTAAGGATACCTCAGTGATGAGGCAAATCTGAACATTGGCTCTAGGATTAATCGGATAAATCTGACCCTAAAATATGGATTAGGATTGATGGTGAAACATGCACTATAAATTAATTTGTGGCAAATTATGGACATACACTCAACATTTCTGTGTGACTGTACAAATGGTATCATACACTGAGATTTACAAAGTGATTGTGGAAATCTAAGGGGCAGATTTATGAGCCCCTTGCGCCACTTTTGCGTCACTTTTCCCATGTTAAAAGTGACGCAAAAGTGGCGCAAGGGGCTCATAAATCTGCCCCTAAATATCTAAGGAGGATTTGTGAGTGATGGGGCAAACCTGAACATGCACCAGTGATTACTGAGTGATGGGGCAAACCTGAACATACACTAATGATACAGAGAGATGGGGCAAATCTGACCATGCACAAAGGAATATTACTGAGTGATAAGTCAAATCTGAACATGCACTAATGATTACTGAGTGATGAGGCAAGCCTGAATATGCACTACTGATTACTGAGTGATAAGGCAAATCTGAAGATGCACTGATGATTGTTGAGTAATAAGGCAGATCTAAACATGCACTAATGATACTAAGAGATGGGGCAAAGCTGACCATGCACTAATATATATTACTGACTGATAAGGCAAACTGAACACGCACTAATGATTACTGAGTGATGGTGCAAACCTGGACATGCACTAATGATTACTGAGGGATGGGGCAAAAATTGAACATGCACTAATGATTACTGAAGGATTGGGCAAACAATGGAACATGCACTAATGATACTGAGTGATGGGGCAAACCTGAACATGCACTAATGAATATTACTAAGTGAGGGTGCAAACCTGATCGTGCACTAATCATTACTGAGTGAGGGGGCAAAATGGAACACACTTTCGTGATCACTGAGAGATGGGGCAAACCTGAACATGAACTAATGATACTAGTGATGGGGCAAACCCTGAACATGCACTACTGATTACTGAGTAATGGGGCAAAGCTGACTATGCACTAATGAATATTACTGAGTGATAAGGCAAATCTGAACATGCACTAATGATTACTGAGTGAGGGGGCAAAATGGAACACACACTATTGATACTGAGAGATGGGGCAAATCTGACCATGCACTAAGGAATATTACTGAGTGATAAGGTAAATCTGAGCATGCACTAATGAATATTACCGAGTCATGGGCCTAACCTGACCATGCACTAATTATTACTGAGTGATGGGGAAAACCTAATGATTACTGAGTGATGGTGCAAACCTGGACATGCAGTAGGATCACTGAGTTATAAATATAAACATGTGATAAGGGGGGAATGTGTGATTGTGCAAGTCTGGGAAAACACTCAGGATTTCTGATGAATGATTCTGTCAGAACATGCATTTAAGATCAATGACTGACATGTAAATCTGCACATCTGTACATGCACCAAGGATTACAGAGTGATGGGTATTTGAAGAGTTAAGTTGTGAGGAAATGTTCTCTGCATTGCTCTGAGAGAGTCCTTCTGCCCTGCTTTATGTTGTCTCCTGTAATGTTCTGTTGTTTCCCCTCCACCTGCTTGACAATATGCAAACCTATTCAGGTGTCTCTCTGTCTATTGACTTGAGCCCCTGTGGATGTGTTCTGAGCTAAAAGTGTGCCTCTTTCAGAGAGTAGATATTGCCCTCTCTACATGTGCACTGTGGGGCTGGCAGCAAAGGCAATGAGATCTTTGGTGAAAATATATGCTTTTTCCCTATACCCTTCAAAGAAGAGATGCAAACTGCCCTCCCCTGTATAAATATCTGTCAGCCTGCCTTAACCCGGGTCGTTTACCTCCAAGTGTATGTGATGTGTATGGATGCTAAGTTTGAGTGTCTAGGCATGTTGTGGTGCAATGTGAGGTCTGTTTGTGTGATTGACAGAGGATATCATAGGGTGCATTTTAACTCTTTCCTCAACAACGCTTGTTCCTGTGAATAGGATTGTAGTTTGTAGTTGTGTTTCCACTTACTTTTCCTCTTGCTGCCTCAATCTATGTCCCCAAGAGATATACTCAGCTGCGCGTGCTCTAGTAAGCACGCTAGCCGCGCCCATTAGAACTTGTTCCTCATGACTCCTACATGCACGGATTATTCAGTATTGATGCACCCACGGCTTGAGGGTGCTCTGTAGAAGTCTGAGGTTGCAACATAGCTGGTCAGCTCTGATCATAAACACTGGCCCCCTTGACTAGTACATTGTTCCAGTAATTTGCATCTTCCAAAGTGCAGCTTCACACCAGCGTTACAAAGAACACCAGTGGTCATGCGGCACCACTCTACTAGTTACTCCCTTCTTCTGTGGACAAGTCTATGCCCAAGACTCAAGAGGGAGTGCTGCTGAGACCGCTGTCATAGAAGAAGACACTGAACGTGCTCCAGTGCTTGCCTGCTAGTGAAACTCGGATACAACTGGGACGGGAAGAGGTGTGGCGCAACGGCCAGGGCGACTGACGTCAGAACAAGGGGCTCACGGTTCGATCCCCGGCGCTGGCGGCAGGTCAACCCAGCACCATGTGACTCTGGGCAATAGCTCGCTTAATCATCCCGACGGCCGCCAGCGCCTTGATGCCTTTGGGTAATTGTTCGCGCTTTACAAATACTGGATTTAACTATACTGAGTAGTCCTGTGGGAGTGGGACTGCGTCAGCTCCACGTTCCCAAGATGCCCCCATCCAGCTGCTTGACTTCGTCACTGGACACCCTTGGCTTGCAACGCCTGGGGGATAGACGTAGAGCAGTCACTGTCTGCTGCTGCTGAGGGTGAGCCTTCTCTGTCCCCGACCATGTCCATGCTGCTGGGATACATGTATGTGTTTTCCAGTTGCCACCAGAGGACTTGAGGACCACTTTGGCTTCAACTCCTGGCTGGGCAATGAAAAAGGTAGCGGGAGGAGGCCACCCTGAGCCACTGACTGCTTCGAAACCTTTTAAGCAGTTCTAAAAATATTCACATTTGAACCCCAGTCCATTGTTTCACGCTTTGTCTTGGCTGGGGAGGTGACCGTAGTCCATGTCCTAGGCCAGGGAGCACCCCTGGTACCATAAAAGGTCAACTCCGATGAGTGGTGTAACCTTAGCCCCCATGGGGTGGGGGCTATGGGGGGCGAGCTCCAGGGGGCTCCCTCCGGCACTGTGCACAGGCTGTGGGCCCCTGGCCTGAGAGCTCCTTACTGGGTCTGGGGGACCCCTCCATGCACTTTGCAGGGGGGGCTGAAGTTTTGTTATGCCACTGACTAAGACCTAAAGTTTTCAAGCTGGAGGGCCGTTTAGATATCTTCTCCCTTTCCACATGGGTCTATAGGTGCTCGTATGGCAGTGGACGCTGCCTTTGCACCCCTGAGAGGAGACTGCGTGTCAATCAATGATTAAGGTGGCCACTTTGTACTTTGGAACAGGGGGTTAGTGATTATTCTTTGAGTCCAGAGAAGTTACATCACATGTTCACGAAAACCTCAAAAAAGGGTGCACCCAAGAAGTAATGATTGATAACCAGAGAAGATGAGCAGAAATGGCTCAGAAGATTCCCACGATGCCTCTCGTTCTCCATTGAGATGGTATAAACTATGCCTAAAATAGCACAAAAAAAATGGTTTTAGTGTTAAGGTCTATTAAGCTGTGAATTCAGCCAGAGGCCTTTTCCGTGCTTTAAAGGACCCGGAATCCTCGCAGTGTGAGCTCAGATCCATCACTGGGAAATCCAGATGCTCCAGGAGGACATCACATCTGGGGCCAGCATCATGAAAGACTCAGCTGAAGCACTGGCATCTATTGGGGGAACCCATCCCGATGCGGCTCTGAGGTCGATGCTTTTCTAGTGTTGATAAACTACCCCCATCCACCCCGCCCCCACCCCCGTGATAACATCTGGCAGGTAGCTGAGCTGAAGCGTCTGGCCTCCATGGTGCTGACGTGGTCGCACCCTTGCTGCATCTGATGAATACACCTCCGAAGCTGTGCCAGAAATGTGGGAATCTGGAATATCCCTCGGGGACAAATATCCATCATTGATACACAACACAAACATGCTTTTGTCATTACATACTTTTACAATTAATTATTTCATCGATATCTCACTTTGCCAGAGTTCTGGCCTGCCCGAATGAACACCCAGAGAGATGCCTTCTTCAGGTGGGTCATGGCTTGTGTTTCTGAACCGCGGTCCATGTATCTTAATGAGTCTCTGCGATACAGCTGACGTTTTACGACTCCTCGAAAAGGATTAATGGGCTATTAAAATCTGAACAGACACAAAGGGTCACTCGGTGATGGAGCAATAAAAAGCGACGAAGCAATAAAAACATGTAACAGCACGTGCTGCGCTCCTATTATAAAAACCTCACTATGTGTCCATCCAGACATGCTGCCTCCTCCCCTAGCATCACTTTTATATGATAATCTCTGTATACAATGTTAAAACTGCATTAAAATTAGACGTGTCTGAGCAAATATAAAAAGTCTTTAAGGATTGCTAAGTGGTGCGTCAAATCTGAACATGCAGTAAGGAAAATTAAGCTGAGTCGTGGTGCAAACCTAAACATTTATTTAGCACGAATACTGTATGGTGCAAATCTAAGCCTACACTAAAAACTAGTGAGGGATGGTGTAAATCATGACGCGCATTGAGGATTAGTCAGTCATAAGCTTTTATTCGATATGCAAGATATCTTGTAAGCACATAAGAAATACAATAAGCACATTAAAAATCACAGATACAAGAAGCCAGTATGAAATTCATAAGAAGATAAAAAGGGCGTAAATTTCCCATAATAAATTATCTAAAAAAAGAATTAAACAGCTACTGACAATCTCTTACAACGAATAAGCCAGGACCACTTTAAAAATTTTGCAATTCCACACACTAAAAGGGGGGAAGTGTCCGTAGTTAAAATACGCAGGGCTTCGAGGGAACTACGTGTGCCCATATTGCGGCAAAGGGGTTTTAACCAGACACTCCTAGGCCTTGCATAGTCCGGGCAAACAAATAAGACATGTACAATAGTCTCGGCCTTGCTGGGGCAACACGCACAGTTGGGAGAAATGCGGGACACAGATGACCAACTCGATACCAATGCACCTAGGGGGAGGCATCCAACTCTAAATTTGAAATAAAGGGCTCGGTCATAAGGGAGAGTTATCAAGTCCAGGTAGGGTTCAAAAGCCACAGTGTCTTTAATTTGCAAAAAGGCGACAGTCGACTTACAGTGATTAGAGTTTGTATTTAACCGCTCCGCACACCAGTTCCAATAATGCGCCTTGACAACTTCTTTTGTAGGGGCTGAACGTAATGACCAGCAATCTCCTAGACCGACATTCTCCAAAAGCTTTTTGGTATCTCTTAGCCACTTTATTTTGGCCCAACCCCCCAAGCTCATAATTTCCCGCAGGGCATCAGCATAAGATTTTAATTCTTCACCCCTCCAAATTCTTGTCCATAACAAAAGCGGGCGAAGCTGGGCCTGGTCTTTAATATTTTTGCAGCCCATATCCAGCCGGACAGGTACGGATGGAGTACTCAGGGGGACGGAGATGAGGGATTTCAATAACTTGCTCTCCGCTGTCTCTAGGTCGTTCAAACAACAGTGGCCCCACAATTCTGCCCCATACAAGGCTGATGACACTACTTTAGCCTTGTAAATTTCAACTACTGGGGTGAGTGATCTCCTTGGAGAGGCCCTGAACTCCCTCATAAGGGCACCTCCCACTCTCCTGTGGCTGAGGACCATTTTGTCAATATGACTAGCCCAGGACATCCTATCCGTGATCCGGATACCAAGGTAGTCAAATTCGGCTACTTTCTCTAGGGGGGTCAAGTTTAGAGTCGGTGGGCGGCCCAGTTTCTTAGGAGGATTTAGGACTAGATATTTTGTTTTATCCACATTTATTGTTAATCCTCTTGCAGCACAGAACTCCTGAAATCGTGTTAATAATTTCTGGAGACCTTGAGGGGTCTTCGAAATCAGGAGCGTGTCGTCCGCAAATAGCAAGGTGGGGATCCGGACTCCTCCGAGACAGGGGGCGTCGGCCGGTTCTTGCTGGAGATGTTTTACCACCCCATTCACATATAGTGAAAATAGGGTTGGCGCCAAGACACAGCCCTGCCTTACGCCCCTAGAGACTGGAATCTTCTCGGTAAGTTCACCATTTTTACCCCAACGGACCTGGGCAAAGGTGTGGGCGTGAAGGCTGATAAGGAGTGACAAGATGTAAGGGGGTAAGCCCAGCTCGTAAAGTACCCTCCAAAGATCTTCTCGGGGGACTAGGTCAAAGGCAGTCTTCAGGTCAATAAAGGCCAAATAAAGACTGCCCTTGCCCAGTTCCACCACCTTCCACCCCAATAATACCAGCCTGAACACCTGCTCAATTGTCCCCATTCCAACCCGAAAACCTGCCTGGAAGTCTGAAAGAATTTTATTCTCCTCCACCCAGTGGAGAATCCTTCCAAGGATAGCTTTACCTGCTATCTTTTGGGTGGAGTCGATCAGACTTATGGGTCGGTAATTACCCGGTGCTTCCCTACACCCTTTTTTATAAATTGGGACCACCACCGCCCCTTTCCAGGATTCAGGTACTGGCCCTCCCATCATGATGTCATTAAGTAGCGCTGATATGACCCGAGCCCATTCCGCTGGGTATGCCCTCATGAGGTCCCCCGGGAGGCCATCGGGACCCGCAGCCTTGCGTGGAGCTACCCACCCTATAACCCCCTCAAGTTCTAGTGGAGTAAAGAGATCGTAGGCATGGGGTACAATTATTTGCGAAAGAGCCATCCCCACATTACAATCCCCATCTGGAGGGAGGTATAAGGACCCAAAGTGCTTTACCCAGCTTTGTGGCGAGATGTTACAGGGTCTCATAAGTGCATCGGGATTTTTCCGTGCACTTATAAGTTGCCAAAATGCCCTTGGGTCCCTACTTTTGCTGGCCTGGAGCAGGTCATCCCAATATTTGTCTTCCCACTCCCTCCTGGCTAGTTTGAGAGAGTTATTGTAGGCCTTCCTTGCTTCCTGTATCTCAAGACGGGACTTTGCTTTGATCGCCTCAACTAACTTAGCCTTAAAAACCCTACATGGTTGAGAATACCAACCATCGTGGGATTTTTTAGAGAGTTTGTTACCCAATTTATTGTGGTGAAGAGTGAAGACATTAGTTAAGGCTTCTATCAGGGAGACAAAGAGCCCACTCACTCTACCCACGCCTTCCGAGGATGTTCCAAGGTTTAATACCATGTGGTTTAGGTGAGATTGTATTTCTTCTACCTTCCCCTCTGATAAAACCAGTTTGGCCCATTTAATTCGCCTACCACAAGGGGAGACTTCCGAGATCTCAGGTGGTGCTGCTACCTGGTTTATAAAATCCTTACTTGAGTGGCGCCACCACTGGGCCATACTTAAAGAAAGCAGGTTGTGGTCGCTTTCAACCGAGGGGACCACCTGCATGTCCTTTACATAGGGCCACAGGCACACGTCTACTAAAAGATAGTCTAACCTAGAGGTATGTCCGGGCCTATTATACGTGTGGGCGCCCAGCCTATCCGAGGGTGTCCTCCCATTAGCAGCCCTTAGATTGAATTCGAGGCACAGGGAGTATAACTGAAGCGCCACTTCTGACCACCTCTTGATCGGTGGGATTTCCAGAGCCGGAATCCCCCACCTAATGTCCTCCTCCTCTTGGTCGAGGGAAACGTCCGAGCCCAAAGGCTCGAACGAACAATTCATATCGCCTGCAACCAGTATACGAGTCTTATATGGGGTGTTGTTTAACAAAGTCTCGAGTAAAGATATTGCAGGAGACTTTCTCCCGCCCACGGTTCCCCGGGCATAAACATTAAAAACGTTTAAAACAACTCTCCCCCTTTGATCTATTAAGATGATGTTTTGTATATCAGGCGAACCTGTGGGGAACTCCATAATTCTGCAATCAAGAGATGCCGCAACCCAAATAAGGAGGCCACCGGCTGGGCGCCCCCTCCCTGAGGGCTAGACATGCGCAGGGGAGTAATAAGAGGAAAAACCCACCCTGTAGACCGGCACACAACTCCATGTCTCTTGAAAGAGGCACAGAGAGTGCTCATCAGCCTGAGTAATAAAGTCAGGCAGGGACAGCTTTCCTGCAATCCCCGCGACATTCCAGCTGAAAACCTTGAAAGCAAGGTCCGTCACAGCTGGAGTGACGCAGGGCGCCGGAATGTCCCCGCCTGTAGAGCTCCTCGGGAAAACATGAGGACAGCAAGGGTCATGCATGGTGGGTATAAGATCACCTATCCCCCTTGTAGACTTACTCTTGCTAGCTGATAAAGTTTCCACTAGATCTACTCTCTGCCCAACTTCCAGTCAAATGGGTCCCGCTGGCCACAAATGTTTCTCCCTAGTGTCCCCTGAAACCCCGTCCCTATTCTGGTCAAGAACAGGGAGACTTAAGCTTCCACCGGTAGAGTCAATGATTTGCCTGGGGTAAAAGAAGGAAAGGTCTACCACTTTAATCCCCGGGACCCCCATATTAGAAATAGGGGTACAAATCGACGGCACCACTCTTAGATCTTGGAAATTTACAATTATACAGTCCCCCTCCTGTGTTTTTTCCCCCTGTCCAACCCAATCCACTCTACGGACACTCAGTATAATGCCATCCACACCTAACGGGATTGGCTTATTTGCTTTTAGCCAGTGGATACACTTATTCTTAAGTGATTGATGATTTTCCAACTGGCCATCCTTTAAAGGTGGCACATTAACCATGACTGCCACAAAGGGTTGACAGTCTGGTGGAAGGTTTACTGGGGGAATCTGTCGTATTTGCTTACTAGAGACACGTGAAGGGGTTGGTCTAGTGGTAGGAAGGGGGACGGACCTAGGCGTTTTCTCTAAGGCTAACCTGCTAAAGTTAGAACATGCCCCTTGTTTTTTGGAAATTTCCATTATGCCACTCACTACCTGTGGCTGCTTTTGTCGGGGAGACTTAGGCTTATTTTTATCGGGCTCTATGTGGGATAGAGAACCCTTTTGCTGAAGAACTGCTTTGGAACTTTGAATAGATGTGGAAGCTAAGGTAGATGGGCTATTAGAAGCTCCCTTCTCGCAACATAATGGGTGCTTAGAGGGTTGCTGAGATAAAAGCACATTTCCATTTGCAACCAAGTTCTTAGCTTCAGTCACTCTACTTATTTGTTTAACTGCTACTTTAAGTGAGTGAAAGCCGTCAAGAGTTGAGTGCTCGAGTTTGTCAATCCTATCCCCAAGGTCTTTAACTTGAGTTAGCAACGGATTCAAGAGGCTATAGACCTTCTCAAGAATATTTTCTACCGTTGCTAAATCCGGAAGCTTTAAAGGTTTCGCACTATTTGCACCAGGGTGTAGCTCCTCGGGAGAATTCACAACATCCCCAGCTATATCTGGTTTATTCACTATAGGTTTGGCCCTTGTAGTTCTCATACCCACTCCAAAAGGCTTTCTTAAATTTTGGTAAAGGGCGGCCTGTCTAACTGGGCAGCCCCTTTTACGTTTACGAACCTTTTTGCTTAAGGGCCTATTCTCCCGTCTAATAATGGGTGTTTGGAAATTATTGGGGGACCTAGCTAACTCCCCTTCTGGTAATGCCAAGGGCGAAGTGGGCGATGATAAAGGCTCCACAACACTAGTAACTTCACTTGGGGTATTGATGGATGATAATGTAATCAATTTACCAAGACCGTCAGGCTCCATGGTGACTATAGGAAAAGAAGCAGCCAAACTTTCTAGCCTGCCTATATTTTGTTCAATGTACACCAGCTGGGGTGGGGTTGAGGAAGTACCAACAACACTAGGCGAAGAATCGCCCTGGGGCTGGGTATTGGCAATTATAAGTGATGATTGAGCATCGACCCCCAGGGATGAACGTCTTGAGGGGAGGTAGACCTCAGATAGACGCCGCTCAGACATGGCAATCTCCTTATCAATCACCGCCGCCACCCTGGTAATGAAGCGGTCCATAGTCCCAATAATGGGGCTTGCTGCATTCTGCCCCCTTAGGCCTTCATTCCTTAACAGTTTGCCAGATCGGGTAGACATAGTTCAGTGGGTACGAAACCGGGCTCTGTACTCACAGGTCTTGCAAAACCAAGGGACGTGGATTAGTGAGTGAGCAGCGTGATCTGAGCATGCACTAAGGTTTACAGAGCGAAGGTGAAAGGAGCAAACCATATGGATTATTGGACAAATCTACAAGTAACAATAAAGGCATCAACACGTGCTCTGCTTCTGTTATATGGGGCCTCCTCCTCCATTAATGCTGCTAGATGCCAGACTCTATACAATGTCAAAGCCGCTATCACTTGAACGTAGCCGTGAACTGCATTCCTACTGACACCACCAATTGCTTTTGAATACATTGACTCGTTGTGTAAACTTTGGAAACGTCTCACAGCGGCCACGTGACTCGTTCTGAACTGATTCTCGCAGTGCTGCCTCTAAAGGTGGTTTTAGGTCTGGAATGACAGTGCAGCTGTCTGCAGACCCTTTGTTGCCGATTTTCTAAATAATGTATAACGTGGGCTTTGTCCATAAGGGTCTATTTTACATCTGAAAGTACATTGAATTTTCACACATTGAATTATGTATCTCCTAGTTTCATTGTATGCAGAAGGTACACACAGCTCTTTTTTCACTGCAGCAGGCTGTTTGCAAATCTTACAGATGTGGGTGGCCTCTGTCATGCACAACTTTAAATTTCGTACTTACTTACAGCTGGTTCTAATGATACCGAACAATACCGCATGACACTAAACTTTCAGAAACGGGGCCCAAAACCAGTTGGAGGCAGAAGCTTAAGCCACTTAGAAGCATGAAGAGGCATGACAGAGGGCCATTTCTTTTTGCATTTCCATCTAGGTTATTTTTCTGTTGGAAGATTTTAGATGGTGTTCAGTGACTAATCAGCCTGTTTCTCCCACTGAAGAACAGACAGAATAAGGGTAACTATGTGGTTTTTAGCGCAAGGGAGTGGCCCGAAAATTACCATACCCCCCACTTTGAACTAAAGCTCTTAAGCACCAAGCAAGCGAAGCAAGTCATTGCGACCCTTCCCGGAAGAGCTTTCTTGCCTCTTCCATACAAGTATCTTCCCATTCATCTTTTCATCCTTCCATTCACCTGCTGACAATCACCATTTCACCTTTACATTCTGTCATCGATTCAGTCTTTCATCCAACATTCAGTCAATCACCATTCTATCTATCCGTCCACCCATGCATAGCCAACCTATTCACCAAATATAGCCATTCTTTCACTCAGTAACCCATCCTTTCACTTATCCATCCACCCTTTCTTCCATTCATCCATCAATCTTTCCTTTCGGTCATCAACCTTTCACTCATCCATCCATCCTTTCACTCCATTCATCCATCCACCCTCCCTTTCACTAATCTATCTATCCTTTCACTGTCATCCATACCTTTCAGTCATCTATTCACCCATTTACCCTTTTACTCATCCATCCATCCATCCTTTCACTCACTCATCCATCCCCACTTTCACTCATTTGTCCATCCATTCACACCCTTATACTCATCCAAATGTGAACCCTTTCATCCAGCCATCCATTTACCCTCCCTTTCACTCATCCATCCATTCTTTCCCTCATCCATCCTTACATCCATTCTTTCACTCATCAATCAGAGAGTGGGAGGGGAGGGGAGGGGGAGAGAGAGAGAGAGAAAAAAAAACCTGGTCAAAAGCCACTCCCCTCTTCTTTTTTTGTCCTGGCTATAAACTAGCCAGACAGCGCTGGCTCATCACACTCTGTAGGAACTTAGGGTTCATGCACTGTATGGCCTGAAATATGACTCCCACCCACCCATTGTCTTTGCCGTATCCCGTTTTTTAAATTCAATGTGGCACACGTATGAGGTTGATAAACATGACCGCAGATTGATAAAAAGCCCTTAGTGCATGTAGCCTCCCTTCATTTGAACTTTTTTATCTTTTAAAACTTTTTTTCTATGTTTTAACAACTAAGATTAGTGATGAATTGTAAATTTGTACTGATAAGACTGTATATGTAGTGTCTATGGCCCTAGTGGCTTTACACAGGGCAATTGACAGGGCAGCTGGGTGAGGACCGGGTGTAGGCCTGGACCCTGTGATCCCCCCATCCTGTGCTTACTATGATGTATGCCAAATGTACAATTACCATATGTGTGTTTTACCTGTATTTTTCTATGACATATGTTTTTATCCATGCAAACAGTTTTTTATCTTGTACTTTTTATGGTCTATATTGACCGAAATAAAGGGGCATATTATCAAGACAGGCGATAAAATTATCGCCGCTTTAGCAGCAGAAAACTGCAGCTAAAACTGCGATAATGGTCTTGATAATATGCTCTATGGCATTCCAATTGAAGCTCAGGTTAGATGTCCTTCACATCTAACATGGGCTTCAATTGGAATTCCATAGAGCATATTATCAAGCCCATTATCGCCTTTTTAGCGGCAGTTTTCTGCTGCTAAAGTGGTGATAATTTTATCGCCTGTCTTGATAATATGCCCCAAAGTTTGTTGGAATGGAAAAGAAACATGAGGTTGAGAGAGCTGAGGTAGACGGAGGAGAGATTCGGAGAGGTAAAATGAAAACAGAGCAGCGAGGGGCCGTGAGGGGGCGAGGTAGCGATAACTGTGGCAGAAACAGTACTTTAAATGGCCTGGTACTGTCCAGTACTGAGTACCAGCACTTTTCTATTTTGAAAAGGGAGATTACCTGTACTTCTCAAGAAAAACGGTATACTTATAATTGGAGAGTGCCTGCACTTCGCAGAAACAAGCAGGCACTCTGCTACAGATTACCTGCAGTTCTATGTCTCCATTTCAAGCACTGGGTAGAAAGAATAGGTAGAGAGGTGGAAATATGCATGGAGACTGTTAGAGAGACAGGGAAGGAATGTAAGAGTTTGGTAGAGTGAGGCGAGGAGAGAGGTGGCATAGACAGGGGTGACGAGAATAGAGATAGAAGTAGGGGGTAGATGCATAGAGATGTAGAAAGAGGGGGAGGGAGGGGTATAGATCGAAGGGCGAGGTAGAAGAGGTGAAGGAGAGATATGAGACATAAATATATGTGAAGCTGAGAAAGAGGTAGAAGATGGTAGAAACATGTGACAGATGCTTTCAGAGAGCAGGGGAATAGGGAATTAGAGCAAAGAAAGGGGAGGGGCTTAGCGAATGGGGAGTGTAGTATCCTGCTGGATACAGTCTAGTGTTCCTGATGGTTGTAAGCCCACACTAAACACCCACCCACCACAGGCGTCACCAGTCAGGTGACCCTGATAATAACAGGGGCCGAGCGCACGTGCTCTGGGCCAATTATCTAACCATACTGCCTGTGTCTGCGTCCATCCTTGATCTGCATGTGGGCCTGAGGCCCAAACACTACAATGGCGACGAGCGGGTGAATCCCGCGTGTGCAGCCGCTTTTTTCCGAAGGTGGTGAGGGGGAGGGCTGCCCGTGCGAAGGGCACCCCCTGCGAAGAGGCCCATGGGGCATGTGAGGAGCCCTGGGCCTGCATGAAGAAGAAGGTGACCGGGAGCCCACCCCGCACCTCATGAGCCTGCGGTGAGCAGTGGGGAGAAACGCAAGCCAACCGGAGCCCACCCGCATCGGCCGAGATGACCCGTGAGTGAGCGCGGAGCTGTGGTTAATAAAAGAAGCGACCCTGAACGATATGAGGCCAGTGGGAGCCCACCCCGCATCTTCGGCCACAAGTGAACACTGACCTGGTGTGAAGCCCCGCAGTCCAGAAGCAGCAGCTTTAAACCTCCACCCCGCGCAGCGAAGGAACTGAATGAGGCTGCTGCGGGTGTGAGGGGAGCCGAGTGAGAATAATGTGTACCACCCGCGGCTGACCGGAGCGGCGCCAGCACCCCCCCCGCGCAGCCCGAGAGATGAGAGGTCTGCTGCGAGGGGCGGGAATCTTTGGAAGTGAATGGCTATCCGCCGTGGTTGGGAAGTGAGGGGAACTGGTGGCGTGCCCTAACACCAGCCTGTTATAGCTCAAGTGAAACACGAGCCGAAGCGGAGCCCACCCGCGGCTAACGTGATGGAGGCCGGCTGAGTGGATGTCGGCCCAGGCGGCCCTCAATGACGAGGGCCGCCAGTCATATATAAATAAATAAAGCGGTGCCCACCCGCAGTGACTGGGAACAGCGCCGACACCCTGCCGCGCAGCGTATGTAAGGTGAGGCTGCGGCGGCGGGGTGAAAAGCGGAATGCGGCCGAGCGGAGTGACTCCGGCACCCCCCTGCGCAGCCCGGGAAGCAAGAGAGGCTGAGAGGGGCAGGACACGGAGAGCAGCTGTAGGTGTCCGGCGCCGCAGACAAGAGGAAGAATGAATGCGGCCGGAGCCGCTAAAAACCAGTAGGAGAACTAACGATTACCATGACAACGGGGTGGTGGTCCTGCGGTGAGTGTGTGTCCCAGGCGGCAGCCGTCTGGACCGGAACCCCGTCCTCAGAGGTAGAAAGCGCAGAGCTGGCAGGATCAACAGGGGAGATTTTGCCCGGTGAAAAGGCAGCGCCAGGCCCGAGAGTCAGGAAGGACAGTCTGGCATTTGAATGAACGACACAGCGCCATCTAGTGGCCAAACTGCAGTAATACGCCTGCTCCGGCCCATTTTAGTATCTGGCAATTATCTACTAGAACCCACTCTGGTCAGATGGAACTTTTTACTTGCCCAATAGCGTGGAGGGAAAAACACAATTATCAAAATTACTGTCCACAATTTGCCATAATCAAGGACTCGAGACTTAATCTCTTGGCTCTCTGGTTTTTATTATCAGCATAAAGATTTGGAGATACAGAGTCCTCAGTACGAGGCACAACAAGTACATAGGCACTAACACAAATGCTACTCTACGAAGAATCCGCATACGGCTAAAAATAACTAAAAGTACGATCTCTAAAAGCATGAGGTAGAAAACCACCAAGCAAATGTCGATACTAGGGACACTGAACCATACCATCTCTGTCCCTACTCTGCACTAGATGACATCCCTACTTAGCAATCCCATGAGACCCTCGTCGAGTAAAAGGTGTCAGAGTGAAACTTCCTAAGAAGTCTTCACTTAGAGAGCTTGGTCTAAGTTGCCCCCTCTATCCCTTCGCCTAGCCTTCCTCTGCTCTGGGCTGCTCTGAACTGCCTCCACCCTCGGGGCGCTGTCCCTAATACAGAACCCCAAATCTCAGAACACGCCCTCTGCGCCTCCTCTTCTGCGGGGTCGACTTTCAGTAATTTTCCACAGAGCGCTGTCCAGTTCCATCGTCCATCGCTTGGCCTTGAGTCCCAGACGCCATCCGCACTAGGAGTTACGATTGGCACATTCCAATGCACTCCCATGTCTGGCTTTTACTATAAGTCAATTTGTGAACAAAGAGCTTCTCTACTAACGAGCAACTGTCCTTGCACCTGGGGTGAGATCATGCAAGGCAGACATACTTCACATCTTTTAACTTGCAATTTACTACAGCCTAAAACCTCTACTGGAATAAATCCTTTTTGGCCTATTGCCCTTGGCTAACATAAGAAAATACCAGGCCTTTCGCCTCAACGATATATGCGAATTCTGGCCACTACTTCGGTTACACAAGCAGGTCTAAATCACAGTATTGACATTTACGTCTTTCTTTCATGTGTGGTCAAACTAAACAGTCTACAGACACGAATTCTAATCTACACGTTTTAACATCACATTGTTCAAAAGGACTAAGCTCTATGCATTGCTTCAATATATACACAATATGCTTGTACATAGCTAACACTTCTATTGAAATCGACATAGGTTATACAATTCTTAATACATTGCACACAAAAATACCTGAGTACACATTTGATTATATGCGGGTGCCGACTAACACTGAATATAACGCACCCCTACGATTTTCAACCTTCTAAGCGCTACATCAGTTCCCCCCTTTGATGACATCTGTCATCACACCATTACAATCCTCTTTCTGAACTGATTTAAACCGTACTAGTCATGGCTCCGCCATGTCGAATTCCCTCCATTCTTTTAAGACTCTCATATTGCTGCTCCTGGAGCTTCGCCATCCTTTTCTCGTTTGCCCTAAGAGCCCTTTCAACCTTGCCTCCTTGATACCACTTCCATGCCTTCACGCATCCCCACAAACAAATCACGCAAACCACAGCAATGATAATTGGCTTCAACACTGATCCCAGAAATCCTCTTCCCAGATTCGCAAACCAAGTTCCCACTCTTCCAAATCCTAATCCAATCTTCTCCCACACATTCTCCTCCGTCAAATCCATAATCTCCTTGTGAATAGTCGTGATGTTATCTATGTACTTCCCTATCTCCTTCGTGTTGTCTGGAATATATGTGCAGCATTCCTGAACCTTCAATAATTTGCAGACTCCGCCTTCTTTGGCTAATAATACGTCTAAAGCAAGGCGATTCTGCATAACCATATTCCGTATCGACAACATCTCTCCAGCCACCAACAACAAGGATCTCGCCGTGTTCATAGACAACTCATCAACCACAGTCGCCAACCTCCTGATCTTCACATCATTCAACACCACACCCATACTAGGTATCATTGCTCCGTATATGTCCCCAATCACTGCACCGGTGTTCGTAGCCCTACGTTTCCTAGACTGTCGCTTCGTCTCTAACAACTCCAAGTCCTCGGTGTGATAAATCTTCGGGAATATAATAGCCAAATAGCATATGCCATACCAATTTGCAGGCAGTCTGACATAAGCATTCTTCCCACATACATAATATACTGTCGGAATTACCTCTACTGGACCTTGCATAAAATTCTTAGCAGAAGCTTCCACTGTGAAGGTCTGAGAACAAGTGCTATGTCCTACTGCGACCTTATCCGTATCGGATTGAGGCCGTCCAATACACAAATTCCCTCTCTGTACCTCATCTAACGCTATTGGTCCATAACTTCCCTTGGATCTGTGAGCCCTCTCCTCGTCTGTCCAATCTACTGGACTATCTCCGGTGTGTCGGGTCTGGGTCAACTTTCTGTATCTGTCCTCTACCTGATCTATGAATTTCTTCTCTGTCTCAGATAACGCACATGTCAGGTTATTCCTGTGAGCATGCGCCGTATCTAACTTCATAGTCGGTCTAAAATACTTCAGGAGTCTGTCCTCTTTCTTATTAGAATCATATTTGTTCAAATGCTTGATTGCTGGGACCTCAGGAAGTACTGTGTCAAAATTTGAAAAGAAATACTCGAACTGTCTCCTGTCATAAAATAAACTGAGCAATAAACTACAAGAAATTCCATAGGTCTGTGGTAAATATTTAATTACCTGTACTATTTTTTATGCGGTAAAGTCTAGTAAGAATAACTCAGTAAAAATAAGAGGCAGAATCCGTGGTATTAGAGGTTCTGAAAGGCTTTATTCCTCTACAAAGGAATTATGGTTCGAACCATAGGCATCAAATTCCATCACCACGAGGGTTCAGGAAGGAAGGCAATACATTATTGACAAGTAAAGGTATTTATATGAAAAGCATTACATTAAGACAGATGCAGGAGGCGTAACAGCTGATAATACAGATAATAATACACATACGTAATGAAAAAAGGGCGTAAACATAGGCGTAACTAGAAACGTCATTAAACATGATGTCACAAGTGGGTGGATCCATAAGAGAATCCTGCAATGTCAGCAGAAATACTTGGCAGAGATGCGTGCGCAGCCGCATGACGTGTGATTGACGTGCAACTAGAGGGTGAAGGGGACTTGACATTTAGCTCTACATGTGGAGACAGAAGTCTGAGGGGTCATGTCAACCTAATCCCGAATCATATCTAATATCTTATGTTTAAAGAACTGTATTATCCAAAAGGAAAGGTCTCTCGGACGGAATCTATTCTATACTGACTGTTAGTGCGTGTACAAGCGTCTAAGTGTCTACATGAGATGCGAGGGGGCAGGAATCCTCCATAGTAACAGGGGCTATGAATTACTTGCATGAGGACAGTGAGGCCTGGCCCTTTGCTCGGTAGCTGGAAGAATGTTTACCTAAACTACTAGACAGGAATGCATCGGATGAGGAGCGAAGCAGATAATCTTGAAGGTGAAATACAGTTTTTGGCAGGCAACAGGCCGGATCAGGCACCGTTAGCCGCGCAGGGAGTAGGACAAAGTTCATGGATACAGATGCGGGCTCGAACTGGAGCTTTCAGAGGCAGAAGGCAGAAAAAGGCTTGATGGCAGAATTCAGGGCCTACTCGCCTGAACTGTAAAACGTGGAAAGTGAACCACATAAAGTCGGTGGCCTTTCATACTTAGGAACGGAATATCCAACTCATTCATGGCGGATCTGAAAGAGGACATGTTGACGGTGGACGCACATGTATTTGCGTCTTCATAACTGGAACTGGAGGGAACATACATGTACTTGTAGCATATACATGGAGCCGTTGGGGTCTAAGATAGGGGACATAGCTGATCATAAAATTCATATTTCCTCATTCCCTCCTTGTCCCCTACGGACCCTCAGGAGATATCGATCTTCATCAATCCATCAATCTGTTCATATAGCATAATTTGTTCTTCTTTCTTCTTCCGGGATCTTGAACGAAAACTTGGATGCGGGATACACGATGTGGCACACAGACCACAAATCGCTGGCCCACATTGTAGACATAAGCAGCAACTGAATAGTATGAGAAAGCCAATACCTAGGAAGGATAGGATCCTCCATCCCCAGGCTGACAACACGCTCCAAAACCAACCGGACCAAGTCCAGGTGCCTGGACTCTGGTGTATCTGGCTTATAATCTTATGAAGGCGAGTTATGGCTTTATATACTGACGGCGAGTTTTCTGGTATGAAAACACAGCAACTTGATCCGATGACCCTACAAGCTCCGCCCCTATCGGCCAGGATGACGTCAAGGACAAGACGATTTTGAAGCACAACAATCCGCATCGCAGACTGCTCTTCTGTTAAATTGCCTAAGGCGGAAGTAGTCTCGTTCACTACTGCTTCAAGGGTTCTAGTTAATCTACGTATCAGTTTACTATTAGTGACTGTACCTATATAGGGAAAGAAACCTTTATTGAAATCTGTGTATTGCTCCCATGCCGTTTCAGTGTAATCGACAATCGGGAGATCTCTCTGCTGTCTATTGTGTACTAAATGGGTATTTCTGTGATAATCAGGAGGGGCTAGGAAAACAGGTGGCAGAAGGAATGCAATGTAACAGGTACCATCCCAATCTAGAGGTAAACGTATATATGCGGTCTGGCCACATATGAAGTAGGAATGACGGGAAGCTCTAAATGTAGACTTGCCTTGATCACTGAATTTTATTACAGTAGTGCATTTACTATGGCCCATGTGTATGGAACCATTCTTTCTTACACATAATTCACCTTTAACTGGAAATACTGACATAGCGGGCAAGATTGGTGTAGCTTCGGATTCAACATTCAGAATCATGAGGTTAAGTGTAAAGTTACCTAATCCATATACTTCATTTTCTAGATCAGTTCCTGTTCTTTTGGGAAGTCCCTCCTTGTTAGGGTAGCAGACTTTAAGCAAAACTAGGTTCAGGTTTCCCCATACCCAGTTGTCTTGATAAACTACTGAATTTGAATCTAGGGAATTAATCAAACTAAACCATGCTCCACAGGAGCCATTGTGAGTGAACGGATATGGAAAGAGAGGCAAAACTCCCTTATAGTTCTGATAGGGAGGGAGTGGGCCACAGATCCAACAATTGGTAGCATTGCTGGTCTGATGGGAATGATGTAGCATACTAATGAATGTGTTGTTGCGCAGCGCAAATCTATAAGACAACTCATGCGGAGGTAATTCGCTAAAAGAATGTTCAGCAGTAGCATTGTAAGCACGCTTAGAAATAGGGTAATACATATGTAGCAATACACTAGAAATGATGATCAGAAGACTTAGAAAAAACAAAATTAATAATGTCATTATGCAGTGACTACGAAGCGATTTACAGTACGCATGTTTTTTAAGCTGTATCTGTCTATTTCTCTCTCTATTTCGGTCTAGAGGATACATGTCAGAGACAAATTCAACCGATTCACCTTGGAGAGGACTTAAACAATCAAATTGTCTGACTTGCTAGACCTTAGTTTCAGTTTATAGAGTTCGTTCTCCGACCTTTCAACCAAGGGGAGCTTTGAGTCTGTCTGTGAGGAAATGCAGGGCTGAGTGTTCACATCGGACGGTAGTCCATAAAATTTCTTGATATGGCTCGAGTGCAACCACCCTTTACGTCCCTCAATCTTCACGGCTGTCCTTGTAGTCAGCAGGACGAGCTTGGGCGACTGCCACCTAGGCTCCAGCTGGGTCTTCCGGTCAAAATTCCTCACAAGAACCAGGTCACCTGGAACCACGTCATGGGGCTTCACCTCAGTGTTATCGGGAAAAGCTGCAGCTACCTGTGAACGACAAGATTGTAGTGCAGACATCAAGGAAGCCAGGTAATCTGTCAGCATATTACAGTCAACATCAGTGATTTTACGAGGTATAGGCGTCCCCCACATATTTGGTGGTCTACCGAAGATCACCTCATACGGGGATAGCCCTGTTCGAGAATGTGCTACCATTCTCATGTAAAAGAGCGCAACTGGTAAGGCTACTATCCAATCGACACCTTTTTCTCTACATATTTTGGACAATCTAATTTTCAGAGTTTGATTATGGCGTTCCACGAGACCTGCTGCCTCGGGATGTCGGACACAGTGGAATTTCCATTGGTAACCTAACAGAAGTGAAACGTGTTTCATTAGTTCGGATGAGAATGGCTGACCGTTATCTGAGTATACAACACGTGGTAAACCGTATCGTGGGAAGAATTCTCGAACTAACTGTTTGGCAGTAGTCGTGGCAGTGTAATCTGAAACCGGGTAGGCTTCTGTCCAACGGGAAAGAGCACAGACAACTACGAGAACATATTTGAATCCTCGACATCGTTCCATCTGGATATAATCCATCTGGAGGACTTCAAAAGCGTGATCGGGAGGTTGAAATCCACCCTGCTCTACGGGGATGCTTTTACCTGGATTAAACTGACAACATATCATACAGGTACGTACTTTCTGTTTGGCTGCTGCTCGCAAGTGCTTGTTGAACCAAATGTGTTGAATGCTGTCTAGCATAGCTTTTTCTCCTAGGTGCGCTGGACTATGTATTGTGTTAATGATGACTTGAACCATGGAGTCGGGAAGAAACCATATAGATTTTTCCTTCGTCATCCATCCTTGATCCGTTTGGATCCCTCCTAATTCAGTCCATTTCTTTATTTCTTCTGGTGTAGCATGTGTCTGTATGTCAATTACATCAAGGGCGGGATCCTTAACTGTCATGCAATGTGTTGGTGTCGGAACTATTGTCTTTGTCGTGTCAGTTGTATGAGTCTGGGTCTGAGCAGTCTGTTTAGCTGTTCTGTCAGCTAGGTCGTTACCCTGAGAAATGATGTCGGTAACTTTTGTATGGGCTTTGCATTTCATAATCGATATTGTAGTAGGTAGATGAATTGCGTCTAATAAAGCTTGAATGAGGGGTCCGTGTTGGATGTGGGCACCGTGAGAAGTTAAATAACCTCTCTCTCGCCACAGTACGCCGAAGTCATGGACGACTCCGAATGCATAACGTGAATCTGTGTATATGTTGACTTTCTTATTTGTGGCTTGAATACAGGCTTGTGTCAGAGCGATGAGCTCTGCTGCTTGAGCTGACAGAGTGTTAATACAATTTGTTTCAATGACTTCAGTGTCTGTTGTGACGGCGTAAGCGGCCACTAACTCTCCTGTACTTGTTCTCATACATGAACCATCTACATACAATGTTAGGTCCGGATCTGATAAAGGAATGTCTGTCAAGTCTTGTCTGGGTTTCGTCGTGATAGTAATGACTTCAATACAATCATGTGCTAATGGATCTGTTCCGTTTACTGGCAAAAGTGTGGCAGGATTTAATGTATTACATCGTCTGATTTCTATGTGTGGCTGAAACAATGTTAATTCATAACCGGTGAGTCTTGCTATAGTCAAGTGTTGTGTTTGTGTGCGGTTCAAGAGAACCTCTACTGCGTGTGGTACTTGTACTGTCAATTGATGTCCTAATACTATGGCATCGCTTTGTCTGATTGCTAAAGCTGTTGCTGCCACTGATTTCAGGCACGCAGGAAGAGCCTGAGCTACTGGATCTAATGTACTAGAAAAATAAGCACATGGTTTGTGTGATCCTGCTTGTTCCTGAGTGAGTACTGACAAGGCAGTACCTTCGCGTTCTGTAACAAAGAGTGTAAACTGTTTACTGTAACATGGTGTTGCTAAAACAGGTGCTTGGCATAAAGCTTTCTTTAAGCTTTCAAAGGTTTGCGTATGTTCTTGAGTCCAAGGGAGGACAGTCGATGTGGCTGCCTCCTGTGTTGTCAACTGAATGAGTGGTTTTGCTAGAAATGCATATTGAGGGATCCACTGCCTACAGTATGAAGTGAGGCCTATAAAAGCCCGCACCTCCTTTTGTGTCTTGGGTGGTGGCATGTTAGCAATTAACTGGATGCGGTCAGGTGTAAGCTGTCTTCCCTCCTTGGACAGCAAGTGCCCAAGGTAAACAACTTGCTGGACACAGAATTGCAGCTTAGATGGGGACACCTTGTGCCCCTTGTCGGCCAGAAATTTTAAAACCGTCAGTGACGCTTTTTCACATTCAGGTTCGCTTCGAGCGGTGATCAGCAGATCATCGACGTACTGAAGCAAGGCAGTGTTAACTGGCATGTGGATACTGTCAAGTTCTCGTTTCAGTGCTTGGCTATAGATGCTGGGGCTTTCTGTGAATCCTTGAGGTGCGCGTGTGAATTTAAAACTTCGTCCATTTAAACTGAATCCGAACAAATATTGACTTTACGGATCTATTGGGACGCTAAAGAAAGCATTCTTGAGATCAATTACAGTGAAGAACGTTGCTTCTGAATCAATAGCTGTTAATAATGAAGAGATATCTGGGACCACAGGGTATTGTGGTACAATACATTTATTTAATTCGCGCAGATCAATAACTAATCGATATACTGGTGGTGCTTTTGGATCCGTTCTTTTAAGAATCGGAATTATCGGGGAATTACATACATTGGAGTCGGTTTCTACAACCACTCCTTGTGAAATGAGCTCGTCAATGATTTGCAGTAAAGCCACAACAGCATCTGGTGGTAACTTGTATTGTCGCATTCGTGGTAGCACCACTCCTGTTTTTAGTGTGACTCGATATGGTGTAATGTTCATGCAACCAACATCAGTGGGGCCTTGTGCCCATAAATGTGTAGGTAAATTCTGCAACCGGTGATCCATGTCTCTGGACACGTAGTGACCTTTGAAGTCACGTAAAAATAATCGCACTCCTTCCGGAGAACAACATATTATAGCTCCTAGAGCTTTCAATGTTTTTATACCTAACAAGTTTTCTGGACATGATTTAGTAAGCAATAAATCTGTAGTTCGTGTCAATGGACCAACCGTAAGTGGAAGCGGTTGCGATACTTCATTAATGATAGGCTTTCCTGAGAATCCAAGGGAAATATTCTGTGAGCCTGAGAGGGGTGCCCCTGGAACTTCACTGCGTCGTATAGTTGTTCTGCTTGCCCCTGTATCAAGTAAAAACTTTCTGTCTTCCCCTAATAGTTCACTATGTACATAAGGTCCCTCTTGATCTACAGGAACCTCGATAAGGGGTAAGCCAACTTCCCTCTCTAGGCTATTTCATGTGTATCGCTGATAATCGGGATAATCAGTTTGTGCATACTGGTACATCTGTTGCGTTGTTGCTTGTGTTGCAGCAATAGGCTGCGCTTGTGGTGTTGCTACGGTCTGTTGTGGAGCTGCCTGTTGCGGAGCTGGCCTAGATTGTGCATGCTGAGGGATTTGTTGTTGGTTCTGATCCTGTCTAGGTGGACGTGGTCTTTCCTGAGTTTTACCTGTGGCGATATTATGTTTCAGAACTGCACAATCGTGTATATAATGACCTTGTTGTTTACAATAGTTGCATGTCCCTTTCGCCGGACCTGCGGAATCACCCTTTTTATGACCATCAGCTGGAACTGACTGAGCCACAAGCATTTTCATTTTCGTGTCTTTCATACGTCTTTGTTCATGTTCTTGTTCTTCTCTAATTCTATTGTGGTGATATTGTAACATCTGTAACATCTGTGACGGGGTGTTACCTTGCCAGGTACTCTCGAATTTCGATACTCTATTCTTAACTTGCGGTAGGGAATTTTCGACTAATTTTGTTACAAACAGATGTGGATATGACTCACTACTTGCTTTTATGCCACTATTAATACCAAAACATTTTTCAAATCGGGAATAGAAATCACTAGTGTCTTCATCTTGCTTTTGTTTACAGGCTGAGATTGCACCCCAGTCCTCCTTTTTCGTAGTTAATAAACGTGGCAGTACCTGCACTAGTAATCCTGGTAGTGCTGTAGTCTTTTCCCCAAGCCCTGATCCTGCAGCTCGAGCCTTTTCTTCGTTTTCTAATGCTGTCCAATCTATCTTTTGGTCTCCCAACTCCCATTCCTTTTCTTTGAGTTTTTCGTAAATACCGGCAGGCATTAATACTTTTAATATTTTCATAATGTCGGGGTAGGTATACTCTCCCATGAGTAACATGTCTTTTATCTCACGGTGGAAACCTGCTGGATCCTTGTCATGGCTGGGTACTACTTTCTTCATTTCTAATAATTCAATTTTAGTTATAGGCGTGTACACAAACACGCGTCTAAAGTTATTGTCGTCACCTCTTATTGGGTGCACTTCGCGTAATGGATTCTGTCTATCTATGTGATACATTTTTCTTCCCATAGCGGGAACTGAAACATGTTCTGGGCATACGAAAACTATATACTGGTTTCGAAATTCTAGAATTTCTTTAATTAGATCAGTACCTGACCCTCTCCATTTATTCGTGAGTAATTCTGTCAATATGTCAGGTAGAGGTCCAGGATCGGAGTGTTGGCTTTTATATAATATAAGGAGGTGTTGAATCATGTATATACCAGCTAAACGCTGTTCGTATGGGGCAAGGTTCAGAAACGTGTGTGCTAGTGCATCATCACTGTATTTGCCGGGACTGTCAGCCCATTGTACTGCTGACCTGGCCAATTCTTGTTCATCCATGGAATCGAGCATATGGTACCCCCTTCGGTCTCGGAGTAATTTATCAGCAGCTTGGAATAGGTGTTCAGGAGACCTTGTATTTAACATAGGGGCTTGAAAATTTCTGTTACATTCTGGACGTATCGGATGTATCGGATCATTAAAGCATCTGGTATTATTAAAAGATCTTCCTTTACCTACATAAGCCATTGTCTCTAAGTGTCCTGTGTGCATTTCTGATTCTTCGTCCTCCTCTCCCTCTGATTCATGTTGGTCTGTCTCTAATCTTTCTTTATGTATTCGTTCTACTTCTTTGCGGATCTTTCGGCACATAACTACTATACATGTCTGTTTATCATGTTTCCCTTCTGATATATTCTGACCCCATCTGGTAAGTACTTGTATTTCCTTCTGCTCTACCTCAGGCCTGTCTTGGTTTCTGATCACACAGTTTATGAAGAAGCGTAACAGTTGTCTCTGTACATCCACTTTCTGGTATTCCATGGCTTCGTCAATACTTTCAGGGCCTCGCCCTGATTGGACAAAGTGATATATATTGTCTAAATGTGCCCCCATTCCTGGTAGCGTCGCTAAATACCTTGAGGCTCGTCGTATACGTAATGATGACAGCAGCATACCGTCCCGTCTACCGGGCACAGGATCATATCTACAATCCACTAGATGCTCTTTAAACATGTCGGAAGTTGCTAGTTGGGGTGTACGTTCGTATGCTAAATCTCTAAGGGATAATTTATTTCCTCGGGGTGGCGTGGCAAAGATTTCTGTCGTACCTCCTGTCGCACCCTCTGAGGTGCTAGGCACGAAAGGATTTGTTGGATGTAAGATAGAAACTGTAGATGTAGGAAAAGCGGTAGAAACAGATGGACCTGTGGGAATGTGCGTAGGAGTTTGTTGTTGCGGGGATACAGACGGATGATCTTGGCGTTGAGCACCATCGGTGGGCGGTGTGTGTGGCGGAGCATTAGCATATTCAGGAGCTACATCATCTAAATAGGAAGAAAGGAAAACGTCTTTTGCTGTTTTGGGATATGCTTTTATCGGGAGTAATGGAGGTGTCAAGTCTTTCGGTATTTCCGGGGTGACCTGAGGTAACCCTTCGGCCAAAAGAGGATACATACCATTCATAAGAGTGTTTCGTTGTCTGTCTACTTGTTCTGCTTTTACTCGGGTACCTTCCTCAATTAATATATTTTCTCGGGCTTTATTCGAATTCTCCCTACTTTTCTCTTCCTGTCTGAGCGCTTTTTCTGTACGTCTATATGATTCTTTACGCCATAATTCAATGGCATCTTTCTGTGACTGTCTAGCTTTATTTTTCCATAATTCTTCTTCTACTCTCATGATGCAATCTGCATCCCAGGTCCCAGCTGCGGGCCATCTCTGACTTTCTGGTAAATCTTTGGTGTAGTCCACCCATAAATCAAGAAATAATACGGCGTCTAGGCCATGTTTATGATACATAAAGTACCCTGGAGTGTCCCTAGGTGGAATGGGAACAGCTTCTTCGAGTACCCCTTTTCTGGTTTTGATCTGTCTTAATTTTGAAAAGAGCGGCATTTTTAAACCTTATTACTTGAACACGTTTAATACAATAAACACAATAATGAACAATCATTCACACCACAATATGTAGAACGTATTAAAACATTTAACATTTAACAGTTAACGAACGATGATAACTAATAGGAAACTAGTTACTGACATAATACTAACACTAGATAATACTGAATTATATACAAGACATACTAGATATACTGCTAAACAGTACAGATACACTGCTGAAACAGTGCAGACCGGATTTGTGTACCCAAACCCGTCTTGACCGGCACCAACTCTGTGCACGTCTAAATGCCTCCCCGGCAACGGTACTCACCGGGTAGCACGGAACGGAAGGCCTCGGAACTGAACTGAACTGGACCGGACTTGACTCGACTCGACTCGGAACTTCGGAACCTGGTGGGCCTCTGTATACCTCGGATCTTGCTCTCTCAGCTAGGCTCTGGTCGGGATACTTCGCACTTCTCACCGCCTCGTCTGGGTGTTGATCGCAGCCTCAGTCACCCCCGCTTGGCCGGAGGGAGATACAGGAAATCCTGCGGGTACGCGTTTTTGTCCGTTCAGCTGTGGCAGGAGACCGGGCCTGCAACGCACCTCCGGCGCGTGAGATGAGAAAGTGTCCCTGTTCGGGCGCCAATTTATGTGGTAAATATTTAATTACCTGTACTATTTTTTATGCGGTAAAGTCTAGTAAGAATAACTCAGTAAAAATAAGAGGCAGAATCCGTGGTATTAGAGGTTCTGAAAGGCTTTATTCCTCTACAAAGGAATTATGGTTCGAACCATAGGCATCAAATTCCATCACCACGAGGGTTCAGGAAGGAAGGCAATACATTATTGACAAGTAAAGGTATTTATATGAAAAGCATTACATTAAGACAGATGCAGGAGGCGTAACAGCTGATAATACAGATAATAATACACATACGTAATGAAAAAGGGCGTAAACATAGGCGTAACTAGAAACGTCATTAAACATGATGTCACAAGTGGGTGGATCCATAAGAGAATCCTGCAATGTCAGCAGAAATACTTGGCAGAGATGCGTGCGCAGCCGCATGACGTGTGATTGACGTGCAACTAGAGGGTGAAGGGGACTTGACATTTAGCTCTACATGTGGAGACAGAAGTCTGAGGGGTCATGTCAACCTAATCCCGAATCATATCTAATATCTTATGTTTAAAGAACTGTATTATCCAAAAGGAAAGGTCTCTCGGACGGAATCTATTCTATACTGACTGTTAGTGCGTGTACAAGCGTCTAAGTGTCTACATGAGATGCGAGGGGGCAGGAATCCTCCATAGTAACAGGGGCTATGAATTACTTGCATGAGGACAGTGAGGCCTGGCCCTTTGCTCGGTAGCTGGAAGAATGTTTACCTAAACTACTAGACAGGAATGCATCGGATGAGGAGCGAAGCAGATAATCTTGAAGGTGAAATACAGTTTTTGGCAGGCAACAGGCCGGATCAGGCACCGTTAGCCGCGCAGGGAGTAGGACAAAGTTCATGGATACAGATGCGGGCTCGAACTGGAGCTTTCAGAGGCAGAAGGCAGAAAAAGGCTTGATGGCAGAATTCAGGGCCTACTCGCCTGAACTGTAAAACGTGGAAAGTGAACCACATAAAGTCGGTGGCCTTTCATACTTAGGAACGGAATATCCAACTCATTCATGGCGGATCTGAAAGAGGACATGTTGACGGTGGACGCACATGTATTTGCGTCTTCATAACTGGAACTGGAGGGAACATACATGTACTTGTAGCATATACATGGAGCCGTTGGGGTCTAAGATAGGGGACATAGCTGATCATAAAATT
Organism: Triturus cristatus; assembly: GCF_964204655.1. NCBI lineage: Eukaryota > Metazoa > Chordata > Amphibia > Caudata > Salamandridae > Triturus > Triturus cristatus. The sequence continues at coordinate 1,470,643,489 of NC_140591.1, read as the reverse complement.
CATATTTCCTCAGGTCAATGGGAGATGATGATACTTGATACCCTCATCCACTGAAGCAGGCAACTGCATGCACACATAGCAATCCTTCACATCCATCGCATCAACATACTCATACAGCAACCTTGCATACGCGTTAAGCTTGAAATCACCCTTGGACAAATCCATGTGGAGTCTGCGATCATCCCTCACCTTCGATATTTCCTGTTCTCTAATACTGACACCACTCTGCCCTGGGGTAATAGGTGTGGGTGCTCCCTGAACCTTCCCCTCTTGCCTGTGAGCCACCATGTATGAACTTATCACTACCGCAAATATGGTGACTATCACAACTCCTACCAATGTGCCTATTATCAATTTAGCCCTACGATGTGGGTTTGCAGGATCTGCCATCTTCGGAATATACTCAGTGTCCAATACAGTCTCTGAAAGGGTAAGTCTCTTTCTCATTAATATCTCTTTCGTGAATTTTAGGCAAACCTCCCTAACTTTTCTTCGTTCTATAACGGAAAAATCCCTAATTTTGTTCTTCTTCCGCTCGGGCCTAGGTTATCTTCTTTTCTGCTTGCAACCTTCTCAAATCAATCTAACATAAGCGCTGGTCCCAACAGCTCCAAGACTCCCTGCAATATTTCGAGCTTAAGAATGATCAGTTCTTGTGGGTCTGGCACAGTCGTGAACGTCGGGAACTCTAAATTGTCCAAGATCATACCTCGAATGACACTCAGGAATGGCGGACTCGGAATATGAATCGTCAAAATTCCTTCGATCTCCAATCCCGGAACCTTCAGCAACACCTCCACTCTCTGGAGCGGGACACTGTTGACCAATGTCATCGACCTCAATCTTCCCGTGCTCGGTAACCCTGGCATCAGTCACTTGATATGCCCACTCTGGTGAAGCGTACTTCCGACTTGGCACTCGAGTTCTCTTGGACCTTCTCACACCACCTTGAGGATTCTCCTCGTCACCTGATTCTTCTTCTGGCTCTTCCGAAACTGGTGCAAGGTCTGTGTCCGGTACCGACCTCAGGTTTACCCGGTTCTGTCTTGCGGGCCAAACCCTTTCTGCTTCGGTGGCCCCTCCGGTCTTCCCTTCGATACCCTGTGCACTGATCTCCTCCTCTTCGGCAGAACTCGATTCTGTACTACCCACTGCACCTCTTGCTCTTTCGCCGGTTTCTGGGTCAGTACTTCTTTCACGCTCTTCCCCAATACGATTCAGTGCACCATCAGCCGCTTCAGCAACCCTTACAGCTTGACTGGCCCTCTCAGGAGGCTCGGTCGGCTCACCGGGATCTTTGTTCTCGAGAGGGGCTGTATCTTCCAAGGGTGCTGGAACTCTACGGGTATGGGAAGCATGCACCCAGTTCGGTAAACCTCCACACTTGACAGCTGTGTTCGTGACAAGGATCACTTGGAAAGGGCCGCGCCACCTAGCATCCAAACAACTCTTCCTCACGTGCTTTCGGACTAGGACCCAATCGCCTGGGTCCAAGTCGTGGCACCTGTCACTCGCAGCTGGAACCGTTGCTGTCTGCACCTGCTGAGACACAGAACGGACCACGTCAGCAAGGCCTTTACAATAGTCCAGGATCATATCATCAGTGATATTTATCAGAGCAGTAGCAGGTATTGCAGGCAAACGCATCGCTCTTCCCATGAGGATTTCATGGGGAGACAACCCAGTCCTTCTATCAGGCACACTTCGGAGGCTCATAAGGACCAAAGGTAATGCGTCAGGCCATTTCAGAGACGTAGACGAACACACTTTCGCCATCCGAGCCTTCAGAGTTCCATTCACCTGCTCCACTATCCCTGAAGCTTCCGGTCTATAGCTACAGTGTAATTTCTGATCTATATTCAAAGCAGCACAAAGCAACTTCATAACTTCGCTGTGGAAATGAGTTCCTCTGTCCGATTCAAAGGACGTCGGGAACCCGTACCTTGGAATGAGTTCTCTCAATAATAGTTTCGCTACTGTGAGTGTGTCACATCTGCGTGTAGGGTACGCCTCCACCCACCTGGAAAAGACACATACTATCACTAATATGTACCTCAACCCATTACACTTCGGCATTTCGACAAAATCCAACTGCATCCTATTGAAAGGTCCCCCTGACCTCCCTATGTGGCTCAACGTCACAGCGGTTCTTTTCCCCACATTCATCTGTTGACAAGTGACACACCTCTGGCACACAGTTTCAGCCACTGCACGAAACTTCGGGTTGTACCAAGTCTGATGAAACACTCTCGTCATGGCATCCCTACCCAGATGTACAGCACCATGTATCAACCTCGCCATGGGATTCAACAAACTTTCCGGCAACACCGCTCGTCCATCATTCGAAACCCATATATCCACATCTCCCTTCTCACATCCAGCTCGTATCCAGCTGTCACGTTCCTGATCCGAGACCTCTTCCTGAAGCTGTTTCAGTTCCTCCCATGAGTCTGCCATAGCTAACATCTGACCATACACCCTCTCCTCCCCAGTTGCCTCCATATAGGTCTCAGTGAAGTTGCATCCCTGTTCTGCACAAAATCGGGCTACTTCATCAGCATAGTTGTTTCCCAACGAAACAAAATCATTTCCCTTTGTGTGTGCAGCACATTTGACAACAGCAATTTCATCAGGACCTTGCAATGCTTTTAACAGTTTCCGTACATGTTCACCATTTCTTATAGGAGAACCTGAAGACGTCATAAACCCTCTCTGGGACCATAGCTGTCCGAAGTCATGAACCACACCAAACCCATACTGGCTGTCCGTGTAAATAGTTACACGGATCTTTTCCGCTGCCAAACAGGCACGAGTCAGAGCAATGAGCTCAGCCACCTGCGCGGAGTGTACTCCTTCTAAACAAGCGGCTTCAACCACACCCGTAATGGTGCATACAGCAAAAGCTGCTCTCAATCTACCGACACTGTCTCTTAAACATGAACCGTCCACAAAGAAAATCTCATCTGACACTGGGAGTGGTTCATCGACAATGTCAGGTCTCGGTTTGGTGCATAGTTCCGTAACGTCGAGACAATCATGGTCCTCACAATCTTCATTATCATCTATAATTGGAACAGGTAACAATGTAGCAGGATTTAAAACAGCACACCTCTTCAATGTCACATTATCGGCTGCAAGGATAACTTGCTCATAACGAGTCAACCTATTGTTCGTGAGGTGCTGCGTTTTAGTCCTAGTCATTAACAATTCAACCGAATGTGGCACATGTACAGTAAGAGGATGACCCATCACAATGCTCTCACATCTCTCGATGCTGACACCTGTTGCCGCAACGGATCTGAGACATCCGGGCAACGCAGAAGCTACTGGATCTAAAGTAGCTGAGAAATAGGCAACTGGTCTACGGACACCTCCATGATTCTGAGTTAACACTGCTAATGCGCAACCTTCTCTTTCGCAGCAGAACAATGCAAATGCCTTGTTGTAATCCGGCATTCCCAACGCAGGAGCGCTACATAAGGCTTCTCTCAGCCTCAGAAATGATTTCAAACAGTCGTCGTCCCATGGTACCGGATCACTTACATCCTTTCGCGTCAGCCGCTGTAAAGGCTTCGCTTCAAAGGAAAAGTTTGGGATCCACTGGCGGCAATAACCCACCATTCCCAAAAACATTCTAACTTCCCTCTGCGTTGAGGGAACTGGCATTCTCAGAATCGCGTCAATGCGATCTGGAGACACTTTCCTTTTACCCTTTTCAATCCTGTGCCCCAAATACTGGACCTCAGGTAAACAGTATTGCAGCTTGTTGGGAGACACCTTGTGACCATTCTCTCCCAGGAAATTCAACAACGCAATGGTATCGACCCTGCAAGCGTCTTCTGTCTCTGACGCGACAAGCAGGTCGTCAATGTATTGCACCAAAACAGAGTTTTTCGGCAACACAAGACCTTCAAGATTCTTCTTTAAGAGCTGATTAAAAATTGACGGGCTCTCCGTATACCCCTGTGGGATACGACACCATGTTAATATACGATTCTCTAGCCTAAATGCAAAAAGAAATCTGCTCTCTTCATGTAGAGGAATCGAAAAGAATGCCTGACACAAGTCAATCACTGTGAACCATCCAGCTTCACATGGGATCTGGAACAGTATCACAGATGGATTCGGTACCACTGGACAACATGGAACAACTATGTCGTTTATTTTCCGCAGGTCTTGCACTATCCTGAACTTCCCACTTGGTTTCTGCAGTCCCATAATGGGTGAATTACATGGACTACCCATGATCTCCACCAGTATTCCCTGCCTAATCATAGACTCAATCACAGGTTTAATCCCTGCAATTGTTTCAGGCGACAGTTTATACTGGGGTGTTCTCGGGAATTCCGCGTTCGGCTTAACCTGTATTTTCACTGGTTCCACCCCCCTGACTAAGCCGATCTCCTCTCCGCTTAGATCCCACACATCGGTCGATACAGACTCCCTCAAATCCTGTGGAAGCTCCTCCACTGTCAAAGCCGGGTACATTTCCACGCACACCCGCTGATTTGCAACCTTAAAGGTCGCGTCATCATCTCTTGTCTGTACCTCTACTCCTTTCGGGGTACAGTAGATTGTGCAATTGAGCTTACACAATAAGTCTCTTCCCAACAAACAAACAGGACTAGAATCGCACACCACGAACTGATGTCGATCCCTAAAGTTTCCTATCCTGACTGGAATCGGTTCCGTTAAGGGGCTCACTAGCCTCTTGTTCGCCACTCCAACCACTTGTATGCTTTCCCCAGAAAGGGCTACCCCCGGAACTACTGCTGATCTTATAGTTGACCTGGTAGCCCCCGTATCTACCAAAAAGGTAGTAGGGTGTCCATCGAGTTCTGCTTCCACAAAGGGTCCTCTCTGATCTACCTCTAGAATGGCCCTAAGTATGCAATCATCATCCTGACCTAAACTCAACTGCGCCAGCAAATCTGCATCCCTCTCCTCTCCCACTTCGAACATGGGCATCTGCAAATAAGTCCAGGCTCCCTGCTGTATGTTCTGCATCCTGGGTGGCTGGGGAACCTGCACCTGCGAGACGCCGGTCCCCCCTTGCATCATTCTCGGTACAGTCACCGTCTGTACCTGTTCTGCCCCAGGGACCTGACCCATTCCTCCCTCCATCTGCGGCTGATTATAGGGGTTCAAGGGACACTCGCGCCTCCAATGTCCCACCTGGTGACACTGGTGACAAGCAGTCGTCTTCTTCAAGATCGCTACATCTATGCCTGTCCTAGGGTCCACGGGCCTCGGCCTTCCCTGACCCTGCATATTCTGATTCCCTGTCTGATAGTTTCCCTGTCTCCGCACCACTGGACCCCCATTCGGCGGTCCCTGAGCAGCTTGCATCTGAATGAGCAATAGGTTATCCTTCATCTTCTTGTGCTTGGACTCAATCTCATCCGTGCAGTACCTGGCATACCGCAAGATCTCATCTACGGGCTTATTCTGCCAACAGATCAAATGCTGCTGTATCATGAGACTGACCTCGGGCTTCAAACCCAGCACGAACTTAGACACAAACTGTCCCATATCCTTCGTTTCCAGCTCATCTAGGCCACTGTATTGCTTAAAAGCCTTCAAAAGTCTCTCATAGAATTCATGTACTGTCTCCTTTGGCTCCTGCACCGTCCTATCTATCTTCACCCAATCAATGTCTTGGGGTGAAACCTTCGATTTCAACCAGGTAATTACTTTATCGTACAGCCTCATCACTACGGGCGACGGACCATTTGTAATCATGTTCCTATCAGGCTCATAGTCCGGCCAATCAACAGCAATCCACAGATCCCCTGGAACCACAATATCGAATAAGGTGTTCAGGTCTATCCACAACACCTTCGAAATCTTAACAAAACGCTCAACTTGCTTGTACCACTCTGCAGGCTTCTCCCTGAGCCTGGGAAAATCATTCGTAAATGATGCCAAATCCCCCCTGCTCCATGGTACATGCACATATCCTCCATTCGCCACTTCCCTAAGGGGAAAGGTCTTAGCTAATAGCAACCCCTCTGCCGGAGTTCCTCCTTCCGTTCCCCTCGAGGTCTTTTTCTTTGACCATTTCTCTTCCCATTTATCAAGCGTCAACCATGGCCGCATGGCTAGGACCAGTTCTCTAGTATGTGACCTCAGTCCAACAACCCTCTTCTCCTCTAGCTCCCGCTCTGTATAATGCATCCTATGACTTCCTTGCAACGCTCTAGTCTTGGACAGATCCACACCATATTCCTTCGCCAATCCCCTTAATTTCTCGTGTGCCATTCGTGCTTTCCGCGTCACATCTTTCGCCACGAAAAACAGGTCATCTGGATTATAGGATACTATCCTCTCAAGAGGTAGACTTCCATATATAATTTCATCTGCCTCTGCCTTAAGCCTTACTACGTCTATCATCCCTGCCTTCAAGGCTCCTTTCAACACCTGACAACTTGCTCCACGTCCCTCATCATATTCACATTCTGGCTCCTTCTCCCTCCTCTCTTCTGGTGTTTCTATGGGAGCAGAATGGCTCTGAAAGCCAACCGGAGTTGTCCCCGCTTGACCCATATTCCAGCTCATTTGCTTCTTTGGCGGTACCCATGACCTTAAATCTGATCTCGACTCCATCAGAGTCCTCGGCCTCACCGGTCTCTCGTCCTCTTCGCCCCTAGATGTGTCTGACACCGCTGCTAATGGTGTACTCCATTGTACAGGGCTTGGAGGTCGGGCCGTTGCCCCTTCCAACCCACTTTCCCCGCTTTCTCTCCTCGTTCTTTCTGCCACACGTTCTGACCGCTCTCTTTCCTCTGATTCCGGACTGTATATCGACACAATCGGTCCAACGGTGACCGGTACCCTCAAGGCATCCGGTAACCTCATCTCTCTTTCAATCCTCCCCCTAGCCTCAGACTGACCCTGTGAACTCGCTGTTTCAAACGAAACCAACCCTTCCACTCGGGTCTCAGGCTGGATTGTTACCCTCCTAGTTTCTCCCCTCTCACCCCACCTATCATCCGCTTCATCTGGGTTATAAGGAGGTGGTCTCTCGTCTAGCAATCTTTGCAATACCCCATCATCGGAATCACTATCTTCCTCTTGTGCCTTCTCCTGTGCTTTCACATGGCGTATCCCCGTCGAATCTATTATTACGGGACACAGTTTCGCTTCCTCAATTGTCTGCACTCTCCATCTTTTCTCCGCTGCGTCCCACTTGGCATCCTGAAATGCCCTAATCGACTTCCTCATCCTCTCCTGACTTCTTCCCTTTTCCTTATCAAGCGCTGCTCTAATCCACGCATGTAATGCTTCGAACTGTGCTGGTCTTGGCAAGGGTCTTAAGGACCCCATCACCGTCTTCAGTTGGTACAGCACTGCTAGTCTAAATGAGCCATACCTCGGGAAAGCTAGTTCCCCTTCGCCTTGTGTCATCTTGTGCCAATTCTCGATCCAAACTATAGTATGTAACCCCACATTCTGTGCCATGTAATGTGCCGGGGTATCCTCGGGAGGGGCTTCTTCTCCCCCACGAACAACCACATGCTTATCGCCTCTACACAACTCTCGCAAAGCCCTAAGGCACTTCATGATGAGCAAATTCGATCTCGCGCCCTATTTACTTCTTGTTCTCAAATCCTCCAATAACAGCGCGACTCACACCAACCGGCCTATCACAGCGCGACACTCTCTGACGTCACCTTCCTTCGCTCGCAGCAGTTCCCTTCTCCAAACTCGTTTCACGCTCACCCTCGTCCCATTCATACACTGAAATAACCGATTAAGTTATTTCTCTGGCTGTCCGTCCACAGCCTCTGACTGTTCGTCCACAGTCTCTCGACCTTGTTGAGCTCGATTGGCGCCCGTCTGCCCCCGTCCGGCCAGACAGATCGCCTCTGATAGGTTACTAACACTCCGATCTGCACACCACAACCCACGACCAGCGTTAAGTTGCCATACACACACGCATTCGCTCCCCCTATCTCGGTCCAGGTGATCGATGGTACCTCACGATCTCCTTTGGGTGGTCAACAAAATCTATCTCAGGTGTCTTCTACACCACAATTCCCGGGCTGCGCGCGCTCACAGCCTGATCTCACAATCACACGACATACACAACAACTCCGCAAGACATCACACAACAAATCAACACCGCAATCTACAACATCTCATTATGTTCATACTCACTCCTGGAACTGCTGCTTTCTGCCGCGCTGCTACTCGCCGTCGATGCTCATCTGCTGCCGCCTGCTGCTCGCCATCTGATGATTCAGCATCACTTATCGTCTCTTGGGCCTCAAGGGTCACTTATCCTTATCTAATCTTCCCTCGCTATCAGAAAGAAACCATCCTCGTTTGCTACCAACTGCTCCGGCCCATTTTAGTATCTGGCAATTATCTACTAGAACCCACTCTGGTCAGATGGAACTTTTTACTTGCCCAATAGCGTGGAGGGAAAAACACAATTATCAAAATTACTGTCCACAATTTGCCATAATCAAGGACTCGAGACTTAATCTCTTGGCTCTCTGGTTTTTATTATCAGCATAAAGATTTGGAGATACAGAGTCCTCAGTACGAGGCACAACAAGTACATAGGCACTAACACAAATGCTACTCTACGAAGAATCCGCATACGGCTAAAAATAACTAAAAGTACGATCTCTAAAAGCATGAGGTAGAAAACCACCAAGCAAATGTCGATACTAGGGACACTGAACCATACCATCTCTGTCCCTACTCTGCACTAGATGACATCCCTACTTAGAATCCCATGAGACCCTCGTCGAGTAAAAGGTGTCAGAGTGAAACTTCCTAAGAAGTCTTCACTTAGAGAGCTTGGTCTAAGTTGCCCCCTCTATCCCTTCGCCTAGCCTTCCTCTGCTCTGGGCTGCTCTGAACTGCCTCCACCCTCGGGGCGCTGTCCCTAATACAGAACCCCAAATCTCAGAACACGCCCTCTGCGCCTCCTCTTCTGCGGGGTCGACTTTCAGTAATTTTCCACAGAGCGCTGTCCAGTTCCATCGTCCATCGCTTGGCCTTGAGTCCCAGACGCCATCCGCACTAGGAGTTACGATTGGCACATTCCAATGCACTCCCATGTCTGGCTTTTACTATAAGTCAATTTGTGAACAAAGAGCTTCTCTACTAACGAGCAACTGTCCTTGCACCTGGGGTGAGATCATGCAAGGCAGACATACTTCACATCTTTTAACTTGCAATTTACTACAGCCTAAAACCTCTACTGGAATAAATCCTTTTTGGCCTATTGCCCTTGGCTAACATAGAAAATACCAGGCCTTTCGCCTCAACGATATATGCGAATTCTGGCCACTACTTCGGTTACACAAGCAGGTTTAAATCACAGTATTGACATTTACGTCTTTCTTTCATGTGTGGTCAAACTAAACAGTCTACAGACACGAATTCTAATCTACACGTTTTAACATCACATTGTTCAAAAGGACTAAGCTCTATGCATTGCTTCAATATATACACAATATGCTTGTACATAGCTAACACTTCTATTGAAATCGACATAGGTTATACAATTCTTAATACATTGCACACAAAAATACCTGAGTACACATTTGATTATATGCGGGTGCCGACTAACAATGAATATAACGCACCCCTACGATTTTCAACCTTCTAAGCGCTACATCACGCCCATAAGGGATGAATAAACCAAAGACAGCTTGACAGAAAGGGTGTAGGTTAAGGAGTGCACTCGAGGACATGGGCTATGGAGTTGGGAGGTGACTTTGTGCCAGGAAGTGCATAGTGCAGCGCAGGGGCAGCTGCTGTAGCCCAAAAGAACACTAAGACAAAGAAAAGAAAGGCACCACTGGACAGTGAGGGTTGACAAGTGCGCGAATGCACAGCAAAAGATGCCGTACTAGAGTGCTGCCAATCCACTACACAGCTGGGGAGGAGCAAGTGACAAAGCACAGGGACGCACCAGGAGTACGAGACCACAGCGCAGGAGCAACAGTGGCTACCCAAAGCATAGAGAGCGATACCACGAGGAGCCCTAAGAAGAGAAGAGTGCAGCCATTAGCGCGTAGAAGGGAGTGACCAAGAGCAGGTCGACGGAGTGGTGGCGCAGACCACCAGAAGCACGGAGCTGAAGCCGAGAGAGAGTGCAGCGATGCCTGGTGGCCACAGGTTGTCGCTGCAGCAGTAAGGAAGAGACAGGAGCGCCACCACACAAACCAACGGAGATTCCAGCACTCAGCACCATGCAAGTGCGAAGAAGCGCAGGAACAGCGGCTACAGCTCCAGGTATGATGGACCGAAGGGCGCCCTCAGAAGCACGCTGAAGCAATGCAACTGCGGAGAGACAAAGAAGTGGTTGCGCGGACCACGAGAAGCCAGAAGACCGAGAAGACGGTCGCCAGGAGGGAGAAGCCGACCAACCAGATGGTCGCAAGGAAGAAGCCCACCAGCCAGATGGTCGTAAGGGAGTAGCCGACCAGCCAGATGGTCGCCAGAATGAGAAGAAGCCGATCAGCCAGATGTTCGCCTGCGAGAAGATGAAGCTGACCAGCCAGATGGTCGCAAAGAAGAAGCCGACCAGCCAGATGGTCGCACGGAAGAAGCCGACCAGCCAGATGGTCGCACGGAAGAAGCCGACCAACCGGATGGTCGCAAGGAAGAAGCCGACCAGCCAGATGGTCGCACGGAAGAAGCCGACCACCCAGATGGTCGCAAGGGAGAAGCCGACCACCCAGATGGTCGCAAGGGAGAAGCCGACCACCCAGATGGTCGCAAGGAAGAAGCCGACCAACCGGATGGTCGCAATGAAGACGCCAACCAGCCAGACGGTCGCAAGGAAGACGGAGCCGACCAACCAGATGGTCGCAAGGAAGAAGCCGACTCATCAGATGGTCGCTAGGAGGATGCAGACCTACAAGAGGTCAGAGAGCACACTGACCTGTCAAGAGGTCAGGAGCGAAGAGGAAGACCGTGGGGACGTCAATGAAGAGGACCCCAGGAGAGGTCCGCGAAGAGGACCAGAAAGAGATGGACGAGAGGTCCAACAACATCGTTTTGAAATCAGAAGTAATCGTGAGAAAGAAGGTCGCGACGACCGGTCCAGTCACAGCGTGAACAGAAGACAATGTCCTAGTGCTGGGACAAGACCAGAGGGAAACTTGTAGAGTGCACGCTACATGGAGAAGCCTGGTAAGGACGAAGAAAAAGGCGAGAAGACCGGACCGTGTCGCAAAGAAAGGGAAAAAGAAAGACAGATCCTGAGTGGCACGACGCCACGACGAAGGAAGAAGAGAAGGAGAGGAGAAGTGCAAAGAGGTGTGCGTGACAGATCAACGCAACACACACCGGAAGGGGAATACCTGAAGAGAAAGTGAAAAGGTGCCTGGACATCCGAACACAGTACCTGGGAAAACATCAGCACCACTGGGGAGTACATATCTATGTGCAAACCCGAAAGTCACCCGGGGACGACAGAGGCAAGCAGGCCGGTCCGTTGGAAACAACCACCTCTGGGATGGAACGGACACAGGACCATGGATATCCAAGGGGCAGAGGCCTCAGGGACACCGGTCGCAGCGGGTCCCAAAACGAGAGATGGACTGTTGAAGCTTGCTCTGGAGATCCTGGGAGAACAGAGGTAGCACGCGAAGCACCAAGTGCCAACAACACCCTTTTCAGGTGGAGCTTCGGACACGGAAAGAGGACCCGTAGCGACTCCTTCAACGCGGTTGGAGCGACAAGGCGGCAGTCCACCGGTCCAGTGGAAGCCTGGCAACAAAGGGCCTCCGGGTCGTCCGGTGAGACGGGACACCCACGAGAGAGGGGTATCCATGAGAGAGATATCCTGCAACGGTGAATCCTGTTAGAAGACAACCACCAGTTGGAGAAAACACCTCTACCAGGACCATACAGCGGAAAGTAGAACACCAGTGATCCACCATCTGTTCATCCACACTTTTCTCTGACCGCCGTACCGGAAGAAGGAGATGAGGAAGCACACTTCCACGGTGCAAGTCCAAAAGAGCACATCCACAGAGCACCCGGACATCGTGCCGAGGAGACAGAGTGGTCCTAGCTGCAAGGATACCATCGCCGGCAGGTGACCATCAGCGAAGAGACTACGTGGAAGGCATTATCATTGATTTATATTTTGTTTGTAATTTGTGTTCTCTCCCACAGGTTTGGACTTCTTTGTGTTTTGACTTTTATTAAAGTTTGGGAAGGATGTAGTATCCTGCTGGATACAGTCTAGTGTTCCTGATGGCTGTAAGCCCACACTAAACACCCACCCACCACAGGCGTCACCAGTCAGGTGACCCTGATAATAAAAGGGGCCGAGCGCACGTGCTCTGGGCCAATTATCTAACCATACTGCCTGTGTCTGCGTCCATCCTTGATCTGCATGTGGGCCTGAGGCCCAAACACTACAGGGAGGTAGAGAGACTTGAGAAAATAGAGAGAACCAGAGAGTTGAAGTAGAGAAAAGTGAGACAGAAAGTGGAAAGGTAGAGAGCGAGGCAAGGCAGACAGGGGTGGGAGTTGCAAGTTAGAGGGAAGCAGGCAGAGTAGACAGACCGGTAAATCGAGGTAAGCAAGGTAAGGTGGAAGAAGAAAAAAGAGCGAGAGATATATAGGTGACATCGAAAGAGAGGTGACTAGGAGATATAAAGTGGTGTGGTATGGATAGGTCGAAATAAAATGTCAGAAGTAGATGTGGTCAGTGAGAGGATGAGATGAGGAGAAATACGAGATTGTCTTATTCTTTGTCAATCGGGGAGCCCCTTGATGGTTGGGGGCCCTGGGCAACCGCCCACTTTGCTCATGCCTCAAAACGTGCCTCAGACTAAAGATGCAAATCAGACTTATTTTGACTTTGCTAATGCTTGTTTGTTTTACGGCCTGCGCGCATGAAACTGTAAATCCCCCAGTAATTTATGTTAGCTCTATGAAGCCTCTTCTTATGCTGTCATTTGCGCCCTTAGTCAAACAGACCGAAACTGAAGACCAAAGTCTCGGGCCCTGTCTTTTCAAAACTTCGACTTTCCCCCTTTCCTTCTCTCTGCTATTTAATTTTTAAAGTCAAACTTAGTTTCACATCAAAGGCTCAAACGCGGTGGAATAGAAGGTAACGAGCGTTCTATTATTTAAGCCAATCGTGCCATCTAGTGGCTTCTTTAGAAAAGTCTTGGCTCTCGTGTGCTCAAAAAATGATCTCAAACTGCATACACCAGGGGACTCTAACCGGGTAACAATAGTAGACAAACGTCTCTGACTTGATGCTGTTTTTGTTTCCTCAAAATACAGAAAAAGAAATCGGTCACGGAGGTGAAGCCATAATTTAATTTTGACTTTCTCACGGACTCTGCAAAATTAGAAAGCATTATATTCATGAACTAGAATGTATACCACCAGAGTTCGGTTATGATGACACAATGCGCAGAATGTTTCATCTGTAAACACAAAATAAATGCAGGGTCCCAATGTTTTCTTAGTAGCCCGCCGCCGACGATGCCAAATTCATATCTAGATACAACTCAAGTCTCTTTCTTCCGCCACCCTTTATTCATGTCTCTTTATCTCGTCGCAGGCTGTTTTTCATTCTTGCTTTCTCCTTTTTTTTTGCCTTTCTCCGTTCCTGCCTTTCTCTCTTTCTTGTATCAAAGTCCGATGATGAAAAATAAGTCGTGGTGCTCACCCGCTGCAACCACCGGCACAAATTAAGCAAGCGATACACGTTCAATCAATCAATCAGATATTTGTAAAGCGCACTACTCACCTAGGAGGGTCTCAAGGCGCTGAAGTGGGGGGGGGGGGGGGCAGCAACTGCTCGAACAGCCAGGTCTTGAGGAGTCTCCTGAAGGTCAGCAGGTCCTGGATCTGGCGCAGCTGTGTGGGTAGGGTGTTCCATGTCTTGGCGGCGAGCTAGGAGAAGGATCTGCCGCCGGTGGAGGTCCTGTGGGTGCGTGGGACGGCGGCGAGGGCGAGGTCAGCGGAACGAAGATGGCGGTTCGGGGTGTAGAAGGTGAGGCGTTTATTGAGGTATGCTGGTCCAGCGTTGTGGAGTGCATTGTGAGCGTGGGTGAGGAGCTTGAAGGTGATCCATTTGTTGATTGGGTGCCAGTGCAGGTCTTTCAGGTGGGCGGTGATGTGGGTGTGGTGGGGTATGTCGAGGATGAGGCGTGCGGAGGCGTTCTGTATGCATTGGAGTCTTTTCTGGAGTTCGGCCATGGTTCCCGCATAGAGGGCGTTGCCGTTGTCAAGTCTGCTACTGACGAGGGCCTGAGTGACCGTCCTTCTGGTCCCTGTGGGGATCCACCTGTAGATCTTGCGGAGCATGCGGAGGGTGTTGAAGAAGGAGGAGGAGACGGCGTTGACTTACTGGGTCCTTGAGAGCGATGAGTCCAGGATGACCCCCAGGTTACGTGCGTGGTTGGTGGGTGTGGGTGCCGCTCCCAGGGCAGCTGGCCACCAGGAGTCTTCCCAGGCGGAGGGGGTGGAGCCCAGGATGAGGACCTCTGTCTTGTCTGAGTTCAGTTTCAGGCGGCTATTCTGCATCCAGTAGGAGACGGCCCTCATTCCTTCGTGGAGGTTGGTTTTTGGCGTTGGCGGGGTTCTTGGTGAGTGAGATGATCAGCTGAGTGTCGATGTTGGTGAGCGGTGCCATATAGATGTTGAAAAGGGTAGGGCTGAGGGAAGATCCTTGGGGCACGCAGCAGATGATCTTAGTGGCTTCGGAACTGAATAGGGGGGAGGCGTACCCTCTGGGTTCTGTTGGTGAGGATGGAGGTGGTCCAGTCCAGGGCTTTGTCGCGTATTCCTGCGTTGTGTAGGCGTGTGCGTAGGGTGTGGTGGCAGACGGTGTCGAAGGCGGCCGAGAGGTCCAGGAGGATGAGGGCTGCGGTTTCGCCGCTGTCCAGTAGGGTCCTGATGTCATCTGTGGCAGCGATGAGCGCGGTTTCGGTGCTGTGATTGCTGCGGAATCCCGATTGGGACGGGTCCAGGATGTTGTTCTCCTCGAGGATGAGGGACAGATGCTGGTTGACAATCTTTTCGATGATTTTCACCGGGAATGGGCCAAATAATCTTGAGGTCCTTTGGGTCCGCTGTGGGTTTTTTGAGTAGGGCGTTGATCTCGGCGTGCTTCCAGCTTTCCCGGAAGGTGGTGGTCTCGAAGGAGTTGTTGATGATTTTCCGGAGTTGGGGTGCGATGATGCGGTTTGCTTTGTTGAAGATGTGATGAGGGAAGGGGTCGGATGGTGAGCCGGAGTGGATGGTGTTCATGGTCTTGATGGTGACGTCGTCGTCGACGTGGGTCCAGGAGAGCAGGCGGCAGGTGAGGCTGGCGGGTGGTGAATCTGCGGTGTCAGTGGTTGTAGGGGGGTTTGGGCATTGAAGCTGTCATGGATGTCAGCAATCTTGTGGTGGGAGAAGGTGGCTAGGGAGTCGCATAGGTCTTGTGACGACGGGATGTCGTTGGAGCTGGGTTTGGAGATTTCCTTCACGATTTTGAAGAGCTCTTTGCTGTTGAGTGCGTTGTTGTCAATGCGTTCCTTGAAGGAGGTCCTTTTGGTGGCTCGAATGAGTCGGTGGTGCTTGGGGTTGGCATTCTTTAGGGCAGCGTTGTTGTCTGGAGTCCGTTCGTGGCACCACTTTCTCTTGAGTTGTATTTAGATATGAATTTGGCAGGTCTGCTTGGATTCCTGGAGGTCAGAGGTGAACCAGCTGGCTTTTCTGTCTGTGCGTCTGCTAGGGTTTTTTTTTGATCAGGGCGAGGGTGTTGGGGCAGTCCTCTATCCATTGCCTGAGGTTGCGGGCGGCTATGTCGGTGTCGGTGGTGTCCGTTGGTGGGTCTCGGTCGAGGGTGGTGATGAGCAGGTCTTCGGTGACCTTGTTCCAGCTGCGGTAGGGGATTTGTTGCATGTGGTGGTGCGAGGTGGGTTTCTTGAAGGTGAAGTGGACGCAGTGGTGGTCGGTCCAGTGGAGTTCGGTGGTGTGGCTGAAGGAGACGTGGTTGCTGGCTGAGAGGATGGGGTCGAGCGTGTGTCTGGCGGTGTGGGTGGGGATCTTGACGAGCCGTTTGAGTCCGAGGTTGGCGAGGTTATCGAGCCGAGGAGGATGTAGTCTTTGGAGGCAAGAGCGTGTGTGCTAACGATGTCAGCGATGGCGTAGATGAACGGTGGCCGGGGTCCGGGGGGTCTGTAAACGAGTGTTCCACTGAGGGTGGTGTTGGGGTCTGTGTGGATCTGGAAGTGCAGGTGTTCCGCAGTCTTGGAGGTGTCTGCTGTGCAGGTCGAGACTCTGAGGGTGTTTCTGTATTCAATGGCGATTCCTCTACCAGGTCTGTTGGTGTGGTCCCTTCTGGTGATCTTGTAGCCATCACGGATGGCTATGGCGATGTCTGATGCAGAGGAGGGGTTCATCCAGGTCTCTGTTAGGAAGGCGACGTCCGGGGATGCTGAGTTGAGTAGGTCCCAGAGTTCGATGGCGTGCTTGTGGATGGAGCGGGTGTTGAGTAGTATGCATCTGAGGTGGTTGAGCTCTGCTATGGTGGGTGGGGTGGGGCGTGCAGGAGTTCGGCGGCTGGTGAAGCGGCAATTACGGCAGGTTAGGGGCCATGGGTGAGCTTCGGGGTGGGTAGGATGCAGTTGGATGATCGTCTGCCGTTGTGTTCATGGAGGAAGTTGGCATCGTAGCAGCGTCGGGAGTCGTGGCTCTCGCTTGGGCCAGGGTTTGGCGCTGGGTGCGGTCCTGGCGCGGATGGGCGCAGACGGGCTTGCCTTAGGTGCGCCTTCGGCGCCCCAGCAGCGCGACCGCACCCCTAAGTAGATGAGGGGGGCGGGACTGTAGGTCGGGAGGCGGGAGCGGGGCTGTGACGGGGTGGGATGGGCCGCAGGGGCAGCAGCAGCAGGGAAAGCTTACGGGGAAATCACGAAGGGGGAGAAGCACTAACAATAAGGCACAATCAAGACACTACAATCAGGCGCAACACAGTGAAACAAAATAGAATACCATAAAACAAAATACAGTAGATACCACGCAGAAGTTACGAGGGGAGTGGAGTGTCCTGGAGACTGGCAGGCAGCAGGCACGAACCCTGCGCAGTGGATGACTCGAGGCTGCGTCGGTGAGGCGGAGCTGCTGGGGAGAGTGCTGCCTGGACCGGACCGTTCTACCAGATTGGCTCCTTGTGTAACCAGCAATGTTATCTGGGTGTCAAGGCAGTTTGTTTGCGCCAAGGGGCCTAGTGGGTGCTTGTGTGATTTGGGCTCGAGCAGCCACCATGACTGGGTGTTGGTGAAAAGTTAAACACTAATACAGCACTGTCACTCACACAACAGTTTTCATTTATTAAATGTATACAAGGTTTGTAAAAAAACATCTGACCTTACATACAACACAATCGTATCTCACAACCCAATGACTCAGTTTCATTCGTTGTGACATCCATGGCCTCTAAACGTACAAGCAAAACAGAGACTCATATCAACAAAGTCTTGGATATTGCACTAGAATCACAAGCAGTGGTCAATTTCATTTCTTTTTACAACTATGGGGCCAAGCACACATATAAACAGCATGAAGGACGGTGATCATGAACTATACTATGTCCTCATCAGGCCAGCAAAATCACTTTGCTATTGCTTCCCATAGCTATTTCTTCACAAAATGTCAGTATGATGCCCAATTGGGATATTTTGTTTTGGTGAAGTAGTCATCTCAATTCTCTCAAAACATGAGTCGGGAAAGAAGTGGGAATATATGTACTTTTTATAGTCTAACCACCCTAAATCTTGTGTAGTTCTCTATCAGCATTGTGGTTTTTTCTGTGTAGATCCATACATAAAGAACACTTTTTTTCCCCACAATACTTAATGACAAGCTGTGTTTCCAAACAATTACTGGCAGCAGCACCAGCGTTATTGGCAATGTGTGATTGTATATGTGGAACTGCTGCTTTACAGTCATTTGCGTGTCCCAAAGTTTAAAAGTGGAAATAACAATACATAAATAATAATAAAAAGCAGCACCAATGAACCAGCTGGATGGTATTCACACTCTCTCGAGTGTCCCTTCATTGGCAATCCCAATGGAGATAATAGACCAACTTTATCTACACTTTGCATCGGTGCAAAGTCACCAAAAGTGACTCAAACTGGTGCAAAGTCCTAATTTGTTATTTACTCTCCAGTGCTAATTTGCATTCAAATGATGCCTAAATATAAACACAAACGCGATAGCAAGCCGATAGGTTGATGAACTGTTTTCATTTCAAACAGTGAGGAGAGAGAAAAGCAGATAGCCACTCTGATGTATTCCAAATTCGTGAAAGTTGTAATTGAGGACAAAATCAGCGAGTCGCTTCCAATACTATAAAATACAAAATTCTTCATTAGAGTGCACAATAAAAAGGTATGGAGAAGGAGTATAATAAGGCTTTTTGAGAAGCCTTCTTTCAAATGTGCACAGTTATGTGAATTGAAAAACGGTGATGCATATTTTTTATTTCTGTATTTTTTCAATAAAACCGGCCTTGGTCCTGAAGAGACCTCAAACAGAAGAGGTTGAAACGCGTGGATTTTTTCCGCAAATAAAAGGGAGTTGAACTTTTTGATTTATTCCTTTATGGGCAACCAAAGGTTTGTGACAGATGCCCTGTATTACTAGTGGTGGTTACAACCCCTTAGCAATGCGAGAAGTAAAGAGTCCTTTCAAAAAGTACAATTGAACATTGACTCCTATGTGTTTCTATGAACATTACAAGACTGGTTTTTGTGTTATGTGACAATCTAGTGTTTGGAAGCAGGTTTTTGTTTTGTGAAATGTGTATGTCAATGTGTTAGTTGTAATGTATATGTAAGAGACACTTGTGTTGAATGTGGATTATGCAATGTTGACTTGATCAAAGGCTTAAGGGCCCGTGATAACCTTGTTGTATGTGATCCAATGAGTTTGATACAAGAAATGTTTCAAAAATAATTAAGTAATTGGTAAAATATAAATAAAACAAGGTTCGAGGTAATGAATATCCTGAACCTAAAAGAAGAGAGTTGTAAATAATTCCAGCTAAGGCAAATAAGTTGTTCATAATAAAAATAAAGCAGGGCAGCACTTTGTGTATCTCTCGTCAAGGGGGTGTCCCGTGAGTGGTACATGGGTGTTCCCATGCAACCACCCAGGGTTTTTGACCCAAAATCTACCAACATTTGCAGGCAGAGCTTTTCACTAAGTACGTACTCTCCTCAAGGAAAGTACAAAGAAGAAGAAAAGTTTTCTTTTCTCCAAGCATTTCTAGCTTTGCATGTGTGCTATAATGCACAGCACATACAAAGTGGGGCAAGTTTTATACTTAGGGCCTGATTAAGATCTTGGCGGAGGAAAATACTCCGTCACAAACGTGACGCAGATCCCGTCCCCAATATTACGATCCCATGCTATCCTATGGAGATCGTAATACGGTGTGTGGGATATCCGTCACGCTTTTGACAGAATATTCCATCCGCCAATATCTAAATAAGGCCCTAAGTCTCAGTACATTTGTTTGTCCTGGAAGGGCACCGTTAGTACAAAACCTATAAGAGACTCCCACAAGCACCTTTGCACTATGGTGAAAAGGTGGGTGTGTGGTGCTAGGCAGCCAGGAAGTGCACCAAGCGCTTGGAAAGGGAGCAGCAGCCCCGCCTCTTAGTAGCTATGGCGCTGTCCTGTTTCCTCCCTCTCATGCAACGCAGCACAGCAGCTTTGGTTGGGCTAATCTCCTTGCAGAGCAATTATGATATGCTTCTTTTCCTTTAACACAGCTTTCCATTAAAAAGTATACCTGATGGGGAAACGACCTTTACATCGCGGGCATCACATTGCGATGCCATTACAATGCGGTCGTTACAACGACCGCGTTGTTACCACGCAATGCCATTACTATGCAAGTCATTACATCAACTTGCAATAGATGGCGTGCTAACATTAGGAATAGTATAGTTTACTATTCCAACACCTTTCCTACTGGTACGTAGGCTGGAGTTGGAATAGTTAATTATACATTTCTAATGTCAGCGCGCCATCTACTGCAAGTCGATGTAATGACTTGCGTAGTAACGGCATTGCGTGGTAACAACACGGTCGTTGTAACGACCACGTTGTAATGAGTCATATTCATCCCTGATTAATACTCCTAGAACTTTGTATATATGAATCGAAATATTTTGTTAGAATGTAAGAACCACGCACTTATGTTCCTTCCATGCCTGAAACACATGATCTTGGTTTTGGACAAGTTATTTGAAAGATTATTTTCTGCTCTAAAAATGTGATTCTGAACAATACATTTAAAAAAAAAAAAAAGATTTTATTAAGTTTTCACACCCAAGGCCTTACAGACCAACATTACACATATGACCAGCAGACGAGGAATATCCCCTCCAAATACACATCAGGAGAAATCCGTTCCACTGCATGTCTACCCTACATCCCCCACCCGCCGCCCCCTCTACCCCCACCCCCCCAGTCAGTGTGCCCGCAGTAAGTCCTCAGCAGCCACCTTCCATCTGGCCCTATGGCCTAAGACATCCCCGCTCCGGGCAAACGGGCAAACCCCTGCTAGTAGTCAGCCCGAGAGAGAGGGCCCCACCGTGGGGATTCTGAACAATACATATATATATATATTCCAATAGAATTCTCATAGATCCATGTCAACAGCAAAATCCATCAAAGGAATATATGTATTCCAGCAGCCGCTGCCCGTGGAGGGAGTTCCGTGGGGTGGAAAGGTGGGGCGGGGGAGGGGCAGGGTGGGGGGGGTACTGAAAACCGTAGCGCGCCCTGCATCGCAAAATGCGATGCAGCACACGCAACGAAATTTGTTTTATTTATTTAATTGTTTACTTACCTCCAATTATCCATATTCTGGTTTTTAGTACCCCCCACCCTGCCACTCTCCCGCCCTGCCTTTCCGCCCCACGGAACTCCCTCCACGGACCGCGGCTGTATTCCAGAACCTGGGTGGAAATCGACTATTGTCTCCACAGCTATAGCCAAATCTTTAATGTAGATTCTGATAAGTAAATGAGGTAGCATACATCCTTTGCAAACACCACAGTTCCTATGTGCTAGGGTGGGCACATTTTTTAATCTGGGCTACTATATGCAGGCTCTTGCCTCAGAATACAAATCACAGATAATGTTCCCAAGACACCTGCGAACCAGTTCAACATTTTTCATTGGCGTGAGCAACCTCATCAAATGCTACGGCGAATCTGACAAATGCACAGTAAACAAAAGTGGCCCCTCTCTGGAGAGCATGTTGTGTGGTATTGGTAAAGGCTGCTACTACATTGTGTCTTGTAAGCATTGCAGAGTGGGGATTACTCCATTAGGAATAATTCCTCCGCTGCTTGTCCTTTCCGTCAAATAGCCCCAAATGATCCTATTATATAACTTTGCAGATGGGCAAGGCATAGACAACATAAAGCAGTTCTCTTGACAGCCAGCCTTACCATTTTATGGATTAGACAGACCTATTATGGTTCCCCTCCAAAAAGATGGCACATTTTCTTTCATTGCAGGGAAATCCACCAACAATGGGGAAGTCACTGATCAATATTTCCCTTTATTTCTAATGATGAAAATCTATCAGGGCCTCAGGTTATCGAGTTTTTACACTTAAATAAAAGCTTAGTAAATAGTACTATAGAAATGTTCAAGATAGGGGCTATAAATCGATGCGATTGGATAGATTGAGTTGAGGGATTCTATCCAAACCGAGCCTTACCATGCAACGCCTACAACTCCAACATAATTCTGGGCAACTTTTACCGTTGATGGCTTTCACTGCTAGTTTGACAAAACGTTTGTCATGGCCATGGATATGCCTGTTCAGATCATGATGCTGAGAAATGCTGAGCCTGTTATGCTTCTCCTTCCCGCCTCGCGCCCCTTCCTGCATGGGGTGTGTGCACAATCCCTACCGTCTGCCAGTTTCCTCTCTATAGTGCTGTCATTTTATTAGGGAGCTGGTGAGAAAGTGTGCCGTGCAGCGGGCCTTGAGGACAACATCCCCATACTCTCTGGATACCCAATGTCTTGCATCCTGATTGTGTCCATCTCTCTGCCTAAAAACCCTCTGTCTCGGTGGTGAAGCTTCTAGTTTGTCGAGATGTCTTGAATAAATTCACATATCAAATGGAGGCGCATGAAGAGTTGAAGCTGGCTCCCATGTACGTTCTTCAGAACCTAACTCTTTTCATTTGACTAAACCGTGCTATTTTGTTTCTGGCACGTTTTTAATCTAAAATGTTATGCAAATAATTTTTATTCCAGCACTAATCTGAATTACCACAGGATTTGGAGCAAGATGTATCTTCGCATGACATGGCATGAACAAAAATACTTGGAACAGCGGAGGAACTTTCATGGACTGGGGTAATTCCCCAAATCCCAAATGTAAAGTGTTTTTTACCAACCACACTTTCTCATCAACAACATATCAAGACGTTGGACTTCTCTTATGATCAACATAGAATTTGTGACTCGCTTTAGCTTTCTTCAGGTCTTCTTTGGCTGACGTCTGTACCTCTTTTAACTCACTTAAGTGACCTTGCATCAAAGAAAGTGATATACATTATGAATCAAATAAAGGTACTACTCTGGGATGATAGCCATGTGTACAAAAGAAGAGAGGTATTCCAATAGATGAATGTTCAGTATTATTGTCTGTTAGTTTTGCTAACCATAATTTGTTACTCCAATCCTCATCTTGCTGCAAGGTTTGACATCTCAGATATAGTTCAATACATTGATTCACACTCTCAGTGTGTTTTCCGTATGAAGGTGGGAACTGGAAGACAGGCAAACGTCTAAATTTAACTCCTTACACAAGGCAGACCAAAATCTTGAAATAAACTAAGACTATCTTTAAGAGATCAACACCTGTTGAACACTATGTAATCAAACAATAATTTGTGCAAAAACCCGTACTAAGATTCTTAAAAAGTTATAATAGGGCAATTTTTTTCAAATGATATACATCTACTAAAACTGGCATATAACCTTGACTTTCGGGTATTTCCACAGTGAGATTCTTTGAAACTGTATCCCAAAGTCTAAGTGGAACACGCAGTGGTCTTAACTCCAGAGGTTTATTATAGGAATGTTTAACCTGGGGACAGATAGAGCATGTTTATACATAATTTGTAACACCTGTGAACAGTCTTAACCACCAAAAGTACCTTCTCACCTCTGCTGGAGTCTTACCTATGCCAGGATGGCCATCAATTTTACAATCATGAAGCCAATTCATACTCTGTTTCTTAAATGAACCAATGGGAATTTCAAAGTTATTCTTTGACACATTAAATAATCTTTTTCTTCTCTGCTTTCTTGTTCCTTCATACAGTTTTCTATCAATAGGTTGAAATTCAGTATATACTTTCAAAGCAATAGAATGATCATACATTCTTTTCAGGGACAAGATCAAAGGTGGATCACTGGACTTTCTCTATTGAATATTAGCGGGGTAGAAAATCTGCTTTAGCACTGTTGGGCCCGTTCAATAGTTTATCACAATGTCATAACCACACAAGAGCAAGGTTCACCTAAGTTGTCAAGGGGTCGGAGCTCTACCGGAATTTATGAACTGCAAATTTGTAGGATGAGTATAGACGTCTGAGGTCTGCTTTGCAAACAACATGTAAAGTCTCCACTCTTCAAAAGACCTCTTCATTGCTAAACGCTCTTTATAAGTCAAAGTGCAGTTTCCTTTTGCTGCTGAGAGAAAAAGGCAATAGAGTGAACTTGTCCAAAACTCTGAGATAAACCTCCTCCCATGGTATGAGCTGAAGCACCTGTCTGTACAATAAATGGTGTGATTTTAGTGTGTTGTAAAAATAGGAGCACTATAAAATGTTCTATTAAGACATACAAATAATGAATATGCCTCTTTTGATCAATACAAGACTCCTCCTTTATGTAATAACTCAGTAGTGGGACTTATGATAACTGAACCCATATAAAAAATTAGACAAGCCTAAAAATCTATGTCTGTGGCAGATGTGAGCCACCGTACAATTGCTGAAACCTCAATTTTATGAATCCAAATACTCTCTGGTATAGTAAAAAATCCCAAAGCCTCTACTGTAGTAGTAGTATGTAAAACACATGTATTTGTCTTGGCAAAGAGATGGCGATGTCTTGATTGTTGTAAAATTGCCTTAACGTCTTTTCTAGGGAACCTGAATAAATCAGAGTGTCAGTCAAATATACTGTTAGAAATTGGGTTACTGGTTGACTGGGGTGTGAGCCCTGGAAAAGCAGCAACCACAATCCTAGTCAAGATAAGGCCCAAGCAAACCCCAAATTAACCTGTTCTTAACCCCCAGGTAGCTTGCCACAGAACAGTTAGGCTTAATTTCGAGGCAATGTGTAAAGTATTTGTGCAATACTTCAAACAGGAAAACAGTTTAAAAAAAACTACACAAAAAGATCCCCCACCAGGCTCTAAAATATAGCTTAATTTAATAAATATAACAAGACCAAAACTACACAAATCCAATATGTAGAACCTGAGATATTACATTTTAGATTTTTTGTCTGAAAATAGGACCAAAAAGCAAAAAGCACCAACTGGGGCTATCTGGTCGCACCAGACTGGGACAAAGTCAAAAGTTCAGGCCAACCGCGATGGAGCGTGGGCCAGCTACAGGGACCCAGTTAGACCCGTGGAACAGAGTACCTTAAATCCTGGTTGCGGAGCATTGCGTGGATTCGTTTCGAAGGTACGCTGTGCATCCGAAGCGATGTGTCAGTTCCGAGATGAAGCGAGGCTGAAGTGTGAGGTCCTGTTGCGTTATCATCAAGGATCCTGTCTAAAGGGCTTGTAATGCATCGGAGATGCAGTGCGCAGCTGGTGATGCATCGGTTCCAAGGAGCTGCGAGGAGAAGTCCAGCATCATCGAGGCTGCTCTCAACAAGAGATATGAGGAACTGGGCTGTAGAGGTGCTGCACCATTCCGGCAATGCATTGGTTTCGAGGACTGCGAGGGTGACGCGCGTCTTTGAGATGGGTCTAATCCACACAGCAGCAGTGATGTGCGAATCTGCTAGGTGATGTGCCTCTCAGCCAAGGAGATGCATCAGTTCCACTGGCAAGCACCTTAGGCCCCCTTCCAAGGTTACAAGACTGGGGTGGCACCATGTGGCAGGGAAGTCTCACTGATGGCAGAGTCCAGGTGTGGGTGCAAGATTGTTGGAAACCTGTCATGTCCCTTAGGTTTCAGATCAGGAGGTCAGCCAACTAGCCCTTGGAGTCACTCTGGGTTTAAGAGATGCAGGTCCACTCCTTCTCACCCAGGCAAGAGGTCAGCAGGCAGTAGGCCAACAGAGCAAAACAGGAGTCCAGCAGAGTGCAGTCCAGCAGAGCAGCAGTCCCTCAACAGCACAGCAGCTCTTCTTCCCGGCAGAGTATCCATAGGTCCAGAAGTGTACTGAAGTGGTGGTGGCTGTGGTCCTTCTTTTATACACAGTATGATTGTGAAGCTGGAAGAAGATGCTAGAGGCATGCCGTTGAATTGCACAGATGCCCTGCCACCAGACTAACTACAGGGGGTATGCAGCCTTTTGTGTGGAGACAGGACATAGCCTATTCAGACATAAGTGAGGCTGGGGCCAGCTCCTCCCACCCATCCTATCAGCGACGGCCCATCTAGTTGCACCTAAACTCCCATTGTGTGTGGCTGTCTAGGAGAAACACACAAAGCCCAACTGCCAACTGCACCCAGTCATGTGACCAGAGACAGGCTGCAGGCACCAAATGGCTAAGACAAGAAAATGCCATCTTTCTAAAAGTTGCATTGTCAGAATTGCAATTTAAAAATCCAACTTCACCATAATGTTAGGATTTTATATAATGATTGAAATGACACCCAACTTGAAGGGGTTAGCTCTTCCCGTTTGGAAATTTCACTTCTAAAACGTAATAAGGCAACTCCAATGTTATCCTATTAGAGAGATAGTCCTTGTAATAGTGAAAAAACAAATGTAAGAGTTGTTCAACACCAGGACATGTAAAACTTAAAAATGGATGTCCACCTGTTTAAATACACTGCATCCTGCCTTTGAGGCGGTCTATGGCCTATCTTAGGGATGACTTATATGTATTTAAAAAGAAGGTTTAAGCCTGGTAAAGGGTTTAGCTTGCCAGGTTGACATGGCAGTTTAAACTGCACACACATGCTCTGCAATGGCAGCCCTGAGACATGTTTAAAGGGCTACTTAAGGGAGAGGCACAATCAGTGCTGCAGGCCTACTGCTAGCATTTAATTTACAGGCCATGGGTACATGTAGTGCACATTACTAAGGGCTTATAAGTAAATTAAATATGCCAATTAGGAATGAGCTAATGTTACCATGTCTTAGGAAAAGGGCACAAGTATGTTAGCACTGTTTAGCAGTGGTAAAGTGTGCAGAGTGCTTAGGCCAGCAAAAACCGGAGTTTTGAAGGCAAAACGTTAAGGGGAAACTACGTCAAGGATGCCAGGTCTAACATATACTATGCAAACCACATTGAAAATTCCATACAACACTTTGTCAAACAAATATTGGAATGGTGCAGGGGGACTACAGAGTCACAAAGGCATTACCTCAAGCAACTCACACTAAAGGAGAAATGTGGTCATCCATGTGTCACTATTTAGGCTTTCAATTCGCAATCACATACTCTTAAAAAGATTATACATTCTGTTTGTTTATTTTGACACAAACTGTGCTCACAGGGGAAGAGTAAAATAGTGCTACTCTTATAGGAACCTGCAAGATGATTTTGCTTCCCAATACTCCCACTAACAATGCTGTAATGCTTGCTGAGCATGACCAAGAAATTGCAATCAGGTCGACAACCGGGTGAAGGAGCACTGTGACCTGCAAAGGAAGAGAAAGGCACAGCACAAAATACCCCTGACAACCTAATGGCTACAGGTAGGAAACAAAAGGCAATCCATGTGGGAAAAGCAAACAAATGTGAGGGAACAGAAGGACCGGCTTACATACTATAGTTGTATCAGACAGCCACAGCGAGCACACAATTGCCAAAGACCCAGCAAGTGACCATTGCACCTTCTTGTACTTCTAAACCCAAGTTGATAAGGAAAGGGAGTTAATATACCAGGCAGTGAACTCAGTTATATTCTAAAACACTACTGTGTTAACCCAGTGAGCTAATCGCCATGTCCTGTATGCGATAACCTCTAAGACTGCAACCTGATTTTCCTTGTAGTCAATTTTCATGTATGTGTGAATGCATAAGGTGATTTGCATGTTATCAGACCTCTCCTAACCGGAAGTCCTGGCAGTATCCCCCCAAAGGCAGATGACCATCTCCCTTTCACTCAGAGCCAGGATGCAGTTTCTTTACAAAGAAGTGGTGCAACCTGGCAAACAACCTAGGAACATGTACAAATTCCATAGGTTCCCAATACCCGTCCAGCCCATCATCCTCTTCCCTTTCAAACACGTATTGTAACTGTCCATAGGAAATCCAGGAATCGAGAATGAAAGTGATGACCCCTGACATCTTGCCTTTTTGATCACAGAGATATGAACAACAATGTAAATATGCCAATGTGAGGTAGCTTCAAATGCAGAGAAGATGATCCATCGAATCGCTCTATATCAAAACTGCCTAAAACCTTGGTGAAATCTTTCATTAAGAACCAGATATAGTAAAATATTTGGATGAAAGTAATACCTTATCCCCAGTCTCATAGAAAGGAGCTGGGACCCTATATTTATCAGCATGTCTTTTATAATATGCTTTTTCCTATCGTACATGAAGTATTGCCTCTTTTCTGACTGTGCTAATGATCTGTAATAATGCTAATACTTAAGGTATCATAGAGTTCCATACAAACAATGGAAGGGAAAATACCCTAAAGCACTGTGGAGTGTGTTGTTATAAGCAAACACAGTTCTAGTCAACAAACAAACCAAATGTATGTATGTGGTATTTCTGTATATGCGTTTTATATATAGTTTCTATCCCATTTTTATTTTTGAGATATAAATAAACATTTTAAGTACTGTTCTAAAGACTGTGATTCAGCCATTCGGCTTGCCCATCAGTCAGGTGATGGTAGCATGATGGGTGGTGGCTGAGGGTACCTACCCCTTTCATGAGTTAAGTTCATAATGTTGACACAAACTGTGCTCCTACATCTGTGCCAACTCTTTTGGGTGTCCATCTAACCATGTAATCAGAGCCGGACTGACTACCGGGCGTTTTGGAATTCTGCTGAGCAGGGGGCTGATTTCACTGCGGTGGGGGCTGATTTTGTTCATGGAGACCTGCGTGTACTTCGAAATAACTAAAGCAAAACGAATTTCGTTCAATACACGCAGGTCCCCATCAACGAAATCAGCCCCCAGCTCAGCAGCATTCCAAAACGCCCGGTAGTCAGTCCGGCCCTGCATGTAATGAAAACATTTCCAGCACCACGACTTTGGGTAATGCAGGGGCTTAGGTCAGTTGTTTCAAAGGTATGAAATGGCCCACATTAGTAAAACAGTCCACCTCCACTACAAAACTATTTTAACCTTTAGAATTTGGCAGCTCCACAATGCAATCCATTGATATGTTAGACTAAGGGAACCGAGTTGTGGTGAGTGGTTGTAACGATCCACTAGTCTTTGATATTATACTTTTGTTTGAGAACAAATAACACAGGTTTGAACATATGATTTGATGGGTTTGATCAAGGATGCAGTGTGGAGATGAATCACATCAATCTCTTTTCTGTGCACCAACACCTAACTCTGAAATGCAAATAAACCTCAGTCTATTGTGTACAGACAGATTATAACACTTTACCTCTTCTTCTTCTTGTCACCCTGTCTTAAGAGATTTAGGGCCCAATTTAATTCTTGGCAGTAAGGATACTCCGTTGCAAAGGCAACAGAGTATCCTCATCACCACGATTAAAGTCCACCTACTGCATTTAGATGCGGGCAGACCGTTGGGTTAATCACGTCAGTGACTAATCTGCCTCCACCGTGATTAACCCCCTCTGATGACCCTGGGGAGCCGGGCGGCTGGAGAAATGACTACATGTCCACCAACCCAATTTGGATGGGCGGGCATGTAGTCATTCTTTACTTACCGCACCACCAGGTAAGACCTGGGGGTAAGGAATAGTAAAACAAATGCAATGCTCCTCCCGACATGGGAGAAATCCCCATGGTAAAGGGAGCATTACTTTTTTTCTTTACAAAAAGAAAATCCCATTTCGGGATTTTCTTTTTGAAAAGCAAAAAAAGATCCCTGTTTGTTACAGGGCTGCATCCTTCTGATGCAACCTGAAACAAACAGCACAATGCATTGACAGCAACTGCTGAGACAACGGTTCCTGCCAATGCCTTTATAAATAGCCGACTGTTAGGCGTCATTTATAAGTTTGGTGGGCGAAGTAGTCTCGGCCTGGTACTCCATTCGCCAAAAATTAAATCGGGCCCTCAATGAGGTAACATAAACCAACCCATCTCCAAAAAGAGAGTATGTGATTTTCTATCAAACAACTTCTACATCTGATCCAATAAAGCAAAAAATTGTACAACAAAGGATCATTTCTCTCCACCGATGAAATAGTCCAATTGACAGCGTTCCCACTTAGATAAGACCAAAAAAAGTCCCCTTAGATTGATCACTTGCCTTGGGAAGGTTGTAGGCTTACACAAATAAAATCAACAGACATCGATTGAGAAATAATACAAATTTATTTGGCGCTTCAAAAACCCTTTCAGGAGGGGCCAATGGTATAGTGGGACACATAAGCATAAGATCTTTCTTATATGTAAAAAGAACACAATTAATCAGAAGGTTTTCAACTGTTATTTGAGAATAATAACTTGGTCTATTAAATAAACTTCATCCAAACTGGCATTGATCAAACAAAGAGTGTCCTATCATATGTTGTTCAATTCATCCAGTCTTTTAATATTTCAGTTTTAAACATATAAATAATTTTAGATTATTGTTACATTGTATTTCTTTTGTGTATGGAAATAGTCTCTTCTTTTCTTTTTAATAATTGAACTCAACTGCTTTCTTGTACATATTAGTTGACAAAAACATTTTAATGGAGCATGATGTAAAATGATGTATATGGTTAACACTGTGACAATACAAGATTGAATTGACCAACGTAAGACAGTATGCTTTTTTATCAATACCTGTCATGTTATGTTATGTTAGGTACATTGTAAAGCACACTATTGTCTTCATGGTGCTGCAAAGAACACTAGTGGCTGAGCTTAAGCATTATTGAAAAGAAGCTTTTAAGTTTTGTTTTAATAAAAGATGACTTGAACAGAGCTGTAGATGTTTAGGCAGTTTGTTCCAAAGCAGAGGAGCACAGGCAGAGAATTAACAGTCTCCTGCCTCAGTTTTACCAATTTGGGAACTGTTAAAAGAAAATGTTCAGAGTACCATAGTGCCATACAGAAAACAAGGCATCGGTGTAGTCCCTCACAACTTTCTAATTTAGCCACGGCACAGATGTAGAAAGCTGGCCACTGCCACCAATGTTGGTGGATTTAGACTGCTGCAAATTAATCCGTAAGTTATTCACCTTGTAATAATGTGCTAATGAGGTTAGTTGACTCTGTAAGCCAAAAGGAGTTCCATCAAATAATGCAAGGTCATGTACATACATAATTATTTATATAGAAATTGTACTTAGTGCCGGTGGAAATATTCAAAACATATATGTAGCAGGTAGGTTGGAGGTGTATAATGAAAACAGGCATGCCCAAACCCATCCTTGCTTGAACCCATTATACACCCTTATCTTGGCTGTGAATGTGTTTTTGTACTAAAAAAAGTACACCTCAATTTTTCAGAGTGTAAAGCAATAGGGGCATTCAGAAATTGTGTTGACCTAGTTTGTTCCAAAGGAACTAGAATGTACATTTGAGGGACATAATGAATAAGCAATTGGGTTTAACCTTATTGAACCAAAAAAGGGGGAAATTATACTTTTTCTTTTGAAATGGCAGCTCTGTTACACTGCAGGCTCTTTGTTTGGTACTCTTATCCCTAATGGGACTGAACAACAGAGAGTGCAAGGAAATGGGACTGGTTAATGTACAACTTGAGACACTAAGAATTATTTCTGGTGTTTTGTAAACAACCCACAAAGAGCTTACTTGCAGCTGCTCCCAGTGTCTTCCTAGCACTGGTGTTTTTTCCTTCCCCACTTCCCGGATCACCCTGAAACTTTCAATGCACCACAAGAATCACTATGACACTTTTTTGAGAAAATGTTGTGAACATTCGTCAAATGGTGCCAAAGATATAGGCAAGTCAAAAAACGCTTTTCCTAAAGAAACATGGTCCTAACTATAACTGTAGGTAATATTTATATATATTCATTGAAAAAAACAAAGGTTGAAGTAACGTAAATAGGTGAATTTCTCTGTGACAACGTTAATGCTTTGAAGTTAAAAAAAAAAGAAATTCAGCACTTATAGTTAGTAGCACTAGCTATAACTTGCACCCTGCCATGCACTGCTTATGACTTCACATATAACATCACTCATGACATGTTCTATGACATCACTTATGACTGTGGTTCCCAATCTGTACGCCATGGCATCCCAGTACACCGTCAAAACAAGCCAGGGGTGCCGCAAACAGATGCCTACCAGTTTGGGAACCACAGAAGTGTTGCCATTAAAAGTTCTCTCGTTTATTTGTGAATCTCTGTTTTTGGTCTGCGTTTCCTTGAAACGAGTCAAGGAAGCAGGGGGTGTACCTCATTGAATATCAGAATTCGCCTGCGTCTTAATTTTCCGGGTGAAAACTCTTCGTTTGGAATGTTCAGGAATAATATTACTTTTCTACCGGAACAGCATTTCAGTTTTCAGACTGTATTTTATGCACCAAGTCAGCACTAGAGAGAGCAAAAACATAAAATTGCTTATTCCTTCATAAGGGGATTTCAAAAGGTGTCACGCTGGTTACATGTAGATTGTTATAACAGGCGCATTAGCCTGCTATCAAAGGGAGAGAAGAAGCAATATCCTGATCTGTAGCCCGCACTGTAATCACGTAGTTACTGCACTAAGCTACTAGAAGCACAATTATTACAAATAATAAACTCCATTGGCTATTCAAATAAGGCACGCAAAAAATGGAATTGTGATGGAATAATAGTACTTCTTTCATAGTACAATGAAGAATGAAAGTTTGAGTCCACCCTTCCGGCATTGGAATCCATGAGGTACATACTTCACATAGGTCTCGGCCCAACCCACTGAGCTAGAACTTCCGGCCAGTACGTAAAAAAGCGCAATAGCGCAGCAACCTGGCTTCTTGATAGGAGCAAGTAGAATAAGGGTAACAAAAGGCGATTGCTGCAAAAATAAGAAAACGTCTAATATTCCCTTCACCTTTGTTTCCTATTTGAAGGAAAATAAAATTCATCATCTGTACAAGGTGCAGAAAAGCAAACAGTGGGCGTGTTAAAGGGTTTCAGCCCCGCAGTTTATTTCAACGTTCATTGGAGCGGAAATATAACTACAAATGACGAGGACACAAGCCAACACTGCCAAACACAGCATCCAATGCTGCTAGGGGTCGTTTTAAAGTCAAATAATGAATAAGTATAAAGACAAATAAATAATAACAATATTCAACCATGTCGCAAATCCGACCCGTCTCGTGACAGGTGCAGACAGCGCTCCCCTTCTTCGTGACACTTGATTGGTGATTCTGTATTCCTGGAGGCACGTGACTGCCGCGGTTTCTGTTCTCAAGGTTCAGCTGCGAAACACAGATTCCTGATGCTACTCTGGGGCTCTTACAGTCTCCTGTGAGGGAGAGGAGGAGGCAGCGGGTGAGGAGGCCCCCTGTCCTCTTTTACAGTTTTCTCATGCGTCTCCAAGATCCTATGCCAGGAGACTGGCACCATCCGGCCTGGGGTCATCAGTAGCAAGAAGCCCAAGGGGAGCCCCTCTACTCCGGGATGGGCACACTGAGGGGTGGGTGGAGAGAGGGACAGCGGGAGCAGGATGCTCAACTCCACCTCGAGGCACGGAAGTGGCACACTGAGAGGGCAGGAGAGCCTAGGTGGAAACTGCCACCCCAATGCATGCTGCTGGCACGATGAGGGGGCTAGTGGAGAGGGCCAGTGGGCACCAGTTGCGCACTTCCACCCTGTGCACAACACTGACACACTGAGAGAGATGGTGGAGCGAGTGGCAATGGGCCCAAACTGTGCACCTTATATCACGGAGCTGCCACACCAAGGAAGCGGGAGGGGAGGGGGGCAGTGGGCCCAAGGTAAGCCCCTCCCGCTGCGGCACTGAGTGCGTGCTACTGGCACTGTGAGGGGAATAGAGTGTACATGGGGCAGCCTTCCAAGGAGATCACCTCCATCCCTGAACAAACTGCTGGGCCTTGAGGGGAGACTGTGCAGCAGGCACAAGATGAATCCTTCCACACCGGGATGTAGAATGAGGGCAGCTGGCACACTTAGTGAGCTTTAGGGGAGAAGCGGGAGCAAGCCCAGGATGCCCTCTGTTCTATGTGTGCACCGTGTGCACCTTGTGGACATAGCGGGAGTAGGCCAAAAGTAAGTACTTTGTCTCTGAGATGCTGCAGGAGCACCACTGGCACACAGTGTCCCGCAAAGGCTGGAGCGAAGGGTCAAGCATCGGCATCTGTGAATGTGCACACTGCTGGCACTGTGGGGCCTGCAGGCAAAAGGGAGGCCGTATGATTAAAATACCTTCATCAGGTTCATCCCGATTATTTTCAGGGAGAAAAATAGAAGTACTCCAGAGGCCAGGCTTACATCCACCCACCCGCGTAAAAAAAGTGACAATGGGGAGCCGTGGCCAACAGCCAATAGGTCAAGCGAGCCTGCAGGTCAAAAAAGTTTGGGAACCATTGCCTTAGAACAACAGCGATATGCTGTGCTGTCTGGGAAGGGACTCGTCTCTCTGCAAACACATCTTACCAGAGTAAGCGGTGTCTCTAGTAGAGTTTGAGAGAAATGAGTCTCTCTACTCATGCCTCTTCTCATGCTGATAGGTATCCATAGCAGACTGTAGGGAGAAATGTCCCTATTTCCTGACACAATACTCTTGCATGATAACTTTGTGCAGTATAGTGTGTGGAGAGACTGGCATCTCTCCTGTGATGTGTCTCTTAGATAATGCTTCTGCAAATTAGGGTGTGAAAAGTGGCTTACCTTTGTGGTCACACCTCTCCCCAGTATGACAGAAGTGCAAGTGAAGTATGGAGTTGAAATTACCTTTATGCTCAAAAGTATGTATTAGATCACATCTATAGAGACTCTGGGCTTGATTTAGATCTTGGTGGAAGGGAATACTTAGTCACAGACGTGACTGATATCCTTTCCGCCATATTACAATCCCATTATATTGTTTGGAGATCGTAATACAGCAGACAGGCGATCCGTCACGTTTGTGACAGAGTATTCCATCTGCAGAGATCTAAATAAGGCCCTATGATATGAAAACTCTCAGGTGAGACATCTCCTCAGAATAACATGTGCACCATAGGCTGCGGGTAGAAACTGTTCTCTCTGTACATACCTCTCTTCACACTGATGAATGTCAATAGTAGAATATAAAATGGAGTATCCTCTCTGTTCAGAACTGTGTCTTGGACAACTTGTGTTCATATTTGATTGTAAGGACATACTTGCCTCTGTTTCAAACGCCTCCCGTGGCAACACCCGTACATAATGGGGTGTGCACAGCAACTAACAGCACTGTGTATTAGAGTATAAACATGCACTTACCTCTGTGTTATGTTATGTTAAATGAATTTATTAAAGCGCACGAATACCCTGAGGTGTCTTGGAGCTAAAGCTCAGAGCGGATAGACCTTGAGAGCAGCGGCTTAGACCGGAAAAGGCCGGGTTTTAAGGCCCTTCCTAAAGGCGGACAAGGACTGCAAGGATCTAATAAGCACAGGAAGGGTGTTCCAAAGTCTTGCTGTTCCATAAATCAAACGGCGGCCGCCCCAATGAGTTCTTTGAAATCTAGGAACCGTCAGATAATTAGCCTTGGTGGACCGAAGCAGTCTGTTAGGACGATACCATTTGAAAAGATATTAAAGAAAATCAGGTCCTGTGTTGTTTACAGCTTTATAGGCCAGACACAAAGCTTTGAACTTGATACGGCTTGCCACTGGAAGCCAGTGCAGTTTCCAAAGTTCTTTGGAAACTTATTGATATTTAGGCAGATCCAGTAAGACTCTTGCGGCTGCATTTTGTATCATCTGTAACTTTTTTAGACGTTGACCTTGCATATTTAGGTACGAGCCGTTGCAGTTATCTAATTTAGATAACACAAGTGCCGTAACCACCTTTCTCCTGGAGCTGGCTGGTAAGTATGGGAGAATGTTTTTTATTTTCCTCATTATGATAAATGAGGAAGACACTGTGGTGTTTATTTGGTTCACATAGGTTAATTTATTGTCTAATATTATTCCCAATTTTTTTGCCTTGATCACTGGTTTGGGAGTTTCCCCTAGTTCAACTGGCCACCACGTGGCATCCCAAGTTGGCGAAAGACTGCCAAAAATCATTATCTCAGTTTTCTCTGAGTTGAGCTTTAAACATGTTTACTTCTCCAGGAACTTTTTTCCCGCATGCACTGTTGAAAGCAGGGTGAGATAGAAGGTTCATATTTAAAGGCAGCAACCACAATGTGTGTGTTGTATGCATAAGATGTCAAGCTAAATCCAAATTGTTGAATCAAGGGTGCCAATTCCGACACATAGATGTTAAATAATGTCGGGCTGAGGGAGGAACCCTGTGGAACACCACATGGCAGCACATAAGGCATTGATTTAAAATGATCCAGTGCAACTGACTGAGTTCTATCCGCCAGAAATGAGGAAAGCAGAGAGTGCCGAATCCTTGATGCCCTAGGTCTTATGACGCCGCTTCAACAAGCTATGGTCTACTGTATCAAAAGCTGCTGACAAATCGAGGAGTATTAGGGCAGCAGACCAACCTCTATCCATCACTGCCCTAATCTCCTCGGTGGCTTTGATTAAAGCAGTCTTGGTACTGTGTTCTGAACGGAACCCAAATTGAGTAGGGTCGAGTAAATG
Source organism: Triturus cristatus (assembly GCF_964204655.1). NCBI lineage: Eukaryota > Metazoa > Chordata > Amphibia > Caudata > Salamandridae > Triturus > Triturus cristatus. The sequence goes on along the minus strand of NC_140591.1, from coordinate 1,470,607,386 downwards.
GTTGTCCTGAATGAATTGGACAAGTTGTTGGTTCATCAGTTTCTCGACTAACTTAGCAGACAAAAATGGAGCAATAGTTACTGGGGTTAGACGCATCCAGATTGGGTGAAGATCCCTCTCTTGCATTACAGTTACCTTTACTACAGAATGCAACACATCACTGTTGCATGACAACTAACCATACCAGCATTGCTTAATAATTGGCTCCTCTACTACCGACTCTCTATAGGATAAAAGATGAGTATAGTACTATTCACATAAATATGTGTAATAGCATATTCACAGTCCCTCAACTTGGTACTTCCAGTTTTACTGAATTTTGCAATACCATAAGGAACTGGAAATGTATTACGGAGACTAATACAAAGTAACTTTTAACTATTTATTACAACAAAATAAATTAACAAAATACAAAACTACACCAACTGCATTAACAAACAATATAAACAACTATAACATGAAAAAACAGCTCTCTTGCATTGCTAATTTTCTGTCACCAGAATGTCATCCTCCGATTCAGATGAACAGCCTAGTGCTGTTCCTACAACTCAACCACCTCAGCCACCTAAGGAGTCCTTGGTGTTGCAATTTATTGAAATAAGGTCTGGTGGGAAATAAGTTTATGCTAAATATATCATATGTAAAATATGCAGAAAGGAGTTCAAGGAACAAGCACTACAGTATGAGTACCACTGGGATGTGGTGACATTTGAGGGCTGCACCCTCAGCGCCTTTCTCGGGACGAGTTAGCTTGTGCTGCAGAGCTTGATAACTCCTCAGGGGCATTCACATCCTTCCAAACTAAATATATTGTGCCTGAAGAGGTAGTTATTGCTGAACAGCACAATAATCATGCTTCTCTAAAAAAGGCTCTTCTTTGCTGCTTACGAAAGCAGATAATTATTTAATAAAAGGCATCTTTATCTTTCCATTTTCCTCCTACAAAAAGACAAAATAATCAAAAAGATAAAAGTTATATACAGATCATTAATTGATAACAATGATACATCAGTATATTTTATAAACATTTCTACATTTTGCCCACAATCACAAATTTATATCTAATGCACCAGTAACGTGTTATTCCTTTTTCCTGAAAAATTCCACATCTTCACCCAGTGCACTTTTTCCCCCAAATAAATTATAACATGCTCGTAAAATAGGGTCGGGAAAGGAACAGATAATCCTGACAATGCAAGGAGGTTTTGCTGATATTCAAGTTTAGGTGTTTAGAGACCACAATCTTTGTCCAACTCCTGGGGAAGTCCCAGGTTTCTGCTCCCCTGGACACTCCGGATGATATTATGTTTGCCTCTTCCCCATGTCTTCTTCACAGGGACAGCAGACGTACAGCGACCCTCAAAGTAAAGTACAGGGAGGGTATCAGTTGGGACTATGGCAGTATACTATGGCTACCCCCCAGCCCTTATCACCGCCTGTGTTTGTGGAAGGGAAAGAATCACTTAAAGCAATCACAACTTCTCTTTAACTTTGTTGCTCCTTTGACACCTAGACCTCTGGTCCAGGCAAGCACTCTCCCCAGCAGCTCTGCTCACTGAGCCCCCTGCCTCTGCGTTAGAAGCCCTTCGCATCCAGGTTTGCACCTCTGCTAGGAGACTCGTCTCCTGTTTTCTCACTTATTTTAATGTAACTTTTAATTTAATTTTACTCACACTCTGGGCACAGGACAGTAGCCCTACCGGTCCTGAACCCATTCCCGACAGCCTTTTCCTGCCGCTACAGCCCCGCGGCCCCACCCACCGTCACAGCCCCCCTCTTGCCTCCCCACCTCCAGTCCCGCCCCCCTCCCCTACTTAATGGCTGCAGCGCCGCTGACGCGCCGCAGGTGCACGTTAGGCAAGCCCGTCTGTGCCCATCCGTGCCTGGACCATGCCCAGTGCCAGACCCCCTTGCCCCCGCGAGCGCCACGACACCCGACGTCGCTACGATGCCCCCTTCCTCCACGGACTCAACACCGGCCGATCACCAGACTGCTTCCAGGCCAAACCGAAGCTCACCCACAGACCGTTCTCCTGCCAACACTGTAGCTTCACCAGCTGCCGAACACCTACACGTCTTGCCCCACCCATCAAGACATGACGCAACCACCTAAGATGCTTTCTACTCAACACCCGCTCCATCCACAGGCAAGCCATCGAACTCTGGGACCTACTCGACTCAGCCTCCCTAGATATCGCCTTCCTAACAGAGACCTGGTTGAACTCCTCCTCGGCACCCGACATTGCCATCCCAGATGGATACAAGATCACCAGGAGGGACCGCGACAACGGCCCTGGAGGAGAAATTGCCATTGTCTACAGGAATACCCTCAGAATCTCGACCAGCACAGCAGACACCTCCAGCACTGCCGAACATTTCCACTTCCAGATCCACATCGACCCCAACACCACTCTCAGAGGAACACTCGTCTACAGACCCCTGGGGCCCCGGCCACAGTTCAGCGGCGCCATCTCCGACATCGTCAGCACGCACGCCCTTGCGTCCACATACTACATCCTCCTCGGAGACCTGAATTTCCACCTCAAGAAAACCGATGACAGTAACTCCATCGCCCTGCTTGACAACCTCGCCAACCTCGGACTCAAATAGCCCGTCACGGTCCCAACCCACACTGCTGGACACACGCTAGACCCTATCCTCTCCGCCAGCAAACACATCACCTTCAGCCACACCGCCAAACTCCACTGGATCGACCACCACTGTGTCCACTTCACCTTCAAAAAACCCACCACACACCACCACCCACAATGAATTCCCCACCGCAGATGGAACAAGATCACCGAAGACCAGCTCATCACCACCCTCGCTCGCAACCCACCAACAGACACCGCCGACACCTACACAGCCGCCCGCAACCTCAGGCAATGGATCAAAGCCCTCAAACAGATGTACAGAAAGACCAGCTGGTTCACCACCGACCTCCAGGAGTCAAAGCAGAATTGCCGAAAACTTGAGAAGATGTGGCGCCACGAACAGACACCAGACAACCACGCTGCCCTCAAGGACGCCAGGAGCTAGCACCACCAACTCATTCGAGCCACCAAAAGGACCTCCTTCCAGGAACGCATCAACAACAACGCACACAACAGCAAAGAGCTCTTCAACGTCGTGAAGGAAATCTCCAACCCCAGCTCCAGCGCCAACGACATCCCTCCGTCGCAAGACCTCTGCGACTCACTAGCCACCTTCTTTCACCACAAGATCACAGACATCCACAACAGCTTCAACACCCAGACCCTACCAACAGCCGCTAACACCGCAGATTCACCACCCCACAGCCTCACCAACCTCCTGGTCTCCTGGACCCACGTCAACGACGACGATACCATCAAGACCATGAGCACCATCCACTCTGGCTCACCATCTGACCCCTGCCCTCACCACATCTTCAACAAAACCAACCGCATCATCGCACCCCAACTCCGGAAGATCATCAACAGCTCCTTTGAGACCGCCACCTTCCCAGAAAGCTGGAAGCACGCCGAGATCAACGCACTACTCAAGAAACCCACAGCGAACCCAAAGGACCTCAAGAACTTCCAGCCCATCTCCCTGCTCCCATTCCCGTTGAAAGTCATCGAAAAGATCCTCAACAGGCAACTGTCCCACTTCCTCTAGGAGAACAACATCTTGGACCCATCCCAATCAGGATTCCGCAGCAAGCATAGCACAGAAACTACCCTCATCGCTGCCAACGATGACATCAGGACCATGCTGGACAACGGCAAAACCGCGGCCCTCATCCTCCTGGACCTCTCGGCCGCCTTCGATGCTGTCTGCCACCACATCCTTCGCACACGCCTCCACGACACAGGAATCAGCGACAAGGCCCTGGACTGGATCACCTCCTTCCTCACCGACAGAACCCAGAAGGTCCGCCTCCCCCCATCCCGCTCTGAAGCCACCACGATAATCTGCAGTGTGCTCCAAGGATCATCCCTCAGCCCTACCCTTTTCAACGTCTACATGGCTCCACTCGCCAACATCGTCCGCTCACACAACCTCAACATCGTCTCCTACGCCGCAGACACCCAGCTGATCCTCTCACTCACCAAGGACCCCGCCACCGCCAAAACGAACCTCCATGAAGGACTGAAGGCCGTCGCCGACTGGATGGAGAACAGTCGCCTGAAACTGAACTCAGACAAGACAGAGGTCCTCATCCTCGGCTCCTCCCCCTCCGTCTGGGATGACTCCTGGTGGCCGGCTGTGCTGGGAGCCGCATCGACGCCCACCGACCACGCACGCAACCTGGGTTCATCCTGGACTCATCACTCTCAATGACCCAACAAGTCAATGCCGTCTCCTCCTACTGCTTCAACACCCTCCGCATGCGTCGCAAGATCTACAGATGGATCCCCATTGGAACCAGAAAGACGGTCACCCACGCCCTCGTCAGCAGCAGACTGGACTACGGCAACACCCTCTACGCTGGAACCACGGCCAAACTCCACAAAAGACTTCAACGTATACAGAACGCCTCGGCACGCCTCGTCCTCGGCATCCCCCGCCACTCTTACATCACTGCCCACCTGAAGGACCTGCACTGGCTCCCAGTCAACAAGAGGATCACCTTCAAGCTCCTCAACCACGCTCACGAAGCACTCCACAACGCCGGACCAGCATACCTCAACAAGCGTCTCACCTTCTACACCCCGAATCGCCAGCTTCGCTCCGCCGACCTCGCCCTCACCACCATCCCACGCATACACAGAACCACCACCAGCGGCAGATCCTTCTCCTACCTTGCCGCCAAGACGTGGAACACCCTCCCCACCCATCTGCGTCAGACCCAGGACCTGCTGACCTTCAGGAGACATCTCAAGACCTGGCTGTTCGAGCAGTAGCTGCTACCCCCCTCCCCCTCAGCACCTTGAGACCCTCATGGATGAGTAGTGCGCTATACAAATGGATGATTGATTGATTGGTGCTCCAACTCATGCAACTCCCGGTCTGGTGTGCCTTTGTAATCATCCCACTGCCCCCTGTCATGTCTGTCCTCACCCTCTACTCATTTGCACCTCGAACCACCTCCCACCACCTCCTTAAAGAGGTTGCCCCAACCCAAGGGACTTGCCTATGGTTGCGACCCTTCTGGGTCGCAGCAGTCGGTGCCACATCGTCCGCCTGCTCCCCTGGATGGCTAGGCTCAAGCGCATCATCCAGGTATAGGTCCTTCGATGTCTTTGCCTGGTCCATGGTGTTCCTCGGACTCCTCGCTGCCGTGTCTTCTCCGTTGTCTTCTTGGTGTTGTTCTCTCCCCGTGGTCGGTACTCCTTTGCTCTCTCCAGTCCTCTCATTGATGGTCGCGGTACTCTCTCTTGCACCACCCTTGCGGTTGCTGATTCGTCCCGTTGGGCTGCCAAGATGATGTAGTCATCGAGGATCGCTGGACTTCCGTTGTATCCTTTATCAAGCTCGCATCTGGCTTCCCTGTTAGAGAGTACGGGCGGCCAGCCACCATTCTACAATGCCATCACACCTTACAAGGTAACCAAACAATGAAAAGTTACATACTGGTCATTAATTGATAACAGTTATACAGCACTATATACTGTAAACATTGTTTTACATATTTCACCCACAATCACATAGTTACATGAACTGTATCACAAATTCATATTCCTTTCTCTTGAAGAATTCAACACCCTCAACCAGTGCATTTCTCTCACAATTAAAAACTAAATTATAACATGCCATCAAACATGGTTCCATAACAGTTTATAAAGTAACACATTCCTCTTGACACACATTTCCTGTGAGCACAGTGTTTTGCTCTTGAAATAGCAATATCTCCACTTAAGCATCTCATAGGGATACAATGTGTGTATAGTAAGGTTCATAAAAACACACGGCCTTGTATTAACAGATTGCAGATTCTTTGTTTTATCATTTCAGGAAAGCTGCGTCTTTTACTTACAACTACATACAGATTGAACATTTCATTTTTTAACACAACATCCAATACTTGGTGATATCTCTCTACATTCAAAACTCTACTTCTCAAAACCTATATTAAAAAAACATGCACCTTTAAAAACAGCTTTTACCTTTTTCAAAAGTAGTAACTTACTGACACTTCTCAACAAAGGTCATAAAGTAAATTTTTATTACTTGACATTAGAGCAGTTTCTTACATGCAACAGAAGGCACCAGTCTGTTTCATTTCTAAATTCAGTCACTTCTGTTGAGCACAACTTTAACAGGCTACCTGCTCCTCCAAATCATCAAGAACAATGTGAACTATCTCTGGTTCTGCACCCAATCACATCACAGCATTTTTTCAACCATGTAATAAGAATTATAACTATTGGTTGAGCCTTGGCCCTTTTTTTTTACTTCTTCTTATGATCTCGTGAGACTCGCAGGGTCGTAAAACACGTTGTGGCAGGCCCAGTAATTTTCCATGCAGGTCTCGCTAGCCTCTTGTGAAATCACACATGTCAATACAGCAAGCTTTACTTCCTGAAGCTTGTGAGCTACTCTTACAAGATTCACGTATCTGTAAGGAATTAGTAGCATGTGGGACGGAGTATCCTCTCCACTGAGACCTATCTCTTACATGACAGGTGTATGTATTAGGGTGTGGGGAGAGACTGACCTCTCCACACTGGGGAAACAGCCTTTACAACGAGGTTTTTACCTCGTTGAGCCTTTACCACGCATTTTTAGCATGCATATTTTTACCGCAAACATACATTTACAACACATGTCAATACCACGCATTTAAGGTAAGTTGGGAAGCCTCCCCCCACAAATACATTGTTTTTAAATCTAAAAACAATGCGTGCTATTGGCATGTGTTGTAAATGCATATTCGCGGTAAAAACATGCATGCTAAAAAATTTGTGGCAAAGGCACACAATGTATTTACATGCGTTGTACCGTCGTACAACCTCCACACTGACCTCTTTCTCAGATTACAGGTATACGTAGTAGTGTGTATGGAGGGACTGGCCTTTCCATTGAGACCCCTCTCTTGGATGATGGGTGTGTGTAGTAGGGTGTAAGGAGAGACTGGACTCTTCCCTCAGACCTCTCTCTTACATGAGAGGTGTGCGTAGTAGGGTGTCTGCATGGACTGCCCTCTCTTTCCACACCTCTTTCTCAGATAATGAGAGTGTGTAGTAGGGTGTGTACATGGACTGCCCTATTCTTCCAGATCTCTCTCTCAGATGACAGATTTGCGTAGTAGGGTGGATGGAGACAGACTGCCTCTCCACTAAGTCCTCTCTTCCAGATCACAGGTGTACGTATTAGGGTGTGTGCACGGACTGATCTCTTTTGTCAGACCTCTGTCCCAGATGATGGCTGTGTGTAGTAGGGTGTGTACATGGGCTACACTCTCCTTTCACACCTCTCTCTCTGATGACAGGTGTGCGCAGTAGGCTGTGTGGAGAAAGACTGGCCATTCCAGTGAGACCTTTGTCTCAGATGACGAGTATGCATACTAGGGTGTTTACATGGACCAGCCTCTCTTGAGATACCTCTGTCTCAGATGATGACTGGCAATGTAGGGTGTGTGCATGGACTGGCCTCTTTTGTCAAACCTCTGCCTCAGATGATGGCTGTGCATAGTAAGGTGTGCACATAGACTAGCCTCTCCTTCCAGATCTCTCTCTCAGATGATGGGTGTGCATAGAAGAGTGTGTGGAGAAAGACTGGCCTCTTCGCTGAGACCTCCCTCTTGGATTACATTTGTGCATAGTATGCTCTTTCCAGGGACTGTCCTCCCTACTAACCCCTCCTTTCTCAGATACTGAGTGTGCATAGTATGGTGTGGGAATAGATCAAACCCTACTGACAACGCTTATAAAGCCGATGGGCGTAAATAGTGCACTCGGACAAACATCTCCAGAAATACTCCTTCGTACAGTAGCAAGTGTGCACACTATAGTGTATTCAAAGATCAGTTACTACTTTCTACAATTCAAGATCCCGCAAGAGTCTCGCGAGACAATAACCTTTTTTTAAAAAAAGAATGAACTATCTTCTCATTACAGTACTTATGTCTTACACACTCCCTCTCTAAAACAAGGACCACAATTTGCATTCCTACTCATAAAGTGTATTGAGAACTCATCTACACCTTTTAACCATTCACAATCCCGCTGAAAGTCCTGCGAGATTGTAAAAAATAGTTTAAAAACAATATACATTTATTATCTTTACAGTAAGTACCCCTTCTCTCTAATTCAGGGGAACAGCATGTCTTTCTGCTGCCCCCTCATATAGCTTTTATACTTCATTTCCATTACACCTCCAATTTTTCACAGTAAACAGTAATGGCGGCCATTTAATTTCTAACATTCCAAAAACCAGCCAATCAGAGCGCTCGCTCTAGCGGGACTCTCGGAAGCCTATTGTTCCCAAGAGACTGTGAAAACTCACAGGAAAAACAGGCCTCTTGACCAATCACAGGGCTCCATTTTTGATTGTGCACTCTCGAGGGACACCCGTGGGACTCTGGAAAGTCCAACTGCTAAAATATACAATTATTGTTTACCCTCAATATTCCCAAAACTACTGAACCGATTTACACCAAATCACAAAAAGCACAATCTGCAGACCAACATTTAGCTTCCTGCCGAATTTGGCTTGATTCTGTTCAGCAGTTTTTGCTATAACCTGTCTTAAAAAGTCTTTGGAAAATGCATGGAGATTTATGTTTAGGGACCCCCCTTTTTGCTCGCCTTCTGCTTGATGGATCACCCCAAAAACTTTACAGGAAGGAGCTGATGTGGATGAACTTTTTTAAAGAAAGTTTCTTGAAGACTCGTCAAAAGAGGCCAAAGTTATTAGCAAACCAAAAAACGCTCTGTATATAGAAAAGCCGACCTAACTATTACAACCTAGGTAACATACACATATCTATCTATATCTATATATCTCTATATATATAGATATAGATATATATATGTGTGTGTAAAGTTGTAAACATAATTACAATATGTACATATTTAGTAGAATTAAAGCAAAAGGTTTGATTGTGTGACGATTTTCGTCAGTGGCTCCATATAGAGGTTGAAGAGTGTGGGTGAAATGGTCGACCCTTGTGGTGCTCCGAATCTTAAATCTAGGAGGATGAGTAGGCAGGAATCGTCATGGTCTAGCACCGTGAGGATGTCATCCATGATGTGTACGATAGCTGTTTCTGTGCTGTGTCCGGGTCTGAATCCTGATTGAAATTTGTCAGAGACGTTGAACTGTTCAATATGCTGACACACTTGGGGCCTGATCTAGAATTCGGCAGATGGGTTACCCCGTCGCAACGCTGATGGATATCTGGTCTGCCAAAATATAAATCGCATAATATCCTACGGGATTTATATTTTGGTGGCCGGGATATCCGTCAGCGTAGTGACAGACTAACCCATCCGCCGAAATCTAAATCAGGTCCTTGGTTGTGTATACATTTTCCAACAATTTGGTGAGGAAGGGTATGTTCAACCCAGATGAAAATTGGTCAGGCGTGTGGGGCCCACTTTTTTCAAGAGGGGTGTCACTTGCCCTACCTTCAGGCAGTCCGGAATTGAACCTTGGCAGTGATGAGTTTTCAATCTTCATCAACATGGGGGAAAGGTGGCTCAGTAACTTTAGTATTGTGGAAGGGATTGGGTTGTTGAAATGTGTAGTTTGTTTCATAGAGATTAGGATCTTGTGGACCTCAACTTCGTTTAGTGGTCTGACTGTACTCCAGGTTGTCTGGTCTTTATTCTTGGGTGCATGGTTGGTACGTTTATCCTCCTCTGGGTATGGATATTCACATTGGAAAGGATGATTGTTGACAATCGTAACTTGAAACCTTTCTATGTTGCTACTGATCGATTTTCAGTCTCTAAACCTTTCCCTTCGAAAAAGGTTGAGAAAGCTTCATATTCTCCCTTGAGTTATTGCTGATCCTGGTTGTGTTGTTTTAACCTGTTTGACAATTTCGAAATGTTTACCTGGTCGGTTTCTTGCGCCATTATGGGGTGATCTAAAGTAGAATGCTTCTGCGTTCCAAATGTGCTTTTTATAGTTCTTTCGTTGTTCCAATAGTTTTATTAAATGGAATGTTGAGGGTTTGTCTTTCCACAGATGTTCAATGAATCTGAGAATCCTCCTTTAATTGTTTAGATTTTGATAGTACCATGGGTGGGAGAATTTGTTTTTCTGCCAATTGAAGCTAAGTAGGGCAACAATCTCTATTATGTTTGTCACCGTTTGTTTGTAGTGCTCCGTTAACTTGAGAACACTCCGCATATCTAATAGGTGAGTGAGGATTTTCAGGCAAAGAGAAGCCAGCAAGTACCTATTCATGTTTATGGTATCTCTAACCCAGCACTTCGTTTTGGGTTCTTGTCCTTTTGTTCAGTGTGTGTGCTGTTAGGTGGAATAACATTGTCTGATGATCAGACCAGTCATTAGCTGTGATACCCTCAATTGTCAGAGCTCCTTTCCTGGCTATGATAAGATCGAGCATTGCTCCTTTTGGTATATGTCAGGCTTGTGCCGGAATGGGTCAGGTTTTACTCTAAGAGGAAGTGTTTTAAAGTAGATACCTGTGTGTCCTCCTCATTGTCCAGTGTAGATTGAAGTCACTGAGAAATAGGACATTGGGGTGTAGCATGGCGTGCATTGAAATTGATTCCATTATCTGTTCAATTTACAGCTGGTTATCTCCCAAAGGGCGATAAGTGAGGTGTACTTTAGCTAGTGATCTGCATGCTGTAAAGATTGCTACACCCATGTATTCACAAAATGTGAGACTGTCCACTGGGATGGTCGTGGTGTATAAGGATTTTTTGTGGATGACTGAAATCCCACTGCCATGTCACAGCAAGTAGTCTAGGTGTGAGATTGTGTTGTTTGAAAGTACCAGGAAGTCATGCAGGGGTGTGAATAATTGATTAAGCCAGGTTTCAGTCAGAAATAGAATGTTCAAGTTGTAATAGAGGATAGCTTTGCCAATGTCTTCCGCATGTTTAACCACTGGTCCACAGTTGAGTAGTATGAGCTTTGGGGTCTGACTTGTAGGGTACATGGATTTAAGGTTTGGGATAAGCAGGATCGAAATACGATTCTCATGGGTCGAACTCTGCATTGTCCCATGTGGCCTGCACTTTTTAGTGATGCTGATGGTCGGTATGTTGTAGGCCAATGATGAGGAAGGCTGCAAGGTTTCCTCATAGGACTGAAGCAAGGCCTAGATGCCCATCGTGGATAGTTGACTATGAGCTCTCTTGGGACAATGGGACTCGTGGTGCAGGTGCAGATGGCCATGGGTTTTTAGAGGAGTTTGTGTTCACTGATAGTAATATGTGCCGCAATAGAGACTTCGTCTCCTGAAAAGCTAGTAAGGTCTGCTTTAGGTTTGCCTTGGAGGTTTTAAGTTCCTCACTCATTTTTTCAATTGTATGTTCTAACCTATTAAAATGGATGTAAAACTAAAGAATCCAATCATTGTGAAAATGTACCTTTTTATGGGTACACTGGTGCAGGGTAACCCATTTGTCCACGGGTCCAAAGACCAACAAAATAGAGATCGGCACTGAAGTTGGAAATAAATAACAAGTTTATTAATCACTCATGAGTGGGACCACGTCCACACAACACTCTCAAGTGCTGCCTGGAGGCAGTACATTGAATCCACAGAACACAGGTCTTATATACAGGTTTTGTGCAGTGTAAGCATGTGAACAGAAATAGGAAAAACAAGTTTTAGAAAAAGGACAGATGAAAAACCACATGGTCAGCAAAGTGGGAGGGGGAGCAGAAACGCTTTTGGAAGCAGTAAAGGATTGACAGTCAACATCTATGACCAGGTGCACTGGCAGCTACAAGCACGTACATTGCTTTTAGCGGAGGCAGGAAGTCAACTAAAATAGATGGCACAGGCAGAAAAAGACGCGCAGCAGAGGACAGGAGAATTATGAAGGAAACTTAAATGGACACCCCAGCCAAAATGACTGTCGCTTATGCCAAGTAAAATATTACACGTTTTCCACACACGGCCCTTTTGGCATAAGCTAAGACATTTTCTTATGCTTCAAAAGGTGTACGATAAACATTATGTATATCAATCAGCATCATATCTCTGACTTTTCGATCTATTGCAACATTTACATTTTGGACATTCATTTTAGATGGTAGACAAGTAGTACAAGTGGAAATACAGAGGGAATAAAGCATTAGCCTGCATTGGATACATAAACAACAAGAGAAGAGAATTGTAATAATTATGAACAAGGCAGATAGTATTTTTAAACCCCATACAGAAAATACGCTCCAGAACCATCCAGCCCAAGTCCATGTTCCTGAATCTTGATGTATCTCAGTGGCTATTTTGTGTAGTTTGGAGATGACCGCATATACAGAAGGTGAATTGTCCGGAGTGAAGACACAACAGCTGGATCCGATGATACAGCATGCTCCACCTCGATCAACCAGAATAACATTTAGAACGAGTCTTTTCTACAAACCAACCACGTGGATCGATGCTTGTTCTTCTGTCAAGTCCCCTAATGCTGCAGTTGTCTGATTGATCACTGCTTCCATTGTACGGGTGAGGCGACGGACCAGCTAACTGTTCTGTACTGGGACAACAAAGAAGAAGAATCCTCTGTTAAAGTCTATATTGTTCCCATGTGGTCTCTTTCTGGTCGACTTCAAAGAAATCGATTGCACATTTTCCCCTACTACCAGCATGGTGATCGAACAATTGCAAATCTTGATGGTATGTTGGGGGAGCTAAAAACACAGGTAGTAGAAGGAAGGCTATGTGACAGGTACCAGACCAGCCTGGATGTAGGAAGTAGAATGCCTTAGTTCCACAAACAAAATAAGTGTGACGTGATGCAAGGAAGCTGCTTCGGCCTCCCGTAGACATCTGCAACACTGTAGTACGGTTACTGTGGCCCACTGGCACATCGCCTGTACTTTGTACACAAAGTAGGCCAGTGGTCATGGCAACAGAGATAACAAGGGGTCCATTTCCTTTAGCCGACCTAGAATTTGGATACACATAGTTTGTTGCTGCACTTCCTTTACTATATTATTCCATTTCTAAAGCAGTCCCTGTTCATGTTGCAGCAAATCAAAACGATGGTGCTCTTTTGCAGCAAGTGATGTAACAGTAATGTTAGGTAAGGAGGTTCCAGACATTACTTTCTCCACTACCCACATTACAGTAGCGATGATGGCAGCAGTCAAAGTCAGACCAAGGATGCAGATTGTACAGCCGTTGCACGTTGTCGCAGTGATCTTCTTCTTCTTAGGCGAGCTCATTTTCATCGGCAAAAAACAAACTAGATGATGCCATAAGGTCCTGGGCAGGCATTGGTTTCTCCACTAACGTTGAGATGAGTAGTCACTAATAGGCTATCCCCCTTTGTAGTCAGTCTTTAATCACCCATGACAGTGGCTCAAACAGTCTAATTCTGTGATGAAATGTTTTTCTTGCTGGATCGAAACAGATATCTAGATGTACCAGGGATTGTGTGGTCCGGGAAGACTTCCTCAGGTCTTTCAGGTGACACAGCTCGTCCTTTCTCGGTGACCAGGATGTCGCGGTGGTCTGTAAACACAGCAGGGCTCACGAAGGAAGAGCTTCCTGCACCTGCTGATAAATAGAAGACAAGCTGTAAGTTAACTGGGACAAATAGTCACTCATCAACATGTCTGAGGTACCTTATACTGGTGCAGAACAAAGGGCTTGGCGTAACTGTTGGAAGGCGCTCTGGCACTCATCAGTCCATGGGAGAGGCATCGGAGTGTCTTTAGTCAAAAGGGCCAACAAAGGTTTAATAATGTGTGAAAAACTGCCTACAAAAAGAAGTGAGGTCAATCAGTGCACGGACATCCTTCTGAGTGCGGGGTACAGGAGTATATAAAATAGTCTGAATGCGGTCTGGTGTAAGTGCACGTCCCTTCTTAGACAGGAGGTGACCTAAATAAATAACCTGCTGTCTACAAAATTGCAATTTCTTTGGCGAGACTTTGTGATGATGGGAGACAAGAAATGTTAACAATAACAGTGTTCCTTCTTCATACTAGGTAAGAACGCCAGAGCGGCATCCTCATTGATAAGACAGGATCTCTCAACCATTGGATAGTTGTTATTTAAAATAACACGCACACCTTCCGGAGAACAACGTATTGTGGCACAAAAATATTTAAGCATATCAATACCCACATTGTTGTCCGGTGTGGTAGGGGAAAGCAAAAATGGACATGCTGCAGTGAATTCATCAAGCCTGATTTCAAGTGGCTGTGAAAGTGGGCTAGGTGTAGGTGTCCCATCGAATCCTATCAATGTTATCATTGTGCCGGACAGGGGAGCCCTAGGAACCAATCTTTTATACAGAGCACTACGGGTAGCCCCTTTATCAACCAAAAACCCATCAGTAGATCCCAAGACGCTTGCATCAACATAAGGACCTATTTGATCTACTGGCACCTCAACCGGTCCCTTACCCCATCCTAGGCATCCCTATGCATAGTCGGAATCTGCAAGAGCATCAGCAGAATAATCAGACATTTGATATTGATTTCGTCTATCAAAAGTATTCGAGTAATTTGGTCCTTGTTCAACTGCTTCAAATCTGGGGCGAGCTCTTGTACCTCCCCTGTTTCCTGAATTCCCTGGGCGTCCTCTCATACTTCCCCTTCGCCGCTGATACTGCTGACCTCGCAAAAGGGGGCACTCAGAACGCCAATGCCCATTCTCTTTACAATAAGCACACTGATCAGGGGACAAATTTGCTTGAGGGAGAGGGGGCACTCCAGGTGTATACATTGCCACGTCCGCCTCTTCCACCTCCCCTAAATGGTGGACCATATACTTGAGCCAACATAACTTTTGTCTTTAATTCTTTAACCTTCTTATCCTCCCTGCCTTTTGCTTCCTGTCACTCATAATAGTGGGCCATGGTCAAAAAAGGAAACTGGGGAAGACGTGGTCCAAGAACTCTCGCTGACCTTTAAGCGACTAGCTATTTCCGGTAACATATTAACGACAAATTTATCGACAAACAAATGTTTACCCGTATCATCGGCCAATGACTGACCACTACAATCATGGAATGTTTCCTCAAACCTTGAAAAGAAATCAGAAATTGACTCATCCTTTTTCTGTTTACAGGACGATAACGTAGTCCAATGTATTTTCTTAGGGGGTATGAGAGTTTTCAACTTAGTCACAATAGCTTTCGGAAGATATATCTCCTTCTGAGGTTTCTGCGCAGGCTCCCTTTCCGCATCTATTTGTTCTAAATGTTACCAGGTATGCTACATTGTCATCTATTTTACGTATTGTTCTCCACATATCAGGGGGCAAAATAAGTCCAAAGAACATATCAATATCTGGAAATGTCATAGTGTAAGAGCTAATGGCACCTTCCACCTCCTCATAGAAGGCGGCAGGATTTTTCCGGGGTTTGGGCAAAGCAGCTTTAAGAGCCATCACATCAGCTCTACTACAAGGAGTGTAAACCCAATTATATATTGTTGGACCTGTCAGCCCTAGGGTGGTCTCCCCATTTATTTTTGATCGTGCCTCATTTTTTCCACCCTCATTTTGATGTTGGACTTAGGTCTCCGAGCGCCTTTTCATTGCCAACCAGTGTTAAGGTGCAAGTGCTCCCTTCTCCCAAGATGGCTGCCACGGACCCCTGCTACTGCAGAGTGGTCTTTCATAGTAGCACCCTAGCTGCCAGGAGCTGGCTGGAACCCCACAACAATGTTGCAACACCAGCCCGCCTTTTTTGTCCCATAAGTAGAATGGGGAAGCTCCTGGAATGTGCTGGAACCTTCTAGAAGGGAGGTGTGGTTTTACTTTTGCCGCCTTGGCCTAGAGGTCACCTGACCTAGGGATACATAAGTGAGAGGGGGAACTTTTTCTAGTCAGTTGGCCAGTGGGGTAAAGCAGAGCTGGAGAATCCACGCAGGAGTGTAGGCGGTAGGGCCTAGCCAGGGACTTATGCCTCTGAGAGTGACAGGATTTAGGTGCTGCCTCTTAAGTGAGTGAGGGATCCTGTGAAACCCACTGATCTTGCCCAGCAGTAGGAGGACCCAGAGAACCTCTGCCCAGCCTGACTAGGAAGGACCTAGTCGCCAACTCACTCCCTACCCCCCTGTAACAGAACCCCTTAAGGGCGCCAGATACATCTGCGCCATCAAGACTTTCTAGAGCAACTAATTGCCAGAACTGAATGCTGAGACTGCGTGTCCAGACTGAACCTTGAAACTACCTACCTAACCGATTGTGGTATCGCTGAGGATCAACCAGGTCTTAGAGCTGTGACCCCTGCGCCCCCTGACCTGGCCTGGGATCCCTGGCAGCGTGTTCCGTTAAGCGCGGAGCCCCCAGCTTAATTTGAGCCCCCCCCTGTGGCGTGGAGGCTGAAGCGCGCTCACCGCGGCGGCCCGGAGGCCGGAAGAGTGCCCCTCATCGTCGCGAGGCCCGAGGAGAAGCCCGGGGCCCCGTCGCTGCCGTCGCAGCTGTGGTGAAGGAGCGTGAAGGCCGTGACCGACCCCCGTCGCAACAGGATCGCCTGCGGACTTCGGAGCTGGTTGGACGCCTTCCCGACGTCGAGCAAGGTAAGCCCGGAGGCTTGGGACTGACCCCGGTGCGCCCCCTACAGGCTGGGAGCCACACCGCACCCTGAGCCCGGGTTCCCTCTCCGTGGGAGTCCCCTGGTCACCCCGACAGAGAGACCCCTCCGAGGGATTCGCCCCATGCTCCCCACTGACTATCCCGGAACTCTGTGTCTCCCGAACTGCACCGGAGGACGAGAGACTCGTTTCGCGCGACTCGTTGTGCTCCGTGAACTGCTCCGTTCTGAAGTCCTCATTGCTACTGATTACGAGTAGCGCGCTGGTCTAAATGCTCTATTCTGAAGTATACATTGCTATTGATCACGAGTAGCGCTATGTTCTAAGTGCTCCGTTCTGAAGTATACATTGCTATTGATCACGAGTAGCGCTATGTTCTAAATGCTCCGTTTTGAAGTATACATTGCTATTGGTTACACGAAGCGCTATGTTCTAAATGCTCCGTTCTGAAGTATACATTGCTATTGGTTACGAGAAGCGTTATGGTCGAATGCTCAGTGCTGGCATATTCACTGCTTACGAGTAGCGTTATGTTCCAATGCTTAGTGCTGACATATTCACTGCTTACTGATTACGAGTAGCGTTATGTTCTAATGCTCAGTGCTGAAGTAGTCGCCGCTTCCTGGTTACGAGTGGCGCTATGGTCTAATGCTCTGCTCTGAAGGTGTTCGTCAGATTTGTCCCAAGGTAACGGTAGGCCCGCGAGGTCTGCCCTGGGTCCCTGCACGCCCCCAAGAGTAGCACTACAATCCCCAAACCCTAACACGGGGAGTAAAATATACAAGGTACTGGTGAATATCATACTGGTGAATATCATACTGGTGAATATGGTGCTGGCGGATCAACCGCTGACATAAGTGAATTGCCATTGTAATCTCCCTAACTGAATTTACATCTCATAAAGTGCATATATATGTTATGAACTGCATTTATCTCGAACTGCTTGGATAAAACTTGAGTTATTTGCATAAATCTCTACAGTGTGGCGTCCCTTATTGTGTGCGTTCCTTGCTTCAGTGGATGTGCGTGTTGTATGGTCGCTTTACACACAAGCCTTTGGGTGCCCAGCCGCTCGTGTCACGTTACCCCCTTAGGGCCTGGAGACCCCAGGTCTTACATATATAAAATATCCCTTTGAATCATCCGTAGTTTTATCCTTATTGGTTCTCACACCCTTCGGAGGAACATACAGGGGTGCAGCTTCACGAGTAGGTTTTATGGCAACTGTACTACTAACAGGTGCAACCTCATCCACCGGAGCATCTACTTTTTGTGCTAGGGGTTGAACTGTTTCTACACCTTTCTGTTTTCTAGCTAATTCTTGCTCCCTTCGGAAACGTAATGTTGCGTCTCATATTTTAACCACTCGTCTAATCATATCAGATAGGTTTGAAAAAGGAAAAGTCCCCTCTGTTAATCGTTTGTAATCAGTATTTATATCAGCTGACTCTAGTTCCTGAGAAATTTGTCTATAATCAAATATCACCTCCCAAACGAACTTTTCTACAAAATAAAATTTTATTTTTCCACTGTTGAACCATAGTTACAATGAGCGATGCAGCGTGAGACCAGCGAACCTCCTCCCTAGCAGCGGTTTTTAATTTATCTTTTTCTGCTCTAGTCAAAGTAGAGCGAGTCTGTCGCCCATCTTGTTTATCTTGTTCTTTGTCACCTAAAGACAAATGCTCCTTATCAAAAACCTCATCCTCAGGGGCACTAGGAGTGGGGAATTTATACGGTGGTGGGGGTCGATCTAGGATGCAGTCATCCTGAGGTTTATTAAGTATGGGATAAATAGGGTGCCTAATAGGGTATTGGCCATTTACCTCTAATCGACGTTCCCTATCTTCTTTTTCTATTTCTTTCCTTCTTTTCTTTATATATATTTTTTTTATTCTAGCGCTTTTTTTTTATATATCGTTTTTCGTGGTTCTTTTTCTGCTATAACTTCTGCTCTCTTCACTCTCTCTCGTACTTCTTTCTCCCACATATGCACACAATCCTGTCTATTTATTTCTTTCAAATAAACACTAACCTACATATTGAACCTTTTTAAAATCAAATGACCCATTCACAGGCCATTGTAGAGCAGAATCTTTCTTGGTGTATTTGTTCCATAGTGTACTGTACATTATAGAAGAAATACCATATTTGACATATATGTCTTTATTAGGTGTCCCCTATGGGGGAGCCGGATGACTTTTTTTTTCAAACTTAATTTGGTACCACCAGAGCAGCAATACCACCTACGGAGTGTGCTGAGAACAGGCATGTTTCACCAAAAATGTGTAATATATTATCACTTCATATACTTCAAAAGGAGAAAATCTCCACATTACCTGCCTTCAATTTTTGCAAAATGTGAATGACAAATCCAAACCAAAAGACCTAGGCCAAACAAATCAAGAGTGCCGCTTCATCGACCTTACCTCTCCAACTTCCACCTGCCGATCCCTGGTTGACCTAATGGTCACTGCAAAATTACACCAAAGAAAACCACAGTCGAGACCGGCACCACCTGGAGGGTCAAATCAGGAAAACCGGAAAAGTCACGTCGGCCTGCAAAGACAAAGGTCTCCTCGTGCAGTGCGCTTCCTCAGTGAAATTTCGATCTTCTGTCAAGACCACTCCTTCGGGCGGCCGTGTCTCCGATGGGGTCCCACGACGGGCGCCAACTGTGGCAATGTACCTTTTTAGGGGTACAATGGCGCAGGGTCACCCTTTTGTCCACGGGTCTAGAGACCAACAAAATAGAGATCGGCACTGAAGTTGGAAATAAATAACAAGTTTATTAATCACTCATGAGTGGGGCCACGTCCACACAACACTCTCAAGTGCTGCCTGGAGGTAGCACATTGAATTCACAGAACACAGGTCTTATATACAGGTTTTGTGCAGTGTAATCATATGAACAGAAATAGGAAAGAACAAGTTTTAGAAATAGTTATCAGCAAACAAGGATAGATGAAAAACCACATGGTCAGCTAAGTGGGAGGGGGAGCAGAAATGCTTATGGCAGCAGTAAAACGATTGACAGTCAACATCTATGACCAGGTGCACTGGCAGCTCCAAGCATGTACATTGTTTTTAGCTGAGTCAGCAAGTCAACTAAAATAGATAGCACAGGCAGAACAAGATGAGCAGCAGAGGACGGGAGAATTACGAAGGAAACTTAAATGGCCACCACAGCCAAAATGGCTGTCGCTTATGCCAAGTAAAATATTACAATTTTCCACATGTCTGTGGTTAGCGGCATTCCCCAGGGATTCACTAATATGTTGCTCTCCATGTCGATCTCCCAGAAAGCTGGAGCTCGATGTGAGATTGCTGAACCCCATGAGGTCTGAGTTTGGTGTTTGTTGTGCTGCAGGTGTCATTATGTGACCTTGTTGAGTCCCAACGTGATCTCTGTAGGAGATCATGCCAATGATTTGTTCTCTCTGTTGTTCCATCTAATAAGATTAATTGGGTGTATGATCAATGGAGTTTTTGTAGCCTGTGTTGGGTGTTCTTTGAGGTGCAAGTGACAATTCTAGGTGTGAGTCTGTGAAGTCTTCCTCCCTGAGAGGTGTCGTTTTTGGCTTTGTTCTCTGATCATTTTTAGCTGTATCTGCTGTTGAGATCTTGTCAGGTCTCTGATCCTCCCTCTCAGGTGGTGTAACCATGTGGAAAGGTGGTTGGAAGGTGATGACTTTACAGGAATCAGATAATTGAAGGGGAACATGACTAGTTCCTGTCGTAGTCATGGTTCTGTCGGATGGAGTAGGTATAACGTAGTTGGATTGGTCAATGTTAGGTGGGTTTGGGCCTCGGTCTGGTGTGTTGCGGTCCCAATGTAGTAGGTGGGCAACTGGCAAGTCTTGAGGAGAACACATGAGTATTGCTGCTCTTAATTTGATGAACCACTGATCAAAGGTTTCCAGATTTGGGTCAAACACTTTCACCAGTATGTTGCCATTCTTGTAGATTGATATTACTACTTCTGCTTTAAGGTGTTTTAGACCTCCAGGAGTTCATGCACCGACTCTGTCCACCTCTTTGTAAATTGCGTGAAGAAGATGTGGTCTGATTTTACAGGTGTCACAGATGGTGATTAGGGTACATTCAGAGCCCCTTCATGGATGGAGCTCTGTTTGGTAGTCAGAAAATAGGGGATTCTCCTCAATGAATTGTGGGCATAGGCTGCTTTATCTATCCATTTGCTATAAGTCAGTAGTTGTTTGGGTTTTGAGGATACAGGTTTGTTTTCTTTAGCACCGGGTGTATGTATGCCTTTTTTTTAACTCTTCTGGAAAAACTCCTGCTGTTAAGAAATTGTTGATCATTGTTGACTGTGGTGGGTAATGGAGTTGTTAAAAGAATGTCTTTGAAGATTCGTTGTGGGCAAAGGCCAGTGGGGCAACCAGTTGTCCTGCTCACATTCACAAGTGCAAGGAATCTAGTTGCTGGTAGTTCTTTGAAGGAGTTGAGAGGCATTACTAACCTACCCCTGGAGGGTGTTGCGGGACATGGGTTGGTTCTGTTGGTTTTCTTGAGGGTTAAATAAGAATCCAACAAGTCTGCTCAATGGGGAAATCTAAATCGGGGCAAACCCGTCAGCTTGACGGTGGTGGAGTACTGTTAGCCAGCAATGGAGTTTGCTGTTACGGAACAGTAAACAGTCTGTCAATGCGGATGGAAGTTCAGCCAGCACACATCTAACAACGGTGGGTGGGTCTCTATCGGCACAATGGAGTACTTGTAACCGCCGCCATGGAGGGACGACTGAAGTCCCGCCAAGATATTAAATCAGGCCCTAAGTCAGGTTCTGTATCTGCCAATAGGCTGAAGATTAGGTATTGGCTTTTTTTTTAACGGATTGAGCTTTTATTATTAGTCAGTTTAAAGAATGTGCTTTAGAGGTGGAGTGATTTTGTGCTACGGGAGAATGAATAATGTCCTTTGAAGTTGTGGGAGGTGTGCTATTGATGATGTAGCAGGACAAAAAGTGTGCTGTTTGTGGGTGTTGTTATCCTCCTCCAACATGCTTAGAAGACATTTTGTGGGTCTTTGGAGATCTGAGGAGTCTGGTAGAGATTGAGGTGATGGCCTATGGGGATGTTTTTGAAAGGTAGCCTTGTTGTATAATAGGTAAGAAGATGAGAGGTTTTGAAGAGTGTTGTGGAGTTGATGTCTTTTGGGTATGTTAGATGTGGAAGGTGTATGGGCTAGGGGTGAGGGTGAAGCATGAGTTTCAGGTTTTATGACTTTGAATTATGCAATGGATGATAGGCGTTTGAGTGAATACTGTGTATTTGTGGAGTGAGCGGTTGATGTCTTTGTTGTTCAGAAAGTGTGTGGTTGAGTAGATTTAGAATATGATATTCTGATAGCAACAACGGCGGGCCCTTCTTGCCGCACCTCACATCAGTTCTGAAAAAAAGTAATCGTCGTGCAATCAACCCCGTACGCCAGCCGTTGAGCAGCGTTACTGTGTTCCAGATCAAAGCAGAGAAAAAAGAAAGTGGGGGTGCACATATCTAACAGTCCAAAGAACCAAAATATAATTTTCAAATGTCCTCTTTATTTCAAAAAGATTTTTGGGGAGTAATAAGAAATGGTCAGCCATAACACTGTCAGTCACAATGCTGTGAACTAAAATTTACATACCTAAACATACAAAATATCCATCTTTTTATGGATTATTACATACTCTAATATTTACAAAATATACATATTTACAAGATGTTATCCAAGTGGGCATCTATTTATCAGTATTACCATCTATTAGATTTATCAACAAATCAACAGTTTTCTCCTTTCAAATCTACTGGTGACCTGGAGAGCATGAATGTGTCTATGTATGATCTTCAAAGGAATCACACTTTCCGATAGATAAACCATATTCCAAACCGATACATCAAATCCCTGAACAGAACATCCACTTCAAATAAGTACTCTTATGACATATCACAAAGAGTGGCATATATTCAAAGAACGTGGGAGGATAAAAATCGAAATTCTCCCACTCCCATTATACATCAAGATTATTTGATCTCTCAAAAAATAATCAAAATTTAGAAAAATTGAAAAAAGATAAGAAAAGAGAAAGGTGAATAAGAATACATAAAAGTGGTTTAGAGACAAAGATACACATACAAAAAAATTAAGCATACCTTTACTTAATGTTTCCACTCTTCACAACAATTCCCAGAGAAGCAGTCTATTTAACATGAGCCTCGAATTCCTAAAGAAGGTAATCATTATCAGAGTCAGAATATCTGACATAGGAACCTCAGCTATTCTGTCAGGACTATAAGTAGCTTGCAGTAATATTCAAAGTGGCATACAATGTATCATGCCCTACAGTTTTTCCATATTAGCAATAATCTCACTCTAAAAATAAAAATAAAAATTACCTAATTACTTATAAAAAGCAAACAAAATACACCCTTCATATACCATTTGCAGCAGTAAGGGGGAGCCCAAAACGAAACTGACTAGCAGGCCAATAATTTTGTAATCAGCAAAAAGGGGTATATATATAGAACTATTATATACCGATACCCTGACTCCGTAACCAGAATATTGAAACTTGTATCCATACATAAGTAAACGCATACAGAGCTCCGTGTTGTTAAAAAATGTATGCCAAACGCCGTGCGTCTGGGGTTTTTAAACATAGAGACACGGCTCAAAAAGCAACTAGGCACCATCCCAATACGGACGGGGTACTTCTAATACTGATCGCTGTAACGCTCTCGCAGATTTAGAATATGTGTAATTTCTGTTGAAATAGAGAGCAGAATGGACGTGTGTGGATTTTTAATCGCATTTCGGTCAAAAATAGGAGTTTTCAGCTGGAAAAGGTTAAATAAGTTCCCTCATAGCCTTTTTATAACTCCCAGTATGACTTTGTTCTCACCAATTTAAATTCCCAATTCACTCACAATAGTGACAACAAAATATCATTTGTATCATTATTTTATTATTACAATTTCTTAGAATAAATTTCATTTCATATTTCTTAACGTATATGTCATTTTTTTCTTTTTTCTTTTTTTTGAATAGATATCAAACTAACAATAACAATTTATATCCCAGAACATAAACACATACAATAAATACAAATAGTCTCAAATCCGTAATTCAGCTGGAAAAGGATCACTAGTCAACTGAGAATGCAACGGGTGGACTCCAGCTCATGGGCTTGTGCAAGGGCCACTGCATCTAGCAATGTCCAGGACCCCTTCCTGTTTGCAAATGGCTTACACCCTCCTTTGAATTGGTGGTCAAATAATGTTAGGTGACTGGATTTTGGTTGCCAAATATTTATACATACCACAAGGAATCAGTATTTGGAAGGGAAACCCTAACCATGTTCCTTTCAAATACTGACTTCTTAATGTTTGCTTAACTCATTTAATAACCCAGAAGAACTTTTTTTATCATTAGTTGGGTTCAGTTAATTCTAAAAAATGTTTAGCAGTCACGATCCCTCAGATTTAGAGAATCTGAGAGCTTGCAACTGAAAGGTTTTTTTATCACACAGTATATGTTATTTTTATTTCTTTAATGGGTTTTTACATGTATTACAACAATTGTCAACGGCATATATGCACATCCATCACTTACATTATTACATCATATTTCAAATTGTTAATGACTTTACATCATATGCAATTAGTATGGCATGCGAAAAGTGTGCTTCCAGTCATGTCAGCATGACGCCCTATCGGAGAGTGTTCTAATAATTGTGTTTATGGTATCTACATGGCAACATGCCAACTCTTGGTGTGAACCTCAGTGTACA
Source organism: Triturus cristatus (assembly GCF_964204655.1). Lineage (NCBI taxonomy): Eukaryota > Metazoa > Chordata > Amphibia > Caudata > Salamandridae > Triturus > Triturus cristatus. The sequence goes on along the minus strand of NC_140591.1, from coordinate 1,470,582,977 downwards.
GGGGAAAAACAGGGGGGTCTCATCTATGTCATTTTAATGCATGGGGCGCAAGATATCGTATTTGTGTATTATTTACATGACATCCCACTACTCTACTGCTGGGCACTGCTTTCACCTTTAATGTTGTCTGTTGCTTTTACCTAACTTGTAATGTCTTGGATATATGCTGGGGGGGACACCTCACGTCTGCACTCCCACTATTAGTGAATGCCAACTGGGGGGGGGGGGGCGCTGTTTTTAATTGTGTGCTATACGTGTGACCCTACGTCTCATTCATCTCTGGAGGGGCGTTTTATGTTTCCGGGCTTGTCTGCCATGTGCTGCGAAGGTCTGTTAGTATTGCGCCCGCGCTGCTGCCTTTGGTATCTAGCGTATGCTAGTGGCGTCTTCCCGTCTGAGTGCTACACTCTCTGCTTGCGCCCAGCACACAACAGAATGATACCATGCCTTAACTTGGGGGGGGTCCTGGAGACTTCCAGCGCTTAGTAATGAGGCGCTTTGCCACAATAAGACCCAGATCTATAAAGCGGTCAGTCACCTTGTGACTCTTGGTTCTCCGGTATAAACCCAGTATGCACACCTCCCATGATCACTCTAGCGCACGTTCAGTACATTGCACCAGGTGTGTTGTAACAATCTCCCACTATGTGGCAAGTGCGGTACAGGACCATAGCATGTGTAGAAGATCACCATCAACCAGTCCGCAACTAGGGCACTGTGCATCTACTCGGTTGAAGATTTTATTTATTTTGGCTGGTGTCATATAGGCCCTTTGTGTTATGTAGTACTGCATAAGTCGGAATCTGGCAGTCCTTGGAATATAGGTGGGGCTCTCTAGAATTGTCAACCATTCCCATTCTGTGCTTTTGCTTTGCAAATCTGTGTCCCATCTGTTCTTCAGCGCTGTTAGTTTGGTTGCCCCGTGTGTGCGCAATGACTCAGCCAGCCATCTAGTAAGGTGTTGGCCTGTGCCCATTATTTGTAGATATTGTATCAATAAGTGAGTTCTGGGCTCCTTTGCTAGGTCACCCCATACCGACTGTATCGCCCTCATCAGCGCAGCATAGAGCAGGAATTGGCCCTGTGGCAGGTCGTACTCATTTACAAGGGCGTCAAACGACATCAAGTGTCCGTCTCGGTATAAATCCCCCATGTTCTGAATTCCCGCTTTGTCCCATGCCTGTAATTCTGCTGTTGTGAATACCCGCTGCTGTCGTGGCATCCCCAATATTGGGAGGGAAGGTGCGTATGGTGTGGCCTCTTTAGTGAGTCGGATACTACGCCGCAAACAGGCATAAGCCACCATCAACAACAACTGGATGGGTCCCTTTCCTCTACTGCCAGGATGAAAGAAAGTCACGATCCGTGTTTCTGTGTAGCTCGGCTGATACGATGCAGTGTCAGTGAGTTGTCGGTCGCTAAGCCAGCGTGCCACCCATTGCAACTGTGCTGCTAAGTAATAATGCTCCATATTTGGCACTGTCAATCCACCTTGATTGGCAGAGAGAAATAGTTTTAGCCAGGGCCACTCTGTTATGGGTGCCATACCATATGAATTGTTGCATGTCAACTTCGAAGGCACGGAATAATGCAGGCTTGATGTACAAGGGTACGTTTGTAAAGTGGTACAAGAGTTTCGGAAGTACTATCATTTTTATCAATGCTATCCTACCCATTGTAGTCAGGGGCAGCGTGCGCTAAAATTTCATTTGTGATCTGATCGCTGTTACTGAGCGAGAGTAGTTTCCCTCCAATAAGTCCAGCGGCTCTCGATACACTTGAATTCCCAAGTAGCTAAATGCATCCTGCTGCCAGTGTACCGGCGTGCCATTAACGGTTAGTGCCGGGTCTGGGGTTGACTCATTAAAAGGATACAGACAAGACTTGCCACAGCTAACACGCAGGCCCGACAGGGCAGCAAATTCCGAGAGTGCTCTTTCTATTGCAACACATGGCTGCCGGACATCCCTAAGGTATATCAGCAAATCATCTGCATAGAGAGACACCGCATGGAGGTCGTCTCCCAGAGGAATGCCCCATTCTTCTATTGTGCCCCGCAGAGATTCAGCCAGTGGCTCGATGGCTAGCGCGAACAACAACGGGGAAAGAGGACAACCCTGCCGGGTACCTCGTCCTACTGGGATTAGCTGAGATATGTACGGCCCTGTCTTAACAAGGGCCGTAAGTTGCGTATATAGTAAATGGACTAGCCCTAGACAGTCTTCCCCCAGGCTACATCTGTTTAGAGAGGCGAATAAGAAGTTCCACTCTAGCGTATCAAACGCCTTTTCTAAATCTAGTACAAGGCATCCCGAATGTGGCCAGCGTTCCCTGAAAAAATGAGCCACCCTAAAGAATCGCCTCAAGTTCAGCAATGTGGATTGAGCCGGTACAAACCCATTCTGGTACGCATGGACTAATTATGGGACTATGGGGGCCAGCCTGTTCGACAATATTTTGGTTAAGATTTTGTAGTCTGAATTTAGCAATGCTAGCGGGCGATATGTGTCTCTATCTGGTTTGGGCAGCGAGACAAGAAAAGATTCCCATAGCGATAATGGCAAAGCAGAGTTCTCCTGTCCAGTGAGGTATAGTTTGAGTAGTTTTGGGGTGAGTATTTCCTGATACGCCTTGTAGAATTCTGCAGGGAGACCATCCGGGCCTGGTATCTTGCCTGTAGCCAGAGCCCCTATTGCCAGTTGTATCTCCAAGAGTACTATTGGCTCATTTAGCTCAGCTCCCTGACCTGCAGGTACTTTCGACATGGGGAGTTGAGACAGGCATGTTTCCAGCACTTCTGGCTCCGCTTGTACTACTGATTTATATATTGCAGTATAGTGGGCGGTGGACTCATTGTGTATGTTGTGTTGCTGTGCTAGCAATTGGCCCGTCTTGGATCGCAGGCTCAATGTCGGTTGTTGCATGTGTTCTTGTTTTATTAGTCTTGCCAATAATCTCCCAGCTCTGTCAGCCGAGGCATGAGTGCGACCTGAGTGCGCAGCATAATTTAGGCTGCGCAGTCTCTCCATTACTTCCGCGTGTTTCTGCCTTTGGTCATCTAAGCTTGCTGTGTGCCCGTGCTATTAACTAGGCCTGTTTCCAGTGTAATGAGTGTGTCCTCTATTTGTTTAGCTTCACGGTTGAGCAGGCTATGCATGCTCCAGTTCGGGCTCAAGCACTGGCCCCTGATCACTACCTTACATGCATCCCACAGGATGCCGTGATCAGACACTGAGCCTTCATTCGTCTCGAAGTATTCTGCTATATCCATGCCTACTGAATCTGGGAAGGGGGGATCTTCTAGCGCTGATGTTTGCAGTCTCCATAATTTAGATGTGCGCACCTTATCTACACCGTGCAACTGGAGCATATGTGGGTTATGGTCCGAGTGCGTGCATCTGAGATAGCTCCCTTCGACACATTCAGCCAACAGCACAGTGCTCCCCATAAATCTATCTATGCGGACATGTAGGCCATGCGGGTGTGAGTAATGGGAGTAGAGGCATGCTTGTGGGTTTAGGGATCTCCATATATCAACTAGTCCCCACCTATGTAGCCATTCTCGTAATCCTCTGGCATTTGACGCAACAGTTGTTTGTTGCAGTGGCGGGAATGATCTGTCTTGGCTCGTATCTAGTACTGCATTGCAGTCCCTACCCAACAGCCAGGGAATATCGCACCATCGGGATAGCTTGACCGATAATGCGCCCCAGAATGAGGCATTATGGAACCCAGTACTATTCGCCTGCCATTAAGTTTGCCTTTTGTTAATGCGCATCAGCCATGAATGTCTATTTCTGTTTCTTCCCATATGAATGGAGTACCTGGTCTAATCCATACCAGCGTCCTCTCGCATGTGAGGAGTATCCTATAGCAGATATCTGTCCCCTCCACCTGCGCTCCAGTCTATGTATCTCTGGTTGTGATATGTGAGTTTCCTGTAGGAGTGCGATATGTGCTGCATGTCGTTTCAAATAGGCATACGTGTTGTACAGGCGTGCAGGCGTGTGCATGGCCCTAACATTCCAAGTAATTATGGGGGTTGGAGGCATTTGTCAAGTGTAGAGTATACTTGCAGTGTCAGCAGATCTGTCACCCAGCTAGTAATGCAGTGGGCGTATGCATGCGTACTAGGCTTAAGCTGCAATCCCAACATTTGTGGTTCCAGATGCGATGTTTGTGAGACATGGTGTGGGGGTGTAAACATGATGTTATGTAACTGGGACAGGGCAGAGGGACAACAGTTATCTGCCCAAAATGTGAACTTTGCCTTACGGCAACTATCGGCCTTTCGCGCCCTGTCACACTAAGTAAGGGGGGGGGAAGCTTGGCTGGGTTTGCAGTGGGCAAGTGGAGCTCGGGCCCTGTATCAACACCCATTTGTCCTCACTGCGCACTGCCTATGCTATCTTGCAATTCCTTCCCTGGCAGAGAAGTTAAGGGGGAAATAATTTAGTGAGGAGAAGAGGGTGGGAAAAGGGGGTGGGAGAGCAAAGTTTTCACGGTGAAGAATGTGCAGGTGTGTCTGCCTCTAGCTTCTCGATCAGCACAACTAGGACTACTCTCTGTTATGTTACGCCTGCACATGTAAGATCAGTGTGTTATGCGCATGGGCCCTAAAATCGATATGTAGACTTCTGCTTCAGCTTTTCTGGTTTTCATGCAATATCATCTGCCGTTTGGGGCGTCACGTCCGGCATAATCTGCGAGTCCACTTCTTGCGACCACAACGCCGTTGAACTGCCGTCACTCATTGACCTCTCCGAAGATGCACCTATGTGTCTATTGTCCGGACTGCTCCTCATAGTTGCTGCCTTTTGTAGGGCTTCTCGTCGCTCCTGCAGTCTTTGTTCAAAATTAGGGGCCGCTCTAAGTTGTAATGGACCCTTCTGGATTTTCCTCCGTGGTCTCTAACAGTTCCTACGGACACCCAGCGTTGAGTCAGCAGTGTTATTCCGTCTACTGGGTAATGTGTGGTGGCCTACTTCCTCAAGCCAGTCCTATGCTTCTTCTGCTGCAGTGAAGAAGTGTGTGGTGTCGTCTTTGACTACTCGCAGGCGAGCTGGGAATATCAGTGAGTATTTTATGTCTAACTCCCGCATTGTTTTTTTCACTGCCGTGAATGTGCTTCTCTGTCTCTGTACTCCAAGGGAATAATCCGGGAAAAATAATACTGTGGAGTTGTCAACCCTGACCTCTCCCATCTTGCGGATTTCTCGTAATATTGGATCCCGATATTTATAATTTAGGAGTCAGAAAAGGAATGGACCAGGGCCTGTGCCCGGCGGTGGGCGACCTGCTGGAACTCTGTGCGCCCTCTCGACAGTGAAAAAGGAGGAGAGTGAGTTTGGCGGCATCAGAGACTGTAGCCAGGATTCTGAGTAGGACACTGCGTCTTGCCCTTTTGAACCTTCGGGAAGGCCAACTGCGTGGACATTATTGCGGCGAGAGCAGCCTTCCGCATCGTTCACCCTACGTTCCAGCATACGCACTTTCTCCGTGAGCTCTTGCACTTCTGCGACTGAGGCTTTTGCGGTTGGGAGGACGTCTTCCAGCTCCACTTCCATTTTGTCAACTCTCTCTGTCAGTTTACGGTGATCTGCACGAAGTAGCGTGAAATCTGCCGTAATTTTGTCTATTCGTCCCTTTAAGGATGTCTGGGTTTGCGTGACGGAAACACCGATCTGCATCACAGCCTGGAGCACATTGCCTATTTTCGATCCCAGTGTGGGGTTTTCCGCTGCTTCTTCTGATTCCCTTTCTGGTCCTGGCTGTTTAGGAGGTGCTGTGGACTGTTCAGCTGGCATGTTAGAGCCTGCCCATTGTCTGCCCATGGTTGCTGTCTGATGTGTGCAAATTGAGCATCAATGTTGCACACGCCCTAGGCAGGGCACTTCCTCTGTATTCCGATTCCACAGACACAGGTTTGCAATGAGGTGGCGCAGTTACAGTTCCGACACAGGGGGGACTCCTCCTCTCTACAGATCACTACTATGTGGCGCTGTGCTGGGTGGTTTATTCAACTCTCCTATTCGATAGGAGCCTGCACTGTTCGAGCTGCCTCTGACTTTACAGCGCTAGTATCTCTAGAGTCCAGTGGGCCCACTACTTCTTGGGTTATGTATTGAGTCTTTCTTCCCTCTCTTCACCTGTATCATTCGATGTAAATGGCATTAGCTCTCAGTATCTTTTTCACTGACGTCCAGCTCAGTCAATCCTGCGGCTCACTGTTTTGCCCCACACATTAGCCCAGACTTCGCGATCACATCCTCGCCATTTTGCGCTGCTTCTGGTCATGCCTGAGTTTGAGCCAACCCCCATGCCTCTCATTGCGACCGCTGTGCTACTCGCCAGAGTTTTCTGGCCCCACTCGAAACACCGTCTGTAGACGTGGGTGACCCTTGCAAACAAGTGACCAGAACTGTATTGTCTTCCTACTTCGTGTTTATTCTCCCTATTCGTGGTGGCCGCAGCTGAGCTTGTGTGCGATTCCAGCCCAGATTCTACTCTGCGCATCTCACTCAATGGCCGTATGTTCCTCCGGCCCTAACGCGCTTTTATCCTGCCTTTGCTTGTGTTGTGCACAGCTGCTCCGCCAATGTGACTTGTCATTTGCTGGTCAGGTCTCACCGAAGCCCGGCAGTCCTGCCTCTTGTAATGCAGGTTTGTGTGGGTATCCCTGCGCCCATGCAGTGTTCTCAGCCGCCAGTGTCCGCCAGGCCTGGACTCGATAAAGCCCCCAGACCTCAACCTTACTGCGCTTACAGGTAGGTGCCTGCCTCCTCAATCACAGGGCTCCGTGGGTGCAGCCGCTGCTCATGCCACCTCCGCCCCGGCTCTCGTGCAACTGGGGCCGCTCCGCATTTCTTGCCTCTACCTGTTCCGCCTTACCCCGCCGCTGCCTCTTACCGGCGTGTAGGCGTAGACTCAGCCCCTCCTCTATCAGCTCCGTTACTCTTCTCCGGCAGTCCCAAGATGGCCACCTCCCACAGCTCGCCCAGGGACAGGCTCGGTATCCATAAGACACTTCATGGAGAAAGACCAACGAGCATCATTTGGGATCAGAACCTGGAAGGGAATATAGAGAAGTAATACACCATTCCCTCATAGAACAAAGTACAGTAAAAGGGGAGGGAAATACAAGGAATATATACACAGTATAAGATATAAATACAGTCAAGGCAGATAATGTAAATAACCATATGTAATACAGAATTGGGTGGGATAATCCTCGTCTCCGTGTCCTTAATAGAATTGAAAATTCTTGTCACATATGTTCGCAAATTTTGAATTCTATGTCAGGACCAGAGGCTCCGATTATGCTTGTTTAAAGCTGCACCACCACTACAGATGCAATATCCACAATCGGTTTATAATAAAAGGTCTTAAACGTAGAATCAGATGACCAATCAGCTGCATTCATAATGTCTAGCAAACAAACCCCCATAGAAAAAGCCTTTGAAGCCATAGCTCCACAAGCTGAATGTGCACCAAATTTTGCACCATCTATTCCTGCCTCACCCATGAGCCATCGCACCCATCTTGATAATGTAGCCGGGCTCACTGGGCGAAGAGGTTTCTGCAAAGCAATCAACAACTGACCCCTCATATCTTTTAGAAATTCAGCAGTACTTACCTCATAATCCTTAATACATTGCACCACACAAAGTTTAGGGTTATTAGGAAAAATTGGATAAGTAATAGAAGTAGTATTACACTTAGTGCGTCTGGAGAGAGCAAAAGTGACACTAGTGAAAATCTACGACCTGCAAGATCCAGCGCACGGATATCAGAAACGCTCTTACAAGAAACCACACATAATAACATAGTTATTTTGCAGAAAGTTGTTTACGTGACAGATATTTATTGGAGGGCCAAGCCTCCAAGAACCATAAAACAGTAGACACATCCCATAATTCAAAGTATTTAGAGCAAGGCGGTTTTACCAACCTGATACCCCTGAGTAGCTTGCAGACCAAAGGATGCCCACCAGCAGGTTTGTCATTGACCGTTACATGGCCTGCAGAAATGGCAGACCGAAAATTATTAACCGTTCTATAGGCAAGACCGGAAGAAGCAATGGATGCAAGAAAATTCACAATCAAAGAGACATCCACTGTAGTGGGATCCACCTCCTGTTGAGCGCACCAACTACACCATCGTTTCCAGGCTGTAGAATAACGCTTGTGTGTGTTGGGAGACCAAGCTTCGCTGATAAATCTGGTAGCGTCTCGCGAAAGGCCTGGGATCTTCCAGCGATCCCCGAAATCCGCCAGGCAACTAGGAGTTGTCCCGATGCTATCAAGGGATGCGGGGTGTTTCGAGGGTCCAGCAACAGATTCCATCGCTGGGGAAGAAGTAGCGGCACTGCACAAAGCATCTCCAGAAGAACCGGGAACCATGCCTGAGCCCTCCAAAGAGGAGTGATCAGAATCAATTCTGATTGATAATGTTTTGTGCGTGCTAGGACCCTGGGAATCATCACAAATGGGGGAAAGGCATAACACAGACGTGACGGCCAGTCCTGCAGAAAAGCATCCGTGGCCAGAGCTTCCGGATCCAGACGCCAACTAAAGAACATTGGAATTTGCCTGTTGAGGCGAGAGGCAAAGAGATCGATCTAACACGGACCCCAAAGCTGAGTTAGTGACTTGAATACACGAGGATGAAGCCTCCAATCGCTGAAATCTCTGAGATGACGAGAATTCCAATCGGCAATCAGATTGTTGCACCCCGGAAGATACTCCGCAATCACCCCGATTTTCCTCTGAAGGCAAAAGTGCCAGAAATCTTTGGCAATTTCTGCTAGAATCCTGGACTTCGTCCCTCCCAGTTTGTTCACATACCGTACCGCTGACACATTGTCCATGCGGAGAAATATGCAACAATTCGTCTTGCGTGGTGAAAGACAACGAATCGCAAAGGACCCTGCCAGAAGTTCCAGACAATTGATGTGGAGTGACAATTCATCCTGAGACCACCGGCCCCCTGTAGTTTCCTGACCGCAACGGGCTCCCCAACCACACCGACTGACATCGGACCCTATCACCACTTACGGAGACACTCCGAATAGGGCTCGACCATTCCAAGACTTCATGTGTTCTAACCACCACAACATCTCCCACCTCGTCTCCTCCGAAAGAGGAATCTGATCTGAATATTTGAGGCCTTTCTGGAGATGGCGGATTTTGAGTTGCTGAAGTGCTCGGTAGTGGAGAGGACCCGGGAATATCGCTTGGATCGAGGAAGCTAACAGGCCGACTATCCGGGCTACAGATCTCAATGATACAATCTGTTTGTGCAAAATCAATCTCAACTCTCTCTTGATGGATCTGATCTTCTGATTGGGTAAGAGGAGTTGGCAACTGAGGGAATTGATCAGAAAACCCAGGAACTCTATTGATTGAGACGGGACGAAAACTGACTTCTGTGGATTCACTAGAAAACCGAGAGACTGCAAAAGATCGATTGACCACTCCAAATGAGTCACTAACAGACGAGGGCATTGAGCCATGATGAGAATGTCGTCCAAATAAATTATTAGGCGAACACCCCGGGCTCTCAGAGACTCTACGACAGGCCTCAGACGTTTCGTGAAGCACCAAGGTGCTGACGAGAGGCCGAAAGGGAGAACCGTGTTACTCGAACCAGACTCCCTGCCATTGAAATTGCAGAAATCGACGATGAGGACCGTAAATGGGAACGGACAGATATGCATCCTTCAGATCTAGACGAACCATCCAGTCCCCCTCCTGAAGAAGGTCTCGAAAAAGATGGATGCCCTCCATCTTGCAGTGTCGATAAACGACCCAGCCAATGAAGTCCTTGAGGTTGAGAACAGTCTGGACCCACCCCCTTTCTTCTGAACCAGAAAGATGGGTGGTCCGAATTATGGCCCCTTTTTTCAGAAGAGAATCTATTTCTGTGGAAATGACAGCCTGATCTTGAAGGGAGAAAATCAGGGGTGAGAGGAGGTAGAGTTTGAATGGGGGAACTGAAGAACTCTATCTTGTAACCCTTCACAGTATCCAAAATTCATGCATCGTTCGAGATCTGTTGCCAACTGGGAAGAAAAAATTGGATTCTGCCCCCCAACAAAACTTCTGAAAATGCGATCAAGCTCACCTAAAGCTGAGGAATCCTGTTGTCCTCCTTGATTTCCACCATAACGCCCTTTCCTGAACCTGTTGCGTGCTCTGCGAGTGGGATAGAAGGAGAAGGTGTTGTTATATCCGGAGTCCTGATAACCTCCACGATGGGACTGAGAGCCACGCTGGGCGCCTTGGTTAAAACCGCGGCCGAACGATCGTCCCCTATATCGTCCGGCCCATCCAAAAAACGGGCGAAAAGCCCGTTTAAGGGAGGACTGAGCTTTATCAAGACCACTGAAAGTGGCAACAAATTTGGTCAGTTCTTTAAGAAAAGGCTGACCAAACAGCAAACCCTGAGCTAACGGCCCAGATTCAGAAGAAGACAATTCTGCTAACTTCGGGTCCAATTTCAAGAGAATAGATCTCCTGCGTTCACAAGACATGGCACATTTGGCGTTACCCAACTGACAAATGGCTCTCTGAGCCCACCCAATCAAATCATCTGGGTCAATGGCGGAGGCGGACTCTTTAGCCCAAAAACCCAGTTCCAAAATGTTGGTGAGGGGGCCAAGCAAGTCTAACAACTTGTCCTGACAAGAACGCCATGCTTTATGAGTCCCCTTTTTCGTGTCTTTGGCGTACTTCTTGAGAGAAGTCATCATGGAAGGATCGACTTTGGGCGTTTCCGCCAACTTGTCAGCCAAATCCGGCCGAGGACATTCAGAACGCAGGCGCGTTCTTACATCTTTGTCAATAAGTTGGCGAATATGGGACTGCACATAATCCGCTACCTCCGCGGAAGGAAGCCAGGAAGATGAATTAGGGTGTACAATTTCGGTTGGGTCAAAGGAAAGGAGTTTAGGAAGCGTTGGTGCATCAACAAAATGCTCCTTACGAGACTTTTTAGCTGGAGGAGCAGAGTCTTCCTGGTCCGAAGGCGTGTCAGAGGAAGTATCCCCATCGTCAGTCTGATGAGAATGCGAAGCCGGAATGTCCTTGGAAGAATGACCATAGGAATGGTCATTAGAGAGAGCCTTGGCTAATTTAGCAAAATCAGATTTATGAGGATTCGCAACCTTCGCAGCATTAGAGGAAGGACGACCAGAGGAAGTAGGTAGCCAGCCCTGTTGCAAAGCATAAGAACACAGATGACGTTTCAAGGGCTCAATAGTGCGAACCAGCACTTTATTAACAGAGTGTTGGACACCCACATCAAGTGCTTCAACCAACTCTTGCTCCATGGACACAGAGGTCCCCTCGTCATAATAGTAACCTTCCTCATCATAATATTCAGCCATAATAACACAATAAAGTGTCAATAATGCCCACTGGAGGAAGTGTAAACACTGTAATCAAGAGTATTACCAGAAGGCAAAATAAGGGGGAGTGGAAAACCCCAGGCAAGCCAACAACAAAGTAACCCTGAGTAAACAAATTAAGCGTGGACGGAGGGCTTGCCAAGAACCACTCTAGGCAATGCCTATGCACTATTATCCAGCCCAAACTGGTAAATGTTTGAAGTTTGGACATAAACTGGGGCAGTGACAGGCAAGTGGGCAAAGAGCATGAAAAGCGCTGCTCCCGCTCTAATTTGAGATTCGTTAAAGCCGGCAAATCTTCAAAGAAATGGCCGCCGCACATGCGCGGTAACGACCGCCTGATCACAATAGAAAGAGGACTGCGCGATGGCAGTACGCGTGTCCTCTAGCCCCCGAACTCCCACTCCACAATAAATCAAGCGCGGGCACGAAGTGCCCGGACCAGGGAGGTGGCAAACGCTCCCAGGAAAGAAAAAGCAGCGAAAACCAGAAACAAAATGAAGCACAAAGCGCAACGCGCATTGAGCGCCACTCGCAGAACAAACAAATATAGAGGCAATATACAAACAGAGCAAACAAGAATGCGATAGCAAACACACTGCAATCAAAGCGAGCATGAAATAATGTAAGTACAAATGCAAAGCACTTAACTGGCTGCGGAGCAGCAAAGAAAGAGGATGTGGTATTCTCTTATGGACCTTTTATAGGCGATTCTCTATGGTTGTCATGTGATACCCAGTGTGTGTTCATGGGTATTGTAGTGTTTATTTCTTTTACTGTTATTTGATTGGCTGCTGAGATTTCTTCAGTAAAGAAATGAGAAGCATAATCGGAGCCTCTGGTCCTGACATAGAATCATGAAATGTCCTAATTGGTTGCAACAGTACACCTGCAGGGTACAGGCTGGTCCAATGTATCTAATTTTTTTACAGAAAATCATAAGTTTGAAGGATGTTTAGAGAAGCTATATTGTGGTGGATCCTTTTTATTCTATTTTGACTGGATTGTTTTATGAGATCTGTGTGTAGGTGTAGGAAATGTTAGAATTGTATGATTCAAGCTAGTGCAGAGTAGATTAAGCAGAAATTCTCTGTTCCTCATTGAGGCAGCTTAGAAAAGAGTAAGTTACAGTTCAGAATGCTTACAGGATACTAAGCAGAGTAGATTTAGGGATGTCCCTTTATGGGATAATCGATTTACTTAACTGTTCCTTTTGAGGTGACTTTATAGTAATTTGTGCTCTCGTTTGTATGCCTTTGATTGAGAACAAACAAGGCACAGGCAGGTCTTGGCTACTTCAGACATGTACATAGTGTGTGTTGACGGTCCAGTTTATAGTGGGATTCTCGGGCCTGAGTACAGATTTTAATGTGAATGTGTTTTTTATCCATACAATAAGTACTTTACTGTATAAAGATCAAACCATTCTCCATGGACAGAAAGCCAGGAAGGGTTCCTTCAGCGGTATGAGTACAGCGCTGAGATACCCGTAGTGGTCATCAGCGCTATATAAATACCTATACATTACATACATTACATTACATATGCACTAGCAGATGTAAGCATGCATCAGCAAATACATGCATACGAGTGAGCTGATGAGAGGCAGGTTCTGCTATCCACTGTTCTATTGCATCTGTTGAAATGGGTAGAAACTCACTTCCACTGATTGCAAATATTTCAATAAAGGGAGATCTCTGATGCCCATTTCAAGATTTTATTTGGGAATACTGTGTATTTATGCAAATTAATGTTATGACCCCGATATTAAGACTTGGTTTACCTCACAATAACTTGTCACAGCTTACGACATTGAAATGTCAAACATAAGTGCACTGTCAAACTATAAATGTCACACATGAGCTATCTGAACCCTTGGCCGCCATGCAACACCACCTCAGTCCAAGTATATCTGAGCAAAAATGAGCACTTACTTCTAAGGTTTGCATAGCACCAGTTGGGATGATTTCTGATATTTTTATTTACAGAGATTTTTTTCCATGGTTTTAATCACAATGAAGTTTCACATATAGTGTCACACTTAAAGTATAGAATGTTACTTATTAACAAATACGAAATCTGAAACTTGGCAGCTATGCAATTTGCACTTAGAAAAAGCACTAACACAACTGTTACAATACTTTATACATGTGGTCCTCAGTCCTATAAATGACATACTTAGGCGCTTAAGGGATCTTGCTGATACACATTAATTTCCCTGTAAAACAGCACTTAAACCATATTAGTTCAGACCAGTATTAGCAAAGTGATCCATGTCATTAGCCCACCACATTTTAGATTCTTGGACTTTGCTTTTACATATCGGTGAATTCTGGCAAGTGTGCTCTTGGTTCATTTTAATTGAACCATCTAGACTAACAAACTTGATAATGATATGTAAAAACCAAAGTCCATAAATGGAATAGTGGTAACGCAGTGACACGGAGCTATATGGTCATCCTACAAGTGACCATTTTCTTGGGGAAAGAAATCACCTCACCTATCCAAGACGACCCATTTTCAGTACATAAAGGGTCAACCTAGCCTTTAAAAGGCAACATACGAACGCCAGCACCTTCAAAATAATTACAATGCGAACAAGCACATACGTGCTAAAACGAAACACACATTTTAGAAGTAAATCATTAAAACAATGAATGCTACTTTGATCTTCTGGTACCCACTGACTACTCTATCCTCAGAAATGACAGATCAGACAAAATTGGGGGCGGTGTCGCTATCATCTTCAGGAATTCTCTTCAAATGAAAGCCGTCCCTACCACACTTTTCCGTACATTTGAATGCCTATCCCTAGAACTTCAAATACATCATGGCTCACCCTTTAGATTCCATGCCATCTACCACCCGCCTGGTAACTGCTCTTCCTTTGTGGAGGAACTCACTGACTTCATCAGTGACCAATTTTCTCAAAGTGACAGACAGATCTTCCTGGGTGACTTTAATCTCCATTGGGGCTCTTTGGAAGACTTGGCTGCCAACAAGCTTGCCACCGATCTCTTCCAACATTGCTCTTAAACCACTCATTCAAAGGGCTCAATTCTGGATCTTGTTATATCCAAAGCAGACCTGCTGACTACTGCTCCCCCAATCCATGTAGACTGTTCTGACCACTTCCTCGTTCCCTTCCGTTTTCATCTTTCGCACGTTATAACTCTCGGCCAACCTAAATGAGCTACTACCTGGTTCCGCAACACTAAAAACATTGATTTTGACACTTTTTGTGACTCTGCTATGCGGTCACTTCCTAGACTTGACCCTAACATGGATGTCAACGCTCTCACCACTCAGTGCCTCTCAGTCCTAGCAGTTGAAATCGACAATGTCGCTCCACTCCAAAGCAAAAAGAAAAGACACACCCCCTCAGCACCTTGGTTCAATAAAGCTCTCTACAATGAAAGGAAAAACCTTAGAATCCTGGGGAAACATTGGAGAAAATCTCCTTTTACCTTCAATCTCTCTCTGCTACGTTCAGAAAGATCCAAATACCACAACCACATCTTCCATGAAAAAGCATCCCATTTCAGATCCCTCCTTGACTCAGCCAAAAACAGACCCAAAAAACTCTTTGACCTCATCAAAAACCCAAACTGTTCTCCCCTAACTACTAAGCCTGAGGACTCCACAAAGAAAGCAGCCGATTTCGCCATTTTCTTTGATGAAAAGGTCAAAGCACTGGTGGATCAAGTCGCCCACCCCACCCCCTTTGTGGAGCGGAAATCCTTAGTCACCTGGCAATACTTTGACGTCATCTCGGAAGATGACCTCCTCAAATGCATCCTTGAAACCAAACCATCCAACCACTCTTCTGACCCCATCCCTAGCATCATCGCCATCGATTTCTACACCCATACTCTCTCTTACAGGACCGGGCTAGTTAATCTCTTCCTCAGTCAAAACTCCCCCCCTGTTGCCCTTAAATCAGGACAGGTTACCCCTCTTCTAAAAAAAACCCTCCGCTGATGCAACCGACCTCAACAACTTCCGCCCTATCACCAACCTCCCTTTTCTTTCGAAAATCACTGAAAAATGTGTTGCGAAACAACTTTCCCTACATATTATGGACAATAATCTCCTCGATGTTTTCCAATCTGGCTTCATCCAAAATTGCAGCACTGAAACAGCCCTGCTGCAAGTGATTGATGATGCGTTGCATATACTCGACTCCGGGGAATCGTGTCTTCTGATTCTTCTAGACCTCTCTGCAGCCTTTGACACTGTTAATCATAGCACCCTCCTCAACACTCTTCAAAAGAGAATGGGATTGGATGGCACAGTGCTTAAATGGTTTGCCTCTTTCCTCTCAGACAGATCCCAAATGATTAAGATAGCGAACAGCCTATCATCTCCATTGGCTGTAGGTCAAGGTGTCCCTCAATGTTCTATCCTGGCACCCACTCTGTTTAATCTCTACCTGGAACCATTAGGGAACCTCCTAAGCAAATCTGGAATCCATTACCATCTTTATGCGGATGACACTCAAATCTACCTCAAGGTGTCTTCCGCACGCGATCTCTCTTTACTCGACTCTACTCTCAACTCCATCCACAACTGGATGTTAGCTCACCAACTCATTCTAAATCCCGCCAAAACTGAATTCCTCCTCCTTTCGACCTCTCTCTCACCTCCTCCTGTTCAATCGTGGATGGATCAGCTGAACCTGCTCAACAACAAACCCATCATTGTCGACAGCGCTAAATCTCTAGGTGTCATTCTTGACAAAAGACTCAACTTAATCTCCCACATCAACTCTATTGCCAAGAACGCACGGTATCAGTTGCGCCTTCTATGGGGGATCTGTCGGTTCTTCCCGGAGAAATCAATCAATCAATCAATGCATTTGTAAAGCGCGCTACATACCTGTGAGAGTCTCATGGCGCTGGGGGGGGTGAGGGGGGGCGCTGCTACTAATCGAATAGCCAGGTCTTGAGAAGTCTCCTGAAGGCCAGCAGGTCCTGGGTCTTTCGTAGGTTGGCAGGGAGATCGTTCCAGGTCTTGGCGGCGAGGTAGGAGAAGGATCTGCCTCCCGTGGTGGTTTTCCGGATGCGAGGAACTGTGGCGAGGGCGAGGGTGGCAGAGCGGAGGTTGCGGGTGGGGGTGTGGAAGCTGAGTCGGTTGTTGAGGTATGTCGGTCCGGTGTTGTGTAGCGCCTTGTGTGCGTGGACGAGGAGCTTGAAGGTGATCCTCTTGTCGACTGGGAGCCAAGACTTAAAAACCTTGGTACAATCGCTAGTTCTCTCAAGACTGGATTATTGCAATTCTCTTCTGACGGGTCTACCCAAATCCCACCTCTCCCCTCTCAAATCCATCCTCCATTCAGCAGCTCGCTTCATTTCAGGGTCTAAACAAAGCGACCACATCACTCCTATCCTGTCCTCTCTTCGATGGCTTCCGATTGAGGCAAGATCTATTTACAAAACTGCCTGCATCACACACAAAGCCTTGCACACGTCCTACCCTTGTTACCTGGCAAATAAATTGAATTTGTCCGGAGGATCTCGACCCTCTCGTAATGCGGAAAAGCTTCTGCTTGAGCCCCCCTGTCTTCAAAAGGGAAAGATCGATGGCGCAATCCTTCTCAGGCAATGCGGTGAGAATATGGAACTCACTTCCCCCATTGCTCCGTGTCACCTCCTCTACCCGGTTCTTCAAAGCTGAACTCAAAACTCTTCTCTTTCAAAGACACTTTCAGAACTAATACTTTCATTCTCCGGCCCTGTTAAGAAAGCGCATAGGCAAAGACGTTGCGCAAGATTACATTTATTTAATTCTTCATTATAAAGGGCCCACGAGACCAACAGCACCGGCGCAGCCCGGTCACGGCAAATCGGCCAGTGGCTCGGAGAGGCGCTGACGTCACATAAATACACCTCCGAACATTCGGAGGTGGAAACCACGTGATGTACACCAAACACAAACGAAAGACTTCACGGGAAGTCGTACAGGGTTATAACTATTTCAATACATTCCCAACATCTCCCTTTCCCCATAGAACAATATCGCACTAGTACAACTCATAATCATCATATCTTTTTGGAGGTCTGATTTCCCTTCTAGACCTTCCCTGTAGTCCTTTTTCTTGGCCTTCAATTTGTTCTTTTGCCTCAGTACTCCCCATTTTGCTTCTGCTACTTCGGTTGGTGCCAACCTCTCTTTTGGAGCAGAGACTTGTTTGCCCATTGACACGAGATGACTCCTTGCTGAGGTTGTCTTTCATTGCCATACCACTAGTTCCTGGTTCCTCATCGTAAAGTTCATTCCACCTTTCCGCTGGTTCATTCATGCTTTGGCTTGCAGACACATTGTCTTCCCAATGCAAAATGCTTTCATTTACATCACCATCTTGTTTGCTTTTTCCTTCCATCATTATCTACTCTTGCCCTTTTTTAAGTTTTACCACATTGTCTTTGCTTCGCCATCCTGTCTTTCCCAAACAAACTGCTCCTTTTGATGCCTGATGTACACAAATTGGTTCGCTGAACACCGACTCCCCTTTTGCCACTTTGTAAGGTTTTTTTACAATTACCCAATCTCCTTTTTCAATGTCTTTTCCTTTTGCTTTATTTGTCATGTCGGCATATGCTTTAGTCTTTTCCTGCTTTGAGACAATTTTTGCTTAACTTTTACCACGTCATCTCTTATTTCCTCTGCTATTTCGTTCTCCTTGTACCACCTGTTGTACTTTGGTGTTAGCTCACTGTTACACTCCCTTCCCCTCATCAGATAGAACGGAGTTTGCTTGGTGGTTTCATTTGGAGTATTGTTGTATGTATCTATTTTTTCACACATATAGTTTTTCACATTTAAATTTGACGCAATAGCAAGTTGGATACCTTCCTTTATAAATTTGTTCATTCTTTCTACTTGGCCATTACTTTTCGGGCTTTAAAGTGGCGTTTTTTCCTGTTTGATTCCTAATCCACTAAGGAAATCAGTCATTTGTTGCGACACTAGTTGGGTTCCGTTGTCTGACACTATTATTTTTGGTTGACCTTCATTTGAAAAGACTTTTCTCAGAAACTTTATCACCCGTTCAGTGGTTATGCATCGCACAAACTTGTACTGCACCCATTTTGAGTAATAGTCCGATAGCACAATTATATATCTGCTCTCTTCTTCCAGTAAGTGGAATGGCCCTGCAAAGTCTATTGCTATCTTCGTCCACGGTCCACTTGGTATCTCCACCAATTGCAGTTCCCCTTTGCTCACTTTCCAGTGTTTGTCCGATTTCAAACACTGTTCACAGTTCTCAATGTATCCATTCACATCGCTGGTTATTCCTGGCCACCAGTAGTATTTTCTCAATATGTTTTTAGTAGCAGTGCTGCCTGGGTGACCCTTGTGGGCTATTTTGATTAGTTTCTGCCTCAGCTTTGCTGGCGGTACAAACAGGTCGCATCTTTTTAAGAACCCATTTTCAATTGTTAGTTCATCACTTATTTGTTGGTAGCTTTTTAATTCATTTGCAAGGTTTTTAATTGGAGGCCATTTTGATGTTATATGCTTCATGACAGTCTTCACTATGTTGTCCTCCCTCGTGTTTTCCAGCCACTCTTCTTCTGTTATCGATCCATTGCACATCACCGTTGCATCTACTAATGCCACTACGCACTCTTTGTCCTCAAGAGAACCTTCTTCCTTTACCTGAATAGGCAATTTCGACAAACAGTCTGCCCTGCAGTTTTTTCCTCCTTTTATGTGGCTTATGCTGAAATTGTACTCTTGCATTTTGGACAACAATCTTATTAGCCGCGAACTTGCTTTGCCGTTACCATGTCCTTTTCCATCCAACATGTATCTCAATGGCTTGTGATCCGTAACTATTTCAAAGTCTTTTCCCCACAGATAGTTCTTCAATTTTTGTAAAGCCCAAACACATGCAAGCGTTTCGCGTTCTATTGTGCTATAATGTCTTTCTGCTTCATTCAATGTTCTTGATATAAAAGCAATAGTGTTCTCTGTTTTCCCATTCATTTGGCAGAACACAGCACCAATTCCTTTTGCACTAGCATCCACAGTGATGATATTTTTTACATTTGGATCGTAGGGTTTTAGAGCTGGTGTTTTTGCAATATCGTTTTTGATTATTTCAAATGCTCCTTTTTGTTCCTCCAACCATTGGTACTTTACATTTTTTCGCAATAACTTTCTTAGAGGTTCTTCTTTATTTGCATATCCTTGTATAAATTTGGCATAGTATTCGCTGAGCCCTAAAAATGATTTTAAGGAGTCCTTGTCTTCTGGTTCGGGTGCTTCCTTTATGGCTTTCACTAAGTCATCCTTCGGTGTTACTCCGTTTTAAGTTAGGGTATGCCCCAGATACTCTATTTTTTCCTCCATGAATTTACATTTCTCTTTTGAAACCGTCATTCCCTTGTTTCTTAATATTCTCATCACTTCTTTTAGTAAGTCTAGATGTTCTTGCTTCCCCTTGGAATGTATCAAGATATCGTCTTGGAATGCCTCAACCCCCTTGATGTTTCCAAACAGTAAATCCATTAGTTTTTGGAAAACTCCAGATGATGAGGCAAGCCCAAATGGCAGTCTTATGTATCTGTAAGCCCCAAATGGCGTTATGAAAGTTGTTAATTTTTTAGATTCCTCGGTTAGACACACCTGGTGGTAAGCAGACTTTAGGTCTATTAAAGTGAAATACCTTGAACCTGCTATAGACGTTAGTATTTCCTGTATCTTGGGAAGTGGATGGCAATTTACCAAGATATTTTTATTTAGCGATCTTAGGTCTACACATAACCTGATATCACCACTTGTCTTTTTTTTTTAAACCACGATAGCAGATACCCATTCAGAAGCATCTGCTTCCTCTATAACTCCCTCTTTTTTCAGTTTATTTAACTCTTCTTTCAACTCATTTCTCACAGAGAGTGGTACAGTTCTCACTTTGTGCTTTACTGGGATCGCCCCTTCTTTTAACTTTATGTCATGTACAAATCCTTTTACACATCCTATTTCACTTTTGAAAATATCCTCATATTCTTCCAATACACAATTTAAATCCATTTTACCTTCGTCAATTTGTACTGCATTTACCCAGTCTTCTCTCAGTATTATGGGTTCTTTGGCCCCTGGTACAAGGATTACGCCTAGTTTTGCTAGGTCCCTCCATCCCACCAAGTTCCTACCCCGTTTTGCTACATATATCTTTGAATAGATTTCTCTTCCTTTGAATGTGAGTCTATCACAGAAATAACCCACCATATCAATGTTCTGCTCCCCAAATGTCTTTGGGTTTACATCAGTTTCTTTTAATTTTACATTTTGCCATTTTTCTTCAAATATCATGTCCGATATCAATGTTATGGGTGACCCTGAATCCGCTGTGAATTGCAACACTACCTCACCAATTAATACACTTCCTATTGGTCCCTTAATCCTCCCATCAACACTATCTATAGATAGTACAATGTTTGCACACATTTCCTGTTCTGACTCACTCAACGCACTTATTCTCATTCCTTCTGCTGTCTTCTTGGTTTTACATAAGGCTGAATAGTGGCCCATTTTTTTACATTTTACACATCTCTTACCTATTGCTGGACACGTTCTGCAATCAGCTAAATGCTCCTGTGATCCACATCTGAAACAACTCAAATTCTTTATTCCTACTTTTTTTCCGCCCCAACCTTTATCATTACCTCTTTGTTCCACTTTCCTTTTATCCTGTAAATAAAAGACATTAGAATTACTGCTTGTGCTCGATAACTCCTTTGTTGATATTAGTGATCTTTCTATTCACTTGGCAATATCCGTCACTTCCTCTAGTGTCGGGTTCCTGCATGCCAACAACCTCTCCTGTACTTTTTTCGAATAGCAGTAAAATACCACTTGATCCCTTATATATATATCTGTCATGTCTTCAAATTCACAATCTTTTGCTAGAACTCGTAAACATGCTATATACTCCTCAACAATCTCTCCCTCTTCTTGCCTTCTCAATGCGAATTTATGTCTTCCTACCATAATATTACTTTCTTCAGAAAATTGTTTTTCAAGTCTTTTTAGGGCTTCTTGGTACTCATCTAATGGTATGAACACCCCTGGCGGGCTTTCATACTCCGGTAGGCTGTCGAATATTTCTTGTCCTGCTTTTCCTAAGAGACCAAATAAAAGCGCTTTTTTCCTTTCTGCATCATATTTTTTCCCATCAATGGACACTATGCAATTTTCAAACGCCCTTAACCAACTTTTCCATTTCATTATAGGCCTCCCCGGTTGTTCTAGGAACAGTGGTGGTACGCATATATTATTACTTTGCGCCATGTTATGCTGTTATGCACTTCCACTTATTTTCTTACACTCAGCAGTTTTTTTTTCCTTATTTAATATTCTTGTTCTCATTTTTTTTCTGAAGTAGGTT
Source organism: Triturus cristatus (assembly GCF_964204655.1). Lineage (NCBI taxonomy): Eukaryota > Metazoa > Chordata > Amphibia > Caudata > Salamandridae > Triturus > Triturus cristatus. The sequence goes on along the minus strand of NC_140591.1, from coordinate 1,470,561,171 downwards.
GGTTTATTTACTTGTTAGGTCACACCCTAACCAACATTTCCTCTACAACTGTCCATTTGTCAATTCATTTATTTTCCAGTGTACACTTCTCCTCACATACAGCTGCCAAAGGTTTCTTTTCTTTTCCTTGTCAGCCCCTACAATTGCACCTCATATTCCTTATCCTTCGCTTATGTTGGGCATCACGTTAGATTTAGGCAAAGCTTAAGGGTTTATAATTGAGAGTACACCGCTATTCTCCTTTTCTTCAATGCGCACTGCTTTATTTAATTATCTCCACAGCGCGTTAAATTCCTCTCAGACACTTTTCTGCTACCTAAAATGGCGGCTGTTCGTTACGTCGGTGTGACGTGTCCGGCGTTGCTCCAATGAAACCCGGAGCAAAGCCCTACGTCACTCCCGCCCTTCAGGTTACTTTTTTCTGTCAAGTTTTTCTCACCACAGCCACCGCGTTATTTACCACGCAACGTTCACTTACTTCTTAGCGTATCGTTGCTTTACACTTAGTCCTTATTTATCAATCTTCCTTCCGATTTTCTTCGTGAACATTTTCCTCACCTCAAAATTTCGTTTGCCCGTGAGCCCTTTTTCAGATCCCGTTCCTCGTCGCCATTGTTAAGAAAGCGCATAGGCAAAGACGTTGCGCAAGATTACTTTTATTTAGTTCTTCATTATAAAGGGCCCACGATACCAACAGCACCGGCGCAGCCCGGTCACGGCAAATCGGCCAGTGGCTCGGAGAGGCGCTGACGTCACATAAATACACCTCCGAACATTCGGAGGTGGAAACCACGTGATGTACACCAAACACAAACGAAAGACTTCACGGGAAGTCGTACAGGGTTATAACTATTCCAATACATTCCCAGCAGGCCCCTCTTGGAAGTTCGCTCTTCATTGTAAATTTGTATTTTTTCCTGTGCATCCCTCACCCCTGCGTGCTGTGTTGGATTTTGTGTTTGTGTACCCTTCATTCTCAGGCCCCTCTTGGAAGTTCGCTCTTCGTTGTAAATTTGTATTTTTTCCTGTACATTCCTCACCCCTGTGTGCTGTTGTTGGATTTTGTGTACCCTTCATTTTTAGTCTGTGTAATGTTATACTCTGTACCACTTTTCTCTTGTAACGTAACTAGCTCTATTGTACAGCGCTCTGACACCTTCGGGTAATGTCCACGCTTTATAAAAATGCACTAAATAAAAATAAAATAAAAAAATAATAAAATGTGTAATAGGATTTGCATCAAAACAATGAATGCTACTCCATAATAAAAATGTGTAATAGGATTAAGAGAGAAACTAATGGAACGTGTTAGTATTAGTTTCGCGACACTAGCGGCTACACTTTTATTCCTTGCGAAAGAAGCACACAGCTTGATGTACTGGAAACCATGCTCGAGCTACCACTAGTTACTAACTCGCGGCCTCTTTTTATTTCTTATTTCCTACTTGAGCTGTCGCACACCTCTGACGCGCATTCCGTGCGTCCTACTTCGGATAAGTTCCGGATTACAGCGTCGTTTATAGCTACTTCCGCCGGAAGAGCCCTTCCTTTCCGTTCAGCGGCGCTGTGCAAGATGGCGGTCCAAATTTCCAAGAAGAGGAAGGTGAGCCGTGTTTAATGTTGAAACGGTAACTTCTGGTTGAAGAATGCCCTCTAATAACACTGGGACAGTGTTCCCCTGATTTGGCAGATCGCAGTGGCCCTGCAGTTGTTCTTGTATCATGTTCTGATAGCTAAGGATGGCGTCGGATTGAGGCTGGTGGCGGTATTTTGCTCCCCGCCTTAGACCTCGCCTGTGTCAGTACAACCTGCTGAGCGTGGTATGCATGACTGTCTGCGGGAGGCTGTGGATGCCTTGCTACTATAATTCACGGTAACCACATGGCGTTGACTAGACGCTGTCCTACAATGTATTCCTTTTTTCGTGGAAAGTGCACTGGTGTCTTAAGTTGGAAAGTTTGTACTAATAGCATATTAGACCGTCATTTTATGTTTTTTCTGATTACCGTTTTCACTATAAACTCCACCCTTTCAGAGTTGGTTGGCTGTTATTACTATATTCAGGTAAAGTTGCCGTATTAAGCGCGGTTTCGTAAAATAACTTTGTTCTCGCAAAGCAGCCTTATTGTATAGTACGGCCATAACTACCCCCAACTCACTTGCTATTACGTGCAAGAACCCTTGCAAATACAGGAGATCAAAAATGTTGTGCTAATTTTGAAATAGCAAACTCTCCGATTTCCTTTCAGCTACAGATTTCGGGCAGTTGCACAGGTATAAGTTGCCATATGTAGTAACTGTTCCTTAACAAGCAACATCTTTTCAGTAGGCCAATATGTTCACTGTTATGCTGCAGGTGTATGAATCTTGTGATGAGCTCACTCCACTGCAAAGTAGCTGAGAAGAAACGCATTTATAGGGGCCTCCAAAGAGTCCGTCTTAAGGCCATTGTAAGTTACCTGTGCACGTTTTAAACGCTTCCTGTCTACTACCGGTTCTTTCCGAACGTTAAAAATGGAAAATCCCTTCTATTCTGATCAGTGTAGTAGATGCTTGTTTGATGTCCCTTGATTGAGGCTCCCTGTGTAAAACACAATAGTGGGCACTTGTGGTAAGTGCGTTTTTTTTTTCGCAGTACTTTCATGAACCCTGTATAGTTTGATCTGGTGCTTAGCCAACACAGAAATTGCAGTGGGGGGAAAAAAGGTCGTTGCAGGGATATTAGTGACTTGCGTATGTTTAGTGCTACGGGTCTCAGTCTTTAACAACAAGTACTGTGACTAAGGTATTTGAAACTTGCATTGCATACAGTATATTGGGCTGCTACAAAATGCGCAAAACTTTAGATAACACGTGCTTACTAAATGTAGATTTTAGTGATACTCATTCTGTAAGGAGTGCCATTATTTTTAAACGAATTAGGAAGCTTCAAGCGATTCCCTCAACTAATTCTAATACCTGCTTCCAAGCACCCTTTTCGAGATTGACCAGTTACGCGCACTTTTTTTCTCACGCATGTCGGCTCAATGGCATGAAGGCATGTTGTGTCACTTCAACTTCTGGCCCCTTGCAGCATGCCTGACTCGTCCCTGTAGTGGGGATTGCAGAGGTTTGGCTCCGTTAGTTATTTTTTGCCATCAATGGGGCTATCCATAGTTGGTCCAATGTATCTAATTTTGTTAAAGAAAATCAGAAGTTTGAAGGATGTTTAGAGAAGCTATATTGTGGTGGATCCCTTTTATTGTATTTTGACTGGATTGTTTTGAAATCTGTGTGTAGGAAATGTTAGACTTGTGTGATTCAAGCTAGTGCAGAATAGATTAAGCAGACATGCTCTGTTCTTCTTTGAGACAGCTTAGAGCAGTCATCTGCACAGTTAAGAATGCTTACAGGATACAGAGTAGATTTAGGGATGTCCCTTTATGGGATAATCAATTTACTTAACTGTTCCTCTTGAGGTGACTTTATAATAATTTGTGCTCTCGTTTGTATGCCTTTGATTGAGAACAAACAAGGCACAGGCAGGTCTTGGCTGCTTCAGACATGTATATAGGTTTTGACGGTTCAGTTTATAGTAGGATTCTCGGGCCACAGATGAGTACAGATTTTAATGTGAATGTTTTTTTTTTATCCATAGAACTAGTACTTTACTGTATAAAGACCAAACCATTCTCCATATGCACTAGCAGATGTAAGCATGGATCAGCAAATACATGGAGATGATAGACGGATTGCTGAAACTTTTCAGACACTCACCCTAAGTCACAGATCTGGGTTAAATCAATCATCGTTTTTAACTCACTTTTCCACCTCAGTTCAGACCCAGCTATATGCAAATCAGTCATGACCCTGTGCCTCAAGATAACAGTCCAGCCCAAATTGCCAATCCAGGGCTTCCCTGAACTGGACATAAGCATCCTGGGACTGCTTTTGGGTAACACCCCTCATCAGCAAGGCTATCTTGAAACCAGCCTGTGGCGAAGTGAGGAAGGGACCCACGTCTGGGTATACCCTGCCAGCAAGAGTGTAGAGTTATAAGATATCCAGGTTTATCAACCTGGAAGCCCCTTGGGTGGATGAATGCGGAGTAGTTTACTTTGTGTCCTTGTTTCGTTGGGAACATGGTTAAGAGGGTGTTATTTCCACACATGCTTAACTAAATAAGCTAGTTGGCTGTGTTATTTAAGTGAGTCGTTTCTGTTAAACTCAAATCATCTGGATACATTAAAACATCTGCAGGAATAATGCACACAATGATGGAGAATGCGGCACCTACAGCCAGACGTACTTAAGTGTTCAGCCAAGGGTTGGATAGGTTGTGGCCTTACGATCAGAGCTGCCTACTTAAGACCTGGGGAACCAGGTTCGAGCCTCGGCTCAGCTTCTTGTGATTCTGGGAAAATCACTTAGGGGCATATTATCAAGCCAGGCGATATGTCCTTAACATTTCGCTCCAATACCTTTGGGTCGAGTGCGCGCTATATAAATCTGCAAAAGAAAAGGGTTTCGGGAGAGGGTTAGCTTTAATTGTTACATAGCAGTCTTAAGTTCCTAGTAGTGTGGCTTCAATTTAACTGCAACAAGGCGATGAATGGAATGCTTGAATTAATCTCCCTCACTGGCAATCGCATAATTTTTCTCCCACTGTCCACATCAGTTTGGACCCAGTCGTGTGAAAAGCAGTCTTGATCTTGCTCCAGTGGGATACTGGCATTTTATTTTGTGGTCTATTCGATGCTGCGTTCTACTGTCTAGGTTAGAGGGGTATGTTTTTAGACCGGAGTCCATAGTTGCATGCTTGTATTTTAGCAAGAACTCCACTATTCTTATTTCTAAATGTGAGTTTCAGCAATCTTATTTATTGGCTTGCATTGGATAGATCCGCGCCAGTTCTGCTGTCATGCATTTCAAGAGCCCCAAAAATAGCATTACATTGCAGTTCCTGGAGAATTATACTTACGTTATGTGTTTCTTTTAATTTTTTTTGTTCTCCTCAGTTTGTTGCTGATGGCATCTTCAAAGCAGAGTTGAATGAGTTCTTGACTCGTGAGCTGGCTGAAGATGGCTACTCTGGGGTGGAAGTCAGAGTTACACCAACAAGAACTGAAATAATCATCCTTGCCACCAGGTATGACACTAATCGTAGGTTGGCATCTTTTAGATTAATGTAGTTCGGTATTTATGATTTCTAGAGTAAAATGGATTGTTTTGAAGAACGGTAAAGATCTCTCAAAAATGCCCGTCCAGCTTCCCAGTTCCTCAAATATGAGACGCTGCCAGGGGAATGGCGTCGACAAGTAGCAGTATTGAAGTTGCTGTATGAAAAAGATTGTGCTTCCAGCTGCTGGGAAAATGGGTCAGATGAAAGATTGGGGGGCGGAGGGGTTAAGCAGGAGGTTTTCGGTCAGCCCTGTTTTCTTTTTCTGAACTACACTTTAGCACATACCGCACTCCTTCAGTGATGATACGATGACGAGTCTGGAAGGACACTTCTTGCTCGTGTGCCTTGCTCCATTTCACGTTCTGTGCCGTGGACGTCTAGGCCTCGGGTATGGATTGTTCTTTAATTGATGATATAGAGGCATTTGTCTGAGAAGGATTACTTTGCGACAACATGACTACAACTCTCTCTTTTTTGTAATTAGCAAGCAACCTTTGCTTTTTCCGCATAGTAAAGAGAAACTAACAATCGTCTTATGTTTTTAGGACCCAGAATGTTCTGGGTGAGAAGGGTCGTCGCATCCGTGAACTAACTGCTGTTGTTCAGAAGAGGTTTGGCTTTCCTGAGGGTAGTGTGGAGGTAAGCAATATCTGTAGAAACTTTAAAATTGCTGTTAGCTAAATATTTCTGTTCGAAAATGTTATTTGGGAAGAATTGTAACATTGATAATTGTTCAATCAAAGATACTTTCTTTAATGCAGTGCGTCTTCGTGGTAACTTGATGACCAGTCTGACTTCTTTCTCCTGTCCATGAATAAAAGCTGCTGCGCTCTGCAAGCATTGTTCTGTTTGAGGGGTCAGACTTGAATGGAGTTATGGGGTCAGACTTGAATAGAGGTATGATGACCGCATTGCTAGGCATTTGTCGGATAAAATGCTATTTATTATGCCAAAATGTTTTTTTTTAGTAGCTTTTGTATCAACGATCTTGTGTTCCGAAATCCTGTTACTTGGTATACGTACACTGGTGACTATCAAAAGCCCAGCACAAATTTGGAAGTTAGTCCAGTCGTTTCTTACTCCAAGTTAATATGGTTGTACACAACTTTTGAGTTAATGATGCTCTAGGCGTTTTATTCCTTCGGCTGTGTTGATGCTACATATTCATGGCTGTCTTAAGGCATGTGCAGAATTGTCTCAGGGGCATCAGCCTTTCAGGAAGCTCATGGTTGCCAGAGGTATTTCTGATCTTTCTGAATGAAGATTGCACAGATGCTTTATGCAAAGTGAATACATAATTGAAGGTGGAATGCGACTGGCTGGATAGGTCTGCAGACATCTTGTCTGCTTTTAGATCCACTGTCCTTTCTTAAAATGCCTCTTAAATAAATGGCGTTGTACTTCTTCCCCCATGTGTTCACATCAACAAAGTCTCGTAAATGATGGTTCGTTTATTTTCCATCTTCATATGTAGAAATGTAATTCATATCTATCTGCTTTTATAGCAGTCGGAGTGACTGGGATCCCAAGCTCTTTTGTAATGGCCAGCAGTGGTGCACTAGATGCTAACTCTGAAGTGCAGTGCCACATCTTTTCCTAATCTGCTTGGGCCTTAAGAATGTCTCGACAATAGGGCCAACCTTTCATGCCAATGTGGTTAGTTGAAATCTCAAGATAGATAGTACTCACATTTACTTTCATCTTCATTGACCTATGGCATCTAGTAATCTTTTGCCTTAATGTTCATTTTTCTATTGAGAATTATTTTAGCTTGTCATTTGCTTTCTAAGAAAGTCCCATTTTAGTACCGCTTCCTTCGGTTTACAGAATAAGCGGCTATGCTAATGGGATAGAGCAAACCTGCCATCGTCTGAAGGAGATGATGGATTTTGACTGTCTCTCCTATATGAAATGGTTGAACAAGTATTAAGAAAAGATTTAATTTTATCTAATAAATCCTTACCAGAATGGCTATTACTAATTCTTGATGCGTAGCTGGTGCATGCCCTCAATGATATCCCTGAATTGATTTGCTTTTGAGCACATTATTGGTGTATGGTGAAGACATGTCTAATGGACAGTACCAGGCCTGAATTGGGATAAGTAAGTGGTAGCTTTGACAATAGTATAGGTGCCTGGCCCATAATGATTGTCTTCCACCATGACCTGCCTCTAAAGACTGAAAAATGGTCAAAAGATTTCTGCCAACCGCCTTCATCCATTGGTTTATGGTGCCATTCAACTTTTTTCTTCTGCCCCCTGTAGCATACAGTGGGTCTGCGTACCTAAGCCATTGCATAACCTCACTGAGCTACCTTCTATTCAACAAGCGCATCCACACATTAAGTAGTTGCCCATATAGCTGTCTGTGAATATTATGACTTCCAGTCCTTGAGACTACGATTTTTTGCTTTTTAATAACTTTTTTAAAATTGTTAATTAAGCATCCAGCTGCTCATCCATTTTCAAAAGCCATACACAACACAATGCTTGGCTTTTCCAGTACTTGTTTACGCAGTGTTGGCATACATGTGGGCTAGGTCAGAGATTTTATATAAAGCAAAGGTTATTAAAACAGTGATGGGTAAGGCTAGTTCGCTGTGACTTCTTTTCAAGTACCTCTGTAGTTATTTGAAGTATACACAGCCTTTGCAGGCCTTGAAAAATCTACTTGCCCACTCACTATGGAGTCAGATTCGATCAGGTAGAGCTTTTTTTTACGACTCACTGGTTTGCTCAGGTGACTGAACTTAAGCTGGAATGGAAAATGTATAAAGATGCCTTTAAATTTAGTTTTAATCATGACACGTTCTATCTGTTCAAGGACCGAGATCAAATGTCAGTTTGTCGTTTTACTAATCGCTGCTTTATTTTGTATTGGAAAATAGTGTTTACTTTCCTTTCTCACTACAGTTACGGTTTTTTGTCAAGTGAGCTGTCTAACAATTTTTGTGAAAACAAAAAGCTGTAAGATGTCAGCGTTTTTTCCCAAACACATTTGAATAGCTGGTAAATAAATGCTACAAATGTTAATACAAAAAAATACCCGCAATTGTGAAAGGGTTTTATTTTTTGTAATTCAGAAGTGTGATGCAAACAAAGATCTAAATGAGAGCAGAATTGGAACGCTTTGCTTGTGGGTGTGCAAATGTCAAATATTTGCAGAAACTAGATTTCCAAACCTTGTACACAACATAGTTTTAGCACTAAAAAAACTATGTCGGTGGGAAATGGTATGGCAATTTCAATGAAAGATCTCATGACTGCAAATGAGTGTGCTACCACTTCATGCTTTAGTTATGTACTTACTAAAAGTGTTAGCTTTTAAATATGAATTAAAAAACCTTTTAAATATGAATTAAAAAACCTTCCTATCCCCACCCCGATGACAATACTGTTAAACTAAGAGGCAAGTCAGGGGTTATGTGTATCCTATGTGGCTAGATTTGTATTGCATATGAAACAAAAGTTTAATATGTTAAATCACGTTTTTTTGTACAGCAGATATGTTGTACTAGCGTCTTCGAAGTTGTTCCCATATGTGGCAATGAAGATAATAGCAATTCAGTGAATTGAAATATTTGCCCCGGATCACAATTTGAAACCAGGTTATGGGTCAAGAGCATTACAGTTGGGTCGAGTAGATTATTTAACACCCCGTGACCTGCAGATCTAGTAACCTATTTATAATTTTTCAGGGACTAATTTCTGTTGCACAATGGCCTTTGTAGCAGGATAGTCTCCAACCTGGGGCACCTGCAACAGAGGCACAAAGGGGTATGAACTATCTGCACCTGCCTATGAACAGCCACAAAACCTGTGATTAGGAAAAAGACAAAGTGGTGGTTTTACCGGAGACTCCTCTTGCTCTGCACAGCAGACTGCAGCCCCCTTTACCTCACTACCATCTACCAAGTGGCTGGGCCACAGGAAGGACCTCATCAAATTTCTGTAGGAGATTTGTTACTTGTCCTCACTTCACTGCCTAGGTCTCCTTCTGCCTGCGTTCTGATACACTTCCACTGTCAAAACGTCAAACCACCTGCACTCCCGCCCCCTCCCCCGGCACCACCTGCACCAGGAACAGACCTGGGATGTTCAAAATGGAACTCGCAGGCTTTCAGAACTGCTTTGCATATACATAAAATGCATATACTACAGTGGCCATGTACACCAACATGAACAACATACAGTTCGATGGGATTAGGAGACCAAACGGTATAAATATGACTACATTGGCGAGACACTCTGCCAGTGCCAAATAACTCCTTTTTTAGTGAGTGGAAAAGAACCTATGTACAGAATAGTAAGATCTTGTAATGAACCTTTTTTCTTTTTTTTTTTTTCTTTTCTCTTCTGTGCAAACTTCTCGTGTACAGACCCTGTGCCATGGTTGAGATACTCAAGACTGTTTTAAAGGGCTGCCCTAAGCTTGTCACACAACAGGCTAGGGGCTTTTAATGGTGTACACTTCTAAGCGCACGTTTTAGCGCTCTGCCCCGGATTCCGAACACGGTTTCTTTCTACAGATTACATTCTCAGGTTGCTTGCTAACTTAAAACGCCTTTTCCTACGATAACCCAAAACTGCATTAAAAATGTGACCTTTCCGTACCTTTTTTCAAATTGATCCTCTTACCTTTTATCTTTTGCATACCCTCTATTTGAGTATAGCCTCCTTTGTTTCATACCTGTGTACCACATTCCCCCATAGTGGACTATTGCAATTGGCTGATGCCTCATTTCATATAGGAAAAACCTCCCCTCTTTAAAACCCCATCCTTGCAATCTAACATCACCTAATCTCTACCAGTCTCACCAAGAAATCACCTAAAACCACATAGCCCCCATAACACCTACCTGGTATTAATAGATCACAAACTGGAGTAAATGCATGCAAGAATACATGTCTAATCTCAATACCCACCAGGTTAATCACTACCTTTGGTTCCTGAAGTAGAGTACTACTCGCCATAAAGCGATTCAAGGCCTCTCCGGGGTAGTATGTGCTATATATATCCAGTTACTAAACCAGCATTGAGAAAGACAATCTGTCTTGCCTCTGGTATCTGTTGGTTTTTCCAGTAGCTGGTTATCCATGCTTTGCAGCGTTAAAGAAAATAAACCAAAAAGACGGTATGATGCAAGTGGCAAGAAAAATGGAGTGGGGTGAGTTTACACAGATTAGAAGGCAATGCTTCGGAGAAGTTCATGAGGGCGAGTACAACATGGGGGAGAAGCATGCATGTGACGAAGCAGCAGTCTGGCCAGGTCAGAGCAGTGCAGTGCAGGAGGGATACAGCTAGAAAACACATGCACACTTAGAGGACTTAACCCCAAAACCCCTGGTGAATGGGAGTACAGTCCGCTCTACGTCTTTAGTGGAGTAATATGGGTTTGATGCCCAACAACTTCTAGTCTTTAAAATATGGGTTTGATGCTGGGCAGTTCTAGTCTTTCAAATCACTGCAAATATTGGGATAGTTGCTTTCAGTTGCCCAAAAGGGCACTTTAACCTGAACTGTTAATATTTCATTTTCTAAGCTCCGTGGATCCTCTAAGTCCCCGGGCCACAGGTTAAGAACTGCTGCTTTACAGTATTTCCTGTTCACTAAATGTGCAGTACAATTTACCCACATTTGCTGAAATGGGTAGCCATTTCCCAGTTAGATTGATCTTTACTTTGTATGCCTTTTAATCTTTTCAAATGTTTTTGTTTCGACAGCTCTATGCTGAGAAAGTGGCTACAAGAGGTCTGTGTGCCATCGCTCAAGCGGAGTCTCTGCGTTACAAACTTCTGGGAGGCTTAGCGGTGCGTAGGTAAGCTGTATTAACTGCATGTATCACTTGTGCTTGAATGATAGTCATTTGTTTACCCTTCAGTGAAGATCACGATGACGAGGCTGAAAGGACATGTATTGTCCAAGTGTCCAGTACCACGTCACGTTCTGTGCTGTGGTTTTACGGCCTTGGACTTTTATTGTCCTGTAACTGATGATCAAGAGGCATTTGTCTGAGAAGGGATTTCACCGGCATTGCAGGTTATTTGAGGACATTTGGAAAGTAACTCTATTGTAGAGACCATTTCCACAATGAGCCTTCATCTCATCGTTTTAAGTTGTGCTCTTAACAGATTTGCACCCCCTTTTTGTCGTTTTAGCCCAGGCTTTCACAAACTGCACTTTTGGGTTCTTACTGACTTTGTATTATGTAAGGTCTGTATATAAAAAAAAGTCTCTTGAGCAGCAGGGTGGCTTCTAAGGTTACTGAAATCAATTATCGTGAGCCAACTGTCGTTAACTAAATACATAACCCTGCGTTTTAGATTTCTTTGTTTCTCGAAGTATTGTCACTACAATTTTAGGTACTTAAAAGTTTGATAATTAGGACTTTTTTGGTATTTTGTTATGTTACCATGATTTATAAATTTCAATTCTCTTTCCCAGAGCTTGCTATGGTGTCCTGCGGTTCATCATGGAGAGTGGCTCCAAGGGCTGCGAGGTGGTGGTCTCTGGTAAACTTCGAGGCCAGAGAGCCAAGTCCATGAAGTTTGTGGATGGCTTGATGATCCACAGTGGAGATCCTGTGAACTATTATGTTGATACTGCAGTCCGCCACGTGCTGCTCCGGCAAGGTAAGTGCTTAAAGGCATTTATTGATCTAGAATTTAAATAATTGGTTTTGTTCAACTTCGATATCCTACCTCACTAGCTGGTAACTGTTTTCAGATTTTTATTTCAATGCTTTTCTAGGTTAGGACTATTGTTTAAATTAAAGAGTCACCTGACCGTTAGGCCCACTTAAGTTCATGCCATTTTTGCTTGAGTATTATCAAATGGCTTGGACTCACCAGTGTTTCATGAGACTTTGTTCCTAAAACCTGCCCCGAAATTAATTCAGTATTCTAGGCAGCGCTATGGATCACCAGTTTGTTACTTAACCCTTCCGTGATGATACGATGACGAATCGGAATGGACATAGTCTTCAAGATTCTACCTGTTCAGTGCCACGTTCTGTGGTTCTGTTTTAGGCTGTCTTGAGGCTGTGTCCTTTTTCATGAATGACCATGAGGCATTTGTCTGAGGAGGGTTAATGAACTGTCTGTCCTGTTGCTTGCCTATAGTGCCGCTTGAAGTCCAGAGTCATTCCCAGCTAGTATCTGTTTTTAGGGATGACTGCTATCCCAGTAAAAAAACTTTTCCTCATATTTCGTCTTGTGGATTATAAAATCCACAGTACCAGTATATGAGATGCAGCTTTTCACGTTCAATGTTGTTTACAGGTGTGCTTGGAATCAAAGTGAAAATTATGCTGCCATGGGACCCAAGTGGCAAGATTGGGCCCAAGAAGCCACTGCCTGACCATGTCAGCATTGTGGAGCCCAAGGATGAGATCCTCCCAACAACTCCCATGTCTGAGCAGAAAGGAGGAAAACCAGAACAGCCACCACAACAGCCACAGCAACCACCAGCCATGCCTCAGCCGGTTCCTACAGCCTAATGGGTACGTTGTTGTGCCGAACTCGAGTTTTAATCTTCTACTATGACCCGAATGCAAAATATCGGTGTGCTGCTAGGTGCATGTAACCTTTTAGTTGCAGTGCCCCAAATTGCATTTCAGCTTTGTAACAGTGTTTTTGCAATTTAACTTTAGTGATCCATGTCATTTCTTAATTCTGCTGTGAAGTTAGCCAAACCCTTTCTCGGGTGCACTTGTTTCTCGATATACATCCATCTTGGTGCTCATATTGCCTGGCTTGTAAATTAGATGTTGTTGGTGGGGTAAGCTTTTTTTTATTTGATTAATGTTAGGAAAAAGTCTTTAATAGAAGTACATTTTTATAAGGGAGCATGGAGGGACCTGCGACGTAGTTCATTGGCTTCAGGACTCCATGCAACGTGTTAGCTGTGATGGTCAGTCAAGTGAGATAGATCCAAATTACGAATCATTAGATTCTGGCCAAGCTTTGACTTTTACAACAATGGCTCCATTACTCTATGCCGCTTGGCCTGTAAAGACTATGTACTCTTCTGGCGACTGGGATGCGGCACGGACTTAAACCTTGTTTGTAGCCCTGTTAATACTTAGTGTAGCAATGCAATTGCAGATCTCCTGCCTGCAGTAGGTGGTATTGGGGCCTTGGCTTACGTTGGGGCATATTGGTTTTTCGTCCATGTTGGTTGATGATAAATGAAAGGCTTGCATCTGCAAAAGATGGCGAGTGCTCTCAAATGGTTCTTAGTCACTGAAATTATGCGTCGGAGTTGACCAAACTTTCTGGCAAGAGAGGGCAAATTATGCTGCTCATTTTTTATGTTTTGTAATATTTGCACATGGTAATGCAGCCTGGGCAAAACATTCACCGTACTATTTTAATAACCAAATGCAGAAATAAGCATCTGAAAGCTGCTCAGTTGAACTTTTCGAAGGGTCTTACTGTAGCACATGTTGGCACGTTTTAAGTAATTTTGACCCATTTGACCTAGAATTTTTTGGGCGGGCATCTGCAGATTGTTGCATATGGATACAATATGCACGGCACCAATTGAAAATGATACGATAAAAGCATTGACAATGGCATTTTGTTGGTCTCTCGTTATGCGGGCCCAATTTCTCCAAGTTGTGTAAAGATTTAACAATGGGTGCAAAGTGGTCTCCATGGCATCTGCTTTCTTAAAGTATGTGGGTAGTCAGTTTATTTTCCCTAATTGTCCTTTATTCTCATAGTACTGCCTCTGCAAATTGTGCTCTTTAAAACTGATCTTTCCCGCATTCACAGTCCATTAAGAAGTCTTAACAGTAGCTTGGCTCCTAATCCTTTTTTGTAAATCGTATTTATCCCTCACGGGGGAGCAGTCCAGCTTTAAATGGTGTGATTTGGGTGCCCTTTCTCATTACCAGTGTACCGTATGTAAACATAATCTGAACTCTCCAACCCCAGCTCCAACATAGACATCCCACCTTCGCAAGACCTGTGCGACTCCCCTGCCACCTTCTTTCATCGCAAGATCGCAGACATCCACAATAGCTTCAACACCCTGACCGCCCCGACAGCCACAGACCTCCGACCTCACGGCCACCATCCACACCGTCCAACCCCCCCCCCCCCCCCCCCCCCCCCTCACCTGGACCAACAGACACCATCAAATTCATCCTTCGTGACCTTGCCGGAGAGCTGGAAGCAGGCAGAGATCAACAAGGCTGATCCAAAAGACCTCGAACGTCCGACCCATCTCCCTGCTCCCGGTGAAGGTCACCGAGAAGACCGTCCGACAACTGACCTGCTACCTCGACCAGCATCCTGGACCCGTCCCAGTCCAGGTTCCACAGCAACCACAGCACCGAAACTGCCCTCATTGCCGCCACCGATGACATCCAGGCCCTGCTGGACAACGGCGAAACCGCGGCTCATCTTCCTTGACCTGTCAGCCGCCTTCGACACGGTCTGCCACCGCACCCTACGCACACGCCTCTACAACGCAGGGATCCAAGGCAAAGCACTGGAATGGACCACCTCCTTACTCTCCGGCAGAACCCAGATTGTCCGCCTTTCCACTCCAAAGCCACGGAGATCATCCGCGGCGTACCCCAAGGTTCCTCCCTCAACCCAACACTGTTCAACATCTGCATGGCACTGCTCGCCCACGTCGCCCAACCTCCATAATCTCCTACGCCGACAACACCCAGCTGATACTCTCCCTCACCAAGGACCCCCTCACCGCCAAAACCAACCTCCACGAAGGAATCCAAGCCTTCGCTGAGTGGATGAAGAACAGCTGTCTGAAGCTGAACTCTGACGACGGAAGTCCTCATCCTCAGCTCCACACCCTCGGCCTGGGACTCCTCCTGGTGGGCGACTGCACTGGGAGCAGCACCAACACCCACCGACCACGCACGAAACCTAGGGTTAATCCTCTTCAACACTCCATGGCCATGCAGGTCCACGCCGTCTCGTCGTCCTGCTTCAACACCCTTCGCATGCTCCGCAGGATCTACAGGTGGATCTCCACCGAAACAATAACGAACACCCTCCCCATTCCCCTAAGGCAGACCCAGGACCTACTAACTTGCAGGAGGCTACTCAAGACCTGGCTATTCGAGCAGCTCCCCCCAGCGCCTTGAGACCCTCACGGGTGAGTAGTGTGCTTTACAAATGTTCAGATTGATTGATGGAAGCCCTGAGCTGCAGAATTAATCCTCTACCTGCCAGGCATGTGCTATCGCATGACAAGCGCGCAGGACACCTTGCTTCTTGTGGTAGCAGGTGAGAGAGTGTTCAAATAAGTGTCCCTCTAGCGAATGGGTGTTGTAAGGCCTGGTGGGCCAATAATTTTAAAATTCTCATAGGGCGTTGACCGAGCGTCGAGGAAAGGGGATTGCAGGATACTGATCGTTATCACAATAAAATCTGTATGAACGTGGTTAGTTTACAAGAATCCACATGGCAGCATCAATTACTGTTTATTTGATAATCTCGTCTTTGACCTATGGGTTTTTAGGCCGCAGCCTAACGCAGCACATCTGTTTACTTTTTCTAAAAACATCTTTGGGACTTTCCGAAAGTTGACCTAAGAATGCCTTCCGCCCGTTGCTTGCATTGGCATTTTGGTTTTTAACTCTTGATTTCTTGATTTCCATTTGCTGGCTTTCTGTGCTTTAGACTGTCCAGGTTCAGTTTGTCCCTCCTTGCCAAAGCAGGTTTATGGTATTCTTCTGCAAACTCGTTTTCTGTAAACGGGCCTTTAAATCTTATCTCTTCCCTCTTGCGGGGCATTCAAAGACCTAGGTCAGTTGTCCAGCTGTGTCTTAGGAGGATCCTATTTACTTTGCTTTCGGCTGACTTCCAAGTGAGTGCGTTTTTAGGCAAGAGAAATGCAGATTAGCTGTTAAATAGGGGTGTCATTCTTTTAGTGGTATTCCTGTTAAATAATGCATGGTCTTGGTCAAATCGCTTTTATTCTTCTGTTTATGCTTGTCATTATGAAGTGTATATGTGTAACTTAGCCCCGCGAATCTCCCCATCTCCCTTCTCCACCTGTACTCTTCTAGCTGGTGGAAACCTTTTTTGCTTTATCTTGTTAGAATTGCTTTATGTATAAAAATGCTCCATTATTTGTTGCCCCATGTACAACTCCTTTCCATTAATGAATCTGGATAGCGTGCAACTGCTGTTTCTAACCACAATGACGTGTTTTGGATCGAATGATCCTTCTTAGGCGCAGCGCACATGCGCTACTCATAGAATCACTTCAGCTTTTCAGCAAACTCGTGCGTGTGGCTAAAAAAAGCAACATGCTGGAGTTTGCTGAAGTGATTGGCTATTGCGTGTGGCTTTCAAAAATTGAAAGCCCGCAATTACCTAAAGGCGGGTGCATGTCCCGCCTTCTCTAAACGTTAACAGGGCTCAAAATCATAAATGCACTAGACTTGCAGGTCTAGTAACCTACCACATCTCCTCGACCCAACTGAAATGCACTTGACCTCCTAATCTGAAAGCTGAGCAAATGTGACATGTTAACAAGATTTAAAAGCATTTTTATTGCTCATTTACTTTGTGAGCAATAAAGATGCCTTTAAATCTTGCTATCTTGTCCCATTTCCCCTGTTTTCAGAGGCAAGGTGTCAGTTTGTATTCCTTCTCGCCAGTAAGGGCGAGTAGGACCAAAAAATAGCTCGTCCTGAATTAGTCTGACTCGCAAATGCGAGTGGTCGAGTGAATTTGTCGAGCCCTGGTTAACTCCCCTGGCCTAGGGAGTGAGCAGCCGCGCGGCCGGATGCCAGCTGCATATCTTGTCTAATTAGAGCGGTCGCTTTAACTTTCACGACCATGATCGTTTGTTATCCTGTAAATGGCCCCTTTTCATTTTCCCTAAGTTATCAAAGCCCGCTAATTCCCCTTTTATCGGAGACGAGAGAAAGCAAGTTGAAAGCCAAGGTCTCTGATCAGTTTTCGAAGCCACCTGCAAGATCCTGGTCTGAGGAGAGGAAAAAACCTCAGGCACAAAAGAACAAACACACAGGCACTTAAAACAGACCGCTTGAATTAACCCTTTGAATAACCACAAGGATAATTCCCCACTCGTGTGGGAGAGAATGCAGAAGAGCGGGTAAATTTGCAAAATGCCCTCTAGCACTTTTTCCTTTCAGACTCTAAATATCAAAGACGTGCGCTTTGCTGTGCAGCGAGGCACAGGTTTTTGAGCTGCAGGCTGCGCGCTGTGAACATCAGCGCTTGGCCCTCGGATTCAGTTACCCAGACAGGGGATGTACAAGAGGTTAAGCCACTAGTTTATCAAAGGTCTGAACGGTTCCTACAAAATGGCGCCAGCCTGAGGAGACTTGAATGCAGAAGCGAGCTTGTTTAGATGTGTGGCGCAAGTATAATCCTGGGCTGGCCAGGAGGAGGCCATTGGCTTGCATGCCAGTGCATTGCATTTTTTAACTTTTTTGTAGATTTATATAGCGCATACTCTACTTGAAGGTATTCGAGCGCTTTACACGAGCACCAGTTACATTACCCAAGGGAACATTCATTTTTGTTAGGCACGGGTAGATTAAGTGACTCGCCCAGAATCGCAGGATGTTGAGCCGATGCAGAGACTCGAACCTGGTTTCCCAGCTCCAAAGTCAGCGGCTCTGGCCGCTAGGCCACATCCTGGCCTTTCGTTTTCTACATTTTGTAGTCAGTGGGCTGCAGCAGGATGTGTGCACCGAAACGTGGGAAGAATACAGCAAGAACAAGCCATTTGTAACGCTCTTGCGCTCCCCATGGCTTTCTTTGCTTTGTGGGAATTGTAGTCCCGATTATCACTTTATTAAATGAGAAGTAAAAGTACCAAAATGGAAAGAAAATGTGGACTAGATAAGCTACTCATGCCCTTGCCTTGAATTTAAGAGCTCTGTAGTCTATTTAGTAGCCTGTGATGAGTGCTGCACGTGTTGAGCTCTGTGATGCACACAATGTCTTCGGGGGTTTGAAACTTATCGCGATAAGGAAGCCAGGTTGATTGAGCATCTGCAGGGGGGTATCTGTGCGAACTGGCGGTCACAGGTTTGAGCCATGATCGGTCGACTCTGCCCCTCACCCTTCTTAGAGCAATAACATGATGCTGCTTGAGAATTTTCACAGCGCACTCTCGATCGAGATGCGTGAATATCTGTTTTTTTTTTAGCTACCGACAGTTTCTGTTAGATGTATGTGAGCCCAGTGTTGAAAGGGTAACTTGAAAACCCTGAATGCAACATTCTTTTTGGATAAAAAGCCATGTCTGACTAAAGGTGTTATATTTAAGAAGGGGACACATGGCAGATCTGCACAAGGACACCTCATTTTCTGTCCTCTGCTTTTTAAGCTGGGCCCTGATGTGTGTCCAGGGAGGGAAGTCCGCAGGTGATTGCTGCTATGTACAGAAGAATTATTTTTTTCGCTAAGAGGTACCTTGTTTAGTTCTAACCTGTGGCCCCTAATTCATAAAGACCACTACGATGCAATCTCTAATGCCCTGCTGAACCCTCCTAGACTGAAGATGGAGAAAGAGAGACCCTACACTGCCCATGTCTGCCCTCCAGGGAGAAACTGCTTCGACTAATCCTGGGAGGACTGTTTGGTAGTGTATGTGGGGTTCGAAGGACAGCATTTGTGCTCCTCCTGATTGGGGAGGTCTTCTGACTTAAAATCCACCCTACAGTAAAATGCTTGCAGTGGCTAATCGGGACCATCTCCCCAATCCTTTTTGGCTACACATCCACTTGTTTATGGGGCGTCTAGGACAAAGGAACAGGTGCAGCCTATGCCCAACAAGCCAATGCTGCTTTTTTAATAGAAACCTAAAAAAATGCCTCTGGTCCTTTATTGAATGCCACCAAAAGCAGTGACCAATGTCACCTTTGTTAGCTGGACCTCAGTCCAGCGCCCTACATAAGTACTGGGGGGGGTCTGCAAACCTCCCTTCAACTAGACCTTTCTGGCTCTTAATGACGCAAGCCGTGGGACGCCTGATTCCCCAAAACTTAAATCAACCCTAAATAAATCTTCACTCCCTCCACCCTCCCACCTTCACTCCCTCCAGCTCCCTCACTCGCCCCCTCCCAATACCTTCACTTCTCACTCCCTGCACCTCCACCCCCCCCCCCCGCACCTCCACTCCCCCCACAGCCCCGTGCTTACATAAAACAATAAAACTAGAACACATTCTACTTCAGTTGTATAGAACGTTTTCTAGGTTATATATAAATTGACAAATGGTTATAACCCTTTTAAATGGTTATAACCCTTTTTAAATTACTACTTGTAACTTTTAAACATGCTGCGCAACGTTTACAATGCTCTGCAACCCATATTAAAAACGTTAACAAAGCCAATAGCTCTCTAAACACTTAAAGGCCCGGCCCCAAAGGCGAGATCTATTGAACCACCACTTTTTTTCTCTTCAAACGCCATGTGTGACTGCTTAATTACTCCATGCATCCTCCCAAATGAAATGTCGGGCACACCTTCCTTCGTTTTCTTCGCCTCCGTTCCCATCAGATATGCCACGCTTGGCCCCTAATATTCCTCGTGTGTACTCTGCCTCAGGACCGAGCCAGACTTGAAATAGGACTTTAGTGTAAGCACCTGCTACCCCAGTCTACCCGCTATTGAAAATGCGAGTAGCCTCCTTTTAAAATACCAAAGTCCATGTTCATAAGGATTCTCAACTGTTTTTTCCCTCGCTTCAACTGCATTTAGGAGTTTGTTCGAAAAGCTTACGCTGTGTTGATACAAAATAAACTAAATTGTGCTTGTGGTATAAAGTTCTTAATCCTACCGCAATCTGTGTTTTCCTGTTTTAACATTGCTTTATAATTGGGACTATTTTTCACCACCTTCTCTTTTCTTGTGACCTATTTGAATCCTTTCAGTGATGATACGATGACGAGTCAGAAAGAACATGTTCTTTTCTAAGTTAACTTGTCCAGTGTTACGTTCTGTACTGCTGGCTTAGTTGCATTAAAGACCTGTTCTATTCCTTGAATGAACTCTAGGCATTTGTCTGAGAAGGGTTAACCGTAATGTTAAGCTATATAAAATGCATTGGAAAACAAAACCATGTTCACAGCCTTATTTCCTCAAGTTTGCAAAGCTGTGCTGCATGAACACATTCTTACTGGATTTTATTTTCCTTTTTTGCAGGTCACGGTGCGCCTGAGATGTCTGGATACAGAGCTGTAAAAAAATAAATATGAAAGACCAAACACTCCAGTTGTGTTGAATTTTTGATGGTAGTCTCCTCATTGAGTGGGCAGTTCATGGGAATGAGCATGTGGAGCAAAAACCTACAGGAAAATGTAGTCACCAGTGTATTCATAGAATGGTGTTTACATCCTCCTTTGTACAGCATGTGAAGTTAGTTTTATTAAAGCCACCAGTAAATGAACCAAGTTAAGCCTTGCCCCTCCCCCAAGCCCGTAGCTGGGCCCCATACCTGATCCTCCAAATAGTACGTGAAGTCATGCAAGTAGAAGTATATAATAAAAGGAAGCTGTAATATTACAGGATAAGAGACTGGCAGTGGGGAGGCACGAGTCCTAGGATAAAAGGGCTTTTCAAGCGAGGCAGTAGGGTATGAAGGGTAGAATAGCTAGAGTACAGTAAAGGCTTGTTCCCGAATAGCAGAGATTGGAGGTGTTAAGTGCTTGTAGAGCAAACAGAGTAGTATTTATTCTTACTAAACCTACTCCTCCCAAATAGATACCACTCAGTACATAGAAAACGTGCTAGTAGGTGACAAATGAGGGTGCTGCATGAAAGTAGGTATTGCATTAGTGGGTGCAAGTGTCTCTCAAACAAGTTAACTGGTATGAATTTGAAGCTTTGAAAGGAGATGCAGTTCAAGTGTGGACAGGGAGGACATTTCCTCCTGAAAAGTTGCTGAAGAGACGGAGAGGCTAATCTGTATTTACAGCAGAGAGAGAGCTCCTAAGATTCTGGGTGAGATTTGTGGATGCGGAGGGTTTTGGATGTGTGGCAGGCAGTTCTCGCTGTGGAGCATGCCTAGTTTGGCAAGCATTTAAGATGGGTAACTAGGAGTAATACGTTCCCGTTATTTAGTGTTTGTAAGTAACTTGACAAACATTTAGCCCTTCTTTGAGGAGGAGCTAGCCTATTGGTAGGCCACCTAGGACAGAGGAGACATAACCCGGATCACTTGACAAAGGAAAAGGAGTTTGTTTCTTGATTTAAGGTTGTGGAACTTGGGGAGTAGCCAAGGCTTCAATATGTGAGAGCACCAGGTATTTTCAGGTAGTATGTTTTTAGAAATACCGTAGAAGGTCAATAGCTGCGTCAGGTGTGGGTGTAATTATAAGAAATCCAGCCTCCTGTATATTCATTTCAAAATTGTTTGACTCTACATTCCCAGAAACGCGTCTTTTAATTGGGGCAGAGGTCTTCAAACTGGGTTGCACCCTATGGTCAGTTGCAGCATCCTTGGGGTTGGTGCAAGTTCTTCAGCATTTTAGGACTTTAGGCCAGTGGAGGGGCTGCTGGTGGGGTGATGCACCAGTGTAATTTTTGAATAAAAATAGCGTAGAAGTTAAACAATAGTTACCAGACTTGCTCGCAACAGGTGTTTACAAGCATTTGCAATGCAATAGGTCTCGCATTTGCGAGAGTTTGAGCTATTAGTATTGTAAACAAGCATTTACAATGCAACGGTCTCGGCATTGTTAAAATTAGATCTATTGGCATTGCTCATGACATTATTTTTGTTTATGTGCACTAACCTGCTAAACTGTTTTACAATCACCAACTTGACATGAGAAGGGGAGCATGTCAGCATTTGGGGTTCGGGCACATGTATCAGTATGCTGTTCGGAGTCCACAATATAAGCTGTTTTAAGACAAACAATAGTGTGGCAGGTAATGGTGCCGGCGGTTTGTTCTAGCCGAGACCTAAAGAACGCGGAAGTCTTACCTCTACATCGTTATCTACTAATATTAAAGATTATATTAAATCGGCGTAATGCTTCTAAAGGCTCCATACACAGGCAACAGACATTAACTTGTTCACATATTGCATACATGAGTAACAAAATAGAGAATTCGCTTTTACCTCTAAAGGTGCGCGTCATCATGTTCCCTGCCATCAGTTGTTGGGGGGGACTGATCCCGTGGGGCGGCTCTGTCGTTATGTCATGGGGGGCAGTGTAGGAGGGGTGCTCATGGCTGCTGCGGGCCCTATGTGCTGTCTCACAGAGCCATGGCCGGAGGAGGATCTGTGCTGGGGATCGGGGAAGAGCGCTGACGTACCACAGGAACCAGCGGCCACAGGAAAAGGAGGGCTGCGCCCGCCGTTCCCTGACTGGCGGGGCGAGCAGGCCGTGGATCCCGAAGTTGCAGCCGGTCTGCAGATCCGGAGTGAGGGGGTGGAGGTGGTCATTGGGGGGCACCAACAAACACTGTCGCACAGGGTGCCACCAGCACTCGAGCCGGCCCCGCCCTTGAGGCCAGTCCGCCTCACTCATTGGTACCTCCATTGCCTGGTTTCAGCAGTAGTAGCTGCAGCAGCGCACCAGGGATCCACGAAGCAGGATTTGCAGGCACACCAAACGAAGTTTGCAAACTTTACAGTCTCTCCGCTTCGTGCACACGCACTTTTAACATGTACTGCCTGCGTGGGGGCCACTGGAATTATGCAACAATGGAGGACAAAATTATGCCACATTGTTGACTAAATTATGCAGAAAATAAAAAGGCTGCAGCATAATGCACTATTTCACATTTTTTGTAACTTTTGATCCGTTTGAGCTACAAACAATTTATTAGTTATGTCACTGCCTGTACCTCAAAGTTAACAATAACCGGCCCAGGGGGCTTGGAGGTGGGGATGGGCAGTGAGGGTGGAGGACTGAGTGTGAAGGAGAGCGAGGGAATGGATGGAAAGGGGGATAAAAGGAGGAGAGTAAGGGAGGGGCTGGCTCGAGCATCTGTTCCATGGCTGCTTTAGGTTTCCCAGTCCAGCGCTACCGCGCGTTCAGTTAATATGTTGCACCTTCTTGAAGCGCTTAGGGGTTGGTGTGTGTATAGCCAGAGAGGTGTCCTGCTTTGTACTGCTACGTCAGAGGTGAGTGCCTACGGGGTACCGCAGGGCCCACAGAATCCCTTTGAATCAGTGCACCTGTGGGGTGTGACTTGGAGCACTGTGTTGTCTCCGAGGGGTGTGGTTTTATGAAGGATGGGGCGTGGCTGCCCGCTCTCCTCTGATGCATTCCTGGTTTGATTCTATCGAGGAGGCAGGGCGGCCCCCAGCCCCGCCTCTGCGGCCTTGACTGGTGCGAGAGAGCCAACTCTGCGTGGGCTACCGCCCGAGCTCCGTAGGCCTCGGCGGGGTGATCCGTGGTAACCTTTCGGCCTCCCCCCACGGAGCACAGCAAAGAATGCCGGGAACTGACACGGACCTGGGTACTACCAGCATTGCCCCATGAGCCATAGGTACCACCAGGGCCCCAGGTGCCAGCAGTGCTCCGAGAACTAGCGCCTTCCCAGATAACAGCGCTATCCCGGGTCCTAGAAAGCCGCTCTGCCCCAGACCCACCCTGTCTATCCAGGTCATCTGACACCACCCCGTGCAGACAGATGGCTTCACCCGCTGCTCCAGCACGGCAAATCCCCTGCTCGTGACTCCATAGTTCAGGCCCACATGCAGGGGGTCAAAGGTCGTGCACTGTAAACACACTATTACCCCTCCACCCAGTCTGAGATCAGCTGTTCCTCTGCTTGTCTCAGCCGTTTATCATAGGGTGGATCCTGCGTGACCTATCATCCAGCACCCCCCCCACCCCCCAGAAAGCGCTATTAGGAGAGAGGGCGTGGCTAACGGACAGAGCTCTCGACTTTTGAACTGGAGAACCAGGTTCGAGTCTCTGCGTCGACTCCACATCCTGTGATTGTGGACCAATCACTTAATCTCGGCCAACAAACGCATGTGACCTACTGCATGTAAAGCGCTCCAGTGCCTTATGGTGGAGTTCGCGCTATATATAACTGCAACATCAAAAAACATACAAGGACAATCGAAGTGTCTTAGGTTTAGGGATAGGGTACGCCATGGTAAATCCGCGGATCTTGAGAGCTTGGACAGACAATGTCAAAGTACAGCAGACCACGATGTCTGTCGTGTCCTCATTAATCTCCGGGGCCCGTGTGGGTTCTTAGAAGCGTATGGTGGACTTAACAGATGGACGAGAGGAGGTCATGTTTGCTAAACTGCGTGAGAATGGTTCAAAAGAGGGTAGGTTGTGTGCAATGACAGGAGATGTTGGCAATTTACAAAAATACAATAAACGAGATTGAGGGGGCAGGCTTGTGACAGAGCAGCAGGCATGCAGAGGGTTGAAGGTGAGGGGGGGAGACAGTTTAAAATAAAGGAGTAACTCTTGAATGATTCAAGTAGTTTTCGAACAGACAGGGCTTAAAATTAAGCGGGAGGGGTTTCGGGGGGGGGGGGTTTGCATGTATCTAAGGAAATACACAATAGAAAGAAACCAGTCTACGTCCAATCAAACCCTGCACGTCCAGGCCTTGCAGCGCAGACACCGACTGCACAGCAGAGTATGACCACTGTGGCTAGGACGCACCATCATACTACACAACACGTAAGGCAGAATTCCTAGCATACATCTGGCACTGCCAAAACCTGGCATGGTTTTGCTACTACGACACCGAGCAGGACTTGTAACTACCAATTCCTGGAACCCCTGCGTACCCTGATTCGCCTGGAAAGCGTTTCGGGCCGAACTAGGAGACGCAAGGGGCCATTCACGGGCACCACAGACAGGAAAGTGGCAAAACCATGCACACGTGACACATGGCACTGTGAGCGGCGCTGCAGGCTGGGACTGAGGTGCACCGGCAGAGCCCAGGTCACAATGACGTAGCAGCGGTCATGACTAAGATGCAGAGGGTGGCGGCTATAGGTCAGCCTATCGGCGGACGTAAGAGGGGATAGGTCAGCCTATCGGCCGGCCGAAGTGGCGATAGGTCAGCATATCTGGGGACGTAAACATCATCATGGCCCAAAGACTTGCCAAAACAAATATCGCTTCCATGAACTTCAGTGGGGCGACACTTATGCGATATTCAAGACATTGCATCAGACAATATTGTGCCCACAGTATTCTTGTGCTGCACCCAGGAAAGGGCTGCGTGGATTGGCTGTGCCGTGACCCCCCGGTTGGCATGGCTGAAGTCCCCGCAGGGCAGAGCAGCTGAGCTGGCGGGTAAGCCGTGCCAACACCTGCTGGCACCAAGGCGGGCTCTAAGCAGCTCCATTAGTCACTGCACCCACCGGATGTACAACACCAGCGTCGGACATAACACCCTATCACTCCGCAAACGATAACAGCAGATCGAATATCCGGGCCCGCAGCATGGAGGGGCAGGGCTCAGGCAGAGGCCTGCTCTCGTTCCGCCAAGCTCTCCTAACAAGACGTTTTCAAGCCATGTTCCCGCTGCTGCTGTTAATAGGGATGGTAAGGGCAATGCAACTGCCACGGGATCCGATCCTCCATCTGTCTATGTAGGCCTCAAACCAGCTTCCCCTTTAGGAAAGAAAAATAAACACTTCCCATGCGGGCAGGTCCACAGCCAAACGATCGCTTTATTTTTCGCTTCTTTCTGTTCCAGATAGTAATCCTTGTACGGAAGTTACAGGTTTCCCAGCACCTACGGTGGAAAGGGCGCCCGTGTAAGGCTTGTCCCTTCCTGCAGCTTTCCTTTTGCTCAGCAGAGGTCCTCCTCACCCTGCAGTGCACACAGAAACTGAAGTTGTAACAAGCCCACCACTGCCTTTCTCTGAGGTGAAGCAGAAATACCTCTGAGAAAGGCAGTGGCATTTTCGGATTCGGGGGCGTGTTTTCGGATTCGTGGGCGTGTTTCTTTTTCTCTCCTCTTGCCATTGGCTCGAGGAGAGAAACACGCCCAGCGAAAAGTAACCAACACGCCCCCGAATCAGAAAAGGACGGGGCTTGTTTTGCGAGACAAGCCTCTTCTCCAATGGCAGGCCAGCCAATGGAGAAGGAGAGAAGAGGGGCGGGTTCAAGCCCCTCTTCTCCAAGTCATTAAATTTCGCGAGCGAGACTGTGCAAGCGCAGCCTTCGCTAGCCGAGACCTAATGACAGTCTTTGTTTAAAAAAAAAAAAAAAAACTTGAATAAAAAGCATTGTCATTTACAATGCCAATAGCTCAAACTCGTATAAATGCGAGACCTATTGCATTGCAGGCTACTAATTTTCTTGAACTTGCCTCACGCACTCTAGGCCTACATGGCTATCATGTAGCAGGAAGGCAAGCGTTTGCTCCCGATATCAGGTATGATTCAGGGGACACCAGTTCAAGTCCTGGCAAGGTCACATCTGCTCAAGCTTTCTGGGGTCGACAAACTGGAAGGTGTTCACTATTAATTTAAACCTTTCTCTATAGTGCTTAATGTCAAAGACTAGAATGAAAAACCATCAAACTAGTAATAATGCTCTCCTGTGTGTATCTCAGGTCTTTGATATATTATTGTGAATCAATCACTGCGGCTAGTAGTCACTGCATGAAATTATGTTGATTAAGGAATTCGTAGCACAATTTTGGGACCGGTTCAGTCACACATTTTGCAATTAGGAGCACCCTCTTAGTAACAACATAGTGTCATTGCGTTAATACTGATCCAAAGAGACCAAGGTGTGTGGGTACAGAAGTGTAGCCTGGAAGTGGGGCTATGGGGTGAGAGCTGGCAAATTGGAGTATATAGGATGACCGTGTCAATGAGACTGAGGAGTAATGTTAACCTATTCCCATGTGTATAGAACACCATCCGATGCTTGTGTAGCATTGAGGCACGTTTTTTAGTCCATTCCTTGAACAGTGTCAGCGAAAGCAAGTCAGACAGGGAGGAGAACGTGAGTGAAGGACGAGAGAGATCATGCCTGGGGGGAAAACTTCTATAGATTACATTGTGATTAAAATAGGACTTTGAGGCTCGGGAGGCTAAGAAGTATCCTAAGCTGGTTGTCATCCACCTTCAGATCCCTTTCAGGACTTCCCTCAGTAGAAGTGTTCTGATTGGCTCCACACCACCCAAGATGTAGTTTCCATTAATTTTGTTGTGGAAGTCAGTTGCTTCCAAAAATGGAATGCTTAACCCTATCTAAACGCTCAAACACTGAAATTTCTTCCAAAATTATGTCACTTCCTCTTTCGGAAAAGTTATGAAACCCTAGTCTGTGCCTAGCCCCCTTCCACTCCAGCCCATGATCCAACACTGCACTATAAGAGGTGTAATTCTAATCGGATAAAGCACTCCTTCAGTACAAGGCCAGAGTGGGTGCATGGATATCCCTTTGTGGGAGCAAAGAGTTGCCAAGCGGACCTCTCAAAGAGGTGGACTGATCGTCTTACAGCTACAGATGATACAAATATACTTCCCTTGCTTCACCTTAAAGGCTGTACTGGGTAGCCCACATATACATTGGAATCCCTGGACTGCCTAGTGCTGACCTGAGCATTTACCACAGGAGCAGGGGTCTGCCAATCAAGCTTTGCTATTTGTCTTGGACTTGCATCAATCAGTACTTTTTTTCTGAAAGAAAAATCCTTAGGAAAACTGACGCAAACCATGGACTATCTACATGTAGATCACTAGACGCAGAACAATCTATGTCGACTGAAGGGAGCTGAAGTGTTCACATCTTTCTTAGGGGACCACGGCTGTCTTGGTGGTAAGCATTTAATATACAAATATACCGTTCTGAAACCAAAAGTAAAAGCTTAGGAGGAATCTTTTGGAAGTACAGCAGAGGTTCCCCCTCCTGTTACTTTACAATATTCATCCTTTATCCTTAAGTCCTTGGCAAGCTCATGTGACCCAAAAATTAGTGTCACTGGCATGCCAGACGATGTTGTCTGATTGTGACCTGCCAATTGTCAGCCTGACTTCTCTCCAAGCCCACCTGTCAACAGCACTACTAGCTTGTCTCCTTTCACTGTGGCCTGCAACTGGCCCCTCCTCCAGTGACCTGGCTCTTGGCACTGTCCGCTAGGGTCCTCTTCCCTGCAATCACCTGGAAATTCTGTCGCTCAAAATGTGACACCCTTCTGGATTCTCTAGTTCTATTCTGTGGTCCTACCATTGAAATTAGTCTGTCTGCTACCTCCTGAACATCGCTACCATGTATGGCCCTTTCATCGTTTACCTGTCTCCTTTTGCCTTTGGTGTGTCGGGGACAACTGGTATCAGTCAGTCTGGTTCCTCTTCTTGGTCCCTGGGAGTGCGTCACTATTAGCCTGTCTACTCGTCTTGTACCTGTTGCTGGTATCACTGATAGCATGTTCCCCTCTTATTTCTGTCACTGGGACACTGGTAACCTGTTCTGCCACTATAGCATTAATTGTACTGATAACCAGTCCCCCTCACTTGCCTCTGGCATTTGAGTCACTGACAGCTTGTACCTTCTCTGGCATTGGGGACACAGATAGCCTTTCTCTTCATAACTCTGCCACTTGGGTCACTGGTAGTCCCTCTCGTCTTCTTGATTCTGGCATTGTCACTAAATGTCTCCTCTCCCTGGTCTCTGGCACGGAGGTCACTAACAGTCTGTCCCATCTTCTTTTCTCTACCACTGAGGTCACTAACAGCCAGTTTCCTCTCTGTGGGATCTGGCATTGTGGTAATGGAAAACCAGTCTCGTCTCTCGAAGACAGCAGGGATCACTGAAAGCGTGTCTCCACCTCTTTTCTGACACTGTTACTGTTCGCCAGTTTCCTTTCCTAGGTCTCTGCACAAGGGTCAGCTATAAATTCTCCCTCTTATCTCCGACACTTGAGCTCAATAACAGCCCGCCACTTCTTTCTAATATTTGTATAGGGATCCTCAACGGCTTTTCCTCTTTTCTCATCTCTTCCACTGGTGTCAGATGCTCTTGCATTATGATCAATGATAGCCTCTCTCCTCTTCCTTCAGTGTAACTAATAACCTGTCTACCCTCCCTTGCCTCTTGTGTTACTGATGGCCTGTTTTTTCTTCTTGCCTCTGGCATTTGGGTCACTGCTACCCTGTCTCCCCTCCTTGCTCTCTCACTGGTGTCCGTGATGGCCAGTCTCCTCCTCTTATCTCTGTAAGGGTAGGAGGGTTATTGGTAACCATAGTACTAGAGACTAGTTAAAAGACACAGGATGTCTATTCTTCCTTGTCTCTTGCATTGTTCACTGATAGAATGTCCCCCCTCCCTTGGATTTAACCCTGTTGGTCACCGATAGGTTATCAGGGACTCCAGTGCCAGGGACCAGGGGGATACAACAGCCTATCTACTATTCTTGTTTACGCCACTGCTAACCCTGTCTCCTAGTGCTGTTCCCCTGCACTGGTCACTCTGGTAGCCCCGGTGAGTTCCTAAATACTAGCGTCCCTGCCACCCATCTCGTATTTCTTTCCCATGGTACTGGTGTCACCGATATCCGCTCCCTCGTCTTCCTTGACAGTTATTGGAGCACCTTTCCCCTTCAATTTCCCTTCCTGTGCCCTTGGCACTGGTGCCACAGCAACTCCTCTCTTGTGCCCATTGTTGGTTCACCTGTTCTTTGCCCCTCTGGTACTGGTGCCACTGTCAGCCAGGACGCCCTTCCTGCGCTCTTGGGGGTATATTATCAAGCCAGGCGATAAAATTATCGCCGCTTTAGCGGCAGAAAACTGCTGCTAAAACGGTGATAATGGGCTTGATGATATGCCCTGGAGAATTCCAATTAAAGCCCATGTTAAAAGTCCTTCAAATTTAACATGGGCTTCAATTGGAATTCCGTAGAGCATATTATCAAGCCCATTATCGCAGTTTTCTGCCGCTAACGCGGCGATAATTTTATCGCCTGGCTTGATAATATGCCCCCTAGTATCTGTGTCAAGAGGAAATAATGGTTCGACGGATCAAAAGACTTGCCATTTTCAGGACAAACGCCTGCACCTCTCCTTTTCCCCTCGCATATTCTCCATCCTCCTTTCATCTCACCGTCTCTCCCATGTGTTCATCCCCTTCTCAGTTTGTCACCGAGCTCGCTTCTGTCCTCCACTCACTCACCCACCCCCCCCCTCCCCGGCAGTGCTCGGCTCGGTACCTTGGTGGACGGCCACATTGCAGCTGTGGCCGTCGCAGTAGACCAGTGGGTTCTCAGGCCATCCCCTCTCATCGGAGCACACGCAGCAACCTCCCACCATCTCCTTCATCCTTCCATCAGTCTGCTCTGTGCCCTCCTGCTTCAGCCAGGCCCCGGGGCCCCCGAGCTGGCCCTCATCGGCGTGGGGGCGGACAATGAAGATGTGGAGCCGGGCGCCCCCCTCCTCAAGAAGCTGTGGGCTCAGACGGGCTCTGCCTGTGTTTAGTAATCATGGCTGCCCCTCCTGCCGGCCTGCATGCTGCTGTTGCCGAGCTGTAAACTCTTAGGTTCTGAGGCGCTGCACGGGAGGGAGCGGATTTTTCACCCTCCGTTTTCCTTCCTCTGGAGGGCTGCGCACTCGCCTGGGGGTGGCAGAGAGAGAGCCAGGGGCTTCAGGGTATTAACCCCGCCACAAAGAGTGAGATCTGAGCGAGGAAGGGGCCGCCAACAGTGCCTCAAGCCTGAGATCTCATTGTACTCCGGGTACAGAGGGGCCGGATGCCTGCCACCGCCTGGCCGGGCCGCATACCTGCCACCGCCTTGCCTGGAATAACGACTCCTTCTCTTCACGTGCCACCTGCCTAAGAGTGCTCCCCGGTGTACCCACATAGTCATTTATTAACTGTTTGCTCAGTGAAGGAGAGAATTATAAACACGCGCACGCCATGATTAATTTGCTCTGCTTTTTTTGCCGAGCCACTTTGACGGCCTTGGCTGCGAAAAGGTTTTTTGTCTTTATGGGGCCATGTGTTTGGCCCCATAGAGATAAGAAGCCTTTTGCGACGAACGCAAAGCAGGCCAGGCCGTCCAAATGGGACGGCTCAGAAAGCCAAGCAAATACGTCACCGACACCTCTTTTCCAATGGCTGGCCACCGTTTAGCATAAACGGTGACTCCAGCTAATGGAAAAGAGGGGCGGGGTTTAATGCCCCTTACAGAAAATACCACATCTCATTAAATCCCGCCAGCGAGACTGCGCCTGCGCGCAGCCTACGCCAGGCGAGACCTAAAAATGATTGGGGATGTTGGAGGCCAAAGGACTGATCACTCACAGCAGCTTAGTTCACCACCTTTTTTCAGAGAAATTCCAGGAATTTGTTCAAGTGTTGGATTGCATGATCTTGTAAAATTACAAACTCTGCTTTTTGGAAATCTGCAGTTCTGAGTTTGGATGTATGTTAATTGAAATGAAACAATCTAGAATGGTTTCTTATGTGAATTGCTGTTGATTGCAGAAATACACTTTCTGCTCCCTGTTTTGACCTAAAAATACCAGCCATACTGATAAACTACTTGCTTGTATTAACCCAGTTGACCTACTGAGCAGCTTGTGTCCTGACTTCTGGTCGGTGTCTGAACATTGGCCAGAGGTGAAAAACTGCTACAGGTCCCCAGTCCATGGGTCTAGAGGAGGGAGATATGCGCAGGATTTTTTTCTTACTTCTGCAATAGAACTTACAAATGATAGGTGTTATGTAGTTCTATATAGTACGCAAGAGTGGGTGATAGCAACTGGGAGTTAGCAGTAGTGGGGGTGAAGGGTTAAACTAGCAACTGTGTCTGATACATGACTCCACCGCTATATTTTTGTATATTCATGGTAAAGCACCTCTAATTCCCCCATTATGTTTGAGCTATTAGAACTTCATTAACTAGGGGAGACAATGTAGTTAAAAAGCATCCGTGGTATGATTTTAATAAGCCCCGTCCCTCTGTTTACCTCGCTCCCACTTCACCTTTATCAATCTTAAAATTTAGGAGGAGAGCCTGACTTCAAAACTGCTTTGTGTGTGCTTGGGGGTGAAGGCGAGGGGGAGCACAAAGTTTGATGGCCTATGATTTGAGGATAATGAGGTGTCCAGTTTGAGACAGATTTTTTTTGTGTGTGTGGCAGGAAGTGATTAGAGGTTTTAAGTTCCACATGGATATTAAAGAGAATCCTCTGGATAAAGGAGCGTCTGACAATCCACACAGTTGCCTGCTTGTTTCTTGCCAAAACCGACTCAGCTGGTTCTAGTAAGGGGCTCTGCTGCGGTGATTGGAGGGGGGGGGGGCGCTTTGTTCCTGTTTTATGTCCCTCCCCCTCCTTGTGGGATCCTTGTCTCTTGTACGCTGAGGAGCGTCGCCTGCCCAGTACTTTGCTGCAGATGCCCCCCCATCGTAGTTGCCCAGTGTGGAAAGGATGTGCTGTACTTTGCAGCTGGCAGCCCTGCCTTGGTGAGTGCCTCATTCTGCACTGTCTGAAAAGGGAACTTGCTTAGGCACTCTCCATTGTTGTGCCTGTAAAAAGGGTCCTTCCCTGCTGGGCATATCGCCCAGTATTTGTGCATCCCGTGAATCGGGCAGGATTTGTCAGACACTACAGTTTTCAGTTCCCCTTGGCCTGTCTGTCAGTCTTGGATCTCCTTAGTATTAGACTAGTCCTGTGCCCAGCCATATGTCATGGGCCTGGATGCTAGGTCTGGCATTACTGAAAATATGAGCTATTGACGTTGCATTATTTGCAATGCCAGGACCTCCAACCATCTCTTTTTTTGGTCTCCCATCTGGAATTGTGAGCGCCAATCTGCTTGTTGTTGACCCCTGGGACATTCCTCCCCTCAAATCTATGTTGCCTGTTGACTGCAGTTTCACCATGTACCTTAAGTGTCCCAGCACTCGAGTGCACTTGGCGACCCTACTGGTAATTGCGTGCACCACTGCCTGGTTAATTGACCACAGGGTGAACTTAATGTATCTCGACCTCTGTTGCCATATTGTCAGTGCCACCACTATGGGAAAAAACTCTAGGAATATGTTCTTGGTTATCACCGTTGTGGCCTATTCCTAGGATTACTCCAAAGCCCAGGCTGCCTGAAGTGTATGTGTGCAGTGTGATTGTCTTTCCTCCCAGATTAGTGCTCCATTGACATCTTTCAGGTAGGTTAGCCAGGTTCTCTGGTCCTGTTTCACACTATTGCTTAATCTAGCAAGTTGAGATCTCTTTTTGCATCCCCTTTGTCAACTCCGAGGTGCCTTGTAAACACCCCTGCCCTGCTGGTATCACCCTTGCAGCGTCTTTCCTATGAGCTCCTGGAGTTCTCCAAGCGTGTCTGGCTCCTTGCCTTACATTGCCTTAATCCTTTTTGTGATGTCCTGTACTTCATCCTCTGGGAAGTGCCTGCGATGGGGGTCTAGCTCGAAGCACAGAAGAATGATCTTGGTTGGCTTGTCTGCAACCAATGGGAAACCTAACTCGGCTGCTAGCTGCTGAAAAGCATTCAACAGGCTTCTGCATTCCGCTCCCCTTGGTTTGCCAACAAATAAGAAATCGTCCAGGTAATGGATTCTTCCCTGGTCTGTTTTTTTTTTTTGTGCATGGTCCATTCAAGAAATGTACTGAATTGCTTGAAGTACGTGCATGAAATGGGCCTCCTCAAATTGTTACCCTTCAAATTTAACATCAGGAGGTGGTAGCTCTGGGTGCACCGGTAACTGTCTGAAGGCGGATTCAGTGTCTAATTTCTCCATCAGGGCTCCCTGCCAGACTGCTGATACTGCAGCATGAACTGGCACCTTCCCCTCTGACACCATACCCTAGGCTAATTTTTCCACACTCCACTGATAGCTACCCTTTTCCTGCTCTGACTTCATACTATATGAAAACTGACAACTCTTAACCTACTCCACAAACCGCACACACCATCACCCTCTGTCACTGCCCTTCTTCCCCGTCCCACTCAAGCACTTCTTCCCTGTCCCACTCAAGCACCACCGCTCCTTGCTGTAGTGACTGTACTTCTTCCACCGCCTCTCTTCCATGATGAAGTCCACTTTATCGACCAGTCCT
Source organism: Triturus cristatus (assembly GCF_964204655.1). Classification (NCBI taxonomy): domain Eukaryota; kingdom Metazoa; phylum Chordata; class Amphibia; order Caudata; family Salamandridae; genus Triturus; species Triturus cristatus. The sequence goes on along the minus strand of NC_140591.1, from coordinate 1,470,527,011 downwards.
GGACAAATTTAGTGACTACCTCTTTTCACGCACTACTTCCTGGGGAGGATCATGTCCTAACCGGCTGTTTCAGTACTCTACAGGTTAGCCTGTTTTCGCATACCGATTGCACTCATTCACTCTGAAAGTTGGAAACAACAAACATTGGCAAAGCCTATAGGTTTTACCTTTGTAACTGAAAACATGTGTTTTTATAAAGTGGTCAGCTACTCCTAGGATTGTCCTGGCAGTAAGAACTTTGGAAAAACATCTCTTGTAGCCATTTAAGAGAACAGTCTTGTTTACTATTTCCTGTGAAATAGTGATTCAGCACCCAGGATCCGAAGTCCGAAAGGGCTGATTCCAAAGAGACTGAACAACTCCTCCTTCCTCACAAAGATACCAAGTACCTGAAAAGCAGGTTGTTCGGCCAACAGGCTTCCACAAAGTTGTGAGGGACAACTCCAAAGGTCACAATCTGTTTTATCCAGGCTGAATCTCAAATGCTGCAACTCCAGCCACTGAAAACCTTGGTAAGACAGCAAGAAATCAGCTTACCGTCTGTTCATGCCTTTCTCGCATATAAGCAGCAGCTGCGTGTCATCTGCATATGGAATGACTTTAGCACCAAGAGATTCTGCGAAGTAGCAAGGGGTGGCAGATATACATTGAACAGAGTAGGACTGAGGGCTGAACCATGCAGAACACCCACCGGCAGGGGTTTGGCTTGAGCTGTATACGGTAGCAGCCAGACTTCCGGTGTCCGTCTGCACAGGAATGATGCTAAGCAGCTGATGGCCCGGTTTCTGATCCTATCTTGTGAAGGCGTTCCAGCAGTTTGAGGTGGGGCAATTTTGCCCCTGTAGGGTCTAGCAGTATCCGCATGGCTTCACCTCCCTTATCAAGGGTGCTTCGGATGTGCTCTACAACCTCAAGCAGCGTTGTCTCTGTGCTAAGTTGGGGTCGGACGCCGGATTGAGAATAGTTATCTTCCAGATACCTGGAGAGTGGCGATTAATTTATTTTTCCAGAATTTTAGAGAACGTGTGGAGGAGGGAGATAGGCCTGTAGTTTACTGCTTGCTTGGGGGTATGCTGCAGTGTTTTTTTAGGAGCAGTAAGACTTCCTCCTTTTTCTACATAGAAGGAACTGTCCCTGTAGCCAGCGAGGTATTAAATCTGTGGTTCACTGAGGAATTGATTGACGGTGCCACCATCTTTAGCACCATAATGGGGCAGGGATCCGGGGGGGGAGGGGAGAGAGGGATCCTTAAGGGTGCAGAAAACAGAAGCTGACCACTGCAGATACCAGAAGTTGAAAAGAAAGTTGATTGTCAAACTGGACTTCAACAACGTTTTTAGCCACTAAGATGGGCAGTGGAGGAGATGGAGAGTTGTTGGCCAACCCAACTCCTGCCAATTGGCACTCTGGGACCCAAGCAAGGGAATTTCAGTCTTCCCTGAATTGCACTTCAGCTGGCTCGTGTGCATCTAGTTAAAAACCGTATGCAGGCAGAATTTAAAAGACGTCCCAACAAATGTGAGCTACTCAAGCGAGAAGCAGCTACTTCTCCTCGGCACAGGAGTTGTTGCACTCCAATACCTTGATTAGGATGGCCAATGGACCTATAGGCTAAGAGAACAGCTCCATGGCACCCCCTGCTTAGGTGGTTTGATGGAAGATGAAACCAGCATTGGCATAGTCTATAGGTCTCGGCTTTGAGACCTTATAAGTGTTTAGCCGTGCAACAGTTGAGGTTGTTGCACCAAGGATATTGTGCTGGATAACTAAATACTTACAAGGTCCCAAAGGTGAGACCGATTGGCTATGCCAGTGGTTCCCCAAAGTGTGCGCCGCTGCACCCTGGCGCGCCGTGATGAGAAGCCAGGGGTGCCGCGCAGGATGTGGGTCATGGAAATTGCAGCCGCAGTGCACCATGCGGGGGGTTTAGAAATGCCATCTTCAGAATGGTTTTGGCCAAGTGAGCTGCCGCCATACGCGTGCGTACGCACGTGCTTTCAGATGCGCAGTCTAAGCATTACTGCCATAGCAAGATTGGAGCGTTCGAGGATCGTTGTTGCTGACCCCCATGTTGTGCCGTGCCTCATGGGACCCTCTTCACCAGGAAATCGGTAAGTAAGCAAGGGCTTGTAGTGCCGCGCCCCCGATGCGCACTTTCTTGTAAATGTGGGATTTGTACGCTCTTGTTTCTCCGAATGCCTTTTTCTGTCCTCACCACGTGTTCTCTCATTTTGTTCTTCTTTTGCTTTCCACCACATCTCAGCTCCCTAATTCTCAAATGATCCGTTCCTTTTTTCCTTCTCTTCTCCACGCGCTCTCTGGTCTCTCCCTCGTTCTTCTTCTTCTCGTTGAACTTATTTGACCCGTAGCTTATTTGACCCGTAGCTATCTAATTTAGCACCCCCTGTGACCTCAGCTGTTGTTTACTTCTCTCTTCCCTCACTCTCTGATCTTTCACTTCTCCCTCTCTGACCTGGAGAACTAAGCACTGCAGGACAGACCTGTCCCTCATACTTTTTCCCCCTATCGAGGCTTCTGCTTGCCCATCTCCGCTGGGTGTAATTCTAGAAATTGAAGCTTTGGAGGTGTTTTAGACTTTTGTGTCTCCGGTGTGCATCCCTCAGGCAAGGGACGTTTATCACCTCTCAGAGGTTATGGCAGTTCCTGAACACATTCAGAAATAACGTTTTTTCTCGGAGAGCAGTGGCCCCAAGAAGGGCGAGTTTGACATTCCCTGGTGAAACTAGTGACTGGTAAACTGATTGCGGCTGATACAGGGGCCACCATGTCCCGGGGCGCCTCCGTGCAGGAATACTTGGGAAGAGGATGTGGTCCGTCGGCTAGACTGCTGACTTTGGTGCTTAAAACCAGGGTTCGAGCCTCGGGTCGCGTCCACATCCTGTGACTCTGGGCAAATCACTTGATCTCCTCGTGCCTGAATGTGTAGTGCAAATACAGTGCTCATGTGCAGTGCTCCAATACCTTCGGGTCGAGTTCATGCTATATAAATATGCAAAAAAAAATGGCCATCTGCGGCTCAAAGATGTTCTGCTGCGCTCCCATTGTTGCTTTGACAGGTGCCACGCACAGTGCCCGTAGGCTCTTTATTAAGGATGTTATTTTCTTTATTATTCTGGATTTCTGTGTTAAAATCTGTATGATTCACAAAGAAAGGCTTATAAGCGTAACAAGTGTTGGAGATGGTTGTGTTATCTGCTGTCTCAATTTTCTCTTGTGCGACTATCTTTCTGGGTCATGAAGAAGAATCATAGACTTCTCGCTCTAGTATTGCACAAACAGCAAAAATATCGCAATAGATTGGCCCTGCTTTTGCACTGATGCAAGCGTTCTGTACTTGGCCCCTGATGCCCTGTTTCAGTGCTGACTGATGTGTGGTAAGCACGTGGTTTTACCAAATGACGTTCCTGTGCAGTTTATCTATCCCACACATCTCTTCACTCAATTTCGGTGGGGGAGGCATGGGCCCTCTCGACCAGTAGTGAGGCCCACCAGGATGTTGCAGATGGCTCAAGCCCCCTCCGGGAGGGAGGGTGGGTGGGAATGGAACCGTAAATGCGGTGGGGGTATTCAGACTGTCCTCACCCGTCGTATCCTCCAGCAGTCAGTGGGCCCCTGATGCTTCCACGAAGGCTGGAATTTTCCAAAGGAGGAAGCTATTTTGTTGTTTTTTTGGCATGCAATGCTATGACTTTGTGTTTAGAAACAACATGGCGCCAATCAAGACTAGTTCAAGTAAAAAACTGAGGTTGGGCAGAAGATCGGCATGGCATTTTAAATAGTATCACCAGCATTATTTTTCCACTGAAAAGGTGGGCTCCACGGAGCTCGTAAAAGAAATCATAAGCCTTATTATCACTATGTCTTTATTTTAACGAGCTCCGTGGACCCTGCTTATTAGTGTAAAAATAATGCTGGTGATGCTGATTACGACAGACCAAACCCAATGTTCCATTTTCTCAGAGTGGGTCTCAGTACCAAAAGCTACTGAAAGCTGCAGCTGGCATAAATAAGGGTTTGGGACCAGGCACACAGTTTGCATCACTGCAGCATGTGTGTGCTCTCTGTTGCATCTGCTGCCTTGTGGTTAAAATAAGTTGCATGGAAACATATTTTGCTATTAATCTTATATTGTTTCTCACTTAACATGTTTTTATTAAACAACTATTATCTTTTTATTTTGTTACAAATATGATTATAATACCTTCATTGCATCCCAATTAACTTAAGGGAGACAACCGGAAGTACTCCAGAGGTCTGGCTTACAAGACCCCCCCCACCCGCCAAAAAATGATGGGGAGTCACGGCCAACCGCCAAATAGGTCAAGGGAGCCACAGGTCAACAAAGTTTGGGAACCACTGGGCTATGCCAATGCTTGTTTTTATATCGTAGCTTGCTCTTTCCAGTTTACATGAGAAGGCTTCTTCCTGCCCTTGTAGAATTTCCTCCCAGGCAGTTTTCACTTTTATTATTCGCAGGGAATATTCGTGGGGGATGACAAGTCACGGTAAACCAATCCAGAAGCAATGTGGTGAAACAACACTTACCTGTTACCTTTGCTTTGTCTAGGGCGCCACCGTGGCAAATATCTGGTACCGAGGGGAAAGGATCTGAAATTCTAGCAAATGTTGACAAAACTTGAAACAATCGTGAAGCTAACTCCCTGCACGCGCCCCTGCTGGGTATACAATGTTCCATTGTCTGCTCTGGTTTGATATGCCCTGGTATGCTACCCTGTTACCCGGTTCACACTCCTGACGCATGCACTTGTGAACAATGTAGAGATCTCCCATGAGTTCACAGCATTGCATAAAGATGAATGTATTTACAACCACTGGCATTTCAAATCATGACCTAAACGCCAGATAAACTGGTGGTACATGCGTCTCCCATTGGATGCTCCACCAGGCAAAACCTTGACAGTGTTGTGAAATACAGACCCCCTGAAAAGTAATAGCCTTAGGCTACTTTCCTGTGGGTGTACACAAAAGGTAGACTCGGTCATCCTGTAAAAACACTGGGCCAGGTGCCTCTCTCCCCCTAGTGACTTGGCACCGTGTGTGAAAATTTCTAACTAAAGGACTATGGTGGCTCTTAGTTTCAACACAGACTCTTGTGACCATGCCTGTGACACTCTGAACTATTTTGGAGGTGGATGTATTTTGATTAGATCGATTTGGAAAATGTTTGTGGCAAAGTCAGCAATATGGGCTCAACTCACTGAGTTGCCTCACCTCGCACATAGAGCTAGAGTGGGCATTTATTCAACAGGTTAAACTGCTTACTAACATCTGGCATCAATACCCCAATGACAAAATTTAAGTAAATACAATTTCTCTCGTAGGATAACTTCAACCCCACAGCCCCATGTTAGAAATAATCTAGCACCTAGCATGTATCTTGGTTTCAGATGTTTCTGGGTGTTGTGTAGCTCCTAATTTTGACTAGCCTAGATTATGTACCTATATACGAAGATCGACCCTTCAAAGAATTAATCACTGTGCAGGTCTGGCTAGACTTTGGGTTTATTGTTTGTTCTTTACCGAGTCATGATGTATCGGAGTTCTAGCCCACTACCATGCCTTAAAATGCCCATGGGAAGTAACTTGGTTACTCAACTGTAACACCTCTCTGCTGCTTTCAATTCAGTCAATCATGCTGTATTGACTGACCATCTCTACTTTCTGGGCTTTAGGGGTGCAGCTCCCGCTTTGCTCAAATCGTTTTTATCTGAGAGAGAACAATTTGTGGCCATATGGCTATACATCCATCTCTTTCTATCTCCCATGCAGGGTACCTCAGGGCTCTTACCTGAGCCCTACCCTTTTTCAACTTTAGCCAATTTAATTTAAAAGTTCGAGCTTTTGGTGGTTAGCTATGCAGACAACACCCAGATTGTGGTCCTTGTGTCCGGAAGCCCCGAGGTCTCAGCTGCCAACTTCCACAGCTGCATGCAGCAGATCAGTCACTGGATGGCCAGCAATCGGCTAAAGCTGAACTCCTGTAAAACCGAAGTACTCCTGTTGGGTAACTCCATTTCCTTTTGGTCCCCAGCTTAGTGGCCAACAGAATAAATCTCTCTACCAGTTCTGGTCTCCAAAGTAAAAGATTTGGGGACTGTTTGACAACAAACTAGCATTTGACAAGCAGATACATGCTGTGACTTCCGCTTCTTTCTTTGTATTAAAGATCTCGAGATTTGCAGAAACTTGTTTTTACTGTCCTAGTTCTTCTGAAACTGGACTATTGCAATGCCCTTTACATTAATATGCAGCTTAGACTACTAAATTACAAGTCCTACAAAATGCTGTGGCACATTTGCTGATGGGGATTCCCAAGCACCAATCAGCATATCGGGCTTTAGCCCAACTCAGAGGTTACCTGTGGGTAAACACACTGACTTTAAAGCCTTAAGTCTTGCCTTACGAGCCCTGCAATGGACAGGTCCAGATTATCTAATGAGGAAGTTTATCTGGTATGCTTCCTTCAGGACCCTGCAATATTCTTCAGCATTTAATCTGACCATTCCAAAATACAAACGAGCCCATTGGGGCAGAAGTTTTATCTATGGTACAGCTAAACGGTAGACTGTCCTACCGTTGCATCTGAAGAAATGCGCAAGTCTTATATCATTCAGACAGTGCCTTAAAACTTGGCTTTTTAATATTTAGTTTGAGAGTCCCTTTTTCTTTCGTTGTCTGGCAGCACCTAGACACCTTTGGGCATTAGTGCACTTTATAAATCCTATTTTAATTTAAATTTCACCAGTACTTGTGGCTCTGACCGAGCTGGAACTAAAGAGCACTGATGGAGTGAGGGGCTGTTAAGTGTCAGCTGCAGGCAGCGCTGGACCTTGTGAGGAACTGGGGCCGATAGGCTGGTGTTGATTGCCAGTGTGAGGAGCAGGGGCTGATCGGGGGGGGAGGGGGAAGAGGGAGAGTGCTGATGGCCAGTGTGAGAAGCTGGGGCCAATGGACAGTGGGAAGAGCAAGAATTACTGGACAGTTTTAACTATTGGCCACTATGGATAGTATGAGAAGACTCCATAAAGTGTCATGAATTCACTCTGGTGTAAAGCCTGTCCTGCTAATCAAGCCACAAATACTCCTGTGCACCGCAGGAGTTTCTGCTTCCTCTGCACAGATTTGCAGATCAAATTCAAGATGCTCCCCCTCACCCCGTCATCCTAAAGCAAAGGATTCAAACATGCATCACTTCCAATCCATCCAACCTCCCTGATCTAAAATAGAAGCTTTACGATCTCCGTGTCTGCAAGACCCTGAAGGTTTCACAATCACACAACCCTGCAAGTCCATGCACGAGGGACCCGCCACAATCTGCAAAAGAGTCCTCAGCCCTCCCTTCATACAACATGCATGCGACACGAAGGGCGTCGTGGGACCCTGTGCACCACCGAAAGACAAACTCCCTTCCCTGTGGGCAATGAAAGAAAGAAGCGAACCAGATCAACCGTTAACTGATAGAAGCGCCAACGGACAGAACCACAACCACTGCCCGACTGCGACAGAACACCAAGAACCCTCCAACTTGACAGGGTGGTGTAAGAGGCGCTACACGAGGTCTGCACCTGGAGACACTTTCAGGAGGATGAACCGGGATGCAAGAGCACAATCCACTGAGCCCATTTGACACGGCACACACTTCACCAGACTCTGATTCACCCGTCCCCTTAATCCACCAAGAGGGGGGACGAAAAGCCAATGGGTTTCACCTAGGAGTAGAGGGAGCGGGGCGGGTGTAGCGCCTATAGGGTTGCTGCACTCAAAGGTACTAACTTGAGTAATCATTGAAAAGGGGAGTGTTTAGTAAAACTGTGATTAAAGTACTTTCTTTCCTGTAACAACAAGCAGTTGGCTGGGCTGTAGGATTATTGTGTCTGATTTTTTTAAATGCTGAGTGCCGAGTTCAAACCCACCACGCTAGTTCCCTGAGAAGCTTGGGACTACTACTCACTCGCGGTGAATGCAGTGCAGAAAGAGTCATACTTAGCCTAGTTCTGAAAGCCATACTAGGACAGGCACCTTGACATCAATAGCAAACTACCTCAACTCCCACAAGTGAGGCCCAGTAGCCCACCACCTGCCCGCTTTTTGTCAGGGCTGAATTTGGTGCCCAGCTCTAAGAATGGACATGGTAGTAAAGAAGCAAATTAAATATACCAGGAAGAAAAGACAAAATTGGAAAAACAGCAAAGTAAACCATTTGGAATAAGAAACGAGGAATACCTGGTAAAGTCAAAGTAACGGCTCCAGGATCTCAGTGTGTGGGACACTCTAGCGGATATTCTCTGTCCGTAGTGTCTGCCTCCAGCATGTCACCAGTGCCCTGGTGAGAGAAAGAGATGCGGCCCGGAGAGAAGCAAAAGAAGAACACCCGCTGCCTTTTCTTCCTGGTAGTGACCGTGAAACTATTATATCAAAGCCAGAGGCAAGCCCGGGTCCTTGTGTCCGGGGCTCCGTAGTGACGTGCGTCTCTGCTCGTCCCCATTTACCCCCCCTTATGCCTGCACTCCCCAAGCCCAGTGAAATCACTTATGCATAAAATAGATCTGAATAGCGCACAACACAAACAAGGGGGAGGGGGAGTGTGGCCAAGAGCAGGGACGCAGCAGCGATTCCCTTGCGGGAGCGAGTGCGATAATTACTAACACATGGCGCCGCTCACTCCCGCAAGGCAATTGCCAAATGTGCATGCCTTGCAATAGAATGCAATGCAAAGTGTGCACGTTTTTGGGGAGAAAAACTGATCGATTAGAAGAGATCCCTGCCTATGCAGCACATGCATAGGCAAGACCTAAAAAGAGCCAAACTTACCCAACTGTGTGACCTGGAGATTAAAAAGGATTCAATCCAGCCCAATACCTGGCCTCCAACCACCAGATTGCCTAGACGTTGCAAAAGGATGGAGTGGGAGACTGTATCAAATGTCGCTGAAAGATCAAATAAGATCATAGTGGCATTCTTTCCCTTATCGATGGGCAGCTTGATATGATCCTACACTTCGAACAGCCGGTTTCCGTACTATGCCAGGGCCGCAAGCTAGCTTGACTGTGATGTAAGACCCTGAGCTCCTCCAGAAAATCCAAGATCTGAGTATGGACAAGCTGGGCAAGCATTTTAGTTAGATAGGGAGAGAAATGGCTGAAAATTGGTTAGCAAGTTAGGGGTCCAAGAATAACTAGTCTGTTTACAAGTAGCTGGCACAGTGACTGTAGACAGTCATTGCAAACCTTATGTAATTTATAACCAGATTGTTCACCTAAACCACCAGAATAGGAGGACAGCAGTCTGTCTGCGAGCCAGATTTTCATTTCAGCATTGTCAATGTTTACAAGCAGGCACGTCAATCCATGCTTTTTTCTCCAGGCAAAGAAAAGGTTCAAGCAAATTCCTCTGAATATTAATGATCTTGCCCTTGAAGTCTGTAACTCAGTTACAAAGTGCAGGAGAAGGAGAAACGAGCATATTACAGGCCTTAAGTGACAGGCAAGTTTTAGATATCTGAAAATGGGATAATTGGAACCAAAACTTTTTTTTAATTCAAAATAAGAAGCCGGAGTTGACTTATTAGCAGCGTGGTAGTGACCCCGGGGATGCTTTATAAATGGTCTTGCTAGAAGGAAAGTAGTTCTTGCACCACTCTCGCTCAAGTTTCTTGCAAGCCCTCCTTTCCAAGGCAAGAGAGGGATAAAAACCAAGAAGCAAAGAGGTCACACTTAGGCTCCTTCAGCTTGAGTGGGGTCAGAGCCTCTGATGCAGGGGCGGCTGCAGTTAAAATAAACTGATGGGGTGGGAGAATAATGATGATAATCAAAAACCACTTATCCTTGCACTGCGGCCCACCTCAGTGAATAAGCATGAGGAAGTCCATGAGCCACTCGAACCCAATCCAAACTCTTTCAGCATGAGAGCAGTGCCAAGATTGGTCTGAGCTCCCTGGTTAGTTGCTCTGTAAGTGACTTGTAGCCTTTGGTGTTTCTCAATCCTGCTGTACACACAGCTGGGTTGGAGAAGTCAAAGTGAGCGTGATGGTTTGGCCGGCCAAGCCATCATGTGCACTTCCAGTGCCCAACAACGGCTCCTCCCCTGATGGCTGTCCCTCAGGGTGCCTGCCCCGCTCTCTGCAGCATCGGCTGTCAGAGGAAAATAAAACCATAATAAAAATGGATTGCCAAATATGCATAGCAGGTATAGAGGCTCTACAGTGTCAGAAGGTGAATAGTGCATTCCATATGAGTACTTTAAGGCAGAACCAGGAACGAAAGGCGACTCCCAAGAAAAGTCCGAGGAAGAACTACTGTAGTGCTCTACCACGGTGGGCTGCAATCAGTAAAGGTGAAGAAATGGATCTGCATGTCTTGTGGTTCTGCAAAACACTTGTCTTTGTTTCCTGTACTGAGAATTGTTTGGGGCTTGCTTCACTGCCTCAAGGTGGACCAAGATAATATGCAAATCAAGGCAGCTCGCAGCGAGGAAAGCAACAGCATACACCTAAGCTTTCTGGCAGCCACGATCAACCCGTCTAATCCAATCCCACTCGGAGAACATGCAATCAATGATTGAAGAGATCTGTCCTAGGCCTGGACTTTTAAAGGCACTGCTAACTCCTGCTATACAATGCATGTTTGTTTCTTGGATGCTGTAGAATGGCCTAAACAAACCATTATTTGTTATAAATACAGCTTGCATTTGGTGTGACATTGTGCAACCAATCCCTGCAGCTGTCTCCCTACTCCTTCAAGAATTGCTTTTAGAGTGTACAGAGCTCCTGTCTTGTTTGCAGTGTCCCGCAAAGGATGTGGTTTGATGGGTTGGGAGGTACGTAAGCATTACATGTGGGACCTGCAAATTAACTTATTTGACTATAAACCATGCGCTCTATACCTCGCTCTTCCCTCCGCTACTCTATTAAGGGGGTCCTATTGCTGCTATTTTACATAAGTGCTATTGAGTATTTACTGTCTACCAGACCACTGGACAGAATAATTTAATCTCCTCATTTGGATTTTTTTTTGCTGAAACTTGATTACATTGCATATCATTCCCTAACCTAGAATTATCAGTCGCAGAAGGATATACATTTATTCACTTGCTTCTTCCTCCCTGAATGAAGGCGGTATCAAGGCACTGCAGCGCTGCTGCTCCATTTCCCCATAGCAATCGCCTACCTTCTGTTGCAAAGTGACCCCTTTTTGGGAGGTCACCCCCAGTTTTTCTGATTTGGCCACTGCATGTGCTCTGAACCCTAAAAACATGTTCAAATTAGCTTAAAACCTGACTGGCACACTTGACTTCCCTTTCTGGCCATAGTATGTGGTGCAAACTTACAGCCATCCTATTGTGATTTGTGTGGCTTTTTCTACTGTGTACGCGCTGCTTCAATACTTCCCACATTACCTGTGATTTAAGCTTGACTGATTCATGTCATATTACCAGTCATTGAACACAGGTTTATTTCAGTTAATTTGTGTTATTTAGCAGGTTTTGGCCTTCTTCTTTGAGGTGGACACCTGCCCACCTAAACTAATAATCAACTTTCCTAAGCCTTCCTATTAATCTATTGTACCTTCCACAACCAAATTGTGGACCCTTTCAATACAATCTTGCTGTGCAGGACCAGCACTGATAGGATCCCCTAACCTGACCATTTCTGTAGGATTTCACCAATAATATCAATAAAATTGATGACGCTCCCACACACTATTACCTTCAGAACATTGTATGCTTTCTGGATCTCAACTTATACAAGTTCTCTCACCCTCGAAAAGTCACATTCCAGGCCATATCGGGGTACAAAATGAGTTGCTTTCCCCAACGCTGATCACCTGCACTGGATAGATCACCTAATCCCATTTCATCTAAATCTCTGTAAGAAGACTTGGAATGAGACGTTAGTTAAGTAGAAAACTTTCTGTGTCTGAGAGAAAAAGAATCCCACAAGGACACTTTGATCTTTAGATTCTCTATTGTGGTGTGATTTTTAATTCATCTCAGTTAATGACTGTCCTCCAACAAGTACTTGATCAGAAAGTTGCTTTGGAACTTCTAAGGTGGTTCAAAACAAACAACAAAAGAAGCGGTTTTCTGACCATCTCAAATAAAATTGACTGCCAGGTGGTGCAAATCCTACTCTGAGGCCGAGGCCATAAAACCTACCTGTACACTCTCTGGAATGAAAATCGCAGCAAATATGTGAACTAGTCGTTTTTCACTTGTGAAATAAAAAATAAAAAAATCTTACGTAGAAAACGTGCAAAATATTGTTAGTCTTACACTCCTCCTCCCTCTCCTTAACTTCCAGCCAACGCTTAGTCAAGTTTCACCCCAGTAAAAACAATGAGGAAGTAACTTTTACTCTTAGTCATATTAGCCACATTAAATCCAGCTCTCCCACCGAACCATGTCCAATCTCTTTTTTCACTTGTGCACATCAGAGCTTCTACTTTTTCCCATATAATTAAACTACCTGCGTCTTGGAGCATAGTCCCTTATGCATGGAAGTCCTCGGTAAGTACCAGCTGTATTTAAAAAAGAGAATCTGAATGGGACTCTGGCGGAAAATTGTGCATCGTACGTATAAGACACAGCCACGCATCTGTGCCATCTAATTCATTGGGTTAGAATCTGTGCCATCTAGTTCATTGGGTTGGTGGTCGCATATATGCATTAAACAACATCACTGAGCATGAAGTTACCTGTGAGACACTACATTTATTGGTCGAGACTGGTGACCTATAGGAAGATAAGGCTACTTGCCAAGACCTCTAATCAAGGAAGGAGGTGTATGACTGAGCTGGGGATTTCTTAATTCAGCTAGCCGAGTCGAAAGAATGGAGTGGCCTACCAAGTTTAATACTGCAGAGCGATCCAGAAGAAGCCGGGCAGATGGATTGCCCTGATCTACAATCAGCCTTAGTTCATCCTCGGTAAAACCAGAGTTGTGTGAGTGACTTGGCCATGGCGGAAGCCAAGTTGCCAAGAGTCAAGGTCTTCTGAATGGGAGGTAGTTGTTTGGCCACCATCCGTTCTATCCATTTGCCAAGGACAGGGAAGAGTGTAATGGGCCAATAATTAATTGTGAGTCTTGATCATCTGCCACCTAGAGCAATGTCCCACATGACAAAATGTTTATGTGATGTTCAAGGACGTAGGTTTCAAAATTTTCCCACTCTTCAAGCACTTAATCGATAGGTAGCAGGGCGTGGCATGCTACCTATTCAATTATTTGTTATGGAGCATCATCAGAGGTATAAAGTGCTATACAAGTGCAATTACGGTTGCTTGTTAAGTTACTTGATATTAAAACCGGTGATTGGTGTCCATGTGATTGGAAAATCAGTCTACTCTTCCACGGATCTACCAGGATCTGTTGGCATGCAGTAAGTAGCACAAGAGTTTTGCTGGTTATCAGATTGTTGACCTTGATGTTGAAAACCTTCAGCTGCATTTAGTATCTTTTCTGACAATACGTGTGCTGTCAACATAAGACGGCTTTTAGATAGAGTCGCTTTTTTTTTTTCCCCTTTTGCTGAGGGCGATCCAGAAATGTGATGGCATTTTTCTCTGTAACTAAATGTGATGGACCAGGCTTTGCTAGTCTCTTTCATTCCCGTTTATCAGTAATAAAATGTAGAATTTGGTCATTCCTACATTGTACTTTGGTTGTAAGAAATAGACGAACACCCCTTGGTGATGAGAGCAGATTCTACTATGCTGCATTCATCTTCTGATCACCAAAAACGGCTCCATTATCAAAGCAGGTAGGTATGAAAAAGCAGGGCCGGCTTTAGCGCTGGTGGCGCCCTGTGCGACAATGTTTGTTGGTGCCCCCCCACAGACTCCCACACTACTACCCTTCAACAGTGCCCCCTCAAGTCTCCATAACCACATGTATTTAATATCACCACCTTTACCAGTGTAGGGTGTCCGAGCACTTTACATCACAAACACTACACAGAGACAATCAATCATAGGTGTGTAAATCAGTGTATAGGAAATGTTACATAATACAGAGGACTACAAGGTATAGGAGTTGCATGTCATCCATACTGGTAGACAGTATAGTTTAAGAGTGCTTGGTCTGGAGAAGCCGACTCAAAATTTAAAACATAACCCCATGGTTGGGGGTTACATTTAATAATAAGGATTTTTTTTTACCGAAATGAACCCTTTTTGAAACATTAGAATAATGAAAGACGGAGGAAAACGTCATAATGCTCTAATCTATACCTTGCAGTCTGCATGCAGCTCTTTGATGACCGTTATTAGTTCACTGCTTCATGTTAGGATCTTAACATCGACACTGCTAGTAACAAAAGGATCTCTGACAAAAGCACTGACCTATGTACACTATATGCACTTTGTGATCTGCATGGTACACATTCTTTGCAGCAGGCACATTAACCCTCTGTGCTACCATAAAATGAGTTAGAACTTCCACTTGAAAAAACTCCTTCTCTGTCCAAGAAGAACATTAATCACTGAGTTATTGTGACATTTTTATTTTTGTGTGAAAATTGCGGAGGCCAGCAATGCAGCAGCAGGTGCTTTTAAAACAATAAAATACTTCCAAACAGGGCGCCCCTGGAAGAGTCAACACCCGGTGCGGTGGCACCGGTCGCACCGCCCTAGAGCCAGCCCTGTGAAAAAGTACTAAAAAAGTATTGTCATCCCTTGAATAGTGTGTATATATAAATATATCGACCACAATGAAATTAAGAAATACTCCCAAAACAAATGGAAGTTGTATGTTTACTAAATTATCTCCACTATCTGTAAACCCCATGATGCACATGTGAAGTTTTCATCATTTTTATATGTGTATAATTATTATTAATAATACACAACCGGTTAGCAGACAGTGTCAACATTTTGAAGAACCAGGATCAAAATTGATGCAAAACGTCAATGATCATTATGCCCCCAAAGGAGCTACAAGCATCTTGTAGTGTAAAAACAAATAATTGGCTGAAAAAATATCAATGCAGTTCTAGGTCTGTATGTACAATGTTGTGTAACAATAATGGAATTATGTGCCAGGTGGAAGAATTCAAGTCTATCTTGTGTCCATTGATGTGAAAGAGATTGTGACCTATATTTACAGTCATGGTACAATAAAAGGTGATGAACATTGATTCCTAGTCTTCTATACCAGCCAGGCAGGTGAGAATCTGTGGGTATACAATGTCCTGTGGTCCCCTCAAGGAAAGCCCTCCAGTTCCAAAAGCTTAAGTGGTTCAATGGAAGATAGATCGAACCGGTTCTAGAGCTAGCCTTTTTTGGCGTAAAGGGATCCCCAGCTCCCTCTTGTGAGGTCTAGGCATCTGTAGGCCTAGCAGAGCTAGTCTTATGATGATAAAACTCATGTTGCTTGAGATTAAAGCCTCAGCTGAACGCTTCCCACGTTTCAGAGCCGGACTAGGATAGGGCAGGTCAGATACACTGCTCATTCCTGCTTATAGATACTAAAATGTATTTGTGCCACACCCCGGTTCTGTAGTGACACATTCACAATACTGATGCCATAAAGAGCCCTTGATTGAACTTCATTGGCATGTTGAGTAAATGTACTCCGAATATAAAACGTGTGTGAGCCCTTTACTGAGATTTACCAGACTGTGTCTTACAATATCTGTTCTAAAATGTTCCTGGCTGATATCCTTTTTCTTTATGTAAGCTTTGTTTTCTTTGCCTGCACAACTGTTTTTCAGTTTGAATGCTTACTTTTTATGAAAACCTGATGCTAAAGTCTTAAAGAAATGATAAAAAAACACAAGTTATTGGAGGAATACTTGCAAATAGTCTAAGCCAGTGTTTTCCAAACTGTAGGGCGCAAGGTGGTTTTTGGTGGGTTGTGAAAGTTCAAGCAATAAGTGTAGATTTCTTTACATTCTGTATTTATCTTGTCTCATTTTCTATGCTTTAAAGACCGAGGTCAAATGCTGGGCTATAACTGCTGACAAATTGTTGCTTATTTTGTTGGCATGGGGATTGGTGTTTAGTGGCCGTTTCAATGAAAAATGTGCTGTCTATAAATGACAGTCTGCAACCACACAATGCTTTAGTTACATTCAAAAAATCACCTGCCTTGTGTCCATTAAAGCTAGGTGGGTTGCAAAAGTTTGTCATTCTGCAAATTGGAGCGTGGTTCTAAAAAGTTTGGGAAGCACTGGCAATGGCTCAGGGTGGCATTCCAACCCATAGTTTTTCTGGCACATTGTCAGTCTAGTCTTATGCAAACCAGCACTGACCCTGCTCCTCATGGGAACAGTCACCTCAAACTGCCAGGTGAGGGCCCCTTTAGAGGGGAACACAAGCAGCCACAGATCAAGTGCTGCCTTATTAGGCCTCCTCAATAGGTACAGTTTGTTTCCTGTGGCACTGCAAGCAAAAAAGCCTCGAGGAAGCAAGATCGCTTGCAAAACACATGTTGGCTGGAAATTGTATTAGTATAATGCATGAGAAGAATTAAGAGATGTTGAGCCTATGCAGTATATTTATGCAAATAATTTGATTGGAATTGAGTAAATATTATTAATTAAGCATATCAACAGTTATTTTGCATCATTGCTTAAGATACAGACCGCAGACCCCTCCCCTCCTTCCAAATCTTTTCTTGCCTCACCTGGGGTTCTTCTCTAAAAAGCAAGAATGCCTGCTGTTCAACCAGTTCAGTTATAACCAATATCAGCCAAGTACTTTCTGGACATCACCTACTCAGCTCGAATGAAACTGCACTCGTTTGAGGTCTTCTCAGCACAACACATCACAGCAATCTCTCCGCCTTGATGTTTCAGGAGGATTTGGCACAGTCTATCACTCCATCATACTTCGGAGCTACAAGAATGTGCTTCATTTATGCCGACATATTTTGAAATATTTATAGAGCTCATGTAAAGGTATTTTAATTCAGTTTTGTGCTTAAAAAAAAAAAAAGACATCCTATGGCTTTTTCTATCACGCTTGCTGTACCCCAGTCAGACTATCCTGTAGTGTACATCACAAAATCCTCTGATTTTGCACTCAGAGATCGTAAATACCAATTTCTATTTTAAACAAATAGGCAGCAATTTGTCAGAAGACACAGTCTGACTTTTGACTGCAGTCTTTGAGCACACAGCAAATCAGACAAGATAAAAAAGTTTTTTTAAATTCTTCATTCACCTTCTGTGCTCCCGCAAGATTGTTTTGGGGCGCTGCAGCACCTCCAGCACCCCTAAGTCCAGTGCCTATGAAGCTACCCGTCAGCATTGTTTACCCTGTCAGTCCCGCAATCTCGGCCAAGTGGCGGCTACAATGGGGCCCTGGTGGTGAGGCAAGTAGGGGGAATGTGCGGGTTTAAAAAAAAAAAAAAAGGAAAGAAAATTGCACTTACCTGGCAGTCGCCTCTTCTCTGTTCTTCTTTTGTCAACGACATGAACAGGAAGCATCCAGGCTCCCAGTCTCTCCCAGCCAATCACGACGCTGCTGATAGCAGTGTCGTGATTGGTCTGAACGCCGTGGTTCTGCGCTCAGACAGGCAGTGGGAGCCTGGACCTGTAATACAGCCTGGGTGGAGAACATGCAAAGTGCGCATGACGGTTTGGCCAGCCTGAGACTGCCAGCCAAATTGTCATGAGTACTTAAGTGCACATACCACTCCTCCTCCTGCTGGCTAATAGTCCGGCCCCACCCCGGAAACAAAACTGGGCCAGTACCGTAAAAATAAACTGATAACGTTATGTTATCATTTTATTTTTGTGTGAGGCAACGCTCCTCCACCTTAGCGCAGGAGCTGCCGCTGTTTCGGCCAGCAATCTCCGCATGCAGTGCAACTCCAGCATGGGACTAGCACCTTTTCTCGTTTTCAACTGCCAGGTTCTAAGCGCTATGTATCTGGAAATGTATCTGTTGTCCACTCTTTCCCTTTCACGCCGCCAGGCCCTTGTGAGGTTGCAGCGACTGGGTGCTTTGTTGTGGGGGTTACAGGCCCAGAGATCAATATGGGCCTCATTATGAGTGGCAGGGGTGTGGCTTCAGGGAGGTGTTTGGGGTGTTACAGCCCCTCCACCCCTCATAAATGTATTTTGTGATAAATAGTTGGGTACTGGTGCTTTCAGCCAGGCATGGTGAGATGTCTGTCGGATTTCACCAGGAATTTGTAAATACACACAGACAAAAAGGCACACACACTATCTCACCCTCTCTTTTAAAATTCCTCAAAAATGTTTTTTTCCCCACAACATATTGTGTTTTCTCTCACCTAGTGCGAGTACCAATCTGCATTCCTCTCCTCTTTCACTGCCCCATAGGCCCGTCTCATGTGCCCTACTTGTAGTACAGTGTATTCTAAGATTATATGTCAGTGTGATTGTTGGAAAATCTGAAACTTACACCCTCCCAATCTTACAGACCAAGCTACGCCCCTGATGAGTGGCCCGGACCTACACCCGGTAAGTCCGCAACCCTGGAGTCAATGTTACAGGAGTGTCCCTTTGAATCTAGGAAGGTGGGGCGGAGTTAGCAGATATTCTGAGTGGAATGAGAAATGGGTAATTAGGACGGGGAATTGGACATCTTTGGTGAGATTCACTCAAAAGGTACCCTATTCTCTGCATTTTCCGCAGATTGTTTGGCCATTTGAATAGCCTAAAGATCCAGAGGAAACAAGACAGTTCTGTGGTATTTCTGTGGACCTCATAATTCTGATAGGCCAGTTAACTTCGGCTACCCGTCTCATCCAAATTGAATGGTACTTGTACTGAGGTCGTTTAGAAAGTATTTGTAGAATAAAGGTTCTACTAGAGTTTGGAAATGATGATCCCCACTCTGGTGTATATCAGTGGGCGAGTGTTTACCTCACTTGGCGGCCATTATTTATCCTTAGAGTGAAGATCAGTACGAAACCTGGGCTGGGTAGCTGCATGGGAGAACGCAATCCATGGTACCGAGCACTGTAAATCACATGAATAATACTGCAGGGTATCGCAATAAAAAGATTCTGCAAATTAGTATTCGTGCTGGTAAAATGTAAACAACTACAATTTATCATTGTAATGTCGAAAGTGGAAAACCGAATTAGACAAATATATACTATACATGAAGAAAAGATAACTTTCCTGAAAAGCTCCAAGCCAACCCACGGAATGCACTTTGATAAATAATTCAAAAAGTGGGAAGTTAGAGGCATATTGGCACATGTGATATATAGGTGTTTTCCTCGATAAGTTGTTGAGGTAAACGGACAAAGAACAATTGATGGACGAAATGCCGAGCAATGTCAAACATTCACCCCCAGTACAGATAACTGGGCCTTAATCCATCATTTCTTTGCTCTCCATGCCATTCCAGTTCAGACCTGCTATATGCAAATCAGTCTTGACCCTGCTTCCCATGGGAACAGTCCAGTTCGAACTGCCAGGCCAGGTCCTCCCTGGATAGGAAACTAGCATCCTGAGACTGGTTTCAGGGTATCACCCCTCATCAGCCAGGCTAGCTTGATTCCAGTGGCATGGAGAGCACGCGACCCACGTCTGGGCATACCCATCCCACTCGGGGCGGCAATTGCAAAAAGAATACATTGAAAAATGGAAGGAGACTTTTTTGAAGTGCAGCAAGTTGATGAGAGGATTATCACAACACAGGATGCTGTAAACAAGTCTGTGTGTGGGATGACAACTGTGCCACTGCATTGGTGGAAGGAGTGTGCAGTGGCCAAGAAGCAGATCTGAGCAATAGGTCCAACCAGCAGCATTTGGTATAGGTGCTTGCCTGACCCAGTTGATGTCCATGGGAGGAAAGAGAGTTGATGCGATACACAGTGTATGGGTTGTAGTTTTGCACATAATTTTGAACTGAGGGCCATAATACACCAAAATTTGATCTGTGCATTGGGCAGCTATGCTGTGAAAATAGTCCTTAACCGTAACAGAGAATACTGACATTCAGTGGTGATGGAATCTGATGGAAACCTCGTCAAAAAAGAGTGTTCATGAAACATCCCCACACCCATTCCCCAGTGGTCAAAATTCTTACCCTCATTCCAACAGAAGACAGTTCGTCACCCTTGATAAAGACGGTACTGCCACTCCCAGCAAAAAAATTGAAAAAAGGCTGCATTAATCTGGCAGCTGAGGCAGGCAAATCATATCTGGATCAGTAGGAACTGTTAATGTAGAAGGTGTTGTAGAGCAGGGGCCGCAAGGCCTGGTCCTCCTCAGAAACTCTGTATTGTGACAATAGGCTGAGAGCACCCAGGTTTGAAGGGATTCTCCGCTGCGGCAAGTCCCTCTGGATGGTATTGTTGAACCTTGCACAGCCCCAGTCATTGCTTCTCTCTGCCGCCCCTCTTTTGAGTGTCTGTCAGTCTGCTCAACCAATCTCTGAGGATGACGGATTTTCAGACCAATCGATGGTGTGTTTCCTCCAGGAGGTGCTCACCTTCTTCCTGCAGAGTCAGTTTGGTGTTGTCTATGCCACCTGCCTCGGGGCCCAGTGGTGGGCTTGCGCCTGTCCTAGACTCTGCAGTGTTGCTGTTGTATAATGGTCTGACCCCTGCCCAGGCAAAGGCTTATTGTGAGCCCAACAGTAAATCAGCTGAGCAGCCTCCCAAGAAGCCTACGCTGTTGGACCACCTCACCATGGGCCACCCCAAAGCTCTCCGCTCCAGACGTGTCGTCCTCAGCCGAGGCCTGGTCTTGGCAGGGGCGTGGGTGGGAAGAGTAGGCACACTACGGGGGGGGGGCTTGCAAGTATTCTTCCTTTATATCTCATGATGGACAATTATCAGTAAGATGGATTGAGAAAACACTGCTAAAAGACTGTCCGCAAACCGCTCCCAATAAAAAGCCATGCATAGCAGTGTTATCGTTCACAACCCATTTTCACAAACAAAATACTGATCCATTGTCCTTCTCCATCCGATGCCATGGATTTATTAATTGCAGTTAAATCTATACTCCAGTAACTCCTTACAGTAAAATGGGGGATGGAGTTTCCTGCCTCTGTATACATTGACTGAGTCCGAGAGGTATTTTAGTCTTTATCTTTTTGAATCAGTCGCTGCTAATGTGATTTAGGTCAGGATCCATATCACACTTAGACCACCTATGCGTTTTGGCACAAAGGTGATGGGGGGCCTTCTTCAGGGCTGGAGTAGACCTAATGGTGAAACATGTAAGGTTTTATTAAAGAGTATGAATATAGTTAAAGGACAAAATTGAAAAAGTGGAAACAGTAAGCATGAAAAAGCATTCCACCCTGGTGCACATTTACCTTAATTTCTGATAGCCATTCACCATATAATTCAGTTTCTTACAGAATGATAAATATGTCAGACCTATATCAGCTTATTCATCAGGGAAAGGCACTCCCTAGTGGCAGGATCTCTGAGTTGCCATGTTTACTTTTACTCTTGTATTTTTCCAGCCCTCCAGAATCGACACATCCCGGGTTGGATCGAAGACGAAGAACCAAGAGGTGTTCCATGTTTAAATCTAGTTTTTTTTTTATCATACAGGGTGTAATAGGTCGCTTTCCACTGGAAAGTGTTTGTTGACCTGGAAACTGCAACTGACTCCTAAACTCACTGAACAACTCTGCTGTGGACAAAATCATCATCTTCTCTGCCTAACTTTTCATCTTCTCCAGATGCACACTCACCTGTCTCTACTCTGCTGGGTATTGGCTAAACACAGGGTACTCTTTGAACTCTCATCCTTGTCTTTAAGGCAGCCGTATCCCTGCATCTCCCTCAGACCCTCCTCTGCTATGTCATCCTCCGAGAATGAAACCTGCTAGCGCGAGCCACCTTTCCATCCTTCAACCCACTACGACTCTTGCACGCCTAGACCTTTGAGTTACACGCATCCCTCACAGACTGCAACATTTTGGCTTACTGAATCCTCTCTCTTCCTAGATTTAGGTCTGGCCTCGTGGTCCACCGTAGTTAGCCTCTAGCATTTCTGACCCTCCCCACCCATGGATGATGCTACCCGCCCCAGCGCTTCGGCTCGGACCTCAAGGAACTGTTGGGAAACTGAATTTCTCTCTTTTTCCCTAATCACCCCCTCACACATTTAGCTTTTGATTCTATTCTGGTTGCGTTGCTATGGAGGGACTGTGTCGTCTCTAGAAATGTATATCAAAGTTTTGTGTTTTTTGTTTTTGTAAAAGTTGTTGTGGAATATATCTGCTATGTTATCCTTCACTGTTGTATGTGCCTTGTGCATACCTTCCACCTTGGAAGTAGAAAAAAATCATGAGAAAGTAGGGAGTGCCATCTTGTGGTCAAAAATGATAATGTAGCTGTGTAATAAAAAAATATATAAGAAACATAATGGGCTGAATGAAGAGTGAGAAGGGATTAGGCCAAACAGTCAGTTCTGCGGTATCTGGCTGGTAATGCTGAAAATATACATCGAAAACACAATTGTGATAAAAATGCATAATCAGTATTAAGAGGATGGTGATTCAACATTTCCTTTAAAATATAAGTTATTTATTTAGCCTAAGTTGATTTAAAAAAGAATGTAATTAAATCCTTTCTAAGCTTCCCCTATGCACTTCTAAATACATAGTGGGAGGCTGCTGAAACATCAGACTGAGCAGTCCACTGCTTTTGACCTTGTCAATAGGTCATTGCTCTGGAGGGCCTTATTGGATTATGGTCTGGACGAATCCTTGGTTCATTTCCTGGCCTACTTACACAGAGGCTTGAGGCTTGTGTCAGGATTGGTCAGGGGGGCGAGGTTACTGAGTTGGTTAGAGTCAATAGAGGGGTTAGACAGGGCTGTGTCTTAGCCCCTCTTTTATTTATCATTTATATCAACGGCCTACACAAACACCTGGTTTCCCTAACTGGCGATGTCCCGACAATAAAAGGTAACCAGATCCCCGCCCTGCTATATGCAGACGATGCGGTCCTTATGGGCCGCACCCCTAACGCACTACGCACTTTAGTGAACGGCTTTGTTGACCATATGGATTCCTTAGACTTGAAGACCAATTTAAAAAAATCTTTCGTAATGTCATGTGGCC
Source organism: Triturus cristatus (assembly GCF_964204655.1). Classification (NCBI taxonomy): domain Eukaryota; kingdom Metazoa; phylum Chordata; class Amphibia; order Caudata; family Salamandridae; genus Triturus; species Triturus cristatus. Next base: position 1,470,503,956 of record NC_140591.1, on the reverse strand, counting down.
CGAAGAGACGTCACATTGGTAGCATGTAGTGGGGACAGAGAGATTGGGGTCAACATGCAGTTTCCCGTATTTGGGCGTGGTCTTTGCTGCGAACAACTCCTGGAGTGGGCATATCGCCCACTCCAGGAGTAAGTTCTCAAAGTCCATTAACTCAATCCTGAGTCTCCCCCGCCCCAAGATGACTGGCGCACTGGCTGCTATTTTAAAAATATACAAAGCCCAATGCGTCCCGGTCGCCACATATGGTGCTGAGGTCTGGGGAACAGCTAGATGTTCTGACATAATTGCTGAAGAAAACAGATTTTGCAGAAAGCTCCTCTGTGCCCCTATTACTTCCCCACATTATATATGTCATAAGGAATTGGGGTTGCATTTTATAGGGGATTTTATTCGTGCTCGCCCTGCTCTTTTTTGGCTGGCGATTTGGAAAAACCCTGCCGCCAATTTGACCAGGGATATTATCGAGGATTGCTTACGTTGCGATAAGGGCATGGCTTTTCCCTGGTTATCAGGGGTGCTGAGCGCATTTCGCAGCGCGAACTTGCAAAATGTTTTCTTAACACCCATTACCACTACGCTCCCTTCAAAAAGTGAACTTAAAAAAGAACTTTACATGTTATTCAACGATGAAAGGGTAGCGAGGGAGTCTTTGAAACCTAGTGTTTCCAGATATCTAGCCCGTAATCTCTTAATTTACCCCACACCCAGTTATTTAACTCTTCCACTAAGCCATTGGGAGCGTGGCCTTATATTCCGTCTCAGGGCAGGTACCATTAAACACGCTCTCAGTTTTCCTTTATGGAATTTTAATGACCAATGTGTTGAGCCTTGCCCTTGTGACTGCCGGAGTGAGCAAACAATTTTACCTTTTTGTATTTTTTTGTAAATTTTATATTAAGTATATCAAATGGTTTTTAATTCCGTATTTTAAAAAACTAAAACCAATTAGCCTGGAACTTGCATTTTCAATGATTCTGACCCTGGATGACCATGAACTTGTCTTTCGTGTGAGCTACTTTTTAAAAACCGCGGTTCGTGCTCGTTTAACAATGTCTTAAAAATGTGTATGGACTGTTGACTTCTTGTGTAAACAGCATCTTATTGGGTATTTTGTATGTTTTATTTGCTGTGCTTTTATGGATTATTATTGATCCGAATAAAGTTTCATTGACTTGACTTGACTGAGCAGTAACGGTCAGCAGCCACACTCCGATTTCTCCTAAGTCCTTTTCCTCAAAAGGAACATATGATAACATAACTGAAAATAAAACACTGTAAACTTGAAAGCAAACATGCCTCTGCAGGTCTCACTGGTGTGTGGCGGCAGCCATTGTCATGACGCACAACACGCTGCACACTCCACAACACACAGGCACATTCGTGCACAGAAGGGACCTTTTGGGCGGCCTCTTTAAGTCATTGGCTACTGTGGTTTGGCATTCACATACAGGGCTGTTCATCACCCTGGGTATAAGCTGATGGTATATGGCGGGTGTGAACATCCAAGAAGTAGTGCCTCTCTTTTTTTCGCACTCAAAATGTCCAGTGGATAGCTTGCCTGCATCTGTCCCCCTCATCCCTGCTTGTCTGGTGCTTCCTGCCCCATCCTTATTTTACTCCGGTGGGTCCGCTTCCATCTCGCTCATGCTTTTTTTTTTTAAAAGATATGTATTTTTTTATGTAGTTTGAGGGCTTGGCAGCTGCAAAGTGCTATTGGGCCACTCGCTTCTAATTTCACTTATTGAATTAAAATGGCTGTTAGCCATGTTGGAGCAGTAAAATAAAAAAAAAAGCCAAAATTGCTTGGGGTGCGTAATAGCACACACACATGCGTATGCATGCACACACAGGAGCCATACTGGAATTGTTTTTTTTACCATTCCTACATGGCTGCCGTATGCAAGCATGTGTGCATATGCATCTCAATGCATGTACATGCATATGTTGTGATGCTGGAGAACCAACACAAACAAAGCATTGGCAAAGCAAATGGGTTGGCATTCGTATTTTGAAAGGTGAGACCTATTGACATTGCCAGTGCTTATTTTAATTTCCATTTTGAACAGCAGAGGTCTCGGAAGAGACTTTAACACTCCACCAGAACGTTGCTCAAAAGTTACGTCCTTCAATGAAACTCCTTAAATGACCAAGGGGCATATTATCAAGCACGGCGTTAAAATTATCGCCACTTTAGCGGCAGAAAACTGCTGCTAAAGCGGCGATAATGGGCTTGATAATATGCCGCAGAGAATTCCCATAGAAACCCATGGTGACACCAGAACATGGGCTTCTATGGGAATCAAGCTTTCTCCTGCTTTCTATACTAGACACACACAGCCGCCTAGGCACAGTCATCTGCACAGATACCTGCTACTGGTAGTTTCCACCTTGCTCTGCACATTTGAGACCGTTATTTGATGCCCTTTTATGAAACTCTTCTAAACTGATCTGTTAATACAGGGCTCGGAAAATTCACTCGCCCACTCGCATTGTCGAGCACGATTAAATCAGGACGAGCTATTTTTAGGGACTGCTCGCCCTTCGTGGCAGCTGAAAATCCTTTAACTTCTATGGAAGACAAACTGACTTTTGACCTCTGTCTCTGAAAGTGAGGCAAATGTGACAAGATGTAAAGGCATCTTCATTTCTCACAAAGCGAAAGAGCAATAAAGATTCCTTTAAATCTAGTTACCTTGTTACATTTGTTGGCTTTCAGAAACAGAGGTCAAAAGTCAGTTTTTCTTTCTACATTTATTTTTCTGTGACTGAAGTTAGATGATTTTGAAAAGTGAACTGTGTTACAATTAAACTGTACAAAGCATGTGAAATGAAAGGCTGTAAGATGTCAGGCTTTTTTCTAATACAACACTGAAATAGCTAAGTGAACTGTTCAAACAGTTCAAATATATTTCACTAGTTGTACTTCTGCTGTAAAAAGATATTTTTATAAGCTCAGAACAAATTAGAACACTTTACTTGGTGATGTGCAAGTTTTAAATATTTTTGCTGAAACCCAATTTTCAAACATTGTTTATGCGCTATTATCAGTGATGCTACATGTAAGTGGGAAAGATTTGTGGCAATTTCAATGGAAAATATGCTATCTGTAAATGGCAGTGCACTACTACATCATGCTTTAGTAATGTATTTATGAAAAGTGATTTTTTTTAAACATGATTTGGGAATTATTACTGCTGCTGCCCAGATGACAGTGCTATTAGTGAACTAAGGGCCAGATGTACGGCCATTCCATTTTGCAAGTTGCAAATTATGATGTTTTGCGACTCATACAACAGTGTCTGAGACACAGTTTTCAATTCTCAAATGGGTCACAAGGGACCTGCCTCATTATTATTCATGAGACATGTCGCAATATGCGACCCATTGGAAATGGGCTGGGAACACAGGGAGGGTGGCCTGCTGGGGAAAGCAGACTCCCATGTCTGTGTTTAATTTTTCAATAAATGCAAAAAGAAGTATTGATGGACGGAATGCAGAACAAATCTAAACATTCACCCCCAGTCAAGAGATCTGGGTTAAATCCATCATTCTTTTGCTCACCATGCCACCCCAGATTAGACCTGGCCATATGCCAATCAGTCTCACCCCGAGTGGGATGGGTATGCTCAGACGTGAGTCCCGTGCTCTCCATGCCACTGGAGTCAAGCTATCCTGGCTGAAGAGGGGTGAAACCCCGAAACTGGTCCTAGGATGCTTGTTTCCAGTCCAGGGAGGACCTGGCTTGGCAGTTCGGGCTGGACTGTTCCCATGAGGCACAGGGTCAAGACTGATTTGCATATGGCTGGGTTCAAACTGGAATGGCATGGTGAGCAAACAAAACGATGGATTTAGGCCCAGATCTCTGTACTGGGGTGAATGTATGACATTGCTCTGCATTCTGTCCATCAACTGTTGTTTTTGATTTTTCAATAAAGCAACTTTTTTTTTCTTCAAATGCCGCTCGTTTTCCTTAAATTAAAATGGGAGGAGTTTTAAAATATATTTTTTCTGCCATTCACAAAAGATGTTTCCAATAACCTAATAACTCAACTGGTGGTTACATCTCTGACCACACCTACCTCTGGGCAATGGGAGAACATTTGAGCTTTGACTGTTTTGCTTTAAAAATGGTTCCAAGTGTAGAGTTGGTTTGTATGGAACATTTAAAAACTGCCTATGTACTAAAAGTGAATTACTTTTGTCTATGAGATGTCTCAGTGTGATATCTAGGCATATCACACTGATTAGCAAAAGTAATCCGGACAGTAGTCTAACAAGCATTGGCATAGCCAATAGGTCTCGCCTTTGGGACCTTATAAGTGTTTAGCCATGCAACAGTTGATGTTGTTGCACCAAAGATATTTAGCTGCATAACTAAATACTTATAAGGTCCGAAAGGCGAGACCTATTGCCTATGCCAATGCTTGTTAATGTTGGTTTGACCGGATACCCCGCTCACTCCACCAACAGGTCATATATCCCACAGCGAGCACACAGTCTGTCACTATCCATCACACCACCGCCACCTCTGGTTGAGTTTCTGGCCTCACTAAACCATCTCTGGTTCACTGCATAGACCCTGCTGCAATGCTTGGTAAGCTGGCCTTGAAGCCTGACAAGGGTATTCAGCAATTGGTTCCTGTGAGAAGTTGGCCTGGTATATGATGTTCACTAGTTAAAGTGACCACCTTGTACCATGCCAAGCAACCCTTATGGTGTGGTTGTAAGTCAACCTTTTCGGACCAGCTGCCCTAGTGGTAGCGTAGGCTAAGCAGTCTTTGAGGCTAAACTCGTTTCGGCATGTAAAGCAAGCTGTTTTACCATATGTAACCCCCCTTTACACCAATGAAAGGACACCACACAGATATATATTCAAAATATATATGTATTTATTACTCAAAGTATCCCCTAGACTCTTTATGAGCACAGGAGCACAAATCGTTAAACAAGAAAGTATCACAATATACAGAAGTTGCTCTTTATATGGAAAGGCCCTGGTGGCCGCTCGAACCATGTACTAAAATAGTGGTATAAGTACCACAAACAGGAAAGGGAGAAGGCCTAGGGCCTCTAGAATCGCTAGGCCTACAAGGACCTAACTTCAGTTAGTGACCAGGATATCCACGGGTCGCGTGTGCAGTGAGGAAAGTTACACGCGGGTTCCCATAGGTTTTCAATGGGTGCATAAAAGTTCAAAAGTTACTGCTAGAATGGTCTTCTGGTTGGACTACGAAATCAAGACTTCAAACCTAGACATTAGAGATGTTACTCTACACTTGTGCACCGGAGTGCCAGCTTTACCTCACCCACAGGAAGCGGGTGCATAGGTCTCGAAGTGCGTCGCGTTTCGTCTATCTGTTCAATGGAGCCTGACGACAAAGATGCTGCAGGCGGTCAGTCCAGAAGAGATGCAGTGGATCCAAGGATGGATCGGAAGTGTAGAAGACATGTAAGCAAAGGGGACAGTGTTCACAGTCACTAGCCAGTGACCGGCGTGGCACCAGGTAGGTACCAGGCGATGTCGGGTGCAAACAGGTGAAGAGGTGTAGCTTGTCTCTGCAGCCACGTGGTCCCTGAAGGTCGACGACGTCCAGGAGTCGGTTCACGAGCTGTCCCACGCAGGCTCTCGCTGTCGGCGGTGTCGGCGATTCAGAAGAAGCAAACAAGCCTTGGCAAAAGCAGGAGTCGCAGGAATTGAAGAAAGCTGTTAGCTCTGACCAGCAAGGTCAGAGGGGCTGCTCCTTTGGAGGGAAGCAGGGGCCAGTCTGGAGCAACCAGACCAGCGTCGTAGTTTTCAAAAAGGTTCGCCAAGATGGCCACTAGCCAACGGGCCAGGGACCGGGTAGGCGCGTCGAGTTGCAAAGTGCAGAGGGGCCCCACGCAGATCGTGGAGATGCTGGAGGGCTCACCTTTGGTGCAGATGCTGCTCGGATGTTGGGCTTCTCAGGACCCAAAGCACAACTTGGAGGGAGCCTCTGTTGTCGCGCTTGCAGCTTGTCGAGTGTCTTCCAAGATGGCTGGCTCCACGTGTCTCGGTGCCTCCACGGGTTCCTTCTTTGCAGGGACTGTAGATCGGGCTGTGAGAGGTCTGGAGGTCCAGTTCTTGTCGGTCTCTGGGCTCGGGCTCCGGTGGGAGGCGGCGGCAAAGCAGACGTCGATTCGCTGGTTGGTGCTTGCGTTAGCAAGATGGTCACTCCCTGACCATAGGGGAGAATTCCTTCAGTCTTCTGTGCAGCAGAACGTCGAAGTTCCCGTCTTCTTCTTAGTGTTAAGTTGATTCCAGGATGTCTGAAGTCTTAGGACACAGCTCCTACCTTTAAGCGGATTCTAGGGGCCGGACTACCTGCTCGGTCCCTCCCTAAGGGTGGGACCAGGAAGGGGGGTGGTTACACCCCCAATCCTTTGTCCAGCTCGCCCCAGGTCTGGGGCTGGTGTGCCCCAGGACCGGTTTGAACTGGCATATGCACCGAGGCTCCTTGTGAGCCTCAGGCATGTCTGATTCTATTCAAGCCCTACCTGACCAATACACAAAATCCTGTCTGGGGTGGTGCTCGCACCTCCCCTGGCAGGAAACCCTTTGTCCACGTCTCCCAAGCTGGAAGGACTCCCAGCAGCAGGAGGGCAGACTTGTGTCGGTGGTGGCAGCGCCCATTTTGTGGAGCTGAGGCTATGTCTGATTTTACCCGGGTTTCAGGTTCTGTACATGTCGTGTCCCTCTAGAAGGGTGGAATGCTAACCCCGTCGCCAGAATTGGCGAGGGGTTAGTATTCCAATTCGTATGACACCTTACTCGACATGTTTTGATAAAGCCAAACCAAAGATAGCATTTAACCGCGAGGTTCATAATGCACTTAAGAGTATATGGTATGGCGATATCTGGAAACGGTAGAAGGAATTTGTTCCGACCACTGCAGACAGGCTCAGCTCATGCCAGAGCACCATCTCACATGAAACCAAGCACTCTGCCTTCAGGATTGTTAAGGCCTGCCATAGGAGTGACTTATAGGTTAACATGTGTCCCATTTAAGGTTAGGTATAGGTATTCTACACCTAAGTAAGAGGTGGATACACCAACTTACCCAAGCTGAGTGATCAGCCAGTTGTGTCAAATTGCTTGGCCAGGCCAGGGGTGGCACAATACATGCTTCAGCCCCTGGTAGGCCTTAGATACACCAATGCCCTGGGTACCTAGTGTACACTGGTACAGGGGCTCACAGGGTGATCCAGTTCCAATTGGTTATGCACCTGAAGTGCATAGTGTCAATTTAGTAGAGAGAACAGCAGGCTGGGGGTCTGATTAGCAGGCCCACAGCCTCAATATGTCAAGAACCAGTGAAGCAAAAAGCAAAAATTTGGGGTGACCATAGGATAGCAGACCCTACTCTCCTACACAACCCCTCCCAAACGCAGGGACATTAAACTAGCCTTGACCAGTCTCGTCTTCATGTCCTAAGTGGAAGTACCTGGAGAGACCATCTGCATTCCCATGGTCTGTACCTGGCCGGTGCTCCACTGTAAAGTCCATCCCCTGTAGGGAAATGGACCACCTAAGCAGTTTGGGGTTTTCACCCTTCATCTGATTTAGCCACAAGAGGGGCTTATGGTCGGTCTGAATCTTGAAGTGAGTTCCAAACAAGTATGACCTCAGCTTCTTCAGGGCCCACACCACAGCAAAGGCCTCCCTCTCAATAGCTGACCAATTCTTCTCTCTGGGGGTCAACCTTCTGCTAATAAAAGCAATGGGTTGGTCTTGACCATCTACATTAAGTTGTGACAGCACAGCTCCCACACCCAACTCAGAAGCATCTGTTTGGACAATAAACTCTTTGGAGTAGTCAGGACTTTTCAGGATAGGTGCAGAGCACATGGCCTTCTTCAGGTCACCAAATGCCTTTTGACAGCTTACTGTCCACTGAACCTTTTTGGGCATCTTTTTGGATGTCAGATCATTAAGAGGAGTCACAATGGACCCATAGTTCTTAACAAACTTCCTGTAGTACCCAGTCAAGCCCAAGAAAGCTCGAACTTGAGTCTGGGTGGTGGGAGGAGACCAGTCCTTGATGGATTGTATCTTACTCTCCAGTGGTTGAACTTGGCCTCCACCTACAAGGTGGCCCAAGTACACAACCTTACTCTGCCCTATCTTGCACTTAGTAGCCTTGATAGTGAGGCCTGCCTTTTGCAGAGCCTCAAGTACCTTCTTCAGGTGGATCAGGTGATCCTCCCAGGTGGAGCTAAAGACAGCAATGTCATCAAGATATGCTGCACAAAAGTCATCCAACCCAGTAAGGACTTGATTCACCAACCTTTGGAAGGTGGCAGGTGCATTCTTCAGACCAAAGGGCATCACCACAAATTGGTAGTGTCCTCCTGGGGTTGAAAATGCTGTTTTGGCCTTAGACTCCTCAGCTAACCTGATTTGCCAATAGCCAGCTGTCAAATCAAATGTGCTCAAAAACTTAGCAGAAGCCAGTTTATCTATGAGCTCATCTGTCCTTGGAATAGGATGTGCGTCTGTCCTAGTGACAGCATTGAGTCCTCTGTAATCCACACAGAACCTCATCTCTCTCTTGCCATCTTTGGTGTGTGGTTTGGGGACCAGAACCACTGGGCTAGCCCAGGGGCTCTCTGAGGGCTCAATGACACCCAGTTCCAGCATTTTGTGTACCTCAGCCTTTATACAGTCCCTGACATGGTCAGGTTGTCTGTAAAGTTTGTTCTTTACAGGAAGACTGTCACCAGTGTCCACCACATGGGTACACCAATCACTTTGACTAGGTATCAGTGAGAACATATGCTGAAATGATTGTAGAACTTGTCTACATTCAATCTGCTGATGCTCAGTGAGGTTGCCTCCAAGGGTCACTCCTTCAACTGAACCATCTTCAGGGTTCTGAGACAACAGGTCTGGGAGAGGGTCACTCTCTTCCTCCTGCCCCTTATCTGTAGCCATGAGCAAGCCCATGTCTGCCCTGTCAACATATGCTTTTAACCTGTTAACATGGAGTACCCTGTGGGGACTCCTGGGAGTGCCTAGGTCCACCAAGTAGGTGACCTCTCCCTTCTTTTCCAGGATTGTATGGGGTCCAGACCATTTGTCTTGGAGAGCTGCTGGGGCCACTGGCTCCAACACCTATACCTTCTGTCCTGGCTGAAACTCAACCAAGACAGCCTTTTGGTCATGCCAAGCTTTCTGTAAGGCCTGGCTTGCCTCAAGGTTTTTGGATGCCTTCTCCATGTACTCAGCCATCCTGGAGCGGAGACCAAGTACATAGTCCACTATGTCTTGCTTAGGCTTTTTGAGAGGTAACTCCCATCCTTCCCTTACCAGACATAGGGGGCCTCTTACAGGGTGCCCAAACAACAATTCAAAGGGGCTGTAGCCAACTCCTTTTTGTGGGACCTCTCTGTAAGCAAACAGAAGGCAGGGTAGAAGAATGTCCCATCTTCGCCTGAGCTTTTCAGGTAATCCTTTGATCATACCCTTTAGGGTCTTGTTGAATCTCTCAACAAGCCCATTGCATTGTGGGTGATAAGGAGTGGTGAACTTGTAGTTGACACTACATTCCTTCCACATAGCTGTCAAGTATCCTGACATGAAGTTGGTACCTCTGTCAGAAACCACCTCCTTAGGAAAGCCCACTCTGGAGAATAGTCCCAGTAGGGCCCTGGCCACAACAGGAGCTGTTGTGGTCCTAAGGGGAATTGCCTCTGGATACCTGGTGGCATGATCCACTACCACCAGTATAAATCTGTGTCCAGATGCAGTGGGGGGATCAATGGGACCCACTATATCTATTCCCACTCTTTCAAAGGGAACCCCCACCACAGGTAGTGGTATTAGGGGTCCTTTGTTGTGCCACCTGATTTGCCACTGGCTTGGCAGGTCACACAGGAGCGACAAAACTCCTTGGTATCTTCATTCATGTGAGGCCAGTGAAAGTGAGGGACAAGCCTATCCCAAGTCTTGTTCTGGCCTAAGTGTCCTGCTAGAGGAATATCATGGGCCAAGGTAAGAAGGAAGCCCCTAAATTGCAGAGGTATAACCAACCTCCTGGTTGCACCAGGTTTTGGGTCTCTAGCCTCTGAATAAAGGAGCCCATCATCCCAATACACTTAATGGGTACCTTGAGCATTCCCAGCAGCCTCAGCAGCGGCCAGCTGTCTGAGGGGTTCAAGAGATGGACAGGATAACTGAGCCTGCCCCAAGTCAGCCCTGGAAGGTCCCCCTGTCCCCAGAAACTCAACCTGGTCAGGTTCAAGCTCTTCAGGGACAGTTCCTTCAGGGTTCTCAAGATCATCCTCCTGGGAAGACTAATCATCACTTGGAGGCAGGGGGGAAGGCACAGCCTTCACCCTCCTGTTCTTCTTCTTGGTAGGTGCTTGGTCCATTGTTCCAGGATCCAAGACCTGAGGTTCAGTAAGGCACTTTTTGGCCTGTGACCTGGTCACAGCAAGGACATGTGGTGATATACCTAACATCTCTGCATGTGTCCTGTACTCCACTTCTGACCATAGAGAACTCTCTAGGTCATTGCCCAACAAACATTCTACTGGGAGGTCTGCACCAACCACAACCCTTTTGAGGCCAGTTACCCCTCCCCATGAGAAGTTAACAATAGCCACACTATGGGAAGTAGTGGTATTGCTGGCATTGGTCACCAGGTAATTCACACCTGGTATGTACTGTCCAGGATCCACAAAGCCTGGTGTCACCATAGTGACACTGGCACATGTGTCCCTGTAGGCTTGAGACACTTTTTCATTTATTAAAGGAGTCTGTCTGTACTTGCCCAGATTACTGGGGCTCACAGTCAGGGACAAATCCATGTCCCCATCACAGATCAAGACTGCCTGTGTAAGGGTTCTGTCTAAGTCAGAATCTCCTTCAGTTCCCATAGTGATTCCCACTACACCCTTTGTCTGGGGACCAACACTGCTAACAGTACTACTGGGAGCAGGTGCCTTAGGGGCAACAGTGTTGGGGGCTCCACCCTTCTTACAATCACTAGTCCAGTGAGTTGTATTCTTGCAAGATTTGCACCAGGGTTTCTTTGGACCTTCTTTCTTCTTTCCTTTAGATTGTTGGGTTCTGATCACCACCCTTTTGGTCTGTTTTCTTCTGATCACCCCCTTGGCCCTGGTTCTGGTTCTTTTGCTTAACCCTGGTTCTGACCCATTTGTCTGCCTTCTTTCCCAATTCTTGGGGAGAGGTCAGATCTGAGTCAACCAAGTGTTGATGCAGTTGCTGGATTGACAGTTATTTAAAATCTGTTCTCTCATCATCAAATTGTACAATCCTGTATAATCAGACACCTTACTTCCCAGCAACCAACCCTCCAAAGCCTTAGTGGCACATTCAATATATTCAGACCAGTCCTGAGTCTGTGTCTTCTGGGTATCTCTGAACATTAACCTTCAGTGGTTAAGCCTAACCCATCAACCAGGACACTCTTCAGGGCTCTGTAGTTTCTGACATCCTCCTCTCTAACAGTGAGGAGTCTATCTCTGCCTCTACCTTCAAAGGAGAGCCATAAGATTGCTGCCCACTGGTCCTCAGGAACCTGCTGTACTTTGCAGGCTCTCTCAAGAGCAGTCATCCACTTGTGGATATCATCCCCACTTTTGTAGGGGGGCACAACCTTGGACAGGTTCCTATTATCAAATACCCTATCTTTGTCCCTCGGGACAATGCTGCCACCAGTGGGTATAGGCCCACTCTCTCTAGGTTGCCTAGCCTTGCTCCTGTTTCCTGATCCTCAGCTGGGCTTCCTGCATTCTGGCCTCATGCTCCCTCCTCTGAGGGCTGGTCATCCTTCTTCTGGAATGACCCTGAGAGCCTCTAGAGGCATGAGAGGCATTAGAGTCACCTGAGTGATTCCTCTGTCTCCCAAACCCCTGGTTAAGTCCACTAGGGAAATTCAATGGGGGGAACCCATTGTCATTCCCAAATAGTCTTAAGTTAGCTGAGCCAGGTATAGCACCTGGCACTGGGCTATTTCTCCCATCAGAATGACTTCTACTATCAGACTCATCCCCCTTGTCATCCTTGTCCCTATGCTGATCCTCATAATCTGTAGTCTGATTCTCAACTAAGGGGCGACTGTTAGGAAGGGGTGCTTCAGTAGCATCTTCAGAAGGAGGGCCTCCTGTTCCTGTCCCTAAGGGGTCTAACTGGGAGGCTTTCTTGAGAGCTCTCTGATCTTCATCAGTTTGCAAGAGTTCTCTGAGTTCAGCAGAGGTAGGGTTCCTGGGCTGTTTAAGGCCCCTGGAATTAGCCAACTGCCTGAGCTCATTCTGGTTTAGGGTAGCAAAGATGGATGGTGCCCTCTGGGGGTCACTCTCGACAGAGATGGGTACGTTGGACCCCTCTGCCCCAGCCATTGCTCTTAAGTGTGGGTGGATGTGTTGCAACTACCTACACTTGGGTTTTCCTACTAAACCTATCTAGTAGTTGTAGTCAGGGTGTGCTACTCCCTTTGCTCTACAACAACTAAGTTCAGTAGAACTTAAGTATATAACTAACTTGTTTTATATGTACCTACAGGTACCTGTATGATCTTTCAATTGGTAACAAAGAGATTACAGAGGTAAAACAACAGCAAGCTCAAATCCCAACCGCTGCTCACCAATGTGAGAAGTTGGCCTGGTGTATGATGTTCACTAGTTAAAGTGACCACCTTGTACCATGCCAAGCAACCCTTATGGTGTGGTTGTAAGTCAACCTTTTCGGACCAGCTGCCCTAGTGGTAGCGTAGGCTAAGCAGTCTTTGAGGCTAAACTCGTTTAGTCATGTAAAGCAAGCTGTTTTACCATATGTAACCCCCCTTTATACCAATGAAAGGACACCACACAGATATATATTCAAAATATATATGTATTTATTACTCAAAGTATCCCCTAGACTCTTTATGAGCACAGGAGCACAAATCGTTAAACAAGAAAGTATCACAATATACAGAAGTTGCACTTTATATGGAAAGGCCCTGGTGGCCGCTCGAACCATATACTAAAATAGTGGTATAAGTACCACAAACAGGAAAGGGAGAAGGCCTAGGGCCTCTAGAATCACTGGGCCTACAAGGAGCTAACTTCAGTTAGTGACCAGGAGGTCCACGGGTCGCGTGTGCAGTGAGGAAAGTTACACGCGGGTTCCCATAGGTTTTCAATGGGTGCGTAAAAGTTCAAAAGTTACTGCTAGAAGGGTCTTCTGGTTGGACTACGAAATCAAGACTTCAAACCTAGACATTAGAGATGTTACTCTACACTTGTGCACCGGAGTGCCAGCTTTACCTCACCCACAGGAAGCGGGTGCATAGGTCTCGAAGTGCGTCGCGTTTCGTCTATCTGTTGAATGGAGCCTGACGACAAAGATGCTGCAGGCGGTCGGTCCAGAAGAGATGCGGTGGATCCAAGGATGGATCAGAAGTGTAGAAGACATGTAAGCAGAGGGGACAGTGTTCACAGTCACTAGCCAGTGACCGGTGTGGCACCAGGTAGGTACCAGGCGATGTCGGGTGCAAACAGGTGAAGAGGTGTAGCTTGTCTCTGCAGCCACGTGGTCCCTGAAGGTCGACGACGTCCAGGAGTCGGTTCACGAGCTGTCCCACGCAGGCTCTCGCTGTCGGCGACTCAGAAGAAGCAAACAAGCCTTGGCAAAAGCAGGAGTCGCAGGAATTGAAGAAAGCTGTTAGCTCTGACCAGCAAGGTCAGAGGGGCTGCTCCTTTGGAGGGAAGCAGGGGCCAGTCTGGAGCAACCAGACCAGCATCGTAGTTTTCAAAAAGGTTCGCCAAGATGGCCACTAGCCAACGGGCCAGGGACCGGGTAGGCGCGTCGAGTTGCAAAGTGCAGAGGGGCCCCACGCAGATCGTGGAGATGCTGGAGGGCTCACCTTTGGTGCAGATGCTGCTCGGATGTTGGGCTTCTCAGGACCCAAAGCACAACTTGGAGGGAGCCTATGTTGTCGCGCTTGCAGCTTGTCGAGTGTCTTTCAAGATGGCTGGCTCCACGTGTCTCGGTGCCTCCACGGGTTCCTTCTTTGCAGGGACTGTGGATCGGGCTGTGAGAGGTCTGGAGGTCCAGTTCTTGTCGATCTCTGGGCTCGGGCTCCGGCGGGAGGCGGCGGCAAAGCAAACGTCGATTCGCTGGTTGGTGCTTGCGTTAGCAAAATGGTCACTCCCTGACCATAGGGGAGAATTCCTTCAGTCTTCTGTACAGCAGAAAGTCGAAGTTCCCGTCTTCTTCTTAGTGTTAAGTTGATTCCAGGATGTCTGAAGTCTTAGGACACAGCTCCTACCTTTAAGCGGATTCTAGGGGCCGGACTACCTGCTAGGTCCCCCCCTAAGGGTGGGACCAGGAAGGGGGGTGGTTACACCCCCAATCCTTTGTCCAGCTCGCTCCAGGTCTGGGGCTGGTGTGCCCCAGGACCGGTTTGAACTGGCATATGCACCGAGGCTCCTTGTGAGCCTCAGGCATGTCTGATTTTATTCAAGCCCTACCTGACCAATACACAAAATCCTGTCTGGGGTGGTGCTCGCACCTCCCCTGGCAGGAAAACCTTTGTCCACGTCTCCCAAGCTGGAAGGACTCCCAGCAGCAGGAGGGCAGACTTGTGTCGGTGGTGGCAGCGCCCATTTTGTGGAGCTGAGGCTATGTCTGATTTTACCCGGGTTTCAGGTTCTGTACATGTCGTGTCCCTCTAGAAGGGTGGAATGCTAACCCCGTCGCCAAAATTGGCGAGGGGTTAGTATTCCAATTCGTATGACACCTTACTCGACATGTTTTGATAAAGCCAAACCTAAGATAGCATTTAACCGCGAGGTTCATAATGCACTTAAGAGTATATGGTATGGCGATATCTGGAAACGGTAGAAGGAAGTTGTTCTGACCACTGCAGACAGGCTCAGCTCATGCCAGAGCACCATCTCACATGAAACCAAGCACTCTGCCTTCAGGATTGTTAAGGCCTGCCATAGGAGTGACTTATAGGTTAACATGTGTCCCATTTAAGGTTAGGTATAGGTATACTACACCTAAGTAAGAGGTGGATACACCAACTTACCCCAGCTGAGTGATCAGCCAGTTGTGTCAAATTGCTAGGCCAGGCCAGGGGTGGCACAATACATGCTTCAGCCCCTGGTAGGCCTTAGATACACCAATGCCCTGGGTACCTAGTGTACATGGGTACAGGGGCTCACAGGGTGATCCAGTTCCAATTGGTTATGCACCTGAAGTGCATAGTGTCAATTTAGTAGAGAGAACAGCAGGCTGGGGGTCTGATTAGCAGGCCCACAGCCTCAATATGTCAAAAACCAGTGAAGCAAAAAGCAAAAATTTGGGGTGACCATAGGATAGCAGACCCTATTCTCCTACAGTTCCCACATGCAGAGGAGTCTGGCAGGGTGTTGTATGTGTAGGAAGTAGCTGTGTGTCATCTCCTATCCACTTGGAGAGATGAAGAAGGGCATCCAATTTGGTAGGAGGGCTTCCCAAATTATATCAGCATTCATAGGCACATAACACCTCCTCAAACACTGTGGATAGAAAAGTATATCTACTGACCACAGTGACCCTGGTGGCGGGCCCAAACATCACTTATCAAGTGGGAGTGGCAGTGCTGATCTACCTACAGTATCGTGCATGCTATGATTAGCACTGGAGAAGTGCTGTCGTCTGTGAAGCTAGTGGAAAGTACACCATGGCGGCAAAACTGGCAAGAAACCTATTTTCCTGGTAAATAACGAGGATCAATTTATCAATAAAGTAATCAGTTTGCAGAATTGCAGTAGGAGTTGCCTAACGCTACACAGAGTTCCACAAAAATTAAATTAAACCAAAAAAAAAATATAGGCGAACAAGAAACTGCAGCATCATTTGTGGACGAGCACCATGCCTGTCCTAAATAGGCTTGGTAATGCACAGAGTCTGCATTATTCAATATTACCAAAATGATGGAAGTTTGCATCTGGAAAAGGCTGCAACTATCTTAAGACTCAAACAGCATATTACAAGGGTGCTTCCTGCTTTTCAGTACCCTGTGGCGCTAAAAAAAGCAGCTATTTATTTTGGCCAAATTTGAAATGTATGCTTCTCCGTACAGGCAAAAGTAAATAGTACGCATTTGTGATTAGTGCTTAATGATGGCGGCGAGCCCATTTCAGAGATTTCCAAGCAACAGCATTTAAGGGAAAAAAGGCATATGGAAACAAAGGGAAAATTAATCGCATCATTTGTTCAGGTAGGAAAGTCAGGATCACCAATCATATATGTGATTATGCAGTTTACAATCTAACCACTAGACCGAAATGCCTTCCTAGAGGAAGAAAAATAAAAAGGATGGCACATTTGCAGATTCCACAATCAACCAAGTCCCCGCAACCTCTATGATCCATGTGCCACCAGTCAGATAATGTGCTTCATCGCCCGCAATGAAGAATGTAGCGTTCTATACACGCAACCATACAATTCAACCATTATCAAGTTTGCCCCCTTGTGGGCAGTCCAAGCAATTACACTTCATACTTTATGTATCTTGCCCCACATCCAAGGCATTTGTGCAGCTTGAGCATTAGGCAGAATCAGTTATCGGAAAATAATCGGCAAAAGGTTAAAAGAAAACCTCACTACAGACCAAGACATGAAAGAACTGAAGCAGGAGTAAGCCTGGTTCTGCAAGTAATGTGATATTGTAATGTCTACTTGCGTGTTGACACTACATACACTGGGGTTGGCAAGAGTTAGCATACTAATCCTTTATGGGTTCCGGAGTAGTTTGCTACTTGCCGAAAAAGCGATTCGACGCCTCGTCAGGGGTAGTAAGCGCTATATAAATGCGCAATACAATACAATGCAATATCAGTAATAAATATGTCAGCGCAACCTTTTTCCTTTAAAAATTGATGAATTAGCGGGAACAGCAGTAGTGCCACACATGGCCAAGAGGTTCTAGGTTGTGAAGCTTGTACTCTTTTGAGTGAATCCACTCACACTCTTCCCCACTGCCCCCAGGTTCAATTACCTCCAAACACATTTCTTTTATTTGCTAACTGAAAGACATGCCTGGCGCCTTGCATCGAATGCTGTCTGTCCCATCCATACATTTCCCTAACGTGCGCTGTGTCAATCACCCGGACCCAGCGCAGCTCAACCTGGCGATCTGGCTCCTGAAATCCTAGAATTCGGGTACCTAAATCTTCCCCCTGACTGTACGAACGTCATCAGAGAAGCTAGAAGACCTACCACTAGAGCGTGCTACGCCGCTAAGTGGAAACGTTTTGTTGTTTATTGCTATAACAACACTATCAATCCACTGGACGTGTCCATTCAACACATCATAGACTACTTACTCCACCTACAAAGGTGCAATCTAGCCTATACGTCCATTCGACTACACCTCGCAGCTATTGCAGCGTACCTACAAAACAGGCAACATCTGTCACTCTTCAGTGTACCTGCCATTAAAGCCTTCATGGAAGGCCTTAAAAGAATAATTCCCCCCAGAGTGCCACCCTCACCTGTGTGGAACTTAAATATCGTTCTCACGAGGCTAATGGGGCCTCCCTTCGAACCTCTCCATAAATGCGAACTACAGTTCCTAACATGGAAAACCTCTTTTCTTGTAGCCATCACTTCCCTTAGAAGGGTCAGTGAGATACAAGCACTTACTATTCAAGAACCCTTTCTCCAAATGCACCATAACAAGGTTGTTCTCCGTACCAACCCAAAATTCCTCCCTAAAGTCATTTCTCCCTTTTACCCAAACCAAACAGTAGAACTCGCCTGGGTGTTGGACCATTAATTCGTCCTCTGGAGATTCTTTCTGGACTGCAACTAGCATATTGCGAAAATTGGGACAGTGATAAATGGGAACATTCCAAGTACTTGAGTGTGTATGGTTCCTGGGATTGTGGAACTGTTGCGACGTGAACCCACTGGATTTCAGCTGTGCCATCAATAATCTAGTGTTGGCGTTATCTTATCTGATTGGATGGAACTCTGCCATTCAGTATGAAATTATAAAAGATTGGTGAACATTCAGGAAGAGACTATATTTGGTCTCTGTCATAATTCAGTGCCCTGAAGAAGTCCTGGTTCAGGACGAAACACGTCGGCTGGTCTTTCTGTAGAGTCATATGAACTGAATGTTATGTCTCTTGAAATTATCAAAAAGATGAAAATAAAATGAATATAAGGAATGATCTCTGAAGAAATTTTATAATTGCAAATGAACTCTGTGTCTTTAAGTTTCTCTTGTGGTGCACCTCTCTTCTGTTGGTATACACTCTGATTCCTAAGGGAATAGGCATTGTAACAGTGGGTGCCACTGAGCGTGCACACAAATTTCCCTTAAATAAAGGACTGTTACTGTGAGAGTAATAATAGGTTAGGT
Organism: Triturus cristatus; assembly: GCF_964204655.1. NCBI lineage: Eukaryota > Metazoa > Chordata > Amphibia > Caudata > Salamandridae > Triturus > Triturus cristatus. The sequence goes on along the minus strand of NC_140591.1, from coordinate 1,470,485,567 downwards.
GCTGGTCAATTGAAGGCTCCACTGTTTTTGTCGTTCCAAACAGTAGAACTACCAGTATTTTTCTCGCAACCACAGACCATTGCAGAAAGGGCTCTTCACACACTGGATGTTAAACGAGCCTTACTCTACTACATTCAGAGAACACAACCTTTCCGTTAGACCAAACAACTGTTTGTTTCTTTCTCTCCACCACACAAAGGTAACCCCATCTCAAAATCGGGGATAGCTAGGTGGATTGTAAAATGCATTCAAATCTGCTACCATAAAGCAAAGCAAACGCTATCCATTCCCCCAAAAGCCCATTCTACACGAAAAATAGGGGCTTCCATGGCATTCTTAGGGAACATCCCATTAGGTGATATCTGCAAAGCAGCTACATGGTCAACACCGCACACTTTCACCAAACACTATTGTGTAGCTGTGCAAACTAAGCAACAAGCTAGTGTGGGCCAGGCTGTACTCAAAACGTTATTTCAAACAACTGCAACAGATACGGGTGGTCGCCGCTAACGGTGGGTACTGCTATATAATCTATGCACAAGTGTGTAATCTGCAGCTCATATGCCTCAAATGGAATATGCTACTTACCAGTATGCATCTGTTCTTGGCATGTAGAGCTGCAGATCTACACACGCCCACCCGCCTCCCCGGCTACCTTTATCTGTTCCAGTTTATCTTATTTAGATAGCACACACATGGGCATCTTCACTGTTACTAGTACGCTCCATCTTTCCCTGCTGGCAAAAAACAATCTGAGGATGGAGCCGAAGCCCATGCGCAATACGATCCAAAGGAGGAGTCACCGGCCTCGTGACTTCCAAAGACTTTCCGAGAGGAAAAACAAACTGCAAACATCCGGGCCCAACACCAGATGGCGATCTATGCAAAGTGTATAGATCTGCAGCTCTACATGCCAAGAACAGATGCATACTGGTAAGTAGCATATTCCTTTCTATTCCCCAAACTGTGCGCGTGTCATGTGCGGAGTGAAGCTCTCGGCCATCAGCGCTGTCCCTGGCTCACTCTAATGAGAGCAGATGAATTAGTGCTACGTGACACGATTTGAGCAGGGCTCGTGCCCGCCTCTCTCTCTCAGCTTCTCTGCCCGCGCTGGTGACAGCCATGTGGTGGAGGAACGGGGTGGGTAGAGAAATGTGCTGCGCACACTCTTCCGAGATGGCGGCACCCCCAAACCCTACTGTCTAATTGGGGTTTCGGAAAGGTCAGGGCCTACTTACCTGCCGCCCTCAGAGGCAGGGGGCGCGGACTCTCCCCAAACGTACCATCCTGCCGTTAATTTATTTCTGCTGCGGAGTGCACGCTTCCATTACAGCAGAATCCGTTAAGAGAGGAAATATTGAAGAGCATTTGCTGTGGTGGGAATGGGGTGCCCCGGCGGGGATTTGCTGCTAAACAAATGCATACTGCAGCATAACCCAGTGCTGCTCGGGTGCAGCCTGAGGTAAGCAGAGGTTGTGAGTGTACCTGGGGTACCAGATGTCTCTCTCCCGCCCCCTTACCGTGCATAACAGGCAAATTATATTTTGGTATTCTAAAAAAATATTTGAACTCTTCCTGCATTGATGTTATCTCGTAAATTTGGACGTGGCGTGCACATGTCACAATGAGTTCATGTTTGGTCATTTAGTACAAGTGAGGTAGACTTTTTTTTTAAAGAATTTACATTGTAATGAACAGCACCAAATATTGACACCACTAATGTGATAACTGCTGTCATCATAAGCAATTTTAGTGCTCAATGGTTGCTTGCCAGAGACCTACAGAACACCGTTCCAAGGTCAGGTAGGGCTGATCCAGTCCTTCATCCTTCTGATGTCAATACGAGGACTAGTACTTATTATAATAACAATAAGGCTATTATTGGAATGCTCAGAGGTAATTCAGTTTCTGGTAAGCAATACACAAATAATCATTCATTGTTTATCAGTAATCAAAACAGTGCAGACTTCACCTTGCGCAGCACTTACCATACACATTCTCATACTTTTTTGTCCCGAACATTTTTTATGCAAGCTTTTACAAAACTAGAAGAAAAGAAAAAAAAGCCCACGAGTGGTGCGCGCGCGTGCACTACAAAGAATTTAAGGAATGCAGCAGGCACAGCAAGGGCCGCTGCGCGCTCCCAAGCTCCCTAGGCTAGGGGAGAGAGAAGTCGGGACATGCACACGCCTTTGGCCAATTGCGTGCTGTCTTTCTTAGAAAGACACACGCAAAGGCCAATAGCGTGTGAGCAAAAAAAAAAAAAACACGCACAAGGATGTGGTCTGAATTGGAAGTCCTTACTAGTAGCTTCGCAGAGCAGCGCATGCACGTTGGCTCAGGCGAGACCTAAAATGTCACATGCATAGTAATCTAAAAAGTAACTGAAAAGTAATTTCAAAACATTGACTTACCTGTAATTAAATCAACTGCATTCAATTGTAAAACATTGCATAAGATTTTGAAAAGCATTTATTTCACTTACCTGCACCAGGCTTGGCTTTCTTCTAAGAAATAAAATAACTTAATAATATTTTTGATACAAACAAATTGGTCTGAGTTCAGTCTTTTAGTGTGCAACATCATTTGCTGCCTGAGAGTGTACAACAAATGCTTAACACTACCCTCTGATAAAGCCTTACTGCTAGCCCCCACAACACTACAAATAGTTAGTTTTGTGTTACGGGAACTGGCCTAGGAAATATGTTAGAGTAGACAAATGGGGGCTTTAATCGCCTGCTCATGGATTTTAAGACCACTTTTGATACTGTTAATCTTGATGAAGTAGGCTAAAACATACAAACAAACGTATACCCCATGGCCTCCTTGTTTTGATTAAATATTTGCTTACTCAAATTAGGATTTAGGTGGAGATTGCAATGTGTGGTTGTCTTAGTCCTAAAGCTGAATCCTAGAATGGCCTTAAGCAGCATTGTATACAGGCCCAAAAGCTTTTATTTGTTTCTAACAAACCTACCAGTCGCTGTTTGTCTATCAAACTTTTTTTCACAAAAATAATAGATTGCCATAGAGAGTGGATAATGTAAGAAGATGTTTAACTTATTCTGAATATTACTCTGATTACCTCACAAACGCAAATTACAGCTCTGTCCTCGGACAATGATCTTATGACAAACACTTATAAAATCAAGGTCCTACCTTATAGTCACTGTAAGATTAATTACACTTGGTGGATTGTGATAAGGTGTTGGAAATAGTGGATTCTTATCAATATTTGGGCATGTACTTTTCTTATTTATATATCATTTTATTGGCATTTTAGATGACACACATTTCGTAACCTAGCACTATCACCCATCTTCATTGCTTATCATGAAAGACAATCCCCTCTCCCCCATTCCCCTTTCCCCAGTTTATGGACTTAATGGATATTAGTTCCTGGTAAAGTCTCATCAACATTGAGTGCGCTGGGTTTGCTACATATATTGCCCCTGTAAGCATTCCATTGGTTCACAATTTTACCCACTTTTGGGGAATCCTTTGCCCTCGCAAACCACTTCTCCGCCAGCATGCACCAGTCCATATCTAATTTCCAGTCTCTAAGCAGCAGTGTCTGATCGACTCCCCATAGTTGCGCTATATTTCTCTTATCCACATCCAATCCCAGTGCCATCCATATTTGTTGCATGCAGCCTACTTGTTTCTCCCCAGAAATTTAGCATGCACCACCTGACTGAGACCTTCATAAGTCTTCCACTCACTGCCCCCATGCATTCAACTACCGCTGTCCAGTATCCATGTATCCTGGAGCAGTCCCAGAGGATGTGGAAAAATGTCCCCGTCAGCCCACAGCCCCGCAAACAGAGCCCATCTGTTGTCCTCCCCATCTTTACCATCATTGTTCAAGCATGGTACGAGCGATGGCAGACCTCTAATTGGGCACCTCACTAGGCGGCGCAAGAGCCTTGGCCCACTCATCATCCTTCAAGCCCTCTAGATCCTGAACCCCTAGCTCCTGTAGGATCTGTAGTGCGTGCTTGTCTAGGAGCCGATCTTCTCGGGACGAAGATTCTGGGGATAAGTTCATCTGGGCAACACTGCTCAGACTGCATGGCGGAGTATGTAACAATAGGTTTCAGTGGTTGCCAACTGATTGTCGCGCTACAGATCAGATAGGGGGATAAAATTCCTGTGTGTCCAGACGTCTCCCACCTGGGAAAGTCCTATGTGGTCCTATTTATCAAACCTTGGTTGTTTCCTTGGTGTACCCAGAATTTCAGTGTCCCAGAGTGGTGTTGCTTGCATGATTTTATCTTTTTATCCCAGGGCCAGCACTGCCGAGCACCAGTTGGCCACCATAGTCTGCGTTGGGTCAGGTAAGTCTATTGACCTAGATCTTCTGTGAAGGGCCCCAAGGTACCTTCTGGGTTGCAGCGCTAATCTGTCCATCTGGAAGGCAGGCTCCGTTTGCAGGAGGAAACCCCTACTATTAATGGTGCTCAGTTGTGCTACACAGTAATATTTCTGTACATCAGGTAGCGCCAGGCCTCCATCATACCAGCCTGTGCGAGTTTGTGCAGTGCTACACGAGCCGGCCCGCATCCCAGAGCAGCATTGGAACCTCCCCCTCAATCACTTCAAGTATGATTTGTCTATTGTGTACTGCGTATTTTGAAGGGCATATAGGAAGCATGGTAGGGACATCATTTTAAATAATGCAGCCCTGCCCAGGATGAAAAGAGGCAGGGACCTCTCATGTTGCACGTCTCTTTTCAGCCTCTCTAGCACCGGAGCTGAGATACGGTGGAAGGAGAGGTCTTGTGTGATATAATGGAACCCAATGGTCGCACAGTCATGCGGAAGCCGTGGGATCTGTCCCCAGAGTGGGTAAACCAAGGACTTGTGCAATTAATGATATAACAAGAATAGCAGCCGAAGATGGCAACAATCTGCATCAGTCTGTATAATGTGCGTTCCCGGTCTATTATGTTAACAACACATCATTGGCATATAGAGATATTTTATATTCCAACTGCTCATTCCAGCATAAGCCTCGAACCACTGGGTCTGTTCGGGTCCATGCCGCCAAGGGTTCCAAGGCCAGAGTAAAACTTAGGAGTGACAGGGGGCATCTCTGCCGGGCATGTAGTTTTCTTGAGTGTGTGAGGACAATGATTTTATGATAAACACTTGTAAAAACCAAGGTTTTACCATGCGGCTATTGTAAGATTTATTATACTTGGTGGATTGGTGATAAGAGATTGGAAATAGTGGATTCATATCAATATTTTGGCATGTACTTTTGTATAATGCCGTCTTGTGCCACCCACTAGTGCACGACAAATGTATACGTGATTAATATCATTGCTGGCTTCAGGAAGTTTAATCAACTGTATTTAGGCTTTTCTATAAGTTTGTTGGTTAAAGCTATCAGAGGCTAAATTGGGCCTTTAGATTTTAGTTCCTTGTTAGAGATGGATGGGATGTTAGATTTTACATTTTTGGATGGAAAGAATTAGAAAGGGGCTTGAGGACTTCTAAATCTAGTTTGCTCCAGGCTATCAGACTTTCCCAGATAACCAAAAGTGCTCCATTGCCATGAATATATCATTTCCAAATAACAATAAATTAAATAATTAGCGCTCTAATACCTTCGGGTCGAGTTCGCGCTATATAAAAGATGCAACAACAAAAAACGTATTTTTAAGGACACGCGTGTTGTCCTCTGCAAATATTATTAGAAGGATTGCAATCACTTTAATAACTAGATCTACACAGTGATATATAAGGGATGTTACATTGTTCATGAGACAATTGTGACTTGTCCCACAGCCCTTTATTCAAGGTACACACCTTTTGAAATTAAATCAATGCTGGGATAGAATTTTCTGAGTGAATGTGAACAAGCATAAACATTAGTGGAAGGTGTCTAGCTCAGCCTAAATTATATCTTTCTCTTGTAGCCATGCTAAAGAATCCACACCAGTACCTCTAGACACACAAGAATTCAGCTTTGGTTTTTGTTTATTTTATTGCAAAAATCCCACGACAAGTTCTTTAGAAAAAATACTCACAGTTCTTAAAACACACAGGGAAAGAAAAACAATTCAGGGTTAATGTAAAATATAAAACTTCAGAAACCCTTTAACCCCTCCCACCCCACAACATTCCATTTGCTCCATATCTTTATATGGTGGATTAATCATTGCATTTACCTTGAACATTGCATAGTTTTTCGTACAATGTGTGTTTCTTATAACAGATCAAACGCACGCACAAGGCTTGTAGTAAGCCGCCAATCATACCATTTTCAGCATCAAAAAGGTTTCTTAAGAAGCCCCACCAACTTCATTACACTCCTTGACTGACTTGTTCTCCAGTGAGATCATTAATTTTTATTGCAATTAGGTACATTAGTCGTCATTTTAACCCCTACTCTTTCTGTGAAGTAAAAAAGAGATCACCAAAAAGTAAAATCTCTAATACTGTACTTTAGTGAGGGGTTGAATTTGACGTTTCTCAAAGTAATTAACTTAAAATATGAAGAACTTCTCCGGCTTAAATACGAGGTGATGTTACATTCACTAATCTTATATACACATGTACAAGTCAGTCAACAAGTAAGTAAATGGAGTCTCCTCCCAAAGAAACCTGAGTCTTCCCATCCATCCAGAATGTCCAAAAGGCTGTCCACTACATATGCCAATACTCACACACACACGTCCCAAGTGGGATTTTTTTCCTTTGGTATTCTGAGATACTATGACTTGACGTCATACATTGATGCACTCTTGTGCAGACCTGTGCCACCTTAACAGGTGGTATGATGGTCTTGTGCACCCTGTTGGACATTTTGGTGGTGTTTCCAATACTTGGAGCAGTACCAAGTCCCATGTCTTTCTGCTTTCAGTGAACCGTGAAATGCCTCATATTAACTGTGTTAGTGGCGAACATGACCTCTTCGTGGCTTTCCGCGGCCTGCGCTAGCGAGGTGAATTTCATGAGGACTTTCGTTATGCAGGCTTGTGACCCAAATAGCACCCTGACTTTCTCAATGAAAAAAAAACAAATTTCTCACAAAGATAAAATAAAAATCACTACAACTCATCACGCATTTTGTCGCCCTTGGGCCTTACTAACCGGCCAATGAAAAGAATAGAGTCTGTTTTATTGTCTTTGATAAGGAAAACAAATGGGTGGTCAGCGTAGAAGAGTTTAGGATTCCTCAGTTCTTCGCGCCCATAGATATCAGAATCAAAAGGGTTGCCGGGAGTGTCAAACTCTAAGGCTGTGGCATGGAAGACGTTGGCCAGGTACAGGTCCTTCTTACCAGAGATCTTGGATAAATCAGCTTTTGCTTTGTCGCTGGCTTCCGTCAGGCCCAGCTCAGCCAGATGTTTCTGAAATGAGAGAGTCAGTGTTGTGGTTTAATTGAAACCTGTATGTTGTAGCATCCACAGGTGTCGCCTGCTCCCCAGGTTGCATGATAATGGCAAAGGAATGTAAAGTCGGCTTCCATTACACATGCTTGTGACAGTTTAACATTCTCTCAACTCAGAAGTTCAATCTATGATTTTTCTGTCTTTTCTTGTCAAGTTTTAATGTCACTCTACCTTACTTACGTTTCTTCCTCTTCCAAAGTTAGGCTGCTATTTTAGTTATGCCTTAGACACAGCTTTACCTGTTCACCAGCCTTATGTTTTCCAATGAATTAATATTTATATACATGTGTATATATATCTAGATAGATAGATAGATAGATAGATAGATAGATAGATAGATAGATATCTGTACTTCCATTGCTTTTTTAATTTAATGTCTAGGGACTATAATTACAAAACGAGAAATGTAAAAAACACTGCCGACATCCCAAAGGAAGGCCTATCGGCTTTGCCCATTTTGTGGCTGTTCCTCGCGTCTCCATTGTAGTCATGCAGCCAGCTCCATGCAACTACAAGCAAACCTATCAACAACATTTCACAGAAATTCATACTGTCATTGTTTCTTTTTTTCCATTTTTGTGTGTTTTTGCCTGTTTTTGAGGTGGGACTTACCTGAAGGTCGTGGCTGACTTCCACGCTGAGTTTGGGAATGGAGATCGCCACTGCTCTTTTCTGAAGTTGGCCCAGCCAGGTTTTCAGCTGATCTCTAGTTAGAAGTTTCTCAACGCGTTCAAGTGGCTCGACGTGGTGGGGCATGATGAAAATCATGCTGGATAGCTTGTGGGCGAGAGGCATCTCCACGATCTGAAGACTGTTGGCAGAGTCTTCGTAGTAATTATACAGACCTTAGGACAAAAAGCAATCAGAAATAAGTTCATTCTTTCTGCAGACGAAGGATGGTAAGCTGTGAGCTGCACAAACGTACATGCTTAGCTAGGGGCATACTTATGAGAGGCTTGCATCGCCGTTACGTCACTTTTAGTGATGCAACAGCAGCGCAAACCTTTCAACCATATCTATGAGGCCATGCAAAGCTACTTTGTGTGGCTTTGCACGTCATCATAGATATGGGGTACAGCAAGGCAGCACAAATTGATGTGTTACCTTACTCTGTCGTAGGGAGGCATTATATGGGCGTTGCCAATGGGTGTTCCCATGCAACACCCATGGATTTAGGCGCACCCCATATTTACAGGACTGTGTAAGTCTGGGGATGTGCCAAAAGCTTACACCTCCTGAGATGAGGTGCAATGAGGAGAAATATATTTATTTTTTCCTCTTTCAATATGTGCTGACTTCTGCAGCACACAGAGAAAGAGGAACAAGCCTCCCAGGATTGTTTGTGTGCAGAAAGGTGCCCCTTCCTACACAAAAACAATCCTGCCGTCAATGCAGGCACCCTTGCACCACAGTGCAAAGGTGCCTGCATTAGCACTAGGCAGACAAAACGGCTCCAGCGCAGTGGGAAAGGACGGGAATGCACTATATTGCATAGATACGGTGAATTCCTGCCCTTTCCTTTTGGCGCAGGGCAGCGCAGCAAAGGGACTAACTACTACCTGGTCTTTTGTGCTATTTGTGGTCACAGCTTTGGTCTGATGTAGATTTTTTTAACAGTGGGGACATTTGACCATTCCCCTAGTCTAATAGAGTGTGGGTGATACTGTTTAAAGGGTGAAGGTTTTCCCTAAGGTGTTGCTTCAGGACAGTGAGAGTAATAGATTTTTCAACCTCCTGGCTGATTATGGGGAGTCTCTGAGGGTGCTTTTCCACAGGGTTTGGGTCTTAATGGTCTGCCACCCAACCGAAGCCAGTGGTGTGGTTGTTGTATTAGAGTCTTGTTTCATCTGAAGAGCAGAATTATATATAGTTGATTGGCAGTCCTCCCCACGTCCCCAGAAGCTTACTTAGTGATTCTAGTACCCCACTTGTTTTAACTGCTCTTGGTTACTTTTCAACCATTGACGTACTGGAACTCTACATTGGTTTAACTTGATATTGCTACATTCTAGTCGCATGATGTGTCTGGCTACATGACTGAATTTAACTATAACTCAGCAGTGCAGGAGAGAGAGACATGCTGGACTTTTGCATAACGCAGTCGGATAATTGAAAATAACCCAGGACAATGTTTCTGAGAGAGATACGGAGAGTGTGCCTTGTATAGTGCTTACTACCATTTATGGTCTTGTGGTGCTTACAGAGTCTGGGTGCGTTTTATGGTATGAAATGTGGACGAAGTGCAGAATGACAAATTCTGCGGGGGCCAAACTAATATGTTTCATTTTCTGATGTCTGAGCTTGCGAGGAAATCATTGCATACATGGTAATGGCCTTTAAGGAAGTTTGCAGTAGGGCGGAGGGGGAGTCAATGGTGCACAAGGACGAAGGTTTCCAGATTTAAACTCCTAAACATACCTGTACGGTGCATCATGGGAATGCCCACTGTGAAGGAACGGGTCACCATGAAGACACGATCATCGACCATGGTGTGATGGAATCTTTCCTCCCAATGAGCTACAACAGATAATATGACAATGGTATCAATGACAATGAGTCTGTAACAGCAGGTCAGGTCTATTCTACAAAGACATCAAATGTATTTCATGTGGAATATCTACCTATTACAATTTTTCCCTCTTTTCTTAATTAAATGTTATCTTATTGATACTTACGCTTGAAAAACATGGCGTTGACGATCAATGCCCCGTCGGTCTTCTCAACGTTGTTGGTCACTTCTGGAAGCTTGCCATCGGTGGTCTGCGATGCCCATTCGTTGATCGACTTCAAGGCACTCCTCTTGTCTCGGAAGTTGATCTTGGAATGCTCGTAGTTGTAGTGCTTCTTGCTGTCCTTCACAAAGTCTTCAGCAAAGTTGATGGAGGTTGGACCGTAGAGGCGGTTGCCGATCTTCCATGTCACGTTGCGGGCGGTGGAGTTGCTCACCTCATTCAGAAGCTCAGACAGCCCCGCGTGGATGTAGTCATCATTCAGCTTGTCTGCACTCAGGATTGCTTTGGCTTGCGTGGCAGTGCTGGCCTTGCCGGCAAGTGAAACTAGGCCCAGAGAAGAGGCCACCACCACAGGAGAAACAAGGATGTTGTCCATGCTCTTGTCTTTGGCCATCGTATGGTACAGGTTGAACGCGAGAGTTGCACTTCTGTCTGCCAGGGCGGTGGCTTTCTCACTTAGTTTCTTGATCTCCCCTGCCCCATCAGCCGCTGGTTTATCTGCAGGCTTGGCTTCTGCAGGTTTAGCTGCCGGCTTGGCTTCTGCAGGTTTAGCTGCCGGCTTGGCTTCTGCAGGTTTAGCTGCCGGCTTCTTACTTACTCCTGCGTTGACCGCAACCAGAATGGTCAAAAGTACAAATCTGGTCAGCCACATGGTTTCAAAGCGAGTTGGCGGCCCTCTAATCCTGCTAAAATAAAAAACATGCATAGTTTTGCAATCACAAAGTGAGAGCTACACAAGTCTAAATATCTAGAAGTCCTGAAGCTTGATTACGAAGCTTGACAGTGATAAGATTACATTTATAATTTCTTCTGAAAATTACTATGGTCAACTTCACTACTAGGCGGTTTGAAGAGGACAGAGTGCCTTCAGGATAAGAATATATCTGCTGCACTGTGTATGTTTATGGACGACCATGTAGCAACTAGGATTATAAAGGTGCTCAGAAATGTGTCTGCAAATGGAAGACCCTGTTAGCAGCCTGTACAACAGGCGCGTGGGCACTGTGAGCTAGTAAATCCCAAGTATTCCTGGGTTTGGGGGTGGTATAGACCCTCTGCACATCCAATTATAGGCTCTTGATCATGTGGGCTGCACATTTCTCTGCAAAATTAAGTGGCCTTTATTGCGTTTTGTGTGTTCTTTGCTCTTATGCGCTCTCACCTCCTGAGATGACATTGTCACTTCTGTGGCTAACACTAACCACATAAGTGAGGTGGAAATCCCCAGCCTCCCACCACCCCAGGCCCACCAGCTGATTCCTCGGGCTAGCTTAGCTCCAGTCAGGATTGCCTAAGAACTGCCAATCAAAAGACTGTGTAGGTCCCAAATGGCAACTTATTTACTTCCAGCTGTCCACTTGCACACCAAAGACCAAACCCCGGTATATGTTTGCGAGTACTCATGCACTAGGCCATCCTCAACCACTTCTAGGCGTAACAATAAAAGTGCCTTCTGTAGAATCAACCTTTTATATCTGTGAGGAGACTGGAGCCCGCGTGATCTTAGTAGTAAAGTCGGGGTATTTTTAGGGATAAGATTCATGAACTAGTTATTATCTTGTTTTGATTGGCTAGGTTCAAGCTGCATGACTATCAAATGATTTGGTTCTTGCTAAACGAATCCGTGTTTCTCTTTAAGCAAAACATATAAAGAGAGTAAAAATATGTAATGTAGCCCAGTGTAACTACCAAAAGGTGAAGCTAATTCACCCATTATTTGTTTTTTAGGTCTCGCCTGACCCAGCGCATGCGCTGGTCTGGCGAGACTTATTGAGAGGGCTCCAAAAAGTGCTACCAGGAACAGCCTGGAGCTACAGTGCATGTGCGCGGGCGCGCGCGCCACGCCGCGCTTTACCGCGATTACTTTCACTTTAGCGGCCGTGCGGCCGCTTTGATGTGTGATCGTGATCCCATCGCGATCACTTTCACTTTCGTGGCCGCACGGCCGCTTTGCATAGCCAATAGGTCTTGCTTTTAGGACCTTATAAATATTTAGTTATGCAACTGTTGCATGGCTAAACACTTATAAGGTCCCAAAGGCGAGACCTATTGGCTATGCCAATGCTTGTCTTAAGGAGCCGTCCTCAGTGCAGCAGATGTCCCCAGACTTGGATCCGCAGCTCACAGTCCCATGGAACTCAGGCTGCCCCTCACTCATGGGGCCCAACAAGGTCACAGCCAATCAGAATGGACCAGGCCTAGCAGTTTGGGTTGAACTCTTCCTATTGGAGCAGGACCGATGCTGATTTACATAGGGCTGCCCCCTTTCAGTAGTGGCACAGTGAACAAAAGGAATGGACGGACAGGAATGCACCTTCGAGTAACTACCAATGGCAACGGCTGATCTAAGTGCATATACCGTGCTGGCAAACAAAAGAATGTGGCACAGTACTGGGATTAGTAAAAACCTATGCCCTGCACCGCTGCAAACTGGGAACGCCTTCCGATTCCAGCCCACTGCAGGGATCTGGCGATGCGTGAAGCGTGTGTGCTTAAATAGCACTGGATTTCCACACAGACTAGTAGCCCGTGGCAGAAAGCGAGCAAAGGCCAAACCCTTCTGATGAGGGAAAAAACGCTGCCTGGGGCCAGGAATGACTGCATCTGCTAAGACCTGCTGACAGAGAACTCATTGTTTGCAGGGAAAGAATGCGCCCGGCTCGGTGCTCTTACAGCCCCACCTGGAATCCCTTTCCATGTAATAACTATCCGGCATTAGGAGGTCATGGGCTGTCTTGTTGACACATCGTGGCCCTACAATGTGTATGTCAGGGGAGGAACTAGAGGCAACTTGAAGAAAGTTCGGCAGAGGACTTCTGTAGACCTCCACGGAAAGGAAAGTTGTGCGCTGGGACCTGGAAGCCCGTGCGCGTGGAAGAAAAGCAGACTACAAGCTCAAGCTCGAGCTGTCCTTTTGGCTTTGAGACAGGAAGCAAGGACTGAAGACGGGGTTCTTGGGATGGCATGGGGTAGTGTTTACTCTTAAATTTACACTCCAAAAATTGCAAGGGGATATCTCCCCCCTAATGTGGTGCCCTCTGACCCGCCTGCCCTCGTGCTCCTGGCTCAAGAGAAAGTGCATGGGACCCTCAAAACGCTATGCTGCGGGCAATTTAAAGTAAAACAAAATCTGGAAATTTACACAAAAGGTGCAAAAACCTGCATATGCTCCAACCCACACCATGGATGCCAATGGCCGCATGTAACATTGAATGCGTCACCGCATTCCAATCTGACGCGTAGTTTCGCTTTTACATCATCATAGCCGTAAACAACAGTAGCAAAAGAACTGCGTGGCGGGGGGACCCATTACTTGGGGGCGCTTACGCTTGGCAACTACGCCGGGGGTCCAGAGACACGCACAGGCCCGCGGACATGCAAACTCATCTGGCCCACCCCCTATGCTGGGAAGTGTGGGTGTGGCCCTTGGTGACCCGTGATAGACCCCGGGCCCCCCGCCATTACTCCCACCCATTCCATCTCATCGCCTGTCTCAATGCACCAAAAACCTACTTGAGTTCGCCCTGTTGTACCGGTTCCGGCTGTGCCTGCCTCTTCTGGCGGAATGCAGACGCAGGGAGGGGACGTGTCTGGCTCACAGGCCGGAAAATCTCTACTCCCGCCCCCCGAGCAGACTTAACGCTTCCAACGCCAGCCTGGGGAGCCGGTGCCCTGTGCATGATGTGACTGCGCAAAGGGTTTAACTAGCTGCATTATGGATATGTACACCCCTCAGTGGAAGATATCAGGGCAGTTGAGGGCAGCATGTCCTATTAACTATATGCAGAGACTGGAAAATGTGTGCAAAGAACCAATCCCATCCATTCCGAGGCCTCTTATCCGTCTATGGTCTTCGATGGAGCGCACAGCAATCAGACTATCCAATACAGTTTCATTTGAACGGAGTGTCTGAGGGACTTCTATTACCAGACTGAAATCTCGGGAACGGTGAGGGACAGCCACTGCGTACATATAGCGACCCCTTGTTCACACTGTATAATAACAACCATAAGCAGGACAGAAAACACACAAAACCCACTTCCGGGGTTCAGGTACAAAAGGATTAAACATTAAAACACTTCATAAACAGCAGAGTTGTTAGGACGTCTAGATACCTTTAAACTTTTTCATACTGTTCTCAACGTTTGCCCTTTTCATTCTGAAAGAAAACAGACAAATCAAGCAGGGCCCGAAGGAAGAATGTTATTAGCACAGATGTAAACGTTTTGCTCAGCTTAGGGTGGGTGCACCAAGCCCTAGAACCACAGCAATGGCCAGATGTGTTTTTTTTTTTTTTGCAGGACAACATATTGAACCGTTTTTTCCCACTAAATGCTACTGGACACAATTTAGGTATTGCACTAACTGTTTTAAAGGGTTAAAAAACAATACATTACACCGTGTGTCCACCCGTCTTGCTACATCTTGAAAACTCTTTAAAGGGCCCATCCCGCGCAGAGGAACAACACAGTTCTCTTTACCCTGTCCTGCTGCATGGCTAACAATCACTAAGCACTGGCAATCGTAATCTCTAACATAGACATATTAGAATGCTGGTTTGGTTGATGGCGTCAGCTTGTGTTCTGAGATCTGTTGTGATATCATTCACTAGATGGTCCCTTTAAAAACACACATTTGCAAAATAAAATCACAAGCATAATTACTCTTTAAATGCAACTTCTTATACATCTGATACAGATTAAACCACCGTTTTACTGAATTTGCAAGCTGAGTTACTCATTAACACGAGCTCTTCTTGCAAAATCAGACATTAATTTAGACCAAATTCTGTCGATTTCAAATGGAGTAGGAAGCAATGTATCAAGATCGCATGCGAGGGTGAACACTTGTACAGAGCAACACAACAAAGTGAGAGGCCTCAAGGCGCTTTCGAAATGGACAAATACAGTCCGGTCTATTTTAATGCTTACACCATTTTCAGTCTGTGCTGTGCGATCCGCTGTTTGGCACATGATAGTGATCTGCCCAGGATCCCGCAATTCTGTCAAGAAGACAGGGCAGCTAGGATCATAACTCCGCTCCGGTCAGTTTTAAAGGGACCAACTTAACCACTCAGCAGCCGTACCCCGTCTCCGTTTAAGCGATGGGGTAGTCGTTGGCAATCAGTATCTACTTGACCCAGGTCGGCCTAGTGAGATGCTACTGGTAATTAATTACACGGTCTCTTAGCAACAGGATGGGATTTTTACACAGGCACCCATGGGGCCAGGCGGTCCTCTCGTCTACACTGCACGTAGCCGCGGGGTAGGCGGCGCTCTGCCCCAGGAGGATGAGAGGCCGAGCCTGCCAGGGTTGAGATTTCGCACGCCCCTGGCTCACTCCCGAGACCACTACACCCCCTTGGCTCCTCCCACCACGGGGGTGGCGGCTGGCTGGATGGTCTCTAGTTACCGTCTGCTGAGGTGGCAGGGAGTGGAGGGACTGTGTGCAGGGCGGAGCCTTCTCTTTCCAGCCTGGCAGGGCCATCTCAGCCTGCATTGGAGAAAGTCTGCACCGAGTCACATCTATAGCTTTGTGGGGGTTGGGTACGTGGGAGCAGGGGTGGGGATAATGTATGTACTGGAACCCCCATCAACAACAGTCTGCGCATGTCTAATAGAGTAGTGATGGAAGCAGCAGGTAACTCGTCTTCCAAAAACGCATCCATGCTTCTCTTGCAAGAGGGCTCCCTGAAAAGGAAGGGAAAGGGTTGCCCTGGATGCCCCACCACCCCCTCAACTCTGTTAACCACGAGATGGATAATGCCCCAGTTTTAAACTGAGCCTCAAACCCCACTGATGGAGCAAAAATATTTATACATGCATTTCAAGGAAATGAATGAGGCTAACGCCAAATATCCTCCGGGGTGCGCAGGGAGAATGCACACCCCCACCCCCTGGAGCTCCACCCCTGCATTATTTCATTGTAGTGTTAATGACGTGTTTCATTTAGTGACCCATGTAACAGGGCACCTAGACTTTGCTGTAGATAAAATACTTTCTTGTCGATGTTGACCCTGTGCTCTGTCCCCTTTAAAGAAAGCATGATGTCACAAGAGGATTTAAGACCCTACCAGCCAGCACCGAAAGTAGCGCATTCATGCATCCTCGATGCGATGCATTTCTGCTGAGTGGAAGTTCCTTTAAAGGTACGATCTAGTTAATAAAGTTAAAAAAAATAAGTCAGCACCCACCTGTGCATCAGACAAAGGGACATTTGAGGATCCTGGCTGCTATGAGGCAGAGCTAAGGAAGCAGGGCTGTAATTCCTTCTATTTACGGACTGTCCCTTTAAAAGTACGATCTAGTAGTCAGTAATGTCAGACAAGCTCGCAGTGCCCACCTGTACATCAGACAAGGGGATATTTGCGGATCTTCGTTGCTACTGAAGCAGAACTCGAGAGGGGGAAATTGATTTATTACATTTACTGGGGGACCCCTTTAAAGGTCCAATCCGATGAGTACATTACTGTAGGTCTCCAGACGCAATCAGAAGTTGGACAAATGGACATTCTAGGACCCTTGCTGCAGGGCAGGGTAAAGAGGGCTGCCACTTTCGTTTCGCTGATTTAAATGCCCTTTATATCGCCCCCCCCCCCTCCACCCCCGTGCGACCTCCTTCGTTTCTCACAGCTGTGCAGGGAGCACACCGAGCTCCTCCTCCGTCACGAGAGACAGCGGGCAGTCTTTGACTGCCAGCCTCACAATGACATCTTTCACTTTACCCAAATCACCAAAGGTGAAAAAAGGGGGTGGAGGAATGAGGGGTGGGGGGGTCACACTACCTCACATCCGACCCCCAGGCAAATCATTGTGAGACTTTTATGTTGGCACCCCAAGTCTCTCTGATAACTAAAAACAAATGAATGCACCCCTTTTTGGAGGGCTCTATTCTTCTTCCTGGGAACTAACAAGCGAGAATGAAATATTCCGATGCCACGCCTGAAGTTTAGATCATAGTAAATAAAGTGGCGGGGGGGGTGGGGGGAGAATTGTTTAAACGCTCTCAGAAACGCCTCGTGGCTTCTGATGCTAAGCACAATCACAACACAAACTCTCTAAAAAGTACCACGAAAACCATAGACTCCAGACAGGAAAGGATCGCCGAGTGTCGGGCGGGGCTGCGTGGCATCCATCCAGGTTGCAGAAGAGCTGGGTGGAAAACATATTCCTGCACTCCCGGCCTCGGACAAGCCTCACAGCTGGTGATACACACTCAGAGGTAACTGCAGGAGGATGGTAGTGCCACCCAGCCGCCCTCAGAGCACAGGGCACAGAGCCTTTACTGCTCATCCCTGGCATCGAGTGCAGTGCAACGGGGCAACTTGCATGTGTACACCCGCTAAACCCACCGGGCACCCCCTGGCTGCAAGCAGCACACAGGGTGCTGCCTGTGGGCGCCAGGAGCAGTCGAGAGCCGGCAGTGTCCTGGCCAATGCCTGGGCACGCAGACTGTGAACCGTTCTCCGTTGGACCAGCAGGGCTGCAAACAGACTATTAATGAACTCACTAAAACACGAGGTACACCGAACGCCCCAGGACGCCCCCTTTCCACAATGCTTGGTAATTGTCCCGGCATTCTTCTATACCTCGCTGTGAATGGAGCTTTCGCATTTTTACAACATGCATATTACATTAAAGGATAAACATAGTGTCTGCTCTTCTTACCTGAAGAGTTTGTTGTGCTGCTGCTGCTGCTGCAGGGGCTGGTGATGGTGGTGACGTGGCTGCTCTGTGTCTCCTTCGCTCACCTCCTCTCCAGCGCCTTTATACCCTCCAAAAGAAACTTCTGGAAGTCTGGGAAAGACCTTAATAAAGTTCTATTCAAATGAGGCTCTTTGAACTCTGTGCAAACTTGCAGCTCCATCCCTCCCACTGCCCCTCCCCCCGTCAGCCCCTGATGCCTCGACTTCAGGGTCCTAGTGCTTGCGCCCCACACCCACAGCCTCGAGGAGCTGCGGCTTCTTTGCAGAGGCAACAAAGAAGGATGATCACTTTGCAAAGCCAAAGAACACTTATGAAATTACCAGTCTCTAAGTTTTATATCCATTAAGATCCAGGGTTTCTAAGCGCTTTCAACGTGACAAGATAAGAGACACAGGAAGATAGGTGGAGGCCAAATTGAGCATCTGTACTTAGACAGTGACTATTACTCAGAAAGGTTTACAAATTCGAAATCTTTCCTTTGAAATACAATTTAAAATATCATCTTTAAAACCAATATAGAGACACAATAAAGGTGACAACATTCTTTCATTAACTCATTTAAAAAAAATGTATGCTTGTATATGTCAGGCCAGTTCCCAGGGCCTAGGAGTCTTTGGGGTAAGTAAGTTGCCAATGTTTGAAACGATTATTGCCTGTTCCAGCTGGCACCACAGACGCCAGACTCTGCTCCGAGTTCACTGAATGAACACTACCTCCGGTTTATTAGGATTTGATGTTCCCAGGGGTCAGCCAGGGGTCAGCGAGGTCAGCCAGTCAAGGCTTACCCATGAAGGTTGGTGTGTGTAGAACCTAAAGTATAACTTTCACAGGTAAGATGCGCAATAAATATGTTGTGAAGTGTTTTATATTCTTTTATATAGAGATAAGATTTTTATTCACGTGATGCCCAGTCGCTTACCAGAAGTACTTTGGAAGCCTTACCACGAGTCTCAACCGTGAAAAATGCATGTATGGTTCAAAATCCTAAACGTGGAAGGTTCTGCTTACATGCTCTAACGTGTGCTAGCATGAGCAGGGCCTAGCTCAGGAGAGTCCCATGCGCAGGGTTTGCTTACGTGCTCTAACGCGTGCTATCATGAGCAGGGCCTAGCTCAGGAGAGTCCCATGCGCAGGGTTTGCTTACGTGCTCTAACGTGTGCTATCATGAGTAGGGCCTAGCTCAGGAGAGCCCATGCACAGGGTTTGCTTACATGCTCTAACGTGTGCTAGCATGAGCAGGGCCTAGCTCAGGAGTGTCCCATGCGCAGGGTTTGCTTACGTGCGCTAACGTGTTCTAGCATGAGCAGGGCCTAGCTCAGGAGAGTCCCATGCACATGGTTTGCTTACGTGCTCTACTGTATGCTAGCACGAGCAGGGCCTAGCTCAGGAGAGTCCCATGCGCAGGGTTTGCTTACGTGCTCTAACGTGTGCTATCATGAGTAGGGCCTAGCTCAGGAGAGTCCCATGCACAGGGTATGCTTACATGCTCTAACGTGTGCTAGCATGAGCAGGGCCTAGCTCAGGAGAGTCCCATGCACAGGGTTTGCTTACATGCTCTAACGTGTGCTAGCATGAGCAGGGCCTAGCTCAGGAGTGTCCCATGCACAGGGTTTGCTTACATGCTCTAACGTGTGCTAGCATGAGCAGGGCCTAGCTCAGGAGTGTCCCATGCGCAGGGTTTGCTTACGTGCTGTAACGCGTGCTAGCATGAGCAGAGCCTTGCTCAGGAGAGTCCCATGCGCAGGGTTTGCTTACGTGCTCTAACGCGTGCTAGCATGAGCAGGGCCTTGCTCAGGAGAGTCCCATGCGCAGGGTTTGCTTGAAATACAATTTAAAATATCATCTTTAAAACCAATATAGAGACACAATAAAGGTGACAACATTCTTTCATTAACTCATTTAAAAAAAATGTATGCTTGTATATGTCAGGCCAGTTCCCAGGGCCTAGGAGTCTTTGGGGTAAGTAAGTTGCCAATGTTTGAAACGATTATTGCCTGTTCCAGCTGGCACCACAGACGCCAGACTCTGCTCCGAGTTCACTGAATGAACACTACCTCCTGTTTATTAGGATTTGATGTTCCCAGGGGTCAGCCAGGGGTCAGCGAGGTCAGCCAGTCAAGGCTTACCCATGAAGGTTGGTGTGTGTAGAACCTAAAGTATAACTTTCACAGGTAAGATGCGCAATAAATATGTTGTGAAGTGTTTTATATTCTTTTATAAAGAGATAAGATTTTTATTCACGTGATGCCCAGTCGCTTACCAGAAGTACTTTGGAAGCCTTACCACGAGTCTCAACCGTGAAAAATGCATGTATGGTTCAAAATCCTAAACGTGGAAGGTTCTGCTTACATGCTCTAACGTGTGCTAGCATGAGCAGGGCCTAGCTCAGGAGAGTCCCATGCGCAGGGTTTGCTTACGTGCTCTAACGTGTGCTAACATGAGCAGGGCCTAGCCTAGGAGAGTCCCATGCGCAGGGTTTGTTTACGTGCTCTAACGAGTGCTAGCATGAGCAGGGCCTAGCTCAGGAGAGTCCCATGCGCAGGGTTTGCTTACGTGCTCTAAAGCGTGCTAGCATGAGCAGGGCCTTGCTCAGGAGTGTCCCATGCCCAGGGTTTGCTTACGTGCTCTAACGTGTGCTAGCATGAGCAGGGCCTAGCTCAGGAGAGTCCCATGCGCAGGGTTTGCTTACGTGCTCAAACGCGTGCTAGCATGAGCAGGGCCTAGCTCAGGAGAGTCCCATGCGCAGGGTTTGCTTACGTGCTCTAACGCGTGCTAGCATGAGCAGGGCCTAGCTCAGGAGAGTCCCATGCGCAGGGTTTGCTTACTTGCTCTAACGTGTGCTATCATGAGTAGGGCCTAGCTCAGGAGAGTCCCATGCACAGGGTTTGCTTACATGCTCTAACGCGTGCTAGCATGAGCAGGGCCTAGCTCAGAAGTGTCCCATGCGCAGGGTTTGCTTACATGCGCTAACGTGTGCTAGCATGAGCAGGGCCTAGCTCAGGAGAGTCCCATGCGCAGGGTTTGCTTACGTGCTCAAACGCGTGCTAGCATGAGCAGGGCCTAGCTCAGGAGAGTCCCATGCGCAGGGTTTGCTTACGTGCTCTAAGGCGTGCTAGCATGAGCAGGGCCTAGCTCAGGAGAGTCCCATGCGCAGGGTTTGCTTACGTGCTCTAACGCGTGCTAGCATGAGCAGGGCCTTGCTCAGGAGAGTCCCATGCGCAGGGTTTGCTTACGTGCTCTAACGCGTGCTAGCATGAGCAGGGCCTAGCTCAGGAGAGTCCCATGTGCAGGGTTTGCTTACGTGCTCTAACGCGTGCTAGCATGAGCAGGGCCTAGCTCAGGGGAGTCCCATGCGCAGGGTTTGCTTACGTGCTCTAACGCGTGCTATCATGAGCAGGGTCGAGCTCAGGAGAGTCCCATGCGCAGGGTTTGCTTACTTGCTCTAACGTGTGCTATCATGAGTAGGGCCTAGCTCAGGAGAGTCCCATGCACAGGGTTTGCTTACATGCTCTAACGCGTGCTAGCATGAGCAGGGCCTAGCTCAGGAGTGTCCCATGCGCAGGGTTTGCTTACATGCGCTAACGTGTGCTAGCATGAGCAGGGTCTAGCTCAGGAGAGTCCCATGCACATGGTTTGCTTACGTGTTCTACTGTATGCTAGCACGAGCAGGGCCTAGCTCAGGAGAGTCCCATGCACAGGGTTTGCTTACGTGCTCTAACGTGTGCTAACATGAGCAGGGCCTAGCTCAGGAGAGTCCCATGCGCAGGGTTTGCTTACGTGCTCTAACGAGTGCTAGCATGAGCAGGGCCTAGCTCAGGAGAGTCCCATGCGCAGGGTTTGCTTACGTGCTCTAACGCGTGCTATCATGAGCAGGGCCTAGCTCAGGAGAGTCCCATGCGCAGGGTTTGCTTACGTGCTCTAACGTGTGCTATCATGAGTAGGGCCTAGCTCAGGAGAGCCCATGCACAGGGTTTGCTTACATGCTCTAACGTGTGCTAGCATGAGCAGGGCCTAGCTCAGGAGTGTCCCATGCGCAGGGTTTGCTTACGTGCGCTAACGTGTGCTAGCATGAGCAGGGCCTAGCTCAGGAGAGTCCCATGCACATGGTTTGCTTACGTGCTCTACTGTATGCTAGCACGAGCAGGGCCTAGCTCAGGAGAGTCCCATGCGCAGGGTTTGCTTACGTGCTCTAACGTGTGCTATCATGAGTAGGGCCTAGCTCGGGAGAGTCCCATGCACAGGGTTTGCTTACATGCTCTAACGTGTGCTAGCATGAGCAGGGCCTAGCTCAGGAGTGTCCCATGCGCAGGGTTTGCTTACGTGCTGTAACGCGTGCTAGCATGAGCAGAGCCTTGCTCAGGAGAGTCCCATGCGCAGGGTTTGCTTACGTGCTCTAACGCGTGCTAGCATGAGCAGGGCCTTGCTCAGGAGTGTCCCATGCGCAGGGTTTGCTTACGTGCTCTAACGTGTGCTAGCATGAGCAGGGTCTTGCTCAGGAGAGTCCCATGCGCAGGGTTTGCTTGAAATACAATTTAAAATATCATCTTTAAAACCAATATAGAGACACAATAAAGGTGACAACATTCTTTCATTAACTCATTTAAAAAAAATGTATGCTTGTATATGTCAGGCCAGTTCCCAGGGCCTAGGAGTCTTTGGGGTAAGTAAGTTGCCAATGTTTGAAACGATTATTGCCTGTTCCAGCTGGCACCACAGACGCCAGACTCTGCTCCGAGTTCACTGAATGAACACTACCTCCTGTTTATTAGGATTTGATGTTCCCAGGGGTCAGCCAGGGGTCAGCGAGGTCAGCCAGTCAAGGCTTACCCATGAAGGTTGGTGTGTGTAGAACCTAAAGTATAACTTTCACAGGTAAGATGCGCAATAAATATGTTGTGAAGTGTTTTATATTCTTTTATAAAGCGATAAGATTTTTATTCACGTGATGCCCAGTCGCTTACCAGAAGTACTTTGGAAGCCTTACCACGAGTCTCAACCGTGTAAAATGCATGGATGGTTCAAAATCCTAAACGTGGAAGGTTCTGCTTACATGCTCTAACGTGTGCTAGCATGAGCAGGGCCTAGCTCAGGAGAGTCCCATGCGCAGGGTTTGCTTACGTGCTCTAACGTGTGCTAACATGAGCAGGGCCTAGCCTAGGAGAGTCCCATGCGCAGGGTTTGCTTACGTGCTCTAACGTGTGCTAGCATGAGCAGGGCCTAGCTCAGGAGAGTCCCATGCGCAGGGTTTGCTTACGTGCTCTAACGCGTGCTAGCATGAGCAGGGCCTAGCTCAGGAGAGTCCCATGCGCAGGGTTTGCTTACGTGCTCTAAGGCGTGCTAGCATGAGCAGGGCCTAGCTCAGGAGAGTCCCATGCGCAGGGTTTGCTTACGTGCTCTAACGCGTGCTAGCATGAGCAGGGCCTAGCTCAGGAGAGTCCCATGCGCAGGGTTTGCTTACGTGCTCTAACGCGTGCTAGCATGAGCAGGGCCTAGCTCAGGAGAGTCCCATGCGCAGGGTTTGCTTACGTGCTCTAACGTGTGCTAGCATGAGCAGGGCCTTGCTCAGGAGAGTCCCATGCGCAGGGTTTGCTTACGTGCTCTAACGCGTGCTAGCATGAGCAGGGCCTAGCTCAGGAGAGTCCCATGTGCAGGGTTTTCTTACGTGCTCTAACGCGTGCTAGCATGAGCAGGGCCAAGCTCAGGGGAGTCCCATGTGCAGGGTTTGCTTACGTGCTCTAACGCGTGCTAGCATGAGCAGGGCCTAGCTCAGGGGAGTCCCATGCGCAGGGTTTGCTTACGTGCTCTAACGCGTGCTATCATGAGCAGGGTCGAGCTCAGGAGAGTCCCATGCGCAGGGTTTGCTTACTTGCTCTAACGTGTGCTATCATGAGTAGGGCCTAGCTCAGGAGAGTCCCATGCACAGGGTTTGCTTACATGCTCTAACGCATGCTAGCATGAGCAGGGCCTAGCTCAGGAGTGTCCCATGCGCAGGGTTTGCTTACATGCGCTAACGTGTGCTAGCATGAGCAGGGTCTAGCTCAGGAGAGTCCCATGCACATGGTTTGCTTACGTGTTCTACTGTATGCTAGCACGAGCAGGGCCTAGCTCAGGAGAGTCCCATGCACAGGGTTTGCTTACGTGCTCTAACGTGTGCTAACATGAGCAGGGCCTAGCTCAGGAGAGTCCCATGCGCAGGGTTTGCTTACGTGCTCTAACGAGTACTAGCATGAGCAGGGCCTAGCTCAGGAGAGTCCCATGCGCAGGGTTTGCTTACGTGCTCTAACGCGTGCTATCATGAGCAGGGCCTAGCTCAGGAGAGTCCCATGCGCAGGGTTTGCTTACGTGCTCTAACGTGTGCTATCATGAGTAGGGCCTAGCTCAGGAGAGCCCATGCACAGGGTTTGCTTACATGCTCTAACGTGTGCTAGCATGAGCAGGGCCTAGCTCAGGAGTGTCCCATGCGCAGGGTTTGCTTACGTGCGCTAACGTGTGCTAGCATGAGCAGGGCCTAGCTCAGGAGAGTCCCATGCACATGGTTTGCTTACGTGCTCTACTGTATGCTAGCACGAGCAGGGCCTAGCTCAGGAGAGTCCCATGCGCAGGGTTTGCTTACGTGCTCTAACGTGTGCTATCATGAGTAGGGCCTAGCTCAGGAGAGTCCCATGCACAGGGTTTGCT
Source organism: Triturus cristatus (assembly GCF_964204655.1). Classification (NCBI taxonomy): domain Eukaryota; kingdom Metazoa; phylum Chordata; class Amphibia; order Caudata; family Salamandridae; genus Triturus; species Triturus cristatus. The sequence continues at coordinate 1,470,461,048 of NC_140591.1, read as the reverse complement.
TACATGCTCTAACGTGTGCTAGCATGAGCAGGGCCTAGCTCAGGAGTGTCCCATGCGCAGGGTTTGCTTACGTGCTGTAACGCGTGCTAGCATGAGCAGAGCCTTGCTCAGGAGAGTCCCATGCGCAGGGTTTGCTTACGTGCTCTAACGCGTGCTAGCATGAGCAGGGCCTTGCTCAGGAGTGTCCCATGCGCAGGGTTTGCTTACGTGCTCTAACGCGTGCTAGCATGAGCAGGGTCTTGCTCAGGAGAGTCCCATGCGCAGGGTTTGCTTGAAATACAATTTAAAATATCATCTTTAAAACCAATATAGAGACACAATAAAGGTGACAACATTCTTTCATTAACTCATTTAAAAAAAATGTATGCTTGTATATGTCAGGCCAGTTCCCAGGGCCTAGGAGTCTTTGGGGTAAGTAAGTTGCCAATGTTTGAAACGATTATTGCCTGTTCCAGCTGGCACCACAGACGCCAGACTCTGCTCCGAGTTCACTGAATGAACACTACCTCCGGTTTATTAGGATTTGATGTTCCCAGGGGTCAGCCAGGGGTCAGCGAGGTCAGCCAGTCAAGGCTTACCCATGAAGGTTGGTGTGTGTAGAACCTAAAGTATAACTTTCACAGGTAAGATGCGCAATAAATATGTTGTGAAGTGTTTTATATTCTTTTATAAAGAGATAAGATTTTTATTCACGTGATGCCCAGTCGCTTACCAGAAGTACTTTGGAAGCCTTGCCACGAGTCTCAACCGTGTAAAATGCATGGATGGTTAAAAATCCTAAACGTGGAAGGTTCTGCTTACATGCTCTAACGTGTGCTAGCATGAGCAGGGCCTAGCTCAGGAGAGTCCCATGCGCAGGGTTTGCTTACGTGCTCTAACGTGTGCTAACATGAGCAGGGCCTAGCCTAGGAGAGTCCCATGCGCAGGGTTTGCTTACGTGCTCTAACGTGTGCTAGCATGAGCAGGGCCTAGCTCAGGAGAGTCCCATGCGCAGGGTTTGCTTACGTGCTCTAACGCGTGCTAGCATGAGCAGGGCCTAGCTCAGGAGAGTCCCATGCGCAGGGTTTGCTTACGTGCTCTAAGGCGTGCTAGCATGAGCAGGGCCTAGCTCAGGAGAGTCCCATGCGCAGGGTTTGCTTACGTGCTCTAACGCGTGCTAGCATGAGCAGGGCCTAGCTCAGGAGAGTCCCATGCGCAGGGTTTGCTTACGTGCTCTAACGCGTGCTAGCATGAGCAGGGCCTAGCTCAGGAGAGTCCCATGCGCAGGGTTTGCTTACGTGCTCTAACGCGTGCTAGCATGAGCAGGGCCTTGCTCAGGAGTGTCCCATGCGCAGGGTTTGCTTACGTGCTCTAACGCGTGCTAGCATGAGCAGGGCCTTGCTCAGGAGAGTCCCATGCGCAGGGTTTGCTTACGTGCTCTAACGCGTGCTAGCATGAGCAGGGCCTAGCTCAGGAGAGTCCCATGTGCAGGGTTTGCTTACGTGCTCTAACGCGTGCTAGCATGAGCAGGGCCTAGCTCAGGGGAGTCCCATGCGCAGGGTTTGCTTACGTGCTCTAACGCGTGCTATCATGAGCAGGGTCGAGCTCAGGAGAGTCCCATGCGCAGGGTTTGCTTACTTGCTCTAACGTGTGCTATCATGAGTAGGGCCTAGCTCAGGAGAGTCCCATGCACAGGGTTTGCTTACATGCTCTAACGCGTGCAAGCATGAGCAGGGCCTAGCTCAGGAGTGTCCCATGCGCAGGGTTTGCTTACATGCGCTAACGTGTGCTAGCATGAGCAGGGTCTAGCTCAGGAGAGTCCCATGGACATGGTTTACTTACGTGTTCTACTGTATGCTAGCACGAGCAGGGCCTAGCTCAGGAGAGTCCCATGCACAGGGTTTGCTTACGTGCTCTAACGTGTGCTAACATGAGCAGGGCCTAGCTCAGGAGAGTCCCATGCGCAGGGTTTGCTTACGTGCTCTAACGAGTGCTAGCATGAGCAGGGCCTAGCTCAGGAGAGTCCCATGCGCAGGGTTTGCTTACGTGCTCCAACGCGTGCTATCATGAGCAGGGCCTAGCTCAGGAGAGTCCCATGCGCAGGGTTTGCTTACGTGCTCTAACGTGTGCTATCATGAGTAGGGCCTAGCTCAGGAGAGCCCATGCACAGGGTTTGCTTACATGCTCTAACGTGTGCTAGCATGAGCAGGGTCTAGCTCAGGAGTGTCCCATGCGCAGGGTTTGCTTACGTGTGCTAACGTGTGCTAGCATGAGCAGGGCCTAGCTCAGGAGAGTCCCATGCACATGGTTTGCTTACGTGCTCTACTGTATGCTAGCACGAGCAGGGCCTAGCTCAGGAGAGTCCCATGCGCAGGGTTTGCTTACGTGCTCTAACGTATGCTATCATGAGTAGGGCCTAGCTCAGGAGAGTCCCATGCGCAGGGTTTGTTTACGTGCTCTAACGTGTGCTAGCATGAGCAGGGCCTAGCTCAGGAGTGTCCCATGCGCAGGGTTTGCTTACGTGCTGTAACGCGTGCTAGCATGAGCAGAGCCTTGCTCTGGAGAGTCCCATGCGCAGGGTTTGCTTACGTGCTCTAATGTGTGCTAGCATGAGCAGGGCCTTCCTCAGGAGTGTCCCTTGCACATGGTTTGCTTACGTGCTCTACTGTATGCTATCACAAGCAGGGCCTAGCTCAGGAGAGTTCCATGCACAGGGTTTGCTTACGTGCTCTAACGTGTGCTAGCATGAGCAGGGCCTTGCTCAGGAGTGTCCCATGCGCAGGGTTTGCTTACGTGCTCTAACGCGTGCTAGCATGAGCAGGGCCTAGCTCAGGAGAGTCCCATGCGCAGGGTTTGCTTACGTGCTGTAACGCGTGCTAGCACGAGCAGGGCCTAGCTCAGGAGAGTCCCATATGCAGGGTTTGCTTACGTGCTCTAACGGGTGCTAGCATGAGCAGGGCTTTGTTCATAAGTGTCACTTGAACAGGGTTTGCTTATGCACGCTATTATGTGCTAGCATGAGCAGGGTCTTGTTCAGGAGTGTCACAGGCGCAGGATTTGCTTACGTGCACTAATGTGTGCTAGCATGAGCAGGGCCTAGCTCAGGAGAGTCCCATGCGCAGGGTTTGCTTACGTGCTCTAACGGGTGCTAGCATGAGCAGGGCTTTGTTCATAAGTGTCACTTGAACAGGGTTTGCTTATGCACGCTATTATGTGCTAGCATGAGCAGGGTCTTGTTCAGGAGTGTCACAGGCGCAGGATTTGCTTACGTGCACTAATGTGTGCTAGCATGAACAGGTCACAATAAAAAATCGGCCACTTCATGTCAATTAAAGCTAAGTGCAGTGGCGTAACTAGACCTACTGCCACCTGGGGCAGGTCCTAAGTTAGACGTCTGGTGCAGGTAAGGGAGGGCTTTGGGGGGTGGCCGACGGACGACTTGTTCCAGGTGTGGGTGTGGTATCCGACTTGTTCCAGGGGTTTGGAGGGGGGGGGGTCTGGCGGCCGACAGACAACTTGTTCTCGGGGGAAGGGGGATGGCAGTAGTCGACAGAGATGACTTGCTCACCTCTGCCACCCCAAAAACAGTGCTGCCCGGGTGCGGCCCGCCCTCTCTTGCTACGCCACTGGCTAGGTGGGTCGCAAAAGTGGGGAGAGGATGTGGTCCCGGTCCGTCGGCTTAAACGGCCGACTTTAGTGCAGGAAACCAGGGTACTAGCCTCGAGGTCGCGTCCACATCATGTGATTCTGGGCAAATCACTTAATCTCCCGGTGCCTGGATGTGTAATGTAAATACGGTGCTCATGTAAAGCGCTCCAATACCTTCGGGTCGAGTTCGCGCTATATAAATATTCAACAAAAAAGAAAAATGGGTTATGGTTCTAAAAAGTTTGGGAAGCACTGATATAGGTACATTCTACACACCAATTTGCCCATAAACAAAAGACCACATTAGATACTGCTAACAAGCCATTATAAGTTAATTAAGGGTACATGAGATTTAAAATGTAACTTTTGGAAAGCTAGAACTTATGCAAATTCTTCAGGCTAGCACAAAAAATGTAGAAAAAAACTGCATTGAAAATATATATATTTTAAAAATTATCATAATGATGTGGTTTAGCGAACCAGTGTGATAAGAACCATGAATCTTGCAAATAATTATCTTTGCAAGCAGACTACAAGGATACATCACTCAGGAGGATATCGGTGTTCAGCTTACCCGCTTCTTAAAGGGTGAATTCTTCAAGTCAAAGATTGTGATGAGAACAATGTTTTTAATGTCAGGAAGACAGGTGCCCATCACAATCGTCAAAAATTGGGGTGATTAACCTCATGCAGACGGGGGAGCTAAAGCAGGTTGAGCTGCCTCCCACCTTTCACTATTGTAAGAGCCAGGAGCCCCCAGAGCATGCTTTGTCCTTTTTGGAAGCTCTGGGCGAGTCGCGCCGGCCAGGTCGCTCTATGAGCCCCCAGATGCTGGGCGTTGCTTTCATGGCTGGATTGTCTCTATCCGCCCCTGAAAGCCTCTCTAAGGGGGTGATGCGCCCTCAGCACATGTACAACACGTCCCCAGTCCACTTTGTCGATGCCACTGCTGGCCATGGTCCATGGTCTATCCACTCCCATCAGCCTGAGCATCAGATCTCCAGCCGTAGAAGAAGGCCTCTCCCCTGGCTGAAGCTGCTATGCTCTGACTGACAGCAGGGAGCTGGATGGTCTGTATGCTGTGGAGCTGCACAGCGGGCAGGTCTGTGCAACTTCGCCGGTTCCTCTTAGTCATATATGTAGACACTGATCATGTATTGACCATGTATTTCCACAGTGGTGTTTGGGAGCCGCATTCAGTGAGTTTAGAAGTGTTTTGATATTGTATGTGGGAGAGGTTGTGGGACCCAGGCTCATAATGTCTTGGTGAGAAAGTGAAAGAAGTCTTTAGAGGAATATGGATTTTGCTTAATGGGTTTTGGTTTTCAGTGGACGATTGGCACAGAGTGAAAAAGGGAAATTGGGATGGCCAGATTGCCAAATCCTGTGGTATCAGGCAATGGCAATTAGTCTTGTGTTGGGCTGTGAGGAAAAGATCAAGGATGTTGCCTTAGATGTTGTTTGGTTCACTGATGTGATTTGCCGTGTGTGGTTTGTGGTGCTGAGGAGACCGAGGAAGGCTTCTTACATTTACTATGTGGTAGAATTTCCCAGATTCTGTCGTGGTAATGGGGTTTAATATTTCTTAAGTGAAATAGTTGTTCTATTCTGGGGTCCATATATCAGGTGAATGGTGACCCTCTGGAAGGTAGAGGGAGGAAGGGGCTGCTAAGCAGCTCTGCGGATTTAAGAACAGAGATTCCTAAAGAGCACAAGGGTAGGAGAACCAGAAGGTTAGGGTGAGGCTCTTCTGGTCTTGGTGCACAGTTGATAGTGTTCATTCTGTAGCCTCTGTGAGCTTTGATGTCAAGAACCTACAGAGATGAAGAGACAGCCTACCTTTCCGTCATCATGTCTGTCCATGCGGTGATGGCGTTTCCAGTGTCTCCAACTTGTTGTGCTCTGGAATGAGTGTGGATGAGGCTGAGCAGTGATGTTTGATCTGGAGAAGGTGTGCATATGGGGGGGTGAGTTTCTGTACTCCTTCCCCTGGGTGTCCGGAAGCTTATAGAGTAGTTATGGGATGCTGTTTGTGCAAAGAGGGGTGCACTGGTACTTTTCGAGTGAAGCCGGCACTTGAAGACTGTGCTTCTCTGGAGAGGAAGCTTTGCTTTTGCTTGCATTAGGTGGGATGTGCAAAGGGAATTTAACAGTGTTAGCAAAATGTGTACTGTTAGCCTTTGAATACAAATATTTACATGCATGTGTGTAGAGGGTCACAGCACTCATCACCATCAGGGTGGGCTGTATTGAGTCACAGTACCGGGTTGTCCCATCCCCTCCGGAACATCAGTGCTGAGGCATCTTTGCCACGCTCCATCCTAGTGCCATTGTCCCTCTGAATTATAACGTTATTTTATATATATTTCTGGGTCGGTATGGGGCTGGGTCAGGTCCTTTTTGGAGGGCCGGTCTCAGCTGGTATGGCTTCCACTGTGTGCTTCAGCACCACAGATAGTGGCTACTGGCGTCCCTCAGGGGTCATCCCTTAGTCCCCTTCTTTTTAACATTTATGTTACTCCGCTTATCTATCTGGCCGAAACCTTGGGGGCTAAGATGATGGCCTATGCAGATGACACTCAACTGCTGTTTTCCTGGGGTCATGACGAGATCTCTGTCCTCCCTGCGCAAGAGTGCCTCTCCTCGGTTTTTCGCTGGCTCGCCCAAGCTCAGCTTAAATGTAATGAGGAGAAATCGGAGATCCTCTTGTACGGCTCCTTCCCGGATGACTTTAGAAGGAAATTTTGGCCTCCTGGGTTTCCACTCCCTTGTTCTAAGGGTGACTCTGTTAAGAACCTTGGGATTTGGTTTAGCGAGAACCTGATTTTTTCCTCACAGGTAAAGAAGTTAACAGGCTCCTGTTTTAGTATCCTCAGGTCTCTTAGGAAGTTTTTGCCTTTTCTGCCAAGAGCGGCTAAGGAAACTGTGGTTCGTGCGCTAATCCTCTCACGCCTTGATTATGCCAATGCATTGTATGCTGGCATTCCAGGTTACTTGTTGGATAAACTGCAGGTGATCCAAAACGCGGCCGCCCGTCTTCTGCTGGGCCTTTCATGCAGATGTAGTGTGCGTGCACACTTGCGACTGTTGCATTGGCTTCCTGTAAAGGACTGTATAAAATTTAAAATGTTATCCATCGCCCATAAAGCCTTGTATGGTTTGGGCCCTACCTATCTACAGAATAGGCTGGCCTTTTATGTCCCGGTACGACAGCTGCGCTCGTCCTCTCAACTCTTGGCAGAGATTCTTCGCTTCAAGCGTGTAAGACTGGGCGGCTGCTCTTTCTCACGGCTGGCGGCTCAGGCTTGGAACGCGCTGCCATTGACTCTGAGGGGCATTAAAGATCCTGTTATTTTTAAAAAGCATCTGAAGACCCTCCTGTTTTAGTCCCCTTTCTTTGGCTGTGTTATCCTTGTTGGATTTGCGCCGGGACACTCCTCGGAGTATCTGTGCGCGCTACAAGTGCATATAACATAACATAACAAGCACTGCAAATAACAAATGTTACTGTACCAACTTTAATGGTACCCAGTTTATCTCGATAGGATGAAATATGCAATATTTCAGCTAGCGTGCAACTCGGCAGCTATCCTGACTGCCAGAATACTGAAGCTGGCTCCTCCACTAACTTCAATGGGTTCCTCAGCTCCATCTAAAGTGCTGATAATGTCTGTCCCCCCCCCACCTCCCAGGCAGCCCAAGTCTCTCTGCGCCTGAGGGCGTCTTCCAGGTTGACTAAAACCTCTGAGAGCCTCATATATATACAAAACCTCATGAAATAGAGCGAGACCAACTTGATCTTTCTGAAATGGCTCAGAAAGAACCATCATTTCCATGACCTTGACAGAAACTTCAAAATGGAAGTCAGTGGGGGGCATGTACCTTTCTGTTGGATTTCACACCTGTTCCTGTTCATTTTACGAACTTTCTCCAAAGATAATTTCCAGATCTTGATCTGCCTTAATCCTAACATTCAATAAATCAATCAATCAAAGATTGGAAATGCGCTGCAGATCACTCGTGAGGGTCTCAAGGCGCTGTAGTTGCTGCTAGCTTCGTAGTGATCTGTTCATTCGCACAGCCAGGTCTTGATTCCTTTTCTGAATTGCTGGAGTGATGGAGGGCTCCTGAGATGAAGGGGAAGGTTGTTCCAAGCTTCGGCCACCAGGTGTGGGAAGAAGTGTCCTCTGCTGTTGCTTCGGCGGATCTGGCGGTTAACATTTGTTCTGCCTTTGTTTCTACTAATTCCTTCCACCATCCTTATAAGATGGCAGATATATGTCAGGGCTCTGCAGTACCACTGGATCCTTGTAGCTCATTCACACCTATGTATTAAACCGCGAGGTAACACGGAAGCCAAATAATCTCATTTGCATTAGGCATGTAGGCCAAATCTCCGGCCACACCAAATGAACTAATAGCTCTATCACTTCCGGCCTTACACTGTCTGGTTTGTGAAATTTGAGATATAGCTCTTCTGCTTGAAGACTGATGCCTGCGTGGTAATCTGCGCGATAGTTCATATGTGTAGTTGCAGAGCACGTGAATTCTGTGTCCCATGAGGGGCATCTCTACGGTCTAAATCCAAAATCTCTTAGTGTTTTAAGTGGGATGAAATCAGGTGTGTGTGTGGAGGGGAGGGTTAACTGAAAGGGGCGTGGCCAAGAAGCATAACTAGGAATCATTTACAAGAGACCTGCCCATAGTAGTTGAGGGTGTGGCCTAAATTATGTGAAGTAGAATCCTGTGCTTGATGCAACATGCCGCCTGATCAGTAATTTGCTTCCTTTGTGTGCTTTCCGTTAGTGCATCCAAACACAACCACACAATAAAAACATACACCTGAAACAACTCTGATATATCGGCTTTGCCAATGCTTGTTAGCACAGATTTATTTCCCTCTATCAGGTAAATGAGAAACAACATTAGTTTTGCTGAGAATAATTGTTAATGCTTCAATTCTGAAAGTATGAGATTCCCAAAACAACCTAAAATATGAGATTGTGAATTAAACATTGCAAAGGTATGTGGAAGGGAGAGTGTCTCACTGAGTGAATTAGAACCTGATTACAAGTTTGGCGGTCCTCGTGGTGTAGGTGCGGTGGCGGTTGGAGACCGCCGCATTAGCAGTCCGACTGCCGTATTACGAGTACGGCGGTGGAAGCACTTACTGCTAGTGAACCACGATCCCTAGCAGTGACACGGTGGTCTGGGAAAGCAATATGCATGGCTGTGCCGCTGCGGCACCTCCATGCATATTATGAGTTTTCCCACCACCAGCCTTTTCATGGAGGTGAGACCGCCACGAAAAGGCTAGTGGTGGGGAAACAAATAGGGGCCCCCTGTTGCCCCTGTGCATGGAGGTACATGTAGGGGGGCACATGTTGTTCCCCCCTGTGTGCATGTACCCCAGTTCCTGCACAGCACGGACTGCTCAGTCCATACCGTGCAGAAACGTGCATTGGCAGTCCAGCGGAGGTGCAATTCTAAGGCTCATATATAAACTGCACTGCCGAGGGACCACCACGCTGCCTGCCTCCCAGGCCATGAATTAACTCGTAATCTGGGGGGCGGACGGCGGTTGAGTTTGGCGGTGTGGGAGTGGGGCGGTGGCATGGCGGCGGCATGGCGGCCTGCTCCTACTCTGCCAAACTCGTAATCAGGCCCTTAGTCACTCCAATGTTCATTCACACATCACATTTCTCTGCAGTCTCCCTCTGCGAGAGTTACTTACCCTTCTTTTATCTGCTCATCTCTTTTTACTTGGTCCCTAGGCAGTACTTAATTTGAGTCGGTGGTTGGCAGTGGGACTCACTGGTACTCATGTGTGGGGACTGCCACTTATTTTTCTTCAACAGACTTTGACCCAGAGCAAGAAAGAGAAAAACATAAAAAGGGGAAAGAGTAGAAACAGAGAAAAATAGTGACAGAGTAAGAAGGCAGGGATTAAAAAGAACGTACAAGAGTGAGATAAAGAGGCAATGAGTGTCTGGTGGTGGATGAAAGAGGCATGAGGGGGAATCAAGACTTCCCAGCCTTGGTATTCTCACCCCAACCTTTGATAGCGCTGGGCATGGGGCTCTGGGCAAAACCTCAGGTCTGGCGCTTATTATTTGGCAAATTAAGCCCTGACCCCTCCATCTGAATGTGTCACGCTTCAACATCTTCCTTTTCACGGCTGTGTTTTCTCTCTCTACTTCTGCATGTACGTCACCACACCCCACACGCAGACAGAAGCCCAAACTCACCCCCACACAAACTCCACATGTATTTTCTTTTCCTTTGGCACTGTCAGCTTTTTCCTCTCATTATGTTGACAGCTGTGTGCCCCAATCACACACTTTCCTGCAGATTCATAATTACAATTGTTGTGTATGTGACTATCCCACTGTGCTCTTGTCAGAGAGGCCAAGGATTGGATGAGCATGTATTCTGAACACTTTCAACCCGTTATAGACACTGTGAAAGACTGTCTGCCTTCAGCGTCAACTCCAGATCCCTCAGTTGTGAGCTGTCGTGAGCACCCATCCACAACCGGGCCCCTAGAGGCGACCCAGTTCGTCCTGAGCACTACACGAGACTCGTGATGCATGAAAAGCATAAACTGCAGAAACACCGCATCCAGGAAAATTAAATACTCTTAGAAAACTAGGACACCTACTCATTGCAACAGAAAGTTAAATGTGTGAAATGTAAAGAAGGACTGCATCGCTGACTTAGGTTACTTTAAGGATCTTGCACTCATTGTTGAGAAATACGTGTTTTTGTGTTGTAAATTTAAAACATGAATCTACAGACACATTTGACTGTTAGTTTATTATTACTCATTCATTCATTTGATAACTTTATTTCGGTCAGGGACCATAAAAGCACAAAGTAAATTACAAGAAAAATTGCACATTTCATTAAAACAATAAATAGAGTCAAGTTAATACAATGATTAAAAATGAATTAAACTAGTGTTATCAAGAAAGCTAATTTTGATAAAAAGACAAAACATTTTTAAAGAAAGCTTTTCCTTCTACGCCAAAAACCATGTAAAAAATGGGACATAGCAAAGACAATTGGGGGGTGAGTGTCATATATTAAGACCCTGCATGCGTGCATGTAGTGTCTAAACCCTAGGTTCTTGCATAAGGGGATGAGCCACTTTTTCCTTATTAAGTGGTATGCGGGGCAGAAAAACAGGACATGGCATATATCTTCTAAGTTGTAGTTGCAAGCCGGACAGGCTGCGTTTTCTGATCTTGCCCATTTATGAGTGAATGCCCTGAGCGGTAAGGTACCGTGCCTTAACTGCAAATAAAGCTTCCTAGCAAGAGATGGATAAATTACATCGAGGAAGACCTCTGCTCTTGTTTCTGATTTTATTAGGAGAAACTCTTTAGTGAGTTTCCCCAAGGAGCTTGAACCATGTAGAGTAAGTAATCTCAGCTGCCTTATATGGCCTGTTAAATCAGATTTGGAAGTCCTTTTACAGGCTACCTCCGGAAATTCCCAAAGATCGGTCCTACCGATCTTTGTGCTAAGATCCTTAATATGGGATAACCATGGGATGTTCTTGCTTTTAATTAGGGCCCAAACCTCCATGAATTCCTCTCTATAAGGTGCCAGTTCAGGCACCGTCCAGAGCCTTTTCCAGTAGAGTAAGGGCCGAAGGGTTGCCAAATCTTCAATAGGTTCTATCCCCAGATCAAGACGTAGGGGAATGAGCGGTGTACTTACAGGCAAGCTCACAAGACTTCTCATGAAGCCCTGCTCAACCAGGGTTAATTTGGCAATGTTTTTATGACCCCATAATTAAACCCCATACAATGAAGCAGTTCTGGCTTGCAGCCGGTATATTTCGACTACCGGGGCTGCTGGTTTATAGACCGAGGCTCGCTGGACCTTACAGAGGCCCCCTACTATTTGAGACAACCTCAGCCATGATTTTGCGATTTGTAATCCCCAATCAAGGTTCTCGGTCAATGTGATTCCAAGATAAACAAAAGTCCTGACTCTCTCGAGAGGGGAGCCATTTAGGGTAGGATTTGGGCGGGTATGTTTGGGAGGATTGAAGATCATGAACTTGGTCTTCTCTAAGTTGATCTCCAAGCCTCGGGCAGTACAAAATGCCAGGAAACCATCCAAGATGCGCTGAATGCCCGATGATGTTTTAGATAACAACAAAGTGTCATCGGCAAACATCAGAGCGGGCACTCTACCAGTAGCCAACCTAGGGGCATCGTTATTAGCTACGTCAGCCAAATGGGTAACAAGACCATTAATGTAGAGACTGAACAATGTTGGAGCCAAGACACACCCTTGGCGCACGCCCTTCCTGACGGGAAAGCGTGAAGAGAGGTCGCCATGTCTCCCACACCTAACCTGGGCATAGTTACCGTTATGGAATCTGGTTAGAATATTCAGCAGATAGGGGGAGAGGCCCATATCTGCGAGAACTTTCCATAATTTTCCTCTTGGGACAAGATCGAAGGCAGCGCGCAGGTCAACAAAGATGAGGTAGAGGCTGCCACCCTCTACTCTCACCGTTTTCCAGTATAAAACCTGTAACCGGAAGATCTGGTCTATGGTTGAGATCCCAGATCTGAAACCTGCCTGTAGTGTAGTCAGAATTTTGTTTTCATCCATCCATCCCTGGATTCTGTCTAAGATGATTCTGCCCATTAATTTCTGGGTGGTGTCAATAAGGCTAATTGGTCTATAATTAGCCGGCTTTAACGGACAGCCTTTCTTAAATATGGGGACTATCTCCGCGCCCAACCAAGTGTCTGGCAAAACAGCCCCCTTAAGAATTGAGTTGAATAATACCACCAAATACGGGGCCCAAATTTTTGGTTGAGAGCGGAATAAGTCCGGGGGCATTTTGTCTAAACCGGGGGCTTTATTAGACAGGAGCCTTAATATTGCGGTCTCTACTTCTTTGAGAGTGATAGCCACAGGGAGTTCTGGCATAGGAGTGCCCACACCCACCAAGGATGGACACAACTGGCGCTCTTGTTGAGGCTCGGGGATAGGGAGAGGGGGACGAGTCTCAATATCACGTATAATAGGGTCACTTCCTCTTATCGGTCTGCACTCCAGAGGTGTGTCAGGAGAAAGGGGGTCGTCCGAGTCCCCGTACAGTTCCTCAAAATGGATTTCCCACACTTGTGGAGCTATGTTTGCAGCGGGGGGCAAAACTGCCCTACTCTCGTTGGAGTTCACAATAGCCCAAAACGCCTTGGGGTCTCTACATGAGAGGGTTAGTCTTAGCTCCTCCCATCTTTGCTCCTCCCAATCCTTCTTTCCCCTGGTAATAGCCTTCTTATAGTCTAGGCGAAGTTTCTTTATGTTAGCCCTGTCGTTGCCTTTTATTGCCAAAAGCAAGTCCTTTTTTGCTTTTCTGCAGGATTCCTTATACCAGGGGTGAGTCTTGGGCTGTTGTTGTTTGTTTCCCACAGGATTGAATAAGGCCCTCGGGTTATCAACTAAGTGAATATGAATCTTGATGGGGTCACTCAGGTTGTCTACACTTACATCCCCCATTGCGGAAAGAAATGGCAGGGCTATCTGGTATATTTCCGCAAATTTAGCGGGGGATTTCAGAAAGTAGGGCCATTTTATCCTCCTCCTGTTGTTAGAAAGGAGTACTGGGAGCGTTGGGCTATTTGAATTAGGAGGAGGGTTTGTTAGACCAAAGCTTCCCGGTTTGAGGGTTAAAACAAGGGCATTATGATCACTGTCTTGCCTAGGGTGAATTTCAAACTCCAATAGGTTGTCCCAATGTCTTGTTTCCATTAATATATAATCAATATTAGAGTTTTGACCTGGTCTGTTAAATGTTGGGAGGCCTGGGCGATCAGGTTTCAGTCTCCCATTACAGGCCCTTAAAGACAGTGCAAGGGATAAGGATTTGATTTGAAGGACGAGAGGGGTCCAAGCTCTGACGGGAGAGATTTGTGGTTCACAAACATGCCAGAACTGGTCTTCTTCGTCCAATTCACCCGTATCAGGAGACTCGAGGGGTTCGAACTGGCAGTTGAAGTCGCCTCCTACTATTAGTTGTGGTGGGGGGTCTAGGGACAGTATGAAGTGCTTTAGTGCGTCAATGGTGCCAGATTCTTGAACATTCTTGACTGGTCTAGAATAGACGTTTATTAAAGCAACCGATGGATTGTCTTTTAGGGTTAAGAGAACACATTGGACGTCTAGGGAATTAGTTGGAATCTGGGTTGCCAGAGCGCCCAAATGCGTCCCCACCCATATTGAAAGACCACCCGAAGGTCTCCCTCTACCACTTGAAGTTGCCAAAATGTCAAAAGTGGCATAGCCGATCCTCGGATTTTCCTCCATGGCCCAATTTTCTTGCATGAAGCAGATGTCATGAGTACCTATAAAATTGCTCCACTCCAAGGTGGATAGCTTATTTTTTATCCCAGCCACGTTCCATGACAATATTTTTATTTCCCCGTCTGTTGCTCTGTTCCTATCTAATAGGTCGCCAGCCTTAAGATTTGGGCAGACTTCTGGTATTTGGGGGATGGTTGCTAATGTGGTGTCCGCAAGGTTAACGCCGAACAAGAAATCATCGGAGGGAACAGCCTGATCGTTGTCCATAGTTTGTCTTGCTTCCGGTCCTATGCTCAAGGGGGGGGATGCTAAAACGTATTCTAAAGTACCACTCTCACATCTACCCTTATCTACAGCTATTTGGGTGCCCATAATTTTGTCAAGTTGGAGTACAGGACTCTGGATCACGACTGGTCAATCAACCTCCTCCAACATACTGAATCTATTTTTTTGAGCAAAAAGTGACAATAGGGGCATATTCTGGGTTTCTTCGGCTGGTCTAGCATACAATTTGTTTTGCCCCCCTACCCAGCTAACACCTCTATTCTGCCCTATTCTGTGCTGGGGTGCTGGATAGAAATATGACAAATGCAATGGGATGATTTGAGTATTAGGCCTAGGAGGTATCCTACTGCAAATATAATCTACAGCAAGCGGGTGCCTAAAGTTGATAATGACACAGTTTCCTATGATGGATTTAGGGGTAGGCCCAATCCAGTCTAATCTCCTTACACCCAAAATTTCTCCAGAGATGTTGAAAGGGAGGGGGCTGTTTGAGTTGAACCAGTACATACATTTGTTTTTCAATTCCAGAAAATCCTCATTCTTCCCTTGGGGTAGGGGAGGAACACCGGCAAGCACAACGACGTATGGAAGAGACTCAGGCGGCAAATCTATGCAAGGCAATGCGGTGTTAAAGCCCTCACTAGAAGTGTTTCTGGTCTCTTTTGCTTGGTTATCTAAACATTTTTCCCCCACATTGGTAGCCTCCCTCTGTACTTTGGAACTTTCAGAGTCTGTGTCCCTGGACAAAGGAATAGTTATATCGGGGACAGTCATGCCAGCCAATTGGGAGGGTGCAGGCAAAGTCTCAGAGCCAGCGGGGACATTATCATGAGTAGGAGCAGAACAAGAGGGGGGATTTGTAGAAACAGTGGTCGGTTTGGCTTTACCAAGGCCTGCATTATTAATAGTGGAAACCAGTCTATCCAATCTAGACAGCAGGGATTTAAAGTGAGAGCCAAGTAGTTGTTCAATATGAACCTGGAGATCTAATATCATATGGGTGGCCCAGAGAGGAGCCTGCGTGGGGGACAAGGTAGAGGGAGTATCAATCGGTATGAAAGAATTGGTTGGAGGCTTATTTTTCCTTGATGCTTTACTCTTCCCGGCCCTAGGCTTCTTGACTACAGTACGAGTCACAGAAACCTTATTAGGTAGAAGGTGGGGTGGGGAGTTAGGAACCTCAGAAACGTGCGTATCACTAGTAGTGGGCTGTGCGCAAGGGAGGTCAGCAAAGGAACAGATAAAGGAGGAATTAAAATCAGGGGGATTGGTTGTAGCAATTGATACATCCTCCGCTAATTGGGAAAAGAGAGGAATTGCAGGAGTAATTGATAAACGCCGCTCTGTGTTTTCTATGGCTGAAGCCACAACTCCAATTGTTTGCTGCAGCATTTTATCAATTGCTGTCAGACTTGGGAGAGGTTGCGTTGTTGTAGTCTGTTGTCTAGTTGTTGGACGGGAGGTAGACAAACTAGGGTTTTTACCATTTCTTTTCATGATTACAGAAAAAGTGTAAGAAGCACACAATCGCGCAATTAATTACAATACTTCCCTTGGATGTTAAGTAACACAGGGCTCTGAGAAGGGATGCTATTAATCGTATAGTCCAAATGTCAATGGGTTCAAACACATGGGGAGAGCCAAGGTTTTGAAATACGTATCAGACTTATAACACAGTACCTTGTATGTTGCTATGTCCGACTACGGGGACGTCAGTGGGGTGGCCCTGCCTGGCCTCTAACGGTCCCTGATGGCCTCAGACGGCCCGCCCTTTGCCCGGGCTTCCCCCGGCGCGTCCCGCGCGCATCCCGCGAAGCGGGCCTCCCCGATGTTTGTAGGCGCCACCTGGCGCTCTCAGCGCGTCAGCTCGACGCGCCGCCGCTGGGGCTGCCGGGAGTTTGAGTCCCGGGGCGGCGACGCGGTAGATTAGATACGCTGCTGCTGCTGTGGTCGGTGTTGGCCCCCTTGTGACTCCTGGCGGTGGCGGCAGTGTAATTATCGGCGTGGCCCACACAAGGTAAGTTCTGCTGCTTTATTATTACTAGTGTCCACGCTGAGAACTGGCAGGAGCTGCACCCCTTAAAGCCCTACCCTGTACTGCATCACATTTTGATTTTCAGCCAGCAATGTCATTTATTGATTTCAAAACCCACGCCTCTGTAAACTCTTAGAGGCTTGTTTACAAGCCCCTTGCGCCACCGGTACCTCACTTTTCCCCATATTAAAAGTGACGCACCGGCGGCGCAAGGGACTTGTAAATAAGCCCCTTGGTGGTATTCCAACTGGACTCGAACACGCCATCTGCGCTGGATGACACGCTCTGTTACCTGGTAACAGAAAACTTTAACAGCTGAACATTCCGGTGTCATCGCGAGGTCACACACTCCTGTCACATAAATTGACCATGCTTCCTGTGCCATTATTCTGGTGGTTTACTTGTGAGTGTTTACTACATCTTTAAACGCTCATGGTGCATGTAGTATAATGTTGGAAAAATACTTCTGTCATTTTTTGTCAAATCTGCGTTATTTGAATAGTTGTATTTAGAAAGATGCTCCCTGGAGAACAATACGTACCTGGCGTGTTGGCGCAGTTTACACGGCTGCAATACAAAGGGCACCATCCAGAAGGGGTGGTCCGAGCACCTGGTCACGCATTTGGTGGCAATAACCACAAAGGTACGTGTGAAGAGGGGCGGCTGTTGATTTTTGGGGGTGGGTCAACTTTTCCAGATGTTGATTGCAGCCACCCGGCAGCAAACACAGCTAAAGCAGGCGGGCTGCCTGTAACTAGCCCAGGACCAGTTGGGTGTTCCATCAGCCAGTGACCAAGACAGGCGCGCCGGCCCAGGGTAGTGGAGGGAGTGCCCTCAAACTTTAATAACCCACAGAGAAGGCGCCTCGTGAACAGCAGCTAGGCACTGCCCTGTCCCAGAGCACCCTGGAGTTCCAGTGCTGAATAACCTTCTAGAAGTATAAAATAAGTTTAAAATAGTCCCGGACACTCAGTCTTTTTATTTATGTATATGATGTTTGGTGCTTGGGGTCGGCTCATGGACCGACCACAGCAGAAGATGATAAAGCGGCCTCGGGTGACCTTTTAGAGCTGCTGTTGTGTAAATGAGGTATGTGTGGCACGTGCTCTGCCATCAGTGAGGCCTTGCAGTGTGGTTGGAGCGCGGGTACCGTCTCATCTTGGCATTGAGGACTCCGTCACAGCCCACCTGGGGCTAGGGCAGGTGGACTGCCAGCAGGGGGGGGGTGTGGTCATATGCGGCCCTTGTGTATATGTCTTGGCCCTGTGTGGACCTGGGCTCCACCCTTTGTAAGAATAAAAAGACAATTTAAAATAGTCTCTGTTGGATCAAAACATCCAAGGATGGCTTGCGGCAGGAGCTAATACTACGTAGGTTTAATTACCCATACAATGCCCCCTGGCAGCTCTACATGGCCCGGCCGGGCTGGTGTGTTACAAATGAGCGGTGCAGCCGAACGAGGCAGGCATTGATGAAACCCCAATACCTCTTTGTGGAGTTCACCAATGAACATATGCGGTTAGGGCCAGACTAGGGTTGAAAAGTGCAGAATCAGGAACACGCTGCGGCGGTTGTAAGAAGGCCGGCGGTGCGCTCGCAGGGCTACCTGTAGTAGGGCACCACGAGTCGTTCACTGGCTGGTAAAAGCCGTGGTTATCGCTAATCTGCTGCACTATCGTGTTTTTTGTACTCTCTCCCCACCCGATGTAGGCGACCCCTGCTAGATGCACCGGAAGCGCCCCTGTGACAAGCTGGAGTGGTACTGTCCACTCCAAGGTCTGAATTAACCACAGTACTTTTCAATTAACGTTCTAAAGCAGATTTATTTAAACATGTCACCAAATAATAGAGAAACTGCGCCTCGTCACGGCTAGTAAGCGCTATACCAATGCAATTAAAATGCAGTACAGTGTGCAGGGAAAAGCCTAGCTCCGTGATGTTTGGACTGCGGGTTGAAAACATTTGAAAGGCATCCTTCATTGAAGGAATTAGGGTCGCCACGTTAGTTTTAGAGGCAGTGCGTGTTGTCCGTGGTGTGTAGCGCTGTGTGCCTGTTGCAGTGTGTGTCATCATGTAATAATCTCACATGTGAATGCAGCCTGGGAAGTTTCCAGTCAAACCCCCGGGGGCTGAGGCTGATGAAACTGCATTCAGGGGCGAGTTGTCTCCTCTGCTCAGATTCCAGGGCGGGTCTGGAAGGTCTCGAAGCCCCCCACCCCCTCCCCTCTGTGTGCCACGTTGCATGGCTGGTGGATGAGGGAGGGATGCGGCCTGCAACTGTAACCCCTCCCCCCTGAAGTCCTGCCTTTTAAAAGCAGCCTGTAATGCATGAAAGATAACCCTTGACGTACTAAAACTATCTAAAAATGGATTTAAATAGTAGTTCGAGAAAATCGAAGCGTTTTACATCCCGTTCCCAGAGATCTCAAATTCGACTTCCGAAAAAGACGCCCCTCCCACCCCAACTCTGTGCAAATTAAGATGATGAGACTCAGAGATGCTCGCCCCCACCGTCTCGAGCTTAAGTGGAGCACTCTTTGAATCACAGTGCGGCTCTGGGAGGCGGACTCTGGGCTAGTAAAGGCAGTGGACTTCTGACCTGCTGCCAGGGTCAAGCCCCAGGTGCTAGAGACAGCGGCGTCACTATGGGGGTGCGGACCGCACCGGGTGACACCCTCACATGGGGTGACACCAACAGGGCCAGTGTGCGCAGAGCAACCTAACCTCTATTTTATTTTATTTTATTTAATGCGTTTTTATATAGCGCGGACTTTACCCGAAGGTGTCGGAGCGCTTCACAATAGGAACAGTAATGATACATAAGGAGAAAAATTACAAGTGAGCATGTTACAAAAGCAAACGTTACGTTACATGAGGCAATAGTGACAATTGTGCAAGTATCAAGAGCAAACAAAATACAAGAGGTAGCAAACGATACGTTACAAAAGGAAAAGGTGACGTGTGCAGGTTAAAAGAGCATACAAAGTACACGTAGAGGTAAAAAATTGCAATAAATGGCAAACACTCAAAACACTAAAACAAAAGTTACGTTACATGAGGCAGTGGTGGCCGTTGTGCATGTATCAAAAGCAAACAAAATACAAGAGGTAGCAAGCGCTACGTTACAAAAGGAAAGGTGACGTGTGCATGTTACAAAGGAGTACAAAGTACAAGTAGAGGTATAATACTGCACTAAATGGTAGACACTCAAAACACAAAAACACACTGGGAAGGCCCTTCTATAGGCATGGAGAACAGAATTTCCTATAATGGAAGGACTTCCTTCAGAAAATAGAGGGCGTGAATTAAATTTGGAAGTGTCTTTGAAGGAGGAGAGCTTTGAGGTCAGTTTTGAAGGCCTGGGAAGAGCTGGTGGTCCGGAGCTGAGGCGGAAGTGAGTTCCAGCTTCTCACCGCATTGCCTGAAAAGGATTGGGCCATCGCTCTTTCCTTCTTGAAAGTGGGAGGTTCAAGCAATACATTTTCGGCATTACGTGATGGTCTGGAGCCTCCAGAGAGTTTCAGTTTATTCGCCAGGTAGCGAGGGGAGGAGGAGTGCAAGGCTTTGTGGGTGATACAGGCAGTCTTGTAGATAGATCTTGCCTCTATGGGAAGCCAACGGAGGGTGGATAAAATGGGTGTGATGTGGTCGCTTCTTTTGGCCCCATATATGAAATGAGCTGCTGAATGGAGAACAGACTTCAGGGGGGACAGGTGGGATTTGGGGAGGCCAGTAAGAAGTAGTCCAATCTGGGGAGAACCAGCGATTGGACCAGGGTTTTAAGGTCGTGCTCCGGGAAGAAGCGACGAATCCCCCAAAGAAGGCGCAGTTGGTATCGAGCAGAATTTGCAATGGAATCGATGTGGGAGAGTAGATTGAGTTTTTTGTCGAGTATGACACCAAGGGATTTTGCGCTGTCGACAATGATGGGTTTATTGTTCAGTAGATTCATCTGATCCATCCATGATTGCACTGGGGGAGGAGAAAGTGAGGAGGAGAGGAGGAGGAATTCAGTTTTGGAGGGATTCAGGATCAGTTGATAAGTTAACATTCAGTTTTGAATGGTGTCGAGAGTAGAGCTTAGGAAGGAGAGATCGTGAGTGGAGGCCACCTTAAGGTAGATTTGAGTGTCGTCCGCATATAGATGATAGTGTTAAATGGTAGCGGCAGTTTCAGTCGATAACCTTTCAAGTATTTGCCCGGCGGTAATCGCCTCTCATACCACTCGATAATTTACCAATGAAAGAGGCAGGCGCCGGAGACTGGAAGGCAGGAAACAAAGTTTTATTCCGTCGGAGCAGAACACATCAGATCAGACAGCAAGGTATCGTCACGAGGTGCTCTAACTGCATCTCTGAGACCTGGTCTCTTATACACAGGTTTATTGCTTTATTACACATGGTACATTCTTGAGATTCCCTTGATGTATGGGGGAATATCCCCTGAAGCCCCGGCTCAGATCCGATCCCACACATAGTTACAGTAGAGGTTCCCACCCTACCCGCGGTGGGAGATGGCTATCGCGCAGCAGGGAATTCCGCTAATTCCCGGGGGTGTGTGCAACCGGCCGGGTCTCAGGGGGTAGGGGCTTTGATCTACTGTAATCCCTTTGATGCGGGGTGTTTCCCTTACAGTAGGGGCAATAAACTGCATCCGCAGGGCTAGGTGATGGCCTGGGACCAGTTCGGACAATGGGGCGCAGAGGAAGGGGGTTATCAAAGGAGAGGCATGACCATGTATGGGATGTCGGTCGGATGTGGTTCCGTAGCAGGGTCGCGCAGAAGGAGAGGGTTTATGGCCTGTATGAGAGAGCGGGGGTGGCCGGCGCGCGGGGGATGCTCGCAGCGCCAGGGGAAAGCGCTGGCGATCGAGAGTGAGCGGGGAGAGAGAGTGGGGTGCCTAAAATGGCGGCCGTGCATTCGCTATGCGTGGCGCTGGGGAGAGGCAAGATGGCGCAGATAATGTTCAGTTTGCACGCTAAATTTCCACAGTCCTCCCTTTTAACATATCTCGCCAGCTTGTCTAGTTCAGATTTATCCCCATAATACTGCGGACTTCCACCTCATAGAGGGCTTTCATCCGCTCTGTTTCAAAGTTCAAAGTCTTAGGGCAGATGCAGTTCATAAAAAGCGAACATAAAGGTGGCAGACACTGAATCCCCAAACAACATCCACATAGTATCACAATCGGTATTAGGATAAATGAAAACAGCCTCCATCCCCAACTTTTAATAGTGTCCCAAAACCAACTCCCCAGCGACCATTCTTCTTGCTCTTGATGGACCTCTGTGGACAGTCTGTGGAGGTGTTCAATTGCTTTGTAGACTGAGGGTGAGTTATCTGGTACGTAGGTACAACAGCTGGACCCAATGATGCGGCATGCTCCTCCACGATCAGCCAGAACCACATCTAGAACAAGGCGGTTCTGAAGAGCCACCAGGCGGACGGCCTGAAGCTCAGCGGTGTTGTTGGCGAGGGCGCCAGCTGTAATGTTCATTGCTGTTTCGACTGCCTGGGATAAGTGGCGGATGGCACGGCTGTTTGCCATCGGACCCCCGAGCGGAACAAGACCCTTTACTGCGTCCATGAACTGTGCTCCGGTGGAGTCGGCTTGTACAATGTCTTTGGCACGTTTCTGTCGGTGATGGTTTGCTGGAGCCACATATGTCGGGGGAAGGACGAAGGCGATGTAGCAGGTGCCTCCCCAACCTTTCGGGAGCCAGGTGTAGGCCTTAGTACCACAGACGAAGTACATATTCGGGGAGGCAACAAAGGAGGGTGGGTCAACTGAGTCCAATGTTCGGGTGATGAGGCAGGAGCTGTGGCCCACCAGCTGTGCCCCCAGGCCTTCGAGGCATACAGATCCAGTGATGTTGATGACGGACAGGGCCACTGTTAGGGTGGCGGCCGTCCGTTTTCGGAGGTAAGAGAAGGTGGGTCTGGCTGGATTGTTGAACACTTGCATTTCAACTCGTTCTTTGGCGGGGATGTCCATGTGAAAGCAAGTGTTCGATCTCAGAGGGCAGAAGAGGGCGGAAGTTCTACTAGTTTTGTTCAGCCAGAACCCATGGTAGAAGTGTGACATGGTTCTGCCGGAAGTGGCATTGTCCTTGTAGCTCTCCTGCAGGAGGATCAGCCAGGCGAGGCAGGAACCATGGACAGAAAAAGGTGAAGGGATGAAAGGGATTGAGTGCCCAGTGGCATGGGGTAGCAATCCACAGATCCAGCAGTTAGTGGCGTTGGTGGCAAGATTGTGTTGGTGGAGCAACTGCACAAAAGAGTTATTCCAGAACTCCTTACGCCTTTCTCGGAGTTGGGGTGAAAGTGAGATCAGATGGTGTTCTTTCGTGGTGGTAGGTTGAACGGTGGTCAGCAATGTCTTATGAGCGGGTGTGCTCTCCTCCATGATCCAGAAGGTGACCACGAGGAGAAGGCAAAAGAGAAGGGAAATGAAAAGTGCTATTGTCTTAAAGCTGTGCATTCGGTCAGTCTTTGGGTTTTTGTAGTGGATCTTCGGACGTCCGGTTGCTTCCATCATCTTCATGTCGGGCGCTTCCATCACCTTCAAGAGACTCGGTAGCGGGCAGAACCACAGACTTTGTTTTAGTTTCTCTCCTGGTGGCCTTTGAGGTGACTAGGCTACCGTTCTGAGATTTCCACTTAGCCTGTGGTCTGCTTAGCCGAAGTTCTCTCCTTTCGTCGCAAGTTATACCCTTCTTTGGATGGCACAGTGGGATCGGGATATTCAATCAATTCAAGTGTCTCTGTATCCGGGCAGCGGCTCAGGGATGGTCGGTCTTTGTCCAGAAGTTCCTCTTGGGCGGTGATGTTGTCCGTGGTTGTCAGGGTCGGTGATACCTTCTTGCAGTGGTGTGCATGCAGCCAATTGCGTTTCCCCTCCACTCGAAGAGCTGTTCGGGTGGTGATCAGGACTTGCAGGGGGCCCGTCCACCGGGGCTCCAGACTCTTGGTGCGCTGGAAGTTACGCACTAAGACGAAGTCACCGGGTTGGATGTCGTGCCCGGGGCCCCTGGAAACATCGGGAATGGCGTGCAGCACCTGCTGATGGATAACAGACAACGTCTTAGTTAGGTTATACAAATAGTCAGACATGAGGACGTTCGGGACGTCGTGGATAGATGTTGGTTTTGGTGCAGTCCAAAGATTCATGGGCCGCCCAAAGACGACCTCGTAGGGGGTTAAGTGGTGCTTGGTGGGGGTGGAACGCATTGATAGCAATGCTAGTGGGAGAGCGTCTGGCCATCTTAGTCCTGTGGTGGCGACTATTTTTGCTATCTTAAGCTTCAATGTGGCATTGTGTCGCTCAACCAGGCCTGCAGATTGGGGGTGGAAGACCGCATGGAATTTCTGTTTTATACCCAACCCTTTTAAGATGAGTTGGATAACTTCGGCTACGAAGTGGGGGCCGTTGTCGCTCCACAAAATTCGACAAAGGCCGTATCGGGGGAAGAATTCCTTCAGTAGTACTTTTGCGGTAGTCATAGCGGTGTTGTCATGGGTTGGGTAGGCTTCCACCCACTTGCTGAAGGCACACACAACGACAAGTACATACTTTAAACCTTGGCACCTTTCTAGCTGGACATAGTCCATTTGTAGGACTTCAAAGGGGTGATTGGGGACCCCAAACCCTCCCCGGGGTACAGCAGTTCCTTTCCCAGGGTTGTGTTGGAGGCATACTAGGCAATGTTGGACCAGACGTTTGGCTGAGTCTGGTATTCTGTCGTTGTGCCAGACTTTGGAGATGAGTTCGATCATGGGGGCAGACCCTATGTGTGCGGGGGAGTGTGCCATGGTCAGCATGGGGATCAGGTTTGAGTCGGGTAGCAACCATTTGTTTGAGTCTTTAGTCCGCCAACAACCGTCATCATCCTTCAACCCCACCCGGGCCCATTCAGTTAATTCGTGTGGTGTGCTGGCTAGTTGGATATCCCTAATCGTTTCCCTAGCATCCTTCCATTTCTCAGTTTGTGACCTGGTCACGTACATGCGGGTCGTGGACCTGTTCTCGGCTGTGGTTCGGGCAGTAATGTCAGCTAGTGCATTTCCCTGTCCTATAATGTCTGTCACCTTCTTGTGTGCCTGGCATTTGATCACGGCTAACCGTGTGGGGAGGAGGACTGCTTCGGTCAGGGCAGAGACTAGATCTCCATGCAGGATGGGTGTGCCATGAGAAGTCAAGAATCCCCTCTCTTTCCATAAGAGCCCAAAGTGGTGAACTACCCCAAAGGCATACTGACTGTCTGTGTAAATGTTTGCGGTTGTCCCTGCTGCCAGGATGCAGGCTCGTGTGAGGGCAATTAGTTCCGCCGCCTGTGCGGATCGCTGTGTGATGCGGGCTGTCTCAACAACTGTTCGAGCTGTGGTGACTGCATAGGCAGCTGAGGTGGTGCCATCGGGGAGCTTGATGCATGAGCCATCCACCCACAGTTCTCCGTCAGGGTCCGGGAAGGCAGTATCCCGGAGGTCAACCCTACTCTTGGTTTGTTCGTCGGTGAGGGTCACGCAATCATGTATAGGGGATGCATTGGGGTCAGCGTCAGGGAGAGGTAGTAGAGTAGCTGGATTCAGAGTGGTGCATCGTTTCAATGTGATGTGGGGTGCAAGCAGAGTCAGTTCATAACCAGTCAGTCGTGCGCTAGTCAGGTGTTGAGTCTTGGTTTGGTTCAGGAGGGTATCAACAGCATGGGGTACCAATACTGTGAGGGGGTTCGAGAGCACGATCCCCTCACTTTGCCGCATAGAGACAGCAGCGGCGGCCACTGCTCGAAGGCAGGCGGGCAAAGCTCTGGCTACGGGGTCAAGAGTGGCAGAGAAGTAGGCACAAGGGCGTTGCTTAGGGCCTATGGACTGGGTTAGGACAGACAACGCACATCCCTCCCTTTCGTGGGTGTAGAGGGAGAAAGGTTTAGTGTAGTCTGGGGTTCCTAGGACTGGGGCCGAGCAGAGGGCGTCTCGTAATTCTTTGAAGGAGTATTGACATTCGGGTGTCCAGGGGAGGGGGAAGGGGGTATCTTTAGCCAGCAGGGAAAGCAGAGGTTTTACGATAAGACTGAAATTTGGCAACCACTGTCGACAAAAGGAGGTGAGGCCCACTAGGGACCGCACTTGCTTCTGAGTTTTGGGAACAGGGGTTTCTAGAATGGTTTGAATTCGGTCAGGGGTAAGTTTCCTCCCGTCTTTGGATAGTAGGTGGCCTAGATACGTTACTTGGGGCTGGCAGAATTGCAATTTCTTTCTGGAGACCTTGTGACCGTTCTCCGCAAGGAAGCGGAGGAGGTGAATGGTGGCTGTGACGGCAAGTGGAGTGGTGTCGGCCGCCAAAAGAATGTCATCGACGTACTGTATCAACACCACTCCATCGGGTAGTTGGACTGCATCCAGTTGCCTCTTGAGGGCTTGGCTGTAAATACTGGGACTCTCAGTGTAGCCTTGGGGTGCCCTGCAGAATCTGTATGAACGGGCTTTTAAAGTGAATCCGAACAGGTAGCGGCTGTCTGGGTGGATGGGGATGGAAAAGAATGCATTCTTGAGATCAATAACAGTAAAGATGGTGGCAGTGGATGGAATCAGGGTGAGGATGGTGGTGATGTCTGAGACCACGGGGTACTGGGGTATGACTACTTTGTTAACCTCTCGCAAGTCAACAATGAAACGGTAGGCTTTCCCATCCCCCTCGCCTTGCTTCTTTACAATGGGTAGGATAGGGCTGTTGCAAACATTACTCACTACTTCTTCTACCACTCCTGCCTCGACTAGGGACTCGATGATTTCCACCAATGCCTTCTCGCCTTCGGGTGATATCCGATACTGTGGAAGCTTTGGGAGCACTGCGTCCGGTCGGACGGTTATGTGTACCGGGTCGATCACCATGCGCCCTACATCTGAGTCGGTTTTAGCCCATAGATGTGAAGGTAATGTGTCGAGTAGGGACATGTCAGCATCGGTTATAGAGATCATACGCCGTGTGTGACAGGGTCTGGACAGATCTGGGTTATCGTGTAGGATGACTCGAACTCCGTCTGGGGAGCATCTGATGGTAGCTCGAAAATGTTTTAGCAAATCAAGTCCCATAATAGCATCGGGGGTGTTGGAGGAGAGCAGAAAGGTCGTGTCAGTGGTGTTATCTTCTAAGTCAAAGGAGATTGGTGCTGATAAGGGGTTAGTGGAGGGCGTTCCATCGAAGCCTATTGAGGTTACATGTGAGCCAGACAAGGGTGCCCTAGGGATCAGTCGTTTGGATAGCGCACTACGTGTCGCCCCAGTGTCTACCAGGAATGGGGATTTTGTGCCCAAGACCTTAGCAGTGACGTAAGGGCCTTGCTGGTCAACACGGAGTTCGACTGGATCCCTCCCTTGCCCCTGGCGGTCCTATGCGAAGTCATGGGTGCTTTCATAGTCGGACTGCTGACACTGGTTTTGTCGGGGGCGGTCAAAGGTGTTTGGTTTGCCTGGCCTGGCGTTGGTTGCGTCGTTCGTGTGCCCTCGTCCCTGTCCTCTGTTTCTGGGGTCATATGCTGTGTCTCTGGGATCCCTATTTTTGTTTAGTTCCAGAAGGACCGGGCACTGGGATTTCCAGTGTCCGAACCCTCTACAGAACGCACATTGGTTCCCATCTAAGTCTCTCCGTCCGTTGTAGGGTGCAGGTGTATGGTCTCTAGGGGGTAGCTTTCTAGGGGCGGTTGGGTGGTAATTCTCTTTCGGGGGTTCCCTTCCTATGGTCACCCCTTGCAACTGTGCTATCATTACCCTCTCCTTCAGTTCCTTTTTCTTCTTCTCTGATGCCCTATCGTTCTCGTTTTTCTGATTTTCGTAGTATTGGGCCATCTGGAGAATCGCTGCGGGTTTGGAGGCTGCCCAGCTACTCTCGCTGGTCTGTAGTTTCTGGGAAATTTCTTGTGTCAGACCCTTCACATAATTCTGGACAAAGAGGTGATGTCCGGTTGTGGTGGTCATGTCTTGGCCACTGTAATCGGAAAACACAGTCTCGAATCGGGAGAAGTATTCAGACACATCCTCCTGGGGTTTCTGGCGGCAAGCCGTTACTATCGACCAGTCTACCTTTCTTTCTGGGATTAGAGTCTTCAGTTTTAGTACAATCTTGTCTGGGAGCTCTAATATGGCTTTTGGGGGTTTCTGTCCTGGTTCTCGCTGCTTATCTATGGTATCGAGTTGTACCCAGGTATATCCGAACGGCTCAGCGTGGTCAACCTTCCGGATTTGTTTCCACACATCAGCCGGCAGACATAGCCCAAAGAACAAGTCGATATCTGCTAAAGTCATAATCGTAGAACCTAAGGCTGTCCCCAGTTCAGTGTAGAAGGCAGTCGGGTTCTTTCTTAAGTCGGGTAGAGTTTTTCTAAAGGTCAAAATGTCTTGCCGGTCCCACGGCTGGTAGACCCAGTTATATACAACCCTTCCCTTCGCATCTTGGTGGTTGATGTCGTCATGTGTTCCCAGACCTCGTGGGGGGACCCAGTAGGGGGCAGCTTCCTTAATGGGCATCATGGCATCAGCCCTTCCTTCCTGGGGCTTAGTCACTATGGGGGTTTCTGCTTTGGTGGTCTGTCCATGTTCTTTAAGGTGTCGGTAGACCTCGAGTGTACGAGTGAAGAGGTTCGTAACGTCGCCCTCTCTTTCCTCTCCGATGTCTACCTTCCTATATAGGGCTGCTAAGCCTTCGGGACCTTTATCGTGGTATCTTTCCTCATACGCATTCAGGGCGTGATAACAGAGCCGTACGACGAAGTGTCGTCTGCGGCTGTCGGCATACGAGTTATACACGTCTGTTATATACTCCTCACTTTCTTTTCGCTCCACCAGTGTCCCTACTATCTCATCAATTCCTGCTCGTTCATCCTTTGTTAATCGATTCATTCTGGTGGACTCTTTCTTTCCCATCTCATGGTCATCTAGCGTTGTAACCGACATTGGGTTCAGTACAAGAGGCTCAGCCGGCGCGGAGGCCGTGAGGACCGAGGCCCCTGTACTGCTTTCGCTCGTGTTCGGGGGTTGTAGATGTTGCACTACTGACTGGGAGGGTGCATATGGAGGGGGCATGTAAATGATCGGGGGACCTAACAGTAATTCATCATTCGTTCGCTGCTTGGAGGACAACTCAGGGTAGAGCAAAGAAGGGGTCCTAACAGCATACTGGCCTGAGGTTTCGGGCTCCTGTCTTAGTTTAGTTTCCCTTCTCTCCTTTATGTCTTCTTCTAACCTTCTAGCGGCAAGGTGAGCTGCCTTTCGTAATTCCTTTTCTGCTTTTACTTCTTCCCTCTTTTTCCGTTGCGTTGC
Organism: Triturus cristatus; assembly: GCF_964204655.1. Classification (NCBI taxonomy): domain Eukaryota; kingdom Metazoa; phylum Chordata; class Amphibia; order Caudata; family Salamandridae; genus Triturus; species Triturus cristatus. The sequence goes on along the minus strand of NC_140591.1, from coordinate 1,470,432,452 downwards.
TTCTTTGCGCCACATGCCGATACTGTCAAGCATAGTAGGCGTCGTCTTATTGCTACGCAGAGCTACTTCTAGCGCTTCTATCTTATGGTCGTCGAAGGATCCCATCAGTGGCCACTGACTCTCGGGGTCCTTCTTTGTATATTTATGCCATAGCTTGGTATAAGCTACGGCGACTAGTCCATATTTAGTGAACATGTCCTTATTAGGGGTGCCCTCCAGTGGAGCCGGATGGTTCACCTCTAATAAGCGGTCCGGGCAGAACCAACTACCAATCAGTGGGGAGAAGATAGGCATGACGGGTTTCAACGGGGACAAAAGTCAGCACTACCTATCTTTTCACTGCTTGCAAAGACTAGACAGAATATCTCTATTCCTCGTTATTTGTAAGCAGAGAATACCTCCAAAGAACCAATATCGAACAACTAGTGTTCGGACAATCAATCAATCAATCAATGGGAGATAAAGATAGGCATGACGGGTTTCAACGGGGACAAAAGTCAGCATTACCTACCCTTCACTATTTGCAAAGACTAGACAGAATATTCCTATTCTACGTTATTTGCAAACAGAGAATATCTCAAAAAGCACTATTCTCCAAAACAATCAATGTTCGGACAATCAATCAATGGGGAGATAAAGATAGGCACGACGGGTTTCAACGGGGACAAAAGTCTGCGTTACCTACCCTTCACTATCTGCAAAGGGAGAGAGAGAGAGAGTATTTCTACTCCTCCCCGTTTGTAGACAGCGAATATCTCAAAGAGAACAATCAATGAGCACAATCAATGAGCAATACTAGTATTTCCAAAGCTTTAAACAATCAATCAATTAGTTCGCATTTTGTCGTGTATCACGACCTTACCCGGACCGCGTGGACAGTTTCTCGTCTTCCGCCTCCAGCGCCCGATCGTCCTCTACTCTCCGTATTTGCCGCGGCACTCCTGATGGTTCCCAGTCAGGACCGTAGATCACTCGAGAGAGGTCTGTTCGGAACCAGTGAAGTTCGGATGATCGGCTGCCAGACGAGGGTCTATTGGGCAGGAGCTCTCCCGATCGTTGCAGTCGTTCACTCTGTCGTCGGGACCTCTCCCACTGGATCCACGTGTCGCTGATGGGCCCCACGTTTGGGACGCCAATTGTTAAATGGTAGCGGCAGTTTCAGTCGATAACCTTTCAAGTATTTGCCCGGCGGTAATCGCCTCTCATACCACTCGATAATTTACCAATGAAAGAGGCAGGCGCCGGAGACTGGAAGGCAGGAAACAAAGTTTTATTCCGTCGGAGCAGAACACATCAGATCAGACAGCAAGGTATCGTCACGAGGTGCTCTAACTGCATCTCTGAGACCTGGTCTCTTATACACAGGCTTATTGCTTTATTACACATGGTACATTCTTGAGATTCCCTTGATGTATGGGGGAATATCCCCTGAAGCCCCGGCTCAGATCCGATCCCACACATAGTTACAGTAGAGGTTCCCACCCTACCCGCGGTGGGAGATGGCTATCGCGCAGCAGGGAATTCCGCTAATTCCCGGGGGTGTGTGCAACCGGCCGGGTCTCAGGGGGTAGGGGCTTTGATCTACTGTAATCCCTTTGATGCGGGGTGTTTCCCTTACAGTAGGGGCAATAAACTGCATCCGCAGGGCTAGGTGATGGCCTGGGACCAGTTCGGACAATGGGGCGCAGAGGAAGGGGGTTATCAAAGGAGAGGCATGACCATGTATGGGATGTCGGTCGGATGTGGTTCCGTAGCAGGGTCGCGCAGAAGGAGAGGGTTTATGGCCTGTATGAGAGAGCGGGGGTGGCCGGCGCGTGGGGGATGCTCGCAGCGCCAGGGGAAAGCGCTGGCGATCGAGAGTGAGCGGGGAGAGAGAGTGGGGTGCCTAAAATGGCGGCCGTGCATTCGCTATGCGTGGCGCTGGGGAGAGGCAAGATGGCGCAGATAATGTTCAGTTTGCACGCTAAATTTCCACAATAGTGGATCCCGGATTTACTCAGGAGATTTCCCAATGGTTCTAAATAGAGATTGAACAATGTGGGTGCAAGTATAGAGCCTTGAGGAACACCTTGACCGACCGCCAAAGGAGATGAAAGACTGTTCGCTATTTTGATCATTTGGGATCTATCAGAGAGGAAGGAGGCAAACCATTTGAGCACAGTGCCCTCCATGCCCATTCTCTGTTGAAGAGTGTTAAGGAGAGTGTTGTGATTGACAGTGTCAAAGGCTGCAGAAAGGTCAAGGAGGATAATAAGACAAGACTCTCCCAAATCGAGTATCCGCAGCGCGTCATCCATCACTAGCAGCAGGGCTGTTTCAGTGCTGCAGTTTTGCATGAAGCCGGACTGGAAATTGTCAAGAAGATCATTGTCCTTGATATGACGAGAGAGTTGTTTTGCTACACATTTTTCTGTGATTTTCGCAAGAAACGGTAGGTTAGTGATGGGACGGTAGTTGTTGAGGTCGTTCGCATCAGTGGTGGGTTTTTTAAGCAGAGGGGTGACCTGCCCAGTTTTGAAGGAAACAGGAAGAAACCTTTTAGGAGGAGGAGGTGCCTGTGCGCAGTGCGCACTGTCTCCTCTCCTTTCTTTTGCAGCATCTGGAATAAAAGTTTAAAAATATGAAAAATAAATAACTAAATAAAGTAAGACAGAGTGGTAGCAAACTGGCCAGATTGATTTCATTCACACCCAAACACATTAGCGCCACTTTTACAGAGTTTTCCAGTGAACCGCTATGTTTGTTGTCTTGGCTTTGTTTTCCCTGGGCTTGGAACTAGTGCACCAATCCTGGAGGTACTGCAATGTGAGGATTGAAAAAAATTGTACTGCTGCTCTGTATCTAGGGATGTTGTCTTTTTTTACCATACTGCTTACGTTTTGTAAGGATATAAGCAATGGCCATTGAAATGGGTCCATTCAGGGCCCTGTAGTCATGTCCTTAACTTTTCAGGCAAAAGCACTCACTGATTTCTGAACAGTGAGTGTAAAAGCGTTAAGGTAACCATGTTGTTCCTGCTTACATTTCACATGGTTTGCAAAATTTTGTATTCCCTATGATTGTGTGCTTTTTCCAGGATGCTGTCACTTTTTTTTGTAGGCCACATATTGCTCTTGCCCAGTGCGTAATTTAAATTGAGCCGCATCCAGGTGTTTATAGCTGGCAACAATTGGGTTGTAGTTGAAGGCAGTCTGAGTTTTTCTCAGTGGGGCAGTATGGTGTTCAGTGGGGGAGAGGATGTGGCACTATGGCCAGAGCTGCTGAATTTGGAACTGGGGAACCGGGTTCAGCCTTAATAACCAGTCCACCAGACCACTCTCCTGAGAGAGCACTAGCTCATGCTAGACCTTAGAAGGCTTCGCAAGACGTTAGAAGCCCCGGTGTCGTAGCACCAGCAGGTGGACCCTAGCATGACAAGTGTAGGTTAACCTTCAAGGCTTGTCCACCGCTATTCATACTGAAGTTCACCTCCAGTATTGCGGGCAGGCCTATGAAGCAGTACACCCTAGAACAATGACCGTGTCACTGAGATGACAGAACCCTTGAGAAGGGCCAGCTTTAGGGCGGTGCAACCGGTGTGACCGCACCAGGTGCTCACTTTAGGTGGAGGCATTATTTTTGCAAGTATATTATGGTTTTAAAAGCGCTTGCTGCCTCCTTCCTGGCCTCCAGTAATTTTCTGTAACAATAAAAATGTCATGATGACTCTGGTGATTAATGTTCTTCCTAGAGAGAGATCGGAATTTTGTCTAATGGAAGATTTGACTCATGAAAAGGTAGCTCAGAGGGTTAATGTACCTGCTGCAAAGAACATGTGCCATGCAGCTCACAAAGTGCACATAATGTAAATAAGCCATTTAAAGGTATGGGCCATCACCCCATACCTAACAAGTGTCCCCTGGCTCTCGGTCCAGAAGAGATGCCAATTCAAGATCCTCATCCACATGTTCGAGGCATTACACAACTCTGGCCTCAACTACTGACTCCACTTTCACAACCCACCAGGAACTTGCGCTCCACCTCTGTTTCCAGGCCTACACCCCCCCCTGATTTCGTCATCAAGGGATCGGAGGCTAATCCTTCTCCTGCCTTGCAGTGACAGCCTGGAATGTCCTCCCTCTCAACATACAGACCATGACAACTTTGCAAGAGTTCCAGAAGCAGCTGAAGTCCTGGCTCTTCGAATAAAGGCCCGGCTCCCTTCCAGCAACTGGATATCCTCATGGGTGATTAGCGACGATTTACAAGTCGACTGATTGATTGATTGATTACACCCTATTTATTGTATGAATTTTTTCCGAAGAGTGAGACACATACCTAAATGAGTGCATCTGAGATCCAAGGCGTGAGACACACATCCAAGGCATGAGACACACACCTATTGAGTGACACTGTGCTTAAATGGAAGAGGCTCAATCCTAGTGAGTAACTCTGTGCTTCAAGTTTGTGAGACACACACCCAATGCACAAAACTGTGCTCCAAAGAGGAAGAACTAGAGTGATTCTAACACAAAGTGATGTAAATGGGATATGAACCTGTCATTTGCTGAGTGAAACTTTACATCAAGGTGTGTGATTTTACCAGTGAGAGAGATTGGAGGTGCCTGCTTTTCTGAGGGCATTTTGCTTTGCAATGTATTAGTATATCAGTGGCTTCACAAAATAGGTTGCACCACAAAATGATATGCAGGTCGCAAAAAGTGGAAGCACTAATTCACACCCGCTATTTGACCCTTGCTTGTATGTACATCAGGACCCTGATCTGTTACAACAAAAAGCAAATTCACTAAACACACAGAAAAGTTGTCAAAAGAACATTATTGACATATGTTGAGCATTGTAAATCTACTGTTTTATGTAATATTTTAAAGGTTTATGAGTCTTATTTTGTATTGTAAAATGAATTGCATTGTATTAGAATTGTTTTAATATGTGTAGTATGTCTTTTATGATGTGAATCGAATAAAGACTTATTGACTGACTGACTGGCTAATGATATATGACCTAAAGCTTGAAAGGTTTATACCATTCAATCACTCAGTCAATCAGGGTTCTTATAGAGTGTGGCTAATCACCTGTTAGGGTCTCAAGGCGCTGGGGGCTTGGTTCGGCAGTTCAATCGAAGAGCCAGTTCAGTCAAAGAGCCAGGTCTTGAGATCCTTCCTGGATTGAGGCAGTGAGGGTGATTGCCTGAGATGTAGAGGAAGAGAGTACCAGTTTTTTGCGGCAAGGTACGAAGAAGGGTCTTCCTCCAGCCGTGGTCTTGCGGATCCGTGGGATCTATCAGGATTGCTGATGTTCCATGTAGTGCAGTCTTCAAGTGCTGGACTAGTTATTCCAGATTCCAGATGCTCAGAAGGACTGAAGCTCACTCCCTTCTGTAGCGCACTCTTTGTAAAAATGCATGGTAGGAAGATATCATACATTTTCACAAATGTTTCAAGAAGCTTATTATTCTAGGACAAAGGCTGATGAGAAGTCAGAAATTGAAATTGTCTCATAATCTTCCCACATGGCTTTCAGAATGAAGTTTCCTCCTTTACCTAAAACAACATATTCTGAGAAACCCACTCTTATAGAAATATCAGGGAGGACATTTGCGGCCACTTGCGTAGTCATACTGCTGAGAGGCACACCAAGGGTACCTTGTTGCATGCTCTACAGCTACTGGTATCACACATTTGTGGGAGGTAGACTAAATTTTAAAGGGTCTTACAAGTTCCATCCCACCCTTATGAAAGCTATTCCTGGCATCCACAGTGCATCTGTGGTACCTTGCTTAATCCTCCAGGTGTCTCACTGGATTCACTCAGTTGCTTTATACTCACTCCTCACAGGCCAATAGTTCTTTTGATTTTGCGATCTGTTTTAGAATTCAATAAAAACACTTGAAATAAAAAAGACATAGTAATAATCAAGGATGCAGTGAACATGGCTGTAGAACAGACAAAACCTGTAAGTAGGGGAACGTGCTTTTTGGCACCCTATGCAGATCCAGCCTGACGAGTGGCTTCCCTCGACCAATACCTTGTTTGCAGAATTCAAAGAGCTCTGCTGGGTAGGGGGGGGACTTGGAGGGAGGCAAAGGGACATGCAGAGGCCAAACAAGTCCACATGCCGTAGTATGTTGCGGTCTGGAATACTGGGTGGTGGTCATTCCCAGAGCTGATATTTTTACGACTCATACAAGGGACCAACTCTGAACAATAAAGTTACACTCTAAACCAGATTAGTTCAAAGCATCATTATCCCAAGCATCAGCCAAATCAGATATGCAGAGTGGTATTCTTGCAAGTTCAGCTTTTTCAGCAGAATTCAGAAACCATTGCAGTTTCTTCTGGCTTCCTACTTTATGTCAAAGTTTGTACCCTAATCAGCATGTAAGTACACACAACCTCTCAGCCTCCTCTTATGCACAGTAAGACAGTGGCCTTCAAAGTAGCAGCATGTCATCTTCTGGCTTCCAAGATTGTCACTTGATGTCATTCGATCCTCTGTTCTCTTGGATTCCGCATCTTTCAGAACATCAGTTGTCTCGGCACCATAGGGTCCAACAACAGAATTTATAATACTCACTTATCTACCTTCAGAAAAGTCCGGGAAGATGTTTCTCCATGTTCATGAAGGTGGCTTCCATCTTGGAGAGGACACCGGTGCAATGGAGAACAGCTATTATGTTCTCCTTCCTTCAGATGATCAATTTTAGTCATACTGATAAAACCTTGTACCATCAGGGTCATGTGACTGGCTTTGCATTTTTTAAGAGAGAGTCTGAATCTGATTTCAAGACTTTTGCTCATCACTCATAACCTCTCAATAAATTGTCCTGCACTCTCTTCATCTACAGCGTTACAGGATAAAGTCCTAAGACACTTGGTTTGGGGTTGCCAAACCCACAAGTCATTAAATTCGACAAATCCAACAATCATTTATTTAGTGCCCTTATTTGGAGCAGAAACACTGAAAAACTTGGTATAACAGAGCGATGGTGGTGGTTAACATAAGCCGAAATTTGTGTGAGCCCGACGAGTATTGTAAAATGAACGTCATAGGTAGAAAAGCCTTCTGTATGTATTTACACTTGAATGGTCTCAAGCAATTGGGGAACAGGGGGGTATGGGGCATGTCCTACTAGGCCATGCTGGTGGAATTCCTGATTTATGAGGATTTTTTTCTAATAAAATCCCAAAACTGGGTATCACAGGAATACCCCTCAGCTCAAGGGGAAGGGTGGACCTTCCCAAGTAGGTATAATAAATGAAAACCAAACTGGGTGAATGTGGTTTTTGGGTGCCGTGAGCTGAGGATTCACCCGGGTGGTTGCATGTGGGCTTGGGTGCTACAAGGAATACAGACTACATGGATAGAGTTGGATCATGTCAGGAGAGAATTGCAGAAAGAGGTGGCACACATTGACCATTTTTAGGTCTTGCCTGACCCAGCGCATGCGCTGGTCTGGCGAGACTTTTTGTGAGTGCTCCAAAAAGTGCTACCAGGCCAGCCTAGACCTACAGTACATGTGCACGGCCGCACGCGTCGCGCTTCACGCAAGTACTTTCCCTTTCACGGCCGCTTTGATGTTTGATCGCGGACACAGCAGCCCCTTGGCATAGCCAATAGGTCTCGCTTTTAGGACCTTATAAGTATTTAGTTATGCGACTGTTGCATGGCTAAACACTTATAAGGTCCAAAGGCGAGACCTATTGGCTATGCCAATGCTTGTTAAGATTAAGATGAGGAACATAAACGGAATTAAGTTGTTAGCTGAGACCCAACTAGTTCTGGAGGTGATGTGTGTTCCTGGTGCTAGAGGGCAAAGATGTATAGGCAATGGAGGTAATGTCATACTTACGGTGATATAGTACAGTGTTTAGTTTGTTCATGTTTGGCACATTTCTGCATTTTTTAGATGTATAGAATGGGAGGTGGGGACAGGTTTCTAATCTGTACACCTCATGCTGTGCGGCTGTGGTTGTAGGTAAATATTTTGTTCTTTATTAATTATTTTAGTATTTATATAGCGCAGAACTAGCCACTTAGGCACCGGAGCACTTTACACATGACCAGAAAATTGTCCAACAGTAGATATTGGTTCAGAAAGGTGTGCGGTCTGTTGCCTATCAATCATGAGATTAGACTGGTTATGTTTCTGAATAGGTGAGTTTTCAGGTTCCTTCTGAAGTGGCGGCGGTTGTCGTTGGTTGGCATGAGACTGTGTCCTTGTACTTCTTTTCCCTCCAGAGGTCTTGAGTTTGTTATTCAGGTAAGTGGGCAGATCTAGGTGTATGGATTTATAGGTGAGGCAGGCAATTTTAAAGTGACTTCTGACACCCAAGGGTAACCTGTGGAAGTTGTTCAGGATGGGGGGGGGGGTGGTTGGAGGGGGTGATATGAAATAAATAAATAAATCCATTCATTTATAAATCAAAAAATAAATACATGAGTCCAGCCTCGATTGTAAATCACAAAGTACTCCAATATTTTTAGCTGAAGGGGGGGGGGAATAAGGCTGTCTCTGGTGAAACAGATGAGAGAGGTTAAGACAGGAAGATTGGTGAGGTAGGGGAAGTGTATAATTGCATTTTTAGAGGAGTTTCGCATCATGAAATGCAGATGTTTCTAAAACAGTCAGAGATTTGAGTTTTTCAGTTGAAGGATCAGAAAGCAAAAGAGAAATATTTGGGTGTCACGTGTGTGTAAGTGAGAAGAGTAACCGAAGGAGAAGGTGATCGCACCCAGGGAAGGTGTATTGATCCTTGCAGCGTGGAAATCTGGTAAAACGCACAGCTCAAGTCGATGGGAATCAGAAAAATCAACAACGGAAGCATGAAAGCCTGCATCATTCCAACTAGCACTGATATGTCATCTACAGGTCTTGATTGTAAATTAATTTGTCAGTTCGCAAAAGGCCCACACAGAGAACAAGGCAAGCATAGAAAAAATCCCATCTCAGGAGAAATGTGTCAAACCAATCCATGCTGCCTCCAGACTCCAAGGGAAATCAAACCACCATCGGTGATGCCACAGGTCTCCCCTCAAAGTTAGATCTGCCTGGACGCGGTTCAGATGTCTCTTGAAGTTCTGCCAAGTGTACACATAAGCCACTCAATAACTGTACATTAAGCCCCCCTGAACTCCAAAAGCTCACTGAACGTTAATCACAAGTTTCCACACAAAAAAACAACTGACATGGTAAAAAGAAAGACTGGGCTGAGTATTGCAGCTCAAATTGTGCAGTGAATTCTACTCAAATTTATTAAAACCTGAAATGCTGCAGGGTATAAGTTATTTCAATGTAGCTTTGTCAGCCTACACAGTGGATGGGCTCACCAAGATGAAAGCCAAATTTGAGCCAATCAGGCATTAATGATGTCACTCTTCAATGACCTGGTCTGATGATGTCACTCTTCAAAGACCTGCTCATGCGGGTTCCATGATGAAAGTGTTCTAGAGTTGTAGGGAGGCCCAGACCTTGTACACGATCTTCATAACAAACAGCCGTACTCAGACAAACGTCAGTGTGTTGTCCTTGAGGTCTGCCAATGTGAGTGCATATGCATGACCTTAAAGGGAAGAATTTGTTTGTGACCTCAAGGGACAAGATATTTACCACCAATTAACGTTTGAGGATGGTGGTCATCTCAGGATAACCAGACGGTGCTTCATTTAAGATTGTTCTTTGAGAGACGAATTGCAGTTGGTCCCATCAGAACATTGAAAGTCTGATCACTTACAGTCAAGACCTGGTCCATCCAACTGGTAAACTCATGTTCTGTCTTTAGATCCAAGGAAATATCGAGGTTCAGAAGAAATACCAATGCTGTTCCTGATTACATCATTTTTGTAATTTCAGTTCAGTAGCCCCAGATACTACAGAAGTATTAACAGGCATATGTGGCTTTTAAAAGAACCCTAGAGGAACAACACAAATCCTAGTGCCTGACCTTCCTAAATGCAAACTAGAAAATAAGCCTTCCTAAAAGAGTTTCATTTTTAAATTTAATAACTATTCAATTCCTACCACATTCCTTTTTGGATTGCCCGATCCACGGCACCGGACTAACCAAGAGAACATCCTCGACCATAATGTCAGACCCCCAAAATGTCATAACCAATGGATGGTCTTATTAGTTGCAATGGATCCTCCTGTAGATGGGCTCTCGTGGGCGAAACATTTTAGGACTATCGCGTAAGGTGCTGATTGTGGGGGAAGTCGGGTAAACACTAAATCAGATTCCCTTCCATGAAACAGAACTGTTGATGGCTGTGGGCTGGTAGGGAGCAGCAGGCACTATTGCATGTCGAGCCACATCAGAGGTCGATGTCGGGTAGAGCTCAGTTTGATGAATGAATTAATGGAATTGGTAGGCTGAGGTGAAGCTAGAGCATCCATCAACATCGAGGCAACCCGAAAAGCAGTACATTTGCCAATCTTAAATAAATTGTACTCAATGGCAAAAGCTTACATCAAATAGGGGTGGGAGTCAATTCTAAAAAAGTCCTCAAATCTGCATAAAATTGTGGCTCCCGTGGAGTCAAGTTCGGCAGTCATTTTTTAAATAATTGGAAAATTGATGTCCGTCCCTGCTAGCTGGGGAGTGCACTGTAATTCATTCCTAGACACTGAAGTTAAACTGAGGTGAAGACCAGGGTGGTCTTCACTACAGATGAAAGCCTCAACCACCAAGTCCTCATTGGTTAGATTAGACAAAGACGGGCCATTGGAGATTGCATTTAGACGCTGTTCCGCACCAGCGAGTTCGTCTTTGATAGCCTCAACAGCCTTGGCAAGGAAAGTGTCAAGCAAAGAGGAAGGCTTCCTTTACTTCTCGGTCCCCGACACTGGTGGAGGAGCGGCAGCCTTCCTCTTCTCCACGCACGGTCGTAGCGGAGTTGTCTACTTTCCACCTCTTCTGCCTGTGGGATGCAGGTAAGTGAAGTCCCAGACAGTCCATCAGTGCGCAAGTGAGCATCAACTCAAAGCTGGGGTAGATGAGACCACTTATAAACTGGACATCTCTCCTCCAGGACTCTTGACAGGCCCCTGAAGGTATACTCACACAACAATCCATCAACTTATTTTAGGTAGGGGTTGGTGCAGAGTCCTTTAAATGGTCACCATCGGACCATTCATGAAGCAGGCAGCATTAGATGTGGGTTATTTGGCTAACACAGCACATATTTTCGGGGGGGGCGGGGGGGGGAAATACGCCAAAGTCCAGTCCCTTGTTTTTCTGAATATGCGTTGAACTGCGCAGCCTTATTGATGATGGTTACTATTCATGGCAAAACTATACATAGACACACCAAAGAGATGAGCGTGGCCACCCCAAAGGGCACCTGGTACCCTGCCCCCCATCCCCTGCTGCCCCACTTTCTTACCCATTCATCAGGGACGTTGAACTGAGAATCGCGATTTTTCTTCCTCGTATAAAAGCCAACGATTGACAAAGAGTGTCGGATCCCCCCTCCAGAACCCTCCAACTTCAGTAAAAGTAACTACTCTTTCCCTTCGCTTCCTAATTTTGAAATCGAACGTGTAAAGTTGGGCCTCAGGCCCACATTGGTGAATGAATAGACGCAGACACCCAGTGAAGGTACATCGGTAACTGGCCACAAGCACGTGCACCCGGGTCTTTTTATTGGCGGGGCCACGTCACTCGTGACACCCGTGATGGATGGGTGTCGGGTGCAGTGTGTCCAGCCCTCAAGGGAGTGGCTGGAAGTGCAACTTCCTGCGGGACACTAGAACGTGTCTCGCAGGACACTACATTCCTCCCCAACTTTATTGAAGGACAAAACAAGGAGTCAAGTCCGACCTGTGGGGAAAAACACAGTTGATGAAATACCACAGGGTCCATCAGCTTTCTCGAGTCAGGTGGCAGGACGACATCAGACGAGGGCTGGTGACCTTGGCTTGCAGCAGAACCTTCTCCGCGGGCACTCGTAATTTAACCTGAGGGGCTCAGGGCACGACCGCTGGCTTGGAGACATCCGCTGCATACCGTCCGTTCGCTGACAATGAAGTGTCTTGCATGGCTTCCTCTTGGCTGACGTCGGTGATGGTCTGTGGTGAGATCTAACAGTTCTTTTGGTGGGCTGCGTCATGACCATGGATGGAGTCTAACGTGAGAGTTCACAGAGGTGTTGCTGGACCGACTGTCCCGGTGGAACCACGTGGCTGTGACCGGTACCCTGTTGGTGGGGCAATGTCTCTTCTCGCTCTCCCGCCTGGGGAGGCCCGTCATCGGGGTTGCTGCGGGACTATAGGAAGGCTGCACTGGAGCCGCTGCTTGGGTGCCATCTGGTGGCGGCTGCAGGACCGCCGAGAAGCCGTTGCTTGGTCGCACGCACAACCCTCACGGGTGGATGATTGTTGGTCAAGACTTGCACTCGCTGCCGCGGTTCCGGTGTAGGCCCAGTTCACAGGCGGTTGCTGGTTCCTTTTAGTCGGCTTCTGTGGCAACGGTTTTCGGACTCCAGTCCATCGGTACTCGGGAAGTGGTGTTTGACGCATGTGCTGATGACTGGCGTGGTGATGGCTACCAGCTAGGTGGTGATCGGAATGACAGGTGTTGGTGTCTTGCTGGGAGGGTTCGGATGTTAGGATGGACCTGGGCAGCCACGTGCCTCCGCCTAGCTGATGTTGAGTGTCCATGGCGGCTTAACACGTAGAGTGTGTTGATCCTCTCTTGCCTGGCTTGGGGCCACTGCCGACTCCATCTTGAGGCGGTGTGAGGACGGACACTTAGGGCAGATCTTCACCCATGGCATCTGCGGACAGGAGCAGGGATGCCACTTGACTTGGACAGCCGACGCTTGGGGAGTGGCCGTTCACCTGAAGACGCATTGTGGAGGGACGCGGTTTGCGACTGCTGCGGCTTACGTTCGGTTCTCTTGTGAGGCTGTGTCCAGGGACGGTTGTCCGCCTTGGTGGCTGTCAGTTGTGTCAGGGTGAGTTCTTGGCTTGCTGTGAGTCCCCGGTCTTCTCCTTTTTCCGGTCTATTCAGTCAACCTGTGTCTTCCGGTTTTTCAGGGTGACAGGGCTGTCACTCTTCTTTCTTCGAGGGCGTTGTGCTTGGACCTCGAGGCGACATGACGTCCAGTCGCGTGTCGCTGGCGTTGGAGCGCCTGTTGCTGTGGCGGCCGCCACGTGGAGTGTGCGACTCCACTCTTGCCTGTCGTGGGTCACCGCCGACTCCATCTTGAGGCCGTGCTGAGGAGGACACTGTGTCACGGACACTATGACGCTTCCGGGCCGCTGCGGGTGCGACTCCTCTCTTGCCTGTTGTGGGTCACCGCCGACTCTACCTTGAGGCTGTGTTGAGGAGGACCCTGTGTTGCTTTCGGCCCGCTGCGGGGCTTCGCTGGTGCAGTGGGGACATGGTCGCTCTCTGTGCTGCGTTCAGCTGTGTTTCTTCGTGGAGATGTCTCGTTCTTGGACGCTGTCTTCTGGCACTTGAGGTGCCCGTGGGGTGGTTGTGCCTGTTCATAAGTAGGGGTGGGTGACGCAACCTCTTCACTGGTGGTGGCGTTGGGCAGCCACATGTGGCGCGTGTTCTGTACCAGTCTTACTTGTGCTTGCTGTTCGGCTGGTCCTCCCCTCTTGCTAGTGGGGGTTGTATTTGGTGTTGCTGCGTCAGTTTGGTCAGTGCTTGCTTAGGCTGGAGGAGCTTCGAGCTTTCTGGGGGCCCTTGGTGATGTGCCACCATCTTTCTCCTTTGAGAGTCAAAACAGCCTCTTGGGGTGACGCGCCGCGCACCCCATCTTCGTGTGCTTCCTTTTGGGGCTTACTGTCTTCCCAGGTTTTGCTGCATAGAGACAGACACTGTAGGCCTCTCATGTGTTTTCCTCTTGCAGGGCAGTTGAGTGCCATCAGCTCTTGTGCTGGCTGTGCTTTGCAGCCTCAGTTCTCCTTGAGCGATGACGGTGCCGAGCTGTAGATGCCCCTGCCCTCATCCATTAGTTTAGGTGGGGTTGGGTACTCTTCTCTGTTGGCGCGCTTTCTCTCTTCTCCCTTGGTGCTGTGGGCTCAGGCTGTTCTGCTTTCGGGCCTTTGGTCACCCTGCTCTGGCTGTACTTTATTTGGCGGTGCGTGTTCGGGCTTCACACAAACTCTATGCAGGGTTACCAGTCTCTCTTGTGCACTGTGTCAGCCAGTCTGATGAAGTCGCACTTGAATAAGCCAGTGTTTTTTCTTATGTCTGGCATGTCTGTGCATCCGCTTCAGGGCTTGACGGAGGTAGCTTTCCAGGTATAGGTAATTAGGAGGTTTCTTGGCTCTCACTAGGTGCTCAGTTGCTTCTCTTCCGCCTGCTAGAGCGTCCCTAGGATGCGTGCTGTGCACTATGCGTTAGCGCTGCGTCACAGGCTGTGACCTCTGCTTCTCACTGGCTGTCGCCTGCTCCTCTGTCGCTCGGGAGTTCGACTTGCGAGCTGTCTTGGAGGCGGACGTGCTGGTCCCTTCCTTTGCTGCTTACTGAGGCCAGAGCAGGGTTTATGTCTGAGTCTGCATGGGAGCCTGATGCCGCTAACTTGTTTGGCGTGACTGCCGCTGCTAACCTCTCCTCTCACCCTCTGGTGTGTGCACACTGGCGGGTCAGGCAGGGGTGGGGGCTGCTAGCTGTGGCAGCACTAGTTGCATGTTCCCTGGGCTTGAGTTGTGCAGCACTCTCGCTGGGCAGGGGTGCCGGCGCGGCGTGTGGCCACCAGGTGGCACTGTGATTCACAGGTGCGGTGCAGGCAGGCACCCGCGGTGTGGCTCCGTACCTGAGTGCTCTTCCGAGGCCGCAGCAGTCCCTGGAGGAGCTCCTCCCTGCTTCTTGGGGCAGTTGCAGTTCCACCGCTGGCAGCCAGGTGGCGCTGGCTTCTTGGAAGCTGTATGTTCGGTGAGGCGGATCAGGCGGGTGAGAGACGCAGTGCTGGGGAACTCATTGCCTGAGCCCCGGTCGGGGCAACTGCATGGAGGGTCACCAGTGAGTGTTGGCTTTCCTTTCCGTCAAGTTACCGCTTAGCATGCTGATAGCTCCTTCCAGGGTGGCGGGTGCGCCTGTGATGAGTGTGAGGCTGTTCTCTCCCGTGAAAGAGATCACTTGTCTATGGGCAGCGGTGCCGCTTTTGTTGCGCAAAGCCCTGCCTGTGCGGTGACGGAGGACAAACGCTGTGTTCCCTGGCAGCTGCTAGGTGGCGCTACGCTCTTCGCTCCAGTCTCCCTTCGCATCAACGGGCCTTTTCACGGACGGGCTGCATTCGGGTGCACGAACCAGGAGCACTCACTGGGGCGGCTCCCGCCGGCCGGTGTGACCTTTCCCGACGGGCTTGATAGCCTGGAGGGCCGTGTTTCCATTACGGCACCTCCGCGCCGGGGCAGCTGCTGGTGGAGATGGGTGACCCAGGCTCTCCGCACGTCAGTAGGTGAGGGGCAGCAGACCGGAGTGCAGTGCTAGTGCTTCGCCCTGGTTTCCGCTCTGGCCGGGCTACCCGCTTCCCCTCTGTGCGGTCAGTGCTGGGTTTTCATCCGTTGCCGCCTCGTTTGCGGTATCGCGCAGATGGTTGGCGGGAGGGGCTTGCCGCTGCAGCTATGACTTTCCTCCTTCCCCGCCCCTACCAGGGTTGAGTGTTTTAAAGGACAAGGGTACCCCTTATGCGAACCTGGGGTGATATAATGTGGAAGAGAACAATGGTTCGGGATGGCCTGAGAAGGTCCGGTGAAATGAAAAACCCTTAGGAGGGCGAATGATTTGGTATAGGTACAAAGACTCATACGGGAGAGTAATACTTAATATAGAGAAACAGGGGACAGGAGAGGTCAATATATGACACTTATTTATTGAACATAGATTGAATTCAAGTGCTCACATATTTAGTGACAAGAAAGCGTGACATGCAGGTGAGGGTGGACTCTTTAAAAAGGAACATCGCATTGGCAACACTAGAGAACCATTTTTTCAGTAAAATCAGTACAAAAAAGGTTCAAGTTGCATAGGGTCGACGACGTTTCGAACTCAATTATTTGAGTTCATCTTCAGGACAAATGTGAGCATATGAACTTGAGCATATGAAGGGGTAAGTAACGGTGTAGTCGTCAGTTAAAGCGGTGCTCGTCGCGGCAGTGAACGTCTCGAGGTGAAAACAAACGCTGAGGTTACAAACTAAGTCCAGCCTTCTCAATGTATGTAGGCGGGGTTTCAATGCCGAAAAGTTTTTAATCACGTATCGGAAGAGATCAGTTGCTGAAGTGAAGAGTGTAGTTCAGCCTGCTCCGCGAATGGAGGCGGGGTTCCGGTGCCGGGAAATAGATTCAATACATGGGGCACTCGGTGCAGTCAATGGGGGTCACGGAGGGTGGTGCACGCTTCCAGGACTCCCACCACCCTCCGTGACCCCCATTGACTGCACCGAGTGCCCCATGTATTGAATCTATTTCCCGGCACCGGAACCCCGCCTCCATTCGCGGAGCAGGCTGAACTACACTCTTCACTTCAGCAACTGATCTCTTCCGATACGTGATTAAAAACTTTTCGGCATTGAAACCCCGCCTACATACATTGAGAAGGCTGGACTTAGTTTGTAACCTCAGCGTTTGTTTTCACCTCGAGACGTTCACTGCCGCGACGAGCACCGCTTTAACTGACGACTACACCGTTACTTACCCCTTCATATGCTCAAGTTCATATGCTCACATTTGTCCTGAAGATGAACTCAAATAATTGAGTTCGAAACGTCGTCGACCCTATGCAACTTGAACCTTTTTTGTACTGATTTTACTGAAAAAATGGTTCTCTAGTGTTGCCAATGCGATGTTCCTTTTTAAAGAGTCCACCCTCACCTGCATGTCACGCTTTCTTGTCACTAAATATGTGAGCACTTGAATTCAATCTATGTTCAATAAATAAGTGTCATATATTGACCTCTCCTGTCCCCTGTTTCTCTATATTAAGTATTACTCTCCCGTATGAGTCTTTGTACCTATACCAAATCATTCTCCTACCAGGGTTGAGGCCGCCACGTGGTGTGGGACCGAGCCGGTGCTTACTGTGGTAGTTGCCGGTCAGACTCGTCGATGCCCCGTCTAAAGCTGTCCTCTCTGGTCGTGCCCAGCATCGGTGGTTCCGTGGCCTATGGGAGAGTAAATGGGTCAGCGTGTCTCCCCCAGCTAGGCTTGTGCCGATCGGCAGATGCAGTGACAACCCATGCAGGCGTGTTAGTGCGGGGGTGCCCCAGTCTATGTTTCTCCGCGGGGCACACCGGGAAGCCAAGCGGCGCACACGCGGGGACAGACCCGCTAGTCGCCAGTGTATAGTTGGGCCTCAGGCCCACATTGGTGAATGAATAGACGCAGACACCCAGTGAAGGTACATCGGTAACTGGCCACGAGCACGTGCACCCGGGCCTTTTTATTGGCGGGGCCACGTCACTCGTGACACCCGTGATGGATGGGTGTCGGGTGCAGTGTGTCCAGCCCTCAAGGGAGTGGCTGGAAGTGCAACTTTCTGCGGGACACTAGAACGTGTCTCGCAGGACACTACAGAACGTTCACCATAATATCGCAGCCGATCACTTATTTGGGACCTGATCTTCATCACATCAGTTTCTGACATTTCAAGGTCTCTTTCTTGCCCCGGCCGCAACCTCAAGCAAACAAACTCGTCAACGATCAACACTTTACTCGTGCTGTCACACGTTCGAATCCCGGCTCTTAAATTGGCCCATCCTGTTTCCGAGGCTATCATGATAAGTAGCAGTGTGTAGTGCAATGATTACGTCCGTTGTTTAAGCGCCAAGAGGAAGTTCAGTTTGTAGTGTGCGCTACGTAGAGGGTCTTTAATTGAACGAGCCAGGAAAGAGGTGAGGTGAGGCTAGGCTGATGCGGGAAGGGAGTCTTCGTGTAGGAAATGTGAGGTGGGGGCAGCAGGCGCTCCATGGAGGTGTTTATTGAGAGGGGTTTGGACACCAAAGTGAGAAATTCGAATGGAATGTGGTAAACGAGCAGGAGGTAAAGAGGGTGTGTGGAGGGTAGGAGGAACCCACAAATAACTGCCCTCTCAAACCAGGTAATTTCCCACCTAAAAATGTTGCCAGGTTCCAAGTTTTACAGCTCGGAAAAAGTTCGAAAGAGTGATGTGCAATGACTGTGCTACCCCTCTTTTCAACCTGCAGAACTCATGATGGAATGATAATCAGGGCTTTAAGTGGACCGGGTCCTGTCGGTGCTCAGCACCGGCAGTTCTAAAAAGCAGCTGATGAGACGGGTCCCCATCGGGCTATCCCTTTTTGCCCTCACCATCAGGATAAAAAAAAATCTTATCTCTGCCGCAGTACCACCCTTTACTGCCTTTGATGTGACTTCTAAGAGATTCGTTAAAGTTCTTTCACGGTCTCATCATTTCAAAATGAAAGCATTTTCAATACTATATACAACTAAGTCATAGTTGTTGCTAATTTTATCTTATGCAACTAACAACCATTGGCAAAGCCAATGGGCCTGGCTTGTTGTAGGTGTAATGTTACTTATTGTATATGGATGTCTGGATGCAATGATAGAAACAGCAAAATACCAGTCGGGCGGCACACTATGCTAAGCATCGATTTTTAGCTTAAGCCACGTACTTAACTACATCGGTCATGCCCCTTTGTGAGACCCCTCCACCACCCAGTTTTTTTATCCCACTTAAATCCCTGATGATAATATCACAGTGTGGAGGTCCCTCGCCCGGTGCATCAGTGTCTTCCAGGCGGGTATCACCTCCCAGTATTACATCACACGGTGGTAAAGCCCTCGGTGGGGGTTTGCCAACCCTCTGGATTCTCTACTTCTTTCATTGACTTTTGTGTAGATAACGACCACTTACAAAAGCACACATCACAGGCGTAATTATTTCTTAGCACTGAGAAAGTGCATTGCTTTGATTGTTGCCTTTTGGAAATTGGGTGCAACTTAACAGATCCAAATTCTATCAGGGCTGACTCCGCCTTTCACCATACTCAGGGTGTTAAATTGATACTACTGAGATGGGCCCCGGAGTCCACTATTTCAGATAAAGTTACCTTGTCTTAGTCTATAGTCTTGTGTGTAGTGCAGAAATTAAAGCTCACAATAAGGTGAGCAGCACTATTTATAATACAAATCCACTTTTTACTCTCCATAATGAATTGACGGTTGTGAGAAGTTGGCCTGGTATATGATGTTCACTAGTTAAAGTGACCACCTTGTACCATGCCAAGCAACCCTTATGGTGTGGTTGTAAGTCAACCTTTTCGGACTAGCTGCCCTAGTGGTAGCGTAGGCTAAGCAGTCTTTGAGGCTAAACTCGTTAAAGCGTGTTAAGCAGGCTGTTTTACCATATGTTACCCCCTTTTATACCAATGAAAGGACACCACACAGATATATATTCATAATATATATGTATTTATTACTCAAAGTATCCCCTAGACTCTTTATGAGCACAGGAGCACAAATCGTTACACAAGACAGCGTTATAATATACAGAAGTTGCACTTTATATGGATGGGCCCTGGTGGCCACTCAAACCATATACTAAAATAGTGGTATAAGTACCACGAACAGGAAAGGGAAAAGGCCTAGGGCCTCTAGAATCACTGGGCCTACAAGGAGCTAACTTCAGTTAGTGACCAGGAGGTCCACGGGTCGCGTGTGCAGTGAGGAAAGTTACACGCGGGCTCCCATAGGTTTTCAATGGGTGCGTAAAAGCTCAAAAGTTACTGCTAGAAGGGTCTTCTGGATGGACTACGAATTTAAGATTTAAAACACAGACACTAGAGATGTTTCTCTACACTTGGGCACCGGAGTGCCAGCTTTACCTCACGCACAGGAAGCGGGTGCATAGGTCTCGAAGTGCGTCGGGTTTCGTCTATCGATTCAATGGAGCCTGACGACAAAGATGCTGCAGGCGGTCAGTCCTGAAGAGATGCGGTGGATCCAAGAGTGGATCGGAGTTGTAGAAGACCTGAAAGCAGAGGGGACAGTGTTCACAGTCACTAGCCAGTGACCGGCGTGGCACCAGGTAGGTACCAGGCGATGTCGGGTGCAAACAGGTGATGAGGTGTAGCTTGTCCCCGCAGCCACGTGGTCCCTGAAGGTCGACGACGTCCAGGAGTCGGTTCACGAGCTGTCCCACGCAGGCTCTCGCTGTTGGCGGTGTCGGCGACTCGAAAAAAGCAAACAAGCCTTGGCAAAGGCAGGAGTCGTGGAAAGTAAAGAAAGCTGATTGTTCTGACCAGCAAGGTCAGAGGGGCTGCTCCTCTGGAGAGCAGCAGGGGCCAGTCTGGAGCAACCAGACCAGCATCGTAGTTTTCAAGGTTCGTCGCCAAAATGGCCACTAGCCAACGGGCCAGGGACCGGGCAGGCGCGTCGAGATGCAAAGTGCAGAGAGGCCCCACGCAGATTGTGGAGATGCTGGAGGGCTCACCTTTGGTGCAGATGCTGCTCGGATGTTGGGATTCTCAGGACCCAAAGCACAACTTGGAGGGAGCCTCTGTTGTCGCGCTTGCAGCTTGTCGTCGGTCTTTCAAGATGGCTGGCTCCACGTGTCTCGGTGCCTCCACGGGTTCCTTCTTTGCAGGGACTGTGGATCAGGCGGTGAGAGGTCTGGAGGTCCAGGTCTTGTCGGGCTCTGGGCTCGGGCTCCGACAGGAGGCGGCGGCAAAGCAGACGTCGACTAGCTGGTTGGTGCTTGCGTTAGCAAGATGGTCACTCCCTGACCATAGGGGAGATTTCCTTCTGTCCTCTGTGCAGCAGAGCGTCGAAGTTCTCGTCTTCTTCTTGTGGTTAAGTTGATTCCAGGATGTCTGAAGTCTTAGGACACAGCTCCTACCTTTAAGCGGATTCTAGGGGCCGGACTACCTGCTAGGTCCCTCCCTAAGGGTGGGACCAGGAAAGGGGGTGGTTACACCCCCAATCCTTTGTCCAGCTCGCCCCAGGTCCGGGGCTGGTGTGCCCGAGGACCGGTTTGAACTGGCATATGCACCGAGGCTCCTTGTGAGCCTCAGGCATGTCTGATTCCATTCAAGCCCTACCTGACCAATACACAAAATCCTGTCTGGGTTGGTGCACGCACCTCCCCTGGCAGGAAACCCTTTGTCCACGTCTCCCAAGCTGGAAGGACTCCCAGCAGCAGGAGGGCAGACTTGTGTCTGTGGTGGCAGCATCCATTTTGTGGAGCTGAGGCTATGTCTGATTTTACCCGGGTTTCAGGTACTGTACATGTCGTGTCCCTCTGGAAGGGTGGAATGCTAACCCCGTCGCCAGAACTGGCGAGGGGTTAGTATTCCAATTCGTATGACACCTTACTCGACATGTTTTGATAAAGCCAAACCAAAGATAGCATTTAACCGCGAGGTTCATAATGCACTTAAGAGTATATGGTATGACGATATCTGGAAACGGTAGAAGGAAGTTGTTCCGACCACTGCAGACAGGCTCAGCTCATGCCAGAGCACCATCTCACATGGAACCAAGCACTCTGCCTTCAGGATTGTCAAGGCCTGCCATAGGAGTGACTTATAGGTTAACATGTGTCCCATTTAAGGTTAGGTATAGGTATACTACACCTAAGTAAGAGGTGGTTACACCAACTTACCCCAGCTGAGTGATCAGCCAGTTGTGTCAAATTTGTTAGGCCAGACCAGGGGTGGCATAATATATGCTTCAGCCCCTGGTAGGCCTTAGATACACCAATGCCCTGGGTACCTAGTGTACACTGGTACAGGGGCTCACAGGGTGATCCAATTCCAATTGGTTATGCACCTAGGGTGCATAGTGTTAATTTAGTAGAGAGAACAGCAGGCTGGGGGTCTGATTGGCAGGCCCACAGCCTCAATATGTCAAAAACCAGTGAAGCAAAAAGCAAAAATTTGGGGTGACCATAGGATAGCAGACCCTACTCTCCTACACAACCCCCCCCCAAACGCAGGGACATTAAACTAGCCTTGACCAGTCTCGTCTTCATGTCCTAAGTGGAAGTACCTGGAGAGACCATCTGCATTCCCATGGTCTGTACCTGGCCGGTGCTCCACTG
The DNA here is from genome assembly GCF_964204655.1 of Triturus cristatus. Classification (NCBI taxonomy): domain Eukaryota; kingdom Metazoa; phylum Chordata; class Amphibia; order Caudata; family Salamandridae; genus Triturus; species Triturus cristatus. Next base: position 1,470,410,415 of record NC_140591.1, on the reverse strand, counting down.
TAAAGTCCATCCCCTGTAGGGAAATGGACCACCTAAGCAGTTTGGGGTTCTCACCCTTCATCTGATTTAGCCACAAGAGGGGCTTATGGTCGGTCTGAATCTCGAAGTGAGTGCCAAACAAGTATGGCCTCAGCTTCTTCAGGGCCCACACCACAGCAAAGGCCTCCCTCTCAATAGCTGACCAATTCTTCTCTCTGGGGGTCAACCTTCTGCTAATAAAAGCAATGGGTTGGTCTTGACCATCTACATTAAGTTGTGACAGCACAGCTCCCACACCCAACTCAGAAGCATCTGTTTGGACAATAAACTCTTTGGAGTAGTCAGGACTTTTCAGGATAGGTGCAGAGCACATGGCCTTCTTTAGGTCATCAAATGCCTTTTGACAGCTTACTGTCCATTGAACCTTTTTGGGCATCTTCTTGGATGTCAGATCATTAAGAGGAGTCACAATGGACCCATAGTTCTTAACAAACTTCCTGTAGTACCCAGTCAAGCCCAAGAAAGCTCGAACTTGAGTCTGGGTGGTTGGAGGAGACCAGTCCTTGATGGATTGTATCTTACTCTCCAGTGGTTGAACTTGGCTTACACCTACAAGGTGGCCCAAATACACAACCTTACTCTGCCCTATCTGGCACTTAGTAGCCTTGATAGTGAGGCCTGCCTTTTGCAGAGCCTCAAGTACCTTCTTCAGGTGGATCAGGTGATCCTCCCAGGTGGAGCTAAAGACAGCAATGTCATCAAGATATGCTGCACAAAAGTCATCCAACCCAGTAAGGACTTGATTCACCAACCTTTGGAAGGTGGCAGGTGCATTCTTCAGACCAAAGGGCATCACCAAAAATTGATAATGCCCACCTGGGGTTGAAAATGCTGTTTTGGCCTTAGACTCCTCAGCTAATCTGATTTGCCAATAGCCAGCTGTCAAATCAAATGTGCTCAAAAACTTAGCAGAAGCCAGTTTATCTATGAGCTCATCTGCCCTTGGAATAGGATGTGCATCTGTCCTAGTGACAGCATTGAGTCCTCTGTAATCCACACAGAACCTCATCTCTCTCTTGCCATCTTTGGTGTGAGGCTTGGGGACCAGAACCACTGGGCTAGCCCAGGGGCTCTCTGAGGGTTCAATGACACCCAATTCCAGCATTTTGTGTACATCCGCCTTTATACAGTCCCTGACGTGGTCAGGTTGTCTGTAAAGTTTGTTCTACACAGGCAGACTGTCACCAGTGTCCACCACATGGGTACACCAGTCAGTTTGACTAGGTATCAATGAAAACATGTGTTGAAATGATTGTAGAACCTGTCTACATTCAATCTGCTGATGCTCAGTGAGGTTTCCTCCAAGGGTCACTCCTTCAACTGAACCATCCTCAGGGTTCTGAGACAACAGGTCTGGGAGAGGGTCACTCTCTTCCTCCTGTCCCTCATCTGTAGCCATGAGCAAGCCCATGTCTGCCCTGTCAACATATGCTTTTAACCTGTTAACATGGAGCACCCTGTGGGGACTCCTGGGAGTTCCTAGGTCCACCAAGTAGGTAACCTCTCCCTTCTTTACCAGGATTGTATGGGGTCCAGACCATTTGTCTTGGAGTGCTGCTGGGGCCACTGGCTCCAACACCCATACCTTCTGTCCTGGCTGAAACTCAACCAAGACAGCCTTTTGGTCATGCCAAGCTTTCTGTAAGGCCTGGTTTTTGGATGCCTTCTCCATATACTCAGCCATCCTGGAGCGGAGACCAAGTACATAGTCCACTATGTCTTGTTTAGGCTTTTTGAGAGGTAACTCCCATCCTTCCTTCACTAAACACAGTGGGCCTCTTACGGGGTGCCCAAACAACAATTCAAAGGGGCTGTAGCCAACCCCCTTTTGTGGGACCTCTCTGTAAGCAAACAGAAGGCAGGATAGAAGGATGTCCCATCTTCGCCTGAGCTTTTCAGGTAATCCTTTGATCATACCCTTTAGGGTCTTGTTGAATCTCTCAACAAGCCCATTGCATTGTGGGTGATAAGGGGTGGTGAACTTGTAGTTGACACCACATTCCTTCCACATAGCTGTCAAGTATCCCGATATGAAGTTGGTACCTCTGTCAGAAACCACCTCCTTAGGAAACCCCACTCTGGAGAATACTCCCAGCAGGGCCCTGGCCACAACAGGAGCTGTAGTGGTCCTAAGGGGAATTGCCTCTGGATACCTGGTGGCATGATCCACTACCACCAGTATAAATATGTGCCCAGATGCAGTGGGAGGATCCATGGGACCCACTATATCTATTCCCACTCTTTCAAAGGGAACCCCCACCACAGGTAGTGGTATGAGGGGGGCCTTTGTTGTGCCACCTGATTTGCCACTGGCTTGGCAGGTCACACAGGAGCGACAAAACTCCTTGGTATCTTCATTCATGTGAGGCCAGTGAAAGTGAGGGACAAGCCTGTCCCAGGTCTTGTTCTGGCCTAGGTGTCCTGCTAGAGGAATATCATGGGCCAAGGTGAGAAGGAAGCCCCTAAATTGCAGCGGTATTACCAACCTCCTGGTTGCACCAGGTTTTGGGTCTCTAGCCTCTGAATAAAGGAGCCCATCATCCCAATACACTTTATGGGTACCTTGAGCATTCCCAGCAGCCTCAGCAGCAGCCAGCTGTCTGAGGGGTTCAAGAGATGGACAGGTTAACTGAGCCTGCCCCAAGTCAGCCCTGGAAGGTCCCCCTGTCCCCAGAAACTCAACCTGATCAGGTTCAAGCTCTTCAGAGACAGTTCCTTCAGGGTTCTCTAGATCATCTTCCTGGGAAGGCTGATCATCACTTGGAGGCAGGGGGGAAGGCACAGCCTTAACCCTCCTGTTCTTCTTCTTGGTAGGTGCTTGGTCCATTGTTCCAGGATCCAAGACCTGTGGTTCAGTAAGGCACTTTTTGGCCTGTGGCCTGGTCACAGCAAGGACATGTGGTGATATACCTAACATCTCTGCATGTGTCCTGTACTCCACTTCTGACCATAGAGAACTCTCTAGGTCATTGCCCAACAAACATTCTACTGGGAGGTCTGCACTAACCACAGCCCTTTTGAGGCCAGTTACCCCTCCCCATGAGAAGTTAACAACAGCCACACTATGTGAAGTAGTGGCATTGCTGGCATTGGTCACCAGGTAATTCTCACCTGGTATGTACTGTCCAGGGTCCACAAAGCCTGGTGTCACCATAGTGACACTGGCACATGTGTCCCTGTAGGCTTGAGCCACTTTTTCATTTATTAAAGGAGTCTGTCTGTACTTGCCCAGGTTACTGGGGCTCACAGTCAGGGACAAATCCATGTCCCCATCACAGATCAAGACTGCCTGTGTCAGGGTTCTGTCTAAGTCAGAATCTCCTTCAGTTCCCATAGTGATTCCCACTACACCCTTTGTCTGGGGACCAACACTGCTAACAGTAGTACTGGGAGTAGGTGCCTTAGGGGCAACAGTGTTGGGGGCTCCACCCTTCTTACAATCACTAGTCCAGTGAGTTGTATTCTTGCAAGATTTGCACCAGGGTTTCTTTGGACCTTCTTTCTTCTTCCCTTTAGGCTGGGACCCACCCTCGTTAGTACTAGTTTGGGGCCCTGTTGAAGACTTCTGGTCTTTAGATTTCTGATCTCCACCCTTTTGGTCTGTTTTCTTCTGATCACCCCCTTGGCCCTGGTTCTGGTTCTTTTGCTTAACCCTGGTTCTGACCCATTTGTCTGCCTTCTTTCCCAATTCTTGGGGAGAGGTCAGATCTGAGTCAACCAAGTGTTGATGCAGTTGCTGGTTCTGACAGTTATTTAAAATCTGTTCTCTCATCATCAAATTGTACAATCCTGTATAATCAGATACCTTACTTCCCAGCAACCAACCCTTCAAAGCCTTAGTGGCACATTCAATGTATTCAGACCAGTCCTGAGTCTGTGTCTTCTGGGTGTCACTGAACATTAACCTGTACTGTTCAGTGGTTAAGCCTAACCCATCAACTAGGACACTCTTCAGGGCTCTGTAGTTTCTGACATCCTCCTCCCTAACAGTGAGGAATCTATCTCTGCCTCTTCCTTCAAAGGAGAGCCATAAGATTGCTGCCCACTGGTCTTCAGGAACCTGCTGCACTTTGCAGGCTCTCTCAAGAGCAGTGATCCACTTGTGGATATCATCCCCACTTTTGTAGGGGGGCACAACCTTGGACAGGTTCCTATTATCAAAGACCCTATCTTTGTCCTTAGGGACAATGCTGCCACCAGTGGGTATCGACCCACTCTCTCTAGGTTGCCTAGCCTTACTCAGTTTCTCTTCCATCAGAGCTACTTCTAGCTCCTGTCTCCTGATTCTCAGCTGAGCTTCCTTCATTCTGGCCTCATGCTCCCTCCTCTGAGGGCTGGTCATCCCCCTTCTGGGTCAACCTTGAGAGCCTCCAGAGGCATGAGAAGCATTAGACTCACCTGAGTGATTCTTCTGCCTCCCAAACCCCTGGTTAAGTCCACTAGGGAGATCCAATGGGGTGATCCCATTGTTAGTCCCCAGTAGCCTTAAGTTAGCTGGGCCACGTATAACACTTGGCACTGGGCTAGTTCTCCCTTCATCCCCACTACCTTCTGTATCAGTACCCTTATCACTTTCATCCTCTGTAGTATGATTCTCATCTAAGGGGTGACTATTGGAAAGGGGTACCTCAGTAGCATCTTCAGAAGGGGGGCCTCCTGTTCCAGTCCCTAAGGGGCCTAACTGGGAGGCTTTCTTGAGAGCTTTCTGATCTTCATCAGCCTGTAAGAGCTCTCTGAGTTCAGCAGAGGTAGGGTTCTTGGGCTGTTTAAGGCCCCTGATATTTGCCAACTGCCTGAGCTCATTTTGATTTAGGGTAGCAAAGAGAGTTGGTGCCCTCTGGGGGTCACTCTCGACAGAGATGGGTACCTTGGACCCCTCTGCCCCCTCCATTGCTCTTAAGTGTGGGTGGATGTGTTGTAATCTACCTACACTTGGGTTTTCCTACTAAACCTATCTAGTAGTTGTATTCAGGGTGTGCTACTCCCTTTGCTTTACAACAACTAAGTTCAGTAGAACTTAAGTATATCTAATCTTGTTTTATATGTACCTAAGGTACCTGTATGATCTTTCAATTGGTAACAAAGAGATTACAGATGTAAAACACAGCAAGATCAAATCCAACCGCTGCTCACCAATGTGAGAAGTTGGCCTGGTATATGATGTTCACTAGTTAAAGTGACCACCTTGTACCATGCCAAGCAACCCTTATGGTGTGGTTGTAAGTCAACCTTTTCGGACTAGCTGCCCTAGTGGTAGCGTAGGCTAAGCAGTCTTTGAGGCTAAACTCGTTAAAGCGTGTTAAGCAGGCTGTTTTACCATATGTAACCCCCTTTTATACCAATGAAAGGACACCACACAGATATATATTCAAAATATATATGTATTTATTACTCAAAGTATCCCCTAGACTCTTTATGAGCACAGGAGCACAAATCGTTAAACAAGACAGCGTTATAATATACAGAAGTTGCACTTTATATGGATGGGTCCTGGTGGCCACTCAAACCATATACTAAAATAGTGGTATAAGTACCTCGAACAGGAAAGGGAAAAGGCCTAGGGCCTCTAGAATCGCTGGGCCTACAAGGAGCTAACTTCAGTTAGTGACCAGGAGGTCCACGGGTCGCGTGTGCAGTGAGGAAAGTTACACGCGGGCTCCCATAGGTTTTCAATGGGTGCGTAAAAGCTCAAAAGTTACTGCTAGAAGGGTCTTCTGGATGGACTACGAATTTAAGATTCAAAACACAGACACTAGAGATGTTTCTTTACACTTGGGCACCGGAGTGCCAGCTTTACCTCACCCACAGGAAGCGGGTGCATAGGTCTCGAAGTGCGTCGGGTTTCGTCTATCGATTCAATGGAGCCTGACGACAAAGATGCTGCAGGCGGTCGGTCCAGAAGAGATGCGGTGGATCCAAGAGTGGATCGAAGTTGTAGAAGACCTGAAAGCAGAGGGGACAGTGTTCACAGTCACTAGCCAGTGACCGGCGTGGCACCAGGTAGGTACCAGGCGATGTCAGGTACAAACAGGTGATGAGGTGTAGCTTATCCCCGCAGCCACGTGGTCCCTGAAGGTCGACGACGTCCAGGAGTCGGTTCACGAGCTGTTCCACGCAGGCTCTCGCTGTCGGCGGTGTCGGCGACTCAAAAGAAGCAAACAAGCCTTAGCAAAGGCAGGAGTCATGGAAAGTAAAGAAAGCTGATTGTTCTGACCAGCAAGGTCAGAGGGGCTGCTCCTTTGGAGAGCAGCAGGGGCCAGTCTGGAGCAACCAGACCAGCATTGTAGTTTTCAAGGTTCTTTGCCAAAATGGCCACTAGCCAACGGGCCAGGGACCGGTCAGGCGCGTCAAGATGCAAAGTGCAGAGGGGCCCCACGCAGATCGTGGAGATGCTGGAGGGCTCACCTTTGGTGCAGATGCTGCTCGGATGTTGGGCTTCTCAGGACCCAAAGCACAACTTGGAGGGAGCCTCTGTTGTTGCGCTTGCAGCTTGTCGTTGGTCTTTCAAGATGGCTGGCTCCACGTGTCTCGGTGCCTCCACGGGTTCCTTCTTTGCAGGGACTGTGGATCGGGCGGTGAGAGGTCTGGAGGTCTAGGTCTTGTTGGGCTCTGGGCTCGGGCTCCGACAGGAGGCGGCGGCAAAGCAGACATCGAGTAGCTGGTTGGTGCTTGCGTTAGCAAGATGGTCACTCCCTGACCATAGGGGAGATTTCCTTCTGTCCTCTGTGCAGCAGAGCATCGAAGTTCCCGTCTTCTTCTTGTGGTTAAGTTGATTCCAGGATGTCTGAAGTCTTAGGACACAGCTCCTGCCTTTAAGCGGATTCTAGGGGCCGGACTACCTGCTAGGTCCCTCCCTAAGGGTGGGACCAGGAAGGGGGGTGGTTACACCCCCAATCCTTTGTCCAGCTCGCCCCAGGTCCGGGGCTGGTGTGCCCCAGGACCGGTTTGAACTGGCATATGCACCGAGGCTCCTTGTGAGCCTCAGGCATGTCTGATTCCATTCAAGCCCTACCTGACCAATACACAAAATCCTGTCTGGTGTGGTGCACGCACCTCCCCTGGCAGGAAACCCTTTGTCCACGTCTCCCAAGCTGGAAGGACTCCCAGCAGCAGGAGGGCAGACTTGTGTCTGTGGTGGTAGCATCCATTTTGTGGAGCTAAGGCTATGTCTGATTTTACCCGGGTTTCAGGTACTGTACATGTCGTGTCCCTCTAGAAGGGTGGAATGCTAACCCCGTCGCCAGAACTGGCGAGGGGTTAGTATTCCAATTCGTATGACACCTTACTCGACATGTTTTGATAAAGCCAAACCAAAGATAGCATTTAACCGCGAGGTTCATAATGCACTTAAGAGTATATGGTATGACGATATCTGGAAACGGTAGAAGGAAGTTGTTCCGACCACTGCAGACAGGCTCAGCTCATGCCAGAGCACCATCTCACATGGAACCAAGCACTCTGCCTTCAGGATTGTCAAGGCCTGCCATAGTAGTGACTTATAGGTTAACATGTGTCCCATTTAAGGTTAGGTATAGGTATACTACACCTAAGTAAGAGGTGGTTACACCAACTTACCCCAGCTGAGTGATCAGCCAGTTGTGTCAAATTTGTTAGGCCAGACCAGGGGTGGCATAATACATGCTTCAGCCCCTGGTAGGCCTTAGATACACCAATGCCCTGGGTACCTAGTGTACACTGGTACAGGGGCTCACAGGGTGATCCAATTCCAATTGGTTATGCACCTAGGGTGCATAGTGTTAATTTAGTAGAGAGAACAGCAGGCTGGGGGTCTGACTGGCAGGCCCACATCCTCAATATGTAAAAAACCAGTGAAGCAAAAAGCAAAAATTTGGGGTGACCATAGGATAGCAGACCCTACTCTCCTACAACGGTGTATCACAAATTAATCATGCGCCAAAATAAAGCCGAACATCAGAGGTTAGTAATTCACAGAGTGAACATACATGGAAAATACCAGCTAGAGAATAATTCAGAAAGGACCATAAATTAAATAAATAAAAGTATAAGGGATTATCATTAAGGTGTATTTAACACCTATAAAACCCCCTCTTGCTCGAAGGTTAGATGGGTCCTATCCGAGGTCCGCAGTTAGATAGGTCCAGTCAGATTTGAAAAGGACCCTCTTCATAAAAGAAAAATGTTGTGAGATTTTTATCGCAATCTAGATGTTTCAATCCTCCTGCCCATTAAGAGACTTCATCAGGAGAAATCTTCCTTTTATGTGGATCAGAGGTAAATGGAATTACACTCGTAAAGATAGCAAACAAACATACATAACTCTGGCCCATTCAACCTGGATTCATAGCCTGTCTCACCAGCAGACTACAGCAAAGCTTCAGCTCCGCTCCAGTTTTTTCATATAATTTGTATTATGTTCTTTGCATTGCACTTTCTTAATCCTACGCCTTACAAAGCCCCAAAGCGAAAAGCGTCCTATGGAGTTTTCGAAATATTTTGATATTATATTGGACTTATATCATATATTTTATATTGTATGTCTATCTGTCTTCTCTGAACAAATGAATCAACATATTTTAGCTGTTGTCACCGCGGCTGCTTGCAGATCTGTTTGCCCTGATCGCCATTCCTCTCTTGAGCAACTCCAGACGGGGATCGGGACAAAGGGAGCGTTGATAGCCCCCCACCAACCCCCCACCCCCGGCGTCTCCCCAGCCCTTCCGGCCTCAGGCATGTCCAGTAATGTTACCCCATAGCCCACTGTCCCTTCTTGTACCTTCTTGCCGTCGTGTGAAATTCCACTCTCCCCGGGAGCCAGTGGAATGCCCCAAAAGCAATGTTTAGTCTCTGGGTGCACGTGCACGCCCTGACACTGGTGCGGCTTACAGCGCGGATCTGGCGCGAGCCGGGCGGGCTCCTGAGGCCTTTGCCTGAATCTCTGAATCCATCTCTTTGTCCATGAGTTTGGTTAATGTAAGCATGTGTGTTCAAAAGGTCATTTTTGCAGGTTTATGCAGCGGGATTTCGACCCAAAGCTATGTGAGCGCTTTACAGGCGCACCAGTTACATTACCTAGGGTCGTATTATGTTTCTTAGGCAGAGAGGGTTTAAGAAAATAGGATGTGGCGGAACTGCTAGAGCTGGTTACTTTGAAGCTGCTGGTTAACCACATTCGAGGCTGGGCGTTGGCTCAATATCCTGTAATTCTTGCGAAAAAAATGAATATTTAATCTTACTGGTTCTCATGTAAAGCGCTCCAATACTCTCGGGTTGAGTTTGCGCGATATAAAACTACAAAAAAATGTGATTTGGCCTAGTGCCAATATCAGCAACACTCCCCATCCCACACACAGCAATATTATTTGGAAATAAACCACACAACACCTTGTTTGTGGAGAAAATTGCTGCAGGTTTATTTGCATAACAAATATGCCAATATGGTGGGTTATCTGACGGGGGATCCAAGGGCAGGCAACCCCTCCACCGCCTGCCCGCCTGATGAGCCAAATTATACCGTGGCCATCGCCAATCGGTGCTTACCAATTTTGGGGGCGGTTCTAACCCCTCCCACCGATGGACTGCTAGTCCACTCCCTTACTCACGCCCCCGAAGGGGTGGAGCATTCCAGGCAACTCCCGGTTGCTCAGGTCCACAACCGCCCGTAGGACTAACGGGGTGCCGTCGCTCCTCCAGGGTAAAACGCGTCTGGGGATATTTGGCCTTTGCACCCTTGTTGTGCTCCTTCAAAGGGTACCCCTCCATACCTTACAGCCTCTGGATCGCCCTGTAACTCCACCTGCAACACAAAATAACAAGTTATCAATAGCTCAATACCCTGTAATTATGGGCAAAAAAATTAATATGTAATGTTATTGGTGCTCATGTAAAGCGCTCCGATACTCTCGGGTCGAGTTTGCGCTATATAAAACTACAAACAAAATGTGATTTGGCAGAATCACAGGATGTTGACCCGGTGACAAGACTCTGAACTGGTTTTCAAGTTGGCATCTCTGGTGGTCGCCGTTTCTCCCCTAATACCAAGTGACCCCTCACTGTAATGTGCAGCGCTATATCGGTTGGCGCTATATTAATACATACATGTTATCAACCCTGCCTCTCCCATAAGAAGGTGATCGGAAACTAGCTTTATTATTTTTTTAATAGTTTACTGTATCGGGATAATTTATAGTGCTTCTGAGAACATTTTAATGGGAATCAACACTAAAAGAAAGTAAGACTAGTCATAAAATAAAAAAATAATATGGGATTTCGGATGGTTGAAAAAAATATTCTGCAATATTTCAAATACCTAATTACTTGGAATGTATTTGTGTTTTTTATTGACGATTCAAACCAAGCTTCTCCCAGAAGAAGAGAAATGCAAACAACTTCCTTTATGAATAATTTTATGTATTTGGTTGATTTATAATGCTTTGAGAATATTGCAAATTGTACTGAAACTAAGAAGATTCGACAGTCATGTGACAGATGGAAGAGATGCTGAAAATATTTAAGCAATCCATTGATAAGAGCGAAAAGTAATATGGACAAGGCAAACATTGAAAGGTAAAATAAGTAACTGCTTTAAGTGAAATATGGACACTTGCCAGTGTAATATGGATAATATTAAACAGTCACAAACATGCAGATTTTTTTTTTTAGTTTTCAAAATACATTTATTAGAGATAAATCATAAAAAATACATATAAGATATTCAAGGTTTATAATCTAGTACAATATACAATCAATAACAGTGTCAATACTTATACAGGTAAACCTGAATCAATGATAGCGGTGAGGCATATAAGAAAAATATTAAAAGTGTACAAGAGGAAAAGAGTAAAGGGAGAAAGAGATGGAAATGGAAGGAAAGAGGAAGAAAAGAAAACGGGATGATGAGAACTTTAAGCATTGTTGCAAATTAATGAAATAATGGTACAAAACCTCAAAATGGTATAAGAAAGTAGGCTGTAAAAGAGCAGAGACATTAAAAAAGCAATAGACAAACAGGAATGAATTCATATCAAATGGGAAATCTAGGTATTGATAACAAAGAGGTACGCACAGCTCTTGGCAGGGGCTTGTAAAGGATCCAAGCCGTCTTTTGTGAGTACACCCTGTGTACACATCGAGGCAGACCATACCTGATGCACAAATGGCAAAGACAGTTCAAAACAAAAGCCAAAACGATCTTTAATGACATACACAACATAAACATGCTTCATTATATCATGTCAACACATCATTTCTTTATGGAGAGGGCTTGTGTAAAAGATCAAGGCTCTCACTGTGGCTGGATATCTTTACTTATGTTTAGATTTCTTTTATTGATTTCAAGTCAATGAAATGACAAGCAAAGAACAATTGTGCTGTACATATCGTTGTATAGCCCACTAGAGGGACTGCTGTAAATGAGAGATAAAAACAATGAACAAGAAGATAACCCCCCCCACCCCCACCCCCTCCCCCTCCTCCTCCTATCTAAGGCTGAAGCCGGTTCTATATTCTACCAGACTCTCTAATGGTCAAACATCCAGAGCGGGTTGAGCTTAGTGTTGTGCATGTTGGTACAACTTTGCCTCAAGAGGTGGATCCGCCAATCGTAGTAGTCTCAAGTATTTGGGGCAGGTAAGTTCTGGAAACTCTGGAGTCAACAGTCTTCAGAGGGGTTCCCCCAGGTCGTGGAAGGAGGCACCTGGGTTCGTAAGTGATAATGAGATTTTCTCCATCCCAAGTATGTCCCACAACGGGGGGCGTGGCTTGGCGCCCGCGAGTGATGGCGGCGTCCGAGTGAGCTCCGGAGCGGTACTGCGAGACTACACCGGTTCCTGTTCTCCATTCCTGGGGGTGAGCGGATGAAAGATCGTCGGAACATGCCGTGATTACACTCGATGTCGGCCGAAGCTTTTCCGTGCCTCCGCGACGCTGAATTTGCTCCTCGGAAGCTTCCTCAGGCTTCTCTCGATGCGGCGGCCATCTTAACTCTGCAGGTCAATGCGTGTTATCCTGAGGTAACTGCTTCGTCTAACCAATGCTGTGAGCGCTCGATATTATACATTCTTTGAGGCTCACATTCTCACTTTCCTGATTATTCTTCATTTCTACATTGATTTCTGCAATGCCTACTTTCAATTTGGAGCGCCAGTCACACATATTGTGTTTCAACTATATTCCTTCATGAAGCGCCCTTTTTTCTCCCGTACTTACCGCTGAGCTCTTCTTCCAGACATGGTATTATCAACGCCCTACTAGGACCCCCTTGTGCCTTCACCACGAGTGTACGCCTGGCTGTTGTATATCACCAATGCTATTAGCTGTTGCAGGCTTTTTTTGAAGCATGTGAGAAGGAATTTCGCTCCATACCCCGCTAAGCTGCCTACGAACATCCTGCGCAAGCATTGTCATCGCTGTTCTTTATTACAGTGCCTCACCAGCAGCATCGGATGTATGTCGTTACAACGCACACTTTTACAACGCATGCACTTACAACGCATTTTTTACAACGCACAATCCATTACAACGCATGACATTACAACGCAGGACACTACAACGCATTTTTAAAAACTACCTTTACAACGCATTTCCATTACAACGCATACTACCTTTACAACGCATACCATTACAACGCATAATATTAAATTGCATTTAAGGTAAGTATTAGATAGTATAGGGGTAAAAATTACTATTCTAACTCCAGGGGGTGCAACAGTAGGGTAAGTGTTGGATAGTATAGGGGTAAAAATTACTATTCTAACTCCAGGGGGTGCAACAGTAGGGTAAGTGTTGGATAGTATAGGGGTAAAAATTACTATTCTAACTCCAGGGGGTGCAACAGTAGGGTAAGTGTTGGATAGTATAGGGGTAAAAATTACTATTCTAACTCCAGGGGGTGCAACAGTAGGATAAGTGTTGGATAGTATAGGGGTAAAAATTACTATTCTAACTCCAGGGGGTGCAACAGTAGGGTAAGTGTTGGATAGTATAGGGGTAAAAATTACTATTCTAACTCCAGGGGGTGCAACAGTAGGGTAAGTGTTGGATAGTATAGGGGTAAAAATTACTATTCTAACTCCAGGGGGTGCAACAGTAGGGTAAGTGTTGGATAGTATAGGGGTAAAAATTACTATTCTAACTCCAGGGGGTGCAACAGTAGGGAAAGTGTTGGATAGTATAGGGGTAAAAATTACTATTCTAACTCCAGGGGGTGCAACAGTAGGGTAAGTGTTGGATAGTATAGGGGTAAAAATTACTATTCTAACTCCAGGGGGTGCAACAGTAGGGTAAGTGTTGGATAGTATAGGGGTAAAAATTACTATATTATGCGTTGTAATGGTATGCGTTGTAATGGTAGTATGCGTTGTAATGGAATGCGTTGTAAAGGTAGTTTTTAAAAATGCGTTGTAGTGTCATGCGCTGTAATGTCATGCGTTGTAATGGATTGTGCGTTGTAAAAAATGCGTTGTAAGTGTAGTGCGTTGTAAAAGTTGCGTTGTAAAGGTTGTTCCCCGCAGCATCCAGGCATCATCACAGTTGGTTCTTCTGTTTAACTACTGAGGAGATGGTTGCTTTCTCTGTTTGACGTACCTGTCACCTGAGTACTCCTGAGGTGTCTTCTCCTGAGCTCTCTTTGCTCTAGCTTTTTGTGACTTTCAACGAGTCAATATTTACACGGCTTTGTCATATGGGCAGACCCAAATCGATGTCGCATCCATCTCACCCGCCCAAACCTCAGACTCAGATTCTGAAGAACTCCAAGGTTTTCTCTGCTCTTTCACAACTAGAAGATTCTCTCAACTCGTCTGGCTCTGTTACGCCAATGCATCCTTCCAGACGTTCACCGGATAACCCTAAATCTAACACGAAGAGGCTTAAATCGGACTCTCTCTCACCTCCAAAGCATTCTGACCCAGTATCCATGGAATTATTGTTAGAAGAAATAAGATCCTTGCGTCCTTTCATGGAAGAGACAAACAGTAAGCTCCAAGTCCTCACGGACAATTGGTCACAAATGGAGACGAGGGTCACATCAGTCGAAAAATCCGTTCAATCGTTCCAAGAAACTTCCTCTGTTGTCACAAACCTAAAATCTCAAGTCTCGGATCTTCAACAACAAGTAGAGCAGTTAGAAAACAGAAACAGACGCAACAATCTTTGTATTTATGGCCTAGTTGAAGGACTCGAAGGGTCTGATCCAATTGCTTTCTTCAAGACGTTTCTTCCCAAGCTCCTCCATCTGCCGCAGGACAAGGTTCTTAATATTCAGCGCGCTCACAGATTGGGTCGGCCACCTTCTTCTGCTTCTTCCTCACAGAGACCTAGAGGTGTCATCATCTACTTTTTGGAATATTTAGATCTCTTGATGGTTTTGACGGCGGCCAAATCCTCCCCGAACCTGTCCTGGTCTGGCTCATCTCTATTCTTTGCACAGGATTATGCCAAAGCCACCGCCAACCGTCGCAAGGTTTTTCTGAGAGAAGATCTACGCGCGATGGGGGCACGTTACGGCCTTTATCACCCATGTTTATTCAAAGTTACATATAATAATAAGACTACGACCTATGAAGACCCTATACGTTTACAAAGCTTCATCAATGCGCACAAATCATCTACCATGGATGTTTCCGGACCATCATCTTCTGCTCCTGGTTGACTAATGCCTATATGACTATTTGAAGGCTCTCTCTATTTTGTTCTTGTTTCATGACCCTTTTGGGTTGCAGTTGCCTTTAGTTTTTCTGACTTTCTAAGTATTCGCTAGGCCGATGTTCTATCGTTCTACTGTTCTATTGTTTATACATGATGCTGTCTCATGTTCTGACTGTTAGTTTTGGTCTGTTATAATCCCCTAATATGCTTAACTCTTTGTTCTTCTTTTTCGTCTCACAGGAATTCTTTATTTACGTGTTCAATGGTGTCTCCTGGTCCCTGCTTCGTTGCTCGTGGATGTGCTGCCTCACCCATGTGGTTCCTTCCCCTCCCCACCCTTTCTCGCTCCCCTCCTCTGTAGGTATGTTTTTTCATTACTCCCTCAATTGTTTTCCCCGTGCATCCGCTATTCTTTCCTTCTATCCCTTCCTATTCTTTCTTCCCTTGTTCTCCTCTCTGTTCATTTGTATTCATTTTGTCTTCTTACTTTTGACCGGAACCTTTAGTTTGTGTAAGCAATGCATCTTTTGTCTCTTTACATACATTTATTTCTCAATTGTCTTCTTGCTGTTGGCTTTCTGCCTAAATTTTTGCACTCCTCCCTCACACCTCTCCTCTCTTGATAACACAAATGCTCTTATTTGCCCTTTTTTCTTCCCTCTCTTTAACATCTTCACGCTACTTTCTCCTCTCTTTTTATGTCTTTTCTTCTTTTCATGGGTTTTTTATTCATTACTCATGTTTTTCACATTTTATGTTAAAATATTATCTTTATGTCACTAAATATATTGTCATGGAATGTGAAGGGTATTAATTCACCGATTAAGCGCCAAAGGATTTTGTCACACCTAGCCAAATTGAACGTTGATATCGCATTTCTCCAAGAAACGCATTTAACCGACACTGAATCTGTCAAACTTAAACGTGGTTGGGTGGGCGAACTCTTTTATTCGCAGGGTGACGGTAAACGGAATGGTGTGGCAATTCTTTGTCGTAAATCCCTCCCCTTTCAGGTTCTTACCCAAGAATCTGACGCTTTAGGCAGGTGGGTTTATGTCAAGCTATCACTCAGGGGTGTTCCAATCTCTCTCCTTAACGTTTATGGCCCAACCACGGGTGACCCTTCTTTCTGGGCCAATTTCACTCCATTCCTAACTAAATTTATGGACCACAATTTTATTTTGGCAGGAGACTGTAACCAACCGTTGGATCCCTTTTTTGATAGATCCTCCAAGACCCCCTATATTCCTAACAAACCCCACAAGCTATTTAGTCATGCTATTTCACAACACAAGTTAGTAGACTCTTGGCGCCTATGCAATCCAAAATTGCGGGAATACACTTTCTATTCTCCCTGCCATCACTCCCAATCATGCTTAGATTACATTTTTGTTTCCCACAATCTCACTCAATCGCTTTTACACTCCGAGATTGGTCCGATTTTGCTTTCAGATCATGCCCCTGTTCTCACATGTGTTGATGTATTCCCTAAGATTGTTGGTCCCAGAAGATGGCGCTTCAATAACTCCCTCCTTGCCGATTCCAAGTTTACAGCTGCCTTCGCCTCTTTTTCTGCTGATTTTTTTTTGACTAATGATGACGCCACCCTTCCAGAGCATACTATTTGGGATGCCTTTAAAGCAGCGGCACGTGACTTTATCATTAATTATGTCGCAAACAAACGTAAAACTGCTCGATGGCACACCAAAAACCTCCTTTCAGATATTAAGAGATTGGAACATACATATTACACATCCCACTCTGCTGATAGCTTGACGGCCCTTGTTGCAGCAAAAATGAAATTTAATGAGAAATCTACAGAAGATGCCTCCCTGTATTTGCTGAAGTCGACTGCTAAATTTTATGGGGGAAGGAACAAAGCAGGGAAACTCCTAGCTAACTATCTGAAGATTAAGCACAACAAATTAAATATTGAATCTATTTATGACTCTGATGATAATTTGAAACATGTAGATGCTGACATTCTTGCTGAGTTTTCACGTTTCTATGAGACTTTGTACACACCGGGGACTCAACCTTCTCCCAGTTCCCTCGCCCACTTTTTTTCTACTATCCACACACCCGCCAATTTCCCTCTCGACCTTACCTCCTTAGAATCGGACGTCACACAAAAAGAATTGCTTGCTGCTTTGCAACTCCTCAAACTCAACAAGGCTCCTGGTCCAGACGGTTTTACCGTTGAATTTTACCTTCATTTTTCTAAGCTATTGATTCCACGATTGCATTCCCTTCTTCATACTTTCATTGCCCAAGGTGCTTCCTCAGGGACGTTCTCAGATGCTCATATTTGTTTGATACCCAAACCTGGGAAGGATGCTAAGTATTGCAAAAACTACAGGCCTATATCCTTAGTCAATATTGACTACAAGCTTTTTGCTAAGGCGTTGGCGATTCGACTAGATCACCTTCTCCCTGATCTTCTGGGTGAAGAGCAGTCCGGATTTGTCAAAGGCCGACATATTACTGATAACACGAGACTCCTTTTTAATATATTGTCAAAATCTTCCCGCTGCCAACATTCCCTTGCAGCAGTTGCCCTTGACGCTGAAAAAGCGTTTGATCGTGTTGAGTGGCGCTATCTTTTTCACACCCTCACTTGGTTTGGTTTTGGACCTAGATTCATTTCATTGATCTCCCTGCTGTACTCACACCCTAGAGCTGCAGTATTTGCAAATGGTCAAATCTCTTCTTATTTTGATTTAGGCAGGGGCGTCCGTCAGGGTTGCCCCCTTTCCCCCTTTCTTTTTAACCTTGCTTTAGAACCTTTTTTGTCCAAACTACGTCAGAACCCCGCTATACATGGCTTCCAGATTGCAGATTCTCAAATTAAACTCGCTGCTTATGCGGATGATATTTTACTTTTTCTTTCTACTCCTGCAGAATCCATTCCCGCTTTCCTCGATGAAGTTCGAAACTACTCCTCCATTTCTGGATATAAGCTAAATCATGATAAGTGTGAGATCTTACCATTGACTAAATTTACTTTCAAACAAGATTTTACTGCCTCCCAATTTACTTGGTGTCCCTCTCATATCAAGTATCTGGGGTTATATATCACTTCCTCCATCCCAGACACTGTCTCTTTATGCATGTCCAAATGTGCACAAAAGATTGTGGACCTCACTGCAAGGTGGCATCCTTTATACTTGTCCTGGTGGGGTCGCCTGGAGACTATTAAAATGATGATTTCCCCTCTTATTCTTTATACATTGTCCAACATTCCAGTATCAATCCCATCGAGATTCTTTAAAAAGTTTAACTCAGTATTATCCTCATTTCTATGGAACTCAAAAAAATCCAGAATGTCTCTTGCCAGACTAATTCGTCCTGCTTCTGAAGGGGGTGTCAACTTTCCTGATTTTCCTGCTTATCAGAAGGCCTTTTTGCTACGTCAAGCTTCCCTCTGGCTGCAAGACCCCACTTCCCCCTGTCCTCTGTGGGTTAAGGTTGAGCGTAATCTCCTATCTCCGTTTTCTTTTGCAGAATATCTTGCTTTCTCCCGCAAACCCTCTTCGCTTCCCACTCTTATTCACAAGTACACTCTCAAGCTCTTAATGTCTGCTAACCCTAATCCACCTCTGACCATAGACGATTTCCTCTCCTCCACCATTTGGCATAATAAATATCTTTTAATTCGTAACAAGCCCTTTTACTGGAAATCTTGGAGAGCCCGGGGTTTGATTTGGATCTCGCAACTTTTTTCTGGTCCCACCTTTCTCTCTTTTTCCGATATTTGTTCTTCTTTTGGTTTACCCTCTTCCTTTTTCCCCAAGTATCTTTTAC
Organism: Triturus cristatus; assembly: GCF_964204655.1. Lineage (NCBI taxonomy): Eukaryota > Metazoa > Chordata > Amphibia > Caudata > Salamandridae > Triturus > Triturus cristatus. The sequence continues at coordinate 1,470,391,947 of NC_140591.1, read as the reverse complement.
TTAAAGCTGCTATTCTCGAGACTTACAGGCAGATATCGAACTCCTCGCCTCCCCCTGTCTCACGCGTTCCTAGCTCTCAGCTCCACTCTCTCCTACGTAACACCCCCAAGGCATCTCTTATTTATAAACACCTTCACACACATGAGGTGCCCAGACCCAAATCCAAGATAGAACATCAGTGGGAATCGGATCTCGGAATAAACTGGCCGATATCTATATGGGATAAGATTTGGGCAAAACTCCGTAAAACCTCCAGAGCGGCTTCCCTGACACAATCTTTATTTTTTATTTATAATAGATTACTTCTCACGCCCTCTACACTAAATAAGCGTTTCCCAAATACCCCAGATCTATGTTGGTCGTGTGATACCCCTAATGCTACCTTACTCCACATGCTATTCCTTTGTAAACATGTGCATGACTTTTGGTTACAGGTGTGGGCTCAAATTAATGTTATTTTCCATACTTGCATTCCTTTTTCTCTCTCTCACCTCTTCTTAGGAAGCTTATCTTCTAGCTGGGATAATGTAGACATGAATGTTCGCATTGTTGATTTATTATTGGCTGTAGCTTTTCAACAAATTACTGTTAATTGGAAAAATACATCTAATGTTTCCCTCAAAGCATGGTGGTATAATGTTTGCCACAACCATAGACTTGATACTGCCTTTGTTTTTCCTGCTCAATTAGCAGCTAAACGTGCAGATCTATGGATTCCCATTACGCTGTATTTAAATAACTGTGCTGCCCGTTCTTTCCGTCCAATGCCTGTTCAACAAGAAGTTCCTAAACCTCCATGATACCCTTTACACATTCAAGATTCACTAGCATATTGTTCTGTTTTTATTTTTTTTAACGACTTGCTGTTTAACTTATAACGGTTATGCCTTTTATGTTTCCTTCTCTATTGCCCATGATATTGCTCTATTGTAATTTTCATACCTTTTACATTTTGCATTTGTTATCCCTCCCTCCCTCCCCCTCTCTCCTCCTCTCCCTTTCCTCCCCCCCTTTATAGCTGACATTATGTATTGATTCTTCTCTTTTCATTCCTTAATAAAATCTTATTGAACTTAAAAAAAGTATGTCCCACAACCTGTGGAGCCATCCCAGATGAGTTGGTGTTGTTGTAGTGCCCCCGTGGGAGAGGATGTTTTGTTGGGCTGCCCCCAGTACTGATGCCATTTGTCTGCCTCTTTGCGCCCTAAGTGGGAAGGTTAGGGAGACCCAAAAGAGTGTAGGCAGGGAAATGGGGGATTTGGGTATCAAAATGGGAATCAATGTCATCTATTATCTGCTTCCAGTAAGCCACCAAATGAGGGCAGTCCTACAATAGATGAATCAGAGCACCCAGAGAACCACATGCTCTCCAACATTGAGGGCTTCGTAATGGGTTGCCCTTGTGGAGCCGGGGGGGGGGTTAGGTACCAATAGGTGGCGATTTTCGTGGCTGTTTCAATGCTTGCCATGTTTCGTGCTGTGTGCCGAGTGCCGATCTCTGTAGCATATTTCTGACCATTCTTTCTGTCAGTGTTCTGCCAAGTTCCACCTCCCAGCGCAATTGAACAGGAAATTTCCCAATATTAGGGACACACCCGCTAGATTTATATAAGTCTGAAGTCAGACGGGCATCTGTATGCCTCGAGAGTAGCTATTTGTTGAAAGGCGTGAGGTGTCTTTCTGCACCTTCCCGCACCTCTAGGTACATCACCCAGTGTCAAATCTGTAAGTAATGGTAGCATTCCGTCTCGGGAGATCGTGATCCCTATGGAAGTCAGAAAATGACAGAAGGCCTGTCATGTCGAAGAGGTGACCAATGGAGCGCTGGCCTTCTTTAGTCCAATGTGTGAACCCCAACATGTCAAGCCCTGGCACAAAGTCTGGGTTGTTCACTATAGGTGTGAGTGGGGACGGGAAGGTCGTAAGTCCCCGAGAACCAGCTATCCTATCCCAGGCTAAGAGGATGGGGTGAGTCACCTCAGAGAGGTATAAATTCCGAGGTCTGGCAGCCTTCGCAAGAAAAGGGACTCCCCAGAGGGGCAATGGACCTATCCATAAACAGCCAGTGTTCCTCAGACTCTGGACGAGACACTCAACCAGTGGCCTCATCTGAACTGCCCACCAATAGGCTTGCAAGTTGGTGACTCCCAGTCCTCCCTCGGCAGGGTCTCTACAGCTCAACTCCCTTCACAGTCGCTGCTTCAGGTCACGCCATTCAAAGAGCTCCAATTCCCTTTGTGGTGAGAGTAGAGCACTCAAAGGGGTACCAGTGGGAGTGTCTGGAATAGATATTATCTTAGGAAGTATGGTCATTTTTATAGCGTCTATCCGGCCCAGCCAACACAGAGAGTGAGACCTCCACTTACAAAGGCAGTCCCTCACATGCCGCAGCAGCGCCGTGTAATTCAGCGAGTTAGTTTCTTGAATACTGGCTGTGAGGTGCAGGCCCAGGTAAGGAATTGCGTCCTGAGCCCAATGAATACGGTAAGATCGCTTAAGTGTTCTCAAGGTATCAGGGCCGAGAGATAGATTGAGAGCTTGTGACTTATGCACGTTGATCTTGAAGCCTGACGCTTGTGCCAAACGTTCAAGCTCTGATAGAAAGGCTGGGAGAGACTCCCTAGGCTTCTCCAATGTGGCCACCACATCATCGGCGTAGACACTGATTTTATGCTCTTCTCCTCCGAGTTGCACCCCTGCGATTAAGGGTGTGAGAAGTTTGCCTGGTGTATTCTGTACACTAATTAAAGTGGGCACCTTGTACCAGTCCAAATAACCCTTATTGATGATTAGGTTAAAGAAAACCTTTATTGAAAGCTATCCTAGTGGAAGCTATGGAGAGCAGCCTTCAGGCTAAGTCCCGAAGGAATGTAAAGCAGCTTGTTTTACCAGATCAGAACCTCCTAAATGACCAAATGAAAGGAGAACCACACAAGAAATATATAAAATATATGTATTTATTACTAAACACTCTCTGCTAACCTCTTTATGAGATTAGAGCACAAAGCACACAATATTAAATCACTAGAACTACAGTAAATAGCACAATACACAGCGAGCTCCAGGGGGAGACCGAACCATATACTAAGAAAGTGGTATAACAACCACGACTTAACTAGACAAAGTGTCTAGAGCACGTAGAATCGTTGAGACCCCAAGGAACCACCCAAAGTAGTGACACAGGGGACCCACGGAGGACAGGTGCAGTGTGTGAACACAGGCCCGAGCTCCGTACAATCCTATGGGAAAGTCGTGGTTGGAATTTTAAAGATTAAGGACACTTCGGAGAGGACTTTAAGCAAACCCTTTCAAACATAGAAGGTTCTAAGGCCAGCACCCTTGAGAGTAAGGAGGTAACCATGTTACCTATCCCAGGAGAGCCGGGTGCATAGGGGTCAAGTGATATCGGAAATCTCTGTCGTTTTCAATGGCGTGATGCGGAAAAGTGCTGCTGCCGGGAAGATGAAAAGTGTCCGGTGGGATCCAAGCCCGGATCTGAGGTGAGAAGAACCTGAAAGCAGAGGGGACAGAGTCTGGGTCACTTCAGGGTGACCAGGGGCGTGATAGATGAATGCCCACCGATGTTGGGTGCTTCAGGTGAGATGTTGCGATGCTTGACTCTGCAGCCACGGGGACCAGGCAATGTCGATGATGACCAAAGTCCAAAGGTGAGCTGTCCCACAAAGGATGTCGAGTGCTGAGGGTCAGTGTCCGGATTGAACACCAACAAGCCTTGGCAACTGCAACCCACGCTGGCGGAGGAAATAAGCTTCGGTGAGGCCCAGCAAGGTCCTGGGGACTCTGCAAGGAATGGAGAGTCAGGGCACATCTGGTGCAACCAGTAAAGCCCACTGAAAGTCAAAGTTACCTTCAGAGGGACCTACAGGCCAACGGACCAGGGATCGCGAAGGGACCTCGAGCTGAATCACAAAATACCGGCCCACGGAATACTCGTGGAGTGTAGGCCGGTAATCTTCGGTGGAATTACTGCTCAGGGTCAGGACTACAAGTACCCCAAAGCACAGCCTCAGGGATTGCCAAAAAGCATATGCTGCTGCAAAAGTACACGGTGCACAGGGGTTCGGGTTGCACGGTCCCCACGAAGGATACGGGTCTTAGGATTGCTGAGAGAACTGATCAACCTCGGGGACGCATGGGAACCCACCTCCTGTGTTGCAGAAATCTTCGGAGTCTTCAGGAGCTCGGCAGATGCAAACCGGTCAGATACGTTAAAGGTGCCTGCCTTGCAGGGGAGTAACTCCTTTACTCCAAGGGAGATTCTTCAGTCATCCAGCGTAGTGTAGATCGTCAAAGTACTTGGTTTCAGTAGCAGAGTTTAGTCCAGGTAAAAGTCCTGTAGTCAGGGGTTACTACTTTATACCCAAGGAAGGGGTGGGACAAACTCTGGGGACCCACCTAATCCACATTTGTAAAGCGCGAACAATCACCCGTAAGGGTCTTTAGGCGCTGGGGGCCGTTGGGAACATTAAGCAAGCTATTGCCCAGAGTCACATGGTGCTGGGATAAACTGCCGCCGGCGCTGGGGATCGAACCGTGATCCCCAGATTCCGGAGTCAGTCGCCCTGGCCACGGCCCCACACCTCTTCCATTATGGGAGGGTCAGGACAGAGGGGTGGCTACACCCATGTCCTTTGTTCAGTTTCAAGCAAGAGCAGGAGCAAATGGCTCCTGCAACCGGTTGGAACTGGGCTATGCACAGGGACACCAAATGTGCCCCCAGTGCAGACTTCACACACTCTAAGAGTGCACCCACCCAGCCCCAGTACACTAAATCCTGTCTGGGAGGTGGTCACACCTCCCTGTGACAGGAAACCTATTGTCAAGCCTGCCCCTGCTCGAGCTTGGCTCAGCAGCAGGAGGGCAGACTCATGTCTGTGGCTGGCAGCATCCATTTTGTGATGCCCAGGTCGAGAAAGCTGGTACCGGATAGACCGGTGACCCACAGTAGTGGTTCTACAAGGGAGGAATCATACCTCCCACACCAGTTACTGGTGTGGAGGTATGATTCCAAGGTGTTTGACACCAAACACAACATGTTTCTAAGCAGCCGTTTTTAAGTTAGCATTTACCGCGAGGCAGGGGTGTAACACAGGCTTTGCAGCCCCCGCGGTGCGGGGGAAACCCTGAGCTGCAAGGGGCCCCCTCGGCACAGTACTTATGCCTGAGCGCTCTGAAATAAATCCGGAGCAGGGGCCCCCCCGGGCCCCTCCGTGTATATTGCAGGGGGGCCCCTTGAACGTTCGTTACGCCACTGCCGTGAGGTTATAATGTACTTAAATATATATGGTTGGCTGGATCACAAACAACCCCGGAAAATAGGTTCCGAAGGCTGCAGAGGGGCTCTGCTCATGCAGGAGCACCCTCTCACATAAAACCCAGCTCCCTGCCTTCAGGATTGATAAGGCCTGCCATAGGGGTGACTGATAGGTTTCTATGTGCAGTGATTTAGAATAGATATAGTGAACCTATATCTAAGTAAGGGTTGCATGCACCACCTTACACAGGCTGCAGTAGCAGACCTGTAGTGTCAGTTTGAATGGTCTCTCAGGGGTGGCAATATACATGCTGCAGCCCCTGGGAGGCCTCTGGGGTACCTATGCCCTGGGTACATAGTATACCATATACTAGGGACTGATAAGGATACCCCAGAATCCATTCTGGAGTGTACCTAAAGTACATGCAATCAATTTAGAGGAGAAAGCAGTTAGACTGGGGTCCTGGATAGCAGGATCCCAGTCAGACTAAGTCGAAACCAGTGATACATCATCAAAAAGTGGGGGTAACCATAAGAAGCAGATCCTACTCTCCTACAGAGGGGTCATCCCGTACCTGCTGAACCATGGGCTCCATATACAAAGCGAATAAAAGTTGCGACAATTGCCACCCCTGTCTCGTTCCTTGTTGGATTGGGAAGGTGTTTGAAATAAGCCCATTTACCCTCACAGGGGCAACAGGATTGGTATAGCTGTTAAGTCTCCAATCAATAAAACGCTGAGGAAGGACGAAGTGGTCTGGCTAGGGTCGCCTTGAGATACGGCCAGTGGACCCTGTCAAACGCTTTCTCAGACGTCAACAGGGAATATCATACGCTCGTCAGGGAAGCATTGAGATTTGTCCACTAAGTGCAGGAGAAGTTTTGTGTTGTCAGAACACTGACACCCAAGGACAAAACCCGACTGGTCCGGGTCTATCAAACCAGGCAAGTGAGGGGAGAGTCTCTGTGCCAGGATTCCAGTAAAAATGTTTAGGTCTACATTAAGAAGGGAAATGGGACGATAAGATGCACATTTTCGTTCATCCTTACCTGATTTAGGAATCACAGTAACCTGTGCCTCTAACATTGAGGGCGGGAGAGGGTTAACCGCCCGATTGAATTGTACACCCTCACCAGCAGTGGGGCCAACAACGTGCAAAAGGTTTCAAAGAAGGTGGCGGAAAATCCATTGTGACTTGGTGATTTGGGCATTTTTAATTTGGATGTGGCAGAGATAACCTTTTCCCGCCTAATAGGGGATTCAAGGTCCTCTACTTGACTCGACATTAACTTGGCAGTGCTCACCCCATGTAAGTATTGCCCCTGCCCATCCTAAGGCAATTCCTGGGCCCCGTATAGGGACGCATAGAACTGCCTGAACGTTTTGGCTATGCCCTGATCGGTGGTCTGTTCCTGTCCCAACTGGTCTATCACTATGGGGATGTGAGATGACTGTCTTTGCACCTGTAGTCTATTAGCTGGAAGCTTCCCACTTCTATCTTCCCCCATGTAAAAGGCGTGCCTAAGCCACGGGGCAGTGTACACGGCTCTATCTATGTCCAGGCCCGCTAATTGGGCTATCACTGCCTTGAGTTGTTTCCAGACCCTAGGCGCGCCGGTTCTGTGGTGGATGCACTCTAGTTCAACTACTTTGTTGGAGAGTTGCTCCCTTTTCTCTCTCCTAATCTTATTGTCAGCTGCGGATATAGCTAGGAGCTCCCCTCTGACCATCGCCTTCAGGGCATCCCATAGAGTCGCTACCAACATATCTGGAGCGTCGTTAATGGCCAGATAATCAGTGATGGCTTTGGAGACTTGCTTGACTACAGAGGGGTGCTGCAACATCGTCTCCCTGAGACGCCAGCGGCAATGAGGGGATCTATAGTGATGTAGAGACAGGGATATACGCACGGCTGAGTGATCGGACAGGGGCATAGAAGAATCTCCGCATTTTGTGTCTGTTGTGTCAGTGTGTCCGATGCCAGTATGTAGTCTATTCTGGCGCAAGTTTTGTGGGAGTGCAAGTAGAATGTGTACTCTCTAGAAGATGGGTGGTATAGTCGCCAGACATTTTTAAGCCCTGCCTCGGTCAACAGGCGCCTCCCTTTCCCAGTAAGAGCCCCATTGTGCCCTGTGAGACCTATACAGCTCATTATCGAAAGCCAAATGAAAGTCTCCTCCCAGAAGTAATGCTCTATCCGGGGAGCTAGAAAAGCTCCTGAATCGCCTCCCGGAGAAACCGTTCCTGACCGTCAGGAATGTAAACTGTGGCTATTGTCAAAGTATGGTGTCCCAGTGTGAAAGTGTACGCTAAAAGTTTACCCTTAATCTCAGCCTGTTTAAGAACAACTTTGCCCTGGAACCTAGCGGAGTCCTGTACAGCCACCCCTGCCGTTTTAGAGGAATGAGATGAGAACAGCTGGAGGGGGAATGCGTGGATTGTAATCTGTGGGTATCTTTTGGCAGGAGATGTGTCTCCTGGAGGAGACATATATGAGTATCGGAATTTTCTAAAAAAGACAGGACTGACTGCCTCTTAATTGGACTGTTAAGGCCTTTCACATTGAGTGATAAGATTTTAATGCCCGTCGTCATGTTAATGGATGTTGAGGTGCACATAGAAGACCTGTAAGCCCGGGCCCCCCCCCACCCTAGTACACACCATGTTCGTGCCCGCCCAGAATACCCAGTGATTACCTTGGCATGTGAGTCTCACGATTGTTCCATGTTGAGAAGGAGGAGAAGAGAACCCCGTTACCCCAACAACACAACAAACAGAAATGAATGACAACTTACAAAGTCTTTGAATGTCCTGGGTTACAAACAGTGACGGCCCGTGTAGGGCGTTTTACCGGGACGGTGACGTGGCGCAGAGGAGGGGCAGGGTGGGGGGTTGCAAAATGCGGCAAACGGGCGATTTCAGGTAAGTTACGGAAAAAATTAATAAAACTAATTTCGTTGCGCGCGCTGCATCGCATTTGGCGATGCAGCGCGCGCAACGAAATTCGTTTTATAAATTTTTTTCGTAACTTACCTGAAATCGGCCGTATGCCGCATTTTGCAACCCCCCACCCTGCCCCTCCTCTGCGCCACGTCACCGCCCCGGTAAAACGCCCTACACGGGCCGGCACTAGTTACAAACCCCATGGTGAGGTGTGAGATGTTTAGCAGTAGCCCCTACACTGCTCCCATCCTACCCGAGACCCAAGTTCAGAGACCCGGAGATGCCGCTCCCTTTCAAATCAATCCCAAGCATCTCGTTGTTGCATTCTTCAATCCGTGGCTGCGGAGTCCACTTCCACTGTTGCGATGACTGCTTTCCTTTCTCTGGCCATCGTCTCAGGGTCAGGGCGGAGTCTCAGTGGGTACCTTCCCACCCGTCTCTCCCATTCGGTTCCAGCACATCGTACTCCGGTGACCTCCTGTGGCGGGGCCCCCTCGTCGTCTTCAGGCATGTTAATGAGCGATTTGGCTTCCTGCAAAGATCGGATTTGACAGAGCTTGCCCTCCCACTTGAAAATTATCCTGAATGGGTGCCCCTACGAATATGTATGAAATGTCCTTCGAGCTCAGGAATGCTGTGAGTGACCTAAACTCTCTTCTTTTTTGCAAAGTGGAAGCAGCTAAATCCTGAAACAAGAGAGGCCTGGACAAACGGAAGCCTATGGGGTGCTTATCTCGTGCTTCCCAAAGAATCTGTTCTTTTAGCTGAAAATCGTGTACACATGTTAAAATGTCCAGGGTGTGGAGATGTCGCTGGTCACTTAGGTCCAACCCGATGGGTCCGATCCAGTTTAATCCGTTGTTCGGGAGGGGCACCCAAGGTAAAACGGAAGGTTCCTCTACAAAGGCTTCTATGTCCTGCCCTTCCACTCCCTGAGGAACTGCCCAGATTTTTATGTTGTTCCATCGGGAGCGATTCTCGAGGTCCTCCGCATGGGCCTGAAGGTCCAATTGCTGATCTTGAAGTCGGAGGACCTCCTGCTGAAGCTGTTCAATCTCCTCGTCCCTCGTCGAGGCCTGTGTCTCCAGTGTGTCCACTCTCTCGCCAACTGAGTCTATGTCCCTTCGCAGTTCCCGAAGGTCCAGGGATATTTCCTTCTTCATGGCGTGGAATTCCCCTTTCAGTGAGACAAATAGGGATTTGAGGAAACCACGTGTGACTGGACCCTCAGTGTCACTCTGTTCGTGTTCTGTTGGGTGCCCACTCTGGGACGGAGCCGCTTCGGCCCCTCCCGTGCTGGGTTTAAGGAGGAGATCTTTAAGTGTTCATTCTTTCTTGTTTTTATTGGCCGCCATAGCTGAGAGCCACTGCTTCCGGCCTTATATCCAAGTTTCGGCCTGTGATTTAGAGCAGGTGATGAAGAGCCACTTAATAGATAGGTGGGGGAACGAAAGGCCCGCTCTCGTACCTTGAGGAGTCCGTCGCTGCACTGTGTGACTATTGCCCTTTCCCAAACCCGGCTGCTGTGTTTCTAGGCCTATCCAAACAGGCTCCCTTCTCACTGTATGGTTTTGCCACTCCCGCAGGGGGGGGGCGAGCTCTGCGGGTCAGCCCTTCTTCTCGTTCTGGCCTCCCGGCCTTGTCCCACAATCAGCACCGGAGAGCCCACGAGGCCTGCCTCGGGCTGTCCCTTGGTCTGCTACACTGGTCTAACTGCTCCCCTATGCTACTCTCAGTCGTGTGCTGTCTCCATCCCGGGCGCTCACTCCATGACCCTCAAGGCCATCTTCCACGGCTCCTTTGGCCGTACTGGGGGCTCAAAGTAGTGCACACCCCTCGGGCCAATGTCCCGGTTCTTCTGGGCCTCCCTGCGTCGCAAAGCCCGGGGTAGAGTCACATCGCTGCTGCTCAGTCTGTCCCAGACCTGCACTCCAGGGAATGGGCCTCCAAATCACTCCGCGCCCACAGTACAGGGCTCCCGCCCTATGTACCGGCTCCCTCTGCTGTTCGCGGCCTTCTCGGGCTCCTCGGCCGGCAGTCGCGGTTATTCAGACCGGGGGTTGGGTCGTTAGGGGAACAGAAGGCCCTGTTCTCCCCCTCTGCTGGGCTCACCTGCTTTAGGCTGCACACGTCCACAGGCCTCCGGATCAGCTTCGAGGCCCAAGGCCCCGTCCTGCCCCCACCAGAGGGCCTCCGAACCTTGACGGCTCAGCCTGCCCCAATGAGAACAGCTTCCGCCTGCCGATTTGGCTCGTATCGGCGAAGGGACAGCCTCTCCACTCCAGGAGCCCGGTGCACAGCTGTCTGGACCACCGCGGTCTTCCACTCCCGGGCAGCGTAATCAAGCCTGCACCGGCTCTGAACAGGCCACACCTACCTGCCTGCCCCCGGCGCGGTGATCTGAGAGCTCAGTGATGCCGGAGTGGCAGGCGCAGACCCCCGGAGCCCGCGCTACACCCCCTGGCTCCTCCTTGCCCAGAGCGTCGCAGGGTCGGTCACCGGGATTATTAGCAGTGTTTCTGCACCTTCCCGGGTCCGCTATACAAAGCTGTAGAGCTGGGCCTCAGGTGAGGGACGGGAGCGGTGAGTAGGCATGTCCTACTCGGCCACCATCTTGGTCACGCCTGATATCTTAACTTATAAGGAGAACGAAGTGCTGAATGCGCAGCGAGTAAGAAAATTGTGCACGAGAAAAGGAGCAGTAGTAACTTGTTTTTATATAGAGCTTCAGACCATAACCTAGTTTAAAGCAGTGCAAATGTTACTTCTATTTGTGAGGAAATGTGGTTTATTATATGGTGTGGTGGGGAGACCTCTCTGTGTAATAAAATCACAAGCCTGTCTTGGGTCCAGTCAGACTCATTTGTCAAATCTTAGATCAACCCTGGGTGGGTGTGGCTATGAGCAATCAGGCTTCAACAAAGAAACAAGTGTAAAGCATTTAGAAGTACAAAAACAATTGAACCCTCTGCGCTTTTCTAGACCACTCCACTCTACGTCACTCCACTCTAGGACACTCTACGATATTCCACTCTACGCCACTATGCCACTCCCCTCTACATCACTCCATTTTATTTTACTCCACTCTATGCCACTCCACTGTGATTCTGTACTGCACTCTATGCCACTCCACTCTGTACCACTCCACTCTATGCCACTCCTCTTTATGCCACTTTACTCCACTCTAAGACACTCCACTCCACTCTACCATACTCAACTCTACGAAACTATACTCAATGCCACTCTACTCTACACCCTCCACTCCATGGCACTCCACACTACGCCACTCCACTCCACGCTGCTCCAGTCTGCACCACTCCATCTATGATACTCCTCTCAACTCTGCTGTACGTCACTCAATTCCACTCTACGACATTCCATAACACTCCACTCTATGCCACTCCACTCTACAACACTATACTCCAACTTATGACACTCCACTCTACTCTTCTCCATGATTTCACACTCTATGACACTCTACTCTAGTACATTCCACTCCACATTACACCACTCAACTCTACGCAACTTCATGCTCCTCTATGCCACTCCAAACTACACCAATCCACTCTATGCCAGTCCACTCTACAACACTCTACTTTATGCCACCCTACACTCCTCCACTCTATGCCACCCCACTCTATGACGCTCAACTCCACTTTACCCCACTCCATTCCACCCTACACCGCTCCACTCTGCAACACTCCACTCTACATCACTTTAAGCTGCTCCACTCTGACACTGTACTCAACTTTACGCCACTATACACTTCAATCTTTGATACTCCACCCTACGAAACTTCATTCTATGACACTGTACTCTACACCACTTCTCTCTGCGTCACTCCACAACACTTCACTCAGTGCCTCTCCACTCGACAACACTCTACCCCACTCTACTCCACTCTACTCCACTCTGCAAATCCCCACTCTATGACACTCTACGTCAGCATATGCCACTCCACTTTACACCACTCCACTCTACGCCAATTCATGCTCCTATGTGCTACTCCAATCTACAACAATTCACTCTATGCCACTCGACTCTACAACACTCTACTGCACTCTAATTTATGCCACCCTTCACCCCTCCACTCTATGCCACTCCATTCTATGAAACTCCACTTTATCTCACCCCACCCCACCCCACTCCATTTACAACACTCCACTCTACATCACTTTAAGCCACTCCACTCTGACACTATACTCAACTTTACACCACTCTATGCCACTTCAATCTATGATGCTCCACTCTACTTCACTCCACCATAATCATTCTATGACACTCCACTCCAATATGTGCCACTCCACTCTAAGTCACTCGACTGTAAGACACTCTAGTCCACTCCACTTTACTCCACTCTATGCCACTCAACTCTACGCCACTCTACTTTAGGACACTCTACTCCACTCTACAGCACTCCAGTCTAACCCACTCCACTCTACGCCACTCCACAACTCTACTCCCCTCTATGCCACTCCAATCTGTACCAATCTATGCCACTGACTCTGCGACAGTCCATTCTATGACACTACAGTCTACGCCACTCCACGCCACTCTACGACACTCTACAATGCTATACTCTAAGACTCTCCTCCACTCTACATCACTCCAATCCTCTCGGCTCCACTGCATGCAACTCTTCTCTATGCCACTAACTCTTAGCTATGCTGAACATCAGCCACGCTGGTGTTCACGTGGCTAAAACATACTGGCAAAGCGAATAGCGCCCACATAGGCAAGACCTATTGGCTTAGCCAACGCTTTTTGAATTTGATGGACTTTTGTGTCCTTGTCAGGGGCGTTTACTCATGCATACATGTAAGGACAGGGACAAGGAAGACTGATTCAGGGGAAAAAGCCGTCGAGGCATGAGGTAGAAGAACGAGTGAATGATCATGTACATTTTATCTACAATGTAATGAGTGAGGATGAACACTGAGGTCTGTCAGCAAGGGGGAAACTGGTGATGTAATAAAATTGACAGTGTAGAGCAGGACTGGGGCCAAACATCGCTTTCTGCAGGTGCATTTTCACTTCGGAAATCGTGGGAACATAGATTTAATGGGAAAACTCACAGGGAGCCTCGTGCGGATATCATTTTTTAAAGAGATATTGCAGTTTCTTTCATTGTTACTGTTGATTTTCTTGCTAAAGTGGCTCATCCCCGCTCTGTTCCCTTCGCACTTGTAAGGGGTTAATTCATAACTCATGTTACGCTGGCCTGCAGCTGGGAGCAGAGCTGCCCACGCGCCGGGTGATGTCATCTCGGAGAATGAAAAATTGTCTAGCAAGCGCGACAAAGAATTTTCAATTCTATTAAGGACACGGAGGCGAGGATTATGCTTCTCTTTGCTTTACTGCAAACAAACAGCAGCCAATAAAACAACTTTAAACATCAGCATACCCCGGAAGTACAACCCCCTCCAGTAGTATGCCCCAATCACTGTCCACACTATCACATATAAGGTCCAAATTACGCCATCACTTCCTCTTTCTTTGCATGACAAAAAACTTTTCAACACAGTCCACCAACTTGACCGTCGAACACTGGACCACCGATTGCTCCATCGACGTGCGTCCAACCTTGAACTTTGAATATCCTCTCCGGAAAAGACGACAACTGTCCTCTGTCCAGATGAATTGACCCCCGATGAATCGAATCATCCTTGCCGATGCCAGACGTCCTGAACCTCAAGATTGTTTGGTCTGTTCTCCTGAAATGGAAACTGACATCGTGACACCCGTACAAAACAACTATGAAGTCACTGTACAGGATTATCGGGTGGGTACAACATCATAATAATTACATCAGTATGCCAACATGCCAACTGCTTGGGTGGGATAATCCTCGCCTCCGTGTCCTTAATAGAATTGAAAATTCTTTGTCGCGCTTGCTAGACAATTTTTCATTCTATGTCAGTCCACGGAGGCTCAGATTATGCTAGTTTAAAGTTGATTTACCACCACCGAAGCTACATCCACAATAGGTTTATGATAAAACGTTTTAAATGTGGAATCAGTCGACCAGTCCGCCACAGTCATGATGTCTTGCAACCGGGAACCCGCCCCCAAAGACTTAGAGGCCATAGCTCCCCTAACAGAGTGAGCTCCAAATATGGAAACATCCACCCCCGCAAGGCCCAGTAACCAAGTGACCCACCTGGCCAGGGTTGCAGATGAGACCGGGCGAAAAGGTCGCTGAAGGGCAATTAACAATTGTCCCGAAACATCAGATCGAAATTCCCTAGTACAATCTTCATAAACCTTTAAACACTTTACAACACACAGCTTGCTATGATGAGGGAAGGCAGGATACGTAATACACTGAGAGTGCGTCTTAGTACGTCTGGAAATCGTAAAGGAAACTCCCGAAGGAGTAAATACTCTACCTGCCAAATCCAGTGCTCGCACATCCGATACCCGTCTACATGAAATTAAGCACAGTAGGACTGTTAATTTTGCCGATAATTGTTTCCTAGAAAGTGCCTCATTATTTGGCCAATTCCTCAAAAAACGCAAAACCACCGACACATCCCAAAGTGCGGTGTACCGAGGTTGAGGAGGGTTCACCAAACGAATCCCTCGCACTACCTTGCAGACCAAGGGGTGTTCCCCCACTGGCCTGCCCTCCACATGCGGATGACCCGCTGAAATAGCCGATCGAAAATTATTTACCGTCCGGTACGCCAAACCGGACTTGGCCAATTCCGACAAGAAATTCACTATTAGATGAATATCGGATCCCACGGGATCACACTGTCGCTCACCACACCAACTAACCCACCGTCTCCAAGCTGATTCGTATCGCTTGTGTGTGGATGGAGCCCAAGCCTGGGACAAGAAAAAGAGAGTGTCTTGCGAAACTCCCGGCACCTGCCAACGACGCCTGAAAGTCTCCAGGCCATGAGGCCCAGTTGGTTCTGCAACACCAACGGGTGGCGCAGTCCCTGAGGATCCGTGAGGATGTCCGGAAACGACCGAAGCCGCACCGGAGGCGCACAAGCCAAGCTCAAGGCGGTTGGAAACCATGCCTGCGCCTTCCAACAAGGAGTAACCAGGACTACCTCTGCTCTCTGTCTGCGCACATGCGCCAACACTCTCGGAATCATGACAAATGGTGGAAAGGCATATAGAATGCCCGTCGTCCACGAGTGAAGAAAGGCGTCCGATCCGACCGCTAGAGGGTCCGGCCGCCAACTGTAGAACCGCGGAAGTTGAGTGTTGAGTCTGGACGCAAACAGGTCCAGCACACAGGGTCCCCACTTGAGATTCAGCGCTTTGAAACAGTTGGGATGCAGTTTCCAGTCGCTGCTGTCCCGCAAATGCCGTGAATTCCAATCGGCAATCACGTTGGACGACCCGGGAATATATTCCGCCGTCACCACTAGACGATGGTCCAGGCAATAATGCCAAAAGTCCTTGGCTATCTCCGCCAAGAGACGAGAGCGGGTCCCTCCGAGGCGATTGATGTACCTCACCGCGGACACATTGTCCATACGTAGAAGAATGCAACAAGACACCTTCTGCGGGGCCAGAGTTCGAATCGCGAACGCTCCCGCTAGGAGTTCCAAGCAGTTGATATGCAACTTCAGTTCCTCCTGAGACCAACGACCCCCTGTCTCCATGGTCCCGCACCGCGCTCCCCAGCCCCAGCGACTCGCATCTGACTCTATCACGACATCCGGGCTGGAGGAGAAAATGGCCCTGCCGTTCCAGGCCTCCATATGGTCTAACCACCAATGGATCTCCGTACGAGCCTCCGGTGAGAGGGCTATCCGTTGCGCATACGAGAGACCCTTGCGTAGATGCAAAATTTTCAGTCTCTGCAGGGCCCTGTAATGCAAGGGCCCCGGAAAAATCGCCTGAATGGACGCCGCCAGCAACCCTACTAGGCGAGCCAACGTCCGTAACGAGATTGTCGGAGAGGCAAGCGCTTTCCTCAATTCCTTCCTGATCACTACCCTCTTCTTCAAAGGAAGGAACAATTGGCACGTGAGGGAGTTGATCTGAAAACCCAAGAATTCCATCGATTGCGATGGAATCAGGACTGATTTCTCCAGATTCACAAGGAAACCCAACTCCTGTAGCAGTTGGAGAGTCCACGTAAGATGTCTCAACAAGAGTTCCTGTGATTGTGCCATAATTAGAATGTCGTCGAGGTAAATGATCAGGCGGACCCCTCGTTCTCTCAACCATTGGACCACCGGTCTCATTAGTTTGGTGAAACACCAAGGGGCGGAAGACAGACCAAAGGGCATCGCGGAAAACTCGAACCATTGGTCGCGCCAGAGAAACTGGAGGAACCTCCTGTGTGGTGGGAAAATCGGGACCGCCAAGTAGGCGTCCTTTAGATCTAAACGAACGAGCCAGTCCTCCTCTAAGAGGATGTCCCTCAACAAATGGATGCCCTCCATCTTGAAATGTCGGTACACCACCCAAGCGTTGAATTCTCTTAAATTCAGCACCAAACGGAACCCTTTGTCCTTCTTCGGGACTAGGAAAATCGTGCTTACAAAACCCCGAGGATGGGGAATAGTCCTCACTATTGCACCCTTCTGGAGTAGTGCCTCCACCTCCCTGTCGATGAAACTCTGTTCTTGTAGGGAAAAATGTAGGGCGCCCGGTACCCGACTCTGAGTCGGAGTGCTGTAGAATTCTATGTGGAAACCCTGGACAGTTTGTAACACCCAGGGATCGGTCGTAATCTCCTGCCACCTGTGAAGGAACAACGCAATACGACCTCCCACCATGCATTCTGAGGCATTCAACATCGTTACCTGAATAGGAGCTATCTCCGGAGTTCTGCTGTCCTCGATAGGATCCTCTGTGGCCTCGACCTCGGCCACCTCTATTGCGGGAGGGGTAAAACTGCGACCTCTGACCTCCTCTGCCTCTTTGTTCCGCCCCTCGGGAGGTCTGGTTGTAACCACGGCCGGACCCTCGACCTCTAGCGCGTCCGGCCCTATCAAAAACACCAGTGTGGAACACTTTCTTGATGTTAGCCTGCGCCTTGTCTAAAGCTGAAAAGGTGGCCACGTACTTGCCCATCTCCTTGACGAATTTGTCGCCAAACAACATGCCATTGGCCAAAGAACCCGGTTCGGTCGTGGCCATCTCCGCCAATTGAGAATCTATTCTCATCAAGAACGAGCGCCTCCTTTCGGTAGATAGCGCCACATTTGCATTTCCTAGAAAGCACAGGGCCCGCTGGGCCCACTCCATAATCTCAGAGGTGTCCAAAGACACATTCTGATTTTTGGCGTTGACCGCCGCGTCTAGAATTTTAGTGAGGGGACCTGAAACATCCAACAGCTTATCCTGGCATCCCCGCCAGGCTCTATCTAAGCCCTTTTTCGGGTCTTTAGCGAATTTCCGCATGAATGTGGCCATATTAGGATCTAATTCCGGCGTGTCCGCCACCTTGCCAGTCAGGGATGGTCTCGGGAATTCTGAGCGCAATGTGGTCCGCACTTCCTTCTCGAAACCCTGTCGCAAGTTCACCCCTACATAATGTGCCACCTCAGGACAGGGAACCCATTCCGAAGACCGTGGATGAATAAGGCTCTGCGGGTCAAACAGCAGATTTTTAGGAGCCTGGCTGTCATCAGCCTTGTAAGCAGTATGCTTCACCTTATGAGATTTCTTTTTGGGTCTCACAGACTCGTCATCTGAGTCCGACGTGGTAGTAGTAGCTGGCAACGAATCATCCGTGTCATACGCAGCCATGGAACCATGGTCCCTCATTACATTCTTTGCCATTCGTGCCAAAACTTTGGCCGAGGAACGAGAAGTGCCTGCATCACTGTGTTTAGCCTTCATTTTCCTCTTGCCATATTTAAGGAGGGGCTTAGTAAAAGGCTTGAGGGCTTTGATTAAGGCCACATTAACTGAACCCTGGACGTGGGTATCCAGGGCTTCCACCAAATTCTCTTCCAAGTGTTCCGGTTCCTCATAGTCCTCATAATTGTCACATTCAACCCACTGGTCCTCCTCTTCGGCGTAGTACGCCATTGCTACAAGCTCAGAGGAGTTGGAAGAGATTCACGGGGGGGGAGCAGCCCAGGGGTCTGACAGCACCTGCTCTCAACAAGGAGCACCAAAGAAAAAACTAAAGGTTCTGCCTATGATCAAGGTGGAAGGAGCAACCCCAATACACTCCCCTAGAGCAGTGCTCTAATCCGGTCACACGCTCCGGTAAGCGTTCAGAACTTGAGGCCAGAGATGTATGCAGTCATGTGGAACTGAGCGCGAGGAGCCGTTCGTTCAAAATGAGTGAAGAACGAGTTTGCGCGCTCAGCCAGAGCGTCCTGCTAACGACGCGACCGCTCTCTGTGCACGAGCGAGTCGCGTCTGCCTCCTCCTTCTCCACCGCCCCCTAACGCCCGCAGCAGGCTATCGACGCGCGCGCGCTGCGAGGCGCCACAACCTCAGCGAAAACGGAGCCGGGAACAGACGTTCCGGAGCCGCGTCGCAATCAATAACCAAGTTCTAACAACCATGAACACAGGTAAAAATCGATAATATTAACCAACACACAATATCCCCACACTCTACCAAATATTGATAAAAGTAAGGGAAAAGCACTTATCTGCTGCTGCAGCAGCAAAGAAAGAGGAAGTGATGGCGTAATTTGGACCTTATATGTGATAGTGTGGACAGTGATTGGGGCATACTACTGGAGGGGGTTGTACTTCCGGGGTATGCTGATGTTTAAAGTTGTTTTATTGGCTGCTGTTTGTTTGCAGTAATGCAGGAAACAGTGGTCCCTGAAACCAAACGATAGAGCAAAAAATGAATATAGTCAAAATTGGAACTATATTATAGCCAATGTCCGGCCGGGCATGGCAACTTTAATAAGTAGAAATTCTTGACAGTAAACAAGGAAATGTAAGTAGAAATTCGGTGGGACACAAGCCTGTATCCTCTGACTTACATACCAAGTAGACAGAAAATGACAAAACACAATCAGGCAATTACAGTGATGTTTCTTTGAGAAATAATGAATAGCGAAACATCTGATATTCAGGTTGCCACCTTCACACTATATTACATACAGCAATATTTAAGGTGTAGGGTGGGCAACAGAGTCGACGGCGTTTCGATCCTTATGAGAAAGATACAGGATCATCATCAGGACTAATTTAGTTAAATTGCCCTTATTTTGAATGCCTGAGTAAACATTGGACATAAGGCAAACGTACAACCAACATAAATATGGAAAAAACAATGAAAATAATAAAGGGGAGGGAAGGGAAAAATGGAAAATAATAATCAATCAATTTGTAATTACGTAAAAACATTACATTTCGCATCAACAAGGTACTGTGTCAGATCAAGTACTCGTTCAAGTGTGCATTGTTATGCAGTAGTGACATCGCAAGTAGTTGTTATATGGCAACTAATGTCTAAACAGAAATACGGAAATAGACGATTTTAAAGGTTACGTTAAAAAAGACATTATGACAACCGTGGTATACTAGTCACTACATGCGCGGTACGATGTGGACCCGTGAGGCGCACGAGGACGTTAAGTGAAGAAGCGTGTGGAATCCGAAGGGTCAGAGGAGGGGTGGCGGGGAACGAGGGTGAAGAGGGGGTAAGTGGATGGGGGATTACCTCATGTTGCCATGGAGGCAACGGAAAAGATGCCGATTCACGAAAAGGTAACGTTGAGTTAAGGTTTACGGTAGGACAATGCCTGTGAAATAAATGAAAACCATAAGAAGGGCGAAGTATAGTAGTGAGAGCGTTGGGCGTGCCGTGAATGAAGGGCTTACCTACGCACAATTCTTCCGGGAGGAAGGACACGGATAGGTCTAAATGAAAGAAAGTGAAAGAAATAAATAAGGGTCCAAGTGTGAGGAGCGGGACATCTGGATCGTGAGTGCGAGGTGGAAGGGCTTACCTCAATCAACTTGCAGAAATGGGTTCCGTGGCCATGCAGTGTGTACGGACGATGCCGGATCAACTGTGGGGGCAGATAGGTGAAGCTACCTAATGTAGCTGTCTCAGGTCATGTGGGTGATCACATGGTGTAGCAGGTCATGTGGGCGGTCACATGGTGTATCATGTGACCAGGGAGCAGCGCCGTGCGAATGTAAAGGCAAATGACGGCGGAACCAAGGCGCCATGTTGGAAGGGTAATTAAATAAGGAGGAAAGTGGCCAGTGGATAACGGGACGAGTGGAAAGGAAGAGGAAATCAGTGAGAAAGTGAATAGTAAACGCAAATCGTATATTATAAAGAATTTACAGTATGTACATACATATAAATGAAACAAGTGATCGATGTGGTACAATAACCAGTGATGGGTAACGATTGCCGTTAGTCACGGAGTCTGGTGTAGAACCCACGGGGTTGTGACCTGGAGTAGGTATTAGTCATTGTTCAGAAATTTTGTGAAAATGAATCCAAAAAAGTTCATAGTAAAGAGGTCCAGTCCTCAAGGCGATTCAGCCCACTGTGTATGCTTCCTGTTTTGAGAATCCATTTCAATTCCTCTTTGTTTAGCAGTTGGGCGAGATCGGCGCCCCTGGGTGGGATCTTCACTACAGAGATTACTGTCCAGCGTATTTCATTCTCAGAGTGGCCCTTGGCCTCAAAATGTTCAACCAATGGAGCGTTCGGAGTTTTGCATCTTAATCTGCTTCTGTGTTGGCAGATTCGTACCCGAATTTTTTGTGTGGTCTGACCTATGTAGATCATATCGCAGGGACATAAGATAGCATAAATCACATTACAGGTGTTACAATTACTGAATTGTGTGAGTGGTTTACGTATATTACCATATACAAATTCCTTGCAGTCATTGGTAAAACCACATACTGAGCAATTGCCACATTTATTATGACCAGTCAAAGAGGGTAACGACCAATGGTCATGAAGGGTACCAGTGTTTGTGGTGCTGGGGAGAGCTGCTCTGACCAAGTGGTCCTTGATGTTTTTGTTTTTCTTAAAGGCAAAGAGAGGTTTCTCTAGGTTCAGTATTCCAGCATTGACTACACTCCAATGTTTTAGAATGCTTTTCCGTAGTTTGTGTGAGGAGAGGGAAAAAGTTGTAACGCATACTATGCGATTCTCTGATTTCTTGTTTTTGGGTTCCAAGAGAGTGTCCCTGGGACAGTACCAGGCTCTTTTGAGGGAGTTTCGGATCAGTCTTTTGGGATAGCCTCTGGAGGTCAGTTTGTTGCTTAGTACTTTGGCTTCCCTGAAATAATCTTCCTTAAGAGTGCAATTGCGTCTGATGCGGAGATACTGAGAATAGGGAAGAGAGTCTCTAAGGGCTCTGGGATGATTGCTGCTGTATTTCAACAGAGTATTGCGCTCAGTTGGTTTTCTGAACAGGCTAGTCACCAGAATCCCGTCTCTGTGAATTATATTAAGGTCAAGAAAAGGAATGGAAACTTTGTTATGTGTGAGTGTAAATTTCAAACCACCACAGTTGTTGTTCAACCAATGGAGGAAATTTTCAAGCATAGCCTGGGTGTCATGCCAAATAAGGAAAATATCGTCTATGTATCGTTTCCAGTGTGACAGGGCAGAGAAAAAAAGGATTAAGTGGGACCAGTATACAGTTCGTCTCCAGAGCATTCATGTAAAGGATCGCCAGATTCGGGGCAAAAACTGCCCCCATCGATGTACCTTTAGTC
This sequence comes from Triturus cristatus, assembly GCF_964204655.1. Classification (NCBI taxonomy): domain Eukaryota; kingdom Metazoa; phylum Chordata; class Amphibia; order Caudata; family Salamandridae; genus Triturus; species Triturus cristatus. The sequence continues at coordinate 1,470,370,079 of NC_140591.1, read as the reverse complement.
TGCTGATAGTAATGCCCGTCAAACAAAAAGAAATTCCTGGTCAGGCAGATCTCAAGAAGTTGTAAAATAAAAATCGTTGGAACTGCGTGTGGTCTGATGCGTGTCTCTAAAGTTTCTTCAATAACGAGCAAAGCCTCTCGTTGGGGGATGTTAGTGTAAAGAGACTCCACATCAAGAGTGCAGAGTGTATCTGTAGAGGGATCAAAACTCTGGTTTTCTACCAATGTAATCATCTGCATGCTGTCTCTGACATAATGTGGTGTAGATGGGACGAACTCCTTTATGAAAAAATCTACATACAAGCCTAATGGCTCTAGAATGGAGCCGCAACCGGAGACGATAGGGCGTCCAGGGGGGTGTTCAGTGTCCTTGTGGATTTTAGGTAAGGTGTAAATAACTGGTATCCGAGGGGCCTTAGCATTCAAAAACTGGTATTCGAGTTTAGAAAGGAACCCTTCGTCTAGGCCAGATTTGGTGGTTTGCTGGATCATTTGTTTGAGTTCATTAGTGGGGTTAGTGGGTAGTCTACAGTAGTGATCTGTATTCCCTAGCTGTCTTAATATTTCGTTTTTATAGGTAATGGTGTCCTGGAGTACTATCCCTCCCCCTTTATCAGCAGGTTTGATGACTATCGTGTTGTTATTCTTAAGAGTCTGAAGTGCTGATTTTTCTGCCAATGAGATATTGTAAGGTATGTAGTGGTGTTCTTTGGCCAGTTGTGTCAGGTCATTTAACACCAATTTTTCAAAGGTGGAAATCTCCGGTGGGACCATATTGGCCGACGGGGAGAAAGTGGAAGGAGGCCTCAAAGGAGTATTGGGTGCCTTTGGTAAAAAAGGATTTAGCAGGAAATAGCTGTGTAATCTCAGTTTACGAAAAAATCTCAAGACTTCTGTTTGTAGGTCGAGAAAATTAGTTTTTGTGATGGGTACGAATGACAAACCCTTGCTAAGTATCGATAATTCTGAGTCATCCAAGTGGTGTTCAGTGAGATTGAATATAGGGAGTGAGAGATTGGTGAGGGAGGAGGTGGTGTCCGTGTGCTCAGATTGGTCTACCAGCGGTAGTAATTGCGTCGGGTTTGCCGTTCGCCTGGTTGGTTTTGCCAATGGGCACGTTTCAGACCCCCTCTCCTTGGTGGCTCGTGCTGGCCACGTCCTAAAAAAGAGGTTGAAGGTTGTGGATTAACTGGTGTTCTATTTGCACTACTAGTCCCTTCGCCTGGGTCTGAGCTATCAGAGGATTCTACAGAAGTGTCAGAGAATCCAACTAAAGTTTGTCCTCTGTTGAAACGTCCCCAGGGGCGGTTGTTGCGTTGGTTATTATAGGATCGATTAACGTAGAAATCTTTGGTGAGATAGGGATAAGTACGTTCAGTAGAATAGCTCTTAATATCTTTCTTTACTTTGGTAGATTTCTTATTCTGTTCTATTCTATAGAATTCTTCCACTGTTTTTCGAACTTGTTCCAACAGCTGCTTACTGTCAGGAATCGTGTCGTTGCTTGTTATTTGTCGTTCAATATCTGTTATCTCTTCAAGTAGTTTTTTAAGTTCCTCTGTGGCTATGTCGATACCTAGGACCATCCAGTGCCTAGAGCACGTTGTGCTAATGTAGCTAAAATTTGTGATATATTTGGGAATGTCGGTGAAAATTCCAGGTATGTTCCTGACTTGGAGGCCTGCGGGGATAATATCAGCTTTTAAATACTCAGTGAGCATTCGTATCATAAGTTGTAGCCTGACTGTTTTCTTTTTCGTTTTCTCTAATTGTTCTGGTAATGTGGAGCCTGTTTCTTGAGGAGCATTGGCGGAGTCAGAAAAGAGGGAAGGACCTTCTAAAATCTTTTTAATGTATTCATCGGTGTATAAAGGTGCGTGATCTGACATGACACGAAGTGATGCGAGGGAAAAAGGGGAGACAGTTAAGGATATGGTAGTCAGTAGGGAAGGAAAGTGACCCACTATCTAAACAAGAAGGGGAATAGGACCATAAGCCCTTGCAATCCAGCGATTGCGCTTACTATATCAAAGGAGGAACAAGGGCACCCAAAGGAATTAGACAGGGACCTTGGGTAGATACGTATTGCAGGAAACAGTGGTCCCTGAAACCAAACGATAGAGCAAAAAATGAATATAGTCAAAATTGGAACTATATTATAGCCAATGTCCGGCCGGGCATGGCAACTTTAATAAGTAGAAATTCTTGACAGTAAACAAGGAAATGTAAGTAGAAATTCGGTGGGACACAAGCCTGTATCCTCTGACTTACATACCAAGTAGACAGAAAATGACAAAACACAATCAGGCAATTACTGCCTGCGCTGCGAGGCGCCACAACCTCAGCGAAAACGGAGCCGGGAACAGACGTTCCGGAGCCGCGTCGCAATCAATAACCAAGTTCTAACAACCATGAACACAGGTAAAAATCGATAATATTAACCAACACACAATATCCCCACACTCTACCAAATATTGATAAAAGTAAGGGAAAAGCACTTATCTGCTGCTGCAGCAGCAAAGAAAGAGGAAGTGATGGCGTAATTTGGACCTTATATGTGATAGTGTGGACAGTGATTGGGGCATACTACTGGAGGGGGTTGTACTTCCGGGGTATGCTGATGTTTAAAGTTGTTTTATTGGCTGCTGTTTGTTTGCAGTAAAGCAAAGAGAAGCATAATCTGAGCCTCCGTGGACTGACATAGAATTCTTGCAAGATGTCTGACCCCAAACCATGTCTGTTCACATGCAGAGGCCAGGCGGCCAGGCAGCCAGTGCAATGTCTGCGCTCCCGCTTCCACGTGGATTCCAGCTTAAGGTTTATCTGTATCTTCTTTTCATGGGTCCTTTACTTCCTCGTCTATTTCTGAAAGTCTCGTAGTTGAGAATTTGATCGGTTCATAAGACCTTCGCTGGAGCCTGGGAAACAAATGACCCGAACCCCGCAGCTGTCATGCGTCACGCACGCTTTTGAACTATATTTTGTTTAGCACGCGATGCGTCCTGGTGTCCAGAATAAAAGTGAGCTTCGTATCTCGCAAAAAAATAGAGAAAAATCTGCTATAAGCTGGAACAAAAACAGGAAGCCCAGCAGAGCCTCCAGGGTGTATTGTTTGCCAAAGTATGCCTCAGGACACACCCCGGAGGATGAGGGGTGGTCACAGTCATTGGTCAAACAGGAGTGTCTCCCGCTCTCTCTCGCCGCAGCATTCATATTTCCCAGCAGCGAACATGGCCCCAGGGTGGTCTTTCCATAGAAGGGACACTGCCCTCTTTTGGTATTTCGGCTGATGCTGTCCAGTCTCTTACTCCTACTTTCATCTCATTATTGTTTGCTGTAGTTGCAGCACTTGCTCTGCGGCCCATATCTACTCAAGGCCTGTGCTAACTCTTGTGTGCTTTCGCCTCTTACTCCCACACTGCCTGTTCACTTATCCTAACACATCCATCCTACACACAGTACTAGATGTCACCTCAGTCAACTACTGCATCAACCAAATAATTCAGGGACTTATTTACAAGCCCTTTGCGCCGCTGGTGCATCACTTTTGTGAGGTCCTGGCGGCGCATCTTGCTACCCCATATTTACAAGGATACATAAAGCCACCCTGTGTGGCTTTTCCTGTCCTTGTGAAAATGGCCCCTATACATGCAGCACTTTGCGTGAAAGGGGCATGCCATGCGTGTTGCTGTGGGTGTTCCCACGCAACACCCATGGCTTCTGCCACACTTCCAGATTTAAGCGAAATCAGAAACCTGGAATTGCGTCAGAATGCTACGCCTCCCCAGGGGAGGCATGAGGAAGCGCAACGAGGAGAAATGTTTTTATTTCTCCTCGCATGCTGCAGCACGCATCGAAAGAGGGAATCACCTCTTGTGATTGTTATTGTGCAAGAAAGTGTCTCTTCCTGCACAAAAACAATCATCCCACAACGCAGGCACCCGTGCACCATGGTCCAAGTGTGCCCCTGCGTCGGTGCATGGCAGCTCATTGTGAGCCAGCCCAGGGGAGGGCAAAGAACTCCGTCATAATTCTCGCCCGGTGCCTCCTCGACTCACGGGTTCACACTCTGCGACTCTGGGCAATAGCTTGCTTAATCTCCACAACGGCCCCTCGTGGCGGGATGCCTGACTTTCACCTTGTGGATACCCTGCTATCTCACAGGGGAATACCAGGACGGGTTCCCTAAGCAAGCGCCGGGAAACCCACTGCGGGTAGCTGTGCGCTATATAAGCTCAACTACATTTACATTTACATTTACATTTATATCATTGTAGATATGACGTATCCCTTTTGCTTCCAAAGTAAAGCAGCGCTGTCAAATGGGTTGCGGCACCGCGCTGCGTTACCTTGTTGTAGATAAGGCCCTCAGTACTTCTCGGGTTAAACCACAAATCATTTAGCATGGTGTCTCTCACGCCATAGCTCATGGTATTTCTATTGGTTTGGCACTGTCCCAGGGACCCTGTCACTCCTGTGTAGACTTAATATGACGTTTTTTGATGGCTTGATACTGTTGTAAGCAGCAAGGATTCTGACGCTCCTTGGATGAGTCCATATTGTACCTCCTGGTGGCTTTGCCCCACCACCAGGGGCTCGGACTCTGTTGCTTTTGGGATGACTGCATGTATCACCATTGCCAGAGTGCAGCTGTATGCTAGCATGAGTGCTCGCACGATCACTACATGACTGCATGCTCCTTCACATGAATTACTGCCTACGTGACAGTTGTATAACCTCTTAACCCATTTAGGGCCTCATGTAGGTAGCTAAATACCGGTCGGTAACGGCCGAAATTCGGTAAATATCCCGTTACCGACCGGTATTTAGCTATTTGGGATGTAGGAGGCATAATTCAGGATTCGGTAAATACCGAATCCTGGATGTAGGGAGCACTCTAAAGAGTGCAAATTAGAATAAAGAATTCGTTATTTACCACCAAATACAGGTTGGTGATAAATAACGAATACCTTGCAAAACGCAATATTTTGCAGATGTAAGAGTGCCATGTGGCAGACATACATGCCCTTAGGGCATGTATGTGCCCCACATGTGCACACATGCAAGAATCAGGGGTGCAACAGGGTGTCAATGTGACACCCTGCCACCCTTGTATATGCTCCCCCCATTACCGAATCGATATTTACCGAATCGGTAATGGTGACTGGCTTCCCATTGATTCCTATGGGCCTCCAGGCCCATAGGAATCAATGGGAAGGTATGCCCCATTACCGAATCGGTAAATACCGATTCATATTTAACGTTTTTTTCCGAATCGGTAAAATTTACCGATTCATTACCTACATCACATTTACCGATTCATAAATACCGAATCGGTAAAATTCGGTATTTATGAATCGTAAATGTGTTGCTACCTACATATGGCCCTTAGTGTGGAGAACATGACAGTCACATTTTCGGCATTACCTCTGTTGTATGGCAAACATGAACGACACCTACTAGCACCAAATGGAAGGAATTCCTTTGGTCGTCACATCAAAGGGTTTCCCTTTATTGGACTACGTGTTGGGCTACAAGTAGAGACCTTCCCTTGTAGCCCGAGATATTTTTTTCTGTGTTGTAGAGCGCATGATGTGCACTGATGTCACTGAATCGGAAACTGTTCGCAGCCAGAGCTGGTACCGCTCCCTAGTGAATCTCTGCTCAGGGACTACCACTGGAGGTGACCCGAAGCTGGCATCACAGATCTTGATCACAAGGGATATTGAAAGGGAGAGCACCCCCAGCATGACCAATTGGTACCCTTCTCCAAAATGCCAATGCAGTCTTTCTGCCCCCACAGGGGACATATTGCGGCATTTGCCCTCATTTCTGCCGACTGCAGGAGAGCAGAAAACCAACTAGGCACTAGGGAATGGTTTTTAGAAAAAATAAATAGGATGGGGAATGGGTGTCATTGGTTTGCCACCCCCAACACTAGGCCCAAGACAGTCTAACCCACAAGACACCAGTATTCCTCCCCCCACACTCCCCCTCCCTACAGGAGCAAAGATGCCACTAGACATCAGAACTAGAAAAAAGGAATGAGGTGAATGGATGGCCCATCCTAGCACTGGTCTGCTCCCATTACCCCGGTCCCAAGACAATCTTTCTACTTCCCTTGAAGGGGAAGGGTGGAGGCAGCATAAAGACCACTAGACACCATCGATGGGGTGTAAAAAAACTGTGGGTTGTAGCCTATCCTCCCATCAGGCCATCTTCCTCCCCTGGCATTAGACGTTGCAAAACATCATTTAAAAAAAAATATATTGTTTATGTGGAGGGACACATTCCTTCACATAAACAATCAATGCCGTTTTGCTGTTTCCATGTGTTCTGCACAACGCAGCACACATGGAAACAGCAAAAATTAGGAGAAATTAAACATTTCTCCCCATTTCCCTGTGGTAAGACCAGGTTTTCCTTGGTCTTAATTTTTTGCTGCCCCGTATTTACACCACCCTTGTAAATATGGGGCAGGGTCAAAATCAATGGGTGTTGCCGTGGATTGCCCACAGCACACCCATTGCCCTCCCCTTTCACGTTAAGTATAGCGTGAAAGAGTGCTTTATTTACAAGGCAGTGTTAAGCTACATTAAGGGCCATATGTAGGTAAATTACATTTACCAATTCTTAAATACCGAATTTTACCGATTCGGTATTTATTAATCGGTAAATGTAATGTAGGTAAATTATTACCGATTCGGTAAACATCGGTATTTAAGAATCGGTATTTACCGAATCGGTAATGGCAACTGGCTTCCCATTCATTCCTATGGGCCTGGAGGCCCATAGGAATGAATGGGAAGCCAGTTGCCATTACCGATTCGGTAAATACCGAATCGGTAATAGGGGAGGCATCATCATGGGTGGCAGGGTGTCATATTGACACCCTGTTGCACCCCTGATTCGTGCATGTGTGCACATGTGGCGCACATACATGCCCTAAGGGCATGTATGTCTGCCACATTGCACATTTCAAATAGCACAATAATGCTTTTTTACAGGTATTTGTCATTTACCATCAACTTTTAGTTGGTGGTAAATAACGAATCCACACACCGACGAGACACTCCCCCTACATATCATTTCAGGATTCGGTATTTACCGAATCGGTAATTTTACCGATTCGGTAAATTACCGAATCCTGAAATATGCCCCCTACATAGCAAAATCCTAAATACCGGTCAGTAACGGGATATTTACCGAAAATCGGCCGTTACCGACCGGTATTTGGCTTCCTACATATGGCCCTAAGTGGCTTAATTCTGCATTGTAAATAAGGGGAAGCCCCTATCGCCACCACAGCTTCGTGGAAAGTGACATTGTGGTGGTGATAGGGACTTGTAAATATGCCCCTTTATTTCCCCAGATTGCCCGGTAAATACCAAAATGATGTCTAAAAACACCCAGTTTCCTTTTACTTGCCATTAGTTAGCACTACAGTATTTGAGCTCTGGGTTAGCTGATATTCTGAGAAACCTGCCAACCCTGACATGTCTGAGATCTAGAGACCTAAGGCCATATTATCAAGAATGGCGCAAACATTATCGCCGCTTTAGCGGCAGGAAACGGCCGCTAAAGCGGCGATAAGGGGCTTGATAAAATGCCCTAGAGATTTCCAATAGAAGCCCATGTTTGATGTCCTTGACACCAGAACCTGGGCTTCTATTGGAATTCTCTAGGGCATATTATTGATAGAGCGCCATGTTATTCTGAAATTTGTAGGGGTCCAGCATAATCACTGTTAGTCTGCACCCATATATTTAGTGGGATTGTATTAACGTGTGGCTTAGAAATGTAATACTAAAATCAGCATATAATAGTGCGAACAGAAATGTAATCATGTCATTTATGAAGCTCAATGTAGTGTTTAATCGAAAATGTACTTTAGACAACGCATGATGAATTTGTTCCCGTGTAATGTGATGCATTCGGTTTAAACGTGCACCATATTAAAGTCTGCACGTGTAGATTTGCTTATTCATGTATGCAATTTAATGAATACCAATGTTTATAGATTGATTTTAGAAATGTGTGTTAAAGGTGTAAAGGCCTGATCGCATATACGTTTAAGAGAAAGGCCTGTTTATTTCTTATGTTAGCTAAATATTGTAGGCTGAAAATGGTTTCCCTTGGTAAGGCTTTGGGTTTCAGAGATGTTAGAAAGTCTCAGAGAAGTGGAAAGTTTCTCGTTCCCATGTTTCTGTTGCAGGTGCAAGGACACCTAGCTCGTTAGTGAGACTAACCCTTTGTTTCAGGAGTTAGGATGGTAGGAGAAGCCAACATGGGAGTATACTGGAATGCAGGGATGATACTTTCGGCAGAGAAGATGCCTGGGACCCAAGGACAAGCTAACCGTCTTTGGATGGGATACAAGTTTCAATGGAAAAGTACTGGAGGAAGACCTGGTTGGAGAGGTGTGACGGAGGGCGTGTTCTACGTTTTTGGGATTTTGAATTAGGGACAGTGCCCTGTGGGTTGAGCAGTTGAGGTTTAGATGGGAAGCTAGAAGGAGCATCTTAGATCGAGCTCTTGATAAAGTGAGTGCACTTCAAAGGAAGTCTTCACTTCTGACACCTTTTTTTACCCTCTTGCCTGGGAGGGAAAATGCTAAATAGGGATGTCACCTTAGAGATAAAGTAGGGATAGACTAACTGATTTTCTTTTTAGGTTAATTACTTCTAATATAGAGATCGGAGCTGTTATTGGCTGTCTCATGCTTCTTGAACTGACTATTCTTCTTAATATTCTGAGTTGGATGAGGCTCCTGCGTAGACTCTTTTTTGTATTAGTGCCCATTTATATTCTTAAACTCGTGAGGAGGAGCTTGTATGTGCAATTATTTTTGGCTTTGTAATAAACCCTTAAAATTTGAGATTCAGAGTCAGTGGTCCTTTAGAGTTCAAATTCCATCTGTTTAATTATGTGCTAATATTGTATTTTCTCCCCTATACACTATTTAGCAGATGGAAAGATCCTGACGACCCAAGAGGATTCATGGTGATGGTAAGACGGATAAGAATCCGGCTTTAACAGTTGGTAGCAGAGTAGGATGGTTATCTCTGATAGTAAGGGGAGATCTAGATCAAGATAAGAGATTACCAAGGGCCATAGAACTCGAGTGATGGTGACCCTTTGGATGGTGAGCGGCAGACGACGGCAGCGGATGGAAATTGACGGAGAGTAGCGGTGCGGTGAAAGCAGCAGTTCGTGGTAGAGTGAGTATGAATAGGGCGATGTGTTTTGTAGATTGCGGTGTTGATTTGATTGTGTGATGTCTTGCGTAGTTGGAATGAGAGTTGAGTGATTGTGAGATCAGGCTGTGAGTGCGCGCAGCCTGGGGATTCTTAGGCTCGACGAGTAGTCTGAGAAGTTGTGGTGTAGAAGACACCCAAGGTAGAATTTTTTGACCATTGAGAGGGGAGTCGTGAGACATCATCGATTACCGAGACCGAGATTGGGGGAGCAAATGTGTGAGTGTGTGAGTAACCAACGCTGGTTGTGGGTTGCTGTATGTGGAACATCGAGAGTTTGAAACCTATCAGTTGAGGCGATTGTCCGGTCGTTTCGCGGACAGACAGTTGCCAGGTTTGAGGTTGACAATTTCGAGAGACTGTCATAGGCAGTCAGAGAAGTGATTGTCCGGTTGTTTCATGGACAGATAATTACTTCAGAGTGTGAATGGGACGAATGCAAGAGTGAGAAGTGAATTGTAAAGGAGGGGAACTGCTGCGAGTGGAGGAAGGGTGAAGTCAGAAGGTGTCGCGCTGCGATAGATCGGTTGGTGTGAGTCGCGCTGGTATTGGTGGATTGACATCAGGAAGCGAACGAAAATATTGTATGCGATCAAAAATTAGTTCATCGTGAAATGTTTTAAAGTTTTCCGAGAATTGTGTAGAGGTGACAGACATGTGGTTACTTGGGGAGGAGAAGAAGACCCTCCCGAGGATACTCCAGCACATTATATGGCAAAGAATGTGGGATTGCATACTATAATTTGGCTTGAAAATTGGCATAAAATGACTCACGGAGAGGGAGAACTGACTTTCCCCCGATATGGTATTTTCAGGTTGGATGTGTTATATCAGTTGAAATCTGTGATGTCTTCTTTGCGACCCCTGCGTAGACCGACCCAGTTTGAGGCACTACATGCATGGATTAGAGCAGCGTATGACAGGAAAAGAGACAGAAGTCAAGAAAGAGTAAAGAAGTCGATCAGGGCATTCCAAGATGCGAGAAAAGGTGGAGAGTGGAAACGATTGAGGGGGATAGATTGTACCCACTACTAGAAAAAACAGAAAGTGCGAAGGTAAAGAGCGTAGAAGAGGAGGATAGCGATACGGATGACAGCTTGGTAGAGAGGTTGTTGTCGGAAAGACCGCCTCCATTTAATCCAGATTCTTATGAAGGAAAGTCGACCCCAGCAGAAGGGACTAGTGGAATACAGATTCAGCCGGATGTGAGAGTAGTAGGGAAAATCTCGACAGGAACGGAGGACATGAGAATCCAGTCTTTAGCAAGTACAGAAACTGCGAGAGGTGTGAGGTTACCGGATGCTTTAAAAGTCCCGATTACCATTAGACCCATAGTTTCAGTCTATGACCCAGATCAAGAGAAAGTTGGCAGTCCGGCACAGTCAACTGTTGGACCAGGAAATGCTGCTCAATGAAATGGTACAGTGAGCAAGATGGAATAGGCTCCTAGACCTATAGAATGGAGTACACCATTGCCAGCCACTGCAGACTCCTCTAGAGGACAGGTGGATGTGAGACCGGTAAGACCAAAGTCTTTGGCCGAGTCAAGATTCGCATTTGAGAATTTGGGTACCACCTGTGAGGAACCAGAATGGTAGAGCAACAGGGAATGGTGAACCAGACGAGTCAGGGAACAGACCAGGTTCTGGGAACATGTCAAAAGAGAGGAGGTCTAGAGATCAGAGCTGCGAGGGTGATGAACGCAATGGAACAGTTTGTCGAGAACCATTGAGAGGTGCCGTGAGGGCACGAATGTTAGATGTAGTGAGATTGAAAGCAGAGGTAGATGAAATAATGAATGGAAATTTGCCTCTGGACATGATAGAGATTTATGAACAAGATGAGTTGCTTTTTGTAGCCAAGGATGTGACTCGTAAGGCAAGGACTGCACATGATAAACTGACTGATTTGGCCAAGAAATACGAGGTAGATCTGTCTAAGACAAAGTTGTTGAAAGGGAGCCATAGGTTGCAGTATAGCGATCAAGAACTGGAAGAAAAGAGGGTCATAGGACTGAGGACACACATCAGAGACCTAATTGTAGGGATGTGCACATGGATTATGCTTAATAAATGGGAGGAAAGGTGGTCTAAGAAAAAGAGTTTCAAAAGGACTGTAGGAGAGACGCCGCCTCCAGGTGGAGGGACGCTAGGCGTAGGGAATTACCCTTTACGAGAGGTACAAAATGGAGGGTATGTGCATGTGCCTTTGAGTAGGGGTGATTTGGCCGCATTTGCAAATGATTTTCCTCGGCTGAGGGAAAAGCCTGTAGACTGGTACAAGCAGGTTGATCGCTTTGTCAAAATCTCAAAAGTATTGTGGATTGATTTGAACACGTTATTTGACATCGTAGTTCCAGGGGATTTGTGGTCTGCATGCAAGGTTGCTGTTGAATGGCTGACTTCTGAGCCAGAAAGGGATTCTGTCACGAATGGTCCGTCACCCATAGTAATGAAAAAGTTTGAGCAAGTGATTACATGGTTAAAATGTTAAAATCTCGCCTCAAGATATTGATTGGGTTAAGATAGATTGGACTGTTCAAGAACCAAAAGAGATGCTGCATGAGTGTTACAAACACCTTTTGCAAGCCTTCAAGCAGTACAGTGGGATGGACACCTTAGATTCTAAGGACATGGGACAGTTTGTTTCAAAGTTCGTCTTGGGGTTGAGACCAGAGGTTAGTCTCATGATACAGCAACATTTGATCTGTTGGCAGAACTAGCCAGTGTATGAAATCTTGCGGTATGCCAAAGATAAACTGATGCTTGTCCAAATGCAATTGGCTCAAGTTCAGCCTAGTGGAGGGACATTAGGAAGGAGACAGGGAAATAACCAAGGAGAAACTCAGAACGTGCAAGGTCAGGGAAGGGTAAAATCTGTTGATCCCAAGACAAGAATAGATGTGGCGACATTAAAGAAGACCACTGCGTGTCATCTTTGTCACCAGATTGGACATTGGAAGCGCAAGTGTCCTTGGAACCCAGTTAATCAAGTGCAGAAAGAGGTAGAGATGGTTCAGGCACCTGTACCTGAAGCAGTCACTACAGTGACCAGACCAAGGTCGATGAAAGGGGGGACGTTCAGTCCGCAGGTACAAGTTCCCCAGACACCGAAGGTTCAGCAGGGAACTTGGACTTACCAAGGAGATGCCTTTGTTTGAAGGGTATGATGAGTACAGCCCAGACCCGTTAGCATGACAGTGCTGAGGGGGGAGGAAGACTGCACACTTGGAGCAGTCTTAGAGGTAGATCAGAGGGACCGTTTGTGGAAGCAAATGTTGATGGTCACCCTACTACCTTTTTGGTTGAGTATGGCGCTTCTCGTTCTACTGTAAGATCAGCAGTAGTTCCTAACCTACCCCTCTTGGGACAATCGATCCAAGTTGTTGGAGTAGCAAACAAGAAAATGACTTCTCCGTTAACAGAGTCAATTCCTGTGAGAATAGGAACCTTCCTAGACCGACATCAGTTTGTGGTGTGTGACTCGACTCCAGTTTGCCTGTTAGGAAGAGATTTACTGTGCAAGTTAAATTGTACCATCTATTGCACACCTAAGGGAGTTGAAGTACAGACGAAAGATGACGATGCAACCTTTAAGGTTGTCAATCAGCATTTGTGTATAGAAATGTACCCAGCGCTGACAGTGGAAGAGCTTCCACTTGATCTGAGAGATTCTGTGTCACACGAGGTGTGGGATTTAATTGGAGAAGAGATTGGGTTGATCAAAGGTGTAGAACCAGGGAAGATTCAGGTCAAACAGAATGTAGAATTCCCTAGGAAGCCTCAGTACAATTTGTCACCCGAGACTATTGCAGGGATTAAACCTGTAATCGAGTCTATGATCAAGTAAGGAATTCTGATAGAGATTATAGGTAGCCCATGTAACTCACCTATCGTGGGACTACAGAAACCGAGCGGGAAATTCAGAATCGTGCAAGACCTGCGAAAGGTTAACACAATCGTTTTTCCATGTTGTCCAGTGGTACCGAATCCATCTGTGATACTGTTTCAGATTCCATGTGAAGCTGAGTGGTTTACGGTGATTGATCTGTGTCAAGCATTCTTCTCGGTACCACTCTATAAGGAAAGCCAATTTCTTTTTGCTTTCCGGCTGGAAAATCGTGTGTTAACATGGTGTCGTATCCCTCAGGGGTATACAGAGAGTCCATCAATCTTTAATCAGATCCTGAAGAAGAATCTTGAGAGTCTCGTGTTGCCACAGAACTCCGTTCTCGTACAATATATCGACGACTTGATTATTGCGTCCGAAACGGAAGACGCTTGCAGGATCGATACTTTTGCTCTACTGAATCATTTGGCAGAAAATGCACATAAGGTGTCTCCGAACAAATTGCAGTACTGTTTAAGTGAAGTACAGTATTTGGGTCACAGAATTGAGAAGGGCAAGAGGAAGGTGTCACCAGATCGCCTTGAGGCAATTATGAACATGCCTGTGCCTACCACGCAGAGGGAGGTCAGAATGTTCTTGGGGGTGGTTGGCTATTGTCGCCTATGGATTCCCAACTTCTCTTTCGAGGCGAAGCCTCTACAGCGGCTGATGCACAAGGATGTGAGCGATCTGGTGCCATGGGACAACGACTGTTTGATGTCATTCTTAAAGCTGAGAGAGGCCATGTGTCGTGCCCCGGCTTTGGGAATGCCTGATTACAACAAGGCTTTCTCGCTGTTCTTTTGTGTGAGAGAAGGTTGTGCATTGTCAGTTCTGACTCAGAGTCATGGAGGTGTCCATAGACCAGTTGCCTACTTTTCAGCTACTTTAGAGCCAGTAGCTTCTGTGTTGCCCGGATGTCTCAAATCCGTTGCTGCAACAGGTGTCAGCATTGAAAGATGTGAGAGTATTGTGATGGGGCACCCCTTGACAGTTTATGTACCACATTCTGTTGAGTTGTTAATGACGAGGACCAAAACACAACACCTCACGAACAACAGATTAACAAGTTATGAGCAAGTTATACTGGCCGCAAAGAATGTGACTCTGAGAAGGTGTTCTGTTTTGACTCCTGCGACATTGATGCCTATTCCAAATGCAGATGATGAAGATTGTGAGGACCATGGTTGTCTCAATGTGAATGAACTATGCACCAAACCGAGACCTGACATTGCCGATGAACCACTCCCTGATCCTGATGAAATTTTCTTTGTGGATGGTTCATGCTTAAGAGACAATGCAGGTCTACTAAGAGCAGTGTTTGCTGTATGTACCATCACCAGAGTTGTTGAAGCTGCTTATCTAGAGGGAGTACACTCCACACAGGTAGCTGAAATCATTGCCTTGACTTGTGCCTGTTTGGCTGCTGATCAGATTCAGATACTGATCTACACTGACAGTCAGTATGGGTTTGGTGTGGTTGATGACTTCGGACAGTTGTGGTCACAGAGGGGTTTCATGACATCTTCAGGTTCGCCCATCAAAAATGGGGAATATGTGAGACAGTTGTTAGAGGCATTACAGTGTCCTAAGGAAATTGCAGTTGTCAAATGTTCAGCTCATGGGAAAGGGACTGATTTTGTCTCTTTGAGTAATAACTACGCGGATGAAGTTGCCTGCTTCTGTGCAGAACAAGGATGTATATTTACAGGAGGTTACACTGGAAAGAGCCAAGAAAGAACCGAGCTCAGCATGATGTTAGCCATGGCAGACACTTGGGAGGAACTAAAACGATTGCAGGATGAAGTTACGGAGCAGGAACGAGATGGCTGGATAAGGTCAGGATGTGTGAAGGGAGATGTGGATGTGTGGGTCTCAAGTGATGGTCGAGCTGTGTTACCTGAACAGTTATTGAGCCCAATGGCAAGATTGATACATGGTGCAGTACATCTTGGCAGGGATGCAATGGTGCGAGTGCTTAGACAGACATGGTACAATCCGAAGTTTTGTGCGGTTGCTGAAGCTGTATGCCAGAGGTGTGTTACGTGCCAACAGATGAATGCGGAAAAAAGACTGTGGTTACTTTGAGTCACATTGGAAGGTTAGGAGGACCTTTCAATAGGATGTAGTTGGATTTCATTGAGATGCCAAAATGTAATGGGTTAAGGTATATTCTAGTTGTGGTGTGTGTTTTCTCATGATGGGTAGAGGCTTACCCAACATGCAGGTGTGTCACTCTCACTGTAGCTAAGCTGTTGTTGAGGGAGCTTATCCCGGGGTCCGGTTTTCCGACCTCTTTTGAATCAGATAGGGGAACACACTTCCACAGCGAAATCATGAAGTTGCTTTGTGCTGCACTGAATATGGATCAGAGGTTACATTGCAGCTACCGACCAGAGGCTTCTGGGATTGTTGAGCAGGTTTTTTTTTTTTTTTACAATATCAACATTTTATTGAAAAGCTGAAAAAGCAAAGCAATGTGGTTATATGAAATGTAGATAATGGGGGTAACATTGTCTCGTGGCTCCTAAAGGATTACCTTCAGAAAGCATATAATGAACTCAATGATACTGAGTGTTACATGAAAAGCAGTTTTGAGGTAGTAACAGGTATTGATCTACAATATCGCAGACAATTATAAACCTGGAGAGATCGAGGCTTGTTGAGCAATGAGGAATGGCAATTTCTGAAAAAATTATTTTCCTATGACAGCTCATCTGTATTTATTACCCAAGGTTCATAAGAATAGGTTGCATCCACTGGGTAGACCTATTATTTCTGCTATTAACAGTACATTTGAAAATACCTCTCGGTATATCGACTTTTTTCTCCAAGGGTTCGTGAAAAATCTTCCATCGTTTGTTTTGGATACAGGAGACTTTTTAAACCATGTCTATGACGTTCCTTGTCATTCAGATTATCTCTTATGACCTTAGATGTCTGCTCGTTTTACACAAGTCTTAATTTTCCGGATGGGGTCAATTCAGTTAAATATTTCTTGAAGAGTAGACTGCTAAAAATGCTGAACATAGCCGCATGTTGATATATATGATCAAGTGGTATCTGGAGAATATTTTTTTTATGTCAATCGGAAGGTTTTTCATCAGAAGCGTGGTATGGCGATAGGCTCCTCCTTTTTTTTTAAATTCTTTTTATTGACATTTTCAATAACAAACTTAAAACATTGCTTCACACTGCTATGTACGCATCGCAGACAATGGCGACAGGCCCCCCCCCCAGCAAGGCACAGGGTGCGGAATGTACAGGATATCCAGGCAGTCTTACATGACAATCTACGCTTCAAACCAACCGGCTATCAGCCTCATCTGCCCATCTGGGTATCCCACCTCGACAGCCACCAACCCGCCCCACGAGTAGCAGCAAATATTAACGTTTCCCCCCCATCCGAGGGGAGAGCAGCGTGTTACAGCATTTGTAGCGGGGTTTGCTCCAGCCAGTGTATGAAGGGCTCCCAGATGTCTCTGGGTCTGGACCGCGCCGGCATAAGCTCCCAGTACAGGGCTAACTGGGTTTGGCAGTAAGCAACGCTTTGAATCCAAACCTTAATGTGAGGTGATGTGCCCGCCCCCCAGTGTATAGCAACCTGTCTCTTGGCCAATAATAATAGCATTGCTGGCAGTTTACGGTGTTTGGGCTCAATCATGTGTAAAATCCCCAGTAGTGCAACCTGGGGAGTGCAGGGGATCAGTAGGCCCGTGATAGTGCATATTATCTCCAGCACCCTTGTCCAGAACAACGCTATTGCAGTACAGCCCCACGCCATATGCATAAAGGTGGCCCCCGGTGCATGACAGCGCCAGCATTCATCGGTATCCCTTAGACCCATGCGGTGCAACCGTCTTGGTGTGCGGTAAAGCATGTGTATGTACTTGAAGTGGATCAGGCGCAGCCTATAGTTGGGGGATAGAAGCTCAAGCTGCCGACAGCTCAGATCCCAGTGCACATCAGAGATTGCAGCTCCCAATTCCGCCTCCCACACGCCCCGCGCCGCCGGAAGCATCACGGGGTGGTTAGCCTGCATTCGCACATACAGTCTGGAGACCAGCTTGCGGCCAGAATCCACAGACAACACATTCTCCAAAGCAAGCAGATCCGGCGGTGGCGCCGGGAAAGTGGGGAACAACCTACGACTTGAGTTGCGGAGCTGGTAATACAGAAGCGTGTCTAGTAGCGTCGGTGCCTCCGATCCACACATCTGCTCCATCGTTAGGAAGGCATCGCTCGGAAATAGATCGCCTCCAGTGTGGAGGCCCAGCTCCGCGGCTCGCCCCCCGGTTCGCATAGCCCGCAGCGACGGCCACATCGGGTTCCCACGCAGGGGCACCGAGCGGGTATAAAGCACATCTAAGCCGGCCCTGCTTCGCAAACCATTCCAGGCCCACCTGAGCGCGTGAACCGGGTCGATTTCTGTGCACCGTCGGACGTGCGGCGCGTATAGGGCAACCGCCAACGGCAGCGGTGCCGCCCTGTCGGTCTCGATCGCCACGTGCGGTTGAAACGGTGTGGGGTGCGCCGGGATTGTTGAGCAGGTTAATGGCACTTTGAAAGCACGGATGGCAAAAGTGCGTACATCTACATCCCTGAAGTGGCCTGATGCATTTCCTTTGGTTCTTATGAGTCTTCGCAGTGTTCCAGACAGGAGAACTGGGTTGTCTCCGCATGAGATTCTGATGGAGAGGGCGATGCGATTGTCAGCTGTACCAGCTACCTCATTAATTAACATCATTGATTACTTGATTCTCAATTACTGCAAAGGACTGGCTGATGTGGTCCATTCTGTGTCTCAGCAGGTGCAAGCAGCAACTGTTCCAGCCTCGAGTGACCTGTGTCACGACTTGTGTCCGGGGGACTGGGTGCTTGTTCGTAAGCACGTGAGGAAGAGTTGCCTGGATGTTCGGTGGCGTAGCCCATACCAGGTGATACTGGTCACGAACTCAGCAGTTAAGTGTGGAGGGTTGCCGAACTGAGTGCATGCCTCCCATACCCGCAGAGTTCCAGCACCCTTGATAGAAACAGCCCCTCTCGTGAATAAAAATCCAGCTGAGGTTGCAGGGCCATCTGAGAGGGCAAGTCAAGCTGTGAGGGTTGTTGATGCAGCTGGTTGTGCACTGGATCGAGCTGAAGGGGGTTGCGTCAACCAGAACCCCGACTTTGACTTGGACAGAGAAAGTATTGCTGTGGGTGGAGTAGAGTCAAATTCAGTCAAAGAAGGAAGTAGTGCACAGGGTACCCAGGGAGAGAGCAGAAGTGTGACCAGAGCAGAAGAGGTTTGGCCCGTGATTCAGAGGCAACTGAACCTGAGATTGGCACCAACAAGCTTGGGGAGGCCTGAGAAGGTCCAAGAGAGTAAGAGTGCTGTGTCAGAGATACGCCACACTGGAGTGGACGTACGTTGTGACTGATGCCAGGAGTGGTGAGTTCGGGGAGGTTGAGGTTCGTGACTGTGGTCTGCAAGATCCCGAATGTGAAAATCAACGTGGGATTGGTGGTCCCAGGTCTCGAAATCGAAGGAGTACTGACCCTAATGGTTCAGAATCCCCCACTTCTGAGTAAAGTCCGCAAACTGATATTGCAAAGGTTGATCTTTCCAACGTTTGGGTTTGAAGCACCAACTCATGAAGTGATAATTCTTCGTCTTGAACTTTTGCAACATGTTTTAGAGATCCTGGGAGCTGATCTTATTTTGGACTGAAAGTGAACTTTGTTGTAAATAAAAGTCTATAAAGAAGATAACCTAGGTCAGAGTGGAAGAAGAATAAACTTACGGACTTTCCGCAGAGAAGGCGAAAGAGAGCTAGGGAAGCCTTTTGTGGACTGTGTAAATAAGGAACTGAGATTGCAAGGGGGATTTCCAGCTTCTCTGAGTATTGTTCGAACTGGTTAGCAAGCGACGTTTGGAGGAGAAACGAGACTCTTAATTGTTTGCTGCTGAAACCAAGAATGTTTGAGAATTTCACGAGATCATAGATGCTGGAGATACCCATCGTAGATCCACATTAGTAGTAGGTACACTTGTAGGTGGAGTGATAGTCTCTATAATCATAGTAGTTGTAGTCTTGTATATTGTTCCACATGAACAGACAGCGGAGGTACAGGGAACACCTACACCTACCACTCCTAGCCAAAAGGAGGTCACCATAGGAGCTGAAAGAGCTTTACTAATTGAAGAGAGTCATAGATTTCACATAGATTTGTCTAAAGGTGATTTTAAGCTTAATGCGTATGCAAGGCTGCTATATGAGTACGTGGATGCAATGGATGCAAAGGACTGCTATGTGTGTATGCAGTTACCAGCTTCAGTGGAAGAGTGTATTAGATACCACCATCTTCCACTGACGTATGGGATTTAATGTAGTTTATTGCTTAGTATATTTTATTAAAGAGGTCAGTTTTAGTATTTTTTTACCAATTATGATGCAGTGCTTCCTGAGGTTCCAGCTTACAAGCATCTGAACAAGTATGACTATTACAAGTCAGAGGACAGGCTTAGGAAGTACTTCATACCGTCTTTGGAATTGGATACGGCTTATGCTCATCGGCATAACGTGACCTGTTCATTATCAGATGTAGAGAAGAAGTTTGTAGATCAGGTAGAAGATAGATATAGAAAACTAACACAGACACGAGACACATGAGACAGTCCAGTGGATTGGACTGAAGAAGAGAGATGTCACAGAGCTAGAGGAAGTTATGGTCCTATAGCTATGGACAAGGAGCAGAGAGGAAAGTTGTGTGTGAGACGTTATCAGACCTACTATGTAAAGGTTCCGGTGGGACAGAGTACGTGTGATCATGTTTTCACCATGGAAGATTCTGCTAAGAACTTTTTGCAAGGCTCTGTACAAGTGATTCCAACTGTTTATTATGTGTGTAGAAAGAATGCCTATGTCAGGTTGCCTGCGAATAGGCATGGTACGTGTTACTTGGGGATTATTTTTTTGAACATTTACCATACAGAGGATTTGTAGCTTTTAGAAGGTGGACAGAATTCGAGAGTGAAGAGAGCTGAGAGTTCAGGAGCAGTGATTGTAGATGTTTTTGGAGCAATGATACCGAGTTTGGGAGTAATTTTGAATGATGTAAAGATCAGACGATTGGCGACTGTGGTTGATGAGTTGTCGATGAATACAGCAAAATCACTGTTACTAGTGGATGGAGAGATGTTGTCGATAAGGACGATGGTTTTGCAGAATCGCCTTGCTTTAGATGTTTTATTAGCAAAAGAGGGCGTAGTCTGCAAATTATTGAAAGTCCAGGAATGTTGTACATATATTCCAGACAACAGTATGGATCTGGAGAATTATATAAGTAACATTACTACGATCCATCATGAGATAGAGGATTTGACTGAGGAGGGTGTTTTGGAAAAGGTTGGTAAAGGATTTAGTCAAGTGGGAAGTTGGTTTGCGAATTTGGGGAAGGGGTTCCTTGGCTTTGCATTGAGACCTCTCATCATCGTTGTGGTTTGTGTGGTTTGCTTGTGGGGATTCATCAGAGCCTATAAGTGGTATAAAGGAAACAGAGTTGAGAGAGCTCTTAGAGCGAGTGAAATGCGAATGGCCAGACTGCAGGACAGTCAGTATCAGAATCTTAAGAATATGGAGGGACTCTGACGGGGGAGAATGGCTACAAGTTCTGTTTAGGCCGGTTCTTTCTCCAAGGGAATTGTGAAATGGTGTGATGACACTAGTCATCAAAGGGGGGAACTGATAGAGCGCCATATTATTCTGAAATTTGTAGGGGTGCATCATAATCACTGTTAGTCTGCACCATATATTTAGTGGGATTGTATTAATGTGTGGTTTAGAAATGTAATACTGAAATCAGCATATAATAGTGCGAATAGAAATGTAATCATGTCATTTATGAAGCTCAATGTAGTGTTTCATCGAAAATGTACTTTAGACAACGCATGATGAATTGGTTCCCGTATAATGTGATGCATTAGGTTTAAACGTGCACCATATTAAAGTCTGCACGTGTAGATTTGCTTATTCATGTATGCAATTTAATGAATACCAATGTTTATAGATTGATTTTTAGAAATGTGTGTTAAAGGTGTAAAGGCCTGATCGCATATACGTTTAAGAGAAAGGCCTGTTCATTTCTTATGTTAGCTAAATATTGTAGGCTGAAATGGTTTCCCTTGGTAAGGCTTTGGGTTTCAGAGATGTTAGAAAGTCTCAGAGAAGTGTAAAGTTTCTCGTTCCCATGTTTCTGTTGCAGGTGCAAGGACATCTAGCTCGTTAGTGAGACTAACCCTTTGTTTCAGGAGTTAGGATGGTATGAGAAGCCAACATGGGAGTATACTGGAATGCAGGGATGATACTTTCGGCAGAGAAGATGCCTGGGACCCAAGGACAAGCTAACCGTCTTTGGATGGGATACAAGTTTCAATGGAAAAGTACTGGAGGAAGACCTGGTTGGAGAGGTGTGACGGAGGGCGTGTGCTACGTTTTGGGGATTTTAAATTAGGGACAGTGCCCCGTGGGTTGGGCAGTTGAGGTTTAGATGGGGAGCTAGAAGGAGCATCTTAGAACAAGCTCTTGACAAAGTGAGTGCACTTCAAAGGAAGTCTTCACTTCTGACACTTTTTTTTACCCTCTTGCCTGGGGAAAATGCTAAGTAGGGATGTCACCTTAGAGATAAAGTAGGGATAGACTAACTGATTTTCTTTTTAGGTAAATGGCTTCTAATCGAGAGATCGGAGCTGTTATTGGCTGTCTTATGCTTCTTGAACTGACTATTCTTCTTATTCTAGAGTCGGATGAGGCTCCTGCGTAGACTCTTTTTTGTATTAGTGCCCATTCATTTTCTTAACCTCGTGTTGAGGTGCTTGTATGTGCAATTATTTTTGGCTTTGTAATAAACCCCTAACATTTGAGTTTCGGAGTCAGTGGTCCTTTAGAGTTCAAATTCGATTTGTTTGATTATGTGCTAATATTGGATTTTCTCCCCTTTACACTATTTAGCAGATAGAAAGATCCTGGCGACCCGAGAGAATTCTTGGTGATGGTAAGACAGATAAGAATCCGGCTTTAACATTATCAAGCCCCTTATCGCCGCTTTAGCGGCAGTTTCCTGTCGCTAAAGCGGTGATAATGTTTGCGCCGTTCTTGATAATATGGCCCATAGGGAGACTAGTGTAGCTTGCATGGATCCAAACTTTTTTTCTTACCCACAATTGTCTGCATTAAATTACCCAGTTTGTGCTCACTTTGAATGGGGGATCGTCCCAGTACTCGGGTGTAGCATCTGCTGGCACCCAGGAAATCCTATCAACTCTAAGCATTTCTGAAAAATAGAGATCAGGGGAATCCACAGTGATCATATCATAGAATGCCATGTGAACATCAAACCACACCTTAAAATACAAACACAAAACATCTAAAAATATGTTGCTCTCACCTTCCATGGTGGATCACTTTGGTATTCTGGCCTGGGTCAAGCAACATCCAGGGAACCCTATCAACTCCAGTTGTTTATGAAAAATAAAGACACAGGAATCCAGGGTGGTGTGGCTTGTATGGGCCAAAAAGGAGTCAGCACTAGCTGAGTGGGCTTGTGTGGAGTTGCCAGCACTTAAGTGATTAAAGTCCTATGGTATGGCAGAATTCATAACAGTTTGTGATGGCTTTATGTAACAGGTTGCATGCCACATTGCATGGCAAACGACTTAAAACTCTGTGACAACTGCACTATAAACTGAATGACAATTTGTAACTCTCCATATTCGCAGGAAGTGACTTCACAACTTTGACCAGAATCCACATATACAGGAAGTGACATTACTAGTTTCCCACCTAAACCATCTTTAAATAAAGATGCCAGAGAAGGACACCTCATGTCTCAGTGTCCGCCTCAACCGGAAGTGACATCACTGCCTTCCTGACAAAACCACATTTTAAGGAAGAAGCCAGACAAGCGGACTTCATTTTCCATCATTCTTCTCTTTAGGAAGTGACATCACTGCATTTCCTAGCATCCAGCTCTAAAGAAAGCGAAATTGCTTCCTTCTTTCTCACTAATTCGTTCATCTCCTCAGGATGTTACTAGCAAATAGCAGACATTAACAGTGGTTTTGCTGGATTGGACATGTTAAGAGCAGGCACTGACAAGAGCATTGCCTACTTGGGCCTTGTAAGGGCAGATACAGATTTGTGTATTGCCTTTTTGGCCTGTTAAGACTTGGAAGTCTCTTGGACCAGAACCCCTGTTCCACTCCAAGCTGCAAGGTAAAATGTAATCATGTGCCTCATCCACCACCCCACATTGCCCACTCCCACAATCGCATCCAGTCCTAGACCACACAAACACTCACATAGCAAGCTCACAACATATAGACCCAACCTCTTACACATCCCACTAACCACCACACACTCTCAAACTATCAAACAGACATTCCAATTCAACACCTTTAATGCAAGCTTTAGAGTATTCCACGTTTCAGACATTGCCGACTACATCCCTTATCAGAAGCTTGAATTATCTTCATCACAGAAACATGGTTCACCCCTACATTCTCCCACATCGTAGATGTCCTTGTTCACTGAGGCTACAGTGTCCACCCTCCAAACTGCGCACATAAGGGAGTAAGCCTTGCTGTCATCCATAAGTCCTTCTGATCCTGTACCATAGGAAAGAAAGTGATACTCAACTTCATGGAACCCATTACATCATTTACCACTCTGTAGCTCAATCTGCCATCTTATATCCCATCTACAGCATTCCAGTGCAGCACAAAGATGAATTCTTGGATCTCATCACCACTTCATCGATCTGTCATGCTCACACCACCGTTCAGGTTGACTTAAACCTCTCAGACAAAGCAAGCTCAGAAAAGATAGACGCCCCCCCCCCCTAAACTTTATAGACATGCTCATCGTGGTACTGCATGTTTTCCCATTAACACACTCCAATAGTTTCACCATAGCTCTCTTGTTCTCAACGTTAGCAACAATTCAATGCAAACCACGTATCCCTTAGAATGGAATGACCACCTCACTATACCCTTCCCCCTGTTCTGCATCCTACCAACAAACTGAGCTCACCCCAAAGGAGAACACCATTCTTCAGATCCTTCAAAAACATCTCTATTCTCAACTTAAAGTCGGAACTCCTTTTTTGCCCTGTCAGCTCCGCATCTGACATTAATACCCTTCTAAGTGACTTCAACTTGTTCTTTGGAACATAATAAAAACACCTTGTCTCCACCTAAAACGTGGAAGTGCAAGCTAAAGCATTCAGCATCCTGGTACTCTAAAGAACTTACTGACAACTAATGCTGCTTCCACAGATAATGCCAACCATCTCCTGTATGACCCTGCAGCAGGAAGACCGTTACCATAAACATCCCTGACAATGCGTACCTGACCACAGATGAAGATGACCCCTCAGTCCCGATATTACTGGATCTCTCAGGTGTCTTCGACACTGTCGACCATCCCAACCTCATCCACACCCCGAAGTCTCATATGGGATTCACTGCAAATGTGCTTTACTGGTTCTCCACCTACCTTTGCAATGGATATCAGCTCATTCACATGAACAGAAAATCCTTAACACACATGGAGTCCCACAGGGTTCCACACTGTCCCCGTCATCTTCAACCTTTACATGTAACTCATTAGAACTCTATTCACAACAGCATCAAATTTAACTGACATGCTAACGACACACAACTCTGCTTGAAAGTCGCCTCCGCTTCAAACATCCAGTACCTCAAATACTGCATGCAATTCATCATGCTTGCATTTCCATCAAGTATCTGAAGCTCAGCCCAACCAAGACAGAATTCCTGTTATTTGACAAGAGGAACAAGCAAGAAATAGTACAAACCTGGCTCCAAGCCATGAACCTTCACAGCTTTGACCCACAACTTTCACCTAAAGCCAAAATACTTGGATTCACCTTGGGACACTAACATCACTCTCAAGGAAAGAAATGCCAAGAAAAGAAAAAACGGCCTAGTATCAGCTACCTCTACTAAGGAAAGTGAAAACACCTCCCTCTAGAAAGTGACTTCAGAGCTGCTCTTGCATCTGGATGGTGGAAACACCCTTGTCCACGGCCCCCCAGGCTACACACTGGCCCCTCTTAACAGCATTTGACAAGCTGCAGCATATGATAACATCATTACCATTCTGATGGAACTCCATTGGCTCTGCATGCCAGTCTGCATCATCTTCAAAACCAGTTGCATCATCTTCAAAGCCATCATGTCCCACAGACCATTCTATCTGGCTGAGAAGTTCACCATCTCTGGTGGCTCGCTGCACATCCGCAGCCAGGATACTTTGCGACTAGAGACAAAGAAGTGTAAAAAGGACCTAAAAGGATAGGCGTAGCAGGCCTTTTGCATCAGTGTACCCATGATATGGAAAAACATCACCAACTGCATCAGGACTACCCTAACCATGGTCCAATTTAGGAAAGAGTTGATTATACACTTGTTTAAAAAACACACTATACCACAATGCACTAACAATACAGTACTTTGCCCAGAACACAGCTCTCTCTCCTATCAAACTTTGACTATGTTCTTACCTTTGATCTTGTATAGAGCTCTGCTGCCTTTTTGCTAGGTTCGCGTAATACAAATAGCACATATACGCATACAGGCATGACAAATCTCTCTGAAGTTGTAGGCACCCCCTGAAATGTGCTTGTGAGGTGTTGAAAGTTCCATGTAAATAACAATACAAAGCAATACAGAGCACTGCAAAGTGTCACAAATAGCAACAGCAATCAACATTCATGCACAAAAGCTGTTATGTACCAAAGGTTGAACCTTGTACATCGGCAAAGCGACCTTGCATCACCACTTTTTATTCTATGCAAGCGGGGGCTTGTCTGGGATAGGACCGAACAAAAACCATAGATATTGTAGCAAAGCCAGATCTACTATAGAAGTGTAGTCAGGCTTTGCACCAAACCCTATATTCAATGGAAACCTGGCTCAAGAATGGGGTAAAATGGCATATTGCTTGATGCACTTACAAGTAACGTGTGCTTTACAGTAAAGCACACATTATACACGCCTAACCCCTGTGTGGTGATATACATGTAGAAATTTGTACTGGAGGTTGTCCATTAAGTAGAAATCATATCCTAGACACTGCTGACTCTTCTTTGTTGCACAGTACGAGGCGGTGGCAGCTGGTGGAGTTTAAAAGTTGTGAAGCGAAAACTGGGAGAGTCCAATCTTAAAAAAGGAGGGAGAGGGCAGAAAATTGTAGCAAAGCTAAGTATAGTGTGAAAGGGTGCTTTCTTTACAAGGCAACGTTAAACCACGTTAAGTGGCTTTACGCTGCTTTGTAAATAAGGCGAAGTCCCTATCGCCACCACAGCGTCGTGGAAAGTAACGTTGTGGTGTAGATAGTCTCTTGTAAATATGCCCCTTTATTTCCCCAGATTGCCCGGTAAATACCAAAATGTCTAAAAACACCAAGGTGCCGATTACGATCCGGTAAAAACCGGGTACGAACCGTCGGTCGGAGCGTTTTCTCCGTCCGACTCGTACCCGGTTGTAAAACTTTACAAACATGGAATTACGATTCGCACGGAAACACCATTTCCGTACGAATCGTAAAAAACACCGACAGACGAAAATATACATACGAATGTGATCCGGGAATGCTGCGACGTGACGTCGGGACGCTTTCAGGCAGCGTTTCACGACCCAGGAAGTACGATTCGAACCGACAGCAGTCCGGATGGCAATATTTTCACGGCACCCAAAAAGTGCCGGAAAAGCGAAGTACGCCGCGAAACGACCAGAGTAGGTGGCCGCGCTGTCCCCCCCCCAGCCCCCGCATGTACGCGCCGACCCCCCCAGCCCCCGCATGTACGCGCCGACCCCCCCCAGCCCCCGCATGTACGCGCTGACCCCCCCCAGCCCCCGTACGGTCGAGTCGTACCCCCACCCGTGTATGTACACCCGTGTACGTGTCGTACCCCCCCGTGTATGTACACCCGTGTACGTTCGAGTCGTACCCCCACCCGTGTATGTACACCCGTGTACGTGTCGTACCCCCGTGTATGTTCACCCGTGTATGTTCGAGTCGTACCCCCACCCGTGTATGTACGGTGCGTACCCCCAGCGCTACATACACGGGTGGGGGTACGACTCGAACGTACACGGGTGTACATGCACGGGGGGTTCGACACGTACACGGGTGTACATACACGGGGGGTTCGACACGTACACGGGTGTACATACACAGGGGGGTACGACACGTACACAGGTGTACATACATGGGTGGGGGTACGACTCGAACGTACACGGGTGTACATACACGGGGGGGTACGAATCGAACGTACGGGGGCTGGGGGGGCTCGGCGCGTACATACGGGGGCTGGGGGGGGCTCGGCGCGTACATACGGGGGCTGACGGGGGGCTCGGCGCGTACCTACGGGGGCTGGGGGGGGCTCGGCGCGTACATACGGGGGCTGGGGGGGGTCGGCGCGTACATAGGGGGGCCGGGAGGGGGGATTCGACTCGTACATATGAGGGCTGGGGGGAGTGTCGGGCGCGTATGTGGGCACATGTCTCCATGGTTGCTATGGGAGTTCGGTGCGGACGGTGTTTTTTCCATAAGGTTGTAACATCGGACGCACGGGATGGATCGTAATTCCGCGGTCGAACTTCACTTTTCACATTTGTACGGTAAATCGTCCGTGGACGTGTCGGACACATTTTCCGACCCGAGGACGTGTGGGGAATAATTCCCAATGCGATTCATATGGACTTTTTCCCATGCGAATCGTAAATGGCAGTTTGTACGGCACTTGTACGATTCGTACGGTAAAAAGACCGGATACGAGTCGTACGGGGAATTTTTTTACCGGATCGTAATTAGCACCCAAATTTCCTTTTACTTGCCATTAGTTATCACTGCAGTATTTGAGCTCTGGGTTAGGTGATATTCTGAGAAACCTGCCAACCCTGACATGTCTGAGATCTAGAGACCTACGGAGACCCAGAGCAGTGTAGCTTGCATGGATCCAAACAGATTTTCTTACCCGCAATTGTCTGCAAACGACAAGATAGTGCATACAATGACCCAATTTGTGCTCACTTTGAATGGGGGATCGCCACAGTATTCAGGTGTAGCATCTGCTGGCACAGAGGAAATCCTATCAGCTCTAAGCATTTCTGAAAACTAGAGATCAGGGGAATCTACAGTGATCGTAGAATGCCATGCGAGCATCAAACCTACACCTCAAAATGAAAACACAAAACATCAAAAAAAAAGTTCCTCTCACATCCCATGGTGGATCACTGTGGTGGTGAACACCCTAAATATCGAATCAGAAATATCGACTGACCAGAATATCGAATTTTAAATATAGAGTGGACAGAATATCGATTTATCAAAATATAGATAGGTCAGAATATCGAAATTGGGGTATGAAATATCGATTTCCATAATATAGAATTCCATAATATCGAATTTTAAAATATGAAGTACCATAATATCGACTTTAAAAATATAGATATCTATAATATCGAATTTTTTTAGTGTTATGTATGGTAGTATATGTGTTAAAATTATGTATTATTTTTGTAATGTATGTTTAATATTTAAAAACGAACTAATGTTATGTAATTTAATTTTTGCATAATTTAATTCCGTAGCGGGTTGTGGGTTTATAGGGGAATAGGGTGGGAAGTAATTTAATTATGCTTAATTAAATATTAATTATATTGATATGTTTTGATAATTAATTGATTGATAATTAATTATTAATTGGTAATTAATTTTTATTAATTGGTAATTAATTTATATTAATTGATTAATTGATACTTATGTTAATTGTATTTTTTATTATTAGGAGCGGGTTGTGGGTTTATAGGGGAATTGGGTGGGAAGTAATTTAATTGTAATAAAGTAAATATTTTTTATTTTATTTATGTGTATTGATAATTAATTGATAATTAATTATTAATTGGTAATTCATTTGTATTAATGGGTAATTAATTTGTATGAATTGCTAATTAATTTTCATTAATTGCTAAATAATTTTTATTAATTGATTAATTGATAATAAAGTTAATTGTATTTTTTATTATTGGGAGTGGGTTGTGGGTTTATAGGGGAATTGGGTGAGAAGTAAATTAATTGTAATAAAGTAAATATTAATTTTTATTTATATGTATTGAAAATTAATTGATAATTAGTTATTAATTGGTAATTAATTTTTATTAATTGGTGATTCATTTTTTCCAATGGTAATTAATTTTTATTAATTGGTAATTATTTTTAATTAACTTTTTATTGGTATTGATAATTAATGTAATCTTATTTTAAAATTAAATCATTACTTTCCCTACTTATGCACTCTCAGGAGTGGGAATAGTATTTTTTACCCTCCCGCTATCCAACTCTTTCCCTACTGTTGCACTCACTGGAGTGGGAATAGTAATTTTTACCCTGCTGCTATCCAACGCTTTCCCTACTGTTACACTCTTTGGAGTGGGAATAGTAATTTTTACCCCTACACTATCCAGCGTTTTCCCTACTGTTGCATTCACTGGAGTGGGGAATAGTAATTTTTACCCCTACGCTATCCAACGCTTTCCCTACTGTTGCACTCACTGGAGTGGGAATAGTAATTTTTCCCTTCCCGCTATCCAACGCTTTCCCTACTGTAGCACTCTCTGGAGTGGGAATAGTAAATGTTATCCTCCCGCTATCCAACGCTTTCCCTACTGTTGCAGTCTTTGGAGTGGGAATAGTAATTTTTACCCCTACGCTATCCAACGTTTTCCCTACTGTTGCACTCACTGGAGTGGGAATAGTAATTTTTACCCTTACGCTATCCAACGCTTTCCCTACTGTTGCACTCATTGGAGTGGGAACAGTAATTTTTCTCTTCCTGCTATCTAATGCTTTCTGTACTGTTGCACTCTCTGGAGTGGGAATAGTAATTTTTACCCCTACGCTATCCAATGCTTTCCCTACTGTTGGAGTCACTGGAGTGGGAATAGTAATTTTTCCCTTCCCGCTATCCAAAGATTTCCCTACAGTTGCACTCTCTGGATTGGGAATAGTAATTTTAACTCTCCCGCTATCCAATGCTTTCCCTACTGTTGCACTCTTTGGAGTGGGAATAGTAATTTTTACCCCTAGGCTATCCAACGCTTTCCCTACTGTTGCACTCACTGGAGTGGGAATTATAATTTTTACTCTCCCGCTATCCAACGCTTTCTCTACTGTTGCACTCACTGGAGTGGGAATAGTAATTTTTACCCTCCCGCTATACAACGATTTCCCTACTGTTACACTCTTTGGAGTGGGAATAGTAATTTTTCCATCTACACTATCCAACGCTTTCCCTACTGTTGCACTGTCTGGAGTGGGAATAGTAATTTTTACTCTCCCACTATCCAACGCTTTCCCTACTGTTGCACTCACTGGAGTGGTAATAGTAATGTTTACCCCTACGCTATCCAACGTTTTCCCTACTGTTGCACTCACTGGAGTGGGAATAGTAATTTTTACCCCTACGCTATCCAACGCTTTCCCTACTGTTGCACTCACTCGAGTGGGAATAGTAATTTTTACCTTCCCGCTATCCAACGCGTTCCCTACTGTTGCACTCTTTGGAGTGGGAATAGTAATTTTTACCCCTACGCTATCCAACGTTTTCCCTACTGTTGCAATTACTGGAGTGGGAATAGTAATTTTTAAGCTCTCACTATCCAACAAAATCTCTACTTTTTTGTACATTTTTTGTGTTATGTTTACATTTTAAGTTTTTTTATATTATATTATGTATGTTTTATTTAATTGTTTTTAATATTTAATTAATGTTATATTATTTTTAATACATTTAAATAATTCGATATTTTGACTAACTATATTTTAACATTCTATATTTTGGAATCGATATTTTAGTACTTACCTGTTTGTAGATAGGGAGTCGATATTCTGTCCTTCTATATTTTGGTGTCGATATTTTGTGCATTCTATATTGTGTCCCTCGATAGTTAGTCACTGAACCCACTGTGGTGTTCTGGCCTGGGTCAAGCGACATCCAGGGAACCCTATCAACCCCAGCTGTTTATGAAAAATAAAGACAGACAGGAATCCAGGGTGGCGTGTCTTGTACAGGCCAAAAAGGAGTCAGCGCTAGCCGAGTGGGCTTGTGTGGAGTTGCCATCACTTAAGTGATTAAAGTCATATGGTATGATAGATTTCATAACAGTTTGTGATGACTTTATGTAACAAATTGCGTGCCATGTTGCATGGCAGAATACTTAAAACTGTGTGACAACTGCACTATAAACTGAATGACAAATTGTAAATCTCCATGTCCGCAGGAAGTGGCATCACTGCTTTTCCCAGAATCCACATCTACAGGAAGTGACATTACTAGTTTCCCACCGAAATCATCTTTAAACTAAGATGCCAGAGAAGTACACCTCATGTCTCAGTGTCCACCTCTACCTGGAGTGATCTCTCTGGTTTCCTGACAAAAACCATAGGGCATATTATCAAGACAGGCGATAAAATTATCGCCGCTTTAGCGGTAGAAAACTGCAGCTAAAACGGCGATAATGGGCTTGATAATATGCTCTATGGAATTCCAATTGAAGCCCATGTTAGATGCACTAACAATGCAGTTCTTTTCCAAGAACTCAGCTCTCTCTCATCAGATGTTGACTACGTTCTTACCTTTGATCTTGCATAGAGCTCTGCTGCCTTTTTGCTAGATTTGCGCAATACAAATACCACATATATAAATACATGCATGACAAACAAATCTCTCGATTGTTGTAAGTAACCCGCCAATGTGCTTGTTAGGTGTTGAAAGTGCTATGTAAATAGCAATACAAAGCGCAGCAAAGTGTCACAAATAGCAGCAGCAATCAACTTTCCTGAACAAAAGCTATTATGGCCAAACGTTGACCCTTGCACATCGGCAAAACAACTTTGCATCAACACTTTTTATTTTATGCAAAGGGGGCTTGTCTGGAATTGGCAGTTCAAAAACTATAGATCTGGTGTCAAAGTCAGATCGACTAAAGTAGCACGATCATGCGTTGTGCGATGTCCTATCACCAAGGGAAACCAGGTGCAAGGATGGGGTAAAACGTCATATTGCCCGATGTACCTACATGTAAAGTTTTCTTTACAGGAAAGCACACATTTTACACGCCTGAACGGTGTGATGATCTATGATGCAGCATGATTTTTAAAATTATAATACACAACATGTTCATACACAGAAGACGCAAAAGGTTGAAAGTACACACTGCACATGTGTGAGAAGCTGGCTTGGTATATGGTGTATGCTTATGTAAGTGGCCACCTTGCACCAATCCAGACAACCCTTATGGGGATTTTAGTGGTTTTAGACAATCTTAGAAAGCTCTCTAAGTGGTAGCTGTGGAGAGCAGCCTTCAGGCTTAGTCCAGAAGGAGTGTAAAGCAGCTTGTTTTACCAGAACAGAATCTGATAGGTATAGATTAAGTGAAAGAAAACACACACAGTGTATTTATAAAAATATGTATTTTTTATAAGACACTCACTAACACATACAGATATCTCCTAGCCGGAGATATACACAATGCACACAACACTTTTCAATAGAAACAGGTAAGTAGCACGTAATACACAATGGTCACCAGGGGGAGACCAAACCGTATACTAAAATAGTGGTATGCGAAACACGACTTGAGTCAAGACTATACCCAGAAGATGTAGAAGTACTGGGGACCCAAGGAACCACCTAAGGTAAGTAACCAGGAGCCCCACGGAGGCCGTGTGCAGAGTGGGAACACGACTGCGGGATCAATGCAAGCCAATGGGTAAGTCGCAGTTGCAATTTTAAAGAAGAAGGACCCTTCCCAGTGGACCCTGAAGAAACCCCGTGGAAGACAGAAGGTTAGCGAGCCACCCCACCCCACCCGTGGATACCCTAGGAACCAGGATACCTACACCAGGAAAGCCGGGTGCATAGGTGTGAAGTGGCATCGGAAACCGCAGTCGAACTCAATGGATGACTTCAGGAAGATGCCGCCACTAGGGAAGGTGAAACTGTCTGGTGGATCCCAAAGGTGGATTTAAGTTGAGAAGTACCTGCAAGCAGAGGGGACAGGGTCTAGGCCACTCAGGAGTGACCAGAAGGTACAGAAGATGAATACCCACCTATGTTGAGTGCTGCAAGAGAGATGACAGTGACCTTAGAGCTGCAGCTGTGAGGACCAGGTGATGCTGTGGACGACCAGGAGCCGTTCACGAGCTGTCCCACGTCAGATGTTGAGAGTTAAGGGGTCGGTGTCCGTAGGGAGCACCAACAAGCCTTGGCAACTGTGAACAACGTGGAAAGCAAAGAATGTGCAGTGTCTGGACGAGCAAGGTTCAGGTATCTAACCACCATCAGGGGAGTCAGGGCAGGCCCCAAGCAATCAGGGGAGCCCAAATAATTCAAAGATGATCCTCAAGAGGCCCCCCGGCCGGAGGCACGGGAGTCGCAAGAGGACCTCGAGCAGCTCACCGAAGATACAGGTCCACAGTGCAAGTGATGTGGTGAGGAAAAAGATCTTGGTCACTGGAGATGCTTGAGGTTGGGGCTACTTGGAGCCTGAAGATCTAAGTAAAGGGAAGCCAAAAAGCCTTTGCAACTGCAAGTTGACGCAGTGCACAGTGGTTGGGTGATAGTGCACTCTACAAATCTGTATGACAGAACACGGTCAATCAATCAGGGTTCTTATGCAGCACGGCTGATCAACTGTTAGGGTCTCAAGGAACTGGGAAAGTGGGCTCTGCAGTTCAGTCGAAGAACCAGGTCTTGAGGTCCTTCCTGAATTGCAACAATGTGATGGTTGCCTGAGGTGTAGAGGAAGAGAGTTCCAGGTCTTTGCAGTGAGGTAGAAGAAGGATCTTCCTCTGGCTGTAGTCTTGCGGATCCGTGGGATAGTGGTCAGAGGCAGGTTGGCTGAGAGGCGGTGTCTGGTGGGAGTGTAGAAGGAGAGGCGGTGGTTGAGGTATGCTGGTCTGATGCTGTGGAGGGCCTTGTACGCATGCATGAATAGATTAAAGGTGATTCTCTTATTGATCGGGAGCCAGTGGAGGTTTCTCAGGTGATCGGCGATATGGCTGTGGTGGGGGATGTCCAGGATAAGTCTTGCGGCAGTTTTCTGGATTCTTTGCAAGTTCTTTTGTGGCTTCTGGGTGGTGCCAGCGTAGTGTGCGTTGCAGTAGTCGAGTTTGCTACTGATGAGCGCCTGGGTTGCCGTTCTTCCGGACTTGGTGAAAATGCATGTTTTTCTAATTTCATCCTACCAAATTATTATTTTAATATTCCATAAACTATAGAGTCTCTAGTATCATTTTACAAAAATATCAAGCTTGTACTTCATTGCTACACATTTTTGCAACAACTTTTCTAACTGGTGCATTCTCATTTGGAGAGAGTGAAATGTGTGTCATCGGCGTAAGAGAGGACGTTGATATCGTGAGAGTAGATGGTTCTGGCTAGAGGGATCATCAATGCATTGAATCAGGTCAGGTCAGTGAGGATTCTTACAGAACTCTGCAGAGGAGGTCATGAACGTCTGAGGTATATGATGCCAGGCTGACTGACTGGGTCCTGTCCAGTCAGGAATGGATGATTCATCGGAGGGCTTGTCCTTTGATTCCAATGTCATGTAGGAGTTGGGTGAAGATGGGGTGGGAGACTGTGTCAAATGAGAGGTCCATGAGGATGAGGGCCGCTGTGCCACCTCCGTGCAGAGTTGTGCAGATGTCATCCATGGCAGTTACCATGCTGTGGTTGGGTCTGAAAGCAGACTGAGTGGCGTCAAGTAGTTGCTGGCCGTTGAGGTATTTGTCTCTATTGATGATTTTCTCTAGGACCTTGGCCAGTAATGGTAGAAGAGAGATTGGTCTATAGCTGATGAGTGTTGAAGGGTCCACAGAATGTTTCTTCAGTAATACGAGGAGAGCTGCATGTTTCCAAGCATCTGGGAAGCTCACAGAAGAGGTGGAGGCCTTCAGAATTGATGTGAGCATGGAGCGGATGGATTGCAATCCTCTGGAATAGGCGTGGTGGGGGCAGGGGTCCAATGGGGCCCCTGAGTGGGTGGACTTCATGGTGGCGGCGGTTTCTTTGGGGTGGTGATGAGCTAAGTGGTTAGCTTTGATTCTTTGGAGGTGTTTAGTGAGGTCTGTTGGGTTTATTGCAGGCTAAAGTTACTGTAAATGGTGGTAATGTTGTTGCTAGAGAAATGAGAAAGATTGTTGCAGAGGTCCTGCGAGGGGGGTGATCGAGTCGGAGGCAGCCGATGGTGAGTTGAAATTGTTCACAATGGGAAAGAGACATCAATGCGGTCAGCCAGAGCAGCGTGTTTAGTGGTCTGGATCATTTGGTGGTAGCGTCTTGAAGCAGGTTTAAACGGGCTCCTGTCTGCATTATCCTGGCTCATTCTCGATTTGCACTCCAGTTTTTTGCAGTGGATTTTCATCTATCTGAGTTCCTCCATGTACCAAGTGGCCTGGGATCTGAATCTTGTTATATTGCTGTGATTGAGGGGGTCAGGGAGTCAGCAAAAGAGCTTATTCAATTGTGAAACTCTTGATGGCGTTGGGAAGGCTGCTGCTGTGTTTGTCTCGGTGGGTCTTGAGAGTGGTGTTTCAGTCCTTGTCAGTGATACTGTTCCATTTTTGGTGGGCTGGTCTGGTGGTGGTGCATGTCCAATGGACTTTGATTTTAACTGTTTTAATATTATTTGGAAGGATTTTAAATCCCCTTTTTAAACTGTTATATTGTGCTTTGCCTGTCTCATACCTTGTGAGTACTTGCACTGACACTTTAACGGAGCTGTGTTAAAGCTCCAGGGTGCCAATTTTCCTCTTTGGCAAAGAGGTTAGCATTCCACTCCTAGGATGCTACCGCGCTCGCCCAAGATAAAAAGGGTGATTGACAGGACCGCTCCGAAAACACAGTTGAGTTTACATGCCGTGTTAAGGCTCGGGGGGGTCATTACTGCGATTTTAACAGTTTTAATATTATTTGGAAGGATTTTAAATCACCTTTTTAAACTGTTATATTGTGTTTTGCCTGCCTCATACCTTGTGAGTACTTGCACTGACACTTTAACGGAGTTGTGTTAAAGCTCCAGGGCACCATTTTTCCTCTTTGGCACAAAGGTTAGTGGTCCATTCCTAGGACACTACCGCGCTCACCAAAGATAAAAAGGGCGGATGACAAGACCGCTCAGCGGGCGCGCCGCTGGCACGCCACTGGCATGCCAAAGGCAAGCCTGTCTGCGCCCGTCCGTGTCCGGAACGTGGCCAGCACCAGCCACTCTGCCCGTTTCGGTCAACCTGCTAGAGTGGTATGGTCAAAGGAGCAATTAATGGCACACAAGCCACGTAGATGTTCTGATACATCTTGTATAGACTTCTGTTTGTTAGGCCAAGAAGAATTAGAACGGGACTTTAGTTGCAAATTCTGCTCCTTCAAGTTAGATGAAGGACAGAAGGTAGCAGAAGACAACAGGGGCTCACCTATAGTATTATCTCCCACAGCATGCACTGTGGGAAACCTGTTCATATCTATTTCTACCTACAGGACCTGCTTAGTCAACTACAGGTCCCTCTCCAAACACGCAGAAGATATCTGGCTTGCCCTTGAGCCTAATCGTTGGTATATAATGTTCTTGACCGAAACTTGGTTAAGAGATAGTAATAACCCTGATATATCATTGGCGATTCCACAGGGCTATAGGATAGCCATGATTAACCGGGTGAATAATAGACTGGGAGGTGGATTTGCTGTAGTCTTGAGAGATGACTGGGAGATTACGCATAAGAGAATAGAGAATATAGGGTCGATTGAGGCTCTATTGTTCTGTATACAAATCTCTCCTGCCTCCTCTATTACTAGAATGCTAGTCTATAGACCACCAGACTCCCCGGCTGCTCACTTGATAGATCTATATGACATCATTGCAGACCTCTTACTGAGGCATGCTAATTTCACAGTTTTAGGTGATTTTAATGTTCATATGGATAATGACAAATGCCCCCTCGCCTCCAAAATGGCTGATACTTTTATAGGGTTAAACTTAACCCAAAAGGTAGCATCACCCACCCTCGTGGCAGGCCATATACTTGACTTAACTTTTACTAATGACCAAACTTTAAAAGTTGAGGCACCTTTACAGTTAACCTGGTCGGATTACCGGCTTATCCCATTTATCATGACCATGACCTCTGGTCCTAATCAGTGTGGGTCAGTGTAGGAGGACAGAAGGAACTGAAGAAAGGTTGTACCTGAGTCCCTCGGACCAGAATTACAGAATACCTTTCCAGAGCTCACAGGTGATCCAAGCCAGGATGCTTCTGACTTCAATTGCTGGGTCACCACCGCGCTTGATAAAATTGCCCCTATCAAGTCCATGAAGCTGGCCAGGAATAAACCCTCGGCCCCCTGGTTCTCTATGGAAGTTCGTTTGGAAAAATTCTATGTAAGAAGCTTGAGCGTGTGTGAAAAAATTTCAGAGACTAAAACGTAATACCATTAGGGATTATATGGCAAAACAGATCTGACAACTCTGCAAAAGAGATCTTTAATATAGTTCAGGGATTTATTAAACCGCTGGCATTGAAGAGCTCGATTGCCCCTTCGGCTACCCTCTGTGTACATATAGACATTTTTTTCGAAGAGAAAATCCAGGCAATTTATTGTACCTTTCCCCTGACAGAGCCATTAGATAAGCCTCCACACACACCCCAATTCTTAGACAGATAGTCAGAGTTCTGTCCTTTTAGCCCTGAAGCGTCCCTGTTGAAATTAAACAGTATTAAATCAGGTTCGCCGGCTGATCCATGCCCTGCTAGATTTTTTAAGTTATTTGCCTCTTGGCTCAATCCTATACTGAACTCCATTTGGAACTCCTCTCTGGGATCAGGCCCCTGCCCTACCCACTGGAAAACAGCATTTGTTAGGCTTATCCTCAAAAAGGAGGATGCTAACCCGGCAGAACTCAAATATTTTAGGCCAATCTCTCTTCTCCCAGCGCCGTTCAAAATCCTGGAAAAAGAAGTCCAGAAACAACTGTTGGCCTTCCTGGAGTCCAATAATCTTCTACATGACTCCCAGTCAGGCTTCAGGGCGGGTGACAGCACCAAGACAGCCTTGCTCGAGGTGGCAGAGACTATACGTGCCACCGTGGCCTAGGGAAGTTACGCAATGCTAGTGCTGCTGGATCTCTCCGCAGCCTTTGATACGGTATCTCACTGGATCCTGTTAAAAAGGCGTGAGCTTCTGGGAGTGACGGGAACCGTCCTAGCCTGGTTCAAATCATTCCTTGATGACCGGTCACAACAAGTGTCTCTCCATCGTTTTTTTTTTTTTTTTTTAAAGTTTTAAACTTAGTTTATTGGTTTTCTGAATATTACAACTTCCGCCGACATTATTATACATCAGAACAGATCACTATCGATAAATTCGGCAAAGAAGCACAGAAATAATAAACATTGAGACAAATAACTGTGAGTTACCTGTGGCCTAATCCGGAACAACAATGTCCAAGTTCATTGCCGCGGAATGTCCATAATCTTCAACATTGTCTACCGGTGTCTCATTAAATATGCAATAACAACTCCGAATGTAAAAAAATCCCCCTCCCATCTCCTCCCCCCATCCCAACGATCCCTCATCATACCCTCCCCCCTCTGCCGGGTCAACGTAACTCGTGGTCCATGCTTCGACATACTCATGCGGGCTGCCTTCTGTCTCCCTCCCCTGTCTTGGGGTCCCCCCCTCCCCGAAAGACGCCTCAGCTACACTGGATATAGTGACTTGGGAGGCCTGTCCCGCTATCTCCTGCATCATTGCTCCCCATGCCAGGAGCACCTCAGGCAGCTTGGCATCCTTCCTGGTACTCCATATATGCCCCTCCTCAGCTAGGGCCCACTCCCGTAAATCGGACCTCCACTTTGCCAATGGCGGTCCCTGCTGTGTTAACCAGTGGATGGCTATGCGCCTCTTGGCAATAACTAGCCCCAGGATTAGGAACCGCCTGCTTATCTTGCGTTTTGGGTCCCGCGGAATCAAGCCAAGGAGACATGTGCGGGGATCCAATGCAATAGTCCATCCGGTTATCCGGGTCAGATCACCAAGAACCGCCCCCCAATACGTCTGGATTGATGGACACGTCCAAACCATATGCACAAAATCTGCTGGATCATAGCGACATCTAGGGCAGTGGGGGTCCCTGGAGCCATCAATGGCGTGCAACCTTCTAGGGGAGAGGTACGTCATATGTATAATGTTGTACTGAATTTGCTTAAAACGATCGCTCACTGACACCTTCCGCACACTCTCATGTATCCTTTCCCAGTCTCGTGTCGTGACCTCCTGAGGACACACCTGCTGCCATTTTTCTTCTATTTTTAGGGGTCCGTTCTTTTTATCGTCCCGTAATGCCCTATAGAGGTGAGTGACACATTTTCGTCCTCCCGCAATGGCGATCATAGTAACCAGAGTCCGGGTGTGCCTCGGGGCCTCCGGAAACGTAGGCCATAATTGTCGTCCCGTTGCCGCTATTTTTGCATATTGCAGAAACTGCCCTGCCCCCAACTCAAAGGCAGTCACAGCCTCCTGATAAGTGATACATTTTCCTTCCGGGTACAGGTCTGACAACATCAGGCAGCCCCCCGTCTGCCATGCCTCCGTCGACATCACCTGGTCAATCTGTGCAAAGGGCGGCAGCTGCCATAGGTCCGCCTCCTGGGGCAAAAGGTCTGTCCTGAATGATTTTACGAACCACTCGGTTCCAAATTGCAGCCCCTAGCCGCACCAGAGGAGAACCGGGCGCTGCCGGCCCCCCGGCCCGCCACAACAATGCCCCGTGCTGTCGGTCCCCGTACGTACCCGCCAGCAGGGACCTCTCCCAAGAGGGGTCCGCATCCAACCAGGCTATGGCGTGTTGCAATTGCGATGCAAAGTAGTAAAGTTCCAAGTCAGGGATCTCCATACCCCCTGTACCCCAACTACGTTTCAGGACTTCTAAACTAACCCTGCATCGCTTCCCAATCCATAATAATTGGACCAACAGTGAATCGAGTTCCTGGAAGACTCTGTGTGTAATTTCAAAAAAGGAGCCTTGCATGGTATAGAGACAACGGGGCAGGACTACCATCTTTATGAGTGCAATCTTACCCATCAGTGAGAGGTTAAGAGAGTTCCAAAAGGTAATACTACCCTGCAACCCACGGATTATCCTTCCCATATTGCGCTGATAAAACCCCGTCTCAGACCTATCGACCCATATCCCTAGGTATCGGACCGTGTCCTCCGCCCATGGAAGTTCCAGCACCGGTTGTTGGTCCTCCCCCCAATTAATCTCTGTGTCAATCGCGTAAAGCTGTGACTTTGTTCTATTAATGTAGAGCCCGGAGGCTTCAGCAAATTGGGCCAACGCTGATATCAATGTCGGCAGTGATTGGGTCGGCCGACTCAGGTATATTAACGCGTCATCGGCGTACAGTGTCACCACATGCTCCGAATTCTCCACCCACACGCCTTGTCCTACAAGTATCCTGCGCAGGTGACACGCCAAGGGCTCCAGTGCCAGGGCAAATAGCAATGGGGAAAGCGGGCAACCTTGCCGCGTACCCCGTGCTATAGGAAATGCGTCCGACACGTATCGACCCGTACGAACCCGCGCCATCGGCCGAGCATATAGTAACTTAATCCAGTTTACAAACCCCTCCCCCAAGCCCATTTTTAGCAGAACCTGCCAGAGGTAATCCCACCTGATCGAATCGAATGCCTGTTCGATATCAAGGAACACCAAGGTGTTCTGTTGGGCCCGTCCTTCCACAGATTGCATAATGTGGGCCCGGCGGCAGATATTCCGCAGTGTATTTCTGCCCGGTATAAAGCCAGACTGGTCATCATGTACCAGCCGCCGAAGGTAAGGGAGGAGCCGAGTCACCAATACCTGACTAATAATTTTAAGGTCAACATTCAACATAGAGATGGGCCTATAGGAGCCGGGGAGGAGGGGGTCCTTCCCAGGTTTAGGGATCATCACAATCAATGCTTCCTGCAGGGAGTCTGGGTGTCTCTCCATCCTTACGTCTCAACCGTCAGACCAATGACATGCGCTGTTCCTAAAGGGTCGGCCTTGAGCCCCACCCTTTTTAATGTTTATCTGGCCCCTCTGGCCTCGCTAGCTGAACAATGGGGTGTGAAGGT
The DNA here is from genome assembly GCF_964204655.1 of Triturus cristatus. Lineage (NCBI taxonomy): Eukaryota > Metazoa > Chordata > Amphibia > Caudata > Salamandridae > Triturus > Triturus cristatus. Next base: position 1,470,328,690 of record NC_140591.1, on the reverse strand, counting down.
TGTCTCTTATGCTGATGATACTCAACTGGTGTTCTCCTTTAGGGAACATACTGAGGCAGCCATCACTCATTTCAAGCAGTGTCTTCTTAACATCTCATCATGGATGACAGACAGCTGTTTAAAATCGAACACCGAAAAAACTGAGGTACTGTTTTTGAATCAGGTCTATCCCCCACAGGCAGAACTTTGGTGGCCAGCAGAATCAAACCCCCCTCCTATACCAGCGGAGTCCGCGAGGAACCTAGGATTTAAATTTGATTCTAAACTTACAGGTAGAGCCCAGATTTGTCATGTTTCCTCCCAATGCTTTTGGAAACTAAAAGCTTTGCGAAGATTCCTTCATTTTCTCCCAATGGATTGTAGGAAAACGGTAGTCCATGCACTGGTCACATCACAACTGGACTATGCTAATAGTTTGTACTTGGGTCTTCCTGCTTACCTGAGCAGGAAATTGCTGATTATCCAAAATGCGGCAGCCAGGCTAATCAGAAATGTGCCGCTTCGTCATCACATCTCCCCCCATCTACGGAGCCTTCATTGGCTGCCGGTAAGGAAAACAATAGAATTTAGGGCACTGACCTTAGCCTATAGAGCAATGGGAGAGAATGGCCCAAAATAGCTGAAGAAGAGACTACAGATATATTCCCAGACAAGGGTCCGAAGATCTAACCAACAGGAACTGCTGGTGATTCCACGATTCAAAAAGGCCAGAATCGGTGAGCGTTCGTTCTCAGTAAAAACTGCTTCTTTATGGAACTCTATGTCTCTACATATCAGGAAGGCCAAGTCGGAACGACTATTTAGAAAAACACTGAAAACTTGGCTCTTCGGCCTCCCCTGAATCCCTTCGCTAGGCCTTGAATTCTGGCTGTTGTTGCCATTGCTAGCGCCGGGACACCCCCGTTGGTGGTAGCCGTGCGCTCTATAAATGATAATAATAATAATAATAATAATAGGGAACTTGACACAGGTGTGGTCTGTCCAGAGGACTGGTGTGAGCTCATCTACTCGGATGGTGCTGAAGTTGGTAAAAGTAGGGTTCAGGAGATGTCCATCGACGTGGGTAGGTCCCTTTAATCATTGGGTGAGGACCAGTCTTCCATGGTCTTCAATGAGTGCTCTTCAGCTGGCATCAGTGTGGTCTTTCAGGTGGAAGTTTAGGTCTCTGAGTAGGATGTAATTGCTAGCATCGAGGGCGAGTGGTGCAACAAGGTCAGTGATGGTGTCGGTAAAGTTGGTGTGCGGTCCTGGTAGTCTGTCGATGAGAGTGCCGGTTAGGGTGAAGTTGGCTGTGATGTGGTGCTTGAAGGACAGCTGTTCTATATCGGAGGATGACGTGTCCATGGATGTGGTGCAGCTGATGGTGTTCTTGTGAATGATGGCAATTTCGCCTCTGTGCTTCTGAGGTCTGCCTTGCCTGGCAGTCTTGTAGTTGGGGTGATGGCTGTGGGGATGTCAGGTGCTGATGCAGGGCTCAGTCAGGTTTCCATGAGGAAAAATAGGTCAGGGGCATTGTCGTGAAGTAGGGCCAACAAGATCTCTGTGGCGTGTTTGGTGAGTGAACGGGTGCTGAGGAGCATGCATGTGAGTGTGGAGTGTTGTGTGAGTGGTTGCAGGACAGTATGAGTATGAGAGAGTGGAATATTGGACGCAGTGCGTGCTGGTTTCGGGTAAACACATGAAAACCTGCAGGAAGCACAGGAGCATGCTCCCTTGGTGTTGTGTGGTGCAGCAAGGAAGCTGTGTGTTGAGCAGCAGCTGGAATTGAGGATGCGTAGGGTCCCAGCATGGCAGCAGCCGGAGGGTGGAGGAGCAAGGTTCCTGGCGGTAGGCACAAATCAGGCACAAATGGGTGTAGAAAAGCTTGCGTTTGCTGCGCAGAGCACGGCCACTGCATTTCCAGGCTGTGGAAGCTATTTAGTAGGTCCTGGGAAGGGAGAGAAGTGATGCCACTTCCTGTGCAGATGGATTATGGAAAATCCAGTGATAACACTTCCTGTGCATCTAGTTGTTGGAATAGACTTTTCTTGTTTGGCTTATTCTTTTAAAGACAATTTTGGGGGGAAACCAGTGATGTTACTTCCTGTGGAGAAGGATGATGGGAAATCCAGTGATGTTGTTTCCTGTTCAGATGGATGATGGGAAGTTCAGTGATGTTGCTTCCTGTGTAGATGGATGATGGAAAATCCAGTGGTGTTGCTTCCTGTGCAGATGGATAATGGGAAATCTCGTGGTCACTTTCTGTGCAGCTGGATGTTGGTAGTAGCAACTTGTGTAGTCCTCTGCACCTGCAAGGACGTGTGTGTTCCCAGCAAAGAATGGATGCGGTGCAGACAATTGTTTCTGACACATGAGCAAAAGTGCACATTTAATGTCTTGGTTAGCAGAAGTGGCAGCCGTTTTAAATACTGTTAATACCTACTCCAATGAAAATGGCAAGAGACTTCAAATGGCAGATAATAAATTATTGGCTGAGGTTCTGTCAGCTTTTGCCAGCTTATAGTTATCTAATGCCAGTCTGGTTCAATATTTATTCCATTCTGCCTAAATATTCTAATGTGTTTCTCAATATGAAAAGGTGCGAGCAACATCAGGGTCCACCAAGTGTTGTTGTGCTGGGAGATGTCTCTGAGAAGATGTGGGACACTTTGTTGGCTTTTCACCTACGACCTCCATAATTTATGTGATGGTCTTGCATGAATGAAGAACCTCCACAAACGGGTATAAGTTGACATGTCTAAATCGGTGGCTGCCCTAAAGCCAATTTTCCCACCCCGATGACCAAATATTGGCATTCTACGTGACAGACCCTGCTGTGGCTTCAACCCCTTACCCCAAATGGAGCAGGAAATGCAATGATGCTCAAAATGCTAGAAGAGTCATTACCACCCAGGTGTGAGACCCTCCATTCCAATACAATACTGAATGCACTCACCTGCTGTAGGGGAGAAGTAAGAAAGCAATACACACAGACAGTTGTTGTCGACAGCAGGATTATTATGACTGGAAACAAGGCATGGCGACCCCTTTTTATATGCATGTATACATCATTTGCATAGTATGAAGCTAGCCTGAAGGCAGCAAAGCACTGAATAGTATCACGGCAAGGAGACAGTCAATGAGTGATTGGGGAAGTAGCTGGGCTCTGGGAGGAGAAGTTGCTCGTAACTGCATTGTGGTGTACTGTTCTTTAAAGCGGTATGTCTTACAATCTTTTCTAAACTGGAGCAGAGTTATGGTGGTCCTGATAGATACAAGGATGTTGTTCCAGATCCAGGGTGCACAGGCAGACAACTGTTGTCTTGTTTTCTCCTTTTTTCCACTTCTTCATCTCCAGTCTGATGGTGTCCTGGCTGAGAGTGTGCTGAGACCCACGGGAGATGGCGAGCTTTTCACCTGACTCTAGGCGTTGCTCCTTTGCCTGCATCCACAATAGTTATTTCATCATCATGCACACAAATGATCTTTTAAATATAATACAACCGGGTACAGAGAGAGGCAGTAAAGCTGCAATACATTTGCCTGGATATAAAAATGGAGCAATCTTATGTTTTAAGGGTAGATTGCACTAGCTGAAGGAAATTTTCAGTAAGACTAGTCCTCCTTCTTTCATCTTCAAATTAGACTGTGACCACCACAAGCTCCACAAATGATTGTAAGTCTTCAGGGTCCTATCTCAGGTTATCTATCTGTGTGAACTGGATCAGATCCTGGAGCAGATCTCCTAGCTTCCTGAGGTTGCTCTACTCATCATTAACTCATGGATGGAATTCCTTCACATATATTACCTTTCACTTGAGGATCCAACGCAGGTTTGCTGGTATACTTAATACAACAAATTGATGACCTAACCATTACTGCTGTGCACTGCCAGTCTGTGCCACGACTGAGTCTACGTAAGGTGACTAGGTAACTCTGGCTCCATATAGCATGTGCCATCTGATAGTAAAGGGCCAAATCACTTGCAGCACAACCCCTAAATTTGGGCTGACAACAGGCATTATAGTGTGCTGCCATGCCCAAAGCACTTCATATGCATGCCAGAGAGGGACATCCAGAAATACAAACCCCTTCTCAAGTACATGTCCATATTAGAGGGGTGTTAAGAAAGGAAGGGAAACAGGCCTACCACCTGGCTTCCCTCACACCAGCATCCTACTGTGTAAGCCATTTCATAATCCTTTTCTTATACACACATAGTAACCTGTAGGCATCAGACCGTGAAACAGCTGGAATCAGACAGTATATTGTAAAGAAAGACTCTGCAGGCAAAACAAGAATCTCCTGTCTTGTTTGCCAGGGACCTTCTTCACCAGTTTACAAGCCTTCATTGGGATCTCTTCTTTCCCCACATCCCCTTACTTAGCAGAGATGTCCAGCAAGACCCTCCTAACTGCCACGAGGACCACAGGTTAGATTTTCCAATGTTAAACACTTCCTCTGGGGGTCCTTAAATGGGCCCACAAACATCAGGTAAGTTGGTACAGGCAGACCAAAACCACCATTATAACTGTGTACACCCCTACCACCTCCAAGGTTTTCAGCTGCTGATCTCCACTCTAAATCTGTTTAGACACACAGTATGACACTGGCAGGCTTTGCCCCCTTCAGGGTAGAAGGTTCAAAACTTTCAAATTTTCTGTAACAATAGGCTAGTTTTATCGAAACTTTGCACCAGTGCAAAGTCACCAGAAGTGACGCAAACCAGAGACAGTATTGATTTAGGATTTATTTTCAAAACAAAACTTGTTTTGCCCTGCAAAGTAGTATGGGCTTTACCACGCAACCACCCAGGGATTTTGATGCAAAGCCCTATCCACTAACATTTGTAGACAAGATGTTGTGTCAAAATGTTACTCTTTCATAAGGTAGGCTCAAAGAACTGAAACTGTTTCTTTTCTCCACACTATGCTAACTTTGCACGTGTGCTTTACTGTATAGCACAAATACAAAATGGGAAAAGTTTATCAGTAAGTCTAAGCATAGTATTTTGTACTCAAAGGCTACCCTCCCAGTACACAACATTTGCTAGAATCATGCAGATCCCTTTGCACTATGGTGCAAAGGTGTGTGCATAATGCTGGTTTGCCCGAAAGTGCGACAGTGCATGTAAAGACAGTTACAGAGCCATATCTTTGTAGATGTACAGCTGTGTCTTGATTTATCGTATTCACACAACACAGTGCAGCAATTGTGGTTGGTGTGCTACATTGTGTAAAAAATACTACATCCTACATTTAAAAAAACCCATAAGAACCAAAGTGTAAAAAGGTTTTGGTAATATTTCCTACTTATTTACACTACCTCTAAACCCATATTATTGGAAAACAAGGACGCCTGAAGAGTACTGATAAGCCCTTTTGGCATCCATTCATTCCCCCTAATAAATGTTTTATTTTTGGGGCTATGCATTCACATAAACATCAAAGCAATATATTGAATATTAAGTTTAAACATTAAACACACAATAGGTGATGGGAAGAATGCTATGGGGCATATTATCAAGAGTAGCGATAATGGGCTTGATAATATGCCCCATGGAATTCCAATAGAAGCTCATGTTAGACGTCCTTCACATCTAACATGGGCTTCAATTGGAATTCCATAGAGCATATTATCAAGCCCATTATCTCCGTTTTAGCGGCACTTTTCTGGCGCTAAGGCGGCGATAATATTATCGCCTGTCTTGATAATATGCCTCTATATGTTGGATGAGCAGCGAAAATGTACACGTATGGTAGCACAAAAGAGCATTGAAAAATCTGATAAATAGTTTGTATGTTTTGTCAAGAGAAGGCCAAATTGGATTTTAAACAGACACAGTGAATTTACATATGAAGTTCAATGGATGATTGAGGTGGTATATGATTTATAACAGCCGTCTTATCACATGGAAGAAAACATTGAAGATAAAATTGAAGACTATGTGAAGATGATTGTACACTATATGGTAAACATCAAGTTTCTCTTCATTGAGACATGCTGGGGCAGAATGGAAGTTATTGTAGTATATTTTACAATAAAATTTCTTACCATTTTTATTTCACTAGGAAACAGAAATAGGCACCAGATTTCTAAAGAGAGTGGATTGGAAAAGCCACGCGGTTTGACATCAGCAAGCCTGTATTTTTTTATGTACTTTTTTTTAAAAAAGTGTAAAAGTAGTAAAAAAAAGTCAAACGCGTCCCTATTAAAACAAGCATTTGGAATGCGATAGGTCTCGCATTTGCAAAATTTTAAGCTATTGGCATTGTAAATGACAATCCTTTAATTTATCTATTTTCAAAACCAACACATAGCTAAAAGTTTTATCATTTACTATGCCAGTAGCTCAAAGTCTCGCAAATGCGAGACCTATTGCATTGCAAATGCTTGTTTTTGTTAGGCACGGGGAGATTACGTGATTTGCCCTGAATCACAGGATGTTTGATCTTCCCGCCAGACCCCAGCTTCAAAGTCAACCGCTCTAGCCGTTAATCCACATCCTCTCCCTTGTAATAAAACATTTGCCGTCAAGTCGTGTCCCAGCAGCAATCAGTGTGGTTTACATCACAAACACTAGACGGAGGACACACACGGTGGTGGGTGCGACACTCATCAGTGCCTACCTTACTTAATACAAGCTTCTTTCTACTTTTATGTTCTGGTTCTCCTTAATACCCAACCTGTGGACACTCTGCCACCTAGTGGCTGCAATGGAAAAATGCTGTTGTTTTGAACAGTTTTGCATGGCCGCTAACGCACATCACAAATGCAGTCCAGAATGCCATCGCAAGGAAATTTGGAGGCCCCTGTTTAGAGCCATTTACATTTAATTCCTGCTCTCTGCCAATTCAAAACTTTATGATGTCAAACCATATTGAAATATACCTTAAACGTTGTTGAATTTAGTTTGAGCACTGTTAGCGTGAAAACGTTGAAAGTTTGCAAAAATTGACTTTTGAAAAGGGGTTAAGGTTGTTCTGTTCAATGTATTGCTTAGCATGTTAGACTTCGCCCGTGACAGGAATGTAAAATGATGATCAACAGCTGGGATAAAAGGATCAAAATGAGGACATTTTAAGAACCAACCTCAGTGTCACTAATGCATCAGTCATTAAATTGAAATGCTCTTCAGAATAAAAAAATGAGCTTTTAAGAATAATCCTAAAGATACAGAACTTGTATGGTGCGTATTTTATCGGAAGCATTGAAAGAGTGAAAAATGAAAAGTTTCTGGCAATTTTCACTGCAACCATTTAAAATGTTTCTAGACCCTTGATTCATATATGTAAGTCTGGAAATGGTTGTTTTGTTCGAGGACTGACATTGGTTCTAAATGTGGTTCAGTTTGTACATTTTACCACCTTTTAGCAGAGGTAAGCTTCCATAATTTAGGGGCATATCAGCAAGGGCTTTATCTCCTCTTTTTTGGCTTTAAAAGCCAGAAAAGCGGGGATAAAACCATCGCCCTATCAGCAAGAGGGTGCATATTCGCATGTTAGCACCCTTTTTCACTACCCCTAACTAATGCTCAATTTCTGAGTAGTTATTTAATAATGAAAAAAAACTAAGGCAATGATGTGTTTGGGTTAGATAAATATACAATAACAATAATAATGATAATAATATGCAAATATCATCCGCATATGCTGGACATTTTACATCCATGCTCTTAAATTGGAAGCCTGAAAAATTTGAAGATCGACAAATTATTTCCAAGAAGGGTTCTAAAGATAAAAGAAATAAAAGTGGAGATAGAGGGCATCCCTGTCTAGTCCCTCTGTGAAGGGAAAAATAACTGGATTGATTACCATTGACCCAGATAGAGTTAGAGGGTTCAAAATATAGTAACTGAATATATTGGAGGATATCAGGGCTGAAACCGTGCCATTTGAGTGCGCCGAAATGAACTCCCAATTCACCTGATCAAAAGCCTTTTCAGCATCAACAGCTATAGCAGCTAAGGAGGAGTTCAATGATATTGAGGTAAGTTCTAGAATTATCCGCTATTGAATGTCCTTTTACAAACCCCAACTGATGCAAATCAATTAAATCAGGATTAACATGAATAATATGAAGTGACAACAATTTAGCGAAAATCTTACAATCTGTGTTGATCAGTGCGATAGGTCTATAATTACTACAATGAGAGAGATATTTACCTTTTTTGGGAGCAAACAGAGTATGGGCTGAGAAAAAGAGCCTTGTGTCCTTCCAGACATCAAAAAAAGAGTAATAAGAAGCAACAGTTTAGGAACTAAAAGATGGTTGAAATGGAGAAACAGACGCACAGAAAAGCTGTCAGGCCCAGGTTTTTTTTATCTTTTGGACACTCCCATCCCGTTGCCTACGCAAGGAGGCTATATCTTGTACTTTATGATGCGTTTCTTGTAATAAAACTACTTGACAGTTTCATGTTGATAAACTAGACAACACCCTTTAATTTTTCGGTCTCGCCTGGGGTTGCAGCGCATGCGCTGCTCGCTCGGTGAGGGCTATTGTGATCAAGGGGATCTCTGAAGGGCACTTGAAGTGCCTCCTCTCTTTCTTATTGGCGGGCGTCATCAGTTATGTTAAACGCTTGCTCCCTAATTGCAATGAGGCTTTTTTGTGTACGCCCTGTCTCCTTGTTGGCACGCCCATGTGGACTGGATTGTGTACTAGCGGCGTCACATGCTGGGCTTTATCTGGTGGTGAGGCACTCTTTTATGGACACACATGTAGACTGGCATCTGTGCGGCGATATCTCATTGTGCCGCTGTACTGTGTTGCTCTTTTCGCGGTGCTTTGTTTTGTTCAGGTGCGCGCACACGAGCGTATGTTATTTTTGCATTGTTTGCCATATGTGCGGAGATATCTCATCGTGCCGCTGTACAGTGTTGCTCTTTTAGTGGCGCTTTGTTTTGTTCAGGTGCGCACACACAAGCGTATTTTTTTCTGTATTGTTTCCGTGTTGCTACTTCAACCCTCCTACCCATCCCTTCACTGTTGCCCCGTCCTCCTTGCTGTCTCTACCCCCACATCCTCCCCGCACTTGCTTGTTATTACCATGTCGCCCTCTTCATGGGCCACCATGTGTGCAATGTTTATGAGAATGGGAGCCGTGCTTTCTTTCACTTTGAGCATTCGGCTAAAATCGTCTATCGGGTGACCAAAAACATACGTGCATTAGAAAAGGCACAGTTCACACACGATAGACGATCTTAGCGGCGCATTCACAATCCCACACTAAACAAAAACAAACTCTGAAGCTTGTTTTCACACAAACAAACGTGACTTCTGTGCCTCGGGACTTTGTCTGCAATGTCACCTCAGGCGGGTGCCATGCTGTACGTTTCAGCACGGTGCCCGCAATGGATCCTCATTTCTAAATGCTGTGGCAGTTGGGGGGGAATTATTACAACTAAGAATATGTTGTAACAACCAGAGTTGCCTGGAGTACCAGGTTCGGGCTCGGCGTCGGCTCCACATATTGTGATTTGTTTTACAAATAATTTTATTTACGCGTGCCTACAAAAACATGAATGTTTCCATTGTGTAATGAAACTGGTGCTCACCTAAAGCGCTCCGATATCTTCAGGTCTAGTTTGCACTATATAAAACTGCAAAATGTATGGGGTCATTAACAACCTGCCTGACTTTAATGGGTGAGGCAGGCTGTTTTGCCTTGCATATGCGCAGTCTAAACTTCACCTTTGACGTTGCCTAGTGTTTCCTGTGTGTTACAGCTGGAGGTGGGGTCGGAAGTGTTGCATGGGACGGCATGTTCTAGGCTTTTGTAGTCATTGATACACAAGGATCTCCTGATTGAAATAAAAGTGAAAGGCTGGGCTGGCAGTAGGAGTACAGTGCGGAGGCAAGATCGGAACAAAAGGCAGAGCACAATATTAACACTAATATCAAAGAACATAAGCAATGCCCTGCATCATCTGATATACCAAACTAAATAGTAAAAGCATCGCACTCAGCGATTTTTTTAAATTGTAATAAAAAACATGGTATGTGCCTTAAATGTGGCGCATTGAATCAACAATAGCAAAAACACACATTGGTCAAACGGGAACTGGGGAAAATGTGGGGGGGAACAAACCCGCCATCCACTAGCTTGTGGGCGAAAGAGTTTGACAGATGTATGTTGGCGGAGACGTAGGTCTTCGTAGCCAGGGGTTGCCCCAAAAAATGGGATCGCAAGTGGTCAAAGTGGAATGTATATCGTGGAGATTTATGCATGTCCCCTATGATAGAATTAGAGTTGCGCAGAAAAGCAGATAGAGATGGGAAGAGTAGACAAAAATATCTTAAATCAATGTATGCACATGTAATGTACAGAATGACTTGAAAACTGTTGTCTATCTATTCTTGTATGGCTGTTATTAAAACCAATAAACATATTTAAAAAAACAATAGCAAAAACACACAATGGACAAATGCAGTCTTAAGCACACTGCGCCCCTGGCTAATTACATAATGCCAATTTAAATACAGTGCACACAATGTAAATCCCGTTACAAATCTGGAGGATCGCTTTGAGCCACAATGTTTTTTTTAATTGGTCAGTGAATAGCTCTAAGTCTGTCAGTTCGCAATGACGATCACCTCACGCTCAATGCTGGTCCACTAACGGTACCTGTGAAATGCACCGAACTGCATAAAACATTTTGAATTGTGACACGAAGAAAGTAGTTTAAGTATAATCCGTGTGCCTTCAAAATAAATGTCAACTGAGAACTATGTTGTCAGGAAGGTAATCTGGAAAACAGAAGTTAAAAAAAAGGAAAAAAACATGTTCCTTAGCCTTCAGCAGTAAAACTTGACAACACGTTAAGGGATCTTGACAATGTTGAATGTGTTTTGTTTTTAACTTTTTTGGGTGATTAGTCTGCATGTTACAAAGAAGCTAGCGAAGGCAACTATAATGTCTCCAACAGCTGCAGAGCTGCAATTTTGTTTATCTTCATTCTTCACCCCCGACCTCCAGAGCAATATCAAAAACAGGAGGAAGCAGCCATAAACTTTATATAAATTTTATTTATAATGCATCTGTCTTTGAAACCAGTTCCAAATTCAGGCCTGTAGTAGTGGGTTACAAATGCAGTGAGCCCCAGATCAGTGTTTGCTCTTCACCCACTGGTACCTTTATTGCCAGCCCTTTGCAAGCCGATGTCTCCCATCACCCTGACTGTGTGCTTGGAGTGAGGCAGCAAGAGGCAAGGACATCCATTAAACAAAAATACTTATTAAAAGGCATTTGCAATGCAATAGGTCTCGCATTTGTGAGAGTTTGAGCTATTGGCTTTGTAAATGACAATTCCTTTTATTTATGTGTTGGTTTTTTAAAACAGATAAATAAAAGGCATTGTCATTTCCAATGCCAATTGCTTAAACTCTCGAAAATGTGAGACCTATTGTATTGCAAATGCTTGTTCACTGGGTTACAAAGACCTTTAATGTTCCAGGAGACATTACACAAGGCACTCATTGAAGGAACAAATAGAGAGCAATTAAAAAACCACACAATAGGAAACCTAGAGTAAATATAATATTTTACAAGCCACAGCGAGTGAGATAAAAAATGTTGGAATTCGGAGTAAACAAAACTACAGAAAAAAAAAGCTGTATTGAAAAAGAATACACAAAAAGATTTGAAGAAAGAAGTGGAAAAGGGATCGAAAGAAGAGATAAGAAGAAGAAGGAGAGTGACAGAACTCCCCCAATATAAATATAGAAGAGAGATAACAGAAAGCCATAAGACTTGAGAGTAAAGAAAAAAGAGACAATTGTGCTGAAAGGAGGGAACGAGAAAATATAGAAGCCACTCTCTAGGCAAAGCATCGAGGGTAAGTAAATATGATAAGAAAAAAAAGAAGAGGAACAATGAATAGAGAAACAGAACAATATTAAGAACATTCTGACATGACGCCCAAAGTACTTACCAAACACTACAGGAGATAATGTGGATGAACAAAATGGGAACACTGGAACAGAGATAGAGTAAGGAAAAGACACAACTTAGACAGGGGTAGACTGGGAACCTGCAAAAAAAGAGAGATTAATAAATAACAATTAAGATTTTTTTTTTTTTTTTTTTTGAAACCGTTTATTACAAAATTCAAAAAATATACAAAGATGGGCCTACAACCTTCAGGCCGGCCGCTAGCAAGCAAGAGGAGCATGTGATACAAACAATAGCGCGCATGCCGCGGCAAAGGGAAATGCACAGGAGTTAGAAGCGGTGGTAGCCACACCATCCGGGCACACATAACGGTTTCATTTTAATATAAATAACAACAAAAGAACAAATCCACAAGGCAACCCACAATCGGAAACAGCAGCATGTGCTCCCCTAGCGGGGGGGACCCTACCAATCCATAGGAGTAGCATGGGGGGAAAAAGGTCAAGACTGGGATTAGGTGGACTCAATGCCCGGGACCGGGGAGATAAACTGGCTAAGGGGATGGGGCCGGTGACGGATCGGGCAATAACGGCGGGGTACAGATTCCCCAGGGGTAGGCGTTCCAGGGGCCCCATACGTTCACCCATGTCCCAGGCTTACCTCTCGCAACATACACCACCTTTTCCCGAAACATGCACCAATCCATGTTATCCTTCCATGCCGAGACAGTCGGCGACCTCTGGGAACCCCACAGTTGAGCAATGTCGCGTTTGGCCACCATATATCCCAGAGTCACCCACCGCGTCTGCGGCACCGAGTAGTCGGTTGGCTCCCACACATTCAACAGGCATCTCCTCGCTTCGGGCAGCAACGACACATGCGTAACCACCCGCAGGACCTCATGCACACCACGCCAGAATCCCTCCACCTCCGGGCATTCCCACAAAATATGGAAAAAGGTCCCCAAAGAACCACACCCATGCTTACACAACCCGTCTACAGCATATCCCATACGCAGTAGCCTTGGCCCCGTAACATAGACCCTATGGAGTATCTTGAGCTGGACGAAGCGAAGGCGGGCCGGTATGGCCACCTCTTTCGGGGAGGCCACCGCCGATACCCAGTCCTCGTCATCCAGCTCCAATCCATCGGCCACCCATGCCTCACGAAGGTTAGTCAGCAGTCCCGAGCGGTCATTGATAAGTTTTTTATAGATCAATGAAATCGTGCTGTCCGGTACATGTCCATCTAGCACTCTATCCTCCAGAGGGGAACACTCCGGGATGGAGGCAACGTCCTGGAATACGGAGCATAGCGCATGATGGATCTGCATGTACCGAAAGTACTCCCTGTCCTGCAACTGGAATTCTGTCCGTAGCATCTCGAACGTTTTGAATCCCCCCCTCGTCCAGAGATCACCCACCCTGCTGATGCCTATCATGTCCCACTTTTCAAAGCCCTTCGAGGTCCACAGGGAGCCCAACTGCTCAGATGCGTATAGTGGCGACGCCCGGGTCAAACGACCTTTCCACCCCATCGCCACATTAGCCGCGTGCCACACTCGTACCATGACACGCGTGGGGCCCGTCAGACGTGCGTCAAGCGAGCTGGAGTAAAGCGCTCGGTTATAATCACCACCCGGCAGTAACATCTTATCCATTTCAAAGGCCGGGTTTAGAGCAGGCCCGTACAGGCCGTGATTAATCGCAGCCAGCTGGGAGGCCCAATAATACCGTTTGATATCCGGGAGGGCGATCCCCCCGTCGTACCACGGGAGCGTCAGCTTCGCCAGGGCGATACGCGGTCTACCTTCCCAGAACAGTCGGCGCTGCAAACTCTCCACCTCGCGAAAGTATCGCGCCGGGACGACGTCCATTGTGTTCTGCAGAGCGTACAGGAAACGCGGCAGCGACATCATCTTAAACAATGCCGCCCGGCCGAGCGGCGAGAGCGGCAAGCGCCTCCAACGCGCAACATCCTCCTTCAGGCGCTGGAGGGGGGGAAGCAAGTTCTGACTATATCGGGCCTCCGCGTTCAGGGTAATGAAGACACCCAGGTACCGGAATCCCCGCGGGGCGATCTGGATAGGACAGCCCCGCGGAAGGATAGGGTCCTCCCCAGAGAGGACATAGACACACGATTTAGCCCAGTTGATGACAAGGCCGGAGTTAAGACCAAATGAATGCAACACATCAACCAGCACTATCAGTGATTTACGTGGGGAAGCCAGGTACAGGAGAATATCGTCAGCGTATAGAGATACGCGGTCCTCATACTCGGGGGTCCAGCGGAGACCACGAATAGAAGGTTCCCACCGCAGCCACTCCGCCAGGGGCTCCAAGGCGAGCGCGAAAAGGAGCGGCGATAACGGGCAGCCCTGCCGCGTACCCCTACCCAGCTCGAACGAAGCCGACACTCTACCGTTCACCACGACCTGCGCCAGCGGGCCAGAGTACAACAATTTTACCCAACTGATGAATCCTGGGCCAAACCCAAACTTCGCGAGCGTCGCCCAAATATAAGGCCATTCAAGCGTGTCAAACGCCATAGTGGCGTCCAAGGACGCCAAAATGGCCAGCTCTCGTATGAACGGGACACGTGCGAGCACCCCATGCAAACGCCGCAGGTTAAGCGCTGTAGTGCGATGTGGGATGAAGCCGGACTGATCCTGGTGAATCAAGTCACACACTACGCCGACCAGCCGATTGGCCAACACCTTGGCGAGGATTTTGGGCTCTGCATTCAATAACGAAATAGGCCGATAGGATGTGACCCGGTCCCGTGGCCTCCCCTCCTTATGGATAACCACGATAGTAGCTAGACGCTGGTCTAGCGGGAGGGAACCCGCCGAGTGGGCCGCGAGGAACATAGCACGGAGATGCGGTGCCAGCGTATCCGGTCGCAGTTTATACAACTCGATGGGAAGACCATTAGGGCCCATGGCCTTGCCGGAAGCGACCGAACGTATGGCGAGGGCAATTTCTTCGGAAGTTGGAGCAGCGTCCAACGACACTCTGTCCTCCTCCGAAAGGGAAGGCAGCGCGATATCCCTGAGCAGGGCGTGGGAATCCTCTTCAGAGCGGGAGGACACCGGGGAATACACCCCACGGAAATAGTCTGCAAAGCAGGAGACAATTTCTTCTGGTTCAGTGACACACACACCATTCTGTTTCTCAATCAACGGGACAACTCGACTCGCTCTCTCCTTTTTGTCCAACCATGCAATCAATTTACCAGCCTTATCACCCACATCATACAGTCTCCCCTGTTGCTCTCTACTGAGGCCCCTGGCCGCCTCCGTGGCGAGGGCCCTATAAGCCGCTTGCTTGAGTCAGAGAACATGTAATTTGTCATCCGTCACCCCACATTCTAGATCACCCTCCAACTCGGTTATCTCAGCTTCAACACGAGTCACCTCCTCCCGCTCGCGCCTCCGGGAATGGGAAATAAGGGACAAGGCCTCTCCCCTGAGTACCGTCTTGAACGCCTCCCACAATGAGATCGCCGATGACACAGACCCCACATTCTCGTCAAAGTAGCGCTTAAGGGATTTAACCAGCTCTGCGCGAATTGTGGGGTCACGCAGGTACCAGGGATTAATCGGGACCACCCTACCCTCTCCCCTCGGAAGAATATCAAAGTGCAACAAGAGTGGAGAGTGGTCCGAAACACCCCGTGCCAAATGGCGCACCTCCCCTATCCTCCCAACGTGCGCCGCCGGAACCAGGACATAATCTAGCCGTGAGAGACTACCATGAGCCCCTGAATGGAAGGTGTACTGCAGCTGCGTGGAATGTTTCAAACGCCAACAATCCACCAGCCCCAAGGTATCCAAGAGGCCAGACAACCATGCCTGGGCACGGGGGAGATCCCTAGGGGGGTGACGATCCACAGTTCCGGAAACCACAGCATTAAAATCCCCCCCCACCACTAGAATCCCCTCCGGAAGGCCAAGGAGGAGGCGCCCCAGATCCGCAAAGGTGGTCGTCTGCAGCCCCGGCGGGACATAGACAGACACGAAAACGACCACTCTGCCCTCCATTCTACCCACCAAAACCGTGTAGCGTCCCCTGTCGTCATGGTGCACCTCATCAATCTCCAACGGGAGCGAGTTCTTAACCATAATGCCCACACCCCTTGAACCAGACGTGAAGCCCGAATGGGCCACAAGGCGGTAGCCCCGTCGATTCATGGCACAAAAGGAGTTGCCAATGAGGTGTGTCTCCTGCAGAAAAACTATATCGGGCGAAATTCGCTTCAAGAACTGCAGGACCACACCTCGTTTTATCCTGTCCCCCAATCCATTAACATTCCAGGACAACAGACTCAGTCCCCTACCCCCCATCATAAACAGAAGCCATCACTCGTCCCCCAGAGAGCACTTTAGAAATGATACAACGATGCTTTTGCCTTGTGGTAGAAACGAACAACACCCCACCCCAACCCACCCACCCCAACAAAACTCTCCCCTCCCTGCACCCCTGCATGAGCCCAGACAGCCCCCCCAACTTGCAGTGTGCCTGTCGCCCCTATATAGTAAAACTAGCTAGACCCCCCTAGAGGAGGAAAGAGTACCCCTTCTAGACCCCACACAACCTCCAAGGGAGGGGAAAGAACAAAGACAGAAGCTTGGTCGAAAGTGGCATCATAGTCGTCCAGAGTGAGGCCCAATATCAACCCCTCAGTCCCGATCCAGTGGGCCGTCTCCTCCCGCCGCCCCCCCCCCACCATCACGAGCACTACCCCCAGACAGAGTGTCCAGCCAGTCCCCGGCCGCTTCGGGACGATCAAAAAAGTGCGTGCGACCATCCACCTCTACCCGCAGCTTGGCCGGGAAGAGCATGGCGTATTTTAAGTTCATGTCCCGGAGCCGGCGCTTAACACCCAGGAAACTCAGTCTCTGTTTCTGGACCGCTTGAGTGAAATCGGGATAAAAGTTCACCTCCATATTTTCCAGCTTAATCGGCCCTTGCAGTCTGGAGGCTTGCAAGATCGCGTCCCTGTCCCGAAAGTTAAAAATCCGGGCAATGAGAGGCCGCGGAGGGGCTCCGACCTTCGGCCTTCCCCCGGGAACTCTGTGGGCCCTCTCCACGGCAAAGAATTTGCTCAGTCCCCGAGGCTGGAGATGGGTAGCGATCAGGTCCTCTACAAAAAGATCCGCCGCCGCTTCCTCCCGTCCCTCGGGTACTCCGATGATGCGGATGTTATTCCTCCGGGCCCGACTCTCGGAATCTTCCAGGCGCCGATCCATAAGCGCACTCGCCTGACGAAGTCGGTGCACCTCCGTTTGGAGGGCCGCCACCTCAGTCGTGAGGCCCGACGCGGTGTGGGCCAAAGAATCGACCCGGTTGTTGGTCTTGGAGAGATCAGCCCTCACCAGATTGACATCAACTAGGACCGCGTCGATTTTATGGGCTAAGGTGTCAAACCGCTGGCCCACCGAGGCCTTCATCTCAGCAATGGCGCCCATGACGTCTTGCAGAGTCAACTCTGTGGGCAAATCCGGGGCATCCGGAGGGCACTCAGAGGACTTGTGCGGTCCACCGGGAGATCCTTTCGGGAGGGTGTAGCGGTCCATGATGTTGGCCTGATGTGCGGCGCCACGCCGGGTCGACTTGGCCTTCAACCGATCGCCATCTTGTTTCGTGGCCATCGTCGCGGGTCTCACACCCCCACCAGCCACGCAGTAAAAGGCAAGCAATCAAGGCCACGGGCTCCGGGGGGTCACCCCAGGACGGCGGAGCGGGCCACAGCAGGCAGGCAGGCTGGGTCACCCAGCGAGGCCACCCCCACACAAAGAGCGCCGCGATCACACTTGCAAAGACGGCAAGGGGGCGCGAAAGTGAAAGTGAAAGTGCGGGGTACGCGACTCGCCAGGCCCAGCCCGCCGTTGTTGTTCACTTTGTCACCGGGTCGCCCCCAAACGCGAGTCCGGGGTCAGGAGCGAAGGAGGCCGCAAACTTCAATCGGTGCTCACTCCGGCACCCGAGGTCCGATTCGAAAACGGGAAACGGGTACCACCTCGGCTCAGGCTCACCGACACAGCCCCCTCAACCGATGCAGGATGAAGACAGGATAAACGTAGGAGGTCGCGGAGGTCCTCGGGAGCCTCGCACCTACGCGGCCATCTTGGTTGCGCGCTAGGCTCCTCCCCCCAACAATTAAGATTTGCTAAGTTCCATATCTTCTCCTTTATGAGTATGTAGGAATTTCCTAAGATCAGCTGGAACCTCAAAGGTTGTAGATTTGTCTTTATATATGACCTTGAAGAAACAAGGATGAATAAGGCCATAGCGAGCATTCATGGAACGAAGCATTGGTCTGCGGTCAAGAAATTCCTTCCGATCGCTAGCAGCAGACCTGGAGGTATCCTTACTAAAGAAAATCTTATAACTTGACCAAATCATTTGTTGATGCTGTTTAGCTGCTGTAAGAACCATCATAAGATGAGAATACTGGAGAAAAAATGCAATAATCCCTCTTGGTGTATTCAAGACGAGGCTTGTGAAGGACCAATCCTATGTGCCCGGTAGATGTTAAGATCAACAGATATTTGTAGGTCAACTATTTAAGGAATATGTAGCTTCAAAAAAGTAATCATATCAGGGCCTCCAGAACCTTCTGGTATGCCATATACACCTAATTTATTGTGCCTTTTATGATCTTCAAGGTCCTCCGCTACCTTGTTTAGCTGATTCACCTCTTTAGTTAATATGTCAACTTTAACATCCAAATCTTGAGCATCACTAACTCTCTACTCAACCTCTGAAAGTCTGGAATCAAGATGAGCCCACTTCTCCTCAATTCTTAGAAGCTTCGCACTAGTATCCACCATAAATGCTCGCATATTTCTTAAAGATCTAGCTATATTAGAAATGTTAGTTCATATGTTGAGTCACAAAAAAAAGCTTGAAAGGAGCAGAATAACAAATAACCACTAACGTGCTTCAATGTAATAGCCTAGGAATAACCATGCCACCGTTAAAGTACTCAGAAAATTACCTAATGTGTATTGAGCATAAAGTCATAGGGAGAAAATACTCTATTTCAGAAGGCATCCTTGTCACCTTGAACCCAGGAAAACAGGTGGGAAAGAAAGGCGTGTTAATTCCTCTGAGAAAAGAACAAAAATAAACTTGCTGGAGGCTCGCAAAATGGCGGCCGCACTCCAGAGCGAGACAGCACGGCAGGGAAACTCCACAGTCACTAATAGACCAATTAAGGGTCTATAAACTTACCCTGTCTTACACTGACTTGGCGGCTCGCCTTGACATTCTGGTTCGCATGCCAGGAGCTTACCATGCGAACCGGAATGTCAAGGCGAGCAGCCAAGTCAGTATAAGTGCTCCTCTGGGCAAAAGTATCCTCGGTGCCTAGGCAGGAACATTAGAGAGCGAACATCTAGTCTCGCCGCCACTCGCGATCCATGCATAGCATTTTTCCCAGGTCCTCCAGTAATGGTAAATCTCAGAATGTGCTTAAATCCATGGGTGTTGCGTGGAACCACCCACGCTCGACCCATGGAATGCCTCTCTGGGGCAGAGTAACACAATGCAGCGATCTGAGCTGCGTAGCTTTGCTCAAGATTTTTCAAGCCACTCAGAAGCATGCAAGGTGGCCTTGTGTGGCTTGTTAAGTCTAACTTTAGTGTTGCATCGCCCTTGCACCCGTTGCATGGCGCAAGGGTGACGCAACACTATGATTAACTTACCCCTCAGTTCTAATGTACAGAGTCTACACAATATCGCATAACTTTTCAGTGCACAGAGAAAACTTGATTTATTATACAGAATACACATCTTGCCACAATATAGACAGCCCCCTTTCAATGTTTATTCACAAGTTCATCTTTTTTATCAAAGCTTCTTGATTCTTAGATAGGACTGGGTGTCCACACTCAGCATCCTCTGGGATGAGCACCAAAAGGCTGGGCTTGGGATCAGTCAGGAAAATAGAGTCTTTGGTCTCCACATAGGCTAGGGTGTGTTGTACCCTCTTTAAATGAAACTGCTATGGTGACTTTCAGTCCGCTTTTAAGAGGGCACTAAGTGGTCCTGTTGCTCCTGCTAAGCAAATCCAACATTATCTCTGCTAAGGTGTGACATTTTCAGATAATAGCCATGTTACCTGCTGGGAATGGTGCCCTCTCTCTGGGCTTTGCAGGTTGTCCTGGAGGACCAGCACTTATGTCTGCTCTCCCTCCCAGTTATTTGCCCTTGGTAGAATTAGTGTCTCGATACAGTGTGCGAATTAAGGGTTCATGGGAAAATGAGGTATAGCCAGACAGGAGCAGGCTGGTGTAAATAAAATCATCACACGCTTACACCACACGACTTACAGTTTCGGCGTACCGTTTTGCACTATTTTCTTAACAACAAATGCATCTACAGTATTACCAGGGATGCATTCAGGTTTTTTCACATAATTTTTCAGAAATTTCACATAATTAAGCATGACCACTTTACACAAATTTCGCACACCCATAGAAGATAGCCTAAACCAGTGGCAATTGCTCTGGGTAGTAATCAAATGCATTGTTTTTTCAATCACTCTGCCACTCCAGTCAGAGATCCACTTTATGCAGATCAGTAGTGACCCTGCTCCTCATGGAAATAGTCCATCCTGAACTGCCAGGAGAGGCCCCCGTTCAGAAGGGAACACACACAACCTCAAAATGGGTTTTGGCGGTTATTCCCGGACATGGGTCCCATGCTCATTGTGTTTATAGGACAGAAGTTACACTCTTCTGAAGTGGCTCAAATAGGCTGAAACCAGACTGAGGTTTCTTGTGTTCCCGTTGATACGGGAACTATTCTGACAGTTCGAATTGGACTGTTCTTATTGGAGGATGAGCAAGGCTGATATACATATCACTAGTTCCTCTCTGAGGTTGCATGGTGGGCAAGAAAATTATGGACTAGAATGCAGCCCGAGTAATTAGAAGTGACTGAGATTAAGTCAGGCATTCCACCCATCACTTTTTTCTTTAGTGCGATGCCCAAAGTGTGACAGGGATGACCAGACATAGGTCTTGTGCTCACTGTGCCATAGGGCTCAATCTACACCCTACTGAAGAGGCCCAAACAGGCTGAAACCAGCCTTGTGTTGGTTCTGTTCCCTTTCAAAGTAGGATTAATCTTACTGTTTGGGCTGAACTGTTCCTACTGGATCAAAATCAAGGCTGATTTACATATAACTGGTTCCTGTCTAAAGTTGCACGATGGGCAGAAAAACGGTGGACTGTAATGTGACCAACAGGTAATTACCAGTGGCTGAGATTAATTCAAGCATTTCACCCATTACTTTTTGTTTTCTTCATTGCGACATCCAATATGTGGCAGGTATGCCCACACAGGCATCACATGCTCAATGTGCCATTGGACTTAAGCTACATGCTACTAAAGATACTCTATGTAGCTGAAACTAGTGAGGAGTGGCTTGTGTTCTCGTTCAGAGGGGATCTAGTCTGGCAGTTCGGCTTGAGAGAACCTACTGGAGCAGTACTCCTTGTACATAGGCATTCAAGTCAGCCGAGATGTGGGCAGCGATAGTCATGGTACTAGCAGTTGTTTTGTAACACTCAGGGCCTGAATATGAATAATGACGTCAATTACAATCCTAGTACAAACAGAAGTTTGCAGAGGGGTAAATTTCACAAGTTATGGGGTACATATAACACAGTCACAGTTTTCCTCTGATGTATTCTGCACAGAAAAACCTGGTGAAGTGTGTTAGAGGAGAAGTTAAGAGGTCAAAAGGCAAAACATGTAGATTTTGGTGTGAAAGATATTCCACTATGCTTCATTCCCAGCGCAGAGACTCAAAATAGGAGGGAATTACAATGTCTGGTAAATATCTCTCCCTGGGATAATGGTACTAGGGTAATGCAGTGAATACACTCCGCCTCCCTGCTTTTGCCCATGGGATAACGATACTAGGGTAATGCAGTGAATACACTCCACCTCCTGGGTTTTGCCCATAGGATAACGGTACTAGGATAATGCAGTGAATACACTCCGCCTCCCGGGTTTTGCCCATGGGTTAACGATACTAGGGTAATGCAGTGAATACACTCCGCCTCCCTGCTTTTGCCCATGGGATAACGATACTAGGGTAATGCAGTGAATACACTCCGCCTCCAGGGTTTTGCCCATGGGATAACGATACTAGGTTAATGCAGTGAATACACTCCGCCTCCCTGCTTTTGCCCATGGGATAATGATACTAGGGTAATGCAGTCAATACACTCCGCCTCCCAGGTTTTGCCCTTGGGATAACGATACTAGGGTAATGCAGTCAATACACTCCGCCTCCCAGGTTTTGCCCATGGGATAACGATACTAGGGTAATGCAGTGAATACACTCCACCTCCAGGGTTTTGCCCATGGGATAACAATACTAGGGTAATGCAGTGAATACACTACGCCTCCAGGGTTTTGCCCGTCTTGTAATCCGGCTATAACAATCATTAGAGTTCTACATAGACCTGACAATCCTCGTTACAGTCAGGACATGAGGGTATGTTGATCTATTATAGCTTATTTTCTAGCATTTGTACCTTCTTAAGGCTAATTTAAAGCACAAATTGTAGGAACAGCTAGGATGGAGGGCTGAGACTGAAGGAGAATTCGTGGTGGTGTGCACAATGGAGAATAAGTAAATGATATGTCACTTGTGTAGCTTTTTCGCTATCATGAGAATGAATCAGATTTTCAGCATTCGTAGCTGATGAAAGGGATTTAAGTTTTTTTATATGAAGTGATAATATATAACCTACCTATGCATTCATTCACCTTAAGTGAGTAAAATTGAAATTGACACTCAATCCTGACTGGCTAGAAAACAAAAAACGATGATTGAGTGCCCATGAATGCCAACAGACCCATATCGGGTGGGAGACTCACGACTTTTTAAGCCAAAAATGACTTTATTTTAGCTGCCTCAGCCTCAATAGAAGTCAATACATTCCCCCGATCGATTGTGTTTTCAAAATCTCCTACTTTACAGGATTAAAATGTTGGCATGTATGGCCATGCCAGAAAAAACAGAGGGGCAGATTTGCAAACCACTTGCGCCACTTTTGCGTCACCATTAACATGGGAAAAGTGACGCAAAAGTGGCGCAAGGGGTTTGTAAATATGCCCCAGAGATTTTACACGGGAACCACAGAAGGTACTCCCATGAGAAGAAACTAGAAACAGAGCTGTATGCTGTATGTTACTGAATAATCTAATATGTAAGCAAGCAGTACTCACTTTTGCATTACTTTCCATCGTGATCCTCAAGTCTGGCCTGACTTTTCATACATTATTAATATAGCATTTGCCTAGGCAGACATAATGCACAATTAATAGTGTGTCTCTTGTGTGCTAAATGGATAAGTAATTGACAGCCAGCATCCAATCTAAGTATCTCATTATCTGCAATTAAGCTTTTCAGATGTTGCCGTCATGACCATATTAGGGATCATTGAGCACTTAATGCATTAAATGGGAAACAGTAAACTTAAGTGCATTCGTAGCTTCAGACCATTTGCACTTAATGCTGTGTTAATGCAAACTAAATATGTGAGTGCCTGTTTCTGATGTTTTTAAGTATTACCATCAAGACAATGTATTTGGCAGTCAAAGCAATTGTGGCAATGAGATGAACATGCGGACATGTTATCGTAATGACTGCCTGAGAGGAAGGACTGAAAGATGTTCCCGGTGCAGTTACAAATGTGTAAAAAACAACAGTTTTAATAAGATCGGAAAGACATTTTATCGTGTCATCTCTTCAAAATTGATCTCATCAAAACCCATCTCATCTACTGTCATTTTATAAAGGCTCATCTCTTTAAGACTCGTCTCATCAAGGACTATCTCTTGAATGTTCATTGCATATTCACTCATCTCATCAATTCTCATCTCATAAAAGCTCATCTCCCCAAAACTCATGTTATCGGGATTCATTTAATCAGGGATGGTTGCATCAAGCGATATATCGTCTAAACTCTTCTCCTTAAATATGTTCTCAACAATAATATTATCATACGATTCGATCTTAATGCTGCTTTGCAATATTGGTCCCTTTAATGCAGAGGGACAAAGGGGCATGTAATGGGTGTTGCTGGGGGGCGTTCCCAGCAACATTCATGGCTTTTTGACACTGCCCCAGATTTATGAGAAATTGTAAGTATGAGCACTGCCAAAAACATGCGCCTCCTCAGGGGAAGCGTAAGGGGGGCACAACTAAGAGAAATATCTTTTTTTCTCCTCGTTTTTCTTTTTCAATGTCTGCAGCATTCTGGAGAATACATAGAATGAGGAAAAAGTCTCTTGTGATTGTTTTTTTTTCTGTAAATCTTCTTATTAAACATACTCGACATAAAGGTACAGTCCCACATGGGTCAATGATAGGAAGCACAATAAAATCAAGATACATACAGGTACAGTAGGACAATGCATTGGAAATCACGGGGAGGGGGGATCATCACAATCAAAATTACAGGGAGGCGTACATACATTGCCACGGTATTCATTCCAGGGAGCCCAAATCTTCGACCATTTCCAAGGGGCAGCCCCGAGCTGCGTAAACTGTCTTTTCCCTCAACATACACCAATCGGGATCTTTCTTCCAATCCGCTACCTTGGGAGCTTGTGATGCCCCCCAGAGTTGAGCGATGTTTCTCTTGGCGACCATGCAGCCCAGTGTGACCCATTGTGTGGCATGTGCGTTAAGGTCAGTGGGTTCCCAGATGTTGAGGAGGCATCTAGGGGCCCCTGGCATAATTTCGACCGCCAGTGTTTCACTCATTATTTCGTGTATCTTGCGCCAATATTCCTGGATTGGGTCGCAGTGCCATATTATGTGTATGAACGTGCCCATTTGGGTGCACCCCCTCCTGCAAGCCCCATCTGCCGGACCACCCATATGTGTCAATTGAGGACCTGTGATAAAAATTCTGTGTAGAATCTTTAGTTGCACCAGACGGAGACGTGCTGGGATGGCGACAGTTTTGGGGGAGGAGACCGCTGCCTGCCAGTTTTCATCATCTAACTCGATACCATCTTCAGTCCATTTCTCACGCAGGGACAGCAGGAGATCGTCCATGTTGTTGATGAGTTTTCGGTAAGTCAGGGAGATGGCTTTTACAGGTAAATGGCCATCTAGTGGTCTGTCGTCTAGTGGAGAAAATTCAGGTAGGGAGGAGTCACGGGGCAACGCTATTTGCAATGCGTGCCGAATTTGCAGGTAGCGAAAACGCTCCGAATCTGCCATAGCGTATTGACGTTGGAGGGTGTCAAAGGGCTTCACGTCATTTTTGTCCCAAAGGTCCCTAATGTAGGAAATACCAATTAGATCCCATTTATCAAAGCCTTTGGAGTTGCCCAGGTCCCCTAGCTTCTGGGAGTCCCACAAAGGTGTGGCGAGTGTTAGTCTATTGCTCCAGCCTAGCGATGTGGTCGCCGAGTGCCAGATTTTAACTGTGTGGTTGGTGGGGCCATTAAGTGGGTACCTGTTCGGTTTGGAGTATAGGGCTTGGGTGTAGGTGGTTCCGTTTGGAAGGAGCCATCTGTCCATTTTTAACCCCGGGTCGTCGGGCCGACCATAGGTACCTTGATTTATTGCTATAAGATGTGCTGCCCAGTAGTATTTTTTAATGTCGGGCAATCCGATTCCTCCATTATACCAGCTGAGCGTACGTTTTTGTAAATCGATACGCGGTCTCCCATCCCAAAGAAGGTCCCGCTGGAGCCCTTCTATTTCTTTAAAATACGAATTTGAGACAGGGTCGGCCGAGTTCTGCAGGACATAAAGGAAGCGGACAGGGACATCATTTTAAAAAGGGCCGCCTTGCCCAGTAGAGAGAGTGAAAGCGATTTCCAGTTTGTGATATCACGTTTGAGTCTTTGCAGTGGGGGAACAAGGTTACGGGCATATCGGAGTGAGCTATCAAGAGAAATTAATATACCTAGGTATTTAAAGCCTTCTGAGACTATCGGTATGGGGCAATTTCGAGGTAGCGGGGGAGGACCCCCACAGAGGACATATAGGAGAGATTTCTGCCAATTAATATGGAACCCGGAGTATCTGCCAAAAATGGCTAAGATGACAAATACGGCAATAAGGGACTTTTTGGGGGATGCAAGATATAGGAGGATGTCGTCCGCATATAAGGAGATACGATCTTCTCAGTCCGCTGACCACCGTAGACCACGGATCATCACGTCCTTACGAATCCATGCCGCAAGGGGCTCGAGGGCCAATGCAAATAATAAGGGAGAGAGGGGGCATGTGTTCACATCAAAGGCTAGTGAAAAAACTTTTTCGATGCCTAGAGGGTAGAGAGGATTCAGAGTCAGAGTAACTCCTCCTTATTATAATCAGTTAACCACTATTAAATTACTCTAACAGACCAACAGTGGTCAATATGGATGCACTATGATGGGAAAGATGTGATGAGCTTATGTGGGGTAATCTCTCTTTCTTCACCTGAAGTGAGCAAGGAAAAAGCTTCCTTTTTGTTTAGTTACCCTCACACACCCTAGTGGTGTCATGCTTCATCATCGGGTCACCCCGACGCCTAAAAGTCGGGGTGGGCTCAACCACAGTGTTGGGAGCTCTTGAAAGAAGTGTATGACCTGGGGGGCTGAAAGATTAAAATACCTCAGACAGATCCCCGGAATCCCTTTATTTTTGGGTCTGTCTGGGTTAGTAAAACAAAAAGAATTTGGGTCTTATTGGAAGTCTTATGGTCCTAAGACCCTAGTGCCAACATGTTTCAGTCTATTAGTGGCCATAAAGGTCCAGGACTTTCTTCAGGGCAAAGTAGGCCTCCCTCGGGGACAGGAAAAAGGGGGGTTCCCTATCCTGCGCGTCGTACAAGGGCAGAGTAGCTACTCCTTGTGTTAATGATTGATTATTTATCAATCATGCGTCATCCTCCATCTGAAAAGAGAAGAACAAACGACAAAGAAACAAACAACATACATTTGTACGATATCATAATAGTATTTCTATAATGCTGTGTCCCATAACGCGTGCTTTGGAAAAAGACCAAAAACCACAAGTGCCAAATTGTGTCTATGACATAGTGGTGTTCAATTCTTTCCAGACGTGTACCACTCATATCCGTATCTGTACATAATATTGCTACGTGACAGATGATTAGTGTGGTGGCGAATTTGCTCATATCCTGACAATAAATTCTTACCAGTTGGTCTATATATTCTTAGTAAAATAACTCTATACCTCACTCTCACTCATCACTCACACCGTGCTTGTGAATAAAACATAGTCACTGATCATTATCTCTCCTTACAAAGGGTTGTGCAGGAAACATCAATAAGAACGTCCTTATCCAAGTTCTGGAGGGTTTCTGTGTCTCGAGGAACCGTAATACATCTAGGGGTAGCTCTATAGTCAAACCCTAATATAATGGCCCCGAATAGGTAAGGGAAATGCAAGAGAGCAGCGTAAGGGGTATTACTCTGAAAGGCGTCTATATTCCCATGTGTTCCCCGTGTGGGGAAACACGATCATACAGAGACATCCGTGCACACGCCCGTCACTTACTTCATCAAGAGTCCTTCCCCGCCTGCAAACCTATTTGGCTTCGGTTCCCGGCTTTTGCTTTGGTGGTGCGATAGTAACGGGTTTTTGTACTTCCGTATTATTCGTTATACTGATTGGTTGGCGCTTGTTGGCGCACACAGTGTGACGTAATGACGAACATAACGTCAACAGGGAATCATGGGAATTGTAGTATCCAATGAAATCGGCATGATTAACTGGTTACGATTAATGCCGATAGAAAGCTATATTATCACTGTCTCCATGTGTCCGTATTTCTAAGTAACCATAGGCGATAAACCACGGGGATAATCATTCATTCTTACGCATAGTTCATCCATTCATTGCTAAGCGCTAGTGGAATGAGGCGTGATCACATGACAGACACTGTATTTAGGTTAAGGAGTCATGGGAAATGTAGTGTGTTTGCAATGCCAGCGTGAAAGTTAAATAGGAAAGATCGCTGGTACGTGGATTAATGTATCATAGCCCTCATCAATGTATATATCCACATCAAATTATTTATGATATACTCTTCACAACTGTTTCTGGAAGAATTTTCTATTATAAAGTACACACAACCCTTTATGAATGGTATATTAGGGTTTTTAAAAAAAGTTTTTTTTGTTTAAGGGATTGTATCTAATATTTTAATATCATAATGCGCGTAGATATAACGTGATCATATGCATACGTTTGATAATGGATCAGTGGTGTAATAAAGATCACAGTATATTCGGAGATGCTTAGAAAGGGCATTATGATTATATGACCATATGTTTATGTTCCCAAACTGGACCACTTTTTGTTTATTATCTTTTTCAGATCATTAGAGGACGAATTGTACGTGGTAACACATATTAATTGGTCAGACTGTTTTTTTACATGTGTTTCCAAAAGAGCCTCTCTTGGTGTATTACGCGCTCTTTTGTTTGCTCTCTCTATAATCCTGGTAGGATACTTCTTTTGTTTCAGTTTGTTAGTGAGGATAACTGCTTCTTTCTTGTATGTCTCAAGATCCGAGCAATTTCTACGTACCCTCAAGAATTGGCCTACAGGTAGATATTCCTTAGGGAGTGTGGATGTGCGCTATCAAATCTAAGTAGACTGTTCTTGTCTGTAACCTTTGTGTATAGAGAGTTCTTAAGACTACCTTCACTGGCTGTGAGAGAGGGGGCATCCCTGGCTGTGAGAGAGGGGGCATCCCTGATGGGTCTCTCGGCTAAGTGTAAAGGTCTCTGATTTTTTGTTGTTGACGACTACCTGAGCCAAAGGGGAGCTGTACAGCAAGCGCACCCACCGGCTGAAAGCCGGCCCAAATCCTAACTTTACATCTTTAACCTCCTATTGGAAGATAAACCTAGCGCCCTCTTCCTGACAGAAACGTGGCTACACGAGAGTGCTGGCCCAGACGTTGCTACTGCCCTCCCCGCCAACTATGCAATCATCAGGATAGATAGAAATAAACAACTAGGTGGTGGAATTGCAATCATTTTCAACAGAGACATGAAATGTACTTTAGAACCAGTCGACATTCTTGACTGCGAAGCCGGCTTTTTTGAAATATCGTTGAACCCGAACTTTACGATGTCTGGCCTATTGATATACCGGCCCCCTGGCAATTCATCCCAATGGGCGTCAAATCTAGCCAATTATATTACTCCGTACTATATAGCCTCCAAAAACTTTTCACTTATTGGTGACCTTAATTTACATCTTGACGACCCTTCTATCCCCTTTTTCTCTAATTTGTTAGATGATCTGACGGCCCTTAACCTGACCTTAGTCAATTTTGGATCTACCCATAAAGCGGGCCATTTACTCGACCCCATTATTTCTAATATCAACGAGCTAAAATGGCATGACACCATCCCCATTAACTGGTCTGACCACCATCTAGTAAAATTTAGCATTAATCCCCCACCTACTACTAGTATACAATCTGTTTTTTCAGCTACATCCAGGAAAAACTGGAAATTACTGGACATGGCAAAACTTAACGCTGCACTCCATGAAAACCCTCCTACAAAAGGTCATAACATGGGTAGCTTAGCAGCAGCTACTCAACAATAGTGACGCCGCTGATCATTGCTTACCCACCCCTCATATCAAAGGAAACAGACACCGTCACCCTGTCCCATGGTTTAATGACCTTTTGAAGATTGAAAAATCGAAATGTAAGGCGCTTGAGCGTCAATGGCGTAAAGACTACACCCCTGATGCAAAAAAGACCTACCATGAAGCCAGAAATTTATACCACACTGCTTGCGCAAAAGCGCGTGCTCTGTTTGTTTCAAACACCATCCTGGAAGCTACCAATAAGCCGAAAACTCTGTTCAATAAGGTTAAAGAACTTGCAGGTGCACAAACCACAGCTACGGCTCCCCCTCTTAACACTCATCAATGTCAAGATCTAGCCTGTTTTTACCGAAAAAATTTAGAAAATCATCAGGGACATTAAAACAAATAATAATGAACCATCCCCTACTACTGACATGGAATATGCTCCCTCCTGTGAGAACACCCTGGAATCTTGGCCTCCCATCACGGTTAACATACTGAAGACCATTTTTAAGACCATCAAATCCGGCTCCCCCAGGGACCCGATTCCTATCAAAGTAATTAAACAACTGGACGATCGCTCCCTGGAAATCATTGTGGATACACTCAATTCTTCGTTAGAACTTTCCACAGTTCCGGCCCTTTGGAAACACGCCATGATAACGCCATTGCTAAAGAAGCCCACAGCAAATCCGGAACTCCCGGCAAATTATAGACCTATATCTCTGCTCCCTGCCTTCTCCAAATGCTTGGAGAGACACGTCCACTCGGTCTTATCCACCTTTGCTGAAAATAATTCGCTCTTGCACCCTTCGCAATCGGGTTTTCGGGCTGGCTTCTCGACAGAAACCACCCTCCTAGGAGTTACTGAACACATCCGGAACCTCCTTGATAATGGTCAAACGGTCGCGCTCGTGCTGTTAGACCTGAGCGCGGCCTTTGACACCATATCCCACGAAACACTCATCAAGGCGTTATACAGAAATGGTGTCCATGGGAAAGCGCTCGAATGGATCCGGTCCTTCTTGGCTCAACGGACATTCCAAATTATATCCTCCTTGGCCTGCTCCGACACTTTTAAAGCCCCTCACGGAGTGCCTCAGGGATCTATTTTGAGCCCCCTGTTTTTTAATCTGTACCTCAGACCCCTGGCCGACCTAGCGGAAGGATCTGGACTTACCCTCATGACCTACGCCGACGATTCCCAAATTATCTTCTCCCTATCTGAATCTTGTCCATCATCTCCGTCTCTCCTTAAATTAGGGCTTCAAAGTATCCTTAACTGGATGACAAGAAATCAATTAAAGCTTAACGGAGACAAAACAGAGATTCTTCTCTTAGGGAAACAACGAGATCTTTGGAATCCCTCTCACTGGCCCAGTCAGATGGGAATTTTTCCCACCCCAGTTACTCAAGTACGTAATTTGGGAGTCATCATGGATAGCTCCCTTTCCATGAATCAACAGGCCAGTAAAGTTGTCGGCCTATGCCTTACCATTATCAAATGGCTGAGGAAAATCCTTTGGATGCTGCCCGCCTCCACTCAAAAAACCGTAGTCAATGCCCTCATAACATCACGGCTTGACTACGGCAATATTCTGTACCTTGGTTCCAACAAAGCGGTAGTCAGTAGACTACAGCTTGTCCAAAATGCAGCTGTTCGATTACTGTGCAGAATCCCCAAAAACTCCGGCGTCTCGAGCTACCGCCGTGAACTCCACTGGCTCAGGGTAGAAAGTAGAATCCGTTTCAAAGCCCTGAACTACATGTTCAGAATTAAAGCCGGCATTGCACCCAATTACCTTCTAGGGTTGGCTCATCCCTACACTCCCAAGCGAAACCTTCGCTCGCAATCAGCTGCCAACTTCTGCGTTCCAAGATTCAAACTGGCAAGAATGGGAGGCAGATCTTTCACCCACCTTGGACCATCCATTTGGAACGCACTCCCTCCTTTCATTCGTAAGGAGGAAAATCATGCCAGGTTTAGAAGGCACGTTAAGACTTGGCTATTCGAACAATAACTTGAACAGCCAGTATTCCCCTGCCATCATTATGCTGTGTCTCGGCGCCGGGAAACCCTTCTTGGGTAGCTGTTGCGCCTTATAAATTTAAAAAATAAAATGAATAATAAATAGTGGCATCTAGGGAGGCTATGACCGCATCTTCCCGAATGGTCGGCACCCTGCCCAAGACCCCATGTACTCTGCACAATTTCAGAGCAGTGTTCCTTCTTGGCATAAACCCCGATTGATCCAGGTGTACCAATTCCCCTATTACCTTAATCAGCGTATTTGCAAGCACTTTGGCTAGGATTTTAGGTTCTGCATTAAGCAATGAAATAGGGCGGTAGGAGGCACAATCTGTTTTGGATTTCCCTTCCTTGTGAATTGTGACAGT
Organism: Triturus cristatus; assembly: GCF_964204655.1. Lineage (NCBI taxonomy): Eukaryota > Metazoa > Chordata > Amphibia > Caudata > Salamandridae > Triturus > Triturus cristatus. The sequence continues at coordinate 1,470,296,799 of NC_140591.1, read as the reverse complement.
GGTTGCGATTCTTTGGTCTAGGGGCAGCGACCCCTGTTCCAGACTGTCTTCAAACATAGATTTCAGATATGGGGCTAGTTTATCTGGACGGAGCTTGTAAAGCTCGATCGGTATACTGTTTGGGCCGAGAGCCTTGCCAGAGTGAAGCGCTCGTATTGCGGTCGCTATTCCGTCAGCGGTGAGGGCACTATCCATGAATGCTCGGTCATCGTCCGATAGCGCTGGGAGGGAGCTATCTCGTAGGAGTTCCGAAGAGTCCGCCTCGGTATATGGCGTGACGGAACTGTAGACTGTGTGAAAGTGTGTTGCGAATTGGTCAGCTAAGCCCTGGGGATCTATTATGGGGGATCCATCAGTGCTTCTAAGTTCCAGGACAAGCCTACTGGCGTGTTCTTTTTTGTCCAACCAGGCAATTAATTTTCCCGCCTTATCCCCCCAGTCATAGAGCCAGCCCAATCTGTCCTGCCCCATTAATTTGGCGCGGTCAGTGACCAGAGCCCTGTATTTGTCCTGACGGAGGCGGTGTGTATGAAGGGCTTCAGGTGAGGGACCAGAATTAACGTCCTGCTCAAGCCGATAAATCTCTTGCTCTACGTCGGAAATGTCTTTCAATTTGTCTTTTTTGGATCCCGCTTTTAGGGATAGAGCCTGGCCCCGGATCACTTTTTTAAAGGCTTCCCATAGTGTTTGCGGTGAGTCAACAGTGTGTTCATTCTCCAAAAAGTAACTGTCAATGGATTTGATCAGATCCTTGCGTATTTTAGGGTTTTTGAGATACCAAGGATTGATTGGGGCAATGCGTCCAACCTGGGAGTGGTCAAGAACAATATGGACCCAAAGGGGGGAGTGGTCGGAAATGCCCCTAGCTAGATGTCGTATCTCGTGGATATCTGCAACCTGTGGGGCATGAGCAACTATATAGTCCAAACGAGAGAGGCTGTTGTGCGCCCCGGAGTGAAAAGTGTGTTGGATCTTATCAGGGTGGTGTGTTCTCCAACCATCCACTAACCCCATTGCTTCTAAGAAGCTAGAGAAGTAGTGTGCAGTGGGAGGGATTATGCGAGGGGGATGTCTGTCTAGTGAGCCCGATATTGTTGAGTTGAAGTCACAGCCGAGCACTAGATGCCCATCCGGTAGCGCTAGCAGCACAGTGCTGAGGTCAGAAAATGTTGTGGCTTGTAACCCTGGAGGTGCATATATCGACATGAAAGAAATGGTTCGGCCCTCAAAGGTGCCTGTAATACCAACATACCTGCCACGGTCATCCACATAAGTGGACACAGGTGACAGGGGGAATGACTTATTTTGCATGATGCCCACCCCTCTGGAATTCTACGCAAAACCTGCATGCGCAACCATTGAGTAGCCCCATCTATGCATAGCTTTGCAAGTGTTACCAATAAGGTGAGTTTCCTGAAGCAATACAATGTCCGGCAATATTCTCTTGATATATTGCAATACTATACTCCTCTTGATTTGTCCCCCAACCCGTTAACATTCCAACTTAAGATTTTAACTTCCTTGTTACACTGCGCACCCATTGACCTGTATGTGGAGGGTAGCAGCTGCTTCTGTTACAGACTGGGACTGTACCATCGAGATAGTGCGAAAGATAACAAACAAGAAACCATAGGACAAATAAACAGAATACCCCAACCCAACAACCCCCCACCCCGCTGCTCTGCCCTCTGGGCTTAAAACTGCCCATCAAAAAACACGCAGAGTGCCTGTCGCCCTAAAACATTCAAAGGAAGAAAAAACAGGGGGGAAAGCTGTGGGCTCTGTGTCCTTGCCCTATGCTACATCACTTTTGCACCCTTATTGAACAATTAACATAAGACCATAGATAAGCCAACAGTCCCCTTTAAATAAGACACAGATATCCCCCCTCCCTAACCTATCCCGCACCAATTGTTCCCCCTACTCTCAGAAAGGCTGCCGTCATCCAAGACTCCACCTCAGACCGGTCAACTGTCCGCATGCCCCCCGGCTCCTCGATCAGTTGGGCTTTTAGTCCCTTGGTGGTCAATCCATTCCGCAACTGCTTCCGGACGATCAAAAAAACCACGCTCTTCCCTCTGCCTCAACCCTGAGGCATGCCGGGAACAGCATCGAGTACTTCAGGCCCCTCTCTCTCAGGTCATGTTCAACTGACAGGAATGACCTCCTTTGCTTCTGCACCCTTTGTGTGAAGTCAGGGAAAAAGGAGATGTCTGCATTTTCATAGCGAAGGGGGAACCGGCTCAGGAATTTTGAAGGATCACGTCCCTGTCTCGGTAGTTGAGGACACGGGCCTGCATGGGCCGCGGGGGAGTGCCCGGTTTGGGTCTGCCGCCCGGGACCCTGTGAGCTCGCCCTATCACAAAAAATTTACTGGGGCCCTTGGGTTGCAGGTGTTTCAGAATAAGGTCCTCAACAAATAGGTCCGGAGTTTGCCCCTCTGATTTCTCCGGAACTCCCAGGATGCGGAGATTGTTGCGGCGAAGTCGGCCTTCGCAGTCATCAACCTTGATGTCTGTAAGGTTCCGAGAGTCCTGTAGTTCCTGGACCCCCTTTTGCAATTGTGTGACATCTCCGACTAAGCTAGTGGTCGTAATTTCCACCTGCTTGACCTTTTCATTAAGCTTTCCCATGTCGGCCCTGATAAGACTAATGTCAATGGCCACAGAGTCCAAGGAGGTCTTGACACCTGTGATGGCCTCCATGAAGTCCTTAAGGGAAAGCTCCTGCTCCTCCTCCCCGAGGCTCCCTTGTGCTTTTTCCTCAGACAGATGGCCCCGCTGCGGTTCTTTGGACACCGTGTAGTGGTCCAGTTTGTTGGTTTGGACCGGCTTCGGTCCCCTGATCCCGGACCCCTTAGCGCGCTCCATTGTGGTAGTTAAGGTGAGTCACAGATGGGATCAGGGTATCAGGGGTGGGTGGGTGAGGTAAAGCTCTTGGCTCCAATTCAGATTTGATGTGTGTGTCACTGAGAGTCTTACACTTTATCCCGTTCACCACTGGGCTGGAGGCCCTTTGAAAGCGGGTCTTAGCGGCTATACCAATCGAAGGCCACAGCAGTTAGTAAGAACAGGGGATCACAAGCCAAGAGGCGTCCACCAGTCCTGAAGGGTGAGCCCTACTGGTCACTGGGATCACCGGTTACAGTCTAATCAGCTCCTGATCCCACCAGTGAGAGGAGAAGGCACAGGGGGCCATCCGATCTCCAAGGGGGGGAAGCCCTTGGGTGAACAACGATGGGAAAAGCAGAAAAAGAGTCTTCACCTGTGAAGCTGTGCCACCACCATTGACCATCCTGTGGCCGGCGCATTTTGTCTCGCCTTAAATTGATGTGCCATTTGATTTCACCAGTTCACCTCAGCGAGGTCACAATCGCTGCTGCCAACGTTGTCCTCGACGACCCCCCCCTCAGGTACTTCCGTTGTGCGAGGATCACAGCAGTGTCGAAGGATCACGTCGCCACCGCCGCGATGGAGAAGGATGTTTGGTGCTGTCTTCCGGGGGATCAATTGCCGTGGGTCCCGGCTTCAAGCTCAATTGCGGGCCGTAGCTCTCAAAGGGCAAGGGGAGTCAACAATGGCAAGGTAGACAACGGGAGGGCCACCACCATCAGGGACGCGCCGCCACTATTAACTACCCCGCGGTCGGCGCGCCCTGCTTCCCAACAGTTGTGCCTTACGTCTTCACCAGCATGTCAATTATGAGGCTGCGAGCACCCCTGCTGCTTTACGTATAAAGGACCCTTCTAGGCTCTGCAGTCGAGCAAGGATCGTGGCGGCGCTTTGATCCGCGACATCACCGCGGGGTGACGATGGGCCAAGCTGCCTCAGGTCCCGGCTTCAGACACCACCGCGGACTGCAGCTGCAAGTAGGCAAGTAAGATCGGCAACGATGGAACAGGCGGAGGGGGAGGCTTCACTATCAGGGCTGCGCCGCCGCCATTTTGTGTCCCGCGGCCGGCGCGCTCTACCTTGCAGCTACGATTGCGCCTCTCACCCGTGTGCTGCGGCATGTTCACAGACTCCTACGCCATCGCAGGTGTCCAGGGCCCTCTTGGGTGTTCCCATTGTGTGAAAGACGTGGTTGCGCCACCGCTGGGCGAGGGTGGGCTGGCTGGAGCAGCTACTGTGGGCCCCAGCTGCAGGACCCTTTGTAGGCCGCAACTTTCAAAGGGTGATTGTTCCTCTGTTCGGCACAATCCATGTACCGGAGCAGACGGGATGGGCTCCGCTAACGATCCGACATCAGGGGCTGCAGTCAGGTGTGACGGATTTTGAATCAGGATAGACGAGGGCTAAAACGGACGGCAGAGCTCACAGACTACGCGGCCATCTTCAGTCCGCGCTTGGCCACACCCCCTCTTGTGATTGTTTTTGTGCAGGAAGAGATAATAATCATCCCCACAATGCAGGCACCCTTGCACCATGGTGCAAAGTTGCCTGCGTTGGCTCACAGCAGCCCATTGTGTGCCAGCACAGGGAAAAAGGACAGAAATGCGCCGTATCTGATAGATACGGCGCATTCCTGCCCTTTTGTTTTGCCATAGGGCAGCGCAACAGGAAGGCCTGCAGCACTGCCCTACAGCAAATACCCATAAATGATGCCCCAAATGTCTTCTCACTACACTCAAACCTGACACTTCTGTTTCCCTCTGTCTTAAATCCAGAAAAGTGGGTACTAGCACTCCCAAGCTGACCATATCTCCTAAGTCCTTGGGTTTTCTTTTCAACTAAAATCTTAAACTCAAAGGTTGTGTTCTCAATATCCCATGGTCCACCTTTTCATACTCAAGAAACTTAAACACATTCTCTCACCAGGAATATGAAGACAGCAGTCGTAGCTATGGTAATCGCCCACTTCATCTATGGCTCATACCACGTCTCTGGCCTTCAGAAATCCAGACCTGCCACACGTAAAACAGTTCTAGCAGCTGCTGCCAGGTTTCTCACAGACACCTGGAAATTGGACCACGTTACCCCCAAATTTGCTTCCCTTAGATGGCTCCCAATCAAAGCACGGTCGCTGCTCTATGAGAACTGCTCACCGTACAGTAAATCTTTGACATCCAAGCACCTCTAGCAGAAGCTTTGCCTCTACCGCAGGCTCTCACTCTCATCCTTGCAAGGCCAGCAGATCTCTCTCCACTCCGCAATTAAAGAAAGAGCCCCTGCTTCACTGATCCTTCTCCTACAAGGCCACAAGAATCTGCTGCTCCCTCTCCTTTCATATTAAAAAGCCCACCTCTTTTCAGACCCTCCACCCCTTTTACAAACTTTCCACTTGAGAAACTCCAGCATCACCAAGATGGCTAGTGATTCCCTCCGCCTTGCTAAAGCATCTTCCGCTGGCACTAAACCGAAAAGAGCCAAAAAAGACCCCCCCATCTCTGATCCAGGCATCTCCTAACCTGGTCATGGACATAATTTTAGACGAACTACGTGCACTTAAACCGTTCCAGAATACCACCAATGAGAAACTGCAACAGAGTAAAGAATCTATGGATCAATATGGAAGGCAAAATCTTTGAAATGGAACAACTTGTGGGCCATCTTCAAGACATGGCCACTAAAATACCCTTGCTGGAACAAGAAATTCATAACCTCAGAGTTCACACCGAAGACCTCAAGATCACAACAGAAGGCACAATCTTCGCGTTCATGGTTTACAAGTGAATGTTGAAGGTAAGTTGGGTGGTGGGGGGTCTCCCCCCCCAAATACATTGTTTTTAAATCTAAAAACAATGTGTGGTATTGGCATGTGATGTAAATGCATAATCGCGATAAAAACATGAGTGCTAAAAAATGCGAGGCAAAGGCATGCGATATATTTACCAGCATTAGACCGTCGTACAAGCCTTTTGCACCACATTTACTGGATCTTTATACCTCTTTTCTATTGAAGTCTAAACCTGGGCATATCTGGCCCGGGCAAGATGGCTGCCGAGAGACCGTAGGGGATAGTCGCTTACTCCCTTCTCTCCCCAAAGATGCTGAGCCATCTCGACGACTTGCGCTAAAAGTTTTCATCTTTGATCCCTGCAGTGGGCTTTGATTTATACACTACATTCAGGTGCGCAATATGGACAAGCGAAATTACGAACTATGAGACACGTGAAGACACGGCGCTCACAGATACAATTGGGCACCCTGAAGTTAAGGACGCACACTGTTGAATTTAGCAGTGGGAACCAGCTGACTGTGACCACTATCTGGGTTGCTTTCTATCGGCATAACAAAATCAGGGAAATGGCTTCAAAAAATCAGCGGGCTGCAAGGGGGTTAAGGGAGCTCGGAGAAAAAGAGAAAGACTCCAAGAACGATAGCCTGGTACATAGCGACCCCGGTGCCCCCGCAGACAATTTGAGAGCAAAGACTCGCCTGAAAACCCAGGCTCAGCCTCAGGTACAGAAGGATTGGGGGAAAAATACCGGCGCGGAGAGAAACGAGAAGATCTCCGGGAGTGCCCTAAAGAAGGAAAAAGAACTTAAGAAAATGAAGGCTTTACCGGGCAAGAGAGCCGCTAAAGAGCGATCAGCCGACACAGGGACAGGGTTGTCTGGAGTCGAAGGAGTGAAAGATACGGTGCTTCGTCAGCCTACCTTGATGGAAGCTTTTTCCGCCTCAACAACAGTAATACCGGCTCCTCGGGGATCGGTCCAGGATCAAGAAAAGGCATTTTCTCCTCCGTCGCCCCTCATCGATGCTGCCGAAAAAAACGCTGGCAGCAACACAGACTCACGCATGCAGGGTGAGAAGACGAGCGGTGAGCTATCGGCCGAGCCAGAAACGCAGTTCACGGACCACGCATCAGGAGCTCAGAGCGCGAGCGTAAAGCAGATGCCTATCGGTGGGGGTGTTGAGAACTCAACAGTGCTGGATTTGGAGCAGCAGCAACACGAGAATGAAACCGATCTGTTCCCTGCCAAAGCTCCTACGAACACCCAGGTACAGACACAGCTACGGGGGGGGGCAGCGAAAATGTGAGTTTACATTTGGCACATGGAGGGCCCTTAGCAGAAATTGTTACTAACTTGCCTTGCAAAGTTATAGAGACTGAGCCTATGACTGAATTGGGCACAAGAGCTGCTGCTATGGGGGAAACAGGTGATAGGCAAAATTTAGATGAGTCTTTAATTGAACCTGCTCAGACTATTACTGATGGCAAGCAAATAACACAATCTTTAAAAACAACGAAGGGTCATGACACTGAAGATATTCGGGGCATTAATGACCTCACTGTGCAGGGAGTAACTATCCCGGGCTCACCAGCTGATGAATGCTTTTATTCAGTTGATGACGATGAGGAGGATGATGCGGGCAAAAATAAGGGCAAGGGCACTTCCCTCACGGACTTAAATATAGAGTCAGCCTCAGAATTAAGCGAAAGATCGGATAGATCTGACTCATATTCAGACTCAGGCTCACCCTCACTTTCACCGGGACATCAGACCAGAAACTCTGAGATTGAAACGTCAGAAGTAGAAGTAGAAAGGACAATGGGGAGTGGAGACCTCAGATGTCGGAGGTCGAAGAGTGCTAGAAAGAGGTCGCATGTAAGAGTACAGGACTCAGCACAGAACTTATCGAGCCCTACGCAGCGGGAAGTGGCTAAGAAGCTGGACTGGGACTACTCAGCTACATCACAGGTTTATCATGAGGGAACCATTCACTCTCAAACCCAGCAATCTCTTCAACATTGTCAAGTGGAGCAGTTAACGACCCAGAACCCCAATTTTGACTTGCTACTTGGGACATTAAAACAGATGCAGAGCGAAGCAAGGGCAGAAGGTCGAAGAGCTAGACAGGCTAATAAAAAAATAGAAGGATCCCTGCGGAAAGTGAACAAACTATATGCAGATATGGCTGGTAGAGTCACAGAGGTAGAGGAGAGGACTGGGAAGCTGGAGGATGTAGTTGCCAAGCTTCAGGAAGATAAACATGTTCAGGAGAAAACAGTAACAGATGTCCTTTGGAAATTTGAGGAGTTTGAGAACAGGCAAAGGGGAACAATATAAGACTCCTTGGCGTGGAGGAAGGCAAGGAAGGCCAGGACGTATGGGCCTTTGTGGTGGAGCTGTTTAGGGGTGCATTCCCTGAAATTACTAAATGGAGTTGGGAAAATGAGATTCAGCGGGCCCACCGTTTTCCTCAAATCCAGAAAAGAGGAAATACAGATGGTAAACCAAGGGCGATTCTGGTGTATGTTGGCAACTTTCTGGCAAGAGAGGAGATTATGAGCAAGGCAAAGCCAGCGGCCAAGAGATCTTATAAGGATATACACTTCTTCGCTCGGCCAGACTTTTGTCACACTACCGTCGAAAGAAGGTGGCGGATGAGACAATTAATAACTCCCTTTCAAAATGCAGGATGTGAAGCCTATTTGATGTTCCCCTGCCGTCTTAGAGTAGTAGTTAATGGGCAACACAGGGTGTTTTTCTCTGAGGTACTGGCTCAGGAATATCTGTCAGCATTGAAGGAGAAAAGGGGTCAAAAAAGTCAAACAACTACTTCAGATGCAATTTGATTAATAAGTTGAACAATAGGATGTTTACAAACTAAATTAATCTGTAGGCATGAGCACAAACTGGGTAACAAGGATGATAAACGGGTGGTTATAGTGGTAGCACATGGATTTAAGGTAGGAAAAGGGTAGTAGGTGAGAGGGGGGGAGGAGACGGACATCCTAGGTTTTAGGTTGCCATACATAGGTCAGGATTGACCTATTTGCCAGTAAGGGGGGAGGGCTTGTGGGGGGGGGACCGGGGAGGGGGGGGTGGAGTGAAGGGGGGCAGGGCACGACAAACTAAGAGCTGCACAATTGAAGAAATGCAAGTATGGGAAGGATTAGGAATGTTTTGTACTTTAAGAATAGAGGGAAAATCATTTGAACAGAAATCAGAAAACAGTATTAGATGTAATGCAATGACATCTTTGAAGCGAAGTCTCTTTAACTTCTGTCTCTTTTTGGGAATATCAATCTTATTTGATCTACAATGGCTATTAGAGTAGTGACGTGGAACATCAGTGGCCTGAACGATCGCCAGAAAAGACAAAGGATTGCCGTGTCATTAAAACAAATAAATGCCGACTTTATATTCCTACAAGAAACTCATATCATGGCCTCACAGGCATATCTTTTAGATCAATTAGGCTTTCAAGTATTAGTATACTCAAAACAAGGCTCTAGACACAGAGGGGTTGCAATATTATCAAAGAGTAGAAAGGTGAATACCAGAAAAAAGCTAGAAGACCAATGGGGTAGGTGGGCATTAATTGAATGTCTTATTGAGGGAGAGTGGTGTACCCTTGGGGTAATTTACGGGTCAACGGAGGACGATCCAGAGAGTCTCGAATTCTTAGATGCAGAATTATCCTCCTGGGCACCTCGGATTATACTGGGAGGGGATTTTAATATAAATGGTGCAGATGGGCTTGGTGTAGAGACAGGATCATATGGGAGGTATCAGGGAAGAAAGAAAAGAGTACATCGAGCACTAGGAGAGCTTGTGAGAAACAATATGTTGTCAGATGTCTGGGGGAAGCTAAAAAATGGGGATAGTGGATTTACGTACTACTCTGCCCCTCATCAGGTCTGCGCGAGACTAGATTACTTTTTTGCCTCTAACTCAATGATCTCCTATGTAAAGATAGATAGACTTCCCCGTATACTCAGCGATCATAATCCTTTGATCCTGAGCTTGAATATACCCACACGACCCAGGAAAGTTAGAATATGGACATTTGAGCGTGGGCTTCTTCAGGACCAAAAATATATTCAGTATATGACGCAATGGATTAAGGAGTTCTTTGAAAATAATAGAGGCAGTGCAGAGACAGGAATAGTTTGGGATGCTTTCAAGGCAGGGATACGTGGGGAAACTTTAAGTTTTAATACCTTTAAACGAAAACAAGAGCAATTCAGATCTAGAGAACTAACTGGGGCAGTCTTGGATGCGGAGGAGGAGCTGCAACACTGTGTCTTAGTAGGGGCTTCTTTAGATCAGGCTCTTCTAAAATTAACAAAGGCAAAAATGGATGCTGAAGAGGTTATTGCGAATAAGGCAGCTAAGATATACTTGACCAACAGAGAGAGGTGCCACGAATTTAGTGAAGCAGCTGGGCGAACATTAGCTATTCGTACAAGACAAAGGACTGCTTTAGATGAGGTAAGAGAAATCACAGACTCTGAAGGTAATTTGCGCACAGACCCAGATGAAATAAGAGAGGTATTTAGAAAATTCTATACCTCGCTATATGATGAGTAAAATGGTCGGGATCTGGATGAGATAGGGACATACTTGGAAGATATCCCAGTGGTGCGACTGACAGAGGAAGAATCAGAGGGGTTGGAAGAACTATTGGACCTAGAAGAGATTAAAAATGCTATAGCGAATCTCCCTTCGGGTAAAGCGTCAGGCCCTGACCAAATACCAATTGAATTTTATAAAGTATTCTGGGATATTCTTTCTCAAGATCTGGCGACAACGATGCAGAAAGCACAATCTGGGGTCTCTATACCAGGGTCATGGGGTGGTGCTGAAATAGTGGTAATTTTGAAAAAAGGAAAGCCTCCCACCATGCCGGCATCATATAGGCCAATCACGCTCATGAATTCTGACGCCAAAATTTTTTCTAAGATATTAGCAACAAGATTTGCTCAAATAATAGGTTCCCTCGTGAGCAGTAACCAGCATGGGTTTACTCCGGGTAGGGGTACGACTCACCATACTCGCAAGGTTATCACACTGTTTGACGCCATGGAGGTCTCAGGAGACCCGATGGCTGTAATGTTACGAGATGCAGAAAAAGCATTTGATCGGGTCTCCTGGATCTATCTGTGGCATACCTTGAAAAGAGCAGGTTTTAAAGATGGATACATTAAGGCAATCCAAACACTATATAGAGCTCCGAGCGCTGTAATCCGGATTAATTCAGGCTTAACTAATTCTTTCCAAATTAAGAGAGGTACCAGACAGGGCTGTCCTTGCTCTCCGCTTTTATTTGCGATGTATATCGACCCCTTGATCCGAAGATTAGAGAGATGCGATAGGATTTCCCCAGTGTATACGCGCATAGGATATTGTAAGGTGCTCGCATATGCTGATGACGTGGCAGTGATTACATCTAATCCCACAGAGGCTATAGGGCAGGTTGAAATTGAGGCCACTAGATTTGGACAGGTATCAGGTTATAAATTGAACTCCAATAAGACACAGATAATTAAGAATAAATATGTAGATTGCTCTGATTATCGAGTGGTACAGGATGGGGTGTATTTGGGGGTAATTATTTCTTCCGATTTAGACACTCTGGTAGAGAAAAATACGACACCGGTTTTTGCTAAAGTGAGAAAGGATTTAGATAGGCTTGAGAATCTCCATCTCTCAATTGTGGGGCGCACTAACATCATAAAGATGTTGATCCTACCTACGTTTTTATATCTCTTTAGAGCAATACCACTACTTTTTGAATCAAGATGGTTTAAGGGATGTGAATATATGATCAATAGATTCATCTGGGCAAAGGGAAAGACAAGGAGAGCTCTTAGGTATATGGCATTGCCTCGGGATAGGGGTGGATGGTCGCTTCCGGATTTAAAATTATATTATTGGGCAGAGGCCCTACAGAACATGGTGGGCCTGATAGGAGGGGCAGAGATCGAAGGACAGGACGAGTTTGGCACGTTAGCAATCTATGGCTTAGTCATGGGGGTAGAAGCCGAGAACTTATTTTTGAAACATACCGATTTTTGTTACTTTAAAAGGACGCGATTCAAGACGATTTTAGTGGCTTATAATATATGGAAAGCATTTTCAAAAAGCTTTGGTTTGGGGAAATATAATGCATACACTAGAATGAATGCGAACCCTACTTTACCAGTAGATATTTTTACAGGTTGGGTTTTTGGAGAATGGGGAAGGAAGGGGATAAGGATGATGGGAGACATTAGGACTACACAAGGGATATTGCAATTCTCGGAGCTACAGGCAAACTATGGTATAGAGACAAGGCATTTTTTTAAGTTCTTACAAATAAGAAGCTATATTGAAACAAAGAGGGGGGGTCCGACTGGGTTTGGTAGGATTCCAATTATGGATTTAGTACAAGCAGGATCAGACTGCACTATTAGGAGGTTCTATTCGGAATTGATAAAAGCTAAACAGGATGACAAGGATAGAATGGCGCAGAAATGGGCGACAAAGCTAGACATAGTAGAAGAGTGCTTTCTTGTATCGCTAGAGCTGGGACAGAGTATTTTATGCTCTGCATCCCTACAGGCACAGCACTATAAAACTATTTATTATCTCTACTATACTCCTGCGAGAATCGCACAGTGGGGAGGGATCTCGGGGATTAGATGTCCCAGATGTGGAAGTTCAGAGGCTGATTTGGTACATATGCTCGCAACATGTATTCATCTGCAACCAACTCCAAAGAATATCGAGGAATTTCTCTCCAGAGTGTTGGCTGTTGAAATAACCTTGTCTCTATCGATAATTCTTCTTGGTGTTAATCATTACGATATACACATGAAGGGGGGATATCTTATATTTGTTGCAATGGCAGTATTAAGACTATGCATAACTTCCGTCTGGCTAGATCCTATACCGCCAACGTATCATCAGTGGCTAGCTCGATTATTGGCAATATACAATCTAGAGAATGCAATATATGCTAGAAAGGGAAAAAGAGGGAGAAAACTAGGGGAAAAAATTTGGGATCCAATTAAGCAATGGAAAGAGGAATCTAACTTTCTCCTTATCTGAGCTTTGAAACAATAAGAGTATTTTATAAGATTTGTCTTTATTTTGTACAGAAAGGGTACTTATTTGGTTATTGCTTTGCATAATATTTCATTTCAAATGTGTCGTGCCCTGTTTATATATTTATATATGTATATCAGAAACTCAAATAAAAAAAAAATAAATAAAAAAAAATGAAGTCTAAACCTGAAGGCTCCTTCTTAGATGCTCTCATTGTAATTATTCCCAAACCTGATAAAGATCACACCCTGTGTCAAAATTACTGCCCAATCTCATTAATTAACTAAGATTGCAAAATTTTCGCCAAAATCCTTACCTCTAGACTAGATAATGTTATACCCCTGTTTATTAAACCTGACCAGTCTGGTTTCATTAAACGCAGACTTACTTCAGATGATTCTAGGATGTTCTCTAATATTCTTGCATTAGGGAAAGGATATCCTGATCCTCTGGCTGCATTATCCCTTGATGCTGTAAAAGCATTTGATTATATAAATTGGCAATTCATGTTCAAAACCCTTCATTGGTTTGATTTCGGCCCCAAATGTATTTCGTTTATGAAACTACTGAATTCAGATCCACGTGCCTGTGTTTCTGTTACTGTTTTTTATCTCCTTTCTTTAATCTGCACAGAGGTACCAGGCAAGGTTGTCCCCTCTCTCTCCTCTTCTATTTCTTCTGTGTCTCGCACCCTTTCTTGAACGCATTGGCCGTAATTCCCTGATAGCAGGCTTCCAACACAACTCCTATGAAACTAAATTATCCGCTTATGCAGATGATATTTTGATCTACCTTTTGAAACCCTTAACCTCCCTACCTCTCTTTGTGCAGGAGATTGATTTATACTCTAAAATATCTGGCTATAAATTGAATTTCTCTAAAGCTGAGGTTTTACCTTTAAACTCCTTGTGCTACAAATTCGTGTTTTCTGACACCAACGTTAAGTGGTGTCCATCTAAAATTAAATATCTAGTTGTCTGGTTCTCGCCTACCATCCCTCAAACTCTTGTCCATAATTTTAGTGCCCTAAAACTTAAGATTCAAAACTCACTCTCTTCTTGGTCTGATCTCCGTCTATCCTGGTGGGGTAGATTGTACACTATCAAAATGATGATTGTACCTCTTATTCTTTTCTTGCTCTCTATGCTACCTTTTAAAATCTCTAAATACTATTTTAAACAAATGAATTATCTCTGTACTAAATTTATGTGGAATAACAAACCAGCCTGTATTGCCTTATCTAACTTAATTAAACCTATAATCGAGGGGGGGGAAGGGGGGGGGGTGGCGGTTCCCTAATTTTAAAATTATATCATACTGCTTTTGTAATTAGACAAATATATGCATTAAATAGACAATATCAAGACTCTCCGATACCTAGCTGGATCAATTTTGAACATTCTCTATTACAATTTGTTTTATGTCCAGTTGCACTTTCATTTCCAAGCATCCTATCTTAAAATGCTCCCGACATCTGTTACATTCACTATTCACAGATGGTTCTAATTTATATCAAGCTTTTCTTTCCTCCCCGATCTGCTACAACAGATTCATTAAATCATTCTATTTCAAAGACTGGAAAAAGAAGGATATTCTATATGTTCACGAACTAGTATCCTATAACTACTGAATTCAGATCCACGTGCCTGTGTTTCTGTTACTGTTTTTTATCTCCTTTCTTTAATCTGCACAGAGGTACCAGGCAAGGTTGTCCCCTCTCTCTCCTCTTCTATTTCTTCTGTGTCTCGCACCCTTTCTTGAACGCATTGGCCGTAATTCCCTGATAGCAGGCTTCCAACACAACTCCTATGAAACTAAATTATCCGCTTATGCAGATGATATTTTGATCTACCTTTTGAAACCCTTAACCTCCCTACCTCTCTTTGTGCAGGAGATTGATTTATACTCTAAAATATCTGGCTATAAATTGAATTTCTCTAAAGCTGAGGTTTTACCTTTAAACTCCTTGTGCTACCAATTCGTGTTTTCTGACACCAACGTTAAGTGGTGTCCATCTAAAATTAAATATCTAGTTGTCTGGTTCTCGCCTACCATCCCTCAAACTCTTGTCCATAATTTTAGTGCCCTAAAACTTAAGATTCAAAACTCACTCTCTTCTTGGTCTGATCTCCGTCTATCCTGGTGGGGTAGATTGTACACTATCAAAATGATGATTGTACCTCTTATTCTTTTCTTGCTCTCTATGCTACCTTTTAAAATCTCTAAATACTATTTTAAACAAATGAATTATCTCTGTACTAAATTTATGTGGAATAACAAACCAGCCTGTATTGCCTTATCTAACTTAATTAAACCTATAATCGAGGGGGGGGAAGGGGGGGGGGGGTGGCGGTTCCCTAATTTTAAAATTATATCATACTGCTTTTGTAATTAGACAAATATATGCATTAAATAGACAATATCAAGACTCTCCGATACCTAGCTGGATCAATCTTGAACATTCTCTATTACAATTTGTTTTATGTCCAGTTGCACTTTCATTTCCAAGCATCCTATCTTAAAATGCTCCCGACATCTGTTACATTCACTATTCACAGATGGTTCTAATTTATATCAAGCTTTTCTTTCCTCCCCGATCTGCTACAACAGATTCATTAAATCATTCTATTTCAAAGACTGGAAAAAGAAGGATATTCTATATGTTCACGAACTAGTATCCTATAACTCTGTCATCCCCTTTATTATATTACGATTTACCTTCTTCCTGCTTACCCCAATACTCACACACACAAGAACTTCAATCATTCTTATAAACCAAGAATGTTCCTACTGACTCCATTCCATTTGCTCACTTGCTGGAAAGATAATTCTAAAGTTTGTATGTTAACACGGTGGAATCTTATTTGTGAGGAACACAGAATTTCTACTGTTTCAGCAACAAAGTCATCTAAAAAAATTAAGTCTGATTTACTGTGGTTACCCTTTACTACTTTCTCATCTTCACACTTATCTTTACATTAATCACTATTTGACTATTCCTTTCCCCTTCCCCCCTCTTCTATTCTCTCACCCCCGTCTGTTTTTTATTTTTTTTATTTTCTGTCTTAAAATATATAAATAACTTTTGTTTTATAGGTACTCTAATCTATTTTTACTTTTCTTATAGCGTAAGGTTGCATTTTAAATCTTTTTTCCACCATGACAGCATCATTTCTTTTAACGTAATATCGTTTAGTTATGTGTATTCACTATGCTATTTTTCTCCCTTATGCTGACTGTTTTCTTGGTACTCTCTTATTAAGTCAATAAAAATTAATTTAAAAAAAAGAATTTGAGCCCTCAGTTTCCAAAGGTGGCATCTCGAGCGACTGGGCCGTATACTCCCTCCCTGTGCAGCTCTCTTTTCCTCGACTCTTCGGTGGACTCTTTTCCTTTCAACTCAAAGCCCTCACTTACCCAGTCTCCTCCCTCAGGCATGCAACCTGTGGAGAAATGATGAGACAGCGCAGAAGGTAACATAAGTGCATTATGTTACCTTCGGAGCTGTCTCACCATTCCTCCCATAGTGCTATGTCTCCCCATCTGTCTATTCTATTCCCATGCCAGGATACCATGCCCTGCATATACGTGTGCATCCCATCCACATTTCCCTGCTGTTTCTCCCCTTAAATTGTTGTTCTGCCCTTCTTTCTGGCACAGTCCAACACAACCCTATCTGGCTGCCCCGTCTCTCTGCGACCAACGAGGATGTTCCATTCCAAGTTGTATAATTTCACTCACCCCCTTCTCCTTACACTCACGTGTTTAACGTTCTCATGAAAATTATCCCTTTTCATAGAGTTGCCTTTTTGTTCGGTTTGTGCTGCTGTACATTTTAACAAAACGTTGCTCTAGGATGTCCAGTGATTACGTGTATTTCCTCATCCAGTTTCTGCAATCGTTGCCAATGCGGTTGTCTGATTATGCCGCATATGTCTCCCACAGCATGCTTCTTTCGTGTGCAGGAAACAACTTAACCATTACAATTATGACTCATATAGTACTTACTATATTGATAATCCGTCTGTTGTCCCACCACAACAATTGTTTAATTTGCAAGTATTGTTGGTTCGCGTTGACTCTGTACAGCGCACTGAAACCGGTTGAGTAGAGTTCGCTCTTTGTAAGTTAACAAAGAAATAGATAAAATTAATAGTCATCCGTCGTGTTTTGTTCTCTTAAATACACTCTTAGGGTGACTATTCTGTATTTCTCCACTAGAGGGCAGTAAAGAACCAGATCAGAAACGAAGACAGATCACTAAATAACTTAAACCAGGAAATCTGAAGTAAACGTTAAAATGGGAGTCTTTGTTCTACGTGTGCAGGTTTACAGCGTTGAAACGATCAAAGAACTCATAATCATACCTGTTATAACATATTTTGAGGGTGAGCAGCTTGTGAAGCTAATGTCTGTTCTAAGATTAGTGTTGTAGATGAGGTGCTAGCAAGCTTAGTGCTTCATAAAGTTTCCCCTTGGTCTTCGATTTTTCAGTTCCCTCCTACGTCACTTATATTCTGCTCCTCCTATTTAATGGACAAGTTGAGAGAGTCATATGGTTTCCTAAAAGAAGGTATTCAACTCGCTTTAGTGTCTGGTTTTCCAGTGAAAGAATTCACCCAGGAGAGAGCTGATACATACAACAACACAATCAACAGTATAACTGGACATTCTCCATTCTTTCTCATGAGAGGCAGAGTTCTTGTCAAAGTCAAAGAGTATATCTTGAATAAGTGGCCACCCATCAGAAATGTATCATCTGACCTCAAAACGTATGTTCAAATTGCTGATGAACTTAGTATTGAGAAAATTTTTCTTTTTGAGAGGGGATCTCTTGATTCCACCCACAAAGGTGAGTAAAAGTTTAATTGAATTGGCTCACAATAGCCGTTTAGGTTCCACCATGACCAAGAAATTGTTAAAAACGTATTATTGGTGCCCTGGATTGGACTCAGATGTTAATTTATTTGTGGATATATGTGTAGTTTGTTTAAAGTCGACAAAAACTGGAAGCTCAGAGTTCAGGAAATGCAATTAGTTCACATTCCTAAGTCTTCTTGGATCAAGATTGCTATAAATTTTGCTGGTCCATTTAACATTTTAGATCATGGTTCAAAGTTTTTAATTGTGTTGAGTGACTATTATAGTAAATGGATTTATATCAAATTTGTGACAACTATTGATTCTAAATGTGTTATTGAATTTTTGGAGAATTGGTTTTCCTTAGGTCTTCCGCAAATATTAGTATCTGACAATGGTAAACAACTTACCTCTGAGAAAATGGTTGCATTTTTAAAATGCAATGGCATACAGCAGGAAAAAACTCCCTTTTCTTCACCAAAATCCAATGGACAATTTGAAAGAGTCAATCGTTTCCTAAAAGAACGTATTCAACTCGCTTTAGCGTCTGGTTTTCCAGTGAAAGAATTCACCCAGGAGAAAGTTGATACATACAACACAATCAACAGTATAACTGTACATTCTCCATTCTTTCTCATGAGAGGCAGACACAGTATCACTAATATCACTCCCAAATTTGCTAGGTCCAAAGGAGAAAGTTCTCAATTTGTTGAACTAAATGATGATCAACTTAGAGTAATAGATAGAATCCTAGAGCACCAACTAAAGTTGAAGGAATACCATGACAAAATTCATAGAGCTACCTTTAAGGTTATCCACAAAGGTGATTGGGTTATTTTCAAAAAGCCTTTTGTTCGGCAGAAAGGAGAATCCAAGTACTATGAACCGTGTGAAGTTGTGGAAGTTTCAGATAGTTGAGTTTGCTTGCATAAGCTAGGGTGGAGGAACAAAAGTGACGTCATCAAACTTAAACATGGACAGAAAGATCTTATGGTTGATGCCAGAAATGAAATGGTGGACTCAGAAGAAAGTTACTTTTGGTTTGGTTCGTCCCCAGTGATAGTGCTGATCTTAGAACTTGTGACCATTCCTTAAATGTTGGACCCACTGTTGATGAATCATTCACCAGTAGTAAATCAATTCCTTTTTCTAAGACCAGTGCTGAAAATCTTATTGACTGTAATGGACAAGGTACAGTTCACCCTAGTACTCAGAATGCCAATTTACCTATTGTTGATGTCACAGATCGCAATGTTGCAGTTGGTAGTAATGCATCATGTACAGATTTGTATGAAGGCAAATGTACCAGTTCGGGGAGGTTATCTCGTTTTCCCAACACGTACAGAGAGTATGTTATGTATTAATTTCTTCATTGTGAAAGAAGGGAGATGTAGATGAGGTGCTAGCAAGCTTAGTGCTTCATAAAGTTTCCCCTTGGTCTCCCATTTGTCAGTTCCCTCCTACGTCACTTATATTCTGCTCCTCCTATTTAACCAGCGTCACGTTTGACGTACGCATTTCTTAGCCAGCTGTTGTCCCGGTTACACATTCTCCCAGCTGACCGTGGGCCTTGTTATACGGAATAAATACTTATGCTTGTATTACTACTTTGGTGTTTACTTATTCCGACCTTTAACGATAATCCAACGAGGCAAATCACCGGCATCAGGAGCCATAATATGATCATGTTAGGTCGTGGAAGGGCTTACTCCAGCGTGATTTAACGGAAAGGGGGAGAATTGTCATCATTCTCTGCAATTTTAGGGGCATATCAGCAACAACCGGCGATAATTATCGCTAAGCGCACTTAGCGCTAGGATAATTATCGCCAGCTAACGTGGATTTTTATCGCTGAGATAGCGTGCTATTAGCAACGCTTATCTCAAAAGCGATAAAAATCCTAGCGCTAACTGCCTAACATGAGATTATCGCTGGAAACCCAGCGATAATCTCACGAAATATGGCGTTAGCTTGTTGATAGGGCCTCACAAACTTAGCCATGATATCCACCTTCCATAGAATATCATGGCTAAGTCGGTCCTAAAGCAGGCGTAAGGAAAGTAGCGATAACAGGGGTTATCGCTACTTTTCTTGCCGCTATGCTTCATAGCGTGGGGCTTGATGATAGGAGAAATGTCGCTTAGCGTCATTTCTCCTGTCATGTCAGGTCAGGAACGCCCACTTTGCATCTCATTAGAGATGCAAAGCTGGGCGTTAAGAATTCGTGCGCTAATGCAAGGTTTCATGCGTTAGCGTGACCTTGCTAATTAGGTGATAAAATTATCGGCGCTTTTCGGCCAAAAACGGCCGCAAAAGCGGAGATAATTTTCTATCGCTGCCCTGTAGATATGCCCCTAAATGTTTTCCTGTTGTCACTCTCCCCAGACGATATGCGGACAGTTTTCTGGCCTTTTATTGTAATTCAAATGCGACCACTAGGTGGCACCCTAGGCTGCTTCCTTATCTGCCGGATAAGAGTACTGATTAGCCACTTCCAATGTATTAACTGCTAACATGGGCGTAGGAAGTGTGGGGGACGCGGGGGATATATCCCCCCCAGATTTTGGAGTGGGGGGGACACGGGGGACAAGGGTGGGGGGGACGAGGGGACAAAGGAATTTCCCCTCTCCCTTCTGTTATCGCAGGGCCATTAGCACGCGAAAGCGCTACCTAATGGCCCTGCACTTGACCTGCCTGGAGTCAGAGGCCACCCGCCCTCTGCCTTTTGTTATGCTGCAGGAAGGCTCAGCCGTTCTGGGAAGGGCAGCTGTCTCTTTTCCTTCATGGCAAGGACCGTGTCCACTACTCCTGATCTGCCTCTGGCGGCTGCCCTCCTCTCTTTATTCCTCCATCTCTTTCTGTCTCTGTCTCGCTCCTGCTTACTGCTGATTTCAAGAGGCAGCTCTTAAGGTACTCTCTCTTGCCTCTCCTTTTCTTTATTTGTTCCCCTGTGAAATTGATCCAAAAAAGGCTGAACACTTTGGCTGTAAATGTCCTCATTTTCTGACCGTTTTCTATTGAAAAGAAAAACCTCGGAATGGAGAGAAAAAATAGTTAAATACCTAAATAAAGCAATACAGAGTGCACAGCAGACAGGCCAGACTGTTATTTACACACACACATATTAGCGCCACTTTACAGTGTTTGCCAGTGAAAGCGCTACTTTCTTTTTATCTTCTTTCTTTGAACAACATTGTTTTCCCAGGGTGGGTAAGTGCGCCATTCCTAAAGGGACTGCAATACCTGGTTGATGGGTAGAGTGGAAACGTTTAATATGATCGTTTTCAACTTTGTAATTATTTTAGCTTATAAAATGCGGCTCTGTGTTTGGGGATGTGGTCTTTTTTAAACCAAACTGCATACATTTTGAAAGGATATAAGCAATGGACATTGAAAGGGGTCCCTTCCTGGTCCTGTAGCCATGTCTTGAACTTTTCAGGCAAAATCACTTACTGATTTCTGAATAATGAGTTTAAAACCGTTAAGGTAACCATGTTTTTTTCTGATTACAGTTCACATGCTTTGCTTATTCTTGCATTCCCTATGAGTGTTTGCTTTTTCCAGGGTGTTATTCATTTTTTTCAGGCAGCATTTTACTGTTGTCTAGTGCATAATTTGAATTTAGTCGCAGCACAATTGAGTTGTGCTGAAGGCAGTGCGAGTTTCTCTCAGTGGGGCAGTATGGTGTTCAGTGTGGGAGAGAATGTGGCACTCTGGCCAGAGCTGCTGAATTTGGAACTGGAGAACCATTTTCAGACCTTCATGACCAGTTCACCATACCAGACTCCTGACAGAGCTTATTCCGATGCTACACCTTAGAAGGCCCGATAGACCTTAGAAGCCCAGGTGTCTTAGCACCCGCAGGTGGACCTGTCAACCACAATCCATACTGCAGTTCACTTCCAGTCTTACGGGCAGGCATATGAAGAAGCACATCCTAGAT
This sequence comes from Triturus cristatus, assembly GCF_964204655.1. Taxonomy (NCBI): domain Eukaryota; kingdom Metazoa; phylum Chordata; class Amphibia; order Caudata; family Salamandridae; genus Triturus; species Triturus cristatus. Next base: position 1,470,275,233 of record NC_140591.1, on the reverse strand, counting down.
CGACAGTGAATCTGTCACTGAGGTCACAAGACCCTTGAGGCCAGTCCACCTCACCCATTGGTACCTCCATTGGCCTTTTTCCAGCACTAGCAGTGCAACTTGCCAGGGGTTGGCAATGTAGGATTTGCATGCACACCAAACTTAGGGGGTGATTATAATGGCAGTGGGACCGCCATGTCACCCCGTCGGTGGCGGTCCCACCGCCATTGGTGACTGCATCACAGCCCACCATATTACAATGGCGGGTGGTTACCTGGCGGTCGGAAAGACCAACCACCACGCACCCGACGGGCTTCTTGAGCCCGCCGGTGTGGTGGAGGGGCTCGTGGTTCCTACAATGCTGGCGGTGCCTACCATGCACCGCAGCAGGGATTACGATGTCCCTTACCCGCCAGCTTATCAATGGCGGTTCACCTGCCATGGAAATGCTGGTGAAAGGGACATTGGGGGCCCGTAGCAGGCCCCTTTACCCCTGGCCCCCAGACATGGGTCCTGGGGGGCATCTATGATGCCCCACAACATATCACTGCACCATGTGGCAGGTACCGATATATTTAACATGTTCCTTTTTTTTTTACTTTGCGGCGGATGATGCAGCCAGCAGCACCTGCTGCAATTTAAAAAAAATAGGCACTGCGAACACCGTAGTGGCAGTCGCATTGTAATGCCTATCGTGGCGCCTCCACCTTGAAGGCCAGCGGTCCCATTCCCCGATTCGATGGCGGTGGTACTGAAGTCCGCCTGCCATCGTAGTCAGCCCCTAAGTTTGCATTTTATGAATATGATTCAGCGGGAAATAAATTGATGTTTTCAATTTAATTGACTTTGGTTGGCCTCTTATCTATGAGATTTCCCTGTTGAAGGTGCCTTTACATTATACATTTTCGGTTGTATGAATTGATTGCATACTACACTCTCCTACAGGTATTAATTTGAGTGTCATTAGCAGTGTCTGGGACCAATTGTTTTCTTAGGAATTGTTTTCTTTACTAACCTTTACAATGGGCCCTAAACTTCACAGCAACACAAGTCACATTTCTTTTAGTAATTTGGGATCCGTTTGAGCTACAAAATTGTTTTGGAGGAAATCGTTAGATTATGCAGCAGATGATGTATTATGTGGCAAATATGATACAGCCATAGTTAAGTGGAAAACATTTTTCCACTTAATTTTGCCCCAACATTGTAGTTGATCAATTTGTAAGTTCTCCAAACCCAAAAGTCGAGTTTGGGCACACTTTGCATTTTAAAAGCAGCCCTATAACACAGGGCTACTTTTAAACTGACCTCAGGCTTCAGCAGTGCACACATGCAAGCACAGAAAGGGCTGTTGGCCTCTAAACTGCCATGCCTTATTATATTCTAGGGACTTAAAAGTAGTTCTAATCCCCCTGCCCTATTATGTACTAGCGCCTTATAGGAGAGGTCATGCCAATCATAGGGGTACCCTAACTCATAGTGCACCCTAGTGTATGTAGGTGTTGTCACTGTATTTTTATGTGCCTCTTTCAGAATAGCACTGGCTGTTTAGGCAGAGGCCAGGGTCAGTCAGTCAGGTACCACCAGTACCAGTCAGCAAAAAGTTGGGGAGTGCCCAGGGCGGCTTTGCAACACTAGAGAAACACAAACTCAGAATGTAAAACATAACACCATGGTTGGGGGGTTCTCTTCAATAATCAGAATTGATTTCTATCCTAATGAACCCATTTTCCAACATTAGGATAGGGAAAGACTGGGGAAAAATCATAACGTTCTAATCTATACATTGAAGTTTTTATGCAGCTCTTTGATGACGGTTAATAGCTCACTGTTCAATGTTAGGATTTTAACTTATAAACTTCAAATACCAAAAGAATATCTCAGACAAAAGCAGTAACTCACTGACCTTTTGAATTAGAACTTTCACTAGACAAGCCTTCGATCTCTCTCAAAAAAAGAGCATTAATCACCAAAGTTATCTTCACATTTTTATTGTTGCCTGAAAATTGCTGGAGACCAGGAATGCAGCAGCAGGTACTTTTCAAACCATAATGCACTTGCAAACACGACGCCCCCACCCTAAGTCAGCGGCCTTTGTTTGCTTTGTGCATTAAGATGCAAGATTCATATATATGTTTTTTTAAAACATTTGGGGCCATATGTAGGAAGCCAAATACCGGTCGGTAACGGCCGATTTTCGGTAAATATCCTGTTACCGACCGGTATTTAGGCTTTTGCTATGTAGGGGGCATATTTCAGGATTCAGTAATTTACTGAATCGGTAAAATTACCGATTCGGTAAATACCGAATCCTGAAATGATATGTAGGGGGAGTGTCTCGTTGGTGTGGGGATTCGTTATTTACCACCAACTAAAAGTTGATGGTAAATGACGAATACCTGTAAAAAAGCATTTTTGTGCAATTTGAAGTGTGCAATGTGGCAGACATACATGCCCTTAGGGCATGTATGTGCGCCACATGTGCACACATGGACGAATCAGGGGTGCAACAGGGTGTCAATGTGACACCCTGCCACCCATGATACTGCCTCCCCCATTACCGATTCGGTATTTACCGAATCAGTAATGGTAACTGGCTTCCCATTCATTCCTATGGGCCTCCAGGCCCATAGGAATGAATGGGAAGCCAGTTGCCATTACCGAATCGGTAAATACCGATTCTTAAATACCGATATTTACCGAATCGGTAATAATTTACCTACATTACATTTACCGATTCATAAATATCGAATCGGTAAAATTCGATATTTAAGAATCGGTAAATGTAATTTACCTACATATGGCCCTTGGTCTCATTACTATATGAATGTAAATAACAATAAAGCATACATGCAAACTGTGACTACATGCCTGCTTTTCTCAATATTTCACTTCGAAAGTATGCAATTGTATTTGTTTAACGGGCGGTGATTTGTATAGGGTCACTGGAAATTGCACAAGGTTGTCCCTATCCCCCCCAGAATTTTAGTGTCTCCTACGCCCCTGACTGCTAATACCTGCGGAAAAGACATTTAAATATTTTAGTTTTAGGGATGATGCAGAAGAGCTTGAAACGAGATGAGCAATCATTCTGCTGTTTTTACAACAATGCAAATAGTTTAGAACTACACGGATACTTAAATGGAATTTTCTTTGGTAATGCACAATAGACAGGTTCTACTTCTACAGGACAGCGCGGCGACCAGAAGGACAACAAGTCCTATGGATTGTTTAAAACTGGTTTACGACATAATGAAACTCGATCACCCAATCAGTATTCATAAAACAATAATGCGTAGCTCCTTTCTCGAGACGATTGTGTGTACAGAAATAGTACATATTGATCCATTTAAGTGTTTTCTAAATGACCATTTGCTCAACATTACAACGTATGGAAGCCAAATTAATCACATAAATGGCTGTAAAGGGGGAATTTTCTGCACTAATGTTCGGCCAGTGATGCATTTAGAGGTTTTCATTTTTTTGTGACCTAGGCTGGCGTGTTGTTTTTTCTTGGCTTGTTTTACCCACTAAACTCACGAGCCTCCTCTCCAAAGAACACTTCTTCCAGAAGTTACCACCCTCAATGCTCACCCCGAGTGCATGCATTAAAGAGAACACCTTCCAATTCGGAATAATCAGAAATGTAAATAAACGCACAAGGGCACTCGATTGGAGAAATAACATTTGATGTATGCCATTTGGATAATGAAATGCACTTTGTTTTATCCAGATGTTGATCTGTATGAATTATTTGAGTACATTGCTCCACTGAACGGATATTGCATTAATATTTCCCATTTTTGGGGGAACCTCAGCTTCTAGTGATGATCTGGTTGCAGAGGGTAAACAATGCCTGCCCTTTTTTTGTGCTTAGTTGCTGTCATGACTTTAAATTAGTATTTTGTTTTTTGCAGTCTTGGGCCTAATGGTGTTGGGCAAAGTAAGGGAAATGTGCTGGTGTTGGGGTTTGGTTGTAATACGTTGTTGTTATTTTTGAACCAGGCTGAAACTCTTTTAACCAGACATGTGACGGTAACCCAGAGAGATTCATCTTGACCCCAGTAAATCCAAATGGAAAGGGAAATCTTCTTTCTTGTGTACATTTCTGCAGAGGTACAAAATATTTGTCATTATTATTTATGTGCCGAAGAAGTTGTTTCTGGCTATGATTCAAACATAAAGCCTTGTGTTCCATCCAAGTAATATAAAAAATATAACTCATTAGAGTGATAAGTTACTTTAGAGAACACCTCTGGGTTTCATTGATTCACCCAGGAGTGGAATGCCTAACCATTCTGGAGTGCCTTTCTCTTGACAAACCACAATGTCATTGTGTCTCTGTTCACAAACACAGCACAGAACAAAGCAAAGGTAATGGCAAACGATTAATATTCCCCTGGTAACCTGCAAATGAGGCGAACAGGGCTCAGAGTTTGAATCGTGTTTCCAGATCCAAGAAGTTAAGTCTCTGGGCCCGATTCACAGAACTAACTTAAGACAAAATCCTAAACTTACTACCATTTTGGTATTCACAGAAGGCACTTACTCATTTTGGTATTCACAGAAGGCACTTACTCGTTTCGGTATTCACAGAAGTTAGGACTCCTAACTTTAGGACTCCTAAATGCCTTCTGTGAATACCGAAAGTCTTAAAGTTGGGATTTTTCTCAATTTAGGAGTAGTACAGTTAGGACTCCAAACTTTACTACTCCTGAACTGAGAAAAATCCTAACTTTAAGACTTTTGGTATTCACAGAAGGCATTTGGGAGTCCTAAAGTTAGGACGCCTAACTTCTGTGAATACCGAAATGAGTAAGTGCCTTCTGTGAATACCAAAATGAGTAAGTGCCTTCTGTGAATACCAAAATGGTAGTAAGTTTAGGATTTTGTCTTAAGTTAGTTCTGTGAATCGGGCCCTCTGTTCTGGATTTAGGGTTGGCAGCTTTGGTCACCAAACAAGGGCATATCTTAATACTTGGGGCCCCAGAGGCCCGTGGTCTCTGTTTCTTCACCTGGGGGGTACACCTGAGGATGCAAACGGGTTCTTTCACTTCCACATTGGGGATCCACAAAGAAAAGACCAGAAGTCGCAGTGCATGCCTGTAAAGCTTCAAAAGTCGCCCCTCTCCCAGCCCCCCAGGCTTCCTCCCAGTCAAGAGGAGGGGCTCAGACGTTCACACATACATCTGTAGTGATGGCATTAACCAACGGAGGTTTCACAACATTAATGAGCGCATCTCTCACTGATTAGTTTAATTTGCATTTATTTTTCATTTAAAGTGCGCATTATTTTATATGCATTGTACCTGAAGGTGAAAGACCAACAAAACAGTATCAGATTTTTTTCTTCTTTTTAGCCACGCCTATGATCCTGCCCCCATGCTCACCGACTCCACCCCCATTGCACTCAGGATCACGGATCCTATATGTTTTTCAATGCACTTCATTCGCTGGTCGAAACCCAACTCCAGACTAAGGAATCACCAACGGCAGACGGATCATAGCAGATCCAACTTCAAAAGTTGTTCAATAAGCTGGAGGTAATCTACAGCTCTCATTTACAAGGATTGTAAATCAAACCATTGAGGAAAAAATATTGTGGGGCAAAAATATTGAGGCATAAATACCAAGAATCACAATACTGTGAAGGTATATGCTTATTTACTATTCTTAACTTGACCGCTCCATATTTTGTGATATATGTATTATCAAGGTACATAAATGTGGTAGAAAACCATTTACAAGTACAGGCAGTTGGGTAGTTGGCCAATGCAAACCAGAGTCGGTACATCCTAAAAGTTTGGACAGAGTTTCCCTCCTCCTGTTTTGTGGGTGATCTACTCCCCCAAACATGCCAGTATTGTTAGACTCTTAAAAAAAGTCGACTAGACATGTCTTTAGTTTCTGAAAATGTTTGCTTACAGGCTTCCTGCAAGAGATTCTGCTTCTCTCATTTCTTGGAAATTGTTCTTGTTTTCGAGAATTTACAGGAAGTGACTGTAGTTTGGATGGCGTCTTGCAATGGAAGTAGAGAAGGGGTCATGCCTCACTTTAATGGTGTTGTTAGTTTTCGTACCACCCTCTAAGTCACCGAATAGCAGCTCCACCGCTGCATGTTACATCGTGGTAACTTTCTGCAGTCCGAGTCGCTTAGTCGCCAAATTTAAGTGCCTTCCAAATAGTTTAAGATTTTTTTTTTAGTATTCACTTTTAATCCGTGCACTGAAATTGCCATGCAGTGATTTGGGTGGTATGAAAGCTAAGCCTGTGAGTTTTTTAACTTTGAATTGTAGTGTGCTGTCTGTCGTCATATAACCTAAAGCCAGGGAATGCTTCTGGGGTTTACACCAAATAGTCAGGGAAAAGTGAAATTTAAAACCCACATATTGTTGTTTGAGATAAAGGCTTTTCATATTTCTTTTAGCACGGCCAATTCAAAATTGATTACTATTTTCCTAGGCACTTTGTTGTTTGTTTTTCAAAAATCACTGCCATAAATTCTGCATATGTTGTAGATTCTTTGTCAGCAGTATACCACACACTGGTGGTAGATTATCGTTTATCTGTATATGTATGGTATGGATTTGGCGAAAACAGCCATGGGCGGGGGGGGGGGGGGGATTTCGAGAGATGACCACGAGGGAAAATTAAATTAATATTTAATTTTCCCTGGTGGTTTTCTCTCAAAATCCCCCCGACCCGGCCCCACCGCTCCTACCTGCAGCGGCCGCGGCTGAGTGAAAACATTCTGAAGGAGTCATCCTCTTCCATGTGCGGCAAATTCCGCTATGATGCAAGGGGGGGGGGCGGGGCTGGGCGTGGCGCTCAGGTACCCAGGACGGCTCCCAGCCGTCATAAATCACGGTGGGCGTGTGCTCATGACGGCCGGGAGCCGTCCAAACTCCGCCCACCAATTAATTCACCCGCACAGGCGGGGAATTAGCCGCGCGTGGGCAGAGCGGCAACGGTCGGACGGCTGTCATGAGCATTCGACTACCGTGACTCATGACGGCCGGGAGCCGTCCTGAGCATCGATGAGATTAAAGAATGTTAATGTCTCTGAAATATTTAGGTTGTAGAGGTAGGTTTCTATTTACTTTACTTTTCTTTTCCTATTAATTATACACTTCAGATTAGGTATAGCAGGGATTTCAGCATCAATGTGTTGCGGTGTTTGGGACAATGATTTTTAGAATATAAACTACTGGGCTCGATGGAAATGCTGGGAATATTGCTTAGTTCTTGCTCCTTCTGTCTAGATTGCATAGCAATTAATCGTTCTGGTCGTGATTGTGCAAATGTACATGAAATATTCACTTTATTCAGATGCCAAAGGTATTCAAAACCTTGTGGACACGTTAAGTGGTGTGCAGTTATGCATGTTATGCCCTATCCTTCCTCCCTTTATGGAGAAATATGAGCTCAGTCATCAGTTATTAATAGATTGAAATCACAGGCAGCAGTTAGACGCTACTGTTTTGTATTGATTTATAACTGCTGTGTGTATGCATGAGTGGCAAGTGTACCATGGAGCTTCAAGAAAAATAAGTTATGTGCGAGTACACACAAATGTAAACTATGCATATTTAATGCACACATTTTATGCTATACAAGCTACTGGGCACTCTCAGGTTGCTCCTATCCATAGAATATATCCCCAGTGCCTTTCAGAGACCCACGGCAGCTTCTTTTGCTGCTGTCTCTGGCCACAGGATTACGCTTCCCAGCTTGGTGATAGGCCCGATAGGGTTAAGCAACGCGAGTTTGGTGGGACTAGTAACGGGGAAACACTAGTAGCACTTCAGGAGATTTCTAAAAGGGTCTCAACCCTATTGGGAAGCATAGTTGACAAATGTGTTTCTCTATTACCATTAAACCGATCTAAAGTATATTGAGACAATGGATCTTGTGGGATGGTGGAGGTCACCAGTGAAATGCAGACACACTGGTCCTAAGTTTTCATGGTTTTGTGTAGCCCTTGTGCCATGCAAGGGGATGCGGGGCGATGCAAAACCTAGAATGAGATTTACCAAGCCACAGAAAGCCGCCTCAACTGTAAAATGCATTTAGCCATGTAAGAAGGCAAAATGTGACACAGTAACTTGTTACCGAATCGCATTTTGCTTTTGCAATTTGGTATAAGAAGGGGCGTATTTAGGGCGTCCCTTCCTAATACTGAATAGCACTGGTCTGGTATGTATGAATGTTTTGCGACCGGGAATGCGGTCGCAAAACATTCGCAGTTACCACCAACTTCAAGTTGGGGGAACACATTTGAAAACGTGAAGGGGTCCCCAAGGTACCCCTTCCCCTTTGTGAATGTGGGCGTCAACATTTTTAAGAGCAGGCAGTGGTCCCACAGACCACTGCCTACTCTTAAAAAATGAAAAGGTAGCTTTTCATTTTTATTTTTGAAATGCATCCCGTTTTCCTTTAAGGAATACGGGCCGCATTACAAAAAACAGTATTGCTGTATTTAAAAAGCAATCACAAACATGGTGGTCTGCTGACCCCAGCAGACCACCATCCCTGTGATGGTAGCCATTCACAATGGGTCTCAAATTGCGACCTGCCTCATGAACATTGATGAGGCAGGTCCATTTGCGAGCCACTGCGAATCGCTAACAGTGTTAAACAAACTGTTGTACATCGCAGTTTGCGTTTTCCTAATGGTGAATCGCTAAGATTTGCTATTAGGAAATCTCAAACAAGTAATTTCGTACATCTGGCCCAAGGGTATAAGTAATTAATAACTTTCTTTCCATGTGCAATGTTTATGCCACACTTCACTGCTGACTGGATGAAAAAAAGGTAGCTTCCCTTTCCTTGTACATATCCTTACATAATAGACTGCTAGAGGAGCTGAAGCAACCCCCTAACCTACTGTGGAATATCATCAAGGGCAATATCACCGCTTTAGCAGCACTTTTTGCCACTAAAGCGGCGATATTTTTATCGCCCTATTAGCAAGCTGCCGCTAACAGCTGTTAGCGACAGTTTTCTGACAATAGCGCCCGTTTTTTGCCGCTTTGCATGTCAGCGATATTTATCGCTAATCACATGCAAAGTAGGCGTTCCCCACTAAAATCTAATGAATAATGCCGCTAACACACCATCGCTCTATTATCAAAGCGGAGCCATATCCGCGAAGCGATGAATAAAGGTGCGCTAAGCACCGGTCATCGCAACTATTTAACGCCTGTAAAATTGTGTACTTAACCACCTTTAACATGGGAGGTGGATTGCTTTTCAGTATCGCACTCATATTATCGCAGGATTTCTCCCGCTAATCCCCGCTATCGCTGGATTTCACATCGCATCTTAACAAAGCGTTGATAATACGCCGCTAAGAGTGCGATGTGATCCAGCGATAGACGGCGATAAAATAAAACACGCTAAGCGCGTTTCGCGATATTTATCGCATTTGCTTGCTAATATGGCCCTCTATCCTTTGAAGTTTCTTCCATCTTTCAAGACATGCATACTCAAACCCCTATGTTGCACACTTGGATGGAAAACTATTTTTGTGCTGTAGCAGGGAATTGTCTAAAATGATATTTTGTTGTCCTCTCACATCTCTAGCTGAACGAGGGTCAGAGATGCTAGAGCTCTGGACCAGGGCTGGGTGACCCCACTAGTGGATACAGACAGCACATACACAAATGCACACAAGATTTCACTGGAGATGAAACAGGATACATGAAGATGGATACCCGCGCTGCTATGGGCAGGTAGCGGAGTAGTAGTTGGAAGAAAGCTGTCTTCAAGTGCAAGCAACATTCTGCAGTGAAACCCAGATTAGGCGGAAGATCTCCCCCATTAAGATGTCAATGTATGATAACCTCATTTTTGAGAGTGGAACGAAAAATCATAAATCCCCATACAGGGCTGGCATGATCTTGAACAAGAATTAATCACATGCTTCGAGTTTCGTTGTTGGATGCTGGTGGCAAGATGCTACGTCACTTGAGTAGTGTCATGAGGCTCCGGACATGCCCCGCCCGACCCCTGAATGCAGACCATAGAGTGGAGCATGGGATCTATGGAGTGGTCCAGAAATGCAGTGCTCTTCAGGGGGGTAGTAGAGTCCCCGAGTCAGCAGAGACCGTGGCGGGATGAGGTATGGAGAAGCCTCAACGAATGTGGATAGCAGAGTGCACCTCAAGCCAGAGGTGGGTATAAACAGTGTGCCTTGGGAAAGTGCACAACAGCAAATAATTCAGTATGCAAGGCTGGATGGATGAAACCAAGTGAGGCAAGGTCGACCGTGCTGTGGGTTTACAAGTGGAGAAACGGAGAATGAGCAGGAGGGGAAAAGAGAGACTCTGCCAGCTAGAATCTGCTCGCACTGGATAATAGGTACTCAGTTGCTGAGTGGTTGATAACCATAATTGTAGAGCAGCACTGCGAGTCTGCCCAAAGGAGACAAAGATTATAGAGGGGGTTGGCTAGGCGCCATGTTTGGGATTCTGTAAGATCTCGTAAGACTGTGTAAGCTGACCAATGAGATTAAACAGTGCTTGGCGAGAATAGAGTCGCAGATGGCACAGTTTGCAGTTCGATGTGATGAGCTGGAGCAACTAATCTCTGGATGTGAAGACAAAATGGAGACAACCCTGCACCAAGTCACACAGCTGGAGAAAGAGATTAGGCTTCTTCATGAAAGACAGATGCAACTAGAAAATCATTCAAGGCGGTTCAACCTGAGGATTGTTGGGATACCCGAAAGGAAGGAGGACAGTGTGGGGAGGATTGTCTACATGGAAACTCTAATAAGTGCTTATGTCCTCCCAGAATATTCCCAGGATTTAACTATCATGCAAGGTCACAGAGTCCCCTCACAATGCTAAGTAGTCTTGTACTATTTTGGCAAGCTTTGCAGACTATAGGCTAAAGGAGAAGGTGTTGGCTAAAGCTATCAGAGAAACGTCTTTCACAGTACAAAATGAGTTCACTTTGACTGTTTTCTGACATAACCTTTGAGACTGCGCAGCGTCGCAGTGAATTCAAGAATATGATTGCATCGTGCCAGGCTGTAGGTGCCCTGGCTTCACTGGTTCAAATGGCAAAAATGAAAGCTCTGTTCAAAGTTCCTTTTTATTTTTTCTCCCAGATTGCAGAGGCTCAATCCTTTCTGGCTGAGATAAAACGGGGTGTTTAGTAGGCTTGGGTGGGTTTGAGTTTTGATGGGTTCTGGAAATGAAATAATTCGACTAGGACATTTGAATTTGGTGTGGTAGAGAACATTCAACGTCTTATTTCAGTTCACCTTTAGCCCCATTAAGATATTGGCTCTGGTCCACCAATTGTTTGTAGTGATGGAGAACAGTGGGGGCAGGGAGGATTTTGCCTGCCGGGAACTGGACAACGACAACACCCTAACTTGGTGTTGGCGTCCTTTGGGCAGGGTGTAGGGTAGTTGGGACCGGAAAAAGGGCGGTGTTCCCATCATAACAGGGGGACAGGAATTGAAAGGGAGAGGCGGAAGGTTGTCTGGGCAGTGCAGCAAAAAAATGGAGCTACAAGGCATGAAATATCGTACTGGGATGAGAAATTCTAGGAGGTGCCATTGGCAGGAGGAAGCACTTGGGGAGGCTAGGTGTTAGACCTGTCCGCCCTAGGGGGATCTTCCCTGTTTTTTTCGCCCTTGCCTCATTTTTTTTCCACCCTCTTTTTGGTTGGCTCTAGGTCTTCGGGCACCTTACCATTGCTGGTCAATGCTAAGGTGCAGGTGCTCTCTACCACTAAGATGGCTGCCACAGACCCCTGCTACTGCGGAGCGGTCTTTCAAGTAGCGCCCTAGTGTCAGGAGCTGTCTAGAACCCTTAGGTATTGTGACATCACTAGCCTGGGTCCCCTGACCATCCCTAGAATGTAGAAGGCCCTGGAACCTTCCGGAATAGAGAGAGGTCACCTGACCTGGGGGTATAAATAGAAAGGGCGGGAAGCTTTCTAGTCAGTTGTTGAGGTACCACTGACCTGGGGGGGACCCTGTGCTGGAGTTTAGGCGGAAGGGGGAGGGGGCACCTATACCACTAGGGGTGACTAGGTCTAGGCCTTGCCCGCTAAGCTGCGTGAGGATACCTGACCAAACCCACTGACCTGGCCCAGTGTGAGGGAATCCCCTAGGGACCATCAGGAGAGGCCTAACTGGCAGTAGCCTCCAACTCAAACCCCCATCCCCCGAACTGTCTAACTAACCCCTTGTCAGGAGAAAGGGCCGTGTACCATCAGCGCCATAAGGAATCACCAGCTATGAAGAACTGCTGAAGACTCAGCCAAGAATCCTCCTCAGAGCCCCCACTGGTTCTGTCAGCACTAAACTGGTAGTGCGCTATCCTGCCCCTGAAGCGCTGTGGTGGCGAAGCGCTATTTGTTCCCAACCTCACCGCCACTGCCCGAGTCCTGAAGCGCTGTGGTGGCGAAGCGCTATTTGTTCCCAAATTCACCGCCGCTGCCCGAGTCCTGAAGCGCTGTGGTGGCGAAGCGCTATTTGTTCTCACACTCACCGCCGCTGCCCGAGTCCTGAAGCGCTGTGGTGGCGAAGCGCTATTTGTTCCCAAATTCACCGCCGCTGCCCGAGTCCTGAAGCGCTGTGGTGACGAAGCGCTATTTGTTCTCACACTCACCGCCGCTGCCCGAGTCCTGAAGCGCTGTGGTGGCGAAGCGCTATTTGTTCTCACACTCACCGCCGCTGCCCGAGTCCTGAAGCGCTGTGGTGGCGAAGCGCTATTTGTTCTCACACTCACCGCCGCTGCCCGGGGTAGCTGCCATTGCACTTGTCAGGGGGCTGGACGACCTTTTCGCGACCTCCATCACGTGACGGAGCGTCGGCCGTGTCAGAGGCCTCGCCCCCGCCCACGACCAGCCTTCCCCGAGCTCTGTCATCGCCTCACGTCAGCGGCGCTGCTCCCAGCGGGAGTAGTTGGACTCGCGCCTTCCCCGGAAGCCTCCCTCAGTGACGGCGCCTTGAAGAGACCAGCGCAAGGGCCCCGGAGGGCCGAAGATCTCAGGTAACTTTCCCGGGGGGAGGGGCGCGGAGACCCGAGTAGCGCAGGGGGGTTGCCGAGTTGTGTTCACCCCTCGAGAGGCAGCCCCGCATCCGCCCCTCCCCGGGAGAGACTGGGACGGGACCTCTTGAGCCTGGTAGGTCCTTGGGAGGCTCGGGACATTAAAGACGATATAAAAGCAAGAGCGTGTGAGGCGGAAGAAAGCCACGTGGCCAGCGCCACAGCCCCTTTTGATGGTGATGACTGGAAGTCCTACTTAGAGCGGGTGGGACTACTGGTAGTTTGTTGAGGATATGCCTTTACAATGCTTTTGCCATACAGTAATTGATGAGTATATGCTATTATACTACTATGTCATACAGTAATTGATGAGTATATGCTATTATACTACTATGTCATACAGTCATTGATGAGTATAGGCTATTATACTACTATGTCATACAGTCATTGATGAGTATATGCTATTATACTACTATGTCATACAGTCATTGATGAGAATAAGTTATTATACTGTATAAGTCATACAGTCGTTGATGAATTTACGCTAAATACTGCCAAGACTATTCAGTTGTTAATGAATACATACTAATGCACTGCATATGTTATTCCCAGTTATTAATGAACACGACATAAAAAGTCGTGTTTTTAAACACAAGTGGTGTGTAGTCGTATTATTGTGTGCGTTACTCTGCTAAGTTGGATGCGTGTGCTGCACGGCTACTGTATACAGAATGCCTTTGGGAGCCTTCCTGCCACGAGCCAGGCTACCCTTGTGAATTGGCAACCCCAGTTCCAACATAATTTGGTGCTCAGCGGTGGGATCCGGTCCTGTAGTTGTGCAGCACCCTTCAGTGAAGCAGAGTACGCCGCAATTGGACACCTAGTGTTTAAGCAAGCATAGCCAGGTGGCCTCTACTGTCTAACGGTGTGCCCAGAGGATTGCCCTAGTTGTTACCTACGTCCTGATATTCACTCATATTGTCTGGGTCCCCACCTGTCAGAATGGAGTTCCAGCTAGCCAACATAGAGGAATACTCGGTGGTTCAGCTGAGGAGTTTCTGTCAGGGGATGGGGGTGGCAGTTGGGAAGAGAGCCAAAGGAGAAGAGCTCCGTAAAGCCTTACAAGCATGGGTATTAGCCCACCCAGAGAGGAAAGGGGACGAGGAGCCAGAGTAGCAAGGGGCATTAGGGGAGGCGGGCACGTCAGGAGAACTAGATCTGCTGCACGTTGATGTCAGTGAAACCTTGTCGCCAGGGAGACGTTCTGGGGCAGGCAGTAGTGTGTCTAGAAGGAGTGCCTCGCCGGAGGAGTATGAGGACAGGAGGGAGGAGAGGTTACTGAGATGGGAGCTTGCAAAATTGGAAAAAGAAAAGGAAGATAAGAGGCTAGCAATGGAAGAAAGGAAGCTTGCGCATGAGCTCCAGCTCAAAGAATTGGAGTTGAGAGCATTACAGATCAGTGCGCAAGGGAATGTAAATGGTGGCAGCGTACCAGAGGTTCCACGGGAGCCTAAATTCTACCTCCCAAAAGATGTGATTGCTAGTTACGGGGTAGGGGATGACATCAACCGGTGGTTGGAGGCGTACGAAGTATCCCTGAAGGTCCATGGGGTGCCCACAAGCTACTGGGGGGGTGGCCTGTACCGATATATACCTCCCGTAGTGAGGGACACCCTCTTGTATCTAGAGAAGGTAGACCAAACCAACTATCCAGTGATGAAGGAGGCCCTGCTTAAAAAGTTTGGCCTCACCCCTGAGAGATACCGTCAGAGATTCCGTAGCAGTCACAAGTTGACCACGCAGAACTGGGTGGATTTCTATGATTATGCCAGGAAGGCTTTAGATGGATGGGTGCGTGGCAGCGAGGTGCAGGATTTTGAGGGTCTGTACAATTTATTTCTGAGAGAGCACCTCTTGGATAAGTGTTTTCCGGAGCTGCGCCAACACTTGGTGGACCGCAAGTTGACCGACCCCCGGACACTTGCGGAAGAGGCGGACACTTGGGTTAGTACCCGAGTGACCTTTAAGGGTTCCGGGGCAGATGGCCCGAAGGGTGGACAGAGCACCCCCCAGAGGAAAGAGGGGGGAGATAAAAAGAAGGAGCTCTCCCGAGGCCCACCAAACAGGCAGTTTGGGAAAGGTGTAGGGACCCCCTCTCAGTCCAGTTTCCCAAAGTCCACTCACCCTGACAAGGGTCAACCACCCAGAATAGTCAAGTGCTATGAATGTGGGGAGGTGGGACACTATAAGGGGGATGTCCAGTGTCGCAAAAGAACTCCCGCCCCCACAGGAGGTAAGCCCCCTGGGGTGGCTAGTATAGCGCTTGGGGTGGAGTTGCCCCTAGATAGGGAGGGGGAGTGGACAGGCCTGACCCTTGTCTCACTGGGGGATAGGGAAGAGGTTCCAGTGATTTCCTTACCATCGAATACTGCCAAATACCGGCAGAGGGTGCAGGTGAACGGACAGGAGGTGGAGGCTTTGAGGGACACAGGTGCCAGCATGACCACCGTAGTAAGGCGGCTGGTGTCCCCGGAGCAGTTGATCCCTGACATGTTCCATCCGGCCGTATTGGCCGATGGCAGCCTGAGTCATTACCCGGTGGCTCAGGTTTCATTTGAGTGGGAAGGAGTCAAAGGCCCCTTAAAAGTTGCCGTGAGCCCTGCCCTGCCAGTGGACTGTCTGCTCGGGAACGACTTGGAGACCAATATCTGGAAGGAAGTGGAGCTACGAGCCCACACAGAAATGCTGGGGTTACCAGGATGGGCCTGTGTGGTCACAAGGTCCATAGCTGCCCGGCAGAGAGCTCACACCGAGTTGGATCCGGAAAGAACAGCCCAACCCGAAGTTGGACCAGTAGAGGAGATGGCTACCCCCCGTGGGATGGAAGGGGAGCCGGTGGTTGTGGCTCCAGAGTCTGCGGAGGTGGATGTTATTCCTGTGGGGGACCTGCCTATCCCGGCCGGTTGGTGCGTGGAAGGAGGGCCTACCCGGGAGGAATTTCGCCGGGGCCAGAGAGACTGCCCCACGCTTGAAGGCATGCGGCGACAGGCCACAGCTCAAGCAACTAATAAAGAATCCGGTAATTACCACGTTTACTGGGAGGATGGCCTCCTGTATAGCGAGCCGAAGGTTCCGGTGCATGGATCTTCAAGGGCCTTAGTCGTGCCCCAATGCTACCGGACCTTTTTGCTGGAGTTAGCCCATGAGATACCTCTAGCTGGACACCTGGGCCAGGACAAGACTTTCGCGCGGTTAGTCCCGCATTTCTATTGGCCCAGGATGAGAGTTGCCTCTGACACCTATTGCAAGACCTGCAAGACATGCCAGGCAAGTGGCAAGACAGGAACCAAGGTGAAGGTCCCCTTGGAACCGCTTCCGGTGGTCGGGACCCCTTTTGAGCGGGTCGGGATCGACATTGTGGGACCATTGGACCCTCCGACCTCTTCGGGACACCGGTTCATCCTGGTGTTAGTGGACCACGCCACCCGGTACCCGGAGGCCATTCCTCTGAGGACCATCACTGCACCCGTGGTGGCGCGGGCCCTAATGGGGATTTTTACCCGAGTGGGATTCCCCAAGGTCGTGGTGTCGGATAGGGGCACAAATTTCATGTCAGCCTATATGAAGGCCATGTGGAAGGAGTGCGGGGTGACCTATCGGTTCTCCACTCCTTATCACCCCCAAACTAACGGACTCGTAGAGCGTTTTAACAAGACCTTAAAGGGGATGATCCGGAGCCTGCCAGAGGACTTGAGGCGGAAATGGGACATCCTCCTCCCTTGCCTGCTATTTTCGTACCGCGAGGTGCCGCAGAAGGGAGTCGGGTTCAGCCCCTTTGAACTGCTCTACGGCCATCCCGTTAGGGGGCCCCTCAGCCTTGTCAAAGAGGGATGGGAGAAGACTTAGATGAAGCTTCCCCGGGATGTTGTCAGCTATATGCTGGCATTCCGCAGCCAGATGGCCAAGCTGTGGAAGGAGGCCTCAACCAATCTAGAGGCCAGTCAAGCCGTCATGAAGGAGTGGTATGACCGCAACGCTCGGACGGTGGAGTTGGATGCTGGACAAAAGGTGTGGGTCATGGAGCCTGGGGAGCTTAGCGCCCTCCAGGACCGATGGACTGGTCCGTTCGAGATTGTGGAGCGACGAGGCCAGACCACCTATGTAGTAGACTTGAAGACCCCCCGGCAACCCCATCGGGTGTTCCACGCCAACCGCCTGAAGCCGCACCATGAGAGATCGGAGATGACCCTCCTCATGGTGACGGATGGAAGCGAGGAGGAAGAGAGCGAACCTCTTCCTGACCTTCTGGCGGCCCACGAAAAGGATGGCACGGTAGAGGGAGTGGTCCTCTCCCCATCCTTGACCCCGGAGCAACGGAGGGACTGCCGCCAGGTACTGGAGCAGTACACCTCGTTGTTCTCCCTCACGCCTGGAATCACACATCTGTGTACCCATGATGTGGACACAGGGGACAGCCCACCGGTTAAAGCCAAGTCTTATCGGCTGTCCGACAAAGTGAAGAATAGTATCCAGGGTGAGGTGACCAAGATGCTGGAGCTAGGAGTTATTGAGCCCTCCAGCAGCCCTTGGGCAAGTCCGGTAGTGTTGGTGCCGAAAGCGGCCCCACCGGGCACCACACCAGAACTTCGGTTCTGTGTGGATTATCGGGGTTTGAATGCCGTCACCAAGACGGATGCTCATCCGATCCCTCGGGCGGATGAGCTGATTGACCGGCTGGGAGCAGCCCGGTACCTTAGTACCATTGACTTGACGTCAGGGTACTGGCAGATTGCCATGGCAGACGGAGCACGGGAGAAAACGGCATTCTCCACCCCCGAGGGCCACTTTCAATTTAAAGTGATGCCCTTTGGGCTCAAGAATGCTCCGGCCACGTTCCAGCGGTTGGTGAACCAGGTACTATCTGGCATGGAGTCTTTCTCAGCGGCCTACCTGGATGACATAGCTGTCTTCAGTAGCGGCTGGGAGGACCATCTGCAGCATCTCCAGGAGGTGCTGCGGGCTCTGCAACGGGCTGGTCTAACCATCAAGGCCAGCAAGTGCCAGATTGGACAGGGATCTGTCGTTTACCTGGGACACCTGGTGGGCGGGGGTAAGGTGCAGCCCCTCCAGGCCAAGATTGAGGCCATATTGGCCTGGGAGCCCCCCAAGACCCAGACTGAGGTCCGAGCCTTTCTCGGACTCACTGGATATTACCGCCGGTTTGTCAGGGGGTATGGAACCATCGTTGCCCCCCTGACTGAATTAACATCTAAAAAGCAACCACGGAAAGTCAACTGGACAGCTGCTTGCCAGGAGGCATTTGACACCTTGAAGCAGGCGATGTGCACCGCTCCGGTGCTTAGGACTCCTGACTATACCAAGGAATTCATCGTGCAGACAGACGCCTCTGAGCATGGTATAGGCGCTGTGCTCTCGCAACTGAACCAGGATGGCCAAGACCAACCGGTGGCTTTTATATCCAGAAGGCTCCTTCCCAGGGAACAACGGTGGAGCACCATTGAACGTGAAGCCTTTGCGGTGGTCTGGGCGTTGAAGAAGTTGAGACCATACCTTTTTGGTTCTCACTTCCTCATACAGACCGACCACCGCCCCCTTCGCTGGCTCATGCAAATGAGAGGCGAGAACCCAAAGTTGCTAAGGTGGTCCATTTCCCTACAGGGGATGGATTTTCGGGTGGAACATCGGCCCGGAGTTGACCACGCCAATGCGGACGGTCTCTCCCGGTTTTTCCGCCTTAGCGAGGAGAGCTCCCTAGAGGTTGGGTAGGTCTCCCCACTTTCGGCTGGGGGGGACGCCTGTTAGACCTGTCCGCCCTAGGGGGATCTTCCCTGTTTTTTTCGCCCTTGCCTCATTTTTTTTCCACCCTCTTTTTGGTTGGCTCTAGGTCTTCGGGCACCTTACCATTGCTGGTCAATGCTAAGGTGCAGGTGCTCTCTACCACTAAGATGGCTGCCACAGACCCCTGCTACTGCGGAGCGGTCTTTCAAGTAGCGCCCTAGTGTCAGGAGCTGTCTAGAACCCTTAGGTATTGTGACATCACTAGCCTGGGTCCCCTGACCATCCCTAGAATGTAGAAGGCCCTGGAACCTTCCGGAATAGAGAGAGGTCACCTGACCTGGGGGTATAAATAGAAAGGGCGGGAAGCTTTCTAGTCAGTTGTTGAGGTACCACTGACCTGGGGGGGACCCTGTGCTGGAGTTTAGGCGGAAGGGGGAGGGGGCACCTATACCACTAGGGGTGACTAGGTCTAGGCCTTGCCCGCTAAGCTGCGTGAGGATACCTGACCAAACCCACTGACCTGGCCCAGTGTGAGGGAATCCCCTAGGGACCATCAGGAGAGGCCTAACTGGCAGTAGCCTCCAACTCAAACCCCCATCCCCCGAACTTTCTAACTAACCCCTTGTCAGGAGAAAGGGCCGTGTACCATCAGCGCCATAAGGAATCACCAGCTATGAAGAACTGCTGAAGACTCAGCCAAGAATCCTCCTCAGAGCCCCCACTGGTTCTGTCAGCACTAAACTGGTAGTGCGCTATCCTGCCCCTGAAGCGCTGTGGTGGCGAAGCGCTATTTGTTCCCAACCTCACCGCCACTGCCCGAGTCCTGAAGCGCTGTGGTGGCGAAGCGCTATTTGTTCCCAAATTCACTGCCGCTGCCCGAGTCCTGAAGCGCTGTGGTGGCGAAGCGCTATTTGTTCTCACACTCACCGCCGCTGCCCGAGTCCTGAAGCGCTGTGGTGGCGAAGCGCTATTTGTTCCCAAATTCACCGCCGCTGCCCGAGTCCTGAAGCGCTGTGGTGGCGAAGCGCTATTTGTTCTCACACTCACCGCCGCTGCCCGAGTCCTGAAGCGCTGTGGTGGCGAAGCGCTATTTGTTCTCACACTCACCGCCGCTGCCCGAGTCCTGAAGCGCTGTGGTGGCGAAGCGCTATTTGTTCTCACACTCACCGCCGCTGCCCGGGGTAGCTGCCATTGCACTTGTCAGGGGGCTGGACGACCTTTTCGCGACCTCCATCACGTGACGGAGCGTCGGCCGTGTCAGAGGCCTCGCCCCCGCCCACGACCAGCCTTCCCCGAGCTCTGTCATCGCCTCACGTCAGCGGCGCTGCTCCCAGCGGGAGTAGTTGGACTCGCGCCTTCCCCGGAAGCCTCCCTCAGTGACGGCGCCTTGAAGAGACCAGCGCAAGGGCCCCGGAGGGCCGAAGATCTCAGGTAACTTTCCCGGGGGGAGGGGCGCGGAGACCCGAGTAGCGCAGGGCGGTTGCCGAGTTGTGTTCACCCCTCGAGAGGCAGCCCCGCATCCGCCCCTCCCCGGGAGAGACTGGGACGGGACCTCTTGAGCCTGGTAGGTCCTTGGGAGGCTCGGGACATTAAAGACGATATAAAAGCAAGAGCGTGTGAGGCGGAAGAAAGCCACGTGGCCAGCGCCACAGCCCCCATTAATGTACCCCTTTTGATGGTGATGACTGGAAGTCCTACTTAGAGCGGGTGGGACTACTGGTAGTTTGTTGAGGATATGCCTTTACAATGCTTTTGCCATACAGTAATTGATGAGTATATGCTATTATACTACTATGTCATACAGTAATTGATGAGTATATGCTATTATACTACTATGTCATACAGTCATTGATGAGTATAGGCTATTATACTACTATGTCATACAGTCATTGATGAGTATATGCTATTATACTACTATGTCATACAGTCATTGATGAGAATAAGTTATTGTACTGTATAAGTCATACAGTCGTTGATGAATTTACGCTAAATACTGCCAAGACTATTCAGTTGTTAATGAATACATACTAATGCACTGCATATGTTATTCCCAGTTATTAATGAACACGACATAAAAAGTCCTGTTTTTAAACACAAGTGGTGTGTAGTCGTATTATTGTGTGCGTTACTCTGCTAAGTTGGATGCGTGTGCTGCACGGCTACTGTATACAGAATGCCTTTGGGAGCCTTCCTGCCACGAGCCAGGCTACCCTTGTGAATTGGCAACCCCAGTTCCAACACTAGGTAAGTAGACTTGGCCCCAAGTGGGGTTTTGTATGAGTATAGTGCACTTTATCAGCACTTAACGTCAACGTCTGATTTGCCTTGCTGCGGGTACTTCGGAGTATTCTTCCTCTGCTCCCCAGGGAGTCGCGAGCTACGGTGGTCCGCAGCACGGTTTTGAGCAGACTTGATTACTGCAACTCCCTCTATCTGGGCGCTCCGCAGTATATCCTCCAAGGTTTGCTGAGGATTCAGTCAGCCGCAGCTAAGCTAGTGCTTGATAGGTGTCGTCGTTCTTCGTCGGCCACAGCACTAAAGGACTTACACTGGCTGCCTGTGAGGGAAAGGGTTGTCTTTAAGTCTTTGTGCATAACCTTTAGAGCAATACATGGGCTTGGCCCAGTCCCTCTTCGGGACAGGTTTGCTCGCTATTTACCAACTAGGCAGATCCGCTCCTCTTCAGCTGGTCTCTTGGCGATCCCGAGATTCAAGCGTACTAGGGTAGGCGGAAGATCTTTCAGTATAGTAGCATCCGGCCTGTGGAACAAGCTCCCCGCGAACCTGCGACAGTGTAACTCTCTACTTGAATTTCGCAAGGGACTTAAGACCTGGCTATATCCTACAGTTTAACTTTAGTAGGTTTCTCTCTCTGACTCTCCCTCTGTCACCATTTGATGATGTCCTTCAGTCTAAAGCGCCAAGATGTCCGTAGGGCGATAGCCGCGCTATAAAAGTTTCACATCAATCAATCAATCAATCTTAACACATAATGCACTTTATTAGAAATGCACTTTTGATTAAGTACGAATTTCATAAGAGTTTGGAATTTAGTTGCAATCTAGGGTAAAGTTACTGTATTGTTGTAATATTATAGGGCACTTTAGGCGCATGCACTTTGTATTTATTGTATGAATTTAGGTATTGGTGAAATGGTGACATTTTTCTCCCTGAATGTCAATGGCTGAATAAGGGGAGGAAAAGACGGGCAGTTGAGGACTGGATCAAGGAACATAACCCAGCTGTGTCTTTTTGCAAGAAACTCATATTTCTTCTAATTAGCTAATAAAGTTGGATATGATTAGTACGTGGACACGGTTCAAATGCTTCTCTTCAGGGAGTGCTGCAAATAGGTGGGTTGCGATTTATATTCACAAGAGCGCAAATGCTAAGATTAATTTATGACCAGCTGACAAAGGAAAGTGGTGGTGCTGGGTGAGCTGCACGATAATCTCTTTGCAACTAATTTCAGTCAATGCGTATGGCCCGGCAGAAGCAGCTGCGGCCTGTCCAGGTAAGAGCGGTGGGGCTGGGTGGCGGAGATTCCGACGGACGATGACAAGGGAAAATTAAATAAATAATTTCTTTTCCCTCGTCGTATTCTTTTGAAATCCCCCCTCCCACCCAGCCCCACCGCTCTTACCTGCACGGGCTGCGACTGGGTAGAAGATGATACATGCCCGCTAGCTGGCGCTTTCAATCATTGGCCATCATTAGGGGGAAATGATTGCAGGGGAGATTTTAACTTCCTACAAGTTCCTGGGTTAGATAGTATGATGAGCAATAAGAAGCAACACAAACCTCAGACGGTGGGAATCCTTGGGGAGTATCTAAGAACTTTTGGATTAGTGGCTCCCTGGAGAGCGGCTTTCCTTGTAAAAGGGCGTATACTTGCTTATCCAGTAGATATAAAACTGTGATCCATATCAATTTTTTTTACCTCATCCACAATTAGAATTAATTATCTAAATATGCTGCCAAATGGGTTTTCCGACCACTCTGCATTAGAACCCGAGACAATATGTTGGGGCACGGGCCCCTAAACATCAAAGATGGTGTTAGACTCGACGTCTTTTGGCGTGTTTCCCCTGTCTTTTTGCTTTCTGACCTCCTGGTTTTGACTCTGTTTTTGCTGGTTTAGTGTCTCTGCGCACTTTCTGACTGCTGTTCAGTGGTAAAGTGCAAGTGCTCCTGTTGTAAATTGTGTTATGGATTGGTGTTTCCATGATTGGCATATTGGATTTACTGATAAGTCCCTAGTAAAGTGCACTGAGAGTGCCAGGGCCTGTAAATCCAATGCTACTGAGGGCCCGCAGCACAGGTTCTGCCACCCACAGAAGTAGCCGGTAAAAAGGTAACTCAGACCTGCCACCGCAGAGTCTGCGCGCAGTTTGTAACTGCCATGTCGACCTGGCTAGTGCACCCACTTGGTAGGCCCTAAACCTTCCCTTTTCTACACGTTAGTCACCCCTAAGGTAGGCCCAAGGTACCCCTGTGGGCACGGTGCAGTGTAGGTAAAAGGTAGGACATGCCCAGGTGTGTGTGGCATGTCCTGATAGGGAATTACTGCCAATTTCGTTTTTCACTGTTGCAAGGCTACCTGTTCCCATAGGACAGAATGGGGAGTTTGTTTATAACATCTTATAAACATAACTGGCCCTGGGAACTAGATTGAAAAATAAAGTTTAGTATCCCTGAACTCAGAATCTAAAGACGCATCTTTTAGTGAAGGTGATTTTTACATTCTGTGTTTGAAAATACCACTTTTAGAAAGTAGGTGTTTTCTTGCTCAGCCATCCAGTAGGCCTCTGCGAGGTTGTGGATTGACTGTCTGGGTTTTGGATGACAGGGGCTGGGAAGGGGCAGTGGCTCCAGATAGTCTAGGTGGGTCAGGAAAGGGCTGAATAGACCAGGGCTACATTTAGAGTAGGTGGAGGAGATTTCCTTTCACGTGAATGGGCCTGGTCTGCCTCTGACAATGCCGTCTCCACCTCCTGCCAGGAAGCCACACCAGAGATGGCAGAACTGGTTGTGGCTGGGCACAGACACTCTCTGCTTGAGAGGACAAAGGATTTTGGGCTATAAAAAGTGGGGCCCAAACCCCTGAACTTTAGAACTCTTTTGGACCAAGAAGACTGCCAAGAAGAAGAGCTGGAGAACTTGTGAGGAGGAACTGCCACTTTGCTGAGTGCTTTTCTGTGTTGGCCTGCAGTGGCTGCTTTTCTGTTGGGCAGTGAAAGGACTGGACTGAACTTTCTGCAATCTATTTCTGTGCGTTTCTCCAAGGGCCTGAGGTAGAGCTTGCCCCCTGTTCAAGAAGTCTCAGGAACAGCAAAGACTTCAAGCTCTTCTGCCCTCAGCAATGGGAACTGTGTGTTTTGTGCTGCAAAAGAAGAAAAAGCAACCTGACGCTGCCTACGACGCCGCTACCGACTCTGTGTCCTGAAGGCACCGCAGAGGGTACCGCTACAACGCCGCACCACAACCCTGGTCTCACTGACTATGCTGCTGCTCGCACCGCGACCTGTAGGCACTGCACTCCACATCGCCTCGCTTCATGCCACCACCTTGGTATCCCCGACGACACTGCTCCACGCCGAAATCGACACTGCTGCTTGCACCGTGGTTCGGGGGCACCGCTCGTAAAGTTACACGATGCATCGCCCTCATCCCGCACCGCAGCCTTGGCCTACCGACACCAGTGCCATCATTCCAGTTCGTTAGCGAACGACAGCACTGCAGCAACGATGATGCCGCTACTTGCACCGTGACCTACCAGCACCGCGACCCTGTTCTACGCCATATGACACCACCACCGAGCCGCTGCTCGCACCGTGACCTGAGGGCATCATATGCCGCACCATTGCACTTCGCACCGCAGCACCCGACGCCTACCGACGCCAGTGCTCCTGACTTCAACCGCGAGGAGTTCGATCTGCAACATGTGTGACTTCGAGGGTCAGACGACTCCTGTACCGGCCGCTGAATCCGACACCTGCAGACGCCGTGCTTTTGGAAGCTCAACGAGAGGTCGCCGACGCCCTGCATTTCTAAAGGTACTGTTTTGCAGGTCTTCCCGACACCGTAGCTGGCCCGAGATGCCACGGTCAGCCAGAACTGTTTGGATTTGTTTGTTTACGACGCAGTGATAGCCCCAGAAGGAGCTATTGGCTTCAAGGAACTGTATTTCAAGGCTATTTTGATAATTGAATATTTCTAAGTACTGTATTATGGATTTTTATCGTCTGTCTTGAGTATATATAAATATTACATATTTTTGTAACCTGGTGTGGTGTCTTTTTGTAGTGTTTACACTGTATTACTGTTGATTATGTGCAAATGCTTTACACACTGTCTCTAGAATAAGCCTGGCTACTCGTGCCAAGCTACCCAGGGGGTGAGCAGGGGTTATTTTAGGAGTGTAACTCCCTTATCCTGACTAGGAAGAAGGGTATCTATTTGGACAAAGGTACCTATCTCTGCGAACTAGAGACCCCCATTTCTAACCGATGGGTTTTCAATAAAATGTATTTGGATGACGAGAGCTGGATATGGCCTTGCAAAGTCGAAATTGACAGTTGTTATGAAATAAACAAGGGCTCCGCTTCTGTCTGTATGGCTTGGGATGCATTAAGGCCTCCTTGAGAGCCATCGTGATTTTGAAAGCTATAGCAGAATTAACACTCAGAGAGAGCGCCATTGAAGAACTGGATCAAATACAAATATAAGAGATTCTTAATAAATGGTGCAGAAGTGACCAGGAATGTACTCGATGAAGCAAAAACGATCCTTCGGGAATATTACTATGCTTAAAATTATGTTACAAAGGGCTGGATTTACGAAGATTTTCTTCTGCTAGCAAATTGCCTGATTCACAGAATTGGGCCGTTTGTGACCAGGAAAATACATTTTCTGATTTGCCAAATCCTATTTGCGATTCAGTAACCTATTCCTGAATCGCAAATAGGGTTTGCGATTCGGTGTTAGGAAGGCGTGTGTTTAGGGTGTCACTTTCTAATACCAAACCGCAGCGCTATGTATGAATGTTTTGCGACTTGGAATGCGGTCGCAAAACATTGCCAGTTACCACTATCTTCAATTTGGTGGTAACCCATTTGCAAATGGGAAGGGGTCCCCATAGTGACCCTTTCCCCTTTGTGAATGTGGGCGCCAACATCTTTTTAAGAGCAGGCAGTCGTCCCACAGACCACTGCCTACTCTTATAAAATGAAAAGTTAGCTTTTCATTTAAATTTTTGAAATGCATCCCATTTTCCTTTAAGGAAACGAACTGCATTGCAAAAAAAATGTGCTTTATTTAAAAAGCAATCACAGGCATGGTGGTTTGCTGACCTCAGCAGGCCTTAAATCCCTGTGATTGTAGCCATTCCCAACCGGTTGCAAATGACAATCTGCCTCATAAATATTGATTTACAACCCATTGGGAATCGCAAACAGTGTCTGAGACTCTGTTGTACACAGCTGTTGGCAAGTTCCTAATTGCGAATCGCAAAATTTCGCAATTAGGAAATCGCAAACTGACTTTTTGGTACATCTGGCCCAAACATTTTACAAGAGTGACTTTATAGGAGGGTTTATGGCATGGTAGTCTTGGGAGCGAGAAATTAAATATACCATTAGTGGGGTGAAATGCCCTAGAATGGGGGTGTGTGGCACCTCTGAGTATGAAATGAATGCAATGTTTTTTAGAGGATTTTAGGAATATTTGTACTATTTCCCCTAATGTAGATAGGCAGAAAATGGCTTATTTTCTGGATCATACTCCAATTTCAGTGAATTTCAGAGGCAGACTGGAGGTTTATAGTTAGTCTCTTTTCCATGCAAGAACTGGAGGAAGTGTAGAAAAGCAGGGGCAAAATTGGTGGTCCAGATGGGTTTCCCTCAGAAGTTTATCAAGTATTTGCTGAATTGTTGAACCTTTGTGAATGTGATCTGCTTTTTGAAGACGGGTAAAGATCCTGACTTTTATCTGCCGATTACATTTTAAAATACTGATTACAAATTTGCAATGAAGTTGATTGCAAACTAGTTTAATAAGGTAGCTCGTAAACTGGTTCACGCGGACCAGAATGATTTAATAGCAGAGTGTCGGCTTTGCACTAATACTAATAACTTGATTAAGGCCTTGGATGTCCTGGCTTCGAAGAAGGTGCTGGCGGCTCTTTGTTGCTGGACGCACAGAAAGGTGTTTGATCTTGTGGTCTGGGAAGCACTTTTTTTGTATTTTGAGAGATTTGGAGTTTCCAGACAGACCACGAGATTTATAGAAAAGATGTATCTGAACACTGAAGCTAAATTGATTAATTTAAATGCTTCAGAAGTCTGTGCAGTCAAAGTCCTGCAAAGAACCAGAAAGGGCTGCCCCCTCTCACCAATCCTCCTTGCCTTGTTAATCGAGCACTCAGTCCTAGCCATTCGAATTTGTAAAGCTAGGTGACTTTCGGGAAAAAGACAAATGGAAAACGTGGAAAAAGGATGAAAATGTGGTTGCAGTTGTCTTATAGGGGGGTTATATGGTATTTTACAACATATTGACCTCAAGATTCTATTAGACAAAAAGGAGCTCGCTGAAAAGTTAGTGTGTGCTACAAAAATGAAGAAATTGGAGTTCTGGAATATATATTTGTTGTCCATAGAGAAAGTTGGTGTGTGTGGTAGTTTTTCTTTGAAATGGTTGGGAGAGAGGTGTGTAGGTCTGAACTAGAACATCTGGCTAGGAATTAACAAGTTAAGCTTTATCACGCCAAGAAATGCTATTTTTTTAAGATTATGGGGCATATTTAAAAAGAAGTGATGGAGCGTGGCATTAGCCTTCTTGGCTTAACGCCATGCTCTGCTACTTCTAAAACGCAAAGCTGCACTGTGTTTACAACTACACGGTGCAGCCCTGCGTTTCCCCCTGCACTGACCCTAATTTCAGCTGCCTAGCGCCAATGCAGGAACCCTTGCCCCGTAGTGCAAGGTTGCCTGCATTGGGGGGGAATGATTGTTTATGTGCAGGAAGGTTTACCTTCCTGCATATAAACAATCTTAATTGGCAATTTGTAACTCCTATGTGTGCTGCATTGTGAAGCACACATAGAAGTTGCAACTCGTCATTTTTTAAATTACTGTTTTTGTGCGAAAGGGACACCTTCCTGCACAAAAACAATCAAGCATGGTGTTTTGCAGTTTCTATGTCTGCTGCACAATGCAGCACACATAAAACAGCAAAAACGAGGAGAAATAGAGCATTTCTTCTTGTTTTGCCATGTTAAGACCAGGTTATTTTTGGTCTTAATTTTGGCGCTGCCTGCTATTTAAGCCACCCTTGTAAATAGGAGGCAGCGTCAAAATCAAAGGGTGTGGCGGTGGAATGCCCACCGCAACCCCCATTGCCCACCCCTTCCACTCTGAGAATAGCATGAAAGTGTGCCTTATTCACAAGGCAACGTTAAGCCATGTTAGGTGGCTTAAGACTGCCTTGAAAATAAGGCGAAGCCAGTATCGCCACAGGAACGTCATTAAAAGTGATATTCCTGTGGCGATAGGGGCTTGAAAATATGCCCCACAATTCTTCTCAAAGTGGTTAATATATGGGACCCCTCAATTGCTTAACAAAATGAATGAGGGATGTCCCAACCAGTGCTTGAGGGCAAAAGGGTGGGTAGCGGAGACTGGTCACATTATCTGGCTCTGCAGTAGATTGGATGAGTTCTGCGGATGCATTTTCAGGTTTTTGGAAAATTACCTGCAGGTTCAAATTCCGCAAACCCCATTGTAGTATTCTTGTAGATACTAAAGACACGGACACAGCGTCTAGTTGGTCAGCTTCTTTTATTAGCTCCTTCCTCATGCAGGGCTAATGGCTAACTGCCTTCCTAGCCCTCGGCTCCTCCCTTTCGCCCGCCCTGGTCTCCCCACTCAGGCCGGTCCTAGTGCCGAACATATTGCCGTCATTACATCTCCCCCCTCTGTAAATAAAAAACATAATATGACCAGCACAGCAGCTGTCTCTTCAAAGTTCCTCAATGAGACGAGACGGTTTTCTGATGATCCGTCTGGGGCGTGCTTGGTGTTCAGGGTTGTCACTCTCGCTCTCGTCGGCCATTTCCATCAATGCCTGACTATGGTGCGGCAGTGTTTCTGGTTCTCTCTTCTCTATTTTTGGGTCAGTCAGTAGTTCCTTAATTGTGGGTCCGCACTTCTTAAAGTACGTCACGTTCCTGGTGAGTCTTTTTCCCTCAGTCTCTGCAGTAATCATGGTTCCTTTTTGTTGTATCACCTTCAGCGGAACTTCATGGTATTTGCTGTCCGTCTTCCGGTGTTGTTCTTGTCGGGCCAGCACCCAGTCTCCTTCTTGTATTTGAGGGGGCGTGGCACGTCGCCGTCCATCTGCATAGTCCTTCATCTTCTCTTTCTTTATCTTGTCTCTGGCTGCCATCTCCTCATGGTCAGAGTCGGAAAGCTGTTCGTCCGCTGCCGTCGTCATCATCGGTAGCCTGGTGCGCACTGGGCGTCCCAGCATGAGAGTGGCCGGACATTTGCCTGTGGTGGAGTGAGGCGTGTTTCGGTATGCTCGCAGTACCTCGTTGAGTGCCGTCTGAACGCTCTTTCCGGTGAGTTCTGCTTGCTGAATGGCTTTCTTTATTGTAGCCATGAAGCGTTCAACCATTCCGTTGGCCTGCGGCCACAATGGTGTAATCTTGCGGTGCTTGAAGTTAAGGTGTTGAGCAAAATCAGCAAAGTCGTGGCTGTTGAATGGAGGCCCGTTATCTGACTTCACCACGAGGGGAATGCCCCATGCGGCAAAGATTTCCTCCAGTATGGGTATGGTACTCGATGCTTTCGTTGACGAGCACAGTTGCGCGATGGGGAATCTGGAGTACTCGTCCATGATGACTAGGACATATTGGCCTGATTTTATGGGCCCAAAGAAATCAATGGCAGTGTGTTGCCAGACACCCTCCGGTAGTGGAGACATTTGTAGCGGTGCAGGGGGGTCCGAACGGCTCACCAGTTGACACTGCGGGCAGTCGTTCAGAGTTGTCTCTACCATCATGTCTAGTGTCGGAAACCAGACTCTCTCACGGAGTGCTCTTTTTGTTGCTACGATGCCCCGGTGCCCTTCATGCGCTAAGTTGATGACTCCTTGTCTCAGTTGTCGTGGTATCACTATTCTGGTGTCTCTTAACACAAGGCCGTTTGTTGCTATTGACAGTTCGTCGTGGACATGTTTGAATGCCGCCATTTCTCGGTCGTTTTGTTCATTGTCTTGCGTGTGTCTCCAGCTGTTTGTTTGAATCCGACGTTTCACCTCTTGTAAGGTGTCATCTGTTTGTGTCGCTTCACAAATGGCTTCCAGTGGAACGGCAGGAGGTCTCGCTTGGTCTACTACGAAGTGGATGTATTCATCCGCAATTGATTGTTCTGATCCGTTTGATCTGATGGGGTGCCGGGACATGTAGTCTGCTGGGTTTGCAGCTTTTCCAGGTTTGTGGATGATGGTGTAGGTGTATTCCTGGAGTCGGAGGCCCCATCGCTCTATTCTTGGTGGCATTTTTGCTCGTGGGTTACCAAAAATCGTGGTCAGTGCTTGATGGTCAGTCACTAGTGTAAAGTGTTTCCCAAATATGAAAATATGAAAATGTTCACAGGCCCAGACGACAGCCAGGCTTTCTTTCTCTGGCTGTGAATATGCTCTCTCCGTGTCTGTTAAACTTCTGCTGGCATATGCCACTATGTGTCGCTGATCTTCTTCTCTCTCATATTGTGCTAGGATGGCTCCTAGTCCTACGGGGCTGGCGTCCACTGTTATTTCTGTTTTCTTTTTTGGATTGAAGTATGCCAAGTTTTTGGCCGACTCGACCGTTCTTTTGATTTCTCGGAACGCCCCTTCGCATTGGGTGGACCATTGGAAATGTTGCCCTTGCTTGGTGAGCATCCTCAGCGGGTAGCTTAGCGTGGCGTAGTCAGGTATGTACCTGGAGCAGTAGCTGGCCATGCCTAGGAACGATCGTACGTCTCCCACGTCCTCCGGGCTCGGTGCGTCGTTTAATGCTGCTACCTTTTCTGGGTCTGGTTTCATGCCACTTCCGGAGAATATGTGGCCGAAGAACTTCAGCGTTGGTTTGTGGAATTCACACTTGTCTCTGTTGAGTGTGAGATTGGCGTCCATGAGTGCATGGCAGACCTGATCTAGCGCTTTGTCGTGTTCTTGAGTCGTTGCGCCATATACGAGGATGTCATCACTGTAGTTTAGGACATGTGGAATGTGATGTATTGTTCTCCTGATTGCCTCTTGGAATATTTCCGCTGCTGATGATACTCCGAAGCTCAGTCTTTTGTACCTGAATAGTCCGAGGTGTGTCGAGAATGTCGTGATATATCTTGACCTTTCATGCAGTTCTAGCTGGTGGTACCCTTTGTTGAGGTCTAGTTTTGAAAATGTCTTGGCTCCGTTAAGGGACGTGATCATGTCGCTGATGTGAGGGCCTGGGTGTCTCTCTCTTTCTATCGCCATGTTAGGCGCTCTCATATCCACACATAGTCGTACTCTGTTAGTCTCCCCTTTCTTCGGGACTACCACTACCGGGGAGACCCATGGCGTTGGTCCCTCTGTTCTTTCTATGATCTCTGCTTCCAGTAGATCCTGCAGCACCTTCTCCACCGCTTCTTGCAGGTGGAACGGTATTTTCCGGTGATGCTGTGCTACCGGTGTGACTTGTTCGTTTATGTGTAGTCTTATTTGGCAGCCTTTCATCTTTCCCAAGCCTTGAAATAGCTTGGGGAATTTTTGGATGATAGTTGGTTTGTCAGCTACTCGGTATAGGATGTCAACCAGTTTCAGTCTTTCTGCAGTGGCCAGGCTCAGGAGGCAGTCGGCCTCAGGCCCCTCGATGACATGGATATAGGCTGATATTGTGCGATCTTGGTACGACAGTTCTGTTGCAAATTTCCCAAGACACGTTAGTGGCTTTTTGGACATCCACGTGTATACTCGTACATGTGCGTTATCCAGCTTGGGAGGTGACTTCATTCGTTGGTATTCTGTCACGGGCAAGTAATTTAGTGAGGCCCCACTGTCTAGCACGAACTTTGTGGGGTGGGTACCAATTCCGATGTCCAATCTCGGGTACTCTTTCAGCCGATCAGGGTCGGCTACACAATAAACATATTCCTTTCTGTCTTGAGCGATGGGTGATGTGGATCGTGATTCTCTTGATGATGACCGTCGAGATTGGTATGTCCTGCAAGAGTGGCAGCTGGATTGTGACGACCCAGTCGATGAGTCTCGTCTATCCTGGACTGCTCTGACATGGTGACGACGGCTTGATGGCTGATGTTGCCGGTGTCTTCCTTGTTGATCACCTTTAGGTATCGCCCCGCACATGCTTTCAAAATGGTTGTCTCTGCCACACTTTCGGCATTGTTGCCCCAGTGCCGGGCACGCGTCGGCATGTGGGAAGTCGTATCCGCATCGGTAGCATTTGAGTTGTCTCTCCGATCGTTCCCTGGTGTGAGTTCTGCCTTTGTGTCCTTTGTTTGACTGGTGGTGATGTTTCTTGGATCGCATTTGTGGTGGTGATCTTCCATGCATTTGCCGAGACTGTATCCTGAATGCTTGTTCCCGTCTTTCACCTTTCCCGGCTTCTATTTTCTTTGCATGTTCATCGGCTTGTTCATCTATTCTCGTCATTTCTACTACCTCTTCCAGCGAGTAGCTTCTCTTGAGCAATTTGCGTCTCAGTGGTTCAGAGAGGCAGCCTTCTATGACCCTCAGCCGAAGGGCGTCTTCAGTTGAAAACTTGTCAAAGTCACAATATCTTGCCAGTCGTCTCAGACGTGTGACGAACGTCTCCATTTGTTCACCTTTCTCTTGCGCGGCCAGATTGAATGTGTACCGCTCGTAGTCCACGTTCCTTTTGTGTAGGAACTTGCCATTTAGTGCTTCGCGAACTTTGTCATAGGTACCAGATGACTCAGCGGGCAGTTCTTTTATAATTCGGCCCACTTCCTTGCCAATCAAGTTCTTGAGGGCAAACAGTTGTTCATCAAGGTCCGTCACTTTGGACGCTTTCATGAAGTCCTCGAAATCTTCTATCCATTCTTGCCATCGCGGGCCCATGCCCCCACCTGATTCAAGAACGAGTGGCTCGGGGCGGCGCAGGAATGAGGCTCCAAACATACTTGCGGGAGCTGGGTCGGGCATTGTTCAACTGTTATTGCTGATTGAACTTCGTTTGTTATCCTTTACACTCGCTAGTGCTTGTTTCTTGGTTTCGTTGCACTCGCCAGTGCTTGTTTGTTACTTCTGTTGTATTTACCAATGCTTGTTTGTTACTTCCATTGCCTTTGTCAATGCTTGTTTGTTTGTTTTGTTGCACTCACCCGTGCTTGTTTGTTATTTCTGTTGCATTTACCAATGTTTGTTGCTTCTGTTGCATTTACTAATGCTTGTTTGGTACTTCTGTTTGTCTTTACCAATGCTTGTTTGTATCTTCTATTGCATGTATCACTGCTTGTTTGTTGCTTCTATTGTATTTGCTAATGCTTGTTTGTTGCTTTCGTTTCATTTACCAGTGTTTGTTTGCATTTTGATTCATCCGCCTGACTTAAAGATGGCCGCCAGTGGTTCTTAACAAGGCATCGGGCAAATCTCGTGCCTGATTTCAAGATGGCCGCCGCGAGAATCTCGTGTACAGCGAGATTTTGGCTTTTCAGATGGCCGGAGACCCGCGCTCGTTCACGCTTGATTTTACTCAATATCACTCACCGGGGCTCCGCTTCTGGACACCGCTACCATGCCTGGTAGGGTTATTTTCTTTATTTCTGGGCACTGTTCACTGTTGCCGCCGGGGTGGGCTCCCGGTCGGCTCTTTCAATATCACCTGTGGTTCTCGGTCAGTCGCCGCCGGGGTGGGCTCCCGGTAGGCTCGTTCCGTCTCGCGCTCCAACCCCACACGCAGGGTGAGCAGTTCTCGGTCAGTCGCCGCCGGGGTGGGCTCCCGGTAGGCTCGTTCCGTCTCGCGCTCCAGCCTCCACACGTGGGGCGAGCTCCTGCTTTGTTGCCGCCGGGGTGGACTCCCGGTGGGCACTTCTGTCGTCGCGCTGTTCCTCGCTTCACGCACACGTGGAAGCTCTTTCGTCGCCAGTTGTAGTATTCTTGTAGATACTAAAGACACGGACACAGCGTCTAGTTGGTCAGCTTCTTTTATTAGCTCCTTCCTCATGCAGGGCTAATGGCTAACTGCCTTCCTAGCCCTCGGCTCCTCCCTTTCGCCCGCCCTGGTCTCCCCACTCAGGCCGGTCCTAGTGCCGAACATATTGCCGTCATTACATCCATGATTGGCCGTCTGGGTTACTGCCCTCTGCCAGGCATCTCGGTGAGTCATAGAAGTTGCTTTTTATTTCAATGCTAGTGGCATGATTACTGCTGTTGCAAAAATGGAGGCCCAAACATGTTCCCTGCTTCCTTGATTGTTTCAATAAAATGCAGAGGGTTAGGGAGAGAGAGAACCTGTTGGCGCTCGATCGGGCAGTGCAAAGAAATTTTGTAAATTATGGGCCTTCTTCTAGATTAAGAGGGTTGGCAGAGAAGTGGCAGCCTTCGTTTTCTTTTCGAGGGAGGTTAGATTTGATAAAATGTATCCATAAACAAAGTTTATAATATTGTGTTAGCAAATAAGGGGGCCGATTCACAGAACTAATCTGAGACAAAATCCTAAACTTACTACTTTTGGTTTTCACTTTGGTATTCACAGAAGACATTTAGTAGTAGTAAAGTTAGGATTGTGTTTTAAGTTAGGATTTTGTCTTAAGACCAAAACTTAAGACACACTTAAGAAATCCTAACAAAGACAAAATCCTAATTTAAGACAAAATCCTAACTTAAGACAAAATCCTAACTTTACTACTACTAAATGTCTTCTGTGAATACCAAAAGTAGTAAGTTTAGGATTTTGTCTCAGATTAGTTCTGTGAATCGGCCCCAAGGTGTTTATGTCTTCGACCTGATCACTCTCTTTTATGTATCCCAGATGCACGATGTGATGATGTTTCATATGTTGTACAAAAAAAAAAATTAGTCACGCAGCAAAGGGTCAATATTCACATCAGTGTCTTTTAATAAAGCCTGACTTGTATTGACTCACTGTGGAGATGTAGGAGAAGCACGCGCCACACCAACAGTGTGCTTTAAAAAATCAAAATGCAAAAATATAAGATGCTGCCTTGGAGATATATTACCTCTATTAACCCGGATTTCAAGCATGCAATGGTCACTTCCCAAAACACTTACAGTAAAGCGAAGACAATAATTCATTCATAGCAGAGGGGGACGGGGGAGAATCTAATAACGTTTCCTAGTGTGTGAAGAGTCATTTACCTTTTACTGTGCCAAACAGAAACAGAAATTGGAAAAGGGAAGAAATGTTCCTTTCTGTGTGATGCATCCATTCTCATTGTACTGTGGAATGTGTGAAAGGCATCACACAATTGCCAGAAAAAGGACACCATATTTTCTGCTTTCATTCTAAACAGGAAACAATAACCATATGAATTACTGTGTGTTGCATTTAGATGCATTAGGGCTTAATCAGTGCAAAAGAGACACTCATGAAAATGGTTCTTTTGCAAGCACCTTTGCTTAATGACAGACAAGGTACTAATGGCAAAACTGAGAAGTGAAGAATGTGTACAGTTCAGCAGCCTGCAGATGTGTGGGTGGCATTCACCTTGGGACCAAACAGAGAGAGGTCATTTCTGTTATGGCTGTCCTTGCATATTGCCCCTTTTTTGGGGTGTTGTGATGCTTTGTAGTGTCGAGGTTAGCGTGACATAGCTGGACTTAAATACCCAGTTCTACTGCAACTCAGTTTGCCAGTGATGATGTATTTGTCACCTTTTCAATTCATATACTATCCTGTCTGTCAGTGCCTGATTACGAGTCCGGCAGAGCGGTATCCCAAAGTGGGAAAATGTCGCTAGATCACATCTAGCCCTGTGTCCACGCAGCTCGTATTATCAGGTACGGAAACATCAGACCCAATGTCACCTGCTAATAATTTCGGCCAGTAAAATAACGGAGAATTTGGCCTTCAACAGTAGCCAAACCTTGGTACCCACACTATCCTGACTTTTTAGGTCTCGCCTAGTGTTGCAGCGCATGCGCCGCTTGCTCTGCGAAAGCTATTGTCGTCGAGGAGATTTCGGAAGGGGACTTGAAGCCCAGCCCATCCTTCCCATTGGCCGGCATCATTATTTATGTTAAACGCTGGCCTCCGATTGGAAACGAGGCTTCTTGGTGAACGCCCTGTCTCCTTATCAGCCAGCCCATCCGCACTGGATTGTGTGCTGGCGGCGTGAAACGGTCTCCTTCAATTAGGTCTGTGAGCACTTTTTTTTCTTCATTCGGCTTTTGCAAACACGCGGCAGCATTCGCGCATTGGTGCTACATGAGACAGGACACGCATACATTCGATACTTTAAGGGAAATTTTTGTGCAGGCAGTGGAGGTTGTATTGGCTCATTGGAACACTATTGGTATGGCTAAATGTACACGTTTTACCACAGTTGCGGTTTAAAATATGTTCTATTGTGCGATTCTGGTAGGGTAGAACAGGCCATGACTGGCTTGTGAAACCTTTCAATCTCTCAACACTGATTTACCAGTCTTCTGCAAAGTTAAGGTTCTTTGGCCCGAAATTTGACATTTGCTAGAGTTTAGAATCTTGTGAATTGCGTGCAATCTGTAAATGGGTGCTGACAAGCAGATCCAGCATTGCTATTAAGCCATCCACTGAAGAACCCACACGGGGATCTGTAAAGGTGCAAATTGGATAGTGCTTCGCCTCCTATTCTGCTAGGGGGAGCTACGTGGACTGGCCTATCTGACCCAAGGTTACTAGAGAATTTCCCTAGCCTATTTGAACCAGTTCTCCCTTCTTCCTTTATGAATGGGTTTACATGTATGGATTTTTTTTACGGATTTCCTTAATTAAAATTGCGTTACATGTGCCTATCTAATGCATATAGGAAGGACAGATTTGCAGTCTGTTACCATTAAACAGTAATTGGTTTATGGTAGTATTTTGGAACTCATTCAGAATGTTGTCGGAACACTAGAACATCGAAAACGATTTTTTAAAAATACCTTTAACGTAATAATACTAGTTTCCTTCAGGGACCGCTTAAAGTATACTATGGAACCAATGTTTGATATTTCGTGAATCAGTTACGCCAACATTAAATAAACCTCCACAAATTATATTTTCGGTCCTAGATGATGGGTTGAATGAAAGCGTGGTTCCCGTCCAGCTGAAAGTTCTCAGGGCGACTTGAGCTCCCCCTGGCGTCTTTCCGCCGCATCCACCGCCATCATGTGGTGTTCTTATTGATAACTTGCAAGGCTGTATCTAATTCAACTTTGTTTCACTCTGCATTTAAGTCTGGACGAAGCATTAGGTTAGTTGATGTGTGACGGACAACAAAGGTCCGAAAAAAATGGTGCCATTGAAACTAGCATGTACAAAAACGCCCTAACATAAATTTCGGATTTTTTTTTAAAGCTACTTGGATGTGAAGGGGGGGATATGTAAAGAAATGTATGTAGGAGAGGATGTGGCGTTACGCTAAAACTGGCCACCCTGGAACTTGTCGGCTAACCTCCCTATGATTCTGGGTAAAAAAATAATGATCTCAAATAATTTAACTGGTACTCCCGTACAGCGCTCCAATAACTGTGTGTTGAGTTTGCGCTGTATAAAACTGCAAAAAACAACAAAAGTGGGGCAACTTTCAGAAATTAGGTCAGACTTAATTTTGAGCCTGAAAGCGGCAATGCACAAATTCTTTCTACACATCAAACTTACACAAACGTGCAGGTGACCTGCGCAGTAGATGCTAAATGAGGGGAGTGATTCCTGGACACATAATTACTGGGGGGGAGGGGTTGCACAGTTTAACCTATTGGCATTGTAGATAACAATGCCTTTTATGTTTTAAAAACCAACACGTAAATGAAAGGCATTTCCATTTACAATACTAATAGCTCAAAATCGTGTGAATGTGAGACCGATTGCATTGAAAATGCTTGTTTCTCTGGCAAAAGGGGAGCATTCAATCCTCCCCCCTACTAGAACAACATTTCCTATTACCCCAGTTCCCTTTGTCCTCTTCCCATTCATTACAACATGAGATAAATATATCTCGCAGACAGAAAAAAGAACAAAAGGAATGCTGGATTCCCTACACCCCCGCCCCCCCCCCCGGGAGTACCTAAGACGTACTTACCCAGCATTCCTTCTGTTCTTTTTTCTGTCTGCTGACAGAATGGGACGAGGATATGCTGAGTGCTGCTTCTGCTGGGCAGGGGTGACGTTTGCCCATGTCCTTCTTGGTTTGCCCGTGGGTCTGCTGGGCTTTCCACGCTGGTGTTGGTGGTGTCTCCCTGTCTGCTGGGCTTGCCGGGAGGCACGCTGGTATTCGAATGGCCATTTGCGGCTGGGGAGCCGTAGCCGCAGGGCTGTTCCGGGTTACAGTTGAGCATCTTCCTGGGGGCTGGGCTGGCAGGAAGGCGCATTGCGGCAGCACCTGGGGGCTCAAGGATGCATGTCTCTCGTCATGCTGGCTAGATGGGAGGAATGCTTTGGCATTTTTTGCTGGCTGCTCCTACGACGAGGGCAGGCCCGGGAGCGCATGGTGATGGCCACTTCCGGATTGTTCTGCCTGGCTACTGGTTGGACAATGCAGGCGTGCTGAATGGAAGACGCGCTTGGGGCAGTGTGAGTTGGCATTGGTGTGAGATCAAGGGTGTGGATCCTTGATGCCTTCTTATGCCAGACAGGGGTGAGTACCGCTTAGCGGTAGTGTGGCTACCCCTTGCTGTTGAGAGTTACTTGTGGCTGTTCTTCTGGGGCAAGTGTGACCTGTGCAGTTCCTGGGCAGCACTATTCTGCATCATGGGGAAACATGCCAGGAAGAGGGGACATGTTGAGGAGTCTTCCTCTTCTGACTCGGTTTCCTCTCCTTCTTCTCTTTCCCCATCCAGCTCTAAACGTAGGAGGGAAGGTGATGACGCCAGGCTGAAGCATCTGATCTGGGAGACCTTGCTGGAGATGGGCAGTGGCAAGTCAAAGGACTCGGTCCCTGTTTCTCTTTCACATTTCTCTGATACTGAAGAGTAAGGTCTGGGTGCAGAGGAGCACAAAGGGAAATATGTTGACGGAGACATGTTGCCAGTCCTGTTGAGACATGTCAATTCCAATATGGGCTTCCTGGAGGAGGAGGTCCCAGGCACTTGGGCTAGGTCACTGCTTCAATGTGAAGCCACTGTGGATGTTCCGGTGCACCCCTCCATCCATGAGGTGTTGAAGAGGGAATGGAGGGACCCTGATAAGATTGTTTCCCAGGTTTATGGCCAAGTTGTACCCTCTTCAAGACATTCGTAAAGATTTTCCTGATTCTATTCTAATCGATTCTTTTGTGGCCAGTCTTTTGGGATGGACTTCTCTGACTGAGGAGGCAGTGATCCGGGATGCAGAGGACAAAAAGGCAGATGCTGCTCTGACGAAAGTGTACTCAGGTTCTCATTTTGCCTTATGTCCAGGCATGGATGGGACTTGTGTAGCCCAATCCCTGATTTCAGATGTCAAAGCCCTTTATAGATCACTAAGTGACACTTCTGACTGTTCTAATCTGCTGGAACATTTCGAGCACCAGGTTGAATTCCTGTCAGATGTCTCTATTGA
This sequence comes from Triturus cristatus, assembly GCF_964204655.1. Taxonomy (NCBI): domain Eukaryota; kingdom Metazoa; phylum Chordata; class Amphibia; order Caudata; family Salamandridae; genus Triturus; species Triturus cristatus. Next base: position 1,470,235,693 of record NC_140591.1, on the reverse strand, counting down.
CGTGGTGAGGGCCTCTGCTTTGTCTGGTGGAGCCTGTGCGGCGGCTCGCCGTAATTCGGTCTTGGAAGACTAGAAGACGGATTCTGCGCAAAAGCATCGGCCTTAAGATTGCCCTTTCAGGGGAACATGCTGTTTGGTGAGGAGTTGGACTTTAAGCTGCACAAGCTTTTCAAGGAGAAGAAACACTCTTCTTCTCTCAAGCAGGCCATTTCGGCTAAGCGGTTTTCAAAGCCCAAGTCTCCCTTCCATCAGCCGTCTCGGAAGGAGTATCACCGGTGGTCAGGGCATATTTCCTTCTGGCAGAGGTCAGGACAGGAAGGCCAAGTCTCCTATGCTGAAGTCTTGCTCCTGACTATATGAGGGGGTTTGAGGAATTTGTGGTCAGCGGACAGATTCCGCACTTTCTTCTGGTCTGGGAAAAATCATCTTCAGACGCTGGACATTGGAAGGCAAGGCTACATGATAGAGTTTGTGATGACTCCTTCGAATTCCAGGGTTCGTCCGACTCCTTGGCCCTCCTTGAGGGTGAAGAGGACTGGGTTGTCAGAGGGGATTTGCTCACTGCTGCAGAAGGGTGCCATTCGGGAGTCTGGCCTCGGGAGAGGGGCAGGAGCTTTTACACGATAATCTTCCTGGTGGCCAAGTCGACGGGGGCTTTCGGCTGTCATTGGACTTGAAGGCTCTGAACAAGTTTGTCATTCACCTTCCCTTCAAGATGGAGACTCTCCAGCGAGTGATCCCATTGGGGCTAATGAATCATCTGATGTGCACTCAGGATCTGCAAGATGCGTACTATCACATTCCAATCCATCCCCTCTACCAGCAGTATCTCCGATTCAGCGCTCATGTCACTCATTATCAGTTTTGCGTCCTACCCTTTGGCCTTTGATCTGCCCCAAGGATTATAGGGTGGTGGCCCCCATTAGTGGCTTCATTGCATCCTCAGGGAATCCACATCTATCCTTATCTGGACGATTGGCTGCTCCATGCTCTATCTCGGGAGCAGCTTCTTCTCAATCTGCGAGTGGTGTGTTCGGTCTTGTCAGATCATGGGTTCCTGCTGAACCTTCTGAAGTGTCAGCTGATTCCTTCTCAGGACATGACATTTATTGGGCCAGATTTTGCACCAACCTGAACCGGGTGTTTTTGCCGGTCTCCAGGGCTCTGGTCTTGAAGTCCCTGGTTGTGAGGGTGATGAGGGGTGGTTCTTTTCAGGCTCGGCTGTGGTTGAGCCTTCTGGCAGCAGCAGTGTTCCCTGTGCCCTGGGCCCGCTTCCATCTCAGGCCTCTGTGGTTACATCTGCTTGTTCATTGCAATCCGGTCTCTCGGGACCTCGACCAGCTGCTTCCGGTGACTCCGGCCATCATTCCATATCTGTGCTGGTGAACTGTCTTGGGAAATCTTTCCAAGAGGGTGCCTTTACAGCCCAATCCTACTGTGGTCCTTACCATGGATGCCAGTGCTTTTGGTTAGGGTGCGACAGTGGGGCACAGTTTCTTGTACGCTCGTTGGTCCCTGCAGAAAGGGTGATGGTCATCTTCCAGGCAATCATGGGGTTCCATCTGCTTCTGGTGGGGTGGAATTTTGGGGTCCGGTCCGACAATATGGTGACTCTAGCATATCTGAATCATCGGGGGTATTCGTTCCCAGTCCTTGATTGCTGTAGCAGTTCCATTGCTGGGCAAAGGGGCATCTTCAGTCCCTAGTGGCAGTTCACATCCGGGGTGTGGACAATGGGGTGGCGGATGCTCTCAGTCGGTTCTTTACACCCTCACAGGAGATTTCTCCCAACCGGGTGGTATTTCGGCAAGTGTGCAGGAGGTTTGGTGTCCCTTTCCTGGACCTCTGTGTGTCCGGGCAAAATGCTCAGCTGCCCCGGTTTTGTGCTCGCTCTCATCAGTTGGGGGTTTAGGGCGTGGATGCTTTGACCCTTCCTTGTATGCCTTTCCACCTCTGGAGACTGTTCCCTGGTGCAGCAGGCGGTCCACCGTCGATACGACTTACAAAGTCGGGATCAGCAAAATGGTGGACCACCACTCCTGCGCCACCACAAGTCTGGACTGCCAGACTCATAATCAGGCCCTTAGACTCTTCCCAACCACTGCTGATGGGTGACTACAATATGGCTTCTGCGGGCTATGAGAAATAGATTAATTTAGCAGCAAATGAACTGGCTCCAGCCAAATCTATTAAAAAGTTTCAGAACACGACCAGCTGCACCCTGGTTCTCCCCCAAACTTAAGGAATCAAAAAGAATTGTAGAACGCAGGAGAGAGTCTGGAGGAGTAATTACTTCAGTCACGAGAAACCAAAATATAAACAACTAATTCAGGTTTACAAAAAAAAGATTAATGAAGAGAAATCTACCTTCTGAACAGAAAGGATCAAAAGGGCAAAGAACTCCAGTCAAAAACTATTTAAAAAGGTTCAGGAACTGGCCTGTCCATCTTCTGGCAATATGTTAGTACCTAGCCAAAATGTCTGCAATCACTTGGCGGAAATCTTGTTAAAACAATGTTGAGACTGTCTATGTGGACTTTTATGTTATTGTAATTACCAGCACCCCTTGTGAAGTAAATGAGTAGGAGGAAGCCAATCATCCTAAGGTCCTTAATTTTACTTCTCTCTCTACTGAGAGAGTATTGGATCTGGTCAAGCAAACTAAATCAGGTGCTCCATTTGGCCCCTGCCCCCTAAAATACTCCATGAGATTGCAAGCACTGTGTCCCCCATCTCACTACACTAATAAATCACATTATCAACACCAGCTCCTCTCCAACTGAGTGGAAAAAAGCCTCCATCCTGCCTTTGCTTAAGGAACCTCTATCGGATCCTCAAGAGGAAAATAGTTATTGTCCCATATCAACTATCACCCCATATCACGTCTTCTCTTCCCAGCAAAAATCTTAGAAAAGCAGAAAGGTGTATAGTACTGAATCGGCACTCACAGTGGCCACAGAGAAATAGGGACATCATGCATAATGGAGGCAAGGCTGCAGTGATACTACTGGACCTATCCACAGTCTTCGATACTGTGAGCCACTTGGTCCTGATGCAAAGGATATAGGAGATAGGAATTGTCGGGCCAGCCCATGATCTCTTGCATTCTTTCCTTTCAGATAGAGAGCAAGCAATCATGTTAAGAGATGTTGTCCCAACTCCCTTCTCCTTGCCATGCAGTGAACCACAAGGATGATCGCTTAGTCCCACTGTGAGAAGTTGGCCTGGTATATGATGTTCACTAGTTAAAGTGACCACCTTGTACCATGCCAAGCAACTCTTATGGTGTGGTTGTAAGTCAACCTTTTCGGACTAGCTGCCCTAGTGGTAGCGTAGGCTAAGCAGTCTTTGAGGCTAAACTCATGGAGCGTGTTAAGCAGGCTGTTTTACCAAATGTAACCCCCTTTTACACCAATGAAAGGACACCACACAGATATATATTCAAAATATATATGTATTTATTTCTCAAAGTAACCCCATGTCTCTTTATGAGCACAGGAGCACAAATCGTCAAACAAGATTACATCAGAATACACAGAAGTTGCACTTTATATGGATAGGCCCTGGTGGCCGCTCAAACCATATACTAAAATAGTGGTATAAGTACCACGAACAGAAAAGGGAAAAGGCCTAGGGCCTCTAGAATCGCTGGGCCTACAAGGAGCTAACTTCAGTTAGTGACCAGGAGGTCCACGGGTTGCGTGTGCAGAGCAAATAGTCACACGCGAGCTCCCATAGGTTTTCAATGGGTGCGTAAAAAGTACAAAGTTACTGCAAAAAGGATCTTCCGGATGGACTATGAACTCAAGATTGGAAACACAGACACTAGAGATGATACTCTACACTTGGGCACTGGAGTGCCAGCTTTACCTCACCCACAGGAAGCGGGTGCGTAGGTGTCGAAGTGCGTCGGGTTTCTTCTATCTGTTCAATGGAGCCTGTGGACAAAGATGCTGCAGGCGGTCGGTCCGGAAGGGATGCGGTGGATCCAAGGGTGGATCGGAGTTGTAGAAGACCTGTAAGCAGAGGGGACAGTGTTCACAGTCACTAGCCAGTGACCAGCGTGGCACCAGGTGGGTACCAGGCGATGTCGGGTGCAAACAGGAAGGAAGGTGTAGCTTGTCTCTGCAGCCACGTGGTCCCTGAAGGTCAACGATGTCCAGGAGTCGGTTCACGAGCTGTCCCACGCAGGCTCTCGCTGTCGGCGGTGTCGGCGACTTGATCGAAGCAAACAAGCCTTGGCAAAAGCAATTGTTGTGGAAAACAAAATAAGCTGATGGTTCTGACCAGCAAGGTCAGAGGGACTGCTCCTTTGGAGGGGAGCAAGGGCCAGTCTTGAGCAACCAGACCAGCGATGTAGTTCTTGAAGTTCGTTGCCAAGATAGCCACTAGCCAGCGGGCCAGCAACCGGTTAGGCGCGTCGAGTGGCAAAATGCAGAAGGGCCCCACGCAGATCGTGGAGATGCTGGAGGGCTCACCTTTGGTGCAGATGCTGCTCGGGTGTTGGGCTTCTCAGATCCCAAAGCACAACTTGGAGGGAGCCTCGGTTGTTGCGCTTTCAGCTTGTCGTGGTCTTTTCAAGATGGCTGGCTCCACGTGTCTCGGTGCCTCCACGGGTCTCCTCTTTTCAGGGACTGTGGATCGGGCGGTGAGAGGTCTGGAGGTCCAGGTCTTGTCAGTCTCTGGGCTCGGGCTCCGGCGGGAGGCGGCGGCAAAGCAGATGTTGATTCGCTGGATGGTGCTTGCGTTTAGCAAGGTGGTCACTCCCTGACCACAGGGGAGATTGGCTTCAGTCCTCTGTGCGGCAGAGCATCGAAGTTCCCGTCTTCTTCTTGTAGTTAAGTTGATTCCAGGATGTCTGAAGTCTTAGGACACAGCTCCTACCTTTAAGCGGATTCTAGGGGCCGGACTACCTGCTAGGTCCCTCCCTAAGGGTGGGACCAGGAAGGGGGGTGGTTACACCCCCAATCCTTTGTCCAGCTCGCCCCAGGCCCGGGACTGGTGTGCCCCAGGACCGGTTTGGACTGGCATATGCACCGAGGCTCCTTGTGAGCCTCAGGCATGTCTGGTTTCTTTCAAGCCCTACCTGACCAATACACAAAATCCTGTCTGGGGTGGTGCACGCACCTCCCCTGGCAGGAAACCCTTTGTCCACACCTCCCAAGCTGGAAGGACTCCCAGCAGCAGGAGGGCAGACTTGTGTCTGTGGTGGCAGCATCCATTTTGTGGAGCTGAGGCTATGTCTGATTTTACCCGGGTTTCAGGTGCTATACATGTCGTGTCCCTCTAGAAGGGTGGAATGCTAACCCCGTCGCCAGAATTGGCGAGGGGTTAGTATTCCAATTCGTATGACACCTTACTCGACATGTTTTGATAAAGCCAAACCAAAGTTAGCATTTAACCGCGAGGTTCATAATGCACTTAAGAGTATATGGTATGACGATATCTGGAAACAGTAGAAGGAAGTGGTTCCGACCACTGCAGACAGGCTCAGCTCATGCCAGAGCACCATCTCACATGGAACCAAGCACTCTGCCTTCAGGATTGTCAAGGCCTGCTATAGGAGTGGCTGATAGGTTACCATGTGTTCCATTTAAGGTTAGGTATAGGTATACTACACCTAAGTAAGAGGTGGTTACACCAACTTACCCCAGCTAAGTGATCAGCCGGTTGTGTCAAATTTGTTAGGCCAGGCCAGGGGTGGCACAATACATGCTTCAGCCCCTGGTAGGCCTTAGATACACCAATGCCCTGGGTACCTAGTGTACACTGGTACAGGGGCTGACAGGGTGATCTAGTTCCAATGGGTTATGCACCTAGGGTACATGGAGTCCATTTTACAGAGAGAGCAGACAGGCTGAGACCCTGAATGGCAGGATCTCAGGCCTACTAAGTCGAAAAACCAGCTAGACACTAGGCAAAAAATTGGGGGTAACCATAGTCAGATATCCACCTTCCTACACCCACCTCATTTAATATCTATATGCCCCCCCTGCTAAAATCATTGGATCTTTTGGCTTCTCAACCATCTTCTACGCTGATGACACACAAATTGTGATGTCTATCATGAGTAATATTGAGGAGGTGGCACGACGGTTCAACAAATATATGCAAGCAGAAAGCTGGATGAGCAACCACTGCCTCAAGCCGATTTTAGAAAAATGGCCACAGATGTCGAGACCTCTTCCGACCCCAATTTCTAAAGTGAGAAATCTTGAAATACTTTTTGATTCCAAACTCTTGTTTATTGAACAAACAAATAAACTCACATCCATATGTTTTTACCAGCTGATAACCCTCAGGAAAAACCTGCCCTTTATTACAAAATACTTACAAAAGACTGCGGTCATCTCTCTCTGGTCCTATAAAGATTAGACTACTGCAATGCCCTGTATTTGGACATGCAGCACGACTCTCTCAAAAAGTTGTAGAGAGTTCAGAATGCAGGTGTTGGGCTGATCAAAAACATCAAAAAATTGTCTCAAAGGCCCTGGAGGAGCTGCATTGGCTCCTGATAAAAAAAACTGAGGGCATATTCTCAAGAACCTGTGATAACCATCGCAAAAGTTACTTAACGCAACCTCCAACATTGCAGTCTATCGCGGGAAAGTTACGCAGTGTTAACCAAGTATTCACAACATGGCGGTACCATGCGATAGTCACCAGATAACTCGTCAAATGGCCGCGTGAAAATCAACACCACGCAGCTAAAATGTGAAACACAAACACAAAAAAAGCAGCGATGAGGCTAAGTGTGATACAAAAAGCAGCAAAAACCAGCGGCAGGCCTGCAAATCCCACGTGTCTGGCAGGAAAATGCACTATAAAAGCAGAACAAGAAAAACACACCAGAAACAATCCAAAGTGCGCAGCAACATGGATGCACCCTGACCGAGCGCAGAAGCCAACGCAAACTCCACAAGCCCCACAGACCACCAGTAAGGTACAACGGGGTCGGGGAAGAAGTCCAGGGAGAAGAGGGAGAGGAAGACGGGGTGCAGTCCGCAGGAAAACAAGACCAGTGTCACGGAGATGACAGAACACAACCATCAACTGACTCACAATCAGACCGCCTTGAATGCAGCCGGAGTGTCGAGGAGGCCAATGGAGGAGGGCAAGAGGTGCTGGCATGACGTGAAAACCTAAACCAGGCACTACGACTCCGCCAACAGGAAGGCAGCAACCGTGACAGTAGGTGGGAGTCCTGCACCACAGGAGGAGCTGGAGGAAATGGAGGCCAGTCATCAGTGTGGAGATGGTGCAAGGAGGTGGGAGTACGGACACAGCTCAAGAGGACCTGACACAACAACAACAGGGTGAGTAACGACCAGGGACTGGGAGATGGGGGAGATGGGCACAAAGGCACACATGCACAAGTAAGTAGAGCACACTGCACACCCACAATGACCCAGGATCATGTCCCTCATCCCCGTGGCATACTGCAGCACATACACATAGCAATCACAGCACATCCCATGGCAATGTGGCACCAAGTGCAACACTGCAGAACAGGGGACACAACTGGGTCCGCTCATCCGCAGAAACAGGCCAATCACATTTGACAGAGCAGGGAACTGTGATATGCATTTGCACGGGTACAACCTCACATCCGTCATGTAATCCAAATGTCCAGTGTCCCCCCTCAAATTGGCAGCACCGCCCAAACAGTCACAATGTACATTGTCACACAGTCTGCATGTCAACAAGAACAATGTGGCAACATACAGGTCAACACAATGTCAACATGCATCTCCCCTTCACATTGCAGAGGGACAAAAAACACTTCCAGCATGTCAGGCCAGACAACCCATCAGTGATGCCGGAGACAACCGCCACACCTTCGACACCGACAGCTCATGGACATCTCAGGCAACCCACCCCCAGGAGCAGGGCAGCCAAGCTACATAGAGGAGACCACAGTCCCTGGACAGACCACACAGCAGGAAGCACCGGCCACCACGGCTGGCTCCCAACACTTCACCAAGGCAATCATCGCATTCCAATGCCAGGTGTCAGATGCCAAAAGGAGGTGACCGAACAGGTGTGGGTGGGGTCTAAGTTCCATTAGGGACCACCTACACCCCACAAAGGAGACCCACACTGAGACACATGCAGATGGACATTCCCACTACAGAATCACACCCAGGGGCACATACATATCAGTCTCACACCCACGTTGGCTCTGCGTTCGACCAGTCCACTCCTCTTACAAATTGAGTGGGTGATGACAAAGCTACATGTCCAAGCTCTGACCCGCTGCCTGCAGTGACATGTCTGCATCTGCTGCACAATGTTACGTCGTAGGGCCCAGGACCCTCATGCATACAACAAGACCACAGGGACACACGCATATATCATGTTGAACTGTGCCAGGCCCCTTTATTGGCAGGGCCACATGTACAGTGACGCCCGTGCTGGATGTGTGTGGGGTGAGTATAAGCCAGCCCGCACGGAGTGCTTGGTGCTGGCAACAACTTGAACAGTAGACACCAGTGCAATGGAAACAAAAAACACCTGCATTACAGAGTCAACTGCTGAGCAACATGGAGGGAGCCTGAGCAAGTACAGAGGTCACCCAACATACAAACAGAAGTGTCCGTGAGTTGCAGTGCACTGAGGTTGGGGCACTAGAGATGAGCGCGCTCGTGTGAAGAAAATGTCTAGGATTGTATCCCTTTGGGTTATTCCTGATGCAGCTGCAGTGGGGGAGTGTCACAACTGCACCATCTTCCTCATCGTCGTCCCTGGTCTCCCACACTGCCTGAGGTGACATTGCTGCGTGAGCTCTCCACAGCACATAACCAAAACAGTAATCGACGATGATTCGTGGTGCACTGAGTTAGTGGCACCTGGAGTGCTGAGCAGGGGATCAGGCAGAAGATGGCATCCACGTCAGGTGCGAGCAACTCCGTCAGTCTGCCAGTTCGACCGTTTCGGCACTGGCAGTTGGCGGTTGGAGTTGGTTCTGGCAGTGGTGGCGTGTGCTTCCTGTGGTGATGCGACGTCCGGGCCGGTCAGGACTCGATTTGGCATGTGAGCCCTGGTGTTCCACGTTGAGGTCGGAGGCAGCGGACAGCGCAGGGCCACAGACACATGGCGTTGATGACCCCAAGGCCATTGCCTCAGAGGCCATCCAATATCTCAGAAGAAGGGGTCCCGGACCTGACCAGCACAGAGTTAGTGGCCCCAGATGCACAGCAACAGGCACAGGCACCCCGCCACAGGGCGATGACTTGAGGTGCCCTGAGGTAGGGCCACGCGGACTGAGCGGGTCCTCATCGGTGTCTGAGGTGAATACGGCGGAGGGTTGCGAAGGGCAGTGGAAGGTGTCCTCCAGGGCATGATGCAGAGGTTTGATGTTATCCGGAAGCAGCAAATGGAGGAGTGAAAGCGACAGCCTCATTGCCACCACCAATTCGGTATCAGCCACATGAGGATGAAAACTACCCCCTAGTCCATATACTCAGGCGCCACCAATGTACGACCAGAGAGTGTCCATGAATGTCGGGGAACAGACTTAGTGGCACCGGGGCTGGGAGGGGATGCAGTCTGCAATGATGCCGGTACACTGATATGAACTCCGCCATTGCTAAATCAAGACTCTGTGACCTACTGGACCGCAGTGTAGGCCGGAGGCAGCGGTCACCAGTGGCCCACAGCCACGTGTCATTGACTCGCGATGCACAGAGTTAGTGACACCAGGGCAGTTGACGGTAGTGTTCGATCACCTCCGTAACGATGATCCTTTTTTCCGCCCAAATGCAACGCATCATCCTCTTACTCCTCTCCTTGTGTGCAATGATATGTACTCTGCCTTTGAATAATTGATGTTCAGTTCCAATTCTGTGACCTACTTGAGCGCAGAGCAGGCCGAGAGCAGTAGTCCGCGTGGGCCCACAGAATCTTGCGGCTGTGGTGTAGTACTAAGACCTGTTGGCTCCACATCGAAGGGAGTATAGTGACATACACTCAGCCACGATTCATGTGCTCTGCCATGGTGTAATCAAAACTTAGTTCCAAAAGTGCAACCTAGTTGGCTGCAGTGTCGGCTGGAGGCGGAGGTCAGCGCAGGCCAACCGCTGTCCAGCCATCTCCTCCTGGATCTCTCCCACACGACGTTGGAATGGCATTTGCATTAGATTTGTGGCTAACAGGTAGTGGCACAAGAGCTGAGCGGGTGTGCAGCCGGCGAGGAGGCCGTCTCCTGCCTGTGATGGACTGCATTGGATTGGTGTGAGGCCTTCAAGACCACAGTGCAGGCCGAAGGACGGCATCAGCAAGGGCCCACAGACACATTTGGTGGGAGTCCTATGCACAGACTTTGTTGCACCACATCAGAGGGAGTATAGTGACATGAACTCAGCCTTAAATCATGTACTCTGCCATGGTGTAATCTAGACTCAGTTCCAAATGTGTGTCCTACTTGTCCGCTGTGTATGCCGGTGGAGTACGTCAACGGGAAAGGAGTTTCGCGGGCCTGTGTCGCAGAGATCTTGATGGTCCGAGGAGTCTGCCAAGGTCAGGGGCCTCGGGCTTGGAGCTTGCACCGGCACATGGTGGGCCCTCTTCAACACATGCCGGTGTCGGCAGGTGGGCATTGATGCCTGGGTGCACAGTGGCGGGAAGAACTGGTTCGGGGACCAGCGTCCTGGGGTGCAGCAAGCGCACAGGATGGCTGGCAACTCCACTCATGGCGTCAGCCTCGTGGCGGGGTGAGAGGTGCCGCCCTGGCAGAGACGTTGGGCATTCCGGAAGAGGACCATGCCCAGAGTTACGTGCCTTTTATTCACACCCCTACGCTGGCCTGGCTCACGCTTACGGGGGGGACGTAACAAGCTACGTTTCCGCGATCTTCCCCACTGGCTGGGGTGACATGGTTGCATCCACTGTCCACTACACTCCAAACACCAGCGGTGTGTGTCGACATGGATATGCGTGTGGTCTGCATACTGCAGTATGGCCATTGCTTCCACGCCACACTTGGCATTTTGTGCAGTCTCATTCATCGGTCACTTGCCTACTTCGCACATGCCTGGTCCCCACCTCTTCAGACATTCTGCTATTGTGTGGCCAAGGTGCCATGTTGTTGATGGCTAATGTACATGGCTGGCCCAGGTTCCCACAGTGAGTTGTGCTGTCATTTCTGGTGGGTGTGCATGTTGTATGTGAGCTTGTGACGTGTGCATTTCCTGTGTTGTGTGTTGCATGGTTGTGGAGTTGAGGTGTGTGGTGTGTGCATTTGGTATTGGCCAACGAGCAGTGCATTTCCATAGGTGCCATCCTGGTGGCGCAGCTTGATGATGGACTGTCGGAAGGTGTAGGGATCATGCACACTGCCTAGGTGGTTTGCGGCGGCATTGGCGGAGATTCCCAGGTGGTCCACTATTGCCTGGACATCGGTGGGATCTGTGCGCTTTCTGTTGCGCTTATTGTGTGCAGTGTTGCCAGGGGGCACAAGTAGGACATGTGTACAGTCAATTGCCCCCTGACACGTGCGGGAAGCTAGCTGTGGCGTACATGCCTTGCTTGGTCTCCGTCTGTTCCTGCGCAGTGTGTGGGAAGTATAGATAGTCGGATACCAAGCTGATGGTGTCATCCATGACCGCTGTAAGGGACTTGGAATTCCCTGGCTGTGTGACTCCTCCGTCTCAGGTGGATGTTGGTTGGAGGGTACCAGTGGCCAGCACCAGCAGCATGGCCAGCAGCTTTGTCTAAGGTGGGATGTTGGTGGTCCGCTGTGTTGGTACTGTCAGCCTGTGGGCAATGGTGGTCAGAACGCGGAGGAGGGTTGTCCCTTTGGACATGTAGTGGGCAATGACATTCTCTGGTGTTGGGTCTGTGAGTTTGGTGCATTTTTGGAGGGTCGCTATCTTTGTGTGCGCTGCCTCAGTGTTGGTCGGGGGACGGTGGGTGTCCGGGGCAGGGTGGTGGCAGTGGATGTTGTGGCCCTCTTGGCTGTCCGGCCCGCATGATCAGTGGCTCCATGACATCTGTTGTTCTTCAGGTGTGGCTCTGGGCTGGGCTCCCTTTTGAGGTGCAGTCTGCCGTCTGACTTTACACCAGGTCAGAGCAGGTGTTAGTTTCCTGCTGCTAACGCGCCTTATCGCCTGTTTTGGGATGTTATCGCTGATCTGGTCATTGAGAATGTTACGGTGTGGTGTTGTAGTGGGTTTTTGCTCGGGAACGCCTACTCTGCATCTCATTAGCGATAGTTGCGGGGGTCATCTGCAGCAATGTTTTTTGCGGCAGCTATCGCGGGTAAACTGGTGCTATGGGCTGTTAGCATCGGCTTGTGAATGGGGTGATAAATTTATCGCAACTTTGACTGCAATAAAGTGCCGTTAACTCGGCTATAGCTCCTTGAGAATATGCCCCTGAGAACGGAGTTTGAGGCACTGTGCACAGCAAACAAAGCACTCCTTGTTTCAGGCCACAATACCTTAAGAACACATTTTCATGATATCCCCTGGAAGATGCCTTTGTTCAGAACTCTGCAAAAATGTCAGGATACTAAGAATTCCTACTGCCTCCTGTGGTGGCTGAAGTTTTATGCATTCAGCTTGCGAACTATAGAACCAGCTCCCCTGGCACCTAAGAAGCCAGTCAAACCTGTTGATATTTCGGGATCAGCTCAAAACATGGCTTTTCCCACTCTCTATGTAGATACAAATACTTTCTAAAAGCAGAGGATCCTCTTTGGTAGAGACACTAGTGGCAAGATGACCTCAGGCATATGTTGCGCTTTATAAAAATAAATATCAAATTCTTACTGTTTAAAGTGGGTGAATCATTCCTTAAGTCAAAACGTACACTCACCACATCGTTTATATACAGAGTGAACAGAGTAGAAGCAAGAACACACCCCTGGCACACGACTCGCTGAATTGTGATGTGATCTGTCATGTAATTTAGCTATAAATTTGATGAAATTCCTCGGAGCACCCAAGTTGAGCAAAACTCTCCACAGGTTGTCCTGATAGACAAGATCAAATGCGGCTCAAGGGTCTATGAAAGCCACATACAGGGCCCGATTCACAGAACAAACTTAAGACAAAATCCTAAACTTAGTACCATTTTGGTATTCACAGAATGCACTTACTACTTCTGGTATTTACAGAATGAACGTACTACTTTTGCGATTCACAGAATAAACTTACTACTTTTGCTATTCACAGAATGGATTTAAGACAACTAACTTTACGTCCGCACTCGGTCCGGAAATTCCGGCCCGGAGGCGGAGCTTCCGGCCCGGAGGCGGAGCTTCCGGCCCGGAGGCGGAGCTTCCGGCCCGGAGGTGGGGCTTCTGGCCCAGAGGCGAAGCTTTTGGCCCGGAGGCGGAGCTTCCGGGCCGGAGGCCCTCACACCTGCATCGCCTATCACAGAGCGGCAGTATCAGTGAGTATCCTGCAGCCAGTGTCCTGGCACGAGTGGCATCCTGCCCACAGCCACACTTGCCCGACTCCACAGCCATCAGCATCAGCGCACTACACGGGGCCACACCAGCGACCTTACCCAGAAGCAAAGCGTCCCGCCTTCCACCTAACCCGCACCATGTGCGCACAAACATTCTCATTAACCAACCCGGTACCCTTCCTACCGAAACCGGGAGAACCAGCCATGAAATGGGCTGACTGGAAAGGTTATTTTCTAAACTACCTGTCGAGTTCTCCAGTAAACACCAGAAGAAAATCCTCCTACATAATCTGGGTCCAGAAGGCCTGTGTGTCTACGAGAACATGGTAAAGAAGCCCAGAGCGTCTACAGACGATGACGTTTTCCAACATGCCCTGGAGGACCTGGACAAGCATTACCAGCCGGTAATTTGCACAGTCATCGACCGGTACAAATTTTTCCAGCGCAAGCAGGAAATCGGTGGAGGACTACATAGCAGCCCTCAAAAAGCTAGCCATCAACTGCAAGTTTGGCACCCTACACGATGACCTTATTAAGGACCAAATCATAATGCACACTACCCACTCAAGCGTCCAGGAGAAGCTGTGGGTTAGTGGTGAAGCGTCTCTCCCGGAGATCATCGCCATAGTCAAGAGTCCGAGCTGTCCAAACGGTGCACACTCGCCATCAAGAAGGAACCTGTCCAACCACCCACAGTGTGCAAAGTGACAGACCAGAGGGTCCCGACCACAAAACCTGCGGCTAATACTGGCTCAGCCTCCAACAGACCATCTACGTCTAGGCCTAAGGGGTCCAGCTGTGCTCCCATGGACAAGCAAGGAATCTGCTACAGATGTGGCAGCCAATCCCACATGGCCAATGATAGGAAATGAGCAGCATTCCACGTCAAATGCTCCTTCTGCGGCATCACAGGACACTTCGGCAAAGTCTGCAGATGGAGGCCCAGAAGCGCTGCAGTCAAATATGTCCAAGACGACCAAGATGGAGCTGACCAATCCGACCAAGATTGCATACTCTGCATCGAGGACCAAATCCAAGGCATCGGCGGCGGCGCCAAGAAGAAACCATCCTGCATGTTATTGATTGGGGGCGTCCAGATAGTCATAGTGGCGGACTCCGGTTCGCCATACACCATCATCCAAAAACAGATATGGGACAAAGACTTTGCTCACGTGGTGGGGAACTACCTTCATCCCACCGACGTCCACCCAGTCACATACACGGGGGAACGAATCCCCATGGTGGGGCACCGGCGGCTCCTGTTCGAGTTCAAAGGCAGGCACACGTCAGCGAAATTGTACGTCGCGCAGGAAGGCCCCTCAGTCCTGGGGTGGGTGGACCAGGGAGAGCTGGGCATACAACTCAACCCAGGCGGTGACACGCAAGTGCTTCTGATGGACGACCCATCCACGCCAGCCTTGTTAAAAGCGACATTTCCAGCAGTCTTCAGCGACCGCATTGGGAAGATGTCTAAGTTCCCCCACAAAAGCATTCTTAAAGAAGGAGCTGTGCCTGTCTCCCACAAAGTCAGGAATAACCCATTCAACTGCATAGAGGCAGTACAGCTAGAACTGAAACCGTTGGAAGACAATGACATCATCGAACCAATAGAATGCACCGAATGGCTCGCGCCCTTGGTGGTGGTGCGCAAACAGAGCAGGAAGATACGCCTTTGCATTGATCTCCGCGAACTCAACAAAAACATTGTTGACAAGTTCCCGCTGCCCAAGATAAACAAACTACTAGCCCAGACCAAGGGGGTCAAATGGTTCTCCACCATCAACCTCAAAGCCGCTTACCACCAGGTGTCGCTCCATCCATCGTGCCGGAAACTCACATCTTTCATCACGCCTTTCGGGTGCTACAGATTCAGACGGTTGCCCTTTGGTCTCGCATCCGCAGTGGCCGTCTTCCAAAAACTCATGCACTCACTCTTCAAGGACGTCCACGGAGTCTTCTACTTCCAGGACGACATCCTCGTCATGGGGAAGACCAAGGCCAAACACAATGACATTTTGCACACCATACTACACACGCTGGCGGCCAACGGTCTCACGGTGGAACTTGAGAAGTGCAAATTCGGCTTACACAAGGTGACCTATCTGGGACACGAGATCAACGACACAGGCATCTCCCCTAAAACGGCCAATATGGAAGCCATCATGTCCGCGCCCTCCCCATAAAGCAAAGATGATGTCCGCTCATTCCTGGGGCTGGCGGAATTTTATAGCAAATTCGTCTGGAACTTTGCTACCAAAACGCACAGCTTACGTAACTGCTGAAAGAAAAGAACGCCTTTGCCTGGTCCGACGAGTTGGAAGCGGAATTCTCGGCCATTAAACGGGACATTTGCGACGCGATTCCCCTACACGGCTTTGACGGCGCCGTCCCCAGCATCCTGATCACTGACGCCAGCGACAAAGGATTAGGAGCGGTCCTCTCCCAGAAAGCAACGGATGGCACGGAGACCACCGTGGGGTTTGCCTTGCGATCCCTCACGCCCAGTGAAGAGAAATTATAGCGTGAACGAAAAGGAAATGCTGGCATCCATCTGGGCGATGGAAACATTTCGGCAATACCTGTGGGGATCCAGATTTACGCTCCGCACCGACCAAAAACCCCTAATCAAAGTTCTCACTTCCAGCGGCAACGTGACAGCCATCCCACGCATCGCGAAGATGACACTCCATCTCTTGGACTTCGTGTACAACGTGGAATACATCCCCGGCCCACAAAACAGGGTCGCGGACTTCCTCAGTAGGGCAGCTAACATGGAAGGAACAGTCACGAAATCGGACTGGGACGACTTCAGCGTCGCATTTATGATGGGTCACGAACACACCATCGGTGCCCAGGACTGGGCAGACGCCAATGCGCAGGACAATGAACTCTCGCAAGTCAAACTGTACGTCACACACGGCTGGCCAGAGAAAAAGTACACAAAGGACAACTTCAGAAAATACTGGGAGGTCCGCGACGAACTCTCCATTAGCGATGACTTTATCTTCCTTCTGCGAGGCGGCAGAGTGGTACCCCCGAAGGAGCTCTTCAATCGCATACTTCACATCAACCATGAAGACCACCTGGGCATTGTGAAAGCTAAAAGAAGAATGAAACTGCTGTACTGGTGGCCAGCCATGGGCAACCACGTGGAGAGATTCGTAAGAGCCTGCGAACATTGCGCCAGAGCGGACAAGACTCTCACCACCATGAGACCCCCTATGGGAGAGTTCAACACCCCCAACAACTCTTGGGAGGACTTATCCATCGACATTGTAGGCTCCATCCTGGATTCCTGGGGCACTCCCAAACAACTCATCGTTTTGGTGGATCAATACTAGAAATGGCCAGAGGTTGAAATCAGCGAATCAGTGGACACAGACACCGTCATCGCTTTCCCCACCACCGTCTTCTTGAGGGAAGGCATTCCAAAAATCATCACAAGTGACAACGGACCCCAGATTACATCAGCCAAATGGACAGCCTTCACCAACCATAACGGCATCCTGACAAAACACACACCTGTCTACCACCCGGCAGGCAATGGCAAAGTGGAACGCTTTAACCGGGTGATCATGGGCTCAGTCCAAGCAGCCATCAGTGCCGGAAAGAACTAGGAGACCGAAGTCAAAAGCACAGTGTGGGCGTATCGCATCACGCCCACCCTTACAGGCTACAGCCCGTTTAAAATCCTGAGAGGCAGGGAACTCTTTACCAGAGACAATGCAGCCTGGATGACCATGCGACTCCAGAGCAAATGGTCCCCAGCCATCATCCGGAGCAACATAGTGAAAGCCCAATGCATCTACAAAGCACATTACGAAAAGAGGCATAACGTGCGAGAAGCCACGCTGACAGAGGGCGACTGGGTCCGAATCAAAAAAGGCCACCCAGGGAATCAAGGAGACAGTAAATTCAGTGAGCCCCTGCAAGTAGTAGAGCCATACACACGTTCGGCTTTGTTGAGCGACGGCAAGGTGTGGTCACAATCTTGTATGGCCAAGTGCAACAAAATCCTACAATGAGGCACGGACAGTAGCAACAGTGATCTGAAAGAAAGTAACAGCGCCACAGAAATTGAGGCACCAACCACAGAACCAGCAAGAGTGGACATGGAAGTTACCAACGGGAGCGAAGTCAGCACCTCAGCTAATGCAGAAGGACAGACAGCCAAGCGACAAACACCGTGTTCGCCCAGCCAGGACACTAACGGTGCGGGTATCCCACAAGAGACTTCTGATACCCAAGATAGAGACCCGGAGGAGAGCACGAGGGCGGCTGGATCCAACAAAGGAAGAGAGCAAGGGATTCGAGCATCTGTCACATACACCTGCAAGGGCCGCACAGTTAAACTTCTGAAACGATTCAGAGAATTTCAATTGTGATCTCTCTCTCTCTCTTGCTCTCTCCCTCTTCCTCTGTCCACTGTCCCACAGTTAGAGTTCTCTTTGCATATGTTGTTAAGGGGGGAGATGTGTAGCGTCGCGGTCTAGCCTTCCGACGTCATGTGACTCACCGCAAGGGATTGTGGGAGTGACATGATGCGGTTGGCCATTCTGTGATCGCGGCGCGATTGTAAAGACGGCTCTCCCTAATGCCAAATAAACATAGTTGAACACGCATGTGTGTTTGTCCTCGTTGAGAAGGGGCCAACCTCCAACTCCACACTCACCACCAGAACGGGATGCAGCAACTCCTTGATTGGAGGGAGCAGCCTCACTCAGCCCCCCGCAGTGCCTGGAGGGTTTGGCTTGCTCTAACCCAGCTGCATTAAGACAATTGAGTTAGACTTGTTTAAAGTGCACGTGTCGCAAGACTTCTGGCCAAAAGACATGCGCTCAGCCAGCCCACTCTCCTCCCTGCTGAGTTACATGCTTCTGTCCCTCAGCAGCAGCCCCGCCTACGTCCTAACACTCTGTTCGGGACGGGAAGAAAAATAAAATGGTAATAAATTACCAATCTATTTTTCAGGGGTGGAGGGGGGATTTTAAGTGGGGCGAAGATCCCCTGCTTCTACAGAGGAGTAGCCACTGCTGTGTCTATTCCACCAACCAGGTAAGGGCTTTACGTTCCCCTCGCCAGTGGGTCCGAGTCTTCCTCCTTGCTCCTTCTGCCTCTCCTCTGTCACACTCTCTCTCTCTCTCTCTCTCGCTCTCTCTCTCTCTCTTTATCACTCTCTTTCTCTCTCTCTCGCTCTCTCTCTCTCTCTCTCTCTCTCTCTCTCGCTCTCTCTCTCTCTCTCTCTCTCTCTCCCTCCCTCTCTCTCGCTCTCTCCTGCTCTTCTTTATTTCAGGTTGGCTTTTCCTTTGATTTCTGCTCACTCTATTTCAGGTTTTATTTTCAATTTCTACTGTTACATTACTGCCTTTCTTGCTTTTGTTGCAGCTGCTTTCCTGTCTCATCTTGCTCTTCTCTACTTTGTTACTCTTGCTTGCTTATTTGTGCTGTTGTGGGTTTCAACCGAACCCATGCAGAAAAGCTTACATTTTACAAGTTCATGTTTAAACTTTACATCTTTTTTAGATAGTGACTATTAACATACTTTGCACATACATGATAACATACTCAGAAAGTGCCCTGCTTGTAACACACATTTCTTCATAAGCATTTTATCACAACACTGTACATTATGTTCAAGGATAAAGTACACTGAGCATGCTGCCTTTGCATGTTGTTGTCTGTTTGGAGACAGCTCTGAATTGGAAATACAAACAATGACTTAGCACATGACCTCAGGCACAGTGTGAACGAAGCCAGTTTTATTATATAAACTGCTTCTGAGTTTTGGTTCGTCAGCGGAGCACTTCCATGGATTATCCCGGACGTTCTTCTGTGACTGATTGCCAGCAGTGCTGACTTCCACCCCTATCCTACACCAGACTTGCTTCCAGATACATCACACCATCACATTACGCTGTTCCATGGGATCTAACAGAATGCACTTCTTATTACGCTCGCCAGAGTAGAGTCAGTGTAGGTATGGTTAGTCTTATGATATATGTTCATATATTAATATAATAACTACAACGCTATAAAAGTTGAATTATTTATGTTCTTCGCCATTTTTGTAATGCTGGTAACAATGCTCTGCTTCCTTCCACTGATATTTGCAGCTTATGTATTTTACACAAGAATCCAATTGCTTCCAAAAATGTTTGACATACCAATAAGCTTGTTTCTTGTGTCTCTCTTTGGGCATGCCTAAGGTAACCATGAAAGGGTAGATCTGTTTCCACAATTTCCTTGGGGGAGTCAGAGTGGTGATGTTCTAAGGTTCCAGACACCCTCTGGTACCCTGTCAGGTTTAAGGGTCCAGATGGCACACTGGGAGCTAACAAGAAATTCAGTCCCCATATTTTGATGCATTTGTTGTCCAAACGCTCACTCTTACTTGATTAGTAGGAACTGCACGACAGTGCTAGTTTCTCTTTCACTTTCTTGTTCATCTCCTCTTGCTCATTTCTACTTGTTTCTCATTTCCACTCTCACTCATTTTTACTTTCTACTCTCACCCAAGGCTGGCCTTAGCACTGGTGGCCCCCAGTGCGACAATCTTTGCTGGTGCACCCACAGTAAAACCTCTTTCTCCAAGAAATCCATCACTACCACGCTCCACAAGTGCCACTCATCTCTCCATAGCCCCTCTCTAACATGCATTTAATTTTTTCTATAGAGCTTTACATGACACACACATATTATACAGAGCCAATGAATCAAATCTGAGCAAAAGTTACAGGAAATGTTACATAAACAATGAGGGTAACAAGGTGTAGAAGTCACATGTCGACGACTTAGCCCCATACCTACCCAGGTTGCCCCACCCAGTCCTGAAGAAGACCCGCACAGCCGAGGTCCGAAATTGCCCTACGGCCCTAAGACGGGTCGAAAGGTCGACACCCCCATGATTAGTCTGGACCCCGCACTCATTCTTTAACGTGCCACTCAAGAAATATATTTCTATGTAAATTACAATTGTAATCAACCTCAGATTGTCTACTGTGAATGTGGCCAGGCTATATAGGATGGTGATTATGTAGTACAGTTTTATTCTTTAAAAAGTTTAGGCCATCAATGAATGGACATTATAACTGATTAAAATGGGCAAGCAAAAACTATTTTGATATGTAGATGCAAGACGTCACTAAGTATAAGATTAGGAACGCAACAATTATTGAATGAATACTTAAAGGTTGTACAAATACATTTATTATAGAATACTTTATGACCAAGACAGATATGGTCAATGTCGAACTATAAAGAAATGTTATGTTTTGGTTTTGTAAAGGAATCAAAAAATTATTCTTAAACTTTGTTTAAAGATGTTAGCAGTGAATCTTAAAAATCTTTCATGTATGCTCTTTTGATAGCCCTGAAGAAGTCTCATGGGAGACGAAACGCGTTGGCTATGACTATGAAAATATGAAATATGACATGGAAGAAATCTTCACTCAAAATCAATAAAGAAGAAAATCTCAACATGTTATATGTGTCGTATGCTTTATCAGGAGTGTATTTGTTACTTTGAAAAGATATAAAAGTGTATAGATACTTGGAGACCTTACGAAAGTATATAGTGCTGAACCTCCTGTGTGTTCATATGTTGTTGTAGGACTTTGTCCCACATCGTTGAGAGTAAAGAGGGTAGTACTCTCTGGTTTCGTGCACTATCTCTGAGTCATTGACGTTAACCACTAATACTTGTTAGGTGCGGTTCCAATCAGCCTCCACCCTCTCCTTTTGTGTGTTTATATAGGATGGTGATTTACAACCAGTCCAATTGTTTTTTAAAATTACCAAGTTTTTCTTTTATGTCACTAATTAAAAGCCTTTTCTTCCTCACTCCCTTACACTTGAGCACCCTCCTCCTACGCACGTTCCCTCTGGAGCAACCTTCTATCTTCAGCAATAAAAATACAGTCAATTAAGCTTCTCAATTGTACACCAATTGTAAAAGAATAAAATGCATGGTGATTTGTTAGTATGGTTTGTTGCACTTTCTTTAACCCATTCTTAAGTAATGTATTCAATACTATGAGGAGTTTTATACTGTGCTTAGGAATGCTCACGAAATTTTGTTACTGATTGTACCAAATAGGTAATTGATTGATGTCTTTCCAAATGAAAGAGTGTTTGGTCTGGAGAAGCACAAATGCATGATTTAAAACGTACAACAGGGGTTGGCTTTAATAATAAGAAGGTATTTCTATCCCAATGAACCCTTTTTAGCAACATTCGGAGAATGAAAGAGTGGGGAAAAACATAACGTTCTAACCTATACTATACAGGTTCCATGCATCTCTTGGATGACAATTCATAGTTCACTCTGCCATATTAGGGCTGTAACTTATGAGCTGCAGTAACAAAAGGATCTCTGTGACAAAAACAGCAACCAACTGAGAGATGACTTACCTGTGCCTGATACTTTGACCAGGCCAGGCCTTGAGGGCCGAACTAAACTGCGTCCGAGGTTCCAGCCTGCCTCCTTCTGCCTCTCCTCTGTCTCTCTTGCCCTCTCCCTCCCTCTCTCTCTCTCTCTCTTCCCCGCTCCTTCTCTAATGTAGATTTGTCTTTCCTTTACCTTCTGCTCGCTCTATTTCAGATTTGATTTTCATTTTCCACTACTCCTTTACTGTCTTTCTTACTTTCATTGCTGCTGTTTTCCTTTCTCATCTTGTTCGTCTCTACTAATTCATCCAATTCATCATTCCTGTCCTATAACAACACTGAACTACTACTGCGAGGCCAGTCCGCCGAAACTGGAACAACATCCCAGAAGAAGACTGGAGAACTATACTCCCGGAACGCCAGCCCGAATGCAGCAGCAGCCTACCCAACTCCATCACAAACCTCAAAAGTTGGATCACTGCTTGCACCGACATTCTGGCTTCCCTCAAGCCCAGCAGTACCAAAAGATACCAAAAGATCCAGACAACAAACCCACTGGTACATGAAGGAAGTCAAGATAATGAAGCACCACTGTAAGCAACTATGGAGAATGAGCAAAGACAGTGGAGACAGGAACACATTCAAATCCGCCCTCAGATGCTACTGCTGGACTACCAAACGTTCTGCACTCACAAACCACATTGACGCTAGCACCAACAGCAACCAAAAGAGATCTTCGTGATCATGAAAGATTTCACCTCCCTAGCAGCCACATCCAAAGCCATCATCCCTTTTCAGGACAATTGTGTTACTCTTTCACAGTTTTTCTGCAGCAAGATAAGCACCATACACGACAACTTCGTCCCACAAGCGGATCCAACAGACCTCGCTACACAACTCCCAATCTCACCCAAAGTAACTACTCTGACCATTTGGCCCACCATCTGTACACCTCCATCATGCAGTACATTCGCTCCAGAGCCTCCTCGGACCTGTGCCCGCACCACACCTTTGCCAAAGGATTACAACCCATCGGCACAGCACTCATCTCAATCCTAAATGCCTCAGTCTCTTCCCTTACATGCCACATTACTCCCCCTCCCTAAGAAGACTTCTATGGACCCAATGATGCTTGTAAACTACAGATCCATTTCCCGTCAATTGTACCTGGCCAAAGTCCTGAAAAAACGTGTCAAGGTACACCTCACCAACCATCTCAACAGCCACCAACTCCTTGACTTCACTCAACCTGTCTTAAAATCAAATCACAGCATTGAGACAGCTCTCATCATCGCCATTGACAACATCCGTATGATCTTGGACAGAGAAGACACAGCTTCCCTTATCCTTCTGTGCCTCTTCGTGGCATTCAGCATGGTACCCTACCTCATCTTTATCCAGCACTTGCATGAGATTGGAATCAAAAAGTACCTGCTCTCTGTTGCATATGCTTCTTCCTGACTTTTAGGACACAGTCAGCAATTTGGCCACCTGCTCGTCAGGATCCCACACCCTCAGATGTGGTGTTCCACAACGATCCTCACTGCACCCGACACCCTTCAACACTTATATGATTCCAGTAGCAAGAATCATCCACACCTATGACATTAAGCTCCTATTCTACGCTGATGATACACAGCATGTACTCTCCCCCTCCGACCCTCACCCAGACCATGTTTGCTGCCCGGATGAAGACCAACTGTCTTAACCCCTTGGCAGCGGCGCGAATTCTGCCGCGGCGCTGGGGGGGGGGGTGCGGGGTGAGCGCGGCGCCGCCATGCTCGCGACGGGACCACTCCGTCATGAGTAACGGGCGAGCTGTGCTCATGAAGGAGTGGTTCCGTCACGACTCTGCCCACTCGTTAATTCGCCCGCACAGGCGGGGAATCAGCGACGCATGGGCGGAGCGGCTGCAGAGGCCGCAGCATGACGGAACCACTCCGTCATGAGCACACGTCGCCCGTGGCTCATGACGGAGTGGTTCCGTCATGAGCAGGCAAGGGGTTAAACTTAACACTGATAAGACAGAAGTCATGATCTTTGGGAAGAACACCTATTCATGGGACTCCACCCGGTGGCCTGCAGACCTCAGTCTAGGGACATCTAGGACCTAGTGGCACTACTCGAAAAGCCAGGTCTTCAATTTCTTCTGGAATTCAAGAAGTGAGGAGGAGGCTCTTATGTGTAGCGTCAGGTCATTCCACACTTTAGGAGTGATGTAGGAGAAGGCTTCACCGCCAGATCTGCTTTTCCATATGGGTGGGGAGGCATGTGGAGTAGGAGTCTAGACTAGCAGAGTGTCTAAAAGGTTTGTGAAAGCCGATGCGATTGTTGAGGGATGCTGGGCCAGTGTTATGTAGTGCCTTGAAAGTGTGGGTGAGGAGTTTGAATTGTGCACATCTGTGAATGGGGAGCCGGTGCAACTGGTCCAGGTGTGGTGTTATGTGAGTGCGGCGTGAGAGGTTGTGAGTGATTATGGCTGCTTAGTTCAGTACAATCTGCAGCCTTCAAGTGAGTTTTTTGTTTATCCCGGTATAGAGGGCATTTCTGTTGTCCAGCTTGCTTGTGAGCATGGCGTGTGCGACCATTTTCTGGGTGCTGGTTGGAAGCCATTTGAAAAATGTTCTCAGCATCTTCAGGATATGGAAGCATGATGTGATGCCGGTATTGACTTGGGCGGTCGTGTCTAGTTTGCTGTTGATGATGATCCCAAGGTTCTTGGAGTGGGTGGTGAGGGTGTTTCAGTGAATGTTTCAGTCAATAACTCCTCAAAACTCTGGTACAAGTTGAAAGTGTGCCGAAATTATCTGCAAGTAAAGCTAAAAGCACCTCTATCATTTATGAGAATTTGAGCAAAAACTCCTAACGGCTGGCTATTCCTTATCTATAATAAAAAATAACTAAGTGTGGTGGTAATTGTATTGTATTATAATTGTAATTGCATTTATATAGCGCTTACTACCACTGACTAGGCGTTGAAGCGCTTTTTCGGCGAGTAGCACACTACTCCGGAACCCAAAAGGATTAGTGGTGAATTAGTAAAGTGAAATATGAGATTAATTTGAGCTGTGGATATGTTAGTCTGTTATGTGGATTGAGAAGGCTAGTGGAGGGATGGAAGAGGGAAGGGTTTGCATTTATATAGCTCTTGCTACCCCTGATGAGGTGTTGAAGCACTTTTCGGTAATGACTCATGGAAACAGAGTTGCCATTGTGGGCCACTACCAGGGTTCTAAATGGCCTCGTTAACAAATGTGGATTAGAGCTCAGTTCTTATAAGACCCTCTGGTAATCAGTTAATTGAGGCAAGTCAGTTTGCATCCCGTGAAGCACCAGGCCTGTCTTATTCTGGCCATATTTTGCACCTAAAACGTGTTACTTGTTTTACTAATTGACTTCATTAAGCGATAAAAACGAAGGAGTTATTCACTGCTGTCATTATAGCTGATAAAAACTGGGCCTCTCCTAACTAACAGGTGCAAGTCAGGCCCCTGCGTCTTCGATTGATTGCAATTACACAGAAAAGAGGTGCTCGGCGGTCGGCTTATCTGAGAGGCTTTGTCATGAGTAGGAAAAGCGCTATTAAAAGGAAAACAAAATTAGCCATCAGTCCGGTAATTAACTTCCTCTTAATGGTCTCCCCTTAGTTGGTTTTTAATTGCCTTTTTTTGCTCCTGTCTGTAAGAATCCTGCTTGAATGTCATGTTAAGCCAATCACCGTGTAACTTGTTTGCTTTTTTTCTCTCGGTTCATTTGTCTCCCCGAGCCCTTCTCTGTCCCAGTTTGGAGCATGCACACGGCGGTTTTCCATGGCCACTGCACACACGGGCCCTCCAGCAGAGTGCAGCCCAAGCAGAGTTTGAATTAAAATAGATCATGCGAGCAGACAGGCACGAAGAAAGGACAGTGTTTCCTTATCACAGCAGCACATAATGGCAGGGGTTATGTATTCCGATAGTTTAGGTCTGCACATTAAAGCAATGGATGTCTTTGTTTCTGGAGACTCCTAATCACACGTCTAATTAGCATGCCAGAGAGAGATGTCTGTGTCAGCACAGACACCTGGCAGTGATGCACGCTTTAATAGTGATTGATTTCCTTAGATCACTAGAATTTGCCTCTCTGCTGACGACAGGCTGCAATTTCAGCCAATGCGAATGCACGTGCACTGGCTTCAAAGTGGCTTCTTGCCTTGGAGAGTCAGAGGGGACTGGATCCTTTTACAGATGTGCTCTGTTTGTGGATTCAAGTTGAATCACTTCTTCTTGCTGGGTGGGCCAAGAGCCCCCTGATTGGCAGGCTGTATGGCGGTTCTGCTTTTTTTTTAATTACCATATATTGCGTTGTTGGGGGCATATTAACAAGCCAGGCGATAAAATTATCGCCGCTTTAGCGGCAGAAAACTGCCGCTAAAACGGCGATAATGGACTTGATAATATGCTCTATGGAATTCCAATTGAAGCCCTTGTTAGATGTGAAGGAAGTATATCCAGGTAGCAAATATCATTGTATGTAATACATTTGTGTTAATTAGTATGTCATTTATAGTAATGTTTTTTATTGTATCTGTTTAATTTTTTATTTGTGCTTTTAGCAAGATTATTTTGTAGTTATGTAATTGGTGAAATTTGTATATTTAGTTGTATTAATATATATAAATGATTGTTTAATACTTTTGTTTTAGTAGCAGGATATTGGGCTTTTAGGGGTAAGGATAGAAAATAAATCAATATATTAAATTAAAATTTATGTTAATAATTTTTAAGATATGCAAATTAATAGTTTGGATTTTAAAATATATTTTGTTATATTAACATTTTTAATAAATTAAATATTTTATTTTTATGAAGGTATATATCAATGGTACTAAATAAAGTTTTTTATTTGTTTTTTAAATCTACAACAAAGATTTTAACAAAATAAAATATTTAGAAATATTTTTAAGTAAAATGTTATCTTTTTAACACTTTTAGGAATTACAATTTTAAATTGTAGACATTTTTAAATGTATTTGTTTTAAAATTATAATTGTATTTAGGAATTATATTTTAAATATTCAGGGGTCGATTCCGATCCCGGGTCGGACAGCTCTCTGAGAGCTGTTCGTAGCCTTACCGTGCGACCGACACGTACCCGTAGCCGGTCCATCCTGCAGATGAAGTACAATGCGCATAACTGCCAAAAACCCGACCGACACGTAGGCTGTGATTCAAGCTCCATTCTCCGTCCGAGCCGTAACTCCAAACGACGAACCGAGTCGCCCGGAATCAGTATCCACAGCAGTTTCCGCCCTGACAAGTAAGATGCGTACTTGCTACACGCCGGACGGGTCACCATGTACGGCACGTCATAGCATCCGGAAAACAAGCATATCAGCTACGATTCGCGCCACAACTCAATCCACGGCTACGAGACGGACCAGCTTGCAGCGGGTACGAGACGGAGCAACAAGCAGCGTGTACGACACGAACGCAACATGAATCCCTTCGCGCAGGTCATACCAGTACTCTACATCTATGACCGGATCAGGAGCCGTTGCCGACGGTGCAGGCGGTAAGTCAGACACCTACCACACGAACAAATGACACGTACCCGCAAAATGGAACACACACACAGGGGATTCACATCCTGGCCACTAACAGCAGGCCACAATAAGGGTTGCATGGCCAGCACCACTAACACCCCCACTCATAGGGCTTATGTTGCCCAGCACTCCTGCCACCCCCATCCATGGGGGACCAGTTGCCCATCACCCCTGCCACCCCCACTCATAGGGGACCTGGTGCCAATCACCACTGCCATCCCCACCCATAGGGGACCTGTTGGCCATCACCTCTGCTACCCCCAGCCATAGGGCATATGTTGCCCATCACTACTGCCACCCCCACTCATAGGGGACCTGTTGCCCATCACCCCTGCCACCCCCACTCATAGGGGAGCTGGTGCCCATCACTCCTGCCACCCCCACTCATAGGGGACCGGTTGCCCATCACCCCTGCCACCCCCAGCCATAGGGCATATGTTGCCCATCACTACTGCCACCCCCACCCATAGGGGACCTGTTGCCCATCACCCCTGCCACCCCCACTCATAGGTGACCTGGTGCCCATCACCCCTGCCACCCCCACTCATAGGGGACCTGTTGTCCATCACCCCTGCCACCCCCAGCCATAGGGCATATGTTGCCCATCACTACTGCCACCCCCACCCATAGGTGACCTGTTGCCCATCACTACTGCCACCCCCACTCAATGGGCTTATGTTGCCCAGCCCCCCTGCCACCCCCATCCATAGGGGACCTGTTGCCCATCACTTCTGCCACCCCCAATCATAGGGGACCTGTTGCCCAGCACTACTGCCACCCCCACCCATAGGGGACCTGTTGCCCATCACTACTGCCACCCCCACCCATAGGGGACCTGTTGCCCATCACTACTGCCACCCCCACTCATAGTGCTTATGTTGCCCAGCACTCCTGCCACCCCCATGCATAGGGGACCTGATGCCCATCAACCCTGCCACTCCCACTCATCGGGGACCTAGTGCCCATCACCCCTGCCACCCCCACTCATAGGGCTTATGTTGCCCAGCACTCCTGCCACCCCCATCCATAGGGGACCTGTTGCCCATTACCCCTGCCACCTCCACTCATAGGGAACCTGGTGCCCATCACCCCTGCCACTCCCACTCATAGGGGACCTGTTGCCCATCACACCTGCCACCCCCATCCATAGGGCATATGTTGCCCATCACCACTGCCACCCCCCACTCATAGGGGACCTGTTGCCCGTCACCCTGCCACCCCCACTCATAGGGGATCTGGTACTCATCACCCCTGCCACCCCCACTCATAGGGGACCTGTTGCCCATCACCCCTGCCACCCCCACTCATAGGGCTTATGTTGCCCAGCACTCCTGCCACCCCCATCCATAGGGGACCTGTTGCCCATTACCCCTGCCACCTCCACTCATAGGGGACCTGGTGCCCATCACCCCTGCCACTCCCACTCATAGGGGACCTGTTGCCCATCACACCTGCCACCCCCAGCCATAGGGCATATGTTGTCCATCACCACTGCCACCCCCCACTCATAGGGGACCTGTTGCCCATCACCCTGCCACCCCCACTCATAGGGGATCTGGTACTCATCACCCCTGCCACCCCCACTCATAGGGGACCTGTTGCCCATCACCCCTGCCACCCCCAGCCATAGGGCATATGTTGCCCAGCACTACTGCCACCCCCACTCATAGCGGACCTATTGCCCATCACCCCTGCCACACCCACTCATAGGGGACCTGGTGCCCATCACCCCTGCCACCCCCACTCATAGGGGACCTGTTGCCGATCACCCCTGCCATCCCCAGGCATAGGGCATATGTTGCCCATCACTACTGCCACCCCTACCCATCGGGGACCTGTTGCCCATCACTACTGCCACCCCCACTCATAGGGCTTATTTTGCCCAGCACTCCTGCCACCCCCATCCATAGGGGACCTGTTGCCCATCACCCCTGACACCCACACTCATAGGGAACCTGGTGCCCATCACCCCTGCCGCCCCCACTCATAGGGGACCTGTTGCCCATCACCCCTGCCACCCCCACTCACAGGGGACCTGGTGCCCATCACCCCTGCCACCCCCACTCATAATCACCCCTGCCACCCCCACTCATATGATGGGTGATGCACCACACATCCATCATACTCCAACATTAGGTATGTCAGCAAAATACATCCCACTAACATCATGACAACAGTGTGTAGTCTGTGACAAATGCCCACAACAGTGATTATGACTTCGAACATACAATGTAACTAACAGCACATGTGTGACCAACAAATGAGTGTGCCCTACACAAGGCAAGCATCACTATAGCACTGTGTCAATGTAAAAAGAACAATCCCTTACTGTGTAGAACAAAAGTTAAGTGTGGGCTTCCAAACTTCAGCAGATGTTGAGCATTGTGGTGATGGGGTCTAACCCCCCCTCATCACAGTGACCAAAAGGTAAGTGTCATCATGGCCAAAGCTGCAAATAACAAACAGCATGTATGATCCCTGCTCCCAACACATGAAACACTTCTGGGGTGAAGTAGTGGTTGTGTCCCATTCCCACAGAGATGTGGTGAGGCTAACAGTGCTGTGAAAACCTAACACACTCTCGGCCATGTGCAGACAAGCACCACATATGGGGGCTGACAATGCATACAGTGTACAATGTCACAAGAGCAGAAGTGACCATCACAAAGCATACACACATCTCGAAAATAGACACACGCTAATCAAAACAACCTGTGTAGACTGTAGGTGGCAGTTCACAAACTCCCATTCCATGCCAGCAATGGCACCTAACAACCAGGATGAATGTGCACAATGATTTGATATGACTCACAGGGAAAGCAGGGAAAATCACAGAAACAGCATCCAGACAAAGGCCCACAACAGCAATACCAATGCTCTGATGCAGATGCACAAACACAAACAGGCAACCTCACACTGCACATCTGAAACAACATGTGTGTGTGTGTGTCTCAGTACCCCCAGGCAACTACACAACACATGAGGGGGGCTGAACCACAGTGGCACAGTTGTGGACACAGTTCCATACAAAAGTAAACCATCATTGGGACACCCTTAGTGGGCAATCAGGCATTGTGAGATGAGAGGGAGCACAACAGACACATGTGACACAAGCTTGAATGAACACCATCTAACACAGCAGGAGACTGACACACAACAGCATTACCCCCAGTGACCAGACATTGGGGTGACACAAGCATGCATGACACCTCCACTGTGACAGGCAAATGTCGTACAAACTGGGAAACCCAGACATGTGTCCTGTTCCACAAACAAACATAACACATACACAAACACAAATCACTCAGCATGGCCCCTCATCCATGGACAAACGGGAGCTAGGGGACCATCCATGCAAACATTTACATCAGTCCACCCTCAACACCACACACCCTGAACTGCAACAATGTGCATCTGTGAAGCCCACATGGACAGGTGACATTGCACATGCACTCGTGACAATCACAGGAATGTTGGGAGGAACTAAGGTGCACAGACTCATCACACAAGGACAGTTTACAACCCTGGGGAATGACAGACATACTGCACAGCATGCGGTACATGGCCATGACGTCAAAGCTCACATAACCTTCAGAATCCCTGCCACAGTCCCAGGACAATGCAGAAGCCAAGGAGAACCACAAGGCACACATGCTGACACCTGCCAACATTGCAGCCCTGAACCCAACAAGTGGGAGCAGTCACACACACATACACATGTCTTAATCACTGAAAGGTACCACCTAACGACAACTACATGATATTGCGAATAAACAAGTGCCTTGGGGAACCCTGACTGTGTCCCATCTGTGTCTGACAACATCATCACCACTCAGAACTGACAAATCCCAGTGATGATACACCAATTAACAGTAGTGTGTCATGCACCAACACATCTGGTAGCCCATGGCAAAGTAGTGGGATGAACACAGTACCACTCAGCAAGCATCAACAACAGGAACATATCAAGGGAACACTGCCTGTGTATGAAAAGGGATGTGGACACACACACATGCTCATACAACACACACCATGGGCCCAGGTTATGTCACGGGACAACACACTTACTTGAGGGGACCCAACTCCTGTGGAAGCCCAGCTGTGCCAAACATATTCACAGCACGTTTCACTCATGTCAGCAGAACACTTGGTCAGTCAGCCATCAGTTACCACACAATGAAGGCTCTGGTCACAACAGCCTGGGTACGTGAGTCTCCCCTAAGTCATCTACACATGCTCAAAACATATGTCTAGCAAGTTGTACAGAGGACCCAGTTGCTCCTATACCAATGATGCCCACACCTGTAGGTCCAGTGGTGATGCGCACAAAGTCTGTGAAATTGACAAAATGAGACAATGGGAAGCACATCATATGTGCATGGGTGCAAGCCAGAGATGTGACCATATGAATTAAATGTTCACAGAGATGTCAATAGTTGATCATGACACACCCAGGTAGCTGCAAAGGATGACATGGATACCCACCAGAATAGGATACATATCTCATGGACCACATGGAGTACCTCACATCAACACATCAGTATTCTACATTGGAAACCAAGCATTACAGGTGCAAGGGCATGTTAAACATCATTAACATAATATACAGCTAAATCAAGTTCACAGGGATAAAGAAAAAAGCTTTATTCAGCATATTAAAAGTTAAACGTCCGTTCAAACAAAAGGCCAATGGCCAGTCCATGTCCAAATGCCAAGGAATGAACTAGAGTGACAACTGTCACACGTTGCTTGCCTGCACTGCTAAGGATCGGGGTCATCCCCTCGGAGAGGCATACATGGGGGCAGGCCAGGCACTGCAGGGACAGGATCAGGGCGCAGCAGAAGGAGGCAGTGAAGAGGTGGTGGATGCAGGCAAGACACTTGCAACTGCAGTGGAGCTGACTGAAGTGGTGGGTGCAGTCACAACTGTGGGGCACAAGTCAGATGGGGTGAGTGCCGGCACAACTGATGGAGTGGATTGGGTCCCCACTGCAGTGCCCAAGTCAGACGGGGTGGCCGTGGACTCCACTGCAGTGCCTACATCCATGGGAGCGGAATGGGGTGCAGGTGAGGTCGGCAGGACAGGGGGGGACACGGTCCCCACATCATTGGCACTAACCATCTGACCAGGTGTGGAGGAGCAAGTGGTGGGGGGGAGGGCCTTAGCATTTTGGGGATGGTGTATCTGTGGGTGGGGGAACCCAGGGCAGGTAGTGGCAGGGGAACCTCTGGAGTGGTGGCCTGGGGGATGGAGGACGGAGACTTTGCCTTGGAGCTGCGTGGTGGCGGGGGGTCTTGCTCTTCCGGCTCCGGGGGAATTGCGGGTGGGGGTCTCAGTCTGACTGCGCCTGGGGGAGGGTGTCCGGGTGTGAGGGGCACTCCCCTCTGTGTGTGGGGACTTCCTCTTCCCCTTGTAATCAGGATCTGCTGGGTCGGTGGGGAAGAGGCCAAGGTCACAGAGGAAGAGCTTCTGGGGAGATGGGGTTGCAGGTGAGGCAAGGGAAGGGGGCTGGGAGGGAGAGGTTTCGGAGGACTGTGGAGTGGTTGTGGATGACTGTGTGTGTGTCTGCAAACCAGCCCCTGTGAGTGTGGTATCAATCCCCTGCGCTTGATTGTGTGCACGTCTAGACCTTGGTTTGGGTGTTTGTGTGCTTGGGACAGGTAGGCTGTTAGGAATCGTGGGTGGTGCAGGGGTAGGAGGGGTGCCGGACTGTTGGAGGAGGGACACTGCTGCCGTCCGGGAGGAGGCCATGGACTGATTGGTCCTCTGTAGGGCAGACATGCCTGATGAAATGCCCTCCATGAACGACACCAGTTGTGTCAACAGACTTGTGTGTGCATGCAGGACCTTCAGCATCGACGTCTGCCCTACATGGATCTGTCTAAGTAAGTCCACAGACTCCTCACTCTGGGCAGCAGGGGACACAGGGGCGGGGGTGCGGTGCCTGGCACAAAGGAGACATGCTCACGAACACAAGAGCCTACAGGGACCTCTGGGATTGGAGCCGATGGGAGGGTGGTGATGGTGGTGGTGGTGGTTTTGGCGGTGGCGGGGACAGCCTCACTAGCTGGGGTTTAGTGGCTGCTGACACCCGCCTCCACAAGGGAGTCATCCTCAGAGCTGTTGTGGCCCTTAGCTGGGGGTGATGGTGCTGACGACTCCTCTGTGTGGCTCCACTCGCCCTCCGTGCCACTGGGTCCCCCCGACTCCTCTCCTTCTGTCCCTGTCAGGCTCTGTGGCTCCTCCTGGTCCATGGAGCTGTCCCCTCCTGTGGCTGTGGATGTATCTGGATAGGAATAGGAAGTAAGAGAACAACATCAGTCACCTGCACTGACAGCACACACCACAGTGAGTACATCACATCACAGGGCAAGCCCCGGCATCATCAGCTGAACACACCTCAAAGTGCCACCACTGTTTAGAATAAGCCAATTGTCATTCTCAACATCAACCATGACACACATATCCCTCCTTGACTTGCACACATATGTCTGTTGCATGTTGGATGCTAATACCCCAATGTGCTGACATGCACCACCCACACATTAGTTGGACATGCAAGTGAACATGTAGGAGTATGTCACTATACACACAGCACATCTCTTGCTACTGACTCAGTACAGGTGTCCGGATGAAGGGATGGGCAGAGACTCATTTCACATGTTTGTGATGCATGCCAGCAACACACACTATGATGTTCTCATGTCCTGATGGGCAATTCCACAATGGGGTGCATAGTGCACACTTGAACACAATACAGGATCACTCATAGCAAGTTAAATGCCATGGCACTGGGATGCCTGGAAAGTCAGTCAACACTGTCTCCTGTCACAGTGGCAGGGCATCCAGACAACAACAATATGCACTGACTCACAATCCTAGCTCAGGGGTAAAGCTAACTCTGCAGATGACCGGCGTACTTGCCCATCCCCTGCAAACAACATATCCAGGACCCAGAAGACCCCACATCATGCAAATCAGACATATGAGTCTCTGCAAACACAACTCCCTGTACAGTAACACATCACAGTCTGCCGTGCATGTAACCCAGCTGCATGAAGGACACAGTTGCATACACCACTGTGTGCTGTCAGATGATCACACACCTATATGTCACACAGGTCTTGTCTCTCACAGTCACATCTCAGATGTCCTGCTGACCCTCTGAATCATGGACACCCCAGTTGTACGTAACAACAAGCCATACCATAATGACACAGAAGTAGACACCTGAGGGCACATGTCACTAAGCACAACCTGTAATTTAATACAAAGGAGTGGGATTACAGAGTGTTTCTAAATGCCCTTGAGGAGGCATGACTGCCCAGGTCTACATGAAACAGTGTTTGGCCCTGGACAGTAGTCAGGTGGCTAAGCAAGTGTAACATACTTGATATACATACTCCTGAGGCCCCAAAATTGGAGTCCCTTGCTGCATGGGTTTGTTTGGAATACCCCAGCCACATGTGGCGAATCAGACCAGCAATTGAAATACATCTCAAGGGCACACACAGATTACATGTCAGATCTCAGGCATTGGGCAAACAATTGAACCACCCATGAAACACACAACATAGTCACGGGAACAGATGCTGTCCGGTAGATGAAGCATAGCTGCCTGCAGGGACACAGTGCCCTTGTGACACAAGCAACAGTCTGTAGGGGCCACACCTGTGGAACAGATGAGGAGGGTGCATCACACAATTGAGGGACCTGAGTATTGGACTACAAGACCTATGTAATGTGGAAGTGTGACCAGGCCAAAAGACTGCAATTAGCATGTCAGACATAGTACACAGATTAGGCATGGATTTACCCCCTTCCTGCTGCTGTCTGGCCTTCAGCTGCCTATCCAGGTCCGAGAAGACCACCGCCAGTATCCGGAGCATGTGGGGGGTCAGGGTCCGGTGTCCGCCCCTCCTGCGTGGAGGTGACAGCTTCAGCTGGACTCTAGCTATCCTCCGGGTCCAACCCCGAAGGTCCTGCCACCTCTTCTGGCAGTTGCGGATCCAGCGCTTGTAGACCCCCACCGAACGAACTGCCCGGGCGATGGTCAGCCATATCTCCTGCTTCTGGTGGGCATCAGCCTGTGAGGGTGACAAAGTTAAAAGTCCATTAACACACATGCCCCAGATTTCTGCTGTACGCATTTGGATATACATGTCATCATCACAAAGGGAAATGAGTTACACAGGTAGTGCAACCATGGGGAAGGACAAATCACCTGCATGTCTGACATGTTAACAATGCCTGGATAGTTTAAGCTTGCACTAATGCACTTTAGCAGCAAGACACCTGTTCATTACATGTACCTACACACTTTGGGTGATGAAAGTAGTCAGTGAGAATGCCTGCCACTGGTGTACACACTGCTAGTACTACTAGTCAGACAACATGCATAATTAGGAAGGCAGTGGACTGCACACTCACCTGCTCCCCCTGGTTTCCCATAGAGCTTGCTGTACTGTGGAAGGAGCCCTTCCAGCAGGGCCTGGTTCTCCTCCTCAGTGAAGGCTGGGGCCCTCTCCAGAGTACGTGCCATAGCAGGAGCCAGAGGATGCAGAGACAGCAGCAGGGGTAGCAGGGATGTAGTCCAGTAGCATGTAGTGAAGGCAAGTGAGCTCCCTGGGGGCCAGCCAGCCTTATATCTGTGCTGCAGAGGCAGAATCTGTGCCATGTGTCCCAAGTGATAGATCCAATATGGTTGCATTCTATGAATCTGGCCAATCCATGGAAATGTACGACTCGTACACGCCTTCCGCATCGTTCAAATCTTCACCTTCATGACACACTTGAAATTGCAACATTGTTGTAGGCATCCATCTAAATTTCCAGTGCACAACTTGTACAAGTTTTGAATCCGCATCCGTCTCCATGACAGTCCAGAGCCAATGGGTGCGCCCGGCTCGGTCAACTGACTGTACAACGCGTATGTTGAAAATACACACACACCTGTCTCCATACGATTCAATGGCCATGGCGTACGCCTGTCTCGGACCATGCCTGCCCGACGCGTATGCATGATAGTCACCCGCGTCGGACATCATTGCAGTCAATGACAAAGCGTACGCACGGCTCGGTCATGAACCGTGCAATGCGTACGCATTGTCACCCGCGTCGGACCTCATTGCAGTCAATGACAAAGTGTACGCACGGCTCGGTCGTGAACCGTGCAATGCGTACGCATTGTCACCCGCGTCGGACCTCATTGCAGTCAGCGTATGCACGGCTCGGTCATGAACCGTGCAATGCGTAAGCATTGTTAACCGCTTCGGACCTCATTGCAGTCAATGACAAAGCGTATGCACGGCTCGGTCATGAACCGTGCAATGCGTACGCATTGTCATCCGTGTCGGACCTCATTGCAGTCAATGACAAAGCGTACGCACAGCTCGGTCATGAACCGTGCAATGCGTACGCATTGTCATCCGCGTCGGACCTCATTGGTGTGACTATTCGATGGATTCAACACACAATTACTTGCCAGGGACACCTGTGCACACCTAACACACTACAGCA
Source organism: Triturus cristatus (assembly GCF_964204655.1). Taxonomy (NCBI): domain Eukaryota; kingdom Metazoa; phylum Chordata; class Amphibia; order Caudata; family Salamandridae; genus Triturus; species Triturus cristatus. Next base: position 1,470,198,791 of record NC_140591.1, on the reverse strand, counting down.
TTGGCCACACAGTGTCCCATGGCATGTAAGGCTGCATTCCCTGGGTGTTTGGGTGGCACATTTGGTTTGTTGGGTGGCACTTTTGTGCAGCCACTCCCAGGCTGTGCACGTGTACATGGGGGCAGAATCCATTGTGTGTCGTGCACATTACCACTGTGATGTGCAATTGTACAGTAATGGGCATGAGTCACGGACACAGTTTCATGTTGGATATGTTTGGGCCATGTCACATACACCCTGAGTCCAGGGGGTGATGGCATGTACTTCACAGTGAGACCTGTAGCCAAAATACTGATGTGCACTCACAATCTGTGTGCATGTTGTGTCTCAGATGTGTCTGATTAAATGTGCCCAATGGGTGACAGTCTCCACATCCATGTGGTATATGTATCTACCTTGATGGTGTGTGTGTGTCTAAGAGATGTACATGTAGGGCCTGCAGGAACAACAGTGGCCACTACCTGTGGGACTCACGCTTGCCTTGTGGTGTGTACGTGATACGCTATGTCCATGCCAGTGTCGATGTGGCAATACAGGGACCCTTGGTTTCTGCATGGCAAAGATCTGTGATGCCTGGGAGACATCAGTCCTCACTTGCCACTGTGGTGTGTGTTTGTAACGTCACAGCAGTACATAGGTTGGGAGACACAGCCAGATGATTGGCCATTGCACTACATGGGTCTCATGTGGACATGTGGAATTGAGATGTGAGGTGATGGTCATGTAGGTGACATATGTGTCCATGCCCAACAGCACACACCTCAGTACATTGTGTAATGTCATGATCTATCATGGGTGGATGAACTGACAATATTCCTTTGTGCATCTCTGTACTGCAGGGCACCAGCTGTCCATAGACCATTCCCAGACCTTGCGACCATGCAGAAACACGACTGCATCAGACGATACCGCTTCACCAGGCCAGTGATTGAGGAGTTGGCGGTGCAGTTGGCGCCACATCTGCTACCTGGCTGGACATACCCTACAGCACTGACCCCAGAGGTGAAGGTGATGGCAGCCCTGCACTTCTTTGCTACTGGTACCTTCCAGTACACTGTGGCTACTGCTGGTGGTATGTCGCAGACGATGTTTAGTCGGGTGCTACGCGATGTCTTGGAGGGGATGTTGCATTTCCTAGACCTGTACATCAAGTTCCCGAGCCCAGCTGAACTCCCTGAAATAAAGGATGCCTTTTATACACTGGGGAGGATGCCGAACATCATCGGCTCTATTGATGGGACACATGTGGCCCTGATACCACCACAGGCACATGAGCAGGCATACCGGAACAGGAAGCACTACCACTCCATCAATGCTCTGGTGGTATGTCTTGCTGACATGTCTATCACACATATGTGTGCACGGTTTCCTGGTTCTGCGCACGATGCCTACATAATGAGGAGTAGTCGCATTGCAACGCTGATGTCACAGATGTCAGCTCAGCATGCCTGGCTTGTCGGTGTGTACTGACTGTTTCTCATTGTGTGTGTTTGTCAGTGTTGTATTCCGCACTCCTACAAAACTCAGCTACTTATTCATTTTTGTGTGTGTAGGTGACTCCGGATACCCCAACGAGCTGCGCTACAATGAGGCACATGGTCGGAGCAGGAGGGTGATTGAGTGGACATTCGGCCTACTGAAAAGCCGCTTTCGCTGCCTGGACAAGACCGGAGGGGCCCTTCCATATGAGCCTGCAAAAGTGTGCAAAATAATCCTTGTATGCTGCATGCTACACAACATGGCAGTGCGGAAGAAGGTGCCTTTCATCCAGGATGACGAGGACGATGACCAACCTCCCGCACCTGTGGAGGATCCCGGCCTGGGCCAAGAGGCCAGTGATGATGAGGATGAGGGTGACGTCCGCTCACAGCTCATCAACAACTTCTTCACCTGAATGTGAGTTTCCAGGGTTGTTCTGTCAATGTATGGAGTTAGCTTGGAATGTGTTGTGGCTACTCTGTTTCTGTCTGAGTGTGTCTGTGTGCCACTTGACTGGATACGTGCAGTGATGTGTCCATTCAGGTGGTGTGTACTCCACAATAGGGTAGTACTGCTAACTTGTTTTTGTGTAGGTTTCTTGCGACATGTTTTGTGCATGTGTATTGCATTTCTCTCCTGTTCTGCTGTGCTTTTGACCGTCTTGTGTCTGTCCTTCCCAGGGTACTTTGCCTGTTGTTTGGTCAACACTGACCCCCAACACCCAGAATCCAACACCAGTGTGGAAGTTGTCAATTCCTATCAACTGATGTACCACACGTCCCTGGACTTCAATTCTCCGCCACTTTGTGACCGTGTGTCCACTGTTACGTAGAATTACCTTGCAACTATTGTGGAATAAACATGTTGCTGATGTGTAATGAACCTGTGCTACACTTTGTTATGTGCATTGTCTGTCTTCCCACATCTGACTGACATCTGCTTACCTCATCTGTGGACTTGTTACCACTGACTGGGGTTGGTGTTGTGTCTGTGCATGCCAATGTGTTTCAGGTCAACATCATTGTGTGGGATGAGTAACATGGCCATGGGGAGTATGTGTTGTAGTGCCGTAGTGGTGTGTCTCCCTCACATGTGTCACATCACCATGACTCACCTAACGTTGGTCACATTGTTGCAGTATTTGTCATGCACTGTGTTGTGTAGCAGATCAACATCTCCATGACACATGACGATTTGGAATCACAACAGAGGCAAGTATGGTGTACTGGTGAGTTTATTTTCGAACATGTGTGAGGAAAGTGCACAGGATGGTGGGTGCTGTACATTGGTTTTGGAATCCAAAGTTCACATTAGAGTTAGATGTGCTGGTAGATGGAATGTCCAGAGCAAAGTCTATCTGCTACATTGGCCCAACATGAACCCTCCATGTCATGTGGGTGAGTTGTGTGCGATTGGACAAGGTGAACGGGTTGCACACAAAGAACATTGTCCAGAACAGGTTTAGAGGCCCTGGGGAATGTGCTGGGACATCTGCCTCTCACATGTCCTTCTTCGGACGACCCCTCTTCTTCCTGGGGGGGGATCCTCAGGTGCAGGCCTCTGCATTGCAGGGGACTCTCCGCCAGAGTCCTCCTCCCTCCCTGTGGTGCTGGCAGATGGTGTTGCAACAGATGTGGCCACATAGGGAGGTGTGGACAGGTTTCTGTTGATCTGGCGGAGGCATTGGAGTATGTCCCGATGCACCACAGTAAGGGCATCCCACTTGGCCTCCATGCGGGCATGGTTGGCAGCCTGCTCCAGTTGCATGTCCTTGAGGATCCCCACTACATGGCCAAATCCTCCGGTGCTATCCTGGTACCCATCTATGATGCGTGCCAGTTGGGGGTCATCCTGCAGTCCAGAGCCCTCTGCAAGGTGCGCCCTCTGCCTCCCACCCCTCCCAGCACCCCTATTCACACGGGCAAGACCAGCGGCGGGACGCACAGGTGACACTGGGACCCCTTGGGTGGTGTTGCTGGTGGTGTTTGCTGTAGCCTCCGGGGGGTCCTGTGTCCCTGTGCTGTGGGTGTTCAGTGGACATGGTCTGTCCGTGTTGACAGGGGTGCCCTGTCAGTTTCCAGATGCTGGAGGCATGGGTACAGGGGGTGCAGATGTTGATGCTGCTGGTGCTGCATGATGACTCACACCGGAGGGGCCAGGTTGGTCGTCGTCATCTGAAGAGGACAGAGTCAGAGTCAAACCAGAGAGCTCAGTGTCCACCAGAGTCTGGGACTGGGAATCCTCTTCATTTGGTGCTGGGTCCCCAGCACCACCTGTGTTTGGAAGAGACACACGATGTGAGTTATGTTTCTACATACATCACAACATGACATTTTCTACTTTACGAACAGATGCCTGCCTGTACACAGCTTTTTCCCAGCTTGTCACGAACAGAGTTTGATATTGTTGTTGCCCAGTTCCCAGCATGGCCTTGTGCTCCCCACAACAGAGCCCAGTGTCAGACATCCTGTCAGTCCATTCCCACTCCCTGTGAGGTGAGCATGGTTAAGTGTGAGCTTGCTGGGTTATGTGGGTGGGTGGGGAATGTCTGTGACTGCAACTCCTATCATGCTCCTGGCTACACCCCCTTCCCAGCATGCCCATACTTCCTTCCTCTTGACTCTGCTTCCCTGTGAGGAGGTGTGACAGCAATGGCAAGATGGTTGACTGTGAAGTCCTGGTGTTTGTTGGTGCCCAGTTCCCAGCATGGCCTTGTGCTCACCACAACAGAGCCCAGTGTCAGACATCCTGTCAGTCCATTCCCACTCCCTGTGAGGGGAGCATGGTTAAGTGTGAGCTTGCTGGGACATGTGGGTGGGTGGGGAATGTCTGTAACTGCAACTCCTATCATACTCCTGGCTACACCCCCCTTCCCAGCATGCCCATACTTCCTTCCTCTTGACTCTGCTTCCCTGTGAGGGGGTGTGACAGCAATGGCAAGATGGCTGACTGTGAAGTCCTGGTGTTTGTTGGTGCCCAGTTCCCAGCATGGCCTTGTGCTCACCACAACAGAGCCCAGTGTCAGACATCCTGTCAGTCCCTTCCCACTCCCTGTGAGGCGAGCATGGTTCAGTGTATGCTTGCTGGGCCATGTGAGTGGGTGTAGTTTGTCTGTGACTGCAACTCCCATCATGCTCTTGCCTACACCCCCCTTCCCAGCATGCCCATACTTCCTTCCTCTTGACTCTGCTTCTCAGTGACGGGGTGTGACAGCAATGGAAAGATGGCTGACTGTGAAATCCTGGTGTTTGTTTGGCTACAAGTCCAAAGAGAGCCCCTGTGCTTCACACAGCAGCACCCAGTACGGTGTATCATTTGCTGATTTTTCACAGAGGTGTGGGTCAATGCATTCTACCCGGTGAGTTGTGTGGAGTTTGTGTTGAGGGCTGTGTGTGTCTCCACATGCTGGTAAGTATGGTCAGAGCTGTCAGTCCTCCTTCCCACCCAGCCAGACATCCCACCATGAAAGGTGCTTCCATTGTAGGATGTGCACGTTGTCTTTCAGGATGTCAGTCAGTGGTGTCCTGCTTCTGATTTGCGCACATGCCCTAGCAGGGCCTTGTGCTCCCCACAGCAGAACCTAGTGTCAGCCATCTTGTCAGTAATTTTCCACTCCCTGTGATGTGGGCATGTTTCAGAGAGGTCTTGATGGGCCAGTCAGGAGGGGAAGCATTATCTGTGACTATAGGCCCCATTATGCTTTTGGATACACTCACTTCACCTGCATCCCCACTATTCCTTCCTGTCAGTCAGCTGCACTGTGAGGTAGTGTGTTTGTGGTTTCAAACTGTCTGGCAGTGTCGATCTAGCTTTGTGCCACTGCCTTGCTCTATTTGTTTGTAGGTTGGTGCATGTCATGACACAGTTCCAAGTCACTATGAGATGGCAGGTATTGTGTTTGTCTGACTGGCATACACATCTTGGGATGATTATCTATTGGTTACTGTAACTTTGCTTGTGGTGCATGGTTTCACTGTCCCCTTGCCACACCATCTGGGGTATGTTGTTTATGTACTCACCAGACTCTGGTATGTCTGTTAGCCCATGGACGCTCTCTGGTGGTAGGATGTCCCGCACCTTCTCCTCCCAGGTCTTGAAGTAGACTGGTTTGGCAGGAGGGCCCAGTTGTCTGTGCATGTCGGTCATGCGGCTTGGTCTCCGTGCGAGTCGGTCTGGTTTTACACGCATCGCATCGTACTGCGCGGATCGGACATCGGGGGTACGGGTCGGTCGGGTTCATTCCGGGTTCGTAACGGTCGGTAAAAATCGCGTCGGTGTTCCGGCCTGTTCACTCTTTTCCCTACGGCTCGGTCGTACGGCTTGTATTCCCTACGTGTCGGTTGTAATTCACACGAGTTGCATCGTACTGCACGGGTCGTACGGCGCGGGTCCGTGTCGGTCAGTATCTGGTCCGGGTCCATGTTGGTCGGTTCGTTTTGTGGCTGGAATCGGAATCGGCCCCATAGAAATATAAACCTTACTTATCCCTTTAGTGTCCAACACCTACCCCAAATTGGTTTAGAATGGAGTGGGCATAGTAATGTCACCCCTTTAGTGCCCAACGCCTTCCCTAAATTGGAATAGATTGCAGTGGGAATAGTAAATGTCACCCCTCAATGTCCAACACCTTCCCCAATTTGGTTTCCATTGGAGTGGGAATAGTGAATGTCACCCCTTAGTGGCCAACAGCTTCCCTAAATTTGTTTAGATTGGAGTTGGAATAGTAAATGACATCCCTTTAGTGTTCATCACCTTCCCCAAATTGGTCTAGATTGAACTAGGAAAAGCAAATGTGACCCCTTTAGTGTCCAACACCTTCCCCATATATGGTTGAATTGGAGTGGGAATAGTTACGCCACCCTTTTAGTGCCCACCACCTTCCCCAAATTGTTATAGATTGAAGTGGGACTGGTCAATGTAAACCAGTATGGTTGGATTGGATTGGAAATAGTAAATGTTGTCCCCTTTGTGTCCAATACCTTCCACAAATTGGTATAGATTGGAATGGAAATAGTGATTAATACCCATTTAGTATCAAACACCTACTCCTAATATTGTTGCATTGGAGTGGGAATAGTAAATGTCATCCCTTTAGTGTCCAACACCTTCCCAAAATTGGTTCAGATTTGAGTGGGAATAGTAATGGCACCCCTTTAGTGTCCAACACCTTACCCACATTTATTTAGATTGGAGCTGGAATAGTTATGACATCCCTTTAGTGTCCACTACCTTCCCCAAATGTGTATAGATTGGAGTGGGACTAGTAAATTTCACCCCTTAGGTTTCCAACCCTTTCCCCAGTATGGTTGGATTGGAGTGGGAATAGTAAATGTCACTCCTTTAGCATCTAACACCTTCCCCAAATTGGTTTAGACTGGATTAGGAATAGTAGATGTCACCACTTTAGTGTCCAAGACCTACCCCAAATTGGTTTAGATTGTAGTGGGAATAATAAATGTCACCTCTTTAGTGCCCAACACCTTCTGCAAACTGGTATAGATAGGAGTGGGAACAGTAAATGCCTCCCCTTTAGTGTCCAGCACATTCCCCCAATATGGTTAGATTAGTTAGAGTGGGAATAGTAAATGTGGCCCCTTTAAGCCCTGATTACAAGTCTGGCGGTCCGAGGACCGTCAGACTCATGTGGGCGCATTGGTCTGAATTCCCCATTACCAGTTGGGCAGTCGGACAGCCTTGGTACCGCTGCCAGGGAACAGCGCCCTGGATGTGGCGTGGTGGTCAGAGGCCGCAATATGCCTGGCGGGACATGTTTTAAATGTTTTAATTTGTTTTTTAATTAATAATATGTTTCTATTTGATAATTAATTATGGTAATAAATGGAGGTACACTTTTGTTTAGAGATTTAGATGTGTGTTGTGAATTGTGTGAAGTTATAGGGTAGGAAATAAAAAATATTAATTTTATGTAAGAATTGGGGGTCGATTCCAATCCTGTAAAAAGGACCTACGAATCGTCGTACGGAGCGTTTTCTCCGTACGGCTCGCACCCGGTAAACTGTCCCTACAAACTAGGAAGTACAATTTGTACAGAAAGCCTATTTCCGTACGAATCGTACAAAAGACCGTACGTGGAAAAAATACCTACGATTCTGATCCGGAACAGTTTGTACGCGACGTCCAGACGTATTCAGGCAACAACGGAAGTGGACGTGTACGGTGCATACCATACGTACCCCTACGGCACCATCACAACAGTGGTACGGACCGTACACACGCATGAATGCGTGGGTACGGTGCGTACCACACGTACCCCTACGGCACCATCACAACAGTGGTACGGACCGTACCCACGCATGAATGCGTGGGTACGGTGCGTACCACACGTACCCCTACGGCACCATTACAACTCAGGTACGGACCGTACCCACGCATGAATGCGTGGGTACGGTGCGTACCACACGTACCCCTACGGCACCATTACAACAGTGGTATGGACCGTACCCACGCATGAATGCGTGGGTACGGTCTGTACCTGAGTTGTAATGTAGGGGTACGTGTGGTACGCACCGTACACGTCCACTTCCGTTGTTGCGGTACGCAGGGGTTGCTGGACAAACTCCCCCAAGTGACCAGAGCCTGGTGGTAATGTATGGCCTACATATTATAAGTTTTGGTTTGTGAATGGGGTATGTTTCCTGCCCCTCACCCCCCCCTGGCCCCTGGGTGTTGTTCTCACCTTCTGCGGCATGTGCGTCGGGTGCGGTGCACCAGGTCGAAAGGCCAAGAGGACCGGGATGACACGTACGATGGGGTTCATGGCGTGTACGTCGCGTAACGGGCTCCGTTGCATAGAGGTTCGCGTCGAACTCTGCTTTTCCGGCTGTGTTTGACTCCCGTAAAAAAAGGGCCGTACGGAGTGACGTAGGGACGATTCGTACTTGCTGGGCCGGAAACCGCTGCCTGAATACGTCCGGACATCGCGTACAAGCTGTTCCGGGTCAGAATCGTAGGTATTTTTTCCACGTACGTCTTTTGTACGATTCGTACGGAAATAGGCTTTCTGTACGAATCGTACTTCCTAGGTTGTAGGGACAGTTTACCAGGTGCGAGTCGTACGGAGAAAACGCTCCGTACGACGATTCGTAGGTCCTTTTTACAGGATCGGAATCGACCCCTTATTCGTTTATTAATTATTCTAAAGTAATTATACATTTATATATTAATTTGTATACATGTATTTTTGAATTTTTAAATTAAATTTATTGGTTATATTTGTTAAAATGTACATTACATCTAAATAATTTTTTTAAGTTAATTTTATTATTTAATGAATTTAACTTACATTTGTTTTATATAAAAAATCAATATTTTGTACATCGATATTTTTTACATCTATATTATTTTTTCGATATTTTAGTCATTTACATTATAAAGATAGGATGTCGATATTTTGGCAATCAATAAACGAAGGGGGACCCCCGGTGGCTCGATAGAGAACCGGTAAAAGGGGTAAAGGTACAAAACTTCAAAGAGAAGACAAGACCGGTTCAATAATTGTAAACTGTGGCCTAATAAATAGGTCCTTGATAGGGCACAAGACACAACTGGAACAAGGGTGGACACAACAAAGACAAAAGGTACTCACAAGATAGTAGGTATTAAAATAAACCTAGCATATTTATTTTGCTTTTTTTTTTTTTGTTTATAGAAAATTTCATTTTTCAATTTGTATAAATATGTCTCATCATAGGACAAATGCATAAACATATAATACAAAAAATTACAATACAATAAATATACAAAAATCAAAGACAAAGACAAAGGGAGTGCCCCGCTAGAAAACTTAACCATGCATACATTCAGTCAATACCACATTCATAACAACTAAACAAATAATTGGTCAACATAGGTTATCCTTGGGATTTCGAATGGATGAATCGATTGTATCTCATCCAGAGGAAGCCAGATGGTACTTCAGAAAGAAGGGAGGTCATCGAATCAAGCGCCAACGCGCGTTTCGGTATAGGGCCCACGGAGGAGCCCCACCTTCATCAGGGCTTAGACCAAGGATAATAGGGGGCAAACACTCGATCTAAAAATTCAAATGAATATATATCATAAAGTGACAATCGCTAGTACATTCATCTCTTAACAACTTTGATATTCAAAAAAATTCTAAATTCTTTAATGTCCAAATCACTAGTCCAGTTGTGTCACTAGTGGTTCATAAATGAATCGCTTTATATATATAGGCCCAATGGGTCCGACAGTAGCATGAAAAACAAATCACCATGCTACTGTTTAGATCGAGTGTTTGCCCCCTATTATCCTTGGTCTACGCCCTGATGAAGGTGGGGCTCCTCCGTGGGCCCTATATCGAAACGCGCGTTGGCGCTTGATTCGATGACCTCCCTTCTTTCTGAAGTACCATCTGGCTTCGTCTGGATGAGATACAATCGATTCATCCATTCGAAATCCCAAGGATAACCTATGTTGACCAATTATTTGTTTAGTTGTTATGAATGTGGTATTGACTGAATGTATGCATGGTTAAGTTTTCTAGCGGGGCACTCCCTTTGTCTTTGTCTTTGATTTTTGTATATTTATTGTATTGTAATTTTTTGTATTATATGTTTATGCATTTGTCCTATGATGAGACATATTTATACAAATTGAAAAATGAAATTTTCTATAAACAAAAAAAAAAAAGCAAAATAAATATGCTAGGTTTATTTTAATACCTACTATCTTGTGAGTACCTTTTGTCTTTGTTGTGTCCACCCTTGTTCCAGTTGTGTCTTGTGCCCTATCAAGGACCTATTTATTAGGCCACAGTTTACAATTATTGAACCGGTCTTGTCTTCTCTTTGAAGTTTTGTACCTTTACCCCTTTTACCGGTTCTCTATCGAGCCACCGGGGGTCCCCCTTCGTTTATTGGTTTTCTCATCACAGCCTTGTTGCTGTGGGGGTTGAGATTTTTCAGCACAGTAGCGTTATTTCTCCACGTCTTATTTTCTGCACATCTTGTTTCCTTTAAAGGGTTTTTATCACTTTTGTCTAACTATCCCCTTTGGGATACACTGGTATTTTGATATTTTGATTGTTTGGTACACTATAGAAATTTGGAAGACCTGTGGTTTCCCATCTGGTTTAAATTTGATACTTCCTAGCCCTGCTTTCCTTACTAACCTCATGGAAAGCATTAAAACCTTCGGGTTCTCTGATGAGGACTTTGCCCGCATGATAGGATTAGCGGCGGGCAGTGATGGTCAGTTTTCACTATCCAAGGGCCTAGAAGGGGAATGGACGAAATTATTAAACCTTAAGAAAAAATCTAAACGTACCGAAGCTCATGCAAACTTTATGCTTGAGTACCTCAAAGCGGGAACCATACCCTTCGGAATATATAAAGCGATTCATTTATGAACCACTAGTGACACAACTGGACTAGTGATTTGGACATTAAAGAATTTAGAATTTTTTTGAATATCAAAGTTGTTAAGAGATGAATGTACTAGCGATTGTCACTTTATGATATATATTCATTTGAATTTTTAGATCGAGTGTTTGCCCCCTATTATCCTTGGTCTACGCCCTGATGAAGGTGGGGCTCCTCCGTGGGCCCTATACCGAAACGCGCGTTGGCGCTTGATTCGATGACCTCCCTTCTTTCTGAAGTACCATCTGGCTTCCTCTGGATGAGATACAATCGATTCATCCATTCGAAATCCCAAGGATAACCTATGTTGACCAATTATTTGTTTAGTTGTTATGAATGTGGTATTGACTGAATGTATGCATGGTTAAGTTTTCTAGCGGGGCACTCCCTTTGTCTTTGTCTTTGATTTTTGTATATTTATTGTATTGTAATTTTTTGTATTATATGTTTATGCATTTGTCCTATGATGAGACATATTTATACAAATTGAAAAATGAAATTTTCTATAAACAAAAAAAAAAAAAAGCAAAATAAATATGCTAGGTTTATTTTAATACCTACTATCTTGTGAGTACCTTTTGTCTTTGTTGTGTCCACCCTTGTTCCAGTTGTGTCTTGTGCCCTATCAAGGACCTATTTATTAGGCCACAGTTTACAATTATTGAACCGGTCTTGTCTTCTCTTTGAAGTTTTGTACCTTTACCCCTTTTACCGGTTCTCTATCGAGCCACCGGGGGTCCCCCTTCGTTTATTGGTTTTCTCATCACAGCCTTGTTGCTGTGGGGGTTGAGATTTTTCAGCACAGTAGCGTTATTTCTCCACGTCTTATTTTCTGCACATCTTGTTTCCTTTAAAGGGTTTTTATCACTTTTGTCTAACTATCCCCTTTGGGATACACTGGTATTTTGATATTTTGATTGTTTGGTACACTATAGAAATTTGGAAGACCTGTGGTTTCCCATCTGGTTTAAATTTGATACTTCCTAGCCCTGCTTTCCTTACTAACCTCATGGAAAGCATTAAAACCTTCGGGTTCTCTGATGAGGACTTTGCCCGCATGGTAGGATTAGCGGCGGGCAGTGATGGTCAGTTTTCACTATCCAAGGGCCTAGAAGGGGAATGGACGAAATTATTAAACCTTAAGAAAAAATCTAAACGTACCGAAGCTCATGCAAACTTTATGCTTGAGTACCTCAAAGCGGGAACCATACCCTTCGGATTACGTGTTCGCAATGTCCCCGGCCTATTTGTGGAAATTAGACTATTTCTGGAGAAATGGGCACTTATTTCCAATCGATGCTCTCGCGATTGGATGATGTTAATCATTGAGACAGCGAGAGAGGTATTAACCATTCTGTCCAAAGAAATAGAAGCCCTCGAGGACAAACTGAAAAAAGACAATTCCATTGAGCTGGCAACCAAAAAACTTGATGAAATTGCCCAAGAACTTGATTCTTTCTCCACTTATCTCCTTAAAAGAAAAACAGAGAAATTAAAGAAAGATATCAGATTATTCTCGCAGGAACGCACTTACCCCTACCTCACATCTAACTTTTATACCATGGTCGAAGGCAGCGGCCCAGGTTCAAGTAATATGAGATGGGGTAATAACAAAAAGGTTGTCACTTTTTCAGACACCACGGATTCAGAAGGAGAAGGGTGTGCTGACTATGAGTCTAGTTACAATGCTAACTATCAATCTCGACAAGAACAATTTGATAGATCAATGACCCCGGATCATTTTTTAGGCAATCGCAGGGGGAACTTCCGCCCCAGAACTCGAGCAACACGGACGAGGAGCTACCATCAAGCTCGAGGTCAACCCCAAATGTATATACAAACCAGGCACAACCAGTATTGGAAAACACAGTAGATATTCCTGTGTTTAACCTGTCTACTACTGGGGTTGACCAAGAATCTCTGAGCCTTTTATCTAGGGGTCTCACGTTTGTACCTACCACCCCCTTCAATAAATTCGAATTTCTAAAGGACCTACATGCCTTTTTCAGAAAAATTAGATTAAAAAAATTCTTTTCTAATAGACCATCACCTGATACTGAGAATAACTTGTCGGGGTTAAAACCCCCCTCTAATTTCACCCCTGGACTCGACCAAGTAGGTCCAGAAGTGGGGATTTTCGAGAAAGCTGTCACTTCTAAGATCTTGAAAATTATCAAATATGTGCCTAAACCAGCCAACAACTTACCTCCTGCTGAACAAAAGGCCCTTTCATCGCTCCAAAATAACAAATCCCTCACAATCAAGCCTTGTGATAAGGGTGGTGGCATTGTTTTATTCAATACCACCAATTACATTGAGAAAATGAATGTCCTGCTATCATCTACCATACACTACAAAAGGATCAGAAGCAATCCGGAGATCCAACTAAAAACTCGCATTTTATCCTTGGTCAACAACGCCATAGATCATGAACTCATTTGCACCAAAGAGGCAGAATACCTTACTCCCAGCTACACCCGAATACCCATCATTTATGGGGTACCCAAGACACACAAAAACATCCTGGACCCTCCATTACGACCTATTGTGTCCACGATTGGTTCAGCCCTTGAACCCCTGGCCAAATATGTGGATTGTTTTTTGAAACCCTTGGTGGGTGAACTGGAATCGTATGTGAGAGATACGGGCCACTTTATCTCCAAGATCGAAAACATCCCCTTTGACCCTGATAGGGAACTGTTGGTCACATTGGACCTTGAAGCCCTATACACAAACATACCTCAGGAGGGGGCTTTAATGGCTGTTGAAGAAATCCTTAATAATGATAATCGAATTACCAACTCTTCCTTTATCATTCAATGTCTTGAGATTGTCTTAAATGACAATTATTTTGAATTTAATGGCGACTTCTTCCATCAAATACAGGGCGTCAGTATGGGGGCGTCCTGTGCGCCCAGTGTAGCCTGCCTCTACATGGGCAAATTCGAACAGGTCAATATCTATAACAACATGGCTCCATTCTATGAGAACGTACGAGCCTGGTCTCGATTTATTGACGACATTTTTTTCGTCTGGAGTGGGGACGATAGATCCCTGGAAGAGTTTGTTGCCTGGTTAAATGCTGCCGACATCAACCTCAAGTTTACAATGCATTCGAGTAACGTGAAGGTTGAATTTCTAGATGTATGGGTTGAGCATCAGGACCATAAAATCTCCGTGTCCTTATACACAAAGCCCACTGCCCGGAACACTCTTCTTCTATACGGCAGTTATCATCCCAGGAGCCAGCGGGACAGCATTCCATTCAGCCAATTTCTTCGGCTTCGCAGAAACTGTTCTCACTTGAAAGACTTCCTCAGCGAAGCTGACATTTTAAAAACAAAATTCCTGAAACGGGGCTACCCCCACAAACTCATCAAAGACTCTTTCAAAAGAGCCCGATACTTTAACAGGGAAGCCATGTTTGAAAGAAGGGAACCAGACCCGGTTGACAAGTTGGTATATGTCACCAAACATTCCAACATTAACCTTAGGATCAGACAGACCATCAATTCCCTCTGGTACCTGCTAAACATCGGCAACGATGGAAGCAGTATTCCCAAACCTCTATTTGCGTTTAAGCGCAACAAGAATTTGAAAAATTGCCTGATCAGAGGTAAAATCATGACCAATACTGCACCTACTCAAACTGCCATTGTTGGACTTAAACCTGTTGAGGGTAACCACCGTTGTGGTACTTGCCAAGCATGTCCCCATGCCATGGTGGGCAATACCATTCGGATCAACACTCGGACGATCTTGCTTCATGGGATGACCAACTGTAGGTCTTCCAATGTGATATACATCATCTTCTGCCCCTGTGATCTTCCCTATATCGGTGAAACGAGTCGGGAAATCAGATTGCGAATCTGTGAACACAGATCCAATATTCGCATCAAAAAAACATCTGCCCCTCTAGTTAATCACTGGTTAGATATGAATCACAAAGATTCTGATCTGAAATGGACGATTTTGGAAAAAATATACTCCCCCCCTGGAAAGAACCCTACCTCCATCAGGAAGAAAAGGGAAACATTCTGGATTTTTTATCTGGACTCGGTGCGACATGGCCTCAATGAAATTATCTCATGGGAGAATGCCATCTTATAACGTTCATTAGGAAGGGTTCAACTCTCCACTTGGATGTTTTGTTTGGGTTCACCTACTCAGCAGTGTGCCTATCTCAGCGTCATACCTTCCAACCCTGTACTAGCCCCCCCCCTTTTTTTCACCTCCCACATAGCTACTAATTTTCCCCCCTTATTATTTTCCTTATTTATTCTTTATTCCCATTTATAACTTTATATTATCATTCCCCCTCTCTTCCTCCTGGGACCTATTTTTTGAGTCACACCGCATTATACATGGCGGATGTATTTCCTTCTGATCCGGGTCCCGACATGGTGTTTTTTTGTACTTTCCCGTACAAATGAGCCTCATGGGGTTATAACGTGCCTAGCGACCATATAATGGAATTCCGGTTGTTCCTATGTTACCAATAAGAGTTGGGGTTATTTCATGACCTTTGCGGACAATTTTCCCTATATTCACGGTACAGCGTGACCATTTTGTAACTTTAAGATGGCGCCCTCGTTTCCAACGCCGTCCCGACCACCTTCTACCTGAAGTCCTCTGACGATACCTAATCTGTTCCTGCCCTCCTCTGCCCTCATTGGCGGGCGGACCCCGGACGAGAGGTACTTGAGTAGGGCGGACCCTGCCCCATGCTCACCGGCAGGGAGACATAGACGCCGATCCTGTTATTCGGAACCTTTGGGGAATTCCGCGATCTTGGAACAAGTAAGTGACGAATCTGTAGGCTTATTCACCTATCCTATACCGCTGCCCTATACCGGCTCCCGGCTCCCCTTTTATCCGTTTCTGTTTCCCACCCTCCACCTCCCCCTCACTTTTAACGTTATTCACTTGATGGGGGTTCCCATCCTTTTAGCTTTTTCTTAGTTTTTTTCCCCAGTTCCTTTTAGAACGGGACCTGTGTTATCCGTGAGGTCCCGTACATGCTGGCTGTGAGGGAAATAGTCGCTACTACATCTTCCCTACCCTCCCTCTGTACCCATTTGCGCGACAGAGACATCCGATATTATTCCTTGGGAACCAGTGTTAGACTCTCCCTTTTTCATTTTTCTTTACAGAATCTTTATCCATGTATATCCACACTACGATGATTATGGACCGCTAGTCACTTGCCGCTTTTTTGCATTGCTTGCTCTTCGATTCTCGAGCTTGCGCTCCGATTGAATTCTCTCGCATCGTAAGTATGGTGGTCACTTTATCTAGCCCCATTCTCCCTTTTCCCTTTTATACAGCCTCCCCTTCAGAATAGCTTGTCATTATAGATACTGATACAGCTGGAGATTCATTCTTCGTTCATTTATTCTTTCTGTAGATCATTTATGCACAAGATCTAGGCACCATTACCGCCTATGTTGAGCATTGGAAACGAAATATTTGCCTATAGTGAGCCTTATCTTACGGTTCCATAGGATTCTGGTTTTACTACTGCTGCCTGGAGGCGAATTATCCATGTTCCTCCTTGAACATCCATTTTAGTATGTATTTCCCTTTATGTTTGGGTTGTCTGGTAACAGCACTTATGTTTGTCTATGACTTTACCACTCTCGCGGATGGCTTCCTTCTTTCTGTATCAACTTTTCTTTTATTATTACCTTTTCTCTTTTTTTGCTTTGATCTAACTGAAGCTTCATCTTTATCATCTTGGTGAATGGATTTTCACTTTCTTATTCGGTGACTTTATTCATTAGTGGTGACTTTATTCATTAATGGTGATTTGTTTTTCATGCTACTGTCGGACCCATTGGGCCTATATATATAAAGCGATTCATTTATGAACCACTAGTGACACAACTGGACTAGTGATTTGGACATTAAAGAATTTAGAATTTTTTTGAATATCAAAGTTGTTAAGAGATGAATGTACTAGCGATTGTCACTTTATGATATATATTCATTTGAATTTTTAGATCGAGTGTTTGCCCCCTATTATCCTTGGTCTACGCCCTGATGAAGGTGGGGCTCCTCCGTGGGCCCTATACCGAAACGCGCGTTGGCGCTTGATTCGATGACCTCCCTTCTTTCTGAAGTACCATCTGGCTTCCTCTGGATGAGATACAATCGATTCATCCATTCGAAATCCCAAGGATAACCTATGTTGACCAATTATTTGTTTAGTTGTTATGAATGTGGTATTGACTGAATGTATGCATGGTTAAGTTTTCTAGCGGGGCACTCCCTTTGTCTTTGTCTTTGATTTTTGTATATTTATTGTATTGTAATTTTTTGTATTATATGTTTATGCATTTGTCCTATGATGAGACATATTTATACAAATTGAAAAATGAAATTTTCTATAAACAAAAAAAAAAAAGCAAAATAAATATGCTAGCTTTATTTTAATACCTACTATCTTGTGAGTACCTTTTGTCTTTGTTGTGTCCACCCTTGTTCCAGTTGTGTCTTGTGCCCTATCAAGGACCTATTTATTAGGCCACAGTTTACAATTATTGAACCGGTCTTGTCTTCTCTTTGAAGATATTTTGGCAATCGATATTTTGTGTCGATATTTGTGTATAGGGATATTTTGGTCATCGATATTATGTCAGTGATCACACCACGGGTTCGGCGTTCCTATGAACCACCAAACTCGTAATAAGGCACTAAATTTAGTAATACTAAGTACTACAATGAGACATGGCCTTTTCCACTGGTAAACAAAGCTAATCAAATCCTGCTTCTTGACTCTTCTGTCCTCTGGCCGGGATTACAACCCAAGAATGAACTTCATTGCTTCAATGCTCGTTCCACTTAAAATTGATCCCTTCTTTACAAGATTCATCAGGAGATTCATCTGCAAAATTCCTCATACATTTTAATACAAGCCCAACTTTTGTAAGGAGGTCGAAAGTTACTGTGTGTCGGCAGGTACAGGTGTTTTCACAATAAAGTTTACAGCCCCTTCCGTTGGTTTAACATCATCACCACATACTGCATGTTGCTACCATCCTTTGCACAGCACACTTCTACCATTTGTAAAGTTCTGTAGCACTTTCAGAGTCAGGGTGACATTTTAGTACTGGACCTTTGACTGACCACAATGAAGATGTCTATGGTCACTGTAGTCACTATGCTTTGTTAGGGAAAAATGTATGTCGAATGTACTTGTTCAACAGTGGTTCAGATTGGGATGAGTATAATCATGTCACATAGGGCTCATTACGATGGCGGAACGATTCGCAACCCCCCGTTACATTATGATGGCGGTGGGTACCGCGGCAGAGGAAATGTCTGTCCGCTGCTTTTCCGCCGGTAGCAATCGTTACGATTGCCTGCCGGGTGGAGCAGGACCACTAAAATGGTGGCGGTCCCTAGCAGGCACCGTCCGCCATAGTAGGATGCCGGCAGAAGCCAGCCGTTCCGTGGCGGTTGAACCGCCATTGAAAGGCTGGCGGTGATTTGTTCAGGGGCCTGTTGCGGGCCCCCCGTGTGCTGGAGGAGTATGGGTGCACTGGGGGGTACCCACGGTACCCCCCTACATTCCACTGCACCAAGTGGCAGGCACACTGTAGTGCCTGCCACGTAGTGCAGTGAAATGCACAACATGCTCTTTTTCGCATTGAGGCGGTGCTGGCACCGTCCGCCGCAATGTTAACGGCGTGGAATCCGACCACAGCAGTGGTAGGCGGTGGCAAGCCCATCATAATTGGATGACCCAATCTCCGCTACGGTGGCGGTTTGAGTAAATCCGACCGCCATTGTAATGGTCCCCTAAGTTCTAGTGCACTATGTGCCTTTACGTGAGCTATGGAAGCTCTGTCATATAGGGCTCAGGGTTGTGTGCATTGTTTACGTTACACTTTTCAGAAAGGTTATGATACATAAAATGTTGAGGGAGAGTGAATGTGTTGCTGAACCGGCAATGCTTTAATATATGTATACACACATTCATGGCATTTATTTAAATATCATGGAGCAGCAAAACGCCTACGCGTTTCAACCTCACAGTCTTAATTTTAATAAAACATTACAATTTGTTTTGGTTGGGGGTAAACCCCCAAATCCCACTTATTTAAATGTACTCCTCAGCTTCCTTTACCACTACCCCCTCTAAACCCTTAAATTACTCACACCTCGCTTTACAACTACTCACCCCATAACCCTAAATTTCACATTTAATTTAACTATTTTCATTTTTGCACAAATTCCCTCACAATCATCTCACTTTTTAAAATGTACTCCTGCATTCCTTTACTACTACCCACCCCTAAACCCTAAAAGTTCATGGGTGGGTAATGGTAATTTTAGCCTTACTTTTATTTGATATATATAATGCTAAATGATAAACCGTATAATCTCAAATTTACAGTCAATATTAGTTCCCAGGAAATTGCTTTTTTGGATGTATTGTTACAGATACGGGGAGGGAAAATACAGTCAACTGTGCACCGAAAGTTAACAGCAGGAAATAGCACCCTAGATTTTAAGAGTCAACATCCCAAAAACCTAATTGAATGTATTTCGTATGTCGAAACTTTAAGGATAAAGAGAATTTGTAGTAACCAAGATGAGTTAGAGAAGCAGACTATAGAGATGAGAAAAAGGTTCATTGAGAGGGGTTATACATTCAAAGTATTGAATGTGGCCAGTAAAAAGTTGCCATCCCTGACAAGGCCACAACTCCTACTCTCCAAAATGGTGAATCAAAAAGAATGTGAGGGCATAAGATTCATAACAACCTTTAACTTGGCCTCATTCAGGGTAAGAAATGCTTTACGCAGACACTGGGCTTTCATCAAAAACAATGGGGTGATTTGTTCTTATTTGCAAGATTATCCAGCTATTATCTATGGAAAGGGTAAATCTCTGGGGGATGAATTAACTCACAGTTATCATACATACTCCCGGAGGATAGACACATGGTTGACTCAACCCAAAGGATTCTATATGTGTAGCCACTGTAAAGCATGCAAGTCTTATCAAAATACTACTGGATATTTCACTGCCAGTGGACACAAGAGAAAGATCTGTAATTTTTACAATTGTGGATCTGACCATTGTATTTATGTATTGATGTGCCCTTGTCCACCTATGTATGTGGGTGGTACCATCTTCCCACTGCATAAGCGATTTCTAGAACACCAAAGAGCAATAAGAAATCTGGATTTCTCGTACCCGGACTCAAGACATTTTTATGATAATATCAAGAGCGATGTCACTTTGCTGACATTTTTTGCAATAGACAGGGTTGCAGCCAACTTGAGGGGTGCAGACAGAGTGAAACAGCTGAGACGCCTGGAGTCAAGATATATTCTAGATCTACAAGCAAAAACCCTGACAGGCCTTAATAGGGAGGAAGAGATAGAGGTTCACGTAGGACGAATGGCCCGGGGTTAGTGTAGTATTTTGGCTAAGCTCATAAAAGAAGGTTGAAAGAACTCTGAATTTTTCACTATTGGAGAGTAGAAATAAGCAATAACACCATTAATATCATCTGTGGGTAAAATTCAGTGTAAGAATGGTAAACCTAGAAAAGAAAAGAAAAAAGAAATTGGATGTCCTAGTTGCTCATCAACTCAAATGTTGAAATACTTTGTATAATTTGGGCACTGGCCCAATATATTAGCCTGGAATACAGACGAAATTAAGGCATCAGGAGCCAAATTAAGAAATAGAGTAGCTGCACCTACTTAACCATAAAGGTCCTTTGTATCATAATGAACAGTTTGAGATAGAGCCATAAAATGAGCTGAATGGTTTTAATGAGCAGAGAGAATTTTATAACTTAACATACAAAATGAATTGGTTATTGAATTGGTATTTATTTGATTGATTGATATGAATTGTTGTTTATTTATGTTTTGAGGTGGTGGGGCTCGCACACTTTTAAAAAAAGGCTTGCAAAAGCCGAAATGCGTCAGTGAGTTGGAACTGGCTGCTTTATAGAAAATAAAATGAAAATATACACACCCAGCCTGTTTAGAGGAATATATATATATTCCCAGTTGCTTTGCTCCTTCTGCCTGCTGGGGACCTGTGAAAAAGTGGGGCACACGCCGGCGGAGCGGGCCGGCAATCAACTCCACACAGTGTCCACAAGTTTTGTGCGCTCTCAGTAAAACACACTCCGCATCAGTAAAGTATCCTCAAAGGTGTTTATTCCACAATGCGTTTCAGATTACTGCGAAGCCTTGATCATGTGAAACGTGCACAAACAACTAATAAAGTGTTTCAACATGGCCTGAATATATAAAAAAGGGACACTAATGTGCTGATTCACATTGTTACCAAAGTGGCGGACATGTTGGAATGGCAGAAATCATAGTATAAAGACATCAAACATGTGTAAATGATACGCACATGATGCGTTTCAGTTCGCAACTTAAAATACCTCAATGTTAAGTAGCGAATAGCATTCAGTGAACCAAACTGTGTTAAAAAGGCTCATAGCTTACAATTATGTCCTAATACTTGACAAATACAAACATGTATAACTTTATCAATCAGTTCTGCCGAATGACATAACATAACAGTACGGTCTCACAATTGGCAAATGACTAAAGGAAGCTCCCAAGTCTCATGCTGATGAATATAAGCGTGTCCAGTTAAATCACTCAGCGCTGTGAGAAAGCATAGCGTAACACTCAGGTCCCATGTGGGGCAAATGCCTAAGGAGAAACTCACAAGTCTCGTGCTAAAGTAGCGTAAATAAGAGACAGGGGTTATGGGACAGGTGGACCGTCAAGGGGCCCCTGTAGAGCCCAAGTGATCTACGGGGATGAACATACCCGCTACTGGTACGGTGCTGTGGTGATGGGCAAGTGCCCGTGCGTCACTGCTGGTGATCGAGGACAAAACCCAAAAAGGACTCCAATGCATGTCGATAAGATAATCCGTGTGATTCATGACCAGTCAAGAAGGGTCCTGCCCTACCACTTATTGAAACTCATTGGTTGATCATATAGTTGCACATCTCTGGACCGTGATAGTGAAGATGAGGGGAAAAGGGTAGGAGGCCCGTGAAAGTGAATACCGGTGAATGGGCCCCTTCCTTTCCTCCTATTAAAGTAAAAGAAAAGAACACAGTATTAGTGACATGACATAATACTGAATCCAAGATTAAAAACAATGCAGTAATTCTTTTTTACTAGTACACAGTTAGAGGAAGAGCAGCAGAAAGGAATGGCGACAAGATGTGTAACATGTAAATGCGATTGTGGATACAGGACAGTACACAATAGTTCTATACATCTTTTAAATGTATTGTCAGTTCCTCATCCTGGTTGAGTCCCCCTGGGTACTTGGTTTGGAAGTCCACAATCAATTTGGACTCTCTCTGTCTAAGTTTCAAAACCCTGTTCCCTCCTCTGGTGTTTCTCAGTATCTGTTCCAAGATAAAGAATGTTAACAGGGATGGGTTAGAAAAATGTTCCGCATAAAAGTGTTGTGCCACAGGATATTTTTCATCGTTATTGGTGATGGCTCTGCTATGTTCCAGTATGCGTTTTTTGGTCATAAGTGTGGTGCTACCAATATACCAAAGCCCACAAGGGCATTCAATTGCATAAATAACAAACGTGGAGCTACACGCGAGAAACTGAACGATATCCTTACTCACTATCATGATTGTGCCTGAATCCGTAAGTTCCGCATACACTGCAGCAGATGGGGGGGCGGAGTCCCCAGCCACATAAAACACGTCGCTTCTACAGCAAAGACGCTTCGCGTTCTAGTTGTTCGTCGTAGCTGTTTCCGTCCAGGTCACGCGCACACTTCCGGGTCACTACCTCCCGTGGTTGGAGCTGCCGCATCCCGGGAATTCGCAGCCTCAGCTGGTGCCGCCAGACACCTTCGTCTGCCTTCGGCCTCCTGTTCCTGTTTTCAGCACAGGGGTCTTCCGTGGCCCTTTTTGTTATCCTGGGCATCTTCTTCTGATGCCTCATGTTCCCTGGCGGTAACGCGCTCGCGCTTGCTTGCGTTACGCTCTGTGGGTGATACTTGCCCTTGAATACAGAGGCAATCCTTGGCGTGCTCTGAGGCGTCTGCATTTTTATATATGTTTGAATTGCATCACAGTCTTCTAGTGCTTCCCTCATTTGTTGGCATTTAGTTCCTTACCCCAAATTAGATATCGACTCCTGAAGTAAGGAGTGCAGTATCTAAGGCACTCTCACAAACGGAGGGTACTGGGGATTGCTGATTTCCACACTCCACTTACATGAAGCCAGAAGGACCAGTTGGCCCTGAATAAAACGGTGTGGTATTTTTTGTTTATTTCACGCTCTTCAGAAGGTTGTGTTGTTAACAAGCTACGGAATTATTATTTACCACCTTGTGTTCATGTTCCTCACCTAAAGGGGGGGGTAAGCTGTTCTTTCAGGTTACTACATTATTGTGAAACACTATGCTATGCCTCAAGATATTAATTATTGTTCAGTTTGTTATTTAGGACATATTGCATCAGACTTACATCCTTTCTTACAGTGGACACAAGTGGAAGAGGTGAGTTCTCCGGGTAGAATGTTTATGTAACACTGTATGCATTTAACTTTATGGCCTCGGTCCAGCAGGGTATTGATTCAGTCTTCTGTTCACAGGGTCTTCAGCAAGTCTCCAGTGGCGCTTCATTGGTGCAGGACGTGTGCTGGGCCTTCCGCTACCTTCTCCTTCCCTTGTCTCCTCTCTTCCCCCTATTCACTAGTTCCGCTTTGACCTTGTTGGGTGGACTGGTGGTAGAGGGAAGTTGGGAACTACTCGTCCATCTTCCGCCTCTCGTCCCTGCGGAGGTCTCAGGTGAGCCTGACAGAACGCGAAGCCCACATGAATTCTCTGCCAGGGCGAGATGGAAGAGAATAAAATTACTTTAGCAGATCTAGCTCATAGGTTAGGGAATCTGCAGAAGGAAAAACAAGCTCTTTCAATAAGAGTGGATACCTTACAGAGGAGCATGGCTCATGAGGCGCCAAAAGGAGCTGAAGGAGGTGTTTCCACTTCTTTTACTTCTCCACCAGGAGTTGGTAATCCTGTTATACAGGTCACTACTCCTCCTACTATACCATTAGCTCCTCCTGAGAGGTTTATGGGAGAACCATCTCGTTTTGTGGCCTTTATCAACCAATGCCAATTGCACTGTATGTGCAAGGCCGCTTGTTTTCGAACCGAACAAGCCAAAGTGGCTTTCGTCTTATCATATTTGGGTGGGATCGCAGCCACATGGTTGATACAATTAGTAGAACGTAATGATCCTCTTTTGTATAATTATGGACTGTTTAAAGAAGAATTAAAAAGATTATTTGATAGGCATTCGTTTGTACAATCAGTAGACTCAGGATTACTTAATCTGAAACAAGGATCCAGAGATCTAATAACTTACATTGCAGACTTTAATCGTTTGGTTGTTGAAGCTAATTGGCCGGAAGAAAAAAGAAGTGCTTTGTTTTATAGAGGTCTCAAAGAGGAATTAAAGGACTTATTGGCTCAGGTAGTAGACCCGCCTGATGATTGTAAGGCCCTCATGGATTTGACAGTGAAACTCGACCACAGGTTACACAAACGGAAAAAGGAGAGGGGGCGGTCGGAGGTACGACTCATGCTCTATAGGGAGAAGCGCTCTGAGGGCAAGAGGCCTGTGACTGGGGTTGAACCAATGCAAATCGGGAGCATAAAGGGTCCTATCAGTGACGAAGAAAGACAACGCAGACGGGAACAAAAACTATGCCTCTATTGTGGCAAACAGGGACATTTCCTAAAGGAATGTCCCATTAAACCAAGAAAACAAAAGGTGCAGGGAAACTAAACAGCCTGGGATCTAAGGGGACAAAAATTTCAGGCAGTTCAGGTTTAATAGTCTCCCAGCCAGTAGTCACAGAAGAAACATGTATAATGACTTCACATTTTTATGTAGACACCAGGTTACACTGGAAAGACCGCCACATCAATGCACATGCAATGGTAGATTCCGGTGTAACAGGCAACTTTATGGACCTTCAGTGGGCCAAATGGGTAGAAATTCCAGCAGAAGCAAAAACCACTATAGAAGAAGTCAAAACCATAGACGGTAGTATCATTAAATCTGGCCCGGTTACGCATGCTACCATTTTGTTGTTCATGTGTATAGAGGGGGTTCACACAGAGGCAGTCACATTTGATTTAATTCAGTCCCCACAGTTTCATGTTGTATTGGGGGGTTCTTGGTTATCCCAGCATAATCCAACCATAGATTGGAAACAGAGAAAGATTATGTTTTCTTCAGACTTCTGTCGTGAACACTGCTTGAAACACCCACAGGCATTAGCTCCTGTACTGGGATCCTGCATACAAACTGAACCTGTTCTTCCCCCTTGTTATTTAGAGTTAGTGGATGTGTTTGACAAACAGAAGGCCACCCTCTTCCGCCACATGGTCCCTACGATTGTAGGATAGATTTGATACCTGGGGCCCGATTACCATGCAGCCGCATATACGCTCTTACCGAGAAAGAAAATCTCTACTTACGTGAATATCTGGACGAGCTGCAACATATAGGATTCATCCATCCTTCTAGATCCCCTGCATCCTCTCTACTTTTTTTTATCCCTAAACGTGAGGGAGGTCTTAGGTGTTGCTTTGACTATCGTGCCTTGAACGACAACACCATAAAAAACAGATACCCACTGCCTTTAATATCCTCCTTGTTAGATCAGGTTAAGGAGGCTAAGATCTTTACTAAATTAGATTTACGAGGGGCATACCACTTAGTGAGAGTTCAACAAGGCGACAAATGGAAAACTGCCTTCCGAACCAAGTTCGGACTTTACGAATATTTAGTTATGCCCTTCGGGCTATGTAACGCTCCAGCAGCGTTTCAGTTTTTCATCAATGAGGTGTTGCGGGACATGTTGGATATCTATGCCATCGCCTACATTGATGACATCTTAGTGTATTTATCCTCTATCGAGGAGCACGTACATCACGTACGCACAGTATTGCAAAAATTAAAAGACAACCATATGTATGTTAAACTAGACAAATGTGAATTCCACACAACCAAAGTAGCCTTCTTGGGTTTCAGCTTGACACCTAATGGAGTTGGTATGGATCCCCAGAAGATAAATGCGATCATACAATGGCCATCCCCTAAATCCATGAAGGACGTACAAAGTTTTTGGGGATTTGCCAATTTTTATATGCGTTTTATTGACAAATGTTCTGACTTAGCATCCCCTATCACCAGACTACTCAAGAAAAATGTTGAGTTTGTGTGGTCCCCTGCAGCGGAAACCGCTTTTGAATCCCTGAAACAAGCTTTCACTCAGGCTCCTGTATTAAGACACCCAGATCCCACTCGTCCTTTCACAGTAGAAACCGATGCCTCCCAAATGGCAATTGGAGGCATCCTTTCTCAAAGAGACACCTCTACAGGGTGTTTACATCCAGTCGCCTATTTTTCTCATAAACTGAATACCACTGAACAGAACTACTTGGCAGGGGACAGAGAATTACTGGCCATCAAGAGGGCGTTCGAGGAATGGCGACAGTACCTGTTAGGTGCCTTGCACAAAGTTACTGTGTTAACGGACCATAGTAACCTATTATTTCTGAGGTCCGCAAGAGCATTATCCACAAGACAATTACGTTGGACCTCGTTTTTTAGTGAATACGATTTCATAATCCAAAATCAGCCTGGTAGAAAACATGGGAAAGCGGATGCTTTATTCCGATTGGGTTATGAGTCAGAAGGGCAAGTATCCGAGCCACCGCCTATCATAGCTCCTGAACTCATAGTAGGGGTACTCACTGTAGAAGAGGATTTTATACGGAGAGTAGCAGCGGCTCAGAACACTGAGGAGGTCAAGGACTGGGGTAAGAAACATCAAGGGAACCATATTGACAATGTCCTGTATATACAAGGCAAACTTGTAGTTCCTACCCATGAATTACAGGAGCAAGCCCTAAGATGGTGTCATGCTCAGGTACTTGTGGGTCATCCCGGTTATAAAAAGACATTGGGGCTAGTGCGTCATTATTTCTGGTGGCCCTCTTTGGTTACTGACACTAAATCTTATATCCAAAGATGCTACGTATGTGCACAAGGCAAGAGCTCACATCAGGCTCCTGCGGGACTTCTGCTTCGCATGCCCACTCCTCCTAGCCCCTGACACACTGTTTCAATGGACTTCATAGGGGAGCTCCCTAAAACAGCAAAAGGGCACACGGTGATATGGGTGGTGGTAGACATGTTGACAAAGATGACCCACTTCACTCCTTTGAAATCTCTTCCCACTTCACAAGAGCTAGCAGGGTTGTTCATGCAGCATGTGATGAGGTTACATGGTTTGCCCACTGTCTTAGTCTCTGATAGAGGACCCCAATTTGTGTCCAACTTTTGGAAAGGGGTGGGTAAACTCCTACATATAGACATGCGGTTTTCCTATGGGCATCGTCCCTAAACAGATGGTCAGACGGAACGAGTTAACAGAGACGTTTTAATGCATGGGCAAAGTGGGCTCTGGCCCAGGGCCCCAGCCTTTCAGGGGGCCCCCTGACAGTCAGCTCTGTTCTCCATAGTTTTGCCCTAATGACCTTGACTATTTCTTAAACAGATTGTTTTAAATACTATTTTCCTTTAATTTATTATTTGTGTACCTGATTTGTGAGAGTCTAGTACAGCCATTTTGCAGTTGTGTTTATGTTTCATGCAATATACATAAAAGATTCTTTTAGATCAAAACAAGGCCTAACATATAAGAAATGGAAGGGCATTACAGAGATTATTTGCAGTAATATTGGTGAGCTGCTCCTGTGTTACAATATTGAAAACACACATAACTATCCCTGATTATTAGATGTAAACACATTTAGGGCCTTATTTATGAGAAGTGATGCATTGCTGTGTGAAAACAGGGATGCGCCACTTCTTAGTGCGCCCTCCTTGCGACATGATAGATGCGTCATATTTACTGTATGACGCATCATGTCGCAAGGAGTTACAGATACAGATTTCTGACGTATCTGTAGGATCAAAAGTGATGACTTGCTGGGGTGTGTCCGAAAAACGACGCAACTCAAGCAATGTGTCCTTTCACATGGGGCAAGCCCCATGTGAAAGGACACATTGCTTGAGTGCCTGGGCCTGCATCAGTCTTACGCCTGCTGTGAGGCAGGTGTAAGATATTGACGCAATGGCGTCCTAGAAGTGGCGCACTGATTTCTCATAGATTTCAATGCACCACTTCGATGAGGCTTTTTGCGGGCGAACACCCACCCTGCATACATTATACCTGGCACAGGTAAAATGTGGTGCAGGGGTTTACAAAGTGACGCATTTGCCTAGATGCGTCACTTTGTAAATAGGGCACAACATGGCTCATTTTTTACGCTGCCAGTGCGTCACAAAAAGTGACGCACCGGCGGCATAAAATTGAAGCAAGGCCTCATAAATAAGGCACTTAGAATTTGGACGAGTGTTCCTTTGCACTGTCAGGGACCTAATGAAATGAAATGAAATAGTGCATTTAATAACGCGCTCAGCCACTCAGACTAGAGTGTCCTGGCGAGTGACAGCGAGAAGAAAACGTGCGTAAAAGACCCATCAGTTATTAAAAAGCCAGGTTTTTAAGTTCTTCCTGAAAGAGAGTAGGTCTGCGGTTAGTCTCAGAGACTCAGGGAGTCTATTCCACAATTTTGCACCTAGAAAGCCGAGGTATCTGCCTCCAGTGCGGGCATGGCATATTTAAGGCACGATGGCCAGGTTGGCAATGGAAGATCTTAGGGGTCTAGATGTTGTGTAGCGATAAAGAAGATGGTTATCGTTTGAAGTCGATCCGTTCTTTTATGCAGAACCAGTGTAGAGACTTAAGAATAGGGGTCTTGAAGATGGCGGACGGACAGGACGTCTGAGCTCCCGGCTCCGCAGCCCGTCTGCTGTTTACATGACATCCTGATCTTTAATCCTGCCTACGGCGCGAGCAAATGTAACCACGAATGCGCTGATACTTTCCGCATTCCTCCGATGTCCCCGCCGGCTTTTTTGGTCGAGGATTCATAGAGTTTGCCGACTTTGGACTTTGCCCACGCACTCTGGCCCGACCACCGCCACCGGACACCGCTTATCACGTACGGTGAGACGACCTGGGGCTGGACAGGCGCCTGGGGAAATGTGACCGGATGTGGAGTGGGCGGCTTGGCGGAGCCTTCTTCGCGACGGAGAGAATTCCTGTATGATTGGGTCCGGGCTGGCGAACCTTCCTTTGTCCTGCTACCAGCGGTCAGAGCGGTATCCGTTTTAGAGCGCCCACCACCCGCATTGCAATACAGCCGAGGGCTCTCCCATCGTGTGAGCCCCGTATAGCGAGCAGTAACTCTTCTTGCCTTAACTACTATTCCTCCGTCCTATGGAGTCGCCCTCACCCCTCCGATGTGGGCTAACTGCAAAAATGGTGGCGGTGCCGGTCTACCTCGCCGGAAAGACGGAAGCCTCCATATCCCTGACGCAAGCTTCCCTGCCTACTGTCGAGCTGGAGGGTGTCCCGGTGGCGCCTTTACATACTGCCGACATGCTGAAGCGGGGAGCAGACCTGACCTATGGTGATATCCTTCTAGCCCTGGAAGACTTGAGGGCGACATGGTGCCAAAACACTCGAGAACTGGAGCGGAAGATCGATGCCGCTATGCCATCCAGGGAACTACTGCGGTTGTCTGACCCCCCAATGCCTCTCATTCCCTTCGAGGCGGATACAATGTGGCGACAGGGGGATACTGTGGAACGTCCTCTCCCTGGCTACAGTGTCGAGTGTTCTTTTAATGACAAAGTTGCAGATACAAAGCTCCCTTCCACTTTACAAGCTGAGACTCTGCCTCTGCAAGTGTTGCCACGGCTTCCTCAACATCGCCGGAGTGTGTGCCGTTCTGTGGGGAAAACTGTGTTGGTCACTATCGATGTGGTGATGGTCTATGATTGGGAACTCTCGCTTCCTCTCCCTCTGCGTCTTCTATGCCGGGAGCGGCCATCTTGCTCCTTTGTTCTGCCTGAGGTACACTCCCAGCGGTGGCCATGCTTGGTGGGGTCTCAGCGTTCTGGCCAGGGCTGATGTTGCCTCCCTTGATGATCCTGCCTGACCGCCTGGCATGACCCGGACTAGAATATTTGTCTATGTATCTGCTGTGCCGCATGTGTGTAATTTGCTATTGTTGATTGCGGGGGTGGATCTGTGGGGCCACTTAGGATCGGGCCAGGGCTGGGCGATTCCCTTTAGTTTGCTGTACGTATTGGCGGGCGGGGACTAGGACGGGACTGCTAATTATCTGATTTATTCGCACATTTGGAATGGAGTCTCCCCACCTGCTGCTTTGCTTGCTACTTCAGTTGTGCTGATGATATTCAGGGTGGGGGATGCTTATGGGGCTGTGGTGACCGGGAGTATGTAAAATTTCCTCCTCCTGCCTTCTCTGGGAGTCGGAGACTGGGATGTTCTTTCCCACTCTCCAGACTCTCTTTCCTACTTGGGGTTCATTTGGGGCGACAGGCATGCCTATTTGGGGGGGGTGGGCCGTGGCCTTCCGCTGGTATGCAGGGTGGGGGGATGGGATGTGTTCTATGTCTTTTCTTCGTCTCTATGGCCCTCTTTCTCTTTCTTTCTCTCTTCTTCTTCGGTTTCTTTCTCTTCTATGTTTCTTTGTTTCTTCGGGGTCGGGGTTCAGTGTTAGTAGGGAGTTTATTGTGTTCTATCATTCTGTGGTATAGTGTTTGCTCTTAGTTCCTGGATGGTGGCCACCTGTTTCCTTACAAATGGCTTCCTATATAACGCCTCCTTCTGGGTGCTCCGTGAACGGTGATGTCTCTCCTGGTCAGTGATCAGCTTCGACTCTTTTCGTAGTTCACTACATTGTACTCGACAAAATCATAAAATTAAACCTTTTCTTATCCTGACATTATTGTTCTATGTTCTACAATGTCATAGCGGCCGGCCCCGAGGGGTTGTAGGCAGACGCTGTGTATTGTGCATTTACCGAAATAAAGGTTTTAAAAAAAAAAAAAAAAAAAAGAATAGGGGTCTTCCTAGATCTGGGTTGAGGTCTCAGGATGGCTCTGGCTGCCGCGTTTTGTACCACTTGTAGGCGCTGGATAAGGGATTTGGGAAGACCGAGGTACAAACTGTTGACATTGCCAAGCTTTGATGTCACCAGAGCCCGCACCATGATCTTTCTACTCTCAAGTGGTAACAGTGGCAGGAATTAACATCCGGAGTATGGCAAAGCAAGTGCCAGTTAGATTTTGGATTTGAAAGCGCTTGGTGACTGTCTTTTCAATGACAATTCCTAAGTTTTTGACTTCCTTCCGTTTCCGCGGGCAGGGGCGGCAGATCTTTTGGCCACCAAGAGCTCCAGTCAGGCGTTTCGGGATTACCAAAGAAAACAACTTCAGTTTTGTCAGGATTGCACTTCAGCTGATTGATCTTAAGCCAGTTAAAAACCTTTGTGAGGCAAGACCTAATCATTGCCCCGTCAAAGTCGGTTCCTTTTTCACATGTAAAAATCAGCTGAGTGTCATCAGCATAGGAAACAATTTTGACATCCTCTTCCTCTACCAGAAATGCAAGGGGGGATAGCTGTATATTAAAAAGGGTAGGACTGAGAATGGAGCCCTGAGGGACACCTACATTCATGGCTGGAACCGGGGATGAGAAAGGGGGGAGCCAGATGTCCTGAGATCTATTTGCCAAGAAGGATGACATCCATGTTAATGTGGCCTCCCCAGGCCGATGTTAGCAAGTCTCTCCAGGAGCCTCTCATGTGGGACCGTATTGAAGGCCGCCGACAGATCGAGCAGTATCAGAACAGCCTATCCTCCCTGGTCCAGCTTACCCTTGAGAAATTCAGTCACTTCCAGTAGAGCGGACTCCGTACTATAGTTAGCCCTAAAACCAGACGCATTGGGACTCATGAGCTTCCCATCTTCAATGTGTTTTTGGAGGGCCTTGTTTGCATGCTTCTCTAATACTTTGGAGAGGGCATGAAAAAGGGAGATTGACCTGTAGTTGGCAGGGTCTATCGGTTTGACGTTAGCCTTTTTTATCAGAGAATGAATCTTTGCATTCTTCCATAATTTCGGCATGTTGCCTGAGGAGAGGGAAGCATTAAAGAGCTGGTTTTACCGTGGGGTTTATGGTGGGAGCCAATAGGTTCAGGATATTCGCTGAACGTGGGTCGGTAGGGGAGCCAGACTAAATGCTTTGGAGAAGGGTGAGTGACTCTTCAAGAAGAAACTCAGGGAAAGTTAGTAAAGATGGAGGATCCAAGAGGTGAAATTTGCAATTAGAACTAAGGTAGAAGGTCAGTTCTTCCTCTGAGATGTTAGTGAAGGCTTGTTGGATCACGGAGATCTTTTTGTGGAAGAATTGAGCTATTTGCTTAGACCATTCTTCGGTGCATGGCTCTTCCTTTGTGCCGGCTTTCAGGGGTAAAGGATTTAACAATGCTAAAGATTTCCTTACTCTTATTTTGGGCATTTTCTATCTTGGTTTGAAATAAGTTTTTCTTGGCTGCCTTCACGAGAATGTAATGAGCTTTTAAAGTGTCTTTATACACCTTCCTGTCCTCAGGTAGATAGGATTTACGCAATTTCCTTTACATTTTTCTAAAATTTCTTTTGCTAGATCTGAGGAAACCGTTAAACCATGGAGCTAGTGGGGCTGACCTCTTTGAGAAGCGGGAAATAACTGGTACCGCTGCACCAATGTTGGTTCGGAGCCATAAATCTATTGAGAGGGCGTCTGAGTCGGTGCAGCCAGACAGCTCCGGTGAGGAACGACCGAGGACGTCTGCTAACATTGGGATGGAGATTTTATGGAACGTCCTGTAATTAGGGACCCTCTGCCCTGAGTTAGTCCGAGGGGCTGTGGCAGAGTTGGGAATGACAAATTTTAATAGAAGGTGATCAGATCAGGTAATGGGAAGAGGTAGACTTACTGATATGTCAAAGTTGTGAAAGATTAGGTCTAGGGTATGGCCCTTCTCATGGGTGGCCGAAGAAATATATGGAAACATGTTGCTGGCCTGCAGCGTCTCCAACAAGGAAATTGTTTAAGGGTCTTTTCCATTGTCCATTTGTATATTGAAATCTCCCAGAATAAGGCAGTTGTATTTTAAGTCCAGGGAGGTGGTGGCTGTATTAAGCGTAGCAATAAAATTTCCAATTGCACCAGGAGGTCTGTAAATCAGAAAACCAGCTATGCTATGATGGGGGTATAAGGTACAGTGGAAGCCTAAGGACTCTGCGCCCTCGATGTTTTCCATCGGGATGGGAGAGCAGTCTAGTTTTTGATTGTAAATTATGGCGACACCACCCTCCTTCCCACTCGGTTGGTCCCTCCTAAGGATTTTATAACCCGAGCTGATATTAGGGTTGGAGGCTTCAGACAGCCAGGTCTCAGTGAGAAATAAAAGATCAGGCTGTTTGTCTACAAGTAGGTCATAAATGTGTGGTTCATGCATTTGCATAGAGCAACAATTTAAAAGGGTGGCCTTTAAGTCCTCTGTCTTCTTATTGTTTTTACACTTACTGTTGCGTGGGATGATCTTGGGAGCGTGTTTCCTGGGCTAGAGGAGAGAACAGTTGCACTTATTGCATTGAACGTCTACCTCCAAGCTCGGATCAGCCGCTGTACACTGACATAAGGGTAGCCGCCTAAGGCCAAGCAGTTTTTCCCTATTGTAATATAGTGGAAGAAACTCACCGGAGAGGAACTGGGCAGCATGGCCGTCCGTTTGCATCGGGAATATACAGGCTAATGCCTATGATGCAAACTGAATCGCTAACGCAGCTGAGGAAGCAGAAACTTTTTGGGCGGAAGTGAGGAGTGCGATAGTAGCCCCAGCCCTCCGCACGATCGGAGTATCAGCCGCAGTGGACCAGGACTGGAGGAAAAGCAAGATGCGAATCATAGCAGCTAAGGAGGTGTAGGCAAGCAGAATCAAGTAAAGTGCAAGTGCGCGTAGGTAGGAGAAATTGTTAAAAAGCACAGAGTACTTCAGCCACACATATACAATTTAAAAAGTATTAAAAACCTAGTAGCTGGGCATGAAACAATAAATCCTACTGCTGTCAGCTGCATGCGTCCGTTTGCATCTGGAATATATAGGCTAATGCCTATGATGCAAACTGGATCACTAACACAGCTGAGGAAACGGAAACAGGGGCTAAAACTAGATCATAAATTCAAAGCTGTTCTGAACAGGGGCCCCCAAAATATGTTTGGCCCAGGGCCCCCAAAATCCTTAAGATGTCCCTGCGAGTTAACCATTGTTTAGAGCAATAGTTACGATGTCAGTTGTTACAAACACCAGCAGATTGGGATAGGTATTTGTGGGCAGCAGAATTCTCTATTACAAATAGTAAACATTCCTCCCTTGAGTACTCACCTTTCTTTTGTTCTTATGGATACCATCCTAGATTCCTGCCTTCCCATTCTGCAGCTCTTACACCGGTTCCAGCAGCTAAAGAGTTCATCACCCAGATCCAGGAGATACAAAAAGCCGCAGCTGCAAATTTAGAGAAAGCCAAACTAGCATATAAGAAAAATGCAGAACCTCACCGCCACACAAGCCCTGAATATGCTGTGGGAGACCAAGTTTGGCTATAAACTTGCCATGTGCAAATCAAAGGTGTTCGTAAACTCAAACCCAGGTATATCGGTCCCCACAATATTGTAGAGATAATCAATCCCGTGGCCATGAGGTTAGAACTCCCCGATACTCTGGAAATACATCCAGTATTCCATGTGTCCTTATTGAAACCTGTGGCACCAGGTAGTATACTCCCAGTCCAACCTGTGCCAGTCGAGGCGGATAAGGAAGAGGAATACGAAGTGGGGGCCATTGTGGACTCTCGGAGAGTGCGGGGTAAACTCCAATACCTCATTCATTGGCAGGGGCGGCTGGTGACATTTGCAAGGGGTGAGGCGTAAAATTTTAGTCATACTGCACCGTAGCGAGCGAGCGCAGCGAGCGAGCCCGAACAACCTAAGGGGGCTACCTTACAAGACTTCTCGGAGCCGACCGCTCTCAGTCACAGAGCCAGTGCGATGCTCATAGTCAACTGTTAGAGGGTGCGGTTCTTTTTCTGCAAGACAATGCAAGTGACAATGGGTTAGCAGCCCCACCTCAAAATGTGAGGCACAGAAAAAAATAAATTAAAGACTCTAGTGCACCTGTACCACACTGGCAAAGGAAACGCAAGGGGAGAACATTTGTAGCCTCTACCCAGCAGCCCCAGAATTGACCTGCTCGCAGCACTCACTAGGGGTCCCACTCAGGCAAGGGACAACCTGAATGGAATGAAGCACACAGAAGTCATTGCTGGTCGTTTTCCTGACCTCAATTGTGAGCAGCAGCACTGAACCAGTGTATTCATTGGTTTGAGAGGGAAGGAGAGGCAGCTACTGTATTGTGGTGCAGCCTTAGCACCGCCAGAGGCCTGTATGCATGGATGTGCAAATTATAACCAATACATATAAAAATACCGCACCTTGACTCCGGTATTTGTTCTTAAACTGCACACCTTTGTAAACACTTTCCATTTCGGTGTCATGACTCACAGTGCTTGCATTGCAGCGCGGCCGAGATGTGACAACCCAGAGGGGGGAAGAGTCAGAGGGAAGGGTATTGCATGTTATCTTATCATCTACACCCTTTCCTTCTTCAACATACTGAATAGTACATTTGACTTTGCTACTTAATTCTCTAAAGATTGAGGAAAAGAAAACATATTTTTTATTTTATGTCGTACCGCGCCTTTTTCCCAGATTGTTGTGGCACTGACATCTGCAATCAGCAGTATCTCCAATTACCATACCCTCATATTAGCCAGCCAGCTCTCTATTAATGATTCATCAGCTATTCATCCACACAATAATGAGCGATTAATTAGCAATACCGCGCGGTTGCCAAAATTAAAGACAAGCACTGAGACAGTTAATAGATGAAACTGGTAGCCTCCGCGCCAGCAAGGTTTGCTGCCACAAAGTTTATCTAGCAGATAATTACCAGCGAGCCCTTCTTGTGTAAGTTACCACAAAACTTGCTTAATTGAACTGAAATTAATATTTTTCACATTACAGCAAAGTCGCTGTTTGAAGCTCTCCTGTCAGTAAGCTCCACGCACAATAAGATCATATAATGCCAGACACCAAGACTGAACCCATTGTTTGCGCAGCTTAGTGCCTCGAAGAACAATAAATCCCACTCATGTCAGAGGAGGCCCAGCCTTGTGCTAATTACCACTTGGTGCTGAAATGACTT
Organism: Triturus cristatus; assembly: GCF_964204655.1. NCBI lineage: Eukaryota > Metazoa > Chordata > Amphibia > Caudata > Salamandridae > Triturus > Triturus cristatus. Next base: position 1,470,162,603 of record NC_140591.1, on the reverse strand, counting down.
CTGTGAAATTGGGAGCAGGCAGCAACATCGGGCCATACAAGGAAGGTTTTTCAGCATCCTGCAGTAAATGCGAGATAGGCCCCATGCACACAGAATTCCCCCACAGATTACGCTAATGGAAACGCTGTCAGGGAAAGTCAAATCCTGGATCTGTAGGCAAAATCTTCTAATTAAATATTCTGTAATTAAAAGAATATGAATGCCTGGAGGTGGTGAAGACTATACAGTTGTGGCCTGCATGACTCGGGAGTGAGGCGTTTAATTATCTAAATTAAAACAAATAAACTTACCAGTATGAGGCATCTCCTACGCCGGTCCCGCGTCGCATCACGTCTCCGAGTTCTCTCACAGATGTTGGCAAATCATAAGACTGGATGCGACTGGGGGAGGCTACTCGACAGTTTCCTGCTACTTGACAGGGCATCGGGCGACTGTACGTCACCGCCCGACAGGATTCTATCTTTAGACTCCTGCATTACACTAGGCATGCGCAGCATACCTAATGTAATGTCAATGGAGTGGCCGTGCTGAAATAAAAAGTGCTCTGTTCGCAGATGCGCAGTCGGAGTCTGCTGGACTCCTGCTGCTCTTGCCTGCGTGCCTGCGCTGTTCGTTTGTTGACTGTGGCTTCACAGCCTCAAGTGCGCATGAGTCTCATGCGCACTTGAGGCTGTGAAGCACAGGCCGGAAATGGAAACAGACGAATTGCATCTGCTTACATTTCTTGCTGCCCGTGAGCAGTTTTTGTGTTTTTCTTGGTGATTCTGCCTAGTGGGGCGCTGCCCCGGTTGCCCCCTATGGACCAGCCGCCACTGGAAAGGCTATGGGCCTGCAGATCGCACCTGGGAACCAGTGGGACACGTACATGCTCCCTGTTTGGTATGTTAATTCCACCATAAATACCTCTGGAAGCCCAAGCCAGCGGGGAGTTCCTTAGGGGGGTATACTTTCATGATTGTGCCTGAATCCGCAAGTTCCGCATACACTGCAGCAGAAGGGGGGCGGAGTCCCCACCCACATAAAACACGTCGGGTCTACTGCAAAGACGCTTCGCGTTCTAGTTGTTCGTCATAGCTGTTTCCGTCCGGGTCACGCGCACACTTCCGGGTCACTGCCTTCTGTGGTTGGAGCTGCCACATCCCGGGAATTCGCAGCCCCAGCTGGTGCCGCCGGACACCTTCCGTCTGCCTTCGGCCTCCTGTTCCTGTTTTCAGCACGGGGGTCTTCCATGGCCCTTTTTGTTATTCTGGGCATCTTCTTCTGATTCCTCATGTTCCCTGGTGGTAACGCGCTCGCGCTTGCTTGCGTTACGCTCTGTGGGTGATACTTGCCCTTGCATACAGAGGCAATCCTTGGCGGGCTCTGAGGCGTCTGCATTTTTATATATGTTTGAATTGCATCACAGTCTTCAAGGGGCATATCAACAAGGGCTTTATCTCTGCTTTTTTGGCTTTAAAAGCCAAAAAAGCAGAGATAAAACTAGCACCCTATCAACAACAGGGTGCTAACACGCAAATTTGCATGTTAGCACCCTTTTACTCTACGCTTCCCCTTGCATCTCTAATGAGATGCAAAGGGGGCGTTCCAGAGTAAAATAATAGGAGAAATGTCGCTAAGCGACATTTCTCCTATTATCAAGAATGTCGCTAACCCCGTTAGAGACAAAAAAAGCAGCGCTAACCGCGGTTAACGCTGCTTTTTTACATCTGCTAATTTTCAGACTTAGCCATGATATCCTATGGAAGGAGGATATCATGGCTAAGTTTGCCTGTCCCTATCAACAAGCTAACGTGAGATTATCGCTGGGTTTCCAGCGATAATCTCACGTTAGCCTGTTAGCGTGTAGATTTTTATCGCTATTGAGATAAGCGTTGCTAATAGCACGCTATCTCAGCGATAAAAACTCACGCTAGCCGGCGATAATTATCCTCACGCTAAGAGCGCTGAGCGATAATTATCGCCGGTTGTTGTTGATATGCCCCCTAGTGCTTCCCTCATTTGTTGGCATTTAGGGGCATATCAACAAGGGCTTTATCTCTGCTTTTTTGGCTTTAAAAGCCAAAAAAGCTGAGATAAAACTAGCGCCCTATCAACAACAGCGTGCTAACACGCAAATTTGCATGTTAGCACCCTTTTACTCTACGCTTCCCCTTGCATCTCTAATGAGATGCAAAGGGGGCGTTCCAGAGTAAAATAATAGGAGAAATGTCGCTAAGCGACATTTCTCCTATTATCAAGAATGTCGCTAACCCTGTTAGAGACAAAAAAAGCAGCGCTAACCGCGGTTAACGCTGCTTTTTTACATCTGCTAATTTTCAGACTTAGCCATGATATCCTATGGAAGGAGGATATCATGGCTAAGTTTGCCTGTCCCTATCAACAAGGTAACGTGTGATTATCGCTGGGTTTCCAGCGATAATCTCACGTTAGCCTGTTAGCGTGTAGATTTTTATCGCTATTGAGATAAGCGTTGCTAATAGCACGCTATCTCAGCGATAAAAACTCACACTAGCCGGCGATAATTATCCTCACGCTAAGAGCGCTGAGCGATAATTATCGCCGGTTGTTGTTGATATGCCCCCTAGTGCTTCCCTCATTTGTTGGCATTTAGGGGCATATCAACAAGGGCTTTATCTCTGCTTTTTTGGCTTTAAAAGCCAAAAAAGCTGAGATAAAACTAGCGCCCTATCAACAACAGCGTGCTAACACGCAAATTTGCATGTTAGCACCCTTTTACTCTACGCTTCCCCTTGCATCTCTAATGAGATGCAAAGGGGGCGTTCCAGAGTAAAATAATAGGAGAAATGTCGCTAAGCGACATTTCTCCTATTATCAAGAATGTCGCTAACCCTGTTAGAGACAAAAAAAGCAGCGCTAACCGCGGTTAACGCTGCTTTTTTACGTCTGGTATTTTTCTGACTTAGCCATGATATCCTATGTAAGGTGGATATCATGGCTAAGTTTGCCTGTCCCTATCAACAAGGTAACGTGAGATTATCGCTGGGTTTCCAGCGATAATCTCACGTTAGCCTGTTAGCGTGAGGATTTTTATCGCTATTGAGATAAGCGTTGCTAATAGCACGCTATCTCAGCGATAAAAATTCACGCTAGCCGGCGATAATTATCCTAGCGCTAAGTGCGCTTAGAGATAATTATCGCCGGTTGTTGTTGATATGCCCCTTGGTTCCTTACCCCAAATTAGATATCGACTCCTGAAGTAAGGAGTGCAGTATCTAAGGCACTCTCACAAACCGAGGGTACTGGGGGTTCCTGATATCCACACTCCACGTACATGAATCCAGAAGGACCAGTTGGCCCTGAATAAAATGGTGGCAATATTTTTTGGTCTATTTCACGCTCTTCAGAAGGTTGTGTTGTTAACAACCTACGGAATTATTATTTACCACCTTGTGTTCACGTTCCTCACCTGAAGGGGGAGGGGGGTATGCTGTTCATTCAAGCTACTACATTATTGTGAAACACTATGCTATGCATCAAGATATTAATTATTGTTCTGTTTGTTATTTAGGACATATTGCATCAGATTTACATCCTTTCTTATAGTGGACACAAGTGGAAGAGGGGAGTTCTCCAGGTAGAATGTTTGTGTAACACTGTATGCATTTAACTTTATGGTCTCGGTCCAGCAGAGTATTGATTCAGTCTTCTGTTCACAGGGTCTTCAGCAAGTCTCCAGTGGCACTTCTTTGGTGCAGGACGTGTGTTGGGCTTTCCGCTACCTTCTCCTGCCCTTGTCTCCCCTCTTCCCCCTATTCACTAGTACCTCTTTGACCTTGTTGGGCGGACTGGTGGTAGAGGGAAGTTGGGAACTACTCGTCCATCTTCCGCCTCTCGTCCCTGCGGAGATCTCAGGTGAGCCTGACACTCACACCATTTTGTGTGACCTTTTTGCAGAATTTGCTGTTTCTGCACGCCTTACTATGGCCGCATGGGAAGAAACCACCTAACCCATGTATATTTGGATGTATGGTGATGTCACTGTGCACCAGTAAGTCCCTAACATTTCTACCCCTCCTGTACGTAATGCTAGGTCTGTCAGGGAGGCTATTGCCTATTGCCTATGATGTTGTCGTGTTTGAGGATGTCCCATTTCAGAATGTGTTTCATGTTTTTAGAATCTGAGTTGTAAGTCATAATCATCCTAGTGCTAGTCTCCAGTGTATCAATGGGTTCAGAGGTTGTGTCAGAAATGGTTTGAGTTCTGGGCACACCATCAGCCCTTTCATTCGCTCTGCGAACAACCCAATTGGGATAGCCCCTAGACCTGAAATGTTTCATCAAAGTTTTGCTCTCTGTCTTATAAGATTCCTTGGTATTACAGTTTCTTTTTGCCCTCAGCAGCTCCCCATAAGGAATGCTCCACTTGACAGCCTTAGGATGGCTGCTGAGGGCATGTAGTATACTGTTACCGGCGGTGGATTTTCTGAAGAGGGTAGTCTGGATCTGATTGTTGGTAATGTTGAGGCCAACATCAAGGTATTCCGCTCTTGTACTGCAGATAATGCCAGAGAGAATGATGTTACATTCATTATCGTTCAGTTTCTCAATGAACCCCTTGGCATCTAGTTCAGTACCCCTCCAGATGATGAATAAATCATCTATGTATCTAATCCATACTGACACATGTTCAAGGTGTCCGGCACAGTCAGGGCCTCCTCCCAGGGTCCCTTGAAGAGGTTGGCAAAGCTGGGAGAGAAGAACGAACCCATCTCTGTGCCGGTGATTTGCCTGTACAGGACACCATTGAACAGAAAGATGTTGTTGGTCAGGCAGTACTCTATCATATCTAATAACATTCGGCTATGCTCCTGCAATCTGACCGGTCTGTTCTTCAGGTAGTGATTACATGCATCTAAGCCCTGTTTGTGGTCAATAATGGTATACAGGGAGTGCACATCAAGTGTGATAAGAAGGGAGTCGTCATCCCACTGTACGTCCTGTAGTTTATTCAGGAAGTCTTTCGTATCCCTGATATAACTGGGTAATGTGGTCACAAAGTCTCTAAAGAAGTGATCTACGTATTTTGAGATATGTTCTGCTACACTACCCTTAGAGGAGACAATGGGACACCCTGGTGGATTAATGGGGTCATTGTGCAGTTTGGGTAACAAATAAAGCACTGGGAGCACAGGATGGTCTTTCTTGAGATAACAGTACTCCTCCCACTCCAGTATCCCTTTGTTTCTCCGTGTAGTCAGCTTGTCCCAGATGTCAATGATGCTGTTGTTATAAACCTCCATAGTGTTTGGAAGATAGAACCTGGTGTCATCTAATTGTCTCACAGCCTCGGTAATGTATTGTTCCCTGTCAAGTATGACAACATTGCCACCTTTGTCCGCTGGACGGATGACAATGCTGGCATCTTCGGTAAGAGATTACAGCGCCTGTCTTTGATAGTAGGTAGGGTTGTTGTTGTCCCTTCTGTTCCTAGTATTCTTCTGTCTATAAGAGCAAAGTGCCTTGCTAACACTGTCATGAAAGGTGTCTATATTATCATGTGGTAAGTTCGGAAGGAAGGTGGATCTGGGTCTAAACCCGGTTAAGGCTGATGCGTCAGTTGTAAGATCAAGTGCCTCGAGTGCTTGAGTGTTACTAAGATCCGAGGTGGTGTCTGTGTTGCCCTGTTCAAGTTGGACCATGGTGATGAGAGTATTTATATCACCTACACTCAGATTGTCCTGATTATTCAGGGAAGGTGTTCTAGTTTTCCTACTGTTATCCCAGAGTCTCTTGAGTTTATGCCACTTTTTTAGCTTGAGCTTACTCACCAATTTGAGCAAATCAATTCTCATATCAGTGTAGCTAAAAGGGTATGTTCGGCAAAATGACTGAGAGCGCACAAAACTTGTGGACACTGTGTGTGTGTGTGTATATTTTATTGATAAAAAACCAATGAAATTCCCCCGTTATAGTTAGTGCAGGCAACTATAACTCACGCGACCGCAATCCTCTGCTGATGCTAATACTGTATTTAGACACTTATTTGCCCATGTCTTCTTCCATTAAATTTTAGCTATACATATATTACAAATATTTTTTTTTCATAAAGACACATATGTCATCAGCAGAGGATTGCGGTCGCGTGAGTTATAGTTGCCTGCACTAACTATAACGGGGGAATTTCATTGGTTTTTTATCAATAAAATGTCCAGCTAACTATAACATGTGTGAAACCTATGGTTTTTTCAGTGAATTTGCAAGGTTTTTTAAATGCTAATTCCTAACTATAACGTGTGTGAAACCTATGGTTTTTTCAGTGAATTTGTACGGTTTTTTAAATGCTAAGTTACTTTACGCCATTCGTGGCATGCGCGCCCACTTAACGCAGTTCGTTCCGTGCGCGCACGGTGCGCTTCGCGCACCGCGTGCCCACTTTACGCTAGATGGGCCATGAACGCACGATGCGCTTCGCGCACCGTGCGCACATGGAGGACATATGATGAGCATCGTTGTGACAGGTAATATATTAGATTTTTCAAAGAAATGATATGCCATGCACAAATGGTGTCCTTCGGGCACCATTTGCACATGGGGTGGGGAGAGTGTGGATAATTTTTTAGTTTTTTAATATTTTTTTTACCGTACGCATACGGTAAGCGTAATCGGCGAAATTTTCAAAAAAATAAAAATTGCCTTTTTTGCCTTGGGTTATCGTTGGGGACTCCCTCAACATGGTGCTAGGTGCTTGGGAGCTGTCTAAACAGCCCCTTTACATGTTTTTTCCCTTTGTTTTTCAACCCCCTGTCAGAGTGCGAGAGAGAAAATGGTGGCCGCCGCTTCCTGGTTTCGACCGATTCGAATGTTTACTAAGATCTAACGGCCAATCAGAATCGCGCTCGCGCACGTCACCGTATGCGTACGGTAAGCGCACGGTAAGCGCACCGTAAGCTGGCTCAGATATATATATTGATTTAAAGGCTATTTTCTCAGAATCTACTGAACAGATTTACACCAAACCTACAAAAGGCACTTCCTTGACCTGTAGACTACCTCTCTGCCAAATTTCAAGGAACTCTGTTCAGCCGTTCGGGCTGTAGCTGTGTCTAAAGGTCCTATGGAAAAATGCATGGGAAAAACGAGTTTTGGGACCCCCCTTTTATCTCAGCCCCCGCTTGACGAATCCCCCCGAGACTTTCAGGGTAGGAGCGGAGCGTAGCGCCCCACCTATTTTGAAAATTTCGCGAGGATTCGTCGACCGGCGCCAAAGTTATTCCAAATAGAATGTTGCGGATTTCCTATGGAAACGTGGTCCTAACTATAACTATCTACTGGCGACCGCCAGTAGATAATATATATATATATATATATTATCTACTGGCGGTCGCCAGTAGATAGTTATAGTTAGGACCGTGTTTCCATAGGAAATCTCAAAATTCTATTTTGAATAACTTTAGCGCCGGTTGACGAATCCTTGCAAAATTTTCAAAACTAATGGGGCGCTCCGCTCAGCTCCTACCCTGAAAGTCTCGGGGGGATTCGTCAAGCGGGGGCCGAGAAAAAAGGGGGGTCCCGAAACGCATTTTCCCCATGCATTTTCCCATAGGACCTTTAGTCGAAGGTACAGCCCGAACAGCTGAACAGAATTACTTGAAATTTGGCAGAGAGGTAGTCCTCAGGTCAGGGATGTGCCTTTTGCATATATGGAGTCAATCTGTTCAGTAGTTCCTGAGAAAATTGCATTTAAAAGCACATACATATCTATAGCCCTAACGTGCGCGAGCGTAATTCTGATTGGTGGTTACATGTCAGTCAACGTTCGAATCAGTCGAAATCAGGAAGTGTCTGCCGTCATTTTGTTTGTTTTCAGTGCGAGAGTGAAAAAGGAAGGTGGCGAACGTGAAAAGGGGGCAGGGTAGAGAGTTCCTGACCCCCTAGCCTTTGTCAGGGGGTCCCTGAAGGACCCCGAAGGCAGAAAAAAAAATGTACTTTTTTTTTTTTTTAATCGCGGGGGTGCGCGCACTGTGCGCGCACGGTGAAAAACAATAAAAAAAATGTAAAAAATTTTTAATACGTAGTTTATTGTTAAAGAAATATATAAAAAAAATAATACAAACATAACTTAGCATTTAAAAAAACGTACAAATTCACTGAAAAACCATAGGTTTCACACACGTTATAGTTAGGAATTAGCATTTAAAAAACCTTGCAAATTCACTTAAAAAACCATAGGTTTCACACATGTTATAGTTAGGTGGATATTTCACTCGTAAAAAAACAATGAAATTCCCCCGTTATAGTTAGTTCAGATAACTATAACTCGCGCGACCGCCACTCTATCACAAGGATGATGTCATCAGTGATGTCATGAGTGATGCCACTGACCTTGTCATGAGTTATGTAATATGTGACGTCATGAGCAGGATTGCGGGCGCGCGAGTTATAGTTATCTGAACTAACTATAACGGGGGAATTTCATTGTTTTTTTACGAGTGAAATAACCACCTAACTATAACATGTGTGAAACCTATGGTTTTTTAAGTGAATTTGCAAGGTTTTTTAAATGCTAATTCCTAACTATAACGTGTGTGAAACCTATGGTTTTTTCAGTGAATATATATATATAAATATATATATATATATATAACCTACTGGCGGTTGCCAGTAGGTAGTTATAGTTAGGACCTATTATCCATAGGAAATCCGCAACATTCTATTTGGAATAACTTTGGCGCCGGTTGACGAATCTTTGCAAAATTTTCAAAACTTGTGGCCAGCTCCGGTCCGCTCCTATCCTGAAAGACTCGGGGTGATTCATCAAGGGGGGTCCCAAAATGTGTTTTCTCCATGCAATTTTCCATAGGGACATTTAGTCGCAGCTACAGCCCGAATTACACCAAATTTTGCAGAAAGGTAGACCTTGGTTCAGAGTCGTGCCTTTTGCTTAAATGGTGTAAATCCGTTCAGTAGTTCCTGAGAAAATCTAAATGAAAATCACATATATATCTATGGCCACACTGGATCCGCGCACCCTGCTGAGCATGAGCTGTATGCTATGTATGCTTCAAACCAGGAAGTGTTGGCAGCCATCTTGTGCCTCGGTAGAACCGTGGCACAAGAAAGCACAAAATCAAATGCACAGAACGCAAAAAGGGGGCAGGGTAGAAACACCCTGAACCCCTAGGCCTGCTCAGGGGGTCCCACAAGGACGCCCAGGGCCCAAAACAGATTTTTTTTTTTAAACGGCGAGATTCGCGCACCCAGTGCAAATTTTGGCTGAAATTTTTAAAAAACGAAGCGCAGACTCCCGCACTTCGTTGTTAATTAGCCCCGGGACGCCACCCCCGGGGCTTCAACATAAGTGGGTGGGGGGGCTCAAAGGCCCCCACAAGCCCCGGGGACCGCCACCAACGGGGCATCGTTAAAGTATGTGGGGGGGTTCTCAGGCACCCCCAGCCCCGGGGGACCGCCACCCCCCAGGGCTCGATCTGATTTTGATTGCGGGGGGCACACTGCCCCCCGCAGGGGACCACCTTCCCCGGGGCTTTTTAAAAAAAAAATACACTGTCTGGGGGGGCTCAAGCCCCCCCCCACATGCCCCAGGGACCGCCACCTCCCCGGGGCTCTAAATATTTAGATTGGGGGGTCCGGGACGGACCCCCCCAGCCCCGGGGACCACCACCCCCCGGGGCTTTGAGAATGTGAGGAGGGGGGCCGCAAACTGCTTTGCTTCATTGAAGCGAGAGCAGGGAAACCTGCTCTTGCTTCAATGAAGCAAAGCAGATTGCTTTTCCACATGGGGAGCAGCATGTTAGACAGACAGAATGAGTGAGAAAAGGAAAGTATGATCAGTCATGAAAGGGAAGTGAAAGACTAACTGCAACAAAAGGACTAAGGGTAGAGGATACAGGTAAGACAGAACTTACCTTCATTTCAGATCACGCCGCCACTGCCAAGAGTCACGGAGGGCCAGTGAGTGCCAGGGAGTGTCAGCGTGTGCCGACTGCAGCGTCGCCGCCCCGGTACTTCAATTCCTGGCTGCCCCAGCGGCGGCGCGTCCTTTCCACGCAGCGCCAGCGCCAGGAGGCGCATATAACTAATGCTGAGGCCGGCGGAGCGAGGGGGACAGAACTTACCTTCATTTCAGATCACGCCGCCACTGCCAAGAGTCACGGAGGGCCAGTGAGTGCCAGGGAGTGTCAGCGTGTGCCGTCTGCAGCGTCGCCGCCCCGGGACTTCAATTCCCGGCTGCCCCAGCGGCAGCGCATCCTTTCCACGCAGCGCCAGCGCCAGAAGGCGCATTTAACTAATGCTGAGGCCGGCGGAGCGAGGGGGACAGAACTTACCTTCATTTCAGATCACGCCGCCACTGCCAAGAGTGACGGAGGGCCAGTGAGTGCCAGGGAGTGTCAGCGTGTGCCGTCTGCAGCGTCGCCGCCCCGGGACTTCAATTCCCGGCTGCCCCAGCGGCGGCGCATCCTTTCCACGCAGCGCCAGTGCCAGGAGGCGCATATAACTAAAGCTGAGGCCTGCTTCAAGGGACGCGCGCAGGACGCGCCGGGCGAAGCTCGGGCCAAGGGCGGGCCAGTTTTAGCCCGTTTGAGACCGGTCAAGGCCGGGACGGGCCTGGTTTCTTTCACGTACCACCTAAAGTAAAGGTTAGTTCGTGGTTACTTCATTAAAAAAAGCTTTTCAAGCACTAACTGTCGACGTTAGGTCAAGCACCGTCTGCATATATCATGTCTGCTTCTCCACCAACCTGTAATGTCAAAGACATAAGAAAGCCAACAGGAGGAGCGTTAATGGGCACCCTGGATAATTTTTTAGTCAGAGTGGCCTCTGCCCTTGCCAAGGATATTGAGCTCACAGAAAAAAGACTATCACTTGACATCGCCTTTGAGAAAAGATATTCCATGGGCAGGATAGCTGAAGCTCGATCTCCGGACTTACATCGGAGTTATACTCAAGATTCTATGGTATTATTGTCTTCCGTAGAGGAGGGGGGGTGCAGGGGCCACTAGGGCGCCCAGAATTAGTACAATCCATGACCAGTGAGCCTCCAGGCACTGCCAGTATATCGGATAAGAGCATAGATACAGTTACCCCTGCTGTGACAGGAGGCATACGTCATGATAAAATTAAAACCCGGTCTACTACTAGTTCCAAGGCAGTGCCGTCCAAAGGTGAACAGGGTCTCTCCTTAAAACGGAGCCGTATTAATAACAAAGATCAGACCCCCGGAAAGAACAAAAAACCTAGCAAAGTTGATCCCGCCAACAAGCCTGTAATTCAATCTAGTAGTACTTGTATTGCCAGTGAAGACACATCCAACGCCCCCTCTGATGAACTGAACAATATAAAAGAAATGGGCCCATCTTTCTGGATAAAAATGGAACATCTGATCAAGAAGTCCTGGGCCCCATTTAGTGAACGGCTGGACTCAATTGACTCTAGACTAATATGCCTAGAACTATTGTTAGTCTCATCTCGGGGTAGGGAAGGGAAACAAGTAATTGGGTCAGTAAATAATCATGTTGGGAGAGAGGGAGAGGGGTCTATCATAACTCATGGTGTTGAGATACCATCCTCTGCCCCAAGTAAAACAGCTACAAGTGGAAACCTGGTAGTACCCCAGGTAAATCCACCGGAACCAGTTTCTAATAACCCACCAAGGGTAGCGCACTCAGGTGACAGGGGTTTGTTGCCGCAAAGAGAGCCTGGTATGGCTGTAACACATAAAGTAGCATCGCATACAAACATTAGGGATTATAGCGAAGTTTCTTTACCAACCATCCAGCTTTCCCCGGAGTCTGCACCTTATGTAGTGGTTTTGGCGGGGGTGCCCTCATTAGGTCAGGGCAAGAGGGAATCACACCAGGAGCTGAAGAATAAATGTATCCACTGGCTCAATAAGAATCGCCCTCTTCCAATACATGTTTCTGCTGAAATTCTCAACGCTAGAAGAGTGGGCTGGGTGGGGAATAAACCAAAGACAGTAGGGGGGGATTGCATAATTGTTAATTTTAGGGACAGGAGGACGGTGGAGTATATTTGTGACTGGTTCCAAACTGATCTGGTATCAATAATTCATCCTCTCCCCCTATCCTATTTCTATGGCGTAGCGCTTTCAGACAGGGGTAGTATTCAGCACTATGGTGGACAAAAGGAGCGGAGGTTTGGGGAAAATTTAGCGTTGTCTAATAGGTTTGATGTGCTTTCTGGTCTGGAAGACTGCGACTGACTTCAAGGGGTTAATTCTGGTCAGAGGGATGATAATACAGCCCCCAGTGAGGCAGAGGTGGCCGCGGTACAAAGGGTAACTGCTATAGACAGCTCAGTGGTCAACAGTGGCGGTGCATCCATTGGGGGTGTTGGGGCATTGCCCCCCCGCCCGCGCCCGCACCGTAAACTATCGTTTTATTTAAGTTCAGCCGCAGCCCGTAGCGGCTCCGAGGGAGAATTGACAATCATGACTGTCAGTCAGCATGAGTCAGACGTCGGACCGCCCACCCCCTTCAGAGTCTGAAGGGGGTGGGCGGTCTGGCGTCATGTTGACTGACAGTCATGATTGTCAGGGGCAGGCAGCAGCACAAGCACAAGTGCGCATGAGTGCGCATGGTGGCAAATTTTTGCACCGTGCCCAGTCATGCGCACTGGTGCCTGCTCAGGCTGGCGCATGCCCATTAGGAGAGCGAACCTCGGTCTCCTAATGGGCAGGCGGGCAAAGCGTAACACTGCCCTGGCCTGCTCTAAGTCAATCCTGGTGCTGCTACAGCGCCAGGATTGGCTGAGAGGGGCTTGCTACCTCCCAGCAGTGATGCGGCTGTTCCTGTTGGCGCCAGAACGGACCCGAGGCCGGCGGCGCAGACCTGGTCAGGTAGGATTGATTGATTTTATTTTTAAAAACTCCCTCCCCCGGCCGGCCCCCTCCCCCGCGCGACACCCCCTCTTCTCCCCTCAACTGTCTCTTAGAATGGCTTGCTTGAGATTGTAGAACTCCCAAGCAATTCAGCTACGGAGCACAACATTGCAGCTAGCTGTACAACATAGTGCATATGGCTCCTTTGTCAAGGGAGGTGGAAGCAAAAGCCTAGCTAAAAGAGCAGCAATTAGAGTTTACTGTTCTTCCACAGTACAGATTTCTCTATCTTCTTCATTTGTTCTGGAAAGCCCGCTTCTAACTGATGGGACTTGTTGGATACATGTTGTTGAGGCTGTATCTTTAAAGAGTTTTTAACTTTGTTGGTCTCTGCGCACCTTTATCCGCTGTGCACGCTGTACTTTCCTGTTTTTGCGTGTTTGGGATTGATTTGATTCTAACTCTTCTGTTGTCATCATGAGTGGTTTCACGACTTTTCTCTGCGGGTAATTGTGTTAGTAAAATCGCTGTTTAAGCACAAAGAAGCCATTTCTTTATTTTTCACATCTGGATTTTGTACAGTCAACGCCAATTTTAATATATTGTGATTTGTTATGCTATTTTTTCAGAAACTGTGTGCTTCTGGCCCTGGTTGTGTCAACAGTGGCGGAGCATCCATTGGGGGCGTTGGGGCGTTGCCCCCCCGCCCGCGCCCGCACCGTAAACTATCGTTTTATGTAAGTTCAGCCGCAGCCCGCAGCGGCTCCGAGGGAGAATTGACAATCATGACTGTCAGTCAGCATGAGTCAGATGTCGGCCCGCCCACCCCCTTCACAGTCTGAAGGGGGTGGGCGGTCTGGCGTCATGTTGACTGACAGTCATGATTGTCAGGGGCAGGCAGCAGCACAAGCACAAGTGCGCATGAGTGCGCATGGTGGCGAATTTTTGCACCGTGCCCAGTCATGCGCACTGGTGCCTGCTCAGGCTGGCGCATGCCCATTAGGAGAGCGAACCTCGGTCTCCTAATGGGCAGGCGGGCAAAGCGTAACACTGCCCTGGCCTGCTCTAAGTCAATCCTGGTGCTGCTACAGCGCCAGGATTGGCTGAGAGGGGCTTGCTACCGCCCAGCAGTGATGCGGCTGTTCCTGTTGGCGCCAGAACGGACCCGAGGCCGGCGGTGCAGACCTGGTCAGGTAGGATTGATTGATTTTATTTTAAAACTCCCTCACCCGGCCGGCCCCCTCCCCCGCGCGACACCCCCTCTTCTCCCCTCGACTGTCTCTTAGAATGGCTTGCTTGAGATTGTAGAACTCCCAAGCAATTCAGCTATGGAGCACAACATTGCAGCTAGCTGTACAACATAGTGCATATGGCTCCTTTGTCAAGGGAGGTGGAAGCAAAAGACTAGCTAAAAGAGCAGCAATTAGAGTTTACTGTTCTTCCACAGTACAGATTTCTCTATCTTCTTCATTTGTTCTGGAAAGCCCGCTCCTGACTGATGGGACTTGTTGGATACATGTTGTTGAGGCTGTATCTTTAAAGAGTTTTTAACTTTGTTGGTCTCTGCGCACCTTTTAATCCGCTGTGCACGCTGTACTTTCCTGTTTTTGCGTGTTTGGGATTGATTTGATTCTAACCCTTCTGTTGTCATCATGAGTGGTTTCACGACTTTTCTCTGCGGGTAATTGTGTTAGTAAAATCGCTGTTTAAGCACAAAGAAGCCATTTCTTTATTTTTCACATCTGGATTTTGTACAGTCAACGCCAATTTTAATATATTGTGATTTGTTATGCTATTTTTTCAGAAACTGTGTGCTTCTGGCCCTGGTTGTGTCACTCACACCGCTACTGTTAGTTTACAAAAGATAGTCATTCAAGGTGGCTGACTGACAGTGTCATTGGGAAATTGTGCCTGCATATTCGCTCTAGTTTTATTCCCCATCGTTGGTTCTGTGGCTTGCATGTAAAGGAATCAATCAATGTGTTCCCGCGGCGGCCCAAATTAAGTTCCATTCATGCTTTTAGAAACAAGGAGATGCACCCTCTGTGAATCAAGGAATGGTTGTATGGGCGCAGACAATACTTTTTGCTCACCTGCAGTTTAATTAGGCACAGAAAGGTTTTCAGAATAGGTTTCAGGGATAGGTATAATATTTCAGAGGCAGCTAGAGCTATATGGAGAGGTACAGAATAATCTAGATAGAAACAACGTGGCTGAGAAAAAAATGGAATGCGGCGCAGCAGAGTAAAAGTAAGATTTCTCACACAAAAGCAGACTGCGACAAAGAAATACAATTTGGCCGAAAATTGGATGTGGAAAGAAAACATGATTGGATAACAATGGAAAATTAAGACGTGAACCAGAACATGGTGTTGAAAAAAAGGAAATGTTTCCGAATTTTTTTTAATGTGATGAGGGAATTAACTTGGGATGGTTGTGGGAGAATATTGATTTCAAGATCTTCCCTTTGTCCACACCACTCTTCACAACTCAAGCCCTCCCTGCTCTCCCAGTGGTTCCCTTCACTCTGCATCTCGAAGGCTTCGCTCCACACCTGATTTAGGCGAAAGCAAAAAGCTGATGCGTCTTTCTTGTGTAGGGCTCTTCTCGGTGGCATCCTCTTTCCCTCACTATTCCTTCTGAAGCAAGCCACATGGTTTTCAAAAATGTTTTAAACATAGCTCTTTGCTGACAAAGATCCAATCCTGACCAAGCAGATCAATTTACTTTCTCTAGAGGCAGAATTCAGATTGAGAGAGGGGAGGGGCAATCAACAGCTTGAGAGTGGAGCGAGGCATTCGAATAGATCCAATGGAGGGACTTGTCATGGATGCCTGTGGTCGAAAGGCGGTGGAGAAGGAGATCATGGGTAACCGTGTCTATGGCCATGAAGAGTTCCCAGAGAATCCCAGCCTGTCCACAGAAACATCCAGGATGGCCCTCAACCACCCAAGAACGTCTCAGTTTAGCCATCAGTAGAAAGATTAAATGTACCAACTGATGCATAGAAAAGTCTACTTTGCAGCAGCACAGGTGGAGTTCATTTTAACGTGGGTTGAACTGGAATCCATTTCCTTTTTGGTTGGCCTTGGACGTCCACCCAGATTGGGGATAGATCGACCTTGAGTAATTTGCATTACATAACAATTCTTGAACTTTGTCTGTCCAGGAGTGTCAGATGAGGTTTCCTTGGATGATAGGCTGTGAGTTGCATGGCTGATGAAGTGTGGCCTGCAGGCGCTGATGAAGGAGGCAAAAGAACAGGTAGTCAGAGCTGTAATACACAAGGTTGGACTGGCCAGTAGGGCAATCAGGTAGTGCCCAATGGGCTGATCTGCCAGGAAAGTGTTTGGGCCGTTTTCTTGGCTGTTTGTGGGCCTGTTTTATGGTCTGCTGGGCTGGTTTTTACTATTGATTTCCCTTATATTAAAACAAACATTGCCAGTAGCAAGCTCAAATCCATGCAGTTTTTCATACTTTTCAAAACACTTGCACACCGAGTCTTTCCAAGTTCAAAACTAACCCAGTCTGCAAATATGGGCCATTTGTAGGTTTCGCCTGCGCTGTGCTTGAGAAATCTATTGTTTTTAATACAAACTTAAAAGGGACCTACATCCCATCTCCTCTCTTTCTTGGCTTCTCATTGGTTCCTGTGCGTGTCACCTACCTTCCCTCCATTTCTATTGGCTGTAGCATATTTCCCTGCATTTACCAATGCTGTTCCTCGCCTGCCTCTCTTCTCAGTTTCCCGCCACTGAAATACAGTTAACATCCAATTTGGTGGAACTATATTTTCATAAAGTTTGCCTTTTACTCTTGCAGCATATTTACATAACAATTTATCACCAGGAGAGATTACATGATTTGCATAGAATGACAGGATGTTGCGCGGTACTGCCGAGACTAGAAGCGGGATCCCCAGCTCTCAAGTCAGCAGCTTTGGCCGCTGAGCCACATCCTTTCCACTCCCGTGTTATCTGTCAGGGAGCTTTTTCCTTCTGCCGATAAACATTTACCTCTAGTAGGAGAGAACATGACCTGACTCTGTGATGTCATTTCCCCTCCGGCCCTAGTTAGTCATTCATTAGCAGAATAGCAGCACCAGAACCTGAAACAGCATACAGCGATATTTGTTTAGCAGCCTGCCCACAGAAACTAGCATTTGGAGCCAGGGCCTGGAGACCGAGCCCTTCGACTGAGGTCCCCCCGGCCATGTCGACCAAGGCCAGTGAATATCTGAGAGATGTGGGCGACTCGGGGTCGGGCCCCTCTTCACATTATGCAGTGGGGGTGGCGCGCGTGTCCCTTCATTTTCCTAAAAATGAATGAACGTCAGTGCCAGGGCCCAATGATTTAATTTGCCAATGACATGATCTCTTTATTACTGTAATAACTGCACTTTCTTCATTGCTTTATTAACCTTTCTGCTTTCTCAAATTTGCTTGAAAATGCACCATTTTTCCACTCTTTTTTCAAAATTTTCCCGGGGGGAGAACCCCCCCGAACCCCCCCCGAACCCCCCTTAGGTTGTTCGGGCTCGCTCGGTACGCTCGCTCGCTATGCTGAAGTATGACAAACATTGTACGCCCCACCACTTTCAAATGTCACCGTCCGCCACTGGGATAGATCGACCTTGAGTAATTTGCATTATATAACAATTCTTGACCCTTGTCTGTCCAGGAGTGTCAGATGAGGTTTCCTTGGATGATAGACTGGGAGTTGCATGGCTGATGAAGTGTGGCCTGCAGGCGCTGATGAAGGAGGCAAAAGAACAGGTAGTCAGAGCTGTAATACACAAGGTTGGACTGGCCAGTAGGGCAATCAGGCAGTGCCCAACGGGCTGATCTGCCAGGAAAGTGTTTGGGCCGTTTTCTTGGCTGTTTGTGGGCCTGTTTTATGGTCTGCTGGGCTGGTTTTTACTATTGATTTCCCTTATATTAAAACAAACATTGCCAGTAGCAAGCTCAAATCCATGCAGTCTTTCATACTTTTCAAAACACTTACACACCGAGTCTTTCCAAGTTCAAAACTAACCCAGTCTGCAAATATGGGCCATTTGTAGGTTTCGCCTGCGCTGTGCTTGAGAAATCTATTGTTTTTTATACAAACTTAAAAGGGACCTACATCCCATCTCCTCTCTTTCTTGGCTTCTCATTGGTTCCTGTGCGTGTCACCTACCTTTCCTCCATTTCTATTGGCTGTAGCATATTTCCCTGCATTTACCAATGCTGTTCCTCGCCTGCCTCTCTTATCAGTTTCCCGCCACTGAAATACAGTTAACATCCAATTTGGTGGAACTATATTTTCATAAAGTTTGCCTTTTACTCTGGCAGCATATTTACATAACAATTTATCACCAGGAGAGATTACATGATTTGCATAGAATGACAGGATGTTGCGCGGTACTGCCGAGACTAGAAGCGGGATCCCCAGCTCTCAAGTCAGCAGCTCTGGCCGCTGAGCCACATCCTTTCCACTCCCGTGTTATCTGTCAGGGAGCTTTTTCTTTCTGCCGATAAACATTTACCTCTAGTAGGAGAGAACATGGCCTGACTCTGTGATGTCATTTCCCCTCCGGCCCTAGTTAGTCATTCATTAGCAGAATAGCAGCACCAGAACCAGAAACAGCATACAGCGATATTTGTTTAGCAGCCTGCCCGCAGAAACTAGCATTTGGAGCCAGGGCCTGGAGACCGAGCCCTTCGACTGAGGTCCCCCCGGCCATGTCGACCAAGGCCAGTGAATATCTGAGAGATGTGGGCGACTCGGGGTCGGGGCCCCTCTTCACATTATGCAGTGGGGGTGGCGCGCGTGTCCCTTCATTTTCCTAAAAATAAATGAACGTCAGTGCCAGGGCCCAATGATTTAATTTGCCAATGGCATGATCTCTTTATTACTGTAATAACTGCACTTTCTTCATTGCTTTATTAACCTTTCTGCTTTCTCAAATTTGCTTGAAAATGCACCATTTTTCCACTCTTTTTTCAAAATTTTCTCGGGGGTAGAAACCCCCGAACCCCCCTTAGGTTGTTCGGGCTCGCTCGCTACGCTCGCTTGCTATGCTGAAGTATGACAAACATTTTACGGCTCACCAATTTCAAATGTCACCGTCCGCCACTGGTGGTCAACATTGTTCCCCAA
Organism: Triturus cristatus; assembly: GCF_964204655.1. NCBI lineage: Eukaryota > Metazoa > Chordata > Amphibia > Caudata > Salamandridae > Triturus > Triturus cristatus. The sequence continues at coordinate 1,470,143,645 of NC_140591.1, read as the reverse complement.
ACTTCTACCTGTAAAATTTTGAGTTGGAATATTGCAGGGTTGAGAAGTAAATGTAAGGATAAGATCTGGCTGGAACAGATAAAGTCCTATGACATTATGGCATTTCAGGAAACATGGGACACAGACCATAATTTTTATATAGATGGGTATACAATTTTTTTTATCCCTGCTAAACAGGCACACTATGGTAGAGCACAGGGAGGGTTAGTAATGTTTTTTTCCCTAAATCTGAATGGCTCATTAAAACAGATTAATACGAGCTGCCATAATTGTTTGGCAGTGGAGCTATCTCGCCCACATTCTGGGAAATTATTACTAGTTAACTTTTATAATTCTCCCAATAGTGAGTGTATAAATCAATTCTTATTACGCCTAGAGGACTTTTTAATCGCTTATCAAGCAAAAAATCCATGGGCTGAGGTTATTGTTCTGGGCGACTTTAACATCCACCCATGCGGACATAATTGTATCTTTGATAATTCAGATGGTCCCCCATATTCTGCCCCTGTACACTTTGAGCACACGGAGCAGGGGGAGACCCTCGAGAAACTTTTGGCCACCACAAATCTCTATGAATCAGGATGTATTAAGGGAGGCCCGAGGGTAGCTACCTTTAAGGGTACGGTCATTGGTACAATCATAGACTATATTTTTATGACTGCTGCAGTTCTAGGCAGTGTTGTCTCTTATAAGGTGGGGTTTTCCACTTTTAGTGATCATAACCCTGTAATTTTAGAAATGGCCCGGGGGGCACAATTAACATTCACAGTATCCGAGAATATGGCTATCAGTCGAGAGGTGACATCAACGGATCAAGGCAGGAGATTGAAATGGTCGAAAGTAATCCCGGAAATTTTTGTGGGGGAGGTTTTGTCCAATACAGAGAAGGAAGTTAATATCTGTTTGGACACTGACGCGTCAAATATACTGATTATTGAGGCTTTTGAAACCATCTGTAAACAAATCAGTAGCAAGCCGACGAAGCGAATGCACCCCGAATCTACTATCAAGGGAAAAGATGGTTTGATAAAGATTGTACTAGGGCACATTCTGCCCTCCTTAAAGCATTACAACTGTGCCCCAGAAATAGGGAGCTAATTAGGGGTTTAAGGAAATCCGATAAACAGGCCATTCATACAAGGAAAATCCAGATCAAAGATGAGGCATGGGACAAGCTTTTGTCCCTAGAGGTCCTGAGGGATAGTGGAAAATTTTGGCAAACTATTAATGACCCTTTTTTTTCTAGTGAAGATAATTCACGTCTTGATTGTAATATCCAAGATGAGCAGTGGACTGCTCATTTTGAAAAAATCTATGGCAGTCAGGGGACTGAGAGCCCACAAGAATATATTTTTAACCCGGAATTACCGTCAGTAGTGGTCTTCCAGGAGAGTGAAGTATTTAAAGCAATAACGGAGACCATGATAAACAAGGCGCCAGGCCCAGATGGGGTCTCGGCGGACCTCTAAAAAAGTTATCCCAGATTCTGGGCAAGGGCACTGACTAATATTTCTAATGCCTCAGGCTCTAATACACTGCCCGTCTCCTGGTCAAAATCCATTATTATTCCGGTTTTTAAAAAAGGGCAAAGAGATGACCCAGCCTGTTACAGGCCTATCTCCTTGATAGACTCTGCTGTGAAAATATTAGGCAGAGTTTTATTAGCAAGATTGACAGAACATTTTGAGGGAAGGGGGATCCTCTCTAATGCTCAATATGGATTTAGAGCAAAAAGGAGCACACTAAATCAGTGTCTCAACCTACAGCTCCTTATTAGTAAGTATACTGTTGCCAAAAAGTGCTCCCTCTACCTGGGATTCATGGACCTATCAACAGCATTTGATCTAGTAAATAGGACCAAGCTGTGGCAAATTTTAATTGATATGGGGATCGATTGTGTTTTAGTCAAATTTCTTGCCGACCTCCACTGTGGCTTGATCGCATCTATACGAGTCACCCAAGATGGGAGATGCACAAGGCATTTTAAATCAGAAAGAGGGGTTAGGCAGGGATGCATTTTGGCACCCCTGCTTTTTACACTATACATTAATGCATTAGAACCTGCCCTGAAGGGAGCCTCGCTAGATGTTCCGAGAGCAGGAGATACAACCATTCCAGTTCTCCTTTATGCCGACGATGCAGTTTTACTGGCTCGCACAGGAATTGGGCTAAACAAATTGTTAATGGAGTTTGACAAATTTATGGAATCCCTTGATTTAAAAATAAACGCTAAAAAATCCCATGTAATGATAGTAGGGGAACAAAGAAAAAAGAAAAATACAATGACATTTTTTTGTGGTAAAGATAAGGTTAGTAGGGTCCCTGTTTTTACATATCTAGGTCTCTTATTTGATGAAAAGGGGTCATGGGGTCCGCAAATGAAACTTAAAAGAAATGTATTTGCAAGATCCACATCAGCCCTTATGGGTTTCTCAAAACGTCTAGGAGCCAGACCCATGGAAGCTATCTTAAAGGTCTACAAGGCAAAATATGGTTCTGAGATCTCGGGGTACGTATCAGAAAACCATCAGATTCAAGTGGTGGAAAACGCATTTTTAAGAACCTTATTATCTGTGCCACAGTCAACCCCTACTTTTTCGATACATGAGGAGATGGGGCTGGATTATGTTTTAGACAAAGTGAAAATGGCCCCGTTACTATGCTGGCTCAAGACTTGGCTCAATGAAGAGATATCTTTAAACCACATGATTCTAAAAGACTGTCTGGCTCTAGATACGGCCAGTAAGATCCCGTGGTTTACATATATTGAATCAACCTTTAAGAAACTCGGCCGGCCGGAGATTTTCTCGGCTCCAGATACTATTAAGAAAGCTGACCTGGATTTGATAAAATCCGCCATGGCAAACTTTCAACTTGCAGAAAGGGAAGAATTAGAGTTGAAAAAACCTCTAGTTAGATCACACTTTGGGTTAGTGAGTGTACCGGGTCTGGAACCCTACCTGAAGCTTGTAACACGCCCCTTTCATCGTTTTCTGTTAATCAGATTTCGATTTAACTTAATCCATTTTTCTTTGGGAGATTTTCCCAAATGGGGTGGTCCGGATAAGGCTGAGCCCTGCAAGTGCGACAATTTATCACCACAAGATACTTTACACTTTGTCATGTTTTGCAGGTATTACTCAGACATTAGGAAAATATATTTAGTACCGTTGCTTAAGGAAATAGGGTTTGCTCAGGTTAGACCAGCACTTGTACACTTACAATTACTGAGTAATGTTCGGACTATTTTCCATGTCGCTAATTTCTTAGTTGCTGCTGCTCGTATTAATAATACGAAGAAAAAAAAGTTGGCTCAGGGCATGTTGTACTCTGATCTGGTATGATGCTGTGGTTTTTATTTTGATTTTATTAGATGGTTATGACCTTTTATCTGATTTTAAGTATAATATTTATTAATGATATTAACTGTATGGAATTTTATTGTATACCCCAGTATGAATTTGAGGGGAACGTGCCTTAGGTCCCTGTCTTTTGCCTTATATTATGTTAATTAGTAGAATTTATGGTGCTTTATCTGTTTTCACCTTTAATTTGTCGACAAATGTTTTTATTGTTATTGTTTCTTTTTGTGATATTAATTTTATCGAAATAAAGTATATGACTGACTGACTACTAAAAGTCACTGATTTACTCTCTGGTAATGTTAAATGTATGAACCTTTCAGAATCAACATTAGTTCTGCATGTGTTCATACAGTTTTCACAACAATGTTCCCATTTATAAGAGAGACCAAACATATTTTCTATTTCTACCCCTTCATCTTCCAGTACCATAAGCATATACATTAAGAATTCCTGTGCATCTTGCTGGACATTTTGTGTAAACTGTGTACATCCAGAACATACATCTAAAAGATTTCTAACATCAGAAGCATTTTCTATTTTAGTTTTATCATTACTCAACTTCTCGTAAAGGAAACTCAGCAGAGAACAAAATCTTTTTTCATGATTTAGTATTATCTGCTCTTGCAAACTTTCAAGATAAAATACAACATTCAGCACTACATTAGCGTAGCAGTTGACACCAGAGCTATTTTCAAAATGACAACCAACAACCTCTTCAACATTGTCCTTTTTCTTTTTGCTTGCAATCACATCACTCTCCTTTTGTTTTCTCTTCTGTACATCCTCATTACAGATATTCTCAATTCTCCTTTTCCGACAAACAACACGTTTTTCAAACACAGGATACTGACCTAAATGAGGAGCATAGCTTCTTCTTAATCTATTATACTCCTTTACACAATTTGCATCAGCACTAACTTTTGAGTCATCAAAGTTTATCATGAATAAACCAGATAATTTTTTCACTCGTGACAAAGCAACATATGCCATACCTTCTTTAAACACACTAGATCCAATGTTTACAAAAGCACTATCTACAGTTAATTCTTGAGATTTGTGAATAGTTACAGCATATGCTAGAGAAAACGGAAACTGCTTTCCACGTACATATAAGTCTTTCACAAGCAAAAAACGAACTGAACAACGACTAATGCCTTTAACCTCTTCAATCTGATCAAATTTTAGTTTTAAAAATTCAATTCCATCTTTTTTCTGGTAATTAACAAAACCCACAACTTTACCCATAGCTCCATTCACTAAACCTTTTTCTACATTCAAATTACGTCTTAAAATTACTCGACAGTTCATACACACATAAAGATTCTTTTCTAAACCAGCTGTTTTCGATATGTTTTACTCTAGAGAATCCAATTTAGTTTAAAATTTGCCTGTCAATATAAAAGTTATTCCTTCATGCTGTATTTTATCCACGGCTTCCATTTTCATAATCTCTTCATTTTCCAATTTCAAAAGTTCTTCATTGAATATAGAGCATTCATGTAGTGTTGGCATTAAGCAGATTACAGTATTTTTTCTGCAATTTCCTTGTATATTTTCTCTGGAACTATTTGTTCTGTTGGAAACAAATTACATAGCAATCGACTCTGTAAAGCTTTTCTGCCATGTTCTGTGAGTAGTCCAATTCTGATATCTTTGAGAATATTTGCATAATCTTCATCATTTGCTTGCCGCATATTGGTAATGAGTTCTTTGTACTCAAAGTATGACCAAATATTCACATTACCTATACTTCCTAATAACTTTTTTGTGTCTTCATGTGCAAGAGTATTAAATACTGGTTGTCCTTTAACTGGAGTAAGCTGCAGTAGATCCGCAAAAACTATAACATGTTTTCCTCCAAATAACACGTCATAGTCTGTCTTTAGAATTTGCTGCATTCTTAAATGCACAAAGGCAAGCATTAAGTTTGATACCATGCTTACCTCATCAATAATGAGAACTTTCATTTTCTTCAACACTCTTGAAACTTCAAAACATGCTTCTCCTGTTAGCTTGTGGTATTCTATTTTGTTCTCATGCTCTACTGGTAACATTAGCAAACGATGTAAGGTAATTCCTTTTATGTTATATGCTGCTAACCCAGTTGGAGCAGTAACAACACAAGACAAAGTTGAATCAGTTTTTTTCTGTAGGTAGCTTCTAATTACTTGAATTAAGAAGGTTTTTCCAGTTCCAGCTTGTCCACTCACATACATTCTGATTGGTTCAAATGATGTGCATGAGCACTCTTTATTTTCATGTAGTAATCCATGATCAATTTGTTTTGTGACTTCTTCATAAATTTGTTGTTGTTCATCATTCAGTTGTTGTTCCAAATTTGGTAAGTCTATTACATCTTCCTGAGCTTGATTCATAGCTGTTTCCACTTCAGTCATGGCTATTGCAGCTTCATTTTCTACGATTGGTTGTCCTAGGGGATCTTGACTGAGCGTACCAGAACTTTTAATGTCTTGAGAACTGTCTCTAGCTACTTCAGCTGCAATTGTAGCTTCTTGTTCAATTTCTTCATTTAACATTTGTACATCATTTGTGAAAGTACTGCATTCTATGCTATCTTTACATGCATTAAAGGAATCTTCATAGCTCTGAAAATCTCCAAGTAATTCATCCTCTGAACACCATGGTTTAAACAGCTGTAAAAGTGCTAAGTAGTAAAATTCCTTTTTGTCAGTAGTGTCGCAACTCAGCTTTCTGTGATTAATCAAACTTCCTTTTGTTTGTTTCACCAAACATCCTTCCTCACCAATGACTTTATATTTTCCATTGTTGATGTCTTGTGTGGCATTCCGTGTAAAAATGTAGTTCTGCAGCACTTCATAGAGACACATGTTCTCAAGATGATGACTTCTGTTTGGGTAATATGTGTCCAACATATTTGTTTTCAAAATGTCTGTACTTTCTGGTTCGTTCTCTGCTAAATATTCAATTTCTCGAATAGATTTCAGTACCCAATTACGCATTCCTGCAAGGCCTAAACTTACCCAAATTATTCTTCTGGATTTGGAGTACAGACTTGCAGATGATAACCTATCTGAGCATTCGTATGACCCAATTTCTCAATGCGATAACATCTTTAAACTGAAACTGTATAGCTTTTTACTGACAGTCTTCTCGTGAGAAATCTCTTCCCACATTTCTTTCAATTCCGTTTTCTCAGATTTAGTGATTTAAGATGTGACATACCGAGCAACAGCAATAGAATTGTCAGCTACATACTGAATATCCATGTTAACATTCCACATGGATAAAATGACTGGGTTGTAGTCATTTATATATTTTGACTCTTCTTTTCTTCTTAGGTTGTAGGTATTTTTCGGAGATTTTCTTGTAATGGTATGTCGCACAGCTGACATAAAACTGTTTACTCTTCCTTTTGAAAGAACAGGTCGTGGAAATCCAAATCGACATTTTGTGTAGAATTTATCTTTACTCTTGTACTTTCGTCGACAGTATTTTCCACACCGATGACTTTGGAAACGTAAAACTTGCTCTTTTAAGTTTTGTTCTTCTGTGCTTTTACGTATAGCACATGTTGCATATTCTTCAATGAAAGATAAAACTGCATCATCAGAATCTGTTCCAAATTTTGGGGCATCCTTGATCCACAACAGCATATGAATATGAGGAGCACCTCTTGCTTGGTACTCTTTTCTCCAAAAGAAATCCACAACTTCTCCAAGAGGTGGATTTTTTTTATTGCAGATGAAGGACATCATAGCCTCAAATCTATGATTGAAATGTCTGCAAACATTAACCGGATCCAATGAGCACAATTCTCCTGCTGTCTTGTATTGGATGTTTTCAATATTTGAATTTGCCTCTCGAAGAAAATCCAGTAAATCATCCCAAGCGTACTCAGCACAGTTTAGGGTAAGGAACCATGCAGGAGTTCCTAAATTCCGTAACATACATTTCAATTCTCCATGGCGTCGGTACCAATATTCATTGGTTCCACGCTGACAAGCCATCAGATTAATCAATTCAGATTCCAAATGATCATCTCGCTGTTGCACTTTGTTCATAAAATCCTTTACAGACACATTATGTGGATGTACTCCAGTTTTTAAAATGTGATTTACTGCATAAGATAGTGCAGACAAGTCACTTTCAAATAAAAGATGGAACAAATAAGGAATACTTTGACGAAATCTTGGATCTTCTGCATATAATCTTGTAGTCCGATACTCAGAAGCAGGAATCTGTACTGGACGTTCATCATATCGTCCACCTTTTCCTGTAGGAAACAGCTGGGGAAAACAACGAGCTTCCAAGCTCTACTCCCATACACTCACGGGAGTTCCTTTTGCTTTTTTCATCTGAAACAGATCAATAGTGTGTCCCATAACTTCTTTAGAATGAAGAGGATGTATGCTGAAATGTTCATAAATTTCTTCTTCTTTTGACTTATCCACTTTTTCAATTTGCCCAGTTGGTATTCCTGTGTCTGCTAGTAAAACGTCTTCATCTTCATCCATATAAATTGATTCATAATACTTATTATTTCTTTTCAAATATAAATTTGCTCTTTGTACTTTTCGTACATCTACTAGCTCCTGCCAAATTTTCTTATTCTTTGTAGGTACACCATTAACCAGAATAACTAATGGTTCAGTTTCCAAACTATCTGCATCAATTGTTTCAATATTTTTTTCAAATCTAATGGCAAATAGACAACTCTTCCTTTTAAACCTCTTTGTAAATCTGAAGGAGGTAATTTACCTGTTTTGGGCTCCATACGAACTATAGTCGAAACGGATGGACACATTGAATGCTTTTAGACTCATACGTATTTAAATCACTAAGTTCTGCAGGAATATCAACCAATTCTAAATTATTATGTACAGCTCTAGCTGGCATTTTATTTTCTTCTAACTTGTTATAACAGTATTTACAAATACGCTGATCTTCACCCAAATCAAAACAATTTTCCAGAAACAAATATGTAGCAAAATCCTTCCACTCATAATTATTTTCTTTTTCACTTTTTTTATAGAGATCAACATTTCTTATTTGAGTTTTATAATGGCTTCTCCAGCAACAAATACAAGTAATATTTGGTCTTTCATTAGAGATGATAGTAAATTTTGTCATTTGATCTTCAAAATGTTTACTAACAGTGGGTTCTACATTCTCTTCCACATTTTCTTCAATAACTGTGTCATTTCCTGCACTTTCTTGTTCTGGACCAAAGTAACAAAACTGAATATCATCAGTAACCTTCTCTACATCTGATACAGATCCACGCAACAGAGCACTATTCAACTCATTTAACTTTAGTGCTGGACTTTTAGCAAAATACAATCTTCTCACAAACTTTCTCATTTCAGTATGATGTACTGCCAGCATCCTAAAATGGTGAAAAACACTTTGACAAACTTTCCTAGAAAGACAAGCCAGAGAATGTCCTTGCAAACCAGTATTCTTTCTCACTCTGCATGGATCTAGTCTTTGAAGCACCTTAATCTTCTGTTTAACACTTTTTTACTATATTCTCTTAGAAAGTCACGTAATTTATCAATAGATTCTTGTCGTACAGTACAAATACTACTACAATTCCAAGTGTACACTGGGGCTTTAGGACGTTTCCCCATAACCTCATCAGCTAACACTTCTTCCTCATTTCTTGGAACCATTTTCTCCTTTTCCATTACACAACCATCTTTAACTTCATAACTTCGACCACTGGTGTCAACTGCATGCAGCAAACTATTACTTTGAAGATAACTCTCTTCATTAAAAAATGGTTCAGTACTTGAACTATGCTTCCATTCTCCTAAGAACACATTACAAAAGTTATTTTTTTTCGCTACTCTTTTCCATTTGCTTTTTGACTTCATTACATTGACTATTTTATCTAATGTACGGATCCTGTTCAAAATTAAAATGAATAGTTTTCTTTTTAATTCCAAAGCCTTTGCAACAATTGATTCAATATGTTTCTTTTTCTTATAAAATATTGCTTTCTTCCCATATTTTTTCACATCCTTTAGCAAATTGAACACCACTCTTCTCTGAAACATTTTTTTACGAATGTTTTGAAATTCTGTTTTTCTTTTTAAGTCATTCTTTCTTGCTTATGGTTGTACATTAGAATTTAGTAATTTCTTTCTATTGTCTTTCATCTTGAAACACTATTTGCAGTGGATGTACATTGTACATTTTTTCTATGTTTGAGGATATTTTTAAAAAAATCCTTAGTCTGCTTACCAGAAGACTTTTTCTTTTTTCCAACATGAGGTTCTTCAACTAATTTCTGTTGTCCAATTGTCTTCAAATATAGATGTTTTTGCTGTTCTTTTCTCTTTCTTGATTTTATAGGCATGTTTAATTTATTTCAGTGTTGTTCAGCAATACCTAAACGAAACTAAAAAAAAAATACCTTTATGTAATTTAAATATATTACTATATTTTTTTTGAGCTTTTCAAATCCTATCATATGAGCTGCCCCTTTCCTACGAGTGCAAGTCTTACAGAACAAGAGCAACACGAATTAAATCTCTGACAACAATTCCTGCGTGCACACAGACTCATGGTGTGATTCTAGGCAGAAAACGATATTTGATTGGCAATTTCAAAGCACATTTACTACTGTGGTAGAGCAAGTGATAATTACTGTAACAGCCTGACACATTATACTTTAGAGAGGCAGAAAAGAGCACATGTCCTAACAGCTACTTGAGACCATGAGCATGTGGAACCTGGGTGAGTGATTAGACTAGAGCAAAGGAAATGAACCTTGGTGATGTTGAATGTGTTAGCGTTACACACTGCTATCTGAAATACCACACAGTGCTGAATAGTAAGCATGGGAGTGCAGGAGAAGCAGCTGGCTGTGTGCTAAGAGTGTGTTTCTGGAGACTGTGTATTGTCAGGTGCAAGAGAGATCTGCATGGACGCTTGCACAACTGCATGAAGACTGCAGAGATGTATGTAAGATCACCAGTGGTAAGGATTAATTGGAGTTTTGAACATGTAGGAACTACCTCACCCATTGCAGGAGTGGAAGGAAAATCTACCCTGTTGTTTTCAAATGTATTAGCATTTGCCTCTCATCTGTGAGATAGTGATTTATGCTGAATGCTAACCATCACAGTTCAAGAAAACAAGCTGCCCCTTTCCTACGAGTGCAAGTCTTACAGAACAAGAGCAACACGAATTAAATCTCTGACAACAATTCCTGTGTGCACACAGACTCATGATGTGATTCTAGGCACACAACAGTATTCCTGGGTGATACCAGTACACCTTAACGTATGGTGAAGACATACTCCATAATATCTTACAAGTTCAAGGCAGTTAAATATCTTCCAAAACATAAAATGTAAAGCACAACTTTAAAAGAAGAAACAAATTTCTATTATTTATATCAAAATACACCACATACATCCCCTCTCAAATTCATAACTCACCTTTAAAAGTAGTTAGTTGAGAAAGAAATGTGCCACTCACACAGCAGATTATTAGAGCCAGAATCTCTGAGCTGTACTCCTCTCACCAAAACCACTAAATGGCAAAATGTCCCTCTCTTTTTTCACACATATACATGTTAACTTCAAATCACATTGCTTCCCACATTTTTTTAAATGGAAACACACATTTCTATTGTTTGCACATTTCAACCCTTTCCAAATGATTCCTACCCCCAACATGACTTCTGCCTGCTACCATAGCAACAGATCATGGAGCACTGGTGTGAGCAGAGAGGTCAGAAGTTCAGCACACAATGTTTCTAATCCAAAGAGCAAGAGTGCTTGACTTTTCAAACCTAACAGCATATCCAAAGTAATCTTCTGTGGGAACACATTTTTCTGAACCGATACAAAACATGCTTTTAAAAATTTAAACATACAGCCTAGTTTTTAGTGTTGAATGGTCTGAAACAGCCAATGAGCTCTTTTTGTTAAAAAAAAGTATGTAAGCCTCCATTTTACAACTATCTTTCTTTTCATATTGCCATTCTACTGAAAGTCACCTTCTGAGTGCATCCAGATCTCCTTGAAAGATGTTCACAGTGTGGATTGTAGGTCATAGCTATGTCTACTGGAGTGAAAAGTATGCAGAAAAAAGAGGTATTGTGAAAGACCTTGCTTTGCCAAATGTAGACATTAAATGGATTGGTCAGAGAGGGTTAAAGTGGCACCAATTAATGCTTTTGGTGAAATCCTTTCTACATCTCCCACAGCCTGACCTTATAATTGTGCACTGTGGTGGAAATGACCAAGGCACTTTAACTGGGGTAGCTCTGTAAATGCTTGTTAAGGACACCTTTGTGCAATTGATGTCACTTTTTCCACAACTACCTTTGTATATTCTAATATATACCAAAGGCAAAAGTGGAACTGGTCCAACCAATATTGTCCGCAGTTTGAGAAAGCAAAAAAGCACGTCAATAAGTCTGTTTCTGCTTTCCTCAGAGACTATGGTATGGGTACTATATACCACAACAACTTGCGTTACAACATACAAGGCATTTATAGAGGAGACGGTGTTCATTTCACAGATGAAGGGAACAGAGTCTTCCTCTTGAACTTTAGACTCTGCATCGGTACTTACTTGTAGGTACAAAAAAACACTCAATGAACACAACGGCTCTTTTTAGAGCCAACCAACATCTAAACACTTCAACTTGATTTTTGATTCTATTTTTTTTAATGAATTTTTTGCCGCCGTGCGCGCACCGCGCAGTATTTATAAAAATGTATTTTTTTTTTGGGACCTTAGGGGTCTTTCATGGTCCCCCTGAGAAGGCCTAGGGAGTCAGGGACTCTTTACCCTGCCCCCTTTTCACGTTCTCCACTTGTGTTTTTAGCTCTCTTCTGCCTCTAAAACTCAAAATGGCGGCTGGGGGGTGCGCGCACCGTGCACACACCCCGCGATTTTTTGAAAAAAAATAAAATGTTTTTTTCACCCTTCGGGGTCCTTCAGGGACCCCCTGACTAAGGCTAGGGGGTCAGGAACTCTCTACCCTGCCCCCTTTTCACGTTCTCCACCTTTCTTTTTCACTGCCACACACAAAATGGCGTCCGACACTTCCTGATTTCGACCGATTCGAATGTTGACTGACATCTAACCACCAATCAGAATTACGCTCGCGCACATTTGGTGCGCGCACCGTGCGTGCACGGTGCGCGCATATAGATATTTATGTACTTTTAACTGCAATTTTCTCAGGAACTACTGAACAGATTGACACCATATATGCAAAAGGCACATGCCTGACCTGAGGACTACCTCTTTGTCAAATTTCAAGTAATTCTGTTCAGCCGTTCGGGCTGTACCTTCGACTAAAGGTCCTATGGGAAAATGCATGGGGAAAACGCGTTTTGGGACCCCCCTTTTTTCTCAGCCACCGCTTGACGAACCACCCCGAGACTTTCAGGGTAGGAGCTGAGCGGAGCGCCCCATTAGTTTTGAAAATTTCACGAAGATAAGTCAACCGGCGCCAAAGTTATTCAAAATAGAATTTTCAGATTTCCTATGGGAACTCGGTCCTAACTATAACTATCTACTGGCGACCGCCAGTAGATAATATATATACCTACCTACCTCATCCAAACTTACCATGTGTGGTAAAGGCATGCATGATACAGGTTCAAATACGTACCTGCATTGTGTGCTAAAGGCATCGTTGCAAAGGCAATTTCATGTCCTTGTGGAAGGGCACTCTTGAATCCACTGGTAGAGTAACAGGGATGCCACCATTCCTCTCTGCACTCCTCCTCTAGGCCGTCTTCTTTTATGTCCTCGGTTTCTTTCATCATCCACTCTCTTCAGTTGGACGCAGGGTCCATCCTGGCCTGGTCCTTTTTGTGCATTGGTTTGTCTCCTCATGTGTTGATCTTTCGATGTCCAAGAGGTATTGAACAAAAAAATAGAATTGTGACTGCAGGTGCCATTTAAAATAGCCATGCTCTGTCATTATTGTAGACCTCTGTGTTGTGTGCAAAGTCTTGCAAAGCCTCATTCCTATGTTGACAGTGGCAGTTGTGAACCAAGAAAATGTTTATTCATTCTCATAATGTTTTTATTCCTGTAACATTTTGAAGGGTGATGTATTCGGTCTACAGTTTGCTTTCTTCTTCCCTCCAGAGAGTGTGTAATTACTTTGTGTAAAAATGTAATGTTTTTTGTCGATTTTGGTAGAAAAGTTATAGATTAAGGGCCTCATGTAGGTAAATAAATTTTACCGTTTCTAAAATACCGAGCCGTACCGAATCGGTAAATTAGAATCGGTAAGTTATATGTAGGTAAAAATTCGGTAACAGTTACCGATTCGGTAACATTCGGTAATCACGATTCGGAATTCACCGAATCGGTAAATACCGAGGTGGTATTTACTGATTCGGAAAATACCGAGGTGGTATTTACCGAATCGGAAAATACCGAATCGGTATGTACGGAATCGGTAAATAAAATCACATGACTTGACGAAACAGCTAATCCTGTGCAACCACAGCCCACCCAACCAGGAAGTGGCCACACCCAGGCAGGTGTACATAATTAGCCGACCCTGGAGAGGCTTGGAGTGCAGAGGAGAGGCAGGGAGCCGGTGCCTGTGCGAGCGGGAAAACGAACATCATGTCCAGCCAGAGAACACAGAGAGACGGAGGGGAAAGGAGGAGGAAGCTGAAATTTAGCCCCAAGGAACTCCAGGTGCTGGTGGAGGAGGTGGTGAAGCAGCACCAGAAGCTGTTTGGAAGGCAATCCCTGCAAGTGCCTGAGGCTGAAAAGCGCAACATATGGCTGGCCATCCAGGCCCATGTGAATGCCGTGGGAGTGACCCACAGGGACATAGAGGTCCTAAAGAAGCGCTGGTATGACCTGAGGATTGTAACCAAGAGGAAGATGGGCGACATCCAGAAGGAGGCCAGCCAGACTGGAGGTGGAACCAACAGGGCACCTGCCCTCACCGAACTGGAGGAGCTGGTGGGGGCCACAATCGAGCAAGAGAGCGTCGTGGGTCTTGGGGACGCCGACAGCTCTGCCAGAGCCGCCACACAACAAGGTAAGACAAAAGCACAGCAATGTAGCACCCCCTATGCCTATCCCACATCCCCCATTGTGAAACGAGAATCACACTGCAGTCCACACGTGTCAGTGCAGACAGGCAATGCATTCCGGGAGATGTAGTCAGGGAAACACCAACCATGACGTAAATGTTACAGGGCAACAAGGCATGTCACGCACTCGAGGCACAAGGAGACAGAGGACATTTTGGAATGTGTAATAATTTATTGTGACGCTTTCAATGCAGCCCTTCGGGGACACTGAGCCAATGTTGTATTTCTGTCCACAGATGTGACATCATGCAGGACAGGGCATGCTGCAGGAGAGACGGCACACCGGCCACAAATATCACCTCTAGCCAGCACAAGTTCAGACCAGGGAGCAGGCCCACTGGCAGCCGCACCACCAACACAGGCAGCCTCACCGCAGCCAGAGCCAGCATCACCTCACCCAGAGCCAGCATCACCTCACCCAGAGCCAGCATCACCTCACCCAGAGCCAGCATCGCCACTCATGTTTGAATCACCGGCCACATCTCCGCTTGCAGGTGTGGGAATGAGGAGGCGTCCAGCAGCCAGGCTACGAGCCTTAGACACCTCGTCAGACGACAGCATGGGCCCTGAAGAACTCACCAGGCCCCAGGAAGGGAGCCATGCCACTGTGCCCCACACCTCACAGGCAGCACAGACGGGAGCAAGAGGGCGCCGCAGGTCGCGTGTCCAGAGTCCACCAGCACCCATTGACGGCCATGGTGTCTTCTTGGGTCTCGAGGGCCAAATGTTGAAACAACAGCGCCTGCAAACAAAGGCAGTCATGACAGTCCAGAGGCACATGCGGGTGATGAAAACTACATTAGTCAACATGGACAATAACATCAGCGGCATGGCTGCGGGCATTCGGGACATGTCCCAGTCAATCCAGCAGTTGTGCAGCAAATTAGATGCTGACATCGAGGCACGGCGCCGGGAACGGCAGAGAAGGGACACTACCAACAGGGCACTCAACCGTCTGGCAACTGCGACTTCTCTACTGTGCCGGCGCTCTGTGACGATGCAGGAGGGCCTAACACACTGCTGCAGCGACCTGTCTCGGGGGATGGTGCAGGTGACAAGTGCACTAGGGGTGCTATTTACTAGTCAGGCGTCGACAACTGCTGCAGGGGATGCTGCGGAGAGCATCGACACCAGCAGCAGGAGCAGCATCACACCCCCCGTCCCAGAAGGACGCAGGAGCAGCAGGCGGCTTGGGGTTGGCTCTAGTGAGGATGCACAGGCCGTGCCATCCACCACTGCAGCGCGTATGCGCAAACATTGATGTGGCCCTGCTTAGCCACTTCCCAATGGGTGACGTAACCCTGGACATACTCCTTGTATAGATGGTATATTGCCAGATTGGCTTGTTCATGTGTTCATTGCGTGGTGCCACATTAAAACTACGTCATGACTAATCACAACTGGCTGTGTCCCCTTACTTACTCAGAAATAGTTGCATGTGATCTCTGTCCGTCTCTCTCTCCCATCGATTGCAGTTGGCACTCTAGCTGCGTTGCCCTGTGGCTGGCCTGACTCATCCTCGTTGTCCTCAAAATATGTTAGTTCCACATCTGTACCTTTTTTCGTGGCAAGGTTGTGCAGCATTGCACAAGTGGCAATAATCTTGCAGCAGGTGATGGGTGTGTACTGGCGTGCGCCTCCGCTCTTGTGGAGGCAGCGGAACCTGCTCTTCAGTAGTCCAAACGTGCGCTCCACCACATTGCGTGTTGTTTTGTGTGCCACGTTGTATCGTCTCTCACTCTGGGTTGCTGGGTGTAGGTAAGGAGTGAGGATGAATGACCGGCATGCATATGCACTGTCGCCTAGATGAGTTGAAAGGGAAACATCAGTCACATGCTTCTTTACACTATGATTTGCAGGTTGCAAGGGGCGTCACTGTTACTCACCTAGCAGGTATCCCTCTCCAAATTCTCCGGCACTCAGTCGTGTGTAGATCCCACTATTCTGGAAGATGTACGAATCGTGGGTGCTCCCAGGAAACTTTGCAACAATATCTGTGATGATGTTCCCTGCATCACAGATCACCTGCACATTGATGGAGTGGGTGGACTTCCTGTTCCTGTAGATGTGCTCTGTGTCAGCTGGTGGACAGATTGGGATGTGTGTACCATCAATACAGCCGATGACATGGGGGAACTGTGCCATGTGATAAAAGTCTGTTTTTGTTTTCTGCAGTGCAGCCTGTGTGTTGGGGAAGCTGATGTAGTGGTGCATTCTCTGCATCATGGCATCCAGGAACTTCCTGAAGAAACGTGACAGGCAACTCTGGGATACACCACCCACCGCAGCTATCACCACCTGATAACTGCAGGATGCCAGCAGATGTAGGCTGCAGAGCACCTGCACATGTGGGGGTATGGCGTGCGCCCTTCTTATTGGCTGGTCCAGGAGTGGGTGAAGGTCCCTGATTAAGTCCATGATGGTTTCGGGGTGTAGCCTGTACCTCTCATGTATCTCTGCATCAGTCAGGTGGAATAGTGTGATGCGCTGTCTGTAGATGCGTTCCTCCCGTCGCCAAACCCTCAGTCCTGCTGCCTGTAGACGTAGGCGCCTTGCAATGACATACATAGCGGCCATGTTGTCCACGCTGTTGCATGTTGGGATTGCTTATGTGCACTGTTGATGGTTACCACCTGCTTTCAATCCGTGTTAATTACCGACTCTTATTTACCGATTTTCTTGGATTTCTTAATTACCGAGTGCTCCTACATGTCATTTTAATTTTTACCACTTCATATTTACCACTTCATATTTACCGATTCGTTAAGTATGTATTCGGTAAATCTGATTCGGTATTTTAGAATTCGGTAAATATGATTCGGTATTTACCGCCTCATATTTACCGAAAAGCCGTTTTTGGACTCCTACATCTCACTTGTCTGAATACCGGTCGGTAACGGCATATTTACCGAAAATCGGCCGTTACCGACCGGTATTTGGCTACCTACATGAGGCCCTAAGTGTTTGAACTAATGACTGCATCATTACTAAAACTCATCGAGGAAGGACACTCTCCAGTCTCACTCTATTCCGCAAATTCACAGAACAAATCAACATATATGTGTAACTTCTCATGGGCGATTTTACTTTGACAGCATCATGTGTTGGTTTCCTGGTTTCTTTGTAAAGATAGGTGATCGGCGTCTCCCGAATTCCGACATGACGCCTCACCTGTGTAGGTGCCAATCTTTCATTATGTTCTCTGTCTGTCTGTCCTTCCTTAACAGTGGTGGCTGGTTGGGGACTGTGGGGTGGGGGGCTGTTGGAAAAAAATTAAAAAGAACTTTCCTGTGGGTCGCCAGCCGCCGCCTCGCTTCCATCCTCATTGATTCCTGACTCCCGGAAGCACCCAGGCTCCCAGACTTCCCTATCCAATCACGACGTTGCTGTCACCATGACAACAGCTTTGTTAATGGTCTGAGTGCCCTGGTTTGGCCCTCGGACAGGGACTGGGAGGCAGTGCATGTTCTCCACCTAGGCAGTGCAGTACAGCCATGGAGAACATGCTAAGTGCGCATAACGGTTTGGCCGGCCCAAGATGGTGAGCCAAACCATCATGTGCACTTATGGTGCTGCAACCACTCATCCCTCTTACGTCACGCTATCCCCGCACCGCACTGCCCTAACTTAGAGCTGGCAGCCAGACTAAAAATAAAATGATAACATTCTGTTATTAGCCTTTATTTTTTCTTTGCACTGCTCTTAAAGCTGTGGGGCGACACTCCTTCACTTTAGCGGAAGAGCCACTGCTGGTTTTTACTCTCTATGACTAGCCTCGTAAGTCTTTTCCCTCTTTTTTATTGTTTGTTTGCCCTCCTATAAGTGCAGATGGATCCACTGGCCTCCTGTCTTGGTTTTGAACCCAAGGTAAGTTTGGCCTGTTCAGTACCACCTGATGTACACCCAGGGGTGCCGGGAACCCCTGTTTTAGCAGCTACACTGGGGTGGGGTTCTCTGAAAGGCAAAAGCTCACAATTAAGGCTATAACGGGCTACAGCGTCAATAGAAAAGCAAGCAGGCACGAAAGATGGGTTAATAGAAAAGGGAAAGAAGGAACGAATATTTAACGAAAGGAAGAATGAAAGGAAGGAAGGAAGTGTGGATGGATGAGTGGGTGAATGAATGAGTGGATGAACGAGTGGGTAGGTGGACGAGTGGTTGAAAGGGTGAGTGAATGGATAGATGGACAGACAGGTGAATGGATGACAGAGTACAGGAATGGATGGGAAGATGGGTGCATGGATAGGTGAAAGGATGTCAGAGTAAAAGGATGAATGGATGGATGACTGAGTGAATGGATAAATAGATAGATAGATAGATAGACAGACAGACAGACAGACAGACAGACAGACAGACAGACAGACAGGTGAAAGGATGGCAGTGTAAAGTGATGGATGGATAGATAGGTGGATGGGCAGGTCAAAGGGTGGCAGAGTAAAGGGATGAGTAAGTGGATGGATGGTGAAAAGATCACATAGTAGAGGGATGGATGAGTGGCTGAAAGGATGGCTGAATGGATGGATGAGTGAGTGAGTCGATGGCAGAATAGATGGATGGATGGCAGCGTGGATTGATGGCAGAATGGGTGGATAGATTGATGGGTGGCAGAGTGAATGGATGGAATGAGGAAAGTTTGAATGATGGATGAAGCAATGAATGAATGACAGATCGCAAAGGTGAAAAAGTGAATGGAAGGGTGAAAGAAGGCATGGATAGATGCTTGGATGGAAGAGACAAGGGAGCCCTTCTAAGGAGGGTTGGACCCACTTGATCCGCCTGCTTAATGCGATCAGAGCTTTCATTTAAAGCGGTGGGTGTTTTAATTTTCTGGCTGCTTCCTTGTGTACACCTGGTGCAGATGCTCTGTGCATATGGAAAGGATTCTATTGTGAGCACAACATACCTGTCAAGGGGTTACATGTCATGTATGACCCCTTCAGCCTTTCCATTACAGGGACTGGGGCTTAAAATTATCAGCACGCATACTGCAGTTGGCTGAAAAGGTGCCACACTGTCCCTTGGCCTTCAGCCAGCAAGTGGGTCCTTTGGTAATAAACACATTTCAAAAGAACCAGCAGGAGTGATATAAAGGAGCAAGGCGTGCATGGTGGTGGATTAAAGAGGCACGAGATGCACTCTAAACTTTGAAAGCGCCTGCTACTGAGTAAAACGTTGGGCCCAGAACACTTAGGGGCTTATTTACAAGAAACTGACACATCTGTATAGATGCGTCAGTTTCCCTGCGCCAGCCTGCAAAACCGTTGTGCCACCATGGATGCGCCGTATTTACAATATGGCGCACTATGGTGCAAGAATTGACAGACGCATCAGAAATTCTGATGCATCTGTCGGCGCAAAAGTCACACATTGCTGGAGTTGTGTAGCAAGCATAATACCACTCCAGGCAAGGGGAGGCCTATTTCTAATACACTGAGTCCCTCCTTATGCGTGCTCCAAGCAGGCGTAGGGTATTGACGCAGTGCCGTCCTAAAAGTGGCGCAGTGAAATCTTGTAGATTTCCCTGCGTCACTTCTACGAGGCTTTCCCACGTTGGAACGCCCACCCTGCATACATTATACCTGACGCAGGGCTTTTCAACGTGACGCATCTCCCTAGATGCGTCACATTTTAAATGGACCGCAATGTGGTGCATTGTTTACGCTGCGACTGCATCACAAAAAGTGATGCCAAAGTGGTACAAAAGTGGCACAAGGGGCTTGTAAATCTGCCCCTTAGGGCCTTATCACAAGTTTGACTGCCCTACGGTGGACAGTGCAATGCACCGTCTGCTGTAGGATTGCCAAAGTCATGGTGCCGGCAATCCCGTGGCAGTCTGACAGTGGTGGTCTGTTAGGGTCATAAAAGAGCCTAACAAGCAGACTGCCGCTGCCAGAGCGCCGGCTGCACCTTCCTGAACTATGCCACACCATGCAGGAAGTGGGGATGCAAATTCAGGAGGGCACTACTTGTGCCATCCCCCGCATGCACCCCTAGGCCCAGAGGCGGTAGCAGGCCCTATTAATGCCCCTTTCATTGCCTCACCGCCACTCTTTTCATGGTCGGCTCACCGCCATGGAAAGGGGGGTGGTTTAGCAACTCATAATATGCTAGGCGTTACAGCAGTTGCACCGCCAGCATATTACTATGCCTGACCACCACCGCCATGCCATGAGATCTTGGATCCCGGCATAGGCAGCGGTCCCACCTCCACACTCCTAATGCGGCGTATGGTGCCGCAGTGTGGCTGTGATCAGACCACTTCCACGAGTATGACAGTCCTGTGGACCGCCATACTCGTAATAAGACCCTTATTCTTTTACAAATTGTGCCCGCCACTCAGAAATATTGCTCCGCCACCTTCTCTGTATTTAGAGTTCCAGGAAAGTTCATGCTTCCTTCATTTCATGACTCCTGTGGAGGCCTTTCGTCATTTATTTTGCTATAGGTTTTATGACATTACTATCACTTCTGCTGTGTCTGGCCAGAGCCTGCAAGAGTTATGCAACCTCAGGATAATATGTTTGTTGTCTGAATCAGTAAGGTGTCTGCATTCTGAGTGGGCTCTCGTGCCCGAGCCTGTAAAATGTGTCTAAATAGATGGATAGCTCTGCTGTCTAAAACTCTAGATCTTGAGCACTGGGGAACTTTTCATCATCCCCAGTCCTCCATTGGAATGCAGCTCTAGGTGAACAGGTAAATAACAACAAGTCTTTGCAGTCACTAGCTGTAATTATCCCGCCATGAACAGTACCAATTATGTGGCAGAACAGCACTTGGAAAGCACCGACTCAGGCACAGGAAGTTAATTCTGGTAGATTCTGCAGATGTAAACACCTGCTTAAACGTGCAAAGTCCTCGCGTAACTACTATTTTGCACTTTTACCTGTGATAAACTTCACAAAATTGCAGTACTTGTGCCAAACAGTCATTGTGGACAGGAAAGTAGTATTTAAGTGGAAGTGTCAGAAACTCGAAGCCCTCCCAGGAGATAAATGATGTGAAAGTAAGTATAGACCTTCTGAACTGAGAGAAAATGCATCTAATGAGTGCTGAGGGCAGTGCCTGAGAGCCGCATGGATATTGATTCGATGCATCATTTGGTGTCCATTTTGTGGATTCCCCCCTGCTAAGATGGCCCAGTGCTTAACTTGTGCCGGTGCACAGCATCAGCACCTATGTATAAACACCGGCACTTGTTTATGACAGTACATCACAGTAGCACTCTCAGCCTATTGTTTGAGCACAGTATGCATGTTTAGCAGTTTAATTCTTTTTTAAATGATAACACTCGCACTTCCAAACCACCCCTACAGCTATGGGTTATCTGCAATAGTGAAAAAGGGCACTCTTGTTTAAATGTGATGGTTAGTAGGTGATGCTGGCACTGCCATTTGGCAGCAGTGGCAAGAGCAATGATGTGTGGAATACCTTGAGCCCTGGCACTTATGTTTACAATTTAAGCACTGAAGACGGCCGACATATTTGTCCAGCTTAGGGTGAAGCTGAATTATTTACCATACCAGTATTGACTCCTCACAAACTCTGCTGTATTCACATAAGACCCTGTTAGAGCTTTGGCATGGTAGGAGCTGCACTGAAGGCAATGGAGTGAATCTGGGCCCCACAGGCTGGTGCATACATTCTGCTACAACAGGCCAATGCTTTTCTTTCTTTCTCCCTCTTTAATTTGGAACCTTCGACTCTAGGTGGGTGAGTGTTCTAGTATCATTTTAGACCTTCTGTCTCGAGATATACAAGTTGTTGAAGTCGCTCCCCCATGTTATGACTCAGGTCGAGGGCCTTTCAGAGCTGGCATAGGCCTCACCTGTGGGATATTATACTCTACTCATCTTGAATCATAAAACAAGTCTATTAATAAGAGGGAGCATATAGATTAGTCAAGATTTGCACTCTCCAAAAACATAAATGCACTCAGGATTTCTAGAGAATGTTCCACCACTTCTTCAAATCCCAAAGGGTCATTCATAAATGTATGAAAAGCAGCTCTTACCACAGACACTGTCTCTTTGGCCTGCTGAAGATAGGAGTGACGACAATAGTTGGTTCTAACAGATAAAGATATTTCTCTGTGGCTCAGCATCCATTGCTGAGATGTACATAAAGCTTGCAGGTTTCGTATTTGGGGGCATATCAGCAACAAATGGCTATAATTTTCGCTAAGCGCACTTAGCGCTAGGATAATTAACGCCGGCTAGCGTGGATTTGTATCGCTGAGATAGCGTGCTATTAGCAACGCTTATCTCAAAAGCGATAAAAATCCCAGCGCTAACTGCCAAACGTGAGATTATCGCTGGAAACCCAGCGATAATCCCACGAAGTTTGGCAATAGCTTGCTGATAGGGCCTCACATACTTAGCCATGATATCCACCTTACATAGGATATCATGGCTAAGTCAGTTTCAAAGCAGGCGTAAGGAAAGTAGCGATAACAGAGGTTATCGCTACTTTTCTTGTCGCTATGCTGCTTTGTGTGAGGCTTGTTAATAGGAGAAATGTCGCTTAGCGACATTTCTCCCGTTATCCTGGGGAAGAACGCCCACTTTGCATCTCATTAGAGATGCAAAGATGGGCGTTAGGAATTCAGGCGCTAAGGCAAGGTGTCACGTGATCGCGTGACCTTGCTAATATAGCGATAAAATTATCTCTGCTTTTCAGCCGAAAATGGCTGCAAAAGCGGCGATAATTTTATATCGCCGCCTTGTAGATATGCCCCTTAGCTTGCTATTTGCCAGCTATGCATGAAGTGTAATTTTACATAAAAGTGAGGTTATTGCTTTCTATTAATTAAAATACCTTATGTTCCACAATTAAAGCACGCATGGAAAAAGAAAGCATTGATCCATAGTATAATATGGTATTATCACATTTTTTAACTGGCCATTAATAACAGGGTACATATTCTGGTGCCGGGGTCTACATTTTAAACAGGTGGGTGGAAGCCCAGAGCTCTACAAACGTCTACTAAAAGGAGGACACATGTACTATGTTCAAAAGTCCGTTGTACTTCCAAAAGAGGGGTTACAATTGTGTGTTGCATCCTAGGATTTGATACTCCTTGCTCCTAGATTCCATGCAGGTTCTGTCATATAACCAAAATAGTAATTATACTGAAACAGAAGACTGAACTTCAAACAGCAGATCAACATGTAATTCTGTCTTTTTTAGTGACTGTGCCCTTTAGATGTTGCCTCTAGGATCATCGTGGGATCCTTGGTCAATGAGGTGTGTCAACTTCTCAGACTACGCATGTAGTCTGCATGACCACCCAGATCATGCCTAATATGCTTAGGACTATTGTTTAAAAAGACATGTACAATACAGATGGAACCGATGGAACTGCATGAGGTTCATTTGAGTGCTGAAAGAAGACTCCAGTATGGAGATCTGTGAGCTATGCTAAAGACACTTGGCAGCCGATTCACAGAACTAATCTGAGACAAAGTCCTAAACTTACTACTTTTGCTATTCACAGAAGGCATTTAATAGTAGTAAAGTTAGGATTTTGTCTTAAGTTTGACTTAAGTTTGACTTAAGACAAACTTAATACAAACTTAGGACAGACTTAAGACAGATTTAAGACAAAATCCTAACTTTACTGCTACTAAATGCCTTCTGTGAATACCAAAAGTAGTAAGTTTAGGATTTTGTCTCAGAATAGTTCTGTGAATCGGGCCCAGAGATATGAGTGAAAAGAGAGACCAAGTGATGCACAGTGCTGTGTTGTGTCTCTGAGATGAAACATAGCAGACAAGAAGCTGTGTTGTTACTTACCGCTAATCTTCACTACCCCGATTGAGGTCCTCTTCATCCCAGTCCTTACAATGGGGATGCGATCCCGCCTCACAACAGGCCTTTGAAACACTAGTCTGTTTTTTATTATTATTATATAAACCCCTCCTACCCTGCACCATGCCTGTTAATAACAAGACAAAACACAACCACAGCGGGAGGAGGGGAGGAAACAGGACTGGTAGGGTACCTGGAGGACCTCAATTGGGGTAATGAAGATTTCCGGTAAGTAACAAACCATTACCTCCTCATAGGTCCTCCTCGTCCCAGTCCTTAGAATAGTAAGGATCTCACAAGCCAAGATCACAAAAAGAAAGCATGACACGAAGGATACATGCAGAATACAAAGTTTATTGAAAAACAAAGCTTAAGACAAAGCTGCGTTCATAACTCCAACAGCAAAATTGTCCTAAAAAGCATGCAACACATCGAGACGATAATGCTTGATAAAAGTATGATGCGACTGCCAGGTAGCCGTCCTACAAATCTCTGGTATAGAGACACCCACCGCTACAGCCCAGGAAGCAGACACAGACTGAGTAGAATGTCCCTGAACCTGAATTGTATGAGACAGTCGCACAGACATATAGGACTGGCAAACTGCCAAGCGCACCCACCTGCTGATGGTGGATGTAGACAGCTTCTTGCCCCTAGCCATTCTCTCACAGGATACATACAGAGCAGGGGAAAGATGAAAACTATAAGTACATTGCAAATAAATCTGAAGGGCCCTCCTAACATCCAATACCAAAGGGATCAGAGTACCCTCCTCCCCTGGAAAATCAGGAAGAACAATCTCCTGCTTCAAATGACATTTAGAGGGGATTTAAGTAAGAAAGGCTGGATCCAACTGTAACCCCACACTGTCCTGCAGGAACTGCAAATAGGGAAAATAAATAAGAAAGCCCACCCAACTCCACCAATCTCCGTTATGGACAACCAGAAGGTTAACTTAGCAGATAACCACAGGAAATCAGCCTCCAACAAAGGCTCAAAAGTGGACAGTTGGAGACCCTGCAGGACAGTCATCAGATCCTAAGAAGGTACAATCACTGGAGTGACTGGACGACGAAGCCAAAAGCTCCATAACAGCTGAACCACCATAGGAGCAAACCCTCTAGTGCAACTCCCGAACCCCTAAGTGCACAGATAGCAGCTCACTGAGCAGTCAATGTGGATTCTTCAAAAACCATCCCTGAAAAACTCAAAAATTTGTGTTGGTTCCCGATGCACAGGATCCACCTCATAAGAGGCACACCATCGGACAAAGGAGCCCCAATGCTTACTGTAACACTTAAGGGTGGAAGCCCCAAAGGAATGTTGAATATCGTTCTCCACTAGAGAAAAACAACCCAAAGACTCCAACTTCAACGTTCAAGAGCCAGACCATCAGTTTCAATTGATGGAGAAAAGGCAATGACAGGAGGGGAAACTGAAGCGGGAACAGGATCAGTGGAAGACAAACAAATCTGCCCCCAGACAACCTCATCAACAGCTGGAACCATAGGTGGTGAGGCCAAAAAAGAGCAATCAAGAGAAAAGACACCCTCTCCACCCGAATCTTCTGCAGCACCCTTGAGAGGAGGGGAATCAGAGGCAAGGCATACAGAAGGCCAGAGTGTGAGGGTTTGACAGGGCATCCACTGCCCATGCCCAAGGACAAACCACTTTGTAACACAACGGAGGAAGGAGATGCAAAGAAGTCCACACAAGACTCCCTGAACTAGAGAAAAATGTCCCTGAACTGGGGTATTGAACGATGGTACAGAACTGAAGAAGGCACTTTGTGGCTCAGGTTGACTGTATGAAAGTTCAAGTGACCCTGAATGTAAACTGCCCTCAAGGCCCTGAGATGTGACTCTGCATAGGAACAAACCAGGGAAGACAGCTGATTCAGAGATGCGCACCTGGTCCCCCCTTGGCGATTCAAGTAACAGTGAGCCAACTGGAAGCCGACGTGAATCAGCAGATTCACCCCTTGCAGCTGAACCTGAAAGAACAGAATCACCTGCCAAATGGCTGCCAGCTCCAGCAAATTCGAGGGGCAGGCACTATCTGCCTGAGTCCACTGGCCCTTAGCCCCCAAGGATCCCCAACGTGGGCCCTCCAACCCCAAAGACTGGTGACAGTCTATGGCAAGAGGGGAGGAGGAAGCTGGAAACTGATCCCCTTCTCCAGGGTGGGAGTGTGGAGCCACCAACCCACGCCCTGTACCAGAATGGAAGTGAGAGGAACCAGAGAATTGTATTGTTCAAGGGAGTGGTCCCAGTGAGATAACATGTGACTCACTAGAGACTTGAGGTGCAGGGAAGCCCAAGGAATCATAGTCATGGCGGCAGTCATCAACCCTCAGACCTTCAACCAACTCTGAGCCAGAGCCGACTGCCGAGCCAGGAGACGCTGCAGGTTAGCAATGCGAGCTGGTGGGAGGAACACCGCCTCTATCTGAGCGTCAGAAAGACTGCCAGTAAACTGCAGTCCCTGAGCAGGGACCAGCTGAGACTTTGCTAGATTCAACTTGAAGCCCAGATGTTGGAACAAGTTCATGGTCTCTTCCACTGCTGGCAGGGCCTTAGAAATAGAGGCAGCAGAAATCAAACATTCACCAATATAGGGAAACACAGAGAAATGATGAAGAGTCTGAAAGGCAACACCTGAAACTGGCAATGAGTCCTGTCCAACGCAAACCGCAGGAACAGTTGGCTTTCTTGATCAACAGGCATGCAAATATAGCTGTCCTCCAAGTCCAGAGAAGCCAGAATATTGCCCTGTTGGATGAGTGGAATGACGGACTTCAGCGTGGTCATCCAAAAATGATCCAACTTCACCATTCTGTTCAGAGCCTTGAGATTCAGAATAGGGCAGAAAGAACCATCTGGTTTGAGACCAAGAAGAGAGTTGGGTAGACGCCCAGGCCCCTTTCAAGCAGTGGCACCTTGATAATAGTGTCCTTTGCAAACAACTTGTTCACTCCAGACAGCATAGCAGCCCTCTTTGTGGTGTCTCCTGATAATGGGGTAACCAGAAAAAGAGTTTGAGGAGGAAGACTCCAGAAAGGAAATCGATACCCCTGACTGATGACTGACAGAACACACTGGTGGAAATCAAACTGGAACATTAATCCTGAAACAAATGGAGCCAGTCTCCCACCCCAACATAGGGGCATATTATCAAGAAATGGCGTTAAAATTATCGCCGCTTTAGCGGCAGAAAATTGCCGCTTTAGCGGCGATAATGGGCTTGATAATATGCCTTTGAGAATTCCCATAGAAGCCCATGTTCTGGTGTCAACCTGGGCTTCTATTGGAATTCTCTGTGGCATATTATCAAGCCCATTATCGCCGCTTTAGCGGCAGTTTTCTGCTGCTAAAGCGGCGATAATTTTAACTCCGTGCTTGATAATATACCCCATAGTCATTTCTGACTGGTCCCTTGTGGCTGCTGATTCTGGTGTCTGGGCTTATTGGGGAATGCAGTCCCCCAAACACGGGCCTGTCCACGAAAGGGCTGAGAAAAAGAGACACCTCCCTGAAAGTTCTGCTTATGCAAGAAAGATTTCTTCTTCCGCACAGACAGGAAAGGCTTCAGCAATTTTTTCTCCTCTGCAGAATGCTATACCATCATGTTTAATTAAATCCCAAAAAGTTTGGGAACTTCAAAGGGCAGCTTTTGAATTAAGGCATTCTGTGTAGCTTCCGGATGCCATAGTTTTGTCCACAGTAACGTTCTACCAGCCACCTGTGCCCCAGCTGCTGAGGAGCCCACAGGGTATTAAATGTGTTGTCAGACAGAAATTGAGCCAGCACCTCCATCTCTGCCAAGATAGGAGTGGGCTCCCGTGGATCCTGAAGACAGTCAAATAACTTCTCAAAATCCTTACTAAGGTCTTGTGAGGCATATACGGAATAAATGCTCGCCCTGATCCCAAAATGAGATGTGGTGTATGCACGCTTCAAGGCAGCCTCCACCTTCCTTTCCACAGGATCAGAAAGGGAAGCCTCCTAGGTAAACAAGGAAGAGGTAGAAGACATCGAGGACAAACTGGAATTGACTTTAGGAATTTGCAGAAATTGTTCATCAAACTGCGCCAGGTGATATCTCTTGCCCAGAAAGCAGGGAATCCCCTGTTTCTCGGTATCGTGCCATTCCTTTGCCAGAATTCCCTTAATGATATCATGCAAAGGCAAATCATCCCCCACCAAGGCACTACACTGGGAACAGAAGCCATCCTACACCAAAGTTTTAGTTTCAAATCCCAGCACCTCCTGAATAAGGGCGAAAATGTCAGAAAAAACTTTAACCAGGACATTTTTGCCTTTGGGGGACATGTCCAATTTCTCATCCCCATCCCCTTTCAGTTTTGTTGCAGAAGGCTCATTCAATGCAGCCTGAGCCACAGAGTTAATTAGGTCCTGTAAATTTGCATTGGAGATCTGCAGCAGGTCGTCTTCCTGCAGCTCCTGCACAAGTTTTCATTTTGGAACTAAACTTGCCAGACACAGGCAATGACTCTACATACCCCATGTTTGAAAGAGTCAAGGAGGAAGTACACATGACCCACTTCTAACTTATACATGCCTCATAGCCAAGTCTCAAATCCTGTGAGACTCGGAAAGCTAAAAGACAGGCTTGCCACCTCCCCAGCAGCCGCATACACTCAAATCATGGCCGCGGGAGCCAGGTGCTGCTGGGACCACCTCAGCACCTGAATGGAGTGCCCACAACTGCCTAGAATGCCCCCAGCCAAGAACATGCACAGGGAACTCAGACGCAGGCAGAGCTAAGATGCGGCCTACCAACTCCATGGTAAGGCCAGAGCATGAAACATAAGCAATAAAACAAATAAAACGCCTAACATAACAGAAACCCAAACAATGTACTTACATATCAACTCCAATGCGGAGGGTGGGAGGGGTTTATATAATAAACATTTTAAACGTACTAGAGTTTCAAAGGCCTGTCGGGAGGCGGGATCGCCTTACTATTGTAAGGACTGGGATGAGAAGGACCTATGATGGGATAATGTTCTATATAGCTTGAGTGCTGGGACCTCCTAGTCAGGCGTAAATGCAGTACTAAAATGGAGGAGGTGGAAGTGGTGGAGCTCGGCCCATGCCCTAAAACAGGTCTGTCAGGGAGGGGTTTGACGTACGTAGTGCTCAATATGCCTTAATGAAAACCCAAACATGGAGCAGGAACTGGCTTTGCTGGAGCCATAAACGGGACAGCAGAGCCTGCTGGAAGGTTGTGATGCAGAGATCAGGAACACCTTGAGAGAAACACACATCCGGTGACTGTCAGCCCTAAATCAATGCTGACTTGGGCCCCAAGGACTTCGGTAAATGGTATTGATAAATCCAATAATATGCTGTTGGTAAATTTATCCTAAAGTCTACAGAAACTAAGACTTATTTGTCTGTAAGCCAAAATGCAGTCTTCCCGCCCTCTTACCTGATTGGTCAGAGTTCGTAGGATTAGCCAGGCTGCTTTGATGAAGTGATAAGTGGCTCACCCAGGGAGAGGCTATTTGTTTTGCGAGAGCTCTGCTACAAAGGAATACCACAGCAGGGGGAGGGGTCGGAAAGTATGAAGCTTCAAAGGGAAAATAGGACAGGTATGGAAGGCCATGCCCATCTACCCACCAGCCCCTCTGACACAGACAGATGGCAGGCTTAAGGCAGGAATTTGCAGATGGTGGGGTTAGGAGGAGAGCTATGAAAATGACCCATACTTGAGTTTGGCTTAACTAGTTCTTGCTCCTCTGTTGAGATTTCAGCCATACTGAATTTTGGCGGAATAGTGCTTTCTGGGAGAAGGTTATGCCACACTTTGGAGGAAGTGGTCATGCTCTGGTGTGTTGCCCTGAACTTCATTGGACAGGAGTGCTCTCCTGCTTAACTCCAGAGGACACGGAATAAATATGTAAGAGGAGCAGAGCTGCTCAGATCTGATGCTTGAAACTAAAAGAAGATGAAGGCTTGCCAAGCTGTGAACTTGATTTGCACCATCAGGCCTTTCATTCTGACTCTCTGCGTCTGCTACATTATCTGTAACTACGGCCCTTTGGGTGTACCTTGCTTCAAGAGGAATAAAGAGTGGGCTCCCTGCAAGCTACAGGTTAACAGACCTCACCTGGACCAACACTACCAAGAATCCCCTGACTGGAGTGTGTCCAGTGGATTTGTAAGGCTTTTGTTCAGGTGCGTTGTTGGAATTGTGGTCCCAACCTTTCAAGGACCATCTTGGATATTCCAAACTCCTGGACTGTGTTTTGGACCCTTTAAAACCTCAAGAGGAAGTTCAGGAAGAAGTTCCAGAAGTTTGGAGAACTTTGGAGCAACTTTGGAAAAAAAGCTACATAAGAGGACCAACTCAACCGCAAGAGCCTAGTCGGCCACCTTCAACCATGAGCCTTCCTGACCTGCTGGTTTGTCAGAGGTCCAACTTCCAGAGTTTGACCGGGAACTCCCAGAAAAACAAGCTGGCGAACCCTCAGTGAATCCAGACTGGTGAGGAGCATTGAGGGGCCCCGGCAGAATAAAGCTCCAGAAAAGTTTCTAAGTCCAAATGTAAAATGTAGACCGAGACCTATCGCAAGGGGTCTCCGAGCAGGTCTCCATCGCAGTTGACCTGAAACTTTGACTTTGTCCCGGTCAAGCATGACCAATTGTCCAACAGTGGCGCTATAGGTTTCTATGTGCTAGAAAGTGTTGAATCTTTAAAAATTCCTTTCTCCAGTTAACTGTTTTGTCATTTTGGTGTCATTTTAAAGATAAAAAATATTTACCATTTTTATAAATTGGTGTGGGATTCTTAGTGTGTGATGTGTTTTACGCATTTAATGAATTGGTGTTTTTAAAGTCTGTACATAACTGTCTCCTAAGTTAGGTCTGCCTGCTCGCAGCCAAGCTACCCAGGGTTGAGATTGAGAGTAATTTATTGAGCCCAGTAATGAGCCCTAGACTGTGTTCGTGGCTTTATTGACATTGGTAGATGCAGTTTCACCACTACTAATAACCACTTTTCTACAGTCTCTTAGTACAGTGTTTAGTTTGATACTGGCAGATATTTTTAATAATCCCACATTAATGCAGAGCAAGAGTGAGAAAGCCAGAAAAAAGCCAGAAAAAGGCAAAAGAAGAAATAAGTGATACATAGGAAAACAGTGATATATGATGAAAGCAATGAGGAAAAATAACATGAAAATTAACATGCAGGAGTGATAGAAAGAGACTGGAAGTGTAAGGTGGTGGAAGAAAGAGGAATGAGGTGGAAACTAGAATTGTCTGCCTTGTGATGTCCAAAACTGGCATCGGCAGTACCAGCTATAAGTTCCAAAAAAAAAGAACTTAGAGCCCCTGTGTTTATTGCAAATTAGGCACTGATGCCAATCCATGGAGAGTTTCTATGGATTTTCTATTTTGTATCACTTGCTTCTATTCACCCTCGCCTCTTGTTGAGATCACATGTGTAAACCTAGGAGTTTGACATACTAAGATTGGAGAATGAGAGTAGTAACTGTGGGTTAAGTTAAAGGTGCCAATTCACCAAGATGTTTTGGAGTACTTAAAGTAGTACTTTACTTGTACTCTTTTACGTTCTCTCACATGCTGTGAAGTTTTTTCAACATCACAAAAGGACTCACATTTGTAGTTGAGTAAGGAGTAAATCTATATTCCTCCACTGGCCTATTAACATCTTGAATCCAATTACTGCTACTATACTTAGCAATATGAATGGTTTCTTTTAACGACCTATTAAATCTCCCCACCATCCATTTGTTTCTGGATGATATAGGTAAGCTCGGGCGGAGAACTTCACTCCGCCCGTGGAGTGTGCGGAGATTTGCCTACTCTGCGTTCTGTAGAGAACGCAGAGAAGGCAAGAAATGCGCGGGCGCGTGCACATGCGCAGTTTTCGCAAGGATTACCCAGACAGCAAGGAAGAGGAGGAGGGCAGCCCGGGGATGCCGCAGTACAGGTAAGTGGTTTTTAATTTACTTTTAATTATTGTAGAATTGTTAACGGGGGTGGAGGCGGGTGGCAGAGCGGAGTTCCACGGAGTTTGATCGCAACTCTGTGGACCTCCTCGTAGCCCCGCTATGACCACTATGCCCAGGGTTAGATATAGGGCAAAGAGTTATGCCCCTACCAACCAAAAACTTCTCCATTTTCCTTTGAGGTCAATCGTAACCCATTGTCTGTTAACAGTTTTTGGATTGCCTTCCCAGCAAAAATCTCAGGAAAATGTTTGATGACCGCCGCATTGTTTATCTCATCAGTAACACCCACTGGCCACCTGGAAGCATATCCATGAATACTGATAAATATTAGGTAGAATTTCCTACATTAATGGGCTCAGCTATGTCCAACCCAATCTCTTCCCAAACTTCAACAGGTATTTCCTGACAAACCATGGGAGAAGTTCTCGCCTTCATGTTTTTATCACTCATTTTGCACTCCCTGCACTCTCTCACCAGTTGTTCAATGGTGATGTACAGCCATGGTGACTAGTACACACACCTAAGTCTTTCTTTTGTTTTACAAATTCAATGATGTCCCTTATGGGCCAGATGTATCAAGCGTTTTCTGACTCCATAGGGTGGAACCAATCTTCTTCCCCTAATTAGAATTCCATCAACCACAGACAGTTCATCAGACACTTTCGCAAATCCAGTAAATCTTTTGTCTATTTTCCAAGTCAGTCAGAACAAATTGACAAACTTGTCAAAACCTCATCTCCTTTCATCTCATGTACCCACTCACTCTCTGACACGCAACCCAATTTGACGTTGCAAACTTTGATTTCGTCATTGTTAAAAATGGGATTTCTGGTTGGCTAGGGCATGTGCCTAAGCCAGGCGGAAACCACCACTCTAGTCTGGGCAAGGAAGATACACGCTAAAGATAACCCCTGCTCACCCCCTTGGTAGCTTGGCACAGCAGTCAGGCTTATCCCAGAGGCAATGTGTAAAGCGTTTGCGCAACACACACACACAGCAGCGACACACTAGGCACACCACAAAAGAAACTCTACACAAGGTTACGTAAAAATAGCCTTTGGATTATCCATAAAACACATTAGAATGTAATCACATATATACACTGTGTCACCTGGTATGACTTTACAGGGATTATATACACTGCAGGGCCAATCGGGCCACTGTCATAACATCACTTATGTGAAGACAACCAGTAACTACTGGTAACATTGCACTTAGCATACACCTTAGGCATAAACATCATAACATCACCTAGGACAGCATATTATGCAAAACATAATAATTACAATATGTCCCACCAAAACCTAGGGGCGAACATTAGGCAGTCTCATCCTTGGGGGCCCGTCCCGAGTTTTCCCGCCATGCCCTTGTTTTAAAGTAAGGGCTCTCCAAACTTGGTGTCCCTTCCATGGACACGAGGCTCTCACTAGCCCCCGGGCTGCAG
This sequence comes from Triturus cristatus, assembly GCF_964204655.1. Taxonomy (NCBI): domain Eukaryota; kingdom Metazoa; phylum Chordata; class Amphibia; order Caudata; family Salamandridae; genus Triturus; species Triturus cristatus. The sequence continues at coordinate 1,470,109,943 of NC_140591.1, read as the reverse complement.
ATGCAGCAAAAACAATGCCCCCAACAGGCCCGTAATATAATAAGGGGTGGGGGTACAACTCACCCGTGTCTCCTCTTTGGAGAATGCCCCCAACATTCCAGCTGCCCACAACCCTGCGGTGCAACAGTGACAAGACTAGGCAAAACAGTGTGCCTCGCAATGCCCCTTTTTACAGTCAGGAGTCAGGCCAATACTCGCATCCCTCTCACAGCTGCCTGTGATTTGGCGGTGCAGCTGCAAACACTGGCCTCAGGCTCCCTAAGCCTGGAGCAGCCAAAACAACTCAGGCGGGGAAGGAAACGGTTCTGTGCAAGCCCACAACAGGACCTAGACCCAACGGCACTGGCTCCCTCACTCGTGCCGATGCGGGGAACTTGTGAGAGCGACCATTCCCACCCCAGAGGCCCGACTCGCCGCAGCATGGAGCCCGTGAGGCTCCGGTCCAACTTCTGGCAGCCCTGTGAGTCTGTGAGGCTCCGTCTTACTCTCGCCAACAGCCCCATCCACTACAGGCCCAGAAGACACGAGGGGCTCTCCCCTTTCGTTCAGGAGCCCCGCTCACAGCCAGGCGTCCTTTACCTGACTTCCTGATTCTTCCTCTGGCTTCCGAACGGTTGCTGGGCAAAGCTCGCAGCTCCGGCGGTGCTCGCTCGGCTGACACACCACAGGGGGCGGATCCAGCAATGTTGAAGGCAGGCACAGCCCTATTCAGGTTCAAGTGCTACTCCTCCCCCTACTTCAAATGCAGATCAGGCCTATTCAGCCTAGAGCTGACTCACCCAGCACCTCTGGAGCCACTGCACCATCCCAGCCCCAGTCATCCAGAGCCAGACATGCAATACACAACGGCAGGCACAAAGACACATAGCACAGAGAAACCCCCACTTCTGAAAGTGTCATTTCTAAAATAGTGATAATAAATCTGCGAACACCATTACGCAACATTTATCGCCACTATTCCAAACATACCAAACTTGATCACGCTACTCCTCTCATGTCAGGAATTACCACTGAAACACATATCAGAGAATCCCCAATGCATTCCTATGAGACAGCAGCCTCACATCAGTGAGAAACCAAATAGGCTGTTTGTCACTACAAGGACATGGCACACAGTTAAGGCAAATGTCCTACTTTTTACCTACAGCGCACCCTTCCCATAGGGTTAGCTAGGGCCTACCTTAGGGGTGACTGATATGTAGTAAAAGCGGAGTCATGAATGTGGCAACCACTTTAAGTGCCACGTCACAGCGGCAGTAAACTGCGCACGCAGGCCCTGCAATGGCAGAGGCCTGAGACAGGTTTGAAAGTCTACTTTGGTGGGTGGCGCAAGCAGCACTGCAAGCCCACCAGTAGAATCTAATTTACTGGCCCTGGATATATGAGATACCACTTTACAAGGGACTGATAGGTAAATTAAATACGCCAAACAGGTGTAGACCAATCTTACCAAGTTTACCATAGAGAGCACATGCACTTTAACACTGGACAGCAGTGATAAAGTGCCCAGAGTCCTAAAACCACCAACACCAGGTCAGAAGAAATACCAGGAGGAAGGCAAAAAGGCACGGGGCTTGTAAATCTGCTCCCTAGTGGCTATGGCACGGCTTATGTATGTAGAAATGAAAACTAAGTTTATTGAAGAGAAGAAACTCCAGCCACAGTCTCTCAAGGAAAACACCAGCCAGCTGTCTGTCACTGTCTCAGCTTTGACAATAAACATCCTAATGAGAATTCTCCAAGCGGAATAAACTCTTCATGGAATCTACAGAAAGTATGAAAACACGTGAGATAAGATACAGGATAGAAAATGTGAATAAGTTATTAAACTAGACATCACCACGCATGCCTTAGTAGGCTAGTCCCAAAAACATACGAATTGGGAATATTCAGGGATTATATATATACAATCAGTAGAAACAGAAAGGACTGTGCCTTCTTTGCACTAAAACTAATAGGGAATTTAATGTTTCGAGCCAATACACGTAAGAGTAAGAGTGTTCCTGTATACCTCATAAATGTTTTTGGGAATTGGTCCCAGAGTGTTTATATGTCACCACGGGTTAGTTTTTTTGTACCGTCATATTATTTTATTCAGTGTTTCATAACTTTCTTTGTTCGTCTAGAAAATCCACAAATAAGAGGTCTTGTGTTCACCGATTCTAATTATGCTTCATTTACGAACCTCAGTATGGGGGGCATTTATGTAAAACTCTGAGCCCAGGGACCACGGATAACCATGTTTTATTTACGGGACCACTGAGCCATCTTTCCAGTTGTTACCACTCTCTGCCTAGAAGTACTTTTAACAATAAAAATGAGTTCAAATGAATAAAATAAAAAAATATCATAAATAAATAACAATAATAAAAATGAGTGGCATTTACCCTCTCTAAAGGGAACTGACAACAATTAGCAAGAGATGTAACAGAGAAAAGAGTCATGCTATTATTAAACAGTTAAAGGCTGAAAAACATATCTATTGCTGCCAGAAATAAAAGCTCATTGATGAAACAGATACATTATCATAATCATCAACACTGGAAATTTAAACCATATTCTGGACTGATCAATTATTCAGAGCAAAACCAGTATTTCATGGACACTGAAGTGCTCTAAATAAAAATAAATACAAACACAAATAAAAATGTTTGGAAATCAAAGGTGTGATCTGTTCTTTCAAGACAGCTGTAGTAAAGCGGACTATTGGCATGAAAAACTCATGCCGACAGTATGGCTTGGTGCTCCAGGCATTTATTTCCACAAAGGCCTCCTTGCTGCTCTGAAATGTTTGTTGTGATAGGCTTTGACGACATAGGAATGATGAAGAGCAGGTGTCCTCCTGCTTCAACGCCACTATTATCTGCTGAAAACGTATGTATGTGACGGTTTCAACTTCGTGTTTCGGCCCCTTCCCTACTTGAGGTCTGCTGCAGTACAGAGATTATTGACTTGGGGTTTTGACATAATTGATGCACATGCCTGTGCCTATATTTTTATTATTAGCTAGGGTCATGTACTCCTGTTGCTAAGAATATAAAATACCAGGTCCTAACACATTTCATGCAGGCAAAGAGGGAGGAAATTGAAGATAGTGCATTACTTTGGGCCAGAGACATCTGCCATCTCTGAGACTAGATAGGCAAGATGCATTTGAACAATTTAGGCACATGAGCATGTCTGAGGATGTGGCCATACTTCAGTGGAGGTAGATATCATGGGATAAGATGTGAGGGGTGTATTCAAGTGAAGGATAGAGATGTTCTTTACAGAACCTGTAGGACATGACAGGAACACCTAGGGACCCCTAGCCTTTCAGGTAAGACAGGAAGATCATTCAATGAGGCACTGTGACATACAAAGAACAGTGAAATGAATTCTAAGAGAGCACTAAGGAATAAGCAAGTGGGAAGTTTGGTGGAATACCATACTAATTGACAAATTTAGTGAGGACTGCTAAAGGATGTCTCTTCCTTTGCAATTCGGTGAAAAGTGCACTTTTAGCTTTATCCGCGATAGAATATTGTCCAAAAGAGAGTTCGGAAAACTGGCTGAAGCTGTGTTCAACATATTTTGCAGACACTCAGAGAGAACCCTTTGAAGGAATGGCAAATCTGTGCTTAGTTGTTTCCAAGAGAACTCACAACAAAAGGTTATTAGTGACTGTGTTCCAAGTATTGCTAATCCTTTAATTTTAAAACAGATCATTTTAGAATCAGAAAGGCGGGTCAGAGTAGTATCTTTGCGACTGCGAATTCTACCCACATAAAAAGATAGGACAATCTTATATTTTTATGTGCGCAGACTCCGCAGTGGTATAGATACTACTCGTAAAATACCTTTGTGAATAGCAAAAATCATAAACATACACAAAAGTATAAGTTGACCTTTGTGAATCATGCTCGGGCGTCTTCTTTAAAACTTGCCTTACAAGCACATGAACAGTTTTTGAAGTTCATGAGTGTTGACAACCATGAGCCCTCACCGTGAAAGCGCTAGGTTCTCTTTTAAAATGGATCAACAGTAGGAATTGCTCAGATATAATGTACTATCTTAAGTAGCAATCCCATAAGGTCTGACCAACCTTCTAATATTGGCCACAAGACTCCACGTTGACGGTTTATCCACTGTATCCCGAATGTCACTGGCCCGCCCTGTTCCTAATGTATTCATATTCATTGCTTCTGCTTAAGTCGATAACACAGTGTTCATCAAAGATGTTAATGTTTATTTTGTGAATTAGATTAAAGATCTCCAGAGCAGTTTATGCAAGGCACTGATAAGGTCTCCAGAAGACCTCAAAAACCAAGGTGGTTTTGCCTCTATACTAAGCAGAAAATTCACTCAACCAGCAATTTACACAGGTGAAAAAGAGCATCCTCAGGGAAGCAAGCCAACATTTCCCAAGGAACTCCACTGTGGTGATCAAAGGACTAAAATCACAAAAGCAGGCCCAGGTAGGAAGAGGCTAGTGAATCTACTCCTTCGCTAAATTGAGACCCATGCACTGTGTAACACTAATACTGCTACTTAAACCTCTTAAAAATGACATAAGAAAGGTATGAAGAGCTTCATAAAAATAGGTTGCTATGGAGGGATTTTGCAAAGGTTGCCTCATGGAAATACATGCCCACAACACTCAATAACTAAAGCAGAAGGGACTGTAGTGTCGCTCCAGTAATGTAACTGGAGTGAGAGACTGTTTGATGAGCTAAGGTGAATAGCGGTTTTGTATGACCATCCCTTCTGAATTTACCAATATATTTTCACCACAGGACAACGAAGGTCTAGGTAATAAATGTGGGGATTGGCTAGGCGTGGTCAGGAGAGACCCGCCAGAGCAATATACCAAGTTACGCTACCTCTGTCTGTGTCCCGTTATTTTGTAGGCCTCAGAACTGTTGGTACCTCCATGTCAGAGAGTACCACGTCATCGTCTACGACACAACACTGGCGACAAGTGCATAGCATACATGATTCCCAGTGTGCTGTAAGCAGATACATGATCTCCTAGGGTAAGTGGTGCTCATGCTGTGCATGACCGGCAATTCCACCACTGCGCGGTGTCCGCTCAGAGTATTCGGAGCCTACCCAACCTGTCTATGTTATGGACTGAAAGCAGTCGATGTACTGCTGTGCTCCCCCACTGGCGCTGCACACCTACCCCAGCAGAAGACATCTCAGGGATCAGCCTGCGGCAGGAGTGCCCGTCTGTGTGCTGCTGTGCACAGTGAGTGCACCCCTTGCTGGCTCTCCTACACGCATGGAGCTGTCTTCACTCGCTCCAGGCCCCAACGACTCCAGGACACGTCACTGCTGCTGGCCTGCATCTCTTTCTCTCTCTCCTCAGCACATACTAGGGCTGTTGTGCTGCCACTCGCCTGGGGCACGTCTGATTTGGTCACCAGCCTCCACGAGGGAGACCTTCAGAAGTAGACAACAATAGCAATAGACGCAGGCCCAAAAGGTCTAGGTGCTGTGCTGATGCAATGACAAGAGGGAGAAGACTGGACCCCAGTGGCGTTTTTGCCAGTCGATCTCTCACAATGACAGAGCAGAGATATTCACAGATTGAAAGGGACATGATTGCCATACACTGGGGGTATTGCCACTTTCATCTATACGTATATGGCAATCCATTTACAGTCACAACTGACCACAAACCACTTATACCGCTATTCAATGTAACGGCCTTGAAGCCACCTCCGTGGATCGAAAAATGGATGCTCCAACTTTAGGAGTCTAACTGTAAAGTACAATATCATCCTGGGTCCCACAAGCCCGTTGACTACCTGTTGCGGCAACCTTGTGCTGCCACACTAGAAGAAGAAGAGGCGGATGAAACAGAAGAGTACGTGAGGTACATTCCTGATTGATCTTGCCCCTTCTACTCTCCATGGAAGTCATTTGTCAAGCTACAAACAATGACGAATGCCTGCAAAAGGCACTGGATGCTGTAAAAACCAACCGTTGGGTTGTATAAAAAAAACATAATGCCCAGCTCACCTCCAATGCCAGAAACATCATGGTGTTGCTGGGATTCTGCACATACACAGAACTATGTGCAGGAAAACAGGACCTCGGTGTATAGGGGATGTACATTCCTACCACCTTAGTACCCAAAATCCCCAAACCGACTAGCTATAGTGTCTCATTTGTTCTCCTACATAATCACGAAGCTACAAATGATTAGATAACTCAGAACACAACACTCCCGACTCTCTCAGGAGTTGTGTTAGCAAGGCATACTGTGGTATTCTTTAATTCTGGGTAAAGGTGTGTGGTATTCTTTAATTCTGGGTGAGCATAGTAATGTTATTAATTGGATGCTGTCTTGAAATAGAATGTTAACAGTAGAATGGAACTTGATGACACGGGGACTGTGGAGTAGAACACCTGAAGGCAGTTGATGCCTGATGTCCTGTGGATGAGACCTTGGATAATGTATGTCTTGAATAAAGAAGATATATAGTCTACTATTGGTGTATCCTACTTCTTCACACATACCCTTTCGCTCGCTCACTCACTCGTGCTTTTCCACAATAAGAATTGGCAGAGTCACTGTAATAGTTCAAAATGTTTATTTTAACTATCCTGCTCTATAATGCAGTATACGAGCCACTACCAGCAGTGAAATGCCTAAACTCAGAACAAGTAGCATTGATACAATTCCATAGAATATAAAGGGGATGTCATCATATACAGACTGTGGAAAAGGGACTATAAGGCCTAACCACCTTCCCCTTGGCTGGAAGAAGTTTCATTATATAAAAGAAGATCTCTGGGCTTTGTCAGCAGACCCCATACCTTGAAGCTTGAAGCCTAGATGTAAGCTTTACATCATAGGAACAGCATGGCTCTTCTCCATGGAAAGGTCTCACTCCAAGTGTGTGTCTGAACAACATACATCCCCATACTATCAAAGCACGAGTTTCCAGCAGTGCAGCTGTGTTTAACATGTTTTGAATGGGTGCTAGGGACTGACCAGAACAGAATAACAAGGGGGATTGTTTGTCGACCTTGCACACCGTGTTCAGACTAAACTCCAGGAATTAGCAGAGAACGCGAAAAGCAGATAGTTCTCATGTGAAAGACATAAACAGAGTCTTGCAAAATAAAGTCATGTAGTAACAAGCACAAAAGCACCATCATGGCAGCAGAGCTCATGCTAACGTAGCAGTGTCGACAATGACCCTAATGGCCATAGAACAATGGAAAGTCTATATCATTTTCGCTGGGAACTGAGCGCTGACCCGAATGTCTACCCCCTGAGAGGGCATTGATTAGTCATTCGCACCAGCCTCACTGACCAGTTAGTTCAGGTTGTCCATGCTGGACACCAGGGTATGGTCAAGACCAAGAGTCAGTTACAAACCAAGGTGTGTTTACCTTGATAAATGAACAGGTTTAAGCAAGGATAAAGTCATGTATCTGGTGTCAAGCGTCAGGAGAAGACAATCCACCGACTCCGGTTATGGTGGAAGTAGTTAGTCTTGATTTTGGGAGCCTCCCGGATGGAAGGCACACCTTGGTCATGATTGATGACTATTCAAAATATCCAGAGGAGGAAATACTCTCCTCTCTAAGTTCAAGTGAAGTAGTACCCAAGATTTAGAAAATCATGGTGACGCATGGCCTGATAAATGAACTAAAGACTGACAACGGTCCACCATTCCAAGGCTAAAAGGTGGCGGCCTGTCTAAAATCACTGAACATATGTCACAAACGGATCACACTCCATTGGCTTCAAGCCAAGGGCGAGTTAGAGAGATTCATGAGGACACTAAACAAGGTCATTTGGATCGCATCTGCCAGCCAACAAGCTCTTGAACTGGCCATCTGCTTTTCCTGTGGGATTACCACCAGACTGCACACCCCACCGCAAGGCAGAATCCGGGAGCTCTCTCTATGGGTAGAGTAATCGTGGATACTATGCGTCATCACCCTAAGTGGACACCTGCTTCTATCGATGACTGTCGAGTGCATGAGAAAAGACAGAAAGCGAATGATAGAGCCAGCCAACGCCTGCATGTGAAAGCAATCGATCTTCCCCACAAGCAAGTTCAGACTAACTTTTGAGTGTTTTCCTTGGACCATTATCCATGTGCATGGTACCAAACTTACTGCTTGTTGTGAGACAGAAGCATTCAAGAAGTTTCACTCCAGTGCTGTGTCTTCCAGGGACATGGCTGCCAGTGACCCTCAGGCGGATCAGCAAGACACAGTGTCAGAGTTAGGAAGCTTGGTTTCCCCTCCTCCAGCATCAGGGTATGGTATTCCTGACCCGGCCTCCCCTATACAAGACAGTAAACTGAGTAGTGAAGCTCGCTCACCTGAACAGCACAGTAGCCGTACCACTCGCAGCAGATATGCACTGAGGCGGGGGAGGGGGGGGGGGGCAGCACCTTCACAGAGGCAGATGGATCACCTGGTGCAATAGATAATAAGTATTCATACCCAGGTAACCGAAGCTCTAGTCATTAAGGTAATAACCCATTTTGTTCGGTCAATAAAACCCGGTGTAAGAATGCTGTAAACTCTGTAGGTCACTCCAGGTTTTTATTTTTCGAGACATTTATAGTTTGTTGATATTAAGCGCTGTGGTTTTTCAATTTGTTCATTTTGGGGAGGAATGTAGTGCTGCTCCAGTGACGTAACTGGAGCACGGGACTGTTTGATGAGCTAAGGTGAATAGGGGTTTTGTATGACCACCCTTCTAAATGTGCTGATATAGTTTGACCCCGGGACCACAAAGGTCTTGGTAATAAATGTGGGAATTGTCTACGCGTGGCCAGGAGAGACCCGCCGGAGCGATATACCATGTTACACCACCTCTGTCTCTGTGTCGCTATTTTGTAGGCCTCCGAACTGGTGGTACCTCCATGTGGGAGAGTACCACGTCATCATCGGCTACGAAACAACAGGGACTTTACCCATAGTTGGAACAGCTAGCATCTTAATTGTAAAGAAGTTGGTAGGTGAAATACGCTTTGCTTCCTGGTTACATTTATAAACTGGTTTTAATAATCTGCAATAATTATTTTATGCAAAAGAGTTTGGTTTTGAAATTTTAGTGCACTTATTGGTGTTCTACACTTCCATCAAAGTAAGCATATTGAAAATAATGTTACTTTCCAGTTCGTCCAAAGATATGGCGCAGAAGCATAGATAGCCTTGTAGAAGTTCCAGAATCATATTCCTTCCGATGTTATATAGCCATCTAGCATTCAGCCATAGTAACAAAGAAAATATTCATCTGTACTAACCCAGACCGATTGGCCTTACCAGTGATTTTTTTTAAATTGGCAATGAAAATGCACCACAAGCATTGCCATAGCCAAAAGATCTGCAACTGCCTTTCAAAGGCACGAACAATTGGTTATGCCAATGGTTGTTTTCATTTTGATTAAGCATTCCATGAGAGTGCATGTGTTTTCCAGCTCTCTCACGTGTAAGCGAACTGGAAAACAGCTTTCCCCTGTCATACTCCATGCTCATGCACCCTTTCTTATTCTCACTCTCTTGTGCTTCCCCCATGCTCCATGTTGCTCTCTCCCTTGTGTGCGTCCCCATGTGCAAAACACCCTCAATCCCTACGCTCCTTGTTGCTCTCATCCTCATGTGCGTTTTTCTCTGCAAACCCACCTACCCCGCGCTCTGTTTTGCTCTCTCACTTGGATGCTCCAATGCCCCCGCACTCTATGCTTCGCTCTTTCATGTACTTCCCCCTGTGAACCCTCCACCCCCCATGCTCATTGTTGCTCTCTTTCTCATAGTCTACTCCGGAAAATAGCCTGCGCTACGCGTTGCTCTCTCCCTTGTGTGCTCTCCCCTGCACTTTATGTTGCTTTCTCCCACATATGCTCCTCGGCTCCCTGTGTCTTGTTGCTCTTTCCTTAGTGTGCTTCCTCCTGCACTTTGCGTTGCTTTCTCCCTCATATGACGTGTTGCTCTCTCTCCTTCTCCCCCTTGCAACCTCCTCCCCTCCCTAAACAGTATTGGCAAAGCCAAAAGGGCCAACAAGGCGAGACCTATTGGCTTTGTCAATGCTTGTTCTAAAATGCACTAGCAAAATGCCCTGATGTGAACATTGTTTCACATTTTTACATGTCGATAAGGGAATGTTTACTTTAAATTTAATTCAAAACAATGTCCAAACAGGTGCATAAATGCATCCTTCCAAGGAATATATGGTTTCCAAAATTAAGTCTAGTTTGAGCCTGCTTTTTATAATTTTTACACATTGAAAAAGTTTTCAACTAGTAAAAATTCTTCCATCTATGATTTATGTCACATCTGTTGCACCTAATTGTTCCTATGTACAGAGGCAAAAAGCTGCTTTTAGAAAAACAGTGATTCCAAAAATCTTTATAAATAGGAAACTTTCAAATTGGCATTTAATCTAATTTTTGTTGCAACATAACTTCTGGTTTCGATATCGATTCTTAAAAAGAGGATTACAAAAAAAGAAAACAATATGTACTATGCTTCCTGAAGATAAACACAATTTTCTTTAAAAAGTTTAATTGGAGACATCTGCAGAAAGTGCATTTCATATATAATTTCCTTAAATATGTTGTTTTCCTTTTTGAAGTAATAAATGTGAGCGCCATCTTTGCTGAATACATAACAGGGATGGGTTAGAAGCAGAGCTTAAGTGACATGAAGGCTGAGGCCAGAATGCAAAACGTGCACGGTCAGGGGATGTGATTGTGCATCATCAGCAGCAGCAACAGCAGCAGCAGCAGCATCAGCAGCAGCAGCAGCAGCATCATCATCATCAGCAGCAGCAGCAGCAGCCATCCGTGTACATGATGTGACCTGAATCTGTTGAGGAGATGCGTCTACATTGAACAAATGATCAGACCAATCAGAGTTGCACAGCTTGGGGAGAGAAAGAAGAGGAGGAGGCCGTAGTGTTCACGGCTTTGGGGCATTATATTTTGGGCTATACCATGTAAAACACACTTGAATCTATGTTTCTTTGTGAAGGGGAACCAGTAGAGCCTGCAACTTGAGATTCAGTCACATTTGTATCTGAAAACCTATCATATTATCACATTGGACGCCTGATGTACAATGACTAGGGGTCATATCTACAAAGAAATGTGGCAGCGCCCTGCTCCGACATTTCCAAAATGCAGGGTTGCGCTGAATTTATAGCAATACAGCGCACCAATATATTTTCACTAGGGCTGGCGACAAAATTAGCTGCCTAGTGCCAATGCAGGCACCCTTACATCAGAGTGCAAGGTTGCCTGTGTTGTAGGGAATGATTGCTTAAGTGCAGGAGGGCGTCCCTTCCTGAACATAGGCAATCCATGATGGCGATTTGTTACTTCTATGTGGGTTGCAGCCCACATAGAAGTAGTAAACTGCCATTATTTCATGATTGTTTATGTGCAGAAAAGTAAACCTTCCTGCACATAAACAATTGTTTAAAGTATTTTTCCTCGTTTTGCGTTCTAACGCCTGCTCTTGCATGGCGTTAGTTTTTAGCGCTGCCACAGATTTACACCTCCTAGTAAATCTGGGGCAGAGTCATAAAGCAGTGAGTTTTGTGGTGGAAAGCCCACAGCCATACCCTTTGCACACCCCTTTCACGCAGATACCTGCATGGAAGTGTGGCATATCTACTAAACGTTATTAAGTCACAAAAAGTGGCGTAACAGCACTTTGCAAATATGAAGCAGGGCTTACAGCCACTGGAGCGTCAAAAAAGTGATTATCCGGTGGCACTAGGGGCTTGTACATATGCCCCTCGATTTTCCAAAATGTAGTCTTATTTGCAACCCCTTGCGATTGGCTACAATCACAGGGATGGTGGCCTGCATGGAAAAGCAGAATACCACTCCTGTGATTGCTTTCCTAAACTGAAAAGTTTTTTTAAAACACCACAAGCTCCCAAAAAAAGTATTCTGTTTTGGAAAATATCAGCAAGAGCAGGCAGTGGTCCCCTGGATCGATATCCAATCCCCTGAAGCTGCCACCATAATTCCAAAGGGGGGGGGGGGGTACTACTAATGGGCCTGCAGCATGGATTGTGCTGCCCACTTTAGTAGCCCTCCTTCCATTGCAGAGCCTGTGTGTGCAGTTTAAACTGCCATGTCGACTTGGCAAGTTAACCCACTTGCCATGCACAAACCTTCCTTTTTATAACATATAGGTCACCCCTAAGGGAAGCCCTAGGCAGCCCTATGGGCACGATGCAGTGTATTTAAAAGGTAGGACATGCACTTTTGAGTGCTACATGTCTTGGTATTGAAAAACTAATACATGTTTTTTTCACTACTGCAAAGCCTATATCTCCCATAGGTTATCATTGGGATTACCTTATTACTTATAAGTGTAATTTCCAATTTGGAAAAGATAACATTTGCAGTTTGATGTCTCTAGACTCACAATTTTAAAACACAGCTCATGGGGAAGTTGGATTTTAAGTTGCAAGTCTGCAAATTGCTCTTATAGAAAAGTGGCATTTTCTTACTTTAACCATTCTGTGCCTCTGCCACTGGCGAACGGTTTGGATTGGTGGTGGGTGCGGGGGAAGGAGGGTAGAAAATAAAAAAAGAAATAAAAAAAAGAAAACTTACCTCCTTGCGTCGCCAGCTGCTGCCTCTCTGCCACCTCTCCTCCGTTGCAGTAGGAAGCACCCGGACTCCCCGCCAATCAGAATGCTGCAATGCAGCGTTGTGATTGGTTCCCCATTGCCAATCACAACCACCCCAGTTCGGCGCTCAGACAGGGACAGGGAGCCTGGTCATGTTCCCCACCATTCTGTGCCTATGCCAGTGGTGGCTGGTAGGGAACGGTGGCGGGGGGGCAGGGGTAGGTGGGTCAAAAATAAAAAAATAATTGAAGAAAGAAAATTACCTTCTTGTGTTGCCAGCTGCTGCCTCTCCACCGCCTCTCCTCCGTCGAAGCAGGAAGCACCCGGGCTTCCCTCCAATGACAACACGGGTCTGAGCACAGCAGTTCGGAACTCAGACAGGGACAGGGAGCCTGGGCATCACACAGCCTGGTGGGGAAGATGCAAAGTGCACAGGACTGTTTGGCCGGGCCAAGACGGCCGGCCAAACAGTCATGCCCACTAAAAGTGTGCTCACCACTCTGCCCTCTGGCCTCTGCTCTGGCCAGCCCCACCCTCCCCGCACCTAGGAACAGGAAAAATAAAATGATAATAATGTCCTGTTTTTCTTCTGCACTGCTCTGAAAGCAGTGGGGCGACCCTCCTCCGCCTTAAAGGGGGAGCCACCCCTGGCCTCTGCCTGTCTCTGAATATTTGTCTGGGGTGGGTGACAACTGGACTTTGTGCATTCCCTCTAGACAGTCCCACACAAAGGGAGCTTAGGTGTACCAGATGGGCCATTCACATCCTGATGGGACATTAACATCCTGATGGGTCATCCTAGGCAGGATGGGAGGGAGGAGCTGACACTTGCACCTGAATAAGGCTGTGCCTATCCCCACAGAAAGAGCTGCATACCCCCTGTAGTGAGTCTGGAGCCAGGGCAGGAAGGGTAGGAACCTTGTGAACTTCAAAGGCCTTTCTTTGAAGTCTCCCCCACTTCAAAGGCACAACTGGGTATAAGTACTGGACAGCTGACACCATGACTTCAGTACACTTCTGGACCTGAGGGCATTCTGCTTGCGAGAAGGACTGCTGTGTTGCCAGAAGAGATCGCAACTCTGCTGAACTGCCTTGCTGTGTTGGCCTGCTGCCTGTTCCCTATTGCCTGGGAGTGAGAAGGACTGGAACTGCATCTCTACATCCTCAAAGAACTTAATTGAATCCATGGACTTGCTGGCTTGTCTCTTGTTTTGAAGTCTCAGGGACATCAAAGGCTTCTTTCAACCTTTCTACAGCTGCTGGACAACCAACTGTGAGTCCTGTCCTGCTGATAGGTGCCATTCCAGTCCCGGGCCCTGGTGGTGTGTTCTTCAGCTGTTTCTGCACCAAAACCCTATGCATCGTCGACTTTGCACCGGTTGGAACCGACGCATCTCCCTCTGACACATCGTCTCTTTGAGGACACCACAGCACCGACGGTGCAGCTCAACGACGATGATGCACCCATCTATGAGTTTCAACAACGATGCATCACCTACATCCCAAGAGGTTCGACAACGACCTAGCTCCTGACTGTGCAACTCGACAATGGAGCAACGGCTTAAGCACAAAGGGTTCGGTGGGGACGTATCTCCTGACTGTGTGACTCGGAACTGACTCATCTTGTTTCTCGTCATCGGCGCTTCCTTCGGAAAGGTACTGTTTACAGTGGGATTCTGTATCCGACCGGCACTCTAGCACGGTCAGCATGAACTTTTGAATTTACCCTGGTCAAGCGTAACCAGATGTCCCTGCTTGGCATTTTGTTCTTTTAAGCACTATCATGCAGTCTAATCTTTTTAAGTTCATATCTCAAGTTCTACTTATTGGATTTTTGTCGTTCTGGTCTTGTTTTACTCATAAAAATCTATTCAGTTATTCTAACCTGGTATGGAGTCTTTTTGTTTTCTTTTCAACGTGTTACTGTTTTAAGTGTTGCAAATACTTTACACATTGCCTCTTAAGTAAAGCCTGACTGCTCTGTGCCCACCTACCAGAGAGTGAGCAGAGGTTAATTTAGGGTGTGTATCTGACTTACCCTAACTCTAGTTTGTGGTCCCTACTTGGACAGGATTAATAGCTTTGACAACCAGAGACCCAATTTCTAACAGCGGGCAAAATTACAGTTGCAAACAACTGTTATATTAGAGTCCCTATCGCTATTCGAAAGTGACGCCTAGAACACACTCTTTATAAATAGTGAATCAGAAACCACATCTAAACCCACTTAGCATCTAAAAAAACATTACTGTATCGCTAAATGTATTTAGTACATCAGAAAAAGCATTTTAGCATTCACAAACCCGCTGATTTTGTGAATCAATGGGGTTGTGACAGGTTAAAAGCTTTGCACATCAGGCCCAAGGTCTTATTCTTTTGTTGCTTTCCTGGATCATATTCACTAGCAGTACCCACTGGATAATTATGTTGTATGTTAAATAAATGTCTACAACTCGGCATAAATACTTTCTACAAATTGCACTGAGCAAGAATGTTAAAGCCTGACTTTAAAGCGAGACAGGACCTAAAAAAAGCCAAAAGAGTTACAGGCAACAATGGAGCACTCAAGAAATATTCCAAGAGTTTATGCTGTGTAGAGCATCTGACTGAGAAGCCTGGAAAAGAAATGCAACTGGCCGATACATAATACCTAAAAATACCAAAGGTTTTACAATGCTGTGTGACCATATACCAATCACCTGCCTTGGTCTACCTGATACCAGTGCATTATGTCAGGTACACAGGTATGCTCCATTACTGACTGCATTAAAAGGGATGTAAGTAATCTCAGCCACTTGCAAGTACTCTGACCCACCTTTCATTCCATTATTTTATCTTGTCTATGCCATAAACAACAGGGACAATTCATATGAAATTTAGCCAAATGGAACAGTCTGTCAGAAACTGAAAAAGGCTGTGTTTTCACTGAACCTTCCTCTCACTTTCCTGTTTTAGACCACCAAGATGGAATCAGGGTAACATGTTATACTTATTTTATTCATATCATTTAATGTAAAACAATATAGGTTGATGAAACAATTGGCACCCCATCTCTGCATAAAAAGAATGGGGTGCTAACTCTCCTAGCTAAGAAAGGCAGAGGTTGATGAAAAGAGCAGACGGCTCATACCATGCTTACCAAAGATGGTTCAGTGCTTTAAGCCATTAATTCGTATAAATATATTATCAATATCCCTTCAGGCTTAGAGTGCTGCATAAATTATGCAAAGAAGAACCAGAGTAGTACCCAGTTTAGGGGGAGAGAAGCACTTATATAGAGCACCCTATGACACCAGTGACAATCTGAATCTGCTCACCTCATATGTCTGTTTTTCTAGCAGTCTTTAAGCATAGGAGTAGCACAGTGCCATCCATGCTGAGCTAGAAAGGGATAAAGTATGTTGCCATTTTTACAGCAAAGTTTTTAAGCATAGGTTTAGCACAGTGCCATCCATGGTGAGCTCTAAAATGACTCCATGCACAGAAGCTTTGGAGTGGTAAAATACCATACAAGCCAACCTGGAATGAATACAAGCGAGTGACCCCTGACAAGTGTTTTGCTATCATTATAGCTCTTCAGAGAAATTAAGGGGCATATTAACAACGTCCATCGATAATCGTCGTTATTAACAACACGTTACTCCAGGGCGATAAAAATTCCAGAGATAGCGAGGTTATCGCCCTTTTGCAGGGAACATTGCTGGTTTTCCGAAAACGATAACCTTGCTGATACGGCCCACAGGGTCGTATCACCATAATACACCCCCTGTGTTAGGGATGGCTAAGTCAGGATTTTAGCAGACGTTAAGTTTTGGCGAAAACGTCAGTTTTCGCCAAAATCTAATGTGTGAAAAATCATGTGGGCTGCCTTGTAAATATTGTGATGTAAACATCAGCGATATTTACAAGGTAGTCCATCTGGGGTACGCCCAGTAGCGCCCACTTTGCATCTCATTGGGAAAAAGGGTGACAGCATGTGATTATGCATGTGAGCACCCTCTTGCAAATAGAGCACTGGTTTTATCTCTGCCCTTGTAAATATGCCCTTTAGCTTTTTCCAAGCACAAAGGAGTACCCAGCATAAAACAAAAAATAATCTTTCAGGCTTAGAGTGCTGTATAAATGATGCAAAAACAAGCAACTCTACACATTTAAACCATTCTATTGCTATCATTGTGCACTTGAAAGTAGGTTTTAAAAAGAATAATTATGTATTTATTGTTCTCCATATGTATGCCGAAATAGAGTAAGCACAGGTTGATTAAGTTACAGTTTTGAATATATGTTATTTTCAGAATCGTTCCAGCTCTACTAGGAAAGTAGGGAAAATAGCATGCACCAATCTCTGCAGGAAACTTATATAACTAACACAAGGAAGGCCTGCCATACACAAGAGGAATACATGCACATAGCCACAAAACTACTATCAGGATTGGGTTTCTTTCTGTCCAAATGGACGGTTTTAGGATTTATTAAGCAAAAATTAAAACATGGAAACAATACAATAACATAAGGCGAGGAGAACGTGACGGGGTTTCTGGAAATCAACAGATTTCCTTACCTCAGGCATGTAACCTAAAGTGAATTTTTAAGTGAAAATAGGAAATATCAACAGTCACAATAAAAGGAACATCTTGTACTCCGTACAAATCATAAGTGAGGGTTAGAGTTAAGACATGGTTGTCGACGATGTTTTGATCCCCAATGGTTATGGGATGATCATCAATGAATCAAACAATGCCTGAGAAGTTGCTATAGAAGCAGTGAGTGAGACACAGTTCAGGCGGAGAGGAATGGTGTCCAAACCAAGGCTGATAGAGTTGTTCTATCTCTTCCGGGACGCGATGCTTGTTACCTCCGGACCGCCAATCTGGCAAGCGTAGTGCAGGCATCTCATCCTTAGAATTGCTCCTAGTCTCCCAGCACGCCGAGCGTGATTTCACGCAATACCTGTACCATTTCTCACTCACCACAGGATTGAGTTGGGGTTGAGACTTCATCAACCCGTTGACCCGCCGTGAGTGAGACACAGGCCAAGCAGAGAGGAACGGTGTCCAAACCAAGGCTGATAGGTTCAGCATGGGCTTCGAGTTCGCAGGTGGATCGTCAATGAAAGGTCATGAGGAGAGGATCAATGTCCCATCCACGGAGGTAATTGCCAATCGCGATACAAAAATCAGCGAGAACTAGCTACAGGCCTGCAATTCACACGTGTCAGGTGGGAACAATTACCATAAAAGTAGAAAAAACTGACAAACAAATGCCAAACAACAGCCAAGCACAATGGATGTTGCTGGAGCAAGTACGGAGGAGAACCAGAACCCCACAAGCCCCCCAGAGGACCTGCCTGGGACCTCGGGATCAGGAAAGCGCAAGGAGAAGAAGAGTAGGAAGAAGCGCTTCAGTCTGCAGGAGAACAGGATCCTGATAACGGAGGTGGTCGAACACCATCACCAACTGTTCGTCACCTCCACTGTGTTATTGACGACCAAAAATGGACTATGGCAGGCCATCGTGGACAAGGTGAATGCAGTCGGAGTGCTGAAGAGGACGATGGACGAGGTCAAGAGGCGCTGGAATGACATCAAGCGGAAAACCAAGCTGAAACTGCCAACAATCGGAAGGCAGCAATGCAGACTGGAGGTGGGAGTCCAGCGCCACAGGAGGAGCTGGACAACATGGAGGAAATGGTGTCCACAGTCATCATTGGGGAGACTGTGGCAGGAGTTGGGGGACCGGACACTGCTCAACAGGACTGGACACAACAGCAAGAGGGTGAGTAACAACCAGGACTGGGGGGACTGGGAGAGATGTGCACAATGGCACACATGCACAAGTAAGTAGAGCACAGCTGTGGACAAATCATGCCCCAGACCACAACTCCCACCAGGAGAACTATGTACCGAAGTATGCAACATTTCAGCACTGTATGAGCACAGAAGTCAGAGGCACACCGCATGTAAGGGATAAGGGGCAGGCAAATCGGAGCTGCAGGGGTGACTCCCCCAAAATGCGGCACACACAAATTACATGCACAGCACATCAACACTGACAACGAAGTGGCACAAACCGCAACACGTTCACCACAGAACAGAGGGCACAACTGGTGCCAACTGGGTGTAGACACTGGCCAATCACAAGTGGCATTGCAGGGAAATGTGAGTTGATAATGTACAAGTACAAACACACAGCTGTGATGTTGTTGAAATGTCCACTGTCCAGCAGCAAATGGGCACGATGTACACAGTCTGTATATAAACATGTAAACATGTACAATGCGACAACACACATGTGAACACATTGTTAAACTGCATCTCCCCTTCACATTGCAGAGGGACAATCGCCACCTCCTGCAGAGCAGTCCCAACCTCTCTTCTCTGATGACGAAGAGGACCACGACACATTTGACTCCGACGCCCTCCGAGTGTTCATTGACAGTCTCAGCAGCACACCTCCAGGAGCAGGGCAGCCCAGCTGCAACGAGGAGAACCCACTCCCTGCAAAAACCACACTGCAGGCAGGACCCACCACCAAGGCTGCCTTCCAGGACCCCCACGAAGAACACATGGCCTTCCAATGCCGTGTGTTGGGGTGCCAGGAGCAGCTGGCTGAACAGGTGCGGGTGGGCTTCGACCGGACGGCAGACAAACTAGATGCCATACGTGGATGTCTAAGTCCCATCAGGGACCACTCACAGTCCCTAATGGACACCCACAGTCCGCTCCATGCTCTTCAACGAACCATGGCTGACATCGCTGGAGTCCTGACTGTGAGACAAGAATGACTGTCTAGTCAGAGTGGCTCCAGCGAGCTCGCCCGGGAATTGGGACTCATGCGGAGGCTCATGGAGAACATGGAGCAGCCCAATGTGGAAAGAGTGGCTGCCACGGCTACACACCGGTACGAGGTAGCTGGGTATCACAATGACCTCAAAACCATCCTCATGGCATTGTTGCCACAAGGTCTGGTGCCGATGCATGCTGCTGCTACCACTACATCCACATCTCCGCCCCCTGAAGTGTCAATGCCACACAGTGCGGTAGACATTCCACCTCCGGCCCCTGAGGTGTCACTGCCACACAGTGCTGGAGAGAGGCCAGCACCACCCACACGTGAGGCACATGAGACAGCAGAGAACGAAGATGCGAATGAATCTGCCCTTGTGGTCAGAAGGAAGCGGTAGTATTCATCTCCGCCTCATGGCCGGTTTCAGCTTGGTTCTGTCCTCTGCATCATCACCTTCCACTGTGCCCCGATACACTCTGCGACACTCACCTTGGACCTCGCAATGGACTGCCATATTCTGCTTGAACGCCAATGACACAGCAATGAGACTGCGGACTGAACTCCTCCACTTCCTTTGTACTTGTCATTCCCTGAATGACTCTGGCTGGCCCTCCATGGGCCAGCATTTGAAAGTGCGGTTTGCATGGCCCTGTACTGCTCCAGATGCAACACTCCACTGAATGTGCATTAAACATTCCGAATCACACAGATGTGTCGTCTCTATGGTCTTTCAAGTGTGGTAGCATGGATGAATGTGGGGTCAGTGAATTCCTCTTACGTCCATGTGGCTCATGTCATTAGACTTGGGTCACAGGGTGACACATTGTCGATTGTCATCCGGGTGGCGCAGACGCAACAACACATATTTGTCACTTCCTTGTCCAGCCCCATATGGAACCACGCACAGACCCCCGGGGTCATTGTTCAAACCCTTACGCTGGAGTGGCAAACGCCAGGCCAGCCCACTACGCTTACGTTCCAGGGGGGACAACAACGCCACATGTGCCAGGTCTCCCCTGTAGTGATCTGCTGCTCACAGGTCTAGTTGTCAGCATGCCACGGCCACTCCCTCAAGGCTGGTTTACATCCACACCACACCCATCCAGCACACGCGTCACAGCACATGTGACCCTGCCAATAAAAAGGGCCGAGCGCACGTGCACAACGCCATTTCCAACCTCTCTCGGGGTGTATCCGTGTGGTGTGAATGTAGGCATGGGGGCCCATTGGCCTGCGACATCACATTCCGCAGGCCCGCAGGGGACATGATGGCATCCGCACCACGATACCCAATCATGGAGGGTCCATTACTGTGGGGGCACAGACTTGGTGGCACCGGATACACTGCAGCCGGCACAGGCACACCGCCACGGGACGGTGACTTTCGGTGCACTGAGGTAGGGACACCTTAAGTGCTGAGCGGTTGTGCAGCCTGCAATGATGCCCCATCCCGGCGGTCCGGACGGCTCATGTTTTGTGTGCCCTGCTGGACCGCAGTGTAGGCCTGAGCCAGTGGGCAGCGCGGGCCTATAGCCATGTGGTGTCGCCTCCTGGATCACAGAGTTAGTGGCACCTCTAGGGCTGAGCGGGTGTGCAGCCTGAGATGAGGCTGGGTGCACTGGTATGTCCTCTGCCGTGGAGTAATCAAGACCCAGCACCAAATGTGAGACCTGGTGGCCTGCGGAGCATGGCTGCATGATGTGGAGGGTGCCATGTCTGCGGGCCCCGGGCTTGTGGCTTACAGCGGCATGTGGTGGGCCCTCTTTTCTACACGCCAGTGGCGGAAGGTGAGCAGTGAGGCCTGGGTGCGCAGAGGCGGGCATGCACCGCTGGGCGGCAGGAGGGGCTGGGGTGCATCTGCCTGGGTGCACAGGGGTGGTCAGGCGATGATGTCTTGTGCAATTGTATGTACTTTGCCATTCAGGTATCTGGAGTCTGTTTTAGATGGTGGGTCTGTCTCAGATGTGGGACCTGGTGAACTGCACTACATACCGGCACGTGGTTGGAGACACACCGGTGGCAGCAGGTGGGCAATGTGGCCTGGGTGCGCAGTGTCGGCACTCTCTCTCCATGTCCCTCTCTTCTTTTCTCTAGCACTTTCTCCCCCCTATCTGTTCATATATATCTCTGTCCGTCCGTCTATCTCTCTCTCCCCCTCTCTGTCCGTCTATCTCTCTCTGTCCGTCTATCTCTCGCTCCCCCTCTCTGTCTGTCTTTCTATCGCTCCCCCTCTCTGTCCGTCTTTCTCTTGCTCCCCCTCTCTGTCCGTCTTTCTCTCGCTCCCTCTCCTTCACCCTCTCTCTCCTTCGCTCTCTCTCTCCTTCGCTCTCTCTCTGTCCTTTGACGTGCGCAGGACACACCTTCTCACCATGATTTTTGTCTTGCAGGCTGTGACCTATGGATTGTCCCGAGGGGAGCCGACACGTGTCTTCATTTCTGTTTTGTGTTTATTTTAATACATTTTCATTTTTTGCTTCGAAGGTGAATGTGTGAGGCTCATTTTTGTGACGACACATGCATGTCACCAGATGTGATTGTGAGACATCACGTGGGTTATTTGGTATGTGATTCCGTGTGGTTGATGTGACATATCTGTGTCCGGGGGTAGGTGGGGGTGTGCCTGGAGTGGGGCCCTGGGGGGGGGGGTGGGAGAGGTGGGGGCCTGGGGGTGATGGGGGTGGGTGTTGTTGCCCTCTTGGGGCTCTGGGATGCATGTTCTGTGGCTCCATGGCATCTGTTGTTCTTCAGGTGTAGCTCTGGGATGAGCTCCCTTTTGTGATGCAGGTTGTAGTCCGACTTTGCACCAGGTCAGAGCAGGTGTTAGTTTCCTGGTGCTAACGCGCCTTATCGCATGTTTTGTGATCTTATCGCAGATCAGGCTGGTCGCTGAGAATGTAGTGAAGTGGTGTTGTTGCATCTTTCTGCTCGGGAACGCCTACTCTGCATCTCATTAGTGATAGTTGCCGGGGTCATCCATGGCGATGTTTTTTGCGGCTGCTATCACCGGAAAACTGGCGATATGGGTTGTTTGCACCAGCTAGTGAATGGGGTGTTAAGTTTATTGCAAAGTTGGCTGCATTATGGTGCCGATAACTCAGCGATAGCTCCTTGAGAATATGGCCCTCTATGCCTTGCACAAGTCCACACATTGAATATTGCCATCTAATACTAGGAAGTACCATACAATTGAGCTGTGGTGTAATATACTCTGGCAATAATTTTAATGACTGAGCCTATGCCACTGTTTTCATTCATTGAACTGATGTGCAGGGTAAGGTATTCCATGGGATCATTTTTTTTTTTTAGGTCTCGCTGAGTCAGCGTGCATACGCTGCTCGGAGAGACTTTAGTAAGTGAGGGCTTCAAAAAATGCTACAGCCGGCTAAAGCTTGCAGTGCATGTGCGTGGGCGCGCGCAAGCTGTGGCCGGCGGTAGCATTTTTCCCCCCCAGCTTTTTAGCCAGCTTGCTAGAACGTGCAACAAGCACGCGCGCTTGCGCGCACATTCCTTGCGTGTTTTAGCGCGTCATCGCGATCACTTTCGCTTTCACAGCGATCATGATCGCGATGACTTTCATGGCCAATGCTTGTTCTTCTTACCACGAAAAGCTGCCAAAATAATTAGGCCAAGCTCATTTCACCACTACTTTGAGAAACGTAAAAGCTTCAAACATTACTCAACTGTCTGGCACACAATTTTACTTGTGGTGGCACATAGTTGACACTCTTTAGCCACCAGTTTCTCATCAGTGTCTGTTATGGACTAGCAGTACAGACCCTGACCCTCTTCTTGATAATATTAGGCTCAAGGGAATTTTTTGTTCACACACTTATAAAGGGAACAGAAAAGCCAGTGATTGCATCACAATGGTGTGTTAAAGTTTGCATCATTAAATGGCGCTCACATATTACACTGCTCATTTCTGCCTGCCCTGTCTCTACAGTCTACTGTTTACAGTAGTTATCTGGCTGTCCTCTCTTGATTTCTATATTAATTATGCTCTCCTCCACCTCTGGGCGGTCCTGGTGTTCCTGATAAGGTTCTTCAGTAATTCTGCTACATCTAAAATCCGTTTACTGGAGGGTTTAACCAAGGTCTGTCATTGCTCCAGCCAAGTCTCATCCTTGCCTCGGTTACATCAAATGACTCCTTTTTGCCAATACAGTTCAAACAATACCGAGTTGATCCTTGAATACCTGAAACATGTTCAGTCCACACATATCATGCTGCCATGCTTACAGCAATATGTCGGATGTCTGGCAGCTTTATCCTCTCACTCTTGCTTGGGCATCCTTCATAGCTGCACTGAAGCGTCCACTCAGGCCGCCCCTAGCTAGTCATCCTCGCTTTTTCTCCTCCCAGCCCCTCTTCCTTCACCATTATTTATGTTACCAATCGGCCCAATATGCCACATACTCCACTAAAAACAATATAATCTTGGAGCCCGGCTGTCATGCATCGAGAGATGGCTAGCCAAACAAAATGAAAGCATTGGGTAGTGAAAGGACCAAGGGGCATATCAACAACAACCGGCGATAATTATCTCTATGCGCACTTAGCGCTAGGATAATTATCGCCAGCTAGCGTGAATTATTATCGCTGAGATAGCGTGCTATTAGCAACGCTTATCTCAATAGCGATAAAAATCCTCACGCTAACAGGCTAACGTGAGATTATCGCTGGAAACCCAGCGATAATCTCACGTTAGCTTGTTGATAGGGACAGGCAAACTTAGCCATGATATCCTCCTTCCATAGGATATCATGGCTAAGTCAGAAAAATACCAGATGTAAAAAAGCAGCGTTAACCGCGGTTAGCGCTGCTTTTTTTGTCTCTAACAGGGTTAGCGACATTCTTGATAATAGGAGAAATGTCGCTTAGCGACATTTCTCCTATTATTTTACTCTGGAATGCCCCCTTTGCATCTCATTAGAGATGCAAGGGGAAGCGTAGAGTAAAAGGGTGCTAACATGCAAATTTGCATGTTAGCACCCTGTTGTTGATAGGGCGATAGTTTTATCTCTCCTTTTTTGGCTTTTAAAGCCAAAAAAGCAGAGATAAAGCCCTTGTTGATATGCCCCCATCTGTTTACAGTATCTTCTCCCCATATAGAGTATGCTACACACAAATTAACTAAAGTGTTCTGACAACCAGTGAACAGGCAATGCCTTGTGATCTATAAACGAGGACATCTGTCCAGTTTCATTTCAGCCAAAAGAAGTAAATCATATAACTTGTTTTATCTTCACTCCACATACTCACTTCAGTGGTCATTATGGTGCAAAACGTTTAAAGTAACGCCATCCTTCATAGGGACACTTGGAAATATAGAAACACTTTTTTACATTCTAGACTCCATTTGAATGTGTATTCCTTTCTCATCAACATCACAAAAGATTTTTTTTATTGAAAGCTAAGTTGGCAGCTAACACAGAGTCTACAGGTGCTCTGATCTAATCATTCGTTTTTGTAATTTAGATGCAAAACTGTAACGGGTCCTAACTGTTTAGCCGTGCTTGTATTCCCTCTTTTGCAATAGTTTGCTCCATATAGGTGGCATTCAAAGCAACACGCCTTTCAAACCCTCTCAGCGCCTCACCATTATCCACATTTTAGTTCACTCTTGACCGTACTGTGCCCCTATTTCCCTTCTAGTTCTAAGCCTCCCTCCCCCCAAGACGATATCATCTCCCTGTATTAATGTCTTATTTAACCCACCCCAACCAGTCTTTTAGCGTGAGGATCCTGTAATCAAGCTTATGTGCTCTGAGGATGCTGGCTCTTGAGCATACAGTACAGTGGTGACTTCTATTCATGGTCCACTCATCAACACCAAGTAGTATGAAAAAACAAGCATTGGCATAGCCAATAGGTCTCGCCTTTGGGACCTTATAAGTGTTTAGCCATGCACCAGTTGATGCTGTTGTACCAATGATATTGTGCTGCATAACTAAATACTTATAAGGTCCCAAAGGCGAGACCTATTGGCTATGCCAATGCTTGTTATGTATAGTGTTTCTTTCCAGATTTCTGTGTGGTTTTTTCCACCTAAAGCTCTGCACATGTCTCAATCTCACTTCCCCTACTCTTTGTGAGACCTAAACCACTTTGTGGGTGGTGTAGGGCTTCATACTTCTCACAGTCATTTTAGCTCAAGATACAAGGTATGGGTTTAAAGAGGTGTAGGAGGAGAAACTCACATATTCCACAGTAGTACTTCTTGTGTGTTACAAAATTGTAAACAAATAGTTTATAAATGTATTCTGAAACAGGCCCATGTACTGTCACATAACCTTTTTTGACACTGAAGTAATTTTAGGTGCTTTCCAATTTTTGTGTTTTCTGATTCAGTGGTGTCATGCCAAGGTGTTATAGATCCGAGGAGCGGCTGGATAATAAGTGGTGTTTCTCAGCTAGAAACTTGCTTGTGAGAACCTGCCATATTTTTACTGAGTACCTAAACATGAAATGGTCTATGTTTGGTTGTACATTATTTGGCATTAGTGCTTACAGTACTACAAATACCAGGTTACCTGTCATCAGAATTATCAAACTTGCTGCGGCTCATTAAATTCACTTCAGAAACATGATGGGTTGAACAAGCCCTTGACTGAGTTGAAACATCCAGTTTCAACTCCGAAGTAAGCACATTTACCCACTGAGCTATGTTTCAAACCTGTATTGAAGTCTCTGGTGGTGGTGGTGACATACTTGCAGCACAAATAGTCAAGCGGGTCCATCAGATAGTGCTTTGGGGAATTCGCAGTTAGCTTGCTGGACTTTTTTTAAAACAAAAGTCCATGTTTATTTGGGTCCTCTGTACTGGACCTTGTTCGTTTGTGCCTTCAGTGAAGTGCACATCTGAAGGGATAATCAGCTCCAAGTCCTCACACTGGTTCTACAATTAGCAGTGGCCTCTCACTTCTGCTCACTAGCATGAGTTATTTAATACTTGCAATTGTAGGAATGATTTTATTTATAATTGCCTTATTATAAGTTTGTAGTGGTAGATGCATACATGATAGCCACTATTCTGTCTTCCCACCTGTAGCACAGTACAAACAGCAAGCTGGTTCTTGATTGGTTGGTGGCAAATGCATGCAGATGTGTGTTCCTTTCCATATGTGTAAAGTGGGGTTTTATTCCTTTGGGCAGTGTCATTTTTTCAACCATTCTGTTTTGTGAGGCCCATGTATGACAAAAATACAGACAAGAGGTAGAGATGGGTTACAGGTGGGAACCACTTGGGGTGCCTATTTTTAGGTCTCGCCTAGACAGCGCGCATGCTCTACTGTAGGAGGGCCTTTAGCCATCGGTCTTCACTTTTTTCAAGCACTGCACTCATGCTTGTGGCGGCATCCACCTTGCGGGAGCAAGCAGCGGCGCGGCCACATTAATTACAAACATATGGCCGCTGCTCACTCCCGCAAGGTGGATGTCACCGAAAAGTGAAGAAAGTACTTTTTTCCCTTCTGAACTGCTTGTCTTGCCGTGGCTTTCTTTTCTGAACGTGTTTCATTTTCAGGTTACACGTCTGGCACCGCGCCGTGCTTTTGCTAGTTTTCCTCGAGTGTACTTTCTGCTCGATGCCCTCTTGGTTTCCCTGGCTCATTTTACTGACGAAAAGACCTTTCCCGGGATTGTAGACATCGCCCGAAGTCCGACTCGATTGTGGCACTCTCATTAGGGCTTCAGCAGGCCGATCCAAAGTTAATGGCGAGCAGGTTTTTGTGCAGACAATTTGGATTTCACAAGGCACCTCACTCCTGGGCCATTCTAATGCATGAACTCGGCAGGCAGCAGAGTTGCAAAGCACCCTGCGAGACTAAGGTCATTTTGCATGTGAGAGCACGGGAAGCAGCGCGGAAGGGGTTTTAGTTGCTCCGATCAAATGAAATGGGGATGGCATCTCTCCCTCCTCCTAGGCCTCAGGCTAAAGAGAACATCCTAGCTTCTGACAGTTAGAACAATCTTTCCTCTCTCAAATGCTGCCCTGTATCGGAAGTCAACAAATCACACTTATTGGAAACCATTTCAGGTCAGATTAGAAAGGTTTTCAATGCCGAATTATAGGGTTGTTTAACCTCAGTGTGCCTTGGCAAAACAACTCTTAAGTACATTTGTCTCTTTAGATCAGCGGATCACTTTCTCTGACCGCCTCTGTGAGTCACCACATAACACACCGTGGCAAGGGAGTTTACTGATGTTATTTATCTAACTCTCTCTCTCACTAACTCTCTCTCACTAAGTAGCTCTCTCTCTCACTAACTCTCTCTCTCACTAACTAACTCACTCTCTCACTCACTAACTCACTCTAACTCTCTCACTGACTAACTAACTCCCTCTCACTAACTCACTAACTCTCTCACTCCCTCTCACTAACTCACTCTCTCACTAACTTACTCTCTCACTAACTAACTACCTCAATCCCTCTCACTAACTCTCTCACTGTCTAACTCTCTTTAAAAACACTAATTCAAACTATCTCTCTCTCACGGACTCTCTCTCTCAAAACTAACTCTCTAATTTCTCTCTCTCATAGACTCGCTCTCTCAATAACTAACTCTCTAACTATCTCTTTCTCTCACTAAATAACTCTCTCTCTCACTCACTAACTTACTAACTCTCTCACTAACTAACTAACTATGTCTCTTATTAACAAACTAACTAACTCACTAACTATTACACTAAGGGGCCGATTCTGATCCGGGTCAGACAGCCATCCGAGAGCCATCCGTAGCCTTACCTTACGACTCACTCGGTCCCGGAGCCGATCCGTCCGGACAGGGAAGTACGATGCACAAATGTGTCCGATTGCCGACCGAGCCGTAGGCTCCGAAATCAGCAACATTTTCCATACAAGCCAGAACCATAACCGCTGAAATCGACTCGTCCGGAGGCATTTAAACAGCAGCTTCCGGCCGGGCAAGTACGATGCGCACTTCCTACGCGCCGAACGGTTCGCCATTGACGCGACGTCTCAGCATCCGGAACAGGAGTCTCTGCGTAGATTCGCGCCACAACACAAACAGCGGGTACGAGATGAACCAAGCATGTATCCGATCTCGCATGTCATCCCTGCACTGTACGTCTATGACCGAATGAACAACAGGAATCAACACGTACCCCGCAGACGGCAAGTTCAACACTCCTAGGGGGTAGATAGCCATAACTACCAGCAGGCACAACCAATAGGGGGGGTTCCCATCATTGCCAGCAGTGTTTAGCCCATAGGGGGTGGATGCCTATCACTACCAGCAGTCCCAACCCACATGGGGGTGGATGCCTACCACTATCAGCATACTCTACCTACAAGGGGGGATGTCTATCACTACCAGCATACTCTACCTGCATGGGGTGAGTGCCTATCACTACCAGCCTCCTCCAGCCCATAGGGGGTGGATGCCTATCACTACCAGCATACTCTACCTACCAGGGAGGATGCCTATCACTACCAGCACACTCTACCTACAAAGGGGGATGCCTATCACTACCAGCATACTCCACCTGCATGGGGGTGGATGCCCATCACTACCAGCATACTCTAACTACAAGGGGGGATGCCTATCAGTACCAGCATACTCTACCTGCATGGGGGTGGATGCCTATCACTACCAGCATACTCCACCTGCATGGGGGTGAGTGCCTATCACTACCAGCATTCTCCAGCACATAGGGAGTGGATGCCTAGTCCTTACCCCATAGGGGGATGCCTATCACCAGCAGCAGTCACAACCTCCATGGGGGTGGATGCCTATCACTATCAGCATTGCCCAGTCCAGAGGGGGTGGATGCCTATCACTACCAGCATACCCTACCGACAAGTGGAAATGCCTATCACTAACAGCATACTCTACATGCATGGAGGTGAGTGCCCATCACTACCAGCATTCTCCAGCCCATAGGGGGTGGATGCCTAGTCCTTAACCCATAGGGGGGATGCCTATCACCACCAGCAGTCCCAACCTACATGGGGGTGGATGCCTATCACTACCAGCATTCCCACCCATACGGCTTGTAGACCAAACACCCCTCACCCTACCATCATGCCAAGATTGTGTATTGTGTGTGAAGTCCCTGAAACAGTGACACTGAAAGGGAACACATACTGTAACTCACATCACATCTGTGAGCAAAAGGTGGTGTCAAAAACACCATCAAACGTGATACATCGTGCCAATGGGGCTTGATCCCTCCCACCCTACTCTGACCAAAAGGTGAGTGTGGCATCCTAAATCCATGCATATCGGGAACATTGCATCAATGGGGCAAAACCCCACCCCACCTCAGTGAGCCAAATGTGAGTGCTTGTCCAAAATTGACAGCCAATGCAAATCTGCATGTCAGATTCCTGGTCGTAACACCACAAGCAATGTAGTGGCTACGTAGTGGGTGTGTTGCAAACAAACACAGATCTGTTGAGTGGAAGTATCCAGCGTCGACTAACATCCCTCTGACATGTGCAGAGTAGCAGTGCACATGTGGGCTGACAATGCCTCCAATGTACAATTACACAATGTAAGTAGTGGCCACCAGAATGCATACACACATATGCACACAAACAGACACACATACCAAGGACTCCTGTGTAGATTGCAGCCATCACGTGATCAAGACCCACCCATACCATGGCAGCAATGGAACATAATAACCATGAAGAATGCGTCGGATGATGAGGTAGGAGTCCCAGGGACAGTACGGCAATACCTACACCCGACTTCCAGGCAATGTCCAGAAAAGCCATATCAATGCATGGGTGCAGCTGCACAAACACAACCAGCCAGCCCCCACTGCATAATGAACCCAACATGTGTGTGTCTCTCAGTGTACCCATGCTAGTACGACACACATCATGTAGGGTTTAACTAAAAACAGATATATGTGTGTACACACTGCCATCCAGAAGTCCCACGGGAACTGGCTACCTCTATGTGGGCAATCAGCCATTGTGACATTAGTGGTTCCACAACACACTCATGTGACCTAAGCTGGGCTGCACAGCAACAAACACAGCAAGAGACAGATCCACTCCATCAATACCCACAAGGAGCCCACATTGTGGTGACAGTAACCTGTATGATGAGCCCTCTGTGATTACAAATTAGGATGGACACCCTACTGTGGAGCACAGTCATATGTGCGCACTGTGGCATGTAGTGACAGCCAAACTGCCATCACACTCACTCAGAAAACTAAACGGCCATGGGCTGTGATGTGAGCCCACTATGTATGTAGGGTCCTAGACATGAGAACACTCACATGTGCCCACTCCAAATGCCACACACCTTGATCTGCACCAATGAACAGCAGCCAAACCCACATGGACTCCTGACATTACACATGCACCAATGACGATCCCAGGGGTGGAGGGGGGATCCAAGGTATACAAACACATCACACATGGCCAGGCAACATCCCTTGTGAATGACTCCCACACTGTATATTATGAGGTACATGTGCATGACGTGACACTTATCTGACACATTGGGATCCTTGGCACAGTCCAAGACCAATGGAGAGCACATGGAGACCCACAAAGAACACATTTTCACAGCATCAGACATTGAAGGCTAAGGTCTGATGAGTGTGAGCACTCACACACACATACAAGTTACCCAATCACATGAAGCCACCACAAAGTGAAAACAACCTGATTTTGGTAAAACCAAAGTGCCGTGGTGAATCCTGATTATGTCCCATGGGCGTTTTCACACATACCAGGTCCATTACATCAAACACACCCACAGATGACTCTCATTTGACCAGTATTTACCATGCACCCACATCCCAGAAAACCTAGTCCTAACACCTACGTCAAACACAGGACAACTCAGCAAGCATCACAGTCAGGAACATCTGCAGGGAATGTAGGCTGTGTGGAAAAAAGCAAGGTAACCCACTGAGACATGCACACAGAACACAACACATGGGCCCAGTTAATGACATGGGATTACACACTGCCATGAGGTGACTCCACTCATGTGTAACCTCAGCTGTGCCAACAGTCGTCTGTGCAGGGCCAAGTCATGTCAGACTAGAAGTCTGCCAGTGAGCCACCTATTAATTCTGCCTGGAGGTTCTGTCACATCAACCTGTGTCCTGCAGTGTCCCTTAAGTCACCAGCAAATACTCCAAACATATGTATGGCAAGTTGCACTGATGAGACAGATGACTTGTTCATCACCCATGCATCAAAATGCATGTCCTGTGCTGACGGCCCGAGTCAGTAAGAAGTAAGATGTGCACACATGTCAGCACTAAACCTGTGCAACAGTGGAAATCAAAGATGTAAAGTACTTCAAAGGCTGTTCCAATCCCTGTGCAAAAGCAGTTGTGAGCAGGAGAATCTGACTTGACACCCAATGATGATTTGGAGACATACTGCAATATGACTTATGTACTATGGCACACATGAGACACATCACAACATCATATCACTTTTTGGCAAATGACAATAGCACAACAGCAACTTAAGTACACTCCTTAGCAACATGATGTACATGAGATGCAATTCAAAGAAATAACAAAAAATGACTTTATTCAGCAACGTAAAGGGGGAAAGTACAGTCCGGAATGCAAAAAGGCCAATGGCTAGTCCATGAAATTAGTCCATGATGGGGGACAACTGACAACATGTCACCCATAGCTTGCCTGCACTGACACACAGTAGGGGACATCACCCTTTGGAGGGGCATCTATGGTGGCAGGCCAGGCACCACAGGGACAGGATCAGGGGGCACAAGAGTGGGGCAGGGGAGTGGTGGTGGGTACAGGGGTCACAGGAGCAACTGCAGTGGATGGGTCATGATTAGTGTGTGGGGTCTCCACTGCAGTGAGCATGTCCGATGGAGTGTGCTTGGGCACCACTGCAGTGGTCACGACACATGGGGGGGTACACACTCCACTGCAGTGAGGATGTCCGATGTAGTGGGCGGGGGCTCCACTGCCATGGCCAGGACAGCTGGGGGGACACGGGCTCCACTGCAATAGCAGGAACAGGCTGGTGTTGTGTAAGTGTCTGTGGAAGGAGGGGAAGGGCCTAATGACTTTGGGAATGTTCCACCGGTGGGTGTGTGAACCTGGGGCAGGGTGTGGTGGGGGAACACAAGGAGTGGTGGCATGGGAGCTTGAGGACGGAGAGTGTGTGGTGAGAGTGTGTGAATGTGGTGGGGTCTTCCTGGTTCTTGGGGATTTCCGGGTGGGGGCCTCAGTGTCCCTGCTATTGGGGGAGGGTGTGCGGGGTTGGGGGGGGTATACCCTCCCGGCAAGGTGACTTCCTCTTCTCCTTGTGAGTTGACCCAGGTGTGTCTGAGGGGAAGAGGCCAAGCTCACAGAGGAAGAGCTTCTGGGAAGGGGGGTTTGCAGGGGAGTCCAGGGAAGAGGTTTTGGTGGGAGAGGTGTCAGAGGACTGTGGAGTGGTTGTGGATGGTTGTCTGTGCGTCTGTACCCTATCCCCTGTGTGTGTGCCATCAATCCCCTGTGTGTGCGTGCTGGTGCGTTTAGACTTAGATTTCCCTGTGCATGTGCTGCTCGGGTCTGGTGTTGTGTGTGACGGTGCAGGTGTGAGTGTGGTCGGATCGGGAAGGGTAGTGGGGATTGTGAATGGGCCAGAGGTAGGTGGGGTGAGGGACTGCTGGAGGAGGGACACTGCTGCAGTCAGTGAGGAGGCCATGGACTGACTGATCCGCTGTTGGGCAGACATGGTTGCTGACATGCCTTCCACAAATGACACCAATTGTGTCAAGAGATTAGTGTGAACATGGAGGACACTCAGCATTGATATCTGCCCCACATGGATCTGCTTCAGCAGGTCCACAGACTCCACACTCAGGGCAGCAGGGGAGACAGATGCAGGGGGTGCCGTGCCTGGACTAAAGGAAACTCTCACCCTAACATGGGGGGCTCCACGGACATCTGGGATGGGAGCAACTGGGAGGGTGGAGATGGTGGAAGTTGCGGGGACAGACTCGCTGTCAGTGTTCTCTGGTGTTGGCACACCCGCCTCCTCCAGGGAATCATCACTTGAGCCTTCGTTCTCCGCAGCAGATGTAGTGGCTGTTGACTCGCCCTCAATGTGGCTCCCCTCACCTTCCGTGCCACTGGCTCCCTCCGACTCCTCCACAGCAGAACCAGTCTGGCTGAGCTCCTCCTCACGGTCCGTGGAGCTGTCCCCTCCAGTGTTGCCGATGATGCTGTGAACAAGGAGGAGAAACAGATTCACATCAGTCACCTGTATTTACTGGACACATGACCTTAAATGCAACACATCACTGTGCAAGCCCTGGCATCATTTAAAAGCAGCATCACAATCTACCACACATAGGTGAACCTGGCACCTATCAGTCTGCCAGTGAATCATGCCCTCTGTACCCATGATGACAATGGACCCATCAGCCCATAGTATGTATGATGTCGGACTGCACATGTGCAGGCATTACCAGACTATCCAGTACTCTGATCTGCTCTGATCGTTACTGTCATGTGTTCTGACACACATGTCACATTCCAGGCCACTGACTCAGGTTTTTGAACAGCATTTGTGATGTCATGACCTTATTGTTGCTATGATAAACATACTTCCATTACCAGACACCATTACAGCCCATGTCTTGAAACGTAGAGCTAGCACACTGTGTCTGCAGTACAAGACACACGTCACAATACAGCATGCCCCAGATATTAGTGTGTAACATAAGACCACAGGCCTGTCTGGCCCATCAGTCAGTACTGACTACTGTCACAGGGGCAGTGCATGCCAACTCCACATTTAGCAACGTGTCACACTCATGTTTGCACTGTGAATGGAACTCCGGTAGTGGTCATGTATACATGGTCACCACATGCTACATACATTTGATAGAATATGATAAAGCCACATAAACAACATGACACATCACAGTTTGTGAGTCTACAACCCTGTATACCTGATCACAGAGGACATCACAAGTACATAGTAAAGCTGATTACACAAATCTGTTGAATTCACCATTATGCACATTATAGTGACTACACACATATGTATTGCCCTGTGTGCAGAACCAATAGTCACATGTCAAATGTCTGTCCATGACAAACATATAGCAAACCTCTGAAATACAAAATGCTATGGCAGGCCAGCTTGACACAGAGTCACATATATGATAATAAACGTTCACAATGGTTGAAGTGTTGGCTGACACACAAGATTAGGAGGCCAGATTGTCTCCGATGACCGGAGAAGGCAGACCTGTCCATGGGCCATGTGATACATGGGATTAGCAGGAGAACAATGCAGGTGACCATGCTTTTTCTGGAACTCACACACATCAAATGTCTGAGGGGTCACGATTGTGCATGCCTGCTGCATGGGTTTGTGGTCAATACCTCACACTCCTATGCTGACCCACAACAGCAATTAGTTCAGAGATGTAGAGCACACACAGAGCACAGGTTAATAATCCATAAATGATCTGACACATGTCCCAGATTAGCCTCACCCATGTAGCTCAAGTCAATGTACATTTAGCTGATGTTGCTGTCAACATTCCCTTGGACAACAGTAAATACACACAACCCAAGTGACACATGTGAAAGAGTGGAAGGGACACACCTGGGCATCAGATGTGAATGGGGCATCACCAAATATAGCCACATGGAACTTGTCTGAGCAGACAGACTAACTGTGGGAGTGTAACTTGGCGGAAGGAGTGCAAAGTGCAGGTTAACCCAAATACACCAACAAGGCATGGACTTACCCCCTCCTTGCTGATGTCTGGCCTTCAATTGCCCATCCAGGTCTGGAAAGGCCACCACCAGGATCCGTAGCATGTGGGGGGGTCAGGTTCCGGCGTCCGCCCCTCCTGCGAGCAGGTGACAGCTTCAGCTGAACCCTTGCTATCCTCCAGGTCCAGCCACGAAGGTCCTGCCACGTCTTCTGGCAGTGGCGGATGCGGCGTCTGTAGACCCCCACCGACCTAATTTCCCGGGCGATGGTCTGCCATATTTCATTCTTCTCATGGGC
The DNA here is from genome assembly GCF_964204655.1 of Triturus cristatus. Classification (NCBI taxonomy): domain Eukaryota; kingdom Metazoa; phylum Chordata; class Amphibia; order Caudata; family Salamandridae; genus Triturus; species Triturus cristatus. The sequence continues at coordinate 1,470,074,547 of NC_140591.1, read as the reverse complement.
AGTGACCTGTGAGGATGACAATGTGAGACAACATCACTACACATGCCTCATGTTCCCAAACACACAGTTGTACACACATGTTGAACTTTGCAGTGCTTATCATGTATATAGGTAGTGCAACTATGGTAATGGGCAGTTTTCCTCTGTGCAAGCCCCAATTTACGACATGGCAGTGCCGGCAGACCGATGGCCTCAGGGTGGACACCCACTCACTGCTCAGACCGGATACTGTGAGGCACAGAGTTGCACAGGATATGTACCAGCACGGGTAGACCAATCACATGAGCCATTCCACCATTTACACCCCGTCCCCAGCCTCTCCCTAGGTTGCATGACCCACATTGATTAGTGAACACTGGCAACAACAACATATCAATTGAGTCAGCAAATTTGCTACCGGGGGGGGGGGGTTAGAGGTGTTTGCTTAACTTTCGCAGCCAAGCATACAGCATTGTATCTGCAACACAGCTGATGAGGAGAGCTGGGATCTAGGGTCTGCAGCTGTGGTGCAACTCTTCACCAACTATCTCACTGCAATGAACTGGCAATTTATTATTCCCAAACTACCATGAGGCCCTCCTGCAGATTGGTACCCTTACATATCTGGTGTATTGCAGCAGTTCATAGTTGCCCTTACAGTTTTTGGTTGCTGAAATGGCTGTAATGGCAGACATTCTCACATTCCCCTCTTCATCAATGCTAGGTTTTGTATGTCAGGAAGTGTTACAATTAGTCAATTCTATGTCACACATAAACACATTTAAATAAGGGAAAAAGGACAGTAAGTCAATCAGAAACATTGCCAGCTGTGTACATGCATCAGCACACTCAGAAACTTAAACGTACTCAGTGTGCATGCTTTTCCTTGGTGAGCACAATGCTAGTAGTGCCAGTCAGACTACATGTACAAATGCCAAGGCAGTGGACTCCACACTCACCTGCTCCCCTGGTTTCCCATACAGCTTGCAGTACTGTGGGAGGAGGCTGTCCAGCAGGGCCTGGTTCTCCTCCTCAGTGAATGCTGGGGCCCTCTCCACAGTACGTGCCATTGCAGGATACAGAGGATGCAGAGACAGCAGCAGTGGTGTGATGAAATGCAGTCCTGTGGCATGTAGTGCAAGCAAGTGCAGTCTCTGGGGAACAGACAGCCTTATATCTGGACTATAGAGGCAGTATCTGTTTGATGCAGCCAAAGAGATAGGTCAGACTCATTCGCATTATCCGAATTTGCCCAATCCATGACTTTGAATGCACCGGCACGCCTTCCGTGTCGTTCAAACTTTCTTCATCATGACACCATTGAATTTGCAACATTGTTGTAGTGGCCCAACTGAATCTGGCAGCACACGAGTCGTACACGTAGCAAAACACAAGGCTCGTCTCCATGACAGCCAATAGCCAAAAAGTGCGTACGCCTTGGATCCTAGGCGTCCGACGCGTCTTATCAAATCGCACGCGCGTATATAGCCATTACAGTCTATGACCAATGCGTGCGTACACCTTGGTCCCTAAGTGTCTGACACGTCATTCAGAATCGCATCCGCATATATAGCCATTACAGTCTATGACCAAGGCGTGCGTACGCCTTGGTCCCTAAGTGTCCGACGCGTAATTCAGAATCGCACATGCCTGTGTGACCATTAAATTCGATGGTCAGAAGCTGCTAACCAAAATGTTTTGACATGGACTGAGGGGCTGGACAACACAGTGACAGCCTGTCACACTGTAAAGGCAATCACTATTCGTGCTTCATTACATGTGTGGGTACATGTCTACACATGTCATATTTGATGTGCACAATGTGGTACACACTACCAGAATGTGCCATGTTACATGGTCACAAAAATGCATTGTGTGTGATGCACCTCCCTACTGTGCTTGAGGACTTTGCTGGTCAACACACGTGGCCTGGGCACATTTACAGGGGCACATTGTGTATTGCTATGTTACATGAACCCTACATTGCATACGATATGTCATGTGTGTCCCTGGGCTTGCTGTGTGTGGTACATCATGAGTATTTGCGTATAGTGCTAGGCACATGGACATATTTGTATCTGGGAGTTGTTAATCCCCCCCAACCTCCATCAGTTTTGGGCATGTGATTTGGTGTTGTGTCTGTGTGTCACAGACATCCACTTTTGCCATGCAGACAAGCCTGTTTGCATAGCCTGTTTGTGTAATGGTTGTGTTGGAATGTGTTCATCAGACGTTACATGGTGACTGTGTCCATGTTGCAATACATGTTCCCCGTGTGTGTGACTGCCAGTCCCCTGTCATTTTGACAACAAAACTATCCTCACTAGTTATTGAGGTGTGTGTTTGGTATGTGACATATGTTCAGATGTATTGTGACAGGGCCCACAGTTTGTTGACAGCAGAGCATGGCACTTGTAGTGTCACCATGTGGAGCTGACATGTTAGGTGAGGGGCACATGGCTAGTATATGTGTCCATGCTGAATTGCACACACCTGACTCAATTGTGTCCTGATGTGATGTAGCATGTGGTATTTGGCATGGTCATTGCCACAGATGTGGGGGAACTGAAATACTTTCTTTGATTCCCTATATACTGCAGGAGACCTAATGTCCACAGACCCTTCCCAGACCTTGCAACCATGGGTGAACGTGACTGCATCCGACAGTACCGCTTCACGAGCCAGTTGATTGAGGATTTGGAGGTGTAGTTGTCCCCACATGTACAACCTGGGCGTGCGTATCCAACTGCGCTGACCCCCAAGTTGAAGGTGATGGCAGCCCTACATTTGTTTGCCACCGGAACATTCCAAAACACAGTAGCTTGTGCTGGTGGAATGTCACAGACCATGTTCAGTCGTGTTCTCCGTGATGTTTTGGAGGCAATGTTGTTGTATCTGGACCGTTACATCCGATTTCCAAAATAACAACAAATGCCAGGCATAAAGGGAGATTTCTATGCACTGGGAGGGATGCCAACTGTCATCGGCTCAATTGATGGGACACATGTGGCTTTGGTACCATCACAGGCCCATGAGCAGACTTACCGCAACCGTAAACATTTTAACTCTATTAATGCCCTAGTGGTATGTCTTGCGGACATGACAATTTCACATCTCTGTGTCCGTTTCCCTGGTTCAGTACACGACACCTACATCATGTGGTTTAGCAGGATACTACATATGATGTCACAGCTGCAGAACCAGCGTGCCTGGCTTGTCGGTGTGTAATTGCACTTTACCTTGTGTGTTTTAAGTATCTTGGGATTACACGTTCTTTCCTGACCCATTACATGTTTGGCTGTTTGTATGCAGGTGACTCTGGGTCCCCCAACATGCCGTGGTTGCTGACACCTCTTAGGAACCCTGTCACACCAGTGCAGATACGTTTCAATGAAGCACATGGGCGGACCAGGCGAGTGATTGAGCGAACATTTGGACTCCTGAAATGCCGATTCTGCTGCCTGGACCGGACAGGAGGGGCCCTCCAGTATGCACCTGAAAAGGTGTGCAAGATATTTATTGTGTGTTGCATGCTACACAACATGGCAGTGAGGGAGGAGGTGCCTCTCATCGAAGATGATGATGGCCATCAACCGCCAACATGGGAGAATCCGGGCCTGGGACATGTTGCGAGTGACGATGAGGGTGAGGGGGATGTCCGGACTCAGCTCATCAACAACTTCTTCTCCTAATTGTGAGTATACAGTGATGTGTTGTCAACAATTCTTGCATCACCTGATATATGTCTGTGCTGTGCACTGTGAGAGCATATGTGTTTCTGCATGCTACGTGTCATGATTGTTGCATTGATAGGTCCCTTCAGTTAGTATGTCCTCCCAATCAGTGTTGCCATGAATCTTCGGATCTTTTCACAACTCTTTGAAATAGTGTTTGTAATGTGTATTGTAGATGTAGGCAATGATTTAGTGATTTCAATACTGTTGTATGTCTGTCATTCACAGGGTCCATTGGCTGTTGTCTGGTGACATGTAACCTCTGAAATGCACAATACGGTCAAAGAGTGCAACCTTTCATGGTTCCCGAATGCATCATCCCACACACCCCGGTGCTGGCATGTCTGCCATTCTTGGTTACTTTTTGATCACTGTCATGTGAGGGTACTTTGCATCTGATGTTTAGTTTACTTCTTGTGTATGTGTAATAAAGGTGCGCACCAGTTTGTGGTGTGCTTCCTCTGTGTCCTCACATCTGAAAATCCTTGGCATGCTGTACCTGTGGGCTGATTGCCACTGCTTCAGCATGTGTGTGTACTTGCAGTTCACAATGTCTGAGGCAAATAATATGATGGGCATGGTGAATTTGTGTTGTGTTGACCTAGTAGTGTGTACCTCTCATATGTGTCACATCAACATAAATCACATTTCAGTGTTTAGATTTCTCTAGTGGTTTGCCTGCACAGTCTTACTTTAGCATATCATCACCTAAAAAAACATTTAAATTTAACACAGAGACTACAATTGTGAGTTGAAGTGTTTATTTACATACATGTGTGTGAATGATATAGGTGACATGAAGTGCTGTACAGTGCAATGGGAATCCAAAGTTCACAGGGGAGTTGGTTGTGTTGGTAGATGAAATTACCAGAGTAAAGTCCACAGTCATTAGATCCATTGGTTAAAATCAGACCCTCCATCACATGTGGGAGAGTTGGGGACAGTCGACAAGGTGAAGGGTTTGCACACAATGGTGGACATCAGGAACAGGTGTTCACTTCCTGGGGGATGTGCATGGACAGCTGCCTCTCACTTGTCTTTCTTTGGACAACCCCTCATCTTCTTTGGGGGGGGGGGTCCCTCAGGTGCAGGCTGGGGCGGTGTGCTGGAGTTTCCGTCAGAGTCCACCTCCCTACCTGTGGCAGTTGCAGATGTTGTGACAACTGATGTAGTGGGCACACAGGGAGGTGGGGCCATGTTGTTTGCAATCTGACGTAGGCATCCACGTATGTCTCTGTGCACTGCTGTGACATCATCCAACTTGTCCATCTTGGACTCCATGTGGGCCATGTGTGTCGCCACCCGCGACATGTGTGCGTCCAATCTGGCATGATGTTCAGCCTGCTGTTGTTTAATGTCCCTGAGGTGCCACAGAACCTGGCCAAAGTCTCCGGTGCATTGCTGGTATGCATTTATGATGGGTCCCAACTGGGGATCAGCTTGGGGTGCAGCACCATGGGCATGACGTGGCCACAGCCTGCCCCCACTCCCACCACCCCTACCCCCATGAGCATATCCTGCTGTTGCAGGCACAGACAACACTGGGCCTCCTCCTGTGATAGCACTGGTGGTATTGGCAGCCACCTCCAGGGTGCCCTGTGTTGCTGTGCCCTCGGTGTTGGGTTCGGCTTGGTCTATCCGTGTTAGTAGGGGTCATCTGGGTGTTGTCAGATGTAGCAGGAGTGGTGGCAGGGGGTGCAGATGTTACTGCTGCTGCACGCTGATCCACACCGGAGGGTCCAGGTCGTTCGTCGTCAGAGGAGTGAGAGGCATCCACACTGGCCAGCTCTGTGTCAACCAGAGTCTGGGACTGGGAATCTTCTTCGTCTGTTCTTGCAGTTTCCCCAGCTGCCCCTGTGGGTGGAAGAAACACACAATGTATGTTGTAGTTCAGCACACATCAACGTATCACACACATTAAAATTGGTACTATGCTTCATGATGAGTGTATGTGCATAGCATTGTCCTCAATTACAACAGGCAGAAGCCAATGTAGGTTTGGAACATTATCCTGATAACCTGATGCATTTTATGTGCACGTAGAGCTGTGTGCATGGACAGCTCATGTATAGTTTAATTGACTGACGTGGACATTGCGAAACGTGCACTCCCTTGCCTCACACAGGTGTGTTGTTTGGTGTTGGTGGGAGAGGTGTGTGTGACAGGACCTGCTGGGAGATGTAGTCTCAGGTGGCACTCCTCCTCCCCCCTTGACCAGATTGGCCACCATGGGCCATGCTTCCATGACAGTGAGTCTAAGTTCATGTTCAAGTTGTCTGACAGTGGTGTCCTGGTGTTTTTTGGAGCCCAAGTCCCAGCAAGGCCTTGTGCTCCCCACACCAGAGCCCAGTTTCAGCAATCTTGGCAGTACATTGCCACTCCCTGTGAGGTGAGCATGGTGCATGGGGGTATTCCCAGGACATGTGTGATGAGGACTATGGGCTGGGACTTCAACTCCCATCATGCATTTGACTCACCCACCTTCCCAGCAAACCCATGCTTCCTTCCTGTGACTCAGCTTTCCTGGTGTTGAATGTGTGCTGACAAGATGGCTGCTGCATGTGACTGGTGTTTGGATCCTATTGCCTTGCTGTGAGTCTGTTCTCAGTTTAGTGACTTTTGTGAATGGGGATCTTTCCTGTTACAATGCAGGTATGTTTGTAGTTACAATCTGCATTGGCACACACATACCACCATGGGTTGCTGCTCCTCCCCCCAGGGCCCAGTTTCAGGCATCTTGGAAGTCAATTTACCTTGAGTCTCAGGTTGTGCTTAGTCCCAGGTGTGTTGTTTGGTGTTGGTGGGAGGGGTGTGTGTGACAGGGCCTGCTGGGAGATGTAGTCTGAGGTTGCACTCCTCCTCCCCCCTGGACCAGATAGGCCACTATGGGCCATGCTTCCATGACAGTGAGTCTAAGTACATGTTCAAGTTGTCTGACAGTGGTGTCCTGGTGTTTGTTGGAGCCCAAGTTCCAGCAAGGCCTTGTGCTCCCTACACCGGAGCCCAGTTTCAGCAATCTTGGCAGTACTTTGTCACGCACTGTGAGGTGAGCATGGTGCATGGGGGCATTCCTGGGACATGTGAGATGGAGACTATGGGCTGTGACTATAAATCCAATCATGCTTTCAGCTACACCCACCTCCCTGGCACACCAAACCTTCTTTCCTGTGACTCCGCTTCCCAGGAAGTGTGTGTAATTGTGGTAGCATGATGGCTGATGGTGTTTGGTGGTGTTTGGGGACAAATCCCTGGTGTATTTGTCAGTGGGTTTGTACGTGTATTGGCCTACGTACATGTTACTGGGACATTGCAGGTATTGTGTTTCTCTAGGTGGCATACACATGAGAGGATAGTTATCTTTAGGTTGATGTGGCTTGATGACAGTGAATGTTTTCTCTGTCCCCTGACATTAATGTCTGTAGGGGCGGATTGCTATTTCATCACAATTTGGAATAGATGTTTGTAAACTCACCAGGCTCTGGTATTCCAGGCAATCCATGAAGGCCAACTGGTGGGAGCATGGCCCGCACCTACCCCTCCCAAGAAGTGAAATGCACCGGTTTGGCAGGTGGACTACCACCAGTGCGCTGCCTCAGGGCATGTTCTTTGTCGATGAGTTTCTTGACCCTCCTGCGTATGTCGTACCACCTGTTCCTGAAGTCGTCCATTGTGCGCATGCTAGGTGCTAGTGCGTTCACCTTGTCGACAATACTCGCGCACATCTTGCTTTTCTGGGATAGGGGGTCTGTTGGACCAAGGAGCCAAATAACTGTGGCTCTACTCTGATGATTTCATCTACCATGACTTCCAACTCAATGTCTGTGAAATTTGGATTCTTCTTTGGGGGAATGGTGATGGGTGGTGGTGGAGATGGATGGGTGGGTGGGTGTGGTAGTGAGAGTTGGTGAGTATGTGTATGTCTGGGTGTCTGTGAGTGTGCTTATTATGTGGTGCTAGTGGTGTGTAGTGTGTAGGTTGTGGCTGTATGTCTCAGTGTGGTGGTGTTGTCTCTTTGCAGGTCTGTGTGATTTGCAAAGGATCATGGTCTGGATTTTTGCCCTTTTTATAGGTGGAGTTGTGGGTGTGTCTAAGTTTGAATATTGAATTGTTTCGGTTTTCTAACTGCCTGTTTGGCCTTTTTCTGTGTCAATTCCATGATTTCTTTAGGGCCTGACGGAGACATTCAGTTGACCGGGTCGTACGCCTGTGGCATCACTTGCGGGGTGATCCGAGTTGGTCACACTGACATTTTGCTATGTTGCATGTTTCACGTACGCGCTGGTCACGATGGCCTCTTTTTCTTGCCAATCTCTCTGTTCTGTACGAATCGGTTGTACGGCTTGGACTCCGTGCGACTCGCTTTCGTCCGCGACGCATTGTATCATACTTGGCAGGTTGTACGGCGCGTGTTCCTGTCGGTCCAAACTATAGCCGTTCCGTGTAGATCGGAAGGTTTCGGGTCCATTTCTGAGCTGGGCACTGTTTTCCGTACGTTTCAGTCAGTCCGGATTGATTCCGTGCGAGTCGGTTGGAATTCTACCGGGACGCATCGTACTTGCCAGGTCGGATGGCGCCTGTACGAGTCGGTCGGACTTCAGTCCCGGTCTGTGTCGGTCGGAACGCTTTCCGACCAGGATCGGAATTGGCCCCCAACTGTTACACAGGTACTATTTTCCAAGCTTCAGCCTCATGTTATTTATGCCCCCCATAACAAAAAAAACAATAACAAGCAGGCATTGGCACACGCAGAGCAAGTTGCCAACATTTATAGGACAAAATTAGATGAAAACATTATTTATAAGTAATACTTTTTTAATATGGTCTTTCACTTGAACGTAATGCTTTCTTGGTAATATATAAGGTAACAAAAATGCTATCAACACTTCTTTATTATACCCTTTCAGCATTCTACAAACTAATGTACAGCACAGCTTAAAAACATAAGCAAAGTCAATATCTCTAGCTAAACACTTAGAAGATCTCAAAGGCGGGACCTATTGGCTATGCCAATGCTTGTTTTGTGAGTAGCTGGGTGTGTGCTTGGTTGGTTTGTGGTTTGCAGTGTATTTCTCAAAGAGACAAATTATGTATTATACTTTGCATATTTTTTGGTATGCTTCTAACATTTTTTCTTGAAACTCGTGCTGTAAAATTCCTAATTTGGATCCCACTTTATTCACAAACTTGTTGTAAAAATCTACCATTTGAATCCTACATTATCCAAAATCTTCTTGCCTGGGAGAATCCCACCTAGCCCACCCCCCATTTCCAGTTCGCACTCACTGAATACACTTGCACATTATATTTGAATTAAAAATGTACGCCTACCGCTTGCAAAATTTCTAGGGGGGCTTGGAGGCTTCTGCATTGACAAAGATTACAATGCCGTCTCACAGTAATGTTGAAATGTGGAAGAACAGTAAAAATGCCCAGTGAGCTTATTACAAGATAGTGTTACTGTGGAAGTTATTTCTTGATTTTAGTTATACGTGCATAGTAATATGAACCTATTGCAATTGAAACAAAAATTCGGAGATGTATAGAACTGTGTTTTTCTGGCCGTTGTTCATGTAGCCTCAACTAGCTTCAACTCCATTTTGCAATAAGATGGCTGCTGCTTCATAATATTCATCATGTGTTTATATTTCTCATTTGACATCTCACACAGCAATGTAGGGACTGTTTATTTTGTAATGACATGCTGTTCTCGAAAGACTCTAATGGAAACCTTAGGTACCCACCAAGGTTCTTTCTGTTCACACTCTCTAGACAGTTCATCTATGAAACTTTACATTGTTTATGTAACTAATTTGTTCTGACACCTCTGATGACATTAGATCAAGAAGAGATTAACATTATTCAAAATAAATAGGTGATTTAGTGATAACTTGGTGGGATTATATGATGTTTTATGACGCTAAACTGTGATTTATTGTCAAGTGCTACATTTGCTCTCGCAATGCTGAATATGTATTTCTTATTATTTTCGATAGTATTATTTATTATAAAAGACCCTCAAATTGCGGGTGACTATACGTCTTCTATGAGCCTCTAGAGATTGTGCCCAATTTCTTATTGATTTGCTGTGCGTTTTGTACTTAGTCTATGATTCAGATTTTTCTGATTGCTGATCTATTTTTAAATGCTAATAGTCTTTATGGCAATCGATTTGTATGCCTTATGACAATTTTTTGAGAATTAATATACATTTTGCCTCCTGTATTGCACGTTAATATTTTATTAAACGTTCATGGTTTTATTTGATTTACTAATCTCAAACTCCCTTTTTGAGTCAATCCTTACTTACTGACTTATCAATTGTATTTTTGAAATGCTGTTCTGAAATCTTATCTTTGGCAACACAATGCCTCATCTATTCTGGAGGACAACACGGTCCTGATCCCACATGACTGGGCGCCCATCTCTGCCATGCAGATTATCTAAACAATAGTGAACACCCATATTACTAATCCACTAATTTCTAAATAACCCCATAGACTTTATCTTTGAGATTGGGGAGCACTCCATAAGTCTATAGTATGTTAAGGACTCAGCGTAAAATTTAATTTAATGGAAGATATGGCTAAAAACTGAAACTTACTTGAAGAATCTCTAGCTATGCAGGTACTGAGTGAAAAAAAGTCTAATTTCACTGTGTGTGAAAAGTAACAGGAGCAAAACCTAAATATATAAATGTATATTGAGACATTTTCTCACCCTGTGCGCGCGATGACTTGTGTGTCGCTCATTCTTTATGCAGCGTCTCCCCTATGCATCTTAAGAACGTGTTCAGCGTGCATTCTAAGGGGTGCAAGCTGACGGGTGACAACGCGCCATGTCGTGGTGTAAATTGTGTGGTAAAATACAGTTTGCAGCCTGTGGCAACAGATGCCACAGATGCGTTGTCTTCCACGTACCAGTGTGGTGGAGGTGATCCCTACCTGAGCTCCTTCGAAGTTTACCTGTTTGGTTACACTGTGTATGACATGGGGCCCAAGCCAGGAGCGAGCACACATGCATATTATTCAAGGTATGTAAACCCTTGGTAGTGACCATGAAGCAGAATGTCTCTTGTCCTGTTAGCGTTTATGTGGTGTTTGTTAACTATTAATAAACATGTAATATAAATATCTGAGAGAGTGAATGGGTTGGCAAAGTGTATTGGAACACACTGTACTCCGAACTTGATCTCAGCCCTCCCATTACAGCCCATGGCATAAACAGAAAGACACCATTCATTTTAAGCATCCACCTTAAGAAAACATTCCAACATGGCTAAACAAACACATTCCAGGATCAAAGATCACTCAGATGAAATATTCAGTAACCAATGCATAATTGTACTTTTACATATGGTTTAATGTTTTAGCTACTTCCTTCTTAGGCCCTGATCATGAGGAGGTAAAGTTACAATCCCAGCACAGACCTCACTTTATGCAGGGCTCTGAAATCAGAGATTTGAAGTCATTACCACCATCGGTGTAAATTTCCCCAGGTAAATTCTGGCAGGACAAGATTCCCAAAATTGCCTAGGAAAAAGAACCCACTAAATACTAAAGACGTGTGTGATTCTGATCACCAAATTCAGTAGGTTATTCTCTATTTCCATACTGAAAATTGAAAATTGGAATGAGGAGTATTTACAACACCCAGGAAACACCCCACCCCAGGCTATTGGTATTTACTAGGCCCAGGCAAAATTTCCTTTATGTCAGCGTAATTTTGGTAATTTCACGCTACTCTTCTTACATGAAATTCCCTAAATGAAGCTACGATGCCACATCATGTAATTATCTGCCATTTGTGGGAACAACACAAACAACCAGAATGCAAGTAGATGCTGTTTGAGATGTTTGTATTTTCTACTATTTTTTTCACATAAAATGTGTCCTACATCCAGAATGGATGCAAGGACACATTTCATGCTATAATGCACCACTGAATACCGCTATTGCATTTCGTGTAAGCTCTTGTAATTTTTCCAATATTTTACATAATTAAAGTATAGCAAATTATGTGCATTTCACACACCCCTAGCATTTAATTCGCTCCCATCCAGCCCACTGATAAATTAGCCCTGAGCAGCTATGGTGCTTTTCTGCTTCCATGTGGTTCAAATATTGGTGCCAGGATTACTTAATCCAGGGTTAATTTAAGGAAGCTTTTCTGTCCCTACTCCTCGTTTTTGTCACCCCATAATTGGGGTGCACATTCTCAGAGCTACTTAACTCGTAGATCCCATTCACGTGTGAATGTTCATGTTATCCGCTGGAACCTTACTAGATCAACTAAAGGATCACACATCCAAATCGAAAAGTATCAGCAGGATGCTTCTATTGCTGTGCCGGAGGTGAAAACCACTCAAAGTAAGGTGAAGCTGTTGTCCCCTCTGTAATGGTGCCACCTATTTCTGCATAATGGATCACCTCTACAAACCTATGCAGTGGAGCATATACAGAAACAGTGTACAGGGGCGTAGCTATCACTAGTACAGTAGGAACAATGGTACTGTGGACCAGGGATGCGGGGATTACTCCACTTGAGTTGAGTGTCTTTAGCTATCCAACCGGAAGTATGGGGTCTATGGTTGTTGGTAACATTGTATCTGCTGTCTCTCTTGCTGTACCACGGAGCATTTACCATACGCTCAATAAATCAATAAATCAGTCTTCCAGTGTAGTCACTCACACCTGGAACAATTCATGTGAACAGTGCTTCAGCCCATGTCCCTTCTCCGATGACATATAAAGCTTCTCCTCTAGTACAGGCTGGTCTCCCGATGACTGTCAATGAAGCCTCACCATTTCAGGCCACACAATGGACCATCTGGTCAGGACCCCAGGCAAATTATCAAGGAATACATTCGAAAAGGAGCTTTAGAGGGAAGAAAAAACACAGGTCACCCTCCACTCAACAATCAATCACAAACAACAAGACTTGGTTTTTAAGGCACCTACTGTTAGGCTGCACAATTTCACAACGGAGGCGGGGATTCACCAACTGTGAATTCCATTTATTACTCTCTTTCTTTTTATGAGGTAATCGCCAAACGTTTTCCACCTTTATTTAAGAATAAAACAGTTTTTACAACTGGCAGTCACCACTTCTTATAATATTTCCATCAACGTGTAACAAATGTGAAAAGAACCCAAAGGTTTCAAAAAGGAAGAAGGAAAAAGGAAAAAGTGTGGGAAAACAAAATGACCCCTCACGTGCGCACCACCAACGGGTTCACTGGTTGGTACTCACCAGCTGTGCCCAATTTTCTCCTCATTGGTGGTCATTTTGTCTGAAAAAATCAAGATTGGTGTCCAAAAGAAAATAACCTAGGTGCAGTGAAGTGAACAGGTCACATCTCACGATGTAACCGTGTGTGATTAAAATTGAAAAAACACACTGTATCAGCAACCCCTTTATTATTCAAATGTGTATTATTTCAAATTAAATACCGGTTGCTTGTCATGCATACCGTTTCCAGCACAGACAAGAACCCTTCTGGATACTTGACTTGCAAGGGACAGCACTATTCAGCAATCAATGTGCATTTAGGGTTTTAGGTTTGGAACTTAGATACAGTATGACACAGAAATCACAAACAAGGTTAATGTAACTCCTAATGACTGGAAAATAACAAAAGACACAACAAAGAAAAACAGATTATAACAACTTTTGGAACTGAGCGGTGACCCCCAAGTGCTATTATTGCGCGTATGCTCTAAGGTGTTATAATTCTGTGATTATGGGAGACTTGAGAAATGTTAGTATAGAGAGAGAGAGAGATGGTGAAGCCTTGGCAGACTTTTAATTCGTTTGGTTCCTGTGAGCATGTAACCAGAGCTTTAGAAAATAGAGAAAAAGGGTCACACAGAATGCTACAATGTCTCTTCAGATGCTATGATCTGTCTGCACTTTGTCCCAGATTCTGCTCAACCATCACCCACCATGCAACTGATCACAATAATTTAGAGATGGTTTCTAGCATTGGCCATATCTCTCCAAATGTAGGCTCCAGTATTAAACAAATGAAGCCAAAGGTGGCATTTACTTTTGGATACAATAAGCCAAGGGCTGCTGCCAAAAACAGTAGCGATACTCCAAGCGAGGCCATGAGAAATGGATACCGCACTACAGATGCTGCCTCCGGTATTAAACATAATATGTTAGACGTGATCTCTAAAATTAGTGGTAATACCCAGGGTCGAGTAATTGAGAACTAGACACAATATTCCAGACCACCCATCCTGCCCTGGGCATAGTACCTCCGATGAGGCGTTACCAGTGATGTGCGCACTGGACATCTACAGCACAGCTGTACGTTTCTACGGGTTTTATTATCTGTCCCTCTGCACCTCAACTAGACTTGTCGCTATCGTTTGAGGGGCTTGGGAAAAAAATGGCCTCTAGGAACTAAAACAGGTGTTCCTAGTTCTTTGTGCAGCATAGGGCACCATCTAGGCACAGTTCTTTAACAGCTGTCTAATAATTAATAGTAAAAAGATAGGTTTGTTCTATAAAACTATCAATACATTTTGAAGCAGGAGCATGGACCCGACCAAAACAGGGGGCCTGGTCATAATGCATCCTCTTCCTCCCCCTTTGTGACCCTGACCTCAATATTCCTCTTGCTTTTCCTGCAGCCCATTCTCCAGTGAGAGGTCATCAATCAATCAACCAGGTGCTTGTTAAGCATGGCTACTCATTCGTAAGGGTCTCAAGGCGCTGGTCATCCTATATGAGAACTGAAAGATGCTTAAAGACAAGAGATTCCTGCACCGCTATGCCTCTGCTTAGTGTGTGTGTAAAAAAAATGAAAAAGTCCTCTGCTGGTGTCTGTGGTATAACTGGTTGTGAGAGAAGCTAGCTTGCACTTCCTTTACCAATTGTATGGGTGGGAAGAAGTTCACTCTATTACTTTATGTTCTGTACCTGGTTCAGTGTAGTAGGAAATGTACTCTGCTGCTGTCAATCTCTGGGTATGATACCAGAATATTGTAATGAAAACATCTTTCAAAAGAAAAAGCGTGTCCTAAATATTGCTTACAAAAATTTAATCACATTGAATTTAATAAATCTAAACCTATTGGAGCCATATTTGTGTAAATAATACTCAACAGTCAATTTTTCTGTAACACAATAGTTTTGGTAATGATATTCTGTCCTACAACCCTATCTCTTATTGGTGCTGTTTGTTAGTAAAGCTCTTCTCACTAACAACACACACTCACAAAGTTTGGCTTTATCACTACAGAAAGTAACTCAGCCGCCTGCCATAGTATTAGAGCACTTGCGCTTTATTTAAAGTTGGCCACCTGCGGTATTATGCAGGGCTTGTATGTGTCGTTGAGCTGTGATATGTAATTCACTGTTGTTACTTCTCAGCACATGTGGAAATAATGCAGCCACATTTTAGATAATTTTTCTGATTCATGAGTTTTATTTTGTACTCTAGGGTGTTCATTAAGGAATTTAATTGACATACTTCTCTCTTAATCATTTAATTGTTCATATGGTCTGTGCTTTCATCCAAACACTATTATTGCTTTACTGTGATATGCTTGTACTGTACCTCTAGACATGGGGGATCACTTTAGGTTTTTGTCCTTGGTCTGTGCTTGTGTATTTTCACTGTGTACTCAGGACAACTGGGGAGTACCCCATGAACCTTTTTATGAAGACTGCAGCACTGTCATTGTGAAGTTACTGCATGTGTTTTTAATTTGTTTTTATTGTGCCACTTTAATGGCTATGGCCAAAATAGAGTATTTCTACAACTATTACATACCCCACAAAAATCACAGTTCAGTCTGGACGGTACCCGTAATGAGAAATTCTTCCTAACTACTGCTCTGGTGGTGGCTAAAAGGGACATTGCGGCCGCCTGGAAGTGGACTGATCCACCCAAATGCGCTACATGGAGAAGGGGGGTGGACTGGTGCGCAACGCAGGAGCGCATGATGTATTCGGCGCGGGGTTGTCCCAAAAAGTTTAGCAGAATATGGGGGAAGTGGCTAGGGGGTATAATCTAGGGGTGTGGAGGCGGGTGGAGGGAGTGAGGGGGTCAGGGAGGGGGTGGGAGGTCTTGCTATTGAGTGTCTATGAACCCAGGAGATGTCATTTTGATGCCAGTTCATTTGGACGGTTGTATGTGCATTTATGTGTGTTCTTTTGCAAAAATAAAAATTTGCTTATCAAAAAAAAAACTACATTTATAACAATATAACCAAAATAAATATTGCCATTAACTACAAACATTCATTCATCAACCTAAATACTAATATACATATATATAACTAAAATTATATTTACAACTATATATCAAACTTTATAAATAAAACTTAAATTAGCATTTACCATAGAAAGGCACAAATGATAAAAACAAATTTTAATTAAAACTAAACAAACCAATAAAATCAAACTCTAAACAATCTTAACCGATAAAATCAGACTAAATCAACAATATAAAAGGCACACTAATTTTACCAACTAAGGGGGTCATTAGGATGGCGGGCGGATAGCCACCGCCGGCTCGGGGGTGGCGATCCGCCTGCCATCCCAACTACATTAACCCTCCACCATATTGCCATGGCGGGGGATACCGCGGCGGACGGAAAGTCCGTCTGCCGCTATTCTGCCGGTCGGCAATCGGTCTGATTGCCGGCCGGCCGGACTTGGGAAACAATATGGTGGCGGTGCCTAGCAGGCATATTATGATGTCTGATTTTCAAGGCCACTCCATGGCAGCAATGCCGCCATAGAAAGGCCGACGGGAATTGCTTTGGGGGTCCGTTGCGGGCCCCAAGGGGGATGGGGGGATGGGAGGCTGCACTTGGGGGGGTACCTATGGTACCCCCATACATTGCCATGCACACGGTGGCAGGCACCGCGCCGTGCCTGCCCCGTTGTGCATGGCAAAGTACAACATGCCATTTCGGCATTGTGACGGGTGCTGCTTACAGCAGCACCCTCTGCAATGTTAAATATACAGAATCCATCCTAATCAGTGGTGCGCTACCGCCGCATCGCTAGTGGTCGGTCCCAGCACCGCTAGGGTGGCGGGCCGACAAAAGTCGGCCCGTCATCCTAATGGGGCCCTCCATACGACAAATGCCGTAAAAGGAAGAAACTCTGCCAGATTCTCTTACCAGACCCCTAAAGAAGAAATATATACATCTCCACAACTACCTAACCAAGTAAGAAAGACTTATATTACTTTTTATTTTTTAATTTTTAAATAATTTTTTTTTCTTAGGTTACATCTCTAACTAAACTCCCTAACCTCCCCCCACCCATCCCTCCCCCCCAGGCATGTCACTTCCAAATCTGCATAGGACATTCATCACCAATGTATTACCTGTGGGTTTTGCCAATGGGCCAGGGATAACAGTGAACCTAGTTACGCACTTCTGCGATTTATTCATTATCATAGTGTTACTAGGGGTGTTATTTCAGTGTCTCTTGCGTGCAATCGTTCTAATCTCCTATCGCTGGGACAGCACTCTCAGTGTCTTCGTCGCTGTCTGTGTCTGGGTCCTTTAATAGTCCCACTAACATCTCCCATGCTTTTGCTGCTTCTAGCGCCTTTTCACTATTCGCGCTCTTCGCCAATTGCAATCGCACTGTCCCATCACACTACGCCCATTTAATAAATTCCTTCTTCCATCTAGTTATGTTAGGGCCCCTCTGCGCTTTCCAATGCATCGTGATTTCTCTTTTGGCTAGCAAAAGGCCCATATCTAAAAATGTACTAGTGATCTTGTTTTTAGCCGTATGGGGAAACCAATGCAGCATACATGGCCTTATTGTCGGTTCCAACTCCCTGTCCGTAACTGTATTAACAGGGTCACTACCTCAGTCCAATAAGTGTCTAGCTGTGGGCATCCCCAGAACATGTGATGGAAGTCCGCTCCTTCCCCTGGCAACGTGGGCAATCATCTGAGCCAGTGTCGAAGTAGGTTTTAATTTTCACTGGCGTGAGGTAGGCTCTGTGCAGATATAAAAGTGCACTAATTGAAAACAGGCATTCTTGGTGCCCTTCCATGCTCTTTCCACTATGTCAACCCAGGCCTTGTCTGGTATCTCTTTCCCCACATCCTCCTCCCACTTGCGCTGTAATACACTCAGGGGCAATAACTTCTCCTGTGTCATACGCCTGTACAGGCATGTGACCGCCTTAAACTTCCCCGCCATGGTCACTATGTATTGACATCCCAATGAGGTTTTTGGTTCAACTCGGCCCCCTTTCCAATGTCTACGGATAGCCGTGGTAAGTGCCGCATGGAGCAAAAAGTCCCCCCTTCGTAAATCGAAACGCTCCTGTAAGTCATTAAAAGCTAGCATGTGGCCATCAACTTAAAGATCCCCTATGGTAGTCAAACCTTTCTCGCCCCAACCTGCTAAGTCCCTCCACATACTTCTGTGAGGCAACGCCTCACACATGGATAGCAGTATATCGGGGGCATATGGTACCGCAATTCTTGCCCTTTTCAAACTCCGTTTCCAACACTGCCTTGCCGTTTTAAAGTCCCCTGGAAGGGCACCAGCGTGGATAGGAAGGTCCAGTACAATATGGGAAAGGACTCTCAGATCTGGAGCTCTGTCTCTCACCTCTTCTGACCCACACAGCCTTGCTACTATGTTTTGCATAAGCCATTGCAGCTGAGCTGCTAGGTAATACGTTTTGAAATCAGGAACTGCCCATCCCCTCTCCGCTCTTGGAAGCAGTAACACGGTCAATGCCACCCTCCGTCTACCGGTACCCCACAGGAAGCCCGTGATCATGGACGTTAGCTGTTTAAAAACCCGTGTCGGGATCCAAACCGGCAAGGTCCCAAACTAATATAATAGCCTTGGGATGGCCACCATTTTGAGTAAGGCCACTCATCCAGCCACTGACAGGGGGAGCGTCCCCCAGAACTCCAAGCTGCTCGCCAGGCCTCTCACTGCCCTGCCTATATTGCCCTCTAACATATCGCTTGTGTATGGTATATTTTAGCCCCTAAATATGGTAGACACCTGTATTCCCATTGCACCCCGGCTGTATCTTGCGGCCCTCCTCTATCTCCAATAGTTGGGAACAAGCAGGACTTTGCCCAATTCACTCTAAGTCCAGCCACCACGCCCAGCTCGTGCAATAAGTCCTTCGCTCCTTGGAGCGCCTGCTTCGAATCTACTAAAAACATTAGTAAATCATCTGCCCATGCACTTGTAGGCCTTGGTAGTGTCGTCCCGTCCTGGCCTTAGCCACCAGCGGCTCCATTGCCAACGCAAACAGGAGGGGGGACAACGGACATCCCTGTCTCATGCCCCGGCCCACCCCCTTTTGTACCGCCTACGTCGCAGGCATCAGATATCAATCTTCCGGTCCTAATCCTTGCCATAGAGCAGTTGTAGAGTAAGGCCGTCCATTCTATAAATTTGTCCCCTAGTCCAAATTTAGACATGATGTGAAACAAGTATGGCCACTCCAGGCTGTCAAACGCTTTTTCGATATCGACTGCAACTATAGTGGCTGTGTCTTTCGGGTAAGAGTCTGCTTCTAGTATTTGCATTAAGCGCCGAATATTTAGGGCCATATTTCTAGTGGGAATAAATCCAGCCTGATCCTGATGTATTATGGTCGACATGGAAGGAAGAAGTAGAGTGGCTAATATACGGCTCAATATTTTGTAGTCTGTATTAAGCAGGCGGTATGCTGATCGATCCCATGTTGGATTACCAGGTTTAAGGAGCGGGATGATTACTGCTTCTCGCATCGACACTGGCAGCTGGCCCACATGTCTCGCTTCGTTGTATAGTGTTACTAATCTAGGTGCTAGCTGTTCAGTGTAGGTTAGGTAGAATTCTATCGGGAGCCCATCCGTCCCCGGAGTCTTATTCCGTGCCATATGCTTAATGGCTGCCCTCACCTCTCCGATCTCAATATCTCTCCCTAACAACTCCATCTGGTCTTCGTCCAGTCTTGGGAGTATGAGTTCTTGTGTAAACCTACTCAAGTCGCTCTCCATCTGGGTCGTCTTACTCTTATATAAGTCTTTATAATATTCGAGGAATAGCTCATTTATGCCCTGCTGAGCATAGCCAGCCCCAGCCCGGTGGTCTCGGATCTCCAGAATTATCGAACCTCTGCGTGACAGGTTTGCCAGCCAAGCCAGGAGAGCTCCCGATTTGTCCCTCTTGGCGTGGGCACGTGTGGCACATGCCTTATAGTCGAAACAACACAATCGCTCTACTTGTGTCGCTATCGCTTCCTTTGCTTCCACAAGTTCCTCCTGTTTATCCGGTCTCCCAGGGCATTCCCGCTCCACTTCCTGAAGGCGCTGGTCCGCCTCCTCTATCTCTGCTAGCAGCCCCCTGCTCATTCCCACCACCTCAGCGATACAGCAACCCCGAATCACCGTTTTAAAGGCGTCCCATTCCACTAAGGAGGATGAGGCTGTGCCCTCATTGTCCCAAAGTATTGGGTTATGGAAGTGCCCACTGTATCACAAAACACTTGGTCTTCCAGGGCCTCTGGGCATAGGCGCCAAGTAGGTATCGTGGCCCGCATGCGCAACCACTGCATTCGGAGTAAAATGGGGTTATGATTCGACAATGTCCTAGTGAGGTACTCGCTGCCCTGGACTCCGGCATGTACGTCCGGAGAGCATAAAAATGCATCTAAGCAGACGTGGAGGTCGTGTAATGCAGAGAAAAAAGAGTAGTCCTGGTGTCTAGGATGTTGAGCCCTCCAGGTGTCTACCAGCCCCCATCGGCCCTGCCAGTGTCACCTTACCTCTGCAATTTATGGATGGGTGCATTATGAAGTGGGGGGTGCGAACGGTCTAAGACCATATGAGATACACAGTTAAAGTCCCCTCCAAGCAGCACTGACCCGGTAATATATGGTGCCAGTTTCCCTAATAACTGCGGGAAAAAGGCAGATTGTTCCATGTTGCTCATATATGCTCCCCAATGCTATGTCGCGACCATCTAGTTTCCCAAGAACCACTACGTTTCTTCCCTCTGGGTCTATAATTTTTTCCCTACACTGAAAGGGCACCCCTGCCCGCACCCATATCAAGGCTCCCTGGGCATACGCTGAATAAGTGGTATTGTCCACGCCAGTGCCGTTGTAGCGCTGTTCCTTCCTGTGCCTGTAAATGTGTTTCTTATAGCAGCGCGATCTGAACTCCCCTGCCGACTAGGTATGCGTGTATTTTATGCCACCTCCACATTGAGTGCATTCCCCGTACGTTCCAGGATATACACTTCAAGTCATTGGTGGTGCCCATCTTAACATTTTTAGTAAATCTGCAAATAAAACTTCCCTAGTGACATGCCTGGCCCTAACTAACCCCAAAACTAACAAATGGTCCCAACTCCCCCTCCCCAGGACAGCTACTATTAAACTAGCACCCACCCAAACCTTAAGAAGGCGTATACAAAGGCCTCTGTCGCCTACAGAGGTTCTTGGGGACGCGGCTGGCTTGGGACTTCACTAACCATTGTACATCAACCTCATCATAAACGAGACAGTCCGGGCCATTCACCAAGCTATACAAGCTTTGGTGTTCCTCTAGTCACTCTGCCCATTCAAGCTTACCACTGTCAATCAAATAATGCTATCTGCTGTTTGTGGTGTCACCTCCGGCATCTGGACGCCGCTGCCGTGGGATGTGTCCAATTTATTACCCACTGACTCTCTGGATGAGCCAGCTTCTTCCTCTGGTACAGTATTCCAGTCCTTTGCCAGTGCCACCGTGGCCTGCAGAGCCTCCGCCCGTTCCTGTGCCGTCTGAGACAATGTAGGTTTCTTCTGGGTCCTGTTACAGAGACAACGGTCCGAGCGCGGTGCTCGGTTGATGGTTCACCTGTGTTCATCTCCAGGTTTCTCTCCTTGTGGTGCTTCCTGTTTATATGTCTCTAGCCTATCCCAGGCGCCTTTGGGAGAATCAAGATAGTGTGTGATCCCATCCAGGATAATGCGCAAGTGGGCCGGGAACATCAGGGAATACTGGAGGCCCTCATCTCGCAGTGCCTTCTTAACTGCCATATAAGAGGCCCGCTTCCTTTGCACCTCCAAAGTATAGTCCGGAAAGAGAGTAACTCTATTACTATCTATAGTGAAGGGGCCCTTCGTCCTTGCTCTCTGCAGAAGTAAGTCCCTATCGCGGAAGTGGAGCAGGCGGGCCACCAGGGGTCTCGGAGGCCTCCTCGGGGCCAGTGGTTTGGCTGGTACTCTGTGGGCTCTTTCCAGAGTATAGAAAGTAGTGAGGCCCTCCGGGGCCACAACACTCCTGAACCATGTTTCCAAGAAGGTCACCATATCACCCCCTTCCGTTCCCTCCAGTAGGCCCACCACCCCGACGTTGTTTTTTCGGTTACGTCCTGCCGTATCCTCGGTCCTACGCTCCAGGTCACTCACCCTATCTGTTAGTGCTCCCAACTGCTGTGCCATATCTTTCTGTGCCGGCGTCAGCTCTGCAATACTGACCTCAGTTTTCTTGGCCCTCTCCGAGAGCATTTTGTGCTCGTCTTTTAGTGCCCAAGCCCTACTGCTACAGTGTTAATGTCCTGGTGGAGGGTCGCCTTCACGTCTGCTATGGCCTCCAAGATTAGTTGAAGCTGCTGTTGTATTGGGACTTCCTGGACATTCCGCTGCTGGTCTTGAGGGCCCTCCGCCTGATACTGGGGGGTCCCAGTCGGGCATCCCTTGGGTTTACCCATGGTGGTGTGGGATCACAAACACTGTGATATGCCACCTCAGGTCTGCACCATCAGTAGGTAGCCAACATTCCTCTTCTCAAAGAACTCCGGGCCTCGTTCACATGCCGCCAGCTTTGTGCAGTAGTTCCTGCAGGGCATGCACCCCCCCCCTTCGTGCCTGCACCCCCTACGGTATCCCCAAGCAGCAGGCACCTCCACCATGAGTGAACAGTTTTATTCAGGGGGACACAGCTCAGTGGCAGCTGTCGCTTCTGTCTTTACCGATTCAGCACAGTGGTGTATCGCATTGCCACCGCCTCTGGTTAGCCGTACAGTGGCTCTCACACCAACTATTCCCAGGGAGGCTCCGTTCCGGGCCTTCAGGTATTTGGCCACGTCCCGGGGTCCAACAATTTCCCGGGGTCACAATGCACAGTGTCCCTTGTCACTTCAATTGAAGTGCCTCCCAACGGCAGGGTGCAAGCGCTGTCTAAGTCCTCCGCCCTCTCGCTCGTCTTATTTCTTACCAAGGGCGCCGGGCTGCGCATCAGTCCCCCACAGTGACACCCGGAGGAGGGGCCCGGGCACAGACAGAGTCCCAGCACTGATCTCCCTGAGGTCCGCTCCCACTCTTACCGGGCTTAGGGGAGGTCTGGTGCACATGCTCAAGCCGTCGGGTGGCCACCGCAGCGCCTCAGGACCTAAGAGTTTTAGGGTGCGCCCTCCACCACTACTACAGGCGAGATGCCGTGGACACCAGGCCTTGGCCGTTTTCCGCCCCGTAGTCCCTCTGGGCCCTTCTTAGCTGCGTACGGTCGTTTCCTCGCCTCTCTGCGCCCCAGCGTCACACAGAAGAGTCCGTTCACGGGCCGGGGGCCTCGCGGTGTTTGTCACTGCTTAGGATCGCCTGTCTGCGTTTCCCAGGGCTCAGGGTGCCTATCCACTCAAAAATACTGCGTCATCGCCAGTTGCATATTTCGAACTCCTGGTGCCTCATTCAGGGCAGCAGCATTGGGAGTCTGCAGTCAGCTACGGCAGCTCCTTCAGATCGACGCGGGCAACTCCTCTCTGAGGATTTCAGGCTCCAAAGTCTCCGCGTCCCCCCCCGCCGCCATCTTGTGTCGTCTCGGCCGGCAAGGGTCGAGGCTGACCACAGCAGTCAATCCTCAGCACTGGCGGCTAGGACCGCTGCTCCCAAGGCACTCTCCTCTGTGCTATCATCGCAAAGGAAGTCAGTTGCGTTCCAAGCGGCCTCGGTTGTGCAGTTGTTTAGGATAAATGCTGGGCTGATGCAGAGCGATCTGCTCACACGTCCGCCATCATCCGTGGCTAAGCCACGCCCCCCTAAGAAAAACTTATATTTAAACCAAAACTTACTCATAAATACACTTAAAAATGTAAAATAGCAAATAATTAACAAAATACTCCCCATGTACTTTACATGTACTTCCTAAAAGAAAAGACGACAACTTCGAAAAGTGATAAGCTGCCAGAAAAAACACCTATCAGAAACCAGCAGAAAGATATAACAAAGTAAGCATACAAACATAATTTTAAATAATATAAACTCACCACGATAGCAAGTAAAAATAAATTTAATGACCTCAACCTCTACAAACTAACAATAAATAAACATTTAAAATGAAATTGGTGTTTTTCTTTCTTCCACCAGTGACGAAAGCACCTGCTCCACATTACAGCACCCCCAGTGGAAAAGTTTCAAAACAGTGTAGTTTCAAAACAGTGTGAGACATCTAAAAAGCACATACATGTAAGAATACATTTTAAAAATGAGTTCTCTGATTGGCAAGGGTTTGCACCTTTTCTAAGTAGGGACCCTCACTCTAGTCAGGGTAAGTAAGCTACACAACTGAGATAACTCTTGCCCAACCCCTTGGTAGTTCAGAAAAGAGCAGTCAGGCTTATCCCAGAGGCAATGTGTAAAGTATTTGTGCACACACACACACACACACACACACGCACGCACAAACACACACGCACACACAGTAACACAGTTAAAACACTTCAAAAGAGTTCCACGGCAGTATGAAAAAATAGCCAATATGTATCTGATTAAAGCAAGATCAAAACGACAAAAATCTAACATACACAAGTCAAGATATCACTGTTGCAATATTAAATCAAAGTATAGTTCTTAGAAGCCAGATAACCACAACTGGGGAAATTTGGTCACGTTTGACATCGGCAACGCTACAATGTTGTCCGACATCAATGGAGCAAGGGCCGGGTAACAGAGTCGGGCGGACTACAATACAGTACCTTGAAGATGTCGGGAAGAACAAAGACGATGCAAAACACAGGGGATGTGAGGCATCGCAGAAGCTGGTGCCACGTCGGTTCCTTACTACTATGTGAGGGAGGTGATAGGTGATGCAGCAGTTGCAGGTGCGGCATTGGTTCATTACTGCTATGCAGGGGAGGTGATGTGGTGGTTGCAGGTGCGGCCTCATTTCCTTACTGCTGTGCATTGGAGGTGATGCAGCGGCTGCAGGTGCGGTACCTCAGTTCCTTAGTGTGGTGTGGCATTGAAGAAGTGCTGAAGGTAAAGCCACAAGGTTCCAATTCAGCAGCTTTGATGTCGAACCACGGGACCACAGGTGCAGTGCTGGAGTAGAAGCGGTGCATAACAGAAGTCGGTGGTGCGGTGCTCTGGACTCCTGCACTTGAGGCACTTCGGAAGTGCTGGAGCAGTCAGGGCCTGCGGTGCAAGTTGGGGTTGTCACATTGAGCGTGGACCACTGCTCCGGTTCAGGCAGCTGCACGGTGTCAAGGTTGCAGACAGGCGTCAGTTCCGAAGGCAATCTGAGTCGATGCTTGGGTTGCTTCTTGGTTGCACCCCAAACTCACTTGCAGCATAGTCAGTAAAAGAATACGACCCTGTTTGTGGTGATTTACAGGTAAGTCCTTTTTGTACCATATACCCATTGCCTAGACTAGCAACATATGGTCCGATCTCCAGCAATGGGTAAGTGGTAATTTTCCACATGTATTATGCATATGTGTACATTCGACACATGTGCAGTCTAAATGTACACACCGGCATCTGCTCACCGCCACAAGACTGCCGCAGCCACACCACAGGCCCCGTGGTCAACTCGTAATACGGCGGTCTAAAAACTGCGAGCTCTGTGGTCTACTGGTGGCCATGGCTGATGTGTCGGGTGGTCGCACCGCCAAACTCACACTCAGGCTCTTAAGCATCATAAAATACGTAACATAACATAATGTAACATAACACAATGATACAATACTAAAAGAGTGTCCGAAAACCCTTAACTACACACTAATAAAAAACATTTCTACTAACATAACTAAATGTACAAAATACCCACAAACACTATAACTAACCTCTAGACCTTGCCCCTGCACCCCCTACCCTCAAAGCTCTTAACCAAATCTTTAAAAATTACTTACATGTTTCGACAAACAGCAGCATCTTACTGCAACCTGAATCCCGGAAAATAGACTAAAAATGGCACAAATAGACTACAAAATAGAAGGTAGCAGTAAAAATAAATGGCTGCCAAATAAAACTAAGAAAAAAAATATCTTCCCATAGAAATCAATGGGAAAAATGTTGAAGAAATGTATTAAAAAATCTTTAAAAATAATAAACATGTGAAGCGCCACAAATGTTATAGAGAAATGTTTAAAAAATTGTAAAGTCTAAATTAAATAATAGTTTAAAATATATACAATGATTTAATATCTTCTAAATAATTTGTGTTAAAGTGATATAGAAAATATGTATATTAAACTATTTAAGAAAAGTAAAAAAAGTTAAACAGTGGAATAAAAAGTGGAAAATGTACAACATGCAATGAAATTTGAATATGATTGAGGTAATAATAAAACGTGATTAAAAATGTTTTATATATTTTTTCTATAAATAAGTATTTATGTTTAATATGAAATATATGTTTAAAATGTTTAAATATACATTAAATAAACTTTGAAAACATGAATATCAGAAAAATGTGTTACATGTTTTTATTCTATAAAATATGAAAATATTAATATTATTTATTGCACACATTCAAATTTTAAAACATCAAGAAATAACACAAGCTATTTCTGTTCCATACACATAAAATGTCAACAAACAATTTCACACTAAGACCCTCATTTTGATATTGGTGGGACTGCTACCGACAGGCCGTCGATGGCGGTCCCACCGACATCCATATCAGCGGACCGACCACCGTATTGCGATGCTGACGATCGAATTGCAGCTGTCGGGGGGATTGACTGCGCCTCCGATGAGCTCAAAGCGCCTGTCGGGGCGTCGGTTGGACACTAATCCCTATAATAGAGGTGGTGTCTGTGCAGGCACTGCCATAGGGATTATCATGTCCATTTCCCATAGCCTTTTCATGGTGAAAATGCTGTCATAAAGGGACATTGGGGGCCCCAAGCATGCACCCTGTCCCCCGTGGGCCACTGCTAAGTGGCCAGGGGAGCACATGTGGTGCCCCCCACTAACATCCATTCACCATGGGCCAGGCATGTGGTTCCTGGCCCAGAGTGCATGGATGTTTGAAAATATGCATTTACCTACTGCGGCTTGTGCTGCAGCTTTTTCCCGGGCCACAGCACAAGCAGGTGTAGAAAAATGCAGTTTCCAACCGCCTACACGGTGGTCGTATCAAAATATGGCAGCTGGGACCGCCGACTACTTGTCGGGCACCCTCAACCCCTCTGTGATGGTGGTCGGATGCGCGTCCGACCGCCATCGTAATGAGGGCCTAATATTTTTAACTAAAAAAAACACATTTCCAAAAAAACCACTGCAGGGGGTGACATTTACTATTCCCACTCCAACATGTAACAATTTGGGGAAGATGTTGGACATTAAGCAGTTTACATTTACTAATCCCACTCCAATGTAACTCAATTAGATGAAGTAATGGGCACTAAGGGAGTGACATTAGCTATTTCCGCTCCAATATATGTCAATTTGGGGAAGCTGTTGGGCACTAAAAGTGTGACATTTACTATTCCCACAACAATTTAAACCAATCTGGGGAAGGTGGTGGACACTGAAGGGATGACATTTACCATTCCCACTCCAATCTATACCAATACGCAGAAGGTGGTGGACACTAAAGGGGTTACATTTACTATTCCATCTCCAATCTAGACCAATTTGGAGAAGGTGTTGGGCACTAAAGGGGTGACATTTACTATTCCAACTCCAATCTATACCGATTTAGGATGATGTAGGACACTAAAGGGGTGACATTTACTATTCCCACTCCAATCTAAAGCATGTTATGAAAGATTCTACAAACTCAAATGTTTATATACACAATCATTACTCCATAGTTGCACAAAAGTTTGGATAATATTAATAAAGTAAAATGTACTTAAATAACACACTATCCAAAACTACAAACCTATATATTCCTATTTAAACATTATCATGGCAAAATGTATTTGCCCTGCTCCATACAGGTACATTGTGTTACATTACTTATTTATTTTACCTGAGTGGACCTGCCCATGCAGGTCTCGCCCTTCTACTGTCACAGATGCTATTGTTACACCGAATTATGCTGTGCCCCCTCCCCAGTAACGGCGCCTTTCCCCAGGCCCCTATGTTCCCAGTGCTCAAGTTCAACCTTTTACATTGACAGCCTCACGATTGCCAATGTGACTGTGCATATACATGTCATTCACAAAATACCTCACATTCTCTTTACACAGTCATCCAGATAATATGCCCTTTCTCCTTCTGTTGAAATGCTTTTGTATTGAAAAGTATATGTCTGCCTTACTATGCTGTATTTTTCATTATGAATCAAACAGATTTAAAAAAACATATATAGTACTATTTATTTTTAACACAATTTCTAATGACTGTTTTAAATTATTTACAACCATTCTAAACAATAAAATAAAAAAAATAAAAAAATCCAAAATTAGCAATCACAAAAATAAAAACAATATAACACCACTTTTTTAAACATAAATATTAAATATATATATTTTTACAATGACACTATAATTTTAAACATAAAAAGTTAACATTATTATAATTTGTTTTAAAGATATTACAAAATGTGAATTTATTGTTCAAAAATGTAAAAAGTATTAGTTTTACTCAATTTATTTGATATATTTTTCTGTTGAAAATATTGTTTTAATTTAAATATTTTTTAAATATATACAATAAAAGATTTTTTTAAACTTTATTATAATGAATACATATTTTCCTTGCTTATAAATTATGATTTCTAAAAATTATTATCACAACAGAATGAATGTATACATTTTACAATATTAATTTGCATATCATTAAGATGTTTAACATTACATTTACTTTAAAATATTCACTTTATAAAAACTCCCCACCCTTATCTCCTAAAAACCCAATATCCCGCTGCTCAAAAAATCATCAATCCATTATTTTTCTACATTAAGGCAGCTAAAAACGCAAATGTTAACAACTGCATAATTATTAAATTATCTTACTAAAACACAGATTAAAAAAAATAATAAACATAGAATAAAACACACTACAATAAATTACATACAAAGTAACAATATTACATACAACAATATTTTCTAAATCTATATTTTTTACAACAAAATTAAAAACAACAGTTTAAACAGTAGGGAAGATTAGGATGGCAGTCCGACTGCCAACGTTGCGGAAATTACGATCTTATTGCCGTGGAGGCAGTTGGAAACATGCCTCTTCGGATTGAGGCTTCTGCTGCGGCCTGGAAAAGGGCTGCAGCACAAGCCCCAATGCCAAACGGCATGTTTATAAACATCCCTGCCCCTTTGTCAGGCACCATGTTGTGCCTGCCACTCGATGCACGGATGTTTGGTGGGGCACCACAGGTGCCCCTCAGGGCCCATAGCGGAGGGCGGAGGGGGACAGAAAAAGCCTTCCCGCCAGCCTTTTCACGTCTTAAGAACTGACGTGAAATGACTGGCGGAAAGGTGAATCGTAATCCCTACGGAGGTGCCTGAGAAGGCACTGCCTCCCTTGTGGGGAATGCGATCCGACTGACCGCCTAACGGGCTCCTCAAGCCAGTCGGAAGCTTTCGGTCGGTCCGTGGGGCACTGCATCCTAATGCGGCGATCTGACTGCGGTTGTAGATGTCGGTGAGACCGACAGCACGTCGGAGTCGGTCCCACCGACATCGTAATTGGCCCCAATATTCTTACCTTCGATATTCCTGTCAATTATATTTTTGACATCACAATATTCTTGACCCAATATTTTTGTAACACAAGATTTTTTATTCGATATTTTGTCCAAACACCAGTTGGTGTTTAGCATAACCACCATATGCCTTTAAGAAGGAACAGCTTGTCTGCTGCTGCAAATGGGGCTGAAATCTATGTGCTGCTATGTGAGACCATGAATGTCATGTAGAGTGAATGTATGCACAAGTTTCTTGGTGTAATGAATAAAAATTACACAAGTTGCGCAAGATTCAAACAAATTTATTTGGTAAAAAACAGGGTATTGATGTTTTTCTGAAAGATTATAAAGAAAGGGAGTGGGATTCTTAGAGAGATTATTTTATGATTTCACAACAGTATTGGGAAAAAAAACTTATTTCCCTGCTGAAGGAAACAGTGTTGGATTTGGGGGCGAGTAGTAGCACTTGGCCTCAGAACTGCACAGTGCATTGAATAACGAGTAGTCAATATTAAGGTCTTCATTATGATGTTGGTCGGACCGCAACCAACGGCTTTACGGTTGCAGTCCGACTGCCATCTAGTGCCGATCACCTTAATGCGGCGGTCGGAGGCAGCATGAAGAGGTACTGACCGACGGGCTCAAGGAGCCCATCCCACCATCGTTCAGAAAGTAATCTCCTACAATGGGGTGATGCCTGCTCAGGCACCGCTGTAGGGATTACAATTTTCCTTTCAGGCAGCTGTCGGAAAAAGACTTTGGGAGCCCCTAGCAGGCCCCCTGTCCCTCCACGGCCTACACTATGAGGCCTGGGGGGCACCTGATGTGCTCCCCCAACCATCCATGAATCAGGTGGCAGGCATCGTATGGTGTTTGCCACACAGTGCATGGATGTTTGCAAACATACCCTTTACCATTGCGGGTTGTGCTGCAGCACTTTTCCGACCGCAAGCACATGCCACAATAGTAATCGGTATGTTTTCGACCGTCGTGCTGGCGGTCACATCTTAATCAGACAAGTGAGACTTCTGACTCCTTGTCGGTCGGGCCCATTACCACAACAATGTCATTTGGATGCTCGTTCAACCGGCATTGTAATTAGGGCCTAAGTGGCAAAAAAGCGTAGGTATGAGTTATAGGTTGCACGATCAACCATTACCAAGGCCTTAAATAATACTCCTCCTTACTTATTAGGATTTGAGTACAATGGTCAAAACATCCTGTCTGACTTAAATAAGAATTTTAGTCTTACAAGGCCTGCTTCAAAAAGGATTATCTGCTCCTAAACATATATACAATCACAAATCAAGTGACTTTTGCTCAAAATTAGGCCTCTGCAGAATTTATAACATGCTCTGAAATTTGCAAAATTTCAGCATTTCATGTTATTCAAAATTTATGCCATTCATGAAATTTAACGTTAGGCAAATTTGAGTTGTCTTTTGCTCATGTGAAACTGGCTTTAGTAGGAAATGTGTCACTGCAAGACATTGTCTTCTTAAACAAGTATTGGACCACCATTTCATGTGTGTATTTTTGTATATGGGCTATAAATATTCACGACAGATGCTGCAAACCCTGCTTCACACCATTCGTGAAATTTCACACAGTTTTGTTGAATTTTCACGAAAAAATGGCAACATTTCACAGAAAATACATGATTTTGGATGTACTTTGAGCTCAAATATGAGTCTGTGATCTGGTTGAATAACTTTCAGGTGGGTGCATATCTCACCAATGTTCCAAATGATCATGAGCACAAGAAGTTGGAAGAAAAAGGGACAATTGCAGTATTCACAGGTCCCATGATCCTGATGCAAAATGAGAGCCACCAGGCAAAGGGAATGAATGAAACATTCTGGGCTTGATTCACAAATGTAACTTACACCTTTGAGTAAGTTTTCGCTTTTGAGTATGTTTATGACTTTTCTGTATTTACAAACTGCACTTTTGAAGTAAGTTAGGGCCAGCTGTACTAACATTATAAAGAGCTATGTTCTGACTGTGATTATGTCCGAAAAGCAAATAGGAAATATCTGTTCCTAGTATATGTAACATTTTTTTAATCATTTTTTAATTTCTTTAAATTAGCGATTGCTAGTGGGCCGCAAATCAACTCCCTTCATGAATAATAATAAGGTAGGGCACAATTTGCGGCTCATTAGGAATGGCATATATTTGAAAAACAAGAACAGCCCTAATCACCCACAGGGACTAGGGTAACACTCTGATCTATACACAGTTGTCCTGTGGGACTCATTCCTAAGTGGACGCCTCATGTCAATTGAAAGGAGTCCTATCACTATTTCAGTATTTCAACATACAATAACTGTTATAGTAATTGTTGGAGACAAGAGAAAGTCACAGTTCATACCACTAGTTTTCTGTCAATTATATATATTATCCAATGTATGTGTATACATATCACTTGCAGTTACAAATGAAAAAGTGAAAGAATTGCAGACGACGCAGTGCTCCAATGTGAAGGTATAACAAATACTTTAAAAAGACAAACTTTTATAAACAAAAAAAGACCTGTACAGCCTCCTGGTTCTACACAATGCTGCTTCATGTGCACTGTGAAGGATGCACAATAGATTTCAATATCTCCTACATATGTATAAATAATTTTGTCGACATTTCAACCCTGTTTTAATTCAAAGGTTTCTTCAGGACTAAGGGCGTGATTTAGATCTCTGTGGATGGGTTACTACGTCACAACTGTGACAGATTACCCGTCCTGTGAAATATAAATCCCACTGGGATTTATATTTTGGTGGATGGGTTACCCGTCACCGTTACGATTGAGTAACCCGCCTGCTGAGATCTAAATCAGGCCCAACGTCATCTGACCTTTCAACCATCTGGTAGGTTAAGTTGAGCTTCACAAGTACTTCCCAGTCATTTTCGTTGTATCTAACAGTCTTGACCTTTCCAATTGAGCCAGGAATACTCCCTAGATGAGTGGGCCGATGTCCGATCCCAAACAATCCGCGAGCACTACAAACCATATGCTGGGTTTCTTACTGAAACGTCTGTTGACCATTAGGAAGGACAGCCATCACAGGAATGGTGGCCTGCTGGGGTCAGCAAACCAAAATGTCTGTTATTACTTTTTAATAAAGCAATCTTATATTTTAAATGAAGCCCATTTTTCTTGAAGGAACACAAGTTAAAAAAAGAAAAGAAATACTTAAGTGTAATTTTTTAAGAGTAGACAGTGCAACCACTGCCTACCCCCCCAAAAAAAAAGTACATTCTCAAAGGTGAGTGGGTCCCACAAGGACCCATTCCCATGTGCTAATGGGTTACCACTACTTTTGAATTGGTGGCAAAATATTTGTTTTGCGACCGGAATTCTGTTGCAAAACATTAATACATACTACTGTGAATCAGTGATTGGAAGTTACCAAATCACAATTTGCATTTTGTACATTAAAATAAGCTTGTTTGCTGTCATAAATTGCCCGATTCTGTGAATCAGGCTATTTGCATCCTCATAAAAACCTCTGTACAGTCCATACATGGCCTTTCACTGGTAGTGCAACATTCTCCCATAGAAAGTAATGGAGGTACGGTCTTACACAACAGTGTAAGTTACTACAATAGTGTAAGTCACTAAAATAGTTACTAGAAAAGTGCAGTTTGTGAATAGCACTTTGCAGTAGATTTTGTACTACTGTAGTACTACAAAATGTACAGCAAAGTGCAGTTTGTGAATCAGGTCTTCGCTTACAGAGTAAAGCCCACGTGATATTGTTTGTCACAAAATATTTTATACCTGAAATGGTAAAATGCTGTGCGCACTGAAAAAGTCACAAAATGGTTAAAAAAGCTTCATCGCTGCACAGACCTTCAACATTTTCCAAATGACCAAAATGTTATACTGAGGGGTCCCCAAGCCATTTCCATGTGAAAATCTGAATACAGATTGATCTATAAACACACGTTATTTTATATGTTGACCTTTCAGTCATAAATCTGTTTACTCACACACAATGATGCCCCACGATGATAAAATATTGCATGTGAGTGCATACTACTTCAGGGTTTGGGAGTGGGCTTCCAGTGGAGGAATTCCCTGGGATGTTTGGTAAGTGTGGGTATTGGGAAAGTTCTTCCCACCCCCTTCCCACCATTAAAATGGTTTGAGATTTCCTGATACAGAGGCAGGATATCCGTTTTCAGGATGAGAAGAGGAAGTCAGCATGTAGATGGGCCGGTTTCTCCACAGGGACAAATATTTTCAGCGTGGAGAAATAATAAAGAAAATGTGCCATAACAAAAACAATGGCATTTCAGCACGCATAACTATACAATACATAGGGGCCGACATTTATTTTCTGAAAGTAATACTCCTGTAGTATTACTTCATGTATTTCTAAATGCCCCAGAAACATAAAATGGGAATTAAATTGGCATATTCATATACAATCATTACAAACAGAAAGGATTGTAACCTCTTTGCACTTTTAATAATAGGGAGTTGGACATTTCCAGGTTGACTCACTAAGGCGTTTATGTTTGAGTGAAGTAGTATTTGGCACTACTACTACTGTAATGCTACTTTACATACTTATATTTGCCCTATAGTATCCACTTTTGTAGAATACCCTCCACACCCCCAAAAAGGGAATTCACCTGGAAACTTGCAGCAGTCTCAGCATTCCAGGCTTCGGGCCTGATTACGAGTTTTGCAGTCTGACCGTCCGTAGACCACGGGCGCGGCCCCCAGGACACCGCAGTGCCGGAGGTCTTCTGACCGTCATATTACGAGTTCACTGCGGTGTCTGCGGTGTTGCTGAGACAGTCTTGCACTGGTAGTGAGCGCTTTTCTATATGTTTCGATGCATGTGTGAGTATTTTGACTGCATATGTGTCCAATGCACACATATGCATGATACATGTGTAAAAATACCACCTACCCATTGCCAGAGTCTGACCCATATGTGGGCAGTCCTGGCAATGGGAATAGGGTACAAAAAGGAATTATCGGTAGATCACTGCAGAGGGGGTCCTATTCCTTGGGGTGAAGATGTTGCTGTGTAGGGAGGGACCTGGAGAAAGGGATCCACGTTGACTGCTGCTGGAAAGGACAGGAAAGGGGTTAGTATGCACCCAAAATCCTTAGTTTCCGCTGACCTTAAGACGGCAGTCCCACCGCCACCATCAGCTCATGGAAAAGCCAACTGTAATATGGACAGTGGTGTAGCTCCTCTGTACCGCCCTATGGCAGCTGCTTTCCCCCAACCAAGTGCCCGGCGGTCAGCAGTGTGCTGGCGGAGTCAGCGGTTCAGCTGCGACCTTTGAACAGGCAAGCAGACCACCTCGTAATATGGCTCCGGACCGCCGAGCTCATGGCGGTTGAACCATGACCACGGGTACGGAGGTCCTCGGACCTCCTAATAAGGCCCTTTTACTGCTGGAAAGTTTTGTAAATTCCAGGAAGTTGAAAGTCAATACTTATTCAAGGTATTTGTGTATTAGACTTCTACAAGATATTACATTGGTTTTCAACAGTTGCAAGTTCTGTGAACTTAATGCCTATATTTAAAGATTAAAAAATAAAAGATGTACCATCTAAGAAAGGATGTAGTGTGGGCGCCTACAAACCTTTGATACCTGGGAATACACATGACTCAGAACATAGAAGACCAACATAAGTTGAAGATGGGATGATTATGACTGCCTTGACAGCGTCAATAGCATTCTGGAACACAGTTCCGTTGTCGGTGATGGGCAGTACGTACATTACAACAATGATGTTCTTGCCATGGTGCCTGTATAGACTTCAGGGGTCCCTCTCCGATTCTACACAGTATATTCACAGCGCGTGGCCAGTTGCTAATCACGCTGACATGGGCTGCGGGGTGTGGCCATGTCAAATTGGAAACCTTGAACCTGGCAGGTGGCAGTGGGCACTTAAAGATCCCAGATATGAGGATGTATTACATGGTAACTCAGCTGCGACATGCAGTGAGTTGGTTGGGCGATGAGAGAAACTGGGATTCGGTGCAGCTCAGGCGGACACTGATGTATCGCTGGAAAAACTTGTCCTGATGGGTGCATCCATGCCAAGGCCCATATGTAATTACAGAAATGTGTCAGATCTGGGAGCGAGATTTCAATGCCACAATGCCCACCCTGACACACTGGATATGTCCCTGTGGAGTATCAAACTATTTAAAGTTGGCAACAAAATGTCGATGATGAGGTAGAAACCATGGACCATTTATTACATATGTGGAAGCAAAGGAACGCTCTGGAATAGCACAGACACTGTTCACAGTTCATACAGTGTGCACCACCAAACCCAGGCAGCAAGAGAAACCAGGCACACATTTCCAGATGCTCCAGAGAGCACACAGACTAGGATAACCTTTTTATCAAGACATGGGTGCCAGAGACCAATGACTGATGAATAGTGCCCTCAGGCAAGACAGAGAAGGAGGCTCCTCTGCAGCCTATGAGAGAGGGTTACCAGCCATGGATGAATGGATCACTCACTAAAAAGGCAAGGGACAAAATATGTCAACAGGCTACGAGTACATGCAGCAATGCCCACTTGTAGCTAGTGCAGTACAACTACCTCCATATGATCTCATACAGGGCGGTGCGACCAGTGCCACCGCACCGGGTGCTGACTTTGCATGGGGGTGCCTGTTTGCTAGTTTATATTGTGCTGAAAAGCACCTGTTGCCTCGTTCCTGGCCTCCAGCAATTTTTAGGCAACAATTAATATGTAAAGAAAACTCTGGTGATTAATGTTCTTCCAGGCGAGATCAAAGTTTTGTCAAGTAGAAGTTTTGACTCTGGAAGTTTTGATTCATGGTAAGGTAGCGCAGATGGTTAATATGCCTGCTGCAAAGAACATGTACGGTGCAGATCACAAAGTGAATGTAATGTAAACAGGTAAAGGGGTTACTGCTTTTGTCAGCGACTTCCTTTTGTTAGTTGCAGTTTACAGTGAGCTATTAACTGTCATCAAAGAACTGTGTGAAGACTTTAAGGTATAGGTTAGAGCGTATGGATTTTTTCCCCAGACTTTTATTATTCTAATGTTGCAAAAAGGGTTCATTTGGGTACACATCTGTTCTTGTTACTAAAGAGAGCCCCAATCCATTGTGTTACATTTTAAATTAAGAGTTTGTGCTTCTCCAGACCAAGGACTCTTCAACTATACTGCCCACCTGTCTGCATAACATGTGAATCCACCCCTTGCTGTTCTCTGTCTTATGTAACATTTCCTATACACTGATTTACACACCTATGATTGATAGTCTCTGTGTAATGTGTGTGTTATGTAAAGTGCTCTGACACCCTTCACTTTTATGAATGATGCTATAAAATTAATTAAATGCATCTGAGAGAGAGTGGTTATGGAGACTGTTGAAGGATGGTAGGGAGAGAATCCGTGGTGGAGGTGGTCATTGGGGGGGCGCCAAAAAACATTGTCGCACTGGGGGCACCAGTGCTAAAGCCGGCCCTGATCTCACACCTCTCAAGCTCAGTCAGCGGGAATGAGGAAAGCCTCAGCGGGCTTCTTGCACATATTATAAAAATGCTGAGGCCCAGGGATCCCAATTCTGGAGAGAATTGCTCAATTTGTCAAATTAATTATTTATTTTGTGTGGGGGAAGACTCAAGGCACTGGACCTCTATGGCCTCAGAAAATGTACATGCATTCAGTAGTGAGTCAGTTTCACTCCTTCTTGAAAAGATATTCTTGAGAAACAAAAAAGTCAAATCAGTTAGTGAGTCCAAGGTATTATTTAATTGTTCAAATGAGGGGCTTGTGTTTCAGTTGATCCAGTTATTTAAACAATTATATTCATCAGAGTGAAGCGAACAAGCCAATTTTGAAGCAAAGGTGAGCAGCCAACACGTGTTTCGCCCTTATGGCACGATTTCTGGCCAGGGCTTTCTCAAGGCTTAATATTCAGGACACTGCGTAATGCGAACGCTTCATATATCACACTTCAAGGTCACTGTATAATACATACGATCCGGCCTCTTCAGGAAGTAGACGTGTGCTTCAGGCAGCATTCACGGAGGCAGTGGGAGACCTCCCACTGCCTCCGTGAAGTGACCTTGAAGTGTGATATATGAAGCGTTTGCATTACGCAGTGTCCTGAATATTAAGCCTTGAGAAAGCCCTGGCCAGAAATCGTGCCATAAGGGCGAAACACGTGTTGGCTGCTCACCTTTGTTTCAAAATTGGCTTGTTCGCTTCACTCTGATGAATATAATTGTTTAAATAACTGGATCAACTGAAACACAAGCCCCTCATTTGAACAATTAAATAATACCTTGGACTCACTAACTGATTTGACTTTTTTGTTTCTCAAGGACTTCTTGCACATGACTTGGCAATGCCAGCAGTACAAAGCTTTTGGATACAAGTAGTTCACACACTTAAGAAGTGTATGAAGGGTACTATGAAAATAATGATAAAGGAATGCCTGTTAGGCCTGAGTCCCCCCAAAAAGAAGCAACAGAAGAGAAATCTGTAGCCCAGGGCACAGCGCTAGCCAAGAGGCCTATCTCCATTCAAGAGTTAAGTACATGCTCACCCAGGGAAATTAAAGGGTAAGAGATACGGTGAAATGGGCCTAGCGCCATTCACAGGTTAAGTCCATGCCCACCCAGGCAAGATTAAAGGGTAATAGATGTGGTGGAATGAGCCTATTGCCTCTCATGGGTAAAGTCCATGCCCAACCAGGCACGATAGAGGTGTAACAGATATGGTGGAATGATCCTATCGCCATTCACGGGTCAAATCCATGCCCACCCAGGCACGATAAAAGGGTATTGGCGGCAGCAGAGGAGAGACAAATCAGAAGAGTAAGAAGAGACAGAGAACCTGCAGAAGAGATGGTGGAGTGGGCAGATATGCGCCACAGAACCACTGACCCGTTAGACCACAGTGACTATAAACTGAACCCAGATGAAAAATAGGTTAATAAGAAATATTAAGCGGGATGGTGGGAGTCTACTGTAAAGAACACATCATGGAGAAGAACGTGGCTTAAAACGAGAATTCAACAAAAACAAAATACAAAAAGTATTGATAAAGACACTGAACAATACACAATGGCCAGCACTTCCAAGGGACAGCTAAAAGTAAATATAACAAAACATACCATTGAACTCCACACACAGAACCCCTCAACAGCATGAAATTGGCCATGAAAAGGCAAAGCATTCTAGACAGCGACACCACAGAAAGTATGATTTGAACTAACTGGACCCATTTCTATAAATAAGGAATCGTGCAAAAGACAAGGTTGTAATTGTTAACATTGGGATAAGATGTATAATGAATAAAGCAAAAATCAAATAAAAAGATATGCTAAAAAAAATCAACTTTCTTCGTGAATTAGCCTATTTTATTCAGCAGTTGTGTGTAATTTGTGTTCCTCATCAATTCAGTCGCACTTTTTGTTATGAGTATTCAACACACGTTGAGCATGATACAGTTTATGAATTAGAAGACATGTCTTTTTTGTACACCACAAAGTGGGAGCTCCTCATCCCTCCTGATATCTTAGGGGGCACTTAGAGTTTAGTGGATGCAGACAAACTGCTACAAGTTTGTAGACGTTGAATCTACTGCCATCATTTCCTGTCTGTCTTAGTTAGAGTGTATATCCTTGGCGGACCAACCACTAAGGTCCACCATGCTGGGTCGACCATATGTGAACACCTTCAGCGATTGAGAGAGTGCGTGTGTTGGAAGACTGATATCCACAAACATAGATACCTGTCCTCCCTGTTCAGAGATTAATGCCCACTAGCTGTTACAAGGCAGAAAATCTAATCTGCCACAACAACAATGGAGGATAAAAGCATCATTTGGAAATCTGGGCCCACACACACAAATATTACAGACAACAAACAAATGTGTCCCACAAATTTAAAAGCGTGTCCCCATCCAGCTTGCCCATCCACAAGCATGTCTTTCCCACTATTGTGGACGTGTGGAGTGTCAACCTGATGTTGTAACGTGTGCGTACACTACCTGTGTGGGTCAGAAACCAACAATTTTATGGATAAGAAAGGACAAATCGCGATACTGTCATGGACATAATCCTCTTGTTCACTGCTGGAAGTCGCCTAATTGACAATCACCTCAAACCCAATAACATCACTTCACAGAAGTGACACAAACGCCCATTGTACTCCGCCCTCCACATCCCAGGTATTCAATGTTACCACATGACTCCATCTCAGCACTGACAGATGCCAATCCTGGGCTTCTCTGTAACAATCTATTATTTCAGGTGTGTCAATAAAAGCGGTTCACTATGTAGATGTATCACTGTTTTTTCAATAGCTGGTGGTGTGGGAATTAGGCAGAGATCGCTGTTAGCATGAGCTGAAGCCATTTTGTTTTTGGCAGCCATTTTGACTGACCATGTGCTCGCCATGTGCTCCTTCCTTCTTTGCTGTTGCCTACCCTTGTGCTTTACTAGAATAACTATCTATACTTAGCTCCTGCAACACTGAGCATGCTCAGAAAAGTCTGTAGCTGCTCTTGCACCTGTCTTAGTCTGTAAATGGCAGGCTGTTTTAACTGATGTCAGCAACTCATTGCTTCTCCTACTTTGTTGACTGAGCATTTTCTGTATGTCTATGTATGTGAATAGCTATTCTTGTGTGTGCTTGTACAGCCTCCTTTTGAGCGCTTGAGTGGGTATAAAAAACCCACAGTTTCTGTACTCCTTGTGCTACCTCATACACTGCCTGCGGGTTGTGTATAGATGTAGT
Organism: Triturus cristatus; assembly: GCF_964204655.1. Taxonomy (NCBI): domain Eukaryota; kingdom Metazoa; phylum Chordata; class Amphibia; order Caudata; family Salamandridae; genus Triturus; species Triturus cristatus. The sequence goes on along the minus strand of NC_140591.1, from coordinate 1,470,034,199 downwards.
TCCACTCATGAGGTTTAATAAACTGTTTTCTTGATATTACAGCCAATCTCTATTTATTGGTCTGAGGACTAGTGCGCAAAGAAGGGCGAACCCCTAGCACCGCTAGGCCTTGGTGAGGTCTACTTCTACAAATTGGCACCGTCACGTGGGGCTCATCGGCGACTCGGATGCCCGAAGGAGTGGTCTCGACGGAGGTTTGGAATCTCGCTAAGGATGTACACTGCGTGAGGAGACACTTGTCTTAGCAGATCGAAGTGCCTTTCCAATTTTCCCGAATTGACCCTCCAAGTGGTGCCGGTCCTTGACTGAGATCCCTTCTGGCGTTCGTCGTGCAGAGACCATTTGGTTGATTCCGAGCTTGGCAGTTGGAGGCTGGAGACTTTTGTTTGGTAAGGTCGTTTGATGCAACACTTCTTGTTTGTTTGGCCAAAATCTTGGATTTGTTTGGGTATATATAAATTGCAATTTATATAGGCAGGTAATGAGGAGATTTTTCTCTAATTTTTTAATTCTTGAACGGTACAAATTCTGTTAAGTACTACTTTGTTATAATAGTATATATGCTATAATATTTTTGGCATGCCTGTTTCAAGCACACTTCGTAGGATGTGTTGCTTTCTTGGAGGTACCAATATGGATCTAGAACAGAAGCAGCCGACTCCCCCTGAGTGGACACCAAATAGATATATGTACATTAAAAACGGTATTTCTTCCATAATGTATAGCACACTTTGGAATAAATACACCAAAAAGGATCCTGATCTGCAATGGCCAATAAATAGGTCATTTGATCTTAGAAAGATTCAGTATGTGGAACAATGTGTGTTTAACTGCAAAAGTAGACAAGATATGTTTGACTGTGTACGAATGTGGGAGAAAGAAGCGCGTGAAAGAGTGAGGAAAGTGCAAGCTTTGGCAGAAAAAGAACAGCGCAAAAATATCTATGCGAAAGCGCTGGAGATGAAAAATAAAGAAATTAAGTTAATAAAAGAGAGAGAGAATAGGGAGCGTCGTTTACAGGTAAATGGCCAATACCCTGTCCGGCGCCCCCTTTACCCTCTACTTAATAAACCACAGGACGATTCAATTCTATTAGATCACTCTCCGCCTCCTTATACTTTTCCCTCTGCCCCCAAGGTTGATTCTGATGATGACATCTCTCTCTCAGATCAGGGAAAGTCAGGATCGGACACTAAACAACAGACTCGCTCTTTTATGACGGCTGACCGTGCGGCCACTCTTAGATCCACTGCTCGTAAGCAGCTCGTGATGACACTTCTGCTCCAGACCTTATAGCAAAAGTTCAGCAATGGCTAGAGTCAGAGCACGTTTATGCAGAAGTAATTGAACGGTGCAGGAGACATTCCAAAGAATTAGAGCCTGTTGATATAAAAAATTATCATAAACGATTGAGTGACGGTCTTTTTCTCCCTTCCCAGGTGGCTGATTTAATTAGACGTGTGGTTAAACTATGAACTGATGTATTCCGTTTGCGAGAGGAGAAAAAGGCAGCTGCTACAGCTGAACAATCAGTTCAGACCCCCGTGCCACAGGATGGAGATCCAGGGACAGATAAGGATATTGTAGTTCATGGGAAACCAATGCTTCAAGGGGTGCGGGAACAGAAGACGATAAAGATTCAACTGATGCAAAGGGATATTTTATTTATAATTGGATCTATACTCCTTGGAGTAGAGCGGATGTCATGGCTTTTAAAGCTGCTTTGCCTGATCTGCGGAAAAATCCAGCTACTTTTTATGAAGAAGTTGAATGAGCTATTAATTCTTGTACTATGACTTTGTCTGATATTGATATGTTTTTTGGGCTTATTTTACCCCCTGATATGTGGAGATCTATTCGTAAAGTAGAGGATCATGCAGCCTTTGGAGATATTTGGAAGAAAATAGAGAGGAAAGATGCAGAAAGGGAACCTGCACAGAAACCGCAACAAGAAATATTAGACCTCCCAAAGGCTATAATAATTAAGTTGAAAACTCTCACACTTCCTAAAAAGATAGATTGGACTATGCTAGCGTCTTGTAAGCAGAAACCAGATGAGTCAGTTTCTGATTTCTTTACACGTTTTGAGGAGACATTCCATGACTTTAGTGGCCAGTCATTGACAGATGACACGGACAGGCATCTGTTCGTCGACAAATTTGTCGCAAACATGTTGCCAGGAATAGCTAGTCGCCTAAAGGCCAGCGAGAGTTCATGGACTACGTCTTCCCCAGTCTCTCTTTTGACTATGGCTCAGTATTATGAACGTCAGGAATTGGAAGCTAAGGGCAACGAGGATAAAAAGGCTAAGGATTTAAAAACAAAGGTTATGTTAGCTCAGGTTCATGGTCCATCTTACAGAGGTAGTGGTAGGGGCGGACGTGCGATGTACCGCCCTGGTGCGCCCCCTTTTCCTCGAGCTACTTTGTCTTCTGATCAGTGTGCCTATTGCAAGGAGATTGGACATTGGCGTTTTGAGTGTTCACTTTTGCAAGATCAGCAGTATCAGCGTGATAGAGGACAAATGAGAAGCCGCCCAGGGAACTCAGGAAATAGGGGAGGTATGGATAATCGCACTAGGTTTGAGGCAGTAGAGCATACTCAGAATTCTTCTAACACTTTTGACAGACGCAACCAATATCAAATGTCCGATTATTCACCCGCTGATTTTAAGGATTCTGCTTATGCATAGGAATGCCTAGGATGGAGTAAGGGATCAGTTGAAGTCCCAGTAGATCAGAAGGGTCCCTATGTTAACGAACACGTTTTGGGTTCTACTGATCGGTTTTTGGTTGACAAAGGAGCTACCCGTAGCGCCCTGTCTAAACAATTGGTTCCTAGGGTTCCCCTGTCTGGCTTAACAATCACATCGATAGGATTCGGTGGGACACCTTCCCGTAGCCCACTGTCACAACCACTTGCATTTCATGTTGATAAATTCTCTGCTGCATGTCCATTTTTGCTTCACCCTAACACACCGGACAACATTGTGGGTCTCGATATGCTCAAACATTTTCGTGCTACGATATGTTATTCCCCAGATGGTGTGCGTGTTATTCTGAATGATAACTATCCCACGGTTGAGAGGATTTGTCTTATTAAAGAAGATATTGCTTTGGCATCCCTATCTAGTACTCTTGGGCTACGTCAGATACTGATGTGGGTCAAATGGTTATCCCACCAGTTCATATTTAGGTGAAGGAAGGTGCTTCATTGCCTCGACTGCCTCAATATAAAATTTCTCGAGAAGGTGAAGAGGCACTAATACGTATTGTTCAAGATCTGATTGGAGTAGGGGCTGTGGAAAAAGTCCCTTACAATATTTGCAATAGCCCTATTCTTCCTATCTTTTTTTTTTTTTTTTTTTTTTTTTTCAAATGTGGAATACTTTTTATTAGCTATTCAGGCAAATCAAAACTTTAGGCTTCTTAAGCAGCACTTTCCTCCTTCTTGAGGCCTGGTGCTGACCCCTCTTTGCAGATTTATTTATTTATTTATTTTTTTAAACCGTTTATTGCAATCTCAAGAATATACAGGTATGGGCCTACAACCTCCCGGCCGGCCGCTAGAATGACAGGAGCATATGACATACATACAAAAACACTTGGCATTGCAGAGGAGCAAAATCAGGAGGTATCAGCGTCGTGGGCCACATCACTCTGACCCCACAATACGGTTTCATTTTACACAAACAACACAAAAACCACACCCGCAAGGCAACCTGCAATCGACAGTAACAGCACGTGCTCCCCGAATGGGGACCCCAGCCATCCACAGGAGTCTAAAGAGGGGAAGGGGAACAGATCGAGGACTGGGGGAATTCCGTGCTCGGGGCTAGGAAAGGAGTCAACTAAGGGGACGGTATTCTTCCTATCTTGATGAAAGACACTGATACTAAAATATACAGGTTTATCATTTATTTGCGAGAGGTTAATAAGATCGTAGTACCCCAATACCCGGTAGTCTCTGACATCACAACACTCCTTACCATGGTTCCTCCGACTGCAACTACATTCTCTGTGATTGATTTGAAGAATGCTTTCTTTTCCATGCTTATTCATCCTGACAGCCGATATTTGTTCGGCTTCAGTTAGAATAATCGATCCTTCAGATTTTGTAGAGCTCCACAAGGGCTTACTGAGAGTCCTAGCATTTATAGCCAGGCATTAAAAAGACAGCATGATTCTTTCCCTGTGCCAAAAGGGGTAGCTCTCATACAATATGTTGATGACATCTTGTTGGCTGCAGACACCACTGACCAATGTGAAGAAGGAACATTGTCCTTGCTCTCCTTTCTTGCATCACACCATCACAAGGTTTCTCTGAAGAAATTGCAATATTGTAGACAGCAGGTTACCTATTTAGGTCACCTCCTGTCTAAGGAGGGACGTGCACTCACACCAGATCTCATCCAAGCTATTTTAGACATGCCTGTGCCCCGTACTCAGAAGGATGTTCGTGCACTGATCGGCCTTACTTCTTTTTGTAGGCAGTGGATCCCTAGCTTTTCACATATTTTTAAACCCTTGTTGGCCCTTTTGACTAAAGACACTCCAATGCCCATTCCATGGACTACTGAATGTCAGAATGCTTTCCAACAGTTACGTCAAGCTCTATGTTCTGCACCAGTATTAGGCACTCCAGACTATACCAAGGCCTTCACACTCTATGTACACAAGAGGGATGGTTGCGCACTCTCAGTTTTAGTACAGACACATGGTGATAAGCAGCATCCTTGTGCATATTTTTCAGCTGTCCTCGATCCAGTCGCACATGCGTTGCCTGGGTGTTTTCACTCTGTGGCAGCGGCAGCTGTGTCCATACGTCAGAGTGAGGGAATAGTCTTGTCACATAGATTGCTTGTGTTAGTACCCCATGCAGTTGATGCCCTTTTGAACCAGACCAAAACGCAGCATTTAACTAGTGCTCGCTTGACAGGTTATGAAAAGTGCCACTCTTGGCCCCTCATATCACCTTGAAAAGATGATCGACTCTTAATCCGGCTACTCTATTGCCATCTCCAGCTACTCAGCCTCAGTCGCAAGAGTCTCATGACTGTATATTCTTTACTGAGGAACAGACAAAGGGTCGTGTTGACCTGCAAGATACTCCTCTTTCAAATGTTGATGGGGAATTATGGGTTGATGGTTCCTACTTAAAATTACCGGATGGCACGACATCAGCTGCATGTGCAATCACATGCTTCAGACTGTAGTTGGGACAGCTCGCATTCCACAGAAGTCAGCTCAGGCAGCTGAGCTGATAGCATTGACGAGGGCGTGTGAACTTAGTACTTACTTGTCTGTTAACATCTATACCGATAGCCGCTGTGCCTTTGGAGTGGCTCATGATTTTGGGCTGCTCTGGAAGGAGAGAGGCTTTCTTACATCACATAGGACACAAATAGTGCATGGAGAATTAGTACATAATCTCCTTACTGTCTTGACATATCCGAAGAAAATAGAGATTGTTAAGTGTAGTGCACACAAGAAAGTGACGAATAAAATTGGACATGGCAATACCTTTGCGGATCACACAGCCCGTGAGACTGCAATGCAGAGAAGCACCACATCTATGTATGTGGTTAAGTCTCAGGCTGAACGTTGGCATGATGCCAGGCAAGAAGTGCTGGATATGCAGCGATCTGCCTCTGTTGTTGAGCTAGAGCAATGGTCTAAAGAAGGAACATTGGGTTATGAGGGCTGTTGGAGAAATAAAGACATGACTAAATGGAGATTGCCCACAGCCTATTTACATCCTATGATTCACATGGCACATGGGCCGGCACATGTTGGAGCTTCCTCAATAGCGAAGTTGCTTACGCAAGTTTGGGATCATCCAGAAATTGCCGGCAGAGCTAAAAAGATAGTGCAGTCTTGCTTGATTTGTCTCCAGTATAATCCTGGAAAGGGAACACAAACTTCAACAGGAGGGTTTGCCACACCAACTGCACCTTTTGAGGTTCTGCAAATGGATTACATCCAGCTTGAACGCTGTAATAACTTAAAAAGTATGTCCTAGTAGTGGTATGTGCATTCAGTAAGTGGATAGAAGTGTACCCTACGAAAGATAATACAGCTCTTACTACAGCAAAGGTGCTTTTAAAGGAGTTTTTCCCCAGATATAGTGTTTGCCGACTTTTGTGGAGTGATAACGGACCCCATTTCATTGGGCAAGTTGTTCCACCCACAATCAGCAGGGCTAGTGGAACGATACAATTCTACTCTCAAACTTAAGTTAGCAAAAATCCAGGCCTCCACATCTCTGAAATGGCCTGATGCACTACCCTTGGCATTATTGTCCATTAGATCGGTGCCACATACACGATCTGGCCTTACACCGTATGAGGTGGTTTTTGGAAGGTCAATGAATATCTGGGGGATTCCTAAGCCACGCCCATTACATGATGTACCTTGTGTGCTGATGAGTGACTATCTGTCACAGTTGACTGACAGTTTGCTTTCTATTCATCAACAGGTTCGAGAAGCTCTTCCTGACAGGTCGCGAGGTGATGGCCATGATCTGCGGCCCGGTGACCAGGTGATGATCAAAGTCTTCCAGAGGTCGAATAGCCTGGAACCAAGGTGGCGAGGTCCTGAGTAGGTGCTCTTGGCAACCAGAACTGCAGTCTGAGTGACCAATCTGAAGAATTGAATTCACTCCACGCACTGTAAGAAGGTGCTGTCTGCCCTGGTGGAACCTGCTGCACTCACCGACCATCGAGACATCCTGAACACAGAGAGAGGCCAAGCCCTATCACCTGAATAACCTGAGGAAGTCTTCCCGGACCACACGATCCCTGGTGCATCTCGATATCAGCTGTGACCCCGGAGAGAAACTGCATTGCTGAAAAAGACTGGTTGACCAACCGTCCTGGGTTAGTGAAAGACTGGGCTGCAAAGGGGGGGGGGGGGGGGGTCTATTAGTGACACCCGTCTCAAACTCAGTGCAGAAACCAACGGCTGCCCAGGACTTTAGAGCTCCATCTGCTTTGTTATTTCAACGTCAAGATAAACATGCCCAGGGAAAAGACATCGACTACTGCAAGAATTTGTAACAAGAAGACTATGTGCATTGTTGGGTTTACTGTCACTGTGATCATTATGGCAGTAATAACTTGGGTTGTAGAGGAAGTGGCTCCTGCTCGACGAACACTGACTGCCACTACTCCAGCACTTATTGAGCACCACTACTTCACCCTCCCTTATCATGAGAAGAATCATAGACAGTCTTATTTTAACAACACGTTCATCCAGATGTTGCACCACACACATGATGCTACGAACATTACCGACTGTTGGGTGTGTGGAATGATGCCAGCTCATCAGAAAAAGGGAGGAACACCTTTCATTCCTCTGCCATTCTTTCACAATGGCTCCTATAGAGCCTGGTTTGCTCTGTTGTGGGCCACTCATGTTGCTAATATCACTGATTTTGGTGTAGGAAGACTGAACTACCAGCTAAATAAAGTGTGCTATCCTGCTGAGGAAGGATATCCGCAGGCTAAAGGAACTGTATTGGAAATGGAGGAGTATGGCCAAGGAAATTCCTCTACACACTATGTTTTCCCAAATACTCGAACTGCTAAGGGTAACAGACCTTTTGTTATAGCTGTTACTAGGGCTCAAGCAGACTTGTGTGTGAGCAGTGTTGGCAAAATTCCCGTGGGAAAAAGCGATTGTACTCTGATTTTAAATATTACTGGAGCAAATAACAGCAGTTTTACGTCATCACATAATACCTATTTTATATGTGGAAATAAGGGATATTATAATTTACCCATTGGCTGGTCCGGTACTTGTTTTGTGTCCTTTTTGTTACCACCTGTGTTTTTGGCTCCTGCATCATATCACAAGGACTACAAACTGTTCAATGATATTTCCAAAAACAGATTTAAGAGGAGTACAAATCATGATGAGGTGGATCAGACTGATACTACACTGCAGCAATATGTTGATTTTAATTTGGGGCTGTTCTTCTTTGTAGGTGCTGCCTTGAACAGCAGAAAGATCAGGCGTTTGACACGTGTCGTAGAGGCTGTGACCAACCAGACAGCTATGGCACTTGGAAACATCAAAGAAGAGCTACAGATTGCGAGAATTGTGGCACTCCAAAACCGTATGGTCCTGGACATTGTTTTGGCCGATCGAGGTGGTGCATGTCGCATCATCAGGAGCAGTTGTTGTGTTTATATCCCTGATCACGCCCCTTCAGTTTTTTATGCAATCTCTAAACTGCATAAAATCGCTGCTGAGATTCACCCCGATACCGGAACATGGACTTTAACCGGTTGGCTGTGGACATTATTTTTTACCTGGGGCTGGAAATTGTTGAGAATATTATGTATATTATTTGCAATTCTGCTGACATGCTGCCTGTACCTACAATGTGGTCCAATGCTTTGTTCCCTTTGTGCCTCTGCTTGTATACCTACCAAACATAACGTTGGGAAAGTGAATGCCCAATATGTACTAGATCAAGAAGTTAATGACATGATGCAAATCGACATACAAGATGTTTTTATTGTTCCTTCTAAATCATATATGTCTTCAGCTAATGCTAAAAGGGTCGTCTGTGGGAATTTGGCAGAGATCGCTGTTAGCATGAGCTGAAGCCATTTTGTTTTTGGCAGCCATTTTAACTGACCATGTACTCGCCATGTGCTCCTTCCTTCTTTGCTGTTGCCTACCCTTGTGCTTTACTATAATAACTATCTATACTTAGCTCCTGCAGCACTGAGCATGCTCAGAAAAGTCTGTAGCTGCTCTTGCACCTGTCTTAGTCTGTAAATGTCAGGTTGTTTTAACTGATGTCAGCAACTCATTGCTTCTCCTACTTTGTTGACTGAGCATTTTCTGTATGTCCATGTATGTGAATAGCTATTCTTGTGTGCACTTGTACCGCCTCCTTTTGAGCTCTTGAGTGGGTATAAAAGACCCACAGTTTCTGCACTCCTTGTGCTACCTCATACACTGCCTGCGGGTTGTGTATAGATGTAGTTCCACTCATGAGGTTTAATAAACTGTTTTCTTGATATTACAGCTTCCGTGCCAATCTCTATTTATTGGTCTGAGGACTAGTGCGCAAAGAAGGGCGCACCCCTAGCACCGGTAGGCCTTGGTGAGGTCTACTTCTACTGTGGTTCCCACAACCAATCCAACAATCAGGCATTGGGAATACCACCACAGTGCCAACAGTGTAGCTGCACGCTGAGGACAGCAATAATCTGTTATTCTTTCCCAATGCGTGTGTTTACAGACCCATCATGCCTGACATTGCTGGCCATCATGGCCACATCAATGATGTTGAATAGTCATTACTTTGTCTAAATGTATCAGCACTGTGATGTGGTGAACCTTGGGTGGCGCTCAAACAAATTATGTATAAAGCCTTTATTGTTCCTATGGCAACATGATTGACGTGAAGTCCTGTGTTTGTTTTCCAGTATTTCCACTATGCAATAGGGTAGGCCCTCCACAGAATTTCAGCCTGAGATCACTCTATGGGGCTCATTACGATGTCAGTGGGGAAACTGCTGCGAACTGAAACCGCCTGAACATAGTTCGCAGGTTCCGACTGCAGAATTTGGATGCGACAGCCTTATGGACGGTCTGAAACATACATTTTTCAAAGGCAGCTTGTGCGGCGGGCGTAAAAGGCCCACAGCACGAGTTGGCATTGAAAAATGGATGTCTGTAAACATCTCTGCACCATGTGGCCACAGTGCAGGGATGTTTCGGGGGCACCGTGGGTACCCCCCAGACCCCATATTGGAGGGCCAGGGGGATAAGGGGCCCTGCTAGGGGCCACCAAAATCACTCTCCAACAGCCTTTTCATGTCGGAAAGGCCGACATGGAAAGGCTGTGGGAAAGTGGCATCCCAATCCCGACAGCGGAGCCGAGGCTAGCTCCACCGTCATTCTGTGTCATTTTGATGCTCCTACGGGCTTCTTGAGCCCTTCTGAAGCCCAGCGGAATCCTCCCACTGGTGCCCCTTCCACCGCTTTCATTGTAATAAGGCGGTTGGAAGGAAACCACCAATGTCGGGCGGAAAGCCTCCAACTAGCTGTCAGATGGCTTTCCACCCAACATCGTGATTGGGCCCTATGTTCTGATGTTGTCACCTGAAACATAGTGAGACATCACTTGACAGTCATCAATTGCACAATCTGCATTTTGTCTGATGTTTGGAATGGGTAATAGATGACAAAAGTCCATGTAGCACTTTATATATTGACTGTTATCTATTGTGCCCATTGGATCCTTCTTTGGTAATTATGGTGGCCAGCAAGGTGTACATCATTCGGTGAAAGGGTGTTCTGATCTCTGAGTACTTGTTGTTCATGTGGAACGTGGTTCTGGGTTATTTGTTTTTGGTGTATTGTGGTATTTGTACACACTACATGAGCTGTATTTGCCTGCGTATGTCTATTGGGCCTCGTTAGTGTTTTGATATGGTATGGCGAAATTATGTGGTACAATAATGGAATGGAATAAATTTTTATATAGCGCGATAGCTACCCGCAGGCGTCCTAGCGCTTTAACAGAATACAAGTGGGTGGCGCGGGTCGAGGTTATCTCCTGAAGAAAAAGGTTTTTAATTTTCTACGGAAAAGCAGGATGTTAGGTTCGGATCGGATAGAGAGTGGGAGGGAGTTCCAGAGCCTGGCCGCGTTTGTTGAGAACATTCTTCCTCCACTTCTTTCTTTTTTGAACCTAGGAATGATAACTTGGAAGGCGAGTGTCGACCTCAGCTGCCTGTTGGGGTGGTAGGGGGTGATTAAGGTGTGATTCAGGGTTGCTCCTTTCCTCCAGTAAGCACGGTGGGCGATGCACATGCTTTTAAAGTTGACTCTATCCTTTACTGGCAGCCAGTGAAGGGCTCTTAATTCAGATTTCACTGATTGCCGTCTGGGGATGCGTAGGAGAGTACGAGCTGCGCAGTTTTGGATAACCTGCAGTTTTTTTAGGGTGGATTTGGGGGCTCCTAGGTAAAGGGCATTTCCGAAGTCTAGCCGGGAGAGGATTAGACCCTGGACCAAGATCTGTCTGGCCTTGAAAGGGAGGAGCGGTAGGATCTTTCGTATGAGTCTCATGATACCTATACAGGTGGCTGCTAGTTTGGTTGCTTGATGGCCGAAGGTTAATGCGTTGTCCAGCCAGATGCCCAGGCTCTTTATGGAATTCACGGCTGGGGGTGCGGGACCTAGTGCTGGCGGCCACAGAGAGTCGATGGATTTTTTGGGGGAGTTACCCAGCACCATTAGCTCTGTTTTGTCGCCATTCAGCTTCAGGTAGGACTGGCTCATCCAGGTGCATACTGCTTCCATGCAGCCTCTGAGATCGCTGAAGTAAGAGGAGGGATGAGTCAGGGTAACCACCAATTGCGTGTCGTCGGCATAAGACACGACTTGAACGCCAAAAGGGCGTATTATTTCTGCAAGGGGAAGCATGTAAATGTTAAATAGTGTGGGGCTCAAGGACGAGCCCTGAGGAACCCCACAACTAAGTGGTTTGCTGGGCGAGGTGGTATTGCCCTCACAGACACGGAAGGAGCGGCTAGAAAGAAAGGAGTGTAGCCAGGTTGCAGCAGTGGAGGTTATCCCTAGCTCTGACATTCTGTGGCATAAGATGTCATGATTTACAGTGTCGAAGGCGGTTGTTGGTTTCCAAGAATTCTGTCAGGCATTGGTTTACATATTTTTCCGCGATTTTAGTCATCCACGGTAGCAAAGAGATCGGGCGGTAGTTCCCCGGATATAACGAATTTCGTTGCGCGCGCTGCATCGCCAAATGCGATGCAGCGCGCACAACGAAATTCGTTTTATTAATTTTTTTTGTAACTTACCTGAAATCGCCCGTTTGCCGCATTTTGCAACCCCCCACCCTGCCCCTCCTCTGCGCCACGTCACCGCCCCGGTAAAACGCCCTACACGGGCCGTCACTGTTTTGTTTCCAATATTCTGTCTAAATACAGTTTCCTGTAGTGCTTCATATCCCATTGTTGGGTGCTGTAGTACATTTCCCAATGGGTGTAGAGGCCCTTAAGGCAACATTCACATTCAAGTGGTGGTCATGAAGGAGACGCTATCCGTCCAACGCACTTTTAGAGCCAAATTGCTGGTATTTTCCTCATATGGACCCCTGATCCACGAGGCAACAAAACATAGTCAATATAGCCTTAAAAAGCAACGAGTGACCATTGTCACACTGCTGGTGCGCAGATCGTTTAATTAGACTCTGGGCCTACAGCAAGGGAAAACGTCCAGAAATCTATTCCAAATACCTAGACCATACCATTTAAAGTCAAAGTTGAAAATCTGAATATAAAAAAACAAGGTCGAGTTATTTTAGGAGTTAAAAAACACAGAATGAGACGTTATTTCCAGCCAGAGTGTACTTTAATTGGGTGTCGGTGTATCACAGTGTGCGCGTTCCTGCTGTTTCATTGGAACATTCCTGGCCCCGTTTGCAGGCACGCGGCGCCATTCACAGGGCGCGAGGCGATTTATGGCCTCATTGAAAGGAACAGGGCAGCGCTGCTGACATTTCACAGCGTTTCGTCACTTCTCGGCTTCGGTATCCGGCCTCTGCGTCACTCCCTGCACCACTCATTGTTAAATAGACAGACTAATATAAATCACTTCATAGAATTTGCAATTTGTTTCTTGTTTCCTGAAACCATAGTGAGGACTTTACTAGGGTTACTTACCGCCCCTTGGCCTGGGATACTTGTCCACCACCAGATCAAGGGCAGTTAAGAGCTGTTAATTCACTTAGTCTCTCACTGGGCATTCCTTGTTTACACTTTGAATTAACTACCACAAGTCATTTCTTGTGCTCAACTTATCAATCAATTAATCAATCAATCAGTAGATTTGTAGAGCGTTACTTGTCACCCGTGAGGGTTTCTAGGCGCTAAAATGGAAGCCCTCCATGGCAGGCAGGCAGACCCGAAACCCTTCCACTTATCATTTGTGGGACAAATTATCAATAAATTCCTCAGCTTTCTTGGAGCTTTTTGCATGTATGTAGGTGGTGCTCGAACATCTGTAATAGAGCCGAGACGAAGTAACGGAGCAATGAACAAGAAGGCGCGTGCCAGTAAGACAAATAAAGGAGAGTAGAATGCAATGTGAGAAGAGGTTTCCTTCTGCTTTGTACAATAGTGGGAGCAGGTCTGATGTCAGTGGGGGTGTCGACACATAGACTAAAAGCGCTTTCCTTCTGTTTTTTTCCAGCTGCAGCTCATTCCCATTATGGTAATGTTGTGTCTCCTATTGTGACTTTGTTCAAGACATGTAAGTTTCTTATCATATGCAGGTGTTTTTTTTTAAGACTTGTTATTCAAGCCATTAATAAGACATGCGATAAGCTATAACTAATAGGACATCACTTAAGAGGGCTAGTGTGGGGTTGGTAAGACCACTGAGCAGAACATTGCATCCACCCAGGTGGGAGATGTTCGGTTCTGGCATTAGAAATCTGAGGTGGGTTTCTGGTACCAAATGTTTCACTTTTTCAGGAGGGAGAGCTAGTACCATGAGGTCTTGGTTTTCTTGGTGATGTGTTCCATGAGGGAGCATCTGTCTTGAGAGTGAATCCAGGAGATTTTGCATGCCCTACAGCCGATGGGAAGCATTGAGGTGTATGTATGGTAACTAAGCTTGAATCACAGGTTGTTTGTCGCCACTGGAGATCAGTAGCTATTCAATTAAATTTGAGTTAAGTTTTAAGCAATTTCTTGACATCCAGTTCTAGATTAGCTCGGGGCACACAGTAAACCATTGAGTGTGTCCATGGAGAAGTTTCTTGGGTAAAGTTGATTGTCTCTAGCAAATTGGTGGATTCTGATATTAAAGTTGGGTAGCAGTGTAGAGGTACTACGCTGAAGAGCTGGTGCAGTTGGTGACGTAGGCGAACTGTTGCAGGACTGTGTCAGTGAATCCCATGCTGCCAGCCGCAGTCCGTAGTAGGAGTAGCTGCAGGGCGGTGAGGTGGGGAGGGGGAGGGGCAGGTTGGGGGGTAGTAAACTATGGATTACGGAGGTTTACAGGTAAGTTAACATATAAATTAAGAACACGAATTTTGTTGCGTGCACTGCATCGCATTTGGGGATGCAGTGCACGCAATGACATTCGTTTTACTAATTTTATGTTAACTTACCTGTAAACCTCCGTAATCCATAGTTTACTAACCCCCCCTGCCCCTCCCCACATCACCGCCCTGCAGCTACTCCTACTACCGACCGCGGCGGCATGCTTCTCAGTACATGGTAGTTGACAGTGTTCAAGGCAGCTGAAATGTTGAGCAAGATCAAGAGGCAGGATTAATTTTTACCTTCTTTATGAAATCAAACAGCAGTGTATCATCTGTATAAATGCACATATTAAGCGCCCCATAAGTAAACACTGGTACATTCTTATATACAAATCAGAAAATGCAACATTATTGACCATTCTGAAGTTCTTGGAGACACATTCAGCTAGTTTTCAAGGACTGTTTTACTTTCTCTGTATTTGCTCTTACTTAGAAGTGCGAGGATACAGTGAGGAGGGTATGCTTTTTTTTAACACAGGCGCGGATCGTCCATTGGGGCGTTGGGGCGTAGCCCCCCCCCGCCCGCGCCCGCAGCTCCCTCGGTGTCTCTGAACTTAGTTTACTTAAGTTCAGAGACTCCGAGGGTGGGGGAGAACTAACTGACAATGCATGTCAGTCAGCATGACGTTGGACCGTGGGCGTTCCGGCGTCATGTTGACTGACAAGCATTGTCACAAGCCAGGGAAAGGCAGCACAAGTGTGCATGAGTGGGCATGGAGATTAATTTTTACTCCGTGCCCAGTCATGCGTACTTGTGATTTTACTGCCTTGCGCATGCCCATTAGGAACCCCTCGGTCTCCTAATGGGCAGGCGGCGGGCGTAGCGTAAGCTGTGCCGTCAGCGCCAGGATTGGCTGAGAGGGGTTGGCAGGCCCCTCCTCCAGTACCGTTACTAGTGAAGGCGCCCAGGGGATCAGAGGTCTGAGAGCGAGGTGGCGCGGACGGGACCGGCTGTGAGGTAAGTTTTTTTTTGTTTTTAATAAATATTTCATTCCCCCCCGTGCGCGACCCCAACCCCCCCCACCCGCGCGAGCCGCGACTGAGTATACCAGGCCCATGATTAAGTAACCGAGACCCCCTCCACACATCTTTGGAGGGTCTGAGCAGGGGTTGGTGTGTATGTAGAACAGGCTTACATTAAGCAGATGCCCTCCCCATGCTCCTGTTTTCAGATGGCACCGTTTATCTGCTTCTGTGCAGTATTGACCATCATAGATGGTTAACACAGAACTTTAAAAAAAGTCACTTTTGTTCCATGCTCTGTTCAATAACACTGTCCACTTCGTTCAGTCTTTTGTTTGAATCCTACAAAGTTCGAGGGTTTGTTTTTCTTTTTTCCAGGGACGTTTTGACTGAAATGTAAATTCAACACCCACAACAATTTCCCCATATATGCTGTTTTGGAAATGTGCTTTCCTTCAGTGACGCCTGGACGGACTAGTGTATTTGGCAATTCGGCAGTGCCAGAAGGGCTGGTCTTCCAGAGTAGTGTATGGACTGAGTTACTGGCTGCTTGTGGGCTTGTTTTATGCTCTGGTGAGAACGTTTTTACTCTCAGTTTTCCTGATATTACGACAAATAATTCCTGCAGCAAGCAGAGAGGTCGAACACCGTGAGCGGACGCCCCCCAACATTAAGGCAGTGAAAACCACCCAGACAGTACTTTTTAGACAGGAATACGAGGGGGTTTATTAATAATATGGTTGTGGAAGGGGCTGTTAGCACTTTGACGTGACAGCCTTCTTTGTTAGAGCAATTGAATGTATCCTGGCATTCGTGTGAATCCTTCAGTGTATTACAGTGAGAGGGAGCCATTCTCCACTTCCGGGGAGAGAGACAGGCTGCAAGGTGTGAAGGGTTGAGGCCAGGGCTGCGTGGGGGCAAGGGTGAACAAAACCTTTAGATTTTTCGAATCAATATGGCAAAGCTTGTTTTTTCCAATGTAAAATGCTGCACGCAGCACTTTTTATTTTTATTTTTATTTGTTACTACAAGGAGTGTGAAGACAACACAGATCTTTGACAGTTTTAATACAAAGTTCAAACATGTCTTATGAGGCCCTGTCTACTGCTAAGCGAAGAAGGGTTGTATGAAAACTATAAAATAAACGTAAATTCAAGTGAAATATGGGGTGGACGTTCGAGTGCGGTCTATTGGGGGTATGTGATGAATATTCCCATGTGTATAAAATGTTTGCCCTCTGACTCACACGTTTTACGGTTTTTTTAAAGGCTGTGTTCCTTAGTAAAATTGCGAAAAATCGTGATAATATAGGACTGCAAAAATGTGATTTTTTTTTTAGCTTTGAAATTGTTTTGGTCCGTAATTAGTAATGTGGATTTTTCGAATGTTAAGAGACGTGTAGGTTTTATAGTGAAGCAACAAGGCCAGCAATAAGTAAAGCAGACATTTCTTCAGGGTATGGGTACATGTCAGTTTGTGGTGTGCCTGTGTTAGCAGTACACACATTCGCACATGTACGTCACTAGATTGACTGTGCAAAGTAAATGGCGGCAGCGTGAATGCCACTGGTGTCTGACAGACGTGAGCATGCGCTGAGACCTTTGCATTGCTCTTGGTGGTGTTTAATGGTGGAGGTGGAAATGCACTGTGGGGGGTGGGGGTTATTCTGGTTGCTGAAGGTCTGGGGGACTGATGGGGTGGGGGAGGGAAATTGTGCAGGTGATGCGTACTTCACATTTGCAGCCCCCTGGGAGTGCCAGTTTTGAATGAGAGCCAGATTTGTTGCGAGTCGGTTGGTCCCTTGTACCAGAGTTGCTCAACAGTATGCTTTTGGCAGTGTGGTTGTCTAGTCTATTAAGGTCATAACTGCACTTTCACAATTGCTTCATTAACCTTCTTGCTTCTCAAAATTGCTTGAAAATGCATCGTTTACCCACTCGCTCGCCACGGTGCACTCCGACTCAAAGTTTGCGCCCACCACTTTCAATGTCACCAGCCGCCCTGACCTTACTGCTATCTTTTATCAACTTCAGATGGGCATCAGCCACCACAAACTGGCCCCATTGCAGTGTTCTTGTTTCAGATCATACCATATATGTTGACCAATCAATCAGCACACACTAATTATCCTACAATGCGTCTTCGTCTTTAATCTAACTAAGTAGATCCCTCAAGTTAAACTCGGGGAATTGCTAAATAAAAAACATTGAGGTGCAGAGATAGCTGATAAATACAAAATCCGGAAATAAAGCTTTTTAAAACACATTTCACAAGCCTCAATACGATAGTCACTGGAAATTGCAATATCGTCGCACAGCCCTGCATCACAGCATCACACAATCCCAAAGATACCATGGTGATTATTGCACCTGTACCCACAACTTCCCCACCCATCAATCAAGTGTCCTCTCAAACCACACCCATCATTTCTCCAATGGGTTTTCCTGGAAGTAGAAGCCAATTCTAGAGACCAATCACTCTTCTCGCTATCCATTCAAATTCCACACCTCTCAAGCTCGCATACCATGCATCCTCTACCCACCTTTCCATTCATCCATTTACTCCCATTTCTTAAAGTTGCATATCTGATACCAATTTTCATATAACTTGGGCATGTAGAAATACTATCAGACTCTTGATTACAAGTTTAGGGGTTTCGATCCATGGCGCATACCTTACTCAGTCACAATACCTCACCATCCCATCGATGACAGATTCAGTTTGAAACCTGACGTATGGCCGCACTTTACCAACAAAGGCATTTGCTTACTCACTCTCTGTAGAGTGAAGTGAACTATTGGCCTTCAACCTGAGCTTTACCAATGTGCTCATTCACGGGGTTTGGACAAAATGTTTGAAACCCAAATATCGTGAGACAGAACATTGTGTCAAGAATATCGAGGACAATAATATTGTAAAGGTAACTTTCTATGGGTAAGCCAAGTTTTACTTTATATAACTCCACATTTCTGTGCCTTGATGATATATATATATGTATGTATATATATATATATATATATATATATATATATATATATATATATATATACATATATATATACATATATATATGGAGTAAACAATAGTAAGTTTATACTTACCTATTCGCACTTACCTTCTCGATGTTCTTGTCCTCGATATTTTTGACATGATATTCTGTCCACACTATATTTGTGTTTCCGATATTCTGTCACTGAACCCTCAACCGCAACCCACTTTTGAGCGGCATGCTGGACTTTACTAATCTCTTAACCCGCTTGAACAATGAATTCTTCCTTGGATTGTATTATCCATTGGATTGTACTTTTGCCTTTTCTGAAAAATACTTAAAGATCTCCTCTGAGCACAGCTGAAGCACTTCAGGAGTCAATAACCATCCTACAACATGCATTGAGCCAATTAAAGCAATGGTCTACAAACACTACTGCATGCCGAGAAGGATGATGACAAGCTACTGAAAGACCCATTTTATACATCAGTTCCCTTTCCCAGCCTTGGCCAGATTTCTCAGCAGTTTGCAAGGGATGCACCCTATCACCCTATATCAGAAAGTCAGCAGAACTATTTGCTTTCCCAGCACATGCCCCTAAATCATCAATCTTTTTATAGTAGGACTGGCTTGTACTAACCATTAATAGGTGAATTAATAACTTCTCTTTTGATCTAGTGGAGGCAAACCCTGCAAGTATGTAGGAAAACACCTTGATGGCCAGCATCAGACCGTCTCCTCCTTGTCAAATATGGAGTACTTTATTGCTGTACCTGACAGAGCTAGGGATGCAAGTGCTGTAGGAGCGTCTTTACCACCCAAAGTAACACAACACAAATGAATGCTATGATCCGGGTTTATTTTTTGCATGTTAGACAAATTAACTTAGACAATCTATAGTGATATTGCCTCCAAAAAAACACCCAGCTGACTTCTATATTAATGGTGCCCATACCCTCTCCTTCCGGCATTCACTTGAGGTCTTTGCCCTGCCGACTACTGAAGACTTTTTCAGAGGGCAAGACACTAATAAATGTTCTGGCTGGGAATTTGGCCATTGCCAAATGGATGGTAATACAATGCTAGGTAGCTTCTCCATCTATACTATCCTTTGATGTTAAATTAATAATACCTATTTACCTATAGCCTATGTGCCATACAATTTCTATAAAACGTTAAGGGGTATATTCTCAAGAACGAGTGAAAACCATCGCAAAAGTTACCTAACGCAGCCCTCAACAGCGCAGTCCATAGCGGGAAATCTCCGCCGTGTTAACCAGGTATTCACAACACGGCGGTACCATGCGATAGTCACCAGATAACGCGTCAACAGGCCGCAATAAAATCAATGCCATGCCCCAAAAATGCGAAACGCATTAAATACTGCGATGAGGCCAATCGCGGTACAAAAATCAGCAAAAACCAGCGACCGGCCTGCAAATCCCACGCATCTGGGAGGAAAATGCAACATAAAAGCAGAGTAAACAAATGGTGAGATGACAACCTGCGAGTACAACCCCACAGCTGTGAAGCAGAAAAAAATGACCATTGTCCAAATCAGATAGGCATTGCCCCACAAACAGCCACAATGCACATAGACATGCATTCAGTATGTAGCCTGCGCCAATGCGGAAACAAACATGGTACACACTGTGAAACCGCATCTCCCCCTCACATTGCAGAGGGACAAATAACACACCCTGCACACCGACGTGCCATGTACATGACCAAACAAGAATGAAAGCACAGACTAATGCAGGGTCCGTGACTCCCCCTTATGCACATGTTGCCCATGCCGTGGGCCCTAAGTCACAGGGTGCATTCCTGCATCATGGCGGCACATATCAGAGCACAAAAGAATCCCTGTTGTCACCTGTAGGCCACAAATGACAGCTAAAATGGAATGATATGGGACACATGTGAAACGCCGAAGAGTGGGATGCCCTAACAACTGTGACACACAGAACTGGCAGTTAGAATACGTGACACCATAAACAGCCTCACTGCACAGAGGTAACACACCCACCATCCATCAACAAATCCCTCAATTGACAGCACAACATGTTGCACCCACACTTGTCTGAGTGAAGTGCCTTTACAGATGAGTGACATGCACGCAATGTGACGTCAACCAGAGAAGAAACTGTCACTGATGTAGCCCCTACGGGTTATTCCTGCTGCAGCTGCAGTGAGGTGTGGTCCACCTGCCTCATCTTCATCATCATCATCCGGTGCATCTGGCACTATTATCCATGGGGCTTTGCTGCGTGCACATATGTTTTGCAACACACAACATGCAAGTATCATCTTGCACACGAGGTCTGGGCTGTACAGGAGCTTACCAACTGTGAGGTCCAGGCACCTGAAACATGACTTCAACATGCCAAATGTGCGTTCCACGATGCCCCTGGTGCGTTTGTGGGCCAAATTGTACTGCCTCTGGGCCTGTGTGTTCGGGGCTCGGAGGGGTGTCATCATCCAAGCGCAGAGTGCATATCCTTGGTCACCTGTGACAGTGCAGAGAGATATGAGTCACAACTACATAGTGCATGATGTGTTGGCAGGCTTACTGGTTCATTGGTGTGTGATATGTGTGACTTAGTGACTCCTGTATGACATGAACTGCGTGTTGCAAATGAGCTGCCTCACTGTGTACTACGTAGCCTCACTGCTGCACCTCCCCCCGTGCACATTCACTAGTGTGCGCATCACATGCACCCCTACGGCACACCATTGACATGCCTTTCTGCGCATGTCTACAAGCCAGAGTACGACACAGTGATGCTGCTGCGCAGAATGTGGCCAGCCACGTGTGTGTAGGCCCATTGTAAAGACAGTGCTGACACAGATGAAGAGCACCTGCCTGGCTGAACTCGACATGCCGTTGATGGTACATCGTTGGCTCATGCTGCACTAATAGCGACACACACAACAGTTGGCATGTGTGATCCCTGACCCCAAGCAGGCATGCCCTCCCCCATTTATCCCTTCGGCCGACCACGCACACCGGGAACATGCCACATAGAAACATTGTCGATTGAGTGACGGGTGGCTCAGACACTACAACAGAGACACACGCTCCACCCACATACTTGGCAAGGCCCACACTGAACCACACCCAGATCCACGTGTGTAGGAGCCACACCACTACGCAGTAATATCATACGCCGGGCCAGCCCACTCCGCTCACGCTTACAGGGGGGACGTAACAAGCTACATTTCCGGTATCTTCCCCACTGGCTGGGGTGATATGGTTGCGTCCACTGTCCACTACACTCCATACACCAGCGGTGTGTGTCGACATGGATATGTGTGTGGTCTGCATACTGCAGTCTGGCCAGCACATCCACGCCACACTTGGCATTGTGTACATGCTTATTAATGGGTCACTTGCCTCCTTTGCACATACCTTGTTCCCACCTCTCCCCACAATCTGCTGTTGTGTGGTTGAGGTGCCATGCCGTTGATGGCTTGTGTACATGGCTAGCCCAGGTTACCACAGTAAGTTCTGCTGTCGTGTCTGGCAGGTGGGCATGTTGTTTGGCATGTTGTATGTGAGTTCGTAACGTGTGCATTCCCAGAGTTGTGAGTTGCACGATTGTGGAGTTGAGGTGTGTGGTGTGTTCATTTGGTACTTACCAATGAGCAGGGCATTTCCGTAGGTGCGATCCTGGAAGTGCCAGTTGATGATGGACTGCCGGAAGATGTAGGAATCATGCACGCTACCTGGGTAGTTTGTGGCGACATTGGTGAAGAGTCCCCCATGGTCCACTATTGCCTGCACATTGATGGAATGCGTGTGCTTTCTGTTGGGGTAGTTGTGTGTAGTGTCGGCAGTTGCACAAGTAGGACATGTGTGCAGTCAATTGTCCCCAACACGTGCGGGAATGCAACTATGGCATAGGAGCCTTGCTTGGTCTCCAGCTGTTCCTGCGCGGTGTGGGGGAAGTATAGGTACTGGGGTACCAAGCTGATGATGGCATCCAGAACTGGTTTGAGGAACTTTGACAGGGCTGGCTGTGAGACCCCTCCGACTCTGGCGGTTGTTGGTTGGAAGGTACCAGAGGCCAACAGATGCAGCACAGCCAGCAGCTTTGTCTGAGGTGGGATGTTGGTTATCCGCTGTGTTGGTACCGTCAGCCTGTGGGCAATGATGTTCAGGATGCAGAGGATGGTTGTCCTTTTGAGCCTGTAGTGGGCAATGACATACTCTGGTGTCATGTCTGTGAGGCTGGTGCGTTTTCGGAAGGTCCGTGGTCTGTGTCTGCGCTGCCTCTGTAGTGGTCCGGGGGGTGGTGGCGGGCCTGGGGGTGGTGACTGTGGGTGTTGAGGGCCTGTTGGGGCTCTGAGCTGCATGATGAGTAGCTCCATGGCATCTGTTGTTCTTCAGGTGTGGCTGTGGGCTGGGCTCCCTTTTCTGGTGCCAGCTGCTGTCCGACTTTACACCAGGTCAGACCAGGTGTTAATTTCCTGCTGCTAACGTGCCTTATCGCATGTTTTGTGGTTGTATCTCTTATGTGGCTGGTCGTTGAGAATGTTGAGGAATGGTGTTGTTGTGGCTTTTTGCACGGGCACGCCTACTCTTCATCTCATTAGCGATAGTTGCCAGGGTCATCTGTGGCGATGTTTTTTGCGACTGCTATCGCAGGTAAACTGGTGCTATGGGCTGTTAGCACCAACTTGTGAATGGAGTGATAAATGTATCGCGAGTTTGGCTGCGCTAAAGTGCCATTAACTCGGCTGTAGCTCCTTGAGAATATGACCCTAAGTTTTCTATTACTAATTAAACCTTCCATGCATGCCCATGAGCTTTTAAACTATGTGCATATTTCTAAGCTAGACTGTATGCATCCTGCAAATGACAGTCATATAATAATTTCAGCCCCTAGATTCCTTGCCAGATAGGTGCATGGAATCAGTGACCCTTTAGACAATGTCTGAAGCCAAAGAGACCAAGGAACTCCCACCATCCCACCACTGCTTAAACTTGATTCAATGTTTGACGCGGTTGATCATTCTGACTTGATCATCCCACTGCTTATAATTGTTGTCAAATTCTTAGATTGGTGTCAATTCTCTCTGACTTTGTGGACTTCGGAAATCGGCATACCACCATACAGATCTATCATTTTCTCTTCCATATGTTTAGTGACACAAGGTTCCATACACCCTGTTCTGGCTCTTCTTCTGATGACTTCACCTATTGATTCCTTTCAATCGTATTCTGATTTTTCTAGCTTTGCTCCTTTTACTGTGCTCCTCTTGCTTCTGTTCCACATCGGCTACCAATTCTAACTCGTTCAACTCATGCATGTTCACCATCAATTACTAGATGTGTGGTAACATCGCTGACTTAACCATTCCAAAATATGCATCCTTATTAAAGGCTTTAACCTTTCTCCTTCTCTCATCTCTG
Organism: Triturus cristatus; assembly: GCF_964204655.1. Classification (NCBI taxonomy): domain Eukaryota; kingdom Metazoa; phylum Chordata; class Amphibia; order Caudata; family Salamandridae; genus Triturus; species Triturus cristatus. Next base: position 1,470,010,731 of record NC_140591.1, on the reverse strand, counting down.
CAAACACAAAGAAGAGGTGCCATTATGAACCAAGAACTCTCCTTTGATGCCACAAATCCCTGTAATCAGAGAGGCTGAGTTCTTCTACTTCAGATACTGAGGAAATTGTTTCCCGGCATAGCTTAAATGCAAAGTCAGCACAGTGGAGGATGATGCAGATCAAGGGTGTAGTGAACAGTGCTTACTTTATAAAAAAAGAAGTGCCGGGCCCTTGTCAGGAGGACCCTGCAGTTTGCACCACCCATTGCCCCTGCCAGCGCTGTCCTTGACAGTACCAACACAACCAACCATCCCACTCCTACAAGTGTGACAATTCAGACTTTTGATATACATTAAAAATTACTAATACCCGCCGCCCTAGCTATTCTTATAGCTTTGGGTGGCAGATATTAGTTGTTTTAATGTATATTGAATTATTAAGAAACTGTTGTTGTGCTCATCACAAAATTAGAGAAAAAGCGCCACCATGTGTTAGGTTGTCATAAGTGTCGGTGTTGACAGTAAAGCCCCGGTACCGAGCACTGGACACCACCAGCTCAAATTTAGCACTGACAGTGAAACACCCACTTATATCAGCTTCAGTAGGGTTTCCACTAGGGCAGATCAAATTGCTATTAAGGATGGTCGTACCTTGATCTGTGGCTGGAAGATCATAAGACAGGAGCAAAAGCTGATAAACACTGCAAGAAGGCAAGATGCCGTGTCACATCTGTTTGGTGGGGCAAAGGGGTTACGTGCAAAGATGCCAAACATGATGGCAAAAAATACGTGAATTTAATCGTAAAAATATCAGTGGCAAATGGAATAAGAGAATGCAAAGAGGGAAGGAAAGAAGCATGTACAGAGGAAAGACTTAAAGAAAGAAAGCAGGATAATAAAAAGGCTCGAAAGATAATTGAAAAGAAGGAAAGAAAGCAAAGAAGAAAGGAAGGCCTTCTACTTGCTACCCAGCTAGTTATAAAGAGGGTCTCAGAAGTCAGATTTTGAGATGTTGCATTAAACTAAGTGGCAAATGATCTTGTGTATCTCCTCATAAAGCCCGTACCACAATGTTGCAGCATCACGTTCCTCAACATCATTGTTCGCTTGAAGTTGGCAATTCAGTCTGATTTTAAGGTAGCCTGGGACAATCCCAAGCAAAGTCTTATGAGTCAGGGTGCATGGCTCGCCTCTGTAGCCAAGCGCACCGTGCATGGATGACACTCCTAGCAGCTGAATGTTGCAAGATTGTTTGTGAATAAGCTGTTGTGACATACCTGCAAGGAACTACATACAATAATCCAACTTAGCCGCCAAAAAACGCTGTGGTGCACATGATGGTTTCTGCAGAAAAGGTCTCATGTGTTAAAAATATAATAAGGTGTGTGGCCAACCAGTACATTTACCTGGGCATGCAGCAGAAACTGGCTTCCTATTGGTCTCTCCAAAGTCATCAGGAGAAAGGAAATACTGAAAATTGCACAATAGTTATTAGAAACAGCTGGGTGTAGATGGACCTTCTTTAATACTTCAGTACCTCGAGCTCTCATTATAATGGAATCTTCTCCCTCTGTCAGAAATGATGAGGGTTACAACTAGATCTTTGATGATCATAGGGGAAGAGAAAGTTAGTTTCTGCCCCTTGTGCCTCTGTAGGTTGCTGCTGCACCTGAGTCTGCTAATCTCTTCAGTAAAGGCCGAAACTCCAAAGTCTACTAAGTTCCACCGGGCTAGACCTAATCACAGTATAATAGATGATCTAACATATCAGACAGACCATATATTTCCCTGAGACAAAAATGGTTCCAATTAGAGCTGTTTTTTTAAGTGACACCAATATTATGTAAAACATATTTAGCAGAAACAAAAGGCACAATTATAAAAAGTAGGAAAAAAGGATTTTATCCACAAACAACAACGAATTTTGTGAAAATTTGGCTATTTTCCTCTAAATGAGGCACATGAATCAAGCACTGCTTGAATAGACTACAAATTCACTTTCTGCTCTTCCCATTTGGTACTTTGAAACACACACTGTATATGTATTTAGCCTCTCTCCTGTTGCTTTCTCCCTCGCTGCTCAGCCAGTGCAGTGTTCTGCATGGAAGGTTGGTGTGGGGATGCTTGATGGAATGTTTGGGTGGCTGCGGGGTCACGTGTGACAGTGGAGCATGGACTGAGCAGCGGGGTCCTGGTGGGGCTGCTCCTGGTGGGGCTGCTCTACATGAATCTACCAAGCTTCAACTAAGACTAAATAAACCTTCTTAAACTACACCCTGGCTACTGGATATTCATTATTAGATTTTAACTGCGATTTATAGAAAAAAAAGAAACCCTGCGTGGGCAGATTCTACAGAAAGAACTACTCAAGAAATGAAAACCTGAAGAAACTACAAAAAAAGTAACTTTAAAGAAATATTTGAGGAAACTGAATGTACAGAGTGCCCTACAGGCGCACCAGTGTCCAGTTCATCGGACAGCCAAATTTAGAGTCTATTTCCTCTAAGTACATGTCATATTGCATTATTAGGGTCACCTTAAAGTGCTCCGAGCATGTCTACCAGCGTGAAGTACGGAAGGATCTGTCAGCGATCACTTGGAAGTAATCGGCTGTATGTTCTTTATTCACCTGGTGAATCCAACTAAGTCTGACTGATCTTTGCGGTGAACTGTGTTGGTGCAATGACAGTGTCCTGTCCTCTACACCAGAAAATCCAGCCAGGAAATGTTTTATTTAGTAACATGAAAGGGAGTTCATGTGTATAATTCCAATCGCTGATGTGCTGAATATTTCCAACAACTCTCTACCTTCAATGAGCACCGGCAGCATTGGCGGCAATGTGGGTTAAATGCTTTTATGTTTTACTTTGGTGGGTGCAGCACAATATGGATATCACTATACTTTTGACCGGCGCCCATAGGGAGCACAATTCGCAAAAAGGCCAATATGCTTTCCTGTGGACTTGGCGGCAGTTGGGTAATTTTTTTGGTCAGTCACTGTTGAGCTATAGCATGCACTTTCACTTACCCTTTCCTGTTGCGCTCCTTGAAATGTTGGTGTGGTGATGATGAATGGAATGTTTGGGTGCCTGCGAGGTCACGTGTGACAGTGGGAGCATGGACTGAGCAGCGGGCAGGCTGCTCTTGGTGGGGCTGCTCTACATGAATTTACCAAGCTACATCCAAGACTAAATAAACCTTCTTAAACTACACCTCGGCTATTGGATCTTCATTACTACACATACCTAAGGGCCAATATTTGTAAAAAAAAATAGAAGTTGAAGTGTTAAAAATTTTAGACAATTCAAGATGATATTATTGGCACCTTAAATTCATGGGGGAGCAAAGTCATTGTTACTGGTGAGGGTAACATGGGTCTGACACACAAGTACATGACAACAGGAACATTTGGCACAGATTGACTAACACTTTGCTCAGTATTTTCATTACTTTTGTAACACAAACCCAACGGAAAGAGTTATCTTGGAATTTGTTATCCAGCGCAAATCAGGATTTGCATTGGATGTCTTCACACACTAACGTGAAGTTGTGCTATGCACTGCTTGCTCTACTTTACGACAAAGGGGCATTCAATGGGTGGTTCATAGGTGTTCCCATGCCACCAACCATTGCTTTTTACATAAATCCCTATCTATCAACTCTTTCCTTTTCAATTACATTTTCACTGGATTTTTGCACTGGACACAAACATTCTGCGCAAAGCACAAACACTGAAATAGCAAACCCGGAAAAAAATATAAGTTGCGTATATGAAAAACAGTCTGATTCGCTAAACAATTTTAGCTAAACATACGAATAAAATGCGCAACAAACGTAAAAATCAAAACATAGTAAGTAGGATTAATATTTACTTTCCACACTCAATGAATAAAAATCAAGGTAGTGCTCCTAAGTCACGGTGTGTGTATTGTTTTAGTAACTGAAACAATTGTGATGACTTGTAGAAGGTGTACAGATCACTGTGCATCAAAAACTTACTTTAGGCTTAGATGATATTGTACAAATTCATGACCCAGATCCACTAGGAAAGAACTCCACTGGCAGCATTTAAGCATATTTAGCACATATGAAAGCTATGGATCTATCTATCTTTGTGTTCCATTCGACATGTGTCGAACGTAGAAATAGAACAAGCAGCAGTAGAGCAATCTGTCATCATTGAAATGGCAGAACCTCCCTATGGTCTCTACGATCGTAGTAGCTCAAAACCCCAAAGCAGCCACACAACATCCATCTCTGCATAGACATGCATCTCCCAAGCACTGCCATTAAGCATGTACGCCATCAGACACCTACAATCGATGACCTGGTTGCTGAGGTGAACAGCACTTGTTCATTCTTGGAAATGGACTATCACCTCCCTCTTGATCCAAAGTCAAAATACTTCACCAATGTCTCAACAAAGATGGGGCTTCCAATATGCAAAAGGTGAAACTTAGTTATCCCCAGTTTCGTTGAAGTCTTTCAGAATTGCATCCAAGAGGTCCAGTCAAGGTTAAGTGCTGGGATCAGTGTAAGTGACAACATTCTGGTCCATATGAGAGCACTCTCACTCGAAAGCAGTTCTGAAGTGGCTGCAAGACTTCGACATCACACTCAACAAAAAAGGAGAGCAATTTTCTCAGACCTAGCACAGACCTTTTTGGTTACAGATTCTCAGCAGGAAGGGTGACTCCTGAGCTCTCCTCGGTACAATTAAGTTGCTTATCCGATGTGCAAAGTTTCCAAGGCATGGTCGCATTTTGTTTTGATCCATGCTGAATCCCATGCCTCCTACTGACCCACAGAGAGAGTTCCTTAAATCCATGTCTGTCTGTGAATGAACAAGTGTAAAGCAACAAGCTTTTTAGGTCACCAAAGATGCTCTCTCAGTGGACACCATGCTCTGGTATATTAATACCACCAAAGAGACTGAATTATCAGCCCATGCTGATACTAAAATTCTGAATGTAATGTTCTGTCCCAATGAATGAGAAGGTCAACTTGTGCATTTGTCCTTGCCCCTGGTGAAACTACGACTGCATGCTCGGCCCTCTTGGGGGTGAGCTGGAGGATGAGGCGGGCGGCAATTCACAGAAACACCGGGACTGGTGCTGCCGATGGAACTATGACGATGCCCCCCCGAGTGGAAACCATGAATGTTGTACTTATCGTGGACCCCGAACAACATGGCCGATACCCGGTGGAGCTGTTTAGGCAGGTATAGAGGAGTTTGGCTCTGGTTCACCCCCTTGACCGTCACCTACCCAGCCAGACATTGGACATAGGTTTTCCTCGTCCCCCCATTGTGTTTTTCCTACCCTTCCCCGCCTCCTCCCTCCGTGATCCTGTGGCTGCCTCCCCTTTCCAGCCCTGCGTGGAGCCGTGAGTCAGCTACCTTTATAGTTTTTGGATTGATTTTTTTATATCCTGCCATTTTGGGATAGTGCTATCGGCTCCCATGGGTCCTCCATCTTGGCGGTTTCAACTGATCCTCTCTGCTGCTGGACTACTCCTTGTTCGCCTGATTGAACTTTTCCTCTAGTCTACCCCCCTTAGGTCTCCCACACCCCACTCATCGTATACTTTCACCGATACACGGGATGTTTTGGATCATTGGTCCCCAGCGGGTTTGTCTGTCTCTCACTTTGACTGCTTTGTCCCCCTGAAGTACTTTCCCCCTTGCTGGTCTGCCTGAAACCATCTACATTCCTTACCCCTTTTTACCATTCCCTCTCTACCTTTCATTCCCCATTAGACGTGTGTCTTGGCTATGCTATGTTATTGTGTAATTACTGTTTTTCTCCTATGTTTATACTTGGCTCCTGTAACTAATGTAATTTTGTAACCTGTAACTCGCTGATCCTCATGTAAAGCGCTCTGATACCTCCGCGTCTAGCCAGAACTATATAAAACTCGTCTCTTCAGGCCAGTTGGAACTGATCAGTTTGGTGAGTTATATGTGCTCCAGATTGAGCGAAGCAGAAGGCCTGCATTTCTGGGAGAATGCCACCACCATAGGAAAATGGAGATGGGTGAGTTTCATTGAGGCAGGAGAAACCTATTCTAAACAATAGAAGGGATGATTTTCTCAACCCTCACCCAACATGGAAAACGTTTTTGGAGCCAATACTGAACCGCAGGGAGGCCACCATCTTGTAAAGCCCTGTAGTTGGTGTTCAGTGGCACAACCACCATGTACACGAGCATAGTGAAACCTGTGCATACAATATACAAACGCTAGACACAATTGTATGAGAAGATGTCTGTCTCTGCTTATGGGGATTGGACAGATCTTTAACAGAGTGAAGTAGTAGTGTGCAGGCTCCCCAAAAAGGATGGAGGTGAAAGGCCCTTTACCTGTGCACTGTGAATTCAACTAACACTAATACAACTCACCCCATAGCCTGGAAGGATTTGGAAGTTGCAACTCTCACTCGAGTTGAGGTGGGTGACTTTCAGGTGTACCCAGTAATCAGTAGAGTTTGGCTGATGAATGACAAATTAAAATGTGACGCACCTCCAGTGGATTAAACATTGTCCATTTCACTAAAGGAAAAATCAAACGGCAGCTCATAAAAAAATAACATCGCATAGCAGGACTGCTTGCCCAAGTGTTGCGGAGGACATTTGTTCCATGAACTCCCTCCTCTCTTTTGCTCTCATGTCAAATCACCAGTGAGGGTCTCAGGGCGCTGGAGTTGCTAGCTGCTTCACAGAGAAAGCAGTGTAAAACAAGGCAAAAGCAGGAGAAAGCACTCAGAAAAATGAGAGAATGTAGTAGCTGCTACAAGAACAGAGCAATTTATCTGTCCCGTTAATAGCAATGTTGTGGTCTTCAGCAGGCATCTATATCCTGTCCCCAAAATGTTAATAACTTTATTAGACTCAAGCATATGCTGGAACCAGGAGCATATGCAGCTTGTGCACACACATCAGGTACTTTTCTCCACAGCACCTATATTTACAGTTGGCCATCTCTGCCAAAGTACATCCCATTTCAAAGACAGGGAAGCCCATTCTACTCAGATCAATACAGAGCTCCACCAATTATCAGAAATATGACCTTTGCGCCACTTGAAGATGTAATTGTTTATTTGTTGATGGAACAAAATAAATATTCATCTGTAGTCTTGTAGGTTGGATACATTTACAGCAATACTTATCAAATACAAGCAGAAGGATATATGACATGGTGGGCAATAGCATGGACTGTTGTGAACAGCTCAAATATTTCAACCCATTTAGGAGAATATTACTCTAAGTAAAATAAAAAGTGATATGCACCACTGCTGGATTCCCACATTAACTTGCATCCAGAGGTTGTTGTAATATTTTTTCTGATCACGTGGCTGACAAGTTACATTTATTCCTTGGTCCTGAAGAGCCATCAGGTTAGACTGACGGCTAAGCCCATGAGGCTGAAGATACCTAGCCGCCCACAGTGAGTCCGAGGCTCTGCAGTTCAAAGTTCGCTTGTTATGACCAGCAGGTATTGAAAAGATGTTGACGTGGTAGCCATGAATCACCGCCTTGTGAGTAATTGCTGATTAGCACAGCTTTACCTCAAGGTCCAAATGTCAATATCGAATTGTCGCACAATCGATGTTGGAAGTGGGTCAAGATTACATTTAACATTTTCTGAAAATAGAGGTAAATTTCATGCTGATTAGAAGTTCAGCAGTTAATAAATTCACTTACAAATATATTTATCAAGTTGTTTATGTTGTGCCATTTTGATAAAACACTTAAGTAAAACTATAATTAAAATGAAAGAATACATTTTGGGAAATACATTTAAAGGTGCTGTGCTACCTCAAACATCACCAAAGTATATTCACGGTGTCCAATGGGAGAGCCTCTTTGACTTTCAGAATTGTGCTTTGTTAGAAAAACTCATTAAAGAATCGCAGTTTGGAATATTTCATGGGGCTTCTGAAAGAAAAAGAGACAACATGTACTAGGCTACTTTGGATTACAAAATGTCAAAACGTACGCTAGAGGAAAACGCCTCAAATAATGGGATTAGGAATTGTACTTTCAGTAACTATGACTGATCCATAAAAGAGGGTTTTTATAGGCACATGTGAGCAAAGGTTCCTATTGTTGTTTTTCACTTTCTCCTGGTATTCTTGTCTTCAGGTTCTTTCTTCTCAATGCCAAGACCTCAGTGAGTTTTCTTCAGTACAGATTGATGCCTGCCATAGCTATCAGGATAGAACATGACCCCACTGTATTCCAGTAGATGAATGATAGAGAAATTTGACCACAAGAAAAGCAACCACGTCTTCCTACATAGTATGTCAGGACTCACTCAGGATGTCACAGTACGCAGCGCCCCATCTCATTGTCTTGCTATGATCCTAGGATCGGGGCTGCCATTCCAGTTCAATCCGCTAGGCTCCATCTTTCTATTTGCAGGAACTAAAAACACAGCTCTTGAACCAACACCTCATCTATCATAAGGTAACCACCTGGATTCCACAGCCTCCCAGAAGCGTGGTGGCTCCACTTCCAACCCTAGCTACCTGCATTACAAATGTTCCCGGAAGAGTTCCCACTCCAGCACTTCCAGCCCCAACCACCTGCATTCCACAGCTTCCTAGAAGAGTTCCCACTCCACCACTTCCAACCCTTAACACCTGCATTCCACAGCTTCCCAGAAGAGTTCCCACTCCACCAATTCCAGCCCCAACCACCTGCATTCCACAGCTTCCCAGAAGAGTTCCCACTCCACCACTTCCAACCCTTAACACCTGCATTCCACAGCTTCCCAGAAGAGTTCCCACTCCACCACTTCCAGCCCCAACCACCTGCATTCCACAGCTTCCCAGAAGAGTTCCCACTTCACTACTTCCAGCCCCAACCACCTGCCTTCCACAGCTTCCCAGAAGAGTTCCCACTCCACCTCTTCCAGCCCCAACCACCTGCATTCCACAGCTTCCCAGAAGAGTTGCCACTCCACCACTTCCAACCCTTAACACCTGCATTCCACAGCTTCCCAGAAGAGTTCCCACTCCACCACTTCCAGCCCCAACCACCTGCATTCCACAGCTTCCCAGAAGAGTTCCCACTTCACCACTTCCAGCCCTTAACACCTGCATTCCACAGCTTCCCAGAAGTGTTCCCACTCCACCACTTCCAGCCCCAACCACCTGCATTCCACAGCTTCCCAGAAGAGTTCCCACTTCACCACTTCCAGCCCTTAACACCTGCATTCCACAGCTTCCCAGAAGAGTTCACACTCCAGCACTTCCAGCCCCAACCACCTGCATTCCACAGCTTCCCAGAAGAGTTCCCTCTCCACCACTTCCAACCCTTAACACCTGCATTCCACAGCTTCCCCGAAGAGTTCCCTCTCCACTACTTCCAACCCTTAACACCTGCATTCCACAGCTTCCCAGAAGAGTTCCCACTCCACTACTTCCAACCCTTAACACCTGCATTCCACAGCTTCCCAGAAGAGTTCCCACTCCACTACTTCCAACCCTTAACACCTGCATTCCACAGCTTCCCAGAAGAGTTCCCACTCCAGCACTTCCAGCCCCAACCACCTGCATTCCACAGCTTCCCAGAAGAGTTCCCTCTCCACTACTTCCCAACGCAGTGTCTCCCAACTTCAGCCTTGTCCCTCTCCTTGTTACCTGTATCCGCCGCTAGCCTTATTCCACTTACTCTTAGCCTCTCCACTGTAAACCCCAGCCCTTGATGCTGTATCGAAGCTCCCACCAACACTGCAATGCTTATTGTTGCTGCTGGGGGGCTGCAGAACAGAGCCCTCCTAGGGCATTATGAGGAGCTCCTTGAAGAAGTTAATAATATATGATCAGCGATGGCCACTCATTTATTATTCACCTTTTTTTTTTTTTTTTCTTCATTTTGTTCTGGGTGTACCGGACAATCACTGCTTTAATTTTTTTGTAGGGGGCCGTACGGTGAGTCCCAGGTCCCCGCATCTCCGCCGGCTCCCTACAAGCAGCCCTATGTGGCCGCGCAGGAGCCAACGTTTTTTAAACTTGTTTTTGATTTAAGTTGGGTGTCCCGGTGCCCTGGGGGCTGCGGGATGGAGGCTTAGGGCCCCCTTCGCCCAGCCATCTCCTCTGCTTGCACACATTGTGAGTGCAGCGGGAGCCGGCATTGCTACAACACTGCTGGAGCATGGGCAGGGAAATGTTTTCTTCTCTCACTCGGCAGGAACAGCTTTGAACTTCGGCCCTGTGGAAGGACAGTAACACTTTCCCTGCCCATACTTGCGTGCTGGAAAATAGATGGTGTCCCTGGGGCTGGTGCTGGGGCTGGGGACCTCAGGACACCGTCACTGAGCTGGCCCCAGGGGTTGGGGCCTCCTCGGTCCATTGTATGGCTCAGGGAAGGATTCTGTGCACCCCCCCCCCCCTTTACTTAAAACAGTCCCGGGGGATGGGGGCCGAGCATGAGACATTGTTAGAGAGATACCTACATGCACACACTTACCTCAATACACTTAGCGTGCGTGGTAACGGATTAGGTGGTAAAAGGATATGTGTGGTAAACTTGGTAAAGGTATGTGTGGTAAAGGCATTGCGTGGTAAGGGATTCGTGGTGAAGGCACCGCGTGGAGATAACAGCGTTGTAGAGGTTGTTTCCCATCAGGAAATAACAATACTGTGCCACTCCTTAAGTGAGACATTTCTCCAGAGCATACAAAAACCATGCCATCTTAGACCCTGGATGAAAGATTTTATAAAATAAACGTTTTGACATTAATCTACAGCACACAAATGTATTTACAGTGCACTATTCACATATTACTTGTCCGTAGTTAACATAGGCCACATATCAGAAAGGCCAGAGTTAGTTCTCCATGTTTTCTCTGTCGTGTATCTTCTTTTTTCATTTCAGTTGAATAGCTGTCCCTGCAGTTTCAATGTTGTATCAACTGTGCTTATTTCTCAGAATGTTTACTTTGCACAGCACCAGAATCAGGCAGTAATTGAACACCTGGGAGAGAACGGACTGGGACAACTGTATCTTCTTTGTTGCAGAGAGCAAAGCCGAGGGGCGCTTAGACAAGATTCCATTGTTCTTTAGCTTGTGAAAACTCTGAGTACACTTTATCTTTTGTCCCTTAAACCTGATTGGTTCTCTTCATGGGAACCGTGTGTAGGTGTAGCAAACTGATGGAAGTGCTCTCATCAACCAATGCGATGTAGACTTGCTCTCAGAAGATGCCTTTCCAGCTCCCTTTAGAGATGCTGCCTTTGTCGCTCGCCTGAAGGAGTTGAACTCTTCTTGGGCAGACGCCTTCCCCCCCTGCTAGACAAGTCTCTGCTTGATTGACAGATTCCGCCTTTCAGAGGCTTTTCATGCTGACACCTTCCCTAGCTGAGCTGAGTCGGGCTTTCCCTTCATGGGATTCTGGGTGTGCTTCCTGATACTAGACAGCGCTGCACTCTATGATGACCCGTAAGATAACCCTGCCTGTGTTTGTATACACATGCATAACAAAAAATGCAAATAAAACTTGCGACAGTTTTCCCACAAGACAATTATTTATGTTTTGTTCATAATGCTACTGTATAACTGTGTTTCTATCTCCAAGCCAGGATCCACACAGAGCTAGTGTGACAACAGCGGAGCTAGGGGTGGGATGGCTAGGTGGATGGCCAAGTTCCCCGTAGGGGGACAATAGAGGGGACAGCCCCCTTAGCATTCCCACCCTGCCCCCCGAGAAGGGGGTTAGTATTTCTTCCATGCCTACTGGCCGGAAGGGGGGCAATCTCCGGCGGACACCGCCTCCCCCCAGGGACAACGCACTTCCTGGGCAGCGGGGGGTATATAGGAGGGACACTCACCTGGGCAACCCCTCTTTCCCTTCCAGCGCACGGTCAGCAGACAGATTTCCACGCGCCCACCCAGCAAGGATGTAGAACAAAACAAAACATGCAAGAACTACCAACAGCGCCGCAAGCGGAGTTACAGGGTGATCTTTATGCAAAAAAGGCGAGCTATACCCCCCCATCAGAGGGGCGATGGGGGCCGCAAAGAGAAAACAAGATCTTCAGGCCATAGGGGGCCATGAGAAGTACGCGACAGCGACCCCTTCATCCCGCAACTTGATATCCTGACAGCTGGGGGTTGGCCTCACCTCGCTCCGTGGTGGCATGGGTGCAGCAAACGTTTTGAAAGTGTTGGGCCGCAGCCCCAATACCTAAGATCCAGCACCGGTTAAAGAAGGAAGTGCGTTGTCCCTGGGGGGAGGCGGTGTCCCCCTTCCGGCCAGAAGGCATGGAAGAAATACTAACCCCCTTCTCGGGGAGCAGGGGGGGTAAATGCTAAGGGGAACGTGGCCATCCACCTTCCCTAGCTGAGCTGAGTAGGACTTTCCCTTCATGGGATTGTGAGTCTGTTTCCTGATACTAGACAACTTTTAAATAGTTCATCTTTGGATTTTTTTATTTTGTGTTGCTTTGAAATATATTAACTAATACCTTCATGCATTGACTATTGATTTATAACTAATTTGATGACTTGAACTTGTCATTTTGCTAATCTATTAATAAATGTCCATGGTTTACAAATCTATCACTCTGGGGGATATTTACAATGAAATGGTGCAGCGCACTGCCGCAATTTTTCATGCGCCAAACTGCGTCATTTAAAAAATGCAGGCATGCGCCGTAATTACAGGAATAGGGCGCACCCTGTGCTCTCTCATGCACCAGCACTAAAACAGCAGCTGTACGCCAATGCAGGAACCCTTGCACCATGGTGCAAGGATGCCTGCGTTGTGTTTGTGCATGAAGAGACACCTTCCTGCACAAAATCAATCATTAATTGTGTTTTGCTCCTTCTATGTGTGCAGAATGCAGCACACATAGAAAGATCTAAAACTAGGAGAAATAAAAGTATTTCTCCTCGTTGCGCCACTTTAAGGCCTCCCTTTGAAAGTTTTTGGTGCTGTCTCACATTTACCAATCCTTGTAAAACGGGGCCAGTGTCAAAAAGCCATGGGTGTTGCGTGGGAACACCCACAGCGACACCCATGACACACCCCTTTAATGCAGAATACTGCGTGAAAGAGGGCCATATTTACAAGGCTGTGTAAAACCACTCAAAGTGGCTTTGTGTGGCCTTGTAAAAATGGGCCAGCACACAGCGCCACCGGAGCATCAAAAAAAGTGATGCTCTGATGGCGCTAGGGGCTTGTAAAGATACCCCTCTGTGTCATCCTTATGGGGCCCTTGTGCTTCACAGTATTCAAATGTATTGAGGTTGTGCCAGCCTCAGTCGCAACTAATGGTGCAGCCTGTACTTGAGTTTGCTCCAGAAATTTGCACTGTGAAAGTGCTGCTTCAACACCACCATCAAACATTCTGCTAGTCTGCACAGTGACTTGCCTCTTCAACAACCAGGCTGTGCCAGTGTGCCACTAACCTACAAGTGAAGCCTGCAAGGCAAAGTGGTCACCTATCAAGAAGCCTTGTCCAGGTCACACAAGTCCTGGAGGAATGGCAGACATCTGGTGCCTCTATTTATGGGGCACTACCATCAGGCAATAGCGAGGAGGCATCAGGTATGAGCAGCACATCTGTAGTTGAGGCTGCAGTTGGAAGACCAAGAAGAACAGGCATAGGGACACTGGGCCTCATCTACAAGAAAATAACGCAGCGCTGCGCCGAAAGCCATTTAGCTGCACCGTGCTGTGTCGTTTTCAAGCACAGGGATGCATCATATTAACAACAATACGATGCACCCCTGTGTTTTCCCCAGCTCTGGTACACAATTGGTTGCCATGAGCCAGTGCTGGCACCCTAGCATCATTTTGCAAGGGTGCCTGCACTGCGGGGATGATTGTTTTTGTGCAGAAAGGGTCACCTTCCTGCCCAAAACAATCATTAATGTCATTTTCCTCTTTGCAGCATGCATAGACAGAGGGAAAAAACCGAGGGGAAATAAAAGTATTTCTACCCATTGCACCATTCCTCTGCCTCCCCTGGGGAGGCGGAGGATTCTGACGCATTACCAGATTTACAAAATGTTGTAAATTTGTGGCTGTGTCAAGTGCCATGGATGTTGCGTGGGAATATGCACAGCAACACATATGGAACGCTCCTTTCACTTAAAGTAATGCGTGAAAGGGGCCATATTTACAAGACCATGAAAAGCCACGCAGAGTGATTTTACGTGGCCTTGTAAATATGGGCATGCCCATAGCGCCGCCGGGACGTCAAAATAAGAGATGCACATGCGGCGCAATGGGCTTGTAAATAAGCCCCACTGAGTCTAAACCAACATGACAGCCCACTGAAAAACAACAGTTGGCAAAATAAAAATAAAAAACAGGAACAAACTTGGATTACATGCAATATGTGTTTATCAATGGTTAGACAAGTTACATAAAACTATTTTCTTGTTCCAATTCCCAAGATTTGAAGATAGTCATTTTCATGTCCTCAATGGTTGAAGTTACCTTTCACCTAAGAATGAACATGATTTTGGTTAGAACATGGATCAAGTGTCACTATAGTTGATTACCTTGTGTATAACATTTGTCACCTATAGAGTAATTATTGGTGGTCTGTCCTGCACGCCCTTCCAACTGCAGCACTAGTAGTGTCTCTAGTATTGTCTTGTCCCGGTTGTGATGGGTTAGAGCAGTGGTTCCCAAACTTTTGACTCCTGAGGACCCCCATCAAGTCACCACTGAAAGCCAGGGACCCTCCAGCAATTTGTAGGATTTAAATTTCAAACATTAAAACAGTCATTCGAAAAAAATAAACACGTGTGCACACAAAACAAATACTCAAATTATTAAGGGTTTTAAGTCCCTTTCGCCATGGGAACGTCACTTTTTGCAATTTTCCTGTGGCAATAGGGGCTTCGCCTTATTTACAAGGCAGAGTTAAGCCACTTATTGAGGCTTAACGCTGCCTTGTAAATAAGGCCCCCTTTCACGCAATGCTTAGCGTGAAAAAGGTGGGCAGTGGGAGGTGCAGTGGGCGTTTCACTCCAACACCCATTGATTTTGACGCTGCCCTCTATTTACAAGGTCAGCTTAAATAGGAGACAGCACCAAAATTAAGACCATGAAAAACCTGGTCTTAACTTGGCGAAATGAGGAGAAATGCTTTATTTCTCCTTGTTTTTTCTTTTTTTCAACGGAAAAAGCAAAACACCTTTGATTGTTTATCTTCAGGAAGGTGGCCCTTCCTGCACATAAACAATCTTTAATAAAAATGACGTTTTGTAACTTCCATGTGTGCTGCATTAGGCAGCACACATAGAAGTGACAAGAAGGCATTACAAAATTGTTCATGTGCAGGAAGTGGGAACATAGCAGCATCGGGATAATGATAGACTGGGAATAAACATATGTTGCTAACTTTTACCATGCAGTTTGCAAGCAGCTCTTTGACAGTTTATAGGACACTGCTAGATTATGATTGTCCATTATGAATTGCACAGTGACAAAAGAATCTCTGTGACAAAATTAGTAACCCACTGACCTATGCACATAAAATACTGTTTTTTAAAATGCATTGTACATGTTCTTTGCAGTAGGCATATTAACCCTCTGTGTCACTTTAAGATAAGTCAAAGCTGCCACTGGACAAAACTCTCATCTCTCTCCAGCAGGTACATTAATCACTGGCATTGTCTTGACACTTTTATAGTTGCTTGAAAACTGCTAATTTTACAAGGAACTTTGCAGTGCTTTTAAAACTGCTGCCTGCGGACCCCCTGGGAATGTGCCACGGACCCCTGGGGGTCCTCGGACCCCAGTTTGGGAAACACTGGGTTAGAGGGGATTCTTCCTCTTCATCAGTTTTGTCATCCTCAGGTTCCTTTGGCAGGCTCTTTCTCATTGCTCTTTCTCATTGCTGTGTTGTGCAACATTGGGCAGGTTGCTATTAATTTAAAAACTGGTTTCTAGGATGTACTCCAGTGCCCCTCCACTTTTGTGCAGACAATGATATCCACCCTTAAGTATATCCAAATCACAGATCTGTTGTGCCTATATGTGTTGTTGTATCTTCACTCCCTTGGGCTCTGTGGATTAAAGTATGGGGTCATAATCCAAGGGTGGATTGTATAGTCACTTTTATCTGCATGGATGGAATGTAGCCATCTGAGGAATGCAAGACATGCTGTGCAGCAGCATACATGTCATTGGTCTGACAACTCACCCAGCACATAACCATTTCCAAGCTCTCCCATCAACAGCTGGTCACAAAGGCCTGAAGGGCCAAACATAAAGGAGTCATGTGTACTCTCAGGATGTTTTCAAACTAAATGAGTAATAATGCAAACAGCATTGCAAACCACAGGAATTAAGTAATGATTTTTTTTTTATTTCCTGTACATATATGCAGTGTTTGGTGGGCATATTACGATGGAAGTATTATCCATACATCCAAGTAAATGTGGAAACTGAGCAAAACAGTAAAATTCTAACTTAGCGGCATTAACAACAGAAAGGCTGCTTGGGAAAGATGTGTGGGATTGTGTTTTGGTAAGCATGGCATGAAAGAAATAACAAAATCCCCTATAAAGGGCACGTTGGGATATCCTCTGTAAACCACACTGTATCCTAGTCGCTATCTGAGGCGAGGAGGCGGAGGAAACATAACACCTGTCGATGAGCAGGTGCGACCTAGCTGTGCTGAGTTTGCCTGCCCAGGGTGGGCTCCAGTTTTTTTATTCACCCTGCAGTAACCAGCCCACCTTTTAAAAAATTATTTTTATTTTAACATAAATTTATCATTTTCAATATTGAACATAAAACAGAAGCGCAGAGGGAAAAAAAGAAAGACTATCAAGCAAATACATGCACATTTAAAATGTGACTTTGAATAATACAAATAAAAGATGATACCTAATAATTAAAAAAAAAGCTTTAAAATTGACTAGTACATAAATGCAAGTAATACATAGTTTTAAAATCTATCAAGCAAATGCATTCAATAAAAAAGTTATAAATATTAAAACATTTGCTTTCAAATAATACATATAATAGGCAATACATGAGAATTTAAAAATGTTGCTTTAGAAATGAAAAGTACATAAATACAAATAATAAATACTTTCAAAAGCTAGTTTGTACAATAAATACAATCAGACATGTTGCAACATCCCTTTAAACAATTCCCTCTTCCATCTAGCAGTCAATAACAACTAATACCCCTACCTATGGTTCTCCCCGGCCAAGCTGCCAAATATTGAATGCCCTCATGGCCAGTATTTCAAAGTTCACAGAAGTGGTTCAATATCCCACACCTGATAACTCATGCAAGATCAGTTATTACCACCCTCTAAATCCTCCTGAGATATCAGAGCGTTATTCGGTGTGATTACTACACAATCTTTTCTTTGTGTTTACCTCATCACCTCATTGCTTGAATTGCACACCCTAAAAATTAGATCCTTTCTCCTTCATACCCCCTATTGTGCAGACAGGATGCAAATTCTCCTCACCAGAGAACAGATTGCTGTCATTGCAAAACCAGGAAATATTTTAGGGCCTCTTTTATATTTTGCACCTGGATAGCACAAGCTTCCAATTTTGCCCTTGCAATTTCCATTTTTGTGACTATTTGCAATTTGCGACTGCTGAATACATTCAAATTGTAATTCACAATAATTAATGAATCGTTATTTGCTCACAATAGTGCGCAATTGTTAGAAATACTTTTTTAACTCCCTCTCCACTCTATCTACTTTTTGTACTTTTCTTTTTTTTTAATAAATACACACTGGTACAAATATTAATTTCCACTTTTATTTTTGTGTGAAAATCATTAAAAACAGAAAACTGTGATCCTTAATCATGACTTAGCGTGTCCTCATACCACACTGGACTAGCATCATGAGTGGATCACCTTCTCTTTCTTGTTCATTGACCTGTTGTCATTCGCTCCATTCGCGACTCTGGTCAGGTGATCTCACAAGAGCAGAAAATGGCAAAGAAGGAAATGGCTCCAGCAGTTTGTGGAAAGTATAGAAGGAAATGCGCGTGTGGGGTAAAAATAGCAGATTTATTGTTAGACTGCTAAGTGATGACAGCGAAAATGGCAGGAAGCTTTCACATATATCCAGGCTATGCTTGCATTAAAAATATACTTTTAAGAACACGAATACAAATTGCAGGTATTGAAGAACCCTTTGTACATAGCCCTGAAAAAAGGCTGCATTGATTCTTATTTCTAAAGTGCCCACCTCAACCATATAATCAGAGGAGCGGAGCAATTTCCAACTAATGAGAAAAGAAGAAACGGGGGCCAGAGGGATGGAGAGAATGTGAAATGTGGAAAAAAGCAAGAAAAACACAGCTAACATTCACTGCCTGGGAGGATTTGTTCTAGTTCCTGTTAGAAGTGTGGCTAACATTCACTGCCTGGAAGGATATCTTCTAGTTTCTGTTAGAAGTGTGGCTAACATTCACTGCCTGGAAGGATATGTTCTAGTTTCTGTTAGAAGTGTGGTTAACATTCACACTGCCTGGAAGGATACGTTCTAGTTTCTGTTCGAGGTATGGCTAACATTCACACTGCCTAGAAGGATATGTTCTAGTTCCTGTTAGAAGTATGGCTAACATTCACTGCCTGGAAGGATATGTTCTAGTTTCTGTTAGAAGTGTGGCTAACATTCATTGCCTGGAAGTGTATGTTTTAATTCCTGTTAGAAGTGTAGCTAACATTCACCATTCACTGCCTGGAAGGATATGTTCTGCTTTCTGTTAGAAGTGTGGCTAACATTCACTGCCTGGAAGGATATCTTCTAGTTTCTGTTAGAAGTGTGGCTAACATTCACAGCCTGAAAGGATATGTTCTAGTTCCTATTAGAAGAGTGGCTAACATTCACACTGTCTGGAAGGATATTTTCTGGTTCCTGTTAGAAGTGTGGCTAACATTCGCAGCCTGGAAGGATATTTTCTAGTTTCTATTAGAACTGTGGCTAACATTTACACTGTCTGGAAGGACATGTTCTAGTTCCTTTTAGAAGTGTGGGTAACATTCATACTACACTGTCTGGAAGGAAATGTTTTAGTTCGTGTTAGAAGTGTGGCTAACATTCACTGCCTGGAAGGATGTTTTCTAGTTCCTATTAGAAATGTGAATAGAGACAAACGTACTTGCTCCAGTATTGCTACCAGTAATTCATGATAGCCATCTAGAGCTCTGAGGGAAGGTTTAACAGAACAGAATAACCATAATTTCCCTTTTGAACTTGAGATGATCTTAGGGGTCAGTTTTTCCAGGTTTTTGACCAAGTGTTTTGCCCCCCCATCCCCTCTCACCACCCTTCTTGTTAAAAGACACAGGGGTAATGCTTTTGCAAGATGCTTATCTCAGGTTGCGGGAAATCTGGTAGTTACTGAATAGTATGTTACATATTAATGAACCCCGAAATCAGTGTGCGCAAAGCAAAGTGTATTGGAAGGATTTTTCAGTTTTTTTTTAGTTTTATATAGTACGAACTCGACCCGAAGGTATCAGAGCGGCAGTTACATTATAGACAGACACATTCATTTTGTTAGGCATGGGGAGATTAAGGCCCTAATTTCGAGTCTGGCAGTCCTCGGACTGCCAGACTCATGGTAAGGCGGCGGTGGCGGTCTTCTGACCGGCCACATTACGACCTTGCCGGTCGTGTCGCCCTGGGACCGCCAAATCCGCCAGTGAACTGCCATTCATCAATATGCTTGGCAGGACCGCCGCAGTCCCACTAAGCATATTTTGACTTTCCTCACCGCCACTGATTTCCTGAAGGTCTTTCCTCCTTGAAAAGAGTTGCAGTAAGGAAAGGAATGAGGGCCTACAGGGCCTCCTTGTGCCACACTTCATGTGGATGTGCCTAGGGGGGTATAACCTGTGCTCCCCTGTGTGCATGCACCCCTAGTTCCAGCATGGCATGGACTTCATAGTCCATGCCATGCTGGAATCTCCTTTAATGTTTCTGTTGCAGTGCCTATTTTATAGGCACCACTGAGGGAATGGCAAAGGAAACTCCCGCTAATGACTAAAAAGGTAATTAAATGGTGAGCGGTTCTCATGTGCCGCCGCACCGTCAAATTTGTAATTGGGCCCTAAGTGATTTGCCCAGAATCATAGGATGTTGAGTGTCCCTGCCGAGACTCGCTTTGGTTCCCCAGGTCAAGGTCGACTGATGTAGACGTTAGGCTGGTTTATAGGCAAGTGTAAAGTTCAAAGAGCAAGAGCTCTGCTGCTGGTCATGAGCTGAGGATGAGGCGATGCAGCGGCTCCGGCAACATGCCAGACTGGATACAAAAATCTCAGGGTGGGATGTAATACTTCTGGCGCTGGAACTCGACTCTGACGTGCGCCCGCCATGACGGCTGTCTGACTGGCCCTACCTTCAGGGCTCCCCCCAAGCAGACTTGACATGATGGGTCCCATGAATGCTAACAAGGTTCTCAGACTTTAGCACTTGCTATGGTTAGTGCTTCCTCCTTCCGCCACATTCCTCGCTGTGGGCGGCGCTGTTTCTGTGGATTTCTGTCCCTTAACTGGTCACTGACAGCAACACGCAATGACCTCTGCATGACACCCATTTCACACACTCAACAGTACGTCTCTCTATCTCTTTTAACAGTGTTGGGCTATTCTCCTGTCCACATGATTCTTGTAGACTGTGCTTCTATGACCCAAATTACTGTGTTCTCAGGTTTGAATGGTATGAGCTATTGGGTCCTGTGTTTGATATTCAAATGATTCTTATTACTGTCTTTAAGCTATGTGAAAAATGTAATAAAGAGCTATTTAGAAAAAAGCGTACTATTCAAAGGGCAGGTGTGATATGCTCCATATTTTTCACTCCCAGTACCAGTCTAGCTGCTTGGCTTTACACCAGTTGAAGTTGATGTATGCTCTTTTTCATTAGACCCGCATACATGCTGTCACAAAGCAGTGCCCACAACCGCTTCAGGGTACTCCCACGTCCTCTTGCTGAACACTCAATATAATTGCAATTCTAGATAATCAGTTATTTCCAAAACCAAATCAGGTTCTTGACCATACTCGCTCAGCCCCATATGCCATTGGCCGTAACTTCTGAAACAAGATCCAGTTCCATGCCCAAATGTTAAGGCAGTGTACGATGCCAAACTGTCACCTGAATGGCAATGCACATTTTCTGCTACTGCCATCCAAAATATCTCTATTTTGATCATTTCTGCCACGGCCTAGGAATTTGCGACTCAATTGGAGGGTGATAAGTGAACCTCAAGAGTATAACTTTCCAAAAGTACCTAACACGTCTGTATGTCGGTTATGTTGAACAAGTTACAGAATGGTTTACGCATCCGCAAGTGAGAAGGTACACCTGCTTCAGCCACACATCATCACATCTATTAAGCACACCAGCAGTAGGACACATTGTACTGAGGAATGCAGGAGTGCTAGAAATAAACGGACATTACAATATTCCTGACTTTGGATTCCCCAAAACAAGAAAAACAAATTCTGGATATTAGATGTGGAAATTTGAAAGATAAAGACAATATTGATAGACTTAAGCTACCCATCTCAGATGGTAATTAAAAATAATATTAACCCTGACATTACTGCTGAAACTCTTGGACAGGCCTTGAAGGTAATCATTAGAAGCTTATTGATAAGCAAAGGATATGACATGAATAAATAGCGATTTAAATTACCTCAAAAAGGAAATACAATAGCTGTAAATACAGCATTGACAGTCCAAACAAAAATAATTTGTTAGAAATATTAATTATTCAGAAATATGACTATAATACAATTCTAAACTCCAGGGTGAGCTTCTGGATTAACAACCACATTCACTGAAATTATATAAGGACACCCATTCAGGAAACATGTTAGACTCATTTCTAAAATGCAAACACTCCATATATGGTGTTATAGCAATAAGAAATAGGTCAGATAAAATACAGGAAATCCTCCTTATAGAATTGGTGCCCTCACACACCATTGCTGATGTCATGCTTCATCATCGGACTGTGCTCCTCGTGGGGGTGGCGCTGCAGTCTCCCACGGGCCCACAAGAGGTGTCTGTGTCGGAGATCTTTTTTTAGGAGGTGCCGCAGTTGTGCATGTGGGTGCGTGGGCACAATATAGATGAATGTGTGTGTTTGATAAAATTATCTAGCCAGATCCCATAAGTGAATTTATTCCGGGGTCCGGGAGATAAATTAAAATATTAAGGACTGGAGTTGATCCTAACCAACAAATAAGTAGGAGGGGTAAGTATGCTCCTGCTGCTCTCAGTCTGTGAAAGTGAGGTGTACGTGAGATAGGGTCAACATGTTTCGTGCATATGGCGGGTCCCTAGTGGATCCTCTGTGTGCTTCGGCAGGACCGTGAGTGAAGATGATGAAAAAGTGATGTAAAACCGTGGTAGTCAGGAAAAAGCGCCCTGTACTACCACCGTACCTATATTAAGGTCAGCACGTGTCTAAGCACTAGGAAATACGTATTGTTTGTATTTTCGTTATCCCAACCTACAGTGGTCATGAAAGAAAGTGGGAAGAAAACAAATTAAAAGAAAGCGTAGATTATGGTACAATATCTGCAACCAAATGTTGATTATAGTCTCGTAATCATATATTCTTTACACGAGAACCTAACTGCATATGCAACATGACTAATTACAGTTTTAGAAATGGACATATACTTTGGGCAAGTAGGCAGAGGAAAGCATGAAGGTGATTCTTGTAAGATGAGAGATTGAAACATCCCTCTTGAAAATGCCACCATGCCTGCACAGAGATATCTAATAAAGTGCGAGTTCTAAAAACATTTACACACATATACATATATATATATATATTCACTGAAAAAACCATAGGTTTCACACAAGTTATAGTTAGCGGACATTTTACTGATAAAAAACCATTGAAATTCCCCCGTTATAGTTAGTGCAGGCAACTATAACTCACGCGACCGCAATCCTCTGCTGATGCTAATACTGTATTTAGACACTTATTTACCCATGTCTTCTTCCATAAATTTTTAGCTATACATATATTACAAATATTTTTTTTTCATAAAGACACATATGTCATCAGCAGAGGATTGCGGTCGCGTGAGTTATAGTTGCCTGCACTAACTATAACGGGGGAATTTCAATGGTTTTTTATCAGTAAAATGTCCGCTAACTATAACTTGTGTGAAACCTATGGTTTTTTCAGTGAATTTGCAAGGTTTTTTAAATGCTAATTCCTAACTATAACGTGTGTGAAACCTATGGTTTTTTCAGTGAATTTGTACGGTTTTTTAAATGCTAAGTTACTTTACGCCATTCATGGCGTGCGCGCTCACTTTACGCAGTTCGTTCCGTGCACGCACGGTGCGCTTCGCGCACCGTGCGCGCACAGTGAGCACGCGGTGCGCTTCGCGCACCGCGCACCCACTTTTCGCAGTTAGTGCCGTGCGCACCGCGTGCCCACGTTACGCTAGATGGGCCGTATTAGGCGCATCGTTGTTAAAGGATATCTATTGATTGGTCTTTTAAATTACATGCCATGCGCAAAAGGTGCCCTTCGGGCACCGTTTGCACACGGGGTGTGGAGAACGTGGATGTTTTTTTTTTTTTTAATTTTTTTTTACCGTACGCGTACGGTAAGCGTAATCGGCGATTTTTCGAAAATAAACAAAATTAAATTTTTGCCTTTGTGGGTCCTTTGAGGACACCATAAACATGACTGGATGGTTGGGATCTGTCTATCAAGCCTCTTTTATTGTATTACGAGTTTGCTTTTCCTCCACTCCCCTCAGAGTGCGAGAGAGAAAATGGCGGCCGACACTTCCTGGTTTCGACCGATTCGAATGTTTACTAAGATCTAACAGCCAATCAGAATCGCGCTCGCGCACGTCACCGTACGCGTATGGTAAGCTTACCGTAAGCGCACGGTAAGCGCACCGTAAGCTGGCTCAGATATATATATATTGATTTAAATGCTATTTTCTCAGGATCTACTGAACAGATTTACACCAGACCTACAAAAGGCACTTCCTTGACCAGAGGACTACCTCTCTGCCAAATTTCAAGTAACTCTGTTCGGCCGTTCGGGCTGTAGCTGTGTCTAAAGGTCCTATGGAAAAATGCATGGGGAAAACGCGTTTTGGGACCCCCCTTTTTTCTCAGCCCCCGCTTGACGAATCCCCCCGAGACTTTCAGGGTAGGAGCGGAGCGTAGCGCCCCACCTATTTTGAAAATTTTGCGAGGATTCGTCGGCCGGCGCCAAAGTTATTCCAAATAGAATGTTGCGGATTTCCTATGGAAACAGGGTCCTAACTATAACTACCTACTGGCGACCGCCAGTAGGTAATACAGATATATATATATATCCACTACCAGTGCTTACTTCAGACTAAAAAGCAAGCTGGACACAGCTCCGGAATTTGAGACAAAAGAATTTATTGAGCTTCTCAGCGCTGGCTTACAGTCCGTGAAACGCTTAGGCAGACGCGTTTCTGGCCGGAATGGCCGTCTTCAGTGCCGGTTTCAACGACTGTTGATTTCACCATTGGCAAAGGAACCACTCCTTAAAAGCAGTCTCTCGGCTCCTCCTACTAACCAGGTGGTTATCGTTAGTGTTGCTGGATTCGGGTAGGTTGCATGATGGTACTTGCAGTCCAACGAGGTACCTCATGTAGTAATGGGGATTCCCAAACATCAAGTGATGCCCCAAACATTGTTTGGCGCTGGATTGACAATATCGCAGCCTTCCTGAATATGATGATCCGGCTCACACTTGTGTCAATATCCTTTTCAGGCAGCCACTCGCTGCCTCCTCTCTCCCCTCGCGCTAATCACAGCCAAATGGCAGTATTCGCTAGGGGGGGCTCCGCGTTTGTACTCCTCGTACTGCACCATTCGTTTTGCTGAAAGACGCGGTGCACCAGATCGAGAGGGCGTGTCCTGGGTCGGTCACAGCAAATACCGACTATACCTCCACTACCAGTGCTTACTTCAGACTAAAAAGCAAGCTGGACACAGCTCCGGAATTTGAGACAAAAGAATTTATTGAGCTTCTCAGCGCTGGCTTACAGTCCGTGAAACGCTTGGGCAGACGCGTTTCTGGCCGGAATGGCCGTCTTCAGTGCCGGTTTCAACGACTGTTGATTTCACCATTGGCAAAGGAACCACTCCTTAAAAGCAGTCTCTCGGCTCCTCCTACTAACCAGGTGGTTATCGTTAGTGTTGCTGGATTCGGGTAGGTTGCATGATGGTACTTGCAGTCCAACGAGGTACCTCATGTAGTAATGGGGATTCCCAAACATCAAGTGATGCCCCAAACATTGTTTGGCACTGGATTGACAATATCGCAGCCTTCCTGAATATGATGATCCGGCTCACACTTGTGTCAATATCCTTTTCAGGCAGCCACTCGCTGCCTCCTCTCTCCCCTCGCGCTAATCACAGCCAAATGGCAGTATTCGCTAGGGGGGGCTCCGTGTTTGTACTCCTCGTACTGCACCATTCGTTTTGCTGAAAGACGCGGTGCACCAGATCGAGAGGGCGTGTCCTGGGTCGGTCACAGCAAATACCGACTATACCTCCACTACCAGTGCTTACTTCAGACTAAAAAGCAAGCTGAACACAGCTCCGGAATTTGAGACAAAAGAATTTATTGAGCTTCTCAGCGCTGGCTTACAGTCCGTGAAACGCTTGGGCAGACGCGTTTCTGGCCGGAATGGCCGTCTTCAGTGCCGGTTTCAACGACTGTTGATTTCACCATTGGCAAAGGAACCACTCCTTAAAAGCAGTCTCTCGGCTCCTCCTACTAACCAGGTGGTTATCGTTAGTGTTGCTGGATTCGGGTAGGTTGCATGATGGTACTTGCAGTCCAACGAGGTACCTCATGTAGTAATGGGGATTCCCAAACATCAAGTGATGCCCCAAACATTGTTTGGCGCTGGATTGACAATATCGCAGCCTTCCTGAATATGATGATCCGGCTCACACTTGTGTCAATATCCTTTTCAGGCAGCCACTCGCTGCCTCCTCTCTCCCCTCGCGCTAATCACAGCCAAATGGCAGTATTCGCTAGGGGGGGCTCCGCGTTTGTACTCCTCGTACTGCACCATTCGTTTTGCTGAAAGACGCGGTGCACCAGATCGAGAGGGCGTGTCCTGGGTCGGTCACAGCAAATACCGACTATACCTCCACTACCAGTGCTTACTTCAGACTAAAAAGCAAGCTGGACACAGCTCCGGAATTTGAGACAAAAGAATTTATTGAGCTTCTCAGCTCTGGCTTACAGTCCGTGAAACGCTTGGGCAGACGCGTTTCTGGCCGGAATGGCCGTCTTCAGTGCCGGTTTCAACGACTGTTGATTTCACCATTGGCAAAGGAACCACTCCTTAAAAGCAGTCTCTCGGCTCCTCCTACTAACCAGGTGGTTATCGTTAGTGTTGCTGGATTCGGGTAGGTTGCATGATGGTACTTGCAGTCCAACGAGGTACCTCATGTAGTAATGGGGATTCCCAAACATCAAGTGATGCCCCAAACATTGTTTGGCGCTGGATTGACAATATTGCAGCCTTCCTGAATATGATGATCCGGCTCAGACTTGTGTCAATATCCTTTTCAGGCAGCCACTCGCTGCCTCCTCTCTCCCCTCGCACTAATCACAGCCAAATGGCAGTATTCGCTAGGGGGGGCTCCGCGTTTGTACTCCTCGTACTGCACCATTCGTTTTGCTGAAAGACGCGGTGCACCAGATCGAGAGGGCGTGTCCTGGGTCGGTCACAGCAAATACCGACTATACCTCCACTACCAGTGCTTACTTCAGACTAAAAAGCAAGCTGGACACAGCTCCGGAATTTGAGACAAAAGAATTTATTGAGCTTCTCAGCGCTGGCTTACAGTCCGTGAAACGCTTGGGCAGACGCGTTTCTGGCCGGAATGGCCGTCTTCAGTGCCGGTTTCAACGACTGTTGATTTCACCATTGGCAAAGGAACCACTCCTTAAAAGCAGTATCTCGGCTCCTCCTACTAACCAGGTGGTTATCGTTAGTGTTGCTGGATTCGGGTAGGTTGCATGATGGTACTTGCAGTCCAACGAGGTACCTCATGTAGTAATGGGGATTCCCAAACATCAAGTGATGCCCCAAACATTGTTTGGCGCTGGATTGACAATATCGCAGCCTTCCTGAATATGATGATCCGGCTCACACTTGTGTCAATATCCTTTTCAGGCAGCCACTCGCTGCCTCCTCTCTCCCCTCGCGCTAATCACAGCCAAATGGCAGTATTCGCTAGGGGGGGCTCCGCGTTTGTACTCCTCGTACTGCACCATTCGTTTTGCTGAAAGACGCGGTGCACCAGATCGAGAGGGCGTGTCCTGGGTCGGTCACAGCAAATACCGACTATACCTCCACTACCAGTGCTTACTTCAGACTAAAAAGCAAGCTGGACACAGCTCCGGAATTTGAGACAAAAGAATTTATTGAGCTTCTCAGCGCTGGCTTACAGTCCGTGAAACGCTTGGGCAGACGCGTTTCTGGCCGGAATGGCCGTCTTCAGTGCCGGTTTCAACGACTGTTGATTTCACCATTGGCAAAGGAACCACTCCTTAAAAGCAGTCTCTCGGCTCCTCCTACTAACCAGGTGGTTATCGTTAGTGTTGCTGGATTCGGGTAGGTTGCATGATGGTACTTGCAGTCCAACGAGGTACCTCATGTAGTAATGGGGATTCCCAAACATCAAGTGATGCCCCAAACATTGTTTGGCGCTGGATTGACAATATCGCAGCCTTCCTGAATATGATGATCCGGCTCACACTTGTGTCAATATCCTTTTCAGGCAGCCCCTCGCTGCCTCCTCTCTCCCCTCGCGCTAATCACAGCCAAATGGCAGTATTCGCTAGGGGGGGCTCCGCGTTTGTACTCCTCGTACTGCACCATTCGTTTTGCAGAAAGACGCGGTGCACCAGATCAAGAGGGCGTGTCCTGGGTCGGTCACAGCAAATATTGACTATACCTCCACTACCAGTGCTTACTTCAGACTAAAAAGCAATCTGGACACAGCTCCGGAATTTGAGACAAAAGAATTTATTGAGCTTGTCAGCGCTGGCTTACAGTCCGTGAAACGCTTGGGCAGACGCGTTTCTGGCCGGAATGGCCGTCTTCAGTGCCGGTTTCAACGACTGTTGATTTCACCATTGGCAAAGGAACCACTCCTTAAAAGCAGTCTCTAGGCTCGTCCTACTAACCAGGTGGTTATCGTTAGTGTTGCTGGATTCGGGTAGGTTGCATGATGGTACTTGCAGTCCAACGAGGTACCTCATGTAGTAATGGGGATTCCCAAACATCAAGTGATGCCCCAAACAATGTTTGGCGCTGGATTGACAATATCGCAGCCTTCCTGAATATGATGATCCGGCTCACACTTGTGTCAATATCCTTTTCAGGCAGCCAATCACTGCCTCCTCTCTCCCCTCGCGCTAATCACAGCCAAATGGCAGTATTCGCTAGAGGGGGCTCCACGTTTGTACTCCTCGTACTGCACCATTCGTTTTGCTGAAAGACGCGGTGCACCAGATCGAGAGGGCGTGTCCTGGGTCGGTCACAGCAAATACCGACTATACCTCCACTACCAGTGCTTACTTCAGACTAAAAAGCAAGCTGGACACAGCTCCGGAATTTGAGACAAAAGAATTTAATGAGCTTCTCAGTGCTGGCTTACAGTCCGTGAAACGCTTGGGCAGACGCGTTTCTGGCCGGAATGGCCGTCTTCAGTGCCGGTTTCAACGACTGTTGATTTCACCATTGGCAAAGGAACCACTCCTTAAAAGCAGTCTCTCGGCTCCTCCTACTAACCAGGTGGTTATCGTTAGTGTTGCTGGATTCGGGTAGGTTGCATGATGGTACTTGCAGTCCAACGAGGTACCTCATGTAGTAATGGGGATTCCCAAACATCAAGTGATGCCCCAAACATTGTTTGGCGCTGGATTGACAATATCGCAGCCTTCCTGAATATGATGATCCGGCTCACACTTGTGTCAATATCCTTTTCAGGCAGCCACTCGCTGCCTCCTCTCTCCCCTCGCGCTAATCACAGCCAAATGGCAGTATTCGCTAGGGGGGGCTCCGCGTTTGTACTCCTCGTACTGCACTATTCGTTTTGCTGAAAGACGCGGTGCACCAGATCGAGAGGGCGTGTCCTGGGTCGGTCACAGCAAATACCGACTATACCTCCACTACCAGTGCTTACTTCAGACTAAAAAGCAAGCTGGACACAGCTCCGGAATTTGAGACAAAAGAATTTATTGAGCTTCTCAGCGCTGGCTTACAGTCCGTGAAACGCTTGGGCAGACGCGTTTCTGGCCGGAATGGCCGTCTTCAGTGCCGGTTTCAACGACTGTTGATTTCACCATTGGCAAAGGAACCACTCCTTAAAAGCAGTCTCTCGGCTCCTCCTACTAACCAGGTGGTTATCGTTAGTGTTGCTGGATTCGGGTAGGTTGCATGATGGTACTTGCAGTCCAACGAGGTACCTCATGTAGTAATGGGGATTCCCAAACATCAAGTGATGCCCCAATCATTGTTTGGCACTGGATTGACAATATCGCAGCCTTCCTGAATATGATGATCCGGCTCACACTTGTGTCAATATCCTTTTCAGGCAGCCACTCGCTGCCTCCTCTCTCCCCTCGCGCTAATCACAGCCAAATGGCAGTATTCGCTAGGGGGGGCTCCGTGTTTGTACTCCTCGTACTGCACCATTCGTTTTGCTGAAAGACGCGGTGCACCAGATCGAGAGGGCGTGTCCTGGGTCGGTCACAGCAAATACCGACTATACCTCCACTACCAGTGCTTACTTCAGACTAAAAAGCAAGCTGAACACAGCTCCGGAATTTGAGACAAAAGAATTTATTGAGCTTCTCAGCGCTGGCTTACAGTCCGTGAAACGCTTGGGCAGACGCGTTTCTGGCCGGAATGGCCGTCTTCAGTGCCGGTTTCAACGACTGTTGATTTCACCATTGGCAAAGGAACCACTCCTTAAAAGCAGTCTCTCGGCTCCTCCTACTAACCAGGTGGTTATCGTTAGTGTTGCTGGATTCGGGTAGGTTGCATGATGGTACTTGCAGTCCAACGAGGTACCTCATGTAGTAATGGGGATTCCCAAACATCAAGTGATGCCCCAAACATTGTTTGGCGCTGGATTGACAATATCGCAGCCTTCCTGAATATGATGATCCGGCTCACACTTGTGTCAATATCCTTTTCAGGCAGCCACTCGCTGCCTCCTCTCTCCCCTCGCGCTAATCACAGCCAAATGGCAGTATTCGCTAGGGGGGGCTCCGCGTTTGTACTCCTCGTACTGCACCATTCGTTTTGCTGAAAGACGCGGTGCACCAGATCGAGAGGGCGTGTCCTGGGTCGGTCACAGCAAATACCGACTATACCTCCACTACCAGTGCTTACTTCAGACTAAAAAGCAAGCTGGACACAGCTCCGGAATTTGAGACAAAAGAATTTATTGAGCTTCTCAGCGCTGGCTTACAGTCCGTGAAACGCTTGGGCAGACGCGTTTCTGGCCGGAATGGCCGTCTTCAGTGCCGGTTTCAACGACTGTTGATTTCACCATTGGCAAAGGAACCACTCCTTAAAAGCAGTCTCTCGGCTCCTCCTACTAACCAGGTGGTTATCGTTAGTGTTGCTGGATTCGGGTAGGTTGCATGATGGTACTTGCAGTCCAACGAGGTACCTCATGTAGTAATGGGGATTCCCAAACATCAAGTGATGCCCCAAACATTGTTTGGCGCTGGATTGACAATATCGCAGCCTTCCTGAATATGATGATCCGGCTCAGACTTGTGTCAATATCCTTTTCAGGCAGCCACTCGCTGCCTCCTCTCTCCCCTCGCGCTAATCACAGCCAAATGGCAGTATTCGCTAGGGGGGGCTCCGCGTTTGTACTCCTCGTACTGCACCATTCATTTTGCTGAAAGACGCGGTGCACCAGATCGAGAGGGCGTGTCCTGGGTCGGTCACAGCAAATACCGACTATACCTCCACTACCAGTGCTTACTTCAGACTAAAAAGCAAGCTGGACACAGCTCCGGAATTTGAGACAAAAGAATTTATTGAGCTTCTCAGCGCTGGCTTACAGTCCGTGAAACGCTTGGGCAGACGCGTTTCTGGCCGGAATGGCCGTCTTCAGTGCCGGTTTCAACGACTGTTGATTTCACCATTGGCAAAGGAACCACTCCTTAAAAGCAGTATCTCGGCTCCTCCTACTAACCAGGTGGTTATCGTTAGTGTTGCTGGATTCGGGTAGGTTGCATGATGGTACTTGCAGTCCAACGAGGTACCTCATGTAGTAATGGGGATTCCCAAACATCAAGTGATGCCCCAAACATTGTTTGGCGCTGGATTGACAATATCGCAGCCTTCCTGAATATGATGATCCGGCTCACACTTGTGTCAATATCCTTTTCAGGCAGCCACTCGCTGCCTCCTCTCTCCCCTCGCGCTAATCACAGCCAAATGGCAGTATTCGCTAGGGGGGGCTCCGCGTTTGTACTCCTCGTACTGCACCATTCGTTTTGCTGAAAGACGCGGTGCACCAGATCGAGAGGGCGTGTCCTGGGTCGGTCACAGCAAATACCGACTATACCTCCACTACCAGTGCTTACTTCAGACTAAAAAGCAAGCTGGACACAGCTCCGGAATTTGAGACAAAAGAATTTATTGAGCTTCTCAGCGCTGGCTTACAGTCCGTGAAACGCTTGGGCAGACGCGTTTCTGGCCGGAATGGCCGTCTTCAGTGCCGGTTTCAACGACTGTTGATTTCACCATTGGCAAAGGAACCACTCCTTAAAAGCAGTCTCTCGGCTCCTCCTACTAACCAGGTGGTTATCGTTAGTGTTGCTGGATTCGGGTAGGTTGCATGATGGTACTTGCAGTCCAACGAGGTACCTCATGTAGTAATGGGGATTCCCAAACATCAAGTGATGCCCCAAACATTGTTTGGCGCTGGATTGACAATATCGCAGCCTTCCTGAATATGATGATCCGGCTCACACTTGTGTCAATATCCTTTTCAGGCAGCCCCTCGCTGCCTCCTCTCTCCCCTCGCGCTAATCACAGCCAAATGGCAGTATTCGCTAGGGGGGGCTCCGCGTTTGTACTCCTCGTACTGCACCATTCGTTTTGCAGAAAGACGCGGTGCACCAGATCGAGAGGGCGTGTCCTGGGTCGGTCACAGCAAATATTGACTATACCTCCACTACCAGTGCTTACTTCAGACTAAAAAGCAATCTGGACACAGCTCCGGAATTTGAGACAAAAGAATTTATTGAGCTTCTCAGCGCTGGCTTACAGTCCGTGAAACGCTTGGGCAGACGTGTTTCTGGCCGGAATGGCCGTCTTCAGTGCCGGTTTCAACGACTGTTGATTTCACCATTGGCAAAGGAACCACTCCTTAAAAGCAGTCTCTAGGCTCGTCCTACTAACCAGGTGGTTATCGTTAGTGTTGCTGGATTCGGGTAGGTTGCATGATGGTACTTGCAGTCCAACGAGGTACCTCATGTAGTAATGGGGATTCCCAAACATCAAGTGATGCCCCAAACAATGTTTGGCGCTGGATTGACAATATCGCAGCCTTCCTGAATATGATGATCCGGCTCACACTTGTGTCAATATCCTTTTCAGGCAGCCACTCACTGCCTCCTCTCTCCCCTCGCGCTAATCACAGCCAAATGGCAGTATTCGCTAGGGGGGGCTCCACGTTTGTACTCCTCGTACTGCACCATTCGTTTTGCTGAAAGACGCGGTGCACCAGATCGAGAGGGCGTGTCCTGGGTCGGTCACAGCAAATACCGACTATACCTCCACTACCAGTGCTTACTTCAGACTAAAAAGCAAGCTGGACACAGCTCCGGAATTTGAGACAAAAGAATTTAATGAGCTTCTCAGTGCTGGCTTACAGTCCGTGAAACGCTTGGGCAGACGCGTTTCTGGCCGGAATGGCCGTCTTCAGTGCCGGTTTCAACGACTGTTGATTTCACCATTGGCAAAGGAACCACTCCTTAAAAGCAGTCTCTCGGCTCCTCCTACTAACCAGGTGGTTATCGTTAGTGTTGCTGGATTCGGGTAGGTTGCATGATGGTACTTGCAGTCCAACGAGGTACCTCATGTAGTAATGGGGATTCCCAAACATCAAGTGATGCCCCAAACATTGTTTGGCGCTGGATTGACAATATCGCAGCCTTCCTGAATATGATGATCCGGCTCACACTTGTGTCAATATCCTTTTCAGGCAGCCACTCGCTGCCTCCTCTCTCCCCTCGCGCTAATCACAGCCAAATGGCAGTATTCGCTAGGGGGGGCTCCGCGTTTGTACTCCTCGTACTGCACCATTCGTTTTGCTGAAAGACGCGGTGCACCAGATCGAGAGGGCGTGTCCTGGGTCGGTCACAGCAAATACCGACTATACCTCCACTACCAGTGCTTACTTCAGACTAAAAAGCAAGCTGGACACAGCTCCGGAATTTGAGACAAAAGAATTTATTGAGCTTCTCAGCGCTGGCTTACAGTCCGTGAAACGCTTGGGCAGACGCGTTTCTGGCCGGAATGGCCGTCTTCAGTGCCGGTTTCAACGACTGTTGATTTCACCATTGGCAAAGGAACCACTCCTTAAAAGC
Source organism: Triturus cristatus (assembly GCF_964204655.1). Taxonomy (NCBI): domain Eukaryota; kingdom Metazoa; phylum Chordata; class Amphibia; order Caudata; family Salamandridae; genus Triturus; species Triturus cristatus. Next base: position 1,469,977,112 of record NC_140591.1, on the reverse strand, counting down.
AGTCTCTCGGCTCCTCCTACTAACCAGGTGGTTATCGTTAGTGTTGCTGGATTCGGGTAGGTTGCATGATGGTACTTGCAGTCCAACGAGGTACCTCATGTAGTAATGGGGATTCCCAAACATCAAGTGATGCCCCAAACATTGTTTGGCGCTGGATTGACAATATCGCAGCCTTCCTGAATATGATGATCCGGCTCACACTTGTGTCAATATCCTTTTCAGGCAGCCCCTCGCTGCCTCCTCTCTCCCCTCGCGCTAATCACAGCCAAATGGCAGTATTCGCTAGGGGGGGCTCCGCGTTTGTACTCCTCGTACTGCACCATTCGTTTTGCAGAAAGACGCGGTGCACCAGATCGAGAGGGCGTGTCCTGGGTCGGTCACAGCAAATATTGACTATACCTCCACTACCAGTGCTTACTTCAGACTAAAAAGCAATCTGGACACAGCTCCGGAATTTGAGACAAAAGAATTTATTGAGCTTCTCAGCGCTGGCTTACAGTCCGTGAAACGCTTGGGCAGACGTGTTTCTGGCCGGAATGGCCGTCTTCAGTGCCGGTTTCAACGACTGTTGATTTCACCATTGGCAAAGGAACCACTCCTTAAAAGCAGTCTCTAGGCTCGTCCTACTAACCAGGTGGTTATCGTTAGTGTTGCTGGATTCGGGTAGGTTGCATGATGGTACTTGCAGTCCAACGAGGTACCTCATGTAGTAATGGGGATTCCCAAACATCAAGTGATGCCCCAAACAATGTTTGGCGCTGGATTGACAATATCGCAGCCTTCCTGAATATGATGATCCGGCTCACACTTGTGTCAATATCCTTTTCAGGCAGCCACTCACTGCCTCCTCTCTCCCCTCGCGCTAATCACAGCCAAATGGCAGTATTCGCTAGGGGGGGCTCCACGTTTGTACTCCTCGTACTGCACCATTCGTTTTGCTGAAAGACGCGGTGCACCAGATCGAGAGGGCGTGTCCTGGGTCGGTCACAGCAAATACCGACTATACCTCCACTACCAGTGCTTACTTCAGACTAAAAAGCAAGCTGGACACAGCTCCGGAATTTGAGACAAAAGAATTTAATGAGCTTCTCAGTGCTGGCTTACAGTCCGTGAAACGCTTGGGCAGACGCGTTTCTGGCCGGAATGGCCGTCTTCAGTGCCGGTTTCAACGACTGTTGATTTCACCATTGGCAAAGGAACCACTCCTTAAAAGCAGTCTCTCGGCTCCTCCTACTAACCAGGTGGTTATCGTTAGTGTTGCTGGATTCGGGTAGGTTGCATGATGGTACTTGCAGTCCAACGAGGTACCTCATGTAGTAATGGGGATTCCCAAACATCAAGTGATGCCCCAAACATTGTTTGGCGCTGGATTGACAATATCGCAGCCTTCCTGAATATGATGATCCGGCTCACACTTGTGTCAATATCCTTTTCAGGCAGCCACTCGCTGCCTCCTCTCTCCCCTCGCGCTAATCACAGCCAAATGGCAGTATTCGCTAGGGGGGGCTCCGCGTTTGTACTCCTCGTACTGCACCATTCGTTTTGCTGAAAGACGCGGTGCACCAGATCGAGAGGGCGTGTCCTGGGTCGGTCACAGCAAATACCGACTATACCTCCACTACCAGTGCTTACTTCAGACTAAAAAGCAAGCTGGACACAGCTCCGGAATTTGAGTCAAAAGAATTTATTGAGCTTCTCAGCGCTGGCTTACAGTCCGTGAAACGCTTGGGCAGACGCGTTTCTGGCCGGAATGGCCGTCTTCAGTGCCGGTTTCAACGACTGTTGATTTCACCATTGGCAAAGGAACCACTCCTTAAAAGCAGTCTCTCGGCTCCTCCTACTAACCAGGTGGTTATCGTTAGTGTTGCTGGATTCGGGTAGGTTGCATGATGGTACTTGCAGTCCAACGAGGTACCTCATGTAGTAATAGGGATTCCCAAACATCAAGTGATGCCCCAAACAATGTATATATATATATTCACTTAAAAAACCATAGGTTTCACACATGTTATAGTTAGGTGGATATTTCACTCGTAAAAAACCAATGAAATTCCCCCGTTGTAGTTAGTTCAGATAACTATAACTCGCGCGCCCGCAATCCACTGCTCATGACATCACATATTACATCACTCATGACATGGTCAGTGGCATCACTCATGACATCACTGATGACATCATCCTTGTGATAGAGTGGCGGTCGCGCGAGTTATAGTTATCTGAACTAACTACAACGGGGGAATTTCATTGGTTTTTTACGAGTGAAATATCCACCTAACTATAACATGTGTGAAACCTATGGTTTTTTAAGTGAATTTGCAAGGTTTTTTAAATGCTAATTCCTAACTATAACGTGTGTGAAACCTATGGTTTTTTCAGTGAATTTCTACGTTTTTTTAAATGCTAATTTATTTATGTATTATTTTTTTCTTATATATATTTATTTTAAAATAAACTACAATAAACCGCGATTTTTTTTTTTAGTTTTTCAGGGTGCGCGCACGGTGTGCGCACCCCCGCGATTTAAAAAAAAATTTTTTTTTTTTACCTTTGGGGTCCTTCAGGGACCCCCTGACCAAGGCTAGGGGGTCAGGAACTCTCTACCCTGCCCCCTTTTCACGTTCGCCACCTTCCTTTTTAACTCTCGCACTGAAAACAAACAAAATGGCGGCCGCCACTTCCTGATTTCGACCGATTCGAACGTTGACTAACATGTAACCACCAATCAGAATTACGCTCGCGCAAGTTAGGGTGCTCGCACGGTGCGCGCACCCTGCGCGCGTATAGATATATATATGCTTTTAAATGCTATTTTCTCAGGAAATACTAAACAGATTTAAACCAGACCTGCGAAAGGCACTTCCTTGACCTTATGGCTACCTCTCTACCAAATTTCAAGTAATTCTGTTCAGCCGTTCGGGCTGTAGCTGCGACTAAAGGTCCTATGGAAAAATGCATGGGGAAAACGCGTTTTGGGACCCCCCTTTTTTCTCGGTCCCCGCTTGACGAATCACCCCGAGACTTTCAGGGTAGGAGCTGAACGGAGCGCCCCATTAGTTTTGAAAATTTCGCGATGATTCATCAACAGGCGCCAAAGTTATTCAAAATAGAATTTTGAGATTTCCTATGGAAACACGGTCCTAACTATAACTATCTACTGGCGACCGCCAGTAGATAATATATTACCTACTGGCGGTCGCCAGTAGGTAGTTATAGTTAGGACCACGTTTCCATAGGAAATCCGCAACATTCTATTTTGAATAACTTTGGCGCCGGTCGACGAATCCTCGCGAATTTTTCAAAATAGGTGGGGCGCTACGCTCCGCTCCTACCCTGAAAGTCTCGGGGGGATTCGTCAAGCGGGGGCTGAGATAAAAGGGGGGTCCCAAAACGCGTTTTTCCCATGCATTTTTCCATAGGACCTTTAGACAGGGCTACAGCCCGAACGGCTGAACAGAATTTAATGAAATTTGGCAGAGAGGTAGTCCCCAGGTCAAGGAAGTGCCGTTTGGTGTAAATCTGTTCAGTAGATTCTGAGAAAATAGCCTTTAAATCAATATATATATCTGAGCCAGCTTACGGTGCGCTTACGGTGCGCTTACCGTACGCGTACGGTGACGTGCGCAAGCGCGATTCTGATTGGCCGTTAGATCTTAGTAAACATTCGAATCGGTCTAAACCAGGAAGCGGCGGCCGCCATTTTCTCTCTCGCACTCTGACAGGGGGTTGAAAAACAAAGTGAAAAAACATGTAAAGGGGCTGTTTAGACAGCTCCCAAGCACCTAGCCATGTCGAGGGAGTCCCCAACGATCCCCCAAGTGAAAAAAAGCAATTTTAATTTTTTCGAAAATTTCGCCGATTACGCCCACCGTACGCGTACGGTAGCCAATATTAAAAAAAAAAAAAAATTCTCCACATTCTACCCACCTTATCTAGACATTACAAAACATATATTTTACCTGTCACAACGATGCTCAACGATGCTCATCATATGTTTCCTCCATGTGCGCACGGTGCGCGAAGCGCATCGTGCGTTCAGGGCCCATCTAGCGTAACGTGGACACGCGGTGCGCGATGCGCACTGTGTGCTCACTGTGCGTGCACGGTGCGCGAAGCGCACCGTGCGCGCACGGAACGAACTGCGTTAAGTGGGCGCGCACGCCACAAATGGCGTAAAGTAACTTAGCATTTAAAAAACCGTACAAATTCACTGAAAAAACCATAGGTTTCACACATGTTATAGTTAGGAATTAGCATTTAAAAAACCTTGCAAATTCACTGAAAAAACCATAGGTTTCACACATGTTATAGTTAGCTGGACATTTTACTGATAAAAAACCAATGAAATTCCCCCGTTATAGTTACTGTAGGCAACTATAACTCACGCGACCGTAATCCTCTGCTGATGACATATGTGTCTTTATGAAAAAAAAATATTTGTAATATATGTATAGCTAAAATTTAATGGAAGAAGACATGGGCAAATAAGTGTCTAAATACAGTATTAGCATCAGCAGAGGATTACGGTCGCGTGAGTTATAGTTGCCTACAGTAACTATAATGGGGGAATTTCATTGGTTTTTTATCAGTAAAATGTCCAGCTAACTATAACATGTGTGAAACCTATGGTTTTTTCAGTGAATATATATATATATACACACACAGTCAATTGTTAGTACATTGCGTGAAATGCTGCAGCGCAGTGTGGCAAACAAAGGGGAGGAAAGACGCCTACCCTTCTACTAATGAAGGATGGCCACATCAGCTGATACTGCGGGTGCACGCGGAGACCAAAACTGAGGAAAAAGAAATGGGAATAATGGCTCCGTAAGTCTATAGTCAGAAAGCATGTGGACTATAATAAGACCAGAGCAGCTGGAGCCTACTCACTGTGGGGCATATTATCAAGCCAGGCGATAAAATTATCGCCGCTTTAGCGGCAGAAAACTGCCGCTAAAGCGGTGTTAATGGGCTTGATAATATGCTCTATGGAATTGCAATTGAAGCCCAGGTTAGATGTCCTTCACATCTAACATGGGCTTCAATTGGAATCCCATAGAGCATATTATCAAGCCCATTATCGCCGTTTCAGCGGCAGTTTTCTGCCGCTAAAATCGGCGATAATTTTATCGCCGGTCTTGATAATATGCCCCCTAGTCACCGAGTTGTGTGCGCCTCTCAACCTGTCGGTTCCCGATCAGGATCGCCGGTATATACCATGCGGACACACTATATCTCACGCCAGAATAGGTTGTAGAGAATTAATTTTTTCCTTAGGAACAGTCACCATTCATTTTGTTGATATTTAGTCTTGGGAGCATTGGTGCTGGACCTTAGCTTTTTCTGTAAAACTGCTCCTTGTCCCCCCTCTTTTGATATTTTGACAGATAAAATACAGACCTAATCCTCCAAAATCGGGGAAGTCTTTAAAATTTTCTATATGGACTTATATGCAGAAAACAAAATAAACACAACGGAAATTGTGTCGATTACCTAGAATCACTTAACTCCCATCACTGAAAGACTCAGACAGAAAAATACTTAACACCCCTATCAAAAAGGATGAAGTAGGGAGAGTAATCAGCAGTCTGAAGCTGGAAAAAACACTTGGCCGGGTTAGATACTCAGAGCGCTTTTATGAAACATTCTGGCATGACATCAATCACGGACTCTAGAGCTAAGGAATCAATAGAAATTGTCTCCAAAGAAGGCAATTACCCAACACACAAAGAATTGAAGGCCCATATTGCTGATATATCGTTATGCTGTCCATCATCACCTGAGAGGCGGTCAATCAGGTGTCCCCTGATTGTGAACTGCCAGGCATCATCTCGCTACCGCGCATGCGCTCGTCAAGGGAAGTGCTCTTCATGCTGTCGGCCAGTTCCTTGCGAAGCAGCTTTGAATCATTGTGGCTGCAGCATCTACGTCAGAGCAGTGTTCCTGCAGTTAGCGCCATTCAGGCGCGATTTAGTGGAATTAACAGAGCTGTGGTAAAGGGAGTATCAGTTGTTTTTTCGACTGTGGAAGCATCAAGGTACTGTGCAAATTATCCCAGGTTTTTTTTTATGTGAGCAACGCTGACAGGCACACCTATTTTAGTGGATTATTATTATTAGTGGCCGGAGGTTATCATGGTGAGTAATGTGATGACGGATGTTGTGATTGAGTTCTTGGAGGATGTATTTGTGCGGGAAGGTGTCCTGGAAGTGCTAGTGTCAGCTAATGGAGTGCATCTCACGTCCATTAAGATGCAGAGATTCTTAGGGGAGTCTGGAATCAAACATGTGAAGACAGTGTTATATCATCCAGAAAGTAATGGACAAGTTGAGCGCTTTAATAGAGTGATAAAGGAGCCCTCCAGTTACCTCTGGCGGCTGGGTTACCATGCAAAAGGATTTTACAGGATAGATTGTTATCCTATAGAGTGACCCAGCGTTCCGTGACTGGGGGAAATGTAAGTTGAATTGTTGAGAGGAAGGAAACCATCTATAGGATTAGTACTCTGGTGGTTACTAAGGAGGAATGGGAAGATTAGGAGTGGGGTTCATGACCAAAATATGAGGACGAGGGTAGAGAAGTTACAAGGTCGTGCCGTACAGGAGCAGACTTCCAAAACCGAGTGACCTGAGGTTCAATTGGATCAGTTGGTATGAGTGAGAAGAAACCCCAGATTTGTTGTGAAGGGTGCTGCAAGTTCATCCGCACCGTTGAGGGTAAGCTGAGTGTTAGAACATGCAGTGAAGTTGGAGGATGGTAGACGGTGGAATCTACGCCAAATCAGTTTGTGCAATGCTAAGGTTAGGGGTGTCACGTTCTGTTAGGGTGTGGATGGTGATTCGAATGAGGAGAATGGATATAGGTTGGGAAAGGATGTTGTGGTGGACTCATCGTGTGGGGTGAGGTAGAAGGTGGTGATTGTCATAAGAGGAAAAGGGGTGTTGGCTCTAGGAGTGACCTTGGAGTACGACAGGGGGCAAGGATGAGGACACTTCCTGTTCGTTTTGGGGATTACCAGTTAGGATAATCCACTCCTGTGAAGTTTGGTTTTCTGTTGCCGTCTGGTGAACCCTGACATTTTGATGTGTTGTAGTGTTAACCATTATTGTATATAGTCATTTTGTTGTTGTAAGAGGGAAGATGTGTGTTATTGTGATGGAATGTGGGGGGTAGAACATGGAATGTCGGTTAGTGTGGGAGGTTCTAGGGCAGTTGGTAGAGACAGTTGGAGATTGGATGTTCATGGCACATGTTGGCGCCGCTCTTATTGTGGAAGTTGTTTTCTCAAATAAACTGCTCCTCATACTGGGCGTGTGGATTCATACCTTTCAATAAAATGGCTCCAGCAATTTGTAGAAAAGAAGGAAGGAAATGAGCACCTGTGGTAAAAATCGCAGACTAGGGAGCTTATTTACAAGCCCCTTGCACCGCCGGTGCGTCACTCTTCATTTCGGAAAAAGTGACGCATCGGCGGTGCAAAGGGCTTGTAAATGAGCCCCTATGTGTTGGAATGCAAAAGGGTGACAGCGGAAAATGGCAGAAAGCTTTCACACACACTCAAGCTATGCGACACATGCTCAAGCAAAAAGTATACTATACAAGAAAATGAAAATAAAAATTGCAGGTTTTGAAGACCCCGATTTACAGAGCTCTAAAAATCTGCAAAATTCAATGTTATTTCTGGAATGTCCCCTTACCATGTGGACAGTGCAGTGGAGCCCTTTTATAATAAATGGATAAGTAGATATTAACACAAACAGGACTTCTTTTGCAGGGACAATAAAAGAGATGTAAGAGACAAGGAAGGTGAGTTAAAGTCTCCTTTAAGTGTGGTCATAAACAGTAGCCTCTCTAATAACCCCTACCCTTCTGTTTAAAGCTGATCCTTACATTTGGAACATCTCCTTGGATCCTGTAGTACTAAAGGACGCCCACAAGGGAGTAGTCAGAAATAACATAGCCCGCACTTTCAACCGTATCCCAAATGGCGATGAGTAAGTGAGTCCAGCATTCACTTAGAAGATTGTTCTCCCTGAGGGATTTCTGAAATTTCCTTCTTTCTCTCCACCCTTCTTTTAGGGCCTGATTACGATGCTGTTGGTGGGAATGCCATAAGCCCATCGTTGGCGGTCCAACCGATGACAGCCCTTCGGTCCGAACTCCGTATTACGATACTGGCGGTCGGACCCACAGCTGTCGGACGCAACACCGCTGCCTCCGAAAGGTGAGGAGGTTAGAGGAGCGCCCAGGAATGACAGTGGTACACTGTTGGGGTTACGATATCACTTTCTGACCTTTTCAGGGCGGGAGCCCCGCTATGAAAAGGTTGTCGGAAAGGGATTGGAGGGTCCCAAACAGGGTCCCTGGCCATTGTAGCCCATGGAAAAATGTCCTTGGGGGCACATTTACGACATGGTGCATGGCATATAGTGCACGTACGTGCAGGAGGTGCTGCATGAATGCGTCATGTGATGAGGCCGTTTTCCATCGCCGCGGCATGCTCCCGCTGTGGTAAAGCCGACTTCCGACCGCCAGACTGGCGGTCTGATCGAAATACGACGGACGGACTACCTGCATGCTTGTTGGCGGTCAACTGACCGCCTCAATAGTGGTCGGCAGTCTGACCACCCAGTATCGTAATCTGGCCCTTTGTCTTTTGTCATTCTTTCTACCATTTTTGCCTTACTGCTATCTCTGTTCCATCTTTCTTTTTTCTTCCAGTCATTTTTTATCTATTCATACTTTTTATTCATCTCTCCTTCTGTACCTCCATCCACTTTGTTTTGTCCATCCATCATTTTCTCCATCTAGTTTCCCTTATTTCTTTCTATCCATTCATTTATTTATCCTTCCCTCCATCCAGTCATCAATGCTACCATTCATCTACACTCTCATCCATCCATCTCCTCATCTTTCTCTAAATCCACCCAACCATCCTTCCATCTATTCATTCCTCTCTGCAACCCTCCAGCCTTTCTCTGAGGCATATCAACAACAAGTGGCGATAATTATCGCTAAACTAGTTTAGCGCGTTTTTCAATATCGCCGTGTATCGCTGGTTGACATCGCCGTGTTAGCGGCGTATTAGCAATGCTTAGCGCACAGGCAATGTAATTTCCAGCGATACACGGCGAGAATCGGCATTAGCGTGTGAAATCCGGCGAAGATTTCACAGCGCTACTGAAATGCTTGCTGATAGGGGAGGGTGGACCTAACCAGGCAATCCACCTCCCATTATCAGTATAGCTAAGTCGATTTGAAAGGAGACGTTAAATTACAGCGATAACCGCGGTTAGCGCTGTATTTTATATCACTTCGCGGATCTGCTGCAGAGATGTAAATATTGCGAAACCGTGTACGCGAGTATTTAAATGGAGTTGTGGGCAGGAATGCCCACTTTGCATGTCATTAGCGATGTTCATCGCTGACATGCAAAGTGGGGGAAAAAAAGCAGCTAAATCAAGGAAACTCGTGTTAGCTAGTCCTTGTAAATAGTGATTTACTGAAATCGCCGCTTTTCCGGCGCTATGTGCCGGAAAAGCGGTGATATAATTGTTGATAATATGCCCCTCTATCTTTCTCTAAATCCATCCTCCTTCCATCCATCTTTGCATACATAACTCTCTCCATGCTTCCACTCTCCATCCGTCTCTTAATCCATCCAACCCTTCCACTTTCCCAACTTCCTGCTCTCTCTTTTGTACACTCTTGGACCATTTGTTCCCCTACCTGAGTGGCATTAACTATTCTCCTGCAGAGCGCTTATAGATTTCTGTTTGCAGACCAGTGTCTCTCATCAAAGTAAAAGGAGCTGTCAATAATGTAATTGCTCATTTTACATAGCGTTAGCCAGTAGCACTCACCCCCGCTCAGGATGTTGAAGTGGGGGAATCATAACACCCCTGCATCCGCATCCCAGGTACCTTCCCACCCCCGAACAAGTTACGCCTGACTGTCAACCTAAAAACAGACAAGAACCTGAGAACCTCATGCTTCTCAAGATCCCCCTAGTTATATAAGTCTTCACTGGTAGAAATTGTGTTTATAGCACTTGCTCCCAATGTGTATGTTCTGAGTAAGAAAATGAGTGAATGCATTTTACTTTGTTTGTTTCATCCTAGGTGTTTAACTGTTCATGTTCCCACTCCAAGTAGAAGCAGAGACCTTTACAGACTTCCTTTTTACTGCACCAAACACGAGTTGCTCTACCTTGAACAGTATGTATAAGACGTGTGAGGTCCAGATAATACCAGATCGAACATGCATAGAAAAGATGTGAGGAGAGAGATGAAAAGGTGTAGGTGGGACAATAGCAGACAGGACACTGTACAGTTTCCATTCAATTGGTTTGTTCAAAATACCACTCTCATAAAGTAGAGAACTTGCCTGATGACCCCCAGCTGCCATCCTCTTCTTGTGACGTCCGTTGCCTTGGGGAAAGAAAAAAGAGAGTTAAAAAAGTAGAAGGATCGTGAAAGCAAAGAGAAACAAGAAGACAGTGAAGAATGACCTGTTTCCCATTTCTAATTTTCAGGAGGCCACTGGCTCCTGCCAAGCTCCTGGAGAGGTGTGGCTCTGACAGCTGGGTGTGCGGTCCCAAAACTGGATGCTTGAAGCTGGAGGGAGAAAACCTCACAACTTGGAATAAAACTTAGGTGGTGGAGAAGTCAGAACTGGGATAAGAAAACAGAAACGACAAGGAGAGAACACATAAGCTTTTTGTTTAAAATACATTTATGTTATTTTTCCCTTCTCCATTTAACACTATCCTGGCAATGTATTAGTTTCCTAGGTTTTTTTTCCTTTGCAAAGACTTGCGCTGATATCTATGAGGAAAACCTGAGATAGAATTGAAGAAAGGGAAAAGGAAAATGTGAATTAAAAGAAAGCTCAACTCAACTTTCCATCATGGCCAAAGAACGAAACCCAGACCTCGTGGCCTGCCGTCACCATGGTCGAAGTTGCTGCTGCCATTAAGACCATCCACCCAGGGGTCCCATCTGACACCTGCCACTACCACGCTTTCACCAAAGGACTCCTACCAATCAGCATAACACAAAAACCCATCCTCAATGCCTCCATTAACTCAACCACATCTGCGAACACCTGGAAAAATGCTATAGTCATGCCTCAGCTCACAAAACCACCCGCAGATCCAGTTAAGCTTTCCAACTACAGACCCATTTCCCTCCTACCATACCTGCAAAAGTCTTAGAGAAACTAATCCACTAATGCCTCACCAACCACCTCAGCAAACACCAGCTCCTCAGCACCTCCCACTCCAGATTCAGGCTCAACCACAATACAGGACCAGCACTCATAGCCGCCACAGACGACATCCACATGATCCTTTACAGAGGAGACACAGCAGCCCTCATTCTCCTAGACCTCTATGCTGCATTTGACACAGTCTCACATGCCATCCTCCTCAGGTGCCTGCATGAGATTAGCATCCAAGAACCCACTCTCTGCTGGATCGGCCCTTTCTTAACAGATAGAACCCAAGCTGTCATCCTGGCAATGTACTCCTCGGAAGCCCGCAAACTCATCAAAGTAGTGCCTCAAGGGTCATCGTTCAGCCCTATCCTCTTCACATCATACAGTGTCCCTCTGACCAATGTCATCCCTGCACACATCAACATCCTCTTCTATGTCGACAACACACAAATCATACTCTCCGTCACGTATAAAACCCCCAACACAAGTAATAAGTTCACCACCTGCATGACCAAAGTCACTAAATGAATGAAAGCTCTTCGGCAAGAACTCTTCACCATGGGAGTCCAACTCCTGACCGGCCCTACTCAGACCCACACCAACATCCAGCACCCATGCCAGGCACCTCGGAATAATCATCAGCAACAAACTGGACATGACCACACAAGTCAATGCCATCACTGCATCCTGCTGCCATACCCTGAAGATGCTGAGAAGCATTTTCAAATGGGTCCCAAGCAACACTAGAAAAACTGTCTCTTGTGCCGTAGTCATCTGCAAGTTGGACAACGGAAACTTCCTCTACTCCAAGATCAATAAGCAACTCACTAAAACACTACAAACCATCCAGACCTCAGCAGCCAGACTCATACTCAATCTCCCAAACTGAACTGACATCAGGCCACACTTCAGCGACATTCACTGGTTCCTGATACTCAAACACGCTAATTTCAAACTCCTCAAACACACATTCAAGGCACTACACAAGCTATGTCCCACCTACAGTACCAGTCGCATTTCCTTCCACCGACCTCCGAGACACCTCCTCTCTGCAGGACTCCTGCCCACAAACATTCAACATATACACAGAACCAAATCAGGTGGATAGGGGTTCTCATACATCGCTCCTAAAGCATGAAATGGCCTCCCACTCCAGATCACGGCCTCCTCCTTTCTTCTTGAATTCCGCAAGAAGCTGAAAACTCTGCTTTTCAATTAACCATAGGCAGGGCTAAAGACATACACCTGCTCAGTGCACTTTACAAATACAGATAGCATAACACAGCAAGCAGACAACAGAAAGGGTGAAGGGTTTGGAAAGGAGCTAAAAAACAAACATAGCTATTCACCTGTGCTTATTTCTCTCCTGTCCTGTGATGACCACTTGAGGATGAAAGAAAACCAGTGTGAAAGAGACTTCTACCTCCAAGAAATCAAAATTGAGGGACAAAACTATTGAACTGTATGAATCAAATTCTCCTGTTTCTGCAGAACGACTTTCAAGGGTTCTCAAGACAAATCTCCTACAATAAATACTATAAATCCAGTGTCTGAGTCCGAGGGATAGTTTACCCACAACCACAAAATTGAGAAAATAAAGGACCCAGTTGTCTAACAACTACCGACCACAAAAACACCCATGAACAAACACTTACGGCGTTATTTCCAAACATGATCTAATCCATAACAACATACAAAAAAGATGCATCCAAAGCAGCAGCTACTAGGTACAGATCCAGACGGCAGAAGGAATGCCCTGTCCATCTCAGGACAGGTCTAGGAAGCCGAAAGTAGCAAAACTGAACATAAAAGCATCACGTGGCCAACAGTTTTGATACAACCAAATTGTCACTGTCTCAAATAAAACAAGCATTGGCAAAGCCAATAGGTTGCACCTTTGGAAGATGTTACCCAACTTTTTGGTTTTGCCAATGCTTGTTAGCAGTGCCAAAGAGCATCGGGAACAAGAAAAAAATGCTTATTGGCCAGTCTCAGCAGCATGATGTATGAGCGCATGTGTCACAGCGCATGTTCACATATACATCATGACGCTGTGGCAGGCACTTTGGTTATTTTAATTTACTGTCCCAAAATGGTAAACGCTAATCTGGGACCAGTAAAGTAAAACACAAAAGTGCACAAAAGAGAAAGAAACGGCCCAGCAGAACATTGCAGTTGCTGGGCTATCTGAAACAGGAAAATAAAATAAGCAAGCAATGGAGGAGTGGGGAGGAAGGAAAGAGTTGATATTGCCAAGCAGCGGGGAGTAATAAATTAGCTTGGAGGGTTGAGGGGAGAAAAATATAAGCTGAACCAGCCAGAGTTTCAATGAGGTAAGAAATAGACGATGTTGGGGAGCAAAACAAAGTAGGGGGGCAAGGATGTGATGGGGAAGCAGCAAGCGGAGGAGAGATCAAGAAAATATATCCATTTCCATCGACTGCTGGAACAAAAAGAAACGAGCATTGGTAATTCATCAGCTTTGCCTATGTGATAAATAATAAGCTGTGTTTATCCATCACCGTCTTGGACGAAGGAAAGAACTCCATGACAAGTAAATATCATGGGAGTGGTGCAGCGGCCAGAGCTGCTGACTTGAAAGCTGGGGATCCCGGTTCGAGGCTGGGTGCCGCAACAACCTGCGATTCTGGGCAAATCACTTACTCTCTCCAGGTGATAAGTTGCGCTATTTAAATCTGCTGCAAGAGGAAAAAAGCAGAAAGAGGCAAAAAAATAGTTCCACCTAAGCGGATGCTAACAGTATTTCAGCTACAGGGAAACTGATAGGAGAAGCAGAGGAGGAACAAGCATTGGAAAATGCAGGAAAACATGCTACAGCCAATAGAAATGGAGGAAAAGTACGTGGCAAGCACAGTAACCAATGAAAAGCCAGGAATGCGAGGGAGCGGGATGTAAGTCCCTTTTAAGATTTATATTGAAAATAATAGATTTCATAACAGGGCAAGGTCTGTGCAGGCGAAACCTAAATAGTAATTGCTGAGCTGTGGAATTATATAAGTCACCCAGTCAAAAGGATGGTAAAGAAGTTAGATTCCAGGGGAGAGACAAATACAAATAGAGGAGGGAAAGCCATTGAATATGAGGCAAGCAAATGAGATTGAAAGAAAGCTAACCAATGATAAGCATTGAGCTCACTTAGACTTTAAACTAAGTAAAGTTCTGCCTGTGAACATCAGATCAACTCAATAGCAGCAGCCTGCTTCTTCGAGCTGAGAGTCTTAAGGTAATTTCTTCACTTTACTCCTTCAAATCATAATCAGTCATTAATGCCATCCTCTGCGCAATGCTTGACGATGGCAATAATGCCTTCTGCTGCACGGATAACAAAGGCTACAACTAATTCAGGATTCAGCAGTTATTGTGGTGTGTGGTTTGAGGCAATACATGAAGATAGCACAGGTCCTCTGGAATATGGACTCATGTCAGGTCAACTGCGCATCAACAGAGTGCTGGGTACTGCCCAAAGAGCTTTCTACAGACTGATGTCCCTTTTCTAAGGAATAAACTAAAGCTGTACTCACCCAACCAGACAAACGAGTAGGAAACCATTACATATCAACTCTAGTTCTTATCACGTGGATTTGTTTTGCTTATTTGATAAGGGCACTCTCCAATATTTTTGCCTCCAAAAAGGAACTATTTGTTTATTTGGACAGGAAGAAAAGATGGTAGTCAAACTAAACCTCCCCCTTTCAGCAAATATTCAATACCACGTAGTGGCTCTCATCAAACACAGTCAGTCACCAGAGCAAGACACCAATACCTGAACAAGATCAAATGTTCTCAAAATTAAATATTTATTTCAAGTAGACAGGAATTTCATCACAGTTACAATAAGTGAGCACATACACATACAAAGATAAGAATGTAAAAATAAAACATTTTAAAGTTAAAAAACTAATTTTCATTATATATACAAATTGCAAGCTGGGGAGAAAATGTAAGAAAGTTGCTTTCTTATCAACAAAGGAAGACAAAAGGACATTAGAGCCGGGTCAATTGTTCTTCTTTAAATTTTTATTGTTCAGATACTTCATTATTCGGAAAACAAATATCGCCACAATCTATAGTCTGCCTTCTAAATCATGCGTCGACGCGTTTCGGTGGAAGTCATGAATAAAAGACCACCTTCTTCAGGACAAATGTTAAAATCTCCCATGGAATGTGCCTTCATCTGTATTATTGAGGAGAACACCCACTTCTGTAGAGGCTATAAAACCTTTGCACAATTGTATCAAAGGGCGAGGATCACTCCATAAGGCTGTATTTCAAAACTGACCAGTCAATCTGCCCACATGTGATCCTGGACTATCAGGGACTTTATGTTGAAAAGATGAATATCTTTATATTCGTTGTTGTTCGAAAAAACTTCTTAAAATGAAATTCATAAATCCATGTGTCCCATCGTCAAAGTTAAAAAAACTTTTTAGAAAAGGGGGGTTCCTTTATGTCTTTAGAACGTGTGTTTAAGCCTCGTACTCGTGTTCGGATCCGTGGGTCTCAGAGAAAAGATGGGCAGAGGGCAGGCAAGGGAAAATGGACAAAACCAAGACAAGCAGAGCCAACATTCACAGTGGCCGTAAGTATGTGTGTAGTTCCTATTCGATGTAATAAAGAAACAATTTGTTATCAGTAGTTCATGCTGGCCATCAAGAGCTCTGAGGGAAAGTTTGACAGAACAGGATAATCTTTATTTCCCTTCTGAACTTGCGATGATCTGGATGTTGTCTAAGAGTTGGGGCCAGGCTGTTGGACCAAGCTCTTCCCCTATGCCCTTCTTGTTGAAAGACACACGGGTAATCCTGTTGCCTGATTCTGATTTCAGGTTGTGGGAAGACTTGTAGTTGCTGAGTAGGGTTTCTCAGCCTCTGAGACCAATATATGCTCCAGTATGCTATGAGGGCAATGCAAAGTGTGTTGGAAGTTATCTTCTGTTTTGTAGGCAGCAAATGTAATGTTGAAAGGCTGGTAGGTGTGTTCCAACTTGTTCACTCATAGTGCTAATTATCTGCTTGGCCTTGCACCAGTTGAACTAGATATAGGCACCTCTTCAAGAGACCTGTATACAAATTGGTACAAAGCAGTGTCCACAACCACACCAGGATATCCCTCATCCTCTTTTCGAGATTGAATGTAATGATCAGTTATTTCCAAGGCTCTTCCGGGTTCTGATCAGACCCACTCACCACTTTCAGCCTCAAATGCCACCGGCCATAACTTCTGAACCAGGATCCAGTTCCATCATCTAAATGATAAGGTGGTGTGTGACGCCAATGCATCGCCCTGGCAATGCACAGTGACTGATGCTTCCACCCACAACATCTCTATTTTCAGAATTCCTGCCACAGCTTAGGATTTTGCAGCTGAATTGCAAGGTGATAAATGAACCTTAGAAGTGCAACTTTCCAATAGCACCCAACACATCTGTCGGTGGATGTCGACTAACAGCAATTTACAGATTTTTTTGCAAATCCACAAGTAAGAGTGTGTACTTTTTACAGGCGTACATCATCACACCCACCATGCATGCCAGTACCAGGAAACAGGTGCACTGCATTGAGGAAAGCAGCAACATTATTGATATTCTGAGACACAAAGTTCATTGGAAAGGATAGGTTATGAGATTCTATTTCTCTGCAGTTTGAATTCCTTCCATGTACACAGGAAGAGACTTACAGATTTATTCAGACAAATAAATGCAGAATTGGACTGGGAACTAATCAAAAAAGCCATCCCCAGTCCTCTAGATGCAGGCAAACTCCCATTCTAAAGACACCAGTGTTTTTAGTATTGATGAACTAAGTTGTTGCTTATAAGATACAATTAGGGGGTTGTAAGTAGAATTGCTTTGCAATTGGGTGCGAGAGAGGTATGCAAACAATATGGGCCAGAAATTGTGTTTATCTTTCTTACATGCTAAGATAGTTTTGCTGTTTTAATTTGTGGATATTGGCACTGGTAGAAGCACAATGCAGTTAGTAGAAATACCACATTTGAGTGATAGGGTGTAGATCCAGAATATGGAGGATGGAGTATCGAGTGGCCCCCAATACAATGACCAAAATATTGAGAACCAAAATATCGACAGGTAAGCGTGTACTGACTTTCTATGTCAAACTTCATATAGATTTACCTTGATGATATATATCTGTATAACTTCAAGGTACGTAGATGTGGAGTTAAGCATAGTGAATCTATACTTACCTATATGCCCTAAATGTAGAGATATGATTGAATCTTTGAGTCATTTCATCTTTTTTTGTCCATTATATGAGCACCCTCGCAAAAAATGGGTATTACCTGTCTGTCGTCTTATAGGCATTCGAAGGTACGAGGTGGCACTGAGAATCTTGCGCTCAGATTCAAGCCCGACAATTGCAATAGCAATGGCAAAATACATAAAGTGGGCTTGGATTATACGGTATAGATATTTAAATGCGAAAGCGACTAATGACTAGGCACCCTAAGGTAGTCACGCATTTAATTATTTCATATATATCTATTCTTTAACTCTTATATGCAATAATTTCAGTCTAGGTCCTTTCGTGGTTTTGATAAATTTTTGTTAAGGAGGAGCTAATATTGTTGGTTAACAATGAATTGTTTTACTGAATAGGATACCTAGTAACTAGCAATGATCAGCAATCATGGAATATATTGTAATTTAGGGTGTTCAAGTGTAAAAATCATGTGTTTAGTTTATTGTTATATTTCCTTTGCTAATGTAAATGTTTGATGTACGATACTTTTATGACTTAATTGTCGAATAAAGTTTTCAAAACGAATCTATACTTACCTATATGCACTTACCTCCACAATAGTTTTGTTTTCGATATTTTGTTCACGATATTGTGGTCCCTCAGCAGGAACACCTTCAAGATATCATAAACACCAAATGTAAGTTTACCCCAATAAAACACCCAAATGGATGTGTCCAGCGTTTTCTTTTATTTTTCATCCTGTGAAATGCCAAGGCTCATTTAATCTGTTTGAAAGAAGGAGCATGAAAATAAGTAAATAAAGGTTTTTAGCATTTTTAGATTCTCTTATTCAATAAATCAGAGTTTGCATGCGCTAAAACCCTTTTTCTAAAGTACTCAACCCATACATCGTAAAGGGTTTCGGAAACCATTAGAAATTGCTATTTTGAAGTTATATGTTAAGGCGTCCGTTGCAAAATACGGATTTCTTATAGTATTCATTAATGTTTTGCAACCAAAATCTGATCACAAAACATTAATATTTTACCACCAACCCAAGAAAGATGTTAAGGCATTTGCAAACAGCAAGTGATCAGTAAGGGACTCTTTCCACTTTGTGAACGTTGGAAAAATGTTCCTAGGAGTAGGCAGTGGTCAGCAGGAATGGTGGGCTTATTTATGAGGCCTTGCAACAGTTTTACGTCACTTTTTGTGATGCATCGGCGGTGTAAAACATGTCCCTTGTTGCGCCATATTTACAAAATGACGCATTTAAGCAGATGCGTCACTTTGTCATCCCCAGCGCTACATTATACCTGTGTCAGGTATAATGTATGCACAGGGGGCGTTCCCATGCAAATAAGCCTCGTAGAAGTGACGCAGTGAAATCTGTGAGATTTCACGGCGCCACTTCTAGGATGCAAATGCGTCAAAACCTTATGCCTGTCTCATGAAAGGCGTAAGGGTGATGCAGTGCTATATTCATAGCCCTCCCCCCTGCATTGCTGGATTTATGTCATGTTTCCGTAACAACTCCAGCCATGCGTCATTTTTGCGGTGACAAATACGTCGGTAAAACAGACGTATCTGTCATTCCTTGTGACATGATGCGTCATACAGTAAATATGACACATCCATCATGTCGCAAGGAAGGCGTAATGAAAAATTATACATCGTTAACTTTACTTTTCATAAATAAGGTCTGGTATATGTAACTTGATGTAAAATTATACATCGTTAACGTTACTTTTCATAAATAAGGCCTGGGATATGTAACTTTACAGATTGTTTTCAAACGCATCCTGTTTTCCCTTAAGGAAAAGAGATAATTACATGTAAAATATATTGCTTTATTTAAAAGCAATCACAGACATGGTAGTCTGCTGAACCCAGCATGCCAGCTTCCCTGTGATTGTGGTCAACCATTGTGGGTCGAAATTGTGACCTACCTCGTGAATATTGTGCCCAGTATGGATCTGTATTTTTCAAACTGACCTATTTGTAAATTGATTGGTGTGCAAGATACCAATGCATCTGCTAGACGTTGGTGTGCGAATTACAACTACCTTTACCTAATCCATTTTAGAATATTACAAATAAAAAATTGCAAATTGGCAATCGTTATTAGTCACATTTTACAATTTTTTATTTGTAATCTTTGTACATAATGCCCCACGTTTTTGCTCTGCGGTTTCACATAACATATTGGGGCTTTGTGTAAGTAGTATCCTTCACTTGCATCTGTTAATCAGTGGATTTGATATCAATGAATTTTAAATGAAATTCCCACGGGGGATCCAGTTTGTAAGGTGTCTATGGAGTGCTCTGGCAAGCTTCGTTATTTCATGGAAGTAATAAAGAATGAGAATTCAAAGAAAGCATTGTTTAGTAAGGAGAGGAGATCACTCCAAAGAGAGAGTGCCATCAGTCAGCATCAGTGAATTCTCCAAGGAGGGTAATAAATTGATTAGGCATTGACACTGATGTTTACTCTAACTCAAACTTGATGTTGTTAGGCAATGGTCAAACTATGATTGGACATAAACACTACATTTGTACATATGTTCATCACACTTTTTTTTCCATTCCCCAGTACCTATATGTGAGCTTGATATGTGTAGTTTGACTGTATCTGTTTATTCTGGGACAGGGCTTAATAGGGGCTGGTGTTTGCTCATCACTGGCACTTAGAGGCTGATTTCAAACTTGGCGGACGGAGTGTACTTCATCAGGGCAACGGAGTTATTACTCCATTGCCCTGACAGAGTACTGCAGCATACTGATATTATGTGCTCTACGACCCTCATGGTTCTAGGCGGACTCTTGAGAAGAAACATGCGATATGCGGAGAGGTGTTAGGGTGTGGTTCATGTGGAGTATGAGATAATGTGCAGTGTGTGAGTTTATGCTGAGGAATAAAGAAGCATTTGACTTGTGTGGCATATTTCATTTGCATGCCAAGTGCTGGGGAAGACGCTTCATCTGGTCAGGTGTGTGGGATAAGTGCCCCGGAGAAAACAAGGCTGCTCTCCCTAAGAATTTGCAAAATACAGCAAATTGCTTGTGCGCACCACACGTGCCTCAAATCTATGCAAATGCAAAAACAGCAATTGATGGACAGAATGCAGAACAATGTCGTACATTCACCCCAGTACAGAGATCTGGGCCTTAATCTATAGTTTTTTTTGCTCACTGTGCCATTCCAATTTGGACCCAGCCATATGCAAATCAGTCTTGACACTGCAACCAATGGGAACAGTCCAGCCCGGACTGCCAGACCAGGTCCACCCTGGACCGGAAACAAGCATCCTAGGACCGGTTTCGGGCTTTCAGCCCTAATCAGCCAGGATAGCTTGACTCCAGTGGCATGGAGAGCACCGGACCCAGGTCTGGGCATACCGGTCCCACTCGGGGTGACAAATGAAAAAAAACAATTGATGGAAAGAAGGGTGACATACCCTGAAACCGGTCCCAGGATGCTTGTTTCCGGTCCAGGAAGGACCTGGCCTGGCAGTTCGGTCTGGACTGTTCCCATGAGGCACAGGGTCAAGACTGATTTGCATATGGCTGGGTCTCAACTTGGGTGGCGCAGTGGGCAAAAGAACGATGGATTTAACCCAGATCTTTTGACTGGGTGAAAATGATTGCATTGTCAGCATTACGTCCATCATTTGTTCACTGTAACACTTTTCGCCCTAAGTGGGATGGGTATGCCCATATGTGGGTCCCTTGCTCAGTGTGCCACTGGATTCAAGCTAGCCTGGCTGAGGAAGGGTGACATACCCTGAAACCGGTCCCAGAATGCTTGTTTCCAGTCCAGGGAGGACCTGGCCTGGCAGTTCGGTCTGGACTGTTCCCATGAGGCACAGGGTCAAGACTGATTTGCATATGGCTGGGTCCAAACTGGGGTGGCGCACTGGGCAAAAGAATGGCTTTAACCCAGATCTTTTGACTGGGGGGAAAATTTGCATTGTCAGAATTCCATCCATCATTTGTTTGCTGTAACACTTTTCGCCCTGAGTGGGATGGGTATGCCCAGACGTGGGTCCCTTGCTCACTGTGCCACTAGATTCAAGCTAGCCTGGCTGAAGAAGGGTGACATACCCTGAAACCAGTCCCAGGATGCTTGTTTCCAGTCCAGGGAGGACCTGGCCTGACAGTTTGGTCTAGAATGTTCCCATGAGGCACAGGGTCAAGACTAATTTGCATATGGCTGTGTCCAAACTTGGGTGGCGCAGTGGGCAAAAGAACAATGGATTTAACCCAGATCTTTTGACTGGGGGAGAATGTTTGCATTGTCAGAATTCCATCCATCAGTTGTTTGCTGTAACACTTTTCGCCCTGAGTGGGATGGGTATGCCCAGACGTGGGTCCCTTGCTCACTGTGCCACTAGATTCAAGCAAGCCTGGCTGAAGAAGGGTGACATACCCTGAAACCGGTCCAAGGATCTTGTTTCCGGTCCAGGGAGGACCTGGCCTGGCAGTTCGGTCTGGACTGTTCCCTTGAGGCACAGAGCCAAGATTGATTTGCATATGGCTGGATCCAAACTGGGGTGGCGCAGTGGGCAAAAGAATGATGGATTTAACCCAGATCTTTTTGAACCCAGATATTTTGGCTGGGGGAGAATGTTTTCATTGTCAGCATTACGTCCATCATTTGTTTGCTGTAAAACTCAAATATATGCAAAGCGGTCTCAGAGTGATACATGTGGAGTTAAAGCTCTGCTCCAGCCCAAATAGGGCCAAGGAAGAAAGTGATGGCCCTACAGAGGAGCACATTCAAAACGCCTGCCAAAACCACTGGTGAAGTGGTCTACGGAAACGCTGGGCTATGCCCCAAATACAGAGCAATTACTCACATGAAGCAGAAAGATTATGCCAGCGGCAACCAGGTACAAGAAACAAAGAGTATACTCACCGTCAAAGACAACTGCAGCATTCTACAACCTCAGAAAAGGCATGGTGACCCAAGTTCAAGCACAAGTGTTCTTTTTGTGGATGCTGCAGAGGATGAGGTACAGAGAAAGCTGTTTGAACAACACGTGCACTCAATGGCAGAATAGGAGAGCACGAAATACAATGCAGCCACCACCACCCTCTGACACTTCTAAGATCAATCAATCAGGGATTCTTTAAGCGCGCTACTAACCTGTGAGGGTCTCAAGGCGCTGATGGGTTGTGGGGGAGCGGCTCTGGTCAGTCGAAGAGCCAGGTCTTGAGGGTCTTCCTGAAGATGTGCAGGGTGGGTGCACGTCTGATGTTGATTGGGAGCAGCAGAGCATTGGTGCCAGGTGGGCTGCATGGATCGAAACATTTGATGTCTTCATAGATGCATTTGAAGAAGATGAAAAGAAGATCATCAAATACTTAAAAAACATTGCAGGCAATGGAGTGAAAGAAGTGCTAAAGCAGTAGCTAAAGTGGTGGTGCGGGCCGGAGGAGGGAGGTGGGGAGGCGGGGATGAGGGACAAAAAAAAACCCATAACTTACCTGTACGCCATTGTCGCCCACCGCATCGTGCTCTTCCAGTCGTCGTCTTCTTATGGGCACAGGCTCACAAACTGCACTGTGGCACATCCTGATGCTGCATAAAAGCAGCACCAGGATTGGCCTGAGTGCTGTCAGATAGCACTCCCAGGCAGACTGGGAGCCTGTGCCTGCTCTCTCCAGCCCCAGCAATGCAGCTGGGGCTGGAGAGAGCTTCAGTGCGCATGACCGTTTGGCCGGCCTGAGACGGCTGGCCAAACCGTCATGAGTCCTGGGGGCGGGTTCAGGGGGGTTAAAATAAAACAATAATAAAACGGGTTTAAAACCCATTTTATTATCGTTTTATTTACGGTGTTGGCGGGGAGGCGGCGTTCCTCCACCCTAATGGAGGGGCTGCCGCTGTACTAAAGAAAGTTTCACAGACTGATGCAAATCATACCAGAAGGTAAAAGAAGCTTTGGAGGCCAAGTTCCACCCAATGCCGAATGTCGACTATGAAGGGTATATCTTAAAGCAAGCAAGACAACAGGTTGGTGAAATAGTGGCTAAATTTGTTGAAAGGCTTGATACCCTCATTAAACACTGCAAATTCTGTGATTTCACCGACGGAGAAGCCATGCACCTAAAGTCATTGATGGCTGCCTTTCAGATTTGTTCAGAAGGCGCATTTTAAGAGAAACACACAGCTTAGAGAAAATGCTTATGGCTGTGAGAGCAAAAGAGCAAGCAGAGAGACAAGCTGCTGATATGGAAGCAGGAACAGCCCACAATGAATCAGCCTCAGCTGTGAAAAGCAAGCAAAAGCAATATGCAAGTAAGTCGACATCTTCGATGAAATCAAAACCATGCTTCCGATGTGGACTCTCATTTCCCAATGAAGGTGAATGTCCAGTCATTAGGCATGTCTGCAAAAGTTGTGGAAAAAAATAATAATTTTATGACTGTGTGTCAAGCTAAAGAAAAATCAAGTGTATCACAAAGGAAAGAAAAGATGGACGTGAAAACATTTCAGAGGAACTCTTGTCTCGCCCACAAAACCAAAAAGCAACATCAGCTATGACAAGTAGAAACCAGACAAGATCATTTGTCATTAAGCTCATCATACAAGGGCTCTACGACGTCGCTGTCGAGTATCATCGAAGAAGATGGGTGTGCGCTAATAAAGTTTACCAAAGAATGAAATGCACATGTGGGGTTAGTTTCCTGTGCGGTAAATCAAAATTGAAAGACAGCTTATCAAATAAAGCAATAAACTTCATTTGGACACTGTCCCAAAATCACATTGAAAGTAAATGATCACCCAGTATTTTTTTTATCACAGACAGTGCTGCGTATATATAAATATGATGTCAGTGGAAAAATCTAACAGCCTATCTCCTGTGGCTCATCTCACTCCATCAGGCACAAAGGTATAAACTGGGGCCGCTTCTGACCCACTACAAAACCAAGGATCATTCACAGTGACTATGAAACACAAGAAAACATTGATGCGAGCCACCATTTATGCTTTACAAGGGAGTTCGCTGAGTGCCTGCTTGCTCATCTTTGCCACCACTGCTGACGTGTTGAAATCCCTCAACTACAACCTTTGTGCTCAGTCTAAGATCACGAGCCAGTTCCCATCATTGTTTCATGACCTGAGAAAACTCAAGACAATGAAAGTACAGCTTCACATCAATGAAGACATTCGCCCTGTTGCTTAGCAACACTGTAGAGTTGTTTCCATTTACAAGAAGCTGTAGAGAAAGAGTTGGAAGCGCTGTTAAAGCATGACATCATTGAACATTCCACGGGTCCCACATCATGGGTTTTGCTCATAGTAGTAGTAGAGGTGTGCGCATGTGCGTTGGCAAACAAAGCCATTGAGAGGGAGAGACACCCTGGTCCTCACATCGGAGAAATAATCATGCTATTGAACAGAGCTAAAGTGTTTTCCTGTCTTGACCTAAACAAAGGATTCCATCAATTTGAGTGAGAGGAGAACTGCGGGTACATTACTACCTTTTCAGCTCATGTTGGTTTGTTCAGATATAAATGACTGAGTTTTGGAGTATCTTCAACTGCGGAGATATTTCAGGATATTATTTGCTGAGTAATCCAACCTGTTACTCATGCTTTCAATTACAGCGATGGCGTACTGGTTTTTGGGAGAACACAAGAAGAACATGACAAAGCACTTCACCAAGTGTGCCAGTTACTTACTGATGCAGGTCTCACTCTGGATGCTGCAAAGTGTGAGTTTAACCAAACAAAACTCAAGTATTTTGGGCACATAGTCTCTGATGGGGATATGACTCCAGACCCAGACAAGGTGCAAGTACTGTCATCCACTTGCCCTCCTCAAGATGTTATCATGCTGTGAGCCATTCTAGACATAGTTATTGCTCAAGATACATTCGCAACGTTCCTATAGTGAGTGCCCAATTGAGAGACTTGGCAAATCGAAATGTACCATTTCAGCGGTCTCTGGAACATGACCAGAGTTTCAAAGACTTCAGGCAAGCCATTGAGAATGCAACTGAAATGGCCTGCTTTCACCCCAATTTACTTACTGAAGCGACAGTTGATGCGAGCCCAGTAGGATTAGAGGCAATCCTTGCTCAATAAAATGGCCATCCGAATGCTCAGAGACACATTGTGGCCTATGCCAGTCAAGCCTGTCTGAAACAGGACATGCCTACTCTCAGCCGGAGAAGGAGAGGCTGGCTGTGGTGTGGGCCTGTGAACATTTTCATGTACTCCTCTACAGAAAACAATTCACTATCATCACAGGTCATCAGGCACTGCATACAATCTTTGGAAATCCATAGGCCCGCTAGCATCGAGAGATGGGGGTTGCGACTGCAAGAATACAACTATGAGATCGTGCATAAACCAGGGAAGGATCAAAAACCAGCAGATTACATTTCACGAGTGCCTCTACATCATCACAGTTCAACGTCCAAGACCGCTGAAGCCTATTTCAACTTCATTGTGAGATCCAGCAAACCAGCGGCTCTGTCTGTGGAACAAATCATTGATGCCACCAATGCAGATAAAGAGCTGACCATAATCAAAGAACTTATTACCACGCAATCATGGAGGAGAAGTACCCTGCCCCTTGCTGATGATGTTGAATTCCAAAAGTTAAAAAATGTACAGGATGAGTTAGTAATCACCCAAGAAGGTGTAATCCTGCGAGGCTCAAGAATCATCATACCTGGAAGCCTAAGACAGTGCGTCATCAGGATGGCCCATGAAGGACACTATGTTATTGTGGCCAACAACAGAGCCTTAAGAGATCTAGTTTGGCTCCCTTGCCTGGATGAGGGAGTTGAGAGGGAACTGAAGGCATGCCACATTTGCAATTGTTTGTCTCTCAAGGTGATGCAGAACCCAGTGACTATGTCTGACTTGCCCGCCCATGCTTAGGAGAGGGTTGCAGCTGACTTTTTGGGGCCTTTAGTAAATGGACATCACCTCATGGTTGTCATAGATGAGTATTCAGGCTTTCCTTTGGTAGAAGACCTACCTTTGACAATGGATGACAAAGTCATAAAATGGCTTGATGACATCTTTGCAACGTGAGGCATTCACGAAATCCTAACATCTGATAACAGCCCACCGTTTAACAGCAAAGAGTTCAAAGAATTTCTTGTCTGGCTCAACATCAAACACCAGTAGAGTACGCCCCTCTGGTCCTGGCCAATGGTGTCGTTGAATGATTCATGGGCACCCTCAAGAGGGTCATTAACCGAACGTCCATGGAGGGAATCAATCCAAACCAAGCCCTCTGTCAAGCCATCCGGGCCTATTGATTAACCCCTCACTCCACAACTGGTGCGAGCCCAGCCACCTTGCTATTTGGGAGAGTCATCAGAACAAAGCGACCTAAATGGACCTCGGATCGATTAGTGAAACAATGGCAAGGTTCCAGACACCAACGCAACTCCGAAATGAAAAATGAAAACGTATGCAGATCGGCGTCACCATGTTCGAGAGACAGCCTTTGAAAAAGGAGACTAGGGATTGGTTAAGCAGAGATGAAAACAAAAAACAGACACACCTTTAGCCATTGATCCTTTACAAGTTTGTAGCGTGCAAGGGAAATATGGTGACAGCACATCGTCCTGGACATTCCATTGCTCACACACATCTAATTTTAAACACCTACCACAACATTTGTCGAGTCCTGAAACCATGCATGATGTGACCCCACTAGCAGGTCTGGCTCAAATGCCTGAGCCTAGGCCGCTGTTGCCCGACCAGGGTGGACCTTGATCATCTTGGATCACCTGAGCCAGCAGACAAGTGGGGGGCCTTGCTGACTAATCGAGGAAATGTGATTTTACTGATGTCCACCATTTTTTACTTAACAAAGGGGAAAATGTAGCATATAGATGCTATGTGCTCTAGGACCCTTGTGGTTCTGGGCACAATCTGGAGAGGAAACACATGCTATGCGGAGAGGTGCTAGGGTGTGGTTAATGTTGAGTATGAGATAATATGTAGTGCATGAGTGTACGCTGAGGAATGAAGAAGTATTTGACTGCAGCTCCTGTGTGACGTATTTCCTTTGCATGCTCCAGGGCTGGGGAAGGCGCTACAGAGTACCTGAATGCCAAATTTCAAAACGCCCATCAGACTGATGGACATTTCACACACTGACGACATAACATTTGTAAAGCGCATGTTCACCCAGAGATCTCTTGGCACTGAATAACAGATTTTCATTGTTACCCAACTCAATGGTACTCATTTTATCGACCTCAGATGGATGAAAGGCTGAGTGGGCCTGCCAGGATTTGAACCTGTGACCATGAGGTTGAACACAGGCCCCTGTAATGGACGCATCAGTCCACTGAGCCACCAGACCCGGCATAAATGCTGTCAATGCGGTTCCTACCAGTGTATTGGAACTTTGCCAGACTGCTCCATCAAACATGATGGAGACGTTCCCCAAAGTGGGATTTTTATTTAGAACAATAAAAAAAACAATGCATTCCTTGCCATGGGAGGGGGTATTTTTAGTTTTCAACTGCCCTTGCTGCCAGGGTTTTTCTGCCAGTGACGGGCAGTATAACAAATGGTTATATATCCACTCATCTAAATTGGGCAGGGTGACATATAGCCAATTCTCCGACCACCCCAACAATGTCGGGCTGTCAGAGAAGATTGGCCACAGCACAGATGGAGTAGTGTCCACCGTTGCCAAACTGTGGTCTGCCTGCATCTAAATTCAGCAGGCAGACCACTATATTGCTGCTAAGGATACTTCATTGCCGTTGTAGCGGTGTATGCTTACCGCCAATATATAAATCAGGCCCTTAATTCTCAACACCAGCACTTATCTATCCCATAGTGGCACTGTTTGCTTATTTTTCAGGTGATTACATGAGCTGCGTCTTTCTTTATTCAATATACATTAAAAACGAATGATACCAGTCTTTAAGGCTGTTTTTAAGCTTGGGTGGCCTCGAAATATCCGAATTGTCAATTGTGACGGTTAGTATTTGTGTTGGTACTGGCATTGGCAGTGCTGGAAGAGCGATGAATAGCACAAGCTGTATTGATAGGCCTTGTTTTTCTTTTTTTTTTTACAAATTTAGTACTAGGTGGGACTATAACTGTACCTCTGTGTCTTTTACCGGTATTTCTATAATGTGTATGTTGGACTTGGCCCTCTAGGCAGGGGCGCCTTCAGATTTTTACCTTCTGTTTCTGACCCTGTTTTTGTTGGCATTAGAACTCTCTCTATGCACTTTACAATGACTAAGCAGTGCTAAACTGCTTGTGCATCCTCTATAAAACATGGTAAAATTGGCCTAGACTTGATTGGCACATGTAATACACTTGAAGGTCCCTAGTAAATAGCACTACAGGCACACAAGGCCTGTAGATTAGTTGCTACTAGTGGACCTTCTGCACTCATTCTGAAGCCCACCAAAGTAACATTTTAAAACTTTTCGCATTTCCACAGTGCAATTTTAAACTGCTATTTCGACCTGGCAAAAAACCTGTGCCATGCCAAGACGTTCCTTTTTAATTTTTATAAGTCACCCCTAAAGTGTGCACTAATAGCTCCTAGGGCAGGATGCATGGTATTTAAAGAGTAGGACATGATTTGTTATGTTTTACATGTCCTGCCAGTGGAAAAGTACTAAAGTTGATTTTCACTGTTGCAAGGCCTATCCCTCCCATTAACTAACACTGTGTTACCTTATTACGTTAATAAGTGATAACTTTGGATGGGGAGCAGATAGAGATATGCTTTTAACACTCAAATGAATTGCACTTTGAACCCCTCTTTAATTGTAAAGTTGGATTTTAAGTTAAAATTTTGAAAATGCCCCTTTTTTAAATTTGGAAATATCTTGTCCTAACCAACTGTGCCTTCCACCAGTGTCCTGGGTCACATGATTGTGAATGGTTCTGCTGTTGGGGTTTGTGTTTTGCTTCCAGACAGTAACACAAAGGGAGTTTAGGTGTGGACCGAATGGGCCATCCTAGCAGGAGGACTTGGAGGTGCTGTACCCAACCTCCCTTGCCAGGCGCGGCCGACACAGGTAAGAGAGGTGGGGCGGGTGGGCTGGGGGATGTTGACAGACTAAAGGATAAGTAAAATTAAATTAAAAAATATATAAAACCACTTACTTTGTGCTCACCACATCACCGCTCTTACCTTTGCAGGCTGCACCTGCCACTTGCACATCAAAGGACTTTGCCTTGCATCGACATAAAGGAATCAGACATCAGACATGCCTGCCTTAGGTCATTCCTAGACAGTTTGGAGCCTTGACAGAGGAAGGTGAAACCTTTCCAGAACCAGATATGGGGGTAGGACAGGGCCATCCCCCCCTTCTACACACATAGAGGCTGGCACCAGGTATAAATTTCGAACTCATTGGTATACCTCTGAACCTGTGAACATTGAACCTGTAAAGGAATGCCCTGCTGCTGAGGACTGCCTAGCTGTCTGAGAAAGAGGTCTAGACCTGCTGACCTTCATCCCAGGTTAACCTGAGTGACTCCAGGGGCCAGTTGGCTAGACCTCCTGTCTGAGTTACAGGAACACAACAAGCTCCAGAGGTCTCCCTGCAACTTCTCAGCTGACCTACAGTACTGTACCTGCTAAGACCTGCAACTAGGCCTGCTGGAGTCCTGCTGACCTCTGCTGGAGTTAGTTCCTGATCCCCAAAAGGGGACTCCCCAGGTCCTGGACCCTTTTCTGGTATCAGTTTGAGCTCCTCCTAAGAAAAAAAGGTGCCTGTTTGCACCCAGACTCTGACGCCCGCAACAACCTCCAACGTGGAGCTCTGGTGAACCCGACTCTTCGCGATACAGTGGCCACCAGTTTTGACAGGTAACGCGAGATCTGTACTTCGTGCTGGAGCAATGACAGCCAGCGGTGACCGCCAATACAAAGCTCCAGCGACGACCGCCTGCAGCACTCAACTTGCTCCTCATAGCCTCTCCTAATGCAAATGAAATACTTTGGGCTGGAATTTTAGAAGTTAACTTTTTCAGCTGGACTAACCCGGTCCATGTATCCTATTCACACTCTATCATGGTCAGCCTGAATCTGTGACTTTCCACCAGTCTAGCACGACTAAATTGGCCATGAATTGCGCATTGTGCTTCTTGGCACTATTTTCACCAAGAAATTTAAAATTGCATATCTCCGATTCAACTGATGGGGCTTTTGTGATTCTGGTATCATTTTAATTATTAAAATGTACTCTGTTTTTATCACTTGTTTTGGGATTTTTTTGGTGTTATGTTTTTACTTTATTGCTGTTTGTGTGCTGCAGAAATACTTTGGAATTTGCCTCTAAGTTAAGCCTGACTGCTTTGTGCCAAGCTAACAGTGGGTTAAGCACAGGTTAGTTGACTTTTGGGCTTATCCCCTTCTCTCTCCTTTCCTCACCTGCAGCTTATTTTCCTCACTTATTGTCTCCTTGTCCAGGCCTGTGGTTGGCGAAATACTATGGCTCCATTTTAGGAATGATCATTCCAGTCAGGAGGCTCCTTCTTTATTCCCTCGCCTTCCACTCCTTTCTGTTTTCATCTCAAATGCAACAAGTGCGAACATAACATAAAGAATATCTCTTGGTTTTTGTGTGTGGAGACAGCACGAAAGGTGGTCTATGGTTATGGGCAACAGTGGGTTTTTGAGCGTGGGTTTCTGTGTTTCTGCTGGTCTGTGCATGTAGGCTGCAGTATGTCAATTTGGTGTGGATGTTTGTGTGTGTGTCTAAGGGTATGTGTGTGTGTGTGTGTTTGTGGAGATATCTATAGGAATACAGCTGTGTCTGCATATTTACCATATGTGTTAACCATGTCAATATGTGGATGGATAACGTGTGTATGTGTGAGAACACTATACAAAGGTCATGCCTAGCGGCTTTGTCAATGCTCATTTAACAGTAAAGGCACCCGAAGTCCACAAGAAGTTAATTTGTACCCAAAGGACCAGATTCCTATTGGAACTTACTTTGGAAAAATCAAGGTCATCTAATCACCCAAACCTTTTTAGGTCTAGCTACGATAAGCGTAGCTTGTATCAGAGCTAACGTTATCAACGCTTACAAATACACAACTCTTGACAATGAATCCGCCTCCATCAGCCATTGCTAATGAACACCTTTCACATTTGGCATTAGCTGATGGGAGTACTGTGTAGTTGTACATTTTGCAATAATGATATTGCAATGGTGATTGAACAAAAAGGAGCCCTTCTAATTTGAGTTTTGCCACTTGTGAGGGGAATGTTCTCATCTGACACTGTGTTTATTTATTAATGATGCGGTAGCTCTAGATGGTACCAGTTGTTGTAGACGCTGTTGTCTTCTCTTTCATCTCAGGATAGTTTATGCTTCGAATCGGATGCTCGTGGCACCTATCATAAACTGAAGAAGGAAGCCAAGCATGTGGTTTTTGACCCAAGCCCCGCATAAGCTTCTGCCAGACTTGGCATCAGTGACCGATATCCCATTCCATGCGGGCACACAATGTCAAAATGGATAGGTCTAGGTAGTGGCTGAAGGGCACTGTAGTCAAAGAATGTACCCTTAGAACACAACACTATTTTCAAGTAAGAAGACAACTGAGGAACCACAGAAAGTGAATTTGCAATGTTTTATGTGGGCTTTTACACTCACTCTAGCAGCATATACATGTTTGTTGACCTTGCAAGAAGCAACGACAAACCATACTAGTGCAATAGCTCGTCAAGCTGATCATTGCTGCCAAGTACATGTGCAAACATTCACCCTGGCCTGGTGCATTGAACTATTGCCAGCTGAACACTCAAAGGTCAAGCTGACATTGATGACTGCCTGGCAGCAGATCATTGTCAGGTCAGGGGGTGGCGCTTCGTGACATCACCAGTGGTGTGCCAGGATACACAAGATCGAATATTTTGGTTGTACGTCAACTGAGGAAGCTTTGTCTTTTGCAACATGTGCCTCCATTATTCTGGCTGTTCTGTTGAGTGTCTCCAAGGTCCAAACAAAAGTTTGAAAAAAGGCGCACTATCCACCTGCCCTATGAGGTGCAACTGGTAGATCTATACAAGTGAACAAGTGTATTGGTACATCGCTATGCTACACAAAAGTAAACGAAGAGCACCTATTGTGCCTTTTTTAATTCAAGTTGTGAAATAGCATCATAAGTGAAGAATAAAGTGAACTGAACCATGGGTATGATTTGAAACAATTTGGCAATTGAAATTAAACCAATAACAGTAGTGATGATAACTTGGAAACAAAACAGTAACAAAAGAATAGTTTGTGAATCTTCATAAATTTCTGAGATTCCTCTTTATTTTCTTAACGTGTTCAAAAAGAAGAACGTCTGGTGTCCCAATGCATTTCGGTGTGACACACACCTTCTTCAGGGGAATACTGTAACAATATATACATATAGGTATATGAGTCAATTCAAAATGAAAACAATGCAAATGTCAAAACAAACTTATATATATGTCCGACTGTAACATTGTGTGGTATTTTATAAACCTTGGTATCCAGTTCTAACCAGCCATTTTCAGCATGCAACTGACGTGAGAACCGTTTTTTAACAAGAAGCGAGAAAAGGATGTAATAAATGAAAGGAGTGAAAAAAAGAAGAAGAAGAAGATTTTTTGAAATAAAGTTTATTGAAGATTGACAACCAAAAAAGTAAAGATAAAAGAAAGAATAAAGAATACCAAAATGGCACCAGTGGGTGTTGAATCGTGATACCTATTCCGAAACGACTAACTGTCTCAAAAAGTGCCCGTCCAAGTGAAAAGTGAATGCTGACGCATTAGGTGCTCGAGTGAACCAAAGGAACCACCGTGATCTAACCATAATAACCTGCGGAGGACTCACCTCCCAACGTTCAAATGTCAAACATCAAATATCAAACGAAGCACAAGAAAGGGTCCAGGTCATCGCTCACACAACCTGTGTTTCAGAAATTGAAAAGAACGTTCTAGTGTTACCAAAAAGTTAGACTCCTAAATTAAACGGAAAGGAAAAGGTATGCCCAACTTAAAGTGCAATTTACTTCACCTCATTCAAAATGCGTGCGCATCCAACTTCAAACGACATAAGGGCTGTAATGACCCGTGTCCGAAGACGTCTAGGAATGAGAAAATGGTGCAAACATGGTGCCGTTAGCTTAATGCATACAACGAGCAGGCTTAAAAGCGGTTAAGGTTATCTATAAAGGACCAGTAAGTCGTCACCACTACACATACCTTTTAATACAACGTGCTGTGTGATCCAAAAAGAATCCTATCGTCGAACAGCAAAGATTCGATGTGGCTAGCAGCGTACGGGTGCATATTTAAAAGCCGTAGGGATCATGTGACCAAAAGGAACCTGGTGAACATCGAAAGAGGGCTATTTCGGGCGCCATGTCGGAACGGGTGCCTGATCATTACCACAGTCCCAGTGACAAGTGAAAGTAGACAATGAAAAGTAAAGGGAACATGACAAGGAAAACCGTTTCAAAGGTGTCTGAAAAGTAGATGACAAGAGTACCATGTGAAAAGTTTACCGAAGTAGGCAAACCAAATACATAGGTGAAATAACAATAACAAGCATGAGTCAAATGTCAAAAGAATGTGAAACAAATATGATAAAAATGCAATCTTCAATCCTTAACAGTGGAATGGCTGTAAAATATATTTGTCATGCAACCATACTCAATCACAGAAAATGTATCAGTTCTATTTTGTCATTCAAACCCCCAGGGCTCATGGTCTGTAAAAAACGTATCCAGAATGTTTCTCTTTGAGCCAAGTGCCTATTGGGGTCAGCATGTAAAAGATCGGATATCTGCTCAAGAACAGTGAATCGGAGTTGGGGTATGGTATGCTTGTGTGTGTTCCAATGTAATGCTAAACAAGATTTCTGATTAAAAGTGCGAATAGCACTTTTGTGTTCAGTTACCCGTATTTTTACTTTTCGGGTTGTTCTCCCCACATAAACTTGGCCACAGGGACATTTGATAGCATATACTACCATAGCTGTGTTGCAATCTGAAGAATGTTTTAACTTAATGGGTTTGCCCGTGTGTGGATGTGTAAAGGTGTCACCCACCATGACATTCCCACAGTGACCGCAATTATAGCATTTACGCATCCCTGAGTGTTTGAGCATGTGTGAATTGGGGGTTCTTTTAGCCAAAATCTCTCTGATGTTCTTAGATCTGGAAAAGGCAAAAATAGGTTTGGCATGAAAGACATTCGTGAAATCATTTTCTTGCTCTATAATCTCCCATCTCCTGATGATGCTACGTTTGATCGCCATAGCTGATGTGGAAAATTTTAAAACACAAACTTCACGTTTAGACTCAGGTTTTTCAGTTTTTTTCAATAATTGCATTCTGTCCATACTGTACGCCTTCTGTTTCGCCGAGTCCAGAACGGGTGCTGGATAACCTCTGTCTAGGTATTGTTGATACATGATATCAGTATCAATTTTCCCTTGGTCATCATCAGAACTGATTCTACGCACCCGGATAAACTGAGATAAAGGTAAGTGGTTTTTCAGGGATTGTGAGTGGAAACTCCGAAAATGTAATGCATTATTTCTATCGGTTGGTTTCTTGAAGATCCTGGTTGTTAATGTAGAGTTGCATTTTTCAATCTGAATATCCAAATAATTGATGGTGGTGTCATTGATGGAATGTGTGAATTTAATGTGGGGATGACAGTCGTTCAAGCTTGAAATTGCATTCTCCAAAGCTTCTTTCGTACCCCGCCATAAAACCAAGATATCATCAATGTATCTGAGATACAATAGTAGATGTTCTGTCCATAAACTGTTGTTCAAAACATGCTCGTCCTCGAATTTAGCCATGAAGATGTTGGCATACGTAGGTGCCCCAGTAAAACCCATTGACGTGCCAGTCTTTTGAAGATAGAACTGTTGCTTCCAAGAAAAATAGCTGTGGTATAAGCTGAATTGAAGTAACTCAAGCAAAAAAATATTCAAGGTTTCTGCATAGTCATGTCGAAGCAACATCCATTCAACCGCCTCAATTCCTTCCCCGTGGGGGATTGAAGTGTAGAGGGCTGTAACATCTATGGTAGCAAGGAGCACATCTTCTGTGTTGAGTAGCATGACTTTTTGAAGTTTATTGAGACAATCCGTGGTATCTTGTACATATGTCACCCATTTCTGAACCAGCGGTTGTAAAAAATGGTCGATAAATTTACCTAAGGGTTCATGTAACGACCCGCAACCTGCCACAATAGGGCGAAATGGGGGGTCTACCGGGTACCCCAACTCCGATTCACTGTTCTTGAGCAGATATCCGATCTTTTACATGCTGACCCCAATAGGCACTTGGCTCAAAGAGAAACATTCTGGATACGTTTTTTTACAGACCATGAGCCCTGGGGGTTTGAATGACAAAATAGAACTGATACATTTTCTGTGATTGAGTATGGTTGCATGACAAATACATTTTACAGCCATTCCACTGTTAAGGATTGAAGATTGCATTTTTATCATATTTGTTTCACATTCTTTTGACATTTGACTCATGCTTGTTATTGTTATTTCACCTATGTATTTGGTTTGCCTACTTCGGTAAACTTTTCACATGGTACTCTTGTCATCTACTTTTCAGACACCTTTGAAACGGTTTTCCTTGTCATGTTCCCTTTACTTTTCATTGTCTACTTTCACTTGTCACTGGGACTGTGGTAATGATCAGGCACCCGTTCCGACATGGCGCCCGAAATAGCCCTCTTTCGATGTTCACCAGGTTCCTTTTGGTCACATGATCCCTACGGCTTTTAAATATGCACCCGTACGCTGCTAGCCACATCGAATCTTTGCTGTTCGACGATAGGATTCTTTTTTGATCACACAGCACGTTGTATTAAAAGGTATGTGTAGTGGTGACGACTTACTGGTCCTTTATAGATAACCTTAACCGCTTTTAAGCCTGGTCGTTGTATGCATTAAGCTAACGGCACCATGTTTGCACCATTTTCTCATTCCTAGACGTCTTCGGACACGGTTCATTACAGCCCTTATGTCGTTTGAAGTTGGATGCGCACGCATTTTGAATGAGGTGAAGTAAATTGCACTTTAAGTTGGGCATACCTTTTCCTTTCCGTTTAATTTAGGAGTCTAACTTTTTGGTAACACTAGAACGTTCTTTTCAATTTCTGAAACACAGGTTGTGTGAGCGATGACCTGGACCCTTTCTTGTGCTTCGTTTGATATTTGATGTTTGACATTTGAACGTTGGGAGGTGAGTCCTCCGCAGGTTATTATGGTTAGATCACGGTGGTTCCTTTGGTTCACTCGAGCACCTAATGCGTCAGCATTCACTTTTCACTTGGACGGGCACTTTTTGAGACAGTTAGTCGTTTCGGAATAGGTATCACGATTCAACACCCACTGGTGCCATTTTGGTATTCTTTATTCTTTCTTTTATCTTTACTTTTTTGGTTGTCAATCTTCAATAAACTTTATTTCAAAAAATCTTCTTCTTCTTCTTTTTTTCACTCCTTTCATTTATTACATCCTTTTCTCGCTTCTTGTTAAAAAACGGTTCTCACGTCAGTTGCATGCTGAAAATGGCTGGTTAGAACTGGATACCAAGGTTTATAAAATACCACACAATGTTACAGTCGGACATATATATAAGTTTGTTTTGACATTTGCATTGTTTTCATTTTGAATTGACTCATATACCTATATGTATATATTGTTACAGTATTCCCCTGAAGAAGGTGTGTGTCACACCGAAATGCATTGGGACACCAGACGTTCTTCTTTTTGAACACGTTAAGAAAATAAAGAGGAATCTCAGAAATTTATGAAGATTCACAAACTATTCTTTTGTTACTGTTTTGTTTCCAAGTTATCATCACTACTGTTATTGCTTTAATTTCAATTGCCAAATTGTTTCAAATCATACCCATGGTTCAGTTCACTTTATTCTTCACTTATGATGCTATTTCACAACTTGAATTAAAAAAGGCACAATAGGTGCTCTTCGTTTACTTTTGTGTAGCATAGCGATGTACCAATACACTTGTTCACTTGTATAGATCTACCAGTTGCACCTCATAGGGCAGGTGGATAGTGCGCCTTTTTTCAAACTTTTGTTTGAACATCTTTTGTTATTCTACAGGGCCTGTGTAGGGGTTGCACTGGCTACAAAAAGGCAGCACCTTTGATTAACTTATGACTACTGTCAGTACTTTTTGATTATTCTGTATTTAAAATATAGGTGTGCAGTTTGTCTAAATCTGTTATTATTGTCTCCAAGGTCCCCCATGTGGGATGTGTGCTTGGTGGCCTACTGCCAAGGCAGGTGGTGTGTCTGCCTCCAGTGCTCCTTGACAGTTTCAATCAAGAGATGGTGCTTCTGTTGTCAACAGGAAATGGTCATGGCTCATTGACAGTCTTACTATCCCCTGCTAACTAGGTAGAGATGCCAACCATACCACCTAGTATTGCTACCCCAAGCCCTTGGAGGATGCTAGAAAAAAATGAGAACTCATAACAATAATACCATGCATGAGACACAATAAATGACACTGCAACTTGTGCTCCTACCGACAACTCCAGACTATACTGACCTGCCAGAGTGCTCTCCACAGTCAATAACGCTGACCACAAAGAGGCTCAACTAGGGCCTTAAATGGGATGAAAACACTGTGGGGTCTCTCAAAGAGGTGTGGCCGATGTAATTAGGGCGTGGATTAAAAAGTAAGCTAAAAATCTGCACCTAGGATAGTGTGCTGCCCTACTGGTAAGTTGCTGCTTCTGTCATTACATCCAGATATATAATACAAGTAGCATTACACCTACACCTAAAACAAGCCAGGACTATTGGCTTTGCCAATGGTTGTTAGTTGTGTAAGATAAACATACCTGCCAATTTGAAGAACAATCTCGCTGTGAAGGGGCAGGGCCTCGTGCCGACAAGC
Organism: Triturus cristatus; assembly: GCF_964204655.1. Classification (NCBI taxonomy): domain Eukaryota; kingdom Metazoa; phylum Chordata; class Amphibia; order Caudata; family Salamandridae; genus Triturus; species Triturus cristatus. The sequence goes on along the minus strand of NC_140591.1, from coordinate 1,469,938,760 downwards.
ACCTACGAGGCCCCTCCTCCCAAAAAAAGCACAGGTTGCTGAGGCTGGTGCTGGTGTGCGGGGGGGAGGGGGTTCACACCCCATCATGGAGATCAGCTGTTCAAAGCATCGGAAAACGAGCTGGAAAACCACTATTTACAATGGTTTTCATCTTGTTTTCCCTGCCACCATATGATATCGGGTCCTCACCGGGAGACCGTGTGATGGGTGCTGATATCATGTGTCACACGGTTGGACCGTGTGACTTGGCAGGTATGGATGAATAAGGAACAACTATAGAATATTTAAAATGCTTCAGTTCTGAAATGGTGAGACTGAAAGAATTATAACGAGTCTCTTTGAAGTTACATCAAAGGCAGTGAAGGGTGGCACTGCTGTAGAGTTAAAGTAATGTTTTCATCCCGAGGGTGAGGGCAAAAATGGAGAACCCAATAGGGACCTGTCTCAGCGCCTTCTTTTTAGAACTGCCAGTGCTGGGCCCACTTAAAGTCCTGGGCTCAACCTTGTCTGCCAAGCCCATATAAGACCCCATTTGGCCTCACACCTCCCCTCCTGTCGGCATAAACAGAGGAGGAGCCGTCTCAGCCTACAGTGGCCCTCATTGCACAAAGCTGACATCCTATCTATCAGGGGCGCAACACTAGGATGCTGTCACCTCCATATCGCCCTGCGGCCAACGTGGCCAGCTGCGTTCTCACTGCCATTTATGTATTTATTTAATGCAGTTTTATATAGTGCAAACTTTACCCAAAGGTGTCAGAGCGCTTTACAAAAGAATCAGGTAAGTTACAAATGGAACACAAGATAGGCTAAACTCACAAACAAGTTATGTATATCTACAGTTACCAAGATACACAAGATGGGCTGAGCACGCTAATAAGTTACATATATGCAGTTACAAAGCTAACAAGTTGCATATTTATAATAAAAAATAAAAGGTGCCAGCCTCAGGTTAAAATAAGAGTAAAATACATATTTACAAAGTTGACCTCATGTGAGTGCTAGATGGCCGTAAGGGACAAGAAATGGGTTGAATTATTCCAGGAAGTGCCTTTGCAGGAGAGTCTTAGGATCTGTTTTGAAGATCCGAAAAGAGGTGGTGGTTCGGAGGGATGGAGGAAGTCAAATCCAGATTCCGGCCGCATTACCAGAGAAGGATTGAGCCATAAATCTTTCCCTTTTGAAGGTAGGAGGTTCGAGCAGTAAGTTTTCCACATTGCGTGAAGGTCTAGAGCCTCCTGAGATTTTGAGTTTATTCGCCGGATAGCGTGGGGTGGAGGTGTGCGGGGCTTTGTGGGTGATACTGGCAGTCTTGTAAATTGACCGTGCTTCACTAGGAAGCCAACAAAGAGACAACAGTATGGGTGTGATGTGATAATTTCTTTTAGCCCAAAATACGAAGCGATCTGCTGAGTGTAGGATGGGTTTTAGAGGGGAAAGGTGGGATTTGGGGAGGCCAGCAATGAGAGAGTTGCAATAGTCCAATATGGAAAGAACCAATTATTGGACCAAGATTTTTAGGTTTGATCAAGAAAGAAGCGCCGAACCCTCCTCCAGAGAAGGTGCAGTTGGTAGCGGTACATTTATGGCGATGGTATTGATATGGGACTGTAAATTGAGCCTTTTGTCTAGGATGACGCCTAGAGAGTAAATAGTGGTTAAGCCATGGTTAAACCGTGCTCAGAGTGCTCCAGGGCAACAGCTGTGGCAACAGGCTTGTACCACACAGAACTCTCACATTCAAGGCGCTATAATCAGAGAAGAGTGAGGACTGCCTATTCAAAGGCGCATTCAATCTATGTGAAACCAGAAGAATTGAGCATCTGTGTTAAGCGCCCCTATGAAGAATATTACCATTGACCGACAATCCACTAACACAGGTGCACCGAGCTTGCAGGGGTAGTTTTTACACCCTCAGCTCCCTTCTTATCAAATAACCAACCCATCGTCATTTTCTCCCAGGTATCCCGCTGGATCAAGTATCAGCAAAGAGACAACTCTTCAACAGAGGATGGACAAGTGACTCCAGGCTGCCGCGGCGGCCATCTTAACCCACTGAAGTAGGATTTATTGGCAGTATTTTTTTTATTCTTTGCATTATTTAGCACGAACTCGGCCTGAAGGTATTAGAGCACTTTACGTGAATACCAGTTACATTACGCTTGATCACAAAAGGTCACTTTCCTTTTTTTAGGCACGGGGAGAATAAGTGATTTGCCTAATATCACACAACTTTGTGCCGACGCCGAGAATTAAACCTGGTTCCCCAGTTTCAAATTAAAGTCTGCAGTTCTGGCCGTAGGGCCACACCCTCTCCCCATACAAATGTCCAATGTAAGCCCTCTCTTGACACCCAGATTTGAATAATGTGCAGGGGGAGAGGGTTACTAGAGCAACACCTTTCTTTTGCACTAGACAGGAGTACCCAGAGGCCATCCGCCTCGTTAAAAGTGACATCCCACTTGTGAACCAGTTCAACACATTCATTCTTGTATTATTCAAATGTATTATTAATCGCTTTGCTTGCCTTGACATGAATAATCATTACTGCATACCAAACATTTACACAAGGCAAAAACAAATGGGTGGAAATGCAAAGCAGATTGCAATACAAATATTAACACTCACAGGCCCCTGGCTGTTGAAAGCATTGCACATTAGCTGAATATTTGAGTTAATAGCTTAAAACGAGGCTCTGCTCTCTCCACAGACTGCACTTTGATTTCACTTTATTGCCAGAGTGATGAACAAGGGCTCAGTCTACAATATTTAAGCATCATTCAATTACTGCCTGGCATCTCACAGCCTGCAGAGGAGTCCACACTGGGAAATTCATACTTTCATCCAATGCGCGGCATGCGTTCACAGATTAAAGCATGTGACAGAAGCAACCAGGGAGTTTCTTGATCGATAAACAGTTTTGGCAAGCAGAAATCAGGAAAATTATCCTTCAGGCGTTTCTGAGAAACCGACCAGAGATGATGATAAACAAATGTGTAGCAAAAGTCCGCTCCCAAGTTTTGGGATGCGAGAGAGTGGAATATAAAAGCGAGATGTTGACAGTAAGAAACACAAAATAGCAAAGAAAAAGAAAGTGATGGTAAAGACTATAAAAATATCAGTGGGGGAGGGGTTCTTGAAAAACGTCGTCCCGCTCGGCTTCCCAAAATCAACCAACAAAAATCAAAAGGAGTGGGAAAACACAATATTTCATCTGAGGTTTCAACACGTGTGTTTATGTGGGACACTCAACAGTTATGTTTGGTTAGTGACATGTTATCTCACTTACTTGTGGAGAAGTGTGGCTCAATGGTTAGAGCAGCAGACCCTGATGCAGAGGTCTGGCCTGGGACCAGGGTTCAATTCCCACCTCGGTGGCTCTTGGATTCACTTTCCCTGGACCTGATAATTCTCGCCTCGGTGCCTATTCTAATCATGGGTCCCACTGTGCAACTCTGGGCAATAGCTTGCTTAATCTCCAAAACGGCCCCCACAGCACTAGGATGCCTGGCTTCACCTTGGGGTTGCCCAGGAGTGGACATCTCACAGGAAAACCAAGAAGGGTTCCACAGCGGTATGAATACAGCGCTATGAGACCTCTGGGTAGAAGTGTGCTATATAAGTACAAATACATTTACTTAGTTAAGTTACTTACATATGTTTGCTTTATTATCGTGTCTGTCCTCCACCAGGAGGATTGATCTCTCACACTTGACTCACTTTGGGATCCGTGGCATTAAAAACGTGTTTAAAATTACCTACTGCCCCTTAAGAATAAGATTTTATTAAACATTAAAAATTGAGGAAGTGGTAAGGTTAAAAGAAGGGGAGATGTTTATGGGGAAGAGTTACAATACCAGAACATTTACAAAAATATGTGGTCACTGGGTCAACATGTTTCGGCCTACTTGCGCCAATTAGGTGGGTGGCTTTTATCAGTACAGTGAGTTTGCTTTTGGATCCCTTTTGTGGAACCAGATGGACACTTTCCTTTTGTCAATGTTGTGTTCTTCAAATAAAACGATGATATTTGGATACAATAAAAGTGAATTGGCTGAAAATGGGACACTGATATGTTGAAATATAATCAGTACATTTTCAGACACTCACAAGCTGAAATTTGGGTGCAAATGAGTTTATGTGATAAAAACGAAAGAATGTTATCTGAATAAAATAAAAACTGTAATTAGTGAAAATGCATGCCGGTGTTTGGTGGCAAAAAACGTTTGTGACTAAAATAATAGAATGACTTAAGGGAACACTTGGCTGATTTTCAGGAAATGAGAAACTGATGTTTGGGGTCAAAGACTGATATTCTAAGAACTGTATAATGTGAGTTTCTCACTTTGCCCCTTCAAAGTAGATTTTCAGTATTAGTACATAAACATATACATTCCATACCAGTTGTGAAAATATCTGCAAGGTAATTGGTAGAGCGCAAAATTCGCTAGAGAGTAACAGATTGTTGAACATTGATGGGACCTCCGTGTTAATAATCTGTATAACGAGACAGGGCCCAGCCATCTTTCCGAAAGTTAAAGAACGTTGATGGATCAAACCCAGATCTGTTGACTGGGTGTGAGTGTTTGATTGGTTCTGATGCTCCGTCCATCACCACCCCCTTTTGTACCGCATCTTTCCGAAAGTGGCACTGATTTACAAATAAAAAAATAGAGCAATGGTTCCTACGGAATTGTTTAGAAAATATCTAATGGCCACTCAGTGTATGGGACCCTATATCCAGTATTCTTTAGTCATGAATGGAAACAAAGCAATTTCACTCTTTCACAAAAGGTAGGTATGGAAAGTGATAGCGCTCAAGAGATTGTGTTAGATGTGCCCAAGCTGCTTATAGTTGCGATAGACCAACTAACTGTATGTCTGCTATCAAAAGTCTATTGAAGTTGAGCTCATCTGAATACTGTCAAATGGGGTAACTAGATCATCAGGACAGGGAAGTGCAAGCTCCTCACGCTATAGCTAAGTGGTGAGTTGATCCATGTGGAGTGATGAAGTGGAACTATCATTTCATTTGTAGGGGTGCATTATAATCACCTGTAGGGTGAACCCGCATATAATCATTGTTAAAAATGGGAGTCTCTAGTTGACAGAGGTAGGTACCTTTGTCCAAACAGGGACCCTTGCTTTTAGTCAGGGTAGGGGGGATACACTCCTCAAATAACCCCTGCTCACCCCCTTGGTGGCTTGGCACGAGCTGACAGGCTTATCTCAGAGGCAGTGTGTAAAGCATTTGTGAACACATACAATAATACAGTGAAAACACTACAAATGGACACCACACCAGTTTAGAACAAGCATTGGCATAGCCAATAGGTCTTGTCTTTGGGACCTTATAAGTGTTTAGTTATCCAGCACAATATCCTTGGTGCAACAACATCAAGTGTTGCATGGCTAAACACTTATAAGGTCCCAAAGGCGAGACCTATTGGCTATGCCAATGCTTGTTCTTATGAGTTTTTGCTGTGGAGGCCAAACCACTAGTATAAATCTCACACAAGACAAAGCCAGGTTGCCCTTGCACCGCAGCACAATGCTTAACATCGTTCTAAGACAGCATTTTTAGCAGGAGTGTAGCCAATGACGTCATCGGCGTGCTACTCATTACAAATGTGGTGCTGCACAAGTATTATTCCGGTCACAATGCGCAGACTATGCCCGCTCAGCACTGCTTCAGTGTTACAAAATTTGGGTCATTGTGTGATCTTCGCCAATTAACCTATTTGATCTCCGTTTGGGAAGGCAGGAAAGTGGGCTAAATTCAGCTACTTTTAAATCAAAAAGAAAATATAGCATTTACATTTATTTTATAAATTGCATACTATAAGTTTCCAGGAGATTCGTTAGAATATTCCAAATGCATACGCTCAAGCAAAGTTATTGGTCCAAGCCATGTTTGATGTTCTTATAATGAAAAGATGAAAAGATCAGATGTCAATTTATAAGCCTTTTGCTTCGCTTCGGAAGTGACCAGTTGCTCGTTTTCTATGCTCCCTGCATAGGTTAGAGGCTTAAGAGCGCCTTGAGGCAGGTCCTTCTGCACAACTCGACTAAACTACTAAACTATCTATTCAGTCACCCAATTATTATGCATCAAAGGTTTATGTATCAGAGATGGGAGCATTAGCCTTGATGCAGCCAGGAGAAGGTCCTCGGTGACACACGTGACCTTGAACTCGAGTTCAGAGGTCAGCGAGCTGCAATGGCTATGCAGTGAATGAACATCCAGGCCAACGATAAGAAGAGCTGAGACGTATGTAGGTCACATAGAGGGGGAGAGGGCTGGGCAAGGGGGAGTGCAGTCAGAGGGACATTGGGGGTGGCATGGTGGGGCAGTCATACAGGCCTTGACTGAGGATCAGATGGACCAGGGGAGTGCAGCATAGGGGTACTGTCAGAGGTTCCTGGGGCGGAGCACAGTGGAGTGCAGTCAGAGGGACATGGGGTGAGGCCTAGGGTGTGGGGAATAGTGGAGGAGAACTATAAGGACTAGGAGGCGGGGCCTAGGGGGACACTCATGCAAAACTTGTACAGTCAGATGGGCCTGGGGAGTGCGAGACAGAGGTGTGAACTGCCAGCGAGATCTGGGGCAAAGCATAAGTGTGAACCGTCAGGGAGATCCAGGCTCCCAGATTTACCTGAATGTACGCATCTATGCCCCGATCCCGGATCTACTTGAAGCCACACCTATGCCCCGCCCCCAGATTCCCTTGACTGTTCCTACCTATGCCCTGCCCCACCCACAGCTCCCTTTCATTACACATCTATGCGCCGCCCACATCTCCCTGACACTACACACCTATGCTCCGCCTCTGATCTCCCTGACTGTTCACACCTATGCGGTGCACCAGATCTCACTTGCTCACTGACTGTACCACACCTATGCCCCGCCCTCCCAAGGCCCCAATAGCCTGCGACGAAAACAAAACCACACGCACGAGCGTGTGGTGAGATTTCAAAAGCCCTAACATAAAGTCTTCGCCAGAACAGCGCATGCGCTCTTACAGGCTCGACCTAAAAATAAGTAATCTTTATCTAAACCAAAACAAGACCAAATGACAAAAATCTACAATACAGTATTAAAAGTAAGGTGTTCAAATGGTAGAAGTAGTTCAGTTCAAAGCAAATTGCACTTTTCAGACAAAGTACCTGGGATGCGTCACACAAACAAACAAAACGGGCTGCAGGGAAAGTGATGCATTGGTTCCTTACACTCAGGGAAGATGATGGGTCGGTTCCTTTCTCCGGGGGAGTTGATGCGTCGGTTCCTTACCGGAGAGGAGGTGATGTGTCGGTTTCTTACTGCGTGGGGAGGTGATGCACCAGTTTCTTACTGCGTCCCCCAACGATACGACAAACTTGGCGCCTCGATGCAATGGCACGATCCGGGACGATGCGTGGATTCTTCCAGCTCGCAGCGGAAAACAGTCTCTAGAGGTCCAAAACAACAGCAGGCAACTCTTTGCAGGTCAGAACTCCCAGCAAGGGGGGAGCTGGGTGGTGAAGTCATTGTCTCCCTGAGACTTCCGAACAGGAGGCCAGCTCAGTTTCAAGCCCTTGGAAATCTTCTTTCAAGCAGGTGACAAAGCAAACAGCAAAGTCCTTTTTTCCTTTCCTTGGCAGCAAGCAACCACTGCAGGCCTACCCCAGACAGCAAACAGCACAGGGGCAGTATTCTACCTCAGCTTCTCCGGCTCTTCTCCTTGGCAAAGGTTCCTCTTGATTCCCAGAAGTGATCGAAAAGTCTGGGGTCTGGGCCCCTCTTTTTATACTCAAAAATCTTTTTTTCTCAAAACCAGTTCTGTGGGGGCACTTTGCAAGTGCACAACACCCTCCATTGTCAGTGTGAGCTCCAGACACACCACAGGGGCAGGCTCAGCCCTATTCAGGTGAAGGTGCTACTCCTCCCCCCACTCCAAATGTAGACCAGGCTTATTCAGCCCAGCCCTGACTCATCAGACTTCTGGAGTCCCCGTCCCTCTACAGCTCCTGTCATACAAAAGCCAGACATGCAATACACAAACCTAGCAGAAGCACACTGGATGGTTAGGCAAGAAAATACCTACTTTCTAAAAGAGGTATTTTCAAACACAGAATGTAAAAATCACCCTCACCAAAAGATGCACTTTAACATTCTGAGTTCAGACATACTAGATTTTACTTTTCTATCTTGTTGCCAGGGTCAGTTATGTTTATAAGATGTTTTAAACAAACTCCCCATTCTGTCCTATGGGAACAGTTAGCCTTGCAATAGTGTGCACTTGCCAATTCGACATGGCAGTCCCAGACTGCACACAGGCTCCGCAATGGCAGGCTTGCGCCACATTTTACAAGCTGCTTCTGTGGGTGGCAAAATCAGTGCTGCAAGCCCACCAGGAGCATTTGATTTATAGGCCCTGGGCACACATAGTGCACTGTACTAGGGTCTGACAAGTAAATCAAATAGCCAATCATGGAAACACTAATCCATAACACAATTTACAAAAGAGCACTTGCTCTTTGGCACTGAACAGCAGTGGCAAAGTGCCCAAAGCATCTAGACCAGAAAAACACAGGAGGTAAAGACAAAAAAATGGAAGGGAGACCCACGCCAATAGTGCTAGGTCTAACAATCATCTACCGTATTAACATAAAGTGTTAGAATTATGAAATGTATTAACATGAATATGTGACTGTTAGATTTGGGGGTCTCTAGTTGGCATAGGTAGGTACCTGTGACAAATAGGGACCCTTGCGTCTAGTCAGGGTAAGTGGCTACATTCCTAAAATAACCCCTGCTCACCCCCTTGGTAGTTTGGCACGAGCAGGCAGGCTTATCTCAGAGGCAGTGTGTAAAGCATTTGTGAACACATACAGTAATACAGTGACAACACTACAAATGGACACCACAGAGGTTGTATTATAAAAATAAGTATTTTTATATAGACTTAACACAAGACCAAACGACAAACGACAAAAATCCACAATACTGTACTCAAACATCATTTCACAAATATTATAAAATAGCTCAGTTCTCTCAAGTTCTAAATGCAACACTTTACTCTCAATGTACCATAGATGCGTAGCGCAAAGAAAACAAAAGGGTTGCAGGGAAGGTGATGCGTCGGTTCCTTACACGCAGGGGAGTGTATGCGTCAGTTCCTTACTGCTGCGCAGGGGAGTTGATGCTCGCTTCCTTACTGTGTGGGGAGTTGATGCATCGGTTTCTTACTGCTCTCCGGTGCGATGGACACGCTGGCACCTCAATGCGATACTCTTCTCCGGTGCGATGCGACAAAATGGCGTCTTGGTTGCGATGCGACAACGTTGGTGTCATGCATGCACGCCCGACGGCCATGCGGCGACTCGATGATCTTTGGAGCCACGACAGGCCCTGCGACACACTTCTCCGGTGATGCGACGATGACCTCTGTGGCAGCATCCCGCTTCTTCGGCGATGCGCCGCGCTTCGGCGATGCGATGCGATGATGACAACGGCAGCTCGCTTCCTCGGCGATGCGATGACAGCGGCTGTGGCGGCAACACGCTTCTCGTTGTTGCGTCGCGCTTCCAGCTCCCAGCGACACACAGTCTCTCAGAAGGCCCAGCAAAACAGCAGGCACTTCAATTCCTAGCAAGGGAATTCAGGGGGGAGCTGGTTGGTGAAGTCTTGTATCCCTGAGACTTCAGGCAGAAGGCAAGCTCTAGTTCAAGCCCTTGGAGATTCTTCTTAAAGTTGATAGAAAGCACACTCAGTCCTTTTCTCCTCTCTTTGGTAATGAAGCAACCACTGCAGGCCAACCCCCAAACACACAGCACAGGGGTAGTCTCCTCCTTCAGCTTCCTGGTTCTTCTCCTCAGCAAAGGTTCGTCTTGATTCCCAGAAGTGATCTAAAGTTCTTGGGTCTGGGTCCTAATATTTATACTCCTTTTCCCTTTGTTCTCTGAAGGCAGAGAGGCCTTTGCCTAGTCCAAACCAGTTCTGGTCATTCCTGGAGCACTTTGTTGACATGTCTCCTACTTTCCTTTCACAGTGCAGGGTAGGGACATCAGACACACCACAGGAGGTGGAGCCAGCATTGTGGAGGGAAGGCCCAGCCCTATTCAGGTCCCATGTGCAACCCCTCTCACCCATCTAGATGCAGATCTCTCTATTCAGCCTTGTGACTACTCACCCTGTCTCCTGGAATCCCCCAGCCCCTGTCATTCAAACTCCAGACAAGGAATACACAGTCTAGCAGAGGCAGGTTAGGATGGTTAGACAAGAAAATGCCTACTTTCTAAAAGCGGCATTTTCAAACACAGAATGTTAAAACCAACTTCACTAAAAGATGTACTTTATCATTCTGAGTTCAGGCATACTAAACTTGAATTTCTACCATGTTCCCTGAGTCAGTAAGGATTATAAAATGTAATAATCAAACTGCCCATTGTGGCCTATGGAGAACAGGTAGCCTTGCAATAGTGAAAAACGAAAATGGCTGTAATTCACTATTAGGACATGCCACACACACCAGGGCATGTCCTACCTTTTACCTACAATGCACCCTGCCCTTGGGCCTACCATAGGGGTGACTAGTATGTATAAAAGGGACGGTTTAGGGACTGGCAAGTGGGTGCACTTACCCAGTCAGCATGGCAGTACCAGACTGCACACAGGCTCTATAATGGCAGACCTGAGACACACTTTGCAAGCTGCTCCGGTGGGTGGCACAATCAGTGCTGCAAGCCCACCAGCAGCATTGGTTACAAGCCCTGGGCACACGCAGTGCACTGTACTAGGGTCTGACAAGTAAACCAATCAAGCCAATCATGGAGTCACTAATCCATACATCAATTTACCATAGGGAGCACTTGCACTGTGGCACTGAACAGCAGTGGCACAGTGCCCAAAGCATCTATAACCAGCAAAAACATATGAGGCAACAGCAAAAAATGGAAGGGAAACCCACGCCAATGGTGCCAGGTCTAACAGTGACGTATTTAAGGCCATTGACAAGTAGCTTGGAGAATCAACTTAGAGAATAAATGTAACTAGCAGAAAACATTACCATGAAGAACCTGTGTTCTGCAACTGACAATAATACATGTATTAAATGTGCTATTAATTATGTCATTTCATATGTAGGTGCATTTATTAGCTGAAATTGCATTAATGGTATGTGGATTTGTAAAGCTGTATGGTGCATTTTTATGTTAGCTGAAATTCGCAGACCTGAAATGCAAGTCCCTGAAAACTCTTGCTTTAGAATTAACAGTTACATTTCCTGTGTTCTATGGAATCTGTTCTTTCTCACATTTTGTGTTGCAGGTGAAGAAGCGCTCTTGTTAGATAGAATAATGTCTTTGGTTTATTAAATAGGCAAGGATAGAAGAAGTTACAATCATGTGGCTTGAGATGATAAAGGAAGGTTGTTGTTTTTTACACAGGAGAAGGCCTGACAACCAATGACAAATTGTAGCGAGGAAGGTACACCTTCGACACCGTGAAAAAATACCTTCAGGACATTACCCAGAGCGGATGGCATGATTCGAAGTGCACCATGGGAGTGCTACCTGTGGATAACTGATTGTTGAAATTAGGGATAGTGCCCACTTCTTTCTTACCTTCAGAGAGAGAGTATCTTAGAACAAGCTCTGTCTTGGTAGCTTTATGCTGCTTGATCCATTGATCGTAGAGAGACTCCTTAGGAAGACTCCACGTACTGACACCTTTTAGTCCCTCTGAAAATGCTTAAGTAGAGATGTCATCTTAGTGTTAGAGTAGGAACAGATTTAATGCTTTTTACTTGCCAACCCTGGATGCAGGGAAATTTGGACTCATGCTTCGTGATTTTCTGTATTTTACGTCTTGAATTAATTGTGTTGTTTATGCTGCACCGTCTAAATTGGATGCACAGATTTGCCTTCATGCTAATTCCTTTGTATTTCTAGACGCTTGTGTTGAGGTGTCTTTATGTCCAGCTATTCTTGGGCTTGTAATAAATTAACTAACTTGAAGTAGATGCCTGTGAATTATTATATATCATTCCCCAAGTGACCCCTTCCCTTTGGGAATGGTGGCGAAAAATGTTTTTAAGAGCAGGCATTGGTCCCAGTGACCACTGCCTGTTCTTAAAAATGGAAAGAAAGCTTTTCATTTTCTTCTTTTAAACACGACCCATTTTCCTTTAAGGAAATCGTGCTGCATTTTAAAAAAAAGATTGCTTTTTTGAAAAGCAGTCACAGAATCGGTGGTCTGCTGACCCTAGCAGGCCCCCATTCTGTGATTTTAGCGATTCCTAGGGGGTTGCAAAGTGCAACCTACCTTATTAATATTAACGAGGTAGGTTGATTTACGACCCCCTAGGAATCGGTAAATTAAACTCTTAGAGTTTCATACATTAGGAATAATGATTACCTAATTGTGATTTGCTGAAAATTGCAATTTGGTAATCGCTATTACTAATGTTGATACATGTGGCCCAAAGGTCCAACTCGCTGAACAGATCAACTTATGAAACCTTCTGAACTTCTCAATTTTTCTCTCATATTTTTCAAAGAATTTCCTGGAGTGAAAACGTTAAAAAGTTTTGTTTTGTAGCTGGTTCAGGGATGTTTACTTTGATTACCCCCTCTGCATAGGCAACTCATGGACCACCTGTTTGAAAGTCCACCAGCCACCACTGGGTCTGTCTGACATTTGCTGGCCAATGAAAAGCCTAGGTAATGTGCACAGGATGGAACGGTTTGGGTGTTCCCAAATTCTGCAAGTGCAGTCAACTTGTTTTTGATAGGGAAGTGAAAGGGTCACGATGACAGAAGCAGGAACTTGTGTTCTGAGGACGACATTAAGGTTCTTTTGTAACTTCAAATTCTAAATACTTCCTCTCAATTATATAAGGGAGGTCATGTCAGAAATTTCTGTTACTTTTGTATGGTACAATCTCACTATATTTGTCAGTGGTAATTTTATTTACATGACTGACATTTAGAGAGGTGTGACCACAAGCACTTGCAGTTTTCAGTGCATTATAAGCTGAAAAGCAAAACTACTGCAAAAGGATAAGTGTATGTGTATTTTATTGAGGGGATGATTGTTTATGTGCAGGAATGAGTCCCTGAAATGGCGTTTTGAAACTTCTATGTGTGCTACTTAATGCAGCACACATGGTAGTTGCAAAACGTCATTTTTTTAAATGATTGTTATGTGCAGTAAGTGACACCACATAACCAATTAATGGTGTTTTGCTGTTTCTATGCACACATGGAAACAGCAAAAAGAAGAGAAATTTAAAAAAATTCTTTGTTACGCCCTGGTCAGGTTTTCCCTGGTCCTAATTTTGGCACTGCCCCATATTTACGCCACCCTTGTAAATATGGGGCAGCGTCACAATCAATGGGTGTTGCGGAGGAATGCCCACAGCAACACCCCTTGCCATCCCCTTTCATGCTAAGTATAGTGTGAAAGGGTACCTTATTTACAAGGCAGGGTTAAGCCATGTTAAGTGGCTTAATGTTGCCTTGTAAATAAGGTGCAGCCCGTATCGCCACCACAACACCACTAAAAGTGATGTTCTGGTGGTGATGGGGGCTTTTAAATATGTCCCTCCGTTTGATTTGACTTTCAGACCATCTTTAGAAATTTTAAAAAAAGGGTTAGAGCAAACTTTTAAATTACAGTTTACAGAGTCTGTGGCAATCAGGTGAGGAAGGAGGCAGTGCCTTAAACCTCTAGACAATTCGTTAATATGGTGAAGATCTAATTCCACATGAAACATTCAACAGCAAGGTAAGAAAATCGAGATGTCATCAGTGATGTCATCAGTGATGTCACTGACCATGTCATGAATTATGTAATATGTGACGTTACGGCAGTGCATTGCAGGGGCGCGAGTTATAGTTAGATCAACTAACTATACTGGCCAAATTTCTCTGGTTTTGTATGAGTGAAATGTCCAACTAACTATAATGTCCCTGAAACTTGTGTTTGTTTCAGTGAATTTCTAAAGTTTTTTAAATCCTAATTTCTAACTATAACGTCCCTGAAACCTATGTTTTTTTCGGTGAATTTCAAAGGTTTTTTTAAATGCTAATTTCTAACTATAACATCCCTGAATCCTATGGTTTTTTCAGTGAATTTCTAAGGTTTTTTAAATGCTAATTTCTAACTATGCCTACAGAGGTAGGACATGGGCAGAAAGAGGAAGAAAGGCACACAAAAAAGCAAGAGAAATGCAGAAAGAGGCAACAGAAGTCCAGAAAGAGGAAGAAAGTTGCTGAAAGAAGCAAGAGATATGCAGATAGAACCAACGGAGGTGCAAAAAAGAGGCCTTGTTGCAGGCATCCTGTGCCCTGGGCACCCCCCAGCATTTTGTGGACTGGTACTGGTGGTAACTGACTCTGACTGCCCCTGGGCTCTGCCTAACCAGGCCCAGAGCCACTGGTATGTTAGAAGACACTTATAAAACAGTAAAACACCTACATACATTAGGGTAAACTATGGGTTGGAGTACCCCTGTGATTGGAATGACCTTCCCTGTAAGGCCCTAGTCCATAATAGGGCAGGGGGATTAAAACTACCTCTCAGTCCATTGCATATAGTAGGGCATTGCAGTTTAGAGGCCAGCAGCCCTTTTCCACACTTGCATGTGTGCACTGCTGAGCCTTAGGGCAATTTAAAAGTAGCCCTGTGTGTGCAGACAGAGGTGAGAAGTGCAGAAAGAGGCAAGTGATGTGCAGAAAGAGGGGAGAAGGGTGCAGAAAGAGGCAAGCATGGTGCAGAAAGAAGCAAGAGAGGTACAGAAAGAAGCAAGAGAAGTACAGAAAGAAGGAACAGAGGTGAAGAAAGAGGGAAGAGGGGTGCAGAAAGGGGCAAGAGAAGTGCAGGAAGAAGCAACAGAGGTACTGAAAGAGGCAAGAGATGTTCAGAAAGAGGCAGCAGAGGTGCAGAAACAGGCAGAAGAGGTGCAGAAAGAGGGAACGGGGTGCAGAAAGAGAGAAGAGGGGTGTCAAAAGAGGCAAGAGGGGTACAGAAATTTGCAAGAGAGGTGCAGAAAGAACCAAGAGCAATGCAGTAAGAAACAACAGAGGTGCAGAAGGAGGCAAGAGCAGTACAGAAAGAGGCAAAAGAAGAGCAGAAACAAGCAAAAGAGAAGCGAAAAGATTCTAGAGATGTACCGAAAGAGGCAAGAGAGGTGCAGAAAGAGGCAAGAGAGGTGCACAAAGAGGGAAGAAGGGTGCAGAAAGAGGCAAGTGGGGTGCAGATAGAAGTAAGAGAGGTGTAGAAATAAGCAAGAGAAGTGCAGAACGAAACAACAGAGGTGCAGAAAGAAGCAAGAGCAGTGCAAAAAGAAGCTGGTGCTGTGCTGAAAGAGGCAAGAGGGGTGCAGAAAGAAGCAAGAGATGTGTAAAAAGAAGCAATAGAGGTACAGAAGGAGACAAGAGAGGTTCAGAAAGAGGCAACAGCAGTGCAGAAAGAACCAAGAGACCTGCAGGAAAAGGGAAGAAGGGTGCAGAAAGAGGCACGAGGGATGCAGAAAGAAGCAAGAGAGGTGTGGAAATAAGCAAGAGAAGTGCAGAAAGAAGCAACAGAGGTGCAGAAAGAGGCAAGAGGGGTGCAGAAAGAGGCAAGAGAAGTGCAGAAGGAAGCAACAGAGGTTCAGAAAGAGGCAAGAAAAGTGCAGAAAGAGGCAAGAGAGTTGCAGAAACATGCAAAAGAGGTGTACATAGAGGGAACCGGTGTGCACACAGAAGCAGGGGCAGTGCTGAAAGAGGCAAGAGGGGTGCTGAAAGAGGCAAGAGGGGTGCAGAAAGAAGCAAGACATGTGTAAAAAGAAGCAATAGAGGTACAGAAAGAGGCAAGAGAGGTGCAGAAAGAGGCAAGAGCAGTGCAGAAAGAACAAAGAGACCTGCAGGAAAAGGGAAGAAGGGTGCAGAAAGAGGCATGAGGGGTGCAGAAAGAAGCAAGAGAGGTGTGGAAATAAGCAAGAGAAGTGCAGAAAGAAGCAACAGAGGTGCAGAAAGAGGCAAGAGGGGTGCAGAAAGAGGCAAGAGAAGTGCAGAAGGAAGCAACAGAGGTGCAGAAAGAGGCAAGAAAAGTGCAGAAAGAGGCTAGGTTACAGAAACATGCAAAAGAGGTGTTCATAGAGGGAACCGGTGTGCACACAGAGGCAAGAGAGGTACAGAAAGAACCAATGGGGTGCAAAAAGAGGCAAGAGGGGTACAGAAGTGTGAAAGAGAGTAGCAGATAGAAGCAAGAGCAGTGAAGAAAGAACCAACAGAGTTGCAGAAAGAGGCAAGAGTGGTGCAGAAAGAAACAAGAGAAGAGCATAAAGAGTCAACAGAAGTCTAGAAAGAGGCAAGAGGGGTGCAGAAAGAAGCAAGAGAAGTGCAGAAAGAAGAAACAGAGGTGCAGAAAAATGTAAGAGAGGTGCAGAAACAAGTAAGAGAAGTGCAGAAAGAGGCAAGATAATTGCTGAAAGAAGCAACAGAGGTGTAGAAAGAAGCCAGAGAAGTGCAGAAAAAGGCAAGTGAGGTGCAGAAAGAGGCAAGAGAGGTGCAGAAAATGGCAAGAGCTGCAGAAAGAGGCAAGAGAGATGCAAAAAAGGGAAGAAGGGTGCAGAAATAAGCATGAAAGGTACAGAGAGAGGGAAATTGAGTACAGAATGAGACAACAGTGGTGCAGAAAGAAGCAAGTGAGGTGCAGAAAGAGGCAAAAGAAGTACAGAAAGAAGCAACAGAGGTGCAGAAGGAGGCAAGAGAACTGCAGAAAGAGGCAAGAAAGTTACAGAAACAGGCAAAAGAGGTGCGGAAAGAAGGAACAGGGGTGCAGACAGAGGCAAGAGAGGTGCAGAAAAAGGCAAGAAGGGTGCAGAAATTTGCAAGAGTGGTGCAGAAAGAAGCAAGAGCAGTGCAGAAAGAAGCAAGTGAAGTACAGAAAGAAGCAAGAGAGGTGGAGAAATAGGGAAGAGGGGTACAGACATTTGCAGAAAGAGGTGCAGAAAGAAGCAAGAGCAGTGCAGAAAAAGCAACAGAGGTACAAACACTGGCAAGAGGGGTGCAGAAAGAGGCAACAGAGGTGCAGAAGGAGGCAAGAGAACTGCACAAAGAGGCAAGAGAGTTGCAGAAACAGACAAAAGAGGTGCATAAAGAGGGAACAGAGGTACAGACAGAGGCAAGAGAATTACAGAAAGAGGTAAGAGGGGAGCAGAAACAGGCAAGAGAAATGCAGAGCAGTGCAGAAAGAAGTAACAGAGGTGCAGAAAGAGGCAAGAGGGGTGCAGAAAGATGAGAGAGAAATACAGAAAGAAGCAAAAGAGGTGCAGAAAGAGGCAAGAGGGGTGCAGAAAGAGAGATAGGAGAGGTGCAGAAAGAGGCAACAGGTACAGAAAGAGGCAAGAGGGGAACAGAAAGAGGCAAGAAAAGTGCAGAAAGAAGCAACAGAGGTGCAGAAAGAGGCGAGAGGGGTGAAGAAAGATAAGAGAGAAGTGCAGAAAGAAGCAAACGACGTGCAGAAAGGGGCAGGAGGTGTGCAGAAAGAGGCAAGAGCAGTGCAGAAAGAACCAAGAGATATGCAGAAAGAGCCAAGAGAGGTGCAGAAAGAGGCAAGAGATGTGCAAAAAAAGGGAAGAAGGGTGCAGAAAGAAGCAAGAGAAGTGTAGAAAGAGGCAATAGAGTTGCAGAAACAGGCACAAGGGGTGCATAAAAAGGGAACAGGTGTGCAGACAGAGGCAAGAGAGGTGCAAAAAAGGGAAGAAGGGTGCAGAAATAAGCATGAAAGGTACAGAGAGAGGGAAATTGAGTACAGAATGAGACAACAGTGGTGCAGAAAGAAGCAAGTGAGGTGCAGAAAGAGGCAAAAGAAGTACAGAAAGAAGCAACAGAGGTGCAGAAGGAGGCAAGAGAACTGCAGAAAGAGGCAAGAAAGTTACAGAAACAGGCAAAAGAGGTGCGGAAAGAAGGAACAGGGGTGCAGACAGAGGCAAGAGAGGTGCAGAAAAAGGCAAGAAGGGTGCAGAAATTTGCAAGAGTGGTGCAGAAAGAAGCAAGAGCAGTGCAGAAAGAAGCAAGTGAAGTACAGAAAGAAGCAAGAGAGGTGGAGAAATAGGGAAGAGGGGTACAGACATTTGCAGAAAGAGGTGCAGAAAGAAGCAAGAGCAGTGCAGAAAAAGCAACAGAGGTACAAAAACTGGCAAGAGGGGTGCAGAAAGAGGCAACAGAGGTGCAGAAGGAGGCAAGAGAACTGCACAAAGAGGCAAGAGAGTTGCAGAAACAGACAAAAGAGGTGCATAAAGAGGGAACAGAGGTACAGACAGAGGCAAGAGAATTACAGAAAGAGGTAAGAGGGGAGCAGAAACAGGCAAGAGAAATGCAGAGCAGTGCAGAAAGAAGTAACAGAGGTGCAGAAAGAGGCAAGAGGGGTGCAGAAAGATGAGAGAGAAATACAGAAAGAAGCAAAAGAGGTGCAGAAAGAGGCAAGAGGGGTGCAGAAAGAGAGATAGGAGAGGTGCAGAAAGAGGCAACAGGTACAGAAAGAGGCAAGAGGGGAACAGAAAGAGGCAAGAAAAGTGCAGAAAGAAGCAACAGAGGTGCAGAAAGAGGCGAGAGGGGTGAAGAAAGATAAGAGAGAAGTGCAGAAAGAAGCAAAAGACGTGCAGAAAGGGGCAGGAGGTGTGCAGAAAGAGGCAAGAGCAGTGCAGAAAGAACCAAGAGATATGCAGAAAGAGCCAAGAGAGGTGCAGAAAGAGGCAAGAGATGTGCAAAAAAAGGGAAGAAGGGTGCAGAAAGAAGCAAGAGAAGTGTAGAAAGAGGCAATAGAGTTGCAGAAACAGGCACAAGGGGTGCATAAAAAGGGAACAGGTGTGCAGACAGAGGCAAGAGAGGTGCAGAAAGAGGGAAGAGTGGTACAGAAAGAGGCAAGTGGGATGCAGAAATTTGCAACAGAGGTGCAGAAAGAAGAAAGAGCAGTGCAGAAAGAACCAACAGATGTAGAAAGAGGCAAGATGGGTACAGAAAGAGGCAAGAAAAGTGCAGAAAGAAGCAAAAGAGGTGCAGAAAGAGGAAAGAGAACTGCATAGAAAGGCAAGAGGTGTGCAGAAAGAGCCAGGAGAGGAAGAGGCAAGAGGGTGCAGAAACAAGCAAGAGAAGTGCCGAAAGAAGCAACAGAGATGCTGAAAGAGGTAAGAGGGGTGCAGAAAGAGGCAAGGCCCTGTTGTAGAGGCAGTCAAAGGGAAAAGTGCAACCTTATCTAAGGGAAAGCCCAGCCCGACACCTGAGATGCTTGCTTTGTCGTCCTTTTCCTTTATCACAATTCCTCGCTGTATGGAACTCCTACTTGACCTTAAGTCCGGAGCATCCACCGATCCCTGCATGCTGTCCATGCTCAGATTGGCTCCCGACCCTATAGCTAACTTCCTGTGCAAGGTCTTTAATAACATACTTTTGTCCGGACAATATCCTATCATTTGGAAAGAAGCCATTGTTTCTCCGCTCCTTAAGAAGCCCTACACCGATCCCTTAGAGCTGAAGAACTTTTGGCCTATTTCTCATCTTCCTGCCCCTGCCAAGATTCTGGAAAAATGTATTAATGTGGAGCTTATGAAGCACATTGAATCTCAAGATGTCGTTGACAGCTCCCAGAACGGCTTTTGAGCAGGTCATAGTACCGAGTACACCTTGGTAGCAGCCTCAGACTGCATCCGCATGCAGGATGACCGAGGCAGATCTGCGGTACTTATCCTGCTCGACCTTTCAGCGTTTGATACCATCTCCCCAGTTCGCATGCTTCAGCGACTGCGGGAAACAGTAGTTACAGGGAAGGCCCTGCAGCTTCTTCAATCATTTATGAATAGCAGCATGAACATCATCAGTTGTGGTGGTTTTAAAGCCAAAGCTTTTGGCCTCCCGTGTGGGGTTCTCCAGGGCTCTTCGCTCAGCGCCACTCTTTATGTGACCCCCCTGGCACCATTGGTAAGATCTTACGGTTTTCAGGTGCTCTTTTATGCTGATGATATGCAAATCATAATTTCGATCTCCAATGATTTGTAACAGGTTGCCCAAAAGTTCAATCAATGTATGTTCAACATTATATGCTGGATGAAGGACATCGCACTTAAAATCAATATGGACAAAACCGAGGTCCTGGTTTTGGGCCCTCAGGCCCCCATTTGGTCTGCAGCCTGGTGGCCCGCAGTTTGCGGTCCCCTTCCTGTTCTGACGAGTGCAGAAAGAGACAACAGAGGTGCAGAAAGAAGCAAGAGAGGTGCAGAAAGAGGCAAAAGAAGTGCAGAAAGAAGCAACAGAGGTACAGAAGGAGGCAAGAAAACTGCAGAAAGGGGCAATAAAGTTGCAGGAACAGGCAAAAGATGCGAAGAAAGAGGGAACAGGGGTGCAGAAAAAGGCAAGAGGAGTGCAGAAATTTGCAAGAGAGGTGTAGAAAGAAGCAAGAGCAGTGCAACAGAAGCAACAGAAGTGCAGAAAGAGGCAAGAGGCGGGCAGAAAGATGCAAGAGAAGGGCAGAAAGAAGGAACAGAGGTGCACAAAGAGGTAAGAGGGGTACAGAAAGAGGAAAGAGAGATGTAGAAAGAGGCAAGAGAGTTGCACAAAGAGGGAAAAATGGTGCAGAAAGAGGCAAGAGGGGTGCAGAAAGAAGCAAGAGGGGTGCAGAAAGAAGCAACAGAGGTGCAGAAAGAGGCAAGAGGAATGCAGAAAGAGGCAACAGAAGTGCAGAAAGAAGCAAAAGAGGTGCAGAAAGAGGCAGGAGAGGTGAAGAAAGAGGGAACAGTGGTACAGAAAGAAGCAAAAGAGGTGCAAAAAGAAGGAAGAAGGGTGCAAAAAGAGGCAATCGGGTTAGAGAAAGAAGCAAGTGAGGTGCAGAAAGAGGCAACAGAGGTGCAGAAAGAGGCAACAGAGGTGCAGAAAGTGCAAGAGATGAGCAGAACGAGGCAAAAAAAGTACAGAAAAAGAAAAAAAGTGCAGAAAGCAGCAACAGAAATGCAGAAAGAGGCATGAGAGGCGCTGAAAGAAGCAAGAGTGGTTTACACACCATTAGTACCAATTTAATACCCACAGTTATCAATAAGTAACAGGTGACCATTCTAGGTTTGCAAAGTGCCTTCCACCACGCTGTAACACTTGTCGATGCATTTTTGGTAACGTTTGAGCCAGAAACAAGGTTTTTTTTTGTTCAAATCTGCAGATTATGCAACAGATGATGGATTATGTGGCAAATGCAGAAAATGTATAATTGTGCAAAAGTCGGTGCAGCCAAACAGTTGCATAATTCCAATGGCCCTGCTCCTACCTCTGACTAGGTTCAGAAGTGCTCCTCAGAGGTTCCTTCTTTTTTTGTCTCATTGAGTTTATAGTTTAGCTTCTATGGATACAAGTAAGACTAAACCTGAGGTTACAGCTCCACAACACAGACTATCATACCACACAATTACTCTCCATAACACATAATCCCACTCTACATAATTCCTATACACTAAATGCCACATACTTTCTATCCACATAATTTCACTGCACAACATACCACATAATTCCACTCACACAACCTACATCCACTCCACTCTAATAAAAATGAATAAAACACTTTTCATTTACAATGCCAATAGCTCGAACTCTCGCAAATGCGAAACCTATTACATTGCAAATGCTTCTTCAACTGGTAGTCGTGTTTGCAGAATGGTGGAGAAAGGAGGCTGGGCCTCAAACCAGCGCTCAGGAATTCCACTGTGTAGGACTTACAGAAGGTACCAGGAGGGCTTCTTGGCCCCCAAAGTCCCTTAGGAGTAAAGTGGACTTCATCCCCCAACCTGTAGTGTGCCAGGAGGCGCATTTGCAGAGTGGTGGAGAAAAGGAGGGCGTGGCCTCAGAAGACCTCTGAGCAATCCCACTGTGTGAGACTTACTGGAGGTAACAGGAGGGGTAGTTGGCCCCCAAGGACAACCTTGGGGGCTAACTACCCCTCCTATTACCTCCAATAAGTCCCACACAGCAGCATTGGTAAGTAATAGCATGCCCCCTTTGACCACCAGTCTGCAAACGCGCTCCCTGGCGTGCTCTTCGATGGGGATTAAAGTCCCCTTTGTTGCTGGGGGTCCTTAGGGGTGAACTAGCCTACCTGATACCTCCAGTAAGCCCCAGATAGTGGGATTGCTAAGAGGTGGACACAGGCCACACCCCCTTTCTCCACCACTCTGCAAACGCGCCTCCTGGCGCGCTCTTGGTTAGGGGATGAAGTCCCCTTGCCTCCTGAGGGTCCCTGGGGGCCAACTATCCATCTTGTTATCTCTAGTAAGGCCCACACAGCTGGATTGCCCCTTTTTTACACCACTCTGTAAATACGCCTCCTGGCACACTGCTGCTCGGGGGATGAAGTCCACTTTAGTCCTGAGGACCTCATCGCCCCCCAGCAGTGTGCCAAGAGGCCCATTTGCAGAGTGGTGCAAAAAGGGGCGTGGCCTCGGACCACCTCTCAGCAATCCCACTGTGTAGGGCTAACAGGATACCTGGTGGGCTAGCTGGCCCCCAGGGACCCTCAGGATTCAAGGGGACTTAATCCACCAACTTAGAATGCTCCAGGAGGCGCGTTTGCAGAGTGGTGCAGGGAAGGGGCGGGATGCCCGCTTTTCTTTCTTTTAATATTTTTAGAAGGGGGGGCTTGTGGCCCCCCTTCATTTAGGATTTTTCGGGCCCTGGGGACCCCATCCCCCAGGGCCTGAGCATTTTTTTTTCTTTAAAAAAAACGGGAAGGGGGCCGCGGGCCTCCCTTCCCTGGGCCACTATTGGTCCCCTGGACCCCATCCCCTGGGGCTGGTCTTGTTTTTATTTAAAAAAAAAAAAAATCATGGGGCCCCCTTCCTGTTTAAAAAAAATTACAAATGTTTTCATTTTCATTTTTCCTGGAAGGGGGGGGGGGACTGGCCTTGCCTTACGTTGGGGACCGCGGGGAGAGCCCCAATGCCCCCGCGGTTCTCGCTGGCTTCCCGCCTCCTGCGGGAGCCAGCATTGCTTTTGGACAAAGGGAGCTACTAACATGCAGCTCCCCTTGTCCAAAAGCAATTCTGCTTTGCTCCCGCCCTGCCATAGCAAACGGCAATGTCACAGGGGTGTGCACCCTGGGACATTGCAGGAACCGGCCCTGGAGGATGGCAGTCCCCAAGGCCATTGAGGGCTCCAGGGAGGGGCCACACGGCCCCCCTCCCAAATGATTCAAGCCCCAGGTAGGTGGCGGTCCCTGGGGCCCGGAATCTGCAACAGACCCCCGTATTTAAATAATTAGTGCCCCGGGGAGGTGGTGGTCCCCAGGGCAGCGTGGAGGGAATTAGCCCCCTCATGCATTATTTTATAAATAGGCCCTGGGAGATGGCGGTTCCCAGGGCTGCGGGTGGTCTGAGTGCCCCGCCGCACATTATGGATGAAGCCCAGGGGAGGTGGCGGTCCCCACTGATTTATTGGACACGGTCCCCGGGACCTGGCCCTCCCAGGGGCTTTAAGAAATTAAGCGCGGGAGTCCGTGCTTCATTTATTTTACGGTTTTTTTAGACAGATGCGCGCACCCTGAGCAAAGTCTGCCGATTTTTTTAAAAAAATGCTTCTTTTGGCACTGGGATCCATGTGGGACCTCCTGAGCTGGCCTAGGGGGTCAGGGTGTTTCTACCCTGCCCCCCTTTCTTGTTTTATATCCTTTTTTTAACTGATTTCTTGTGACTCGGTTTTACAGAGTCACAAGATGGCTGCCAACACTTCCTGGGTTGGAGTGATGGCAGTCAATAAGAATGAAGCTCGTGCTTGGAAGGGTTCGCAAATCCTCCTCGGCCCTAAGATATCAATATTTTTATTTTTTGAATTTTTCAGCAGCTGCTGAACGGATTTACACCTTTTTTTAAAAAGCACACTTTCTGAACCAAGGCCTACCTTTTTGCCAAATTTGGTGTTATTCCGTTCAGCAGTTCGGGCTGTAGCTTTGTCTATGGAAATTACCATGGGGAGAACGCATTTTGGTACTCCCTTTTTTTCTCGGCCCCCAATTGACGATTCACCCTGAAACTTTCAAGACAGTAGCTGACCTGAGCGAACCAT
This sequence comes from Triturus cristatus, assembly GCF_964204655.1. NCBI lineage: Eukaryota > Metazoa > Chordata > Amphibia > Caudata > Salamandridae > Triturus > Triturus cristatus. The sequence continues at coordinate 1,469,914,697 of NC_140591.1, read as the reverse complement.
TTGTTTTGAAACATTTGGCAAAGATTCGTCAAACGGCACCAGTAGGTAGTGTATATATATATATATATATTCACTGAAAAAATCATAGGTTTCACACATGTTATAGTTAGCTGGACATTTCACTCATAAAAAAACATTGAAATTCGCCTGTTATAGTTAGTTCAGCTAACTATAACTCGCGCGACCGCAATCCACTGCTGATGACGTCACATATTACATCACTCATGACATGCTCAGTGACATCACTCATGACATCACTGATGACATCTCCAATGACTATAACTATAACGGGGGAATTTCAATGGTTTTGTACGAGTGAAAAGTCCAGCTAACTAGAACGCCTATGGTTTTTTCAGTGAATTTGTAAGGTTTTTTAAATGCTAATTGCTAACAATAGACTGCCTGAAACCTATGTTTTTTTCTGTGAATTTCAAAGGTTTTTTAAATGCTAATTTCTAACTATGTGACGTCATCAGCAGTGGATTGCGGTCGCGCGAGTTATAGTTAGCTGAACTAACTATAACGGGAGAATTTCAATGTTTTTTTTTTAGTGAAATGTCCAGCTAACTATAACATGTGTGAAACCTATGGTTTTTTCAGTGAATTTGCAAGGTTTTTTAAATGCTAATTCCTAACTATAACGTGTGTGAAACCTATGGTTTTTTCACTGAATTTGCAAGGTTTTTAAAATGCTAATTCCTAATTTTGAAACCTATATCTTCCATAAACTTATAAAGTTTTTTTTTTTTTTTAAGTTTTTCATGGTGCGTGCACCGTGCGCTTGCCGGGCGCGCACGGTGCACGCACTGTCTCCGTGTGCGCATGCGTGCGTCCTCCGTGTGCGCATGGGTACGTGCTCCGTGTGCGCATGCGTACGTGCTCCGTGTGCGCATGCGTGCGTGCTCCGTGTGCACATGCGTGCGTGCTCCGTGTGCGCATGCGTACGTGCTCCGTGTGGCATGCATGCGTGCTCCATGTGCGCATGCGTGCGTGCTCCGTGTGTGCATGCGTACGTGCTCCGTGTGCGCATGCGTGCGTGATCCGTGTGCGCATGCGTACGTGCTCCGTGTGCGCGTGCGTGCTCCGTGTGCGCATGTGTGCGTGCTCCGTGCGTGCTCCGTGCATGCTCCGTGCGCGCGTGCTCCGTACGCGCATGCGCGCGTGCTCCAAGTCATGTGATTACGAAACAACACTTTTCATTGGTTCAAAGTAGTTTCAGTTCCAGAATCTTCCAACACCACACCCACTCCCCTCATTAATACTTCTTATTTCCTGGGAGAAGGAGCTGAACAGCTTTTCCTGCACCTGAAAACAGGAGACTTCTTCAGGGAGTGAGGAGGAGACCTTTGTGCCCCCAAGGCAGAGGATACAAAAGGACTCATTTATTTGGCAATTTTTTACTTTTCCAGAGGGTCAGAAGAAGGTGAATGCTCCTAAAGTCACCTGCACTGTTTGTGGAGTGGTCTTATCTAGAGGAGAGCCTAAAAAAACAAATACTCCTTTAGTATTTACTCCATGATAAGGTACTTTAAAGCAATGCATCCTGTGGCTTATGCTCGGGCTGAAAGAGACAACCCTCCAGCAGCTCAGCCGAGCACATCATCTGCAGCCGCAGCTCAGCCGAGCACATCATCTGCAGCCGCAGCTTCACCTGCTTCTAGACCTCTGGATATGCACCCTCTGTTCCAGAAGGTGCATATACGGTGCAATGTGTGCAATGCTGTTCTCTGTTATGGTGAGAGCAGCATTAACCTAAGAGAACAAGATACAGCAGCACACATGCTCCACCCCCTAATTTTTTTCCTTTTTGTTTTTTTTTGTTCCTGGGGAACATTTTTTCATTTTTTTTTTTTTGCTTTCTTTTTATTTTTTTTGCTGCTCGACAAAAAACAACAGTTCTTTTCAGAACTCACTTCACTTCTCCAAGAAGAGCTATATTCCTAATATACTGTGTTGTAATTTTTTTAATGAATTTTTTGCCACCGTGCACGCACGGTGCGCGCACCCCGCGATTTAAAAAAAACAAAAAAAATGTTTTTTTCACCCTTCGGGGTCCTTCAGGGACCCCCTGACAAAGGCTAGGGGGTCAGGAACTCGCTACCCTGCCCCCTTTTCACATTCTCCACCTTTCTGTTTCACTGTCACACACAAAATGGCGGCCGATACTTCCTGACTTCGACCGATTCGAATGTTGACTGACATGAATCCACCAATCAGAATTACGCTCGCGCACGGCACCGTGCGCGCACGGTGCGCGCCTATAGATATTTATGTACATTTAACTGCAATTGTCTCAGCAACTACTGAACAGATTGACACCATATATGCAAAAGGCACATGCCTGACCTGAGGACTACCTCTTTGCCAAATTTCAAGTAATTCTGTTCAGCCGTTCGGGCTGTACCTTCGACTAAAGGTCCTATGGGAAAATGCATGGGGAAAATGTGTTTTGGGACCCCCCTTTTTTCTCGGCCCCCGCTTGACGAATCACCCCGAGACTTTTAGGGTAGGAGCTGAGCGGAGCGCCCCATTAGTTTTGAAAATTTCGCGAGGATTCGTCAACCGGCGCCAAAGTTATTCAAAATAGAATTTTCAGATTTCCTATGGAAACTCGGTCCTAACTATAACTATCTACTGGCGACCGCTAGTAGATTATATATATATATATATATATATATATATATATATATATATATATATATATATTTTTTTTTTTTTTACCTACCGATGGTCGCCAGTAGGTAGTTATAGTTAGGACCTAGTTTCCATAGGAAAAGCGTTTTGATCAGCTCCGGTCAGCTCCTGTCTTGAAAGTTTCGGGGTGATTCACCAAACGGGCACCGAGAAAAAAGGGGGGCCCCAAAATGCATTTTTCCCATGTTATTTTCCATAGGAAACTTTAGACAAAGCTACAGCCTGAACTGTTTGAACGGAATTACAACGAATTTGGCAAAAAGGTAGCCCTTGGTTCAGAAAGACTCCTTTTTGATAAGTGGTGTAGATCCGTTCAGTAGTTGCTGAGAAATTAAAAAAATAAAAAGTTTTGATATCTACGGCCGCGGTGGATTCGCGAACCCTCCCGACCATGAGCTTCACTGTGATTGGCCGCCAACACTCCAAACCACGAAGTGTTGGCAGCCATTTTGTGACTCGGTAGAACCGCGTCACAATAAAACATTAGAAAAAACATAAAAAAACAAGAAAAGGGGGCAGGGTAGAAACACCCTGCCCCCTTAGGCCTGCTCAGGGGGGTCCCACAAAATCATAATTTCGGCAGAAATAGCGATGCGGTCACGAATCCCGCCGAAATTATAAAAAAGAAAATGAAGCGCGGGCTCCTGCGCTTCGTTTAAACAAAGCCCCTGGGTGCGCCAGGTCCAGGGGGCACGGCCAATTTATTAGCAGGGGCCTGCGGGGGCCCGTGCAGCCCCAGGGGCCGCCACCTCCCTGGGGCTTTCAGAAATAAATGTGGGGGGGCACGCACCCCCCGCAGCCCCAGGGACCGCCACCTCACTGGGACTGTGAACAAAATGCGTGGGGGGTCCCAATCCCCCCACGCTGCCCCAGAGACCACCACCTCCCCGGGACTCTTTTTAAAAAAAAAAAACCTGTGTGGGGGCTTGAGCCCCCCCACACACCCCGGGGACCACCACCTCCCCGGGGCTTTGTACAGGTAGGGAGGGGGGCCGTGCCCTTGATGGCCCTGACGCCACCCTCCACCCACCCGGGACACTGCTGTTTACTATGGCAGGGCGGGAGCCGTGCAGCTCTCACCCTGCCATAGCAAACACTGCTTTGGATTTTGGAAATTCAAAGCAGATTGCTTTTCCACAAGGGGAGCTGCATGTTAGCAGCTCCCAGAGTGGAAAAGCAATGCCGGCTCCCGCAGGAGGCGGTGAGCCTGCAGGGACCGTGAGGGCATTGGGGCTCTCCACACTGTCCCCAATGGAGTGGCCAGGCCCAGGGGGATGGGGTCCCTGGGGCTAGAAGTGGCCCAGGAGGGGGGCCACGCAGCCCCCCAAAAAAAGAAAAAAAGGAAAGGCCGGCCCCGGGGGATGGGGTCTCCGGGTCCATTAATGGCCTGAGGAGGGGAGCCAAGCGGACCCCTCCAAATATTGTAAAAAAAATTTTTAAATACTGGCCATGCCCCGGGGGATGGGGTCCGTGGGGCCGAAAATGGCCTCGGGAGGGGCCCACGCAGCCCCCTTCCCGTATATTTAATACAAATAAACAAAATAGGGGGTCAGGCCCTGGGGGATGGGGTCCACAGGGCCCAATAAATAGGAAATGAAATGGTGCCACACAGTCCCCTTCTAAAAACTAAAAAAAAAAAAAACGGCATTGTGCCAGAGACCCCGCCCCCTCAGTGCATTACTCTGCAAACGTGCCCCGTGGTGCATTGTAAGTTGGGAAATTCATTCTCCTTGCATACTGGGGGTTCCTGGGGGCCAACTAGCCCACCAGGTACCTCCAGGATGCGCCATACGACTGCGTTGCAGAGAGGTGGTCCGAGGCCACGCCCCTTTTTACACCTCTCTGCAACACCCGCTCTGTGGCACTTACTGGAGGTACCTGATGGGCTAGTTGGACCCCAGGGACCCTCAGGATTCAAGAGGACTTAATCCCCCAACTTAAAACGTGCCACCGGGCACGTTTGCACAGTGGTGAAGGGAGTGGGCGGGCCCTGATGTGACATGTGTGCAAACATGTCCTGTGGCGTGTTTTAAGTTGGGGGTTAAGTCCCTTAAACCCTGGGGCCCCGGGGGGCCAACTCGCCCACCAGGTACCTCCAGTAGGCACCACAGTGTTGCATTGCAGAGAGGTGGTCCGAGGCCACGCCCCTTTTTACACTTCTCTGCCTCCGAAATTCACTGAAAAAACCATAGGTTTCAGGGGCGTTATAGTTAGAAATTAGCATTTAAAAAACCATTGAAATTCATTGAACAAACCATAGGTTTCAGGGACGTTATAATTAGTTGGACATTTCACTAGTACAAAACCAGAGAAATTCAGCCGTTATAGTTAGTTCAGCTAACTATAACTCGCGCCCCCGCAATGCACTGCTGATGACGTCATATATTACATCATTCATGACATGGTCAGTGACATCACTGATGACATCTTTGATGACATCTCAAATGACATCACTAATGACATCATCCAGTGACTGTGTGTTTCTGTAAAGCTTAAATATGTTTTAAATAAATGCCAATGTGTATTGAAGAATGAGTGGGTGTATAAGGGTCTGGATGGAGGATTTAGCAGGTGCGTGACTGACTGTATAAGTGAGTGATTAAATGTGTCTTACTTAATGCACATTTTGAACACCTGAAATTTGATTAAGACCACTGCCCCAGTGGGCGTGGCAACTCACACGGCCTTGCGATCATTGTGGTGCTACAACTCTGTGTCGCTACAGTGAGCTGTTGAACCTGCAACAAGAATAAAGTCACAGTGGGTCGCCATGACTTCCTCCATAATTTTGACAAACACATATACATATGTATATGTATATGTATGTATGTATGTGTAAATATATATATATCATGCAGCTCTTACCGTGAGCAAGCTTTGATCGCGAAAAGCATTGGTGAGGCATCACTTTGCCTTGAATAAATTTTAAATAGCACTCATGGGAGTCCCAGATTTCTTTCCTTGCAGGTATGGAAAGTTGGTGGTGCGATTGATAGGGCAGCCGGAGCCCGTCCAGGACCGTTGTGTTTGAAGCTCCGTACTTCCGGGGTTTGGATATATATATATATATATATATATATATATATATATATATATATATATATATAAATATATACTTGAGTGTGTGCTGCCCCCTACCCCAGGGGACCCCATCCACTGAGCCCAAAGCAAATGTTAAGGGGAGGAGGGCAGGTGGCCCCATCCTGAGCCATAATCTGCCCCGGGGACCCCATCTCCTGGTGCCCACTTAAATTATTTAGGGGAAGGGGACGAGCTCCCCCACTTCCCAACCTTAAAAAGCCCTGGGACCCATCACCCAGGGCCGCAACTTAAAGAAAAGGGAGGGAGGGGGCACCCCCCCCCCATGAGGCTTCAATGGGACCGGGTACCCCTTCCCTTGAGCAGGCTCACTTGCTTTCCCTGTTTACCAGCACCAGTGCAGGCAGGGAAACGTGTTTGCTCCCGCCTGATGGGAGCATTTTTAAATCTTCCGACAAATGGGATCAAACACAAAGTCTACTCCCAGCGGGAGGAAGGTTTAAAAAATATCCTGCTGGCTAGGAGCAAATTTTAGATTTCTTTTCCTGCCCACACTGATCTGATGCAGGCAGGGTAACAGATCAAGATTGCACCCGCCTGGAGGAAGCAGCATAAATAGTTGCACCCTGCAGGCAGGAGCAATGTCGGCTCCCTGAGCAGGCAGGGGGCTGGCTGGGGCCGCGGGGCCTTGGGGTCCCCCCTTCAGCCCCCAACGTGTGCATGGTGAGTGCCCTGGAAGGGCACCAGGACACCCACCTATTTAAAAAGGAGGCCCTGGGAGATGAGGGCCCCAGGGCCTAATGAGATTCGGGGAGTTGAATCACGCGGCTCCTGTCCTCTTCAAAATACTTAAGGCCCTGGGGGATGGGGTCCCCAGGGCCTTATGAGGCTCAGGTAGGGGGGCCACGGGTCTTTCTCCCCTTTAAAACACATATGACTTTACTTATGGTAATACAATATTACTTTACATTTTTTTAAAAATTGAAATTCACTGAAACAAACTAAGGTTAAAGTAACATTATAGTTAGGTGTGATAAGAAGATCTGTTTTTATTTAAAAAAACTTTGAAATTCACAGAAAAGAAACAAAGGTTAAAGTAAAGTTATAGTTAGATAAACATGTCAGTGACAATATTAACGTTTTGTACTAAACAAACCATGGAAATTCAAGCAGAGCTAGCAATAACTTGCACCCTTGCCATGCACTGCTTATGACCTCACATATGACATCACTCATGACATGTTTTATGACATCATCTATGACATCACTGATAACATCTCAAATTACATCACTGATGATATCATCCAAGCTTCTTTTGTATACATTACCATATAAACTAGTTTGGCATTAGAATTTAGTTTCTATAGAAACAATAAATAAAGTTATAGTAATTTGGAGGTGATGCATAAATTATAAATTTAAGATATGACTCTAACTTTAGAATTTCTAATGATTGGGTAGTTTACGTTTGATTTGTATAGAAAGAAAAATACATTTTTTCTGACTATAACTAAGCTTTAACCTTTAGCTTTTTCATTGACCTTGATTTTTTTTTTTTTAAGTGTGTTGGCTATCAGAAGGTGAATCCATGACTGTTTTTATTTTTATACAGTTACTTGAAGTAACGTAGAGTGGAGAGGCATACAGTAGAGTGGGATACAGTAAAGTGGCATAGAGTACAGTGGCCTAGGGTACAGTGGAGTACAGTAGTGTGACTTAGAGTGAAGTGGGGTAGAGTGAAGTGGCATAGAGTGGAATTGCGTACACTGGAATGGCATATAGTGGCATAGAGTCGAGTGGTATACAGTGGAACAGTGTAGAGAAAGGAATGCAGGATGTAGCAGTCTGGATGACCAACAGCTGCTTAAAGCTCAACGCTGAGAAGACAGAAGTGCTCCTCCTCGCAACCACCCCTTCAGCATGGAACAACACCTGGTGGCCGACCCCCCTCGGAAGCCCACCGACCCCCTCGGACCATGCCAGAAACCTCAGCATTGTACTCGACTCATCCCTCACCCTGAACCAACAGGTCAGTGCCGTCGCCTCCAGCTGCTTAAACACCCTCCACAAGACTTTCAAATGGATCCCCTCTGAGTCAAGGAAGACAGTCACCCACGCACTTACCACCAGCACACTGGACTATGGAAACGCACTCTACGCCGGAATAAACTAGTCCCTACTCTGCAAACTACAGACGATACAGAACACCGCCGCCAGACTCTTCCACGGCATACCTCAGCACGAGCACATCAGTCAACACCTATGAGGGCTCCACCAGCTCCCCGTGGAGAAAAGAGTCACTTTCAAGACCCTCACCCACGCCTACAAATGCCTACACAACACCAGACCCAAATACCTCAATGACAGAATTAACTTCCACGTACCCAAAAGACACCTCCGATCATCCAACCTCCACTGGCCGAAACCCCAAGCATCCACAGAGCCAGAGCAGGTGAAAAATCCTTCTCTTACATTGCGGCCAAAACCTGGAACGAGCTCCCGGCAGACATTAGACACGCCCCCTCCCTGAACACATTCAGGAAGACTCTGAAGACCTGGCTCTTCAGCTAAACAGAGCTGCGGACCCCCCCCCCCACCCCCCAAGCGCCTTGAGACCCTCACGGGTAAGTAGCGTGCTTATAATCCCCTGATTGATTGATTGATTGAGAGTCGTGTTGCAAAAGGTGGAGTGGCATCGAGTGGCATGGTGTGGCATACCATAGAGTGGCATTGAGTTGAGTAGAGTCGAATAGCGGGGAGTAGAGTGGCGTAGAGTGGAAAAGAGTAATGTGTCATGGGGTAGAGTGGAGTGGCGTAAATTGTAGTGTTGGAGGGTGGAATAGCATTGGCTGGAGCGGTGTAGGGTGGAGTGGCGTAGAATGGAGTGGCATAGAGTAGAGTGGCGTAGACTGGAGTGGAGTAGATTGGAGTAACGTACAGTAAAGTGGCGTAGAGTGAAATGGCATACAGTGTAGTGGAATAGCATTGAGTGAAGTGGCGTACAGTGCAGGGACCTAAAGTGGAATGGTGTTGACTGGATTGATGTAGAGTTTAGTGCAATACACTGAAAAAGCATAGAGCAGAGTGGCGTATAGTGTAATAGCATAGAGTGGAGTGGTGTAGAGTGACGTAGAGTGGAGTGGTGTACCGTAGAATGGTGTAGAGTGGAGTGTCATAGAGCACAACAGCACAGAGCGGAGTGGAGTTGAGGGGATTGGCATAGAATGAAGAGGTGCAGACTGGAGTCTCATAGATTGGAGTGGCATGGAGTGGAGTGCCAAATACTGGAGTGGCATAGAGTGGAATAGAGTACAGTGTTGTGGCCTACAGTGGAGTGACATAGACTGGAGTGGCATGGAGTAGATTGGTGCATCATGGAGTGGTGTAGACTGGAGTGGCGTAGAGTGGATTTGCATAGAGTGCAACAGCATACAGTGGAGTAGCGTAGAGTGGAGTTGCATACAGTGCAACAGTGTACAGTGAAGTGGCGTACAGTGGAGTGGCATACAATGGAGTGGCATAAAGTGGTGTGGCATAGAGTGGAGTGGCGTACAGTGCAGTGGCATGGAATGAAGTGGCGTGGAATGGTGTGACATGCAATGGAGTGCCGCAAAGTGTAGTGGTGTAGAGTGGAATAGTGTGCAGTATCTGGGGGTACAGTGGGGTGGCGTATAGTGGAATAGCATAGCGTGTATTGGCGTATAATGGAATGACATAGAGTGGAGTGGCGTGGAGTGGAGTGGAGTGGAGTAGAGCGGAATAGCATAGAGTGGAATGGCATAGAGTGGAATAGCATTGAGTGGAGTGGAATGGTATACAGTGCAGTGGCATAGAGTGGAGTGGCACACAGTGCAGTGGCGTAGAGTGGAGTGGAGTAGACTGGAGAGCCATAGAGTGTAGTGCTGTATATTGGAATACCATACAATGGAGTGGTGTATAGTAGAGTGGCGTACAGTGAAATAGTGTAGAGGCCATTGGTGTAGAGTGGCAGTCGAGTGGTGTAGAGCTGAATAGGGTAGAGTGGAGTGGCGTAGAGTAGAGTGGTGTGCAGTAGAGTGGTGTGGAGAAGAGTTGAATAGCGTAGAGTAGAGTGGCATAGAGGGGAGTGGTATAGAGTGGATATGCATAGAGCGGAGTGGCGTAAAGTGAAATAGTGTAGAGTGGAGTAGGGTAGAGTGGAGTGGCATAAAGTGGATATACGTGAAGTGAAGTGGCATAGAGTGTAATGGCATAGAGTGGAGTGGTGTAAAGTAGAATAGCATGGGGTGGAGTGGTGTGGAGTGGCATAGAGTTGTTTGGAGTAGAGTGTAATAGCATAGAGTGAGGTGGGCTACAGTCAAGTCGCATAGAGTCGAATGGCGTACAGTAGAGTGGCGTTAAGTGGAGTGAAGTAGAGTCGAATAGCATAGAGTGGGGTGACGTAGAGAGGAGTGGCATACAGTGTAGTGTTGTAGAGTGGAATAGTGTCATGGCGTACAGTGGAGTAGCAATGAGTGAAATAGCGTAGAGTGGGATGGCGTACAGTGGAGTGGCAAACAGTGGAGTGCCATAAAGTGGAGTAGCTTATAGTGAATTGGTGTATATTGAAGTGGCATAGAGAGGATTGGTGTAGAGGGGAGTGGCATCGAGTGGAATTGAGTGGAGTCGAGTGGCATACAGTGGGATGGCATATAGTGGAGTGGTATAGACTGGAGTGGTATTGAGTAGAGTCACAAAACACTAAGTTATATATTGGCCAAGGTATACCAAGGTATCTTTGTGATATTCTGCGGTACATGCCAAAAAGCATGCAGTATATCATTGGCTAATGGGTGCCTTTAAAGAAGTAAATGGCAGCAATGTACTTTTCACCACACTTTCACTGTGTTCTGGGTTTGAGCCTTAGATATAGGTAATTGGTAGGTTTTACGGTTGTTCCTTACTTAAGTCTACTTTAATAAAGTGGGAATAGGTAGGGAGATGTATTTATATTTTTCTGTATATTTTTAACAAAGTGCTAGTACCTACAAAGTACCGCAGTAGTTAGGGGAATAAAAAAAAGAAACGTAAAAAAAGAAAACAATACATCTGCGAAATATATTGTAGTACAGTGTATCCTGTTTTACAAATTACATTTTGTTTTTAATTTATTTTAACTAGCACAGTACTTTGTAGGTAGTACTGCGGTACTTCCTTACTTTTTTTTAATTAAATATGTCAAAAACCCCAAATACACTGCAGGATACAATATTTGTAAAATATAGTGTAGGACAGTGTATTTTTTTTTTTACGTATTTAATGTTTTGACATTTTGTTTTCAGTGTTTCTGGACTTTCTAGGTGGTACCGCTGTCCTTCATTTACAGAATATATATAGACACATTTACATAGGCAAAGAATATAGGGGTAACAAGAAGACAGAAGAGAACAGGGGCAAGAGTTGATGAACAGTAAGAGTACCCGGCATGAAAAGGCAGGAGGTGGGATAAGCATAAGCGAGGGGGCAGGGTTGGTGGAATGGAACACAACAGAATGCGTACAAAAGAGGGGATAGCGAAAGGGTCATGCACACCCGGTTGTCCAAAATACATATGTACGTATTTATACACATGGTTACACCCTACATGTCAGAGGAAAGGAACAGTTCCCCTTCCTGATATCTAAAGAAAAATACATAGGCAATAAAATAGATGAAGCACAATGCTGAGTGATACACACACAAGGGGTGCCGTATCCTTCTGGAAGCCGCAGTAGATAAAGTGGGGCATCTGAATGGGAGAAGGCAAACAGAAGCAAGACTCCTACCTTTAGATATCACAATACGAGATGGCACTCTAATTCAACTCAAAAGTAGTAATTTTATTAACCTTGGAATGATGGAGACCTGTCAGCTTTACAAGACTCCTTGTTTAAAGATTTCAAGACCGGAGAAACTTCATTGGTAATAAAGGGGCCAAAGGTTTGAACTGGGAATCTTCACTCTCAAATGGGTGGTGACTGGTTTGTTGGATTTAATGACTAGAGAGTGCTAATTAAATGCTACCCTGTGACGGACTAGAGTAGCATCATCAGGAAATTGTTTCGCATTCAGATGCTTTAACATGGGGTATCGACTCACTGTACAACATCGTGAATAGGCCAAGCAAGGAAGTTTGTTGAAAAGTTGGCTTTTGCTTAATGTTGCTTCTCATCCTACGATCCCTCTATTATACATCGGTTAAGAATTTCCCAAGCACAAAACAGAAGTGTCTGCTCCTCCACTAAGGCGGAGAAGCGTCGCCCCACTGCTTTTCGCATGTGAAAAAAAGGAAAAATACAATTATAACTTGCGCTATTATCATTTTATTTGTTCCTGCTGTGGTGTCTCGACGGGGCGGATCTGCTCTGAGCAGGGGGAGGAGTGGTGTGCAATATGTAGTGCACAGGAATGTTTGGCTGGCCCTCTCGTTGGGCCAAACAAACATTCATGCGCACTTTGTATGTTCTCCAGAACATGCCCAGGCTCTCATTTCCTGACTGAGCACCAAACTATGCCGCTCAGATGAATCACACAGCTGCATTGCAGCGTTGTGATTGGCTATGCGGAGCCTGGGAGCCCGGGTGCTTCCTGTTTCCACAGAAGAAATCAGGAAGAGGATAGAGGAGAGGCGGCGGTATTTCAAATAAAAGTGATTTATTTTTATTTTTTTAAACCCTCTTCTCCCCTTCCTACCGCACTACAGCTTCCCGGGAGCAGCCGCCACTGCAAAACAGTAAAGCAGTTCATTGTTCCCAAGGAGCAAGGAAATATACAGCTGAAGAGCACTGTGTAACATCTGAAATTCATACCCCTGACAAATTAAAAGGACACTGAAAGAACCTCTCACATTTACTGAAACATGTATTATTTTGTAGGTGAATGGTTTGAGAGGAAAGCACCTGTGTTCAGCTTATGGTCAGACGTGACCTTGACTATGTTCTGAACATCACTGGCAGAATATCAGAAACCGAAATATTGTGTGGACATAATAGCATGTAAAAAATAGCGAAGACCAAAATATCGAGAAGGTAAGAGCAAGTAGGTAAGTATAGATTTAATATTCTTAACTCCACATCTATGGACCTTGAAGATATATATATATTGTCAAGGAACATAGATGTGGAGTTATGTATAGTAAACCTTTGCTTACCTATAGAAACTTACCTTTACAATATTTGTGTCCTCGATATTCTTGACACGATATATTGGTCCACACTATTTCTGTTTTCAATATTCTGTCTAAATACCCCTAGGCAGTTATATCCGAATAAGTAATAATTTTCTTTCTTTTTTTTTTTTTAAATATCTTTATTGCATTTTTCAAACTTTTTCCAGAGTTACAAGTAATTACATACTTACATGTATTGGGGGGCAATTCACATTACAGATTAACAGTTTTCATGGTTTCTGCCACTTATACATGTTATCTTTAGTCCAATGTTACCACTGTAGTGGTGTTCTGTATCATTGGGGTCTCTCAAGAGTTTTTGCACATATCTGTCTCTTAACTTGTTCTTTAGAGCAAAAGGAGGATGCAAAACAAGATATAGTGTTTAAATAAAAATATTAACAATGCCATCATCTACTTTGCACGCCTGGGCCAAGATGTATACATCGTCCTTGACTCATTCCCTATTTATTTCGTACAGATGCACTATGCCTTCCATGCCATATGAAGCTGTTCTTGAGAGGCAGACCCGCGTCTCCCGTGTTATTTAATGTACTCTATGTCCCATTATTAGCCTGTGGTCTTAAGTCATGTTCAGAGTATTGTGTGTCTGTATATCCGTGTCCTCACCTCCCATATCGCTCTCCTGAAATGAATTGCTTCTGAACTTCCTGTCTATATCCGAATAAGTAATCATACTTGTCCTAAAGGAAAATCACATTGGCTCACAAATGTTTGGGTTGTTTTTTAAACACAACACATCCCTCTAAAAGGTCCATGAGCATTTAGCCTGAGCCAGGCAACGTTTCTATCAAAACATGAGCCCACTGAGACACTCTACCGCCAATGCATTCTTATGGAGTTATGGGTGAATAAGAAACCATCCAATCTCTCTTGAAGATCAACTTGGCTAACAAACACTTATATTGATCATAAATAATTAGGGCTCCCGTTTTTATGGTATTTATGTTTTTTCATATTACCGTCTGTACTTATCCATATTTACTTTTTGGCCTTTTTATTATATATATTTTGTGGTTTGCAAATAAATGGAGTTAAAATTGGTACATTTCCACATTTATTTAACTCATAAACATGCACACATTCTTTGATGCCTGTCGCATTTAGCAAATTCTAAGGGGTAAAGAGAGAGGCTAGACACAAGTTATATAATAGTTAACCACAAAACTATGTCAGGCTTAAATCATAACTGGGACTAATAGTTAAAAAAAAGTGTGCATTTATGATAAAAATGTACACATGACTGGAAAAGATTGTTTTTCTTACAAAATATATTTTTTATTTTTTATTCTTATATCATATTTTTTTCCTCTACTTTTTTTCCTTTCTTTTATGTTTTGATATTTTCATTATTTCACATATATAGTGTAATTAATACAAAATCACTAATATATACAAAACATATACATCAACATAAGCGCATATGTACAAAAGACAAATATATAGATATTAAATTATAACAGAAGCGACAACTGATAATACTATACAAAAATGTAAAATGTGAGAAAAAGTTGATATTCTGGTGAACAATTCAGAGGCTGGCAGTCGATAATATATTTGTCTTTTGTACATAGGTGCTTATGTTGATGTATATGTTTTGTATATATTAGTGATTTTGTATTAATTACACCAAAACATGGGCCATTGTGCCATTGTCCAGCCAATGCATCCCATGGGAGTTATAGACGAATAAGTCAACTTCCATCATCTCACCAATGTTCATATTGATCTTAATAAGCTCACTGGACCCTCTTTGCCCACATGCATGTTGTTTGCCGACATTACGATCCGCACGTGCTGCCCTGTTTTAAGGCTTTGGTGCGCCTTGAGCATCTGCCGCCTGTATGGGGAAGTTCGAAACATCCTGAAAATCCTCCTCCTTCTCCTCTACTTGCTCTGTGTTTTTAGATGTAATTCTGGAATGCCTTGAACCTGAGACTCTCATTTGCATTTGTTAGCTTTTCTATTCTGCGAATCAATTATGGAAGACTGGCCATTTTTCTGCAGGTACCTTACTCTCAGGTTCTTTAAGTCTTTTTAGAAGATTATTCAAGTGCTTTAGATCAAAGGTACCTTTCTCCTTAAAGGATTTCTTCCCATCCTCATTAGTGAGTCCATTCTTATAAATACCTGCACATGCTCCTTCCATACTGGTAGCATCGCATGGGCCAGAGTATCTTGCTGGAGAGTGTTCTTGTTTAGACCTTGCCATCAATATTCCAGTCACTGATTCCTCATTCACAGCTAGGGAACATTGAAGTGCTTGCTAATCTTGTCCTGCAGCTTATCCCATGTATGGCTTTGGGAAAAAGAGGTCCGGGTGGCACGAACATTCCTTTGCTACCTGTTCTTAAGGAGGAAGGCAGCAAAGTTACTTTCATGTGTGGCCTTTAAACCCCTTGCTTTTGGAATTCTCCAGTTACAACTCGGGGAGGCTCATGGATGTTACAGTGTGACTGGATCAGCGTCCCGCTTTCATTCACCCATGCATCCACTTCGATCTCCGCTAGAGTCCTCACACTCCTTCCTTTACCTTTTTCGCACTATTCCTCAGCCACAGTCTTTATTCTGTGGATTGCATTCACACTTCTATCTTTTCATATCTTAGGCCTCACGCCCCTGTGCCTACCCAAAGTGGGTTTCCTTGCTCTAACCTACCCAGATGACAATTGTCTAGTACCTTCAAAAAGACTTACAGCAAATAAACAACATACGGTTTCACAATTCATTGAATTTTAAACGCCCCAATGCTGTCTGCCCTGATTGGTGGGCAGAGCATTTGGGAATTGTCCACCCCCAGTCCCCAGGGCGAATCTTTTTTTAGCTTTTGGCACCTGGGGTCATTGTGTGCAGCCTGGTTGAGCCCTTGTTTCTGGACTTCATCTGAGTGTCGGCATTCCCGGTTGAGACACTACTTGAAGTCTGAACAAGTTTATTAAAAACACAAGTCAAAAGTCTATGAATCACAGAATCTGGCGACGAAATCCTCCTGCACCAAATACGTAAAAATGCTAAAGCACACAAGCGCATAGACCTAATTGATAGGTTTTTACACACACGCGCCAACAAAGATCCCATGGCTGGAGCTGAAACAAGGAGAACCCTGCGGGTGCAGACAGAAATCACGAGACAGAGCATATTTGTCCTTCAAGATACAAAAATGGGAACTTTGCAGTGCTGAGCAAGCTACTTGAAAACTCTCACGCACTATTGGCAAGCACAAGAGTGGGTTTATATATGTCAGAAGCGGCACAGCTTGGTACCACGGTTACAATGAGTAAGTAAAATGGCAGCAGTGATCATAGTCATGCTAGGGCAAATCTGAAAAATCTCATAATCTGACAGGAATTTTGGCTGGATTCTATCTCCAATCTTATAGAGATCAATCTCCTTCCTTCATCTACCACAAGCTACCTCCTGTGATACTCTCTACAGACCACCAGTGTCGAACTATATGGTGTAAGTTAAGTTTGAGTTCTATATCAGCGTTTCAGTTTTGGCGTACTTTTTGTGTCTGGCAGAAGGTATGTATGCTTGGCGGTATTTCCACTTGGTGTGCCCAGGGCACTGTCCTTCTGAAATCTGGTCTATTTGGTGCCCCTAAAGCCTCTGGACTGGTGCAAGATTTTATAACTGGTGGGCTCTAATGGGCACAGATTAAAACAATGGGGTGCTAAAATGATCCACTTAAAAGCAAACTGTAAGAAATGTGGTTATTGGTTGAGAGGGGTGGAAGCCCCACTCAGGCAGCAACCACAATCCATGTCAGGGTGATCCACAACAAGTAACTAAATGAGCCTCTGCTTAACCCTTTGGTAGCTTGGCACAAGGAAGTCAGGCTTAACTTAGAGGCAAAGGGTAAAGTATTTATTTATCTGACAACCAATCAGAAAGTGAAATCACAACACAGAAAAATCCCAAACTAATTTAGAAAAAATGTGTACATTTTAATACATAAAATGATACCAGAACAACAAAAAACAGTAGAATCGGAAATACTGAATTAATAATTTTTAGCATTAGGAAGCAGAAAGTGCCACTTGCAGTTATCTGGTCGTGCTAGACCAAAGGAAAGTCAGTATTGCCACGACTGAGCACAGGTTGGATACAGTGACCAGGTTAGGCTTCCTGAAGAGTTACCTTCTCAAGTCGAATGTGAAGTGTTCCGTTCCTGTTGGGGTGGGGGCACGAGGAGAAGGCTTTCCACCCGGAGGTGACTTTACAGAGTGTATGACTCGATGGGGACTCTTGGTGGCTTTTTTCCGCTAGTCGTAGTTCCTTTTCTAGCAGGAGTCTCTCCCCCTTCTGCTGGTTCCTAAGGGTGGTGGCCACTTCTATACATTTGCCCCTTATAACTGCCTTAAAGGTGTCCCAGTTGTTGGCAAAGGAGGTGAGGGCTGCGTCATCATTCTGAAAATACTCCTTAATTGTCGAGCGTATGGCGTCCCTGAAAAGTCTATCCCTGCTGAGTATGTTGGGGAAAAACCATCTTCTGTGTTATGGATGCGGTTCCGGCCAGTTGAGAGGGGCGGGGTCTGAAAGGCATATCGGATGAAATTGTGTATCAGCAACCGCATGGAGGAGAGATTGGCTGAGGAAAGCATGGTCTATTCTGGAGTGAGTCCTGTGGGAATGGGAAAAAAAGAAATAGTCCCTCTCTAGGGTGAGTTTCCCTCCAGGTGTCCAGTAGGCCGACACGTCGAAGTGTCGCTTTGAGACTTTTACTGAATGTCCCTCCCGCAGCCCGCTGGGGGTGGGTCGTGTCCAGTGTGGGATCCCATGTCAGATGAAAGTCTCCCAACAACAAAATATCTCCAGCTGCAAACCCCTCCAAAGAGGTAAGAAAGGATTCCAAATAGTCCAATTGCCCCGTGTTAGGCGCATAGACTGTAGCTATGGTGCACGCTTTCCCTCTGAGCTGAGTGGCAGTCCTCAGACATGTTTTAAAAGGATATGTCAGTGAGTGGCACAAGGAGTACTGCTGCCCTGTGGTAGCATTTAATTTAGAGGGCCTGGGTTTATTCAGTACCATATACTAGGAACTTAAAGATAGAATAAATGCACAAATCAGGTGTAGGTAAATTTTATATTTTCAAGGGAGAGCACAAGCAATTTAGCGCTGGTAAGCAAGGGTAAAGTGCACAGAGTCCTAACAGAAAACAAAAACGGGCTCACAAAGTACTGCAGAGGAAGGCAAAAATCTGGGAGGACCCTGCAGAAAGGGCCAGGTCGAAAACAATCACACCAGAGACTGTCATTTTTAGGTCTCGCTAGAGCCAGCGCCTGCGCTGCTCTGCGAGATATTTAGTAGGGGCTTTAAAAAGTGTTACCACAAGCTGCTTTGGCTGGCCTAGCGCTTGCGATCACACGTGCATGCACGCGCGCAATCGCCAGCTTTCAGCGCCTGATCAGGTGCCATCTGTCTTTCCTCTTACTTGAATGCTTTCAAGCTCCTCCGCCCCTCCCCCGCCGCATCACGCTGCTTTAACTTTTGCGTGCGGCCAATGCTTGTTTCTTTTCGTGTGTGCGGTGAATTTCAACCGGACCCGGGATGACAAGCTCTCCTGCTTCCATGATCGCAATTTGTTCCTTTTGTTGTTATGAATTCATGCTTCCCTGCCTATCTATAATCAGTTCTCTCCTTTAGCGCTCGTTTTTATGTACTCTCTGTACTCACTGTTTGAATGCTGTTCCTTTATTATTTCATTTCCACCGCCACCCTACGGCACCCTCCTGTCTTCTCTCTTGTGGCCTCTCTTGAACCACTTTCTCCTACTAAGATGATTTGGTCATTCGCATTTTCTTTGTAGCTCACCAGTAGAATCCCGACCAATAGCTAGAGACATGGCCTTCCGCTCTTTAATCTGTTTGACTTGTTGATACCTTGAGTTTTTGTCTTACACATAGGAGAAAAGAAATAATCAAGTGGACATACTTATGTATACACACAAATAAAATCGTGTAAGTAAGCACACTTGCTCTGTGAGTACTTTACCTTCTGTTTAATACCAAATGTAAGCATAGGAAGCTCTTAAACAGCACTTTCCACGAGTGTGTTCATTTAAACTTGATATTGCCTATGATGTTATATGGACTAGGCTGCAACGTCACCATCAGTGTAAAAAACTGTTCCCTTTTTCGACAATAACATAGAATACCATTGAAAACGAGCACAATATACATTATAAGAAACCTTTAGGGTACGTTTGCCAGAAGCCGAAGTGAGTCCCGGCAGCAAAAGAAGAGACGCGCTACACGTTTCATCTATGCCTCTCTTCCAGATACGATCAATAAGGCGCGACTCAAACTAAGGCATACATCACACTCACACACAGCATATACAATGGTGTGCACTCTGCAGGTTTGAACAGAGAGAGCATGTCGCTGTTGGGGAAATCCATACAGTGGACCTAGTGTCTCCACCGGTAAGGTAAAAGCTCCACTTCATCAACAACATTATTAACATTCGGCAGCTTGCGTGATGTAAATATAGATGTGTGTATGTGTGTGTGAAAACGCACAGACATATCCATACAACACCCTACTTCCTCGGAGGAAGAGAGCACGCACATGAGGACTGCAAGATCAAAGCTTCAACATTGTGTTCGGCCTTCCTCCACGCAGCAGCTAGGATATATAGACACACACACACACATTCTATCTACACATGCACAGTAATGCTTTGACCTTCTGTACTGAAATCATTTGATCTGCTTAAAGGGGGCTCTATGAAATATTCAATTGATGCTGTGAGCCTGTCCAGACTAGGGGGTTCAGAATGCTGCAGGGACCGACTTTATACAAGCTCTTCTCATTCCTAGGACTTAATTTGTCATTGAAATACCTGACCGACGTGCTCATTTTAATCTAGAAATTAGAATTTTAAAAAACGAACGAATATGGGTAGCTGTATAATAGGGCAAATTATTTCTATGAATAACAGCAAGTAATCCGCGGAATCCCCATGTATTCGAAATAGTGAAATCGGCTATTTTATGGTCGGTGAAATATAAATTGCGGCGCCCTGCTGCACCTGTTTGCTTCGTTCTTTATCTGGGTGCAGTTGGGTCTCCATATTACTTCTGACTTCATCCCAACAATGTGATGTTTTAGTTTGTACGAAATAGGCAAGGCACGTGTTCGGTGTACATTCGTCCGAACAGGCCCTGTGCTGTTCAGTGTAATGGCGAGACTTCGTTAGCAAAGTAATGTTCAGAGATAAAGTACGAAGCCATCATAATGCCACAGCTGGGGTGATATTAAACATTTCAATATGACACTGCACCTTTCATTGGACTCCCAAATCAAATATGTTTAAAATCGTGAAAAATTGTGATTAAAGTTGCGATACCTGGTGAAGTGAGGAACTTTGTATAGAGAAATTTGATGTAAAATGTAGAATTTAACCTTGTCCCAAAACTATGAGATCAGACAAAATAGTTATTTTTTTTACACGCTATAAATACTAGAACTCCTGTGAGGTCTATATTTCTGCCCTCTCACATAGCCAATAGGTCTCGCATTTGGGACCTTATAAGTGTTTACCCATGCAACAGGTGATGTTGTTGCACCAAGGATATTGTGCTGGATAACTAAACACTTATATGGTCCGTAAGGCGAGACCTATTGGCCATGCCAATGCTTGTTTAAGTCTACCAACGGAATGGATTTTGCTTTGCAAAACAAGCAAAAAAATCTGCACCACACGCAAATTAAAAAGAGAGGCATATTGCACACTAGGACACAAGGAAATACTCATACTCAGGCTTAACATGCCTCTTTACAGCAAAACAGTTGACGGAAACAAAATACTGCCCAAAGCTAGTCTGATTGGCTGCTCGAGAATGTGATTTCTTCGAAGGCGCGCAGTTGGCACTGCTGAAACAACAGATTATTTCCGCAAGTCTAATTGGTCACCTTTCAACCATAAAAAATTAGTCTCTGAGTTTAGACCATTCTGATTGACAGAAGGTCCGCAAATTTAGATGGCTCTGGTACAGCTCAAGCACAAAGTATCTGCCATGGTGTGGTTTAGCCAGTGATCTCAAAGCATTGATTGAAGAAATGCGATGACTTGATAGGATTGGTGGTATTTTTCAGCTGTCTATGTATTTTTTGTTGCTTCAGATGAGATACTTGGCCACTGAGCTCCTCGTTGTTTCTATAATGACTGACGACCACTGTACCCTGTCACTGGCACCCACTGCTTGCTAAGCTGCACGTGACTTCATCCATGGCAAGATCACAATAACCGCGGATCCTGGCCTTCCTTATTTCATCGCCTGTCACACTGATGCAGGGACTAAACTCTCTACCTTATTTTCACTTGTCACACTGGTGTAAAAGTGTCTGCATTAGCGCTAGGCAGCCTCAAGTGCACCAGAGCAAGGAGTAGGAACTAAAGAGTGCATTAGCTTAGTAGATATGGTGCTTTTCGGCTCTCTCCCATTCACGCGATGCAGCGTAGCTACTTGTTTTGCTGCACTGTTTTGCATGAATTCTTAATAAATCTGCGCCTGTGTGTGTGCCTGCACTTGTGTGTGTGTGTGTTTATATATGTATATTTATGTGGATGTTTGCTTAGAATGTTTAAATCTGACTTTGTCCAAATGTGTGTATAAATCTTGATAGATAGATAGATAGATAGATAGATAGATAGATAGATAGATAGATAGATAGATAGATAGATAGATAGATAGATAGATAGATAGATAGATAGATAGATAGATAGATAGATAGATAGATAGATAGATAGATAGATAGATAGATAGATAGATAGATAGATAGATAGATAGATAGATAGACGGTCTGGCTAAGTGGACTATTGCATCCAGTACAGGGTCCGGTGTTCAACCTCATGGTCACAAGTTCAAATCCTGGCAGCTCAGCCTCTCATCCGTTCTGAGGTCGAGAAAATGAGCCGGGGAAGTGTTTATTTGGAGATCATAGCAGCAGGAGGAGGTTTGGGATGAGTAGGGGGAGGGCAAAAAGTCAGAGGGAAGAGTTTAGATGGCTTATTTGGGAGATCTGAATAGTAAAAGAGGTTTGAGATGATGCAAGGAGGGGTACAGGAGCGAAGAGTCCAGAAAGGGTTGTTTTGGCCATCATTGTAGTAGAATGGGTTTTGGAATGAGTCAGAGAGTCGAAGTAGAGGATATATTGAGAGAGGCATAGGGTGAGATATAGGGTAGTGCATTGTAGATGCTGAATTAGGAGTAAAATAATAAATAAAAAGCTACATAAGTACATGGATGGTATACATGTATAAGTGACACAATATATCTAGATTTAAGTTGTATATGATAAACTCAGACTTTTCAAGTGTTGCTGTACTTTAAGGTAATTTATTTGTTTCTATTTTTTTTTATTCAATAGTGAAGCAATTGTAGATGAACAATTATGATAAAAATGTACTTATTTATGCGGTGGTCTATATACATGTTAAACATAGAATAATATAACAATAAGTGACATGTATTTTGCTAGGCAGAACTAACGAATATCTATATATTTATATGATTATTATACGCATTTATACAAAGGAAAACACAAATCTAGGGACACATAAATAATCCAAATAACTGCTTGTATACACAGGGAGATGCTGTATATTTATGTTTGAGTATGGTGCTTATGTGGGGAAGAGCCAGCTCTTCAGTCGTCTGAAGATAACGTAGCAATCCATGGATCTTATGTTTGGGGGTAAAGCGTTCCATAGTTTGGCTGCTTGAACAGAGAGGGATGTGCCACCTATGGTTTTTTCTTGTATGGTGGGATTTTGAGGTGAAATGCCACCAGGCGCGCAACACACATTGGGTTCACCGGGCTTCAGCCCCCCCATCATGTGTGTCAGCCCGGCTGAGACAGCCTCGCGGGCTGGCATCCGTCTAATTGCAGCCGCACCCGAGTACTTCACAGGTCTTTAAAAGACCATTTACTCGTTAATGAGGCTTTTGTTGTGTTTTCACCCCTTCTTACAGCCACTCTGCCTATGGCTGGAAGACTTAGCCCCCCCCCCCCGAAATCTTTTTCAGCCCCCCCTGAAATTTGGCCCTAGTTGCCCGCCTGAGTGCCACTCTAGAGCGGAGGCTCCTTTGTAGAATATATTTTGTGATTTTATTCCTGATGAAGAGCGATCCTGTTCCACATATCGCTTTGTGGGTGATACAAAGCAGCTTGAATGTGGATCTTCTGTTAACTGGTAACCAATGTAGGGCCTTCAAGGCAGGGGGATGTGGGCTTGTGGTTTTACGTGTAGGAGTAGTCTGGCAACATAGTTCTGAATCAGCTGTAGTCTTTTTTTCATAGAAGTTAAAGATGATCCGTGGTCCAGGCTAATGGCGTAATAGTGTTTAGAAAGAACAAGGGGAGAGGATGTGGCCTTATGGCCAGAGCTGCCGACTTTGGAGCTGGGGAAACCACGTTCGAACCTCGGCGTCGGCTCAGCATCCTGTGATTCTGGGCAAATCACAGTCTCCCCGTGCCTACCAAAAATGAATGTGTCCTTGTGTAACGTAACTGGTGCTCACGTAAAGCGCTCCAATACATTCAGGTCGAGTTCTCGCTGTATGACTCTGCAAAAACAACAAGAGAGATAGTAGCCTGGACCTTGTATGGGAATCCCTGGTGGGGAAAGATGTTGCAGAGTTTTAATAGCAATGAAGCTTGAACCCTGATGATAGCAGTATTTTACTACCCAAACATCAATCAAATAAGAAATGTTCCTTCCTTGCACGAGGGAGAATAGTATCTCTGCTACACCAGTGGTTGTCAGGAAAACACAAAGCAAAAGATCTGCTTGGCGAAAGCTGCTTAAGCACGAGCACGCGAGCCTGCTGTTGTAAGAGGTGTTGCTATGTAAGTAGTAGGCGTGACCGACCCCAGCAAGGCTTTCCCTGAGCAGGGCCAGCAGGAGAACACCGTCCAGGGAGAAGGGAATTATGCTAAAAAGATGGGCGTTGCCGGTTGTTATGACGCCCACACTGGCGCAGGGTCAGGATTATGGGTGTGGCTACGCTGATTGTTCGTGTTTAGCCATCCTGTGCAAGGGTCTCATTGGTCAGAGCCTGATGAGAGGCGTGGTTTTTGAGAAGTGAGCCCAAAAGTGTCCAGCATAGGGCGGGGCCAAGCGAGCTCTCTGTGAATGGAGAGTCGCCCGTGGGCGGGTCTTCCCGGAACCTCGCGGAGAGGGGCGCGCGCGCGCCCGCCCCCTGAGCCTCACGAGAGCCGCCCGGGGAGGAGCAGCTCCAGCAGCAGTGCTACAGCTCCTGCCTGTCTGCGCCCTGCTGCCGGGAGCACCACACCCCCGGGGCTGCTGCTGCGGGAGCCGCTGACACCCGAGAGCCCGCGGCCATCGCCTGCCCCTGGCTTCAGCCCAATCCCCTAAACCGTGGATGTACCGCACCTGCCCCCCGGGGGCGCATCCAAAGGTCAGGAGGGTGCCTGCCTGTCCGTGTTAAAGGTCCGTTATCTTCTGCACTTTCGCTTCGCCCTCTATGTCCCGGGCGTTAACTTGAGTGGCTGGAGCAAGGGAGCTGCACTCAGCGGAAGGATTGTTACTTGTTTGGTTGTCACTCCGGGTGGACGGACACACAGGAGGCTGCCGGGAGGGCTCTGTTGAAGGTGAGTGTCTGACTTGTCTGCCATGCATGTGCTGTCACCCACATTACACCTGGGATGGTGGCGAGACTGGGGCACCTATAAGCGCCTAGACCACAGTGCCCTCTTGTCTTCTGGTCTGAGTGACTACCTGTCCCATGCACTGACCGGGGTCTGCAGAGGCCAAGTTCACTTACAACGAGGGTTTCTTGGCGCTATATGGGTGCATGATGTATCGTTCATTGTATGGCTTCCCTGCGCAGGTTAGTGCATCAGGGCTACTTACTGCTTCACTGTGCACGAGCTGTTTTCGGATTAGTGCAAGAAGGGCACCTGCTGGTGACTACGTACAGAATACCCGGCAGTGCAGGTATAAGGGCACGCACCTGCTCCCTGTGCATTCTTTTCACCCACTGTACCTGGCGGTTCGTCGATGCACTGTACCGACTGCCAGATTCTGTTTGCACGCGTGAGCACGGCAATGCATACATAGTCTCTGCCAGGGAGTGCAAATAAATCACCCCGTGTTTCATTGTGTTCGCGCTGAGTTTAATGCACACATGGCACCAGCTGGTTCACCGATTCGAGGTCCTTGACGTCTTTTTATAATGATGCAATGAGCGGGTCAGTTCCAGCAGAGTACCTGGGCGTTAGTGCACACAGCATACCTCATAGTACATACATGTTATCTGATGGTTCGCTCATAAAAGGTACCTGCGTGATACTTGGTGGTTGGTGTGCACAGCTTACTTGATCCATGTGCCTTTCTTCTTTAGTCCATGCAGGCTATCAATTATGAAGTGTATTCAGAGTACGTACTGGCTAATTCATGCAAAGTAACCAGGTTCTTAATACGGATACCTGAAACCATGGGGCCTAGTCCCACCCATATATACTCAGGCTATGATTTTGATGTCGGCGTTAGCCAAGTCCTTTTGATTTTACTAAAGTTGTATGAATAATATACTTCCAGGGGCTTAAAACCAGCCGTCTTCATCCATTGGTCCTTTATTGTGTCAGTCACATTTTCTTCTGTCCACTACAGAATGGGGCAATGAGTCTGCCCACTAGAGTTGGATTGGGATCAAAAATCGTCCCGGGCAGGGGCATAACATAGGCCCCCGCATCAGCCACAGTGCGGGGGGGCCCCTCAGCACTACTCACGCCGGAGAGCTCCGGATTAAATCTGGCGCGGAGCCCCTCCGTGTACCTTGCAGGGGGGGCCCCTTCAACTTTCGTGCCCGGGCACACCAAAAAAAAGTAGCCCACAATTGCATATGGCCTTTCCGCAAAACACTGCTTCAGCGAAGTTTTATGAAAAGAAAGAGGGCGGGGGCATGTTTTATTAACTTCACTTTGATTTTAAACCAAAATGCACAGATTAGTTCACACTGCTGAGCCACACATGAATACAAGTGAGGCCACTTCTGCGCAGTCCCTCTGCCCCCGCTCAGTCAGCATACATTAATGGGCCAGCCCAGCGAGAGAAAGGGAGTGATACCTCCGCCCATCTGGCTCTAGAAAGGCCACTCAGGCACCCACTGGTCCACTGGCAGCATCCTAACAGCACAGACAGCCCCCAGGCTGCCCATAAAAGCAGCCTACAGCTAGAACTCGACTACCGGCCCTTCGGTCATTTCCCGAGTGCCCAGGTTACCAATCCGACCCTGCTGCCCACTTCAGCCAGTGGCTAACTTCCCTGTGAGTGCGCCGTTCTCCCTTTCATAATCACATGCAAAGTATTTCCCTTCAGGTCCAGGGACTAGTATTACAATGTGTTTTTTTTTGCTTTTAGCCAATTCTATTTTTCTTTCAGACTGACGAGGGCCTGGCAGCTCCCACAACAATACAGTTTTGCAGCAAGCATTGATAAAGCCAAAAGGCTGTATCCCATGCCAGACTTATTTGCATTGCCAAAGCTTGTTCTGAAAGGCAGCCAGTCTATGTGAATTAGGATGCACCCCCTCCATAGCTTGAAGGGGATGAATACTTTTCTGTTACTTCACTGAGGGTGCCTGCAGTTTGGTGCACACTCGGGAAGCCTGCTGGATAGCACATAGAGCAGGGGAGTTGTAGGGTGCACCTGGTAGTTTGCTGCACACAGGACAGCTAGTGTTTAGCGCATAGACGATAGCTGCAGGTTAGTGTACTCGGGTCACCTGCTAGTTCACGAAAGTACCTAGGCATCCCATCCCATCCCCTTCCCAGCACATATAAAACACAGACTAATGGCCCTGCCCTTTGGCTGCATTCCAGCATTGGCGAGTCGGTCAACATGGGACCACAGCGGACCCACAGAAGGCAGACTTCGTAAAGTGAAAAAAGAGGACTTTACCCACCTAGTGAGTGTTTGTCCCAACGTGTGCATCCTTCGACCAATGTTATCAAAAAAGGTTCTTAGTGACAAGAGGCATTCGACCGTGCAGGGAAGCTATAACAGAGACACGACGACCCTCAATCAAACTGGAAGCTGGTTAAATTCTTGACAGTGGGTCTCATCTGATACATCTTTAAGTCATCGTTTGCCATAGTCCAGGAGATAAAGGGGTGAATGCCAGTGATTTGGATGATTGATGGGGGCAGCCTCTTTTAACTGGATGTGACTCTGGTTCAGCTTTCTCTTTTTTAACAATTACTTCTAAAAGAAGTGTGAAACCTGCATGTTATTACGCTCAGTCGCACTTTCATTTTTCTTATTTTAGATTTAATTTGTAATAAAAATATTGTTATGGTTTTATGGAACTAAAACAACAAATCTTGAAATGTGGTCCATGAAGGGAGCTGCAGGTCACTGCATTGATTACAGAAAGAGGCGAGGTGCCGGCCAGGGCACGTTCCTTGCTTCCTAGTGCCTTCAGGCCAGTGCTGCAGGACAGCTGGTGCTTAGAAGGTATCTGCAGGTTAGTGCATGGAGAGCAGATGCTGATGACTGCATGCACGGCAGCTGTAGGGTAGTGCTTGTGAGGTCCCACGTTAGTGCATACAAGGCACTGTGTTGGTGCACACAGCTGTAGTGCAGTGTGTCTAAGGTCCCAGGTTAGTTCATACAGGGCACCTTGTTGTCGGTGCACAGAGGTGACATGCAGTTAGTGCCTGCAGGGCAGATGGTGGTTACTGCATGCACGGTAAACTGTAGGGTAGTGCTTGTAAGGTCTCAAGTTAGTTCATACAGGGCACCTTGTTGTCGATGCACAGAGGTGACATGCAGTTAGTGCCTGGAGGGCAGATGGTGGTTACTGCATGCACGGTAAACTGTAGGGTAGTGCTTGTAAGGTCCCAGGTTAGTGCATACAGGGCACCTTGTTGTCGATGCACAGAGGTGACATGCAGTTAGTGCCTGGAGGGCAGATGGTGGTTACTGCATGCACGGTAAACTGTAGGGTAGTGGTTGTAAGGTCCCAGGTTAGTGCATACAGGGCATCTTGTTGTCGGTGCACAGAGGTGACATGCAGTTAGTGCCTGCAGGGCAGATGGTGGTTACTGCATGCACGGTAAACTGTAGGGTAGTGCTTGTAAGGTCCCAGGTTAGTGCATACAGGGCACCTTGTTGTCGGTGCACAGAGGTGACATGCTGTTAGTGCCTGGAGGGCAGATGGTGGTTACTGCATGCACGGTAAACTGTAGGGTAGTGCTTGTAAGGTCCCAGGTTAGTGCATACAGGGCACCTTGTTGTCGATGCACAGAAGTGACATGCAGTTGGTGCCTGGAGGGCAGATGGTGGTTACTGCATGCACGGTAAACTGTAGGGTAGTGCTTGTAAGGTCCCAGGTTAGTTCATACAGGGCACCTTGTTGTTGATGCACAGAGGTGACATGCAGTTAGTGCCTGCAGGGCAGATGGTGGTTACTGCATGCACGGTAAACTGTAGGGTAGTGCTTGTAAGTCCCAGGTTAGTGCATGCAGGGCACCTTGTTGTCGGTGCACAGAGGTGACATGCAGTTAGTGCCGGGAGGGCAGATGGTGGTTACTGTATGCACGGTAAACTGTAGGGTAGTGCTTGTAAGTCCCAGGTTAGTGCATGCAGCGCACCTTGTTGTCGGTGCACAGAGGTGACATGCAGTTAGTGCCTGCAGGGCAGATGGTGGTTACTGCATGCACGGTAAACTGTAGGGTAGTGCTTGTAAGGTCCCAGGTTAGTGCATACAGGGCACCTTGTTGTCGGTGCACAGAGGTGACATGCAGTTAGTGCCTGCAGGGCAGATGGTGGTTACTGCATGCACGGTAAACTGTAGGGTAGTGCTTGTAAGGTCCCAGGTTAGTGCATACAGGGCACCTTGTTGTCGATGCACAGAGGTGACATGCAGATAGTGCCTGGAGGGCAGATGGTGGTTACTGCATGCACGGTAAACTGTAGGGTAGTGCCTGTAAGGTCCCAGGTTAGTGCATACAGGGCACCTTGTTGTCGATGCACAGAAGTGACATGCAGTTAGTGCCTGCAGGGCAGATGGTGGTTACTGCATGCACGGTAAACTGTAGGGTAGTGCTTGTAAGATCCCAGGTTAGTGCATACAGGGCACCTTGTTGTCGATGCACAGAAGTGACCTGCAGTTAGTGCCTGGAGGGCAGATAGTGGTTACTGCATGCACGGTAAACTGTAGGGTGGTGCCTGTAAGGTCCCAGGTTAGTGCATACAGGGCACCTTGTTGTCGATGCACAGAGGTGACATGCAGTTAGTGCCTGCAGGGCAGATGGTGGTTACTGCATGCACGGTAAACTACAGGGTAGTGCTTGTAAGGTCCCAGGTTAGTGCATACAGGGCACCTTGTTGTCGATGCACAGAAGTGACATGCAGTTAGTGCCTGCAGGGCAGATGGTGGTTACTGCATGCACGGTAAACTGTAGGGTAGTGCTTGTAAGGTCCCAGGTTAGTGCATACAGGGCACCTTGTTGTCGATGCACAGAGGTGACATGCAGTTAGTGCCTGGAGGGCAGATGGTGGTTACTGCATGCACGGTAAACTGTAGGGTAGTGCTTGTAAGGTCCCAGGTTAGTGCATACAGGGCACCTTGTTGTCGATGCACAGAAGTGACATGCAGTTAGTGCCTGCAGGGCAGATGGTGGTTACTGCATGCACGGTAAACTGTAGGGTAGTGCTTGTAAGGTCCCAGGTTAGTGCATACAGGGCACCTTGTTGTTGATGTACGCAGGACCTTCAGGTTACTGTAATAAGGACATTTGGTGCGTAGCATATGGTCTAAATGCACATCACAGCATACATGGTCTTGCAGCTTAGTTCATACAAGGCATCTGCATGTTTGTCTTATAGAACACTGAAGCATTTTGACGTCACCTGCTGTTAGTTAGAATCCGTCTCACCTTTGGTGAGCGTCTGGACTGTTCTTTATTATTTAATAGCACCTTTACACTTGCTTTAATGGAATCATTCAGAATGTAGGGATGCAGCGCGTGCCTCTGGTCCTGGGTGCCCACCACTCCGCCCATCACGTATCATTGGATAACACATGGACTGATGACCACTTTATACTTTAACACTGTTCCTGCAGCACCTCCCACCCTCATTCACAGGCGTAGCCCGGCAATCCTTGAGTTGTCCCGCATGTACCTTCTTCTTGCGGGCGACCCTCATTTCAGAGAGACGTTGGTGATGCCGTTATGGGTAGGCTCTTGAGTAGACTCATTGGCTTCCAGTAATATTTCTTGACAGTAGTGCCACTTGTGTTGAAGTTTCTGGATGGCCACTAATCGTTACTGTTGTTCTGAAGTATCGCGGTGGTGATTTCTAGTAAAGGTGAGCCTTGATGTGTGAGGGAACACCTCACATGATGAACTCATGCTGAATCTCATGAAAGAACTTTGATCTTGTTTCTGAGTTTGTTTCAACTTACTTACACTAAAACAGGTGATCCATGCCATTTTTTTCTGGATATCATCTGAAAATAAATTCAAATGCAATTTAATCTAAATGGAACTTCCTCAGACACTCGTTTATCCTAAAAAAAAATGCGCTATGGATCCAACTTTCTCGTTATTCATGTTGGACAACCCCGGACTGATAGACTGATACTCACAATGAGTATATGATCCATTCCAAGTTTGTAAGATATGCACAGGGGAGAAATTTACATAATATGGATTTGCATTTTGCGGTGGCATTTATGTCGCATTTTATCTCACTGACAAGTCTTCAAAGCGCTTTCTGTTCAAGGCTAGCACGATACTTCATATGTTTTGGACCATGAGTGAGCGCTCACTGTGGCAATGTAAATGGTAATTTTGTACATGCGTCATTAATAGGAACCCCATAAACTATTATTAGACTTGTGAGAACGTTCTATTGCATTTCATCAGGCCCTATAAAGGTTTTTGAATGTGGCGGCATAGAATTATTGATTTTGTGGTGTTGGGGGGTGACTACCCCTTTCCGTTAGTCTATGCCTCAATCTGTAGAAGGGGCAAATGAGATGTGGCAAAATAAAAGACCAGGGTCTATCCTGAGCAAGAACTTGGTTGCCATTTTTTGAGTTTTTGTTGGTACTCAGATAGTCCAGTTGGCAATTCTTATGGCTGTCTCCCTTGTGACGTTGCATAACCACATGTTGTTTGTAATTAATTTTTGCGCGTTTGCTTGCATGTGCAGCACTTCAGCACAAACCGTGAATTCTAAAGTCCTTTGGTTTCTGTCTCAACCCATGCCCGGCGCCTTCAGGAAACCACCCGCGAACCATTGGGACAGCCGAGTCCCTGGCAGCGGGGCTTTTTCTTGCAAAACTTCAAAACTTGAGGAAGGAAGTTGCTTCATAAACACTTTTTGTTTCGTTTACACGTGCCATTGTTTCCCAAATGTGATGTCACGTTATTGTTACAAATCGCACTCTACATTACCTTGGGGGTGGCGGGAGACTTTGCTGGTCAGGACAAAGGTTTTTCCTTGTGTTTTGCATGATTTTTCCAAGACTGATAATTTTAAGGACTTTTCAGAGAGTGGGTGCTCTGCAATAGCCCAAGCCCTATTCTACGTGCCCTTATGTGTTTGATTGTGTAGACCGCATGTGGAAGTTGACTCATGAGATGGCACGGCCAGCCATGTGACTGTCTGCGGAAAGCCTTTCCAGGAGTCCGCGAGCCAGTGGTAAGTCAGCTGAATCCTTGGTGTCGCCTGAATGATCGAGAGGCTAATCCAGTTAACCACTTGGTGTTGTAAGATACAGATCAGTCATGTTTTTGTTTTGCTCTAGGCTATGCTATTAGGCAAGATGCCTGTTCGTAGTCAAATTACACAGTTGAAGGGAATGGATGAATTGCAGTATTTGGAATGTTTTGTACATCTCCCTACTAACTAAATTCGAACCATTGTTTGATTTTTTTGTTTGTTTTTGTTTTAGCATATCTTGAAGTCCTTTAAAGCAGCGAGGCCTTCCAGGGTTTTCATTTTTATTTATTGATTTGGTTTTATATAGCATGAACCAGCATCAGAGCTTTATTTGCAAATGTGAGGCCACCCACGGAATGTACATGAAATGGTTAACACAGCAAAAGTACCATAAAATAGACATGATGATATAGGTTGTGCGTCGCAAAGAATCTTGAGCACTTAATTTGAATTAAGAAAAGCACTATCAGTATTTCGCTCAATCCTAATCCGAATTTGTGGCATTTTATGTTAAAAGTATTTTTGTACGTTTAGGCTTTGGGTGGGGTTCTAGGTATTCCTGGGTGAGGCGGACAAAAAAAAAAGAACAATCCCATACATGTACATTTAAGGGTTATCATACCTTTTGCAGACTGTTTCCCATCCCGGAAGAACCCACAAATTTGCTTTTGTCATAAATTGGAGAAAGTGTGCTTCCAGGGAGGAAATGGTCGGAATCATCCTCCTGTTTAACAGTGGTGTAAGTAGGGGTGTGGAATTTTATATATGTACTTGTCCAAGGGACTAAATACTGCAAAAATCTACCATCTCTGAAAAAAAATTACAAAAATCCACTTGTTCCTTTTGGGTGGCATGCAGTAAGCTGAACTATTGAGGCAACCTTCCTAATATGCTGGAACTACAACAGTTTCCTCTCGAATTATGTTTAGTCTCTTATAAGGGTTTTGATTTTTTAAGTCAGTGGTTCTCAACTTGTGCTCTGTGAACACCTGGGGATCTGCGAGGCCTACTCAGGGGGCCTGCGACTGTTTATAAAATTAAACAATATTAGCAATTTAGTGGATATAGATAAAAAAACAAAATGGAAAATGTAAAGTTTTACAATGCTCTGTAAATGCGAAGGAATTTGAAACTGGAAGCTGAAAATGAAGTTGGTTTCCTTCTCTTGATTTGTTGGGAGCAGCACAAGTACAGCGAATGGAATATAGTATAGATGATTGGTGGCTTAATTGAAGCAACACTGTGTACCAAAAAAAAAAACCATGCATTTGGAGCCAAAAGACAAAGTGATATGCTAGAGTACAGCATATTGCTTTGTCTTTTAGAAATAAAACTACATTTTGAAAAGTTCCAATCTCCATAGGGGTATTTTCAACTCTAACTCCCAAAGGGTATTCCAATTACAAAGTATTAGAATATCCTTTGAGTCTATCCCACACCCACAAACTAAATTTTTTTAAGGATATTAACAACTCCTCTCCAATCTTATCCCACACTCGAAAACGTTGGGGATTTACTCCTGCCTGAGAAGCACAGAAGTAAAGATATTTTTCAGGTTGTGCAAAAAGTGCTTGTTAGGATTGTGTGTTTGTAAACTCCCTGCAACCTTCGCAGGAACAAATATATTTGCTCGTATATTTGCTCATTTCAAAATGGAATTCCGACTACAGTTTCCAGGCCTGCTTCTGTAATCTCTTGTGAATTCCTGAAATTGTAAATCTGCACCAGTGCAATGACCAGCACCTGCAAAGGCACTTTTGTAACTGTTATTTAAAGGATCACTCCCTAATTTACTGTCATGTTTCATATGATGGCTTTACACTGATTCTCCATCAGTCCTCTTTTTTTTTTTATTTTGGTATGCATCAAACATGTTCTACCAAATGATGCCTCCGAGAAATTGCATAGAAAGGTGCATAATAAATTAGAGAAACTTTTCTTTCAAGTTTTAATTTTTTTGTATATTTTATTTTGAATGCAATCAATTACCAATATTGCTTCTATGCTTATACCAGTATATGCATACAATTAGGGAGTATTCTGTGAAATATTTGAATACCATTAAAATGTAACAGTTTGCAAATATGCCCCCTTTAATGCCAGGACCACCCTCCCTAATGCAAACTGAGCTCACAGCTGATTTCATTTTCTTTGAGTGCTTGTGCTTATAGCAACGGCTGTAGAAATAATGAATCCTATATACAGGTTAGAACTACTTTTACATAGGGATTCAATTCTTGCCTTTAGTGGCATTCCATCTTCCTTCACAGATCCATACTGTGGTATGGAAACTGGCAGCTGGGGTGTTTGTGCTGCAGTGGGTTGGGCCTATTTGTCCAGTAAACAAAGCAAACACAAAAAAATGAAAACTTGTTGTCCTTGACTTGGGTGTCGGGCGATCATTCCTCACCCCCGTGGAAGTACTTTTTTTCATGGAATGTGTGCTTGTTTAAATTTTCTGCACTGGATTACTCTAAGAAATCTTCCTGGGATTTTTTGTGAATCCCAGAAAAGTCATATATCTTATCCAAAATGTATGCGAGGAAATTTCCAACTTTTACATATTTGACTGTATGAATCACGGCGAGCGAGAATTACAGCGATTGTAGGATCAACATTGACTTCAGGGTTAGTCGCTTCTCTGCTACTTCAACGTGTTGCATACTCCATGTTCATGCCTGCTCTGGTGGCAGCAGTGCGTGACTATTGAGAGTCCACCTTCTGCTCCCTTTCCCAAGCACACTTCTATTTGAAGCCCTTTAAATTATATGTGCACCCCTGTGATAACCCCTTTAGATGAAAGGATGTGTGCACAGAAACTCGTCCTTTGAATTTGACCTTTGAAGTCCTCCATCTTCTCCCACTGTTTTGGATTGGAAGATACCAAAAGTGGTGTTTTATTGTTTTTACTGATATGTGTGTGTGTGTGTGTGTTTTACAGTGTATCTCCAATTTAATTGAAATAAAATATGTACAAAAATAACACCTAATATACCTATGTTGATCTGTGACCAATAATACTGATAATGTAATTTAACTTTATTTTGGGGAGATCTTATTAAGCATACAGTAATATTTAGCAAGCACTAAGTATCAGCAGAATACTCACCTGAACTAGGGAAAACCTACCTAATTTCACCAACTATTTCCAGGACTGTATCATTATTCACGTTCCAGGGACCAATACTTGTCAAGGCTGGTGGATTTAGGTGTGGGGATACCTCCTGAAGTCAAAGAATCTGGGCCACCAATGCCCTGCACATATATCTGACCAACTCATAATTAGTCCTAGGTGGAATTTTAATTACACCTGTGGAATTTGGGAATTTCATGATATGCAGCACCTCTGTATCAGTGTATTAACCGTCCATAATCTGCTTCCTCTTCAATCTCTCATTTGATTTTATGCTTGTCTCCTACCCTGCCCAGCTCTCTGCTGCCTTTCGGCTATTTTTGAACAATAGATATACCACATGCACACGGCTGGTAAAAACCAGGAACTCCCGTTTCAATTGTATCCAATTATATGTTTTGCATAGAACTTACTTACCCCCCTCCCCTTAGATTACACCATATATATCTAACTGCAGCAGATATATGCCCCCTGATGTCATGCACCTAAAGCGGATTTGCTTCACATGTCCTGGGCATGTATGGAGTTACGCACCTTCTGGGGGACAGTAATATTTGACTTCACTCAAATCACTGAATGGACAGATGTCTCTAATACAGTTTGTGCAAAATATCATCTTCGATATAGATTCCCCAACCAACATGGGCCCTCTTCAAAATAGCCCGTATTGTGGAACAAATAATCCGTTGGGACATATCCAAATAACAAATTGTAATGCTTGTCTTAGTTACATGTTTTATAATTGGATTTTTTTTTAATACGTTGTTGTACAATGCAATTATAGGTATTGTTGACTTGTAAAAAATACCAATAAAACTATTATTTAAAAAATACCCCAGGAAAAATGGTGCTGCACCATACAGTTTTTTACCTGGGTAGTGTCATAGGTGGCAATTAAGGGTGGGTGGAACTCGTGGAGTTTTACTCTGCAGAGTTACATAAAAACTCTGCGAGATTCCGTAGAGTTCTGTGAGCGGGGGAAGTTCAGCATGTCGCGCTGCTGGCACTGATTTTTAGAACCAGGAACTTATTTCTGCTGCCCGAGTAGATTTGTTTTCTCGAGTGGCAGTTTTCTCAACGCGAAATGGTAGCGACCTGCCGTGACCGCATGCATTGAGATATCGCGGCGAGACTCGCCCTAGCACTTGATTATCTCGCTCACCAACGTTGGTGAGCTGCACGTGAGGAAAACTCCGCCACATGGTGGTTCGCTGAGTTTTTCTGGAACTCTACGCTCCAGGCAGAGCGGGCAAAATGAGGGATAATGTTTTTTTTTTCCCGTTGGCAGCCTGTCATTAAGTGCGATGGGGCCCTGCCCCTCCACCCTTTTAGAACGCATGAAGAGTGTCTGTCAGACTCAGCAAAGGTAAGGCTGACAGACACTCCTCATGGTCTGGTCAGGCAGCCAGGTGCTGTAAATGTGCAGACACCTGGCAGCCTGAGCCAAACTTTGCTAGGCTGATGATTTCACATCCCTGAAGGTGTGAACTCGTTCGGCCCTCAAATCCCCTTGAGGTCCTCCCCTTTGTGACAAGTGGGCACCTCACCATAGACTCAGACCTGGGTGCTTCAGTTTAAAGCCCAGAATTGCCCTGTGCCGAGTGTCAATCAGTGACACCTTGTCACAGAGTAGACCTTGTAAAGAACTCTCACTGACCCCATCCCACTCGGTGAAGAGGTAGGGAAGGTCCTCCTCTCGCTGGCTGACCCATGACAAGACCAGCCAGTGAGAGGAGGCGGTGAGATCTTCCGGCAGTCCTTTCCTTCCTCAAAACCTCCAGGGACCGCAGAGGCTTCGGCTTCTCCACCCCCCTCAATTGTCACCCCAGCCACAGATGTGTCCTTTTGAATGTTGGATGCATGTATGTATGTGCGTGTGTATGCTGTGAATGGGTGTGTGAATGTGAAGGGTGGGTGAACGTGTGTGTGTGTGTGTGTGTGTGCGCAATGCACAGTATGAAGTGTCCTGTGGTTTTTGTTTTCTCCATGTACTAAATCCCATTCTGTCCCTCATCCTGATCTGCAGAACTCCGAATGAGCCCCTTCTAACTCTGTGGTGAAAATCTCTCCATAAATAACTTGGTAAAATTTGAAGTGTGGAAAAGTACAGGCTGAGTCAATTTGCGTGGACCTATTTGTGCTTGATTTAGCATGGGGGGCCAAGTATGGCGGGCATTTCTTATCCTTGGCTACTCCTGTTTAAGCCGTGATGTGATGGAGATGCACCAACATATACCGGCTGGGCACCATGTTGGGCATTCGACATAAGAATAAAACAAGTTTAGCTGGCAGATGACGGTGAAGTTGATGGTTTGTGTTGTTTTAGCATGTGATGCACTTATCTGTGCCTGAAAGCTCTGGGAAGCACCAGCAGGCTGATGTTTATTATTAACCAATCTGGCCCCATAAGCCCTTTTAGAATAGGAGGGAGGGATCTGTGGTTTAGGAAGATAGCCCTTTTCCATGAAGCATTATATTATAATATTGATTTTCCTTAGAAGCACATATACTTGTTTAGCAACGACCTGGAGTATTATAAACTGAAAGTAATCCCTGTTGGGCTTCTCTTCCTGCGTCTTGTGCTCTAGGAGTAGCCTATCCTATCCTTCTGACTTCTAGGCACTCCCAATGAATGACTACTGGACACCAGGGACACCTGCTTGAGCAGTCTCTACGTTTTGAACCTCAAAACAATACAGAAAACTACAGAAACCGGTATTCATTAAACACACAAAGAAATTGACTACAGAAACAAGTATTCATTAAACACATAAAGAAACTGACTACAGAAACAAGTATTCATTAAACACATAATGAAATTGACTACAGAAACAAGTATTCATTAAACACATAATGAAATTATGA
The DNA here is from genome assembly GCF_964204655.1 of Triturus cristatus. Classification (NCBI taxonomy): domain Eukaryota; kingdom Metazoa; phylum Chordata; class Amphibia; order Caudata; family Salamandridae; genus Triturus; species Triturus cristatus. The sequence goes on along the minus strand of NC_140591.1, from coordinate 1,469,877,071 downwards.
AATATGTTGTTTAATACTCAGATAAGATGTACAAAAATAATTTTAGCGGGAATTTTAGTGGGAAGGTTGGAGCATTTCAAAATGTGAGTTTATTTCTAAAAGACAAAGCGATATGAAAGGCTCTAGCATAGTTCTTTGTCTTTTTTTCTCCTGCTGTATGCTTTTTGTTGGTGTATATTAGGACTTTAATTGAGGTCACCAATAGTCCATACTACTGTTCACTGTACTTCATCTGCTCCCACAAATCAAGCTATGAATACCAATGTAATCTTATAATTTCAAATTACTTCATGTTTACAGAACGTTTTACATTTTACAATTTTACCTTTATAGTTTTTATGTAGATACATATTATTTCTCTGCTAATGTTTAATTGTTAAACAGTAGCGGAGCTCTGGAGTAGATTTTGACGACCCACAGAGGGGCTTTGAGTGATGACTGTAGAGCCAGCAGGCACATGGTGCGTGCACAGGACATTAGGATTAATGTGGCGGGCTGCTTAAAATCCATACAAATCCACCTGAGCGGTATGACGCAGGTTTCCAAAGTCTGATTGTTTTTTTCCTTTCCTACTGGCTCCTTGTGAGGTGGTAATTAGTGATACTGACGCGTAAAATAATTGTAGGTTTCCATAATCTTTGTGTAGCTATTTCAGTGGTTTTCTCAGAAAGCGTTTACTTGTCTTTCAAATTACAGGGCTTTCTGAAGACCTTTTGAGGCTAGTGAGGGGAAGGAATATAGTCTCCCACTCGAATGACGAGAAAAATACTGCAAATGCTTCTGTGTGCCAATAGTGCTTAATTTGTGGCAGTTGCTGCAGGTCGATTTACCAAAATTTCAGGGGTATCATTAGTTACATCACATGTTTTGACCTCAATTACATAACAGGAAGTGATGTCATGTCTTTTGCCACGCTGTCACCCTTCCCTCAGCTGTTTGTGAACTGGGTAACTTTTTTACTATGTCACATGTCTTTCTCACCCGTTGCTGACTCTCTCACCCCTCCTATCTATCTTAACTGTGTCTTTCTCACTTATCTCCTTATAATACTTCTTCCCCTCTCTCACCGGACTTTCTTGCTCCACCTCTCCTACTCCCTTGTCTGTCCTTTCTCACCTGTCTGTTACAGCATTATTGGTGTCTCTTTAGTTCCTCTTTGTCTCTCTTAAACATACACCGTCCTGTCTTTTGATCTCTCACCCATCTCTCTGTAGTGTCTTCTTCCTTTCATTATTCTATCCTCATTTCGCCTCAAAGCCTTCTACCTTTATCCCCTCGCTCGCTCTCTCGCTCTCTCTCTCTCTCTCTCTTTCTCTCTCTCCTTCCTTCCCCAATATTTGTTTCTTGCTCCCTCTGCAAGCTCCGGGGCAGCAGGAGTCACGAAATGATCCACATCTCTTGCAACAGTAAGGGATTTTTTACCAAGTTAGCTACTGTCATGTGAGCTCAGGGGGTCGCAGACACAGTGCTGGCGGGGTCGCAGGAGGCAAACCAGGGGTTGCAGCTGCGACCCCTGGCAACCGCTAAATGACGTCAATGGTTGGGGGCTCTTGAGCGTATTTTTGGGGGAGACCAGGACTTAATTGTTTACTATCAGATTTTGACCCAGATCAAAAGAGAGTAAGGCAGAAGAGCAAGAAAGGAGGTGAAAGAGAAAGATAGTAGAAAGTGAGAAATGGAGAATGTAAAGATGAAAAGAAACCAAGAAAATAAGATAAAGAGTCTGAAAGTGTAGGGTGTTGAAAGAAAGGTATGAGTTGGAATCAAAACTTTACAGCTTAGCAACCCTAGCATTCTGCAACACCTAAGAAAATCTCTGGGCCCTGCACTCATTTTATTATTATTATTTTATAAATTACCCACTGGTGTCCGTACAAGACCCATCTACACAAAACCTGGCTGTAAGCGTTTTGCCGCAAGTGTATCCTTGGGTCACTTGACATCCTATTGATCTCGGTTTCACTCACAAGTTAGGGGACACTGATCACACAGGGTTGTGCCCGAAAAGTTGGTGTCGGTGAGAAACTTTCTGGAGATAATTCTATGGAATCTAATACAACAACAAATAATTTCCCCTGGGCCGGTCCGTTTCCTTCACCTCCAATCTTGTTCTAGGTCCAGCGGGGCTAAAAGTTTCCCAAGAAAAATTCAATTTGTGCAAATGTGGGGGAAACGATGATCATACAACGTAGTTACATTGGAAATGTACCCCTTCCTCAAAGCACTGCTGAGGTACCTGAGCTGAACTCCAAAAAACTGTGTTTTTGTCTGCCTTACCTGTATTATTCTGAATCCATTGGATCACTCTTCCTCTTCTGAAGAGGGACGGAACCCCTCTCAATAGGTCAGCGTGCCACCTTGTTTCCATGTATGAATTGATCCCCAACGTGAAAGAGCCCTTTCGGTCACACGTTGTTCACAGTTTCTCAGTGGATGGCATCCTGGCCTGATCTGTATCCCGCAACTTTAACAAAGCTTTATTATGTCTGTTTGACCGACAAGGTTTCACAGCAAAGCGAGGAATGGACAGGGTATCCTCTCCTTCGCTGAAGTCTGGGACAGAAGACTTGTTCATCTCTAAGATGCTCTTGTTAGAGTAGCATGCTGCAGTAAATGTTATCACTTACACACTGATTTTTTTGTGGTTCTTAAGTTGCAGAGCAGGTCAACTTATACCCGTCTCCAAACCGTCGCACAGAGGATATTTTCTTGGTGCGTGGTTCCGTAGGGAGGCACCAAGCACAGATCATCCCCGGCCTCCTCTCTGCTTCTGAATTTTCAACATGGTGACATTTTTAATTGCACAGGGATTCACGCAAACAATCATTTTGGCTTGGCATGGACAACTTATTTATGTATATTAGCAGAGAGTGTATCCTAGTCTGGTTTTAAATAACATTTAAGAGGAACAACAGTCATTGATTGTGCCAATGGACTGAAATAACTAAACTGCCCCAAGTTTGCAAGTGGCATTCTAGTTTTAAGATCAAGCACACAAAAATCATCTCTAATGGGCTAGAAAAGGGGTTCTAGCCCTACACAGAAGTTGCCTGTGGGTTATTTCCATTGGCTGGCACCAGACTGTCAACAAACAGCATCTTCCTACATAATCTGTAGCCGGGATAATTGAGCATGGCACACATCTGATGACAATAGATTTTACTAGCCAGTAAGCAGCTTTAATTCGGTTGAACTTTACTATAATATTAATAATAAGATAATTTGTAAAGCGCTTGGTTACACATAATCGGTGTGTCCCTGCGCTGGACCAGGAATCGCAGAGAGGTAGCGCCAAGAAGCAGTAGGATCAAAGACTGCCTAATTATAGTTGAATTGGATTACATCAAAAGTTGCCAACGTTTATAGTTCAGCTAATGAAAAAAATAGGAGGATCGGGGCATTGCTCCTTTAATATTCATATGCAAAGGTGTAGGGTTGACATGCTCGAGTTTACATTTCATGCCTAATCTTAGAAGGATGTGACTTCTCCGATAGCCCTTTTTGCTGCCTCTGCCATCACGCAGAACGATGCCCACTTTCCTATTGATTTTTGTTTTTTATGTGAACTTGTTTTCCTTCTCGTATCACTTCAGGCATTATGTTCCTGTGATATCCATTTACACTGGACAGTACCGCACAAAATGTGTCTCTACGGTCACACTATGTGCAAGCCTGGTCTCCCTAGGTGTATTTCCATCTCCAACTTTGGGTCATGCGGCGAGCGTCTGTGGTTGTTCTCCATTTCTCAAGGAAATGAGTTGGTCTTTGTAGTGGGTGATTTGCTGGCATTCTGGTTTCCACAGTAGTGTGGTTTTTAGGTCGAGCCTGGGCAGCGCATGCGCTGCTCTGGGAAGCGTGTTGTATTCAGGTAGGGACCACTCTCCGCCAATATTTTCATTGGGTTGTGTCATTGTCTACTGTCAACTGTGGCTGCACATTGGTCAATAGGCTTAGTAGTCCCTCCTTAGTACCGCCATGTCTCATTTTGTAACCTCCCATGGCGACACCCCCTGTTACGAGTGTTATTACTTGGTACGCTTTAATTACAGTCTGAGCACTATTTTCTCAAATCGCTTTGTCCTGCCTGCCGTTGTAGGCAGGACCTGCTCTCTCCTAGCATTTTGGAAAAAAATGTATAGCACTGGCACCGAACGCATTTGCGAGAGTTTAAGCTATTGGCATTGTAAATGACAATGCCTTTTATTTGTCTGTTTTAAAAACAACACATAAATAAAAGACATTGTAATTTACGATGCCACTAGCTCAATTTCTCGTAAATGCGAGACTTATTGCATTGTAAAAGCTTTTTTTGAGTCTGGCCGTTTCTTGAGCTGTGGTGCTGATGAAACCGACTACGCTGGTGATTATTTCTATGTACAGCAAATGCTATTTTTGTGTGGTGCCTCTTTTGTCTTAGTTGGGTGCCTTGTGGTCTAGTTTTGTTACTTGTTATTATTCAAATGCAGCCACAAAGCGAACTTGTCTTGCTGTTCAACAACAGAAGGAACCTTCCTAGTTTAGCTCTGCATCCAGTGTTCAGGAATGAATTAGTTCCTTTTCTCGGTTTTATGTAGTCCATCATGTTATTGCGTATACATAGTCCGATTTTGGCAGTCCCTCCAATGTAGTGCTTTCAGGTGCTTTGCTCAAACATGAGTGCTTTTGTGGGAAATTTGACTTCCCTTGACATGATTGTTATTGTTTTGCCTCCACAAGTTTTTTCAGTAGTTTTTATTGAATGCTGATTTTTGCAGTCTGCTCTTTTTAGAGTACAAGCTGTTATTTCCAGTAGTAATTTCACATCTTGTTTACAGCTGTCAAGCAGCAGTAACTGATGTTCGCATCGCTGCTAGTCATTCAGCCCTGAAAAATGAGGGCATTTTTCACAGTTTTTCAGCGGAAGAGAAAACGCTCTGCTGCTGTCAAATGCTCCATAACTGAGAAGAAGAAACACACCCTACTTCAGTTGACAATCAATTTTTGGAAGTTTGAATGGGGATTTTTATTGCTTCACACCCATCTCCTACTTAAGCCTAGGATGGACAAAATTGTTCCCGTAGTTCTGTATTCTTCTGTTTGATTTCTCTTCACTCCTACAGATAATTGCCAGAGCCTTTTTAGGTCCCGGCTAGCGAAGGCTGCGCTTGCGCAGTCTCGCTCACGAGATTTAACGTTTTTCAGAAGTGGGGCTTGAACCCGCCCCTCTTCTACCCTCTTCACCATTGGCTGGCCTCTTAAATGGTGGTCAGCCATTGGAGAAGAGCTTTGTCTCTCTAAACAAGCCCCGTCTTTTTCGGATTCGGGGGCGTGTTTTTTCGCGTTTTTCTCTTTTTTTACCCCCTGTCCCTTTTCCGTGTGGTGGGCGTGTTTTTTTTTTTTTCTTTAACCATCGGAAGGTTCGGCCATTTTGTGCGCAGTCGGAATGGAGCGGGACGTGGGGTCGCCTCTTGCTTGCTGCAAGGCTGATCTCGGTGTTTCCTGGCGCTCGAGGACGAGCGGCAGATAAGTAACTGGACTCCTTTGCTGCAAGGCTGATCTCGGCGTTTCCTGGCGCTCGGCGTTTCCTGGCGCTCGAGGACATGCGGCAGATAAGTAACCGGACTCTGTCTTTTCCTTCTTACTTAGAGAAGAAAAATACAGTGTCCGCTTCTGCTCTGCCGCTTCAGCTGCCCCCCCCCAATCTTTCCTCTCCTCCTCACCCCTCTCCAGCAGTGTTTTGTAGAGCGCCTTCACACACAGGGCCGGCATTAGTGCCTGTGGCGCCCTGTGCGACAATGCTTCAGCTGCCCCCTCCCCCCACTCTTTCATTCTTCCCTCTCTTTCATTCTTCCCTCTCTTTCTGTCTAGCAGTTCTTCTCTTACTGAAAACCTTGACTTCAAGATGGGGTTCTCACTCTCTTTCCTCTACTTTCTTTTATTTGCTCCCCTGTGAAATGGATCCAAAAAAGAATATCATTCTTGCTGGAAATGTCGTATTTTAATTCTAAGGTGCAGCATATGGAATAAAAGGTTAAAAATATGAAAAATAATTAAATAAAGTAAGACAGTGGTAGCAAACTGGCCAGATTGATTTTATTCACACCCAAACACATTAGCGCCACTTTTACAGAGTTTGCCAGTGAAACGCTATTTTTTTTTTCTTGTCTTTGTTTTCCCGGGCTTGCAACTAGTGCACCAATCCTGGAGGTACTGCAAAGTGTGGATTGGAAAACAAAATGTGTACTGCGGCTCTGCGTCCAGGGATGTGGTCTTTTTACCATACTGCTAACGTTTTGTAAGGATATCAGCAATGGACATTGAAATGGGACCATTGAAGGCCCCTTTCAGGCAAAAGCACTCACTGATTTCTGAATAGTGAGTGTAAAAGCGTTAAGGTAACAATGTTGTTCCTGCTTGCATTTCACATGGTTTGCTACATTTTGCATTCCCCTATCAGTGTTTGCTTTTTCTAGGATGATGTTACTTTTTTTTGTAGGCCGCATATTGCTCTTGTCTATTGCGTCATTTAAATTGAGCCTCATCCAGGTGTTTATAGCCGGCAGCAATTGGGTTGTAGTTGAAGGCAGTGTGAGTTTTTCTCAGTGGGACAGTATGGTGTTCAGTGGGGGAGACTATGTGGCACTATGGCCAGAGCTGCTGAATTTGGAACTGGGGAACCAGGTTCAGCCTTAATAACCAGTCCACCAGACGACTCTCCTGAGAGAGCACAATCCCATGCTAGACCTTTGAAGGCTTCGCAAGACCTTAGAAGCGCTGGTGTCTTAGCACCAGCAGGTGGACCCTAGCACTGGCAAGTCTGGGTTAACCTTCAAGGTTTGTCCACCACAATCCATACTGAAGTTCACCTCCAGTCTTGCTAGCAGGCCTATGAAGCAGCACAGCCAAGAACAACAGTGACTCTGTCACTGAGGTCACAGGACCCTTGAGAAGGGCCAGCTCTAGGGCAATGCAACCGGTGTGACCGGGCGCTGACTTTGAGTGGAGACATTATGTTTGCAAGTAAATTAAGGTTTTAAAAGTGCTTGCTGCCTCCTTCCTGGCCTCCAGCAATTTTCGGCAACAATAAAAATGTCATGGTGACTCTGGTGTTTAATGTTCTTCCTAGAGGGAGATCGGAGTTTTGTCTAGTGGAAGTTTTGACTCCTGGAAAGGTAGCACATAGGGTTAATGTGCCTGCAGCAAAGAACATGTACCATGCAGATCACAAAGTGCACATAATGTAAATAGGTCAGTGGGCTACTGTGTGTGTGTGTGTGTGTAGGTGGCTCTGTGGGTGGCTCTATTTGTGTGTGGGTTGCTCTATGTGAGTGGCTCTGTGGGTGGCTCTGTGTGTGTGGGTGGCTTTGTGTGTGTGGCTCTGTGTGTGGGTGCAAATGCAATAAATAGGTCTCACATTTGAGAGTGATTAAGCTATTGACATTGTAAATAACAATGCCGTTTCTTTAAATGTTTTAAAAACAAAAACATAAACAAAAATAATGTCATGAGCAATGCCAATAGCTCTAACTTTAACAATGCCGAGACCATTGCATTGTAAATGCTTGTTACTTTTACTGGAAGCCAGTGCAACTTGATGCCTATAGGTTACTGTTTTAAAGCCTTGTAGGGTTCAATTTCCAGTCTGGGAGCCATGTCTGAGATTACCTGCGATCGATACGCCGTACTTGAGGGGTAATGCGTAAACAAATTATGAAGGAGGGATAAAACAATTATTTATTTTTTCGAATTGAGATCCATCAAAGTTTACAAATTCATCCAAATAATACAAAACAAATATCCAATAATAAAACCTTGCACAGTAGCCATATTGATCATAAAAAAGTCAGTTGAGAACAGGTTACATAGAAGAAAAAAGAATAACCTTGGATTGCACAAACCATTGGAGATCAGATACAATATTCTTTCATCAATAATTTGATAATCACTAAAGTGCACATCAAACAGTACAATATAGGTCCGGGTAAAAGCTGAAAGTAATGCAGATTTTAAGGCTACTAATGATGTTTTGGCATACACAAAAATCAAATGCAACGTAGCCTGCCAGATCTAAAACTGGCTATGGTGTCTATAGTGCATTGGGTCCAATAAAGTATGCGAAAATATCAACATATAAGGCATAGTTAATGTTTTTATCCTGTTGACTTAAGCCATTTTATTTATTATAAAAAAGGAAGCTAAAGTGTCTACAGTGCAGTAAAGTGCAAACGAGTACAAACAACCGTAGTTAAAATTCCTGCATTTTTGGACAACCTTTAAAAATGTAAGCTCTTTTTTAAAATGCAGTCAACATGTTCGGTAGAAAATTGAAATCTCTCCCCCCCCCCCCCCCATAATCACTTCCAAGGGGATTAAAAAAACTGTTCATATGGTGCTGGATCATCCTCTACTGGGGCATAAATGCTTGCAAAGGCTAAAAATCGATTCCCCCAAATTACAGGTCGCCTAACACCGCCTTCTTCTCCGATCACTTACAAAATTAACCACCTTAGCTTAGGAGTGGTAGCAGAGTGAGTCTTTTTGTGCATTGGGCGATACAGATAAATGTTTAACTAAGCTGAGAGTTCTGAATGTCATTCGGTCTGTGTTTTTACGAAGATCCCGTGTCCAAGACACTGATAGTTGATCATTTGAGCATCTTTTGTCCTTGGTAATGCATCAGCTTACTAAACACAGGGGACCGATTCCAGTGAAGGGTAATGGGTGGTATTTGTCTTACTTTGTGCTGGAAGTTTTGAATAAGGGAGAATGTTCTGGGGCAGAAACCAATCAGTAGATTCATTTTTCCCCTGAGTAACACCTTGATGAACACCAGTGATTCTGTTGGGAGTTTTTGATTGATTCATTATCAAGGTGCGCTCCCCCAGACCTACATCGCAAATGCAAGATTGGATAATCAGTAAAAAATATTATACGCATTATCCTTGTCGTCCTTGACTATCAGCAGGGCACCCGGAGGGATAATAGAATCAGCTTTGCGATGAAGCTTATTCCCTTAGTGCTTGTTATATCACCGGGTATTTGTGTAGAATGGCCGTGGGTGATTACTTGGCATTTCTTGTGCGGAAATTATCAGCATTCTACTCTCACAGCTTGGAGCATCACAAAGAGTCCTAGAAGCATTACTCAAAATTTACGACGGCCTTAGATTTTCGAGAGTACTCCAATCTTCAAATGTAATCATACAAATTTAACACTAGGTGGAAAGTCGGGATGAGTAAATCATTAGGAAATGCGCCTTTGACAGTGGAGTAAACCCTACTCCCTTCACCCCTTTAAATTTGTTTTGATGGTGCTCCCTCCACTTTCCACCCTGAATCACATATACTACTTTTTTTAACAGGCGTATTTTTTTATTTATTTTTTTATTGGTATTTATGAAACAAAAATACAAACGTTCGTACATTTCCCATAACGAGTATTTCATATATGCATCATCTGCTCCATTTACAATAAAGGTCTAAACTGCCCCTTATTTCACATATGTAAATTCCACGTTTAGCTTTATACATCAGCATTCCTGCATCATTATAATATTCTGTGATCTTCAGTCCAATCTATCCCCAACAATCAGAGCAAATGTCCTAAAAACAATTTACATCGTACATTTTGAAATGCCCACTATTTTACAGATTAACTCCTTTACCGCGGCGCAAATTTCGCTGTGGTGCGGGAGTTCTAAAGAGTGGGCGGGGCTGCGTCGGCCAACGGTCGTGTGCAGCACTGGGCAGGTAGTGCTCGCGTCGGCCAACGGTTAACAGACATATTTTTATGTGTGTTTTCAGGGTGAAATCTACCCAAAAAACTGTTGGGAAGATTAAGAAACCTAGGAATTGGCTAGTGTTGCTTCCAGTTTACAGAGCCATCCAGTCTGCCATAATGCCGCCTTGTTCCGCTGCTTACCCCAAATTTACTATAGTGGAATACCCATCATACTGGCAGATTTCCTGCCACCATACGGGCCCATCGTAAATTCCACCAACTCGTTTACACTTGTGTGCACATTACCTTTGATGATCAGACCCTCTATTACGTGCGACCTCAAGTTAGTTCCCCGACATCTTGCTTGAGGCTGGGGAGTTTAAGTTTAAGGATCGAGCTTGGGCAGCGCATGTGCTATTCTGCGAGGCATGCTGTATTGAGGTAGTGGCTTGAAGCAACACCCATGTCCCGCCCATCTTTTCAATTGGCTACTGTTGCCTTCCTTGCAAAATCATGGCTTTTCATTCCTGAATAAGCTTGTTAGTCCCTCCTTGGTACCGCCTTGTCTGCATTTGTAACTTCCTATAATGACTGGACCTTTTACTTGTCTTGTTCGATGGTCTGTTTTATATTGGCTTTGAGCACTATTTTAGGATTTGCCCTTATTCCACCTACTACGTCGCAGCACGCTGCCCGCTTTTATTTGAATTATAATTACAAATGGCGGTCTGCTTTACCTATAACGGACGCATTTCTTTATCTATTTATTTTAGCAGCGCTGTCCACTTTAGTATAGTGCTGTGCTTATTTTTTGTTTGTTTGTTTGTTTGTTTACTAGCGCACATGCGGCGCTTTCATATTAATAGAGGCGCCGCCCCCTTCTTTAGACAAGCTGCGTCTAAAGAAAGGTGTGCAGCCGCTATTAAAGTGAAAGCGTGGCATTAGGCGCTTTTACAAAAAAAAGCATTCGTTTGCAACTTGGCTTTTTATTGTCAAAGCCCCCATGCCGTGGTTTCACTTTAATGTCGGCTGCGCCCCTTTCTTTAGACGCGGCTTGTTTAAAGAAAGGGGCGCGGCCTCTATTAACAGGAAAGCGCAGCATGGAGCGCTTTGACCCACAAAAATATTTGCAATGCAAAAGGTCTCGCATTTGCGAGAGTTTGAGCTATTGGCATTGGAAATGCCAATAGCTCAAACTCTCGTACATGCAAGACCTATTGCATTGCAGATGCTTGTTATTATCTAAGGACAAGACTAGACTATAAAATATAGAAGTGTGAGAAGACTGCAAGAAACTGCTACTTGATTTCCAGCTATAGCATGTGTGCTGGTGGCTATGTGGTTAAAAATTAATAATATCCTCGTCTGTAACAAAGGTGTCCTTTGGAAGCTTTTTCCTAGAGCAGCAACTTTTTTTTTTTTGTTGCTTAAATTCACAATCCGGAGGGGAAATTATTGCATTGCTCAGCAGCTTCGTTTGAGAGGCATTATTAAGGAGAGAAACCAGATGTTTAATTAATTTGAGTAGATTTTTAAACAGTGGTTTATAATCATTCATGAGACTATGTATGCACGGAGAGCGATGACAGGCGGGGTTGGTGTCCCCGGAGGATCCGTGGAATGAAGTGATGACTACATTTGGATATTGTAAATTGGCTGTCAAATGTTGGACCTGATCCATTCCAGAATTTTAGGATATCCTTATGTGATAAATGATTATGCTAGCGGCACAGGAGTTGGTATTCTCTAGGAACAGGCGGTGGTAGCTGGTGACTGGGTGGAATTAATGTCGGGGTTCAAGATGAATGTCTGAAATTTGGATGGAAGGCGGAATGCTGGATATTTTCCTGCTTGAGAGTGAGTGCGTCCGTCTGCTTTTGAATCATGTTGGAGCAGGAACCCGAAGCTGGCTAGACATCAAAGGGGGCATTTCACAAGGATAATTCCATCATAGGGTATATCCGCCCTCAGCCCTCTTCCCCACCAACCCTTCTCCGAATGAGCAAGTTTGCAGGAGCACCGAAAAGCGTCACCTAAGATTTGCATTAAAAGCACGAGTCTTTCCCTGAGACACTGGTTAACCGTCACTTGGGTAGATCCTGCCCATTACAACCTTGTCTGGCTGTAGTTGACCGGGATCCTCTGCTGGGAGCCCATTGGAGGAGACCGCCAGAGCAGTGTGTGTATCGGGTGGGGGGACGGGGGGCGGTCGATGACCACATAGGTCTAGTGATTGTGTGAGTAGGCACTGGGGTCACCTCCCTATGACCTCGATGGGTCTTAGCTCCACATGGCCTAAAGGCAAGTACATGTAGCGCCTAGATGTCTAGTCTGATGATACTGCCAACCTGTTGGTAGGACACCCCCAATTTGGAGTGAGAGGAAACACAGGCCTGTGCAGAGTTTATAAAATCCTGTTAGAGTAGCCGACTTGTACAAATCTCTGTGGCTGTTTAGTGTTCAGTCCCTACCTCTCTGATGCGGTGTGGTGTGAGATCCTCTGCGTATGCATCTCAGCGCCCAGGGAACAAATGTTTGAATGATCTCCAATATTTGTATGTTAGAGTTGTAGGTTTGAACTTTTTCTAGAGCGTCACAGAGAACTAATCTTCCTGAAATGGATCCCTTAAAGTACATTATCTAAAGAAAGCCTTGGACCTTCTGCTGAGAAGGGTGCTGGGTGTAGAGAAGAGCAGTAGCATTTCTAGAAGTGAATTAGTGGGCCACACATATGTACACATACACATGTATAACTACACAGGTTAGCTTAAAATGTTTAAATCTGATTGTATGTATATGTGATATATACACATAGACCTACAAAATCAGATTTCAACATTTTAAGCAAGCACTGGTTTGCAGTGAAAGATACACATTCAACAGCTGAGGTGGAGTGGTCGAAGGGAAGGGGGCGAGGCATGGATCTATAAAGCTGGGGCACGTAGGCCTCATCCACCCCCTTCTAGAGCCTGTAGTGGAGGAGAGGGCTTCTGTCGACCCTGTGGGCAGACAGGCACAGGAACAAATTACTTTGTTAATATTTATGTTCGATCCTGACATGGTGAGTGTTCAGGTTTTTGTGGAAAGAGAGCAGGTTGGTGTTAAGCCGGAGATCTCACAGACATCCATTTGAACACTACATAGGAAGTCTCACAATGTAGAGAAAACAGAGAGGAAAGACTCCATGTGGCAGCGTTGAGGCTTTTAAGGTTTTCTATGAAGTTCCTGCACGCAGAGGCCGCCTTCGCTTTAAATCAAGAAGAATAAAGTGTGTTTTGTAATACTGTCTGTTCTAGCAGAACAGCTCACCCAACTTTGCAACGAGGCAAAACGGTCCTGTAACTAAATTCAGTGAAGCATTGAAAAGCTGTATTATTTTTAGATTGTATGTAGGGCAGGCAGCATCTTTGATGCTAACCCGAATCTCGGTGGTGATCTTGTTAAGTTCGGAACCTCAGGCGGAAATTGAAGGGAACCAATGGAAAAGAAGGTTCATCCCAGGTCAAGACTTTTTTGTGTCTTAGACATGGAGGTGGCCTTTTGAAGCGGTAATTTCTGTAATTGGGCAGAATTTGAAAGAGGGGGAACATTCGGAAAAACGCAGGCTAAGATTTTAAAGGTAGTAAATTTGTAGCCAGAGCATTTGTTCAGTGGAGTTTATGTTGTATGTTCCCTTTGTATGGGACCAGATTATTGTGGATCCAATATTATTGTGCAAAAATGTTGTATTCAGAATATCGATTACTTACATCTTGTCAAGCTAAGTATATATAGGTAGGTATCGGTTTACTATACTTAGCTCGACATAGAAGTACTTTCACGAAATATAGCTTCAAAGTACGTAACAGCAGAGGCGTTCCGAATAGCAAATGTATACCCACTTATTCTTATCTTGATATTCTGGTAATGATATTCTTGTAAAGTATATGAATGTTCATGATAAACACCTCTGGTATTTAACAACCCTTTTATTTACCCTCTTAATTGGCTATACGAAGAATGCATAACTTTACCACACATGCCTTTACAACAAAATGTTAAGTATATATCAGGTAAGTGAAACTCCTAATTATTATATATATATATATATATATATATATATATATATATATATATATATATATATATATATATATATATATATATATAATACACACACACACATAGACATATTTATATATATTTCTTTATGGGGGGTGGGGAGATTCCACCTAAGGCCCCCATTTTCTTTTACTTTGCCACTTTCTCCCTTATCAACCCCTAAACTCACCCACCCCTAAACCCCTAAGACACCCTTACCATAACCACCCTATAACCTTTCCCACAATGAAAATCGCCCTTACCCACCCGTAAACCCTAAAAATACCCTTACCCACCCCTAAACACCTTTACCACTCAGTGCCCTTACTCATCTCTAAACCCTAAAACACCCTTAGCACCCAATAACCTTACCCACCCCTAAAACCACCCTTAGCACCCAATACCCTTACCCATCCATAAGCCCTACCCACTCATAAAACACCCTCACCACCCACCCATTACCCTTACCTAACACTAAAAGTTCCCTTACCACCCTGTACCCTTACCCACCGTTAAACACTAAAAACACCCTACACCCTTACCCACCCCTTAACCCTACCCACCCCTAAACCCTAAAAATGCCCTTACGCTAATATATATGTGTGTATACATATATATATTCACTGAAAAAACCATAGGTTTCAGGGGTGTTATAGTTAGCTGGACTTTTCACTTGTACAAAACCATTGAAATTCCCCCGTTATAGTTAGTTCAGCTAACTATAACTCGCGCGCCCGCAATGCACTGCTGATGACGTCACATATTACATCACTGATGACATGGTCAGTGACATCACTCATGACATCACTGATGACATCTCAAATGACATCACTGATGACATCACTGATGACATCATCCAGTGAATGTGTGTTTTTCTGAAAATTAAATATGTTTTATATATGTATATCTCAAGGTCGATGGAAGAATAAATGGGTATATAAGTGTCTAAATGGATGATTTGTTTTTGAAAAATTGATTGTGTAACTGACTGATTAAGTGTATCATAGTGAATACATGGCTTAGTGAGTAATGTTTAAATATGTAAATATCTGTATCAGTCTCTCACTTTGTGTATAAGTGGCTGCATGGGTTGGTGAGTAGCTACATGGGTGTCTATATAGGTTATTAGTTGGTTTTTTGAGTATCAGTCTGAGTGTCTGCATGGTTCGGTGGGGGGTATTACGTAGTGCATAGGTGCATGAATGAGTGACTCACTGTTTGTATGTGTTGAACACAGCATGTGTGCAGGACTGTATGGGTGGATGAGTGTGTGTATGGGTGTGTTAGTGAGTGAATGACTGTCTCAATAGTGTATTTATGAGTAACTACATATGTTTTAAACTAGTATATGTGACTATTGGTGTATATATGTGAGTATATGTGAGAGTGAGAGATTGAAAGAGTTCCTGTATGAATAAGTATGTGTTTCTATAAGTGATTGTTTAAAAGACTAAGTATGTGTAAGTTTCCGTAGAAGTAAGTATGGTGGTGTGTGTATAACTGTATATGCAAGTAAATGTATGTTTGATTCTTTATTAGCATGAGTGACTATGTGTGTGAGTAACTCTATGGATGAGTGGCATTGTGTAACAGGATGTATAGGTGTATGAGTACATATGATGAGTGAGTACATGTATGAGTGACTGTATAGGACTGTTGGTGAATGAGTGGATGTGTATGTGGATCTTAGAATTACTGAAGAGGTTGTTGTAACTGGTATTGGTATGTCCATTGTTTTGAAAATTTTAGTCTCTATTTTTGAATGTGTGTATCAAAGGTTATATTAGGGTGAGAGGAGGTCTGCCACTCTATCACAAGGATGATGTCATCAGTGATGTCATCAGTGATGTCATTTGAGATGTCATCAGTGATGTCATGAGTGATGTCACTGACCATGTCATGAGTGATGTAATATGTGACGTCATCAGCAGTGCATTGCGGGCGCGCGAGTTATAGTTAGCTGAACTAACTATAACGGGGGAATTTCAATGGTTTTGTACAAGTGAAAAGTCCAGCTAACTATAACACCCCTGAAACCTATGGTTTTTTCAGTGAATTTCTGAGGTTTTTTAAATGCTAATTCCTAACTATAACGTGCCTGAAACCTATGGTTTTTTCTGTGAATTTCAAAGGTTTTTTAAATGCTAATTTCTAACTATGCCTACAGAGATAGGACATGTGAAGAAAGAAGAAAAAATGCACAGAAAGAAACAAAAGAAGTGCAGAAAGAAGCAACAGAAGTCCTCAAATACGAAGATAAGTGCAGGAAGAAGGATAACGTGCAGAAAGAACAAAAAGAAGAGCAGAAAGAAGCCTTGTTGCAAAATCATCCTGTACCCTCAACTTTTTCAGACGGATACTGGTGGTAACTGAGTCTGACTTACCAGTCCTAGAGCCAGTGCTATGTTAAAAGACACTTAGAATACAGTGAAAACACCTACATACACTAGGGAACATTATGAGTTGGGGTCCCCCTGTGATTAGCATGACCTCCTCTGTAAGCCCCTAGTGTATAATAGGGCATGGGGATTAAAACTACCTCTTAAAACAGGCCACAGGGCGTTTTTGCACACGTTAACTCAGGCCCCGTCCCCTCCCTTCACCACTGTGTAAACACGCCCTGTGTCCATTTTTAGTTGGGAGATTAAGTTCATTTGAATCCTGAGGGTCCCTAGGGTCCAACTAGCCCACTAGGTACCTCCAGTAAGTGCCACAGAGCTGCGTTGCAGAGAGGTGTAAAAAGTGGCACGGCCTGGACCACCTCTCTGCAATGCAGCTCAGTGGCGCTTACTGGAGGCACTTGGTGGGCTAGTTAGCCCCCAGGGGCCCTCAGTATTGAAGGGAAATTATATCCCCAATTTAAAACGTGCCATAGTGCGTGTTTGCACACGTCACCTCAGGCCCCGTCCCCTCCCTTCACCACTGTGTAAACGTGCCCTGTGGCTGTTCTAAGTTGAGAGATTAAGTCCCCCTGAATCCTAAGGGTCCCTAGGGTCAAACTAGACCACTAGGTACCTCCAGTAAGCGCCACAGAGCTGCGTTGCAGAGAGGTGTAAAAAGGGGCTTGGCCTCAGAACACCTGGCTGCAGCGCAGCTCCCTGGCGCATACTGGAGATGCCTGTTGGGGGCGCGTTTGCAGAGTGCTGCACGGAGGGGGCATGGCCTCCGGCACGATGCCAGTCTTTTATTTATTTTAGTTTTTTAAGAAGGGGGGCTGTTTGGTTCCCCTTCTTATTCTAATTTATTGGCCCTGATGACCCCATCCCCCAGGGCCAGTCTCCTAATTATATTTTTTTGACCCCAATCCCCAGGGCCGGCCACTGTTTTTTTATTATTTAAAAAAAATATATATTTATAGACACACCTAGGACATGCTGGACAAACCGTACGTACCTATCACCATGACGATTTGCGTGATATTCATTAAAAGGCGACTATGCATGCAATGAATCCATGTGGAATGTATTTACACCACTAGTGAAGCTCTGACATGTCTGATGCCCTACCGTGCCTAATCCTGGTAGACACCCTTGTCGTTTATTTATACAAACATGGGTAGCTATTGACGGGCACATTTAATACACATGCACACCAAGCCATTCAAATGGGATTCGACAAAAATTCGACCAAAACTATGCAAGAAACCCCCCTCACGGTTAATAAAACACACATCCACTGCCGGATGTGTAATACTTTTTATTTTACTCTCTGGAAAGGGGACGAACATCACTTGAGAGTCACAGCGTGCTCCTGACTGAGCCCAATGCTGTGTTACACCCACCATTGCCTGCCGAGTGCCACACACCTCTATGTTGTATTCCACTAGCTAGTGCATATGCTATGACACTCTCTAGCCCATGTGCACTGTAACACCACCCCGTGAATATGTCATGCCACACTTGTCTTCGCACGGGTTATATTGCCCCATCTAACGTGCCTTTCTCGATGCCTATGTTATAACGCACAGTGCTATGCCATACATATTACAATCTGGGATCCATATCTTTGTCACAGTGCATATGCAACGTTACACTCCCCAGCACATATTTTATATTACAACTTTAGAGACTAGTTAGGTTACACAACACTGCCCTGTGCATATTACACTCCAAGGCGCATATCGCATAGCACGCGCTAGTGCCTGTGCTATCTCGCGCTCTCCAATGAATCTGTCATTGCGCACAATGTATTGCATATTATATTTCACGCCCGGTTCATCTTATATCACACTTTTTGGTGCATAGTTTATACCATACACTATATCTAGTTTTCATTTTCAATCGTGCTCTCAGGACTATGTTCTATATAACACTGTGTTCACCTACCCTTTTCACGGGCATTACATTTTGCGATAGGGGGTGGAGGGTCAGGGGGTGTTTCTGCCAAGTGAGCCCGGAGTCACAGTCACAAACGTCCTCTTCTTCCTGAATAAAAGTGAGATTATGCTGCATACTTGTTCATATTTTAAGTAGTTCGCACAGACACAATGTTTTAAAAACAATAAAGTTCCTAATACCCGCCTTCTCTGAACAGTTAGCTTGCTGTCCCATCCCCTTCCTCCCTATCCTCTGTTGTGTGAATCCATGGACTAGCCTCCTCCCTCCTGCCATGCATGGTCTGATGTGCTGCCACTGCCCTCAATTTAGTATGATGTACCAGTCCACTCCTCCTGCCCTCCATTGCCCAATTCTATGCCCCATCATTGACCTCCTGCTTAAACTCTGTGCTTAGCTTGCTGCCCCTATTCTCCCCCCTGCCCTCCGATGTCTTTGTGCATGCCCCTGCTCCATCCTTTTTGCCCACCATGTCCCATGGACCTGCCACTCCTATCTACTCTGAGTGTTCTGTTGAGCTGCCACTCCCCTCCCACCTGCCTCGCATGGTCAGATGACTGTAACCTGTCCCTGCCACCTCCACCCTGCCTGTCCACATGCCATGCCCCTATCCTCTTCCTCCTGTCCTACATGGTCCATTGTACTGCCACACCCTTCTGCCCTCCCTGGTCTGTTGTGCTGCAACTGCTCCTCCTGCCTGCCCCGTGTGGTCTGTTGTGAGGTCCCTTCCCCTGAACTTTCTTGTCTGTGCACAGGTCCTGACCCTTCCTTCTATCCTCCATCGTCCTTTGTGCATGCCCCTCCACCCTCCTTCTTGCCCATCATAGCCATTGTGCTGCCACTAACCCTCCCACTTGCCATGCATGGTCTTCTGTGCTGCCATGGCCCCTCCCACCTTCCCTGTGTGGTCAGTTAGCTGCCCCTGACCCCCTCCCACCTTCCCTCCATGGTCTGTGTGTATGCCATCACAGTCTCACTGTTGCTCTTCATGGTGTGTCTTGCTTCTAGTGCCCATCCTGCCTGACCTCCATGGCTATCTTGCTGCTCCTGCCCTGCCCCCTTGCCCCCAGCCCTACTCCCTCCCTCCTGGCTTGTCTGTTCCATTGTAATGCCCCTGATCCGTCCCTCCTGCCCTTTATGGTCTGTTATACTGCAGCTTTCTCTCCTGTCTGTCCATTATGGTCAGCTAGCTACCATTGCCTCTTGCCCCTCTGTTCTCTGTTGTCCATGTGCATGGTCCTGTCCCCTCCCTCTTGCTTTCTATGGATTGTTGTGCTGCACTCCCGTCCTGCATGCCCTGTGTGGTGTATTGTGCTGCTGCAAACCCTGATGCCTGCCCTGCAGGGTCAGTTTGGTGCACCTCTCCATGTCCCTCCTGTCCTCTGTTATCCAAGTCCATGTCCCTATCCCATTTCCTTCCATGATCCAATGTACCATACTTGCAAACATTCTGAACTTGGTAAGAGGGAGATTTTGAAAAAAAACTGGGGTATTGATTTTCCCCTTTGAGTTACATTGAAAAAGAGGATATTGTAGACAGGAGACAGATCAAATAAAGCCCATTTGAGCTTAAAAACATTGGACGTTTCCTGGCTGAATCGGGTCTGTTGGCATGTAAGGTTGTACTACCATTGCCTCTTCCTTCTGCCCACAATGGTCTATTACATTGCCACAGCCTTGAAGGAGGGTAGATTTTGTATCACAGGGGGCCCCTGGCCCGTTCTGTCCACACCTGAAGTATGAGACCCTTGTCCTTGCCCTGCCAGCTGCATTTGTAGGCCGTATTAAATTGACCAGCGGGTCCTGTGTTGCTATATAATTATCCTGAGACATCCTTACCACTCAGCCAGCATAAAACCCCTGTGTAGGCCCTTCTGTTCAATATGTAGGCCTCTTTGTTAAATTGACCATAGCTCTGCAATTTTAGGCAGGTCTGCGAGGCCTTCTGATCCAAACTAGTAGCCCCCACCCTACCCGAGTGCTCCGTGCTCGGTATCAAAGTTCAACATCCCCCTGAAGCTGTCGACATACAGTAGACTGCATCCTGGACTGGTACTTGCTTCCTGGGCAGGTTTCCCGCTTTTAAGGAAGTGGCAACCGCAGAGCGTCAAGTTAGGAGAACTGAGGAGATTTTATACATGAATATATTGAATTCCCGTACAATACCCATTATTTTCTGCTTGCTCTATGGAACTTACGATAAGCGATTGGCCTGAGAGACTGACCTTTTCACCCAGTCCATTGTCAGCATTAAGTGGGTAAATGACGAAATGTCTGGTAAAATCTGCAGACGAAGCTTTTGGGTAGCATACGTAGGTAGATATAGCGTGCAAAGGAGCCCACAAAATGATATAAAAAGGGAGCACCCACAGATATCGACGGACTACCTCGCCGTCTGTTTGTAGGTTAACAGGCAGTGCAGGTTTTCCCCAAGAGCTGGGAGCTCTTGTCTTCCTTTGATTAAAATGTCTTGCTCTGCTTTGCTTGAAGTATCTTATTCTATTTTACCTATATGAAATGTCATGTTATGTTTAACCATTGTTCTCTTTACTTTTGCATTTAAAAGATTTTGTATTGTAATTGCAGGAATGCTTGCTCTAAGAGTAAACGTGAGTGTTCCTAGGTAACATTTTCCTTGGTGTAACTTGTTTCTCATGATGCATTTATAGATGTGTTTTCTCTCTCTCTCTGTCAGTACATTAATTGAGATAGAGAATATTATGACAGCTGTATGATTATCTGGATTCTGTATTTTGTACTTTATGTCTCTATTCTGCGGTTTCTTTGAAGTTGCATCTTCTCATTAAACTGCCATTGTATTCTGCCTCCAATTCCATGTCTCATATGTCTGTTTTCTTCATTTTTGGAGCAAGCGTTCCTAGGCACCCCGGCTCAAATTAAGGTGCCCCTTTTGTCCCTGACTCACTCTCCTGCTCAGTTCTGTGGTGGCTCCCGGGGATCTGGGGACCGCCCCTAGCTTCCTTGACCCGTAATAGATCTTCCCTCCAACAGCCTCTCTTGCAAGTCCTGTATTGTTGGTTTGTTGCCCCTGCCCCCCTTTCCACTGCCCTCCATAGTCTGTTGTGCTTCCACGGCCCTTCCTGCCTGCTCAGTGTGGTTAAATTGTTGCCTTTGCACCCTCCTACCTGCCTTCAATTTTCAGAGTCCCTGCCCCTGGCCTCTGCCTCTCAACAGTATCCTAATGAACAACTAGATTGCTAACATTCTATATTTATTACAAAAGTGTGGAACGCCTGACATCATCTTGATGTAATCAAAACTGTAATACCTAGAGCATTTCCTTTAGAAATTACATATATGAGAGGGTCTTATTGGCATCAAAATTATGGTTAGTGCTCTAAAAGACTAAAATAAGGACATATTTTCTGAGTTTTCAAATAGCGACAAAGCACTTTTAAATTATTTGTTATCTTTATGTTTTTTTATCCAGTTGACCACTTGATTAAATCTTGCACTTAGGGGAGAGGATGTGGTGTTACTTCCAGAACTGCAGACTTTGCAACTGGGGAACCAGGTTGAAGTTTCTGCTTCAGCTCGACATTCTGTGATTCTAGTCAAATCACTTAGTCTCCCCATGTCTACAACCAAAATGAATTTGTTCTTGTGTGATGTAACCAATGCTCATGTAAAGCACTCCAATACCTGACAAGTCTGCACTATATAACACTGCAAAAACACAAAAAAATAAGTGTTTTGCTCACTTCTGTCATTGGGCTATATTTGGGCTACATCTGGGTGATTTTGGGCTACATTTGGGCTCTTTTGTCTCCGGTGGCCATCTTGGGAGATTTATTTGTTATGAAGTTTCCTAATTTCCTCATGTACTGCAGTCTCCTCAGTAGGAAATGCTTTCAGTTTTTTACTTTGATTCCATCATGAAGGTATTCAGATATGTCACACATTTGCCATAAATTCTGAATGTTAGCACTCTAGTTGCTCATTAGATCACTGTAGTAAAACTACTGCACCATGGAAGTCTGCTCCTGGTATTAAAAGTGCATGTTTCAGTCTGCATGTCAGAATTTTTTAATGAAATAGAAGAGGATTTGAGAAGTCACTCAAAATGTGCCCTCATTTTCTTTCTTCAGCATTAATCATAATTTCTATGGCAAAATTGTGGTGTTGCGGTCTAGTCGACGGCACGCTAGGCGTGACGTCACCGGACTTCCGGCGGCGGCCATCTTAGGGGCGCATTAGCGCGCCGATTCAAATAGGATAAGGAGCTCCGTGCCGGCGCTCCTGCTGAAGTGTGAAATACTTGAATAAACCCCTTAAACCTTGCCTGCTGTCCTAGTCATCTGTGGTGGGGCATTGTACAGGAAGAAAGGGGCAACATTACAATGGCGACGAGGAGGTGAAACGGCCCAGCGCTGCCTCCAGGGTGAGTGTCTTGTGGTCTACCAGCCATCGACGCCCACAGGCACCACCCCTGACCAGCAGGAGCGCGGCAGTGTCGCGGAGAGGGAAGGCGAGAGCGCTACATTCCTGACGGGCCCTCCTGAGCCGACTCCGGACCGCGACAACCCCACAGGTACCGCCCCAGGTAGAGTCCACGTGGAGAGGCGGTTGCACGCATCGTGGCGGGGGTCACAGGACGTACCGCGAGCGGCGGCGCCACAGACCGCGACGACGAACCGGACGCAGGGAGCCCCGACAGCACCCGGGGGTCGAGAAGCTCGAGTCCACGACCGCGGCGAACGGAGGCAAGGAGGAGGATGAGTGCCACTTCGACGGGTCTGCCGAACCCGATACCCTTCCTCACGAAAGCTGGGGTTCCAGATATGCCATGGGAGGATTGGAAGCCGTACTTCTTGAATTTCCTGTTCGCCTTGGAAGAGGAAAGTGGCGCTGAGTTCTCGAGCTCGCGCAGGAAGAGGATGCTGCTACACCATTTGGGCCCTGCAGGTCAGAGGGTTTACGACGATCTAGTGAAGGTGGTCCGGCCCGCGGCGGATGACGATGTGTTTCAACACGCGATCGACGACATGGATGCTCATTACCGCCCGACAGTGTGTGTAGCCGTCGACAGGTACAACTTCTACCACAGGGCGCAACAGAAAGGAGAGACGATTGACCAGTACGTAGCGGCGTTACAGAAGCTGGCCCTAACGTGCAGGTTCGGAGCCTTCCAGGAAGAGTTGATTAGGGACCAAATAGTGATGCACGCAGCGAATGCGTCCATTCAAGATAAGCTGTGGGCCAACGGTGACGAACCCCTCAATACGGTGATAGCCATGGTGAAGAAGGCAGAAATGTCCAAGAGATGTGCAGAGACAGCGAAGAAGGACCGCTACCCTGAACAAACTGTGTGCAGGATAGAAGACCGTAAAGGCCACGAGAGACAGACACCGACGGAGCAGAACAGCACGCGACAACACAGGAAGCCCATGACCCGGGGCGTGAAACAGCAGACGCAGGGACAAGGGAGCACCAACGGGTGCTACAGATGCGGCAGCGAAAGGCACGCCGCCAACGACAAAGGGTGCCCAGCGTTCCGGGCCAAATGCACGTACTGCGGGCTGATGGGGCACTATGAGAGAGTATGCCGAAGGAAGACGTCAAGGCAGCAGGTGAAGTACGTGGCGCAGGAGATGACCAAGGAGGAAGAGCAAGAAGGGCAGGAGGACGAAGAAGAGATCCTGATGATAGATGACCAGGTCTTGGGGATCGACGGCGCGGTCGACAAGAAACCGAGGTGCGCCATGACCATAGGGGGTGTAGGAGTCACCATGGTCGCAGATTCAGGGTCCCCCTACACGATCATAAAGAGGAAGATATGGGAGGATGACTTTGCACCTGTCACAACACACCGACTGCGCCCCACGGACATCCACCCGGTGACGTTCACAGGGGAACCCATACCCATGGTAGGGTATTGCCCTCTCACGTTCGAGTTCCAGGGCAGGACGTGCGAAGGAAAACTGTACGTGGCAGAAAAGGGACCATCAGTGTTGGGATGGAAAGATCAAGGGAAGCTGAAAATAAAGCTGAACCCAGGAGGCCGCATACAAGTACTCATGATGGAGGACGACCCCAAAGTGGGAGCAAGGCAGTGGAAGGAAGAGTTCCCCGAAGTCTTCAGAGACGACATAGGGAGGCTAACAAAGTTCACGCACAAAATAAATCTCAAAGAAGGAGCCCGACCAGTGTCCCACAAAGTGCGAAACATCCCGTTCCGCACCAGGGAGGCAGTACAAGAAGAACTGCAGAGGTTGGAGGACAACGGGATCATCGAAGCCATCGATAATGCGGAATGGTTGGCCCCCTTAGTCGTGGCGCAGAAGCCGAACGGGAAGGTGAGACTATGTGTGGACCTCAGGGAACTCAACAAGAACATTGTAGTGGACAAGTTCCCCCTTCCCCGCATCAATGAGATGTTAGCTAAGACCAAGGGTGCCAAGTGGTTCTCCACTGTGGATTTAACATCTGCGTATCACCAGATCGCACTCCACAAATCGTGCAACCACCTCACATCATTCATTACACCTTTCGGGTGCTACAAGTTCCTACGGATGCCGTTCGGGCTCGCCTCGGCAGCGGCGGTCTTCCAAAAGTTGATGTACCGTCTGTTCCACAAGATGGAAGGTATTCAGTTCTTCCAGGACGATATCTTGGTGATGGGCGCCTCCACGGAAGAACATGACCGGAGGCTAGCGAATGTCTTGAATGTGCTGGAACAAAACGGGCTCACGGCCCAGTGGGACAAGTGCAAGTTCGGACTGGGGAAAGTCACATACCTGGGGCACGAAATCAGTCAGGAAGGCATAAAACCCAAGGCATCCAACGTAGCTGCCATCAGAGATGCACCCACGCCCACTAGCAAGGAGGAGGTACGGACATTCTTAGGGATGGCTGAGTTCTACAGCAAGTTCGTCTCCCACTTCGCATCAAAGACGCACCACCTGAGATCGATCCTGAAGGAAAAAACGGCGTTCTCGTGGAAGGAGGAACAAGAGAGAGAGTTCGGGGAAGTGAAGAGAGAAATCTGTGGAGCCATACCCATCCAAGGGTTTGACCCGACGGCTCCCACGACCCTGACTACAGACGCTAGCGACCGAGGCCTTGGAGCAGTGCTCACGCAACAGTCGGCGCGAGGAGCGACCGCGACAATCAGCTTCGCGTCCCGCACGCTGGCTGACAATGAACGCAAATTCAGCGTGATTGAAAAGGAAATGCTGGCGGTCGTGTGGGCAGTGGAAAGATTCCGGCAGTTCCTGTGGGGAGGTCGGTTCCTCTTACGAACGGACCACAAACCCCTGATTAAAGTGCTCACGTCCAACGGCCACGAGCACGCTACCCCAAGAATTGCGAAGATGACACTGCGACTCCTCGACTACGTGTACGACGTAGAGTACATCCCAGGCACCAAGAACCGCGTGGCGGACTACCTGAGCAGGGCGGCGGCAAAGGAACCGGCAGAGGCGCAAGACACAGAGACTTGGGCCGAGTACGCAGTGGCGTTCATGAGCGATCATGAAAGAGCAATCAGCAAGCAGGAGTGGGAAGAAGAGTATGGGTCCAATGAGAAGGTGAAGGCGGTCAAAACGTACGTGACGCAAGGGTGGCCGGAGAAGAGGTTGCTGGGAGAAGAACTAAAACAGTACTGGGAAGTCAGGGAAGAATTGTCGCTGGGGGACAACCCGTGTTTTCTGTTCCGGGGCAACAAGGTAGTACCCCCGACGGCGCTGAGGCCCAGAGTGGTAGCTCTTGCTCACGAAGGACATTTGGGCATCGTGAAAACGAAGGGAAGAGTGAAGGAGGACTATTGGTGGCCAGGGTTGGACCTCGCGGTGGAAAGACACGTCAGAACGTGTGAGCAATGCAACAATGCAGACAAGATGCAAAAAGTGCTGCGCCCACCGCTGGGACGCTTCGACTTCCCGGAAAATCCGTGGGAAGAAATCTCCATTGATGTTCTAGGTCCCATACAAGACGCCAGCGGCAACCAGAAGTACCTCACCGTGGTCGTGGACAGGTACTCGAAGTGGCCAGAAGTCCACGTGGGAGACAACGCAGAGACAGATACCATCCTGGGATTCCTCACGGAGGTGTTCATCAGAGAAGGGATCCCCAAGGGAATCCTCAGTGACAACGGCCCACAGTTCACATCCACGAAGTGGGAGGCCTTCATGGACAGGAACGGGATAACTGTCAGGCGCACGCCGGTCTACCACCCTGCTGGGAACGGAGCAGTGGAGAGATTCAACAGGGTGATAATGGGGTCAGTGCAAGCGGCAATCGGCCAGGGAGCAAGCTGGGAGAAAGAACTCAAGCGTATGCTATGGGCGTACCGGATAACTCCCTCGTCCACAGGCTACAGCCCATTCCGCATTCTGAGAGGAAGAGAACCGTTCACCAGAGACAATGTAGCTTGGAAGAGGCTCACGGTGCAGAGTCATTGGTCACCGGCAGTGGTGCGCAGAAACTTGGAGAAAGCACAAGCCGTATACACGAACTACTACGACGCAAGGCACAACACCAAGGAAGTCGCCTTGGAGAGAGGAGAGTGGGTGAGGGTGAAACTGCCTACACAGGGAAGGAAAGGGGACAGCAAGTTCACGCCCCCCTTCCAAGTGGTAGAGCCCTATTCCACATCAGCCTTACTAAGTGACGGGAAGATTTGGGCACAAGATCGGATGGCAAGATGCACCGGAACCAATGAGACTGAACAGAACGTGGAGCTGGATGGCGAGGCAGGAAAAGGGGCCACACCGGCGGGGAAAGGCGAGTGTAGGAGACCAGAGGGGGAAGCAGGAAGCGTTCCCAAGGGATCCTGGAGTCCAAGAGGAGGAGAAGTCGAGACTCCGGGGCTTGGTGACCGAGGGACTGAGTTAGGTGGGGCTGAGCCCCAAGACGCGTGTGGGGAAGCGGATCCGAAGGGTGGGGGCAATACCCCGACCGCAGGCGCAGGAAGCAGGAGGACACGCTGCGGAAGAAGAATACTGCTCCCACGAAGGTTCGAGGAGTTCAACCTGGACCACAAGTAAGACTGTTCTATGGTGGAGAGGGACATTGCTTATTGGGTTGTAAAAGGGGGAGATGTGGTGTTGCGGTCTAGTCGACGGCACGCTAGGCGTGACGTCACCGGACTTCCGGCGGCGGCCATCTTAGGGGCGCATTAGCGCGCCGATTCAAATAGGATAAGGAGCTCCGTGCCGGCGCTCCTGCTGAAGTGTGAAATACTTGAATAAACCCCTTAAACCTTGCCTGCTGTCCTAGTCATCTGTGGTGGGGCATTGTACAGGAAGAAAGGGGCAACATTACAAAAATGAACCTCCTCATTGTGTTCCTTTTTAAATTAAATGTTTTAAGTGTTACCAGTTTATTCCAATCAAGATGGCTTCAGGTGTGCCTTACTTTTGTCATAATGAAGACAGTAAGCGCTCTAGTTGTTTTTAAGAACATTCTGGGACACTCTGTCATTGGGCTATACTTGGGCTACATCTGGGTGATATTTGGGCTACATTTGGGCTCTTTTGTCTCTGGTGGCCATCTTGGGAGACTTATTTGTTATGAAGTTTCCTAATTTCCTCATTTACTGCAGTCTCCTCAGTAGGAAATACTTTCAGTTTTTTACTTTGATTCCATCAAGAAGGCATTCAGATGTGTCACACATTTGCCATAAATTCAGAATGTTAGCACTCTTTTTGCTCATTAGATCACTGTAGTAAAGCTACTGCTCACCAGGGAAAACTGCTGCTGGTATTGAAAGTGCATGTTTCAGTCTGCATGTCAGAATTTTTTAATGAAATAGAAGAGGATTTGAGAAGTCACTCAAAATGTGCCCTAATTTTTCTTTCTGCAGCACTAATCATACTTTTTATGGAAAAATGAACCCCCTCATTTTGTTCCTTTTTAAATTAAATGTTTTAAGAGTTACCACTTTAATCCAAGCAAGATGGCTTCAGGTGTGCCATACGTTTATCATAAGTAGGACTGTTAGCGCTCTAGTAGTTCTTTGGAACACTCTGGGAAGCTGCAGTAGAACACAAAGGAATCAACTGACAGTCTCTGCCCTTGTTGGATGTACATGTTTTACTGAGAATGTCAGACTTCATTCTCACATGACTGAGAAAGATAATGTGAATTTACAGAAAATAAGCTCTCAGTTTAGCCTATAGATCACCTTCCAAACCTCTATGGTAAAAGCATGAGAAAATATTTTTCTCTCAATCATAATATCCCAGCAGAAGGCTTTTTCACATGGTGAAATCACCTTAGAACATACCACAATTCCTAAAATGAGTATGGTACCATCAACAAATGATTTATAATGTAACTAAAGTCTTAAAACCTTCAATTAACTGCAATGCTTTTTAATGAGGTGCTATCATGTATATTGGTCCCAAGATGGCTGCCAACACTTCTTGGATGAAGTGCTGACAGCCAATCAGATCTCAGGATGAGATGTGTGGTTAGGCTCCGCCCACATATATATATGCTTTTAAATGCTATTTTCTCAGGAAATACTGAACAGATTTACACCAGACCTGCAAAAGGCACTTCCTTGACCTTATGGCTACCTCTCTGCCAAATTTCAAGTAATTTTGTTCAGCCGTTCGGGCTGTAGCTGTGTCTAAAGGTCCTATGGAAAAATGCATGGGGAAAACGCGTTTTGGGACCCCCCTTTTTTCTCGGCCCCTGCTCGACGAATCCCCCCGAGACTTTCAGGGTAGGAGCGGAGCGTAGCGCCCCACCTATTTTGAAAATTTCGCGAGGATTCGTCGACCGGCGCCAAAGTTATTCCAAATAGAATGTTGCGGATTTCCTATGGAAACAGGGTCTTAACTATAACTACCTACTGGCGACCGCCAGTAGGTAATTTATATACCCATATATATTTATATACACATATTTTATATACACACATACAAGTGTGTGTGTGTGTGTGTGTCTATATATATATATATATGTGTGTGTGTGTGTGTGTGTGTGTGTATGTGTGTGTGTGTGTGTGTGTGTGTGTATATACACATACATTTACACATATACACTTACCATTTAGTTGCAAAGGCATATGCATGGTAAAGGCATTCTGTGCAATGCCTGTAAAGGCTGTTTCTCCCTCTCAATTGTTGTCTTGCTCTTTCTTTCTCCCTCTCCCTTTTTCTTCATCTTCTCTTCCATTTCAGTTGCCCCCTTTGTCTGCACTTTCCCTTTTTCCACATTTCCTCCCCTCCCCTCCCCCGGTATCCGTGTTTATCCCTTACTGTTTGCCATTTCTGTACCCTCTTTCATATGTTTCTCCTCTATTAGACCCTTCAAAGAGAGCTTGCTCTAGTGGTTAGACATAGGGCTGTTTTTAATGTCGCAGTTTCCATCAAAGCATTCAGGGGTTACACTTCTACAAGCCTTGGTGCTGCCTGACCATTTCTGAGCTCCTGGGCATGTGGTCTTGGGACTGGTCTGAATGTGCATGTGATGGTCAATGATTTATCAACTCACTCTGTCCCTGCTGTTAGTCTGACTGTGTGATCTGGTTATGTGTGTCGTCTGCTGGTGCGGTTACTGTCTGCATCCATCAACCTTGATCAGTTCTGTGATGGCTGACCATGTATTTTCCTTGTCGCTTTCTATATTACAGCAGCACCTGGAATGAAAGGCTAGGAGCTGGCCAATCAATCAGAACGACCCCTTTGCTGTCTATATCTAATGGTGCAAGCCTGCTAAGGGCGCTTTCTCTGGCTGCCCGCTCCCTGCGTGCCTCCTGTGTAGTGCTGGCCCTCGGTGCTCTGCGGGAGCTGCCTCTCAACTGAATAATTGGTGGGGGAAAAATGGCTACCTTCTCCCACTGAATTCCCTCGGTGTCCTCAGAAGCATCCTGTTCACACAAGGCTATCAGTGTTCCTCACCTTGCTTTTTCTGAGACATCAGTCCAATCAACGAAAGAAAAGTAGAAAAAAATTGTTGCTACTTTACTTTGGCTGATTGGCCTTGTAAGAGCAGGAGGAGCTTCCCGGACAGCCATGCGTGAACTGGCGGAGTCTGAAGGGGCTGAGAGAGCTCTGCTGGAGAATAGAACACTTTTTTTCACCCAGTCATTCAGGTGGGAGACGACTTCGCCCTGTTTTGGGTGGGGATAAAGTGTGTTGCAATACCCTTATTGCCCTTTCTTTAGGGCAGTAATGACTGATATAGCCCTTCTGCTCCAACATTCCATTGTTTGTCACTTTGTTTCTTTCGATTTCATTAAAAACATTCTACTTTCAGTGGATCTTATGTTCTAATAGCTTTATCGCTCTTCTGCCTTCGCCTATATCACTCGTTAATAGCCCTCTCCCTCACTATTGGCCTGCAGCTTGAACATATAGTTCAGGGGTTAGCCTTTCACGACTGGTGCAGTCCTTTGCCGCATTATATAATTCATCTATGTAGATTATTGGAACTGGCATGGCAAATTCGTCCAAAACGTTTTTGAGAAATGCTAACAAAGTGGGTCTTTTGTCATAGTTTAGACAAGAAACCTTTGACCTCATGTTATTGGTATTTCAGGTGTAGCCTTCAAAACCTCTCCGCCGTTTAGATTTTCTCATAAGAACAGATTCTAGGGTGCTTACCAGTATGCATTTTAGACAACACCAGTATTACGAGTTCAAGGAACCAGGGCTGGTTTAGTTGTATTAGAACATTGGAACGTTGGGAGCTCCATTAAAAACAGGCATTGGCATAGCCAATAGGTCACGCCTTTGGGACCTTATAAGTAACCATGCAACAGTTGCATAACTAAACACTTATAAGGTCCCAAAAGCGAGACCTATTGGCTATGCCAATGCTTGTTTTAACTGCTGCAATCTATTGAAGCCTCACGGAGAACATCAAAGCGGCCGCAAAAGTGAAAGTATTCGTGGTAAAGCGCGACGCGCGCGCCCGCACTGTAGCTCTAGGCTGGCCTAGTAGCACTTTTTGGAACCCTCACAAAATGTCTCGCCAGGCCAGCGCATGCGCTGGGTCAGGCGAGACCTAACAATGGAGTGCTCTGGGATTCTAATGGCTGGTAGAAGCGCCAACATTCCAATGTTTGTTCACAGCTGTTCCTGTTCTTCATGGAGCCCGAGGGGATTTCAGCTTCCCTCGGGCTCTGTGAGGCCTTTGTTTTACAAATTAGAACATTCTGCCCTATAGGGGCGGAATATTCTTATAGTCTTAGAGCGCTCCTTAGCAGGCTCTACTGGCCATTAAAGGCCTTGTCCCTTGTTAAAGGCCCTCACCTTCCGCTTGGGCCTTTAACTCAGGAGCCGGCCTTTGATGGCCGGTAGAGCCCGCTACAGCGGGCTCTAAGGCTGTAATGGAACACCAGTGGTGTCCATGATGGAAGTGGACCCTTGAAAGCTCATCACGTGTATTGAGGGACCTCCCTGGTACTGTGACCTTCACGACAGATATCTTTATCTCATTCAGGAGGCTTAATTTTAAAACTGGCACAAATTATAAAGTTTCTAAATCTGTTTTATGTATTCAATATGTCCTGAGGGAAATGCGAATATATTGAAGGAATGCGTGACTCTGAGTTCGTATGGCTTATTATTTTAAGCTGTGAATACATTTGAATTCGACTGTCACACAATTCCATCCGCGTCAAACGCCTAGCGCACCGGCCAAGGCCTGGTGTGTGAACCACTTTCATGCACTTTCCAGGAAATTTGCTACATTTCTACAAAATTGTTATTTTTTATTGGCACTTGCATTGTCGTTCCCTTTCCTCCTCCAACGCAGTTTTTACAACCTGATGACCTTGTATGTTTCCTGACTTGGATCTGCCTGAAAATGTGAATATTTTTGCTGTAGTGGGAGGCGTTCATCTCAGGGTGGGGTTCACTGCCAGGGAGCCGTGGGGGGTCGGGGTTCTTGCTTTTCTAAAAAGGATTCCAGGGGTGGGATATGCGGCTTTCAATAATTACGAGTCTGGTCCTATTTAATGATCTGTGGTGAAAAGCGTAAAGAAGGGCATTAGCGCGAAAAGTGCTGTGCTCGAATGTTTCTTATGGAAATGGTGTGCCTCGTGCAGCTTAATTTTCTTGAATATCTGATTATCCTTCTGTGAATGTGGTTTTATTTAGCTTGTGAAAAGAGCCCTTAATCCAACTGATAAACCGCGCAGTATTCCGAGCGCGGCCTTTCTCTCACAGATAAAATATATGGGTCTAACTTCTTTCCTTAAAATGAAGAGGTTTTTTTTTTTTAGCTAAATTAAACTACTTTACAGATTATTTCCTCGTTCAGCTACTAAATTATCTTTTTTGTAACCAAGTTTTCTGCTTTTTGCTGCCGCCTTTGTCCTGTTTTTTAGCCGTAATTTCCCTTTTTAGGTCTGGAGTAACCAATTTGTGGTCCGTCGGCTTAAACTGCCGACTTTGGTGCAGGAAACCAGGGTTCGAGCCTCTGGGTCGCGTCCACATCCTGTGATTCTGGGCAAGTCACTTAATCTCCCCGTGCCTGAATGTGTAATGTAAATACGGTGCTCATGTAAAGCGCTCCAATACCTTCGGGTCGCGCTATATCAGTATGCACAAAAAAACTTGCATTAGCGGCTCCTCCGGTATGGCGGAGTAGCGTCGCCCCCCTGCTGTGAGCGCAGCAGGCACACACATTAATGAAACGGTAAAAAGTACCATTTTATTAATGTGTCCCAGGCTCGCGCTGTTACAGCGTGAGGGCAGGGGGCGGGGCTAGTTAGTGCAATTGCACTATTGCTTCATCCCCTGCCAATCTCCCATGTGCACTTCAGAGCCTACAATGCCAAGGCTGAAAAACAGCTGAGTGATTGCAGCGCAGGCCCCTAGCCTCAAAATGAGTGCCTGGTTAGCCAGCTCCGGACAATCCTGATTGGCTGGTTTCGCGATGTACAAGAGAGGAAGTCCTTCCCCCCTAGTCACCGCCGACGGAGGAGACCGCCAGGAGGAGAGAGAGACGGAAGCCGGACCCTCCAGCAAAGACAATATGCATATGGCGAGTTTTTTTGGGCATCCCACCCCACCATATTTAAATGTTGTCGGCCGCTGCTGTAACCAAGACCTTTTAATTTTACTAAATTGTGTATTGTCCTTACAGGGGCTATCAGCATGCCCTCTTCAATTACATGTTTCTTCCACCAACTACAGCATACAGTCTAGGCACTGGGTCAGCCCACTTCATCCATTGGCTAACTTCACTGCAAGTGACAACATTCTTCCTTGAGTGTCAGAGACTATTATGGAAATGTGTGATTTTTGAGACCCCAAAAAATAATTTCTAGGTCTCACCTGCACAGTGCATGCACTTTGCTTGCGAGGGGTATTTTTTACAATTGAGGGCTTGGATCCTGGCAATTGCTCACCATTCGTTGGCTTCATTGTCACTGTTCTATACGGCCTCCATATTGCCCACGGCGTGCTTGGTGTCACTGCCTTTTCTTTCTGTGGAGCCTGGGCCAAGCGCAAATTAATTCAGCTTAATTAGTGTCCGTTCACTGATCGCCCTGTTATTCAGGTACTGTTTCTTTCACTGCCACCACCTGGCTCCCATCTCCTTTAGTCCCAGTCCATACAATATAATTTTCTGCCTCTCCCACTAGCCCCTCCTGGTCTAAAACGCATTTAATTGTAAACCGGTTGTTACAGACTCATTGTACCGGATCAAAGGCATCCGATGTTTTCATAGATGTAGGTCTAGATAATTGGTAACCTATTGTATTATAGTTATATTTATATGCCACTTACTTACCCTGACCATGCTGTGCAGCGCTAGAAGACAATTCATTGGCAACTCCGGCAACTTTCCATACCACACAATGGCTCATAGAATGCTACTCCACTCCACGCCAAACTGTGCCACCCCACCCAATGCACCACTCCCCTCAACACCACTCAATGCTACACCACTCTATGCCACTCCACGCAACTCCAGTCTATGCCACTCCACTCTATGCCACTCCTCTGCACTCTATGCCACTCCACTCTATGCCACTCCAGTCTATGCCACTCCATGCCACTCCACTCCACTCTATGCCACTCCACTGTACTCTATGCCACTCTACTCAACACCACTCCATGCCAGTCTGTGCCACTTCACTCTGCGATATTCTATGCCGCTCTACCCCCGAGATAAAAAGATTCGCAAAAGCTGTATTAAAACCAGCATCAACAAAGCATAGAAGCCGGCACCCAATGCCAGTCCTCCTGGCTTTGCCTATGCTTGATGCAGCTGCCTTTTACCTAATTGCAGCCACCTTTGCTGTTTTGGTATCCATGTTTCCCTATTTTCACAGTAAAATAGCCCCTTTTCCTAACGCATGTACCATGTCCTTGAGAAGACCTCCAGTTATTTCTTTTACCTTGACAGTGTCCTTCCTCTGTAGGAAGCGTCCGGGCCTCGGGATAGTTAATTCTTCTGCCTCCCCTTTGTGAAATCCACCTTCTGAATTATATTGTCCTTTAAAAATCTCTGTTGCCCTTTATGTAACATATATCTAAACCGCCCACAGAGTGCCTAGGCATGATACATGCTAAAGAAGTCTGAAAGCTGCATACTTATACTATGGGAGCGCTAATTCCTCTGCATGCCTGGGTGGAAATTTTTTCCCAGAAGTGAAAAAATTGACCAACTCTTTTGTTTTTCGATTCTGTAAATCTTCACAGGTTCGTGGTGGCGGGGAGAATGAAGACGCTCCAATTTTTAAAAAACATAAAATACTGCAAAAAGAGTCCGGGTCTGGCTTGTGGAAGAAATTTGCAATAACGTGTTGAACCCGTTCCACAAGCAGCCGGTTTCACGTGTTCTTCTTTTCGCGGGAATGTTTTGCCCTCTGCTTTTCCTGTGGCAATTTGCAGTAGGCTGTCTAGTTGTCCTTGAATGTGTCTTCTTATGTGCATTTTTGTATCCCTGTGCGCGCAACATATACCGCTTATTTCAGTCTAGAAGTGATTCTCACCGGTCCTGGGTGGCTGAGTAAGCAAATGCTCCTCGTTGACATGTGCATTGAGCTGCAATGGCCTCTGTCCTCTCTCCTTTAGTGCCAAGACGCCTCCGGGTAATTGCTTGTGCTTTATAAAATAAAATCAAAAAGAGAAATCCTGGCATGGCACATTCAGCCCTCTATCCTTCCGATCAGTGCTTTAAATGGGAAAAAATAAGTGCAGGTACTCATTAGAATAGAGGCGTGGCAAGTGAGCGGGGCTAGGGGCGGGGCGAAGAGCAATATATGATCGTAGCTAATGACTTCTGTACCAGTTGCAGCACGTCAAAACACACAAGAAATGTGTTTATGGCAATAAAACAGATCAACCCATTACACATAATTACATGCTCCTCTAAAGCAGAGCGGAATCTGCCCTGGAGGAGAAACCTAACCTGCGTCTGCCCTGCTGTGGATCAGGGTACCGGTACTCTTCCCTGGCTACAGAGAAGTGCCGGTACTGAGGGCAAAAAAAATCGGAAGTGCCGGTACTCAGTACCGGTGAGTACCGGCCCATTTAAAGCACTGCTTTTGATTGAGTACCAGTGGCGTAGCTAGCCCTCTGGCGGACCGTGGCGGGCCCAACCGCATTGAGGAGCGGGCGGGGGGCCTTACTGTTGCCGCCCGAGCCGGCAGGTATTAGCGGGGGAGATCGTTCCACCACCCCTGCCCCCAAAAACTCATACTGACTGGGGTGGACCCCCCTACTCCCCCCCCCCCCCCCCCTAGCTACGCCACTGCTGAGTACCATTAACTTGGCCAATACTAACTAAGTGCTTAGAAACAACAGAGGTGTGTTTTGGCACTATGCTCGTTGCACTAAAGTTGGGCTGTTCTCTTTTCATGTCTCCTGTCCCACTGTTTCTATATTTAGTTATAGCCTGTATTATTGTTGCTGTCTTGGAGTGGGGCTGCCTGCACTCCTATACAGTGTATTTTGGTCTGTGAATGCCTGTTTGCAGGCACGCAACCTGTAGCCCTGCGTGTTCTGTACTCCCACCGGATCCCGGAGTAGGGCTGGCATCCTTTCGCACAGGATCCTCCTCTGTAGGCATGTGTAAATCTGGGATAACGACCATGGCAACATGAGAGGCTTAAGCTAAGAGACTGCTGGGGATTTCTGGAGATATGCAGGCCTCGTTGGATTTTACTGACTGTTTTCGTGGAATAGGCATTTATTTATTCATTGATGTATATGTTTACAGGTTTAGATAGTGCTGCTTCGACCCTCTGGGCGTCAAAGCGCTTTATTTACATGAGAACGGTTTTCATACATAAGCACGTTTGTTTCCTTGTATTGTATTTCGTTTCAGAACATTCTGAAGTTGCAAGTACAAGGGATAATCGAGGGAGTACTTTGAAGCCGTTGGAGTGTGAGGGCGCCACTCCCGACAGTGTTGTCGAGCACAAACCGGAATCGGGCAGCATTGCATTCCACAATCCCAAAGGTACCATGGTTTGCCAGTTGCACTGTAGCCAATAATAAGAAAATATACATTTGAGTAAAGGACTCAAAGATTTAGTACGTTGGTTCTCTGATAGTAAAAATATACTTCCAATTTTCAAAATCTTTCTTTGCATAATAGTGGAACTTTGAAAGGCCTACCCAAAATGGCCGCCATGTGGACCTGGTAATGTGTCCGTCAGGTGCCGGCTGTAGGGTTGCTGCAACAAACATAGCTGCCTCACTGGGAACGCTCACTGTTTGTTCCTCTCCTTCGGTGCTTGGCTCCAGAGCTGTTCTTGTTTCCTCTGTCTTCTAGTATTCAGGGGTGTCGCCATCAACACCAGTGTTGTTTTTGTTTTTTAGCTAATTTTTCTTGGCTTTTAATATTTTCATACCATTTACATATCACTCGCCCTACTCACAAAAAGGCTTCTAAGGAATTGAGGCAGCATGTAGAAGTTAAATGTCAATAGATGTTTGTTTCTTAGAACAGTAGGAGATGTACACAGCTGTGTGCAGGATTATGCGACCTAGTGACCCAGACACTTCACATGAACAATGTGACTTTCAGAAGCGTGTTTTTATATACCTTGACCCTTGGTGACATTGGTTACCTTTGTCTACACATAGAATCTTTGTTGCCAGTAGAAGGCTTTTTAAGGTGTATCAGAGCTGTGGATACCTCGTTAGTGTGTGTGTGTGTGTGAATCCACAAACTGGGTACATAGCCCCCATCACCTTGCCATGTATGCTACAATCAGGCCTCTGGTTGTCGCCTTAACTACGTGGCCACATAGTCTAGATTCTGGACTTTGGAGATGGCTTCCAGCAGCTAGTCATGTATTCTAGATTCAGGATTCTCTAGATGGTGTTTAGAATCTGGTCATTTATGCTAGCTTCAGAACTCTGGTATGCCTTCATTACGTGGATAAGCGTGATGGGTTGAGGACTCCTTAGATGGCCATCATATCTGGTTTGGGTTCTGAGGTTGGCGTTGAGTACATGATCTTCTATGCCAAATTCAGGACCCTGAGATGGCCTTCATTACCTGGTCACGCATGATGGATTCAGGACTTGGAGATGGTCTTCAGCACAGTGTCATGTATGTTAGATTTAGGACTCTGCAGATGGTGGTAAGTACACAATCGCGTATGCTGGATCAGCGTTTCTCAAACAGTGGGTTTGGAAAGTCCAAGTTATAAATAAGAATGCCTTTAAATTCTGTATTT
Organism: Triturus cristatus; assembly: GCF_964204655.1. Classification (NCBI taxonomy): domain Eukaryota; kingdom Metazoa; phylum Chordata; class Amphibia; order Caudata; family Salamandridae; genus Triturus; species Triturus cristatus. The sequence goes on along the minus strand of NC_140591.1, from coordinate 1,469,839,331 downwards.
ATCTTGTCCGGTTTGATGCGCATTAAAGAGAAAGGTCAAACGTCAAGCAATGTCTTCTGAACAACTGGTTTATTTTTTTAACCTGGAGATTGGTGTTTACAAACTCCTCTCACTTTGTAGTCGGAGAAAGAAAAACAAAGTGAATTATGTGACAATCATGCTGGGCAACAGGAATTGTGAAAGGAAAGTTTGTTGAATGTCATTTTTTGTAATGTACAATAAAATGTAAATACCGGTAAATAAACTGTACAAATTCAGCAGTTAGTAAAGTAAACATGACGCAAATTCTTTTGTAATTCTGAAGTGTGACAGAAACAAGAATTTTAATAGGATCATAACCAATCAAGACACTCAAATATTCACTGAAACCAAATGTCCACAGCTCCATTTGTTTACATTATAGCTTTGCCAGTAAAACTGGGTGCCTGTGCACATTTAGTGGCCATTTAAATGGAAAATCTGCTGTCTGTAAAAGACAGTGCGCTACCACACGAGGCTTTAGTTCTATTTAAAAAGCTTCCACTTCATGTCCATTAGAGATAGGCAGGTCGCAAAAGTTTGTCGTTCTAAACATTGGGTTGTGGTTCTAAAAGGTTTGTGAAGCACTGTGCTAGATAAAGGACTCTGAAGATGACCTCCAGTAATTGGCCACCTTATACTTTTCACGCCTCGTGTGTCACAAAGACAGCACATTTAAGAAGGCACCATTAGCTCAGCTCACGGGTATACATATTGTAAAAGGTTCGGTTGTTTGATGTGAATTTAACAACAGAGACTCAATAACGCTTCAGGTTTACTGTTTTACCTACCCACTGTGGCATTCTGCAATGCATCACTTATCTTCTGATCACGACTAACTCATTATCTCCCTTTGCGACTAATGTGATCTTCCAGAGCTAAAATTTCCCAAATGCAGCACATATTCTGTATAGACACGGCCAGGCTGGCGTGGATCCCCCTAGGTCTCAGCACTGTAGAAAAGCTCTTGTACAAAGTGTGTCAGTGCATTGAATTGTATTGCTGCATAGAACTGTATCATAGTGTCTCATTAGGTTTCCTATTAACGCTTCCTTTACCTAGACCGTAAACGTGATGGATCCGACGCCGACGGAAGGTGGGTAGCAAAAGACACACAATTGATGGACAGAATGCAGAACAAATCAAAACATTCACCCCCAGTCAAGATATCTGAGTTAAACCCATCATTCTTTTGCTCACCATGCCACCCCAGTTTAGACCTGGCCATATGCAAATCAGTCTTGACCCTGTGCCTCATGGGAACAGTCCAGCCCAAACTGCCAAGCAAGGTCCTCCCTGGACCGGAAACAAGCATCCTAGGACCGGTTTTGGGGTTTCACCCCTCTTCAGCCAGGACAGCTTGACTCCCGTGGCAGAGTGAGCCCAGGACCCACGTCTAGGCATACCTGGCGCACTTAGGGCGAGAAAGCAAAAGACACACAATTGATGGACGGAATGCAGAACAAATCAAAACATTCACCCCCAGTCAAGAGATCTGGGTTAAATCCATCATTCTTTTGCTCACCATGCCACCCCAGTTTAGACCTGGCCATATGCAAATCAGTCTTGACCCTGTGCCTCATGGGAACAGTCCAGCCCAAACTGCCAAGCAAGGTCCTCCCTGGACCGGAAACAAGCATCCTAGGACCGGTTTTGGGGTTTCACCCCTTCAGCCAGGACAGCTTGACTCCCGTGGCAGAGTGAGCCCAGGACCCACGTCTAGGCATACTTGGCGCACTTAGGACGAGAAAGCAAAAGACACACAATTGATGGACGGAATGCAGAACAAATCAAAACATTCACCCCCAGTCAAAAGATCTGGGTTAAATCCATCATTCTTTTGCTCACCATGCCACCCCAGTTTAGACCTGGCCATATGCAAATCAGTCTTGACCCTGTGCCTCATGGGAACAGTCCAGCCCAAACTGCCAAGCCAGGTCCTCCCTGGACCGGAAACAAGCATCCTAGAACCGGTTTTGGGGTTTCACCCCTCTTCAGCCAGGACTGCTTGACTCCAGTGGCATAGTGAGCCCAGGACCCACGTCTGGGCGTACCAGCCAAAGGTGGGTAGGGCTCCTAACAATTTAGTCTTAAAGATTGAGGTGTTTCGAATAAACAGGCAGAGCATTGGCCTTCAGACATTTCTCTCCACAGGGTAATCGGGATGGCCTAAGGAACCTGAATTACTGTAATCCAAGTGTGAAGAGCTGGTGCTCTCTCTGAATTCTGGGAGGAAGGAATTTCAGTCAGAGGAAGCAGACTACAGTTCTTCAATCTTAGGCTTGATCGAGTGATCTAAACTTAAGTGACTACGCTTATAACATGCATACTGCCACAGGATTGCTGTCTCTTGGATTTAGCGTTAATAGTCATCCATTTGGCGAAGGAGAAGAGCATTTCCCAGTGCCTTTGAAAACTTGAAATGAGTGGGGGTGGCATAATTTAAATGGGAGTGAGGTCCCAAAGCCAGGATTCCCTTGATAGGAGAACACTCTACCATCTTTGGAAGAACGGTTGAAATGAGGAATTGTGTGGAGGTCCGGATCACTGCTAGGGCTCTACGGAAGCATAGCGATTAATGTTATTTCTGCCTCGGGGTTTGTTTGTTAAGATACCTGTAAGTAATGCTGTTCATGTTTAATGCATTCCTCTTCCGCACTGGACGGCATTGATGTGGAGACCCCTGTTTAGTCGCACTGAAACATTCTGCAACCTCTGTGGTACACGGATCTGGTATAATGGATGACCTGTACTCAGTGAGTGGAATAGCCTGGCCACAAACTGGTGGTGGCACCAAGGAGCAGAGCTCTTTGTTCCTGGGATGATTGGCAGACAATGACCCTAAATTTCAGATCTAATGAAAACAGCTTGGGACCAATGCTCCTATCTCGGTGTTAAGTGATCGGTCAACTTTGGCTTTCTTTGCGGTAGCAAACTGTCTAAACCTGTTTGTCATAGAGAGAGAGGACAAATGTGTTTATTCATTGCAGTCAGAGGTTGTGAGCTCTGTTTTCAGACTGTCCATTGCTGTTTTTTGCCATCCACTCCTCTGACAATGTACAGGGTGTCCCCAGTACTATTACACTTAGAAAATGTGAGGTACATCCAAGTGTCATCGGAGTAGGATCGCACTCGGGCAGATTGGTGAGTGAAGATGTCAAGAGGTGGGGCAGATTAAAGGTATTGAAAATAATACATGCCACTTGTGCCCCTTGCAGTCCACAGCGGTGACAGCCACTGCCTAATAGATGTGCTGTCCCAGTATGTATGCTTGGGACTGATGCTTCAAGAAAAAGCACAACCTGTTTAAGGCCGCCTGATCAACAAAGGCCACCATGGATAGTTTATCTAAAAGCATCTTAGACGGGTTTGAATGTTAGTCATCTAGGAACAGTCTGTTGGATTAGAACTTCCACCATTCCCAGGGTATCAATGCAAGGACTACAAGGCAGTTTCGGTCACATGATTAGACATTAACCTGGACTGAATAGGTGGAAGACTGGAGTTTTTGTCCGAAAATAATTCAACCCTTGCTCGGTTTGTGTCCCACGTCAGAACTGGACTGATACTGTACACCATGAGCATGAGTTAGAATACTTGTTTTGTTATTTGCATGTGTATTTTCAGAGCACTATGAGGTGTAGATGATGAATTGAATAGGCAGGAAGCATTTAGGTGGGTTGAGAACTCTTTAATGAAGAGAGTAATCTTGAGACCTCATCCTCCAGCAAAGCCAGTACAACTGACAATCCCTTCAACCCATAACATTCTTAACACCAAAGATTCTTTAACAGAACACCCACAGCAGCTGACATCATCATCTTGGCATGGATGCTCAGCACCATTAATTAAGAACACTACATTACCTTCCCCTTTTCATCAATCAAACTAAAACAAATAAAAACCAGTATATGCACCAACACATCAGTATATGCACCAACACATCAATCTTGCAAACGAAGAGGAACACTCTTTACTCTGATTGGTCTCGTACCTAGGGAATGTGAAAGGTTATTAGGATTCTCAGGGACAGCACTCTGACCACATATAGCGGGACACTTCACAATCCTATTGAGGTTCCAGACTCTGTGATCCTGTGTCCTCACTGCATTGCCCAGAAGCTTGTTAACCCTGATTGGTTGACTAAACTTGGATTCCAAAATGAGGTGTAGATGATGAATTGAATAGGCAGGAAGCATTTAGGTGGGTTGAGAACTCTTTAATGAAGAGAGTAATCTTGAGACCTCATCCTCCAGCAAAGCCAGTACAACTGACAATCCCTTCAACCCATAACATTCTTAACACCAAAGATTCTTTAACAGAACACCCACAGCAGCTGACATCATCATCTTGGCATGGATGCTCAGCACCATTAATTAAGAACACTACACACTGGCTTAGACAAATATCTTCTAAAGGCAGTGGAGAGTGAAGCCCAGATGCCACATGCAGTGTGTCATCACAAGTCATCGCCTAGCATTGACAGCGAAGCATTCCAGCACCAAGTTGTGAAACATTACTGCATGGACTCACAACAACTACACAATGACAGCCATCTGAAATATGGGATTGCAAGTTTAAAGTCACTGGCTGAACGAAAGACGTCCCTTTGTGGTCGATGAGTGAATTTGACATATGGACAGGGCCACGATTGACAAGTGCAAGTGCAGAGAATCCTGCAGGACACCTGGGAGCAAGCCGAGGGCCAGGGATCTTGATCTGACTTGAAGCAAAGACAGGGCCTAATACAGTTCTCTTAGTGGAGAAAGGAAGATAATAAGACCGTTAACAGTGTTGACCTCGTGTGATAGTATATTAAATATCTCAGATGGCACAGCTGATGGAAGCAAGTGTTGAAGACCGCATTAATCTCTGTTCCTGCAGTGGAACCTTCGTCTACCATCATGGACAGATTGATGAAGATGATGATTGGTGTAAATATTGAGCAAAAATACTGGCTAGCCAAAGCTGACATCTCAAAGAGTGATATTTGGTGGAAGAGAAGAATTTCAGATCTGGTGGGATTCTGTGCTAAAATGTTTGAGACCATAGGTTCAGTGGCTCTAGGACCACAATGCACAGGGTCAACTATTAGGCTCAGGACGATATGTGCATCATCAGTGTACGTATAAACCCTCGCCTTATATCCATGCAAAAGAGCTGCCGTTGGTTGGAGGAATCATTGATAAGAAGGTTGGAAAGGACCGTGGGCCTTGTGTGCTAACGTTTTCAGTCACCAAGTCTTTGAATTAGTGACCCAGTTGGGAATTGTGTTGGCGTGCATTGGGGGAGCGTGAAGTGGAACCATTGCAGCGGACCACAGCATGCTCCCTCCGATGTGTTCAGACATTGAAAAGTTTTTTATTAATAAGCAGTATCTATTTCTTTAATGGACATAAGCTACTTTAAAAAAGCGTTTGTAGGTTAGAAAAGTAAACACAACGGGATGGTGGTCTGGAGACCACCATCCCTGAAATTGCAGAAACTCCCGGAGGGTTGTAAAATGTAACCTCCCAAATTCATGGTTGTTAGGTCGTTTTACAGCCCAACCCGGTGAATGGACAGTGACCTATTATTTCATAGGCTGCATCGCATTTAACAGTCACGTTTGCAAACCAGTCGGTGTGCTTATCACACATTCCTAGTTTGTGAATAGGGCTATTACACCCAGCTCTATGCTGAACAGCAAACCACATCCTGGGGTCTATTAGGAAATATTATGTCCAATTCAAAGCAATGTCCTACATGTCATCATTTACCCACATATTGGATAAGTAGAGAGTAGTTATGGGGTGTCGAAGGCCATTGAAAGAGCTAATGGAACACCAGCAATAAATTCACCACTATTCACTTCTTGCCTTAAGTCACAAATAATTAACAACTATGGTTTCTTTGTTCTTTATTAGTCAAATCCTTCTTTGAGAAAATACATTTTCAGAGTGTGTCTTGGATGGATTCTCACTGTCTGTTTGAGCAATTTTGCAAAGAGTTAGTGCTATGAGAATGTCTTGAAGTTGGAAAGTTCATTTAAATCAATTACATTTTCTTATGGAAAGAGGATACCATTTCAAATTTAGTTCGAGAGGTGTCTGCCCGCGAATCACGCATCTCTTTGTTAACTTACTGAATTCTGACCAAGATCTTTAGTTAGAAGAAGGTTCAATTCTTAAATAGGGGCAGTGTCACAGTAAAGTCTTAGATCTGCAAGACGTGCATGACTGCCTTTAAGAATTCTTCTTAAGTATCTATGGATACAACTTTCCCACCTTCTTCCATTGGTTTTGAGCTTGAGTGATGCTGCAGTGGAGACATTATAAGCTGCTGGCAACCCAAGTAAATAGATTACCTCAAAGCGTCTTTAGATACATTAGGGGCAGCACAGACCTGTTCTAAATAATCTGCTCCCTTAGAATCGACTGTCCTGTATTTGTAGGAGCAGAGTCGAAGGCGCACAGCTGGACTTCCATGTCCTCTCCAGTTGGCGTGTATTCATTGGCTGCTGCCAGCTTGGAAGAGAACCATCTATTGATGGTGATACAGGAGGCACAAATCACAGTATGCAAAAGAGTACCTGCATCAAGAGCTTCTAGAAGATGGAAGATGCTAACATGTCTTGGCACTTTTTGTCATCAACTGGACGGCAAAGTAATTTTTGTAAGGCAGAACTTAAAGATTCACGTGCTGTTGTTTTCGGGGGCGAGAGGGTGCGATGCAGTCTTTCATTCATTAGATTTATCACTTAGATCTATAAAACAGAATTGAAACTTCTACAGTAGCCTAGCTTGCAGTATAGTGAGGGACATTTCTAGCAATCCTGAATTCAACATCCCTATGAGGCCTGCAAAACCAGACCCTTGAAACAAAGGATACCAGATGGGTCCTTCTCACCAACATGTTCCTGCCCTCAGTTTTTGTTTAACACCTCTTGCATTCTGGGAGTTGAAGTCCTAGTCTACTCTAGGTGATCCAGTTGAACTAATATACCTTAGTAAAATGATTTGTAAAAGAAAAGCCTAGCTGTGGAGCTCTGCATTTTTGGCGACATGGAGTCCTCTGGTAAACTTACATGTAACCTTCCTGCCTACCTTACATGTAAAAATGTACTTTTGTCACTTTCAGACAAGCATTTATACAGCGGAAGCTCCATCTTAATACACTTTGGGTTTTACACCCCACACAACGTTTAATATTTGCGTGCAACTTGTTGCACCGCACCTTGAAACTGCTATTACATTATAAATATTCACAATGTTGTACATTAGTGATCTCACACCATCAATGCCACAATTCATAAAATCTCCATCATTGCATTTCCTTGGTACTGAATTAATTTGACGGTCTACCTCCTTAAACAAGCATTGACAAAGCCAACAGGGTCGGTCTTAATATATATTTTCGCAAATATATGCAGTAGGCAAAAAACCCCGAAAAAAATGTAAGTAGAAAAATAAAGTTATGGCCCAGTAGCTCAGGCATACCGATCCAGGCACTGATGTGTGCTCCTTTACAGGCAGCAGTGCACATGTGGCCAGGATATACACCTTTATTCACAGTACAAGACAGCCAAAGGATGAACTGGGCTTACACGCTGCCTCAGGCTGTATGCTGAGGTGGATGGACCCAAAATGTGAATGACTCTTGAACAGATCAATGAAAGAAGAGGGCTGATCGAAAGACCCGATGTATGTATATGCATAAGCATTTTTACTATGATTTTTTTTGAAAATATAATGCTAGAGAGAGAGAGCTCTCTATGGGCAGACCTAAAAATAAATACATCTTGAAACACAGAGTCTCCCAGTAAGCGTCAGACACATGATACTTCGCATCTTTGAATTCAATTTCCTAAACATGATAAAGTTTCCTCAACATTCTTTCATGGTAGGAGAAACAAAAATCGTAGGTTTTAGGTCGGGGGTGTCCAGCATTGATCCAGGAGGGCTGTATCCGTGGAAGAGTTTCAGGATAGACACCGAGTGTGTCAATGTTTCAGTTTAGATCAATTGTAAGCAGATCTATTATATTTTATGTTGATATCCCAGAAATCGGAAACATTCGTACCTTCCTGGGCCTACCTTGGATACCCCGCGTGGTAGTGATTGACTCACTTGGTAGTCCATTTTAGTGGAGTTTACATTTGGTTTTGAACAGTGGATTAGAAACCAAAGGGCGTACAGGCGGAAGCATGCTAGGAGCCGTAAAAACCCTTGTAGTCCATCTCCATTTTGAAAAATTAAATGCAAGTTTTCTCATACATCCTTGTGAAAATTAGAAATTATTTCCGAAGCACACCACTACAATCCCCCGCTAAAGGTGTTAAACATTATATACAACATCACCAAAAATTCTCGCTCGTCTTGTGTGTTTGAAGCAAAAGTAAAAACGTTATTATAATAATAAAAAGTAACTTTATGCAGGTATGCACACCACAGATGTATTGTACACATTTTTTGCCCAGCATTGTTGATTGGGTGTCCGAACTGCATGTTCCTCTTGGCAGAAAACTGAAGGCAGGTTTCTCTACAGCCCTATAGGTGTTTATGAATTCATGGAAGGAGTGGAGTAAAAACACCTACATTAGGATATCTCCGCCTGCCCTCAGGACATAAAAGACGGTGCTAGCGTAGATGAAAGAACATCCCGCCCCTTCCTGCACTTATTCCAGCAGATTGCTCGAGGAGTAATTTTAAATAATATTTGCATTTCCTAAAATATGCATTATTTCTAACAGAAAATCCAGCACTTTATTTTGTAGAACATTATTTTTAGCTTCTTGATTATTGCAATATTTGGTTCCAAGGCAGGCATGCAGCAGACTTCTTTAGCAACCTACATGCAGGTTAAGAGCCACCTTCACTTTGTAGCTTGTCAGAGTTTCCAGCTCTTGCATTTGGTTTGGAAGAAAGGAAAAGGGAGTTTGATTTCATGCATTCCCCGTGGGGTAAGCTGATAACATCTTTCTGATGTGCTATTGATTTGGGGAATTGTAACTTTTTTTTCTAGAACTGAGAGATGGATTCAGTGCTCCGAGATGTATTGATTTCTGCTGATAAGATATCATGGGGGGGAGGGAGGGAGAAGGGGGAGGCAAAAGCAGGGTAACTGGAACCTACATGAGGAGCGACCTTGCGAGGACAGCACCGGTGATGTACTAGAAGTGTACAGTAGGTGTTTATCTCTGAATGTTTAACATGGCGGCCAGCGTCATCCCAGGTGAATGGGAAAAGTCCATGGACCGGCTCTCATCAAGGGAACCATTGACTGACTCAACGGAGAGACTCTGTGTACAGAACCGACAGGGCTTGTAAAATGGCCAAGGATGGTGAATGGACCAGGTCTGTAATGGGCAGTGCAAGAGCTCTTGGTAATTCATGAATAATGCAGTCTGGACTGGCAGCATGGGCATGCATTCTGAAAGCGTGGTTCTGGGATGGGACATAGTAATCCATCAGCCCCGTCCTTTTCTCCCCGACACTAGAGGGGACCTCTGGCCCTGGCTTCTGCTGACTGTGTTCACCGGTGTCCATGCCGTGGCTCCACTGGGGAGGACCCAGCCTGGGCATCGTTGAAGGATGTGGATTTTGATGAAGAGTGGAACATCGCCGTGGCAGCTGCTGCCCTTTCTTGGCACCAGTGCCATTGCTGCAGTACGTTGCCTGCTAACTTGACCTGCTGTGCTTCCTACTGCCTATGTAGTTGCTCTGCCACCTCGCGTCTTCTCAACCACTTCACTCCCACATCACTCTCTTCACCGGTTCCACTCACCCAGAGCCCACATCTCTAAGCCCCGCCTCTTCTCTGTCCAGTGCACGCCTCTTGGTTAAGCTTTTCTTTATCACCCTCTTCCAATATCATGTTGTATGTAATCCAAACCATATGTTTCATAACGGTGTTTAGTCTGTTTTTCTTGTATCACACCCACTGCAGACCTCCGTTGCTTCTAGGCACTCAAGCACGGGATCAGTAGACCTAGAAAAAAGAAGTCCTGCTTGGTTAGTGCCCGGCCGTTCAGTTTTGGTTACATTGACTGTGTGGGATTGCCATTGACGTGTACAGCTGGCATTGACATGGAAAGGCCTCTATACATATGGGTCAAGTGTGACTACAGTGGTCGGTGGCCGGACTCTGTTCGTTTGAAGTTATGCCTTGGTAGTCATGGTTACGATGACCACTTTTTTTATTTTTGCAGCTCAAGGTGGACAGAGTCAACTCGATCCATCCAAAAATGCAGTGATGATGCATCTGTTTTATCCCTAATGTTTCGCTGTGGCCCAGATTTAGAGAGAGACCGGTCGCCAATATCGCTGTATGTGAACTACGTACTAACAGGTCGCATCGCAAAATCTCCAATCACAAATGACCTACCTAATGGGTAATAATGAGGTGGGAGTGCCTTCATGTTTAGTCTTGCGTGCGATTCTGAACGAGTCGGTAAACCCATTTTGCGATCCAGAAAGGCTTTACCGAATCACAAAATGGGCTTAGCAAAAAGCCATTTTGCTGTCGCAAGCACTTTGATTTTGCGAATTGCTGGGTTTGTGGCTGCACAATGGTATGTCCATTAGGCCCCGCCTTCTTTTGGGACTTCTGTTCCATTACTCAGCATGGGAAAATGGGAAGCAGTTTGCAGTCTAATCTCATTATAAGAAGACAGTATGACTATTTCCTATTTGACTTCTTCTTGTCATTACCACACTTGGTTACTAGTCGTGCATGTGCCCATCACACAGACTTCCGCCCTGATTGGAAGATGCAGAACTCGGCTGTGCAGCACGAGGGAAGGTGAAGGTTTTACAAGAAAGGACTATATCTATCTATCTATCTATCTATCTATCTATCTCTATCTATCTATCTATCTATCTATCTATCTATCTATCCCAAATCACATTTTTCCTCACAACCGCCTAAGATCACACGGGCGTCAGCTCTGTCTCATCATTTTCAATATACACCAATCCAGTGATCCATCACATGCTGTGTCCAGCGCCAAGAAGCCACCTGGTGAAGAACTTGCAGCTAAATAAAGATTCCTACCTAAGCATAAAATGACCTGGACGCAAAAATTCCTTACATTTGTTGCCAGAATGCATGCCTTTAAGAAGAAATATCAAATCTCTGTAACACATTTATTTTAAGTGTGACTTTAAAAAAAAAAAAAAAAAAGAAGACCAGAAACGTAATTATTTTTCAGTCATCAAAATGGCGGCTGGTTCGCTGGCATTAAAACAACACTATTCACTGGGGCTATGCTGTCTTCGTGCACATTTTCATCCTACGAAAATTGAATGACTAAGAAAATAAGGTGGCTTGGTTTTGAGACGGGGCTATTAGCGCAGACATTATACAGGCTGCCTGTGTGTGTCGTGACGAGCGGCCTCGAGGAGCGCTTTCCAGGAATTGTCAGGTTTTTGTGTTTAACAATGTGCTAATAAGGTAAACCATTAGCGCGCGCGGATGAGTGGCCGGCGCGTCGAGGCGATGGGGAAAGTGTGCATTCTCTCGGCTCCTAGGCGGGAAGAACGCCGGAAGTGAGAGCATGTGGGTAAGAACATGGGAGGATTCTTGGAAATCAGAGTCTAATCTGATGCATTTATTGAAAGTTATTCGAGTGATTATTACATCCTGAAGTGATATGTATGCATGTATCCGTGCATTTTTGACTGTTAATTTGTCAGCCGATCACACCATACAAGTTCGAGTATTTATTGATAGAGAGAGACCTCTACTGAGATCCACAATATGATAATTCAATATATACTAGTTAATCGAATACATAGTGCCACAATGTAAAAATGTAATAAATACAGAGGAAATTGTTATTCAAAGTAACAATATCTCTAAAACGACGGAAGAAACTATTGCATTTTTTTACAACTTTATAACATACAGATTCATCTGGGGGAGCTCTTATTAACCCCTTCGCTGCTGCGGACATTCCGCTGCAGCGCTGGGGGGGGCAGGGGGGCAGCGCGGTGGGCCTGTGCTCATGACGGAGCCGTTCCGTCATGAGCCACAGTTGAGCTGTGCTCATGACGGAACGGTTCCGTCATGACTCCGCCCATTTGCGTTGTCCCCTCGCACAGGCGGGGAAACAGCGCCGCGTAGGCGGAGCGGCCGCCAACGGGAGTGTCATGACGGAACCGTTCCGTCATGAGCACACGGCAACCGTGGCTCATGACGGAACGGTTCCGTCATGAGCGGGGAAGGGGTTAACTCAATCACTTCCATAGTTCTAGAGATATTATATTTAAAGCAAGAGCAATACGACAATATAATCTATGCAAGTTATGTCTATACTTGCCACTTGCTTCCATGTTGACAAACCACCATAGTAACATACCTAATATGGCACTTTAAAGCCTAATGCATCCTGGGAGTTGCAGTTTTGATTCTGGTGGCCCAATTTAAGTAACCTATCTGATATTAATGATTATTGAAATGAAACCCCGGGACTTCCAGCACAGCATTCAGAGACAGAGGTCAAATGTCAGGCTCTCTCTTCCGGGGAACTTGCTGTTTATTTTTATTTCTCCGACTTCAAAATGAGAGAATTTATGTGATGATCCTGCGGAGTACCCATGTAAGACGAGAAGAGATGTTCTTTTTTTCCTAGCACACAACAAAATAGTATAAACTGGGCTGATGTTTCAGAATATATCAGAATTCGTACAAATGCAACACATTTCTTTGTATTTCTGAAGTACGGTGGAAACAAATATTTGCATAGGGTCAAAATATAGCAATACGCTAGGTGATGACAATTGCACACATTATCGTTTATGTACAGTAAAACCGTATTTCAGTGCAAAAGTAATGGTCATTTCAACTGAAATGTGTTTCTGTAATGGCAGTGCGCTACCACACCATGCATACTCCACACTACACCACTACACACAATCCAACCAAATCAAACCTACCCACTCCAATCCACCCTACTCCACGTCAATTTACTGCGCTCCACTCAAATCTACCCCACTTTGCTCCTATCTATCTTAGTCTACCCTACTCTACCCCAATGCACCCCACTCCAATCTACTCCACTCCAATCTACTCCACTCCAATCCACCCGCTCTAATCTAGCCCACTCCAATCTACCTCTCTCCAACCTATCCCACTCCTGTCTAACTCCAATCTACACCACTCCACCCCATTTCACCACAATCTACCCCACTATAATCAACCCAATCTATCCCACTTCAGTATACCCACTCCACCCTAATCTACCCCACTCCACCCTAATCTACCACACTCGCTCTACTGCTCTCTACTCCAATCTATTCCACCCCAGACTACTCTCCACTCGAATTTACCCCACTCCACTCCAATCTACCCCACTCCAATCTACCCCAATCGACTGCACTCTTCCCCAGTCCACTGTTCTCTTCCCCAATCTACCTCACTCTCCTCCAGTCTACCCCAATATATCTCACTCCACTCTACCACATGCTTATCTACCCCACTCTGATCTACCCCACTCTACCCCACACCATTCCAATCTACCTTCTCCCCTAGTCTATCCCACTCCACTCTACCACACTCTACTTTACCCAAATCAAACCCACTCCACTTCACTCCAATCTGCCCCACTCCTCTCCAATCTAACCCAGTCCACCCCACACCAATCCGCCCCAATCTCCTCCACCCCACTTCACCCCACTTCAATCCGCTGCAATCTACTCCAATCATCCCACTCCAATCAACCCCACTCCATTCTACCCTACTCTAATCCACCCAATCTACCCCACTCCACCCTAATCTACCCCAATACACTCCACTCTTCCCCAATCTGTCTCACTTCAATTTTGATTCCACTTCAATCTACCCCACTCCACACTACCACATGGCACTCAAATCTACCCCACTCCAGTCCAATCTAACCCACTTCACCCAAAACTACTCCACTCCAGTCTACCCCATTCCACTCCAAACTGCCACACTCTAATTTACCCCATCCAGTCCACCCACTCCAATCTACCCCAGTCTACTCCACTCCAGTCTACTTCGCTCCACTCCAGTCTACCCCAACCCAACCTACCCGACACCACTATCCAACTCCATTCTAATCCATCCCAATCCAATCTACAGCAATAAATCCCACTCATATTTCACTCCAATCTACCCAACTCCACTCCAGTCTACTCCACTCCACTCTAGTCTACCCCACTCCAATCTACCCCAGTCCACTGCACACCACTCTTCCCCAATCTACCCAATCCACCCTAATCTACCATGCTATTCTACCCAACTCCTGCACTCCAACCTACCCCAATCCTTCCCACTCCAATCTACCCCAATTCACTGCACCCACTCTTCCCCAGTCAACCCCACTACATGTCAATCTACCCCAATCTACCCTATTCTACTGTACCCCAGCCTCCCCGACTCCAATCTACCCCACCCCACAACAGTCTACTCCACTTCACTTCACTCTATCCTATTCCACTCTACCCCAGTCTACCCCCTCTTCAATCTACCGCACCCCACACTACTAACTTTTAGCCATGCTGAACAGCAGCCACACTGGTCTACAACATGGCTAAAACACAATTCAATTCAATTCAATAATCTTTATTCTCGATCATTTAGATCATCAAAGATATAAATACATAACAGTTTGTTAAAATTTTAAAATTTCAATGCTTTGAACAATTTCATTTGCAAGTTAGATTCAAAATGAAAGGGAAGTCTCCATAAGTCAAACATTAAGAATCATAAAAAGATAAGCCAATATCTTATAACTTCATACTGTGCCCCCCTCTTTTAGAACGCAAGACTGAACGTGCCACATGGCCATTAGGTACTTTGCCACAGCAAAAACAATCGGAGGTGACAAATCGGTTTTGAGGATTCTAAATGCAGGGAGGTATTTCCTAAAGCCCATATTTTTAAGGATAGGTAAGAGCCAATACCTCCTTGCTCTTTGGTAGGCTTTACAAAAAAGGACCACGTGTAGATCACTCTCCTGGGGATATGTGCAGGCTGGGCACTGCTCTGTTGTTAAGAGGCGGGACCAAGAGCTAGTGAAGGCCCTCCACTGTAAGTAGAGTTTTCTTGTCAACACAGGACCCATACCATCTAGTACAATTTCCAATTGATAGGAATCTTTCAGTTGGATAAATGTGTGGGTCAAAGATCCCGCACATGTGTTGCCTAAATCGGTAGTCAGCCTTGTCTGATAGTAAAGTTGTGTAAGTGCCTTTCGAGAGATCCTCCTACTTGAATTAGCAGGGTCAGTCCATAATTCCGGGAGACCTAAACTTTCACATGTGCTCCTTATATATTTTAGCCAGGGGATGTTATTAGTGTTTGGTAAAGCCAGGGACTCCTGGAGTTCACTTCTATAGTCACTGAGATCCTGGCTGCTCCATATTCGTCGCCAAAAGGCTAGGGGCTTTATACCTAGCTCCTCGGCAATTGGCCTTAGACCTAAATCCAGTCTCAAGGGGAGCAGTGGGGTGCTGGAAGGAAGGGCCACTATTTGTCTGAGGAATTTGTTCTCTGTAGTTGTTAAATTTTTTACAGGAACATGGCCCCAAAGTTCCGCCCCATATACAACTGAACCCCGGGCTTGAGATTTGTAAATCTGTATCATAGGGCCCAGTGGGCGATATATAGATTTGCCCGTCATCCTTAAAATGCCCCCCGCCTTCTGCAATAATTTCTGATTTGCCTTGGTCGTATGTGTCCTCCATGTCATCTTCTCGTTCAGGGTTACCCCCAGGTATTCGAATGTGGAGACCCTCTCCAATCGCACCGTACCCAACAAAGGGTTTGGACGTGTTGAGGGGGTAGGGTTTAGGATTATGAATTTTGTCTTGGAGGCGTTGATTTCTAAGCCCCTCTCGGTACAAAATTTCAAGAACCCATCCACTATCCGTTGGATTCCCATGGGGGATTTGGACAGCAGCAGGGTGTCATCTGCAAACATTATGGCAGGCACCCTGCTGCCATTCAGTTTGGGAGCATCAATGTCTTTCAGCCTGGACAGATGGGCGATTACCCCGTTGACAAAGAGGCAGAACAGGGTGGGTGCGAGCACACATCCCTGCCTCACCCCCCTGTCAACGGGGAATCTTTCGGTTAGACCCCCCCATCCTGCCACACCTGACCCGCGCAAAGTTATCCCGATGTAGTTTAATCAGAATAGCCAGGATATCTGGCGGGACTCCCAGCTCACCCAGGACACTCCAGAGCTTGGATCTAGGGACCAGGTCGAAGGCGGCTCGTAAGTCCACGAATACCGTGTACAAGCTGCCGCCCTCGACAAGTGCCGTCCTCCAGTAAATGAGATTGAGGCGAAAGATTTGGTCCATAGTGGAAACCCCTTTCCTGAACCCGGCCTGATAAGGGCTCATAATGGCTGCCTCCTCTATCCAATTCTGTAAGCGGTCCAAGATGAGCCTCCCGAAGAGTTTTTGCGACACATCTATCAGGCTGATGGGCCTGTAGTTGGATGGGAGCAGGGGCGAGCCTTTCTTAAAGATCGGGACCACCTCTGCGCCCAGCCAAGTACAGGGCACCTCCATGCCCCTTAGAATCGCGTTAAATAGCATCAGGAAATAAGGGGCCCATATGTCCGGCTCCTGTTTGTAAAGGTCGCCCGGAAGGCCATCCAGACCAGGCGCCTTTCCAGTTGACAAACCTGTTATGGCAACCCGGACCTCTCTAAGTGAGAATGGGTCCCCTTCCACGAAATTATGGAGCGACGAAGTGGTGGTACAACCCCCATGGCCTGGCTCCTCTGTATACAGAGACTGAAAGTGCTCCTCCCAGGACTTGGAAGAAATATTTGGCTCTATTGCCGGGGCAAGTTCCCTAGAACCTGAATTGACAATTCGCCAGAACTTCCGTGAGTCCATGGACGCTAGGGAGCTAGCAAGCTCTTCCCATTTATTCTGCTCCCAGTCAATCTTTGCATTGACAATCAGCTTTTTGTATTCGCGTCTCCTGGCGTGAATTTCCAGCCTACTTTTACAATTCTTGATACTCAGCAAAAGATCTCTCCTTGCTCTACGGCACTCGGCATTGTACCAAGTACACTGGTTCCTTCCACCCCCCCTCCTTGGACCATTATTAAATAGATCTGCAGACAAAGTCTTTGTGACTTCTTCGTGGTTCAGCCAAATTTGTTTATTGACGTCCCCTGTATTTGGTTCCTCACTTAAAAACGCCATATTCTCTAGAATAGGAATAACATTTTTATAAAACTGTGGGAGTTTGGCTGTGCTTGCTGCAATTTTTTCCCACTTGATTCTTCTTCTATTACTTTAAGGACTAAATCGGGGTTTGTCTTGGGTAATTCTACTTCCCCAAGATCCCGTCCGGGAAGGAGAAAGTCCAATTCCAAGGCATTGTGGTGGCTGTCTTCTCTATCAGTGACCCTAAAATCAATGACATGCGACCACGAGGATAGTTGGACTAAGATATAGTCTAATCTCGATTCACTGCCTTTGCAATTAAATGTAGGTTTACTCGGGATATCTGATTTAGCTCGCCCGTTACAGGCCCTGACCCCATGTCTTAAAGGTAAGGCAGTAATCTGCACTGCCAATGGACTCCAGGCTTTGGGCGGAATAGATACTAACGATGGTACTCGCCATCTTGTCTCTTCCTCTAAGAGGTCCCCATCTAGAAGACCTGGCAGGGGCTCATAATGTGAGTTCAAATCCCCACCCACTACAAAGGGGAAACCCTTAGGGAGTTCAGTCAAAAGATCCGCTAATTCATCGATGGTAGGTGACTCCTGAGAAATGGTTACCGGTCTCGAATACACATTCACCACCGCTAGTCTACAGCGATGAGACCATTCCAGTAGAACCACAAGTATATCTTCTGATGCCACTGGAAAGCGCGTGGCTTTGCATCCCAGGTGCACTGCTACCCAGGTTTCAAGTCCACCCGATGGGCGCCCCCTTCCTCCCCATTTCGCAGGAATGGAGAATACTGCAAATCCCTGCCTTGCATGTTCCTCTCTCTCCCATGTTTCCTGGAACATGCATAAGTCTTTGGAGTCGATGTATTCAATCCATTCCGGGAAGTCAGACTTGTTACCCAGGCCTTCCACATTCCATGACAATATTTTTAGTATGGGGGGCCCATCATTCAAAGTAGTGGTATATGTGTAGTCAGTCCTTTTATTGCTGGTGTTGATCTCTAATGGTATTAAGGGGGTACTTAATTCTTCCTGCTCATTATGACCTGCCCCACCAATGGAATCGCCTAAGGCCCCTTGATATTCTGGGGTATTGGGTGGCCCCATTCCAAGACTGGTTCGATCCACATCCTCCCATACTGAATTGCTCAGAGCCCCATAATGTTTTATGGTATTGGGCGGCTCTATTCCTAAGCTAGTTTTATCCACAGCCTCCCATACTACGGAGTTGGACTGCCTACCCATATGTATAGGCAGTCAATCCACCATGTCTAGTTGGCTGTACCTATTGTGGGTTGGAAAGTAAAATTGCTGACATTGCTGGAGGGGTCTCTGGGGATAGTAATTTTGCCCACCTGCACCCCAATTGCCGCCTTTCCTATGGCAAAATTCCCATCCCTCATTGTCCATATTGGAGGTGTAATGGTCTAACTCCTGCCTTCGAGGGTTGGGTGGTTCTCTCCGTCCTCTTAGCAGCCCTCCACCTTATCTCTCGGAATATGTGTATTGTGCATGGATTTCAGGGTGCTCTTGATATTGGGTTCTGGGGTGATGGTAAACTTCCCTTCTTTTGAGATCTCCCCACCCGGTCGATCTTTGTATCCGATCCTCCCTAATCTCGTCCTCTCTATCATATGCTAGAGGGGGGTAGAAAAAAGAGAGGGGTAGGGATTGAACAGTAGTCCTATCTTCCTCTGAGATCCATCCACATATATGCAGGACGGTCCTATGATCTTTAAAGTTGACTATAACACAGTCACCATTTATGGATTTAGTTGAACTGCCCAACCATGGGACCCTTCGTACCATAAGAACGGGGCTCAGTATACCTTCCGGGAGCGGTCTATGTGTACGAAGCCAATTTATCACCTTATTTTTAAGGGAAATGGTGGATTCTTTGGAGGCAGGATTCAATTCTGGTACCCCTGCCAGAACAACTGTGTATGGGGCTGCCTCTGGCGGAAGGTGTATTGGTCCCGGATCTAGCCTCTTACTCACACCCCCCGTCAGTTGCTCCCCATTGTTCGGTGCATTGGTGGGAGCACAATCACTTAGCCCCGCTTGGTTTGCCCTGTTTTGGGGGGAAGAGGAATGATTCAACTGGGCTACATGGTTTTTTGAAACTTTTGCCTTCGGGTGAGTGTTAATACTTAGGGACGGAGTAGGTAATGCCTGGTGCACTATGTGTGTAGTATTTTTAGTCCCATTTGTTGCCCTGTCTGGAGCCTTGGTCCCACCATTGTTCGTTGTTTTCAGACTATCAGCTAGTTGGACTGTCGATTTTTCTATAACCACAAGCCTAGCTTCTATTTTTATTAGCCTTTCTTCCAATGGACTTAAAAGGTTTCTTATAAGGGCGCCTATATCTGCCAGGGTAACATCCTCCTCGATGGTCTCTGGCAAGTTCGATTCAGCTTGATTACTTGTCTCCCCCGGGGGATTAAAATGCGGGGTCTCAGCTCTATCATTTTGCGTTTTTTCCCTAGTATTTAGGCAGAAACTTTTTAACAGCGGATTCAGGGAGGATTTTGAGATGTTTGGCTTTCGCACATTCTTATTCTTACTTCCTCCTCTGTTTTTCGGGATAGTTCCTTCTCTGGTCCCCTTGCGCTTTGTCATTTTTAGACATGTGAAATTGACATTATCAGGATCTGGCGTGGGATTTATAGTAGGTATGGGGTGGGGTTGAGCAGGAGGGAGGGTTAACATACTAAAGTCGACAAAATCATCATTGGGGTCCTTCCTGCTTAACTGGGAAGTACAATTTGATATGTCCAATGTCCCAGAAAGATTTATTGTGCCATCCACCCCTGTATCCAGCGTAAGGAGCTCTGTGCTTACCACAGGTGACTTTGCCAAAGGACCCATGGACGATCTCCGCACCAGTCCAGTTCTTGAGATATTCGTCTCTCCAGGAGCGTTATATCCTCAATTAGCAGGGACCCAGCTTTCACAAAATAATTGTCCAATGTTCCCTTTGGTGTAGGCTCACGAGCCATGGCGCTTTTGCTCCTTGTTTCTCTTGTTGACATTTCTGGAAGTGAACAGAGATGATAGCCCTCACACTCCGCCAAAGTTTCCGGGGGGTCCAGGGGGGGGGGCCCAGGCCCGGCCTCACCCGTCCTCTAACGGCCTCAAACGGCCCGCTCTTTGCCCGGTCTTCGCCCCGGCCCTCGTCCCGCTAGCGCGCGGGGCAAGTGTGTACAATTTAAGACAAAAGGGGCCGGAAGAGGAGGAGTCTGGAAGAGGAATCAGCTGCGGACACCAGCGAGCAGCCCGGTCCTCGCAGTCCCAACTCAGCGCAATCCAGGTAGGAATATTGCCCCCTCAAAGCAGCAAGGCGTCCGATGTTACACCCAGCAAGGTCCAGGAAAGTGATTAGCAGGAACAAGCCTACGAGCGGCTCCCGCGAAGCGGGGGCCGCGAGGCTCAAATACACACGGGGGGAGGAGTCAGGAAGAGGAATCCGCTGCGGACACCAGCGAGCAGCCTGGTCCTCGCAGTCCCAACTCAGCGCAATCCAGGTAGGAATATTGCCCCCTCAAAGCAGCAGGGCGTCCGATGTTACACCCAGCAAGGTCCAGGTAAAGCTCCAGGAAAGTGATTAGCAGGAACAAGCCTACGAGCGGCACCCAAACACAATTGCAAAAGCGAGACCTATTGGCTTTGCCAGTGCTTGTTTCTTTTTGCTTACACACTACACAAGAACGCATGTGTTTTCTAGGTGTCTACCTCGTGTGCCTCTCACCCTCCGCCTGTGCTCGGGCCGTTCTCTCTTGCTTTGTCCTTTACCCCTACGTTGCTCACTCACCGGTGTGGTTCTCCCCCTCACCAGCCTCACGTTGCTCTCTCTCGCCCGTGTGCTTCTCCCCCCCCCCACTTCATGCCACCTTTACTTCGCACCCTAATGCACTCTGGGAGTTAAAGCCCCAGACCCCAGCAATGCAGCCTAATGGTCTGAACTCTCACCTTGGATTTTTTGTTAAAGGTGAGTAGCTCCTTGTTCCTGGTGACACTTAGTCCACCGGTAGGTGGTCTCATTAACATCGCGGTCTTAAACTTCTGTAACCGCCGTAAAAAACTGCTTTTACCAACTTGAGAAGGATGAAAGTCTCGCCTGCCCTCCCGGGATTTCAAGTCATGACCTGTAGTCCTCAGCGTATACCCGCCCAGTGTTTAACTCACTGAGCCATCCTGCCCACTCCTGTACTGTGGTCCAAAATGCACAGAACTGACATTTGTTAGTCCTATAGATAAATTAATGTGAGGCCAAGCTAGATGAACTACAGTTTAGCGGTCTAGTGGGCCTGTTTTCAGAATGAAACTCTTTCGAGGCTAGTGGTTCCGATTATATGGAACTGGCAATGCAGTGTTTCCTATGTGGTCACGAGGCAGACCGTGTCCTCAAATACATAACCTCTCTCGAGAGACGCCTTCCTTCATTCCCTTGCTGCTCGTGTTTGATCTCTGCTCCAGTGAGGAGTAAACACTCGGTCTCTGCATCACTGCAGGCGCCCTGAGGCCCAAGGGGAGGCCCGCCGGCATCCTCTGATTGACAGTTCACCCGTGAGTATTATGGAAGGACAGGATGTGACGTAACCGACCAGGCTGTGACGTAGCTATCTGACAAGGCTTCGCCTGCTTGCAAGAGACAATTTATTGCGTTTGCGCACAGGAATCTCTGCCCACGTGCAGTAAAACCACACAGCCTTTGCATTATTGTGCTGTTCTGTGGCTTCTGCCCCGTGCTGAGCTGGCCGTCCCGGCTGCCAGAATTTCCCCAAAGCACTGTCTGTCTGTGGGATGATCTCAGGGCTCTTGTTTGTCTTCAAAAACACAGAACTCTTGTAAAAAGGTAAATTCGACACCTACTTAAGACTTGATTTGCCAATAGGTCTGGCGCTTGCTTTTTCAATGCTTGTTTTTTGTTGAGATGATTTATGTAAAACTTTAATGTGAGGGGGAACTGCCAGACCTAATCGATTTATCTGTCCATCTGTATCCAAAAGTATAAATATGGGTTGTCTCAAAAAGCGCTCATTGCCATAGTAGTCCCTGCACTCAAGGAAGCTACTTTGTGTGTGGACGTGCTCACTGTGAAAGGGAGAATAATTGAATATGTGTATTTATTTAGTAAAATCAAAAAGTTTTGGGTAACGCCAGACCTTATAAAATAAAAAAGAATCAAAATGCATTAATTGGCTAGCTGGGGTGATGACACACTTCTAAAAAAAAAAAAAAAAAAAGAGCAGCGAGATCTACTGCCAGGGTTTGGGTCCACCAGTTGGTAGAACACCAAATGCTTTCAAGTTTAAGTTTATTATGTTTTGGCTCTCTTAAGAGGGCCACATAAAATAAACACACAATTATACAACAATACTTACAATAAAATCACAAGAGGGCGAATGAGAAAGTAATACATCATATTCACTGGTCAGACAATTGTCTAATATTTCTCTATATATCATTCAATAAATATCTAAAAAGCCTTTAAAGAAGTTAAAAACTTTAAAACAGAACATTTCATTTGGCGGACAATACAGTGCATGGAAGAAGGTATTTACATTTAAAATTCCTAATTGTAAACAGATAGGTTTCAACCATTTGTAACGCAATGAGCGTAAAGCGGGACAAATATACAATACGTGATTGCGATCCTGTACCGCATTATGACAAAGATTACACACCGATGAAACACCGTACCATTTAGCTAAAAGGGTATTTAGCTGGAGCAAATCGTGTCTTAAAAGGTACCATAACCTACGGACTCTGTGGGGGATATTCCATGTAAGGTATTGTTGTGCCAGCTTTGGTAAGTATGAATTTAAAAGGAATTGCCTTTCCGTTTTTCCTTGTTGGGCAATCATATCCAGTTTATAACTGAGTTCCCAAGATACACTTTTTAATTTAGACTTTAGTTCAGAGGGAGTAAGTAAAACCAAAGTGCTTACATCCAGCTCTAACAAAGTAGCTGCTTTTCTAAAGTTTTTTACTAACCGGGAAAACTCGTTAAAATTGCCCAGAAGCTCATTTTTAATGGCTTCCCGTAAGGAATTCTTTTTACCTCTAGCTAAGCAAGCTACCCACCTTATAAGGGCAAGCAACCCCTGTACCCAACAACTTCGGAGTCCGAATTCCAGTCTACATGAGGATATAGAACAAGCTGTGTTAATAGAAGTAATTCTTCTTAATATCTTTCCTTCCGTTCTATGTAAAAATCCCCAATGTTTTAACTCCACTAATTCTAACCCATACAGTAGGGTTGCGGGGATCTTTGCCCTAAATACATCCAAAAATAATGTGAAATGTCTCTTCCCTGTAGCCTTATACAAGGAGCAAAGCCCCATACCATGAACCAATGCTTTACGCGCATTATGGTCTGTATGGGGTTTCTCACTTAAGTTTGCAGAGATTATTTTACCTAAGAAGGTGTAGGTTTTAACCACCTCTAAACTATGGCCACCTATGGCCCATCTATAATTTTCAGACCTACATTTTTTCTTTCCAAAAATGCACATGATTTTACTTTTCGAAGCGTTAATCTTCATGTAGTTTGCTACTGCGAATTGATTTAATGCATGTAAGCGGTTAGATAAGCCCTTCGGGGTTAAGTCTAATATGAGGATATCATCTGCGTACATTAATATTGATACTGATGATCCTCCAATTATCGGGGCTATCCCATCGCACACTGAGATGGAAGAAGGAAGGTCTGCCGTATAAAGAGAAAACAATATAGGGGCCAGTATGCACCCTTGTTTCAGCCCATTAGGGGAAGGAATAGGTTGAGACAAACCTCTTTCTCCGCCTTGTAGTACCTTACACCACGTGTTCGAGTGAAGGGATTTTACAAGTTCAAGTAACTGTAACGGCATACCTAAAGTAGCGAGCTTTCTCCACAGCGTTCGACGGTCCACCTTATCGAACGCTGTGGAGAACTCAATGAATGCCGCATATATTCCACCACCACGAACACGTACGTATTTATCTACAATCACCTGTAATGCTGTTAGATTATCAAGTGTACCATGCTCTTTACGAAAACCAGTTTGTTCCAAGGGTAAAATATCATTTAGTTCCGTCCATTCAGAAATTAAAATCAAAAGACATTTAGCAAAAATTTTCCCTATAGAGTCCAATAGAGCTATTAGACGATAATTCCCCGGATTATCCCTCTCTCCCTTTTTAAATATCGGGATTAATATACTTCCCCTCCAAGAGTTAGGGACTGATCTTGATAGAAAGCAAGCATGAAATACTGGAAGGAGAATCCTACTCCAGGAAGTAATGTTTTGCTTTATTATAGACATGGGCAGCTCATCCGGACCCATAGCTCCAGAAGCACTCATACTCTTTATTACTGAAGCAATGGTTTTCTCAGTCGGAAGCTCTATATTAGGCTGACTAATCAGGGCTGGGACCCGGCTGTCACCCTCTACGCTGTTGGGGGCATACAAACTAAGTATAAATGATGTCCAAACATCTTCAGCAATAGAGATAGGGATAGGGGAAGTTCTTACCCCACATCCTTTCCCTATTAGGGACCAAAATTCTCTAGAATTATTAAAGGCCGATGCCTCTCTTAACCTAATCCAGAGAGAGTCTTCTTTTTCTCTTTTTAATTTTATTCTAAGTCTAGCTCTCCTTCTTCTTAATAGGGCTATCTTGTGCTCTTTTTCCTTAGTTCTAATAAGGTACTGTTGTCTTACAAGTTTATTTATTTCCTTATTTAGGGGAAGTAATAAACTAGGAGGGAGGTGTAATTTCTTAGGTATTCTTACTTTCTTAGCTCTCGTAATAAGCTTTTCCTTAAAAATTTCAAAATATAGAAATTCCCTACCCTGCCAATCATCTAATTCAAGTAAGGTTTGGGCAAGAATTTTTTGTACATCTTTCGTAGAGGAAGGGTCCCAGAAACACCTTCCAGACTTGCAGTGAATAGAAACACCTTTATTAATTATAGACCAGGATTCAGTGTCTGGGGGTTGTAATGAGATTATTAAGTTAATCACATTATGGTCGCTCAAGCAGGATTGAGAGATCATCATGTCCTGAACATAAGAAAATGAGTCATAATCTGTAATTACATAATCCAAAATGGATTCACCCCTATAAGAACTGTGTGTAAACTTAGCTGGGGTGTCAGAAGGCATCCTACCATTTACAATTAGCCCCTCTAAATGACTGAGTTCATCAAGTAATATCTTTCCTCTTTTATTAGTTTTTATTTTACTAGGAAAGATTGCTTGGGGTATATTATATGCTTCTTCCTTAAATTTAGTTCTGAACATATCTATACTAGAGGTGGACACTTTACTATTTAGGTCACCCATAAGTAAGATATATGGGGGGTGATCAAGCTCTAGTAATTGTTTTACATAAGAAAACATTCGCTTCAGAACAGTATTAAAGATATCTTCAGGTGGAATATATGCATTTAAAATCACAAGAGAAGTCCGTCTACCTGTGGACGCAAGATTATTAATAGTTATAGATTGAAAAAGATTACTAGTATCCTTATAATGGGAGAATTGCCATTGTAATGAATTTGATAAAAACAGGCTATTCCTCCCTTCGCATGCCCTTTTTTTGAAGGTAAGGCGGCAGCCTCAAATACAAAATAATCTTTCCCCCCATAAAGGGAATCTTTGCACCATGTTTCCTGAATGCATAACACATCTGCATTCAAAGAGAATAGATATTCAAGCTTCTGAGGAGAATTATGTAATCCTGCGGCATTCCAGGATATGATTTTTAATTGTCTGTTAAAGATGAAAAAGCGGTCTTAAATTATTCGCTGTATTACTAGATAAAATTCCTGGGAGCCAATTCCATTGTTGATTATCTTCTGTTAAGGAAGGAACCAAACTTTCAGGGGGAGGAAGTACCTGAGAGACCGTACGCTTTCCTCTAGAGACCCGTATCTTTAGATCTTTAATATGGGTGGGCGGATCTTCTTGCCGACAACCCGGCTCTAAAACTCCTTTTCTAAAAAACGTATGCCTTCCGTTATTAAGAAAGGGTAACACATCAATCCCTCTACATTAGAATATTTCCGCTTGTTGAAGGACAAGATTCGCTATTATTTTTTAACAAAATTTTACCCTTATGCGCGGACCATTTTCAAACCTTATTATAGAAACCAAATCAATATCGCTTGACAAAATAAGTTTTAAGCTTTCAATGTCCTTAAAGGAATTCAGCAACCATGATCTGTTCATATTAAGGTCTGAGTCAAATAAGGGGAGAAAATCCAGTGACAAGGTATCCACACATGGGTTAGAAGTTTTTAGTGATACAGTAGTTAAATTTGTGGGCACATTCACTGAAGGGCAAAAAGTAGATGCCGATGGATTAAGTACCCTTATTATCGTTGGTATATTACTTATAACTTCATCCCTTAGTACCGAAGGCTCTATCCCACCACCCTCGGAACATAGGACTCCCCCATCCATAGTGCTGACATCAAGGGGACCATCAAGTATAGGGTTGGTGAGACCACCAGCAACCTCTATAGAGGGAGTCTCCAATAATAAACTTTCTGGAGTTTCTATATCATCAAGTACTTCTGTATTTTCATGCTTTTGAAAAATAATTTGCCTCTGTCTTTTCTTCTTATATTTGCGAACTGGTTTCCTATTTTTCCCTTTATTCTTTCTGCTTTTTTCTTTTACTTTCCCCGTAATCACTGCGGTGCCTTCAGGTTCTTTTTTATCCTGAATAAAAATAGGCAAAAAGTTCGTTTCCAGCGGTTAAATTAACCGCTGCCAATTGTTCTTCCTTCAGAGTCGGTTCCAACTCTTTCCTCAGATTTGAAGAGAGTGGTGGAGAAGTCGTTGAGGGCTCATGAATGTCTACTTTTACTGACATCCCCACTGGTACATTTTTTCTTAATGGAATGTTACTATCAAGAACATTCTGGACAACGGGTTCGATAGGGAAAATAGACCCGTTCACAGCATTTTTAACAGTTAGTACTTTTAATATTTCAGTAACTGAGTCCAGAATACAGTCAGTGCTCCCAACGAATTTACCCAATAGACCTAATATAGAGGTCAGTAAATGTTCAAGTGCTATCAGGGAGTCAGAGATTGGTTTTTCATTTTTTATATATTCAGGTGCAGTGAGAGAGCAAATACCTGATAGATTAAATTGCGGAGATTTCAAATCACTCTCCAATGAAAGAATATCATTAGATGTAATAGAAGGAGTACTACTATATAACCGTAATCCTGAAGGCGTTGCTCCTTTTAGGGAAATACTAGGATCAGGCTGTTTCAAAATCCTCTCACTCATATATCGACCACACAACTCTAGATCAATACTAGACGGGATAGAGATTTCTTTTGTATCCTCCACCTGATCTTCTATATCCTTAAGAGTGTTAATCTGAAGACCAATCGAATCTGCTTTCATAGGGACAGAATTGTCTCCTTTAGAGAAACATGTTGGAATGTCTACATCTTTAGTCAAGAATGGGGTGGAAGAGACTTTTTCTGTAGTTAACATAAAGTTAATATCGGAGGCTACCTCTAACGGTGGTTCCGTCATAGTTATTATTTCATTGTCAGTAATAGCTGGAGCTTCCATATGTTTGTTCTCTGTTTTTTCCCATAATTTAAACAGTTGCATCTGTCCCTTCAATTGTAAGCTATGTTCAAATTTATTCCTCATGGGGTTGGATCTAGTTTTGATACATGATCTCCCCCCTAAGACTCTTCCAGAGCGTAGTTTTTTTGCTGTCATTTTATAAAAGAATAAAACAAGGACTACCAATAAACGAATAGATAAACCAACAATATATTGAGAATCAACAGTCAGAGTAAAATATATATGCGACCAGTCAATAGTTGTATCACTCTCACCGTTTTATCGCCTTCGATAGCTGTCCGAAATGTATATGCGATTAAAACATAAATATGAAAATAACAGGGCCCTGCCCGGCCGACCTCGGCCACAGAGGGCCCGCCCTTTGCCCGGGCTTAGCCCGCGCGCGAGCCCGCAACGCGGGGAATGATTCAGATTTTAAAGCGCCTCCTGGCGCAGCTTCCGGGATGTTGGGGTCCGCGGAGTCTGGGTAATGTAGTTCTTCCCCCGTTACTCCACACAGCGGCCACACAAGAAGGAGCGCGGCGGCGGGAGAAAGGGGGCGCCAGGTGTAGTAGTCTCAACGCCTCTCTGGCAGGCACAAGGTAAAGCTCAGCAGGGACAGCCAGGGACAATGCTATGGACGGCACACCCGCTCCACCGGGAATGATTCAGATTTTAAAGCGCCTCCTGGCGCAGCTTCCGGGATGTTGGGGTCCGGGGAGTCTGGGTAATGTAGTTCTTCCCCCGTTACTCCACACAGCGGCCACACAAGAAGGAGCGCGGCGGCGGGAGAAAGGGGGCGCCAGGTGTAGTAGTCTCAACGCCTCTCTGGCAGGCACAAGGTAAAGCTCAGCAGGGACAGCCAGGGACAATGCTATGGACGGCACACCCGCTCCACCGGGAATGATTCAGATTTTAAAGCGCCTCCTGGCGCAGCTTCCGGGATGTTGGGGTCCGGGGAGTCTGGGTAATGTAGTTCTTCCCCCGTTACTCCACACAGCGGCCACACAAGAAGGAGCGCGGCGGCGGGAGAAAGGGGGCGCCGGGTGTAGTAGTCTCAACGCCTCTCTGGCAGGCACAAGGTAAAGCTCAGCAGGGACAGCCAGGGACAATGCTATGGACGGCACACGCGGAAAAGTGCAATAGCAAAACATGAAATGTCATTTTAGGGAAAGAGTTAGAGAGGGATAAAATCGTACATCTCGGCTGGTCTCTGAAACCTCCATGCCTGTCCAGTTCCTGTGGCGTGTCTATAGTCATCCCATCAGTTAACATGGAGGCATGGCAGAGTGGTGCAGTGTTTCTACTTGGCTATGATACTGCTGCCATGGGTCCTTTCTCAGCACCTGTGTGTGCAAGGGAGGACACCTCAGTGGGTTTGACACAAGCAGCTGATTATCTGTCAAAAAATGTCATGAAGGACACCTGTTTTAAGCACAAGAAACTACAACCATAATAATAATCACCAATCGGGGTTCCCATTCATAGGAAAGGCATGGCTTTAGGATGACTGCGGGGACCGGTCTGAAGTCAAAGTTTCATTGTTTAGTTAATGACCCTACCAGAGTGCTGAGGGTTGGACAAGTGCGCTCTGGATAGTGAGCGCCCAGAGACCCGTTACTACTTTAACCCGTCTCCAAAATCAGGGTGCAAGCAGAAGCTGGAAATGGGATACGCACCCCAGTGGACAGCCCTGGGGTCTGCCTCTAGATGCCTTTGTCTCAAACCCCTCCTTGCAGTTACAGGTTTTGGGTGTTGTGTTCACATGTGGAATCTGGGGTAACTACTGGACACACTGGTTCCCACCTGCAACTAGGGAACTAATTTTGTGTCAGTCTGACTGCACCTAATAAAAGTAATAACTCTATTGTACATGGTTCATGCAGTTGCAGAACACATGCAACAAGCCTTAGTCAATGCAGTGCTGCGTCAAGCTCCAAGATGAAAAAGACAAACCCATCAGTTTCTTTGTCAGTGGGCCAGGCACTGGTGTCTGTAGTGTCAAACGACAGTGTAACCTAACCACAGAGGTAGTCCATGGAGGTCTTCTCCATGTGATTGACCCGCTGGATATTCAGATGTCCTTCCGTTGGCCATTGCCAGCCGAGATGGAAGGCCTTTCTGGCTCCCATGTGGCTTCCTTCCTTCTAGTGTCCTCCCTGTAGATCTTCAGTCTGCAGGGCCTTGATTTTTGTCTTTCTGGTCAGGGGTTCCTCTCTAACCGCTGTATGGTCCACAGACCTTTACCCAGGACTCGACACACCAACAGGGCGGCTCCAATGTCCTAGCCCGGCCTTAGCCTTGGGTGTGTACTGCAGCAGGGGCAGGGGTGTCTTGGTCTTGATCAGGCGTCTTGTCTGAGCTGAGGTTCAGAGCGCCTTCTTTGTCCAAGGTAAGTACAGGGGATTGAGTCCATAGGGGCGGTTCCTGTACAGTTCGTGGGTGTTACTGGCAGAATACAAGGGCCAAAGAAAACACATGCCATCGTCTGAAATTACAAATGATACCAGTCTAGTGGAAAGCTCATTGTTGGAGAAATTTCTCCAAGAAGGGTGGCTAGGCACCAATGGGGTGCCCAATGTGGGTTGCCTCCCCTTAATTTCCATACCCAGACCTGATGTCGAAAGGGGGAGGCTCTCCTATTTTCAGAGATTGACTGACTCCAAAAAGTGCGTCTCTCTTCAGTCTCCAGAGACAGGCCTGACTTTGAAAGGGGAATTGTTTCTATATCCAGTTACAGAGTTGACTCCTCAAAGGATAGGCGAGGCTTTATTCTATTTCCAGAGACAAACCTGACTCTCAAAGGGGTCTACCCCCTCCTATTTCCAGAAATAGACTTGACTCCCAAAGAGCTCTCGTCCATTTACTGCGAACTCTCAGTTGAATCCAGACAGCTCTGGTCGCTCGTTTGTGTCCAGGCCATGCACTGGTCTGGGTGTAGGCTCCTTGTAGAAACCAGGCAAAGATTAAACTGCCATGGGGTCTCTGTGGACGTGTCTCATTGGGTGTTCAGTGACATGGTAAGTGCACAATAAAAGGGGAGCGGGATCACACTGCCTGGCACACCAGCACACAAATCCCTCAGATGCATTTTGCTAACACTCACTTAGTTGAAAATTTGATTGTTTTGGAATGACAAACGATTACGAGTGCTGTCCTATCACAATGGAAGCTTCGTTACGGAGTCTGGAATAGGCCCACCATCGACCCTGTATCTTAACATGCCTACATGTGCATCCTCTAGCCCGGTAGATTGGCTCCTCCCATGTGGAGCACTAGTCCATTAGCAAGTGCCAGTTTGCAATCCTGGGTGAGTGCGTGGCACTCCAATGAACTGCTATATTATTACAACAATATCGGCCACTACGGTCTATAGGTTGAAACAAATGGCATTTTACACTCTCGCTCAGAGTTGCAAGAAATCCAGACTAATAATTCATGAAAAGGTAGAGGAACAGAAACCCAGTAGTCATGACAAGAGAAGACTCCAGTCTTGCGATATACTAATGTGGTTTTGCAAACATTACCACTTAAGTAAACTTACTTCTCTAGATGGCCTGTAAACTCAAGGAGGAAGAGAGAAAATTAAGTAACAAAACAGGAAACACATCTATTCAAGAAACTGGAACTAAAGAAGAAAGGTAACCTGGAGAGGATGCAAATATTAACGAGAGTGTATTGAACTCTTACAGCTGCCCTATGTTGACCAGGAATAGGCAAGGAAGGAGCTAGACTGGACAGAACTGCCGCCTATAGATGAGAGATCATTAATGGGTGCCTAGGGTACCAAGATGCCCCTCCATTAAAACCCAAAATATTAGAAGTTTCTTGCTTTCTGGAGAGCATCCTGCGTTTTGATAGGTTTGTTGTTTGTCTGCCAAGCAAGGTGTCATGCTTCATCATATGTATCTAGATATCTACGTCCTACTCTCACTCGGTCGACATGTTTCTTGCCTTTGCCATTGCCCACTCTACTACAATGTGGGATTAGGTTTCCCATCTCACTGTGTGTAGATAGCATCCCTTATCCTGGTCCTGAGGAATTGCCTACGATCCTTCTGACTAACTGACCTGTTTTAACCCACTTACACTACATCTACACAATCAGGCCCCTCACCCCCACTGCACCAAACGGCAGGAACAGAAGATCTCCGATAAAGAGCCCCATTTATGGGAGCCCGTCGGGCATTGCAGAGCCGGCCCGACGAGGAGCAGACCCATATGATGAAGCATGACACCTAGCTTGCTGGGTGTGTGAGGGCCCTAGTTCCGAAGAGGTGTTTCCCCCCTCTCACCTCAAATCACAGGACAAACATCTTAGTCCTGCACATTAGAACCTAGTACACCTCTGACAAATATATCTTCATACCCTTAGGAACTGAGTACCCTTCTCTAATACATTGTCTTGGACACGTATGCTGGACCTAGAAAAAAGCCCGATTGTCCCTCCTCTTGTTGATAAAAAAAAAAAATCCACCTCCCGATGCCACAGCCAGGGCACTAATTGCACAATTCCTGAACCAAGACAGAGTCTTGGTCCTCCCTGTGGCTAGAATTAAAGGCAAGACTTTCTACATGTCATCAAATCTTCATTCTTTACACCATGACTGCCCAACAAATCAAGTGAAATAGAAGTTACGAGCCCTGTATTTAAAACCTATGTTCCTCTTCCCAGCCAAATTGAAGGTTCTCTTTCAGGGACAACCATTATTCTTTGATTACCCAGACAGAGCCTTGGAATGGCAGGCGGATCCCTCCCTCCCCCCCCCCCACACACACACCCAAACGGGAGTGGAAGACATGTGTGCCTGAATCAGTGTCCCCTCCTCCCCGGGAGGGAGATGGAATGGCACCTGCCGAAGAACGAAGCAACTCTGGCACTGGAGACCATGGAGTGCTTTTAGGAGAGGATGGTCCAGGTTGCTTAGTAGTCGCCGCATGGTACCAGTGGTGCAGCATTTGGCAGACTGACAAAAGCAGGGGCCCCTTGCTGGCAGGGTGGGGCTGCAATGCGGTGGCCGAGTCTCACACGGCATCAGACCAGGGCACAAATGATTGATCTTCCGGCTCTTCCTCACACCTACTAGTTCTGTTTTTGTAGCAAGTTTGTTAATGTTTGACGGGTGAGAGATGCTTCCGGGGGAGTGAAGTGTAGGGAGCGGGTTGTTGTTGGGGGGGGGGGGGGGGGGGGTTTCAGGTTTTCTGACCAGATTGTATGTCAGGCTTCAATGAAGTTGACTATGTTTTTTAAGTTTATTGCAACGCACATGCAATTCTCTGACACTCCATGTCAGCCCCTCCCCCACGCTCTCTTTAGGCTGCTGTGTTGACCCCGTAGCTCAAGATCCTAACATGGAACGTGAATGCTTTACTGGCTAAATTCAAGAGGGGTGCAGTCCTCGGGTACATTGAACGATGTACCCCTGTGGTTCTCCTTCTACAGGAGACCCATTTGCTTGGCTCTAACTGCCCTGTACTTGCCCAGCATGACTACACCCGCGTTTTTCCTGCTGGGTACTCAGGAGACACTAGAGGAGTCGCAATCTTGCTGCATCACACATGCCCATTACTCATCACGAACATCCTTTCTGACCCCCTGGGTAGATATATTCTCCTTGAGGGCATGGTGGAGTGGTGACCATGCACGGTGGGAAGCATTTACATCTCCCTGGCTCTCATTATTTCCACACTACACAATGTGTTGAAGGTCCTTTTGCACGCCCAACCGGGCATGCTTATACTGGGGGGCAACTTCAATGTCATTATGGATAGATCCAAAGACACAACCTCACTAGCCCCTTTGGCCCATACACTAGCCCTCAGTAAGTGGGCACACTCCTTGGGTTTATAAATGTTTGGCGTAGGTGACACCCCTTAGATTCCAAATTTACACACTGCTCGTCCCCTATAAAACCCACCCCAAGGTTGATTACTTCTTCATGCCAATTGATTCACTGCCACTAGTACAGAATACTCACATCCTTCCGTGATGCCTCTTGGACCATGTCACAGTGGAATTACACCCTGCAAGTTGGAATTACGCCTGGGGACTCGAGGATGACACATGTAGATCATCTTATGGAGGTCACTGAAGACTACTTTGATCGGAATTAGGGTTCTGCACGTTCCCAGCATCTTTGTGAAAGGATTTTAAGATGGTGGTTTGGGGGCGGGCTGATACGGCTGTTCGCTGGGGCAAACGCCTAAATGAACAGGTGCTCACACCCCTGGAATACCAAATGTTCGCTTTAGAATAATCAACCATCATCCCCCTTGAGCGCCATCAACAATTAGAGGACCTCCACGGGACTCGAAAACGGAAGGTCCTCGACTTTGCATGCGCGGTGACCTCTCCTGCCTAGTAACGTCTCTATGAGCATGGCAACAAAAGCTGGTAAACTCCATTACCAGTTTTACCAGAATCGAGAGGGCCCTCGTATTGTCCCTAGATACTTACCTTGGTCAGCAGACTTAAACTCAACTTGAACGAGATAGTGGAGGCATTTGCAGTATACTACCTCGCCATATACGAATATAAAGCTCCTCCGTGGCTCAAGCAGCTCCATCCAATAGCGTCGGTCCTTCCTATTTGTTCCCTCTCCCAGATTCAACGCATTGCACCCGGGGAACCCTTTATCCTCACTGAACTGCAGTCTGCTATCACAGTTGGCCTCTTGGGTAAAGCCCCTGGCCCAAATGTCCTGCCAATTGAATTCTTTAAAAAGTTCTTCTCTTTTCTAGCACCTTATTTATTACTCTTTTTCCAAGAGGTGAGTCAAACTGGACTTCTGCACCCTGACCTTAGACATGCCACCATCACCACTATCCCCAGGAAAGCCCCCTACTGTGTGCTTCTCATACAGGCCAATTTCCCTCTTAAATTTGGAAGCAAAGCTATTGGCCAAAATGATGGCATTGAGGCTTGTCACAGGCATTACAACACTGGCAAAGCAGGATTAGAATGGCTTCACGCCCGGTAGGAGCAGCCGTCACTGCCTTCTCAGTCTCCAAATTGCTCCATCTCACCTGTAGACGTTACAAAGCCCAACAGCATGGTTATCAGTTGATTACAAAAGTCCTTTGACACGGTACACTGGCCCTTTTATTGCAGATACTCACACGGATGAACTTTGCTCCTAAGTTTCTTACACTGATCAGGGCACTTTACGGCTGTTCCAGTGCGACAGTCTGTGTTAATGGGACACTTTCCTCACCATTCCCTATCCAGAGAGGTACAGGGCAGGGCTGTCACCCCCTCCTCTTTGCCCTTGTCATTGAACTTCTTGCCTGCTGGATTAGAGTGGATGCCCGGATTCAAGGCTTCACCTGGTCGTTCACTTGTGAGGGCAGAGTTGCCCTTTACACAGACGACATGCTTCTCTATATGCAATCCCCTCAGACAACACTTCCATGTCACATCTGCATGTTAGACATCTACAGTGATGCAGTCGGGCTCTGGGTAAAATGTCAAGAAACATAATACATTCACCTAACCGGTGCCACCCCCTCGCCCTCCCCAATGTTCCGTTACACTAGACTCCGAATTACATCTGGCCTATTTAACTACCTACGGATAAACATTAACCGCGACTCGCAAGTGGTGTGGGATTTCACTATTGCTCCAGTCCTATCACATACTCTGTCGGACCTCGACTCTTGGCCCTCCCCCCTCTGAATCTCCTGGGCCGGATAGCCCTCTGCAAGCAGGGCCTGTCCTAGAACTTCTGGGGCTCCGGGCGAAAGGGGAGATGTGAGGCCCCTCTTATTTGCATGTAACATCCCGCATGACTCGTGGGTGGGGGTTCTCGCGCGAGGGGGGGGGGGGGGGGGGGGGGGGTTAATTTAAAAATAAAATAAACGTACCTTCCCGGGGCCTCGCGTCGTCTCTGCTCTTGACCTGTTCTCCTGCTTTCCTGCCTCTGGCAGGAACAGCTAGCAGGCAGCCTCCCTCCCCTCCCCATGGTAGCATTGTGATTGGTCGGGATGCTGACCAGCCAAGCGCCTATGAGGAGGCCATTTTCTCCATGTAGCCTAAATGCAGAAAGGCCAGAGTGCGCCTGACTGGTTTGGTCGGCCCCGGAGGGCCGACCAAACAGTCAGCGCCCTTAGCAGTGGACAAGGCACTCCTCTCCTGCCCTAAAGCAGGCCCACCCGCCCCCAACCAAACACTTCTGCTTTCTCGCAGTGCGAGAAGCAGAAACATAAAATGGCAGTTTCTAGCATTCTGCTTTTCGCACTGCGAGAAAGCAGTGGGGCGATGCTCCTCCGCCCTAGTGGAGGAGCCGCCCTTGGGGACTTTACAAGAAGTGACATCACAGAAAGTGACATTGCAGGACATTTATCTTATTCGGCATCACTGAAGCGACCTAACGCGGATATCAGTAACATGGATAAAAAGATAAATTTACAAATGAAATAAGTCCATATATTTTAAAACTACATTAAATGGATTACATTTGTCACATTGGATGGAAAAGCTAGGTGCAGGTCTCACAAAGATGTATATTATTTACTTCTCGTTAACTGATTGTTTCCAGATGAGTGCATGATACAATTTCCAGTTCTGCCTCATAAAGGGGGGAGATCCTGTTGAGGTAATGAGGGGCGGCATCATTCAAAATATAAAATGACACAAGAGAAAACTTCTCACATCCTGGATATAATTGCAAATTTCAAAAGGCTCCCTTATCTTTCTGTGCCATTATTATGCTACCTTAGGATGACATTAATACTTAATCATTTGTTTTAACGTAAATCCTCCCACCAGTATCCCACACCCAATGCTAAGAGTCGTAGGACAATCTTTTTTGTGAGTTGGCTCTTTACTCGCCAGAATTATGTTAAGTGCAAAAATACAACACATATACTACAAAATTACAAGACACCATTGCAAACAAATAAAGATTGGACATAAATTTAAAAAAAGACTTGGAACAACCGAGACCACTGCTAAATCATACATTGACTTGCAGGTATGCTTTAGATTCAAGGGGTTTTCAAATCAACGTTTTTGATTTGGTGTTAGAACTGTAGGAAGTAGAAGTGGCCGCCTATAGCGCTGGTGGAGCTCTGTGCGACAATGTTTGTGCCCCCCAATGACTCGCTCTGCCACGGATTCCCTCACTACCACCCTTTAACAGTGCTCCTCAAGTCTCCATAACCACATTCTCGCTCAGATGCATTTAATTTGATTTACAGTGCCACTGATACCAGTGTAGCATGTCAGAGAACTTTATATCAGACATTACACAGAGACAATCAATCATACGTGTGTAAATCACAATAGGTAATGTTACATAGACAAAGGACTAGGAGTCGGTATAAAAGGGGGTGGTGATGGACGGAGCATCAGAACCAATCAAACACTCACACCCAGTCAACAGATCTGGGTTTGATCCATCACCTTTCTTTAGCCCACTCTGCCACCCCAGTTCAGACATGGCCATATGCAAATCAGTCTGACCCTGTGCCTCATGGGAACAGTCCAGCCCGAACTGCCAAGCCATGCCTTCCCTGGACCGGAAACAAGCTTCCTAGGACCGGTTTCTGGCATTTCAGCCGTCTTCAGCCAGGCTTGCTTGAATCCAGTGGCAAAGTGAGCCAGGGACTCACGTCTGAGCATACCCTGCCAACTTATGGCGAACAAAGCGGTACAAAAGGGGGTGGTGATGGACGGAGCATCAGAACCAATCAAACACTCACACCCAGTCAACAGATCTGGGTTTGATCCATCACCGTTCTTTAGCCCACTCTGCCACCCCAGTTCAGACATGGCCATATGCA
The DNA here is from genome assembly GCF_964204655.1 of Triturus cristatus. NCBI lineage: Eukaryota > Metazoa > Chordata > Amphibia > Caudata > Salamandridae > Triturus > Triturus cristatus. The sequence continues at coordinate 1,469,801,788 of NC_140591.1, read as the reverse complement.
AATCAGTCTGACCCTGTGCCTCATGGGAACAGTCCAGCCCGAACTAGGAGTCACATGACAATCATACTAGTAGGCAGTATAGTTTAATTGTGATTGATCGGGAGAAACACAAACTCTGAATTTAGAACATAATACCATGGTTGGGGTTTCTCTTTAATAACCAGAATTGATTTCTGTCCAAATGAACCCTTTTTGCAATATTAGGATAATCAAAGGCTGGGGATAAAAACCATAATGCTGTCATTTATACCTTGCAGTTTGCATGCAGCTCTTAGATGACAGTTAATAGCTCATTGTTCTATGTTAGGATTTTGACTTATAAACTGCAAGCAACAATAGGATCTCTCTGACAAAAGCAGTAATCCACAGGCCTATTTACATTATGCGGACTTAGTGATCTGCATGATACATGTTCTTTGCAGCAGGCACATTAACCCAATGCTCTACCTTTCCACAAGTCCAAACTTCTACTTGACAAAACTCCATCTCTCTCTAGGAAGAACATTAATCACCGGAGTTCTCATGACATTTTTACTGTTGCCGAAAATTGCTGGAGGCCAGGAAGGAGGCAGCAAGTGCTTTTAGAAACCTAATATACTTGCAAACATGACGCCCCCACCCGAAGTCGGCGCTCAGTGCGATCTCATCTGTCGCACCGCCCTAGAGCCTTCCTGCTCAAGGGTCCTGTGACCTTAATGACAGAGTCACTGTTGCTTAGGATGTGCTGCTTTGTAGGCCTGTCCACAAGACTCGAGGTGAGCTTCAATAGGAGTTGTAGTGGACAGGCCTTCAAGGTTAACCCACACCTGCCACCGCTAGGGTCCACCTACTGGTGCTCAGACACCATTCTTCTAAGGTCTTTTGGAGCCTTCTAAGGTCTAGCATGGAAATGTGCTCTCTCAAGAGAGTGGTCTGGTGGACTGGTCGGGAAGGCTGAACCTGGTTCCCCAGTTCCACATTCGGCAGCTCTGACCATAGTGCCACATCCTCTCCCCCACTGAACACCATACTGCCCCACTGAGAGAAACTCGCACTGCCTTCAGCTACAACCCAGTTGCGCCCCGCTATAATCACCTGGAGTCGACTCAATTCAAATTAGGCACTAGACAAGAGCAATATGCTGCCTAATAAAAAAAAAGTGACCACATCCTAGAAAAAGCAATTAGAAGGAATGTAAGGTTAAGTAAAAGCATGTGAAATGTAAGCAGGAACAACATGGTTACCTTAACGCTTGTTACATTTGGGGGTCTCTAGTTGGCATAGGTAGGTACCTGTGATAAATAGGGACCCTTGCGTCTAGTCAGGGTAAGGGGCTACACTCCCAAAATAACCCCTGCTCACCCCCTTGATAGCTTGGCACGAGCAGGCAGGCTTATCTCAGAGGCAGTGTGTAAAGCATTTGTGAACACATACAGTAATACAGTGACCACACTACAAATGGACACCACACAGATTGTATTATAAAAATAGGTATTTTTTATATAGACTTAACACAAGACCAGACGACAAAAATCCACAATACTGTACTCAAAAATAGTCTCTTAAATGTTATAAAATAGCTTAGTTCTCTCAAGTTGTAAATGCAACACTTTACTCTCAATGTACCTTAGATGTGTAGTGCAAAGAAAACAAAAGGGTTGCAGGTAAGGTGATGCGTTGGTTCCTTACACGCAGGGGAGTGGATGCGTCGGTTGCTTACTGCTGAGCAGGGGAGTTGATGCTCGCTTCCTTACTGTGTGGGGAGTTGATGCGTCGGTTTCTTACTGCTCTCCGGTGCGATGCGACACGCTGGCACCTCAATGCGATACTCTTCACCGGTGCGATGCGACAAAATGGCGTCTTGGTTGCGATGCAACAACGTTGGTGTGATATGACACGTCCGACGGCCGCGCGGCGACTCGATGATCTTTGGAGCCGCGACAGGCCCTGCGACGCGCTTCTCCGGTGATGCGACGATGACCTCTGTGGCAGCTTCCTGCTTCTCCAAAGATGCGCCGCGCTTCGGCGATGCGATGATGACAGCGGCGGCTCGCTTCCTCGGTGATGGGATGACAGCGGCTGCGGGGGCGACACGCTTCTCGTTGTTACGTCGCACATCCAGCTCCCAGCGACACGCAGTCTTTCAGAAGGCCCAGCACAACAGCAGGCACTTCAATTCCCAGCAAGGGAATTCAGGGGGGAGCTGGTTGGTGAAGACTTGTATCCCTGAGACTTCAGGCAGCAGGCACGCTCTACTTCAAGCCTTTGGAGATTCTTCTTCAAGTTGATAGAAAGCACACTCAGTCCTTTTCTCCTCTCTTTGGCAATGAAGCAACCACTGCAGGCTAACCCCCAAACACACAGCACAGGGATAGTCTCCTCCTTCAGATTCCTGGTTCTTCTCCTCAGCAACGGTTCGTCTTGATTCCCAGAAGTGATCTAAAGTTCTTTTGGCTGGGTCCCAATATTTATACACCTTTTCCCTTTGTTGTCTGAAGGCAGAGAGGCCTTTGCCTAGTCCAAACCAGTTCTGGTCAGTCCTGGAGCACTTTGTTGACATGTCTCCTTCTTTCCTTTCACAGTGCAGGGCAAGGACATCAGACACACCACAGGAGGTGGAGCCAGCATTGTGGAGGAAGGCCCAGCCCTATTCAGGTCCCAGGTGCAACTCCTCCCTCCCATCTAGATGCCGATCTCTCTATTCACCACTGGGCTGACCCACTCTGTCTCCTGGAATCCCCCAGCCCTGTCACTCAAACTCCAGACAAGGAATACACAACCTAGCGGAGGCAGGTTTGGATGGTTAGACAAGAAAATGCCTACTTTCTAAAAGTGATACCAAAGGGGATGATGGACGGAGCGTTAGAGCAAATCAAACACTCACCCCCAGTCAACTGATCTGGGTTTAATCCATCATCATTCTTTAGCTCACTCCACCACCCCAGTTCAGACATGGCCATATGCAAATCAGTCTGACCCTGTACCTCATGGGAACAGTCCAGCCCGAACTGCCAAGCCATGTCTTCCCTGGACCGGAAACAAGCATCCTGGGACCGGTTTCGGGTTCATAACCCTCGTCAGCCAGGCTATCTTGAATCCAGTGGCAAAGTGAGCAAGGGACCCACGTCTGGGCATACCCTGCCAACTTAGGGCGAACAAAGCGATACCAAAGGGGATGATGGACGGAGCGTTAGAGCAAATCAAACACTCACCCCCAGTCAACTGATCTGGGTTTAATCCATCATCATTCTTTAGCTCACTCCACCACCCCAGTTCAGACATGGCCATATGCAAATCAGTCTGACCCTGTACCTCATGGGAACAGTCCAGCCCGAACTGCCAAGCCATGTCTTCCCTGGACCGGAAACAAGCATCCTGGGACCGGTTTCGGGTTCATAACCCTCGTCAGCCAGGCTATCTTGAATCCAGTGGCAAAGTGAGCAAGGGACCCACGTCTGGGCATACCCTGCCAACTTGGGGCGAACAAAGCGATACCAAAGGGGCCTTGCTCACTTTGCCACTGGATTCAAGCAAGCCTGGCTGAAGACGGCTGAAATGCCAGAAACCGGTCTTAGGAAGCTTGTTTCCGGTCCAGGGAAGGCATGGCTTGGCAGTTCGGGCTGGACTGTTCCCATGAGGCACAGGGTCAGACTGATTTGCATATGGCCATGTCTGAACTGGGGTGGCAGAGTGGGCTAAAGAACGGTGATGGATCAAACCCAGATCTGTTGACTGGGTGTGAGTGTTTGATTGGTTCTGATGCTCCGTCCATCAACACCCCCTTTTGTTCCGCTACTTTCTAAAAGTGGCATTTTCAAACACAGAATGTTAAAACCAACTTCACTAAAAGATGTATTTTATCATTCTGAGTTCAGGCATCCTAAACTCGAATTTCTACCATGTTCCCTGAGTCAGTTAGGATTATGGCTGTAATTCACTATTAGGTCATGCCACACACACTAGGGCATGTCCTACCTTTTACGGACAATGCACCCTGCCCTTGGGCCTACCATAGGGGTGACTAATATGTATAAAAGGGAAGGTTTAGGGACTGGCAAGTGTGTGCACTTGCCCAGTCAGCATGGCAGTTGCAGACTGCACACAGGCTCTGCAATGGCAGACCTGAGACACACTTTACAAGCTGCTCCGGTGGAAGGTACAACCAGTGCTGCAAGCCCACCAGCAGCATTGGTTACAAATGCAAGCCCTGGGCACACGCAGTGCACTGTACTAGTGTATGACAAGTAAACCAATCGAGCCAATCATGGAATCACTAATCCATATATCAATTTACCATAGGAAGCACTTGCACTGTAGCACTGAACAGCAGTGGCACAGTGCCCAAAGCATCTATAACCAGCAAAAACACATGAGGCAACAGCAAAAAATGGAAGGGAGACCCACGCCAATGGTGCCAGGTCTAACAACACTTTTGCACTTATTATTCAGAAATCAATGAGTGCTTTTGCATGAAAAGTTGAGGCCATGACTACAGGGCCAAAAGGGACCAGTTTCAATGTCCATTGCTTATATCCTTACAAAACGTAAGAAGTATGGATTAAAAAGACCACATTTGTGAATACAGGTGTGCAGTTTGTTTTCCAATCCGCCCATCAAGCAGGTATTGCAGTACATCCAGGAATGGTGCACTTCCCCCACCCGGTGAAAACAATGCTGTTCAGAGAAAGGCAAGAAAACAAAAGAAGCACTTAACAGGCAAACTCTGCAAAGTGGCACTAATGTGTTTTGGGTGTGAATAAAATCAATCTGCCCCCTTTTGGACCCACTCTGTCTTGCTTTAGTTATTTTTTACATTTTGAACCTTACCTTTTATTTCTCTCCATCCCAAGGCTGCACTTTGGAGGTGAACAATGTCAGAAAAAAGACGACCTTTCCAGCAAAAGCGTTTTTATATTTTGGATTAATTTCACTGGGGAACGAATAAAGGAAAGAGGGAGTACTGGCTACTAGGCCCAGGGAAAGGGGGCCCCCTCCCCTGGGCCTTCAAAGCAGTGACGAGGCATTTCGTAAAACACTGCGTTAGCACCGGCAGTTCTACATACATTTTAAATACATATTCCCATAAAAAAATGGGCGATAGACAAGTTAACAATAGCCAGTTGATCTGGCTACTCCCTCCTCCCCTCACTCACCTCGCCTTACCTGTGTCTGGCTGGTCCTGGAAACAAAGGGGCCTTCTGTCTCCTAGCAACAAAATGCAGATAAGGAATGGCCGGTACTTAACAGAGGTGCGGCCCCACCCCTGACACTGTGAGCCATAATTGCTGGCCTGGCTTCTGTGCCTTCCCCACACAGTTTGTACCTTCCCCCCACCCCCAGGAATGCCACGACAATGCCCTGACCAGCAAGGTCGACTCGAGACATCTTGCAGCATGTGTATTGTCATAGTGTGGGGCAGGGGGCCTCAGAGGAGCAGGTGGGCTAACTGTGAGTGTGGCCTTTCACACGGAAGCGGGGCCCCCTGTCTTTCAGCTGAGCGGGAGACCCTGGGAAGCTGCCCACACTGCCCATGCCTAGCGTCGGCCCTGTCGGCAAGGTGCTTGTCCTCCCTAGATTTTTAAACGTTCTACAAAATCTCCCCCTTTCGAGCTTCTTTTCGCCTTTCCCCCCGGTGTACAGTCCATGGCCAAACCCCCTAGGGTCTCTCTCCTATGCTAACTGTACCACACCTCCATACGAAGGGGGTTTGGGGGCGCCTGACCTCCATCTCTACTATTGGGTGGCGCACCTTATACCTATTTACAGGTGGGTCTCTTGGGGTCGCCAGGATTCCTTCAGGCGCCTGGAGCTCCAAATTCTTGAATATTAAAATATACACAATCTCCTCTATGGGGGCCGCACGCCTGCCCCCTTACCCCAGATTTCCAGACTCCCCGTCCTGTGCTGGTGGGCGGTGCTTTCACATATTAAATGTCTGGGGAAAGAACAGACCCTGGCCTCGGTAGGAGCGTATAGTCCCCTCTGAGCACCTTAGAAATGAGTTTCACTTCCACAACTCGCAGTTCTGTAAGTACCTGCAGGTGCGCCATGCCCTAGAGCTGTATGGAGAACGACTCGGGGAGGTCCCCGAATGCAATACCCTGGAAATAAAGCTTACCATGGGCCCAATCAGCCGGCAGGATATGCCTCATTTACATAATCTCTCCTCCTTAACGCTCTGGATCCGTTGTGTAAACTTGGAGCCGATTGGTCGGCAGATTTAAGGGCCCTGGAGGATGACTATTGGCATAAGGCCAGGATGGTCCGCATGTCTGGGCTATTCCCTCCAATTTGCACTTGAATACATTTTCCTATATTACTGCCCGGATAGGCTGTGGAGGATGGGGCATGCGAGATTGCCGAGCTGTATGTGGTGCGGTGATCCTGAGGGGGCCTTCTATCGCATAATATAGATTTGCCCCCTCATGGAGCCCTATTGGTCCACTATACATGCCCAGATTGAACAAGTGTTGAACGTCACAATTGTGCTGTGCCCTTAAGTGGCACTCCTGGGATAATGGATGACTGGGCTACTAATGGACATCAGCGGATATTTGCTGGACCGGTATATTTATTAGCCAAACTGGACATAGCCCACCCCTGGAGGTCCCAACACCCCTCCAACCTTTTCCAGCTGGTACAGGGTGCGAACTTCTGTTGCACGGAGGAACAAGAAATATATAAATGGCGAGGATGTGCCAAAAACACTTGAAGATCTGGGATGCTTGGACCTCTCTCTTTTTCTGTAAACCATGATATAATGTGTTACCTTGTATGTTTGTAATATGCGGTTTGCTTTGGAGCTTGGCAGGCATCAATGGCATGGTGGCCCTCTGCAGGGTCTGCTGGCGAGTATATGTATGTACCCTTGCTCTGTTACTATATTGGAAAACTATTAAAAAGGAGTTATTAAAAAGATATACGGTGCACATGAGCTGCAATGGCAGACCTGAGACATGTTTGAAGGGCAACTTCAATGGGTGGTACAATACGTGCTGCTGGGCCACTAGTAGCATTTCATTTACAGGCCCCTTGGTTCACGTAGTTCCACTGTACTAGGGACTTACAAGTAAATTAAATGTGCCAATTGTGTGTCCACCAATGTTGCCATGTTTTGGGGAGTGATCACATGTACTTTAGCACTGGTTAGCAGTGGTAAAGCGCTCTGAGTCGTAAGCCAACAAAAACGAGTCCAGCAAAAATGGAGGAGTAAGGCAAAAAGTGTGGGGGAAGACCACTCTAAGGCTGCCCGATCTAACACTCCTCATATACAGTTTTGTGCTGTTTGCAAGTTACAGTTGCATAGCATACTTTATGTATTATTCGTATGCTGTATGATACTGACAGTTTGTGTAGCATTAGTTTTTTATACAAAGACATGGGTGCCGACTAACTCTCCACCATCACCTTTATAAGTGAGTCAAAAGTTGAATGCTTGGCTTTTGCTTTTACGAATTTAGTTTATAGAGCCATTTAGTTGATCATATAGTCCAAGAAAATTCTGATAAAACTATTTATTTATTGTCAAATTTACAGTGATGACTGAGACAGTCACTTAATCCATCAAAGAGGCTTTGGCACTTGCAAGCATCTTTCTTCCACCGTAGGAGCCCTTTGAATTTCTGCACTAATTAAGCATATCTTGCCAGCCTCTGTAGAGGTAATCTCTAAAGTGTTGCAATTACACTTGCTAATATTGCTGCCACTGAATTTTGTAAGCAAACACATCTAGGTAACAAACCAGACACCGACTTAGCACAATGTGGAAGAAACCTGTAATGCCTTATGGGGGGAGGGGGGAGGGGGGGTCTTCTGCCACCTGGCCTAAAGAAAAAAAATCATTTTTTTTAAACACTGTTAATGTGTAAACCCCAATTAATTTGTTTCCAAAACATATCACTTGGTTTCATGAAAAAGAATATTGTCTTGCTGTTTTAGTATAGATTTAGCACTTCTTTGTTTGGAAGTTGTTCTGTTTAACATTTGGATGAAATTGAGCTCACCACTTCCACATTTTTGCATGAAATTCTAGATTCTTGCATTGGGTGCTCTTCATGCATTCTGCGTAATCCGTGTGGAGGTAGCGGATCCTTGGGCTGTGCTGGTGCTGGCTATTAACTCCTGGACAGTACAGTCTGTGGCTGCCTACTGCTGGGCCAGTTTGGTGGTGGGTACTACTACTGGGCCAATTTGGTGGTGGGTACTCTTCATTGGTGCAGGTGTTAAAGACTCCTATTTTTCTGTTAGCTCTTTCTGGCCTTCTATCCTTGTGTGGGGTTTTCAAGCAGTCTTAGCCCCAAGATGCCTTTTGGTGAGTGTTGCGCTTTACAAATACCCCTTATACTCACAAATTTTTATTTTTGCTACTTTCGCAGTGTACGTGGTGAATACCTATACATGGGGGTTACTTATCCTTTGGACATGTTCATGGTGGTGTTTTAGGAGAATTATATATAGTAACTTATGATTTCAGCACATGTTTCATGGCTGTTTATTGTTGGGTATGCATATAATTGCTGTTTGTTCATGGGCAGTACATATGGTGGCTACATGTTCTAGAGCATCATGCATGATGGTAAGTTAGAATGTGTAGAATGGATGCCTGGTAGTTACTTATTCTCAAGGCAGATGCAAGCTGGTTGTTTATTCTTTGCCTACGCGTGTGTTGTCTGCCTATTCTTGGGTCACAAGACTGATGGCTGCTTCGTCTTGGACATCTGACAAGTGGTTGAGTGACATACCCATCAGAGATTTTCTTGTCACAGCCAAAATCGTCAAAATAATTATAGTTATAGCTACTGATGCAAAACCGTGTTTGACGCATGTTTCATGTAGGTATATATGTAATCACCCTTCCCTAGGCGGGGCAGAGACATACTACTGCTCAGAGCCAGAAAACCCTCCTGAGCGATAGTGTGCTTTAGAAATACACATACCATGATATAACATAATATACACAGATGTGTTCTAGTGCTATCTCTTCAATCTAAGAGCTACCTCTCTTAAGTGGGTTAATTTGTATGCAGAGGTGGTGGAACACCATTCAGGTTTTCCACAGTGCTGCATGTTCCATGTGCAGATTAGGTATTAATGTTTTGCCAGATGCTGTATCTCAATAAGTCCTTGCTTTACGCCCAATCTGCAATAATGTATATAGTATTTTCAAGCCTAGACTTCGTGAAAGAGTATCTCTCCAGCTACCTCTAAGTACCTCTGCTCTGGCAATTCCAGCTTAATAAACCAGAAGCTTTTGCTTAGATTAAATATTATACGCATATCAAAATTGAAAAGAGTGGATTGTTTTTCAGAACTCATAAGCTGATGTTAAACGAAAAATGGTTCAATTTCCATAATATATATAAACCTGATATTGATTGAATAATCATGTGGTTTTGGGGAGATTATTACTAACGCGGCCGGCCTCCTGGAGCCCTGGCTGGGATCCGGGAGGCAAATGGACCCTCAACGGGACTTCCAGGCCGGCCCGGCCATCTGGTCGCCCCATTGGAAAGCATTGCGCGTGACCAGATGGCCGAGGGGGGAAAGGTGCAACCAGATGGCCGGGACTGAAAGGACTCCCATCTGTCCAACCCCGAGCCTTCGCGCTGTGGTTCCCGCCTGCCCACGCAGGGCTCCGTGGCTGCAGGGCTCCGTGGCTGCAGGGCTGCAGGGCTCCGGGGCTGCAGGGCTGCAGGGCTCTAGGGCTGCAGGGCTCCAGGGCTCTAGGGCTGCAGGGCTCTAGGGCTGCAGGGCTCCAGGGCTCCGGGGCTGCAGGGCTCCAGGGCTGCAGGGCTCCAGGGCTCCGGGGCTGCGGGGCTCCGGGGCTCCGGGGCTGCAGGGCTCCGGGCTGCAGGGCTCCAGGGCTCCAGGGCTCCGGGCTGAAGGGCTCCAGGGCTGCAGGGCTTTGGGGCTGCAGGCCTCGGTGGACGCCTGGGGGACCCATGGAGCCCATCCTGGGCACTTTGCCTCGCCGTGGGCTGGAGGAGGGAGCACCGGACGCCCCGGGGAAGTGTCGTCCGGGCTTGGCCCATCTGGTCCCCACCTGAGAACCGCAATCCCTGGCATACCCTGCCCCTACTAATCCGGAGGAAGGCTACCCACCTTTCTTGTAACCCTTGCGCTCCGAGTGACAGAGGGGACCCTAGGCGCGGACGCGCCCGGCCTCCTGGAGCCCTGGCTGGGATCCGCGAGGCGAATGGACCCTCATCGGGACTTCCAGGCCGGCCCGGCCCGGCCATCTGGTCGCCCCATTGGAAAGCATTGCGCGCGACCAGATGGCCGAGGGAAAGGTGCGACCAGATGGCCGGGACCGAAAGGACTCCCAGCTGCCCACACCGAGCCATAGCGGTAGGGCTCCCGCCTGCCCTTGCAGGGCTCCGAGGCTCTGCACCAGGGTCCCTTGTCCCGGGCAGATGGACACTTGGCAGGCCGCAGGACGTGGGATCCCAGGCCCCGACCAAAAATCAGGAGGCCCGGGGCCGGTCCCTGCTTCTCAACGCAGCCAGGCCGGGGAGATAGGGGAGCCTGCCCAAGCACGAGGGACCCCAGTCCCGGGCACACGGTCCCTCAGGTTGTGCGCTCGTTTTCCACAATTTTTTTCTCAAAATTCCGCGAAGAGGCATTCCGCAAATTCCGCCCAGCCCTAACCAAACTCCTACTTCCGCAAGGAAAAGACTTAGCCAGCCACACACCCACCTGGCCCGGTCCCTGCTTCTGATCCCAGCCAGGTCTGGGGAGCCTCCCTTGGCCTGATGGACCCCGTCACGGGCACCCGGACCCTCACCAGGCCGCAGGACGGGTGCTCCCGCACCACACGGTCGTATAGGGGTGGGCGGAAAATTCTGTTCCGCCAGCGTAGAATAAAAAAGCAAGCCACCCCGGCTCACGGGCCCGGTCCTTGCTTCTGAAAGCAGCCAGGCCGGGGAGAGCCTCCCTGGGCCCCGGTGGACCCCTGTCTCCAGCGCCTGGACCCTCGGCTGGCTTGCAGGACGGGGTCTCCCGCACCCCGGGCCCTGCCGGACGGAGCACGAGCCCCGGGCCCGGTCCCAGCTTCAGACCCCTAGCCAGGCCGGGGAGAGCCTCCCCGGGCCCCGGAGGGCACCCTTTCCCCAGCGCACGGACCCCCAGCCAGGCCGGGGAGAGCCTCCCCGGGCCCCGGTGGACACCCTGTCCCCAGCTCCCAGACCCTCGGCTGGCTTGCGGGACAGGGGGGGCTCCCGCACCCTGGGACGGAGCTCCTACACCGGGCCCAGCTTCCGGACCCCCAGCCAGGCCGGGGAGAGCCTCCCCGGGCCCCGGTGGACACCCGTCCCCAGCGCCCGGACCCTCGGCTGGCTTGCGGGACAGGGGGCTCCCGCACCCCGGGACGGAGCTCCAGCACCGGGCCCAGCTTCCGGACCTCCAGCCAGGCCGGGGAGAGACTCCCCGGGCCCCGGTGGACACCCTGTCCTCAGCACCCGGACCCTCGGCTGGCTTGCGGGACAGGGGGCTCCCGCACCCCGGGACGGAGCTCCAGCACCGGGCCCAGCTCCCGGACCTCCAGCCAGGCCGGGGAGAGACTCCCCGGGCCCCGGTGGACACCCTGTCCCCAGCTCCCGGACCCTCGGCTGGCTTGCGGGACAGGGGGCTCCCGCAACCTGGGACGGAGCTCCAGCACCGGGCCCAGCTTCCGGACCCCCAGCCAGGCCGGGGAGAGCCTCCCCGGGCCCCGGTGGACACCCGACCCCAGCGCCCGGACCCTCGGCTGGCTTGCGGGACAGGGGGCTTCCGCACCCCGGGACGGAGCTCCAGCACCTGGCCCAGCTCCCGGACCTCCAGCCAGGCCGGGGAGAGCCTCCCCGGGCCCCGGTGGACACCCTGTCCCCAGCTCCCGGACCCTCGGCTGGCTTGCGGGACAGGGGGCTCCCGCACCCCGGGACGGAGCCGCACCCTGGGACGGAGCTCCAGCACCGGGCCCAGCTTCCGAACCCCCAGCCAGGCCGGGGAGAGCCTCCCCGGGCCCCGGTGGA